>NW_026137965.1:0-5038493 GCF_019393585.1 Leptopilina boulardi | reverse complement strand
ATATATTTTTATTTTATTTATTAATTATTTTTTGTAACCTGTAATTACATATATATATATATATATATATATATATATATATATATATATATATATATAATATATATATATATATATATATATATATATATATAGGTGAAAAAAACAACAACTGTTAATTACATTAGTATATATATATACCTGATTAATATTTTCTCTCAGCGTGTGATAGTTGTTTCATTAAAAGGAGAGGAAATGTTATTGCAAATAATTAATGACTGCTAATATCGATTATTAATTAACACTCATATTGCTACACGAAAATTAATTCATCACTTAATTATTTTACATTTAAACGTACACATATACATATATACACATACATGTAATATATATATATATATATATACAGCACTACTAAAAAAATGACATATACACACTCACAGAAACTTGACTCTTTCTTTTGTTAATCATCTCTTGGGAAGACTTTGGGGGGAAGGATTGTTTTCTCTTGTTTCAAATTAAAAGTAATATTTAATCCACACCGATCGCATTACTTGTTGTATATATATATATTGTGATTCTTCAGGTGCACGCATTAAAAACATTATTTTTTAATTTATTATATACAGTTATGAGAGTTTTGATTTGTTCATTGAAAGTTTTAATTGAAAAGAAATTGATTAATTTAAAATGGGGTCCACCCTATTTTCTTAGGGAATTTCAATTCGAAAGGGTTGCCACTTGGGGCGTTGACAAAATCGCGCATGAATAAAGCCGTCTGCATCAAAAGAGAGCGACGCCTTCTTGAAAATTATAAGAGCAACCTTGCTCACTTTATTTTAAATCACTAAATTTGAGTAACTGATTTAAAATTAGTGAAAATATTTTTTGGGGAATTAGTATGAAATTCCACTGATTCCATTTATTACTAAATTTTAATTGGCATTACTAAAAATAATTAAACGGAGAAATTTAGAAAACAACAAAGTAATTTTTACTATACTTCCAAAGTAAATCCTAAACTGTTCGTTTCTGTTGATTTTTGCTCCAAAAATAGTAGAAAATACTATTTATAGTAAATTACTATTTTAGGAGCAATTTTTCGTATTTCCGGAGATAAAATTGCTATATATAGAGATGCGCAGAAGTTCCGAACTGTGTCAATAGTAAATTTTTGATAGAGTATACAATAAATACACTGAGAAAAATGTAAAACAAAATTAAAGTAATTTTTACTATACTGCTAAAGTAAATCCTAAACTGTTCCAAATTTCTGTGTATTTCTAGAAATTTTTTGCTCCGTATTGTAAAAATTACTATAGTTTCGAAGTAATTTTGTCTATTTTCGGAGCAAAAGTTGCCAAAGAAAAAAGTTTCGTACAATTTAGATTTTACTTTGTAAGTATAGTAAAAATTACTTTATATTCATTTTCCGTGTTACTAAAATTACTGAAACTTATAAGTATATAGTAGAAGTTACTTTATATTTTTTCCATACTTAAAATTACTAAAAAAAATTAATAATTACCAAAAATTACCAGTGTTCAATACTGGTGCTCTACTGGTACCAAAATCACGCCAGTACTGCGCCAGTACTCAACTTGATATAATATTTAAACTTAAATTAAATAAAAAAAATTATTTTAAAGACGACAAATTTTTTTTTAATTAAACTAAAAACTCAATTTAATAAAGAAAAAATTTAATTTTAATTTAATTATACACAGAGGGAAAAGATAAATTGACGCAAACATTAATAAACGAAATGAGATAGATGGTTATGAGAAGAAAAGTTTTTTGTTTGGATATACGGTATAAAAAGCCTAGTACATGGAGATTTTGAAGAGGGCTTTTGAGAAGGGCTCTCTACTGTTATCAATTGGAGATCCGCCCTTGAGACTTGAGAGTAAGAGAGAGAGAAGAGAGAGAGAGAGAGAGAGAGAGAGAGAGAGAGAGAGAGAGAGAGTAAGAGAGAGAGAGAGAGAGAGAGAGGAGAGAGAGAGAGAGAGAGAGAGAGAGAGAGAGAGAGAGAGAGAGAGAGAGAGAGAGAGAGAGAGAGAGAGAGAGAGAGAGAGAGAGAGAGAGAGAGAGAGAGAGAGAGAGAGAGAGAGAGAGAGAGAGAGAGAGAGAGAGAGAGAGAGAGAGAGAGAGAGAGAGAGAGAGAGAGAGAGAGAGAGAGAGAGAGAGAGAGAGAGAGAGAGAGAGAGAGAGAGAGAGAGAGAGAGAGAGAGAGAGAGAGAGAGAGAGAGAGAGAGAGAGAGAGAGAGAGAGAGAGAGAGAGAGAGAGAGAGAGAGAGAGAGAGAGAGAGAGAGAGAGAGAGAGAGAGAGAGAGAGAGAGAGAGAGAGAGAGAGAGAGAGAGAGAGAGAGAGAGAGAGAGAGAGAGAGAGAGAGAGAGAGAGAGAGAGAGAGAGAGAGAGAGAGAGAGAGAGAGAGAAGAGAGAGAGAGAGAGAGAGAGAGAGAGAGAGAGAGAGAGAGAGAGAGAGAGAGAGAGAGAGAGAGAGAGAGAGAGAGAGAGAGAGAGAGAGAGAGAGAGAGAGAGAGAGAGAGAGAGAGAGAGAGAGAGAGAGAGAGAGAGAGAGAGAGAGAGAGAGAGAGAGAGAGAGAGAGAGAGAAGAGAGAGAGAGAGAGAGGAGAGAGAGAGAGAGAGAGAGAGAGAGAGAGAGAGAGAGAGAGAGAGAGAGAGAGAGAGAGAAGAGAGAGAGAGAGAGAGAGAGAGAGAGAGAGAGAGAGAGAGAGAGAGAGAGAGAGAGAGAGAGAGAGAGAGAGAGAGAGAGAGAGAGAGAGAGAGAGAGAGAGAGAGAGAGAGAGAGAGAGAGAGAGAAGAGAGAGAGAGAGAGAGAGAGAGAGAGAGAGAGAGAGAGAGAGAGAGAGAAGAGAGAGAGAGAGAGAGAGAGAGAGAGAGAGAGAGAGAGAGAGAAGAGAGAGAGAGAGAGAGAGAGAGAGAGAGAGAGAGAGCTTTTCTCTCTAGAAATAACTCGAGACTGAACATATACATATATATATATATATACCTCCCAGCACCCTCGCGATATTAATTACCGGGATTTCACCCTTCCACTTGTCTGAAGACGCGCTAATTTACCGCGTTGAGAAACTGCCGCCCGTAGGCGAACCATACGTGACGGTTTCGAGTTTACAAAGTCATTTACACGTGGTTAAACGCACGAAAGATGCCTTGTACGTGCCTTCAAATGTATACACAAATCGTCTCTAAATCATTCTGATTCTCCAACCAAAAATTTATTTATTTCTTTGAAATAGCGGGTTCATAGAAAAACATTTCTTTCTCTCTTTGAGGAAAGAATAACAATCGCTGGTTAAACCGCATTGTTTTTTTTTTTCTAAAGACCCCTCTTAATTGACTTTAATTTATTATATCGTCAATCTTGTTCATATTTCATTCTAAATTGATTCTTCATAGACAAAAATAGAAGTTAAGAGTTATTTTAATCAAAAATGTAAAAAAACGATACAAAGAACAAAATCGCTCTCCAAAGAATTAGTGACATTTCACTGTTTTTACCGATTAATGATAATGCAAATTTGCCGGTTTTAGTCCATCTGTTTTACCGACTAATGGTAAAGCAGGTTTGACTATTTAAATCCGTCTGTTTTACCGATTAATGTACCCAGAGAAAAGGTTGATTTGCCTTAGAACCAAATAGACATTTATTTGTTGCAAAGAAATTTTATTTGATTTCAATAAATATTTTATTTATAATAAATACAATTTTTATTTTCGCTAAATAAATGTGCCAGTAGATTGTGAGATAAATAGACGTTTATTTAACTCAAATATATTAAATTTAGTTCAAATAAAACACATTTCGGAGTGTGATCCATCTGTTTTATCGACTAATGGTAAAGTAGATTTGACTATTTAAGTCCGTCTGTTTTACCAATTAATAATAATGCAGATTTGACTATTCTAATCAATAATAATTCGACTAATTTTCAGTGAAATGTTACTAAAGTAAATTGTTAAATTCTAGCTATTTTAGCAGTAACATTTCACTGAAAATCAGGTAAATTATTACTAATTTGAACAGTTAAATCTGCATTATCATTAATCGGTAAAACAGTCGGATTTAAAAGTAAAATCTGCATTATCGTTAATCGGTAAAGCAGTCAAATCTGTATTATCATCAATCGGTAAAACAGACGGATTTAAACACTGAAATCTACATTATCATTAATCGCTAAAACAGTTAAATTTGCATTATCATCAATCGGTAAAACAAACGGATTGAAACACTGAAATCTACATTACCATTAATCGGTAAAATAGACGGATTGAAACACTGAAATCTACATTATCATTAATCGGTAAAACAGTTAAATCTGCATTATCATTAATCGGTAAAGCAGACAGATTTAACAGTCAAATCTGCACTATCGTTAATCGGTAAAGCAGTCAAATCTGTAGTATCATCAATCGGTAAAACAGACGGATTGAAACACTGAAATCTACATTATCATTAATCGGTAAAACAGTTAAATCTGCATTATCATCAATCGGTAAAACAGACGGATTGAAACACTAAAATCTACATTACCATTAATCGGTAAAACAGGCGGATTGAACCAATTAAATCTGCATTATCATTAGTCGGTAAAACAGTGAAATGTAATTAATTTCACAAAAAAAAAATATATAATTCTAATAGGAAAAAAATTTTTCAATTTACAGCTTTTAGTGAGTGGAGGACAACCAACAACAGCGACATCGCCGGCGATGTCGTCAGGTGGCGCCTTAAGTCCCGGTGCATTGTCGCCATCGTCAACAGCGACAACAACAACTGGTGCTGCGCCAGGAGCAACGTCTGGTGGCGCAAGTACACCAGTTGGTGGTGCTACGGGACCTGGTGCTGGATGTTGTGAAAATGGAAGGCCAATGATGGTTGACCAAATTACCGGTCATACTGTGTGTTCATGTCAATACGATAGTGCTGCACGATTAGCGCTTGGCGCATATCCTAGGCTGGGACCCACTGCTACCTCCTACTCAACGTATCCAACACCCACGCCTTCCACCACCGATCAGGGGCCCTATCCCAGTATTGGGATGGATAGCTCTGCCTTTTATTCACCTTTGGTAAGTTTATATATCACTTTGCTTTTTTAGTCGTGCGCACATCGATGAAAACTGAAACCAAAAGAGAACGAAAACAAAAAAAAAAAAAAAAAATAATGAAAGAAAATAAAATTTCGAACAGTATGTGTGAAACAGAAAACCGTTTAAAGTTTTTTGAAACCGTTTTATAGTGGGATGGGAGAAAAAAATAAGTGGTTTATTTACATGGTCTACAGGCAGAAAAAAATTTTTGTTTGAACCAAACAAATATGTTTTGTTTGAAACAAAAAAATATTTGTTTAAAACAAATAAATTTTGTTTCAATCATATAGAAATTTTGTTTGTTATAAGCGAAAAATTGTGTTGATACAAAAAAAATGATAAGGTAACTGACAAAGTACCATTTTTAGGTTATGTTTGGTTCCAAATTAGGATAAATAAATATTATAAAGTAGAAATCATAGATATAATACAGAGTAAAGATTATTTTCTACTTTATAATATTTTTTTTATCCTAATTTAGAACCAAACATAACCTAAAAATGGTACTGAGTCAGTTATCTACGGATCCGGTCAGTTACTTTACCATTTTTTTTTTTTTGTATTAACACAATTTTTCGATTATATTAAACAAAATTTGTTTGATTCAAATAAATATTTATTGGATTTAAATAAAAATTTGGTTTTTATATTTTATGAGGCTGTTTTTATCGCGAAGGGTAAAGTAGTAGCGCAGACTCAAAAATACGATTGGTGATTGGATGATTTTCGTGTGTTCTGCGCAGATGCAAATTTATTCTGTTTCGTTTATCCATTTCCTATACTTTATCCTCTGGAGATAAAAAAAGCCTATTTTAATATATTACCTTAAAACAACGGAAATATAATTCTTTAATAATTATTATTATTTATTTGGTTCAAACAAATTTTTTCAGGGATAATTATAATTCAAAACTTATTGAAAATAATTTCGGTTTTCATCTCCGATAAAGTATCGTGATAGAAGTACATGGAGAAAAATTGAAAAACGAATAGAGCAATTTTTACTATACTTTAAAAAGTAAAACCGAAACTGTCCGCAGTTTCTGCGCAGTTCTTGTAATTTTTACTGCAGAAATAGTAAAATCTACTATTTTCGGAACAATTTTTTACTATTTCTGTAGTAAAAATTGTCAAAAATGCGCAGAAACTGCGGACAGTTCCGGTTTTACTTTTAAAGTATATATGTTCCTTTTTCCATTTTTCTTCGTGTAACATTAATAGCGCAAATTTTTAATTTTTTTTTATTAATATAATAAAATTTTTTAATTTATTAATATACTAGAATCTCAGAATGGAAAATGTGCACAATAATAAAGTATAACGTTTTATTAAAAGTTAATAGAATTATTTTCTTCTTCTTCTTCTCTCTTTTTTTTTTTGCGTAATATATATTTTTTAGACGATGATCTATAGATCACGAGCAGCATGCTGCATAAAATTATATTTACGTGTCGCCGAACGAATGAGAGAAAGATGCGATAATCCTGAGTAAGCAATATAGCGCGCGCTTTAACTTCGTGGAAATGAAATGTGCATGCGACCTTAAACGAGCCTCGTGACTTATTCTGAAACATATTTCAACAACTGTCAGTGTTCTTGTACGGAAAGAAAATGGTGACAGTCGTCTACTAATTTCACCGACAAGAATTAACAGAGACGATAAAAACATTATTTCATGTCTAGACTCGTTTTAGAAATTATAACGTATATATATATATATAACAATACATAGTTAATTTTTAACTAAAGTAAATTTTAACCGCCATTTTTCAAATTGACATTTTACTTTACTTTTTCATTTAATTTAACAAATACTTTTTTTTAAACGATTTTATATTTTCCTTATATACGCCAATTAGTGTAATTTTCACTTTTTATTAAACGTTATGTATATACAATTGTTAGTTGTGTCGATTTAATTTACATTTCTTATCGATAATTTTTTTTTTTTTTTTTTTTTTGTAAAAGAATTATCGTGTATTTATATTTGAATTGTATTAAGACATTTTTCTAATAAATATATATATATATATATATAGAGCGGAAATTATATGTGTGTATTTTGATGGCTCTGCGGTGAAAATCTGAAATGCTCCCTCTGTGAGAAATAAACGACAATAATTTTGATGGTTAAGTTAAGTTGAGGTGAGGAAGGGACGCGGCGGCCAATTAAATTTGAATTTATCGGCATAATTATACTAATTGGCCGCTTTTACGTACGACGTGGTAGGTCAATTTATCCTCGCGCTTTTCGAGAGTCGCACAGATGAGGAGGCGCACCGCTGCGAAATTATCGTCACTTTAGAAATTTAAACGAAATACTCAAAGAGAAAGAGAGTGAGAGAGAGGGCAAAAATATTTGATCTTAACTGTCGTAAAATAATTTTTATATTGACAATATTGTTTTGTTACTTATAAATATATGTATCGATACCATAATCTATATAGAATAAACATATATACTTTCGGCAATATATAATTAATGGTTCAATAAATTTTCATTTTCAAGCCTCGGATTATATACGATTTTTTCGATTTATTTTAATAAGATGCGGTATTTTTGACTTTTTTTACAAAATTTTGAAACAAAACACGTCTTTTTTTATATAATATAATGGAAATCTTCTTTAGATCTTCTTTATTTTCATTATTTAACAAATTTTTAACTACACAGAAAATTTAAAAGGTATATTAAAATAAGCCTACAACGCTTATTTTATATGCGTTTTAATTTTCTGTATAAAATTTTTTTCTAAATTAATTATTTTTTAATAATTTTAATGAAATTCTTTTGATTTAATTATCTTAAATTATTTTTCAATTAAAATTTTTATAAAATTCAATAATTGAAATATTTACACGGAGAAAAATGGAAAAACGAATAAAGTAACTTTTACTATAGGTACTTTAAAAATAAAATCAAAACTGTCCGCATTTTCTGCGCATTTCTGACAATTATTACTATACATAAATACATAGTAAAATTTACTTCTGAAATAGTAAAAATTATTCCAAAAATAGTAAATTTCACTATTTCTGGAGTAAAAATTGACAGAAATGCACAGAAACTGCGGACAGTTCCGGTTTTACTTTTGAAGTATAGTAAAAGTTACTTTTTTCATTTTTCCATTTTTCTACCCACTTGGAAAGAATCCCCGAAAAGTGACCCCTGGAGGTTCTATCAGAATTCCGCCGGAACTTCTAACGTAATTCCATCGGAGTTCCAAAGAATTTCCGATGGGATTCCGACGGAATTCCGATTAATTTTTTTTTTTAATTTTAGAGTACTAATTCAGTCGGAATTCCATCGGAGTTCCAAAGAATTTCCAATGGGATTCCGACGGAATTCTGAATAATTTTTTTTCAAAATTTTAGAGTCCTAATTCCGTCGGAATTCCATCGGAGTTCCAAAGAATTTCCGATGGGATTCCAACGGAATTAGGACTCTAAAAATTTTGAAAAAATTAATCGGAATTACGTTGGAATTAGGACTCTAAAATTTTTGAAAAAAAATTAATCCGAATTCCGTCGGAATACCATTGGACATTCTTTGGAACTCCGATAGAATTCCGACGGAATTACGTTGGAAATTCCGACGGAATTCTGATTAATTTTTTTTCAAAATTTTAGAGTCCTAATTCCGTCGGAATTCCATCGGAGTTCCAAAGAATTTCCGATGGGATTCCAACGGAATTAGGACTCTAAAAATTTTGAAAAAATTAATCGGAATTACGTTGGAATTAGGACTCTAAAATTTTTGAAAAAAAATTAATCCGAATTCCGTCGGAATACCATTGGACATTCTTTGGAACTCCGATAGAATTCCGACGGAATTACGTTGGAAATTCCGACGGAATTCTGATTAATTTTTTTTCAAAATTTTAGAGTCCTAATTCCGTCGGAATTCCATCGGAGTTCCAAAGAATTTCCGATGGGATTCCAACGGAATTAGGACTCTAAAAATTTTGAAAAAATTAATCGGAATTACGTTGGAATTAGGACTCTAAAATTTTTGAAAAAAAATTAATCCGAATTCCGTCGGAATACCATTGGACATTCTTTGGAACTCCGATAGAATTCCGACGGAATTACGTTGGAAAATTCCGGCGGAATTCTGATAGAACTTCCAGGGGGCACTTTTCGGGGAATCTTATTCAAAGTGGGCTCCGCGTGTAATTGAAAAAATCATCAAATAAAATTACAAAAAATTATGAATTCATAAATCACTTGAAATTGAAATATTTTCAAAAATTTCAATTTAAAACCTTCTAAAATTCAATTACTTCTAAAATTATTATATTTATTATTATTATTAGATTTTATGTAAATTTTATATATAGATATTTTATTAGATAGTTATCTTTGGTAAAGAAAATTGAAGTTTGCGTTTATATAAAAGACATAATACTGATTATGTGTAAGATAATTAATCTTTTAATCCTGTGGATAATTTTTTTTTCACATTTCAAAGGAAATCGCCATTTAAAGTTGACACGACAGTCTTTTTGGCTCTCATGATAAGATAATTATCTTTATTGACTTTCGTTCATTTTTTATTGATATCAATTTTGCCTTATGTGAAATGTATATATATATATATATATATATATATATATAGATCACTCGATTTCACAAATGTAAATATACGTTTTTTCATAATTTATTTACAAATTAAATTTTACTGAATGAAAATTCGTATATTTAGATGCGACACTTTTCTATTAAATGCAAATGAGAAACAAATACAAATTTTGAAAATAAAAATTAAAAATCAAATAGATGCAAAAAAAAAAAATGGAAAAACGAATAAAGTAACTTTTACTATACTGTAAAAGTAAAACCTGAACTGTCCGCAGTTTTTGCGTATTTCTGACAATTATTACTATACATAAATAGTAAAATTTACTCCTGAAATAGTAAAAATTATTCTGGAAATAGTAAATTTGACAATTTCTGGAGTAAAAATTGCCAAAATGTGCAGAAACTACAGTTTCGGTTTTACTTTTGAGGTATAGTAAAAGTTACTTTATTCATTTTTACAGTTTTCTCCGTGTAAGAAACTAATTTTTGTATTGTAAAATTATTGTAGTAAATAAAAAATTAATTTTTTTTGCATTACTATAGAATTATTGTATAGTAAATAATTATTACTTTAGTCAATTAAATATGCGGTATATATATATATTTGTTCTAAATATACAAAAATTATTAGTCTAAACACAGTTCATTTACTTCAAATAAAAATTATGAAAATTAATTAACTATTCAAAGTAAAAATATATTTATGACAATAATCAAGTAGTATAATTATTAGAAACAAATTTTTTCATTGTAAAGGCTTATAAAAAAAATTTTCTTTTAATTCCAAAAAGCTTATTTTCTATGAAAAAACAGAAGTGCTCTATAGACACTTTGGAATTATTGAAGATAATACAAATACACTTTATCATAGACGGCATTTTAAAAGGTAAATTAACAAGTACATAGTATCACAAACAAAGAAAAATTTCTTATCGACAAGACATGACGTAAACAGTGCAATTTTCACACATACATATATATATATATATATATATATATATATATATATATATATATATATATATATATATATATATCACAAAATGTATACTTATGCATTTATAAACTTTTATGGATTCACAATTACGAATATCATTAGTTTGTGATAACGGTATGGTTATTGAACAAGTTTACCTTGTCATTGACATAAGAAGAAAAAGCATTAATTTTATATGCACAATTGCAGAAACTAGTATGGAAAAAAGCAGTTTAAAAAAAATTAAAACAAACAAATTACTGATATATATATATAGTTTTTAAATTTATGTAAAATTTCAGTTCCTTGTAAACTATATACACTATGTAATTATACCAGTATATTGCTAATTAGAATAATCGAAACATATGTTGATGAACGGAAAAATATTTACATAATTAACTGATATCATTAAGAGAAAATATATATATATAACAATTCAATTAAAATTTATTTCATTTCAAATTTAATTTATTTCTTAACATTTTTTTTTTTTCGTCTTTTGAATGATAACTGTCCTTAATTTATAGAAATTTCTTAATTAAAAATTGCCCTTAATAAAAAAATGTGAATTTTTTTTTACATTCGCTCATAAAATAGTTGAAAAAAATTTATACATGTAAAGAAATAAAAAAAAAAAAAAAATTATTCACAAAATTAAATGTTATGGTTAATTTTAAAATTCGCGCACAAAATCGCTTTAATGGAAATTCAGTTACAAAATAATTCAAAAAGAAATAAAAATTCGGACAAATTAATTTCAGGCATTATATTTATTCGTCACTATATATTTAAATTGATAAAATTGGTTTTTATTAACTTTTTCTGTATTTCATCATCATTAGCTCGTTTTATATATATAAGATGTTTGTATACTGATATTCTATGATCATTATCGTCTCCTCGATTTTAGAAACAAAAAGAAAACACGAGAGAGAGAGAAGCGACAATTTGTCGTCGCGAGAGATGCGTCGATATATCGAAAAGTCACGATTTCGATTGTTATCAGTTTAGCCGCAGCAAAGGGCGCCCATCAACGGGTTATATATATATACATAGGGTTTTGTATTTTGTTTCGTTGTTATACTTGTTTCGTGGAATTTTAGCGACGCGCAATTTTGAGCACGCGACGATTATCATTCGCTAGTTATACACATATATATATTTAAAAAGAAAAGGAAGTGAAAACAGCTGCGACACGTCATAAATATCTTAACGGGGAATTTTTCATAAGAATTTTTCGACAAGAAGAAAATATATCTTGAAAAAAATACAATTTAGGTATTTATACGATAATAAAATACAAAAAAAAATTATATTTCGTATTTATAGAGACCGTTTTCACCGTGTGGATAAAAGTTTAATCTTCCGAGAGGTTATAAAGGCTGTAAATACACAGAAAATTTGAAAGGCATTAAAATAAGCTGCAACGCTTATTATTTTTATCCAATTTTGCTTATTTTAATTGATTTTGGTATTAAAATAAGCAAAATTGGATGAAAATAATAAGCGTTGCAGCTTATTTTAATACCTTATAATTTTGCGCAGAAGATTATATAAACATTCTACGCAGGCGCAAAGGCAGTTGATATATTCTGCGTCTGCGCAGAAGCTGTATATATCCATTATACGCAGGCGCAATGGCAGTAGATATATCCTGCGCCTGCGCAAAATGTTTGCTTCTGCGCAGAATTCTGCCTTTAACCTCTCGGAAGATTAAATTTATCCACACGGTAAAATTGGGTTCATATTAACAAAAACTTAAAAATTAATTCTATAATAATATAATAATAAAAATATAATTATAATAATACAATAATTAATATTAGAATATATTATATTATTATATTAATATTATTATTATTAATATTTGAGTTATTAATACATTTTAGAGAATTTTTACTGTCTCAGAGGAATTCATTGAATTTAAGTATATAAGAAATTGTGTGAGGGGTTTTTTTTTTTTTTTTGTAATTTAAATATTTTTGTGAATAATAAAAGGAAGGGGGTTGAATTTGCCAAGAGAGGGTGGTAATGGAGTTTGACAATTGGAGGGGCACGTGCTCCTGATGATTCGTTTCACGACGCGGCGAGCATTGAGCGTCGTAACGACGGGGCATTATAATATAATAAGAAACGGATTAGCATTGAATGAAATGGGCAGGGGGCAATAAGGCCAAAGAGAAGGAAGAACCTTTTACAACGTTCACGGTGGTCTCTCTACTGTCTCTAAAAAAAAAGAGAGAGAAAAAAAACCCCTGTACCAATTTCTCGTATACTTTCTTTTGGCTCTTCTCTTTTTTACATTTTTTTTTTCTTTCACTGAAAATTAAGGAATTTCTTTTATAATTTTATTTTTATATAATTTTAATTTTTTTTTTAAATTTCAATTTTTTTTTCAAAATACTATTTTAGTAATTATATCGAACTATATATATTTACTTTCACAAATATATATATAGTCACGAATCACGTTTTCTATATATATATATATATATATATACTTTCTGTGCGCGTGGGATCATACGCGGAAAAACAATACAATCTTAATTAAGAATTTTTTAATTTAAACAATATAGCGTAGCAGTGGCAATTAACAAACAGTCACGACATCTCGTTTGACAATGAGGCAAAAACTAAAAGAAAAAAAAAAATCAGATATCACAAGCAACCCACGTTGACAACACCCTACGGCTTCATTACGTCAAAGCTCTGCTTTCTCGCCCTTTCTTGTATAATTAAATTATATTCTAACTATTGAATGTTGTACAATATATATAACTACATATTAAGTAACCAGGAATTTTTAAACTGCTTTTTTTAATTTTATTTTATATTTTTTGTATTTTCTTTATACTTTGCATTTTTTTTGTATGTTTTGAATTTTTTTTATACGTTTTGTATTTTTTGTATTTTGGTATTATTTTGTATTGTATTTAGAAAGAAACTTAATATTAATGATCAGGACTTTATAATTCATGTTTTTGTTGATATTCATTATATATATTATATTTTTCTAATTATAAATGTTAATTTCGTTAAGTGTTATATATATATATATATATATATATATATATATATATAGAATGTCTAACTATTAGTGAAAGTAACCGTAAAATGTGCAATAATTCATGCAAAGGGCCGACATTAATCAAACTGATACCTGCACGCGTCTAACCTCTTTTTCTTCCCGACAAACTTTTTCACCTTTTAATTAGAGTCACGAGCCCCTTTTAAAACATTATATGTATGTATAAGGGAGTTGTGCACGAGACGCGTCGTCCACCTTTCGATAAAACAACTGCAGAGTCGCGTTTACTGTATATATATATATGTGCAATCTTTCAACGGCATCATTGTTTTTAATCTCCAAGTTGTTATATGTTGAAAAAAAAAAAATTTATTTATTTATTTTGCAAACAAAAATTTACTTCTCTTTAAATAAAAAAATTTTTTAAATCTCTGAAAATTGTTTTATAAAACTTTATCAACTAGAAGCAAAAATGTGGACAAAAATGAATTAAAATCACAGAAAATTAAAAGTCATTAAAATAAGCTGCAACGCTTATTATTTTAATCCAATTTTGCTTATTTTAATTCATTTTGGTATTAAAATAAGCAAAATTGGATTAAAATAATAAACGTTGCAACTTATTTTAATACCTGATAATTTTCTGTGATTCTGTTTCTACACAAAATCAAAATTTCTACGTAAAAATTCTTACTGGATTATTCCAAATCAATCTGTTTCAGTTCAAAGCCTAATTTTAATATTTTTGAATACTAAAATTTTATTCCGAATTAATCTGAAAATAAATTATTTCATACCGAATCAATCCGGTTCCAAAATATTCGTCGGATTCCGTTTTAGTTCAAAAGCCTATAATTTTAATTGAGCTGCCGGATCAAAGAAGGGCGCACATAACTAATGTAATTTAAATGGGTTATATGTGCCCTTTTTTGATCTAGCAGCTCAATTTTTTCGAATACTGAAATTTTAATCCAAATCAATCCGAAACTAAATTTTAATTAGCAAATTATAAAATTGCATTCTGAATAAATCCAAATGATAATAATAAATCCGTTTCCAATAGAATGAATTCGGAACGAAATTTTAGTTTAAAAAATAGTTCCGAAATGAAACGAATTTATTCAGATAAAATGAATGCAAAACCATGTCAAATTGTATATATAAGATATAAAAAGAAGTAATTTTAGAGAATATAGCATAATGTTTTGTTATAAACCTACATTGTTGCTCTCTTGTTATTTTGATTATTATACACAGAATAATGTATGTAAGAGATAACAATGTAATGCCCCTAATTTTGATTATAAAGAAAATTATTAATTATGCACAAAGCTCTAATTAGCAGATTTCCTTTTGTGTATTATCTATATACTGTATTGTATACAATACAGAGAATATATTGTAGTTAGTTGGTCTAAATTATAGAAGCATTATAGTAGTTCAAAATTAAAATCAATATAGAAATTTCAATACAATCTAAGTTATAATTGTTCCTTTACAGTGTGTACAGCGGTTTTACTGAAATGTAAGCAAAATTACCTCAATATAGAAAATAGCATGGCAATTTTGGTGTAAATTGCTACAATTTCAGATGCTGTGGATTTGCAGATACAGTTTGTACTAACCGCAAATCGATACTTTACAATCGAATACAGTTAGAATCTCTGATAATGTTACAGTTGAGTTAAAATTATCAAATACCAATAGTAGCCAAAAATTTTTGTACCAATTTAATACTAACCTATTAATTTAATACCATCAACACTGAAAATGATGATTTGGTTTTGACAACAAAACATTTGCTAAACAAATTCTTATTTAAACCAAATTTTTTTTGTAGCCTCAACAAAAATTTTGGTTGCCTCAACATAACCTAAAACAACAAAATTCCTTTTTATATCTAATTTTGGTATAGTGTCAACCTTGAGACAATGAAAATTAGATCACAGAAAATTAAAAGGCATTAAAATAATTAGGTTTGATTATGACAAAACATTTGGGTTAAGCAAATATTTAAGCAAAATTTTGATTCTCTTAACCAAACTAGTTAAGGCAAAAAAATCCTTTGTATCACAGTTTTAGGCATTAAAATAAGAAGCGTTGCAGCTTATTTTAATGCCTTTTAATTTTCTGTGATACAAAGGATTTTTTTGCCTTAACTAGTTTGGTTAAGGAAATCAAAATTTTGCTTAAATATTTGCTTAACCCAAATGTTTTGTCATAATCAAACCTAATTTCAAGAATAAAATTCCCACTTCCTCCTAAGTATATATACATATACATCAATCACACCAGAAAGTGTGTATGTGGGGCAAAAAGCAAGCCCAAGATTGTATAGACGTGACACGCATAATGCACTATACCCACTCGGTTGGTGACCGATGAAGGTTTCTTCCATTTCCAGTCGTATATATATATATATATAACAATTGTTGAGTCGTGGACCACCCGCAGCTTCCCATTAAAGGAGCCCTTATACGTGGCCAGAGTTAAACTCTTAAAAAAAATATATATAGCTAAACAACTTAAAAAGAACAATTTCTTTTTTTTCTTGAAATGGTCAAAGTCTTTAAAAAAGGTTTTGACCTTTCACTGACTATTAAAATTCAATAAATATATATATATATAGTCTAAAATCATCACTGAATATCGTGAAAAAAAAATTGAAAGCGAAGTTTTTAAAGAATATTTAAAAAAAGAGAAAAAAAAAATTAGGGAATCAACGGAGAATCACATGAGAATTAAGAGTTAAGTCGACGACAAGCCGACCTGAAATACGAAACTCTCTGGCGCCAACAACGGCAGCTTCTAAGCCGTCCTAATAATATCCCATTGTGCTACCATTAGCCACCTAATGCCGCGTTGCTTTAACGCTTGCCATAATGCATTCAGTGGCTCATTTTATGATGAGCTGCATATGAATTGATATCAAAACTCTTAAAGGTTTTGTGTAACGCTATATATAGTCACACGTGCCGACGGTTTTAAACTTGTTGCATTTAATTGATTTTTCGCATCATTTCATTAAAAATATCAATATTGTTTGATACAATACGAGATACATATTTTTAGCTAAACTTTTTGATTAGGATATTTTTATTTGTGGTAGGGAGAAATATAATATTCATGGAAAAAATTTAATCTGATTCAAAAACGTACCAGTTTTTGACCATACTGAAAATTGATATGGACCTTATTAATTTTCGGTATTATTTAGTGCAGCAGAAACTGCTTTGCTTTTAGAACGTACGAATTTTATTTATTTGATATTATTTTGTGTTATAAATTAGTAACATATAGTTTTGCTTTCAGAACGTACCAGTATTTGACCATACTGAAAATTAGCATAAACCTTATTAATTTTTGGTATTATTTGGTATATCCAAAACTAGTACAGCTTTGCCTTCAAAAGGTACAAATTTTATTTATTTTGTATATTATTTGGTGTTAGAAACTAGTACCATGGTTTCGTTTTCAGAATGTACCAGTTTTTGACCATATTAACACTAATTTTTAATATGGTCAAAAACTGATACGTTCTGAAAGCAAACCAAGTACTAGTTTCTAAAACCATCTAATACAGCAAAATTAATATGATCCATACTAATTATTAGTATATGCTTTAAAATTTCAGTGTGCATTCAGAACGTACCATTTTGTGACTATACTGAAAATTAATTTGGATCTTATTAATTTTCAGTAATATTTGGTGCATCAGAAACTGGTACTAGGACTTTATTTTCAAAATTTTAAAATGGGATATTTTTGCTTTTGTATGTAGTATTTGAATGTATAAAAACGTACCAGTTTTTGAATGTATTGAAAATTACTATAGATCTTAGTAATTATCGAATTTATTTAGGGTCAAACACTAGTACCATTTGCTTTCAGAACGTACCAGTATTTGACCATACTCAAAATTAGTATAAACCTTATTAATTTTTGGTATTATTTGGTATCTGGTGTTAGAAACTAGTACCATGGTTTGGTCTTCAGAACGTACCAGTTTTTGACCATTCCGAAAATTGGAAGGGATATTACTTTTTTGTATTATTTAGTATTAAAACTAGTATATACTATAGTTCTGCTTTCACTACCAGATTCTAAAAATACTTAAAATTATTGTAAACTATATTAATTTTCTGCATTATTTGGTCAAAAACTAGTACTACCCTTGTTTTCAGAACGTACCAGTTTCATACAACTAATAATAGTACAAAAAAATACTGTCTCCATTTTTAAATTAATTTTTAAAATACTTCCAATGCAGTTTTATTTAAGTAAACGATTTTAGTTCAAAGTGGGTTGAAATAAAAATTTATTTTTTACAAATAACTAAACTTGGGTGCTAGTAAAATTTTTTTCCATCATTAAATAATTCGTATACAAAATATATGAAAAATTGTCAACTCACCAAAAAAATCTCCATTTAAATAAAACTTGTAGTTACAGATCGTTGTTTGTTCTTCTTTTTGCTGTAACAAAAATGCGACCAATTTTATTTCCCAAATTATAGTTTAAAATTAGACTTATCTTAAAGTAATATTTTTTTTGTATTAGAAATTGTACTATTGGCTTTTTTAGGTAGCAAATAATTTTACCTTTCAGAAAGGGCAAAAAAACTAACACAGAAACAAACAAACCAATTTTTACTAAATATCTGCTTTATTTTTGGCTTAAAATCATGCTATAAATATAGGCTTAAAACAATGCTATGAATAGGCTTCAAATAACACTATTAATAGGCTTAAAATAGGCTTAAAATAGGCTTAAAATAGGCTTAAAAAAGGGTCAAAATAGGCTTAAAATAGACTTAAAAAAGGCTTAAAATAATGCTAAAAAATCCATTTGTCATTCGGAGAAAAAGAAATCGTAAAATCTAACCGGATTAATATAGAACCAACAAATCTGGTTTGTCGTGAAAACAAATTTCTGTTTTCTTAACAGTTTTACTGTTACCACAACAATTTCGCATTGTTAGACGAACAACAAAAAAAATCGTTACAGCAACAAACCAGATTTGTTAGTTCCCCTAACAAACCGATTGTTAGAATCCTTTTTCTCCACGAATCGTATATGCAAACGATTAGGTACAGTGGAGTAAAATCAAGATTTATTTTACAGTTCAATTATTTTCCTAAAAGTCATTTTCCATTTCTGATAAAATAAATATAACAGCAGCAATTTTTTGCGAAATATGCAAAAAAAAAATTTCATAAAATTGAGACGTTATGTAAATAATATATAGATTTTTAAAATCAAATATTGTACAGTTTAGAAAAAGAATTATATTTCTCTGTTTGAATTTGTCAACAGAGGAAAAGAGAAAAATGTTTCTATTTTTTTGTTTGTTTGTTATATCAAAAAGAGGAAGAAAAATTCCGCAAAATGGGATACAAAACTTTCTCTTTCGCAGTTTGAAAGAGAGAAGAGCACTTCTAGATGTACGACGGAAATCAATGTTGGTTTCCTTTTCCAGGGAAATCCATATGGTCTGAAGGATGCAACGGGAATGGGGATGACGGCGGATATGGGAGCTGCATGGGGTACAACGGCACTTCAACCTGCAGCCCCTGGATACGCATACTATGATCCAACGCTTGCTGCTTATGGGTAAGTTAATTAATGATCTCCACTAACAAGTTTAATAATGCTCTCAACAAAGTTTTACACTTTTTTTTTTTTTTTTTTTTCTTTCTCGCGTCGAGTCATTTACACTCTCGTTATTAATCGACTTTTCTTGATGGTGCGATATAAAAAATAATAAATTTACTATTTTAATTAATTATTTTTATTTTAATATATGATTCGTCATCTTTATATTGTTTTCATTATTTTTTCTGTCTGACAAAAAAAAATTGTGAAGAAGGCTTATCATTCCCTCTTTCGTTGAGTAGAAATATATATGCGAGATCTGTCAACACAAGGACCCTTCTTTTCCACTCTCTTCTTCCGGAAAAAGGGATTAAAGAAGAAGAAGAAGAGGAAAAAAAATGAGAGGTGGGGTCCCGCGCGCTCTCTTGATGCTTTTACAACTTAGCCGCGCGCGCGTTCGGTTTCAATTTAAGTAAACACAAATTTATCACCTCGTAATTTTTTTGGAAAGCTTTATTTTATTTTCCTTTAACTTCAAATATCAACTTGGCATTATTTTATGATACCTTGAAAACTACAATTTAACTATACAATGAAAGAAAAATGTGATAGCAGATATAAAACTTGATTCGGAATTAAGAGAGGTGCGTCTGTAATCATTCATTCTTTTATAACTATCTCAATGATTAAAGTGGTTTTATTATTTTAAAACTGTGCTTTCTCTAAACCCAAATTATAACACAGTTTGTAAATTAAAATTATGTTATAGCCAACTGTTTTTTTAGTACAGACAAGTAAAGTAACATCCGTATGGTTAAAAAAATCCTACATTATATGCGGCTGTAACAAAATCGCACAGAGAAAAAAGTTAGCTACTTTTACTAATATTTCGTTACCACAGCTATTTAGCTACTTTAAATCCGATTTCGAATCTGATCCAATAAATTACTGTTTGGATAGCAATTTTTGGTAACTGATACAAATAATAACATATTTTTTGTGACAAATAATTATGAGCTACCATATAAATAAAATATGCTACTATATATATAGCAAACTCATTTTTCTCCATACAGCAATATACCAATGGTCGGATTAGATGATTTTGAAGCACACAACTAACATCCAAAATAAACTGAAGCGCACCCAGTTAATTTTAAACCCAACAGATGCAAATTTTTATGTTATTTTTAAATTAGGCTGAAGAATTCAACGTTAATTCATTATTATACCCAATTAATTCTCTACAAAAACTATTTTTCTCATAGCTAATATACAATAGAAACATCATTTAAACGATTTGAGATACAATTTTAATGCATTTAAACAAAAACTGTTACAATATTATGCTCATAAAAGCATTGTAACAAGGTTATCTGTATTAACGATCGCGCAGTATTGTTTATTAAATTTTGTTCTAATTTTTATCATTACCACTCGAAAGAGCATAAAAAATTATGCTCCATAAGATTTGCACCGCAGTTTAGAAAGTGTTGAAAAATCAGAATGGAAATAAAATTAAAGGTTTTTAAACATTAACGAGATAATGTTTTTCAGCGTTTATTAAAATTTGTTCCAATTTTTATCATTACCAATCGAAAGAGCATAAAAAATTTTACCTCGCAAAATCCATAAGATTTGTACACTGAGAAACATATGCTATTGAATGCATATGCATTTCTGCTAAAGGCATAAAAATTATTGATTCTGAAGCATATGCCATAGAATTTGTAAAAATATAATTATATAGATTCTACAGCAAATGTTTTTGAATCAATAATTTTTATGCCTTTGGCAGGAATGCTGTTGATTCAATATCACAGAAAATTAAAAGGCATATTAAAATAATAAGCGTTGCAGCTTATTTTAATACCTTTTAATTTTCTGTGATAGCATATTTTTCTCAGTGCACCAATTCAGTATATAATATATATATATATACAATTTATTTTTCTCACAGAAAAAATGGTGGATAAATTTTGTTGCGGGTAAAATTATAAATTTAAACAATGCTAACATAGACCCTCAACTAGGATAAAATTTGTTGCAGTTAATTTTTATACCGATTTTTGGGGTAAAAATTCGACTTTTTTTGGCTCCGTGTTAACAGTTTCACTATGAAATTAGTCAGAATTACTGTAAAGATTCTATCAGTTATAAAATGTCAACCAAGTGGTAAAATCACTATTGAGATTGTAGTATAATAATTTGTTTCACAAAATTTTGAATTACCTATTTTCGCATTATAACAGTAGAGAATTGTATTTATATATTATATTTTCAAACGTAGTTCATAAATCTATATAGCTTTACTCCAAAGAAAACAATGCGTCTTCAATAGAAAAGAATTGGATCTAAAAGTGATTTTTAGATTCCAATTCTTGTTGTGCGTTTTTTTTTTACCTTTGGATTCGACATAAAATTCTTGATTTCCTGATAGTTGAAGATCAAAGGATGAAATCCTTTATTGGATCGTGGGGATGAACATGTCGAACGTGTTACAGACGAACGGTTACAAAATGGCTGTATTCAGTTAAGAGAGACAGAGACAGAGAGAAATGTAATGAACAAGAAGGAAATACAGAATGAGAGAGAGATGGAGAGAGAGCTGAGTGGGCGTACATAATGGAGGCTTCTAGCTTGGGTAGGCACTTGCAAGTGCAGGAGGAATATAGGAGTGTGATGGTGGAAGTAATAGTGGCAATGGTAGTAGTATACGTCTCTTCGTAGGAGAGCTAGTGAGTGAGTTTATTGATTGGCTTCCTCCGGGGTTCTCTCCTCGTACTCTCTTTGCCATGCCTCTCTCTCTCTCAACACTTGTGCTCTTTACCATTGCCTCTCCTCTTCTTTCCATCTCCCACTTTTCTTTATTGCTTTTCATTTTTACAATTTTTCTTGTCATTAAGTCGACTCCCACAGGTGCTTTGCTTCAGTAATAGTAGGATTTTGGTAAAGATATAGTAAGATTTTAGTAAATACAGTAAGATTTTAGTAAAGACAGTAAGTTTCTAGTAAAGATAGTAAAGTATACAAGACTATCAAAATTTCGAATATGTAAAATAAAATTTCCCCTAATAAGAAAAAGAATCCCAAGGGGAATTATATATGATGGAAAATGGTGAAAGCCGTTTTGGGTGTGATATGTATATAAGTTATTCTGGGCAAGACAAAATCGAGAGGGTTGTGTGGATTCAGAGTGTAGGCATTGTTTATTGTGGAATATCCACCCTTTGGCCTGCACCTCGTCTGGTATAACCTGGCAAAGCCTCTCCACGATCCTCTATTAATTTACTTGCTTAATACTCCTCTACTCTTTCCCTCATTCGTTCCTCCTTTGTATATATATAACATGACGAGACCCCTCTTTTAAACACACACACACATATATATATTTCCTGAACCCTCTTGAATCCATTGTTTTAATGTCTAAAGGAAAATATTTAATTGAAACATTTCTTCTTTTATCATAAAATGGTCTAGGAAACAGAAAGGTTTAGAAATAATAAAGTTTAGGTATTGAACACAATAAGGTTTGGGAAAATGTTTTAAGGAAAAATGTTTCAAGGAAGTAAAATTATTCGAGAAAATATGTTATATGTTATGAATAACACATACTGTATTAGCCTCAAATTGAAGTTTTTATAGGAGATTTAGAAAAGGGAAGGTTTTTGGTCGATATTTTTTCTTTCGGGTCCTCGTAAATGTCGTCTCGGTGCTATTTTCCAGGGCTCTCCTCCTGTAACAGTCGAGGGGGCTATTCAAGAAAGACGTCATCCCTCATGAAAAATAAAAAAAAAAAAAAAAACCCCTTCGTTTGCACACGCGCATCCGAGTCCCTTTTACTTTTGCACTCTCATTTTTGTGCGGCCGTGACGGCACCCCTGCGCTTTCCTTTTCACTTTTTCTCTCACCATTTCCTATATCATATGGCCAGCGACGACCTTTGAATCTATAAATAGATATACGTCAAAATTTCTCCCAAAAAATTCTCATACCCCAATATAGTAACGGATATTTCAGAATTAGGAAAAACCCTAGGAAATTTGGTACAGAAATTAGCATTTTAGGATAACAAATTTTGGTTAAAATAACTAGAATTCTGGTTATAGGATAACTAAAATTCTGCTTACGCTAACTAAAATTCTGGTTAAGATAACAAATTTTATTTAGAATAACTAGAAGTTTGGTTACAGGAACTAGAATTCTGGTTAGAATAACTTGAATTTTAGTTAGGATAACTAAAATTCTAATCAGGATAACAAAAATTTTGGGTTACGATAAATAAAATTCTAATTAGGATAACAAAAATTTTGGTTAGAATAACTAGAAATTTGGTCACAGGAACTAGAATTCTGGTTAAAATAACTTGAATTCTGGTTAGAATAACAAATTTTGATTAAAATAACTAGAAATTTGGTTAGAGTAACTAGAATTCTGGTTATAGGATAACTAAAATTTTGCTTACGTTAACTAAAATTCTGGTTAAGATAACAAATTTTAGTTAGAATAACTAGAAGTTTGGTTACAGGAACTAGAATTCTGGTTAGAATAACTTGAATTTTAGTTAGGATAACTAAATTCTGGATATAATAACTAGAAGTTTGGTTACAGGAACTAGAATTCTGCTTATAATAACTAGAATTCTCTTTAGATCTAGTAGAATTCTAGTTAGAGTCACTAGAATTCTGGTTAGAATAATTCAAATTTTGGTTACGATAAATACAATTGTAATCAGGATAACAAAAATTTTGGTTACGATAACTAAAATTCTAATTAGGATATCAAAAATTTTGGTTAGAATAACTAGAAATTTGGTCACAGGGACTAGAATTCTGGTTAGGATAACTAAAATTCTGGTTAGAAACACTAAAAATTTAGTTACAGAAACTAAAATTCTGACTAAGATAACAAATTTATAACCTATATCATATGGCCAGCGACGACCTTTGAATCTATAAATAGATACGTCAAAATTTCTCCCAAAAATTTTCATACCCCAATAGGATATTTCAGAATTAGAAAAAACCCTCGGAAATTTGGTACAGAAATTAGCATTTAGAACATATCCGTTACTGTATTGGACTTTTGATAATCTTTTCGCAATAAACAAAATACTTGTTTCAATTTTTACAAAGTGCGAGAATAAAAAAAAACCCCCCAAGGTCGCATTCCTTCACATCGGATCACTAATAGCCAACTGGAACCCAATAAAGGAAAGCTGATTTTCCAGTTACATCTAATTGGTACAGTACTTTCCATTTTTTTTTTTCAACTAATATATATTTCCTTAAATAATTTTTTACTAAAACCGGTTGAAAATAAGAAATTTTCGAAACTAATTTTTATTCCTCCAATATATATTCCGGTTTGGATTATCTAATTTACTGGATCAATGAGGGAACGTTCCTAGGGAAATGAGGGAAAATCATCTCTTGGGAATTGCGTTTCGTGGATTAATGCGCATGTCAATGGGACTTGTCTGTCGAAATGAAGGTTCCAGCATTGCATGTTTAATGCAGATGCGCGCGTGTGAGCAAATGGCCGTCGAATATATATATATAGAGAGAGGAAGGTAGAGAGGATTAGATTGGCTCATACGATAGAGGATTGGTATCTGAATACCTCCGTTTGCACTTCCGGACGATCTAGTAACCGTCGAAGGTACCACTATATACATAGACGACGTAATTACGCGCGTTCTGCCAATATTGGTTAACCTTTCGAGGTTGACGCCACCATATGCAAAGCCCCTAATGAGTAGCTCAAGTATCTTCGCTCTACTATAGAGCCCTCCATTCTGCTACTCCATATCGTTATATTACTACCTATTCGCCCCTACCAACATTTAAATATTCCAGAATTTTAATTTAACTGAAAAATTACAAAAAAAAAACTCTTTTTTACAACCCCCAAACAGAATCTATTACGATTTTGATATAATAAAGCTAATATTTTGATATTCTCATCTTGATTGGTGAAGAAAGATGCGTATTTGTATTCCCCTAAACGAGACCTATCAGAGGGGGAGTAATCGGTAGCTTCATTATGGTTTTTTTTTTTTTTGCTTTTTTTTTGCCGAAGCAAATAATCCCTCGTGGTGCAACACAATGGCGGCAATCGATTCACCGTTCCGAGGCCTCAGGCGTTTTTCGCTTTTTTCTTTCACCCTCTTTTCCCTCTCCCTTATATATACTATGGCACTTTCGTGCAACGCGGTTTTATTGGAAAAGGAGAACGACGAGATCCATGCGGAGGCCGCCTTTCCCTTGTCTGAAGGGAGTTTAATAGAGGGTGAAACCATCTCAACCCCCTCCCACCGCAGTCTCTATATATATATATACCCTTCCCATATAACCGCACCACCTTACTTCGTTTCTTTTCGCAAGCTTCCTTATATACCACAATCCTGTGCTGCCTTCTTCTCGCTTTGGTTTTTTTTTTTAACTCTCTCTCTCTCTCTCTGTTATCGGAAATCTCGACTACTGGACTCTGGGCTCCATATATAATGGAAACAAAATTTTAACCTTTTCAATTTCAACGAGATTAGACCCAAGGTCTCTTGCAACCTGATTCTTATCTTGTTTTGGAATATCTTTTATATGCCACTAAAAAAAAAAAAAAAAATGTTTGGTTTTGTTGTTAACAGCTTTCTACTTCTCATAACACGATAATAAACAATCTGAACTGAATTTTTTGTCTTGGAAAAGAATGTTCTTTTGGAAATTTGTTGTGCGGGTATTTTAGTTAAAGTTAAAACTGGTGTATACTGGACAAAATGACTGGTACGAGTAAGTGAGAGTTTGGCTATGATAACTAGAATTCTGGTTAGAATAATTAAAATTATGTTTACGATAACTAAAATTCTGGTTAGGATAACAAATTTTGGTTAGAATAACTAGAAATTTGGTTAGAGTAACTAGAATTCTGGTTATAGGATAACTAAAATTCTGTTTAAGATAAAAAATTTTTGTTAGAATAACTAGAAGTTTGATTACAGGAACTAGAATTCTGGTAAGAATAACTTGAATTTCAGTTAGGATAACTAAAATTCTGGATATAATAACTAGAAGTTTGGTTACAGGAACTAGAATTCTGCTTATAATAACTTGAATTCTCGTTAGAAAAAGTAGAATTCTAGTTAGTCACTAGAATTCTGGTTAGAATAATTAAAATTATGTTTACGATAACTATAAAATTCTGGTTAGGATAACAAATTTTAGTTAGAATAACTAGAAATTTGGTTAGAGTAACTAGAATTCTGGTTATAGGATAACTAAAATTCTGCTTACGCTAACTAAAATTCTGGTTAAGATAACAAATTTTATTTAGAATAACTAGAAGTTTGGCTACAGGAATTAGAATTCTTGTTAGAATAACTTGAATTTTAGTTAGGATAACAAAAATTTTGGTTAGAATAACTAGAAATTTGGTCACAGGAACTAGAATTCTGGTTAAAATAACTTATTGAATTCTGGCTATGATAACAAAAATTTTGGTTAGAATAACTAGAAATTTGGTTACAGGAACTGGAATTCTGGTTACAATTACTAGAAGTTTGGATACAGAAACTAAAATTTGGGTTACAGGAACTGGAATTCTGGTTAGAATAACTAGAAGTTTGGATACAGAAACTAAAATTTTTGTTAGAATAACTTAAATTCTGGTTAGGATAACTAGAATTCTGGTTAAAATTACTAGAAGTTTGGATACAGAAATTAAAATTCTGGTTAGAATAACCAGAAGTTTGGATACAGAAACTAAAATTTTTGTTAGAATAACTTAAATTCTGGTTAGGATAACTAGAATTCTGGTTAAAATTACTAGAAGTTTGGATACAGAAACTAAAATTGTGGTTAGAATAACTAGAAGTTTGGATACAGAAACTAAAATCTTGGTTAGAATAACTTAAATTCTGGTTAGGATAACTAAAATTCTGGTTAAAATTACTAGAAGTTTGGATACAGAAATTAAAATTCTGGTTAGAATAACTAGAAGTTTGGATACAGAACCTAAAATTTTGGTAAGAATAACTTAAATTCTGGTTAGGATAACTAAAATTCTGGTTAAAATTACAAGAAGTTTGGATATACAGAAACTAAAATTCTGGTTAGAATAATTAGAATTCTTTATAGAACAACTAGAATTCTGATTAGAGTATCTAGATTTAATTTACGGATTCGTAATCACGAAAAATATTATCAGAATATAGCACTGTACAGTTTATTTATAATTTGTATTTGTAATATTTTCACTTATACATAAATAAATTTCGTATAAATTGACAATTGTAATACACTTCCAAAAGCAAATTGACATTTGTTGCGCCAAATCAAATTTTTTTAGATGATAATACCTATACAATAAAATAATATGAAAATCTGTTTTGACATCACATATACTGAATGGAGTAAAATATCTGGAAAATAGACTACTACTAGCAGCAGTATATATAGAGTTGGGGGAGAAATATTGCAATGGGTTGGAAATGTAGGATGGATTGTCGACTAGTATATATTATGGTAGGTACTCACAGAGAGCAGTGCTATGGGTGAAAGAGTGCAGAGAATGAGGTGGAGGGGAATCGATCGGATCGCCATTACAGAGAGTGAGTGCAGAGTAAGAGAGAAAGAGAGAGAGAGACTCGATGGAATCACGCCGCCGCGCCGTTGGGGCTTTATTCTCCGTATATATTTTGCTGGCGTATCTCAACCCTCGCCCCTTTTGTAGGATGTCGTCCTTGTTTTTTAGCTAAGGGAGAGAGAAAGAGAAAGAGAGAGAGAGGGGGGGATAAACAAAGGGAGAGAGTGAGATTTGAGTTAAAACTAGAAAAGAGAGAAAGGCGACAAAGTTTAGGCAATAAGGGGCGTGCACAACTTGCCTTTAACGCAACTCACGCATCGACGAGTTTCATCCAGATTTTCCCAAAGCCCCTTGGGGATTCAACCAGATTTAGATATATCTTGAGAAATGTATCGTTTTCAAAAAAAAGATTATTTATTCACTTTTTATCCTTATTATTCTTATGTTCTTCTTTCTTAATTAATTCGTAATTTTTCGTGTATATATTCTAATTAAAAATTCAATTTTTGTTTTAGTTATGGTGCTAGTTATGATATGGCAGCGAGAAGAAAAAATGCCACGAGAGAATCAACGGCAACATTGAAAGCATGGCTTAATGAGCACAAGAAAAATCCTTATCCAACAAAAGGTGAAAAAATAATGTTAGCTATTATCACAAAGATGACATTGACCCAGGTGTCAACATGGTTTGCAAATGCAAGGAGACGTTTAAAGAAGGAGAATAAAATGACCTGGGAACCAAAAAATAAAACTGACGACGATGACGATGCTGTTTTATCAGATTCGGAGGATGTTAAGGAAATGAAGGAAGAAATGGGTGACAGTCGGAGTGATAGAGTGGGTGATGAAGTCAGAAGAGGTCTTGATGACAATGGTAAGCTCGTTTAATTACTTTTAATAATAATTGTTACTTAAAAAAAAAAAATTTAACATTGTTTTCTCTTCACATATTTGTTAAATCATGAGTGACGGATGAGTATAAACCTCGTTTGTCAACCTATCCGTTTAATAGCCAATCAAATTCAAATCAAAGCATAATTAGATTTCACCAAGCGATATATATAACTCAATCGGAAAACCGTCACATTGCTCTTGCTCGCTAATTTGCTTACGAAATAGACTGTAAACTAGTCACATATATTAAGTGATCAATTCTCCACTCGATCAAAAAACCTGTTTAATTAAAGATGTTTACAATTTTCATTTAAATATATAATTAAAATTTATTTGAAAAATTATAAATCTAATTTGTGATGGTAATAATTTATTTCCTCTATATAGACACTTTCCCTCCATGTGGTCGATAGTCCGGAAATTGCGAATATGCAAGATTTGGAATGAATATCCGTAGCGTCTATATCGCGGGGGCGGACATAATGGTTCACATGTGGGTAAACACAGTGACGGGTTGCGGGTTGCCGCGCGAAGAGATTAATGGCCTTCGGTTTGGTCCCCTGGTGGACTTGGACGACGACGTCGACGATGTAGTTGATGGTATTGGTGGATATAGCATCGTTCCAGAGTGGTGGTGTTGAGGGTGCGGTCGAGTTTGAGTAGCCATCCGTAGGACCAATATACACTCTGTCCACGGCTCTATATACTGCCAGATTTACTATATATACACGAGAATACCGTAGTAGATGTGTATAGATACTCTGGCACTGGTTCGAGGTATACGGTGATGTATCGGCGCCCGCGGCGAGACGAATGGTATAGACCCTCTTCTATAGCCTGCATTATACCCCACCACACATTGGCCAATATCGGTTCGTTCCTGGCACCTGGTTTTCATACAAATCAATTTATACTCCAGAAAAGACGCCTTCATTAAAGAAATGTAACAAACCGAAATTTTTGTTTTATTAAATAATTTTAAATACGCAGACAAGAGTTGGTTAGAAGCTATATACACAAAGATCGAAACAATTATAGATTTTGAATTATAATCGGTGAACAATTATTCCGTGGAATGTTACAATTAGGATGCAATGAACCATACATCTGGTATACCAGTTCCTGTTTAAGAACACAGCAGTGGTCTTTTTTCATACATCTCACTACTAAATTTTTAAATGGAATTTCCTTTATTTCCAAGACTGGTTGCTTCAGGATTCACTCTTTCAAAGATCAATTTTATAACTTTAAATGTTTGTCTAAACTTCCATTTGCTTGGACTTTGGCCAATATCGGTTCGTTCCTGGCACCTGGTTTTCATACAAATCAATTTATATACTCCAGAAAAGACGCCTTCATTAAAGAGATGTGGCAAATCCAAATTTTTGTTTTATTAAATAAAAATAATTTTAAATACGCAGACAAGAGTTGGTTGGAAGCTATATACACAAAGATCGAAACAATTATAGATTTTGAATTATAATCGGTGAACAATTATTCCGTGGAATGTTACAATTAGGATGCAATAAACCATACATCTGGTATACCAGTTCCTGTTTAAGAACACAGCAGTGGTCTTTTTTCATACATCTTACTACTAAATTTTTAAATGGAAATTCCTTTATTTCCAAGACTGGTTGCTTCAGGATTCTCTCAAAGATCAATTTTATAACTTTGTGTAAACTCCCATTTGCCTGGACTTTGGCCAAGGGATTGATAGAAAACCTCTTCAAAGATCAGATTGGATTTAATTAAAAAAAAAAGAAACTAATCTAGTGGTTGACAATTTGAATTTTCAAGGGGTATATATAAGACGAATTAGGTTTGTAAACTCATGTAAGCGGAGGCGTAGAAAAGGTATTGACTAGGAGAAGTAGATCATGCGATTAGCGTCTGATAAAAGAGGGTCAAAAGTTAAAGAGCCACTTGTGGACTTGGCAGTAGTATCAGTTTAGTTGGTCCATAAGGCTCTCTTTATAAGGGGTATTGCAAGCTCCCTAAAACTTTTACCACTTTCTGTTCTTGTTTCTCTTCACAATTTCTCTCTCTATCTATCTCTCAGTTTCATTCTCTGTGTGTATAGAGTTTGGTCGCCCTTTCTAGCTTGGGAATTATCGCTTGACGACCCATCAAGTAAACCCTCTGCCGACTCATTCGAACCTCTTAATGAAATTCTCACCCCTGACTGACTGGCTGGCAGGCAGACGGCCCAAGCAGTCCTAGAGTGCCCCGAGAGGGATAGAGAACAAGAGGAATAAAGAAGGAAGGATTCACCAGAGAGAGAGAGAGAGAGAGAAGAGAGCCACTCGAGGGTTGCTGAAATCTCTCGCGCCCCAAAGTGGTTGCAGACTTCGCCCCCTTTTTTCACAGCATCCCTTGTAGCTTAACTATATAAGGGTGTGAAAGGAGACACTCGCTATATAAAACTTTCCTTCTCAATGTCTATATAACCCCATAATGACACGCATTCTGGGTCTCACTTTCACACCAGAAAATGTAGCCCATTAACGTCAATATTGCCCGAAGGGAGTCGAAATTACCTTCTTGAAGAATTATTAATCATAATTAATGAACAGTTAAGAAAGTTTTTACAGCTTTTTTCGTATATATATATGACAAGTATCAGCCGTCGGATCTTTATCGGATTATTCCTTTTTAGAGGTCACGTGCCATTAACGGGTTGTGCCACAACCGAATTTATTAATATAAGCCGTTGATGACATTAATTTTTTGAATTGACTCATCATATTTGTTCACAGAACCAATGAGGCATGTGAAAGCAGAGCACATGAAGATTGATAAAGATCTAGACGAAGATGACGATTTAGATCTTGAGGACGATCCAAGAAGAAGTGAACATTCTTTTCATCATGCGATGCACCATCATCATCATCAGGGTTTCAATAGCGAGGATCATCTCAAAGAAGAAGGGATTAAAAGTGAATGTGGTGCCGGTGGTATTCCTATTCCAGCAACGAAACCTAAAATTTGGTCTTTAGCTGACACGGCAGCGTGTAAAACACCTCCTCCACCTTCTCATCCTCATCATCAACAACAATATCATTTACATCATCAGCAACAACATTACAATCAACAGCAACATCATTTATCCAATCAATCCCATCATCACCATCATCATCATCATTCTCAACAACCGTGGCTTGGCTCAAGTGGAATGGGTACCGCACCAAGTGGAGGTGGTTTAACTTCCTTTGCACTTCCAACATCGGCAACAATGAGTCCATCGTCTGCTGCCACTGCACCATATTCCGGTGCATCAACAAGATACGGTGGATTTTTATCGTCTTCCTCCGGTGGACAACTTCACTATAATCCCAATTCCTCATCTGGTTCAACGTCAAGTGCTTCGTCATCAGCGGCGGCGGGGTTTCCCGAAGTTGGTACAGATACCCCACCCCAAACACCTCCCAACATGAAGGTGGGTACACCGAATGGAGTGATCCAGGGCCCTCCAACAGGGTACTGCCCTGGTGGCAACAACAACAATAATAACACCAGTAATGGCAATCTCAATCACTATGGATCTAATAATGGATATCTGTCCACAAGTTCAGGATCGTCTAGCAGCGTTTCTTCCTTCAGTTCACGTCTTCAAAATTCGCCGCACAAGGAATTCTCACCTACCACGCAGAATTCGATACTCCATCAACATCAAACCACTGCTAGCCTCCCACCCACGGAAGCCACCACGGCCTTCAAACCTTTCTACAAAGGGTAAGAAGCATTTTTAAAAACTTTCAACTGTGATTTATCAAAATTCTTTTTTTTTTTTATTCCCTCCGATTTATGGCTCCATTCAACTCTTGTTTTAGGTCACAAACCATGGGAAGTGGATTCGTGTCTCCAGTTTAAGGATATAAACAAGCACCGACCAACGCATCTTCCAAGGTTTGTTTTTTTTTTTTCAATTCTTAGTTACTCTAGTTATTTGCTTAGTATAAATGATTTCTATCTTCTGGCGCATATATACATTAACACGCGGTGAAATGCGCAGTACAATAATTTATTTTGCCATTGAGTAAAAAAATAAAATAAATAGACATAAGAGAGACAAGGCACGAAGGTAGGTCGTTTCAAGCAACGGTACACAGTGTGTTTTATCCGATCACGATCAGTCACGGTCCACGATTGACTGCCCTGAAACCAGCAGAGCTCAACTCGCCTCCAAAGTCGAACGGACACCTTAAAACAATCGATAAGGAATTAATATCCGGCCGAGTTGATTGGTCGTTAGTCCCTGGGCCTGCGTCGAAATAATAATGGTATTGAGTAGCGTGTGGGTAGTCTGCGGGCAAAGAGAGAGAAAGAGAGAGAGAGAGAGAGGCTATCGCCACCTTCTTGACAGTAACAAATGGACGGAGATTTCAATCAGTGAATGGAATCACCACTGGTTCGCCTCGTCCCTCGATCTTCTTCCACTTGCTTCTTTCTTACAATTCCTTTCTCTCTTGCACATTCTCTTTTTCTCTCTCTCTCTCATCCAACTATTCCACTCGAACACACCTCGACCTGTCGCGTTAGTGACCGACCAAGTCACTCGATTCGTGTTGGCCACTATCTTCTCACGAAATAAAAAGTCAGGCCTAAGCTTATATATGCAAATAAAAACGATGAAGAAATAGACACATTCGAGTAGCTTCATGCAAAACAAATCAATTCCTTTTATATATATATATATTTTTAAGGGAAAAAAAAATCTTCCATTAATAAGATAAGGAAATTGATTTGTTGGAATTAATTTCACATCAAGGTTAGAGAAATTAACATTTATTGGGATTTTACATTTCATCTATTGTTCTGGTATTGTTTTTATTGTTTTAAAATTATGACAAAAATGTAAAGCAGTTTGATGCAAAAATCCGTTGGATTTTAGATCCTAGTTTCACAGAAAATTAAAAGGCATTAAAATAAGCTGCAACGCTTATTATTTTAATGCCTTTTGATTTTCTGTGTTTCGAATTATACATTGAGAAAAATATGCTATTGAATCAACAGCATTTCTGCCAAAGGAATAAAAATTATTATTGATTCAAAAGCATATATGCTGTAGAATCTGTGTATAATTTTTTTACAAATTCTATATAGTTCAGAATCAATAATTTCTATGCCTTTAGCAGAAATGCTATTGATACAATAGCATATCTTTCGTAGTTTAAAAATTACTTTGATGATTCTTCACAAGAGAAATTATCACTAAGTAATAATAATTATTCGGTAATAATTTTTCTGTAAAGAATCAGGAAAATAATTTTGATAAAAGTATAAATGAACTTGTAGCAGAGGTTTCCAAAGTATTTACGTTTTTGAAAATGATTTAGTACACGATTGTTGGGAAGAAATAATGAAAATTATGCCAAAAATTCAAAGCACCGTTTTATTTGGTGAAGGTTTGATGAAAAATCCGTTAGATTTAAGAACCTAGCTGATTTTGTTTTTGGATTATTATAAAAATCATTTTCCACGATGCTTTACAGAAAAAAATTTTGATAAGAATATAAATGAATTTGTAGCAAGTTTCCAAAGTATTTACCATTTCGAAAATGGTTTAGTATACGGTTGTTGGGAAAAGACGATAGAATTAAATTGACGACAAAAATGCAAAGCACAGTTGTATTTAAATGATGTTTAATGAAAAATCCGTTGCGGATTTAAGAACCTATATAGCTGTTTTCGAATTAGAAAAACCTTTTTCCTGATTCTTCACTAAAAGTATTATTACTCAGTAATAATTATTCAGCACTGCGAAAAATATGCTATTTCTGCTAAAGGCATAAAAATTATTTATTCCAAAGCATATGCTAAAAGAATTTGTAACACAGAAAATTATATAAATTCTACAGCATATGCGCTTTTGAATCAATTTTTCTATACATTTGGGCAAAAATGCTCTTGATTTAAAAGCAAATTTTTCTCACTGCTGAATAATTTTTCTATAAAGAATCAGGCAAATAATTTTGATAAAAATATATCCGTATTAATAATTTGAAAACAATCAGCAAGGCTTTTAAATCCAAAGGATTTTTCATCAAATTACCAAATACAACCGCTGCCTTAAATTTTTGTGGTAATTTTAATTCCGTTAAATTTTAGTTTTATAAACGTATAATTTTAAGGTAAAATTTTGTTACCAATTTCTTAATTTGTATACCGTGTGTTACCAAACTGTCTTTTCTTGTTCTCCTGCACACAAAAGATTGTGAATTTTTCCTGAGCTTAAAATTCGTTTCTGCCTTAAGAGTGATTTTCCAGAGAATCTTATATACTCGAGAGAATTGCCAAAGATGGTATGAGAGAGAGAAAAGGAGAGTGAGCAGTTATCAGTGTCGGTTTGGGCAATCGTTAAAGTGCCTTTGGGAAACCGAAGACTTCATCCCAAGTCACACCAAAAGGCAAGAGAGGAGGATGATGAGGCTTTCCGAAACGACTACCCTCGTTTCCTTACAAACGATTCCCTGGATTCATCTTCAGGGTTTATTCTCGATATCCCCCTGGCTCTCGCCTTCAAGTCTCTCGCTCTCCCCCTGACTTTTCCTAAGATTCTTCGCAACAGTTGCTTTTCTACCCTTATTCTCAATTAGTTTACTTATAAATTAAATTCCAATTAGGTTTTACCGCGTATACCATTCAATTCTTTTTTTTTTTCTTCATTAAAATTTACAAAATAAATATTTCCTGCAAGATTTGGATGGGAGATATATAATAGAATAGATTTAGCGCGTGATCTCTGTGATACGAAATTATTCCAGGTGGACGCCTTTGTCGGCCTTAACCCGATACTCCTCAAGTTTTCGAAATGTAGAAAGAAGGACAAGGCAGTATAGCATTTTCTAGCGTGAATGTAAAGTGTTTAAAAAAGAAGGAAGGTGAAAGAATTAAAAAAAAAGAAAAAAAAAGGAACGTCAGATTTCGGGTCTTGGAGACGTGGTGTTACTGGGACCACCTTATCTGGTGGCGATCTGATCCTAATTTATAGCCAGGTCCCAAATAAACTAGTTTTCGCTGTCGTCACCTTGCCTTGCTTTTCGGTCTTCGTCTCGTCTCTCATTCTGTATACATTTCAGACTGGTTGGGTTGTCGTGGTTTTCGCCTCGTGCGTCCCTCATATAGTCCAATATAAACTCTAAAACTTTAGATGCACCAACGACTCCAACCTGTCTCTCTTCTCTGCCTTGATTTCTTGGTCCAGGTAACCACTAATACAAACACACACTTTTATACCAAATGCTACCTGATGGTGGAACCAAAAATAAAAAAAAAAAAAAAAAAAAATATAAAACCTCAACGCCCATGGTAATTGCCAATTAGCTCGCTGGATATTTAATTGCCATTAGAGTGGGTGGAGTGTTTTGGTGCTTGGTGGTCGTTCATGATACGTTATCCTCCCGTCACTTTCCTGGTCGCACCTCCTAATGGGATATTTACAGAACGCCCTTTTCGAATTGAATTAACCTTTTATTTCTTTTTCTCTCCTTTCGAGAAAGATAAAAAAAAAGATTGACAATAAGATCCTTTAAATGATGATCGGCTTGCATTTATTACCATTTAGTGATACAGGTGAGAAAATTCGAAAAAAAAACCATTATTCGAAGCTGGGAACAATCGATATGGCAATAGAGCCGAATTTGCACATTGTCATTCGAAGCGCAGGCATTTAACGACAGAACAAACGGTGATGGATGGCCCCAAACAAAAAAAAAAAAAAAAAAAAAGAAAAAAAAACGAGAAAAATCACCGAGTTAAATGAAAACTTGGTGTTCCCAGGACCGATTGCTTTTTAATGCGCAACTGCGAATCACAAAACGATTGCGTATGACGATATTTCATGAATGCTCGTTCACTCGAAACCTGCTACAAAAAAAAATTACTATACACATTGTCGTGATTCAATAAACGGTTATACAGTGCCTTTATTTTCGAAATTATTATTTAATTACGATGGTTGGAATAAAAGAATTTTTTTTATTATTTTTTGCCTAAACAATTTTATTTAATTTTTTTTTTCTGAATTAAATATTTTTATTATTATTAGCTTTTTTTAAAAATATTATTATTAGCATTGAAATCATAGAAAATTTAAAGGTATTAAAATAAGCTGCAACGCTTATTATTTTAATTCAATTTTGCTTATTTTAATACCAAAATGGATTAAAATAAGTAAAATTGGATTAAAATAATAAGCTTATTTTAATGCCTTTTAATTTTCTGTGTATTGTATACACGGGGAAATTAGTTTTACTTTCAAAAATTGAATTATTTATATATTCTTCGATCATTATTGAAACGCTTGCAACGTTTGTTTCTCGATCGTTACACTTAATGTAACGGACCACCCAGAGCGGAAACTTTTTTGCACGCATTATTCACTATTCTCGAGCTCATTCATGAAAAAAAAAATATCGTCATTTTTATAATCGTTAAAACTGCTTTAACAATTGTTAACTGCAAACAAACAAAAAACCAAGCATTTTACTTAAATAAATTAAAGTTTTTAGAAAGGTAAAATAGACGGAAAAAAAAAATTTTTGTGTCAACCTATAACTCCACTTTTAGGATTGGACAAATTGTACTGTAAACAAAAAAAATAATGTTTCCAACAGGCAGGTTTGGATATTTTCTAAAATTAGCTGTTTTGTGGAGACTACAACTACAGTTTGTAGATAACACAAGAAATTTTTTTTTTCTCCTTTATAATGTTAGGCGAGGGGGAATTTACTAGTTAAAAACGTGTACACTTGACTACTGGTATTACACCTCATATTATCCTTATTACTAAGTATTACACGTTATTACAGAGTATTACACATTATTATAGTGATATTACAGAGTTTTTTGCGTTATTACAGCACTGTAATAACGCATTATTACACGCCCAGGTGCAACGATTCTATACAGAAACTACTCCACGGAAATTCCGCACGGAATTCCGTAAAAATTATATACGGAATTCCGCAAAATTTTTGAAAGAAGTTCTTTTGTAATTTTGCGAATTTTTTATAAGAATTACACACATAATCTCTATACAAAATTGCACAAAATTTTTGTTAGAATTTCACAACTGTACTCTCTAAATCTGAATTAGTAAAAATTTTTACTAATTTGAATTAGTGACTCACTTTTTGCTTCGGAATTAGTAAAATTTTACTAATTATTAGTAACTTTTACTAACAGTTAGTAGAATTTTACTAATTCAGATGCAAAAAGTGAGTCACTAATTCAAATTAGTAAACATTTTTACTAATTCAGATTTAGAGAGTACACTGAAAAAAATTTAGCCGAAATCCTCAACTACCTTTAGTTAACTGACTTGAAAGTAGTAAAAGTAACTATTTTTTTCGTTATTTTAACTATGTGCATGTAGTCAATTTAACTATTTTTTATGGAGTTAAGAATTAGTAATTAATTGTACACGGAAAAAAAGAAAAAGTAACTTTTACTATACTTTAAAAGTAAAATTGGACCTGTCCGAAGTTTCTGCGCATCTCTGGCAACTTTTACTCCAAAAATAGTAAAATTTACTTCAGAAATAGTAAAAATTACTACGAAAACAGTAAAATTTACTACAGAAATAGTCAATTTTACTATTTTTCGAGTAAAAGTTGCCAGAGATGCGCAGAAACTTCGGACAGGTCCAATTTTACTTTTAAAGTTGTAAAAGTTACTTTATTCGTTTTTCCATTTTTCTCCGTGTACTTAACAAAAGTATTTAAATCAACTTCAAAAATTAGAACAATTACAAAATCTCCTTGACCCAACTAAATTCTTAGTTCTTTTAACTACTTTTTAATAATCCATACAACTTTTTAAATTCAGTTAAGGACCTATTGAACTATGCAGGGTAGTTAAAAAGTATATAGTCAAATCTACTAGTTTTTTTATTGAGTGTATTTTTTACTGATTATTTTGTAATTTTAAAATAACTGTGCTGGTGGATACACTGAAAAAAATTAGTCGAGAAATTCAACTACCGTTAATTAGTTGACTGAAAAATAGTAAATTTCTTTTGGAAAACGTTTTATTGACCTCTCAAATAATTTCGACTAGATATTAATTAATCATTAATTAAATTCTTCTAATATCCACCAGGAACATCATCGTCGACTAGTTTTCGTTATAGTAGCAGCAGTTATTTTAAAATCACAAAAAAAAAAACAGCAAAAAATAAAGTTGTGGAATTTTATTGAAAATTTTGTGCAATTCTGTATGCGAATTCTTACAAAAAAAATTCGCAAAATTACGAAAGGAATACTTTCAAAATTTTGCGGAATTCCGTACGTATTACACGTTATTACACAAGTATTACAGGAAGTGTGTACATTTGACTACCTGAGTAAATTCCCCCTCGATGTCCAGATAAATATTTTATAAACATAAAAATTCGTAAGGCAAGAATTTTACGAAATTTTGGACATTCATCAAGTTTTTTTTATAAGAAATAATTAATTTCTGGTCTTGAAGTGGTGGTGTTGCATACAAGAGCATATATAATATTTTTCTGTTCTTTCACGCTAATTTATGCAGGCACGCGGCAGCAAACGCAATGTACGGCCAATTTGTTGTCGTGCAAATAAATAAATATATATATATATATATATAGCAAACTCAGTGACTCTCTCAAGTTAGAATGCGAAAAAGATTAAGTCGTGCGCTCAAAAGGTGTTTCAAGTATTAAAGCTATATTCTTTTGCCATAATAGATCTAGCTTGTAAAGACGATAGAAGATCCACGAGTCAATTAGTCCTGCTGAGCATTAAATCGAGTGATTGAGTGCTTCACTATACATATATATATACACTTATTGGCTCTCTTTCCAACTTGGCTTAGTCAACAGTATATCTCGATTTTATGATGAAATAGATCATCAGTTTTCTATATATATATATATGTGTTTATTTTTTTCTATCTATATTTTTTTTAATGACTAGTTTTTTGATCTTTATTCCTAGGCTAATCTGTTGTTGTTGTTTTTTTTTAAAAGATATGCTCCTTTATCTCTCGTAGTCTGAGATCTCTCCACTTTCTGAACCATATATATATATATATATGCATGCGCATTCTCAAAGCTCTGCTCAGAAATTAATCTCTCCTGATGTGGAAAGCGTAGTCGAAGAATGCTGTCTGGGTGGTACAGAAGGTACCTGGGGCAATTGCTGTTCACTTTAATCTTTTAATGGGTCCATCTTTTACAACTAATGTTTTACAGCTAATGTGCTTTGAAAGAAAGAGAATATACCTTTATATTGGCACTCAAATTTCATGGAGGAGAGAGTGAGAGAGAGATATGAATAATAAATCTAATGGACTTTCTTTATAGGCGACTATATAAATTCTTAAAATATTATTGATTTGTTATCGTTTCCTGTTGTGAATATTTACAATTTTTTGTGTATAGATAATTTTTGCGATTATGGCATTTATAATTTAGGCACAGGGAGAATAAAGTTGGCTATCTCAGCTAACGTTCAGCTATCTTTTAGGTAGTATTAAATAAACATTTAGCTACTTTAGGTAACATTTCTAAGTTTCTTTAGAAACTTTAGATATCATTTAAGTAATTTTTGTGACATAATAACATTTAGCTAACATTTAGATACTTTAGAAAAAAATTAAGGTAACATTTAACTAACATTTAATTACTGCAGGTAACAATTAGCTATCTTAGGTAAAATTTAGTTAACATTTAGTTACTTTAGGTAACATTTAGTTAATATTTAGTTACTTTAGGGGACATTTAGTTAATATTTAGTTACTTTAGGGGACATTTAGTAAACATTTTGGTACTTTAGGTACCATTTAGTTAATATTTAGTTACATTAGGTAATATTTAGCTAACACTTGGTAACTTAGGTAACATTTTGTTAACATTTAGTTACTTTAGGTAACATTTAGTTAATATTTAGTTAATATTTAGTTACTTTAGGGGACATTTAGTTAACATTTTGCTACTTTAGGTAATATTTAGTTACTTTAGGTAACATTTAGCTAACACTTGGTAACTTAGGTAACATTTTGTTAACATTTAGTTACTTTAGGTAACATGTAGCTGACATTTAGTTACTTTAGGTTACATTTAGTTACTACAGGTAACATTTAGTTAATATTTAGTTACTTTATGTAACATTTAGTTAACATTTTGCTACTTTAGGTAACATTTGGACAATGTTTAGTTATTTTAGGTAACATTTAGCTAATACTTGGTAACTTAGGTAACATTTAGTTAATATTTAGTTACTTTAAGTAACAGGTAGTTGACATTTAGTTACTTTAGGTTATATTTAGTTAACATTTTGCTACTACAGGTAACATTTAGTTAATATTTAGTTACTTTAGGGGACATTTAGTTAACATTTTGCTACTTTAGGTACCATTTAGTTAATATTTAGTTACTTTAGGTAATATTTAGCTAATATTTAGTTCCTTTAGGGGACATTTAGTTAACATTTTGCTACTTTAGGTAATATTTAGTTACTTTAGGTAACATTTAGCTAACACTTGGTAACTTAGGTAACATTTTGTTAACATTTAGTTACTTTAGGTAACATGTAGCTGACATTTAGTTACTTTAGGTTACATTTAGTTACTACAGGTAACATTTAGTTAATATTTAGTTACTTAATGTAACATTTAGTTAACATTTAGCTATTTATGTAACATTTAGTTTACATTTAGCTACTTTAGGGGATATTTAACCAATTTTTAAGTTACTTTAGGTAACATTGGGCTAATTTAGGTAACTTTTAGTTAATGTTTATCTGTTCTAAGTAACATTTAGATAACATTTAGCTATTTTAGGTAACATTTAGATACTTTAGCTAACATTTATCTATCTTAGGTAACATTTAGCTACTTTAGGTAACATTTAGCTAACATTTAGCTATTTGTGTAACATGTGAATTACATTTATATAATTTGGCTAACATTTATCTATCGCAGGTATTATTTAGTTAACATTTAGATACTTGAGGTAACATTTAGATAACATTTAGCTATTTGTGTAACATGTGAATTACATTTATATAATTTGGCTAACATTTATCTATCGCAGGTATTATTTAGTTAACATTTAGATACTTGAGGTAACATTTAGATAACATTTAGCTATTTTAGGTAAGATTTAGATACTTTTTTGACATTTAGCTATCTTTAGTAACATTTAAGTTACAATTGGGGTATATAGAGCTATTTTTGCTAAAATTTCGTTAACATTTAACTATTTTAGGTATTTTTTAGCTACTTTGGGTAACCAAATTTTGGTTGTGTTAACATAATTTGTCTAAAACAAAATACCAAACTCATTTCTCTTCTGAATAGAAAAAAATTGCGCTCACTTAAGTAAGAAATTACGCGTTTATAATTAGATTTCTCTATTTTAATTAAGACTATTTCTTACATTAATTTGAATAAAGCTACAGATGCTGGCATCCGGATTTATATACTATTTACACACCGCGGTCGTTCTTGATTCCAGAGGGGATTAAAGGTCCGTTGAAACATGGCTTAGTGGGAATTATCACAAATGTCTATCGAATGGGACACATACCGGATTTGTCCATGCGAAACGTTGTAATCGCAACGATATGCACCGCGTAATCGTCGCCACGCTACCTATTTTCTCGGTGGGACACACAACATATATATATATATATATATATATATAGAGTATATAAGTATATATTCTACTATAAGGCAGTTATAACGATACAAAAGATGCCAGAGAGAAAGATCTTTGCGGCCATAGGGAGAGCGCGAGAGACCTGCCTTTTGAAACCGGTTCGAATTCTCGATTCTTCTTGTAATCAGGAATCGCTTGGCTTGTCAAGTGTCGCCTATCGAAGCGACACGTGTACTTATAACTGGGAAAATTAATTCATTGCCATATAGTGGAATCATTGGGTCACTGACACGTGGGGAAAATAAATTATGTCTACCAGAAATTGACAAGAGGACTATATATACTGTCGCATTACTGGCGCAGTACTGGTACCAAATAACGCGCCAGTACTGTGCCAATACTGCGCCTGTACTGTACCATAATTACGCCAGTACTGATATTAAAATTTTTATTAAAATTAGTGTCAATTTTCTGTCAATACAGGAACTAGAAAAGATAATTTACATATTACAAGCATTCATGCAAAAATACAAAAAAGAAACACTGCTTTGTGCAAACATTCTACTAAAACTTGCATCATACATTTAATTTTGATCAGAATAGTATACAGAAATAGAGGTTGTAAATTTTTATAGAAACAAAAATATTTATTTTGGTAAAAAACTAACATCGAATTCGTAATCAGCGACTCCAAAAAGCCCCCCAAAGTAACAAGATTCAAGCAAATTTGATCAGTTTCAAAAAAAATTGTCCGCCATATTGGATCCGCCATTTTGAATTTTGCAATTCTGTCCTTTAAATTCGTAATCGCATCAACACGGAAAATTTGAAATACGGTTTACGTATTATCAAATAAATATTTACTTGTATCAAATAATTATATTATTTAAGTCAATTAATCAGTATTTGTTTCAAATACAGAAATTATTGGTTCAAATACAGTTTATTTAATTCAAATAAAAATTAAATGATTCAAATAAATATTTATTTAATTTAAATAAATATTTATTTGATAATATAGTAAAGTAACCGATTATTATTTTAATCAAATAAATTTTTTTTTTCAGTGTAATCTTACATGTATTATTAAGGTAATATTGCATAGTAATATTAAAGTAATATTACATGTTATATTGAGGTAATATCATTTTGGATTGTTGGTTAATGCTTTCGACTTGTGTGCAAAATGTTCAGAGTTCGATTCCCACTAGCGAGATTTTTTCTTTAAACAAAAAGTCTTTGTATTACATTGTAATATTATCTCAATATTATATATGTAATATTACATGTAATATTATGGTAGTATTAAGGTAATAATACCTGTATATTACATTTAGTATTATGGTAATATAAAGATAATATTACCTCAACGTTACATATGTAATATTGCTGTGTTATTACGGTGACATTACATGTAATATTACTGTGATATTAAGGTAACATGACGTGTGATGTTACATGTAATATTACTGTGATATTAAGGGGACATTACATGTAATACTAGTACTGTAAATTTAAAGTGACATTACGTTTAATATTTCGTGTAATATTACAGTAATATTAAAATGTTCGCCTCGTGGTAATATTACGTGCTACTTGAGCTGTCATATTAAACAGACATTACATGTAATATTACTGTGATATTAAGGCGATATTACATGTAATATTACGTCTAATATTACATATAATATTACTGTGATATTAAGAGGACATTGCGTGTAATATTACATGTAATATTATTTTGATATTAAGGCGATATTACGTGTAATATTACATGTAATATTATTTTGATATTAAGGCGATATTACTTTGATATTAAAGTGACATTACGCTTAATATTACTGTAATATTAAGTAAATATTACGCGTAATATTACCGTGTACGATAATATTAAGGTAACATGACGTGTGATATTATATGTAATATTACTGTGATATTAAGGGGATATTACATGTAATACTAGTACTGTAAATTTAAAGTAACATTACGTTTAATAATTCGTGTAATATTACAGTAATATTAAAATGTCCGCCTCGTGGTAATATTACGTGCTACTTGTGCTGTCATATTAAGGTGACATAACATGTAATATTACTATGATATTAAGGCGATATTACATGTAATATTACGTCTAATATTACTTATAATATTACTCTGATATTAAGGGGACATTACGTGTAATATTACATGTAATATTACTTTGATATTAAGGCAATATTACTTTTATATTAAAGTGACATTACGCGTAATATAGTAATATTAAGTCAATTTACCACGTAATATTACCGTGTACGATAATATTACGCGTAATGTTAAAAAAAGATTTACCTGTAACAACGAAACGTTTTACTATAGTAGGAAAAATTTTATATTTGTCTCAATGAAATATTTCGCTATTCCAGGTAAACTTTTCGCTATTTTGGGTAAATATTTTTTTCCCTATGATATTATGGTAATATTACGTTTTCCCAGTGTATTTGAACCATAACCATATCTATCGCTATTAAAATTACGGAACCTGCAATATATTGAAACGCAAATGAATTGTCATTCAGATCGTTTTGCTTCCGTGTAGCGAAATTAGTTAATATTATAGTGTGAAGCAATTGCTCTGTTTCAATTGTATTTCCGAGTTTATATACATATGAAAGAGACGCAGGCGCTTGTATATATATATATAATACCGACACCCACTCTTGATGGCGTCGGCCAACCACCGACGAATATAACCCGATGCTTTTACGTATTAGCTATCGCATGTATATACGATGTTGTGTGTATATATATATATATATATATATAACTGCGCTTATGCCGCGCAGGTCCCTTTCCTCCTGGCCAAGTAACAAAGGAACATGGCGTCACTAACTTGGTACCGTTCCCATTTTCTGTTGCAGGTTAACCCATGCCAGAGGAGATGGAAGACGATGGACAATGTCCAGCCGGATTCTGTATATATGCGTACGCAAAATAAATAAAAAAAAAAAAAAAAAAAAAAACATGTTTACGCGCACCACGAGGTCCTCTCTGCTCTCTGGGATTTATAAGCAGTGTGTGTGTATGTATATGTAGAAAAAGGAGAATAAAAAAAAAAAAAAAAAAAAAAAAAAAAACAATTCTCTGAAAGCTGCGGAAGAGATAGGAGGAATAAATGGGTGCGAGCCAAAAAGGGATAGAAATCAAAGAGAAAGGGAAGAAGAGAAAAGAAGGAAAGAAAAAAATGAAAGAAATGAAAAAGGAAAAAAAAATTGTATAAAAAAACAACGGAAAAATCAATGTTAGAAAGAGATGTCCTGGTGTAAAGGGCTTGTTTTCTATAATCACAATTTCCCAACTAATATTTCCTTTTTTTTTAAATTAATGGGCAATGTGCAAAAGCACCGTTAAAGGGTATAATTGTTATTTATCCAAGAGGTTTTTTTTTTAACAGTCTTTTAATTTTATCTTCCATTGTATAATATTTTAAAAAGCGTACATTCACTTGAACAAAAATTTTTGAAAAAAAAAAATCTCGTATACACAAATGCACACACACACACACACTTCTAAAAAAATAGTTATTAATGAAAAACACATTCACATATAGTTAATACAGTTATCTTTAAATATCCATTATAATTGATTAATTATTATCACAATGAGATATTAACATAATAAATAATTTAGATAGGATAGAATCCTTAAAAGTAGATCCGCGTTATAAAAAAAAAAAAAAAATGATGATGATGAAAAATGTCTGGAGAGTGTACGCTAAATGTATAATATTATAAATATTAAAAATAAAATAAAATAAAAGCGATTAGTTGTACACATTAGATCACGATTGAAGTTATATAAATAAAATAAATAATAATAATATTATAATATAATAATAAATATAAATAAATAAACCCCCCATTATTTTTCAACTTTAATTATTAATTTTTTAATGGCTTGCAATGTATTAAAATTATTAAAATTTTATTTAAATTTTGAGGTTATGTTTGTTTCTTGATTAAAGGAATTTTAAGTTATGTTTGTCGGACATAGCCTCAAACCCAAGAGTCCCATCATCTACATGTTTGAATTTTGAGGTTATGTTTGATCTCTGACCTTGAATTTTGAGGTTATGTTCGTTTCTTGATTAAAGGAATTTAAAGTTATGTTTGTCTGAAATAGCCTCAAACCCAAGCGACCTATATCCATGAATTTTAAAGGTTATATTTCATCTATGACCTTAAATTTTGAGGTTATGTTTGAACTAAAACTTTGTATCCTGGAAGCCTATGTCCTAGAAAATTTGAAGTTATGTTCCATCTATGACCTTGAATGCTAGTGACCTAGGACCTTGAATTTTGAGGTTATGTTCGTTTTATTACTTGGGTTAATCACTCTTGACATGAAATTTTGAGGTTATGTTCGCTTAAACCTATGTTTAAACATGTGATCTTGATTTTAAAGGTTATGTTTGCTTTAACCTACATTTTTGACATAAGACCTTGATTTTTGAGGTTATGTTCGTTTTTGACATGGTTTAGTACAATCCTGATCAAAATTTCTCAATCAACGTTGGCAGCGAAATCTTTTTACAATACAGAGTGATATATTTATAATTATATTATAATATTATATTATTTATAATAATTTATAAATCTATAAATAATAAAAGTAGAAGGGTATGAGACAATTTGCAATTTGTATATCAATGCCACTGCGGCATCGAAATCATTTATCTTCACATTTATGTATATATGTGTGTGTGTATGTGTGTGATAACAAAGGGATAACTTTCCTCCCTTTTAGGAATTTTGTTATATTTGGCTCGCACAAACAATAAAACACGAAAATTCGTTTATTTTTGTTTCTAGATTATTTTTATTAAATTTGTTTACTATTAAAATTATTAAAAAAAATTTATTGTTTAATTAAAAACATTAATTTATGTATTAATAATAAAATCAAATTGTACTGGATCCTTCCTTTCTTTTAAAAAAAAAGTCGATTTACACTGAAAAAAAAAAATTATACCTGCAATAGCGAAACTTTTCACTATAGTAGGAAATGTTTTTTATACTTGTCTCAGTTAAATCTTTCGCTATTCTAGTGAAACTTTTCCCTATTTCAGGTAAATATATTTTTTTTCCTGTAGAAAATTTTTTTTCGGTTCCCAATAGATTTTGATAAATAATAATTTTAATTTACATAATTATTTTTTTAATTAAAAAAAAATCTTTGTTACAAGTGCAAATTTTGAAATAACGAATTTTCGTGAATTTTTCGACATGAATAGAGAAAAAATTGTAATTCACAATTATTGTGATTACAAAAAAAAAATTAAGCTTAATAAAAAAAAACCAAAAGTCATAATGTGCCCAGTGCTCAATATTGTTAAATACCAATTTTTTTTTATAAGGGCGTAATACGCAATTTAACGTGTCAATAAAAAAAAAAAAAAAAACCCCAAATTTTTTGTAAGAGTAAGGATAAAATCCTGCGTCTTCCTAGTTTTTTTCTTGTTTCATCAAAAAAAAAAAAAAAATTTTTTTTTTAAAAAATGACAACTAAAAATTAATAAAAAAAAAACGGGGGTGTAAAAAGAAAATCTACTCGACTAAAAAAAAAAAATTGTACATTGTTTTGTAAAAATACATTTATTTGTATCTGTGATAAAAGCGAGAGATAAAAGTAAAATATGACAAGAGAAAAGCAATAAAAAGAAAAGAAAGAGCGACAAACGAAAATAAAAAAAAAAAAAAAGAAAAAAACTTTATAAGAAGGAAAATTATATAAAACACACTCTATTTGGATAGAAACGAGGTCGGTGCTCGTGTATTCATGAACGCGAATATAATTATATTAATAGAAATATATATATATATATATATATAGATAATAATGTTTTTGTAAATAATCGCAATGTCGATGGTTGTGTATATACGTTATATTGAACGTGTAACACTTCTCTCGTATATAAATATATATATATATATATAAAAAATCGGCGAGAAAGCTGTTTGTTGTGAATATACATAGTACAGGTACTAGTTATATATATATATATTAATATAAATGAAACTAGGTACTATACCGGTTGTTCGTACAGATTCGATTGTAAATTAATTAAAAACAAATTTAAAAAAAAAATTGTACATAGCTCTGAATGTGAATATAGATAAATATATCTATTATTATTATTATGATTATTAAAATTATTATTATTATTATTATTATTATTATTAAAATTATTATTATTATTATTATTATTAGCATCGATATCACGATATATTATATTATTATATACTACAATTATAAATTCACATTATATTAAAAAGAAAAACTATTACGTTGTAGATGCTGTCAATTATTTTCTCACCTTGTCCTTTTAAATTAAAAAAAATAAATTATGTTTATAGAAACAATTGTTGCATTGAAAAAATAAATTTATTTTATTCAAGTAATCGATTACTTATGACTATTATTAAATAAATATTTTTGTATTAAATAATAATTATTATTATTATATTATTACAATATTATTACAATATTATATTATACTAATTATTACTATACGGAAAAAATTATTTATCTGGAATAGCGATACGTTTCTCTGGAATAAAGAAAACTTTCGCTGTTTTAGTAAAATATTTCGCTACTCCAGTGAAAGTTATTGCTGTTCCAGGTGAAAATTTTTTAGCGTGTATATTATTATTATACTTATTATTACAATTTAATAATAATAATAATAATAATAATTATTATTATTATTATTAATTATAATAATAATAATAATTATTATTATTATTATTATTATTATTATTATTATTATTATTATTATTATTATTATTATAAAATCGTATTTTTTTCAAATACAGTTTATTTAATTGAAATAAAAACTATTTGGCTCAAGTAAATATTTATTTAATAATGGTGATTAATTGAATCAAATAAATTTTTTTTCAATTATAAGGACGTAAAAAATAAGTATTTATTATCTACAATTATAATATTTAATAAAATGTTAATAAAATGTTAATAAAATATAAATTAATAAAATAGGAATAAAATATGAAAAAAATATTAATTTTTGAACGTTTTGTTTCTATTTAAAATTTATTTATTCGATTCAATGAGAGATTAAATTTATAAGAATAAGTTCGCATGACTATCTATCTCTTTTTTTTTAAAAAAAAATGTATATTTAATTTCAAAATAATTGTGTTGTGCAATTTTTTTATGGGCACATAAATTAAAATTCTTGGCAATAAACCTGTGTAATACAATGATAGTAACGAGAATATACACGTGATTAGTATAATAATGATGTTCATAAACATCAAGATAAATGATAATAAAATTGAGAACAAGAAGAGGCGTATGGAGAAAAAGTATATATGTATATATATATATATATAAGATCTCAGGAGTGAATATATGTTCACTTTATATACTCTCGGCCTTAAAATCAATTGCGGCACCTTTATTATAGATTAGATATATATATACATTGGCCACTGGTCCAAAGAGGGTGGAAACGCGAGTTATATATACAGATGTATACATTTCTTGTGTATACTAACATAAGTCAACTTGTTTCAATTTATGAGAAAAAGATGAGAAATTTTGATTTCTTTTAAATTATATATATATATATTTTATGGAATTGACACAATTTTGATTATTTAAAAAATTATTAACAATTATTTATAATAATAATCAATAATTAGAATTTATATTATTAAAATTATGATTTACTGTCTAAATATAGGAAAAAAATACAAATTTTTTTTAATTTCAATTACTGAGATTTTTTGCTTTTGAATTAGTAAAATTTAACTAATTGCTAAATAAAAAATTTTTTTTATACTATCGAATTGGTAAAATTTAACTAATACAAAAAAAATAAGTAACTAATTCAAATTAGTTAAAATTTTTACAAATTAAAATTAGTAATAGTAAAAAATAGTAAACAAAAAATTGTTTTACTACCGAATTAGTAAAATTCAACTAATTTGAAAACAAAAAATGAGTCACCAATTCAAATTAGTTAAAATTTTTACAAATTAAAATTAGTAATAGTAAAAATAGTAAACAAAAAAAAATAGTAAACAAAAAATTGTTTTACTACCGAATTAGTAAAATTTAACTAATTCAAAAACAAAAAATGAGTCACCTATTCAAATTAGTTAAAATTTTTACAAATTAAAATTAGTAATAGTAAAAATAGTAAAAAATAGTAAACAAAAAATTGTTTACTACCGAATTAGTAAAATTCAACTAATTCAAAAACAAAAAATGAGTTACCAATTCAAATTAGTTAAAATTTTTACAAATTAAAATTAGTAATAGTAAAAATAGTAAAAATAGTAAAAATAGTAAAAAATAGTAAACAAAAAATTGTTTTACTACCGAATTAGTAAAATTCAACTAATTCAAAAACAAAAAATGAGTTTCCAATTCAAATTAGTTAAAATTTTTACAAATTAAAATTAGTAATAGTAAAAATAGTAAAATATAAAATAATTAAAAAAAATAGTAAAAACAAATTTTTTTTACTATTGAATTAGTAAAATTTAACTAATTCAAAAGCAAAACTTGAGTCACTAATTCAAATTAGTTAAAATTTTTACAAATTAAAATTAGTAATAGTAAAAATAGTAAAAATAGTAAAAAATAGTAAACAAAAAATTGTTTTACTACCGAATTAGTAAAATTCAACTAATTTGAAAACAAAAAATGAGTCACCAATTCAAATTAGTTAAAATTTTTACAAATTAAAATTAGTAATAGTAAAAATAGTAAAAAATAGTAAACAAAAAATTGTTTTACTACCGAATTAGTAAAATTCAACTAATTCAAAAACAAAAAATGAGTTACCAATTCAAATTAGTTAAAATTTTTACAAATTAAAATTAGTAATAGTAAAAATAGTAAAATATAAAATAATAAAAAAAATAGTAAAAACAAATTTTTTTTTACTATTGAATTAGTAAAATTTAACTAATTCAAAAGCAAAACTTGAGTCACCAATTCAAATTAGTTAAAATTTTTACAAATTAAAATTAGTAATAGTAAAAATAGTAAAATATAAAATAATAAAAAAAATAGTAAAAACAAATTTTTTTTACTATTGAATTAGTAAAATTTAACTAATTCAAAAGCAAAACTTGAGTCATTAATATTTAAATTAGTTGAAATTGTTACTTATTCAAATTTACTATTTAGAGAGTGCATATTATTATAATAATTATAATAATTAAAAATAATAAGTAAATAATAAATAAATAATAAAAAATTATAAATAATTACAAATAATAATATTAATAATAATATCAATAATAAATCATAGATAAAAAATATCTTATTTTCAAAATAAAAACGGAGAGAAACTATTTTTTAATGCGGGTTCAGAATTTATCAAACGGATTACATAAAATTAAAAAATATCATTTTCAATTTCTGATTCTTACAGTGATCAAAATAAATTTAAATACTTTATTCAGGGCATGTAAAAATTTTAATTATTTATTTATTTAAAAAAAAGAGTACAATCGTATAAAACTATACTCTTAAATACTAAAGTTACACATTGCAACGAAATTAACAAGAATCAAAAAATTCAAAAAATACAATTAATAAAAAAAAATTGTTAATAAAAAAAAAAAAAAAACATTTTCTCTTCTAGTCTAATATTTTCAGAAATTGATTTTGATCGCAATAGTAAATAAAATAATTGTACAATAGTAAATAATAAATTATTAAAATAAAATAAAAATCTAATTAAATAATTTTAATTAACTATACATAATTAACTAAAAAAAATTATTATTTTTAAATAAATGAATAATGAAAATTCAATGAATTTTTGGAAAATTTTTTGTGGTACATTTCAAAAAAATTCTGATCCAAAAAAAAAAAAAAAATGATGCCACAAATGTAATTAGTTTTTACTGATTTTTGAACAAATTGAAATTTCATAAAACTAAAATTAAAATAGATATATATATATTTAAAAATAAAAATAGCTTTTTAAAATATTATAAGACATTATATGAGGATAATTTTTTTTTGCGTTATATTTATATAATAATAGAAAAGAAATTCGTGGGATGGAATTTTTATGGGTTTTTGTATGCAGATGCCATTTCACTATGGCATGAGAGTTGCGTATAACACACAACTGCTCGCGATTCATTCGCGTTTATTGCCGATTCTAAAGAACCCTAACAACTATAAATTGGGCAACAAAAAGTCCCGGAGGCCAGTTGGAATATGGTATAAGACAAAGGAGAATGGAGCCATGAAGTCATGAGGAGTAAGGGCCTTATATCCTGCACGATACGGGGCTATAAAGTCATATCTTGGCTTTTTTTAAAACTTTTTCTTTTTCCCTGCACTAACTATATATATATATATATATATACATATAATACATGGTACCTTTGACTTTAAGGGAATTTATACTCTTCGGCATTTGGAAAACAAGATTTCATTATTGTTTGAAATAATTTTTTGTAAAATATTAAATTTAAGAAAAAAAAAATTATTGATAAAATTACAAAAAATAAAAGCGTTTTCGATCGAAACCCCCGATAGTTAAAGGGTTAAATTTTTTTTTTTTATTTTCTCATACGAAATATATTATATTATTTTATATTTAGATATACGAAAAAAAAATTTCTAAACTTTAACCTTTTTCATAATAATAAAAAATTGTGATTAATAACGAATTTACTATTATTTTCAAATAAAATATAAAAATGAATTTTAAAAAAATTGTAAAATTATATACGATCAGCATTTTTGAAAAAAAGGATTTAATATTTATTTATTTTTATTTTTTTTTTATTTCTATATATCGGCACGCACCAGTCGGGCAGATGCATGCATAGAATAACAACGACCTTATATCATTCGCGTTGGAGAAATATGAGATCCTGTGCAGCCGGCAATGCTGCCACCATTAATGCTCGATCGCGAAATCAACCGCAAAGTGTACGATAAAAAAAAAAAAAAAAAAAATTCAATTTCAGATATCATGCACTTTGTGGCTGATATATTTATTTGTTTTGAGTATATATGCTCATTGAATTCAATTCAAATATTTAAAGTCTTCCGCAAATTATAATTTTTTATTATATTTTAATAATGCCAATTTTTATTTATTAACTATTTTATTTATTTTTAACTATTTTTTAAATTGAATAAGAATAAATAATTTTTTCTAAATATAATTAATTATTATTTGTAAAATAGTATTAAAAATTTAATATTAAATTAAAAATATAAATTAGCCTCATGGGTTAGGTACTCGACTTGAAGAGCGCTCGAGGTTCGGGGTTCGCGCCCCAACGGCGGAATATTAAATTAAATTATAATAGAAAATATTATTAAATTAATATAATATTAAATTAAAATAATATTAAATTAGCATAAAATCCTTCTGTAATTTAAATAGAATTTGAATTATTTTCTCCATTTTGTGGAAGGAGGGAAAATAATATTAAAATAATATTAAAATAAAATTTAATGTATAGGATAAAATTTATTTCACATATTTTTTTTTATGAAGGATGGTCAGTTTTATAAGAGGAGGATTTAATATTTGATTTGTAGTTTTGAAAAAAAAGGTGCAAACGGGAGTCCACAAGAAGAATAAGGGACAACATTGGATTTACAAGCTAGTAGGGCGTAAAATATGTTTCACTCCCTATAAATTGATATATCCACCAAGCGATGTTCTCGCGGATTATAACTGCAGTGAATTCGTACTCATAACAAACGCACACATGTGTATTTTATATTTATACACATCAGAGAGACTTTGCTATATAACCCTTCTATATTTTATGATTTTCATATAAACTCACTGTCAATTTCCACAAAAGGTGTTATAATAACAAGGTACATGTAAATTAAATAATATAATATATAAATACATATATTTTAATACAAAAAAAAAATTTTTTTCAATAGAACAAGTTTAATTAATATTTTCTATTATACAGAGGGAAAAAAAATTTACCTGAAACAGCGAAAGATTTCGCTAAAACAGCGAAACAGCGATGATTATATAATTCCATTTCCACATCCACTTTCAGTTCCACTTTTTCTTATTTCCATTCCCACTTACATTTCCACTTCTACTTTTTCTAATTTTCATTCCTACTTCCATTTTCACTCTCATTTCCACTTCTACTTTTCTGATTTCCATTTCCACTTCCACTTTTTCTAATTTCCACTCCAACTTCCATTTCCACTACCACTCTTTCTAATTTTCATTTCCACTTTCACTTTTTCTAATTTTCACTTCCATTTCCATTTCTACTTTTCTAATTTCCATTTTCACTTCCACTTTTTCTCATTTCAACTCTTAATTCCATTTCCACTTTTTCTAATTTTTATTCGCACTTCCACTTTTTCTCATTTTTCATCTCACTTCAAATTGTAAGTGGAAATGAAAATGGGAATGAAAATTAGAAAAAGTGGAAATGGAAGTGGGAGTGGAAATGAGAAAAAGTGGAAGTGCAAATGGAAGTGGGAGTGGATATGAGATAAAGTGGAAGTGCAAATGGAAGTGGGAGTGGATATGAGATAAAGTGGAAGTGAAAATGGAAGTGGGAATAATAATTTGAAAAAGTGGAAATGGAAGTGGGAATGAAAATTAAAAAAGTAGAAGTGAAAATGAGAAAAGTGGAAATGGAAATGAAAATTAGAAGAAATGGGAGTGGAAATGGAATTGGGAAAGAAAAATAGGAAAAGTTTGAAATGGAAATAGAAGTGGAAACGAAAATGAGAAAAAGTGAAAATGGAAGTGGAAATGAGAGTGGAAATGAAAAATTAAAAAAAGAAAATTACGAACTCAATATAAAGAAAATAATATTGATACCAAGACTTGAACTCAACGACCTCTTCATGTAGAAAGAGAGAAGGAGAAAAAAATTCAAACTTACAAGTCCAAGAATGAAATAGTGATGGTAATTTAACGTAAAGTTAACGCGTTGGATATCCCACGGTGAAGATGAACCGAGAGCTCTTTTGGTCCATCCATGTCCCGTAGAGCATCTTCTGGAACTTATCCCTTATACGCGCCCCTTTTCTTCACGATACATATCTCTCTTTATCTCTTGGACGTTATATGAGGATATGTGTGTTATCCGCGTTGTGTGCTCTGCATATTAGTCACGCGCTGGAATACCAACTGCCGAGTCAAATTGAGTCTTTGCCATAAAATAAGCTATAAAGGTCCGTCCTCATCTCTCAAGGTGATAGGGGAAGAAAATTTATATGTGTATGTATGTCCGCTTCACGGGGTGTGAACCCGTGGACATTCAAATTTATCATAATAGTCCATTTAGTGATGCAATTAATTAACGTTTAACAATTATTTTAAATTGCATTAATTTTAACATCGTTTGCATATTTTTTTTGTTAAGTAGAATATTTTTTTTATTTTTATGTTTATAAATTCAGAACAAAAGTTATTTGTATATAATAAATCATTTATAATTACATTATTTGTGAATTGCTATGGTTGCTATGGAAAAGGTTCCTATAGTAACTTGCCATATAGTAACTGCCGCCATATAGTAACTGTTGCCATAGTACCAACTATTAACATAGTACCAACTGTTGCCATAGTAACTTCTGCCATAGTACCAACTATTGCCATAGTACCAACTGTTGCCATAGTAATTACTTCTGCCATAGTACAACTATTGCCATAGTAACTTCTGCCATAGTAACTTCTGCCATAGTACCAACTATTGCCATAGTACCAACTGTTGCCATAGTAACTTCTGCCATAGTACCAACTGTTGCCATAGTAACTTCTGCCATAGTACCAACTATTGCCATAGTACCAACTGTTGCCATAGTAATTACTTCTGCCATAGTACAACTATTGCCATAGTAACTTCTGCCATAGTAACTTCTGCCATCGTACCAACTATTGCCATAGTACCAACTGTTGCCATAGTAACTTCTGCCATAGTACCAACTATTGCCATAGTACCAACTGTTGCCATAGTAACTTCTGCCATAGTACCAACTATTAACATAGTACCAACTGTTGCCATAGTAACTTCTGCCATAGTACCAACTATTGCCATAGTACCAACTGTTGCCATAGTAACTTCTGCCATAGTACCAACTATTAACATAGTACCAACTGTTGCCATAGTAACTTCTGCCATAGTACCAACTATTGCCATAGTAACTTCTGCCAAAGTAACTTCTGCCAAAGTAACTTCTGCCATAGTACCAACTATTGCCATAGTAACTTCTGCCATAGTACCAACTATTGCCATAGTACCAACTGTTGCCATAGTAACTTCTGCCATAGTACCAACTATTAACATAGTACCAACTGTTGCCATAGTAACTTCTGCCATAGTACCAACTGTTGCCATAGTAATTACTTCTGCCATAGTACCAACTATTGCCATAGTAACTTCTGCCATAGTAACTTCTGCCATAGTACCAACTATTGCCATAGTACCAACTGTTGCCATAGTAACTTCTGCCATAGTACCAACTATTGCCATAGTACCAACTGTTGCCATAGTAACTTTTGCCATAGTACCAACTATTAACATAGTACCAACTGTTGCCATAGTAACTTCTGCCATAGTACCAACTATTGCCATAGTAACTTCTGCCAAAGTAACTTCTGCCATAGTACCAACTATTGCCATAGTAACTTCTGCCAAAGTAACTTCTGACATAGTAACTTCTGCCATAGTAACTTCTGCCATAGTACCAACTATTGCCATAGTACCAACTGTTGCCATAGTAATTACTTCTGCCATAGTACCAACTATTGCCATAGTAACTTCTGCCATAGTACCAACTATTGCCATAGTACCAACTGTTGCCATAGTAATTACTTCTGCCATAGTACCAACTATTGCCATAGTACCAACTATTGCCATAGTACCAACTGTTGCCATAGTAACTTCTGCCATAGTACCAACTATTGCCATAGTACCAACTGTTGCCATAGTAACTTCTGCCATAATAACTTCTGACATAGTACCAACTATTGCCATAGTAACTTCTACCATAGTAACTGTTGCCATAGTAAATTTTGACATAGTAACTAATTGTTTTCATAGTAACTGCTGCCATAGTAACTGTTGCCATAGTAACTGTTGCCATGGAAACTGATGTTGCTATGGAAACTGTTGTTGCCGTGGAAACTGTTGCCATGGAAACTGTTGCTATGGTGATTGTTACCATGGCAACCATACGAGAGTACGACGGACGGAGGCCAAAGCGAAACTATAAAACTTTCGACCATGGGCTACGAAACCCTAAGAATGGTTCTTACTTTTAAAACTATAAGTGAAAGTGGAAATGAAAATATAAGTGAAAATTAGAACTATGTGCTAGTGAAAGTGTAAATAAAAATTAGAATCAGTAGAAGTGAAAATGAAAATGAAAGTAAAAATCCTAATTTTTGCTCTCATTTTCATTTTCACTTTCACTGATTCTAATTTCAATTCGCACTTTCACTTTCACTATTTGTTTTTTTAATTAAATTTTGAATTAGAAAGATATTTTACCTTAAAAAAAATGTATTTTTATTTATACACGCATTTATATAACAGTTATCAGGCTATAAAGATGTTTTACAATCCAATATACTAGTCGAGGGAAGAAAAAAAAATTCTAAAAGTTCTAATTGATTTGTGGCACCAGTTTTTTTTGTTTTTTATCTTCTTTATACTAACTTTAATTAAATAACGCAAAATCTGAGAACATTTATAATTTACTTTTTGATACACGTAGGAGGTCCATGGGAATTAGTTCTCAGGAGTTTCGAACTAAAAAACGAACATGCTTCAAAAGATTAGAAGTGCTTGAAAACATCTCGAGTATATATTATCTCGGGGACCCAATATAATTGACTCATGACATCAAGTTTTTTTTTCAAGACATTTTAATGTTATGTATATAGTAAAAATTCTTTTATATTATAATTTTTTTTCTTCCCATGTATAACAAAATATTTGTGGTTATTGCCGATAATATAAATTAAAAGAAAATTCAACATATATGCTGGACAAATAATTTTTGATTTAGTTTTTTTTTTTCTTATTATCCAGAAGTATTGTTTCAAATCTTTTCATTATTATCTTCATTATTTTTTGTGTATTATTGAATTTAGTTTGGAGCTCATCAACTTTGAATCATTAGTGAAGTCATTATCTTCAATAAATGTCTTTTGGTCTTTTTAATTGTGGTCTTTGTCAATATTTTCCCCTTACATTGAAGTTTATTAACTTCTTTTCTCTGATTCTAGGATTTCTGACACTTTTCTTTATTAAGAGAAAAATCAACTTTTTTTTATTTTTCTTTTGAATAAGGAATACAATTTTTTGTAGTTATTATAATTCTACAATTATTATAATAACTATTATTAATTATTGTTATTATTAATATTATTATTATTATTATTCATATTATTATTATTATTATTATTATTATTAATTCCTGTGAAGAAATTTCCATTCCCTCCTTCCAATCCCACTTCCACTTTTTCAAATTTCCACTTTTCCTAATTTTCATTCCTATTCCCATTTCCATTTTTTTCTAATTTTCATTCCCATTACCATTTCCACTTCTTCTTTTCCCATTTCCAATTGCACTTTTCCTAATTTTTATTTCCACTTCAATTTCCACTTTTTCCATTTCCATTTCCACTTCCATTTTTTCTAATTTTCATTCCCATTTCCAGTTTTTCTAATTTTCATTCTCATTTCCACTTTTTTCTGATTTTCATTTTCCCTTTTTCTAATTTTCATTACTACTTCCATTTCCATTTCAACTTCCATTTTTTCTAATTTTTATTCCCATTTCCAGTTTTTCTAATTTTCATTTTCATTTTCATTCTCATTTCCATTTTTTTCTGATTTTCATTTTCCCTTTTTCTAATTTTCATTACTACCTCCATTTCCATTACTATGGAAAATCTCTTCTTTATAATATTTAAAATTAATTAACATCTTTATATAATACATACAAGAAGACTTTGAAAAATAAAAATAAAAATATTATTTGATTTTAAAGAATAAAAATAAACTTAATTATATTTTTTTTACATTTGAAACTAGTTTCCCTATCTTATATATGTGTCTTGGGTTTCTGAGTTGGAGAAAACTTGACAGTGACGTTAAGCGGGATTCTTTTTTTTTTTTCGTCATCATTTCAAGGACTTGGTTTTTATCTTATCGTAAAATGCTTGGTAGAAAACCGACTAACATATTTTCTCCCTGATGGTAGGTATGGTAGGTATATATATATATATATATATATATATATATATATATATATATATACTCTTTTGCGGTGTTTTCTTCGTTTTTCAAAAATCCATGATTTAAGGATGTTGAAGACCCATTTTAGGGCCTCGGTCGGAGGGCAGGTTTCTCATTTCCCATGTCAACAGGCGTCTGGCATCTTATGTTCAAGGACACACTTTTATTCTCTACTTAGGTTTATTTCAAAGTTGACAAGGGAAAAAACAAAAGGATCGTTTAAAAAGAATAACTAGTTAGTAGGACACGCTTTGACGAGATTAGAGGCTCGTGGTCCCTTTTTTTTTTCTTTTTCTTTTTTAATGCGAATTCTTTCCACATTAGTGTCTCTTTTGTTTTAAATTAAAATTCCACAATTTAAAATTAGTGAAACATCTTTTCTTTAGTTATTTTCTAAAAATGGAACGATGTTTATAATTTTATTAAGAAAAAAAAATTAGTTACTGGACCAGCATTGGAATTAAAATCATAATATATTTGTACAAACTATGAAATATTCGGATTTACTAAAATGGAACCGAAACACGTCTCAAAACTGGGCCAATGTTGGCTTCGATTCTCAATATGTAATTCTAATTTGCTGAAAAATTTGAATGAATGTTGGCGCAATACTGGGACAATATTGGCACCGACACTCTGCTATTCTAATTGGTCAAAAGCTAATGTTTCAAAACTGGCCCAATATTGGCATTGATTGTCAATACTTATTCTAATTTGTTGAAATTGAACAGAATCTCGATTTAATACTGGGCCAAAATTGGCACCAATACTTAGTTATTCTAATTGGCCAAAAGTAATACGAACCTCGTTTCAAAACTGGGCCAATATTGGCTCCAATTCTCAATAATTCTAATTTTGTCGAAATTAGACTGAATCTCGTCTTGGCACTGGGCCAATATTGGAACTGTTTTTTATTAATTAGTTCTTAAACAATCAGTTATTCTGATTTAAAAAAAATGTACCGATTCTCGATTCAATACTGGGCCAATATCGGCACCGACACACAGTTATTCTAAGTTATACTTAAATTGAGACAAATCTCATCATAATGTTGGGCCAATATTGGCTATGATTCTCAATAATTCTAATTTTGTTGAAATTAGACTGAATCTCGTGTTAGCACTGGGCCAATATTGGAACTGATTTTTAATAATTAGTTCTTAAACAATCAGTTATTCTGATTTGAAAAAATTGTACCGATTCTCGTTTCAAAACTGGGCCAATATTGGCTCCGATTCTCAATAATTCTAATTTTGTTGAAATTAGACTGAATCTCGTCTTGGCACTGGGCCAATATTAGCACTGATTTTTAGTAATTAATTCTTAAACAATCAGTTATTCTGATTTAAAAAAATTGTACTGATCCTCGATTTAATACTGGGCCAAAATTGGCACCGATACTTAGTTATTCTAATTGGCCAAAAGTAATACGAACCTCGTTTCAAAACTGGGCCAATATTGGCTCCGATTCTCAATAATTTTAATTTTGTCGAAATTAGACTTAATCTCGTCTTGGCACTGAGCTAATATTGGCACTGATTTTTAGTAATTAGTTCTTAAACAATCAGTTATTCTGATTTGAAAACATTGTACCGATTCTCTATTCATTACTGGGCCAATATTGGCACTAACACTCAGTTATTTTGAGTTGCTAAAATTGAGCCTAATCTCGTCTCAATACTGGGCCAATATTGGCTTCGATTCTCTATATGTAATTCTAATTTACAGCAATTTGACCGAATATTGGCGCAATACTGGGTCAATATTAGCATCGACACTCAGTTATTCTAATTGACAAAAACTTATTGGTATCTTGTTTCAAAACTGGGTCAATATTGGCACTTATTGTTAATAATTCTAATTTGCTAAAATCGGACGAAATCTCGGCTCAATACTGGGCCAATATTGGGCCAATTTCCCGCTTGGTAATTCAAGAAATAAAAATTAATTATATTATTAATATAAATAAATATTATTTTAAAAATCAATAAATATTATTATTTGAATACTCCAAATTTATTTTTAGACGTATATACATCAATTTGTGAGTAAAAGGGAAATTTTTCTGTTTTTTTTTTTATTCTTTTTTTGCAATTGAAAGTATCTTTGGAGGAAGAAAAAAAGAAGTCGACGGTTCGCCAAGAGCAAAAGTTATCGTTTCTTTGTGAAGAAGAAGACGATAACTTGGTGTGCCGAATCCAGGTGGAAACCGTGAGAGAGGTATTCTTGGGTTTGGTTCATTCACGCCAACCAATCCATTGATGGTCTCGCGCGTCTCTCTTTGAGCGCTATAGTCCTTCTCCTCGCTGACACGTTCCTATAAAAGAAACTATGGCGTAACGAGATGTGTTGTGTGTGTGCGAGAGAGAGAGACAGAAAGAGAAAGAGTTCGGTCAAAAAGCTGAATCCTTGATCCTGCCGATTCCTCGCGCACATCTAAAACTCCGCGTAAGAAAAAAAAAAATCAAAAAAAAAAAAATCGTAGTCACACCTGGGTGAATTTTTCTGTCCTTTGTCTTCGCGGCAAATTCATCCTGTGAACTTCTGTCGATATCTTCTTTTTTTTTATTTCTTCTATCGCCCCTCTGGACCGCCCGTGGGAATACGAAATTTGTTCCGATTTGGCAATGAGCTGAAGTCTACCTCTTGTGTGTGCTTCTTTTTATACGCATATATATATATATAGTCTTTTAAAGATTCTTATCTATTTGCGCGCACTCAGAGAAAAATTTGTTTGAAACAAACATTTTTTGAATTACCAAGGGGGAAATTGGCCCAATATTGGCCCAGTATTGAGCCGAGATTTCGTCCGATTTTAGCAAATTAGAATTATTAACAATAAGTGCCAATATTGAAACAAACAAATTTTGTTTGAATCAACAAAATAAAATGCATTTTACCCAGAGAAATGATTTTTTTAAAGAAATCAATTTATTTGACAAATTTTTTTCTCTGTTAGAAAGAAAATTTATTTGTAACAAACAAATTTTCTTTGATTCACAAAAAAATTATTTTTGTTTCAAAGAAATTTTTTTATTTAATTCAAATAAATGTTTCTTTGTCTCTATTATAGCAATGTTAGAATTTCTTTGATTTAATGCACAAATTTCCTTTTAAAAGAAAATTTCTTTGAAACTAAAAACCTTTCTTTGTATCAAAGAAATTTTTTTTGAAACTAAAAAACTTTTTTTTTTTTTTATTTCAAATGAAAAAAAAAGTCAACGATATTGGTTCCTTTAAATCAAAGAAATCTTTTCTCTATTCCAATTGAACAAACGTTTCGTTGATTCAACTAAATTATATATATTCAATTGAATAATTTTATTTGAATGAACCAAATGATTTATTGCATTTGATTAAATAATCTTAGTCGAAACAAAAAATATATATTCCTTACAAGTAAAAAAATTTGTTTGATTCAAATAAATTACCAAGTTATTTTTAAATAAATATTTAATATAATATTATATTTTATTTCAAGAATAGAATTATTTTCTCTAAATCTCTAAATAATTTGCGATGAAATTACGAAAAGAAAATTACAAAACTCTACATAGAAGTTTATTTTTGAGTCATTATTAAAAAAAAAAAAAAAACATTTTTTTACTTCCTACACGTTTTTTGAAAGACAGTTTGATTTGTAATAAAAGTATGAATAAAATTGTGCGATTTGAAAAAAAAACCTATCATGAAAGAAAGAGAAATAAGATGCCGAATTTAGATATGAAGATGATGATGAGTATTCTTTGAAATCAATTCAAAATATCTGGAAGATCCGTGAGAAATTTGACAAACCGGTCGAAGAAAAAAATGAAAGAGAGAAAGAGAAAAAGAGTTAGCAGGAAGTTCCAAGCATGTCATCGCCACACCCGAATTATTTTGCAGCTCATAAACTTTAAAAGAAAGACACACATAAAAATATATATATGATTAATTAACATACGGCGCCAACTTCAGTCATTCAACTTGTGTCCAGTAATTTAAAAATAATTTTTCACGTTATTTCTCACACACCCACACATATACATATATACATATACACACATACATATATACAGATTTTTATAATCGCCTCAAGGCACTAAACATTCCTTTGTTTTTATAGGATCTTTTAAAAAAAAGTAATTAAATTAGTCATAAAAAAGTCACTTCTCATGGTATAGTCATTCAAAGGGAATTTCAATAAAAATAAGAAAAAAAAACTTTCAATTTTCTAATATATATATATAAATTATCATCAAAAGTTTCTTTTATATTATATATAAAACGCACTAAAAAATAAATCTTGATTTCAGACCACTTTGGACTGAAAACCACTTATTTTGAACTTCATAAAATTATTTTTTTTCGGTTGGATTTGAATCGAAAAATTTAGGTGTACATTTGTGTTAAATTACTTTAGAATATCTGGAAGTATATATAAATTATCGTAAATTATCTGAAGTATCTTGAGGTATTGAAAATTGTCAAAAATTATTCAAATTATCTTTAAACTACTGTATGAATTAATTGAAGTACCTGAATTATCTGAATTATCTGAAGTAATTTAAATTAGCTAAAGTATCGTGAAGTATCCGAAAATACCTTGATGTATCGTGAATTAGTTTTGAATTTTTTGAATTACCTTGAAGTAATTTGAATTTATGTATTATGAATTATCTATAAAGTATTATGAATTATCTAAAGTATCGTGAATTATCTGAAGCATCATAAAGTATCTGGTAATACCTTCAAGTATTACCGTGAATTATTTAAAAATATTTTTAACTATTATGACGTATTATTTGAAGTATCCTATAAATTATCTTAAGTAACGTCAATTATCTGAAGTATCATAAAAGTATCCAGAAATACCTTGAAGTACTGTGAATTGTTTTTGAATTTTTTGAATTATATCTTGAAGTACTTTAAATTAATTGAAGTTTCTCAAATTAATTGAATTTTCTTGAATTATCTAAAGTATCGTGAATTATATAAATTATCATAAAATATCTGGAAATACCTTGAAGTACTGCGAATTATTTTTGAGTTTTTTGAATTATTTTGAAGTACTTTGAATTGATGTATTATGAATTATCTGAAGTATTATGAATTATCTAAAGTATCGTGAATTATATAAATTATCATAAACTATCCAAAAATACCTTGAAGTACTGTGAATTATTTTTGAATTTTTTGAATTATCTTGAAGTACTTTAAATTAATTGAAGTTTCTCAAATTAATTGAAGTTTCTTGAATTATCTAAAGTATCGTGAATTATATAAATTGTCATAAAATATCCGGAAATACCCTGAAGTACTGCGAATTATTTTTGATTTTTTTGAATTATCTTGAAGTACTTTGAATTAACTGAACTATCCTGAATTATCTAAAGCATCATAAAGTACCTGGAAAATACTTTGAAGTACAGCAAATTATTTTTGAATTTTTTTGAATTATCTTGAAGTACTTTAAATTAATTGAAGTTTCTTGAATTATCTAAAGTATCGTGAATTATATAAATTATCATAAAATATCCGGAAATACCTTGAAGTACTAAGAATTATTTTTGAGTTTTTTGAATTATCTTGAAGTCCTTTAATTTAACTGAAGTATCCTGAATTATCTAAAGTATCATAAAGTATCTGGAAAATACTTTGAAGTACAGCAAATTATTTTTGAATTTTTTAAAATTATCTTGAAGTACTTTAAATTATTTGAAGTATCCTGAATTATCTGAAGTATAGTGAATTATCTGAAGTATCATAAAATATCTGAAAAATACTTTGAAGTACAGAAAATTATTTTTTAATTTTTTTGAATTATCTTGAAATACTTTAAATTATTTGAAGTATCCTGAATTATCTAAAGTATCGTGAATTATCTGAAGTATCATATAAAGTATCCGAAAAATACTTTAAAATACTGTGAATTTTTTTTGAATTTTTTTTTGAATTATCTTGAATTATTCTGCTTTAATTAATGTTTCCTGAATTATCATTAAAGTAACGTAAATTATTGAAAGTATATTGTGAAGTTTTCAGAAATATCTTAAAGTACTTTTAAATATTCTAAATTATCCTGAAATATATTTTGAAGTATACTGAATTATCTTAAAGTAATTTGAAGGTATTCTGAATTATCTAAAGTAATTTTATGTATTATGAAGTATTTAAAGTATTTTTAATTATGTGAAGTGGAGTGAAATATCTTGAAGTACTTAAAATTACCTTGAAATATCTTGAAGTATTCGAAATATTTTGAATTATCTAAAAATATCAAAAATTATCTGAAGTATCGTAAAATATTCTAAAGTACCTTGAAGTACTATGAATTATTTTGGAAAATCCTAATTTTATCTTAAAGTATTTTGAATTATCAGTAATATTCTGAATTATCTGAGGTATCATAAATTATCTGAAGTATTATGAATTATCTTAAGCATTCAGATTATCTTAAAGTACCTAGAAGTATTGTGAATTATTTTGGACAATCCTAAATTATCTGAGGTATTATGAATTATCTGAAGTATCATAAATTATCTGAAGTATTGTGTACTAAATAAAATAATTTGAATTATTTTAAATTTTTGAAGTGGACCACGAAATTTCAGAGTCATTTATTTCTCAAAATGGATCATTTTCAATTATTTTGGTTTTCATCTGAAATTGCGAACTAAGACTTTAGTTTTTCTATATGAAATTTTCATGTTTTCTTTTCCGAATCCCTAAAATTTGTACATTTTTAATATAAATATTGCAATAAAGATGCGGTTGACATAAAATATAAATTTAAGCATCGATCATTGATTCTTTGTAATGAGAAGTTAAGGTGATTTGCAATATGAGAGTGATGGATAGTATAAATGAGCAACCGTTGGTTGGCATCGTCAAATCGCGAACTAACGGTCTCACTCTCGCGATGTGATATAAACGAGCCTTTATACGCAGATGACGCCGCTTCGCCTCCACTAATCACCATCGGTTTTAGATTATTCTAAAATAATGACGGCTTTCTATATGCCATGTTTGAGAGAGAGAGAGAGAGAGAGAGAGAGAGAGAGAGAGAGACCAAATCAAGGTATGTGATAAATCGCCACTCTGAGTTGTGATGACGTAATGTGAGCGCGGCACCATTAGACAGAAACCAGGTGTCACGACGACATCTCAGGAATAACGTTCTCTGTCGTCGCACATTTTGCTCAAGGACCACACCGTCCAAACCAAAGAAACACACTCATACAACTTCCACTTATCAAATGCTATCTTATATATATATATATATATATACCCAGATAACCAAGCGTACTAATCGTTATTTACGAGTACGGCGTACTAGTATTATACTAGTTTTATACAAGTACAAAATAATGATATATGTCGTACCAGTACGGTACTAGTACAATAAAAGTATGTCGTACTGTTAGAATTGTAAAATATGATTACACGATAAAAGTATAGTACTAGTACAATACCAGTACGTCGTACTTCTGAAATAATAAGCACAACATACTTGTACGATACAAGTATAATACTGGTACGTCGTACTGGGAGTCTTTGCTGGTAATGCCAACCCAACCTCACTTTCTTGACAATTGTCAAATATGAACGCGTCACTGAAAACGGTGCAATAAATGTTGGTGAAAAAAGTGGTTTATGATGCAGCAAAAGAGTATTAACGTTTGTAACTTGTGCTTCTGTACTTATCTTGAATATCCGAGATTAAATTTATATTAAATCATCGATCTTTATAAGATTTATATTCTTTTACTTTGACATGGTGCCGTGGTGTTATTTCATTGAAAAACATCAAAATCTTTTACATTTATAATGAGAAAAATTCATAAATTCGGTCTTGATCATATTGATATATTTTTAAATTCAATTGTGTGTTATTTCGTTATAGTTTTTCTTATACATATAACATATTTATAGGTTAGGATGTGATAATATGTTTTTCAAAGCAATTTATAACATCAAGTTTAAAATTCTTTTGAAATAATGTTTAAATGTAAAGAAATAATCAATTAATATTTGATAAAGTTAAGTAATTAAAATAATATAAAACACCAGATATTTTAAGATAAGTGAGAATACAAGTTACATATATGATGTAAATAAAAAAAATGATTCAATAAAAATGAATTATTATTATTTCAGTTCTCCCACAGATTTTCTTTTGAATAATAAATGAAAATAATGAAAATACTATTGTGGGAAGAGAAAGGGGAGGGTATATAATATTTTATATTGTACATCATACTAGTATTGTACCAGTACAATAACAGTACGTTATACTAAGTCACAAAAGTTTTCAGTACGTCGTACTCGTATAGTACTCGTATTCTACCGATATTGCATACCGGTACGCCGTACTAGTACAGTACCTGGTACCGTGCGAAGGTACATGGCTGGTACAGTACTAGTACGTCTAGTACGTCGTACTAGTATTATACTACTACCGTACTAGTACGTGTGTTATCTGGGTATATATATATATATATTATTTGCGACGCTTGGATAAACCCACATTCTAAATTATATGACTTCCATATACAGAGTATTCTAACAGAAGTTTATCATATATAATATACTTTTTATAATACACCAAAAAAATGTTCGGATTATCTTTTTCATTCATCTTTAACTTGTGAGTTAATAAAAATAAAAAAAAAAAAACTGGAAACATTTTTGTTGCTGTTCAAAATGACTTAGAACGTGGCGCCACCTGCTTAGCACTTTTTTGTTGCGCTTCAAAATGAGTGTACGTTAAAATCAGCACAGACTTTTCTTAATTTTAGCAGGTATACCAGTTAATGACCATACTAAAAATTAGTATGGACTTGTTATTTTTTTGGTAATTGGTGCTTGCTTTGCTTCCAGAACGTACCAATTTTATTTATTTGATATTATTTGGTGTTAGAAAATATAGTACTCTATATTTTTGCATTTAAAATCTATCAGATTTGACCATATTGAAAAATTAGTATAGACCATATTAATTTCCGGTATTAATTTGTCAGAAACTGGTTGTACCAACGTACCACTATTTGATAAAATGCTTAAAATTAGAACGGACCTTTTATTAATTTTCGGTATTATTTGGTTAGAAACCAGAATAGTTTTGCTTTCAGAACGTAGCAGTTTTTGACAATACTGAAAATTAGTAATGTATTGTATTAATTTTCGGTATTTAATTAGAAACTAGAACTGGCAAAACTACCCAATAGAAAATTTAGCATTGGCTAAACATTGGACAATTATTGGCAAGCAAGGTTAGTTTACTCTTGGCAATTTTCCACTAAGTAGTATTTAGTTTCCAATAAAATAACAAAAACTAATACAATAATCCATACTACTTTTCAGTATGGTCAAAAACTGTTACATTCTGAAACTAAAATCTAGTCTAGTTTCTAAACCGCAAATAATACCAAAAAATTAATATGGTTCATACTAATTTTTAGAAATTCGTATCTTCTGAAAGCAATACTAGTTTCTATTACCAAATAATTCCAAAAATTAATATGATCCATATAATTTTCAGTATGTTCAGAAACAGTATATATTTTCAGAAACGTACCAATTTTTGACCATATCGAAAATTAGTATGGATTACATTAATTTTCGGTATTTAAGTAGAAGTTAGCACTAGCTTTGCTTTCAGAACGTACCGCAGTTTTTGACCATGCTGAAAAATTAGTATGAATTTATTAATTTTTTTGTATTATTTAGTTATGGAATATGGTGGTATTTCTGCTTTCAGAACGTATATACGTACCAGTTTTTGACCATATTAACACTAATTTTTAATATGATCAAAAACTGATACGCGTTCTGAAAGCAAACCAAGTACTAGTTTCTAAAACCAAATAATACAGCAAAATTAATATGATCCATACTAATTTTTAATATATGCTTTAAAATTTCAGTGTGCTTTCAAAACGTACCATTTTGTGACTATACTGAAAATTAATATGGATCTTATTAATTTTCAGTAATATTTGGTGCATCAGAAACTGGTACTAGGGGCTTTATTTTCAAAATTTCAAAATGGGATATTTTTGCTTTTGTATGTAGTATTTGAATGTATAAAAACGTACCAGTTTTTGAACGTATTGAAAATTACTATATAGATCTTATTAATTTTCGAATTTATTTAGGGTCAAACACTAGTATCATTTGCTTTTAGAACGTACCAGTTTTTGACCATACTGAAAATTAGTACACGCAAAAAAATCTTCACCTGGAACAGTGATAAGTTTCTTTGGAATATAGCGATATATTTTTCTAGAATAGTGAAAAATTTCCCTGTTTTAGTGAAACATATCGCTGATTTAGGTGAAGATTTTTTTACGTGTATGTATTGTATTAATTTTCGGTATTTAATTAGAAACTAGGACTTGCTTTGATTTTAGAACGTATTAGTTAAAAGATTTTAATAAATTTAATGCCAAAGGTACCAAATAATAAAAATTTGGATCTATCTGATACTTTTAGTACTTAGTATTAATTTTGATATACTTTCAAGTCAATTGCGTCATATTTATAGGATATGTCCTACGATCGTTTTAGGGAATTCAATTGGTCCTTGAAAATTAGGATGTCCGTAAATTTACGAACATCGTAGAGATATCCTAATTTCCCATCAGGACAAACTGATTTCTGAAAGTCTGTCACAGTATCTACGAAATCCGGATTTAACGAAAGTTCTAGGGATATTATTTCATCCGGGGAAATTAGGATATCCTCAGGATGTCCCTGTCTGTGAATGTCCTGAAGATATTTTAAGGATATCCTAATTTCCCCGAACCAAATGATATCCAAGAACGTCTGTTGGATATCCTAAATATCCGGATGCTTCAAGGGAGTAGAATATCCTGAATTTCCGGATTCTACAAGGAGTAGAATATCCTCAATATCCGAATTCTGTGAGGATTATTAGGTCAACAATTGTAATTTCATCCACCTCATCAGGAAAATGAAGACATTTCAAAACCTCATATATAAAGGTGCGAGTTGATTAAAAAAAAAAAAAAAAAAAAAAAACATTAGGGTTTCGTGCTGAGTTTTTCTCGAGGCATATTATAAGAACGGAGACCTCGTGCCAAAATACGATATATTTTAAGAAAAAAAAGAAGGAGGGGGGTAGAGGGGTGTGTGTGTATGGTCCTTAGAAACGTGTAATATACGCCCAGTGATTTGTTTGTTTCTACCAAGGAGGTTGTCTGGACCCCAGCTTGAAATATCACCGGATGCTGTGTGAGTGTGTCCGGAGAATAGGTCTCGATCCTGATGGTCCAAACTGGACCTCTCTCTCTCTCTCTCTCTCTCTCTATAGTATATATAAAGCGTTCTTCTCTCGAGTGGTACGACGAAAGAAACCCTCTTGGAATGTCAACGGTCTCTTTCCCCTATATATATTTATAATACTTGATGAAATGTTACAACACCTTATTCACCGCTATTGGAGATTTTAACAATGCATGCGTGGACTATTTTGATATAATTATTACTTATAACTGTCATTTTTTTATTTATTTAATATAAAAGTATCAAAATGGTACGAAAATACAAAAGCGGTTATAATTCGGTACTTTTCGATTATAATTCGGTACTTTCCGGTTATAATTCGGTACTTTCAGGGAATGTTTTAATCCGTAAGTATTTTTTAACCTTTGTAAAGAGCAGAAATTATCGTGAGATTTTTTTATTTTTTAAAACGACAATGATGCTCGATGTCCTTTTTCGATTTGAATATTATGTATATATATATATATATGTTTTATGTAATCTCGGTATGACTGGATGCAGCAGAGTTTGCGGTGGTCGCAATTTATTAGCCATTATCTGTGACAATGCAGCTACCTGGGCGCTAAAGGGTTCTGAACTTGGTATATATAAAGAAAGGTGTCGAAGTTTGCACGAGAAGAACCAAAAAATTCATGTGTTGAGAGAAAAACCTCTCTCTCTCTCTCTCTCTCTCTTGCATTTTTCTTTCTCTCTTTTTTTTCTTCTTTAATTTTTTTCCTTCCTTCGTTTTGCTATTTCCATTCTTCTCTTTCGCATCTTTTTTGTTTTTGCGTGTCCCTTTTGGTGCGTGCTGTTCTCTCTTCTTTTTTTTTCTCTCTCTCTCTCTCTCAAAAAAAAAAGAGAGAGAGAGAGAGAGAGAGGCGACGAGGTCGACGATGAAAGAGAAAGAGAAGTGGAAGAAAAAGTCGCCTAATTGATGCTTCGTCTTTGTTTTGGTTAATTCCAACATGGTTCGGCCATTAAAACGTCCCGCTGTATCGGCGGGCCCGATCTCCGGTGCGAGATAAATGATGACACCCGCTCGAGAGGAGAACCATACTTACCACCACCGCGCGCCACAACCGCGACCACCACTGCTATCACCGTCACCACCATCGTAGTCGTCGTTCAACTTGACCGGGCGCGTTTTACTACATTTATAATGATTTCCTCTGCTCATATATATATATATATATATATATATATATATATATATATATATATATATATATATATATATATATATATATATATATATATATACGATCAGAATTCTTTGTCTTAGAAATTATTCTCTATCTTCTGCTCTTCTTGAAGATATATATTTGAGAAAATTATCATCTAAGATATATTTTGCATTTGTTATTAAACTCGGAGAAAAAGTTAAAACGTAACAGTTTTTGACCGTATTGAAAATTTAAATTAATTTTTGGAAGTGGTGTCAGAAACTAGTACCATTTGCTTTCAGAATGTACCAGTTTTTGACCATACTAAAAATTAGAATAGATTATATTAATTTTCGGTATTTAATTAAAAATTAGTATTAGCTGTGCTTTCAGAACGTAACAGATTTAAACCGTATACAGAAAATTTGTATATTGATCATATTAATTTTTGGTATTATTTAATTTGGCACGTTTTGAAAGAATAAAGCAATAGTATATACTCTTTTTTAATTATAGATATCGAAAATTAATAAGATCCATACTAATTTTCAGTATGGTCAAAAACTGGTACGTACGTTCTGGAAGCAGAACTATAGTTTTATAGTTTCTAACATACCAAATAATACCGAAAATTAATAAATCCATTTTAATTTTTACTATATGGTATAACTGGTACCTTCTAAAAGCAAACCTAACTACTAGTTTCTAAATGAATACCAAAAACTAGTATAATTCATAATAATTTTCATTATGGTCAAAAACTGGTTAGTTTCTGAAAATATATATATAGCGAAATTTCTGAGAATACTGAAAATTAGTGAAAATCATATTAATTTTCATTACTATTTGGTTTTAGAATCTGAATACTTTTTTTCTCGCTTTTTTCTTTCAGAACGTATCACTTTTTGACCATAATGAAAATTAGAATTATCCCATAAAAGTCATTAATTTGATTTTTAATTTTAAAAAATTTTTATTCAACAAAATTATTACATGTATCGAATTTTTATAATACAGAATTCTTAAAACACAGAATTTTTATTTGTCAAGAATTTTAAAATAGCCAAACAAATAATTCGACATAAAGATTTTGGCGCGATTTTGAAAATTGCGTCGCGCAAGAAAATTCTGATTGATCAATTTTAAAAATTGCGCCAAAATCTTTCGATCGATTATTTTGTTTGGCCGCAGTTTACAATTTTGGACCAATAAAAATTCAGCGTTTTAAGAATTTATGCTTTTTAGGAAGAAATTCAAGTTAAATATATAAAAAAAAACAGCTTCCTCCTGAGAAAACAAAATACGAGAGAATGGGAGCAGGAGCTGAATGGTATCATGTTACTCGCTCATACTTGCTAATATTAGTAATCTGCGTTAAGGTGCGTTCCTTTTCTTTTCTTCTTCTTTTTTTTTGATGATGAAGAGACCGGTAGTTGCATGTAACAGTATCAGTACGCGAAGTGACATTCGTTTCGATTGGCGCGCGTGAGAGAGAAAGAGGTTCGGGTGGGAGTATCTCTTTAGAATGTTTACATTAATACTTTAGTGTTTTAGTGGCGATTGCCGGCCGTTAATGCCATTCTGGTTGAGTGGCCAGAGCTTCTGGCTTTACAAATTTATACACTCTTCGCAGGTCTCAACTCCGATATGATATCTATAAGTTCCAAGTCGGCACTGCGCGACTTTAAAACGCATATATATTCCTTTGGGTTCGTATTTTAAGATTCTTTTCGCCAAGGTTAAAATCATTAGTTTCTCTAAAACATTTTTTTTTTTAATGACACATTTTTAGAGGAATGAAATAGGTACGTTTGGCAAGCTGCATAGTATTCGAATAAGTATTCCTCCGTGCAGGATTTTTTTAGTTAAAAAATTATCTTACACTTCAAATTATTTCGTTTAATAAAAAAACTTTAAATATTACATTAAAATAATAATTAATAAATAAATTCTCAATTAACTCACTAACTACCGACTGTAGGTTCCCCTTCGTTCCTGGCAAATGCTAGAAAGCAACTGAAAACTTGAAGGTCTGCTTTAGGAAAATTTTTTGAAAAAATACTAAACATTTAAAAACATTTTCTTTGTCTCTTTGCATTTTCAAAATTCACACATTTTCTATCTAAATAAATCTATAAGAATTAAACAGGTACCGAAAAACTCATAAAATAGAACCTCTTGCATCGAGAAACCCTTGACTGGTCATCCTACTGCAAACCAGATGTGGCAAACCTTTAAAAACGAAAAAATACTCCAATCTCTGTTTTAGAGTAAAAATAATTTGCAGTATTAATAAAAAATCTTTCTTCTTGTTATCTGTTATGTTTACACAGAAAATTAAAAGGCTTAAAATAAGCTGCAACGCTTCTTATTTTAATCCAATTTTGCTTATTTTAATACCAAAATGGATTAAAATAAGACGCGTTGCAGCTTATTTTAATGCCTTTTAATTTTCTGTGTAGTGGTTCTTACTCAAAATATAATACTAAAATTTAAATAAAATACTGTAAATCTCAGTTTATTATGTATTATTTTATTTATTAGTGCCATTCTAATTTTTTACTTCTGCCATCTATGTGTTGTATCACCAATTAAGTATCCAAAAATTCAGAAACTGCAGTATTCATTTTATTTACTCCGGAAGATTTTCATACATTTAAGAGACTTCTGAAGACCTTAGAGATTACTCTGAATACTTTGGTATACTTAGGAAACTAAGATGATTCATTTGAAGATTCAGCTTAGTTTACTTAGTGAACTGTCATATGCGTTTTGAATATTGAAGACATTCAGATATACATTGGAAATTATGTATACAAGTTAGAATACTATACTATATACTTGAGTTGCTTATAATTTTTTCAGCATATGATTTCGTATAGCATTCGATGGATAATTTGTCATTAATGAATTGTGTCACTTAGTGCAGGAATTTTTTAGTTAAAGAATTATCTTACACTTCAAATTATTTCGTTTAATAAAAAACCTTAAATATTACATTAAAATAATAATTAATAAATAAATTCTCAATAAATTATTCACTTTAACTCACTAACTATACCGACTGTAGGTTCCCCTTCGTTCCTGGCAAATGCAACTGAAAACTTGAAGGTCTGTCTTAGGAAAATTTTTTGATAAAATACTAAACATTTAAAAACATTTTCTTCGTCTCTTTGCATCTTCAAAATTCACACATTTTCTATCTGAATAAATCTATAAGAAAAAAACAGGTACTTTGGTATACTTAGGAAACAAATATGATTTATTTGAAGATTCAGCTTAGTTTACTCAGTGTACTGTCATATGCGTTTCGAATATTACCGAAGACGTTCAGGTATACATTGGAGATTATGTACACAAGTTAGAATACTATTTGGTATACTCTATATATACTTTTAATACCGTTTGAAATACTATTTCGAATATTCCGATTACTGCGTATACTTATTCGAATACTATTCATTTTATCCCGGGAAATCAATTATTCAAATATTTAAAATGAAAATTCTTTCAGCCAGTATATATCAATAAAACATTCTCTCTCCGTATTGGACCTTGAGATAACTGCTAAATACAATTTCTCGAGTTCTCCAACTTGTATATATATATCCATTGCATTTGCAATATAGAAATGTCTCCACCTACAAGTTTTGCAGAAAAGGTCAAAACACACCAGACAGTAGCGTTTAATTAACGCTCATTATAGTCAAAAGATTTGCCAGATGGAAACCTTTTCAATCGAGACAAGATTGAAAGAGAGAGAGAGAGAGAAAAAAAAAGACAAACACTGGTCGCATTGCATATATCGCTATCTTTTTCAACAAAAAGGACCTCAGCAACAAAATGAATACGCGCATCGTCCGACACAGGACGCAGGAAGCGTTTAATTAAATTAACGCTTATGGTGAGATTAACGGAGGTGCGAGGAAAGATTCGAGATGCCTTTGGGTGGTCCGCCATTCGGCTCGTTACCAGTTCTGGACGACACATTTTATTGCTGGTTTTTGTCCCAACGATTATTTACCAGTTTACGAGGGCTATAGTCAAAAAAAAATTCGAAACGACCTATCGTCATTTATATATTTTGTGATTTTTTTCTTTTTTTTTATTAGAGTCGATTACTTACTTTACGAGAGGTTTAGAATCCTCTCCTCGCTATATATATATATATACAAATAGTTAGCTGAGAGTAAAAACGTTAATTAGCTTTAAGTCTTTGCATCTTTGTTAGTCATTTTTTCTACCAATCAGAACGACTATAGTCTCTTATCTCTGACGTGGGCGACGAACAGTATAAACATCCACCCTTTAACAAGCTATGCAAACCTGCTTTAAAAAAAAAGAAAATTAAAAAAAAGAACCTTATTAAAATTTTTATTTTATAATGAGACAAGTTTTTTCTTGGAAAAAAACATATATGTCTAATTCATATTTGAACTTAAATGTCGTATTTCAAAAAAAAAAAAAAAGAAAATTCTCATATATATGATTAAAACGTTACATGACGATTTACAAATAAAATTACATTATAGATATAAATGAGGATGAAAATGAGCAACCAATTGCTTTACAAGTTCTTTAAATTTTTCTTAATTATTCGTGTTTATTGCTTTTATGAGGCTGTAAAACTCGTCGCGTATGTTTTGAGTTTAAAAATAATTTAAGACATTAAAAAAAAAAAAATTTTTACAGGAGGTCGTTTCTTTATTTTTTGGTTCAAATACGCGCCTATAACGATGAGTGAGAGAGAGAGAGTCTAAATTTTCGCCCGTTAAACCATATAATAAATGTTTGGAAAAAAAGAAGACGGAAGAGAGCCGCGCAGAGGCGATAAAGGAGCTAGATTTTCCATTGAGATAACAGCGTGTAATTAAATTCAAACCGATTTTATTACTCAGACGGGCCTCGTTTACTCAGATTTTATGCTTTTAAACAAATTCTCAACTTGCGGTTTGAATATATATGTATATAGTACTCAGATGTCGCTCTGGTGTTTAGCGACATTTTATTGTTATTCTCTTTTAAACATTTTTTAGGTATATATATATATATATATATATATATATATACAGTTCGTGATACTTAAAAAAATTTTCCAAAAAAGAAAGAGAAATTACCAAAACACTTACCGTTTTTTGTAGATAAGAAACAATTTTCTGTCAAAACGGTACAGCACATCTGAAACAAAGATTAATTATTATTCTAAATTTTTAGTGCAGCTTTTAGTTATTTGATATATAAAATTGATATATACTAAAAGTATCAGTTATTTACTAAAAGGCCTGTTTTCAAATAAATTTAATTTACCGAGAGGTTAAAGATATATTCTGTGTCTGCGCAGAAGCTGTATACATTATGCGCAGGCGCAAAAGCAGTAGATATATCCTGCGTCTGCGCAGAATGTATACAGCTTCTGCGCAGACGCAGAATATATCTTTAACCTCTCGAAAGATTAAATTTAGCACGGTGAAAATGAGCTCTAAAAATAAATTGATACTAAAATACTAAAAGTGTAAAACAAACAGATAATAATAATACTAAATGTATGTGAATTAAATTCAATTTTCTGAATTAAATTTTGTTTAAGATTTTTAAAAATATAAGGATAATTTTATTTATATATTTCTTGATATTATAGATTTATTTATTAATTATTATTTTAATGTAATATTTAAAGTTTTTTATTAAACGAAATAATTTGAAGTGTAAGATAATTCTTTAACTAAAAAAATCCTGCACTAAGTGACACAATTCATTAATGACAAATTACCCATCGAATGCTACAAAATCATATGCTGAAAAAATTATAAGCAAATCAAGTAAGTTTTTCATATATTTTTTATTTACTTAATCAGAAATTTATATTTTATTAAATATTATAATATAATATTAATATTATAAATGTTAACCTTGTATTCACTGCCAATTGTAAAAGTTTATTTAATAAATTATTGTATAAAATATTATAACAAAAAAATTTTTTATAAAAAATAATTTAATAACATTCAAATATTTAAATATATCATTGATTAGAATGCAACTTAAAGTTGACATTTTTTTTCAGGTACGGAATTATGAGTTTTATAAAGAGTATACCATATTACTTATCGCTTCAAATATTTAATTCAGATAGTTATTTTTCTTTATGTTTATCTATTTATTTATTAAACTTGTATATTAATTAATTAAGTATTACATATTATGTATAATTATGTTATTTAAGAAAAAAATTTTGTGTATATTTGGTGTTTATATGTATATCAAAAAATATTCAATGAATAAATTAATTATCATTTAATTTTATTTATTTTTATTCACATTTATTATTAAGAAGAATTTTTGTCTTTATTACAATGCGACATCTATTAGACACCATTAGAACTCTATAGTTGGAGTTCATTACAAGATAATTTGGGAAAAATTCATATAATATCCCAATGTATACGAACGGTATACTCTCCTCTCTATTTGGTAGATCTTAGTATACCATCAGTTTAGTTTAGTAACTTTTCTCAAAGTATTCCACAGTCTACCTTTTGGTATGGAGGAATACTTATTCGAATACTATGTGACTCAAGTTTACTTTTGGAATATCTACATTTTTCATCCCGGGTTGTCATATAGAAACCTTTTTTCATCGCACATTGTCTTTATATATATAGCTTCTGAACATATATCTATGTTGTCGCTTCATTATTTTGATGATGTCATTGTTAAAGAAGATGTTAATGTCATCGAGGAACGTTGAGAGCATTTCAATGAAAGACCTTTTCTTTTATAATATATTTCAATAACAAACATTCAACTACATCCGACAAGTTGATTTTCTAAAAGCTCAATTATGTTTATCCATTGTCTTGCTAAACTTTATATACTTTTATATATATATATATATATATATTTATACTTTGTAAGATTTTATAATTCAGTGCTCAGTTAATTTTTTTTTAAATATTTGAAATAAAAAAAAATTTTTAATTTAAATTCTGATACGCAATTTTGGAACCCGGGTTCGTGTTCAGCACATAAAAATACATTGGAAACCACTATCTGATATCTAAAAAAAATATATATATATTGTACACCTGTGTAATTAGTTATTTTTTTTACTAATAATTAATTTTTTTTTCACTAATTGCTTAAGCTTAACGTATTATTTAATTGTAAACTATTCGTAATTGCATAATGGCGCACTCACACTTTTTTGGCTACCTGCAGGTTACCATGGCAACGCATGAGAGTGAGTGAAACAGAAAATTTGAATATTCAAATTTTCTGTCTCACTCTCATGCGTTGCCATGGTAACCTGCAGGCAGCCTAAAAGGTGTGAGTGCACCTTAATAAAGTGAAACATGTTTTTAGGTTAGAAAAATGGAAACATCTATTTTGACAATTGAAACGGTATAGTACAACCAACTTTAAAAATCACTAAATATTCATACTGTTAATGAAAATTTTTTTGAAATATTAGAAAAAATAATTGTAATAAAAAATCACTTTGCATATGAAGCCAATAACCTAGAAATCTGAAATTCCGGCCAGGATTGAGTTTTATTACTCAATTTGATACTCAAAATTGCAACAAAAATAAGTCTAAATAGTTTTTTCGGTATAAAGACCGTCTTATACGTAAACGGTTTCAATTCAAAGTGGATGAAAAACAAAATTTATTTTTGACAGTAAATAATTGGAGGTTATGACAACTAAGAGAATTAGTTGCGCACGAAAGATGCGCAGAAGAAGCCTATACACCTTTTTTTTGTCCTTTTCTAACGCATGTGTGGCCATGACAACATGTCCGTTAGAAAAGAACAAAAAAAAGTGTATAGGCCGCATATCTGTCCACTTAAATAATAATAATCAGATTAAAAAAAAGAGATGCATATATTATACCGATATGTGATGAAATAGGCGACAATAAGTAATGAAAACAATGATTGGTATGTGACGAGGGGGCCATTCTTATAGCGCCCTCGGTACCAACTTGGCGGAGGTAAATAATATATTTAATATAAGATACGAGTTGTGGGTACGGTGGTTGGCAGGACACCAGGAGGTAATGGATGCTTAAGATTGCTGAAAGTGACGGCTCTCGCTGTTGCATGGCCATTCGTGCTTAAATTCTTGGTTCCTTCGAGAAGGCCCCCCGTTGTCCATATGCTCGCTGTCACCACCCCCCGCCAAGAAACCTCCCCCCCCTCAAAACTCATGGTATGCCTATTTTACCTACTCATATATATATATAGCCCTATATCTAATGCAATAACATATATTTGTAATCTACAAGAATGTAAAATACTTTCTCTCTCTCTCTGAATATATATATATATATATATCTTCTTTTGCATCGCCTTCCATCATTTCTTCCAAATGTCCTCTATATTGCAAATAACGAATTAAAGCCACTTCTTTATAGCCAGCAACTTAATCGGCGCTTGTCATAAATCACGAATAAATCATCTGTACTATAGAGATAAACTTAAGGCATTAATCATATAGCTATTCAGGATATTTAGTAAGTATATGTAAGATATCTGAGTTTTGTAATTGGAGTGAAATGAATATATATCAATTTGAAAGTATAGTATCTCTTCATTTTTATAAAGCCACTAAAAAAATTTTTTTATTGACATCAGGATGAGATTGGTTTTATACTATTTTCAGACATTGATGAATGCTATAACCTATATCATATATATATATATATATATATATATATATATACATATGCAATGGAGACCACCCATATTTATATTATTTTGTATTCCTTTTCCTATACACAGAAAAAACCTGAATTCAAATTGAGTATAGATTCTATACTCAATTTGATTCGCAACAAAAATGAAACTGGTTGTTTCATTTCGAGTTCTAAGGTAAAAGTATCAAAATGAAACAGGCAAGTTTCATTTTGAGAAAAAGAAAAATGGAAAAATATTGTGAAATAACGAATAATTTTGCACAAAAACATGAAATATAATAATTACAAAGAAGTAAATAACACGCTAGACTTAATATATTTGATTAAAAATTGCTTGTAATCGCGTAATAAAATAATAAAGGAAATATGTTTTTAGGTTAGAAAAATGAAAACATGTGTTTTGACAACAGGAACGGTACTGCCAACTTAAATAATAGCGGTAAATTTAAAAACCTTATGAAATTAATTATTATCTACGTAAATAATAATAAATAATTTTTATTTAAAAACTTCTAAATATTCGTACTGGTCAAAATAATCTTTCTGGTGTTGTTGAAATATTAGAAACAATAATTGAAATACAAAATTACTCTGCTTATGATGCCAACTTAGAAATCTGAAATTCCAGCCAATATCATTTTGAATAACATGAAGTTTGTCCCATACTCATTTCGATACCCAAAAGAAAATGAGTTGCAACAAAAATGAGTCCAAGTTTTTTCTGTGTATATATGTATAATCTGAAGATAAATAACAATATTGGAGTGAAAACAGAAAGGATGAGAAATGTTCTGGAAACAATTTTATATATACTATCACAGAATATTAAAAGGCATTAAAATAAGCTGCAACGCTTCTTATTTTAATCCAATTTTGCTTATTTTAATCCATTTTGATATTAAAATAAGCAAAATTGGATTAAAATAATAGGCGTTGCAGCTTATTTTAATGCCTTTTAATTTTCTGTGATATTTTATCAACCTGTAAAAAATTTGTGGAATAACCAACTTTTTATGGTATGAACATTCCACATTTTCTGAGGAAAATTGCTTTTTCCAAATTAATAATAATTTATTTAAATAATACCCGTGTAGAAATTTTGAAAAGGCCAACGTCGGGAATGTCCAAATCCGCATGAAACAGGGAACCCGATCGGGGCGACTAAAGAGCGACCTACTTTAACCCGATTAAAATCGATCAAAACCGGGGCCCGACCAGGACCTGATTTAGCCCCGGTTCCCTGTTTCAACCAGGTCAGGGCCAGTTTGGCGAATATCTGCACGGGTAATTGTAATTTTTTTACACTGTAAAAAGGAAGTACTAAAACAGTATCGATTTTAGCCCAGATAGCACGGAAACTTGCAGCAAGCTTGCTGCAAGCTTGTCTGAGCTAGCGAAATGTCCCATCCAGAGCAAGCTTGCCGTGAAAGCTTTCTGTAAGCTTTCCAGGAAAGGTTGCTGCAATCTTGCCATAAAAGATTGCTACAAGATAGCTGCAAGCATACTAAGAATGATTTCGGCAAGTTTGCCGTGAAAGATTGCTGTAAGCTTGCTACGTAAGGTTGCAGGAGAATTTCAACAAGCTTCTGGAAAGGTTGCTGCAATTTTTTTTAATTTAAAATGTATTTTTTTAAAAATTGCAGCAACCTTGCAGCAACCTTTCCGGAAGCTTGTTGAAATTCTCCTGCAACCTTACGTAGCAAGCTTACAGCAAGCTCTCACGGTAAGCTTGCCGCAAGCTTGCTGCAAGTTTCCGTGCTATCTGGGAGGTATCAAAATAGAATCAAATGACAATTTCGTACCTGAAGTCGGCATTAAATTAATACCTTTCTTTTTACAGTGTAACCATAATTTTGATTGAATCATAATACCAAAAACGTTATCTCTTCTTTCTTATAAAAAAAAAAACAAAAAAAAAAAACCTTATTTCTAAAGTTATTTTGCATTAAATATGAACATTCTAGCAACAAAACAATTTTTGGGGTACTTTTCTACCCCAGTTGTTTTAAAATTTCATCGCCTTCTGAAATTGACGAAAACGTTAAAATATTTTCGTGATGCTGGATAGGATAGAAAATATTTGGATCTCTTTTTAATTTATTTCTAAAAAAAGAAAGAAATAGCGGTCTAACAGACCGTGATGGCAGTGAACGTGACTTTTTTTTTGTTACACTAGTTTAAATAATTTCTTTCTTAAATATAAATTATAACAGAAAAATTGTTTTCTCTCTTTTTTCAGTTAATATTTAGAATCAATTTATTCGTCGTCGATGAGTTATGCCATTATCTCAAGTATATTTGGACCTCTCATCTTGTGTGCGGCCAAAATTCACGCACGTGAAAATGTAGTGTGGACGAGGTTGACCTTGATTCATTCAAGACCCTTTTTATCTTGGAATTCGTCCCGGAAAGGACGCAAGATTTCTCAGAAGACAAGGGTCTTGAAACGTACACGAGAGAGAGAGAAGAGAGAGAGAATGAGAAGTTAGGTTGGACCTAGCCTAACTAATGTTGATAGTGAAGGTTGACGCTCAATGGGGCTCCATTCAGCTTCCTGCGATCCTATCGGTCCTGGTTTTCGACCCAGGACATCGATCTTGGCTCCCTAATTATTCCTAAGTTGGAGAATGACCATCTCTTACTCTTTCTCTCTCTCTCTCTCTCACGCTGATGGTACCTAGCTCCCACGTAGATCGGATATGGTTAAGATTCTACGAGATTTCATTTCCGTTTGTCTTGTAATTGAGAAGAATTTAGAATAACGGTTTTTATTTCAGAAACGTCTCAGAATATCATTAATATGGGACAAATTACTTTTTTTTTTCTATAAATTTATAGGTTTTCATATTTTATTTAGAAAAAAAGGTTTGTTTTTTTAAAAATTAAATTTTGTAACGGAATTATTCAAACTAATAAAAAAACACTTTACACTTGAGAGGTTATGTCCAAAGTTCGACTGAACTAATCAAAATAACCATTGCGATGAAATTTGATTTGACTCTGTTAAATAAAAAGATTGGCAACACTGTAAGTTGGCATCACCCTGTTATTTTCATTCTAACCTCAAAATCTAACCTCGAAAAATTTTCTTAAGAAGAAGTCATTAATTAAAAAAATTATAGACAAAGCAAAAGAAGATTCTAATCTCAAAACACTGGCTCAAAATTGGCATATGGGATTGTTAACCTCAAAACTTTTTTCTAAGCTGTTTTGTTCACAGCATAAAAAAAAGTTATGAGGTTAACAAATACTATATGCCAATTCTGTCCCAGTGTTGAGACTAGATTTAGTCTAATACCAATAAACTAAAATTACTAGCCCTATATTGGGCCCGTATTGAGAACAGATTCTGCTCAATTTTCGGCAAATTATAATAAGTGCCAATATTGGCCCAGTTTTGGCCCAAATTATAATTACTGAGAATCAAAATAAGTGCCAATATTGTCCCAGGTTTGAGACAATATTCAATCTAATTTCAGTGAATTAAAATTATCAAAAATCAAAGCCGATATTCGCCCAGTTTTGAGACAAGATTCGGCCCAATATTGGCAAATCAGAATTATTCAAAATCACTGCCAATATTAGCCCAGTATTGAGCCGAGATTCGGTCCAATTTATAGAATTACTAAGAGTATCAATATTGGCCCAGTAATGGGGCGATTTAAAAGCCAATACTGGCCCAATAAAGTTTGCCATATTTCGCCAGATATTATAATGGACCAATTTTGAACTAATACCAGTTCTGGAATTTTGCACTTGAGTTATACGATAATTGGACAAAAAAAGTCCTCTGATTTCTAAAAGCGGAAATTCTTCTTCCTGTTTGAGATAAAGACGTATATTGTATTTTAACATGTTCGTAAATAATCCGCGTTCGCGTTATGATTTTATTACGGACCAGAAGAGAATGTATATATAGTTGGCACATTAAATTAAGTCAGCTTTTACGAGTTGGGGAAATGAATACCCATGCCTACCTATGTACGCCAATGCTATAAAGCCTCTGCGCCATATCACACACGACCACCAGCCACGAAGCCTATACCATATCCATATAGCAGAAATCCGCCTACAATATACTTTGTGTGTGCTCTCTCATATACATACTATTCAAATTTTCTATCCGAGATGATACACATTGTATACCTTTGACTTTAGCAATGTGACAGGAACATTAATTGCGGTTTAGTGCAGGTTCAACGGATGCTTAGAAACTCTCTAATATAGATAAGCCATAATTTCGCGATGCACTATTCACAAAAAAAAAGATTTCTTTCCTTCAAAGAAATTAATTTCTTTGACAAATTTTTCTTTTAATCTAAAAGAAAATTTTCTTTAAAACTAAGTAGCTTTTTTTGTTTCAAAGAATTTTTAATAATTTTAATTTGCCAATATTAGGCCGAATCTTGGCTCAATACTGGGCTAATATTGGCAGCGATTTTCATTTATTCTAATTTGACAATATTGAACCGAATCTTGACATCAAAACTGGGCGAAAATTGGCTATGATTAACTATAATTTTAATTTTCTGAAATTAGACTGAATATCTTCTCAAACCTGGGCCAATATTGGCACTGATTATGATTCTCAGTAATTCTAATTTGTTAAAATTCAACCGAATCTCAATTGAATATTGGGCCAATATTGGCACCGACAGTTGGTTAATCTGATTTGACATAACTGAACTGATTCTGTTCTCAATACTGGTCCAATATTGGCAGCGACTCAAAGTTATTCTGATTTGCCAATATTGAACTGCATCTCGTCTCAAAATATTAAACGAATATTAACTTCGATTTTTGACGATTTCTATTTGCTGAAATTAGACTGAATTTCGTCTCAAACCTGGGCCAATATAGGCACAGATTCTTAGTAATTATAATTTGCTAAAATTGAAAGAAATCTCGAATGAAGACTGAGCCAATATTGGCACCGACACTTAGTTATTTTGATTTGCCAAAAATTGAGCAGAATCTGTTCTTAATACTGGCCCAATATTGGCAATGATACTTAGTGTTTATAATTTGCTGAAATTAAAATAAATCTTGACTCAATAGAGTGACAATATTGGCACTGAATGGCAGTAATTTTAGTTTGCTGACATAAGACTAAATATAGTCTCAACACTGGGCCAATATTGGCATCGATTTTCAGTAATTAGATACTTAAAACTTAGTTATTCTGATTTGCCAAAATTTAATCGACTCTGTTCTCAATACTGGCACAACATTGCCACCGTTCAGATATATTATCTAATTTGTTGAAATTAAATAGAATCTCGATTTAATACTGGGCCAATATTGGCATCGACACTCCATTATTCTAATTTTCCAAAAGTGTACCGAATATGATATTTCAATATTGGGCAAAAATTGGCAACAATTTGACAAAACTGGACTGAAACTCGGCTCAATTTTGGCACCGACTCTAAGTAATTATAAATTGTTCTAATTGGACCGAATCTTGGCTCAATACTGGGCAAATGTTTGCACTAATTTTTAGTAATACAACGAATCCCGGCTTAATACTGAGCCAATATTAGTACCGATTTTAAGTAATTATAATTTGCTGTAATTGGACCGAATCTCGGCTCAATGCTGGGCAAATGTTGGTATCAATTTTCAATAATTCTAGCTTGTTGAAATTGGAAAAAATCCCAGCTCAATACTGGGCCAATATTGGCACTGATTCTAATTAATTATAATTTGCTGTGATTGAACCAAATCTCGGCTCTATACTGGGCAAAAAATGTCTCAATCTAATCTGCCCAAATTCAGTGTTTTGCCAATGCTGAGCCAGTTTTTGAACCACGTTGAATGTCAAAACATGAAAATCTAATTCTTTTTATTTATTATTATTCAATAATTATTATTTATAGAAAAAAAAATTTCCTATATATTTAATATATGTGCAGAATCAATTTTTTCCAATGAAACAGAATAATAAAATAACAAATGGATATAAGTGAAACAAATGAGCCTTTGAATTTGAAATATGGCGGGAATATTCCGTGTGGTAATGTGTTGACCATTGAACGAAACACGCTCGAATGTGATTCATTCATCCTTTCCAGCGGAGAGCAACGAGTGGTCGGTTATACACACTAAAGCACGCGATGATCCTTTCCCAGCATCATTCTCTTTCTCTATATATATAAATACAAAAAGAGATTGTGAGAAAGGTGTTGCTGGTGTTTAGCTATTAATTTTTTAATTAATTAATTAATTTTTTATCGAGGTCACATCAAACGTCCTCCTTAATTCGAATAATTTAACTGTGATTAAAAAACACGCGTCTTGAAGGCGCGGTGTAATATATATATATATATATTTTTTTTTTTCTTTTCTTGCATTGTATATTTATCCTTTCAGGACCTTGTGTGTATAATTATAATATATTATTTTCCCGTACATAATTTACTTTCTTTAGTAAAGCTAACGCATCCTTATCACTATATTATGTATGTATATGCATGTCTACATTGAAGCTCTAAAGAAATAACTTAGCTTGATTTTAGCTTGATACTTTGCAGACAACCTATCGCCCATTTACCAGTGTAAGTACGGGTAACGACCATACTAATCGAGTGATTTCTCGCAGATAGCGTTAATATGCGCGCACACGGCTCCTTAAGAATTATTCTTATTTTCTTTTGTTTTACTAGCAACTACTTATATTTTACATTTTTTTAAAAAAAAATATATATAACATTTCAACATGTTTTCTAATTTCTACTCTATCTTCTATATTTTATTTTCTGTTCAATTTTCTACTGTATTTACTATTTTCTGTTCTTTTTTTAGTTCTTACTTAATAATATTCTATATATTCTAATCTACTATTTACTACTATTTTCTACTAAATTTTCTGTTCTATTTTGTACTATATTTACTATTTTATTTACTGTTCTTTTTTTATTTTTATTTTCTATGCAATTTTCTACTTTCTATTCTACTATTTTCTACTTTTTTCTGGTCTACCTTCTATTCTATTTTCAATTTTCTACTTTATTTACTATTTTCTATTCTATTTTCTACTATTTTTTCTGTTCTATTTTCTACTTTATTTTCTGTTCTACTTTCTACTACTTTCTATACTACATTTTCTGTTTTATTTTCTACTTTTTTTCCTATTTTAATTAATTTTCTACTTTACTTTACTATACCACTTTCTATACTATACATCTATTTTCTACTATTTTTTACTATATTTTCTGTTCTATTTTCTACGATATTTCCAATTTTAATTTCTGTTTTATTTTCTATGCTATTTTCTATATATTCTATTCTGCTATTTTCTACTTTCGTCTGTTCTACTTTCTACTCTATTTCAGTTTTATTTCCTATTTTGTATTTTATATTCTATTTTCTACTCTATTTTGTACTATTTTGTACTATTTTGTACTATTTTGTACCATTTTGTACTATTTTGTACTATTTTGTACTATTTTCTACAATTTTCTACTATGTTCTACTATTTTCTACTATTTTTTGCAATATTTTCTGCAATATTTTCTGTACTACTTTCTACGATATTTCCAATTTTATTTTTTGTTCTATTTTCTATGCTATTTTCTATATATTCTATTCTACTATTTTCTACTTTCGTCTGTTCTACTTTCTACTCTATTTCTGTTTTATTTCCTATTTTGAATTTTATATTCTATTTTCTACTCTATTTTCTACTCTATTTTCTACTCTATTTTCTACTCTATTTTGAACTATTTTGTACTATTTTGTACTATTTTCTACAATTTTCTACAATTTTCTACTATTTTCTGCAATATTTTCCACAATATTTGCTGTACTACTTTCTACGATATTTCCAATTTTATTTTTTGTTCTATTTTCTATGCTATTTTCTATATATTCTATTCTACTATTTTCTACTTTCGTCTGTTCTACTTTCTACTCTATTTCTGTTTTATTTCCTATTTTGAATTTTATATTCTATTTTCTACTCTATTTTCTACTCTATTTTCTACTCTATTTTCTACTCTATTTTCTACTCTATTTTCTACTCTATTTTCTACTCTATTTTCTACTCTATTTTGAACTATTTTGTACTATTTTGTACTATTTTCTACAATTTTCTACAATTTTCTACTATTTTCTGCAATATTTTCCACAATATTTTCTGTACTACTTTCTACGATATTTCCAATTTTATTTTCTGTTCTATTTTCTATGCTATTTTCTATATATTCTATTCTACTATTTTCTATTTTCGTCTGTTCTACTTTCTACTCTATTTCTGTTTTATTTCCTATTTTGTATTTTATATTCTATTTTCTACTCTATTTTGTACTATTTTGTACTATTTTCTACAATTTTCTACTATGTTCTACTATTTTCTACTATTTTTTGCAATATTTTCTGCAATATTTTCTGTACTACTTTCTACGATATTTCCAATTTTATTTTCTGTTGTATTTTCTATGCTATTTTCTATATATTATATTCTACTATTTTCTATTTTCGTCTGTTCTACTTTCTACTCTATTTCTGTTTTATTTCCTATTTTGTATTTTATATTCTATTTTCTACTCTGTTTTGTATTATTTTGTACTATGTTGTACTATTTTGTACTATTTTGTACTATTTTCTACTATTTTCTACAATTTTCTACTATGTTCTACTATTTTCTACTATTTTTTGCAATATTTTCTGCAATATTTTCTGTACTACTTTCTACGATATTTCCAATTTTATTTTCTGTTGTATTTTCTATGCTATTTTCTATATATTATATTCTACTATTTTCTATTTTCGTCTGTTCTACTTTCTACTCTATTTCTGTTTTATTTCCTATTTTGTATTTTATATTCTATTTTCTACTCTGTTTTGTATTATTTTGTACTATGTTGTACTATTTTGTACTATTTTGTACTATTTTGTACTATTTTCTACAATTTTCTACTATGTTCTACTATTTTCTACTATTTTTTGCAATATTTTCTGCAATATTTTCTACAATATTTTCTGTACTACTTTCTACGATATTTCCTATTTTATTTTCTGTTCTATTTTCTATATATTCTGTTCTACTATTTTCTACTTTCGTCTGTTATACTTTCTACTCTATTTTTTGTTTTATTTCCTATTTTGTATTTTATATTCTATTTTCTACTCTGTTTTCTACTATTTTGTACTTTTTTCTACAATTTTCTACTATTTTCTACTATTTTCTGCAATATTTTCTACAATATTTTCTGTACTACTTTCTACAATATTTCCTATTTTATTTTCTGTTTTATTTTTTTATTTCATTTTCTACTTCAATTTTCCATATGCTATTTTCTATTTCCTGTTCTACTATTTATTCTAACATAAAATAACTGCATGGAAGGAATAATTATAGCAATAGAAATAAATTTCCCATAAACTGAAATTTCTAGGCATATACATATATACAAAATTGACCTCTTGTTCGGAGATATAAGTAATGTTTATATTACCATCATATATAGCGCATATAATTAAAGGTGTATATATAAGAGAAGGAAAGGAAGGGGAGGGGGGGGGTGGGGTGGGGGGAGATTTTGGTCCCGAAGGGTGTGTATGCCTTTTTCCCGTGAACTCCTACGCGAATAAGCTTATATACTCGGCCCTAATGTCTAATGAATGGCCCCCAATAAATTCATAAGTCGACCAAAACATGCCCATGAGATGTTGAACACGCCGCTAAGCCGTATGGCAAAGTGAGAGTGCTTGTAGTGTATATATAAATGTATTTGTAAAAAGATCATCAGTATTTTATGCTTGTTGTTTTATTAAAAAAAAAAAAAAAAAAAGTTTTCAAAAAATAAAAAAAAAATGCCTGTAAAACAAAATTTCACAAGACAGGTGCATGAATTTTATTTTTCTTCTAAAAACGCATATCTTTCTTTTCAATAAGTGTTTTGTAATTTGTATAAGAGGACAGTAGAGGGCGCAAACAGTTTCATTTTTCTATAATGAATTTTGAAAGAAACTTAATGTATTATATTATTTATTATAATTATTATTATTATTATTATTATTATTTTATGATTTTATTGTTATTATATTATTGTTATATTATTATATTAGTATATAATTTTATTCTATTAATATTCTATATTATATTATTATATTTAAAGATTGCTGAGATTTTTTAAAATTATTTTCCAAAGAACTGAAATGATCCACTATTGCTCACTTTTCTCTCTCTATACATATACATAAAGGCGTCTATAAAAATCGCATATTGTCAATATCTAGAAGATATATATATATATATATATATATATATATATATATATATATATATATATCTTGTTGTATCCTGTATAAGTTTTCTACTCGAAACAAAGTTTCCTTCAAGTTTTTCAATATACAAAAAAATGTTACCTCTTCAAAAATAAATGCATATATAACGATAAAACACACACACACCGAGAAAAAAGTTTTTGTTGATTTAAAGAAAACAGTTTGTTTGTTTCTCTTTATTTTATAAAGTCCAAATTTCTTTGGATTCAAAAAAAAAAAAAAAAATTTTGTTCCAAAACTATTCTGGTATTGATACGCCATTATTGGGCCGAGATTATTGTCTCTTTATTGGTGAAAATATAATTTACAATAATAGATTTAACACATCCGGCCGTTGTTTGTGCCATTATTGAGCCAAGATTCGTTTTATCACTGGCAAAAAGAATTTAATGTCAAAAAATTCAATTTACCATTGATGCGCCAGTATAATGGTTGGTCCAAGTTTTTCAATGTAGAATTTCTGAGAGTCGGTGCCAATATTGGCCCAGTAACGAGACGAGTTTTCCGCCAATACTGTGTCAGTAACATAAAGAATTATTGCCAATATTAACCCAGTTTTGAGCCGCAATTTGCGGTTTAATTCCAGAAAATTTAGAATTATCGAAAAGTGTATTACCAACATTGTCCCAGTATTGAGCCGAGCTTGGGATCCCATTTTATCTATTTGGAATAACTGAAAATTGTTGCCAATATTGGCTCAGTAATGTCACCGAGATTTGGCACAAATTTCCCACTTGGAAAGATTCCACGGAAAGTGCCCCCCCTGGAGGTTCTATCAGAATTCCGCCGTAACTTCCAACGTAATTCCGTCGGAATTTCATCGGAGTTCTAAAGAATTTCCGATGGGATACCGACGGAATTCTGACGGAATTAGGACTCTAAAATTTGGAAAAAAATTAATCTATCTATCAGAATTCAGCCGAAACTTCCAACGTAATTCCGTCGGAATTCCATCGGCGTTCCAACGAATTTCCGATGGGATTCCGACGGAATTCCGATTAAGTCCTAATTCCGTCAGAATTTCGTCGGAATCCCATCGGAAATTGTTTGGAACTCCGATGAAATTCCGACGGAATTACGTTTGGAAGTTCCGGCGGAATTCTGATATAGAACCTCCAGGGGGCACTTTCCGGGGAATCTTTCCAAGTGGTTTGGCAAAGTAGAATTTCTGAGAATCGGTGCCAATATTAGCCCAATTGCGCGCCAATACTGGCCCAGTATTACTGTACTATGGCAGACATGACTGGGCCAATGTTGGGCCAGATTGGCAGTCCTGACATTTCGTACTTGGGTGCATATACATATTATTTTTCATACACAGAAAAAATCTTTATTTAGAACAGCGATATGTTTCTCTAGAATATAGGGAAAACTTTCGCTGTTTTAGTAAAACATATCGTTGTTCCAGTGAAACTTATCGCTTTTTCAAGTAAACTTATCGCTGTTTCAGGTAAATTGATTTTTTTCCGTGTGTATATATATATATATATATATATAATTTCTTTGATCTGTAAAAAAAAATTTCAAAAACCGTATATATCTTTATAATAGTATATACATATAACAGTAAAAAGATAAAGGGGTGAAAAAGTGAATGTATAATGAAATTTAGTTTGTTAATGAAAAAGAAAGAAGAATGTGTGTCTTTGCGATCATGTTCCTAGGAACTTTGCCATTACGCCCCAGCAATTTATCGTTATTACCGTTGACCGGCATGAATATCTTGAGGCAACACACACATTACACTAAGCCAATCGGACTTGTGATCTGTCTTTGTGACTTAGACTATATGGAAGTTGCACATATATATATATATATATAGCGAGCAAGGCGCAACACTCGAGTTACGCGCGTTGCACTATCTACATCGGAATAATTATGACTGGACACGCCGACGTTATAAAGTCGATCCCTCTACACACTATATATATATATACTTTAACAAGGCGAGAATCGAAGCATGAGCAAAAGTGATTTTTAGTTCAGCCATTTTTTTTGTTTTAGGTATTATACTTTTTTTATTATTTATATTTTCAGGTAGAAAGAAATGAATTCGTTGCAGTGGCAAACTGATTATTGCAGTCAAAATTTGGTGGGGTGAAAAAAAAAATATATTTGATTCAAATATAATCGCTGTTATTTACGTTACTAATTATCAAATAAATATTTAATTAAACAAAAATAAAGTTTTGAATCCAAATAATTGAATTCCAATATTTCTACATGCATCAATTTTTTATCTGCGAAAATAAAAATAATAACTCTGGATTTAGTATTTTTTACTATATATATTTTCGGAGAAAAACTTACTAGAAAGACACGTAGAAATTCTGAATATTTTAGGATTTACTTTGTAAGTATATATATATATATAGTAAAAATTACTTTACTTTTCTTTTTTTTCATTTTTCTCCGTGTAATTATCAATTTTACTCTTTTAAAAATTGACTATTGGCGCAATACTGCCACGGCACTGGTACCAGTACTGCGCCAGATGAAAAAAAAAAAATGGAAAACAAAAATAAAGTAACTTTTACTATATACTTGCAAAGTAAAAACTAAACTGTCCAAAGCTTCTGCGCGCGCATCTCTGTCAACTTTTGTCTTCGAAAAAAATTACTCCCGAAATATATTGTAAAATTTAATAAGAAAATTTTTTTTTTTTACTATTTCAAAATGTAAAAATTGACAGAAATGCACAAAAGTTTTGGATAGTTTACAATTTACTTTACAAGTACAGTAAAAATTACTTTATTTTTGTTTTCTATTTTTCTCCCTGGAGAAAAAATGAGTTTGCTATTATATAAGTAGCTAATTTTTAGTTACAATTGCTAAATATTAGCTAAAGTTGTTAATTAGCTACTTTGCTATTAACTTTAGTGGCTAAATATTAGCAAAAGTAGCTAAACATTATAACTAAGTTACCTAACTTTTTTTTGCGTATAAAAATTCATTCACTAATTTTTATGAAAATATTATACCATTTACACTGACAAAAAGGTTTAGTATTGACAACCAAACGTTTGGTTCGTATTTAAGCAACCAAAATTTTTTTGTTGAATCAACAAAATTTTAATTGCCCCAATTAAACTTTAGTTAAGACAACAAAAATCATTTTTTTCTAATTTTGGTTGTGTCAAACAAATTTTGGTTGAGACAATTTTTTCTTCTTCTTTGCGTGTTATTTTTTGATTATTTACTATAATTCTTATGTACTCATATAATTTCACAGAAAATTAAAAGGCATTAAAATAAGCTGCAACGCTTATTATTTTAATCCAATTTTGCTTATTTTAATATCAAAATGGATTAAAATAAGCAAAATTTGATGAAAATAATAAGCGTTGCAGCTTATTTTAATGCCTTTTAATTTTCTGTGTTGGTATAGAATAATTGTATATTAGGTGGAATTCATATATATATTCTTTAAAAATGAATTAATATATTATTGACTTTATTAAATCACATTAGTAAAATTTTCATATTCAATTTCTGATGTGTATAAAATTAATATTAATTTTTCACCAATTAGAAATACAATAAATTATTTTAACTGACATCCATTATTAATGTATGTAATTACAAACATTTGTAATTACTTTACCCCCACGTGAAAAAGTTCCCGGAATTTTTGCAGAGTGACTCTGGGAGTAGTTCCCAGAACATTCTGAGAACATTCCCGGAAAATTTTTGGTTTTTTCCCAGAATTCATGGAATTTTCGTTTCAATCAAGTAATTGATACTCCGGGATGACTCCAACGTACATCCAGATATCCAGGAGTCAATTGGACAACTTCTTCAGGGAAGTTTAGCTGTAATCAAACCATCAATACTGCAGGATGACTCCAACGTTCATCATGATGACTAGGAATCAATTGGAACACTTCTCCAGGGAATTTGAGCTGTTATGAAACAATCGATACTCTAGGATGACACCATAGTACATCATAATGACTAGGAGTCAAATGGACAACTTCTTCAGGGAATTTTAGCTGTAATAAAACAATCGATACTCCAGGATGACTCCAACGAACATCATGATGACTAGGAGTCAATTGGACAACTTCTCTGGGGAATTTTAGCTGTAATCAAACAATCGATACTCCAGGATGACTCCAACGAACATCATGATGACTAGGAGTCAATTGGACAACTTCTCTGGGGAATTTTAGCTGTAATCAAACAATCGATACTCCAGGATGACTCCAACGAACATCATGATGACTAGGAGTCAATTGGACAACTTCTCTGGGGAATTTTAGCTGTAATCAAACAATCGATAATCCAGGATGACTCCAACGTTCATCATGATGACTAGGAGTCAATTGGGCAACTTCTCCAGGGAATTTTAGCTCTAATCAAACAATCGATAGTCCAGGAGCACTCCAAAGTACATTATAATGACTAGGAGTCAGTTGGACAACTTCTTCAGGGAAATTTAGCTGTAATCAAATAATCAATACTCCAGGATGACTCCAACGAACATCATGATGACTAGGAGTCAATTGGACAACTTCTCTGGGGAATTTTAGCTGTAATCAAACAATCGATACTCCAGGATGACTCCAACGTTCATCATGATGACTAGGAGTCAATTGGAAAACTTCTTCAGGGAATTTTCGTTTTAACCAAATAATCCAGTTTCTATCACGACTCCAACGTACATCCAGATACCCAGATGTCAATTGGGGAACTTCTCCAGGGAATTTTAACTGTAATCAAATAATCGATACTCCAGGATGACTCCAACGTACATCATGATGACTAGGAGTCAATTGGATAACTTCTCCAGGGAATTTTAGCTCTAATCAAACAATCGATAGTCCAGGAGCACTCCAAATTACATTATAATGACTAGGAGTCAGTTGGACAACTTCTTCAGGGAAATTTAGCTGTAATCAAATAATCAATACTCCAGGATGACTCCAAAGAACATCATGATGACTAGGAGTCAATTGGACAACTTCTCTGGGGAATTTTAGCTGTAATCAAACAATCGATACTCCAGGATGACTCCAACGTTCATCATGATGACTAGGAGTCAATTGGAAAACTTCTTCAGGGAATTTTCGTTGTAACCAAATAATCCAGTTTCTATGACGACTCCAACGTACATCCAGATACCCAGATGTCAATTGGACAACTTCTTCAGGGAATTTTAGCTGTAATAAAACAATCGATACTCCAGGATGACTCCAAAGTACATCATGATGACTAGGAATCAATTGGAAAACTTCTTCAGGGAATTTTCGTTTTAACCAAATAATCAAGTTTCTATGACAACTCCTACTTACATCCAGATACCCAGGTGTGAATTAGGCAACTTCTCTATGGAATTTTTACTGTAATAAAATAATCGATACTCCAGGATGACTCCAACGTACATCATGATGACTAGGAGTCAAATGGACAACTTCTTTAGGGAATTTTAGCTGTAATCAAATAATCAATACTCCAGGATAACTCTAACGTACATCATAATGACTAGGAGTCAATTGGACAACTTCTTCAGGGAATTTTCGTTTCAAACTGATTCTCAATAATTAAAAGTATTATAAACTTGGATTTAATATTTAGGATTATTTAATATTAGGATTCTCACAAAATTATTGTTGTCCCACTTTATTTTACCGAAGGGTTGAAAATCGAAAAATAAGGGTTGATTTTGAAAAAAAGGGGTCAAAAATTTTTTTTTTGAATTTTGTTTACTTTTTTGAAAACTACGTGAAAAATGCATCAAAATTCATTATAGATAAATTAAAATCCATTAACTTTTGTCATAGTTATACGGATTTGAAAATGACAATGTTACCCTTAACGTCAAAACTTCAACCCCCTCTACTTTTTACAAATATTTTTTTAATGCGTTTATATTTTAGGGATTTATTACTATCATATCGGACAACAATTTACCAAAGTATAAAGCCAATCCCAGAACATTGACTTTTTGGGCTAGGGCGATTGAAAATGAATCTCTCATATAAGAGATGTACATGACATGATATATTTTTTTTAGGGGGTTTCATATACAAGCTCACATGTGCTCAGAAGAGTACTTGATATTTTAAGCGCCCCGAACTTCATAAAAAATGTATTTTCAATGTATAATCTAACCGGATTGTGAAATCTTAAACACAGAAAAAGCAAAATAACCTATACATTAAAGCCTCATTAATATTATTTATGATATAATTAAAAGTTAATGAATAATTGTTGCTTGAAGTCGGGGCTTCATCTAACCGTTTTAAATTACGACATTGTCCACGTCGAATTTTTCTTAACTTGACTACTAAATATTGAAAAAAAGAGGTCATATATTGTTAAAGAGACTTCTATTAAATAAGAAATTTCGGCTTCTTCTCGTTTTTTCCCCACTTTAGTAGTCAATTTACTAAAAATACATATGAGTTTAACAAAAATTAATATTTAAATTTTCTCCGTGTAAAATTCTCTGAAGAAGTTGACCAATATACTCCTGGATATCCGGATGTACGTTGGAGTTGTCTTAAAAAATCGATTATTTTGTTGAAACGAAAATTCCCTGAAGAAGTTGTGCAATTGACTCCTAGTGATCATGATGTACTTTGGAGTGATCCTGGAGTATCGATTATTTGATTACAGCTAAAATTCTGTAGAGAAGTTGTCCAATTGACTCCTAGTCATCATGATGTACGTTGGAGTCATCCTGGAGTATCGATTGTTTTATTGCAGCTAAAATTCTCTGGAGAAGTTGTCCAATTGATTCCTAGTCATCATGATGTACTTTGGAGTCATCCTGGAGTATCGATTGTTTTATTACAGCTAAAATTCCCTGAAGAAGTTGTCCAATTGACTTCTAGTCATCATGATGTACGTTGGAGTCATCCTGGAGTATCGATTGTTTTATTGCAGCTAAAATTCTCTGGAGAAGTTGTCCAATTGATTCCTAGTCATCATGATGTACTTTGGAGTCATCCTGGAGTATCGATTGTTTTATTACAGCTAAAATTCCCTGAAGAAGTTGTCCAATTGACTCCCAGTCATCATGATGTACGTTGGAGTCATCCTGGAGTATTGATTGTTTGATTACAGCTAAAATTCTTTGGAGAAGTTGTCCAATTGACTCCTAGTCTTCATGATGTTCGTTGGAGTCATCCTGGAGTATCGATTATTTGATTACAGCTAAAATTTCCTGGAGAAGTTGTCCAATTGACTCCTAGTCATCATGATGAACGTTGGAGTCATCCTGGAGTATCGATTGTTTTATTACAGCTAAAATTCCCTAAAGAAGTTGTCCAATTGACTCCTAGTCATCATGATGTACGTTGGAGTCATCCTGGAGTATCGATTATTTCATTACAGTTAAAATTCCCTGGAGAAGTTGCCCAATTCACACCTGGGTATCTGGATGTACGTTAGAGTTGTCATAGAAACTCGATTATTTGGTTAAAACGAAAATTCCCTGAAGAAGTTTTCCAATTGACTCCTAGTCATCATGATGTACGTTGGAGTCATCCTGGAGTATTGATTGTTTGATTACAGCTAAAATTCTTTGGAGAAGTTGTCCAATTGACTCCTAGTCTTCATGATGTTCGTTGGAGTCATCCTGGAGTATCGATTATTTGATTACAGCTAAAATTCCCTGGAGAAGTTGTCCAATTGACTCCTAGTCATCATGATGAACGTTGGAGTCATCCTGGAGTATCAATTACTTGATTGAAACGAAAATTCCATGAATTCTGGGAAAAACCAAAAATTTTCCGGGAATGTTCTCAGAATGTTCTGGGAACTACTCCCAGAGTCACTCTGCAAAAATTCCGGGAACCTTTTTACGTGGGCCAGTTATCAATTTCTACATAATCAATTGTAATTATACTGCGTCATTGAAATTGGCACCCTTGATTGTAACTATATATATATATGTATATATCGTTTCATTTTACCACATCAATAATATATGTGTATATACCATCAACTATCGGCGATTAAAACTATATATCATCAATTTTGACTACCATCAATAATTATATAACTGACAGTGCATATATATAAGGAGACTAATTTTGAGTGCAGCAATAGAGAAATGTTTTTGTTGCTTTAAATAAAATTTATTTTCCTTAACAGCAAACTGTTTAATTCAAAAAAATTATTTCTTCATTACTTCAGAAAACAATTTGCTTGAAACAACCAAATTTTGGCTAAATTAACCAAATTTTGTTTGAAACAATCAAATTTTGGTTAAATAAACCAAATTTTGTTAGAAACAAACCAAATTTTGGTTAAAACAACAAATTTTATTTGCAACAACTATATATTTTGATTAAATCAACCAAATTTTGTTTAAATCAACCACATTTTGTTTGAAACAACCAAATTTTGGTTACATCAACCAAATAAATTTTCTAAATCTGAATTAGTAAAAATTTTAACTAATTTGTATTAGTGTGACTCACATTTTGCTTTTGAATTATATAGTTAAATTTTTTATTACTGTCGAATTAGCAAAGTTTAACTAATCTAAAACCAAAAAGTGAATTACAATAATTCAAATTAGTTAAAATTTTTAAACTATATAATTCAAAATTAAAGAGCAGTTCACCAAACTTTTAATTGAATAAGTTTAATTGGTTTAATTAAATTCTTTCTTCGTTTCAAAAATTCATTTTATTTATTTCATTTTTTCTTTTATTTTACAAAATTCCAAATCAAATTTAGCTACTATTTACCTATATGGAAAAAAATCTTTATCTGGAACAGCGATATGTTTCTCTAGAGTAGCGAAAACTTTAGCTGTTTTAGTGAAATATATCGCTGTTCCAGTGAAACTTATCGATGTTTCAGGTGAAAATTTTTTTCCATGCACTTAAAAAAGGGGTTGCTATTGATAACAAAAATTTTTAACTCATACAGAAAATTAAAAGGCATATTAAAATAAGCTGCAACGCTTATTATTTTAATCCATTTTGGTATTAAAATAAGCAAAATTCAATTAAAATAATAAGCATTGCAGTTTATTTTAATACCGCTTATAATTTTCTGTTCTGCCAGAATTTTCATTAAACCGTAAATCTTCATTTGTCCGAATCTTTATTAACATGAAATATGTCATTTAATAGAAATCTTAAAACTCAGAATTTTCATTTATATATTATATATGCAAATGGTCGAATAATAAAATGAAAGAAATATTTTTGGTGCCAATTGTAAAATTAACCAATGATGATTTTCTTGATAATTTTTAATTGGTCAATTTTCAACAATTGCGCCAAAATCATTCTGTCGATTGTTTGTTCGGCCACTTTAATTCGTACAATTAAAAAATTGGGACAAATTAAAATTCGGCGTCTTAAAAATTCTATAAATTGCAAATTTGTATCCAAATAAAAATTCGGACAAATTAAAAATCCAATGAATTAAAAATTATGTCATTTAAAAATTCGATTAAAAAGGAATATTCTGTTAAGTATATATATATATATATATAAATTCTGGATAATTTAAATTTGATTAATATTTTATAGTATAGTAATATTTTATAGTATCTAATAATAGCTACCAAATTGTTACGGAAATAAAAGAAAAAAGTTGAATATTTGAAAAATAGTAAATAATAAAATCAAGAATATCAAGTAGGAAGAAATAAATGAACGCACCTGACCGTCGCATTAAAAACATTTAGTTGCAGCAAATAGCAGATGGCAGCACTGCACTGCAATCAGAATTAAAAAGAGCTATCGAGCAAGAGAGAAAGAAGAGAAGCGCACGAAGAGGGAGGGGGAGGACATTCAGGGAGGTAGGAGGACAAAGTGGAAGGGGCGGTTGAACAGAGAGAGAGAGAGAGAGAGAGAAAGAGAGTGAGCGACAGAGAAAAAGAGTGTTCAGAAAATAAAACAAGATTCCACATAGAGCGAGACACTGAATCTCGTTTCGAATGAATAAATCCTTAGTCAGACGAAGAAGGTACATAATATACAAGAGAGAATATTCTTCTTGCTCTTCTGAGATAGTTTCAGATGGAAGGACGATACTGAAAGAGAGCAAGAGAGAGGGAGAGAAAGAGAGAGAGAGAGAGAGGGGGGGATAAAAAGAAGAAAGAGGAGAGGCGCCAGTAAGTGGGTGTTCAAGGAGGTAAGGAGGAGTTTGTCTCGCTTAATGATTCCAAAGAAATAATGAAGCATAACTTTCCTTATCGGAAAGGGGCGTCACCCACTTTTGACCCTTTTAGTATATACATAATATAATGAGTTTCAATACTGGCGGTTTTAGTCAAGTAGGTGGTTACTAGTTTCTCAAAGAGAAAGGAGGTTGTACTCTGGACCAAAGAATCATCAGTTCGGATTGGTCGTTGGCATCAACTCCTCTGGAGAACCTGACCAAGCGATTCGACAACACATAAGGTGAGAAAATCCCATGGCGAAGAAGAGTATGAAATCTCGCGTTGGAAGATTTGGTCTCCCATCAAAAATGATATTATACATATGGAGAAAATTCAAAATCATCATTCTCTTTTAAACAACATATGTGCTATGTACCCATTTTTGCAAAATTAAAATTTTTCTACAAAATGGATCAATTTGCAAAATTGCAAATGGAAAATTATTTTTCTCATATTTTTATTAAAATTTAAATTTTGCAATTTATATGTATAATTGGGCATGTAAATTCATAATGCATATTATACTTTAAAGAGCAGAGAATTATAATTTGAAATTATAATTACTATAAATATGTGTATATCATGTTACGATAATAATGATAGTAATTATTCAGATTGCCATACATATATATATATATATATATATATATATATATATACTTTATCGTTAATGATTCATATGCGATCGAATTTTACTGCAGGAAACGATATACTGTATACGCTTGTATTAGTTATCAAAGGCGATGATCGTAGCGAACTGGACAATTATCCTTAATCATCTTTTAATAGGATACATATAGCGCAGATATATATATATATATAACCGAATGCCCGCGAACACCCCATATTGTGCAAAATTGTCTCAAATATAACTGTATTATTATTTTCATATACCGTTTAAAAAAAAATGATCTGAATCAGTAAAAAATAATATATAATTTCTTAAAGATTTGCTGTTAATTAAAAAAAAAAAATAGTATAAAATTGATTCCAAAAAAGTATTAAAAACCAAAAATTTTTTTCTTACCACAACAAAATTTGGATTGTTTCAATTATAAACTTTATAGTTGATATAAGAAAAATTAGAAAAAAATCGTATTTGTTGTCTTAACTATATATATGAATATTGGTTGGGACAACCAAAATTTTCTTGTGGCAACAGAAAAGTTTGGTTTAAATACCGACCAAACGTTTTGTTGTTAAAACAAACCCTTCTTTTTTTTCAGCGTATAAAAATTTATATAAAATATATATTAAAAATTTGAATTAATTTGTTTTTCTTAGTATTCATTTAAAACTTTCAAGTTAACTGCAATTTATATAGTAAATTTGTAATACTGCAGAATAGTAGTAATTACAAAAGTATAGTATAGTAGTATTTGCAATACTTGCAGTATAGTACTATTTCTAATACTGCGTAGTATGTATAATAGCATTTATAATACTGTATAGTATAATAGTATTTATATTACTATAGAATAGTACTATTTATAATACTAAAGTATAGTAGTATTTGCAATACTTATAGTATAGTACTATTTATAATACTATAGTATAGTAGTTTTCGTAATATTTATAATAACGTACTATATTTATAATACTGTAGTATGTATAATAGTATTTATAATGCTGTAGTGTAATAGTATTTATAATCCTGTGTAGTATAATAGTATTTATAATACTACAGAATAATACTATTTATAATACTAGAGTATAATAGTATTTGCAATACTTATAGTATAGTACTATTTATAATACTGTAGTATATAGGAGTATCTATAATACTATAGTATAGTAGTTTTTGTAATACTTATAATAACGTACTATATTTATAATACTGTATAGTATAATAGTATTTATATAATACTGTTAGTAATAGTACTATTTATAATACTGTAATATAGTAGTATTTATAATACTACAGTATAGTACTGTTTATAATACTGCAGTATAGTACTGTTTCTAATACTGCAGTATAGTACTGTTTCTAATACTGCAGTATGGTACTGTTTATAATACTGCAGTATAGTACTGTTTACAATACTGCAGTATAGTAGTATTTTTAATACTATAAATTTACAATATTGAGTTATTTCTGTTAATACAAACAAAGATTTATGATGTATTAACATTTCTTTTGTAAAAGTAGACTTGAACTATTTGTTCAACACAAAACGCGATAAGTATAAAGTCTTTAAAATTCTATAAATTTTCATGTTAATGGAAATTATATATAAAATGCAATTACTTAATTAGGCCAATTACTCGGCTAATAACGATATGAATTCTAAAGAATAATTAATGCGATGCAATATTTATTTTGTATATATACTATATATATCATATTTATATACAATTAATGCAGAATAAATTATATATATTAGCAGAAGGATGCTTATCATTTTTGATAACAATGAGGTTTACACTGCTTTTATTATATTGGTTTCATATTTTTATATTCTATGCACGCACACCGTTTTATATTCCCCCATATACACAATAATAATTTAAAATTATTTTTATTAATAAGTTTAGATTATTTTTAAATATAAATTTTAATTAATTTTAATCTAAATTTAAAATAAACAAAAAATTTAATATTTAAAAATATAATTGCGAAACTTTTAAATTGTACAAGGAAGAATATATAAAAGTATAACGTTTACTATATATATACTTGGAAAGTAAATCTTAAATTGTCCGAAATTTCTACGTATTTCCAGCAACTTTTGGTGCGGAAATAAAAAAATAACTCCGGAAATAGTATTTCTTTATACTATATATTATCGGAGCAAAATTTGCCAGAAAGATGCAGAAATTCAGGATATTTTTAGTATTTACTTTGTGAGTATAGTAAAAAGTATACTTTACTTTTCTTTTTTCCATTTAATTAATTAATTAAATTATTAGTAATTATTATAAATAAGTTATTATTATTATAAGTTTCAAAGAATTTCCGATGGGATTCCGACGGAATTCCGATTAATTTTTTTCAAAAATTTTAGAGTCCTAATTCCGTCGGAATTCCGTCGGAATCCCTTCGGAAATTCTTTGCAATTCTAAAAGATAGATTAATTTTTTTTCCTAATTTTAGAGTCCTAATTCCGTCGGAATTCCGTCGGAATTCCGTCGGAATCCCTTCGGAAATTCTTTGGAACTCTGATGGAATTCCGACGGAATTACGTTGGAAGTTCCGGCGGAATTCTGATAGAACTTCCAGGGGGCACTTTCCGCGCCGATTCCAAAGAATTTTTCCTATGGGATTCCGACGGAATTAGGATTCTAAAATTTGGAAAAAAAATTAATCGGAATACCATCGGAAATTCTTTGGAACCCCGATGGAATTCCGACGGAATTACGTTGGAAGTTCCAGCGGAATTCTGATAGAATTTCCAAGGGGAACTTTCCGGGGAATCTTTCCAAGTGGGAATGGTTAATTTTTATTTTGCAAATTAAATTGTTCTTATCGTACAACCAAAAAAAAAAAAAAAATAAAAAACGTCTGTCACAGAAAATTTGTTCTTCAAATCGTTAGTATTTATTTATTTATCTAAATTGTGTTCTCCAACTGTCTAGGCGTGGCACTACACAATCAAATAATTTAAATATACTATTATTTATTTACTTCTGTTTTTATTTCGATAAAAACATAATTCTCTGTAAGTTTAATTAAAAAATAAATATCTTTATTTCAAATTTAAGATTAATTGAAGAAATTGAATTGCGAGCATTAATGTAACTTTTATGTAGAAAAAATATATATATTTATGTAATTAATTATATATATATATATATAAATGAAATGTAATAATATAAAGGGGCGTGTCAATTGCAAAAAAAAAAGAAAAAATTTATTAGGTATCGAAATACGTTGGAGTATGTCATAAAAAGAGGCATATAACACGATAAGATGCGGTTTATATTATATATGTATATACAATGGTGTAAATATATATGAAAACCTTATTCATATACAGGAGCTTATCTCTTCGCCTTAGTGGTCAACTAAAAAATGTTCACACCAACTCTCATACAACTGCATATATCATTTGCAAAATACACGCCATTATTTTTAATTACTTTTTCAATGAGACTGGTCAATAAATAAATTGAAAATCTAATGGACAATAAACTTTCTCTTTTATGTAATTTCCTACATATATATATATACATATATATGATAATTGAACAGACAAAAAAAGTTAAGTTTCGTATAAATTTTAGACGAAAATCGGAATAATTTATTGATAAAGAAATCGGGTATTGTGATACGTATGAGAACAAGAATAGATTTTGAAATACAAGAAAAAAAAAAATTGTTTTCGCGGGAGTAGAGAAAATTATATATATATATATATGTGCGAATTGAAAAAGTAAAATGGCAAACTGTCAAAAGATAATGTCGAATTCCATCGACACGATTCTTCGTTTACATTTATTTTGCCTGACAATTCAAAACAACCGGTTTTCCATATACTACATGTATACATATATATATATTTATATATTTAAACGACTATGTAGAGAGTATGCTCCTAAATAGTAATTGGAATGCGTCCACAACATAGGCAATTACTGTTTGCAATATTTTTTTTTTTCTCTCAGCGACGTGACCGGTTAGTAAAAATTTGAATTGGACGTTTTTGTTCAGCATTTCACCTTTATTTATTTATTTATTTTTTTTTTTGTTGGAAAAAAAGCAATTTGCATATTCGCATAAAACTTTAATGAGAGGCAATCCGGTAACTTTGTCAATATCTTGTTTCTAGAATTGTCGTCAACTTCCAGTTTGTTAAGGTATATATATATATATATATATATATATATACTTTTTGAATCCAAAAGTGAGAAAAAACAATAATCCTTCTTTTAAATTAAATTAAATTTTCATCCAAATTTTTTTACATTTACATATAAAATTTTAATCATATATATATTTTGAAGTTACAATATATATACATTTTGAAGAAATATATACAAATAATAAAAGTATAGCACAATATTTTGCCACAATATTATATACGGCAATATTGAGGAAATATTGCTGCAACATTAATTACGTTCGTCATTCGGCAATATTCGGGCAAAATTTAGGCAATATATGGCAAAATGTAGGCAATATTGGGAAAAAATTTAGGCAATATATGGCAAAATGTAGGCAATATTGGGCAAAATTTAGGCAATATATGGCAATATTCAGGCAATATAAGGCAATATTTTTTTTGGCAATAGTAGCCAATATTGTTTGGCTAAATTTCGGCAATATAGCTGTATTATTAATTATGCTCGTCTTGCGGCAATATTGCGGCAATATTTTTTTTTTGGCAAAATAGGGCAATATTTCCGAAAAAGTGCTGATTATGTTCATCCCTGGGCAATATTTAAGCAATATTGCTGTAATATTAATTCTGTTCGTCCAGCAAAGAACTATAAATATTGCCCGGCAATATTTAGATAATATTGCTGTGCAATATACTTATACATCCGCCTTCCGGCAATATTTTGGCAATTTTGTTTAGCAATTTAAGGCAACCCACGTGAAAAGGTTCCCGGAATTTTTGCAGAGTGACTCTGGGAGTAGTTCCCAGAACATTCTGAGAACATTCCCGGAATTTTTTTGGTTTTTTCCCAGAATTCATGGAATTTTCGTTTCAATCAAATAATTGATACTCCGGGATGACTCCAACGTACATCCAGATATCCAGGAGTCAATTCGACAACTTCTCCAGGGAATTTTAACTGTAATCAAATAATCGATACTCCAGGATGACTCCAACGTACATCATGATGACTAGGAGTCAATTGGACAACTTCTTCAGGGAATTTTCGATTTAACCAAATAATCGAGTTTCTATGACAACTCCAACGTACATCCAAATACCCAGGTGTCAATTGGGCAACTTCTCCAGGGAATTTTAACTGTAATCAAATAATCGATACTCCAGGATGACTCCAACGTACATCATGATGACTAGGAGTCAATTGGACAACTTCTTCAGGGAATTTTCGATTTAACCAAATAATCGAGTTTCTATGACAACTCCAACGTACATCCAAATACCCAGGTGTCAATTGGGCAACTTCTCCAGGGAATTTTAACTGTAATCAAATAATCGATACTCCAGGATGACTCCAACGTACATCATGATGACTAGGAATCAATTGGAACACTTCTCCAGGGAATTTTAGCTGTAATCAAACAATCGATACTCCAGGATGACTCCAACGTACATCATGATGACTAGGAGTCAATTGGACAACTTCTTCAGGGAATTTTCGAATTTTCTTAAGAAGTTGTCTAATTGACTCCTAGTCATCATGATGTACGTTGGAGTCATCCTGGAGTATCGATTGTTATATTACAGCTAAAATTCCCTGAAGAAGTTGCCCAATTGACTGCTAGTCATTATGATGTACGTTAGAGTCATCCTGGAGTATTGATTATTTGGTTGAAATGAAAATTCCCTGAAGAAGTTGTCCAAATGACTCCTAGTCATCATGATGTACGTTGGAGTCATCCTGGAGTATCGATTGTTTTATTGCAGCTAAAATTCCCTGAAGAAGTTGCCCAATTGACTCCTAGTCATTATGATGTACGTTAGACTCATCCTGGAGTATTGATTGTTTGGTTAAAACGAAAATTCCCTGAAGAAGTTGTCCAATTGACTCCTAGTCATTATGATGTACGTTGGAGTCATCCTGGAGTATCGATTATTTGATTACAGTTAAAATTCCCTGGAGAAGTTGCCCAATTGACACCTAGTCATCATGATGTACGTTGGAGTCATCCTGGAGTATCGATTGTTTTATTACAGCTAAAATTCCCTGAAGAAGTTGCCCAATTGACTCCTAGTCATTAGGATGTACGTTAGAGTCATCCTGGAGTATTGATTATTTGGTTAAAATGAAAATTCCCTGAAGAAGTTGTTTAAATGACTCCTAGTCATCATGATGTACGTTGGAGTCATCCTGGAGTATCGATTGTTTGATTAGAGCTAAAATTCCCTGGAGAAGTTGCCTAATTGACATCTGGGTATCCGGATGTACGTTGGAGTTGTCATAGAAACTCGATTATTTGGTTGAAACGAAAATTCCCTGAAGAAGTTGTCCAATTTACTCGTAGTCATCATGATGTACGTTGGAGTCATCCTGGAGTATCGATTGTTTGATAACAGCTAAAATTCCCTGGAGAAGTGTTCCAATTGATTCCTAGTCATCATGATGAACGTTTGAGTCATCCTGGAGTATTGATGGTTTGATTACAGCTAAACTTCCCTGAAGAAGTTGTCCAATTGACTCCTGGATATCTGGATGTACGTTGGAGTCATCCCGGAGTATCAATTATTTGATTGAAACGAAAATTCCATGAATTCTGGGAAAAAACCAAAAAAATTCCGGGAATGTTCTCAGAATGTTCTGGGAACTACTCTCAGAGTCACTCTGCAAAAATTCCGGGAACCTTTTCACGTGGGAATATATTTCTGTAATATAGATTATATATGTCCATTCTGTGGCATTATAATATTTAGGCAATATTGCAATAATATTTGTTATGTTCATTCTGCGACAAACTATAAATATTTCCCGGCAATATTTAGGCAATTTTTTTTGGCAATATTTGGCAATATATGACAATATTTCGGCAATATTTCTGTAATATTGATTATGGCCGTTTTGCAACGAATTATAAATATTGCCGACCAATATTTTGGCAAAATTCGGCAATATATAACCGCCTGCGGCAATATTTAGACATTATTGTTTGGCAATATATAAGACAATATTTCTTGCTAATATTTACGCAATACTGACGAAATATTGCCAAACTATATTGCCATATAGTATTGCCAAAAAATATTGGCTAATATTGAAATATAAATTTACAACAATATTGCCGAAGTATTGCCATGCTATTTTGCCTAATTTTGCCAAACAATATTGCCGTAGAACCAGACATAATCATATATAATATTACAGAAATATTGCCGCAGGACGAAAATAATTAATATTACAGCAATATTGACTAAATATTTCCAGATAGTATTGCCCAATATTTCAACTGGTTGGGCAAAATCAATATTACAACAAAATTGCCTGAATATTGGCAGGACAATATTGCCGTAGGATCGATATAATCAGTAATACAGGAATATTGCCAAGTAATTTTGTCTAGTATTGGCAAACAATATTGCCAAAATATTGTTAAGTAATTTTGTCCAGTATTGCCAAACAATATTGCCTAAATATTGCCGCAAGAGGAACATAGACAATATTACAACAATATTGCTGTACAATATTTTGGAAAAATTCGGCAATACATAACTGCCCTGCGGCAATATTTAGGCAATATTGTTTGGCAATATAAGGCAATATTTCTTGCCAATATTTAGACAATACTGCCGAAATATTGCCAAACTATATTGCCATAGAGTATTGCCATATAGTATATTGGCAGTTATAACTGCCCTGCGGCAATATTTAGGCAATATTGTTTGGCAATATAAGGCAATATTTCTTGCCAATATTTAGAAAATACTGCCGAAATATTGCCAAACTATATTGCCATATAGTATTGCCAAAAAATTTTTGGCTAATATTGAAATATAAATTTACAACAATATTGCCGAAATATTGCCATGCTATTTTGCCTAATTTTGCCAAACAATATTGCCGTAGAGCCAGACATAATCATATATAATATTACAGGAATATTGCCGCAGGACAAAAATGATTAATATTACAGCAATATTACAATAAAATTGCCTGAATATTGGCAGGACAATATTGCCGCAGGACAGATATAATCAGTAATACAGTAATATTGTTAAGTAATTTTGTCTAGTATTGCCAAACAATATTGCCTAAATATTGCCGCAAGAGGAACATGGACAATATTACAACAATATTGCCGTACAATATTCGCAATATTGTCATGTAATATTAACGCAATTTTATAGCAACATATTGTCCTATTTGTGTACAGTTTGAAGATAAATATTTTGAATCTTTTTTTTATTTTTAATGACATATTTGAAAATATATTTGAACATAAATTTGAAGATAAATTTGAAGACATATAAATTTCGTTGAGAAATAAACCAAAAATAGAATTGTACATTTTTCGGTTGATTCTCGTCATTTTTTTTTTTTTTTTAATATTATCATATCGCTTTTTTTGTGACTTCTCTCGTGTCCAATTTCGATCGATCGACTTTCTGCTCGATAATCAGGTCTCCAAATCAAAGATTCGTTTGGAAGTAGCAAGAAATGAAAGAAAGAGAATATAAAAAAAAAAACAGGAAAAGAGGGGGTTAAAAATCTCACGCTTCGCTTAATTAATGAATGCCGGCATCGTGTGTCCTTTTCCTTTATTCTTTTCCTCGTCTCTTCGTTGTCGCTTATATTCCTCTTTCCTCACGCGGACTTGTTTGTCTCTCATCCTCTTTTCAGAATCCGCGCGAACATATATATATATATATATATATATATATAAACACACGTGAAACTCTCGAAAGAGCACATCAGTTTCTTTCATCTTGACCGCTATACGTGTCGCTCTGTTCCCGTCCCTCAAATCCCCCTTTTACCCCCCCCTTTTTTTCTCTCTTTAAAACCAATATGGTGAGACTTCTTCTTTAATTATATATATATACGGATACAATCCTTCGGAAGCCGCAATGTATACGATGAGCTTCTGATTTGCTTTTATCTCTCTAAAATCTTAAGCACTTTTTGACGACGATTCACGAATTAATGAAGGATTTACTATATATATATATATGAATATATTAAAGTTTTAAGAAGAATTTCAAAATTTGCTTTCATTCATAAAATTTTCGGTTACGAAAGAGAGTGGACAAAATTTAAAAGAAGATAAAATTGATGATAGGAGAGACAAAGATTGTATTCTCGTATATAGCAATTATAAATATATATATATATAAGAAAATCCGATTATGAATAACGAAAATTTTAAATCGATCATCGGCTTTTTTTACTTTGATGATATTTTATTTGTCGGCAAATCAATGTTTAAATTGCCATAGTGATTATATCTTTATAAGTATATATAAACACACTTTTTGAATTGATAAGAAAAATGTCGCGATCATCAATTTTGTGATTAAATTGACGCAGTGTATATATATATATATATATCTACCTATATTACAAAAAGATATATATATATATATATATATATATATATATATATATATATATATATATATATATATATATATATATATATATATATATATGTTGACATTCGGAATAAAAATATGACAATATTTATAATAATATTATTTATAACAATTTAATTAATTATAGACGAACATAACCTTAAAATAGGGTTAACGATAATTTTAAAAATTTAAGTTAATTTATAGAACTTCCACAATGAAAGAGGGAACAAACCTAAAAAATCAGGTCATTTTAAGGTATTTCCACAATGGAAAAGGGCACCATAACCTAAAAATTCAAGTTATTTTTAGGGTATTTAAATGGAAAAGGGCACCATAACCTAAAGATTCAAGTTATTTTTAGGGAATTTTCACAATGGAAAGAGGGGCAACATAACATACAAATGTATAGGGTTTTTTAGGGTGTATCCACAATGGAAATAGCAGGGCAACATAACCTTCAAATTTAGATTTTTTTAGAATGTATCTACAATGGAAAGAGGGCATAAACATAACCTCAAAATTTAGGTCATTTTATACTCTCCAAATCTGAATTAATAAAAAAGGTTTACTAATTTGAATTAGTGACTCACTTTTTGCTTCTGAATTATAGTTAAATTTTACTAATTGTTAGTAAAAGTTACTAATAATTAATAAACTTTTACTAATTCAGAAGCGAAAAGTGAATCACTAATTCAAATTAGTAAACATTTTTACTATTTCAGATGTAGAGAGTAGTGTATCCACAATGGAAAAAGGCGCCATAACCTAAAACTTCAGGTGATTTTAAGGGAATTTCCAGAATGGAAGGAGGGCATCATAACCTAAAAATTTAGATCATTTTAAGGTGTATCCACAACGAAAATGGCACCATAACCTAAAAGTTTAGGTCATTTTAAGGGAATTTCCACAATGGACAGAGAATCTACATAATTAGAAAGAAGGCATAAACATAACCTCAAAATTTAAGTCATTTTAGGGTGTATCCACAATGTAAAAAGGCAACATAACCTAAATAGTCAGGTCATTTTAAGGGAATTAACACAATGGAAAGAGGGATAACATTATAACATAAAAATTTATGTTTTTTTAGTGTGTATTCATAATGAAAAGAGGGAAAACATAACCTCCAAATTTAAGTCATTTTAGGGTGTATCCACAGTGGAATGAGAACATAACGTCAATATATGTAATTACATATTTTATTCTATAATTTATAAATTATTATTAGTTAATCTTAAAAATTATAATTAGTGTTTATTTGTTTTATATAATTATATCATTATGCGAAGAAAAATGTCAATATACCACTTCCTAGAATTGAAGAAAAAAACATGATTTACAATAGTAGGAAATTAATTTCTCTTGTTTATATATAATTGCGCTTTTATTAAGAAATTTATCTACAAAAAATTGTATATTCATTATGTTTATATTTAAAATTATTTATGTATAAAATGATTATACGCTATAAACAATTTTTCATGAAAAAAAAAATTAACATGCAATCGCAAACATGCTCTAATGAATATATGTGGTAATTAATTAAAAAAAGTCTTATACAATGTAAAATTAGAGTTAGATATATATATATATATATATATATATATATATATATATACATCGAACTTGAAAGAGATGCCATTTGGAGCTTTAGTAGCTTGCCTTGAATTATTATTATTGGGTGTATATCGATTCGCTTCAAGGTTGTTGTGTATCGATAATAGTGAATCCCCAAATGGAGTCGTGGAGATTACGTCATTGCTCATGAGAGACAACGACAGGCATCCACACTATATGCTTATATATATATATATATATATATTAATTATACCGCGTGGCTCTATATAACGTAATTTATGGGTGGCATAGACTAGCAATCAATCCGGCCAAGATTAATTACCTAACTTTACATCATTCCTCTCCTTTACTCCGATCTACTTTACTGGATAAGTAGTACATCTAACCTCGCTTCTTCACTTGCCTTCTTGTCTCACAGCTTCCATATAACTATATACATATATATATATATATAACGCAGTTGATTTATGACTATGAGGCATTAGATGATTGACGTACAAATTTTTATAAAGTTTCTAACTTTTTTTCTCTTAGAAAAAAAAATTGTTGTTCGTAATTCACATCTTATTTATTAATAACTGTACATGTTGTTTAAAAAGTTTTTTATTATATATTATATTAATTATATAATAATAATGTTAATGTAATGTTATGTTATTAATTATTATATTATTATATTATATTATGCATATTAATATATACGCAAATAGTACAAACATATAATTTTATTACACGGCAATATTTCGGCAATATTAAGGCAATTTTGTTTGACAAAATAGGGCAATATTGCTGTAAGATTGATTATTATGTTCGTCCTGTAACGAATTAAATATTGACCGACAATATTTTGTCAATATTCGTCAATATAAGTAATAGCAATATATGTCCGCCTTGCGGCAAAATTTAGGCAATTTTTTTTGGCAATATTTCGGCAATATTGTCGTAATATTGATAATGTCCGTTCTGCGGCAATATTTGGGCAATACTACGTGGAAATATTTAGTCAATATATTGTTGTAATTTTAATCTTTGCGGCAATATTCCTCTAATATTATGAACATGTTTTTCTGAGGCAATATATTGTTTGGCAAAATTAGGCAAAATAGGATGGCAATACATATTCGGCAATATTTTTCTACTATTATATATATATATATTTCAATATTAGCCAATTTTATTTGGCAATACTAGGGCAATATTGTTTGGCAATACTAGGCAATATTGCCTAAATATTGGCAAGAAATATTGCATTATATATTGCCAAACAATAATGCCTAAATATTGCCGAAAAATATTTAGTCAATATTAGGGAATATTGCTGTGTAATATTGATTATATTCGTTCTGCAATGAATTAAATTTTGCCCGCCGACAATATTTTGGCAAAATTCGGCAATATATGTTCGCCCTGCGGCAAAATTTAGGCAATTTTTTTGGCAATACTTAGAGGCAATATTGTCGTATAATATTGATAATGTCCGTTCTGCGGCAATATTTGGGCAATACTACGTGAAAATATTTAGTCAATATATTGCTGTAATTTTAATCATGTCCATATCTTGCGGCAATATTCATGTTTGTTCTGCGGCAATATTGTTTGGCCAAATTAGGCTAAATAGGATGGTAATACTTATTCGGCATTATTTTCGTAATATATATATGTATATATTTCAATATTAGACAATTTTGTTTGACAATACTAGACAATATAGCCTGGAAATATTTCGGCAATATTGTCTAAATATTAAGGCAAGCTATATTGCCTAGTATTGCCAAACAATATTGGCAGGCTATATTGCCTAGTATTGCCAAACAATATTAGCAGGCTATATTGCCTAGTATTGCTAAACAATAATGCCTATAAATATATTGTCGTAGGGTAGACATAAGGATTAATATTACAGTATATAATATTGCCAAGAAATATTGTCGAAGGACAGACATATATATAATCAATAAAATATTACAACAATATATTGCCCTATATTGCCAAACAAAATTGCCTAAATATTGCCGAAAAATATTTAGGCAATATTAGGGAATATTGCTGTCTAATATTCATTATTTTCGTCCTGCAATGAATTAAATTTTGCCCGCCGACAATATTTTGGCAAAATTCGCCAATATATGTCCTTGCTGCGGCAATATTTGGGCAATATATTGCTGTAATATTGATTACGTCAGTTCTGCAGCGAATTAAATATTGCCCGACAATATTCAGGCAATATTGCTGTAACATTGTGATTATATATATCCCTCGTGCGGCAATATTTTTGGCAATATTGATACACTTTTGTTATCCTCCTGATATTTATGTTATCAGTTTGATATACTTTTAAATCAATTTTCCTATAATTGTTAGATTATCAATTAATAATTTAAAAAATAAAATTTTTTTCTACAGTTAACTATACGACAACTATGGATGCGCGATGAAAAATAAGTATATTGGTCCACCGAAAAGCAATTGTCTTGCGCGCGAATTTTCAATACGCGCGCGGTTTTCACAATCTATATATATATATATATATATATACATATACTATATTGTATTGTAGCCTCTCCTAACTCCCTTTTTATTCAGTAAAATAGGGGAGGATTTTCACTAAAGTGGGGATAGGACGTACTACGTTTCTCCTTCCACTGCGCGAATTCTTATGCTCTCGGCACATATATCCCCACTTCTGTCGACAATTTGATAAAGAGAAAATTCTCTGCGGTTGAAATGTGCTGCCATCTAAGCGGGGAACTTATTTTTCTCCCAAGTTTCCATTGCGTTCTTGGAAACTGAAACTATAGCCATTGACCGCGTCTGTTTTATAGAGTCGCGCTTCGAAAACTATTGTCCGCGTATTTGATACTTATACTATATATATATATATATATATATATATATATATATAATTTTCTTAATTTAAGAAAATTTTTACTTATATTTACTTTACATTTTCTTGGATCAAGAATATTTTTGATTCAAATACTGACGCAGATTTTTGATTCAGTATACTAGTTTTTTTTTGCAGTGTATTTGTTTTTTGTTAAATGCCTTATTTATAATTATTATAAATACCGTGGTTGTTTTACAATTTCCGTCCAACAAGATACATTTCCTTCCAGTTTAACTATAAGAAATACCGTGGTGTTGTTCCAATTTCCGTCCAACTATGATTCATATATATCACTGAAAAAATTATATTCTAGATTTGAGAATTTCTTCTTAAATATAGGCGCCAAGAATATTCCCCACTTAAAGTAAGTGCGGGAAATATTCTTACAATAAGTATAATATATTCTTAATATAAGAATATTTCCCACTTATACTTTAAGTAAGGAATATTCTTGGCTCCTATTTAAGAAAAAATTCTTAAATCTAGAAATTTTTTCAGTGTATACTTTCCGTCCAGTTTAATTTTTAAGATAATTTTTTTTTTTTTTTGTTTTTACTTGAATTAACAAGTAAATTTAAATTATACGAGATATTTGTAAAAATATACGGCTTTTGGAACTGGAAAAATAAGGGTAATAATTATTTAATAAATATTTTATTTGATAATAGTCAATAGTAACGAATTATTTTGAAAGAAAATAAATTTTTTTTCAGTATACTATTTTATTCACTATAGTTACTATAAATTTTTTTTTTTTTTTACTAAACAGAACAAAACTGTCAGTTAACAAAATAAACGAGAAAATAAATATATATTCTAATCACGAGAAGTTTCCGCACGATTGGAATAAGTAGTATGACTCAAAGAGATGAATCGAAAGTAGTGAAGATCAACGCAGTGATAACATTAGTTAATAGTCAGACCTAAATGATTATGTCTTAATTCTAAAAATTAGCTAAAAATTCTTCAATTTCAATAGTTTCAAAAAAAAAAAAAAAATTGTTTCTAACAAAACTTTTAATAGTTTCAATAAAAATAGTTTTTAACAAGATTTCAATATATAGTTTAATAAACAAAATTCCAATAGTGTTCGTTTGAAAAAAAATAGTTGTATAATAATATATAACCGTATCAGGAAGAAAGTAAAATATAAAGTAAATTTATAATACATATATATATATATCTATAGGCATTTTCATCTTGTTATTCGTTGAAAACTTGCAAGCCCCATTACATGAGAAATATATATATATATATTTCCTCTTTTCTAGTCCATACAAATTTTCGGCAAGTCGTTTCTGAGAAAGCTGAACAGGGTGTGTGGCAAGCCAAGTAAGAGTATTACCCATGAACATACGTGCGGTGTAACTCAACATGCACATTCGTGTTAAAGCACACCAACATACGCATACAGTAACACATATACATTTATAGAGTCACACACATACAGTAACACATATAGTAACACAGATAAAGTAACACATACATTTATAGAGTCACACACATACCGTTGCACATATAGTAACACACATATAGTAACACATACAGTAACACATACAGTAACATATATAGTAACACATACAGTAACAAATACAGTAACAAATTCAGTAACAAATACAGTAACAAATACAGTAACTAATACAGTAACACGTACAGTAACACATGCAGTTACGCATATAGTAACACACATACAGTAACACAAATACGGTAACACACATATAATAACATGCAGTTAATACACATAAATAGTTACAAATATGTATATAGTAACATAGTTACACACACACACACATGCAGAACTACAGGAACACACACTCACACAACTTTATGTAACCAGTCTTTACGATCTTCACATATATACAAGAAGCTCAGGCAGCATTCAAGCTCACGCGCACACTCACACGCAGAACCATATACTCTCGCCCTCTTGAAGGCAGTGTGTAGACTACGGTGTTAACAAACGGTACACTAATGTTTCACATCTCGGTGTGCTTCTCTCTCTCTCTCTCTCTCTTCTCCTTCTCCCTTATAACACTCGGTATGTCGTGGTCGTCGTCGTCGTCGTCGTCGCGTCGAGCAAAATCGCCAAGTAGTAGCACCGACTTGTGCATTGCAGTTATACAGAGAAAGAGATAGCGAGAGAAAGAGGAGGGGTGGGTCGACACCTCTCGTTTGTGGAGAGGTGGAGAGACGCGTCAGAAGGCGTGACTAATTTTGTTCGCGCCCACGGAGGGGAAAAAACCAAAGCTCCACTCGGTTTATGCAAAAGGGGGAGAGAGAGTGAGAGAGAAGGGGGGGGGTGACATAAAAGAATTCTGGAAGGGATACCTCTCTCTCTCTCTCTCTCTCTGCGATTCATCCGTTTATGTGACACGAGATCGCCACTTCCCCGACTTGCCTCAATCGGCGCATTTTGACAAAACTATCGAATCGTGTCGTCTGGGGAAAAAGAGATCCCTCTTATCTGCATTCATCCCTCTTTTTTTTTATCACTCCGCCCCAATCACCGCCCCTTGAAATTAAAAATTAAAAAAATCGTAAAAATTAAAAATCTCAACATGGAAAAAAGAGAAGAATTTTTTCAAGAAGAAGGTAATATTGAACAAACTACAGGAAAGAAGGTCGCCGTCGGCTAAACTTTTTTGAAATTGAACTAAAATTGTCGTGTAGTTTTTGTCATTAACCCCCCCCCCACCCCGTCTACATTCTCTCTCTCTCTGACAAAATCTTGAGAAACAGTAAAAGTGGGGATAGACAAGGGATGTGGCTGGTCAGGCCAACTCACCATATTTTATTGTCGCGTTTTGCCGGTGCTAACCGATGTCGTGTGCTGACTGAAAACGCGCATACATATAATACAAAACTGAAGAGAAAGGGAGAGCGCGACAACATAAAGAGAAAATAGAGAGGGGAGAGAGAGAGAGAGAGTAAAACGTGAAGCATGGAGGTGGCACCCGATCCCCACCCCGTCGAATTCTGGACCCTCCCATCTGACAGAAGAGGGCAAACCATCTCGACAAAAATCAGCCCCTTTTCCCAGGAAGGAAAAGAACAACGACGACAACTGCCACCTCCACTTACTACCACCATCATTGGCAGTTTCTCTCTCTCTCTCTCTCTCTCTTTCCTACCGATCAGGAAATTTAGGTTCTTTGGATTCTCTTATACTATGGTGGCAACGTGCGAGAGAAGCAACATACCACGAACCCTACCAAGTGTCCGATTGCCGCGCCGCCCCCTTTACGAGGGGGAAAAAAAAAAAAAAAAAAACTTCACAAGAGGGAGCCAACGAAAGAAAGAGAGGGAATGACTACTACTGGACATCAGAAAGAGAAACTAGAGAGTGAGAGAGAGAAACACAAGTGCCACCGCGTTACACGCCGCGCCACGGTCGACAACGAGCCACGCCAGTTTGTACTTGGCGCCCTTCACGAGAGTCTCCAACCGGAGGTTGCTCTCCCGAGAAATATCCGACGGCAGCCAAAAACAAATCGCGTGTTTTGAAAAAAAAAAAAAACTGTGACTATTTCTAAATATCAACGAAAATTTCTAATCTGCGCACACGCTTTTCTTTCCTCTCTTTCTCACTCATCTTCTCCCTCTCTCTTTCCTACCTAACCCCCTCCCTCTCTTCGTCATTCACTCTCTCTCTCTCTTCTCGCCGGAGGCCGGACTGAATTCCGTCGAAAAGAAACGGAGGACGATAGTCGCGACCGATCATAGCTGGCGCGTCGATCGGATCAGCCCAGGGACTCACAAAGGGGACTCCACCCGACAATTTACAGTCTCAAAAATCCCTAAGAGTGTCAAACATTTTTTTTAGTGAATCCTGTGTTCTCCAAATTTGGAGAAAAAAAAAAAACAGTGATTTTTGTGTTGGAAAAATAATGTGTGCCGGAAAGTACTAATTGGATAGATATATATATATATATGGGCCACCTGTTTTGTGAATGTATTGCATTAGTGAATCTCAGTGGAACTGCGCAGACAAATATATAAGTGACCCTTGTTTTTGTTTTCCATTTTGTTTTCATTTTTTTCTTTGTGATTAGTGTTTGTGATTAAAAGAGATATTGATCAAGTGGAACAATGATTGCGTAGCGGTTTTAGAACATCACGGCCCTGAGAGGCCGACACATCATGTCACAGTTCTCCTTCAGAGGATCACCAAATTTACAGGTTAGTTGTGATCGATAAATAGGTTAGAGGATTACTAAAATGCGTGCGAGACAAGTTGTAATGGAAATTTTGATGATTCATTAATTATTATATATCAGTGCTTCGAATAGTTTGATTTTAAAATCTTTATAGGGTTTCAAATATCTGCGTAGCTGTATATGATTTTAAAATCTGCGATATAGTTTTTAAATCTGTATGGCTTTTAAAATCTGTAACTGTATGATTTCAAAATCTGTATAGCTGTTTGATTTTAAAATCTGTAGCTGTATGATTTCAAAATCTGTAACTGATTGTTTTTTAAAATCAGTATTAGCTATATGATTAAAAAATCTGTATGGTTTCAAAAATCTGTAGCTGTACGGTTCCAAATTCTGTAGCTGTATTATTTATATTCAAAATCTGTTGCATATCGTTTCAAAATCTGTATGGTTTCAAAAATCTGTAACTGTATTATTTCAAATCCGTATCTGTTTGATTTTAAAATCTGTTGGATATAGTTTCAAAATCTGTATATGGTTTCAAAAATCTGTAGCTGTACGGTTCCAAATTATGTAGCTGTATTATTTCAAAATCTGTTGAATATCGTTCCGAAATCTGTATGGTTTCAAAAATCTGTAATATGATTTTAAACTTTGTAGCTGTATGGTTCCAAAATCTGTAGCTGTACGGTTCCAAATTCTGTAGCTGTAATTTATTTCAAAATCTGTTGAATATCGTTTCGAAATCTGTATGGTTTCAAAAATCTGTAATATGATTTTTAGCTGTATGGTACCAAAATCTGTAGCTGTATATGGTTTCAAAATCTGTAGCTGTATTATTTCAAAATCCCGTATCTGTTTGATTTGAAAATCTGTTGGATATAGTTTCAAAATCTGTATATGGTTTCAAAAATCTGTAGCTGTATATATGGTTTCGAAATCTGTATATGGTTTGAAAAATCTGTAACTGTATATATGATTTCATAAATCTGCAGCTACACGATTTCAAAATCTATATAGCTGCGCATAAAATTGTACAGAATTTTGAAGATTTGGATCATATCGTATATAAATCCACAATATTTAGAAAGTTGTGATAAAATCACATGACTGCAATCTCAGTAACAGATTTATTATTCTCTAACTGTATCGGAGGTCCTTTCACTTAATGTTAAATTATGCAGCCAACAGTTTGTATTCGAAATTTCTGTTACAAAACCAAATCCTTCGAATTTATCAACTGTCAATTTAAACCAAAATCGATTTTGAAAAAGTCAGTTTGAACTACAAAAGGCAATATATGAAATACAAAAGTCAATTTGAAACAAATCTTTGAAAATGTTTTTACAAATGTCAGTTTGAGCTACAAATGGTAGTTTTCTATAAAAACTCGAATGCTTAAAATTTTTTTCAAAAACTACTTTTTTCGGTAATAATATTCAAATAATGCCAAAATACAAACAAATTGTCACGAGACACAAAATATTTCATTACTTAATCGACCAACTTAAGAAACAGAGTGAAAGTATATATAAATACATGAATGTTAAAATGAAAATTATGTGGGCTTAACTTCTTAATCTCCAACTTGGTGTAAGTACATACACACGAAAGACTCTGATTTCGTGCCGACGCAGCGCGAGTATATATAATGTTGATGTCAAGTTGAGATTATAAAGAAAATTAAAGTGCACGCAAACTGCAAATAATAGTTGCAAGAAATAAAGTCCGATGAACAAAATTTTGTACTTTCTATCATCACACATCAATCTCCTTTTTGATTATAAAGTTTTACTGCAAATATGCATTATCAGAAAAAAATTCCGTTTAACATAATAAAGCACACTCAACTTACTTTAAAAAAAAAAAAAAAAAACCCGCAAATTTACTAAATAGAAGTAGTTTTAAATGTCGTGGAAAAAAAAGGTGAAATAATTTTTGTGGCTTTCTTTATTAGATATCAAGGCTAATAACACAATTAACATGAAATGTTTGGCGTTGAATCAAAATTTGTTGAAACATTGCGAAAATCAGTGACCCGTTGGCAAACCTGAGGTTGGAAACCACGTGTCCTGACATGTTGCATAGGTAGACATACATATATGTATACAGTTTGCACATACCCAGGTATAGTGCACTCTGGGAGTGTATATATATATGTATGTATATATATATATATATATGTATTGGCTCACCTATAAAGCCACGCAGTGCTCGTTTCAAAATGGATGAAGCGTGCCGCTTAGTCCAATAATTACGTCCAACCATGAATGCTTCACCGAGAACATAACAAGGGAGATTTATATATGTACTTTTCCCTTTGGACGCGTGTTACTAAAAAGTAAAAAAGTCACTTTCTACAAAAGCGTATAAAATCATGTCATTATACACTTTATTATACATATAGAGATAAATATCTCACTTTTTTACCTATTGCAATTTTTGTTCTCAAAAAAAAAAAAATTCTGAATTTTTAATATATATTTAGTTTTATTTTTTCTTTAAAGATAAACGTGAAAATCTGAATTTGAAAACAGTATCTTTTTTAGGATTCTGTTTTAGAGAAAGATAGAAGAAATTAACGCTGGATAAATTTTGCGGGTAATTTTAACCAATGCTAATTCGCATATAGATGAACTGGAAAAATTGTATGGTCCAAAAAATCAAATGTTTCGTTATAGTACAACCAAACTTTGGTTAGTCTAACCAAATAATTCGGTTGGCACAACCAAAGTTTGGTTGTACCAAACATTTTTATAACAATAGGATAAAATTTGTTGTGCAGTTAATTTTTTTATAGCGATTTTGGGGTAAAATTTCTTTTTTTTCTATATGAAATATTAAAAAGCAATAAAAATTAATACAAAAAAATTTGGATTCAAATAATCCGTTACTTGAGTATTAGCCAAATAAATATATATTTACTCAGATCAAATAATTATATTTTTGGTACTAAATAATAGTTAATTTATTGAACTGAATAATTAATTTCTATAATTGAACCAATAATTTCTGTACTTGAAACAAATATACCATTTTAATTAACTCAATAATTATTTGATACAAATAAATATTCATTTATGATAATAAGTATATAACTGATTATTTGAATCAAATAAATTTTCCTTCTGTGTAAGAATTTAATTGTATTTTATGACCTAAAAATATTTTATATAAAGATATACTTTTTGTGGCATATTTATAGAGTCTTTTTTAGATAAAGATTTAAATATTTAGATGGATTTTTTAAATATCTTTGGTGGATTAAAACGTTGCATCTTCATTTTAATCGATTTTTGAAAATAATACTTGACAATTTCAGTTTTAAGATTAGGTTATAATTAAATTTCAGATTGTAAAATAATTTTTTTATTTTTTACTATATGTACTGAAAAATTAATGTTTCGTGATTAAAAATTAATTTCGTGACCGTTAACGTATTACATGCATTTTGCGGGATAAAATATATATATAAAGAACTTTTAATTCAGTAATTTATTATTAAAGTAAGTTTTAATAAATTATATTCCCTCTTAAATTGAAAATTAGTGAGAACTAGTTTACTATTTTAAATTAGTAAAAATTTCTACTAATTTTTAGTTATTTTTCACTAAAACTTTAGTAAAAAATATATCACTTAATCGAATACTGCTAATAATGATAATAATAATAGTAAAATTATACTAAAACAATATTTCTAATAATATACAGTACTAGTAATAATATATTACTAAAAATTTCTATTTATTTTTTAGTCATTTTTTACTAAAACTTTAATAAAAAAATATAACTAACTAAAAAACGTACTGCTAATAATAATAATAGTAATAGTAAAATAGTACTAAAATAGTACTAAAATAGTACTAAAATAGTACTAAACTTATAATAAAATAATACTACTATAATAATACTAAAGATTAGTGAAAATTTCTTCTTATTTTTTAGTAATGAAAAAATTTAGTAAAAAAATTATTACTAAATCGAATAATAATTCTTTACTAAAAATTAGTAGAAATTTTCATAAATTTGATATAGTAAACGAATTCTCTCTAATTCAAATTTAAAGAGTATACTAATTTTTTTTTCGCTAATATTTTTTTAAAAATGAAATTAACAACTACATAAATTTTAAACACATGTATACGTAAAAAATATACGCTCCAGTTCTTTGTTACAAATCGCAAATAAATATTGAATTTTTCATGTTTACAAGTTCATACAAATGAAATTTAAATATCTTTGATAATAATTACATATATATATATATATATATATATATATATATATATGTACTTAAAAGTTCAAATACATTTATATTATAAATATAATCATTAATGAACGGACAAATTTGTACTAGTTAGTCTTTCTTTCTCTCTTTTTTCATTAGCCAAGAGGCAAATTTAAATTTCGAATGTATATTGGCAATGCCTTTATAATGAACCGGTATTTTCAATGGTATGTAACAAACTGTATGTTTTGCGTCCATTGAAACCAGTCAAACAGAGTGTACGTAAGGGCTTGTAGAACTTGTAAACTTATCGTTAATGACTATCGAACGTCTGTACATTTTTATTATCTCCGGATGTATGGGCAAATGAGTGATAAGAAAAATGAATATACGTTAATGTATATATGACAAGAAAAAAAAAATTTTTTTTTTATAAGAGAATATAATAAGTAACAAAATGCCTTTTAAACCATATATCAACTTCATGTGCTTGATTATGTATATATATTTTATATATATAGTGAGAATTAAAATTTGTTTGTAATGATTTTGGTTGAAACATCCAAATTTTTGTTGAATTAACTAAATTTTGTTTGAAACAACTAAATTTTGCCTGTAACAACCAAATTTTTGTTGGATTAACTAAATTTTGTTTGAAACAATTAAATTTTGCCTGTAACAACCAAATTTTGGTTGAATTAACTAAATTTTGTTTGAAGCAATCAAATTTTTGTTTAATCAACCAAATTTTGCCTGTAACAACCAAATTTTGGTTGAATTAACTAAATTTTGTTTGAAACAATCAAATTTTTTTTAACTAACCAAATTTTTGTAGAAACAATCAAATTTTGGTTAAATTAACTAAATTTTGTTTACAACAATCAAATTTTGCCTGTAAAAACCAAATTTTTGTTGAATTAACCAAATTTTGGTTGAATTAACAAAATTTTGTTTAAAACAATCAAATTTTGCCTGTAACAACCAAACTTTGGTTGAATTAACTAAATTTTGTTTGAAACAATCAAATTTTTATTTAATCAACCAAATTTTGGTTGAATTAACTAAATTTTATTTGAAGCAATCAAATTTTTGTTTAATCAACCAAATTTTGCCTGTAACAACCAAATTTTGGTTGAATTAACTAAATTTTGTTTGAAACAATCAAATTTTTTTTAACCAACCAAATTTTTGTAGAAACAATCAAATTTTGGTTAAATTAACTAAATTTTGTTTACAACAATCAAATTTTGCCTGTAACAACCAAATTTTTGTTGAATTAACCAAATTTTGGTTGAATTAACAAAATTTTGTTTAAAACAATCAAATTTTGCCTGTAACAACCAAACTTTGGTTGAATTAACTAAATTTTGTTTGAAACAATCAAATTTTTATTTAATCAACCAAATTTTGGTTGAATTAACTAAATTTTATTTGAAGCAATCAAATTTTTGTTTAATCAACCAAATTTTTGTTGAATCAACCAAATTTTGCCTGTAACAACCAAATTTTGGTTGAATTAACTAAATTTTGTTTAAAACAATCAAATTTTGCCTGTTACAACCAAATTTTTGTTGAATCAACCAAATTTTACATGTAACAACCAAATTTTTGTATAGAAACATAACCAATTTTTGGTTTAATCCACAAAAATTTTGCCTGTAACAAAAACAAATTTTTGTAGAATCAACTAAAGTTTGTTTAAAACAACCAGGTTTTTGTAGAAAGAATCAAAATTTTTTTTAATTGAAGAAACTAAAAATTTATTTGGCTTAATAAAATTCTTTCTTCAATTGAAACATTTATTACAATAAATCAATTTCAAATAAATATTTATTTTGAATCTGTTTTTGAATCAACCAAAATTTATTGCAATATGATTAACCAAACTTTTGGTTGAATAAACCAAAAGTTTATGTGTCTCAATATAATTCTTTTTTCAATCGTAAAATTTATTACAAATACACCACAGTCAAGTAAATATATTTTTTTTTTTTTGATTCATAAAAATGTTATTTTAATTAAACAAAATTTTATTTGAATCAATGAAAATTTTGTTAGAATTAAATAAAATTTTGTTAGAATCAAATAAAATTTTGTTTAAATCAAACAAAATTTTCATTGAAATAACAATAAAAATTTTATTAATATACAAAAAAAAAAAAATGTTTATATATATATATATATTTGGTTGAAAGAAAAATTTTTCTCCGACTTCTATTTTCAAGTTTGAGCAATTTTTACTTAAAATTAGAAACACACACACAGCACTCTTCGGCGAATTAATTTGCACTAATCCTTGTGTGTCAGTTCTATATTCTAATTGGAAATAATTTTTTGATCGTTTAGAATTTAAAATTGTGAATATTTTCAAAGCTCTCATATACTCTTTCATTTAATTTAAGCAGCGAGTTGAATTGCTTATCGAAAAACTACTTATCGATTGTCGTTTTGCTTTTTCTTTCTCTTCTTTTGCCCGTTCGTTTTATTCGCCACTAATTGGACGAATGCTTGCTAATGTCATTTGTCTCTCTGGCTTTCTCGCATATAGCAGAATATATATATATATATATACATATATACATGCGCGTCATTCTATTTTCGATTTTTACAACGTTTCTTTGTATATATACATCACATACTTGAAACAAAGATTAGATCGAAAGATTAAAATATATATATATATATATATATTTTTTTTTTCATAAATGTTGTACAATTTTAAAGATTCTTCTTTATATTCCTGTTTCGTGATATGTTTTATTTATATATCTATTTCGATTTAAATGTAAAGTGTATTTAAATTCTATAATATGTATAAAAGATAATAATTAATGAATAATGAATTTAAGGCATGATCATGCTTTCTGGCGGTTATACAGAGAGTGAAAGAATCAAAATCTCATTAATATACAGCCTACGCTATTAAAACGGTAGCGAGAGAGGCATAGTGTAAAAGACGTATATTATATATATACGTGTTGGAAGTTAGACCCATGTTTCTTTGATACATTGACTTAAACTCTCGAGATCACATTCGTTTTATCTATCAATTTCTATACTTGCGTTGATCGCCGTTGAACCGCGCCTTTAAATCAAGACGAGAAAATATCGCTAAGTGAATTAGCACTTGTGTAATAGTTGGAATTTTAATTGTGAGAACCGTCATTTATATACCTACTTTTTGCAATGGGGAATAATTAAAAAAAAAAAAAAAAAAGGGAAATTAATAACAAATATCTAATAGGGAAATTGCAATAATTTTTTTTATATAAATAAATAAATAAATAAAATAAACAAAATAAATAAATAAAAAAGAAATAAGTTCTGCAATAAGAAAAATTACTGGTAATTTTTACTATAATAAATATATAAGTATATTTTTACAATGTAGTCAAAAGTTTACTTTAGTTTAGTAAAAATTATTATTATTTAAATTTAAAGTAGTAAAAATCATTAATTTTAATGCCTAAAATATTACTATTTGATTTAGTAATATTATTTTACTAAAATTTTAGCGAAAAATGACAAAATATTAATAAAAATTACTAATTTTAGCAAAATATTACAATTTCATTTAGTTGTATTTTATATTTACTAAATTTTTAGTCGAAAATTTCTACAAAATAGGTAGAAATTTTTACTAATCTTTAGTATTATTGGTAGTATTATTTTAGTATTATTATTAGCAGTATCCAAATTATTAATAGTTATTTTTACTAAATTTTTACCGAACAATGACTAAATATTAGTAAAAATTACTAATTTTAGTAAAATATTACTATTTCATTCAATTATATTTTATATTTACTAAATTTTTAGTACGAAATTCCTAAAAAAAAATAAGTAGAAATTTTCACTAATCTTTAGTATTATTAGTGGTATTATTATTAGTATATGGATTATTAAATGTTATTTTTACTAAAGGTTTAACGAAAAATTACTAAATATTAGTAAAAATCACTAATTTTAATAAAATATTAGCCTAATATCTTCATTTATAATAAAATATTATCATTTCATTTAGTAATACTCTACTTTTACTAAATTTTTAGTAAACAATTTCTGAAAAAAAATTAGAAATTCAGACCAAAGTTTAGTTTTATTAGTATAGTATACTTTTTTTTAGTATTATTACTCGCAGTCTCCGAATTAGTAATATTTTCTTACTAAAATTTTAGTAACATATTATTATTTCAAATTTTACTATTTGATACAGTAATATGTTTTATTTTTAGTAAAATTTTAGTCAAAAATACGACTAAAAATAATTAATAATTAGTCAACGAATTCTCATCAATACAAATTTATCTAAATCTATAAATGAATCGAAATTAGTCAGTTTTGACTAATTCAACTGCGCCAATTCGTTCATTAAATGAATTTGTAACCGTTTTGACTAATTCGTAGTCAAAAATTACTATAATTGTTATAGTAGAAAACTGCTAATTTTGAAACTACTAATTCTAAAACTTCTTAAATGAATAAATTAGTAATTTTCTACTATCCAAATTTTTAGTAAAAAATTACTATTTGATAGTGTTAAACTAATAATTAGTAGCAAACTATAGTGATAAATTACTAATTGTAGAAAACTACTAATTCGGTTTAGTAAAGCTGCTATTTTAATTAGTAAACTTTAATAAATAAATTAGTAGTTTTCTACTAATTACACTTAAAAAAATGATTTGGTATTAAAAACCAAACATTTGGTTGGTATTTAAGCAACCAAATTTTTTTTTGTTGAATCAACACAATTTTGGTTGTCCCGCAATCAAACTTTAGTTAGGACAACAAAAATCCTTTTTTTCTAATTTTGGTTGTGTCAAACAAATTTTGATTGAGACAATTAAAATTTTGTTGATTCAAGAAAAAAATTTTGGTTGCTTATAAATACCAACAAAATGTTTGGTTGTCAATACCAAACCCTTTTTTCAGTGCGTATAGTAGTTTTTTAATATAAATTATAGTAATTTTTACTAAAAATTAGTATTTTTGACTAAAACTTAGTATTTTTGACTAAAATTTAGTAATTTTGACTAAAAATTACTCAAAACGGTTACTAATTCCCAGTCAAAAATAAGTAATTAATATAGTAGAAAACTAATAAATTATTTAGTAATGCTACTATTTTAGTTAGTAATCTTTAATAAACAAATTAGTAATGTTCTACTAAATAGTATAGTTTTCTACTATAAAAATTACGCATTTTCTACTAAAATATTACTAATTTTCGACTAAAAATTTGATAAAAAAAATTTACTAATTCCTTTAATAAACAAATCGGCGCAGTTGAATTAGTAAAAAGTAACTAATTTAGATTTGAAGGATTTGGAGAGTTTATTATATATTATATATTGTATATTATATATTGTATATTATATATTATATATTGTATATTATATATTGTATATTATATATTATATATTATGTAGTGTTTATGATGCAAGCATTGTAAAATGATTCGTGCGTGTCATTTAAGACAGGAATCATCATCATCATCGTTATATATATATTTTCATTGACAAGTATGTGTGTGTGTAAAAAATTATGAATGGCCATAACGTAATAATGCAAGGTGTCGTCGTATAGGTTATATAGTTGGAATATATACAATTTACCGGTGTATATAGTAAGTGTCGGCAGTTAACGCTATTTCGCTCTCTCGCTGACTCGGCATGGTACTTGATCCACACGCTGACTCAGATCCGCCCTCATCCTCCCTTTACACCCTCCTTCCTCTTTTACAATTTCTCATCTGATTCTCACCTTCTCGCGCTAAACCACCTTTATATATATAAACCAGCTTTTTTACTTTATGTACGCGATGATATTTCTCTTTACATACAAAATTACTTAAACATGCATAATATAATCATAATATATATGTAAAAAAATATATATATAAATTTTTTTATATTCACATTGATTATTATTTATTTTATATATTATACATAAATCTTCGCATAAAATTACCTAAATAATAATTTAATTCTGTATATAATAATAATAATAATAATAAGAATAATAATATAATTTAATAACAATAATTTATATTATTGTGGAAAAATTATCAATTAGCGTTTTCATATTATCTGTTAAAGAAAAATGATTATGATCAGCTTTTAGCTATATATATGCAAAAATGTGACATTTTATCAGATGAAGTTATATGTTTTTATTGGTTATATAGTGTAACTGCGCGTATGTTAATGCAATCACAAAATAGCTAGACTAATTGACTTTTACAGTTTATTAAAAATATATTAAACATGTGTCTGTGTGTATATGTTACAAAGTAGTTAACATTATTCGTTTTTTTTCATATAATACTTTATGAATTAATATCAAATTTTAATTAAGTTTTTCACACGCGCGGTAAAAATGTGTTTTCCATTTTTTTTTAACTCTCCGGATATATATAATAAAGTTGACAGTTGGCCTTAATATCTTAGCGCGGTTTTAAATTCCTCTCTATATAAGCGTAAAACTTTTTTTTTTTTTTTTTAAATTTTTAAATTAACAGAATTTAAAAAAATTCTGTTATTATAAAATAATAACAAATTTTTTGTCTTTGAATTAGAATTTTCTTTATTTTATAAAATAATACTAGTTTCTTTCATATATGAAAGAAATACAATAAGTATATATATATATATATAATTTTACAAAACGTTTATGTAAAATTATTAACTTTTCCCTATTAAACAATGTTTCATGATTTGAAAGATTATATATTTAGTATATACTGAGTAATATATAGCGGAATTGTTCAATAGCAAATAAGCGCCATTGTTTTTGATCCTTAACTTATCGCGAACATAGAAAGAAATTTCAGTATTTGCTTGCGTCAGAATATATACGCGGAATATATAAATCAATATATATAAAATAAATATTGATTATAAATCTATAAATGTCTTCTCTGATAGAAATCATGGTACTTTTTTCGAAATAAAAATAATAATAACAATAAGGATAATAATAATAATAATAATAATAGGTAATAATAATAATAATACTAAAAATAATAATATTTTATGAATATTTATTATATGTGACGCTCCACAGTGAAAGTGACCTTAGCGGCGAAAAAATTTTTAGATTATAGGTTTAATGATAGTTTGTTCATTACAAATAAAAAATTTGTTTGATTCAAAGAAATTATTTTGTTAATTTTTTTTTTTTTTTTTATTATTTTCTATATTAACCAAATTATTAACTGAACAATACACGTAATCGAATAGGCAATGATATTCGATTAAATGGAACAAACACCTAAACATAACCTAAAATTTGTCTGACTAAACATAACCTAAAATTTGTTTGACTTAACATAACCTAAAATTTGTTTAACTTAACGTAACCCTAAAATTTGTTTAACTAAACGTAACCTAAAATTTATTTACTAAACATAACCTAAAATTTATTTTGACTAAACATAATCTAACATTTATTTGCAGTTAAGGTCCCTTTCACCGTAAAGCGTTACATATAATAAATCTCCGTCAATAAATGTATACATATATATACAATTTCCATTTAAATTGGAAAAAATATATAAATCTTCTTTTTGAATATAAAAATGGAAAAATTATTACTGACGATGGGGGTAGTTTATAAATAACATATTTCACAAATATCTCTGCGGTTGGGAATTGGAAAAGTATAAATATATAAGTGAATGACTATACGTATATATACTAAATACATATAAGGATGGTCCATCAATCTGGGCAGAAGTCAATATTGACTTGGTTGGGCCTCGTTGCAAAGAGGGCATTATCGGTATACACGCACGTATTTTATATATATATATAGAGAGAGAGGGACCCGGTCCCTTTCACCTTTTAGTCGTTCGGGACACGCGTGACAAATGCTCCAAATGCAAACATTGGTGCATCTGTGTCTACAGGGCATAACCTATAATCTCACTAGATCCTCTTTCGTATTTGTATGTGCATATTCCAGATCCTACAGCTCAGAACTCGACCTCCAAAGTCTCATATGGATTAAATTCCACCGTTTAAGCTCAAATGCGATTTAACCCACCCCATTATATTATTATACATATATTAGATATTTATATGTCTTTTGTTTCATTTTTCATATTATGTTCTTATTTCCCACCGCGATGTCAAAACATCTATAAATCATTTATTTTTTAATTTTTATTAATTTTTTAAGACGATTTTTCAAATTTCCATTTGAAAAAATTTCTTTTTATATACCTATATCAATTAACAAAAATTCTCATTCAATTGAATTTTAATTTGGCCGAATTATTATTTGTACGAATTTGAATTTGTTTGAATTTTTATTTGTACGAATTTTTAATTGATAGAATTTTGATTTGTCCGAATTTTGGAGGCGTTAAATTTTTATTTGTCCCAATTTTTAATCGATATAATTTTGAAGGTGCCAAATTTTAATTTGTCCGAATTTTTAAGGTGCCGATTTTGAATTTGTCCGAATTTTAATTTGTCCAAATTTTGAAGGCGCCTAATTTTTATTTGTCCCAATTTTTAATTGATAGAATTTTGAAGGCGCCGAATTTTTATTTGTCCGAATTTTTAAGGTTCCGAATTTAAATTTGTTCGAATTTTTATTTGTACGAATTTTGAAGGCGCCGAATTTTAATTTGTCCATATTTTGAAGGCGCCTAATTTTTATTTGTCCCAATTTTTAATTGATAGAATTTTGAAGGCGCCTAATTTTTATTTGTCCGAATTTTAATTTGTCCGAATTTTGAAGGTGCCGAATTTTTATTTATATGAATTTTTAATTGATAGAATTTTTGCGACGCCGATTTTTAATTTATCCGAATTTTTAATTGATAGAATTTTTAAGGCGTCCAATTTTTCATTTTATCCGAAATTACAAACGTCCGAACAGACGCAATCGACAGAAAGATTTTGGCTCCAATTTTTCAAAAATTGCCCAATCACGATTTTCTTGATAATTTGTAATTGGTAAATTTTTTGAAAAAATTGCGCCAAAATCTTTCTGTCATTTGTCTGTTGGGCCGTTTTTAATTTCGGATAAATGAAAATTCGGCGCTTACAAAATTTTATCAATTAAAAATTTGTACTAATAAAAATTTGTACAAATAAAAATTCGAACAAATTAAAATTCTGTGAATAGAAATTACTGTTAAAAAATGAAATGAAAAAAAGTGCAAAGTATGTTTATATATCTTTATACGCCAATTCATGCACATTATTAAAAAAAAAAAAAAACCAATAAACGCAAAAAAAAGGTGAATAAAAAAAGAACAATTAGTATATGTAATCAATTTGTGTGTGCTTTGTGAAAAATTTAAATATCTGTCGATTCTAAAAATGAATCATGAAATAGATGGAGTAGTATAGTATTTCTTTTATATATATATATATAGTATAGGCTAGGCGCGAGCATCGATGTTGATATATAAAATACAAGCGCAGGCAAGTTTTTCTTGATGATCGATCATTCACGTTGAACGAGCCAAACGTGGCAATATTAGTTTTTCGAAGGTTGGCATTAAGATGATGCTCTTTTATATTCAACTCAAGACTCGTTTATATTTTTCGAGATGTATAATTTTTCCTATACAAGTTCCTAGGTGTTATTGCATTTTAACCGCGCGCGCCGCGCAACAGTTGCGGTCATCGATACTAATTAGGCTTTCACGTGTTTCTGTATTTGTTTTATAATTAAATTCTGTTCATGTTTTTCACATATACATATACATTTTATTCATGTTTGCGAATAGAATAGAGTCTATTGTATATTATATACGTATTTATATATAAAAGTCGCAATAATTGCGTTCATTTTTTACTATATGCGACTTTGTTGTATATATACAACTCGTTTTCCTTCGTATAGCGACGCGAGAGTTTATCATTTTACGCATGTCAGTGGTTATAATGCCTTCTAACATTTCATTAGCATACACATTACTTCCTGTGGTGTTTTTGGTCATATGTATATATGTATTGATCATAATAACATATGTATAAATAAGATACCACTAATACTACTAATACTACAAATACTACAAATACTACTAATACTACCAATACTAATACTACAAATACTACTAATACTACCAATACTAATACTATAATACTACCAATACTACCAATACTAATACTATAATACTACTACTAATACTACTACTAATATTACCAATACTACCAATAGTAATACTATAATACTACTACTACTAATACTACTATAGCAATATTAGTAGTATCAGTAGTAGTATTAATATTAGTACTAGTAGTGGTATTAGAAGTATCAGTGGTAGTATTAGTGTTAGTAGTAGTAACTTCTACCAATACTACTACTGATACTACTAATATTACTACTAATACTAATACTATAATACAACTACCAATACTAATACTATAATACTACTGCTACTAATACTACTACTAATACCACCAATAGTAATACTATAATTAATACTACTACTACTAATACTACTATACCAATATTAGTAGTATCAGTAGTAGTATTGGTAGTAGTATTAATATTAGTACTAGTAGTAGTATTAGTAGTATCAGTGGTAGTATTAGTGTTAGTAATAGTAACTGCTACCAATACTACTACTGATACAACTAATGTTACTACTAATACTTCTACTGATACTGCTAATTCTACTACTAGTACTAATACTACTAATACTACTACTAGTACTAATACTACTACTAACACTGCTACTAATACAGTTACTAATACTACTACTAGTACTATTGCTAACACTACTACTCTAATTCTAAAATTAGTGAAAATTTTGACTAATTTTTAATAGTTTTTTTTTTATTAAATTTTAATAAAAGAATATTATTAAATAAACTAATAACATTTTACTAAAAATATTTTAAATTTTTCTAATTTGAATTAGTGAACGAATTCTTTACTATTTCAAATTTAGAGAGCTGTTATCAAATGATATTTATCCGTACAGCTAAACTGGATTTAGCGGTTAAAACTTAGAAATAGATTTTTATGAATAATTATTCCTTCCAATATAACAAATATTTGGTTTCAATTTATTATTATTATTATTATTATTATTATTATTATTATTATTTACTTGGTACAATATTTATTGTTTGTATTTTTTCGATTGCCACAATGTTTTGTCATTATGTGGAAGGAAATTGTTTATTCTTAATTTTTGATGATTTAATAAAGTATTTATGACATTTGTGCAATATTTTTTTTTTTTGTTTTGAGTTTATTTAAATCTTTCGTAAACTTTTAGTATTTTTTGTTTTGTTTACTTTCTTTTTTTTAATGTTTACTTCTAATTTCTAATTGGATATTTCTTTGAGAATTTTCCAGCTATATGTTTTTACCCAAAAAAAAAAAAAAAAAAAATGCGAGACATATGCATTCAAACTAAAATAGCTTTTCACATCCCGAGGGGAATTTGAGGGAGAAAATCACATATATATTCTTTTCTTGCTTTTTTTTTTTTTTTTTTTGAGAAAAGACCAATTTGAAAAGTGGAGTCCTCTGAAAAATCGACCACTCTTTTTCTCTTTAAAGTGTTTTCGGATATTTCCTTCTCTGATCCTTTTTATATATATTGTATATACGAGCTACCTTTTTTTGTATATCTAGAGCAAAAGTATAAAGCTCAAAGCGCAGCTGTATGCTTCAAAACAACGTATACAGCATTCTGGTTTTATGCACTTCGACACGATATACCATGTGTGCTTCCTCTTTGAGAAGGGGCAATTAGCAGCACCAAGAAACAAACAAGCAAATGTATACGAGCTAATGCGTCGATATATATCGGAGAGAGCTATATACTCACGTGAATAATAATTATTGCTTTCTGGGTTTGCTCAATGTGCCACAGCTAGTGGTTGTTGATATTACCATGCAACACTGCTATGTGAGAGTGATATAGTTGCTGGTTCGCTATCGCGCGGCTCTGATGCGATCTTTCATACGTTATAAGTCAGCTCTCGACACTCTCTCTCTCTCTCTCTTATCTTCTTTTTTTCCTATTTCTTCTTTTTTCTATTTTTTATTTTTGTCTTCTTCTTCTCTTTATATTTCTTCTATTTCTTCTTTTTCCTTCTATTTTTTTGTCACCTTTTTATATTTCTTCTATTTCTTCTTTTTCCTTCTATTTTTTTGGTCACCTTTTTAGATTTCTTCTATTTCTTCTTTTTTTTCTTTGTTTTTTCTTTCTTGCATTTACTTCTTTTTTATATTCCTTATTTTTTCTATTTTTCCTCTTTTGTCTTCTTCTTTTTTTTTCATATTTCTTCTATTTTTTCTTCTTCTTTTTTGTATTCTTCTTCCTTGCATTTTCTTCTTTTTATATTTATTCTTATTGTCTTCTTACATTTCTTCTGTTTTCTCTTTTGTATTTTTTTATCTTCAATTTCTTCTTTTGTATTATTCTTTCTGTTTTTTTTTCTTTTTTCTACTTTTTCTTCTTTTGTCTTCTATTACTTCGTTTTGCCCTTTTATACTTCTTCTTTTTTTCTTTATTCTTTATTCTCTTCTTTTTTCTATATCTTCTTTTTTCTCTTTCTTTTTAATCTTCTATTAAATAGATGTGTTGGCCAGTTTTTGATATCAAAAAATTATCCTAATTTTAAATGTCAATTTTGTAAGTATATGTTAAAATTCGTTTAAAAAGAAATTCGAATTTCAAAATTAATCATAATAATAATTCGGAAAAATTTAAATTCGGGTATATAATAATTTTGACAAATTTAAATTCGAGCAAATAATAACTCGGACAAATTCAAATTCGGGTAAATAATAATTCGGACAAATTTAAATTCGGATAAATAATATTTCGGAAAAATTTTATTTTGGGTAAATAATAATTCGGACAATTTTAAATTCGGGTAAATAATAATTCGGATAAATAATAATTTGGAAAAATTTTAATTCGAATAAATAATAATTCGGACAAATTTAAATTCGGGTATATAATAATTCAAAGAAATTTAAATTCGAGTAAATAATAATTCGGACAAATTTAAATTCGGGTATATAATAATTCGGAGAAATTTAAATTCGAGTAAATAATAATTCCGACAAATTTAAATTCGAGTCTTCATTTCTTTTAATTTCTTCTTTCTTGTATTTTTCTTCTTTTTTGTCCTTTTCTCCTTCCTTGTCTTCTTTTTCTGTATCTTCTTTTTGTTTTTCTTCAATTTCTTCTTTTTTTCTTTTTCTTCTATTTCTTCTTTTGTTTATTCCTCTATTTCTTCTTATTTTTTTTGTTTTTTCTTCTTCTTTTTCTCTTCTTTTTCTTCACTCTTTTTGTATATTCCATCGTCCGCCTTTTCCCAACTTTTTTTCTTCTTCTGGCTAAGCCTTGAATAATGGCCAAAGGGTCACTCGCAACACGCTTCGTCGTTTAACCTTCATACCGATCTTGAATGCTGAAATGCATTCCCGGCGGTTACCTTTTGTATTTCCGTGGTGGTAACGCACCTTCTGACTTTTTGCTGAGAAATTTTATCGCGTAACATCGCGCTATCGATCTTTTATATATATATATATATATATATATATATATATATATATATATATATATATATATATATACCTTTTTCTTATATAGAGAGAGAATCAAAAAAAAAAGGAGGAACAAAAAAAACTTACAAGTTTACTTACAATTGTGTTTTCTTTGATGAACACAAACATAAGGCTTCTTCACATTATTGATTTTCAAATTTTCAAGTTTGTATTTACCTAAATCCATATATATTACAAGAAAGTATAGGAAACTTTTTATTCTTTTTTAAACAAAACCTTTTGTGGTTTGCCAATTTGTAGAAGAAGCCTTCTTTTTTTTTTGTAACACTCTGTTACTAAAACCTTGTAAGCATGTTAAATCGCTTATTACGAGGTGTAAGCAATTTTAAAAATTAGAATTTTCAAGAAAAATTATTGACATTTCGAGTAATTGAGATTTGAAACTATTTTTGAAATTTTTAACATTTGGAATTTTTATTTTATCTTTTGGAATTTTTTGTCCTTTAAAATTATTTTTTGGAAGATTTGTCCTTTGGAATTATTGTTCATTAGAATTTTTTTTTTTTTTTTTTTTTGAAAGTATAATTCTTTGCAGAATTATTTTTGGAATTGTTGTCCTTTAGAATTTTTTTTTTTTTTTTTTGAAATTGTTGTCTTTTAGAGTTATTTTCCATCTGGAATTATTTGCCTGAATAAGAAACATAATATCCCGATTAAGAAGTTAATCAAAATCTATAAAATCGCAATCAAAAATTTTATTTAGTACATATTCAACAAGCTGTTTTATTATAGAAGAAATTTGCGTAAATTCTGTTTTAACCGCGCAACCTTCATTAAATTTATATAGTATGCTTCGTCAGATTATTATTATTATTATTATTATTATTATTATTATTATTATTATTATATGTATATTTAAAGTCAAATCAAATCTTGGTTAATCATTTGCTTAAAAACCACTTTCAAAAACCATTAAATATGGCCAACACCACCTTTTACAGTGATTTTTCGATTTTATATATATAGCTTCACTTTTTTTTTAATCATTATCAAAATCTTCATTACATCTATCTTCATAAACTTATAATTTTATTTCTCAACTATATAACTTCTGATTTAACCTGAAATTCAACATAAATAATTAAGAGAATATATATATATATATATATATATACTTTAATGCACAACTTTTTGATTGCGTTTATATATATATATATGTGTGTGTGACGACTAATAAGAAAATACTTAGTAGTTTTATGGACTCTAAAAAGCGAGTAATATATATATATATATAATTCTTGAATCGTAAAAAATTAATTATTACAAAATAATCAATGGTAATTTATGAAAATAATATGGTTAAATAATATAACGATTCAAATATGTTGGCTAGTTTTTAATATCAAATAATTATCCTAATTTTAAATGTCAATTTTGTAAGTATATGTTATAAAATTCGTTTAAAAAGAAATTCGAATTTCAAAATTAATCATAATAATAATTCGGAAAAATTTTAATTCGGCTAAATATAATAATTTGGACAAATTTAAATTTGAGTAAATAATAACTGGGACAAATTCAAATTCGGGTAAATAATAATTCGAACAAACATAAATTTGGATAAATAATATTTCGGAGAAATTTAATTTCGGGTAAATAATAATTCGGACAATTTTAAATTCGGATAAATAAAAATTTGGAAAAATTTTAATTCGCGAAAATAATATTCGTACAAATTTAAATTCGAGTAAATAATAACTCGGACAAATTCAAATTCGGGTAAATAATAACTCGGACAAATTCAAATTCGGGTAAATAATAATTCGGACAAATAATATTTTGGAAAAATTTTAATTCGAGTAAATAATAATTCGGAGAAATTTAAATTCGAGCAAATAATAACTCGGACAAATTTAAATTCGAGTAAATAATAACTCGGACAAATTCAAATTCGGGTAAATAAGAATTCGGACAAACTTAAATTTGGATAAATAATATTTCGGAGAAATTTAACTTCGGGTAAATAATAATTCGGACAAATTCAAATTCGGGTAAATAATAATTCGGACAAATAATATTTTGGAAAAATTTTAATTCGAGTAAATAATAATTCGGAGAAATTTAAATTCGAGCAAATAATAACTCGGACAAATTTAAATTCGAGTAAATAATAACTCGGACAAATTCAAATTCGGGTAAATAATAATTCGGACAAACTTAAATTTGGATAAATAATATTTCGGAGAAATTTAACTTCGGGTAAATAATAATTCGGACAATTTTAAATTCGGGTAAATAATAATTCGGATAAATAATAATTCGGAAAAATTTTAATTCGAATAAATAATTTAGACAAATTTAAATTCGAGTTACAGCTTTTAAATGGTATTACAGTCTTTTAAAATCACTGCGTCTTTGAAATTATATTTTCACTTTAAGTATATACAAAACACTTTTGTTATCGAAATAAAATTTTGATACGATGTTTTTTTTTTTTAAATATATAGATATTTTTAATGGAAACAACTATTTACATAACGTGCAAAGCATATCATTGCCCCAAATAAATATATATATACTATATATATATATATTGCCAGAGAATATTTGCAATAGGGCAATTAAAGAGTGCGCGCATTATATGCATATTATAAGAATGTTAATGGACTTTTGCATTATTATAAATGCAAAGAGTGCGCCATACAAGAAAAAAAAAGAAATTAACACGCAATGTGTATTTTATACATATAATGTCGGGAGAGGTGTAATATGGATTAATAAGTGCGAATCAGATATATATACAAAAAACATTATTTTAAAATTCAGTGTTTAAACCTTGCTTTCACTCCATAAAGTGCATTTATCACATACTTTTTTACATCTGCTTGTAAACCGTTTTTTTATTCTCTTTTTTTTAATTAAAACACGAGTTTTTTTTTTTTTTTTTTTTTTTTTTTGAAAGAAAAAAGAAATGCAGGTCAAACGGATAATATTTTTTTGATAATGAGTTTGAAATAATTAAATTTTATATATTGGTGCGGTAATTTTATATATTGTTCTAATCTATAATTATACTCTAAGTATATACAGTCATTAGAGTGTGGAGAATTGGAAATGTCCATTACGATATCAGATAAATTAGGTTTTTGCACTAACAATAATGATTGAGACTAAATATACATATATATATATATATATATGTGTATTTAGAGGCGAATTGTTTTTTGAAAAATTTATTAAGATGTTGTTAAAACTACCTTTTGCAAAGTTGACTATAATTTACCAATATGTGGGTTTTTTTTTTTATTCTTTTATTTATTATTTTATTTTATAGTATTTTTTAGCCATTAGTTCCGAAAATTATAATTAAATTTTTCTCTGCGTTTAATATTAGGATTTATATTAAACATTAAAGAAAATTTATAGAAATGGGATCACAGTGGCACTGGTACCAGTACTGTGCCAGTAGACTCTAAATTTTTTTTAGTAAATTGCACTTTAATCATATACTAAGTACTATACTAAATGCTACTAAATACTACCGAATACTACTAAATATATTAAATGCTATACTAAATACATTAAATACTACTAAATACTACTAAATACTACTAAATACTATACTAAATACATTAAATACTACAAATACTTTTGAATACTACACTAAATGCTACTAAATACTACCGAATACTAAATACTATTAAATACTATACTGAATGCTACTAAATACTACCGAATACTACTAAATATATTAAATACTGCTAATACTATTGAATAATATACTAAATACTACTAAATACAACCGAATACTACTAAATACTATACTGAATACTTCTAAATACATTAAATACTGCTAATACTATTGAATACTATACTCAATACTACTAAATACTACCGAATACTACTAAATACTATTAAATACTATACTGAATGCTACTAAATACTATTTAATACTATACTGAATGCTACTAAATACTATTGAACACTACTAAATACATTAAATACTACTAAATACTACTAAATACTACTAAATACTATACTAAATGCTACTAAATACATTAAATACTACTAATACTATTGAATACTATACTAAATATTACCGAATACTAAATACTATTAAATACTATAGTGAATGCTACTAAATACTAACGAATACTACTAAATACATTAAATACTACTAATACTATTGAATACTATACTAAATGCTACTAAATATTACTAAATACATTAAATACTACTAATACTATTAAATACTTCTAATATTATTGAATACTATACTGAATGCTACTAAATACTACCGAATACTACTAAATACTATTTAATACTATACTGAATGCTACTAAATACTATTGAACACTACTAAATACATTAAATACTATACTAAATACTATTAAATACTATACTAAATGCTACTAAATACATTAAATACTACTAATAGTATTGAATACTATACTAAATATTACCGAATACTAAATACTATTAAATACTATACTGAATGCTACTAAATACTAACGAATACTACTAAATACATTAAATACTAATAATACTATTAAAATAAGCAAAATTGAATTAAAACAATAAGCGTTGCAGCTTATTTAAATGCCTTTTAATTTTTTGTTTACTAAATACTATAACTATGCAAAATTTATTTATATAACACTAAACGGTCCAAACGAAAACGAACCCGAAAAATTTAAATGTTTAAAGAATTAAATCACTCTAGTGACTATACATCAAGTACAAAACCTTGTTCAAAAACTGATCCAGTTTTACATATATATATATACATATATATACAAGTGTTGATAATATGAAATAATATTATGACTTGTTAATATTACTGTATAAATCTGAGCAAAGAGAGGAACTTTTTTTTTTTTTTTTTTTTTTTTTTGAAGAGGCAGCTGTTTCTAAAGAAGGATTTTTATACCCCTCTCCAAATGTGGATCAGGGACATTTCTAGTAGCAACTGAATATCAGCGGCATTATTTCTCAGAAAGTAAACCCCCATATCCAAAGCGTTGGACATAATACCTATAGCCTCATTAATTCCATATCAAACACTACGGCTAAATAGATTAGCGGCTTGAGTGCCTTTCGCTTGCCTTTCAGGCCTTAAACAAACCCATAGCCAAAGCTATATATGGAAGACCCAAACATATTGTCGTTCTTGAATTTTGTATTGGTGTGTAAAATGATGTGACAGCTCTTGCATGTATGTGTGTGTGTGTGTACATTGTGGTACCGCGTTAATGCGTGTCGTTGCTGCGAATTCGAGAACCAACTGTCGCAGGACGTGCGAAGCGAAGGGATCGACGAATTTTAACCCACACACACATATATATATATATTTGAGTGTATATATATAAACAGGGAAGCATGCAGTCGGCTCGCATTGCCATCAGTTACACGATGTAAGGTGCTGAGTTTTAACGACGAGATTGACGTCAGTGGGTGGTAATAAAAGTTGCAAAAAAGAGCCCTATCATATTTACACAATACACATTAAAGAATTGATAATTTTTTTTAAAAAACAATGTCGTCAAATTACCAATTTGCGAGCAGGAAAAAAGTGCTGTAAACAGTTTCTATATAGTTGACTGTCTAGAAACTGGATAGCACAACTATTCAGACAATTCTAAAAAAACTGGATAGTTTTCTTATAGTTAAATTATCTAAAAACCAGATAGAATAACTGTCTTAATACTAGATAGTTAGCAGCAGATAGTTTGCACATAGTTTAACTATCTAGAAACTAGATAGTATGACTGTCCTGATAGTAGATAGTTAGCCTTAAATAGTTTCTATATACTCAAAGTATCTAAAAACTAGATAATATAACTGTCCTGCTACTAGATAGTTTCTCTACAGTTCAAGTACATAGAAACTAAATAGTATAACTGTCCTGAGAATTCTACAGAACCTAGATAGTTTTCTTATAGTTAAACTATCAAGAAACTGAATTGTATAACTATCTTAATACTAGAAAGTTTCTATACAGTTATTTAGAAACTAGATAGTATAACTGTCCTGATGCTAGATAGTTAGCACTAGATAGTTTCCATACAATTCTAGTATTCAGAAACTAGATAGCATAACTATTCTGCGACAATTTTACGAAAGTTTTTTTATCGTTAAACTTACTATAAACTAGATAGTACAACTGTCCTAATACTAGATAGCAGTAGAAACTTTCCACACAGTTCGGATATCTAGAAACTAGAGAGTATAACTGTTCTGATGCTAGATAGTTAGCGCTGTATAGATTCCATATAGTTTAAGTTTCTATAAACTATACAGCATTACTGTTTAAATAATCTAGTTGCACTAGATAGTTTCCAAACAGTTCAAGTATCTAGAAACTAGAGAGTATAACTGTCCTAATGCTAGATAGCACTAGATACTTTCCACATAGTTTAACTATCTAGAAACTAGATAGTATGACACTCCTGATAGTAGATAGTTAGCCTTAAATTGTTTCTATATACTAAAAGTATCTAAAAACTAGATAATATAACTGTCCTGCTACTAGACAGTTTCTCTACAGTTCAAGTATTTAGAAACTAGAAAGTATAACTGTAATGACAATTCTACAGAACCTAGATAGTTTTCTTATAGTTAATCTATCAAGAAACTGGATAGTATAACTATGTTAATACTAGATAGCAGTAAATACTTTCCACCCAGTTCGAGAATCTAGAAACTAGATAGTATAACTGTTCTGATGCTAGATAGTTAGCGCTGTATATAGATTCCATATAGTTTAAGTTTCTATAAACTATACGGCATTACTATTCTTCTAATTCTAAAAAACTAGGCAGGCCAAATAGTTTCCTCATAGTTAAATTATCTAGAAACTAATCAGTATAACTGTCCTGATACTCGATAGTTACCACTAGATAGTTTCCACATAGTTTAACTATCTAGAAACTAGATAGTATTACTGTTTAAATAATCTAGTTGCACTAGATAGTTTCCAAACTGTTCAAATGTCTAAAAACTAAATATAGTATAACTGTCCTGATACTGGATAGTTTCCATACAGTTGAAGTATGTAGAAACTAGAGAGTATAACTGTCCTAATGCTAGATAGCACTAGATACTTTCCACATAGGTTAACTATCTAGAAACTGGATAGTATGACTATTTTAATAATCTAGTTGCCCTAGATAGTTTCCATATAGTTCTAGTATTCAGAAACTAGACAACATAACTATTCTGACAATTCCACAAAACCTAGATAGTTTTCTTATAGTTAAACTGTCTAGAAACTAGATAGTTTTATTATAGTTAAACTATCTAGAAACTAGATAGTTTTATTATAGTTAAACTGGCTAGAAACTAGATTAGTAAAATTATCAAAAAAAAAAAAAATAAAAATTCGTCAAAAAAATAGAAAATAAATTTAAATATTTTAAAAAAATGTTTTAGTGTAAAAAAAATTAATTCTTTCTGAAAAAATGGTAAAAAAATGAAGTTTTATAATAATTTTTCCGATTTTTCTTTGTTTTTGTTACAGTGTCCTGTGACAGTGAGTACGTCATCGTTAGCGTCATCGCCATCGCCGGCATCGGCGCCAATATTAAGCGTTAGTAGTGCATCTTCGTTAGGAAGTGGAATTGGTGTTAATCATCCTTTAAATAATCCTAGTTTACAAACCTCAAGAATGGCTGTGACGAGTGCAGTAGTACGACCACCCGGAAGTCCAACGACATCGGTGAGTCCATCTCAACCCCACCCGCCGCCGACGGCTGGTGGTGGTGGTGGTCCAGCAGGTGGAAGATGCTGTGACACTGGTAGACCAATTTATACCGATCCATTGACGGGAAATACTGTTTGCTCATGTCAATATGAACTTCTTGGTGGTTACCAAAGACTTGGTGCTCTTCCTACCACGGCACTTTCAATGTATACTGCGCCTTATGCCGCGGCCGCAGCTGCTGCAGCATCCGAAGGAATGGCTGCCTATTTCCCCGGATTAGCTGAACAGGGTCACTTCTACTCTCCCACTGTAAGTATTTTTCATTCTTTTCTATATTTATTTATAATAATAATAATAATCATAATTAATATTATTAATTTTTATTATTTTCCATTTATTTATTGGTATAAATTTTTTTAAATCCCAGCATAAAAAATGGATTAAAGTATATTTCTAAAATTCAGTATTCTCAAATTTAAATAAATCTTAACAAAAATAAATATATCGATTTAATTATAAACGAAGAATAATTTATTTTCTTAATGTGGAAATTTTGTTTTAGCATATATATATATATATATATATTCTATTTTATTCATCTAATTAAATTTTCGTTCGAAACAATAGAAAAAAAAGACCGTCTATTATTGATCATAAAAAAAAACCGAACACGATACAAAATTTACAGAAAACATAAAAAAGCTTTTTTGATTTCTGTTTTTCATGACGAATTGTACAGAACATGAGTATAAATAATTATCAACATCAAAATTATATTTATTTTTATAATTTATATAAGTTGGAATTTAAAAATATAAATTTAAAAAATATATATAGAATAAATAATAACAATATATATATATATATATATATATTTTATAAATAAATAATAATATAATAAATATAAACAAAATTTTATGAAAATTATATATTTGTGAAAAAAAAAAATTTTTTCGCTTCCGCGTTCTTGCAATTATTACTCAAACATATAAAGGATAATAAAAATATGAAACAATTTTTTTTTTTTTTTTTTTTGATCAGTTTGTTAAATAATTGACGAAATTAATAAATATATAAAGTTTTGAATTATGTTTTTGAAAAAAAAAAAAAATGAAGAATTTATTTTTTGCTCACGCACAAATATCAACACGTGTCATTTCGTGTAATCGAAAAAACATGAGCAAATATGACAAATATTTAACGTTTATATAAATTATTATATACAAAATTATTTCAATATTTCAATATTAATTGTCTGAATTTATCAAATGTTAAGTATATATATAAAACTTTTCTTTTTTCCTTACAATTTTTTTTTTTGCATTTTTTTTTTATGTAACATATGTAAAATTAAAAAATGATTACTATATTATTATTTACTATTCTTATCAGTACTATATTATTATTATTATTATTATTATTATTATTATTATTATTATTATTATTATTATTATTTTTATTATTTTTATTATTTTTATTATTATTATTATTATTATTATTTAAGTATATCATTTTTTATAATAAATTTTAGAATTTTTTTAATTACATTTTTTTGAAAGCAGAGAAAATAAAAATTTTCTGTATGAAATAAATATATATGTATATATAAAGATGTTATCATTTTAATATAATCATAAAAGTGTTAAAAACGCGTTGACTGTCGTTTCAAATACGTATGAGGTTATCGGACCACACAAAGAGAACGAAGAAATTATATGCTTGGCATTTATTATGAATCCGTCGTTTTAAAAGAGGATATTACAGTGGAACACTGTCATGGCTATACACTGATGCTTTTTTGTTATCGAATCGTTAACGATCGAATTTACGACAGTCCACTATCCGCGCACGCACTCACATATATATATATATATATATATATTATAAGATCACGAAATAAAGAAAGACAATATTCTTTTCATATTTCTTTTAAGTCCCATATGCTTTTGTTGTTGTTTTTTTTTTTTTTTTTTTTTTTTTTGTCAACCATCAAACTTGAGAGCAATTATTTTTTTTCCCCTGAAATTTATTTGAATTAAAATCACAATTTTTTAATAAGCAAAAAAATGAGAAGCCAATTTTTTGCCCCTTTCTACAAGGGCAAAAAAAAAAATAATAATAATAATTTATTATATAGCCAATAAGGAAAAAAATAAGAAACTACTTTTTTGCCCCCTTATACGGGCGGCAAAAATAATAATAATAATAATAATAATAATAATAATAATAATAATAATAATTTAATACATATAATTAGTAAGTATCAAAATAAGAAGTCAATTTTTGACCTTGTATACAGGAGTAATAATAATAATTTATTTTTATTATAAATTTATTTTAAAAGTATAATAATCAACTCCTCTTTATAGGCAAAAAAATATAAGAAAAAAATTTGAGAAAATCAAATACGAAAATATCAAAAGAGAAAATATTTATATTGTTTTTGTGAATATTTAATTTAAGAGGGAAAGAAAAAAAGATCAAAAGAAATATTAAGAAAGAACAAAGGGGAAATTTAATATTTGAAAATTGAGAAAAAATGTTTATTTTATTTTTTTTTGTTCCAGGCTACTGGATTGGATCTCAAAGAAAATCTAGGCGCTGGTGCAGCGGCGTGGCCTTATCCATCGGTTTATCCGCATCCGTATGAAGCAGCATTTGCGAGTTATCCCTTCAGTGGGTAAGTGAATAAATCCACCTTCTATATAAACATGATTAATGTAACATTTCAAGTTATATATCCGCAACGATATAATACATTTTTCAAAAAAAAAAAAAAAAAAAAAATCTCTCACACACTCACCTCACTCGGTTTTCATGCTTTCTTATGCACATTTGCAATTTCAAATATATATATAAAAATAATGAATCCGAGACAGCAGTGTACGCGGCAAAGAGAGAAATTAAATATTCATGGAAGTATATATGTAGAGAGAGAGAGAGAGAGGAGAAGTTGAAGAGAGAAAATTATTTTTAAAATAATTGAAAGCTTTCATGCCTTATTGCATCGTACACATAGTGATATCACGAGGCTCCCGAATGAACCCGAGAAAGAGAGAGAGAGAAATGTTTATCTCACCAAGAAATAATTAATTCTTCATAAATCATTCAACTTGAGCGTTTTATACTTTTATATCGTGTATATATGTATATATGAGGAATATACAAACACCTTTGGCTTTAATTGATTCAAAAAATGGTGCACGATTGAATCTTAGGTTCTTCAAAAAGATTTGAAAAAATTATTTAATTAGTAACACAATTTCTTTTAGTAAAAAATATAGAATTAGAAAAGGTTTTAATAAAAAGATTTTAGTAGAAAAGGTTTTAATAGAAAAAATTTTAGTACGCAAGATTTTAGTAAGAAGGATTTTAGTTAGAAAAGGTTATAATCAGAAAGATTTTACTAACAAGAGTTTCAGTCGAAATGGTTTTAGTTATAGAAAAGGTTTAAGTAATAAAGGTTTTAGTAAGCAAGATTGTAGTAGAAAAGGTTTCAGTTAAAAAGGCTTTACTAGAAAAGGTTATAGTAGAATTGTTTTAGTAATAAAGGTTTTAGTACGCAAGGTTTTAGTAGAAAAGGCTTTAGTTAAAAAAGGATTTAGTATATAGAAAAGCTTATAGTAGAAAAGATATTAGTTAGAAAAGGTTTTAGTAATAAAGGTTTTAGTAGAAAAGGTTTTAGTTAAAAAAGGTTTTAGTAGAAAAGGTTTTAGTTAGAAAAGGTTTTAGTACGCAAGGTTTTAGTAGAAAAGGTTTTAGTTAAAAAAGGATTTAGTATATAGAAAAGCTTATAGTAGAAAAGGTATTAGTTAGAAAAGGTTTTAGTAATAAAGATTTTAGTACGAAAGATTTTAGTTAAGAAAGGTTTTAGTAGAAAAGGTTTTAGTTAAAAAAGCATATAGTAGAAAAGGTTTTAGTTAGAAAAGGTTTTAGTACGCAAGGTTTTAGTACGCAAGGTTTTAGTAGAAAAGGTTTTAGTTAAAAAAGGATTTAGTATATAGAAAAGCTTATAGTAGAAAAGGTATTAGTTAGAAAAGGTTTTAGTAATAAAGATTTTAGTACGAAAGATTTTAGATAAGAAAGGTTTTAGTAGAAAAGGTTTTAGTTAAAAAAGCATATAGTAGAAAAGGTTTTAGTTAGAAAAGGTTTTAGTACGCAAGGTTTTAGTACGCAAGGTTTTAGTAGAAAAGGTTTTAGTTAAAAAAGGATTCAGTATATAGAAAAGCTTTTAGTAGAAAAGGTATTAGTTAGAAAAGGTTTTAGTAATAAAGATTTTAGTACGAAAGATTTTAGTTAAGAAAGGTTTTAGTAGAAAAGGTTTTAGTTAAAAAAGCATATAGTAGAAAAGGTTTTAGTTAGAAAAGGTTTTAGTACGCAAGGTTTTAGTAGAAAAGGTTTTAGTTAAAAAAGGATTTAGTATATAGAAAAGGTTTTAGTAATAAAGATTGTAGTACGCAAGGTTTTAGTTAAGAAAGGTTTTAGTAGAAAAGGTTTTATAGTTAGAAAAGGTTTTAGTACGCAAGGTTTTAGTAGAAAAGGTTTTCGTTAAAAAGGTTTTAATAGAAAAGGTTTCAGCAAATAAAAATTAGCATTGTTAAAAAAGGTTTTAGTAGAAAAGATTTTATTAAAAAAAGTTTCAGTAAAAAAATTAGTAATTTAGTAAAAAAAAGGTTTTAGTAAAAAAAGTTTAGGTTAAAAACAAATAACCATTAGTTAAAAAGGTTTTTAGTAAAAAAAAAAATCGATTCCTCTTTTACTTTTTCTTGCTTTTATTACAAAAACGTAGTTTTTTCTTGCAAATTGGTGACAATTATTTTCATTACTTGAAAGGTGACAATAATAATTATTCTCGTCACAATTTCTATTTAGTTTTAAGTTTTAAATAAATTTTATTTACTGGAAAATAGAAGTAAACATAGTAATTTTCTTTATATATATATGTAGTGTTATTTGTTGTATATAAAAGCAATTTTTCGTATATATACATATATATAATAGTTACGTGCGAGGGGATTGCGTCGCAATCAGCACTTTGACGAACTTTAGCGCGCTTTAGCCGTATGTTAAAGATAACGAGCGGCGAGTAACACATAAACATTCTAATAAATTAGCGTTCAAATGACCCGCGACTGTCGCCTCAGGCTTTTTTCTTGCTTGACTTTATAGAATCGCGTGTCATAACTCGACCGGTGAAAGGTCCATATTGATAAATCAATCTTTTGCCGCTGAAGATTAGAAATCGGACTATAAGAGTAGGGGAGAGAGAGAGAGAAAAGGAGAAAGAGAGAGAAAAAGAAAAAAAGAGATAAAAAAAAGACACAAGAAGGACAACTTGAGAATAAGTGTCATGAGTTGCGGTAATTAGTATATAATTCTATCTTTCATTACTCTCAAAGATTCAAAAATAAATTTTTTCCGTTTTAAAACGTTTTTTTTTTTAAATAAAAAAAGAAGCACCTTTTTAACTAAAACCTTTCCTACTAAAAGCATTTCTACTAAATTATATTCTTAACTAAAACCTTTTCTACTAAAACCCTTCTAATTAAAACCTTGCTGATTAGGTTTTACTAAAAAGGGTTTTAGTTAGAAAATGTTATAATAATAAAGATGTTAGTATATGCAAGGTTGTAGTAGAAAAGGTTTTAGTAATACAGGTTTTAGTACGCAAGGTTGTAGTAGAAAAGTATTACTAATACCTTTTTAACTAAAACTTTTCCTAACTAAAACCTTTTCTAACTAAAACCTTTTCTACTATAAGCTTTTTTAACTAAAACCTTTTTTTACTAAAACCTTGCGTACTACAATCTTTATTACTAAAACCTTTTCTACTATAAGCTTTTTTAACTAAAACCTTTTTTACTAAAACCTTGCGTACTACAATCTTTATTACTAAAACCTTTACTTCTAAACCCTTGCCTACTAAAACCTTTTCTAACTAAAACCATTTCTACTATAAAACCTTTTCTAACTAAAACCATTTCTACTAAAACCTTTTTTAACTAAAACCTTTTCTAACTAAAACCTTTTCTAATTAAAACCTTAATTATTTCAGTTAGTTCATTAGTTATTTTAATTATTTTAGTTAATCAGTTATTTTAAATTCGTTTTTTCTTAATGTTGTGGGGGCAATTAAATTAAGAATAAGGTATGCGGAAGTGAAATTAGGCAATGCATATAAATATATATATATATAAAAAAAATATTGCCTGGACGTTGATCAGTAACGAATTTCAATGACGAATTTAAATTGACGATGATTATTGGCACAGATGTGGTTCAAAGTCACGTCGCGCTGACTTGGTTGTTTCCCAGGTAAGGTAACGTGGGCCGACAACGCGTTGTCGGGTACCTCAAGAGGAATCTGACGTACTTCCGGTGTGCGAAACTGTTTCGTATGCGCGGAAGCGATCAAGTACTACAGCTTGCTTAGCATCCATTCGGTCTAGTCGTGGTAGTTCATTTTTTTCCCCTTCCCTTTTATCCAAGATATGTAATACCGACATATTTTTTTTTTTTTTTGGGGAAAATGAATAAAATTTACAGTTTTTATCTATCAAAATGCAAAAATGAAAAAAAAATTTATACTACAAAAAGTTATTTTTAGTACTATACAAAAAAAATTATTTGTAGTAAAAAAGTTATTTTTTTTGTAGTACTAAAAATAATTTTTTTATAGTACTAAAAATAACTTTAGTACTACAAATCATTTTTTGTAGTACCGAAAATAAATTTTTTTACTATAAATAATTTTTTGTAGTAAAAAAGAAACTTTTTTTTGTACTATATAAACACTATTTTTCAGTCATTATCACTATTTTCCGCAACATTGTCATTTTCTTCATTTGTTTCCAAGAAACAATTTAATCGCATGAAAATTCATTAAAAGCGATTAACAATTCATTTCCTTTAGTTGAACTAATTTTTCTTAAATACATTTTCTTAATTATTGAATTAATTATTCTCTCAACTTTTTTATATGTATATATATATATATATACATATATGTGTGTGCGCGAGAGTGAATTTGTCTCCTTTTGTTTATTTAGATTACGACACATCCGCCTTCGACATCTATTTCAGCTCTCCTAATTGACTTGATTAGATAACCCCATGTCGACCAGATAATGCAACATTTTCAATCCGTTACTTGATTTCCAAATTAATTACGTTTTCAATTATGCGAAAGTATATGTCTGGCATAATTGACACATTCATTTCGACAATTATGTTTTATATAATTATAGTCATCAGTTTCAAATATTTTCTGGCGGGGATCCAAAAATTTATTTATCAAAAATTAAATTCACATTCTAAGAATAATATTCCAATGGAACATTTGGAATATTCCATTGGAACAATCGGAATATTTCACTGGAACAATTGGAATATTCCATTATAGAACAATCGGAATCTTATTTTGAAAAATACCATTCACGTTTTCCGAGAATATTTCATTGGAATATTTTGAATACTCCTATGGAATATTTTGAATACTCCTGTGGAATATTCCGTTCACGTTCCGTGAATATTCCATTGGAATTCTCAATATATTCTTATACAATATTCCATTGGAATATTCGGAACATTCCTTGGGGATATTCCTTTAAAATATTCCTTTTACGTTCCGGAAATATTTCATTTGAACATTCCAAATATTTCTTTGAAATATTCGATTTGGAACAATCGCATTATTTCTTTGTAATATTCCATTAGAACATTCGGAACAATAGGAAAATTCCTTTGGAATATTTAATTACAACAATTGAAACATCTTTTGGAATATTCCATCCATATTTCCAGGAATATAAAAATGTTTTATCTTTGGAACGTTTTTGAGAAAAATTCCAGGAATATTTCATTGAAATGTTAAAGAATATTCGAAAGGAATGTTCCAAGTGAGTATTTAAGGAACGTGAATGGTTATTCTAAATGAATATTCCAGAATGTTCTAATCAAATATTCCAAAGGAATTTTCCGATTGTTACGAATGTTCTAATGGAATATTTCCAAAGAGTGAGTGGAATATTCGAAAGGAATGTTCATATTGTTACAATGCAATGTTCCAAGGGAATATTCATGGAACGTGAACAAGAATATTCCAGAGGAATTTCCCGAATGTTTTAATGGAATAATCCGAACGAATGTTTCTATTGTTCCAATGTAATGTTCCAAGGGAATATTCACGGAGCGTGAACGAGAATATTCCAAAGGAATATTCCGAATGTTCCAATGGAATATTCCGAAGGAATGTTTCTATTGTTCCAATGCAATGTTCCAAGGGAATATTCACGGAACGTGAATGGAATATTCTGAATGTTCAAATGGAATATTCTGAATATTTCCGTAGCGGGAAATGAAATATTCCACAAAAAAACTTAATTTTTTATAAGAATGACAGTAGTATTTATTTTAATATATAAAAAAAAGTCTATAAAATGCATATAGTGTTGTTGGCATGCATGGCCGCGAGGTCGAGATCGGTCGGGTTAACGGTCTTGCTTTTCCGGCGGATTGGCCCTGCTTCCGGGGACATATAGGGTAGACAATGAAAAAAAAAAAGAAGTAGTGACTATAACCAAACGCATTTTTATATAAGAAAAAAATCGTGTTCATCGTTTGAATTTGACGAGACACGTATTAATAAGTATTGTCCGTACAACGACCGATGTGTCAGCACGCGCCTCAGGGTATAATCCATTGACAAACGTGAGATGCATTTCATTTATATATACATATATATATATATTCCCAATTTTGCTTATTTGATATTCTTTGCGTTTTTAATCGTGCAAAAAAGGCGCTTGACAAAACAAGAGTCACTATAATTAAAATTAGTTAAAAAATTTTACTAATTCAAATCAGTAATATAGTAAAATAGTAAGAAAAATAATTTTTTTTCGAATTAGTAAAAATTAACTAATTCAAAAGCAAACAGTGAGTCACTGCAATTCAAATTAGTTACAATTTTTACTAATTCCAATTAGTATAATAGTAAAAATAGTAAAAAATAGTAGCAGTAGTAAAAAAAAATAGTAAAAAATTGGTTACTATCAAATTAGTAAAATTTGACTAATTCAAAAGCGCAAAATATGAGAAACTAATGCAAATTAGTTAAAATTAAACTAATTAAAATTACTAATAGTAAAAATAGTAGTAGTAAAAGAAAAAAAAAACTCTTTCAAGAGTAGTCCAAATTATTTTGTTTCTATTACAACAATAATTAATGTCCCCCTTTTTTTTATTAATTATAAACATTGGTTATACACAAAGAAGGTGTCGAATGATAAGTATTATATTTTAAATTGAATAAAATGAGAATAAATAAATATATATATATATATATATATATATATATATATATATATATCTTAAAAGTATGCGATTTTATATTATTTAAAGTTGCGACAGCGATAATGATAAAGCGAGAGACGATGATCGAAGGTCGACCAACCGGTATACTTTATTTTCTATTTCGTCGTTTCATCCAAGTGAACACACTATATATAGTTAAAATGCAATAAATTACTATCGCGAGGTCATCAAAAAACTCAAGAAACTGATATCTGCGACTAATATATATATATACTTTTCAATATCTATTTTTTTCAATTTATTATCTTAGCCAATTTTTTTTTTATTAAAAAAAAAAGGAAGCAAATTAAAGATTTCTAAAACTGCAAATTTAAATTGAGAAAATTTATTTTATATAGAAATAGAAAATTTTATCACAATAAAACAAACTCTTCCTATATGACGTTTAGTCATTAGTAATTGAAATCGAGTGAAAGTCAATTAAAAATTAAATTATACACTTGACAAGAAATTCTAAATTTACTATTTTATATGCTATTTAAACTTTATAGTATCGTTTTTGTTTCTTAATATAGAGAGAGAGAGAGAGAGATAGAGTTTCGACATTTTTATAAAACTAAATAACTAATAAAACTAATAGAATAATAAAATAGAGAAAGAAATTGCTTGCCAATTTGTCAATCAAAAATTTTTTTAAAATTTATTCTTGATAATTGTAACTTGTCATATTTTTTTTTTTTTTTTTTTGTCAGTCAATAATTGCGGGGCAATTAATAAACTTTATATAGTTTGGAATATTTAGAGTATAGAGTTGACAATTTTAAATATATCAGAAATTTATCTTGTCATTTATTGTAATATTAATTAATTAATATTATTACGAATATTCATAGAAATATTAACATTTTTATGAATATTAATTAATTTGTTTGATTCAAATAAATGTGACGCGCTTTAAAGAAAGGGACCTTAGAAGCAAAAAAAAAAAATTATAGGTTATGTTTTTGAAATTTTTAATTGAAAATGAAAATACACAAAAAGAGGATCAATAGAAATAATTGATTATGGTAAACATAACCTATAATTCGTTTTTGCTCCTTTCTTCGGAGCGCGTTTAATTATATTTTATCTAAATAACTGTGTGATTTATTTTTCGAAATTTTTCGAACAATGTAAGAATTTGATTGAGTTACTTTTGGATGATTCAATCAAATAATTAATTAATAATTTATAATGCCTGGGACAAAAAAGGAATTATAAATTATGATTTTTTTTCACTGTAAAGTAAAATAGAGAGTTTTTTTAAAAAAATAAATTTTAATAAAAGAAACTCTTTTCGCTCTTATGTGTATTTTATTGTCAAAAGGCATTGTGAATTGAATAAAGATTAAATATATTAAATAACTATTTTGAAAGTTTAAAAATTATAATAATGCATCTGTTATTATATACATAGTTAGTAATCAGGGTTCCAAGACGTGTCACAGACTCTAAAGTACAGCTTTCTATACTCATCGGTCCTAGGGTCGAGCTATACAAAAAGCAGACCCCAGCCATAACTCGGTCATTAAATGGCAGTTCATCATCTTACGCGAGACGTCCTTATGGCATGAGCGATGTGTATATGGGGTTTTACACTAGAGACTGCCGGGCACCACATATATATATATTCACTTTCATCATTAGCCACAAATATTCTCCTCTGCCATATAATACCCTCTAGAAATTCGTGGGATACTCGTTTTCTCAGATCTGTCATGAGAATGTTTTTTTCTATATAAAAAAAAACACAATGCTCCTTTTGTTGATAAAAAAAAAAAACATATCCTTATGCTCACAAATTACTGTGCTTTAATATTCAAACTTTATTTTTGTATATTAATACAAATATTCCCATGAGCATTTTCAGTCTACAAATCAAACACTATCTTAATGTATTTATAAAAATAAAAATTCGATTTCTATGAAACATTTATTGAATCATTAAAATTTGTTTATGAGAAATGACTTCATCAACTTTGTTCGATAGATTATACAAATTTTATATTATCCTTGACAAGTTTTAAGTAAGATAAATATTTAATCAGCGGGCATTTTTTTTTTATTGTATTATGCGGCGCGCGGTTATTATGAATCTCGTCTGACCGATAAGCAACAATGTATATATATATATGTATATATATATATATGCGGGTGTGATGGAGACTTCCTATTAATTATAAACATCTTGAATACCTCAGAGGCCGTATCTGGTGATAGCTGAGCATGTACGGAATAAATAATCGCATATATATATATATAAAGAGAGGAAGTAGAAGGAAACCTGATGCCATTTCATTACAGGTTGCTTATGTCTCTGGCACAAATGTTTATCGCATAAATGCTCGCCGCGCTGTTAAATGAACTGCGAGAAAGAGAGTATATATATTCTACTATACATTGTAACATCAAAAGTTTTGTCATATTCATTAAGATATCAATGTCGTGGAGGAATCTTTAAAATGTTCTCATGCGAATTGAAAGGGTTCAATGATTTTAGATATGGTTGTGAATGAAATAGTTTGCTTTAGCTGTAGCAAAAATTTTAGTTGGGAATTTTTTCTGCATTCTAGAAATTTTAGCATCTGTAGCTGTTTATTTATACTTTAAAAAAGCATAAATACCTAACGTAAAATTTGTGGTAGAATTTTTCATTAAAAATTCTACAAATTAGCATCTGTAGCTTTTTATTTTCTGTATATACTTTACAAAAGCACTTAATTGAAAAACTAAAAAATCTGTAGCAAATTATTTAAGCCTTCTACAAATTAGCGTCTGTATAGCTAACTGATTCCTTTTCGTATACCCTAAAAAAGCACCTAATTGAAAAACTAAAAAATCTGTAGCAAATTATTTAAGCCTTCTACAAATTAGCATCTGTAGCTATAACTGATTCCTTTCCGTATACCCTAAAAAAGCACCTAACGGAAAATGTGAAAAATCTGTAGCATAATTTTTCATCAAACATATTCTACAGATTAGCATCTCTGTAGCTAATTTAATTCGCAGACTTTAAAAAAGCACCTAATGGAAAAACTAAAAAATCTGTAGCAAATTATTTAAGCCTTCTACAAATTAGCGTCTGTAGCTGATTCCTTTCCGTATACCCTAAAAAAGCACCTAACGGAAAATTTGAAAAATCTGTAGCATAATTTCCCATAAAACATTCTACATATTAGCATCAGCATCTAATTGACTCCGCACACTTATAAAAATCATCCAAATTGTTTATAAATACAGTACATATACCTTTGGTAGTCTCCTTCCATGGCAGCCATCTGAAAAATAATTCTTTGTAAATCCAGTTTAAAAATTGAATATTACGAATTAATTATTACATAAATTATAATTGCAAACATGAATTCTAATTGCAAACACAAATTGTAATTGTAAACATGAATTACTATTGTAAAACAATTTCTGTTTCATTAAAGCCAGGTAAATTTTTTAAACCTGGTATGTAAATATAAAGAAATGATGTAAGAACAAGTGGTGTGTGATAAGAGGTTTCCCTATATACATCATGTATATATATAATATAAGGCTGAAATAACCGACATGCGCGAGTTTCGTACACATAAAGATGGCGTGTTAGATTCTACTGTATACCGAAAATTGGCTACACCTCCAGCTGATAAAATGTAACCAGCGGCTTCCACGTGTATAAAAAGGAGGGTCGTGTTTGGTTAGATATCACCCTTATGCCCAACTGCTAACAAGGGGCGGAGTCCTACCAAACGAGCTCACCTGCCTTCCTCTATATACTGGCCTCACACATTTATATATATATACTCGCACATTAGGTTTTCAAATAGCCAACTAATGTGCCTTGTTTAACAAAATTTTCAATCTTTTCTTAAGTTTACATTTGCGGTTTGATTGTAGTATTTAATATATAAAATGATGCTTTAACCAAAATAGGTTACAATAATCGTGAAACGTTTCTTTAATTAAAATGGGTTTTATTATATTTAATATAATTTCATGATTATTGTAATAATGATTCTTCAACCGAAATGGGTTGTACTGTACATATAATAATTGTGAAATGATTCTTTGACAAATTCTTTTGAATTGATAAAATTCTAATAATACTAGATGTTATGAAAGTTATCATCGTCATTCAGAGCAGTTTGAATGAAAGCATTGTTGATTAAATACGAATATAGGAAATCCCAAAGAGATGTTCATGGAAACGATGTCCAATCAAATTATAATAATTTAATTGCGCTGATAAATATTTTTTACTAAGTGAAAAAGAAATTATGGTTGGTATAATCAGAACTCTTGTTATATTTCATAAGCAGAATAGTTGTTATATAGAAAAGATTAGGATTTAGGGTAACATGATTCTGATTAGATTAATCAAAATTCTGGTTATTACGATACCATTATTATTATTACGTACCATTAAGTTATTACGTACCATTACGATTCTATGGTTAGATTAATCCGAATTTTGGTTAATCCGAATTTTGGTTAGATTAATTGCAATTCTAGTTGAATTAACCACAATTCTGTTATAACAGAGAACTCATTCCAACTAAAATTTTAGTTAGGTTTCATTATGATTTAGGGTAACATATGTTTCGGGTCAGTTTAATCAGAAACCCATAATAACCAAAATTCCAGTTAGATTAATTGCAATTCTAATTAGATTAACCAAAAACTTTCCTCTTATCATTCCCTCTGTAAAAGCACCAGAAACATGAAACATTCGCAATGAGACATTAGACTTATAACAACTTGGGTATTGCAAAAGTGGTATGTCGCGACTCAAGTCTAGAAAAAAAAAAGAAGAGCAGATGAGGCGTGGAGAGGTGGTGCAGGAGGCTTGAAGAGCACGGTCCGATTAGCAATCGCCATGGAAACAAGCAGTTGATGCGATCAGTTCGCGCATGAGAGGAAAGGGCTGCGTTCGATGTGCGCCTATATTCCCTGCCGGGGCTATAGGTATATATATATATATATATATAAACCATCGTATTTAAAGCATTGCAATGATGATGGTAGACCCATGGTGAGGTTAAGGGGGATGAGAAATAGATTGGGAGGAGAGAGAGAGAGAGAGAATGAGAGAAAAGAGAATCCGGGAGAAAGCAGCAGTTCCCGTTCTCTCGGCCGGCTGCCTGTTATCATGAGAAACAAGCTTCCACTCTGATTTTTTAATCCGATCCCACCCACCCCTCTCTTTCAACTGAATTTTAAAATAACTGCAGAACGCCATTTGCTTCTCGCAAACAGACCGGGGTTAAGCTTTTGCTCTCCTTCTCTCTCTCTCTCTCTCAATTTCCCCTCTTTTTACCACTTTCTCCTACTTTTTCCATATCTCTACCTCTATACTATATATTTCTCTTTTGATGGCACTATTTTTTATCCCCTTTCTTTTATGCCTCTTTTTGATTTTGATGCAGCTTTTTTCAATATCGCATATACTCTTTGGTATGTGCGAGCGCCAGAGACGGATGGATAGGCCAGGACAGATAGAGAGATAGATATATATGAAGGCCTCTCTCGGATGCCAAATTGAAATGTTTAGCGCGTCGTTTCAGTGTGATCCATATATATATAGAGAGAGAGAGAGTCGAGCCTCTAGGCGCGCACATCCCTTGGTAGCAAAGCGCGCGCAGATAAGTGACAGTTTTATTAATTTCCCATCTCTCTGGCTACAATGCCACCCACTGATGTCACTCCTGCGAACACGAACACACAAACTTATATATATATATATATATATATATATATGTATATAGATATGGCACACGTTGTGCCTCTACATCAAGGGTTGGTTGGGATGTGAAATAAAGCTCAATAATGGCGTCGCGCCGTGACGGTGCCGCCACCCAACTTTCCACCATCCTATGTACTGTCTCTTCCATCTTTCAAGACCCGCGGGACAACCTTGGATATACTTTATTGTTTAATTTTATCATCATTTTTTTTTGGTTACGGAAGCAAAATTTTAATATATGTTCGAAAATCCAAAATGAACTAAGTTCAATTGAGGTTTGGTATAATCTAAAAGGTGCTTCTATGACAAAGTTTAGTTTCTTTTTTTGTCGGTTTCTATATTTACAGAGGCTCATAAATTTTTCGTCATTACTGCCATAATAATTCTACTCGATTCTGTTGTATCATTCCTAAATTATCACGGGAACGTTACTCGGCCATATACCATTTGGCAGTATACCAGATGAGAGCAGGATGTGTGAATCAGACTTTACTAATATAACCTAACTTACATGCCAATTTGACTAATTGTACGATTCCGTTTTGTACAGAAAGACGTCCATTTTAATTGTTTTTGAAATTTGTTGTCTACTAACAATTTTTACTGTGATTTATAAATCCAAAATTGCAAATTAATCTATATTTAAGTATACCATTTCTAAATTTAGTACTATTTGTGAATACAAAGAGCCATTTAAAAATAAGAATTGTACCGAATTCCACCGAAATTTTTGACCAAAAAGTACAGATTTTTACATAACCGAACTGCATTGGTTGAAGCAACCATTCCTTGTTTCAAACAACCTTAGGTTGAATAGAATCAGCAGTGGATTTTTTGGGGTCCTTGATACAATGGTTTAAGTAATTTGTTTATTTCAAACAAACAGAATCTGTAAGAGATTTTTTAAGGTACTTGATGCAATGGTTGAAGCAACCATTTTATTTGTTGAAGCAACCATTCCTTGTTTCAAACAACCTATCTAGTTGAATAGAATCTGCAGTGGATTTTTTGGGGTCCTTGATACAATGGTTGAAGTAATTTGTTTGTTTCAAACAAATAGAATCTGTAAGAGATTTTTTAGGGTCCTTGTTGAAGCAACTATTTTATTTATTTCAAACAACCTATGTAGTTGAATAGAATCTGTAGTGGATTTTTTAGGGTCCTTGATACAATCATATTGAAACTAGATGTTTGTTTAAATGTTTCGTTGGGGTCCTCTTTAGTAATTTATTATTTTCTGCTACATATTTTACAACTAATGAATTAAATATTTTAATGACTATATTCCCTAGCTGTAAAATATGTAGAAGAAAATAATAAATTACTAAAAATCACCCCAACCTATGGCCGATACGTTTAAACAAATAGTTTAGTTTGTATCAAAAACCCTAAAAAATCCACTACAGATTCTATCATTTGGGTCGCAAAATCAAAAATTCTATCTACTATCGACCATACTCAGATTGGTTATATCTGAAACTATTTTACAGATTCCAACTTTATTGTTCCAAAAATTCCGAATCGAAACAAGATTTTATTAAACCATACAAAAAGGCAAAAAAATTTCGCATATTTACCAAAACTTTTACCGCAGCCATTTTCGACTTTTGAGCCCTATAAGAGAATAAATTTTCAAACGATGAAAATGATAGTCACAATTAAATTTAGAGACGAAGCTATAGATTCTTATCTGTTTGAATGAAAGGCAAAAAAAATCCTAAGGAGATATCTGAAGAAGTCTCTCTCTCTCTCTCTCTCTCTCTCTCTCTCTCTCTCTTTTTCTCTCTACCGTTGGTGGTGGAAAATTTAATTTCGATCCCGTCGATTCAGCAGTTATATCCAAGTTTAATCTTTGATAAGGGTTAGTCTTTTAGTAATGGGATCCCGGAGGGTCGGTTGGACCAACCGAGACTGGGATGAGTGGAAAAAGGGACTGCGAAGATGGTAGAAAGGAAGCTTAAACCGTTAGATAGAGATCTCTGCCTCAGGACGAAAGTAATACCTACCGCTTATACCTTGAACTCGACTTTTATACGGTTGAAGCGTAACGAGCCTCACGATTGGATAACTTTTCCGACGCCAACTTTCCTCCAAGAGAGGACTCGTGTTTTTTTTTTTTTTTTTTTACTTGAAATCGAGTGTCATCCCAAGTTCTGCAAAACTCTCTCTTATTCCTTTTTTTTAACTTTCCGTTTTATAAATATATATTTACCGGAATCATAGTACTAAAATAGTAATAATAATTTATTTTCTTTTTTTTTTGTTACAGTTATGGGGTTGATTTGAATGGAGCAAGGAGGAAGAATGCAACCCGCGAAACTACCAGTACCCTTAAGGCTTGGTTAAACGAGCATAAAAAGAATCCATATCCAACGAAGGGGGAAAAAATAATGTTGGCAATTATTACAAAAATGACATTGACACAAGTGTCGACGTGGTTTGCTAATGCCCGACGGCGATTAAAGAAGGAGAACAAAATGACGTGGGAGCCAAGAAACAGGGTGGAAGATGAGGACAATAATAACGAAGACGATGATAGTGGAAGGAAGAGTGTCGATGACAAGGATCGATTAGGTAAATTCTAGAAACCGCACTTTTATACAGAAAGGATAGGTCATAAAAATACAAAAAACGATGCTTTTAAATTTTAGATTTGTAAATTAGAAAATTCTTTTTTATTTTTTCTAGATTCCAAAGACTCAGGGACTGGATCAAGTGAAGATGGCGATCGACCAGCTCATCGTTTGGATCTTCTTCATGGATCGAGTGGAGCTGGTGGATTTCCGGTGAAAGCTGAAAGTGAATGGAGTGAATCGCGAGCGGACAGTGGTCCAGATAGTCCGGAATGTCTTTTTGATCAAAGGGAACCAAGGCATCCAATGCAACTTCAACATCCGGCGTATTTACCATCGTCGCGACTCCTTCGTCATCCATCGCCCGAGGCAACATCACCAGGAAGTCATCATCTACCGCCAAGTACGAGTGCCACTTCAACCGGAAGTGCAACCACCAAACCAAGAATATGGTCCCTCGCCGATATGGCAAGCAAGGATGGTGATCAGCCTAGTCCAAATTCAGCGAGTCTTGTGTCTCCCTTTACATCATCGACGGGTGGTGGTGGTGGTGGAGGGGGAAAACTCGTCAGCCCCCTAGCAAGTAGATTACCACCTCATCATCCACTTCATCCGGCAATGCATCCCGGTTCACAATTTGTTAGACCTCATCCTGATTTTTATAGAAATTTTTACGGTTCTCTACATCAGGGTTCAGGTGATATGTCCCTTCTTGAAACGTATTCAAGAACATTAGGTGGATTGGGTGCTGCACCGGGAATTTTAACACCCACCTCCTCATCATCGTCTGATGTTAAACCCTTTTCAACTGATGTCAAATCATTTTCCACCGATGCCAAATCATTTTCCCCCGATGTTAAAACATTTAATCAAGATACTAAATTTACCACTGATGTTAAGCCTTTTTCAACAAATGGTAGCGGATTAAATAGATCACTAACAACATCATCGGGTGTTTCACCATCTTCATCATCGTCATCTGGCTCAACAGCTGGATCTGAACCACATCATCCGCCAACGGAATTAAAATCACCCGGACGACTGTGATTTTCCCTCGGGTGATTGAAAGACAATTTTTTTCATGACAATAAGAGACTATAAAATTTTTTGTAAATTAGTGTACAGAATATAATGCAAAAAAATGAAACCTTTCTTTCTCCTGGAGAAACGGATGAGTTACCCTGCTGCTTCCATGAAAAATATTTAAAAGAAAAAAAAAAAAAAGAGTAGTAGAATCCAGAAGTAGTAGTGAAATTAACGAAATACTTTTTAGATAGTATCGTATAAATATTATACATACCATACATACAAAAACAAATATAAAAAAAAAAATTATTAATATTATTTATGCGTCTGTAAATAGTAGGCCTGGTACATCCAGCCAGTGTATGTATTGTATGTAGAGTAGTGTGATAATTATTAAAATTGTATTAAATTGATAATTATAAAATAATTATTATTACGCAGTATAATAATTATTATTATTGTATCTGAAATCATTATATTCATACTAGCAATCGATGACAATTATTATTGCGACAATGATGATTATTGTTATTGCAATGTTTATAATATAAATATCGATTCATGCCTCGACATGTCAAGTTTTTGGGGTCATTAAATCCTTTCTTTTTTTTTTTGTTGATGACAATTTGTGAATCGAATCTCTTAAATGATTAAGAAAAAAAATTTGTTCTTTTATTATAATGCAATAAAAATTTTTGTTTTTCATTTATATATGAGAATCGATTAACAAAAATGTCAAAAATTAATTGTACTTCCAATTTGCGTCGCTTTCTTCTCAATAATAATTATATTGAACGAATGTGTTTTGAGAGTCTATTTGGAAAAGAAAGAAAAGAGAGCTTCTTTTTTTTAGACAATGAAGTGGTGACGCAAGGAATGTCCACATATCATGTCATGTCGTGAGTGAACGATCGCCAGTCATTCGTATCCAAATTTCATCGCCAACCTGCCGATACCACATTGGCAACGGCGGGTGGGCCTCTGTCCTTCGCAATAAACGAAATCATTACGAAATCATTAAAAAAAAATATATATATATCTCTCTCTTTTTTCTCAATTTACCTATCAATCATCCTTAATCCAATTTTTCTTTGATTTTTTTTCTCACTATTTTTCGTTTAAATTAAATAATAATGCAAAAAAATAATAATAATTTTAATAATTAAAAAAAAAATTAATTTTAAATAAAATTATTTTTTAATTAAATTTTTTTATTTATTTGCCAAAAAGTTTAGAATTTTTTTTTTTTTTTTTGAAATTCAAATATAAAGAGAATTTTTTAAATAAATAATTTACATTTAATTGTAAAATTATTTAATTTTTATAAACAATTGCAATTTTTTCAAAATAAATTTATCTTTTTTTCAATAATATCTTTTTTAAATAAAATTTTCTATTGAATTAATTCAGGTGTAAAATTACTACAAAAAAAAGCGTCATCGCAAATACATTCACAGGAAATAGAAAATCCGATTCCGTTTACATTTTGAAAGCAAAATTACAATATCAGACAATTTTTTGGCTCAAAATAATTTTGAATCAATTTTTGGGCTTAAAATAAAGCTAATGGAGGCTATATTTATTCGCAAAAATAAACAATTTTGAGTCCAAAGTGGATTGAAATCAAATTTTATTTTTTTGTTGTCATTTATTAATTTATTTTTTTTATTAATTTTTATAAATTTTTGCAATCAGAATTTATATGAAAGTATTTTTTTAAAAATAAGCAAACATAAAAATCCAGAATGCAATTTAAAAGAATTTTATTTTCTTAATAATAATAAAAATAATAATAATAATAATAATAATAATAATAATAATAATAATAATAATAATAATAATAAAAATAATAATAATAATAATAATAATTATAATAATAATAATAATATTGCGAATATTTCACGGCAATGTTCAAGCAAAATTGCTGGAACTTAACAATATTGCAGCAATATTACATGATAATATAGTGAATATTTCCAGGTAATATTGCGGCAAGGTTACATGGCAATACTGTAAATATTGCACGACAATTTGAGTCAATATTGCATGAACCTTATATGACAATATTGCAGGGCAATGTTGAGGTAATATTGCGGCAACGCATTTATTATTTCCATTTTGTAGAACACAATAATCAATGTTGCAGCAATATTGCTGTGAAATATTGGCGATATTTTAATATAATGTTGCCGCAATATTGCCTGGAAATATTCACTATATTATCATGTAATATTGATGCAATATTGCCGTGTAATATTCGTAATAATACTCTAATATTTTCGTGTAATATTCGGAATATTTCTATTTAATGTTGCGACAATATTTCCATAAAATATTCACAATGTTACAATGTAATGTTGCCGCAATATTACCTGGAAATATTCACTATATTATCATGTAATATTGCTGCAATATTGCCGTGTAATATTCGTAATAATACTCTAATATTTCCGTGTAATTTTTAGGAATATTTCTATTTAAAGTTGACGCAATATTTCCGTGATATATTTGCAATTTTTTTTCCTTAATGTTAATACAAAATTGTAGGGCAATATTCGCAATATTTTTTAGTTACATTGCAGCAATATATTACCGCGAAATATTGTCGGTGTAATGTTGCCGCAATATTGCCTAGAAATAATTTCGTGTAATATTCGCAATAATTCCATGCAATATTTGGAATATTCTTATTTAATGTTGCAGCAATATTTCCATAAAATATTAGCAATATTATCACGTAATGTTAATGTAATATTTCCTAAATATAACCGTGAAATATTTGCAAAATATTATCATGGAATGTTCATGCAACATTGCCATGCAATATTAGCAATATTTTTTAGTTAATGTTGCCGCAACATTACCATGCAATATTAGCAATATTTTTTAGTTAATGTTGTCGCAACATTGCCGTGCAATATTTGCAAATATTGTCACATAATAATTGGGTCATTTTTTTTATTATTTCAATTTATTTTGCTATAATAAAAAAATATTTTACTATATTAAATAATATCTGTGATTAAATTTAAAAAAAAAAAAAAAAATTTCAACATTATCAAACGGAAATCTTAATTTTTGGTAAAAATATTAAGAAGAATCGAGGCACTATCTAAAAGTTACATATACATATATAAATGCGCTCACTGAAAAAGACAATAGATGAGACATGGCATCACGTTCATCGAAAATAACCGCAGAGACTGGAGCAGATGAATATGAAACGAAGGATTCTTAGAATCCGTTGTGAGTTGTACTTATAAAAATGCAAAGCGACGGACTTCTGGGTGGTTGTGGGACAAGGCTGGTTATTAGTAAACATTTAAATCGACAATCGCTATATGGCTGTATAAGCAGCGGGAGAATGCGATTCACTCTCGTTTCTCTTCCTCTTTTATATATATATACACTCTTTCTCTCTTTCTCTGAATCGTTTTCGCGTGCCAATTTTATCTCTCTCTCTCTCTCTTTCTTTCTTTCTTTCTCTCTTTCTTGAGTAGAGAGAGAGAGAGAGAGAGAGATCGGTTCGCAAAGCGGAGAGAAAACAAGAAATGTCGCGAGACCACCCGCTAGGACCTCAAGGATCGAAACCGCGGATCCCAAGGAGGTCTATCCCATCTTCATGAATCAACTCGTTCCTGAATCGGCATAAAGCTTGCCTTAAAGGAGTTCTCCGGGGATGTAAGCTAGGTTTCAAGAGTTATGTTCGACTCCCGGTTCCTTCGAACTGAGAGAGCAAAAGAGGCGCGCGGCATTTACTGTTTGTGCGGACCCTGTTAAAAGTCGCGATACCAAAAACCGAATGACGATATTCAATTCCTTCTATATATTTATACTTCTAACAATTTCGATTCAAGATCAAGAAAATTGTTTCTTGCACATAAAAATTTTCATTAAAAAAAAAAAAAGTTATTTTTATTTTACAATTTCGTAATTTTTTTTTTTTTAATTAATGGCGATGATATGAACAAACATCGATCTCGTTCTCTTTTTTCTTATAGTTGGGTTAAAAGTAAACCAGCTCTGCATTATATTTGCTTTTATCGAGTTTTAACGGAACAACGGATTCCTTTATGGAAACGCCGTTAATTTTACGAGGCGGGGCATATTTAGCTTGGGTGATCGTAAAGTCATACTTTCGAGTCGCGATAAAGTTAAAACACCATCGGCCAGGCTTAAAGCAAAGTTTGGCTCGTAAATACAAGGGGAGTATGTTGAGAAAGAGGGGGCAAGTTACTTCAAACTTTGAAAACATTACGTTTCCAATTTGCCCCGAACAAAAAAAAAAAAAAAAAAAAAAGAAATTTTCTTCGTACGATATATTGATGCTAAAATATTATGTATTTTCATTTTTCAATATATGAAGAAAAAATTTAGTTACTGTAGCTAATATTTAGCTACTTAAGCCAATATTTAGCTACTTTACCTAATAATCAGCTAAAATTTAGTCTAAAATTAGGTATCTTAGCAAATATTTAGCAAAATTTTTAATCTGTTACCTAACATTTATCTAAAATTTAGCTACTTAGGATAATATTTAACTATACCTTAGTCAATATTTAGTTAAAATGTAACAAATATTCAGCCCCGTTAACTAATATTCAGCACAAATTTAAATTAGCTACTTAAGCAAATAACACATAGATACTTTAGCTAATATTTCATAATCTTGGCAAAAAAATTTTATTTTCTTTAGCAAATATTTAGCTTTATACTATTTTTTTTAAGCAAACAATACTTTTTTCAAATCATACTAACTGGAAACTAACCGGAAAATAAGTGAAAAATAATTTTTTTTGGATAGAATGTTTTCCTGGAAAAGAAAAGAAATTTTAAAAACTTACTCAATAGGTAATTTCTATCTTATTTATTTTATTAGCTGATACTTTTTTAAAGTAATAAATACTGTCCTTAAATCATACTAACTGGAAACTAACCGGAAAATAAGTGAAAAATAACTTTTTTTGGATAGAATGTTTTCCTGGAAAAGGAAAAAAATTTTTAAAACTAACTCAATTTAGACAATATTTAGTTAATATTTAACTACTTTAGCCAATTTTTAGCTAACAGTTAGCTGCCTTAACTAATATTTAGCTACTTTAGTAAATATTTAGCTAACAGTTAGCTGCCTTAACTAATATTTAGCTACTTTAGTAAATATTTAGCTAACAGTTAGCTGCCTTAACTAATATTTAGCTACTTTAGTAAATATTTAGCTAACAGTTAGCTGCCTTAACTAATATTTAGCTACTTTAGTAAATATTTAGCTAACAGTTAGCTGCCTTAACTAATATTTAGCTACTTTAGTAAATATTTAGCTAACAGTTAGCTGCCTTAACTAATATTTAGCTACTTTAGTAAATATTTAGCTAACAGTTAGCTGCCTTAACTAATATTTAGCTACTTTAGTAAATATTTAGCTAACAGTTAGCTGCCTTAACTAATATTTAGCTACTTTAGTAAATATTTAGCTAACAGTTAGCTGACTTAACTAACATTTAGCTACTTTAGTAAATATTTAGCTAACATTTAGCTACCTTAGCTAATATTTATCTACTTCAGCTTTGTTAACTAATACAGCTAACAATTTGCTTTCACAGTGAACATTTATTTACTATGACAATTAATTACGAGCTACCATAACTATAAATTAGCTATATATATATATATATATATATATATATATATATATATATATATAAGCAAACTCATTTTTCTTCGTGCGTGTAAAATTGTAGAAAATATAAAAATTAAATATAAAGAAAGCTGTGAGATTTGTCTGAAAAAAACTTGAATAATGAACCTCTACTGTTAATGGTTATATATATGCAGAAAGTCCAGGAGTTCCTGCTGAAAACACTATGGGTACAAAATTAACAGTTTGATGATATGAGTCAAAGTTGGAGTTGTTAAAGTGATAGATCATCGTTTCCCACCATCGTTCATTGCGTTGACATACAATTTTTCAAAAATTCAAACAGACTTTCCTTGAAAGGTGCAATGAGTTTACAAAAAAAAAAAAAAAGGAAATTACAAACTAATTTTTATTTGAAATTTTTCATTAAAGTATTTCCAAATTTATTTTCAAAAAGTATTTTCAAAAATTATTTACATATAAGTTTCAAAAAAAAAAAATTCAAAATTTTTAAAATTATTCAAAAAATTTTCTAAAAAATTGGCAAAATTATTCTAAAACTAAATAAAAAAGAAAAAAAAATTGTTTCAAGAATCTTTCTGTTTTATTGATACAGAGAGGGAATAAAATACAGAAGACATCTTCCTTCTCTCTGATTTTTGTCTGTATTTTGAAATCAGTGTTTGATGCAAGCCGCGCTCATCTCCCTCTATATCTATTGTTCCTGAATAAACCATCATCAAATATATACTCTTGAACGGATTGGGTCCAACGATTACGTTGGGGAAAAAAAAATTTTGGGTCTCTCTCTCTCTCAGATCTCTTTATTTCCTCATCTTTGTATTCCAAGCATACATATACTACTGTTTCCATTCAATATTACAGATTAATAGAATCAGTAAAAATCAGTAAAATGACTTTGCAATTTTGATCAATAATTCCATCAATTATTATACCTATAATTTTTTTTTTTAAATAAATTATATTGCAATTTCTATTTATACGAAACATCTACTAATTCTCTATATCCAAAAAGAATATATAAAATAATAATAAGAAAAAGTTTTGGAAAACAAAATAGCACATCTATAAAGAAACAAGAATCTTGTTGAAAAATGATTCTAATTAATACAGTGTCAAGGGAGCAATCAAGAAGATCTCAAATTGTAAAATTAATTAGAGATAAAGGCTTGGGAGAAAGAGTTAGGTATATATTAGAACAAGAAGAAGACGAAGAAGAAGAAGAAGAAGAAGAAGTACTTTAGATCGCGCTCAACAACAGTATTTCATTCGTATATACGCGATGCTGAGAAGTCGTATTCAAAGACATCAAAGAGATCTTGCCAACTCCGCCGGATGTCCGGCTGGTGGCACCTTGAAAAAGGTGTGGGGGGGGGGAGAAGGGAAAAATAAAAAAAAAAAAAAACGCAGTGACACTCGAATCTTGTCGGCTGGCAAACGACATAAGTCACCTACTAAATTAGTGGCTAAAGAAGCAACTCATAATTCACCGCTAGTTAATTGGTGGCATTTCCACGACAGCTTAAACTGGATACATTTATACGTCATATACGCAACTCAACGCGCATAACCAGTTGTGTGTAAACAAATGTACAAACCATAATCGTATCATATTATTTTTATCAAAAAAAAAAAAAAAAAAAATAGAAAATGACGCGAATAATCTGCTAAATGGATAAATAAATTCACATTCAGGGGAAATTAAAATTTAAAGAGCAACTGTTTCCATAACAAAACCGTTTCCATAGCAACAGTTTCCATGACAACCATTACCATATAGCAACTGTTTCTATAGGAACCGTTTCCATGACAACTAGTATTACCATAGCAATTGTTTCCATGACAACCAGTACCATACCAACAGTTTCCATGGCAAACGTTACCATATTAACCGTTTCCATGACAACCAGTATTATCATAACAATAGTTTCCATGACAACCAGTATTACCATAACAATAGTTTCCATGACAACAGTTACCATAGTAACCGTTTCCATGACATTAGTTACCAGGGCAACCGTTTCCATGACAACCGTTAGCACACGGAAAGAAAAGGAATGGTTGGGCCAACCATAGGTATTGATAAATACGTTCAATCAATATTATATGGTTACCACAACCATATCTTTAGTTGATACAACCATAGTATGGTTGGCCTAATCAAAGGTTAGGTTCTCACATCAAAATGACGACCCAACCATTCCTTTTTTTCCGTGCATATTAACCGTTTCCAGGACAACTAGTATTACCATAACAATAGTTTCCATGACAACAGTTACCATAGCAACCGTTTTCATGACAACCAGTACCATAACAACCGTTTCCATGACAACCGTTACCATATTAACCGTTTCCATGACAACTAGTATTACCATAATAACCGTTTCCATGACAACTAGTATTACCATAACAATAGTTTCCATGACAACCGTTTCCATGACAACTAGTATTACCATAACAATAGTTTCCATGACAACAGGTATCATAACAATAGTTTCCATGACAACAGTTACCATAGCAACCGTTTCCATGACATTAGTTTCCAGAGCAACCGTATATCCATGACAACCAGTACAATAGCAACAGTTCCCATGGACAACCAGTATTACTATAACAATAGTTTCCATGGCAACAGGTACCATAACAATAGTTTCCATGACAACAAGTACCATAGCAACCGTTTCCATGACAACCAGAACCAGTATTTGTATATATATCTTCCTATATTACAAAAAGATATCGCCGCCGCCGCTGTTCAAGAATTCTTGACCTTCAGGTTAGGTTAGGTCAGGTAAGGTTAGGTTAGTGTAGATCAGGTTAGATTATACCTTCAAAATTAGGTCAAATATCGCGGGTCAAAAGGTGAACATAACCTTAAAATTAGGTCAAATATCGCAGGTCATGAGGCGAACATAACCTCAAAATTAGATAAAATATGAAGCTCCCCCCTCCCCTACAAGACCTACGACCCATAGAGGTCATAGGTCAAGAGGCAAACATAACCTCAAAATATGATGTTCGGGAGGTCGAGAGTCGAACATAACCTCAAAATCAGGTCAAATATCACAGGTGAAGAGGCGAACATAACTTCAAAAATTAGGTCACATGTCAAGAGGTAAAAGGTAAAGGTAATGTACAATTAATTAAATAAATGAAAGATAGGGGGGTTGGCGCGCGAATTTTTGCATTCAAAATCGTTTTCAGTTTTGAGGTTATGTTAGGATCTCCATCCACCCTTAAATATCATATAATTAAGATAAATGTCAAAAAAAAAATTCTCCAATTCAGATTATATATATATATACAAAAAATTTGTAATAGAACAATTATACTAAAATAAGTCTTTAATATATATCGTACTGTGTGATTTTATAAAATACTATAAAGAATTGGAAGATTTGTGCTGTATTTCAGAAACCAGTCAGTCTATACCAAATGACCTTCAAACAACCTTTTCAATCGTGAGCTTGTTTGGCACCTTTCGTCGCAAAAAACCTGCTTTGATAGCAGTGTCACCGAGTCTCGGCAAAACCAAAGGTGTTTTCAATGTGCTCCAAAAATTGTTAATTAGGATAAACTTTTGATAATTAATTTTTATTCAAGAATTTCAAGAAGAAATTGAGAATTTTTTTTTTTTTGCATAACTAAATATACACTCAGAGAAAAGTTTTCTTTGAATCAAAAAAATATTTTTTTTTTGTATTAACACAATTTTCTTCTATTAATACAATTTTTTTCGTATTTTTAACAAGAATTCTTTAATTTAAATCAACAATTATTATTATTTGATCTAAATAAAAGTTTAATTTATTTTAATACACTTTTCGAATGAAGGGCGAATTTGATTGATCCAAATAAACCTTTGGTTGATCCAACTAAAAATTTGGTTAAAAGAATAGAAATATATTTATTTGGTTGATGCGCAATTAACCATAATTTTGTTGTTTCAAACTAATTTTTTTTCTTCAGTATATGGAGCCTGCTTACATTGTGTGGATAAATTTAATCTTCCGAGAGGTTAAAAGCAGTAGATATATTCTGCGTAGAAGCTATGTATTCATTCTGCGCAGGCGCAGAATATATCTACTGCGTTCAACCTTTCGGAAGATTAAATTTTATCCACACGGTGAAAACGGGCTCATATTCAGTTTTCTAAATTCTCTAAATCTAAATTATTAAAAACTGTAACATAATTTGAATTACTGAGTATAACTTTTTGCTTTCGAATTAGTAAAATTTAATTAATTCAAAAGCAACAAAAGCCAAAATCAATTAAACACAAAAAATTCTCAGTTTTTCTCAAAATTTTCTAATTAAAGGTAAATTTTTTTTTATAAATTTATATATATATATTTTTTTTATCTATATGTCGCACAAATGAATCAAAGTACGCACATATATATATACTCTGTATTCCCTGTAGAAGTTGGCACGTTGCTTTCTTGGAAAACAAACATGAGCCGATATAATTAGTAGCGCGTGTCGACTAACACCAAACTATTCCTATATATATTCAAAGGAGAGTTAAAATTCTCTTTGTACCGATAAAACTTTTCAAGAAAAGAAAAAGAGAGAGGGAGAGAAAAAGTAAATCCTATTATTAATACACTTCGTTTGCATTCTTCAAACTCTCTCGTTATGTTTTCTGTTTTTATTATAATTATGCGCACAAGGAATTTGTAATCAATACAAAAATAAACGTCATGTCCGGTTATAAGAAAACATTTTTCAGTATACTTTTATTTTTCTTTTTTGTTTCTTTTGTCGAAATTCATTCAAATAATCAATTTCAACAAAAGAAGTTTGTATATATGGAAAAAAAAAATATTATATGCATTTTAAATGTAAATATGAGTCTTCTGAATGACTGGAGGGATTTGGACATTGTATATATATAGGATATCATCGAAGTCACGTCTCAATCGATGTCCGATCAGAAAGGAGACGGATGCTACAAGAAGAGGAAGCCTTGAATTCGACCAAACGTGCCGAATGTTAATTATACAACAGCGGGTCGATGCTTAGGGTGAAAAACTTCTTGTCCAACTCTCGCCATTCGCTCGACGACAGTTATATTCTCGAGCCAATAAAGAAAAGAGACTCATCTGCCTTATGACAAAAAGAAAACGGGTTTCGAATCACTCATTAATACTTATCAACTTTTTTCACCCCCAAAACATATATATTATTATTAAAGGATCCGTGTATAGCCGCATCTGAATTTTGACAAGAAACATTCGTTACAAATTAATGATTTACAATTTTTTTTTTTTTTTATCATTTTGAAAAAAAACAGTTCGCATTGACTTAAATCAAATATAGAAATAATTTATATACACAAGATTCAATTTTTCAATTGGAATTTCATATGAAAAAAAAAGAAATTGAATATTAGTGGCGGGTCTTTTGAATTTATATATTTATTTGAGAAGAACGATATAGTTAGATATAAATATAAAATGAAAGTTTATTATGAGAGGACAGAAGTGAGAGATGCAATGTATGTGTCACAACAGCGTCGAGGCGCGAAGCGTCAAAAGTGGATTTATTATATTATCCTTAGTGTGTCTTTGCGATTAGACGGAAAGTCTTTGATGTTTCTTGCAGCAGGTACATATTTCTATGACGCATTGCCGTTTATCATATCACAACGAAAATTAGTCTTGTCCCCCCATTTTAAACAAATCGTCACTTTCTTTTGATCGTTTTAATTACATACATACCCTCTAAATTTGAATTTGTAAAAATTTTTATAGTGACTAAATTTTTGCTTTTGAATTAGTAAAATTTAACAAATAGTAACATTTTTTTTAAACTACTAATTAATAGAACAAACTTTTTATTATTTAGTTAAATTTTACTATACTATTAACTATTATTATTATTCATATATTAATACTACACTCAGAGAAATGGTATATATTTGTCTCCGAGCCTACTAACTCATTTATTTGTTGCAAATATATTTCATTTCATTGAAATAAAAAATTTATTTAAGCCAAAGAAATTAATTATTTCTGACAAATAAAATTTTTATTTACGCCAAATAAATAAGTTAGTAGGCTCTGAGACAAATATACGTTTATTTAACTCAAATATATTTTATTTAGTTCAAATATATCATTTCTCTGGGTGTATAATATTATTATACACCCGCACACTCAGAGAAATGGTATATTTGTCATACTAACTTAAATATATTTTATTTGGTTCAAATATATCATTTTCCTGGGTGCAGAGAAAAGATTTCTTTGATTTAAAGAAACCAATTTCTTTGACTTGTTTTCTTTCATTCAAAATAAAAGTTTCTTTGAAACAAAAAATGCTTTTTAGTTACAAATATAAATTTTTTTTGAATAAAAGAAATTTTTACATTAAATAAAAAAAAATTATAACGTTAATATAGGGTCAAAGAAACATTTATTTGAATTAAATAAAAAAAATTTTCTTTGAAACGAAGATAATTTTTTTTTGAATCAAAGATAATTTATTTAAAAGAAATAAATTTTCTTTGCGTCAAAGAAATTGATTTCTTTGAATAGCATTATAGTATAATAATAGACTCGATATAAACTAAAAAATTTTTTTATTCCCCAACTTCCTAAAGAATATTTAATATATTATTAGGCTCTAAGTGTTCCGTTCTAAACTAAGGTCAGCGACTCATTTTCGTAAAATGTCAAATTTTAAGGTTATATGTTACAATGTTTTAAAAAATTCAAAAAGATATAATTAATTTTGAACCAAGATAAAAAATTATGTTATAGAGTAAAATGAGTTTTCTGTTCATGGTAGGATTATTAGTTTTTTTATTTAATCAATTAATATATTTTAATTGATTAGATAAGTATATCAAAATACTTTAATTTTTTTTTTTTTTTTGTTTAAGATTGTTTTGCTATATATTTCAACTATAATTATTTTAATTTTTGTTTTATGATAATATTATTTTTATTTGTTTATTAATAAAAAAATTTTATTGGCCATTAAAATAAATAAATATCAGTAATGAAAATATTATATAGAAACTGATGTTAATGGAATGAAATAAACTTAAAGTTAAAGACAAGATTTGTATAGAATTGGTTATGTCAAGGTTGATATAAAAGTTGGCGTATCAAGTGGAAATGTTTTTTGTATAACTAATTAATAGTAAAAAAAAATCATTTACTATTAATTAATAGTTAATAATATAATAAATAATAATTTAATATAGTAAAATTAACTCTGTATAATTATACAAATTTAAAACCATATTCATTCGTCATTATTTCAAAATTATGTATATTTCACATGTTAAGGAGTCTCACGAAAGGGCGCGAATATTCAAAATTTAATTCTCAAAAAAAGAAACACAAAATTCATTCCAACAACATTATTAAAAATATTATTCCAATTATTATTATTATTATTATTATTATTATTATTATTATTATTATCATTATTATTATCATTATTATATTAAAAATATCTTTTATAATAAAAATGCCTTGTTTTAAATCGAAATTTATTAGAAGAGACTCTTGAAAATTTATATATTAATAAGTATATAAATTTTCAAGACTCGCCTCTCTATTTGGATGAATTTTGACGTCTATGTCAAAAGCTAGATGCCTATATAGCGCGCGGTAATGACGCGTGTATTAAAAAGCTGACTGACTTAAAATAAACTAGCAGTGATTGATGAGAGCTTTACCGTTGTAGAAGTAAAAAAGAAAAAAAGAGAAGAAAGCAGAGAATGAACAAGAAGAAGAAAGAGAGGAGAGAGGGTGGACCAAAAGATTCACGAAACTCTCTTGTATACATATACATATGAAAGAAACGAAGAGACACCTCGACGATTTGTGTCACAAACATTTCTATATGTACACGAGGCAAAGTGTTCGTGAAGCATGGTAAGGCACACTGCGTCGAGTTACAAGCTCAATGTTATAGTAGCATACGAGGATACAAGCTAAGTGTCAGGGAGTGGCGAGAGTCGCTTCGTTTCCAGCGGAACATCCGCACCACGTACTTTGACACCACACACAGGAACATACTCGCTTTTGTATATATATATATATATATATATATATATATATATATATATATACTAGAGGGGCTACGCCCCCCTGCGCGCTTCGCGCGCCAACCCCCTATTTTTGGCGGGAAATACAGAGAGAGATGAGGGAAGGGTCATTTAGGTCATTTTTGATGGAGGAGGTGAAATGAGAGGAGGGAGGGGGACTTGCGGCTATATTCAGAGTCTTGAAACGAACATAACCTCAAAATTTAGGTCATTTTTGACGGAGGAGGGGAAATGAGAGGAGGGAGGCGGACTTGCGGCTAAATTCAGAGCCTTAAAACGAACATAACCTCAAAATTTAGGAGGGGGGACTCCCCCCTCCTAGGTCAAGAATTCTTGAAACAGCGGCGGCGGCGGAGGCGGCGGCGGCGATATCTTTTTGTAATATAGGAAGATATATATATTTATATATATTTATATATATATTTATATATATATATATATATATATATATATATATATATATATATATATATATATATATATATATATATATATATATATATATATATATATATTTATACATGGGAAAAAAAACTTTACCTCAAACAACGATAAGTTTTATTAAAGCAGCGAAAATTTTCGCTATTCTAACGAAACATATAGCTGTTCCAAATAAAGATTTTTTTCCGTGTAACTAATTTAGATAATAAAAAAAAAAAATTCTGTCACTGATTCAAGTATGGTAAAATTTCTACTAATCATGTAGTTTAAAATAACTAATTAACTATATTAGTTAAATTAACTTTTAAGTTGCGTCAAAATAACTAAAATTTCTTGTAACTAATTAACTAATTATTCAAATTCAACTATTTTTCTACTAAAATTATAAACGGAGAAAAATAGAAAAATGAATAAAGTAATTTTTACTATACTTTAAAAGTAAAATCCGAACTGTCTGCAATTTTTGCGTATTTCTGTTAATTTTTACTCCAGAAATAGTAAAATTGACTAATTTTGGAATTATTTTTACTATTTGACTATTTTTGGAGTAAATTTTACTATTTCTGGAGTAAAAATTGCCAAAAATGCGCAAAAACTGGGGACAGTTCCGGTTTTACTTTTAAAGTATAGTAAAAGTTACTTTACTCGTTTTTCCATTTTTCTCCGTATAGTAAAAATATAATTTCTATTTTAGTAGAAAAAGTAGTTGAAATAATAGTCAAATTTACCAATGTAAAATGTAACTAATTTTTAAAATTTAAAAAGAAACTACAAAATTAACGATAATTATAATAATTATAATAATAATTCGACAATATAGTATGACAATTGTCAATTCTCTGATGCTTTCGAAAATATATATTCCTGCGTATATATTTATAAAATACAATAAAAATTTTATTACTTTCATATATATGTATACAACTGTTTAGATTAATGGTCCGTTGAGTTTCGATTTCACAATAATGACAAATTACAAACTTCTTTCACATTATTATTATTATTATCATAAATAAAAGCAAGAGACCTTTTAAGTAGTTTTGATGAATATCTCCTCTATTTGCATAGATGTGCTCATATAAAAGGAAATAAAAACTTATGTCCTCTAATATACATTGCAATATAATGTAATTAGTTTTTAAAATGATTTATTATACTTCTCCTATTATACTCTACTATCTATTGGTGCTTTTATTATATTATTATATTTATTAAAATATTATATAATCAAATATAAAAAAGTCGAATTTTTACCCCAAAATCGGTATAAAAATTACCTGCAACAAATTTTATCCTAGTTGAGGGCGCCACCGTCTATGTGAATTAGCATTGGTTAAAATTACCCGCAACAAAATTTACCCAGCGATTTTTCTGTGATAAATATAAGGGGCCATCCATAAATTACGTTAAGAGGGAGGGGGGGTCAAGAATTTACAACATGCAACAGAAAAAATGGCGCTAATTTATGCAAAAAGTGCAACAAGGGGGAGGGGGGGGGTGTCGAAAATGGTGAAAAATAGTGCAACGTAATTTATGGATGGCCCCTTAATATAATACACGGAAAAAAATATTTACCTGAAACAACGAAAGATTTTACTAGACTAGCGAAATATTTAACTGAAACAAGTAAAACTTTTGCTACTGTAGTGAAATATTTCGCTGTTTCAGGTAAATATTATTTTTCGTGTATAATATTTATTTATTGTATTTTATTATATATTATATAATATATTTTGGTCCATATTTAGTATTATGTATTTTTTTTTTATTGAGGTAACTATTTTTTTTTCTTTTTTTTTATATTAACACAAAAAACTCTTGTTTTCAACGAGAACATAAATTACATAAGATGTAAGAATTTATACACAGTATATATTATACTCTTTCTATATATTTTTGAGGCGCCATCGCGACTTCCGGCGCGCCGGCAAGAGACTCGAGATTCGTCAACATAACGATCTTGCTGACGCGCAGCTTCCTTTTCTCATATAGTGTATATATATGAGGAAAATGACGGAAGGGTCGTCGTCGTTTGTCTCAACAGAATCGTTAAGCCTCCTCGCCTTTTTTGACCCAAAGAATTCTAGACGTTTTAATGAATTGCAACCAATTATTTATAATTAAGCATCCATAAGCAATTTTTCGAAATAAAATATATTATTTGAAAAAAAATTTAATTTATTAATTTTTTTGGTTAGGGAAAACAGAATTTTAGGGTTTTTAACTATAACTCTTTTTTTAATTATAATTTTTTTTAACAACAGTTATTTTTTTTACTACAATTATTTTTTTAACTACAATTTTTTTAACTACAATTATTTTTTTTAACTATAATTATTTTTTAAACTACTTTTTAACTATATTTTTTTTAACTACAACAACAAATTTTTTTTCTCTCTCTTTCTCTGTACATTTTACGTATTGTCTCTTATAATAATCATCATTTACATGAAAAAGATTCGTAATTCACTATGCGTGTGTATGTATATATGTGCGTCGGGATTCAGAGGGAAATTTATGAAATCGGTATTCGCTTAAGCTGCAACGTCGATACTGAACCTTGGGTATTTATTTTTCGGTAGAGTCCTCGAAAATATACGCGAATAACGGAATTAACGCTTTCAAACTTATTGAGCGAAACTTTTTATCGCTACCACCATTTTCCACTTGTGTCCATATATATAGAGTAAAAGTTTTTTTTTTTTTTTTTTTTTATTACCCAAAGATGTTTAATCTCTTGAATATTGTGAATTTCATTTTTATATTCTTTTTACCAAATATAATTTTATAAAAATACCAAATTTTTAAATATTCCACTACTCTCTAAATCTAAATTAGTACACTCAGAGAAATGGTATATTTGTTTTCGAGCCTACTAACTCATTTATTTGTTGCAAATATATTTCATTTCATTGAAATAAAAAATTTATTTGAGCCAAAGAAAAATTTATTTCTGACAAATAAATTTTTTATTTACGCCAAGTAAATAAGTTAGTAGGCTCTGAGACAAATATACTTTTATTTAATTCAAATATATTTTATTTGGTTCAAATAAATCATTTCTCTGGGTGTAAAAATGTTTATTAATTTGAATTAGTGACGCACTTCTTTGCTTCTGAATTAGTTAAATTTTACTAATTATTATAGTAACTTTTACTAACAATTAGTAAAATTTAACTAATTCTAAAGCAAAAAGTGAGTCACTAATTTCAATTAGTAAACATTTTTACTAATTCAGATTTAGAGAGTAAAAAAAAAAGATTTATTTGATTCAAATAATCGGTTACTTGACTATTATCAAATAAATATATTTACTTGAACAAAATATTATTTTTATTTGATTTAAATAAATTGCATTTAAACCAATAATTTCTGTATTTGCCAGAAAAATATCATAATAATTTTTTATATTAACAAAACTAATTTTTTTTGGCGGATGATTATCTCATTAAAATCATTAGGTAGAATTTTTATTTTAAAGAATTTTATTATATATATATAATTATTTTTTTGAACGAATTTTCATTTTTCGAAATAGAATTTGTTAGAATTTGTTTTTAAACAAAGTTTTACTTAAATTCTTACGTATCGAATTTTTACTGTACTTATTAATCCTTAAAACGTCGAATATCCATTTTTTCCGAAACTCCAAATAGCCGAAAAAAACAATCGTCAGAAAAAGGAGAAGGGCGTCTAAGGCCCCTTGGCCTTAGGGTTTTCGGGGTCGCTGATTATGAATCCGACGTTAATTTTTCAAAATTCCAAATGGCGGATCCAATCGGGCGGATGACTTTTTGAAAATCTAATATTATTGGCCTGAAAATTGTTACTCGGAGGTTATCGGGATCGCTGATTACGAATCCGATGTATGTTTTTTAAAATTCAAAATGGCGGATCCAATAATATTAGATTTTCAAAAAGTCATGCGCCATATTGAATCCGACATTTTGAATTTTGAAAAACTAACATCAAATTTGTAATCAGCGACCACGAAAACCCCCGAGTAACGAGTTTCAGGCAAATCCAATGAATTTTTCGAAAATGTGTCAGTCATTTTGGATCCGCCATTTTGAATTTAGAAAAACTAACGTCAGATTCGTAATCAGCGACCCCGAAAACCCCCGAGCAACGATTTTCAAGCCAATTGCTCAACATTTAGAAAATGTTTTTTGCATGTTTTTTTGATTCTCTTTTTGAAAAAAAAACCCTAAAATCTAAGGGTTAATTTGACCAAAACACCCCCGTTTCTCCTAAAATCAATGAAAAATTACTTTTTCTACTATAAGAAAAAGTTTTCAACCATTTAAAGTAAAATCCCAAGGGGGCGAAATATAGGTCTTAGGGGCACTCCGCCTTTCGGCACGAATTTTAAAATTAAAACCAATTAAAAATTATCAAGAAAATTTTAATTGCGGTGAATTTTAAAAATTACGCCGAAATATTTTTCTGTCGATTGTTTTTTATTAGCAATTTTGGAGAAATAAAAATTTGACAGTCGGCAATAGATGCGCGCGCATCGTCTTGAAGATGATGTTTTTGGAAAAAGAGACGATGCGCGCGCATCCATTGCTAACCTCTAATTTTTTTGTTGCAGAAAAGAAAAATTATTAAAATACTAACATATGCAATGTGTAAATAAAATTTCGAATGGAATTCAGTATTTGTTAAAATAAATAAAAATATTTACATGAATCTCTGAAAGTATACAGAATATCAGGTGTTATTGTTACCACTTCAAGGATGGAGGAATGTATACAAAATGAAGATACATTGTAGATGGCGCAACATACTAAAAGAGTGATTACAAAAATACAAGTAAATTTTTTTTTTTTTGATCCAAATTTCATAAATTTTTTATTTAGAAATTAATACACTACTTCTTTTTTTTGTAATAATTGATAATAAAATGTGAATTAAATATTTTTTTTTAAGGCAAAAAAAAAAACAGAAGGTGAAAAAAAAATGCAAAACAATGGATATAATTCTAGAGGATGGCAGAAAAGTTAGGATCAACTAGGGAATTTCGAGACGACGAAGAGACCAGTACTAGTCAACCAACTGGTCGCGGCATATTGTCAGGGCGATAAAACGAAAGCAAAAGGCGGCCAAATAAATTTATTAATGCTGGAAAGCAGTGGCTGTTTGCATTCCACAGAGGCTGCAACCGACACACTGAATTGTCGCTCTCATTAGCGACTCGTTCTCTCTCTCTTTCTCTTTTTCTCACTCCTTCCGTTTCTCATTCTCTCTCTCTTTCTTTCCTTCCAGCATCTCTCACAAGCTGTTTAGCTTGTTGCCTTCTTTGAGTTTCTTCTCGATTGATATGCGTCTCGCAATGCCTTTCGATTCCATTTCCAGAACCACACTAATCTCAGGCTTTAATGAATTTTAATCGACCCCGTAGACACATTCCATCAAACGATTTCGATACCCGATGAAATCTCTCTCTCTCTCACTCTCTCTTTCTCTGATGGTGATCGGCCATTGCTGCCGTGTTAATTAAATACAATTTCATACGATGTCGATCTTCCTCAATAAACGAGTTGTCTCTTCTGCTCTAAAGAAGATTTTGAGTACCTTATAATCTTAACATGTATGGAGAGAGAAAAAAAAACAGGTTAAAATGGTAAAACACGACGTTTGTATTCAACAGGAGAAACGATTCCGATCGTTTTGGGTAAGAAAATTGAAAGAGACGAGAGAGAGCGACGATTAAGGAGATTGCTACTGAGAAAAGTCATTAAACTTTATTTCTCTTGAATTTAAATATTGTCTTTTCGTTTCTTTACAAGAAATGTTCAATTATAGATTCTGAAATTATTTTAAATTATTTCAAAATTATTTCAAAATTATTTAAGATTATTTCAAAATTATTTCAAAATTATTTCAAAATCATTTCAAAATTATGCAAAAATCTTTCAATATTTGTATAGTAAAAGAATTATTCGATATAATTATCACTAAAATATTGGGTGTTAAATAATTAAAATAATTTGAAAATAATTCGAATTCATTGAAAAATTATACAGTCAATTATGTAAAATGGAAAAAAAAAATTTCAATTTAAAATTCTATATACAAATTTTGAATTCATTCAAAAGGAAACAATAAAATAACTTTTATATATCCATATATATGTGATTTTATATATATTTTACATATCAACAATATTGTCAACTTGACAGGCTTACAAATCGTGTCCCCCCGTCATATGACTTATCGATATAATCACTAAAACTGTTTGCCATTGAGTGGGACATTTTGACTTATTGCATATTCAATCAAAATTCTACAGGATTTCCATGTAGTGATGTGATTTTTTTTCTTTTTTTTTTTTTTTTTTTTTGTTTTTGCAGAGAACATGCGTGTATACTGAAAATAATGTCATCGCTCTCAATAACTATACTTCCATCATGGATGAGTCGAATTCAAATTACAATATGGAAATCAAAAGGGGGGGGGTGGAAGAGAGAGAGAGGGGTTGTAATGTATATATGTATATGGAAGAACATCATTTCGAACTAGAAATTCATTTTAGCGTATATTGATACTACTAAATTTATTCAACATATATACAAAAAGCATTTAAACATGTACGACGACTTGTTATGTGTGAAATAAGTTTGTCATTCACTCACATATCTCTGAATTTATATATTGATTAGAGTTTTCGAGAAAAAAAATCTTGTTTCAATTGTCAATTAACCCTTTGAATCATACATATTTTACTTTAACAGGAATTTATCTTTGAAATGAATTATAGGGGGTTTTAAGGGTCGCTGATTACGAATCCGAAGCCAGATTTAAAAAATTTTCAAAATTCAAAATGGCGGATCCAATATGGCGGACAATTTTTTTTTTTAATTTATCATATCCACTCGAAACTGGTTACTCAGGGGTTTTCGGGGTCGCTGATTACGAATCCGATGTCAGTTTTTCAAAATTCAAAATGGTGGATCCAATATAGCGGACAATTTTGTTAAAATTGATCAAATTGATCACAGACACACACACACACACTCACAAAAGCGCCATTTTGAATTATAAAAATCCAAAGTCATATTTATAAACAGCGACATCAAAAACACCGTAGTAACAAGTTTCAAGCAAATTCGATCAATTTTTTATTTTGTCATCCGCCATTTTGAATTTTGAAAGTCCAACGTCATATTCGTAATCAGCGACCTCAAAAACCCCCGAATAACAAGTTTTAAGCAAATCCGATCAATTCTTCATTTTGTCATCCGCCATATTAGATTCGCCATTTTGAATTTTGATAATCCAACATCATATTCGTAACGAGCGACCCAAAAACCCCCCGAGTAACAAGTTTCAAGCCATTCTTATAAATTTTTCATTTTGTCATCCGCCACATTGGATCCGCCATTTTGAATTTTGAAAATCTAATGTCATATTCGTAATCAGCGCCCCCGAAAACCCACGAGTTACAAGTTTCAAGGAAATCCGATCAATTTTTCATTTTGTCATCCGCCATTTTGAATTTTGAAAATCTAATGTCATATTCGTAATCAGCGCCCCCGAAAACCCACGAGTTACAAGTTTCAAGGAAATCCGATCAATTTTTCATTTTGTCATCCGCCACATTGGATCCGCCATTTTGAATTTTGAAAATCTAATGTCATATTCGTAATCAGCGCCCCCGAAAACCCACGAGTTACAAGTTTCAAGGAAATCCGATCAATTTTTCATTTTGTCATCCGCCACATTGGATCCGCCATTTTGAATTTTGAAAATCTGATGTCATATTCGTAATCAGCGCCCCAGAAAACCCACGAGTTACAAGTTTCAAGGAAATCTGATCAATTTTTCATTTTGTCATCCGCCATTTTTAATTTTGAAAATCTAATGCCAGATTCGTAATCAGCGACCCCGAAAACTTTATAGACATTATTGTTAGGTTATTTCCTATTGTTGTTTAGTCACAATTACATTTATTGTAAAAAAAACGTTACTTTTAAACTTAATTTGTTTATAACATTTATTTTATTTATAAAAAACACTTTTTTAATGTAGTTATATTGTAATAGATATATTCTAAAATACATTTTAAATACATTTTGTTACTGAAATGTGTAAAATAGTGGCTGAAGTATATTCAAAAAAGTGCCAAGAAAAAAGGTGTTCAATTTCTAACGTTTGGGATTTTGTTTAAAAAAAAAAAAAAAAATTCTCTCAAATGTTAATTCAAAAAATAAAAAATTCGTTTATAAACTAATTATATCGCATAAAATTCTTTACAATAAAAATGTTAACTAATGATTTTTATGGACAGAATCTATAACTTTGATTAAGAAATCCTTTATTTTTTTTCAATTTGATATTGTGTCAAACAAAATTTTTGTCAACTAAGAGCCAGTTTTCACTGTGTGGATAAAATTTAATCCTCCAAGATGTTAAAAGCAATGGATTCTGCGTTTGCGCAGAAGTTGTATGTTCTGCGCATACGCAAAGGCAGTAGATATATTCTACGCCTGCGCAGAATGTATACAGCTTTTGCGCAGACGCAGAATCCACATTTAACCTATTGGAAGATTAAATTTATCCACACAATGAAAACGAATTCGTAAAATTTTTTTTGACTCAACAAAAAAATAATGTTTTGTTGTCAAAACTTTTTTTTTTTCTCCGTGATAGAATTTTTAAAGCAGAGAATGAGGTAGTAATTTTTTCTTATTGATTAATAATTTATAACTTTTTCATTTGAAATAAATTTTAGTATACACATAGAAAAAAAAGAAGGTAACAAAAGGGAATTTTTCCTTTATAAGCGTGAAATTATTGGCCTCTTGCAAACACTTACACATGCTTTGCACGTTCAGTCACGGGGGGGTTGAAAACAGGGTTTTGTATCAAAGAGGAAGGTTAGCTTTGTTACCTTAAGTGAAGAGGAGAGAGAGAGAGAGGGAAGGATATTAGCGAGACAAATAGCTTGGTGGGTTTGCTTCCAGGTGTAAGGTAGAAGTATGTGAATACATATACTGTCGTGTATATGGGGGAATTTTCTCAACTAAAGGTGTGTAGTTTCCTATTTCTATTACACTGTACATACATGTATTGCATACTATGATACTAAAAGAGAGAGAGAGAGAGAGAGAGAGAGGAGTAAAGTAACCGAGGGTATATATATGTGCATGTTCCTGGCTCATGGTAGCAACTACAAGCTGAGCTTAGTCCCAGTATTAGCATATGAGGCGCTGCCTAATTAACGCCCCGACCACCGGCACACGGTGTTAAATAACTGGCTCTTTGTCTTACGAAAGCCGTTCATAAAACTTGACTTAAGTCCACCAGATTTTATATATATATATACATAACACCTGCCAAATTATTATCGATTTTTGTAATTCCCAAAATTATTCCCAATTACAATTTTTCGCTTATCTTTTATAAAAAAATTTTTATTTTACCAAAAAAAACACCTGTAAAATTTAAAAAATTCTTGAGTATAGTATAGCTCATCGAGAAAAAGCCGCACATGTTACGATGACCTTTTGGTTACTAAAGATATAGAGATTCCTTCGATAGGAATCCACACAGTGTGATCGAGATTGGTATCTATCAACTACTAAATGACCCTATACGAAGGGATTCATCATTCTAACACAACGTAGGCGGTACTTTATCCATCTGTGCGGACACTAAAGACTGCTTCTCAACAGGCTAGAAAATATTTTCTTTTTTATTATTATTAAATCTTTCGAAACGCGCCTAATTATAATATAATTATATCCTTTCTCTCTCAGTCATAAAAAAAAGCCGCATTAGTAGCTAAAAGTACCAAAGCATTTTGGTTCCTTAGATTTTCTACATAAAACAAATAAATGAATCGAAAAATTTTAAAATTGAACATTTATTCCCTCTATTACAAAAAAACCCCCGCACTTTTTATACAGAAATTATCATTCTGACAATTTTTTCTGACACTCCAGTTTTGTAGTTTTAGACCTTCTGAATAAAAAATGTTAATGACAAAATTCAAAATAATAAACAGTTTTTTAACTACAGTAGCTCAAAGTTGAAAAATAATAACATAATCACAGAAATTTATAATGTATTAAAATAAACTGCAACGCTTATTATTTTAATCCAATTTTGTTTATTTTAATACCAAAATGGATTAAAATAAGCAAAATTGGATTAAAATAATAAGCGTTGCAGCTTATTTTAATGCCTTTTAATTTTCTGTGATGTTTTTGATCCGTTCTTGAAAATCATTCAAAATTAGACAAAATCTGTTACTCGGGGTTTTTTGGGGTCACTGTTCACGAATCTTACTAAAAAAAAAAATATTATAGAAAAAATTTCACATATAGATAAGATTTTTATTTTCTATACTATGGGCTTTTAAAGTAGACAGTTGTAAAAATGATGCAAAAAACCATGTATTTTTTGTCTTCTAAAATCGATAACTTACGCAAAAAATTTTTCAGATTTTCGCAATTTCGTATAGTAACGTAGGCATTGTGTACCTATTGATTTCATGTTGTCGCAATATAAGGCGATTTTTTCTACCTGAGTTATAAGCTTTCAAAGAGAGGAGCCTATTACTTTTGGCCCGATAGTAGGGCAGTATTCAATATGGCGGACAAAGATTTCGGCGCTGATTTTAAAATTAACCATAATTAGAAATTATAAAAAAAAATTAATTCGGACAAATGGAAATTCGACGTTTTAAGAATTATTATTATTATGAATTTTGTTGGCTCACGATTATTTATAAATCTCCCTATTAGGGGGCTGAGATCAAAGGTTTTAATTTTATCGTTTTGAAACTTCGATTGATGTTATATATTTTAATGGTTCTACGTAAACTGCGCGCGCGGCATTAGAAACGTAAATATCGAATTACAGATTGGCTCTGATAGTATGAGTGTATATTAATTCCGCGAATGAGTGCAATATGCGGTTGCAGGATGCACATCAACGACTATATATACACGATTGAAAGAGCCTATCGTCAAATAATCGCAACATCCGGCGTTCGCTGTCGTCAAGAATTTAGTTATCGTTTCAATGAGCTCATATATATATATATTATATAGAGCCTCTTCGATGCGTCAACTTTTATAATATATAACATATATATCACACATCGCCTTTGACCTACAAAAGTCCTGATTCATTGGATACACATGCAGTGGAAAAATTTATATCCCGGCATTTTTCGTCACTATCGACGCCAGCGAGGAATGTTGGTAGGGATCTAGCAGGGATATCCCTGCGATTTCCCTACCAGAAGTAAAAGGTTCTCGCTAGAACTCTATTAGCTCCCTTTAATCGATTATTATTAAATAAAAATTAATAAATATTTAATAAATCCAAAAAACATATTTATTTAAAGATTCAAGGTCCTTTCTTCCGTGTGTGCTTTTGAAATTGTAGAGTTAAAAACGCCCGTTGTGCTATTTATTATAGCCATGAAGTTTAATTAAACTTCCTAACCTCCAAACAGTACTAACCCAAATTTTCAACAGAATTATAAATAAAAAAGTTAGAAATCATAATATTTCACTGAAGAAATTGGAATAATCATAGCAAAAATTAAAAATTTGCTACAATCATATTAACATAAAGCCAAAATTTGAGGTTAGAAAACTAATCAATATATTTTTTACTTTTAATATTCTAAGTACATATTTCATGTTTGTTGGCTTAATATTAAATATTCTTAAATTGATAATATTATGTTAATATTTACCTTCTGGTAAAGAAGATGAGTGATTTGAGTCATCTAAATTGTCAATATCCATAACTTGCTTTTGAACATATTGCATATTCTATTTAATTCAGCGCGTACGGATTTCACCTCACGATATTGTTTGCTAAGTATTCGCGATTGCTTTTTTTTCCTCTCATTATTTTCCATTATTAATTAACAAAAGAATAATAAAATTCAGGTTCACACAAAATGACATGTGCACTTGCACCATTCATGTCATCATTCTCGACGATGGAACATCGATATATTGAAAATTTCGATGCATCGATATATTGAAAATTTCGATTTAAATTTAAATATTATTTTCAAATTAAATAAAAAGTGAAACTATATATATAATAATGTAATTTATTAATAATATTATTTTGATTTTATCACTCGGTGTTATTTAATAATAAATTTAATAATTTTATTATTATAATTTATTATTATTAATATTTATTCTTTTTACTATTATTTCTAAAACGAACATTTTAAAAATATTTGTGCCTCTTACTGAACATAATTAAGTTCATATTTTAAATAAAGAAAACATCGAAAAATAATTTAAAGGCACTCTCACACCTTTTTGGCTGCCTGCAGGTTACCATGGCAATGCATGAGAGTGAGTGTGACAGAAGATTTAAAATTTTGAATATTCAAAATTTCTGTCTCATTCACACTCGTGCGTTGCCATGGTAACCTGCAGGCAGGCAGCAAAAAAGGTGTGAGAGTGCCTTAAGTCCGATTCGAGGTATTTCTGGCTAGAATTTAGTAAGGGCTTAATCAGATTTTTCTAGTTTGAATTGTATTTCTAAAATTCAAACGGGATCTCAGCAGATATTTCTAGTCTGAATTTCTCACAAGAATCTAATTAGGTTCGAGTTCGACTTTTCTAGGCTAGATTTTCTAGCGCGGTTCTAGTCGCGGAATCCATTATCACGTTGGGAAGCTTAGGGACATTTCTACACAGGATATATACACTCCAAAAATCTATAGGAATATATTAATTGATTCAGCGATTCAATTTTAAGCATCAAAATTACACCGATTTTATTTGCTATTCATCGCAGAGAGTATAAAGTAGAAAATGGATAAAGATATAAAGTTAGGTTAAATTCGCGTTTGCGCAGAACATGCAACCAATCATAAATTGAATTTTTGAGTATTCTGCGCAGACGTGAATTTAACATAACTTTATATCTTTATCCATTTGCTACTTTATTACTCTTTGCGATGAATAGCAAATAAAATCAATGTAATTTTAATGCTTAAAATTGAATCGCTGAATCAATTAATTGTTGTTTCCGGAACAGTATCAAGACAGAGTAATCCTAATTGGTGAATAGGACATAATCGACCAGACGACACTCTGGTCTCGTTCATTAACTGATATGCAGCACGGTTATTACACTATATATATATATATATATATATACATATAGACAATGTACAATGGAACCTGAGACGACGTGTGTGATATTATTCTGTTTAATGCAGGATGTATCATGTACGTTTACAATTTATGCAGTCTAAGCATGAGACCTATTCTGCAGGTTGTCTCTCTCTCTTCGCGTTATCATTTCCGGTGCTCGATATACATACATTTATAAATCTTATCATATCACTTTGTCTCAGAAATTGAACACAATGTCCACTTCTTAAATCATTAAATTATCTATTCTAATCTACCGTTTCATTTTTTTTTCTAAAGAAACAATAGCCAATCAGTATTTATACCATTAAGGAAACAATTATGCTGACGCGCGGGGTTGGTTTTCTTGCGTAATTTAAAATCAAAGTGTCCTCAGTAAATAACTCCCATGCCCTTCTAAAGTATATATAGAAGAAACCTTGGGAGAAGTAAAACTTTTTTGTAGGACTCCATAAAGATATATATATGTATAAAAAAGACTGGAGAATGGAGTGGCTAATGATCTCATAAAAATGAGACATTAATCGCAAGGTATTAAAACGAGACTTGCCGACTATCAGATATAGGGATATAACGAAACTACTCTCTTTCTCTCTCTCTCTCTCTCTTTATCTCTCTTTTTCTCTCTCTCTCTCTCTCTCTACGCATCGAATACAAGCTATTAAGAAAAATATAAGCAAAAGGTGCTGTTCTATGTTGAACGGTAACCCTATATCCTGGTGGCGGTCTCTTCAAAGACGTTGTTGGTCAACCAACGCCGTAGAGCATGGTCCATCCACTAGGACAGCTACAAGCAACTCGAATACCTCGAGGATACTACGACGAAAGCCCGGGGTTATTCCCTCTCTTTATAATGCCGGATTTACACTGGTCGAGGAGTCACTCGACTGGACCCACCTGAACCACCACATTCTAGTGCTTTTTAATTCACCTTTTCCGTTTCTTTAAAAGAAAGAAACAGGACCATCAGCAAAAAGAGTTTGTTTTTCGAGAAATTATAAAAAATAAGAAAGAAGAGAAAAGAAGAAACATTGAAAGAACCATCACAAATCATGGAAACTTTATATGTGTAGCGCAAATAAAAAGATTATGGTATTTTTTTTTTTTTTTTTTTGAAGACAATTTTGGACAACATCGATAGATACACTGTTAGAAATTTTGTGTCGGAATTTTTTTGTAAATAGCAACTGAAGTTTTATGCTGTTACGTGTTATGAAAATTTTGTTATTATTTCGGAATTTTCCGCAACACGTATCAACATAAAAATTCAGTTGCGCGTATGAAAATTTTGTTACAGTTTTGTAATTTTCTGCAACATGTAACTGCATAAAACTTCGGTAATACGTTTCTTAAAATTTTGTTACAGTTTCGTATAATTCTCATGATTGATGCTGAATAAAATTTTAGTAACACGTAACTAAAAATTCATTACTGTAATAATATTTTCAGTGATGCTTCAGTTACTTTTATATATAATTCAAATTAAAGTACGTACTAGTAAAAATCCTAAAGCTGTATAACAAAGTTTTGAGAAAATATTAAATTAGTCCAATAAATCTTATTTTGGGTAAATTCAATTTTTTAGACATTTTGTTTTTGGTCTTAATATATCGTATATGATTTGTAAAATAAAATATAAAATTGACCATTAGCGCAGTACTGGCGAGGTAGTAGTACCAGTTTTCCGACAATATAGTGAACCATATATATATGTAAAAGATCCCAAACTTTTTGTTTTTCTGAAACTCTGAAGTTTTGTATAGTTTAAGGCCTTCCGAACAAAAAATGTTAATGACAAAATTCAAAATAATGGCCAATTTAATTTGACAAATAGAAATTTTTAAATGCCGCATAATTTCCAAATTTTCCGAATCTTCAATTGTCCGAATTTTTATTCGCACGAATTATTAGTTGACAAAATATTCTTAAAATGCCGTATTTTTATTTTTCCGAAACTAAAAATAGCCGAAAAAAAAACAATCGACAGAAAGATTCCGGTGCAAATTTTATTAACCAATCAGAAATTATCAAAAAAAAAAAATTGTACTCGCGGCCATTTGAAAATTCGGACAAATAGAAATTTGTCGAATATTTGATAATATTCTTGAAACGTCAAATTTCCATTTGTCCAAATTTTCAAATAGCCGAGAGTAGAATTTTTTGTTTTGATAATTATACTGATTGTTTAATAAAATTCGTGCCGAAATTTTTCTGTCGATTGTTTTTTCTATTTGTAGTTTCGGGGCAAATAAAAATTCGGCGTTTTAAGAATTTTGTCACCTCTAATCAAAATAAAATAAAAATTCAGTAATTTGGAAATTATACGACATATTTAATTTCAATATTTGTTCAAATCTGCAAATAGCCGAAAAAAAACAATCGACAGAAAGATTTCGGCGCTGATTTTAAAATTATAACTATAATCAGAAATAAACAAAAAAAAGTTGTGATTCGATCATTTGCAAATTCGGAAAAATTCGACATTTTAAGAATTTAATTAAATATTCGTGCAATTCGGACAAATGCACAGAAAATTATAAGGTATTAAAATAAGCTACAACGCTTATTATTTTAATCTAATTTTGTTTATTTTAATACCAAAATGGATTAAAATAATAAGCGTTGCAGCTTATTTTAATGCATTTTAATTTTTTGTTTGAAAATTTGAATCAACAACAAAATTTTTGTTAAAAATTTTAGCTCAATATCATTTTACCACAAAATCTATACAAAGAATAATATTTTACACATAAAATCACAATTTCAATATCAATAATAAAAATTTGTTATAGAAATAAAAAAAATATATATAATTAGAGTAAATTATATTTCAACTAATTGTTAGTAGGATGTTATCGTGAATCTCATTATACGCATACCAGGTGCGTGTAGTGTGATTTCGAGCGACGCTACTTGGACGCTACTCTCGGGGGGTGGTCAAACAAGGGGGGGAAATGATTGGCCCCCCTAGAGGGGGAGGAGGAGGAGGAAAGTGATGAAACGAGAGAGAGAGAGAGGTCGAGGGGGAGAAAGGTTTTACATGGTGAACGTTCCTTCGCTCGTTTAGTTGGCAGATCGCGCGAACGACGGTGTTGTCACTGGTGCCTGTTCGATCCGCTATCGCGAATTTTAATGATGGTGCAAATGTCCCGCTGGACCGGCGCTATATTATCTCGATTTAGGCCGGATGCTGGGCCGCCCACGCTACATCCAGTACCACCTTACTACTATATACAACAACTACTACCACCTTCCTCCCAATCACCAGGACTTGCCGATTTTACGATATATTTCTTTATCCTTTTTCACACCTTCCTTTTTTATTTCTTTTTTTCATAGAGAAAATTGTTAAAATTTTAGGTGAATTTTTCATCGGAAGTATTTTTTAATTTTCTAATTTTTTTTTTTAGGTTTAGAATATATAGATATTGAAAAATAATAACAAATATTTGCGATTATTGGCGTAAAGGATTGGGAGAGATTGATTGAAAAAGAGTGAAAAAGAGAAGGGATATAACGAAAAGAGGAAAACGAAGAGAGGAAGGTTTACCATGCTATCCGAGTGTCAACTTCGTAAATTTCAATTTATATTCCTCTTTTGTATAGCAGCAGAGCTAAACGGCACGCGAGTTCCGCTACTGTGTTCGAAAACAGGTGAAAAAAAAAAGAATTTTTTTTTTTTATTACAGCAAAGGTTGTCAATGATATTGGATATATTTTTTTTCATCAATCTCGATAAATTGGAAAAAAGCCACTATTTTAACAAATAACTACCGTTATATATATATATATATATATATAAAAGAAAAATTGTACAGCTTAATTAAATTAAACTGCTATATCTATAATGATTAAAATAAGTAGACATTTTAAATTTCAGTTATTACGATTGAGTTTTCTAATGCCTTGTTTTTTATTGATGATTTTCTTGTAGACGAAAAATATTATTACGATTTATCTTCATAAAAATAACTTTTTTTATAGATGATTTTCCTAAATACATAAAAATAAATAGAATAGAATGTAGAAAAATTAAAGAAATAATGATAAAGGATTAAAAATTTCAAATTATTGAAGAGAATATAATCTTTGTGACAAGATGACGATGTAATAGCCGTGGAATCCGGGAAGAACGATTTAAGTAATTTGATACGATAATGGAAGTGGATCCGTTATATAGGAAAAGAGATCCAAATAGAATCCATCTTTTCTCGCGTGTGTGCAAGTGAGTGGGATGTTGATAAACGATCAGTTGTGACTCCACCTCGCTTAATCACCATTTCTCGGTCGTGCTTGTTCGTTATATACAGCGACACACGATTCGTCGTAACGCACCATTATATATCCCATGAAGATACTAGCTCAAGCAATTCTTCAAGCCTTTTACCTATCTACTTTCATCATCGCGGTAAATTCTAACTCCCTCACCCCTCACAGTCACAAACAATATATATATAGTTTATTATCTTTAATACTATCATTTATTTTTTTTACTCTAAAATTAATAACAAATTTCCATTGGCTATATTATCAAAAACAACAATTGCAGTGGAGTTTAAACTCTCTCTCTCTCTCTCTATACAGTCGTCTCGTTTAATCAACGAATCACGTTTTACGCGTGATCATTAAAGGTGGAATGGCCCGTGTTATACACTCGAATGCATAAACCCAAACGGCAATATCGAGGTTTACGTCGGTTTTATTTAAATAAAGTTTACTTGGGACACTCTTACATTTCCAAGCATCTGTATATATCCTTCTTCCTTATCCTTTTCCCTCCTCTTTCCAATAATCAGGACAGGAGGCGAAAGAGCGTCTTTACGAGCCATTTATTTCATGACAGAGAAAGGTTGTGTCTTCCTCGCAATTCTTTATACTGGTTAATAAACATTTTTTTTTTCTTTCTAATTGCATTATATATATAAACATTCGTTGCAATTAATTCTTAAGATTGTATCATAAACTTTAACATTGTATCAAGAAAATTCATATTCTATTAATATATTTTCCGATTTGTAGTATATCTTTTTCGTTCAAAAGTATAATTGATTAATTAGTTAAATTATACAATAAAAATTCAAAAATGGCGGAACCAATATGGCGCACAAAAAGGTTTAAAAGTAGGACACTATACGCTTATGAAAATGGCTTATTGGCGGATCCAATATGACAGTTGAAGTAATTTTAAAACCTTTTGTATTTGGGTTTAAATTTGTTACTTTTGGCTTTTTAAGATCGCTGATTACGAATCTAATATCAGATTGACAGAATTCAAAAATGGCGGATCCAATAGGGCGAATTTTTTTCAAGTCCCAACCTGATTCCCTTGAGATTCGTCACTCCGGGGGTTTTTAGTATCGCTGATTACAAATCTGATAATAAATTGGTAATTAGTAACATCAAAAACCCCCCGAATAATAAATTTCAAACGAATTGGATCAATTTTTTTTTTAATATTGGCGTGGTTCCGCCATTTTGAAAAACTGACATCGGACCAGTATCAATCCAAAAATTTCAAATAGAAGAAATGGGCAAAAAAAAGTTCAGAATTAAAGGGTTAAATTATCGTAGCCCTAAAATAAATATCTAATTGCTATTAAATAATAATTAAATACCAAAAAAAAAGGATTTTCCAAAGGTCCGGTACATTTTGATCGCACCTTCTATATAAAGAATAGAGTGTGAGAGAAATTTTTAAACCAAACTAAAATGCGCAAATGTTTTACTAACTTTTGATCGTGTAATAATAATAATAAATTGAAGAAAGATAAAATCACTTTTTGAAAGAGGTAAATTGTGTGTACAATTTGCAGGGATAGAAACCTTGAGTGACCATGGATGATGCTCGTTAGCCAACCTACGCGATTCCCTCTCACTATATATATCCCAGCATCCCTTCATCCTTTCTTACGTCCATATGTCCATCAACGATTTTAATCGACAGAGAAGAAGAGAGAGAGAGGGATTTATTCTCCTTTTATTTCATTTTTTTCCTCCTCCTTCTCCTTCTATATACAATAATTTTATAATTTCTTTGCGTTTCAACGCGATTTTTATTTTTTTTTTTCTGATAGGGAATAATGATCGCGGTCAGCCATTGTTATCGAGAAGTAGATCTGTGTGAGACCGCCTCCACAAATGTGGGGGCGCGAACAAAATGTGTGCTAACGTATACCTTTTCGCGTTATATTCTTGATTCTTATTTTTCCTCCATAAGATATAGAATATTCTGAAGAGATATAGTATAGCACACACATATAAGAGATGTGTTTTAAGCATATAGCGCAAGACAATTCTTTTCTTATAATCTATTCTCTTTTGATTCTTGAAAGGTGTGTGCAATATGGATGTGAAGCGGAAAATTATAAATAATGACGAGTCTTTAAATTCTTGCTTCCTTTATATATATAGAGAGCAGTTTAACTTTATATTGCTTATATATATATATATATATACGTAGAATAGGATGAAAATACAACGTCGGGAGGGATTCTGCGGAGAGGGTGCCGTGCACGAAGGTGGTATTACGAGACGTAATGTAAGGTATCGTCGCTTTCTCGGTCGGAAACGACCTTAACGAGACGAGACGTCTATCTCGAGACTCTTATAGTCAAGATGGGAAATTGTTAGTGAGATCGTTAAAAAAAAAGAGAAAAAAAAAGAGTAACGATCTGAATGTTGTCGGTGTTCTGTGTTATACACAATGGTTTAAGAAAATTTATTTTTACTATATATATAAATTTATTTTCACTCCTATGGGCGATAGAATATTTTTATACTCTACATTGAAAGAATTTTCATTTTAAAAATTTAGAGCACCAGTTTTTGACCATACTGAAAATTGGTATGAAGTTTATACTAATTTTTGATATTTGGTATGCATCAGAAAGTAGTACTATAAGCTTTGCTTTTCGAAACGTGACTTCATTTATTTGATATTATTTGGTGTCAAAAACTGGTACTATAGTTTGCTTTGAGTACCAGTTTTTGACCATATACTGAAAATTAGTATGAATAATTTATTTTCGGTATTAATTGGTTACAAACTGGTCGCATACACCCACAGAAAATTATAAGGTATTAAAATCAGCTATGCAACGCTTATTATTTTAATCCAATTTTGCTTATTTTAATATCAAAATGAATTAAAATAAGCAAAATTGGATTAAAATAATAATCGTTGCAGCTTCTTTTAATGCCTTTTAATTTTCGATGCCATTTTCATACTGAAAATTAGTATAGGGATCATGTTAATTTTCGGAATTAATTAATCAGAACCTAAACTACTAGCTTTGCTTTCAAAACGTACGACAACGCTTGAAATTAATATAAACCTTATTAATTTTCAGATACTATTTGATGCATCAGAAACTAGTACTAACTCTGCTTTCAGAACATACCAATTGTATACTTATTTAATAATATTTAGTATTAGAAACTAATACCAAATTTTTGCTTTCACAATGTACCAATTTCTATGACCACACTAAAAATTACTATGGACATTAATTTTGGCTACATATATATATATATATTAATAATTATTGAAATGAAAACTCTTTCACTGTACTATGAAAATTACTAAAAAGGTTCGTAGAAAAACTTAAAAAAAAAGGCTTACAGCACTTGTAAGACAGAAGGAAAGAAGAACAATGAATTTTAATGCCATAAAGGAAGTATATAATGTTATTACTGTTATTAAGGTTAATTGTTTTCGAGCGGTACGATACACTGCAATTAACACCAGATTGATCGTTGTGCTTGTCGACCGTTACATCGCGATACTTTGTTAACTGATTTGTCGCAAATTATACCGAGAGATGGATCGTCAAGGGCGTTTTACACATCGTTTACATTTTCCAGAGAGTAAAAAATTGTAATTTACCTCGATTGAAATACAAACATTCCAAAGATAAATTCCAAATATATATAATATTCCGAACTATTTCAATTGATATTGAAAAAATGCGAAAAAAATGACAAATTTTTTTGTCAAAATTTGTCAAAATATTTATATGTGTGAATATGAGGTCTGTATATTCATAGGAGGAGGAGGAGCGTTGTTGAGGAGAATTACCAAGTGCTACGACGTCGTGGCAAAAAAAAAAACTCCCTAGAGTCACTGAAATTCTCTTATTCGCCTGATTCTTTCTCGTTGGCTTCTCACTTTCTCTCTCTCTCTCTCTCTTTTCTTTTTTTCCCTAGTGTCTGTGATAGCACACGGGTGATACAAATCCAGCAAAAGTCTTGCCACTTGTGACAACTGCTGAATAATTCAACTATATACCAGCCCACACTACTATATATCCTTATCTTAATTTAGAAATATTGTATTAAAAGAAAAAATATACAATAAAAAATAATTAACATAGAATTTCATATTGTATTAAAAGAAAAATTTCTCTTTATTAACAAAAACAAAAAAAAAAAAAAAAAACAAGATTGGTAAAAGTTATTACAAGCTATTTAAATTTTGTATAGAATCTTTGTGTTTCGGATTAAAGACGATACTATTGTGATTCTTGTTAGTATACGTGTTCAGTAATTTCGATTACTACTGCAGTTTTCGACTTGTTTATCTAACGAGATTGACACGTCTGAAAAATATTTTTTTTTTCTTGTCCACAAAGTTTAAAGATTTAATACATTGAATTTTTGGGGATTATTGGAGCTCAGAAGCGAATCGCAGCTGGTCAAAAGAGAAAGAAAGAGAGAGAGAGAGAGAGAGAGAGAAAGAAAAAGGGACGAAGTATAATGTAATTTCATAACTGTCAATGGTCCTGAAGTGGATTACATCAAAATTTCCAAGTAGCCAACTTATTCCATCTGCAAGTTAAAAGGCTCGCGCACGAGAACTCTAATCTCAGTTTCGAGATCAGAAAGAAAATATATTTTCCCAGCAACCTTTGAATTTTAGAAAAATGTTTTTTTGAAAAATTGGATTAATTTTTATTTAAATTCTTAAAACGCCGAATTTTTATTTGTCCGAAATTTGCAAATGTCCGAACAATCGATTTCGGCGCGATTTTCAAAATCACGATTTTCTTATATCATTTAATTGATGAATTTTAAACATTGCGCCGAAATCGATTGTTCGGACATTTGCAAATTTCGGACAAATAAAAATTCGGCGTTTTAAGAATTCTAATAAAAATTCTGTTACAAAATTTGTTTAAAAAGAATATAGTGAAGAAAGAAATTAATTTAAGAAATAAAGAAGATATGGTTAAAAAAAAATTTGAAAAAAGTCAAGATGTATTATGCGGGGTGAAAATAAATTGAACTTTATGTTATAATACGAGATTGAAGAATGGTATATATATAAAAGAATAAGGATGGGCGTCGCGAAGCTAGTCGTCGCGTCAATAAATCAAATTGACTGTCTGATACAGGAGAATCCTTCGATCTCGCTAGCCCTTAACCTCCCCCTTTCAACTACCCTCCTAACTACCCTCAGTAGCGACCAGAACGACGGTCGTCCATATACAACGTGTCCAATCGCAAATCCCTTTAATTCGTTCCTTCCTAGCATAAGTTTAATCCGAATTAAACTGCACTGGACGGCACATAAATTTGATACTTCTACCGAGGAGCATTAAGAGAGAGCTTGATCCCGATTTCTACAGTTAGGGGTTTATAACACCATTGCCAAATTGATGTTGCAAAGTTTTCGACACAGAGAAACAAAAATCCATATGTATACAAAAAAAAAAAACTAAAAAAAACAACCCATTAGTAAAAATCAAATCATCAAAAGTATAGTTTTCTTAGAATTATAAATACAACTTTTTTATTATAGGATATCCAATTCATTAAGAGATAAAATTGTGACAAAGAAAAAAAATGATTACATAATGTTAAAAAAATAAAAATAAAATTGATTATAACATTTGTGCTTTTTAGGAATTTTGCTGACAGATATATTGCGTTACGCCGGAAACAATGTTGTTAATACATAAGTTAATAAAGTCAGGAAACAGGAAACGGCGTTTGCAAAATGTTGGGGATTACTTAAATTTCAGTTTGCTAAGCATTTGGTCTATAATCTAATTTCATTAAAATCCACGCGCAAGAAATATTCTCAGTTTTCTTATATATTAATTGAGAAAAAAAAAAATTTCTGCAGCAGTGTTTTTACGAATTAGGTAATTTTGAAAATAAAATTATGTTCTCGGTAACAGGAAGCGCATGAGAAAGCATTAATTTCATTTTTAAACAAATAATAAATAATAATAAGTAATAATAATTATTATTATTATTATAAATGTTCTTTACCTTTAAGTTGTCCTCTCCTTTTATTGTTCGTCCTGCACGTCATTTTTTGATTTTTCCCTGACTTTTTAATAACCTTATTACTGTTTTCTTTGGACAAAAATATGGTTACTGACATATTTAACAATAAATTAATTAATTAATAATAAATTAATTTCTATTGGTAGTAACAAGTTGTAATAAAAACCATTCAAGTTTTTTTAGATTAAAAAATTTTTAAATTCACATAAAATTTTAATTTTTGTAGAAATTTACAGAAATTTCCCTCACTTTGAATGAAATTTTATGAAATTCCCTGACATTTCCCTGACCAACAAAATTCCCTCACCGTTAGACACTCTGTAAATTAATTTAAACCTATAAATTAGAGAATGTTTTCGACGTCGACGCTCTGAGTGTTCTGAAAGTGTTAAGTGCGATTCTCAACCAATATTAAAAATTATGATTAGCCATAACTTATTATGATTGGCTAAAGCATGCTAAAAGTGACATGTATGTGATACGGGCTGCAGTTTTAGGTGATGTGCACAAAAAAGGGTGTGTTATTTGCATGCTTTATTTGAAATTGGATGCGTTCGGGCTGTGCTCGTGCTCTAGTTTCTCAATCTTGTTTAATAAACCGAGCATGTTTTCTGAGTGCGAAAGTATATAACGGAAAATTTTCAAAAATGGCAAATTTAAACCCTTAAGTCAATTACGTTAACGCGCTATAGGAATTGTACAAAATCTTGTTGAAATATAAATAAAATAAATAAAAAATAAATAAATAAATAAAATAAATAAAATAAATAAAATAAATAAAATAAATAAAATAAATAAAATAAATAAAATAAATAAAATAAATAAAATAAATAAAATAAATAAAATAAATAAAATAAATAAAATAAATAAAATAAATAAAATAAATAAAATAAATAAAATAAATAAATAAAAAAAATAAAAAATATAAATATAAATATTACATTAAAATTAATACTTGTATCAACGTTCGTTACGTCGCATAAAATGCGACCATTATTCTTGAAAAATTTTTTATTGTTCTTTAAAACTAAACCATTTAAAATTATTATTTCCTCCATGATGCAACAGCGTAGTCTTCACCGGTCTTGAAAGCGTAATGAGAAGATTGGATTAGGTTAGGTTAAGTTAGGTTAAATACACTAAAAAAATAAAATGTGGTTGAGAACCTTTTCGAGCTCTCAGAAAGCTCAGAGTGCCAACGTCGAAAACACCCAGAGTGGCCAAAAATATGGTGTTTTTATATTTTGGCCATAGGCTTTTTTTGAATATTTGAGGTTATATTTTCTTGAAATGAACGTTTTTACATAGATATTTATCCTTCATTTATACATACAAAAGAAAAAATTATCAAAATATTATACTTTTTATTTGGAATAATAATTATTTACTTAGAAGTGATGTTGTCACGATATTTATTAGAAATCTTTGAAAAATGTATTGCTTTGCACCAGTGACAGTTGCATGTGGTTTTTAATTAATTCATCTTAACTTCTCTCAAAAGCAAGTGAACACAGTATTGCCAACTTAAATTAGAATTCTATAAATGTCCCTATAATCTAATAGTAATTTTAGGAAATTTAATTATATACAACAACCGGTATATCTACCCCCTATGCTGAGCATTTAAAAATAATTTATAAATTATAAAATTGTACAAAAAAGAAATTCAAATTACTGGTTATGATCGCCTTTTAGCCCATTGGTTACGTTTCTATTCTGCTCAGGTCTTTACATACCTGTGTTTTATAATTAAAAAAATTAATTTCGAACAAAATTATCATAAAAAAAAAAAAATTTTCTATATAAAACAAAAAACATCACAAAATTTTTTTTTATATACCATTAAAACATGACAACTGTTATATCTACATTTCAAAAAATGGAATTAAAAGCATCTGCTCGAAAATTGTTGAAAAAACATGATATTGACAAATGAAACAACTGCTTCATTTCTCTGTATACCAATAAAACTGGGATTGTTTACAGTTTGATGAAATATCGATTGTATAGGATAATTTGCAAAACATATATATATATTTGACATGAAAAAAGAGAAGAGAGAAAAAGAGTTTAAAAACACGAGATAAAAAGAGATGGCAATAGGAAGTACTATGTGTATTGCACTTATTGGTAAAAGTGGTAGGTGTAACAAAACCGTCATCGTCGACGATGCATGGAAAATGATCGTCAAACAACGCGTGCCAGGAATGAATGCTCGTAATGAGAGACACGCGAGAGTTTGTGAATCGATTATGGGGTGGATTTGCAGAATCAACCCATACGGATTTCATATACACACATATCTCTGTCTCTCTCTCTTTTTTACAGCCTCTCCTCACTTGTTCATTCAATGAAGGAGAAAATAGAGAGTGAAAGAGAGAGAGAGAGTGAGTTGCACCATCAGAGAAATTATAAACTAAAGGGAGATGGATGTATCATCAACCATGGTGGATTGGGAACTGTGGAATGACGTTACGATGGCTTTGTGCACTTTATGGGGCCGACATAACGTTATGATTATTCACGGAATACTGTGTTTTATTGTTTGCAAACGCATTGGGGGCAAGCATCGTGTGGTGAAGATCCGTTAGTAATGGTTTACGAGTGTGTTACGACCAATGCAGCACGCGCAACATCCCTCATCCTTGTGTCTTTTTGGAACTATAGTTTGTATTTACTATATATATATATATATATATATATATACCGGTGCAAAATCCATGTTTTTGTATATACATATATTTGTGTACAATAAACATCACTGGGCATTTTAAACTATTCATTCTCATCATTTGATTTACTTATTTTTTTTCCTATCAAAACACTAACCTAACCTAAAAACACTTCTATGTATTATGTGCGCACACACAATTACGTTCACAGTTTGTGTTCATTGCATTTGGGACGGAATTTACTCTACACAGATGTTTTATGAATTTTTATTTCAGCAAACCACTTTAGTATGTTCTTTTTCCTATTTGACTTCGTGATAAAACAAAATGTCAAAATAAAGGCCTGAGCAGAATAAAAAACGTAACCGGAATCGTAATCAAGTAAAATAGCAGTCGACAGCGGCAGTAAAACACTTCAGCGCTGTCGACGGAATTCACACACACTACGAAACACTTTTGTAAACATTTAGGGCCAACGCACAATAGTTTCGAAATGCATGAAATAGAAAATAATACGAAGATATGTTTGTTCTTTTCTAACTCATGCTTCACTTTTGCGAAACTATTGTGTGTTTGCCTTTAAGGTTCTATTTTTTGGTTTCCATTGTCCCAATCGCCATTTGTCATAATTCTCATCAACTACCGCACCCTGCTCTAGTAAAAATTTAGTAACTTTTAATTTTAACAATAAAGTCACTTAACTTTACTAGAGCAGGGTGAGGTAGTTGAATATAGAATTATGACAAATACCGAGTGGGGGCAGTGGAAACCAAACTTACCCCTGTTTCAGCAGTCACGAAAAGTAAGATTATATTGATACTGCATAACAAAAGCAGCTTGTTATTAATAACTTTTTTTCAGTATTTTATTCCATTTATATGCTCATTAAATTTACGGAATTTCAGTAAGAGTACTGAATAAATACACCCAATTGCATAAATACTGTCCTTCCGGTTTGACGACATTTTGAAAAGTCATGACACTTCTACAATAATTTTATTAGTTCGTGGCCATGAACTGATAAAATTATTATAGAAGTGTCATGCGCCTTTTCAAAATGTCGTCAAACCGGATGGACAGTATTTATGCAATTTGTTGTATAAAATTTATTCATGAGTAAAATGTCTACAAATGTGACGCTCCACGAGAGAAGGGATCTATCCCCGAAATAACATTAGGCTCAGTTTTCCGTGCACCGTACATGAAAACTAAGCCTAATATTATTTCGGAGATAGGTCCCTTCTCTTGTGGAGCGTCACAAATGGTGATTTTAACAAATTTTCACCAAATATATAGCGTTGAGTTTAATTTTAGCAAATAATAACACTTTTGAACGTTAACTATGTAGAAAATCTTGATGCGCCTCAATTTTACAGCGCTGCCGACGGAATTCACACGCACTATGAAACACTTTACAACTAAGACTTTATACTGAAAGAAATACTTTATATATATATAACAACTTTAAACTTATGCTTTGGAATTCCTGTTATTTTTTTCAAACCATATCGCACTTAAATTTATTTACGGAATTTCAATAAAAGTACTGGATAAATATATATATAAGCAAACGTTTGTTTTGTTTTTTTTACTTAAAGCTATAGACGAAGGTTGGTGGCGCTTCACTAATTTGTGGAATTCGTTTCGGCCCTTTTTCATTGAACGCTATGTTGAGAATATTGGGATCATGTGGCAGCCAGAACAAGCAATATACGTGCCAAGGTTCATTCGTCGCATATCGACGATGTCCACCTCGATATGAGATATCGTCCAATGTAATAATCCAGTATATAAGTCTCTCTCTCTTTCTCTCTACCAATATATATATATATATATATTATCGGCATATTTCACGATCCCATTGCACATACCAAAGTAACACCATTCTCATTCCATGACATTTATCATTAGATCAATTATGTTCAAAATCTTTCAATTTTACTTCTATATTTATAAAATTTATCATTTATTTTAATATTGAGTTTTAATGAAATTTTCTTGGAATGTAAATATAATAAAAGGAACTAATTTATTATTGCTTGTATAGCCATTAATTTTATTTGCTATTTTTAGTAATATTCGGTGATCGATTGTGTATAGTGAAGAGGCAAAATTGATCTCCATTTATAAACTGCGATCGAAATACATTTCGTACCGGGTGGAGTTGTGTATATCTCTCGTCTCTCACCAATCAGACTTGATCACCTTTCGTGTTTCTCGAAGAGTGCGTTCATCAATATCATTGAATCGTGCTTATGTCGTGTAATACAATTCATTGATCGATTACCTGCCATGCACCAATAAGTATACAAAAATTTCATATAGAAAAAAAAAATACTCGAACCGTTTTTCCTTTTTTTTTTTTACTAATTCATATTTCATTATTTATATATCTATAATAAATATAGAAGGAGAAAAATATGTGATGTACAAAATTTCAATTTTCATATATATGTATATTCAAAGTTGATGCTTCATCTCTAGAGAACAGACAATAACGCGAAAGGATACGCGAAGCAGGCAGTAGCAAGGGATCTGGTTGAAATGGAATGAGGGGATGAAAATGGAAGTTGGAATGAGGAGGAGAGGTCAGTCATATTAATATCGCATATCGGACAGACCTACCGCAGGTCGTCAACCATAGCCGATATGAAATCATCACGATGGCGAGGGAGTGCTTCGCAAATAGTAGAGTATAATTGGAATCCATTCGGCAAACATGATATCCGCACACCAATCAATCTGTCGCGACGTTTCTTATACCTATATATATATATATATATGTAACTAATAGCTCATAAAACTTATATAACAATATTAAAAATAATTAATTTTTTTTATTGATATTAAAAAAAAAGTTATAAACTTTCACTAATTTCGAATCGAAAAATTATTTCTAAATATAAAATATTAACAATAGAATTATTATTATTAAAATGTGAGAAGATTTTATTTAGAAAAGGGGTGGTATTAAAATCTCAAGAAGAGTGATTTTGACAGTTAGACGAATGACAGTCTTCTACGCACTGTTCCAATACGAGTTGTTACCCCGCAGGTCCTAATATTCTCCTTTCTCAGCAATTTCCGAAATTAATAGCTGGCTAAGTGGCGGTTAAATTATTACCTCGTAAATATCTCTACGCCATCCCGTTTCCGTTTCTGTCTCTCGTGAATGAGGGTGAGAACCACCCCCATTTATGTGTGGACTTCTTCTATATAATCCAAAAGTCTTTTAATATTTGATTCATCTGTTTTTCTAGCCAGTCACTTTTTTTATTGATATATCTGTTTTTTTAAATCGTTTTTAATAATTCTCTACGTTATTAATAATATGAATTGAATGAAAAGATATTTAAGGATACAGGAGGATATTTAAATATACAACAGAACAATTTTCTTTGATAAAGTGTTTTGTAGTACGTATGAATTCCGTCGGCAGCACTGTAGCGTCAGTATTCGACATATAATTAACGTCAAAAAGTGTTAGATGCTGAAATTAAACTCTATATTTGGTAAAAATTTGTTAAAATCACCATTTATAGTTATTTTATACATCCAATTGCATAAATACTGTCTTTCTGGTTTGACGGCATTTTGAAAAGCCGTGACATTTCTATAATAATTTCATTAGTTTGTGGCGTATGCTTAAGGCACTCTCACAGCTTTTTGGCTGCCTGCCTGTCTGCAGATTACCATGGCAACGTACGAGTGTGAGTGAGACAGAAAATTTGAATATTCAAATTTTTAAATTTTCTGTCGCACTCACTCTCATGCATTGCCATGGTAACCTGCAGGCAGACAAAAATGTGTGAGAGTGCCTTTAAGGTGCTTCGAGTATCCTCGGAATTTGATAAAAGTTTTACTAACTTTGATTGACTTTGCTCATAGAGAATTTCGAAATTTTCCTATCTTTTGGACATTCTCCATGAGCAAGATCAATCAAAATTAGTATAACTTTTGACAAATTCCGAGTATACTTAGAATTTGTGAGGTGTACATGCGCCTTTACATTGATTAAGGTCTGAGCAGAATAGAAACGTAACCGTAATTGTAACCGTAAATACAACCGGAAGAATGAGTTAGAGAAGGATGGACATCTTGTTTGTCCTTCTCTAACTCATTATTCCGGTTGCGTTTACGATTACAATTACGGTTATGTTTCTATTCTGCGTTGGCCTTTACAGCATACGCCATAAACTAATAAAATTATAACATAGAAGTATCACGACTTTTCAAAATGTTGTCAAACCGGAAGGATAGTATTTATGAAATTAGAAGTGTACAAATCATTTTCTTCGTTGTACTAGCTATTTGTGACAAGAGGACATTTAAACAGAACAGATCAGTTTTGTATCAACCAAACAAAAGGTACTTACATTCAGTGACAAATAAAACAGGACGCAATAAATAATTAATCATAAAGTACTTCATCCAGTGTAATTCTTAGTTACAAAAGTGTTTTCTAGTACATCTGAATTCCGTCGGTGGCGCTGCAGCTTAATCGAAACGCTGCTCGCGCTCATGGCAAGAAGTGGGAACTAACAGATTTCAAACAATTAAACTGAATGCACAATATGTTTTCAACACGATACTAATTTTATTAATTTTAGATTCTTCGTAAAAGCAACTTTAATAATTTATTACTTTTTTTCCGGAAGAGAGTCATTATTTCCTTCCATTAATTTCATAATATATATGGAATATTTCATAAATTCACTTTAAAAAAAAAGTGTAAATTTTAAACTGTGGTAAAAATTAGAACAATTAAAATAACTGATGTGTTTTTTTTTTTTATTTTCAGTAGAATGATTATTGTCTTGGACGACAAAAAAGGCCATACATTACGCGGCTCTTTTTTCAACAATGTTTGTGTATGTGTGTGTGTGAGGTTGCGAGTGTTGGACAAGGGGATGAGGAACATGGCCACAGAGCCTCAGCGTCTCCACCTTTATTGTGAGCACTGCCAAAGGCAGAAGGCAAGAGAGAAGTACCAGGACACAGTGTTCACCTCTTGGGTTTGGAAAAGAGAGAAGTTGCTCGAGAACAAGGCCAGAAGAGTGAGAAAGAGGTTGAGTTTATTTATCGGCGGATGCTGCTGAGTGGCGCTAGCGCGGCATTTTAATTGCGCTCTTATGGGAAGGGGAGGGGGGGTGTTGCCCCCAACGGACGACGAGAGAGGTCTTTCTCCTCTCTCACATATATATATATATATACACACACCACGTGTCGTCGCTTATTTCAAATGACCACCTACTCCTTCCAACTGCTTTTATATAAACCTTTAACCACCCTTGGACATGGAGAACGAGAACCTGGGATTCTCATCCTTTTTCTCCTTTATAGAGAATGAGACAAGAAGAGTTGGGGGGGAAATTTCTCCCATTGCGTGCGTGTATTTATGAGTTCACAGGATCTCGTATGGTGTGTTCTTGATTTGCCTCCCTGAAGAGATCTCTCAGTTTATCATTGATCTATACTCAACACACCATTAGTTTACTTTATACTTTGGTATTTTTTTTTTTTTTTTTTGAAACTTATCTTTTTTTATAAAAAAGAAAAAAATTGTCAATACAGGATCTGCGAAGAAAGGATTTAAGGATCTCTCGAAGTATCGTGCTCTAGCGCCGCTGGCGCCGTTTGATGCTGCAATAACTCGCATTGTATAGTAGGAATCTAACCTGGCGGGCTGCGGGTCATCCAGTGAGACAAGAAGAAAGAGAGGAAGCATAAAAAAAAAAAAACAAATGGTTGAAAGGGAGATAGCATAGAAGGGACATTATGCCTGCTTTCTATGAGTAGGTTCCGCATAATCGAACCGCGGCAGCGTCGTCACGAGTTTCACGTGGAGAACAAGACCCGCTGGATACTGTTTTCTCTTTGTACTTCCTTTTTTTTATATCGGAATCCTTTTTCTCTTCTTTGCGATCTGGCAAAAAAAGAAAAGAATTCGATATACATTTTTTTAATAACCGATTTTAATACATTTTTTGTCCTAAAGAGATTTGATTATTTAATAAATAATTCTTTCTAATATGGCTAGGGCGAGATATATATTTATATATTTAATGGATGAAAAAAAAAACGTTTCATGGATCAGGAAAGTCAATATAGTGGGGTAACTGTGAGGTATACAGTGTGAGGGGGATCTCCAAGTTAAATGTATGCTGGCTTGACGATCCATTAACCGAATCCAATGAGCGTCCTCTAATTAAGGCTATTTATCGGAAAACGAAACAATCCCCCTCTCTTCTTTTTCATTCACCACCCCAATATATATACAGACACCTTCAGAGGACTGATGAGCACTGCCTCGGGAAAGAGTTTGCTCGATTAAAAGGAGAGGATGAGGAGGGGGGGGGTATGGAAAAAGAAAACAAAGTATAAACCGATTATCTGCCACGACGAAGAGAGACGAACGTGTCAGTTACGTTAATTTCCCTTTGGAAAAATCAGCTTTGAATTACTCATTATCTCGCTCTCTGGATTTATTTAATTGAGACAAAAAAAAAAAAAAATTCTATGGATTTGATTTATTTAATTTATATTACAATTGACTAAGGTCAAAAATTTTACAATATTAAAAATTCTCTTTTCTTCTGGAATTATTTTTTATTGTTAAAAAAAATTTAAAGGAAACAAATTTTTTTGTTTTTATTAAAACTTTGGTGTTCTATACTCATCCTTCATCTGTATTCAATAAAAATAAAAATTAACGCGCGTGTTGCCATGACAACATGTGAGTTAGAAAAGGACAAAAAAGTGTAGGCATATCTGGCCACGAATGTACATAACCTAAAAATGTTATTAGGCTCATTCCACATCGCATTTTTAGTACAGAGTGATGCATCCGCACCCATTGCCAACTGTCGAAAAAAAAGGTTCTCGTCAACTACCGCACCCTGTTCTAGTGAAAAAATGACTTTATTGTTAAAATTAAGAGTTACTAAGTCACTAAATTTTTACTAGAGCAGGGTGCGGTAGTTGACGAGAATTATGACAAATGGCGAGTGTGGACAGTGAAAACCAACCCTTATAACGTAACCAGGGATGGGTAAGTAAAATACCTAAGATAATCGAACATTGCAACATAACCTCAAAACGAGAACAAAAAAGTAACCTACGCAACAATATTAAAGGCCTGAGTATAATAGAAACTTAACCGGAATCGTAATCGCAAACGCAACCGGAAGAATGAGTTAGAGAAGGATAGATAGATTATTTGTCCTTCTCTAACTTATTCTTCCGGTTGCATTTACGATTACGATTCCGGTTACGTTTCTATTCTGCGTTGGCCTTAAAGGCCCGTTCATATTTGTAGAATTATTTTAAAGCCCATTTCACATTCCTTTTGGGAATTTAATTTTGTTAGAAGGATCAATTTTAAAAAAGAGAATATATATATAAGGAAAGGGAATTAGGACCAAATAAAATTACTTTTTCACAGAGTGTATATGTATAAGAGGGAGAAAGATAAAAGAATGCCTCGTTGGACTAATATAAGAGGGATCTACAAACTATACGTATAAAGGTCTAACTCTATCCAATTCGAAGACTGCGAACTCAAGTCAGCCTCTCTGGAGAGAGATGAAATGAATCTTTCTGCCGCAAGACGCTCGAGAAATTTCCACAGTCAGAACGAAGGATGTTGACTCTCTCTCTCTCTCTCTCTCTCTCTCTTTATTCTGCTTGGCAACTTTTATGGAGATGCCTAATATATCCGCTCCGGTTGCTCGCGCTTGTGTTTGACGAGCGTACCTCGCGAAGTATATTATCTCTGCCGAGACCTCATCCTTCTTCTCATCGTCCTTTCTCAATCTTCCCCCAGCCTCCTCAAGAATCACTCGAATGCGATTTCCGGTGAGAATAGTGAGAGGAATGAATTATGCGTCTCTGGAACCCAAAAGAAAAAGAAAAAATTAGAAGAAAACGATCTTCTTTTTTTTTTGCGAAGGATTGTTAATTCGACAAGGATAGATCGAATTGGAAATTTTATTGCAATTGGAATAGTTTATTTAGAAAAATTGGTAAAACAACTTTTACCATCAGGAAAAACAAATTCTTATTTTAAATATAGTTAGATCTATTTGAACAATTTTGTTTTATTTAATAGTTTATTAGTTTTATTTTAATATATGGGAAAATATACATCAAAATATTATTTGTTTGAATGAAAATTATAATATTGATCTTTGATTTAAACTTAAGGATTAGTTTAGAATCAACGCATGTAAGTTTCGAATGAAATTCTAGTGAAAATTTTTTCACCCTGTTTTTCTCTATTCTAGTTCCGGTTGGTTTTCATTGCCCCCACTCGCCAAAATCCCGACTTATCATTTGTTATAATTCTCGTCAACTACCGCACCCTGCTCTAGTGAAAATTTAGTAACTTTAATAAGATTGTTTTTGGATTGGGATTTTTAGCGGCATTAGTTAACCTTAGCCTTAAGGCGCATATACATATCTCACAAATTCTTAGTATCCTCGGAATTTGTCAGAAGTTTCACTAACTTTGATTGGCTTTGCTCATACAGAATTTCGAAATTTTCCTATCTTTTGGAAATTCTCTCTATGAGCAAATCCAATCAAAATTAGTATAATTTTTGACAAATTCCGAGTATACTTAGAATTAGTCATTTTACCTTGTGACGTCAGAGGCTGATGACGTCGAAGCTTGGAGGGACAACAAACAAAAAAAACAATAAAGAACTGTCAAACAAGTGATTTTGAGGTTAAGTTTTTGAAGTTTTCAACGTTACCAACTGTAGATGGACTATAGTAAAATTATTTGTTGTCCCTTCAAGCTTCCAGCTGATCATGCAGCCATATTTAAAAGTGAAATACCTAATTTGTGAGGTATACAAGCGCCTTTAGTTTTAAAAATAAAGTCACTAAATTTTTACTAGAGCAGAGTGCGGTAGTTGAATAAAATTATGACAAATACCAAATGGGAACAGTGGAAAACAACCTTCCCCGCGATGTATCGAAAAAAGCTACCATTCCCTGCAAAGTGTCACAATTCGGATGTTTCACTGATTATTATATACTGTCAATAAAGGCCTGAGCATGAATAGAAACGTAACCGAAGGAGAAGGATAGACATATTGTTTGTCCTTCTCCAACTCATTATTCCGGTTGCGTTTGCGGTTACGATTCCAGTTATGTTTCTATTCTGCTCAGGCCTTAAGATTTTGGCATGATACTTAACTTAAAATAGATTAATTTAATAAAACTTCCATTTTTTATATGTAAAGCATTCTTTTTATTTTTATCAAAAGTTATAGTTTATGTATTATTTATTATTCCACATATTTTATCAACAAAATATGATTGAACTAAAAATATTTCTCTTTAAACAATTTTTTTCTTTAACAAAATTCTCATTTGATTGAATTTTAATTTATCATAATTCTCATTTTAATTTTAATACAAAATATTTAAATGTCAGCATTTTCAAATCGCCGAATTTTTCGCATTTATCCAAATATTTGTTTGTACGAATTTTTAAATCTCAGCATTTTAAAATCACCGAATTTTCATTTCTCCAAATTTATTATTATTTATTATTCGAATAAATAAAAATTCGATGGATTGAAATTTTTGCCATTTAAAAATTCGGACAACTGAAAATTCGGTGATTTGAAAATGTTGAAATTTAAAAATTCGAATCACTTAAAATTCTGTTAAATGTGAATTATGATAAATTAAAATTCATTTAATAATAAAAATTCAAACTAGTTAATTATTTCAAATAAAAAATTGTCTATAAATAGATATTTGCTATACAACAGTAAAACTTGAAATTTAAATTCCCATTTTAAAATTTATGTAAATATAACTGACACACTAAATATATAATGCGAAAATGGTGTGAAGTAGGTTTATGGGGATTTCTTTTAAAATCCTCATGATTCTATTCAATTTAAGGCTTGTAATGAAGAAAAGTCATTTTTTTTTTTTTTTTTTTTTAAAGCTACAGGTACATAAGAAACGTGTCGATTCTTTGACATAGCGTGTGAGAGACATTATTTAAATCGGATAATCCAAAAATAAATTAGTAATCCCAGTTGTTAAATAAATCCTCGTGCGGTTTTTAACACTATAGGTGGTATAAGAAGCAGTGAAATGGGAGGGACCAAGACGATCTTTTCTTCTTGTATTTTCACTGTTGGGGAAAAAGAGTTTCCCGCCTCGTGTTTACCTCAAGGAGACAAAGTTCGACTTAAGGCGTTGAATAGACATCAGAATGACGGCTGAAAAACAGAATAGCAGAAATACTGGTGGCAAACAGATATATATATATATATATACATATATATATAGTCCTATTTTAAAGTTTTTCTTATCCTTTTCCATAAACTGAACAGAGTTATTTTAAAACTTGAAAAATATATATTTTCGATATTTTAAATTTTAGTTTACAAAAACTATTAATAATAATAGTTGGAAATTATCAACATATTATCCAATATAATTGTAAAATAATAAACTTGTTTTTGTTTATGTGAATAAAATGAACTTTGTGCGGAAAAATAAAAAATAAAAACACGCTATTCTTTCATCGAACACTTTTGAGGATAGTTCTATCAGTACCCAAAAAAATGTTAAAAATTTTTTATGTTTTATTTGTTTTTTCAATTATTTTTGAAGGTCATTCAATAAAGGTCCGTATAAAGTTTATATTTTTTATACATATATAGGGTAAATGTACTAATTATGGCGCGATTCGAGTTAAAATACCTTTGAAATAGAAAAGTCGACATTTCTATAAATTGTTTCAAGTCAATTGAAGACTTATTAAACTAAAAGCTTATGTTATTTAGATATTAAAAAAAAAAATTTAACTTTATAAAAATCGATTATTTAAACAAATATGAAAAATTAAAACTAATACCGTAATTTTCTATTATGGCGCGTTTGTATCAGTTACGGCTGTATCAATTATTTCAGTGACCAAAATTACATGTATTTTAAAGATACATTTTGCCCGCCGTAATTGAAGCGAATGGAAATGTTTAAAATGTTTTAATTACAGCGAGGGAAAAAATTTTGATCTCAAATAATTAAATTAATATAGTTTAAATGTGCATCTTTATAAGTAATTGTATCAAAAAAAGATTAAAATAATTATTTTTAAATCATTTTGCAACAGTTATATTAAATATAATAGTAAGAATATAGTTATTTTTTATGAACGCATCGTAATTGATGCACTCGCCGTAATTGGTACATTTACCCTATTTAAATAATAAAAAAATTATTAAAAAATTACACAAGTATTTTAACATGCAAAAAGAATTTTCTTTTTAGATAATGAAAAGTGAATTTATAAATGGAGTGTTTTTTGCAAAATTGAACAATTATAAAATTAAACCAAACAACAGTTTTATTGAAGAAAAAAGAAATGGTTTAATTCAATGGAAAAATGAAATGAAGAAAGAGAAAAACGTTCTTGCAGTATAAAAATTTCTTTATTATAATAAATAATAATTTTAATAATAATAATAATAATAATAATAATAAAATAGAAAAATAAATAATTTTCAGTAAAAAAAAATGTTGAGATATTTATTATTATTTTGAAAAATGAGAATATTTAATAAAAGAAAATAATTTTTTTTAGATATATCAAATAATTGATGCAAAGAATAATGAACAATTGAAGGTATCACCAAATTTGTGTACAGATATAATTATTGAATGGTATCCGTCAATGTTAAAACGATTCCTGGGAATTGAAAAATGTCCAATTGAAAGGGTAAAATAAACATTTACTTATTAATAATTTCATAATTATATATATTTACTTTTATAAAAAATGATTAAACTTAGTAACTTTAATAAAAGATAGTATAGTGCATTTTATTATTTTTCAATCAATTTATTTTTTCAAATTTTTTTTAATATAAATATGTATAATATAAAAAATTAATTTCAGGGAACCATTTCTCTTATGTCAAATGATAAGTATTCACAATCTGTAAAATTCAGTAAATATAAGTGTACAGTTCCATTTAATATAACTTTAGAATTACGTGATCAAAAACAAAAAAAATTGATAATGACATTTGATGTTCTAATAAATGAAATAAGACTTAACAGAAAAAATTGTAAATAATAAAATTATAATTTGTTGAAAATTTCTGTTGTTTTTATTACAAAAAAAAAATGTACGATAAATGATTTTTATATTATTTATTTATTTATATATATATATATTATTTACATTTATTAAAATCTATACCAAATCCCAAACCTCGAAAAATTCCCAAAAAAACAATTTTCTAAATTGACTTTTTTTCTGTATCTAAAAACCAAAAAACAATCGATAAAGTTGAAAAAAAAAATTTTTTACTATCATATTATGAAACTAACAATATTTTTAATTTTTTGCAAAAACTTTATTTTTTAAAATAATTTTATTTTTTTTTAAATAATTCTAAAGTATATGCGATAAAATAAATAGAATACAAGTAAAAAAATAAAATAATTAAAATTTCTTGAAAATTATTAACATTATATTATTATCAATAATTATAGATAATCAACCATGATAAGTTACTGAATAAAAGCAAAAAACAAAAAAAAGAACTGTATTCTTTCATTGTTTATTTTTCATTGAGAACTGTTCAACAAGCAATAAAATGTTAAAAGTTTTTTGTCTTTTATTTATTATTTCAAATTTTAATTTTCCAGTTTATTCACGTAACGTACGTAGATGAAGTTTATATATCTTTTTTTCAAACACAATAAATAATATTAGAATTAAAAATAATTAAGTATTAAATATAAATTAAAATTTTTAAATTATATTTCCCATTAAGATAATCGAATATGTACCAGTTGTTCTTCATGTAGTTCTTAATAATTATACAATTCAACCAGGAAATGATTTTATTGTAGAAAAAGATGAAAATGGTTTAATTGAATGGAAAAGAAATGTGACGACAGGACCAGATGGATTACAAGTACATATCAATATTTTTATTTAAAAAAAAAAATGAAATTTCAAATTTTAATTTTTTTATTTTATTTTTTATTTATTTAATTAATTATAATTTATTTATTTTTTTATTTATTTTTTTATATTTTTAAATATTTTATTTAATGAAAGTTTGACAAAAATTTGTTTTATTTAGATATTTTTTATTGATGAAGAGAATAAGATAGAACATAGCACAGATGATATGTGTGATACAGAACGAATGTCTTACACCTTTGGAGAAGTATTAAGGGGATTATTGGGAATTTATTTTTGTCCAATTTCGAAGGTAAAAAAAAAAAATGTTTTTCCTATTACATATATTTATATTAATAATTAAATTTTTTATTAATTAAAATTATTCAATAAAATTAATTATATAATATAAATTTTTTGCAAAATTTCAGTGGAGACTCTCTCTTATCGCTTCTGAATTCTCAATACCTAAAGAATCAAGGAAAGATGTTTGTAGTAAACCAAAAAGTGCTGTTATGAAATTGTTTTCTAAAAAAGAACACAAACTGGTTATGACTTTTCGTATGGATTTCTATGAATTAAGAGTTCATGAATGTAAAAAGTAGAAACGCTAACAAAAATTGACAGTACAGTTGAAATACTGGCACGGTACACCAGTACTGCGCCAGTAGTATACTGTAGGAAATCAAGAGTTTTTTTTATCGAATATCTAAATGCTTGTTATATGTGTTTCTTTATATTTCCAGTGACCTTGGTTTCTTTCTTTTTTTTCATTTAAACATTGTATTTCCTAGTTATTATCAATATTTTATCAATAATTATAGATAATAAACTAGTTTTTGTTATTCAATAAAATAAATTATTTGGTTGAAAAGAAAAAATTTGTTTTTATTGTAAAATAATTTAATTTTTTTTTTTTTAAATAATTTCTATAAAGTATATTTGCGATAAAATAAATAGAATACAAGTAAAAAAATAAAATAATTTAAATTTCTTGAAAATTATTAACATTTTATTATTATCAATAATTATAGATAATTAACCATGATAAGTTACTGAATCAAAGCATAAAAACAAAAAAAGAACTGTATTCTTTCATCGTTTATTATTCATTGAAAACTGTTCAGCAAGCAAAAAAATGTTAAAAGTTTTTTGTCTTTTATTTATTATTTCAAAATTTAATATTCCAGTTCATTCAGATCAGGTACGTAGATGAAGTTTTGTATTTCTTTTTTTCTAACACAATAAATAATATTAGAATTAATTAATTCTAAATATAAATTAAAATTTTTAAATTATATTTCCCATTAAGATAATCGAATATGTACCAGTTGTTCTTCATGCAGTTCTTAATAGTTATGAAATTGAACCAGAAAATGATTTTATTGTCGAAAAAGATGGAAATGGTTTAATTGAATGGAAAAGAAATGTAACAACAGGACCAGATGGATTACAAGTACATATAAATATTTTTTATTTAAAAAAATGAAATTTCAAATTTTAATTTTTTCATTTTATTTTTTATTTATTTAATTAATTAATTTATTTATTTAATTTATTTATTTTTTTATATTTCATTTTTTATTTTATATTTTTAAATATTTTTAAATATTTTGTTTAAAGAAAGTTTGACAAAAATTTGCTTTATTTAGATGTTTCTAATTGATGAAAAGGCTAAGGAAGAACATAGCATTGATGATATGTGTGATACGAAACGAAATTCTTTCACTTTTCCACAAGTGATAAGGGGATTATTGGGAATTGATTCTTGTCCAATTGCGAAGGTTAAAAAAAAATTTTTTTTTTCCTATTACATATTTACATTAATAAACAAATTTTTAAATAATTAAAATTATTCATTAAAATTAATTATAATATAAATTTTTTGATAAAATTTCAGTGGAGGCTCTCTCTTATCGCTCCTGAATTCTCAATATCTGGAAAAGCAATTAAACATATTTGTGGTAAACCAAAAAGTATTGTTTTAAAATTGTTTTCTAAAAAACAACACAAACCGGTTATGACTTTTCGTATGAATTTATATCAATTAAGAGTTCATGAATGTAAAAAGTAGAAACGCTAACAAAAATTGACAGTAGAGTTGAAATACTGGCACGGTACACCAGCACTGCGCCAGTAGTATATACTGTGTATAGGAAATCAAGAGTTTTTTTTTTATCGAATATCTAAATGCTTGTTATATGTGTTTCTTTATATTTCCAGTGACCTTGGTTTCTTTTTTTTCCATTTAAACATTGTATTTCCTAGTTATTATCAATATTTTATAAATAATTATAGATAATAAACTAGTTTTTGTTATTTAACAAAATAAATTATTTGATTGAAAAGAAAAAATTTTTTTTTATTCCTTCATCAATCACTCTTGAGTGAATAACACAGTTTTCATAAAAATATATACCAAAATGTTGAAAATTTTTTGCATTTTATTAGTTATTTCAATAATTTTTGAAGATCAATCAGTATATTCCCTTAAACCAAAAGACACTAAAGTATGTATATATTTCAATGTAAAATTTAAATATAATATATATTAAATTATTATTTAATAATAAATTTTTATTAATTTAATTATTTTTACACAACATTACTAATTATTAAAATTGTACTAATTATTATATAATTATACTAAATTTGAATTAATTAAAATTCGTTCACTTATTCAAATTAGTAGAAATCATATATACATTATTAAAAATTTTAATTTAAAAATTTATTTCCATTTTAGAAAAAGAAATACGAATTAATACCTGGAGTTTTTCATTCAAAGCTTACAAATTATAAAATTGAATCAAACAATAATATAATTGAAGACAAAGGAAATGGTTTAATTCAATGGAAATCAGAAGTAAAACAAGGAAACGATATTGGGGTATCAGTGGTTTTTTATTCTAAATAATTTTTGCTAACATTTTTTTTTTTTTTTAAATTAAATTCTTTTTTATAAAATATATTAGTGCACTAATATATTTTAAAAGAAAAGAATTTAATTTTTAAAAAAAATATATTTTACTCATATAGATATACGCTGATTTTGGTGGTGAACCATCTGAGATTGAAGATTTATGTGATTCGAAAGCTCAAACAATATTTCCAAAAATGATTAAACAATTCCTGGGCATTGAATTTTGTCCGATTAATAAGGTATATGTTGTTTTTGATAAAATTAAAAAAAAATTTTTTGGTTAATAAAAACATATATATATATATATATATATATATATAAATTTTAATTAATAAAATTTTAATTCGTAAAAAAAATATATTTCAGGATACACTTTCACTTATTACAAATGACTACTCTAGACCAGCAAAAATATTAAAGAATAGCTGTGAAAAACCAAAAGATTATACTTTGAAGCTAATATCTAAAAAAGAGAATAAATTAATTATGACCTTAAATGTAAAAACAGAGGATATAAGACTTGAACCCTGCGAGTAATTTAAGGGTGCGAGTATATAATTGTTCAAAAATCTTGCTATAGATTTTAGAAACTATCTCCAATTTAATGAATCATGTAATATTTATGAATATTGGAAATAAACTATATATGCAAAATATTTTTTAAAAAATTAATTTTTTTCCTTTACAGCTATATATTATTATATAATCCATTATTTTTATCCATCATTTATTTTATCTATTATTTTTCAAAATAAATTATTTTTTTATTTTAAATATAGATAAAAAAAAACCAGTTAAAATATAATAAAAAAAATAATACAACTTTTTTTTTTAAATAAATTTTTTCTCTTGTAAATGTTTAAAAAACAATAGCACGAAAAAATTTTTTTATCTGAAACAACGATATGTTTCTCTAGAATAGCAAAAACTTTCTCTTTTTTGATGAAACATATCGCTGTTCCAATGAAACTTATCGCTGTTTTAGATAAAGATTTTTTTTCTGTGTTTTTTAATAAAATAAATTTTTTAAATTAATATATTAACAAAGAAAAATAAAATTTTTATATGTTAAAATTTGCAGAGTTTTAATTAAAAAGGTTTATACATATATATATATATATATATATAATAAAAAATGATAAATAAAAAATTGTTTGGATTTAATATAAATGAATAAAATTAAAATTTATCTTTCAATTATATATAGAATATTCTCAAGTGTTGTATAATTTGCTAGGTTTATTATTTTTTTAAATTTGAATTGTATTTCGCGGGTTAATAAAATTGTTTCTCGCCACTCTCACTAGAGGGCCAATTCTTTGTAGTGTGTGAATGTGTGTTTGCGCATTAGAAGATTTTTTTGTCTATGATTCACATTATTGTAACCTGAAATCACGGGATCTTGGGATCAATCTTGATAATTTGCTATCTTTTAGTTATCACATTTCTAATATCGTTAATTGTGCTCTTAGGTCACTCGGATTTGTTAATAAAAAGCTTTAGCGTTTCATAACCCACGAACTCTGAAATCACGCTTTACTTTTAATTTGTTAGATCACAAATTGAAAATTGTTCTGTGTCATGGAGTCACCATATTATGCTTAATATCTTGTAAGAATCGAACGAGTTCAAAATCATTTCCTTCGATTTTTTGCTATAGACAAACTAATGTTCGTTTTGACAGATTTTCACATGAATATGACAATTTACGTTCATTGGCGAGCATATCCAGACTTGCATCTAGATTTGACTATTTTGATTTACTTTTCTTCTTTAAAATTTTAACTGGATACATTGATTGCCCTATTCTACTATCACTCATTAAATTTTCTATTCCAATACGTTATTCCAGATATTATGTACATTGAGAAAAGTTAAACACAGATTTCGTACTAAACACACGTTCAGATAGTGTATCTAACCTTTAGAGCAACGTCGGCTCTAAATTGTATCGCATAAGGCCAAAGCAGAATAGATTTTTGAACGGGAACGCAATCGTAAACGGAAACGTAAGAATGAGTGAGAGAAGAATAAATATATTTGCTATCCTTCTCTTACTCATTCTTACGTTTTCGTTTACGATTGCGTTCCCGTTCAAGAATCTATTCTGCTTAGGCCTATAGCTACGCTTTTTGATGGACAGATACTGTACTAAATCGTTTGTCCCACAAGTTAGATCAGAATCTGTACTCAATTGGCGCTGCTGCTGTTCAATTTTAGTACTGCGTTTGCACATGATTGAGGTACAATATATGTCCCTCAAAAAATGCAGATGTTGCGTTAAACTTCTCTCAGCATATCATCATACAAATTACGGAATTAACTCTACTGTCATTAATAGATTATACCCGTGCAGAAATTTGAGTTAGATTTTAATAGGGACAAATTTTAACCAGAATTATAAATAAAAAAGTTAGAAATCATAATATTACCTGAAGAAATTGGAATAATCATAGTAAAAATTAAAAATTTGCAATAATGATATTAACATAATGACAAAATTTGAGGTTAGAAAACCAATCAATATATTTTTTACTTTTAATATTCTAAATACATATTTCATGTTTGTTGGCTTAATATTAAATATTCTTAAATTGATAATATTATGTTAATATTCACTTTCTGATAAAGAAGATAAGTGATTATTTTCCATTATTAATTAACAAAAGAACAATAAAATTCAGATTCACACAAAATGATATGTGCACTTGCACCATTCATGTCATCATTCTCGACGATGGAACATCGATATATTGAAAACTTCGATACATCGATTTCGATATTTTCGATTTAAATTTAAATATTATTTTCAAATTAAATAAAAAGTGAAACTATATATATAATAATGTAATTTATTAATAATATTATTTTGATTTTATCACTCGGTGTTATTTAATAATAAATTTAATTTATTTAATAATTTTATTATTATAATTTATTATTATTAATATTTATTCTTTTTAATATTATTTCTAAAACGAACATTTTAAAAATATTTGTGTCCCTTATTGAACATAATTAAATTCATATTTTAAATAAAGAAAACATCAAAAAATAATATCTATAAAGGCGAATACGATTGCTAATGACATTGATTTTTTTAATATTAACTTAAATGCATTTAGTACAACACTGCGTAATCTATTATTTAATAATTAGTTTCTTTTTTAAATAGCAGCGTTATACATATATATATATATATATATATATATATTACACAATTTGTATTTAAATGGCACTTTATTTTTCAAGTCCCGTATATAAATAAATAAATACTACTACGATAATCATGTAACTGGTCTTTATGTAAAAATTAATTTTTGAAGGAAAATATTTATTGAGATTTTAATTTTTTCGCTGACAGAAAGAAGAGTGAGAATAAAAAATTATTTTTGGTTGGGGAAGGAGCTTGACTCTTTTCCTGGAGCGAGAAAAATCTGCGATATAGTTAATCCGAGGTAAAGAGTGTCTCTGTTTGGCACAAAACGGATTTCCCTTTTCCAAAGGCGAGAGAGGGAGAGAGTTGACGAAATCGCAGTTCGAGTCAGTGACATGAGGCGCGGAGCATCCTCTTTGCTCGTGGCCATATAGCCGCAGTGCTTGGCCTAATCCGTATTCATCAGCACATCTCTGCGGGTACTGGGTAAAGGGTTTTGTTAAGCCGGCTGATCCGCGTTCAGCCAAGAGAAAGACAGAGAAAGGATGAAAAGGGAGGTCTCTGGTTCCGCCCCTGCAGTTCTAGGGCATCTTTAGTAGAGGTCTACATGAATCCACTTTGAAAACATGGTGGTTGTATTTCCATTCAACGAAGTAGCCATAAACTCAAAACTCTATTATCACCAAAAATCAATTTTTTTTTTTTGACTTATTTAATTATAAATAAAAATTACAAATAAAGGAATATTTATTTTAGATACAATTAAAAAATATTTTTTAATAAAAATGGAAAAATTAAAGTAAAATTCATATTTAAAGTGCAAAAAAATGTTTAAAACAATGAATTCACGTGAAACTTAATTAATAAAGTGCTCTGTTAATAGAAGGATAATGTAATATGTCCATCGAATATGTCTTTGCAAAATATACTTGACATAAAGGCAAACAAAATTATTCCATTTAGTTATAATTATTTAGTTTTTTTTTTCGATAAATAATGAATGAAATGCTGAATTAAGGTCATATTATAAGTTTTACATTATATGTACATTAAAAGCTTAAGCTTTTTTTATCTATATACATTAGACGAGATAAATCAAGTTATTTATTTAAGTATATATATATAAAATTTCAATTGTCATTCAGTGAATTTTAAAACATTTTTAAAATAATTTATAATTAATGCAATCCTTTTTTTAAATACAAAAAATAATGACAAATTTTTGTGTTGGATTTTATTTGAAAAACAATTATAGAAGATTATTTAAGGGAATTTAGATATAAATTTTATATAGTATAAAATATAAATATAAATATATATATAGTATGATGTTAAGTTTTTAATAAAGTAGATCCATATTTTAGCTTCATTATTTTTTATTATTATTAACATAAAGCCTTTCGCCTAAAAATATTAGGCCTCTTCAAATGAATAAAAGTTATGGTTTTTTGTCGCTACAATAAAATGTAATATAAAATTAAAATGTGATGTATAAATAAAAAAAAATTAATTTTTAAATGCAACGTACGAATTTAAAATTTTTACAAACATAACCTCAACTTATCACATGGATTCTTTCCTTAATTTTAATCCTTTTGATCCTAAAATTTTATTCCGAATCAATTCTATTATGGCTTAGAAACGGATTTGGATTAGAAATGAAATTTCATAATTTGAAAGAATTAAAATTTAGCTTAGAATTGATTCGGAATGAAATTTCAGGATTTAAAATGAATTAAAATTAAGCTTTTAAATGAAACAAATTGATTTGAAATGATCCGGAAAGAATTTTGATATTTTTAATATCCAAGTTTTCACTTATTGTATTTTTATATTCACACATAATATATATATATATATATAAATTGAAAGAATAAAAACCCCAAGAACTTGGAATTCGATTGTGCGCGTATAAGATTCATTCATATACGAGTGGAATATATTGTCGCATTCCAGTCGTCGCCAGCAAGTCCCTTATTACAAGCGTCTTCCACACTCAAATATGTATATACTTAAAATGAACCATGTCCACAATGTCTTGAAATTTTTATGTCTTTCTTTATGTTCAACATTTTTTATGCTATATATAAAAAAATTGACATATATTAGAGAGATTATTTCAAATTTTGTTATCTAAAAATCTTCAATGTCATATATACAATAAATATATTTAAAATACATTTTTCTTGATTTTTCAAAACTTTTTTCCTTCTTTTTTTTTCTTGTGATCTTGTCCCATGCGGTAAAACTATTTCTACTTTTCTCTTGGTGGGACTTTAATCTTGAGATATGAGCACATATTATATATATATATATATATATATATATATATATATATATATATATATATATATATATATATATATATATATATATGAAATTGTGCATTGCAAAGATGTATGTATATAAAAGAGAGAAGAGAAAATGGTATTAAAGATATATATACAACAAATATATATACGAATGTGAGATAAATAGTAGTGAATGAGAATGGTGTGTGAACTCTCTGTAACCTCTCTTTACTAACATGTATATTCCCAACTGAAGGTGCAAAAGAAACTATATATATATATGCTTTAGACTTGAAGATTATACAGAATATCTAAATAAGGATAAAATCTCGACTTCCGGATGCTTATTTTTATCGTGGTTTTAATAAATAATAATGTCGACTATAAAATTATATAAGGCAAATACGCAATACAAAATATATTAATTTATATATCAATATTTATTATTGTTTAATTAATTATAAATCTTGCAAAATTGCCGTAAGCTTCAAATCTCTCACTAGACCCACACAGAAAATTAAAAGGAATTAAAATAAGCTGCAACGCTTCTTAATTTAATCCAATTTTGCTTATTTTAATACATTTTGGTATTAAAATAAGCAAAATTGGATTAAAATAATAAGCGTTGCAGCTTATTTTAATGCCTTTTAATTTAATGTGCAAGCTTGCATGGTAAGCTCACCGAAAGATTACAGGTGTAAGATTACTGTTAAGATTGCAGTGAAAATTTGCTGCAATACATTTGAAGCTTGCCGTAAGGTTGGCTGCAAGCTTACGTACAATCTGGATTATTATATACAATAATAATAATAAAAATACTAATAATAATAACAACACGGAAAAAAAACTAAAAATCTAAAACAGCGATATGTTTCTCTAGAATAGCGAAAACTTTCGCTGTTCCAATGAAACATATCTCTGTTTCTGGTAAAGATACAATAATAATAATAATAATAATAATAATAATAATAATAATAATAATAATAATAATAATAATAATAATAATAAATAATTAATTATTACACTCAAAGAAATATTTTATTGGCGTGTTTACTTGAGACAAATAAAATTTATTTGAAATAAAGAAAAATATATTTGTCTCTGAGCAAATAACTTTTTATTTGTTTTAAATTAAAATTGGTATTTAACTCAATTAAAATTTATTTAAAACAAATAAATATATATTTATTTGGCTCTGAGATAAATATATATTTTCCCTGGGGGTAATAATTAATTATATACAGTAATAATATTAATAATAATAATAATAATAATAATAATAATAATAATAATAATAATAATAATAATAATAATAATAATAATAATAATTGTTATTATTATTATTATTATTATTATTATTATTATTATTATTATTATTATTATTATTATTATTATTATTATTATTATTATTATTATTATTATTATTATTATTATTATTATTATTATTATTATTATTATTATTATTATTATTATTATTATTATTATTATTATTATTATTATTATTATTATTATTACAAATTGTAATAATAAACAAGAAATAATTATTGTTTAATTTCTTTAATTTCTATAAACATTCTTTGAAAGATATTTATTTTCTTATACATATTTTCATTATGTTTCAAGTTGAAGGAATGCTGACATTTTTTTGCTTTATAGTGTTTTTTTAAAAAAATTCTATATATTGAAACAAAATATTTCTTAATTGACCCTTTTTCTATACAAATTGTATATATATATATATATATATTTATAAAGTATATATGTCTATGAAAAATTTTTTAATTAAAGATTACAACAAAGAAATTACACAAATTCTTCGATATTTTTTACATTCTCATCATATAATGAGAAGGTATTATATTTATTTTTCTTTTAATAAAATGCAATAATAAATTTAATAGTATTTATATAATTTAAAAATTGTACTTGTTAAATTTTTAACGAGAAAATTATTATTTTTACCAAGGAATAAAAATTAAGAAAAATTATATTTATTATACGGTATACTTTCGATTTTTGACGTTCGGTTGTGAATGTTTTGACATATATTTTGCAAACAACCATTTGAAATAATATAAAACAGTAAAACTCGAAATGGAATTGAGTTCATTATTGTTATAATCATTAATTATTGTAAATTGTGAATCGAGTATAACCAATTATAAAAGACATATTGATTAGTTCAATTATAAAGCTCCTTGTTTGTAAAAAAAAAAGAAAAGAACAATTCTGCAGATACATATAGCGATTAACCCATTAAGTTCCAAGTAGAAACCCAGCAATTAATTAAAGAAACTATCTATAAAATTCATATATAGGCAAATCGAAAATAGACACCTGTTTTTTCAATTTCGAATTATTTAAAAATAATTGTTAAAAAAAAAAAAAAAAAAAAAAAAAAAAAATTAATAAATAGAAATTAAACATCTTTTTTTAACTATCAATGCAAATGGATTCTATACGAGTACAAATTTTTTTTTCATAATTTCTCTCATACCCGTGCAGAAAATTTGACCGGGCCCTGGTCGGGCCCACACCAGGCACGACCGGGGCCAGATCTGGCAATCTGATCTGGGCCCGATCGAAATGAAACAGGAAACCCAACCGGGGCCATGCCAATTTGCCCGATTTGGAATCCTAGTCGGGACCCGACCAGGGCCATGATAAATTTGCCCGATCTTATAGTAATTGTAATTTTTAATAAATTATAATTATTTATCTTTAATTGATAAATAAAACAATAAAATTAATTAATATTATTTTATTTTATGAATCTGCATTTAAAAAAACACCTTATATAAAATGAAAAGGAAAATAAAAGTTGAAAAAAATTATTTGAATAATTATTGTTTCGTTTAATCTCTAAATCTGAATTAGTAAAAATGTTTACTAATTTAAATTAGTGACTCACTTTTTGCTTATGAATTAGTAAAATTTTACTAATTATTAGTAATTTTTATTAACAATTAGTAAAATTTAAAAGAGACACACTTTTTGCTTTAGAATTAGTTAAATTTTACTAATTTTTAGTAAAAGTTAGTAATAATTAGTAAAATTTTACTAATTCATATGCAAAAACAGTGTCACTAATTCAAATTAATAAACATTTTTACTAATTCAGATTTAGAGAGTAAAAAATGTCATAAAATGCTATAAATGTATTTTCACTTTTTAAAAATTTTAAATATAGCAACCAGCTCTGGCCCTGGTCGGGCCCATAGAAATTTACTAAGCCGGGGCCAGAACAGTAAATCGGATTGGAGCCAGGTCGGTAATCGGGTGAAAAGTGACAATTTCTGCACGCGTGATAGAATCGATTGATATTGAGCCAAAATAAATATTGTTTAACAAAAAAATGTTATAAAAATAATTATTTAAGAAAAACATTTTAATTCAACATATAATTTTACCCAAAAAATAACTGTACTTTAAAAAAAAAAAAAAAAAATGATTGAAAATAATTTTTCTCATTTTACTTTGTGTTAAAAACATAATAATTTTTTTTTTTTAATTTTTGAGGTTATGTTACAGTCGCCATCCGCACCTTCAGGTTCAAAACTGATCTTCGCGTGATGTTATATATATATATATATATATATACATTCTTGTGCGCTTCAAATTTTTCTGTTGAAGCTCAATTTACATACCGATTTAAAGAGATCGAAGAGACTTTGTTTTTAAAGCTAACTCTCGCACGAGGTGGTAGGGATAATTACTGGCCGATTAAGGAAATTAAATCCTGCGGTGGTATTGATTCCCGACCGATAATCGGTCGTGGGAGGCCTTAGTCAGCGCAAAAAGGGAGAAAGAGAGAGAGAGGGGGGGGATGCCGCCTTTGTTTCTGATTCGGAGGGCATCCTTACGAACGGGTTAGCCGCGTCACTGATCACCCAACGCTAATTACAGCGGATCAGCATCCCAGTCGAGTTTAAAACTCATTCTCTTCCCCCTTTTCATGCAGAAACGGGGCTTCCCGCCCTGATGCTGATTGGCTGCCTGCGATGACACAAAAGTGTTCCAACATGGCGTCTTATCTGATTTCACAAACAACCCACAAGGATAAACTCACTCCCCCCCCCCTCCCACTTTCAAATTTTTTTTTATTTTTTAAATAATTACCGCACATCATTTCTAGATTAAAAAATAAAAAATATAATAAAATTCCATTTCTTCTTTATTCATAAAATTTAGTTCGTGTTTTCATTCAACTTTTGTGAATATAACATTGGTGTATGCCTGTTCCCCCCCCCTCCACCCTCTGTAGGGGGAAGCTTCTGGCTACTCATTATTTTATTAAAAACTTTATTACAAGCTGAAAAACTAATTAGCGAATTACTAATGATAGAAATAAACATTTTTTTTTTATATTTTTAAAGGAAATTGAAACAAATGTGTGTATTCTTTTTTTTTTTTGAGACAATTCTAAATGGAAGATAATTTTTTAAGGTGATTTTGATTTTGTAAGGTAATTTTGATTTTGATGTATATGATGATTAATTTTTTCTCTATGTACTGATTTTCATTCTGTAAAATAATTATCTTCTACTGTATAAAAAGAATCTGCATTTGTAAAATAATTTTAATTAACGATGATTTGATTTTGCATGTGATAATTCTGAATCTGTAAGGGCCAGTGTAACCGCAACTCAAATTAAAAATTAATTAGCAATTGAATCCTTAACCGACCAATTATGAGCGGTTAAATAATCTTTAATAGTTGATTAACTTTTAACCGGAGATATGGTGAAACTGAATCCAATAAGATTATTTTGGTCCTGTAAGATAATTTGGTCTGTTTAATTAATATGCTTCTGTTTTTGGAAGATAATAATTCAAATTAGAAGACGATTTTGAATTTTTAAGGTGATTTTGATCCTTCACAATGATTTTAATTTTGTAAGGTAATTCTGATTCTGATGATTAATTTTCTATAGGCTGATTTTGATTCTGTAAGATAATTATGGTTCTGTAAAATGATTTCGTATTTGTAAAATAATTATGATTAGAAGATAATTTTTATTTTGTATATAAGGTATTGCTGATTCTCTAGAATTATTATTATGATTCTTTATGATAATGCTGATTCTGAATACGATTTAGTTTTCTACAGTCTGATTTTGATTCTGTAAGATAAAATTATGATTGGTGCAAAGTGATTCTATTTATGTAAAATAATTCTGATTAGAAGATGATTTTGATTTTCTATAATAGGTAATTCTGATTCTGTAACATAATTCTAAACTTGTAGGATCATTATGATCCTTAAAAATAATTCAGGTTCCGCAGGATGGTACAGTGTTTATTTTTGACAATTCTGATTAGAATTTGATTTTGTAAGGTAATACTGATTCTATAGCATAATTTTGATTTTGTATGCTAATTCTGATTCAGATTCAGGATCATTAATTTGGTATAGGCTAATTTTGATTCTAAAAGATAATTCTGCTTCTGCAAAATGATTCTGTATTGGTAAAATAATTCCAATTAGAAGATAATTTTGATTTTATAAAGTAATTCCGTTTCTGTAAGTTATAAAATTCTAAATCTGTAAAATAATTTTGATTCTTTAAAATAATTCAGATTTTGCAGGATGCTTCTGTTTTTGTAAGATGATTCTGATTAGAAGGTGATTTTGATTTTGTAAATCGATTTTGATTTTGTTTAATAATTCTAATTCGGATGTATCTGATTATTAGTTTTGTGTTGCTTGCTTTTAATTCTGTAATTCCGCTCATGCTTTTAATTAGAAGATGATTTTGATTTTATAAAGTTTGTTTCTGTTTCTGTTTCTGTTAGTTTGGTTCTATAAGATAATTTTGATTCTTTAGAATCTGTAAAATAATTCTAAATAGATGATTTTAATTTTGTAATATAATTCTGATTAGAAGATGATTTTGATTTTGTATGATAATTATCATTCTGATTTATATCATGATTAGTTCCATGTAGGCTAATTTTGAATTCAGTTCATGTTTTCATTCAACTTATGAATATAACATTCTGTATATACCTATTCTCTAAATTCTGGCTACTCATTATTCAATTAAAAACTAAATTACAACCTCAATAACTAATTAACGAATTACCAAACAATTAAAATAAAAATTATTATGATATTTTTATAGATTAAATTGAAAAACAAAATTGTGTGGAAATTTTTATATACATGTGCAGGCTTTTAAATAATTCGTATTTTATATATAGAAAAGAGATGCAGTATATAGGGAAATAAGTTTGGGAAAAGGTGCTAAATCAACATTTTTATAAACTACTTAGTATTCATAGGTTTGGAAGGGTGCACATCATAATGCAAAAAAGCAAGGGGAAGGTGATCTTGAGGAAAGTGCTACCAAGAAGTGCTGGTAAAGGCAGCGGGCTATATACTGCCATCATTTTTATAACGACCGCATTATCGAGAAGCAGTCGATCGAAGCAAATGGTTAACGGAAGAATCGATGTCTTTAAATTCAATTCGCGATTAAAGAAAAAAAAAAAAGCTGCACCACTTAGACTTTTAACATTTCATGCAAAAAAAAAAAAATATTTTCCTATAGAGATCAAATCCAAACAAATATTTTAGAGATCAAAAATATATTTTAGAGTTCGAAATCGAAAAAAAATTTTTAATTCATAGATAAAAAAAAAATTCCTCTATATCATTTCGTTCTATATCCCAGAACAAAATGAAGTCGTAAGTTACTCAAGAGGTACTGAAATTGCTGGTTTTACCGCCTAAGATAGGAAATATCACTCGCAAAACTTTTATTACCTTTCTGAACAACTTCCTTTTTTCTTTTTTTTTTTTATAGATTTTCGATATTCAAATATATATATGAATCAATCATTGCCACTGAGTACGACATCGTCCATCACAAATTTATTATACATATGATATACTAATAACAAAAATTTATTTTATGAATAATTGTATATACATAATCGAAAAAAAGATTCTATATATATTTCTATTTATTTATTCTGAAATACAAATATACAGTGTAATTACAAGATGTTTCTATAGAGGTAAATTTTACCTGTACATATAGGTTCGGATGATATAAGAAAAGAGGGAAAATAACAGTTGATTTTGATTTTGTAAGGTTATTCTAATTCTGTAAAATGATTTTGATTTTGTAAACTAATTCTAATTCTGAGGTATATATGAATTTAAATATGTGTATCCTGATTTTTATTTTGTAATTCTTCTTCTGCAAAATGATTCTGTTTTTGTAAAATAATTATAATTAGACGATGATATTCATTTGTAATTTTTATTCTGTAAGATAATTTTGATTTTGTGAAATATTTCAAAATCTGTAAAATAATTTTGGTTTCGTACGATAATTCGGTCATCTGTTTAATTAATTTTTTATTTTCTAAGTATTTTGTATAATGGGCTCTGCCCACATATATATTTAGGAATAACTAAATCTAATTTTGTTTTTGTAAGATAATTCTGATTAGAAGTTGTTTTGGATTATATAAGGTAATTCTGATTTTAACAGATGATTTTGATTACAGCATAGATGATTTTGATATTTTAAGATAATTCTAATTCTGCAAAATTCTATATCTGTAGGATAATTTTGATTCTGCAGGACGATTCTGTTTCCGTTAGATAATTCTACTGATTTGTAGAAGATATGCTATTGATTTTGTAAAGTAATTCTAATTCTGTATGATAATTCAAAATATGTAATATAATTCTGTTTTTGTCAAATAATTCTGATTGTAGAAGATAATTTTGATTTTGTAACGTAATTTTCATTCTGTACGGTATAATTCAAAATCTGCAGGATAAATAATAATCTATAATCAAATAATCTATAATTGTAGAAGATAATTTTGATTTCGTAAGGTAATTTTGATTTCGTAAGGTAATTCTGATTCTGTAGAATAATTCAAAATCTGCAGGTGAATTTTGCTTTATCAAATAATTCTGATTGTAGAAAAAGATTTTGATTTGATTCTATACAGAATGATTTTAATTTTATATGATATAATTCAGATTATAGAAGATGATTTTGATTTTATAAGGTAATTCTGATTCGGTACAATAATTCAAAATCTACAGGAGAATTCTGTTTTGTCAAATATAATTCTGATTATAGAAAATGATTTTGATTTGATTCCATAGAATATAATTTTAATTTTGTATCATAATTCCGATTCTAGCCGATGATTTTGATTTTGTCATGTGATATTCTGATTCTGCATAATGATTTTGTTTTTGTATGACAATTCTAATTCTAATGAATACAATGATTAATTTTGTATAGGCTGTCTTTGAATCTGCATAATTTCGATGCAAAATAATTCTGTGTAAAATAATTATATAATTAAAAGATGATTTTAATTTTGTAAGGTAATTCTGTTTCTGCATGGAAAATGCTATAATTTTAATTGGTGATCAACAATTATATCAAAATATTTAATTTAAACCATTTTAACGAAACGTTATTAATCATAATATTCATATATTTTCCAGCAAAGAGTAAATGTAGCACCCAAAAATCATATAAAACCAGTTTTATTTAAGTTTAATGATAGGTTGATTGACGGCTAACCAATTGCTAACTAATTTCCAACATTCATTCGTCAATTCAACTCTTTTCCATTTTTCATCAGAAATTACAATTGTATCATCCGCATGGAATAATATACAATAATTTGTTAAATTAGGAAATCATTTATATAAACAAAGGTACTAAAATGGAACCTAGAGCAGCAGCAATACTCTCATATAAAGTAAAATTGAAATATAGAATTACAGCAAGCAGAGAGAGAGAGAGAGAGAGAGAGATTGGAAACTAAAGTCCTAGAAGCTTGAGTGACCCACGCAATTATTGCGATATTAGTTTCTGCGAGTCGAGAAACTGGTAGCGTTCGCGGTGGTAGCAGAGTTGATGGGTATGAGTTTGGGGGAGTTATAGGGAGAAAAGCGATGGGTTATTCGAGGGCGGATCGGTTGATATTGGGCATTCAATCCTCACCAACCCCCAGTTCTCTCACGCGCCCCCTAACAACGCATTAACATGCATGAGCCCTGCGTGATTGTTTTACTCTAACCCTCCTGAATCTGAGTCTGAGGCTGCCTCTGAAAATCGACGAATCCCCGAAAATCGCAGTGCGTGTATGTGTGTGAGAATGCAAATTTAATGTCGAATACCGATGCACTTTAACCCAGACGCGCTAATTTAACCTCGTTTATATTATTAAATACTTTTTTCCAAAATTTTACCTTATTTTCAATCAAACTATAGGATTTAAATTTATAATTAATAAATTACAAACATGATGCTTTTAAAAGTTTTTTTATTTGAAGATTTCTATGGATATTATTAATTAGAGGAGTTTCGAGGGAAAATACAAATACATACCTCATATATATACGAAGGGTATATTTCGTTATATATAGGAGTAGTGTTTGTCCACTTCTTTGCCATGGGTCCCCACAGGCAAGCCATCAGGAAATTACCACTTCAAGTACAACATACATGTGCACATACACGGACGTAACATGAATATACATCTGTACGAGTATATTGAGAAGTAGAGAGAGGAGACACTTCTAGAAACGAGGTCTCGCTCTGGTTTAATTAACTTGAACGGGCTGTTTTATGTCAATATTTTCGCAAGCTTGCCCTCTGCAACTCGAGTGTGTTTTATACCTATATATATATGACAACACACACACACACACACAGACAGACACTGCTCGAACTCTTTGCCCGCCATGTTGAATCGGACCGACGAACGTATTATGCGATCTTTGCGACAAGAGAGGACTCGATCGATGCCCCAAGGAGGTCGCGACCTCAACAGAGACTTCGACTATCAGTCCCCTCTATACAAACTTGAAGTCACGATTCTTGCAAGTCCACACATACACGCATATATATATATGTATTGCTGTATACAACCGGTATCTGAACCATAAGCGACGATAAAATATGATATCGCGATTAGGATAAATTATATCTACAGAGAGTACCTTACATGATTTGAATAGCCTATATTTGTAACATTCACATTGTATACACGACTCGTAATATAGGTTTCTTGCGCAAACATTAGAATTGTTTTTCATCTATTGTACATCTAGTTTCATGATGACGGATTTATAAAATAGATTTTGGTTTAAGAATCAGATTTAAGATTTTAGTATCACAGAAAATTAAAAGGCATTTAAAATAAGCTGCAACGCTTATTATTTTAACACAATTTTGCTTATTTTAAAACCAAAATGAATGAAAATAAACAAAATTGGATTAAAATAATAAGCGTTGCAGCTTATTTTAATACCTTATAATTTTCTGTGACAGCAATAAATGTATTTGTTATTAAATTAAATAATTTTATATTGGTCTAGAAAAATTTCCATTGTTTATAGAGCTTCTAAGAAGTAAAAGGGGAAAAAATTATGTAAGATCATTCCGATATTAGCTGATGATTTTGATATTGAAGGATAATTTTGATTATGTAAATTCCAAATCTGTAGGATAAGGTAAATGTACCATTTTCTGTCCACCTTAAGATATCACAGAAAATTAACCACCACGACCCAAAAGCTGGTTACTATGTTAATACAATTAAGTGGTTAGTTTTTGGGACATGGCTAATTTTTTGGTCGTACCAATTTTAAGGTGGCTGGGACAATTACCTTAATTTTGATTTTGCAGGATAATTCTGTTTTTGGTCAGATAATTCTAAATTTTGAAAATACTATTGATTTTGTAAGGTATATAATTCTGATTCTGTACAATAATTCAAAATCTGCAGAATAATAAAAATTTAGAGTTTATTAGCATGCTATAAACTCTAAATTTTTATTTTGCAGGATAATTCTGTTCTTGCCAAATAATTCTAATTGTAGAAGATGATTATTAACTTTTTTTAATGTAATTCTGAATCTAAAGAATATGCTTTTGATTTTGTGTTATAATTCTGGCTGCAGTAGATGATTTTGATTTTGTAAGATAATTTTGATTATGCAGATTGGTTTTGATTTTGTATGATAATTCTGATTAGAACATGATTTTGTAGTTGTAACGTATTTCTGATTCTGTAGAACGATTTTGATTTTGCATTATAATTCTGATTTTGTATATGATACATTAGTTTTCTGTGCGGCTGATTTTGATTTTAAGAGAAGTATGATTGTGCAAAATGATATTCTGTTTTTGTAACATAATTCTAATTAGAAGATAATTTTAATTTTCTAAGGTACATCTGTTTCTGTAAGAAAATTCTAAATCAGTATCATAATTTTAAATCTGTAAGATAATTTTAATTCTGTAAGATAATTTTGGTTCTTTAAGATAATTCAGATTTTGCAAGACGTTTCTGTGAGTGAATTATTTAAATCTGTGGGATACTTTTAATTTTGTATAAGATAATTCGGATTCAAAAGGATGATTTTGATTTTGTAAGATAATTCTGATTAGAACATGATTTTGATTTTGCAAATTAATTCTGATTCCATAGAATGATTTTCTTTTGTACGATAATTTTAATTCTGTATAGAATATATAGTTTTCTGCTGCCTGATTTTGATTCTGTAAGATAATTAAGATTGTGTAAAATGTTTAGTTTTTGTATATATTAAATTCTGATTAGAAAATTATTTTATGAATTAATTCTGATTCTGTAAGACAATTCTACATCTGTAGGATTATTTTGATTCTGTAAAATAATTCGTTCATCTGTTTTTAATTATAATTATAATTTGCTTCTGTTTTTGTAAGGTAATTCTAATTAGAAGAGGATTTTGAATTTTTAAAGTGATTTTGATTCTGCAGATTGATTTTTAATCGGATTTTAATTTTGTATGCTTCTAATTTGAATGTACATGATGATTAGTTTTGTGTCGCCTGATTTTGATTCTGCAATTCTACTTCTACAAACTGATTCCATTTGTAAAACAATTCTAATTAGAAGATGATTTTGATTTTGCGTAATTCTGTTTCTGTAAGATAATTCTAAATCTGTAGGATTTTTTTGATCTTGTAAGATAATTCTTTAATCTGTTTTTAATTAATTAATTTGCTTCTGTTTGTGTAAGGTAATTCTGATTAGAAGATAATTTGAAATTTTCAAAGTGATTTTGATTCTGTAAATTGATTTTGTATAATTGTAATTCGGATGTATATATGATCAGTTTTGTATTGTCTGATTTTGATTCTGTAATTCTGCTTCTGCAAAATGATTCTATTTGTAAAATAACTATATAATTAGAAGATGGTCCATATACAGAATTAAAATTATCCCACAGAATCAAAAATTAATTCTACAGTTCTGTTCTGTTTTGAGCATATGAAAATAAAAAAAATCCTATAGCTATAAAAAATCAAATAATTCTTTATTTGATATCTAATTCAGTAATCGATGTGATTAAATTCGCTAAATGAATTATAAAGAACAACCTCATGTTAGAAATTTGCGGCTAAATTCGATAATTGTAAAAGCATGTTTCATGCGAGGTAGAGGACGAAGTAAAAAGTAATGTTTCTGGGGTCGATTAGTGGTCAAGACTCTTGTCAGTGAAGAGAGCGGTTGGTGTAAGGTGGAAGGGTGTCTCATCCTTTAGGTTGAGTATATATATATATATATGTATATAGCTATATATATAGTATAGCAAAAGGACCTCTTCTGGTTTGATCCGTACAGTATAACGGTGGTAAATACACATTGACAACACGCGTCACTTTGAATAATAAATCAATTTCGAAGGGACAAAGACGAGGCCATGATTATGTATGGGCATCGCACTGGCTTCAACTTACTGGGATGATGCTGACTATATAAGGTCTTTGATGTATGTATACGGTATTGAGTTAGCCTCTATATGTGTGTTGGTTTGGTAAGTACCACTTCATCCTCTTTCCCCTCCCCCCCCCTCCTCTTCAATCGTCCTCCAAACCTTCAAACTTCAACATCGAGGACAAACAGACCGACTTGCCCGCACTCTACTTGTGTCCAAAACCCACGAAACTAGATTGCACTAGTTACAACTTTGTTTCCTCCTTTCTTCCTTCTCATCAATTTACCCTGATTTTTTTTTGTATCATATCGTAAAATATAAAAATTAAATATTAAAAAAAAATACGAGAGGGTAAATGGACTTTTTTTTTGCAAAAAGAAAATCCAATTCTGGAATCTCTTGTCCATCTTGGTGAAAAAAGGATTTATCCAGTCTTCCATCTAGCTGGTCCTAGCTTCTTTCTCTCTTGCCTGCTGCATAATGTAACAACGGTTCCACACACCGGTCGAAATGTCAGTGGCACTATATATATATATATATATATATATTGTGAAGATTTAGGGTGAGGTTAGGTTTGCTCTTTCCGTAGTGGAGTTGCGACTTATATGAGTTATGAAGCCAACGAATCCAAGCTTGATCCGACGTGATACGAGGCGTATTGTTACGTTCCTCAGGCAGTGAAGCTCTCTTTGCTTGAACAACGGGCCGAACAAGAACAACAATGTGAAGTGAGCTTCCAGGATCTCACTTTGGAAGACGGTTGTGGAATCGGAACCACCTTGAGGGAGAGGCGTAGGAGGCTTCTTATTGTGTTAGGATCATTCCGGTATCATACACACAAATACATATATATATATATATGTATTATATATACGAGAAAATAGTACGCCCTTCCCGAAATGAAATCCTAGGAGGAGAGTTTCTTCTCTCGATCATTGGGGTGGTCCATAGCTTGGCGCAGCACGGTAGCTGCTGAAGCTAATCCTAAGGATGTTTTATCTGACACATCATCTGACATGCCTTTCCTTCTTGTGGAGACTATTCGCCTCTGGCGGTCCTCGCACATTCTCTTTTCAAAGCTCTTCATCATCATCATCTAACCCTTTCATGAAAATTGATTGCTTACTTTCCCAAATATTGTCAAATCAGAAGCATTCTTATTTCACTAAAAATTTAACCTAAAATCGTAAAAAATGATTTGTCAAAATGATTTTAAGGTAATTCTGAATCTAAAGAATATACTTTTGATTTTGTGTAATAATTCTGGCTCCAGTATAGATGATTTTGATTTTGTAAGATAATTTTGATTATGCAAGATTGGTTTTGATTTTGTATGATAATTCTGATTAGAACATGATTTTGAATTTGTAAGGTATTTCTGATTCTGTACAACGACTTTGATTTTGCATTATAATTTTGGTTCTTTAAGATAATTAAGATTCTGCAAGACGTTTCTGTGAGTGAATTATTTAAATCTGTGGGATATATACTTTTAATTTTGTATAAGATAATTCGGATTCAAAAGGATGATTCTGATTTTGTAAAATAATTCTGATTAGAACATGATTTTGATTTTACAAATTAATTTTGATTCCATAGAATGATTTTCTTTTGTACGATAATTTTAATTCTGTATAGAATATAGTTTTCTGCTGTCTGATTTTGATTCTGTAAGATAATTCTGATTGTGTAAAATGTTTAGTTTTTGTATATATTAAATTCTGATTAGAAAATTATTTTATGAGGTAATTCTGATTCTGTAAGACAATTCTACATCTGTAGGATTATTTTGATCCTGTAAGATAATTCGTCAATCTATTTTTAATTAATTAATTTGCTTCTGTTTTTGTAAGGTAATTCTAATCAGAAGATGATTTTGATTTTTTAAAGTGATTTTGATTCTACAGATTGATTTTAACTCGAACAGTGACTAAGAAACAATTATGTGGAAAATGGAATGCAAAATCCGTAATGCAGAAGAGTAATCAAAATTAATTTGTGGCAACAAATGATGATTTTGGTTATTTTTTTCAAAAAAAAAAATGGGTTTATCACAATTGTAAATGAAGAAGTTTCTATCTAATAAGGGATCTTATTATAAACGGTTGAAGGTTAAAAGAAGCCACGCGTGCTGTACTATGCATGCGGCGCCCTATTGTGTAAAGCGAGTGAGTGCGAAAGGCAGTAAAAGGGTTAATTAATTATCAACGTCCATGGTTGTGCGATAATCGTTAAAAACCAAGTTAAGACGTCAGTCGAAATGAGCTGGCAGGTGGTCCTTGCAAAACTCTGCCTTATATATATATATATATATATATATATATATATATATATATATATATATATATACATATATATATATATATATATTTCCAAATACATTCTCTTGTGGTTTGCGTGACATTTCACTTTTCTCATTCGTTGCTTCCTTTTTCGTAACACATTATATGGCAATCGTCTTTTCTTTTCCATTATTCCCGAATAAAAATGTTTACCCTGACTGAGAGAGCGAGAGAGAGAAACTCAAGGCACAAATATTTCTATAAGGGCTCATAAATCACTACACTCAGGGTGGTCAAGCTTTTGGACTCTCTTTTTTTTTTTCTTCCTCATAATATTTGAAATCGAATCCATTATATGAGTTGTGTGTGAGAAATTTTATTTTGAGTAGAAATTCATAGGTTTTCTTTTCAATACTTGACCTTTTTATATATAATATATAGAAATAACGTTACAATTTTTACTAAATGGTGACTTTTTGAAAGAAAAAATCATAAATTTTATCTTTATTTTGAGGGGGATGATGATAAAAACATATAAGCATTGTTAAATTTTACTTAATTTTTAAAATGATTTATAAATTATGATGAATGTATGTTTCAATTACATATATCGAAAATATAAAAATGTCTTTTAGGTTTTCGTAGTTTTGAAATATGAATGCTTTAAAAAGAATGAAAAATGTTGGTTATTTAGGGATTTTTGACGATTAATTTTTCCAAAGCCTGACAATTTAAGGTATATTTTTAACCTTGAATAAACGTCGCGTCAAAGTTTTGAGGTTAGAATCAAAAACTTGTGCTCTGCAATGTTGCCAAATTTAATTTTACATAAGAGTCAAATCCATCGTAAAATAATGGTTATTGTTTTGACTAGTTTAGTCGAACCTCCTTAAGGTTCGTTTCCATTGTCCCTACTCGTCATTTGTCATAATTCTCGTCTATTATCGCACTCCTCTAGTAAAAATTGACCGAGTGAATCAAAACAAAGTCCATCGTAAAACAACAATTTTGACTAGTTTAGTAAAATCTCCTTTCTTGTAAATTTCTTCATTCCTCGAATAAAAGAATTATTTTTAACATCGAGAAAAAGCAGGAAATAGAGACATGATAGATAAAAATTTGCAGCTGCTGAAAAAAAACATTTTAAATAGATTATAAAAAAGAATGACATCTTAACCTATGTCATTCAACGATTCAATTACAAAAGCATCTAGGCAAAATATTTAAACCCAGGGTGTTACATAATCTACCCTAGTTCGAAGAATTGTAGTTTCTGAAAAAAAAAAAAAAAAATTGAACGATCACCCAACGAGATTATATACATCTTGGAAGAATCAAAATCAAGTTAGCCAGGGGGTTCATGAGAATATTGTGAGTCTTACACACAGGGAGTCTGTAGAAGAAAAGGATTCATGAATCGGTAGGGAGTCATCATTTCTTATACATCTTTTACACCCAAACTGAAAATATCAATTTAGTGAGGCTGTTGACTTGCATGGTCTCATTGTGGGCACGAATCACAACAAAACCACCTCCATCTCTGCGTCTCTGTATGTGTGTGTTCTAACGGGCAATTATTTCTTCTATTCTCGTGGGAGCATCTTTAGAGGGGGGGAGGGGATGCGACTATGGTATACTAGCTTGTGAATCTGGGAGTTCTACCTGAAGCTGCGCGTTAATACTTATAAAACTAGCTTCCGTTTCGTGTAAGTTACACGAGCGCGCGAATGCTCACCTTTTTCTTGGTATAGATGGCCATCTGTCAAAAAGTCAAAATATACCCAGGGGTCGGCATTGTCAACGAAATCCTGCGGGATTGCTACTTAGCGTTCTCGTATTCCCTGATGTCTATAGGAGACATCAGACCCTCTCTCTACAACTAAAGCTAGATGCCTGTTTTGTAGGACATCTGTATCGGGAATCCCCATGCAGTCAGGAACTGATTTCTATAAGCTTCTTCTTTCATGCATTTTCTTTTTATACTTTTATGTATATATGTAGAAATATATATATATATATATATATATATATATATATATATATATATATATATATATATATATATATATATATATATATATATATATATCGGACTTGGGATCGCGTTTGACAGTGGATTCACAATAAGCGATAGGTGTTATAGGGACGTGTCCGAAATTAAATGGGATTGGATATGAATATAGAAAGGCGACGTGTGTGCGTGCATGCGACCTCATTGTGTCTCGACAAATCGAAACAACTCGATGGGAGGTTCTCTTGCTTTGAGATTATAACATGCTGTGTTATGTAACTGGAACGAATGTTTCTGAGGGTTGGAAAATTGGGATGTTATGTGATGTTCACATTTTTTTATTCTGTATACACAAAATCTGAAGGCTTTTTAATTTTAAAAATTATTACTTAAATTTCGCAATTGATATTTTTTTTTCATTGATGTATTTTGATGACTAAAACTTGATGGTATCATTTTGGAATGGAACGTTTTGATTCGATATAAGGTATCAAATTGATCCAAATATTTGGATTATTTTCAAGAAATGATCCAGAATATGGGATCATTTTTTGATAACTGAATTGGTATCAAAACTGTCATGGCTGACATGCTCTTATTGACAAGTTTATTAATTAATTTATTCACTGCACTGAATATTAAGATATTAAAAATACTTTTATTATGAATTTTAAGAAAGAGAGAAGCGAAAACTTATAAATTGCGAGCAATTAAATGAGAAAAAATTTATTTCGAAATAAAATGAAATACACTAACCTTTATCACATAAAATTTAAGTTAAGTTTACAATCACAACACTTGAAAATTTTTAATTATTTTTATGGTTCAAATAATTATCAATAATTTATTTATTATAAATGAACAAAATTTAAGCAATGCACGCTTGATAAATATTTCTAATGCGTTGTCAATTAATGCAATTAATAATTTCCTATTACACAATATATCATAATCGACATATATGACATTTGTAAACAAACAGGGTTGGGAAACAAGAGCCCAAAATATGTTCGTCTAAAGCGAATTTCAATTCTACCCAACTCTGCTTTGGACGAACATATTTTAGGCTCTTGTTTCCCAACCCTGTTTGTTTACAAATGTCATATGTCGATTATGATATTGTGTAATAGGAAATTATTAAGTGCATTAATTGACAACGCATTAGAAATATTTATCAAGCGTGCATTGCTTAAATTTTGTTCATTTATTATAAATAAATTATTGATAATTATTTGAACCATAAAAATAATTAAAAATTTTCAAGTGTTGATCTTAATTCTTGTATCAATTTGATACACACAAGAAAACTGTATGGGCATAAAACGTTCTGTTTCAAGAGGTTAGAAAATTAATAGCAAATATATACGTTTCTAAAAACAATTTAGGAACGTCATTGGAACATTAGGCTTTTGTTTGCCTAGTTCCAATAACGTTTTTAGAAAATTAATGTCTGCTTAAACAACGTTTCTAAAAAAGTTTTAATGTTCGCCAAAAATGATTTTAGAACATGTAACGTCATTAGAATTTTGTTTTAACAGATACGTTTCTCAAAACAATTTATAGGTATACGTTATTGGAACATTAGGCTTTTGTTTGTCTGCTCCAAAAAACGTTTTAAAAAAGGTTTAAAAGATTTCATGTTCGCCAAACGTTTTCTGAACATAACATTTTATTTTAATAGTTAGGACACTGATTTTTAGCCGTTTTTGGAAATTCTTTTGAAAGGGATAAAATTATTCAAATGAAAATGCAAGAATGACATTATGTTGTACATAAATTTAGCTCTCATAATTTTTTTTAAGCATTTTTTTTTTTTGAAAAATATCCCAAATTAATACCTTAAATTCTGTAGCGGCGCTATCTGAGTTTATAATTGCTGTGCAGTGTGGATCACTCAAATTCGATCTGAAAGCAAAAAATAAAGATTCAATGTTTTTAGAAACTTAAATGTCTCCTTAAATAACGTTTTTAAAAATGTTTCATGTTCGCTAAAAATTTTCGAAAAATATTAGGCTTTTTTTGTACCCTGTGGTACTTTTGGTGAGAAAAACTGTATATATATATAATATAATATTGTTTGACATTCATTTTAAATCAACTCTCTCAAATATATAAATGTACTTGAAAAATAAGTTCCTGACGACCAAAAATGTTCATGCTGCATATAAAGTATAACATTTATAGTCAAATTCCATTCTTGGCACATCTTCATCTGAAACTCTGGTCCTTTTGTCTGCCTTTGTAATAAGATACTCGCGCAATAATAGAAGTAAGTCGAGACGAGGATCAGATTTGAATATGAATTGAAGACTATATAACTGAAGGTGCTTGAAAATTAGTAATATAGATACCACTTGTTTCCGCAAGACATTATCATATAATAATTTAGAACTTACATCTACTTTTATTGTATAAAATTGTTGATGAATAAATTTTTGTACAAATTATAAATTATTAATTATATATAAATAATAAATTATATATAGTATTAATTAATTATAAAATTTATACAAAATAAAAAAATTTGGATTAAATACAAAATTTTAATAAAATTTATCGATTATTTTTTCATCATGATTTTCACACCTTCTTTAAAGCTCTTATTCTTAAAATCGCATTTACTCCTCTACTTCTTTATATATTATTGTACTGTACTATGGAGATGTCAATCAATCTCGATGCTTTCGGCTTCTCTTTCAAAGAGAGAGAGAGAGAGAAGGAGGAGAGCAATTCTAAAGTCCCGACCACACGTCAATCGATGCCATCCCGTGTGCACTGCGGAATTCTTCGCAAATCGAGGAAAAAGGGAAATGGCTTCATTCGAATAAGGCCTATATAAACTAGAAGCATCTGCACATGAATTGATTTTGTGGTTACAAAAAAAGAAAAGTCACTTTTCCAAAAAAAAAAAAAAAAAATTGAAATAATTTCATTAACACATAACAATCTCAATTAATATATAAAAAATTTAAGAAAGAGAAATCGAGTTGTTTGAAAAAATTAATTTGATAAAAATATCAATTTGATACTTTTCAAGTTAACTGTGTATATCTAATAATAAAACAGAATTTTTCTTAAAAAGATTTCAAAACGCTTTCCATATATATATATACATGTTTTATTTATAAATGTGGGCAAAAAAAAAGTAAATTTACAATTTTTTCACACTTGACGAAGTGGAAAATAGTTCGTGAAACAAAATTGGTCTTTTATCGCCAAAGGACTTTAATAGGAACGAAATAAAAAAAAAAAAAAAAAAAGAGGAGGTGGAGGAGGAGGAAAAAAAGAGAGTAGAGAAATAAAAATGGCATCAACGATAGCGATTATTGGAGACGAAAATGTTCGGAAGGACGAGCTGACGGATGGACGGATAAACCCCGACGGATGGACAGACAGACGGACGGTTTTGACTTTGCATGAATGCGCCGATGCGGGTGCAACAGCTTGCGTGAACGCCATATTGCCACCTGTCAATCACATCTCACACATATATATATACACACTATATATACATACACAAATCTATTTTGTGATTTAGCGACGTCAATGCAATTCGCTCTTCATTTTACACCTCAGAAATAAATCATATAGCTTTTTTTTCTCTTTATTTTGTTTTTTCCACCTTTTTAAATTTGAAATTATTTTGTATTTTTTTTGTACATTAAGAGAAAAATGTTTTTAAAAGAACCATAATTTTTGCCGCATTTACTAATATTAAAGGGTTAATGAAGATTCGAATATTTCAATCCGTCTGTTTTACCGATTAATGGTAAAGTAGATTTGACTGTTTAAATCCACCTGTTTTACCGATTAATTCTTTAAATGCCTGATGGTTATGATTTGCCAGACAAAAAGTTTTGCCTTAACTTAAAGGCTTAATGAATTAATGATAATGCAGATTTTACTGTTTTAATCCGTCTGTTTTACTGATTAATGGTAAAGCAGATTTGTTTGTTTAAATCCGCCTGTTTCACCGATTAATCCTTTAAGTGCAATGGTTAAGATTTAACAGACAAAAAGTTTTGCCTTAACTTAAAGGTTTAAAGAATTAATGATAATGCAGATTTTACTGTTTTAATCCGTCTGTTTTACCGATTAATGGTAAAGCAGATTTGACTGTTTAAATACGCCTGTTTTACCGATTAATCCTTTAAGTGCCATAGCTAAGATTTGACAAAATTTAAATGTAGTGTAACTTAATTAAACGGTAAAACAGAAGGATTTAAACATTCAAATCTGCATTACCATTAATCGGTAAAACAGAGGGATGAAAACAATCAAACCTGCATTAAGTAGATTAAGTTAAATAGCCCTTTAAGTTGAGTATAGATGCAACAAAAATGTTGTTACAAATTTTTGTTGCATATCTGCTGAACTTAAACGGTTAATGATAAGGCAGATTTAAATGTTTTAATTCGCCTGTTTTACCGATTAATGGTAATGCTAATTTGACTGCTTTAATCCGTCTGTTTTACCGATTAATGGTAAAGCAGACTTGACTGTTTAAATCCGCCTTTTTTACCGATTAATCCTTTAAAAGTGCCTGATGGTTAAGATTTGCCAGACAAAAATTTTTGCCTTAACTTAAAGGCTTAATGAATTAATGATAATGCAGATTTTACTGTTTTAATCCGTCTGTTTTACTGATTAATGGTAAAGCAGATTTGTTTGTTTAAATCCGCCTGTTTCACCGATTAATCCTTTAAGTGCCTGATGGTTAAGATGTGCCAGACAAAAAATTTTGCCTTAACTTAAAAGCTTAAAGAATTAATGATAATGCAGATTTTACTGTTTTAATCCGTCTGTTTTACCGATTAATGGTAATGCAGATTTCAATGTTTAAGTCTTCGTTTTACTGATTAATCTTTTAAGTGCCATATAGCTAAGATTTGACAAAATTTAAATGCAGTGGCACTTAAAGGATTAATCGGTAAAACAGAAGGATTTAAACATTCAAATCTGCATTACCATTAATCGGTAAAACAGAGGGATGAAAACAATCAAACCTGCATTAAGTAGATTAAGAGAAGTAGCCCTTTAAGTTGAGTATAGATGCAACAAAAATGTAGTCACAAATTTTTGCTGATGCATATCTGCTGAACTTAAATGATTAATGATAATGCAGATTTAAATGTTTTAATCCGACTGTTTTACCGATTAATGGTAATGCTGATTTGACTGCTTTAATCCGTCTGTTTTACCGATTAATTGTATAAAGCAGATTTGACTGTTTAAATTCTATTAATTTTTTATTAAATTTTGAGTGAAAATTTTTGATTCAGCTACATATCTCACTGAAAGTTTTCTATAAATATACATATACATAAAATTAGAAAAATATAATAAGAAATTCAATGAAACTTGTGTATATAAATGCCATCGATGCAATTGGCTTGAACAAAGGACATTTCACGGTTTTCGCGGAGTGGTAGTTTGTAGTCGGGAGTAATGGCGCTGCCACCCCCTTTTTACCACCCTTATTCCCGATACTAGATCTACATTCGGGACCAAATCCAAGCAACGCGACTAAAAGCGGTAGAACGTTCGAGAATCGGGGATTTATTCGGAAACTATTGCGTGGCTCGAGCTAAATGCCTCCTCCGCCTTATTCGGCACCACCCCCAAATGCTTCCATATATACTTCCCTCTAAACATGCTCCAAAACGGTATAATATATTATACCAACGTCCGTGTGGTACTGCTATGTGTATATTTATCTAGGGATGGGTTCTCTCTGAGGAGAAGTTGTAGGACGATCGAAGGGGCGGTGAAAGCAGGAGGAGGGGGAGGGAGAGAGAGAGAGAGAGCCGTAAAGCTGCCAGCGCAAAGTATTGCATAAATAAGTGGCGTTGGCGAAATATTCATGGCTATACCGCACCTTTTGCGCGCCCAATACCTCACACCATTGCTCCAGCCGCCCGAAACGGATCCAGTCTCTCTCTCTCTTTCTCTCTCTCTCTCGTCCTCTCTCCCTCTCCTCTATATACATATCCAAACCGAAAAGAGTGGATCTATTCAGAGCGCCTCTATCAGTGCTGCCAACCGATAAATTTACCTCGCCTCACCGTGTTCCCCATATTCCCGCCCGACGAATGTTCCCAGCATCCGTGTCTCCTAACCTTTTCGTCGATATACGATTCGTTCACTAAATAAGTTTCATATAAATTGCATTTGATTTACTCTTGCGTTATTTTCATCATTTTTTTTTTTTTGCTCTGAAAGTTTCGTTCTTTCTTTTTTATTTTCCCAATTGATTGATTATAGGATTTATTTAACCATTTATCCATTCATTTATCTAAATCTCGAAATTTCTGACTGGTTAAAAAAAAAATAAATAAAAGGACATGAATGATATTCTAAAGAAAATTTTAAGTTTTAATTCATTATAGAATTCTCTAAATATGTAAATGCATCCTTAGGGACTCTATATAAGAAGGCACTAAAGCATAGTGGCTACTGGTACCGATATAAAGTATATATATGTACCTTAGTAAGCGATAAGCTAATGCGTTTCAAGGCTTTAACGAGGCGCTTATCTATACATGTACACTCTCAACTTTTACAGACTATTATTATTATTATTATTATTATTATTATTATTATTATTATTATTAATGTTATTATTATTATTTATACTTAAAATACATTTTACAAGAAAAATTATGAAAACAAATCTTTTTAAAGTAGTTTTTTAATATTTTATTAGTATTAGTATTAGTATTAGTATTAGTATTAGTATTAGTATTAGTATTAGTATTAGTATTACTATTAGTATTAGTATTATTTGTACTAGTACTAGTACTCGTACTAGTACTAGTATTAGAATTACTATTAGTATTAGTATTAGTATTAGTATTAGTATTAGTATTAGTATTAGTATTAGTATTAGTATTAGTATTACTATTAGTATTAGTATTATTAGTACTAGTACTAGTACTAGTACTCGTACTAGTACTAGTATTAGTATTAGTATTAGTATTAGTATTAGTATTAGTATTAGTATTACTATTAGTATTAGTATCAGTATTAGTATTAGTATTATAGTATTAGTCTTAGTATTAGTTTTAGTATTATTAGTATTAGTACTAGTACTAGTACTAGTATTAGTATTAGTATTAGTATTAGTATTAGTATTAGTATTAGTATTACTATTAGTATTAGTATCAGTATTAGTATTAGTATTATAGTATTAGTCTTAGTATTAGTTTTAGTATTATTAGTATTAGTACTAGTACTAGTACTAGTACTAGTACTAGTACTAGTATTAGTATTAGTATTAGTATTAGTATTAGTATTAGTATTAGTATTAGTATTAGTATTAGTATTAGTATTAGTATTAGTATTAGTATTAGTATTAGTATTACTATTAGTATTAGTATCAGTATTAGTATTAGTATTATAGTATTAGTCTTAGTATTAGTTTTAGTATTATTAGTATTAGTACTAGTACTAGTACTAGTACTAGTACTAGTACTAGTATTAGTATTAGTATTAGTATTAGTATTAGTATTAGTATTAGTATTAGTATTAGTATTAGTATTAGTATTAGTATTAGTATTAGTATTAGTATTAGTATTAGTATTAGTTTAAATATTGGTATTAGTATTTTGTTGTTATAATAATTTGAATAAAGTGCGCGCTAAAAAAGAAATACATTAGATCGGAAATGTTGGATCATTAATATCATTTATTGTTGAAATGAGAAAAAGGAAAGAAAACATCATTAATACCAATTGTGTTTTAGGTCTCGCCTTTTTTTTTTTTGTTATAAAAATCTCTACCTATTTTTGGGATATATACCAGTTTATAAAGTACCATATTTAAAAATCTGGCAATTATTTTTCTCTTCTTTTTTTTGTTACCATGAATATGATAATAATAATATTAATAATAATAATAATAATAATAATAATACAAGGTAAAATCATCTATATTCTCGTGGGATATATTCAAAAGTCAGAACGTGTGGTCACTTCCGTTTCCCTCTGAGCTAACCGTCTTTAGCAAATATATATATGTATATAGTATATATATATATAGATACACACACACACATCTCATTTTACGTCAAGCCGCGGTTCACACCATACCTCATGACCTCATCCCCAATGATTAACGACCCCCAGAAGGCTATTCGCCTTCTATTATCTTCCAGTCTTGCTACTTTGGCTTTATCTATAATACTTACTCATATATGACATGAAATCTTCTGTATAGCATATATAAGCAATTGATTTTCTGTCTTCGTGTTCGTATATATATATAACTTTTTAATTTTATTTTATTATAATGTAAATATAAACAAAATGTAATTGTATTGATTTATGTTTATTAATATATTTTATAATGTGATTTGAAGAAAAGGGTGAGGAGAAAAAATATAGTAACTTTTACTATATACTTGGAACGTAAAAGATAAATTTTCCAATTCTGCGCACGCACCTCTGGCAATTTTTACTATACGGAAATAGAAAAAATTACCCCTGAAATAGTAACTCCAGAAATGGTAAAAATTCTATTTTCGGAGTAAACATTACTATTTATTATTTATTAGTATTGTTAGTATTATTAGTATTATTAGTATTATTAGTATTATTAGTATTATTAGTATTATTAGTCATTAGTATTATTAGTATTTCTAGTATTATTATTAAACGAATGTTTAACTTTTCATTACATTAAAAATATCCAATTAAATCTGATTTTGATTTAAAACAAATAAGAAAGTAACTTTTAATCACCTGATGGTAAAACTGTTGTAAACATAACCTATAATTCAATCGCTTCTTAGGTCCCTTTCTTCAAAGCTATATATATTCAATGTAGCTTTTTTTTAAAAGTTAAATGTCTCAATTTGTACTCTGAAAATGATATTTAAAGAATAGAAAAAAAAAAATTCCAGCCAAGAGACATTAAAGGGGGAGAGATGACGGAGAGTGAAAAGATGTGCTTGACATTTCTTGATACTTCTAGTTGATAAAAGTGTTCTTCCTTCATTGTGAGAAATGTAAAAAACAACCATTTTCGAAAGTGTTGACTGATAAATGATTTCACAAATGTAGGGTCAAAAAATTTCAAAAAAAAAAATTACAAGAACTCACAAGAAAAGTTTTGTTTTTGAACTATATATAACATTTTTTTTTGTATTAATACAATTTTTAGGTTATTTCAAACAAAATTCGGTTGTTACGAACAAAATTTTTTTGTTTCAATCAAAAATTTGTTTTCTTCAAAAAAAATTTGCTTGTTTCCACCAAAATTTGGTTATTAGGACCAAAAAAATTTTTTTTTTTAAATTTTTAGAAAGTATTGAAAATATAATTTAATAATAATAATAATAATAATAATAATAAATATAATTTAAGAAAATTCGATTCTTAAATTATGTGTTCTATTTGAAATGTATATGAGGGAAATAAAAGGTGAGAAGGAGAAAGTAATACACACATACATACAGACACAAATACCTGCAAGTTGAGCGTTGTCATGCAGTGGTTAAAGGGCGCGAAATTAAATATCAGATGTTGACAAATTGCATGAAGGCGTCCTGGCAACGGATATTAATGGCATGCCCCTTTAAATATACAAAAAAAAGCGCGTAACTTTCGCATCTTTTCCCCTTATTTTCAACCCACTCCTTTTTCTTCACCATATCAGATCCTACAGCTGTGGATGAAGAGAAACGAGACACACGTCACTTTCTTAGAAAGAGTACCACACACATACACTTCTAGGACCAAGTATATATGTATTTTAATGTAAAAAAAAAATTGTTGAAGACATTGATTTTGTAAATAAAAAAAGAAATTACATTTTTTTTTTGAAACAATTTGGTAAAAAAAACGAAGTTAAAAGAAACAAAAATTTCTAATGTTAAAAATAAATAAATTTTTTTTTGAAAAAATTAAGAAAATTAAGATTTTGATAACCCCTTAAAAATCATGATTAGAAAACAAAAAATTTTTTAAATATTTAAAAATAATTTTTTTTTTAGTTATATTTTGTCTATATATATATATATATATATATATATATATATATACTATATAAAGTAGAATTTGAGTTTGTAAAGTAAAAAATGGTGTATTTTGTTAAAGCGCGAGACGAGCAAACTAGAGGTACAAGAAAAAGAAGTAACACATATATATATGCAAGGTTGTAGGGTATATATATATATATATAAGAGAGAACTTTGGAGGGAAAGTATAAGCCCGTGACGGAGAAAGAAGTCTCCATCAATAACGCACGTCCACACCTTAAGACATAGAAGACCACAAGATTAATCACCCTTCTTCTCGTACTTTCTTATAACATAGTTCCAACTAGAGCAACTTTAAAGTTATTATAACAAAATCTTTGCGTACATTATGCACGACAATTCAGAGCATATATATATATATATTATATACATCGATTCTTTCTAAATATTCTTTCTTGTAAAAATAAAATTTTGTTTAAAAATCTTTTATCTGTTAAATAAAAATTTGGCGCAGCTATTAATTCTAATGCAATTAACTTAACCTAACCTAACCTAACCTAACCTAACCTAACCTAACCTAACCTAACCTAACCTAACCTAACCTAACCTAACCTAACCTAACCTAACCTAACCTAACCTAACCTAAACTAACTTAACCTAAACTAACCTAACCTAACCTAAACTAACCTAACCTAACCTAACCTAACCTAACCTAACCTAACCTAACCTAACCTAACCTGAGCAAACTCAACTTAAGATAACAAAACCTAATCAAACCTAACCTGACGAAACTGACTTAACCCAACCTAACCAAACCTAACCTGACTAAACCGAACTTAACATAACAAAACCTAACCGATCTTAATATAGCCAAACCTAACCTGAGAAAAATTAATTAACCTATCATAACTAAACATAACCAAACGTAACTTGAGCAAACTTACTTAACCGAACCTAACCTGACCAAACTCAACTTAACATAACAAAACCTAACCGAACTTAAATAAACCAAACCTAGCCTAAGCAAACTTACTTAACCAAATCTAACTTAATATAACAAAACCTAACCAAACCGAACTTAATATAACCAAACCTAACCTGAGCAAACTTACTTAACCAAACATAACTAAACATAACCAAACGTAACTTGAGCAAACTTACTTAACCGAACCTAACCTGACCAAACTCAACTTAACATAACAAAACCTAACCGAACTTAAATAAACCAAACCTAACCTAAGCAAACTTACTTAACCAAATCTAACTTAATATAACAAAACCTAACCAAACCGAACTTAATATAACCAAACATAACCTGAGCAAACTTACTTAACCAAACATAACTAAACATAACCAAACGTAACCTGAGCAAACTTACTTAACCTAACCTAACCAAATCTAACTTAACATAACCAAACCTAACCTGACCAAATCTTCCTTAACATAACCGCAAACTTAACCTTACCAAACTAAGTTATAACGTATAACCAAACCATTCCTAACCTAAAAGTTGTATTATGTTCAGTTATGTTAAAAAACTCAGTATTTATCCTAAGTTATATGAAAAAAACTTTATTGAAATTTCCAACAGGAATTTCCTCAAGAATTTCCGCAAATAAATTCCTGGGAACTTTTTTACAAAGAAAATTCTAACTTAGTTTTAATCTCATACGTCTCTTTTTTTAACATACTCCTTAATTAGTTAAAAATTATCTTTTATATAGATAAAAACAATAATTTATCTAGCAACTGAATTGTAATTTAAGGTTTTGAAAAATTTTTGAAAATGTCACTCGTTATCTTTTTCTTTTCTGTTTACGAAACTAGAAAATCTCTCTCTGTCTCGTGTCGATAATAAATTTCAAAAAGACATCTGCCGTGTGTTTGTTTGATCACAATCTTAATTAAGAAAGGCAATCTAGAATTGTCAGGGAAAAACATATTATTGTTTCCTTCAAAAAAAAAAAAAGAATTCCCATTGAGGCCAATTACTTTTAAGATAAGCCATTGGTCACACCCGGTTGTGCGTCTTTACGGATTGGCAGATGGGATATAAGTCAGAAAATGTATTAGTGTGCGCGGAAAGCAATATATATATGTGTGTTAAATAGCAAACAAAAGTTCCAATATGGCTTTTAACGATCATCATTTAGTATATGTGTATATGGTGTTGAATCGTTTCACAATTGGATAGTTCGTTTAGTGTTTATATAGCCACATTGGATAATGAGCACAGACCATTAAAGACTAACCGATATCCATCGACACATTATATGTACGCGGATAGATCTCGATTAATGATCCAACATCCTATCCTTTGGATGCTTCACTGACGAGAATATGTAACGAGTCTAATTACTGATATCCCCTATCTTATACTCAGTCTCATATTAATATCTTCAGATAAGAGTTAAAATGGAGCCACTTCTTTGGAATGCTATGGAATTTCTTGAATGAATTTTTTACGAGAAGAATTAAAATCTCATATGATTACTCTTTGAAATTTTGTTTTTGCATTTCAAAAATTTATTTATCAGTTTAACTTCTTTTTATGGTTCATTAAAACCACTTATGTTTAACTTTCTTTATAGATATATGAGTAATTAAATCATTAAAAAAAAAAAAATATGCTTAAAATAGAACAAAATAATTTAAATTTCACAGTGAAAACAAATGTATGCTTTAATATTGTCCGAACCCCTGTGAGATATATAGCGAAAAGGTCATGATGATGACGAAGGGAAAGAAAACCTTGGACCTATACCCAGAGGTTGTGTGTGGACAGTCGACTCGTCTCTCGTTTGACAAATGTCTTGCTCATCCCATGGGATTGAGGTCCACTATCATTCCCCTTCTATAACTTAACTTAACACATGACGTTACTTTGGACGCAAAATCCCGCGGAGCAACGACCCTTTTTTGACACGGTGAGAGCATTCAATTACTGCGCGACGTCACACAAAACTCCTACTATACCAGAGTATTTCAAACTTTTTTGGACCCTTGAGAAATACCTGGAAATGACATATTTTGCTCTATTGCGAGAGATGATAAAAATTCTTCTCAAAAATATAATACAAATTTTCTAAGAATTTATTTTTTTTTTTTTGAAGAAAATTTTGCAATAAAATTAGCAAGGTAAAAAAAAATTAATTACATTAATTATGAAAATAGTAAAAAATTTAATGGTGAACTAAGAAAATTAAGGGTATATTGGCAATATTAGCATATGAAGATCTGATAATGAAGATTAATTTTTATTGATATTTTTATGTACTAACTGTTTCTAACGTTTTTATTATTTTTGAATTTGTTCCGAGGTTCAAGCGACAGATGGCGCTTTAGTTGAGACCAGAGAGATTAATGGGACGAGTATTTGATCAAGTATGTATATATAGTTAGTCTATGCTCTGAAAGATTATAGACTACATGAAACCAAACTAATGTATTTGAAGGCAAGTGAATTTTAGTTGGATGTGAGTCGAATGATGTTGATAATATTATAAAAAATTGTTTGCTCCTTTTATTAATTTTAATATTTTCATTTTTTCAGGTTCGGCGATTACTATTTGGTCGTGATTTTGTGTATTGTAAAAGTTAACCTTAAAAAAAAGTTTGAGTTGCTATCAACATTTATTCATGAATACGATTTTGTCGTAATTTTGTGTATTGTAAAGTTAACCTCAAAAAAGAGTTTGAGTTGCTGTCCACTTTTATTCATTAAAGTAAAAACTATTACTATTTGGTTGTAATTTTGTGTATTGTAAAGTTAATCTCAAAAAAAGTTTGAGTTGCTGTTCACTTTTATTCATTAAAGAAAAAACTATATTACTATTTGGTCGTAATTTTGTGTATTGTAAAGTTAACCTCAAAAAAGAGTTTGAGTTGCTGTCCACTTTTATTCACGAATACTATTTGGTCGTGATTTTGTGTATTGTAAAAGTTAACCTCAAAAAAAGCTTAAGTTGCTGTCCACTTTTATTCACGAATACTATTTGGTCGTGATTTTGTGTATTATAAAGTTAACCTCAAAAAAGAATTTGAGTTACTGTTCAAATTTTCTGATAAGATTAAACGTTTCCAGTATTAATTATATTATAACGAAATAAATTTTCCGAATTGTTGTACAAAAATTAGACAAATACATAAAAATTAATTTTTACAAATAAAGCGAATTTTAAAGTTAGGTTATAAATTGAGACAAAAAATTCCCTATACAAGAAATATAAACTAAAAAAAAAAAAAACCCAAATTGAGGGAATATAGTATAAATATTTTTCTCTATATAGTAAAGCAAGGGGAAAAAATTTTTAATTAGTTTATATAAAAGTAATGTATGATATAATGTGGAAGACAACAATTAATCTGCTTAATCACTTGGTGCAGTGGGATGTAACGAGGTGGGCAACCCTCAACGGACGTCATTATCGAGATAGTTGTTATTGTTGTTTCAGGTAACAACTATAACAACTCGTACATTAATTAACCAGCTCGCTGGGCCTCTGTTTACCAACATAAACCCGTTTTCCTGCAGGACGCGTTCAATATTATTACATGAGTAAACGAAACGAGAGAGAGTAGAGAGACGCTATCTTCCATCAGGTCGCGCGCAGCTTCCCCCCCGAGAGATATATTCATCAAGCGAGCAATTCTCAGGGTTTATCAGTCTTTTAATGAAATTAAATTGTCTCGATTCACAAAATAAAAAAAAAAAAAATTAAGAAGCATTTTCAATACAGAAAATTTATTCAGTGAACTCTTATTCAAGAAATCAGTTTTTTGATTGAAGAAATCACTTTTTGGAATGGATGAGGGGGTGCTGAATGGAGAAAAAGAGTGAGGGTGAGAATACGCAGAATACGCGGATCACTTGCTTACGGTGGGGGTGTGTCCAGGACAAGGAACGGGCGGGTTCGAGTTCACATTGCTGAGCCAACATTGTTCCCCTTTATTTGATTACAGGGCATTCGTATACACGATTTTGTCGAAGTGAATTCTTCTTTCGCTTCTGGTTCGAATTGTCATATACATATATAGTAGATAGCATCATGGATTTGAAATCGAGTTGAAGTTAAACGCAAGGTGACAGTAGACGTCTCCGAATGTATACCTTTTTTTCTTCTTCATCCAGAAAAACAAATCCACCACGTAATTCCTAATGTATACAATTATGTAAAGGTAGTTTAGGAAAAGCGTGAGGGCGAGAAAAGTGTGACTGAGTACTCCCAATGGAATAAGGAATTTTTATCTGCCTTTGCGCTGAGAAACCGAGAATCCAACACACTATATAGCAGGTAAATATGTTTCCTAAAGCCGTTTACACTAACATTCTAACGGGGAGAATACATCCTTTCGCTTTATAAATGGAGGTGTAGAGCATGCCCCATAGGAATCGGGTTGGATTCACACCGGCTAACAGATGAAGCATTAGGCATCGTAATGGCGCTCCATTTCCCGAAGGAGGGGCTCAAAATATTTCTACAAATCATTACTTTTAATTTGTTCGTCCCTTTTCATCAAGAATAATGTCCGCGCGCCTTTCTTCCTCTTCCCCTAATTTTTTACATTAAAGTTGCGATGTTCAAAAACAAGAAGAAAAAAATAAATAAGAAAAATTAAAGCCAATATTGTGGCTTAAATTCTCATGAAAAAAAAAAAAATAATAAAAGAGATGTTTATATATAACAGTAATAGAATAGTCAAAATACAAATGTTGAAAAGAACGCCTTTTTGGATCCATATAGAGGAGGGAACTCGGAGAGAGACACCCCGCGGTTTACCATCCGGTAACTCGATATCGTCTTTTGCTTTTATATTGTACATAACAAAAAAAAAGCATGAATACCGTATCTACAACAATAAAAATCCCAATGTGTTACTACGATGCTGTGACATTAGATACCATTTAAGGATTAATATAGCCATAAATAAGACTGACTTCTGAAAAGCTATCCAACTGACTTCATCCCTCCAATCAGATACTGACTCTGCACATATGGCAAATATACAATAATTTGTCATAATGGTCTCGCAAAAATAAGGAGGGGGTAACAGGAATTCATTCGTATTTTCAGCTAATTCAAAATTCTTTTCTGTATAGTTTAAAAAAGTATTTTAGGAAAAAGAAGGTTTGACAATAGATCGTTCGTTCAAAATTTTTTTTGTTGCGTCAACAAAATTTTTGATATAGCCCAATTTGAATTTGAATGGAGCTACCAAAATTTGGATACCCTAATTAGAATTTGAATGGTACTTGCAAAATTTGGTTCAAAGTGTAGTTGGCACAATCAAAATTCGGTTCAAAATCTGCAGTTGGCATGATCAAAATTTGGCTCAGACTTTAGTTGGCACAAACCAAAATTTAGTTTAAACTGCAGTTGGCACAATCAAAATTTATCTCAAACTATAGTTGGCTCAGACTTTTGTTGGCACAAATTAAAATTTGATTCAAGCTGCAGTTGGCACAATTCAAATTTGGCTCAGACTTTTGTTGGCACAAACCAAAATTTGATTCAAGCTGTAGTTGGCACGATTAAAATTTGGCTCAAAGTGTAGTTGGCTCAGACTTTTGTTTGCACAAATTAAAATTATTCAAGCTGCAGTTGTCATAATTCAAATTTGGCTCAGACTTTAGTTGGCACAAACCAAAATTTGATTCATGCTGTAGTTGGCACGATTAAAATTTGGCTCAAACTGTAGTTGGCTCAGACTTTTGTTGGCACAAATTAAAATTTGATTCAAGCTGCAGTTGGCACAATTTAAATTTGGCTCAGACTTTAGTTGGCACAAACCAAAATTTGATTCATGCTGTAGTTGGCACGATTAAAATTTGGCTCAAACTGTAGTTGGCTCAGACTTTTGTTGGCACAAATTAAAATTATTCAAGCTGCAGTTGTCACAATTCAAATTTGGCTCAGACTTTAGTTGGCACAAACCAAAATTTGATTCAAGCTGCAGTTGGCACAATTAAAATTTGGCTCAGACTTTTGTTGGCACAAACTAAAATTTAGTTTAACCTCTAGTTGGTACAATCAAAATTTGGCTCAGACTTTAGTAGGTATACAATCAAAATTTGGTTCAATCTGTAGTTGACACAATCAAAATTTGGCTCAAACTGCAGTTGGCACAATCAAAATTTGTAGCTCAAACTGTAGTTTGCTCAGACATTTGTTGGCACAAACTAAAATTTGATTCATGCTGCAGTTGGCACAATTAAAATTTGGCTCAGACTTTTGTTGGCACAAACCAAAATTTGATTCATGCTGTAGTTGGCACAATTAAAATTTGGCTCAGACTTTTGTTGGCACAAACCAAAATTTGTTTGAATCTGTAGTTATCGCAGTCAAAATTTGGTTCAAACTTGGTTGGCACAACCATAGAGAAAAAAAAGTAATGGAATTTTATGGTCTTACCGGGTCTTACCCAAAGTTGGGTTCAACCAAAATTTTATTAAAGCACATAAATAACTTCGGTTGCAAATATATATTTTGTCGTCAACCAAATCCAGTGTACTTTCATATTCTTTATATCACCTAAAAAAAAAAAATTTTCACCAAAAATATTTAATCTGCAACAAAAAATATGTGTCGCACATAAAAAGGACAATTTTGGAGCGCATTTTTCAAAAATGAATGTATTTAATTTGTTGAATGTGCGCGCACACGCAAGAAAGTGAGACTTGGAGATTCCGGAGGTGTTAAAGTATATAGGAAATATAATATTCACAGTTTGTAGGAACAGGGCCGTTTAACATGCCAAATAAGAAAGGCACGCTCGCATGAAAGGGATGACATAAAACACATCTGCTGCCATGCAATCAACATTTCCAGTGCTCATGGTCCTTCATATAACCAGACTGTCGCATATACCTATGAATGTACATTCACATTCGCAAATATATACATACATATATATATATATATATATATATATATATATATATATTTCCCGGAAAGCGAATAATTTCATTCATGCAAAACGTTCGCAGACTCGGCACGTTCTGGCCGCCAAATTCGTGCTTTTACAGAACACCAAAAACTCCTATTTTTTTTGTTTTAGCAAATACTTAATTTTCCTACTATTTGCGAAAATTAAATAAATAAAATATTATTTCTTTAATCCTATCAAAATTTGACTACTGATGTAGTACCAGTACCAGTAGTAAACTCAATTTTTGGTTGTAAATTATTTTTCATTTGTAAATAAACTATTTTCTTTCATATATATTTTATTTGCAACGAAAAGTTTATTTCCACGATGTTGATTTTTATTGTCTTCTATGCTGAAAAGTCTTTTAAGAAATTTTCATATTATGCTTAATTTTCCTTTTTCATTCCCCCATGGAGGAATTTACTTTCTCAGCCTTGGCGCTTTTGTATATTATATATGTATATAGTTTGGACCATAAGCAAAACACTTGTCGCCAAAAGTCACGACTGCAAAGGAGTCTTAATTTCATTGCAGAAAGTTGTCGCTTGAATAATTAAAACACGTTGAAAACACGCGAGTTTTTCCACTTGCTTTGCATAAGAAATATGTATATATATATATATATGACAACTTGGGCGCATAATATTTGTCTCACTTTAAATATTTTATGCTTATTCCAATTCTTCAAATGAAAAAATATATAATAAAAAAAGTAATGAAAAAAATAAATCAGTTTCATCCAATTTCTAAAGTTTATAATTTGATGAATTATGGTAATTTAATTTTATTTATAGTAAATATAGTTATTAAAATAGTTAAATTAAATTGAATATAGTTATTAGTGAATCATTTGTTTTGCTAACCATATCCATCAACTATGATTTATAAAGGATATTTTATGAGATACATTATGTGCGTTCGTTAGCGTAGTGGTTAAGGCGTCAAGTTATAAGTGCAAGGGTCCTGAGTTCGAATCCCGACGTGTGTGATTTTATTTATTTTCTAAGTTTGTGTTAATTCTAAGCTACGTTTATAAATTTTAACAAAATCTGAAACTCTGTACATATTTACGAATAGAATATCCTAATTATTGAATGTGTACTTATTTATAGGAAAATATTTTCTTACAGGAGCGGATATTTCAGGATATCCTATGGACATCTTAGGGATATTATTTCGTCCAGGAAAATTAGGATATTCCTAAAATGTCCTAGGGATTTCCTGGATGTCCCTAGAAAAATCCTAGGGATATCCTAATTTTCCTAGACAAAATGATATCCCTAGGACGTCCGTAAAATATCCTAAATATCCGGATGCTATTAAGATTATTTCCTAAGTAAATATTATTAAAAATCACTTCGAATAAGTGAAATCTAACTTTAATAAGTGAAATTTCACCTTCTTTAAATTTAGAAAAGCTAAACATAAAGAGATTAAATTCAACAATAATGGGAAATAATAATTTTTAAATGGAATATGAAAAGAAAAGTTGTTATACAATAAAAGTGAAGTTGTGTATCGCGTTAGTTATATGGTGTTATATTAAGGTGTCACGCAGTCAACAAAGTGCGAACCAACCGAATCGAGGCTAATGAATGGCATCCTTTTTCTTTTGGTTGCACCATGAAAAATATGCTTACCCACCGCCGTGAAACGATGTCCCGCGGAGATGGCAGCTGGTTCAGAATGCCTCATTCACAACAGTATCTCCATCTCATCCTCTCCTGCCTCTTTCATGTATACAGATCAACTAGCTCTCAAATCACAGCTTCCTGCGTTATATTAACAAATCCTCATATATATCTCATTTATACTTCTGTATGATGCATTTCAATTCTCTTCAATTTTTCAATTCTCGAATTTATTATTCTGAATAATAATAATAATAATAATAATAATAATAATAATAATAATAATAACAATAATAATAATGTTTCCATTGTTGTTAAAACCGTTAATAATAATTTTGTAATAGAAATGCTATTTATTTATTAATACACGGAAAAAATATACCTGAAACAAGTAAAACTTTTGCTACCATAGTGAAACGTTTCGCTGTTGCAGGTAAAATTTTTTTTTATACTATCCCTCATAACAAAAGGATATCCCTAGGATATCCATAGGATATCCATATCAATGGTCAATATCCTAGAATGGTCCCCAGAATATCTTGGGATATCCCGCAAGGATATCCAAACCGCCGGTCTGTGGGACATCAACAGGACATCCATAGAATATCCACAGGATATCCCTAAGACATCCACAAAATATCTATTGGATATTATATCGCAGGATATCCATGGGATATCCAAACTGCCGATTTTATGGATATCCTTAAGAGATCCTTTTGATATCCATAGGACATCCCTAGGATATCTGCGGGATATTATCAATATATCCCAAGATATCTTGTGTTATTAGGGATTATTTTTATTTTATTCTACCAGAAATTGTCAAAGTTCATACGACTGGCGCAATAATGGTATGCCTCATCAGATTATAAATAATAGAAATAATAATATTGATGCGAATAATTCTAATTCAGGTTCAAAGAATTGAGTATATAGTAAAAGGAGGGAAAAATATAGAAATAACAAAAATTTATATATATATATGAATACTAAATGAAAGGATCTCAGAAGGAATACCGAGAAGACGGAGAAAAGTAAATCGCAAAGGGCCAATGAGCAAAATTTTATTCTTAATGTCGCCGATCAAAGACTCCTCAGAACGTGAGGAAGTCCAGGAAACATAAATTATTCTCTTAACAAGCCAAGTACACACTCTCTAATTGCAACGTTGAAATCGCATTTCATTAATGTTTATTTATTTTAACGACAACCATATCATCCTATTTTTGGCACACTTTGAATATATTTTAAAATTAAATTATAGTCATTTTAAATATATATAATTTCAATTGATAATTGTTCAAAAAAAAGATTAATTTACTTTTATAAATTATTTTTTAATCTATAAAATTTAAATGTCAAGGTAATTTTAAAATTCTATTAACTATCCATCAAAAATAGAAGATCTCTTTAAAAATTGTCGCAACAACTTTAGGTGAAATAAAATCATATATTTATAGAATTAAGCGAGGAAAAAAAGATATTTCTCTTTGCACTTGGCCTATATTTTTTTTTTTTATACTATAATGCAGTTATGAGATTTAAGTCGCTCTTATAGGGGGGGATTGCAAATTCATATATGTTTACCCTGTCAGAAGATTTTCTCACGAACCTATAGTTGGAATTATTTACCATCAGGGGAAGACAATTCGTGTAGGAGGGTGTGATATATAATATAATTTATAGGGTTGATCTACCGGCCACCAAGTGGTAACATCAATGGAAAAGTAAGGTCGTATATGACACGAAAAGAGCCACTCAAATGTTTATACTCATGCGGCTAAAATCACACCAAAATCTTTCCCTTAATCGACTACTTTTATCCCTCCTTGAAATGTCAACAATATAAAGAGAGCAAGAGAGAGAGAGAGAGAAAGAGAGAGAGATAAATGCATATATTACCTTTTATATATCTAAAATGTAAAAACTATTATTACAAGCATAAGAAAAACGAATAGTAAAAAAAAATGTTATTTTTACTGAGAAAAAACGAGTTCGAGTGGTTCTTAGCGATACTAGCGCTCTAGCGGAGAAACTGTTGCAACTCAGGTGAGAGATAATGGCTGACATATCTGCGCATCGCTAACTAAGTATGACATTGAACAGAAAAGTAACAAATTTTTTTCAAACCTATATCGAACTTTTATCTAAATCAAGAGATAAAATATTTTAATTTGCGCCAAATAGTTTTTAGTGAAATTGAATAATATAAATGCTTTCTATACATAAGGTATAAATTTTAGATGAAAAATAATGTCGATCTAACCCATTTAGGAAAAAAAAAGGGGGGGGGGTTGGGAGGAAAGGGGAATTGGAAGAAGGCGTACCTCCATCTGGCGCTGCATCTATTAATTAATTGACGCACAAGCGAAACTAACGGCGAGTTAATAAGCAAATTGCCACGCAATAAACTTGACTCACTAAGTAAAGCGGCGCGCGCGAGAGAAGAAAAGAGAAATAGCGAGGGCGCACTTTGGGATGTTAGAAAGTGAGATGGCTAGAACCCCGTTCTCATAAACATTTACACCCTCGACAGGGCCACAGATGCGGCTTGCTTATACCTCTCCTCTCCATCCAACTTTCTCTCTCTCTCTCTCTCTCTCTCTCTCTCTCTCACTCTTCCTACTACCCTTCACGCTTCTCTCGGCATAATTTAATGTCATTCATCCCATAGCTCGTTCACGAATTATTCACCCTTATTAAAATCTGTTGAAAATCCAACACTTGCGCGACCTACTACTCTGTACAAGTGTCACGTGATCGTTAATGGTTAATAACTTTTATCACCAACATTAAAAATATTTAAAAAAAAAAAATTGCCTTTATACAGCGTTGACTCGTTTATATTCAGTTATTATATTATATGAAATTTTATAAAATTTATTTGTGCGGAATTTGTCAATTTTATGGTTTTATGTGATAAAGATAATTATTAAAAAAATAACTTTTATTTAATGAATGTGGAGATTTTTTTTGTATTTTTTTTATATATAAATATAAAAGCAGATTCACTATCGTTAATTCATGTCAAGAGGTATATAGTAAAGTGCCGATCTGCCAATTATTTCGTATTCCTTATAGTATTATATACTGAATAGTGTGTGTGTGTGTGTATGGTGGAGGAGAGGATATAACCGCACTTATATGGTTAGTGCACACACAGAGGCTGGCACAGTACTTTGGGAAGTCGTTATTTGCCATCAAAGTTTAACGTCGTCGTTTTCGCGCTCAAGCCAATTTCAAGCCCACAACCAATCCGCTTCTGGTTACCACTCGCATATACAAGCGTTAGGGCAATAAAGGACAAGATGCATTTCAATTTTCCGTCTTTCATGTTCCAGATTAAATTCAATGCCCCTCACTCCTCCTTTCCTTCTCTTTGGGACATTTATAAAGGAAAATTTATTCACTTTAAAGAATATACGTATACTCTAAAAAAAGTTTTGTTTGAAGCAAATACTGAAAAAAAATTCTACTTTTAATTATACTATATTCTTAAATAAATATTTTAGGTTATATTTTCTTATTTAAATCAACCTATAAAGAAAATAACATTTTTGCTTTATTTTCAATTATAATTTAAAAAATAATTATATTATATTATTGGGTATATGAAATAAATTTAATGTTTTATTGATATTTCACTTATTTACTAGTGGCTATTGATAACACAGTAATAACTTTCCTTTTACTTTTAAAATTGAGAAAATAATAATTTTATTTTAAATTTAAACACGATTCGCGCCATTTTTTTAGAATTTCCGGTTACCCAGCTACCAATCACAGCTCAGCTTTACATTCGTCAACTCTCCCTTGAGGATCTCTACTGAAAACGAGGTATGTCGAAATAATATTATAAAAAATTGTTTGCTCCTTTATTATAGTTTATTTTAATATTTTCATTTTTTCAGATTCGGTGATTACTATTTGGTCGTGATTTTGTGTATTGTAAAGTTAACCTCAAAAAATATTTGAGTTGCTGTCCACATTTATTTATGAATACTATTTGGTCATAATTTTTTGTATTGTAAAGTTAACCTCAAAAAAAGTTCGAGTTGCTGTCCAATTTTATTCATTAAAGTAAAAACTATTACTATTTGGTCGTAATTTTGTGTATTGTAAAGTTAACCTCAAAAAATATTTGAGTTGCTGTCCACTTTTATTCACGAATACTATTTAGTCATGATTTTGTGTATTGTAAAGTTAACCTCAAAAAATATTTGAGTTGCTGTCCACTTTTATTCACGAATTCTATTTGGTCATGATTTTGTGTATTGTAAAGTTAACCTCAAAAAATATTTGAGTTACTGTCCACTTTTATTCATTAAAGCTTGGTCGTGATTTTGTGTATTGTAAAGTTAACCTCAAAAAAAAATTTTAAGTTGCTGTACACTTTTATATTCAGTAAAGCAATAACTATTACTATTTGGTCGTGATTTTGTGTATTATAAAGTTAACCTGAATGCAGACAATTCTTGAACTTGCAAATAGATTTTCATTGATAAAATTAATAAATGCATGATATAAGTTAAAATTCATTAATTTTAGTTACATCTTTTAATCTAATAATTTTTATTTTTTAAAATATTTTTTTCCTTTTACAAATGACAAAAATAAATATTTGCAATATAAAAACACATGAATAGCTGCGTACAATATATTTCTACCAAAAAATGTTAATGCAAGATAATTTTAACTTCTGACACAAATTCACTTAACCTCAAAATAATAAAAACCTCTAATAATAATCTATTTAAATAAATTTAAATAAATTTAAATAATTTTTGTCATTAGAAGTTATGTAACTTTATTTCATATTACCGTAAGAAAAATAAAGGCATTTAAAACAAATCATTAAAAATCATTAACGGAATTAGTTTAGTTAATAACTGTAGACTAACGAAAAAGAATAACAGAATGAATAATTGATAAGAGCTGAAGAAATGGTGAAGGTTTTTTTTTATGTCCATTGGGAATGACAACAATAACAATGATAATACTTTATGCAAATCCTCTATAATATTAGTTGATGAAGCAACGAAGAGTCCCCTTGTTGGGTTCATGACTCCCTCAGGAACGTTAGACGCACTCTCCCTCATCTTCTTGTCTCTATATATATATATATATATATGTATGTATGGTCCATATATATATGGACGCGAAAGTAAAGTGTCCCTTTTCCGTTTTGTCGATGCAGTTGACACTCTGAGAAATGACGATGCTTCATTATATTATAATATTGTAGGAAGTGCGTGCGTACATATTATACTGTTTGAATTCGTTTCGTTTTATTCATGCACACGCTTCAAGACCATTTATTTCAGGCGCGCGAACCTAGAAAAGTGGTGTGTGCGCCTTTCAAAAAGTGTGGGCGTCATATATATATATACATTTTCCTTTATTAATGATCTCTATTAATGTCATCTTCAATCGTTTTCTATATATTAAAAGTCAAGCAGTTCCTTTTTAAACCCCTTACAAATAATGTCCATTATTATCAGAATTAATAATAAAGAAAAAAAATTTTTTAAATATTTTTTATATTCTGAATTTTTAACCAACTTTATTTTCTATAATTATAAATTCTCAATTTTTTAAATATACTCTCTAAATCTAAATTAGTAAAAATGTTTACTAATTTAAATTAGTGACTCACTTTTTGCTTTAGAATCCCTAATAACACAAGATATCTTAGGATATATTGATAATATCCCGCACACGGAGAAAAAGAAAAAGTAATTTTTACTACTTTCATCAGAGTAAAACTGGACCAACTCGAAGTTTCTCCGCATCTCTGGCAATTTTTACTCCAAAAATAGTAAAATTTATTATTTCTGTAGTAAATTTTACTGTTTACTATTTCTAGAGTAAATTTTACTATTTTTGGAGTAAAAATTGCCAGATATGCGCAGAAACTTCGAGTTGGTCCAGTTTTACTCTGAAAGTAGTAAAAGTTACTTTATAAAAGAAATCTTTTTTCTCCGTGCAGATATCCTAGAGATGTCCTATGGATATCAAAAGGATCTCTTAAGGATATCCAAAAAATCGGCGGTTTGGATATCCTTTGGATATCCCATGGATATCTGAGGATATCTACAGGATATCTTCTGGATATCTCCATAGACTTTCATAAATGTCCTCCAGATATCCCATAGATATCGTCAGGATATCCCACAGATATTTTCAGTATATTCTTAGTATATCTTCTGGATGTCAAGAAGATATTTTCAGGATACTGTTTTTAAAGTCATTATGAGCACTACGAGTGAGAATAATTCGGTGAATTAAATTTTATATTTAAATAAAATAAAATGCAATTTGTTTTTTCGAGAAAGTTGTTTAATTTGAAAAATTATTAACAAATTTTTTTCTCATTCGTGATTCATTCCTTTATTCATATGCTTAATATTGTCAGAAAATAAATTGGCTTTAAACAATATAAATTCTTCCCCGCAAATAACGAATAACTATTAATATTAATTATACATTAAGTGCATGAGTTTATTTAAAAACTTTGAAAAATGCGTTTCAAATCTTCATTTAAAATAAATTAGAAGCTCATAAGATTTTTGTTTTTATTATATTATTATTCATTATATTAGCTTAACAATTTTAACCTTTAAATATATATGTTGAGATATTAAATATCACGTGAATATCCTAAGAATATCCCACGGACATTCTGAGGATATCCCATGGATATCCTGCGATATAATATCCAATAGATATTTTGTGGATGTCTTAGGGATATCCTATGGATATGTCCTGTTGATGTCCCACAAACCGGCGGTTTGGATATCCTAGGGATATCCTATGGATATTCCAAGATATCCTGAGGACCATTCTAGGATATCGACCATTGATATGGATATCTTATAGATATCCTAGAGATATCCTTTTGTTATAAGGGATTAGTTAAATTTTACTAATTGTTAGTAAAAGTGACTAATAATTAGTAAAATTTTACTAATTGAGAAGCAAAAAGTGAGTCACTATTTCAAATTAGTAAACTTTTTTACTAATTCGGATTTAGAGAGAACGAAATTAAAATAGTTTCTGATATATATATACCTAACCCAAGATTTATTTCTCGATGAATTTGGATGTTTATATTTCAATACGAGTTTATGAATGGCAATAATTTCCACACAACTTAACATTTCATATATATACATATATATATATATATACGCAGTTATATCTTTAGCCGCATATTGAGTTATAATTATTTTTATAAATATCCAATTATTTAAAATTTAAGATAAACAGAGAAATCTAATTTTCGAATGTTTCTCAACGAATCAACTTATAATAATGATAATAATAATAATAATAATAATAATAATAATAATAATAATAATTGAAGTTTTATATAGGATGCGGAAAAATTATTTAAGAAAAAAATTTAATTAGAAATGCATTTATAAATTAGTAAATAATGTAGGTAATTAAAAAAGATTCGATGAACTTAAGTGCGCAATTATAGAACTAGAATATAAATAAAGTATATTAAGGTATATATATGTATTATGATAAAATATATAATCTGAATAAAAGGAAATTAAAAATGAATAATAAAAAAGATAAACTTTTAAAATTAATTTTAGAAAAATTTTCTCCATTGCTTTTTGAATTAAAATTATTTATTATATTTGATTAATTCACCGAATTGCGTTCATTAAATGAATTAGTAATCGTTTTAAAATAATTGTTAGTCAAAAATTATTAAGTGTTAGTAGAGAAGTACTAATTCGTTTAGGGCAATATTTCAAGTAGTTGTATTTAATAACTAATTAGTAGTTTTCTATTGTCAATTATTAGTTTTCTACTATTAATTATTAGTTTTCTACGATCAAGTAGTAGTTTTCTTATATCAATTAGTGATAAGTGACAGTGACAAGTTTTCTACAATCAATTTACAATTTTTTATTAGCAAGTAGTAGTTTTCTATACTATTAATTAGTAGATTTCTACTATTAGTTAGTAAATTTCTACTATTAGTTAGTAAATTTCTACTATAAGTTAGTAGCTTTCAATAAGTAATTTTCTACTCAAGATTAGTAGTTTTTTACTATAACTTAGTAGTTTTCTACTATCAATTAGTAGTTTTCTACTTTTAGTAAGTAGTTTCCTACTTTTAGTAAGTAGTTTTCTCTTACCGCAGTTAGGAGTTTTCTACTATCAGTTAGTAGCTTTCAACTATCAGTTAGTAGCTTTTAACAAGTAGATTTCTTCTACAGATTAGTAACTTTCTACTATCATTTAGAAATTTTCTATTATCAATTTGAAATTTTTTTTATTATCAAGTAGTAGTTTTCTACTATCAATTCGTAGCTCTTATTAAGTACTTTTTTACTACAAATTAGTAGCTTTCTACTATCAATTATTAGTTGTCTACTATCAAACAGTAGTTTTCTACTTTCAATTAACAGTTTTCTAATATCAGGTATTAGTTGTCAACTATCATTTAGTACTTTTCTGCTATCAGTTAGTGGACAGTAGTTTTCTACTATCAGTTAGTAGTTTTCTACTGTAAATTAGTAGCTTTTTACAATCAATTAGAAGTTTTCTACTATCAATTTGCAATTTGTATTATCAAACAGTAGTTTTCTACTATAAATTAGTAGTTTTCTACCATCAATTAGTAGTTTTCTACCATCAATTAGTAGCTTTCTATTATAAATTAGTAATTTTCTACTATCAATTAATAATTTTTAACAAAAATTAGTCAAAACGGTTATTATAATTCTTAGTAAAAAAAATGATTAATTAATAGTAGAAAACTAAGAATTTGTTTAGTAAGGCATTATATCAATTAATAAACGTTAATACATAAATTAGTAGTTTTCTACTATCAATTCATATAGTTTTCTACTATCTACTAGTAGTTTTTTTTACTATCAGTTAGTAGCATTTAATTAGTACCTTTCTACTATAAATTAGCTTCTGTGTACTATCAATTAGCAGCTTACTATCACAGAAAAAACCTGAATTCAAATTGAGTATAGATTCTATACTCAATTTGATTCGCAACAAAAATGAAACTGGTTGTTTCATTTCGAGTTCTAAGGTAAAAGTATCAAAATGAAACAGGCAAGTTTCATTTTGAGAAAAAGAAAAATGGAAAAATATTGTGAAATAACGAATAATTTTGCACAAAAAAATGAAATATAATAATTACAAAGAAGTAAATAACACGCTAGACTTAATATATTTGATTAAAAATTGCTTGTAATCGTGTAATAAAATAATAAAGGAAATATGTTTTTAGGTTAGAAAAATGAAAACATGTGTTTTGACAACAGGAACGGTACTGCCAACTTAAATAATAGCGGTAAATTTAAAAACTTATGAAATTAATTATTATCTACGTAAATAATAATAAATAATTTTTATTTAAAAACTTCTAAATATTCGTACTGGTCAAAATAATCTTTCTGGTGTTGTTGAAATATTAGAAACAATAATTGAAATACAAAATTACTCTGCTTATGATGCCAACTTAGAAATCTGAAATTCCAGCCAATATCATTTTGAATAACATGAAGTTTGTCCCATATTCATTTCGATACCCAAAAGAAAATGAGTTGCAACAAAAATGAGTCTAAGTTTTTTCTGTGATTATTTAGTAATTTTCTATTGTCAATTAGTAATTTTCTACTAACAATTAGTCTAAAAATAATTTATTTAATGAACGAATCGTTGCAGTTAAATTAGTAAAATTTAACTAATTAATAGTAAAATTAAATTCTACTATCGAATTAGTAAAATTTAGTAAATTGAAAGCAGTAAAACTAATTAAAAAGCAAAAAGTAGGTCACTAATTCAAATAAGTTGAAATTTTTTTTTACTAATTCAAGTTTAGAGAGTTCATTTTTTTTTTCGTTTCTCTATATTTGACAGAATATATGGCATTTATTATATATGGCATATATATATGTATACATATAATCGTAGGTTTAGAATTGCGCGTGGTTGGAAAATGAACTCAATTCTGATGGTATATTACTAGTGCAATTAATTAAACCGATGTTCAGTCGTGTCAACGACCACGCCGTCGGGGTGGATAAAAGGGGGTGGAACTGGCTGGGATTTGCCAACTAAGCTACAGTACACTAGTATACTAGATGTAATACCTGCAGGGCTGTAACCAGAAAATTTTAGGAAGAGGGGGAAATAAACTGCAAGAGCCAACGTGGGAGGGGGGGTAGGGGGAGAAAACAACAAAAAAAAATGTTCAAAGGATTATTCTTCTTTTTTATATTGACTAATTTCTAATTTGCAATAAAAAAAAAGGAAAAGAAAAATAATTTCATAATATAAAAAAAATTTTTGATGTATTGGAAACAAAAAAATGTTTGCAAAAAAAAAAAAAAAATTTGCAATGGAATCAGCAAAATGGAAGCGACTACGAGAATTCTCGTTACCGCGTTATCTGTGGTAGCATTAAACTGGTGAAAGTGAGAGAAACCTCGAAATGGGGGGGGGGCAAAAAAGGAAGGACTCTCGTAAAGCTTAAATAAAGATAACCGAGGCTTAGGGGTTGATATCTCCTCGCGCTAAAGGGGGCGTTCCGGCTACGAAATCAATTTATTCTCCCTGGGCTATATAATAAACACACTTCTAACGTGACTAGAAGAAACTATATATATAGGGGTTGGACAAAAAAAAAAAAAAGTTACTTTGATTAGGTAAAATTAATTGCTATACACTCCAAACACGAAACTAATTTTATTGTCAAAAAAATAATTTTATCTTTAATTTTATTATCTTTATTAGCATTTTTTTTTCATTACAGAAATTCTTAACCTTTTTTTCTTCTTATAAAAAAATAATAAACGAAGAAAATTTTTTTTTATTAAATATAAATGATGAAAAATAGGTTATTGTAAGGCAGCGCTATCTACATAGAAATTAAAATTTCCGATTTTCAACTCGATAACAAGATTTTTTTTTCATTATTTTAACAGAAAAATGGTTTAGCTATGGTGTAATATTAATAATCAATTATCCTAAAGGATTTTCCTTTCTTGTTTTCGAATTGAAAATCCGAAATTTGAGTTTCTATGTAGATGGCATTGCCTTATAAGAACATGCCCTTACCCTAATAACACAAGATATCTTGGGATATATTGATAATATCCCGCAGATATATTAGAAATGTCCTATGGATATCATAAGGATCTCTTAAGGATATCAAAAAAATCGGCGGTTTGGATATCCTTTGGATATCCCATGTATATCGTCAGGATATCCCACAGATATTATCAGGATATCCAATAGATATCGTCAGGATATCCCACAGATATTTTCAGGATATTCTCAGTATATCTTCTGGATGTCAAGAAGATATTCTCAGGATACTGTTTTTAAAGTCATTATTAAACTAAGTGCATGAGTTTATTTAAAAACTTTGAAAAACGCGTTTCAAATCTTCATTTAAAATAAATTAGAAGCTCATAAGATTTTTGTTTTTATTATATTATTATTCATTATATTAGCTTAACAATTTTAACCTTTAAAAATATATGTTGAGATAATAAATATCCTAAGAATATCCCACGGACATCCTGAGGATATCCCATGGATATCCTGCGATATAATATCCAATAGATATTTTGTGAATGTTTCAGGGATATCCTGTGAATATCCTATGGATGTCCTGTTGATATCCCACAGACCGGCGGTTTGGATATCCCAAGATATCCTGGAGACCATTCTAGGATATCGACCATTGATATGGACATCCTAGGGATATCCTTTTGTTATGAAGGTAAATATCCACTTTTCAATGAATACATTTTTCCGCAAAAATACTTTTTGGGTTTTTTTTTCTCCGCGTGACTATATATTGAATTCATTTCGTTGTTTATATATAGAATTTATGGAAATCGATTGAATAATAAATTGTATTCATTTATTATAAAATATTCGATTATCGAAATATAAATAAATTAAAATAATCAGGTGTTTAATGAATTATTTATTATTTTAAATCTCGCGTCTGTATTAAATATATTGTCATTTATCTCTAATTAATATTATAAATAATTAATTGGTGTCTGTATATATTTGTGGAGGATATTCTGTAATTAAAAAATTAAAATCAACAAAGATTATTGAATGTTACTTGAATTGGCTATATGGCTTTATATCCAGACAGTATATGGACATCTTCTATTATTGAAACCTCGAAGTGGAAACTGTTGTAAGACGCGGACATTTCAAAGTCCAGTATCTCCCCTTTCCGTCTGTATAATACCTTCAAATCACCTTTGGATTTCGAATCACTTATATATATATATGTTTATATATAAAATACATTTTTTATTAAAAGATGTTTCTTACAGTGATTTTTATTTTTATACATAGTTGTACTTTTTAAAAATTTATTTAAAAAAATTTTTTAAATATATTTCTAAAATTTTAAAAAATTTCTCATATTTTTATATTTCTAATATTTTTAAAATTTTAAATATATTTCCCTCACAACAAAAGGATATTCAGGATATCCTTGGGACGTCCTGGGGATATCGATTTGTTTTCGGCGGTTTGGATATCCCTGGGATATCTTAGAGATGTCCATGGATATCCAGAGGATATCTTAGGGATATCCGAATCGCCAAAAGCAAATGGATATCCCCAGGACGTCCCAGGGATATCCTGAATATCCTTGTGTTGTGAGGGTTATAATATTTTTTAAAGTATTTTAAAAAATATTTCTAAAATTGTTTTTGAAATTATTTTTTTAAAAAAAATTATTTTACCCGAAAGGAGGAAATAAAAATTTAAGAAAAACCGAATACTCCATATTCAGAGACGCATTTGTTATCCTTTGAATGAGGAGCTATTTCTTATTATATTTTTTTTTTCTTGCGGGTCTGCTTTCCCCGTTGTGTGTAGTAAATGGATATAAGTCAACGCAGCGAGCAGTGGCTCTGTCATTTTTATCGCTTCGCTAAAATTAAGAAGGTGGAACCGCGAAGCTCTTTTCATTTTCATCTTGCACCACAAGAGGATCCTCCCTTTTTCTATATCTAGGCGCGCCACAAACCTGTCACACATTTTCCGCGCAAGATCCTATATTCATCAGATATAATTTATTTTCTTTTATTTTAAACTTTGCGCGCCCTACAAAATTTTACAGTAAAAAAAAAAATCTATATTAAAATTAATTATTAAATTAAATAAATCATAAATAACCAAATTTAGATTCGTAATCAGCGACTCCGAAAACATCCTAGTAGCAAGTTTCAAGTGAATCTAAATCATTTTTATTTTTTCGTCCGCCATATTGGTTCTGCCATTTTGAATTTCTAAAAATGAAGTTCAGATTTGTAATCAGCGACCCCTAAAACCCCCGAGTACAAAAATTCAGGCCAATTGAATGAATTTTTGCATTAGTCATCCGCCATATTAGATCCGCCATTTTGAATTTTTAAAAATAAAGTTCAGATTCGTAATTAGCGACCCCTAAAACCCCCGAGTACAAAAATTCAGGCCAATTGAATAAATTTTTGCATTAGTCGTCCGCCATATTGGATCCGTCATTTTGAATTTTTAAAAACTAAGTTCAAATTCGTTATCAGCGACCCAAAAAACCCCCGAGTAACAAAATTCAGGCGAATTTGATAACAATTTTTATTTTTCGTCCGCCATATTGGATTCACCATTTTGAATTTCTGAAAACGAAGTTCAGATTTGTATTTAGCGACTCCGAAAACCCACGAGTAAAAAAATTCAGGCGAATTTGATGACAGTTTCGCAATTTAACAAATATTTGCCAAATCTTTCAAATTTTACAAAGATTTGACGCCATTTTGGATCCGCCATTTTGAAATTTTGAAAATAAAGTTTAGATTCGTAATCAGCGACCCCAATAACCCCCGAGTGGCAAGTTTCAAGTAAATCTAAATCATTTTTATTTTTTCGTCCTCCATATTGGATCCGCCATTTTGAATTTCTGAAAATAAAGTTCAGATTCGTAATCAGCGACCCCGAAAACCCCCGAGTACAAAAATTCAGGCCAATTGAATGAATTTTTGCATTAGTCGTCCGCCATATTGGATTCGCCATTTTGAATTTCTAAAAACTAAGTTCAGATTCGTTATCAGCGACCCCAAAAACCTCCGAGTATTAAATTCCGGCGAATTTGATCTCATTTTTGCAATTTAACAAATATTATAAATTTTTATAACTGATTTGACGTCATATTGAGTCCGCCATTTTGAAATTTTGAATTCTACACTACGTTTCTCAAAAGTATTACAATTTTTATGCATTTTTGGTTGAGAATTGAATTTTAAACCACTATATTTAATTTTTTGATTAATCGAATTAATTTATAAAAACTTAGTTTTAGATTCGTTCAAAAAATTTTTGTGACTTTTTGAAATTCGAAGCAATCAGTTTTTATCAAAATCTAGAAAAATTATATTTAAATAAATTCTGTTATAAAATTCCTTTTTTCTAATTTAGTATTTTAATTTTTCTCAATATACATTAACACCAGTAGAAAAATGTCATTCAAATGTTACAGCATGTACACATGTGAATAGAGCAAAGAATAAAAATCAGAAATCCTCGACCTCAGGACATAACCGGATTATTTCATCTTTATAGAGAAATTCCAATAAGTGTTTTTTTTTTTTCCTTTTTTTAGGGGAACATATGGAATGTAGCAGGGGTAAGTATTTAATCCGACGAGGGTAACAATAAAAGTTACCCTCCTCAGAATTTTTTGGGCAGCCACAGGAGCAACGTAAACTTATATTTATATATATGAGTTTGAAGCGTGGTCCCTTTTACCAAAAGCTGGTACACATATAACGTAAGGAGAGAAAAAGTGAGAGAGAGAGAGAGAAAAAAGTTCTCCTTCTTGCTGGTACAATGCTCTGGGTATTGTGTGTATAGACCCCTCGGCTAATCGGATTAACGCATGCACTAAAAAAAGAGCAAACGCCCAAATCGCATTTATATTAGCTTCGTGAATGAGTCGTAAATATTTATGTTGCAGAAATTCACCCCCCCCCACTCCTTCTCTTTTGCTCTTAGAAATATTATCCCTTCTTCTTGTATTCTGCATTCAACAAAAAAAAAAAAAATGAAACTGAAAGTGGCTCACTAATCGGATCTCACTTCTTCCTATTCTTATTTTGTGACCACGACAATTTTTCTTCGCCTCATTCAAATGTGAATTGACACTGACGAGAGTATAATTGCAGGTGACCCCCTTTTTTTATATATGTAATTACCTTGTACAATGAAAGACTTTTCATTTTTAAAATTAATATAATGTATTTCTAAATGGGGACATCTACATATTTGTACTACGTATTTATAGTTGTATAAAACTGTTAGAATCTGAAAGTAAAAGTAGTACAAGTTTTTAATACTAAATAATAACTAAAATTAATACTGTTCGTATTATTTTTCAGTATGGTTAAAAATTGGTACGTTGTAAAAGCAGATAGTACTAAGTTTCTAACAATAAATAATACTGAAAATTAATAAGGTCAATATTAATTTTCAGTATGGTTAAAAATCTTGTACGTTGGGAAAGCAAAGCTATACTAGTTTTTCATTAAATAATATACCAAAAATACATTTTGGTTTAATGTTTCAAAAATTGGTATGTTCTGAAACCAAAAACAATAGTTTCTAATACCAAACAATACTGAAAATTAATAAAGCCATACTGATTGTCAGTATTGTTAAAATCTGTAAGGCTCTAAAAGCAGAGCCAGTACTTGATTTAAATTAAATAATACCAAAAATTAATGTTGTCCATATACTAACAATATAGTTTCAAAAACGTTACGGAAGCAACGCACTAGTTGTAACACCAAATAATAACGAAATGTAATAAGGTCCACACTAATTTTCAGTATGGTCAAAAACTGGTACATTCTGAAAGCAAAACTAATATTAGTTTCTAACACCAAATATTGTCGAAAATCAATAAGGTCCATACCAATTTTCAGCATGGTCAAAAATTGGTACATTGATACGACTAGTTTTTAACAAATTGATACCGAAAATTAATAACTATACTAATTTTCAGTATGGTCAAAAACTGGTACGTTCTTTAAGCAAATTTATAGTAATACTTTCTAGTACTAAATATTATCAAATCAATAAAATTGGTACGTTCTAAAAGCAAACCTCGTACTAGTTTCTATTAACATATATCTATATATTAATACCAAAGATTATTAAATCCATACTAATTTTCAGTATGGTCAGAAACTGGTACGTTTTTTTATACCTAAACAGTGTATATCCAAAACCGAGATATATCCCATTTTAAAATCTATTATTATAATTTTTACCTTTTTTTTGGATATTATCCTTTCCCAGGTGGAAAAGTTCCCGGTAGTACCGCTCCCGCTACCTGAACATTCACTACCAGTAGTCACTACCGGTAATTATTCCTAGACTACCGGTAGACACTACCGGTAATTTTTCCGGGACTACCGGTAGTCACTACCGGTGATTTTTCCATGACTACCGGTAGCCACTACCGGTAATTTTTCCGGTACTACCGGTAATCACTACTGGTAATTTTTCCTAGACTACCGGTAGCCACTATCGGTAATTTTTCCGGGACTACCGGTAGCCACTACCGGTAATTTTTCCGGTACTACCAGTAGTCACTACCGGTAATTTTTCCTAGACTACCAGTAGCCACTACCGGTAATTTTTCCAGGACTACCGGTAGCCACTACCGGTAATTTATCCGGTACTACCGGCAGTCACTACCAATAATTTTTTCGTTACTACCGGTAGTCACTACCGGTAATTTATCCGGTACTACCGGCAGTCACTACCGGTAATTTTTTCGTTACTACCGGTAGTCACTATCGGTAATTTTTCCTAGACTACCGGTAGCCACTATCGGTAATTTTTCCGGGACTACCGGTAGTCACTACCGGTAATTTTTCCTAGACTACCGGTAGCCACTACCGGTAATTTTTCCGGGACTGCCGGTAGCCACTACCGGTAATTTTTTCGGTACTACCGGTAGTCACTACCGGTAATTTTTCCTAGACTACCGGTAGCCACTATCGGTAATTTTTCCTATACTACCGGTAGCCACTACCGGTAATTTTTTCGTTACTACCGGTAGTCACTATCGGTAAATTTTCCGGGACTACCGGTAGCAGCTAACGGTAATTTTTCCGGGACTACCGATAGTCACTACCGTTAGTCATTACCGGTAATTTTTCCGGGAATTACAATCAAAAATTTTTTATTTGTTAATAAATTTTGATTGTAAATCCCGGAAAAACTACTGGTAATGACTACCGGTAGTCCAGGAAAAATTACCGATAGTGACTGCCGGTAATCTAGGAAAAATCACCGGTCGTGACTACCGGTATTAATTTACCACATTAATTTTTTGGTATTATTTAATTAAAAACTAGTACTAGCTTTGCTTTCAGTTACAGATTTTAACAATGCTAAAAATTAGTATAACTTTATTAATTTTCAATATTATTTGGTGTTAGAAACTAGTATTAGCTTTGCTTTCAGATCGTATATATCAATTCCCGACTATATACTAAAAATTAGTTTAGACCATATTAATTTTCGGTATATTAACTATATGTCGTATCAACGTACCATTTGCTTTCAGAACTTACCAGTTTTTGATTATATTAAAAAATAGTACAAACCCTATTAATTTTAGTTATTATTTAGTGTATCAGAAAATCTTTCTTTCCGAACATATCAGTTTGATACAACTATAAATATAGTAGAGATGTATTTTAAAATCCATTCATTAAATTTTAAAATCAAAAATCTTCCACAAAAGAAGTCATACAATTTTTTTCCCTAAATAACCTTAAGAATTTAAATTAATTTATACTAAACCAAAAAAAAATTGGTTTTTTTTGGGGGGAGGCACTTTCTTTATCTCATATTCGCTGTGGCAAACAACCTGTACGAGCGAGTGATACTAGGGAAGTAAAAAAAGAGAAAAAATAAGGCAGGTATAAAGTCGAGAAAGACAAGTCTGAAAGGTGAGTAAGACTGTTATAGTGAGGAGAAGGAAGAAGGAGCATAAAAGACTCGACACTCCGTTATAATAAAGTCCGCCCTTGGAAGCCTTCCGTCCGCCTTCTCTATATATACCTTCACTTTTGTGTGTGTATGTGCGGAAGGGTGCTTTGGCATTACCCAACTTACTTTGTTCCTGAACTTTATTAATTTTTCCTTCGGTCTTGGGGGAGCCAACGCTGTATAGAGATGCTGCCGGCTTGGATCTCTCGAGGTTTTTTAAGGGTTTGGGTTGAGTTGCGCGCGAAGGAATGAGATTCTTATGGGGGGACGAAGGGGGGGGGGCAAGAGAAGGGGGTTCTCTTCCTTGTGACGGGAAATTTTAAAATCTGTCGACGCAATGTCGAACGACCGAGAAAACTTTATTATTAGCGGCATCTGTGGCGATAAGAGAGAAAAAGAAGGGGGAGACAGATACAGACAAAGATGTCCCTTTTTTTTTTAATATTTAGATGATTTATTAAATTTATCTACTTCAAAAAATTTACATAAAAATAAATATACAAATAGTAAAATAAATATTAAAATAAATTGTGTCTAAAAAAAAAATTGTAGCTATGAAATAATTTTAAAGAATTATTCTCGCCAATGTATTTCATTGCAGATTTCATTCTTTTTCTCTTTTTTTTCTCTCTATCTCTCACTCTATCAGCTCTGCTGATGCAATATTCAGACTAGAAAACGACAAAAAAAAAAGAAATACGTGACCAAATCGTTCATCATCACCGGTGCACGAATCTGTCAGCTATATATAAAAAAAAAAAAAAATGTGCGCGCACTGTATAGGAAATTTAGGAAAAATGAGCTGGAAAGAAATTTTATTATTTATTTCGTAATATCTATTTTTTTCGGAAAACTAGATATTATGATTATTTATAGGAGTACTGTAGATTAATAGTTTAAATTATTAGTTTTTAATCTCAGAAATATATATTTAATGATTTATAAAATAAAATTAACTAATTTTTAATACAAAAAAAACTAAATTCCAAAAAAAATCTTTTCATTAGTTACTGGTTTTCTACATTTGTAACGAATATCCTTGCGCGGTTCATAAACAATATTTTCACCTTCATTTATATAACACATCATTTTGAAGGATATTGTAATATATCTGCCATTGCAAATTCCTGAAATTCGAAGAAAAAATGTAAGTATGGCAATGTTTACTATGGTAGCGATTATTATATTTACCGTTAATATGGTAGCAGTTACTATACAAACAATTATACTGCAGCAATGGTTAGTATGGCAACAGTTACTATACAAACGATTATTCTATAGTAACGATTTGTATATCAGCTGTTACTATACAAACTGTCACAAACGATTATACTATAGAAACAGTTAGTATAGCAAAAATTATTATACAAACAATTATACTACAATGGTAATTAGTGTAGCAAACTTGGGTATAGTAATAATTACTATACAAACGATTATACTACAAGAATGGTTAATATAACAACAATTATTATATTAGCAATTGCCATAGCAACTGTTGGTATGGTAACAATTACTATACAAAGGTTTATACTACAGCAACGGTTAGTATAGCAGCGGTAACTATACAAACGATTTTACTTCAGTAACGGTTAGTATAGCAACAATTGTTATAATAGTGATTGTTACAGCAACAATTGATATGGTAACAGTTACTATACAAACCATTAATCTATACTAACGGCTACAGTAGAAACGATTATACAATAGCAACAGTTTGTATGGCAAAAATTGTTATATTATAGATTGCCATATCAACTATTGGTATATGGTAACAATTACTATACAGAAGTTTATATTACAGCAACGGTTAGTATAGCAACAATTGTTATAATAGTGATTATTACAGCACCAATTGATATGGCAACAGTTACTATACAAACAATTAATATAAAGTAACGGTTAGTATCGCAACGGCTACAGTACAAACGACTATATGACAGTAACGAGTTGTATGGCAAAAATTGTTATATTATCGATTGCCATATTAACTATTGGTATGGTAACAGTTACTATACAAATGATTATACTATGGCATCGGTTAGTATAACAACTGTTACTATACAAACTGTCACAAACGATTATACTATAGAAACAGTTAGTACAGCAAAAATTATTATACAAACAATTATACTACAATGGTAATTAGTGTAGCAAACTTGGGTATAGTAATAATTACTATACAAACGATTATACTACAAAAATGGTTAATATAACAACAATTATTATATTAGCAATTGCCATAGCAACTGTTGGTATGGTAACAATTACTATACAAAGGTTTATACTACAGCAACGGTTAGTATAGCAGCGGTAACTATACAAACGATTTTACTTCAGTAACGGTTAGTATAGCAACAATTGTTATAATAGTGATTGTTACAGCAACAATTGATATGGTAACAGTTACTATACAAACCATTAATCTATACTAACGGCTACAGTAGAAACGATTATACAATAGCAACAGTTTGTATGGCAAAAATTGTTATATTATAGATTGCCATATCAACTATTGGTATATGGTAACAATTACTATACAGAAGTTTATATTACAGCAACGGTTAGTATAGCAACAATTGTTATAATAGTGATTATTACAGCACCAATTGATATGGCAACAGTTACTATACAAACAATTAATATAAAGTAACGGTTAGTATCGCAACGGCTACAGTACAAACGACTATATGACAGTAACGAGTTGTATGGCAAAAATTGTTATATTATCGATTGCCATATTAACTACTGGTATGGTAACAGTTACTATACAAATGATTATACTATGGCATCGGTTAGTATAACAACTGTTACTATACAAACTGTCACAAACGATTATACTATAGAAACAGTTAGTACAGCAAAAATTATTATACAAACAATTATACTACAATGGTAATTAGTGTAGCAAACTTGGGTATAGTAATAATTACTATACAAACGATTATACTACAAGAATGGTTAATATAACAACAATTATTATATTAGCAATTGCCATAGCAACTGTTGGTATGGTAACAATTACTATACAAAGGTTTATACTACAACAACGGTTAGTATAGCAGCGGTAACTATACAAACGATTTTACTTCAGTAACGGTTAGTATAGCAACAATTGTTATAATAGTGATTGTTACAGCAACAATTGATATGGTAACAGTTACTATACAAACCATTAATCTATACTAACGGCTACAGTAGAAACGATTATACAATAGCAACAGTTTGTATGGCAAAAATTGTTATATTATAGATTGCCATATCAACTATTGGTATATGGTAACAATTACTATACAGAAGTTTATATTACAGCAACGGTTAGTATAGCAACAATTGTTATAATAGTGATTATTACAGCACCAATTGATATGGCAACAGTTACTATACAAACAATTAATATAAAGTAACGGTTAGTATCGCAACGGCTACAGTACAAACGACTATATGACAGTAACGAGTTGTATGGCAAAAATTGTTATATTATCGATTGCCATATTAACTATTGGTATGGTAACAGTTACTATACAAATGATTATACTATGGCATCGGTTAGTATAACAACTGTTACTATACAAACTGTCACAAACGATTATACTATAGAAACAGTTAGTACAGCAAAAATTATTATACAAACAATTATACTACAATGGTAATTAGTGTAGCAAACTTGGGTATAGTAATAATTACTATACAAACGATTATACTACAAAAATGGTTAATATAACAACAATTATTATATTAGCAATTGCCATAGCAACTGTTGGTATGGTAACAATTACTATACAAAGGTTTATACTACAGCAACGGTTAGTATAGCAGCGGTAACTATACAAACGATTTTACTTCAGTAACGGTTAGTATAGCAACAATTGTTATAATAGTGATTGTTACAGCAACAATTGATATGGTAACAGTTACTATACAAACCATTAATCTATACTAACGGCTACAGTAGAAACGATTATACAATAGCAACAGTTTGTATGGCAAAAATTGTTATATTATAGATTGCCATATCAACTATTGGTATATGGTAACAATTACTATACAGAAGTTTATATTACAGCAACGGTTAGTATAGCAACAATTGTTATAATAGTGATTATTACAGCACCAATTGATATGGCAACAGTTACTATACAAACAATTAATATAAAGTAACGGTTAGTATCGCAACGGCTACAGTACAAACGACTATATGACAGTAACGAGTTGTATGGCAAAAATTGTTATATTATCGATTGCCATATTAACTATTGGTATGGTAACAGTTACTATACAAATGATTATACTATGGCATCGGTTAGTATAACAACTGTTACTATACAAACTGTCACAAACGATTATACTATAGAAACAGTTAGTACAGCAAAAATTATTATACAAACAATTATACTACAATGGTAATTAGTGTAGCAAACTTGGGTATAGTAATAATTACTATACAAACGATTATACTACAAAAATGGTTAATATAACAACAATTATTATATTAGCAATTGCCATAGCAACTGTTGGTATGGTAACAATTACTATACAAAGGTTTATACTACAGCAACGGTTAGTATAGCAGCGGTAACTATACAAACGATTTTACTTCAGTAACGGTTAGTATAGCAACAATTGTTATAATAGTGATTGTTACAGCAACAATTGATATGGTAACAGTTACTATACAAACCATTAATCTATACTAACGGCTACAGTAGAAACGATTATACAATAGCAACAGTTTGTATGGCAAAAATTGTTATATTATAGATTGCCATATCAACTATTGGTATATGGTAACAATTACTATACAGAAGTTTATATTACAGCAACGGTTAGTATAGCAACAATTGTTATAATAGTGATTATTACAGCACCAATTGATATGGCAACAGTTACTATACAAACAATTAATATAAAGTAACGGTTAGTATCGCAACGGCTACAGTACAAACGACTATATGACAGTAACGAGTTGTATGGCAAAAATTGTTATATTATCGATTGCCATATTAACTATTGGTATGGTAACAGTTACTATACAAATGATTATACTATGGCATCGGTTAGTATAACAACTGTTACTATACAAACTGTCACAAACGATTATACTATAGAAACAGTTAGTACAGCAAAAATTATTATACAAACAATTATACTACAATGGTAATTAGTGTAGCAAACTTGGGTATAGTAATAATTACTATACAAACGATTATACTACAAAAATGGTTAATATAACAACAATTATTATATTAGCAATTGCCATAGCAACTGTTGGTATGGTAACAATTACTATACAAAGGTTTATACTACAGCAACGGTTAGTATAGCAGCGGTAACTATACAAACGATTTTACTTCAGTAACGGTTAGTATAGCAACAATTGTTATAATAGTGATTGTTACAGCAACAATTGATATGGTAACAGTTACTATACAAACCATTAATCTATACTAACGGCTACAGTAGAAACGATTATACAATAGCAACAGTTTGTATGGCAAAAATTGTTATATTATAGATTGCCATATCAACTATTGGTATATGGTAACAATTACTATACAGAAGTTTATATTACAGCAACGGTTAGTATAGCAACAATTGTTATAATAGTGATTATTACAGCACCAATTGATATGGCAACAGTTACTATACAAACAATTAATATAAAGTAACGGTTAGTATCGCAACGGCTACAGTACAAACGACTATATGACAGTAACGAGTTGTATGGCAAAAATTGTTATATTATCGATTGCCATATTAACTACTGGTATGGTAACAGTTACTATACAAATGATTATACTATGGCATCGGTTAGTATAACAACTGTTACTATACAAACTGTCACAAACGATTATACTATAGAAACAGTTAGTACAGCAAAAATTATTATACAAACAATTATACTACAATGGTAATTAGTGTAGCAAACTTGGGTATAGTAATAATTACTATACAAACGATTATACTACAAAAATGGTTAATATAACAACAATTGTTATAGTAGTGATTGTTACTACTACAATTGATATGGCAACAGTTACTATACAAACCATTACACTATAGTAACGTTTAGAATATAGCAGCTACAGTACAAATGATTATACAATAGCAATGGTTTTTATAGCAAAAATTGTCATATTATCGATTGCCATATCAACTGTTGGTATGGTAACAGTTAGTATACAAATGATTATACTTTAGTACCGGTTAGTATAACAACTGTTACTATACAAAAGATTTTACTTCAGTAACGGTTAGTGTAGCAATGATTGTTATATTAACGATTCATATAGCACTTATTTGTATGGCAACATTTACTATACAATTGATTATACTATATAGCAAATGGTTAGTATAGTAACAGTTGCCATATAGAATAAAATAAAAGTAAAATACCATTACATAATTTCTACCTACTTTTAGCCAAATTTTCCGAATGATATTGCCGATGATATTCACTGGGATCCAATAAAGAATTTGAAGAATAATTGTAAAATAACATAATATTAATTAAAAAAAATACTTTTTTTAAGTGCATGTAGATAAACTTTTTTAAATATACATAAAAAGAATCGTAGCTCATTGAAAAATAAAACCCTTGGCATTGACAATCTATATCATTATAATCAATATATACATAATAATCAATTTAGATTAAAATTGGACATTAAAATTGTACAAGTTAATTAATTTTTTACTTTATTAAAAGTAAATTTCACAGCATCGATTATATTTAAAATTTATGCAGAAGCTATTATTATACTTTAAGAATGACAAAGTTAATTGCCCATTGTTTCGCAACGATATTTATATATATATATATATATATATATATATATATATTATGTAAGTTGACAAAACTTTTGATAAGAAATCATATCGTAAATTAATTAGTTTCTTAATTAAAAAATTTTAATAAAATGCCTATAATTTTATTTTTCTGTATATGTATAAAAATTATTTCTGTATATTTGTATAAAAAGTATAAAATATAAAAGTATAATTATTTTTGTATAAATATAAAAAAGTATAATAAAATATAAATAATAATTATTTTCTGTATATAATATAAAAAGTATAAAACGTTTAATTGACTTTGCGAATATATATATATATATATATACATGCTTTTGCTAAAATGTCCTATGGGGACTAATTTGAACTCAAGTTGGGCGCGACATTATTCTGGGAAATAATAGTTGTTTGAAGTACAGGGTATAATTGAATTGACTGGATCTAAATGGCAGGACGGCTATGGATAAGTTTAGTATATAGATATTGTCAGTCTAATCACAACGGGGGCACGTGCAAGGCATCCTGATCTTCAAACTTAAGCAAGACACGTTTGTAATATAGTTTAGAATTATATATATATATCTCCCGTTTATTGTCACTTTAGTATTGATAATTAAAAAGATGCTTTTTTATCTTTTAGAATATTAAAACAATTTTTTGTCTCAATTAAATAAAATAATAAAATGAAATAATAATAAAATAAAAGAATAATAAAAAAAAAGTATAAATAAAATCAATAAAATAATAATAAGGTAAAGAAATAATAAATAAATAATTAAATTAATATTAAAATGAAAAATTAAATTTTTCCTTAATTTTAACTTTTAAAAAATAAATTTATATATCGAGCGAGTATATATAATCAATTGACGAAATTAAAGAACAACTTTGTACTCTATATTAAGTGATGAAAGCTATCAAAATAATTAAACTAATCAAGTTGTCGATAATTAGATTAAAAAAAAAGTAAATTTCGACTATTATAAAATGATATATACTGAATTTAGTTTTTTCCAGAGAATTTAATGTTCTTTGTATAATCAATTTTATTCCTTGAAAATTGATAAGGAAATAATAATTAACTAATGATGGCAAAAAAAAAAAAGTGTGCACCCCATCACTATATATATATACTTTCATGTCTAATTTATTTTATTTCAACCGACTATAGACCAACTTTGATTCAAGAGTCGTTTTCGTTTGTTCCGTAATTAAGAAGGGTAGGGGGACCATTAAGGGGTCGTTGGGGTGTTTGCCCTCTAAATTCTTTAATGAATTGAGTCTATTTGGCCATTATGAGTTTCTTATTTACCTACATTATTGCTGTAATATTTAATAGTTGTTATGATATATTTTTTTACATTTCTTTTTTTTTTTTTATTTTATTTTCACTGTTGCAAAGATTAGAATAACGTTTAAATATTTTAAAATCTAAAATCTTTAGTTTGTTTCACAATTTTTTTTTTTTTAAATCCACTCAAGGAATTGATTTTACTTTATTAGATTATTTTTGAAAGATAAAAATGTTGTAAAAATTTTAAAATTCTAAAATTAGAAAAAAAATTCTTTTAAAATTGTTAGAATTTTTATTTTTACGGAATTTTATTGCTTATGAATGTACTCTTAGCCTAATTTTGATTTTATTATTTAACATAATTTTTATTTAACCGAATTTTTATATAACCGAATTTCTATTTAATTAAATTTCTATTTGACCGAATTTCTATTTAATTAAATTTCTATTTGACCGAATTTCTATATATATTACGTATATTACAGAATTGTTATTTTTATTTTGTTTTCTTTTTTCTTTAAAAAGTAAATTATATCACAGAAAATTAAAAGGCATTAAAATAAGCTGCAACGCTTATTATTTTAATCCAATTTTACTTATTTTAATACCAAAATGGATTAAAATAAGCAAAATTGGATTAAAATAATAAGCGTTGCAGCTTATTTTAATACCTTATAATTTTATGTGATAAAAATAATTTCCTTACTCAGGTAATTAGTAATGAAATTCATCCAAACAAATTAATTTTTACATTCTATTCATACAAAATATAAATGCAAAATTAAGTGCGTGGGAAAATGAAATTTTTAAACTCACAAGTTGAATTCATCCGGAAATGAAATCATCATTCAGAAGAAAAAGAAGAAGAAGAAGAAGAAGTTCCTTTTGAATAGAATTTTGTGTCATCCTTTATATTTTATAAATAATAAAATACAACAAGCTTTAGATGTCTTCTTAGCAGGCAAAGCCTATTATTAGAATTTCACTCGAGAATTTAGTGTTTACAGACATTGCACGCGCCTTTCAAAATACATATACACATAATCCTAAAGTATAGAACACACATATATAGAGAGAGAAAAAGTGACCACCCTGATGGTAGAATCCCAACTTCTCTTCTTCTTCCCGGAAAGAAGAGGAAATTTTCTTATTTTTATTATTTTTCAGTAAAAATTGTAGTAGCCTCTTTGAAATTCAAGTCAGAGGAAAACTACCTGTTCATATTAGTCACCCATTCTCCTCTTTACCCCGTCGTCATCAGTCACTGCAGGCGACACTTTCTTCGAGCTGGGAATCGGAACCATTCGCACAGGAGGAGACCCATTATTCGTCATTACATGGTTACTCGTGAAAACATGCTCACCCACCGTCATGATCTAAAATCTCATATATATATATATATATATATATATAGAGGGAAAAAAAGAGAGAGATCGACGAATTGTGTTTATATGTGAGAACGGGTCTTTGCCGAGAATTTCATGCTCTTTGTGGTCAATCGATTGTGTTGCAGGACGTATGTCAATATTTGGAGCTGCGTTCCGTTTTATATATATATGTATATATATATATACTCCCAAAACTAAGCCAATGCAATCCATCATTGCCAATATTATATTTTCTGGATATAGACTTTTATGACTGAAAATGTTAGAGGCGAAGAATACCATATGGTACTTAATATTTGACAGAATAAATGTATCAACAAAGAATGCAAAGCTCTTTTAAATTTGATATTTTCATGGAAAAAAAAATGAAATTTTTGACAATATTTGGAAATAAAAAGTTAGTGTTTAGCGAGAAATAGTATATGTCTTTCCAAACAAACGATATTATACTATATATAGAAACGGTAAGTATAGCAATCGTTAATATAGCAATTATTAGTATAGCAACAGTTACTATACAAAAGCAGCGGTTAGTATAGCAATCGTTACTATACAAATGATTACACTTTAGTAACGGTTAGTATAGCAATCATTACTATACAATTACGATTATACTATAGTAACTATTACTATGGTAGAGCCTTAATAACACAAGATATCTTGGGGATATATTGATAATATCCCGCAGATATCCTAGGGATGTCCTATGGATATCATAAGGATCTCTTAAGGATATCCAAAAAATCGTCAGTTTGGATATCCTTTGGATATCCCATGGATATCTGAGGATATCCACAGGATATCCACAGGATATCTTCTGGATGTCTCTATAGACTTTCATAAATGTCCTCCAGATATCTCATAGATATCGTCAGGACATCCCACAGATATCATCAGGATATCCCATAAATATCGTCAGGATATCTCACAGATATTTTCAGGATATTCTCAGTATATCTTCTGGATGTCAAGAAGATATTCTATAAGGATACTGTTTTTAAAGTCATTATGAGCACTACGAGTGAGAATATTCTGTGAATTAAATTTTATATAAATAAAATAAAATGCAACTTGTTTTTCGAGAAAGTTGTTTAATTTGAAAAATTATTAACTAATTTTTTTCTCATTCGTGATTCATTCCTTTATTCATATGCTTAATATTATCATAAAATAATTGGCTTTAAACAATATATAAATTCTTCCCCGCAAATAACGAATAACTATTAATATTAATTATACATTAAGTGCATGAGTTTATTTAAAAACTTTGAAAAATGCGTTTCAAATCTTCATTTAAAATAAATTAGAAGCTCATAAGATTTTTGTTTTTATTATATTATTATTCATTATATTAGCTTAAAAATTTTAACCTTTAAAAATATATGTTGAGATATTAAATATCCCGTGAATATCCTAAAAATATCCCACGGACATCCTGAGGATATCCCATGGATATCCTGCGATATAATATCCAATAGATATTTTGTGGATGTCTTAGGGTTATCCTATGGATGTCCTGTTGATGTCCCACAGACCGGCGGTTTGGATATCCTATGGATATCTCAAGATATCCTGGGGACCATTCTAGGTTATCGACCATTGATATGGATATTATAGGGATATCCTTTTGTTATGAGGGAGTATATGTCTTTCTAAACAAACGATTATACAATATAGAAACGGTAAGTATAGCAATCGTTAATATAGCAATTATTAGTATAGCAACAGTTACTATACAAATTAGCGGTTAGTATAGCAATCGTTACTATACAAATGATTACACTTTAGTAACGGTTAGTATAGCAATCATTACTATACAATTACGATTATACTATAGTAACTGTTACTATGGTAGTGATTGCTATAGTAACGATTTTCATAGTACCCATTGGTATGTCAACAGTTAGTATACAAACTATTATACTACAGCTACGGTTAGTATAGCAGCGATTACTATACAAACGATTGTACTATCCCACTTGGAAAGATTCCCTGTAAAGTGCCCCCTAGAGGTTCTATCAGAATTCGGCCGAAACTTCCAACGTAATTCCGTCAGAATTCCGTCGGAATCCCATTGGAAATTCTTTGGAACTCCAATGGAATTCCGCGGGATTCTGACGGAATTCCGTTTAATTTTTTAAAAAATTTTTAGAGTCCTAATTTCGTCGGAATTCCATTGGAGTTCCAAAGAATTTCCGATGGGATTCCGACGGAATTCTGACGGAATTCCGATTAATTTTTTTCAAAATTTTTAGAGTCCTAATTCCGTCAGAATTCCGTCGGAATCCCATTGGAAATTCTTTGGAACTCCAATGGAATTCCGACGGAATTACGTTGGAAGTTCGAAAGAATTTCCATCTGAGTTTCAAAGAATTTCCAATGGGATTCCGACGGAGTTCTGACGGAATTATGACGGAATTCCGATTAATTTTTTTCAAAATTTTTAGAGTCCTAATTCCGTCAGAATTCCGTCGGAATCCCATTGGAAATTCTTTGGAACTCCGATGGAATTCCGCGGGATTCTGACGGAATTCCGTTTAATTTTTAAAAAAATTTTTAGAGTCCTAATTCCGTCAGAATTCCGTCGGAATCCCATTGGAAATTCTTTGGAACTCCAATGGAATTCCGACGGAATTACGTTGGAAGTTCCAAAGAATTTCCATCTGAGTTTCAAAGAATTTCCAATGGGATTCCGACGGAGTTCTGACGGAATTATGACGGAATTCCGATTAATTTTTTTCAAAATTTTTAGAGTCCTAATTCCGTCAGAATTCCGTCGGAATCCCATTGGAAATTTTTTGGAACTCCGATGGAATTCCGCGGGATTCTGACGGAATTCCGTTTAATTTTTAAAAAAATTTTTAGAGTCCTAATTCCGTCGGAATTCTATTGGAGTTCCAAAGAATTTCCGATGGGATTCCGACGGAATTTTGACGGAATTCCGATTAATTTTTTTCAAAATTTTTAGAGTCCTAATTCTGTCGGAACTCCGTCGGAACCCCATTGGAAATTCTTTGGAACTCCGATGGAATTCCGACGGAATTCCGGCGGAATTCTGATAGAACCTCCACGGGGCACTTTCCGGGGAATCTTTCCAAGTGGAATGGTACCTTATTAGAAAATCTTTTGTTAAAAATCAAAGATTAAAAGTTTGATGAAATTGTCTTGTGTAAAAATCTTATTTCTTTTTGTATTATTATACTTTTAATTGCGGTTATATATATATATAGTTACAAGAGGGGAATGAAACATTTTTAGCTTCTTTTGAAACAAAAGCCACTGTCATTATGTCAGTGTTTGTGCGAACTAGATGAGAAACAAAAGCTGCAATAATTAATCCTCTGAGAGTGTGAAGAAGCACGAAAATTTACGACTGACTCCTAGACGTCGATTCAGACTTCCATTACGATCGTATTTAAGCTTTATTGATATTTACTTGGATGTGCCAAAGCCGACAATAGGTAACTTGGTCACGTGTTTCTTTCTCGTTATCGTACTAATCATCAGTTATATAAAATGTAACTTTATATTTTTTTTTATACTATATATCATCAATAAAAATCATTTAAAACTTAAAAAGAAACCTTGTTTTTCTAGTGTTAATAATTCTTAATCCTTATACACCTGCTAAAAGTACATTTTTTATTAAATTCTTAGTGTCAATGAATGTAATGCTAATGTTCCCCCCAAAAAAAAAAAAAAAAAAATCACGAGCGTCGATCAAATAGCGTTCATGTCGTCTGAAATCCCAGCAAAAGGAACCTGAGTTGTAAACAAATCGTAAAAGAATAAAAGCTTTTTTTCGTTCTCGCCTCTCTTTCGTTTTCGTTCATCGTTTCACCATTCAGAAACCGTCGACTAAGTTTTATACTATACGACATAAAAAAAGAAAAAAAAAAAAAGAAAAACCATTCCTCGTATTTACAGTGACGTTGACTTTTTAGCATCTCAAAACACAATTTTCTGACTTTGTTATTATGCGTCCAATAAAGCCAAAGTCATTTTGAATTGAATATAATATTTTTCGTCTCATAAAATATGAATGAAACTCATTCAAAAGAAAAGAAACAAGTTTTAAAAAAATTTTAGATTCAATATAATAAAAAGATTTTTTATTAGAGAAAAAAATAAAAAAAAATTTTTTTTTTATATAATTATAGATAATGTAATATAAATTATAGAAACTATATGGAATTATATTTATAGAATAGAAAAAAAAAAGATTTATATATACATATATTCTTTAAGCGAAATCGGAGAGAATTTGGTGTAACTGCATTTGTTGAAATAACAAGGCATGTGCGAGAAAGAATAATGGGAGTCTAAAGGGTGGCCACACCACCATGACCGTCATCGGTCTGTATATTTACCTACATTATGTATTACATTGGTTTATATATATATATATATATATATATATATATATACATATATATGAGGGGAATGAAATAATAACTCCCCCTCTATACTCGGAGCCATTAAAATCCCCTCCCCTTTCTCCTGAAGCATTATGCTGACACTTCTTTTTTTTATTTTCACAATATCTTCTTAAAGAAATATTAAAAATATTATAATTAATTATAATTAATATAATTATAATTAATATTAATAATTAATTATTAATTTATATTAATTAAAATTTTAACCTCAATCTCTTCTTGGGAAATTACTTTTTCACGCTCTCCTCAGACATAAAGCGCAAATGCTCCTTATTTTTAAAATTCTTTCTTCTAATAACAAAAATCTTCTATTATATTTAACAAATTTCCAAAAGCGATACCAATATACCGTGACCTCGACACCGAGCTTGGAGAATTTATTTTCACTTATTTTCAAATACAGTAGAACCCCGGTTATCCGAGCTAATGTGGACCGAACCCACCACGGATAAAGGGATAACTCGGATAACACGGACTTTTATTATAATTCTAATATATATAATTTCCCAGGTAGAAAAATTAACATTACTAACGTTACTAATATTACTAACGTTACTAATGTTACTAACGTTAGTACATATAAAAAAATTAAGAAAATGTTTCTAAATTGTATTTTTGCAGAAACTTGTCGAAAATCGACCACCAGGAAGTATTTAATATGTTCTTACCCGCACTTTTTATAATTTTCATTTCTATTATCACTTCCACTTTTTTATTTTCATTACCGTTTCCACTTTCACTTTTTCTAATTCTCATTCGCACTTCCATTCCCACTTGCACTCTTTCTAATTCTCATTTCCACTTTCACTTCCACTTTCACTTTTTTATTTTCATTACCACTTCCACTTTTTCTAATTTTTATTCCCACTTTCCTTTTTATAATTTTCATTCCCACTTCTACTCCCATTTTTTCCACTTCTAATTTTCATTATAGCTGTTGCCATTTCGACTAAAACTATTTCTAATTTCCATTTACGCAACCATTTCCACTTTTTTTAATTTCCATGGATGGAAATTAGAAAAAGTGAAAGTGATAATGAAAATTTAAAAAATTAGGAATGGAAGTGGGAGTGAAAATATAAAAAAGTTGTAATGAAAATAAAAAAGTGAAAGATGAAATGGGAATAAAAATTGGAACAAGTGGAAGTGAAAGTGTGAATGAGAATTAGAAAAAGTGGTAGTGACAATGAATATAAAAACCTGGAAGTGGAAATAGGAATGGGAATGAAAATTAGAAAAAGTGGAAGTGGCAATGAATATAAAAAAGTGGAAGTGGAAATGGGAATGAAAATTAGAAAAAGTGGAAGTGAAGTGGGAATGAGAATTAGAAAGAGTAGAAGTGAGAATGGAAGTACGAATGAGAATTAGAAAAAGAATAAGTGGAAATGGGAATGAAAATAATAAAAAGTGAAAGTGAAAGTGGTAATGGGAAAGTAGTGGCAAAGTTTCTGTGAAAATATATTTTAGAAACTCTTAATTTTTTTATAGGTACTAACGTTAGTAACATTAGTAATGTCAGTAACATTAGTAACGTTAGTAACGTTAATTTTTTCACCTGGATTAACATTTTATTTTTAAAAAAAAGTCTTTACTGCAAACGAGAAAAGTATTTTTTATATTCTTAAACAATTTACTAAAATAATAATAATTTTTCAAAAAGTACCTATTAAATATTTATTAACAATATAATTATACGAACAGTTACATATTTATATGTATGTAATACTGTTTAAATATATTCTTTGGTAATTCTAAAATATTATTTTTTAAAAGCAAACTTTCTTTACAATGATAAAAAAATAATATTTAAAACGTTTTTAACAATAACTGTTTAAACAATTAATTGTGAATTATGAAAGGTAAAAAAATTAATAGTGTTATTCGAAGCAATAAAATGAAATTAAAATTATGATGTAAAATTTTTTTATAAAACATTTAAATTGTTGTAAAAAAAAAAAATTGGGTTAATTAATCTGCAAAGAATTTTTAATTGCACTAAAGTGAATTTTTTGCGATCAAGATTATTATACTTTTAATGAGTATAAAGTATAATTTAATTTAAAAATTATTTACTTATTGTTTAATCATTTATTGTTTAAACAATAGAAACAATCATTTATTGTAATGTCCATGCTTGTTTTAATAATTTGCCTTCATGCAGAGTATTAATTTTCATAAATTATTCCACTAAGCATGTCAGTTCGTCTTATTAGATTAATACACTCAGAGAAATGGTATATTTGTCTCCGAGCCTACTAACTCATTTATTTGTTACAAATATATTTCATTTCATTGAAATAAAAAATTTATTTGAGCCAAAGAAAAATTTATTTCTGACAAATAAAATTTTTATTTACGTCAAATAAATAAGTTATAGTAGGCTCTGAGACAAATATACGTTTATTTAACTCAAAAATATATTTATTTCGTTCAAATAAATCATTTCTCTGGGTGTAAAAATTGAATATTTCAACCCCTATTTTCATCCCTTAAATCAACATCGCAGCCGCTAAAAAAAATTACATATCTTATATTTTTTGGTACTCTTTAAGACCTATATGGTTAAAAATCAATCTGGAGGTGGCACTTGAATAGTGTTATACTTGTAAGCAATAAAGCGCAACCAAGCGAGGAATATATCGCTAGTTATACGTAATTATAAAAAGAAATTTATTTTTAATATTTTCTTTTATTTTATATAAAAATTTTGTTCTAATAATCAAATATTTAGTTTTCATTTTTAGGTTAAGTGTACGAAACTGAATTCGTTATATATATACATATATTCCTCCATGTTCTATTTTCGAAGAAGCTGCACTAATTCTTCATTCAACATTTTTGAATAATAATTAATATTTACTTACTAATATATATATCACTACATTTAACAAAAATTTTCAAACTGTCTATGCCTTTTGATGCGATGTAAAAATGGCGTCACACCGGATACGGGGTTTACACGCACGGACTTGCTAATCTTTTAATTTTCGATAAAATTTCCTCAAAACTACATATGGGGCATTCTATGGGAAATTTTCATTGAAAATTTTTTTTTGTCCAAAATATTTTTTTTCGAAATCTATATGAAAATTAAGGAAATACGTAATTTTTTATTTTTTTTTTATTTGATGAAAATGACGGAATTAAAAATCGATAGTGTCTCTTTTGAGAAAACTCACTTTATAAGTTTAATTTCAACTTTTTTGTTGCTTCTGTTATACACGGAGAAAACAGGGTAATAAAAACAAAGTAAAAAATGATAGGGAGTTTGGTATAATTCTTTGACAGCATGGGAAAAATACTCGAATTCTATGCAAAAAGGAAATTTTGTATATAAAAAGAGTAAAAAATTATATATGGAAATTAAAAATAACTATGCTTACATAGTAGAAACTCTAACTTTGAAAATTTACTTGACGTTGATATCACAATTTGCGTTACACTTTGAGAAATTTAAAATGCTTGATGTGATTTTGTGCTTCTTAAATTTAACAATTTTAATTATACATACTTTCGTATAAAATGCGGTTTACAAACAATAAAATATTATAGAAAATAAAGTAAACAGTCCGAAATAAAGAGGAAAAAGTCAAATCTATAATGCTACAAAATGCATGTAGTTTAAACAATTATTTCCAGAGTAAGTAAATGAAGATTTACAGTGCATTGCTTGAGAAAGTGCTTTGCAGCATGGGAATATTTGCTCGTCAGGTAGGCGCTTATCCCCCATGTTTTTGAAGTAAGTTTCACTCGATAGATCTATCGAAAAATGTCTTTATATTAAGTACTTTGTGTGAAATAAAACATAGTAAAAATAATTTTTCTCTTAACAATTTTCACGATTATGAAAAAGATTAAATGTACTTCCGAAAGTATATTTCACATGTTGTATAAAGCAGTAAATATTTTAACCTATCTGGGTATTTTTACAAAAAGAATATAAATATATACTTCTTTTGAACTTATTTTTACCCAAAAATTTCTTGAAAAATCATTATGAAATAGGGAAAATTTGATATGTTTAAATAAAAACGTTTTGTGCATCCTGTAACGACGCAGCGTCCATGACGCGTCACTAGTTGTGATCGACATCTCAAGACGACAGCATCCATGTAGTTTTTGTGAAGTGAGAAATATTTATTATAATCTTCCTTCCGGTGAATTAATTTCAAGGTAAGAGAATATTATTTCATTATAATGCCAAACAATTTTATTTTAATATTTTCGAAAAATCTCGATAGCGTCGCTTTGCTTAATTCTCCCTGTCCCAATAGAAGCGTCTTAACCATTGATGCAGGGTCGGCTTCAGGCAAAATAGTAAAATTCAAAGCCTTAAAGCTTGCCCTGTTGACCGTTTCTCTTTTCCGTCCTTGTCTAACTCAAATGCTTCTATAAAGCAACGTAAACTTTAGAGAAGGACAAAATTAATTTATAATAATTTTAATATTTATGCAAGGTATTTCCTTGTACATAATTAAGTGATTTGAAGATTTTAGTAAACCTTCCTACCGCGGGGGAATTTACTAGTTAAAAACGTGTACACTTGACTATCGGTATTACACCTCATATTACCCTTATTACTAAGTATTACACGTTATTACAGAGTATTACACATTATTACAGAGATATTACAGAGTTTTTTGCGTTATTACAGCACCGTAATAACGCATTATTACATGGTATTACACAAGTATTACAGAAAGAGTGTTCACTTGACTGCCTGAGTAAATTTCCCCTCGTTTCCTATACTCTATAACCAACTCACCAACCAACTCCAACTCTACAACCAACCAAAAGCAACTTTAGTTACGTGCTGCTTATTTAATCCATCCATTTAAATATTTATTAATAATTTAATTGAAATTTCAAATTTACAGCTGATTGAATACTTGAAAAATAACGCCATTACTATTTCAAAAAATATAGATGTCTTGGTTTAAATGCTGATCCAGATTTGGTAAATGTGTTTTTTATATCTTATTAACACATTTTTGGTAACATAGGTTTTATTAATAGATACTAATACTTAATTTCTTTATAAACAGATAAACATTGAATTCAACTATGTATTTTTCCAAATAAGGGAAATAATTTGTTCCACATTTGGAAAGATATTCGCCAGGATATTGCACTTTTGCTAAGAAGCAAATTGAAAAGTAATGAAGACAAAGAGTCAATTTACAATATTGAAGAATTGTCAGAAGGTACATTTTCTAAAATACAAAATAAATAAATTAATTCCCTATGCTTATAATATTGTTTTTTTAACAGAATTTTGTTTCATTTTACAGAGCAACAAGATGCAGTGGTTCTTTACTTACTGCCGAAGCTTATAAGACCATCATTTTCGAAATACGGAGAAGATCCAAGGGCCAAAAAATCAGACAAGTACAGCGATTCATCTGAAAATACTTCAAAATCTACGTGCAATGATATACAAGAATCGTTTATTTATGTTTTCGAAATATTTTTGAAATATATAGAGAATTTATAAAAATTGTATGTCTTATTTATTTTAAACTTCATTTATTAGAACTATTTAATATTATTAAAATTGTCGTTTCAGATTATTTATGAATAATATAATCCATAATTATTAATTATCAGAGTTTTTGATATTTTGAGAATTAGAAGTGAACAAATATTAATTAAAATTAATATTTTTATAATATTAATTCCTAAAAAATGATTATTAAAATATGTAAAATTAAATTTTTAATAAAAAATTAATACAAATATTATAATTTTCTCATTAAAAAATAACTAAACTCTCTGCATAAAGTCATTTTCAAAAAGTATTAATACATATGAAAAAATAGTTTTATATCCTTCTCAACAGAGTAAAAATTCCCATGCTCATAGTATAAGATGATTTCTTGATGGCACTGGCAGGTAGTGTTGGATAGCTACCGCTACTTTCTAACATCACAAAAATTCCCATGCTCACGGTATAAGATGCTCTACTCGACGGTACTAACAGCTATTATTGTGTAGACGCCGCTACTTTCTAACATCACGAAAATTCCCATGCTCACGGTATAAGATGCTCTACTTGACGGCATTAAAAACTAGTAAAGGATAGCTTATAGTTCTCACTACCAAAATTAAAATTCCCATTCCGCACTGGTTTTCATGATATGTAGGATAAGATATTTTGTTTTGCAGTCTACAAAGTTATACTATGTTTTAATATATTTACAACTATAAGCACTTCTGAAAATTTGTAAACCAATATATAGGATAATATAGTATTTTAAAAATTATATTTTGCTAAAAATGACGAGTTGTCACCACCTTGCCATTAATAATATAAATTTTTCCCATGATTTCAAGCAAAAGTTCCAAGAAATTTTTCTCCGTGTAGGTACGTTATTTTTGAGTACATATTTGAAAAATTTGAGAAAAAATGAACAAATTTCATATATATAGAATAATTTTTAATTTATTAGTACAATAGATTAAAAAATGTTCCAAAAACACACTTTCTTCGTTGACGTTAAATTACAAAATAAATCATAACTTCCGTCATTTTCATCAAATAAAAAAATAAAAAATTACGTGTATTTCTTTATTTTTCATATAGATTTCGAAAAAAAATATTTTGGACAAAACAAAAAATTTCCCATAGAATGCCCCATATTATTAATTTTTTGCTTCATACGTCTCTTTCTTCAGTACGTGGACAAATTTTGATTTTGAAACGTTTTTGGTGTATTAAAACTATTTCTTCGAATGTTTTCATTTATTTTTTTCCATTAATAATATTTCTCCGATGTAAAAAATTGTACCAAAAAAAAAAAAACATAGGAAAATAATTTTTTCTTTAAATTCCGATGAGCAAACACATATTCAATGTATGTACACACTAAGTTTTATGATTCGCACATCGTTTTACCTGTCCTAACTCTGGTTTGTAAGTACGAGAGGAGCTTATCTTGTCTGCCTGTGCTTGAATACCTTATCTTGTTAAGCAGTGCGCTTAAGATTGTCGCGCTCTCAGTTAACCGTTCTCTCGCCATGTAGGTATATAGTCAGCATTGTCTTGGGTCACATTGAACAGGTTTGCGTGGGCGAACAAGCCGGTTTTACAGGTGACCGTTGGTCTTATGGCAACACTATATGCGAAGACACTAACACTTTCTTCAAAAAAAAAAAAAAAAAAATCACTAATCATTAATCCGTCTCTGTCAATCCTAAAAGGTTGTCATCAATTTCAAAAAAAAAAAAAAACGATATATTACAACAAAATTGTAAAAAATTTTTCAAAAATTTTATATCGTCTTAAAAAAAATCGTCTATATCAAAAAATATCATATTTCATATATGGGTCGAAGAAAATTTAAAGATTGAAACGTAAGTCTAGGAGTTTCGTTACAGACGTCGCGACAGATAGGCGACAGATTGACATAAAAGTGGTCCAAACATAAAAAATGCGGCAGTAAAAATAATTCTTCCTTCAGGTCAAAATCAGGATATTCGGTCAAATGGAGATAAAAATGTAACCATCCCGCTGGCAAAAGCTTTTAACATTTTTTTTTTTTTTTTACTACATATTTGATGTAATCATGCGTCTTAGTAGAATAACTAAAAATTAGAATCTACACAGGAAATTAAAAGGTATTAAAATAAGTTGCAACGCTTATTATTTTAATCCAATTTTGCTCATTTTTAATCCATTTTTATTATTAAAATAAGCAAAAAATTGGATTAAAATAATGCAGCTTATTTTAATGCCTTTTAATTTTCTGTGTAGTTTAAAAATTACTAATAAGGAAATTATATTTATAAATTGTAAGTGCCTGTTAAATTCTTATGGGGAATTTTTTTTTTTTTTTAGAAAATATATATCTTTAACACACTAATTTGGTATATTTATCTGAAAACGATAAATCATTGTAACCCTAATGGAAAATAGTTGTCTTCTAAAGTTGTTTGGATATACTATACGGAAATATCGGCTACTGTATATGCGGCAAGAATGAAAAATCGTTTTCTTCCAAGATGAGTCAAGGAAGGTTTTTTCAGTATATATATATATGTGTGTGGACACACGGAAGACCAAGTCGGCTCGTTAGAGAAGAGCCAAAAACAGTCCAAGGGTACACTACTAATTCAGCTTGACATAATTGGGGGTGTTTGTTACCTGGACACCATCCCCGTGGTACATGAGCGTCTGGTACAAGATCGTATAACGAAGAAACATGGAAAACCTCTTCGGGCGATTCTAGGGTCCGATTCGATGCTATCGCCATCAGACAGCTTGTAGCCCAGCATGCCTCTCAGCTTCCTTTTTTTTCACTCTTTTTCTCTCTCTCTCTCTCTTTTTTCATCTTCCTTTTTCTTCTTCTTCCTCAGCTTCCCTTCACCGCACCGATCCCCTAACTCACAATAAGCCTGATCTCATGTCGCTCTCTTTCCTCCCTTTTTTTTCTGGTTCAGGATCTTCCTGTAAACTTTCCTCGCACTCTTTAATACCCCCTGCCCCCCTCCCACACCTTCGATTCTTCCCTCATTTACACTCAAAAAAAAAGATTTTTTTGATTTAAAGAAATCAAATTCTTTGATTTAATGCACAAATTAATACAAAGAAAATTTTTTTTTGAAATTAAGAAGCTTATTATTGGTTTATAGTTTATTTAATTCAAATAAAAATTATTTGCTTCAAGTAAATATTTATACCCTCATAACAAAAGGATATCTTGAGGATATCCTCAGGATATCCTAAACTAATGTAGGATATCCTGAAAACGTCCATAGGATATCCTCAGAACATCCAAACCGCCGTTACGTAGGATATTTTTTGGGATATCCTGAGGATATTCTAGGGATATCCCTGAGATATTCCAAGGATATCCTAGTGATATTCTTGGGATAAACTTGGTATATCGTTAAAATATTCTAGAAATATCGCTAAGATCTCCCTAGGATATCATTATGATTCAAATTTTGACTATTTGAGATAGCGATTTTTTGATACAAATAGGTTTCCCGTGATTGTCAATCATCTTTAAAATCTGGGCCTTAAAGTTGATAATTAGAGCATATATTTAAGCCAAAAATGCGATTTTCGACACTTTAAATTCGTTTTTTATGGAACTGACGGAATGAAAAATTTTTGTTCTAACATATGCACCGAAAGTAAATTTTAGATATCTTGGAAATACATTATAAATACATCCAAAAAATATGTTTTCCATTTTTATTTAATGAATTTGTATGTTAGAGTCGTTTAATGGATACCTTAGGGACATTTTTAGAACGACTCAAGGATATTCTAACCCTTAAGATAATATAGACATACTGTGGATACTGTGTCCTAAGGACATCCCTAATTATTCCAGGGATATCCTTTGGATATCCTTAGGACGTCCTAAGGACATCTCTAATTATTCCAGGGATATCCACAGGCTATCCTTGGGACGTTCTAAGGATATCCACAGGATATCCTGATAATACCCGGGGAAAGGATTAGGATATCCCTGGGACGTCCTAGGGACATCCTTAAATATCCCTGGGATATCCTAACCGCCGCTACTTTGGATATCTTTAAAGTATCGTTAGTATATCCCTGGGGTATCCCTAGGATATTCAAGGGATGTTTTTGGAATATCCTAGGATATCTGGTGCTGTGAGGGTATTTGATAATAAATCAAGTAATCGGTTATTTGAATCAAATAAATTTTTTTCTCAATGTACGTCTATTCTGTTATCTAAATTGTTATTTTAGATAAAAGAAATACAATTCGAATTTCTTTTTTTTTTGGGTAATTAACATTTTGTAATTAGTTTTTGCTATTGTCAAAAAAAAAAAAAAAAGAAAAGAAAATTGATAGAAATCTAAATTTTTTTACTTCCTGTATTAATAAATTCCTTGTGAAATTTATATATACTGATTCGAAACATATATCTAGAATAAGATAAACCATGAACCGGAAATCTAGACTCATTATAAGATATTTGTGCGTGACGACGACAGATCTATGTCGGTGAACTTGAAAGAATTTCTCAAGGCTGAATAATGAAATTTAAATAATACAAGCTACTTAATGTGCGATGGATAAATTAACACGTTTATTATATTATATTTTAAATATACATAATGAAAAAAAAATTTAATTGAATCAAATAAACTGTATTATATCTCTCTCTAAATCTGAATTAGGAAAAAATGTTTACTAATTTGAATTAGTGACTCATTTTTTTGCTTATGAATTAGTAAAATTTTACTAAATTATTAGTAACTTTTACTAAAAATTAGTAAAATTTAACTAATTCTAAAGCAAAAAATGAGTCACTAATTTAAATTAGTAAAATTTTTTACTAATTCAGATTTAGAGAGTATTTTAATTTAAATCAATAATTTCTGTATTTCAAACAAAATTTGTAAAAATTACTTGGTTCAAGCAAAGATTTATTTGCTAATATATAGTCTACTATTATTATTATTATTTTTATTATTATTATTATTATTATTATTATTATTACTGTTATTATTATTATTATTATTACTGTTATTATTATTATTATTATTATTATTATTATTATTATTATTATTAATTATTAATAAAATAAGAAAATTCAAAATTTTGCAAAATCCGATGTTTTTTTGGATTTATTATTTTTTAAGATTCCTATACCTGTGTTTCTTGTTTGCACTTTTCATAAATATATATTCGAAACTCTGTTTTTCACAGCTGCAAAGTTATACGCATATATAACCAATATGATGTTGGAAAAGTCGGTAAAAGTCAAACGTCTTGTGTAAACAGGTAAATACTATGATCCATTAATAAACACCAAGTCGCACGTATATTTTTCAAAGGATATCAATGTATATATTTATATATATACTTGCGTGATCCTTTTTAAAAGTCGAAAATCCTGCTTTTTCGGGGTATAACTCATCTTGAATTTGTAATTTCATATCCACGCGCATTTTAAAAAAAAAAAATCGTGCCGCTTTTCAAATATTTTACTTTAGTGTGAAAATAAAAATTTTCCCCTCCATATGCAATATATATATATATATATATATATATATATATATATATATATATATATTTCTTTTTTATTTTCTCAGAGAGAGAAAAAATTATATATTTAAAAAAAATTTTTTATATTAAAAAAAAATATATATATATTTATTGTTACAGAAAAAATTATTAGGGTCAGTTGGGGTTAAATGGGGACAAAATCGCTATTTTTCACAAATTACGAAAGTTTCTTCCTTTAAAAGGTAATATTTGCGGGTTTATTTTTTTTAAGTTGTTATTTACATTCTCAGGATTAATTTTATGTAGCAGAAAAAAATTTAGATAAACTTTAAACACATGAAACTGACTGTCCCCATTTACCCCAAAATTTAGAAAATTTCATTAAATTTGGGGTAAATGGGGACAGCATAGTTTCTAAGAAAGTTTTAAGAAAAAAGTTACCTTAAGTATATATTACTGTATTAAGGGATGAAAAAACTTGAAAAAAAATTTGTAGTAGATATATAATAATTGAACCAATTGAAATTTTTTTGATTTTTTTTTTTTATTTCAGTATTTTGTCTCGCATTTGAAAAAAAAACAGACTTAAAAATCATACCAAATTTTTTTTATCTTGTCCCCATTTACCCCAACTGACCCTATTAAAAAAATATATATATATATTTTTTTTGTTACAGAAAAAATTATTACATATTTTTTTCTTTTTTGAGGAAAAAATAATATATTTTTGTAAAGTATGCAAGAAAGAAAAAACTGATTTTTTTTCTCAAGGGTTCTAAGAACCAGTGTATACTCTCAAGTGTATGTGAGTTGTAGGAAAAATTATGTTTGAAAAATGACATAAAACTGCGACCCAAGACACTTGTTTACAGGCCAATGTTTCGCTTTTTGAAAGCTTAATGGCCATATTTCGAATCAAGAGTCTTAAAATGTGACAAAAAACGAAAACATGTCACTCATTCATTCTCTTGAGACGCGTATATGCATAATACTTCTTCAAAAGAAGTTTATATATTTTATCGGTTTTCTGCGCTAAGTGCTTTCGTAATAAAATCTTTTCGTCTCAAATTATTAATGTTTTATTCCTTTTTTTTTCAATTTTTTTTTCTTCTTTTTCTTTTCCTTTTTCTTTAATTGAAATTCATAAAAATTATTCTAAAATTCCTGATGAAGATTAACTTAAAGAGAATTGGAGTATTTAACTAATGTACGGGTTTTATTAAGATAAATATCACCTTGGACTTTAGCTAATTGATACATCTTTACTGAGGTATATAATAAATTTATTTAGTTTGAGAAATTGTTTTTGAGCAAAATCTCTTATATGTATATATAAAGGACACGATAGAAAACCGGAGAAAATGAGGATGAAACTGGGAACGATATTTATAAGCAACAAATGACAAAGGTGACAAGTCGGGAGGAATTAAATTTATTACGCCGTCAAACGAATAGCTTGAGCTTTAACTTTCTTGTGTCTGAAAATACGCAATATATATATATATATATATATATATATATATATATACATACATACATGAGTTTATTCTCGGTTCTTCGTTGATGGACCATTTACACAGATCATCGACTTAACAATATCTCTTATTCCCTGCGCTCGCAAGAAATCATCAAAAAAAAAAAGGTGAAAACTTTTGCTAAATTTATCTAATTTACAAATTATATTATTACAATTATTATTTTATTTTTAAAATTTATTATTTAAATAATTATATTTCTATATATTATAAGAAGATTTCGCCGCAGCCGCCGCCGCTGTTTCGGAAATTTTGACCTAGGATGGGGGGAGTCCCCCCTCTCCTAAATTTTGAGGTTATGTTCGTTTCTAGACTCTGAATATAGCCGCAAGTCCCTCCTCCCTCCTCTCATTTCCCCTCCTCTGCCAAAAATGACCTAAATTTTGAGGTTATGTTCGTTTCAAGGCTCTGAATATAGCCGCAAGTCCCCCCTCCCTCCTCTCATTTCCCCTCCTCTGCCAAAAATGACCTAAATTTTGAGGTTATGTTTGTTTTAAGACTCTGAATAAAGCAGTAAGTCCTTCCCTCTTCCCTCATCTCTCTCCATATTTCCCGCCAAAAATGACATAAATTTTGAGGTTATGACTTGAATTTAATGGTTATGTTCGTTTCAAGACTTTTTAATAATTTATTGGTTTTTAGGCAATTTCATTGAAATTATTTTTAAAAATAATAGGAAGGGAGGGAAGGAAGGCAAGGAATAAATAGAAAGGCAACCCCGATGATTTTCCACTTTAAGGGTTAAATTTTTAAAGGCTTGAAAATATTAAAATTTCACCTAAATTTTGAGATTATGTTTGTTTCATGGTTAAGGGAATTTAAGGTTATGTTCGTTGGACATAGCCTTGAACCCAACGGTCGTCCCTTTATCTATGCCCTTGAATTTTGAGGTTATGTTTGATCTAAGGCCTTGAATCCTGAAAACCTATGAATTTTGAGGTTATGTTTGATCTACGACCTTAAATCCTGGATACCTAGGACGTTGAATTTTAAGGTTATGCTTTTGTGGAGCGTCAAATATAGTTATATTAATAGAATTATTGCTAAAAAAAATTTGTAAATAAAATTGACTTGTTTTATTTCTAAATTTTAAATAAACACGTGTACCGGAAGACTCTAATTAACATTGTATAATTGAATACAAAGTCATAGGGTAAAAAATAATTAGGAATGACTTTGTATCATTATTCAATAGTAACTATATATGTATATATATACAATACAATTTTGGTCATTTGATTAAATCGACGAAAAGGTCATGAATATATTTGTAAAGTTTAATTGAATCGAATTTGTAAGTTATTTTGTATTTTTTCTCTATTTCTCTATTTTTCTTTTTTTATTTTTTTTTTATAGTGTTCTTCAACCAAATTATGTCTAAATTATAACTTAATTTTCAAATTTTTTAAAAATATTTTATTATCAATTCAAATTTAATTTCTCTTAATGTAAGAATTTTTTTTTCTTGTACGATATTGATTGCGAAATAAAATATAATATTCGCGCCAATTTCTCGGTATAATTTCAAATAAATTGAGAAGGGTGACTTTTGGTATTATATATCATATAAGAAAAAGAGAGACGTGGAGAGAGAAACAGAGTCGATGGAACCTACGAATTCGGTTAAAGTTTGTCGACGACATTAAGTCACTTGTGACGTTATTTATAGTAAAACCTGCACAACCCTTATACTACATTTTGTCGTATTGTGAGTCGCGCAGGGCGTGTCGTTGACAATGGCTTTAATGAAAACTCACCCTTGACTTTTTCCCACAAAAACCTCCAAGATATTTAATTTCCTTCAAAACAAAAAAAAAAAAAAAAAAAAAAAATTCCATAAAAAAAAGTTGGAATTTTCTTTTTTGCTTTTTACAACAATAAAAAGAAAAAGTTAAAACTTTATTTTGGAAAAAATTTACTAATACACAAAACGTTTAATTATAAATCAAATAAATATATTTATTTGATTCAATCAAAAATTTTGTTTGAAATAATTATAAATTTTTTGCAAAAAATTGAGTGAACATAAAAAATTGTATATTTAGTTCAAATAAAATTTTTCCTTCAATTTTTTTATTATTTGAGATTTTTTTTAAAATTTATTTTTCTCATTTTTATTTATTCCTCTCATATTAAGAGGAACAATTTTTAGATGAATAGTCTTAGAAGAAAGTCCTCTCAATTTGAGAGTTCAAATAAAATTTTTCCTTCAATTTTTTTATTATTTGAGATTTTTTTTTTTAATTTATTTTTCTCATTTTTATTTATTCCTCTCATATTAAGAGGAACAATTTTTAGATGAATAGTCTTAGAAGAAAGTCCTCTCAAATTGAGAGGACATCCTTTCGAATCATATTCTAGAGAAGAATATAAATTCAAAATAAGATGAATCCTCTCAAAACAAGATTATTTCTTTTTCGGTGTATATGTATGTATATATGTATACATATATAAAGAAAGATGTAATTCGAAACAACTCGTTTCGTTTGTCAAAACCCATTATGGATAAATTTCTCGGTTATATGCGCGTTTCACAAGAGGAAGAAGATCGCGCAGATGCTGCTTTTGCTGCTGTTCACAAGCGAATACGTTCGACACAAAGACAATAACCATAAAATTCCATGATAACGATATATAGAAAGAAGAGGATTCTCGAGAAAGAAGAGAAAAGACTTGTCCTCATCGCGTACATTTATATATAAAGAGAGAGAGAGAGAGAGAGACAAAAAAAAAGTTGAATTCTTATCGAAAAACAGGATTTTATTGACAACTAAATACAAAAGTCGCTTTTAAAATTAGATTATAAATCCTGTTTGCAAAGTTTTTAGGACTGTTACCAAAAAAAAAAAAAATTTTTTATCAAACTGAAAAAATTCCTATTATTCGAGAATTACACGCAGAAAAATGTTTATTTAAATCAAAGAAATATTTCTTTAATATAAGGTCAATTTTTCTTTGATTTAAAGAAAATTAATTTGATTTAAAAACAATTTTTTTGATTTAAAGACAATTTTATTTATTATTCTTAATAAGACTTTGTTTGAAATTAAAAAAGTACCTATTTATTTAAATTAAACAAATTTTTTTAAATCAAATAAATTTTCTTTAAATTAAACAAAATTTCTTTAATTCAAATAAATTTTCTTTAAATTAAAGAAATGTTTTCTTTGACTCCAAAGAAATACATCTTTTATCATTCAAATGATTAACTGAACTGTTTTCCGTTTATAAAAATTTATACTTACTGTTCGACTCGATTGATAACTATATATACTTGTAATTGCGCAGTAAAGTGAAACATGTTTTTAGGTTATAAAAATGAAAATTTTTAACAGCACTGTAAAAAAATTCTATAGAGTAATTTTACAAGGTTGGAATTTGGAAAAAAGTGATCACACTTCCCAGGTTGTAAAACAATTTTCGTTGTATAAATAAAGCCGGAAAATTAGATAGCAACATAACCTAAAAGTTGTTTTTTGTATATTATAAATTTTGCCCTTATGTCTTTTTCGGTTAAATAAGTGTATACTTTTCTTATTTAAAATACCATTTTATGGTATTAAAATATACATAAATAATTCAAATACACAATTGTTTGTAAATTGCTTCGCGAACTTGTCGCTAGGGTGCATCACAGTCGATCGTGTCATTTTATCATAGTAAAGCATGTGTATTTAAGAATTTAAAATATATGATCTCCTAAAAACGAGGTAAGTCGAATAATTATGTTAATAATGTTATTCAAAATTGCTTGATATATTATTACTTTATTTTAATATTTTTATTTTTGCAGATTCGGTGATTACTATTTGGTCGTGATTTTGTGTATTGTAAAGTTAACCTCAAAAAAATATGAGTAGCTATCCACTTTTATTCATGAATACTATATTTGGTCGTTATTTTGTGTATTGTAAAGTTAACCTCAAAAAAAGTTTGAGTTACTGTCCACTTTTATTCATTAAAGCAATAACTACACTGTAAAAAATCTTTTTAGAGATTGTACATTCACAATTTGTATTTGTGTTAAAATTTGTAAAATTACTATATTCAATATGGTTATGTTACTACATTAAAAACAGCACTTTTACCATTTTCTGTAAATTTACTACTTTCAAAGTGGGTAATAGGTGACGGATGCAACAACTAATTATGTTTCACCTATTATCCGCTTTGAAAGTAGTAAATTTACAGAAAATGGTAAAAATGCTGTTTTTAATGTAGTAACATAACCCAAGTAGAAATATCCGTAGCTCGCCGTAATTAAACACCGGCATGGTACTGATCCAATACTGGCTGTCGGTATTGACTTTCAGTACTGGCAGTGTACTGACTAATACACCGAATCAGTACTATGTCGGAGGTAAAAAAATATTAAAACCAGTACTGTCAGTACACTGTCATTCACACCGAATCAGTACTATGTCGGTGATAAAAAACATTAAATGAAAAAGTCTTTAAATTATTTCAATAGGTAGAAAACGATGATTTTTTATTTAAAAAAATGTATATTAATTTCTTTCGAATACTTTCCCTCAAAATTTTGGATGTAATTGTAATGTATTATTATATACCTATATAAAATATATTTATGTTTTTTTAGTTATTTTAGTACTCATTGAAATATGTGCATTAAGTTATTTATCATGCATACAATAACAATAAGTTGAGAATTTTTTTCTAATAGTTTTAAAAATAAAGCAAATGTAATTTTTTCACTGTAATTTTTAAATATTATTAATAATTAAATATTAAATTTAAAAAATTTTTCACCATTCATATTTTACAGTCGTCTTTTATTAACTTATTTTTAATTATGTAGGGTCAGTCGGGGTAAATCCGAACGGGGGGTAAATCCGAACGCTAATTATTTCAGCTTAATTAAAATTTTTAAAAATAAGTTCGATATGAGAATTTTTACCTCAGATCCTCTTGAAGAGATTCTAAGTATTATCCCATTTTTTTGTTTGTTAATTAGCAACAGCATAAACAAAGATAACAAGTATTGCAAAAAAGATTGAAAATCAAAGATGACACTCTTTCAGTATTTTGTCTCGTATTTGAAGAAAAAGAAGCTAAAAATTCATTTTATTATTTATAATTGTTTGTTATGAATACTAGAACAGAAACTATTTTTTATTTTTGCCTTCTGTAAAATTTTATTAACAATATCAGACCGTTCGTATTTACCCAAAAAAATTGGAAAACTGGGGTAAATCCGAACGGTATTTTTAATAATTTTTTTTTACATCAAAGCCACACAAAATTGTTTTTATTTGATTATACTATTATTTTAACATTATAAAAGTACATAGAAAAAAGTTTTTCTTTCTATACGTATCCTCGTTAGTAATTAATAAGCAGAAACTTAATCTCTGTTTTCTCGAAGGAGTGTTTCAATTTTTTTGCCAAATGGTTTGTTGAAAAAAGTTTTTCAGGATCTTAATAAAATTTGGTATTCTACGGTTTTTGGGGTCGCTAATTACCAATTTGAAGTCAGTTTTTCAAAATTCAAAATGGCGGACGAGAATTAAAAAATTCATTGGATTCGCTCGAAAATTGTTACTCGGGGGGTTTCAGGATTAGCAAATTTGATCATTTTTAAAAATAAGTTTTAGGAAAGTCCGCCATTTTGAATTTAAAAAATTTGACTTTTATTTTTGTATTTACATTCAATCACTCCAAAATACTTTCTGTACCAAGTTTTGCAAAAATCCGTTATGATTTGATAAAGTTATTGAAGGTTTTAATTGTGTAATGCATTTTAATTTTTAACCTGTTTGATTTTTGTATTTATATATGATGCATTATTACATAATAGGTTTATTATCGTATTTTTTTTGAGTTTTTATATAAGTTTAACAATTGCAATACTTTAAATTTATTTTCCCTAAGATTTTTCTGAAATACAGTGGCGTTCGTATTTACCCCCATATTTTAGGAAAGTTGCAAAGTATCGAGGTAAATACGAACGCTAAGTTTCCTGCGATTGTAATTTATCAAAAATTTTTTCTACCCCATAAAATTGTTCTATGGAAGTAAAGTAACAACTTCATGCACCAGAATACCGGAAGTATTTTTTTTTTAAAGAAAAAACTTATGTTATTGTTGAAACTTACTAAAAGCGTTCGGATTTACCCCAGTTGACCCTAATTCATCAATCATTTTTGTCTGTTTTAATATTATTTACGGTAAAAATAATTTATTAAAAATATTTAACTGAAATTGATATCCAGTTTTATTTCATTAAATCTTTGTAAAAATTGAAAAAATTTTATGAGTTTAAAAAATTTAAGAATAAATTCATTTTATTTTCGTGATCAATAGATAATACAAACTTTGAAATCAAAACTTTTGTATTAGGTGAACTACTTCAAGTCAGCACTTCAAGCCAGCGCGGCTGTGCGGTATGCGTATCTGACTTGCGTTCTAAGGGTTTAGGGTTCGATCCCCCATGCGTGCGAGATTTTTCGTTCTTAGTTTTAAGTGTTATAAGTACAATATTTGTTCATGTGTAATATCAATTATTAAATAATTATTAAATTAAGTATAAGTGCAAAGTAAAAAAAATTAAATATTATGAATTTAAAAAAATAAAAAAATTTACAACACAAATTATTTTTTGTAAAATAATTTATTAAAAATAAAATAATTTAATCAATATAAATGATAATTATTATTTTAATTATTTATTGTTAATAATATTTTATATATTCTAAATAACATTAACTATTATTGGCTTCACATTACCTGTTCGTGGTAAAAATGGGAGTAATAAGCTAATAAGGATGAAATTTGCATTGGAAAGCGTGTTTTAGCATTTTGTAAAAAAGTGAGATTTTAAGTCCGGATGAGTACTTTGCCAGTATTATGCCAGTATTATTCTAGTACTACGTTAGTACTGGTGAGCGGGACAAAATCAGTACTGGACAGCGTTACCAGCCAGGGTTGGTCCACTACTGGCCCAGTACGGCAGTCAGTACCGTTATACTGACTGGCAGTGTTGGGTCAGTACTATGCCAGTGGCACATTTCTACTTGGGAACCTTATTGAATATAGTAATTTTACAAATTTTAACACAAATACAAATTGTGAATGTACAATCTCCAAAAAGATTTTTTTACAGTGTATTACTATTTAGTCGTGATTTTGTGTATTGTAAAGTTAACCTCAAAAAAAGTTTGATCCACTTTTATTCATTAAAGAAACAACTACTATTTATTATCAGTAAGTAATAAAAATCGTATATATAAAGAAAATCTTTCTAGTATTGAAATATCAGAAAAAATAATTGTAATAAAAATTACTTTGCAAATTCTGCCATCCTGAAATTCCGTCTAGAATCATTTTAATAACGAGCTTGAAGTTAGTCGCTTATTTAATTCGATACCCAACTGAAAATGAATTGCAACAAAAAAAAGTCAAATTTTGTTAAGAAAAATAAAATTTTCGTTTTCCCCTAGTTCTCAGCTCACGGTTAAACAGATCCGGCTACTACTTAGCGATACAATATACTGTTTTGTTACGAAAAGGATTTGTGGTAATCCTTCATCTAATTTGCATACTGATTGTATGAAATGTTTATATTCTTTGCTGTATCAAAAAAAAACGACACACCTGCTGTACCGAAAATACCATCAACCATATCTCTTACACCTGTCTGCTTAAATAGATAATAATATACCTATAACCATCATCGAATACTTCAGAAAAATATAGTATTTCAATTAAAAAAATACAGAAGAAATAATTCACCATGCATTAAAAAAATAATTCTCTTCTGTGTGCGATGACCTTGATTCCTTGGTAAGTGGACCTAATGACAAGTTCGCGTGTTTGAAAAACGTATATAAACCCGTAGGAACAGGATCGAGGCGGAGCGATTAAATAGGAATAAAGGACGCCCACAAGGGGAACCTATCAGAGTCGACGTCGATGGGAAAAAACTCGACTGTTAACAAGATGGCTCAGCCGGCACTTCGAAGGTGGTTTCTCTGGTACCTCTTCGTGACGCGACTTTGTGGCGCTGGGTATATATATCTACCCTTTCAACATGGCTGCCTTTAACATATCCTTCGCGACCTCAACTATATATATATATACACTTCCAATGAGCTTCAGGTGACATCCCCCCCCTTCTTAGTGTTTTATGTGCGTGTGAGTGTGTGTGCTCACACAACCCTTGTGGAGACACACTTTGTCCAGACTATCGGCAACATGCAGTGTTGATGATAGTCCTTACAAACAGCTTCCGTTCTTACTCTGGGTGAGAAAGCGATACCACTGAGCGCACATAAAACGCGCGATGATAGCATGGGATATAGCCTAAAGGACCTTCATGTATTGCACTTGCTTCCTATCATCGAAACGTGGGTTTCAAATCGCCTTCTTTGCACCTGTAATCTCTCTCTCTCACTCTCTTACAACTTGGGTGATCTTTCTCTTTGGGACAGAAAGATTCTTTTTTTTTATTCTTGAACAAAATATTACCAAATTTTACAAATATTGGATATGACGACACAGGACCCCGGGATAAAATGAATATAGTATTCGAATAAGTATACGCAGTAATCGGAATATTCGAAATAGTATTCCAAACGGTATTGAAAGTATATAGAGTTTACCAAATAGTATTCTAACTTGTATACATAATCTCCAATGTATATCTGAATGTCTTCCGTAATATTCGAAACGCATATGACAGTACACTGAGTAAACTAAGCTGAATCTTCAAATAGATCATCTTAATTTCCTAAGTATACCAAAGTATTCAGAGTAATCTCGAAGGTCTTCAGAAGTCTCTTAAAAGTATGAACATCTTCCGGAGTATATAAAATGAATACTGCAGTCTCTGAATTGTTCTATACTTAATTGGTGATACATAGATGGCAGAAGTAAAAAATTAGAATGGCACTAATAAATAAAATAATACATAATAAACTGAGATTTACAGTATTTTATTTAAATTTTAGTATTATATTTTGAGTAAGAACTACTAAACATAACTGATAACAAGAAGAAAGATTTTTTATTAATACTGCAAAATATTTTTACTCTAAAGTAGAGATTGGAGTATTTTTTCGTTTTTAAAAGTTTGCCACATCTCGTTTGTATTAGGATGACCAGTCAAGGGTTTCTCGATGTAAGAGGTCCTATTTTATGAGTTTTTCGGTACCTGTTTTTATCTTATAGATTTATTTTAATAGAAAATGTGTGAATTTTGAAGATGCAAAGAGACGAAGAAAATGTTTTTAAATGTTTAGTATTTTTTTAAATTTTCCTAAAGTAGATCTTCAAGTTTTCAGTTGCTTTCTAGCATTTGCCAAGAACGAAGGGGAACCTACAGTCGGTTGTTAGTGAGTTAAAGTGAAGAATTTATTGAGAATTTATTTATTAATTATTATTTTAATGTAATATTTAAAGTTTTTCATCAAACGAAATAATTTAAAGTGTAAGATAATTCTTTAACTAAAAAATCCTGCACTAAGTGACACAATTAATTAATAACAAATTACCCATCGAATGCTACGAAATCATATGCTAAAAAAATTATAAGCAAATCAAGTAAGTTTTTCATATATTTTTTATTTACTTAACCAGAAATTTATATTTTATTAAATATTATAATATAATATTAATATTATAAATGTTAACCTTGTATTCACTGACAATTGTAATAGTTTATTTAAAAAATTATTATATAAAATATTATAACACAAAAATTTTTTATAAAAAATAATTTAATAACATTAAAATATTTAAATATATCATTGATTAGAATGCAACTTAAAGTTGACATTTTTTTCAGGTACGGAATTATGAGTTTCATAAAGGATATACCATATTACTTATCACTTCAAATATTTAATTCAGATAGTTATTTTTCTTTATGTTTATCTATTTATTTATTTAACTTGTATATTAATTAATTAAGTATTACATATTATGTATAATTATGTTATTTAAGAAAAAAATTTTGTGTATATTTGGTGTTTATTTGTATATCAAAAAATATTCAATGAATAAATTAATTATCATTTAATATTATTTATTTTTATTCACATTTATTATTAAGAAGAATTTTTGTCTATATGACAATGCGACATCTATTAGACACCATTAGAACTCTAGTTGGAGTTTATTACAAGATAATTTGGAAAAATTTATATAATATCCCATTGTATACAAATGGTATACTCTTCTCTCTATGTGGTAGATCTTAGTATACCATCAGTTTACTTTAGTAACTTTTATCAAAGTATTCAACAGTCTACCTTTTGGCACGGAGGAATACTTATTCGAATACTATGTGACTCAAGTTTACTTTTGGAATACCTACATTTTTCATGCCGGGACTAAACAGAATCTAGATCACCGTCTACAAACTCTTGCAAAAATAGTAATATTTTGATATCTATTTTCTTTTAAAATAACTAACAATAATTTACAAAATGAAGGCTGATAACCTAACATCCGTAGGGTTTAAAAAATCAAAAATTTTAAATACAAGGTAAAAAGTAATTGCAGTATATACATAAGCAGATTTTAGGTTCAGACATACGAAAAGGGTCCTGTGGTATGCACATTGGTTCACTTCAGATCTATTTTAAGTTTAAGGAATATTTTAAGCTTAAGTGTATCACCCAATTTTCAATCGTTAAATAAGATGTAATTTCCCTATCTAATTCAGTGGACATTTTTTAGTGTTATTGTATATTAAAAGTTTTGGATTTTCTCAAACCATACGGATGTTACTTTAATATTCATAACAGTACCAAAAAAACAGTAGGCTAACATAACCTTAATTTAGGAACAGATTTATTTCCCTTACCATAAATAAATTCCATAATATCATCAATTTGTTACTTAGAGGAATTTCTTTAATGAAGGACAAAAAGTTATTAATGTTAAGAATTATGTGGACCTTTTTTTCCATATATACTTTCCATTGAGTTATATGGAGGATGCGAGACATGTAAATTGCTTCATATACCGAGAAAGACTATGGTGAATACGAGAAGGAGCCTCTTTAAAGTTTGTAAGGTGGAAAAATGTACGAAAGCCCTTTGTTTTACGACCGCGATATGACCGTACAGCCAGACTTTTATTACTTTGCGCTTTTCGGCTCAAAGTCAGTCTCGATCAATGCGAATACTATATCCTCTCTTCATCTCACTTTTTAATAGCTTTTTCCTACGGTCAATATATTTATTATATTGGCCTGATGCAATTTCCTTCATTTCTCAATATACAATTTTTTGTTGAATCTTTTTTTAGTTTTTTTGTTCTTAAATAAAAGTAAATTTAAATAAAAAAAGGAAGGAGAAACCAATACTGTGTTTTCCAATTGAATGATCGACATGCACACATCATCAAGTGAGGTAAGAGTCGGCAATCGTCTTTGAGCTCTTTAGGCTGGCGCTAAAGAAACGATGAGCCAAAGTGGGAGAAGAGGTGTGCGGGAGACGCAATTTATTCTATAGAGAGGGACCGCGTTGAGAACTTATATAAAATGTAAACGAAAATCTGTAACGTAGCCTATATCCTTCTGTATTTGGCGGTCGATCCTTCGGGACAGGGTGGCGATCGGATTTCTGATCGACCAACAAGTGGTAGCGGCTGCTTCAAAGAGTTCTTCCTCTCTCCTTCTTTTCTCACTCGAGCTCAGCAACTCTTCTGCTCCTCTCCCTCTTCTCTCCTTCTTTCTCTCTTCACTTCAGTATGACAATCGCTCTCGTATCCTCTCTCTCCTAAATACTCCTAAAATGCTAAAAAAGAAACTGACAAAGAAATGTGTGAGAGTAAAAAAAATAGAGGAATAAAAAAAAAAAGAAGTGAACTCGATCGAGCTAATGATGTGCCGCGCGGCGCTAGCGAGAGATTTCAGAGATCAGTCGCGTCGTCCCTTTACCTCTTTTTACACCGCATTAATCCCTTCTATACCCGCATTAATCGATGGTCCAAGTTCAGTTCTTTATAGAGAGTCTCACTTGTTACTATAGTCGCGCATGAGAAAAGCCATCCACCAACTATATGTATACGCCATGATCGTTATCCTGTGGACGTTTTACAATTTATTAGAAACTACTCTCTGATGCTCACAAAGAAACTCGCCAAGAAAACTATTTCCTGACACGAAACTATTGCCAATATCGGATGGTAATCGTTCAATAGTGTTCGCCATACAGTCTATTTACTTTCTCTATATATATACTTTGTCGGAATGAAAATTGATCATTTGATTTATCATCAAATCATTTATATTTATTTGGTAAAAGTGCTTTGCATTTTACATGCTTTGAAAAAATTTTAGGTTATGAAAAACGCTACTATTTTCTATTTCTGTATGTAACAAAATAATTTGTTTTTGCTTGGATTTTAAACATAAATATGAATTAATTAAATATGTATAATTACATAAAAATGTAAATAATTTTACAGCTAATACATTTTACCAAATTGTATAAATGAAGACATGTGTACCTCAAAAGAAAAAAGAACGCAAGTAGCTGAAGTCACATATTTCACGACAGAGAAAGAACTACTTGCTATTGTATGGAGTTAATTAAAATTTTGATCATACATTTTAGGTTATTATATAATTATAAGAACCGATCACAAAGCGTTGACTTTCGTGAAAAGTTGTAAATTATTAAGCGGTGGAATTACGAGATAGATCTTAGCTATTCAAGATTTTAATTTCAATATTGAATATATTAAAGGAAAGTATAATATTGTAGCGGATACTTTGATTAGAGCACTATAGTTTATGAAGAAACAGCATAGTACTAGATTCTCATGAAGGAAAATTATTTTCGTATAATTTAGCAAAACGACCTTCATTCTTATTGCGAAATAAATTTAAAAACATAATAGAAGAGCAAAATAATTACTCTATTTGAAAAAAAGAATTTTAGTTGTTAAACAGGGAAAAACTAAGCCTTATATATAGTCGATAATAATGTAAAATAATGAAAAAGTATAATTAACGATTTAATTGATGAAAGACATGAAATTTATGGACACGTTGGTCCACAGCGAGTTTTTCGTATGTTAAATGAATATATTTATTATCCACATTTTGCAAAAATAATAAGGTATAGAATATTAAATTGTGACTCATGTCAGAGAAATAAAGTTTCCAATCAAACAAACTTTTCTGAAATGAGAAACTACGGACCCCAAAAACCAGGTGGAATTTTATGAATTGATTTTTATGGTCTATTACCAAATTTTAAAGGAGGATTCAAATATATACTATCTAACTATAGATGCTTTTAGTGAATATGTTAAATTATATCCTATTAGAAAAATGACCACAAAAGCGCTTATTAATAAAATTTCCAATCATCATATTAAAAAATTCAGTAAACCGGAGAAAATAATTACTGACCATGGAACTTAATTTACTTCAGGGATTTAGACAAGTAAACTAAAAGAAAAGGGGATACAATTGGTATAGTTTCATCAATTAGGTACCCACAAGGAAATTTTGTTGAATGAATACATCGGGAGTTATCTAGAATTTTTAGGACCCTTACCAATGGTAAACATAGTTCTTGGTGGAATTTGATAAAAATAATTGAAACTTCTTTAAATGAAACCCACTATAAAATAACTGAGTTTACGATAGTCGAATTACATCTTAATAAAAAATCTAAAAGAGCATGGGGAAATTGGTTTAACTTTTCACTAATTCCGAAAACTATGGATTATGATAGGAAATTAGAGTTAGCATATGAGAATATTTGTAAAAAAAAGGAAAAAGAAGAATTGAAAAATTTATTATTTTGCAAAAATTAACTGAATTTAAAGTCTTATAAAATTATTAACCCGGCATGAAAAATGTAGGTATTTCAAAAGTAAACTGGAGTCACATAGTATTCGAATAAGTATTCCTCCGTGCCAAAAGGTAGACTGTGGAATACTTTGAGAAAAGTTACTAAAGTAAACTGATGGTATACTAAGATCTACCACATAGAGAGGAGAGTATACCGTTCGTATACATTGGGATATTATATGAATTTTTCCAAATTATCTTGTAATGAACTCCAACTATAGAGTTCTAATGATGTCTAATAGATGTCGCATTGTCATATAGACAAACATTCTTCTTAAAATAAATGTAAATAAATAATATTAAATGATAATTAATTTAGTCATTGAACATTTTTTGATACATATAAACACCAAATGCACACAAAAATTTTTTCTTAAATAACATAATTATACATAATATATAATACTTAATTAATTAATATACAAGTTAAATAAATAAATAGATAAACATAAGAAAAATAACTATCTGAATTAAATATTTGAAGTGATAAGTAATATGGTATATCCTTTATGAAACTCATAATTCCGTACCTGAAAAAAATGTCAACTTTAAGTTGCATTCTAATCAATGATATATTTAAATATTTTAATGTTATTAAATTATTTTTTATAAAAAATTTTTGTGTTATAATATTTTATATATTAATTTATTAAATAAACTATTACAATTGGCAGTGAATACAAGGTTAACATTTATAATATTAATATTATATTATAATATTTAATAAAATATAAATTTCTGGTTTAGTAAATAAAAAACATATGAAAAACTTACTTGATTTGCTTATAATTTTTTCAGCATATGATTTCGTAGCATTCGATGGGTAATTTGTTATTAATTAATTGTGTCACTTAGTGCAGGATTTTTTAGTTAAAGAATTATCTTACACTTTAAATTATTTCGTTTAATGAAAAACTTTAAATATTACATTAAAATAATAATTAATAAATAATTCTTAATAAATTCTTCACTTTAACCTTTAACGAAGGTTCCCCTTCGTTCTTGGCAAATGCTAGAAAGCAACTGAAAACTTAAAGATCTGCCTTAGGAAAATTAAAAAAAAATACTAAACATTTAAAAACATTTTCTTCGTCTCTTTGCATCTTCAAAATTCATACATTTTCTATCTAAATAAATCTGTAAGAAAAGAACAGGTACCGAAAAACTCATAAAACAGGACCTTTTACATCGAGAAACCCTTGACTGGTCATCCTAATACAAACGAGATGTGGCAAACTTTTAAAAACGAAAAAATACTCCAATCTCTACTTTAGAGTAAAAATATTTTGCAGTATTAATAAAAAATCTTTCTTCTTGTTATCAGTTATGTTTAGTAGTTCTTACTCAAAATATAATACTAAAATTTAAATAAAATACTGTAAATCTCAGTTTATTATGTATTATTTTATTTATTTGTGCCATTCTAATTTTTTACTTCTGCCATCTATGTATCACCAATTAAGTATAGAACAATTCAGAGACTGCAGTATTCATTTTATTTACTCCGGAAGATGTTCATAGTTTTAAGAGACTTCTGAAGACCTTCGAGATTACTCTGAATACTTTGGTATACTTAGGAAATTAAGATGATCCATTTGATGATTCAGCTTAGTTTACTCAGTGTATTGTCATATGCGTTTCGAATATTACGGAAGACATTCAGATATACATTGGAGATTATGTATACAAGTTAGAATACTATTTGGTAAACTCTATATACTTTCAATACCGTTTGGAATACTATTTCGAATATTCCGATTACTGCGTATACTTATTTGAATACTATTCATTTTATCCCAGGAAATAGGTCAGATAAAGAAAATAAAATAATAGCAAAATTCCTACAAATATATGAAGGTCCTTACGAAATTAAAAAAAAAGTATTAAAGCCAGGAACATATATTTAGTGGAATACAAAAACTAAACTGAAAAAAGGAATGTACCACAGTCAAGATTTAAAAAAAATCGAAACAAGAAGGACCCAACTGGATTAACTCAATGTTTGATCTAATACATCAACTTTGAAACATTAAAATGCTTTATAGAAAAATTTCCACTAAGATTTCTGCTATATTGAGGCAAATGTTGCCAATATTGCCATGAAAGTTCAGTGTAGAATTATTAATAGAAATCCTTTTAAATGAAAATGATGAGTGTCAGGTTATTTGAGCAACACATAAATTGCGTTATAGGGTATATATATAAACCCGTAAATTATACGCTGCCATTAGCAGGCGTTTTGCGATAACGCTGGTGCATAAAAGGTGTTTGTGTATATATATATAACAGTGCAATCCTGTATCTCTATATAAGAGAAAGAGAGTGTTGGGCGAATTGGAAGAGAAAGAGCGAAACAGGGCCAGTCCTCTCGCGCGTCTGTTGGCACCATAATCGTTTCGACACCATAGCGCATATAACCAACTTGTATGCAAATTATACTCATGCAATGGGGATCTCATACGATTAGGTTGGCCGTGCTGGCGCAAGTTTACAGCGCCAACACGCGTATAAACCTCATAGTCGTGTTTTGGTATGAGTGTAAGTACGTAAACACATATATATATATATACATATACGTAGGCATAGAAGTGCTTCACACAGAATGTTTGTATATGCAATATATAACTAGACTAAGTACGAGTAACCAATTACGCGCTCATTCTACCAGTTATTTCTAGTGTAAATACTTTTAAGTTGTTTATATGCTAACAGCGTTCGATGTAGAAAAAATGCTATCCTCTTTAGTGTCATACATTTTATACTGCAAAAAATTTAATTAACTGGTTGCAAATCGAATGGATCATTACGGATTACTATGGAAATTTGATATCAAAACAATCCGAAAATCCTTATTAGTAAAGCAAATTCGGATGGACAAATCTTAAAATTAACGAAATCCGCAATTAGTCGGCAACAAACCAAATTTAGTTTTGATACTTTCTTAACACTTCCTACTTCTGTCGCAATAATTTTTTCCCCTACTTTCACCTTTTGACCAATGGTGATTGCCAAATTACAATCCTGTTTAAATCCGAAATTAATCCGGATAACTAGTAAAAGAATCTGCATTTAGGTTTGATTATACAAATTTCGTATAAGATTTGATTAATTCCGGATTAAAACCAGCCAAATTTCAAATCAGAAATATAATAACAACATCTGAAAGTAGTAATTGTTTAGAAGAAATTATTTTTATTCAAAATTAAACATTCATCTTGGATTAAGCATCAAAGTATACCTTGTTAACTCAAAATGGATTACGAGGGCGCGCAAAACTCGTCTTTTCAAGTTGAAAGTTTTCCGGAATCCGGCTCTTAAAATTTAGATAGATTATATATATATATATAATACGAAAAGCGCGCAGCGGCAGAAACCGTCGCGGATTGTCGCGAGGGGGGTGTAAGGGGGCGGGGTAAAAGCGACATCCCATGATGAAGAAGAAAGGTGTTGGAGCGATGGTGATGAAGTTGGGATTTATACTTATTATACTTAAGGAAAGAGGACGTCTTTTTAAAAGGGGGAACTAACAATGAGGGATGGTGTGGACCAAGAAAATGTTTAATGCCGCGGAAAGTGAGAGAGAGGCTCGAGTAATTAATATCCATTAAATTGCCTATAGCGACCTGCGCGCGTCTAATTAGAGATTTTGTGTCTCTGAAAACAAAGACGCATTAGCCATTTTTTATATAAGAAAATATTTCAAAAAAATAAATTTTTGCAAAAAAAATTGAAGATTTGTGGAGAAAAAAAATACTTTTGCAGAAATGTTGAATCAGAAATCCTGTTTTTATCTAAACTATTAGTTGGATATTCCATAACTAGAATATGTAATGACGATGATTATGAATCGGAAAATATAGATCATGGTGCTAATTAATAAGCAAATCTTAGTCATTAATAATTGAATTTATACCAAGTTGTATTCTAATTTTTATTTTTTGTCTATATAGAAATTGTCAGGTTATTTCTACATGCTAATCGTTGGCTGGCTCGTTACCAGCTAATTTGCACTGTAAATTCTCATTATTTTCACAAGAGAGTGAGAGAGATTCGTGTTGTATTCACTTCGCTATGTTAAGTATATACATATACTTGTCGCTCAGCTTTTAATCAGTAAATCAAAGTGAAAATGTGTATATAGAAATCGTTTCTGATTTACTTATCAAATAATTTGTTAGATAAGGTAAATGCGCTTACAGTTTATTTTTTGTGAATTGGAAAAAATGTATGCTATTAAATATGCAGAATTTCTGCAATTAAAAAAAATTGTTTCAAAAGCATATAAGTGCTGTAGAATTTATACTGCATTTTATAAATTTTGTAGCATATGATTTTGAATCAGTAATTTTTATGATTTTGGCAGAAATGCTGTTGATGTTCCAAAAGCATATGCTGTATAATCTGTACTGTATTTTACAAACTCTACAGCATATGATTTTGGAACATCAACAGCATTTTTGACAAAAGCATAAAAATTAGTGATTCAAAATTATATGCTATAGAATTTATAAAACACCAGTACAAATTCTATATGATTTGGAATTAGTAATTTTTATGCTTTTAGCAGAAATGCTGCTGATGTTCCAAAAGCATATGTGCTGTAGAATTTATATTGTATTTTACAAATTCTACAACATATGATTTTGAATCACTTATTTTTATGCTTTTGGCAGAAATGCTGTTGATGTTCAAAAAGCACATGCTATAGAATCTGTACTGTATTTTACAAACTCTATGATTTTGGAACATCAACAGCATTTTTGACAAAAACATAAAAATTAGTGATTCAAAATCATATGCTGTAGAATTTATTTTGTATTTTACAAAATCTACAGCATATATGATTTTGAATTACTAATTTTTAAGCCTTGGCAAAAATGTTGTTAATGTTCCAAAAGCTCATGCTGTAGAATTTATAGTGTATATACTTTACAAAATCTACAGCATAAGATTTTGGAACATCAACAGCATTTTTGATAAAAGCATTAAAATTAGTGATTCAAAATCATATGCTATAGAATTTATATATTGTATTTTACAAACTCTAAAGCATATATGATTTTGGATCACTATTTTTTATGCCTCTGGCACTAATGCTGCAGATGCAATAGCACATTTTTTTCACTTGTTTTAGATAACAAATCGTTTGATTGGTATTTAAGAAATCAAAACTGAAGCTCCGGATTTTAAAAATCAAAATTCTGTTGAGACAAAAGAATTTTAATTTCCTAAATACCAACCAAAGTACAAAACCAAACCCTTTTTTCAGTGATGTATAAATTTTTCTCGCATAGTACATCCGAGATAATTAATTACCGTGTGCTGAAAAACAATTGGCAATTAGGCATTTTTGCCAAATGTGTCGCATGAAATCTATTTTGGAAGTGGTTCAACATTCTGCAAGAGGAACTACATTCCGTTAGCTATCTGCTTGCGACGTTGATCTTGCCAACACAATACACGTGTTTCGTCAAGATACACGAGCGACAGTTCTGCAAGCAAAACCAATGTTACCAATGTACGTGGCCAAAAAGCTCTCGTTCTTACACATCGAAATAATGCTACTGCTGCTGTTTTAAGAATATATATACGTATATATATATCGAGCAAGCAACAAATCATCGACCCTCAAACAAACACCAAGAGGGAGTGACTGCTGACTGTTCTAAAGGGTTTTGTCTTTGTTAGATTCATGACCATCTCAAAAGACGGGAATAGTCTTGTAGATGCAGTACGTCGTCGACGGAATGTCCTCGGCTGTTAACCTTTGCTTCTTAACTTGCATTGGTGGTGTTCATTCTTTTTTTTTTTTCTTTATTTCCAATTCTTTTTGATTTTTCTAAAAGCAACGACAACTTTGGATCTCTTGAACCAGAAACGTCTGAACTTTTGCGTCTCGACGAATTCCTTATACCTCGGTCACTCGTCGTCGCTTCTGACTTTCTTCGGGGTTTTTTTTTCCCCACATCTTCTAAGGCGGCACTTTATACGCTTGACTAATTGGCTTAGATACAGTGATTTAAAGTAGTTACGTCCTTTTAAGTTTACAAAACTGAGAGAACAAATGGAAGATAAGCAAACTTTATATATAATTGAAACATATACACTCTAAATCTGAATCAGTGAAATTTTCACTGATTTAGAGTGTAAAATGATTCATTAAATCTGCCATATAAATTGTTTACTCTTTTTTTTACTTTTTTTTTGAAATAATTAGAAGCTTTTGTGCTGAAATATCAAAAAAAAAAAAATTTATATTGAGAAAAAAATAAAAGTTTGCAAAAATAATGAGCAGTAAAAGTAAAAAGAGAGTAAAAGTGCGAAACTCTCAATTAATTAAACTTTTGCAACCTTTCATTCTCTTTTGTCTTTTCTTTTCTTCTCGTCTTTTTTTTTGTTCTCTCTTTTTGTCCTCCATTCTTTAATTCTTTCCTTCGTTCAATTTCAATTTCTCTCTTTTTCTACGCTATGAAATAAAACGTTGATGACACACCATGCCGCCGACGACGTGGTCTCCTTAATGGAAAAAAGAAAAACAAAATTCTCACGTTGTTTGTGGTAAGCGCGGTGCAAAATAAAACAGGAATTTTGTCAAGAAAAATCTTTCTGATCCTTTTCAAAAATTTATTTTAATTTTTTTTTTATTTAATATTACACTAATTTTTAGATATAAAATAATGAAGGGAGCTTTTTTTTTAATATGAAAATATATCTTTCCATATAGCTTGGGTCATTTATGCGTTAATGAAGGTTTATTATCGGTACAACGCATCGAGTAAATATGTTTTTCCCGGTCTAGGAGTCTTTCCGGTTATTCAATAACGTGCGCGCATTAAGTCATGCGGGAGTTCAAAGTGATGCATATTTATAGGCTCGTTATAGTAGAAAAAAAAATTCTTCGACATCTCTCCACATGCGGCTATCGAAAATGTAAAACAGCAAAATTCATATGTAAATAATCGCTAATTATTCTTTCCTTATTAGTACGGTTAAAAAGTATACTTTCTGAAAATTTTTATTCATTAGAATTTATTATTATTATAATAATTATTAATATTATTATTATTGTAGTTGTTGCTGCTGCATCTGTCGATGTTTTTGTTGTTACTGACGTAGTTTTAGTTGCCGTTGTTGTTGCTGCTGTTTTTGTTGTTGTTACTGTCTTTGTTGCTGCTGTCATCGTTTTTGTTATCGCTGTTCTTGTTGTTGTTATTGTGGTAGCTGTCGTTTTTGTTTTTTATTTCTGTTTAGTTGCGGCTGACGTTGTTTGTTGTTGTTCTTGTTACTATCTTTGTTGCTGTTGTCGTCGTTACGGTAATCGTTGTTGTTTGTTGTTGCTATCGTTATTTTTGTTATCGTCGTTTTTAATTGTCTTGTTGTTACTATCGTTGTTGCTGCTGTCTTTGTTGTTGTTACTGTCGTAGTTGTCTCTGTTTTTGTTGATGTTGCTGTCGTTTTTGTTGCTTCTGTCTTTTTTGTTTCTGTCTTAGTTCCTGCTGTCGTTGTTGTATCTGTCATAGTTGCTGCTGTCGTAGTTTTTGTTGTTGTTACTGTCTTTGTTGCTGCTGTCATCGTTTGTTATTGTTGTTGTTGCTGCTGTTTTTGTTAATGTTACTGTCTTTGTTGATGCTGTCATCGTTTTTGTTATCGTTGTTGTTTTTGTTGTTGTTATTTTTTTTGTTATTGTTGCTACCGTTTTTGTTGTTGTTTCTGTCTTAGTTGCTACTGTCGTTGTTGTATCTGTCGTCGTTTTTGTCATCGTTGTCATTGCAGTCGTTCTTGTTGTTGTTTCTGTCTTAGTAGCTGCTGTCTTAGTTCACGCTGTCGTTGTTGTATCTGTCTTGGTTGCTGCTGCCGTCGTTTTTGTTATTCTTGTTGTTGCTGCTGTTTTTGTTGTTGTTACTGTCTTTGTTGCTGCTGTCATCGTTTTTGTTATCGCTGTTCTTGTTGTTGTTATTGTTGTAGCTGCCGTTTTTGTTTTTTGTTTCTGTTTAGTTGCGGTTGACGTTGTTTTTGTTGTTGTTACTGTCTTTGTTGCTGCTGTCGTCGTTTTTGTTATTGTTGTTGTTGCTGCTGTTTTTGTTGATGTTACTGTATTTGTTGCTGCTGTCATCGTTTTTGTTATCGTTGTTGTTGTTGTTATTGTTGTAGCTGTCGTTTTTGTTTTTGTTTCCGTCTAGTTGCTACTGACGTTGTTTTTGTTGTTGTTGATACTATCTTTGTTGCTGTTGTCGTCGTTACGGTTATCTTTGTTGTTGTTGTCGTTTTTTTTGTTATCGTCGTTGTTATTTGTCATGTTGTTACTATCGTTGTTGTTGCTGTCTTTGTTGTTGTTACTGTCGTTGTTGTCTCTGTTTTTGTTGTTGTTACTATCGTTGTTGCTGCTGTCGTAGTTTTTGTTGTTGTTATTTGTCATGTTGTTACTATCGTTGTTGTTGCTGTCTTTGTTGTTGTTACTGTCGTTGTTGTCTCTGTTTTTGTTTGTTGTTACTGTCTTTGTTGCTGCTGTCGTCGTTTTTGTTATCGTTGTTGTTGCTGTTGTTGTTGCTGTCTTTATTTTTGTTGTTGTCGTTGATGCTGCTGTCGTTGTTGTTTGTGTTGTTGTTGTTTATGCTGCTTCAGTTGTTTTTATTGTTGTTATAATTGTTATCATATATTATTTTTATACAAAAAAGAAATGACAATGAAACAAATCGTTTCTATTTGAATCATGTGCACATCTTCAAGCAAAAAAAAAAAACAAAACAAAACAAAAATGGCTAGATTATAAATCTCGAGGCAAAAGAAAAAGAGCGGGAATGTGAGTGAAACGAAACCAGAAAAAGTGAAAGAAGAAGAAAAGCAGATATATAGAGAGAGAGAAAGAAAAAAAAAGAAAGAAATGATTCTCTCACAAAGGCGATTCCCTTATCCGAATCTAGAAGCAGAACCCAGATGAAAGAAAGAGAGAATAAGATAGGAGAAGGGGACGCGCGACCTCGGAATTTCGGAATTCTTCGAAACCGTCGGAGAATTCTCGAAAGGTCCATTCAAGACTCCAGGCTCTGCATATCATTAGAAGCTCGTTTCCAGGTACTTCAGAGTCGTTGCTTGAATGGTGTTTGTTTTTTTTTTAAATTCTTTTTTTTTGTTACCATCTCATCTTTGTCTTTCTTTTACTGTTCTTTTTTTTTTTGTTTTTTTCGTCCTGTTTATTTATTTATTTTTTGAAAAAATATACAATCTTGTCTATTAAATTGTATTTCGATTCAAATTTGATAATTGTTATAATTTTTTATTTTTATTTAATTATCTGCATTTTGTGTAATAGTAATTACTTATGAAAATCCCTTTTTTAGGCAGAGCATTAAAGATAAATATTTAGAAAACTACTATTTATCATTTAGAAAACACCAAAATATCAGAATATAACAATGTATTATATATATACATATAATGGGATTTAGTTACATTTTTTTTTTATCTCACCGTTTTTTTTTCAGATTACCAAAGTATTTTTAAAGAAAACTTGTCAAAAATCGTCATGATTATCTTTTCTACATATATAAAGGATATTATTTATCTTATTTGAATATTTGTGCACAACATCTGTGTCTATAACGAAATAAGATTAGACATCCTTTCATATCATACCTATTTACTAATGTATACACTTTTTCTTCTTAACTATGTATATAGATATATTTATCCTTTAGGATTGAAGATTAGAAAGATTTGAATATTAGTATTTTTAAGATTGCTATATAGAGATTTGAATATTAGTATTTTTTAAGATTACGATAATATATAGAGATCCGAAAATTTTTCGCTAAAACATTATAAACGATACAAAAAAAAAACATAAAATGTAATCATTGTTAAAAGATTATTATTATTATATAATAATAATAGTAATAATAATAATAATTATTAGAATTAGAAAAAATTTGTTTTTGGAATATAAAGGATAATTGAAGGACGAACTTAATTAACGAGAAAAAGGCAACAAAGTAGTGCTTATCTAAAGAGTTCCAGGAGCTTCGTCGTCCTCTCGTTTTTTTTATCGTTACTCGGAGTGAATGAGTCGTGTACTCTAACCAGGTAAGAGAGGGTTACAAACCTTCTTCGTTCTTTCGACCTTTTCCTTTCACACCACAGCCATAAGATTAGATCTCACAAGTCCAATATAATACACAAGCTAGAATGAATGGACTCTCTTTCTCTCTCTCTCTCTCTTCTTTCTTTTTTCTCCTTCTATAAACAATCATACTACGATCTTTTGTCTATAATTCAAATTTATTTTTTATATTCAAGAAAATAAATTGTAACACACTCTAAAGAAAAGGGACCTTAGAACTAAACGAATTATACATATAGGTTATATATGTTTACGGTAATTTTGTTAAAAAGTTAATCTTTTAATATTTAGAATATAAAATGTAAATGAAAATGATAAATTATAATCATATAATATTGAAAAATTTGTGCATTATTGCGCTTATAATATATAAACAAAGTATTATTCGAATTGTGCAAAATGAAGTTAAGCAATTATTGGCTGATTGCTCGGAGCTTTGGAAGCGAATGGGTCTCGGATTGGGAAATAGATGCTGTGATACGGTTATCCCTGTCTGCCTGGGCGGTACTGATATGGTCACCCGGATAAAGTAGATATTACACGAGAGATGATCCGTTAATGAAGCGTATGTTTCTCACAAACTATTACCCACAGCCTTTCCTGTTATCTTACCCGGACAACGCTTCTCTCGTCGTACCGTGCGCGAATTACTACTGTATTAACCCCCCTTTCGCCCCCCTCCCCTTTTTACACCCCCCTCCACAAAACCCTTTCTCATGAACATTTCCATTTCATGACCTCTAATTAGGTCGTTGTCCATGGAAGCCAACATTTTCTAATGCTTCGTATATGTGCATACCTTGTCATATGAAAAAAAAAAAAAAAAATTATTTCCTTCTTGAAAATGAAGAATTATATTACAGTTAAATATTAAATAAGATATTTTTTTTTAATAAAATATTGTATTTTAATATTTTATTTTTATTATCCCGTGGAGAAATTTTGCCAGGGCCCAGATCGGGGCCGGATTAGGCTGCCCTATTAGGGAATAAAACACCGCGTCTGATGTGGCCCTGATTAGGAAATCCACATTTGGCCCTGATCAGGTGTGGCGTTTCATTCCCTACTAGGTCCCTAGTAGGACAATTTCTACACGGGATTTAGTATATTTCGGTAATTTTTAAATAATTTTGTATTAAAGTTAATTTCTATTTGTTTGGAGTAATATTTTATTTTGTTTGGAGCAATAATAACAACGAGATTTCGTATATGTATATATATATATATATAGAAGCGAAAGATGCATATAAATTTCATCAAGTCAATAGAATGGACCTGAGAGTGTGTAATATTAAATACAAGACCAAACGGCTAACAAGCCGTCAGCAATAAAGGTTTCTCTCTCGCTGACTAATATACATTTATCATATATATATATAACGAACACGCAAATCTTCATGAATATAATATATTTTATGTGATTTTCTTACATGTGTCCTATTGTTTCAAATGGTTCCCTTACAAAATGTATTGAAGTTTAAAAGTGATAATTTTTCGTAGTTTTTTTAGTTTTTGACCTTAGGAACAAAAAATCTAAATGTCAAAAGTAACAAAAATGGACAGAAAAGGTATAGAAATTAAATATACTTGCCTTTTGTGAGTAGGTGCAGTTTGGATTTTTTTTCATTTAGAATTTAATCTCCATATTGTGTTTAGAGACCTGATTAATTACAATTTATTATTTTTTAATCTACTCTCTATTTTGCGTAGTTTAGGGCTGTGAATTCAAATTTTGCTATCTGTACGAAGGAGGAGTTTGAAACTTTTCTTCATTTGACGAATTTAACCTTCATTTTTTCTTTTAGTATAGTCAATTTTTCGATTTATTTTTTTCCAGTTTACTCTCTATCTTGTATTTCAAGGCTACGAATTAAAATTTTGCTTTCTGTTTGAAGGAGGAATTTGAATCTTTTCTTCTTTAGCCGAATTTAATTAATTAATTTAATTTAATTTAATTTAATTTATTATTTATATATAAGTAAATATTAAATATTATTAAATATTTAAATATTTATGTAAAGAAGGAGTTTGACTCTTTTCTTTCTTTGCCCAATTAACCTCCTTTTTATTATTAAAAGCTTCGTATACGTTAATTGCGATTTATTTTTTTTTAATTGACTGAACATTTTGTATTTCATGGCACGAATTAAATATTTGCCTTCTGTGCGAAGGAGGAGTTTGAATTTTTTCTTCGTTTGTTGAATTTAACCTACATTTTGTATTTAGAAGCTTAGTCATGTTAATAATTTTGATACATTTTTTTACTCTACAGTTTGTATTTCAGCACTGGAAATTAAAGTTTTGCTTTATATTCGAAGGAGAAGTTTGAATCTTTTGGTCGAATTTAATCTCCCCTTGAAAAAAAGAAAACAAAGCCTCTAAAGACAAGATGGAAGTGAAATTCAACAAATGTGAGAAAATTAAAACTCCACCTTCTCACAGAAAGCAATATAAGGTTTGTTTGCAAACATCTCCTTATTGTAGAAAGAAGAGTTCTAATTCGTAGCATAGAAATATAAAAAATGAAGACTAAATACGAAAAAAGAATGATTCTAACTCCACCTTTTCACAAAAAGCAAGATTTGTTTTCAAACTTCTCCTTTTTACAAAATGCAAAATTCTAATTTGTAGCTCTGAAAATGTACAAAATGAAGCATAGATAGAAAAAAAGAAAAATTCCTTCTCCACCTTTTCATAGAAAGCAATGAGGTTTGTTTTTCGAACATTTCCTTCTCGTAGAGTGCAACATTCTAATTCGTAGCACTAAAAAATACAAAATGAAGACTAGATATGAGAAGAAAGATGACTTAAACTCCACCTACTCACAGAAAACAAGGCTTGTTATCAAATCTCTCCTTCTCACACAATACAAAATTCTACTTCGTTACTAAAAATACAAAATGAAGACTGGAAAAGAAAAAAAGAAGACTCAAACTCCACCTACTCACAGAAAACAAGGCTTATTATCAAATCTCTCCTTCTCACACAATACAAAATTCTACTTCGTTACTAAAAATACAAAATGAAGACTGGAAAAGAAAAAAAGAAGACTCAAACTTCACCTACTTACAAAAAGCAAGGCTGCTTTTAAAACCTCTCCTTCTCACAAAATGCAAAATTCTACTACGTGGAATAAAAATACAAAATTAAGAGTAGGTAAGGAAAAAAATTGAAACTCCACCCTCTCACAGAAAGCAAGATTTATACATTTATAGCCGAATTCTTTTCAAATTTTCTGACTTTTGATGCTTATCCCCGCAAGGTCAAAAACAAAAATTCTCATAAAAATAAAAAAGCAAGAAAATAAAAAAAAATGTCCCCATTTCTAAAATTTAAAACAATAATATAAAAAATGCAAGAGGTTGTAACTAGGTTGTACGACATGCGTTCATCTTGATGACTGATCGACTAGACACGGAATTTCCCGATAATGTTTGTCTTGGAAGCACAGTGACAAGAGAGAGTGGTCGTCCCAGGAACCGGAACGAGAGGGGGAGGGGGGGGGGTGAATGGATGGAGGAGACGATGGCTGACCATAGTTTAGAGGTATATAGAGGATTGGGGGGTGAGAAGGGGGAGAAAAGGGTGGGGGGGGGGTTTGGTAGGTTCATCTAGTAGTCAGCTGCTGTCCAGTCAGCCAACCCATCGCCTTTCAAGGTTCGGGGTTGGATACAAGCTTTTCTACTTAGCGTAGGGCACCCCCGTGGGGGTTGAGGCACAGACCCTCCCTAATTGCGTCCGAGAGATCGGACAAAGCGCGACTTGTGTATATATATATATATATATATTTGCACCAGCGGTATATATAAGGTTATATCCGGCATTCGGAGCCGATTTTACCTCTTGTCCATTGGACTTGTGCCCTCTGGCGATGGACACGCTGTACTACAAAGTTAAAGTTTGGCGGACTGAATAAACTTCGCCCAAACCCCCCCATCCCTTATACAAGTCTTGCACACACCTTTTACACTAACACAATTACGTCTTTAGGAAGTTTTACTTTTATTTTGATTTGAAAAGAATATTTAATGAATTCTTGTAAAAGAAAAGAAGTGTTGTTTTTTTTTGCTTGTTATTTTAATCAATTACATATAGACATTGGCGCCCTCTACTCTCTAAATTTGAATCAGTGATTTATGTTTAATATGTTTATAAAAATTGTTAATAATATTGTTAAATATTATCAAGGATCAATTTGACATTCAAGATCTATATTTTTGCTATAGTATATATAAAAAAGATTTTTTTGATTCAAAAAAAAATTATCTTCGTTTTAAAGAAATTTTTTATTTAATTTAAATAAATGTTTGTTTTACCCTATATCAATATAATATAATTTTTTTTTCATTAAATAAATAAAATTTCTTTGAAACAAAGAAGCTTTTTTTGTTTCAAAGAAAATTTTATTTTGAAAAAACGTTTTTCATCATTTTTTTCACAAATATTTTTGATCAAATATTTTCACCTTTTCTTTAATTAAAAAATTTATTTATTTCGCCAATATGTTTGATTAAAAAAAAATTTTTTCATGAAAATTTCCTTTATAAATGTATTTTTCTTTCAGTAAAGAGGAGAGGATAAAATCATAATTTTTATTGGCAAAAAATCTCCATTTTTTATTAAAGGTATGAGACTAAATATTGTCAAACGAAACAATTTAATTTTTTCTCCATTTTTAATTTTTGACGCAACGAGTAGAAATCTTGGGAGGAGGAATTTAAATTTTAATTTTTTATATTGTCAAATTAAAATGAAGATTTTTTGCCAATAAAAATAAAGATTTAATTTTCTTCTCCTTTCAGAAAAAAAAATTTTTTAATTAAAAATATTGATGAAATAAATTTATTTTTTCATCAAAAATATTGGTAAAAAAATTAATTTTTAAAGGAATTATTGGTTAAAAAAATTATTTATTTATTTATTGACATTAACGGAACAAGCCCTTTATATTTATTATATTTTAATTATATTTTTTATTTAATTTTTTATTATTTTTTAATTATAATTTAATAACATTTTAATCAAAAATATTCGTGACAAAAATTAACTTTTTTCATCAAAAATATTGGTGAAAAAAATTAATTTTTTTTTAACAAAGAAAATGTGAAAAATATTAATTTTGAACAGAAACATTGGTGAAAAATATTTATTATTTGTGAAAAAATATTTGTGAAAAAATTAATTTTTCATTAAAAATATTGCAAAAAATAATGAATTATTTTATTAAAAATATTGTTGAAAATAATTAATATCTTATTTAAACCAATATTATTGATTATAAATATTACTTTTTTTGTTAACATAATACATATCTTTTTGATCAATATTTCCGTTTAGTAAGTATATAAGAGTTTTGCTTTTTATAAAAACGATTCAGAAAAAATTGAAAGAAAGAAAAAAGATAAGTGCTGCCATCTAACTTCTAAAAAGCTCGGCTATATTGATTTTATCGACAAATTTTTTCTCATGCATTTTAGGTTATGTTTATAAGCTTTCACTATTTAATTATCGAATTGCATACATTGTCTTTGATTTTCTGTTATTTTCATTTTCAAATTAAATAGTAAAATAGTCGCCGCAATTACACTATTACGAAAATAACTGAAAATAAATCGTTTATTTTTCAGTCGATTCATTTTGGCCATGATTAATATAAATTGATTAAATGAATTTTTTTCTTTTTTAATAATATTTTTTATTTTCATTTATTTTATTATTTGTTTTTTATTCTATTTCTTATTTTATTAATAATTATTAATCACTATAATTAATCATTAAAAAGTATATGAATTAATATTCTGATCGACTTAAACTTCTTTTTTAATTTATACGAAAACTTGAATTCGAATTTAATGCAAGATAGGATTATATTATACGGAAACTGAGTTATAGCCTTTTATTATTTTGACAATTGAACTAGCTTCATATTGAACTGAGCACGAGTTGGCATTTTATTATTCTGACAAATGAACGGGCATCTTATCAACGGGAGGCGTCGATTTCTAAAAATGATTTACAAAACGCTCTCATTTTGATATAACTTATGTATATGCATCAAAAAATTGCAACGATTTGATGCTATTTTTGGTCTCAATTTGATACTTTCAAGAAAACTGTGTTGACATTGCACATTGAAAAATTAGAAATATTATGACTTTTATTGCACAACACTAATGTGAATAACTAATTTTTAATAATTTCCACTTTTTAATAGAACAAACAATATATCAAATATTTTTCAAATAACAAATTTGACACAAAGGCACGATGTACAAAGCAAAGGCAGAGAAAATTGAGGTTAGGTCTCTTCTTCGAGTTCGATATATATATATATCGATATATTGTCAAACGAGCAATTACTTGCGGTCTACATTAAGAGGGAAAATTCAAAATTACTTTTGTGAAATTCTTTTAAAACTGCAATTAAATATTTCAGTATTTTTAGTTTTAGTATTATTTATAATTATTAATTATTATTATCATATTTAGTATTATTATTATTAGTATTTGATTTAGTAATATATTTTTTTCCTACAAGCAAAAAATGACTAAAAATTGATAGAAATTACTAAATTCAGTATTATTAGTATTATTAGTATTATTTTAGTATTAATTTAGTATTATTATTAGTAGTATTTGATTTAATAATTTTTTTCAACTACAGTTTTAGCTTAAAAAAAAGGAGAAATTTTCGCTAATTGAAATTTAGAGAGTATATAAAATTATTTTTACTATCTTATATCATTTGTTTTCTCTTTCTAAAACGAATTATATAAGTCGAATTGGCAAATTTATTCAATTTCCGCATTCATTCTCATTATAGATGCTCAAGTCCATATCCAATCGCTATATACACACGTTTGTAATTGAGTTAAGCTTTTTGCAACTGCTAATTAACAACTGCTTCCGATAAGATTCTCTTTTAATTATATACCGTATTTAATTTTAAAAATAGCATTGACTGTAAATTAATATCTTAGCAAGATAGACAACTTTGCATATAAATATTATTTATATAATAACAAAATATTTTTCTTTTATTTTAATTAAAAAATTATACGGAAAAAAAAATTTCACCTGGAACAACGATAAGTTTAACTGAAACAGCGATATATTTCACTAAAACAGGGAAACTTTTCGCTATTCCAGAGAAACATATCGTTATTTCAGATAAATTTTTTTTTTCCGTGTATGTAAATATATTAGCGCGAAGGGGAAAAATTTATTAGATTTGAAATAATCGATGTACAAGATTTAGAAAATATTTCACAACTCCAAAGGGCAAAAAAAAGAAGTAAATGTATGATTTGTAGGAACAAAAGGAATTATGTTCAAGTGGTGTATATGATATATATATATATATAAATGCTTCGAAGTATCTTTGGTAAAGAAGAACGTTTGGAGGCGGAGTTGATAGTAAGACCTTCCCATTTGCCCCTCCCATGAGTTTGAAAGCTGTCAGAGGATTCTATATATGTATATGTATATATGTATTACATATATATATATATACTGATATTCTTGCAAGCTCAAACAGAGCTAAGTGGCGCTTCCTAGTGAGTAGGCTTTAAAATGTAAAATTATACTTACAAAAAATTATATATATACACGTGCGTCAAATAATTCAAAAATATGTTGGTAATTTTAAAAAAAATATTTTTAATTTTAATTATAATTTTTTAAAATAGTTTTTTAATTTAAAATTAATTTTTAGTACCAGAAATTGACAGATTGGCGAAATACTATGATACCAGTGCTGCGCCAGTAGTGAACTCTCTCATTTCTGGTATAGAAAAAAATTTTAATCTGGAACAAGCGATAAGTTTCACTCTGTATAACTGCAATATATATATATATATATATATATATATATATATATGATTTACTAAAACAGCTAAAATTTTCGCCATTCTAAAGAAATATATCGCTGTTCCAGATAAAGTTTTTTTTCAGTGGAATTTTAAACTTTTGGCTCATTTAATTACTATTACTCTAATTATTATTACAAAAAGGGAATTAAAATTTCTGTATTTAATATGCAGTTTTCTCCTAAATATACCAAAGTAGAGTTTTGCGGTTTTAAATAAAAAAAAAAAAAAACAAGTCTTATATTTGATTCGCGAAGAAGTAAACTGATAACTGAAAACAGGTAACCTTTTTAAAGCCTTGATATATAGTCAAGAGCATGGAATGAAGATCAATAAAACAGGGAGAGAAAAAGGACGATTTGAGGGGTATATATATATATATAGACTATATATGTATATGATGATGGGGGATGGAAAACGAAGGGCGGAAGACGAAGGGGGTATGGTTAATATATATGCGAATAGTCGGCCGAGACCAACACTTCATTCAATTTAAATTAAACTCGTATTAACGTTGTGGAATCAGCGAATTCAATTAGGCAAGCTTTTATTAATACAAAATGATTAATTAAAGAATTGCATATATACGATAAAATTCGCCGAGAGAGAGCTCTCTCTCCCCCTCTTTCTCTCTCTCTCTCTCTCTCTGAGAGAGAGGGAGAGAGAGAGTAGCGCTTGAGAGGTAAAAACGAGAGGGAAAAGGGTTTTGGAGAACAGCAGATGTTTCTGGCATCAAATAACGAATTAAGTCGCTGACCTAGACGTATTCTCGGTTTTTCCCTTTAACTTTGTTTCAAACTTTTGTCCTCTATTTTTTGTTTATTGACTTCTTTCAATATTTCTTAAGAACGTGTGGAAATATGGTTATTCACGTTTCTATATTCAGTTATACGGTATAATTTATACTATTTTTAATTTATTATACCAAAAGTAGACAAAAATGTACTTACTGTAATTTTTATTTCTACTGCTAGTAATGAACCAATACTGTATATGTACTTACTGCTTTTTTTTATAAATTTTGCCAGAATTAAACAAAAACTGTATGTGATTACTGTACTTTTTATAAATGCGCAAGTATTAAACCAATATTGTATGTACTTAATGTACTCTTCATTATACCGCTACCAGTAACGAGTCAGTACTGTATGTACTTACTGTTTTTTTTAATAAATTTTGCTAGAATTAAACAAAAACTGTATGTACTTACTGTACTTTTTATAAATTTTGCAAGTATTAAACCAATATTGTATGTACTTACTGTACTCTTCATTATCGCTACCAGTAACGAGCCAGTACTGTATGTACTTACTATATATTTTTTATTAATATTATGACAGTATTGAAGCAGTATACAGTATATACTTACTGTATTTTTAAATAAATTTTGCCAGTATTAAATCAAAACTGTATGTACATACTGTATTTTTTATTATTACTTTCAGTATTTAAGTACTATTTGTACTTACAGTATATTGATTAATGCTGCGCACTAAGTATGTACTTACTGTACTTTTTATTACCGCTACCAGTATAACGAATCAGTAAGTACTGTATGTACTTGCTGTATATTTTTTATTAATATTGACAGTATTGAAGCAGTATACAATACATGTACTTACTGTATATTTTATATTTACAGCCATTATTGAATTAATACTATATATGTTCTTACTGTATTTTTTATAAATTTTTCTATAATATTAAACCAATACTGTATATGTACTTACTGTATTTTTTTTATTAAAATTTGTAATATCAAAACAGTACTTTATGTACTTACTGATTTTGTAATTATACTGCCAGTATTAAACTATTATTAATATTTCCACTTTTGAGTGAGTGTTATATTTTTATTAATATACAATCAGCATTGAACCAATACTGTATGTACTTATGGTATTTTTTACTCTCGCTGCCTGTAATGGACCAGTACAGTATATACTTACTGCATATTTTTTATTAATATTGTAGGTTTTAAAGCAGTATTATACAGTATGTATTTACTGTAATTTTTATTAACGTTGCTAGTATTGAAGCAGTACAGTATGTACTTACTGTATTTTTTTATAGTAATAAACTTGTACTTTTTTTTTGCTTAAGGACTTTTGGGAAATCTGTATACAGATACCATGGCTTCCGCATGCCAAGATTATGTTGGGGTTGGTAAAAAAAAGCAACACTAAACAAAATAAGCTGGCGAACTACTACCATCCCCGACCCACTAAAACACAATATTCTTTAATCATATTGCCACAGTGTTGGACCAATACACTATGTACTTACTGTATATTATTTTATCATTATGTACTTACTGTATATTTTTTAAATTAATATTGACAGTATTAAAGTAATATAGTATATGTCCTTACTGTAATTTTTATTAACGTTGCCAGCATTGAAGCAGTACAGTATGTACTTACTGTATTTTGAATTAACGCTGACAGTGATGAACCAATACTATATATACATGTACTTACTGTATATTTTTTTTTATTATTATTGTCAGTATTGAAGCAGTACAGTATATATGTACTTACTATATTTTGTAGTAACGGTGTCAGTAAGGAACCAGTACTTTATGTACTTACTGTATTTTTTATTAATTTTGCCAATTTTAAATCAGTACTGTATGTACTTACTGTTTTTTTGCATTAACATTATTATTATTTACTAACAACTGTCGTTATTATAATCAGAAATTTTTCCACACGAGGAATAAAAATAACTGTTTCGCATTATACATATATATATATATGTATCGCACAAATGTTTCCAATTTAACTTTTCTCTATATTAATACATGTTGACAAATATATTAAGACTTATGGTATAATGTCAAAACGAAAATTGAATGACAATATAGAAAGAGTTGGATTTACACCTCTTCTATACTATATAGAAGTCTTTCATCCATTAGTCAAACACTTGAATTTTCATATATAAGGGCTGTCAGTCAAAGGGATTATTTATCTCTGACAAACAGCCCTCACAATATCCTCTGTTTTCGATAATCATATATATACATATATATATATATATATATATATATATATATAATATACAAAAGAGAAATCGATATAGAAATATATCGTATAAAAAAATTTATTACGTACATTTACATATTATATTAAATTTGTAATTTCTGTATAGAAATAAAAAAAAAAAAATTTAATTTTAATATTTGGATGGTTTGTACTTTGATCTTGACCGACGATGGAAAAGTCAAAAAGGTGTGCAAAGAGTAAAAAAAAAAACATCGTTGAACGTAAAATCGCGCCAGATACGAGAAACTTGTTTACTTGGGATCGAAAAGGTATATATACGTATATATATATATATATATGTATATCTGTGTGTTGAGTGGTTATAGAGGATTGAAAACATGAGATTTATTCGTCAGAGCAGGTGAGCATAAGTGCCCGACAAAAGAAAATGAGGCGAGTGAATTCATCTGGAAAATCGACCATTCGATACGTCGTCGCTCTTTCAACAAAGACATATATGAAAAAGCCATAACGACTCTCTTCTTCCATATATATATATGCAGTATGATTTTTTTTCTCAAAGGAAATCCTAGAGGCCTAACGTGTGTGTATATATATATATATATATATACACGCATACACATTTATATATACGTATCTGTAAAAGGGAAAGTATATCGACAGGAAGCGTTGTTTCGTTTGACTCATAAATTTTACTGTTAAAATTATTTATTTTATATTATTATTTTAAATATTTCAAATATTTTGCAATTAAATTTAATCTAAATTCGTTAATTAATTTAAATTAGTAGAAAGTATAACTCATTTTTAGTATTATTTACGGAAAGGAATCTTCACCTAAAACAGCGATAAATTTCACTGGAACAGCGATATGTTTCACTAAAATAGCGAAAGTTTTCGCTACTCTAGATAAACATATAGCTGTTCCAGATAAAATTTTTTTTCCGTGTTATTATTATTAGGTATTATTATTATTATTATCATTATTATTATTATTTTAGTTTTCTCTCTAAATTTCAATTAGTGAAAAGTGACCTGCTAATTTGCATTAGTAAGAATTTTTACTAATTTTTAGTAAAATATTACTATTTGATTTAGTTGCTTAAAATTTGTTGACTAAAATTTTAGTAAAAAGTGAGTAAAAATTAGAAAAAATTCTCACTAATTTAAATTAGTAGGTCACTTTTCACTAATTCAGGTTTAGAGTGTTATTTAGTATTATTAGTATTAGTAGTAGAAATTAATTTAGTAATATATTTTTTTTTACTAAATTTTTAGTGAAAAATGACTACAAATTAGTAGAAATTTTCAATAATTATTATTATTATTTTATTATTATTTTTATTATTGTTATTGTTAATAGTATTTGATTTAGTAATTTACTTTCTAACTAAATTTTTAGTGAAAAGTAACTAAAATAAATATTAGTCAAAAGTTTCAGTAATTTTTAGTATACTATTAGTAGTATTTGATTTAGTAATATTTTTTTTCAACTAAAGTTTTAGTGAAAAATGACTAGAAATTAGTATAGAAATTACTACATTTTAGTATTATATTAATATTATTTTTCTACTATTTTAGTACTATTTTAGTATCATTATATCAGTATTAAATTGAGTAATATTTTTTTAACTTAAATTTTTACTTAAAAAAGAAAAAACTACTAAAAATGAATAGAAATTTTTACTAATTGAAATTAACAAACAAATTCTCACTAATTTAAATTTAAAGAGAAACCCACATATTTTTTGCATTGATAAAAAATATAAAAAAAACGTTAAGTAAATATCGAAATTAATTTTTTTTTAATTCTGATTTAAAAAATTTTTTAATTGACAATTTAACAAAAAAAAAAAAAAAAAAAATATCTTTGCTACAAATGTCAAGACATTTTAACATTTGAAAAGAGCTCTTTAACCCTTTTTTCAAATCTAGATTGTGAAAGGACAAATTCGACAATAGAAGTATAATTTTAGTTGAGAGAGTTATATATATAAAGTATATATAGTCAATGCAGGTATAATATATTTATAAGTGAAAAAATAAAGTGTGATCATAATATTGTCAGAAAAGATGAAGATGCATTTATAAATATGACATGTTCTTATCATACTCTCAATTGGTCCGTCATTCTTTAATTTAAAAAAAAAAAAAAAAAATTTGATCTTCAAAATTTTTTGACACGTACACACACGTCAATAAGGTCAACATATTATTATTATTATTATTATTATTATTATTATTATTATTATTATTATTATTATTGTTATTGTTATTTTTTGATGTCTATATAAGACTGGTCAGCAAGTTCTTGTATTATATACGCGTGAAACAGATCACAATAGGTGACCGTGACGATCCGAATAATATACGTTAATCAAAAACGCCTTTCAAACACTATATATATATGTTTTCGAAAGGTAAAAATGTTCATTCTTTAATTTGAAATCTTGTCACTCATTTTTTTCAATTAATTAATTTGTATGTTAAAAGAGATTCAAATATAAACAAGAAATATTTTACAGACTATAATTATATATATGTATATATATTGACAATATACAAATACATAATTGATATACACAAATGTCACGCGTCTTTCGCGATTATAAATTATAACAAATAGATTCTATAATAGAGAATAGAAAAAACTTGTCAATCATTTCTTGAATACGATTTACACACATATATATATATATATATATATATATTATTGTAAAATATTTTTCCAATACGATATATATATGTTTGTAGAAATAAATTGACATATGATTATCGAATTTTTATTTGAACGAATGAATATTAATTTAACAATGTTTTTTTTTTATTTATTCACAATTATCAAGTTATTGGAGTTTTAAAAAAATTATTTCATTTTTGTTTAAAAATTTAAAAAATTAATTAAATTCAAAATGAAAAAATTATTTAAAAATCCGAAAATTAGAGGAAATTTCTGATGAAATTAAAATTTTTATATATAAAAATAGGCAATTTTTAAGTAGAAAATTTATTGCTTTATCAGACATATATTTAAAAAAAATATTTTTTTTTCAGTAGAAAAAGCATGGATAAAATTTATGTTTTTTAAAAAGTAGAAAATTGTTCTATACCAAAAAAAAAAATTATTTTTAAATTAAAAATGCATTATTTTGTCAAACCAAATTTATTTTTAAGTAGAAAAGAAATTGTTTTGACAGACATTTTTTTTTTTTATTTCTTAAATAGAAAACGTATTGTTTTGGCAGACAAAAAATATTTTTTTAAGTAGAATAATTATTGATTTATTGGATAATTTTTTTTTTTTTTATTTTTAAAGTAGAAAAGTCATTTGTTTTGTCAGATAAAATTTTTTTTTTCGCTGAATTCAAATCTGGAGTCAAAAATAAAAAATTTAAAATGGCGGATTCAATATGGCGGACTATAAAAGTTTAAAATTCATCGTATTCACTCGAAAATCATTACTCGGCAGTTTTCGGGGTCACTGATTACGAATCCGATGTCACTTTTTAAAAATTCAAAATGGCGGATCCAATATGGCGACCAAAAATTAAAAGTTGAAGGATATCATTCCATTAAATAAATTTTCTTATTTTTAATATGAAAAAATATTACTTATCGTGAAATCAAATGTTATTTTTTATTCAATTACTTTTGAAATATAATATAAAAATTAAAAAAGCATAGAATAATTTTTTATCAAGTTTATATTTATATATACATATACACTTTTTTTTTACATTGCTGTTTGATTTGCCTTTGATTTGATGATGACGACTCGATAGTAATGCATACACTTAACGATATTGGCAATTCGGCATCGCATTTAATTTCAACTGCAATGTATGCGGAAATAACAAACATTTTGATCAAACATTTGACAAACACTTGTCTCTGTCGAATCTACCCGAGCTACTATCCCTGCAGTTCGGTGGTTCGGTTGCCTACCTTCTGGCGTTCTATATATATACATATATAAAACTATCGCTCAATTTTTACTTCGATATAAAAAAGAAGAAAAAAATATCTATTTATTGTTTTAAGTGAAATGTAAATAATTTCACGAATTTTTCCATGTGTAGCAAAAATAAATGAAAATTAAAAAAATAAATAAAAAAAAATACATAAAAATGAAAAATAAATAACTAAAGTGGAAATAAAATTATGAAATAATTTTTTAATTAATTTTGCCAATTCAAGCAGCAATATTCTTTAATGTGAATTTTGAATAGTAGCTACTGTAGGGGATGTTGAAGAATTACAAAATTTTATTATATTGAGGGACATTCAAGTGAATAAGATATCCTTGTCGAATTCGCAATTCTAATAATATTCACCTGTCGAGAAAGAGAGAGAAAGAGAGAGAGAGAGAGAGAGAGAGAGAGAGTGGTAACGCCTTTAGAGAAATAAACCGTGTCTGAATCGAATTTCTCAATTATGCTTGTCCTTGTCCTTTTCTCCAAATGTAAAGTCCACTGAACATACATATATGGATTTCAAAATATAAGACATCTGTCAACAGATTTTGATTTTTCTCTTTTTTTTTTACAAGACACACACGTCACATTCAATTTTCTCTCACCTGAAAAGGTAAACATCTGCGCTATTTCCAATCAATTATTTTTTTTTATCATTCAATATAATTTATTTATTTTTATAAATAAATCTTTTTCCAGTGTATTTTCTATTAATTTTTGATATTAACAAATCCTCAATTTACTGTTGAATTATTGTTTCTTAAAAAAAAAAACTATAATCTTTTATTTAATTAATTCTAAGGAAATTAAAAAACAATTATTTTTTATTTATTTAATTTGTACGAAAAAAAAATTTTATTTGGAACAGCGATATGTTTCTCTGGAATAGCGATAAATTTTGCTGTTTTAGTGAAACATATCGCTGCTCCAGGTTGTTATGACCCAAATAATTTTAATTATTATTATTAATTAAAAATGTTGTTGTTGATGGTTTTCCCTTCTAATATTAGCACATTCAATTTGAATTTCGCGGACATTCGATAGTTTGACAAATTCAAACTGGCGCGTAAGTCGCGGAGAGTCGCCTACTAAAAAAATAAACGCACGCCTCGCCGCTTGTAGCGAAATTGGTGAAATTATTTCGCATTTCTAATTATTCTTTAATATACTATATCATACGCGATCTTTGTATCTTTTTCATTGCATTTAATATTGTAATAAAGTATTTTATTTATCAAATAATATTGCCCTAATAACACAAGATATCTTGGGATATATTGATAATATCCCGCAGATATCCTAGGGATGTCCTATGGATATCAAAAGGATCTCTTAAGGATATCCAAAAAATCGGAGGTTTGGATATCCCATGGATATCTGAGGATATCCACAGGATATCATCTGGATATCTCTATAGACTTTCATAAATGTCCTCCTGATATCCCATAGATATCGTCAGGATATCCCACAGATATCATCAGGATATCCCATAGATATCGTTAGAATATCCCACAGATATTTTCAGAATATTCTCAGTATATCTTCTGGATGTCAAGAAGATATTCTCAGGATACTGTTTTTAAAGTCATTATTATGAGCACTATACGAGTGAGAATATTCTGTGAATTAAATTTTATATAAATAAAATAAAAATGCAACTTGTTTTTCGAGAAAGTTGTTTAATTTGAAAAATTATTAACTAATTTTTTTCTCATTCGTGATTCATTCCTTTATTCATATGGTTAATATTGTCAAAAAATAAATTGGCTTTAAACAATATAAATTCTTCCCCGCAAATAATGAATAACTATTAATATTAATTATACATTAAGTGCATGAGTTTATTTAAAAACTTTGAAAAATGCGTTTCAAATCTTCATTTAAAATAAATTAGAAGCTCATAAGATTTTTGTTTTTATTATATTATTATTCATTATATTAGCTTATTAACAATTTTAACCTTTAAAAATATATGTTGAGATATTAAATATCCCGTGAATATTCTAAGAATATCCCACGGACATCCTGAGGATATCCCATGGATATCCTGCGATATAATATCCAATAGATATTTTTTGGATGTCTTAGGGATATCCTGTGGATATCCTATGGATGTCCTGTTGATGTTCCACAGACCGGCGGTTTGGATATCCTAGGGATATCCCAAAATATCCTGGGGACCATTCTAGGATATCGACCATTGATAGGGATATCTTATGGATATCCTAGGAATATCCTTTTGTTATGAGGGTATGAATCATTATTTTATTTATTTTATTTATTTATTTTATTTATTTTATTTATTTTATTTATTTTATTTATTTTATTTATTTTATTTATTTTATTTATTTAGGTAAACAGTTTATTATTTTTTTATATACTGTTATTCTAAAAAAAAAATGCAAAAAAAATTAAAAACTGTGTAGAATAAATAAATGGAGCACTTAATTTTATAAGGAGGATGTTGTATCTTTCTCGAAGTGAATTTGGGTATACACTTAGAGTCGTGTACTTGTGAGAGAGGCTCGACAAATAGTCTTGATATTCTGTTATATATAGTAGAAGCAAATAAGCAGTAGTTTAGAGTTGAGAGAGAGAGTATAGTAGGTGGGTTTATTTCATTGAAGAGGGAGATGAAATTTCGTAGCGTTACTTATGCAATGTAAAGCGGCAGCCCGAGACCAACCCTTATATAAGAGAAAAGGGAAAGGGTCGCCCCCAAAGAACCCCTAATATTATATTCTTGAGCCGCTATAGGCCTTTATATCGTTTCTATATGTATAATACTTGCAGGCTCTTTGGTTTTGGCAATGTGTGAGCGTAGGTTAAATATTCTCTTTCTCTCTCTCTCTCTCTCTCAAATTACGAGATCGTTTTCACCATCACTGCAAGTGCATATACAAATAAATATGACTCTTATTTCATCAGGACAATAAACATATAATATATGCTCATTATAACGCACATTTCTAAAAAATATTTTTTTTCTGTATTCTATATAATCCCAATTATTTTGCACTTTAATAATAATTAATTTTTTAAAGGCTTGCATTGAAATTTTATCTAAATTTTGAGGTTATGTGCGTTTCTTGATTAGGGAAATTTGAAATTATGTTTGTCGGACATAGCCTCAAACCCAACGGTCCCTTGACATATGTCCTTGAATTTTGAGGTTATGTTTGATCTCTGACCTTGAATACAGGAACCCTATATGGCGTTGAATTTTAAGGTTATGTTTGATTCAGGAGTTTGTATCCTGGAGAACTAGGACCTTGAATTTTGAGGTTATGTTCGTTTTAATACTAATATAGGTAGATATATGGGTCGTTCCACGTCAATTCGTCTGTGGGTTTGAGGTTAAAATCAGAACTAAAATTCTAATATATATATAGGTCATTCCATGTCAAGAGTAACCAATCTAAACTAACCTAACCTAATAATTCCTAACCTAACAATTCCTAACCTAACCGAATAATTTCTAATCTAACCTAAGAATTCCTAACCAAATAATTCCTAACCTAAACCTAATAATTCCTAACCTAACCGAATAATTCCTAACCTAACCTAACCTAACCTAATAATTTCTAATCTAACCTAATAATTCCTAACCTAACAATTCCAAACCGAATAATTCCTAACCTAACCTAACATAATAATTTCTAACCTAACCTAACCTAATAATTTCTAACCTTACCTAATAATTCCTAACCTAACCGAATAATTCCTAATCTAACCTAACCTAACATTTCCTAACCGAATAATTACTAACCTAACATAAAACAATGTAGTAAAATCGTAAAAGAAAGTGAAAGTACAAGTGCGAATGTGAAAAAAAGAAATTTTTTTTTGTTAAAATGTATAGTAACAATTACAATATATTTATAAACGTATAAACATGAATTGTATTTTAATTTAATGAGCATAACTATGGGTTATATATACGACGAAATAATCCCGGTTCTCCATATATATATAGAACGAGCTAAGACTTGCCTATAAGGGCAAGAGATTTGTAGTTTCATTAGGCAGCCGGGTGTTCCTTATGATGTTATGTATATATGCCTTTAAACAAGAGAATAATTGTATAATCATAAATTAAAATCATACAAATTCAATTCTTCAAATTACAAAAATTAAATTTAAAAAAAAATTACTTGTCTTTTCAATGAATTTGGTGAAAGAGCCTTTTTGCCGAATAAAAGGTTTAAAAAAAAGGGGGGGGGGCAAAGATCCGTGCCATAAATTCTTCGCTCTTTTCTCGATATCAACATAAATTTTCCCCCCTTCGAAGTGGATTTTTCGCCATAAGTATAATACACGTCATAAAATCATATTGAAATCGCAGGATATATATATAGAGAAAATCTCTCTTTCTCTCTCACTCTCTCATGTGCCAAGTACGGAAGAAGAGAGATTTTCGTTATCGCTCGCCAATTGCAAAATGTGCGCGCCAAAAGTTGTATAAACCCACAAGTGCATGCAATGCAGGCGCCCCCCTCTTTCTATATATGTATATAGATATAGGAAAATCTTCCCTATTTTTCCCTCTTTGCATTATCCTTCCCCATTTTCTCTTACGAGAGCTGCATCGACGCTTTTTCTTTTGAATTTTTTTCGCCTAAAAAAGTTTTGATGCTGCTGTCACCATCTCGTATTCATACATTCGCCCGCGCTCACAAGGACCAATGCAAATAGCTTTCGCATAATGCAACTGCGAATGAATGGGATATTATAGCCAATTGTGCAATAAAATCCCTGAATTTTTTTCAAATTATAAGAATTTTTTTTTTGTACAAAAATTATAATCGAACAATATATTATATAGAAGCAATTTATTTGAAAATTTAAATTATTATTTTTTTTCATTTGACATTGTTAAGGATATTTAAGAGAATTGTATTTTTAATATATATTTTCTTCCATATTTATTATAATAAACTAGGGGGGATAAGCCCTCATTATTTTCCACTTTAATGATTAATTTTTTAAAGGAAAGTATTAAAATTATAAAAATTTAGGGGAAATTTTGAGTTTATGTTCCTTTCTTGGTTAGAGGAATTTAAAATTATATTTGTTGGACATAACCTCAAAACCCTAGGGTCCCTTGACCTATGTCCTTAAATTCTGAGGCTATGTTTGGACTAAGGCCTTGAATCCTGGAAATGCCCTAAAATTTTAAGGTTATGTTTGATCTCTGACCTTGAATCCTGGAACCCCATTGCCCTTGAATTTTAAGGTTATATTTCATCCATAACCTTGTATCCTGGAAAACTAGAGCCTTGTATTTTGAGGTTATGTTCGATTAAATACTAATATAGTATATGGGTCGTTCCACGCAATATCTACAACAATTTGCGAAGTCAGTTTTCAAAAATTCAAAATGGCGAAACCAATATGGCTGACGAAAAAATTAAAAATCGTTCAGAGTATTCTCATACTTGTTATTAAGGGAATTTTTGGGGTTGGCTAATTACGAATTTGAAGTCAGTTTTCAAAAATTCAAAATGGCAGATCCAATAAGGCGAACGAAAAAAATTAAAAATCGTTCGGATTATTATGAAACTTGTTACTAAAGAGTTTTTGGGGTCTTTAATTACGAATTTGAAGTTAGTTTTCAAAAATTCGAAATGTCGAATCCAATATGGCGGACGAAAAAATTAAAAATCGTTTGGAGTATTCTGATACTTGTTATTAAGGGAATTTTTGGAGTTTGCTATAATTACGAATTTGAATTCAGTTTTCAAAAATTCAAAATGGCAGATCCAATATGGCGAACGAAAATATTAAAAATCGTTCGAATTATTATTAAACTTGTTACTAAACGGTTTTTGGAGCTTTAATTACGAATTTGATGTTAGTTTTCAAAAATTCAAAATGGCTGGTCCAGCAATATGGCTGACGAAAAATTAAAAATTAATCTAATTCACTTGAAATTCGTTACTCGGGGGTTTTTGGGGTCATTAATTACGAATTTGAGGTCAGTTTTCAAAAATTCAAAATGGCGAAACCAATATGGCTGACGAAAAAATTAAAAATCGTTCAGAGTATTCTGATACTTGTTATTAAGGGAATTTTTGGGGTTGGCTAATTACGAATTTGAAGTCAGTTTTCAAAAATTCAAAATGGCAGATCCAATAAGGCGAACGAAAAAAATTAAAAATCGTTCGGATTATTATGAAACTTGTTACTAAAGAGTTTTTGGGGTCTTTAATTACGAATTTGAAGTTAGTTTTCAAAAATTCGAAATGTCGAATCCAATATGGCGGACGAAAAAATTAAAAATCGTTCGGAGTATTCTGATACTTGTTATTAAGGGAATTTTTGGAGTTTGCTATAATTACGAATTTGAATTCAGTTTTCAAAAATTCAAAATGGCAGATCCAATATGGCGAACGAAAATATTAAAAATCGTTCGAATTATTATTAAACTTGTTACTAAACGGTTTTTGGAGCTTTAATTACGAATTTGATGTTAGTTTTCAAAAATTCAAAATGGCTGGTCCAGCAATATGGCTGACGAAAAATTAAAAATTAATCTAATTCACTTGAAATTCGTTACTCGGGGGTTTTTGGGGTAATTAATTACGAATTTGAGGTCAGATTTCAAAAATTCAAAATGGCGAAACCAATATGGCTGACGAAAAAATTAAAAATCGTTCAGAGTATTCTGATACTTGTTATTAAGGGAATTTTTGGGGTTTGCTAATTACGAATTTGAATTCAGTTTTCAAAAATTCAAAATGGCAGATTATCCAATATGGCAGACGAAAAAATTAAAGTCTTTCGGATTATTATAAAACTTGTTATTAAAGAGTTTTTGGGGTCTTTAATTACGAAATTGAAGTTAGTTTTCAAAAATTCAAAATGGCGGATCCAATATGGCTAACGAAAAATTAAAAATTAATCCAATTCGCTTGAAATTCGTTACTCGGGGGTTTTTGGGGTCAGTGATTACGAATTTGAGGTCAGTTTTCAAAAATTCAAAATGGCGGATCTAATATGGCGGACGAAAATGTTAAAATTAATCGAATTCGATTAAAACTTGTTACTCGGGGGTTTTTGAGGTCGCTGATTTCGAATTTAAAATTAATTATATTTGATTGAAACTTGTTACTCGGGGGTTTTTGGAATCGCGAATTACGAATTTGAAGTCAGATTTCAGAAAAAAAATTTGTAAAATACAATTTCTTGTAAATAATAACTTTTAATAAACCTTATACACAAAGGGTTATTCTGAAGAGTTTCCTTAAAATTAGAATAATTTTTTTTTTTTATTGAAGACAAAAGTAAACAGTACAAGAGGAGTAGTAGTTTTATATGTAGATATATGTATATATATATATATATATATATATATATAGATACCTGTATATTATAAACGAGGATTCCTCCTAAGGGAAACGTCACGAGGCATGTAAGTGGTTCTTGATTAACACGTCGAGACTCACAGTTTAGGGTTGGGTTCTCGCATGATGCAAAACCATCCTGGCGACGGGTTGCAAGCGCGAAAGGTGGTTATTAGGATTGTCCATGTCACTCAATCAAGAGCCCAAAACTGTCTGTCAGTCAGTCTGTTCGCTCGGTTGGTTCGAAATCGATCTTAAAAACATGTTTACACGCTTACCTTTGACCTTTAGATATATATTTAAAACCTATCCTTATTTCATTCTAATTTTTAAGTGCGCACAATTCAATTATTCAAATTTGTCTCAAAAGGCGCAAAATAAGCTTATGATATACCTAATTTTTATTTATCTAAGAATTAGTTAAATATAATTCTTTTTTTTTTGAAGTTTTAATACAAAAAATAATTAGAAATTTTTTTTTTTTTTTTTTGATATTTTTTAGTAGTATAAATTATAAAATAATATAAAATTTTAGTGAAAAATGACTAGAAATTAGTAGAAATTTTTAGAATTTCTAGTACTAAATTAAATATTACTAAATAAACACTTTCTTAACTAAACTTTTAGAAAAAAATGATTTAAAATTAGAAACTTTCTAAATCTGAATCAGTAGAAATTTTACTAATTCAATCAGTACTTTTCATTTCAACTATGAAGTTTCAGTTATTTTTTGAAATTTACTAATATAATTAGTGAATATACAAGCAATAGAAAATAACTTATGTATAAATCAGTAATTTGTATATAACATAACCTTTAAAATTAACTATTAAATCAGTAGATTTTGTGGCTGCCGCCATATATTTCTATTACTGATTCAATCAGTAATTGATATTTTACTAATTGAATCAGTAAATTTTTTACTAATTGTCAGTTGCTCAATTCTCGCTATGGCAATTAGTAGATTTCTACTGCTAATCAGTAAAATATGACTGATTAAGATTTAGAGAGTACACTAATTTAAATTAGCGAACGAATTTTCACCCTCATAACAAAAGGATATCTTTAGGATATCCATATCAATGGTCGATATCCTATAATGGTCTTCAGGATATCTTGGGATATCCATAGGATATCCAAACCGCCGGTCTGTGGGACATCAACAGGATATCCCTAAGACATCCACAAAATATCTATTGGATATCATATCGCAGGATATCCATGGGATATCCTCAGGATGTCCGTGGGATATTCTTAGGATATTCACGGGATATTTAATATCTCAACATATATTTTTAAAGGTTAAAATTGTTAATAAGCTAATATAATGAATAATAATAAAATAAAAACAAAAATCTTATGAGCTTCTAATTTATTTTAAATGAAGATTTGAAACGCATTTTTCAAAGTTTTTAAATAAACTCATGCACTTAATGTATAATTAATATTAATAGTTATTCGTTATTTGCTAGGAAGAATTTATATTGTTTAAAGCTAATTTATTTTCTGACAATATTAAGCATATGAATAAATGAATGAATTACGAATGAGAAAAAAATTAGTTAATAATTTTTCAAATTAAAAATCTTTCTCGAAAAACAAGTTGCATTTTATTTTATTTATATAAAATTTAATTCACAGAATATTCTCACTCGTATAGTCTCATAATGACTTTAAAAACAGTATCCTGAGAATATCTTCTTGACATCCAGAAGATATACTGAAAATATCCTGAAAATATCTGTGGGATATCCTGAAAATATCTGTGGGATATCCTGACGATATCTTTGGGATATCCTGATGATATCCAAAGGATATCCTGACAATATCTATGGGATATCTAATAGGACATTTATGAAAGTCTATAGAGATATCCAGAAGATATCCTGTGGATATTCTCAGATATCCATGGGATATCCAAAGGATATCCAAACCGCCGATTTTTTGGATATCCTTAAGAGATCCTTTTGATATCCATTGGACATCCCTAGGATATCTGCGGGATATTATCAATATATCCCAAGATATTTTGTGTTATTAGAGACTATAATTTAAATTCAGAGAGCATCGCGGAGAATCGTAAATAATAAATAAGTAAATAATATATAATTGAAATAAGAAAAAAAAAAAAGGTTTTCCATTTATTTATTTATTTATTAAATCGAGTATAATATGATGAAGCAAAATTGAAATAACGGGTAGTGAGGATAATCTGTAAAATGCATTCGTCGAATGGTTTTGGGAAATGATTGGGTGGTTTGAAGTATAGGTTTGGGGGTATATATAAAATGAACATGCTAGTGGAACCAAACTCTCCGGGAATGGCGCAATTGGCAGAGAGAGAGAGAGAGAGCAGCCAACCGTTGTAAAACAATTATTCGGTGTCGTCGAGCCGCCAATCGATATATCATCAATTCCATTGTCATTGCCGGCAATCCCGCGTGTCATGATTATTGTTCCAGCAAGCCGCGTTGTACAATGAATTTCGCGGCGTAGTGCTGATAAACTGCTATCCATTATCAAAAGCGTAGCTGCGATTTTCTCCTAGTTTTCATCTCGCCATTAATCGACCTTTCTCTCTCTCTCTCTCTCTATATATATATATATATAGTATAAATGCATCCAAAACTGCATTCAATGTCTCCTAATTAATTGTCCACAATCAATAATTTATTTTCATCTATATAAAATCCAAATATTTGGATTTTATTTCGAAAAAAAGAAATTTCATAAATGTAAAAACATTGAATATGATTGGCTTTTATGTAGAAATTTTTTTTTTTCCTCTTTGTTAGAATGGAGCCATGTTCATAAATATATATATATATATATATACGGTAAAGTGATTAATTTGATAAATTCAAAACAAGCTTGCATATACTCATTTGCCGGCGGGGCAATAAACTTTCAGCTAGCGGCGGAATAATAACTGATATACGCGAATGTTGAGGGTTAAAAAGAGAAAAGCTTTCTCATAATACGTATAAAGGATATGCGAGCAATGTCCTCGCGCTCGTAAAACCGAAACACAGAGAGAGAGAGAGAGAGAGAGAGAGAGAGAGAGAGAGAGAGAGAGAGAGAGAGAAAGAGAGAGAGATCTCTAACCCTCCTTTCATTTCATTCGGAAATAGAACATCCGCTTCGATCTTGATGTAGTTCCTTCCGTTAAAAGTGATCACTCTATTGTTTTCTTATATCAAACAGAAATTTTCTTTTTTTATTTTTTTATTAACTTCAGTATTTCTTTTCGGAAATAAGAATTATATGAAGAAAAAAAAATTATACCAAAAATCTTTATATCTAGAACAGCTATATATGTTTCTATAGAATAGCAAAAACTTTCGCTGTTTTAGTGAAACATATCGCTGTGCCAGTGAAATTTATCGTTGTTTTATGTGAAGATTTTTTTCTCTGTATATAACTGAAGAATTTCTATTTTTTTTAACATAATTCGAAAATAATAAAAATAAAAATTTTTATTTATTTATTTTTTTTTATTCTTTCAGTTAATTTTGTCTCGTGGCATTAGAAAATACAAAAAGAAACGATTGATTGTAGAAAAACTAAAATACCCTAAAAAAAAAATTACAGCTGTGAACGTAGATTGTAGTGTCACGCGCTTTTCAAAAGTATATAATGATGTGATGTTCGGATTATACTCTTCTTTGCCCTCCCCCCCCCTTTTTTTTCGACAAAAAGAAACGTGCCTCAGTAAGAACCTAGCAGATTTGTGTGACGCAACCACAACATGAAACATTTTCTAATAGAAAAAATAATTCCTACTTCAAAACATTCCTCACTCTATTTTCTGACAATAAAAAATCACTTTTTTTTTTAGAAATAAAAAGAATTTAAAAAAAAATAATATTAATCACGTCGCAAAATAACATGGAAAAAAAATATTTACCTGGAATGTTTTACTAGAATAGGTAAAGTATTTATATTATTAGAATTAAATCATTAGTTAAAACTTTATACTGTTCCAAATTCTTATCATGCAAAAAAGACAAAAAAAAATTTATTTTATTTTATCACCATTTTTTTTAATGTGTGAAAAATTATGTTTACAAAAACATTTTCTATGACGGGGAAAAATGTAATAAAAATAATATAATTTATAATAGATATGACAATGCTCGTATAAAATCTATAATAATGGAATACAATGTTTTTCCATTTTCTTTAGTAGACAATTTATTTTTCTTTTCAAAATTTTATGTTTAATTAAAAATGTATTTAATATTATATATATAATAAAAATTATCGTAAAAGCAGAATAAGAAGGGCGAGAAAATTTCACACTTGATCACCCCCCGCAAATAAGTCACGACGATGAAGTGTATAGCTTAGATCCAAAAATCATATGTCATAATGCTTACGCGAAAAGATTTATCATCTTAAGTTACTATATTATATATAGACGTACAAGAGAGGGAACTTGATAAAAGATCTGAAATTTAAATACATCTATATATTAATGAAAAATAACGAAAATTTAACTGCATTTACTGATTTATTTAGTTATATTGTCAAAATAATAGAATAAAATAGAATTGAATTGAATTAAACTTCATTAGACAATGGGATAGGTTAGAATAGGATATAATAGTATAAAATAGGATTGAATAGAAGAGTATAAAATAGGATTGAATAGGACAGAATAGGGTAGAATAGGATAGAATAGGATAGAATAGGATAGAATGGGATAGAATAGGATAGAATAGGATAGAATAGGATAGAATAGGATAGAATATAATAGGATATAATAAGCTAGAATAGGATAGAATACAATATGATATAAAAGGGTAGAATAGGATAGAATATTATAAAATAGGATAGAATAGGATAGAATAGGATAGGATATAATAAGGTAGAATAGAATAGAATAGAATATGACATAAAAGGGTAGAATAGGATAGAATAGTATAAAATAGGATAGAAAAGGATAGAATATGATAGAATAGGACATAATAGGATATAATAGGATAAAACAGAATATGATATAATAGGGTAGAATAGGATATAATAGTATTAAATTAGATAGAATAGGGCAGAATAGGATAGAATAGGGTAGAATAGGATAGCATAGGATAGAATAGGATATAATAGGATATAATAAGCTAGAATGGGATAGAATAGAATATGATATAATATGATATAATAGGATAGAATAGTATAAAATAGGATAGAATATGATATAATATGATAGAATAGGATAGAATAGGATTGAATAAGATAGAATAGGATAGAATAGGATAGAATAGGATAGAATAGAATAGAATAGAATAGGATAGAATAGGATAGAATAGGATAGAATAGGATAGAATAGGATAGAATATGATAGAATAGGATATAATAGGATTGAATAAGATAGAATAGGATAGAATAGGATATGATATAATAGGGTAGAAATGGATAGAAAAGTATAAAATAGGATAGAAAAGGATAGAATAGGATATAATAGTATAAAATAGGATAGAATAGGATAGAATTGGATAGAATAGTATGAAATAGGATAGAAAAGGATAGAATAGGATAAAATAGGATAGAATAGGATAGAATAGTATAAAATAGGATAGAATAAAGTAGAATTTCATTAGATCGAAAATAAAAAAGTATAGAATAGAATAGAATAAAATTGAATTACATTAAATTGAATAAAATAGAACTTCAATAGATAGAAAGTAGAATAGTACAGAATAGAATAGTATAAAATAGAATTAAATTGAATTTAAGTGAATTAAACTTCTTTTGATAGAAAATATTATAGTATCGAATAGTAAATATTAGAATAGCATTAAAATTCATTAAGTTGAAAATGGAATATAAAATTTAATTGAATTAAATAGAACTATAAATTGAATTGTACTTCATTAGAAAGAAAATATAATAGTATATAGATTAGAATAGAATAAAAGTGCATAAAATAGAAAATAAAATATAATTTAATTCAATTCAATTGAATAAAATAAAGTTTTATTAGTTATATACAATAAAATAGCATAGAATTGAATAAAATTCAATAGAATAGAATTGAATTGAATTCAATAAAATAGAGCTTCAATAGAAAGAATATAAAATAAAATTGAATTTCATTTAATAGAAAACAAAATAGAATAAAAACTATTTTTGCAAATAATTTCTAAAATTTTCCAAAAAAAAGAAAAATAAAATATTTATATTTTTTAATAAATATTTTTTTCAAAGAAGAATTTAAAAATCCTTTCTGAATTAAAAAAAAAAGAGAGGGAAGGACTTGCATATAATCGACCTCGATTCGTTTGCACAGTGTCAAATAATCTCGCGCCAATAGCTCTCATCGAAAAGGGAGAGAGAGAGAGAGATAGAGAGAGATGAATCGAGGTTCTTGTTTGCTGGCACCTCAACATTTGTTTTTATACACTCGTCAGTGTGAAAGTTATTGGCTAAATTCATCCTAGTGTATGTGAGTATCAAAGGTTTTTGTGTGTAAAAGATTTTTTTTTTTTTTGTATATATATACATATATGTGTGTGAAGCACGTATAGGCTACACATTATTTATGAGATTACTGCAGATTATGGGAGACGTGATTCTGATGCGAGCTTTCCAACGACGACGACGACGACGACGACGATGACTTTTGTACATGCTTTCATACATATTCTTTCGCGCAAATGTGTTTGTATTTTATGCGCCGCAAAGTTTAATTTTCAACTCAAATTCTGAATCACTTTATCTCGCACACACGCGATTATAATTTATTTATAGGGTTTTATATAAAGCCGTTTCTCAAATTGCACACACGAATTTATATACGGTTAATTTTTTTTTTTCTTTCTCTAAAGCATGCAATATTCAAGTCTTCATGTGTGCAATGAAGGAAAAAGGTATTTTGCCTGTATTTACATATTTTAACTTTATTTAATGTAAATATAATTAATATAATATAATAAAATTTATTATAATATAATATAAAATAAAACAAAATAAATATAATATAAATTAATACAATATAAATATAATATAATATTCCGTGAAGAAATTTTGCCAGGGCCCAGATCGGGGCCGGATCAGGCTGCCCTATTAGGGAATGAAACGCCGCGCCTGATGTGGTCCTGATTAGGAAATCTACTTTTTCTGGTCGCCTTGATTTGACCCTGATCAGCGTTTCATTTCCTACTAGGGACCTGATAGGGCAATTATTCCACGGGTACTCTCTAAATCTGAATTAGTAAAAAAGTTTACTAATTTGAATTAGTGACTCACTTTTTGCTTCTGAATTAGTAACATTTTACTAATTATTAGTAAAATTTTACTAATTATTAGTAACTTTTACTAAATATTAGTAACTTTTACTAAATATTAGTAACTTTTACTAAATATTAGTAACTTTTACTAAATATTAGTAACTTTTACTAAATATTAGTAACTTTCCCTAAATATTAGTAACTTTTACTAAATATTAGTAAAATTTAACTAATTTTAAAGCAAAAAGTGAGTCACTAATTTAAATGAGTAAAAATTTTTACTAATTCAAATTTAGAGAGTATAATATATGATACTGTACTTTATATATTATATTATATTTATACAATATAATATTACATTTATTGTGTAAAATTATATATATAACATAAGACAACATTTACAATATTATAAACTCAAATAAAAAAAAAAAACGATGTGGAATCTTTCTCCTTTTAAAATAACAAAAAAAAAAAGAATTCCTCTATATATTTGTAAAAGGAAACAATTCGTCAATTGAATGCGAGGAAATCGACAGGGAAGAAATGACAAAGTGAAACTTTCAATATAATGACAAAAGGGACCATTTTATTATCAAGTGTCAAATTCAATTCCTGTCCGCAACCATCCTTTTCTTCCTTCCACTTAACGCTCTAACAATAATATTTATTCGTCGACCGAATCTACGATATTGGCGCCTAATTTATGTCAGACACTCTTTTTTCTCTCCTCTCTTTCAATATCAATGTGTCCCCCCCCCCTTTTTTTTTCTTTTTGCAGTTCCGGAAATTGTGTGACAAAACATTCCCATCGTATATATACATTTTGGTCAATAACACTAGTTTACAGGAAAAAAAATGCACCTAACTTAAATGAATTTTTTTTAAAATAAATATTTTCGTTTTCACAAATTTAGGTTTAAAAAAATATTTTTTTTCCTATTAATTACCTGCAATTTAGAAAAAAATTGGTAACACATTCATTTACACTGAAATTTTTCACACTTACACTTGCAATTTCACTTTGACTTTCACTTACGCTTTAACTTACAATAAATTTTTTAAGCTTACAATAACTTATACTACAATTTTTTATACTCATTTGTCTTACACTTTCACTTACACTTTCACTTTCACTGAATGTTTCACGCTTAAGCTTTACTTAAGCTTCCACTTACACTAAATTTTTTACGTTTATACTAACTTACATTTACATTTCCACTTACACTAAATTTTTTAAGCTTACACTAACTTATACTAAAATTTTTTATACTCATTTGTCTTACACTTTCACTTAATGTTTTACGCTTTCACTCACTTAAGCTTCAACTTACACTAAATTTTTTACGTTTATACTAACTTACATTTACATTTACACTTACACTAAATTTTTTAAGCTTACACTAACTTATACTACAATTTTTTATACTCATTTGTCTTACACTTTCACTTACACATACACTAGATTTTTTGCACTTGCACTTGTAGTCTTAGTGTAAGTGAAAGTGTAAGTGAGAGTGTAAAGTTTTATAGTAAAGGTGAAAGTGAATGTCTGTGTGTAAAAATTTTTAGTGTAAGTGAAAGTGTAAGTGTGAGTGTGAATATTAGTATTGTAAATTTAGTGTAAGTGAAAGTGTAAGTGAAAGTGTAAGTGAGAGTGTAAATTTTTTAGTAAATGTGAAAGTGAAAGTTCGTGTGTAAAAATTTTAGTGTAAATGGAAGAGTAAGTTGGAGTGTAATTACGCGAACTTATCCCTGTAAAAATTTTATTTGATTCAAATAATTAGTTACTTGACTATTATCAAATAAATATTCATTTGTATTAAATTATTTATTATTTGCGTCTTTTAAATGATATTTTTTTCAAATACAGAAATAATTAGTTCAAATACAGTTTATATGATTCAAATAAAAATTATTTGGTTCAAATAAATATTTATTTGATAATAGTCAAGTAACCAATTATTTGAATCAAATAAATTTTCTTCTGATATAACGATTTTATTTTTTACTGTATTTTTTTATAACAAAATAATAGTTAATAATAATTAATTAATAATAGTTAATAGTTACACTTAGAGAAATGATTTATTTTTCTTACAGCCTAATAAATATTTATTTGATTCAAATAAACTTTTGTTTGATTTAAATAAATTTTTATTTGATTTAAATAAAAAAATTTTATTTACGCCAAATAAATAGGCTAGTAGGTTGTGAGACAAATATATATACGTTTATTTAACTCAAATATATTATATTTGGTTTAAATAAAACATTTCTCTGGGTGTAATAATAACTAGTTAATAATAATAGTTAATAGTTAATAATTAATAATAGTCAGCTAATAGTAATAAACAGTTAATAATAGTAAATAACAGAATACAATTTTATTTTTACCTTTAAAACACTTGAAGTACAAAAAAAAAAATAAACGATAAATTTCACCCGAGAGTAGTGGATTTTAGTGGTATTTTTTTTTTTTTCTTTTTTTTTTGCAATTACGAATTGGCTGTACACGACAGCGGTACGCGCCAACGTGTTCCCCGTTTTTCAAAACTCTTTATTGCTCCAGTCGCCACTGTATTCAAAAGGGGGCTAAAAGTGACGTCGCTTCAGTTTTATGCCACCAGGTGGTTATGGTCGACAAAAAAAAAAAAAAAAAACAAAACAAAAAAATGCAATTTTTTTTTCTCCCTAGGTGTGATTTATTTTTTCTGTCCGTCTCGTCTGTCAACTACTTGTCGTGTGTGGGAGGTGGAGGGAGAGGGGAGGGGGGGGAACTTTGTATCTGTGTGAATATTAATTTCGCTCGCGTCCACTTTTTCAAGAGAGGCTAACATTGTTGCCCGGATTAAAAACTCTTTTTTTTTTTTTTGATTTATTATTTTATATATATCTTTATTTCACTTATTTCACCTGTCGTGGAATATCAATTTGACTCTCTTTTCGAGCGTATATACAAATTTTTAATCGTATTTTCTTTTTTTTCGGCAACTCAAACATTTTTTTTTTATTTTATACATTTATTATTTTATTTTATTTATTATTATTTATTTATTATTATTTATTATTATTTATTTATTATTTAACAAATTTATCATTTACTATATTTATAATTTTATTATAGTTTGTTCCAACCAAAAATTATCAAAATTTACTTCTGGGCACAATATTGTTGTACTGCGTCAGTATAGTAAATTTTGTGATAGAGGTTATTATAATTTATTATTTTATCATAATTCACTATTTTTTAAAATTCCCAAGAAATCGGGAGATAATTGAAGAATTACAGGAGAAAATAATTTTTGAAGCATAACAATAATATAATTAATTAGTGGAAGTTAAAATGAAAACAATCAAAATGGAAAAACATTGATGAAGTGTGAAATGACAAACACATGCGCCCTCTCGTCATTTCCCCCCTCTCCATCTCTCTCTCTCTCATCTGGTGGAATCATCGAACGATGAAACACTCGATTACGATTAACAATGATACTAATTCACTTCTGCCAATCTCCCTGGCAAAGCTCGAAAAAGCCCCTCTCCAATACATATATATATATATATATATATATATATATATATGGCCTTTTCATTGGAACCTATATTGGAATCGATGCAGTTCGTTATAAGCGAAGCGTTCGACATGGCTGCCAACACCAGTTTCCACCACTGTAAAACGGTTAAATGACCGCATATACGTCATTCCCTATATATATATATATGCCTCGGTGATCTTTTTTTTCCTTTTCACATTCTTTTTTTTAACCCATAACAAAGATTTTTATTATATATTGTTGAACAGAAAATTTTTCTCAAAAAAAAAATATCTCTAAATTTTCACTAATTCATTGTTTGTGTAGAAATTTTTTTTTTTTTGGTGCAATCAAGATAGTAGCTGTACAGTAAACGTCTCATGTAACTGATCACAAAAAAGTTTACTGATATTAACTAAAATTTTTATAGTTTCATAGTATAAACGCCACTAAGTGTTTTTTAATTAGAAACTGGATAGATACTGTCTGGGAAACCTAATTTAAACCATAAACCCCCCTTAAATCTAATTTTTCATAATATATAGAAACGCTGGATAGTTTCCATATAGGTTAACTATCCAGAATAGTGTAACTGCCCTGATGCTAGATAGAAAAGACTAGTTTCCGTACACTTTAACTGTCTACAAACTAGATACTTGTGATACAAAATATCACTAAATAGTTTTCATATAGTTTAACTATCTAGGCCCTAGATAGTATAACTGTCCTGATACTAGATACTGAGCCCTAAATAGTTTTCATATAGTTTAAGTATCCAGAAGCATGATAGTCCTAGTACTATATAGTTCGCACTAAATAGTTTCCATATAGTTTAACTATCTAGAAACTGTATAGTGTAACTATCCGGATACTAGATAGTTAGCACTAGATAGTTTTCATATATTATAAGTATCTAGCAACTAGATAGTCCTCGTACTAGATAGTTAGCACCAGGAAGTTTCAATACAGTTTAACTAACTAGAAACAAGGTAATATAATTGTCTTGATACTAAACAGTAAGCACTAGTTTCCATATAGTTTAAGAATTTAAATACTAGATAGTATAACTGCTTTGATACTAGTTAGTTAGATCTAGATAGTTTCCATATAATTTAACTATCATGAATCTAGATAGTATAAATGCTGTAATAGTAAATAGTTAAGACTAGATAGTTTCTATATAGTTTTAGTATTTAGAAACTATATAATATAACTGCCTTGATTCTAGTTCGCACTAAATAGTTTCCATATAGATAAATTTCTAGGAAGTAGATAGTATAACTTTCCTAATGCTAAATAGTTAGCACTATATAGTTTCCACATAGTTTAGCTATCTAGAAAGTATATAGTTTTCACATAATTTGACTATCTAAAAACTGGATAGAAACTGTCCTGATACTAGAAAGTTAGCCTTAGATAGTTTCCATATAGTCAAAGTATCTAAAAACTAGATAATATAATTGTCCTAATACTAGATAGTTAAGACTAGATGGTTTCCATATAGTTTAAGTATTTAGAAACTAGGTAGAAACTATTGTAAACCTATTCTAAATAATATATAGATACGTTAGATAGTTTTCATAAAGTTTAAGTACTTATCATAGTTAACTATTATAGTTAACTAGTTTTGTCATAGTTCAACTGTACTTTAACTATATAGAAAATAGTATAAATGTACTGTACAGAAACGTGAAATAATAAACGGAAAAGAAGGAGATTTTAAATCTAGTATGTGTCGTCACTTTTCCAAATAACCTAGATGCACTGGATAGTTTCTATATAGTTAACTACCTGAAAGCTAGATAGTTTCTACATAGTTAACTACGTGGAAACTAGATAGTATAACTATTTAATAATACTAAGAACTATTTTATAAAAAAAATCATCTAGATTCACAAAATAGTTTCCATATAATTTGATTATCTAGAAACTTGATCCTAGCGTTACAATTCTAGCTAGTTTCTAGGTAACCTAACTATACATTAACTATATGGAAAATAGTACAACTGTACAGTAACTTTAAAGAAACATGAAATAATAAAGTAAGAATTTTTAAATCTAGTAAGTCCTAATTTTTCTAAATAATTTAACTTTTCTCTACAGTTTCTATATAATTTAACTATCTAGAAACTATATAGTACAACTGTCTAATAACACTAATAACTTTCTAATGAAAAAGAATCTAGATGCACAAAATAATTTCCATATAGTTTAAGGAACTTGTTAGTCATACCGTTACTGTTCTAGCTAGTTTTAGTATAGTTTGGAATAGTTACCATTCTAGCTAGTTTCTGTATAACTTAACTATACATTGACTATTTGGAATATTTCAACTGTACTGTCACTGTATAAAATATTTCCACACAGTTGGATTTAGAGAGATGAAAAACAAAATTCTACTTTCATTTGTTGTAGGAAATTTAATGCAGAACAATATAAACAGAGATGCAGGCACTTGTTACTATATTAAATGAGAAATATGTCTTGTCATCAGAAAAAGTTCCATCATCATCTGTATGACGTGTAAACATCTCATAACTATATTTTATCCATCTGCTATACTGATGCTCAAAAGCTTATAATATATATTATATTCTCATAGGAAAAAAAAAGTGAAAATATTTTGAAAAATATATATATAAATCTTACACATTCCAATTTACTGGCTGTATACATTATTTAGAAAGCATTATCTTGTCTCTGAAACGTGATTTGTTTTTCATCATTCATTTTCTATATTTTAAGTTATTAAATTAAAGATTCATTTTCCATATTTATTACTGTTATTAAATTGAAGATTCATTTTCTATATTTTCAATTAATAAGTTAAAAATTAATCTTCCTTTTTTTGTATTTTATTTTACAGTTATTGTAATTAATAAAATGGAGGTAAAGGTAGACCGTCTTGACACTGACACTGCAAACTCTCCCAAGGTAAGTTTGGCAAATTGCATGACTAAATAAATAATAAATTTTACACTGTATATATATATATATATATATATATATATATATATATATATATATATATATATATATATATATATATATATATATATATATATATATATATATGATTTCATATTTTTTATACTAAATTACAATTTTAATTTTCAATTTTTATTTTTACTTTCACTTTTACTTTCTAATCGGTGGAAGTGAAAGTAAAAATGAAAGTGAAAATTAGAATTAGTGGAAGTAAAAATTAGAAGAAGAGTGAAAATCAGAATTTATGTACGCGGAACTAAAAATTAGAATGAGATTGAAAATTAGAATTAGTAAAAATGGAAGTGAAAGTGAAAATTAGAATCAGTGAAAGTGTAAATGAAAATAGAATTACACTAACCGAAAAATAGGGTTTTCCCTTCGAATCAATTTTATAAAGTTCGTAATCAAATAAAATAACGTGATGTTTATCGCCAATGTACATAGTTCTACCAGAATCTTTAGTTTCTGCTTTAAGTTGAAAAATTTCTGTTACCATAACATCTCGAATCAAACCAAACCAATCAGCATAATATAAATCTAGAATTTCAAAAAAAAAAAAAAAAAATGTGAATATTAAAATATATTTAATTTATTTGCAAGTGAAAATTTATACCTTCATCGGATCTTCGATTAATTGTAACATTTTTTTCTACAATCATATCAACTGGTTTACTAAGAAAATAATATTTCTGACCCTCGAACAATAATTCTTCACTATTATGCTGTATGGTTATCTTAAAAAAAAAACACTTTGTAAATAGTTCTTTTCAAAAAAAAATTATGTACGAAATAAATAACTATATTTTCGATTTTTATTTAATTATAATTATTAACAATTAATTTGTTTATTTATCAATATATTAATTTTTTTTAATAATTAATTTATTTATTTATTAATATATTAATTTGTTTATTAATTAATTAATTTATTTATTTGTTTACTAATTACTTTTAAAATTTGTTAATTTATTTATTTACTTCATTAATTTGTTCATTAATTGATTAATTAATTTATTTATTAAATTATTTATGAATTTGTTTATTAATTAACTTATTAATTAATTTGTTTATTAATTAATTTGTTTACTAATTAATTTTTTAATTTGTTAATTAATTTATTTATTTACTTGTTTATTAATTGATTTCTTTATTAATTTGTTGGTTAATTAATTAATTTGTTTACTAATTAATTTATTAATTTGTTTATTATTTGATTTATTAATTTATTAATTGATTTGTTTACTAATTAATTTTTTAATTTGTTAATTTATTTATTTATTTACTTGTTTATTAATTGATTTCTTTATTAATTTGTTCATTAATTGATAATTTTTTTATTTATTAAATTATTTATTAATTTGTTTATTAATTAACGTTGTATGTAATTTGTTTACTAATTAATTTATTACTTTGTTTATTAGTTAATTTATTAATTTGTTTATTATTTCATTTATTTGTTTATTAATTTATTTATCAATTAGTTAATTAATTAGTTCATTTATTAATTTGCTTATTAATTAATTTATTTATTAATTAACAGTATTAAATTTATAAACATACTTTAAAATTCTTATATTCTGGTAATTGTTTATCAGTTGGAAATTGTTTTGTCAGCCATTTACGATTAGTTTCATTTTTCTTGACATAATTTTTAATTGGTCCAAGTACTCTGAGAAGTGGTGAATTGCCAAAACAACTAGACTATACCGAAAATAGAAATAATTTTTTTTTTCTATTCAAAAGATGTTTAATTTTCCAAAAGAAAAAAATTTGTCACCTGTTCCTGAGTTTGTACGAATATATAACCTATTTCAAAGGCATTTGTATCCATTAAATTTGGAATAGGCAAAAAATCTGCTGCAATTTCTTCAACAACTACAGGAGATACCAATTCCCAAAGTTTTATTAAATTCAAATCATGTGGAATATTTAATTTTTTTTTTTTAATCACTTCAAATATCTCCATTTTAGAAATTTTCAATTTAGCATTTTTCTTGAAATTTTTATTTAAAATAAAACATTGCATTTAATACTATTCCAAATTTTGATATATAATTAACCTAAAATCAAAGAATTAAAATTTCAATGTCAACTGTTTTTTTTTTTTTTTTAATTTACTATAATAAATTTTATTGACAAAAAATGGTTTTTTTTCTGAAAACATTTCGAAATTTTATTGACAAAAAATGGTTTTTTTTCTGAAAACATTTCGAAATTTTATTTAATTTTCGTAATTTTTATTATTTATTTTTTATTACTTCAAGGATTAACAAAAAAAAAAATTTCAATTTTGCTGTAAATTTTATCAAGATATATATTCATCAGATATAGAATTAAATTTCAAAGAATGAAGACATCTCCATATTATATATATATACAAGTTTAATGATTCTAGTTGGCCGATAAGATGGTTGTTTCACTAGGCTCTTATCGTGCCTTTTGAGTAAAGAGAGCGTGCGGCCAATATAATGCCTTCTTCGTGTCCTAAATCACGGTGTTTGCATAAAATATTAATAAGTAATACGAGTCAATCCGGGATTAAAGTGGTGTGTTATAGGGTCGGCAAAAAAGTTCCCGAAGTAAAACCAAAGAGATACAGACACACTATAATATATATCTCTATTTTATTTTGTTTGACTTAGCCTTTTCCCACGAATGACCTCCACCCGTCATCGATCTTCTCGGCTCACTCTCTTTCTCTCTTTGGTAAATAGTAATAATGCGAATTGACACGTGACGAAGCTGTCCCAACATCCCCCAAAAACACGAGGGTTATTGTATGTATCATCACTGTTTCTTTAAACACTGTATATACTCTTTCTTAATATAAAAATAACAAAAAAAAATTTTTATAAACATTTTTTTTCCATAATTTGATAAAATTTTTTAGATTTCTGAATTACCGACAGTTTCAAACTAAAAAAACTGTTTTACCATCAGTCGGCAAAGTAGATTTCTATGTCGGTAATTTTTATATTTTCCAAAAAAAAAAAACTTTCTAAATTACCAACCGATGGCGCTGCGATACGAGTCACTATCTCCAATTCCCTTGTCGCATAATCGCAATAACTCTGTAAAACAAAAGGTATTAATTTAATACCTACTTTAGATACTAAATTGTCATTTGGTTTTATTTTGATATCTAAAATCGTATTTTAGTACTTCTTTTTACAGTGAAAAATTAGAACCCAACAATTTTATATAAAAAAAAAAAAAAATTCGTTAGTATTGTTCTTTTTTTGAAAAGAAATTTGCCTTTAAAAAGCGAAACGTTTTTTTTTTTTTTTTTTTTTGTTGTGAAGAAAATACATTGTGTTATTATGAACGTGTGTAGCGTAATTGGCAATAGTTGTATATCAGTGTTCGTCAGGCTCTTGAGGCACGTGTCGTGTGCCTGTTTCAATAATAATTCCTTCTTATAACCTCTTTCAGATAGGGAAAACTGGAGCGCTTGTCAATGTTTGCATGTGTCGCCACCCACCTACTTATGGAAATCATTTAATTTAGCCCCCCCCCCCCCACCACTCTCGGATCTTATCGTTGAAACCTATTCGTATTCATTGCTTCTCGAGAGGGAAAATGCCACTATCATGCGATTGCGTTTCTCTTTTTTATATCCCAGGATTAGACTCATGGTTTAAGTTAACATTTAAATCAGCCCCTCTCAAAACAAGATTATTATTATAATACACTCTGTTAATATATTGTATATATTTTTGCTTAATGATGCGTTTTTATAAGTTTTTTTTTTTCGTTATTAAATAATTTTTTATTAATCTATTTTGGTTGGTACTAGTAAAATTTTTTTGTTACCTTTGATTTTGATTGTTTTAATGAAAATTTGGTTGACGTAATCAAAATTAAACAAAGGGATTTTTGTAGTCCTATAGATAAAGTTTGTATGGGGTAACAAAAATTTTGTTGAGGTAACAGAAAAATTTTTGTTTAAATACCAACCAAACGTTTTGTTGCAGAACCAAAGTCTTTTTTCAGTGTTGCATTAGGTGATTTCCATTTGCTTCTTTTGGTAACGATTTAGTTACTTCAGCGAATTATTTGCTACGGCAGCAAATGGATATTTGCTATTAGTAGCAATAGCTAACGTTAGGCTGGAAATATTAACTATCGCACACTCAGAAAAATATGCCAGTATTTCTGCCAAAAGCATAACAATTATTATTAATTCCAAAGCATCTTCTACAGAATTTGTAAAATATGATATAAAAGCAATGCTTTTGGAACATCAACAGCATTTCTGCTGAAGGCATAAAAATTATTTATTTTCCAAAGCATATGCTACAGAAATTATTTTATATTTTACAAATCTAAATGCTATTGAACCAATAGTATTTCCGAGAAAAGTACAAAAAATATTGTTCCAAAAGCATAAGCTGTAAAATTTTTATCATATTTTACAAATTCTATAGCAGATGCTTTGGAATTGATCATTTTTATGCTAAAGAATTTTTATTACCATTTATTCTATATAGCAAAATTCTATAGCATATGCTTTGAGAACATCAACAGCATTTCTGCCGAAAGCAAAAAAATAATTAATTCCTAAAGTATAAAAAATATTGTTCCAAAAGCATAAGCTGTAAAATTTTTATCATATTTTACAAATTCAATAGCAGATGCTTTTGGAACATCAACAACATTTCTGCTGAATGCATAAAAATTATTTATTCTGAAGCATATACAGAATTTAAGCTACAAAATTTGTATTAGATTTTACAAATTCTGTAGCATATATGCTTTTGAAGCAATACTTTTAATGCTTTTAGAAATTAATAAATTTTTATATATGCTTTCGACAGAAATCCTACTGATATTCCAAAAGCATATCTACCGAACGCATAAAAAATTATTAATTCCAAAGCATTCTGCTAAAGAATTTGGAAAATAAGCGGTACAAATTCTGTAGCATATGCTTTTGGAACAATATTTTTAATACTTTAGGAATTAATTATTTTTCTGCTTTCGGCAGAAATGCTGTTGATGTTCTCAAAGCATATGCTATAGAATTTTGCTATATAGAATAAAATGTAATAAAAATTCTTTAGCATAAAAATTATCAATTCCAAAGCATCTGCTACAAAAATTATTTTATATCTTACAAATCTAAATGCTATTGAACCAACAGTATTTCCGACAAAAGTACAAAAAATATTGTTCCAAAAGCATAAGCTGTAAAATTTTTATTATATTTTACAAATTCAATAGCAGATGCTTTTGGAACATCAACAACATTTCTGCTGAATGCATAAAAGTTATTTATTCTGAAGCACACAGATTTTAAGCTACAAAATTTGTATTAGATTTTACAAATTCTGTAACATATGCTTTTGGAGCAATACTTTTAATGCTTTGGAAATTTATGCTTTCGGCAGAAATGACACTTGATGTTCCAAAAGCATATATACCGAACGCATAAAAAATTATTAATTCCAAAGCATCTGCTATAGAATTTGTAAAATTGTATAAATTCTACAGCATATGCTTTTGGAACAGTCGTATTTTCGATACTTTTAGAAAAAATACTGTTCGGTCAATAGCATACTTTTCTCAGTGTACACTTAAATATTAGCTAATTGTTAACACCAACTAGCTGGAATAGCTAATAAAATTTCTATATATCCTAATAGCAATTAATTTCAACTGGAATAGAAAACTATTAGTTGAGTTGACTATAATTTGCATCAGTTAATTATTATTTAGCAGCAGCTAATTATAATCCAAAGCATCTAACCTTTTTCCTCCGTAAACCTTTAAAACACTAAAATTAAGCAAAAAAAAAATAATAATAACTTTCCGCATACAGAATTCAATGACGATTTCCTCCCTAGAATGCAATCTAAAAATGCTCATCAGCAATTTAAAAGGACGACAGGAAGATGGTTGCCGAAAGTGTAGCAAAAGAGGGGATTTGGGGGTTGGGGGGGGGTTTGGGAGTAAAGTGAAGAGGGGTTGCAAGAGTGGCAGGCGGTGGTGGCTTTTGCGTAAAAGGGGGTTAGCGAGTCGTGATCGAGGTTGTAGAGGTGGGAGAGATGGAAGAGTGACTCCTAAAAAAGCAGAGAAAGAGGAAGAGAGAAAGAGAGAGAGACAGAGTAGGAACGATCCATTTACGAAATGCTCATCGACCGCTACTGCTCCACCTTTACCACCCGCAGGGGGTTTTAGAAACGCGCCCATAGTAGGATTACTCTGATTCGTTTTGGCTTGCAGATTTCGCTTTTCCAACCGCTTCCTTCTTCATCCGCACCCTCAAACCATCTCTCCCACCTCTCTTCTCGCGAATCCTTGTATACAGCTCACTGAAAGCTGTAGCCGGAAAGATTGGACGAATTCCCGTTGGCACTTTTCACAAAAAAAAAAAAAAAAAAAAAGAAAAGTAATTCTCAAGAATAAGAAAGCTTGTAATAATTGCTGATTGTTTATGATTCATTTGAAGAGAGAAAAAAAAATGGGGGGCTAATCTTAATCGTTTGGATTAGTACTGTATTTTTACAGTACGTAATTTTAATATTAGAAAATGTTTGCAGATTATTGTTTTATTTGCAATAATAACTATAAACATATATAAAGACAATTTTAAACGAAACATTTTCGCAGAAAAGAATGGAGAAATTGCGCGCCTGCAGAGAAAACCACTGACACAAGTAAAGAGACAATACCGAGTTAATTAAAGTCCTGTTGGCATTAGAGTCGTACTTCTCGTTTTCTCCTTTTCTCGTTCTCGCATTCTAGAAAACGGTAGCTTCGAATATACCCTCAACCAGACACAAAACAATGAGTGCTCTCGCGATAAAAGAAATGGTTAGTCAGCCGAATCCGTTCGTGGTAACAAGTTCGTTAAAACATTTCTTTCTGACACTCATAGGGTGTCTGCTCTTTTTTCAAAAGAAATATACTTCTGATAATTTTACCTTCTATATATATGAAAAAAAAAAAATAATTCCCTAATAGGGAATATTAAATATATTAAATCTTTGTAAATAATTGATTGAGGCCAAATTTGTTAATATATTTATTCTTTGAAAAAAAAGGTCAATTCAGATTATCATTAATATTCTATGCTATAATGCCTGTTCGCAAAATTCGTCGCAACACGTGTGACATGACACATCTTGTTAACGGAATCAGAGTAACAGATGCGACGGTAGCAATCGGAGCGTGTTAGAGAGGGTCTCCTTGTGATTCTTGATTGACATATTTTCCACAGTGGATTTCATTCAAAATCTCGAGCACATTCGGTGCGGATCGGATGTAAAAGTCAATCCCTCTTTCAGAATCCCCAAAACATAATAATAATATTGAGAGAGAAAAATCTATATACGTAACATGAAAACAATATTGAAAATCATAAGTGTTCCAAAACAAAGAAAACAAGTTTAATTTTATGAAATGGAATAACAAAATTTGCCCCTTTTGGACAAACATATAAGAAGAAAGAATAAGAAAGAATTTTTAGAATACAGAAAAAGACGGAAACAAAAATGGGTCTGGTAGGTGGCACCACGTCCCATTTCGTTTATTTTCTGCAACATAAATAACGTAATTTTAAATTCTCTAATTCCACACTGAGAAAAATATGCTATTGAGTGAAAAGCATTTCTGTTAAAGGCATAAAAATTATTAATTCTGAAGCATATGCTATAGAATTTGTAAAATATAGATTCTATAGCATATGCCTTTGAATCAATAATTTTTATGCCATTGTCAGAAATACTGTTGATTCAATAGCATATTCAGTGCATTAAGGACACTATCTTTTATTTTAAAAAAAAGTAATTACAAAACATTACCAAATTATTAAGATTAGAATGAATTAAAAATTTTGATGCTAAACAGATTTTGGTTGCTGTAAATAAATTTTTGTGGCGTTAGAATAAAAATTTTACCAAAGGGCGTTCTGTTAATTCATAAAATATATAAATTAATAGACAGACCCTCCTGTTATATAAGTTTAACTATTATTTAACTCGGATATATATATATAATATATGATCGATAAAATCAGGCCAGGTGGGTCGTTTTCTGATTGATGGCGCGGCACAAGCGGAGAATATAACGCGTCTAAAGTGCCGATAATTCTAGACCTGTTGTTGTTATTTAAGAGACTGGCTTGTATTATAACCCCTCCTGAAACAAAACTGTAACTGATCTCTCTCTCTCTCTCTCTCTCTCTCTCTCTCTCTCTCTCTCTCTCTCTCTCTCTCTCTCTCTCTCTCTCTCTCTCTCTCTCTCTCTCTCTCTCTCTCTCTCTCTCTCTCTCTCTCTCTCTCTCTCCTCTCTCTCTCTCTCTCTCTCTCTCTCTCTCTCTCTCTCTCTCTCTCTCTCTCTCTCTCTCTCTCTCTCTCTCTCTCTCTCTCTCTCTCTCTCTCTCTCTCTCTCTCTCTCTCTCTCTCTCTCTCTCTCTCTCTCTCTCTCTCTCTCTCTCTCTCTCTCTCTCTCTCTCTCTCTCTCTACAATCGGGTGTTCAACTGGCGACGCCTAATAAAACTCCCCCGTTGCACAAAATCATAAAAATTCTCCGCGCTTGTATATATACAATATCAGTCAATTTAATCAACGTTAAAGATGCTATAATATTTACCCTTCAGGATTAATACTTATATCTTCACCTATATATTTAATATTTTCATATAACAATCTGAATCTACTTTTTTATAACAATCTAAACCCATATTTTTTTACAATCCGAACCCATTTTTTTTATAGCCATCCGAAGTCATTTTTTTGTAACAATCCGATCAGGCCCCTGAAAGTTTTCGTTTTTCTTCTTTTTAAAATCAAAATTTTCTTTCAATTTTCCAATTTACCGATTCTCTAACCGATTTTTGTTCTTATTTTTTTTTTTTTTTTGGTCAGGTGGACGACTTTAGGCGAAGAGGCAAGCTGCACCGGCTGCTATTTTTCTCAATTTTATATATACCTTTATCTACCCTGATCTCAATATAATATAAGTATAGGTATAACTCTCATCGACGATTATCCGAAACGTTGTCAGAAACGGCTGAAGGCTATACATAAAAAAAAGAAAGAACTCGCCATTATGTGGATTTTTATAATTTTAATTTATTAATTATTAATTTTTATATGTGAAAAAAATTAAGTAAATTTTAATTACATATATCATTTATAAAACTGATCGTTTAATAAATGGATATTATTTCTCCCTGCATGTATATATATATATATATATATATATATATATATATAAAAGTAAATACAAAATTGAATGACAATGATTTGAATCGAATATTGAACAGAATGTGTATTGGTATTACTCTCCATGTCAGACATTTGTCACTTGGTTAATCCCTATTAGATCATGCTAGGATTTTAACCCCGTTCCTACTCGTGTGCCTTTTATGCACCAAAGAGTAATCTTGTTTGAAAAGTGAGCATTCACATGAAGGGGAGGCTTGAAACCCTGATGTGTTAGAAACGAAAAAGGGATAACTGCATGCTCGCACACAAACATGAGAAAACATATAAATTTAACTCTAATCCGCATTATTATAATTGTATTCATATTTAGAGGATGAAAAATTTCATTAATTTGAATTAGAGAAAAAAAAACGGTCAAAAAATTATTTATAAAAATAGAAATAAAAACAAATATATATATATATATATATAAATAGAAATGTTAATAAAAATATAAATAAAAACATAAATGAAAACATAAATAAAAAGATAAATAAAAATATAAATGAAAATTTAAATATAAAAATATAAACAATTTGACAAAAGGAGAAAAAAAATTAGCTATCTGCTACTAGCAGATTTAGGCTATTAGCCTAATTGCCATTCTACCAAAAATTCACAGCTTACTACTGGCGCAATACTGGTACTAGTACCACTTTAGTACTTGTAGTACTGTGACGACACTGTGCCAGTAGTCCATTTTTGATACGTTATAGCAAATATTGTTAGCTAATTCAACTAATAATTATAGCTTCAAAAATTAACAGATTTTGTATCACCAGTTAATTATTGCTATACCAAAAAAAAGCCAACCATATTTCTGCTTTTTCACCATGCAAAAAATAAAAATTCTCCCACACTGAAAAAATATAATTTTTACCCAAAAAAACAAAATAGTACGCAACAAATTTACCCTACTTGAGGGCGCCATCGTCCAGTTAAAATTATCCATAACAAAAATTATAGATTGTTTTCTGTGGCATCAACTTTTGTAATTTATTTTCTAAATTTAACAGATAGAGAGCAAAAAAAAAAACAAATTTAATTTCCGTACTAATAAAATCAATCAAATCTGTCTTTGGAAGATGATATCAGAATCAGTAACAAGCATTTGTGATATACTAATCCCTTAAACGGATTATCAATTAAATGTGTCGCTTCCAGAGGATAGTTGAAGGAGATGGCAAGTTCTGAATTTGATAGGTGGAAGGAGTTAGGATTGAAGGCGTGTATATATAATAATAATAATAACAATAATAATAATAACAGATTCCATTGCCCTTAGGTGACTGTTTCCTTTTTAGAAATCTTTCGATGGTGTATATAAAGTTTCAACTAAAGTGATGATGCGTCAAAAGTGAGACATGTATCAAATGTATTGCATTCTTTGGGAATTAACTATTTTTTTCCCTTTTTATTATACACATCTGCCACTTTGATCTACTATATATACACACAATTCTCAAGGGATCATTGGGACATTTTGACACTGAGGGCGACATATGCATACATATATAAATTTTTGCATACTATTGTTTTATTTGAGTTTCATTATAAAATAATGTTTCTGCATTTCTCAATTAGATTTTAAGAATTATTTATCAATCAACGGAATAACATAAAAATTTTCCTTTTCGTGCAAAGTGATGTAAAATTCTGATAAATAGAAATTCAAAGAGAAATTGAATTTTCGGTTATATTAAAATTCTGGGGTAGAAAAATACCCCAGAAAAATTCAAACTACGGCCCTGGAAGCAAAACTGTTATGGTGGCCTAACCTTACTTCAGTTTAGTTAGCGAACTATCAATTTTGACCCTGGAGGCGATTATTTATTAAAAATAGTAAAAATAACTGATGGTACTTAAAAATCGCCTGCTAAGGTAACGTATACTACCATGATAACAGTTGCTATGGAAACGGTTGCTATGGTAACAGTTACTGCTAAGGTAACTTTGATAACATTTACTGTGGTAACAGTTACTTTGGTAACAGTTACTGATAAGGTAACAGTTACTGTGGTAACAGTTACTGATAAGGTAACAGTTACTGTGGTAACATTTACCTGTGGTAACAGTTACTGTTCTAACCGTTTGCTATGGTTACAGTAACTGTAGTAAAATTTACCTGTGGTAACAGTTACTTTGGTAATAGTTACTGTGGTGATAGTTACTGTGGTAACAGTTACTGCTAAGGTAACAGTTACTGTGCTAACTGTTTGCTATGGTTACAGTTACTGTGGTAACATTTACCTGTGGCAAGAGTTACCTGTGGCAACAGTTACCTGTAGTAAAAGTTACTTTGGTAACAGTTACTGCTAAGGTAACAGTTACTGTGCTAACCGTTTGCTATGGTTACAGTTACTGTGGTAACATTTACTGTGGTAAAAGTTACCTGTGGTAACAGTTACTTTGGTAACAGTTACTGTGGTAACAGTTACTGTGGTAACAGTTACTGTGGTAACAGTTACTGTGGTAACAGTTACTGTGGTAACAGTTACTGCTAAGGTAACAGTTACTCTGCTAACCGTTTGCTATGGTTACAGTTACTGTGGTAACAGTTACTTTGGTAACAGTTACTGTGGTAACAGTTACTGTGGTAACAGTTAATGCTAAGGTAACAGTTACTCTGCTAACCGTTTGCTATGGTTACAGTTACTGTGGTAACATTTACTGTGGTAAAAGTTACCTGTGGTATCAGTTACTTTGGTAACAGTTACTGTGGTAACAGTTACTGTGGTAACAGTTACTGTGGTAACAGTTACTGTGGTAACAGTTACTGCTAAGGTAACAGTTACTGTGCTAACTGTTTGCTATGCTTACAGTTACTGTGGTAACATTTACCTGTGGCAAGAGTTACCTGTGGCAACAGTTACCTGTAGTAAAAGTTACTTTGGTAACAGTTACTGCTAAGGTAACAGTTACTGTGCTAACCGTTTGCTATGGTTACAGTTACTGTGGTAACATTTACTGTGGTAAAAGTTACCTATGGTTACAGTTCCTGTGGTAACATTTACCTGTGGCAAGAGTTACCTGTGGCAACAGTTACCTGTAGTAAAAGTTACTTAGGAAACAGTTACTGCTAAAGTAACAGTTACTGTGCTAACCGTTTGCTATGGTTACAGTTACTGTGGTAACATTTACTGTGGTAAAAGTTACCTGTGGTAACAGTTACTTTGGTAACAGTTACTATGGTAACAGTTACTATGGTAACAGTTACTATGGTAACAGTTACTGTGGTAACAGTTACTGTGCTAACCGTTTGCTATGGTTACAGTTACTATGGTAACATTTACTGTGGTAACAGTTACTTTGGTAACAGTCACTGTGGTAACAGTTACTTTGGTAACAGTTGCCTGTGGTAACAGTTACTGTGGTAAAAGTTACCTGTGGTAACAGTTACTTTGGTAACAGTTGCTATGGTTACAGTTACTATGGTAACATTTACTGTGGTAACAGTTACTTTGGTAACAGTCACTGTGGTAACAGTTACTTTGGTAACAGTTGCCTGTGGTAACAGTTACTGTGGTAAAAGATACCTGTGGTAACAGTTACTTTGGTAACAGTTACTATGGTAACAGTTACTATGGTAACAGTTACTGTGGTAACAGTTACTGTGCTAACCGTTTGCTATGGTTACAGTTACTATGGTAACATTTACTGTGGTAACAGTTACTTTGGTAACAGTCACTGTGGTAACAGTTACTATGGTAACATTTACTGTGGTAACAGTTACTTTGGTAACAGTCACTGTGGTAACAGTTACTTTGGTAACAGTTGCCTGTGGTAACAGTTACTGTGGTAAAAGTTACCTGTGGTAACAGTTACTTTGGTAACAGTTGCTATGGTTACAGTTACTATGGTAACATTTACTGTGGTAACAGTTACTTTGGTAACAGTCACTGTGGTAACAGTTACTTTGGTAACAGTTGCCTGTGGTAACAGTTACTGTGGTAAAAGATACCTGTGGTAACAGTTACTTTGGTAACAGTTACTATGGTAACAGTTACTATGGTAACAGTTACTATGGTAACAGTTACTATGGTAACAGTTACTATGGTAACAGTTACTGTGGTAACAGTTACTGTGCTAACCGTTTGCTATGGTTACAGTTACTATGGTAACATTTACTGTGGTAACAGTTACTTTGGTAACAGTCACTGTGGTAACAGTTACTTTGGTAACAGTTGCCTGTGGTAACAGTTACTGTGGTAAAAGTTACCTGTGGTAACAGTTACTTTGGTAACAGTTGCTATGGTTACAGTTACTATGGTAACATTTACTGTGGTAACAGTTACTTTGGTAACAGTCACTGTGGTAACAGTTACTTTGGTAACAGTTGCCTGTGGTAACAGTTACTGTGGTAAAAGATACCTGTGGTAACAGTTACTTTGGTAACAGTTACTATGGTAACAGTTACTATGGTAACAGTTACTATGGTAACAGTTACTATGGTAACAGTTACTATGGTAACAGTTACTGTGGTAACAGTTACTGTGCTAACCGTTTGCTATGGTTACAGTTACTATGGTAACATTTACTGTGGTAACAGTTACTTTGGTAACAGTCACTGTGGTAACAGTTACTTTGGTAACAGTTGCCTGTGGTAACAGTTACTGTGGTAAAAGTTACCTGTTGTAACAGTTACTTTGGTAACAGTTGCTATGGTTACAGTTACTATGGTAACATTTACTGTGGTAACAGTTACTTTGGTAACAGTCACTGTGGTAACAGTTACTTTGGTAACAGTTGCCTGTGGTAACAGTTACTGTGGTAAAAGATACCTGTGGTAACAGTTACTTTGGTAACAGTTACTATGGTAACAGTTACTATGGTAACAGTTACTATGGTAACAGTTACTATGGTAACAGTTACTGTGGTAACAGTTACTGTGCTAACCGTTTGCTATGGTTACAGTTACTATGGTAACATTTACTGTGGTAACAGTTACTTTGGTAACAGTCACTGTGGTAACAGTTACTTTGGTAACAGTTGCCTGTGGTAACAGTTACTGTGGTAAAAGTTACCTGTGGTAACAGTTACTTTGGTAACAGTTGCTATGGTTACAGTTACTATGGTAACATTTACTGTGGTAACAGTTACTTTGGTAACAGTCACTGTGGTAACAGTTACTTTGGTAACAGTTGCCTGTGGTAACAGTTACTGTGGTAAAAGATACCTGTGGTAACAGTTACTTTGGTAACAGTTACTATGGTAACAGTTACTATGGTAACAGTTACTATGGTAACAGTTACTATGGTAACAGTTACTGTGGTAACAGTTACTGTGCTAACCGTTTGCTATGGTTACAGTTACTATGGTAACATTTACTGTGGTAACAGTTACTTTGGTAACAGTCACTGTGGTAACAGTTACTTTGGTAACAGTTGCCTGTGGTAACAGTTACTGTGGTAAAAGTTACCTGTGGTAACAGTTACTTTGGTAACAGTTGCTTGTGGTAACAGTTACTGTGGTAAAAGTTACCTGTGGTAACAGTTACTTTGGTAACAGTTGCTATGGTTACAGTTACTATGGTAACATTTACTGTGGTAACAGTTACTGTGCTAACCGTTTGCTATGGTTACAGTTACTTTGGTAACAGTTGCCTGTGGTAACAGTTACTGTGGTAAAAGATACCTGTGGTAACAGTTACTTTGGTAACAGTTACTATGGTAACAGTTACTATGGTAACAGTTACTATGGTAACAGTTACTATGGTAACAGTTACTATGGTAACAGTTACTGTGGTAACAGTTACTGTGCTAACCGTTTGCTATGGTTACAGTTACTATGGTAACATTTACTGTGGTAACAGTTACTTTGGTAACAGTCACTGTGGTAACAGTTACTTTGGTAACAGTTGCCTGTGGTAACAGTTACTGTGGTAAAAGTTACCTGTGGTAACAGTTACTTTGGTAACAGTTGCTATGGTTACAGTTACTATGGTAACATTTACTGTGGTAACAGTTACTTTGGTAACAGTCACTGTGGTAACAGTTACTTTGGTAACAGTTGCCTGTGGTAACAGTTACTGTGGTAAAAGATACCTGTGGTAACAGTTACTTTGGTAACAGTTACTATGGTAACAGTTACTATGGTAACAGTTACTATGGTAACAGTTACTATGGTAACAGTTACTGTGGTAACAGTTACTGTGCTAACCGTTTGCTATGGTTACAGTTACTATGGTAACATTTACTGTGGTAACAGTTACTTTGGTAACAGTCACTGTGGTAACAGTTACTTTGGTAACAGTTGCCTGTGGTAACAGTTACTGTGGTAAAAGTTACCTGTGGTAACAGTTACTTTGGTAACAGTTGCTATGGTTACAGTTACTATGGTAACATTTACTGTGGTAACAGTTACTTTGGTAACAGTCACTGTGGTAACAGTTACTTTGGTAACAGTTGCCTGTGGTAACAGTTACTGTGGTAAAAGATACCTGTGGTAACAGTTACTTTGGTAATAGTTACTATGGTAACAGTTACTATGGTAACAGTTACTATGGTAACAGTTACTATGGTAACAGTTACTGTGGTAACAGTTACTTTGGTAACAGTTGCTATGGTTACAGTTACTATGGTAACATTTACTGTGGTAACAGTTACTTTGGTAACAGTCACTGTGGTAACAGTTACTTTGGTAACAGTTGCCTGTGGTAACAGTTACTGTGGTAAAAGATACCTGTGGTAACAGTTACTTTGGTAACAGTTACTATGGTAACAGTTACTATGGTAACAGTTACTATGGTAACAGTTACTATGGTAACAGTTACTGTGGTAACAGTTACTGTGCTAACCGTTTGCTATGGTTACAGTTACTATGGTAACATTTACTGTGGTAACAGTTACTTTGGTAACAGTCACTGTGGTAACAGTTACTTTGGTAACAGTTGCCTGTGGTAACAGTTACTGTGGTAAAAGTTACCTGTGGTAACAGTTACTTTGGTAACAGTTGCTTGTGGTAACAGTTACTGTGGTAAAAGTTACCTGTGGTAACAGTTACTTTGGTAACAGTTGCTATGGTTACAGTTACTATGGTAACATTTACTGTGGTAACAGTTACTGTGCTAACCGTTTGCTATGGTTACAGTTACTTTGGTAACAGTCACTGTGGTAACAGTTGCTATGGTAGTTTTCTACCCCAGTTGTAGTTCTGAGTCAGCTATATTATAAAAATTTTTAGTTATGTATTTATAATTTTATTATATTATTTTTTTTATTAATTTTTTTTTATATTCTATTACAAATTTCTTACATGACAGAGATAATAAAATTATTATTATACTACAAAAGATTAGCAGCTAATAAATTCAACATTAAATGGTATTACATCTTTTTTAAATGTGGTATGTTCTCGTTAAGAATGTGATGGAGAATTTAATGATGTTTAATTTAAGTCAAGAGTGAAACAAAAAAAAAAAAAATGATTGCAATTCTTTTATATTGGGCGGTATTAAAAAAAAGTATATCTCCGCATATACATAGTATATCGAGGACGCGTGTCCTTTCTTACTGTTCCTATTTTCATTACCTTTTATCTCGATGTGGTCCATTATATATATATATATATATACACTAAGAAAAACCAATTTGATTTATTACAAGCCATATATTGCTTCTTCTTCTTTTTGTTCTTCATCATCTTCTCGTGCTCGGTTCCGCAAAGTGACTCTCTCGCCGCAATGATTGAGATTCCAATCGATTTGTTCCCGCTGATTTGAATAAACATTCAGTGGCATAACTCTTATATATAGAAAACGAGATAAAAAAAACTTTCTCCAAATATGATTTTTAAGTGGATGGACAATTTTTTTTTTTGTATTTAAAAAAATAAATATGTAGAAAAAAAAATTATGGCTAAAAAAATTTACCAATTAACAAAAATATGAAAAAATGTATAAAAATTTTTAATTATATATTTTTCTTGTAATTTTATATTGCTTTTTGGAATTTTTTTTTCTTTCAATTTGGAAAGAAATAAAAATACTTTTTATAAAAAAAAAAAAATAAAAAAATAATTTGTGCCTAGTTCGCCGCGGGTTTTAAACCCAAAGAAGCCAAACTTGTTCTCTACCTTTGAATTTGCCGTGTGGACAGGACACACCAGTCTGTCTGCTTCTTACCTCTAAAGAAGCATGCTCGCGATATATCGGAGTAAATTACAGAAAAAGTGATTTTTTAATTTATTTATTTTTCTATAAAAATGTATTATTTTATTTTATTTATTTATTGAACGATAATTAAATTTATATTCATTAATAATTGAGTTTTATTTTTTATCAAATAATTAAGTTTCAGTGAAATGGCAAAGTTTTCAAAAAAAAAAAAAAAAAATACTAACAAATTCGTTATTTTGTAAGTAAATGAAAAAAATTTACTTTTATTATAAAGCTCTCGAGAAATTTTTTCAACATTTTGATTAACAATTGGCATGCGTGTTTTATTTAAAGTTTACTTTTATAACATGAAAATTTTTAACTTCAAACAAAAAGCTAAATTTTCGTTACGTTGAATGAAAAAAAAAATTGGTTGAATTTTTTTTTTATTAACAAAATATAATTTTTTTTCCATTGTGCTTTTCTTTTTGTTCATAAATTACAAATTTTTAATAATTTCCGTTTATAGGAATAATCTAATATAAATTTTTATTTATTATTTTTTATTATATATAATAAAATCATTTAATTTAGCAGCAGCGCAGTTTTATAAATATTTAAAAGATTTTTATATTCTAGGAAAAAAATTTTCATCTGAAACAGCGAAATTTTTCACTAAAACAGAGAAAGTTTTCGCTATTCTAGAGAAACATATCGCTGTTCCAGATAAAGTATATAAAATAAAAAATGTATTTATTTTTCATTTTTTTTGTTTCTGTTAAAATTATTTTTATTCTCTTTTTACTATTTGCGAAAACTTTTTGAATTTATAAGATCTTTGGGTTCATATATATATATATATATTGGCAAGTCCATATATAATATATATTGCCACTAACTATAGAGATTGCAGACGAGATTCCCTCGCAGAATAAAATCTGGCTTCGCATTATTCAATCGGTTCGCCATTGGAATGCGCAGATCAAACTTAATAATGCAAGGGTCACAAAAAGGGAATGTGAGGAGCGCGCGTGATCAGCATGCATCAGGCACTATGCGACGCCTCATCAGCCATAATTAATATCCAAGCTTTATAGGCGCTGCTCTGCTTTTACATTAAAATCATCCTTTCGAAAATTTCACAATATTATCCTATAAAAAAAAGAAGAAGAAGAAGAAGAAAATAGCTCATTGACTTTTAATCAGTAAATATTTCTTCAGATTCATTTTTTAATCAAACTTTTTTCAAAACTTTTTCAAAACTTTTTCAAAAATAATATTTCTTTTACATATATATGTAACATACAAAAATACAGATACTTTTTATTATTTTTCTTTCTCATATGAAAAAATAGTGACAATATTGGCCCAGTATTGACAAGAAATTCTGTTTAATAAAGAATTACAATACAATACAGAAAATCGTTGCCAATATTCGCCCAGTATTGAGATGAGATTAGGTCAAATTTTCATAAAAACAGAATAATTATAAGTCGTTGCCAACATTGGCCCAGCATTAGCAAAAACTAGCACCAATTTTTGGCAGAAAATACTGGGCTGATTCACATTAATACTAATTTGTTAAAATTAAACCAAATCTCGGCTCAATACTGGGCCACCATTGAGCCGAGATTCCATCTAATTTTAGAAAAATAGAATTACTGTGATTCGATGCAAACATTGGCCCAGTATTGACAAGAGATTCGATTCAATACAGTCAAATTAGAATTACTGAAAATCGGTGCCAATATTGTCCCAGTGTTGAAACAAGATTCGATCCAATTTTGTCGAATCAGAATAATTGTGAGTCTGTGCCAAGATTGTCCCAGTATTGAGAAACCAGACTGCCCAATTTTGGTTAGAATTACAGAAATTCGATGCCAATATTCGACCATTATTGAGACGAGGTTTGGTCCAATTTTGTCAAATCAGAATAATTCCGAGTTTGTGCCAGTATTGGCCCATTATTGAGAAACCATACTCCGCTTAATTTTGGCAAATAAGAATTACTGAAAACCGGTGCCAATATTCGCACAATATTGAGATGAAATTGGGTCAAATTTTTTTTAAATCATGATAATTATAAGTCGGTGCCAACATTGGCCCAGTATTGGCAAAAATTGGCACCAATTTTTGGCAGACAATACTGGGCCGATTTACATTAACACTATAATTTGTTGAAATTGAACCACATCTCGGCTCAATACTGAGCCACTATTGAGCCGAGATTCCGTCTAATTTTAAAAAAATAGAATTACTGTGTTTCGGAGCCAACATTGGCGCACTATTGACAAGAGATTCGGTTCAATACAGTCAAATTAGAATTACTGAAAATCGGTGCCAATATTGTCCCAGTGTTGAGACAAGATTCGATCCAATTTTGTCGAATCAGAATAATTGTGAGTCTGTGCCAAGATTGTCCCAGTATTGAGAAACCAGACTGCCCAATTTTGGTTAGAAATACTGAAAATCGATGCCTATATTCGCCCAGTATTGAGACGAGATTCGGTCCAATATAGGTTAATTAGAATTACAGAAAATCGATGCCAATATTCGACCAGTATTGAGACGAGGTTTGGTCCACTTTTATCAAATCAGAATAATTTCGAGTTTGTGCCAGTATTGGCCCATTATTGAGAAACCACACTCCGTTTAATTTTGGCAAATTAGAATTACTGAGAACCGGTGCCAATATTCGCCCAATATTGAGACAAAATTTCGTCCAATTTTGGCAAATCGGAATAATTGAAAATCGGTACCAATATTGGCCCAATGTCAAACTGAGATTTGGTACAATTTACCAAATTAAATTTACTAAGAAACGGTGTTAATATAGTGGCAAAAATTTACTAGAAATATACATAGAAATTACAAACAGTTAGAATTTACTTTGCGAGTATAGTAAAAATTACATTACTTTTCTTTTTCATTTTTTTCTCAGTGTATTTGTCAATTGTATTCAAAAATTGACTATTGGCGCAGGGCTGGCAAGCTACTAGTACCAATGTAGCGCTGCATGGAAAAAAAATGTAAAACAAAAATAAAGTATTTTTTACTATACTTACAAACAAAAATCTAAACTGTCCGGAACTTCTGCGTATATATCTTTGTCAACGTTTACTTCAGAAATAGTAAACATTACTTCGAAACTAGTAATTTTTTACAATACGGAGCAAATAATTTTTAGAAATTCCGAATATTTTAGAATTTACTTTGTCAGTATAGTAAAAATTACTATACTTTTGTTTCCCATTTTTCTCCGTGTATTTATCAATTGTACGCTATCAAAAATTTACTACTGGCGCTGTACTGGCACAGTACTGGTACCAGTACAGCGTTGTATGAAGAAAAATAAGAAAATAACGTAACTTACAAAGCAGGTATAGTAAAAGTTACTTTACATTATAGTAAAGTATATTTTACAAAGTTAAAACCTAATCTGTCCCGAATTTTTGTGGCAACTTTTTCTCCAAATATAGAAAAAAAATACTATATCCGGAGTAAACTTTACTATTTCCGAAGTAATTTTTTTCTATATCCAAAGTAAAAGTTGCCCAAAAGTTAATTTTCATTTTGCAAGTATAGTAAAAAATTACTATACATTTTTTTCCATTGGAAAAATTTTATTAATTTTTCTCAGAAAATTATATTTTTGCAAATTTTTGACAACTCTTAATAAATTATATCTCTATCATTATTATGATAAACGGTGATCGCAATACTTGGTGATTTAGATTTGTGATCATCGTTATTATTATCATATCGAACGATATCATTATTCTTTTGCCGGAGGAAATCGCCCTTTCGATTCTTCTCATTCCTCTCCTCCATCTCTCATACTAGTAGTATATATACCTTGAAGATCTCGTCGAAGCGTGCGAAACGAGACCGGGAGCACGTGATTTCCGGTCGTAATTTCAGCAGAGAAAGAGAGAGAGAGAGAGAGAGAGGTTTGAGAGCATTTGGAAGGAAACGAAAACGAAGGATTCGCGCGAGAGGAGCATTTGTCCTTTAGAAGGAATAAGGAATGGGGAAAGAGAAGTGAGAGGAAGTGAGAAAAGAGAAGAAGGTAGGAGGATGAAGGCAGTTCAATTGTTCGAGGCGTGGAAGCGCGCCTTAGATGCGATAAAGACTGTGAACCTGCAATCAATGCTCTTCGTTGAAGAGGAGGATGAGAGAAAATTCGTCTATACTACCAAAGAAGAGAGAGAGAGAGAGATGATGTCGAAGCTGGCTTTGTCTGTCCTGAAAGCCCTCCAAGGATTCCTTATATATCTCCTTATTCTCTCTCTTTCTCTCTCTCTGTTCTCAATACGCTCTTGCCTCTCTAAGTATCGGATTTTGTCGATTTTAGCTCTTTCAAAAAAAAAAAAACAAAAACAGGCTGAAATTTCTTGTAAATTGGTAGTTTAGTAGTTTTTGACTTTCTGAACAGAAAATACAAATGTCAAAAACGAGAAAAGCAATTTTTTAACGGGTTTTGAGATTTATTTTTTTATTCAGTAGGTCAAATACTACAAAACTAACAATTTAGAAGAAAGTTTATTCTAAACTATTTTTCTAAAGAGGTAAAATTAAATTCAGAAAGAAAAAACCTTAGTTCCAAAATAAGTAGCGTCACGGTGCGCCAGAAGGTGATTTAAATAAAAATGAATTGGCACTTAAAAATTCTTTTTGATTATGATTTAAAATCTGTTTACGTGCCCTATTTAAAAAAAAAATTATTTTTTATATAAAAAATAGTAATTTTATAGGGAATCAGAATTTATTTAATCTAATAAATACTGTAATAAATAATAAAATAATTACTTATTTTTAATTTTATAAATAAATAATTATATTGCTGTAGTGTTTGTATCCGATTTTAAAAAATTAAATTTTAATGTTAAAAGAACTATTTTAAGAGGGACAAAATTTATTTAAGAGAGTTGACGAATGGTCTCTGAAATTCTTTTGGAAAGAAGAGACCTTTCATTATCGCCCTATAAAAATGGCACTAAACGTGAAAATGATAAACATTAATTTTAAAATACTTTCTTCTTGAAAGACGGACACTTTTTTTACAAAAGCAGCTAGAGATTCTTATCTTATATAAATTTCCTAAATCCGAAAAATTATGCGAATCCATACAAAAACACGATTGCAAAACGAAAAGTAATATAATGACAGGTTCATTACCTCCTGCCGCCGTCAGATGGCAGCAGCATGCAGGGCGCACAAAGTCGCAGCTGTTATTAGATTACTTTTCTACTTTTTGTTTTGCAATCATGTTTTTTTTTAAATTTGGCACGTAAGTAAATTTTAAAACCTATTGAAAAATGGTTTTTATTTATTTAAGAACCATAATCAAAAAGAATTTTTAAGTGCCAACTCATTTTTATTTAAACCTCCTTCTGGCGCATCGTGGCGTACGATACTAATTTTAAAGTGGGACAAAAAAGTGTAAAGTAGGTGGCGCCAGAGATGCCAACGACCGTTACCAAATGCAACTGCGCATGTGCCGTTATAAACTTGTGATTTGTAGAAAAAAAAACCGCACTTACTTAAATTTCTTAAATTGTAATAAAATATTATAAAAGAACAGTAAAAAAAAAATTGTAACTTAGATTTATTGTTTTTATAATTAATTACAGAGCTTTCTACTCAAAAATAATTTTATCAAATAATTAATTATTACAGAGAAAATTTTTTAAATATAAAATAAAAACCCTGTTGTCAATCATTTTTATATAAGTGGAATATAGTTCCAATTTGATAGAAAATAAGTATTTTAAGAAATTTTTTTTTTGTAATAATTAAATAGTTACAATTATTTTTTATATTTAAAAAATTTAAATAAGCGCGGTTTTTTACTACCAATCATAATTTTATTTCAGCGCAAGCGCATTTGCGTTTGACGACGGTTATTGGTATCTCTGAGTGGCGCCACTTTCTATGTCATTTATCTCATTAAGAAATACAATAAAAAATAGTATCAAGTAGATGGCGCCACAACCCGTGTAGAAATTGTCCAACCAGGACTCTAGTAGGGGAATGAAACGCTGATCAGGGCCAAATTAGGGCGATCAAAAAATGTGGATTTCCTAATCAGGGACACATCAGGCGCGACGTTTTATTCCCTAATAGGGCAGTCTAATCCGGCCCCGGTCTGGGCTCTGGCAAAAAAAAAAAATTTTTTTTTTCAAACAGAATAATTATACCAAAAAAAAACAAACTATTTTACAAACAGAGAATTTAATTTATAAAATATTTACAATTAATCGAGAAAAAGCAATATCTTTCATAAAAAAAAAGAAAAAATTTATATAGAGAGAAAGATTTAATAACAATAACTGACCACAAGAAAGGGTTTCCCAGCATTCGCGAGGTTCATTATGAAATCTTTAATGACACAATTTACTATTGAGAAAGTGAGAAAAATGGAGCGAGGAGAAAAATGAAATGAAATTTATGAAAAGACTATATATATATACTATATGGAGAGAAGAGTGAAGGAAAAGACAAACCTCCGGCTATACGAATGAGCCATTAAGCCCTATGCGTTTTAACAGAAATAATTATCGCGTCAGCTCCTGATATATAAAAGATATGCACTCTCATCATTGGTTATATTGTTGTGTGTTATATACTTTGCAAAAGTGAGAAATCGTGCGCATATTGCATTTATTATTTTACTAATGACAAAAAAAAAAGAGAGAAAGAGAGAGAGAGACTTTCAGATTGGGTGACGTTTTCTTTTTGTGAAAAGGAAGCTCGCACAACTATGGAAAGAAGAAGAAAAAAAAAGAGGATAAGAGTGAGATTAATATAAAAGGCATAAAAATATAAGGGAATGAATAAAAAAAAAAAATGATACTATATGAAGATTTTTGGCCTAAGGGTGATTGTAACGAGCACAGTCTCTCTCACCCTAAAAAATCTATCCACTCGCGAGAGAGTTTGTCAATATTTATATATACTAAAGGCTAGCAATTAACCCCTTTTTTTGTGTATACAATATATCACGCACTAAAAAAGAAAGAATAAGCATTTTAGGTTCAAATTAAGTATTTAATTATTATTATTATTATTATATGCGTTTAATTCGCGATTTAATTAATTTAGGAAATTTTATTATTATTTTTGTTATTATTATTATTTTGTATTATTATTATTTTGTATTATTATTATTATTATTATTATTATTATTATTATTATTATTATTATTATTATTATTATTATTATTATTATTGTAACATATAATATTCTGTTGATTGTTTGCTAATATTATTTTTTAGTTTAGTTTAGATTATTAGAATAAGAAATATTTGAACGAGATTCAAAAAAAAAAAAAAAAAAAAAAAAAAAAAAAAAAAAAAAAAAAAAAATGGACTATAAAAATGTACATCGAAAGTGTCGAGACTGATATTTTGGTAATTGATCGTGGCTCGTTAGTCTGAAATTTGATTGGCCACCCTGGGCTATTTACCCAAGAGGAATGAGGTAGCGTGTCATTATGAGATTCCTGATAACCCAAGAACGATGATGAATAATGTGTGAAAAGTAATTTATTTATGTGGACCATCTTTTTTGATATATTAATTAACAAATATTGATCCATTAAGAAGATTTATTGTTCATTAAACTAATAATAATAATTTTTAATAATATTAATAATTTTTTTAAATTAGATTAATAATTATATTGATTGTATATATTTAATTATATTATTATAAATTAATATTAATATTAATAATGTTAATTAATAATATTAACCTTTAAACTACTGTAGCGGTCTGTCAGACCGCAATTACTTTTTATATTTATTTAAATATATTATACTTTTTTATAATTATTTTTTATTTGTAAAAAGTAAATCTATTACGTTTTGTAAAATACAATAGAAATTTCAAATTTGGCAGATAACTTCTGCGCATTTTTGTGCACAAGTTCTGTCAGTTAACATAACCTACAATTATATATTGTTTTGAAGTTTTTGTGATTCTGTAAACATGTAAATACTTTAATTATTTATAAATAAAATAACTAATCAAATGTAAAAAAAAAAAATACTTTCCTACAGAGGAGGAAGCAATCATAATAATTTAAAATAACTAGAAAAATATAAAAAAGGAATAGCGGTCTGACAGACCTGGAAAAGTATTAACGTACATTTTTGCTACTTTTTAACGTTCTTTTTTTTAGTTTAAAAATTAATATTAACATTTTCTGATTAATTTAATTTAAAATTTATATTGTAAAATTTTGTAATTTTTGAGTGAAATAAAATTGCATTTGTATAGACAAATATTTGACGAACCTATGCGCAATATATATATATATATAGTATAACTGAGTAAATATCTGGCAATTTTACGCATACTTGCATTTACTCTGTTCGAACATGAACTGTGACTAACCGTTCGGCTACTTCCATTATTAAGTTGACAAAGTTTTGTGAACACCGCAGTATTGGTTCACGAATCATGTTTTACCATATAAGCGACTTGCGAAACATTAGGTTTCTGAAATTATTTACACAGGTTCATTCCACAAAGTATATTTAAGTATATTTTTATAGTATATTTTTGATTTTTCATATTTTTCAATTAAAATCAATAAATAATAATAATAAATAAAAAATAAATAAAATTTCAATTAGTTTAAATATGTAATCGTATTAATTTTAATATTTTATATATGATATTTTATTTATTATATATTATAGAAAATATATTTATAGAATATATATTATATATTGTATATTATATCTTGTAGATTATATATTATATATTATTAATTATATATTATATATAAAATACTAAACTGTGTATTTCATATTAAACAGAGCCCTTTTTTTCTCACGCGATATCGTTGCAAGGAACTTAACAATTTCTATTTTTTTTTTTTTTTTTTTGTTCACAATGTCTATAAAAAAGAGTCTTACATGGAAAACCAGTTTACGATGCATGTAAGAATAAAATGAAAGGTAATAGCTGCGTGCTTCATTCACGTAAAGTATATAATAACAATTAATTCTAAGATTGTGTTGTGCTATAAAAATTACAATGTAACGGAAAAATATGCAAGTAGCAGCTTTTCAACGATTTGTTTCTTATATTTCTTTTTTTTTTCCCCAAGAGAGATAATTTTCTGGTTATTATTTGCAAAAAACTAAAAAAAGAAAAAAAGAATAGAAACATTGTTTGAATAAGCTTTTGAATTCACGGACAAGATGAGAAATTCGCGCCTTGCTTTTGGATCCGATTACTTGGCACACTAAATCGCTAAGATTCGAAGTCACGGAACAGATTTACTTCCGGTGTCTGCGAGAGATTGATAAGAGTCTAATCTGGTTTGAGCGCAGAGACACCAAAAAGTAACAGACGTGAAAAATCACCCATAGCTTAGAGAGAAATGAAATTTTTTTTTTTTGTATATTTAAATTTTTTGAAAAAGAAAACTGTAAATTAAATATATACATTTTCAAAAGGAATTTTTTTTATATTTTCGAAATGTATTTTTATATATTTTTAAAATGTATTGATTTTTTGTATTTTATTTAGTTTCTGTATTTATTTTTTTTAACAATATACTGTTATACTGGTAACAGATGGCTATAATAACACCTGTTCATCAATTAAGTTTTCAACAACTCTATAGAATTTATACCAAAAACCAGTATTTATTTCGCTTCAGTTTTAGAAAGAAAGAAAAAAAAAATGATTTTTATGGTAATTTTTATTTTGGGAAAGAAAAAATTTATTTGATTCAATTAATCGGTTTCTTTGACTATACTATTATCAAAAATAAATATTTATTTATTCAAAAAATTATTAATAATTTTTACTGGAGTTAATTAAATATCATTTTTTGTTTCAAGTAAAGATATTATTATTGTTTCAAATAAAGAAATTATTGTTTCAAATACAGTTTATTTAATTCAAATAAAAATTATTTCATTCATTCAAATATTTATTTTGATAATAGTCGCAAGTAATCGATTATATTTGTATCAATTTTTTCAATGTGAATTTTATGTTTTGTAATTAAATTTGCGAAAAATTCTACAATTTTTGCAAAAAAAAAAATTAAATTAATGTCATTCTCAATGATTTCATTTTATCTTGATTTTATTTTACAAATTTTTAAATACCCTATAGAGTTGAAAATTTCTGTTCTTGTCAGAGATAACGCATCTTTCGGGATCACAAATTTTGAACGTTATGAATTATTTATATTTGAATTTTGCCAATGGCGATGCAAATATTTTTCTTTTCTATTTTTGATACAGTGTAGGAAAAAAATAGAACGATGAAAAAAAAAACTCTAAAATTAAGAATAATTTAATTTTTTGTTTCTATTTTTGTAATTGAAAATTTTTTCCGAAAAGGTTCTTGTAAATAAAAAATTAATAAATACTAAATTAATTAATAATAAATTAATTAATAAATATAATAAAAAATAAATAAAGTATGTTAATAAAAATAAAATCAGATTAAACATTTCTGGTACAGAATATAGAAGATGAAAAAGAGATAAAAAAGAAAAATATAATAAAAATCTTGTTAAAGTGGAGTAATACTAAAATTAAGACGAAAACCAATTTCTTTTTTTCAAGAGATGATGATGAAAGTTATATATATATCTGTAATGTATATATATATATATATATATATATATATATATATATATATATATATATATATATATATATATATATATATATATATATATATATATATATATATATACGGCGCACTCTTTGTACGTGTAATAACAGGGGAAGGGTTAATGGCCTTTTCGTAGCAGTTCGAAGGTACTTGGTTTTCTAACTAATAATGATAACAACATTAATGATAATAATGACGGTATTGGCGGTACCTTGTAATATTTTGTTAGTACCCAATTAGATCTGAGTGGACCTGATAATTTCGATCGACACGCTACCTGCTTCCTAATTATTGCAATATGCGATTTTCTACCAACGACGAAACGACGATTATATAGATCGTTAAAGGAAATTTACATTTGAGCTTATCGTCTCGGCCTTAGGGTCAACATTGGTCCAATGAAGTCATAAAAAGATTGTTCCTTTAAATAAATTATTCTTATTTTTCTCTCATTTTTTTTTTTTTTTTTAATTATTTTTCTCATTTTTTTAATTCTTATTTTTTTCTTAATTTTTTTATGCGTTTATTCTTAATTTTTTCTCCCTTTTTCCCATTTAAAAAAAATTTTTTTTTGATTTTTTTGTTTCGAAAAATTTGTTTTTAAATATATATGTAATATTTTTTATTTTAATTAAAAATATTATACCGGATGTTACTGATTTTTTTCAAATGATTAAAAGAACAATGCGTTACGTGATCGATTGATTTTCGAAGCGTTAATTATTTATACAACGGCACGTGCGATCTGGCGAACTTCCAATTAAATTCTGCAGGAAGTGAATCGAAGCTATCGAAACTCTTGTTACATATATGTTTCGCCATTGTGCTTTATAGACTCTTTGTGTTGATTAGACTAACTCTGATTATCAGTTTAATTAAAGCTTCTCGCTATATATATATACATATATATATCTGAATCTCCATTGTCAATATTCTCAAGTGGAAAATTAAAACAGATTTTTTTTTCTATTTACTAAATGAATTTAATTTTTAAAAATTCATAATTATATTTTTAAATTATAAAATAAAAATATAGCAAAAAAATTAAGAAAAAAGGAGATACATTTTTTTGTTGATTGTATATACGGGCAGTAGAAAATGTAATTTCCTGTTGTGATAACCATTAACTATAAATTTTTGTATATCGTATACAGTAAATATAAAAAAAGAAGAGGAACTAAGCTCTATTGAAGTTCTTATAAGGAGCTGAAAGCTCTTGCTTTTTATGGGACGTATTTTAATGGCGTTAATACAGGGGCTTTGACAACTTTTTATTAGATCGTTTGTGAATCTCGACAACAGCTGCTCGATTATATATATATATATATAGTACTTTCAAAAATTTTCATGTAAAATAATTTTTTTCTTGAATGTTTCTTTTTTTCATATTATAAAATGAAAATTTTTATTCTTTTCATGTATATTTAATATATCAATAATTATCTTTGATGCCAAAAGTAGTTTTGGTACTTTAAGTAACAAATTGGTGCAAAAATTACTAAAATTGGTATACAAAAGGAACAATTAGATACCAAAAGTATTAAAATACCAAAAATATAACATTTTTATATCAAATTTGGTACCAAAAGTACTTTTTGATACTTTTTATATAAATTTGATACTAAAAGTACTATTTGGTACGTTTTAGCATTAATTTGATACTAAAAGTACATTTAGTGCTTTTAGTTCCGAATTGATAGAAAAAGTACCAAATTGGTATTATTAAAATTTGAACCAATTTGATACCGAAAATACTAAATTTGGACCAATTTAATACCAAAAGTATTAAAATACCAAAAATATAACATTTTATACCAAATTTGGTACCAAAAGTACTTTTTTGATACTTTTTCTATCAATCTGATATCTAACGTACTTTTTGGTATGTGTTAGCGTCAATTTCATTCCAAAAGTACTTTTGATGCTTTTAGTTCCGAATTGATAGAAAAAGTACCAAATTGGTATTAAAATTTGGACCAATTTGATACCAAAAGTATTAAAATACCAAAAATATAACATTTTTATACCAAATTTGGTACTAAAAGTACTATTTGGTACGCCTTACCATTAATTTGATACTATAAATAATTTTAGTGCTTTTAGTTTCGAAGTGATAGAAAAAGTTCCAAATTGATATTAATATTTGAACCAATTTGATACCGAAAATACTAAATTAATATATAAATTTCGACCAATTTGATACGAAAAGTATTAAAATACCAAGAATATAAAAAATTTATATCATTTTGGTACAAAAAGTACTTTTTGATACTTTTTATATCAATTTGATACTAAAAGTACTATTTAGTACGTTTTAGCAATAATTTGATATTAAAAGTACTTTTAGTGCTTTTATTTTGGAATTGATAGAAAAAGTACCAAATTGGTATTAAAATTTGGACTAATTTGATACCAAAAGTATTAAAATACCAAGAATATAACATTTTTATACCAAATTTGGTACCAAAAGTATTTTTTTTATACTTTTTCTATCAATCTGATATCAAAAGTACTTTTTGGCATGTTTTAGCGTCAATTTGATACCAAAAGTACTTTTGATGCTTTTAGTTCGGAATTGATAGAAAAAATACCAAATTGGTATTAAAATTTAAATCAATTTTATACCAAAAAAGCATAAAAAAAATTTAGAACAATTTTATACCAATAGTACTTTTCGATACTTTTAGTATCAATTTAATGCCAAAAGTACTTTTTGATACGTTTTAGCATCAATTTGATACTTTTTAACTGTAAATCAATTTGTTAAGATATAAAAAGAAATATTGTATACAGAAGGATTCTTTTTTATTTATTTTTTTTTTTTAGTAAAAATAGAAAATTGTCTGCAACGTTTATATATACGAAATCGTGGAAGGCTGACGAACGTTATACGCCCCCGCAAACATATGGGTCCCATTGTACTCACACCCCCTTTAATGCTACTGCCTTTATATATACACACAATCTACCTATATACACCATGTTTCTTTCGTAAAAAGCCACGAGTGAAATGGCTTACACGGAAAATGCTTGTGTATTCGACAAAAATGAATAGCTTCTGCTTTTCCCAAAAAAAAAAAAAAAATCCACACACTTTACATCACGTCAATATTTTAAAAATCGTTCAATTTTTCCATTTTCTGTTATACAATACTTTTTTTGTAAATATAAATATATTTTATATATACGTATCATTATTTTTTATTTAAAAAGTTAAAAAAAAAATTGAATACACGAAAAAGTCTGCTGTGGCGCTGCAAACTATTTTCTGTCACAGCAAATTACGTTAGCTGATATATAGTGAAAAAATTTGCTGTGGGGTCAAAAAGTTTTCGTAAAAAAATTTAGCTGTGGTTACTAATTTTGATAGATCCGATAGCAAACATTACTTAGCATCTGGGGTGCTATTCTGTAACTTCACTTCACTTTCACTGCACCTTCACTTCACTTTCACTTTACTTTCACTTTCACTTCACCTTCACTTCACTTTCACTTCACTTTCACTCCACTTTAACTTCACTTTCACTTCACTTTCACTTCACTCACACTTCACTTCACTTTTACTTCACTTTTACTTCACTTTTACTTCACTTTTACTTCACTCTCACTTCACTTTCACTTTCACTTTCACTTTCAAGTGAAGTGAAACTGAAGTGAGAGTTAAGTGAAAGTGAAGTGAAAGTGAAGTGAAGGTGAAGTGAAAGTGAAGTGAAGTTACAGAATAGCACCCCTGTATTTTCTTTTTCTCCGTGTATATTATAAAGACTTTGAATTAAATCATAATTTAAATGTAACAAATTATAATTTTCCAATTAATTTAGTAATCAAATATTTATTTAATATATGCTACATTAAAAAATCAATTAAACTAAAACTGTATTTAACATACGTGAGAATAAAGTTTACTCAAAAGAGGCTTCAATTTCAATTAATTAAATGATATTTACCCTTCATTCCATTTAAAGTCTGCGGTGTCTAGAGAGAAAGAGAAAGGAGAGAGAATGAGAGAGAGAGAGAGAGAGAAGGAAACATTGAGACGAGTCTTAATGCATGTACGCATACATACATGTAAAACGAGACGCAAAGAGAGATTGAAAACGTCAACAGGTTGAGAGACAGAAGGACAAACCTGGCAAATGTAAGTGCGGCCTTTTGAAAGAGAGAGAGAAAGATAGACAGATATTTGTATTCCACTTTCGTATGTTTGCCGAAACATAATATTTCGGCCACAAGCACTTCTGTGTCGTTTTACGTTTGGTTATCCTTCTCATTCCGTCTCGAGTGGATCCTTTTTCTTTATGGGTGATACCTCAAAAAAACCGCCGAAATAAGAAATAAAAAAAAAAAAATTTTTCTATTTGTCCCCTCTGAAAACACAGTTTTAGACGCTTTCAATAAACATTTTTTGTCGCTCATGTTCTTCTCGTGTGAAATCAGTTCTTAAGTGATTGAAAATATTTACTATCTAACATCATATAAATATTTAATTTTACTATTTGAATTTCTAAAGAGAAATGTTTTACAAAAATTTTTATGTTGCTATATATTTGAAAGTGTAAGATATTTGTAAGTGAAAATAAAAGTGTTCTGATAAAATAAATAGAAGAATGAAAAAGAAGAGGAGAAAAAAAAGGTATCGTGTATTCCCCCTTTGTAACCCGTAACTTTCTTGGTCGGACAACCCTCTTTTCTGAGAGGAAAGTGTATAAAAGTGAGAGAGAGGGTTGAATTGCATTTCACTCTCAAGTTTTTCCGAAGCAATCATTTGTTGAACACACCACCAACAAATCCAACACATATATATAGGAAACGAGTATACTATACACAATATATGTGTACACTATGGCTTCAAGTCATACCGGAAGTAAGAAACGTTCTCACAAGCCCCATAAACCATTTTCTGCAACTAGTATAACAGAAATACTGTTTTCAAAGCGAATTTCACGGTTACAAGTACTTTTTTACTCTTTCAGATATAATTTTTTGCCTATAAGAACTAATAGAATATATTTTAATTTGACGTTATTCTGCCTGGTAATTATACGCAGATATTTATTTTACCGACGTATTAATAATAACATCGATTTCTATACATTTTTTATAGATTTAGGGATTAATTTATTTTTAATTATTTAAATTTTATATTCCACTCAAAACACGTTATTTTTATTTAATTTTTAATATTGCCAAACGCCAAGTTATTTAAAAAAAATAACTAAAAAAAGTAGTTCAATAACCCGACAGTCTTTAATTTTACATAGGAAAAACCAGCTCAAAAGTTTTGTTACCTTACAGCAACAATAGACCGCAAAGAGGGGAGATAAGAATAAATACCATTAATTACACAAAATCTATAACAATTATACTATTATTATTAAATTATTATTTAATAATTATATATAATATAATATATAATAATTATATTATTTATTAATATTCACTTCAGAATTTAGAAAAAGTCAAGAAATTGTCAGAAGGCCGAAAAACAAGATTCATAATTTTATATTATCAATTATAAATTTTAATAATAATATTGAAATCGATTCGGAAGGAAATGACCTTAAAATATAATTGGGACTGACTGTCCGAATTTAAATGATGACAAGGACGATCATCGCCTCGTCCCATAATTAGTAATTTTACATTTTGAAATATTTCACCAAAAGAGAATGACACTAACTCGACGAACACCAGGATGAGAATGAGAGTAAAATGGCCGACGAGTCAAACTAGAAAGCGTCTTTAATCAGCGACCTCTCCTCTCGGTGTAATTTAGATCAATTAATATATTCAATATAATATAATACCGGCGACCGATAATCGATCGTCGATAACGCAGATTCCTAAAATATCCTATGTTGAATTTATTGATGTGAGAGTTCCATAGGAAAATGGCTGCCAGTAGTATTTTAATAGATCGTCAACAAAACAACATTTTTATCTTTTTGTTGTTTTATAACAAAGTAAAAAGTCAAATCAGAACCGATATTTATTTTATTACAGATTGACTATTAATCTGACGACTTTGGCAATTTGGTTTATCTGCGTAAAATTACTGACAACATTAAAATACATATTGATATATCTGGGACTAGTAAAGAAATTTTAGGTTATGTTTACTGATACTCACGAACTAAAGAGTTCCCATTGCGCAGCAGATGATTTTAGTGTTTCGACATTTTCACTACAGATGCGCTAGTTTCGGTAACCCCCAACATGCTGAAATAGAAACAGTAACATTATTCTGATAGTTTTTATTTTTATTAGCTGAAATCAAACATTTTTATTGAATTTTTCAAATGTAATGAAAACTTAATAAATAATTAAATATTTAAGTTTCTTTTTGTCTATTTTCTTTTCAAAAACATAACCTTAAAAATATTTTACCCTTTTCTCGTGGAGCGTCACATATGAAAAATTACATATTTTAAATTTACATATTATATGAAAACATTTTTCAAAAATCGGGTGAAGAAATATATATTTGATATATGTATATAAAAGTGATAAATTGAAAGAGGAGAAGATTGTCCGAGAGGAGAAAAAAAAACATTGAGAGGATTTATTTGGAAACAGTTTGCGAGATGTAACAAAAAGGGACTGGTGTGAAGGGCCGATTTTCTAATATTCCCAAGAGAATTTGGGATCAGATACACGCATATATATATATATATATATATATATATATATATATATCGGCAGCAGGGTTTCGGCTATCTATTCAATATGCCTCTATTATTCGGTAGGTGATAAGGTAGGGGTGAAAGAGGCAAGAGACCCCTTGCAAGAGTTAACTCCGTTTTGAGTTCCCTTCGGGGGATACCCTATGTGTGATGAGCGATAGTGCTCGTTTTTTTCCCTTTTTCTGTCCCGCTTCGATCACCACAGAAACCTTTTTTTTTCTTCTTCTTCGCTCTATATATACATATTTTTCCGAACCGTAAAAAAAACCTTTTCATCATCACTTAAAGTCAATTTTGACCTGAGAGTCAAAAAAAAAACTATTTTTATGTGAAAAAAAATACCAACGTGTGATACCAATTTTTGGCCGTGTTTTAATTTTGAAGCTTTTAAATTAAGAAAAGTCGCTTTGAATTTTATTATATTTGAATTACATATGAAGATGTCGAGAAGAATTTATAATCAAGTTTGTCGAGAGTTAATTATTCTTTGCTACTGATGAGAGAGAAAGAGAGAGAGTGGCGTCAAGGCTATGATCGAGTAATAAACCGAATAATTATTTTGTCATCGGTGCAAAAGTGTTATGTTGGAGATGTATATAATTGTGTATTTAAAAAAAGAGTGTGTAGCGATGTCCATCAAAAAAACAGGTTAAAAGGATCCCTTCCAACCTCTCATTACAACTACATAACCCTGTTATTAAAGCTGTTTCTCACTTTTATGAAACAAAGAAGCGCGAATTAAGCAATAAATATATCGTCCCTCTTTCCCCTTTCTCAGAAATAACGCTATTATCTTTCCTGTACTATAATTTCTAATACGATAAATTCATTTATTGTTTTTTTTATATATAATTAACGATTTTAAATAATTTTTGTTCTATTTTGAATATATAATATATATATATATATATATTATATAATTTTACTACTAGAAAGTAAAACATAAATTGTCCGAAACTTCTGCGCATCTCCAGAAACTTTTGCTTTGGAAATAGAAACAAAAATTATTCCCTAAATAATAAAATTTATATTAGAAATAGTATTTTTTATTATTTCGAGAGAAAAAGTTGCGAGAAATTTGCAGATATTTTTAAATTTACTCTGGAAATAGTAAAAATTACTTTATTTTTGTTTAAAAACTGGTTATGTTTATGGGAAAGAAAGTTTTGTTTGGCGATTCTAGCCCTCTTGCGATGAAACTGTTGCAACTCAGGTGAGAGATAAATTATTAAAAATGGCGGTCCATTTCTGTTTCGAGTTGTTCTTAGCGACACTAGCGCTCTTGCGGCGAAACTGTTGCAACTCAGGTGAGAGATATCATTCTACAAATGGCGGACATGTAAATACTTCGCGTAAAAAAATTTACTATTAAATTACAATTAATTAAATAAATTATTAAAAAATTAGTTGCCGCGTAAGAAATTCCAAACACTACTTTGGAAATAGTAAAAATTATTTAATTTTTACTAAAAAAAATTAAATTTTTTTTAAAAATAAAATCCCTATAAAAAAGAATAAAATCCAAATAGAGGATTTAAGGAAAAAAATTGTTGAGAATAAAGAAAGTAAGAATATTATGAAAATCTGATTATAAAATAGAAATTCTTTTTTACGGTAAATAGACTATTTTGTCAGTGTAATATAACAGTTTGATAATAGTCGAGTGCGCGCGGTTTCAAAAAAAAAAACCGTTTTCAAAAGAAGCTTACTCGCATAATCAAGTTGAACAAAATCCCGCGGTTACTATATATATATATACGTTCACTTTTACGAGATAAACTTGGTCAGAAAAGTTTTCAAAGCATCGGCATAAAACCGCACCCGATGGCCCAGGCGAATATCGTTAATTACGGCCTTTCCTAACCAATGAAGTGCCGATAAAAAGTTCCAACTACCATCGCTGTGCGCAAATATAAGTTGGTTAACCTCAAGAAAGAATCTCAGAAAATCTCATTTAGGAGGAAATGATTAGTTCGATAAAAGTAAAAGACAAAAGAATCATTTTTTTTTTTGCTCATATGAGAAAAATGTTAGAAACTGTCAGGAATAAAATTTTAATTAAATATATATATATATGAGAATTATATATATATACTTTTGTCAATAACTTATGCGAGAACTAATAGAACAAGTTTTCTTCTTTTTTGGAATTAACGACTATTGCGTGACACTCGTGCGATGAGAGAGAGAAAGAAAGAGTGCTTTTAAGAAGATCATCATGATGCGAGAAGAGAAGTCCCTACCCTCGTAATTACTTCTGGCGAGATATTACGCGATCGTGGATATACTGGGAAATATATATATCGACGAGCAGAAAGTAATTGGGATGCAAGGCCAAGGTGCGGTGGAAGGACATACAGGGTTTCAATCAGATCAATCTATGCGAATCACGTACAGATCCGTTCTTCGCCAAACCTTTAAGACTCGTTTCCCAACAGAGTACTGTTGTCTCAGCCAACCCCTCCCGCTGAGTGAAAATGTTGCCATTTGAATATTAATTACCCACAAGAAATATTACATTCTCAATACACTTCCTTAATGCACTTTACTGCTGTTTTTTTTTTTTTTTTTTTATTTGGCTTTAATCACTTTTTATCTATGTAAACTTTATCTGAAGTATCTGTAAAATATATCCAACGTCCCTTTATTTAGAATCAAAAAAAAAAAAAAATAGTTTTATGCTAGTTAATAAAATTAATAAATAGTAATTTTTTACACAAAGTATTCACATGTCCGCCATTTGTAGAATGAAATCTCTCACCTGAGTTGCAACAGTTTCACCGCAAGAGCGCTAGTGTCGCTAAAAACGACTCGAACTAAAATGGACCGCCATTTTTAATAATTTATCTCTCACCTGAGTTGCAACAGTTTCACCGCAAGAGGGCTAGAATCGCTATAAGAAAGTAGGGCCTTATTTCCAACCGAACATAACCATTTTTGTAAATAAAAATTACTACTTAAATTCTAAATTGTTCATAAATATCTGCGCATTTCTGGTAACTTTTTGCTTTGAAAATAAAAAAAAATACTATTTCCGAAGTAAATTTTACTGTTTACGGAGGAATTTTTTTTTCTAGATTATTGAATGTTTCTGATACTTTTTAAAGTATAAAAGGAAATTTTTTTTTTTTTCAAAAAAAAAGTGTAACGTCATTAATATGCATTACAAGTTACAACGACATACACGTGACCACTCCGCCCCTTTGCTTTAAGAACCATCAAAACTGATCCGTGTGTGTACCATTAATTCGACCATTTCTCCAGTTCATTCATTAGGGTGCGCCTCAAGGGACAATTCGCCAACGAGCTCACCACGTGACCTGACATAATCAGTTATTACATTTTCAAACTGCGATTGCATCTTTTCTTTTCAAAATTGCCTTTTATATATTTACACAAATAATTATAATAAAAATTTCAAATATTTGGTTTTCATTTTTTTTTTAATTATTATTTTTTTTACTATTTTTTTTTATCTGTTATAATTCCCAAGAAACAGATAAACGTGAGGTTTCAGCACTTTTTTTTTCGCAGGTTGTCACCAATCCTTTATAAGCTTATTTGAAGGTAAATTCGCTGTCTGAGAAAGAGCGTAGTGGTGTCAAGTGTCACTCGATATTGTTCCGGAGTCCTGTTCTCAGAAATAATCCCTTTCTATGGGCTTTGGGGGCGCGCTTACTAACATGTGTCTGACATTTTTAATCGTAGGATTAAAATAACTGATGCCAAGGTGTATGGAATTCATTATCCGTCAGAATGCATCATATATAATAAGTTCTCTGACCACCCAATGTGTCGCGTGTCCTCTTATATAGTTTGATTTCATGCGCCAAGGAATTGAAAAAAAAAAATAAATTTACAAAAAAAAAAATAAACAGAAATAACTTTTTTTTTGTGAAAATTTCACCATTTTTCTTTTCATGAAACATTTTCCATATTCTATAAAAAAAAAAAATCGGACAAGTGCGAGTAAAATTAAATCAAAAATTTCAAATTTTTCCATAAAATTATTATTAAGATCGATTTCAAATGCGTTTGCTACTCTTTTTTTTGTAATCTACATGTGAAAATACATAAGTGAGCCAAATTTGGACCCACTAGGTCAAAAAGTATTCCTACTTTGTATACGGATCCCTAGAAAAAGGAACCATATAAAATACCTGAAACATATATTTGACTCTAACCTATTAATATTAATAAATAATAATAATAATAATAATAATAATAATAATAATAATAATAATAATAATAATAATAATAATAATATAAATATTAATAATATTAAAATTATAGTAAAATTTATTACAGTACACAGAAAATAATTTTTATCTGGAACGGAAATATGTTTCTCTAGAATAGCAAAAATTTTCGCTGTTTTAGTGAAACATTTCTCTGTGCCAATGAAACTTATCGCTGTTCTAGGTAAAGATTTTTTCCATGTAGTATAAATTTAATTAATTGCAGTTGTTTTAACCAAACGTTTAATTTATTTTAATAAATTTTTTTTTTTTTTTTTGAATGAAGAAAGAATTTGATTGAACCAAATAAACTTTTAGTTGTTTTCACCAAAGTTTTGGTTGTTTCAAACAAATGTTTAGTTGTTTTAAACAAAGGTTTAGTTGTTTAAAAAAAATTTTTTTCCAAGTGTAATTTTTGTAAAATATGTGAAATTATTTTTTTAATTCCAAAAATAAAATAAAATTTTACAAAGACAGTCAACGATATGCAGAAATTTTAAACTTCGGTATATAGATCTACTGCTAATATGGTTTGAGTAAAGAGAATGGCATACGAAAGGAAAGGCAGGACAGAGGGCAACTTCCGGTGGGCGGTACACATTACTGGCAGCCATATTTCCTGCATTTATTATACTTAATACTAATGGCTACATAAGAATATTTTCTATATTTTATTTTTATTTTTTTAAATATTAAATTTGGCAATTTTTAGATCTTGAGAAATTCCATTAATTTTACAAAAAAAAAAAAAATAAATAAATAAAATCACTACATTTTCCACATTGCACTTGAAAACAACACTTATTTTTGATAAAACATTCAACCAACATTGGTTTAACATTTGTGCTATATCAGTTTTCACAGAGCGCAAAACAGTTATATATATATATATATATATATATATATATATATATATATTCACGGTTTAACATTGATCCATCATCATCCATAAAACATTCGACTAAAACTGAGTTTATGATACAATTTTGCCTGCTTGATATTTACTCTATAAATTTTTTTTTTACAAAAAAAAGTGATATACAAAAGTTTTATGTATTATAAAATAATAATTATAATTATAGCCCTCATAACAAAAGGATATCCCTAGGATATCCATACGATATCCATATCAATGGTCGATATCCTAGAATGGTCCCCAAAATATCTTGGGATATCCATAGGATATCCAACCGCCGGTATGTGGAACATCAACAGGACATCCATAGGATATCCACAGGATATCCCTAAGACATCCAAAAAATATCTATTGGATATTATATCGCAGGATATCCATGGGATATCCTCAGGATGTCCGTGGGATATTCTTAGGATATTCACGGGATATTTAATATCTCAACATATATTTTTAAAGGTTAAAATTGTTAATAAGCTAATATAATGAATAATAATATAATAAAAACAAAAATCTTATGAGCTTCTAATTTATTTTAAATGAAGATTTGAAACTCATTTTTCAAAGTTTTTAAATAAACTCATGCACTTAATGTATAATTAATATTAATAGTTATTCGTTATTTGCGGGGAAGAATTTATATTGTTTAAAGCCAATTTATTTTTTTGACAATATTAAGCATATGAATAAAGGAATGAGAAAAAAATTAGTTAATAATTTTTCAAATTAAACAACTTTCTCGAAAAACAAGTTGCATTTTATTTTATTTGTATAAAATTTAATTCACAGAATATTCTCACTCGTAGTCTCATAATGACTTTAAAAACAGTATCCTGAGAATATCTTCTTGACATCCAGAAGATATACTGAGAATATCCTGAAAATATCTGTGGGATATCCTGATGATATCTGTGGGATATTCTGACGATATCTACGGGATATCTGGAGGACATTTATGAAAGTCTACAGAGATATCCAGAAGATATCCTGTGGATATCCTCAGATATCCATGGGATATCCAAAGGATATCCAAACGCCTATTTTTTGGATATCCTTAAGAGATCCTTTTGATATCCATAGGACATCCCTAGGATATCTGCGGGATATTATCAATATATCCCAAGATATTTTATGTTATTAGGGAGGCGATGCTCCACGAGTAAAGGGACTTTTGAGGCAAAAAAATTGCAGGTTATGTAAACATATAAAATAAAAATCAGTTTATAAAAAATAAATATTTAGATAGCTACCGTTTATTAAAACATGAGTTGCGAGCGAATAGTAGTGACAAGTATCGCAGCGCCATCTGTTATCCTTTAATGTTCTGTAATTCAAAAATCTGACTTGAAATCATCAATTTAGTTTCTCAATTAATTTGTCATTTATACTGAAGAAAAATAATTATAATAAAATAATAATTGCAATAAATAATCATGTTTTGTATCTCTATCATATATTTGAACTTTTGCAACGTTAACAAAAAATGAAGAGTATTAGTTATTTATTTCTTTTTTTATTATTTTTAAAAGCTTGCAAATATACAGCCTCAAAATGTAAAAGAGAAAACTGTCATGGCCAAGGGAATGGAAAAGCGATAAAAGCCGACGAATATATTTCCAGCTTGAGATTGCAGCGAGTATTTTTAATTATTATTTGTGAACAAATAGCAAGTGAAAAGAGAGAGAGAGAGAGAGAGAGAGAGAGAGAGAGAGAGAGAGAGAGAAAGAGAGAAAGAAAGAACGTTATGAATATGAAAAAGCACTTCATTTTTAAATTATATATACGCTGGACAGACTTGTGCGTTTTCAACTGAATTTTAATTCTAATTAATCAGCAAAATAGCAACTAGACAGGACGTCGTATATACCAACGACTTTCATATAACTCTCGTCAGTAAATATACATAAATCGAAATCAACATTATATAATCAACGAAATACCCTTCTCGTTTTCATTATACATTCATTGTATTACACTAAACAAAAGTTATTTATTATTCTCATTGAAAAAAATAGTATTTATTTTTTTTCTCAAAAATTTATATTTGCTCAGACATTAAACTTTTTTAAATTCTATTTATTTATATATACATATGTTTTGTATTTAATTTATTTATATTTAACTTGTAAAATTTTGTTAATATTTATGTCAAAATCAAATAATAAAAATACGAGAGTTTAAAGAAATAACAAAATTTGTATTTATATATATGTGTCCTGACGCGGTGAAAGGGACCTTATGATTAAATAAATCGATTTTTATTTTTTTATACCAATGGATAGTTTTTGAGTTGCTTTTTCATTTCCAACAATTAAAATTTGTCTCCTTCAAATACTTATTGTGTTATATAGCTTTAAACATAAGTACTTTTCCGCGTATTCTCGGGCGCCTCGTGGCTACTGCAAAACCACTACCACTGCTCACCACTACGACGCTACCCTCGTATATCGGTGAGCGTGTTTCCTTCGTGCATCTTCGGCTCTACCATTTCTTGTCTCTCCCCACTAGTTCTAAGCTCTGATGTATACATTGCGCTGGGCCCGGAAAATGGATTTATCTCATATTAAAGCCAGTAAAATTGCAATAAACAATTTATTAGATTTTCATTATTTTAATAATGTATAATAATAATAATTTATATTTTAAATTCAAGACATATAACTTATTTATACAGCAAAAGTAATGTTATTTTTACTGTTGTAAGAAAAGTAAAAATTGAAAATTTCTCTGTTGATAAAATAAATAATAAAAATTAATTTTATTTGATAACAACGATTTTCAGAGAATTAATAAATAATTATTAAAAAAATGTTTAAACATTGTCAAAAAGGGGTTTCGTAAATTTCTTCTCATCTTTAAAGGATAAAGTATTTCGAGTTGGCATTTGGAGGAATAATAGAGGAATATTATTTTTGCAATAATATTGTGAGGAAATTATTTTATTAAAGATTTAAAGTGGAGTAATTTGGGGTAAGTTAGTTCAGCAGCGGCCACTAGCTAGAATTGGCGCCACATAGATTCAATGTCTGTCCCCACTTCTGTCAAAAATCCAACTTTTATAACCACAAAATTACTTTTAAAAATGGAGATGCTTCTTAATCAGCTCGCCCTCATCTAATTAATCCGAACAAGATATTTCAAGTTATTTACGTATTATTTTGTCAATAAAAATTAATCAATTAACTTTAATATAAACTGAATCCATTTGCCGGGCCCAGGGCAATGTTTACATCAGAGCTTAGAAAGAGTAGGGAGGTACAAGATATGGTAGAGCCGAAGATGCACGAAGGTAGCATGCTCACAGACATATGAGTGTAGCGTTGTAGTGGTGAGCAGTGGTGCTGATTTGCAGTTGTACGTCCCCACTACTCAAATGTCTATTTTCGTGCTACACTTCGAGCGCCTCTCCTGTAAAATTTGCTTTGGAACCGTAAGGTCCCTTTCACCGCGTCAGGACACATATAGCAAAGGTGAATGTCTGTATATATGTATATATGAAAGGCGGGTTCTAAAAGAGTAGAAGGGGTAAAATATAGCAGATAACAATCACTCTGACATTGTACAAGCCGCCCTAAATTCCATGTTTCTTCCTTAATTTATTTTTTTCCTATACATTAATAAAGAAAGTGCATTTTTAAACAGCTCTAAATTTCAAATTAACAAAATTTTGTAGCAAACTGATAATTATTTTTCAAAAACTAAAATTTTTATTTTGATGACAACTAAGACAATTAAAAAAAATTATTTTACAAAATTTGATTCAAATAATCAGTTTCTTGGCGCGATTATACAAATAAAAATTTACTTGAACCAAATAATTTCTGTATTAGAAACAATTTCTGTATTTGAATCAATATAATTTTTCTATTGGAATTAATTTCTGTATTTGATACAAATATATATACACACAATTTACTTGAGCCAAATAATAAATTATTTAATAAAAATAAATATTTATATGATTTAAGTAAATATTTATTTAAATAATAGTTCACCGATTATTTGAATCAAATAAATTTTTTTTTCCAGCGTATATACAGTTTTTCTTATCTCGTGTATCGATCAACCAATTTCAGATTGCCAACGAAATCGGCGAAAATTCTACAAAGCAAGGAAACCACTTTTGGAATCCCAGAAGGATACAGAAGGCACGATCAGGACTCGATTAATGCGGTATCCAAAGATCTTGGGGTTCACACACCGTATTAAAAGCCTGTTTATATATACCTATATATAAATATATATGTATATACTGTTTTTCAATCGTCAATTTATACTTCAAATAATAATTTATTTACTTTCAAATTAGTTTCTTAATTAATTTTTCATTTTTATTGAAGAGAAAATAATTTAGATATAATTTTCATTAAAAAATTATAATATTTCGAGCGAATATGTGTCAAGTATCGCAGCGCCATCTGTTATCTCCTATATCAGTCGGTAATTTAGACATCTTTAGTTTTAAATTCACAGAAAATTAAAAGGCATTAAAATAAGCTGCAACGCTTATTATTTTAATCCAATTTTGTTTATTTTAATCCATTTTGGTATTAAAATAAGTAAAATTGGATTAAAATAATAAACGTTGCAGCTTATTTTAATGCTATTTAATTTTATGTGTTACTCTTAATTAATTTCTCATTTGTTTAAAAAAAAAAATAATAATTACATCTAATTTCCATTAATCAAAATACAGCAAAAAAAGCATAAATTTAGGCTTTCCGGCAATTTACAAGTAATAAAAAAAATAAAAATTAATATAAAAAAATTAGATAAATTCCCATTAAAACATCAATGTCGCGAGAGGATATCAGATCGTGTCAAGTATCGCAGCGCCATCTGCTATTTTTTTTCGGTCGGTAATTCAGAAATCAAAAAATTTTCATATCTTTCAAAAAAAAATAACCGTGGCATTAAAACAAATGACACAAAATTAACTTAAAATTTTCCAAAAATAGTTTTATCGCTATATCCTTGTTTTTAGAACAAAAAACTTCCCTCATAACAAAAGTATATCCCTAGGATATCCCTATCAATGGTCGATATCCTAGAATGGTCCCCAGGATATTTTGGGATATCCCTAGGATATCCAAACCGCCGGTCTGTGGAACATCAACAGGACATCCATAGGATATCCACAGAATATCCCTAAGACATCCACAAAATATCTATTGGATATTATATCGCAGGATATCCATGGGATATTCTTAGGATATTCACGAGATATTTAATATCTCAACATATATTTTCAAAGGTTAAAATTGTTAAGCTAATAAAATGAATAATAATTATAATAAAAACAAAAATCTTATGAGCTTCTAATTTATTTTAAATAAAGATTCGAAACGCATTTTTTAAAGTTTTTAAATAAACTCATGCACTTAATGTATAATTAATATTAATAGTTATTCGTTATTTGCGAGGAAGAATTTATATTGTTTAAAGCCAATTTATTTTCTGACAATATTAAGCATATGAATAAAGGAATGAATCACGAATGAGAAAAAAATTAGTTAATAATTTTTCAAATTAATCAACTTTCTCGAAAAACAAGTTGCATTTTATTTTATTTACATAAAATTTAATTCACAGAATATTCTCACTCGTAGTCTCATAATCACTTTAAAAACAGTATTCTGAGAATATCTTCTTGACATCCAGAAGATATATTAAGAATATCCTGAAAATATATGTGGGATATCCTGACGATATCTATGGGATATCCTGATGATATCTATGGGATATCCTGACGATATCTATGGGATATCTGGAGGACATTTATGAAAGTCTATAGAGATATCCAGAAGATATCCTGTGGATATCCTCAGATATCCATGGAATATCCAAAGGATATCCAAACCGCCGATTTTTTAAATATCCTTAAGAGATCCTTTTGATAACCATAGGACATCCCTAGGATATCTGCGGGATATTATCAATATATCCCAAGATATCTTGTGTTATTAGGGTTTATAGATTCAAGCAAACTTTCACTTAAAACTTTCCTTTCTATGTAAAAATTTTTTCTTTTGATAATTTTATGATTATTTTCTCTAGATAGAAGATGAATTCCATATAACTGAACATGAATCAGCACACAGCTGGTATAACTTGCATATATATATAGTATAAGGAAAGAGAGATGAATATCGATGTGGTTTGCAAAGTTAGTATATGGGCTTGACCTAGCCCCAGGTTACGTCGGCTCCTTCGGGGCCCAGAAGAATGTCTTCTGCGCGAGCATGGGGCGAATTATGCTCCCCATTGAACCTGTAGAAACCCTCTATCTCTCTCTCTCTCTCTCTCACTCTCTTTCTCCATGACACGTCTTTTTTTTATCTCAACTGCATCGCGGGTAAATTTTTGCACGAAACACGTGTTAAAACATGCGGGAACCTTCTGTACATCAGTAGACGGGTGTGTCCACCAACCAGCCGGCATGCGAGTGAAATTCACGCGACATTATATAAGAAATACTAAATTTAAATTCTTTTTTTTTTTGAAATATTTGCTAATACAAGTTATTTTTATTATGAAATTTATCATGAGAAAGAATAAATTAGATGTAATATACTTTCTATATTAAAACGTTAATGTGTCAAGTATCGCAGCGCCATCTGTTGCCTTTCCTCGGTCGGTAATTCAGAAATTAGTTTCTTACTGAATCATTTCATTTTTATTGAAAAAAATAGATATAATTTTCATAAAAAATTTACTTTTTCATAAACGCGAATAGTATTTATTTCGCGTATTTTTCTATTTCTGCTTTTCTTCTATTCTATAGAAGTAATAGGATTTAAATAATAGGATATGTTATCCAAATAGCGATAATAATAAAGAACACGATTAAATGTCAGTCAACAAAAAACGTAGTTACGGTGTTTTTTTTTTTTTTTTAACAGAGAGAAAGAGAGAGAGAGAGAGAGAACAGACTTTGCGGGTTATACAGACCGCGGGATATAAATATATCTGCTTAGCCAGCCAGGGAGCACAATGCTATCTTGCCTGTGGGATCAAATTGTCCGAAGGAGGAACGAACATATTTTGTGTGACCCCGGTAAAAGAGCGAGCGGCTCAATTCCACGGGAATACCTCGATATATTTGTCGATGGTTATATACCAGAAAGACTTTTTCGCACGAAATTGTTTTTTTTTTTTTTAGAAATTTCCTCTACAATTATAACTAATATTTGAAGAAATTTTTGATCGTTTCTCTATGCAAAATCTATTTTTGATACTGCAGACATCCCTAACAAAACAAGATATCTTGGGATATATTGATAATATCCCGCATATATCCTAGGGATGTCCTATGGATATCAAAAGGATCTCTTAAGGATATCCAAAAAATTGGCAGTTTGGATATCCTTTGGATATCCCATGGATATCTGAGGATATCCACAGGATATCTTCTAGATATCTCTATAGACTTTCATAAATGTCCTCCAGATATCCCATAGATATCGTCAGGATATCCCATAAATGTCCTCCAGATATCCCATAGATATCGTCAGGATATCCCACAGATATTTTCAGGATATTCTCAGTATATCTTCTGGATGTCAAGAAGATATTCTCAGGATACTGTTTTTAAAGTCATTATGAGACTACGAGTGAGAATATTCTGTGAATTAAATTTTATATAAATAAAATAAAAATGCAACTTGTTTTTCGAGAAAGTTGTTTAATTTGAAAAATTATTAACTAATTTTTTTCTCATTCGTGATTCATTTCTTTATTCATATGCTTAATATTGTCAGAAAATAAATTGGCTTTAAACAAAATATAAATTCTTCCCCGCAAATAACGAATAACTATTAATATTAATTATACATTAAGTGCATGAGTTTATTTAAAAACTTTGAAAAATGCGTTTCAAATCTTCATTTAAAATAAATTAGAAGCTCATAAGATTTTTGTTTTTATTATATTATTATTTATTATATTAGCTTAACAATTTTAACCTTTAAAAATATATGTTGAGCTATTAAATATCCCGTAAATATCCTAAGAATATCTCACGGACATCCTGAGGATATCCCATGGATATCCTGCGATATAATATCCAATAGATATTTTGTGGATGTTTTAGGGATATCCTGTGGATATCCTATGGATGTCCTGTTGATGTCCCACAGACCGGCGTTTTGGATATCCTAGGGATATCCTTTTGTTATGAGGGATATTGCCTAAAGAAAAATTGACGATGCATCTGCTTATTTCATTCTTACAGTTCTTCTCTTACACACATATTCTCATTTTTTTTTTTTACTGTTTTCATGTCTTTTCGGTGTACGCCCTCGTACTTTGAACGAAACGTCAGGTATATATACATACAAGTCACATTAAAATGCCGACATAGAGAGAGAGAGAGGAAAAAAGAGAGGAGTGAGAGAGAGAGAGATCGTTCCACCCGGCTGCTTGTTCGCTGTGAATTTCAAAATTTCAATACTTGTCTGATCCGTGAATATAAGGTGCAACAGATAACTTTTATAAACGGCTTCTTGAATTTACATAATAATTATCAAGAGGCCAGCACTTTAACTGTACGCCCTTGGCTAGTCTATTGATTCCCAAGATGTTTCCTTCCGCTCTGATGCTTTTAACCCCTGGAGCAATATAGACAGAAAAAAGAGCATATATATATATATATATATATATATATATATATATATACATTTTGTTATTAATATCGACCTGTTTACATACACTTATGGGGTATATGTAATGTGAACTTGATTTTTACATTTGTGTTTCTTTTCTTCCTGTTTTGAGAGTTTTTGGCAGTTTGTTCAAAAGTTGCAAATTGATAACAAAATTAACAAATTGAGAAGGAAATTATAAAATTGATCGTAAGATTAACAAATTGATAGGGAAATTATCAAATTGGTACCAAAGCATCAAATTAAAACATTGTTTTCTTGAAGGTATCAAAGTGAAACAGAATTAGATCAAATTGGTACATTTAGATCAAATTATGTTTTCATACAAATATTGGTATCAATTGGTTGCAATTTGATACCTTCAAATTAACAGTGTACCAAAATTATCAAATTGGTACCAAAAGTATAAAATTGATACCAAAATTATCAAACTGATACCAAGATTATAAAATTAATCCAAAATTATAAAATTGATACCTAAATTATAAGATTGATTCAAAAATTAATACAAAAAAGGCCTATAGAGGCGCTGCAGTCGCGACCATGTGTTTGGGTCACGTGGTCTGAAAAAAGTCGCTAGGGTGCATCATAGTCGATCGTGTCATGTTATCACAGTGAAGCCATGTGTATTTAAGAAATTTATAAATATTTTAACTTCTAGAAACGAGGTAATTTAAATGATGTTAATAATATTATAAAAAATTGCTTCCTCCTTTATTAATTTATTTTAATATTTTCATTTTTGCAGATTCGGTGATTACTATTTGGTCGTGATTTTGTGTATTGTAAAGTTAACCTCAAAAAAATTTTTGAGTTGCTCTCCACTTTTATTCATGAATACCATTTGGTCGTAATTTTGTGTATTGTAAAGTTAACCTAAAAAAAAAATATTCGAGTTACTTTCCACTTTTATTCATTAAAGCAATAACTGTTATTTATTATCAGTAAATAATAAAGTATTGCAAACGTTCATGTATTATTAAAATTCAGAATAAATTTAATAACCAAATTTGTCAACATATAAATAAAAACGGTTAAATTATGTAAAATTATTTTTTTCGATTTTGAAAGCAATAAAATAACGTCAAGAAGTACATAAGATCAGGTTATATTGCCACTTCAAGGGTGCGGGAAAGTATAAACATTGAAGAAACATTACAGATGGCGCATAACGTACTAAAGAGCAATTAACAGAATCTTTTACGAATAGAACTTAGTTTTTATTTTAATTTTATTGTTTCTTTTTTAAAAGTAATAATTAATTAATTTTTAATTAACAAAAAAATATTTTGCAAATATTACACATAATTTTTTGTTTTCATTATTCAAATTATGTAAATTTAAAAAATGGGAAAGAAAAAAAGAAGTCATTTTGTATATATATTTTATGCGTTTGTGTATCAGTATAAGCGTGAAAGGTTTATATATAAAAGTTTATCTTTTGGGAGAGCCAATTTTCATGAAAAGCGAATGCGTTTGGAGAAATCCATTGGAGCATGCAATTTTCTTATCGGTAGCCGTCATTTCCGGTCGTTCATCTCTCATGGCTTGTAGTTAGAAAAGCGGGACATTGATTAAGGGTCCATTTTAACTCGCGAAATAGACATTCCCCCCACTTTCTTATTTCGCTCCTTTTGATTCAATTTACGAGCGAGATAGCACGCCGATAAACGAGTCTTCTTCTGTCTATTTTCCAAACTGTTCTCTCAATTGCTCTCTCTCTCTCTCTCTCTCTCTCTCTCTCTCTCTCTCTCTCTCTCCTGTTTTTCTTTCTCTTACTCTCTTTTTCTTTCTCCCTTTCTTCGATTTAGGTCTATATAGATGGCCACATTAATGGGCAGTCCTATCCCTTTTAAAATCTTATCAAACACTTGATCAAATCATTCTAAAGACCTTTTCCTCCATTTTGAAAACTAATCAACCTTGTCTATATCTACAAGTAACATTGATAATACACCAATTGGCATAAATTCCGCCCTTCCGGTTTGACGGCATTTTGAAAACATTTTTATAATAATTTTATTAGTTTATGGTGTTTGCTGTAACGCCACGCGAATAAAATTATTATAGATGTGATATGACTTTTCAAAATGGCGTCAAACCGAAAGGACAGCATTTATGCAATTGGGAATTTAAAATTGCGATGCGACACTAGTGGACATAAATTGAACTAAAAAAGACCTCAGTTGTTGTACTGGAGTATTTAAACTGTACTGGAGTTTTATAAAAGATCAGTTTATGTTGCCACTTTCAGAGAGGGGGAAAGTATATAAATTCAAGATACATTGTAGATGGCGCAACGTACCAAAGAATAATGGAAACATAACATAACCTTAAATTTTTTGTGACGTAACGTCCCTTATCTCGTTTAGCGTTACAAATTGAAAAATTCGAAAATTATCCCCCCAAAAAAATGTATTTTCGAAAGCTACTAACGACATCTAGTCTAGAATAACTGGTAGTTTAAGTATATCTAAGAAGAAGAAGAAGAAGAAGAAGAAGTAGGGGGAGTACGACGACACAAGCGACGAGCAAAGTTTGATATTTCGTCGAAAAGTCTCGCATTGTCTAAAAGTTGATAGCGTCACCCCAAGGAGGAAGATAACATCTGGTGCTGCCTCCATCAACAACCCCCTCCCCTCTCACTCTCTCTCACTCTTGGAGAGTTCTTGGGTACAACTCCCCCGCTCGAAGGAAACTCGTCTTCAATTATTCTTGTACCCACCCTTTCTCTCTCTCACTCACTCACTTTTCTTCTCACTTGCTCTTTCTCCTATGTGCCACTAAACTCTTCTCTTCTCTCTCACTCTCTCTCTCTCCCTGTTTTAACCCCTCTCTTCAAGTTTACTCTACCTTGCGCCAACGCGCCACCATCCGGCACTTTCGTTCTCTTGACGTTTCTGTCTGTCACGCAATTCTGACGAACAACGAATTTATGGAATTATGAAAAGCGACGGAATTAATTTGCATACATAAAAAATATATAACTCAAACTCGGGAAGCCTCCGCGGGGAAACCCCCCGCGCAAGTAACGCCTTAAATTGTACCCTGCACTATTACTACATACACACACACACACACAACAAACAGTTGAGCGCCACTTGATGATAACTTCATTAATTTATTCTTGACGTTTAGAAATAAGGTTACATTTCATGTGACTCTGGGGATTGAAAAATTTTACATTTTTTACAAAACATTTTTATTTTCCATATTTCAATTCTCCAAATGCTATTTTATTCACAATGGGAGTTTCTTTTTTTATGGGTAAATAAATCATTATATTCTTTTAGAGATGATACAGAATCAGCATTTTTGTTAAGACTTTCTTTTTTTAGTTTAGAAAATTTAATTTTTCAGGTTAGTAAAAAAATTTGTCTGACTAAACTTGTTTTTTCTACTTTAAAATGTAGCCCCTAATAACACAAGATATCTTGGGATATATTGATAATATCCCGCAGATATCCTAGGGATGTCCTATGGATATCCTAAGGATATCAAAAAAAATCGGCGGTTTGGATATCATTTGGATATCCCATGGATATCTTCTGGATATCTCTATGGACTTTCATAAATGTCCTCCAGATATCCTATAGATATCGTCAGGATATCCCACAGATATCATCAGCATATCCCACAGATATCATCAGGATATCCCATAGATATCGTCAGGATATCCCACAAATATTTTCAGGATATTCTCAATATATCTTCTGGATGTCAAGAAGATATTCTCAGGATACTGTTTTTAAAGTCATTATGAGACTACGAGTGAGAATATTCTGTGAATTAAATTTTATATAAATAAAATAAAATGCAACTTGTTTTTCGAGAAAGTTATTTAATTTGAAAAATTGTTAATTAATTTTTTTCTCATTCGTGATTCATTCCTATATTCATATGCTCAATATTGTCAGAAAATAAATTGGCTTTAAACAATATAAATTCTTCCCCGCAAATAACGAATAACTATTAATATTAATTATACATTAAGTGCATGAGTTTATTTAAAAACTTTGAAAAATGCGTTTCAAATCTTCATTTAAAATAAATTAGAAGCTCATAAGATTTTTGTTTTTATTATATTATTATTCATTATATTAGCTTAACAATTTTAACCTTTAAAAATATATGTTGAGATAATAAATATCCCGTGAATATCCTAAGAATATCCCACGGACATCCTGAGGATATCCTATGGATATCCTGCGATATAATATCCAATAGATATTTTGTGGATGTCTTAGGGATATCCTGTGGATTTCCTATGGATGTCCTGTTGACGTCCCACAAAGCGGCGGTTTGGATATCCTAGGGATATCCTATGGATATTCTAGGGATATCCTATGGATATCCCAAGATATCCTGGGGACCATTCTAGGATATCGACCATTGATATGGATATCCTAGGGATATCCTTTTGTTATGAGGGGGTCTTGAGAAAACTATTTTTTCTAATTAAAAATAAATTCTGGCTCAAAAAGTAAAAATTTTTCTACTGAAAAACTAAATTTATCTGAGAAAACTATTTTTTACTACTTAAAATAAAAATATGTCTGATAGAACAAATTTTTTCTACTTAATACCAAAATATGTCTGACTAAACTACCTTTTACTACTTAAAACTAAAAAATTTGATTTGAAAGATACTTTTATTTCCTTGGGGGAAACAAAAAAATAAATTCTATCTACACTTTTTTGAACCAAGTAAAAATTTAAAAATCATTTGATTTGTAAAATTGTCAATTAAAAAAAAGGGGGTTAGTACGCTCTTTTAAGTTGACAACACAGTGCAAATCAAAAAGTTTTAATTCAATCAATCAAGAATTCTTCAACCCTTTTAATAAACTTGAGTAAAAGTAGAAGCTAATTTAAAAGAGACCTCCGCTGAAAGAATAAACGAGGGTAAAATTGAAACCTTTCTTAGGGGTCTTTTAAAGTCCCTTTTTTACATCACAAAGGATGAACCACAGGAAATTTCAATTCCCTACGACGATTTCTTCTTTACGTTGAAAAATTTGAAGGTAAATTTTTTTAAGAACGCCTTTTGTTTTTACTTGCGATCATTTTCACATAAACGCCTGCCGACTATTATTTTTCATTTGAATTTTTTCCATTAAATATATTTTAAATACAATAAGTGTTCTAACTTTTTTATATAATCTATATATAAATGCATTAAACAGTTTCTGTATAGTTGTGTATCTAAAAACTAGATAGTATAATTATCCTGACGTTTATAAATAAAATATATAAGCAAAACAGTTTCTATATAGTTTAACTATATAAAAACTAAATAGTATAACTGTTCTGGCCATTGTAATTAAAATATATGCAATAAATAGTTTTTTTAGAGTCTAACTATCTAAAAACTAAGTAGTTTCCATACAGTTTAACTATCCAAAAACAAGATAGTTTTCATATAGCTTTACTATCAGAAAAATAAAAAGTATTAATGTCCTGCCTTTTGTAAATATAATATATGCAATAAATAGTTGTTATAGAGTTCAACTATCTAAAAACTAGGAAGTTTCCATCAAGCTTAAGTATCTAAAAACTAGATAGTTTCTGTAGAGTTTAACTATCTTAAAACTAGGCAGTTTTCATATAGTTTAGGTACCTGAAAACTAGATAGTTCTCACATAGTTTTACTATGAGGCAACTAGATAGTATAACTGTTCTGACCTTTCTAAGTAAAATATATCCACTAAACAGTTTTTATATAGTTTAACTATTCAAGGACTAGGTAGTATAACTGTCTTGACCTTTATAAAAATAATACAAACACCATAAAATTACCATACACTTTAACTATCCAGAAACTAGATGGTATAACTGTTCTGACTGTTTTAAAAAACATATGCAATAGGTAGTTTTTATATAGTGTAACTGGCTAAAAACTAGATTGTTCGTATACAGTTTCACTATCTGAAAACTGAATAGTTCGCATAGAGTTTAAGAATCCAGAAACAATATAGTTCTCATACACTTTTACTATCAGAAAACTAGATAGTATTAGTGCCCTAACTTTTCTAAATAAAGTATATACATTAGACAGATTCTATATAGTTTAACTATCTAAAAACAAGGTAGTTTTCATATAGTTTAACTATATAAAACTGGATAGTTTCAAAACAGTTAAACTATTCAAAAACTAGATAGTATAACTGCCTTGACCTTTATAGAAATAACATAGTCATCAGATGGTTTTCATATAGTTTAACTATCCAGAAACAAGATGGTATAACTGTTCTGACTGTTCTAAATAAAATATATGCAATAGATGATTGTTATATAGTGTAACTGTCTGAAAACTAGATAGTTTGCATTCATTTAACCTATCTAAAAAGTAAAAACTAAATAGTTTGTACAGAGTTTAATGATGCAGAAACTAGATAGTTTTCATACACTTTAACTATCAGGAAACTACATAGTATTATACTACCCTATAAACTTTCTAAATAAAATATATGCGCTAGACAGATTCCATATAGTTTAACTATTCAAAAACTAGGTAGTTTTCATATAGTTTAACTATCTAAAAACTGGATAGTTTCAAAACAGTTTAACTATTCAAAAACTAGATAACTGTATTGATTTCTATAAAAATAATATAAATACCAAATAGTTTTCACACAGTTTAACTATCCGGAATCTAGATGGTTTTTATATAGTTTTGCTAATCAGGAAACTAGACAGAATAACTGACCTGACCTTTCTAAATAAAATATGTGCACTAAATAGTTTTAATATCGTGTAACTATCTAAAAACTAGATAGTTTCCATACAGTTTAACTATCCAAAAACAATATTAAAAATGTACTTGTAATTTAAAATTTTTGATATTCATATCATTAATTTATCATGTTTTGAGGATGTGCCCATTTAAATAAAATAGAAATATCAAATGAAGAATCAATGACTGAGAAAAAAAATGACTGATTCAAATACATAATAATACTTTTACGAAAATAACATATTCTTGTTAAAGAGGATCGTTTTAATTATTGTATACATGCCACATTGCATGCAACTGCTTTAGGTGATACCCCCTCTCTCTCTCTCTCTCTTTCTCACTCTCTATTTTAACATCACAGAAATTCTCTTTTTACGTTAAATATGTGCGGGTAAGCAAATTACTGTTAAGAGAAAATGTAAACTGAATATAAATTTTACTTAGTAATTCAAGTTAAATGTTTAATGACAAGTGTGTGACAATTAATGCATCATAAAAATGTAAGTTCCTTTTTTTTGAAAATAATGAAAAAAAATATTTAAAAAAATGTATTTTAAATACACATTTCCTTTGCGAGTATATATATATATATATATATATATATATAGTATATAATGTACATTTACTTTGATGATAAGATGTTCAACAACCTAATCACCAAAGGCTTGCATGTCGTGAGCAATATTGGCGCGAAAACAAACGATCTTGGCCCGGATGAGGCAGCAACGTGTAATTACGCGGCATATTGCAATGGTTGTTTTACACACATATAACGTTGTCACGAACTTGATCTGACAGCCTGTTTGACATGTGTCAGAAATAGTACAATTATAATCATTACATACGATCTTCCCCCCACCCAGACATATATATATATATATATATATATATATGATTCCTACCAGCATGATTCATGATCAAATACATTCTTTATTCACGTCGTTTTGATTATGTTTATTATTTGTAACAAGCTGTTTATAAATTGCCATACAAGGTAAATAGATTGGGACTTTTTATAAAGAAAGAAGAAAAATAATGTAAACACGAAACCCGTGTGAAATTAATTCACGTTTCTATAAATGTTACGCTAAGAGTTGTATTTAATTTCTGTATACACTGAATGAAACATATGCACTAGACAGTTTCTATATAGTTTAACTATCCAAAAAATAGAGAGTATAATTGTCCTGAAATTTATAAATAAAATATATAAACTAGATAGTTTATATGTACATATAGTTTAACAATACCGAAATTAGACAGTTTCTATGTAGTTTAACTATTCAATAACTGGAAAGTACAATTGTCCTGAAATTTATAAATAAAATATGTAAACTCGATAGTTTCTATATAGGTTAACTATCTAAAAACTAGATAGTTTCTATCCAGTTTAACTATCTAAAGACTATATGGTTTCTATCCAGTTTAACTATCTAAAGACTATATAGTTTCTATCCAGTTTAACTATCCATAAAATAGGCTGTATAATTGTTCTAACCTTTGTAAATAAAATATATGAACTAGATAGGTTCTATATAGTTTAACTATCTAAGAACTAGATAGTGTACATATAGTTTAACACTCCCGAAACTAGACAGTTTCTATATAATTTAACTATTCAATAACTGGAAAGTACAATTGTCCTGAAATTTATATATAAAATATGTAAACTAGATAGTTTCTATATAGCTTAACTATCTAAAAACTAGATAATTTCTATCCACTTTAACTATCTAAAGACTATATAGTTTCTATCCAGTTTAACTATCCAAAAAATAGGCTGTATAATTGTTCTGACCTTTGTAAATAAAATATATGAACTAGATAGGTTCTATATAGTTTAACTATCTAAGAACTAGATAGTGTACATATAGTTTAACAATCCCGAAACTAGACAGTTTCCATATAGTTTAAGTTTCTGAAAATTAGATAGTTTAAGTTTCTGAAAACTAGATAGTTTGTATGCAGTTTGACTATCCAGAAACTACATTGTTTTCATATAGTTTAAGTTTCTGAAAACTATATAGTTTTTATGCAGTTTAACTGGCCAGAAACTAGATAGTTTTTATACAGATTTACTATCAGGAAACTAAATAGTATTACTGCCCTAATCTTTCTAAAGAAAATATGTGCACTAAACAGTTTCTATATAGTTTAACTATCTAAAAACTAGATAGTTTACATATAGTTTAACTATCCAGAAACTAGATAGTTTTTATATATACAGAAATTATTTATTTTATTTTTTATTTTATTATTTAAATTATTATTAATTATTATTTCAAGTAAATAATTTTTTAAATAATAGTCAAGTAACCGATTCTTTGAGTCATATAAATTTTTTTTTCAGTGTAGTCAGTGTATAATTTAACTAAGCCGAAACTAACTAGAAATATAACGCTACGACCAACAAGTCGTTTTCTACTATCAGTTACTCATTTTTAACTAAAAATTAGTATTAAATAAAAAAAAAGTTATACAAATCTAATTTTTTTTAAAAAATCATCGCTCAATTAATAAAAATTTTGTGTAAAAAAAGAATACCTGCTTTTTATTTATTTATCTATTCTTATTTTCTTTTTTTTTCTTTTTATTTATTTATTTTGATTTATGTATTATATATTCACAATTTGCATTAAATATTTAAATTTCAAATACTATAAAATTCATACAAGTGTTTTTTTTACAAAAAATGTATTAGATAAACAAAATGCGTCAAAAAAAAAAATTCGTCAAATAAAGAAAACAAATTGTAGAATTATTTTAACAGCAGTTAAAAGTAGCAAAAATTAAAAGTTTATCTATTTAAATTTATCGAAAAAAAAAAATTTATGGCTGCGTCAAATAATAAATTAATTTACATATAAAATTATTAACTTTTCACGGTATATAAAGCACAATTTGAAAGAAAATTTTTAAAATAGTTTCCAAGTTCTATAACATTTCATATTCAACAATATTATAATGAATTTGATAATTACAATTGTCTTTTTAATTTGTACATATCAGGTAATTCTATAACAAATAAATAATTTAAATTCAAAAAAAAAATTTAATTCCATTTTTTTGTTTAGTTTAATTTTTCAATTACTCTCATTTTTTTTAACAATATTTTTAAAAAAAAAATTTTTTTAAATTTATTTTAAAAAAAAAATCCGTACGCAAAAAGCAATTAAGGAATTTTTTTTAATAAAATTTTTTAAAAAAATCTCTTTTTCAGATATGTTTATCATCGAATATTAATGTCGACTCTAATTTAGAAAATTTACAAAAGGACATTAAAAAACTCAGTTTAAGAATCGAAGATTTGAATGATGTCATAGTACAGTCATTGCCAAATAAATTTAGCCGAATAGAATTTAATATTTACAATAACTTTAGATTTAAGGATATCTTGAAAATCGAAAAAATGAAGGTTAAGTATTTGTTTCAATATTTTTCTTTTAATAAATGTACTCTCTAAATCTGAATTAGTAAAAAAGTTTACTAATTTGAATTAGTGACTTAGTTTTTGCTTTTCAATTAGTAAAATTTGACTAATTATTAGTAACTTTTACTAACAATTAGTAAAATTTAACTAATTCTAAAACAAACAGTGAGTCACTAATTTAAATTAGTAAACATTTTTACTAATTCAGATTTAGAGAGTATTATTTCATATTTACTGTATAATATTCTTTTTTTTAAATAAATTTTTAACAATTTTTTGTTTTTAAACTTTGAAATTTTATATATATGATGAATTTTTTTTTTATTCTAGAGGGATAATAATATCAGCAATATTGAAAATATCAATGGACCATTGAAATCATGTCTTGAAAATAGTACAAAAATATGGAGAGAACGTTACTTGACAATTGAGAAAAATTTAGAAGATTGCCTAGCGACTGCTAAAAATGAACATTATACGATTTCCATTAAATCGTATTACGATTCTTTTATTAATGTATGTATTAATTAATAATTAGTAATTAATTACTATTAATTATTAATATATATATATATATATATATATATATATAGTTTCAAAAATAAATAATATTTTTTTTTCTAATTTATTATAGTAAATAAATTTTGTTTAATTAATAAAATATAATAATAATTTGACAAAAATTGAAAAATATTATTTTTCAGAATGCCAATAATTTGGAATCACAAGTGCAAACTGTTTATTCAAACTATGAAAAGAAGAATTACACTGAAATTTTGACAAATGGAACTTCTATTAAAGAATTAAAAAGTACCGAATTAAATATTCGAATTGATGGTCTTAGAGATATTTCAAATAATTTAATTAGATTGCTAGCTAATACACACGATATGATGTTAATAGAAAGTCAACACTGTAATTTTACTGTTCAGCAGAAATTACAAGAGGAATGGCCTAAAAGTTCAGAGGAAATAAAATATTGTTTTTCTAATTTTACATTATAAAACACCTAAAGGAAAAAATGAAAATTCAATTTTTTTTTTAAACAAAATTTGTTATTTTATATCTTCTTATTTTTTATTATCTTCGTAATGAAGAAAAAAATGAATATCTTTATTAATGAATAATATTTTAATGAATAAAAATCTTATAAAAAATAAAAAAAAAATCTTTTTTTTCAAAGATCTAATTTACATAATTCACTATATTTTATAAATTTAATTATTTTATCAATTTTTTTTTCAAATTGTGCTTTACATATAATTATTTACATAATAATTTTATATTTAAATAAATTTATTATTTGACGCAATCTAAATTTATTTTGATAAATTTAAATAGATAAACTTTTATACTTTTTGCTACTAATAAACACAATGTACATAGTATACAAGAATAAATAATAATAATAATAATAATAATAATAATAATAATAATAATAATAATAAAAATAATCATAATAATAATGCTTTTTGCTACTTTCAACTGCTGATAAAATAATTTAATATTTGATTTTGAATATTTTGATTCCAATGAAGACATCAGTTATTTGTTTTGAAGTAAAAAAAAAACTTAGGCCAGGTTGCTTTTGGTTTTAAGTAGAAAAAAGTGTATTAGTCAGACGAACTTTAATTTTAATACAGTGTTTATTTTTAAAAAGAAAAGAAAAAGTTTTTTGTCAGGTAACATTTTGTTTTTAAGTAGAAAAAGTAGTTTTGCCAGAAATAATTTATTTTTAAGTAGAAAAAGGTAGTTTAGTCAAAAAAATTATTATTTTAAGTAGAAAGATTAGTTTGTAAGTAGAAAGATTAGTTTGGCCAGGTAGATTCTGTTTTTAAGTAGAAAAAAGTGTATTAGTCAGACGAATTTTATTTTGAAGTAGAAAAATTATATTTGGCCAGGTAGATTTTAGTTTCAAGTAGAAAAAAGTATATTAATTAGACGAATTTAATTTAGAATCATTGTAGAGTACTAGAATTTATTTTAAAGTAGAAAAAAGTTGTTTTATCAGACAATTTTAAGTTTTTCAGTAGAAAAAGTAATTTTTATTACCCTCAATTTATTTTAAAGTAGAAAAAGGTAGTTTAGTCAGAGAAATTTTATTTAAAAATAGTAGAAATTAATTTTTGTCAATCAAAGTTTAATATTAAGTAGAAAAAATTATATTAGTCAGCCGAATTTTGATTTTAAGTAGAATAAGCAGTTTTTTCTAGGTAGATTTTCGTTTTATGTAGAAAAATGTGTATTAATCAGATGAGTTTTAATTTTAAGTAGAAAAAGTCGATTTTTAAGATGGATTTTGGTTGCAAGTAGAAAAAGATGTATTAGTCAGACGAATTTTACTTTTAAGTAGTTTTGTCCTACTGTTTATTTTTAGGTAGAAAAAAAGTTTTTTATTAGACAAAACTTTGCTTTTAAGTAAAAATAGTAGTTTTTTTAGAAATAATTTATTTTTAAGTAGAAAAAGATAGTTTACTGAGACAAATTTTGTTTTTAAGTAAAAAAAAAAAAGTAGTTTTCAAAGAAATAATTTATTTTTATGTAGAAAAAAGTAGTTTAGGCAGAGAAATTTTGTTTAAAAATAGTAGAAATTAATTTTTACCAATCATAGTTTAATATTAAGTAGAAAAAATTGTATTAGTCAGCCGAATTTGTATTTTAAGTAGAATAAGCAGTTCTTTCTAGGTAGATTTTCGTTTTAAGTAGAAAAATGTGTATTAGTCTGACGATTTTTAATTTTAAGTGGAAAAATCAGATTTTCCAGGTAGATTTTGATTTCAAGTAGAAAAAGGTGAAAAGACGAATTTTAATTTTCGGTAGTTTTGTTCCAGTGTTTATATTTAGGTAGAAAAAAGTTGTTTATCAGACAAAACTTTGCTTTTAAATAAAAATAGTAATCTTGTTAGAAATAATTTATTTTTAAGTAGAAAAAGTTAGTTTAGTCAGACAAATTTTGTTTTTAAGTAGAAAAAGTAGTTTTGAAAATATAATTTATTTTTAAGTAGATAAAAGTAGTTTATCCAGATAGATTTTGGTTTTAAGTAGAAAAAACTGTATTAGTCAAACGAATTTAATTTGCAATTAGTTTTATTTGAAAAATTTTTGTTTAAGTAGAAAAAACATTTTCTGTCAGACTTAATTTTATTTCCAGGTGAAAAAGTAGTAAAAAAGTGTATCAGTCAGACGAATTTTGTTTTTAAGTAGAAAAAATAATTGGACAAGATTTTTTTTCAATTACATAACCTAAAATATTTTGCCTCTAAGGTCCCTTTTCTTGTGGAGAGTCACATGTTATTATGTTATTTTATTATTTTACTGTTTATATTATATTATTATACTATTTATATTATATTTTTACAGAATTTATATTTTATTATTTTATTATTTTATTATTTTATTATCATATTATTATATTATTATATTATTATAATTTATAATACTCATTTTTCTCCATTATTTTCTATTTCTCCCTCCGTCTCTTTTCCCCTTCGAATATTGAATTTCTTTCTCTTTCTATATAAAAATTTAAAAACATCTCTTTCCCTACAAAATATTAACATTTGTTTCGCCTCCCCTTTTGAATTGTAACACGTCTTTCTCTCTCTCTCTCTCTCTCTTTTTTTTCTCTCTCGACGAAGATTTTACTTCTTAACAGAATAGTAGGAGTATCAGCATCCGTTCAATGGCAAACACGGATCTGGCAAAGTGTCCTTTTCTCTCGACAGAAAAGAAGAAGAAAAAAAAAAAGAATGAAATAAAAAGAAGAAGAAAGCAAAGTGGGAGTTTGGAAGGCGTTGAAAATCAGCCGGGTCAATGCAAGCACCCCCCCCCTCCCCGCCCCCATCCCTAACGCGAAGACGACTTGCTGGTCGCTAAGAGCAACGTCGCAACAATCCTTGTCGTATAGGGAGTAGGACGAGAGATGGTCGTTTGAAATTTCTTGGTGGGGGGTTTGAATGTGGATGAGGGAGGAAGATGGAGTAGCAGGATGCGGGGTGGCTAGCTGCTATGGTATTGTGGGGTGTCCGGGGGCAGAATAAGAGAGAGAGGGAGAGAGAGAGAGAGATAAAGCAAAGGGGCGGCTGGTTGGTGATGCATTGCGCGAACTCCCTGTGGCGAGGTCACGTGACTACCCCTCATTGATCGTTCCCTGGAGGAACGTTGGACACACGATTCGCACCTACAACTGCGGTGACATAGCTGTGTTAATCGCGTCTTGTGAGCTTGAGACGAGGATTTTCATGCTTGACATTCAAACTCGCTATATATATATATATAATCCGACAAGTGCGCATTTTCAAAAAATTCATTTATTTTTGGAAAAAAAAAATTTTTTTTTTTAGATAAATTAATTTTGATAATACTATTTACTGTAATTAATGTAGATTTATATTTTTGAATTTTGCATTTTAAATTTACTTTTATATTTTATAAATAGTCACATTTTGACTATAATTAAATTGCATTGATTCGTTTATTAATTAGTAATCGTAAATTTTAGTCAAAATTAACTAATTTATAGTAGAAAACTACTAATCCAACTTGGAAAGATTCACCAGAAAGTGCCCCCTGGAAGTTCTATCAGAATTCCGCCGGAACTTCCAACGTAATTCCGTCAGAATTCCATCGGAGATCCAAAGAATTTCCGATGGGATTCCGACGGAATTAGGACTCTAAAAAATTTTGAAAAAAATTAATCGGAATCCCATCGGAAATTCTTTGGAACTCCGATGGAATTACGACGGAATTACGTTGGAAGTTCCGGCGGAATTCTGATAGAACCTCCAGGAGGCACTTTCCGGGGAATCTTTTCAATTGGGATTCGTTTATTTAGGTTTATTAATTAAAATAATGCCTTACTAAACGAATTAGTAGTATTCTAAAATTAATTAGTAATTTTTGATTTAGAATTAATAACCGTTTTGACTAAAATTAAGTCATCGTTTTGACTAATTATTAGTCAAAATTACTAATTATTAGTCAATAATATGACTGATTGATAGTAGAAAACTACTAATTCGTTTACTATAGTTTACTCTAACAGTTAATAAATGAATTAGTAGTTTTCTAATATTAATTAGTCATTTTTAATTAAGAATTAGTAATTGTTTTGACTAATTTTTGGAGAAACTGACTAATTGATAGTAGAATATACTGATTGATAGTAGAAATTACTGATTGATAGTTGAAAACTACTAGTTTATTAATTAAAGTTTACTAATTGAAATAGTACCCTTACTAAATTAATGAGTAGTATAATTATGCTAAAACTATCACTGAACATAACCTACAATTTTTTTTTTTTGCCTTTAAGGTCCCTTATATCGTAAAGCATCACATATATCTTAGCGTCGCGAAAAAATGGACCTTTCAATCAAACGAATTATAGGTTATTACGACATGAATTTTCACTTAAAATTTAAAATTATAACCTATAATTTTTTGCTTCTAAGCTCCCCTTCTTTGGAACGCGTCACAATTTTAATAGTATAATAATACATAATTAAAAATTTCATATATATATATATATATATATATATATATATATATATATATGCGTCCTAACACGGTGAAAGGGGCCTTAAGGTAAACAAAATTTAAGGTTATGTTTACGATTTTTAAAGTAATAATATACAAAAAAAAAAGATCACCTTTTGTATGCAAAAAGTTACATGATGCAAACCACAATCCAAATATTCAATAAAAACTGATTTTGATTTTACATAATTAAAAATTTAATTCAAATAAAACAATCACTCAACATAACCTAAAATTTAATTTTATCGTAAGGTCCCTTTTACCGTGTCAGGACTTAATTATAATATTCTACGCAATTATTAAAATGGCAATATATATATATATATATTTAAAAAAAATTAAAAATTCTAAAATGGTCTATCACAATTTTTTTTTATTTCTCGTTGTTTTCTTTTTAACGACGCATGTTTGGGAGTTTTAGGTAAAGTGTTGCAATATTCTCATGGCAATAACGTTGAATCTGTATAACGATGCGACTCGCTCCGTATAACGATCGTGGAAGATAATCAACGATTGAAAGTGCACTGCGGTTGAAAGCACCCCTCCCCTCCCCCTCACCCACCCCCTTTCTCTTCTATATATCGTTTAGTGAGTTGATATCTGCAAATAGCAATTTAAGTTTATGATTTTGAGATTTCCTATATACTCTAGATATATAAATATATCAATTTTTTAAAAATCTAATTTTAAAAATTTTATTCTCGAAGAAAAAAAATTAGTCATCTTAATTAATATTTAACTTACCTTAGGTAATTACAATTGCTAATTATTTAATTATACAAATTATAATTATTTTTATAGGGATGAAAAAAAAATTAAAATGTAAAATAAAAAAAAAAATAATAATTGTAGGTATATAAAAAGAATATTTTTCTTAAATATATGGATCCGACCCCCCCCCCCCTCACCCCTTTCGAAAAAGTGTAGGAAACATATATATATCGCATCTTTCGAGTGTGTGGCTATAAAAATTGTAGTGGGTACATCTCAACCATCTGTTTGCATACTAAAATGGTTTAAAACTCTCAACCTTTAGCTCGAATCAGAATATATATGCGAGGAAAATTTTATAAAGTCCAAGTACTACTTGCGACATTAAAATCAATTTTTTCCTTTGTTTTTTTATGATTGTTATAAATAAAATAAATGTTGTGAGGTCTGGAACTATTCTTTCTTTTTTTTTAATCAAAATTATCTCAGTATAATAATGAAAGTACAAAAATTATTTTTACTAATTAACGTTTAAAGTTTGTCTGACTTGACAATGTATTTTCTACTTAAAAATAAATTCTATCATGCAGAACTCTTTTCTTTATTTAAAAAACAAAAAATTTATCTGACAAAACTACCTTTTTCTATTCAAAACTAAATTATTTCTGACACAATTTACTGTATTTATCATTAAAACTACTAATATTAAACCAGTACTGGTGTTTATACAGTATCTGTACTAAACCAGAAATGTTCTTTCAGTAATGAAAATTCAGTACTAAGCCAGTATTAAATCTTTACCGTATGTACTTACTGTATTTTTTATTTTTACTGCCAGTACTATATGTAGTTACTGTATTTTTTATTTATACTGACAATATTGAACCAGCACCGTATGTACTTACAGGATTTTGAATTACTACTACCAGTATTGAAACAATTCTCTATGTACTTACTGTATTTTTATTAATACTGTCAGTATCAAAGCAGTACTGTATGTACTTACTGCATTTTGTATTAACGCTGATGCACCATTGAAATAGTTCTGTATGTACTTACTGTTTTTTTAAATTAATATTGACAGTACTTACTGCATTTTTATCAATACTGTATGCAGTTACTGCCTTTGCTGACAATATTAAACCAGTACTGTATGTACTTACTGTACTTTTTATCAATATTGTATGTTCTTACTGTATTTTTTATCAATATTGTATGTACTTACTGTATTTTTTATTTGTAATGCCAGTACTATATGTAGTTACTGTATTTTTTATTTATACTGACAGTATTGAACCAGCACCGTATGTACTTACTGAATTTTGTATTACTACTACCAGTATTGAAACAGTTCTTTATGTACTTACTGTATTTTTATTAATACTGTCAGTATCAAAACAGTACTGTATGTACTTACTGCATTTTGTATTAACGCTGATGCATCATTAAAATAGTTCTGTATGTACTTACTGTTTTTTTAAAAATTAATATTGACAGTACTTACTGTATTTTTTATCAATACTGTATGTACTTACTGTATTTTTCATTAATATTATCAATATTTTATTATAATTAAAAAATAGTTATGAATTTATTGCTACATAAATTATTTTTGCGAAATATTAAAAAATTTTGTATATCACTTCCGTTTATAAAACAAAAATATTTCAATTTTTGACACTGTTTTTTGAATTTGTTGATAATTCTAAAGTGGTTTCAACCAAAATCGCTTAAATTGCCTACATATTTCTTAATGGAAATTAATTTGAAAAATATTTGAAGAAAGAAGGAGAGCGAGAGCAAGAGTGAGAGATTTTCATATATTAACAGAGTGTGCAAATTCTAAATCCTGTAGGAAGTTGAGAGGAACAAAAGGGATTAGGGTAGGTAACCGAAAACCATGAAGGCAAGGCGCGTAGAATATAGGAGATTGGACATAGTGGTCCACACGAAGTACCAAACCAGAGAGTGGCTTTAAGTTTATGACCCTTGGAAAAGCGATACGTCAACGTCATAATGGCAGCCATAAATCCAACTCGCACGCGCCTAAACTCACTTCACAAGACCGCATGCAGACCCAGAATTGCGCGCGACGATCCATTCTCAAACCTAGACACACTGCAAACACTCCTATATATATATATATATGTTCGATGATTCATGATTACCCCAATATAACATTATTACACCATCTCAAGGAACTTTACAATTGTTTCACCCTCAACTCTGTAGCTTTCAATTTTAAGCTCTTGTAATTATTGTAAATTCCACTATGTATTTAATATCTTTCAAGATGAAGTGTTTTAAGTTGAAAAAACTTGTTTTTTCAGTAGACAAAATTTTATTTTTATGAAGAAAAATTAGTTTCTGCAGGTTGATTGTGGTTTTAAGTAGAAAAAATTGTATCAGTCAGACAAATTTTCTTCATACAGTAAGTACAAAAAAAATATTTGTCAAATATTGCGAGAATAAAAATAAAAAATACAGTAAGTACATACAGTATTTGTTTAATATGGACAATGCAAATAAAAAAAAACAGTAAGTACATACACAACACTGGTTCTACATTGTAACTGAAAATAAAAAAATACAGTAAGTACATACGGTAAAGATTTAATATTGGCTTAGTACTGAATTGCCATTACCAAAAGATCAGTTCTGGTTTAGTACAGATACTGTATAAATTCCAGTACTGGTTCACTAGTGATAGTTTTAATGATAAATACAGTAAGTACATACGGTACAGATTTAATACTGCCAGTATTAATTAAAAACACAGTAAGTACAAAAAATATTTGTCCAATACTGTGACAATAAAAATAAAAAATACAGTAAGTACATAAAGTACTGGTTCAATATTGTCAACATAAAACAAAATACAGTAAGTACATACAGTACTGGTTCCATACTGGCAATATTGATAATAAAATACAGTAAGTACATACAGTACTATTTCAACACTGCGGCAGTGATAATACAAATTGCCGTAAGTACATACAGCACTGCTTCGATACTGACAGTATGAATAAAAATACAGTAAGTACATACACAGCACTGGTTCTACACTGTAACTATAAATAAGAAATACAGTAAGTACATACGGTAAAGATTTAATATTGGCTTACTACTGAATTGTCATTACCAAAAGATCAGTTCTGTTTTTGTACAGATACTGTATAAATTCCAATACTGTTTCAATAGTGATAGTTTTAATGATAAATACAGCAAGTACATACGGTACAGATTTAATACTGCTAGTATTAATTAAAAATACAGTAAGTACAAAAAATATTTGTCCAATACTGCGACAATAAAAATAAAAAATACAGTAAGTACATAAAGTACTGGTTCAAAATTGTCAACATAAAACAAAACACAGTAAGTACACACAGTACTGGTTCCATACTGGTAATATTGATAATAAAATACAGTAAGTACAAACAGTACTATTTCAACACTGCGGCAGGGTTAATACAAATTGCCGTAAGTACATACAGCACTGCTTCGATACTGACAGTATGAAAAAAAATACAGTAAGTACATAAACAGCACTGGTTCTACACTGTAACTGAAAATAAAAAAATACAGTAAGTACATACGGTAAAGATTTAATATTGGCTTACTACTGAATTGCCATTACCAAAAGATCAGTTCTGGTTTTGTACAGATACTGTATAAATTCCAATACTGTTTCAATAGTGATAGTTTTAATGATAAATACAGCAAGTACATACGGTACAGATTTAATACTGCCAGTATGAATAAAAAATACAGTAAGTACAAAAAATATTTGTCTAATACTGCGACAATAAAAATAAAAAATACAGTAAGTACATAAAGTACTGGTTCAAAATTGTCAACATAAAACAAAATACAGTAAGTACATACAGTACTGATAAAAAATATACACTAATTACATACAGTACTAATTCGTAAATATCATAAATATTTTTTTTAAAAAAGATCAAAAAAAATATAATGAGCAGAGTAAAAAATATTTAAACCATGAAAAACGAAATGGTTAGTAGAAAATATGACGATAAATTTTTGAAAACTGTAAAAATAGGTATTCGTCTAAGTTATTGGCATTTTCCGGGTTGTCTATACATATATATATATATATATATATATAGTATATATGTATGTTGCAAAAGCGAGAGAGGGTGATGGTCCACTAAAGGGCGTGTGAAGCATTTTATGCGTCGGATGCGGTGGACCCGATTCAATTTATACCCGCCCTCCAGTTTCCGGTAGTAAGCTAGATCTTACGGGATGGCAGCACTTCGCCTTACTTCCGGATTTTCTCCCGATGAAATATGAACGACGGAAAATAAATTGCTGTTACAAAATGGATTCTCGATCACCAAGTGTCACAAACCCCCTTCCCCCCCCCCTCTCCCAGCTACACTTCAATAAAAAGCAAGTTTCATATATATATATATATATATATATATATATATATATATATATATATATATATATATATATATATATATATATATATATATATATATATATATATAGAATAAATAAATCATATCATTTTCTTTATAGGTCTATTTTAAATGAATAGTATAAGAAAACTAAAATTATTTTTTTATTGTTAAAAAATCAAAAATATTTCCAATTCGCGTCAAGAAAAACAAATGTCAAAATAACGTAAAATATTAAAATAAATTAATGAATAATTAAATAAATAAATATTTATACAATACCGGAAATTGATGAAGTTCACAACTGGCGCAGTACTGGTACCACTATACTACCGCCTCAGCGTTTACAGTACTGTGCCAGTAGTCAATTTTCGATATAGGAAAATAACTAATTTTTTAGTATTTTTTATTTTTATTTATTTTTTATTTAAATATTATATTTTACATTACATTTTATTTATTTTTATTTCATAATATTATATTATTTTCAATAATTATAAAATAAATTAATTCATATTTATTTTTCAAAAAAATCTTAAAATTTTTAAATTGTTAAGAAATCCTCAAAAAAAAAAATTAGTAAATTTTTATTATTTTGGATAACAGTATTAAAATATTTAGTTTTTCTTTTTATGTAGAAACTAAAACTGGATATTTTTTAGGAATATTTTTTCTTTTTTTTATATATATAGATAGATGGAAAGAAAGTATTTTTCTGGATGTAGGAAAAAGGAATTTGACATGATAAAGTTGAAGATCAACCTTGGCAGAAGTTCTCTCGAGGTACATACTTGGTTCTTTCGTAAAGGCGGAGTCGGAGGCTCTGGAAAGGGGCTTGTAACACAGAGTATGAACAGAGGGATCGCCAAGCGATAAACCAAGCAGCCTGGAAAATTCCGGATCAACGACGCGATGTTTCAGCAAAAACTGTCTCGAATCAGAACTACCGAGGGCTCCACTTGTCTATTTTTCTTTATATTCTTTTTGCAAAGCTTGCCTTTTTGTCTAGATATATTCAATCATATTTACAAAGAGAGAGAGAGAGAGAGAGAGAGAGAGAGAGAGAGAGAGAAACTTCTCTTCTTAATAAGAAAAAAAATTTATTCATCAAAATAGAATAAAAACTGAGAACTAAATTTTTATATATTAATGAGAGAAAAAGTTCATTTGACTTAACCAAACAGTTTAATCCTATACGTGAAAAAAAGTACTCAGGAATTGACCACTGAAAAATTTTACGGAAATTCTTGCGAAAATTCATGTTGCAAATTTCGCCAAATTTTTTTTATATAATGAAGGAAAACAAACAAAACTTTTAGGTTAGGAATGGTTAGATTAGGTTAAGTTAGGTTAACTTAGGTTAGGTTAGAAATTGTTAGATTAAGTTAGGTTAGGTTATATTAGATTAGGAATCGTTAAATTAGGTTAGGTTATATTAGAAATGGCTAAGTTAGGTTAAGTTAGGTTAGCTTAGGTCAGATTAGGAATGGTTAGGTTAGAAATTGTTAGATTAAGTTAGGTGAGGTTAGGTTAACTTAGGTTAGGTTAGAAATTCTTAGATTAAGTTAGGTGAGGTTAGGTTAACTTAGGTTAGGTTAGAAATTGTTAGATTAAGTTAGGTTAGGTTATATTAGATTAGGAATTGTTAGATTAGGTTATGTTATATTAGAAATGGTTAGGTTAGGTTAAGTTGGATTAGATTAGGAATAATTAAGTTAGTTTAGATTAGTTTAGGTTAATCTAAGTTAGCTTAGGTCAGATTAGGAATGGTTAGGTTAGAAATTGTTAGATTAAGTTAGGTTAGGTTATATTACATTAGGAATTGTTAGATTAGGTTAGGTTAAGTTAGATTAGATTAGGAATGATTAAGTTAGTTTAGATTAGTTTAGGTTAATTTAAGTTAGATTAGGTCAGATTAGGAATGGTTAGGTTAGAAATTGTTAGATTAAGTTAGGTGGGGTTAGGTTAAAAATTGTTAGATTAAGTTAGGTTATATTAGAAATGGTTAGGTTAGGTTAAGTTAGATTAGATTAGGAATGGTTAAGTTAGTTTAGGTTAAGTTAAGTTAGCTTAGGTCAGATTAGGAATGGTTAGGTTAGAAATTCTTAGATTAAGTTAGGTGAGGTTAGGTTTACTTAGGTTAGGTTTGAAATTGTTAGATTAAGTTAAGTTAGGTTAGGTTATATTAGATTAGGAATTGTTAGATTAGGTTAGGTTATATTAGAAATGTTTTAGATGTTTCAAACAAATTTTTCTCTAAGTGCTAAAATTTTGATAAAATAAAAAAAAATTATATTTTTTCTAATCATAGTAAAATTGATATTAGGAATTTTCCTTTCGTTCATAGAGTATTTTCTTTATTTTCTTAATCAAGAATATATGTATGTGTGTGTGTGTATAGTGTACTAATGAAATAAGCTGTAAAATGCTAGATGCTATGAACTAAATCGAAGTCTGCAACGGTAGTAAAAGAAACATAATTCGTCACTGGGCTTTTTCTCTCTCTCACTTACTCTTGTTGGTTATATTCCCCTGCTGCGAATCTAGTGGATTTATGAGGAAAGTAATACGAATTACTTATGATTGTATAATAAAAGTCAGGGGTAAAGAGGAACGCTTTTAATGGACGGACCGTTAGCGATTTTCGTTGAATACCCCCCCACCCCCCCCCTTCCCATCAACGTACCCGCTTTAAAATTACCTCCAGCGATTTGTTGAACCTCAAAAACATTGACGTTATGTTTACTGTCAGGAAAATGAACCACAAACTTTCATTAATGTTAAAGCACGGCATTGTAAAAATTTCAAGAATGATTGTTTATTTTAGTTTTCTTATTTTTTTAATAATAATTATTTGTTAAATATTTCAAACTGTGTTATAAATTTAATAATAATTTGATTGAAATTTTTTTTGTTATTACTAAATATATACTTTTTCAACTTGGTGTGAATAATTTTTTTTAAGATTCAATTTCGTCTGACTAAACTAATTGTTTACTACTTAAAAAATAATTTTTATTGGCAGAACTATTTTATTACAAATATAAATAATAAATATTTATTTATTTACATATGTTAATTAACGGAAATATAGTATTTTTGATTAAAGAAAAAAATGTGTCTGATCAAAATGCTTTTACTACTTAAAAACCAAAAGTCTGACAAATTTGTTTTTACTACTTAAAATATCAATTCTGTTTGGGAAAACTACTTTTTCTATTGCTTTAAAAGAAAATTTGCCTGATATTACTATTTTTTGAAGTTAATTAATTATGTACGTCTGACCAAAAAAGTTTTTATTACTTAGAAAAATTTTTTTTTAAAAAACCAATTTTTTCTGTAGGCAAAAATTAACTATGTCTGACAAAACTACACTTTTCTCGTTAAAAAATATCAGTCTGACAAATACAGCTATTTCTACTTAGAATCAAAATGTTTAAGAATAATATAGTTTTTTCAACTTAACATTAAATTGTATTTGACAAATAAACTTTTACTACTTTGAAACAAAATTTGTCTGACTGAACTATTTTCTTCTACTTAATAATAAATTGTCTCTGACTAAATTACTTTTTCTACTTTAAAACGAAAAGTGTCTGACTAATACACTTTTTTCTATTTAAAACTAAAATCTACCTGGAAGAACTACCTTTACTACTTAAAATTAAAATTCGTCTGACTAATACAGTTTTTTCTAATTAAAACTAAAAAAAAACCTGGCACAAGTATATTATCTACTTTAAAACAAAAGTTATCTGTCTGATACACTTTTTTCTACTTAAAACGAAAATCTACATAAAAAGAACTACTTTTTCTACTTCAAATTAAAATTTATCTGACTAATACAATTGTTTCTACTTGAAACTAAAATCTACCTGGCCCAAGTATTTTTTCGACTTTAAAACAGAAGTTGTCTGTCTAATACACTTTCTTCTACTTAAACCCAAAATCTACCTAGAAAAACTACTTTTTCTACTTAAAATTAAAATTCCTCTAACTAATACAGATTTCTCTACTTGAAACCACAATCTGCCTAGAAAAAACTACCTTTACTACTTAAAATTAAAATTCGTCTGAGTAATACAGTCTTTTCTACTTAAAACTAAAATAACCTGGCCTAAGTATATTTTCTACATTAATACAAAAGTTGTCTGTCTGATACAATTTTAACTACTTAAAATGAAAATCTACCTAAAACGAACTACTTTTTGTACTTAAAATTAAAATTTGTCTGACTAATACAATTTTTTCTACTTGAAACTAAAATCTACCTGGCCCAAGTATTTTTTCTACTTTAAAACAGAAGTTGTCTGTCTGATACACATTTTTCTACTTAAAACGAAAATCTACCTAAAAAGTACTACTTTTTCTACTTAAAACTAAAATTTACCTGACTAATACAGATTACTCTACTTAAATCGAAAATCCAACAGAAAAAATTACTTTTTCTACATCAAAAAAAATTTGATTATCACGCTTTTTTCTACTTAATAATAAATTGTTCCTTAAATTTACTTTTACTACATAAATTTGAAATTAAAAACACTTCCATCTATATAACAACGCAACAACTATGATGAATTTTCGAAAAGAGTATATCAACTGTCGATGATGCAGTTTATTATCAACAAACAGTTAATGCCTTTTCTTCTTTTCCTTCTTACCGGCAGTCGAGAATTGAATCATCATTCCCTACACAATCGAAAATACAGACGTGACCCTCTGATTTCTATAAAGCCAAACCGGTTTACCATCCCTCGATTTGAAAATACCTTCAGCTGAAATCCAAACTATTTTTTTTCCCCAAAAACTAATTTTATACAAAAATATCCCATTTTAATAGATTTCCAATTTTACCCAAAAAAAAATGTTTTAAAAAATTATTTTCCTAATTTTTACAATCTTACAAATTTTTATCTTTAAATATTATTTTGAAGAGACTTTTATTCGTAATTATTGTAACCAAAAGAGGGCCAAGAATAAATTTTTGCTTACAACGCTTCACGTGGCATTTTAAAGAAACGTTGGCATACAAATCGTTATAAAGCCGGCGTAAATATGTCAGTGAGTGATAACGTTAATCTATTATCAAGATAAAAAAAAAAAAGTTTCAAACAATTACAACTGACCAACAGCAATAATTTTTTATTAAACGCAGTGAGTTTTTGTCAAATTTTAATTAATTTATTTTTTTTTATATAAATTTTATTTTATATATGTATATATACAAAAATTTTACTCAAAGTTGTTTGGATCAAACCTGACATCGCGTGGAGTTAAGTGGAAACATCTTCTTATATACACTATAGTGCCACGCGCATTGGTTTTTTTTTTTGGATAAAATAAATAATATCATTTCCCATATAAAAGCTGGTGTATCTACTGTTGCAATAGAATTTTTTTTTTCCAATTTCTTTTGTGTGCTTCTATAACAACACTCGTTTCATAGTAATCAATAAAATCAAGCGAGGTAAGCTATCTCGCTATTTAAATTTTTATATATTGACATGCATATAAATATATTATTTTCATTTGACGTGTATATATATATATATATATATATATATACGATTTTTAAATATGAAATTTTGATAAGAAAGAAGATAAAACATTTCGCGAAAAAAAATTCTTTTTTTATCTCCTTTCCAGTGAAAAATATTTTTTATTTAAATTTTGTTTTATCATTCACATTTATAATTTTTTTAATTTTTATATTTTTACTAAAATAACGCTCGCATATTCCAAAAAAATATTCCTGGAATATAGACGAAATATTCCGAATATGGCAAAAGAATATTTCAAAAATATATATATTTCTGGAATATGAATGAAATATTTCGAATAGACCAAGGAAATATTCCAAGAATATTCCAAGAATACTGATAGAATATTCCAAAGAAATATTCCTATAATATGGATAGAATATTTCGAATAATCCAACGGAATATTTCTATAATATTAATTGAATATTCCATAGAAATATTCCGATTATACCCTAGAATATGGATGTAATATTCTAAATAATAAACAGAAACATTCCAAGAATATGGATAGAATATTCCAAAGAAATATTACAGGAATATGAAAAGAATATTTCGTCTATTCCAAAAAAGTATTTCCAGAATATGGATAGAATATTCCAAAGAAATATTACTGCAATATAGATGAAATATTCCGAAGAAATATTACTGTATTATGAATTAAATATTCCAAATAATCCAAGGAAATATTCCAAGATTATTTATAAAATATTCTAAATAAATATTCCTATAATATGGATAGAATATTTCGAATAATCTAACAGAATATTTCCTTGATATAGATGAAATATTCCAAAGAAATATTTCTGGAAAATGAATGGAATATTTCGAATAATCCAAAGAAGTATTTCCAGAATATGAATAGAATATTCCAAAGAAATATTACTGGAATATAAATGGAATATTCCGAAGAAATATTCCGAATATACTCTAGAATATGGATGTAATATTCCAAATAATAGACAGAAACATTCCAAGAATATGGATAGAATATTCCAAAGAAATATTACAGGAATATGAAAAGAATATTTCGTCTACTCCAAAGAAGTATTTCCAGAATATGGATACAATATTCCAAAGAAATATTACTGCAATATAGATGAAATATTCCGAAGAAATATTACTGTATTATGAATTAAATATTCCAAATAATCCAAGGAAATATTCCAAGATTATTTATAAAATATTCTAAATAAATATTCCTATAATATGGATAGAATATTTCGAATAATCTAACGGAATATTTATGTGATATAGATGGAATATTCCAAAGAAATATTTCTGGAATATGAATGGAATTTTACGAATAATCCAAAGAAGTATTTCTAGAATATGGATAGAAGATTCCAAAGAAATATTTCTATAATATGGATAGAATTTTCCTATAATATGGATGTAATATTCTAAATATTCGAAATAAATATTCCAAAAATATAGATAGAATATTCCCAAAAAATATTATTGGAATATGTATTGAATATTCCAAATAATACGAAGGAATATTTTTTAGAATATGAATGAAATATTCCAAAAAAAATAATCCCAATATTGCAAGAATATGGATGGAATATTCCAAAGCAATATTACTGGAATGTAGATTGAATATTTTGAATAATCCAAAGGAATATTTATAGAACATAAATTCAAAAAATATATATTATTGAAATATTTACTGAATTTGGATGGAATATTCCGAAGAAATACTCTAAATATTCCAAGAACATGGATTAAATATTCCAAAGAAATATTACAGAAATATACAAATAGAATATGTCGAACAATCCAAGTGAATGTTTCTAGAATAATAATGGAATATTCCTAAAAAGGTGAAATATTCTTAGAACAAGAATGGAATATTTCTAGAATATAAATGTTATATTCCAAATGTTACAAAGGATTATTCCTAGAAAATTGACGGAATATTTTAAAGTAATATTTTTTTATATTTAGAAGAATATTTCTGGAATATGGGTGCGGAATATTTGAAAGGAATATTCCGAATATTTCAATGACATGTTCCTGAAATGTGAATTTTATTATTCCTTGCTTTGTATAATAAACAAGTTTTGTTAAAATCCTTTTAAAAAAAAAATTCTTCTATTCAGAATAAAATTATTGCTCTTAGCATGCATCAAATATAATAAGAATTATACTGTGAATTTAATTGAGCTTTGCAAAAATGGGTTAATGACAATAGAGTACTCTATTCAATCAACTCAAGTTTATTAAATCAACAAATAGTCGCTTTTATATTTATGAAACACAATAACCGGCAAATAATATAATAATTTCTTGTTTTATCGATGATAAAATGATTTATTTTCAATATAAAATTTGTAAAAGGCTTCATATAAAGATTATAAAGTGTAAATAATAAAATTTTGTACTGACATTCTATGTTATAATAAATATTTATGATAGATAAATATTTTTAATAAATTAATATTTTTAGTAAATTAAATATTTATAATAAATAAATATTTATAGTTTATAGTTCACTAATTTAAATTAGTAAAAATTTCTACCAATTTTTAGTCAGTTAAAATTGGTAAAAAAAAATTCTACTAATTTTTAGTAATCAGTATCAGATTAGTAAATTTTAACTAATTAATAGTAAAAAAAATATCAAATTAGTAAAATTTAACTAATTCAAAAGCAAATAGTACTAATTCAAATTAGTTAAAAATTTTACTAATTCAAATGTAGAGAGAAAATAATTTTTGTTTCCAGACTGAAACGAAATGATTTTCGTTCAATTTATTATAAAATCAAACATTATATATGTATTTTATTAAAAATCATCAATTTTATTTTTTGTTTAATATATTAATAAAATTCGGTTCTGTGAAAATTGATTAAACAAGTTGATATCTCAAATTACTTTCACATATAGCCACATACACTTTTTTTTTATTTATAAAATAAATATTCAAAAACCACTTCAAAGCGACTATGTAACATAAAGAGAGAGAGAGAGAGAGAAAAAATTTTAATAAAATAAAAAACTCTCTAAATTATTAAAAAAAATAAATATACGTGTGAATTTTTTGTTTTGTTACCTTCAAAAGCAATCTCTATTACATGAATAAAAAATGAACCGTAAATACCATAAAAAAATTTTTTTAAATAAAAAAAAAATATTTACAGAAATGACCACAGAATCCATTAAACAAAATGAAGATAATGTTCCACTATTGGAAGCAGATGAATTATTAAAAAATAAAATGGAATTATTAACAAATCATTTTCGTGATAAATTTAATTGTCCACCTTCATTTTTTGTCCGTGTACCTGGACGGTAATTAGAAAATATTTAATATTATTAATATAATATTGATAATTGAAAATTATTATAAAGATTATTATTATTTTTTTTTATATATATATTTGAAAATTGATTTGCAATTAAGTTTGAACCCCCAATATATAGTTTGGTGTATTATCCTTTAGCGTCAACATAATTGGAGAACATGTCGATTATTGTGGTTACGCAGTTTGTCCAATGGCTATTCAGCAATTTATACTTGTCGCTGTTGCTCCATCAGAAACAGATGAATTTCATGTCAGTAATTTTGATCCAAAATATACGGATTTTAAATGTCAAGATTTTAAAGGCATAAGGTATATAAATAAATATTATAATATATAATTTTTCAATAAATTTATTTCAATTTATTTCCTACAGCCAACAAAAAAAAATATATGACAAATATTCAGGGCTGATAAGAATCGTGATTTTTTTTTAATTTAAATCTAATTTTTTTATTTCAATCTGATTTTATTTTTTTTTTTTTATTATTATTATTTTTATTATTATTATTATTATTAGGGGAATATACTCCGGGTTGGACACTGTTTTCGACTTTCTTTATAATCTTGTTTAAAAAAAATAAATTTAGTCAATTGAGTTATATTGTTAGAAAGATGTACAAAAGAGGAACACTTTTACTGAAGATCGTAAATTGATTGGTCTAAAATTAAAAAAGTTCTGATCATTTTAAAAAAAGAAAAATCTGGTTGGACATTATACGTTATTATTATTTTTCTAATATCTTTGTCAGATTATGTGCTGTGTGTGTGCGTCAATGTTTATTTGTATATTTATTTATAAATTGTGCCAAATTCATAATAATTAACAAAGTGTCCAACCCTGAGTGTATAAACTCTCCAACCCTAACTAGAAGTAACATTTTCGAATTGTGGTAACCATAACCAGATATGTTTTTTGTTTCGATTTTTCATTTCATTTTTTCTTCAATTATGAACCCCAGAGTACATGCAATTGCCCATGTCTTGTTTTCTTTATTCATTTTTTATGTTTAATCATATCGCTCACAAAACTTTTTTCGTTACTACAAATGCACCGACGTCACAGCAGACGCTACTTTTAATCCTCCAAAATTGTAATGTCACAAAAAGTTAGGTTTCATTACGAGAAGCTTCGCCACGTTCGTGCATAGATGGCGCTAGTGTTTTTATTTTAAGAAAAGCGAAGTGTCCAACCGTGAATAGTGTCTGACAATAAATTAATAATAATAATAAAAATAATAAAATAAATAATTTAACAAAAAAATTGTTTACTACAAGTTATAAACAATTGAAATTTTTACTTTAATAAAAAATTTTTTTTCTAGATCCAGTTAACAAATTTAAAAACAAAAAAAAAGTATTTCTCGTCTTGGAACGAGAATATTTAAAAAGAGAATTAGTTGAAAATAAAAATTCTAAATAATAAATAAATAAAAAATAAATAAATAATAATAATAAACAAATTTTTTATTAACATTTAATAAGTAAACAATTTTAAAAAATAATTAAAATAACAATTTTTTTTGAACAAAAATTTTTTTAAATACCATATTCCAGAACAAGAAAAACCTTTTTTGTTTCTAAATTTTCAACTGGATGTCGATAAACTATTTTTTTATTTAAGGCAGCTAAAAATTTCAATTGTTTATAACTTATGTAAAAAAAAATTTTATCTTAATTCCTTTTTGATTTAAATTGTTATTTTATCCATAAAATTATTTATTTAATGAAAAAGAAAAATTTTACCTCGGCGTTGTAATAATTTTGAGTTGAGTTTTTTTTTTTTTTTTTTTTTTAAGTGAAGGTAATTTAGATTGACAATAATATTCTCCAGAGTTATTAAAACTGTGCTATGACAAAGTGATAAAAGTTTTCGTTAATAAAAAATTATTATAAATAGATGTCTAAGAACCTTTTAACGAAGTTCATTATATGTTAGGAGAAGAAATTCCGGCACATTAATGATTCAAAGGTGAGATTAGTACTAACTATGTGATTAATAATAAAGAAACATGAAACTTTATATATATAATGTCTAGTTCGTATTTCTCATTTATAAAAAGTGAAAATATATATAAATAATAATTTTTTATATCGTGTTAGCGAGGTATTCCATTTATTTTTAATTTCTTATTTTCGATTATAGTAATTTTATTGCTTGGTTAAATTAAATTAAGGACAGTAAAGAGAGAAATAGAGAGAGAGAGAGAGAGGGGGGGGGAGAAATGACGCCATGGCGAAAAATGTAATTTCATTAATGTCTACCTGCCTCTGGAGCATCAGCCTTACCGCAGTTTCTACCGCAGTGAAGAGTAATTTTATAATCGCGTGAATGGCATAATTGCATCAGATGTATTTAAATATATTTTTTTTCCTTTAACTACGCAATTTGTCGCGAAATTGTCTAATACTTATTTTTGGCTTAATAAAGTTGAAAAAAATCGAAATTAACCTTAAAACTACTATCGCGGTCTCCCAGACCGCTGTATAAAAATTTTCCAATACTTCCGGCTTTTTAAAATTTTAAACAAATCTAAATTGACCATTAAACTACTATCGCGGTCTCCCAGACCATTGTATAAAAATTGTCCAATACTTCTGGCTTTATTTTGAAAAAATCCAGAATAATCTTTAAACTTTCATAGCGGTCTGTCAGACCGAAACATTTTTCGTTAATTTTTTTTTAAAGCATAATAGAAACTTCAGCTTCATACTTTCTGAAAAAGTTTTAGGTGACAATTGTTTGAAAAAATTTAATTTGATAAATTTTATGAAATCTATGAAAATGTCGTATATAGCGGTCTCTGTAATACCGGCATTAGTCGGTAAATTCTTATATAAGTAACTTCTGCGCATCTTCCTACGCAATTATTTTTTTTAGTCATCATAACCTACAATTATTGTTTTGACGTTTTCGTAATTCTATAAATATGCAAAAATCATCTAAATACTTGAATTATTTATAATAAAATAATTTTTCAATAAGAAAAATAAAAAAATACTTGTATTATTTATAAATAAAATAATTTTTCAGTGTAAAAATATAAAAAATACATACGACAGTTGTCATTATATAATTAAAAATCACTAGAATAGAAAAATATAAAAAAAGAAATAGCAGTCTGATAGACCGAGAATAGTAATAGTGTCACTTTTTCGCACATAGCAGTTTAACTGTTACAAATTATTACTAAATTATTGCTAAATAATTACTAAATGATTATAAATGAATATTAAAATTATATTTTTAGTATATTTTCCATATGATTTGTAGCAATCGAAATATAAATAATTCAAACGAAGGTCCCGATTGGCATAAATATTTTCTTTGTGGAATTAAAGGAATATTAGAAATTATACCAAAGGAAAATATTCCAAATGGAATGTTAGCGGCAGTATGGGGAAATATTCCAGCAAATTCTGGACTTTCTAGTTCTAGTGCTCTTGTATCTGCCGCTGCTTTGTCCACAGTTCATGTTTGTCAGGTAACAAACATTTATTATTTTTATTATTAATTTGTTTTTATAAATATAAAATATTAATTAAATTTAGAAAAACTTTTTTTGGAATTTTTTTTTCTAAATAAGTTTTGTAATATCCTTATACGAAAATTCACTACTGGCGCCTAGCTGGCCCGGTACTGGCAACAGTTCTGCGCCAATAGTAAATTCAGAAAAGGGATATTATTATAATTATTATTATTATTATTATTATTATTATTATATAATTATTGTTATTATATTATTAATATATGTTTATTATATAATAATATAATATATGCTTTGCCTGTATGATTGAATAAATAAATAAATTATTATTATTATTATTCTTGCACGGGGAAATAGAAATGATTTAAAAGTTGTAGAATCATAAAAATTCAGTACACAGCACTGTGGAAATTTGTCGAAATAAAAAAAAGTGGCAATTTTTAAAAATTATTTATGTCATAGATATATTTTATCTTACACAGAGTGCTTTTAAATCACACGCCTTTTTTTTCTCTTTTTTTAGGGGGAGGGGCGGCAAAAATAATATGTGTGAGGTATTATACGTAAGCATTGAAGTGGTATCTTCCGGCTTAACTCCTTTAGAATCGATGAGCAAACTTTCCACAAAACTCGCGGAACTTCTCCTTTGAAGCAGGATGTTTCGAAAGTTCACTATTAAAGCCTTGTCAGGATATTTTACGTTATATATACATCTGACAGTCATTCCAATTATATACCTTTTGATATTAAGCTTTTTAGTTGTTTTTTTTCTATTTTTAAACTAATTTTTAAAATATAAATGAATAAAAATAAAGAAAAAAATTATAGAAAATTATATTAATTTAATAAATTTATTTATTTATTTTTTCAAAATAAATGGGATAAATAAATAATTATTTTATAAATAAATTAAATTTTTCGTATGAAAATACGATACGATATTATATAATAACTGGAACTTATTTTAATGCGTTACGCGCGTCTATTAATTCATCTTGGACAACTATTATGAATTATCTATTACAACTAATCTATAAACCTTCCCTAAACGGTAGAAATATTTACTTTAATTGAAAACTAGCAATGCTGAAAATCCTCAAATAACCACTTTTGAGAAATTTCAAAATAAATTAAATTTTTTTCGTCCTGGTATTAGATCCGCCATTTTGAATTATTAAAATCTAACATTATATTCATAATCAGCGTTCTCAAAAACCCCTGAGTAATGTAATGAGATTCAAAATACTCTGGTGAATTTTTTAAATTTCACCCGCCATTTTGAATTTGCAAAAACTGACATGATATTCCAGGGTGCGCCAGAAGGAGGTTTAAATAAAAATGAGTTGGCACTTAAAAATTCTTTTTGATTATGGTTCTTAAATAAATAAAAAACCATTTTTCAACATGGTTGCAAAACAAAAAGTAGAAAAGTAATCTAATAACAGCTGCAACTTTGTGCGCTATGCATGCTGCTGCCATCTGACGGCGGCAGGAGGTAATGAACCTGTCATTATATTATTTTTCGTTTTGCAATCGTGTTTTTGTATGGATTCGCATAATCTTTCGGATTTAGGAAATTTATATAAGATAAGAATCTCTAGTTGCTTTTGTAAAAAAAGTGTCCGTCTTTCAAGAAGAAAGTATTTTAAAATTAATGTTTATCATTTTCACGTTTAGTACCGTTTTTATAGGGCGATAATTAAAGGTCTCCTCTTTCCAAAAGAATTTCAGAGACCATTCGACCTCTCTTAAATAAATTTTGTCCCTCTTAAAATAGTTCTTTTAACATTATAATTTAATTTTTTTTAAATCGGATACAAACACTACAGAAATATAATTATTTATATGTAAAATTAAAAATAAGTAATTATTTTATCATTTATTACAGTATTTATTAGATTAAATAAATTCTGATTCCCCATAAAATTACTGTTTTTTATATCAAAATTATAATTATATCTCTTCTGTCCATGAAAATAACATAAGAATGTCTTGCTTTTACCTAATTTGCATATCGTTTCATATAGTAAGGAAATAAAAATTTTTTAAATCAATAATAATTATTCAAAAAGAGTATTGATTTCTCACAATTGAATATAGTTAATATATATTTAATATAAGTTGTTTTCAAAAAAGCTTCAAAAAATACACATGCAAGTGAATATCACTTTTTTTTTTTTTTTTTTTGATTAATCACTCTTTTTTGTATGTATAAAACTTTTTCCCAAGCTATTCAGGAAGTAGATGACATAAGTTATATTCTTGAGTTGTTTGTTTTAAATAAGGAATCATTAATCATTTTTTAGGATTTCTTTTTTCAATTTCTTTCAAAATAATAATAATAATAATACCTAATAACAATAATAATAAAAATAATAATAACATATTTGTTTCTTATCAATTTAAGTGCTATTATACTTATATATTATAAATATTGTTATTGTTTTAGTATTCGATGACAAAAGAACAGCTAGCAACAATTAGTGCGAGTGCTGAAAGATATATAGGAACAATGGGAGGAGGAATGGACCAAGCCATTGCTTTCTTAGGCAAAGCAGGTGAAAATTTTCATTTTAATAAAATAATTATTATAATAATAATTATTTATTTTATTAATTATCCCTTTGGGTGTCGATGACGTGTATACACGCACATAAATTTTGAGCCCAATAATAAGACAGAATTGGCCTAAAATTTGTTACTCGGGGGTTTTTGGGGTCGCTGCTTCCGAATTTGATGTCAGATTTACAAAATTCAAAATGTCGGATCCAATATGGCGACCAAAAATTTTGAAAATTGACCATATTCCCTTGAAACTCGTTACATCGGGGGTTTTTGGGGTCGCTGATTCCGAATTTGATGTCAGAATTACAAAATTTCAAAATTCAAAATGGATACAATAATAATCACACCCATACTATGCTATTTTGAATTTTTGAAATCTGAATTTAGATTCGTAATCAGCGACCCTAACAAACCCTGAGTAATAATTTTTAAGTATTTTTAAATCATTTTTTGCCATTTTTTGAAAAAATTGTCCGCCATATTGGCTCGGACATTTTGAATTTTTTGAAATCTAACTTTATATTCGTAATCAGCGACCCCAAAAACCCTCCGAGTAACAATTTTTAAATATTTTAAAATCATTTTTGCCATTTTTTGAAAAAATTGTCCGCCATATTGGCTCGGCCATTTTGAATTTTTAAAATCTGACTTTGGAATCGTAATCAGCGACCTTAAATACCGTAGTATACACATTTGCACAAATTTTGGTCATTCAAAAATTTACTGACATTTTGAGCCCACTTATGTGATTTTGGCCTCGACTGCGAAGGGGTTAATTTATTTATTTAATGTATTAACAGGCATTAAAAAATTATATTTAATAATAAATTAATAAAATTTTAAAAAAATTTTATTAATTTATTATTAAATATAATAATATATTTTGCATAAAAAATTACAAATTTTTCTTTTAAAAATTTCTTTTAGCTAGTGTATATATATAATAATATATAATATGAATAATTATTATTTTTTTATAATGAAAAAATAAAATAAATTTTCTTTTTTAATTTATAATAAAAAAAAAAAAAATTAATTAATTTTTTTTTTTCTGAATCTATATTATAATTGAAGGTTCAGCAAAATTGATAGAATTTAATCCTCTGCGTGCGACAAATATAACATTGCCTGAACATGCAGTTTTCGTAATAGCACACTCTCTGGTGTGTCACAATAAAGCTTCAACTACCGACTTTAATCTCAGAGTAGCAGAGTGCCGGTTCGCAGCACAGGTGAGTTATCTCAATTATATATATATATATATATATATATATATATATATATATATATATATATATATATATATTATACACAAGCTATTTCATATTACACTGTTATAAACTATTAGCAGAATTATTTATCCATAATGAGAGTTATTAATGAGAAATGTATATACACAATTTCTCTAGAGAGGAAAATCATTAATATACAAAATTAAATCAGCTTACTATAAGTGTATATAAAATTATATCTGCAATAAAAAAGAATAAATAGTAATGCGATTTAATTTCGTATTCAAATTATAATTATATATGTATATATATATATATATATAAAGTGTAGCATTATACAAAAATTATTAGAAGAAAAAATAAAATAAATTATTTTATAAAAATCAGAAAAAAATATTTAATTTATTTTTATTGATAAAAAAAAAAGATATTAGCGAAGAAAAGAAATGTTAATTGGAAGACTATACAAAAATTAATTGACATTCAAGAAGGTTTAAAAAAAAATCTTAAGGAAATGATTGAAATTGTGATGGCAGATATTAAAGACGAGCCATATACTCTAAATGAGGTATGAATGCAAAAAAATATTAATTAAATTATAATTAACAATAATTATTATTATTAATTTTTATTTTCAATAAAATATTTTATAATTATATTTAAAACTATAATTATACTAATAACAATAATTATTATTATAATAATTATAACTATAGTAATAATTATATTAATAATAATAATTATTATTATTATTATTATTATTATTATTATTTTGATTATTATTATAATTATTTTTTTATTATTATTATTATTATAATGTTTGTGAATTTATTTTTTTATTCATCAGATTCTTGAGATATTAGAAACAACAATTGAGGAACTAGAAATTTATTCAATCAAAACATCATTTAATCTCTCACAGAAATATAAACTTCGTCAAAGAGCTCTTCATGTTTTTCAAGGTATATGTGTGTAGTTTTGTTTTAAAATTTTAATAAAGTGCTTTTTGTTGTTCCATATAAAATGGAATTAAAAAAAAATCACATTTTCATTTAGAGAGAGAGAGAGAGAGAGAATACTGTTTTGTAAAATTAGAGCATATTTAATCAATTTATGCTTTTATAGCGCATAGAAAAAATATTTTTTTAAGTAAATTAATATAATTTTAATAAATTAATAGTAAAGTTAGTATGTATTTTCAATAATTTAATATTAATTTATTAATATATTTTCAGTTCTCATTTTGGAATTATAATTTCAACATGAAAATAATTCCACTTTAACAATTGCTTTTTTCAATTGACTAAGAGCTGTTTATTTTATTTTTACATTTTTTTTTTTAAACAAAATAAATAGAACCAGGAGAGTAATAAGATGGAAAATAGAAAACACATTCTTTGAAAGTATTCTTAAAAAGTTGCAATAGCCTCAATTTTAAATCTTATTTTTCCTTTCTTTTTTTTTTTTTAACTATATAATAACTTTATTTTTCTCATTTGAAAATCTTGCGAAACTTTCCATACTTTTAAATTGTCTAATTTATTTTCTTGAATTCAATTTTGCAAAGTAAACATATTTTAAATGAATTTTTTTTTTTTAAATACAAATTTTTCTTCTTGGTAAAATATATAAGCATTATAGTATTAATTTTTTTTTTTATGATCACATACGAGTTTACATGATTTCATAAAAAAAAAAAAATGAAACCGTAAATTTTCAAGTCGAAAGGGATATTGATTGAATTACCTGTCTTTTTCCCTCATTTTACTCCCTCTTACTCTCTTCACCCTTATCGATATATACCTTGATGAAATTTATTACTATAGAAACGCAACGGAATCCAGCCGTGTAAAAACCCTCAGATCACAAACTCACGTTCCATTTTTTGCGCTTAAGGTTTGATGAGAGTTAAATATAAAAAAAAAAAAAATGAAAAAAAGAGAGTCAGTACATTTTATAAATTGTGTGAGGCTTTAATTAAATTGTAATGGTTAAATAAACACATTGTGCAATTCATTTAATATTTAAAAAATTATTTTCTACTCTCTAAATCTGAATTAGTAAAAATGTTTACTAATTTAAATTAGTGACTCACTTTTTGCTTTAGAATTAGTTAAATTTTACTAATTGTTAGTAAAAGTTACTAATAATTAGTAAAATTTTACTAATTGAGAAGCAAAAAGTGAGTCACTAATTTAAAATAGTAAACATTTTTACTAATTCAGATTTAGAGAGTAATTAAAAAATAGTAATACACTGAAAAAAATCATTTATTTGATTCAAATAATCGATTACTTACACTGAAAAAAAGGTTTGGTATTAACAACCAAACGTTTGGTTGGTATTTAAGTAACCAAAATTTTTTTTTGTTGAAACAACAAAATTTTGGTTGTCCCAAAAAAACTTTAGTTAGGACAACAAAAATCCTTTTTTTTCTAATTTTGGTTGTCCTAACTAAATTTTGATTGAGACAATTAAAATTTTGTTGATTCAACAAAAAAATTTTGTTTACTTAAATACCAACCAAACGTTTGGTTATCAAATCCTTTTTTCAGTGTATTATCAAATAAATATTTTTCCAAACCAAATAATTTTTGAGTCAATTAAATTTTATTTCAAATAAAAATTTTCCCAGTAAAAATTATTTCAAATATATATATATATATATATATATATATATATATATATATATATATATATATATATATATATATATATATATATATATATATAAATATTTACTTGGTTTAAATAAAAAATTATTTGATACAAATAAATATTTATTTGATACTAATAAAGTAACCGATTATTTGAATCAAATAAATTTTTTTTTTCAGTGATATTAATAATTGGTAATAAAAATAGTAATAAACTGAAAAAAATCATTTATTTGATTCAAATAATCGATTACTTACACTGAAAAAAAGGTTTGGTATTAACAACCAAACGTTTGGTTGGTATATAAGCAACCAAAATTTTTTTGTTGAAACAACAAAATTTTGCTTGTCCCAATCAGTTAGAACAACAAAAATCTTTTTTTTTCTAATTTTGGTTGTGTCAAACAAATTTTAATTGAGACAATTAAAATTTTGTTGATTCAACAACAAAATTTTGGTTACTTAAATACCAACCAAACGTTTGGTTGTCAATACCAAACTCTTTTTTCAGTGTATTATCAAATAAATATTTTTCTGAACCAAATAATTTTTGAGTCAATTAAATTTTATTTCAAATAAAAATTTTTCCAGTAAAAATTATTTCATATATATATATTTACTTGATTCAAATAAAAAATTATTTGATACAAATAAATATTTATTTGATACTAATAAAGTAACCGATTATTTGAATCAAATAAAATTTTTTTTTCAGTGATATTAATAATTGGTAATAAAATTAGTACACGAAAAAAAATCTTTACCTGGAACAGCGAAAAGTGTTTTTTTACTAAAACAGCGAAAGTTTTTGCTATTTTAGAAAAACATATCGCTGTTCCAGATAAAGATTTTTTTCTATGTAATAAAATAGTAATATTATTAATAGTAATAAAATAATAATATTATTAATAGTAATAAAATAGTAATGTTTTAAAAAATAGTAATTTATTTTTTATTAAAATATAAATTTTTTTGAATTATTAAAACAATTTTCTTTTTTTTTAAAAAAATACAGAAGCTTTGAGAGTAATGACTTTTCAAAGAATAAATGAAGATAAAACAATAAAAGAAGATGTGAAACTTCAACAATTGGGGAATCTCATGTCTAAAAGTCATTTCAGTCTTTGTAAATTATATGAATGTAGTCATCCCCAAGTTGACGCCCTTGTGAATTCAGCACTTGATTCTGGAGCATTGGGAGCAAGACTCACAGGGGCTGGGTAAGTGAATTCAATAATTTTCTTGAAAAAAGAAAATTTTAATCTCAAATAAAATTCAAATCAAAAATTTTTTAGCAAAAATAAAAAAGAAATTGCTATCAAATTGAAATATTAATTTTTTTTTGTTTTGTAAATTAAAATAAATAAAAAAAAAATAATAATTAAAAATAAAAAAATAATTTAAATTTTAATTTAAATAAATTAAATTTAGTGGAAATTTAATAACACGCTTGCTTAGTGGGGAAAAAAAGGACACGTCATAATTTTCTTCAAAAAGAGGACACGTCACGTTTAAGTTAAAAGAAAGACACGTCGAGAAAAAAATTTTTTTTTTTATTTTTTATTGGTAGCACTGCTATTGCTATTAAATAATTATTTATTTATTTATTACAACTGGAATAAAATATATTGATAAAATTATTAAAATTTAAATTAATTACTTACAAAATTAGAAAAAAATTTCACGACAGGAAAAAAATTTTTTTTTTTCATATAAAAAATAATAATTGTAATTAAATAATCGTTTACTTTACTGTTATCAAATAAATATTTATTTGTATTAAATAATTTTTATTATTTAATAAAAAAAAAATAGAACTAATTGGTTCAAAGAGAAAAATTATTTCGCTAAAATAAATATTTTATTTGACAATAGTCCATATTTAGAATTAAAAAAAAATTTTTTTCTCAATGATATTTTTATCATAGAAAAATAATAACTACTTATTTATAAGAAAAATATTTGTGTGGGTCATGTTATTAATAAAAATGGTGAAGAAAATTTTATATATACCATACGTAGGCGCGGAAAAAGCAATAGGGTTTCATGCCTGGGAGAAACGATGGAAGAACGCAAAGTGCAATTACTTTTGAAGTTATAGCAAGAAACTTTTTTTTTATATATGTATATATATATATCTAAAGTATCTGGAACTTTTAATTAGTTATGCTATTAGTGAGTTAGAGAAAAATTTTTCAGCAACATCAGAAAAATGTTACTTTTTCTTTTTTTAAATAAGATTTATTTACATTTTGCGTGACTAAAATTAATTTTTATTTATTTTAAAAATTATATATATTATATTTCTCGCTGATAGTTTGATTTAAAATACCAAAAATTCTATTTGCGGTTAAATAAAATTTTATTTGTGTTAAAAATTAAATTTTTTTATTTGAAATAAATAAAAAGTTATTATATAGGCTCTGAGAAAAATATATTTTTATTTCACTCAAATATATTTTTATTTCACTCAAATATATTTTTATTTCACTCAAATATAATTTTTATTTCATTCAAATAAATTTTATTTATCTCAAATAAATGCAAATAAAAATTATTACTAAAATAAAAATAAAATAATGATATTAATAATTGGTACAAGAAAAAAAAATCATTATTTGGAACAACGATAAGTTTCACTAAAACAGCGAAAGTTTTCGCTATTCTAAAAAAAACATAATCGCTGTTTCAAATAGAATTTTTTTTTTCCGTACACAATTCAAGAAGAGAAAAATCTATTTTAACTGGAAATCGAGAAATCTTTTTTTATTTAAGACAGAGTTAAAAATTTTAATTGTTTATAACTTTAACAAAAAACCTTTTTTTTATATATATATATTTTCAGAAATTTTTTGTTACAGTGGAACTAAAAAAACGATTAAATTAAAAAAAAATAAATATAAATAAATAAAATAAAAATAATAAAAATTAATTACTTTTTGAAAATTTTTTGTAAAAATTTAATTAATAAAAATTTTTCTCTTTTTTTTGTAGATGGGGTGGTTGTGTGGTTGCAATCACAACTAGAGATAATGTAGAAAAATTTTTAGAAGCACTTATAGAGAAATATTATAATAGACAAGACTTGCAGGATGCTGATATAAAAGATTTAGTTTTTCCAACGGAACCATGCCAGGGTGCTGCTATTTATATTTCTAAATTTACATAAAAAAAAAAAAATTTGGAAAATTTATTTTTTTCATACACAAAAATGTATAGTAGAAATATAATTCTTATATTGTATATTTTTAAATAGAAAAAAAATAATTAATGTTTTGAATTATTATTTAATTAATTCAAAGAAATTTGATGAAAAATTTTAATTCAAAAAATTTGTTTAGTTTTCAAAAAATAATTATATCATTAATATATTTTTTTTATAATTTCTTTAATTGTTGGTACCAATACGAAAGGGCAGATTTTTTGTAAATCAGTTTACATGTAAATAATTTTTCTAATATTTCACTATGGTTAAATAAATATTTTAATAAAACAAAAATTTTTTAATTAAAAAAAATTACTTTTTAATAAATATTTTTTTAATAAAAAAATAATATTTTATATTTTTAAAAATTATTTTTAAAAAATTATTCATTACATATTATTATTAATATTAATTGTAAATAATTTTCTAATATTTCACTGGTTAAATAAATATTTTAGTAAAACAAACATTTTTTAATTAAAAAAATTACTTTTTAATAAATATTTTTTTAATAAAAAAATAATATTTTATACCTATTTTTAAAAATTATTTTTAAAATATTATTCATTATTATTATTAATTATTTATTTTGTTATAATAAAAACTATTAAATTTAATTTAAATTAATTATTTATTGTAATTATTATTTAAAGGAAAATATATTTTATTTTTTCAGTTTTAAATTTTAAACAAAACAAAAGTTTGTGTACTAATTTTTTTTTTTTATTGTAAAAAATTAATCTTTCATTTTCTCTTTTTTTTTACAAATATTGAACATATTTTACAAATAGTATACCGTTTGGAATTTTCCATTTAATGCCTTTTAAAAGAGAAAAATTATTAAAAAAGCCAATAAAGAAAAAGAGATTTAAAAAAAAGAAATAAAATAAATGAAAGGACTTTTTGAACTTGGAATTGTGGCTTTTTATTAATTAGCTTCAATATTTCTTAAAATCCCTTGGAGAAAATTAACTTTCCACAAAGAAACCACCTGATGGAGAAAATAAATAGTCTCGAGGTGTGTAACTTCTCGAAAATGGAGCAGCGGCAGCAGAAGATAGATATTGCATCAAATGCAATTAGAATCGATTTTAAATTATCGGCAAAGATTGAGCCCTTTTGCTTGAAGTGAATATATTTTTTCTTTTTTTTTTCTTCGATTTATTTATGAATCTTTAATTTACTTTTTTTTGTAGCTAAAATTGGAAATGTTTTTTTTTTGTTTTGTTCTATATGGTATATTATATTGCAGAAAGGCTAATTCGATAAAAATGATTTATTGATTTTCCCTGGAGATAAATTTTAATATTTACTTATAAGCAAGAAAAGTTTCTTTCTCCATCTAGATAATAAGGTTTCTGATGTAAAAGTTTTTTAAACGTGTTATATTTATACTATAATATAATGGACTTGTGGAAAAATTAAAAATCTGGAAATAAAAAAAAATAAATTATTTATAATAAATAATTTTTATTATAATTACTCTATTTTTGTTTTCATATTCCAAAATCGTTTCTTATTTTTTATTAAATTTTTTTTTTAACAAACAAAATATAAAAAAAAATTTCAACGGAAAATGTTACTTAAATTATATTTTAATAAATATTATTATGTAAATAATTTTTTGGTTTACTTTTAATTTTGTGAAATAACATTTTTAAAGGGTGGACTTAAAGGGGGAGTTTTTTTTTAGAAATAAAAATAAAACGAATTAGGCGCATGCGTTTAGGAAACTAAGAAGAGTAAATGTGATGAAGAACGTCAGTAGTTGCCACCCCGTGCGGTTGATTTCAACTTCCAGGATCGCTCTCATCCTGTCTATATATCCTGTCTCTATATATATATATATATACTTTTCAAAAAAAAATTTACGAAAGAAAAAATAATGAAGAATATTTGGATACAAACTCCCATAGCAAGATATAAATTATTTTTTACAATTGAAAAATATTTTATTTTACATTCATTTCAATATAAAAAATGGACTCAATTGATGAATAATAGAAAAATTAATTTGAAATAATTTTTTTTTTCAACACGCGATAGAAAATTTGTTTTTCTTTTTTTTTCTGAAAAAAATCTATGCTTGTCCATGTGCTTCCAGCATGGCAATCATGCAATCCTGTTGCTGTTGGCGATCTGTTCGCAGAGGAAGTTTCGCATGTGCAATTTACAGTGGGGTATGTATATAAAAATTTTTTTTATTGTGATATTTTTATATTAAAAAAAATTTTTAACTTTAATCGTAATTTATATGGGGATTTCTTTTTATTCATTTTTAGTAGGTTGCAGATTAATTTTAATAGGTTTTTTTTTTACCCAAATTTTTAGGCAAAAAAAATTATAAAAATAGAATTTTTATTCTTTTTGTTCTATATTTTAAAATTAAAAAAAAAAAATCTTTATCTGGGACAGCAATTTTTTTTTCTCTGGAATAGCAAAAACGTTCTTTCTGTTTTAGTGAAACATTTCGCTGTTTTAATGAAACTTATATCGGCTTTTCCAGGGATTTTTTTTTATTAATTTTTAGTAGGTTCTATTTTTTGTTTACTAAATTAGGCGAAATAAAAAAAAACATTTCTAAAAATTGAATTTTTATTCTATATCTATATGAAAAAAAATATATTATTATTATTAATTATTTTTGTTATTAATTTAAATTTTATAGAAAAAAAATTGAAATAAACAAAAAAATTTTATATCGATTATATGTATTTTACTATTACATTGAAAAAATTATGTTTTTGTGAAATATGAATTTCTATGGGAATTTTTTTTATTAATTTTTAGTTGGTTGCAGATTAATTTTAATATGTTTTTTTTTACTCAAATTTTTAGGCAAAAAACTAAAAATAAATTATAAAAATAGAATTTTTATTCTTTTTGTTCTATATTTTAAAATAAAAAAAAAAATCTTTATCTGGGACAGCAATTTTTTTTTCTCTGGAATAGCAAAAACCTTCTCTCTGTTTTAGTAAAACATTTCGCTGTTTCAATGAAATTTATATCGCTTTTCCAGGGATTTTTTTTTTATTAATTTTTACTAGGTTCTATTTTTTGTTTACTAAATTAGGCGAAATATGAAAAAACATTTCTAAAAATAGAATTTTTACTCTTTTTTTATTCTATATCTATATGAAAAAAATATATTATTATTAATTATTTTTGTTATTAATTTAAATTTTATAGAAAAAAAAATTGAAATAAAAAAAAAATTTTATATCGTTTATGTATTTTACTTTTACATTGAAAAAATTATGTTTTCATGACATCTGAATTTCTATGGGAATTTTTTATTAATTTTAGTTAGTATTTTTTTTTTTTTTAAGTTTTTAGGCGAAATATAAAAAAAAATTTCTAAAAATAGAATTTTTACTCTTTTTGTTATAGAAAATATAAAAAAAAAGTATATTTATATTGTGTATTTTATTATTATTACATTGAAAAAAATTAAATCTGAATTTATAAAGGATCTTATTTTTTTAAATTTGTAAATTTTTTATTTTATATTTTATAAAATAATCAGTACTGTACAGTGTATAATAATTGGATCATTAAACAATGTCATTAAAATTTCTAGCATGTGTGAGTGTGTGTGTGTGTGTGTGTGTGTGTCTATGTGTGGTCATCAAGCAATTAGGGATTATATACATTAATACGTTAATTAAGTCACAAAGAATCGAAAAACAAGGTGTTGCGTTTGTATTATATCTAATTTGCATCGCAAATTATTATATTCTCATCATTATTCATTTACAATTATCGTTTCTATTATATATATTATCTAGTCTATTATATATATATATAGCATAGTTATATATATTTTATAATCCCCGTAATCTATTATCCCACTTATAAATGCATAAGAAATTTTTTATTATCATAAGTTTTTAAATTTTAATCAAAAAATAAAAATTTTTATACTTTTTGTGCTTTAAAAATTTGTACAGGATTAAATTTTTTATTTTACAAAATTTTGCAACAATAAAACAAAATAAATATAAAATAAAATAAAAATAAACAAAATAAATATAAAATAAAATAAAAATAAATTTTTTTAGTTTATCTAAATTTTGCAAAAGTAAAATAAAATTTTTTATTTTCTCGAAATTTTGCAACAATAAAACAAAATTTTTTATTTCATTGAAAATTTTTTCAACAATAAAATAAAAAAATTTTATTTTATGGGAGAAATTTTTTGCAATAATAAAATTAAATTCTTTGATTTTTTTTTGCAATAATTCAAAAATTTGCACAATAGGCTATATTTTTGCATAATAGAAAAATTAAAAAAAAAAATTAACGACCCTTTTTTTTATTATTGAAACACGTAAAAAAGACATAAAAAAATATACCTGACGCGTATATGTTTCCTAACTGTCTTATTCCCAAAAGACTAGTTGATTTTTTTTTCTCACATAAATTTCATAATCCCTCTGTGTATAGAAAAGACTTTAGAAAATTTTAACTGAAATGATATTAAATTGAACGAATCAGTCAATTAATGAAAAAAAAATTTAAAGATTTTTTCTTTTCTCATTATTGTCTCTATTTTAATGCAATTATTTCATCGCATTTAAATAAAAAAATAAATAAAAAAAAAACAATGTTTCATTATCTAGTAAATTTAAAACAGTTTTGTTAATTTTATTTTTTTTGCTTCAAGTCATGTTTTATAATTATTTCAGACTCTCCCCCCCCCCTCTCTCTCTCACTCTCTCTCTCACTCAATTTACGGTATTCATTACGCATGTACTTTGAAATTAACTCTTAATTAAAAAAGTCAAGCACTCCTTGTTTTAGAAATTAGTTATTCTTTTAAAACTTCTGACAATATGAGTAATAAATTAAATGCTGTTTTTTTCAAAAACAAACGTTGATCATTGTTTGTGACAAAGTGAATCAAAAATTTAATTATAAAGAGAATGAAAAAGAAATTTTATTATATAAAAGAATATGATAAAATTATCGTATATAAAAAAAATAATTTTATTTTCTCTTGTGAAATAAAAAAATTATATAAATTTTTTTTATTTTTTATATGTAATAAAAAATTATATTGTCAAAGTATTTGGGGAAAAAATAAAATGAAAATTAATAAAAAGAAAATTTTTTTTAAATTTCTACATTTTTTTTTTAACAACAATTATTAATAAAGTTTTGAGGCAATTTAATGGATGTAACAGCGCGAAAATAGTACACTCATAACAGTGTGTGCTTTATGGTCGCAATAGAAATTATTGGAACCTGAGTGTCGAGTATCATTAGTTATAACCCTTACGCTACAATAAAAAATTAGGTCAATAATAAATATCTTTTTCAATTTATTAATTTCCAGCAGAATTATTTTTTCATCTCACTTATAATTGTAAATTTGTCATATTAATTATTTCTACATTTATTCATTTATATTATTATATAAAATTATATAATTAATATTTAATTTTATGTATTTGTTATTAATTATTTTTAATTATATATCATTCGCAATTATAATTATAATCGTAATTATAATTCGCAATTACAATCATAGTTATGATTCACAATTATAATCATAGTTATGATTCACAATTATAATTATTATAATAATTATGATTCACAATTATAATTATAATCATAGTTATGATTCACAATTATAATTATAATCATAGTTATGATTCACAATTATAATTATAATCATAGTTATGATTCACAATTATAATAGTAATCATAGTTATGATTCACAATTATAATTGTAATCATAGTTATGATTCACAATTATAATTGTAATCATATTTATGACTCACAATTATAATCATAGCTATGATTCACAATTATAATTGTAATCATAGTTATGATTCACAATTATAATTGTAATCATATTTATGATTCACAATTATAATTATTATAATAATTATGATTCACAATTATAATTATAATCATAGTTATGATTCACAATTATAATTATAATCATAGTTATGATTCACAATTATAATTATAATCATAGTTATGATTCACAATTATAATTATAATCATAGTTATGATTCACAATTATAATAGTAATCATAGTTATGATTCACAATTATAATTGTAATCATAGTTATGATTCACAATTATAATTGTAATCATATTCATGACTCACAATTATAATCATAGCTATGATTCACAATTATAATTGTAATCATAGTTATGATTCACAATTATAATTGTAATCATATTTATGATTCACAATTATAATTATTATAATAATTATGATTCACAATTATAATTATAATCATAGTTATGATTCACAATTATAATTATAATCATAGTTATGATTCACAATTATAATTATAATCATAGTTATGATTCACAATTATAATTATAATCATAGTTATGATTCACAATTATAATTATAATCATAGTTATGATTCACAATTATAATAGTAATCATAGTTATGATTCACAATTATAATTGTAATCATATTTATGACTCACAATTATAATCATAGTTATGATTCACAATTATAATTGTAATCATAGTTATGATTCACAATTATAATTGTAATCATATTTATGATTCACAATTATAATTATTATAATAATTATGATTCACAATTATAATTATAATCATAGTTATGATTCACAATTATAATTGTAATCATATTTATGATTCACAATTATAATTATTATAATAATTATGATTCACAATTATAATTATAATCATAGTTATGATTCACAATTATAATTATAATCATAGTTATGATTCACAATTATAATTATAATAATAATTATGATTCACAATTATAATTATAATCATAGTTATGAGTCACAATTATATTTATAATTATAATCATAACTATGATTCACAATTATATTTATAATCCTGATTCTAATTCGTAATTTTAATTATAATTATAATTAAATTTTAATTCACGATTATAATTATTGTATAATAAATTTCAAAAGAAATTATCATAAAAAAAAATTGTAATTAATCGAACATTTTCTTATGACTTTTTTTAAAGGATTAATTAGAACATATAAATGAGAGAAGTTGAGTAATTGAGAAAGTGGAAACTCTAGTATCCATCATTTAACATTTCTTCTTCTTCTTCATCTTAATTTCTATAAAAGATATTCTATTATCTTGTCAAATCTTTTAATTTTTTTTTTTTTAAATCACCAAATAGGACAAAATTTTCAATAATATTGAAATTCTGTTTTCTGCGGATAAAATTTGAATTAAAATTGTTTTTTTCAGAATTTCTTGAAAAAAATTATTTAAAATTAAAAATTTTTAATCAAAAAGGTAATTTTATAGGTAATTTACATTTTAATCATGATTAAAATCAAAAATGAATTTACATTAACTTTTTTTTCATAAAAAAAAAATTATTAAAAATTTTTTTTAAAGCAAAATGTGAAATTGGAATATAAATTCAAATGAAACGTACAAAAATACTTTGGATAAGTTGGAAAAATAGATCTTATCAAATTTTTTTGTTTTTTTCAATTCCAACCTTCACTTTTCTTCTTTTTCTTTTTTATATAAGAAGCATTTTAGTTATATTTATATGGGCAGAAAAAAAGATGCATTTTCTACTTGAGTCAACTAGTAAATATAATTTTTCTAGAGAGGAAAATATATTCCTCGAAGATTAAAGAATTATTAGAAAGAAAGAAAGAAAGAAAAAGAGAGAGAGAGAGAGAGAGAGAGAGAGAGAGAGAGAGAGAGAGAGAGAGAGAGAGAGAGAGAGAGAGAGAGAGAGAGAGAGAGAGAGAGAGAGAGAGAGAGAGAGCATTGAGATTCAGAGAAAAAGAAATATTGTACACATAGTAGCATCTTCAATGAGCATCCTTATTTCAAACATTGTTTGACTTTTATGAACGTTATTATCTTTCATTTGAAACAAGTTTTATTATTTTCATTTTAAAATCATTTTTTTGCAAATCACATTTCAAAAATAAATTAATTATTAAATATAAGCTGCTTTAATAGAAACTTATTCATTCATAATAAAGGATCTCATTTTAAGTGCATTTACAACATAGTAATAAATATTGTTCAATTGTTCGATATTACTAATACACAAAATGTTTTGTAAAACCTGGGTCTCATCAAGCTCAAGATTATTTGTGGTACTCTCACCATCTGGCGGCGTAAGTGTGGAACTATGATAAAATTGTATGAGAGGTTTTCATAGTTCCACACTTACGCCGCTAGGTGGTGAGAGTTTTTTCTCCTACAGTTAAGATCAGTTTTGAATACTATATAAGAGCGGAGACTATCTCAAAAAATTTAATGCAAACACAAGTTTTTTTTCAGAATAATTGTAGTTAGGGAAATTATTGTTTATACTTTTTTAATTAAACATTAATTTTGATTAATTATAATAACTAATAGTTTTGAAAATATTATTTTTATAGTAATAATTAATTTTAAAACTATATTAATTTTATTATAATAAAATTAATTCTTAAAATATTATTTCTATTATAATAATAATTAAAATTAATTATTAATTAATAGTCTAATTAATTTTAAAACGAATTTTGAAAATATTTTCATTATATGATAAATAAATAAATATATAAAATAAAGTAGACGGGATTTTCGCGTATAAATAAATAAATCATTTCAGTCGTAAAAATTTGAAAAGGTATATAGGCCAGAATTAGAATGAAATTATTGAGGTTAACTGAAGATGTGTACCAAATTAAATGCAAACAACGAGAACTTATATATGTATATATATATATATATATATATATATAGAACTGATGACGCCAAAGCAACAGCAAAGGACAGTCAACATCTCTTGAAGGAGTAATTTCTCCGCCAAAGTTCAGATGATCGATTTCGTGGTGACGACATCATTATTATAATCTCTTTGATTACTTCAAGTCTTTAGGCATTAGATCTTAGCATATATCGATTTTTTTCTATATCTCATTATATCACTTTATAATTATTATTTCATATTTATAGTTTTTTATATTTTACATTTTTTTATATATATATATATAAATTTATATTTTTTATATTGATATAAATTATTATTTTTCAAATATATTTTAAATAATAACTTAAATTAATAAATAATAATTAAATAAATAAATATTTTAAACGTAATGAAAATTACTTCTGATTATAAAAAAAAAGTATATAAAATTAAAACTAGAACGTAATTATATAATTAAAAATATAATAAAATATTCGATATTGCGCTATTATATAGAAAATTAATTATTATATAAGGAATATATTTCCTATTTTTTAAACCATAAAATATTAAAACATTAGTTTATAAATTTTGCCTATTATATCCTATTAGAAAAATAACAGTATACATTCTTTAATAAAATCAAAACAGTTTCTGTTTTTTTCCGATTAGAATGTCTATTACTCTGTAATCGTATCCTATAAAAGAATTTAATCAATACTTTCTTTTTTCTATTTAAGAGCTTTAATTTTCAAATTATTCTCGTTCAAATTTTATTGAAAAACCAATTTCTCTCAAAATAAGTCAAACTGAAAATTTATTTATTTTTCTATAAACGGTAACAGAAAAGAATTATTATTATTATTATTTTATTTTTTTTTTTTATTCTTGTTATTTTATTATTTTTTAATTATTATTATTATTATTTTATTATTATTTATTTAGTTTGTTCAACAAATTAATCATACATAATAATTTTCCAAGAAAAGTACGTTTGAAATTATTAAAAAAAAAGTGACTATTTTTATTATTATTACTCCAATAATTACAGAAAATTATGTAACAAGCTGTAATGATATTTCTATAAGGAAAATGACTTATTACGTAATATCATTTGTAATCTAGGATTCTGATTACTTTGATCTTTTTTTATTAAATATACCTATATATATATATATATTAGGTTATATATTGTGAGTAGAAAAGGGAGTTATTCCCCCATCTAAAGGATTTTCTTTAAATCTGTTCTAATACAATTTAATCCGCAACTATTTTTTATACAATCTTCTTTATCTTCAATGTCTTCAATATCTTAAAATAGTTCTTCAAAATTTAAAATTTTATTCAATTACTATTGTTATTAAATTATTTTTTATAATACGTAATTAATAATTGATAATAATTAATAATTGAGAATAATAAATAATTAGTAATAATAATTATTATAAAATTTATTTAATTAAATAAAAAAATTGTTCATATATTTTTAAACATTTATTTAAAAAAACAAGAATTTCTATTTTCATTGTACTTTTTTCATTTTCTTAAATGTTTTAACTGACACACATATTTATAATATATGCTTGAAATGTAACAGTTTCATTCTTTTAAAAACGATTTCATGAAATTCAAAAATGTCTATTTAAGTGAAAGAAACTGCTTTACGGCCCTTTTCCACTTAAATTCAATTGTTACGTTGGAATTGAATCTTGATTACCAATGCGGATAAATGGCAACTTTAATGCTTCTTAAAAAAAAAAAATAAATAAATAAATACACTAAATTTTGCTAATAAAAAATATTTTTTGCAAACATTTTTCTTTTTTATTGCAAAATTGCAATTTTTATTGCAGAAAAAAATCTACATTTATTAAAGTTAAAAACGTCTAAAAATTATAAATAAAATTATAATAAAATTATACATAAAATAATAAAATTGAAAATTATAAAATATAAAAACTAAACTAAAAAATATTATAATAGAATTAAAAAAAAATTATTAAATGGTCCGGGAACATAAAAATCACCCTGTATATAGGTATGTATATATATGACAAGATAATAACTATTTTAAGAATAGAGAAAACTCAATTCTAGACTAATTTCGTATTCTACCAGAGTGAGGGATGAAAACGAGACCAGAAATATAGAATCAATCAAGTTTATAAGGGTTATATATGACTGGTTACTAACGAACACAGTTTTTGTTATTATTCTTGTTTCTGAAAAAGTAGATAAATTACGTGAACCACAAAAAAAACTACTAAAAATAGTTAAAACAACATCTTTTTTGTTTTAAATCATTTCATTTATTTCGTAACAAAAAAGAAAAAAAATCAAAAAAAAGTAAAAGAACAAATGAAATAGGAAGAAAGTCGACCCGATTCTCTTTTCTTTTTTTTTTGTTAAACTTTATCAAAGATTGTTTGTGTTTTTGATTTTCTAGTATTGATATTGATTCAAATAATTTTTACCGTAAAGAATTTATTAATTGAAATATTTTCTATATCTTTACTTTTTAATTTAATTACAAATATTTTTAAAATAAAAAGAATATTTTCCAAATTATTTATCATATAATAAAAATATTTTCAAAATTCGTTTCAAAATTAGACTATTAATTAATTAATAATAAATTTTAATTATTATTAGAATAGAAATAATATTCTAAAAATTAATTTTATTATAATAAAATTAATATAGTTTCGAAATTAATTATTACTATAAAAATAATATTTTCAAAACTATTAATTATTATAATTAATCAAAATTAATGTTTAATTAAAAAATTATAAACAATAATTTCCCTTACTACAATTATTCTGAAAAAAAACTTGTGTTTGAATTAAGTTTTTTGAGTTGGGTCTTCGCTCTTATATAGTATTCAAGACTGATCTCAACTGTAGGAGAAAAAACTCTCACCACCTGGCGGCGTAACTGTGGAACTATGAAAACTCCCATACAATATTATCATAGTTCCACACTTACGCCGCCAGGTGGTGAGAGTTTTTTCTCCTACAGTTGAGATCAGTCTTGAATACTATATAAGAGCGGAGACTCTAACTCTAATTTATTGCAAAACAAATACATATATTATTAAGTACCATTATTAATTAATTAATATTAAGCAAAAATAGTATTTTCCAAATTAATTTTATCATATAATAAAAATAATATTTTAAAAATTAATTTTATTGTAATAAAATTAATATAGTTTCAAAATTAATTATTATTATAAAAATATTATTTTGAAAACTATTAATTACTATAATAAATAATTGATTTGATTTGTATACATTTATTATGTGTGTCACATATATATATATATATATATATATATATATATATATATATATATATATATATATATATATATATATAGGCAAAATGACTGGAGAACTAGTAATAAGTTTAACGACATAGAAGCTGCAGGACCTTTGATTTATACAGAAGCTATGTAATATTCATGTGTTCTAAACTTACTGCTCATTTGAGCAGGGTTTCTGGTTACGTATAAAGTGGAACACTGTTATAAACTTTATAAGAAATAAGATGAATAGGGTGAAAAAAAATGTATCAGAGGAAGAGCTAAAAGCGTATATCTAAATTATGAAAGAAAGAATTTTAAAATAGGATATAGCACACATAAAATAGTACATATGAAAAACGCAATTTCAAATACAGAATTTAATTTCTGAATATATAAAAGAGGGCTGATAAAAGTCATGATTTTTTTTTAATCCGAATTTGTTTACTTAAATCTAATTTTTTTTATTTATTTACATTCAAAAAAAAGTTTTTAATTTTTATTATAAAAAAATGTTTAAAAAATTTAAGTGTAAAAACTAATAATAATAATTATTATATAATTATTATATAATAATAATAATAATAATAATAATATATTATTATTATAATTATTATTATTACTATTAATATTATTAATAATAAGTAATAAATAATTATTACTTTGTTTAATAAAAAAAAATTTTCTAAATGTTAAAATTTTTTTTTTATTGATTAAAAAATTTTAATGTAAATGATTTTGATTTAAATATTAATTTAAACCACTGCAACCCCTTTATAGATATTGAAATTGCAAATATTTTATAAAAAGATGAATGATAAAAATTTATCAAAAAAAAAGTGAAATTCAATATCAATGTCATTTCAAATTGGGGGAGGTTTCAATTTCCTCAACATTCCAACATTTTACTTTGACAATTTAGTTCTCAGTAGAAATCGAAATCACGAAAATTTCATTGAATTTTTATTTGAAATTTTTATATTATTGAAATATTGTATAGTCATTATAGTCATCAATAAAAATCAGTAAATAATTTTACGTTTAATTAACAAGGATCGAAAGCCAAAAAAAAAAATTTCTTTTTTATCAAAAAAGAAATATAAATAAAATTTAAAACAGAAAACAATAAAGATATTACAATTTTAAAAATTATATTTTAAAAAAAATCATATATATATATATATATATATAAGAAAATGATAAATCAACAAGAAAAATTTAAAATTCAATTTTCTCGAAATAAATGTATTTTTAAAAATACATAGAAAATGTTTATATACGCTTTGATTAATTAAATTTAAAGAGATTCGTAATGAGAAATCAACAGAAAAAATTCAGTATATATTATAGTGGAACATTTTTCCTGAATAAATTTATATTATTTGAAAATAAAATTCAGTAAATGTGCATGTGTGTGTGTGTGTGTGTGCTTTGACTAAATAAAAGTAGAGATTCAAAGCATCAAAGTAACTTGAAAATAAATCTCTTTAATAGACCCACTAATTCTAACAAAAAAATATATAATAAAAAAAAGTATTAAACTAAATGGTTGGATTTCTGTATTCATACAAAATTCGCTTTTATAAACGTAATTTACATTCCCAGTCGAATAAAACTTTTCCGATTGAAAACTCGAATCTAAGCGCAGAGAACTGAGAAGAATTGGAGTACGTATAATATTCACACTACATTAACGTCTAATTATTGGAATTACTATTTTATATTATATATATATATATATATATATATCCCATTGTTTTTGTCCTCCAATAGCAATTTGCCAAATACTGGTTGATTAAAATGTACCGAAATCCAAAAAAGAATTTTTTTTCTAAATCAATTTTTTTTTTATTTGTAAACATAAAAAATTCAATTATTAATATTATATTATTTTATTATAATTTATCGTACACACATATAATAAAAAATTCTTTTATGATTTTCAGATCTACAATATAATGCTAATAGGAATTTTGGGATTAATGCTTTATGAGGAGAGTCAATATTTTGCTGGTGAAACTTTACAACCGAAATCACCCAGTTTCTTAGAGCCTGACTTTATGTCACCAAGTAAGTAAAAAAAATGTTTTTTCCATTATTTTCATTCTATTTTAGTAAATTTCTTTCAGCTGCACTAAAACTCAGCATCGCTTTGATGATCTCCTCATCCTGCGGATTCTTTTGCTGCTTTCTGCTTGTGTACGGCTTACTCAAAGTAAGAAAAATCCAAAATACAAATAATAATTGTCCATTTTTTTTTTTTTGCTTGCTTTATATTTTAGAAATTAATTTAAAAACCAACATTAACTATATTTTTATAACTAAACATTAATTATTAATCATTAAAATTAATTAATTACAACTAATGTTTAATTGTAAAAGTATAATTAATTAACAGTAATTAATATTTTAATAATATTAATATTACTACTACATTAATAATTGTAATTAATTAATTATAATACATGTTTAATTAAAAAAGTATAAACAATAATTTCCCTTACTACAATTATTCTGAAAAAAAACTTGTGTTTGAATTAAGTTTTTTGAGTTGGGTCTCCGCTCTTATATAGTATTCAAGACTGATCTCAACTGTAGGAGAAAAAACTCTCACCACCTGGCGGCGTAACTGTGGAACTATGAAAACTCCCATACAATATTATCATAGTTCCACACTTACGCCGCCAGATGGTGAGAGTTTTTTCTCCTACAGTTGAGATCAGTCTTGAATACTATATAAGAGCGGAGACTCTAACTCTAATTTATTGAAAAACAAATATATTATTAAATATTATTATTATTAATTAATAATTAATTAATATTAAGAAAAAATATTATTAAACTTATTATATTATTATAATATTAAATATTATTTTTAATAAATATTAAAATTAAATATTTAAATTTAATATGAATATTAATATTTTAATAAAATATAATTGTTTAATTAAAAATGTATATTTTAATATTACGTTACTTTAATTTATTTATTTTCCTTCATATATCGACGATTTTTTCTCCTTTTTTTTATCAGAAATAAAGCAACAACATTTATTTCAATCCTTGATAAAAAAAAAAAAGAAAGAAAAAAAAATCCCCTTTAGAGGTGAAGGAGATTTCAAAAAATTGTGATGCAATAAATCACGTCGGTGACCTAGAATGAAGAAATTTCGTTTCACTCTTTTCGCATTAACATGACAAAATGCTGTCTCATCACTTTGGTGTTTCCCGCACTTTCGCTTGATCAACTCTTTCCCATCCTCTCATATCACGATAATTCTAAAGGTGTAGCATAATTCACGATAATACATCCCTCGCTGTTATCAACCAAAGTTTGTCCTAACGTTATTAAGTATATATATATCCACTGTTTAGGAACCAAGGGAAGCATTTAGGTATATTTACCAACTGAGATTAATGCCATACCGAAAAAGGATTTCTCTAAAATCCTCAACAAACTAACTCAAAAAAAGTGTATTTATTTTATCCAAAATCTGCATTTTTTTTAGAAGGAAGATTTTCTCGGTTACTAACATTTTTGATTTTGATTCTTTTTAGAAAAAAATTTTTTTTTTTTATTTTTTTGGTGAAAAACTTTTATATATTATTTTAATCTGGAAAGTATATGGAAAAAAATGAAAGTTTGCGTTAAATCTAAATCATCATATATGTACTTATCGCACCGGATGTGTAGACAAATTCGCTAAAGTAGTTACCGCAATTCAAAGTTCTACAGACACATAGACACACACACACACTTTGATAAATTATTTCCAAACACTGTTAATTAGATCAGAAACTTGGACAAAGTGTTTCCTTTTGTTAACCACATCGCTTTTACCTTATCATCCCTCTGTCTCTCACTCTCTCTCCCTCTCTCTCTCTCTCTATAAAATGTTTTAGCTTGGGAGACTTATCCTATTTCGTTATATATCCATTTTTTAGAAAAAAAATTATTTTTATTTTTAAACTGCTAATAGGTGCTAAAAAATGACGCTATTACTACTCTCGGTCTGACAGACCGTTATTTCTTTATTATATTTTAGTGATTTTAAATTATATAAAAATAACTGTAGTATTATGTATTTTTTTTACTGCTGCTAGATGCTAAAAAAGGACGCTATTACTATTCTCGGTCTGTCAGACCGCAATTAATTTTTTATACTTTGCTAGTCATTTTAATTTATGTAATGACTTATCCTATTTCGTTATATATCCTGCATTATTATTTTCAGGAAAAAAATTATTTTAATCTTCAAACTGGTTTTTGGTGCCAAAAAATGACGCTAATACTATTCTCGGTCTTAGAGACCGTCATTTCTTTATTCTATTTTATTTAATGATTTTAAATTATATAATAATATCTGTAGTATATGTTTTTATTTTTTCTTTACTGCTGCTAGGTGCTAAAAAAGGACGCTATTACTATTCTTGGTCTGTCAGACCGCCATTAATTTTTTATACTTTGCTAGTCATTTTAATTTATGCAATGACTTATCCTATTTCGTTATATATTCTACATTATTTGTTTTGGGAAAAAAAATTATTTTTACTTTTAAACTGCTATTAGGTTATGACGCTAGTACTACTCTCGGTCTGGCTGACCGCCATTTCTGAATTATATTTCAGTGATTTTAAATTGTGTAACGGCATCCTATTTCGTTATATATCCTATATCATTTATTTCAAAAAATAAAATATTTGGAAATTATTTTAACCTTTAAACTGCTAAAAAATGACGCGAGTACTAATCTCGGTCTGTCAGACCGTCATTCCTTTTTTATATTTTTCTAATGATTTTAAATTATATTTAATTACTTCTAAATTATATAATGACAACTAAAGTTTTATTTTTTTTACATTAAAAAATTATTTTATTTTTATAAATAATTGAAATATGACAGAACTAATTGCGCACAAAAATGCGCAGAAGTTACTTATATAAGAATTTACCGACTAATGCCGGTATTACAGAGACCGTTATATACGACATTTTCATAAAATATGAAACTAAAAATTTCTATGGTCATTAAAAAAAAATAATAAACGAAAAATATTTAGCAGCATTTTAATGGTTAATCTAGAATTTTTTTTACATTAAGCCGGATGTAGACAATTTTGCGTCAAATTGCGTAGAAAAAAAGTAAAATAAAATTTTATATTTAATTATATATATAAAAATAAAAAGAACAAAAAATTATATTCATGAAATATTGAAGTTTCTATTGTACATTAAAAAAAGTAATAAATGAAAAATATTTACAGGTCTGGCAGTCCGATATAGCAGTTTAAAGGTTAAAAAAACATATGTTCTCTCATATATATATATATTATGTATAAATAAAGAAAAAATTTACACAAAAATACAATTGCAATAATATTGAAAGATATACTTTTTTTGTTTCTCGAATCAGTAACTTTTTTTTGGAGGGTCAGAAAATTTATGGGAAAGATAAAACCTGCCCTCAGCCTTGAGATTTCCTATCTAACGTGATTTTTCATCAAATTTTCAGTACCATCGAACCAGATTCAATCCAGATTTTTTCTTTTTTTTTTCACGAACACAAATCCCCATTATTCTTCGTCAAACTTGATGATTTTTATTGTTATATTATCATAAACAAATGAAAATTATTATTATAATAGAAATTGTCAATTCTTTGAATTTTGGAAAAGAAAATTTTTAAAGTAAATCACCATTTTTTATATGTAAGGTTTACAGTTTTATAATATTATATACATATATATAGTCAAACAGAACTTGTTCATTGTAGGTGTTAAAGGTCGCATTGCTTTGTCAGGTTCATATATGGAAAATTCAATATTTCTCAACGGGAGTGAGATGCTCAGGCTCGATCCACTTTTCCTTCGCATATTCCCAATATAGAAGTTTCCATTTCCACTTTCCCATATATATGAAACAGCCAAACTCAATATTCCCACCACTCTCTATTGTACCGCAAATCAAAAAAAAAAAAAAAAAAAAGAAAAGAAAGAAAAAAAAAGTTGAATAAAAGTAATATTAAAAAAAAATAAAATAATAGGACACGCATATTTTTACATTTATATTGTGAAATTATTGTCACTTGGCAAATTATTCCTTTCAAAACTCTCGATCATTTTTATCAAATAGCTGTGATGTGTAATATGAAAAATACCTCTTATTCTTTTTTCATATCACTGACAAAAAAAAAATGTATTCGTTACAAATAATAATCGGTTACTTTACTATTATTAAATAAATTTATTTATTTATATTAAGTAATTTATTATTTGGAGTCCATTAAATTGTATTTGTATTAAATAATTAACTAAATAATAATTTAATTATTAAATTGTAATTTGTATTAAATAATTAATTAAATGATAATTTAATTATTAAATTGTAAATTAAATTTCTATTTAATAATTATTATTTCCCACTTGGAAAGATTCCCCGGAAAGTGCCCCCTGGAGATTCTATCAGAATTCCGCCGGAACTTCCAATGTAATTCCGTCGGAATTCCATCGGAATTCCAAAGAATTTCCTATGGGATTCCGACGAAATTCCGATTAATTTTTTTCAAAAATTTTAGAGTCCTAATTCCATCGGAATGCCGTCAGAATTCCGTCGGAATCCCATCGGAAATTCTTTGGAACTTCTATGGAATTCCGACGGAATTACGTTGAAATTTCCGGCGAAATTCTGATAGAACCTCCATGGGGCACTTTCCGGGGAATCTTTCCAAGTGGGTTTTGAACCAAATGAATGGTATATATTTGCTTCAAATATAGAAATTATTTGTTCAAATACAGAAATTATTGATCCAAATACCGAAATTATTGGCCCAATTACAGAAATTATTGGTTCACAAATATAGTTTATTTAATTCTAAATAAAAATTATTTGCTTCAAGTAAATATATTTATTTGATAATAGTAGTCAAGTAATCGATTATTTGAATCAAATAAATTTCTTTTTTAGTTTACTGAATTTAAAAATTTTTTTACATAATTTTTGGAATTGGGTCAGAAATTCTCAAATGTATCACCTAAAATTCAAAAAAATTAAATGTTTTTTTTTACTCCTACTGTGATCAAAATAAATTTCTGAAAATATTAGAACAAACAAAAATTAAAATTGAAATTTTTAATATTTTTACAATTAAAATTTTTAGCTGTATTAAGTAAAAAAAAAAAATTTCTCTATATCAAGTTTACAAAAAAAAAAAAAAAAAAAACAAAAATTAGTTTTTCACGTGTCTTTGAACGAAGTATTTAAAAATAATTTTTGTTTTAAACAAAATTTTTATTATAAACAGTTTTCGAAAATTGTTTATTTAAAAACTATTAATAAAAAAAAACAGTGTTCTTCATGTTTCATGTAAAAAAATTATTTCACATTTCACATACATTTCTGATTATATAAAAGCTTAAACAAAAAAAAAAAAAAAAATTAAACTAAACTGGAAAAAAGTTAATTGACAAGTAACTTTAATTAAATAATTATGAAACTATTATTTATGCAAAATAATTGAGTAAGTAATAATATTTTATAATTAATAAACAATTAAAAAAACTATTTAAAATAGCAATTTATTTAAAACAAAATACCACATTCCAAGGCGAAAAAAACCCTTTTTTTATTTTTCGCAACTCAATTTCGAGAAATTTTTTTTATTTATTTAAGCTAAAAATTTAAATTGTTTATAACTTTAAAAAACAATTTTTTTTTTGGTCTAATATTTTCAGAAACATATTTTGATCACAGTATAGGAGTAAAAAAAACTATTTGACATTGAGAATTTAAAGAAAATTTTATGTGATCTGTAAATTATTAATTACTTATAAAAAAGATTAGGGTATTTTTTATAACAATAACAATAACAATAACAATAACAATAACAATAACAATAACAATAACAATAACAATAACAATAACAATAACAATAACAATAACAATAACAATAACAATAACAATAACAATAACAATAACAATAACAATAACAATAAATAAATAAATAAATAATTTAGTATAAAATAATAATTATAATAATAAAATAATAATAATAATAATAATAAAAATAGTACTGTAATTTATCAGTCACAAATTTTATAGATAAATCTCTCTCTCTCTCTCTCTCCTGTACCGCGTCAAATATTTCATGCATAGATGTCATTGAGCAAATTCGAATCAAGTGAAGAGGCATGCAAATAACATGAGAGATGGTTAACAATCCAAAATAGATATTTGGGCGTATTAAGATTAAACTCAAATGCGACTATATTTGCATTTGCAAATTTCTGTTTATTATTTATTTAATTTACCGAAAATGATGTATTCAATAATTATATAATGATTTTTCCTTCATCTCTTGTTTAATAGAAATCAAATTGTATTTTACTTTATTTCCCCTCCTTTATTTCCTTCATCGCACAATAGAATATCAAACAATAGGAAACCCTCGTTGTTGTTAATATAATTTAACTTCTTTTATATACATATATAGGGATCATTTTGAAAGTTGAGTATGATTTTTCAAAAATCTTGTTTTATGCATTTTAATTAATTAAATGTTGTACAAAAAATAGGAGGGGAAAAAAATTTTTCGGAATTTTTTAAAAAGATTTAATTATTGAAAATGAATATGAAGTATGTACTCTAAATGTACTTTTTGTTAATGTGTAAATAATCACAAATCAATTTTCCTTTTCTTTTTCTTTTTGCTTTATTCTCTTTAGATAAACACCGCAGTGATTGTTACCTACGTCAAATATTTTGACATTCCTTTTATAGCTCTGTCAGGTTAATGACAAAAAAAAATAATATTTTTCTCATTTCTTTTTAAAAACTTTTATCTTTGTTATTAAATTTTTTTTAATACATGTATATTAAAAAAATTAATTAAATTAAATTACAAATTAAATATATGTATATTAAAAAATTAATTAAAAAATTAAATTTTTTAATTAATTATTTAATACATGTAAAAAAAATGAAAAAATTTGTGGAGGTAATGAAGAGTTACTCCTAACCAGAGTTGGGAGTAAAATTTTCAGAGTTAAAAGAACTCCAAAAGAGAGTAAACATTACATTAACTCATGGATCAAAGCTCCCTGGGGGGGTAAAATTAATTCCCTTGGCATCGACTCTTTTTTTACATTAACTCCAAAAAAAGTGTGACTTTTATAAACTCCCATTGGGAGTTAAAATACAACTCCCTTTTATACACTGCGTACTTAATTAAAATCTTTCTTTTTTTATTATTTTCAATTTCAAAAAAAAAAATACATTAATTTTTTTTTTTTTTTATTTAATACTGAAATTTGTTCTTTTTAGTGGTATAAAAGCTTTTTTCTTTAATCCCCGCAAAATAACACATTTTAAGGGTATGGAAAAAAAACAATTTCATATACATAGCGTATATACGAAAAGATTAAAAGGAAAAATGTACGTGCGAGCGCGTTTGCTTTAAATTCTCTCTCTGTCTCTCTTGGAAGTTAAACTTTTACCTCCAGTTAACACTCTTTTCAAGCGAAAACGAAAGAACTCGCGGATATATAACTAAAAGAAGAAAAAAAAAAACAAAAACATAAAAAACAATGAGGGGGAAAAAGAATCCAAGCAATTATGAAAATTTCTTGGAATTTTACGTCTTTCTGAATACTGTATAGAATTTAAAAAAGAACAATTTTTTTTTCTTTCTTCTTTTTTTTTAGGATCGAAGACTGTTCTTATTGCCATGGATTTTCACGGCATTTGTAAGCAGTGTTGTCGACGTAGCTCATTTTATATACGTCACATTTTGCGGAAAGGTAAGTTATTATATTTTTTTAATGGAAAAATAATTTTAAAAAAAATTTTTTTTTTACTAAAGTTATAGTGAAAAATGACTAAAAATTTATAGAAATTTTATTTAATTTTTAGTAAAATATTACTATTTGATTTAGTGATGATATAAAAATATTATATTACTATAAATATAATTAATAATTAATACTAATACTATTAATAATTAATAATCAATTATTAATATTAATAATAATTAATAATTACTAATATTACTATTTGATTAAAATTTAGTAATAATTTTTTTTTACTAAAATTATAGTGAAAAATTTCTATTAATTTTTAGTCATTTTTCACTATAACTTTGGTAAAAAAAATATTACTAAATATTACCAAACTAAATCAAATATTAATATTTTTTTACTATACAGTGAAAAATTACTAAAAATAAGTAGACATTTTTTCACTATAATTTTAGTAAAATAATATTAATAAATGTTACTAAATCAAATAATAATATTTAACTAAAAATTAAATAAAATTTCTACTAATTTTTAGTCATTTTTCACTATAACTTTAATAAAAAGAATATTACTAAATATTATCCTACTAAATCAACTATTAATATATTTTTTACTATAGTAAAGAATGACTAAAAGTTAGTAGAAATGTTTCACTATAATTATAGTAAAAAAAATATTACTAAATATTACTTAATCGAATAGTAATATTTTACTGGAAATTAAATAAAATTTTCACTAATTTTTAGTCATTTTTCACTATAAACTTAGTTTAAAAAATATTACTAAAAATGACTACATCAAATATTAATATATTTTACTAAATGTTTAGTGAAAATAACTAAAAATTAGTAGAAATTTTTTACTACAATTTTAGTGAAAAATATTACTAAATGTTACTAAATCAAATAATAATATTTAACTAAAAATTAAATAAAATTTCTACTAATTTTTAGTCATTTCACAGAAAATTAAAAGGCATTAAAATAAGCTGCAACGCTTATTATTTTAATCCAATTTTGCTTATTTTAATCCATTTTGGTATTAAAATAAGCAACATTGGATTAAAATAAGAAGCGTTGCAGCTTATTTTAATGCCTTTTAATTTTCTGTGTTATCACTATAACTTTAGCAAAAAAAATATTACTAAATATTATCCTACTAAATCAAATATTAATATATTTTTTACAATAGTAAAAAAATGACTGAAAGTTAGTAGAAATTTTTCACTATAATTATAGTAAAAAAAATATTACTAAATATTACTTAATCGAATAGTAATATTTTACTGGAAATTAAATAAAAATTTTCACTAATTTTTAGTCATTTTTCACTATAAATTTAGTTTAAAAAATATTACTAAAAATGACTACATCAAATATTAATATATTTTACTAAATTTTTATTGAAAAATAACTAAAAATTAGTAGAAATTTTTTCACTACAATTTTAGTGAAAAAATATTACTAAATGTTACTAAATCATTGAAAGTAAAATAATTATTTGCCTGTAAATAATAAATTAATATCAAATATATTTTGTAAAACAATGCTCATAAAAAAAAAATTAATATCTCCAGCAAATGTCAGGTAATAATTTATTCAAATTATTCAAATATACACATATCGGAGGAACATATACATATAAAAGTTAAAAGCTCCAGAGATATGCCCCTATATGTAATCAGCAAACTGTGTGGTTTACATCGAGTGCGAAAACTTTTGGATTAAATTTTCTGATGATAACTTTGATTTAAATTTATTTTCAATTCAAAATTTGATTATACAATTATTATATAAAGTTTTTAAAAAATAGAAATTACATTTTTGATTTAATACTTAAAATATTTCAATTTTATTGTTTATAACTTTAAGAAACAATTTTTTTTTTCTTCTAATGGATCGAGAATCATCATAATTTTCCATTTCACTCTTTCTATAATATTTCTCATTTATTTTATTTATTATAATAAATCAAGATACACGCAAAACCATCATTAAGTTAATATTTGTATTTTTCGTTCATCACAAACAAAAAAATAAAAAAAAATGTAATTTCTTTTTCTTTCAATTTTTTTCTTTTTAACAAAAAAATTTATATAGCAGACTTTAATTAAATTAGAGATAAATTAAGCTTTCGTTTGAAATATTCAATTTTAATATAGAAACTTCAAAGTGTTGTGTAAAATTTATGGCATAAATAGAAGAAAAATATTAATTAATACAACAAAAGTGTTTTTATTAATTGTTTTAACTTTCTTGATTATAGGAAAATTCTTTACAAGAAAAGGATATTTTACATATAAGTGAATATTTTCAAAACATTACTCTTATTTTGCTGAAATTATATTTTACTGAAAATATAAAAATAAATAAAAGAAACAAAAGTCGAGCTATTACAATATTCTTGTATTATTAAAGTTACAAAGCCTACTTATAAAGAATAAAGACAACTCAGTATTTTTATATAATATAAGAAAATATGAACTTTGTATATTTTGAATTTTACATAAAACTTCTCTCGTCATTTGAGAATATAAAAGAAGTTGTATCCATCGTATTTTTGTGAAAAACAATTCTCAACACAACTTTCGTAAAGAAACTTTGTCCTATAAAATTTTAATAGAAAAGTAATAACTTTTTGTAACAGACAAAATAACAAGAAGTTAAATAAAATTTTCAAGTGAATTTTCTTATTTTTTTTTTTTTTTTCATCAAAATTAGTTTTTTTAAAAATTTTTCTTTTATATATTCTAAAATGTAATAATAAAAAAAAACTTAATTATATAATAATAAAATGCTTGATCTGTCCTTCTGTCCTAACTTGAAGTTGTCCTTTTCTGATTTCACGTGTTTTTTTGAATAGTAATCATATGACGTGTCAAATTTTGACAATTCTTTTTCTCATTTTTGCCAAAGTTGTATATAATTGTGTTTCCAAATTTCGGAATAAGTTTCTTTAAAATTCCAAATTCGAAAATTCAATTCACGAAGCTGAAGTACACAACGTTTATCAACGAAATTTTTTTTAAAGTTGTATATTGATTCAAAAATTGTGTACAAATACAAAAAATGTATGATGAGAAATTAGATGTGCCAGGAAATTTCGTACAAGATAGTAATTTGAAAAAAATTTATTTTTAAGGTACCAGGGGCCAACGAATACCTATTAAATATTAATTATAAAAACACAGACCTCGAATCAACTTAAAGACACAAAAAAGTCGTTTTAGTCTATTTATATTCCAAAAAAAAAGTGGACTTGTATTTTATTTTAACAAAAATATTTTACAGATTTTTAATTAAAAATTTTTATTTTAATAATAAACATTTTCGAAGGGTTAAAGTTGAAATTTTTAGAAATAATTAAATTTCAAAAGATATTGTTAATTTTCAAACAATTATTAAATTTTACAGAACTAAAACTAATTTATCAAACAATTTTTGGAAAACATTTTTTAAATTTAATTGAATTTTCAAAGATTTAAAATTGAGATTTTTGAAATTAATTGAAACTTTAAGTGTTTTGTAATTAAAATTTTAGATGATTTCACTAAAAATTTATTAGAAAATGCGGACAAAATACAATAATGTGAAAATCATTTTTAATTGAAAAATGGTTTCAGATAGCTGAAATTTCAAAGAATATTATTAAAATAGTTAAAAATAATTGAATTTCCTTAGAGTTATAATTGAAATTATTAAATTTCAAAAAAAAAATTTTCAATGGAAAATTTTAGAAATAATTAAATTTTAGATGCTTTTAAATTCAAATTATTGAAAATTCAAATTAATTTTGAATTCAATTTTTTGAGAATAATGAAATTTTATTTGATTTTAAATTTAGAAAATAATTGAATTTCAGTTCATTTTGAATTGAAAATTTTGGGAAATAATTGAATTTTAATTGAAATTTAGGATAATAATTTAATTTAAGTTCATTTTTGATTGAAAATTTGGATAATTAATTTTGAATAGAAATTTTAGAAAATAATTGAATTTTATTTCATTTTAAATTGAAAACTTGGTAAATAATTAAAATTTAAATTGAAAATTTTTGATAATTATTGAATTTTAATTGATTTTGAATTAAAATTTTAGATGATTTCACTAAAAATTTATTAGAAAATGCGGACAAAATACAATAATGTGAAAATCATTTTTAATTGAAAAATGGTTTCAGATAGTTTAATTTGCAAAGAATATTATTAAAATAGTTAAAAATAATTGAATTTCCTTAGAGTTATAATTGAAATTATTAAATTTCAAAAAAAAAATTTTTCAATGGAAAATTTTAGAAATAATTAAATTTTAGATGCTTTTAAATTCAAATTATTGAAAATTCAATTAATTTTGAATTCAATTTTTTGAGAATAATGAAATTTTATTTGATTTTAAATTTAGAAAATAATTGAATTTCAGTTCATTTTGAATTGAAAATTTTGGGAAATAATTGAATTTTAATTGAAATTTAGGATAATAATTTAATTGAAGTTCAATTTTGATTGAAAATTTGGATAATTAATTTTGAATAGAAATTTTAGAAAATAATTGAATTTTATTTCATTTTAAATTGAAAACTTGATAAATAATTAAAATTTAAATTGAAAATTTTTGATAATTATTGAATTTTAATTGATTTTGAATTAAAATTTTAGATGATTTCACTAAAAATTTATTAGAAAATGAGGACAAAATACAATAATTTGAAAATCATTTTTAAATGAAAAATGGTTTCAGATAGTTGAAATTTCAAAGAATATTATTAAAATAGTTAAAAATAATTGAATTTCCTTAGAGTTATAATTGAAATTATTAAATTTCAAAAAAAAAATTTTTCAATGGAAAATTTTAATAATAATTAAATTTTAGATGCTTTTAAATTCAAATTATTGAAAATTCAATTAATATTGAATTCAAATTTTTTATTTATTTATTTATTTATTTTACATAATGTAATTAAAGGCGCATTGCCTCCTTTACATGAGGGTTATGTCCTTAAAAAACTATTCACATAAACAGAAAGCCCTAATCTTAACTAAATTGCTAATAAAATAAAAAAGACTTTTCGCGGTTTCAATTTTATCCACTTTCAATATGTTCGTAAGCGAAATTCTATTAATATTTTCTCTACAACATTCCTTATACGCAGGACAATCAATAAGAACATGTTTTAAATTTTCATTTCTACGCATATTGCACATCAGACACTTATCATTGTCACTGAAATTATATACATATCCCGGTTTTAAATTTATTTTCCACTCTGATCTTCCTGCTAATCTTAATTGAGCTAAAGTTCTTGTAATTTTCAAAGGTATCTTCCAATTAATATATGTCTCCGTGTTTGGTTTTTTCAACTCTTTTATATATTTGTAAATAGGACAATATCTTGATTTTGTAGCCCTTTCACGATCTTCCACAAATTGAGATGCTCTCATTTTGTTCAAAAAGTTTGAATTCAAATTTTTGAGAATACTAAAATTTTATTTGATTTTAAATTTGGAAAATAATTGAATTTCAGTTCATTTTGAATTGAAAATTTTGTGAAATAATTGAATTTGAATTGAATTTTTGGATGATAATTTAAATTAAGTTCATTTTTGATTGAAAATTTGGATAATTAATTTTGAATAGAAATTTTAGAAAATAATTGAATTTTATTTCATTTCAAATTGAAAACTTGGTAAATAATTAAATTTTATATTGAAAATTTTGAATAATTTTTGGATTTTTAATTGATTTTGAATTAAAATTTCGGGTAATAATTGAATTTTAGTTTATTTTGAATTGAAATTTTTAAAAAATAATTCAATTTTATTGTGATATATATTTTTTTAAATTATAAACAATTATTAAATTTCATAAAAATTTTAATTGAAAAACTAATTTTGATATAATTGAATTTGTGATGTATTTAAAATTATTAAAAATAATTAATTTAGTGATGAATCATTTTAGTTCAAAATTTGTTAAATAATTGAATTGAAGAAGATCTGAAGAAGATCTACATTTTATACTAAAAAAATGTATTTTATTTACATTTTTTTTCAAATGTAAAAAAAAATGTCGCATTTTATTAAAATAAGTCGATAAAAGTCATATTTTTGAAAAAAGTCGTAAAATCCGAGGCCTGTAAACATATAATTTTCATTATTATCATTTAATATGTAATAATATTCTAATAAATTAAATTATTATTGATAATATTAATCTTTAATTTCTTTATAACAAACAATCAAATAATCAATTAGGCGCGCTTGCGCTCGTTTAATTTTGCTAGTTTTTAAATAAATAAATAACAAGAAATTAAATAGTTTTGAACTATTTTTCTTTTTCATCACAATTATCAAAATTGTTTATTTTTTTTTTTTTAATTTTTCATTTATATTTGTAAAATGTAAAAAAAGTATTTTTTTTTCTTCTTTTTCCATCAAATAAAAGAATATAAATTGAAACTTTCATTCAATAGTTTTTGGAAGAGATAATGTTACCTGGTTGGAAATATTTGCCTTTATTTTCACGGTTCTAGGCGCACACATTTTTATCCCTTGTGTCAACTTTTTAGTGGAAAAAAAAAAAAGTAAACTCGTTTTCACTTTTAGTATACATTTTTTATTGCAAAAGGTCGAATAAAATGCACTTTGCTAAAAGGAACCAACGATCGATCAAAGGCTTTTTTTTCATATATATATATATGTATATACGAATACAGTGACACAAACGTTTGTTTCAGCCCCCATTTGAACCGGCTGTGGCCATGGTTCTCACGCTCGCCTTTTTCCTTTTTTGCCTCAACGTAAGTATTTAAAAAAAAAAAATTCCGCATAAAAAAATAAATCCAATAGTAACAAATTTAATTAATTGTAATTTATTGAAAATTTTCTTTCAATTTTTGATAAATGATTGTCTAATAGAAATTATAATTTACGGAGCATGAATTTTCCATAAAAAAAATCATTAGAGTTAAAATTTTCATTTTACACCGAGAAAAAAGATATATATTTTTGTCTCAGAGACAAATAAATTTTCATTTGTTTCAAGTAAATTTTTATTTGTTTCAAAAAAAAATTTTTTTACTTATTTCAAATAAATTTTATTTACGCTATGTAAAATTTTATTTCTGGCTAAATAAATTTTTTTTTTTTGGAAAAAAATAAAAAATAGTTCTTAAGTTCTGAGACAAATTTTTCGAATTAGCAAAAATGATAAAATTTCCTTTTTAAACGAATTTTTACTTAACATAAATATTTTTTGGGTACCGAATTTTTATGTTTAAAAGAATTTTAGATTTGCACAATCGCATTTTAAGGAATTTTAAACTAATTTGTATTTTTTTTTGATTTAAAAATTTCTAATTCATCGAATCTTTATTTTTGTTCGAATTTTTTAATTTTGATAGAATTCTTAAATTTGCAATTTCAGTCAAATGAAAATTCGGCATTTTAAGAATTTTTTAAAATAAAAATTCGTGATAATAAAAATTCGGACAAATGAAAATTCAGTGAATTGGAAATTCTGTCATTTAAAAATTAGAATTACTTAAAAATTCTTGTTAAATGAAAATTTTTCTAGATTATATATTAATTATAATTTAGTATATTAATTGAAAAATATATTAATTATAGTAAATTATAATTTGGTTAAACTAGATTTTTTTATTGTAAATAGTTTCATAAAGAGGAATTCTGTAAAATAAAAATTCGGTACCCAAAAAATGTGTTAAGTAAAAATTCGTTAAAAAACGAAATTTTATCAAATATTTAATTGAAAAATGTTTATTAAAAAAAATTCATTAAAAAAATAATTATAAATAATAAAATTCTTAATAATAAAATTTCTAACCATTGATTTTTTATGGGAAATTCCCTCACCTCTCATATAATAATTGTCAATAATTCACCACAATAAAGTCTAAAAATATAATAAAAAATTGAAAAAAAAATTTTTTTTTTTTTTGAAAAATTCCAATTTAGTTTGGACATCAGGTGTTGATATCTAAATTCTTTTATTCCAGCTATACTCTCTTCTTTGTGTGATTTCACAATTTCAAGAATATTGTGAAGGACGTGGGAGGGCAATGGACGACAGCGAATATGGGGTTAGTAAAAAAAAAAAAAAAAAAAAAAAAAAGCTCAAATACTTGCAGTTAGTAACACTCACCATAAAGAGGGGTTATTATCGCCATTCTAACAATACCGAGAGAGAAAGAGAGATCCTTTTATTGAAACATAAGAAAACTATATATGTAAAGAATTATCTTTTTTTTCAACGACATTATATACACCCTCTTAAATGTTACACGCAGAAAAAAAAAGAGTCTTATATATTAAGATAAATGGAAAATTAAGGCAGTCTTGTAAATAAAAGGTAATCTTAATTGAAACTGTGAAGTAAAAAAAAAAGAAGAATCCGTTCAGAAACTCAACAACAATATTTGTAAAAATAAAAAATTTAAATAGGTATTACTAATTTTTCAAAAAAAAAAAAAAAAAAGAAAATCCAGATACAGATCTTTTTTGCAATATTTAAACAAATTGATTTTTTAAAATATTTTTTTATTATTTATTTATTAATTATTAATTATTAATTATTATTAATTTTTATTAATTATTATTAATTATTAATTATTAGGTATTTATTAATTATTAATTATTTATTATTAATTATTAGGTAATTATTAATTATTAATTATTAATTACTTATTTATTACTTATTTATTTAATATTGATTTATTAAACATTGTTAAAATTTATTTTATTCTTGAATTTATTTTTTTAGTTTCATAATTGTTCACAAACTCAAAGGAATTTCAATTTACCGAAACCCAAATGAAGATTTAACGTGTATTAGATAAAGATCAATATTAACTGTTTCTATATATATATATATATAAAGGTTCCAGCGATACGTTATACCGTACAACCAACAACTACAGCAACCTCATGTCTAAGTTCACGAAGATTAACAACAAACAATGACACAAAAGTAACTGCCATTGCAACGCCAACTCAAAGTCCCACGGCATTGGCAACAACTTTAACATCCGAAAAGAGTCCAACTTCAGGAAGACAGACAAGAAAGCATGTTCAATTTCCAGATGAAGAAGAAACATCAGGTAATTTTTAAAAGAATACAAAAATTCAATCATATTTCACTGAAAAACCAGTAGAATTTATAATTAAATAGCGAAATCTGTTTTATCAATTGCTGTTAAAACATATTTAATTATTTTATTAACTGCTGATAAAACAGATTTAATTATTTTATTAACTGCTGATAAAACAGATTTAAGTATTTTACCAACTGCTGATAAGGCAGATTTATCTGTTTTACCAACTGCTGATAAACACAGAAAATTAAAGGGCATTAAAATAAGCTGCAACGTTTATTATTTTAATCCAATTTTGCTTATTTTAATCCATTTTGGTATTAAAATAAGCAAAATTGGATTAAAATAATAAGCGTTGCAGCTTATTTTAGTACCTTCTAATTTACTGTCAAACGAATTTGATTCTTTTGCTTATTGTTGATAAAACAGATTTAACTATTTTACCAACTGCTGATAAAACACATTTAATTATTTTATTAACTGCTGATAAAAAAAGATTTAACTATTTTACCAACTGCTGATAAGGCAGATTTACCTGTTTTACCAACTGCTGATAAACACAGAAAATTAAAGGGCATTAAAATAAGTTGCAATGCTTATTATTTTAATCCAATTTTGCTTATTTTAATCCATTTTTGTCTTAAAATAAGCAAAATTGGATTAAAATAATAAACGTTGCGGCTTATTTTAATACCTTATAATTTTCTGTGAAACGGATTTGATTGTTTTGCCTATTGTTGATAAAACAGATTTTACTGTTTTACCAACTGCTGAGAAAACAGATTTAACTATTTTACCAACTGTTGATAAAACAGATTTGACAGTTTTACCAATTGATAACCAATAACCTTTTTATCAATTGTTAATGAACCAGATTTAATTTTCCAAAAAATTTGACTGTTCTATCAATTGCTAAAGAACTAGATTTAACTGTTTTACCGATTGTTGATAAAACTGATTTGACTGTACAGAGAAAAAGGAATTAAATCTTATAATCAGATTCTTAACATAGAACCAACAAATCTAGTTTGTTGGTACAACAAATTTCTGGTTTTCAACAATTTCAAATTGTTAGACAAACAAAACATTTTTTTGCACCTACAAACAATATTTATTGGTTCTATATTTGCAATACGATTGTAGGTGAAACAATCTTTTTTTCTCCGTGTGTTTTACTAACTAATAATGAATTAAATTCAACTATTTTTCCGAATACTGATGAAAATTTTAACCAATCGGTAAAACAGATTTAACTGTTTTATCATCAGCTGATAAAACAGATTTTTCTCTTTTATAAATAAAAACCTATTTGGCTACTTTTATTATATTAATTAGTTAAAATTGTTATTAATTTAATTATAAAAAGGGAGAGCCGTTTGGCTTTAAATTTCTGGTACAAATTTAATAAAATGTCAAATAATTAGAATCAATTATAATTAATTGATTGCAATTAAAATTTAATAATTATATTTGTATAAATATTAATTTATGATTTACATAATTAGAAATTTAATCAAAATAAATCAGTAATTAATTAGAAATTAAATAAAAATTATAATTATAAATTCATTAGTAATTAATTAGTAATTAAATAGAAATTAATTATTTATTAATTAGAAAATTAAATAAAAATTAATTAGTATTTAATTAGTAATTAATTATAAGTTATGTATTTTATAATTAAATACAATTTATCAATTATTCAGTGAACTATTTATATAATAATACATGTAACAAGTAAAATCGTTTTCAAATCAATATATGATTTATCTCTTCGTGTAAAATACATGTATGTAGAAGAGTTAAAGAGATTATTTTCGTCACTGTTTTCTACTCTTTATTGACTCGTTTTGTCTGTTTAATTAATCAATAGCTTTAGTTGAAAATTATTAACAGAAACAAATGAAATAGATTTACACATTATTATACATTTATTATAATGCAATACAAATGTTGTAAAAATGCATAAGTTTTTTTATTAATTAAAATAATAATATTTTTTTTTATTAATATAATAATAATTTTTTTTTATTAATTAATATAATTCTTTTTTATCAATAACGAAGAATATTGACATATTATATAACACATGTAATAATATTTATATGACGGAATTATAAAAAAGGAAAAGAAGTTTAAATAAAAAGTCCTTTGCCTGCTATATAACGGAATTTATATTATAACTTTTTTCATCCCTTGGGATAGGAATACGTCGATGTTATCTAAAAGTAATAATTGTATCGAAGATAGAGAGAGAGAGAAAAAAAAAAGTAAACGCGTGAAATTTTGTTTTTGTTTTTAGATATCCAGCCAACGAGAAATATTTTGGAAACAAAAACTACTGATAAAATTGGATTTGATCATTCAAGTTACAAGTCTGACAATTGCAATTCACACAATTAAAACAGGATTTTTGTTCCCTGTTTTGAAAACTATAGTGACTAATAATTATTAAAAAAAAAAAAAAAAACTCGATTCCAACAAAGAAATTAATATTTATGAAAGTGCTCAGTGAATGGAAAATCACCTCTCGCGTATATAAATTTTTACCAGAACAATCATTAAAAAAAAACAAAAAAAATGGAAAAAAGATAAATTAAATCACCCAATGATTTAATGAAAATGATTTATATGCACAAAAATTTTTGTCAAAAAAAAAAAAAAAAAAAATGTATAGTTATGAAATATAAAAAATCTTACAGGGTTTGATTACAATCACCCTCTATAATAAAATATTAAAATAAATATAAAATTAATAATATTCTTCATAATATGTGTATAAAAAAAGTATTAATGAATGCTGTGCAATAATAAAATCATATATATATAAACGATGAATGTTATTTAATATAAAATAAAATGTGATTGTATTTATATAAAAAAAAAAAAATATTTTAAAATAAATGTCTGTTTTATTTATGTCATATTTGAATTTTTTTTTCACTTCTTCCCATCAATTAATTTATATTTATCGTTAATTGCAAATTGAAATTAAAATTTTAATTATATTATTAATAAGCGATAAAATAAATAAAAAATAATTAATTTTTTTTTTTTGAGGGAGAAAATCCGATTGTCAGTCATGTTATAGCTTGATGAAAATAATATCCGCGTCAATTTATCATTAATTAAAATTAATTTATTCAAATTGTATATATATGTAGAAATAAATTATTTTGATGCAAAAGGTAATAAAATGATATTTAGTTCATTACTTAAATGAAATCAAATGGGGTCAGTGTAACTAGAATGTAAAATCGTTTAACTATATTATTGGATTTTTCTCCATTATCTTAATAATCTCATAAAAGATTTTTTTATAACCCAAAGAATGAAATTTTACTGCTGACATTATTATACAATATACAGCTTATTACTTTTTTTTGATGTAAAAATTAAATTTTTGTCAATTTGTACACTCGACACTTTTTTTTTTTATTTCGCTTAACAATTTTAATCAATTTTCAAAACGATTAATTTTTTTAAATTCTCTATTTTTTAAAAGTTTATAAAAAAAATTTTTTTTTTTTAATACTTATATTCAATGAGTAATATTATTCATTTGAATCTCTTCCAATGTTTTACGTTTTGTTTCAGGTAAATAAAAATAAATAAATAAAACATTAACATTATTAATAGCAGCAAGTAAAAAAAATGCAGTATAAATATTAACATGATTAATAATAAGTGAAAATATTTCTAATGCAATAAATGCCGAAAAAAATGTTAAACACATACTAATTCCAGAATAAATTGCTTTCAATTTCATTGGAAAAATTTCACTAACAACAACATATGGTATTGCAGTTGCACCAATTGATGTACTTGCAATAATCAATAAAATACCAAATGTTGGTATCCAACTTAAATGATAAATATTATAGCCAGATTCTTGAAAATAAAAATAACCACCCACTAAAATACTAAATATAATAACACCAAATGATGATGAAATAAGTAATAATTTTCTACCAATATAATCAACTAATGAAAAGAAAATTAATGAAACTATCACTAAAACACCAGCCAATATCATACTAGCATATTTTCCATCTAATAATTTTCCTTCTATTGAATTAAACAAAATTTCCGAATTATTCAAAAGTAAAATCTCTCCACATGTAACGGTAATGAGCATAACTCCAACACCTAACATCAATTTTTTCATATTTTCTAAAATGGAAAAACAAATTCTCAAAAAATTATAATTAATTATAATTATATATATATAATTTCAATTAATATTATTACTTGAATTTGAGAATATCTCTTGAATATTCCATTTTTCCTCATTTCCAACTGTACGTTTAATTGATTCTATTTCTTCAGATATGGAATTTTTACGTAATAAATTCAATGTTTTTCGAGCAGTCCCTTCATTTTTACATTTTATCAAATAATAAGGCGTTTCGGGAAACCAAATAAAAAAGAAAAAATGAAATAAAGATATTGCTATTGATATTCCTGCAAATTGACGAATATCAATAAATGGTCCAATTCCATAGGCAAAAATAATTGCACCATACATCAATAATATTGCACAAGATTCAACTGTGCCTCTAATTGAAGCTGGAGAAATTTCCGCAAGATACATTGGAACAGTTGTTGCCGATAATCCATTTGAGATACCACCCACAATTCTTGCTATGTATAATGTCTATATGATTATTATATATATATATTATACAAAAAAAAATAGCATTGGAGAAAAAAGAAAATTAAATCAATTTTTTTTGAAATTTAGATAAAAATTTTAAAAAAATCATTTACCATTGCCGATTTTGCAAATAATATAATTATCCAGCCAATTGTTGTTGGAATTATAGAAATAATTATTGTACCCTTACGTCCAATGAAATCAACAAGAAAAATTGAAATAATACAACCTAATGCATTGCCAGCTTTTAATAATGAAATTGCAAGTGATGCCTCATCGGGATTTAATTTTATTGGAGAATTGTCCTTTAATAATTTTGGTATTGTCGGTGATGCCCAACCAACGTATGTTCCTAATGAAAACATTCCCATGCTAGCTAAAAGAAAAAAAAAAGCGAAAAACAATTTCTAAAATTTTTTCTGCAAATTAATTTTTTAAAATTTATTAACAAACCTCCAAAAGCTGCAGCAATGAATCTAATTTTTACCATTTACAAAGTTATAAGACGACTGAAAGAGTTACTTTTAACGAACAATTTTTATCTATGAATATAAAGTTTTATCTAGCACCTAATAATAGCTTGCTAATACATATATATATATATATATATATATATATATATATATATATATATATATATATATATATATATATATACTTGCGAATAAGTTATTAAATTCATTTCTTATTTATGTGCTTTAAATTTAAAATTTTTTCAATATTTAATAATTCAAATTTTATTTTTTCTCATTTTTATGTAATTCCTCCTGAATATGTTGAAGTGTTTTACCATTAGTTTCAGGAACATAGAAAATAATAAAAATAATACCACCCACTGAACATAATGTATAAAGTAAAAATGCAAATTGAATACCCAAAAAATCATTTAAAATTTGATATGTTTTTATAACAATAAAAGAGAGAAAATTTACAAATACAATACAAATTGTACTTGATTTTGCTTTAATATTTGTTGGAAAAAGTTCACCAATCATTGCAAATGGTAAACCAGATAAACCAAATGAATAAAAAATTATATACATTGTTATACCAACAGCTGCAATCCAACCAAATTCATTAATTTCTTTCATTAAATAATTTAAATGAAAATAAATTGCAACTATTCCTGTTGATATTGCACAACCTAATGTTGATAAAATAAGTAATGGCCTACGACCAATACGATCTGTTATAAAACCAGAAATAATTGTCACAATTATTTGAATAACACCTAATATTATCGTAAGATATATTCCCTCTAATCCACTATTAGATTTGTCAAAAATTTTTTGTGCATAAGCAACGACGGCTTGACTACCAGACATTTGTTGTATCAGCAATAAACCAAGGCAAGTTATCAGCGCTCTGTAATAATTTATTTTATTATTTCAAATTTTTAATTATTTAATTTTAATTTAATTTTTAATTATGTAATTTTAATTGCTATTTAATTATTATTTAATTTTCCATAAATGAAAAACTATATTTTATATTAAGAAATAATTTTTTATAGAAAAAATAAAATAAAAATTTTTCTTTTAAATATTATTTACTTATTTTTATTAAAAAAAGTGATTTCAAAAATATTTCAATTTTATTATTTTACGAGAGATATTTCCATTAAGAATTAATAAATGTCATTGTGTATAGAAAATAAATTTTGCTTTTTAAGATAAAAAGAAACAATATAGGTCATAAAAATAAACAAATGAATGAATACACAAAGGAATAATTATACATATTGTGTAAACTAAATTAAATGCACTTACATAAAATAATTAAAGTGAAATTATATTATTGTAAATGTGAAAAAAAAAACTAAAAAAAGCCTACCTCCTATTTCCAGGAATGCAAAAAATAATTCTCATTTCATTTCCATTGGAAAAATCATTCTTAACTGATTGTTCAATAATTTTAATTTCCTCACTGACATCATTTTTTTCTCTTAATTTTATTAATGATTTTTCAGCATTTTTCATTTGTCCTAAACGTATTAATTGATATGGTGTTTCAGGTAACCATATAAATGTTATTAAAAATAAAATTGGCATTATTAATGAAATTAATGCCAAATTTTTAACTGTTACAAATGGTCCAATTAAATATTCTAAAAGCATTCCAAATTTTGCTGAAACAGTCAACATTGACCCTAATATTCCTCTCACATTTGGAGGTGATATTTCTCCTAAATAAGCTGGGGTTGTTGAGTACGATGTCCCAGATGCGATACCGCAAATTATTCTCGATATGTAAAGTTGCTGAATATTTTATATATACAATAACCAAAAATAAAATAATAAAGAACAAAAATATGTGCTCTTATTTCAATAATTCTATAATTATTATAAATTTTTTTTTAAAAATTAATAAATTAAAAATTAACTTACCCAAGGTGCGACAGCAAATGCAATTATTAGCCAACCAAAAATAGACGGTAAAACAGAGAAAAGCATTGTTGTTTTTCTTCCCAATTTATGTATCATAAGTGAAGAAAGTACTGCTCCTATTGAAGCTCCTATATTAAACAATGAAGCAACCCATGAAGCTTCATTTGAGGTTAATTTTATCGGAGAATCCATTTTTGTTAATAATGGTAAAGATGGTGAGGACCATCCAAAAAATAATCCTGCCGAAATCATACCAAGATTTGCTGAAAAAAAATTTTATAACCTATATAAAATTGAAAAAAAAGTGTAAAAAAAAAATAAAAGTGTATTCTTTTAATTTAAAAATTACATAACTCCTGAAAAGATAATTTTTTATGTAATATATCGCCGAAATAATAATAATAATAATAAAAACTAATTAAATATTTGATAACATAAATAACACATGTTCAAAAAAGTGGCAAATACTTACCAGCAAGAGCTGCAAAGTATAACATCATATCTCAATAGAATGCACGTTTTACAATAACACATATTAAATCATCATTTCTTCTAAAGTAAATACATCTTATGTATACCTTTATAAATATATACATACGAAACAGAAGTTAGCTCAAGAATGCGCTATAGGGTGCTTTCGGCTTGCCTACGGATCATGATCCGGATCACAAAAAGGTTCTCAATTGCTTTGAAGTGTAATTATGAACTAAGAAAAATTATGAAAAATACATGCAATTGAGCACGACTGAGTGATCCGGATCATGATCCGATAGGCAAGCCGAAAGCACCCATAGTAAGCAAAAAAAAAAAAATTCTTCATATCCTGATTGATGCAACCCGTCATACAGGCAAGTAATGACACCTTTTTAAATTACTGTTTTTTAATTAATTCCATAAAAACAATGAAAGCTCATAAAAGAAAAATATGAAATTAAAATATAAAATGAAAAAAAATTAAATTTCACAAAATGCTGATTCTACATTATAGAATCTTTATCTTTTATATAAATGCAATTAATCACTGACGTTTCTCATTTATTGACGTATATAAACGTCAAATACAAAGAAAAAATGTCTTAATTAAAAATCTAGATATATTCTTTAGATTATTTATATTTTGTTTGTTTGTTTTTTTTATCAATGAAAAGTTAAATAATTTTAAGTTACATGTCAGCATAATTTGCTTTTTCCTATTTCATAAATAATTTTTTATTAATTATATTTACATATTTATTTTAAGTATTTTTCTAAAGAGAAAATTATATTTTCAATAAAATATTTGAAAAAAAAACATTTTTTAATGGAAAACATAAAAAAAAATGTGAATTAGTTAATTTTAAATTTTCCCGCACTGGAAATGAAATAATTTACAATGCGCAAACGCAAGAACTGTCATGTCTTTTTAAATCCCTTCCGGTTTTGTCAGTGGTATTAAAAGTATTGTTTTCGGTAAGTTTTATTTAAAAAAATCTACTTTTCTTAATTATTTATACATTTAAAAATTAAAATAATTCTTTCACACTAATTCTATGTTTAATTTCAATTATTTTATTGTAGAATAATAATTATTTTTGCTTTATACTAAAAAAAATTTCTGACACGTGATTGATTGTTGATACTCTCTTTTTTTGTAATTGTTTTTATAAATTTTGTAATTTTATCTGTTTTTCGTATTTTTTTTTTTTTTTTTTTGAAAATATGTATTATTTATAACAGAATAGTTAAAATGAATGAAATTTGAATGTTTTATTTACAGTCGAAAACAAAATGAAGTTCAATTCGTTAGTAACCTCATCGAGGAGGAAAAATCGCAAAAGGCATTTTACAGCACCTTCACATATTAGAAGGCGATTAATGTCTGCACCATTGTCTAAAGAACTTAGACAAAAATATAATGTACGATCAATGCCTATTCGAAAAGACGACGAAGTACAGGTAAATAACATAACCTCACTTTTTCACCATATTAACACGTTGCTCAAATTTGGTATTTTGGAGATATTTTTTTTTTAGTTTACATTTATTTTTTTATCGCTTTTTTAATGCATAAATTAATAAATTTGACGTTATTAAAAATTTTAATCGTTTTCTTGTTTTTTTTTTTCACAGGTTGTGCGTGGACACTACAAAGGCCACCAAGTTGGCAAAGTAATCCAAGTTTACAGAAAAAAGTTTGTCATTTACATTGAAAGAATTCAAAGAGAAAAAACCAATGGAGCTACAGCTTATGTTGGAATCGACCCCTCAAAGGTTCATATTAAAATAGAATTAAATTTTAAATATTAAATTCCACATTTAGTTTTACGATTTAAGAAAATGTAAAAAATTAAATGATGAACCAAACCATTCACAGAAATTGAGACAGATAATTTGATTCGCAGCATTTTATCAAGGTTTTCTTGAATAAGATAAAACTTATCAAATTTAGTCTCATTAATGAAGTAAAGTTGGCACTGATTTTTTTTTTTGGTTAAATTTATTTCATATATAGAAATGTTTTTATTTTGTATTGAGAAAATTTATTTTCTTTTCAGACTGTTATTGTCAAATTGAAAATGGACAAGGATCGCAAAAAAATTGTTGACAGAAGAGGTAAGGGTCGTCTTGCTGCTTTGGGTAAAGATAAGGGAAAATATACAGAAGAAACAGCTGCAGCTATGGAAACGTCGTAGATTAAAACATTACTTTTTTTGTACCACAAAAATAAAGTGTTTTAAATATTTAATATGATTTTCTTTTTTTTTAATATTCAATTAGAAATAGATTTTTAAAGTAGGTTTAGAATATTTGAGACTTTTTTTTTGTATATTTCTTTTAATGTATACACTTATACATATTTTCTTAAACTACATAATAGACAAGTATTGGTAGTATAATATTTCTTTTTTTAATATATGAATATCGCATTATTTTATTGAATAACAATAATGACAGAATATTTAAGAGTTTCTCTTTGAAAAAAAAAACTTACGCTAATAAATGCTATAAAAATAAAATATAACTTGAAATTCTTAAGCACTCGATAAAATTTAAGTTTTAGTTATATCTAAAACCTGATTTTTCCTTTTTAAAATATATAAAATCAATCACAGCAATTTCTCTTATACTGCATTATAAATGCTCAGTACAAAACAATGTGCAGTAAAAAAAAAAACTGAACTAAAATATCAATTTAAAATTTGCTTGAAATATTTTGAATCCTTTTTTAATGGACATCTATAACTACTTGTTTAAAAAAAATACTTTTATCCGAATAATTGAGTAAAATTCCCATGTTTTTTGAATTCATGTACTGATTATTACATCTTTTGAAAGTGGATTTTTTTTCGATTTAATTTGAATTCTTTGAAATGAAGAACTTATTTTTTAGCTGCCGCTAAAATTCGAAGAATATATAAAAATAGATTGATTATATCTAGATAAAGTTCAACAGTGACAAGAATGTATTCTTCGGGTGAATGTTTGTGCATTAACATATGCGTATCATAAATAATGTACAATGAAAATACCATAGCTCCACCGATACATATTGCCATTTCTAAAAGTGAATTTTGAGCAAAAATTTGAATGAATCCACCAATTATTAAAACACACAATGCTGCGTACAATCTGTTAAAGAACAAATAAATAATTATTAAATAGTAAAATTTAATTCAAAAGACGATGGGAGAGAAAAACACTTACCCTGCGCCCATGGAAGAAAAATCTTTCTTTGATTGGAAGGTATATAGTGTCAAACTCAATACAACGAAAAATGTAATGAAAAATGCTTCAATCACCGTTATTGCATCGAATAAAGATACAAAAATACCAATAAGTACTGACTCCGACAGTGTCTGTAAATAATTTAAATTTTAAATAATTTTCAAAATTATATAAAGTAGATAATTTTTTTTACTTACAAAAATTGAGAGAAGTATCAAATTTGTTGGATGTTCTCTTCTTTTGAAGTGAAGAGCAATTAAAATTATAAATACTACAATAAATGTTGTAAATAGTACCCATGAACTGAAATTAAATTATTTTTTTTAGATTACTTTCTCTCTTAATTAATTTAAAATAAAAATAAAAATAACGTACTTATTGAAAACATATTCCTTAACAGGATCTCCTGAGTACATAAAAATTGCTCCAATTCCTACTGTTATTAACAATTGGATAGTCAAAAGACCATAAACTTTTTTTAAAAAACCTGTAAACAATTTTTTTTTTATAAATATCCTATAATTTTTTTTTTACTATATTTTATGATTGAAAATAATTACCTAATCTAATACTCATGTTGGCAGAATGAACATTATTATTATATGTAAAATCTCCTTCAATTCCATTATTTGAATATTCATGTTTATTGCCTCCAGCTTCGATGTCATCTTGTGATAATACTAAAGGGGTCGTCATTTTTCTAATTTACGAAACCTGCAATTTTCAAAATATTAATTATTAAATTTTAAATTTTCTATCTCGAAAAGTTTACATGAGTAAGATTAAAATAAAATTTTCTCGCACATTTAACGATAATTTTTGGAAATATTCATCTATATTATAATTGTACGAAAAAAAATTCCCATTTTGTCAGTATGAATCAATATTTTTAAAAAGTATACTTTATTTAAAAAAAAAAATATTGCCAAGTTCAACAATGTTATCAAGAAACGTGATATAATATACATAAAAGTGCTGATAACTTTTTATTACAAAAGAAAATGTTTTCAAAACCACCACAAAGTATTTTCTATATTTAAAGGTTATGTTTTTTGATTTATGTACAAAGTTGCATAACAATTTAAAAAAAAAATATGTTAAAACTTTTTAAAATTTTCACATCAAGTGACTCATAAAATTCAATAGAAATTTGTATGGATTGATAAAAATTTACATTAATTTAATCTCAAACTTCAGCAGATGGAAAATGGATCATAGAAAGGAATAAACAAGATTTGTAATATTTATACAAATTATTTGTAGTTTTTCAATGGTTAATTATAACGAATAAAATACTTAAAATAAGGAAATTGATAAAAAGGATTTTTACCTTGTGCAAAATGGGGTAAACAACCTTCTCTGTCTCACTTATACTGTATTGACACTGTCACACACTGTCAAATACGTCATATATTTATTTTACGACTTTCCGGGAACTACAGTCCGGAATTTAGCAGAGTACCAATATTAAAAAAAGAAATATTGACAGACAAAACACTACTGGAATATCAAATTGTAAATATCTATTTTCAATACTAAGATAATTAAATTTTTTATTTTTTTTAATAATAATAATAATCAAGAATTAATTAATCAATAATTACTGTAATAATTATTCTATAGAAAAAATGTTATATCCGGTTCCACTTGTCGTCTGCTCCAAAATAATCCCTCATTGGCTACAATACGCGCTCTTATTTGAAATAATAATATTTTTAAATTTTTTAACACTCTTCCCGCCTATTTTTCACCAATGAGATAATTTGTTATTGCGCTTGTGCAAAAGTGTCAATTTCTTTATTCATGAACTTCCGGCCATTCTTCTTTCTTTCTCTTGAGTTCCGTAAGGGATACGCTACCGAGCGGACGCGTTATTTTGCTTACGAAACATACATTGAATTTCACGGGTTCTCCTAGTTCGGTGTCATCTTGCCAATAGCGATTAAATCCGGGATCTTCTTTTTTCCTTTTTAAAGACTCAAAGAGTCTTATTGTGGGTCTCATAACATTCTCACCTTTCGTAGTATAGTTGTTTTCTTTTTAGGTTAGCCAGCCTCGTGGCTGTGCGCGCGCGTCGCAGAGGCATGGCCTCTAGCGCGGATTTCTCAACTTCCGCAATGGACTTTACTGATGAAACAGAGGAGGAGATAGCTGCGAAAAATTTATTATTTTATCAAGATAATATAAAAAACATTCGTTCGAGAAACAACTCGACATCGTCCCTCGAATCGGAACAAAAACGTAAATGCGAAAAATCGGACCCATCCATGCCGCCTCCTTCTTCTGCCAAAGTGCATTTAAAATCACTTGATAATACAAATTCGGCAATTAATAAATCTAAAATCAAACTCGCGAAATACGAAAATTCAAATAAAGGCAACTGTCCAATTTTCTTACAGCGCGATCCCAATTCGAAAGATGCGTCGAAAGACTTAAACCATGTGTCGGTCGGTAAAATCATCCACAACCTTTACCCGGGTAAGGTTGTCGGTATTTATCCAAGTGGTCGCGGAAAAGTTCGTGTTATCACGAATAGTGGCAGAGCGGCAAACCAGATTTCATCTGACCCCACTCTGAAATCAAAAGGTCTAATTGCAATAATCCCATCAAGTTTCGTCACATGCCAGGGCATCATTAATAACATCGGGATAGATATCTCTACAGATGAAATCTTAGAACACGCAGAAGTTGTAGGTGTTAATAAAGATATTAAAATCATTGGTGCCATGAGGTTTAACCGCAAAAAAATTGACGAGGACAACACGGTTAAGTATGAACCTTCCACTACCGTTCTTCTAACCTTCCAAGGTACTTCCATTCCAGAACGCGTTGCAATTTATAAAGGTTCATCCCCAGTGCGTCCCTACGTACCCGACCCACGTATGTGCCTTAATTGTCTAAGATTTGGCCATATAGCCAAACACTGCAGGTCCAAACCTCGATGCCAACAATGCGGCGGCTCAGCCCCCCATACAGACGATTCTAACCCCTGTACCCACGCGTCAGGTCCTCCAAGATGTGCAAATTGTAACGGTCCACACAAACCTTCTTCAAAACAATGTCCAGAATTCACTTTTCAAAAAGAGGTGCGCTACTATGCGACACAACACAAAATGTCCTTCGATGAAGCCAAAGAAATTCTTAAACCAAAAAAGGTAACTCGTCATATAAATTCATTTAACTTTTCCGACTTTCCTGATCTGGTAGATCAACCAGCCCCTTCTGCATCTCTCACACAAAATCCAAACTCTAACCTCCAAAAACGCTTATTTTCTCAAGTGTCATCCACTCACAATAACCACTCTCAACGGTTATCAAACAACACGTCACACTCTCGCATACACGAAACACAAAAAAACAACTCTTCTTCTTCATCCTTTTTCGCTACAAATTGGAACAACGGCAGGTCTAACATCTCCATGCCTAACGGTTTTGCTCTTTCCAAACACACATCTGCCTCTCCTTCCTCTCCTCCACCTGAACCTCACACATCTAACTCCAACCCTCAATTTCAAGAATCACTCACTTCTTTCATTTCACTTTTAAACATGCATGTCACTCAAATTTCTTCCAACTCACCTCCAGAAATCGTGAAACAAAAACTTGAAACTCTCTCTAACATCATCACTAGCCTCCATTCTTTGTTAGCTCTTCCAGCTCACAAGGATGGCTAGTCTTTCCAAATTAAATATCTTACAGTGGAATTGCCGTGGTGTCTCTAACAAGACACACGAAATTCACAAACTTTCCAATCAATTTGATATTCTCCTCCTTTGCGAAACTTTTTTGAAGCCTGAGAAACGCGTTAACTTTAATATTCTTAAACAATTTAATATTATTAGATCAGACAGAACAGTAAATAAAGGCGGCGGCCTTGCTTTTGTAATTCGCAAGAATTTAACATTTTCAAAAATCGGTTCAATTTTCACTCGGGAGGATGAATTTGAGACACTCGCTGTTTCAATTGACTCCTCCATGGGTGAACTTTTAGTAGTATTAGTTTATAGAGTTCCGGGTAAATTAACCCCTCCCACCTACTGGAAAAATTTTTTCAACTCCATAAAAAATTCGGGCTTCAACACGGTTTTTATAGGAGGAGATTTCAACTGTCACAGCACCCTATGGGGTAGCTCTCATGTTTGCCCCAACGCACGTAATCTATGCGATGAATTGGATGTTACAGACCTTATTCTTTTAAACAATGGATCACCCACTCTATTAAGCCGTCCACCAAACCCTGGTTCTGCTTTAGACCTTACCTTCGTAACTTCAAATCTATACACAACCTCTTCCTGGAAGGTCTACAATGACACTTTAGGTAGTGATCATTTTCCCATCTTCACATCTTTAGGTATTACAATACCTATTTCCATATTTGCTTCACATAAATACAATTTGAGAGGTATTGACTGGTCTCTCTTCTCTTCTGAACTCCATTCGTCCATAGAATCAAACTCAAATGTCCTACACACAGATAACCCAATCTCCGATTATGATCAATTTGTACATCTTGTAGATACAACAATTAACTTAATTTGTCCACAACGCACAACCTCATCTAACACACGTCACAATTCCTCCTCATCTAAAAAACCATTTGTTCCTGCACCTTGGTGGGACAGTAAATGCGATGAAGCAATCAAAAATAGGAAAGAAGCCTTAAAAAATTATAAAAAACTATCAAATTACTCGAATTTTCTTATTTATAAAAAAACCGAAGCCATAGCCAAACGTACCCTTAGTGAAGCCAGGCGACAATCCTTTAAAACATTTTGCGACTCTTTAGACAGACATACACCTTTAACGAAGGTATGGTCTGTCATTAAATCATTCAAAAACCGATACACACAACCCTCCTCTGCATCTTGCTCGGCAGACAGGGAAACTATTGAAAAATTACACTCACTCGTCGATGAACTTTACCCACCTACCGTTTTTCATGACGACTTCCCCGTTGATTTTGACAACAATCCGTTCTTAGAAGCTTCTTTTACTATTTCCGAATTGACAACAGCTATTAAATCATGTAAAACTAAATCATCCCCGGGCCTTGATAAAATAGACTACAACATTATTCAACACTTTCCAGACATAGCCTTATCAACTCTTCTGTCAATTATTAATAGAATAATCTCCAATGGCGTTTTCCCTTCTTCCTGGAACAATTACCTCATTTTCTTCCTTCCAAAATCCTCACCTGGTAAATTTCGTCCTATTTCCCTAGCATCTTGTCTTTTTAAAATTTCCGAAAAACTAATTTACAATAGACTTATCTGGCTTATCGAACGTGATAAGATCCTCAGTCCAAGACAATTTGGATTCAGGAAAGGTAAATCCTGCACGGATTGCCTTTCACTGCTCTCCACTGAGATTTGGACAGGCTTAGCACAACGCGAAATCACCGGTGCACTCTTTTTAGATATAAAAGGGGCTTTCCCTAGCGTGGTACCAAATATTTTAATTAAAGATCTTAAAGAAATAGGCATTCCGGAATCAATTTCTCGTTTTATATATAACTCAATTAAATGTAAAAATATGTTTGTCAAAATCAACGGCGAGGTTATAGGCCCTAGAACCAGTACGGTTGGCCTTACACAGGGCAGCATACTTAGCCCAATCAATTACTCCATTTACACTAGAAAACTTAATACCATTATTCCTGCAGATTGCGAATTAAACGAATTTGCCGACGATTTATCTGTTACCTGTCGCTCCCCTGACCTTAACCAAATTATTAATTCTCTTCAAAGTTGCCTTAATATAATTTCCGAATTTTTAACCGACAGAGGTCTGGAAGTTTGCCCAGTTAAAACTAAATTCATTATTTTCAGTAACAAAAAACTTAATTCAAATGACCCTAACCTTTCTTTAACTTTAAATGAAATAATTATTAAACCATCCCCCACAGTTAAATATCTTGGTATTCACTTTCACGAGTCTGCTTCCTCCGATACTCACTTCAACTATCTTTGCGATAAAGGAAGAAAAATTCTAAGTGTACTAAAAGTCCTTAGAGGCACTTGGTGGGGAGCGGACCCTCATCTACTCCTTCGTATTTACGATTCATTACTTAGAAGTCCCATAGATTACGGTTCACAAGCCTCTAACTTTAAATCTCATAAAAATTTCTCCCGTTTAGAAAAAATACGTAACCAAGCTCTGAGACTAGCCGTTGGCTATAGACAAAGCACCCCTATCAATGTAATGTTAGCTGAATGTTGTGAACCCCCCTTAAGAACAAGATTTAATTTCCTTGCTAAAAAATATCTTTATAGAGTTTTCTCAAATTCCACCCATCCACTTCGAACTAAACTTCCAGAGCTCTCTCGCCTTACCATCGATTCCAACGTAAAATTCAACTATCCCCTTTTAATCGCATTTGAAAAATCAAAAAATTATAGCGAACTAATTAGAAGTAAGGACCTCGATCCTTACTTTGAATTCCTCTTTGAGGATCACTCATTTACTCCCCAGATTATTCTTAACTGGGGTCACTCACTTCAAAATTCATGTAATCCCTCTATCGATTTTATGAACTTAACTAATTTTAACTTCCCTAATCATACCTTTTTCTTCACCGATGGCTCTAAGTCTGAAGTGGATCATTTGGCTGGCTGTGCCTTTGTCTGCCCTTCTTTAAACCTAACTTCAAAATTTAAAATTTCAGATTACTCGTCAATTTTTTCATTAGAAGCATTCGCAATTTTATTTTGCCTAGATTATATAATTAATTCCGATCTTTCTAACACAGTTATTTTTTCAGACTCACTTAGCGTTCTTAGTAACTTGACCTCAAAAAATACCTATAAAACGAAATCTTACATAATTTTTACAATTAGAAACAGATTAAAAATACTTGACAACCTGAATCGTCCAACAACCCTTGTTTGGGTTCCAGGTCATTCAGGAATTGAAGGAAACGAGAAGGCAGACGTCGCAGCCAAGGACGCAACTGCCAACTCAGATTTAGTTAACATACCTCTCCCCTTTTCTGACTTCTTTTGCCTTGCCAAAAAACAATTAGTTGACAGCTGTAACTCCTTTTTTAGAGACATAGGTAAAAACAAGGGAATCCATTACACCCAACTTTATTATAAGTCACGTAGGAAACCATGGTTCGCGAACTTTACAGCTCGACGACAATGGATCGTTTCCTTATGTCGTGCGAGAGCTAATCATTATAACCTAAACGCCAGCCTCGCTAGAAAAAACTATATTAAATCGGGTGATTGCTCTCACTGCCCTAACACAGAACAAGACCTTGACCACATATTATGGGCCTGTCCCAGATTCGATACTCTTCGGGCAGATTTAATAAAATCTCTTTCTAGAGCTTTAAAATGCTCTCCTCCTTTTAGTTGCGTACAATTCCTTACCAATCCCACCCCCAGAGTTGTTTCTCACATTTTTAGATTTTTAAAACGCGCTAAAATAAAAATTTAACTTTAATTCAACTCATTACCAATTATTACTCTTAACTGTTTAAATAATTACCTCTTTTTATATATACTTTAATTTTCGCGCTCTCTTCCTCTGTGTCTCATCATTGGTGCGCGGTGGTTCAACCGGGAATCCATCTTGGTTCCCCGGTTGCACCTCTGCGCGCCCGTGCGGCGGCATACGAACCGCCTTTTCTCTGTTCACAGATATCAAGTTTAAGCCTCATTCATTCACCAGGTCATGGCCGGATATATAGGCGCAAAGCCAGTATAGTGCCAAACACAACTTAACTTAACTTAACTTAACTTCTTTCTTTCTCTTCTTGTCTGTGAAGCTGGAAGGATCGTCATGAATGAACTCTTTGACTCTGATTTATTAGTTTTTGATTTCGAAAATTATACAATAATGTTATAGTCAAAAAGCTGCTATTTTAATGAAGATGGATAACGTAACGGCAGAATGCCTTACATTGGATTTTGGTCCATTTGCGACTGTGCATTCGTGGGAACGAATGCCGGATTGTGCTGAATTTGTCGGAGCCAGGTAATTTTATTATTCGCCTTTATATCCTTAAATTATTAATTATTAATACATTATGTTATTGTTGAAAAAATCTATATTTGGATATTTTTTTTGAGGTTAGAATTTTTCTTCTCATTAAAAAATTTGAGGAAATTCATTAATTTTATATTATACATTATACACAAAAGAAAATTAAGTATTCAATTTTATTTTCCCAGGCGTAGCAAACATACTGTTGTAGCTTATAAAGATGCAATATATGTTTTTGGTGGTGATGATGGAAAACGAATGTTAAATGATTTACTTCGTTTTGACGTTAAAGAAAAATCATGGGTCAAAGCACTCGCAAATGGTCAAGAGATATCACCGCGTTATCATCATTCTGCAGTAGTCCATGACTCGTCAATGTTTGTTTTTGGAGGTTATACCGGAGACATACATTCAAATTCCAATCTCACTAATAAAAATGATTTATTTGAATATAAATTTCAAACTTGCCAGTGGACGGAATGGAAATTTATTGGAAAGTAAGGTTGTTTACATTTTTAATTTATTTTTTTTTTAATTCAGTAATTATTATTTTATATTTATTGAAATTTTAATAATTTCCGACTTTTTTTTGCTTGAAGTCAGTTCGAAGTTAATTATTAATTGATAAAAGAATTTTTTTTTTATAGAACTCCAGTTGCACGATCCGCACATGGTGCTGCTGTTTACGATAATAAATTGTGGATATTTGCCGGTTACGATGGAAATGCTCGTCTTAATGATATGTGGACAATTTCATTATTGGTAAAGTATTATTTAAAAAAAAAAGAATTTTCTTTTTACCTAAGCAAATTATTATTATTATATAATAATAAAATGCTTGGTCTGTCCTTCTGTCCTAACTTGAAGTTGGCCTTTTCTGATTTCACGTTTTTTTTTTGAATAGTAATCTTATGACGTGTCAAATTTTGACAATTCTTTTTCTCATTTTTGCCAAAGTTGTATAATTGTGTTTCCAAATTTCGGAATAAATTTCTTTAAAATTCCAAATTCGAAAATTCAATTCACGAAGCTGAAATACACAACGTTTACCAACGAAATTTTTTTTAAAGTTGTATATTGATTCAAAAATTGTGTACAAATACAAAAAATTTATGATGAGCAAAAAAGATACGCCAGGAAATTTCGTACAAGATAGTAATTTGAAAAAAATTTATTTTTAAAAATTAATTTTTAAGGTACCAGGGGCTAACGAATACCTATTAAATATTAATTATAAAAACACAGGCCTCGAATCAACTTAAAGACACAAAAAAGTCGTTTTAGTCGATTTATATTCCAAAAAAAGTGGATTAGTTTTTTATTTTAACAAAAATATTTTATAGATTTTTAATTAAAATTTTTTTTTTTTTAATAATCCTTTTTGAAGGGTTAAAGTTAAAATTTTTAGAAATAATTAAATTTCAAAAGATATTGTTAATTTTCAAACAATTATCAAATTTTACAGAACTAAAAATAATTTATACAACAATTTTTGGAAAACATTTTTTAAATTTAATTGAATTTTCAAAGATTTAAAATTCAGATTTTTGAAATTAATAGAAACTTTAAGTGATTTTTAATTAAAATTTTAGATGATTTCACTAAAAATTTATTAGAAAATGCGGACAAAATACAATAATTTGAAAATCATTTTTAATTAAAAAATGGTTTCAGATAGTTGAATTTTCAAAGAATATTATTAAAATAGTTAAAAATAATTGAATTTCCTTAGAGTTATAATTGAAATTATTAAATTTCAAAAAAAAAATTTTTCAATGGAAAATTTTAGTAATAATTAAATTTTAGATGCTTTTAAATTCAAATTATTGAAAATTCAATTAATTTGGAATTCAAATTTTTGAGAATAATGAAATTTAATTTTGATTTTAAATTTGGAAAATAATTGAATTTCATTTCATTTTGATTTGAAAATTTTGGGAAATAATTGAATTTGAATTGAAATTTTGGATAATAATTTAATTGAAGTTCATTTTTGATTGAAAATTTGGATAATTAATTTTGAATAGAAATTTTAGAAAATAATTGAATTTTATTTCATTTTAAATTGAAAACTTGGTAAATAATTAAATTTTAAATTGAAAATTTTGGATAATTATTGGATTTTTAATTGTTTTTGAATTAAAATTTCGGGTAATAATTGAATTTTAGTTTATTTTGAATTGAAATTTTTAAAAAATAATTCAATTTTATTGTGATATTTTTTTTATATTATAAACAATTGTTAAATTTCATAAAAATTTTAATTGAAAAATAATTTTGATATAATTGAATTTTCAAAGATTTAAAATTGAGATTTTTGAAATTAATAGAAACTTTAAGTGATTTTTAATTAAAATTTTAGATGATTTCACTAAATATTTATTAGAAAATGCGGACAAAATACAATAATTTGAAAATCATTTTTAATTGAAAAATGGTTTCAGATAGTTGAAATTTCAAAGAATATTATTAAAATAGTTAAAAATAATTGAATTTCCTTAAATTTATAATTGAAATTATTAAATTTCAAAAAAAAAAAATTTTTTGATGGAAAATTTTAGATGCTTTTAAATTCAAATTATTGAAAATTCAAGTAATTTTAAATTCAAATTTTTGAAAATTCAATTAATTTTAAATTCAAATTTTTGAGAATAATGAAATTTAATTTTGATTTTAAATTTGGAAAATAATTGAATTTCAGTTCATTTTGAATTGAAAATTTTGGAAAATAATTGAATTTTAATTGAAAATTTGGATAATTAATTTTGAATAGAAATTTTAGAAAATAATTGAATTTTATTTCATTTCAAATTGAAAACTTGGTAAATAATTAAATTTTAAATTGAAAAATTTGGATAATTATTGGATTTTTAATTGATTTTGAATTGAAATTTTTAAAAAATAATTCAATTTTATTGTGATATTTTTTTTAAATTATAAACAATTTATTGTTAAATTTCATAAAAATTTTAATTGAAAAATAATTTTGATATAATTGAATTTGTGATGTATTTCATTAAAATTATTAAAAATAATTAATTTAGTGAAGAATCATTTTAGTTCAAAATTTGTTAAATAATTGAATTGAAGAAGATCTACATTTTATACTAAAAAAATGTATTTTATTTACATTTTTTTTCAAATGTAAAAAAAAATTTCGCATTTTATTAAAATAAGTCGATAAAAGTCATATTTTTAAAAAAAGTCGTATAATCGGAGGCCTGTAAACATATAATTTTCATTATTATTATTTAATATGTAATAATTTTCTAATAAATTTATAATATTATTAATATTAATTTCTTTATAATAAACAATTACAGAATCAATTTGACGCGCTTGTGCGCGTTTAATTTTGATAGTTTTAATTAATTTTTAATTTCCAGCCTGGAGATCATAAAGTTTGGGAAGAAGTGGTTCAATCCGGAGATTGTCCACCGACTTGTTGCAATTTTCCAGTCGCTGTTGCACGTGAATCAATGTTCGTATTTAGCGGTCAAAGCGGGGCAAAAATCACCAATAGTCTGTTTCAGTTTCATTTCCGAGAAAAAAGGTAAATATTTTTCTCTAACTTATAACTAACATACTAAAGATATTTTTGATATAAATTAGATTTATTAAATTTAAATTTATTAGTTATATTGTAATTTAATCAAAAGATGGACACGTATTTCCGCTGAGCATATTTTAAGAGGCGCACCACCTCCACCGGCACGTCGTTATGGTCATACAATGGTGACTTTTGATCGTCATCTCTATGTGTTTGGAGGAACTGCCGATTCAACTCTACCAAATGATTTGCATTGTTACGATCTTGATACACAAACGTGGAGTATTGTCTCACCATCGCCAGACAGTCAGGTATTTATAAAGCTATTTGTCACTATTTTATATTAAAATTATTTAATTATTATTATTTTTTATTGTATGATTAAAATAATTGCAGATACCATCAGGTCGATTATTTCATGCAGCGGCTGTGATTGGTGAGGCAATGTTTATATTTGGCGGTACAGTCGATAATAATATTCGATCTGGTGAAACTTATCGATTTCAATTTTCTTCATATCCAAAGTGCACACTGGACGACGATTTTGGAAGATTATTAAATAATCGTCTATTTTGCGATGTTGAATTCAATGTTGGCGAAAGTGAAACAAAAATTCCAGCACATATTGCAATTGTCGCTGCACGATCTCAATCGTTGCGAGTTTTAATAAGACAAGCGCGCGAGAATCGTGAAAAATATTTAGAAGATATGGTCGACAATATAAAAGTATCAGTTAAAGATCTACCTCTTCTAAAGGTAAATATAATTTAAAATAAAATCGATAATTCAATTCTATATAAAACACTCCAATAATTTAATTTAAAAAAAAAAAAATTGATAATTTTCAGGTTAAATTAACAGACGCAGTGCCTGAAGCTTTTGAAATGGTATTAAATTACATATATACGGATCGTATTGATCCAACAAAACGAATAGAGGATCCTTTAAGTAATCGAATTGTATTACTTATGATGGACGTCTATAGACTCGCGGTTCAATTTAATATGAAACGTTTGGAACAACTTTGCGTTCATTATCTCGAAGCAACTATAAGTTATGCAAATGTCTTGGAAGCTTTACATAATGCAGCTCATTTGAAGCTTTATTTTATTAAAGAATTTTGTCTGAGTTTTGTTGTAAAGGAAAGTAATTACAATCAAATTGTAATGAGTCAAGAATTTGAAACATTGGATAAACCTCTCATGGTTGAAATTATTAGACGTCGACAAATGCCACAAGCAAGAACATTTACAAAAAATTATGAATTAGGAACAGGTATGTTTTATAAAAATTATAATAATTAACTTTATTTTTCAATTTTTGTCTAATTTTTTCACAGTAAATTATAAAATTTCTTTTTAATTTTCCAGGTACAACACTCGAGCAGGATATGGAGGCATTTTTAAAAACAGTGGGAAGAGAATTTTGTGATATAACATTAATTTTAGACGGTGTACCAATTCCAGCACATAAAGCTGTACTTGCTGCAAGATGTAGTTATTTTGAAGGAATGTTTCGATCATTTATGCCTGAAAATAATACAGTTAATGTTAGTATAATAATATAAATTTTTCGTTAATAGATTTTTTTTTAACGGTTATTGATTTTTTAATTTTTATCTAGATCCAAATTGGTGAAATGATACCATCTCCTGAGTCTTTCGATTCACTTTTGAGATACATTTATTACGCGGACGTTGCAATGCCACCAGAGGATTCGCTCTATCTTTTTACAGCTCCGGTTTTTTATGGATTTACAAATAATCGTCTACAGGCATTTTGTAAGCAGAATTTGGAAATGAATGTTACATTTGAAAATGTTATACAAATTTTGGAAGCTGCTGATAGAATGCAAGCTGTGGATATGAAGAAATATGCATTAAATCTTATTATACACAATTTCAGTAAGGTATGTAAATTAAAAAATTGATTTTTGCAGATAAATCTTTTTCTTCCATAAATTTATTTAGTAAAAATTGATTTATTTTGTCGATTTTTTTGGAAATAAAGTTTTCTTTTTTCTTTATTTTTACATTATAACGTCAAAAAAATTGATAATGAAACTAATAAAAGACATGGAATTATATTGGCTTTTTTACAATAGGTTGCACGACTACCGAGACTGAAACAATTGAATAGAGATTTATTGCTGGATATTATAGAAGCTCTCGCTGATGAACAAAGTGAAGCTCGAACTTGTCAGGATATGTCTAGTGATTGTTGATATATTTCTACTATTTCTGATGATAAATAAAACATCCAGTGTAACTGAAGAGGAAATAATTCAAGTATGTAGAAAATTATTATCAAATTTACAATTTAGTATAAATTTAAGATATCTAATATGAAATAAATCTTTATTTGCAGCTGATATTTACGGACGTTGAAAAACGAGGACATCTCAATTAAATTTGGCACTCATTAAGCCTTATTAAATTAAGTTTTACCTCATACATCATTAATCATAAGACTATATTCCTTTTTAATTTACCATTTTCAAAACGAAATTATCTAAGGAAATATTTCATCCCGCGACTTTTGTCGTATTCCTTATTTATCATATTTCATAAGCGATACAATTTGCTTTTTGAATTGGTAAACAAAACTTTTATTAGAAAACAATGAAGTTATCCGAATAATAAAAATTCTTTTTTAATTAATATCATGAATATTCTCATAATTGATTGCTAATATTCAGATCAATTGATCTGTATTAGAATCAAATTTTTCACTAAACAGTCTTATCAATTTTGATTAGACTTAATCTTCATTATTAATTTTCCTGTAATTCAATAAATTACAAACTATTTCATGTACAATCGAAATTTTGAATTCATGAATGATACTTATGTTTTCTCAAATTGACATTTTTTTTTATTGTTCAAAGAAATGTTTTTTCATTTCCTTTTAATTGAGGCACTGAAATTGAGGATTGTTACGTCTTATGAAAAGCGAATTTTTTATAATATTTTGTGCAAAAATAATTAATAATCAGTTTCTCCTTCATTTTATTTTAAGGATAAATTCATGGTGGATCTCAAAGTGCATATTCTCAAGAAGCTCATTTCATTGTTTGGGAAATTTGTGAAAAAACATATCCATCGCGGAGATCATCGTATTGTAACCTTCATCTAAGATCCAAGTTTCATAAAGAGTAGATGATGGAAAGGCAGAAAGCTTGCTTCCTTGGATTTACATGATTTTGAAAATAAGATTTTCATCTTTTCCTCAGATATTAGGAGAATTATGAACTAATGCATACGCCATGACTTTAGCGTTAAATGTATTATTAACTATATTATGGTCAGACATATATTTTGTGTGTTAAGATCATATAGATTGTAACAAGGTTCAAACAGCGTGAATAAGAAAGTATATATGTGGATTTTTTGTTGCAGAATAGTAGGTCTTTTGAATTAATCTCATTTCACTTTGATACGGGAAGTATGAGTATTCCTTCTCGAGTTTTCATCATAGCAATGACTTCATTTGCTAATTTCTCAATCATTAACCAATCGAGGAATAAATTTTCCTCTGTGAAATCAAAAAGGTTACTGATAAATCCTATTGAGAGTAATCCTGCACAATCTTTAAATCTAGATCTCAAAGTGCATATTCTCAAGAAGCTCATTTCATTGTTTTGGAAATTTGTGATAAAACATGTCCACCGCTGCTATCATCTTATTGTACCCTTCATCTAAGATCCAAGTTTCATAAAGAGTAGATGATGGAAAGGCAGAAAGCTTGCATCCTTTTATTTACATGATTTTGAAAATCAGATTTTCCTCAAATTTGTCACAAGCCTTCTCTCTCAGATCAGATACTGTACTATGGTGTGACCACTTCATCATTTGATTCAATCAATGTATCAAAAGGTTTCCAATCATCTACTAATTTTAAAGAAACCTTACTGAAAAAATAAAACAACATTGCTTTTACAGCATTGACATTTATTTAAAGATAATAATTCAACAATAATTAAAACAAAAATAAACATAAGATATTTAAGTTATATTTATTCCCTACCGCTGCTAATTTGATTTGTCCAAGTGTATAATGTCCTAATTTAAGGGATTTAATTCAAATTTTTTAAAACATTTAGAAACTAATTGCCAGGCTTTTTTTTCTATTAGATATTTACGCAAATTTCAAACTTGCAATCTTAAAGCCTGGCAAATGAGTTTCTAATTGTTTAGATTTAAAAAAAAAACAAAATTCATAGGAACGTATACTTAAAAAAAACAATTGTAATTTCCTCATGGAAAATTTGTAAATGTATAATGTTATAATGATTGTATAATTTATTTGTAAATATATGCAAATTTTTTTGAAAATATTTTCTATTAGTATTTCTATTCTTACCCACTTTTTTTGTGTGAAAAAATTTACAAAAATTTCCTACGTAATGAAAATTAATGTAATAGTTTTAAAATAAATATTTTTTTTTTTTTTACAAAAATTTAAGGAAAAGGAAAATAAAAAATTAAATGTTAAATAATAACAATATTTATTTATTGCAATCTATACAAAAATTGAAGTTCTCATTAATGCAAAATCTAAACGGTCTTTTAGGCAGACCTTTATTAAAAAAACTAACTTAAAATTTATAGAATTACGTAAAAATTAACTACTTAAAAAACGAGTTATTTGAACAATTGTCAATAAAAGTTTTTTTTTTTCAAATAAATATTTATCACAAAACGTGACTCGTAACTGCCTGCTCAACAGGAAATACGATACCAAAACCATCGAAATTCAGTCGTCGTAATTAGGCTTTTCATTTTAAAAAAAAAAAACGTTACATCAAGTAACGCATTAAAGAAGATAAAAAATCATTTTTTTATTTTAAAATTTCGGCCAAGGATAAATTTCAGGTATCGATGATGTATAACTGGTATCATATAATTGTGCCTTGATAAATTCTTCATAATCCTTTGGTTCAGGATGAACTGATGCTAAAGCTGCGAACAAAAATTATTTTGTATATTTCAAAATTAAAAAAGTAAAATTAAATAATTAAAAGAAATCAACAACAAATAAATATTTTTTTTATAATATAATTTTTTTTAACTTACACATTCGATATGCATATTCCATTAAATTCACCGCAATTCGAAGTGAACATTTTTTAATATCGTCAAGGGGTGGATAGACATTGCCACTTTCTAAATCTCTATCAGTTACTAATTCCGCAAGACTGGATGCTGCATTCAAAAATGTTTCTTCAGGAATTGTTCGCATACCGGCACAAATTACACCAAGTGCTATTCCAGGGAAAATATAACTATTGTTACCCTGTCCGGGATGATATGTTTTGCCATTGTATTCTACTGGTGGGAAAGGCGATCCACTGGCGAAAATACATTTTCCCTAAAGATTAAAAATTTTTTGATACATTATAACTATTACAATAATTAATTAATTTATTTATTATTATATTAATATTAATTTAATTTATTTAAATATAATTAATTTTTTGTTGTCAAATTAAATTATTTTTTGAACAAACCTGAGTATGTTTATAAGCATCCTCGGCGGTACATTCTGCCTTGCTTGTTGGATTGCTTAATGCAAAAATTACTGGTCTCTCATTATTTTTTGCCATTGTTTTTAGAATTTCTTCGGTGAATGCACCGCCAATTGCTGCAGCTCCAATCAAAACTGTTGGTTTTGCAACTTTTACAACTTCAGCTAAAGTTGTAATTGGTTCATGTTCACGAGCAAATTTTAATTTGTGTACAGTGAGCCCACCACTTGGACGATCTTTTACAATAAGACCCTTTGAATCCACCATCCAAATTTTACTTTTTGCCTCATTTTCACTCACACCTTCGCCTTTCATTGCCATTACACAGAGACTTGCAATTCCCAATGCGGCCTGAAATTTAAAAAAAATGTATTACCTTATATATTTTATTTATTTATTATCAAATTTAAAAAAAACAGTTCTGATAAAACAATAAATTTATTCTTTTTTTTGCAAAAAAACTGTTTAAAATATTGTAATTTTTTTCTACCTCTCCAGCTCCTTGAAAGACGATTGTATTTTCTGACAATTTGGTCCCAGTAATTCTTAGAGAAGCAATAAGTCCAGCTACAGCGACAGAAGCTGTTCCTTGAATATCATCATTAAATGTACAATAATGATCACGATATTTGCTTAATAATCTAAAGGCATTTGAATTTCCAAAATCTTCAAATTGAATTAAAGTATTTTGTCCGTAACGTTTAACAACTGCTTTCATGAATTCCTCAATAAATTCATCATACTCTTCACCCGTAATACGCCTATGTCTATGACCAATGTAGAGTTCATCATCGAGTAACGACTGAAAAAAAAAATTAATTTCAATTTATTTTCTATTACTTTTAGAAATTTATTAATTTTTTTTTTATTTATTGTTCTCAAAAAATAGATTTTTAAATTCTCGTTTATTTAATTTTCGTTAATACAAAATTAAATTTTGTAATTTAATAAATTATTATTATTTTTTTATTTATTGTACCTGAGTATTTGTTCCAACATCAAGTGTAACGGGTAAACATTGATTGGGTTTAATTCCAGCTAATGCAGTGTAAAGGGATAATTTTCCAATGGGAATTCCCATTCCATGAGCGCCTAAATCACCAAGGCCAAGAATTCGTTCACCATCGGTAACAACAACTGCTCGAACATCGTGTTCAGGCCAATTTTTTATTACATCATACACATGGCCCTTATCATGAATACTAATGAAAAGACCTCTTGGTCGACGATAAATTAAACCAAATTTTTGACAAGCAAGTCCAACAGTCGGCGTATAAACTAAAGGCATCATTTTTTCAACATCCTCGCCTAACAAACGATAAAACAACTTCTCATTTCGATCCTGTAACAAATTTTATTACAAATTAAAATAATTAATTTTTCGTTATTTATTTATTTATGGTTCTTTAGAACTGCGGGTATTTGTGTTGAATAAATTAATATACAATATCAATTTGATAAATAATTAATTTAATCAATATAAATAAAAAAGCAAATGTAGAATACAAAAAATTGGATAAAATGGGATGAAAAAAATATAAATTAATTAAATTATTGCAAAAATAAATAATAAATAAATAATTGCAAAAAAAAATTGTATTTAAAAAATTCGTATTAATTTATAAAATTCTTTTTAAATAATTTTTACAATATTCTAACAATTTAAAGCAAAAAAATAAAATTAAGTTAGCAAAATTAATGTTACTGGGAAAAAAAAATTGCCGTTATCCTTCTATAATGACTAAGTACTTTTTTCTTGACGTGCACTCGTTAATTTTTCAATTCATCGCCTAGCAAAAGTTAGTACAAACTAAAATTGTATAAAAACAATATGCGACTTAAATTCATTTTTAATAAAATTTTTAATACTAACCATTAAACTCGAAAGATAAATATATTTAGAGAGATCATCAGGATAACGATCAATATTCAATCTACAGAGTTTCAATTGTTCATCCTGAGTTTTAACGGCTGCTGGAAGAAGTCCATGAATTCCAAGGGTCTGTCTCTCTTCTATCGAGAAAGCCATTCCCTAAAAAATAAAAAAATAAATTTAATTAATAAATTTTTATTCAATAAAAGTAAATAAAAAGAAATTTAGAAATGGAAATAATTTGAAATTAAAAATATATTTTGTAGTATCGAAATAAACTGCCTATAGGAGAAAGACCATGACCTAGACAATCATAGTGTGCGTTTCCTGACGATCGATAGATTGACTTAAAAAATATTTCTTGCATTGCTACGGTGAATGAACAGGAAGAAAATAATCAGCTGGCTCCTGGCCTGATTTACCACTCGAGGAAACAAGGTAAATGGTTTTTTTTTTTTTTTTTTTTTTTTTTTTTTTTTTTTTTTTTTTTTTTTTTTTAATGATTTCACAGAAAAAAAATACTACGTGAGCATTCGCACCTTTAAATAAAATTTCAAGGTCACGAATAAAATTGACAAGCTATTACTACTATTAATATTTTATTAACAAAAACGAATAAAAAAATCATAAGTAATTTTTTAAATTATGATTAATTACCTAAATGAGTTATTTTTAATCTTCTCTATCTTTTTGTATTCTGAATAATTAAACTTTACCTATAATCAATCTTGCCTGACGCAAATTTGAATTCAATCAGATAAACTTTAATTACACTTTCATTCATCGATTACTATGAAACAATTTAACTACTATTTTTTCAAATATGTCAATGTTAATTTATATTTTTAAATTAGAAAATGTATAATATAATGAAGATATATTTTTTTTAATCGTTGAGTAAATCTGTAATATTGAATTTGCTCAAGGTTCGAGATTAATTGGCCTCTATATTTGATGCCTCGGGGTTTATGTCACTGTTACTATTTTTCATTTTAATAGTTTTTTTTAAATTTTCATTTTATAATCGAATCAGGTGCATCAAGAATGAAACAAAAAACAAAAAAATTATAAAATCAGTTTTTAAATTACAAGTAAAAGCAAAAAAAAAAAATGAAGTAATATAGAAAGTTAATGAGACATTTTGACTGACGAAATCTGATAAAATTTCTGAATCATATATACACACTGACTGATACTTTCAAAAAATATCTGTTTTTATCGCACGAGTCATATAAAAATAATTTTTGATTTATCAAAATCATTCTCTTAACAAAATATCTTTTTAAAATATTTTCTAAAATATTTAACAATTTAATTTTGAAATAAATTATCACATTTTCATATACTTTCTAAACAATTATTTTGTTTAAATTACTTTTTTTTCTTTCTCAAGTATTGTTTTTCAAACTAATGTGAATGACACGTTGCAATTATTTTTATTTCTTAATGGCAATGAAGAATCATGACCTATTGATTCCTTCATTGTGGAAGCACATTAGAATTTCTCATTGTTTAAGAACTGAAAAAGCAAAATAAAATTAAAGTTAAAAATAAAATCATTCCTTTTTCTATATTAATACAACAGAAAGAAAAATTTGTAATTTATCTTATCATCACCAGTCCAAATTTCAATAAAAATAATTCAAATGACAAAATTCGATGAACAAAAAAATCGTCTAGACGATACTTTACATATTAATTATAAATCAAGCTTTTTTTGCAAATAAAAAATTTAAAAAAAAAGCGGCAAAAATATTCTACAAATTGTAAAGAATAAAAATATGTAATGTAATTAGAGGAATTGAAAAACTTTTTTTTTTTTGAAATACCCGTCCATCGAGAGCTAGTAGTGCCTCTGGAATAGAAGGAATACGATCTTCATTTGGCACCAAACACCACCAATTTTTTTCCATGGTCAAGAATTTCTTCTTGTTCTTTTATATACCTGCACCCCATATCAAACAGAAATGAACGGAGGAATGGTCGTTGTAACAACGGTTGCCGGGGATTCTTAAAGAGGGTTTTCCCTAGAGCAAGGATCGATATTCTTACTCAACGATTTTCTTGACTACTATACTATTTGGGGCGTTGCAGTTCAACTTACTTCACAACATGCAATGCTGGTATTTTAATCAAATATTTTTTTTTTTTTGCCCACAACAAACAATCTTTTCAAACATAGGTTTTATAAAAGACCTCGTCAAATAAAATACCATTTTTTTCAATAAATAATTTTTTCAATTTCTGATAAGTTCAAAATAGTTGTAAAATAATTCATATATTGTTTTTGAATGATAAACAAAATAAATCATTAAATTTTTGACATTAAAGAATCTCAACTAAAAATGAGAAACATCTGCTTTTAACATTCATAACAGTAATTAAAATTGATTAGCAAAATTAATTCCAACTGAAGAAAAGAGACTGATAAGTATTATCATGAAGCTATGATGAATAGCTGAAAGTGCATTTAAATAATGAACTGATTAAAGTAGAAATAGTATATTGTTTCAAAGTCCAAACATAATGCAAAAAAAAAAAAAAATTAAAAAACAATAAAAGAAAATAAAAATAATTTCAAAAAATGAAAAAAAGAAAATAAAAATTAGTTTACTAAATTCATTTTAAAATTGAAAGAAACTATATAAAAATAAAGGAAAAAGAAGAGAGAAAAAATTATTTTTGTGTGAATCAAGATAAGTGTGAAAAATTATTAATTATGGTAAATTTGATTATGTGGGAATTTAATCTGAGATAAATGACACTTAAGATATAACTGGTTTTATAATCAATGTCAACAAATCGTGACCTTGATTTTGGATCTATATAGTTATGTAACATAAGATTGCAATAAATTGTATAGAGCAGATGTATGACTTTAGACTTTGCTCATTATAATCATTTGAGATTCTGAAATTTTCAAAAAATTACTATTTAAACCGGTTAAAATTAAATAATAAATTTAAAAATTTTTAAATTAAAAAAAAAATTAATTTCTATAAAATTAGGAAATTTTTGAAAAAACAGAAGCGAAATTTGAATTTTTACTTAATCACGATATAATTATATATTTAAATATTACTGCATTACCGCATCCTCTTTTTATTCTGTTAACAGGAAATTTTGTTTTTTTTTTAAAGATCCACTTCCTGTTTATTTAAATAATTATATTATAAGAGAAAAAATAATTTCAACTACATTGAACTACAAAAAACGTTATCACAAAGAAAATTGACCCCTTTCTATTTTAATGTGGTTTCAATTGAAAATTCAGTTGCATCATGAATTAAATTAAGAGAACGACTAAATCATCTGATATTATAATACTAAATATAAAATCTCGAGTTCATTGGTCTTATTCAATGTAATAAAAAAATTCTTTGAGTTGAGAATAACATTTTTTTTGAAGACGCTAGCATCCTTAGCACCTATATAATTTCATCTTCCAGAGTGGAAATTTCCACAGCCAAAAATCACGTGTTCCCTTCGGAACCTTTACTTTAAATATCTTCCATTTCTTTTCTTCATGATGCAATCAAATATAACTGGAATTTTTCATAAGTAATTATTTATTATTTTAATTATTTCTTTCTGAAAGTAATTTAATTTGTTCAAATTAACAATTAACAAAATATATTATTAAAATTAATTTCTATAATTATTTTAATAGAAATTGTTTGTATTAAAAAAAAAAAATCAAATAAACTTCATTGAAAAATGTTTAGGACAAAAATACAAATTTTTGAATTTATCAACAAATAGTTTCTTTTACTATAGTTTCTGAAAGCAATGTGCGTAACCTTGAAAAAATTATTCTATCTTCCTCTTACAAAGTATAGTAAAATTTAATTACAATATGATATAATCGTGACTTGCAATTAAATCGAAATCAAATGTAATTAACAGAATTTGAAAAACTAAAATGATTATGGAGTTTCTGGAAATTAGGTCAAAGATATAGTTCTACTTGCTTTGCATTGTTTTAACTCTTCTATATATGAACAAATTAAATTCAAACGCAACTCATTTCAAAGGCAATTTCAAAAGAAATTTCATTAAATTAAATTATATTAAAGAAAGCAACAAAAGAAAATTTAATTTAAAAAGAAAGTTTTAATGAAAAAATTTTATCGTTAAGAGTTTGAAAAAAAAGAAATTAAAGTAATTTTTAAAAATAGTTTTCCTTTTTTTAAACTTCTTTTTCCCCTTCTAACTTTTTATAAATTGACATTTAATTTATTCACAATACTAATTACGAATAATTTATAATATTCAAAAATGCATGTTTTATTCAACAAAACATCTATTTAGAATAGAATAGAAGTTGAAAAAAAATATTGCACATTCTCAATTTTTTTTACCATATTCTACTGAAAATTGATTTTCTTTCTCATTAAATCCCTTTCGATTTTCCATTGAAATGAAAGTTTTCTAAAATATATAGTAATTTTACTAAAACTTTACCAATTAATTTGATATTCGATTTCAAAGAAGTTTTATTACTCAAAAAATGTACAATTTTTTTTTTTTTGGAAAAATTTTGAAATAAAAATTTATTCCAATTTTAAAAGAATTAAAACCCATTTTGAGGAAAATTTCACAATAAGAAAAATAATTTGCTATCAAATCAGTGAGGAAAAATTTTTCCTAACAAAATTCTTGTGTAAAGGAAATTATTCTAAATTTAATAGAAAATATAGTCAAAAATTAAATATTTGTATATGTTGTCAATGAAAATATTTACTAACATAATAGAAGGAAAAATTTCTATTATATATATATATATATATATATATATATATATAGAAATGAATAAAATAAAAAAAAGTTTTACCTTGTTTAGTTGAGGATTTCTGATGTGATCAATTCCTCTAATGAGACTCGAAGAAATAGAATCTCCTGGACCACGTAATCCTAATTGATCTCGTTCTAGGCTCGACATCGTTGAAGGTGATAATCCCGGTTCTTGACGGTCACTGTCAATCAACCTGTTACCGGGAACGGGAACTCTGAAAATGCAAGTGCGACTGTTAGTCGACAATTGCTGATGTTATACTCTTGAAGAGGTAGGGTAGGAAACCAGCTGAGTGTTACTCGTGGTAGGGTGAAAAATAGATAGAGAAGGGAATGAATCAGCTGAGCGCAAGCGCATTTTTAAAAATTTTATGACAAAATTTTAATTTTAATAATGAATTTCATTAATTAAATTAAATTCTAATGTTATTTAAAATCTACATATGTCAATTTTTTCATCACCAAAAAAGAAAATCCATTACGAAGAGTAAAATTTCAATTTTAAACCTATTTTCAAATTTATCTATCATTAATATAGTCAGATTATTACCTCATTGCTTTTATATACTCAATTTACTCACCTTTATCATATATATTATTATCAGAAAGTAAATAGTTACTAATTTTAGGTTAGAATTATCTAAATCCAATTTTGTAGGTACTTTTTTCACAGCCAAAATTTGTCATTTTTCACTAAGTAATTTAAATTTTCATATTTATAAATAAATAATTGATTTATTGTAAATAATTTTTTTTTTAGGAAACATTTTAAGAAACAGAAATATTTCGCTGAATTTCATCACTGTCAAAAAAAATATTGTCAAACTTGAAGTTGTCTACGAATTTTTTTTTTTTGCGATTATCAGTGTTACCAATGTTGGAGAAATTAGAATAATAATAAAAAATAAACTGTCACTTTAACATCTTATCTTTTAACAATTAGTAAAGTAATTAATATTCTAAACGGCCCATGATCTTGAAAATAATTCAAGGTTACTTGATTTGCGAACGCCAGAGTGGATGACGCAATTAGCGATTTTTATATTACTCATTGTTAATCGCGTAATATTCTATATAAAAGTAAAAAAAATCATAACCTCAATTGTTAATAAAAATCAAAATGTTTCGCACAATAAATTATTCCAAGAACTAAAAGAATGAGGTAAGAGATATATTTTTAATAATTATATTTGAAAAAAAGACGTTTTTACTTTGGCGTCGAAATTTTCACTCAAAATTTTCCGTTCATTAGCTTTGACAATTTGGGTATATATATATAAAATATGCTAGAAATGAATATTGTAAAATAAATTTCAAGTGTCATAAAATAATTGACAGAATACTAGAGAATTGTTAGGAAATCGTAAAGTGGAAAATTCTATGGAATTTGTAGATTAACAATACTTATAATCTTCTTTAAATTCTACCTGAATAATATAATCTTAAAAGCAAAGTATTGTTAATGAGCCAAAACTTTATCGGATTTTATTTCTAAATAAGCATAAAAACATTGAAATTTTTCATAATACAAAAAAAACAAACCATTATTTAGCTCAAGGAAAAATAAGTAAATCGTGATTAATTTTAATTAATTTGAAAAAAATTTTTTAATTTATTTAATTACAATTAGGAATTTATAATTCTATTATCCATTTTGAGAGAATATGAAAAACAATAGCAACTGCGTGATTTAAAATAAATTTTCGAAATTCAATGTAAAAATATTGAACTTTGATAAATGATATCTCGAACCTTCCTAATTAGAATTTACAAAAGGCGCGCATTATATAAATTAGTAGTCTGCGGGTGATATTTGCATTATATTTACCTCTCAGTAATTGGACTTCGTTCATATGTAATTGGTTCAATATCCTTTGTCGTATTATGAAGTCCATTGAATTGATGAATAATTTTTCTAAAACGAAACGTAAAGCCAGATATCAAACTGCGAGATGACATATTAATTTGATTTCCGTAAATAAATTGTGGTCTATATATATATATATATATAGATTAGTTCAAATATTTTCTTTAATGATAATTTTCGAGCGATGCACTCGACATATTTCGCAAGACTGAAACATAAAGCAAAGTATGAATCGCTGGAAAATAGACTTTTCATAATTTACCATACATATATACTTCCTGTTGCTTCAAGCAACTGCAATAGATCATGAAATGCTGAGTTTTATTGATTATTTTCGACAAATCGAGTAATCGTCTCCGATAAGATGATATAATGTTTGCTTTTATATACTGGGTCACGTGGTTCACACGTGTAATACAAAATACAATCTATTTTTTTAATATAAAAATCTTATTATTTTATCAAACATATCGTATGTCTTAATCTCTCGATGATTTTAAATATATTTCTCTATTTAATTTTTTTTTAGTATGTTATTGTTATTATTGAGCAATCAGTGTGACGTAATCGAGATATCGTTTAGTACAGATATTTTATTTATCGATACATTAGTATAATTTACCGACACATGTTGGTAAAATAAATACCTACTTTAAATTACTATGAGGCTTTCTCTCCTATGAATTACCATGGGAGCTTAAAGTGTAAGTGATGTTATATTTTACCGACAGGTGTCTCTTTTCTTATTTGAATCGGAATCTTAACGATTGTATATGTCGCAAATTTCAGTTGCTTTTGTGTGAATAATTGTTCTTTTCAACATGAGATCAGGATTATCATTTTACAAACAGTTTAGAGCCTAATTACTCTTTAATTATTACAAGAAAAACAAATTAATAACTGCTGGGAAGTTATGAAGAAATTTTCACGTGGACCGCTCTACCGGCGTCTTGAGATGATCAGCAATAATGGAAAATTTAGACTTGTGATGACAAAAATAAAGGGAAGGAAACAAAGGATCAAGGTGATAATCAATAATTAATCCCTAAAAGTAAGTATTTACGATTAATTAAATTTTCATTAACTTTTATTCATGGATTATAATGAATATAACCTAAAACGCGTTTCATTAATTGTTAACGAATAACACGTGTTTGTAACCCGAAAATGAAATTCCGTTGCGGAATTCCGAAATTCCTTGTTTTTTTCTTAATATTTGTTCATTATTAATTAATTGTTATTGTTAATATTTCTTTCATAATATTTTACGTGCATATCGAAAAATTGATTGATCATTAATATTTATTTAATTTTGAAAAGTTTATCAATCATTTTTATTTTGCGCTCAAAAATATAAAACTAATATATCTATCGATTTTTCCAAAGTAACGAGAAATTTATGAAAATTTAGGGTGAAAATTTGTGTAAAATTAAAAAAGTGTATAAACATTTTGAAGAAATGTTAAAAGTTTTTGATATGAAACAAAAATATGAAATATTTAAGGTACGTAACTTATTTCAATTATTAATTTTTTTTAAAAAAATTGTTTACAGTTATAATTATTGCCAAATAAGTGTATTTTTTATAAAAATTGTAAATTTATATTTATATAAATAATAAATCTTTTTAAATATTTGTTTGAAAGTTTTTTTGTTCACAGTTACAATATTTCATAAAGCAAGAAATTTCAAGAGGATTCATAGGTAAATATTTTTTCTGTCTTTTTAATTTTACGAAGCTGAAGTACGCATAACGTTTATATAAACGATTTTTAAAGAAATAATTTTTTTTAAATAAAAAATTCTATAATTTTTTGCCTAAAAAATATTTTTTTTATATAATTTGTTGATTAATGAAAACTACAAGAAATATTTATTTATTTATTTATTTAATACAAAATTAATTTTTAGGCAAAAAATTATAGAATTTTTCATTTTAAAAAATTATTTCTTTAAAAATCGTTTATATAAACATTGCGTACTTCAGTATCGTTAATTTTGAATAATATATAAATATAATGAATTTTAAACAAGCCGAATCAGATTTTTAAAAAAAATTTTATTTTAGAAATTCTTAATATTAAATAATAAATGGCGGGCCATTAAAATTAAAATAATTTTACAATTAAAGTGAATAACTTAAAAAAAAAATTTCTCCCCACTTTTTATCAACCGGAAATTTGAATAAAAAAATTTTTAATCACCTTGATAAAATCGACAAATTTTTAAAACAATTGTGTCTATTGTTGCGGGATTCTTATAATTTCTTTTTTTTAAGGTAGAAGAAGATAAGGGAGAAGGAATTTGGATTGCTTCCAGCTATCTTTTGGTCTCATTCACAGAAAGTGTCTTCTGATGAACGAAAGTACGAAGTATTATGCCATTTACCTTTACCACCTTCATTATTTGGACGCGATCCCACCTCTTGCTTTCTGTTTTGCTGCCACAGACCAGATCATCTTCTTCTGGTAAAAGCAGTTATTCTCTTCGGTGAGAGCACAGACAGCATCATGCGCTTGGTGAGTACAGAAATCATCATTTTTTTTCACTTCATATGCTCAATAATCGCTTCGTACTTTAATTTTACTTTCCCTCTTTTCTTCTTCCGTATTTCTCTATCGATCGTTTTCAACTTGTTGCGATTTTTTTCTTCTACCAACACACATCGTATTAATTATTTATTTACACTATTTTATTTTAAAAAAATATATATAGAAATAATATAATAATTAAAATTAAAAACAAAATTTACTATTACAATGATAAAAAGAAAATTACAAAATAATAATCGATAAAATTTTATTTATTATTTATCATGTAATATTAATTTTTAAAAATTTTAATTGAAAAATTTATTTTTCAAACGTTTTGCAAAATTTTTGTAATTTCTATTTCGAAAAATAATTTCTTTTTTTTTATCGCTTGAGGTGATGGTAATTTTATAAATAATTGAAAAAAAGTGTTAGTGTGTGATTGTTCTTTGTTTTGACAATTTTTGGATAATCTGCGTTATATTTTGATAATATGATAATAAGTGTCAAATTTTATAAAGAATATAAAGCGAGTTCCTCGTCCCGAAAGTGGGTTAATAAAAAACGTGAATTGTCATCGATTTGTGTGATACCTGAAAGTTTTTTTTTTTCGGAGACATTCCACAAAGTATCATCATTCTGAATAAAATTGTGTTAATGCTAATTTAATAAACGATTATCGTGTTTGTTGATTTTCTTTCTAAGGAAAGGAAAATATCTCAACATTAAGTAATTGCCTATTTGAATAAATTGGATTCAATGCGGTTGCAAGTGAAAATTGCCATAGTCTGATTAGCATTATGTTTTTCAATGTCAATATATATATATTCCTTGGTAATATTTTAATAATTTCTTTCGATAATTCAAAACTTTTTCTCTCTTTTTTTTACTGTCGAAGAAATTGGGTTAATTGAAATTTAATTCCATTATATAAATGGAATTTCCATAAAAAAAAAAATTCATTTTTTTTTATACAAATAAAATAAATTTTAATAGAAAATTTATAATTGTAAAATTATCAATCAACTAATTCTGGTCTAATTATAGTAACTATAGAGTTAAAATAAGTAATTGAATAAATTGCAAAATTTCTTTAATTTCATTCTATAATTATATTGAAGATAATTAATTTGAAAAGACATATTTTAATATCGAGAATTATAATTTTTCTTTAGAAAGTGAAAAATTGAATTTTTCTTTATTGAAAGAAATTGAGATTATATTGACACTGATTTTTGCATGCAACTGTTGTAGCTATAAAGAAATGCTAATTAGACTTATGTTAATTTTTTTTTTTTTTTTCCTATTTTAAATACAATCGGGCAATGATTCGACACGTGTTAGTGAAAAAATAATGAAATTCAAATTTGGAGAGGACAAATGCCCTTAGGCAGATTGCGAACAACTTTCTTCTTTCGCATGTAGTATCCGTAAAGTAAATCGATAATCCGGTCCAAGTGAAACGAAAAAAAAAAAAAATATGCAAATAAACAATTACTTTCTTCTTTATTACACGGGAATTTTTTTTTAGAATTTTCATTTTCACCAAAATCAGTTGAAAAATATTCGCCCTAATAACTTATGTTTTTAAATCCATTTAATTTGTACTATATATTTTATTAAATGCAATTTTTGACTAATTTAAATTATTTTCCAAAAAAATTGAAAATTTTTTTTTTTTTGAATAATTAGTTATTTTTTAATATTTTACAATACTTTCTAGTATTTTAAATATTTTAAATTTATTTGTTTTTTTATTATTATTGTTTTTTAATTTTTCTTAAAAATCGAATTTTCCGGTTAAAATATTATTTTAAATATAAATATAATTTATGTTTTATGTTCGTAAAGTTTGACAGGTTCCTTATGTGATTTTGCTCACGCGGAGAGAGAAAAGTACCTGAAAAAAAATTAATAATAATAATAAAAATAATAATAATAATAATTATAGCCTCCTTCGTAAGAACCGTTTTCACCTCCTTGAATGATGTTCAAATACATTTCAGTTTTTATCGGGACAGGCGCATCTTTCCTGTTTGAAAAAAAAAAAATTCTCAGTTAATTGATCCTTTGAAATTTCAGAAACTTTATTTTATATCGTCAACTTTTCACACTTAAAGTCAAAGAGTGAAAATACAACTTCATTATATTCCAAGTTGATATTTCTGTCGTGAGGAATATTTTGCGCAATTTTTTTTTTCCTTTCGCATATCTAAATTCAAAATAGGGAAAGTGTCGTAAAATGGTATAAAATAAAAATTATATAAAATATAAATTTATCAAACGTTGATATTTTCAAAATCGCAATTAGAAATATATTTTCTCATAATTTTTTTAAAATAAAAAATCTGTTAAATTATTTTCTTATATTACTTATTCCAATATGAATCTATTTCAAAAATTTGAATTTCTTTTTTAAATTTTTTTATTGCACAGACGAATTTATTTGCAATTGATTAAATATTTTACACAATTTCAATTATTTCTTATTATAAAATAGATTTTTTTAATTTTCACATTGTACTTGACTGCATCGAATACTATTTTTTTAAAATCATTTTTAAAATTATTATTTTAAAATTAAATCAAAGTAGTATTTTTTCGTGAAAATAATTACAAAATAAATCGATGACATTTAATAAATTATAATACTTAATTGAATCGTCTCTGAAAAATGAAAAATATTATTGAGAAATAAAGGAAATGTTTATATCATTAGGGAATTCAACTCTATTATTAAAGTAATAAATATTAACACAAAATAGATCATAATTCTGGGAAATTCTTTATTGTGTGTGAATTGCATGAGCAATTGGAAGATTAAATTGTAGATTGAATAAGAAATTACGATTTCTCACGTTTCTATCGACTGTCAGTATAGGTGTGTGCCGCAGGAGATGTATATATAAAAGTATCAGTCAAACTATACGCGTACACCTTTTATTAGAGGCATACATACACGCATAAATAGACATTTTCATATATAGTATAATCTCGGTGATTTCTCGTCAAGTTGCGCCAAAAACCCTAGGGTGAAAAATCATTAAGTTACATTCAAATTAGAAATTTCTCTCTTTAACGCATTTTCACTTTCTATGATTATTATATTAACGAGGTCTGTACTTTTTTCGTATCTATAACCCTCTACAAACCAATTTCAAATGGTAAAAAAATATTTATTCGCAAAAAAAAGAATCTCCTTTAATTTTTCAAATAATAATACAAATAATAAAAATTATATAATAATAAAATGCTTGGTCTGTCCTTCTGTCCTAACTTGAAGTTGGCCTTTTCTGATTTTACGTGTTTTTTTGAATAGTAATCTTATGACGTGTCAAATTTTGACAATTCTTTTTCTCATTTTTGCCAAAGTTGTATAATTGTGTTTCCAAATTTCGGAATAAGTTTCTTTAAAATTCCAAATTCGAAAATTCAATTCACGAAGCTGAAGTACACAACGTTTACCAACGAAATTTTTTTTAAAGTTGTATATTAATTCAAGAATTCTATACAAATACAAAAAATTTATGATGAGAAAAAAAATGCGCCTGGAAATTTCGTACAAGATAGTAATTTGAAAAAAATTTATTTTGAAAAATTAATTTTTAAGGTACCAGGGGCCAACGAATACCTATTAAATATTAATTATAAAAACACAGGCCTCGAATCAACTTAAAGACACAAAAAAAGTCGTTTTAGTCGATTTATATTCCAAAAAAAGTGGATTTCTTTTTTATTTCAACAAAAATATTTTACACATTTTTAAATAAAAATATTTTTTTTTAATAATAATCCATTTCGAAGGGTTAAAGTTGAAATTTTTCGAAATAATTAAGTTTCAAAAGATATTGTTAATTTTCAAACAATTATTAAATTTTACAGAACTAAAAATAATTTATCAAACAATTTTTGGAAAACATTTTTTAAATTTAATTGAATTTTCAAAGATTTAAAATAGAGATTTTTGAAATTAATTGCAACTTTAAGTGATTTTTAATTAAAATTTTAGATGATTTCACTAAAAATTTATTAGAAAATGCGGACAAAATACAATAATTTGAAAATCATTTTTAATTGAAAAATGGTTTCAGATAGTTGAATTTTCAAAGAATATTATTAAAATAGTTAAAAATAATTGAATTTCCTTAGAGTTATAATTGAAATTCTTAAATTTCAAAAAAAACAAAATTTTCAATGGAAAATTTTGGAAATAATTAAATTTTAGATGCTTTTAAATTCAAATTATTGAAAATTCAATTAATTTTGAATTCAAATTTTTGAGAATAATTAAATTTTATTTGATTTTAAATTTGGAAAATAATTGAATTTCAGTTCTTTTTGAATTGAAAATTTTGGGAAATAATTGAATTTTACTTGAAATTTTGGATAATAATTTAATTTAAGTTCATTTTTGATTGAAAATTTGGATAATTAATTTTGAATATAAATTTTAGAAAATAATTGAATTTTATTTCATTTTAAATTGAAAACTTGGTATATAATTAAAATTTAAATTGAAAATTTTGGATAATTTTTGAATTTTAACTGATTGTGAATTAAAATTTTAGATGATTTCACTAAAAATTTATTAGAAAATGCGGACAAAATACAATAATTTGAAAATCATTTTTAATTGAAAAATCGTTTCAGATAGTTGAATTTTCAAAGAATATTATTAAAATAGTTAAAAATAATTGAATTTCCTTAGAGTTATAATTGAAATTATTAAATTTCAAAAAATAAAATTTCGATGGAAAATTTTAGAAATAATTAAATTTTGGATGCTTTTAAATTCAAATTATTGAAAATTCAATTAATTTTGAATTCAAATTTTTGAGAATAATTAAATTTTATTTTGATTTTAAATTTGGAAAATAATTGAATTTCAGTTCATTCTGAATTGAAAATTTTGGATAATAATTTAATTTAAGTTCATTTTTGATTGAAAATTTGGATAATTAATTTTGAATATAAATTTTAGAAAATAATTGAATTTTATTTCATTTCAAATTGAAAACTTGGTAAATAATTAAATTTTAAATTGAAAATTTTGGATAATTATTGGATTTTTAATTGATTTTGAATTAAAATTTCGGGTAATAATTGAATTTTAGTTTATTTTGAATTGAATGTTTTAAAAAATAAAGCAATTTAATTGTGATATATTTTTTTGGAAAACATTTTTTAAATTTAATTGAATTTTCAAAGATTTAAAATAGAGATTTTTGAAATTAATTGCAACTTTAAGTGATTTTTAATTAAAATATTAGATGATTTCACTAAAAATTTATTAGAAAATGCGGACAAAATACAATAATTTAAAAATCATTTTTAATTGAAAAATGGTTTCAGATAGTTGAAATTTCAAAGAATATTATTAAAATAGTTAAAAATAATTGAATTTCCTTAGAGTTATAATTGAAATTCTTAAATTTCAAAAAAAAACAAAATTTTCAATGGAAAATTTTGGAAATAATTAAATTTTAGATGCTTTTAAATTCAAATTATTGAAAATTCAATTAATTTTGAATTCAAATTTTTGAGAATAATTAAATTTTATTTGATTTTAAATTTGGAAAATAATTGAATTTCAGTTCTTTTTGAATTGAAAATTTTGGGAAATAATTGAATTTTACTTGAAATTTTGGATAATAATTTAATTTAAGTTCATTTTTGATTGAAAATTTGGATAATTAATTTTGAATATAAATTTTAGAAAATAATTGAATTTTATTTCATTTCAAATTGAAAACTTGGTAAATAATTAAATTTTAAATTGAAAATTTTGGATAATTATTGGATTTTTAATTGATTTTGAATTAAAATTTCGGGTAATAATTGAATTTTAGTTTATTTTGAATTGAATGTTTTAAAAAATAAAGCAATTTAATTGTGATATATTTTTTTTAAATTATTTATTTATTTATTTACATATATATATACGGGCAATGCCCTTTCGTACAAGAGTACTAAAGTATAATTATAATAAATTATAAACAATTTCATAAAAATTTTAATTGAAAAATAATTTTGATATTATTGAATTTGTGATGTATTTCATTAAAATTATTAAAAATAATTAATTTAGTGAAGAATCATTTTAGTTCAAAATTTGTTAAATAATTGAATTGAAGAAGATCTGAAGAAGATCTACATTTTATACTAAAAAATGTATTTTATTTACATTTCTTTTCAAATGTAAAAAAAAGTCGCATTTTATTAAAATAAGTCGATAAAAGTCGTATTTTTGAAAAAAGTCGGAAAAAGTCGTGTAATTCGAGGCCTGTAAACATATAATTTTCATTATTATCATTTAATATGTAATAATATTCTAATAAATTAAATTATTATTGATAATATTAATCTTTAATTTCTTTATAACAAATAAGTAAATACTCAATTTGGCGCGCGTTTAATTTTGCTACTTATTATATAAAATAAATATCTATAGATAAAAATGTAAATTTCGTGAATGAATTTTTAAAAAATGATGTTTTTAAAGATTAACAATTGTATAACGTATATCAGGAAAAATAATCTCACTGAAATTCGTGCCGTTTTAAAATTTTTATAAAAAAAACGATTATTTCATTATGGCTTATGTGGCTGTTGGTTTATAAAGTAGAGAGTAGAAATGGCAATAAACGTCGTACATCGACAGTCGAAAAGAGATTTCTAGCAAAAAGGCCTAGGACATATCTAATAGATCTAATTGTATATATATATATATATAGTATATGTCAATTGACGACACTCTTTCTCTCTTTCTTTTATTTTCACCAGATAAACTAAACAGTGCCAACTGTTTTGTTGACAGGATTGTAAAATCGCGTAGGAGAAACATATTTTTAATTTAATTGGATAAAAGGATTATTTCCAATGAATTGCAACTCATCTGATTGATTGTTTTAAATTCCTCCATTGGAAATGTCTTATTTTATTATATCCGTCACTGCTCACTTCTTCAGGAGCTCATTTTAATAAAAAAAATCAATCTCCATTGTTAACTTTCACAATCTTTTCAATTCAAATTGATTGCATATAAAATGAATTATTTGATATATATTTATTTTCTTAATTTAGAATCGAATTATAATTGAGTTAACATTTCTTTATCTAATAAATTCGGAAAATTTATCATCTATAATTTTAGAATTTAATAGATTTTTTATTCCAATACTAGAATCTTAAAACTATTCCAAAAACTTTTTTTATTTAGATTCGTTTTTATTAAAATGATTAATTATTTTTTATCAGTAAAATCGTTTTTATTTTTTTTATTGAAAGTAAATATTGAGCACTTAAGGAGTAATAATTGGACAATTAATTTGACTACATTGCCTTATAATGTAAAATATGCATTGAAAGTTCAGTGAAGAATTTCTCATCTAAGCACCTTGACCTCAGTGTAACAACGCCTATCTTAGAGAGAAAGTAATTACAAACAATTTTCAAAAGACGCGCCGCATATAAAGTCGTAAATCTTCATTTTACATTCTCCAAGTTCTTGACCATTAATCGGGTGTAGGAAGAAAAAGAAGAAACATTGACAAATAAAAATCAATCCATCATGTACCTGTCCTGTTGGAAGTAATATTTGTTTTTTCTTTATCGAAAACATCTCTCTAGCAATGTTAAATTGAATTTGATTTTCCTATTGTTTAAAGTGACACAAAACTTAGAAAGCAAAAAATCGAAAATTTTTATCTTATTTTATTATTTTTCAATAAAAAATAATATAATTTTTGTTTCTTTTTAGATGAAGACTTTATTCTTTTGATTTTAAATAATTTTTTCGATTATTATTTAAAAATAATTAATACAGTAATTAAAATTTAAAAAAACGATTTTGGCGAGATATAAATTTTGCTAAATGAAAATTATATACATTTTTTGGAGCCGTTAAAAAATAATGAATATTACAGTAATTTGCAAAAAAAAAAAAAATTTTATGAAAGGAAGAGTATATACTTTTATACAAATGACTAGGTTGAAATGGACAGTGATTTCACATTCGTTTGTTCGCAATATCTATTGATTAGTTTATAAGCATTTTGATGAGATGATGTGTACACGAAGCGTTTGACAGTTTTCTCTCTCTCTCTCTGTCTCTTAAATTGTGGTCAAAACATTTAAATAGCCGACTTTCTTCTCTTCGAATTCCTAGACACGCGTGTTCATATATATATATAGTGAATAGTAATATCTTTTTATGACACTATGACCGTGACATGATTATTACCTCAAATCTCTTGTACATTGTCTTTATTTCACGCTGAGTTCTTGAATATAATTACACGTGTTCCTTCATCCGTCTAAAATAAAATAAAATTCCTAAATGGTTCATTCAAAATCACTATATGCATACATATACTTATGTATTTACAATCTGCTATCTAATCTTTGAAATATTTCTAAATCATAAAATGACTTGAAAGTTTAATTTTTTTCTATGATGGGAATTTTTTTTTTTTACATTTTATTTTGTAATTTGGAGTAAATTTAGAATACAAAAATCAGGGTGTTTAGTTACTGGAAAAAGTGGGAATTAAATTAATCAGGAAAATTGTTTGTTCAACCGGAAATTTATTTTTCTAATACAATTTTATTATTTTAAATTTTCGGTTTTTTATTTTCCCAAAATTTTTTAATAATCAAATATTTCATAATTGTAATTTATTTAAATACAAAAATTTTTTAAAATTGATGTAATTCATAATTTTAATTTTTTTTTTTAATTCAAAATTTTAGAAAATATGAGATAATTACAATTATTTTTAATTAAAATTTGTTTAAGAATACAGTGGAACCTCGATTATTCGAACCGTCTGTTATCCAAACCGTAAAACATTTATTATCCAAACTTCTGTTATCCGAATTTTTTTTTGTCTTTCAGAATCTTAAAATTTATTTATTTATACTTTTTAAAGAATTTACTTGTTTATAATTCTACTTTGGTACTGTAAATTTCTAAAATTCTCTATTTTTTCAATTTTATTGTCTTTAAAATTGTATTTTTTTTAATTTTTCTATTTTGTTTTCATTTCCTCTTTTTCCATCAAATTCTCGGTTTTTTTTGGAATTCCTAAATTTATCTATTTTTTTCAATTTCTTTGAATATTTTATTTCTTTTAATTTTTCTAAAATTCTCCTTGTATTTTTTTTCGATTTTTTCTGAATCTTTTTTTTTTTTTAATTTACCCTCAAATTCTATTTTCTTTTAATTCTTAAAAATTCTCAATTTTTTTCTTTAATTTCTTCAAATTTTTTATTTCCCTTTCATTTTTCTAAAATTCTCCAATTTCTTTTTTCTTTCTTGATTTTGCCCCCAAATTCTAATTTAAATAAAAATGAAATGAAATAATTTAACTTTAAATTATTGAAATAAAAAAAAACTAGACACCCTGAAAAATTGAAATAAAAATTTAAAAATTATTAAAAAAAAATTTTCAGTTTTTTTTTCAAATATCCTTGGAATTCACTTTAAACATTGCTGATGATTTTGAATAATTTCGTGATTAATTTTCAATACCAATGAAAGTTATGTTAATAATAGAGAGAGAGGTCAAGTAAAAAAGTGTCAAATAAGACAAATAAATTTGTACTATGTTAAATTTTTTCCTCCCAAAAAAAAAAAAAAACAAAAAAAAACAATACCTGTTGGAATCTGTATTGTTCTCATGTTGGTGGGAAAATTTTTCCACGTAATTTTGTCTTAACAACACGATCTTTGTATCAGATATAGATCTTTGCGAAGAATATACTTGTGGGATCGATATTATATCGGTAAAACCAGGTGACATTTTTATTTGTAACCCTCTCGTGACATTTTGCCAACAATATTTGTAGGACAAAGAGAAGAGAAAGTTTTTGTGGCGCGCAACTGCGCAAGCTGAATCGTGTTATTGCTATTTTTCTTTGCGCACATGACAAATATGAACATTAATTTTGAACCAAGCCATTAAATGTCCACCCAATATTGTAGTTGCGTGTGGATAAAAAAAAACATAAATTTATATCTCAATGAAACTCATTAGTTCATATATATTTCTTTAGAATGTTTATTTATAATTCATATTTATTCTTTATTGTCATAAATATATTTTTTTGCATCCTATTATTTACATTGGAAACAAAAAAATTATTATCTATAATTTAAAGAACTTTTCATTACTCTCTAAATCTGAATTAGTAAAAATGTTTACTAATTTGAATTAGAGAGTAATTTGAAGAGAAAATTTTCAATTTTGAAAAATTTGTATTTATAGCAATATTGTGTTATTTTTATTATCTTGACGAATAAATCGTTTTCTTTTTTTTAATGCAAAAATGTTAATGTTTTAGAGTAGCCGTTGGGACAAGTGAGAATTTTTTTTGTTTGAGGAATTTTTCTTATTGGCTCTTTTATGGTGATCGTATTGCACCCTTGATCCGCATATTATCATGACAATCAGAGGTTTCTTAGGTCACGAGTTTCTCTCTATTCGTCGACAGCTCGAGGGGCAAACGCGGAAACTGTACATAAAAGATCAATAGAGTATCATTAACATATACGCGGTGAGCCTTATGTGCCAGAATCGATTCTTGATAGCCTCAGGTGAGCTTAGAATAATGTGCTCTGATTCGCCTTTTCTTGTAAACAGGCGCGAGATACACAAATGTACCATAGAAATTCTACTTCTTCTTCTTTTTTATTTTATATTGATCATAAATTATTGCAGACTAAACTAATTAGGAACAATCTCGATTCATATATATATATAAATTAGAAAAATTGCATTCCTCGTGTTTGTTTAATTTTTTTCAATATTCATATATTCTTTCGAATAATATAAATTCGTATCTAATCTATTTTTTAGATTTTTCGAATTGTATTAATTAAATGTTTATTATTATTAGAAATAATTTTATTTGTGTTTTTCTAATAATTTTCTGTAAGGTTTTTGAAAAGTTTTAAAAAGTTTCAAAATGTTCTTAATTTGTAAATTTCTCTGGAAAATTAAGATTTTAGAAAAAAAAATTTTCTATATTTGAGAATTAAAAAAAATGTACTCGAGTATTTTTAAATTCAGGTAGCTTTTTTTAAAAAAAATGGGAAGGAGGAGCAAAAACGAATAATAATTAAATAAAAATTACTAATTTAATTTAATTATTAATTTAATTTAATTTATTTCTGTATTTTAAATTGAATTTAACTAAACAATTTTAATAAAATACTAAATATTAATAAATTACTATATTTATATTAAATTTTTATAAAATAATTTTTTTTTGTTAATATTTTAATAATATTAATGAATTTGAATAAAATTTATTATTTGTTAAGAAACAAACGTATTATTATTAATATTATTAATAATTAATAGTATTAATTTTCGAAGAAATTTACAAATTAAAAAAAACATATTGAAAATTTAGAGATTATTTTCAAAATCTTATCAGTTTTTAAAAAATTAAACTGTAATTTATTTTTTACTTTTAAAATTTCAATAAAAAAAGAGAGGGAGACCTGATAATTTTCATTTTTTTTCCAAAAATAGAAATATATAATTATTATTTTAATAATATTTATGAATTAAATTTAAAAAATAGAATTGAAATTATCAAAATATTTAATTTGAAAATTCTAATTAGAAACAGCAACATAATAAAAAATTTTTTTTTTAGGAAAATCTTTAATTGAGAAATGTAAATTAAAAAAAAAATTTCGAAGTTAACATCTTAACAACACTTTTTAGAATATTTAAATGCATTTTTTTTAATTATACATTTTAAATGAACCTTTTAAACATTTAAATATTCTATACTTAAAAACGATAATTAAGGCCAAATTTACAAAAACGGAAATAGTCATTTAATCACAATGTGAAACAAAGAATATATGATTATGAAAGAAAATTTCTTGATTGTTGCACTGTTCTGAGAGAGAAAGAAATTTCAATTTTTAATTTCACATATATAAATGAAGGAGGGAAAAAACGCTGCCTCGGTAATTATGAATATTATCTTTAGAAATGATCGCCAGTACATTTATTATTGAAGAAGAATATTCGTTATTCGTTTTAAGGGATCGTAAGTTCTTCAAGTTGTAAGGTATATGTTTATAGTTGCATCATTGAAACTTATTTCCAATAAACCTTATATACTTTCACTTTAAATATCCCTATATAGGAAGGATTTATATTGAATGTAAGACAAGTCATATCGAGTATGTGTTTTTAATTAGACGGTTGGCGCTTCTTGTCTTATTTAAGTATCTTCTTTACTATATATATAATATAAATCCTTTTACACTATTATTACATAATCTCTCTCTCTACTCGCGACACTTTCACAATTTAGATCAGATCCACATATGTGTGTGTGTATATAATTATCACATAATGAGAAATTAAACTCGTGAGAAATTCAAGATTGCTAATTACTGATAAAAAATAATTCACAATTTGGAATCACAATCGATAAACAATAAAATTAATTAATCATAATTAGTGATTAATATATTCAATTAAGGAACATCATTTTCTTATGATTCAAGAATTAATTAATTATTTTAAATCTACTTACTTTTTTGCATTAATTAATTGCTTGAGGTTAACAAAAAATTTTTTTAAATTCACTTTCAATGGTAATTGAAAAATTAATTAAATATTAATTTAAAAAATCTAAAAATTAATTTAGAAATTAATTTAAAAATCAATTTTCTCGGATATTTTTTTTTTCAATTTGAAAATTGTAAAATAAATATATCTTGAAAGTAATGAATAATTTTGTAGTATTATTAAGAGTTAAATGATATTTTATAATTTTTCCTGGTTAACCCTTCTAGTTTACAATGTTATGCATTCATTTATTTATCATTGAAAAGTATATGCTTCTTGTTGAATCTTCTCATGCGGTTTTCTAACTTGAAATTACTATAATATTCGTTCGCGGAAATTATTCTTATTAAAGTTCTGGAAGTACTTTAAATGATGTTGTATTATGTAATATATATATGAGAAAATGGAGAATTATTATATATATATCCCACAAAATACGAAACAATGATATTACAATCTATATATCAATAGCAATAATCCATTTCACTAATAACTTTAACAATAATAATAGTAATTGAAAATCAATTTAATTTATTTTATTACCTATTGTACATATAGAAAATCATGATTTCATTTATTTATAGATCTTGAGAATCATTCGCATTGTGATTTATGCATTGTTACTTTTTTTTTTTTTACTCAATTTTATCGTCTTTAATTATTATTCAGTCCAATAATTATTTTTTATTCAGCTTATCTAAAAAAAATTACTTTTTTGCGAAAAAAAATTAAATTCTCAATTACTTTGATCACGTAAATTAAAATCAAATCTTGTTTTAATCTTGAGCGATTAATCGAATTAAATTAAAGTTTGAAAATAAAAAAAAAAAAAAAAAGAAAAACAATTTTACATGTAATTGAAATATTCTGTGGTTTGACATATGAGGTGGTATTTCATCTTTATTGAAAGTTTAAGTCAATTATAATATTTTCAAGATTAATTAATTTTTTTTTTTGATTTTATATGCGTTTATTAAAATATAAAATGTCTGCGGGAAAGAAAGCGTGCTACCTGAACAAGTTCAAAAGTCTATCTCTGTTTTAAAGAAAGCATTGTCGACATTTGCCCTTTGTTATAAAACACGCGATGAAATATATGCATTTGACAGTTACATATATACAATCACCGATTGTCACAAGATAAAGTTATACACAAATACTGTTTATATATATATATACATATATTGGTACTTGTGTCATATAATCTTTTTATCAGATTTCAATCGTTTCATTTGAATAAAAAATTATTCTTATATTTTATATTTTACGCCTTATTGTAATTTTGAAATGTATTGACAGTCATAAATTTGAATTATTATTTTGAAATTATTTTTTTTAAATTATAAATTGATATTTTTCATTTTTGAGACGATTCACTTGAGGCAAAAGTTGAAATTTTGTAAATAATTCATTTTTTAATTTACAATTAGTGTATTTTCAAATTTTCAACTGAACTATATTTTTAATTTAAATATTAATTAATTAAGTATTATTTAATTTTAATATAAAAAAAAATAAAAATGATTTTTATGGGAAAATTTAAAACTGGAATTAATAAATATTCGCTAAAAATCTTATTCAAATTTTATAAAGTAGAATAATTTACATTCATTTGAATTTACATATTAGAAAAATTTTTATTTAAACGAATTTCTATTTTTCAAATTTTCTATTTGAATTAATTTTCATTTAGCAGAATTATTATTACAACTAGCAAAATTAAACGCGCGCAAGCGCGTCAAATTGAGTATTTAATTGTTTGTTATAAAGAAATTAAAGATTAATATTATCAATAATAATTTAATTTATTAGAATATTATTACATATTAAATGATAATAATGAAAATTATATGTTTACAGGCCTCGGATTATACGACTTTTTTCAAAAATACGACTTTTACCGACTTATTTTAATAAAATGCGACTTTTTTTTTACATTTGAAAAAAATGTAAATAAAATACATTTTTTTAGTATAAAATTTAGGTCTTCTTCAGATCTTCTTCAATTTAATTATTTAACAAATTTTGAACTAAAATGATTCTTCACTAAATTTATTATTTTTAATAATTAAATGAAATACATCACAAATTCAATTATATCAAAATTATTTTTCAATTAAAATTTTTAATGAAATTTAACAACCCGTGTGGAAAAAGCCACGATCTTGCCCTCAAGAGTTCGGGGCCCCCGGCGGGGGCCCATGAGGGCTGATCCATATGGCGAATCCATGAGGGGCACCGTAGGGGCCCCGCATGGATCGCCCTCATGATCGATTAGCAAAATTTTCTAAGTCCAAAAATCAAATATTTTTTTATCACCAAAAAATTAATGTTTATAATGATTCACAACAATGAAAAACGCGTTTTTAATTAAAATATATTTTCACTTTTTTTGAAAATAACACTCACACTTATGGCGAATCCATGAGGGGCACCATAGGGGCCCCGCATGGATCGCCCTCATGATCGATTAGCAAAATTTTCTAAGTCCAAAATTCAAATATTTTTTTATCACCAAAAAATTAATGTTTATAATGATTCAGAACCACGAAAAACGCGTTTTTAATAAAAATATATTTACACTTTTTTGAAAATAACACTCACACTTATGGCAAAATAGATGAGGGCCATCGTAGGGGCCCGCATGGATCGCCTTCATGATCGATTAGCAAAATTTTCTAAGTCCAAAATTCAAATATTTTTTCGTCAACAAAAAATGAATGTTTCCAATGATTCAATACAACGAAAAACGCGTTTTTAATAAAAATATATTTACACTTTTTTGAAAATTCGCCTGAGATGATTCATGATAATAATCATAAAGCATATAATTAATTATATTTTATAAATTGCATTTGATTGGAAAATGTAATTTAATATCTTAACTTTAACTAAATGATGTTAAGCACTTTTCTTTGTTAGGTATTTTTGAAGTTTAAATAGCATCAAGAAGTTAGCATTCGTTTTGAAGTAGCGTGCGTAGCGTAGTTGGTAAAGCGTTAGACTCATAGTCCGTAGGTCGTAGGTTCGATTCCCCCCATGCGTTAGATTTATTTATTTCTCAGGTTTGCGTTTAATCATTAATTCTATGTATGAATTAATTGAGAAATGAAAATATCCATTAATAGTATGCATAAATTACATATTTTTTAATTTTTTAATTAATTAATTTATTATTACTTTTAATTATATCTGACAATTAATTAATTAGAACGTTAATTAATAAATTCAATTTGAGTAAGAATTTAATTTAAAATTGAATAATTATTAAATAAATATGTTATTTATTCATAACTTAAGCTTATTTATTATTAATTAACTTTTATTATTAATATTATTGATTAAAAAACATTATGGCAAACTTGAGGGCAAGATGAGGGCAAACGTGAGGGCCCATAAGGGCGCCCGTAGGGGCACCCTCATGGATCGCCCATGCGGGCGCCCTCATCGATGAGCATGTCGTTTCCATGAGGGGCCCCTATGGATCATCCATATGCGGCCTTCATGGCATGAGGGCGATCCATAAGGGCCCCCGCTGGGGGCCCACATCACTTTTCCACACGGGAATAATTGTTTATAATTTAAAAAAAATATATCACAATAAAATTGAATTATTTTTTAAAAATTACAATTCAAAAGAAACTAAAATTCAATTATTACCCGAAATTTTAATTCAAAATCAATTAAAAATCTAATAATTATCCAAAATTTTCAATTTAAAATTTAATTATTTACCAAGTTTTCAATTTAAAATGAAATAAAATTCGATTATTTTCTAAAATTTCTATTCAAAATTAATTATCCAAATTTTTAATCAAAAATGAACTTCAATTAAATTATTATCCAAAATTTCAATTCAAATTCAATTATTTCCCAAATTTAAAATCAAATATAATTAAATTATTCTCAAAAATTTGAATTCTAAATTAATTGAATTTTCAATAATTTGAATTTAAAAGCATCTAAAATTTAATTATTTCTAAAATTTTCCATCGAAAAATTTTTTTTTTTTTATAATTTAATAATTTCAATTATAACTCTAAGGAAATTCAATTATTTTTAACTATTTTAATAATATTCTTTGAAAATTCAACTATCTGAAATCATTTTTCAATTAATTATTTAAATTTTCAATCATAAATGAACTTAAATTAAATTATTATCCAAAATTTCAATTCAAATTCAATTATTTCTTAAAATTTTCAATTCAAAATGAACTGAAATTCAATTATTTTCCAAATTTAAAATCAAATAAAATTTAATTATTCTCAAAGATTTGAATTTAAAATTATTGAATTTTCAATAACTTGAATTTAAAAGCATCTAAAATTTAATTATTTCTAAAATTTTCCATCGAAAAATTTTTTTTGTTGAAATTTAATAATTTCAATTATAACTCTAAGGAAATTCAATTCTTTTTAACTGTTTTAATAATATTTTTTGAAAATTCAACTATCTGAAACCATTTTTCAATTAAAAATGATTTTCAAATTATTGTATTTTGTCTGCATTTTCTAATAAATTTTTAGTGAAATCATCTGAAATTTAAATTAAAAATCACTTAAAGTTTCAATTAATTTCAAAAATCTCAATTTTAAATCTTTGAAAATTCAATTAAATTTAAAAAATGTTTTCCAAAAATTGTTTGATAAATTATTTTTAGTTCTGTAAAATTTAATAATTGTTTAAAAATTAACAATATCTTTTGAAATTTTATTGTTTCTAAAAATTTCAACTTTAACCCTTCTAAAAGGATTATTATTGAAAAAAAATTTTTTATTTAAAAATCTGTAAAATAAAAAACAAATCCACTTTTTTTTTTAAATATAAATCGACTAAAACGACTTTTTGTGTCTTTAAGTTGATTCGAGGCCTGTGTTTTTATAATTAATATTTAATAGGTATTCGTTGACCCCTGGTACCTTAAAAATTAATTTTTTTCAAATTACTATCTTGTACGAAATTTCCTGCTGCATCTTTTTTCTCATCATAAATTTTTTGTATTTGTATACAATTTTTGATTCAATATACAACTTTAAAAAAAATTTCGTTGGTAAACGTTGTGTACTTCAGCTTCGTGAATTAAATTTTCGAATTTGGAATTTTAAAGAAACTTATTCCGAAATTTGGAAACAAAATTATACAACTTTGGCAAAAATGAGAAAAAGAATAATTGTCAAAATTTGACACGTCATAAGATTACTATTCAAAAAAACACGTGAAATCAGAAAAGGCCAACTTCAAGTTAGGACAGAAGGACAGACCAAGCATTTTATTATTATATACATAATTATTTATTTAATATATATGAAATTCTATTTCACGGAATATATATATTTTCAAATTTCTATTTTTATAAGAATTTTTACTAAACAGATTCACATTCGGACTTTGGATATTATTTTTTGGTCCATTGAAATCCGATATATTTGGGTTCTTTTGTATTTATTCGAATTTAGTTTAAAAAAATACTTAAAATTCGGTTTAATAAAAATTCTACTTTATAAAATTCGATCCTCTGAAATTTTTTTTTTTATTTTTTAATTAATTTTTTAAAAATTATAATTAAATATATTTAAAAACTAAAATAATAAATACTTAATTACTTGGAAGAAAAGAAAATTACAATTTCTATCAGTAAATTTTGACAATAGAATTGAAATTTCCAAATTGAAATTCTTGAGAAAATTTCGTTGTATGTAAAATAAAACACGTTGGAATAGGTTAAAGGGGGTTTTCACGTGAATGTTTGTTTAATTAATTAACTGACGTTGAGAATGGATAATAGTAAATTGAAGAAAATGAAAAGGGAGAAATTTTGCCAACTTGGCAACGTTGTTGTCGTCTATAATTCTTGCGATTTCTTTATATATATACAGTGGTATTAAGAGGCAAGTTCACGAACGTGCATCCTCGACATACTCATTGGGAGTGAAAGTGCTATGGGCCCAAGTTTCTGACCCCTTCTATATAAACTCTTCCCTGCCCTCCCTCCTTTTTTTTGAGACGCCCTCGCGACTTTATATATACTTACTAAACTCCTTTGATGATGTGCATATAAGTTATATGGAAGCTATTGCAAAAGTAAAAGATCCGACGAGAGTCATCCGATAAAATGCACACTATACAATCGTGAGGTCATTTTGATCGTGAATCTTTTCTCGTTAACTATCTTTCGAAAATCAAATCCTATATAGCTTCAAATGAATATTGAGGCTATTGATCATCTAGATTATGTCAATAATCATTAATGTGAAAAGTATATATTGAAGTTGTGTTTTGTATTTTCACTTTATGTGGGAAAATGTAGAAATTAAAATTTTTTGTATTATAGAAAAAAATTAGAAGGGAAAAATTTGAAATCCTTCTTCAATCAAATTAATTATGAATTCGTTTATAATTAATTGTTTCTCTAAAAATTTTGACTTAATGATATTTTTTTGTATTAAAGAATATAGAATTATTAATGCTAATGACATTTATATAAATTATTATTTATAATCAATTTTAATTTTTTTTAATAATTAAAAAAAATTAATTTGAATTTACTGCTCGAATCAAAAAATTCAGATTAAAAATTTGCATTGACAAAAAAGAAAGATAGAATTTGAAAAAAATCATTACTTTCTTTATATAAATGAAAGTTGTTTTTTTTTTCATTATTTTTTAATTGAATACTTTGTAATAGCTCATTGTCAGTGAAATACTTTTTTTTTAGTTTTGTTTTTGTTTCTTTTTTTTTTCTTTATTATTATTATTACATATTATAATTTTCACTTTGGAGACTTTTTTGGATTTTTATTTCAAGGCTTTGTTTTTTGTCTTATTTTTCTTTTACTCACAATTATATAATTTTAATACGGGAAACTATTTTGTAATCAAATAATTTTAACTAAACTTCAATGAAAAGTAAAAACAATTTTTTTTCTATTAAAGTTGGAATTTTTTTTTCATTAATTTATTAATATTGAATTTTAAATTGAATATTTTGATTAATTTTGTCTTATTTTTTCTTATAGTTAATTAATGATTATTAATTTATTAATTATTTAGTATATTAATTCTTATAATTTAAATTTTAATTAATTTTACATATAAATAATTTTTTCTATATAGATAATTAAATAAAATTTATTTTATTTTTTTATCTATAATTTTAAGTAATTAGCAACTTTATAGTTATTATTGGTCAAAGAAATCGCGCGTTGCAATTTGATTCACAATGTACACAGGAAATATAAGATTGAAGACATCGTAATTAGAGCTTAACTCCTCACTCTGATTCCTATCGCGTGAGAATCGATTTTTTTTTTTTACTTTTGTCAGCTTCCTTCTTATACTAATTATTTAAATGTAAATACATACCAATTAATGGAATCAATTTTAACACGATGTAAGCGTTAAATATATACAAAAACGATTCATTCAGTATTATCGACACGAAGAACAAACATTTATCAATCAAAATTTTGAATTATTTTACTATTTTTAATTTTCATCAAAATTTTTATTTTTTCACTTTGTTAACAATAATTATTGTCAAATTATCTATTTAAGAAGTAAAAATAAAAATTATTATTCTTAATTTTAATTTTTAATAAAGATGTACAAGTTTTTTGGTTCTTTGAAAATTCTAATAAATATTTTAAATTTTGCAAAAAAAAAATAATTTTTTCAAATTTTCATTCTTTAAATATTATTTAAAATATTTTTTTATCATCTTCTCTTTAAAATGCTTTATGAATTGAAAACTCCTTATACAATTTGCGGTAATTTTATGTCAGTAAAGAATGTTAATTATCCGCTAATTAACATTAATCAATCTTTTGGTAAAATATATATATGCACTTGCATATAATACTTTCGAAGAATTTTCTGATTGTCTTTCAAAAACATAATTTATTCTCTTCTGTTTTAGCGAAAGTAAATATATATGTTTAGGAGGTCTATATTAGGGGATAAAGGAAATAACAATGGAATTTGTCGAAGACAATTTTACCAAAGAGTTTTATAACACATTAGTTTTATCTCTTCTCCATCTATTGTCCTGCCTCTTTCGATTGATTGCCGTCGACTGTAAACCATAGATTTTGCTTTTATTGACATTTCATGTTTCTCTCATATAGATTTATACTTTGCCTTCAAATGAAACAAGTAATTCATCAAATCTTGATATTTTGAACTTTACATTACGCGAATACCTCAGCATTACAATTTTCTCACTATCTGTTTATCGAATTATTATTATTTCAATGATTAAATTATTATCAATTAATTAATCAAAATTTACAAATAATATTTATTCTTTCAATAAATGAATTAAAAAATTTATTTATTTCGTCCAATTTTCATTCGACAAAATTAGTAAATTAGTAATCAGAATTATCATTTAATTAGAATTTTCAGTAAGCTGAATTCTTATTTTGCACTAAATTTTCTTGTTAATAATAAAATTTTGATTTAATCTATAATTATTATTTAACAAAAATTAACCAAATTTTTTACCAAATAAAATTTTGTTTTATATTTTTTGAAATTTGAGAAGAATTTTTTCTAAATTAAAACGAAGAAAAATTTATTTAATAATTGAGTGTATAATTAAAACTATTTCATTGAATAATTAAAAGTATTTTCAATTATTTAATTAAGTTGTTAAAACAATTTTCAATTATTTAATTAAATTATTTTACGATAATAATTTTTGAAGATAATTTTAATTATATTCGATTAAATAATTTCCAATAAATTCAATTATTTGTTTGGAGTAATTTTATATATTTTCAATTATTTGATTCAATATTTGAAGATAATTGATTTAAACTTTTTTTATTTAATTTTTAATATATAATTTTAATTATTTAATTAAGTAATGGAATTTTCAATTAAAAATCCGGCTAAATGTTAATATTGATAATTGAAATTCCAATTCAATCATAATTCTAATAAATAAAAATTCATAATTAAATCAAAATTTTCTTAAATGAAAGATAAATAAAAATATTTATTATTTAATTATTTAATTTATTAATATTTATTTAATATAATAATAATAATAATATATTTATTTTTATTTATTATTTTATTATTTACTTTATTATTTATTTAGGTAATTTATTTAATTATGTATTTATTAACTCAATTTTAATTCGATTTTTGTTAAATATAAATTATATGAAAATTCAATGATCTAATATAAAAAAAGTTCTAAATTTCTAAAAATAAAAATTCGATTCAACAAAAATTAATTTAAATAGAATTTAATTTGATTTAAATTTAATTTAAATTATTAAAATAATATATTATTATTTAAATTAAAATTAAAATTTAATTTAATTCGAATTTGAAAAAAAATTCGGTTAAATAAAAATTCTAAATAAAAATCCAATTCTTTATATTTGAATTTTAAAAGACTGATGGGAAATTCATTCTCATGCAATATATTCGTTTAAAGAAACATTTATCCGCATCTTATTTCGATTGATTTCCAGTTTTCCGTTTAAAATTCCATATCCATATAAGAAATAAATACTTGAAATGTGCGGAAATTATATCAGTTTTGATTTTGAGATCGAGATCGCGGATATATAACGTTTAGAAGAAGAGAGTCGTGATCATCACTCTCGTAAATGTCAGATAACTTTTGCCATCAGTGAGTCATTATTCCGTTGGGAGAAAAGAACAGTTTGATCGTTGTTTATAGAAAATGCAGTAGCTCCTCTTTTATATCGGCAACGTGAAATCGAATGTTGCTTATATATACGCACAAACACAAATTCACTTTCGCAAAATGCTTTTGCACGATTATATTCGTCATGGATCACTTGATATAGGCATCGTCTTCTTTTTCCATTTCAATGCGCTGATACACACGCGGTTGATGTTCAAGATTTCTATGATTTTCTGTGTGAGAATTTTTTTCACACATTTAAAATAACTTCTTCTCCACTTATCCTTTTCTTAGGTTTTTTTCCTTTTTTTTTTGTATCGAGACGCGCACAGATTGAATAGATTTTAGAAATGTTTTGATAGAAAAGTAAATGTATATATTTTAAATTAATGAAAAAAATAGTAAATAGAAATTTCCAAGTTGATTTTTTTATATATAAAATCATTTTATTTATATTTTTGTTTCCATTTTGAAAGTTTTGGAAAAAAAATGATATTTAGTTAAATCTTTTGTTAAATAATGATTTTTGTAATATTTTGATAAATATTTCAATTTGAGAGCTGAAAAAAAAAATCATTGACAAAAGAATTTTACACATTTTTTTCTTTAAAAAAAATTCTTTAAGAAATTATTTAAAATTAATTTTTATATTTTTCATTTAAAAATCATTTTTTATTTTGAAATTATGTGACAATCACCATTCTCGGTAAGAGGCGAGTCATATATATATTGTTTTCTTTTGTATAATAAAAATGTAAATCACATGACTTAAAAGACAATATGAAATATCGATGTTTGAATATTTATAGTAATCGTAAAATTTTGCCCTTTAAAGAACTCGTAAAAAGAATACCGATACAATATCTTAACGGGAAGAATATTTATGATTCAGTTTTGTAACATTGTCGAGGTGTCGAAAAAAAAATTACTTCTCCTTTTATTTCTTATTTTATTATTCGATATATGTTACAAATTTATGCATTTGAAATAAAAATATTTTATAAATTAAAAAAAAAAGAATTTTCTAAATTACTAATCAATAAAATTAATTAGCTGCTTATTATTCTCGATTCAGATCAGCGATATTCAAAATCAGCACACAAATTAAGGTGAAAGTAACGCGATAAAAATATTCTAATTTTAATAAATATTATTCATTGTAATTAACACCAAATCATTATTTTCTTGGAATACTTTCATCATTAAAAAAAAAATAAATAATTTCGAAAACAATTTTTCGCAGAAATAAAAAAAAAAAATTAATTGTGACTATTTAAAAAATGCAAATAGTTTCCGGTTATATAGCATATATATAAAGACGATGAAATGTAAATTTTCGATTGTAAAAGATCGTAAATGTTCTCTCTATGTCAACAGTCTTGGTAGGTCCATAAATATTCAAAACAAATCGTGAAAGACGCGCAATGACAGTCGCGGAAAATGTGAATAATTAACCGTCATTATAGAAAAGTAGTAAACGCGACATTTAAGAGATATATGTAAAAAGGGGCGAATTTTTTTTTAAATTCCTTTCGCGGGGGGAATACTTTTATTTTCTTTTTTTTTGACGAAGATCCTGGGACACGCCTGGGGCTGTGATGAGAGTATTTCGAAACTTTCTAAAATCATTTTATATATATATATATATGTATGGTATATAATGTTGAGTAGAGACATAAGATATATTTTATTTGTATGAGTGCGGTTGGTCCAGTACTCAGCATCATCAGATGAGTGCGTTTGAGTGCGCGAAGACTCGAAATGTGTCATTAATTTTCCGGAGTGGCATTACACACATGTGTATAAATGTGTTTGTGATGAAGCCACAGGTGTGATGCACGAAAGAAATTCCAGCAGGTTCATCACTGCCTCCCGTCTGGGTTTCACTTTTAAAAAGTTATCGTCTGAATTTCAAGAATATAATATTGTCACATTCACTGACACACTTTTCACATGTATATATATAGTTTTCGTCTCGTTTTCGCGCAAATTGCAAAACTTTTTCATTTATTGGTTCCGGAATTTCTGAAAGTAATTGGCGAAAATTCGATATTTTTGAATTATCATTATTATACAACTATTTTTATATTTGAAACTATTTTTTTTATTTTTAACTAATTTTTCTTTTAACCATGTTACATTTTTTTACATTTGATTGAGTAATTTAATTTTAGTAACTAAAGAAAATTACAATTATTAAATTAAAAAATGAATTCAATAATTAAAAAATAATTGCAATTATTATGGAGTAATTTAAGATTTTTCAATTATTTTATTCAATACTAGCAAAATTAAAAGCGCGCCAAATTGAGTATTTAATTATTTGTTATAAAGAAATTAAAGATTATTATTATTAATAAGAATTTAATTTATTAGAATATTATTACATATTAAATGATAATAATGAAAATTATATGTTTACAGGCCTCGGATTATGCGACTTTTTCCGACTATTTTTTTCAAAAATACGACTTTTATCGACTTATTTTAATAAAATGCGACATTTTTTTTACATTTGAAAAAAAATGTAAATAAAATACATTTTTTTAGTATAAAATGTAGATCTTCTTCAGATCTTCTTCAGTTCAATTATTTAACAAATTTTGAACTAAAATGATTCTTCACTAAATTAATTATTTTTAATAATTTTAATTAAATACATCACAAATTCAATTATATCAAAATTATTTTTCAATTAAAATTTTTAAGAAATTTAACAATTGTTTATAATTTAAAAAAAAATATCACAATAAAGTTGAATAATTTTTTAACAATATCAATTCAAAATAAATTAAAATTCAATTATTACCCGAAATTTTAATTCAAAATCAATTAAAATTCAATAATTATCAAAAATTTTTAATTTAAAATTTAATTATTTACCAAGTTTTCAATTTAAAATGAAATAAAATTCAATTATTTTCTAAAATTTCTATTCAAAATTAATTATCCAAATTTTCAATCAAAAATGAACTTAAATTAAATTATTATCCTAAATTTCAATTAAAATTCAATTATTTCCCAAAATTTTCAATTCAAAATGAACTGAAATTCAATTATTTTCTAAATTTAAAATCAAATAAAATTTCATTATTCTCAAAAAATTGAATTCAAAATTAATTGAATTTTCAATAATTTGAATTTAAAGCATCTAAAATTTAATTATTTCTAAAATTTTCCATCGAAATTTTTTTTTTTTTAATTTAATAATTTTAATTACAACTCTAAAGAAATTCAATTATTTTTAACTATTTTAATAATATTCTTTGAAAATTCAACTATCTGAAACTATTTTTCAATTAAAAATGATTTTCAAATTATTGTATTTTGTCTGCATTTTCTAATAAATTTTTAGTGAAATCATCTGAAATTTAAATTAAAAATCACTTAAAGTTTCAATTAATTTCAAAAATCTCAATTTTAAATCTTTGAAAATTCAATTAAATTTAAAAAATGTTTTCCAAAACTTGTTTGATAAATTATTTTTAGTTCTGTAAAATTTAATAAAACTGTTTGAAAATTAACAATATCTTTTGAAATTTAATTATTTCTAAAAATTTCAACTTTAACCCTTCGAAAAGGATTATTATTTAAAAAAAATTTTTATTTAAAAATCTGTAAAATATTTTTGTTAAAATAAAAGACAAATCCACTTTTTTTTGGAATATAAATCGACTAAAACGACTTTTTTGTGTCTTTAAGTTTATTCGAGGCCTGTGTTTTTATAATTAATATTTAATAGGTATTCGTTGGTCCCTGGTACCTTAAAAATTAATTTTTTTCAAATTACTATCTTGTACGAAATTTCCTGGTGCATCTTTTTTCTCATCATAAATTTTTTGTATTTGTATACAATTTTTGAATCAATATACAACTTTAAAAAAAATTTCGTTGGTAAACGTTTTGTGTACTTCAGCTTCGTGAATTGAATTTTCGAATTTGGAATTTTAAAGAAACTTATTCCGAAATTTGAAAACACAATTATACAACTTTGGCAAAAATGAGAAAAAGAATTGTCAAAATTTGACACGTCATAAGATTACTATTCAAAAAAACACGTGAAATCCGAAAAGGCCAACTTCAAGTTAGGACAGAAGGACAGAACAAGCATTTTATTATTATATAATAATAATTTGAAGATAATTTCAATTATTATTTGATGCACTATTTAAAATTGTTTCGATTTAATATTTGAAAATAATTTTAATTATTTTTGAGTAATTCAATTTCAGTAACTAATGAGAATTTCATTTTTTTTTTATTAACTATTATTAATTATTTCATTGACTAATTGAAATTATTCTCAGCTATTTAGTTTAAAATTTGAAGATTGTAATTTAAATTATTTTACTAAATTATTTGGCGATAATTTCCATAATTTGTTAAAGTATTTATAGATGAAATTTTAAATATTCGTTTTAAGTTACTGAATATAATTTCGATTATTTAATTAAATAATTCAAAATAATTTTAATTATTTCATTGAATAATTAAAAATGTTAATTATTTGTAATTGAATAATTCCAGATAAAATTGTTGAAATAATAAAAATAAAAATTTTATTTTTCAGATAGAAAAAAAAGACAAAACGTTTGCCCAATATGACAATTAGAATTAATTTCCATAAATTAGATTCGAAAAAAGAAAAATTTTTGAGAAAAGGAAAATTGCAAAATTTTGTTGAAACATCTACATTTTTACTGAATTTAAGCGCTAAAAGATAAAATATAACGACTTCCTAGTCGTAGAAAAGTGGAGGAAAAAAATGTTCTCTTTTGCGGTATGTATGTATATATGTGTGTGTGATTTTTCCGGAAAAGAAATGATGTGGAGATAGATCTTTTGTTTACTCGCGTATATAAGCGGGCGCCAAGGGTGCGGCTATATGAGCGTGCCAGTGGCTTTCTTTGTAAATGTCAGAGCTAAGGATTTTCTCCTTGGTGAATTTACTTGGATAGTTTATTTTCCCTACTTGAACGATCTTCTCTCCTTGTGGTCTCTCTCACTCCGCGGCGTGGGAAGAACATTCTGTCATGCTAATCAAGACGCTTCTGTCGGGATGTGAGGCAATAACTATATACTATATAAAACATGCAACCACTTGTCGTCAAGTGGAACTTCATATATATATATATATATATATATATATATATATATATATATATATATATATATATATATATATATATATATCCTTTAAACGCTCTTTAAGAAGTGTTGACAAAAGTCCATTGCAATTATCCACATCATTCAAGGTGTTAATTACATCGTTTCGTTTCAATTTTATTATATATATATATATATATATATATATATATACTAGAGGGGCTACGCCCCCCTGCGCGCTTCGCGCGCCAACCCCCCTATTTTTGGCGGGAAATACAGAGAGAGATGAGGGAAGGGGGAAGGACTTGCGGCTATATTCAGACCCTTGAAACGAACATAACCTCAAAATTTAGGTCATTTTTGATGGAGGAGGTGAAATGAGAGGAGGGAGGGGGACTTGCGGCTATATTCACAGCCTTGAAACGAACATAACCTCAAAATTAGGTCATTTCTGGCGGGGGAGGGGACTTGCGGCTATATTCAGAGTCTTGAAACGAACATAACCTCAAAATTTAGGTCATTTTTGACGGAGGAGGGGAAATGAGAGGAGGGAGGCGAACTTGCGGCAAAATTCAGAGCCTTGAAACGAACATAACCTCAAAATTTAGGAGGGGGGACTCCCCCCTCCTAGGTCAAGAATTCTTGAAACAGCGGCGGCGGCGGAGGCGGCGGCGGCGATATCTTTTTGTAATATATATATATATATATATATATATCAAACGCCTCGGGTCAAATTTTGTTTACAGTAATTACAATCTTCATTTTAAGAGTTACTTTTTAATGCGAAACTTAATTTACATTTTTCGGAAAAATTAAATTTCAAAGTTCAAGTAATAAAAAAAGGTTTAATATTTATTTTCAAGAAAATTAGTTTATATAATAAATTTTGAAGAAAATTAAATAATTTAATTAAATTTTGCTTTTTTATGGAAAAAGAGCAATTTCCTTTTTTTTAAAAAAAATTCTCATGAGAATATTAAATTTTAAAAAATATACTGTTGCATTTAATCTAATTAATATGTCGTGTTTCCATCAAGTCGCGCGCATTTTCCTCGCGTGAAAAGTGACGTTTTACATGAATCTTTGACTTTTGAATGCATAGCTCAATAAAAATTTTTATTTACTTCGATTATATATTATATACAAATACGACATTATAAACTCGCGAATTCGTTTAATCTATCGTTTTACGATTAATTTCTCTGAATAAGCGATGAAAGTTCACGTGTGTGTATATATATATATATATATTATAAGACACACAAGATTTGTAGAAACGTGTGTGAACCACTTCACCTATAAATAGGCGGGGTCATATAAAGAATAATTAAAAAAAAAAAATTAAAAAATTACTTTATTAAATTTTCTTGTTTTATTTCCTCTTCGTCGAGTATTTAAAAGCACTTTCTAATATCATTTCTATTATTTTATTTTTTTTTTTTATAGCAATTATTAAAAGCAATTTGTTTAATAGATCAAATATTTGTAATTTATAACTATTTGTAGAATGATAATTGTTATTTTTCAAGAAAAAAAAAAACCACAAACATGAAAAAACTATAATTGACGTCAATAATCATACGAGAGTGAAATTAGAGAATAAAACACGCGAGGAACGTATAAATTATTGTCACACGCTTTTAAAACAATTATCCGTTACGTGACAAATTTCCTCTATAAAATTGTAGAGAATGTTTTTTTAAAAAAAAGAGATTAAAATTATTTAGTAAAAAAAAATCAGAAGTAAATTTTACTTCCGGGAAAAATTTGAGAAAAAAAAGGAAAATTTATGCAAATTTCGATATAGAAATGAATTGATTTTTGTTTTTTGACAAGGCAATAAATAATATTGTTATAAATTTTTGAATATCATTAATTATTTTTTTTTTAAATCTGGAAAGTTTGCATTAATTAACCAATGTACAATGACTTGGTGTAAAAGATCATCGAGTTTCTTTTGCACATAATTCATTCGAGTAGATTTTTCTGTCCTTTTTCCCGTGAGACTATGAATGTCTTGTTTACTTCCGCGTGAACACGCATTCGAAGCATCCTTCGTAATACTTGGTTTTTGTATATATATCCTTATAGTAAAAGCCTCCGCATAAATTTTAAATTAAATTTAAATTTATCAAAATAAATTGCTAGTTATTTAGTTTAATTTTAGAATTTCTTAAAGGAATCTATTTTTTTTATATAATCTAAATAGAAAATTATTTATAGTAAAACTGATAATTTCCGAATTTTCTATAATTCAATTAAATTTAGATATTTTAATATCAATTTTTAAATTTATTTCTTTCTTTTTTTTTATTTTTTTACATTTTAAATATATTTAAGAAAAATTATAAATAATCGAATTAATTTATTATTAATGATTTTTCATGTATAATTTACTTTTGATTTTTTTTTACAATTTTTTCAATATTTTTAATGAAAAAAAAAATGATAAAAAATCAAATTAATTTATTAACTGAATCTTTTTTTAATTGTTAAGAGGAAATAAAATTTTTTTTAAACTCTAATTTATTGGGCCCTATTTTGAGACAGTTTTAGTCGTTCATTAATCATAATGAAAGAAGAAAGAGAAGTTGAAAAAATAATTGAAAGCCTAGATTTCAGGAGCGAAAACCAATTTGAATAACAAATTGCTCTTTGCCATATTTAGGATGACAGAAGTTTTCATTAGTAGACAATGCTCATGTTTAGTTGGGATACAAAATGAAAACATTTGTCTCTGACGCGCCTTTATCTGTTCAACAGGTAGTCCTTCTAACGTTTCATTGTGAAAAGAAACAAATTTCAATCAGCCTCCCAACCACACATACACATATATATGTACTTCTTATAACGACACAGTAATTCTACTTGCATTTCTATTACGTATTCAAATACCTTTTATAAATGGATCTTTCATTCAAATTCCTTCAATTCAATCAAAAGAGAATCTCTCAATGTAGATTTAATAAACAATTTTGCCTTTTGAAAACCATTTCCTCTCCATATACGAAAACCTTTTGCAATAATCCGTTTCAAAATTGTATGAATGGAAAAAATAAAAAAAAAAAATTTTTTTTTTAATAATGAAAACTAATTTTTTTATTTTAACTGTTTCATAATCATTTCCTTCTTATTAGATGACTTTTGGAAAATTTATTTATTGAATAAAAAAAAAATTATCTTTTTTGAAATTGTGAAAAAGATATTTTAATCTTATATTATTTTTTAAAATAAAATAAACAGACCAGAAGCTAATTTGAATAAAAAACTAATAGAGTATTTTTTTTCCATTCGTAAATTCTGATTAAACGTTATGTATCGATTTTACAAATAACAGTTTACGAATAAGAAAATTAATAATACTCGAGAATTTTCGATGAGGAAATTGAGGATTGATTTTGCAAGAAAAAAAAGTAAAATAAGTATGAAAATCGAACAAAATTGGTGAGAAAGTGGTCCTTATATACAAATCCAGAGGAAGATGATATGTTCTGCGTAAAATTTTTATAGGGGGATTATTATGTAAAAACGTATATATATATATATATAAACTCCCGCTCATAATAAACGTTGAATTGTTGAGAGAGGAATGAGGCACGTAGTTGTTTCATGTTTGTCGTGCTTTTTAGAAGGAGAAAATCACCTCAGGCATGTATATCTTCTTATAACGTTATGCTCAAATGAATGGACCTTTGCCTTATAAATTTATCTCTCCTTTACTTTATTATACAAATATACACAGATTTCAGTTTTCAAATGTCCACAAAATAAGAAATGATCATCGATTTTAATCTCTCTTGTTAACAAACTCCGAAAAAAAGTCACAATGTGATTAGATACAGTAAAAGTGATTTTATCATTCCATGGAAATTATAAAACATCTTTTGATGTTCATTTACTGTTTCGTAATTTATATTTTTGAAGCTAAAAAAAAAATTATTTTCGTGATTCAATTTTCTGAAAAAAAAGTATTGAACTTGATATTAAGAAGCCTGATTTATTTTACGGTGTGTAAAAGCGGTGTTAAAAAGTCGTTGACTCGCGATAGTTATTATTAAAGGAGACAGGAAGAGAACGTCGTTTTGTTGCTAATTTATGCATGTTATTATATATACTTAGAATCTATTATACTCTTTTATCTTCTTCTCAGACACTTGAAAACTCTCTTAACCAATACATCTTTTATTATACCATCCATTAATATCTCATATTTCAGTAATTTTTTTTTTTTCATTAAATTTATATTTTCTTCCTTAATATCTTTTTGCCTCTTTGAAAAATTGACAAATTTACAAATTGAAATTAGAAAATCATTTTTACTTTTTCAGAGATTCGCAGTGATATTTTTCGCCGTGATTATCTCAGTGGCTCGAGCCACTGATGATTTAAAAGCCAAAACATCAATACCTCAGGGAACAGCAACACCACCAGTTAAATTAGATAAAACACTTCGAAGAGCACTTTTAAGAGCTCTCACTGATTTAGAAACAGAATCTGCCGAGCAACATGTCAACAATAATTCCGAGGAAAATCTTCAAATTGACAATGTAAATTCAAAGAAGGAGGAAAAAAATTTTGAAAAATCAACATTTTCCTTTAATCATTTCTCTGGCGATGATGAAATTACCAACGAGGATAAATTACAAAATTCGACATTTATCGAAATTGAAAAATTTGTCTCATCTGATTCGCCCGTTACTCTAAGGACAATTATCGATAAACCGAGACATTTTCTCAAGGTATATTTTTTTTTGTCCGTTTCTAAATAAATTACAAATTTTTTTTTTTAAATTTCAGTTTTGAACTTTCTTTTTTCTATTTTTATCGTTTAGGTAACCAATGCAATTTCTCCTGAGAACTCATCATCATCATCATCGAAAAAGGATCAGACAGAATCGAGAAATTTAAAATCCTCGAGTCCTTCTTCGGCCAACGAAATCGAAACCGTGACTACAAAATCTACAACGGCAACACAATTCAAAGAAACTCTCATAAGGAGCGAAAGTAGTGGTATCGCGGCCGCCAATGCTCTCGTTGCACCAAGACCCACAGCCTCAAGTCCCACGGTGTCACCAGCAACAAATACTTCCTCGAGAATTGCCACTAAATCGACCAAAAACAAAGACGATGACGTTGAGGATGTGAAAATATTTCAAGCACCACTTGTCGCTGCCTTCACAGTTCAACAGGATGAGCGAGGAATTCCCAAAAGTGTCGTTCCAATTTATCGACCATCAGGCGATGGTCAAGCATTAACACTTCAAGAACAATTGGATTTTAAGCAAAAATTACTTGAAAAACAACTCGCCGATCTTCAACAGCAACAAATTCAACAAACACAATTTTTACTACGTCAACAACAGGCCTACGAGGAACAAGTTCGACAGAAACAACAACAAGATATTTACAATCAAGAACAAGCGAGTTTAAAACGTCTTCAGGAACAAACGAGACTCAAACAAATTGAAGAGCAACGGCAAAAACAATTTGAAGAACAACGACAAAAACAATACGAAGAACAGCGACAAAAACAATTCGAAGAACAACGACAGAAACAATTATTCGACGAGCAAAGACAAAAACAATTTGAAGAACACGTTCGTTTGAAACAATTGGAGGAACAACGAATTTATCAACAAAGACTTCAACAGTTGCAACAACAACAACAAAACAATTTTCACCTTCAACAACTTCCTATTGAACAGAACAATGTTTTGTCATTCAAGCAACAGAAGACCAATAATAATAATAATAATGTTCGTCTTCAGCCAAGCATTGGATTGGAATTACCACAAAATATTCCGGCAATTCCATTTCAGTTTCAATTTCAAGATCAATTGCGTGCACAACAACACAGGCAACAGCAACAATTTCATCAGCAGCAAAATTTTCATCAACAGTTCCCGCAACAGCAACAGCAGCAACAACTTCCACCGAAACAACAACCGCCACAGAAAATTCAACAACAAACATTTGCTCCCTTCTCTTCTGATTTTCAGCCACCTATAGTTCCACCCACGAGATTTAATCGACAGGAGGCATTTGCATCAGTCGGAAATTTTGGATTCAATAACATTAACAATGGGTATGCTATTTTTTGAAAATAATAAATTTAAATTAATTTTTTAATTCATCATTGAGTAATAAAAAAATTATTGTATTTAATTTATAAAATTATTTTTAAAAAAATATTATAGATCAAAAATTGCCTAAAATACTTTTTTTTAAAAAAAATTGTTATTAATTTAAAATTTATTAAATAGGGTTGTTGGATAATTAAAAAATTTTTTTTTTAAATTCTACACAAGTAAATTGCACACCGTGAAACTCTACACCCGTTTATTATTTAAATATAAAAGTAATTTTAATAAATTCCACAGAATTAAATTGCACACTGTTAAATTCTACACAAATTTTTTTTAAAAATGACGTTGACAGTAACGAATTTTATTGTGTGGGAAAGTAACGGCAATGCATTACAATATTTTAGCAAAAAAATTTGAAAGAAATTAAAAAATAGTTCTATAAATTTGGTAAAAAAATTAGCTTTACGTTAATAAATAAACGCAAATATATATCAAAAAATAATATTCGGATAATGTTATATTAAATTTAACTTAGCTTAATTAAAAAATAATTTTATCAATAATTTAACTGTATAGACTTGAAAATAATCAAATTTTTCTAATAAAAAAATGTGTAGAGTTTAGCGGTTTAAATTTGAATGTGTAGAATTTTACAATAATAATTCCCATTTTTTAAAAAATAAATTTGTGTAGAATTTAATAGTGTGCAATTTAATTCTGTGGAATTTATTAAAATTATTTTTATATTTAAATAATAAACGTGTGTAGAGTTTAACGGTGTGCAATTTAATTGTGTAGAATTTAAAAAAAAATTTTAATTATCCAACAACTAATTAGTGTAGAATTTAACGGTGTTCAATTTAACTGTGTAGAATTTAACAAAATTAATTTTTTTTTATTATATAAACGTGTGTAGAGTTTAATAGTGCAGAATTTAACAAAATTTATAAATTATTTTGTAGAATTTTACAGTAATAATTTACATTTTTTAAAATAAATTTGTGCAGAATTTAACGGTGTTCAATTTAACTGTGTAGAATTTAACAAAATTAATATTTTTTATTATATAAACGTGTGTAGAATTTAACAGTGCAGAATTTAACACAACTAATAAACTGCGAAGAAATTTATTTTGTAGAATTTAACTGTGTAGAATTTTATAGTAATAATTATCATTTTTTTAAACAAATTTGTACAGAGTTTAATGGTGTTCAATTTAACTGTGTAGAATTTAACAAAATTATTTTTATTTTTAAATATAAACGTGTGTCGACTTTAACGGTGTACAATTTAACTGTATGGAATTTAACGAATTAATTTTTATTTTTAAATATGAATGTGTGTAGAGTTTGTCGGTGTGCAATTTAACTGTGTAGAATTTAACAAATAAATTGTGCAAAATTGAACTTGTGTAGAATACAACATTGTAGAATTTAACGTGTAGAATTTATACGGTGTAGAATCTAAATGTGTAGAACTTGAACCGCCCCGTTTTTTTAATTATCTTACTTAAAATTTTATAAATTAGTATATTGAAAAAAATCTATTAACCAAAATTAATATATTATAATTAAATTAAATAATATTATAATTAAATTAAATAATATTTAATATTAAATTAAATAATGAAATAAATATATTAATATTGATATTAATAAATTTGAAATATTTTTCTAAATTTCGATAATAATTTGCAGATCGCCAAACAGAAATACCTTCAATTTCAATCAAATACAACAGAGACAACCCTCAAGTTTCGATCAATTTAGTCAATTTCGCCAAACAAGACAACCCCTATCGTCAGTGGTAGCAACACCAGCAAAACAAATACAAAATCTCCTCTATCAATCAGGAATTGCAAATGAATTACAAAATGGTATTCAAGGCTTTCCTGGATCGCAGGAAGATTTGAATATTGTGTCGAAAGTTTTGGCATTGAACGTGGGTGCGGTACCATCAACGAACAATCTTCAATTTGATATAAATCAACGAGCCTTGGCTTATAATAGAGCGCCAAGTGTCGCGTGAACTGTTGACTATATAAAAGGTCCTTCAACCTCCATATTATAAGCGATGTTGCTCTTTTGCCAAGTCATGTAAATTGCTATACGAGCTGATGATATTAATAAGGTGAAATCGAGTTCTCTCATTCTCACTCTCTAGAAAACATATATATATATATATATATATATATATATATATATATATATATATATATGTATATTTACTGCTCACGTCGGAGCCACCAATATGCTCATCTTATATGCTAAGAGTATCGTTACGTGCCTCACTACTCACAGATGTCTTTTATGACTTGAGAGGATGTCTTCAGGCTCATCGCGCCGACAACTGTATCCGTGACTGATTAATCGACGGGTTGATGTCTATTGTAGAAAAACGATGACGGCCAACAAGTGTGCTCATGTGATTTGCCCACGGCTATTTTATAACTAAACTGTCAGAAATTGAACTGCTCATTGTCATATGTTTCAGGGTATTATTAATATTATTATTTTTATGCAGTTAAAATAGACTAGCGCGTTACGTCTATAGATTCCTATTGCCACAGGCCTTGGGGTGTCTTCTTTTTTTTTTTTAAATACGATAAAGCCGGTTTTATGTCCTCAAAAAAAAGTGAAAATCACAAATTCAAAAAATTTTGTTTTAAACAATTTTAATTGATTTAAAATTTTTAAATCATTTCAATTATTCGAATTCGTTGAATACAATTTCAATCATTTTATTAATTTTTTTTCCTAGATTATAATTCTTCTTTGTTGATATTAAGAGATAATTTTAATTATTTTATTGATTAATTGAATATATTTAATAATCGAAGATATTTTCAATTGATTAATTAATAATTTTTACTATTTGATACAAAAATTAAAAATATTTAAAATTTTTTGAATAATTTAAAACAGTTTCGATTTTTTAATTCAATATTTACAGATAATTTCAATTATTTAATTTAGTTTCAATTAATTGATTAAATAATTGAAAATATAATTTTAATTTTTTACTAAGTATTTGATAGTATTTTCAAATATTGGATCGAATCATTATTTTTTTTTTTTTTAAGAATTAAAATTATCGACTTTTTGCAATTTTTAATCATAATGTAAAGGAACTTTTTTTTGTTGCTTAATATGTCGTTCCGAGGCCTGTATTACTTAAATCTTCTTATTTTGAATGGAGAAAATTTATTTTAAACTGAGAGGAAAAATAGATTTGCTTTTTTAAAAATAAATTTTTTTTAATCAAAAAACAAAAAATTATAAAGAAATCCGAATGAAAAATAGTGGAAAAAAATTAAAATAAAACAAGTATAAAAGAATCAAATATAAACAAAGTCAAGAAAATTATTTTTAAAAAATAGAAACAAATTCAAGAAAATCAATTGAAAAAATAGAAACAAATTAAATGAAACAAGAATAAAAAAAACAAATTCAAAAAAATCATTTGAAAAAATAGAAACAAATTAAATGAAAAAATTACAAGAGAATCAATTTAAAAAAATAAACATAGAATAATAAAAAGAAAGAATAATAAAAGAAAATCTAAAAGAATGACAAAAAGTCAATGACCTTTATGGTGTTTGAAAATTCGATTCTTGTCGAGTTTTTATTTTCCAGAAAGGAAAAGAAGCAGCTTTCCATCAAGAAAAAATTATCAAAAAACAAAATATTTTTTTAAAAATAAAAAATATAAAGAAATATTCCACAAATTTATTATTGACAAATATTTTTATTTTATCATTTTTTTTTTTTTTGATTTTTAATTTTGTAATTGACAAATTTTTAAATACCTTTCTTTTAGAAATTAATAATTTTTTTTTTTTCGAGAAAAAAAGTTTCTCTGAAAGAAATAGAAAGCCATTTATTAAAGAGAATGTAATTAATATTTTGAGACAAAAAAAAAAAAATATCTCCTTGGCCAAGAAGCTTTTATATTTCTAAAAGGAAAGCAATTAATTCCATATACGAAGAGTAATAATAATATATATTAATTATACGACGTGAGCATCGGCCACGAATCAAAGAACTATATAGTGTAGTGCGAAATAATCATTGTTGAACTGAAAAATAAGTTATAGATACCACTTACAAATAATAATTATTATATAGGTAAAAATCCTCTAAGAATGGAAGAGATTGTATACTCAAAAAGTTGTTTGTTGCGCAATCTTATATATTCCATCGTTATAAATTATTGCGACACTGTTTTCTGTATATAATGCACGGTCCCATGTAGCTCTCATTCTTTTTCTTTTTTTTTTTATTTTTTATCTCTTTTTCTTTCAATTCAGATTGCCAGGTTTATTACTAATTAGAGACTGACAGTAATTCCATCTAGTGAAATGGGCAATAATACACAAAGCTAACATTGCAATCAGAAAAGATGAATTCTCTTTTTCTTTTTTGATGAGACTGACATTATATATTTTTTTCTTCTTCTTTATTAAGGGTATAACTTCCAATGAAAGTTGATTTTTAAAAAAATTTTATATATAATATGTACCTCACTTTCTTCTTAATTAATCAGAAAAGAATTTAAAAAAAAAAATCTTTTTTTAAAGTAAAATATTTTTTAAACAAAATTGAATTTATTTTCAGTACCAAAGGGCTTTGTGCCTGTAAATCTATTGATAAATAAATTAATTTTTGTTCTAAATTCTGAATTTTGAAAAAAATGAATTATTTTTTCTCTATTTTATTATTCTTTTATGTTTATTTAAATTTAGAGGAAAATTCCTTTTTTAAAATAAGAAATTTGTTTCTTGTCTTTGGTAATAAATTTCTTTTTTTATTATAAAAATAAAATTTAATTCTATTTATAAAAAGTAAATTTTGTTTTATTGAAAATAATTTTTTTTTTTTTTTTTCTATAAAAATAAAGCTTATGGAGAATTATTTGACAAAAAGTACTATTTGAATTTAAAATTATGGAAGGTTTGAAAATAAATTTAATTAAAATTCAACGAGAAAAGCAGAATTTCTAGCAAAATCGTGATTTTCAAATTGACGTTGGCAATAAACTTTCCCCGACTATATAGTTGCATATATATATATATATATATATATATATATATATATATGTTCAACACTTTGATTGTACATATAGGTATATAAACCTTCTGTGTATCTAAATTGTAGAATTCAATATGTCCTCAATTTCACAAACTTTTGCTATATAAATTATTATAAATTTCTCTCCACAAAGAAAATAGCTTTTTTTTTATTTTTGCAAAAAAATTTTTTTTTTTAGTTTTTCCAAAATAATATTCTTTTATCCTATTTCTTAATTGATCAAAAATTACTTTGTGTATTAGAACCTTTACAAGTGAAATTTTTTCCTACACAATTTTTTGACTCAACATTTAATAAAATAAAAAAAAATAAACCAAAAATGTGAATAAAAAAAAAATTATAAACTGAGACTAAATGGCGCTATGTATATTTTTTTTTATAACTTTTAAGAATTAAATAATATAATACAGAAATCGAATTGACAGATAAAATTTTTCACATGTACATAATAAAATTTAAAACAATGAAAGAAAAAAATGACAATAATATTGAAGAAAATTTCTTTCAAGTCTTTAGTTTGTAAACTTATAATTTTATGTTAAGTACTGATAAATATTATTATTATTATACAATATAATTTTAACGAATGGGTGAGATTATATAATCGAATTTAGTTTAATTGCTTATAATTTATCTGATTGCCAATACATGTACGATTCATTGTAAAAATGTTAATAAAAAAAAAACTAATTTGTTTCAAGATATTATACTTTTTTTTCTCTTTACCAAATTATCGTAATAATTCAAAAAGTTAAATTTAAATTTTTCGCGGTAATTTAAAGAATTTTTTTTCAAACATTCGTTTCCGTTGACCGGCCAATCAGAGAGGTTCTTATTTTAGAATGTTACGAATATCCGGAATTATAGAAATGTATTTACTCTCTGATTGGTTAAATTGATTTCAAATTGTTAATTCAAATTTAGTTGGTTTTAGTTATTTAATTCAAATTTAGTATCTATAAATTTTCCGTTTTTTAATAAATAATAAATATTGTTTTTAAAGTATATTAATAAACAAACTTACAAAATTATTATTTTACAAATTATTTTGTATTTTATTAATTTTCTAAATTATGAAATATTTTATAATTGTTTTTATTATATCTGATTGGTATATAAATAAGTATTTAATAATAAATACATTAAAAATTTTAGTTATGAAATAGAATTTTTATTTACTAATTTTTGTACAATAAATATTTTTTTAAGATATTTTTTTTAATTTCTTATAATTAATTATTTTGACCCTTTTTATTAATTTTTTTTTATTAATGTTTCAGGAAAGCAGACCTTGAAATTTTCACGAGAAATTTACAAGAAGTTGGAAACAAAATGAATGATTTTTTTTTCCCCAAAAAAAGGAATATTTGGAATAAAATTTATCTGATGATCTTTTGAAAAATTCGGAATAATTTAAAGGTATAGTTAAAAAATATTTATTATTTTTATTCTTATATAGGTAATTAATCTTTTTTTAAAAAATTCTTCTAATTATAAATAAATAGATTTCAAAAAGTTAAACGTAAAAATCTTGATTATCGACAGATGATCAAAAATCAATTTATCATCAATTTTTATTATTATTATTATTAACAAATTAAATTTAAATTAAAAAGTTAAAAATTTTAAATTAAAGTAATTCGAAATTATTAAATTAAAATTGTCAAAAATATTATTGTTTCTTCACTGGTTTAACTATTTTTTAATATTGTTACCTATTTTTTTTTTTTTTTTTTTATTTATTTAATATTTTTTTCATATAGTACTGAATTTTTTAACCTTCAACAAAAGATATAAAAACCTGTTTATTTATTTTTGATATATCTAATAAATAATCTATGCATAAATAAAAAATATTTTATATTTTTACAGTACATCATTCTTTAATCGAACGCATGCGCTGGTATGTTTTGTGATATACTCTTCGAAACGTCTCTGTGGAAATAAATCGCCTTCGCATTCATTATTATCAATCAGTGAGAATAGTTTGTCTTGTTTGCCGGTCAAAGTATCATCATTAAAATTGCAGTGTTTATTTGACTTTGAAAAGAGAGTGCGAGAAAGACATTGACAATGGATAATCAAGCGCAGCTGATTAGCGAATTGCGTGAAAAGTTTTTTAAAAAACTCGACGAAGACGGACCACCAGATTCTAGTGAGAATATATAAATTTATTATTTTATCTTTTTTTTGTTTTTATCACTCGAGAATGTTAAGGAGAATTGAATTTAAAATTTAACTACAATTGCAATTAATTTTTAATTTTCTCTGAATCATCAAACAGTACATGTAATTAATTTTTCACCACAATTATCATTTGCAAGAAATTTAATTTTAAACTTTGTTGTTTTTTTTTTAGAAAAATAATTATATTTCTTAGATAAATTTATTTTTAAATTTATTTTAGTAATTGGTAGAATAAAATCTATTTTTTGGAGTAACAAAACAAATTAACGTATGTACATAACCTTAAAAAGTATGGTTTAAATTTTTCATCTGATATTTTGGAAGAAAATTACATATTTTAAAATTTATGTTAAAGCAGAGTTTTTGTTTTAAATAATTTTTAATTGAAATTATATTTTTTATTTTGAAAAATTGTATGTGTAAACAATGTAAACATAAAAAGAGGTTAGGTAAATAAGTGAGTGAAAACAAATTTAGCCTTTAAATTTACAATATTTGTTAATTATTTAACGTTTTTTAAATTCTTTATTCGTTTTTTGATTTTTTTTTATATTTTTTTTTATTAAAAAACAGATTTTATATTATAAATTTTAGAATGTAAACTTAATTTTGTTCAAAGTCCAAGTGAATGTATCGACGCTAATTACGAAATTTTCTTTCATTATATTTCAATAATTCATATTGTGAAGGTAATCATATGTTTGAAATAATAATTTATAGATATGGTAAATAAATATTTTTCTAAATTTTCTTCATTAAAAAACGAAACAAGCAGCTCAAATATGAAAACTATCAAAAAAACTGTTTTAAAAATTTTTTATTTCTAGAATATCAATAATTTTACATGTAAATGAAGGTGAGAAATTGATTATAGAAATTACATAATTCTAAATTGATTTTGTATTTTTCTTGAATTTATTTTATTTCAAGGTTACTATAGAGTTTTTAAAAATGTCCACTTGGTGTCGAACAAAGATCAAAGCTTGATAAATCGTTGAATAATTAATGGTATAAATCATAAAATTAAACGTCAACGTTAGCTATAGTGAGAATTTAAAGAAATTCAACAATCGAACATTTTTTTGCAATATTTCATTTATTTATAATTCTTTTCTGTTTTTTTTTAAGGTGGTTTTCATCCCGTTGACGTAGCTAAGGTAAAAAATCAAGACGACTGGCTGAGGCGTTTTTTGGAGCATAATGATTTTCGTTTGGATGAATCTTTGAAAATGTTATGGGATACTTGTGAATGGAGAAGAAAATTTGGCACAAATGGTAAATTTAATTTTCTTTTTCACCAAAAAAATTAAAAAAGAAATTTATAATTTATTTTTATTATGTTCAAAAGTGTAATAAAGTTAAAAAAATTAGAAAAAAAATAATGAAATAAGTTATTAATTTTATTTATATTCTTACAGATATCACGTTAGAAAATATAAGAAGAGACTATTTAGAAGATGGTGTTTGTTACAGTTATGGACACGATAAAGATGGAAAAAAATTGTTTATAGTAAAATCGAAATTACATACAAAGGGTTCGAGAGATTTTTCAGAACTTCAAAGATGCGTTGTTTATTGGTTCGAAAGATTAGAAAGGTATTTTTCTTTCTCTTGAGTTATTATGGAAAATTTAATTTTTTTTTTCTACAACAGAAAAGAAAAAGTTTGTATCAAAATTTTATAATTTCTTTTTAGAGAAGGAAATGGAAATCAAATATCGATATTTTTTGATATGGCGGAAGCGGGTCTTTCGAATTTGGATATGGAATTTACAAAATATCTTATAGGCCTTTTTAAATGTTATTATCCACAATTTTTGAATTTAATAATCATCTATGAAATGCCCTGGGTTTTGAATGCGGCGTTTAATATTATAAAATCATGGTTGCCAGCGAAAGCGGTGCCAAAAATTAAATTTGTTAAAAAATCAAATATCAAGGAATATGTGGATTTGAATGTTGCATTAAAATCATGGGGCGGTAAAAGTGAATATATTTTTAAATTTATTCCCGAGGATCAAGTAAATGGCACTGTGACTAATGGAAAAGTCGACAATAATAAAAAGGTCCTATTCTATTATAAAAATATAATTATTTTTTATTTAAATTTTTTCAAAATATTTCATTATAGTTTTCTTAGCTTATATTATTGGAATATTTTCATAAAATAATGTAGTAAATTTAATTATCGAATTTTGTAGTTATAAAAATTGTATTTAAATTTTAGGTTCATTTTGCCGAAAATTCTCCTATGACTGAACAGCCAATGAGTGGTTTTGGAGATCAGACGAAAAATGAAGAAAAGAGTAAGTTTAATGAAATTTTCATTTTATTACATTGTTATTTAACAAAATTTCCATTTCATCGAATTTTCATTTCGTGGAATTTTTATTTAATCGAATTTTCCTGTGGATACAATTTTTCTTTAATCGAATTAATTTTACGTTTTTGTTATATTTTCGACATGAAAATTGCGTTACTTAGATTCTGAAAATAACAAAATGTTGATAAAGAATGTAATTATAGAAACCTTTAAAATTTACTTAATTGTTAATGACAATTTTTTGTTTAAATTTTATTTAAAAATTTATTAATGCTACAAAATTTTGAATTTTAGTGCTGTCAATTGAGCCCGAAGTGTTGGTATTTAATAAAGAAGGAAATGAAGTTGTAGGAACAATTACATTGAAAAATATTACTTCCGATAAATGTTTGTCTTACAAGGTAAAGAAAAACTTCTTTTAACTTTTGTCATTAACTTCTGTTTTTTTTTTTATAATTGAATTATAAATTAATTTGAATAATTAAATTTAAAATTAATTCATTGTTTTAAAAAAATAAATTTAGATAAAAACCACTTCTCCGGAAAAATTTCGTGTACGTCCAAGTACCGGAATATTAATGTCTTCACAACAATGTGTAATTACTGTTGTTTTACAACCTGGTTTTAATTTACGAGGATTATTACACAATGACAGATTTCTCGTTATGTGCCTTCCCATGAAAGATACCCAAATGACAACTCAAGAATTGGCAGAATTTTGGAAGGTTAGTATTTTATTTTTGATTTATAAAATTTATTTCTTATTTTTATATACTAAATTCAAGACAATCTTAAAATTCAATTTATTTATTCAATTTAGCAGTTTATTTGGTCATACGATCGTTTAATTAAATTTTGTTTTAATTACATTTAATTTACCTTGTTAATCTATTTATAAAATGAATTTTGTTTTCTTGGAAAATAAAATTCTTTCCTTTTAAAAAATAAATTGTTTTTCTAAATTATTATAAATAATTTTCTTCGTCTTTTTTTTTATATAGAATGTTGGAAAAGGAGCGGAACAACATCGACTTATTTGCCGCGAAGGAAGTTATGATAATGTTGAAATTTTAAAATCCAACTCCAATTATTCAATATCAAGTGCTTCAATTAATGATCGTTCACTCGATGGACTATTTTCTAAGGTAATAAAAAAAATTAATGAACAATTTATTAGATATATTAAGAGTGACATTTATAAATAAATTAATTACTAATTATTAATTAGTAACTAGATTAAATAATAATTAAGTAAATAATATATTTACAGAGAACATAATTTTAATAAAATTTCAAATTAAATTTTAGATAAATCGCTTAGAAGATCGTCACAACAGGTTGTATAATGAAATAATAGCTTTAAAACGTATGTTATTGATATCGGTTATTTTAATAATTTCTCTGTCAATATGCATTTGTTGCATATTAAGAGTCGATATAACAACTAGTCTTGAACAAGAAAATCATCGATTGTACGATTATGACACGCAGGATGTGCATAATTAGAATTTATCTAATATTATTTAAGTTAAATTTTTTTTATTTTAATGAAGGATTTTTTTTAATTCAGTCGAGCCAAATAATGATCTCTAGATTTTAACTGAGAAAAAAATTATTTTATAATGTACAAAACTATTTAATATTTTTTTTTTTTTTTAAAGACATTCCATATCATTTTAAAGCGATTGTTTTTATTTTATTTTTCTAACAGAAGCTATTTTCTGACTTTGAAAATTTTTAACCTTTACCTATATAATATCTATTGTTAAATGATCAAAAAAATGAGTATAAAATATTTTTTTACACTTTATACTTGATGCTATAAATATTGTAAGAAAAAAAAATTTTTACTTTTTCTCTATTGTGATGAAAAGCATAAAAGAAAAAAGAAAGGAAACATTTTGTCTAACCTTTGAAAAAATGGACAATTTTCCATAAATATTGTCATATATGTAAATTTCTTATGTGTACAATTTTAGTTTTACTTTAAAAAAACATCGAAACTTATTATTAATCTCTCTCTCTCATTAATTTGAGAAATATGAAAGTGAAACAATTTTTTAATCGATTGTGACATTTGTCCAATTTTCTTTTTTTTTAATATTAGATCATTAATTTGAATTTTTTTAGAATATTTCTTTTAAAGTACCTAATTTAAATAATTTTATTTAATTTTTAAATTTTATATTTTGGTTAACTTTTTTTGAAAGTTTTTTTTTAGTTTCTATTTTCTGATTGCAAATTGAATAAATAATAGAATTAAATAATTAACAAATTTTTCAGCTTTATTCAAGTAAATCTGATACGCGATTTTTCCTGAATATTGTATTTCAATTATACAATTAATTTATTGCTTACAATAATAATAATTATTATTTCTTCGCCATATAAATAGAAAAAAAGAAAAACTTTTTAGAAATACAAACAGGGCACAAATGATAGTCTTTTATACTAATTAATATATATTTCTTATTTAACTGACTATATGAAGAAAAATAAAGAGTAGCTTGTAATTTATTTTTTCTAACGATAAATATTTAATAACAAAAAAAAAAGTGAGAAAAAGCTGCGATAAATTAGGTTCTTCGTTGCTTATCTTGTAGATATTGTATACTCTCAAACATTATATTATTATTAACTTTAAAATAATTTCAAAGTGTATAAAAAAAAAAACATTTATAACTGTTTATATTATGTATGAAAATTTATAATAAAAACTGGATTTAAATAGAAAAAAAAATTTTTTTATTTAAAAAGAATTATTAAATTAATTAATATTTTTAATAAAAAAAATTACAATAATTTATTAATTAAGTATAATTATTATTTTTGATTCTCATAAGAAAGTATTGGATTTTAATTTGAATTTAGGGGATTTTTATATAGAAAAAAATTGTAATTAATTTAATTTAATAACAATTTTACAAATCGTGAAATTATTGATTGTTAAACATATTGTATAAAGGTTACTTGCAAATTATATATAGAAATACTTATAATACATACATTCTCTCGTTTTCCATTCTCTATGCGCAACGCTCTATATCAAATGATTACAGGATAAGACCGTGTGGGTTATTAGTAATTTATAAATTTAACATCCGCGTATTTAAAAATCAATTCTATTATAACAAAAGTCAATTTTTTTTCATATATAAATTTAAATTTGTTTATTTAAAAACAGAATTGTTGAAAAAAAATTCAATTTTTCCTTCCGAACAATAGTGAATAAAAATACTGAAATCATAATCCAAAAAATAAAATTTTTTATTACAAATATTCATTACATTTATTTGTTACAATTTTTTTTTAATTTTGTTGATTAATTTAAATTAAAATTAAACAATTTTAATTTATAAATATTTTTAATATGTCAATGGATTAATGTCATTCTATTCTATTTTATTTTTGACAATGAGTCAAATTATGTGATAACGTTTGTAATTAACGTTTCAATTTCAAAAAAATAAAAATGAAAGTTAAAAAAATTTTTTTTATTATTTATTTTGAATTTTTTTTTTGCAATAAGATCTAGTGTATTGAATTCAGATCTAGTTATGATTTAACATACAGAGAAAGTCAAATATATTTGATTACGAGGAGTCTTTAAGGATATATGAGACAAATTAATTCTAATCCTAAAGTGTTAAATTAAAAAAATCTGATACGTTCTCCCCGGAATTAAATTACATCCGTGACATTAAAAAAAAAAAAAAAAATTGAATATAAAAAATATTTCACTATAACAAATTTTATATTTAACACTTCATGATTAAATAGTAAATGTGGATCAAACAAATAATTAAAATTTAATACAGGAATAATAATTTCAATATTTTACATTTTTTTAAATTTATATAAAATTTTATTCATAAATTAATTATTACTTACTTTATTGATAATTAAGTTTATTAATTAAATATAAATTATTAATTCTAGTGGATTAATTCTTTATAATTTATTTATTAATGTATTTATTAAAAATTATTCGCGGTAACTTTATTTAATTTTTTATATAATAACAATAGTAATATTAACAAATTGATATGAATAAGAAACAGAGTAGAAAACACTGATCTAGTTTTAGTTTTTTTTTTTTCTTTAGAAATAGCATATCTACTATTTGATTATCGAAACTAATTTTAAAATTTGCTTTATAGAAACAGGGAAGTTATCAGATTTCGACTCACGCGAATTTATAGCCAATAATTAATTGACTGAAATAATTCTACACGCTCTAATGACTCGATATTACTTTCATTGGATGGGATTTTTTTTTCTTTTCAATAATAATCATCAAGGTCAAATTGTTAAATAATAATAATAATTAATGACAAATAATATCGATAGTCGAATTTATAAAAATTTTTTTTTAACAAATTTATTTATTTATAATTTACAGATATAATTTAGATAATAAAAAAAAATTGTGTGGTAACAAAATTCTTTTTCTTAAACACAATTTTCATCTCGTTTTGAAATAAATCGTTATTTAATGGTAACAAAAAAAGAACACTAGAAAAATAAATTTGATCTATTATATTATAATATATATATATATGAAAAAGTCACGACATACATGTTCGGCACGTAAGGAAATTTATTACTCTCGATTGCAAAAGACTTTTTATGCTTCTGAATCTTTTTTGTTTTTTTTTCTTTAATAATAATTTAATTGATATGCAATTCATTCACCTAAACCCGCCTCTTTTGGTCGATAAATAATTTATACCTATAATTATGTAACTAGAATATTAAAGGTTCATTTTATGAAAAAAATATTTTTTGAAATAGGGATTATTATTATTATTTAGATTATTCCATTTACATTGTTAATTTTTTAATTACAAAATTTATTATAACATTTCTTTTTTTTCTAATCTATATTATGTTCACAGTTTTATATAATTTATCATCAATGGGAAAAATTGAGTTCGAAATGACAGAAGTTACAACGAAAAAATAAATAATAGACGCAGGAGTGCCGCAGCTTCCGTGGACTTTCGATTTACACTTTTGATATCAAGGCCGGTCACATAGTTTTGATTGAAAATTGTTTTCAAATGATCAATAGGGGAAAAACAATAATTATTGTTGGTGACCAAGTCGCATGAGTTTAAAAACCATAAATTCAATGAGGCGTGTGTTTCAAAATGCCATGGGAATTGCCGTTACAATTTTTCGAGGTAAAAGAAAAATTAAACTCAATGAAACATACACGTGACTTCATTAAGTAGATAAAATGCAAATTAAATTACAACGCCAATCACGATTATTTGATGACAATTTTCGATAATTAGCATCAACAAGAAAACATTTATTTTTTTTTTAACTTAAAAACTATTGAAAATTTTATTATATTAATTAATTACAACAATATCAAGGGTGAAATTGTTTATAAACAATTTTTTTTGAATTATTTTTATGGAAAATTCGAAAATTCTCTTAAATTGAATGGAAAATTGAATTTTAGGTTGAAAACTGAAATTTGAAAATTAAAAAGAATTAAAATAATAAAAAATGAAAAGAAAAAATTGTAAATTAAAATGAAATTAAAAATTGAAAAAGCAAAAAGAAGTAAAAAATTGAAAACAGTATTTTATTTTTTTCATTTTGACAAAAAAAATATAAGAAATTAATTTTATTTTTTCGGAGTATTAAAAAAGGAAAAGATTAAAAAATTTGGGAATATATTTTAAAAAATTATAAAATCACCAAAAATTTGTAATTTTTGTCTTTGAATATTTAATTGCAGTAATTTTACGAAAAGATCAAATTTTCTGAGTATTAAAAAAAAAATATTTTCTCAATTATAAAATTGGAAGTTCAATATATTTAATTAATGTTTGGAACTCTTCGTAAGCTTCTGGTATTGAAATTTATTGTGTGAATTTTCCATATTGAAAGGAAAATGTATGTAATGGCAATATATAAAAGAGTTACCCAACCTTTTTTTTATTATATCTATTTTGCTTTTAAATTGAACCGAATAAAAAAAATATTTACCTCTGAAATTTACCATTTTAAACAATTATTTATAATAATATATTATTACTTGCCGTCTTTTACACTCTCCTTTGTCAGAAAAACGTGTTACACCTTAAATTGTGTATTTCACATTTTCTGAAATTGTACACATATTTTTTTACCTTTTTTTTAAAAAAAATTATTTGGAATGTAACAAAAGCAATTTTTTGTAAAAATTTCGGCAATGTCAAGAATGTGATAATTTAATTCAACTGAAAGTTCAATTTAATTTTGTTTCTTTCCTTTTTATTGTTAGAATAAGAATATAAAAAAATTAAGAACAAAAAAATATCTTATTTAATATTATAATTTATTAATATATATTCTAAGAAGATTTTATTTATTTTTTGTTATTCTACGAGGATTTTTGAAATTTCTTTTTATTTTTCAAGAAATTGTCATGTTTTTCTCTTTAAAGAGAAAATAAATTTTTTTTATATTCTCACAAAATTTTTCTTTTCGTAAAATTGAAAAATTTAAATAAAATATTAATTTTTAATTTGTTTTGATTGTAAATAAATTAAATAATTAAAAAAGAAATTTCAGTTTAAAAAAAAAATAAAAAGAGGAATTGAAAATTTTTACCACTTTAAAAAAAATTGACCTCTAAAAGTTTCACAAGGGTGGTAAAAACAATGTTTACAATATCCGGGAGCTGGAAGGTATAACTTATTAAGATTCTTTTGTATAATATGAAAGAATTGTACATATGAATGTGTGATATACACATGTATATGAAAGTTAAAATTCTATATACATACGTATTTAGTTTAGCATGTGGAATAGAATTTTGCAATAGTTCTTGGTTTAATATAGTATATGGACGTCTCCTATCACTATCTCCTCTATGGGTCTTAAGTCTAACAAGCTCAGTTCGAAGTTGGCTTTGAAAAACGTGAACAAACCCGTGGAGTTCCCCCTGAGTTCTCAGTGGTAATCGAATCATTGAAGCGAATGCATATTGGCACCATTGACAAAAAAAAATAAGTTTTTTTTTTTTTTTTTTTTTTTTTCTTTGAAAATATCAAAAAATAGTGCATGGTGTTTTAAATTAAAATAAAAAAAAAATTGTTCCCATTTTGTGTTGGGACTATTTTCAAAAATGAGGTGAGAATTGAAAATTTAAGTTTTCACCGGCTTTTTGTATATTATTTTTATTTTTTTTTTAAATGTGCAAAAACAAATTTTGATTTTTTGTTTCTAAATTTTAGATATACAATTTTTAGTTTTTGTAAAAACAATTTTCTGCATTAAAAACAAACAAAGAAAATTCGTGTTTGAAAAAGAGAATATAAAAAATTTACAATAAATATCGAAACAGAAATTTTTATTTCTAATAGAAATTATTATTTTCAATCGTGGACACAATTTTTCATTTTTAAAACAAATTTTTATAACTTAAAAATGAATTTTGACTCGTAGAAACGATTTTCGGTTTGTAAAAACAAATATTTATTTCTAAAATTAATTTTTGCTTATAAAAATCATTTTTGAGTTACAGAAATCATTTTTGACTTATTGAAACAAATTGTGAATAATAATTTGTAATTTTTACCTTGAATTTTCGGCATTTTTTTTTTTTTTTTTTTCACCACAAGAAAATCCAATATTTTTTTTTTAAATAAGCGAAACTAACAGGTGTTAAAGTATATATTATATATTCTTTCAACATTTTAAAATGATAATTTTTTCAGTTTCTTCTTTGTGAACCCAAACCTTGAATTTCGGAAACATCTAAAAAAAAAGTTATATAATTGTAATTTTTAAAAAAGAAGACAAAAAGAATGTCCGCTTATTTAACTCATTGAAAGAATTTACGTGTGTTTTTTTTTTTTTTTTTCAAATATGATCTAGATTTTTCTATTGAAACGTGCGATGGTGTGCCTAAGAAAAGATGAAAGAAGCAAACGTTGAATCTGTTTATAAAAAGTCACAATGCTATTGTTTCAAGATTTAATATTTTCTAAACACGACACACTCGCCTTTCTATACGATAAAATAATTTCCATTCCATGTTGCTTTGGTCACCATATCATACCAATATTGTACATTTAAATTTCTCTACATATTTATTTTATCAGATATGAAAATCTGCTTCTATTTTTTATATAAAAAAAAAATCGAAAACCATGAAAATTACATTTTGTTATACTTTCACTGATATTTTAACACAAAAATTAAAAATATAATTTTATTTTTAAAATATAAAGACATAATAAAAATAGAAAAAAAATTTAGTTCAATTAAATAAACAGGTTCGATTCAAATAAATAATTACACAATAAAGAATGGAAAATAATTTTCATTGGCGTTATTATTAAACATTAAATAGAATCGTTAAAGAAAATTAATTGAAAATATAATTTCAATTTTTAAATTCCAAAAAAAAATTGTACTTGAAATAATATATAAATAAAAGTAATAGTAAAAATTAATTGAAAATATAATTTCAATTTTTAAATTCCAAAAAAAAAATTGTACTTGAAAAAATATATAAATAAAAGTGTATTATGGTCCCTAAAGTAACAGGAACTTCGAGAAAGTGAACCTTTCCTAGAGTGCAATCCTTGAAAAATGGGACATGTGAAAGGAATGTTGCAAGTACTTTCGTTAAAATTTAAACGATGACTAGTAAAATAAAATCTAAACCTTCAATTAAATTTGTTACTTCAATTGTTATACACGCCTTACGTAAATATACACCAATTTCAATGCTAAATAGTTTGAATAGTATTTTCCACATAGAACTTTTTTTTCTGTAAATAATAAACATGCGCAACTTTTTTTTTATACATAAAGCAACAATTTTTCGTTAAATAATAACAATAATATAATTCAAAAAAGGGGCGATAAAATTTAATCTTTACAATTATTTATTGATTTATTAGTTTCAGTTTATTTAATTACCATCTTTCAAAACGGATCGTTAATAAAAGTATTTTAATCACACATTTACTATATTTAAAAAAAATTCTCTTAATTATAAATTAGATTAAAAAATTTAATAAATGAAAAATGAAAAAAAAAAAACTAAATGAATTTTTCTTTTTTCAGAAAAATTATATTTTCTCTTCTACTGATAATATGGACCACACCATCGAGGTCTGATCTCCTCGATACAATAGCTCAATGGCCATTATTGGATTTTGCATTGCCATATGACGCGGCTTTTTTACAATTATATCGTCCTGAAAATGTTGTTCCCACGGGATTTGAAGTTTCTTGGCATAGAATATTTATATCGACACCAAGATTAAGAGCCGGTGTACCATCAACATTGAATTTTATACCAAGAGATATTCCACTTGGTAGTAGTCCACAATTACAAGCTTATCCATCATGGGATTGGCATGTTGCTGGTAAAGGAAATATTAGTTGTTCAACAATTATTTCCGTTTATAGGACAAAAATTGATAAATGCAATAGACTATGGGTTCTTGATGCTGGTGTTATCACGTCAATTGATGATTTTCGTCCTGTTTGTCCGCCAAAAATGCTTGTTTTCGATTTACAAACAGATACACTTGTTAGAGTGATTCATTTTCCACGAGAGGTTTATATTTTTATAATTTATATAAATTTTATATATATATATATATAAATCAAAAATTTGTATTCAAATCTTTAAATTAAAATTGTAATAAATCAGAATTTTTTTTATTTTCTTTTTAATCAAATAGAAAAAATAAAAATTGAATTTTTCAAATAATTAAATAAATTGAGTTTACAAAATAATTGTATTCAATTCTAATTTCAAAATTAATTGAATTTTAGAAATAATTAATTTAAAAAAATTATTTATATTTAAAAAAATATAATACAATTATATATAATTTATAATATATTATATATATATATTTAATATTTAATCATATATATATTTAAATTGAATTCAATTCGAATTTTCTTTGTGATTATACTTTTAATAATAATTTAATTTTCAGTCACTACGACCTCATAGTTTATTAACAAATTTCCTTATGGATGATACAACGGCGAATTCCTGTGACGATGTTTTTGTCTATATAGCTGATACTACTGCAGCTGGTAAGAATATTTTTTCATTATTTTTATTTGCTTAATTAATTTTTCAACTGAAAAATCTAAATAAAAACCAAGAGATATAGAATTATTCCATTAAATTTATTTGGATTAAATAAACACAATTTTTAGATAATTTATTTATTTATAAAATTTTTTTTAGGTATTCTTGTACTGGATGGTGCTTCGGATAGAAGTTGGAGAGTCGGTCATTCATCCATGTTTCCTAATCCCGATTCCATGACTTATCGGGTAAAATAAATTTAGATTTAATTTTTTTATTTACAAAAAAAAGAAATTGTAGCTTTATTTTTCTAAATTAAAAATAATGTAATTATTCATGTGTCCCTAGATGTAATTTTTAATCATACAAAATAAAATGATTTTGATAAATCGTAATTGAAGGAAAAAAGAAAAAAAAAACTGTTGTACTGAATAAATATTATAAATATATCAATACCGTAGGCAAAAATTTTTTTAAAATATTTTTCCTATTTTAAAATTATTATAAAATATAAATTTACATAAAATAATGAAATAATTGATAATTGATAATAATAATAATAATAATTGAGACGTGTATTTAAAAAAATTTAACGATTTTTATGTTTTTTTTTTTATTATAGATTGGTGAAGACATTTTTGAACTGCCAGACGGAATAATTGGATTGGGATTTTCGGCAAATTTAGGGACAGTTTATTTTAATCCACTCGCTTCTGATCGTCTTTTTAGTGTTCCAACATCGGCACTTCAAGCTGGTCCTCCTCCTTTTGGAGAACAACTTCCAGTTACTTTTATCGGACGAAAATCCAGTCAAGGTCCAGCATTGACCGTTAACTCTAAAGATGATTCGATTATTTTTTCACCTCTTACAGAAACTGCAATTGCAGCTTGGCATCCTTTATCAAACGATCAAAGGTAGAAGAAATTTTTTTTTCAAGTTTTGCTGATTTTAATTCTATTTAATTATTTTAAATATTGGCGATTTTTAAAAAATATTTTTATGTACATTCCCAAAAAATGGAATATTTATTCCAATTACTTTACAGGTTTTTTTTTTTATTTATCATTATTTATTATTATTTTATTTGTTTTCTGATATATTTTGTTTATTTTTTGTATTTATTAAATTTCTAATTTAATTTTTTAATTTCTCGCAGGATACTTGCCTACAATCCAGAACAATTGCAATTTGTGGCAGAACTTAAATTTATCGATAGGGACAGAGAAAATCTTTGGATGCTCTCAACAAAATTCCAAAAGTTTTTCCTAAGGAAAATTGACGCTCGACAAACGAACATTCGAATTATGCGATTACGACCATCACAAATGCATCCATCACATAAGGGACAATATAATTTTCCAAATTCTATTTACAATAATAACACATTCAGACATTAAATTTTCAACATTCTTTTGTTTCATTATTATAGTAATTTAAAACTCATGAAACTAAAATAAGTTAAAATTGACGTCAATTTTGAAATAAAATTTGACAAATAATAATTTTAAAAAATTGATAATTAAAATTTTTTAATTTAAGTGATTTCAATATTTCATTTTATTTATTTGTCAATTAAAAAAAAAAAGGAAGAATATATTTTTAGGGTAGTATGAATTTTTTTGTACTTAGAAAGAAAATAACAAAAAAAATTACATTTAACAGAAAAAAAAATTGAAAGTAAAAATTAAAAATTAATTTCTACAAAAAATAATTTGCAAAAATAGTTTGCAGCTATAAAATGTGCAACTTTAAAAATTTCTTATAGAGATTTTAATAAATTGATCACTCATCAAAATCATTGATGAATTTAAAAAAAATCATCAACTAAAATTTTTAAACGAATAATAAAATCTTGTATAAATATACAATTAATTCAAATACAGAGAAATTGTATTTTTTTAATGCTTTTAAAAAACAATTTCAATATTTCATATTCATTATTACTTTAAATAATTCATAATAAATACCTGTAAATAATAATTTTCTTTTGTAATTTTGATTAATTAGTGGAAAAAAAAGATTGTCGAAATATAATTTTTCTGTGTAAAATAATTAAAGACTGTATTGAACAAAATTTAAACATTGCAAAAACCTAATTTTATACATTAATTTTATATATAATTATGTATAAAAATCATTGTAAAAACATTTAAACTATAAAAACGTTTTTTAATTTGATTAATTGATTAATTTATTGGAAAAAAATTTACAATTTTTAATTCATTGCATTTTAATAAACTTTAGTTGATAAAACAGTCCTTTATCATAAATATTAAAAACAAAATTTTAATTTGATGATTAAAAAATTAAAAATGAACGAAACTATTTTTTATACACAAATATAGTCTATATTCCACACGATTTTTTAAAAAAATATATTAATAAATAAAAAATCACAATTTATAGTAAAATAAATAAATTAATGAATTATAAAATAAACTAAAACTATAAATATGTAAAATAAAATGACTCCGGAAAAATTGAAAATTTAAACATTTAAATTTATTTCAAATGAATAATTTTTAATAACAAAATAGAAAAAACGAATATTTATTTAATAATAAAAATTTACTAAAATTCACAACTAATTTAATTATATTTAGAAAATTAGGAAAATAAATTTTCGTGTATATAATGAATAATTTTTTTCTTTTCTGAAATGAAAATTAATTGAATAATTTGAAATACATTTAATCGTTTCGCGTAATTTCAGTTCGATATCATTATTTTTCTAATAATGAACCGGTCGATTGTAATACGTGTGAAAGTATCTATAATAAATTTACAGTGAAAATTTCTATACTCTTATGACATCACAATTTATTTTCTAAATATTCTCTAAATTTTCATATATAAATTTGTTTTTATTCGTTTTTTTTTATTTTTTGATTATAAAATGTAATTCACTATATGAAAAATAATCTTTATTTTTATTTTTTGCATTGCCACATAAAATCGATTTTCTAAACAATTATCAGATTTGTCAATGATAAAGGCATAGGAATGTTTGCTATGGAAAGTGTTTTTTTATCTATTTAATTCAATCGATATAGCATATCCGTACGTGTAGTATAATATAGACGTGACTTAGAAAAATTACGTTTTCGACACTTTCGCTGTATATATACAATACAAAAGCGACGAATTTTCTGTTAAATTTCCCAATCTTTCCTTTTTTTCTCTTTTTACACATTTAATAGTTTTTTTTTTATAAAATTCCTCTTCGTAGGTAATTTCTTATTTTTTAATTTGAATTTTGTTTTTAAATAAAATAGGAAAATTTTATTTTCACTGATACAAAATTTTGAATTTATTATTTTATTTGTTGCCAAGAAAAAAGATTAATTATAATAATATTGAAAAATTAGAAAATTGAAACAAAAATTGAAAATTATATTAAGACAAATATAAAAAAAAAAATTAGAAAAAAATTTTCCTTTTTCAAATGAATCATGAAAAAAAAGAAATGTAAGAGAGAAATAAAAATAATTATTAATAAACTAGTGTCAATTGTGACCTAATACATTGACCCTTGTCTTTGACATAAGTAAAGTTTTACTTGACACTAATGAAAAGCTACTTTACTGCTTGTATATAGTATTAGAAACGTTTACGTAAATAGTGATTTAGTTAATAATACACATTGCCAATTAACGGAAGTGGAACTGGATAATTTATTTTAGTAAAACTTTTTTATTTGTCTAACTTCAGTATATATATTTTCTTCTCCCTTTTTTTTCTCAAATATTTATCAAAGTCATATGTAATACACTTGAACAAGTTTCTATTTTATTCTATTCGCAAATAGACGAAAGCTGCCTCGATTACAACGCGAAGAAACTGATTATAAATTAGATTCATATTATGTACAGTGAAATCGATAGACATGTAACTTATTTAAATGCGAACCATTTTCATTAATTTAATGAATATTAATTATTTTCTGTATATATATATATATATATATCTCGCAGGTATTACATTACACATAACATTTTCGATCTATGCGCATTATTGGAAAATCGTTAATTAATTTTTCGTTCCTATTTTTTCTTTTCAAAATTCAAAATTTTTTTAAAATTATTCAAAAACAAATTTTCCAAAAATTAATTTATTCTAAATTTGTCAATTTTTTTTTTTTAATAAGAACTGTAAAATAAATAATATAAATAAATAAAATACAATATGTCATACAGAACAACAATTTAAGCAAAGAGAAATTTATAAACCGATAATATGCAAAGCTAGTTTATCAAGTACAAAATGCGTTATGCAAAATACAAATACTCCAAATGTCGAATGCTTTAGTTCAATTTCACTTTTCTAGTCAATTAAAAAAAAAAAATTATCTCTTAATTCATACTTTCCCAATGATTTTATATTTTCTATATGTTATAAATATTTTTAATGAATAATTATATTTTTATTTTGATATAATTTTATATTTCTAATAAAAATTAAAATTAATAATTTATGAAAATTGAATTTTTAATGGAATTTTATATTTTATATTAAATTATTTTTGCTTTTTTTTAAATTTACTTTGGAAATAAAATGAAAAATTCATAAATTAAAATATCATTTTTAAGTGATGTTTGTTTAAAAATTGAATTTATTTCTAAATACTATTGAAAAAAGTGAAAGAAAATGTGAAAGCCAAGTAAAGAATGAACAGTAAATGAGTACTTGTAAATCTAATTTATGCGCTTTAAAACAGCGAGAATAACACTTTCGTCATTGACTGTTGTTATACTTATTTGTATTTTGAATCACTATATTCATAATATTAATATAAATAATTTATTAACCAATTTCCAAATTTCGTTTATTTAATTTTATTTATTTATTAATTTTTTAAATTTCTTTTTGTTATTTATTTTTTTGTGCATTAACTTTAAAAATGTTTTGTTTCAATTATTTTTTTTTTCAACTCACATTCTCAACCGAAATGAAATAATAGACAAACGTGTAAAATTTACCTATACCTATAATTTTTCACGAATGTTATATAACAAAAAAAAAAAAAAAAAAAAAAAATGATACTAAACGTAGAGTGTGAAATCTGAAAAATTTTAAATACCCTTTTTCTATTATTAATTATTAAAATATATGTATAACATTCAAATTTACATAAACAGAATGGTAATTGTAGATTTTTCATTCGTAAAAATTTTGTTACACCTTTTTCCAGTGATTTGAACAAAATTGTTTTTCAGAAAATTTCTTGCAATGTATATTATATAATTGAAAAAAAAGCCGAGAACAAATATTCACGACCAATGTAATATATTTTTTATCTTCAAGAGAAATGTAAAAAGAAATTAAAACTTGAGTAGTATCAATTATAAACAAAATTCCAGTGAACAATTGATATAATCAAATTTTTATTAAAATTATATTTTTTCACAAAATCAAAATTATTTCTCTCTTTGTTTTTTTTTATTATTTAAATTGCATTTTTTTCCTTAATTTAATTTATTAATTATTTAGGGAATTAATCAATTAATAAATATTTAACAAATTCAATTAATTATTATTATATTATATAATTATAGTTACATTGGCCAATTAAATAATTTTTAATTAATGTTAATATTACTAAATTAATAAATAAAGTTTTATTTATTTCAAATTAGTTTTTTCTTTAATAATTTTTTAATTTGATTTAATCTAGATTACAATAGTTTTTCGATAAAAAAAAAGTTTCCGTTTTCATTAAAACTAAAAGCGAATAATTATTACAAAAAACGAATGATTTAATTATAAAAAATAAAATCAGTAAACTTCGAAGCGTAACTTTAACGGTTTTATTCATAACTTTTAGATAAATGATTTTTACACTCGCGATTATTGCATTTTTTTTTACTTTTTACAAAAATTTACAAGGTGAAAGAAAAATAATAAAATACAAAAAAAAAAATTGTTAAACATTTTTTTTTAATTCTAAAAAAAAAAACCCAAATTTCTTGAATAAGTAATATTTATTTAAAATAATGTTAATAATTTATCATTGTAAATAATTATTGTAAACGTTTGTAATTCACGATCATTTTTCTCAGGAACTTTTATACAGTTATACCTGTTGTGAGATTTTGCTCGTTTAAAACTGTCCAAATCGCAGTCTATCTGTGACCGTCTTACCGGTTGGAGCGCCTCATTGAAACGGGTCGTTCCATTTAAAAATCAACAAACATGATAAAAAAAATTAAATAAAATTTTTTTCTCAACAGAAAAAAAACGTGAAAATTTTTAATCTTGAAAAAATTTGCCAATTGTTAGTTTTTAGTGCAGTGTCAGTGAAAGTGGAAAAAAAGGAAAAAAGGCAATAAGAAGATTATTGTTTCGCACTATTGATTTGTCATCATTAAGTTACAAAATTAATCATCAAAAACGAAAAAATTTGAATTTCCATTTAGATAACGCTCCCAATACAGGTATATATTCAATTTTATTTTACATAAATAAAATTTAAAAAATAATTCCCGCTAATATATTTCGATAATATTTTTTTTCGATTTAATTTAAAAATTTCGATTTTCTAAATTCATGAATAAAAAAAAGAATATTTTTTAAATTAAATTTTTTTCAAAATTAATATTTGAAATTGAATTACATTTTTTAAATTAAATTATAATTTACAATTTTACAATTACATTTACAATTACATTTACAATTACATTTACAATTACATTTACAATTACAATTACAATTACATTTACAATTACAATTACAATTGCAATTACAATTACAATTTAATTTACAATTTGAAATACTGCATTTTTATATTCATAAATTACTGAATTATATTAACAAAATTACTAATAAACAATATTGTTAATTGATAAATGAAAAAAATGTTCGAAAAATTTTTGTTAATATTTTTGTTTTCTTTCGAAATTTGAACAATTTAATTATTTTTTTATTGATTTTCGATTTTTAATTTAAAAATTTCGATTTTCTAAATTCATGAATAAAAAAAAGAATATTTTTTAAATTAAATTTTTTTCAAAATTAATATTTGAAATTGAATTACATTTTTTAAATTAAATTATAATTTACAATTTTACAATTACATTTACAATTACATTTACATTTACAATTACATTTACAATTACATTTACAATTACATTTACAATTACAATTACAATTACAATTACAATTACAATTACAATTACATTTACAATTACAATTACAATTGCAATTACAATTACAATTTAATTTACAATTTGAAATACTGCATTTTTATATTCATAAATTACTGAATTATATTAACAAAATTACTAATTAACAATATTGTTAATTGATAAATGAAAAAAATGTTCGAAAAATTTTTGTTAATATTTTTGTTTTCTTTCGAAATTTGAACAATTTAATTATTTTTTTATTGATTGCCACTTATATCAATCTCTGGATCATAAAACAAGAGTTTATTACACAAAAATTAATTTGTCCATAAATCTTAACGAAAAATGAAAATAAATTACAAACTACAATATATTTTTTATTGATTGCAGTGAAATTAATAATTTTAGTTGACAAGCAATTAGTTAGAAAATTATTTATAGTGACATTTCATTTTAACTGCACTAGAAATTTATAGTACAAAATAAATTTTTTATATTGATTATTGACAAATTGACAGAAACATAATAATTAAAATAAATTTACAAGAATAAATAATAAAAATATTAATTAAAAATAATAAATAGAAAAATAAAAAAATTGTACTTAAATGACAATTTATATTATAATTTAAATATTTTTATATATATGCCAATTGTTTCTTTCTTACAATTACTGTTTAATTACAGTTAATTATATTTTTTATAATTGAACATTTAATTATAAAATTAATTAACTAATTAGTATATTTGAAAAACAAAATCATAAACAAATCTATTGATTGTGAAAAAATTAATCAGAATAAAGTATAAACTAAAAAGTATTTTGTAATAAATAGCATTCGTAGGGAAATGATAAATATTTACTTGTAAATTTATTATAATTAATCTGTTTGTATGCGATTTTTTTTTATTAACGCAAGTACGTAAAACTCAAACACTAAAATATTACTTTAAATGGTTATATACATAGTTGAAATGATTCTTTTATTGTGTGTTCATTTTTTTTTTTTTTTTAATTAAATGTAAATTTAAAAACAAATAAAAATTTTAATAGGATTTTTAAAACCTAAATGCTGTGCAAAACGAGATAAAGTTGACAGAAAAATTATCAAGGAGTCTAGTAAATTATTCATGAATTGTTTATGTCATATTGAAAAAAAAGTAAATGTATATAGAGAGAGAAATAGACATTTTTTATTGTCAATTTGGGAAATGTCCTTTATTTTCAAGGAAAAACTATTTTTTTTTTACTAGAAAAAATAAAAAATTGTATTTTATTGTGTGCCTTATTCCAAATGCAATTGCATCATTGCGGAAAAAATTAAAATTCTTTCTCTCCGTGATTTTAATTTAAAAAATGAATTCAAAGAAACGGAAAATATTTTTATTAGAGAAAAATAAATATAGTCTGATAGTCGAAAAAAAATATTATGCAAAAGACATTTAATTGTTTACTTTTAATTTAAATTAAAAATTAAAATTAAATATAATTTATGTAATTATTTTATTTTTAATTAGAAAATTAATTTAATAATTTTTATTTTTCTTTTGAATTTGTAGAATTATACAAAATTCGTTCCATTGGAAAATTATATGATTTAATCAAAAAATTCATCTTAAACTAAATACCGGCAATTAAGACAATAAAGAAAATTGTTTTAAACTTGAAAAACTGACTCAGAAAATTTGTCATAGAAAAAATGCAAAAGAATGCGTTTATGTCCTCCTTTATTGTACATGTAAAGTACTGTTAACGATTTTTAACATACACCTTGACACGCATTTCTTTCTAAGATTTTTTTTTCTTCTTTAAACGTTTTTTTTTTCGTCAACATCTCTACCATTTTAGAATATAACATATATATATGTAAAATTCTATGGGAGACTTTTTATAATATTTATATATATTTTTTTTTATTTTTTGTTCTCTTTAACGAGCAATTATTATATTTACCGATTGCATATATACATAATCTCTTATGCAAAAATTCTATATGGACAAATAAACAATATTGTTAAATACTTTCAACAATATATAAATTATTTTATACATGTTACGCGAACAGAATTATATGACAGGTTAGCAAAAAAAAAAGGGGTTCCATTCTCTAAGGCATGTGACGTTTTTTAAAGAAATGTTTAAAAAAGTGTAGGAAAAAAAAAATTATCTCAGAACTAAATAAATATTTATTTATTTCAAAATAAAAAAAATAAACTAATAATAAAATAAAATTATAAATTTTATTTGGTTTTTATGTAAATTTTTATTATATTATTTAATTTTTTTTTTAATTTTCACGTATTTGAAAGAAAAAAAAAAAAAAAATATCTAGCATCTGAGACAAGGAAATATTTTTATTGAATTCTAATAAATTATATTCGGTTGGGAAAAAAATTTTCTTTTTGAATATATATATTATAAAAATCTCCCTTTTACACCTATTTAGTTTATTTATTTATTTGTAATCTATTTATTTTGCAAAACAAATAATTGTTTATAAAAAATGGAAATCCATTGTTTTTTTTTTTTGCAAAAATGATAGTTTTAATAATATGGACATTTTTTGTATGAGAATTTTTCTTTATTTTCAGAAATTGCATGAAAAATGCAAAAAACACTTGAATTGACTTTGCAAATTGTTTTCCTGGTCTTTTTGCTAATTGCCGTGAATTCACAATCAACAGTGAATAAACTAAGGGGCGTGTATTCTTGGAAGGCATTGGAATTTGCTTTTCCAAATAATCAGGCGAGGGAAAATGCCATTTTAGTCGGTGATTTTATACCCGGGAATCCAGTGCCAATTGATGTTGATGTCGATTATGGAGGTGAGACAAAATAATTATTATCTCTTTTGAATCTGAAAATTTTAATTAATCGATTAAATTTTATTTTATTTTTTTATTTTAATTAATTTTTAATTTAATTAAAATATATAATCAATATAAATAATATAATAATATTAATAATGATATTAAAAATTTTTTTCCAAAATATTCTATGACTGGAATATTTGAATTTTTTTTTTAATTTTTGAAAAAAATATAGAAAAAATAATTTTCTTAATTTTGGAAAAAAAATTTATGATTTAAAATATGTTTTTATAATCTAATTAGTGATGATTTTGAAAAAAAAGTAATTTAATTGCAGGTAATTACGGTCCAGTGATATTTGTCGCAATTCCAAGATTTCAAAAAGGCGTGCCAATGACACTGGGTTATGTGACTGATGCATTATCGGAGGAAAATAATCCAGTAATAGCACCATATCCAGATTGGTCGTGGAATACCTTGGAAAATTGCGACGGCATCATAAGTGTCTACAGAGTACAGGTTTCTACAATTTATTCGTGATTGATAAATATATATATATTTAATTGCAAACCATGCATACCAAATCAATATATACCTTTTTTTTTTTTTTGCTTCTTTTCAAATAGTTCCCTGACATATTTTACATTTCAACAAATTAAATAAACGATTGCAGTAAAATAATTGCAATTCAAATAATTTTAATTTATCGTTTTATTATTTATGAAGAATTAATAGAAAATTATTTTTTTTTCCTCCAAAATGATATTTTAATTAATAAAAATTATTTTTATACGATTTATTTTTTATTGTAAAAAAAAGGGATGAATATTTGAAAAAAAAAAAATTTTTTTTTGAAGATTTTTTTAATAAAAATTTAATTATTTAATTTTTTTTTTTTTAGATCGACGATTGTCGGAGGATTTGGATTTTGGACACAGGTGTATTGGGTGATCACAGAAAGTGTCCACCGCAAATTCTTTCATTTTCCCTTGAGACAAATAAATTATTAAGCCGTTATAGATTTCCAAAAGAACAATATAAAGAGGATTCACTATTTGTCACGCCTGTAATTGATGTTCGTCCTGAAAATGGAAAATGTCGTGATACATTTGTCTATATTGCCGATGTGACATCATTTGCATTAATTGTTTACGATCATCAAAAATCGAGATCGTGGAAAATTTACAATAAACTTTTTTATCCATATCCCACACATGGGACATTTCATATTAAAAATGAAACCTTTGATTTGATGGATGGAATTTTGGGCCTTGCATTGGGACCAATTTGTTCCGATGGCGATAGAATTCTCTATTTTCATTCATTGGCCAGTAAAGTTGAATCACGGGTTTCTACATCCGTTATCAGGTGAATATACTGAAAATTAATTAATAATTGTATTAAATTTTTTTTTCCATTTTCTATTTAATAATGAATTATTTTTTATTTTAAAAATTAGGTTTATTAATTTTTTATTATTATTTATTATTTTATTATTCATTTCTATTTAATAATTTATTATTTATTTAAAATATAAATGAGCTTACAAAATTATTATTATTTTTAATTTCATTATTATAAATTATTATTTTATTTATAATATATTATATATTTTATAATAATATTAATGATCTAAATACGTAAATACGATTTGACGAAAATTAAAAAAAAAAAATTGTACAAACGTAAGGTTATATCATCGCGAAAAAGAAATAAGTAAAAAAGTTATAGAAGAACAATGGATGATGTAAAAATACGTTAAACTTTTAGAAAGCATTATTGTTTAAAAAAAAAAAATGAAGTCAAACCACAAGGTTAATCTATAAAATTTCCATTGCGGGCCCTTTCACCATTAATAATTATTTTCAAGGTCCGTAAAATGTAAACGTTATTTAAAACAGTTTAATTACACCATCTTCATGATACTCAATTGTTTTTTCTCGTATAAATTAATTACATTCCTGACGATTTATTATTAATTATTTAGTAGAGTGTTTTTGCAAATCGGTCACAAGATAATCAAATTATTATACTGTATTTATGTAAATTAATTAAAATAATTTTGATATAATTTCTAAAAAAAAAAATTAATTTTGTAAAAAATCAATATTTTCCATAAATAAATAATTTTAATTATTATAATTATAAATATGGCATTAATAATAAAAATAATAATAATAATAGTAATTTTAAAAATTTAGTAAAAAATTTTAAAAAATTAAAATTTTTAAATCTTTTATTTAATATTTTTAAAAATTAAAAAAAAAATTCTGATTAAATTTCTTTTCAAAACAGAAATTTTAGTTTATTTCACGAACATGCGGAGGCAGTTCCAAGGGAATTTAAACCATTTAAAATGGAAAGAAGTTCACAATCAGCCGCAGAAGCAATGGATCGAAATGGTGTCTTATTTTATGGACTGATGTCCGATTTGGCAATTGGATGTTGGAACAGCATTGATTATCCGGAATTTGGTGGTCTCAATATGGAAACTGTGGCTGTTGACGGTGACACTTTACAATTTCCATCTGGTGTCAAGGTATAATTTTCAATTATGAAAAATCTTTTTTTTATCCTAATTGAGCAGGATCCAATTTTTTTTCCTATTACTGAAAAAAAGAGAAAAAAAATTTATTGTCAAAAAAATACTTTCTGGGATAATAAAAATATTAATATCGAATAAAAAAAGTAAACGTATAATTTTAATAAATAATAAATAATAATAATAATAATAAATAAATAATAAATTATAGTAATATCGAATAAAATGAGTAAAAATGTAATAATAAATTTAATTTAATAAATTAATTTAAAAAAAAAAATACATAATTACAGGTGGTAACGAACGAATCAGGTCGACAGGAACTTTGGGTATTAACATCGTCATTTCAAAGATACATGAGCGGTTCATTGCATCCAAATGAGACGAATTTTCGTATTCAAGCAGCATACATTGAGGAATTGGTTCGTGGTACTAAATGCGATGTCACATTCCATCATAATCATCATCATCATCATCATCATCATAATTTTCATCATTCAACAAAAATTTCAACACGACCACCACAAATTTTAACTCAAGATTTTGATCCAATTAATTTTCCCAGTTGAAGGTCGTGGTACCGCGAGGAGCCATTTGCATCATCAAAATTCCACCAGAAAAGTAGTACATCCTTCTGGTTTCATCATTTTCCTAGTCATGATTTTCATTTTGATGATGATTTTTCATTTCCATATTATCATCATCATTATCATTATGATCCTTCATACTTCTCGCGGTACATGGGAGACACCAAATATATTCACAGTTTTATTAAATGGCCTGCGTTTTATAGCTATTATATTGATCATGGATGAGAGAATACTGAAAAAAAAAACAATTTATATTCATTCCAATCATATTTGGAATAACCAAATATTTTCACAATTGGTTCAATTAATATTTTTATAATTGCAAGCTGAACAAAATTTTTATTGATTTATTTATTCTTTTGTTTTGATGGTTGAAAATATTTTAGTTTGATTTAACGAAAATTGTGGCAATTTTTTTTTATTGAGATATAATTTAAGCTAAAATTTTGTTTCGAACCAACTAAATTTTTTTTTGTTTATATAAAATTGTTTTTTTCATGACAAATCAAAAACCAAAAGAATCAAGTTTTATTGAGATAAAATAATTTTTTCAATCAAAAATTTTGTTATACGGCAATTGCTCAAACAATTTTTTAAGCGTCAAATCTTTTTTTAGTGATAAAAAAAGGAGGAGAGATTTTTTCTTAAATCCCTCAAAAAAAGGCAATTTTATTTTCTTTTCTTTTTTTTTTGACGAAAAAATCAAAACGAGTTATTCAATTTTTAATCTCGAATGATTTTTAAATTTGCGTGATAAAAGAAATATCGAAATGATAAACAAGTACCATATATTATGTAATTTATAGATGTAGAATTTTATTTATAATTGGAAATAATGTGACGATTTATGAGAATATTAATTTGTAAAAAAATATAATTGATAGAAAATTTTTTTTTTTTTGGTGAAAATTGAGTGTTTTGTAATTTTTTAATTGCTATAGCAATTTTATACGAGATTTATCGAAATGGAAAATTAATTTTTTCTATTTATAAAAAATAGTTTGTGTATGTCAAACTTTAAATTATTGTAATAATAAATATTGTTTTTTAATTAATGTTTTTTAATATATAACTGATATTTATTATTATTTTTCTATTCTTCTATTCTTTTCAGTAAATTTTTTCCATTTAAGAATTTTTGTTTTTTTAAATTAATTGTTAATTAAAAAAGAAAGCAAATATAAAAGAAAAATTTATTTATATTTTTCAATCAAAATTTAATTATCGAATTTGATTCTTGTAATTTATTTCAAAAAATTAAATTAAAAAAATTTTTGTTGAAAGAATTAAAAAAATTGATTTAATGGTGGGATATTTTTTTTTTTTTTCAAATAAATTGAATTATTTGAAAAATAAATCTGCGCCTGTTGTACGGCAATGCTTATTGTATTACAGAAATCTGAGTTGCAGTTCAAAAGGAAATTTTCATTAAAGTAACAATTATTTGCTACTGTACATAAAATTTAATAAATAAATAATAAATTTTGTTAAATTTAATATAAAAATTAAAACATAATTTTATTTTCTATTTATAATTTTTTTATTATGTAACTAATTTTTTTTTATTATTTAAATATAATAAACTGTTACATTTATTTTATTTACATTCTAAAAATCTAGAAAAAAGCGGAAAAATACACTAAATTATAATTAAAACAAAAAACATAAATAAAAATAAAATAAATATAAAAATGTAAAATATAAATAAAAATATTCAAAATTTATTAATTCAAAAATCGAATTAATTGGTCCATTCTGTGGAAAATATATTTACTTTCGTTATTTTTTGCGCATCATATCATATGTATATTATAAACTGGTTTTGCATAAGAACAAGTTTTCTTTTGATTTCTTAAAAAAAAAAAATAATATACAATTTAATAATTTAAATTTATCACTGATTTCATCTTTTTTTTCAATTCAATTCATTTCATCAGTTTTTTTCTCTTTTTTTAATTTGTTATTTGTTAGTTAAAATATTCACTATGTGACACTAAAACATTTTATGGACAAAGTCTTCATGTGTATGGATATAATGATGAGATTCAATATTTACTCTTTAAATAATTATCCTCCATGTATAAATGTATGTTTCTATAAATTCATTTCTGTTGTGTCATAACTTTTGAACGATGCAGAATTATTCTCTTGGAAGTTTTTTGCTAAAAAATAGAATAGAATAAACAACAAAATTTGTAAGAAACAATTTAATTAATTATAATTACATAGAAAATTTATTTGTCAATAGTCAGTTGTTTAAAATTTGCAAAATAAATTTTTTTTATAATAAAAAATCAAAAAAAAGTAATAATAATAATTTATATAATTTATAAAATATAATATTTATTTTTTCTATATATACTTATTCATATATTTTTTTTTTCTTTTATTTTTATATTAAATATTATATTCTCAATGTTGTGGTGCATATAAAAAAAAAGAAAAAAATAATTAATTTTCCTTATAACAAAATTTTATTTTGCAATTTAAATCCCTCTCGGCATTTGTTTAGAATAAAACTAATTAAAAAACATATTGGATGAGCGCTGGCTTATCACCACCATACTTTTCACGATTAATCATAAATATTATAATTATTGCGCGTAAAGCAGGAAACTCTTTGGTCTATTTCCTTCCTTTCTCTCTCTCTCTTTCTCTCATTTTCAGCGATAATAATTATACTGATTTCTGTATTAAATTCTTCATAATGAATTTTATTTTATTTCTCGTAGTATTCCTGTATACACTTCTCTTGAAAAAAAAAATATTTATACTATATAAAATATGGCATTTTATTTGCAATTTATCCTCGTTTATTGTTTGATAATTATAATAATGGGACATGCCGAAAAAATGAATCTCATTTATGAATGGAAATATATTGATTACATGTGGAATTCACCAGAAGCCAAAAATGAAGCTATCAAATCTGGAAATTATAATTTTACCAGTCCCATTCTTATTGATGTTGATCGATCAAAAGGTATGTTTCAAAAATTACTTTTTTCCAATTATTATTAATTTTTTTCAATTTATTATTAGTAATTTTTTCAATTATTCTTCTTTTTTAAATTACTAATCATAATTTCATTTATTTTTAATTTTTTCAATTTTTAGTCATTTTTTTCAATTTTTTAGTCATTTTTTTCAGTTATTAGTAACTTTTTTCAATTATTAGTAACTTTTTGAAATTTATTATTAGTCATTTTTTTAATTATTATTATTTTTTAAATTATTAGTCAAAATTTCAATTATTTTTAATTTTTTTTTTAATTTTTAGTCATTTTTTTCAATTCTGTAGTCATTTTCTTCAATTATTAGTACCTTTTTTCAATTATAAGTCATTTATTAATAATTATTATTTTTTCAATTATTAGTCATAATTTCAATTATTTTTTAATTTTTTCAATTTATTATTAGTCATTTTTTCAATTATTCTTCTTTTTTAAATTATATTAGTCATAATTTCAATTATTTTTAATTTTTTCAATTTTTAGTCATTTTTTTCAATTTTTTAGTCATTTTCTTCAATTATTAGTACCTTTTTTCAATTATTAGTCATTTTTTAATTATTATTATTTTTTCAATTATTAGTCATAATATAAATTATTTTATAATTTTTTCGATTTAAGTAATTTTTTCAATTTTTTAGTTATTTGTTTCAATTATTAGTAACTTTTTCAAATTTATTATTAGTCATTTTTTTAATTATTATTATTTTTTAAATTATTAGTCATAATTTCAATTATTTTTAATTTTTCCAATTTTTAGTCATTTTTTTCAATTTTTTAGTCATTTTTTTCAATTTTTTCAATTATTAGTAACTTTTTTCAATTATTAGTCATTTTTTTTAATTATTATTATTTTTTCAATTATTAGTCATAATTTCAATTATTTTTTAATTTTTTCAATTTTAGTAATTTTTTTCAATTTATTATTAGTCATTTTTTCAATTATTCTTCTTTTTTAAATTATTAGTCATAATTTCAATTATTTTTAATTTTTTCAATTTTTAGTCATTTTTTTCAATTTTTTAGTTATTTGTTTCAATTATTAGTAACTTTTTCAAAATTATTAGTCATTTTTTTAATTATTATTATTTTTTAAATTATTAGTCATAATTTCAATTATTTTTAATTTTTTCAATTTTTAGTCATTTTTTTCAATTATTAGTAACTTTTTTCAATTATTAGTCATTTTTTTCAAATTTATTATTAGTAATTTTTTTTAATTATTTTTATTTTTTCAATTATTACTCATAATTTCAATTATTATTCTTTTTTAAAATTATTATTTATTGTTTAAATGTTATTATTAATTTTTTCAATTGTTAATAATTTCTTTTAAATTATTATTTTTTTCAATTATTATAATAGATTATTTTAATTAATTTTCTCAATGTACTATTGATTGTTCAAAAGTATTATTAATTTTCTTAATTGTTTTTTTAAAATTATTTTTAATTTTTCAATTATTTAATTGATTCATAAAATTAATTTGAATAATTAAATAAGAATTTCAAGTTAAATTAATTTTATATATATTTGTATATGGATTAAAGAAAAAAAACGATTTAAGGAATTAATATCTTTTTTATTATTCAATAATTTATTTATTTATTTTAGATGGAAGAACATTTGTTACTATAGTCAGGACCAAAGGAGTTCCAGCGAGTTTAGGAGTGGTTTCTAATCAAAAAGGACCTGGAGGTCCTTTATTAAAACCATATCCTGATTGGTCCTGGTATAAAAAAGGCGACTGCAATAGCATTACTAATGTTTTTAGAATCGCTGTCAGTTTATTTTCAATAAATAATAATAGATTTTTTTTTTATAAAAAAATTGTTTGTATCCAAATTTTTGGTTTTCAATTATTATTATTATATAAATATTAATAGAATAATAATAATTATTATTATTGTTTTTTATTTGTTTTATTATTATTTTTGTAATAATAATAATTATTATTATTTGTTGCAATTAAATTTTTTAATAAAAATTAATAAATACATTAATATATATTTATTTATATTTATTTATAGATTGACAGGTGCAACAGATTGTGGGTATTAGATAATGGAGTGATTGAGGAGGAACAAGTGTGTCCGGCACAATTATTAACTTTTAATTTAACTACAAATAATTTAATTCATCGTGTAAAAATTGAAGATCGAATTTCTCAAAATTCCCAAACTCATCATGGTCTTTTAATAACGCCAATTGTTCAAACTGATGGAGAACATTGTGAAAAATCAAAAGCAAGTATTTCTTTAACATTTAATTTTTATACTTATTGAAATAATTAATTTACTTAATTAATTATTTCTTGCATAAATTAATTAAATTTTTATTGTGCTTTTTATTATATATATAAATAAATAATAATTAATTATTAATTAAATAAATAATTAATCATCAATTACATAAATAATAATTAATTAATAATTAAATGAATAATTAATCATTAATTAAATAAGTAATTAATTATCAATTACATAAATCATAATTAATTACATAAATAAAGAGTAATTAATTATTAATTAAATAAATAATTAATCATCAATTACATAAATAATAATTAATTACATAAATAATAATTAACTAATAATTAAATGAGTAATTAATCATTAATTAAATAAGTAATAAATTATCAATTACATAAATAAATAATAATTAATTATTAATTAAATAAGTAATTAATTATCAATTACATAAATAAATAATTAATAATTATTAATTACATTTTTAGTTAATTACTAATTAAATATAAGTAATTAATTGTTAACTAAATTTATAATAATTATTAATTAAATTAAGAATAATAAAACAAATATGAAAAATGTATATTTGCGCAGGTTTTTATAGCCGACGTAACTGGATATGGAATGATAATTGTGAATTTGCCTTATATGTGGCGTTTGGATGGACCATATTTTGCACCTGAACCATTTCCACATTTATCAGTTTCAACAATTGCCGGTGAAACTTTTACATTATCTGATGGTCTCTTTGGCATGGCATTATCACCAGATATTGGCAATAATCCACAATTTCTTATTTTTCGACCATTTGCCTCACGTTCATTTTATGCTGCCAAAGTGAATGACATTATGCAAACAAAAGTAGATCAGCCATTAGTTTATTATAATTTTACAAATGTAATTCCCAGTCAATCAACAGCTCAAGCATTTAGCTCAGAAGGCACTTTATTTTTTGGTCTCACCAGTCAAATTGCCATTGCATGCTGGAATCAATTTAGGGACATGACACCACAAAATATCGTAAGAATTATCATATTAATCTAATTAATTATCATATTAATATTAATTAATTAAATAAGTTGTTAAATTAATTATAGTAAATTTATTTTTTAAAATATTTTTCATTTATTAGTTTTTTTTTGTTTATTATTTTCTTTAATAATCATCCCAAGAAGCACGTAATATAACCTCAATATCAAGGTAATATTACATGTAAGATTCGTAATATAACGTTGTAATATTACAGTAATCTTACAGTGATCTTAAAATGTTCGCCTCAAGGTAATATTACCGGTAATGTTACTGTAATATTACGCGCTAATATTAAGGTAATATTACAGTAATATTACGCGCTAATATTAAGGTAATATTACAGTAATATTGCAGTAATATTAAGGTAATATTACAAGAGAATATTACAGTAATATTATGGGAACATTTCTTTACGAAAAAAATCTACCCATCCAGGGAATCGAACCCCGAACTCAAAGCACACGAGTCCACAGTTTTACCAACAAGCCAAATTGACTTATAATATATTTACGTTTTTTATGCTTTATGAATAACTCAAATCAGTCTGTAATATTACTGTAATATTACCGTTAATATTACTGTAATATTATCGTTAATATTACCTTGAGGCGGACATTTTAAGATCATTGTAAGATTACTGTAATATTACAGCGTTATATTACGAATCTCACGTGTAATATTACCTTGATATTGAGGATATATTACGTGCTTCTTGGGATTAAACTCATAATTTAGTTTTAACTATTTAAATTAAATTAATTTAACTATACTTTCATTAATTTCAAATTAATTAAATTCTTATTTATAAATAGAGAGATTTTCGATTGAGATCTATTAATTTTTATTTGGTTTAAAAAAATAATGTTTTTCGTATTAATTGCGAAATTATAAGTACACTTCCAAATCGATACCTGAGTATGAAACTGTTCTATCTCACAGTAAAGGTGAATAACGTGCTATCTCAGTTTTTGGTCTAACCAAAAAGGTGGGTAAAAAGTTGTAAAGATAGAGGATAAAAGTCGTTAGGATACAGGGTAAAGGATAAATTTGTGATGGATAAAAATGTTACTAAAATATTACTAGAAAAATGGATGTCATATTTGAGTAAACTGTCTAATTTTAATAAAAATATTAATAATTTTACACTTAACTTATTAAATCCACAAATTTTTTATAAATAAGTAATTGCATGTGGAAATATTTTGCCTATAATTATTGTCTATTAATAAAAATATCTTTGACTAATACAACTGACAGCTGACGACAGTGCGTAAATAATCAGAACTGGGAAATTACAACTCAACGTCTGTATTGTTGCACGAAAGCAGAGTTGGGTAGTAACTGAATTTTTTGTGCATATTAGGCTGTATCAGTTCATCGAGATATTTCGAGTTCAAGATATGACGTCAGAGGCCTGGAGGGACAACAAACAGACGACACAATGTTATTCTTAGGGTGAAGAAAATTTGTTTCCACTTTCATCAATTTTATTCATACTTTTTAAACACATGCAATTACTTATTTATAAAAAATTTGTGGATTTAATAAGTTAAGTGTAAAATTATTAATATTTTTATTAAAATTAGACAGTTTACTCAAATATGACATCCATTTTTCTAGTAATATTTTAGTAACATTTTTATCCATCACAAATTTATCCTTTACCCTGTATCCTAACGACTTTTATCCTCTATCTTTACAACTTTTTACCCACTTTTTTTCTGTGTTATGATGTTTGTTTATTGATACATAACAGTTTATAGTTTAAAATTTACTACATGTTTCGGCTATTTAGCCCTCATCAGGTTAATACAATGATCACAAGATAAAATTTCGATACACGAAACACACGTGAATAAAATAAAATAACAAACACATAAGATCTGTAAAGAATAAAGGTTTCGATTGTTATTTATTGGAAATTAAGATATAAATTAAAGTTAAAAATATAAAGTCTCACTGCGTGTTGGATCACATGTAAAATTCATTTTTTACAAGATTTTTCATTTTACGACTTTAAAAAAAATTAAAATTCGAATCTCAAAAATAGTATGTGAAACACATGGTAAATGATGGAGGTTTCATGGTGTGTGGTATGATAATTTAATTGAGGTTATGATAAGGGATGGATGGTAAAGTAAATAGAAGGAAATTAAATGCAAAGGAGATATTAATTTTTTTTTAGGAAATAATCGCTCAAGATGACGAAACCCTACAGTTTGCAAGTGGGGTTAAAGTAATTCCACCGTCAGTGAGACAAATGGAGGAAGAACTTTGGGTGGCAACGAATCGTTATCAAAAAATTGCACTTGGAACTATGAATTTCAATGAAATTAATTATCGAATTTTAAAACAATCTGTGAGGAAATTAATTGCTGGCACTAAATGTGAACTCCCTAATAATCCGTGTAGAAATTGTATTTATAGATCCTGAAAATACACTGAAAAAAAAATTTATTTGATTCAAATAAACGATTACTTATATCAAATAAATGAGGCATTCTTCGTCAACGGGACCCCCCTGCTCTCCAAAAATAGTTTATGTTTAAATTATCGGGCATAGGCTTAAAATTTAGCTAAAAAGGAATACTTTTAAATGCCGAATGGCACTTTTTGAAATTTCAACATGGCGGCTGAAATATGGCGGGCGAATTTTTAAAAATTAATTTAATTCGCTTGAAACTTGTTACTCGGGGGTTTTTGGGGTCGCTGATTACGAATCTGATGTCAGAATTTCAAAATTCAATATGGCGAATCCAATATGGCTGACAATTTTTTAAACAGTGCCTGGAGATGCTTGAAACTTGTTACTCGGGGGTTTTTGGGGTCGCTGATTACGAATCTGATGTCAGAATTTCAAAATTCAATATGGCGAATCCAATATGGCTGACAATTTTTTAAACAGTGCCTGGAGATGCTTGAAACTTGTTACTCGGGGGTTTTTGGGGTCGCTGATTACGAATCTGAAGTCAGAATTTCAAAATTCAATATGGCGTATCCAATATGGCTGACAATTTTTTAAAAAGTGCCTGGAGATGCTTGAAACTTGTTACTCGGGGGTTTTTAGAGTCGCTGATTACGAATCTGAAGTCAGAATTTCAAAATTCACTATGGCGTATCCAATATGGCTAACAAATTTTTTAAAAAGTGATTGGATTTGCTTGAAACATGTTACTCGTAGGTTTTTGGGGTCGCTAAATACGAATCTGAAGTCAGAATTTAAAAATTCAATATTATGGATCCAGTATGGCGGACCATTTTATTTAAATGTAATTTTTTTAATGAAAATTGTTACTAAGAATGTTTTAGAGTAGTTGATTTACATGATAAATGTTAATTACTGGTTTTTAGGTTAGCTGATTACATAAATATAAGGTCAATTTTCAATAATTCTAACTGTGTAAAATATATCGGACGATATTTTTAAATTTTATGAGATTTTCGTAAACTTGAAAAGTTTTAAAAAAAGGTTTCTGTGTTATACAGGTCTGTCACTGTCATATCTTTTTAATGAGAAAGCTTAGTACTATGAGTATTTGATCAGCAACTTGTCCTAAATTATAATTTTCTAGAAAAAAAATGTACTGATTTTTCCTACTTAATAATATACCTGAATATTCTCAAGGTATTGATTCTCGGAAAATTCCCTAGAAAATCTCGGATTAGTATAGGAAAAATGGATTCCCGAGAAATTTTCTGTAATTTTCGTAAAGTTTCCTGCGAATATTTTTATATAGAATTGAATGTCACAAATATTACTTTTCAGATTTTTCATATACTAAATTTGCTGCTTTGTAACAATAAATATGTTTTTAATTTCGCAAGCTTACGACATAATTCTTCAACAAAATCTTTAGAAGAAATTGAGTATTATAATCAATTTGCATCAACTTTAACTGGTATTTACACAAGACATTATTCTGCTATTAATGTCGCTTTCATAAAATTCAATACAATTTCATACTGTTGCATTCGTTGATTATTGGCGTATCTTAGTATTATTTTTGCTAAAATCCTTTTGCATTCATTTACTTCAGATTTGTAATCAGCGACCCCAAAAACCCCCGAGTAACAAGTTTCAAGCATCTCCAGGCACTTTTTAAAAAATTGTCAGCCATATTCGATACGCCATATTGAATTTTGAAATTCTGACTTCAGATTCGTAATCAGCGACCCCAAAAACCCCCGAGTAACAAGTTTCAAGCGAATTAAATTAATTTTTGAAAATTCGCCCGCCATATTTCAGCCGCCATTTTGAAATTTCAAAAAGTGCCATTCGGCATTTAAAAGTATTCCTTTTTAGCTAAATTTTAAGCCTATGCCCGATAATTTAAACATAAACCATTTTTGGAGAGCAGGGGGGTCCCGTTGACGAAGAATGCCTTAAATATTTTCTTAAACTAAATAATTTTTATCTATATCATTTTTATTTGAGTCAATAACAATATAAATAGTAGAAAAAAAACTTGATTATAGAGAAGAAAAATAAATAACAAATGTAATATTTATTAAGCAAATAATTCGAATTTAAAATTTTTACATAGTTTTTAGTTTTAATTGTAAAAAAATTGAAGAATTTATTAAAAAATAGAGACAAAAATTGAATTTTAAACGTTTTTAATTGAAAAAGGTCTTAAGTAATTGGATTTGTCAAAGAATATTATAAAAATTATTAAAAATAATTGAATTTTGAAATAGTTATAGTTAAAATTATTAAATTTCAAAAAGTTTTAAATGATATATTTTAGAAATAAATTAAATTTTAAACGATTTTAAATATTGAAATTTTTTAAAATAATTGAATTAATAAATGTTTACTTTATCTATATCTACTGACGTCATGACAACCGTTCCCAATTTGCATAGATGGCGTGGATTTTAGATTTCTAAAGTTTACACATTTAATAGTAAATAGTTGTATTTGTCAAGATATGTAAATTTATTTCAAAAAAAAGTTAACTGATAATATAAATTATTTCATTTGTTTACTCTCATTATGGTCCGGAAATATTATTAATTATAAATTAATTTATTCTTTGGATCATAAAGCCCATGTAAAATGAATATTACAATTTTAATCCAAGGATTAATAATTAGTTAATAAATAATTAATTTTAAGTAATACAAAGAATTCTTATTTAGAAATGTTAACAAATAAAAATTAATTCTATCTTTAAATAAAAAATTAAAATTAAACAGTACATTTTTTGTAAATTATTATATTTTTTTTTAAAACTTGGGAAAAAATTTAGAAGGTCTGAAAAATTAGAAAATGCCAAGGAAAATTTTTTCAGGGGAATATATTTAAGAATTTTAATTTTATTACTAATTTCATCATTTTTTATGCTTATTTTATTGATTCATTTTATCAGTTTTTTAATTTTTTATTGTTCGTAAAAAAAATGTTCACTATGTCACACTAAATAAAAGTCTCTAAGTACGTATGTATAATAATATGATTCAATATTTACTCTTAAAATATTTTTCCACCGTATATGAATTTATATTTCTATCAATTCATTTATGTTGTGCCATAACTTTAAATCGATATTTTCACTTGGAAGTTTGTTGTTAAAAAAAGGAACAGAATAACAATCGTCTCAAAATTTATAAGAAACAATTTAATTAATATTATAATTAATTACTCAATCTATTTACATAGAAAATTAATTTGTAAGTAGTCAGTTTTTCAAACTTTGTAAAATAAATATATTTTTATAAATATTATAATTTATATAATTTATAAAATATAATATATATTTTTTTATTTTCTTTATATATTTTTACCTTATTTATAAAATATTTATATAAATATATATATTTTTATGTACACTGAAAAAAAAAAATTGAGTCAATTAAATGGTGTTTGTTTTAAATACAGAAATTATTGGTTCAAATTAAAATTATATTTAGTTCAAGTAAAATTATTTATTTGATAATAGTATCATATTTTGGTAAATTTTTATGAAATTGATAATTTGGATTCCTTTAAGGGTTAGAATAAGAAATTTTTTTTATTTTATATTGATTTCTGTATTAAATTCTTCATAAATAATGAATTTACTTTATTTCTCATAGTATTCTCTCTTCAAAAAAAAAAGTATAAAATATGGCTTTTTATTTGAAATTTATCATCCTATTTTGTCTCATAATTAAAATAATGGGACATGCCGAAAAAATGAAGTCCATGTTTGAGTGGAAATATATTGACTACGTGTGGAAATCACCAGAAGCTAAAGATGAAGCTATCAAATCTGGAAATTATAATTTTACGAAGGCAATTCTTCTTGATATTGATCGATCAAAAGGTAATATAAAATTTAAAAAAAAATTCTTTTCAACTATTATTAATTTTTTTAATTATTAGTCATTTTTTCAATTTATCATTAGTAATTTTTTAATTATTACCAATTTTTAAATTTTTTAAAAATTTAAAAATTATTTAATCGATTTTTTAAATTAACAAGAATTTTAGGCTAAAATAAATATTATATATATATACTAGGGGGGCTTCGCGCGCCAACCCCCTATTTAAATTTACTAAAAATATTAAATATTATTTTGATTAAATTTGTATTTAATCAAAAATTTTTAAATTTGAACAGCAGAAATTTATATTTTAATATGAACATAAACTATATTTTAACTTGCATTCGTAAACTAAATTTTCAACTATTCTGCAATTGAAAAATTAATTAGGGACCGAATAAGTTTTTATATGTTTTTAAAGATTATTTTACCCAATTTCTTTAAATAAAATTTATTATTTCATTTTAAAGAATTTGTTTCTAAGATGCACCACGGATGACGTCCTTCTAACCTATATGACCCTAATTTTGGGGTAATGTCCAATTTTTTCTATAACTTTGACCAAATTTTGAGGTTATGTTCGCCTACACTCCTATGACCTTCAACGTAAATTTAAGGTTATGTTCTCCTTTGACCTATGACCTTTAAAAGTTTAAAGGGATGGTCATATCTTGACCGCTGATAATAATTTTGAGGTTATATCCGTCTCTACACCATCAAAAACTTTGGTTTTTGACATATGTCCTTGATTTTTGGTTTGTTTTAATCTATGATTCTGTCGTTTGACCTTGAGTATTGATGTTATGTTAATTTTTAACTTATGTTTTTGATATAGATAGTACAATATCTGAAATTTTCGAAACAAATTCTAAACGGTACGGGAGTTTTAATGCTTCGCGAGTTGAACAGTAGGCGAGTACTGTGAGCTCCCACGTAGCGTCGAAGTTCTCGCCTAGCGTTCATTCTTGAATCACCGGCGGCGGCGGCGATATGTTTTTATAATATAGTAATGATATATAAATATGGATTAAGGCCAGGTCCGAGTGAGGCAGCGCCATCTACATTAAAACTATAATTTTGGAAAATTTTCAACAGCCTTTTCTCGAAAACAAGAAGGTAAAATGCGTTTTTCTTTATGGATAATTGATTATTAGAAAGAAATACACCAGCTAAAACTTTTTTTGGGTTAAAATGATGAAAAAAATTTCATGTCGATAAATTAAATATGAGCAGTTTTTTCACAAAAACTGTAACAGTACTTTCTCGGAATTAACAATCAAGAATAAAATTTCCATTTGGAAAATTAATAAACGTTGAACAATACACCAGCTAAGATTCACCAAACACGAAAATAGCAACAAAAAATTTTATTACATATTTCACATATGGACACAGTTTTACTGATTGTGACAGCCCTTTGGTAGATTATGTATTTCAGGTGGTTAGCAACAGCGCCAATATCCTCCTTTCGGCAAAATCGCGAAACGTCATATATAACCTGCCAAACGGCTGTCATAATTAGTAAAATATATTATGCGTTAAAAAACTTTTTTTTTTTGTTATTTTCGTGATTGGTAAATCTTAGCTGGTGTATTTTTTAGTGTTTATTAATTTTCCAAATGGAAATTGCATTTTTGATTGTAATTTCTGAGAAAGTACTGTAACAGTTTTTGTGAAAAAAGTGCATTTATTGACATGAAATTTTTTTCATTATTTTAACTCAAAAAAAGTTTTAGCTATTGTATTTCTTGCCAATAATCAATTATTCATAAAGGAAAAAGCATTTTATCTTCTTGTTTTCAAGAAAAGACTGTTGGAAATTTTCAAAAATTTTAGTTTCGATGTAGATGGCGCTGCCTCACTTGGACCTGGCCTTAAAGAAAAATACAATTTGAGAAATTATTATTTTTTATATTGTTCACAAATTAATTTATTTATTTTAGATGGAAGAACATTTGTTACTGTAATTAGAACCAAAGGAGTTCCAGCGAGTTTAGGAGTTGTTTCTAAACAAAAAGGACCTGGTGGTCATTTATTGATACCATATCCTAATTGGTCCTGGTATAAACCAGGTGATTGTAATGGTATCACAAACGTTTACAGAATTACAGTAAGTATTTTCAATAAATAAGAATAGATACAAAAAAATTTTTTAATAAAAAAAATTTTCATTCAAAATTTTTGTTTTTATTAATTGTCATTATATAAATATTAATATAATAATAATTATTTTTATAATAATAGTAATAATAATAATTGTTATTATTAATATTTTTTTTACAGTTAAATTTTTCTACTCTTAAAAATCAACAAGTAAATAAATAAATATAAGTATATTTATTTAATATTTATTTATATTAATATATATATATTTTTTTTATAGATTGATAGGTGTAATAGATTGTGGGTTTTAGATAATGGAGGGATCGACGGTAAACAAGTGTGTCCGGCACAATTATTAACTTTTCATTTGACCACAAATAATTTAATTAAACGAGTAAAAATTGAAGATAGAATTTCTCAAAATTCTCAAACTCATCATGGTCTTTTAATAACGCCAATTGTTCAAACTGATGGAGAACATTGCAAAAAATCAAAAGCAAGTATTTTTTTTTAATTTAATTTTTATACTTAATGAAATAATTAATTTACTTAATTAATTAATTGTTAAATTAATTAATTAAATTGGTGTTGTGACATTTTTTCTGGATAAAGACTTTTATCAGTGATCATTTCCAACTTATTATATAAATAAATAATAATTTATTTATTTATTAAAATAAGTACCTATTTAACTATTAATTAAATAATTAGTTATCAACTAAATGAAGCATATAATTAATTATTAGTCATGTTAATAATAATAAATAAAAATTTATATACACAGGTATTTCTAGCCGATGTAAATGGTTTTGGAATGGTAGTTTTTGATTTTCCTGATATGTGGCGTTTGAATGGACCATATTTTAAACCGGAGCCATCTCCAGAGTTGTTAAAGGTGACAATTGTCAATGAAACTTTTACATTGTCTGATGGTCTTTTTGGCATGGCATTATCACCAAAAATTGACAACAATCCACAATATCTTGTTTTTCGACCATTCTCTTCACGTTCAATTTATACGGCCAAAGTTGATGATATTATGCAAACAAAATATAATAAGCCATTAGTTTATTCTAATTTTTCAAATGTACTTCCCAGTCAATCGACAGCTCAAGCATTTAGTTCAAAAGGCACTCTATTTTTTGGTCTCACTAGTGAAGTTGCCATTGGATGTTGGAATCAGTTTACGGAAATGACACCTCAAAATATTGTAAGAATTATCATAAATTAATCTAATTAATTATCATATTAATATTAATTAATTAAATTCGTAATTATATTAATTAAATTTTTGGTTTTTTAATTATTATTGTTTTCATTTATTATTCTTTTTATATTATTTTGTTTGTTCATTATTTGTTATTTTATTATTTTATTTAATAATTATTAAACTCATAATTTAGTTTTAACTATTTAAATTAAATTAATTTAAGTAAACTTTGATTAATTTTAATAATTTAATTAAATTCTTATTTATAAATAGAGATTTTCGATTGAAATCTTTTAATTTTTATTTGGTTAAAAAAAAAATGTTTTTCGTACTGATTGCGAAATTATAAGTGCACTTCCAAATATGATTAATGAAACAAAATTTATATATAAATAATTGTTTTAGGAAATAATCGCTCAAGATGATGAAACCCTACAGTTTGCAAGTGGGGTTAAAGTAATTCCACCGTCAGTGAGACAAATGGAGGAAGAACTTTGGGTGGTAACGAATCGTTATCAAAAAATTGCACTTGGAACTATGAATTTCAATGAAATTAATTATCGAATTTTAAAACAATCTGTGAGGAAATTAATTGCTGGCACTAAATGTGAACATCCTGGTAAATTTAAACGACATTATAATCATCGTCAACGTCGTCATCATCATCATGATTATCATTATGATAATAATTATCCTTATGGTAATAATTATCATCATGGTAATAATTATCCTTATGGTAATAATTATCATCATGGTAATAATTATCCTTATGGAAATAATTATCATCATGGTAATAATTATCCTTATGGTAATAATTATTATCATGGTAATAATTATCCGTATGGTAATAATTATTATTATGATAATAATTATCCTTATGGTAATAATTACCATCATGATAATAATTATCATCATGGTAATAATCATCATTATGATAATAATTATCATCATGGTTATAATAATCATCATGATCATCATTATTAATTAAATTTATATTATGTTCAGAATAGTAAAAAAGTAAATACAAAATTATAATATTAAAATTTTCATATTATATTAAATTAAATTAAATTATAAGTGTTTATTGTGCAATAAAGATAGGACTGAAAATTTAAAGCATGTACTATTGGATTATCCTGTGTATAATAAATATAAAAATTGCATACGAAATAAGAAACAAAACACTCCCAGAAATTCTTAAGATCGAAAATATTCAGGATGTAAAGAAATTCTTTTATTTTGTGAAAGGTTTAGTAAAATTAAGAGATTTCTGTTTAAGTGAATAGATACATATAACCTCATGTAAAAAGATAATATAAATCTATGTTACATTATTATAATAAATAAATAATAAATAAATCAAATAATTAAAATTATTTTTTTCCAAAACCTTAAATTGTGAAATCATTGAAGCAAAAAAAAAAATAACATTAGAATCAATCAAAAAAAAATTTTGTCAGAATATTTTTTTCTGTGTAAATTTAATTTTGTTTGGTAAAAAAACTTATTTCTTGCATTAAAACGAATCAATTAACCTATATAAAGTTCATATTTTAATGAAATCTATATCATTAAATAGTTTTTTTGAATTTTTGAAAAAAATTGTTTTTTGTATTTTTTGAAATTACTTTTTCTTATAAAGAAGAAGAATAATTATAAAATTGATCCCTATTTTAGTTGTAATCCTTTTTTTAATCTTGAATATGTATAAGTGTATCATGATGAGGAAGTTAAATGGTTAAGAAATGAACACCTAGTTTTCATGAGAATATAAATCGATAAATAATCGAATAAACGTTGTGAAATGTATAAAAATATAAAATTAAATATTTTACATCACAAAATTTGAAAAATAGTATATTATATAAGGATGTAATGTAAAATAAAAAGGGGTGAAATAAAAAAATTATTTATATTTATAGGATATATAATAATAAAATTCTTGGTCTGCCCTTCTATCCTAAATTGAAGTTGGTCTTTACTGATTTCACGTGTTTTTTGAATTGTAATGTTATGACGTGTCAAATTTGTGTCACATTTTGAAAATTCTTTTTCTCATTTTTGCCAAAGTTGTATAATTGTGTTTTCAAATTTCGGATTTGATTTCTTTAAAATTTCTTTATAATAAACAATTAAATAACCGATTTTGAGCGCTAGCGCGTTTAATTTTATTGGTAATAGAATAAAATTGGATATTTTTATACTTTTTTAAATACAGTACAAGCGTTTAAATTTTTTTAAGGTAATATACATTGTTTTACAAAAAATAAAATAAATATGACATACTGTTAAATTATATTTGAATTTGTAAGGAATTTTTTCATTTTCCAGGAAAACATTCTATTCATAAAAATGGAATAAAATTGATTGTTCTTAGTTTATTGCAATTTAGGTTCAATTGGTAGGTTTTTAGGAAGGTAATAAGTGTTGTTTTAAAGTAAAAAAATAATAGAGACATGCTGATTAATTTTATTTGAAGTAGTAAGGATTTTTTTCATTTTCCAGGAAAACATTCTATTCATAAAAATGGAATAAAATTGATTATTCTTAGTTTATTGCAATTTAGGTTCAATTGGTAGGTTTTTTTGAAGGTAATACGTGTTGTTTTAAGGTTAAAAAATAATAGAGACATGCTGTTTAATTTTATTTGAAGTAGTAAGGAATTTTTTCTTTTTTTAGGAAAACATTCTATTCATAAAAATGGAATAAAATTGATTATTCTTAGTTTATTGCAATTTAGGTTGAATTGGTAGGTTTTTTTTTGAAGGTAATACGTGTTGTTTTAAAGTAAAAAAATAATAGAGACCTGCTGATTAATTTTATTGGAAGTAGTAAGGATTTTTTTCATTTTCCAGGAAAACATTCTATCCAAAAAAATGGAATAAAATTTATTGTTCTTATTTTTTTGCAATTTAGGTTCAATTGGTAGGTTTTTTTAAAGGTGTTAAGGTGTTGTTTTAAGGTAAAAAAATAATAGAGACATGCTGATTAATTTTATTTGATTTTGTAAATATTTTTTTCATTTTCCAGGAAAACATTCTATTCAAAAAAATGGAATAAAATTGATTGTTCTTAGTTTATTGCAATTTAGGTTCAATCGGTAGGTTTTTTTTGAAGGTAATACGTGTTGTTTTAAAGTAAAAAAATAATAGAGACCTGCTGATTAATTTTATTGGAAGTAGTAAGGATTTTTTTCATTTTCCAGGAAAACATTCTATTCATAAAAATGGAATAAAATTGATTATTCTTAGTTTATTGCAATTTAGGTTCAATTGGTAGGTTTTTTTTGAAGGTAATACGTGTTGTTTTAAGGTTAAAAAATAATAGAGACATGCTGTTTAATTTTATTTGAAGTAGTAAGGAATTTTTTCTTTTTTTAGGAAAACATTCTATTCATAAAAATGGAATAAAATTGATTATTCTTAGTTTATTGCAATTTAGGTTGAATTGGTAGGTTTTTTTTTGAAGGTAATACGTGTTGTTTTAAAGTAAAAAAATAATAGAGACCTGCTGATTAATTTTATTGGAAGTAGTAAGGATTTTTTTCATTTTCCAGGAAAACATTCTATCCAAAAAAATGGAATAAAATTTATTGTTCTTATTTTTTTGCAATTTAGGTTCAATTGGTAGGTTTTTTTAAAGGTGTTAAGGTGTTGTTTTAAGGTAAAAAAATAATAGAGACATGCTGATTAATTTTATTTGATTTTGTAAATATTTTTTTCATTTTCCAGGAAAACATTCTATTCAAAAAAATGGAATAAAATTGATTATTCTTAGTCTACTGCAATTTAGGTTCAATTGGTAGGTTTTTTTGAAGGTTTTAAAGTGTTGTGTTAAGGTAAAAAAATAATAGAGACATGCTGATTAACTTTATTTGAATGTGTAAGGATTTTTTTCATTTTCCAGGAAAACATTCTATCCAAAAAAATGGAATAAAATTTATTGTTCTTATTTTTTTGCAATTTAGGTTCAATTGGTAGGTTTTTTTAAAGGTGTTAAGGTGTTGTTTTAAGGTAAAAAAATAATAGAGACATGCTGATTAATTTTATTTGATTTTGTAAATATTTTTTTCATTTTCCAGGAAAACATTCTATTCAAAAAAATGGAATAAAATTGATTATTCTTAGTCTACTGCAATTTAGGTTCAATTGGTAGGTTTTTTTGAAGGTTTTAAAGTGTTGTGTTAAGGTAAAAAAATAATAGAGACATGCTGATTAACTTTATTTGAATGTGTAAGGAATTTTTTCATTTTCCAGGAAAACATTCTATTCAAAAAAATGGAATAAAATTGATTATTCTTAGTCTACTGCAATTTAGGTTTAATTGGTAGGTTTTTTTGAAGGTATTACGTGTTGTTTTAAGGTAAAAAAATAATAGAGACATGCTGATTAATTTTATTTGAAGTAGTAAGGATTTTTTTCATTTTCCAGGATAACATTCTATCCAAAAAAATGGAATAAAATTTATTGTTCTTATTTTTTTGCAATTTAGGTTCAATTGGTAGGTTTTTAGGAAGGTAATAAGTGTTGTTTTAAGGTTAAAAAATAATAGAGACATGCTGATTAATTTTATTTGAATTTGTAAGGAATTTTTTCATTTTCCAGGAAAACATTCTATTCAAAAAAATGGAATAAAATTGATTATTCTTAGTCTACTGCAATTTAGGTTTAATTGGTAGGTTTTTTTGAAGGTATTACGTGTTGTTTTAAGGTAAAAAAATAATAGAGACATGCTGTTTAATTTTATTTGAAGTAGTAAGGAATTTTTTCTTTTTTTAGGAAAACATTCTATTCATAAAAATGGAATAAAATTGATTATTCTTAGTTTATTGCAATTTAGGTTGAATTGGTAGGTTTTTTTTGAAGGTAATACGTGTTGTTTTAAAGTAAAAAAATAATAGAGACCTGCTGATTAATTTTATTTGAAGTAGTAAGGATTTTTTTCATTTTCCAGGAAAACATTCTATTCATAAAAATGGAATAAAATTGATTATTCTTAGTTGATTGCAATTTAGGGTCAATTGGTAGGTTTTTTTGAGGGTAATACGTGTTGTTTAAAGGTTAAAAAATAATAGAGACATGCTGATTAATTTTATTTGAAGTAGTAAGGATTTTTTTCATTTTCCATGAAAACATTCTATTCATAAAAATGGAATAAAATTGATTGTTCTTAGTTTATTGCAATTTAGGTTCAATCGGTAGGTTTTTTTTGAAGGTAATACGTGTTGTTTTAAAGTAAAAAAATAATAGAGACCTGCTGATTAATTTTATTGGAAGTAGTAAGGATTTTTTTCATTTTCCAGGAAAACATTCTATTCATAAAAATGGAATAAAATTGATTATTCTTAGTTGATTGCAATTTAGGGTCAATTGGTAGGTTTTTTTGAAGGTAATACGTGTTGTTTAAAGGTTAAAAAATAATAGAGACATGCTGATTAATTTTATTTGAAGTAGTAAGGATTTTTTTTTATTTTCCAGTAAAACATTCTATTCATAAAAATGGAATAAAATTGATTATTCTTAGTTTATTGCAATTTAGGTTGAATTGGTAGGTTCTTTTTGAAGGTAATACGTGTTGTTTTAAGGTTAAAAAATAATAGAGACATGCTGATTAATTTTATTTGACTTTGGAAGGGTTTTTTTCATTTTCCAGGAGAACATTCTTTCTAAAATTATATAATAATAAAATGCTTGGTCTGTAAATAGTAATTATCATTATGATTATAATTATCATTATGATCATCATTATTAATTACTTTTGAATTATGTTAAGAATAGTAAAAAAGTAAATACAAAATTAAAAATATTAAAATTTCGTCATATATATAATTATTAGATTAAAGCAAATTAACAAAATTTCGTTTTTTTCAAAATCTTAAATTCTGAAATTACTGAAGCAAAAAAAAACATTATAAATCTGTATAAGGATGTAAAGTAAAATAAATAGAGGTGAAACAAAAAATATAATAATCAAATCAATTACAATATAAAATAAAACATATAAAAATAGTAAAAAATTAAATAAAAAATACTTTATTATAGAGAAGTAAAATACATAACCAACGTAATATTTCTTTTACAACGAAAATTCTTTTGTTTAAAAAAAATATATTTAATGATCTCGAAAAAAATTTTAGTTTATGTCCAGTTATAGTCGAATTTGTCTTTTTAAAAATAACAATTATTTCTGTAGATGAATTTTTAATAAATATAATGGATGTAATTATATAGTCTTATTTTTTCTATATAGAAAATAAATAAAAAAGTATATGAATTAAAAAAAAAATTTGTTGACCATAACAGAAGACTTAAAATTATTTAAATTTTAAAAAATACGAAAATAATAATAATATTAATAATAAAATTAATAATATTTAAAATGTTTATTTTATGTAGTTACTAAACTAAATGAAATGTATTATAAGGTTCTATTTAATTGCTCCTAACAATGGGCAATACTTGTGGAGTTCCAGTAAAACAGGTTGTCCTTCAAAAGGAGCTATTTATGATTTAATTATTATAAATAACAGTTTACCTTAAAATTTTTTTTAAAAACTAAACATCGAATCAAAATAAGAAGTTCCAACCATACAAAAAAGTAAATCAGAATCTAAAATGCTAGAGAAATTAAAATTTATTGAAGTTTTTTATAGTAATAATAAAATAATAATAATTGAAATAATATTTTAGTGAAAAATATTTGTGCATTAAAATATTGACTCTACCCTCACAGCACCAGATAATCTAGGATATTCCAAAAACATCCCTTGGATATCCTAAGGATACTTTAAGGATGTTCGGTGGGATATTCTATTTTTATTTGTGTGACTGATAAGTGATGCCATCTAATTTAATTTCTCTATAAACTTGACGAATGTGAGCGAAAGCAAACGAGCGAAAACGAAAATATACGAAAATTTGTAATCTTATATCAGAATATCGTTAGCATCGACACGAGCAACTTATCTCTAATATACTTGAATTTTAATTGTACATTACTATGAAGAAATTTCTTTTAAATTAAACTTTGTGAATTCTAACATGTGGACTTATCATTTATTAACTTTATATAAAAATATCCTCCCTACACGTGCAAGTGAATCTTAAGAGCAAATCATCATTTCAAACGAACTTTTGGCTTGTGCGTGTAACATGGTCCTTCGAAACGGATAGATTCACTAACGAAACTTGTGAACTTGGTGAAATATACATTGGTTTGAACATAATTCAAGAGGATAAAGTGAAGTCGCACTTATCATAAACAAAGTGTGCTGACGCTGGTCCTGGAAGCTGAAAACTATTGGGTCATTTGCACTGGGGCAAATGAAAGAATCATCATAGGCCATTCTTTGGAACTCTGGAATTGCATCAAGGCGCGGTGCATCGGAAGTGCATCCGAGATCAAGGAACGAAATTCATCAATCAACGGCTAGAGTTCTGAATTTTGGAGGGAAGCATCAGGCGGGAAAAAGCGAGCGTCGGTACGAGGTATACAATCAACTTCTGTCAAGGTGACTTTCGCATCGAAGTAGTAAGCGATTATCAAATTTTAATTAACGAATTGTATTTATCGAGCTTTCCAATCTTTCTCATTGTGACTGTTGGTTTTGTGTGAAATTTATTATTTACAATCATGTCTGAATCTATTGAAGTTCTTCGACAGAGCCGAACAAATTGCAAAACAAGGTTAACGAAATTTAAAACTTTTCTTGATAAATGTTTGGTTGAAGGAACGGCAGTCGAAGAAATTCAATTTCGATTAAATAAAATAGAGGAAAATTGGAAAGACTACGACAAAGCCCAATTGGGCCTCGAAACATTGGCGCCGAGTTCGAATCGCGAAGCTGAGCGGGATATTTTTGAAGAGACGCATTTCAATTATACTTCTATTGCACTAAAATTAATTAATGAGCGAAGACAGCTCGCGAGGTCGGAATCGGTACCGCAAGGAGGGGATGCGAGCCATCACCTCGCCCGTATATCACAATTAGAGGCGGAGCTTAATGCTCAACGCACGAATGAACTATCAAATCTGCGTAATTTGGTATCACGACCCACCACAACCAGTGATGACACAATTATTCGAAAACATCTTTTTTTACCTAAAGTAAATTTGCCCACATTTTCAGGGGGTTATAACGAATGGTTGGGATTTCGGGATCAATTTGTTGCTATTGTTCATAATGACGATGCATATCCAAAAATTTCAAAGTTGCGTTTGTTACGATCTTACTTGACAGGTGAAGCTGCTTAAGTTATAGAAAATCTCGAAACCTCCAGCGACAATTATGACGAGGCATGGGATCTCTTGAACCAAAGATTTAATAACGAGAGAATTATCATACAAAAACACATGCAAGCAATTGTCGATTTACCAAATACTAGTGAAGATTCAGCGAGTAGTTTGCGTAGCTTTCACGATGGTGTGCTTCGTCATATGCGCGCGCTGAAGGTTTTGAAAGAGCCCACGAGCAGCTGGGATACACCCATGATTTGTTTACTAACAGCCAAATTAGATAAAGAGTCTCGTCGGGAATGGGAAAAAGCGGCAAATGGAACTCAGATGCCAAAGTTTGATAAATTTTTAGATTTTTTACGCGAACGGTGTCAATTATTAGAAGCAATACACGCTGGTTGTGGTGAAAAGAAACAGAATACAAGGCCTAGTAATAAAGTACAATCAATTAATGAAAAGAAATCTATAGGAAAATCATTTGTTGCTTCACAGAGTACCTTTTCTTGTTTTAATTGTAAAGAGAATCATGTTCTTAACAATTGCTCGGAATTTTTAAAATTATCAATAGATGAGAGAAAAGAATTTGTTAAGAAAAAAGGACTATGTTACAATTGTTTACGGAAAAATCATTTTATTAGCGAGTGTAAATCCGGAAATTGCATGAAGTGTCACAAACGTCACCACACATTGCTGCACAAAGATAATTTAGATTCGAATTCGGAATATAAAAATCAAGCGAGCACTAGTGTTGAGTATGTTGATCAGGGAAATAAATTATCATCAAATCACATCAGTAGCGCGTCTAGTGTAATGTTATCAACTGCAATTGTGGATATGTACGATAGTGAAGGAAAAAAACATGAATGTAGGGTTTTACTCGACAGCGGTTCTCAACCGAACATTATGACAGTAAAATTTGCAAAATTATTAAAACTTAAAACAAGAAAAACAAACGCGTCAATTGAAGTTATTAACAATCAAGAAATAAATAGTTTAGAATGGGTTTACGCGAAATTCCAATCAAAACATAACAATTATTCTGCAAACTTATCTTTCCTTGTATTACCTCGTATCACCAGTGATCATCCTAATTGTCCTGTAAATAAAGAGATCCTGAATATTCCGAAAAATATTCCCCTTGCTGATTCTCGTTTTGACAGGCCCTCGGAAATCGACGCATTGATCAGTGCAAAGATTTTTTATGATTTGCTGTGCAGCGAAAGGATTCCCTTGGCATTTCCACGCACTCATCTACAGAATACAAGGATCGGATGGATTGTCACCGGAAAAATCAACTGCATTCCACGTAGAAATCAAGTTTCTTGTAACTTGATTAGAGATCAACTGCATAAACAAATGGAGCGATTCTGGGAAATCGAGGAGCTGTCTGATCAACGAATTCTATCAAGGGAAGAAGAGGCGTGTGAACAACATTTTCGAGACAATTATCAACGCATTCCATCAGGTCAATTCATGGTCCGGTTACCTGCAAAGGAGGGAATCAATCAACTGGGATCATCGCACGAGACGGCTCGTCGTCAATTCTTCGCACTGGAGAGAAGACTCGAAAAAAATGCAACACTCAGGGATAAATACAACCAATTCATGCGGGAATACCTGGATCTAAACCACATGGAGGAAGTATCCTCGAACGAGAAAGACGGGTATTTTATTCCTCATCACGCTATACTCAAGGAAAATAGTCTCACCACCAAACTCAGGGCTGTATTCAACGCGTCGGCCAAGTCGAGTTCTGGTGTATCCTTGAATGAGATGCTGATGGTGGGACCAACGATCCAAGATGGAGTGCTGGAGCTGATTCTTCGATTCAGACTGTTCGAGATCGCGATTGGAGCAGACATAGAAAAAATGTACCGTCAGTTCCTAGTACATCCGGAGGACAGGAAATATCAGAAAATATTTTGGAGATTCGATCCAAATCAACCTCTCAAGATTTATCAACTTCGGACAGTGACGTATGGGACATCGGCGGCTCCATTCCTGGCAACGAGATGTTTGGCCCAGTTAGCTGAAGAAGAATCATCATTATTTCCGGAAGCAGCTGCGGTTCTGCGAAACGACTTTTATGTTGATGATGCAATGACGGGAGCAGATTCATATAAGAAAGCTGAGCGACTTATCCAGGATCTGATCGAGGTGACATCCAAAGCGGGACTTCGACTGTGCAAGTGGGTCTCGAACGATTCAAGGCTGACCGAATCCATGCCTGATAGTCTTCTGAATATGCGCAAGAAATTAGATGATCATCAAACCATCACGAAAACTCTAGGCATTGTTTGGGACGCGGCTACCGACGAACTTGGATTCGAAGTCGAGCTAAAACAAGAATCTGAAATTATTACCAAGAGATCAATTTTATCTGAGACTGCTCAATTTTATGATCCTCAAGGCTGGATAGCTCCGGTCATCGTGCTCGCAAAAATTCAAATGCAAGAATTATGGAAACTGAAAATCGGATGGGACGATCCTGTTCCTGAGGAAATGGATAAAAACTGGCGAATTTTTCGTGATCAACTGAAGGTGATCAACACTTGGACATTACCAAGATTAGCGAAAATTCCGAATGCACAGGAACTGCAACTCCACGGATTCGCTGATGCAAGTCAACGTGCTTATGGAGCATGTATTTACTTGAGATCATCGAGTGGCGGGAAGCATCATTCAATGTTGATGTGTTCCAAATCAAGAGTGGCTCCAGTGCAGATCATCTCACTTCCTCGCTTGGAACTGTGCGCTGCTGTTTTGCTCACTAAATTATTCAAGACGGTGATTAAAGCTCTCAAAATTGAATTCAAGACAGTTACCTTTTGGTCTGATTCAACAATAGTCCTGAATTGGATCAACAAACCACCTTACAAACTTGAGACATTTGAAGCTAATAGGATCACCGAGATTCAAAGCGTCACAAGAGCAGGCGATTGGAGACATGTTTCGACAACGGAAAATCCTGCGGATGTCCTGTCTAGAGGCCAATTGCCATCGGATTTCCTGACGAATCAACTTTGGAAGCATGGTCCAGCCTGGTTGAGGGAAAATGAAGAGGCGTGGCCACCAAGATTTCAATCTACACAAGAAGGCCAGGAGGAATCGAAGAAGATTCAAGTCTTGACTGCCAAGGTCACCGAACGATGGAGTTTGTTGAGCAAGTATTCTTCCATGAGAATTCTCATTCGAGTGACTGCCTATTGTCTTCGATTCTACCGAAATGCACGCGAAAAAGGAAAAAGGAGAAGAAGATCAACGGGTCCGCTGTCGGTGGATGAGCTCAAATCGGCAGAAATAAAATTGATCATCATGATTCAACGAGAAGAATTTCCTAACGAGATCCGAGATCTTTCAAGAGGAAAGGTGATTCATCAGCGTTCCAAGATCGCGCGACTGAGTCCAGTGATGGAGGATGGTATTTTACGAGTGGGAGGTCGAATCCAACAATCCGAACTAGAAAATGACCAGATTCATCCTATCCTCATTCCCAAATCACATCCTGTTACCACTTTATTGATTCGCAATGCTCATTGGAATTTGAAACATGCAGGCGTCAATGCAACCTTATATAATCTTCGACAAAAATTTTGGATAGTAGATGGTAGATCAGCGGTAGGGAAGGTGGTGACGTCATGCGTAACTTGTTGTAAAGTGAAACCGAAAGAAATTGCTTACGTCATGGGAAATCTTCCTAAGGTGCGAGTCTCTGCGGCGAGACCTTTCGAGAATGTTGGCATAGATTACTGTGGGTATTTTTTTGTCAAGGAAAAACGTCATCGAAATCGAGCAAAATTGAAAGTGTACGCGGCCGTATTTGTTTGTTTGGCGACCAAAGCGGTCCATATCGAATTAGTCGAAAATTTAACCACCGAAGCGTTTATCGGAAGTTTGCGGCGATTTTTTGCGCGACGCGGAAAATCTAGAGCCTTGTATTCTGACAATGGTACCAACTTCGTCGGAGCGAACAATGAGCTTAGGGACCTTTACAACTTCTTAGAATCTGAAAAAGTAAACGAAAAAATTCAACGTGAATTATCTGATCAATTGATTGAGTGGAATTTTATTCCCCCTCGTACTCCGCATTTTGGCGGAATATGGGAGGCAGCGGTAAAGGTTCTTAAGCATCATTTGCGAAGAGTGGTCGGCGATGCGTTACTTACATATGAGCAATTGAATACATTGATGGTCGAGATTGAAGCGTTAATGAACTCACGCCCATTAACACCAATGTCCTCGGACCCTAACGATTTGAGTGTGTTGACACCGGGACATTTTCTTATTGGTCAATCTCTGTTAACCATTCCAACGACGGACCTTTCTCAGATTCCAGTTAATCGATTAAGCGTGTGGCAACACATACAAAAAATAAAAGGAGATCTGTGGAAACGTTGGTCTAAGGAATATTTGACTGAATTAAATGTAAAAAATAAATGGTTCATGGGACAAGATAATATAAAGGTGGGAACTTTGGTAACGATAAGAGATGATAATCTCCCCCCGATGCGTTGGTGTATGGGCCGAATAATCGAGGTGATTTCGGGCGATGACTCAGTTGTGAGAGTTGTAAAATTAAAAACAGCGAATGGAATTGTTGAGCGAGGAGTGAAAAGAATCGCGCCGCTTCCCATCGAAGTGTAATTTGTAAAATATTGATCTATCAAGGCCGGGAGGATGTTCGGTGGGATATTCTATTTTTATTTGTGTGACTGATAAGTGATGCCATCTAATTTAATTTCTCTATAAACTTGACGAATGTGAGCGAAAGCAAACGAGCGAAAACGAAAATATACGAAAATTTGTAATCTTATATCAGAATATCGTTAGCATCGACACGAGCAACTTATCTCTAATATACTTGAATTTTAATTGTACATTACTATGAAGAAATTTCTTTTAAATTAAACTTTGTGAATTCTAACATGTGGACTTATCATTTATTAACTTTATATAAAAATATCCTCCCTACACGTGCAAGTGAATCTTAAGAGCAAATCATCATTTCAAACGAACTTTTGGCTTGTGCGTGTAACAAAGGATATCCAAAGTAGCGGCGGTTAGGATATCCTAGGGATATCTAAGGATGTCCCTAGGACGTCCTAGGGATATCCTAATCATTCCCCCGGATATTATTAGGATATCCTGTGGATATCCTTAGAACGTCCTAATTTGAATCATAATGTTATCCTAGGGAGATCTTAGCGATATTTCTAGAATATTTTAACGATATACCAAGTTTATCCCAAGAATATCCCCACGATATCACTAGGATATCCCTAGAATATCCTCAGGATATCCCTAAAATATCCCCAGGATATCCCAGAATATCCTCAGGATATCCCAAAATATCCTACGTAACGGCGGTTTGGATGTTCTGAGGATATCCTATGGACGTTTTTAGGATATCCTACATTAGTTTAGAATATCATCAGGATATCCCAGAATATCCTCAGTATATCCTCAGGATATCCCAAAAATATCCTACGTAACGGCGGTTTGGATGTTCTGAGGATATCCTATGGACGATTTTAGGATTTCCTTCATTAGTTTAGGATATCCTGAGGATATCCTCAGGATATCCTTTTGTTGTGAGGGTAAGGTATTTTAATTAAATTATACATATGTACATATTTCGTATATATTTTTAATATACACTTGATTTAGTGGGATATAAAATTTTTTTTTAAACATTTTTTTTCTAGTAAATGACAGAGAAGATGAAAATGCATTTTAATGCATTTGACACGCTTTGTTATTACGTGTTTTTTAAGCACAGCTGAGGTAAAGAATATAATATTTTAACGTTATAATATGTAATAGGTACACGCGCGGATGTTAAATGGGGTATAAATTAACTCAACTATAAACTATATATATATATATATATATATACGTGGTGGATTATAAAAGCCGTAATAATGTCGATGACTTTTTGAGCCTCCGATGCACATACAAATAACCAGCTATTATTTTTTATAGGGGTCATTGTTTAATGACACGACATGAATTCCGCGACGTTCAAAAATGAGATTCCGCATGAACAAAATGGTTATTGGTATTCAATATAACAATTCACTGGTTATGTGCGTGTATAATAGTATCTTTTATAAGGTTTTGTATATATATATGTATATGTAGTCATAAAAAATCTACTATATGTATGTACATTTGACATACTTCATCAAGATTATTCAAATATGACGACAAATATAGACAGTATTTTTTTTAATATTTGCTTTTTGTTACTTTTGAATATTTTTTTTATTTCAATTTTTATATTAAATTTTGTGTAAATTTCTTTGAAATTAATAAATTAAATATATTTTACTTACAATGGTTAAAAAAAACTGTTTTATTCCCTAGGGTTAAAAAGTATGTTTTACTTCCTAGGACATAACAAAGGTTTTATTCTCTAGGGCTAAAAAAACTATAGAGAAATAAATTCGAAACTACCTTTTTTAGTACTAGGGAGTAAAATAAGTATTTTTCAACCCTAGGGAGTAGAATGTCTATTTGTCCCTAAGGAATAAAACAATTTTTTAGGCGTAGGATTAAAAAAGACTATTTTACTCCCTAGGATATAAAACTTAATTTACTTCCTAGAAATGACTTTTTAGCCCTAAGGGATAAAACTATTTTTCAGCCCTAAGCTTCTTTTTTACCCTAGGGAGTAAAATATTTTGTTTACCCCTAAGGTTGAAAAATGTCTTTTAACCCTAGGGTTAAAAGATAGTACTTTACTCCCTAGAATTAAAAAAAGGTATTTTCACATTTATTTCTCTAGGGAAGAATATTGCTTTTTTTAGCCGAAAGGAGTAAAATGTCTTTTTATTCTCTAGGGACAAAAAGACATTTTACTCCCTAGGATTTAAAAAAGCCATTTTCTTCCCTACAGTAAAAAATAGCTTTTTTTTAATCCTAGGAAGTAAAGTAGCCTTTTTTAACTTTAGGGAATAAAACAGTTTTTAGTCCTAGGGAGTAAAATTAGCTTTTTTTAACCCTAGTATGTAAAATAGTCTGTTTTAACCTTAGGAGAGTGAAATATTTTTTTTTTGTAACACTAAATGTAGAATTCGCAAATATAAATATATATATAGAAATAAATTAAAATCGAATATTTCTTCAAGAAAAAAAGGATAATTTAAACAAAAAAAAATTGTAACTTCATTCGACGGAATTTAAAATCAATATAGAAATTCAAAATAACCGAATTGAATTACATAAAACAGTTATAGATATATAAATATATTTTTTTCATTTTAATTAACGGTGCAAGCAATTAATATATAAGGAATACATACATTCTGATATGTGATATTAAATTTCCCGGTGCAAATCGGAGCAAATATATAAAAGTTTATACAAAAATTACATTTTTAATTAAAGTTCGTTTAATTCGCTCGTGTTTTATTAATTTATTTATGATTTAGATATATTTTCTGTTTTTTTTTATAATTATATTACTATTTTTTTTTTGCTTAGGGACTTTTGGGAAATTTGTATACAGATTCCTTATTATTATTATTATTATTATTATTATTATTATTATTATTATTTATTATTTATTATTTATTATTATATTATTATGTATTTAATTTATATTATTATATACTTATATATAATTTGGATTTTTATTATTCTTTTTTTTGCAAAAATGTAATATACTACATAATTATTATTATTATTATTATGAGTGACACATGAAATTTCACATCATTGAATAACAATTAAAATTTATCATTCCCGATAAATCCTCCTTCCGCTTTGTTCGATACAACTTTTATCTAGGTGATTATCATCGCGGCGAGAATGGTGAAAGCAAAAGCGGATATGCCGGCAATAACAATTTAGTTGAACTAACAGGACAATTCTGGGAGTGTGTATATAGTGAGCCGTCTTTTCTTCATCATATGCAGGGAGAGAGAGAGAGAGAGAGACCGCAAAAGAAAAGTATATATAATCAGCCATCAAAAATCCCAGGAGTCAAGACGAGCATAATTTTTCCATTTATCCGACGTTAATTTTCCCACTTTTATTCCTTTTTTTTTTTTTTGTAAACTGTTGTTAATATATATCAATAATTTGTCAAAAAGAAAAATATTTTTTTTTTCAAATCAAAAAAATCACTGATTATAATATAAAATTGATATCAGTGAAATATATAAATTTCTCAATAACAACTATTGAAACATATATGTATAATGTTCTTTTAAAATTTACATATTTTCTTCAAGGAGAAATGATGAATGGTCTTACGTTTATTTATTGATTGAACATTTCTATTTGGGTCAAATTTATATCAACAGCATTAGACAAAAAAAAAAAAAAATTAAAAAAAAAATATTTTTTATATCAACAAATTTTAGGAACTTTAAACAAATAATAAAAAAAAACCAGAATAATATAATTATATAATATAATTAATAGTAATTAACAGTAATTAATAATACTCAATAATAAATATTAATTAATACCTAATAATAAATAAAATAAACTTTTTTAAAAATTTTAAACCCAGATAGTACGCCTCATCGCGCAAGCTTGCAATTGCTGCTCATGGACGAACTAAGCTAGCTGCGCAAGTTTGCGGAACTTTAAACGATGCGCAGTTGAATCCTACGGCACTTAAAGCTGCGCAGCAATTTTTTTTGGTTTTTTATTTCATTTTTTTTTAACTACTAGATAACTTTCAGCAAATTTGCCGAAAGATTTTTGCAAAGTTACGCCAATTTTGCCGAGTAATCTTGCGCAGCAACTTTGCAGCCAATTTGCTTCGAATTTTCCGAATACGCAAGCTTGCCACAGGTGGGACATTTGAAGCTTGTGGTAATCTTGCAACAAGCTCGCACCGCAAACTTGCCTGGCAATCTTTCCGCAAGCTTACCTGCTATCTGGGGAAAGTGAAAAACAAATGAGAATTTTTTTTTTTTTTAACAAAATTGTTATTAGAGAATCAATAACAAATATTTGTTGAAATAAATTTGAAAGTTGTTTTCTCTGAAAATCAATCTCTACCAATGATCATATAAACTAAAAAGAAAAGATCGTATATATTTGAGTAACGCGGCAATGAAACATATTTTTTCCGAGTGATTGACATTTTTTTTTTTTTCACTTAAAGTTCTGAAATTGGTAAAACCCCTGGTAATGTAACTTTCTCGCGCACACGGAATATATCTCTCCAAGAGTTTTGAGAGGTGCACTACATTCCTTGGGAAATATTATCTGATCGTTTCAATCGATTTGTCCGGCAATCGGTTAATTTAACACAGTGAAACTTGATGGCCAGTATATATATATATGTATACACAGCGTACCGTTTTTGTGCCACATCCTCTCTCTGTCTCATCGCGAACTCCTCTTTTGAAAGAGCTTCTCGCTTCTCATATTCTTTTTTGGGGTCATCATTATCGTGTCGGCGGTATGGCCTTTCATCGACATTCACTATATTTTATGTGCGTGTATACATGTATATATATATTTATTTTCAATTCAAGTGTGACAATCGATTTTAATCGTCCCATCTTCGATTCGTAATAGTGTATTCTAATCTGAGAATGATTAGGTAAAAAATAATTTTTGTCAAAGAAATGATTGTTATAATCAAACATAGTTTATAGTAAAAGAAATGAAAATTAGTTTTCATATGAAACATATTCTTTTCTAAGACTAAATATTTAGAAATTACATAGAAATCCAAAATGTAACTCAAAAAAAAAAATTTTTCTGGATCATAAAAAAAAATGAAGATAAGTTCTATTAAATTTCTATGTACATCCAGAAAAAAATATTTGATTAAAAGAAACCCTCATAACAAAAGGATATCCATAGGATATCCACATCAATGGTCGATATCCTAGAATGATCCCCAGGATATCTTGGGATATCCATAAGATATCCCTAGGATATCCATAGGATATCCCTAGGATATCCATGTCAATGGTCGATATCCTATAATGGTCCCTAGGATATCTTGGGATATCAATATCAATGGTCGATATCCTAGAATGGTCCCCAGGATATCTTGGGATATCCATAAGATATCCCTAGGATATCCCTAGGATATCCAAACCGCCGGTCTGTAGGACATCAACAGGACATCCATAGGATATCCACATGATATCCCTAAGACATCCACAAAATATCTATTGGATATTATATCGCAGGATATCCATGGGATATCCTCAGGATGTCCGTGGGATATTCTTAGGATATTCACGGGATATTTAATATCTCAACATATATTTTTAAAGTTTAAAATTGTTAAGCTAATATAATGAATAATAATTATAATAAAAACAAAAATCTTATGAGCTTCTAATTTATTTTAAATGAAGATTTGAAACGCATTTTTCAAAGTTTTTAAATAAACTCATGCGCACTTAATGTATAATTAATATTAATAGTTATTCGTTATTTGCGGGGAAGAATTTATATTGTTTAAAGCCAATTTATTTTCTGACAATATTAAGCATATATGAATAAAGGAATGAATCACGAATGAGAAAAAAATTAGTTAATAATTTTTCAAATTAAATAACTTTCTCGAAAAACAAGTTGCATTTTATTTTATTTATATAAAATTTAATTCATAGAATATTCTCACTCGTAGTCTCATAATGACTTTAAAAACAGTATCCTAAAAATATCTTCTTGACATCTAGAAGATATACTGAGAATATCCTGGAAATATCTGTGGGATATCCTGACGATATCTATGGGATATCCTGATGATATCTGTGGGATATCTATGGGATATCTATGGGATATCTGGAGGACATTTATGAAAGTCTATAGAGATATCCAGAAGATATCCTGTGGATATCCTCAGATATCCAAAGGATATCCGATTTTTTTGATATCCTTAAGAAATCCTTTTGATATCCATAGGACATCCCTAGGATATCTGCGGGATATTATCAATATATCCCAAGATATCTTGTGTTATTAGGGAATTAATTTATTTCACAAATTTTTCTTTCTCAATCGATCGAAAATGATATTGAATCAAAATTTTCAGTTTCAAGTTATAATTTTCGTTTATTGATTATTTTCAAGAATATTAAAACTTAGTATAAAAAGGAAAGTTTGAAATATACCGGTGTATATATATATATATATATATATATAGGAAATAAAGTAACTGTGATTTCCGACAATAAAAATATATAAGGGAAAACGATGTGAAAAATATAAATCATTCGAAAAATTAACGGTTACAGGAGGCGAAGCATCCGGCTGCTCCAGGATTGTTCTTATATACTTCTTAGAAAGTTCAATTTTAAAGAGGCAGTAATAATCATCGAAAATCATCATGCTCTTGATCAAAAGTAATAGTGTGACGAACATTGTATATATATATATATGTATGTATGTATATACCTTTTCGAATTGCATTCGAATATACAATATCTGTAACAATTTCGATAATAATCTTAATGATGAATTTTTTTACATTATTAATTTTATAATAGTTGCAAATTGCAAATCATGATTGTAGAAAATATTTTTATAATCTGTATATATATACGATAATTTTTGTTACAATTGCAATTTTTACAATTTACAAATATTACAATTACAAGAAATTTCTTTTATGAATAAAAGTTTAAAAAAAAATCTATTTAAAAAAAAATTCTTTTAAAAAACATTAAAATTTATTTATTTACTCAGTATACGGGACAAGTCTATTCGTATAAAAAGTACGAATATAAAATAATAATAGAAATAATTTTAAAAAATTACAGAAACTTTTAATCTTTTTAATTTTTACTAAATTATTTAAAGATAGCAAAATTTTTAAATTATTTTTCTATTTTCAAAAATTGTGTTAGTAAATTATTAAAATTTGTACAGTAATTATATTTGAGAAACGACCTCAAAAAAAAAAAATGTAGGAAAAATATGTATGTCTTAGGCTGCAAAAAAATATGGAGATCCTTTTAGATATAGGAAAAGGACAATTATGGGGACAAAGTAGCAGAAATTTCTAAATATATACACATATTTAACTGTGAACCTTGAAAAATTTTAGAAAATTTGTCTATCGTTTAGTTCCATTCTACTTAAAAACTATTACAAATCTCAATTTCTTCAGTTTAACTAAAAATTGTAACAATAACATATTTTTGTTCCTCAATTTTTTTTTTACCGAAAAAAAAATGTTTAACTTTTTTCAAATTTAATAAATTTAAAAAAAAAAATTAATTCGCATATTAATTAGTTAATCATTTATTATTAGAGAATTTTTATGAATATGTTTATAGTTGATATAATTAATTTAACTATAATTATTTTAATTTAATTATTTATATTCTAGGAATTTTTTTGTACTATTGAATTATTTGTAATTATTTACTTAATTCGTTAACAAATTGAAAAATTTATTGTACGATTTTTTAAATAAATTATTTAAAAGTATTATAATTTATCATTAGATGTAAAAATAAAAAAGAATGTTATTTTGGTATCACTACAAAAGGTAGTACAGTCTTGATATTAAAAAAAATAGATAACAGTTCTGTAAGTTAATGTGGTTGCGTGGTCAGAGTACATGGCTCGCGTCCTAAAGATCCTGGGTTCGATCCCAATGCATGCGAAATTTTTCAAAATTATTTTCAAGTGTTTTATATAGCAAGTTTACGTGCTATGTAATATTACGCGTCATATTTGTGAAACACGCGTAATATTTATTTAATATTCAGGTAATATTACACATAATATTTATGTAGTACTCCTAATATTCATGTAATATTACCTTTAATATTTATATAATATTAAGCTTAATATTTATGTAATACGCGTAATATTTATGTAACATCAAGGAAATATTACACGCAATATTTAAGTAACATTGCGGAAATATTACACGTAATATTTATGTAACATTGCTGAAATATTACAAGTAATATTTATGTAACATTGAGGTAATATTACGCGCAATATTTAAGTATCATTGCGGAAATATTACACGTAATATTTATGTAACATTGAGCTAATATTACGCGTAATATTTATGTAACATTGAGGTAATATTACGCGCAATATTTAAATCTCATTGAGGAATTATTATAAGTAGTATTTATGTAATACGCGTAATATTTATGTAACATTGAGGTAATATTACGCGTAATATTAGACGTATTATTCAGGTAATATTACGCGTAATATTATACGTAATATTCAGGTAATATTACGCGTAATATTCATGTAACATGGAGGTAATATTACGCGTAATATTATACGTAATATTCAGGTAATATTACGCGTAATATTTATGTAACATTGAGGTAGTATTACGCGTAATATTGCACGTAGTATTCATCTAATATTACGCGTAATATTTATGTAATGTTGAGGTAATATTTATGTAACGTTGAGGTAGTATTACACGTAGTATTGAAGTAGTATCGCATGTATTATTAAGGTAATATCTCTGTACTTATAAATTAAATATATAATTATTATATAAATTCTGGCAATTAAATAAAAAAAAATTGACAAATTTTACATCCGAATTGCTGTTCCAAAAGCTTCAATTATTATTTCTAGTTTCCTTGATATTTTTTTTTTTTTTTGTAAAAAAAATAATCTTTTCACTTTCATCAGAGGGTTGGTAATTGCATTAATGGCACTTGGAAATTTTTACTTCTTTCTTTGTTATTTTTTTTTTTTTGTAAATAAATTCTGTTAATGTAATCAAATGACTTCCTCTTTGAATATGATAAATTTCAAACACCGGCAAATAATTGGAAATGTTTTACTGAAATTCTTCATGAAATGTAAATTTATAGGTAAACGGGATAAATTGACGGCAAAAAAAAAAGAAATGGGAAATAAGATTTGTGGCAAAATAGTCATTTCATGAGTAATTGGAAAGTTTTGTGTAAAAGTGCGCACGATGACTCCTTATAACCAAAGGCGGGGCATTGAATGATGAGATAAAGTTCCGCAGGTTGTTGATCCACGAAGTCGGAATAAATTTAAAGCAAAGTTGATCTTTAAACGTTGTCTATCTCTCTTTTTTTCTATTTATTCTCCTCTTACGCAGGAATATTTTTTTTTACTCATTTATATAGTAAGAGAAAATAATTTTTCCAATTTCCATAACATTATTTTTGTTTCATTCATATTTGAAAAGTATTGTCGGTAATAATTTTTGTAGACAAAGAATTTCTTTAAAATATTTCCCAATGTCTTACATGAAATATTGAAAAAGAACAAAATTGTCATAAATACACATTTTTTTGAAAAATATTTCAAAGTATAATTTTTAATGTTGATTTCACAATTTAGTATTTTTTTTAATAAACGGATGTGAATTTGTTGATGTAATACTTTGCGATGAGAATATTTCAAATATATATATTTCTTTTAGTTAAAAAAAAAAATTATAAATAGTCGTTTAGTTTGTTGATCACGAAGGACAATGTTTCATAAGAGAAAAAAAAATAATTGATGATGAAGGAAAATTAAGGCCAATGATCTTTGAAAAATTCAGTTGTGTTAATATCGATTAGCATATATGTATGCGGATTCTTATCTTATTTTGCAACAAAAATATGTTTCGCTTTCTTCTCACATAAACTTGCCAAGTTTAGTCATCAAACGTATTGTTATTGTAGTATTATTATTGTAATTTCATGTCAGAAATATTTATTTAAAATAATAATTCCCGATTTTCGTGCACGAGGAAATAATAAGAGAAATTCTCTATTATTTCTTTTTTTTTTTAATTTACACCTCTTTTTGCATTTGAAAAAAATTTATTTTTAATTTTTGAAATTTTTTTGGATCCTTTATGAAAAGGGGAATTTATATTAATAATATTGATTGTTTACTTTTATAAAAATTCTCACTTTTTATAAAAAAAAAAAATTTCTTTTGTTGTCTTGGATTTTATTCTGATTTCTTATATATTTTATTCATTTTTTTCCTAATTATTTTATTTACATACAGTGAATCAGAGGAAATTGGAATATTTTTTTGTATAAGATTTCATTGAAAAAAAAAACAAAGGCGCATTTGGGGTAATGCGTTAAAAGTATTATTTGAATAAATTAGCTTCAGTATTATTGAAAATTTATTCACATTTGACCCTTGAAAAGGAAATTTTTTTTTGAAAAAGCACATTACTTTCTACCAACTAAACAGTAGCATTGTATTTTATTAATATAATTACATCTTTAGAGAATCGGATGCGATTAATAATTTTTAAAATTTACAATGCATTTCACTCTCTCTCTCTCTCAATACTATATATGATAATTTTATTTCACAATTTCCTTGTGTTTCTATACTTATAAATATGATAAATGTCTTCAATTTTTATAGTTGGTAATTTTCGTCTTAAATCTTCCCATATAGTTATTAAATTTTTTTTATTTCCGTTTTTATTATTTTTTCATTTTGAAACAAATGATTTTGCCACTGTTGAAATTTCTATTTCTCTCTCCTTAATTACGAAAAGGTTTTGTTTTAGAAAAAATTTATTTCTTAATCAAATTTTTATGATTGATAGTTTTGATTAACAGTGTGTTTTATATAGTAATTTAATTCAATCATTTTTCGATTATTTTTATTGTCTTTTTAAGTAATACCAAATAGCAGATAATATTTCCTTAATACCAAAGTGATATTCCATTAAAAACCTTTTTTCTTAAATTAAAAAAATCTGTTTTTAAATTAAAACATCCTTCTCAAGGTAATATTACGCGTAATATTTATGTAATATTACGCGTAATATTTATGTAACATTGAGGTAATATTACGCGTAATATTTAAGTAACATTGCGGAAATATTACACGTAATATTTATGTAACATTGAGCTAATATTACGCGTAATATTTATGTAACATTGAGGTAATATTACGCGAAATATTTAAGTAACATTGCGGAAATATTACACGTAATATTTATGTAACATTGCGGAAATATTACACGTAATATTTATGTAACATTGAGGTAATATTACGCGTAATATTACATGTAATATTCAGATAATATTACGCGTAATATTACATGTAATATTCAGATAATATTACGCGTAATATTACATGTAATATTCAGATAATATTACGCGTAATATTTATGTAACATTGAGCTAATATTACGCGTAATATTGCACGTAGTATTCATGTAATATTACGCGTAATATTTATGTAACATTCAGCTAATATTTCGCGTAATATTTATGTAACATTGAGCTAATATTACGCGTAATATTGCACGTAGTATTCATGTAATATTACGCGTAATATTTATGTAACATTGAGCTAATATTTCGCGTAATATTTATGTAAAATTGAGCTAATATTACGCGTAATATTGCACGTAGTATTCATGTAATATTACGCGTAATATTTATGTAACATTGAGCTAATATTACGCGTAATATTTATGTAACATTGAGCTAATATTACGCGTAATATTTATGTTATATTGAGGTAATATTACGCGTAATATTTATGTAGTATTACATGTATTATTAAGGTAATAATAATAATACTGAGAGACTTTTTATTGAAGAAAAACATCTCTTGCTACGGGGAATCGAACCCTGAACCTTACGCACACGAGTCGGAAGCATTAATCAATGAGCCAAACTATAAAACATTATGTTCATAATTGAAAATAATAATACATGCTACTGAAAATCATTTTTAGACATTTTTTTCAATAAAAATTTAGAGTAGATCATATATTATAATTTTAACATAAAAATGAAGGAAAGAAAAATATATGCATTTTGAATAATAAATATCTAAAAACGGAAAGAGAATTTCCACGTGTTTTGCAGTTAATTCCTAAGAGGCCATATGAAATGAAGAGAAAGCGCGTCTTGTCGTCTTTATAAGCGAGGCAAAGACCGACTTTGAAATGAGTGCTGGACGTTTGTCAAAGGTTTTCAGAGAATTCTGAAATGACGCGATCTTTCTTATTCTGCGCGTGAGTGACAGGAAGACATACTGCCCATATAGGAAAAGGCACATTAAATAAAACGCCTTTCCGATAAGCGTAGTCATTTATTTTTTAATTTTACATTTTTAACTTGCGTGACTTTATATCGCATTTTTTTTGCTACCAAAGTTCTGTGATTTTATCATTTGATTTGTTTTTTTTTCAAAATATATATATATTTGCGAAGTTTCTCTTATTAGAAGGAAACAAAAAGTATTCAATGATCTCGCATGAACTGTTTTAAATAAATTTACACTTGTCTAATAAACAAGATAATATTCTAAATTAAAAACAAAAATATTTCTTGACCTAATTGGGTTTTATTTTAAAAATATTTAATATTTAAAAAAAACAATTATTGTAAATAAATAATTTATATTATAAATAAATGAGATTATAAATAATTTATATTATAAATAATTAAAATTATAAATAATTGATATTTAAAAAAAAAGAAAAAAATATTTAATTTACATTTTTGCATAATAATTTTTTATCTCAATTTTCGTCGTTATGGGGTACGTTTTAGAGAAAAGATTAATCAAATCGTGAGAAAGAGAGAGTTTCCTCGTATGTTGATAAAAATCCAAAAATGGTACTTAAAAACAAAAGATTAAAAAAAGTGAATTTTTCAAATGCACTTTTTAAGGGTGAAAGTTTTTTTTTTGCATATTACAAAGAGAAAAGAATAATTAATCAAGATATAAAGTTTTAATACGGAAAAAAGAAAGAAAAATAATTCTTTGGAAATTATTTATATTTATTATTAGAATTTTTTATTATTTTAACCTACTGTATAGGTCAGGAAATAAATTTTTTAAAATCATTAAATTCTTTTAATAAAAATTTAATTTTTTTTTAAATTTTATATTGATTACTATTTTAATAGAGCAATTAATAATATTTTTTTGAAATTTTTTTTTTTGTAATTAATATTTTTTAATAGTATATGTATATATAGTAATTATCATGTCTTTTCACACATGAAAGTCAACATATAGTAATAGGCCATGATGCATAAAATCAGATTTCTCTAGATTATACATATGTATATGTAAATATATATATATATATATAGAAAAAAACTGTCAAAAGAGATAATTGAACATACTCTCGTATGGTAAATAAGAAAATATGTAAAAAAAAAACAAAACAAAAAAAATATATCACCTGATGTGTAATTTGAAAATATTAAATTCATGTCTCTTAAAAATGTACAATTATAGTAATTTTATTCTCATCATGTTTCCTGTTTAGAAATAATTAATAGAAATTATTTTCCAATATGATCCTGCGCTCGCTTTGAAAAACACTTATAACAATTATATCCTGGTAAAAAGGAGGTTCAATTTCGCTTTTACTTGTAATATTTCCTATCGACCTTATATGCGTTGCACAAATAGAGTCATATCCGTAATTTTAGATTTATTTTACTTTTTTAAATTATCGATTATATTTTTTAGTGCTCATAAATTAATTTTTTATTTTTTGCCCCTAATTTTTTTTGAAGCGCTGAAACTATTTTTTTTTTTTTTTTTGATAAATTTGTAAAAAAAAAATTAAATTATAATTATTACTTTGAAAAAATTTTAATTTAATTTTTGTATAAAAATAATAATTTTTATATAATTTAGTACAATAATCGCAAAATACAAGTAAAGTAAATTAAAATGGAAAGTTAATTATCTTATTCTATATAAAAATTTTTAAAAAATCTTTAGAAAAAGATGATAAATTAAAAAAAAAGTCTTCAATTGCCTTTTGGTGAACTTTAAAAGTGCATATAAAGAATATTTATCTAGCGGATATCGTTTACATTGACAGGAGATAACAAGCAATTTCGATCTCGTATCATTATATTTATTAGATTAAATTGATGATATTTTAAACCCTCATTGCCTTTTCCCTCTTTAATATGCAGAGCATGAAGAGGAAATTTAAACCCAAAAAAAAAGAAAAAAAAATTAAAATAAAGAATTACAATCTAAAACGTCGCGCTTCGACAACACTGATAATGCGACTACCAGAACTTAAATTATACTAAAACCATAAGGAAACTAATGATAGTATTGAACTTATATGCAATAATCGCAAAAACGGATCTTTTTGGAGCAGAGATACAGTTTTGAATATATTTAAAGTAAAGAAAATCCAGTTCTTCATATATATATATATTAATAATATATAGAAATATTACATTTTTGTAAATCAGCCAATATGAGAGTATTTTTGAAAAATAGCGCGCAATTTGAAAAATGAAATAAAAATTTCTATTTAAATTAAAAAAATAAATTTCTATTAAATTGACATTAATTTTGTTCGGATAATAATGAATAAGAAACTTTTTAAAAACGTAAATCCATTTTTAGGTTATGTGTATAAATTCTATTTGTTCCGATCATTCGTCACCAGTTATATATACAGAAACTTTTAGATGTCGTATCGTAGTAAAATAAATCCAAATAGGGAAATTAATAATTTATTTAAATATTTCTTGAATTACCTTACGTTAATATCGCGTAATAAATAATAATTAATAATAAATGAAATATTTAATAATATGACTAATAAATAAAAGAAATATTTCTCACAAAAGAAATAATATACAAATACTTTGCATTGGCATTTATAATGAGTCATAGGAAAGTTAAATTATGCGAAATGAAGAATGACTACAATGAGATGTAAGGGGGGGATTGTATAGAATTTTTGGGCATGGCAAAAACATTTTTTTTTTTAAATATATTTATAATACGAAAGCCAACGGTGCCACCTCGCAAGACAGAATTATATACCTGTTGGCTCTTTAGTGACGTCGACTTCCTGACCCACATACCTTGGCCATCGGTGCTATGCACAATACTACAAGACATATACCTATATATAAGAGAGTAAATGTATAAGTTAAAGACGCGGATGTGTTGCGATCGGGACCTCATTCACGTTCCCAAGCACTTTTCACGCATATGACCTGCACATAGAAAACGAAATATATATATATATATAGATTTATACACACATATATACATAAAATGCAACACTATACGTGCGAGAAAGAGGCGCACAGTAATCAGGGTCGAATTATCCTAATCTCACCATTCTAGGCACGTTCAATTATATACTGCACATCAACCCCCTTTTCTTCTCGTTTCAAAGTCGAAAGAGATAATTAGATTCTCGAGCAATTCCAGAACATGAGGATTTCAACTCGAATTCCAAACATTCTAGTGGAGGCTACTTGATAACTTAATTATGTTAAAATTCTAGACTACTATATCTTGTGGGACATGTATTGGAATAAGTAAAAAGCATGTAATGGTATAATCAACAAATGGTACATTTTACCAATGGTACCATTAATGCTTTCAACTAAACCTTTAACCATTGGAATCTACCATCAACTAAGGATACCTTTAACCAGTGGTACCTTTAATATTGGTACAATTATACTTAGGTATCATTAACCATAAGTATCTGTAACCAATGAAACTGTTAACCATTGATACCATCAACCATTGGTATAGCCATTGGTACCACTAACCAATGGTACCACTAACCTTTGGTAACAGTAACTATTGGTACCACTGGCCATTGGTACTAATAACCATTACTACCAGTAACCATTGGTACCTCTAACCGTTGGTATAACGATTGGTATTATCAACAATTGATATAGTGGTACCACTAACCATTGGTACCACTAGGCATTAGTAACATTGGCACCATTAACCATTGGTATAACCATTGGTACCATCAACAATTAGTATAGCCATTGGTACCACTAACTATTGATACCAGTAAGTATTGGTACCACTAACCGTTCGTACCAGTAACTATTGGTACCATTAGCCATTGGTACCAATAACCATTACTACCACAAACCATTGGTACCTCTAACCGTTGCTATAACGATTGGTATCATCAACAATTGATATAGACATTGATACTGTAACCATTGGTACCATTAACCATTGGTACCATTAGCTATTGGTATAACCGTTGGTACCATTAACAATTAATATAGTCATTGGTACCACTAACTATTGATACCAGTAAGTATTGGTACCACTAACCGTTGATATAACTATTGATACCACTAATTATTCGTACCAGTAATATTAGTACCACTAGCCATTGGTATAACCAATGGTACCATCAACAATTGGTATAGGCATTGGTAACACTAACAATTGGTACCAGTAACTATTATAACCACTAGCCATTGGTACCATTAACCATTCGTACCAGTAACTATTAGTACCACTAGCCATTTATAACTATTGGTACCATCAACAATTGGTATAGGCATTAGTAACACTAACCATTGGTACCAGTAACTATTGATACCACTAGCCATTCGTACCACTATCCGTTGGTACCAATATCCGATGGTATAACTATTGGTACCATTAACCATTGGGATAGCCATCAGTATCACTAACCAATGATACCACTAACCATTGGTACCAGTAACTATTGGAACTCCTAACCATTGGTACCATCAACAATTGGTATAGCCATTGGTACCACTAACCATTGACACTAGTAACTATTGGTACCACTAGCCATTGGTACCACTATCCGTTGGTATAACTATTGGTACCATTAACCATTGGGATAGCCATTAGTATCACTAACCAATGGTACCACTAACCATTGGTACCAGTAACTATTGGAACCTCTAACCATTGGTACCATCAACGATTGGTGTAGCGATTGGTACCACTAACTATTAGTACTAGTAACTAGCTATTAGTACCACTAGTCATTGGTATAACCATTGGTACCATCAACAATTGATGTAGGCATTGGTATAACCATTGGTACCATCAACAATTGATGTAGGCATTGGTGCCACTAACCATTGGTACCAGTAACTATTGGTACCTCTAGCTATCGCTACCACTAACCATTGGTACTAGTAATTATTGCTACCACTATTTGTTGGTATAACTATTGGTACTATTAACCATTCGTACTAAAAAGCATTGGTACTACTAACCAATGACACCAGTAACTATTGGTAACACCAGCCAATGATACCACCATCCATTTTTACCACTAATTATTGGTACACTAACCGTTGGTACAACTATTGATACCATTAACCATTATTACCAAAAACGATTGGTATAAACATTAGCAATTTAAAAAAAAAATTTCAAAATTTTTTGTTTCTTTAAAATCCCAAATTTTTGTCCGTTTTGAAAAGTTCTAAAGAATTTACGTTTTCACATAAATTATGCATTTGTGAATTTATAATCCTTAAGAAAAATATTGATTTATTAACGTCGTTTTGTTTCAGTTCACAGAGAGATAGATATTTTGATTTCCAGACTTGATGGAAGAGACATCAATGCCTTTTTTCCACAGATTCTGGGAACTGTATAGTATTCTGGTATGTATATATATATAGTAAGAGAGGGGAACAATCAATACCTTGTGAGAAATTTCAAGATGACGTTAAAGTCTCTTATTGTGTCCCGCAAAACTTTCATTCGTTTATATCTCTCTTTCTCTATTATTTTTTTTTCTTCATAGTCACAAAACACAAGTGAAATTTCCAATGAGTGTTACGAGTCAATAAATACAATAAACAAGTTTATTTTCAAAAATCTGTCATGTTTTTGTCTGCAGATGATTGAACAGACAATGATCACAATTTTTTTCAACTCGTATAATATGAAAAAGATTTGTCATGTTAACTATATATAATCTATTTATATACATAAGTCATCATGTATACCTGTGTGTCTAATCAATATGATTAGTTTTTTTTTAAAATAAATTGATAATAATTTATAGTTCAAATTATGCAGTACAATTTGATGTAAAGAATACTTTACTATTCACTATTTACTATTATTTACTATTATTTACTATTTCCTATTAATTACAATAATTTACTATTTCATACTATTATTTACTATTTCTTATTTACTATTAGTTACTATTTACTATTACTTACTATTATTTACTATTTCCTACTCACTATTAGATACTATTTACTATTACTTACTATTACTTACTATTATTTACTACTTATTATTTACTATTACTTACTATTACTTACTACTTCCTACTCACTATTAGTTACTTTTTACTATTACTTACTATTATTTACTACTTCCTACTCACTATTAGTTACTTTTTACTATTACTTACTATTATTTACTATTTCCTACTCACTATTAGTTACTATTACTTACTATTACTTACTATTACTTAATATTATTTACTATTTCCTATTAATTACAATAATTTACTATTTCTTACTATTATTTACTACTTATTATTTACTATTAGTTACTATTTACTATTACTCATTGTAATTTACTATTACTTACTATTATTTACTATTTTCTACTCACTACTATTAGTTACTATTTACTATTACCTACTATTATTTACTATTTCCTACTCACTATTAGTTACTATTTACTATTACTTACTATTATTTACTATTTCCTATTAATTACAATGGTTTACCATTTCTTACTATTATTTACTACTTATTATTTACTATTAGTTACTATTTACTATTACTCATTATAATTTACTATTACTTACTATTATTTACTACTTCCTACTCACTATTAGTTACTTTTTACTATTACTTACTATTATTTACTATTTCCTACTCACTATTAGTTACTATTTACTATTACTTACTATTATTTACTATTATGTACTATTTCCTACTCACTATTAGTTACTATTTACTATTACTTACTATTATTTACTATTATGTACTATTTCCTACTCACTATTAGTTACTATTTACTATTACTTACTATTATTTACTATTTCCTATTAATTGCAATAATTTACTATTTACTATTACTTACTATTACTTACTATTTCTTATTTACTATTAGTTACAATTTACTATTATTTACTATTTCTTATTTACTATTAGTTACTAATTATTATTTCTTACTATTATTTAATATTTAATATTTGCTATTTATTTTTTTGGCTCAATTTTTGAATTTTATAGGCTCAGATTTTTAGCATTTATTATTAAATATAAAACGTTTATATTTAATCCTGTTTTGAGCAGTTTTTTTAAAAAATTTTGATCTCATTTAAAGTAGAGATTCTATTTAATTATTTCGAGTTACCATTTGTTGCGAGTGGAAATAAAAAAAAATTAATAATATTATAAATTAAAAGTTAACCGATGAATAATGACAGTAATTAAGTACAACTATTTGAAAAATAATGTCGAAAGAAGATATACACGTGAGTTATAATTTCAAAATTAATACTTGTGATAATTATATTTGAATAAAAAATAAATTGTTAAATGTCTGTTTAACCGTGTATTTAATATGTTAACAACATTTAGAGAAACATAAATTTCTTGACAGCTCTGAAATTTTTTATACTATATATATATATATATATATATATATATATATATATATATAAAACTATTATTAGAGAGTGCTTTTATATGAGTAGACATTTTCTGAAACAAGTATAAGTTACAATTAGTTACTCATATAAGGAAGCTCACCACGAGGGCTCGTCGATCCGGTTTAGGGTGTCGCGGTTCGCTGATCATCGTGGGTTGCCTCTGCTTCCTGTCAGTGCGCGCGATTATTCCCACTTTCTCGTGTTTTGTCTTTAAGGAAATAATTTCTGGCAAATAATTTTTTTTTCGTTTTTGCTTTATATTGTTTACTCAATGAATCTCCTCATCATAATCATCTTCTATCAAAAAAAAAAAAAAAAAAAAATTTGTAAAAGAGAAATCTTCACGTACTGAATGATAATCATTTGCATAATCGTGTAATCGTGCTGATGATCATGATTGTGTTTTGCATATTTGCGTATAATACAATATGAAATGCAAAAAAAAAAAAAAAATTAACTTTTGGCTTCAATTATTATGTAGCATTAATTTAAAAAAAAAAACCATATACTCATACTAAAAATCAAATTCTGTCTTAAAAAAACATTTTTTTTAATGACAGAATTTGATTTTTTTTTTACGAATTTATATTGAAAAATTATTAAAGGAAAATTAAAAATAATTACTTAATTATTGAAAATTTTATTATTTACGGTTATTTTTCACTTATATTTTGCATATTATAACGGATTTTATATTTGAAGAGTCACGCGATTGTCTGACGGGGTAATACCTTTTGTAAATGATCAAATTTTGGTTTCCGCAGCGTTTGCGTGACTTTATACTTTATATATTTATATGTTTATAGAAGCCACATTGCCGCAACAATGCAGTAAATAATTTGTATCGTATTTTTTGTGTACACTACTGAGAGAACAAAATTCCTCATATTTTTTTTTAATTTTTTTTTTTTTTTTTTTTTTTGAATAAATTTTTATTAACGTTTTTAATGTAAACTTTTGTTTAGCTATTGACGAATAACTGAATATATTGAATTAATGGCCTTATGATTCAGAATACTGATTTATGTAATGGTCCTGATGATACTTTTTTGAAGGCATATACCGTTTTATTCCTTTACATAAAATACATTTTTAAAAAATATCACAATTTACATTTCTTTTGATATTTTTTTTCGTATTGTATTAATTTTATTTATTGTTTTATTGAAATATTATTTTATTTCATATAGTTTTGCCTAAGTAGCACGAAATATTATACCTTAATATCACAGTAATATTATATGAAAGATTTGTAACATTACTGTAACATTACTGTAACATTACTATAATATTACTGTAACATTACTATAATATTACTGTAACATTACTATAACATTACTATAATATTACTGTAACATTACTGTAATATTACTGTAATGTTACTGTAACATTATTGTAATGTTACTGTAACATTATTGTAATATTACTGTAACATTACTGTAATATTAAAATGTCCGCTTCAAGGTAATGTTACATGTAATATTACAGTGATATTGCAGTAATATTACAGTAATATTATACGTCATATTAAAGAAATATTACAATGTAATATTAAGAGATATTTTGTTCTATGAAAACTATCACTCCAGTGGGAATCGAACTCCGAACCCAACGCACACGAGTCGAAAGCCTTAACCAACAAACCAACCTGACTTGCAGTAATTTAATATTTTTTGTTAAGCATAAATAACTGAATTTAGTTATTTATTTTTATTACTATTATTTTCCAAATTATTTAAATAATTATTTTAAAAAAAATATATATATTTTTCAATTAAAGTTTATTCGTTTAAAAAAATTTATTCTAAAATTTATTTATTTATTTTTTTATAATCTTTAAACATATTTATGGAAAAATTCATGTTGAAAACATATTATTTTAAGTAATTTATTTATAATAAACATTTAAAAATTGTTCATTTGCTTTAGATAAATTTAGAAATTAATATATATATATATATATATATATATATATATATATATATATATATATATATTATATTGTTTTCACTATAATAACTTCTAAAACAATATATATATTATATTTTTTTGAATTATTTATAATTTTTCTCGTAAACGTCATATTAGAAAGTATATGGAAATTCCTAATGATGAATATATGGTTCAGGTTATTCACTTGTAATAATAATGCTTTTTCCTTTACCATGGGAAAAAAACCACAATGTATAGAGTTGATAGCTCATTTTACGAGCGTATGGTGTCTTTAAAAGTAAATCAAATCACTATAAAATATTTTAATTTTCGTCTGTTGAAAGTGCAAAAATTATTAATAGAATTCAAAAAGGAAAATTTAAATGCACAAGGTAATCGTAAATCACGCGCTTATTATCATAAAAGAAAAATTTGATATGTAGAGATCTTTTTTTATATCATATTTTTTTTAAAATCGATGATTTTTGTAATATTAATAATTTGTTTATTTTTTTTTTACTTTTTTTTTATAATAAATTATGATAAAATTAGAATTTTGTAAAAATTATTTTTTTTTTAAATTTTGCAACTTTTTGTGGCAATAATTTTGGAGTAATTGTTTTTGCAAAACAAATATTTAAACAATTTGTTATAATTAAATAAACAAAATATGATTTTGTACAAAAATAAATAGCCTCATTTCATTCTACGTGAAAAATTAGTACAAAAACATGTGTAGCATGATTTATTTGAAAAAATTTATTAATTGTTTATAACAAATTGTTTAAATAATTATTTTGCAAAGAAATATTTAGAGTCAAAAATAATTTCAGAGCTCATATTAGGATGTAAATAGTAATTTTTTGATATTTACTATACCAATGACCTTGAACGAGTATAAGTACTTTTTAATTGTTTATAACATTTATTAACAATATTTATTACAATATAATTTTTTTTAAAAAATCAAGTAATGCATGTTCTCGTAGTAATTTTTCATGTAGAATCTAAAAGCTCTATTATTTTGTTAAACAAATCATAATTTGTTAAATTGTTTATAACAAATTGTTTAAATAATTATTTTCTAAAAAGCTTTTAACGTCAAAATTTATTGTTACGGCTCTTGCTAGGATTGAAATGGGTTATTTAATTATATATGCTTGTCTTTATGTATTTTTAATTAATTAAATAATTCATTACCAATTAAAAAGTTTTTGTTTTTTTTTTAAATAAATTATTTTAAAAGAATATAAATATAAGATGGAAAAATTTAAGAGTATTTTGTTGTCATAAACAGAAGGTAGCAGTTTTAATATTCAAAAAGTAAAAAATAAATCTATAAGTCAAAGTAGCTGTGTGGTTAAAGTACACGCCTCACGCTCCAAGGGTCCTGGGTTCGATTCCCCATGCGTGTAGGATTTTTCAAAATTATTCAAAGTGTTTTAATACTGTATATGTATAATAATCCTTAATGGAAAATAAAAATAAAAAAATATAAAAAAATATAAATAAATAAAAATAAAAATGAATAAATATAAATAAAAATAAATATAAATAAATGAAAATAAATAAAAATAAATAAAAATATAAATATAAATAAATGAAAATAAATAAAAATAAATAAAAATAAATAAATATAAATAAATAAAAATAAAAAATATAAATAAATGAAAATAAATAAAAATAAAAAAATATAAATAAATAAAAATAAAAATGAATAAATATATAAAAATAAAAAATATAAATAAATAAATATAAATAAATAAAAATAAAAAATATAAATAAAAATAAAAAAATAATTATAAAAATAAATATAATTAAATAACAATCTCAAAACAGAGCGATTTAAGGGAAAACTGACTAGTTTCTGATAAGTTTCAACCTAACTAAAAGATTTTCTGGATCCATACCTTAGACTGTATAGGAAATTTATTATCGAAAGAAGGAAGTAATCGGCGGCGTTTACTTACACACAGGCAAAATAGGAAGGCCGCACTTGTCAGCAATAAAATTCACTTGGCGCGCAAAGGTTCTGAGAAAGTAGGCGAGTTAGTAAAAGAGCAGGGTGGCGATAGTCCTCGTCGTCGTTGTGATGGCGGATCCTCTGGCAGGTGGGGGCAAAACCCAACCAGGAGTGAAACACCTGGATGACTTCCTGCCAGCATGAGATTCAGTCTTGTTCAGTCTTCGGTGAAGAACACTATAAACAAAAATCGTGTGAGTTACTTTCTCAAAAACGAGAGAGAGAGAGAGAGAGACAGAGAGAAACGTGATCAATATTTTTCAATAATCAAATAAAAATTTTTAGTACAAAAATTAATAATATTTAAAAAAAATAAATAAATTTTTTCCTTTTTTGCAAAATGTTGGACGATCCAGTCTCGGGATGACCGTTTATCGGTCAAGTGTTTTTCGGTAAAAAAAAACTATATAATTAAAAAAAAAAAAAATTAAAAAAAGTGCGTGGGTGACAAAAAAGGACGGGGTAGTTTTTGTGCTATAAAATTGATTTTGAGTGTTGACGAAATAATGGGTTTACAAGGAATCAGAACTCTGAGTTTTATTCTCCTTCTTCATCTCACAATTCAAGGTGCGTGTAGTTGGTTTTTTTTTAAATATTAAATTTTTTTTGGAGTTGACTCATTAGTACCGTTAATAAAAATCTGATCTAGTTGGGTAAAATGTGATGTGGATATATATATATAAATATATATATTTAAGGAGTGTGACAGTTATATTGATGATTTTTCAATTTAAATATTAGCTTGGATACGAGCGATCAAAGTGGTTTTTCTAGTCCTCGTATATATTAAAATGATTATAATTTATAAATGTGAATCGTAATTCAGCGTTTCATTAATTAAACTCTTAATATCATTAATTAACATTTAATTAAAGAAAAACACACATGGGACTATAATTTATAAATTAGTTGAAAAAAATTGTTACTAAAAATAAGTGTAACATTAAATAAATAAATAAATAAATAAAAATATGGCTAGAAATGCAAAATTAAAAAAAAATATTAAATTATCTTTTTAACTCAATAAATTTTTAATTTAATAATTAGTTAACTTAATAAATTAATAAATTAACAATTAGTTAACTAAATAAATTAATAATTTAATAATTAGTTAAATTAACAATTTAATAAATAATTAAATGAATAAATTAATAATTAGTCAAACTAATAAATTACAAGTTTAATAATTAGTTAACTAAATAAATTAATAATTTAATAATTAGTTAAATTAATAATTTAATAATTAATTAAATTAATAAATTAATAATTAGTCAAACTAATAAATTTCTAGTTTAATAATTAGTTGACTTAATAAATTAATAATTAGTTAACTAAATAAATTAATAATTTAATTAGTTAAATTAATAATTTAATAATTATTGCAAGTAATTGCAACTAATTTAAAAATAAAGTAAATCAATCCAGAAAATTTATATTGGAGAACATTTTTTTTCTAATGAAAAAAATTTATTTATTTAATTTAATTAAAATTAATAATTTATTTAAATTATTTAATTAAAATTAATAATTTATTTAAATTATTTAATATCAAAAAAATTTTTTTTGTGATAGAAAAGTAAACATTTGTTTTTTATTAATTGATAAATAATTTTCCTGTGAGGTTGAACATTTTACGAAACATCCGTTTATTTTATTTAACAATTGAATTTAATTGAACATTGTATATAACATCATTGTAAATATCTATTTCCTTTATTTTGTTTATTGATATATTATATATAGTCAATTTGTTCGGAGAAACTTTTATTTAAATTCAAACATTATTAAGGAAGCTAGTCAATTTGCTATTTAGAAAAAAAAATTACAATAATATTAATATTTATTAATTATAAACAATTGCACAATTATTAATTGCAATATCAAAAGATTCTTCTAATAAAATTAAATATCAGTTTTAGTGTTATTAAATTAATTTTCAATATAATTAATCAAAATAAATATTTTTTATTATTGTTACTATTATTATTATTATATTTTTATCATATTTTTTTAAATATTTTTTATTTTTTTACTTAACAAAAATGTTATTATAAAAGTGTAGGGTCAAAACGCTCTTTTTGAATTCATAATTAATTTTATTAAATTAAAAATTAATTTCATTTTTAATAAAATTAATAATTAATTTCATTTTTAATAAAATTAATAATTAATTTCATTTTCAATATAACTAATAATTAATTACATTTTTAAATAAAACTAATAATTAATTTCATTTTTAATAAAATTAATAAATAATAATATTTATAAAATTAAATAAAATTTAACCGGAAAGTAAAGTTTATTCAGTCGCATACGTAATATAACGTTACTTTTCGTTTCAAGAATCATTGAGATTAATATACTCGAAAAATATGAGAACATTTTTTTTCCAAAAATAATATAATTTATTTAATTTTCTTTTTTTATTGTTAATTACTTTGTAAACAAAAAAAAATATATATATAAACTTTTCTAGAAGATTCTCATCTCTTTGAATTTCATACTCGAAGGGCAAAATGTTTTATGAGAGAAAGGAAATAAAGTTGTAGGTCAGACACGATGCGGTTCTAACTATGAACTTCAACGGAACCTAATAATCAGGCTTCTTTCGTATTATGATAATTTTATCAGTAGGAGTTATTTGCAATTTTCGACAAATTAATTTTTTTTTGCACACATATATATATATATATATATAAAACTATCTATATTTGATTTCTATATGAGATAAATGTAATATCAACGATCAGATTTTATTACATATTATTATATATATTTTTATTTTATTTTATTTATGATTATTATTTTTTAAATTATTATTATTATCATTATTATTGTTTTTGTTGTTGTTCTGTTGTTGTTAAATTTTTTTTTGGACATAATAGGAAAATAGAAATTGAACATATATATATATATAATAAATAAATAAATAATAGTGTCTTACATTCAAAAGGGATAATTGAAACGAAAAACCTTACTTTTCTCTATAGTTGTCAGCTTTCCCAGTACCGGTTTAATTGAGTAACTTCATCTGGAATGGTGTTAAATTACACTGAACACTCGGTTGTCAGTTATATTCTTTCTGCGCTCCACTTACAATTTTGTCAATCATCTTTATCGCTTTTTATTGAGTAAGAAGCACAATTAAGAATAGAAGAAAAATTATAAGACACTGTTTTATTATATTTCGGTAATATTATATCTGAAATTTTTTACACTTTTGAAAAAAAAAACTATAAATTTTAGGCTTCATTAAAAAAAAAAAAAAATTTTTTTTTTTTATTTTAATATATTTTTTTTACCATTGACATGAAAAAGTGTCTTTTTTGTGCCTATTTTAGGCAGATAAAGTAGCAATTTTTAAGGCAGTTTGGGCCAATTGCCTAAAAAAGACTTTTAAATGATTAAAATTTTATTAATAACAGTTAATAATTATATTTTTATTATAATATTTGCTATAATTATTATTGTTATTATAATTTGTTATAATAATTATTATTGTTATACATGGAAAAAATTTTTTATCTAGAACAGAGATATGTTTCTTTAGAATAGCGAAAAATTTCGTTGTTTTAGTGAAACATATCGCTGTTCCTGTGAAACTTATCGCTGTTTCAGGTGAATATTTTTTTCCGTGTATAATATTTGTTATAATTATTATTGTTATTGTAATATTTGTTATAAATATTATTATTATTATAATATTTGTTATAATAATAATAATAATAATTATTATTATTGTTATAATAATAATAATTGTTATTATTATTATTATTGTAAAGTAATTTTTTACAAATTGTCAAAAAAAAAAAAAAATTTTTTACATTCTTATATAATATAGGGAAAATTATCTATTCTCTTTTAAATTATAATTTTTATAAAAAAATTTCAATTTAAATTAAAGAAAAATTTTTCTTTCATAATACAATTTTTTAATTATAAATCATAGAAATAAATAAATATTTGAATATTTTGTCGCTTGACAAAAAGTCACTGAAGCAAAAATTAAGTGACAGCATCTCACTTGGAAAATAAATGATTAATAATCATTTATTATTATTATTATGAACGACTTATTTTTTTTTTATATTTCATTAGAAACAAAATATAAAGACGTTATATGAGTAATTATGAAAAAAACAGGTCTCGATATCAATTTCTCTTATGATGATAATAATTAGTGAAGCATGAGATGATTATAACTTTTACAAAAAAAAAAAAGAAAAACAATAAGTGCAAATATTCTACTTTTTTATTTAAAAAAAAAAAAATTCCTTATATTTAGAGTGACAACGTATTGCGGCCTTGCTCTTATTTTGTCAAGGCAATAATTTATATTTATATATTAAAAATGTCAAATCTAATTAATTCCACGTCTTATTTTATTAAAAACAAAATTTTTTTTCTATTTTAAGTGAAAATTTTAATGTTATGTTTTAATACACATATAATTATATGTATTTGACATTAGAGAATATTTATTACACAGAATAATATGAAACTTTTTTTTACATTTATTTTTCAAAATTATGTCATTTTATTTATTTATTTTATTTTTAATACATATACGGGCTTACAAATAGAAAAAAACGCAAATTAAAAAAATACTAAATTTTCTTTAAAAAAAAAAAATCGATCGTAAAGATTAATTAGTTATTATTTTAAGGGCAAATTTAAATTTTCCAATTTCATAAATTCTTTTCAATTTTTTAATTTTTGTTTAAAATTTATTTTTTGTTTTTTTTACTGTAAATTATATATTTTTTATATTTATTTTATTATATTTTTCATTTATTTATTATTTATTATTTATTATTTTATTATTTATTTCATTATTTATTTTTTTATTTTATTATTTATATATATATTATTTTTAAATATTTACTTTCTGCAATTATTATTATTGTTTTTCCCATTAAATAATGAGAATACAAAAAAAAAAAAATGAAATCTAGAATGAAATAATAATTTAAAAAAAAAAAATAAGTTTCGCGATGTTTCATTATATATATTATTTGAGAATATACTAGAAAGTAGTGGAAGTTATTATATAGCGGAATATTTGGTTGATCTTATGAATTAACATGGACCGAACACAAATTCTTGACCCACGCATGAAAGTTGAATTGAATTTCTCGAATTTAGTACCGAGTGTGTGTGTGTGAGTCAGTCGCTTTTGACCCACTAACCGAAGAGAATCCTCACAAAGAGGGAAACTGGTATTACTCGGCAATTGTAATACTTTAAAAATCAACTTTTTAAATTTCCGTTACAACTCCAAATTCTTTTTTTTTTTTTTTTAATATTTTCAACAATTTAATTTATGTATTTTTATAATTTTTTTTTTGCTTTTCTATTTATTTATTTATTATTATTATTATACTTATTATTAGTATTATTATTATTATATTATTATATTAGTATTATTATTTATTATTAAATGACTAAATGTATATTCTTTAGTTAAGAGAAACATTCTTTGTTTCAATATTGTATCAGAAAAAAAAATCATTGAAACTATTTGAAAAACATTTCTTTAATTCAAAGAAACATTTATTTGAACTATATAGAACAGAATTTCTTTGAAATAAAGAAAATTATTATTGATTCACAGAAATTATATAATTGATTCAAAGAAAGTAAAATATTTCTTTCTATTTATTTAAAGAATATAAATATTTTTACTGATTTTCTCGTCGCAATATTAAAAATTTCTTTCATTTAGAAGAAAGTATTTTTTTTTTTTTTTTATTGTTTCACATGTCACTTTGGGTCAACTAACTGCTTCGTCAATTTTCAGAGGTTCATATTCAACAATTTAAATAACATTGTATTTTAACACTCCTGTTTACACTATAATTTAAGATGTGCCTATATATATATATATATAGAGAGAGAGAGAAATAAGTGTATTATTAGTAATTTTTCCAAGTGTCTGTTAAATATACAGATGCACTTACATTGAACGACTTTGTTCAAATTGTTGAAAACAAAGGTCGGGTTCTTTTTAATTAGAGTAGTTCAGTTCCTAATTTCCCACGATTCTTCGAAATAACGGGAGACGAGAGGAGTGTGTATACTTCCAAACACTAAGACGCACTTTTATAATACAATATATATATATATGAATGATGGGAGTTCTTTGCTTTACTATATGCCAACATTTGCCCCTATTATCCACTTTACTTGACGAGTAAAAATACTATTTAATTTCGATAAGTTATTATTTTTAAAAAAAATTATAATTATAACTTTAAAAATCGAAATTAAAAAATTTTTTTATGATAAAATAATGTATTATTAATTTATATAATTAATTATAAAACATACAGAAAAATAAATTGTTTTTTACTATATTATATAATAATAAATAATACATAATAATAATAATAATAATAATAATAATAATAATAATAAATATCAAATATAATTAATAAATAATATAATAGGTATATTATACTACTACTACCCTAACCTACTATTGGTTCTAACTACTATTTATGAAAACGATTATTGGATTAAACTACTATTGGTTTAAACTACTATTTATAAAAACTACTATTTTTGAAAACTACTTTTGGTTGAAACTACTATTTATTAACTACTATTTATAAAAACTACTATTTTTAAAACTACTATTGGATTAAACTCTTATAAGTTCTAACTACTATGAGCCCAAATTACTATTAGTTCAAACTACTATTTATAAAAACTACTATTGGTTCAAACTAATATTTATAAAAACTAATTTTGGTTCTAAATACTATTGGTTCCAACTACTATTATTCCAATCTACTCTTGGTTCAAACTACTATTTATAAAAACTACTGTTTATAAAAATCATTATTTATGAAAACTACAATTAGATTAAACTACTATTGGTTCCAACTATTATTTATGAAAATAATTATTGGATATAACTACTATTGGTTCCAACTACTATTAGCCTAAACTATTATTGGTTCTAACTACTATTTATATAAAACAATTATTGCATTAAACTACTATTGGTTGAAACTACTATTTATAAAAACTACTTTTGGTCCAAAATACTATTGGATCCAACTACTATTAGTCCAAATTACTATTGGTTCAAAATACTTTTGATTCTAACTACTATTAGTCTAAACTACTATTGGTTCAAACTATTATTTATAAAAATTACTATTGATTATAACTACTATTTGTTCAAACTATATGCCAACATTTGCCCCTATTATCCACTTTACTTGACGAGTAAAAATACTATTTAATTTTGATAAGTTATTATTAAAAAAAAATTATAATTATAACTTTAAAAATCGAAATTAAACATTTTTTTCTGATAAAATGTATTATTAATTTTTAAAATTAATTATAAAACATACAGTAAAATAAATTGTTTTTTACTATTATATATAATAAATAATACATAATAATAATAATAATAATAATAATAATAATAATAATAATAATAAATATCAAATATAATTAATAAACAATATAATAGGTATAATTAATAATTTTTTTATATAAAACTATGAAAAATGATATTTTCTCTAAATTTGAATTAGTTCAAAAATAGTAGAAATTTCCATTAATTTATATAGTAAAATATTACTATTTAATTTAGTAATATTTTTTTTACTAACGTTTTAGAATAAAATATAAAAATCCAGGGAAAAAAAAATCTTTAACTAGAACAGCTATACGTTTTTCTAGAATAGCGAAAATTTTCGTTATTTTAGTAAAATATATTGCTGTTCCAGTGAAATTTGACGCTGTTTCAGTTAAAGATTTTTTTCCGTGTGACTAAAAATTAGTAAAATTTATTTCACTATGTAATTTAAATTACTGAATGAATTCTTACTAATTCAAAATTTTTTAATTTTTTTAATTTTATTTATTTTAGTAAAGAAAATTTTCTATGTGAAAAATAAATTTTCTTTGATAATTTAATTTTAATTTTTAATTTGAAAAAAATTATAAATTATTTTGAAGTTTAAAGAATAATAAAAAAGAAAAAAATTTCCTATATAATAAAAAAAAAAAAAATATTCTAATTAGTATCACAATTAATATAAATATGAATTTGCAATAATTATTATTTATATTCGAGATAATTCGATGACAGGGAGGAAGCTTGCTTAAATTTGTCTTAATCTTGACATGAATCGGCCTTCACGCTATTATGATCATATATATATATACCTCGTGGCCGATCTGAAGAAATCATTTCAATCGTCATTGATTCTTTTATGTTTAAATAGATACATACCTATATATATATATATTTGTTATTCTCAATGAAATTCTCATTTTCTTTGCATATTTATCTTTTTTTTTCTTTTTCTCAACATACCTTTAAATATACGCGGCTTTGCTCGCATATAAATAAAATCAATATAAGAAAGAAAATACAATAACCTGATTTCTTCTGTATGATTTATATCGAATGCTTATAATCATCTCTTCTATAAAATTTTTACAGGAATCTAATAATTGCTTCTAAATTTTTTTTTTCATCTATATTTCATTCGCCTTACACCATCGGGGGAGTTTTTTTTTTTCTTCTTTATTTACTTTTTTGCCAATTACAAACTTTCTAGACAGCAAATATTTTCTTTGGTAATAATCGCAGTCTATATAACTTTTTAAAAAAAAATTCACTGTCTATTATTAAAAAATACCATTGCAATAATTGCACATATCATTCTACCAAATATTTTGTTTTATTTTAATTTTTGTTCATTTTAACTTTACTGCGACTAAAACTACAAATTTTATAAATTGGTTCCAACTACTATTTATAAAAACTACTATTGGTTCTAACTACTATTAGTACAAACTACTGTTGGTTCAAACTGCTATTTATAAAAACTACCATTTATGAAATCTACTATTAGATTAAACTACTATTGGTTCCAACTACCATTGGTTCAAAATACTATTAGTCCAAACTACTATTGGCTCAAAATACTATTGGTTCTAACTACTATTAGTACAAACTACTGTTGATTCAAACTACTATTTATAAAAACTACTATTGGATTATACTACTAATGGTTCCAACTACTATTAGTTCAAACTACTCTTAGATCAAACTACTATTCATAAAAACTACTATTTATAAAAACTGCTATTGCCTCAAACTACTATTAGTCGAAACTACTGTTGGTTCAAACTGCTATTTATAAAAGCTACCCTTTATGAAATCTACTATTAGACTAAACTACTAATCGTTCTAACTACTATTAGCCCAAACTACTATTAGTTCCAACTGCTATTAGTCTAAACTACTATTGGTTCCAACTACTATTTATGAACATGATTATTGGATTAAACTACTATTGGTTCAAACTACTATTTATAAAAACGACTATTAATGAAAATTACTATTTATACAAACTACTATATGAAAACTACAGTTTATATAAACTACTATTTATGAAAACTACTATTGGATTAAACTCTTATTAGTTCTAACTACTATGAGCCCAAATTACTATTAGTTCAAACTACTATTTATAAAAACTACTATTGGTTCAAACTAATATTTATAAAACCTAATTATGGTTCTAAATACTATTGGTTCCAAGTATACTATTATTCCAATCTACTCTTGGTTCAAACTACTATTTATAGAATCTACTATTTATAAAAACTACTGTTTATAAAAATCATTATTTATGAAAACTACTATTAGCCTAAACTACTATTGGTTCCAACTAATATTAGCCCAAACTACTATTTATAAAAACTACTATTGGTTCAAACTACTATTTATGAAAACTACTCTCGGTTGAAAATACTATTTATAAAAACTACTTTTTTAAAAACTACTATTGGATTAAACTACTATTTCTTGAAACTACTATCAGATAAAACTAAAAATTTGATTTTTCCCAGAAAAATTCAAAAAATTATTATTTTTTGATACGTACACGATTTTTTTATGTGCGTTTTTATATCTTTTTATCTTTTCAGAAAATAAGAGAAAAAAATAATGTTTTGTGCATAAATTTGCTTTCCATCGATTGTTTGTTTGACTTTTACATTAAATACAAATTTATATCTGGCAAACCGTCACCAATTACCACTTTTTCGCGATAATGAGTGACAGTGAAAGCATTCAACTGTTGAGAATAATTTCTTTTCTCAAGCCATCGTGAGTATAGAAAAGTTGCAAGAGAGGAGGAAACACAAATTTTTAGTGTTTTCCCGTTTCCGGGGCTTTTAAAAAGATTGTTGGAAACAATTTATTTTTTTTTGTTTTTTTCTTCTAAAATCTCACACTTATTGAAATTACCTTTAAAGTGTATGCGGGAGTTAAATATTCTAATTTTTCTAAAGAATAATAATAATAATAATAATAATAATAATAATTGAATACTTAAATTTATTCATAATGAAAGTGTATATTATTTTTAAATGCATTTTTTTAAATATATATATATTTAGGTTTATGGATTTTCTTAATGAAAATGTCACAAAGGACAAAGATGATAATATAATTGTGCAAGGATTCTTTTTTTTTAAACAAAACATGAAAGTGAAAACAATAAATGTTACATTTTACGAAATTAATGGCTTTCTATCTCTCGCGAGTATATACATATTATTATGTCACATACGGGATGTTGTCTTCTTGGCCTATCGCTTCCGTAACTATATAGCAAGAACTGTCGACGACATGTAATGAATTAAAATGCTTTTTTGTTTCGTAATGAATACCTATCTCTTATTGTTGGTAAAATAAACGTTTTAGAATTTACTTTGAAAATCACTTGCTTGCCACATTGATAACAAAAAAAAAAAAAACTTTCTTTTTACGTTTCAATTGTTTCTTTTTTTTCTATTTTATTACCTGTTATAGTTGATGTAGAACAGCAAAAACAACAGTGTAATAATGACAATATTATTTATAGCCAAATCTTTTAAAAAAAATTTTTTTTATTTAACTAAATTTTCATTGAGCAAAATTTTCTTTTTTGACGAATTTTTATTTTAACAAATTATTATTTTTTATATTTTTTATTCAATTAAATTTTCATTTTTATTTAACTGCATTTCCATTTCGCAGAATTTTTATTATGACAAATTATTATTTTATAGAATTTTAATTTAGCCAAATTTTTATTTAGTGGAATTAATTTTTTATTTAAATTATAATTTTCCTGTAAAATTTTTGTTTAAACTGAATTTTCATTTAGCAATGTTTTTGTTTAATCAAATTCCCTTTTTGTCAAATTTTTATTTAACGAAAATTTCCATTTAGTTGAATTTTTAGTTAACGAATTTTCCATTTAGCAAAATTTTTATTTATCCAAATTTTCATTTTGTAGAGTTTTTTTTAACTAAACAAATTTCCATTTAGCAGAATATTTTATTTAAACAATTATTATTATGTAAATTTTTTATTTAACCAAATTTTCATTTAGCAGAATTTTTATTTAATAAAATTTACTTTTTCGTCGAATTTTTATTTAACCGAATTTCCATTTAGTAGAATTTTTAATTAACAAAATTTTCTATTTAGCAAAATGTTTATTTAACCGAATTTCCATTTAGCAGAATTTTTTATTTACCTAATTATTATTTTGTGGACTTTTTATTTAACCAAATTTCCATTTAGCAGAATTTTTTATTTACCTAATTATTATTTTGTAGATTTTTTAGTTAACTGAATTTTTATTTAGCAGAATTTTTGTTTAAACCGAATTTCCATTTTGCACTTTTTCATATTTTACTAATATTTTGTTTACGTTCACTTTCTATTTGACCAAATTATCATTTTGTACAATTTTTTTTTAAATATTTAACCAAATTTCCATTCAGTATAATTTTGTATTTTACTAACATTTTGTTCACGTTGAATTTTTCATTTAACTAAATTTTCATTTAGCCGAGTTTTTTTAAAATCAAATTTTCTTTTTATCGACTTCTAATTCGTCTAATTTATCAATATTTATAATAATTATTATTTAACCGAATTTCCATTTAGCAGAATTTTTTTTATTTAAACAAATTTCGTTCAAGTTTGGTTTAGCAAAGTTATTATTTAGTAGAATTTTTGTTTAGCAGAATTTTCAATTCCTTTGAATTTTTTATTTTGCCAAACAAGCATATGTTGTTAATGTTAAATATTAAATTAGGCCCGAGGCATAATTTTTTTCTGAATCATTTTTCGATTTTTGTAAGTGGTCAAAAATTATTATTATTATTATTATTAAGTATTTAACTATAAATTTTGTTAAAATAAATTAAATTAAAAAAATTTATAATTATTTTTATAATTATTATTAGGAAAAAAATGAAAATCATAAATGAAAAATATTGATTTTACCTATTAATTCAGTATTTTCAAAAAAAAATGTTGATATTAGCATATATAAGATCATGAAATACGACTTGAAAGAAGATTTTTTTTTCGCCACTTGCAACGGTTGTTTTATGAATCTACAGCTGTTAGTTATATTATTTATCACTGACAGGTGGCACAGAGTTGTGGGGCTTTTATATATTATATTCATGGTGAAGATTAATCTTAAGGAAATAGTTGAATATTTATTAAATATATGAATACCTGATCCACGGTTTTTTTTTTAAATTATTTTTCATTATAAACATTCTCATTATATATTTTATAATAAATTATTGAATTTTTGTAAATTTCAGGTGGACTTGGAGGTAATTGTGGATATCCAGGAGCACCAGCACACAGCAGTATTCGTTTTACATTAGCGGAAACTGATGATGCAATTGATGATGAAGAAATTTCATTAAGGGATTATTATCAAACGGGAACAATATCAACATATTATTGTGATAGGGGTTTTGAACTTCTTGGACCAGCGAGAAGACAATGCCAGGCTGATGGTTCCTGGACACCGGAAGGCGTGCCATTTTGCGGTAAATATTTTTTTATAATTTTATTCAAAAAAAAAAAAAAAAAATTTATTTTTATTTATTATAATAATTTATTTTTTATCTTAACAATTTTATTTTTTATTTATAAAAATAATTTATTTTCTATTTATTAAAATTTAAAAAAATATAATTAAATATTCCTCAAAAATTAAATAATAAATTAAAAATATTTCATAATTTTTATTTATTGTTTATAATAAATTAGAGGAATTGTATAAACAATATTTTCTTGACATTTTAATTTAAAAAAAAAATCAATTCTTTTCTGGTTACGTAAAAAATAAAACAGGGTTTCAATTTTTTCTCTCTTGACATATATCTTTTTGTGAAACTAGTTACAAATTAGTCATGTTAATAAGTATGTTAATATATACCTATATATATATATATTTTATATACTTTCTAGAACGAGTATTTTCCTTTCAATTATCTACATTTTCAAAGCAACTTTTTGGTTTACATTTAATTATTTTTATTATTAATCTCTATTGCGTGCAATTATATTTATTTATTTTTGCGTGTATCTTTTTAGGACACTTTTATAATGTCAAGGTAACCCAGTTTTAAAACGTAAATGATACTTTCAATTTAGGATTTTGTATTCCTTTTATGAACGCGTCGAGTTTAATTTTTTTTTCCCTTCTTTATTTTTTGTTAATAATTCTAGTAAACAAACACTTTCAATATAGTTCACAATTTTCAGTTTATTTCTTAATTTAAATTATTATTATTTTTTTATATTTTCAAATTTTTTTTATTTAATATTTATATATATATATATATATATATATATTTATTTATAAATATAAATATATTTTTATAATATTTATGATTTATTTGTATTTATATATTTATTAAAATATCGTTTTTCGTAATGAAAAGAAAATTATTAAATTAACTAAATTATTGTATAGAAATTCTTCAGTTTTCACGTTTTAATTTTCTATGCAGAAAGAAAAGGAGTTTACAATGCCAAGAGTTTTTTTTTAAAAAAAAAGAGCAATGAATAATATAACAAACGACTTGAAATTATTATAAGAGATGCTAACAATTTAATGTCAAATCTGTATAGTATATAATAAAATGAGACCGGAAGTGGCTCTTCGTCTCTATATATATATATATATATACCTATATATATAAAAGGAGAGCAATTATTATAGACTCTTAGAATATACACTCTTTTCTGGCATTAAGTTATTGTTCCCTTTCTTTTGTCAGTTTTTTTTTTGTTACAGATATTTCAACTTTTTTTTTTTTTTTTTTTAATGTCAATGTCACAAAACATTAACTTTCTCAAGATATTTGTTTTGTAGTAGTTAAATTTGTTACTTAAGGATCTATTTAAAAATTTATATACTATGTCTTAGTTTAAAGAGAGAAAAGATATTAATGACCTGCTTGAGTAGAGATGATTTTAAAAAAAAGTTTTTATTTATTTGCCAAAGAAAATTGCAAAAATTTTATGACCATTGCTTTTACTGATATTTATCAAAATTGTTGTAATAATTTTTTATTTTAATTTAAATTGACATAATAATAATAATAATAATAATATGATAACTTAATAATTTAATAACTAATTAATTTAATAATTCACTAAATTAATAATCTAATAATTTAATAAATATTAAATAGACAAATTAATTAATAACTTAATATAATTTAGTTACAAAGTTATTAATTCAAATATTTTCTAATTAGTAATTTTTAAATTTACCTTTGATTCAAATTACCATTGTTTCAAACTACTATAGGATCAAACTACCATTATTTCAAATTTTTTATGTTCAAAAACTACTATAAGTTCAAGCTACCATTGTTTACTACTATTTTAGGTTCAAACTACTATACATTCAAAGTACTATATGTTCAAAAACTACTATAGGTTCAAACTACCATTGTTTACAACTACAGTGGGATCAAACTACCATCGCTTTAAACTACTATAGGTTCAATCTACCATTGTTTCAAACTACTGTTGGTTCAAATTACAATTGTTTCAAACTACTATATGTTCAAACTATAATTGTTTTAAACTATTTTAGGTTCAATGTACAATAGGTTCAAACTACCATTGTTTCGAACTACTGTAGGTTCAAACTATCTTTGTTTCAAACTACCATAGGTTAAAAACTACTGCAAGATCAAAGTACCATTGTTTCAAAGTACTATAAGTTCAAAAACTACTATGGGATCAAACTATCATTGTTTCGCAAACTACAATAGATCCAAACTACAATAGGTTCAAATGATCATAGGTTCAAACTACTATTTTTTGATCTAATATTCGTTTAAATTATTATTGTTAAAAACTACCAAAGATTTAAACTATTCCTGGGTTTAAAATACCGTTGTTTTAAAATAGCTTAGGGTCAAATTACATTAGTCGAAATTATTATTGTTTCAAACTATCATTAGTTCAAATAACCAGTGTTTGAAACTACTGTAGGTAGAAACTACTAACGGTTCTAATTACCATTGTTTCAAACTACCATTAGTAAAAACTACCATTTTTCCAACTATTATACGTTTAAAAAGTACTATAGGTTTAAAATACAATTGTTTAAAGTACTGTAAGTGCAAACTAACATTATTTCAAGCTATTATAGGTTCAAACTACTGTAGGATCAAACTATCATTGTTTTAAACTATTATATGTTCAAAAACTACAACAGGTTACAACTACCATTGTCTCAAAATTCTATAGGTTCAAACTACAAATATACCTACCACTGTAGGTTCAAAACTACTAATGGTTCGAATTGTAATTAGTACAAATTACCATCGTTTTAATCTACTATATGGTTAAACTATCATTAGTTAAAACTACCACTGTTCAAAACTATTATACGTTCAAAAATTATTATATTTCAATCTACCATTGTTCCAAACTATTATAGGTTCAAACTACCAAAGCTCCAAACTATTTTTAGTAAAAATTACTATTCATTCAAACTACCATGGGTTCAAACCATTTATATTTTAATTAACTAGAATCAAAACTAAATTTCGGCATTCCAAATTTTATAGAGTACCAAATTTTGTACTAACTGTAAACGGTTTTAGCCGCAAAAAAGTAGGAGAATACACTAAAGATATTTTAACACTTGGAATTCTAATTCGAAAAATATTTTCTCAAATCTCTTCTTCCTTTACCGTTAGACATATTAGAAAAAGGAATTTTTTTTTTGAAAATACATATGCAAATATATTTATGAGGTAGAGCACCTGTTTCAAGTGTGTCCCAAACCCAAGCGTAGTATCCAAATACTCTCACACACACACGTATTATGATTTTGATGGTAAAGAAAGACATGGAGTTTCGGTGGAGCCCGTGACCCAATTTCTTGTGTGTCCTTGACCGAGGAGGCCAAAGACAGTTGGAAGTCAGAGAAGAGTAGTTGAAGTTAATGGTGGGAGTGAAATACCGTTAACACTGAACCTGTTACCACTATGGGTATATATATGTGTGTGTGTATTGCCTCTGGCAATATATCTTTGGAGGGAAATACTCTCTTGCATTTATATATGTATATACAACTATAAGTATATAGTGTGCCAACCTACTGCACATTCCATCCTTACGGACGCTTTCGTTCACCTAGGCTGTATGGTACTCTCTCGCCTCAATGGTTATATAGACGATTCATGCGTTTCATATATGCACGCCCCATCTCTCGAAAACGTGGGAATCAACCAGGAAGACATTCCTAACATCAATCTGTTATTGAATACCTTACAAAATAAACCAATAAATGAGCCTCTATAATTACTATTTTATTTATGTAGGTATATAGAGTGCTTCCGAAAACTCTTTTTTTTTATTTTCTCACTTTCAAACTGTTCTGCTATTTCTCCGAGCTAAACATAATAATTTATTTGTTTCACATAAAAATTTTGTTTGGCACAAATTGAAAGTAATGCAAATAAAATGCAATAAAATTAGAGCCACTAAATTTTTGTCTGATACAAATTGAATTTGATCCAAATAAAATTGGTGAGATTAAAATTGGTGTTATTAAAATTTTACAAAATTAAGTTTGAACCTAAAATAGTTTAAAACAATGGTAGTTTAAAGCTATAGTAGTTTTTGAACCTACAGTAGTTTGGCATACATACTATAAATACATAGTATACCCCTAATAATTGGCATACATTAAAATTGATACAAATAAAAATTGGTGTCATTAAAATTTTATTTGTCACAAATTCAATTTGGTCCAAATGTAATTGGTGCCACTAAAATTGGTGTTATTAAAATTTTACAAAATTAAGTTTGAACATATAGTAGTTTGAACAGAAAATAGTTTGAAACAATGATAGTTTAAAGCTATAGTAGTTTTTGAACCTATAGTAGTTTGGCACATATACTATAAATACATAGTATACCCCTACTAATTGGCATACATTAAAATTGATACAAATAAAAATTGGTGTCATTAAAATTTTATTTGTCACAAATTCAATTTGGTCCAAATGTAATTGGTGCCACTAAAATTGGTGTTATTAAAATTTTACAAAATTAAGTTTGAACATATAGTAGTTTGAACAGAAAATAGTTTGAAACAATGATAGTTTAAAGCTATAGTAGTTTTTGAACCTATAGTAGTTTGGCACATATACTATAAATACATAGTATACCCCTACTAATTGGCATACATTAAAATTGATACAAATAAAAATTGGTGTCATTAAAATTTTATTTGTCACAAATTCAATTTAGTCCAAATATAATTGGTGCCACTAAAATTGGTGTTATTAAAATTTTACAAAAAATTAAAATTTCATTTGTCAGATTAAAATTGGTACAAAAATTGCTGTCATTAAAATTTTGAAAAATTTAAAATTTTGTTTGTCACAAATTGAAATTCAAACAAATAATGGTACAAATAAAAGTGGTTTAACATTTTTTTTTTGGTAAAATAATGGTTGTTTCAATCAATGGTTGGTTAATTTGAACAAAAGTGGAGTAAGCATGTGTGACTGTAAGTCACAATGAGTAGCATTGCGCATTTCATGCAATTATACTTCTAAAGTAGGGGGCAATTAACAAATAACGTAAACACATGTAATCGTTACTTAATATAATTTATATATATTGCTTTATAGCTAAACATATATTTTAATTATTTATTCAACAAAAATAATTCGCAAATTTATCAATTTTAAATAATTGGAAAATTATTAATTTGCTGCATTAAATAATTATATACAACTAAACTATTATTTCACTGAAGTAATAACAAATCTTTCTGTATAGTAATTTTAATTGTGAAAAAAAATATATGAAATTTATTCGATTACATATATCTGCTAATTACAGAGTGTTAAAACATTAAAAATTTTTTTAATAAAAAAAAATTTTACTATAAAATTTACCATTGTTTAAAAGTACAATGGGTTCAAATCATCATAAATCCAAACTACCATTATCTTAAACAATTATAGGTTCAAAAACTACTACAGGTTCAAACTACCATTGTTTACTACTATTTTAGGTTCAAACTACTGTACATTCAAACTACTATAGGTTCAAAAACTACTGTAGGATCAAACTACATTTGTTTCAAACTACTGTTGGTTCAAACTACAACTGTTTCAAACTACTGTTGGTTCAAACTACCATTGTTTTAAACTACTATCTGTTCAAACTATAATTGTTTCAAACTATTTTAGGTTCAAACTACTATTGTTCCGAAGTACTATGGATTTCAACTATCATTAGTTCAAATTACCATTTATGAAAACTACTAGGGGTTAAAACTACCATTGCATTTAAGTACTATAGGTTCAAAATTCTAAAGGTTCAAATTGTCATTAGTTCAAATTACGAAGGGTTTAAACTACCAAAGGTTTAAATTACCAATGTTTCAAACTACCATAGTTTCAAAGTACTGTGGGTTCAAACTATCATTAATTTAAACTACCATTGTTTCGAACTACTATAGGTTCAAACTACCATTGTTTCCAACTACCATAGATTAAAAAACTACTGTAGGATAAAAGTACCATTGTTTCAAGATACTATATGTTTACAAACTACTGTAGGATCAAACTATCATTACTTCAAACTACTATAAGTTCAAAAAAACTACTATAGGATCAAAGTACAATTGTTTCAAACTACTATTAGTTCAAAAACTACTGTAGGATCAAACTACCATTGTTTAAAACTACAATAGGTCCAAACTATTATAGGTTCAAACTACCATTGTTTTAAACTACAATAGGTCCAAACTGCTATAGGTTCAAACTACCATTGCTTTAAACTATTATAGGTTTAAATTACTATAGGATCAAAGTACCATTGTTTCAAACTACTATGAGTTCAAAAACTACTGTAGGATCAAACTACCATTGTTTTAAACTACAATAGGTCCAAACTACTATAGGTTAAAACTACCATTTGTTGAACGGTCAACTTGCTACGATTAGTTAAAATTTACTTTTGTATAAACTACCATATTTGTTAATCTAAAAAACTAGTTAACAGTACTAAAAGTGGAAACCCTCAAATAATATAGTAATAATTACAATATTGAGTTACCGTATTTGAATTACAATTTGAGATTATTTTTCCATATTCAGTTTATATTATTATTTATTTCAAAATCCGTGAAATTCTCTTTAAAATTATTATTGTTTCGCAAGTTTTTAACTTTCATTTATCGAGATGTTCGAAAGAAGAAATCTAAAAAGCATGTTCGAGAACGGAAATGACAAATAATCGTATTGAATAATCGCCGGCGGATAGTTCCGTTTAAGAAAATGTATTTTTCTTCGTGTATATATTTCTGTATATATCTAGGCATTTGGTGAATACGTATATATATATATATATAGACAAATGTAAAGAAGGAAATTACGGACACCTTTGCTTTGATTCGTTAAGCGCGACTCTCGATAATACATTACGAGATAGAGGGTTTCCTGTGTTGCTCGTGCAATCCATAATATACCAGGTAAAAGTATTCTTTTTCTTTGCCTACGATGTTAAATTGCAGCGCGAATGATTAAATTACACACTAATAATAGCAATTAAATTGTGGGACGAATTTCAAAATTTTCATTTAATGTAATTTTAATTGCACTTTAAAAAAATCAACAAATTATCCATCAATCATTTATTATATTCCTCTTTCCCTTTCACTATGTATATATGTGTTTGTGATAATCTATATTTCAATTTTCAACCAGGAACATCGAAATTTATTTATATTATAAAACTCGATTCTTAGAAAATGAATTCTCACGTTTCCAATTTGTTTATTTAATTGCGCAAAATGTTACAAAATCTCGTTTCATTAAAAGAAGTGAAAGAGTTGTGCGATGCTACAAAAAAGGCTTCTTTCTAATTAAATTGTATTAAGATAAAATAAAAATAGAATAGGACAAAATTTTAAAGGATTAGAATTTAGTTTCAATGAAACAAATTTGTTTGATTCGAAAAAAAACAGAATTCAAAAGAATTAAAATTCAGTTTTAGAATGCAGCGGATTTAGGATATATAATTTTTTTGTTGAGCTACGTAGAAATTCGAATAGAAACTGTTTGGCTCGAAACCAAACGCAAATTTTCGAAATAATACTTATTGAAACTGAAATTTAATTCGGAACTTTCGGTGATCTTGACCCATAAAAAAAGATAGCATTGCAATATATATTTTTCAAATTCTTCTAAAGTTACAATTTTCCTGCATTTTCTGTGTCAAGCAGTAATTTCTCTCGTTTTCCCTTCTTTCGCACAATAATTTTTGCGAAAATACGTGAGGCTTTCGTGGAAACAAAATTTTGTTGTCAAAGAAGACGTCTATCGATTCATATATATATATATGCATTATAATGACAAGAGTTCAAATTACATATAGCAATCGAGTCCCACTTTCGGTGAACGCAAAACCCCATTGCATACGAATTCATAAATTTCTAGTTTTATTGACAAGAATCGGGTAAAACGTGTCTTTTATTAAAGTTGTTTTATATGCAAAGTGTGTGCGGGCAAAAGAAGACGCACACTGATTTCGTATAGATATACAATATGTTTACATACATATTATATATACCACATGTATATAGTTGACCCGAAAATACAATTCCCACACTGTGGGAAAAAATGGAATTTTTTGATCCAATTCAATCTATGGGTTTTAATTTTGAAAATAGATTTTATTTTTAAAATACTATTTGTTCAAATTACCATTGATTCCAACTACTTTGAATTCAAATTGTCATTAGTTTAAATTACTGTGAGTTCAAACTCTCGTTAGTTCAAATTATTATTGGTTTAAACTACCGAAGGTTCAAATGATCATTAATTCAAATTAACACATGTTTAAAATATCATTCGTTTTAAATTACCATAGGCTCAAACTACAAAAGGTTCAAATTACCATTGTTTGAAACTACCATAGATTTAAACTACCATTAGTTCAAATTACCATGGCATCAAACTACTGTAGGTTCAAACTATCATTAGTTCAAATTAGCATAGGCTTAAACTACCAAAAGTTCAAAATATCAATGTTTCAAACTACCAAAGCACCAAATTATCAAAGATTCAAACTACCATGCGTTCAAACTATCGTAAGCTTTAAACTACCATAGGGTCAAACTACTAAAGGTGCAAATTACCATTGTTTGAAACTACCATAGGTTTAAACTACCATTAGTTCAAATTATCATTGGTTCAAATTACCATGGCATCAAACTACTATAGGTTCAAACTATCATTAGTTCAAATTAGCATAGGCTTAAACTACCAAAGGTTTAAATTACCATTGTTTCAAACTACCAAAGCACCAAATTATCAAAGATTCAAACTACCATGCGTTCAAACTATCGTAAGCTTTAAACTACCATAGGGTCAAACTACTAAAGGTGCAAATTACCATTGTTTGAAACTACCATAGGTTTAAACTACCATTAGTTCAAATTATCATTGGTTCAAATTACCATGGCATCAAACTACTATAGGTTCAAACTATCATTAGTTCAAATTAGCATAGGCTTAAACTACCAAAGGTTTAAATTACCATTGTTTCAAACTACCAAAGCACCAAATTATCAAAGATTCAAACTACCATGCGTTCAAACTATCGTAAGCCTTAAACTACCATAGGGTCAAACTACAAAAGGTGCAAATTACCATTGTTTGAAACTACCATTAGTTCAAATTATCATTGGTTCAAATTACCATGGCATCAAACTACTATAGGTTCAAACTATCATTAGCTCGAATTAGCATAGGCCTAAACTACCAGAGGTTCAAACTACAATTAGTACAAATTACTATTGTTTCAAACTACTACGGGTTCAAACTATTATTTATCCAATTTACTATTGTTTCAAACTGCTTTCGGTTGAAACTATCATAATTTCAAATTACTATTGTTTCAAACTACCAAAATGCCAATTTACTATTGTTTCAAATTACTATAGGTTAAAACTATATCATATGTTAATAATTATCATTGTCTCAAACTATATTGGTATAAATTAATTCTGAGCCGTACTGCTAATTGCAAATTCTCTAAAGTAAAACATTTCACCGAACTTAAAAATCAGCAATCAGCATTAAAATAAAAATTTGGTTAAATTTAAAAAATTCATTCAAATGAAATTTTGGTTATATAGAAATTACGAATTTCTCGAACTGTGATAATTTCTAAGAAATAATCATGTCAAGCATTTATGCTTTATCTCCGAGGAAAATGACTATAAGCGCAGTGTGCTAAAATTATTTACAAGTGAAATATATATGCACTTTTTTAAAAGAAAAAAAAAACTCGTTTTCTTTTTTTATCAATAAAAGAATCGCGCGCGCGTTTACATTTACAGCGTACGACAATAGAAAAGTGATAAAAGTCCATCACAGTTGGAAGAAAAATGAGAAAGAAGAACCTGTTTCAAATATTTCCATCTCGCGCTCTGTTTCTTGCTCACTTGACATGATTGTGTCGTTCTCCTAAACAACCGAAGAGACAGTACTTGATCGCCGAAGCGAGTCCGTTTCGCGGACTCTCTTAATGCTCTCCACGACCCACTTCCGTATTCGAAATACCCTTCCCACTTGATTTTTAAGTTACTACTGCTTTACTACCATGTGACCATAGTTTTACGCAAATTAATGATAAAAAAAAATTTTATTTACATTCTTATACAATATGTATATTGAGAAAATAAAATCATCATTCGTTGATTTCATTTTAAATAGAAATTAAACTAATGATAGTTTGAACCTATAGTAGTTTGGGACAATGGTAGTTTTTAAAAATGACAATTTGAACTAATGATAGTTTGAATCAATAATAGTTTGAAGTTTGAACCCATAGAAGTTTGAAACGATGGTCGTTTAAACTAATGATAGTTTAAACCCATAGTAGTTTGAAACAATGGTAATTTGAACCAATTATAGTTTGAACCTTTGGTACTTTAAATCCATGGTAGTTTAAAACAATAGCAAATTGTATTAATGATTGTTTGAACCTACATTTAATTGAAATAATGTTAATTTGAACTATAGTAATTTGGATTAATAATAGTTGAAACAAATAATAGTTTGCACCTATAGTAGTTTTTGAACGTATAACAGTTAAAAACAATAGTAGTTTGATCCGATAGTAGTTTAAAACAATTGTGGTTTGAAACAATAGTAGTTTGAACCTATAGTACTTTTTGAACCTGTAATAGTTTTAAAAATGGTAGTTTTTAACATTTAGTAGTTTTATACAATGGTAATTTAAACCATTGGTAGTTTTATACAATGGTAATTTAAACCATTGGTAGTTTTATACAATGGTAATTTAAACTATTGATAGTTTAAGCAAATGATAATTTAAACTAATGGATGTTTGCACCTATAGTAGTTTGAACCAATGATACTTTAAACCTATAGTAGTTTGAATGAATAATAATTGAACCTTTGGTAGTTTGAAACATTGGTATTTTCAAACAATGATAGTTTGAACCTTTTGTATTTAGAACCAATAGTAGTTCGATGCCATGGTAATTTGAACCCATTATACATTGAAACAATGGTACTTTGGATTAATAATGGTTTGAACCCAAACTACCAGGAACAAATGGTAGTTTGATACAATGGTAACATGCTAATTGTAGTTTGAACCTATGGTAGTTTGAATCTATGATAATTGAACCTTTGGTAGTTTGAAACATTGGTAATTTGAACTAATGATAGTTTGAACTTTTTGTATTTAGAACCAATAGTAGTTTGATGCCATGGTAATTTGAACCTATTATACATCGAAACAATGGTACTTTGGATTAATAATGGTTTGAACCCAAACTACCATGAACAAATGGTAGTTTGATACAATGGTAACATGCTAATTGTAGTTTGAACCTATGGTAGTTTGAATCAATGATCATTTCAACCTTTTGTAGTTTGACTTAATGATAATTTAAGCTTATGATAGTTAAAACAATGGTAATTTGAACCAAATATAGTTTTAAACTTCAGTTGTTTGAAGTTTGAACAAATGATAATTTTTATAAATGATAGTTTAATTTATAGAAATTTGAACCTTTATGGTAGTTTGAATTAATTGCAATTTGGAATAATGGTAATTTGAACTGATTATAGTTAAAAATCATAAAACAAAATGATAGTTCTGATTATTTGTGCTTTCAAATTTCAAACACTCTTCGAATGATAAATCTACGGTAATTTTGATTGATGATAATTTTTACTGTTTTTGCAATCGTTTAGAAATCTTTTTGATACCTTATGGCTCATTTTCCGTTTATTTATTTTATTTTTTTGCTTCACATCATAGTGGAATAGGAATATACTCGCGCTTGCCAGACTTATCAGTCACGGTCCGTAAAGGAAATTACGCTTAAGCTACTCTTCCGCGTCGCTGTGGAATCATACGATTAAAATGATAGATAAAAGAACTTTTAACATGTGTACGTGACATGTGTTATTGTATATATACAGTATTCATACCCTGTACAGACAATTAAACCCCATGAGACTATTAAATAAATCCCATAAATTCGCAGCGCAGTCTATAATATAATAATAATTATCCGAAATAAAATTAAACGATGCTTAAAAACATCAGAAAGTCATAAAAATCAATTAAGCCTCCCTCTCTTTTTTATAATAAACACGAGAGAGGAAGTACGCTTTAGTGAAGATAACCCTTTTTACGCTTCAAATTACTTCCTTTGAAAAAAAAATAATATAATAATCTACATGTAAAATTGATATCATAATTATTTCATTAGTATTAGGTAATTATTTATAAAATCACATAATTTACAAATTATGTATAACATTTATTGTAATTTAATAATAATAATTATATATTTAAAAAAGTTTTTTCAATTTTCATTATATTATTTGTTTTTGTTTATTTTTCTTTTTTGGAGAGAGAAATTATTATATAGAAAGTTTCCTTTATAATATATTATATTTTCATGGTAAAATAGAATAAATTCTCAATTAGAGAAATTGTATTATTTTATTCATCTCTTATAGCCGCATGATTGAAACCGCAATAAATTTGCTGACTCTTTAAATATGTCATTTCAGAGAGAAGAATGCATTAAATTTGCCATGATTTCTCGGGTGATTTTTTTTTTATGTTAAGAATGAACATCATTCGTTTTGCGTGGAATTTAAGTAAAAAAAAAAAAAAAAAAAAGCAGAAGAAGAAGAAAAAATGTGTGTTACAAGCAAGTGCGGCAATTATTAAACGGTCATAATCCTCATTCTTTGCAGGGAGGTCAAACTTTTTACAAAAATACGAGAATCATTAAATTACAAAAAATTAATAGGTAGAAGAATTTTATTAGCATAAATATTTTTGTTTTTTAATAATCTGTAATTCAATACAAATTGTGTTTAATTGTGTTTGCAATGATCATAACAGTTTGTAACTATCACAAGGTTATATTGGTTAAAACTACTGTTGCATCAAACTACTATTAATTGGTTCTAACTAATATTAGTCAAAATTACTATTGGTTATAACTACTAATAGTCCAAAACTACTATTGATTTAAACAACTATTAGTTAAAACTAGGATTAATCAAAACTACTATTTATTCTAACTGCTATTGGTAAAAATACTAATAGTCAAAAACTACTATTGGTTATAACTACCAATAGTCAAAAACTACTATTGGTTATAACTACTAATAGTCAAAAACTACTATTGGTTATAACTACTAATAGTCAACACCTCGATTAATCAAAACTACTATTAGTCAAAAACTACTATTTATTCTAACTACTATTGGTTCTAATTAATATTAAACAAAGCTACTATTAGCCAAAACTACTATTAGTCAAAACTACTATTAGTTATAACTACTATTAGTTAAATCTACTAGTAGTCAAAAAATACTATTGATTGAAAGTACTTTTGGTAAAAATTACTATTAGGTAAAACTACTATTGGTTGTAACTACTATTTATTCTAACTACTATTGGTTCTAACTAATATTAGTCAAAACTACTATTGGTTATAACTACTAATAGTCAAAAACTACTATTATTCAAAACTGCGATTAATCAAAACTACTATTAGTAAAAAACTACTATAAGTTCTAACTACTATTGGTTCTAATTAATATTAAATAAAGCTACTATTAGTCAAAACTACTATTAGTTATAACTACTATAAGTTCTAACTACTATGAGTTAAAGCTACTAGTAGTCAAAAAGTACTATTGATTCAAAGTACTTTTGGTAAAAATTACTATTAGGCAAAACTACTATTGGTCAAAACTACTATTGGTTGTAACTACTATTGGTTATAACTACTATTGGTTAAAACTACTATAAGTTCTACCTACTATTGGTTTCAAACTACCATTGTTGCAAATTGTATTGGTTCAAATTACCTCTGGTACATAATTTTTAATAGGCTCAAATCACTAATTTTGGGTGATTTTCAAAATAGTTTTTTTAATTGTAATTTAGAAAAGTGAAATTATTAAATTATAAATGTTATAGAATAGCTTTTGAAATAAAAATGATAATTATTATTATTTTCTTTAAAGAAAGTGACGCAGAATGTTTACATTAACATTTTTTTTTTGAAACAGATTCACCAAATCGTATACGTAGACATATTAAGCATCAGTCAGTTATAAATTCTCTTTTCTTAAAAAGGAAACATTTCTAAAAGTGGCACTCTTGTACGCGATTGTAAACGAAGGACTGTTTATGTCTTTCATATTGTGATTTGAATACATATTTCTTTTTTTACACCTATACGTATAGACACTATATTGCAAAGCAAATCTCGGACATTGTTTTTTTTTTTTTTTTTTTATTGTTCATATTAAAGTTGCCTTTATGAACGCATGATTTATTATGTCCCCTCTTGATGTGTGAGAACGTGACAAAATGTATAATACATTATACGCATACTTTGATAATGTATACATCGCACATTGTCATTATTTCTTGGTATACATAAGAAATGAACTTGAGCAACGCGAACAATAGTTCCCATTACTTTTACAATATCTATATATAAAGAAGAACTCAAGCTAAAATAGTAAAATTTTTCTCCTGATTTTCGAAAGTGGCGAAATATTTATAATAAAAAGGGAAAAAAGGAACATTGTCTTTTATCTTAACTTTTACTTTTCTTTATTTGTATTTTAATTTATTTTTAAGTTTTCAAATGAATTCCTTTTTTTTGTTGCACTTGAAAAGTAGTTTAATCCAATAGTAATTTTAACCAAGTGTATTTTGAACCAATAGTAGTTTTGAGCTATAGTATTTTGAACCAACAGTAGTTAGAAAAAAAAGTAGTTTTAATTAATACTAGTGTTAACCAATAGTAGTTTTTACTAATAGTAGTTTAACCAAATGTAGTTTTTATCAATAGCAGTTTAACCAATAGTGGCAATAGTAGTTGTTATCAATAGTAGTTTTCATCAATAGTAGTTTAAACCTATAATAATTTATCCAATAGTAGTTCCAACTTATAGTTGTTTAACCAATAGTAGTATGAACATATAGTAATTTATCCAATAGTAGTATGAACCTATAGTAATTTATCCAATAGTAGTTTGAACCTATAGTAGTTTAACCAATAGTAGTTTTGATAAATAGTAGTTTTGATTAATAGTAGTTTTTATCAATCGTGATTTGAACCTATAGTAATTTATCCAATTGTAGTTTGCACCTATAGTAGTTTAACCAATTTTAGTGTAACTAATAGTATTTTTGATCCATAGTAGTTTGAACCTATATCAGTTTAACTAATAGTAGTTTTTAGTAATAGCAGTTTGAACCCGTAGTAAATTAATCAATAGTAGTTTGAACCTATAGTAGTTTTGTGCAATAGTGGTTTGAACATATAGTACTTTAATCAATAGTAATTTTGAGCTATAGTAATTTGAACCTATTATAGTTTAACCAATAATATTTTGAACCTGTAGTAATTTTGAGCAGTAGCAAGTTTACCCAAAAATAGTTTTGAGCAATAATAGTTTTAACCAATAGTAGTTTTTTGTTCAATTAAGGATTTAACCAATAGTAGTTTGAACTTTTCAAGATCCAACCGGATTTTTCAAAAGCTTTTGAAAACGAATAGTGATATTTGCCACACTTTCACTTGGCAATTTTCTTTTCTTCTTCTTCTTCTTCTTCTTCTTCTTCATCCTTTTCTCTTATTCTTATTTATCTTCTTCTTCTTCTTCTTGTTTTATTTTAAAATATATTCTTCTTTTTTTCCTCAAGTCTTCAAGTTTTATTTATTTGTTTCTTCTTCCTTCCTCGACGCAAAACTGGGTCAGGTTCATAAAATCCAAGTGATGCTGCAACGTTGAGAGAGCAGGAAGAAAAGAGAGAAACTTAATGTGGCGATAAGTTCGGAGAACGCGCGTTCATTGATAGATCTTTTAGGTTTTGCGGTGAAAACAGCTGGTGGGACATTGACCGATCAAAAAGGATAAAATAATAATAATAATAATAAAAGCAACCTGCTTTTACACATATGGCGTATGCGATGGCGTAAGTTGTTGCTCTCACTCTATCTCTTTACACAAGGATTCTCTTTCACGGCCAAGTTGACAGAGAACGCCAATAAAATTCTCACGTTACGGTACAGTAAAAATACCGCAAGGCCACCAGCTTCACTCCATGAATACATGCGTTTTGTTTTTTATTTATTTATTTCTTCTTTTTTTTTTATGTTACATTTTTTCTTCTGTATCAACCATTTCTCGTAATGTGCTTCTTTTCTCTATATGCGACCCGCGCAACGGGAGTTCGTCCGCAGCTCCAACTTTTGAACCCGTATTTATACTATATAGACAATATGTAAGTGGAAAGCGATAAAACATAGTGAACCAGTCATTCAACATTGAACTGACAAACAAACCAATTGATCCGTAACTTTATAGAATCATTGCAAAAAAAAAATAAATTATATTGCCAAGTCGTCAATGACAAGTGTGGAAAATTTTATTATAAATCATTTGTATTCTCTAGATAGTATTAGTTCAAACTAATTTAACAAATATTATGTTAAAATGGTTAAAAATCATTTGCTAAAACTGCTATAAACTATTAACTACTATCAATTATAAAATACTAAAGACTATAAACTACAACGGTTTTTGTTCAAATTACCTCTGGTTCAAAATTTAACTTGGGTGAAATTGCCTAAGATTAAAAATACCACTTCAAACTAAATTGGTTCAAACTACCAAAGGTTCAAATTACCATTGTTTGAAACTACCATAGGTTTAAACTATCATCAGTTCAAATTATAATTGGTTTAAACTACTATGGTTTCAAAGAACTATTGGTTCCAACTATCATTAGTACAAATTGATATTATTGTTTCAAACTACTAGGGGTACAAACTGTCAATATTTAAAACTACCATTGTTCAACATTGTAATTGTTTCAAACTACCATAGGTTCAAATTTCTCTGGAATCGAACTATTATTTATAAAAATTACCAATTGTTCAAAGTACTGAAGTTTGAAATTATCTTTGATTCAAGTAACCATTTATTTAAACTACTATAGAATTTAAACTACCAAAGGTTCAAATTACCTTAGTTTTAAACTACTATACTTTCGAAGTACTGTGGGTTGAAACTATCATTAATTTAAACCATCATTGTTTCAAATTACTAAAGGTTCAAACTATTATCAGTTCAAATTATTATTGGTTTAAACTACTATTGTTGCAAAGTGCTATAAATTCCAACTATAATTAAATAAAATTACCATTGCTCTAAACTACTAGGGGTTCAAATTACCATGGCATTTAATTACTATAGGATCAAAATACTAAAGGTCCAAACTATCATTAGTTCAAATTACCATTGGCATAAACTACCAATGGCACAAAATACCATTGTGTCAAACTACTAAATTTTCAAACTACCATCAGTTCAAATTCTTATTGGTTCAAACTACTATTGTTCCGAAGTACTATGGATTTCAACTATCATTAGTTCAAATTAACATTGATTAAAACTAATAGGAGCTAAAACTACCATTATTTAAGTACTATAGGTTCAAAATTCTAAAGGTTCAAATTGTCATTAGTTCAAATTACGAAGGGCTTAATTTACCAAAGGTTCAAATTACCAATATTTCAAACTACCATAGTTTCGAAGTACTGTGGATTCAAAGTATCATTAATTTAAACTACCATTGTTTCAAAATACTAAAGGTTCAAATTATTATTGGTTTAAAGTACTATTGTTTTAAAGTACTATGGGTTCTAACTATCATTAATTAAAATTACCATTGCTCTAAACTACTAAGGGTTCAAACTACCATTGCATTTATTTACTATAGGATCAAAATACTAAAGGTTCAAACTATCATTAGTTCAAATTACCATTGGCATAAACTACCAATGGTACAAACTACCATTGTGTCAAACTACTAAAGGTTCAAACTACCAAAAGTTCAAATTATCATTTATTCAAACTACCATAGGTTCAAACTATCATTAGTTTATGTTCAAATGGTTTCAAATACTATAGATTCAAACTACAATAATTCAAATTATCATTGATTTAAACTACCAAAGGTTCAAATTACAATTGATTCAAACTACCGAAGGTTTAAACTACCATTGGTTCGTAGTAGTATGGGTTCAAACCAACCTTAATCCAAATTAACATAGTTTCGAAATACTATGGGTTCAAATTACCATTGTCTCAAACTACCATAATTTACTAAGAAAATTTCCGTTAAAATTATAAAGTTTTTTTTTATTTGCAAAATTTACAAATTATTTTTATTAAAAATTCAGAGAACTCCTTTGTCCGAATCTCTCTTAATTTCACCGTTAAAATAGTCTAGTTTTTTTTTTGTTATATCTAATGGAATATTTGCCATAGTCAATTAGTTACGGATATATTTCTGTTTCGGCTAAATGCCTTTAAAAATAAGTTAAATCGGAGGGGAAAAAAATAATTAATTATAATAAATCTGCTTTCTGATTTCATAGTTCTTAATGTTGCTGGTGGAAAGGCTCCGATGCAGTCAAGCAGTGCAGATGGAGGAATTCCACAACGTGCTGTCGATGGTAGTAGCGGTCAAATTTATTCACCACAAACATGTACATTGACAAGGGCTGAGCCAAGGCCCTGGTGGTATGTCAATCTTCTTGAACCCTACATGGTTCAATTGGTGCGACTCGATTTTGGCAAATCCTGCTGTGGTAAGTCTCATACCAAAAAAAATTATTTGAAATCAAAAATAGGTTAAATCTGCATTATAATTAGTTGGTAAAACAGATTTGACTGTATAGTCTGCATTATCATTAATCGGTAAAACAGATTTGACTGTATAGTTTTGTAAGATTTAACGAAAGATTACGATTTATATTAATTACATATTATTACATGTGCGTTTCTTGGTTATTAATTAAGAAAAAAATTTTTTTTTTTAATTATCTGTTGATTTAAAATTACCGATGAGTAAAACAAATTGATCTGTATAGTAAGCGTTGCAATCACGCGATGATTTTTACATGTTTTCAACTTTCTAAATAATATTGAAGGAAGATGAAATAAGTATATATGTAATATGAAGAGTCGTTAATTTTTTTGACATAATCTAGTTTTTTCTTGGCAATAAAAAGAAAGAAAAAAAATTATATATATATATATAGAATTACGGTAAAGCTTTTTAACGGTATAAACTGTCTAGCCTATTCTCTCTTGTTTCTATATTATGACGCTGATTATAATGACGCATAAGGATTTATATATATAATATAATATATATAAATAAGTGTTTGAAACAACTAGGTTTTACTATGGAATTTTCCCCCTTAGCACGAGCTCGTCATTTTCTTAATGAAAACACTTCAGCTTGTAACATTTTATTATGTCAAATACTAGTCGAGAAAATATAATATACATTAAACTATCATTATATAGTATGCACTTGGCCGACAGAAGTTATATTTTTATAATCGTTGCGCAAAAATTTATGTAATGAGTTTTACGAAAAAAAAAAAATCGTATTATAAACTTTTTTTATTGGTTAAATAATTTTATAATTTACCATAATTTATACAAAATTATTTTTGTTGTTTAAATAATTTTATAAATTAATAAAAATTTTAATAAAAATAAAAATTAAATAAAAATGAATGAAAAAAGTAAATAATTAAAATTAAATTTAAAAAATAGAAAAAAAAATAAAGAAAGTCATTTATGGATTTTTTTTTTTTTGTTTTATAATGAACGGGGGAAATAAAAATCGATTAACAATAAGAGAAAACCGTGCAAATTTTCAATTTAACGCCGATATTCATTGCACTTTTGATATAATAATGTATTTTGTGAAATGAAACAATGAGGTTGTGGAAAATTGATTCACTCTGTATTGATGTCAAAAGGATATATTATCTTGTCAGAATAATAATTGAAAGTGAATGGAAATCGCACTTGAATTGTTTTCGTTACGGTATTAAGCCGTCAATGTTAAATAAAAGAAGAGAAACATTATTATTAAAAGGTGTATCTTGAAAGATATATATATAAAACAACCTCTCTCAAGATTCTGCATTTGCCAAGGTCTATGTCACTTTTGCATGCAAATCTGTGGTTTTAGTTCGTTTTACTTTCTACCTTTTAATAATATAACTGAAATTTAAAAATTTTTATTTGTAGTAAATTTCTCACTACATTGAAAATAACTTTTTTTTTTCTAACTGAATTATTTTTTTTCGCTTTTTTATATTATTTTTTTTTCAATTTTTTCTTAATGTAAATTTAAATAATTTTAATTAATTAATAAATAATAATAAATAAACAATTAAAAAATAATTAATAAATAAAATAATTAATAAAATAATTAATAAAATAATTAATATAAATAATAATAAATAAACATTAATTTTTGAATTGCGAAAAATTGAATCTAAAAAATTTTCTCTTTTTGGCGAAATAATTTCATTGAGATTAAAAAAGCAAAAAAAAATTGTCTGAAATAATCGTAAACATTTATAAAATTCCCAAAGAAACTGTTTTCTCAAAGTTCAATTGAAGCAATTTCCTGGATGAATTTTTTTTTATTCACTCAATTCAGATAGTAGTTATGTAAAAACAAAATTAGATTCCATATCAAAGAGAACACGTTTCTTTCCCTCTTTTTTTTTTATTCATTTAAATTTAATGTTTTCAATAAAAAAAAAAAAAATTCAAAAAAAAAAATGAAGACGATTTCAGACTTTTAATGAAATGGTTCACTGAACGTATTTACAATTGACCTAAAATATTTTTTGTTCTAAAATTTTTTTTCTTTTTGAAAATAAAAAATATTCACTTAATTTTTTTTTTCAAGTCGTCACTATAGTCTATATGAATTTTTAAAGTCATCCTAATTTCAATCCTCTACTTTCCATAGTTATGGCAAATTGATGGCAATTTAACGTCGCGGATAGTCGATTTGAGAAAAGATCATCAATTGCAACGAGCCATGAAATCTCGTAATAAATTGAGAGCTCATCACTTCCAATATATATATATATATATATATATAGTATAGTAGATGAGCACGGCTTTCGCATGTTGCCACAAAAGTTTTAGAATTAGAAATTTTTCTCCTGTTTTTTTTTCACCGAGAGGAGAATAAAAGTGAGAATCTTTCACTTTCGATTTTGTTGAAATTTCTTTATTATTATAAACATTTTAAAATTCATGCACGCTCTTTTTACTGCAAGAGTCCCTTGACTTCTCACCATAAATCAGTTATATTTCATGAATGAGGGAAATTTTTTTTTTTTTTTTGAATTATAATAATAATAATTTTCCTTTACATTCGGAAACAATTTCTTAGAAAGTTATTATTATATCCATATGATTTGGTTTACATTATATTTTTGTGGCCTTTTTATCCCTATTTTTATTATTTTAAAAATAACTTACACTTTTTAATGTATACGTAATTTATTCTCTATTTTTCACTTTTTCTTTTATTTTTTATGTTCCTCAATACTGAACTCAAATTATCGGAAATTGCAGCGTAAAATTTTTTTTATATTCTAAATAAATAAATAATAAAAAAAAATTGTTTAAACTTTACAAAAAGTTGATATTATAATTTTCTAATTTATTTATTTAAAAATTTATTAAATAATTTTTTTTTCGTGAAAAATATTTATTAAAAATTTATTAATTAATTTTCTTTTTTTTTTCGTGACAAATATTGTTTATTAAAAATAAAGTAAGGGAAAAATTTTTTAAAAAATAATGGAAGTTTGGAAAAAACAAATTTTTGCGAACTATTTTTTTTTCATTGAACTAAAATAAATTTTTTCTGTTTTATCTTTTTTTTTTGTTTGCAAAAGTCAAAGCTATGCTCCAGCGAAGACGTGCACTTCACGATAAAACCAGCGATGGGCATGTTACTCTTTAAAAGACACTTGTTACCGTTACTTCCATTTTCTATTTACAAAAAGTAGTCTGATACGGTTAAGTTCTTTTTTAAATAATGCTCTATATTATATATACTCTTTTAACGGAAAATACGGTTATTTTTCAATATTTATATATATATATATATATATATATATATATATATATATATATATATGTAACATGACTCTTTGATTTTTCTGTATAATTTTTTGATATATTAGAATTGATTTTTTTTTATTAAATTTTTTTCTCCGTTGTAGTTTTACAGTATTTTAATTATATTTTAAATTTATCGGTTCCGGTGTTCAATCAAAAATTAATGGAAATTTTAAATATTATAGTCTCTCAGTACTATTAAAAAAGCAGAGAAATATTTTTTTTATTATTATTATAATAATAGAATATATTATTATGGGCTATATTATATGCAAATAAAAAAAAATAATAATAATGTTTATTATTATAATATTTATTTTATTTTATATTATTTATATTTATTTAATAATATCTATTAATAATAATCTCAGAAATATTTATATTATTTGATATAAATAAATATTTATTTAGTTAGAATTTAAAAATTTTAAAAAAATTTTTGAAATTATTATTAGTGAAAATTTTCATTTGTTAGAATTTTAATAGAATTCTTAAAAACGCCAAATTTTTATTTGACCGAACAAACATAACCAACATAAAAGAATTCGGCGGGATTTTTAAAGTTCAACCAATCACAATTTTCTTGATAATTACTGATTGGTCATATTTTAAAAATTACTAAGAATTTTTTTTTTATTGGTTATGTTCGTTCGGGCAATTACAATTTCGGTCAAGTAAAAATTCGTCATTTTTTAGAATTACAAATAACAATTAGTGGGAATAAAAATTTAAATATAAAAATAAAAATATATAATATAATAAAATATAAAAAAATAAAATTTCGCTAAATTGAAAATTTTCAGATTTAAAAAATGCGAATTAATAAAAATTCAGTTGAATGACAAAAAATTGAAAACATTTAAATTAAAAATTTTAAAATATAAATTAAAAATTAAAAATTCGGTTGAATTAGCAGTTGTGAAAAAAGTCAACTGTAAATTTACAAAAACAAAAATTTTTGTACTGTAGTATGGAAGTTTTTAGCTCTATATATAAATGCATTCGGTACAAAGAAGTGGCTGTTTAGTCATGGCTCAGTGCCATCGCGAGATGCATAACAATATATACTTACAAGTCCATCACGCTTTTGGTCTTCTGCTCAAATTGCCACTACCTGTGTTGCGTATATATATATATATATATATATATATATTCAGCGAACACTCTGTCACGCCTGAGAACAAAAAATCACAAATAATCACATTAAAAAAAAAAATGTATTTTCCAAAAAAAAAATTAACAAATTTTTTTAGTTAATTTTGAAAAAAAAATTAAATAATAAAATTCTAACATAAAAGAAAGTAATTGACAATTTTAAAAATGTCACATTAAGAAAAAATTTAATAAAATAAACTAAAAATTAACTATAAAAATAAATAAAAAAAAAAAAAAAAAAATGGGGGGCAAAGTGGGGCGTGACAAAAAAAAATTATTTTTGGTCCAATGGATCAGACTAGTCATTTCTTATGTATTTTGGGTCGCTGAATTCGAATCCGGTGTCAGATCTAAAAAATTATGTTTTCTAACCTCAAAAAAATCATATTGTTTTTGGACAAATTTTGTACAACGATAAAAATGAAAACGCGAACTAATTTTAAAATTCCAACCGTAGAGATTCAAATTAGAAGTTTAAATTGACTTGAATTTTCGAATTCAAAATGAAAAATCCAATATGGCGGATCAAAAATGGCGGTTATTTTTTTTAATTGATCCAATTCGGTTGAAACTTGAAATTCCGGGTTTTTTTTGGGTCCCTGATTACGAATCTGATGTTAATTTTCAAAAATTCAAAAACTTATCGAGCTTACCATTAAATTAGGCTTATTAATAATTTTCTGCCTGAAAACTGAAAAATATTTCGTACGAAAAAAAATGACAATTTTGAAATAAATTTTAATTTTCTGCATGAAAAATAGAAAATATTCCTTACGAAAAAAAAATAAATAAATCGAAGAGGAAGTGTAAAAAAAATTGGAATTTGCGAAAAAAAACGAAGGTTCCTTATTACTGGGCAATAATGAATCATTAATTTCGAAATGCGACGGGATATATGTGAAGAAGTGCGACTCTGTGCACTTTTGTGTGAGCTTTCACTTGTTATTTAGACACACGAAATACTTTGCGTTATATAGGAAAAAAAAATACGAGTGAATTCTGTGTACGAATAGGCTTGTATATAAATATATAGTATTTGGTCAGATGGTATCATCTTGAACAAGCCATTGCCCAAGTACTCCATCTCTTGACCCACTAAGCATTTCAGCTGTAACCTGCCCAAGAAAAAAAAAAAATATATATATATATATATATAAAAGTAACCGGCAAAGCAGCGTGCACCCATGGTTTTCAATTATAGCCTTCTCCTCATTTTCTTTCCCATAATCTCAGTATTTAACCTGTCCTGAAACTTTACAAGATAAGAAAAACAGAGAAGAGAAATTTCTTTTTAAAAATTCAAATTTTTCATTTTTTTTAACGGATCATTTTCCGCTACTCTGACAATAGTGAAACTAAAGTTTAAAAAAAAAATTTTAATTTAATTTAATAATAAATTAAATTAAATAATTAAATAATAAATAAACAGAAATAACTGTTGAAGTAAAATTTATTTGATTCAAATAATATGGGTTACTTGACTATTATCAAATAAATATTTATTTATAACAAATAATTATTATTTGAGTCAATTAGATAGTATTTGTTTTAAATAAAGATATTTTTGGTTCAAATACAATTTATTTAATTCAAATAAATATTTATTTGACAATAGTCAAGTAAAAGATTATTTAAAATAATTAAATTTTTTTCTTTGTATTTTATAAATGTGAATTAGTATAAAAAAACTAATATTATAGAAAAAAAAGTCAGGCACCTGATACAAATTGTAATATTTCTACTAATTGATTAGTTATAAATTACTAAATATTAGTTAAATTTATTTTTAATTTATGTCAAAAGCGAAATTTTTGTTAACAAATTAAATAAATCAAATTTGACTATTACTTCAATTGTTTTTATAATTAGTCTTTTTTTACTAATAATTAGTTATTTTGTAACTAATAATTAGTCATTTTTTATTAATAATTAGTTAGTTTTTACTAATAATTAGTTTATTATTAATATTAGTATTTTTTTACTCATAATAAGTTTTTTTACTAATATCAGTCATTTTAAACTAATAATTAGTTTTTAACTAATATTAGTAATTTTTTTAATAATAATTACACTGAGAAAAAAGGTTTGAGCTGACAACCAAATATTTCATTCAATATATGTGCAACTAAAACTTTTTGGTTGACACAACTAAACTTTAGTTGACAACAACCAAAGTTTGTTTTAGACGACTAAATAAGAAAATGAAAAAGAATTTGGTAGTCTCAACCAAACTTTGGTTGATGTCAACTAAAGTTTAGTTGTGTCAACCAAAAAATTTTAGTTGCACATATATTAAATGAAATATTTGGTTGTCAGCTCAAACCTTTTTTCTCATGGTAGTTGTTTTTACTAATTGCTAAAACGCAAAGTCAGTCACGATATTTTAAAAAAAATTTTTTTTAAAAATTCAGTGATTTTTAAAGTAAATTTTTTATTTTATTCCAGAAATAATTGTTGTCTGACCAAAAATAACTTTTTCTACTTTAAATAAATTTTGTCTGACCAAAAAACCACTTTTTCTGCTCTAACTAAATTTTGGCTGACCAAAAACTGCTATTTCCTACTTACGAAGAATATTACTCAAAGATAATTGTAACTTGTACTTCAAATATTGTCAAAAAAATCTAATTTTCTACTTGAAATAAAAATAATTATAATTTATTAAATAAAATATCAATTTGTGTTAAATTTTTTTTGATTTTTATAGGGGACGGTGTGCCCGGAACAATCGTCGTCAGAGTTGGTAATAATCGACCTGATTTGGGGACAAATCCAATTTGCAATCGTTATACAGGACCATTAGAAGGAGGTCAACCATTATTTTTGCCATGTAATCCCCCCATGCCAGGAGCTTTTGTTTCCGTTCATCTTGAAGCTGCTTCTCAAAATCCAGTTCCTGTACAACTTTCACTATGCGAAGCTTTCGTCTACACTGATCAGGTAAAAAAGAATTTTTTTTTCCTTTTTTTATGTTAATTCAGAAAAAATATAATTACGAAACTATTATTTTACTGTATTCAAAAAATTTGGTTTTCAACATTTTGATTAATTAATTCTTCGAACTTGTTACGTAATGTAACATAAATAATATTTTTAAAATTTTTATAACAAATAATAATAATTTAATATTTATATTTTAAATTAAAGTTATAGTTATAAAAATTTATTACAATTTTAAGCCTGAATCATCATCCAATAGCTTGGGAATTGATTTTGATTATTTTATTTCTATTGAATTTTCTTATAGATAATTGAAAAATTAAGGAAATACATAATATAAGGAGTAAAATTTGTTAGTCACAACTATATAAATTGACGTTAACATATTTTGGAATTAAAGGTTAAAATAATTTGTAATCACATAGGTAAAATTATACAATTTTAAAGAATAACCACCAGCTTTAATGCGGCAGTATTCTTTGGAATTGGGAAATTGTGAAAGATTTTTAGAAAATGAAAGAAGTTTTCAAAAAGAAATAAAGTAAAGATAGTAATTATAATTTTAAAACTTACTTTTTTATTTATCAAAGATAATTTTCCCTGAAGATGCAAAATATATTAGATTAATCGTTCTTCCTTGATAATTTCTGATTCGGTAATAATTGTAGAAAAATCACTAAACTTTTGACACTTGAAAATATAAAATTTGAATAAATTTAGAATTTGGAATAAATGAATAACATTTAAGAATTTTGATTTGAATTAGTGTATGTGAATTTGAATGTGGAAAATGACTTTTGAATGACTCTTTTGAGTTTGTATGTAGAAATTTGAATGTTGAAATAACTTTTTGAATGACTGCAAAAATTTTGAATGAGTTCCTGACTTACGCAAACATGCGTTTTTAAGGGTCTATCCCCACTCAAAAATTAGACTTTTTGTGGGTTATCCTTTATAAAAACAGATTTCCAAAAAGTAGGGATAAAATCTCAAAGAAGGGGAGATCTTTTATATTTTGCATCTTTTTACAATTAGATTAATTTTTTGTTATAAACAATAATAATTTTTATTATAATTTGTTATTAACAATTATTATTTGACTTAATTTACATAACCTTTTTTTAAATTTTGGTTCTACGACGATTTTTAAGAATAATTTATTTTCTTAGATTTAATTTATTTATAATTTTCTATAATTGTTGTTAACTTTAACAAATTTGTATAATAATCTAACCTAACATTTAAATTATAGTTATAATTATTTAAAATTTCAATTATTTATAATTATTTATTGTTAAATATCAATATAACTTAATTATTGTTAAATTGTATTAAATTTTTAATTATTTATTTATTAATTTTATATTTTTTATAATTTTTATTATTAATTTTACTTATATTAATAATTTTAAACAATAATTGATTATAAATTTCGACAATTACTAGTTTTTATTAAAATTTAATATAAATTGTTGAAAAATAACATTTTAATTATTTATTAATAATAATAATGAAATTAATTATTGAAGTTAATAGTGTAATACAAATAATTTAAACAATTATCATCTGAAATTATATATTTTTTTAAAATAATTATGTACATTATTTATAATATTTCGAAAAAAAATTTTGAACTATTCTTTTACGAGGGAAAAATTAAAAATTATTATTAATAAAAAAGATTAGCGAATTTTTGATAAATCATAATTTTTTGTCAATTTTTTTTCTAATTTAAGGCACTGCCAATAGAAAGGTGTCCACAGTTCAGAGATCAGCCACCGGGATCGACAGCAACTTACAATGGAAAATGCTATGTTTTTTATAATCGTCAGCCATTGAACTTTAGAGATGCTTTGGCTTTTTGTCGATCTAGAGGTGGGACTTTGGTAGACGAGAGTAATCCTGCTCTTCAAGGATTCATATCATGGGAGCTCTGGAGACGCCACAGGTTCGTTAAATATGATTCAATAAATATATTATTTATTTACTTAATATTTATTTAATAATATCTATTGATATTTAATTAATTTTATAATATTCCTCGTTACAAATTAAAAAATTTAATTTATATTATTTAATAATTATTTAATATAATAAATATTTATAATTTATTTTTTAATAAATATTTATCCCAAATAACATGGAATATTTTCTATTCACGTTCCACGAATATGTAACTGGAACATTCGAAATGTTCCGTCCATATACCAGGAATATGAAAATATATAAAAATTCCCTAGGAATGTTCCAGGAATATTCCGGTCGAATACTGAAGGAATATTCCATTGGAATATTAGAGGAAAAATTATGTCAGACATTTTCATATTCCTGGAATGTAAATGGAATATGAATGGAATATCTCAAGAAATGTTCCAATGGAATATTCCCGAAAGGTGAATTAAAAATTCCATGCTATTAGGGATAATATCAAAAAATATTTATAATTTATTATTTAATAAATATTCGTCTCAAACAGCATGGAATATTCTATTCACGTTCCAGGAATATAAAAATGTTCTACCTTTGGTATGTTCCCTAGGAATATTCCCTGAATATTCCATTGGAACATTAGAGCAAAATTATATTATATATAGTCCTCATAGTCTATTTATTTTCAATTCATCGAAAGTTAATAATAAATTATTGTCCTCAAATATTCCAATGGAATATTCACCATTGGAATATTTTTTCAACATTTGAATGAAATATTCATGGAACATTCCAAATGTAAGACATTTTAATATTTCTAAAATTTGGATGGAATATTACAAAGAAAAATGTTTCAATGGAATATTTCCAGAATGTGAATGAAATATTCCGTGATGTTAGGAATAAATAAATATTTATTATATTATTTATATTAAAAAATTGAATAATTTAGAAGCGACACATCGAGTCAATATTGGATGGGCGCAGTGAGAGATATGAAGGATAGAACCACATGGAGATGGACCGGAAGTGGAGAAGAAATCTCAGTGTCATTCTGGAGTTTGCCCCAAGGCAGCGAGGAAGATTGCGCTCGCTATGACGGAAGTCGAGGCTGGTTATGGTCAGATACACCATGCACAGCAAGACTAAACTTCATTTGCCAGCATCGTAAGTATCATTTATAATCATAATAAAAAACAAACAAAAATTTAAAAAAAATAATAATAATACTCTTACGTCTCAAATAGAGAAATAACTAACGAAATAATATTTTATTTTTCGCCGGTCGGTGATTTAGTGAATTCCTGTTTTATTTACAGAGCAGAAGGCTCTGAGCTAAGGGTACAGGTAAGAAAGAGAATAGTGATTTTTAATGACAAGGTTACAAATTTATTTAGACAAACATTTAGAGTTATAAAATTGATCTTTGAGAGAGAGAGAGAGTATCCTGAAGCAACCATTCTTGAAATAAGGGGAAGTCAGCATTCCACTGCAACAAGGAATGTAAAGGTTACTACAAATTTTTATAAGGAGGAACGATTTAGATAAAAAGTAATAGACTCTGTCACTTGTGACGTCAGAGTTGATTCTAGGTGTGACGTCAGAGGCCTGGAGGGATAATAAACAGACAACACAATGTTATTTTTATGGGGAAGAAAATTTGTTTCCACTTTCATCAAATTTTATTCATACTCTAAACATGGGAAATGCTTGTTTACATATAATAAAATTAAAATGTGTGTTGATAATTAATTTCGTTATATATTTGATTCAATTGCATTGATAGATTCTCTAAATTCGTGATAAAATAGAAATTTTGAGGTTAGGGGTGTTTGTTTACTAACTTGAAATCTTTTACTGCTGCGGTAATTGCCACTTAAAATATATATCACGAATTCAGAGAATATATCAATGTATTTGAATCAAATATATAAAAAAATTAATTACACAGGCCAACATTAATATGTTTTTTCATGCTAAACACAAATCCGTAAACGAAAAGTTCCAATCAGCTCTAGTTTTTGAGAAAAACGGGTTTTAAATGTTCAAAAATCGCGTTTTCGGCTAACTTTGAGTACCTCTAGCACTGAAATATAAGGTCAAAATTGTTGTTAACTAGTATTTAACTACAGAACTTATTCGGTAATATTTGAATAACTCTAGTCAATAAAATCAAAGGTTTTATACCTTCTTGTTGAGCTTTAATTCAATTTATCCCTTGACTGTAGTTCATAAAAATTACATTGCTGCACCTTAACCTCAAGGACTAGATGTATGCGCTCAAACTTTTACAAAATTAATATTTGGGAATCAAAAATGGATAACAAATGACTTTGAGGTTATGGTGCAAGATAGATCATTTTTGAGGATAATAGTTAAAACATTAAGCTTCAAATTAAGCCCAAGTGGAAGGTTCTACGACCTTTTGTTTCAGTGTTAGAGGTACTCAAAGTTAGCCAAAACGCGATTTTTGAACATTTTAAACCCGTTTTCCTCAAAAACTAGAGCTGATAGGAAATTTTCGTTTACGGATTCGTGTTCGGCATGAAAAAACCTATCAGAAACAGATCTGACATTTGCCGCACCAAAAAAGTTTGCTAATTTTATTGGCCTGTGTTATCAACACAAATTTTAATTTTATTATATGTCAACAAGCGTTTTCCATGTTTAGAGTATGAATAAAATTGATGAAAGTGGAAACAAATTTTCTTCCCCATAAAAATAACATTGTGTCGACTGTTTGTTGTCCCTTCAGGCCTCTGACTTCATATCTTGAACTCGAAATATCTCGATGAACTGACACAGCCTAATCGACTTACTTTGAAAATTTAGATGTAAGTTGTATAAAAAAGGAGCACTTCTATGTCTTTAAATATAAGCAGAAACGGCTGGTACCCGATATCGTTTAAGAGCTCACGACAAAACTGACGGGCCTTGGTAAAACTGATGAAAACTTGGATGAGTTCTTTTTGACGTAGAAACTTTTAATACTTGACACAGAGATTCTTCTATCTTCAGCTTGAGTATAAAATTGGGCAGAGTACTTCTTAATGTTGAGGTTTATAACACTTGACTTTGAATCACTCGTAAAATGAACTTGAATAAGAAATCGTGCAAAGTAACAAGATTTCGTGTATGAAGACGATGAACTGGTACCAAATTTGAAGTAGAAGTAACGTGTACGATGAAGAGTTCTGAACTGGTCTCTCCGTAAAAATAATAGTCCTTTTATACCAAATTTACGTAAGAGAGACTATAAAATTTTATTGTCTTGTGTTGCTTCTTCTACCCTAATATTAGAAGCTAGAAGTTTTAGCCCTATTTCTCTCTCTCAGTTGAACGTAAAAGAGGGTTTTGTCCGATTATATTACAAAATTAGAAAGAGAGCGCCTTTGTTTCCGAATCGCAGATGTAGGCGAGAAACACTAGAGGGGTAGTATGTAAGTATATGAAGAATTAGAAAGAGAGCGCCTTCGTCTCAAATCGCAGCTGTAGGAAAGGGACCCTTTTACTGTAATAAAATGGTTTCTCGCTTCTATTTGTATATTTTTAGAAATACAATATATGAACGTAGAAGGATACAAAACGCAGGATTCTTTTATTTATAAAAGAAAAGATCTTTAGTCGCAGGAAAACGCGAATCGGTATTGATTTAAGAAAAGGATTCTTATAAAATGAATATAAAAGTTACGGTGACGTGACAATACAATGAAAAAAAATTTCTTTGATTCAAATAATCGGTTACTTCACTATTATCAAATAAATATTTACTTGAACCAAACAAATTTTTTTTTATTATAATAATAATAATAAAAATAAGAATAATATTATTATTATTATTGTTTATAATATAATAATTGTTTGTAATTAATATAATAAAACTGGTGTGGAATTTTTTGTTGAAAAATTTTCAAAGAATTTATAAATATGTTCTCTAGAATATTTTCACAAAATTACGTATGTATATATAAGAAAATCAGTTATACTCTCATTCCAAAAAGCAATTCAAGGCTACTGTTGCGCACACCGGTCTCAATTATTATATTATAAAGGAGCACAAGGTGTGTTCTCCTCTTGTAAGAAAATCTTTTCTTTTGCCACCACACGCGCATTCCGCCACACTTTGCATAAAGAATGCTCACCTTCGAGATAACCCAAGTTTCCGTTACATTTTACTGCAATATATAGACGTGAGAACACTGATTATACATTCATTAAAAAGTCTTTTTATTTTTCATATAAATGTATATATATATATATATTGTTCTCTAATTTGTATTATTGTTCCTTTAATTTGTTTAATTGTTCTCTTTGATTTATATTCTACTCTCTTTTGACTGTGGTTGTATAGCGTTCTTTGACTTCGATTTTGTTAGTTTATTGTCTATTTTTTTAAATTTAATTATTATTTATTTTTTTTTTAATTAATATTTATTTTTTAATTTTGTTTATATTTATTTATTATTTTTGTTTATTTATTTATTTTTATTTATTATTTATTTATTATTTTTTTTTATTTATTTATTTGTTCATTTACTTTTTATTTATTTATTTAAGAGAAAAAAGTATTTAAAGTAAAGAAAAAATTTATTTAATTGAAATAAATGATAAATTTAGTTAATTATCAAATAAATATTTAATTTTAGTAAATAATTAAATATTTTATTTTTAGAACCAAAGGCTTGTGGAAGACCAGAACAGCCACCAAATTCAACAATGTCAGTGACAAATCCTTCAGCAAAATCTGTGGTCAGTGCTTATGAAGTTGGAGCTGCTGTGGAATACACTTGTAATCCAGGAAGTCTTCTCATTGGCCCCTCAACTCGCACTTGTCTCGATACTGGATTTTACAATGAGTTCCCACCCGTTTGTAAAAGTATGTATTTTTTTTGCAAATTAAATTATATTCTTAAAATTAAAGGAAAAATTTGTTATTAACATGGAAATTTAATTGAAATTGAAAATTAATTATAAAATTGAAACTAAATTGAATTAAAATTAAAATCAAATTTTAATTTTAATTAAAATCAAATTATAATTGAAATTCAATTAATATTAAATTAAATTTTTTTTATATTCTTAAAAAGTTATTTGATAAAATAGATATAAAATAAATATTTACGATGCTAATTATAAAAAAAAATTTAATTTAAAACCTAATTTTTATCATTGACAAGAAACTAAATATGAATTCCATTTTATTGACAGACATCGAATGTGGTTTTCCGGCAAGTATTCTTCACGGAGAATACAGTCTGATCAACAACACTGTCAGTTACTTGAGTCAAGTTCTTTATAGTTGCGAGGAAGGCTACGAGATGACAGGTACTGATTTTCTATTCTATTGTCATTTAGAATTTTTTTTTTCACTTCTGAAAAATTACAATTTTATAAAATTTACATCTCGCAACAATTTGCAAATTATCATTTTTTCCAGAATGACGATTATAATATAATTTTTTTTATTTCTATACAAGAGAGCCTTAATATTGATCAATTATTTAAATTTTTATTTTAATTATTATTTTATTAAATTAATTTAAAAATATTATTTAATAATATTAAATTATATTAAATTTTAATATTTATATATTGAAAATATTATACATAAACAAATAAATAATTTACATATAAATAATTTTTATGAAAAGTATAAGTGGCTGTGTGGTGAGAGTACATGTCTCGCGTCCCAAGGGTCTCAGGTTCGATTCCCCAGTGCGAGATTTTTTTCAAAATTATTCTCAAGTATTTTATATATAATATATGTATGTAAATAAATAATTTTGTGAGCAAATTAAATTTTTGAAAATAAAAATTTCAGGTCGAGCAAGACTTACCTGTGATATTGATGAAAGATGGAATGGACCACCGCCACGTTGTGAACCAATTCGCTGTGATCCACCGCCAATTGTGCCACACAGTCATTTTCAAGTCGACGAAATATCAAGCGAAGAATCTGAAAGCAAAAATAATAATCGAAGTTTAATTGTTGGTAGCATTGTCACTTACACGTGTGATAAAGGTTATAGACTAGCGGGACATCGTCAAATTCTTTGCATACCCACTGGTTCTTATGATTATTCACCACCAACTTGCATTGGTAATCATCATTTTCATTAATAATATTATTTATAAATTTTTTTTAAATTAAAAAAAATTTTTAGCCCAATTTTAATTTAATAAAATTTTAGTCTAGCCGAATTTTCATTCAACAAAATTATAATTTAGCCGAATTATAAATTATCAAAATTCTAATCTAGCCGAATTTTTACTCAACAAAATTCTAAATTAGCCGAATAATGATATAGCAACATTCTAGTGTAGGCAAATTTTAGATTATCAAATTTCTAATTTAGACGAATTTTAATGTAGCAAAATTTTAGTCTAGCCGAATTTTAATTTAGTCAAATTTTAGTCAAGCCGAATTTTAAATTATCCAAATTCTAATCTAGCCGAATTTTGATTTAACAAAATTCTAATTTAACCGAATTTTAATTGAGCAAAATTTTAGTCCAGCCGAATTTTATTATGAACCAAATTTTTCAATTTTGACAAATTTTAATTCAGCAGAATTGTAGTCCAGCCGAATTTTTACTCATAAAATTCTAATTTATCCGAATTTTAAATTATCCAAATTCTAGTCTAGCCGAATTTTTACTCAACAAAATTCTAAATTAGCCGAATTTTAATTTAGCAAAATTCTAGTGTAGGCAAATTTTTAATTATCAAAATTCTAATTTAGTCAAATTTTAATGTAGCAAAATTTTAGTCAAGCCAAATTTTAATTTAGCCGAATTTTAAATTATCCAAATTCTAATCTAGCCGAATTTTGATTTAACAAAAATTCTAATTTAACCGAATTTTAATTGAGCAAAATTTTAGTCTAGCCGAATTTTATTATCAACCAAATTTTTAATTTTGACGAATTTTAATTCATCAGAATTCTAGTCTAGCCGAATTTTGACTTATAAAATTCTAATTTATCCGAATTTTAAATTATCCAAATTCTAGTCTAGCTGAATTTTAATTTAGCGGAATTTTAAATTATCCAAATTCTAATCTAGCCGAATTTTGATTTAACAAAATTCTAATTTAACCGAATTTTAATTGAGCAAAATTTTAGTCTAGCCGAATTTTATTATGAACCAAATTTTTCAATTTTGACGAATTTTAATTCAGCAGAATTCTAGTCTACCCGAATTTTTACTCATAAAATTCTAATTTATTCGAATTTTAAATTATCTAAATTCTAGTCTGGCTGAATTTTGACTCAACAAAATTCTAATTTCGACGAATTTTAATTAAGCAAAATTTTAGTTTTACTGAATTCTTCATGTATCAATATTCTAGTCTAGCAGGATTTTAATTTGTCAAAATTCTAGTCTAGCTGAATTTTTATTGAACGAAATTCTAATTTTGCAATTTTTTTTTAAATGAAGAAAAATTATCATATTTCACTGACACTATTTTCGCAGATGATTCACTAAATTCACCAGCGGCACCGCCACCGCGAGTCACACACAGACCATCGAGTACAAGAGGTCGACCATTTATTCCCACGAGATTTAGATCATCATCGTCATCGACAACGTCAACAACAACGACAGCAAGTAGCATATTGAGCTCGACACCAAATCGAAAATCATCATTGTCACACGTTGAACAACCGGCGACAGTTCGCGAAACAATTCAAAGAAAATCATCAATTGGATTACAAAAACCAGCCACGACAAATGTCAATGATGGAAGTAATGATCATCCACAGGATAATGAAATTTCAGGAAGTGGCGTTGATAATAGAGAAACGTCACTTGACAGTGGAGTTCCTGAACCTTCGGGACCATACAGAGTTAATAATGAACAACCAACGCATCAAGCAAAATTACATCTTGGTGCTGTTATTGCTTTGGGTGTATTTGGAGGATTTGTTTTTCTAGCCGCCGTCATTACGACAATTGTCATTCTTATTCGCAGGTGAGATTTGCTTTTATATTTATAAATTTTACTTTTTTTATTGTTGCATATATATATATATATAAACAGGGACCTTCGACGCAAATTAAACTGAAATGGTATTCAGTTTCTGATAAAAGCAGAAATAGAATTTAGTTTTTGATAAATGCTAAAAACGCAATTATGATTTTGATAATAACTTTGTTGCAGAAGAAAGTAAAAACAGATTTTAAATTTTGATAAAACCTAAAACAGAATTTAAGTTTTAAAAACATTTGAAACAGAATTCTGCAAATGAAACCTAAAACAGAATTCAGATTTTGATAAAATCTGTAACAAAATTTTGATTTTGATTCTGAAACAAAATTCAGTATCTGATAAAGCTCGAAACGTAATTTAGCTTCCGAAGCAATCTGAAAGAAACTGATTTTTCAATTAATAATTTGATTCTCGTTTTGTTGAAGATCAGTAACAAAATACAATAATTTGTCGAATACAGATTTTCGGGTAAAACATAATTTAATTGTTCAGGAAATCTAAAAATTTTGGTTTTGATAATACCTGAAATAAAATGCAGTTTCTGTTGAAACCTAATGCAGAATTCAGTTTATAATAAAAGCTAAAAACAAAATTCAGATTTTGATAATATCTAAACCACAATTTTGTTGCAGAAGAAACCAAAATTATTCAGATTTTGATAAAATCTAAAACAAAATTTAAAACAGAATTTTTATTTCAAATGAAACCAAAAATATCAAAATCTGAAACAGAATTTAGATTCTGACAAAACCTGAAACCGATTTTTTTTTTAATTAATTCTCTTTTATTAAAAATCAGAAGCAATCATTGTCGAATTCAGCATTTTTTGGGTAAAAGATGAAATAGAATTCGAAATCAAATTTAATTCTCGTGTAACTTTTTTTTAACGGAATGCAGAATTAATTTCTATTCAAAATGTTAGAATTTGGAATTTCAGTTTGAAGTATAATTATAAATTAGAATTTTTATTTCGTTTCAACTTTTCATTAAATTAAATTTCTGATTTGAAATTAAATAAATACTTTTAATATCATTTCCGTTTTGAAAAGAAAATTAGGAATATGTTATGCTAATGTTATGAAACAAAATTTTGAAGTTAAATTTCAACTTCAAACCGGAAACAAAATTAATTTATAGACTTAATTACACGTTTCAATATTAAAATAGAAACAAATTAGTCATTCAATTATATTTCCAATCAAAAATAGAATTAAAGGTTTAATTTAATTCTGTTTTTGTATTTAGGTAAAATTAATAATTGAATTTTTTGTTTAAAGAAACGAAATTACAAAAATCAAACTTTCAGATCCAAAATAAAATATTAAATTCATGATTATTATTTTGTTTCTAAGAAATGAAATGTAAATTTTGTTTCAAGTTCAAAAATTAATTTTCGCGAAGGTCTCTGTTGTAGAATTAATTTTAATTTTTAATTAAATTGTTTAAGGAGAATGTTTTTCGTGACTCTCTAGGCTTGATTTTATAGACTAATATTATGACTCTTCTTAACTTATTCTTTCATCTTTTCTTATATAACAAAATACCAAATCTTTGAATTTAATTTTCTTTTCTAAATTTTGATTTCTGTTGATTATATCCTTTTATTAGTAGAAATAACCTTTTTTATATTTAGTAGCAATAATACTTGTAAATAAATTGTATTACATTAATTTAATCATTTTTAGTGCGAAATTAATAATTCTGTTGGGTTGTTTTGCAATTTTAATATAACATTTATTTTATTTAATAACATTTATTATTTATGTAACAAAAAATTTTTAAATTTTGTTCATTTGGAATTTGAAGCTTTTTTTTTATCGAGCTTTTAATTATTTCGGCTTCTTTCAACTTCTTAACAATATTTATATTGTCCTCTTTGTTTCATTTTTTTTAAATCGCTTCTTTTTCATTTCAATTTGTATTAGAATTAACAATTTTTTGAATTTTATTAACAAAAATTTTGAAATTTTATTTTCCACTATTTAGAAATTTTATTTTTTTATTGTTTATTTTTAATTTTTTTTACTATTATTTATAATACAAAATTGAATAGACGCGACAAACACACATTTTTTCGGTGGGGATTCGGAGAAATTATTTAATTTGTTAATAAATAATTTTACTTTAAACATTTTGCCAAAAAATAATTATGGTTATAGGAATTAAAATTAATTAATTTGAGATAGCCTCTCTCAATGATTAAATTCTAAAAATGTAAAGATTTTTTTTTTAAATAAAGAGGAAACCGCGAAAAAGATGAGAAATTTAAAAAAAAAATTTTGAAAAAGAAGAGAATTTTTTTTTAATAATAAAATAAAAAGAAACAAAAAAATCTGTAAATGAACCTATGGAGTAACGAATGAATGGATGGGTGATTTTTTTTTTATAAAATACCGTCGTGTCTCGTAACTGCAAAAATTGTGGAAATATTCTGTTCTTTAATATTATTAATTTTGCATTTATAAATTTTGAAATTATAAATAAATAAAAAAATTATTAATTTTGCAGTTACAAATTTTGAAATGTTAAATAAATAAATTATGAATATTGCAATTATAAATAAATAATTAATAAATTAATAATTTTGCAGTTACAAATTTTGATATTATAAATAAATTAATTACGAATCTTGCAATAAATAAATGAATTATGGATTTTGTAATTATAAAACATAAATAAATTAATACTTTTGCAGTTACAAATTTTGATATTTTAAATAAATTACTTACGAATTTTGCAATAAATAAATAAATGGTAATAAATTTTAAAATTATTTATAAATAAATAAATAAATTAATTAATTAATTAATAAGAAATTTTGCAATTATAAATAAATTAATTAATTATTAAATAGGGAATATTGCAATTATAAATAAATAAATAAATTATTAATTTTGCAGTTACAAATTTTAATATTATAAATAAATTAATTATGAATCTTGCAACAAATAAATAAATTATGTATTTTATAATTATAAAATATAAATAAATTATAAATCTTGCAATTATAAATAAATAAATTATAAATTTTGCAGTCACAAATTTTGAAGTTTTAAATAAATAAATTATGAATATTGCAATTATAAATAAATAAATAAATTGTTAATTTTGCAGTTATAAATTTTAATATTATAAATAAATTAACAATGAATCTTGCAACAAATAAGTAATTTATATATTTTATAATTATAAAATATAAATAAATTATAAATCTTGCATTTATAAATAAATAAATTAATAATCTTGCAGTAATAAATTTTAAAATTATTTATAAATAAATAAATTAATTAATTAATAAATAAATAGGGAATATTGCAATTATAAATAAATAAATTATTAACCTTGCAGTTACACATTTTGCAATTAAATAAATAAATTATGTATCTTGTAATTGTAAAAATAAATAAATAAATTATAAATCTTGCAATTATAAATAATTAAAATAATTATGAATCTTGCAATTACGAGACACGACTCTAAAATATAATAAAAAAAAAAGAAAAAAAAAATTCTAATAAAAATTAACAAAAAAAATAATTGCTTTTGGCTGATGACGATGTAGTGGTAACGGCAGCGTCGGAGGAAGGCGCCGCAGGGGGCTCGGTGGGGTTGGTGCGTTGGGAGGAGGCGGGAGTGGTGGCCTTGGCAGGGGTGATTCGGGTATGCCATCACGATGGTACACCCTTCTTGCGCTACCGTTCCCCGACCAGCACCTGGGGCGCCGCGACCTCACGGCACGCCGAAGTAGCGATCATCCTTATTCATTTAGTCTCTCGGCGGCCCATCGCGCTGGTTACTTCTCGAATCCCTCTCTTTGATAATAATTATTATTATTGATTAATAGTATATATTATTAAAATTTTATATATATATTTTTTTTAAAAAAATTAAAAGATAAAAAAAAATTAGTTTATGCCTCATCCCGCCCCACCCCCAAGCCCCGCCAACCCCTTCCTCAATTTTTAAGCGACCGAATCATCGCAACATCATCTACCTCCTCAACTACCACGCGTCACCTTCACTGGCGATTATTAGTCAAGGTAAAAACAGAGCATTGAGTCCACGATGATTTTTTTTTTAATAATAATAATAATTTTTATTATTATTATAATAATTGTTGTTATTGTTATTATTGTTCTTTTCTACTTTACCGAGCACTTGTTTTAGATTTAGGGGGTTGCAATAGTATATATAAATGTTTACTCAGAAAACTCGATTTAAAATTTACAGCCGCAAAATTTATTTATTCAAATTATTTTTTAAATTTATTTTTTAAATAAATGAAAAGAAATTAAATTAATTCAAACTATTTTTGATGTTTAATTAAATTTTTTGTTAACATTAAATTCTTATTGTTTTCATTAAATTTTAATTGTTGCTTAAATTACTTTTAATGTAAATTAAAATTAATTAAAAAATTTTAATTAAAAAAATTCTTTTTTAAATTCGACTCAAATTTATTTTTTTTTTAATTTCGAATAAAAAAAAATTCGAGTCAAATTTATTTTTATTTAATTTCAAAAAAAAAAAATTCGCCACAAAATTAATTTTTTTCAATATTCAGGAAATTTAATTTTTTTATACAAATTAAAAACAAAAAATTTTTTTTTTATGAAACTTAGAGACTTAAAGAAATTCTGTTTTTTTTTTTGGAAATTATTTTTCTGAGTATTTCCACTCTGGGTTCTATGCATGAGGAGCTTTGCGCCAAAAAATTTTTCTTCGCGATCTATTTTTTTCACACAATTTTTTATAATATTAATCTTTTCTTTGTTTGCTTATTTTATCTCTGTATATTGTTTCTACTCTCGTTTTTATTTGATTTTTTTCACACTCACTTGCCTAAAGCTGGTTTTGGGAATAAAATTAGCACGACCTCTGAATATGAATTATTATTTATAAAATTTGAAAAAAATTTATTGAACAAAATGAAAAAAAAAAATTTTTTTTTTGTTTAATAAATTGCAACGAAGAAATGATATTTGACAAAAAGAAAAGAATTTCAAAGTAGAAAATAGAAAGATGTATAAAAAAAAACCAGAAAAATTGATTTTGACATTTTTTTCTAAAAATTCTATTCTATTCTTCAAATTTTTTCCTTTTTTCTTTTCCCCCTTTTTTGGGTTAATGAAAAATATTCATCCGGTTACAATTTTACCAAAAAATTTTTGAAAAGAAAATTCAAAATTCGTTAAAATTGCAATAAAACTTTTCAAAAATATATTATTCTAAATACATGGTAATAAAATTTTTTTACAATAAAGGTAAGATACACTGCGACTTATGCACCAATCGTAAAAAAAATCACATGCTGCTTAAAGGCACAAAATTTATCTACTAAAAAATTAAAACAAACCCTAGGTTAAAAATTTCATTATCTAAAAATGAAAAATTTTTGTTAACAATTATGAAGAATTACTAAAATATTTTATGGAATATTTCATAGAATATTTTTAAAAATATTTTATAAAATATTTTATGGAATATTTAATAGAATATTTTACGGAATAATTTAAAAATTATTTTATGGAATATTTCATAGAATATTTTATGAAATATTTAATAGAATATTTTATGGAATATTAAAAAAAATTCTATAGAATAATAAAGGAATATTCTAATGAAATATTCATGAAATATTCCTGTAATAAAATAAATGGAATATTTTTATTAATTTTCAATAGAATATTCTCATAGAATATCGTAGGAATATTCATCTAAAATATTGCCAGATTATTTTTTTTTGTAGAATATTCGCTAATATTCCATTAAAAAATTCCACGAAGGTAAAAAATTTTCCACGGAAAAGTGACCACAGAAATTCCTAAAGTAATTCCCTTTGAAAATTCCGTAAGAATTCCATGGAAATTTTATCAAGTTTCCATATAATTTCTATAAAGTTTACAAAGAAAATTCTATCATTTATCCGTGGACTTTCCATTAAGTATTTATAGACTTTCGATAGAAATTCCATCAAGTTTCCATAGAATTTCCATCTTTTTGATGATTTTCCATTAAGTTTCCATGGAATTTACATCTTTTCATTGATTTTCCATCAAATTTACATAGATTTTCCCTAGGTTTTCCATCAAATTTCAATGCAATTCTTATGTAAAGTTAATGTTAACTAAATGGAAAGTTAATTGAAATTTCCATGGAAATTTCATGGAAAATTGGTGAAGTTTTTATAGGATTTCTACGGAATTCCAATGGGAAATTTAATAAAATTTCTATATAATTTCTCTGCGTAAAGTGACCACAGAAATTCCTAAAGTCATTCCCTTTGGAAATTCCGTAAGAATTCCATGGAAATTTTATCAAGTTTCCATATAATTTCAATAAAATTTACATGAAATTTCTATTAAATTTCCGTGGACTTTCCATTAAGTATTTATAAACTTTCGAACAGGAATTCCATCAAGTTTCCATCTTTTCGATGATTTTCCATTAAGTTTCCATGGAATTTACATCTTTTCATTGATTTTCCATCAAATTTACATAGATTTTCCCTAAGTTTTCCATTAAATTTCCATGGAATTCCTATGTAAAGTTAATGTAAACTTGATGGACAGTTAATTGAAATTTCCATGGAAATCATATGAAAAATCCATGGAAATTTGATGGAAATTTCACGGAAATTTGATGAAGTTTTTATGGAATTTCTACGGAACCGCAATGGGAAATCTGATGAAATTTCCATGGAAAGGCCATATAAATTCCATGGAATTTAAAAAATTATTGGAAAATCCATGGAAATTTGATGAAATATAATTTCTACGGAATTTCTGAATGGAAATGGAATTTTATTGGAAATTCCTACTGGCATTTTCCGTGGAAACTTTTTGCCTGGACAGCAAATGGAATATTCCGTGCTATTAAATAGAAATATGATACCAAAAATTGAATCATTTTTAAAAACTAAAAAAAAAACCTTCTTGTGGGAGCGTTGGTCACACACAAGGGCTTTAAATAAGCTGAATAATTTTTTTTTTTTTAATTAATTTTTGTAAAATTCAGTAATTTGCAAAAAAATTTGTCTATTTTTTTGAATTTAGAAATCGTGGAAGGGGAGGTAAACATTATCGTCATCGAGCATCGCCTGATTGCAATACAGTGGCAAGTTTCGATAGCAGTTCATCGGAGAGTCGTGGCGGTTTAAATAAATATTATCGTACGGCATGGGAAAATTTACACGAATCAGCTGGACATAAGGCAAATCATGCTCCATTACGTCGCAAGGAGACCCTGGATGAACCAGGATATAGAGAAAATTTTCGCGGTAGCAATACAGAGCGTGATGGTTCTGAACTTGTTGTAAGTGACGTTGCCGCTTATCCATCGAGTAAACAAGCCAGCATGTCCGACAAAAAACGTCATCATCACCATCATCATCATCATCATGGCACGCCCGAATGGAGACAATCTCAATCACATCATAGATATTGAAAAAAAATATATATATATACATATAATATGGATTTCTCTCACGAGAAATTTTTTTTCTAATACTGTGTTGTTCACATAAATAGCCACGTGGAAAAAAAATTCCAATTTTTGAGTTTTAAAAAAAAATAATTTAATTTCTTTTTTTATCAAATCGAATGAAAATTAGAAAAAAAGAAATTAAATTTTGTTTTTTAAATCATTTGGAAAATTTTATTTTGTAATTTATTTTTTTTTTTTTTGAAATTTATCCCTAGTATTTTTTTCAAATCTATTTTTTGAATTCATTTAAATGTTATTAATTATTATTGTTATTTATTTCTTTTTCCATTTTTAGAGGAAGAATTTTTGTATCTTTTTCTAACGGAAGTTTCAAAAATTAGATTTATATTGTAATTATAAAAAAAAAAAAATTTGTTAAAAGTATTTTCTTAAAGAAAACATTTTTTCTAAATCTTCTTTTCGGTGATAACATATTTTTAGTATATTTGTACATTTTTAGCAACAAGATTTTTTTTTTTATTTGCGAAAAAAGGAGCCTAAAAAATATGCCATTCAAATATTTCAAAAAAAGAAATTATTTTTTTGGAATTTATATTTTAAAAATTGAACTTTATCGAAAAGGCTTTGGAACACAGTATTTTTGTTTCGGGGAAAAAAAATCCATAAAAACTTATTGACATTTCGTTGAATTACGAAAAGAAAAAAGAAAATTCAAACGAAAAAACGAGGAATCTAATTCTATTCGTGTTCTGTTATGCCTTAAATTATTTATCACTAGCTCATTAATGTAAATAGTTAATAGACAATAAGAATATTATAAAATTATAAATATTTTATATATATATGTACGTGCATACAATTTTTCCTAAAAAAAAAAAAAAAAAAGAAGAAAAATTATTTATCCCCCAGTGTATACAGAGACTGATGCGGTTAATTGAATTTCTTCCATTGTATGTACGCATGTTGACTGGTCGGAGGACATGCCAAAAAAAAGCAGAGAGTAATATATAATATTAATAATAATAATTGTAAACTAAACGATCAAATATGACAAAGTGTAGTATTTTTTTTTTAAATATATTTTCTTCACTAATAATTTGTAAAACATTAGATAGCGATTTTCTTTTCATTTGTATATGTATACAAAATGATCATTATGTTCCGGATCATTGCAGAAAAATAATTTCTGTTTTTCGTTTTCTAAATAGAAAAAAAAAATATTAAAAATATTTTTAAGAAAAAAAAACAGAAAAATAGTGAATTAAAGCGGAAAATAATTATCACTTTGTATATTAAAAAAAAAAAAAAAATCATTTTCTTCATCCATGTAAAAAATTTCCACGAAAACTGTCATGCGGAAAATCAAAAGAAAATTCAATTTGGAAATTTCGTATAAATTCCATGGATTTTACATAAATTTTCCAAGGAAATTCCATTAAATTATAATTTTCTTTTCTTTGAAATTACATGAAATTTCCATCGAATTTCAAGTAAAGTAAAGTCCATGGAAATTTCATGGAAATTAAATGGAGAATCCTTAAAATTTTTTTTGTAAATTCCATGAGTTTTCCACAAATTATCGAAGGAAATTCCATTAAATTTTCATTTTCTCTTCTTAGAAATTCCATACAATTTCCATGGAATTCCTATGTAAAGTCCATGGAAATTTAATAGAAAATCCATGAAAAAACTTTACGGAAATTTCATGGACTTTCCATAAATTTTCTAAGGAAATTCCATTAAATTTAAATTTTCTTTTCGTAGAAATTCCATGCAATTTACATGGAATTCCAAGTAAAGTAAAATCTATGTAAAGTTCATAGAAATTTAATGTATAATCCTTGGAAACTTTTTGTAAATGCCATGAGCTTTCCATAAATTTTCCAAAGAAATTCCATTAAATTTTCATTTTCTTTTCTTAGAAATTTTATACAATTTCCATGGAATTCCTATGTAAAGTCCATGGAAATTTAATGGAAAATCCATGAAAACTTTTTGTAAATTCCATGGACTTTAAACAAATTTTCCATGAAAATTCCATTAAATTTAAATTTTCTTAGAAATTTCATATAATTTCCATGGAATTTCAAGTAAAGTAAAATCCATGTAAAGTTCATGGAAATTTAATGAAAAATCCATGAAAATTTTATGGAAATTAGGAAATTCCATGGAAACTTAAAGAAAATCCTAAGGAAACTTGAAATTTTTTTAAAATAAAATTTCTACGTAATTTTCGAATGCATTGTCAGTGGAAATTTTTCACCTGGATAACAGGATTAAAAAAAAAATAAAGCATTAGAAGTGAAATGCTAATATATAATTTAGAAACTTTGTAAATTTCTTATATTACATTTTATAATACAATTAACTATAGGAATTTTTATCGCGTTTTGTAATTTTATTATTCCATATTAATAATTTTGTATATCTTTTCGTATTTATTATAAAAAAAATTCCCATTTTTCGGAAATTCTCAATGTGATCTTAAAAAAAAAAACAACGAATTTTTTTGTCGTTCGCAAATTTTTTTGTGACGGTAATTAAGGTTTATTTTTTAAATAAATAAAAAAAAAATTCAAATTATAGTAGTGCCATTCTCGGCAATACACTTTTTTTCATAACGCACTGAGGGCGAAGCGTATTTGTTTTTTTTTTTTAATACATATATAGCGTTCAAAGTGCATGCAATATGAAATGTTTTATTACATACATATATGTAATATTGAATATTGTAGACAGTGTTTTATTGTATTTTGATGAAAGTAAACGTATTTATATAAGAAAAAAATTGTTTTTTTTCAGTCATTTTTTTATTATAGAATAATATATTTTTGTTTTCTTATTGTTTCAATTGAAAAATTAATATATTTACAAAAAAGCTTATATTTTATTTAGATCATTTTATACAAGTTATATATCATTTTTTTTTTTTTGCAGAAAATTCTACAATTGCTTTTATAGCCTCTGAATTATTATAACTATTGTCATTGTCAGTCATTAATATCAAAAATTTGTTCGTAAATTTTTTTTTCTTAATTTTTATAAATTTCTTAAGTTTTTAATTATTTAACCATTTAGCAATCAACTTGCCAATGGTTTGTCTCGCTTCAACAAGTTCGGGAATATCGTCTTTCGAAGGTGGATACATATTGGCACAGTGAGCAGTTCCTGTTGATGAAAAATAAAATAAATAAATTTTTATAAATTCAAAAGAATTTATAATATAAAAAAAATTATAAATAATAAACGAGTAAATTTAAAAAAAAACTAAATAAATTTGAAAAAGAAAAACTAAATAAATATAAATAAAAAATTTAATGAAATATTAATAAATCATAAAAATTAATATTTATGAATAACTTTATAAATAAATTTTTATAAAAATTGAATAATTTTGATAAGATTTTGTAAATAAAAATATAAATATTTATATACCATTTATGTAAATAGACGGAGCATTAGGATCCGTGGAATCGGTGATTCCTAATGCATGCCAAGGATCAATTGATCCATGGACATAGACAACATTTGTTAATTTTATATCAAGAGCTCCATAATTAACATTAGTGCGTCCTATTCCCATGTCAAGTACATCATGGAATCTGAAAATAAAAAAAAAAAATTATTACTATTATTTTCTTTAAACAATAAAACAAAATAGAAATAAAAATAAATATAATTTTTAATGAGAAAATTTTTTTAAAAAAATTAACAAAATTTTAATTAAATTTAAATTAAATTTTTTATTTCAAATATTTTAAGAATAAATAATTTCGAAAACCTTGGTCCAAAAACATCAGCACACTGTTGAATAAAAAAGTCAACAGGGAAAGTGTCACTGACCAATTTTGGACGTGCTGTTGAAGTTTGGAAAAATCCAAATTCTGTGCAAGTCTGATAAAACCATTGACGTCCTGTTTCGAGAAAAAAAAAATTATTTATTTTATTAAATTCTTCATTGAATTTTGAAAAAAATTGAAAATAATTTTTTTAATATTATTATTATTTTTTTTTTACCTCCCATAATTTTTTGCTCCTTCCATGTAACGTTTCTCAATTCGTTAATCATTTTTGAATAAGAATAATCGAGACATTTTTCCTTACTATCTGTCAACATTAAATTATTAACTTCCGCAAATCTATCGACGGGTGTTCCACGTTTTTGATCAACCAAAATATCACAAACAGTATCAATTGTATAATGTGATCCATTTCTATTGTCCTTATTGTATTGAACAATTTCCGCTAAATTTCCCGCTAATGTCTCATATAAATTTGCAATGTCGACTCTTTTTGTGTGTCCCGTATCAATTGGATCACACAAACTGAAATTTAAAAAAATATAATTATTTTTTTTCTCTTCTTTCTCATAAAAATTAATCAATTTATTATTATAATAAATAAAAATAAATAAATATTTATTTATTATTATAATAAATAAAAATAAATATTTATTTATTATTAATTTTATTATATATTAAACTAATTTGGTTTGAAAAAAAAAATTTCGTAACCAAAGATATTATTTTTATTTAGTTTCCATTATTATTTTTTTTTTTTTGAATAAAAATTTTTAAAAATATTTTTTACTTGAATTTTTTAACGATGCCTCGTTGTCCAAGTGGATGATTCAACATTATATGAATTTGATTAGTGGCATTAGTTATTGCATCGACACAATCCTGTGAATGGGTTTTTAGTGAATTTTCCACAACCACGAAATATTCTGTAACATTAAAGAATTTTTTTTTTTTTTTTGAAAATTATATATTTAAAAATAAATTCAAAATACTAAATTTTTTTTTTATTATTTTTTTATCAGAGCCAATTTTTGTGAACTGTTAAATTTGTTTTTTTTTTTTTTTTTTTTTTTTACTAACGTTGAAAATCCAATTGAGCCAAAAGTGGACCACTTGCTGAAACTGCACCATGAACTAAATAAGGATACTTTAATCGCATCCATGCGGCTAATGAACCAGCGTATGAACCACCAAAGACAATAAATTTAGTTCCAAATGGAATTTGATGCAAAACAATCATTTCATCAATAAAATAAGCAATATCAGCTAAAGCCTGCTCTGAAGTTAAATAAACTAAATTCTTCACACTCAAATCACTGAAAAATTATTAGATATTAATTAATTTAGAATTTCATTTCAATTTATTTTTTTATTTAATTTTAATAATTAATTAACTAATAAGAAAAATATTTTACTACCAAAATAAATTCATTTAAAAAATTAAATTTTTAATATTAATTTTTTAAAATTATTTTTTAAATAAATAAATAAATTTAATAAAAAATATGTAAAAAAAAAATTTAATTTTTTTTTTCAAAAATGCAACTTACGCTGTCGGTTGACTTTTTCCGTAAAAACGATGTTCAATTTGGAAACATTTGGCTCCAAATTGTTTTGCATATTCTATCCATTGTCCTTCAACCATCCACTTTGCACTAGCATCACCTTCGCCTCCAATCATTATAAAAACTGGTCCATTTTTTTTATAAAAATCATCATTTACAAAATATCTCTGTAAATATATAATTATTTATAAATATAAATATAAAAATATAAAATAAAAAAAAATATAAGAAAAAATAATAAAAATATAAAAATATTCGTGAAAAAAAGGACAAAAAAAATTTTGTTTTGATATTCCAAAAAAATATTTTTACAATATTCCGTATCACAATATTTCTATGTGATATTTTACTATAAAATATATTCTTTTAATATTCTAGAAGAATATATTTTTGATATTCCATTGGAATATTATTTTTCTATTCCTATAATATTGTTGAAAAAAAATATTTCCACTTTCAAAAAATATTTCTGAAATATTTTAAAGAAAATTTTTCAATATTTCAAAAAATGATTTTCTTAATATTTCATAAAAATATTTTTCATATATTCCTTTATAACATTAATTTGATATTTTCCAAGAATATATCTAAAATATTCCACAAGAATATTTTTTTGAAATTACACGAAAATATTCCTGAAATATTCCACAAGAATATGTTTTCGATATTTCACAAAATTATTTATGTGCAATGTCAAAATAATTTCTTCAAAAATATTTCTGCTGTTAAATAAAATAAAAAATTGTATAATATTAAAAAAAAATAATTTTTAATTAAAAAAATGTATTAATTTAAAAATTTCTAAAATGGAATATTTTTTTTATAAATATTCAAACTATACGAATGGAATATTGTAGAAAAATAAAATTATTTATTTAGTATTATTAGGTTTGGGAAAAAAAATTTGTTTGCTTTAAATTACTTGTTCCCATGTTCTTGCATCCGTTGGAGTGTTATGATCAAGAACTTGTTTAAACCATTGTTCCTTTGGTAAATTATATTTTTTCGATAAATTTGGTGTACCCAAATTTCCATATTTACTTCTACCACGTAAAAATGTACGCCACGCTGTTCCGTAGCTCAAAAAAATTGCAATAAATGAGAATAGTAAAAGAATTCTCATTTTGAATTTTTTTTTTTTTATAATATTTACGTCTTTCAGAAGTGGCAAGTTTTGATAACTATACAAATGACCTGCAAAAATATGTTTTCAAATATTACTGGATCATCTCCTCACTCTTATCAATTTATATACTGATAACAGAATTTATATTTAACCATTAATTTCATAGGGACATCATTTAAATTAAGTAACTACAAAATTCAAATAAAAATCCACATAATAGAAAATTTTTACAATTTTTTAAAATACAAAACATAAATTTAAAAGAAAATATATTTCCTTTTTGTTATAAAAATTATTCTTATAATTTTTTTTGCCATTTTATTAAATTCAATTTTTCTAATTTATTGATTAAATGAATTTTAATTGATTAAACAATTTTCATATTTCATAAAACTAAAAGAAATATTAAATGAAAAATTTTTTAAAGTTATTAAAAATTGTGAAAAAATTAAAAATTTTCAAAAATAGGATTATTTATCATTTTTATTTAGTTATTTAATAAATAGGAAAATTATAAATTATCAATAAAGAAATTTGTAAGCATGAAAATAATAATAATAATAATAATAATAATGATTCTTGATATAAATATTCATCTAAAATTAAAATATATATAGAAATTTATAACAAAGAATTTTTCATTCCAGATAAGAAACAGTCAACGATTTATGTTTCAATGTTTTCATCTTATTTAATCGCACAGACTATAAATATATTTGCATGACTAAAAGAAATTTTAATTTAAAAAAATTCAATTAATAATAATATAATATAAAATATATAATACAATACAATATAATAACAAATTAACTAAATAATAAAAAATTAATTAATAATTAAATAAATAATTATTAATTTAATTATTATTATTTATTAAATAAATAAATAATAATATTATTATAACAATTAATTTTTTACTTAAAAAATAAATGGCATCGAAAAGAAATGTTTAAAAAAAAATTGTTCATTTACAACTGAAAATGATATATATTTGATATATATGATATGATATATATTAAAACATAATTATAAACATAAAGATAATATTATAAAATAATATTATTAAAAATAGTTTGTTATTATAAATTAATTTTTTTATTTCAATAAAATTTTATAAAAATTACGTATATTAAAATACTTACAATAAAAAAATTGCAGTTTTTTAAATTAAAATTTTGTAATATCTGAATATTTGACACAAAGTTAGAAGAATTTTGTAAAGACAACAATCGTGCATTCTACTATAATGCACTCTAACAGAAATCTATTCGAAAGGAGCAAACTCAGCTCAACACGAATTCAGGGCCGTGTCAAGATGAACAAGAAATTCCATGGAAAATTTACAGTGATGTATGAATATCAACCAAAAATTTTTAAAAATCAAAATTTTTTTCTTCAATTTTTTTGAATATAATGAATAAAACTGATTTTTCATCATTAAAATAATGTAATTTATATAAAAAGTGAATTTTAAAAAATATTTTATTTAATTTTTTTATATGTAATTATTAATATTATAAGAATTAATATTATAGTTACAGAATATAATTATTATTAATAATTATTAATATTATATTATTTTAATTATAGAATTATAATTTATTCCCGTTAAAATGTTTGACAAAATTCTACAAAGAAATGAAAAATTTTTTCAAAATTTTTATAGTAATATTTTCTTATGGTTAATTTCTAAAATTCCGTATATAGGAAAATGTTAGGTACATATACTTTCCAAAATATTAAGAAAATATTTTTATAAAAGACTAATTGAAAATTAAATTTTAATTTATAATTAAAATTATAGGAATTACAATTTAATTTTGAAGTATTTAAAATAATAATAATATTATTTAATTTATTTATAATTGTAATTTATTACAGATTTACATAATAATTATTTATAATTGTAATTTATTATAGATTTACATAATAATTATTTATAATTGTAATTTATTATATATATATATATATATATATGTTATATATTTATTTATAATTAATAATAAATTTTTTCAATAATTGTAAAATTGAATCGACTTTATCGGCCATCAGGTGAGAATTAGGTTTAGGTTTAAAATGCCAGATGGAGCCTCAAACCACTTCCTTAAACAAGATTTTTTTTCAAATTTCAAAACAAAATTTTCGAATAGAAAAATTTTCAATTTTTTACTTAGTCCTCAATTTTCTTAATTTGCAATATGAATAATTATATATATATAATAATTTTTACTAATTAATTTATTAATTATTAAGTATATCATTAACTTTTATTAATTTTTATTATTTATAATTATATTTATTATATTATATTATACACAAAAATAAATCTTTATCTGGAATAGCTATATGTTTAACTAGAACAGCGAAAACTTTCTCTGTTTCAGTGAAACATTTCGCTGTTCCAATGAAACTTATCGCTGTTCTAGGTAAAAAAAATTTTTCTTGTATTATATTATATAATAATTATATTATATTATATATTTTATATATATATATATATATATTGTATATTATAATTGTATATTTTATATAATTATAATTTTAATATTTATAATTTTATAATTAGAAATATTATTATTTTTATTATTTTATTTATTTATTTATTTATTTTTATATTTACTGAAATAAATCATTATAATGATTAATTAATTAAATTGTAGTATTTTATAAAATAAAATTCTCATCAAAAAAAGGATTAATGAAACTTTTTACAGGAAATGACATTTTAATTTCAGTAGAAAAGGAAATTTTTCGCGAGACACAACGTGTGGTAGCTTTTTAAGTAGAAAAAAGAGAGTTTGGTCAGACAGAAGTTTTTCTATGATTTAACAAAAATAGTCTTTTAATATCGATTGTCACCGTTTTTTTTTACGTCTAGGGTTTATTATACTGATCACAAATATTAATTAATTATTCTAATTATAATTATTAATTTTAGGAAATATTTATCTAATAAATTAAAAAAAAAAGGCTTTGTCCAACAAAACACAATTTTTTCTACTTAAAAATAAATTTGAGAAGAGAATTTTTATTATCTATTTGGAAAAAAAAATTGTTTTTTTTTTCAATTTAAAAGTAAATTTCAAATTTGATTTAATTTTTTTTTGCAAAAAAATCGATATATTTTTTTTTTCGATCATCAAGACAAAATAAAAAAAAAATCTTTTATCGATAATTTCATCCGTCAAACAGTGAATTAAATAAGTAAAATAATCACTCATTTGCGTAATTGAGCTTTTATAATTACGATATCGCATAAAATGATTATTATGGTACGAGTATTATAGAGATTAAAAAATTGTTCAGCAGAGGAATTGGAGGGTGAGAGGCCATCTTTCAGTCATAACAATAGAGAGAGCATTACGATATGCTTTAAAGGAAAAAAAAAAAAAAATGAAATAAGGTGCGCACACGTGTAACACATTTTTTTTTTATGAAAATATAGATATAATAAAAATTTCTATATTATCAATTTATATAAAAAAAAATTTATAAAAAAAATTTAGGAAAACAAATTTAAAAAAAAATGTATGAAAACAAATTTTTTAAAAAAATTTATGAAAACAAATTTATAATTAAAGATAATTTTTCTAAAATTCGAAATTTACATTTTAATTCATTTTATGAAAAATTAACATTAAAATATTAATTTAATTTAATATATTAATAAATTTGTAAATGAATTAAGTACACAATGGAGAAAATAAATATAAAAAAAATTAATAAATTATAAATATTAAAATTAATAAAAAATTTAATTAATAAAAAAAAAGTGATTTTTGATAAATAAATTATTAAGATTATATATATTTATTAATTTTTATAAATAAAAAAAAATAGATGGACGATTAAAAAAAAAAATTTCTTTTTTAAATAAACCAAAATACAAATATAATAAATAAAATTTTGTCGTGTCATTTACAGTGAGGTAAAAGCACTCATATTGTTCTCGCGGTATTATTATAAAGACTAGTCTCGTTAGAAATGAAAGCTATCACAGAAGTCATGATTTTTCTCGTCTGGCAGTGATTATAAGAGTCGCACGAGTGACTCTTGAAAATTGCCCATGATAGTGACTTCAATTTTCTCTCGCTCATAAATTGTGAATTTTTAATATATATATATATACTATAAAATAGTTTATCATCTCTTTGCTAGAAAGAAATTTATAATTTTTCAATCTATCTTATTTCTAACAATGTTACATATATATACATTATTCTATAAATGATATTATTTTTATTTAATTTTTTTTTTTTATAAAGTACTTTTTTATTTCAAAAATAGAAATTTTCTTTAATGCAAAAAAAGTTTCTTGTATTAATTATTATAATTAATAGAATATAATTCAGGGACTGTCTCGAAATATTTGTGTCGTGTCCGTGTAGTGTCGCGACTCGACACGTTTGAAAACAATTAAAAGTATCGTGGCGAGACCCGACACTTTTAAAACTTTTCAAACGTATCGTGGCACGACCCGACACAGTTAAGAAATTCATAATTGTATCGTGGCGAAGCACGATACGTTTAGAAATTTGTAATCGTATCGTGGCAGGACTGGACACGTTTACGAATTTCCAAAAGTATCGTGGCGCGACTAGACACAATAAAAATTTGAGAATCGTATCGTGGGGCTGAACTACACGACACAATACAAAAATAATTATGAATTTCGTGTCGCATACAATGAAACTTGTTGATCAACATCTTGACAGTTTATTAATCCTTCAATAACATTTCAAGAAATAAAATTAAAATAAAATAGATATAGATTGAATATATATCAAATGTAAATTATTAAATTTATATTATATTATATTATATTATAATATTATAATTATTACAATATTATATTATATTATATTATATTATATTATATTATATTATATTATATTATATTATATTATATTATATTATATTATATTATATTATATTATATTATATTATTTCCACGAATTTCTGTTTTCATCCTATACTGTTTATTTTCATGTATTTCTTTTTGTATTATCAACAACTTATTGTCTAGTATGTAAACAAACCACACTTAAAATTAAAAATAATTTTGTTCAATAAAATTAATAGATTAATTTAATTTATTAACATTTTAATATTATTATGATTTAAAGAATTGAAAAAAATGTAAGACTTGATTACGAATTCAATATCAGTTTTTTAAAATTCAAAATGGCGGATCCAATATACCGAATCAAAATAACTAAAAATGGGCAAATTCGTCTAAACCATGTTACCCAGGGGTTTTCGGGGTCGCTGATTACGAATCTGACATCAGTTTTTCAAAGTTCAAAATGGCGGATCCAATATGGCGGACGACAAAATAAAAAATTAATCGGATTGTATTAAAAACCTATTACTCGGGGGTTTTCAGGGTCATTGATTACGAATTGTGACAAAAGTTTTTCAAAATTCAAAATGTCCCAAAAAACGCTCGAGTAACAAGTTTCAAAAGATCCGATCCTTTTTAAAAAATTGTTCAGCATATTAGATCCGCCATTTTGAATATTAAAAATAGGAAAAGAACTAGGCGCAATTGCGCCTACATCTAGGGTTTCATGGCGCTTTAAATTTTAATGTCAACTACTGGGACATGTCAACTATAGGGACATGTCAACTATAGGGACATGTCAACTATATGGACATGTCAACTATATGGACATGTCAACTATTGGGACATGTCAACTATTGGGACATGTCAATTACTGAGACAGGTCAACTACTGGGACATGTCAATTATAGGGGCATGTTAACTAATGGGACATGTAATGTCCATTCGGGAAAATGTCCATTCAGTAAATGGAGATTTGGGATCTGTGGGCCCCAACATTTGAATTTGGGAGCTATGGTGCCCCAAAATTTGAATTTGGGATCTGTGGTGCCCCAAAATTTGAATTTGGGATCTGTGGTGCCCCAAAAGTTTAATTTGGGATCTGTGGTGCCCCATAAGTTTAATTTGGGATCTGTGGGGCCTCAAAATTTGAATTTGGGATCTGTGGTGCCCCAAAAGTTTAATTTGGGATCTGTGGTGCCCCAAAAGTTTAATTTGGGATCTGTGGTGCCCCAAAATTTTAATTTGGGATCTGTGCCCTAAAATTTGATTTTGGGAGCTGTGGTGGCCCAAAATATACGACGGACAGACGGACGCCAAAGTGAAACTATAAGGCTTTCGGCCATGGGCCACGAAACCCTAAAAAACTGATGTTACATTTGTAATCAGCGACCCTGAAAACCCCTCAGTAACCGGTTTCAATCCAATCCGATTAATTTTTTATTTTGTTGTCCGCCATATTGGATCCGCCATTTTGAATTTTAAAAAACTTTTGTCACAATTCGTAATCAATGACCCTGAAAACCCCCGAGTAATAGGTTTTTAATACAATCCGATTAATTTTTTATTTTGTCTTCCGCCATATTGGATCCACCATTTTGAACTTTGAAAAACTGATGTCAGATTCGTAATCAGCGACCCCGAAAACCCCTGGGTAACATGGTTTAGACGAATTTGCCCATTTTTAGTTATTTTGATTCGGTATATTGGATCCGCCATTTTGAATTTTAAAAAACTGATATTGAATTCGTAATCAAGTCTTACATTTTTTTCAATTCTTTAAATCATAATAATATTAAAATGTTAATAAATTAAATTAATCTATTAATTTTATTGAACAAAATTATTTTTAATTTTAAGTGTGGTTTGTTTACATACTAGACAATAAGTTGTTGATAATACAAAAAGAAATACATGAAAATAAACAGTATAGGATGAAAACAGAAATTCGTGGAAATAATATAATATAATATAATATAATATAATATAATATAATATAATATAATATAATATAATATAATATAATATAATATAATATAATATAATATAATATAATATAATATAATATAATATAATATAATATAATATAATATAAAAATTATATATTATTGTATATTATTTTGTATGCATATTATTATTAGTATTATTATTATTCCATATATACTATATTATAATAGATAATACATAATAGATAAGTTTAAATTAATTGAACAATTTTTTTTCATGCGACACGACATATTTATGCAGAATTATCGTGTCGTGGCAAGTCATGATACGATACGATTCTCAAATTGTTAATGTGTCTAGTCGCGCTACGATACTTTTGGAAATTCGTAAACGTGTCCAGTCCTACCACGATACGATTACAAATTTCTAAACGTATCGTGCTTCGCCACGATACAATTATGAATTTCTTAACTGTGTCGGGTCGTGCCACGATACGTTTGAAAAGTTTTAAAAGTGTCGGGTCTCGCCACGATACTTTTAATTGTTTTCAAACGTGTCGAGTCGCGACACTACACGGACACTTTCTTAAAATTCAACAACATTTCGTGTCCGAGACAGTCCCTGATATAATTAATAAATTTTATTAATAATTATAATTAATAATAAAATAATTTTCATATTAAAATTAAAAAAAAAAAATTTCATTAAATTCTTTCTAAAAAAAAAAAATTAATTTTTAACGTGTTAAATATATAGAGAAAATTCATTATTATTATTTTTTCTAATTAAAATATGTGATTATTCTTTATAATAATTATTTATATTATTGTTTATTAATTTCTGATATAGTCTCTTTCTTTAAAACAAGTTTTTATTCTCTGTTATGTCTATCAAGAATGTCATAAAAAATGCTCAATGTCCAAAGTTACATGTAGAACAATTTTTTTTTTTTATATAAGATATTATATTTTAAATTATTGTCGATAAAAATGATTTTAAAAGAAAATGTTAATTTTTATATTCTTGAAAAAAAAACAAAATTGTCATACATTATAACAGAAATGGTAGCGTTGACAAATTAAAAAGAATTACAATAATTTATCAAGATTTTTTTTTTTTTCCTTACGAAAAGTGAAGAGAAAAAGCTAGAAAATTATTTTATTTAATTATTTATATTTTTAAAATAATTTTCTTATTATTATTATTATTATTTACTGTTAATAAATTAATAATTTATTTATTATTTAATTATAGTTAATTAATAATTTATTTATTATTTACTGTTTGTAGTTTGGGAATTAACGGCTCAGATATAATCTGGACCACACACGTGATGCTGGGAATAAAAAATTTAAAAAAAAAAATTAAAACGCTTTTATCAAAAAAAAAAAAAAAACATTAAAAGAAATTTTCAAAACATTTGTCGTGACAATTGACTTAAAAAAAATAATTTTTTTTATCGACGAGACGACATTAAGATTTTTTCATAAAAGTGGTGGGATATTTTTCATCTCTTCTCATGTGAGATTATAAAATATATGAAGATCCATGTCCTAACTATATGGCTATCATCGGAGGTGTTAAGCGGCATAGGTCATTCGCGCAACAAGGTTATCATAAGATTTTAAAAAAGGGGGGAGATTTTTGTGCGACGGCAACTTACTTAGGAAGTCAGTCTGTCGAAAACCTTCTTCATAGTTCGAATGTCAAAAAATTTATAAATTTTTAAAATTATTTTTTACCCAAAAAAAAAAAAATTCAAGTAATAAATTATCGATTAAAATTTAATTTTTTTTTCAATATTGGTTTTGTTTTTGAAAATTCAGAAGCAAAAAGAATTTTCCCAAAAAATGCCATTTTTGAAATATAATTTAAAATTGTAAGAAATAAATAGGATAATAAAAAATAAAATATAAAATAATAATAAATTCAAAGATAAAAAAATTTTTTAAACAAAATTTTACAATTGAATCTGAAAAAAATAATAATGTAAAAATTCATAAATGCAGATAAATAATTAAGGAATTGAAAATCAGTGAAAAAAATTGAAAATTTCTCAAAAGAATTAAATGGAAAAAAATTTTTTAATAAAAATCTAATTGGAAATTTTCAAAAACTGTGGAAAAAAAGAAATTGAAAGAAACAATATTGTAAAAGTGAAAAATAAAAGGAACAAAAGAAATAAAAAAAAGTGAAGAAAAGTGAAATTACATTATAAAAATTAGATAAATTAAAACCAAACAATGAGAGTAAAGAAATTTGAAAATTTTTCGAAAAACAAATAAAGTATAAAATAAAAACAAAAAAATAATTTTAATAAAAATTATTTAAATTACTCCAAATAAAAAAAAAAGTTTCCAAAGAATTAAAATCAATATTTCTGAGGAAAATTGAATTTTACAATTTATTTGTAATACAAAACCGGATTTTAATTTGTGAAAGAGGACAGAAAAAAAGGCAAAAAAAAAAAAATGGAAAAAGAAAATATGAAAAATATGAATCAATTATTAAGAAGTTGTTTAGTTTGGATAATAGCGTCAATTATTATATTTAGTACAATAATTCTTGTGATATTTTGGTTTACAAATATTTTTCACGATGCAATTATGACGGAATTACAAATAAAAAATGGAACAAATTTTTTTGACGTTTGGCAACGACCATCGGTACGTGTACAATATAAAATTCATCTATTTAATTACACAAATGTCGATGATTTTGAAAATAATCGTGCAAAAAAATTGAAAATTGAAGATATTGGACCATATATTTATCGTGAGACATTACAACGTGTTAATCCAATATTCCATAAAAATGGAACAATTTCCTATCAGGAAGTGAGATCATATCAATGGGAGGGTGGAAGATCGGATGAAGAAATTTTAGTTGTGCCAAATTTTTTATTATTTGCCGCAATGGCATATTTAAGGGATTATACATTTGTCTATCATATAACATTGACAACAATTTTACTTGGTTTAAGGGCAAAAAGATTTTTAAAACTTTCGGCCGGTGAATATTTGTGGGGTTATGATGATGAATTATTTAATTATGGAAAACCATTTATTTCAATGAAGCAACATATTCCATTTGATAAATTTGGTCTTCTTGCACTTGTAAGTAATTTTTTTTTTCATTTAATTTTTAAAAAATTATTTTTTTAATTTTTTCTAATAAAAACCTTTTTCTATAATTGTCTTTTTATTTTAAATTTATTTGCAATTATTTATAAGTAATTTTATTTATTTATTTTTAAAAAATAAAATTTATAAAAAAATAAATTTTATTCAAAATTAATAAAGTTTAAATCAAGTTCAATATTTTATAATTATTTTAAATAATTATTAAATAATTAATTAAATAATATAATAATTAAATTTAATAATAATAACAATTTTTCAAATAAAAAAAAAACTAATAATAAATAAATCTACACGTGTCGATAAATAATTAGATTTAAGATGCGTTTAGATTAAATTTTTTTTTTTTTAAATTACAAATAATATAAAATTATATTATTTCTTATAGAAAATTGCAAATGAAAATGTTAATCAGAAAAGTTTTTGTCCTAAAATTAAAAATTCGAACTATTTTTCTCCGCATAAATATTCTTGTATCAATTAAATGAAATCAATTAAAAATGAAAATTAGCGATGAACAGTGTTTAAAAAATAAAAAAAAAAGTGTATAAACAAAAGAGGAAAAAAGTGAAAAAATTGTTTAAGTCAAAATAATAAATTATTTTATACACACAATTATCAAACTAATAAATATTAATTTTTTTTTTGACAAAATAAATATTCAGTGGATAATATTTTTTAAAATAATTTTTTTTCAAGCTAGATAATAATTTGGTTCTTGAACAAATAAACATAATAAAATAAATTTTTTTCTCTAATTAAATTAATAATTAGAAATAATAAATAAAAAATAAAAATAAATAAATAAAATAATAATTAAATAATTTAAAAATTAATTAGAAATTAATAATTTTTCAATTAGTTAAATAACAAATTTACTCTTAATTTATTTTAGTATTTTAATTGAATGTTATTACTTTTTGTTTTAATAATCAATTTATATTCATTTATGGTTTTACTTAATCTACTTATCAATTAAATTTTTAAAAAATTTTCCCAGGAAAAATAAATTATAGCCATCAACGTCATCGATAACCTTGACTTTGATTTTCTTTTCTTTTTTTTTTTTTTTTAATAAAAATTAAAGTAAAATCATTCGATAAAACATAAATATTTAATAAATTAAAAAAATTATTTCATTTTTAAATTTTATTATTCTTTTGAGATTTTCTTTCTTTTCTTTTCTACACGTTGGAAAAAAATTTCGCTAAAAAATATTTAAAAATATTAAAAAAAATTATTATTAAAATTAAAATATTATCCATTAAAATCATAATGTCCTTAAATATGTATAATTTTGCATAAATAAAGTGCGCAATTATCATTTTCCCTATAACAAACAAAAAAAAAAAAAAAAACGTGGCAATGTTTTTGTTTTTGTACTTATATAAAATATCACTCATGGCATATGTAATTAACGATTAATAATTAATTTATGTAAATATATTTTGGTTTATTATGAATATGAGACGAAAAAAATTTTTTTTTTTATAGAAATCAGGCTTATCGAATGATCGATTTACAATAAATACTGGTGAAATGGATATGGATAAATTGGGAATTATTGAACGATTCAATGGAATGGAGAGCCGTAATGTATGGGGCGATGAGGAATGTGATAAAATTACTGGCACTGATGGAAGTTTATTTCCACCAAGACTTGTACGCGATCCAAATGCAACATTACATATTTATTTAAAAGAAATGTGTAGAACAGTTCCACTTAAATTTCACAGTCACGCAAGTGCACAAGGAATTCCCACCCAAAGGTATGGATTTTTAAATTAAAAAAAAAAAAAGAATTTTTCAATTTACAGGCCTCGAATCGACTTAAAGGCACAAAAAAAAGTTGTTTTAGTCGATTTATAATCCAAAAAAAGTCGAAAAAGTCAATTTTTTTTTATTTTAAAAAAAATATTTTACAGTTATTTAAATAAATTTTTTTTTTTAAATAATGATACTTTTGGAAGGGTTTAAAGTTGAAATTTTTAGAAATAATTGAATTTTAAAAAATTTTGTTAATTTTCAAACAATAATTAAATTTTACAAAACTAAAAAAATAATTTATCAAATAATTTCAGATAATATTTTTTAAATGTAATTCAAATTTTCAAAGATTTACAATTGAGATTTTTAAAATTCATTGAACTTCAAGTGATTTTTAATTAACAATTTTAGATGATTTCACTAAAAAATTTATTAGAAATTGCGGACAATAATACAATAATTTGAAAATCATTTTTAAATGAAAAATGGTTTCAGATAGTTGAATTTTCAAAGAATATTATTAAAATAGTTTTAAAAAATTGAATTTCCTTAGAGTTATAATTGAAATTGTTAAATTTTAGAAATAATTAAATTTTAGAAATTTTTAAATTCAAATTTTTGAAAATAATTGAATTATAATTGAAATTTTTTGGATAATAATTCAATTTTAGTTGATTTTTGATTGAAAATTTTGATAATAATTAATTTTGCATTAAAATTTTTGAGAATAATTGAATTTTAGTTGATTTTGAATTGAAAATTTTGAAAATAATTAAATTTTAGTTGATTTTTGATTGAAAATTTGGAAAATAATTGAATTTTAGTTGATTTTGAATTGAAAATTTTGAAAATAATTAAATTTTAGTTGATTTTTGATTGAAAATTTGGAAAATAATTGAATTTTAGTTGATTTTGAATTAAAAATTTTGAAAATAATTGAATTTTCTTTAAATTTGAATTGAAATTTTGGGAAATAATTGAATTTTAATTGAAATTTTGATAATAATTAATTTTTAATGAAATCTTGGATAAATATTGAATTTTAATTGATTTTGAATTGTAATTTTGGGTAATAATTGAATTTTATTTGATATTAAATTAAAAATTTAGAAAATAATTGAATTTTAAAAGATTTTGAATTGAAAATTTGGAAAATAATTGAATTTTAGTTGATTTTGAATTGAAAATTTTGAAAATAATTAAATTTTAAAAGATTTTGCATTGAAAATTTGGAAAATAATTGAATTTTAGATGATTTTGAATTGAAAATTTTGAAAATAATTGAATTTTCTTTGATTTTGAATTGAAATTTTGGGAAATAATTGAATTTTAATTGAAATTTTGATAATAATTAATTTTTAATGAAATCTTGGATAATTATTGAATTTTAATTGATTTTGAATTGTAATTTTGGGTAATAATTGAATTTTATTTGATATTAAATTAAAAATTTAGAAAATAATTGAATTTTAAAAGATTTGGAATTGAAAATTTTGAAAATAATTGAATTTTTATTTGATTTTGAATTGATTTATGATTTTGAATTAAAATTTTTTGATAATTTTTTTTTTTTTTTTTTTAAATTATAAATAATTGTTAAATTTCATAAAAATTTTAATTGAAAAATAATTTTAAATAATTGAATTTGTGATGAATTTCATTAAAATTATTAAAAATAATTAATTTAGTGAAGAATTTTAGTTAAAAATTTGTTAAATATTTGAAATAAAGAAGATCTGAAGAAGATCTGCATTTAATACTAAAAAAATATATTTTATTTAAAAATTTGTTTAAAAAATGTAAAAAAAAAAAGTCGAAATAGTCGCATATTATTAAAATAAGTCGAAAAAAAGTCGAAAATAGTCGAAAAAGTCGTATAATCCGAGGCCTGAATTTATTTTTGAAAAAAAAAATTTTTTTGCACTCAAAATAGAAAATTTAAATTTAAAATTAATTAATTATTTCTGATTATAAATTATGAAAATTATATATAATAAAAAATAAATAAATTTTTATTTATTATTATAAATTAAAAAAAAAATTTTAATAATTTTTATTATTATTATTGTTATTATTATTATTATTATTATTAACAAAAAAATTATTATTTTTAATGTCTATTACCTAATTAATTATTAGTCATTAGCTAATTGTTATTTAAAATATTTTCAGATATGTACTCGAGGATGACATTTTCACAGCATCCGAGACGAAAAATTATTGTTTCTGTGAAAAATCTGAAGATGACGATAAAAAAGTATCGAAAAAATCAGGATTATGTCCACCAATGGGAGTTTTTAATGCCTCGGCGTGCAATTTTGGAATGCCAACATTAACATCTTTTCCCCATTTTTATCAAGGTGATAAAAGTTTAATTGAACAATTCGATGGTCTCAAACCACAAAAAGAACTTCACGAAAGTTTCATCGATTTGCATCCAGTGAGTAAAAAAAAAATCAGACAATTTTAAATCTTAATTTTTAAAAAATTGTTTGAAATTTTTTTTATTTTAAAAAATTGTTTTATTAATTTAAAACAATAGTTTTTTTTTAAAAAAAAAGTCTAAAAATTATTTATATATATTTTTATCGAATTTTTATGTGTGAAAAAAAAATTTTTATATTATTTATATATATTTGTTCTACATTGTCTCAACTTGAGTGATTAATAAATTTTGATTGCATTGAAAAAATATTTTTTACAAGGTTGAATGAATAAAAATGTTGAAATTCGATTAAACGGAAATTTTTTTATAAAAAAAAAAAAAAAAATGTAAGCATAATAATATAATTTCTGGTGGTAAACATCAAGTGGCACCACTTTTTCTGTAAACATATCGAAGAATGATAAAATGATAAATTATTATCACCATCGTATGATGTCTTCGTTTACGGTGTTTTTTTTTTTTTTTTTTTTAATAAATTATAAATCAAATTCATTTTCAAATTTTCTGTAACAAAAAAAAATTTTTTTAATTCTTGATATTAAAAATTATTTTCTTTTTGGCAATTGATAAATAAGGTATTATTAAATATTGAAAAGAGACAAAAACAAAAATAATTTTTCCTAATTTTATTTTTAGTGAAAACCTTTTTACTATTTCTACATTTTTCCTTTTATGATTTTTCGCCACAGTTTTATATTTATTTATTTATTTATAAAAAAAATATTTTTTTTAAACTAATTTTTTTTAGAAAATTTTTTTAATTAATTAAAAAAAAATTTTTTTCAGCACTTGGGCGTTCCAATTGGTGGACATTCGCGTATTCAATTAAATTTGGAGGCTCGAAAAGCAGCTGGAGTGCCATATTTTGGAAATATGAAAGACGGTATGATTTTACCACTTATGTGGATGGAAGCGTCAATTGAAAATATTCCCGAGCCTGTACACAATTTATTATCACACGCATATTATACTGTCAATATTATTGATCAAACATTTAAATGGGGTAGCATAATTTCTTTAATTTTATCAATAGCCACTCTTTATCATCTTTTACGAAAAAAACAATTAGACGACCATATTGTTTTACATAGAAATACTTCAGGTCAAAATCCACTTCTCTAATGAAAATACCATTTATTTTTTCTTTTTTTTTTTTTAATTTTTTGTAAAATTAAATTTTCTATTTATAATTTAAATTAATAAATTTTTACCATTTTGATAAATTTAAAATTTATAAATTAAATTTTTTTTAAATTTAATATTTAAAAATTTTTAAATTAATAATTTAAAAATTTAAAAATTTATAACTTTTAAACTTATAATTTTAAAATTTGTAAATTAAACTTTTTTAAATACAATTTATTACACATATATTTTGAATAAGAAAAACAAATTTAATCGCTGGAACGATTTTAATAATACATTTTCTTCGCATATTGTTATTATTTTTTTTTATTGTAGGTACGTTCTAGATACCTATTAATAATGAAATTAATTTAAAAAAAGAATAATTTAGAGAATACTTAAATTTATAAATGTCATTAATGAAAAATTTTAACGAGATAAATTATTTAGTTTGAGAAAAATCAACTCTAATTTATTGAAATATTGAGAAAATATAAATAAAACACGATTTATAATAAACAATATAAATTATATATATAAATGATAAATAACGTAAATTGTTTAAAAATAAAAAAAGAATATTAATATACGTAATAATATTTTTTTAAATTTAAATTTAATAAATGTAATCTATGGACAAATTTTTAAAATTACAAAATTGATTTTATTTATATTTTATTTAAAAAAAAAATTGTCAATAAAATAAATTAAATTAAATTAAATGTAATATTCAATTATTTGCACTGCATCAAATGCAATATAAAAAAAATAATTAATTTGAATATAAATAAAAATTAATTATTAATAATTAATTAATTATTTATTTATATACTATTTATTTATTATCATTCCACGTGGAAGAATTTCTGAAAAAATTAAAATAACAGAATTTGAATAAATTAATTGCATAAATGGATAAATTGAAAAAACCATTATAAATTATTTTAAAAAATTAAAATTTTTAATTAAATAAATTAAATCATTAAAATAATTTTTTTTTAAATAATTAAATAAACAGAAAGTAAAATATTTTATTGACAACAACTTTTTATTTAGTATTTCACTGATAGTATTATCATTATCAAAAAAAAAAAATATTATTGTCATTAACTTTAAAACCTTATTTATTTTAATTATACACTCAATATATTAGAGAGGATTTTTCTTTATATTTTTTCCCCAATTTTTTTTTTTTTTCACAAAAAACATAGAATTCCTATATATATATATATATATATATATATATATATATATATATTTTTTTTTTTTTTTTTTTTTTTTTTTTTTTTTTTTAAATGAAAAAGAAAATGGATAACGCAAATTCGAGCACAATTGTGATCTAGTTTATTTTAATTAATTATTAATTCTTAATTAATGTATATGCTCAATTAAGAAATAATGCGCCTGATCTAAGACTGTTTCTTTTATATTAATAAATAAGCTACTTAATTATGCTAAGAAAAATATTTCATTAGATGGGGCTAATTTTGTTATAAATAGTTTAAAATAATTTTTTTTTTAAATTTGTTTCTCTGAAATATTAAAACATTATAATGTATATTAAAAAATATTTATTTAAGTAATATTTAATAATTGTTAAAAATTAAATAATTAATATGTAACTTAAACTATAATAATTATGTTATTAATTATAAAATTTATCCTCACTGGATTGTAAATACATATATTAATTAATATATTGTATATTTAATATATAGTATATGAATATTTAATATATAGCATATTAATATTTAATATATTAATATAATAAATATTTATTGTATGTAAATACAAATATAAAATAATAAATTTTATTCCACAAGAAAAAATGAAATTTAATTTATTTTTCTTAACTAAACAATAAATAATGAACTAATAATGAACTATACAATAACTTGAATGAATTAATTTGAAAATTAAACAATAAACCAATCTTTAGAAGAAAGGTCAATTTTTTTTACGATAATAATTTTTTTAGGTTTCAAAGATAATAAGTTTTTCCGGAAAAATATTGATAGAAATTTTTATTGTATTACTTATCTTTTATGTCATTCATTCATATTTTAATTTCAGAGGCATTTGAAAAATTACTGATCATGATTGTCAGGGTTATCATATTTAGCAACAAGATTTTAATCTTATTTATCATTTTGTAATTTTACATATAAAAATTTATTTTTTAAGTAACACATATCGCTCTTAGTTGCATTATATTACAAACAAAAATCACTATTTTATTTTCATAATAAATTTAATTTATTAATATAAATATTTTAAGATAAATAAATTATTATTATTATTTTTGTTCATTATTTATTTAATTATTATTCTTAATTAATTATTTATTCTAATTCGTAAATAATAATTATTAATTAAATTAATTATTCTTGAAAAAAGTTTCCAAAAATTAATAGGAAAGGATAAAATATATTCTTATAAGAATTAAATTTGAAATTATTTGGCATCTTTTGATCTTTATTGTACAAAAAAAAAGTAGATTTACCTATTGGATTTTATGCCTACAATTAATTATATAATAAAACATATACAAATAGATATTAATATAATATTATAGTCGGACGGAGAGCATTATTTTTTTTTCTAATTTCAAACGTGCAAATATTTGTTATAATTAATCATTTTTTATAAAATATATTTTTGCATAATTGCAAATAAAAATTCACACTCTAATATTATAATTATTTGTTTACAAATAAAAATTATTTTTATAAAATTATACATTGAAAAAAAAATTATTTAAATCAAATATTTTCTTCAATGGCTGCATTTTATTTTTTCTTGAAAAATTTACAAAAAAATAATAACATTTACACTCCCCGTAATCTAAATGAATAATTAATTTATTAAATTATATGCAATTAATTAACTAATTGTTTCATTAATTATTTTTTTCTTAATTATTTCGTTTATTAAATTCTTAATTAGTCAACATAATTATTCAGTTAATTAAACCATTGAATTTAATTAATTAGTCAATTAATTAACAATGTTGTTAATTAATTTCTTATTTAATTAATTACTCAATTAATTAACAATTGAGTTTGATTAATGGATCAATTAATTAACAATTAAATTAATTAATTACTCAATTAATTAACAATTTAGTTAATTAATTATTCAATTAATTAACAACTAAATTAATTTCTGTAATAATTTTCAACTATTATAAAGTTTAATATTTCTTGACACTTTAACCCATTTCCAAGAAACGATACAAGGTCAATAATTAAAAACGATCGACGGCTAATACAATCAATTTTCATAAAGTCAAAGAACATGCGTTATTTTATTTGTTATAATGAAAAAAATCCAATAATAGTGTATTATTTTTTTACAATCAATTTTCACATTTGCAAAAAAATCAATATTTGTATTTTAATTTTTTTTTTCCTACTATTTCTGAATAGTAGAAATAAAAAAAAACTTTTTTTTAATAAAAAATATTTATTAATTATTACGTTAAAAAAAGACGAGGAAATTTTATTAAAATTATATTATGTAAAAAAAAATGTTTTTTTTTTTAATGACAAAAAATGCAGATATACAAAATTTGTGTTGACTATATAAACGTTATCATATATTCATATCGCTATTCGCGGGTCAAATTGATGAAAATGTTCCTCGAAAAGAGAACTGATGATACACTGTGCAAAAATAATGTATTATTTTATCATTTTATATATGCGACTATAAAACATTTAATCTGGATTTTGCTTATTATGTTGAATTAAAAATATTCGTATTTTTAACTTTTAACATGAGATTATTTCCAAATGATTTTTTAATAATCTATTCACGATAAAGTTTCAGAGACTATAAAATATATTTTCCTTCAAATGATCGATTTAAGAATAATAAATTATATTATTTTTTATCTTGCAAAAAAAAACAAACTTTTATCAGTAATTTTGAATGTATAAAATTTCAAAAAAAAATGCATTTCTGAGAAAATAAAAATGTAAATTTTTATATTCAGATTGATTTTAAAAAAAATTATTAATATAATTTAATTATAATTAATTAATAATTTAAGTAGAAATGTTTTTTGATTTTTTTTCATACATAATATAATTATTAATGACAATTTTTTTTAACTAATATTATGGAAATAATTATTCATCATTAATTAATTCATTTTAAATAATTATTACTTGTAATTATTTAATTATTTAATAATTAAATTTTAGAATTAAATTCCATAAAGCGCGTAAAAATGACTTTCAATTTTATAAAAATCAATGAAATACCATTTCCTTTTATTTATTGATTGATTGATTCTGTAACGTTATTCGAATTTAAATATTGACTTTTTTTCCATTTTGGGGTTCAAGAGTCAAATCTCTGTTTACCGAAAGGAGTGTAAAAAAACCTGTTGTCCTTCGAATTCTTGTAATGTATGAGTCTAGTTTTATTTTTTTTTTTTTGCATATATGCAGCGTAAATGATAAATTAAAACAGGATTTAGTTTTATATATATATTGATAGATCAAAGTGATTGTATAAAAGAATCTTATATATATATATATATATATATATAAAAAAAGATTTTTCTTATTGTAATAATTATGGAATGTTTATAATATGTACAATTCATTATTTATAATAACAATTATTAATCAATAAGTAAAATCCTAATCGTCCAACTAAATATGATGGCTTCACAATTATTTTATATCATTCATCGAACAATCCTTATCTTATATAACAATTTTTCTAATTTGGTTTTAATTTATAATCTTTACTTTAAACTTAATTGCTAATTTTTCTTAATCAATTTTTTTATTTTAATTTTCAATTTTCCTTCTTTTATATTGAGAATGAATGCTTAAATGTTGCATCATAAATTCCATTTCACTTTTTTTTTGCATATTAATTATTTCCTATAAGAAACTAATTTCTATATGCAGAATTTTTTTTAACAAAAAATAACAATTAACATTAATAATTACAGTTTAAAAAAATAATCAAACTGGTACTTAAAATAATAACAATTACCTTTTTTTTTATTCATTTTTTTATATTTCTAATTTTTGTTGAGTAATTGTTATTTTTTTATACTTTCTTCGGTTTTTTTTTTTTTTTTTTTTTTTTTGAGTAATTTGTTACTCTTTGAATTAATTTTATTTCTGAATTATTATTTTCTTTGATGTTAATTCAATTTTTTTTATAAATAAATGAATTGAAAATTAGGCACATAATTATATGAGCATTAAGAACTATAATATTTGAGCAATTGTTCTTTAATAGTAAGTGCAAAATAAATAAATTATAGTTAAAAAAAATTTTTTATGAAAAATCTGAATTTTTTAAATTCAAATCTGTTTTCTATTAATATTATTGAAAACTTTTATAGTATAAATTTAATAATTTAATATTGGAAATTTAATAATATTGTACATGTAAAAAAATTAATTTACCAATTTAAAATTTAAAATTACAAATTGAAAATTTACAATAACAATATTGAAATCAATAAAGCTATAAAAATCCTAATAGAAATATATAAATATGAAAATAATAAAAATTTAAAAAAAAAAGTGTTCATTTGCGTCATCAAAATTTTACATTAATAAAAAAAAATTCCGATATCAAAACATTAAAGTTTTTTAACATTTTTTTCCTGAATGGAATAAATTAAAAAAATGTTTCTTTTTAGATCAATTCCCTATTTTGATCTTTCTTTTTAGAAACTATATTTTTTTTCAATAAATAAAATTATTTACATACAATTATTTAAACATTTTTCCTTTTTTTTTTTGGGGGGGGGGTTTATCATCACACTGAGAATCAAAATTTCATTTTTCTAAATAGGTAATACTAATTAAATTTCTCAATTTTGTTTTAATTTCATTATAGGAATTGAGTTTAAAAATTTTCCGAAATAAAAAATTAACTGAAAAATTTGTAATTAAAAATTAAAATTCTTAATTAAAATATTCAAATAATTCGAAAAATGATAATTATATAGCCTTTATAATGAATAAAAAATCATTATCATGCAAATGGAATATTCCAGAAACAGAAAATCTGTTTACAACGTGATTAAAAAAAAAAAGGAAGAAAAAAAAATTTGGAAATGATGCGACATTGAAGATTCAGTCTCGAATAAAAAAGAAAAAAAAAAAAAGGTGAAATCTTCACGCATGAAACCCGTTCATCGTTCGAAAGGACGAAAAATAATATCAAAAACATATAATTTATATTTATAATAATATCAATGAAATGAGCATATTGAGTCCTTTCTGATAAACGACTTTGGGGATTCGAAGGAGAAAAAAAAAAAAAAAAAAAAAAAAAAAAGCAGAGGGGAAAAATAAATATCACGTCATGTAGACTACACGATACGAGTTTTACAAGAGACGAAAAGAGTGGTAAATTTGACCGCGAGGCGCCAATGACGCGCGTTAAGGGTAAAAAAATGAAAGAAATTAGTCCAAAGCAAAACATCACCACGACACACACCGGTTCGACCGGTAATCGCGCAGAGAAAACTGCCGAAGGACTTGTTCACTCATGTCTCGAAGTTAAAAGTATTAAAAAAGAGAGAGAAAAAAAATACAAATTTTATGATAGCGAGATAGCAACATAAGATCGTAAAAAGCTCTTTTTCTCTCTTTCTCTCTCTCTCTCTCTTTCGAAATTCTGGGAAATTAATTTCTTTGAGGTTCATCTTTCTTTTTTTTCTTTTTTCTATTTTGGATTTTGAAATGCTGGATTTAATTGATCATTTTTAGTCGCACTTGGTGGTAATGGCGTTGTTAAATGTAATTTTTCTTGACGTTTTGCCGCTCTTGCCAAACAAAATAATGCACCAACGAGAATAATTAAACCAATAATTCCCAATGCACCGCAAACTGCCGCTCTTGCAACTGGTGGAAGTTCCACGGCCAATCTTAATAGCGATATAACTTCCTTTGGCAATTCATCAATTCCCTGCAAATAATAAATTTTATCAATAAATTTGCAAAATAAAAAAATATTTACAAATAATTTCGAAAATATATATTTTTTTTTTCAATAAACCACAATAAAAAATATTTATAAATAATAATTTTCCAAAATATAAAATAATTTTGTCAATTTTTCTCAATAAAAAATAAAAAAAAAAAATTTTTTTTTTGAATTTTTTTCTAAATAAAAATCTATTTACAAAAAAAATTTATGTGGAAAAAATTATTGTTATTGAAATTATTAAAATGTAAAATTGAGAAATTAAAAACGATCGCTCTCGTAAATTGAATATCGATGAAAATTTTCATACTCTCTGCATATAATTAAAATTTAAGATGCAAGTCAACTTGCAATGCAATTTATCCTTCTCTTTCTCTCGATGATTTTTATCATCTGCACATGATGGGAATTCACTATTACTCAACATATACTATATACTTGAAAACAAGTTTTTCGTTCTCAGAAACTGACACCGAGCTCGAGAGTTCATCCAGCTTCTTGTAAATACTTTTATATTTTATATTTTTATTAAAGTGTAAGTAATTTCATTGCAAATATTACAATTCTATTATTTTTTCCTATTTTTTTGCTTTCTCATACAGGAAGTAATAAAAAACCTAAATTATACTAAATAATTAAAAAAAAAATAAATTGATTTTAAAATAAACAAAATTTTTTTAGAAAAATTAAGAAAAATTCTAAAGAAAATACTTACGTCCTCAAACCACATAATGGGGAAAATGATGTCGGGAAAGTTAGCGACCTGCTTGATGTCTCTTACTTGGCTTACGGCTAAATTAATTTGAACTCGGGCCCTTGCCCTCAGAGCTGTGCCCATTGTTGGTTGGACATCAATAAAAAGTTGATGTTTTTCTGCATCAGGCGGAGACACACCAATTACTGCTTCTCGTAACGAGGGATCCGCTAAAAAAAAAAAAAATTTATTACATACTATTAAAGCAAAAAGAAAAAAAAATTTCTTTCCTTATTTTCAATAAAATCATTGTAAATAATTCCATCTCATCATTTATTTTATGCTTTTTCAGAATTTTTAATTAATTACTTTTTTTAACATTAAAATTTTTTTTTCTATTCATTAAAATTAATATTAATTACACAAATTTGATTATTAACGATTTCAAAAAAATTTTTTTATTAAATTTAAACTAAATAAAAAATATGTTAACAAAAATTAATAATTTATTACTAACTAGCAAAATTAAACGCGCCAAATTAATTATTTAATTTTTTGTTCTAATGAAATTAAAGATTAATATTATCAATAATAATTTAATTTATTAGAATATTATTACATATTAAATTTGATAATAATGAAAATTATATGTTTACAGGCCTCGGATTATACGACTTTTTCCGACTTTTTTCAAAAATACGACTTTTATCGACTTATTTTAATAAAATGCGACATTTTTTTTTTATATTTGAAAAGAGAATGTAAATAAAATACATTTTTTTAATATAAAATGTAGATCTTCAGATCTTCTTCAATTCAATTATTTAACAAATTTTGAACTAAAATCATTCTTCACTAAATTAATTATTTTTTAATAATTTTAATGAAATACATCACAAATTCAATTATATCAAAATTATTTTTCAAATTAAAATTTTTATAAAATTTAACAATTGTTTATAATTTAAAAAAAAATATCACAATAAAATTGAATTATTTTTTAAAAATTTCAATTCAAAATAAACTAAAATTCAATTATTACCCGAAATTTTAATTCAAAATCAATTAAAAATCCAATAATTATCCACAATTTTCAATTTAAAATTTAATTATTTACCAAGTTTTCAATTTAAAATGAAATAAAATTCAATTATTTTCTAAAATTTCTATTCAAAATTAATTATCCAAATTTTCAATGAAAAATGAATTTAAATTAAATTATTATCCAAAATTTCAAGTAAAATTCAATTATTTCCCAAAATTTTCAATTCAAAATGAACTGAAATTCAATTATTTTCCAAATTTAAAATCAAATAAAATTTAATTATTCTCAAAAATTTGAATTCAAAATTAATTGAATTTTCAATAATTTGAATTTAAAAGCATCTAAAAGTTAATTATTTCTAAAATTTTCCATCGAAATTTTTTTTTTTTAAATTTAATAATTTCAATTATAACTCTAAGGAAATTCAATTATTTTTAACTATTTTAATAATATTCTTTGAAATTTCAACTATCTAAAACCATTTTTCAATTAAAAATAATTTTCAAATTATTGTATTTTGTCCGCATTTTCTAATAAATTTTTAGTGAAATCATCTAAAATTTTAATTAAAAATCACTTAAAGTTTCAATTAATTTCAAAAATCTCAATTTTAAATCTTTGAAAATTCAATTAAATTTAAAAAATGTTTTCCAAAAATTGTTTGATAATTTTTAGTGCTGTAAAATTTAATAATTGTTTGAAAATTAACAATATCTTTTGAAATTTAACTATTTCTAAAAATTTCAACTTTAACCCTTCGAAAAGGATTATTATTAAAAAAAAAAAATTTTATTTAAAAATCTGTAAAATATTTTTGTTAAAATAAAAAACAAATCCACTTTTTTTTGGAATATAAATCGACTAAAACGACTTTTTCTGTCTTTAAGTTGATTCGAGGCCTGTGTTTTTATAATTAATATTTAATAGGTATTCGTTGGCCCCTGGTACCTTAAAAATTAATTTTTAAAAATAAATTTTTTTTTAAATTACTATCTTGTACGAAATTTCCTGGCGCATCTTTTTTCTCATCATAAATTTTTTGTATTTTTATACAATTTTTGAATCAATATACAAGTTTAAAAAAAATTTCGTTGGTAAACGTTGTGTACTTAAGCTTCGTGAATTGAATTTTCGAATTTGGAATTTTAAAGAAGAATTGAATTTTCGAATTTGGAATTTTAAAGAAACTTATTTCGAAATTTGGAAATACAATTATACAAATTTGGGAAAAATGAGAAAAAGAATTGTCAAAATTTGACACGTCATAAGATTACTATTCAAAAAAGCACGTGAAATCAGAAAAGGCCAACTTCAAGTTAGGACATAAGGACAGACCAAGCATTTTATTATCATATAATTACTATTAATTATTATTTTTATTATTATTAATATTATTATTATTATTATTATTATTATTATTATTATTATTATTATTATTATTATTATTATTATTATTATTATTATTATTATTATTATTATTAATATTATTATATAATTGTTATTATTTTATTATTTCACATACTTAAAATTTCAAATATATAAGGGGGAAAAAATTCGAAAAATTATTTGAATAATTCATTGTGTTTTTGGAATAATGTGTTTTATTAAGAGAGATGCAAATTGAGAGAGGTTGATTTGTTCACATATGTATATATATATATATATATATGAAGAGAATTATATATTTCTCATATGCGAACAAATTACGAAAGTCACGTTATTACAAGGAAATTCCCCCCTCCCGTCACTAGAAAGAGATAAAAAAAAAATAACTTTCTAAAATCTCAGATGTACTTAATGTTTTAAACATGAATCTCATAAGAATTATTTCAGTAAGATGTTCCAGTTTTTCTTTTGTCACAAGTTGACAGTGCGGGCATATTAACATTGACGTTCCACTTTGTTTTCTTTTTTTTTCTTTTCTTTTTTTTTAGCAAACAAAAGTCATATTCAAAAGAAAAAATTGCAAAATGTTTATGCTTCTGTTTTCTTTTTTTTTTTCTTTTTTTGCATGAAATTGTTGTTTTTTTTTTATTCAATTGATTTCTTCGATTTTTATTTATTTTATTTTTTTATTTAGTAAATTAATTTAATTATAATAATAAATGGAATTTTGATTATTATTGTTAAATTTTTAAAAAATTAAATTAAATTAATCATAATTTCTATTTAAAAATAAATAAAAATAATGAATGTATATATAGAAAAAATAAAAAAATATATTAAAAAACTAATATTTACATACTATAGAAATAATATAGTTTATGTATTATGTAATTAATTGAATTATTAGCACAAAAGTGTAAGAAAAAAAAAAGTGTCTTTATATACTATAATAAAAGGGAAAATTTATTAAAATCTTCATTATATATATATATATATATATATGAGAAAAAATTTCTCATCACAAAAGACGAATACTCGTGTGACTATCAGTTTGCGTTCTCTCACGTGTCATGATTGTTTGTTAAAAAAAATAGGTCTTTGGGAGAGAATAATTGTAAATTATAAAGCCACTTTTTTTGGGGGGGGGTGGGGTTAATGGTGATAGAGGGGGGGGGGGATTTTGTGAAATCGGAAATGCACATAGATTACGAAAGTCATATATATATATATGTGTGTATATACGCGAGATAATTTTACGCGTCTACGAGCTGCAATTTCCGCTTCAGATACACACGCGATTCCGTATAATGTGCTTTATTCACATCAGTGACTCCTCCCTTGGACAAAAAAAAATAAAAAAAAATTACAAAAAGTATCAATTTTTTTTAATCACTCATTTAAATGACATCCTTAGGTACTGATTTTTTTATTTTTACAGAGGGAAAATAATATTTCAAATGTTATACTTCCGTTTCCGAAGAAATAAATCAGGAAAAATAATCATTAATAAAAAAAAAATACGAATTTAAATAATATTTCAATTAAAATTAAATTTAAAAAAAAATAATTGGAGACAAAATTTATCAACAAAAAAATACTAAGGATAACAAAACAATTAATAATAATAATAATAAAATCAATAATAAATAGTCATAACTAATTATTATTATTTATTATTAATATTTTTTAAATAACATTAATAATAATAAATAATAATAATTTATTTTTTTATTTTTTTTATTAATTATAGTTCAAATAAATAATTATTATTTTTTTTATGGTTAATGAAACTAATTAAAAGAAGTATAAAAGAATTATTATAATTACCAAGATAAAAATGTGGAAAACTGAGAAGAACAGGTGATTCGTATTGACATAGTGAGACATTGAAAGTTCCTTCAGGAGCACAGGGTGGACCAGCTGGACAAAAACATTTATTCGATTCCATTCTTTCAGCGGATGCGAAGACATCTTTGGGCGGTGTGAACCTGTATCCAGGAATTCCTCCAGAAGTAATTACTTCTTTCTGCGAAGAAAAAAAAAAAAAAAAAATTAGAAAAAAAATTTAACATTAAAATGACATTCCATTTTATTTATATATGTATGTACCTGAAAAAATCCCAACTAAAATAAAAAAATAAGAAAATATTCTCACAAAAAAAAAAAATTTACAAAATTGATTTCATAAATAAATATTATTATTATTATTATTATTAATTATTTATTTATAATTGTAATTTTTTTGTTATTATTTTTTATAAATAAATTTAATTATTATCATTGCACAAAAAATAAAAACAAAAAAGATCTCGAAAAAAAAAACCTCCTCCAATGTAAAGAGAGTATATCTAAAAATAAAAATTTTATAAATAACAATCATGAATAAAATATGAAGATTTATAATTTGTAATCTTGGTAAGCTTCTTTTTCAAAAAGAAAAAAATTAGCATAATTCATTTATATATGAATTTAATCTTGATTTGCAATTTTCAATATATATATATTGTATATAAAAGTGATAATAATCAGGAAATGGAATTTTGTCAGACTAATAAATCTTTCCCCTTCCCTCTACATTAATTTTTACGGTTCCAATAAAAATGCAATAAAAATCATTATTATTGTTTCCGCAATATCAATGCGCGTATAATTAATACTTGAGGAATATGTATAGCTAAAGTTCAAGATTTTGAACCCTAGAAACTTCTTCTTTTTCTTCTCTCCCATTAATTTCTTAATTTTATTGCAATTTTTATGGAAGCGTTTGAATAATTGCCACTTGTCTTTTTATATTAACGTTTTGTTAATAAATAAAAAAAAAAAATAAAAATAGTAATAATAATAATAATAATAAAAATAAATATTTTCTAAAAAAATATCAAAAATTTATTTTATTTATTTATATTAAAAAAAAGAAAAGAAACAAAATCATACTTTTTATTTATTATTATTACAATTATAATAAAAAATTTTTATTTTATTTTTTTTTAATTTTTATTTCGCGTTTCAGTAAAGATTTGATCTTAAACGCCATGTGGTAATTGTGGATCGTGTTTACGTGTCCTTGTTGTGGTTATAAGGCACTTTGTAATTTACAAACTGTCATTTTCACCACAATAAGACAATTTTTAAATGTTTTTTTTTCTTTTAAATATAATATGCCGTTATTCATATATTTTTAAATATAAAACTTTCTCTAAGTTTTTTAATTATTATGCTATAAAGAAATTAATCCACTTGAAAAAAAGTGAAAAAGAAACTATATTAAAGAAATATTATTATAATTGTGAATGAACTCCATATTTAATGAATTAAATTTTTAACTTAAACATTTTAAATAAAAAAAATAAATTAAAAAATTAATAATTATGCGAAAAATATTTTCTTGGAAAATTTATATATATATATTTTTTTTTTTTTTGTTAAAGAATACTTTTGAACTTTGAGATATTAAGCATTTTTCATGAGAATAAATGCTTTTTCATGTCTTGTTATTTTAAGTGTTTACATATTTAATGAGGAAAAAAAAGACGTTTTAATTGCTAAAATAATATATATTTAAAAATAATTCCAATTATAATATATGACGTTAATGCGGAAAAAACTGACTTTATTTTTTCAAATTTTTTTTTAAAAAGAAACAATGTTGTAGAGTTTTTTTTTCTGTTTGATAAATTCGCTAAGACAAAAAAACCCCCCCTCGGCAATTATTTAAACATATTTCTTTTTTTTTTGTAAACTAGTGAAAAATTTAAATAATTTAACAATTTTTATTAAATTCATATTCAATATCAAAATTATTCAATTTTTCTTCTTAATTGTATATACCAACATTTTTTTGTTGTATATTTTTTATATTGCAATTCTTAATTTTTCGAAAAGAAAAATAAAATTATTAATAATTAAAAATAAAAATTCACCTGAAATACAAGAGGCAATGCTCTACAGAGATCCTTGTCAAATACTTTGAGCACTGTATTTTTGGTAATATGAGGTGGGAAAATGCTACCATCAGTTCCCATAACACTATCACATTCATCAGTTTTCCAATGACCTAAATTTAATTTTCCATTCCATTTTTCTAACATTCCATATTTTGTGATATCAGATTGACCAGTGAAAATTGTATAATTATCAGGTGATGTACCATTTTTACCATAAAGTAAACCAAATTGATCGTATGGCAATTTTTGTTCTTTTGGCACAACATCTTTGGCTAATTTTAATAGAGGATCTTCATAACCCCAAAGAAGTTGACCAACTGATACCTCAACGAATGGTTTAATTTTTAAAATATCCAAAATTGATGCCATTGCCAATCGAAGAAATCGTGCCGCGTGTTTCGATTGTGTTGTGGCTGATAACATTGGTACATTTGGCACAACCACCAAATCATCCTCTAATCCCACTGATAATTCCTGTAAATTAATTTTTTTTCTGTTAATTACGATAAAATGATTTAATTACTGTTTTGATTCTGAAAGGCAAAACAGTTTTCATTCTGATTCCGAAACCCAATTTGTATATATAGTTCTGATTCTGATTTTGATTCTGTAACCCAAATCAAATATTCGTACGGTTTTGATTTTGATTCTAAAACTGAAATAAAATATTTTTACATATAGTTTTTATTCTAATTCCGAAACAATTTTAATTCTGATTTTGAAACCCAATTCAAATGCTTGTACAGATTTGATTTTGAATCTGTAACACAAATTAAATATTTGTACAAATTTCATTATGATTTTGAAACACCAATCAAATATATGTATACAGTTCTGATACGGATTTTGATTCTAAAACTCAAATCAAATATTTGTATACAGTTCTGATTCTGATTTTGATTCTGAAACCCAAATTAAATATCTGTATACAATTCTGATTCTGATTTTGATTCTAAAACCCAAATTATATATTTGCACAAATTTGATTCTAATTCTAAAACCCAAATCAAATCTTTGTATACATTTCTGATTCTCATTTTGATTCTGTAACCCAAATCAAATATCTGTATACAATTCGAATTCTCGATTCTGATTTTGATTTTGAAACCCAAATCAAATATTTGTATACAATTCTGATTTTGATTCTAAATCCCAATTCAAATATCTGTATACAATTCGAATTCTGATTTTGATTCTAATTTTGATTTTGAAACCCAAATCAAATATCTGTATACAATTCTGATTTTGATTCTAAAACCCAAATCAAATATCTGTATACAATTCTGATTTTGATTCTGGAACCCAAATCAAATATATGTATACAATTCTGATTTTGATTCTGAATCCTACATCAAATATCTGTATACAATTCCAGTTCTAATTCTGATTTTGATTCTAAAACCCAAATTAAATATTTGCAAAAATTTAATTTTGATTCTTAAACCCAAATCAAATATCTGTATACAATTTTGATTCTGATTTTGATTCTGAAACCGAAATCAAATATCTGTATACAATTCTGATTCTGATTTTCATTCTAAAACCTAAATCAAATATCTGTATACAATTCTGATTTTGATTCTGAAACCGAAATCAAATATCTGTATACAATTCTGATTTTGATTCTGAAACCCAAATCAAATATCTCTATACAATTTTGATTCTGATTTTGATTCTGAAACCCAAATCAAATATATGTATACAATTCTGATTTTGATTCTGAATCCTACATCAAATATCTGTATACAATTCTGATTTTGATTCTGAAACCGAAATCAAATATCTGTATACAATTCTGATTTTGATTCTGAAACCCAAATCAAATATCTGTATACAATTTTGATTCTGATTTTGATTCTGAAACCGAAATCAAATATCTGTATACAATTCTGATTTTGATTCTGAAACCCAAATCAAATATCTGTATACAATTTTGATTCTGATTTTGATTCTGAAACCCAAATCAAATATATGTATACAATTCTGATTTTGATTCTGAATCCTACATCAAATATCTGTATACAATTCCAGTCCTAATTCTGATTTTGATTCTAAAACCCAAATTAAATATTTGCAAAAATTTAATTTTGATTCTTAAACCCAAATCAAATATCTGTATACAATTTTGATTCTGATTTTGATTCTGAAACCCAAATCAAATATCTGTATACAATTTCGATTCTGATTTTGATTCTGAAACCGAAATCAAATATCTGTATACAATTCTGATTCTGATTGTCATTCTAAAACCCAAATCAAATATCTGTATACAATTCTGATTCTGATTCTGAAACCCAAATCAAATATTTGTATGCAGTTCTGATTTTGATTCTAAAATCTAACACAGTTTTGATTCTGATTCTAAAATCGAGACTTAAAATCAGAACAGAAGATTTTGAATTCGAAAATCGAAACTGTAAACAAAGAAATAAGAAAACAAACAAAAAAAAACGTCATCGATCTTGCTTCTATTTCGACAAGTGTATTGCATAATTTATAACCATTTTTCGCAACCTCAAAAGAACAAAATTACGTTTTTGCTATTACTGAAAAATGATTACAAAAGTTATACAAGCAATAATGTGTGCACGTAAGTTTATTAAGTCACAGAATGCGAACACAGGTAACTAGGAAGAGAATATTATAATAACGATTCTGAACCGGCTTCTATATCATATCACGAGAAGTCGACTTACAAGATTCAACGAAGCATAAACATGAATGACAAATTATTATTTGACAATGAATCAATTCTTCAAAGAATTCTTCAAATATATTATAAAATTTCTTATAAAATAACAAAAAAAAAAGAAAAATTACAAAACTATTAACGGCAAATTATTTAACGGTAAAGTCATTTAAATTTTCAGAATCAAATCTGAATCACATTATTATACCATCTTTTTTTTTATGAACATAACATATTTCTACACTGAATAATCAATTTTCTGAAAATTATTATGCAAAGAAGCAAAGGACTGTCATAAAAATGTATATATATAAAATAATGATTAACTATTCCTAATTATTCTCGTCACATTATACACATTTGTATAGAGAAGTTCGTCATACAGTATGAGTTTCGTGAATCGAATGACAAATATGCAAAATAAAAAATAATAATAATAAAAAAAAAAAATGACTCACCGGTGAGAAGATATATTCCTTCTTCGGTTTATAACTGATTGTATCGTTTCCATTGAATTGAAGTTCAACTTTCTCCCATGTTTGCAAATAAACGTATGGACCAATTTCTTGTAATATTGGCTTATCGCCATTATTAAGGAATTCATCGGCATTTGTTACATTATAAATATAAACATGCATTTCTGGTGTAACTGGTGGCGCTCTCCACCAATCAAATGATTTATTTCCCTCTTTTAATGAGACTTGTTTATTTATTATTAAATTTATCAAATTTGGAAATAGTGACGCCAATATTGCCGCAATTATAACTAAAAGAAGTCCAAATGCCACTGCTGCCCCTGAAATTATTAATATTTATTAATAATTATCATTAGAAATTAAAAAACAAAAATAAATAAATAATTAAAAATAAATAAAAAAATAATTTTTAAATAATAATAAAAATTTATTTTTCTTTCTCACCTTTACAGGTTTTTTTTTTCAAATATATATAAAATCAAAATGTCATTGAACAAAAAATGGTTTTTACTCTCGTTTTTTTTTTTTTTTATTTTTTTTTATTTTTGTTATTTCAAGGCTTTTGAAGTTGGACTTCAGAATAAAATTTAGTGTTTGGACATAATTTGCATAACGGGTTATTTATTTTTTTTGTAGAAAAAAAGTCATTAGATGCCATATAAGCAAAATTGTTTCTCTGCATCTTCTTATCGAGAATATATTTTTTTTTTTGTGCAAAAAATATCGTTCACTTTAATGCATTTTTATTTACTCTCTAAATTTTAAGTAGTAAAAATTTTAACTATGAATACTTTTTGCTTTTAAATTAGTTAAATTTTACTAATTCAATTGTTAACGATTTTTACGTTTAGTATTGATTAGTTAAATTTTTTACTAAAAAAAAAGTTTTTATTATTAATTAAATTTTACTAATTCAAATTATTTAAATTTTACTAATTTAAATTAGTTAAAAATTTTTACTAATTCAAATTATTTAAATTTTACTAATTTAAATTAGTTAAAAATTTTTACTAATTCAAATTATTTAAATTTTACTAATTTAAATTAGTTAAAAATTTTTACTAATTCAAATTATTTAAATTTTACTAATTTAAATTAGTTAAATTTTTTTTACTAATTCAGATTTAAAGAGTGAATATAAAAATTTAACTAATATTTTATTAAAATTTGTATCGAGGCTTTAAAATTAATTAATTTAAAAATTAATTAATGTACCATTTTTTGTTATATAATATAAAATAGAATGTACTTGTATATTATTTTTTTTCACACATTACTGTTTAAAAATTTACGCACTTGACACAATTTTTATAAATGGTTTTTGCGTTATGCTATTAACAAATGTTTTGCCATGGAGCAATGACTAGAATTCATGTTACTTTTAAAATGGACAAGATTGCGTGCATTTAAGATTTTGCAATTTAAGATGCAAACTTTAGCATAGTATTTAAATTTTAATACAAAATTGAATATAATATATAATCACATTGAAAGATTTTGATTTTTCATGCAATTTTTCATATCAAACTATTTTCATGAAAAATATTTTTGATAAAAAAAATAAATTAGCAAAAAGAAAAATAAATAAGAATAAATAAAAATAAGTAAAAAAAAGAACAATAATAATAATTATAATTTTTAAATAATAATAATAATAATAATAATAATAATAATAATAATAATAATAATAATAATAATAATAATAATAATAATAATAATAATAATAATAATAATAATAACAAAGAAAGATAATAATTTATAATAATATAAAAAATTAATAAACAAATAATTAGAAAAAAAACGCCAGTGATTCAACTTTTAGTTTACGTGAAAACAAAATATAATAAATAGTTCGGCGAACTGGATGTGTTTAATTTATAAAAAAAATCAAAAAAAAAATCACATTAAGACTTCTCAATGCCAAGGTTGCACACGTTAGAGTCAATAAATGCGTCAAAGAAGAAGTCTTCTTTAGAACAAAAAGACTACATATATATGTGTGTGTAAAACTTTTAAAGTTTCAAAATAAAATTCTGAACCATCATACACACTCTCGAAATCACAAGGACAGCAAGTCAGAATTTTTTTTTTCCTCTGACATTAAGATATATTGAAATTTAATAGGTTATAAATATTTATTTCACATCTTTGTAAATTATAACGAATATTAAATAATTTAAATATATGAATTAAAAATTTATCATTCGATCTTATTTTAAATAATAACAAAGAAGATATCGATCACTCCAAGTTGTTATTATTTAAATATAATTTAATTTAAATTAATCAGAGAGACACTTAAAGAAAAAAAAATAACAATAAAATAAATTATATATAATCAATTTTTTTCTCGATATTTTTAAATTATTTTGATGAAATAACAAAATTGCACTAAAAAAATTATTTATAATCGGTTATACTTGACTATTATGAATATCAAATAAATATTGTCAATTAAAAGGTGTATTTATTTTAAATAAAAAATTTTATTGATTCGAATAAAGTTCTATGTAATTCAAATAAAAATTATTTGGTCCAAATAAATATTTATTTAATAATAACCAACCTATTCGAATCAAATAATTTTTTTTTTGTGTTATTTCATCAAATAATAAAACTAAATTTAAAAAAAATTCTTTTTGTTCATTAAGTAATAATAATTATTAAAAAAAAAATTTTTATGTTCTCTCGTTAGACGTCAATGTCGCGACATTGGCCCTTCCTCTTCAAAGTATAAATTTAATCACTTTACTTCCGTATTTTTTACTTTCTCTACGTATAAATATATATAAGAATTATACTGATGAAAAAAAGGAAAAAAAAAAAAAGATTCACTCAACACCTTTAGTCGAAACTCATAGCATATTTATTTGCAAGCGCAGTAGACCTTGATTAAATGTATTTTATTCAGTCATAATAATAAAACCTATTCTTTCAATGGATTTTGCTCACGCAAGCGGAAGGAAAACGACATTAACTAAGATTTAGTTTATAATATTATATTACAATTATGATTGCAGTTTTTCACTTTCTTTTTATCTATTATTTTAATATCCGATTTTTCCGGAAACGAACGAAATTTATTTCATTACTTCTTTTCCTATATATATTTTTTTAATATTCTAATATCAAATTATTCAATAAAAATTTTAAAAAAATATAATTAATTAACAATAAAAATTATACAAAAATATAATTAAATTGCAAAAAAAAGAATTTATTTATTATTTAAATAAATAATTATTTTGGTAAATAATTTTAAAATAAATTCAAAAAGAGCTTCCTTTAGCTTTTTAAAACTTTTTTTTTTTTAAAAATAATAATTGCTTGACGATTTTTAATGAATTAAAATATTTTATGTGCAAAAATGGTAATGTTTTTTTTTTTTTTTTTAATTACTTATATTGAAAAATATTTTTCCAAAGAAATGTTAAAAAATATTTTTCATAATTATTATATCACATATATATATATATATATATATTTGGTAATATATAAATATTTTTTCGAAATATTTAAATATTATGCAATTATACACCTGGATTTCTTAGTATAATTCCAGTTCTGATTATTATTTGTATTACGAGAATATTACACCGTAGAATTTTTGTTATAAATAATAAATATTATTTTAATAATAAAGTTTCATAATATGATAAAGTTAAAAATTTGCAAAATGTAATATATGTATAAAGATAAAAATTTTATAACTTTAATATAATGAAATAAAAATTACATTACAGAAATAATTTTAATTTTTCTAATTAAATTTAAAAATAGAAAATAAAATTTTTTTTTTGAAAAATTTTATTCGACTCACAATTAGAATTGTAACTGTTTATATTATTATTTATTCATATTATTTTATTATTATTATTATAAATTTAAACATTATGGAAAAGCAGGGCCTTTCACCGTCATGGACTCATTTTACTTGTATAACTTGCTCCACTAACATAAGACCCTGATGGTCACTTGACTCTTGTAATTAAAAAAAACACGGTTTCCTTGGTTAAGAGCAGATTTTATTTATAAAAAAAATAAAAAAAAGATTTACTCAATACTCATTGCCAGACTTGGACACTAATATAAACTGTATATAAATGATTTTTTTATGATTTTAAATTTTTACATGCAAAATAAAAACAAAAGTTTTGATTTCAAACCATTTTCAAGACTGAAATTCAGTTATACTTCACTGAAAACTAAAACTGTGATCTAAACAATCTATTTTACCGATTGTCGATAAAACAGAATCAAATCTGTTTTACCAATTGTTTATAAAACAGAATCAAATCTGTTTTACCAATTGTTGATAAAACAGAATTAAATCTATTTTACAAAAATGTTGATAAAACAGATTTGACTATTGATTAAAAAATCAGTAAAATAATTTCCATTGATGAGAAAATATAACTGAATTTCAGTTTGAAATTTTACTGAAACAGTGAAATATTAAAAATTGTTCAAAAATGAAGATTATTTTCTAATATTCAAAAATATATATTATTTTCAATATCTTTTTTTTGGAATTTAAAAAAATATGATGGTAAAAATTAGATATTTATTTTTTATAAAATTTAGACGGATGTAACATGATAAGGGAATTTTTTTTTTTTTTCCCTTTTGGATTGAGGAACTGTGAGGCTTTTTTATACCATTTAATTGTAAATGTCAATTTTACTACTTTCACTCTTATAACATTTCTATTGAATCGCGCAAGAGAAGGAAAAGCCACTAAACGGGATACAAAACTTTAGGTGGCATGAAAATTATGCAATAATCTCAATGATGAACTAGAATTCAATGAGATTTTATTTTCACTCATATAGAATATTATATGGAATTTCTTAAATTTTAGATAAAAAAATTTCCTAAACGAAAATTAAAAGAAGACAATTTTTATAATTCATAAATAAATAAAAATTACACAATTTATTTGCAAAAATTAATCATTTAAATTATTAATTAAAATTAATTAATTACTAATATAAATAAATTAATTAAAATTAATAATAAATTGATTGAAAATGATCATTATTATATTAATGTGAAGTATTTCTGTCAACTAGAATATTAAAAAAAAAAAAAAAGCACGAGAAATTATTTCTACTCATATATAGATGATTATAATAATTTCCTGTGTATTGTATATACCATATATCTTTTCTAATTATTAATGTTTTTATCCTTGAGTAAATAACAACTCTCTTGGGGCATAATTTTTTTTAAACAGGTGAAAAATGATAATTAATTTTTTTTTCTATATTTTTACAATTATATAAAATGTTTTTTATATATATATATATATATATATATATACAAATTTTATTGAGACCAGTGACACTGAGGTGGGAATATGGAAAGATAAAATAAAAGTCCTTCTCGCAGGTCTAAGGACGACAGGATTATTGAACAAATGTTAATGATAAACATGGTCATATCATTAAAATGAAGCAATGCCTCGGTCAAGCTTAAAAAAAATTTTCTTGACAATTAAACCACTCTCTATCTCTCTCTCTCTTGCTCTCGAGGTTAAGAAAATTTAATTTACCAAAAAAATTGAAAACAAAATTATGAGAAATTACCTCGAAAATTGATTTTTTGGAACTATTGATTCATGGAAATTTTTAATACGATTTAAAATTTTTAAAATTAAAATTTTTTTGTTTTAAATTTTGAATTATAATTATTTTATTATTTTAATTTTAACTATTTTTTAATTTCAATTTAATTAATTACTTACTAGTTTCAATTAAATTAATTGTTTACTAGTTTCAATTAAATAATTTACTAGTTTCAATTAAATAATTTACTAGTTTCAATTTAATTATTTACTAATTTCAATTTAATTAATTAATTATTAATTTATTTAAAATTTTCTTTTTTTTACTTTTTCTTTTTTATAAATTTTTTTATAATTTTAGTTTTGTAAGTTTTGTTTGTTAAAATTGTTTAAAAATTTATTACATAATATTTCTTTGGAGGTTTTTCTCAAATAAATTGTAATTTTTTTTTTCGTAAACAATAAGCATATATAAAGATCATAGAGAAAAAGGAACGAAATACATTTGTTGTATAATGCTCTCACTTTCCATATAATTTCAATGACCTAATTCTATACATATAGGTATACTTTCGATGATTCTTTCACGGCTTTTTCATTTATTACTGATCATTAGAAACTTAGACTAAAAAAAAACGCCTCTTTATTATTTTCTAAATACTTCTTCTTCATACGTAAATTATTCTATAGAAAATTATTTCCCTTACTTTTAAAGCGGCCTTTTATTTTTTTTTTAATATTTCTATAACCAATTTTTTCCCAAATCGCATAAAATAAAATTAAAATATTAAAATAATAATAAAATAAAAAATAATAATGAAATAAAAAATAATAATAAAATAAAAAAAATAGTAAATATAAAATATAAAATTAAAAAACAATAACAAAAAAAAAAGTATATTTTAATAAATTGAAAAAAAAATTTCGTGACTTTTCCGAGAGAAAAATGGAAGACTGTCCTTTCTAGTTTTTTAGCAATGCAAGTTTTGAGCAAATGTTTCGAGATGGATAATAAAAAATTTTAAATAAAATATATTCTATTTAGAAGAAGAAAAAAAAAAGTTGGTAAATTTTTTTTTTTCTTCTTTTCTTTATGTGACGTCTGTAAAACCACACAGACAGGACGCGACTAGAAAGATAAGTAATTAATGTATCGTCCATCAAAACCGTTGGCAAAGGAAGGTTGGATTTCTCAATGCCGCGAGAGAGAAGTTCAACTTTGTCATGTACCTTTTTTGAAAAATATATAGGTATATTATAAAGTTCTCTCTCGATGGTGTAATTGAGTATTAATTATGCAAAGCACATTTTGAACTAACGTCAGACCGCCGACCTTATAAATTCCTTCGATATATGGACGCATTATATGACTTCAATATATATATATATATATATATATATATATATATAAAAAAAATATTTTGACGTTATTAATATTTCATATACAGGAACAATATATAATAACAATAATTATTCTCTTAATTAAAATCGGATGTGACTTACATGAAATGAAAAAAAAAATAGTTTGTCAAAAAGTTCATTGAGAAAAATAAAATTATAATTTAATTTTAATGATAATATAATTATACTATTAAATTATTTGACACAATTTTTCATTCAACTCTCCAAAGCAGTTCTCATTATTTTTTTTCCATCAAAACTTTTCATTTTTTCGTGTTTTATTTTCACTCGAATTTTTTTTTTTTAATTTCTAACCAATAATTTGAAATTTTACTCGAATTTTAATAATCTAATTACTGCGAGATCATAAAAATATAAGAATTTTTTTTACAAAATTTTTTTTTAAATTTCTAACCAATAATTTGAAATTTTACTCGAATTCTAATAATCTAATTACTGCGAGATCATAAAAATATAAGAATTTTTTTTTACAAAATATAATTTGAAAAGAAAAAAATATTTATTTTTGAAATAATATTAAAAAAAAAAATTAGTCATAAATTATAATATGTATTTTGGTTCAAAAATAATTTTTTTTCTGAGTAATATATGAAAAATAAATAAATAAGAAAATCTCAAAATTGGAGGACAATTATTACAAAACGATTCACTGTACATGAAAAGAAATTGATTGATATAAAAGCGTATGATGTAAAGTTAGTGATGTAACTTTAACATTTTAAATCAACCTTTGTTTACTTCCTGTAAATCAACTGACGAAGCATATTTTATATGAAATAATATATTTAAGCATAAGGTCAAGGGCATAATCATCTTCCAAATATCAATGAAAAAAAAAGTACCAAATTTTTCTCGAAGATCAAGGTTAACACCAATTAATATTCGCATATATTGAAAAAAATTTAAATTAAATAATTTCAAAAAAAAAAAAAAATTAAAAATAATATAGTATTCAAATGAAAAAAATAGATACAAATCTACAACCAGAAAAAATATATTTAGAGATAAATATTTTTAATCTTTATAAAATGTAAATACAAATTAAATTTTAAATTGGTTCAAAAAAAAAAAAAAAAAATGTTGGTACATTAATATAAAAACAATTTACACCTAATAAAATTTTATTTGAACTACCAAACAAAATTGTTACATAATTTTTTAAAAAAAATTCTTTATTTCTTCCATTACAATATAATTATTTCGGGGGGGGGGGTCCAAAACCCTTGAAAATGCTTACGTAATACTTGAATGGACCCCTTATTAACAATAATAAAATAATAACATAAAAATAATGAAATAATACAAATTATTAATAAATAAAATACCAAAATTAAAAAAAACAAGAAAATTAATGTAACGAAGAGAAAAAACTTTACGTATTAAAAAATCATGGTACAAGTTTCTTTTTTTTTCTAAATTGAACTTTTGCAATCTTCTCATGTTGACCTCTTCAATGAACAAAAAAAAACAAGAGGAAGATTTCATTGTACAAAAAAAAACAAGAATAACTGACAAATTTAAATAACTAGTTTCTCAAGTTTTTCGTGTTTTTCACTCATTTTTCAAATTTGAATTACAAAAGATGTCATCTATCAAAACAGAGATACTAATAAAAAAAAAAAAAAAAAAAATTGATAACGATATAAATCTTTTTGATCATTACAGAGTGGAATTTTTATTCAAGAATAAATATGTACGGTAAACAAAAAAAATGTAAAATAAAAAACAAAAATATTTGATTCAAAATTTACATATCAACTGAATTATAATAATTAATTTTTCAATTGCGAATTTATTTAAACTTTAAAAATTAATTAAACTCAATTTAGACTGAATTTAAAAATTAATTATTAACTACTTGAGAAAATTTTCAGTATACAAAATTTTTCTTTAGCCAATTTTTTAATTTAAAAAAATTCTAATTCAACAGAATTATTATAAAATTTAGCAAAATTCTCGTTTAAGAGAATTTCAATTGATTCGAATTTTTAAATGTCAAAATTTTTAATTTATTTAATTTTCAATTTGTTCGAATTTTCATTTGCATAAACTGTTATATATTTAACGTATTTGACAGAATCGAGAGAATCCTTAAAAATATCTTATTTTCATTTGCAAATGTCCTAACAAACATAACCTAAAAAAGATTTCGGCGCGATTTTTAAAATTCAACCCTTCGACAAATTACAATTTTTTTTTTTGAAATTTTCTGATTAGAGAAATTTTAAATATCGTGTTAAATTAATTTTCATAGGTTATTTTACATTTAAAATTCCTCCAATCAGAAATTTAAAAAATTTTAATTGGTCGAAGGGACAAATTTTAAAATTCGCGCTGAAATCTTTTTTAGGTTATGTTTGTTGGGACATTTGCAAATGAAAATAAGATATTTTTTAGGATTGTCTCGATTCTGTCAAATACGTTAAATATAACAGTTTATGCAAATAAAAATTCGAACAAATTGAAAATTAAATAAATTAAAAATTTTGACATTTAAAAATTCGAATCACTTGAAATTCTCTTAAATGAAAAGTTTGCTAAATTATAATAATTTTGCTGAATTAGAATTTTTTTAAATTAAAAAATTGGCTAAAGAAAAATTTTGTATACTGAAAATTTTCTTAAGTAGTTAATAATTAATTTTTAAATTCAGTCTAAATTTGAATTTTTAAAATTCAACCCTTCGACTAATTACAATTTTTTTTTTTTTTGATATTTTCTAATTGGAGAAATTTTAAATATCGTGTTAAATTAATTTTCATAGGTTATGTTACATTTCAAATTCCTCCAATCAGAAATTAAAAAAATTTTAATTGGTCGAAGGGACAAATTTTAAAATTCGCGCTGAAATCTTTTGTAGGTTATGTTTGTTTGGACATTTACAATGTGTTTTTTTAGGATTTCACCAAATATAACTGAAAATAAAAATTCAAAAAAAATTAAAGATTCGTTGAATTAAAAATATTGGCATTTAGAAAATTCGAATAAAAAAATATCAAAATGTAAATTCTCCTAATTTAATATTCGAATTAAATTATAGAATTCTTTAAAAATAAAAAGTTGATTAAAGAAAAATTCTTTCAATTAAAAATTTGGTAAAAATTTTATTAAGTGAAAATTCGCTTAAAAAGAAATTCTGTCAAAAATGCTGATTCGAAAAATGAAAATTCGTCTAAAGGGAAATTCTGTTAAGGCCAGGTCCAAGTGAGGCAGCGCCATCTACATTAAAACTATAATTTTGGAAAATTTTCAACAGCCTTTTCTCGAAAACAAGAAGGTAAAATGCGTTTTTCTTTATGGATAATTGATTACTAGAAAGAAATACACCAGCTAAAACATTTTTTGGGTTAAAATGCTGAAAAAAATTTCATGTCGATAAATTAAATATGAGCAGTTTTTTCATAAAACCTGTAACAGTACTTTCTCGGAATTAACAATCAAGAATAAAATTTCCATTTGGAAAATTAATAAACGTTAAACAATACACCAGCTAAGATTCACCAAACACGAAAATAGCAACAAAAAATTTTATTACATATTTAACATATGGACACTGTTTTACTAATTGTGACAGCCCTTTGGTAGATTATGTATTTCAGGTGGTTAGCAACAGCGCCAATATCCTCCTTTCGGCAAAATCGCGAAACGTCATATATAACCTGCCAAACGGCTGTCATAATTAGTAAAATATGTTATGTTAAAAAACTTTTTTTTTTGTTATTTTCGTGATTGGTAAATCTTAGCTGGTGTATTTTTTAGCGTTTATTAATTTTCTAAATGGAAATTGCATTTTTGATTGTAATTTCTGAGAAAGTACTGTTACAGTTTTTGTGAAAAAAGTGTTCATATTTAATTTATTGATATGAAATTTTTTTCATTATTTTAACTCAAAAAAAGTTTTAGCTGGTGTATTTCTTGCCAATAATCAATTATCCATAAAGGAAAAAGCATTTTATCTTCTTGTTTTCAAGAAAAGGCTGTTGGAAATTTTCAAAAAATTTAGTTTCGATGTAGATGGCGCTGCCTCACTTGGACCTGGCCTTAAATTAAAATTCTAACCAATGAATTTTATATGAGATAATTCCTATTTCTTCATATTTAGCAAAAATTATGAAACTATTACATATCGTATTGGTTTGTTGGTTAAGTCTTCCGACTCGTATGCATTAGGTTCGGAGTTCGATTCCCGCCGGCGTGGTTTTTTTCTTTAAAAACAAAATATCTTTCAATATTGTAATATTTCACCAATATTACGTATAATATTAAATCAATATTACATGTAATATTACAGTAATATTACAAAATAATATTATTGTGATATTAGGATAATATTACGTGATACTTGGGGAGTTTCGTGAGGAGAGACAAAGTATAAATAAATATAAATAAATATATATATGAAAGTAAAATAGAGAAAATCTGCCGGTTCATTCACCGGAGTCGTAACAATTATGCCACTTGGTATCTAATTACGATAAATTTCCCCTTGTTTCGTGTGTTACGTTTCGCGCGCTTAAGAGTTGCATTTTTAAACAATATTCTCTCTTCCCATTCCGACAAAAAGTGTCGAGAATCGAATAATCTATTCTCACGCGAACTCGATGTTATCATACTATAATGTTGACAATGTGAATGGACTTTCATGAGACCTACGAACTCTCTTCATCCAACATAAGTGCACAAATATAAAGTAGTCTTGACGCGCGCGAGAACTTTCTAAAACTCCATAATAAATATACAAAAATTCATTCTATAAAGTGGTTCGTAAATAAAGAAATTAATTTTTTTTTTTCTTCAAAACTCCATAAGCAAAAAATAAATATAGAAAAAAACATTTTTATCCAAACAAACGTTTCGAATTTTTTTTTTTTATGAAATGTTTCAGTGATACAGATTTTTAATATTAAACATGTAATAGAAGAGATCAATTCTTGATATGAAAACACAAGATTTGTACACGTGCTAGTTATGTAAAACTCAATTCTTTTTTTTTTTTTTTGTTCTTTTTTTTCACTGAGATAATAATACCTAATCATTACATAATAAATTAAATTACACTTAATATTAATTTTTTTTTTGTCAAAAATTTGTTATTTAATTTGTAAATATTAATTGCCTTGTTTTCCAACTGAAATCAATGACATTATAAGAGAAGTAAAAAAATTGAAATTTTCCAAGTTGCTATTTTCTTAAATTTCTATAATTAATTTTCATTTTTTAATTTTTAATTTGGAATTAATTTTATTTTGTTATTTTATTAATTTTGCAAAAAAAAAAAAAAAAAAAAAAATTATATCTAAAAAATTAAAAGGAGAACTATAAAGGAAAATTCCGTAACGGTTTAGCGAACTTGAATTTTTTTTTTATCTTCTTTTTTTTGTGCACTTAATTTCTATGGATAAATGCCAAAAATGTTTTGTTTATTGAGAAGCAAAACTATCCTTTGAGAATTTAAACGACTCACAAGTAACAACTACTATATGCACGTGGTATGCGGAATAATATAGGATCGCCTTGAAAGTCAAATGGAAAATCCAAAGTGCGTGCACGTTGTTAAAGTGACCTGACAATATCTAATGAGCTACTTTATTTCACATCTTTCCCTACATAAATTTATTATCCAATATTTTTTTTTTTACATTCAAATTTTTTACCTATTAGAATCTTCAGAATTTTCTTTTTTTTTTAATTATTATATTCTAAAATAAATTATTATTCATGTTTCATGTAAAAAAAATTCATTCACAAAAATAAAATTTTATTATTATTATTATTATTATTATTATTATTATTATATAACTATAATTTTCATTTTATAATAAATTTATATTTACTATAAATAATTAATAATATATTTTTAATTTTTATTATGAATAATTTATTATATACAAATATAAATATAAATATAATAATAATAATAATAATAATTTTTCGTAATAAAAAAAGGTTTAATTTGAATTATATTTTTTGCAAATTATATTTAGAGATTTATTGCAAAAGTGGTTTTAATGAAATTTATAAAAAAAAAAAAAAATATCCTAAATTCACTTTTTATTCCTTCAGCAACAAAATGTTGCATTATCCATTTCTTGCAAAACGTATAACGTTTAATAATACATTTTTGCTTTCAAATTCTGTTCTAAATTTCAATCTACTTTCTTATATATTACTATATTTGCTTTTCCATGCAATGAAATATTTTCGTAAGGTATAGCATAAAATATTAAAGAAATTGAATTATTTTGTGTGTGGTAAAATCAAATTTTAATTTGCAGAAATTCAAAGAGAATATAATAAATAAAAACATTTGTATATTTCATTCTAACAAATTGCATTGCAAAAATAATTTTTTTTTTATCACTTTGTAAATAATTATAATGCAAACACACACTGGTTTTTTAATGAAACATTGAAAAATTACTTCAATTAAAATATTTTATTGTTCTCTTTATAAAATCCAGTTTAATTAAATGCTTTTGTACATATATATATATATATATATTTTTTTTTACTTCACCTTACGTAAATATTAATAAAAATGACAAATAAAAATAACTGCAATTTTCCATTAAAAATTTAACAAAAAAAAAAAATTTTGAAAAATAAAACTTTTTTTTGTTATATTTTCCAAAAATTTAATTTTTTTCCCACTTTTGTTCCAATTGCAATTTACAAAATGGTGACAATAAATCAAAAATAAAAAATTTTTTGTTTAAATTAAGGAAAAACTTTTTCTGAATAAAAAATCAAAATAATAATAATAATAAAATTTTTTTTTAATTAAAATTTCTTTAGTTATAAAGTTCACGAACGAAGAAATTCATGAAAATATTTTTTCATGCCTTATTGAACAGGACAATTAAATAATAATTCTTTCTAACGGAGAAATCTGTTTTATTTTTTTTTTCAAAAAGAAACAGTTTCTTAACATGCTACTAATCTTCAAAACGTGAGACTATTTTATTGGATATATTCATAAAACTTATAATAATCTGGCATAAGATTTAAGATTTTTTTTTTAATTAATTTTTTTTATGTTAAATTTTGTTCTATTTAAAATTTCTCTATAAAAATAATTCAATTCTTTTATTTTAATTTCAATGAATTTTAACTTTCAAATTTTGTTCTAAATGTTAAAAATTTTCTTATATAGAAGAAAAATGAAATTGGATTATAATTTTGAAACATGAAAAAAATATTTACACAATTTAAAAAATTAAAAGAAAAACACAGCAATTATTATTTTTTTATTTATATATAAAAAAGAGTTTTCTATATAGTTAATTGCGATCATTAAATGATTTACTAATTAATCAATTTTTATTTACCATCATCAGTGACTTGAGGAATCTCGATCTTTCTTTTTTTTTTTTTTTACATCTATCTATGTATTTCTTTCTCTCGAGTCAAGTCAATGACTTTTGTCAGTAAACCGTGAACTTTTACAGCACGTGCTACTATTTACAATAATGTCACTCTTTCAATAAAAAACAAAAAAATAAAATAATATCTATAATTTCAAAAAATTAAAACATGCAAAATAGTCTATTATTTACAATTAGATTCGCGTAAAGAAAAAGTTAATTGTAATCATAAAATACTTATTTGTTAAAAATCAGGTTTTTTTTAATTATTATATTTTAATTGTTTTCAAATATTTCTGATATAATTTATTATTTTTATTATTATTATTATTATTGTATAATTATAATTGTAATAATTATTATTATTAATTTAATACTTTTATCATTATTTTAATGCAAATCAGTTATCACTTGAATTTATTTCTTTGGACCTATTTTTACTGCAATAAAAATAAATATTATAAAAATAATAATGTATTATATTATTACTGAAATTATTACTATTATAATTATTGTATTATTTTTATTGTTATTACTCAAAAAAAAAATTCTCGTTTTTCTAATCAGAATAAAATGTTAAAGAATAAAAATTTCTTATTCATTTTCTGATGAATTTAATTAAAATTTTCAACAAGTCAGGTTGGTTCGTTGGCTAACATCTCCGACTCGTGTGCGAAAGGTTCAGAGTTCGATTCCTACCAGCGAGATTTTTTCTCGAAACAAAAAATCTCATAGTATTTTATTGTAATATTACACAAATATTACGTGTAATAATATCTCAATATTACGTGTAATATTACACATTACCGTGTAATATTACAAGTAATATTACCTTCACGCAGAATTTGTAATATTACTGTAATATTACTGTAATATTACTGTAATATTACTGTAATATTACTGTAATATCCTGTAATATTACTGTAATATCCTATAATATTGCTGTAATGTTACACTATAAAATTTCGAATCCATATAATAGAATATTACGAATACATGTAATATTACAGTAATATTAAGGCAATATTACGTGCCACTTGTGAGAGAGAAAGAAAGAGAGGACTTTGCACCTGTTTTGCGTGAATAATCTTTCCATTTGAATGACTTAAAGGCGTACACGTTTAATTGAAGATAGTTTCTTTACATCACAACTATAAGTAAAGAGTCTCACTTTAAGTGTGACTGGGTTAGAGAGGAAGAAGGAATGCAGCAATCGCTTAGCCTGTTCTTACAGTATATATATATATGTAACCAGCAGGTCACATAAAACTTTATACACGCACATATTTGTTATATCCAACGTATACCAATACAGTATAGTAGAATATTCTATATGGTGTATATAATAAAATTTATATTTGAGAGTCTCCACAGGAGTAAACTTATTATAAACTTTGGTATCGCAAAAGAATTGCAATATATATATATGGTCACCTCACTCGAACGAAAACCTGCCCTGTAATTCCACATTAATCGCTCTTATATTCAGGGACGCACATTGAAAAACAAATGCCCTAGATATTTTTACCTCGAGATTACGATTTTCTTTTCTGATGATGTGAAATCTAGATTTCTAACTAGAGAGGAAACTCATCAGAGAGTCCGAGAAGATTTCTAGGTAAAGAGAGTATATGTACAGTTGCTTTATATTTTTTACCCCCTTTTTTTCTCCTATACACGAAAAACAGGTTTAGATGAAAATTTATAGAAATATATACTGTACTGGAAAAATTTTTAATTTAAATTTAAATTTTTAATTAATAAAAAAATGAACCAAATTTTTTTTAATAGAATCAACTTTGATTTATCCAAATATTGATTAACTGTATTAATTGAAACAAATTTACTTGATTCAAATAATCACTTGACTATTGACAAATAAATATATTGATTTCTATCGGATAATTTTTATTTGAATTAAATAAAACTGTATTCGAATTAAATAAACTGTATTTAAACCAGTAATTTCTACATGAAAAAAAATCTTCACCTGGAACAATGATAAGGTTTACTAGAACAGCGATATATTTTATTAAAACAGCAAAAGTTTTCGCTATTCTAGAGAAAAATATAGCTGTTCAAAAAAAAAAAAAAATTTTCTGTGTATGAAACAAATAATTTATGTAACAAATAAAATTTAAATAACTCAAATAAAAATTAATAAATAAATATTTATTTGTATCAAATAATTTTATATATATTTGAATTAAAAAAACTGTATTCGATTAAAAGTGTATTTAAACCACTAATTTCTGTAAACAAAACAAATAATGAATATGTAACAAAGAAAATTTAATTAACTCAGATAAAAATTAGTTGGTTTAAGGAAATATTTATTTAATAATGAAGTAGTTGGTTATTTGAATCAAATAAATTTTTTTCAGTGTTCAGTAAAAATTTTCATAAAGGCAATAGAAATAAAAATCAATATTAAATGAAATTTTCTTATAATAGAAAAAGTGGAGGGTTTAAATTTTAGAAAAAATTTAAAGAGAAAATATATATATATGTACGAAAAGTATTTTAAAATTGCAAATTATTCTTTGGGAGATGAAAAAAAAGATACATTGGAACATGTGAGAGGTGAACTAACTTTAGAAGAGAAGGGACAAGTGCGTTGCGGAGGGAGAAATGACTAACCGAATAATAACTTCAGCACATTCTTAAAAGTACTTTAGAACAGGTTTATACCAAGTGTACACACATATATATGTATATATGCAATAATCGAAAATTATCAAGAAAACCTTCTCCGAAATAAGACATTTTATAATTATATTTCTCTCTCGCATATATTATGTGTAATAGTTTGTGTTTAATTTTACTCTCCCACTAGACGATTATCTATTTATAAAATGTATATGGTACAGAAGAAAAAAAAAATTTAATTAATTTAAAGAAATTTTTCTTTAATCCTTTCTCTTTTTAATTTAAATAATTGTTTTATGTAAATTATAATCTAAATTTCCAATATAATTAAATAATATTATTATTAATTAATTAATTATAATTTTTAATTATTAATCTGAATAAACATAAAATATTAGAATTTTTAATTTTATTCAAGAATCTTATTGAAATTAATAGCATCTATCTTGGAAAAAAACAATATTGAAAAGAATTTGCTCTTAATTATTAAAATGAGATGCAACGTCACTGTTTTTGCAGTGTGAATCACAAACTTATATACTATTACAAATTTAATAGTTTTTTTTTTTTTTCTTAAAGTTAAAGCTGTAAATATATATTAATTGAATAAACTAAGCAAAAACTTTTTAAAAGTCTATAATTATTATTTGTTTTTAATTATATAAATTAAATGAGAAAGAACATACAATATGACTTCTCATCTTTAAATTATAATTTAAAAAAAAGTTTCGGTAATTAAAGAAGAAATAAAAAAAAATATTTTATAATAAAACTAAGAATAATAATAGTAATGTAATAAAAATAATAATAATAATAATAATAATAATAATAATAATAATAAAAATAAAATAATAATAAAAAGTAATTTTCCTTTTAAAATGAAAATTATTAACTATAATCAATATTATAAAATATTATTATAGAATATTTAAATAAATAATGCTCGCGCAAAAAAAGTGATATAATCAAGTAATGAGAAAATAAGAGTAGGTAATTAGAAGTTAAATGTAGAAACAGAAATAGAGTGTTAATTGAACTCATCAAATCATTATATTTATATAAACAATCAACTCGAAAATCTAACAATAATGCCTATATGTATATATATGTATGTATACAATTTATTCATTTCCGTTCAGTCTTGTTGAGATGATAGCGTTAAGGTCGATTTTAATCGTAACTAAGTGTTCTTGAACAGATAAATGTCAAGGGCAAACACAATATTCACATTTTTCATTTTTAATAATTAATAAACCATGAAATGTAATTCTAATTTTTATTTATCGAAAGTAAAAGCTTTTTAATAATTATTTAATAATTCAATAATAATAATAATAATAATAATAATAATAATAATAATAATAATAATAATAATAATAATAATAATAATAATAATAATAATAATAATAATAATAATAATAATAATAATAATAATAATAATAATAATAATAATAATAATAATAATAATAATAATAATAATAATAATTTTGTTATTAGTATTAATTTAATTAATATTAACTCTTTTTATTAATTTTTTAAAGAACAAAGAAATTTTCAACTATATTAAATTTTAATAATTTTATAGCAATTTTTATATGATAATTTATTTAAATAATTTTGAAATTTATTTTCCAATTTTAATTTTCTTTCTAATTTCCAATAAATAGAAAAATTTTAATATCTTAAAGTTGTTAATTTTTAATAATTTAATTCAGTGTGCCGTTGAATTACATATGTGAACGCATTATGATCAGTAAATAATTTGCTGATTAGTTAATAATTTATATATTATAAGAAAAAAAAAAAACAAATCAACATCATAACTTAAATATAAAACGACAGAGTTCTTTACATGCTTTCATCATTGATTATGAAAGTACAAAATGATGACTGTAATACATGTATATTTATATATATACGATCAAGTTTATGATCATCTTAATTAAAAAATTAAATTGAACTGAACTTCAGTGAAATATGTTATAAACTTTCAATTACAAAAGTGTTTAAACTTTTATATTTACACGAACATAAAATCAACACTATGCAAAAAATTAGATTATTATAAAATATGTAAAAAAAGAAAAAATGATTAAAACACTGCCTTATTGAAATAAAATGTTTTTTTTAAAAAAAATGTTTTTTTAATAAAATAATTTTCCAAAAGAAATATTTTTTTTTAATAAAATAATTTTACAAAAGAAATATTTTTTTTAAACAACAATGTTTCAAAAGAAATATTTTTTTTTAATAAAATAATTTTTGAAAAGAAATATTTTTTTTAGCAAAATAATTTTTAAATCAAATGATTATTTTTTAAATAAAATAAATACTTTAAACTAAATATATATGGTATTTGAAACAAATTCTTAAAGTTTAGAATATTTTAATAATATAAGCGAAATTAGTATGCAGCTAATGTTTCTTTTATTTCATAATAATTAATATTATCAGTCATATTTTGATTTATAAAAAAATTTGATTATGAAGACGAATTTTAATAATTATTCAACGCGCAATGCCAGACAAATAAAATGCAAAAAAAATTTACATATATATATATAGTTGAGCGTATAAATCATCAAGGATTTATCTATATCAAAAAAAGGATAAAGTTCATACAACCAAATGATTTTTTTTTTAGAATACTAATTTGCAATAGACGATTTTAATAATTTACTAATCCTGCAGGTTAATGAACTTCTATATATAATAATTTTTAAACGCCACGAATAAAAAAAAATACCTTATAATAAATTCCTTTTTTACTACTAGTTAATTTTTTCTAATTAATAATCACTAATTCAATTTAATTAAATTTTTTACTATTTTCATTGTAAATAGCGAGAAAAAAAAATTAATAAATAAATAATAAATTAATAGAAATGTCAAACAATAAAAAAAAATGCATTAAAAATAATTAAAAAAAAAACGATGTGAAAAATAATAAAAACTTGAGTGAAATTATTCAATATAAAGATGCGGAAAACTAGCGTGTAAAAATACAGTTATATGGTTTGTTTGTTTATATATATACATTAAAAATACGTATTGAACTGGAAAAATATTTAGTATCTAATAAACACACTTTACCATTATAGATTTTGTTTACATGTATGTGTTTGTGTGCAATTATTATAATGTTGGTTATTACGGAATCCTCTATAATGCTGATATACCTTTCTCCGATACCCGCGTAAATTTCATTTGTCACAACCTAATTCCCCATTTCAGATGTCGTAAATCAAAGAAATTATTTCACATCTAAGAAAAAAAAAATTTTTTAATCACCAAATGATTTTAAAAAATATAAAATTACTAATTACTAGAAATTTTCTCATTTTCAGGCTTTATTAATTTAAGCATAAATTCTATGAAATATTTTTTAATATTCTATATTGGACAATTATTATTATTATTATTATTATTATTATTATTATATTATTTTTCTTATTATTATGATTTTCTATATTATTATCATTATCCATAATTTAATGTAAATTAATAAATAAAGTAGGTTCAATAGCCGTGGTCGTTAAAGTACTCTTAGAAGATTAGGTTAGGTCTTAGATAAAGTAGTGCGTTAGGGGTTCGATCCCCGATGGGTTCAAATCGATTCGAATGTTAATTTGTTTCTTTAGAGTTAATGTAGAAAATTATTTAATTATAAATAAATATAAATAAATAAAAGTATTTATTTATAAATAAATATAAATAAATTAAAGTATTTATAAATAAATATAAATAATTGGACTTATAAATCATTAAATAAATTTTAGACAAACATAAAATTTATCATCAATTCAAAAAGTATATGAAAAAAAAAATAATATGTAAATAAAAAAAAGGAAAGTGAAAAAAAAAACCCCACGCGGTAAAATTAATGTAATCACAATCTAAAAACATTAGAGAAAGTTTGTGTACTTTTTCCTTCTTTAAAAAAAAAATACACAAAGTTAACGATCATTGTTGATATGAAGATAATGAGAATTAAAAGACAAATTGCAAGATTTTTTTCCTGACATTTTTGCCAAACTGTCATAATGATTTCGAACATACTTAAATGACACGAAAGTCGATTTACAGTTATAAATATCCTTCCATTTAAATCTACGTCTCAATATGATATCTAGTAATTTAAGATAAATGCCTACTTAGAAAATCATTCACACGCATCTACACGAAAGGAAAAAAAAAAAAAAAAAATTTTTTTTTTATTGTGTATGTGTGTATGTGTCGATGATGTCGTCAAGGAAGCGAAATACCCGTAACAGAGGTCGTTTCGCTCGACGAAACCTCGTGCTAAAACCACGTGGAATCATTTATCAAAACGAAAAAAAAATTCTCGAAAAAACAAAAATAAATAAATAAATAAATAAAATTATTATTGGACAAAAATATAAATTTTGATGAATAAAAAATTTTTTAATTTAAAAAAATCTATTTTTCTCATTTGTCATATTAAGATAATTTATTAACCGAAAGGATTTATTTAAATTTACACTGAAAAAAAAATTTATTTGATTCAAATACCGGTGTATTTGGTTATTATCAAATAAATATTTACTTGAATCAAATATTTCTTATTTGAATCAAATAAATGGTATTTGCTTCAAATACTGAAATATTTGATTCAAATACTATATATTTGATTCAAATAAGAAATATTTGATTCAAGTAAATATTTATTTGATAATAACCAAATACACCGGTATTTGAATCAAATAAATTTTTTTTTCAGTGTAATATTAATTTAAATAAATTTATGAAATTCCTTAAATTTATTTATTTAAATTTAATTTATTACACCAGGAAAGATGTAAATAAATAAATAATATTAAATTAATTTATTTAAGTAAGTAAATAACAAAAAATTAATTTATTTAACTAAATTTAAACTTTAATTTATTTTTAAATAAATTCTTTAAAAAAAAAAAATATTTTTTTCCTATTACAAAAAAATCTTTTCTTTTGTCTTTTTTTTTTCTAAAATTGGAACTTTCTCGCAGAGCGACTCGGAACCGGAAAAAAAAATTGAAGAGAAGAGAAATCGGAAGACAAATTATTGTGATTGAATATCCGTTACTTCAATTTGTAACGATTTTGAACATTTAATTTTAATGCAATGTTTAGTTTATATCTACTATACGGTTATTGAAAGTACATGCGGTTCGTTGAGTTCATGTATGAACATTTCCTATTATTAACGATTGTGAAACAAAATCTTATTTTGCCTTTGAAACATATATGTAACGATTTTAAAAAAAAGACTTCACTAAACCGTAATTTTCAATAGACACTAATTGTTTTTGATTTTTATTTAAATTAAAATTATTTACAATTAGAAAATTATTGGACTATATATTTTACATTCACGTAAAAAATTTTTTTTTTTAATTATTTCGTTCATTTCAATGAAATATTTAATTATTAATTAATTCATACGCATTTTAATTTTTAATTAAAATTAATTAATTAATAAATTCATACAAATTTGAATTTAAATTTTTAATTAAAACTAACTATTTAATTTTTTAAAAATTGTTTTTAAAAATTTACCCAAAGAAATGATTTTTTTAATAAAAGAATATTTGATTTAAAAAATCATTACATTTAGTAAAATTTTATTTTTTAATTTTAAAAAGCTTAGAATCAAAGAAAATGTTCAATTTTTTTCGTACCAAATAAAGAAAGCAGAAACCGTTCTTTCAATTAAAAAAAAAAACTGTTTCCCTACGGTAGGAACGAATCAGTGCATTTAAATGAGTCAAAGTCAAAAGTGATTAAGTCAGATTTGTTGAGTAACGAATCAATTTACGAAGGACAATTTTGTACACAAAATTTCGAATAAAAAAAAAAAATAAAACAATTAAAATCTAATTTATATAATTTAATCTCTAATTTAATTAAATAAAATCTAATTATTATTTTTAATCTATTATAATTTAAAAATTTATTTATTTTTATTTAATTAAATTTATTATTTAAAAATAAAAATATTTATGTAAATTTAATTAGAATTTCATTAAATTTTAATTAAATTTATTAAATAAATAATTTAAAAAATTAATGACTTTCATAATTCTTAATATAAAATTAAATATTTCGCAAAAAAAAAAAGATTTCGCGATTTTTATATTCTATAAAAAAAAATGTATAGAATAAAAATGTTTAAAAAAAAAGCAAACGCGAATACGAAATGATTGGGAAATAAAATTCTTTATAATTAAACAATGAAAAAAAGTTAAATTACTTACACCATCGTCTAAGAAATCCACTTTGTAGTTTAGCACAAATCCCACGATGTACCCTCATCTTGTTTTGTAATCTTTCTCACCGGTTCACTTCGAGGTTGACCCTCTCTTCTTTTAATTTGAACTGCACACAACACTCAAAGCCTCTCCTATCAATCAATATCGATTGATCGATTTTTCCCCAGATCGCTCGTGATCTTATTTACTGTCAAGTATATGTTTTTTTTTAAATTTAAATATTTTTCCTTTTTTTTAATTTCCCTATGTAGAAAGAATTTCTTTACTCATGAAAAAACTAAAATTTCAAAAATTTTGAAAAATATTTTTTTTTTCGAAAAAGGAATAATTCTCTTTTTGCTTCCTTGAAAAAAAAAAAAAAAATTCGTCGCTGAATTTATAATGATTTGAATTTCAAGGTGATCGACCGCTTATATTCAAGCTATACGCGAATTTTTAAGTATATATTTGAATTATAGATTCTTCTAATTAAAGTGTTCAGAGTTCAATGACATTTATTTTACAGAAAAAAAAATTGTGTATTTTAGAAATTAAGATTTGTTATATTAATTTTTTTATAAAAAAAAAATATAATATTCAAGGTTTTTTCTCCAAAAGAAAAAAAATATATTTAAAGAAAGATATATATAACGGTTCTTTTACGAAATTTATGAATTCTTTATTACGAAATACGTGTTGCTTTTTTATTTTTCATAAAAAAAAAAAAAAATCCCAGAAATTAGAGGCAATTCAGAGTTTAAGGAAATCGTTTTAAACGCACACGAAGTGAAATGAACGATAATATATTTAGTTTGAATAAAAATTTTATCTCCGTCGTTGAAAAACATAAAAAAAAATTTTTAAAAGTCAAATAAATTTTATTTATTATTGTTAATTTTTCGTAAAAATAAGAAAAAAATTGTTAATTTTTAATTTTAATTATAGATAATCTAAATTTAATCAATTAATAATAAAAATAGTAGAGAAATAGGTATTTTTTTTAGAAATTTTTTTTATCAAAAAATTATGTTTTAGAAAAAAATTAATTCAATATATGTTTTTAAATTAAATTTTACATATCCAATTAGAAAATTTTAACTCGGTTCCTTATGTAAAATATGACACAATAATATATAATCCGCATGCGTTCCAAAAGAGAAACTATTTAATGATAAGGATCAATGATCACCTTAGAACCAAAAATTAAAAAAAAATTAAAAATCTACAAAAAATCGAAATAGGTTTTATATTTTTAAAGAAATTCTTTCTAGAAAAATATTTTTGCAAATGAAACGCAAGTATTTGTTTTTTTTTTTTTTTTTTTTTTTTGATATATTTTCAAAATTTATTTTCTCCAAGCAAATTTTTTTTTTTAAACCAAAAGTTAAAGAACTAGAATCAAAATTTTTCGACGCAATAAAGAAATATGATTTTGCTTTCAAAAAGAATTTTGTTTGTACAAAAAAATTTGTTCGAATAAGTTTGCAAAAATAACAATTTTACACATATTGTTGTTTTTTAAACGAAAAATATTTTTTAAAATAAATTTAATAAACAAAATTTTCAATAAAATTCGTATATGTACAAAAATATTTTTTTATAAAATGAAATAATTTTTAATAAATAAATAAATTAATTAATTATTTTGGTATTGTAAATTTAGTTGTTTAAATATTTTTAAGGGTCTTAATTGTAACCAGTATAAGTGATTAATAAATTAATTAATTAATAAATTAAAATTTTGAACGAACAAAATTTTGTTTGCAAAAAAATTTTGTTGAAATAAAAAAAGTGTTTCTTAAATCGAACAAACAAATTTTCAAAAAAAAACTGTACATTGAAAATTATCAAAAAAAAAAAAATAATAACAAATTCTTTCAGTTAAAAGAGCAAAAATTGTATTCTTTGTGATGAATAAAATTGTTTTTTTTTTCTGCAAATAATCCTCGTCCCTTAATTTTGATACTCACATGAGCAAAATTCATAAGTCGTCAATTCCGCGAGTTGTGATCGGACTTGCTGCGCGAGACGAGCGGGCACAAGGAGAAAGTCTGTACCAAGTATGCCGTTGCTGATGACGAAGGAAATGCTTATTGGGAGCGAACTAACGTACTTTTATAAAAAAAAAAAAAAAAAAAAATGTCCAAGCAAAAAAAAATTTTTTTTTTCTTATTTATAATTAATTTTTTTTTTGTTGTTCCTTTATTTTTGTCTCGCAAAAATATTCCACTTTTGTTTTTTAAAGAGCACTTACAATAAATTAAAATCCCTAACAATGACACTATTAAAAAAATAAATAAAATTTTTTTTTTTTTTAATTTCGCGCGAACTCCAACCGATGGATGTTCGGCGATCAATATCGATCTCAGAATGAAGTTCCACTAGTGCCTGTAAAATCGGCTCTGAGTGTTATTGTAGTGAATCTGTTGACGGGGAGGTACATAGAATATATATATATATATACAATGATCGGTTACATATATATAAAATGAGAATCGAAACAGAAAAAAAAGTAAGACACACGATCGGTTCACAGTCGGCCGAGAGACTACAAGACTTTTGCCTGCGTGTGCCGCAGGTCTCTCTGTTCAGGTGAACGATTTATTATTGCCCCCACTTTTCCGCGATCCTACTTGGCTTTTCAACTTGAGTAGTCAATGTTTAGTCCTCTTCGATACGTTCTTCTTCTTGTTCTTATTTTTATATATTTATCATCTTCTTTTATTTATTTTTTTTATTTCTTTACTTTTCTTTGTTTTTTCCTTTTTTTTTTTTTTTTATTTATTTGAAAATTTCTCCTGGTTTTCCTTTTATTCCCTTTTTGTAAAATTGGACAACATTTGGGACGAATTAAAAAATTTTACAAAAAATAATAAAAATTAAAGTTTAGAATTTTTATTAAGAATTTTATTAGATATATGTAATAGTAATTCTCATTTTTCGAATTAGCATTTAATTTAAATTTTTATTAACCGAATTTTTACTTTAAAAAAATGTTTTTACCGAATTTTTATTTTACAAAATTTCTCTTTGCCGCATTTTTATATTTTTTTTTTATTTGCAAAAATATCAAAGAAAAAAAAATTCGAATTAAATCGAAGTTTATAATTTAGCAGAATTCACATTCAGTAGAATTTTAAGAAATTCGAATTTTTAAATGTAAAAATTTCCAATTCGCTTAATTTTTATTTGTTGTAATTTTTAATTGGCAAAATTTGATATTTTTTTAGAATTTTGAAAAACGACAAATTTCTGTTTGTTTGAAACTGCAAATGGGCAACAAAAAAATTGTGAGAAAGATTTGGCGCGATTTTTAAAATTAACCAATTAGAAAATTTTTTCAAGAAAATTCTGAATGATAAATTTTTGAAAATTGTGCCAAAATCTTTCTGTCGATTTTTCATTCGGTTATTTGCAATTTCGGACAAATAAAAAAATTCAACGTTTTAAGAATCAAAATTGTTCTTATCAAAAAATTAAAATTAAGGCAAATGAAAATTTGGGGAATTGAAAATTCTGTCATTTTAAAAATTAAATTCGCACAAAATTTTCTTTGCTGAAAATACTAATAAATTAATTTCAATTAAATTAAATTAAACACATAAAATAAATTAGAATTATTTTTAAAAAAAAAAGGAAAGAGAAATTTTGTCAAATAAAAATTCGGTATCTATAAATTTTGTTTACAGTGAAAATTCGTTAAAATAGTAATTTTATCAAACGATAATTCGTAAAATGAGAATTCGTGTAAAAAAAATATAATAAAATTCTTAAAAATAAAAATTTTAACTACTGATTTTTATGCAACTATTTTCGTGTCTTATTTTATTTGCATTAAATTTCTTTTTTTATTTAGAGTATTAGTTAATTATTTTAAAGGCGACAAACGAGAAAACCTCGTTATATTATATATTTATACTACAAGAACGATGTTAATTAAACTTGTCACGGTTATGGCATATATAATAAGAAAAAAAAAAAATTGTCAATCTTCAATCATTTTATAACATGTTTCACAGGTTGATCTCAAACGACGTCCTAAACTCAATCTGATTACTTAACAATTTCTCCTCGTCACCTAATTTTCATTATCGCGTTAATATATTTACATAATCAATTTCTAGAATTATGATAACAAAATTTATAATTTGCGAAAGTTGTTCAATTTTCGGGATTTTTTTTTTTTTAATTAGTTTAATTACGAAACGAATAAATTCTAAAATTTTCATTTGAAAGAATTTTATTAAATGGAAAATTCATTTTGACAAAATTTTATTTTTCAAATTAGCTTTTAATGTCGAATTTACTTGAAAACGATAATTTTCTCTTAACAAAATATTTTTGTGTAATTCTGTTGTATTAAATAAAATTCAATACAACAAAATTAAAATTCGATTAAATTAGAATTTTAATTCTAAAAATTAGTAAAAATTCGTTTAAACAGAAATTAAATCGAAAAATAAAAAATTAAATTCGGCTAAAAGAAAATTCTACCTAATAAAATTTATGTATTAAATTTCACGGTGCGCCAGAAGGTGGTTTAAATAAAAAAATGAATTGGCACTTAAAAATTCTTTTTGATTATGATTCTTAAATGAATAACAAACATTTCTCAATAGTTTTTAAAATCAGTTTACGTGCCCGATTTAAAAAAAAAAATTAGTTTTTATATAAAAAACAGTAATTTTATGGGGAATCAGAATCTAATAAATACTGTAATAAATGATAAAATAATTACTTATTTTCAATTTTACATATAAATAATTATATTGCTGTAGTGTTTGTGTCCAATTTTAAAAAAATTAAATTATAATGTTAAAAGAACGATTTTAAGAGAGACAAAATTTATTTAAGAGAGTCGAATGGTCTCTGAAATTTGTTTGGCAAGAAGAGACCTTTAATTATCGCTCTATAAAAACGGCACTAAACGTGAAAATGATAAACATTGATTTTAAAATACTTTCTTCTCGAAAGACGGACACTTTTTACAAAAGCAGCTAGAGATCCTTATCTTATATAAATTTCCTAAATCCTAAAAATTATACGAATCCATACAAAAACACGATTGCAAAACGAAAAGTAATATAATGACAGGTACATTACCTCCTGCCGCCGTCAGATGGCAGCAGCATGCAGGGCGCACAACGTCGCAGCTGTTATTAGATTACTTTTCTACTTTTTGTTTCGCAACCATGTTTTTCTATGGATTCGTACAGTCTTTTGGATTTAAAAAATTTATAAGATGAGGATTTTGGCTGATTTTGTTAAAAGTGTTCGTGTTTCGAGAAAAAAGTATTTTAAAATCAATACTATTTCACGTTCAGAGCGATAATTAAAGCTCTCTTCTTGCCAAAGAATTTCAGATACCGTTCGACACTCTTAATGCATAAATATAAAAACGAAACAAAAAAATAACTTTATTGTTAATAAATTTATATGAACCCAAATCTAAAACATCTATTATCTATACGCATATATAAGTATACATTAAATAAATTCTGGTTCCTCATAAAACACTATTTTTAAATATTTAAAACTCAATTTGTTTTAAATTGGGCACGTAAGCTGATTTTAAAACCTATTGAGAAAAGTTTTTTATTCATTTTAGAACCATAATCAAAAAAAATTTTTAAATGCCAATTCATTTTTATTTAAACCTCCTTCTGGTGCACCGTGATTTATCAAATATTTTTTAAAAACTATTTTAACAGTGTTAGGAATAATATTTTTTTCATACATCGTATGTATATCGAGGCGATAAATGAGATATAATTTAGTTGTAAGTTTTTTTTTCTCGATTTGAGTTTGAAACACGACAGTTCAAATAGGTATTATAGGGGCTGCTGGTTGATTATAGCTTTGGAATTTTACTCATCAGAATATAGACAACTTTCCACTTGTTTACTATATACAACTAAATATATATATATATATAAAGTAAAGGGAATATAACATGGAGCAAAGGAGCGTGCATCGAATGTAATTTTTAAAAGCAATGAAAAGTTACGTGTTATTTTTCCTCTTCCTTTCTCCGGAATCATGTAAGTGTTTTAATAAAGACTACGGATATATTCACGGAATTTAAAGGCATTAGCGCACATGGAGATCGAAAGTTATCGATGCTATAATTTATTTACCCCAAACAAAATCAATTTTCATATGTATTTTAAAATGATAAAATTTTCTCCAAATTTTCAAATTTCATATAATTATAATAATAATAAGAAATATTATTAATTCTATTAAAGAATAATTATTAATAATTTTGTAAAATAATAATTATTATTAATTATTTTATATAAGAATTATAATAAATAATTTTAAAAAAAATAAATAATAATTATATACCAAAATAGAATATATTGCAGGATTTTCAAAACAATGATTACGTAATAACTTTATTCTTTTTTTTTTTTAATGGAAAATTATAGTAAATCTTTATAAAATCTATTATAATAAGTTTTTACGGTTAATCATCAGTCTTAAAAAAAATGGTAAATTATAAAAATTGTAAATTATACAACGACTAATAATAATTGTAAATATATAATGGTTCGTAAAATGACAAACATTAAGATGGGGAATAAAAAGAGTTGATTTTAGAAAGGCAAAATTTTATAAAATTGTCATTCGTATTTCATTGCATGAATGCAAATATGATAATAAAAAAATCCATGAAACTTTGCAAAAAAAAAAAAAATAAAAAACATTCTTCATTTTTCATATCTAGTCGAATTTTATGCAGATCACGATTTTTTTATTCTCTTTTATATGTGAAAAAAGATAAGCATCTTGGATTTTTCTCATATATATATTTTTAATTGTTTATATATTCGACAGAAAGTTGTAATTTAAAAAAATTTTCTTCTATTTTTCCAGACGATATATAAACAATTTTTTAAATTCACATATTTATTAATTTAATTATTAAAAATATGTTTAAAAATGTTTAATTTTTTCAATTTGAATTTTTTTTAGTAAAAATAGAATTTATTTCCAAATAATGAAAAAAATAATTTTTTTTGTAGATAAAATTTAAAAATTATATTTTGTTATTAGAAAAATTAATTATTAGCATAAAAATATATGTATCATCTTTGTGATATACAGTCACAGGTAAAAAAAAAGGAAAATTATATGCAAAATAAATTTGCTTCATCAGCAAAGTAAATTATTGTCATTTTTTTTTCCATATGCATATAATAAATGTTTTTCCCGTCAAATATTACTTTATAAACTACAATTATTTCTTGTTATTCATTTTTCACCATATATTGTATAAGAAAATTAAGATATTAATTTTGTTTAAAAAAAAAACTTCTCTTTTTTATTATCATCATCATCATTAGTATTTTTTCAAAGAAATTATCAGTTTTTATTTATTTATTTTTTAATTCGTTAATGTATCTAGAAATTTTTAATTTATTTTCAATGATTGTATTTCTTTATAAATTAATAATAAATTCAATTAATCATAGTTCAATAAACGCCATGGAATCTTTTTACATATGTGACGATATAAAAATGATTGTAACGTATTAAAAAAAAAGAAAAATCGTTTTCTGCAATTATTGTTTATTGATTGATGATTCTTAAATAGGAAAAATTCATTAAATTTTTTTTATCATTAATATTTATATAAAAGGTATTTCATAATAGTTTTAGAGGGAAAAATCGAAAACGTATATTAATATTCTCTCTAAATCTGAATTGTTAGTAAAATCTTGGCTGACTTTTTTTATTTCAGTAAAAAAATAACTAATTTTTAGAAACTAATTTTTAATAGAAAACTAAATAATAAAAAAGAAAGAAATTTGTTTATTTGGTTTTAAAAATTAAATTAAAAAATTAAAATAAAATTTTTAAATAATACCTAACATCAAAAGATATTAATAAATAAAATATTAAAATTAAAAAAATTAATAACAAAGAAAAAAGAAAGAAAATTTTTATCTTCTGGAAAAATAGTTATTTTTAACTAATTAATGATTAGTAGAAATATTTTAAACTCTTTAAATCAGTTACCAATTTTTTTACTATCAAATTAGTTATACACTCAGAGAAATAGTATATTTGTCTCAGAGCCTACTAACTCATTTATTTGTTACAAATATATTTTATTTCATTGGAATAAAAAATTTATTTATGTCAAATAAAATTTTTATTTACACCAAATAAATATTTTAGTAGGCTCTGAGACAAATATACATTTATTTAATTCAAATATATTTTATTTGATTTAAATAAATCATTTCTCTGGGTGTATTTTTAAATAAAATTTCTTTTTAGTGAAGATTTCCATCAAAGAGATGTGTCGAGGTGAGAGTTTTTCTCATATATGTATAAATGACGTTTGTTCCGGAAATTACGACATCGATGAAAGCTATATGGGCGTTACTAATAGAATCTACACCGTGGTAAAATAAGTAAATTGCAAATTCTTAGCTCTGAGCTTGTGGAAAGAATGCCATTCATTAATCATTATAATATATGTATAGTAATTTCTATTTCACGCTAAATTGTTTTCTACTATATTGTATATAACTAATGATTAATATTTGAAAAAAAAATCAAGTCACAACAACAACAACAAAATATTGCAAAAATCATATAAAAAATATGAAGAGAAAAAAGAAATAAAAATAACAAAAATAAGAAAAGAAATTGTAAAATTAAAAAAAAAATTGTATATACAAAAAATTTTCCTTCAATTTTTTTTCAAAAAAAAAATTTTTAATTAAAAAAATTTTTAAAATCATAAAAAATACAAAAGAAATTTTTAAGTATTTTTCATTTCTATAATCAAACAATTATTAAATTACGAGTTATACAAATATGTCGATATCCTTATATTTGACGTATGAATTTAATTATCATAAATAATATATAAGTAATCCTCCGTTCTCTCGTATATTAACAATCGTTTTTTTTTTTTTTTTTGTTTGTAACAGGAAAATAGTAAAAAAAAGACATGTGATTAGACATAATTTTGACTCATATGTCAAATGTTACAATTCAGTATTCTATAGATGTCAATAAAACGTTCAAAAAAAAAAAAAAAAAAAAAAAAAAAAAAACTCAATGTAAATTTTCATATATAAGCGTATATTAGCGGCTAATTAATCTTTCAAAAATAAACTTAAAATTTTTTCAAAACAACTTTATGCAAACTAATAAAAGTTTTTTTTTCTCTTAAATCTCTCGTGCTTTAATTATATATTCGTATGTATAAAGTGACAATAAGTTTGAAAAAAAAAAAGTTAAAGAGACCTCAAATTATATAAAACAAGTCAATTGCAAATTTCTTAAGAAGCAATTTGTTCTCGAATAATAATTAGATATTATAAATTTTTTTCACTTGTATATTATAGGAAACAAATATAAGGAACGTCTTTATTTATACTTCCATCTCGTTTGATTCAATTTTTTTTTTTTGTTGTTGTTGCTTTAACCTATAGCCAGGTACTTTTTTGTTTAAAAAAAAAAAAAAAATATTTATGCAATTTTTAGGTGCTGAGAGTATTATTATTATTATTATTATTATATTATTATTATTATAATTTTTTGCAATGGATTATATATTATCTTTTATAATTATATAATATTAAATCACAAATTAATTAATGATTTAAAAATATATATAAAACATAATAATTTTTTTTTTGATAATATAAAAATACTATAATAATAATTAACATTAAGTGGCAAAAATTTCTAATAATGTTATGAATTTATATATATTTTCCGCTAAATTAATTTTTACCTTTAGAGGAATTTCGTAAATTTAAAAAACTAGGTTAATTAGACTCGAATTGTCAACTAATATTTTGAAATTTACATGAAATCACAGTTTTTATTCATTAAAAAAAAAGAACTTTTTTTTTTGTTTTTACATATAGAATTTAGTATTTATACTATAAATATTTTTAACTATTATTATTTATTATTATAATTTTTATAATTTTTAAAATTTTTATAATTTTAAAAATTTTTTTAATTTTTATAATTTTTATTATTATTATTATTATTATTATTATTATTATTATTATTATTGTCATTTTTATTATTAAATATTATTAATGTTTAAAATATACGGAACAAAAAAAAAAAAAAGTTACATAAGAACCAATAAATCATGTAAATTTTGAAAAAAAAAATTTTCTTCCTATATAATAATATATTTAGTTTAAAAACAAAATTTTAATGTAAATGTATCGGTTTTATTGTTCGATATATTATGTTGATTTATTTCGCTCAATTTTACAGGAATCATAGTAAATAAAAATAAAACTTTCTCAAATCACTGAATCGAGTGAAATCTCTTTATATATATATATATATATATATAAAGGTATTATATATGGATAAGGTAAAAGTGGGCGATGAAAATCAAGATATTATAAAATTAGTCTCTAATATACTAAGACGATTTTTTTTCTCTATAAAAATATATTTTAAAATACACTAATTATTTGAAATTTTATTTTTCTTTACTTAATGAAACATAAAATTTATGAATTGAAATAATTCTATTTACTAAGGACTTTAAATTTTGTCTCGTCACTATTATATGAAATTAATGAAATACACTTTTTTTCGAATATATTTAACCAATAATTTACTATTAGAAAGGAAGATAAATAATAGAAAGGTGTCCAATTTTTAAACACCGTATAGCATCTAAAAGATTACAAATTTATAAATAAATTATATTAGTAACACACATTTCAAGGAAAATTTTTTAATACATAATAATAATAATATAGTTAATTAACAATTATTATTAAATAAAAGTTGAACTTTACAAAAAAAAATTTTCCAGTGAATTTATTTCTTAATTGTTCGTTTTTAAAAATTACGATTGTCAATATAAAGTGCAAGTATTGTAAAATGTAAATTTAAATTCATGTAAAAATTAATATACAATAATAAATTGTTAATCAATGTATATTGTAAATTGGAAACAAAGAATGCATTGGAAAAAAATAACACCAATGATTATAATATGAATAAATAGATAAGAACTTTTTTTGTTAAATTGCCACTCCTTCGTTTTTCACTATATACTATAATAATCAATTCTTCAATAAACTTCATTATAAATATAACAAAAAAAAAGAGTAATTAATTCCTTACTTTGAATATCTATTTTCACTATATATTGTCAAGTTTATAATATATTTTCCTGTGTTGTTTTAAGTTCATCTTTATTAATGAATTTTTAATGGATTTTTCATATATGTTTATATATATATATATATAGTAAACGACAAATCTTTTATAATGCCTTTTTTCAAAAACGCAATATAATTTATAGCAATATTTACACTTTCAATTTAATTTAAATATAAACATTTAACGATAGTAATTCAATAAAAAATTAATTAAAATTATTTAAAAAATTGTCAACAAAAAAAAATAAATTTAAAAAAAAAATAAAAAAATTTTTTTTTAATTAAAAATTAACTTTTTAATTGAAATAAAAATTTTATCGTAAATAAAGGATGAAAACTAAATAACAAAGTAAAGAATAAAGAAAAATAAAAAAAATACAACAAAAATATGAAAATTTTAACTATAAAAATTTTTTTAAATGCGTCATATTTAAAATATTGTTGTAATTATCTAATTATATATATATATATATATATATGCGTAATGTTGAACAAATTACAAAATTAGAAACTACATGTAAATAAACAATAATTTCTAGAAAATGCTTATATAATGAAATGTGTAATAATTATTATTTTAAGTATTCGTAAAGAGTACTTCCATATAATTTTTTACGATAATGAATAAACAATAAAACGCTTTAAATTTTCCTTCCTATTTGACGTGAACTTTAAAACTTTATTGTTATTCAAGGAACTTCCAATTTTGATAAATTGCAAAACTAGACTGTAAATCAGAAAAATTGAATAAATACACATATTTTGCGATTTTCATTACAAAAAATTAAAAAAAAAAAAAATCATTCACTTTTTGTCATATTTTTCATTTTATTACTTTTCATTACATATTATTTACTTTGTTTATTTACATATGTAAATTTTTACCCCTTTATTTATCAAATAGAATTTATTTTATTTTTTTATTTTCAAATAATATTTTAAATCCTAAAAAAATGTCAGAAAAAAATTTGTCGCCTTTAATAATTTATAATAATAATAATAATTATTATTATAATTCTAATAATAATAATAATATCTTGGACTTTTCATTTTTTTATATAAAAATTTTTAATTTTCATTTTTTTGCGTAAAATAGAAGGCAGTGAATAAATTTCAAAAAAAGGTTAATGTTTTATAATTAATTTGTCGTTACAAACAAAATTAAAAAAAAAAAAAAATTTTCAATCAGTGACAGAAAATATCGACCTTGACAGTCATTTCTATCATTCAATGAAACTCTCGAAGAGTATGCGCGTATTTTGTGACTCCATGGTACACGCAACGAATAAAATTCAGAGTCTGCCGTGCGGTAATACGGTCAGACCGTCGATAATGTAATGAGTAATGACGTTGTGCAAGCGTTAAGAAATATTACTTGTAAGATTAAAATGCTGACTGAGTACAGCCACCTGACAAACCTAAACCGTATAAATATTCAATGGCTATATATGCAGAAGCCTTCGACCTTTCAAAAAAAATAAAATAAAATAAAAATAAGAAAACTCAGGAAAACAATTTTTAATTAAAAAAACGACTTTATTAATTCAATCGACTCTTTAGATATTTAAATTTATATATTTCATTTCCTGTACTATTTACACTATTAACTTGTTATTTAAATATAAACTCGCCAATTAACAACTGGTTGAATGAAGATATATCGAAAAATATTTTTTTTATAATTTAATTTATATTTATATTTAATTTATAATCTATAATTTTTATAATTTTTATTTTTAATTATTTCATATCCTAATGAATTTATTATATAATACGAATAATTCTAATTAAATAATTAATTATATTTTAATATTTATTTTTTTGATTCCCGTGTGGAAAAAGCCACGATCTTGCCCTCAAGAGTTCGGGGCCCCCGGCGGGGGCCCATGAGGGCTGATCCATATGGCGAATCCATGAGGGGCACCGTAGGGGCCCCGCATGGATCGCCCTCATGATCGATTAGCAAAATTTTCTAAGTCCAAAAATCAAATATTTTTTTATCACCAAAAAATTAATGTTTATAATGATTCACAACAATGAAAAACGCGTTTTTAATTAAAATATATTTTCACTTTTTTTGAAAATAACACTCACACTTATGGCGAATCCATGAGGGGCACCGTAGGGGCCCCGCATGGATCGCCCTCATGATCGATTAGCAAAATTTTCTAAGTCCAAAAATCAAATATTTTTTTATCAACAAAAAATGAATGTTTCCAATGATTCAAAACCACGAAAAACGCGTTTTTAATAAAAATATATTTACACTTTTTTGAAAATAACACTCACACTTATGGCAAAATAGATGAGGGCCACCGTAGGGGCCCGCATGGATCGCCCTCATGATCGATTAGCAAAATTTTCTAAGTCCAAAAATCAAATATTTTTTTATCAACAAAAAATGAATGTTTCCAATGATTCAAAACAACGAATAACGCGTTTTTAATAAAAATATATTTACACTTTTTTGAAAATTCGCCTGAGATGATTCATGATAATAATCATAAAGCATATAATTAATTATATTTTATAAATTGCATTTGATTGGAAAATATAATTTAATATCTTAACTTTAACTAAATGATGTTAAGCACTTTTCTTTGTTAGGTATTTTTCAAGTTTAAATAGCATCAAGAAGTTAGCATTCATTTTGAAGTAGCGTGCGTAGCGTAGTTGGTAAAGCGTTAGACTCATAGTCCGTAGGTCGTAGGTTCGATTCCCCCCATGCGTTAGATTTATTTATTTCTCAGGTTTGCGTTTAATCATTAATTCTATGTATGAATTAATTGAAAAATGAAAATATTCGTTAATAGTATGCATAAATTACATATTTTTTAATTTTTTAATTAATTAATTTATTATTACTTTTAATTATATCCGACAGTTAATTAATTAGAACGTTAATTAATAAATTCAATTTGAGTAAGAATTTAATTTAAAATTGAATAATTATTAAATAAATACGTTATTTATTCATAACTTAAGCTTATTTATTATTAATTAACTTTTATTATTAATATTATTGATTAAAAAACATTATGGCAAACTTGAGGGCAAGATGAGGGCAAACGTGAGGGCCCATAAGGGCGCCCGTAGGGGCACCCTCATGGATCGCCCATGCGGGCGCCCTCATCGATGAGCATGTCGTTTCCATGAGGGGCCCCTATGGATCATCCATATGCGGCCCTCATGGCATGAGGGCGATCCATAAGGGCCCCCGCTGGGGGCCCACATCACTTTTCCACACGGGTTAAGTTAATTTAAAAAATAAAAATAATTAAAATTTATTTAACAAAAAAATACATTTCTTAAAGTTAAAAACAAATAAATTTCTTCCGGAAAAATACTGGATAAACAAAATTTATTATATCGTCAAAAACGACGTTGCGATACAAACGTTTGTATATGACGATTTAATAAATTTATTTATAGTTTTTTTTCCTGAAAAAAAAAAATTATTTGCTCTAAAATTTTATCACTGGATGCACGAACTAAAGTTTATTTTGAATTAAAGTTATGACAAAAGTATGAATTAATAATTTTTTTTAATATCTAATATGAATTTATATTTTTATTAAATTATTCATTAAATTTTAATTTTTTTTATTAGTTTTTAATTTAAAAAAATAAAATAATTAAAATTAAGACTTTTCTATTGAATGTAAACAAAAAAAAGTATATAATTATTTTAATGTTATTCGTCGAAATGAACAATTATAACAAAATTCGAATAATATTGAAACAATTATATTCCTATTCTATGGATAAAGAATTATGCAATAATGTGCAATTAATTCAGTTGCATGACCTTAACATCTACGTGCCTCGAAGAATTTATACTATGAAAACTATTTTAGACCTTTTTTTCTACCTCCTTGAGATAAAAATAAAAAATTTTAATTTTCAAATAAATTTTCCGTCTCGTTTTAGAAATAAAAAAAAAAAAATAGAATAAAAAATTTTATCGAAAGTTTTTGAAAAAAAAAATAAGTTTAAAATATGAAATTCTATATCATGATTGATAGTTCCAAGGGAAGTGAATTATAAAGATATAAATTTCTTTTAAAATCATTTCGATTTTTTTTTTCTCAACTAATCGATACAATCTAAAGTCTATTTTGTAAAAATTGTATAATCATTGGCTTTGACCTACAACATCAGGGTAAACGAGTTGACGATTAAAAAGCTATAAAATATATTCGTTTTTGTCACTTCTCTATTTTGCAATTTCTTCCTTATTTCACTTTACTTCCGATTTTTTTTTTCTTAATATTAAAATATCCATCTTATAAATATTTAAATAAAAAATATATTTAAACTTAAAATCATTTCAGACATTTATAAAAATTTTACGATTCAATTAATATTCAATTTAATTTAATTTAAAAAAAAACAAATTTAAATAATTACATTCACAATTAAAAAAAAACTTGTCCTTTCTCATGATAATTAAATGTTAAAATTATAATTAATTTCTGCAAAAAATTCAACAATTTAAAATAATTATCCATAATAGAATAAAATTTTATTTTGATGGAACTTTTAATTGGTTAAAAAAAAAAAAAAAAAGAAACAACAGTACTGATATGTAATTTTTGTTTTGTTTTGATAACCTAGTCCCGACTATCAGCATCGCATAATTTGTTAAAAAATAATGAAAAGTAACAATTTTCAGATACGAAATCATTAATTAAACCTTATTAATTTCAACAAAAAATCCCAAAGAAACAATTTTTTTTGTAAATAAAAAAAAAAACTATAAAAAATAAATCCAAGAAATATTAAGTTGATTTAAAAAAAAATTTAACGAAAAAAAAGAAGCAAAATCATAAATCAACAATAATCTTTTTTTATAAACGAACTTTTGTTTATACACTGATGAATCAGTATATCGTCGTAAAGTTCAACGAAAAAAAAAATCAAAACATTAATAAAGGACCGCGGATAAAATTTGGCCCGAGGAAATAATAAATGATTACAGAATTTTATTTACAATTATAATCAAATGGCAAAGGTTTAAAGTGTTAATCATAAATTGATTTCTTTGATGATTAACATTCTGTATGTGTATGTAGAAAACAAAAATCATGCATTAATTAATTGTGAAATTTTTTTTCTCCCATTTCATTTAATCATTCATAAAACTAATATCTCACACCTTGAAATTCAATAAAAAAAAATTGTTATGAATTTTTAATTTAAGAAAAAAAGCTAATTTTTAAATAAAATATATATTATGTTATTGTTATTAATAAATTTCAAAAAATATTAAGTTCCGGATTTTTCTTCCTTTTTTTTTTATTTGCAAGAAATAAAAGTCCACAGTCAATCAAGATAATTTAAAGACATTAATAACTATAATAATTCATTCGAATTAATTATTAACAATTAATTAATTTAATAAAAGAGAAAATTTAATTAATTAATAAACAATTAATAATGAGATAAATATATTATAATACAGTGTGACCTCGATGAGTCAAACTCAGGGAAAATGTCTTAAAAAGTTCCATGATTTAAGTTAAAGAGAGTCTAATGTATTTTTATTATTATTAAAAACAAAAAAAAAGTTGAATAAATAAATAATACAGTGGAATCTTAATAATTTGAAATTCAAGCAAAATATTTTAAAATTCGAGATAAAAAGTTTCCAGTTTATTTATTATTATTGAAAAAAATTATTAGAAATAAAAAAAAGTCCGAATATTTTTTATAAATCAATAAAATCAACATATTACAGTGAAACCTCGATAAATGAAAATTCAAGAAAAGATCCTTATAATTTAAATTAAAAAGGTTTCAGTTGTACACATATTATTATTGAATATTTAAAACAATAAAATTAAAAACTTTGTTAATCATGACAAATAATTAAATAAAAATAAGTACAAAAGTTTTAAAAAAATGGTTAAATTTAATAAAAATAGCTCACTAAAAAAGCAAATAAATTAAAAGTCCTATTTTCATTAACTTATTTATTGTTTTGATAAATGAAAATAATTCCATTACGAATTTATTAAATATATAGAAGTAATAACATTATTTTTTTTTCTAAATATATAATGAAAAAATGATCTTATAATTTTTAATTAATCACTGTAATTATTTATTTAACCGTACATGTTTGTTTTTCTACTATACAAATGATTTTTTTAATGATGTGACTTACTTTTTATCACACATCTATCGATCAATTTCACCAAATACAACATCAAGTGTACCAATTATGGCGACAATATCAGCGAGAAAATGTCCAGGTCCAATTTTCTCAAGACATGCCAAATGTGCAAAACCTGGTGCTTTAATTTTACATCTATACGGTTTACTTGTACCATCACTCACAAGATAAACGCCAAATTCACCTTTTGGTGCTTCAATTGCCGTATAAGTTGAGCCAGGTGGCACTTGAAAGCCCTGAGTAAAAAGCTTAAAATGATGAATCAATGCCTCCATACTCTCTTTCATTTCCTTTCGACTCGGTGGCATTATTTTTGCATCATCAACTCTCACCTCACCGGCGGGCATTTGATTTAAACATTGCAAAATTATTCTCAACGATTGACGCATCTCTTCCAATCGAATCACGTATCTAAACAGAAAAAAAAATTATTTAAAAGAAAATTAAATTTTTAAATTTCAAAACACTCACCTATCATAACAATCACCATTAGCACCTATTGGTACATCGAAATCAACTAAATCATATGCATCATAGGGTTGAGATTTTCTCAAATCCCATTTGATACCCGAACCTCGGAGCATAACTCCACTAAAGCCAAGATTGAGAGCATCTTCTGCTTTAATAACTCCAATGTCCTTAGTTCTTTGAATCCAAATTCTCGAATCAGTTAACATATCTTCAACCTCATCGATTCGTTCAGAATATTTTGAGGCCCAATCATAAATATCGTCCATAAGACCAAGTGGCATATCCAAAGCAACTCCACCAGGACGAACGTAAGCCGCATGCATACGTGCACCACTTACACGTTCATAAAATTCCATTAATTTCTCACGTTCCTCAAATAACCAGAAAAATGGTGTAATTGCTCCCACGTCCAATGCATGTGTACCAATACCCATTATATGATTCAATATACGTGTTATTTCACCAAAAAGTGCTAAAAACAAATATTTTCAAATTAATAAAAATTATAAAATCAAAAAAATTATTAATAATAATTTTAAAAAATACTTCTTATGTATTTTGCACGAAGTGGAATTTCAATATTCAAAAGTTTCTCAATTGCCAATGAAAAACATTGCTCGTTACACATCATTGAAACATAATCCAAACGATCAAAATAAGGCAATGCTTGCATATAAGTTTTATATTCAATAAGCTTTTCTGTTCCACGATGTAATAGACCAATATGAGGATCGGCACTACGACAAATTTCACCCTCTAATTCCAATACTAAGCGTAATACACCATGAGCTGCTGGATGTTGAGGACCAAAATTCAATTTAATATTACTTATTTTACTTTCAGCTGGTTTAATATTTATATTTATATCTGGTGGTATCCAATTTGATGGCATAGGCGTATAACAAACTGGACCTTCAAGTGATTTCAAGTAATCATAATCCGGATACCATGCATCATCGCCAGCATGTCGTTTGCTTAAAAAGAATATTTTAAATTAAACTTTTTATTTAATAAAAAAAGTGCAAGAAAAATATTCTACAGTAATTAAAAATATTGTTTAAAAATAAACACAATTGTTGAAAAAATTTAAAAATTTAAAAAAAAAACAAGTTTATCAAAGTGACATTTTTCATTACAAAATGAAAATCGATTTTCTACTACTTTGGAACATTGTCAATTGCTCTAAATGTAAATAAAACAAATATAGTTACACTAAAAAGAATTGACATTAACTGACAATTGAATTAATTTATATATTTTTGTTAATTTGCAAATAGAAATGTAATTAAGAAGGAAAACAAAAATAGTATCAATTTGGCATATAGGTTATGTTACGATTATATAACATTTTTCAAGTTTTACCCAGTTTAATAGACTATTGTGAAAAAGATATTTACCTAAGTAAATAGGTGGGAGCACCATGTTGTAAAATATTAATACTGTCTGCTGAAAATCCTATAGATTTTCGCAGAACAGTTCTTAAAACTGCAGTAGCCATCGTCCTCAGAGGCTACCACGGTCGTAAAAACATATCCTCTAAACAGAACTCAACTCCCAGTATTGTGAATGACTCGCGATATTAAGAGAAAATATTTCTCTCCATCGACACAAAAGCGTAGCGCCACTATAGCAATTTTACTATTTATTTTTGTTTAAATAACACTTAAAATAAGAAAAATTATAAAAAATTATAAATCTGTAAATATCAAAAAAAATATTTTAATTAAGAAGCAAGTTAACAAAACCTAATAAATCCATTTTTGTAAAATTTTTAAAAACAATTTTTATAAATTCTATATATTAATAAAATACTAATAAAACTAATTGTAAAAAAATGTTCAAAAATGTTTTTATCATGTTTTAAAAAATTGTTTAAAATTTATTTACGAACTTATCTTTCATATGAAATTTTCTTCATTTGTGATATCTTATAAACACCATTATCACTTGAAAATACATTTCACTGATTACACTTCACATTTTATACTTTTATTCAAAAATTATTAAAATATTAATGAATTTACTACTTTCACCTTAATGTGAAAACAGTATCAAATCCTATTGCAAAAATGTTCAAAACGTTCAATAGGAAATTGACAGATACTTTCTATATATTAGCATAGAAATAAGTATATCTGATAAAATAGCGGCACCGTATTTTTTTAAAACAAAAAAGGACTCACCGATTGAAGACAGATTATGATTCTCTATTGGGACCTACCTTTATCCAGATACCCCTTTTTAAAGTCCTCCAGCACCTGAGATCAACGTCCTTCATCGTAGTAGCTCGGGAACAATGATGTCTTTTCTTCAGGAACCACACACACACATTTATTTTCTAAATGAAATAAATAATAACACTACACTGCACACTTATTCTCACGAGACGTAAAAAAACGTTTATTTGCCCTTTGACAGGTCTAACCTAACAGTTTGGTCCACCTTCCACTTGGAATGATTTCCAAATACGATCGAACGTTCCTATTCGCTTTCAGTTTCCGTTTCATGCCATGAGATGGCACTTTACACTTTCTTAAATCCCGCCAAAATATCTTTTACACTTATCACAATTTATGTAAAATATTTTTTAGAATCTTTTAATCCATAATGTTTCGCTTAAACACAAAATATCTACACCAAAATATAACAGAATATAAATAAAATTGAATTTTTACCCGGCCCCTGACGATAGGCAACTTTGAACTTCAACGGTTTTTTCGTACGGCCGCCATCTTGAATTTCACTTTTTTCAACTTTCAACAATTGAAAACAGACGAAATTTTCAATAGATTTTCCAACTAACAGATATTTACACTAAAAATCGCACATATTATTGCACTAAATACCACTTCAAACACTATTGTTCACTCAAATTGTATACAAATTAGGTTATTACATTGCACATTTGGAGCAACTATTTGCCGCATAAATAAATTTTGTAAACGATTTACTCTTATTAAAATTTTCCCATCATTAAAAAAAACAACTATAGCTTAAAGAAACACAAATTAACTTCCGGTATTATAAAATTAGAAATTAGAAATAAAAAATTAAATTATGAAAAATATAACCACTTAAATTTACAACTTATCCCTCCGAATAATCGGGACATACTGAGCGTTACACTTCCAACTTGTTCCTAACTTCACCTCGTTCTTCATTGGTTAAGGGAAAACCAATGAGCGTGCATAATTTTGTTAACCAATAAGAGTGGGAGTATCGATGTATCGATATGGTGGGAAAATTTGAAAAAAATGTAATTTATTTAAAATTTCTGACTCTAGATGGCGCAACTATGAGTTTCAAATTAAACATGCGCAATACCATCAACCGGCATATATAGTTTATGGTCAATGACAGTTCTTGGGTGTGTGATAAGTTTCTTTTTTTTTGTAAATAATTAAATTTGGTAATTATAAACTTATGAAGGCGTTATAACTGTCAGTTAAAATGATGGCGGAATATCGTTAGTTAATTTTCTATTATTTTTCTTCTCTCTATCTTTTCCACTTTTCTGCTTTTCTTTTTTTTTTTATTTTACTCTGCATGACATTGATTGGTCTCCATATTGTTTTCTGTCATAAAACTGTCATTTTATTAATGGTATTATATTTTATTAAAACTTCCTCAATTAGTTCTCTGTAGTTTTCTTTAATTAATTATACACTATTTTTTCTTTTATGTCATTAAGGATTCTTTTAATTTTTAAAATAAAAATTGAAGAAAATTCTATTTATGGAAAAATACAGTTATTTTTAGATAGATTCATCTTTTGGACATAAAATATATTGTAACTTTCTTTTAATGAAAGAAATGAAATTTAAAAAAAAAAGTCTTAATATACAAATTCGTCTAAAATTTTCTAAAAATAACTTTCGAAAATCCTTTCCTGACATTTGTCTATTAGAATAACATCGAACATTACTAACGAGAGAGTATCGTCGAGTGAAATAGGTACCGGATCCTGTGGAGTATCATCGGGCGTAGGCAGTGATTCCGAAATCATGGCCGAATTAGCAGCACTTTTACGTCAAGAAATTCCTGAGGGTCGTGGAAGTCTTGCTGACAGTCATACAAATTTAGAGCGTGTCGCTGAATATTGTGAAGCAAATTATTTTCAAGCTGAAAATAAAAGAATTGCATTAGAGGAAACAAAAAATTATACAACACAATCACTTGCCAGTGTTGCCTATCAAATAAATACACTTGCCTATAATTTTCTTCAATTACTTGATTTACAAACATCACAACTTGACGAGATGGAAAGTCAAATGAATCATATTGCTCAAACAGTTATGATACATAAGGAAAAAGTTGCCAGAAGGGAAATTGGTGTTCTCACTGCAAATAAAATGACAAGTCGTCAATATAAAATTATTGCTCCAGCTAATCCTGAGAAGCCAATTAAATATGTGAGAAAAAGCATTGATTATACAATTCTCGATGAAATTGGTCATGGAGTACGTGGTGGAGGAACACCGAGAAGTAAACAAAGAGGAGGTAGTCAGGGTAGTGTTCAAAGTTTAGGTGTTGCTTCCCAAAGTTCCGCTTTGGCTGCTACAATTGTTGGTCCAGCACCAACAACTAAACCACCAACACCACCTCAAAGTGTCCGAACAGGTTATTTGAAAATTATTTAATTTATTTTTAATTTATATTTAATTTAAATATTTAATTTTGATAACAATTTTCGTTTTCTTTTCTTATTGTATAGGAACATTGAGTAAAGGTTCTCGAGAATATAGAACACCACCGGCAGTGGCACCACCACAGGTACCAAGTCATTATGCACCGAATTATCCATTGGGACATCCAAGACGAGAACGTGGTCCAGGATACAGTACATTGCCATTGCATTCTCATACAACTCAACATCAGACACTTATTACTAATCACAATACAATGATAAATCCAGGGAATCAACATACTTCTCCACCACAAGTTGGAACCGTTCATCCTTTACAGAGTCATCCACAAACTCCACCGCCGGCTCCTCCTAGTGTAACTGGTTCCACAAATTACATACAAATTCAGGATCAACACAATGGCATGCCTCGTAAGTTGATTTTTTTAATTTATTTCTTTTAATCTCAAGTTAGACAATGAATTTGAAAAATAAAATTTTAATTTATCTAAATTGAAAATAATTGATTATTAATTTAGTAAATACTCAGGCCTTGGATTATATGACTTTTGGGTCAGACCATTATAATTTCAAATAAAGTCGTTGTGGCTGAATTTTAGAAAAAAATTGATTTTTTCAGAAATAATTCTACATAATATCTAGGGAAAGAAATAAAAAGAAATATGTTAAAAAATTTTATTTTTCTTAAAATTTGAATTTAAAGTGGAAAAGATACGCAAAAGTGTCACTTTTTTAGCTAATAGAAAATGTATTAAAAACAAACGTAGAAAAATTATTAAAAGTATAAAAAATATTAATGATTCTTGTTTAAAATTTGTTGATTATTTATATTTTAATGATTAAACTTAATTACTTAATTACAAGAAAGCATAAAAATTAAATTAAATAAAACCTCACCGAATATAGAGTATTCTTGATGAAGTTTCAGATTTTCTTAGTATTATAATTAATTTTAGTTCCGAATTTTTCCGAACTTTGCAAATTAATATCTCCGTTAAAGAAAAATCTAATAATTTGTCACTTTCACAACTTTTAAATCACATCGAAATTTACACGTACCGAAATTTTCGTTTTGGTCCCGAATCTAGTTTGAGAGGTATAAGTGTTTAAAATTTTCACTTTTTTCCAGGTTAAAACTGTGTATTTTCTTCTAATCGGAATGTGGTTCGCGAGAAAAACCCAACTTTAAGTTAGAAGAACCACGTTCCGGTTAGAAGAAAATACACAGTTTTAACCTGGAAAAAAGTGAAAATTTTAAACACTTATATCTCTTAAACTAGATTCGGGACCAAAACCAAAATTTTCGATGCGTGTAAATTTCGGTGTGATTTAAAAGTTGTGAAAGTGCCAAATTATTTGATTTTTCTTTAATGGAGATATTAATTTGCAAAGTTCGGAAAAATTCGGAGATCGCGTTCTTTTAACTTAATATTTATTGTATATTTAAAGTAAAATTAATTATAATGCTAAGAAAATCTGGAACTTAAAAAAAATGAAAAATACTCTATATTCGGTGAGTTTTTATTTAATTTAACTTTTTTGCTTTCTTGTAAGTAATTGATAAAAATCGCAAAATTAGGTTATTTAACGAACCAACTTTAAAAACATATTTTACCTATAATTATAATTTATTTAGTAGTTTAATCATTAAAATTTAAATAATCAACCAATTTTAAACAAGAATCAATAATATTTTTTACACTTTTAATAATTTTTCTATGTTTTTTTTATACATTTTCTATTAGCTAAAAAAGTGACACTTTTGCGTATCTTTTCCACTTTAAATTCATATTTTAAGAAAAATAAATTTTTTTTTAAATAATTCTTTTTATTTCATTCCCTAGATATTATATAGAAGCATTTCTGAAAAAATCAATTTTTTCTAAAATTCGACCGCAACGACTTTATTTGAAATTATAATGGTCTGACCCTTTTTCGAATTTTTTTTTTACAATTTTTACAAAATTTTTAAACAAAAAAAATTCTTTTTTAGTATATAATGCAGATCTTTTTCAGATCTCTTTTATTTTAATTATTTAACAAATTTTCTTCTCAATTAATTATTTTTAACAATTTTAATGAAATTCTTTACAAATTTAATTGTCTTAAACTATTTTTCAATTAAAAATTTTATAAATTGCAATAATTGTTTAAAAAATTAAAAAAAAACAGCAAATAAAATTACCGAAAATTTCAAATCAAAATCACTTGACATTCAATTATTTTCAAAAAATATTTATTTTAAAACCTTTCAAAATTCAATTATTTCTGAAATCTTCCATCTAAAACTTTCTGAAATTTAATATTTTCAACTATAACTCTTCCGAAATTCAATTATTTTTAAAATATTCTTCGAAAATTCAATTATCTGAAAGCATTTTTCAATTAAAAACTTTCGAAATTCAATTTTAATCTGTAATTTTTAATAAATTCTTCAGTTACAAAAGTTAACGAAAATTTTAATTAAAAATCACTTGAAGTTTAATTATTTTCAAATATCTGAATTGTAAATCTTTGAAAATTCAATTATTTTTTTAAAAATGTTATCTAAAAATATTATCAATTCTGTTTTGCGCCTTTAAAGTCGATCCATGGCCTGAATACTTGGTATTATTCAAATAATATTATTAATATTATTAATATTATTCAAATACTTTTTGTGCGTTTTAAAGTACATTTCAAAAATAAAAAAATCCGTTTTTTCGTTTTCAACAATTTCAAAATTGAAATCATTGTCTTTGTGTGTTTCTTACTTGCAAAAGAAACGAGTTCACGTCCTAATTGGCCATCAATGGGTACTACAGTAAGATTTAAAGGTAAAGTTTCTAATTAAATTAATTATAAGTGAATATTAGTGAATGGTTTGTTACTTCCTGTATATTTTATTATTATTATTTCAGTGCATTTTTATTAGAATAGATAAATTTTGACATCCTTGTTTTTTTTATATTTATTATTGTTTATTGAATTTTAAATTCATATTTTTTTTGAATTAAATTAATAAATTTTAATTAATTTTTTTTAATAGCACCACCTTCGCCATTAGTGGGAATGAATTCCGATGTTGGTGATTACACTGGACATCATACACTGCCACATAGATTGTCACATCAAGTGAGTCGCAGTAGTGGTGCTAACAGTCCGCCTCTTCCTCCGCCGCCGCCTCCAGAAAATGAAGAACATTCTCAATTTGGAAGACCACCACAATCAAGTGGAGCTATTATGCCTATTGTGCCAGACGAGGAGGATTTACCTGGATGGGTGCCAAAGAATTACATAGAAAAAGGTATTGAATTTTAATTATATTATTTTATTTAAAAAATTTGTTCTATTTCTCATTTTTTTGTCAATTTTCAATTTCTTTATTCAATAAAAAAAAATGTTTCAAATTATCCTAGATTAAAGTAACAAAATTTTTTCAGTTGTGGCAATTTACGATTACTATGCCGACAAAGAAGATGAATTGAGCTTCCAAGAGAGTTCGGTGATTTACGTTTTGAAGAAAAACGATGACGGTTGGTGGGAGGGAGTTATGGATGGAATAACAGGCTTATTCCCTGGAAACTATGTCGAACCATGCGTTTAAGAGAAAAAAAAATTTATTTTTTTTCTTATATTTGCCCTATAATGAAGCTCGATTTAGATTAATTTCAAATTTTCACATTTTCCTATTATACTTTATATTAAAGGAACGTGTTTTATTTATAGAAGAAAAAATGCCGACTATATTATTTGTCGCTAAAAGAATTTTTAGAAAACTTCCCTTTTTTTCAATTTAGATTAAAAAAAATAAAGCAGAACTAATTCTGTAATAATTTTTAAACTATAATATCTATATGTACGTATATATGTATAACTGATAACACAGTCCCTGAATAACTTCCATTTATAGAAACATAAAATTCAAAGACTAAGAATTTCTACAAGTTTTTGAAGATTTCCATTTTTATCAAACTATAGTTAAAGGGATTATTTATATTTATAATTAGTAATATTTTTTCACTTTGGAATGAAATGAAAACAGAAAGAAAATTGTATTTCTAAGCATTTATTTGTCATATTTAGAGACATGTTGTCTTGTTTCAGTAATCAACTTTTTTAAAAGCGATTTCAATAAAAATTAGTTTAAAAAAATATTTGTAAAAATATTTCCATTTTAAAAAAAAAACAATCTCCCCTTATTTGTTCGCATAGCTTAGAAAAGCTAAAATTTAAAGAAAATATTCTGTAATGTTTTTACAGTTGAGATAAAAAATTAATTGCTTTTTTTTTATCTTGATAGAAAACTATTCGATTTAAGATCGTTCTTTAACACTGCCATCGGACATTCCAAAGAATGCTTTTTTGGCCATTTTTATAAAGAGACCAGTTTCAACAACTCCGGGCATTGATATTAATTTTGTATTTATTTCTTCCCAATTATCTGTTTCTGTTGGGAAATTCCAATCGATTATAAAATTTCCATTATCCGTTACAAGAGGGCCCTGAAATAGAAAATTTCTTGTTTGAGAAAAATAAAAATACTAAAAAAAGAAACTAAAGAAGCTAAAAAATTAGAATATTTCAAGAAAACAATATTTGAAAAATTTTTCAATTTTGTTATACCATTTTTGCTACGGCCATTCTTAAAATAGTTGAGCCGCCCAAATTTTCTTCTATTTTCTGTTGAATAGGTTTGTATGACATGGGAACAACTTCAATTGGCACTCCTTTTTTATATTGTTCCCCTAGTTTTTGTGAATTTTTTCTACAATTGAAATAATACACAAATTTAATTTATTTTCAAAATTTTGTTGTGTTTATATTAATTTTGAAACTGATATTTCTTTTTTTTTGCATTTTCTTTTTGTACAGTGAAATCGTTACCAAAAAAACATTTTTAAATTTTTATTTATTAATTCCGTTTTTTTTGATGCTGCATTTAATTAATGCCAAATGTAAAATATGAAAAATACTCACGTGTAATCGGCTATTATTACAAGTTGATCCGAACAAGAGGCAACGACTTTTTCTTGAAGTAAACAACCACCTCCACCTTTGATGAGATTCATTTCAGAGTCAACTTCATCAGCTCCATCAATAGTACAATCTATCTATTTAAAAAAAAAAAAAAAATACAATAAATAATAATCAATTACAAATTTTATTTTTTTTTTACCTTTGGATAAATTTCCAAATCTCCTAAAGTCAGTCCATGTTTAACAATAAGTTGTCGAGCTTGAAATGAGGTAGGTATGCAAATTACGTTTAATTTTTCATTTTTTACTCTTTCGGCTAAAACAAAAAATATAAAGTAACAAAAAAAAATTTTATTTGATTTTTTTTTCAAATAATTAAATTCTTGCTTCATTTATTATATTTTTTTTGATGAATAAAAAATATAGTAGAGAATGACTTTCCTAAATATCGTAATTATAAATTTTTGACTAAAAATATTACATACCAAGTCTTTCAACTGCAAATACAACAGTTGATCCACTTCCAATTCCAATAACACTGTCAGTCTGTAAAAAATCATTTTTTTTTAATATTAAAAATATTTAAAAAATAAGAACACATGCTTCCTAACCTTAACGTATTCATCCACGGCTTTATAAGCTGCTATTTTTTTAGCACTTTGGAGTGGATGCATATTGAACGATGACGTCTGTATTTAAAAACAATATAAATAATTTTTTTTTGTTTGTATTTAAGTCATTTACTAATTATTTAATTAAACAAAGAAGTTAATAAAGCTCACTATAATCCGTCTTGTAAACGTTATCATTTCCTACTATCATTATCACTGTATATCATTATGATGATTGGCTCTCTGTTGATAAATTTGTTGCGCGTATAATAAAACTTAAAATTGAAAAATATTTTTATAATTTTAATAATTCATCTTCCATAAATGAAAAACTCTTTCTAATAATTATAATCTAATAGCATAAATAAATAAATTTATATTTATTAAAAACTAAATTTAAACCTACGCGCAATAATTAGACAGTGCTGCCATTACGTCAAGTTTTAAGTTTTACAGCCTGATTTGTCGGCACTTGTCAAAGTTTTGTAGTCTGCTAACAAGAGCAGAAGTGCTTCCTTAAAATTTGAGTGTAATTTAAGTTTAATTTCAAAATTATTCAGTTTCTTTTTCATTTTTCTCGAAAAAAAATACTTAAGAACGAATTCTAGTATAAATTAAATAGTTTTGTATTATTTTTTCATAAAACTATGTTAAAATTTCTTGTCTTCCACCCAACATTCGTATTTCTCTTGTTGATTATCACTTGTCAAGTATTTGGCAATAGAAAATCGAAAATAACTGACGAAGAATTATTTGCCACTCAATTACCGCCATGTGCTGCTTGCAAGGAGCTTATAAAATCTTTCATAGGTGTAAGTTTTTAAATAAAATGATTTTTGTTTACATTATAAATTACACGTATAAATATTTACTGATGTCTTCCAATCAAATTACGCCACGTTCGACATGTATTGTCAACAATAGATTATTGAATATAATTAATGAATATTGATTTAAAATTATTATTGTTTATTATTGTATAATTATTATTTAAAAAAAAAAAAAAAAAAATTCTAGGGGATGAATGCGACAAAACGTGGTAAATATGAAGGAGGCGATAGTGCATGGGAGGAAGATAAATTAGGATCATATTCACGTAGTGAATTACGTTTCACGGAAATTCAAGAATTAATGTGTAAGGACGTGAAACAGGGTAAAAATCAATGTCACTATTTAGCCGATGAATATGAAAATATTTTACAAGAATGGTGGTTTAAGGAACAGGACAAACAAACAGATATTTATGCATTTGTTTGTATTGAAAAATTAAAACACTGTTGTCCAGATAAACATTTTGGTAAAAATTGTGATTCATGTCCTGGTTATCCTGATAAAGTTTGTCATAATAATGGCAAATGTAAAGGTTCAGGAACAAGAAAAGGAAATGGACAATGTTTATGTGAAAAAGGTTATGCAGCGAGCGATTGTTCTGAATGTGATAGTGGATTTTATCAAGTTTATAAAGATGAAAATAAATTTTTATGCACTGCCTGCCATTCATCGTGTGCTGGACCGTGTAATGGTCCTGGACCCAGAAATTGTATTAATTGCTCAAAAGGATGGCAATTTGTCAAGGATAAAGGATGTTTAGATATTGACGAATGTATTATGAGCGAAAAACCATGTAAAACAAATCAATTTTGTGTTAATGAAGAGGGATTTTATAAATGTTTAGGTAAATTTTATTTTCTGTCTTTCGATTTTTCATTTTGAAAAAAAAATTTATTTGTAATTATTTATTACAGAATGTGATAAAGTTTGTAACGGATGCATTGGTGATGGACCAGATATGTGTATTAAATGTGCAGATGGTTATCATAAAAAGGACAATTTCTGTATACGTAAGTATAATTATAAAAAAAAGAAAATATTAAATATTATATACTAATAAAATGCTTGGTCTGTCCTTCTGTCCTAACTTGAAGTTGGCCTTTTCTGATTTCACGTGTTTTTTTTTGAATAGTAATCTTATGACGTGTCAAATTTTGACAATTCTTTTTCTCATTTTTGCCAAAGTTATATAATTGTGTTTCCTTTCGGAATAAGTTTCTTTAAAATTCCAAATTCGAAAATTCAATTCACGAAGCTGAAGTACACAACGTTTACCAACGAAATTTTTTTAAAAGTTGTATATTGATTCAAAAATTGTACAAAAAAGTTATGATGGAGAAAAAAGATGAGCCAAGAAATTTCGTACAAGATAGTAATTTGAAAAAAATTTATTTTTAAAAATTAATTTTTAAGGTACCAGGGGCCAACGAATACCTATTAAATATTAATTATAAAAACACAGTCCTCGAATCAACTTAAAGACACAAAAAAGTCGTTTTAGTCGATTTATATTCCAAAAAAAAGTGGATTTGTTTTTTATTTTAACAAAAATATTTTACAGATTTTTAAATAAAATTTTTATTTTTTTTAATAATAATCCTTTTCGAAGGGTTAAAGTTGAAATTTTTAGAAATAATTAAATTTTAAAAGATATTGTTAATTTTCAAACAATTATTAAATTTTACAAAACTAAAAATAATTCATCAAACAATTTTTGGAAAACATTTTTTAAATTTAATTGAATTTTTAAAGATTTAAAATTGAGATTTTTGAAATTAATTGAAACTTTAAGTGTTTTGTAATTAAAATTTTAGATGATTTCACTAAAAATTTATTAGAAAATGCGGACAAAATACAATAATTAGAAAATGATTTTTAATTAAAAAATGGTTTCAGATAGTTAAAATTTCAAAGAATATTATTAAAATAGTTAAAAATAATTGAATTTCCTTAGAGTTATAATTGAAATTATTAAATTTCCAAAAACAAAATTTTCGATGGAAAATTTTAGAAATAATTAAATTTTAGATGCTTTTAAATTCAAATTATTGAAAATTCAATTAATTTTGAATTCAAATTTTTGAGAATAATTAAATTTTATTTGATTTTAAATTTGGAAAATAATTAAATTTCAGTTCATTTTGAATTGAAAATTTTGGGAAATAATTGAATTTTAATTGAAATTTTGGATTATAATTTAATTTAAGTTCATTTTTGATTGAAAATTTAAATCATTAATTTTGTATAGAAATTTTAGAAAATAATTAAATTTTACTTCATTTTAAATTGAAAACTTGGTAAATAATTAAATTTTAAATTGAAAATTGTGGATAATTATTGGATTTTTAATTAATTTTGAATTAAAATTTCGGATAATAATTGAATTTTAGTTTATTTTGAATTGAAATTTTTTAAAAAATAATTCCATTTTTATTGTGATATTTTTTTTAAATTATAAACAATTGTTAAATATCATAAAAATTTAATTGAAAAATAATTTTGACATAATTGAATTTGTGATGTATTTCATTAAAATTATTAAAAATAATTAATTTAATTTAGTTATCATTTCCTACTATCATTATCACTGTATATCATTATGATGATTGGCTCTCTGTTGAAAAATTTGTTGCGCGTGTAATAAAACTTAAAGTTTAAAAATATTTTTATAATTTTAATAATTAAATAATTAATTTAGTGAAGAATCATTTTAGTTCAAAATTTGTTAAATAATTGAATTGAAGAAGTTCTGAAGAAGATCTACATTTTATACTAAAAAAATGTATTTTATTTACATTTTTTTTCAAATGTAAAAAAATTGTCGCATTTTATTAAAATAAGTCGATAAAAGTCGTATTTTTGAAAAAAGTCGTATAATCCGAGGCCTGTAAACATATAATTTTCATTATTATCATTTAATATGTAATAATATTCTAATAAATTAAATTATTATTGATAATATTAATCTTTAATTTCTTTATAACAAACAATTAAATACTCAATTTGGCGCGGTTGCGCGCGTTTAATTTTGCTAGTTTATTATTAAATTTCTATTTAATTTACAGATTCAGATACTCATGGACGAAAGAAAGCTGAAAATGTTACTCGATATATAACATATTTTGGCCTCGTTGTGGCAACTTCAATTATTTTCAAAAGAAATATATATGCCGCAAGTTTTATTGGATTACTTGTAGGTTTATATATCACAGTTTCGGAATATATGGTTGCCAATACAAATATTCAGGATTCTATTACAAATCTCGATATTTTAGGCCCTGTTACGTAATAATTAGTATTTTTCAAATTAGGAAACATTCACGTACTCACTATTGTTCTTGAAACAAAAAACTTTTATAATTACAAAAGTGTTTCGTTACTTTATGAGTACATTCTCAGGATCATTGAAAAATATGTAGTTCAATTTATTTTTAAGTTTTAGGAAAACTTAGTGCAAATTTAGAATCATTTTTTTTTTTTTTTTAATATTGAAGAAGAATTAAGAATTTTAATTAAGTTAAGAAATTGAAAAATCTAATTTCTGTTTTTAGGAAATTAAGATTTTTCTAAGGCTGAACGAATATGATGAGTTTTAAATGAAGTTACCATAATCTGATTTAAATATTTTAAAAAAATTTATCAATGAATTTTACTGTATATATATTTTTAAAATATCTGTTTGTCAATCTAGTGAAAAAGGGCATTTTTTTATCAACGTGTGAATTTTAATTTTTTAATTCTTAAAATTCACATATTGATATATATTTATTTTAATAATAGAAATTTGTACTTCTAGTTTGTAAGCAGTAAATTTTAAACCTTAACTTTTTTGAATTATTTTTACTATAATCAAAAATTCATTCTCAATCAGCAAATAATATTTTCTTTTTTCAATTTCTGTAATTTTTCTACTTTGCTATTGTATATTTTTTACAAATGGAGAGTTTGTGAACAATTTTCACGAAAATGTTGCCTGTAAATTATTATAAGAGTTGTGAAAAAAAACATAATTGTAAATGATTATAAATAATAAGTGAAAATATCTTTAAATAACTGATTCATAATGGTTTTTTTCCAATTTATTCCATTTAGAGTATTTTTAATAAAAATAGTCATTTTTCATAAGTTTTGTTCATTTAATTTTTGTTGAAAAAGTGTATAGTAAGAATATGATGCTTTTAAAATCTGCAACAATTAATAAAATTAATTTGAGAAAATTTAAAATTATAAATTTATTTTTAATTAAGAATAATTTTTTTCTTACCCATATAAAAACATTGAGTCCAAATTTATTATAGAACATATAAGAGACATAAGCTTGTCTTTGGCTTCTTTGAATAATGAAATTAATATCTTTTTGAAATTCAATAATTTGCTTTCCCCATTTTATCGTCATGTATATAATATTTGAAATTTGTATACTCTGCAAAAAATTGTAATTATATTTCTTTTTCATTGATTAGGAATAATAATTTAATTATTAAATATAATTTGATTTATTTACTTCGTAGGACATAATTTCACTGTAATAAGTCGTTAAAAAGAATTTTACTACACTTATAATTAAATATCCCACTAAAGCACTGTTGGAAAGCTGAAAATATTACAAATATTACACGAAATATTTTTAATGAAGAATTTTAGAAATTATTATTTTTTTTTTTAATTACTTGAGTTGCATTAATAACTGAAATTCCAAATAGTAATAAGCTGCTTATTAATTCCAGTAAAATTATAACACTCAATTGTTGATTAATTTTACGAATAAAGCTGGAAAAAGGAAAAAACACAAAAATAATTAACTTTATTTATTACTTTTAATTAATTTAAATTATTAAAGTGAAATTTACCACAAAATGTGAGCATGATGCTTAACAGTTTTTCTGAAATTAATTTTCACTGGTAACCAATTTATCATTTGATTCTTTTTAAAGTTAATTTCCATTTTTGTCATTGAAATTTGTTTTATAATTTTTTTAAAATTTTCTTGACTCACTCGCAATTGATGAGCACAATGAATAAATAATGATATTAAAAAAAATGAAATTTGAAAATCAATGAAAATCACATAAAAACTGCAAATACTTTGATATATATAGGCCACAATATATTGTGAATCATTATAATAATTAAATGGCAATGATGAATGAAATGGAATTAAATTGCCATTTAAATTAACTCTTGGTTGTAATAATGCAATTGATAAGGGAATTATTGATATTAAACTTGCTGTAATGTGTAATTTTCTTAAAAAAATTTCAATTTTTACATAACGTTGAAATTTTTTTGTCATTGGTAATAAATCTCCTTGTATTTTACGATTAATGAAAATAAAAATTGTTGCCTTAAACCAAGCCGACACTGAAATATGAGCAACTGGGAAAATATCGACAAAATTAATCAAACTAATTGAACGCGTATAAAAATTGAGTAAATCAAGTACCGATAATGTTAATAAAAAATATAAAATTAAACGATATAGAAAATTTATATATCGTGAAGGATTTGTTTCTTTTACTACGATTAAACCTAAAATTTGTAATATCGTCACGTTTAACGTTAAAGTATTCATTGTCGAAATTCAATACAACAACTGAAGAGAATAAATTTTTTTGGATTCACTAAAATATTGTTCTGTAATTACTAAGAAAATAAAAGGGTTTTCTTTGCCTTTTTTAATTGATTTCAACCAAATTGATATCTAATGAGTTTTTTCCCCTTAATTATAAAAGTTTATGGAAAAAAAGTTATGGAAAGTTCAGGAGTGGTATAAATAAAGAAAATATTTTAACATTACTTTTACTTTTATTAATCATCGTCATCGTCGCTCATCGATATAATAATGCAACATATGTTCTGCCAGTAGTAATTATTATAAATTATCTACAGACACATTTTTTTTTGTGTTTTGTGTACGCATCACTATACATTTCGTCTTTTAAATTACGCAATCGTTTTCTGTTCGATCAATGAATACGATTTGTTTTTTTTTTTAATAATAAATAAATTATCACCTATATAATAATGTTTCACATTTTTTCGATAATATTTACATAATGAAAAAGTTTAAGAGACTGCGTTAAAAAAAAAAAACAAAAAAATCATCAGCCTTCCAATGATTAGATTTAGGAAAACAAAAAAATTTTTGAGATTTCACCTCTTTTTTTTAAGCGTTGTTTTCCTAAAACTAATTCTTTAATAAACTATTACTGTACATCTAGCGCTAATTAAATTATTCTACGTAAATCCAAAACGAATTTTCAGTCGATAAGTTTTTTTCTTTTCAAATCTTTTTGCTTAGAGCCACAAATTGTAGAAATATCGTCAATATGCTAAAAACTGATACATATAAAATTTTAATTTTTAATTAAATTTTATATGCCTCTTAGTATTTTCAATTTTTTTTTTAATGATATGGATAAGCTTTTCATGTTCGTAGCATTTAACGATTTTAAAAATAATTTCTTTTTTTTGAAATTTTGTTATCGAAGTCTGAGAAAAAATAGAAATTAAAAATCGCTTTTATAAAATAAATCTTTACATTTGTAAAAAAAAAAGATCTTTACTATAAAGTGTTTGAATTTTTTTAAAAAAAAGTTCGTATTAACAACTGTATGTAAACACAACAGACGAATTTTTTTTTTTTACGTCGTACAATTTATACATCTATTTTATTTTACTTTTATTTATTTTCTTTTTTTTTGAAGGCTTTTCTTTTGTAAAACTTAACATGATGAAATTACAATTATATTTTACATTTCCAAATCATCACACTAATCGTTAGAGGATGGCAAATTATAAAAATAATACATTATATTTTCTCCGCGTGATTAGTTTGATGATCCGGCACTTCCCTGATACGACTATGATCCTATGGAAGAAATAATTTAACATTCATTCCTAGAATCGTAGTTCGACTAAATCTAATGGGATCTTGTCGGAAAGAATTGATCCGATATTTTTATTCGTTTACTGTAGTTATAAATTCTCGAATGGTTGGTGTACATATTTTAAAATTTGCAAAAAAATTGTCGAAATATTTCACATTTCAAAAAAAAATATTTATGTTTTTGTAACTTTTATTCATTATTTAAATTGTCACAAAAAATTAAATATTTTAACTTCGAAATATTTGGAAAGAATTTTTTTTTTTGCGAATATTTTGACATTTTACTATTGAAATATTTTAAATATCTCACTGACGAAATATTTCATTTTTCTGTTTTTTTTTCTTCTTTTTTGAAAATGGGTTATTTTTAAAAATGAATTTTTTCTTTCATTTTTATGTGGGATAAAAAATTTTTTTTTACAAGAGATACCAACCACAACGATTATTTTATGATTAGCAATTTGATAGTCAAAATACATAGGATATTTTATCATCTACGCGCATTTTATAGTTACATATACATAATATCGATTATTCTGGAAATGAAATTCCAGAAAAAATAAAAAAAAAGATTGCCCGCAAAAATGTTGAAATTTCATCATTAGGAAAGTTAAAGAATTTTTCCAGAATAGTCGAATTTTTTTTTTCACAATATATAGCGATAGATCTAGAGATATAAGAAACCACAATTTCTACCGTGTGTGTGTCCAGTTGATACTTAACAAATTATCCAATTGACATTTTTTTTCAATTACTATTTTAATTATAAGAATATTAGTTTTTTGTAATGAAAATTCTTTTTTTACAAATTTCTTTTTTGTTATTAAATTAAATTAAAAATTTTGTAAAAGTTTTTTTAAATAAAAATATATTATATTTTTTTTTACTGGAAACACACCTGACGATTTCGCTAAATTTCACTCGTAGCAGTTAAACATAATCTCTTTGTCTGAGTAATCTTTTTTTTGCATACAAGTTTTTAATACGATCTAAAAAGATTTACAATTTAGTATGCATATCTGGCAGTTTTTTTTTTTTTTTTTTTTTTAATCTAATATACAAATTATTTTGAATTTGAGCGATTATACGGATGTAAAGTGATGCTCGTTATATCTTATAATAATTTATGGATTGCTTTCACAAATACTTCCCATTATAGCATTCTCAATAAACACCTTTGTTAAAGAAAAGCAAACAAATTTAAAAAAAAAGAAAAAATAAAAACTAAAAGTAAAAAAATATACTTTCAAATAAAGTACATTTGAAAATATACTAGAATATTTTAAATATTTTAAAATATAATTTTTTTTATCAAAAAATATTTTTGTTAAAATATTTTTTCATTTAAAATTCTTTTTAAAATTATATATTTAAAATATTTTTTCAAAATTAAAGTATATTTGAAAAATACTTTGAAATAAAGTATATATTGTATATTATATTTATTTAAAATGTACAAAGGCAAGGCGACAATGCCGGCAGATTTTCTGTAATAAAAAAATCGATGGAATTTCTTCTCAGACAATATTTATGTTAAAAATTTTTATTTAAAAATTTTTAGAATTATGTTTTTTTTGTGTATTATTTAATAAAAATATTTTAGAATAAAAAATGTTTAATTCTAAAATATTTTTTTTTTTATATACCAAAATAATAATTGATTTGTCATTTTATCTAAAATACAAATTTTTTTTTTCGTCAAAAATTTCACTATTAATTTTTTAAGAAACATTTTATCGAATGTTCATAACAATATATTAAATTTTATTTTTTATTAAATAAAAAAAATTTTCGATTTAAATAAATGAATAAATAAAAAAGTGTCGATTAAATGTCGACATAAAAAAAAAAATTATTTTGCAATTCGTCGAAGATTATACTTAACAAGTATTTATTTAAGATTTCAACGCGTTTTTTCTCATCTACACAATTTATTTTTTTTTTAATTTTTGCACCTTTTTACTACAGTGCAAAATAAGTTTTCACTTTCTCACTTAAATTTTTTTTTTGGAGCATTATTATTATTATTATTATTATTATTATTATTATTACATATATAAAATTTACTCCTTTTAGTTTTTCACTTATGATCTACAGCGCGTACGTGTTAATGATGTGTAAATTAAAAGCTAATGACTAATTTCGTTAATTAACTTTGTACAATGTATACAAAACCATTGATATGATTATACACCTTACACTCGTACTTTTTTTATATTTATATATATATATTTATATATATATATATATATATATATATATATATATAATGCATTGCTATAAATATTATTTTGTTCTGGAAGAAATGCACGCCGATTATTCTTTCTTTTCTTTCATTATTTCAATTGTCTTCCCTAAATAATTAGGAGTATTTTGTTTTTCAATAAAATTGCATTTTTATTATTATTTGTCATTGGCAAAAGGACCATTAAAAAAAAGTAAATTAACATTTTTTTTTCTTCGATACTCGTCTATCTTATGATTAAACGGCAGTGAACGGAAAATTGAGTTTGTCGAGAACTGATTTCATTAGCTTTGCATTATGTAAATTCGCAAAGTTTATCTCTATATGAGAAAGATTTTCAAAAGCCGTCCAACTTTTTGAACGTTAAATTAATGTCAGTTCGTTTGTTAAAATAAATTAATATACAAAAAAAGGAAAATTAAATATATTTAGTAAGAAAAAAAAATGTATAGAATTTATGGAAATAAGGGGAAAAAAAGATGATAAAAGAGTAAAAACGACGTGATTATATAAGTGTAATAAATGCAAAGAAAAGATAATCGATCACTTTTTACAGTCTTTGAAGAATCATAAAAAAAAAATGATTCTCTATTGTAAAAATGCAATGTCAACAATACTGTCGTTTAAGTCACGACATTTAAGTGTACACGACATGACACAATTTGCCTGGCAAATTTGCAAATCGTGAAATGTAGTATATTTTCTCAAATGAAAATAGAAAATTAGCGGAAGAAATAGATAATTCCTTCTTCATTAAAGATTGAAAGCTGTTTTTTTTTTCTCGTGGGATTCTAATGGACTACGTTTTTGAGATTCATATGAGTATAATATGTACAAGAGTTATTAGGTTTTTTTTAACCTAATTATTATTATTATTTTTTTTTTTTTTAAGAGAACCAACCACGTGCAGCACACAATCATTTATATAATTTCAAATAGTACCTTGGAAAAAAATGGCATTTCTTCAAATTATTTATAAAATCGTGAGGAACCAACACCCAAGTACTCGGAGCTGCACGCGACCAGAGTGAATAAGTCGTTTCTGCCTATTTTTTCGACCCAATTCGACTGGTAAAATCGATGATACTTGTGTCATGTGTGTGTGTTTTTTTTTCTTCGTTTCAAACACGAAACAGCCCTTTTTGTTTTTGTTTTGAATGGAAGTAGACCAACGATATTATCTCTCAATCAATTGTGAGAATTATCGCTGTTATCGAAGGCCTTTAAACTGCTCTCTTGCACTATCTCTCTTCTTTTTATTTCCCCTCTATATAAAAGACTTAGCTATCACGTAATTCAGAAGTAGCATTTGGATTATTGCCGCCCATGAAGAGACTGTTTAATTTATTATATCTCTGGCTTCCCGAGCTGCTCATTGTATTTGAAGCTGATGAGTTATGTTGTTGATATCCACCACTTCGTGGAAAACTGGGCACTTTATCTGCAACATTAAAAAAATAATGTTAAAAATTAAATAACGTTTTTTTTATCGATTTTTTGAATTGTAAATTTAATTTTTCAGTTTTTTCTTTTCCTTTTTATTAATTTTTTGAAACAAAGTAAATAAATTAATTTAAAACAAATTTAATTTAATCTAAAACATTTAAAAAAATATAAAAATTAAATAACTGTTTTTTTTAATTGATTTTTTGAATTGTAAATTTAAATTTTTAATTCTTTCTTTTGTTTTTATTAATTTTTGAAGCGAATTTACTAAATTAAATTTTATTCTATTTAAATAAAAAAAAAAAAAAATGTAAAAGCAAATGAAATTGTTTTTTTATCTATTTCTTTAAATTATAAATTATATTGTTTTGTTTTTTTTCTTTTTATTAATTTTTTTAAAACAAATGTAATTTTAAACAATTGACTACCGTCAACAAAGAAAATCATGGATTACAGAACGCGATTTTTTCAATTTTTTCTTCACCAAAAATCTAAATTGTTAAGAAATTGTTTTATTTTTAACTATTCAAATATATTGTGAACATCCTTTTGAAGATTTACTCCAAATTTCATTAACAAAAAAAAATTTTTTTTGACAAAGCTATTTAAACGATTAGTGTACTTTATATCTAAAATATATTTTCTAATTTTTATTTTTCTAGAATTATTTTTCCTAACAAAGTTCAAATTCTAAAATTTTTTTTTCTAATAAAGTTTAATTTCTTTTTTCCAATAAATATGAATTCCTACCAATGAATTTAAATTTCTATGGAAGTTCAATTTAAAATTATTTGAAATCGTTTTTTGTCATTCACAAGCAATTTCAGAGAAATTTCAATTTATTTTATCAATTATTTTTGTATCCAAATTAAAATCAGTGAAAATTATATTGTAAAATTTTAAATTGTAATAAATATAAAAATGAAAATGGTCGTGGAAGTAATAAACAGTCGCAAAGGAAATTTTTATACATATAAATGGATTTTTATAGTATTTTCAACGACAAATGAAAAGAAAATCGTATTAGAAATGTACTATTAAAAAAATATATTTTAGAAAGCTAAATTTATTAGAAAAATCGACTTTTCCCTTTTCTTTTTATTAATTTTTTTTGAGACAAATTGAATTTAAATTTTTATTTAATTTGTTTAAAATTAAATTAATATATTTAAAAATTCAATTTGTCTCGAATTAATAAAAAAAAAAAAATCTCTACATATTTGATACTTTTAAAGCGTTGGTTAATATTTAATAAATGAATATAACAATACCTTTACTTCTGTTATGCCTCAGTCTCTCCTGTGAATTAACAGGACCACATTGCCTCTGGGGAATAGATGAATAATTACTTTCGCTACTGTACGTTGGTGATGTTGTCCTGTTCGTTCTTCTACGGGGACTTCTATTATTTCTATTTCGAGAATTAGCACGATTGTGTGTACAACTTGCCTGAAACTGACTAGTATTATAATCCATTGTGTCAGCATATAGACAACTTGACTCAGAGCACGAGCAACACATATCCGAATGTGTATTTGAATCACATGATTTTCTATCCCATTCATCATTTTCCGGATGATATAAATTATCATTTCTAAACATTTCATCATTGTGACGATAATCATCGAGTTCCATACGATGATTTGAACGTTTATTATATGAATCATGATTTCTATAATCATCACCAGTACCGCTACCATTTTGATGATGGCCATAAATTACCGAACCACTTTCGTATTCATTTTCTTGTGTTTTAAAATCATAATGATTGAATCCTTGGGGAAATGATGGTACAGGTGGTGGATTTGTTTGAGGTGGAAGTGTTGTATAGCGACCTTGATGTAGAGTTGATGGTAAATCGTGTCCTTGACCGGGGTTCCATGAGGAAAATGTGGCTCCAATACGCACGGGTGGTGTTGGTGGACTTTGGGAATTTTGTGAATCATCATTTCGTTTGCCAAGATGGGGACTAAATGATTGATGTTGTAATCGTGCGGCAAGGGAATTTGAAGAAGCTGGCGGTGGATGTTCAGGAGGTGGTGGTAGCATATCACACCAATTTGGCATTGTTTGAGAATTTCCTTCATTAATTCGATATTGTGGTCTTCGTTGTATTTCCGTATTTTCATCGGTATAGACACTTGTATTATCGCTACTTGGCGATATTGTGGATTTATTTTGATCTTGATTTGAATCAAGGGATGAGTAATCGGGTTTAACGCACGAATCACTTGAATTTGATTTTTGTCCACTTGTTTCCATTGATTCGGGACTTGGATTTGCGACGCAAAGTGTTGTGGTGGCGTATGGTTCAGGTGGTGCTTGTATTTGTTTTCTTGTATTGTAAAATGTTGTTAAATTCACTTCGGCATATTCGGAACCGGCCATACTGACAATACCGGGCGCTAATAAAGGTTGATTGTTGAGTAATTTTGTTTCACAGTCTTTATCATTATTTTGTAGTGTGTTTGTTGGTCGCCAGCCACGTTCAAGCCAAAGGGAATCTTTATTGAGTTGACAAATATCGTTTGCAGTGCCTACGGGAACGTTAAGGTGGCCCAATTGTTTGCTCATTGCTTGCTTTCGACGGACGTAGAGAGTTCCTAATAGTGCGGCTAGTATTGTGAAAACCATTGTGATTATTAAAATTAGGAACCATGTTTCTCGAACGACGGACATTCCACCGTGACTTGGATCGGTTCTCGGTGGTACTTGGGACAATTGTCCTGGATCCATGTTGAGAAGCGTTGGCGGTGAGAATGGACCAATTCCAGCGCGTGTTAATCCAGCGACTCTTGCCGTGTAGAGCCCACCGGTTGATAGACTGTTTATAATCACAGAAGTTGTCGATGCGTTCAATGACATTTGGCCTAGAATTTTGTTGCTACTATTGCTCTTTATTTGAATCTGCAAAAGAAATAGTTTTGTTAATTAAAGGAAAAGGAATTTGTTTTTTTAAATTAAAAGAAAAAATATTTACCTTATAGCCGACTAATTGACCGTTTTGTGTGTCCTTTGGCGGTGGTGACCATCGGACAAATGCAGATGTAATATTGATCATTCCAACGTGAACATTTTCCGGAGCACCAGATGGTGTATCTTCTTGAGTTGTGGCTAATTTTACATTACTCGGTCGTCCCTCAATTGTTTTATAGAATGGCACGAGGAAAAATTCGTAACGTGTATATTTTTTCAAATTCGTTAGAACATAACTCGTTGCACCGGCATTCAATACAGTTACCATTTGATATTCCGGCTTTTCTGACGCCTCACGATATCGAATGTAGAGACCTTCCACCAAATCAGCAGCTCCAAGAATCTAAACGATTTTTTTTTTTAATAAATTTTTTTTGCGAGATAAAATAAAAAATTATTCAAAAATAAATGGAATACTTACGTCCCACATTATTTTGCAACTCGAACTGCTTAACGATTGAACTTCTCTTAGGTGAAGAATTTCGCTATTAAGACGATCTCTAGCTCTGATTAATTCGATTTGAGGTACTGTGTGTTGATTCGCAGTTACTGTGTGAGCAACATCTGACATTGGACCCGGAAGTGACAAACCTTGACTATTTTCCGCTCGAACTAGGAAAACGTAGCTTGTATCCGGTTTTAGATCAAGAACCTAAAAATACGAAAATAAAATAAATATAAAAATAGAAATTAGAATAAGTATAGAGATTTTGAAAAAAAAAGAAACTTACAGTATAAGTATCGTCGGTGATTCCAGTGGCAGCGAGGACCCAACCAGTGTTTAAATTACTGCTGAAATACTCAATATTATAACCGATAATTTTGCTGAGACCCTCGTGACCTGGACTCCATGTTAAAGTGACACTATTACTTGTTGTATTGACAATTCGTGGTTTACTTGGATTTTGTGGCAATGCGGCAATATCCGGTGTACTGTGAAGTGTTGTCGAAGCACTCACTGTCAATGCCGCTGACCATGATGTATTACCAGATTCTGATGATGCAATACATGTATATAAACCCGAATCATTTGTATGTAAATCCTCAATGAATAGTGTACCATTATTTGCCATTGTTATACGACTTCCCAATTTAACTAAAACACCATCTTTGTGCCAATGAACTTTTGGATTTGGTGTACCAACAGCACGACATGGCATTGTTGCTGTACTTTTTAATAATAACGTTTGATTAGCTGGTCCCAATTCAATAATTGGCGGTGGTATTTCTTCGGTTGATGTCACTTGAAGAAATACAGTGGCAGTGCTTGCGCCAGCTTGACTAATTGCACTACAAACATAGTGACCCTCATCTTTACGAATAATTCCCTTAATATGAAGACTACCATCCTCAGCGATTGTGTAACGATCTTGATATGTATTACCAGGGAACATTAATTCCTGTGAACCTTCACGGGTCCAGAATATTGACGGTTTTGGTGCACCACGCGCTGAACACGCGAATGTTACGTCTGATCCTGTACTTATTGCTTCGTCCTTGGGGAAATTTGTGAAAACTGGACGGGCTGTAAATTCAAAAATTTATTATAATTAATAAAATAATTAAAATTGATAATAATTAAAATAGAATTTAATTGGATTTTTTCAAAAAAAAAAAAAAAAAATCGAATTATTAAATTAGAAAATTGGGAAAATTTTTTTTTTTTGGAAATAATTTTTTTTTTTTGTTATTACTTACAATGGACAGTGAGAGTAGCACTTGCGGAAATAGCACCGACGCCATTTTCAGCGTCACAAATATAGACACCTTGATCCTGAGACGTGACCCTCTCGATCCTGAGACTTTTATTGTCTAAAATGTGAGCTCTGCCGATTGGCATTTTTCCATCGTTTCTACGCCAAAGTATTTCCGGCATTGGATCGCCTCCCACGCGGCAGGCAAATTCGGCAGTTTGATCAGTCAAAATTGTTTGATTTAATGGCACCAAATTGAAAAATGGTTTCACTGGAAAAAAAAAGAAAATATTTTTTATTCCAGAAAATTATTATTGTATTATTTTTTTAATTATAATTTATATTATTATAATTTTATTTATTATAATTGTTTTTCAAATTTCTAAATTAATTTCAAAAATGATTATAAATTAATTTTTAATTCTTTTCTTAAAATATTATTTTGTAAAAAAATGAAATTTTGGTAAAATTCTTTTTTTTTTGCAAAATTAATTTCTAAATGATTATAAATTAATTTTTAATTCGTTTCTTAAAATATAATTTTGTAAAAAAATTAAATTTTGGTAAAAACTTTTTTTTTTTTTTTGACAAATATTAATGAGTAAAAATTATAAAAATTAAAATTATTCCTACCATGAACGGTTAAGGCGGCCAATTTTGATTCTCTTGCTCCAACCATATTTGACGCGACACACTGATATTTTCCTTGATCCGTTTGTCTGACATCGGAAATCATTAGGTTTCCTCCATCCACAAGTGTTATTCTAAAAATTAAAAAAAAAAAAAGATTAATTAATAATTTATAAAATAAAAGTCAAAAAATAATTGTACTAATAATATTTTATAAAAATATTTTATAAATTAATTTAATTATTTTTACTTCTAAAATTTTCAGTTTTTGAAAGAAATATTGAAAACAAGAATAAATGTGGCTTTAAATTTTAATTAGTGACAATTCATTAATTAATTCAAATTAGTATAAATTTTTACTAATTTTTACTAAAATATTACTATTTGATTCAGTAAAACATTACTATTTGATTCAGTAAAATATTACTATTTGATTTAGTAAAATATTACTATTTATTTTAGTAATTTTTCTTTTTCCTAAAATTTTAGTAATGTCAAAAAATAAGTTTTCGAAAATTTTTAGTAAAAGATTACTATTTGATTTAGTAATACTTTTTTTTAAAAAATAAATTTTAGTAATGACTAAAAATTAGTAAAAATTGTAACAAAAATTTTTAATAAATATATTTTTTTAATAATTTCCTATTTAATTAATTAATTTTTTTATTTTTAACTAAATTTTCATTGATAAATGACAAAAAATCAGTAAAAATTTAAAAATTAGCCAAACTCGTTGAATATCGAGGTAATGATTTTTTTTCTCCAGCATCACGGAAATGGATTATTATAGATCGTTTTGCATTAAATACTATATACTAGACATCGGAATTCAGGAAGTTGGTAGGCGGTTTACAGAGGAGAGAGTCTAACCATATAGTAAGGGAATCAATAGCTTCTCGATTGTGTCCTCTAATTTATAGTATCAATTAATTTCAGCGGCGAGAGCGCGAATCCCCCCGAGTCTCGAGATGCAGCTCTCTCGTGCCAGGAGTGCGGCTCGATTTAATTTCTATTAGTCGCGCCAATCCATTATCCATTTTGTTCCTATATATATATATATCCATGGCACGCATTTGCAAAAAAAGGGGATAAAAAAAAATTAATAAAATGCCAAAAAAAATTTCAAATATTTTCCAAAAAATTTCCACTGAAAATTAACAAAGAAAATAAAAAATTACAAAAAAAATAGTTTCAGTAGTACAAGTAAATTTTAGTCAGACATAAAATAGTAATGGATTATTTCGAATTAAGTAGTAAAAGCCAATTGCAGTCAGGCTTATTATTAGGTATTAATAAAGTAGTAGTATAATTAAAAGTAAAATTAGTAATAAAGTTATTAGAAATAAATTCACTAGGAAAATTAGTATTGAAGTTAATAGTAGAAAAGTAGTAGGAAAATTTGTTGTAAATAAGTAAATAAAATAAAATATTGTAAATAAGTTAGTAGGAAATTTAGAAAAAAATTAGTAGTAAAGGGAGTAAAAAATTAGTAGAAAAATTAGTAATAAAGTTAGTAAGAAAATTAGTAGGAAAATTAATAGGAAAATTAGTAGGAAAATTATAAGTAAATTTAGTAATAAATATAGTAGGAAATTAGTAGTAAAATAATTAGAAAATTAGTAGAAAAAATTAGTAGGAAAATTAGAAGTAAAGTTAGTAATAAATTTAGTAGGAAAATTAGTAAGAAATTAGTAGGAAAATTAAAAGTAAAGTTAGTAATAAATTTAGTAGGAAAATTAGTAGGAAATTAATAGTAAAATAAACAGAAAATTACTAGGAAAATTAGAAGTAAAGTTAGTAATAAATTTAGTAGGAAAATTAGTAGGAAATTAGTAGGAAAATAAATAGAAAATTTGTAGAAAAAAAAGTAGTAATAAATTTAGTAGCAAAATTAGTAGGAAATTAGTAGTAAAATAAATAGAAAATTAGTAGAAAAAAAAGTAGTAATAAATTTAGTAGGAAAATTAGTAGGAAAATTACTAGTAAAGTTAGTATAGTGGAAATAAGAGAAAAAAAGCAAAAAAAAATTCTTGTATTATGTGAATCAGTAGTAAAAAACTATTTTAGTCAGACAAAATAATATAAATATTTGCAACTATATAAATAAGTAGTAAAAACCACTTTAAATCAAACAAAAAAACCTTATTTATTTCTGATTAGACAGAAATTAAAAAAACTAAATTTCCAGATATCAAAAATAAATAATTTTTTTTTTATTAATAATAATTATACACAAAGAACTAAAAGAAAAATGAAATGTTTATATAGATAGATGACTCGAATTAATAAATTTGAATTCAGAGATTTTGAAATATTTTCATCAAAGGAATGTCAAATGCAGCTTATTTTATTTATAAAGGATACAATTTAATTTCTTCAGGTGAAGCCCATTTAATTATTCCTCGTATTATCTCTTTCTCTCTCTCTCTCTCTATATATATATTTATCAAATATATGAAATAATTATTTTACATGAGAATTTTGAGAATAATCAATGAAATATTTTACTCACTAATTGTAATAATTAATTTTGTGTATTTTATTATGTAAATAATAAAACAAATAAAAGCAAAAAAAAAATAAAATAAAATAATGAAATTATCGAAATTTTAATCATGTTAATAATGTTTACGGAAAATACTATTAATACATGTAAATATGTATTTGAATATAGATTCTTTGGATAATATCGTTTTATTATTATTTATTATTATTTATTATTATTATTATTTAATAATAATTAAATAATAATCATTATTTATTATTATTATTAAATAATAATTATATAATGAAAATTTTTATAAGAATTGTGTTCACAAAAATATTTTCCTCAAACGAAAAACTTGAATATGCATCGCAGGTTCTTTTTTTGAAATAAATTTCTATTAGTAAATTTATCTGAGAAGCTTTTTACGAACACAAAAAGAAACTTTGCGCTGGACTTTTGCTGCTCTTCTTTGACATTTTGGTGCTTTTTTCCTTTTCTTTCCCTTTGATATTTTCAAGTACACACTACCAAGTACCTTTAAACCATTGCTCTTATCTTTTTTTTCCTTTTTTTTTTGCTATTACAGAAAAAATGCAGATTACTACCTACTTTTTCTTTATTCATTTTTTCTTTCTTTCTTTCTTTCTTTCTTAGAAATGAAAAATCTCAAAAAAAAAATTATTTAAAAAAAGTGGAAAAATTTTGCATATTTATTGTTCAAAATATAAAAATAATAAAATGATAATATAATATTAATATAAATATATAAAAATATGTATTAAAGAAATAAAGAGAAAAATAAATAATTCAAAAAAAAAATTTTGAAAATTATATCGATTTTGGAATAATTTAAAGTTTTATGAACGATGATAATCCACAAGAATATATATATATATATATATATGTATATAAATATATATATATAAAATATATACATATAAATAAATGGCATATAATAAAGGAGAAAAGAAAATATGTTTTTTATGAGGTGCTCCTCCCTTTTACAACTGTGGTCCAAAGAGTTGGGAAGAAACTGCCAAGAGGCATTTCGAACAACTCTCACAGTAGGAGTGAATCCAAATATAATGAGTTCGTCTTCTTCCACCAACGAGAACGGACAAAGATAACGCGCGACAAGAATAACGGGGAGACATCCTTTAGCGCCATTTTCATGCAAATACGCAGTAGATTACGAGCTCTTGTGTCTTGAGATTATTCTCATTGGGTCTTTCCGCTACTACCTATAAATCTCTATTTTTATTTGTCTGAACATTATTCAACAAACGGTTGCAAAAAAAAAGCAATTTTTTTGCCCTTCTAAAAATATGCCAAAATTTTTCATACAAATAATATAATTTTTTTGACGCTACATAAAAAAAGAAATTTTTTCATAAAAGGAGGAAAATTTTATTTTCTAAAAATTTCTATTAGAATTAAAAAAACAAAAAATTTTGCAAAAATTCAAAGCTTAACAGTTTTCTTGTGTGTATCAAATTGATACAAGAATTAAGATCAACTCATGCAACGTTTTGATTCGATATATAAGGTATCAAATTGATCCAAATAATTATCAATAATTTATTTATTATAAATGAACAAAATTTAAGCAATGCACGCTTGATAAATATTTCTAATGCGTTGTCAATTAATAATTTCCTATTACACAATATCATAATCGACATATATGACATTTGTAAACAAACAGGGTTGGGAAACAAGAGCCCAAAATATATTTGTCGAAAGTAGAGTTGGGTAGGATTGAAATTCGCTTTGGACGAATATATTTTGGGCTATTGTTTCCCAACCCTGTTTGTATACAAATGTCATATATGTCGATTATGATATTGTGTAATAGGAAATTATTAATTGCATTAATTTTGCCAACGCATTAGAAATATTTATCAAGCGTGCATTGCTTAAATTTTTTTTCATTTATAATAAATAAATTATTGATAATTATTTGAACCATAAAAATAATTAAAAATTTTCAAGTGATGTGATTGTGAACGTAACTTAAATTTTATGTGATAAAGGTTAGTGTATTTCATTTTATTTCCAAATAAACTTTTTCTTATTTAATTGCTCGCAATTTGTAAGTTTTCGCTTCTCTCTTTCTTAAAATTCATAATAAAAGTATTTTTAATATCTGAATATTCAGTGCAGTGAATAAATTAATTAATAAAATTGTCAATAAGAGCATGCGCCAGCCATGACAGTTATAATTTGATACCAATTTAGGTATCAACAAATGATCCCATATTTTGGATCATTTCTTGAAAATTATTCAAATATTTGGAATCAATTTGATACCTTTTATCGAATCAAAACGTTGCATTCCAAAATGATACCATCAAGTTTACAGTGAATTTCTAACATGGGATTGTTATACAAAAAAATTAATAATAGCAGCTACTTTGTCAGGGAGAATTTAAACTGCTTCCAAGAGTTCTTTTAGTGAATTAATTATTCTCGATTATTTAGTTGTTAAAGTCCGCCTTTGCTCTTTTTATATTTATATATATATATATTCTCGACTAACGTATTTATCGCTTTCCTGAGCAAATTAATTGTAGCCATTAATCAAATCATTCGGAACCCATAATCCAATAAAGTGGCTAATTAACGGTATACGAAAGGACAACTTTATACTATATATATATATGTATTATATACATTATATAAAATTTTTGCAATAAGGTCTTTAAAATACATTTTATAATACTTGAGGGACAATTACTTCTTTTTTTTTTTGATAAAATTTATTTCATTTCAAAAAGCTCGTGAAAATTAATTCCTGCCACGAGAGACATATTTCTTTGCAGAGTGTAATTAGTTCACTTGAAATTGTGTGATGTGAATTTGCATACCTAGCTTAAATGAAACTGTTTTCAATCAAAATGAAATATTTCCAAAATGTTTTCGAGAGACTCGCTTGCAGGCATTCAAAAGTGAATATTAAATTTCAAAAGTTATTGCATTTTTTTTTTTTTTTAAATATTTAAATAAATGACATGAAATTTAGTATTTTTAGAAGATAAATTTTAATTTCTCTAAAAATAATTATTTATAATACTTCATAATTATTTTTAGAAAATTTTTTAAGAATATTTTTAAAAATTAATTATTACTAAAAGAGTAAGTGTTTTACAAACAATATAATGTAGAAATAAAATGTGCGAGCGTAAAAAAAAAGTAATTTCCAGAAAAGTTTTTAACGCGAGTGAAAAAGGGGTTTTTTTTTTTTTTAAAGATTCGGAAAAAGTTAAATTTATATTTGTACAGTAGAACTCTCGCGAATAGTCGCAAGTTAGTTAAAAGTGTCGGGGATCTCCTTGGAAAATAAAGTTGAAGCACACTGAATAGAATTTCATTGAAAGCATAAAAAAGAGGTCGCGATTCCTCTCCCCAGTTATTTACAGACCTAATCTTGCAAAAAAAAGAAAAAAAAAAGAGTTGTGAAAAGAAAAGTTGTCGAACCATTCATTTAAAAAAGATTGATTCTGATTATTTACAAAACGGAGGAAGGGGAAAAGAAAAGTTATATGTAAACATTATTCTCGAGGAAAAAAAAAAAATATATATTGTTCAAAGTTTCATACTGAAAATCATGGAAAGGTTCAAAGTTAAAGTTAAGGACTACAGAAGCAGCTGACATGGTTCTCGAAATATATATATATACACAGAAACTTACCGTTTGGTAGCTTCCAAGTCTATAACGTGCCCGTTCCTCTTCCATTGCAAGGTAGGTTCCGGATGGCCTCGAGGCGGTCCGCACTCTAGCAAAGCAGTTTCACCAGTCGCGACCCTCGTGTTCTGAGGTTCCACACGAAACTCGTCCCTCAGCACTGAAACAATCGATACGCAAACTGGTTAGAAAGGTACCAACTACCAATTAACTTTGTGACCAAGTTTGAGATCAACCTTCACGATCAAAACTTCTTGACTCAACCAGAGTTAATTACATTTACATATACTTTATGCAAAAAGGAGTGGGGGGTTGCGATGAGGGAGGAAAGAGAGAGAGAGAGAGAGCAGTCCGCAACTTTGCTCAAAAAAAAAAATTTTCTAGACATTTCGTACAAAAAAAGTTAAAAAAAAAAAATTTACACGGATATTAACTTTTTACTTTTAAAAATTTATGCGCAAAACAGAAATTATTCTCTGTCACTAATTATTTCAAATTCTGATAGTGAGAATAAAAATTATTTTTCATTTTATCTGATATCAAATAGTGAACAAAATCGTTTATCAATTTTAAATCTTCCCCGCCGGTAGGTAATCGATATATAGAAATATCGAACGCGAAGAAGCGACATAACCTCAATTTTTATATTTGCCTTCGACTACTGTGTCAATTTTTAACATGCTATTAAAAACGATAATAACTATAAAAAAATAATAATATTAAATTAAATATCACTAGTAAATTAATTAATATACAATATTTAGAAACTGATACAGTTGAAACAAAATTGCATAATATATTTTCACAGAAAATTATAAGGTATTAATATAAGCTGCAACGCTTATTTTAATGCCTTTTAATTTTCTGTGTTTCTCATTTTTCTCAATATTTTACTTTCTAGAAAACTAACCTCAAATTTGCTTTATTGATTACAAATTTTATAAATATGAAGAAATTGTTAAATAATTATATTTTAAAAGCATTTTTTGTACATTAAATCTGAATAATAAAGTTTGTGATAATATTAATAAATATATTATCATCACGTATGGCTGTATCTATATTTCAATCGCATTTTGTATAGTAAGAGTACAAATAATTCTGGCAGTATTAAGCAGTTATTTCTATCAGTGTAATACTTAATCGAAATTAAAAAATAATCAAATTCCCCGAATTTTTTTGGTTCTAGGGTAAATGCACCAATTACGGCGCGTTCATAAAAAAATAACTATTATTACTATTATATTTAATATAACTGTTGCCAAATGATTAAAAAAAATTATTTCAATCTTTTTTTGATACAATTACTTATAAAGATGCACATTTAAATAATTATTAATTTAATTATTTGAGATCAAATTTTTTTCTGCGCCGCAATTGAAACATTTTTAATATTTCCATTGGCTCTAATTTTGGCGGGTAAAGTATCTTCAAAATACATACGTATACAGAAAATTATAAGGTATTAAAATAAGCTGCAACGCTTATTATTTTATTCCAATTTTGCTTATTTTAATACCAAAATGGATTAAAATAAGCAAAATTGGATTAAAATAATAAACATTGCAGCTTATTTTAATACCTTATAATTTTCTGTTTAATTTTGGTCACCGAAACTGATACAAATGCGCCGCAATAGAAAATTATGGTATTAGTTTTAATTTCTCATATTTGTTTAAATAATCGATTTTTATAAAGTTAAAATTTTTTTAAAACCTTAATAACATAAGCTTTTAGTTTAATAAGTCTTAAATTAAGTTTATAAAATAGAAATGTCGAATTTTCTATTTCAAAAGTATTTTGATTCGAATCGCGCCGCAATTAGTGCATTTACCCTATAAATGTTGTTTGGGTTGAAAATTTTTGCACAACGAAAGCATAACGATTATGGTAATATAATCTTGGAATTATAAATCTTTTCGACTTTAGATTATAAAATATATCTTGTATTTTAAAACAATAAAAGCCGGATTAGATTATAAAGATTCGCAGATTAAATTCCAAATTCAGTATGAAAGAGTAGAATGTAGAAATTTAGTCAAAAAAAAAGGGTAAAATTACAAATTCAGTACATGAGAAAGGTGTTAATCTGATTTTCACGAACAGAGAGCGAATTTCAACTATATATACTCTATTCAACCGAATAAGGTGACAATAAATATCCTCAAGTTTCTCCAATAGACTTGAGGAGAGATTTTCAAGTAAAATTTGTATCCTATTTCACCCAAAATGGACTTAAATTCACCGGCAATTCTTGTTATAGGTTCTAAAAAGGGGATTGCGAATACGATCCGAATTCTTGGTCGTATTTCTCTCTCACTTGCTTCCGTACTTGGCTTGATAAGGTATAAGGTAAGGTCTCCAGTGAGAAATTTATTGAGGAGAGTGAGAGAGAGAGAGAGAGAAAGGGAAAATGAAAAGGGTCGGCCAGAGCAGTTAGGTTCCAGGTCGTTTAGGATATATCCCTCTATTGTAACAAGAACGATATGCATGAACGCAAAATAGATGGATAAGAATTGGTTGATGTATATATATATATATCGTCGACTGACTTTGACATAAATCAATTGTTCCCTCTCTCATCCAAGACGACATTTCTCGGATTTTTTTTTTCTTCTTTCGCCTTTTCCGCAACCACCGCACATGTTTAGCATAACTGCTCTTGAGTTTCGCAAAACCACTTTTCGGTACATTTATCGCCTTTTTCAAAACCTTGCCTGCGCATTACCATTTATCACTTCTTTAAGAAAATATTTCGAATTCCTTGTTGAAGCTATATATATAGGTAAAAACAAACGTTATTCTTCCTACTAACCTAAAGGATTTGAATTTGATTTCTATTTATAATTTTGAATTTTAAGTAAACTTTTAATGGTTATGAATTTTCACATGATGGTTACATTCCTTGTGAACCGCGAAAAGAATTTTACTAAAGCCGATTAACGAGTCTTTCAACCGTACTAATGCCACGAGATGAAAAGTGTAGGAAAGTGGAAGAGGATTTAATGTACTTTGAAAAGTTTCCGTGGCACTATATATATATATATATATATAAGGAAAATGTGAGGCTCTCTCTATCGTTTTCTTATTGCGTCAAATGGGTTCGCAATTATATTTAACGTACTGCCTACATTTTTCCTTAAAAATGAAAATATGTCCCACTTTTCTCTGTCTTTTTTTATTCTAATTATCCTATTTTTCCAATTTTTATTATTATTTACAATGGATTTTTTTTTTAATAACAGAGGAAGAGTTTTTATTAGCTTGTTTGTTTTTTAGGGTGAAACGACGAGCGAACCCTAAAGATGATATTTGAATTTTTTGTTTCAATTTATTCATTGAAAACAATGAATACATTTTACGAATATAAGAAAAACAATTTCCTTGCGGCTAAAATTATTTTTTCCCTGTGAATATATTTGGGTGCTATAAAATATTTTTCTCATTTGCCAAAACGGACTTTTTTTTTCATTCCTTTTGTATTGATAATTTCTGTATTGTTTTCTCTCTGTATTAATTAATTTCGTTGATAATATTAAAATTAATTTTAATAATAATTTAGTAATTTTAATGAGAAATTAAAAATTAGAAATAAAATTGAATTATATCTTTAAAGAAAAGTGAATTGCAAGTTCTTGTCGGTTGAACCGTTTGTCGCACACTTGTCAACATTATCTGACACCCTTTTAATCTCGAGGTGCAACCAGAGGGCTTGAAATAAGATCCGAACGTGAATGCACATCGAATGCACTTTTTCTCTCTCTCTCTCTCTCTCTTTTCTATATATATAAAGAATTTTCAAGATATATCGAAAGGCTTTAAATCAATGTCCGAGTCAGAAAATAACTGTGGCACACGAGGGAGATAAAGACAGTGAAAACCGAATGAAATGAAAGTTAAAGAAGGACAGGAGACATGTCGTTGCAAAGAGCGGAGCATAAAACGTTATATTCTCGAAGCAAAGAGAGAGTACAATGGGGGCCTTTCATTTAGAAATTGGATCTTAGGATCTCCCTTTTGCTCTTGGGCGCAATGACTCTGTCTTTGTTAGATGAATCGAGAGGATTTATATATATAATATTGATTCCAAAGAGGATGTGGTCAAGATGAAGAAATCGTGATGTTTGTCAAAGTTAAAAATTTTATGTAATAGAGAAATATATTTTCTCATGTAAATATATATATATATATATTGTAATTTTAGTATTACTAGGTTAATTTAAAAGTACTGATTTTGGTAATTGATACCAAAAGTACCAAAAATAAAAATTTGGATAATTTCACAGAAAATTAAAAGGAATTAAAATAAGCTGCAACGCTTCTTATTTTAATCCAATTTTGCTTATTTTAATCCATTTTGGTATTAAAATAAGCAAAATTGGATTAAAATAAGAAGCGTTGCAGCTTATTTTAATGCCTTTTAATTTTCTGTGTTTAGTATCGAAAATAATGATTAAAATTAATTTTGTAAAGTAAGGGTTATTGAGATTTCTCAGTGGCTCTTTCTCTCTCTCTCACTCTCTCAACGACATGCGGAAACTCTCAACAATCGTTTGAGATTACTTTTTGACCTTTTGATCTCTCTCTCTCTTTCTTTCTTCAGTTTCTTCGAACGAGAGCATGCATCTCTTTTAAAAGTCGTCGTCGTCTGTTAATTAAGACGTTCTTCCCGACTTTAAGATGGTAATTATTATTTCTGTCGACTCAACTCGGCGAATTAACTCTTCGTGTTGTCTCTTTCCGCGACACGTTCCCAAGGTCTCTTTTCATTTTAGCTGCGTTTTTTTTTATGCACGCGTTTACAGTCATCAACATTGTATATATATATATGCGCCGAGATGTATTTAAAAGTTTATGGGTTTTTTGATATTATAAAATATGGTTATATGATATAATATGTATATCCTTTCATTTATAAACAAGAATCGGTTTGTCTTCTAATAAAAAAAAAAAAAAAATAGCAAGATTCAATTAAAAAAAAAATGTATTTTATATTTATGGAAATGATTAAATTTAATATCAATTGAAATGATTTCACTTATTTTGTATCGTTTCATTCATTTACAAATTGTTACTTTGACCTTTTTCTTGTGGTTATAAAATTTAATTTCTATTTATTGAAAACTTAATTTATCGATATGATTTATTATTAAAAATTATCGTATATTTGCTTTTTCTTCACTGAGAAAAATGTTTAGTCAGAGCAACTAAAATTTGGTTGGGCCAACAAAAAAATTTTTTTGGTATTTAAGCAACCAAACTATTTGTTTGAGTGAACCAAAAAATTTGGTTGAGTGTTTTTTGTTGGCATAACTAACTAACTGTTCTCTTAAGCGATGAGCTGAGAGCGAATCAAATTATTTGATTATCGCAACCAAATTTTGGTTGGAATTTATAAATGCTCAACAAAATAATTGGCCTAACCAAATGTTTGGTTGAGATAGCTCTACGACTTTGTTTCAGCCAACCAAAATTTGGTTACAAGAACCAAAATTGCCTAATTAAACAATTTTGTTGCAAACGCTAAATTTTGTTTCTTAGTGTTCTGTTTGCAATCGAGAAATGACTATTGATTTTCAATTGTACCTTTTACTACTAAATTATGATTCTAATTTTACTACTAATTTTACTACTAATTTTACTACTAACTTTACTAATAACTTTCCTACTAAATTCACTACCACTTTAATACAGCATCACTACTAATTCATTAATAACTTTAGTACTAAATTTACTACTACTTTACTACTAATCGGTAAAACAGATTTAACTGGTTCAAATCTGCATTATTATGAATAAAAGTCTATGTTGACTTTTGTTTGTAACAGAAATTAATTTGGATTCAATAAAAACTTATTTCTTAAAAAAAACATAAGAAATAAAAAATTGTATACGCTATGTGGAGAATCACCCATATATAAATATACGCGACTGATACCGTAAAAGGGATGTGGAGAAATCTTATATATATATTTTTTTCTTATGCCAAGAACATTGTTAGCACCTTTGTGCAACCGATTTGGAAGCGTGATGTTATTACTGGTCCAGAATGGATTGTACAACACAGACTAAGAGTGAGAGAGAGAGAGAGATGATATCAAATGCACCAGCATCTAGTTGAGTCATAAGTCATGACTCCAAGTTGGCGAATAGGATGTACGACCTTCTATTTCGCATTCGCGACACGCGCTCTTGTGACTTACGAGGGACACGTGACCATTTTGTATGTGTACGAACTATCTAGAATCTAGCCAGAGCAACGGACTAACCAGTGGGTCACGGACGATAACAGTCGATTGTTTGGAATCGATCGAGCATTGTTGTCTCATCCCTTTTATATATCTATAGAGGGGGACTCACATATATATATACATATATGTATAAAGTCACTCTCTGCTCCTTCATGATGCTGTTCTAAAGATGTGCCTGCGTGAAAATTGGTGTCCGCACGTTTTATTCGAATGCCCCACCCGTGTAGTAGTTTATGAAGCGGAAACTGTCGTATATACCTCCGGAGATAATGTTCTCCGATGTGCTAACGATCTCACCATCAAACGATTTAAAACTGTCCCATGGAAAAAGTACTGACGCAGCTGCTCTTCATCTCTTTCTCTCTCTCTCTCCAAGACCTTTTTTAACAAAAGAAACTGTAAACTTGCACTTTATCAGCTTTTCTTGACGTTTGTTGATTTCGTGTTTCTTTTGTTCAACACAAAACCACAGGGAAAATAATGGAAAAAAAATGAAAATTCAGTGTTGCGTCACTGAAAATCAGTAAAATTTTACTTTAGAATATGGTCTCTAAAATAGGAGAGACTAGGAGATAGACACTTTTTACAAATGAACCGTTTCCATAGCAACTGTTTCCATAGCAACCGTTTCCATGACAACTGTTTCTATAGCAATCATTTCCATAGCAACCGTTTCCATAACAACTGTTTTCATGACAACTGTTTCTATAGCAACCATTTCCATGACAACTGTTACCACAGCAACCGTTTCTATAACAACTGTTTCCATGACAACTGTTTTTATAGCAACCATTTCCATAGCAACTGATTCCATGACAACTGTTTCCATAGCAACCATTTCCATAGCAACCATTTCCATAGCAACCATTTCCATAGCAACTGATTCCATAGCAACCGTTTCCATGACAACTGTTTCTATAGCAACCATTACCATAGCAACTGATTCCATAGCAACCGTTTCCATAACAACTGTTTCCATGACAACTGTTTCTATAACAACTATTTCCATAGCAACCGTTTCCATGACAACTGTTTTCATAGCAACCATTTCCATAGCAACTGATTCCATAGCAACCGTTTCCATAGCAACTGTTTCCATGACAACTGTTTCCATGACAACTGTTTCTATAGCAACCATTACCATAGCAACTGATTCCATAGCAACCGTTTCCATAACAACTGTTTCCTTTATAGCAACCGTTTCCATGACAACTGTTGCTAAAGATTTTTTTTATAATTTTATTTTATTATATTATTATTAAATTTTATTCTTGATCTCTAATCTTAATATAATAATTTAAGAATATTTTTAATTTAAAAATGTAATAATATAATTAATTTAATTAAGAATATAAATTACAATAATACACTCAGAAAAATTTTTGGTTTCGACTACTTTTTTCTTATTTTTTTTTTTAGTTTCTATATTAAAGTTTTAAAAATTTAGCAATTCATTTATTGAATTATTTTTTCCTTTTTTTTGCAAAATGGAATGGCTATCATGAAAAAAAAAATTCCGTTTTTAATTAGTTCAAATTGATTAAATATTGAAACACACACACACACACACACACATACATACATACATACTCATTTCCTGGAATGTTTAATCAAAGAATTTTCGCAGGTATATATTGCGGAGAACTATTCAATATGAATCTCTTTAATTATGAAAAATTGAAACTGATTAAAAGCAAATATTACACTATACAAAAGTAATAATATGACAGGATTTTCTATTATATAGGTTCAATTAATTAATGAAAACCATCACTTATCATTACAAATCGAAGGTATATTATAATAATATTATTAGTTATTAAAAAACCATTGTTATTCAATTTTTATATACTAGAAGAATTATTTCAATAAAATAAGATTCTTTTTTGTACCATTTAATATAATAAAATTCTGGCAAATTTTTCAAATTAGATATTTGATTCAAATAAATATTTATTTGATTTAAATAAAACTGATTAATTTTATTAAATTGTATTAATGCACAATTATTTGGTTATTTCAATCAAAATTTGGTTGTTTCAAACAAATTTTTTTCTGACATGAAATTGAGAGAACAAAATTACAGGTAAAATTCGATTAACATCTATATATATATATATATATATATATAATGATATATTTTATTCTCTCGTGTTTCGGAAAAATCGTGTCTGGATAATTTTCTTTGCTTCCGTGTATACTATATATATATATATAGCTAAACGTTTGTTTCAGTCGCGAGTTTCCCACGCGCGCTCACCATACCCCGAGAATGATCCCTTCAACTGGTGTTGTATATATGGAATTATCTTTACAAAGACGAGAGAGAGAGGGGAAATTAGGGTGCTTGTGCGGAATTTATCAATAAGTTTGGGGAAAGTGACAGATGCGTGATTCGAGGCTCTTTTTCATTCATTCAGCCGTTTAAAGATTTTAATACCGCAGACATATATATATTTATACATATACATTGTATTTTATATCGTGTGCCGTGATCATATTTCCATCATGGTTTTTTTTTTTTTTAAAGGGGCAAGAGGGGGATGAAAGATTTTTATCTTCAGTAAACGTACAATTTTTTTTTCTCCAACGTTACAAATAAACTTGTAGAGCTTATTACACTGGGAAACAAATTTATTTGATACAAATAATATCGAATTTGTTATCACAATAAATATTTACTGAATCAAATAGTTTTTGAATAAATTAAATAATTAAAAAAAAAAATTAATAAGTAAATAATATTTCTACTAACTTTGTAAATAACTTTACTTCTAATTTTCTTATTAATTTTATTACTAATTTTATTACTAATTTTCTACTTATTTTCTGCTAACTTTAATATTAATTTTATTACTACTTTTCCTACTACCTTTTCTGCTACCTTTAATACTAATTTTTATACTAGCTTTTTGTAAATTTCCTACTAACTTTACTTCTAACTTTCCTACTAAGTTTATTACTAATTTTATTGCTAATTTTATTACTAATTTTCTACTTATTTTCTGCTAACTTTAATATTAATTTTATTACTAATTTTCCTACTAACTTTTCTGCTACCTTTAATACTAATTTTTATACTATTTTTTTGTAAATTTACTACTAACTTTACTTCTAATTTTTCTACTAATATTATTACTAATTTTATTACTAATTTTATTACTAATTTGCTACTTGTTTTCTGATAACTTTACTACTAATTTTATTACTAATTTTCCTACTAACTTTTCTGCTACCTTTAATACTAATTTTCATACTATTTTTTTTGTAAATTTCCTACTAACTTTACTACTAATTTTCCTACTAATTTTCTATTCACTTTAATACTAATTTTCCTACTAATTCTCTACAAATTTTACTACTATTTTTCCTACTAATTTTCTACGAACTTGACTACAAATTTTTATACTAATTATCTATTTACTTCACTACTACTTTTCCTATTAATTTTTTTTATAACATTACTTCTAATTTTCCTACTAATTTTTCTACTAGTTTTCTACTTCCTTTACTATTAATCTTACTACTAATTTTACTACTAATTTTTTGTATCTATTTATTATTTCCTAAATCAAAAAAATTATAATTATTATAATAATTATAATAATTATAAATTTATAAATTATTATTATTATTATTATTTGAATCAAATAAATGCTTTTTAGTGTATTAGTTCTAAGTTATTTTAAATAATAATAATTATAATAATATTAATTAATAAATGTAATAATAATAATAAATAATAATTAATAACTTGTTTTCTATAATAAATATCTAGATAAAAATTTGTCATTTCATGTTTCCTTTGCTTCTTTTATTGAAAAATTGTTATACTAAATCACATTAGACAAAAAAAAAAAAAAGATTTTCTTAAAATATTTCTTTATAATATTTATAAAAGGAATATGTTAAGAAATTTTTTTTGCCTTTTAATAAATTTTTTATTTGAAAATATATATATAAGGAATGAAGAAAATGTCAGGAAATTACAACGCGAGTATAAAAGAGGGCAGACATTTTTTAGATTAAAAAATATGAAAATTATAAAGGAGAAAAATTAAAAATGAAGAGAGCAAAAAAAAGAAAACGAAGAAAGATGTATAAAAAATAGAAAATATTTTAAAAACTATTTTAAAAACTATTTTACAAAATATTTTAAAAAAATATTTTACAAAATTATTTCTCTAAAACAAATTATTTTATTTAAGTATAATTTCTATCACACGGAAATATTTACAGTAAAAGCCTTTTCAGTTTATATATATATATATATATATATATATATATATATATATATATATATATGCGGTGGGTGAAAGCTTAATAAAATTGATTCATGTGATTAAGGATATATTTGGGTTGGCATGCGAAGATTTAATTCATAGACTAGGATATATCCATTTAGAGAAAAAGAGACGGAGAGAGAGAGAGACAAAATGAGACAGAAAGAGAGAAAGATGTGAGGGAAATAATTATTACGTCTGAGTCAGTTCACTTTTGGGCGCAGGGATCCACTCTGGTTAATACAGTCACCACACACATATGTACCATACGTGCCGGGGGAAAATACTAACGTGTACTTGTTACAGACTCAATGTTTATATTAAGGCTATGAGGGGGGAACACTCAAATGTATGAAAATCGCCCTAGCATTTTCACTGCTCGTGTATGTGTATGTATGTATGTGTGTGTGTGTGTGTTCGCAGCGCAAACAATATACGGAGGGATTTTCTAATTCGCAACATTTGTTCACAGTTACTCTGGAATACGAACGAAGAACGGCACAAATGAGATTCCAAGTGAAAATTGGGGTAAACTTGGGTGTATTAAGAAAACAAGGGAACGAGGTACTAGATGTTTATTTCGTAATTGAATTTCAATTGATCGTATCGAATTAGTCTCAAAATTTTTTTTTTCTTCTTTTTTATTCTCTTCGAAACATTTTTCCTCAATATTAGAGATTTTATAATTTATTTCGTATATTTGTAATTATTATCTTATTAAAAACAAATTAATTCCTCGGAAGAATTTAATTTTTTCTTTTCTAAAGTTAAATAAAAATACCCTTTTTTTACCCTAGGGAGCAAAATAATCATTTTTAACTCTAGGGCTTAAAAATAGTTTTACTCCCTAGGGATAAAAAAAAGTAATTTTCTTCCCTAGAGTAAATAAAAATATCTTTTTTTACCCTAGGGAGTAAAATAATCATTTTTAACTCTAGGGCTTAAAAATAGTTTTATTCACTAGGGAAAAAAAATTTATTTACTTCCCTAGAGTAAATAAAAATACCTTTTTTAACTCTAGGGCTTAAAAATAGTTTTATTCCCTAGGGTTAAAAAAAAGTTATTTTCTTCCCTAGAGTAAATAAAAATACTTTTTTTTACCCTAGGGAGTAAAATAATCATTTTTAACTCTAGGGCTTAAAAATAGTTTTACTCCCTAGGGATAAAAAAAGTTATTTTCTTCCCTAGAGTAAATAAAAATACCTTTTTTTACCCTAGGGAATAAAATAGTCTTTTTGAACACTAGGGCTTAATAACGTTTTTACTCTCTAGGATTAAAAAAGACTATTTTACTCCCTAGGATAAATAAAAATGTGAAAATACCTTTTTTTATCCTAGGGAGTGAAATCGTCTTTTTTAACTCTAGGGCTTAAAGTCTAGTTAATAAATATTTTAAAAACTTATATAGGTACATGATAATAATTAATTGTTAATAAAAATAATTGAAATACATAATGTGTAACAATTGTTTACAATAATTTTAAATAACAATTAAATTAAATATCATATTTAAGTATTATTATTCTTTTTTTTAATTATTTTTATAATTATTATTATTATAGGTAGCAGTTGTTCGGTTTTGATAGTGGAAATATATTTCAAGACTTTGCAATCCATTTTCCAGGTTTACCAAAGTGTTTAGCAAAATGTGCGCGCGGCACACCGGCCGGTTCGGTCGCCGTGCCACGTGCATATAATTCACCAACGGTAAATTAAGCCCATTTTCGACGATAGCTACATACATACATACACACACCGAGTGAGAATTTTACTCGGTGCGGGAAATGTAGAAAAAAAAATAATAAAAAAAAAAAAGAGTAAGAGAGAGATGATAGGATTAAGCACGGCGAAGAGAGTAACTTATGGACAATTAAGATTAAATCCGACGATTTATAAAATTACCCGCGAAAATGGGACCGCACCGGTAATAGGCTGTGTGTGTGTGTGTGCTCTCGGATTTTCTCTCTCCTTTCATTTCGAATTGCAATGCTTTGAAAACCATACTCCCGTATCTAACTAAAACAGTAACATATTTCAAATTGTTATAGTATTACACAATTGTTGGTAATTTAAAAATCTGATTGTAATATTTAACGAGGTAAACCAACAAAGCTCTGTGCGATTCGCGTGTTTAGATAAAAGGGAAAATCCTTTTTGGTGCCACAAAGAATATACACAATTTTATATGTAAATTACTTTTTTTTAACAATTTTTTTTTTTTTTTTTATCTAAAGTACAATTATATTTTGAAAATGCTTTTTGTTATCTTTTTATTTATATGGATCAGTATTTTTGGATATTGAATGAAAAGGTAATTTTATTATAAAGTAATAAAAAAAATAAGAAAGTACTATAATTATAGATATTCAATATTAATTAAAGAATTACAAATTTTATATTAGAAAATAATATTTTAGAAATTAATATACTAGAAATTAATATATTAGTCATTAGTATACTGGAAATTACTATATTAGTAACTAATTTACTAGAAATTAGTATAGTAGGAATTAATATACTAGGAATTAGTATAGTAGAAACTAATATACTAGAAATTACTATTTCAGTCATTAAATTACTAGAAATTAGTATAGTAGAAATTACTATATTAGTAACTAATATACTAGAAATTACTATATTGTACTAAAAATTAATAAATTAGTAATTAATTACTTGAAGTTAATATAATAGAAATTAATATACTAGAAATTAGTATAGTAGAAATTACTATATTAGTAACTAATATACTAGAAATTAGTATAGTAGGAATTAATATACTAGGAATTAGTATAGTAGAAACTAATATACTAGAAATTACTATATTGTACTAAAAATTAATAAATTAGTAATTAATTACTTGAAGTTAATATAATAGAAATTAATATACTAGAAATTAATATATTAGTAATTAATTTACTAGAAATTAGTATAGCAAAAACTAATATACTAGAAATTAGTATAGTAGGAATTCATATACTAGGAATTAGTATAGTAGAAACTAATATACTAGAAATTACTATTTCAGTCATTAAATTACTAGAAATTAGTATAGTAGAAATTACTATATTAGTAAATAATTTAGTAGAAATTAATATAATAGAAATTCCCACATTAGTAATTAATGTAGAACAAATTAATATAGTAAAAATTAATATACTAGAATTAAATATATTACAAATAAATATAGTAGAAATTAATATAACAGAAATTAATATACTAGAAAATAGAAATTAATATATTATGGTAATGATTAAATACCAAATTTCAAAAGAAACTTTATCAGTCACCTTTTTTGAAATTTATTATTTTCATAAATTAATTGGACTTTTATTCAAAAATTTCCTCATTTTTTTTTGTAATCGAAACCAATTTGATTTTCTCGTTGTTCCTTGCAATCAGAGATGGATAAGACTGTCGGAATCAATGATCGATTGCTTCCTGGGTTGAAAATACTCGCTCCTCCCCAGTTGCCTAGTTTCAAAGGCAAATTACAGGGAAGTCCGATCATTTCAACTTTGATTATTGCAGTGAACAGATTTGCTTGTTTGAAACGAAAACAGATGCACACAATTATTTACATACACACACACACACATACATATATACACAAGAATTGTTCTCCACACATTCTAATCCTTTGAAAATAAAAAACGAAGCGTATATAACAATTTACCTGTAAATTAAATTGTAGGAAAAAAAAAACAGTTTTTATTTAATAAAACAGAATTTTTCTTTTTTTTTAAATTTGACTTTATTCAATTTTTTTTATTATAGTAATTATATAATTGAAGAATATTCTTTTTTTTTTTAATTATTATATCATTTTTTGTAATTAAGTTGCATCGCTTTTCTAATTAAAGTGATCCATTACGATTATTTCATCAAAATTTGTGATTGAAAATTATTTGATTGTATATGCAGAGAATGTATTTACCTTAACTTTTAATTAATTTGGTTTACTGTCCCCCTCTTTATATGGATAAATTCTGATAATTAACACAGAGTTAATTTTTCATAATCATTATATAAATAAATTGAAAATTCTCACGAAATATTAATTAATCATACAAAATCATCGTATTTATGGGAAAAAGTCGATTTTACACTCAAGTATTAAAAAAAAAGTAATTTTGTACTTTAGGGAAGAAAATAGCTTTTTTAACCCTAGGGAGTAATAACATTTTTTAGCTCTAGTGTTAAAAAAGACTATTTTACTCCCTTGGGTAAAAAAAGGTATTTTTATTTACTCTAGGGAAGAAAATAACTTTTTTGTGATTTTTTTTTAAATATAATAATAATTTTTAAATATTCCAAATAAATTTTTTTTTTATAATAAAATATAATTTGTAATTAGTGAATGAATCCTTCAATTAAAATTTAAAGTACAGTTAAATATTCACTGAGGAAAATTAAATAAATTCAGTATAAGTATACAATATGTTAATTAATTGTTTTCTTTTTGTTATTTTATAATGCGACCGATAAAATGGTTGTTAATTTACATGACGTCGACACGGTACCTGTTGAAGTTATGTATAGTTAATGACGTGACATCGTCTAAAACATATCAAGTCGTCGCTCTTGAGGATTAGCGATATCGCATGATGCAAGATTATTCGCTCGCGCTTTTGCCATTTTCATATATATATATATATGAGCAGCTGATTAGACCCCGTGAAAGTCGTTTTGAAAATAACCGCGCCCGATGCAGCTTATCGAGAACCGGGATTATTAAGCCTTAAAATATGGATTTTCAAGCCTTGTACAACTCGCAAGGTAACTGATAAAAATAACTGCAAGTACTTCCTTGTTAGTGCCGCGCTTTTTTACTGACCTGGATGATAATGAAAATGATAAATTGTTGCCAATGTCTGCAGCTCTTTTATTTTTAAACTGTTGTTAATTTTAATTATTTTTAACCCGACTTCTTTTTTGTTTATCTTGCAAAAGATAGTTTCGACGTTAATAAATTAAGAAACATTTTTTTTTTCTATACGTATATTGTTTTCATTTATATTTATATTATAAATACATAAATATGTGAAATTTATTTAAATGTAATAAATTATTAAATATAAATTGAATTGAATGGAGAAAGAAAAGAATAGAAGCATAGAATACAAGAATTTTCTAGACACAAAAACGCATGCGCAGATCCGCCATTCATCTCTCACCTGAGTTGCAACAGTTCCGCCGCAAAAGCGCTAGTATCGTCAATTATTTTTCTTTTCGAGTCGTTTTTATTTGACGATACTAGCGCTCTTGCGGCGAAACTATTGCAACTCAGGTGAGAGATAAATGGCAGATTTGCGAATACGTTTTTGTGTTTTAGCAGACGAAAATAGACTCGAAAAGAAAAATCGTCAATAAAATTTTTCGAATGTACCCTGTTTATTTCGTTGCGTATAAATTTTGGTGTATTTATATTTTACATATTCGTGAAGATGAAAAAAACTTTTTAATTCAGTATGGGGATAATTTAAAACTGACTTGTTTTGTTATCGGTATGAAATATCTCGTCTAGATAGATCCAATATGACGAGTTGAATTTCTATATATAAATCGTTATTCCTTTTCGTTGGAACAAGTGAAAGCACTCGCAACCCCCATTTGGCACGAACCCCTGTACATAGGAACAGGGCGTACAGTGTCTGTGACAACGTCACGTCAGGCCAGGGTTACGGTTAGACGATTCTGCTAACCCAATCACGTATATAGGGATGTTTCGAGGACATGACACATCCTTGGGTACACAAGTCATAACATGCTTACGGTATTTGCGAGCACGAAACAACCCTTGATGTTGCTTTACTCAACGCTTGTATTGTATATGTGTGTGTGTTTATATATATATATATACATCACCCTCTCTCCTCTTCAACCTCAAAGTAAACCAAAGCTAGACTTTCTTCGATGTTATAGTCGGACGAAAGCATTAGCTGATTAAGATGGGCTTTTCGAACACTGGAATTTCTCTTGCAAACTTGTGAACTGCATTGCCTTCGTACGGAATACTAAACACTGAAAGCTCCAAAAACTTTTCCATCTAGCCGATAGTGTATGTGTGTGTGTGTGTATTTATATATAGGTATATTTATATAGAAAGAGAGATTCTATTTCTTGGTCGAAATCTTGGCTGTTATACCTCTTAACGCCAACTTTCAAAAGTCATTCTTTTAAAGTTTTGGTCCTGTCGAAAATCAGAAACGAGCTGACAGATTCTGTCTGAGCGCTTCTTTCATATAAAGATTTTCCGATATTTGTTTTATATATATTTCAGACGTTTCCAGACTGTAACTTTTCCTCTGTATTCCTTATAACATTCGCTACAGGTATATATTTATTCAATATTTTTCTTTATAATAATTATATTATGATTTGTAATCATTTTTTTTTTTTTTTTTTTTTGAGTTAAACTTCTCTAAGTGTATTAATTGAGGCATCTTAAAAAAGGCACACGTTCGAATCTGCATCACAAATTTTGATCCATAATGTTAAAATTGTGAAATTTTCCATATCAAATAATAAGAATTAAGTGTTAAAATTTTATATTGAACAAAATTTTAAACCAAAAACTTGTGATGCAAATTCGAGCGTGTTTTAAGATCCAGAGCCTCAAGTTAAATGTTAATTCAAAAGCAAAAACTAATTCAATAGTTAAAATTTTTACTAAGTCAGATTTAGGGTTAAAAAAGTGATTCAATATTTAAAATTTTTACTATAACAATAAGTCAGATTTAGGGTTAAAAAAATGATTCAATAGTTAAAATTTTTACTAAGTCAGATTTAGGGTTAAAAAAGTGATTCAATATTTAAAAATTTTACTATAACAATAAGTCAGATTTAGGGTTAAAAAAATGATTCAATAGTTAAAATTTTTACTAAGTCAGATTTAGGGTTAAAAAAGTGATTCAATATTTCAAATTTTTACTATAACAATAAGTCAGATTTAGGGTTAAAAAAATGATTCAATAGTTAAAATTTTTACTAAGTCAGATTTAGGGTATGGATATATTTTGTTTATTTTTTTCTTTCTGTTTTGAATTTCAATTATTTTCCACATAATAATTTAATTTTAACTACTTTTACTATATCAAAATGAATTTAATTTCTCCTTTTTGTTATAAGATAAAGCACTATAATTAATACAATGTTACAATCTTATATTCCATTGGAATTGGATTAATAGCAATTAGAGAAAATAATCACGAATATCGAATAATTGTTACATATAGAAATTCTAGTGAGGCATAAATGGAAATCCCGTTTTGACTCGCATCAAATATAGAAATCTCATTCATTTTCATGGCTTACCCCAAAATTTGGGCTCTAATGTTCTTAAATTATTGTAAATACAATACCGCACATAAACAACAGATGTTAATTGATTGAAATTACCTCAGGGATTAGTTTTCGCATCTTGACTATATATATATATATATACAGAAACGGACTTGTTAATACCAAAATACGGAAAATCATCTTCTGGATCATGCGTTCTCATCAAGTACAAGTTCTAATTAATTAGGATATAATCACATCCGGCTTGAGTGACCCAGTTAAGAGCACACTTCCGCTACAATGGAAATGTAATCCGATTTTGGCTCTCTCTGTCTCTCCTCTCTCTCTCTCTGTGAAATCGCACACAGATCTGAAATTACTGGCTTGGCACGGATACCTAAGTCCTCTTATCGTAGACGACACTTAGAGTACTCGATACGTGCAAGTTAAATACAGCTATTAGAGAAACGTGCTTAGCACCGCAATAAGACAAATTTACAAATTCCTTTTAAACTCGACACGAACGCACACACACACACACACACATGTACTCTGATTTTATACTCATGTGAAATCCTTAATACAAGAACAAAACTGCAATATATGCAGTATTCAAAATTAAAATTCTACACTTCTTTGCTAGATTTTCAGAAAATAGTATTATCGTGAGAAAAAAAATAAAGAATTTAATTTGTGGAATGAAAATTTCCCACGATATTACTTTTTTTTTTTTGAAAAGTAGAAACAATAATAATGAATCAAATACGTTTTATCAAAATTTTAATATAAGGTTACGCAACTTAGGGGCCGTCCATAAACTATACGTTACCACTTCTTCATTCTTTTTAGACCCCCTCCCCCCCCCCTCGTTGCCATTGCGTTAAATGCATTTTTTTTTAGATTTTTTGACCCCCTCCCCCTCTAAAATAGGTAACGTAGTTTATGGACGGCCCCTTAGCTACGTTGGGTCTTCGTCCTATCAGGGCCCTAGTAGGGAATGAAACGCTGATTAGGGCCAAATCAGGGCGACTAGAAAATGTGGATTTTCTAATCGGGGCTACATCAGGCGTGGCGTTTCATTCCCTAATAGGGCAGTCTAATCCGGCCCCAATCTGATCCCTGGCAAAATTTCTGCACGGGAGCTATTTTTATTTGTTTGGCATAACTATATTATTAGTTGGTTTAAATAATTAGTTTGTTGGAATAACTATATTTAATTAGTTATCTTACTAAAATGGTTATGACTAACTAAATGGTAAAAGTAACTAATATAAATTAGCTAAAATACAAATAAATTTCCTCTAAATTTTTTTTTTTTTTTTTTTTTTTGTAAATATCAGAGGGAATCTCCTTAAGGAAATGCATTTAATAGTTTTACCAAGGTGAAGAAACTGTAAAATTATAAGCAAAATATAAATTTTATTCCTATAAGTCTCTCTCTCTCTCGCTCTCGAATGGTAAAAGTAAACAAGCGCCTTGTTTACACGCATAGTCGTGATATCACGACTTTTTGACCTCCTCGCGTTCCCTTGAATGCAATATGTGTAGAATATATATATGTAGAGTTAATAAACCGATTCAGTGTGGAGAAATTGTGTGTGCACGTTAAGTCTATACCTCTTTAACAATATGCTTAGCTATGTATAATACTATATATATATATATATATATACGGGTGTCGTGTCAAAATCGGATCGCGTGCAAGCTTTTACAATGCATAAATAAGCGGTATACTTATACACCCCCCCCCCCTTCCCCACCCTTCATTTTTCTTTTATGTAAATTCAGAGAGCACGGCGAGACTAGATAAATTTAAATCTATATATACTAATTTTAGAATTATATAATTAAAAAATAAAAAAATATATTCTACCATTAGGGGGTAAATATATTTATTTTTCTCGATTGCGTTTTCTTATTAGATGGAAAATAATATTTAAAATGTTCGAATCACGAGGATATGAAATAAAAGGTGAATAAAATTAAATAAAGGGATGATTGAAAGTAAGAAATTAGTGATAATAGATAATGAAAATAAAGTGATTTAATTTTTTATCTTATTAAACAACTTTTTTATTATTGAAATAAAAATTAAACTATTCGAAAGAAAATTATTCCAACTCTAAATTATTTTAAAATTATTTTAAAATTATTTTAAAAGTATAACATACTAAATTGAAAATCAAATTTGAAAATTAAAAAAAAAACGAATAAAATCCACCCCTGACTCATTATTTTTGCATCACGACATAAATAAATAAATAAAAAAAAAATGTTAATTATATTTCTTGGAAAGTATATAAGACCTAAATTCCACGAGTTTATATAAGGAATGAACATTCTATTTCGTGCATTTAATGTCTGTTTCTAATGGAACTACACGGCTAAATTAGTCAGTATTCGTCGAGTTCAAATATATACCACAAGAACATATACATATATAGATATATACATATAATAACTGATTCAATTAAAGATGTTCATTAATATAAATTATATATATATATACCATCCTTATGCCATATCTAAATCCATTCACGTTAAACCTAATGCTAATGTAACTGAATCTTATCTCATGACTTTTGCTATAAATAAACATTATTGAAAGTGTTTTTTTCACTCAATTTTTGTGTTAATTAAATTTTTTTGTTAAAAAAAAAAAAAAAAATCATGATTTTTATCAGTTTTGAAAAATAGATGCAGGGAGAAAAAAACGTGAACTCAAAATGAGTAACGTACATGAAAAAAATATTTGATTTAAATAATCGGTTACTTGACAACACAGAAAATTAAAAGGCATTAAAATAAGCTGCAACGCTTATTATTTTAATCCAATTTTGCTTATTTTAATCCATTTTGGTATTAAAATAAGTAAAATTGGATTAAAATAATAAGGGTTGCAGCTTATTTTAATACTTTATAATTTTCTGTGAAACGGATTTGATTGTTTTGCCTATTGTTGATAAAACAGATTTAACTGTTTTACCAACTGCTGATAAAACAGATTTAACTATTTTACCAACTGCTGATAAGGCAGATTTATCTGTTTTACTAACTGCTGATAACAAATAAATATATTTACTTGAACCAAATAATTTCTGTATTTAAAATTTAATTGAATCAAATAAAAATTATTTGGTTTAAGTAAATTATTTATTTTAATAATAATATTAAGTAACGTAATATTTGAAATAAATAATTTTTTTTTTACAGTGTAAGCTACTCTTTTTGAAGTGCAACAAAAATTTGTCAAGTAGATGGCGCCGCTTTGTTTGGCTAATTTTAAACTACAAACAAAAAAAGTGTCAAGTAGGTGGCGCCACTTTGGCTAATTTTTAATTACAAATAAAAAAGTGTCAAGTAGACGGCGCCACGTTCTATGTCGTTTGACATTGGCTTATTTTGAACTGCAACAAAAATGAGTCCAATTTTTTTTTCTGTGATAATAAAATATTTTTTAACTATTCACTTTTTTGATAAAAATATATTTTTTATTGGGTTATACTACTTTTGTCCCTGTTTTTTTTTTTGCTTAATGTATATACAAATATATATATATTTGATAATACTGAAAGGGGAATCCAACTTTTTACGACCGATCGTCTTCCCTATAGGAGACTCTTTGAGATCTTTAGGGTCGTTCTAGCGGAGCCCAGCGTTGAATTAAGAGAGCGTAGAGTACAATAAATAAGAAGATTCGCGAGTATATCTCCAAGGAATTCTTAAATTACCTGCAAGTACTCTATTTGCTACCACGAAGCTCAAGCGCGGAAAACAAAAGTAAAGGGAAAAAACTTGTTTTTCAACAAGTTTTCCTTACCTTTTCTTTCTTTTCTTATTTTTTCTTTTCTTTTTTTTTTTTAATTCTTTTAGTCTATATACCCTTTTATCTCTCTCTCTCTCTTTCTTTCTCCCCCCTCTTCTATTTATCAATGTCGTATAACATGCATTGAAGAAGAAATAGACCTGAAGCTCAAGGGGAAATTATAAGACGTCTTCCTTTAAAGTTTTCCAGTTATTGTCTTTTTAAAAGACCGGGAATAATTCCTTGTGCGCTTTCAACAAAAGATATTTTTCAAACCCTATATTTCCCTACGTTTTCAAATTTTTTTTTTTTTTTTCCAATAAACTCTGCTTTTATGAAATTTTTTTTTTTTTTTTTTTAATACTATAAAAGTAATGAATAAATGAAATGTAGAAAATTGTTTTTTGTATTCGAATTACGGATGCAAAAAAAGTTATAAAAAATATTTAATGATAGAGATAATTAATATAATAACAAAAAAGGCGAATAAAAAAAAAAAAAATAATAAATATAATTATACAAAAATCAAACACGGAAAAAAATCTTTAACTGGAACAGCAATAATGATTCTCTGGAGTAGCAAAAAAAAAAATTTCGTTGTTTTAGTAAAACATTTCTCTGTTCCAGTGAAACTTATCGCTGTTTCAAATAAATATATTTTTCCGTGAATAATAATTATATTTATTACTATATTAATTGTTATTATATTTATTATTTTATATTATTATTATTATTATTATTATTATTATTACTTATTATTACTATTATTATTATTATTATTATTATTATTATTTTATATTTGTTATTTTATAATTTTTTTACAATTTTGTTTATTTAAAAAAAATATATTTGTAAAAAATAACAAGGATATTGAAAATAGAAATTGGATAAGAACCGAAAATAGAGATGTATGTGTGTTAGTGTGTGTGTGTGTGTTTTCTGAAGAAGTCCACGCTTTATGAGTTCGCTCATAAAATGCACTCAAGAGCTGCACCCTAAGCGAAAACAAAAGTATATAGAGAGATGCGAGGAATCCTCCCACTTTGAGACGCATTTCGTTTATTCTCTCGTTTATATATTTCTTTTTTCCTTTCTTTTTTTTTTTTTCTTTTTCGTTGCCCGCTGTTTCACGTCGTATGATGAGTCACAGTTTCGCAGTCGAACAGCCTGCCCCTTGTGTTTAATCATTGCGCATGTATATATATATATAAATTATATGTATGTATTTGTATATATATACTATCATACAGGATTAAGTTTTACAATTTATCTGGTACTTTTTCCGCGGATGTGAAATTGATCCGCGAGTCTGTATATATATATATATATATATATATATATATATATATATATATGTATATATATATAGTTGCAGCTAACAACTCATTTTGTACGTGCCCAGACAAGGAATGAGAAAAAATTAATGTTGTGGAAAAAAAATTTCGTCTGCACGAGAAAGGACAGCAAAAAAAAAAAAAAGAAAGAGAGAGAGAGAGAGAAAATAAAAGTTCTAAATAGTCAAGTACCTTTCGAGGAAATTTAACGAATTATCAGTATAATGCATCTTTGTAAGAGGAAGATTTTGATTTCAAGTGTTCAAAATAAAAAAAAAAAACGAGTAACAATATAAAATAAATAAGATTTATTATTTATTTAGTAATTTATTTTCTAATTATTTTACTAATTATTTTACTAATTATTTACTAATTATTTTCTAATTATTTACTAATTATTTTCTAATTATTTACTAATTATTTTCTAATTATTTACTAATTATTTACTAATTATTTACTAATTATTTACTAATTATTTACTAATTTATTATATTAAATTAATTGAAAACCTTAAATTTAGTTTGTCTGGACTAAAAGTACTTTTACTACTAATATAAAGTAAAAAATGACCTAGAAACTCCACTGACTGACTAAAAACCGACAATAACTACTGAAATCAATTTTAAAAAATTCAGTATTAAAATAAGCTGCAACGCTTATGATTTTAATCCAATTTTCCTTATTTTAATCCATTTTGGTATTAAAATAAATAAAATGGGATTAAAATAATAAGTGTTGCAGCTTATTTTAATACCTTTTAATTTTCTGTGTTCTCTCTAAATCTGAATAAGTGAAATTTCACTTAAAATGTGTCAAAAGTCTTCCACGTAGAAAAATAAGTGTATATGCACTTTTAAATAAGTAATTTTCACTCAAAAATAAGTAAAGTTTCACTTATTTTTAAGTGCATATACACTTATTTTTCTACGTGGAAGACTTTTGACACATTTTAAGTGAAATTTCACTTATTCAGATTCACAGAAAAAACTTGGACTCATTTTTGTTGCAACTCATTTTCTTTTGGGTATCGAAATGAGTATGGGACAAACTTCATGTTATTCAAAATGATATTGGCTGGAATTTCAGATTTCTAAGTTGGCATCATAAGCAGAGTAATTTTGTATTTCAATTATTGTTTCTAATATTTCAACAACACCAGAAAGATTATTTTGACCAGTACGAATATTTAGAAGTTTTTAAATAAAAATTATTTATTATTATTTACGTAGATAATAATTAATTTCATAAGGTTTTTAAATTTACCGCTATTATTTAAGTTGGCAGTACCGTTCCTGTTGTCAAAACACATGTTTTCATTTTTCTAACCTAAAAACATATTTCCTTTATTATTTTATTACGCGATTACAAGCAATTTTTAATCAAATATATTAAGTCTAGCGTGTTATTTACTTCTTTGTAATTATTATATTTCATGTTTTTGTGCAAAATTATTCGTTATTTCACAATATTTTTCCATTTTTCTTTTTCTCAAAATGAAACTTGCCTGTTTCATTTTGATACTTTTACCTTAGAACTCGAAATGAAACAACCAGTTTCATTTTTGTTGCGAATCAAATTGAGTATAGAATCTATACTCAATTTGAATTCAGGTTTTTTCTGTGAATTTAGAGAGTTTATAAAGTTCAACTGTGACTAATATTTACTATTTAATAAACGTTTCAAAACAGTTCAAAGGGAAAAAATAGAAAAACAATGCAAAAACAAATAGAAACAAATCGCGTAGAAAAGTCAAATAAAATAACACCGAAAAACACAAAAAAATAAAGAGTAAAAAATAAATAAAAAAAAAAAAATGTCGCATTTGTCTTTTTATTAGATGAACAAACGTTTGCCCCTAGTTCGCACTCATTGAAATGAGTATATTATATATATATATAGTCAGCGACCTATCGGATGCAGGGTTCTTTTCTGTCAAGAGGTCGAACCCTTCCTTCCCCTCCCTTCCCCCCTCGCTATATCCATATCATTTCTTCTTCTACCTCGTTTTTTTTCTTTTCTTTTCATTTCTTTCTTTCTTTCTTTTTATTATTCAACGATCCTATAAACCCCTCAATATATATATAGGTACACATGTGCGTAATGCTCGTATGTACATACGGTGTATATATACACGACAGCATAAGGTTGGCGTGGACGTCGCACTCATTAGTTTGACACACGTAAAGAACGCAAGGCGTTCATGAGGAAAAAAAAGGACCCTTCAATTCTTTCGCTCCAAATCTCCATCCCTTTTGTGTTAATTGGAGGTCGTTTTTCTGACGATGCACACACACACACACAAATACCCTTTTTTTTCTTCAAGGTCATAATTTCCGCTTCACGATAATGAGAAGAACATTTAACCATTTTCATTCTTGACTTTGCGATCTCTTTAAAAAAAAAAGGTACATTTTTGTATATATATAAAGCTCTTAGAGACTGATTCTATAATGATGAATCGTCTATTTTCTTTATGTAATTTTTAAGCTCAGTATTTAGAGAAAATAGTTTTTAAATTTAAGGAAGCTTATTTTTTTAGGCTGGATTTTTTCTATTCATTTAATTTAATTTTTTTATTTCAATTTCTTCAATTTTGAATTTTGAGGTTATGTTTATTTTCAAATAATATTTTTGTAATTTAACATTGAAACATGAGGTTATGTTTGTCTTTAACCTATATGATTTAACATTCGACCTTGAATTTTTGAGGTTATGATCGTTTTAATCTTTGTTTCTGCAATTTAATTTTGAACCTTGAGGTTATGTTAGTCTTAAACCTATGTTTTTCACAGAAAATTATAAGGTATTAAAATAAGTTGCAACGCTTATTATTTTAATCCAATTTTGCTTATTTTAATACCAAAATGGATTAAAATAATAAGCGTTGCAACTTGTTTTAATGCCTTTTAATTTTCTGTGTTAACATTCAACCTTGAATTTTGAGGTTATGTGCAATTTTTTTTCTATTTTAATTTTTTTTTTTAAATTTATTTTCAATTTTTTTAAATTAGTAGTAAAAGTAATTTTTAGTCAGACAAAACAGATCCAAGGTTAAAAGTTTTTTTTATTATTAATTAATGTTAATTAAATTCGGAACTTTTAAATTTTTTTCATATCAGTAGTAAAAGTCAGTCCAAGTCAGACAAAGCAAATTTCAATGGTTTTTTGAACTCTGTATTAGTAGTAAAAGTATTTTTTAATTTGACCTTAACTTTTAATGTCTATTCAAGTTTTTATCAGTAGTAAAAGTAATTTTTAGTCAGACAAAACAAATTTCAGATCTATTCAAAATTTCTATTAGTAGTAAAAGTAAATTTTAGTCAGACAAAACTTTTTTCAGTTCCAGGCAACTTTCTATTAGTAGTAAAAGTAAGTTTTAGTCAGACAAAACAGTTTCAGATTGTTTCAATGAGACATTAGTTTTTTGTATTTCTAACAGTAGTAAAAGGTAGTACCAGTCAGACAACACTGTTCAAAGATCAATTAAACATTTTTTATTCGTAGGAAAAGTCAATTACAGTCCTAAATTCTTTAAAATTTCGTATCAGTAGTAAAAGTCAATATATACTACACTGAAAAAAGGGTTTGGTATTGACAAAAAAATTTTGGTTGCCTTAATACCAACAAAACGTTTGGTTGTCAATACCAAACCCTTTTTTCAGTATAGTCAGACACAATAGTTTAAAGGGCTTTTAAACTTTTCTATTAGTAGTAAATATTAATCGTGGAATGTCTACATTTTATTTTTGTATCAGTAGTAAAAGCAGTACTAGTCAGACAAGTTCTTTGCAACTCTGTATTAGTAGTAACAGTAATTATTAGTCAGCCAAAGCATTTTTAACACACTTTAAACATTTCATTACACTCAGAAAAAAGATATGTTTTAACCAAATGTACCATTTTTTTATATTTACCCAATTTTTTGTGGTTAGTTCAACCAAAATTTTTTTTAATTCAAATAAATATTTATTTGATCTAAATAACTGTTTGGTTTATTTTAATAAATTTTATGAACAAAGAAAAAATTTGATTGATGTAAATAAACGTTTGGTTTATGCAACAAAATGTTTGGTTAACTGTATATCAATGGATTTATTTTGTTGATTTAACCAAAATTTGGTTGCTTCAAACGAATTTTTTTCTGAGTGTAGTGGTAATTGTCAATTACAGTTGAAAGTTTCTAAATTTTTGTGTATGTCAGTAGTAAAATTCAGTACAAGTCAGACAAACTAGTTTTAGCTCTTTTGAACTATTAGTATTTTAATTTTTATATTGTTTTGTTTATAATATTTTTTTTTTAATTTCTTTTTTTATAATATCTTTTTCTTAAATTTCTTTTTTTTTTAATTTATATTTTGCTGTTTCTTCTTCTTCTTATGGTCGTTGGGCTCTCTTTACGTTTAAGATATAACTATAAAAATACCTTTCTCTCAACGAGCGCCTCCTACTTTCCCTTCCTTTTGAACTTAGGATGGAGGACTACTAACGAGTGGAATGCTACGTGGTTGTGTAGGGACTTCACCCTTTCGAGGAAATATTAAAACTACCCCCGCGGGCGTTTCGAAGAGGTCTAGCAAATAAAACTGTACGCGAGATGACGACGACGATCCCACTTTTGAAATCCCTTTGGAACAACTGTAGACGATCGCAAAAATGTATTCTCGCGTTGGATGAGTATAAAAGGAACATCCTAAATAACGCATATAGTTTCAAAACACACATTACTCAGTTTTTCATTATACAAACAAACATATATACACACACACATTTTTTTTCTCTTTATTTCCTTTTCTTTTTTCTCCTTATGAGTCCTTACAAAACATTCCTTAATTAATAAAATATTCATTTCGTGGGAAAAATTTAAGTGACAAATTTCTTTTTTTATAATTTAATATCTATTTTTAATTTTTATTTCTATTTTCCCCCCACCCCGTTTTACCATGTTATTGATTGAAAATTGAAGAAAAAGTTTCATGACAAACGATTAGCATTTATATAAGGAATGGATCTATATGAAAAAAAAAAGTTTCCATGACTTTTTAATGTTTCAAATTGCCTCACACAATTTAGTGTAGAACTCTCAAAACTTTTGCAGACGTTTTTTTTCCTTTTTGACAAATTTGCGAATATACACCATGCAAAAAAAAAAAAAAAAAAAAATAATTAATCATCCATCATCTTTTTTTAAATGCTATCTCAAAATATGAAAAATGGTGTTTTCAACTTTTCTTGGCAACAGATTTTACAACCTCTACAACTCCTTTGAGAGTGGAGGGGCGGGGGGGGGGGAATTAACGGAGACAAATGTCTTTGAATATTCACGGAATATAGAAAAAAATTTTTGATGATATTATCTTCTTTTCGATTTTTTTTGTAAATAAAAAAAAAACAAAGGGAAAGAGAGAGGGAAGTTATACTCGTTCTTAACCTATTTTTTAACATATAACTTTGAATTTTAAGGTTACGTTCGTTTTTAACCAATAGTTTTACAATCTAACATTAAACTTTGAGGTTATGTTTGTCTTTAACTAATGTTTTTGACATGTGACATTGATTTTTGAGGTTATGTTCGTTTTTAATTTATTTCTTATAGCTTCCCACGCAGCAGCTAAACTTACAGCTCTATTGGCAACATTGGCTTAATATTTAAATATTGCAGTAACATTACAGAAATAATGGCAATATTAATGTAATCTTGCTGTAATTTTAAGTAGTGTGGGGAATATGGCCTTGAATTTTTGAGATTAAGTTCGTCCTTAATCTGTTTTTAACATTCAATCTTGAATTTTGAGGTTATGTTCGTTTCAATCAATATTTTTACAATCTAACTTTAAGCCTTGAAGTTATGTTCGTCCTTAACCTATTTTTTTGACATTTGACCTTAAATTTTGAGGTTATGTTCGTTTTTAATTTATTTCTTATAGCTTCCCACGCAGCAGCTAAACTTAGAGCTCTATTGACAACATTGGCTTAATATTTAAATATTGCAGTAACATTACAGAAATAATGGCAATATTAAGGCAATCTTGGCAATATTGCTGTAATTTTAGATAGTGTGGTGGATATTACCTTGAATTCTTGAGGTTATGTTCGTCCTTAACCTGTTTTTAACATTCAATCTTAAATTTTGAGGTTATCTTCGTTTCAATCAATATTTTTACAATCTACCTTTGAGTCTAGAGGTTATGTTAGTCCTTAACTTATCACAGAAAATTAAAAGGCATTAAAATAAGCTGCAACGCTTATTATTTTAATCCAATTTTGCTTATTTTAATCCATTTTGGTATTAAAATAAGGAAAATTGGATTAAAATAATAAACGTTGCAACTTATTTTAATACCTTATAATTTTCTGTGTTTTTAACATTCGACATTGAATTTTGAGGTTATAATTGTTTTAACCTTTGTTTTTGCAATCTAACTTTGAACCTTGAGGTTATATTCGTCTTTAACCTATATTTTTAACATTTGACCTTGAATTTTGAGGTTATGTTTGTTTTAACCTTTATTTCTACCAGACCTTAAATTTTTTAGGTTATGTTCAGTTCTCGACACGCTAAGTAAAACCACTATAACCAGAGGCGGCAAATTCTTTTCATAATTTATAGCGAACATATATATATTTGAATTCCAAACTGAAGAAAGTAATAAAAATATTTTTGCTCGCAAGTGGAAATTGGAAATAGGAGTTGAAGGAGAGTGGGGGGGGGACTATTGTCTTTAGTTCTTGGGAACACAGACGGTTCTCGATGCAGAAACCCATTATGCACTATACGCAGAGCCCTTGCGCACCATATTTGATATAATTAAAGTGCACAAATAAACACAATGGTACAAGGTTCCGGTCCAGAGATACCCAGAAGGTAAGTGCATTCAATGCAAATATCTCTCCTCTGTCTTGAATATAGCGTGTATGGTGTGTGTACATATATATATATATATTCGAAAGTTGACTCTAACTCAACGCCCCGCGCAACTCTTCTGAATAATATTTGTTTTTCTATAATATTTATTTATTTATAATAATCATTATTTTACATGTAAACAATCTTCGTCGCTTTTTTATCAAAAAAAAAAAATATTCCACAATTCAAGTTATATTAGCTTCTATTTTATAATAAAAGTAATAATAGTATTAATAATAATAATAATAATAATAATAAAAACATTAATAACAAATAATAATAACAATTATTATTATTATTGTTATTATTATTAATATTTAATATTATAATAAATTGAAATAAATAATAATATAATTATAATATAATATTATAATATTTATAATGATAATAATAAATAATTAATTAAAATACATATGGTACTTTTCTTTTCTTATCGAAATATATTGTGCATGAAATTAAATTCCATTGAATAAAATATTTAAGATTTCAGTGTTTAAAATAGTGTACCCATATAAGTTATTTAAAGAATTCAATCAAAACCCTCGGTTATTTTACCTTTAGCGACATAAAATCTCTGATAGTGGATTTTTTTTTTTTTTTTTATTTTATGTAAAGGAATTCGATAATCTCTCTTTCTTCCCTGGTTTGTTATCGCGCGGTTCCATATTCTTATATATATATACTTCTTCCTACGCGAAGATAGAGGACTATGAGAACAAAGCAATATCCCGTTAGAAGTGGATTTCTTATCGAACTACAAAAAAAAAAAAATTTTTTTATCAGAGTATTTTATCTTTCATAATTTTGTGCGATTTTTTTCTTTTTTTTTTGCATTTTTTTTTTTATTTTGGTATACAGTTATAACTTTGTTTAAGCCGACAAAAAATAATATTATTCTATTATAAAATTATTATTTATTATTATTATTAATTTTTTTTTATGTTATTTTTTTGCGTATACATATAAATATTTGGTATGTATATTTGTTATCAGTAGTAAAAGTTTATTATAGTCAGACTACTAAAATTTTTCTAAATTTTTTATATCAGTGGTAAAAGTCATTAAATAGTCAGACAAAAAAGTTAGAAGATTTTTTGTACTTTGGATTAGTAGTAAAGTTATTTTTCAGTCAGACATAAGAATTGACAAGGTTTTTTGAGTAACCTTTTTATTAGTAGTAAAAGTCAATTAAGGTCAGACTTTCTAAACTCTCTTAAAATTTCGTATCAGTAGTAAAAGTCAATAATAGTCAGACACAATAGTTTCAAGGTGTTTTAACCTTTTTTTTCTAATTATAGTAGTAAATATTAATTACAGTCGGACTTTCTTTTTTTTTGGTGTAAGTAGTAAAAGTTAATACAAGTCAGACAAAAGAATTTTTAAATTTTTTAAACTATTTTTTTAAAAAGCAGTAATAGTCATTTTTAGTCAGACAAAACAGTGCCAAGGTGTTTTAAACTTTTTTTTATTAGTAGTTAATGTCAATTACAGTCAGACTATTTAAATTATTTTTTTTGTATTAGTAGTAAAAGCCGTTTTTGGTCAGACAAAAAAATTGCTTAGGTCCTTTAAATATTTTTATTAGTAGGTAATGTCAATTATAGTTGGACTATAAAACTTCATTTTTCATATTAGTAGTAAAAGTTATTTTTAGACAAAACAAAAAATTAACTAGGTTTTTTTTTTAAATTTCTACTAGTAGTAATAGTCAATTTTAGTCAGACAAAATTGTTTACAAGTGCTTTTTAACTTTTTATCTGTAATAAAATTCAATTACCGTCATTTCGTATCTAAATAGTTGATACTAAAATTCATTATTATTATTATTATTATTATTATTATTATTATTATAATTATTATTTTAGGGACCGTCCATAAACTACGTTACCAATTTTTTATTCTTTTTAGACCCCTTCCCCCCTAAAATAGGTAACGTAGTTTATGGATGGCCCCTTTTATCATTATTATTATTATTACTATTATTATTATTATTATTTTTTTTTATTAGTATTATTATTATTATTTTATTTATTTATTATTGTGATGATTAGTTAGAATATTTTTGTTAAATATTAAAAAATCAATAAATATTAATTTTTCCAAAAAAAATTTTTTTTTTTTTTATCATAATGTGATCTGTTTTGGAATATAAATATATCGTAATATATATAAATTGATGTCACGTTTCATACGCTATTTTCCGTTGCGTGAAGATTGACCAGTATCCTCCCTCATTGTGCTCGACCAATGACCATAAGTCAGTCATTAGAGTCAACCAACGTCTGGCATCCCTGCTGCTTTATGTCTTTCTCGAGCTCTCTGGACCGTGAATCCATAAAATTACTGTTCTACTATGGTGGGCCATCTTTGAACCAATAAGATGTCTCTTGTGTCTTAATGCCACTGAGAGAGAAAGAGCGTGCGTTTAAGAAAGATAAAAAGAGAGACAGAGAGAGAGAGAGAGAGATAGAAAAAAAGTAAGGGAAATAGAAAAAGAGAGAAACAAAAAACGAAAAAGAGAAACAGAAAAAGAAAGAAAAAAAAAGAGAGAGAGAGAAAGTTTTGTGGTTTTCCAAAGAATCGCGCAGAGTGACACTGACTTGCAGCTATTAATGTTCGAGTTGAAAGACGACAGGCGACACGAGGCTAAACGATTCTTCCGAGAGGGCCGATATAGTGTGTCGTTGCGTTGATGGATGCTTTTTTTTTGTATCACAAAAAAAAAATTTTTTCTTGTTAAAAAAAAAATCTATTCAAGTGGTTTCGCCCCCTTGATTAATGAGAGCCAACTGATCATATTAGAGTATCAATGAAGTTTCTGTCTTTTTTTTTACACATTTTGATACTTATATTTTCATTTCGAATTATCGTTCGATTTTATCATTCAAAAAAAAAAGTGTTACAAGTAAAAATTGTACAAATTTTCCAAAACAAAAAATTTATGGTATCAAAATAAGTATAGCGTATTTTTATAGTGTAAACAAAAAAAGGTGTCAAGTAGATGGCCCCACTTTGGCTCAAAGTGTAAAATAGGCAGCGCCACTTTAACTCATTTTGAACGACAAAGAAAAAAGCGTAAAGTGGGAGGCGCCACTTTGGCTCAAAGTGTAAAGTAGGTGGCGCCACTTTGGCTGAAAGTGTAAAATAGGTGGCGCCACTTTGGCTCAAAGTGTAAAATAGGCGGCGCCACTTTGGCTCAAAGTGTAAAGTAGGCGGCGCCACTTTGATTCATTTTGAACGACAAAGAAAAAAGCGTAAAGTAGGTGACGCCACTTTGTATCAAAGTGTAAAGTAGGTGGCGCCACTTTGGCTCAAAGTGTAAAATAGGCGGCGCCACTTTGGCTCAAAGTGTAAAATAGGCGGCGCCACTTTGGCTCAAAGTGTAAAGTAGGTGGCGCCACTTTGACTCATTTCGAATTGCAAACAAAAAAGTGTAAAGTAGGTGGCGCCACTTAGCTTCATTTTAAACTGCAAACAAAAATTGTATTTTCTAACCAAAAATTTAAATATCGATTTATTAACAAGAAAAAAAAATTTTTTTTCCCCCTCTTTTAGAGCACAAAGCGAAACTAATGGTTTTCCAAGATAAAGCTGAAAAAAGCCACGTGTTTATATGAGGGCGGAACTTTAAAAAAAAAAAAAAAAAAAAAGGAACGTTTATAGCCAGTCAGAATGACGAAGGATAACGCGCGATGCGTTTTGTTGATATCGGAACACATACAGAGAAATATATACATATATATATATAGATGTACAGTCACGTGCAACATATTAGAGGAGAAACTTTTTGAGATTAGCGATGGTACATTTTGCAGGTTTGTCGTGCTGTCTCGAAAACTGTCCCACAGGATTTTCATTTTAACCAGATAGGATCTTTGAAACAACACCTTACCTCTGGCACTGATCGAAGGGCAAAAGGGGGCGCACAAGGGGACCCAAGGATCAGTCCATGACTGCCAATTACAGGGAGATACGAGCCCTAGGCAATACACGCGCGCTGCCTGACCGAGATTCAAGATGCGCAAAAACGATAACTCGACCTGCACCAAGAGAGAATTATTCGATCGCATTCCTTATATATTCTCTCTCTCTCTCTCCCTCTCTTTCTCTTCTAAAACTTGATGCAAATGTCCGGCTTAATAAAATGTTCCGTACGTCAGTTTAAAATAAATTTAACGACTTTATTTTTATCACCGAATGTTTCTTTTTTTTATTACTTTTTCTAAAAGTAATTTCTAATTTTTATTTTTTTTTTCTAATAATGTTGAAATTGTAAAATTTATTTTACTACAGTGAAAAAAAATCTTTACCTGGAACAGTGATAAGTTTTATTGGAACAGGGAAATGTTTCACTAAAACAGAAAATTTTTGCTATTCTAGAGAAACATATCGCTGTTTCAGATAAAGATTTTTCGTGATTCAAGTAATTGGTTACTTGACTATTATCAAATAAATATTTACTTGAATTGAATAATTTTTATTTGAATTAAATAAATTGTATTTGAAGTAATAATTTTTCTATTTCAAACAAATACGATTTTAAATAATAATTATTTAATACAAATAATAAATATTTATTTGAATCAAATAACAATTATTTGATACAAATAAATATTTATTTGATAATAATCAAGTAATCGATTATTTGAATTAAATAAGTTTTTTTTTACAGGGTGATAAAGTTCAATTTCTAAAATTTTGTATTCGTACCAGTATTCGTATTCCTACAAATGAATTTAATAATTTATAATAAAAAAAATTATTAATAACCTAATTTGAGGTTAGTTAGTAACATAACCTCAAAGCAAAAAATGATTTTTCCCCGAAAATAGAAATTTATTTAAAATTTATTACACCACATTTTGCAGGTACAATTTTCATAAAATAATATTTTGCCCCTAATTTATTGTCAAATAAAAAAAAATGATTAAAATAAAATTAGAAAATACTTTTTTTTGGGAAAAAGTAACTTTTTTTATTGTATGTCCTTATGTTTTTTTTTTTTTTTTTTTTTTAAAAAGCAGAAGAGACTGTCATTTTGCGCTGACTAATTCAAAACAACCAATTACAAAAAGCTTTTCAAAGAGAGACTTTTTTCTGTATTATAGAAGTTAATCCTCGACTCTTTGTTTTTCTTCTTTTATTATTTGCACAATCGTTTTTTGCTCATTCTGCAATATGAGTAAATTACACGCGTTCTCGTCAAAAGAGATTGCGATAAAAACATTTTTGGATTCTGTTTTTCGATTACATTCTTATATATACATAGAAGAAAAAGAAAACATTTTTAAAAAAAAGTAACATGACTTTTATATTACAGTCGTTTGCCAACGTTTTTTCTAATTACTATTTCTAATAAATATTTTTCCTATAAAAATTTCAGAAATTTGAAAAATTTTCAAAAATTTTTCCCGATTGTTATTTTATTATAAAAGATAACCAATTATTTCAATCAAATAAATTATATTTTTCAAACTTACTCAATACCGAGAAATTTATAGCTCAATATAGAAACGTACCTGTAACAGAAAAAAGGACAATTTTTAATTTTTTTTTGTCATCACATATATGGAAAATAAATATATATATATATATATATATAGATTGAATTGGCACACATTTTTCAATCAAGAAAATGGTTTCTTCACTTTGATTATTATTAGGTGGACAAACAAAACTTCCTTTGATCATAGTGGAAAATGTATTTCGAAACGAAGAAGAAGAAAAAGAAGAATGTTTTCTCTTGATTCAAAGGACATTTTATATTGAACCAAAAGCAAAGTAAAATCGAAGAAGCATTTCTTTTGACCGCCAAACATATAGAGAACTTTTTTTATTTCACAAAAAACTTTTCTCTCGACTATATTATAATAAACTTATTTTTACTTTCAAAGATACATCTTCGATAAAATAATTATTAAGATAAAAAAAAAAAACGTGAATTTCTTTTTTTATTACAAAAATTTTTGTACTTCTTTTTCTAATCTGTATATGGAGACTTTAGAAATTGTTCTCTTTAAATAGAAAAATTTTGACAATTAGGAAATTTGTTTTTGTATTTTTTTTACAGTCTATTATTTTTGATTAATTAATTAATGTTTCAATTATTTAAAAATGATTCAAATAAACTGATAATTAAAAAAAATTCATAATTATTTATATTTAATAAATTATTATATAATACTATAAAATAATAATAATTATTATATTTATTATATTAATTAATGAATTAAATAAATTATCCCTTAAATTACACACAGAATCAGAAAATTCTTTACTAAAATATAAAATTATAAATATATAATACAATATAATATAAAATCAGAATTCAAAATTAAATTCAATAAATTCGGTAAATTAATTTTGCTAATTTAATTAATTATCAATTTTAATTAGTAAACATTAATTTGGTAATTAATTAATTACCATTTTTAATTAGTAAAAATTAATTTGATAATTAATGAACTTATTAATAAACCAATTAATTATTATAATTATAATTATGTAATTATTATTAATGATACTTATACTAATGGATTATAAATTAATTAATTGATTAAATTAATTTAATTAACTATTAATTATTTTTTCCAATCTAATCGTTAAGTAAGAAGATTAAGATTTTAATTACAAATATAAAAAAATGATTGAAACAAAAATTGACTTTTATATAAAAAAGTTAAAATTTTTATATTCGACAAGAACAAATTTATATTAAAAAGTTAAAATTCTCCCATGGATTATACGTGTGAAAAATTGAAAATAAATATAAAAAATGCTATTTTCAAATAAAAATTTCAGTTATTTAAAAAAAAAATATAAAAATTTTTATTATTGAAAAAAAAAATTAATGTTCTGGACTATAAATTTTAAACTCTCGTATATAAAGTTGAATTATTAACGTTCGATTAATATCACCTCTATATATATATATATACATATACATACAAGTGTGAAAGTGACTTTTAAACATTATTACCACCCCGGAATATCAAGATTGTCGAGGAACTAAAAGATCTGCGTTTGAATGACTTTTGAATTGTGTATGCTCTGCTTTTATACGAAAGGTGTTATATATATATGAGCGCGTCGGTTAGATTGTCGAGAAAAATGGATCGATAATATCGTCCAGAGCGACTTTATATATACCGCTTCTGGCGCGCATCAATCTTTTTACGCGATTCGATCGCAGCATAATAATTTCAATTCAATACTGTCCAGTCATGCACAAAACCATAAAAATCTATAGGGCCGCACGTAAAATGATGCGACCGTCAATATCTCGACCCTATATATATATATATATATATGTATATAGTACATGATATACCTCTTTTGTGTTTTGACGCATGACGAATCCTATGACGCAGAAATAAAGAATTAACGCATGACAAAGTGTTATATATTCTGATATTAATTAGTTTTCATTTTTTTTTTAATTTTTAAAAAAAAGAGACGGAAATGTCAAAAAATTGTTGAAATTTCTGTTAGCTGATGTATATGAAGCTTATACCTCTTTTATCTAATGTGGAAATTTCGTTAAATAAAAATTTTGCTTTTAAGGAAAAAAATTTTACCTGAAACAGCGATAAGGTTTCACTGAAACAGCGATATGTTTCACTAAAACAGCAAAAGTATTCTCTATTCCAGAGAAACATATCGCTGTTACAGATGAAGATTTTTTTCCGTGATGCAAAAAATTTGAAGTTAGAAAAATTCGGTTAAATAAAAATTGCGTTAAATAAAAATCTTTAAATTTGAAATTTCGGAAAAATTCGGCTAAATAAAAATCTTTAAATTTGAAATTTCGGAAAAATTCGGCTAAATAAAAATCTTTAAATTTGAAATTTCGGAAAAATTCGGCTAAATAAAAATTGCGTTAAATAAAAATCTGTAAATTTGAAATTTCGGAAAAATTCGGCTAAATAAAAATTGCGTTAAATAAAAATGTTTTAAGTTACCAATCTATTAGAAAAATTCGCCAAAAAAAATAAAATTCGATTAAATAAAAGTTAGTTACTTAATAATAATATTATTATTTACGTTTAATATAACAAGTAGTTCTGTTTCCGAATTTGATAATAAAATTTGAAGCCTGATTTCTGAATTACCGACCGACGATATCTCACAGATGGCGCTTCGGTATGAGTCACGATTTTGACATTCGCTCACAATCAGTCATAGAATTCGTATATTTGTTCTACTTAGTATAAATTAATTTAAACGGCAGTTACCTTTAATGAAAAATCGAATAAAAAATTCTTTAAAGTAAATTTTCATTTATCTCAAAAATTCTCTAATATAGAAAATCGTTTAAATGGAAATTTTGTCAAAAAATAATTCTGATAAATAAAAAATTGTGTTATACCAAATTCAGCTAAAGGTAAATTCTGTTTAATGAAATTCTATAAAATAAAAATTCGATTAAATTAATTTTTCGGTATTAGTAATGTATTTTACGTATGTCGTTGGATAATGGGTAAACCAGATTGCTGAATTACCGACTGACAAAAGATATCACACAGATGGCGCTCCGATATGAGTCACAATTTGGAAATTATTTTTTTTTTTGAGAATAAAAATAAGTGAAATGTCGAATCTTGAGAAAGTTTAATGTGCCAGTAAAAAGGAAGTAAAAAGTTAGTCATATGAATAGGTCGCCTCTAGGACCCGCAACGTATTATCCCAAATCTTTTATCCTTTTGCCGTCGTTTGAACGAAAACCAATTTCGAAGTTGATCCACCTTGGATTGAGCGGCGTTTTTCCTATCATTTATATATATACTATGTATATATACCCGCCTTTTGGTTTGAAAGATCAAGAGAGATAATCGAAACGTCAAGTTTTATCGTGTGGCAGAACAGACATTGCATATAAAAATAACATTCAGTGTCAATAAGTAAATCAGCTTCCAGACGATAAAATGTGTATTATATTCGACTTTTTATATATATATGTCTGTTTCATTTGAATTATTAATATCCGAATGTCTGTGCGATATTTTTATTTTTTAATATTGAGCGTTGAAAATTTTTTTGTATTATTTTTATTTATAAAAAAAGGGTATTTTTTTGAGGAAATAAATTTTGTTTGTTTGTTTTTTTTTTAGAAGAGAGTAAAACAAAATTTTTTGAAAAAAAAAAGAAGGTAAAATATTTTTCTTATCAATCGATTTGCGTGCTAAGGTGGAAGGTATATGTATATATATATCTATACTGTTGGCTTCGGAGTATGTAACCATGTTTTTTAGTGAAAGAAACCGCCTCCGTTCTGCAACATTGGACATTCGAGATGTATCCTCGTATTTCATTTCGTTCCAAAGGCGGATACACATGCATTTATATATATACTATATATACTCATCCACCTAGCTGAAATCTGAGCGATGTTAGTTTGCCAAGCTTTTTGAGAGATGCTATCAAAGTGATGTTTGTCTAGAGAAATTGTATAGAGAAAATAGCTCACAATATACTATATATATAAATGGATAACTTTTACGATCATCTTTAAAGAAAACTATATATATATATATATATATATATATATATATATATATAAAAGAAAGTAAATCATCTTTAAAGCGAATTTAATTGCTCATAATACTAATTTTTTTTAACCCAAATATTTATTTATATTACTCTTTTTTCATATGAAATAAATTATTATTATAATTATTATTATTATTATTATTATTATTATTATTATTATAATAATTATTATTATTTATTATTATTATTATTTATTAGTTAGCTTCAGCTTTTCGGACAGGAATATATGAAATAAATTATTTTTTGTATATAAAATTTAAAACCCACTATGATTCTTAAAATAATTGACTCATTAAATTTTGCTGTATAATAAATTATAAAAAGTTTTTTTTTTATGAAAAAGATGAAAGCGAAAAAAGTTTCTATTTTTTTTTATCTTGGGCGATATTTATTTTTAGATTTTTGAAAAACTATTTTTCTCGATAGATTCTCGCGGTGTATTAATCGTTTCCAGATGTTCGTTTCGTTAATTTGTCAGAGTCAGGATAAATTGAAGGGTTTTTACGTCGCCTCTCTCTCTCTCACTCTCTACTAACCTAAGTTGTTGGTAAATGCCAAAGTTACAAATTACGTCTGTGGTTGCCACACCCGAATCATTTAATTTCTAATGTAATCGACGAATTTGACGTTTACAAATTACAACCACACGTGATAGTGGAAATAAATTCTATTTCCTTTTTTTATTATATTATTATAGCAACTCGATTTTTTCCAAATTTTGTTACTTTTAGTATTACAGAATAACAGTAAATAATAATAATAATAAATAAAAATCGAAAAAAAATTAATCAAAATAACAGAATTTTTTTTTTTTTTTTTTTAATTTAAAATTGCCCAAAGAAATGTGGGGGAAAAAAATATATCATTATCGATTTAAAATAAAAAAGAAAGGTTATATAGTCATGGAGAGACGTGTTGTTATTTGCACGCACGGATAAACTATCGACTGAATTATTTACTATACGTATATCTTCTTGACTTTTGGATAGAGCGACCGATCGGGGTGTAGATTGTCCTCTTTTCTTTCCGCTTTGCTTTGCACGTTCTTCCAAAGCAATCTGACAGCAAAATTTATTGTACAAGAATGCTTTCCCAACCTAAAACTCTTTTCAAACGTTTGCCAAACTTTTATTTCAAAAAAAAAAAAAAAAAGAAAAAAATAATTCCCCGATCTCTATATATATAGATTAGAAAATATATTTAGATCAATTTTTTTTGTCAAACATTTTAGAAAACATTTTATTTACATTAAAAGAAAGATAAAGAAAAAAAGTTAAAAGATCTGTAACGTAGCTGCGTGGTTATAGCACACGACTCGCGTCCCAATGGTCCTGGGTTCGATTCCCTAGTGAGAGATTTTTCAAAATTATTCTTAAGTATTATATATACTGTATAATATAATAATAATATTATATTATTATTATTATTATTATTATTATATAATGCATAAATTTAAATTTTAAATATTCTAAAATAAAACGATACGTTCTCAATTATTAAATTTTTTGAAAAATTAAAAAAAAATCTAAATAAGTAAAATGTAAGCTGGTGCATTACATTCTTTTACTTTGATAAAATTATACATATTTATATGTACAATTGTCTTTATAATACATTTGAAAAAGATGAATTGATACTTTTCCACCCACATATACATTTTGAGTTAAGACTACTACCGCTTAAAAGATATCTTGTGCATATAATATAAGGTATTGGAGAAAATTGTTCAAGTTTGAGCGGAACCTGAATATGATGCTATCGCCATATAATAGACAAACTTTCACAAATACATACATATATATATATATATATATATATACCTAATAAATATATTAGCCTCATGTCGGAAATTAAACATTTTTTTTCTCTTTCTATCAAAAAAATTTTTTATTTTTTACCTAAGATTTATGACTACCGATAATTCCTCAATATAGTTTTAGATTTCTTCTCAAGATAATCATTATACTAAAAATAATAATAATAATAATAATAATAATAATAATAATAATAATAATAAACATATTAGTAATGACTAAAAATTAATTTGTTCTAATTTTTATTCGACAGAATTTCATTAAGCAGAATTTACCTTTAGCTAAATTTGGTATAACACGATTTTTTATTTATCAGAATTATTTTTTGACAAAATTTCCATTTAAACGATTTTCTATATTAGAAAATTTTTCAGATAATCGAAAATTTACTTTAAAGAATTTTTTATTCGATTTTTCATTAAAGGTAACTGCCGTTTAAATTAATTTTTACTAAGTAGAACAAATATACGAATTCTATGATTGATTGTGAGCGAATGTCAAAATCGTGACTCATACCGAAGCGCCATCTGTGAGATATCGTCGGTCGGTAATTCAGAAATCTAGCTTCAAATTTCATTATCAAATTCGGAAACAGAACTTACTTGTTATTAAACGTAAATAATAATTATTAATAAGTAACTAACTTTTATTTAATCGAATTTTATTATTTAGTCGAATTTTTCTAACATTTATAAACAATTTTGTTTAACGCATTTTTTTTTTTATTTCTTTTTTATAAATTTTTATTTTCAGAAAGAAAACTAATTTTTTCTGAAAAAGATTTCTATCTCAAAAGTATACTTATTTTTGAGTAGTATATACGTCATATATATATATATATATGCGAATTCTTGTTGTCCGGGGGGATGCAATTCCCGGACGACGCGATATCCGTTGCGGAAAGGATTTTGTTTTAATTTTTTTTCTACTCTTTTTTTTTTTTTGTTCTTTTTATTTTTTTTTATTTCAGTTTGCCTCGGCAGCTTTTCAAGCACCGCGTTCTGCTCGCAGATAGGTAGGTAAACCGTAAAGCGTGTGATCACACTGGCAATAAATTTGCCAAGTCCACGACCTTGCCTAAACTTAAGCCGGCTTTAACAAGCCCTTCCTCCCCCCCTCCTTCCTTCCTTCCCTCTCGTAGAAGAAGGGAATAGAAACTCCGCGGATTTGGCCAGAATCCAGCCCGCGATTCGTTCGTTATTGTCTGGAAAATGGGTCGACTATAATTGCACTGCTTGTGCACTTTAGATTCCAATCTTCCACTCTCTCTCTCTTTACGTCTCATGCCTCCTGGTCTTGCTTCGGGCATCACACAGAAAGAGAGAGAAAGATTCTCTTTTTTTTTTCTCTATCTCTCTCTCTCTTGGGATTTGCAGGACCTAGAGGGACCTGGAATTGAAAAGGCCGAATATGTCCCGAGCGAAAAGCAGAATGAAAAGATGGTTGTGTGTATAGTAGTTTGGAATCTGCTCCAATTCAGTTCCGCATCAGGAGGATTCAACTTGCGTGCCATCCTTCCTTTTCACGATACACACCATAGTGCCATATATTCTAGAGAGAGAGAGAGAGAGAGACGGAGTTGCTTGAATTTCCCCCCCTCGATTTCCATCTGTGAAATTACCTTCGCTGGAGGAAACGATTGATAATTGGTAACTAATTGGTGCGGCATTAATTTCGTGTTCTATTTTCGTCAATTTAGTCTATCGTTGCTGTGTGCTCTCAACTAAACTCTAAAAACAACTTCTTCAATTAGATTTTTTATTATCGAACATTTGTAATTCTATATCTAATGAAATTCTATTTAAATGGCTTGTATGTTAAAATAAAAAATGTTAAAATACGAGGTAATGTCAAATAAAATGACAATATAAAAAATTACCAACATGGAAATCTACCCTACCGACTGATGGCAAAACAGTTTTTTTTTTGGAAAAATGAAATTATAAAAAATTACCGACGTAAAAATCTACCCTAACGACTGATGGCAAGGTAGATCCCAATGTCGGTAATTTTTCTTAGGTGAAACGATTCTACGGAAACTATTCCACGTAAATTCCGTATGGAAATTCCACACGGAATTCCACAAAAATTTCCGCAAAATTTTTGAAAGAAGTTCTTTTGTAATTTTGCGAATTTTTTATAAGAATTACACACATAATCTCTATACAGAATTGCAGAAAATTTTTGTTGAAATTGCACAAAATTTTTGTTAGAATTTCACAACTGTACACTGAAAAAAATTTAGCCGAAATCTTCAACTATTTTTAGTTAACTGACTTGAAAGTAGTAAAAGTAACTACTTTTTTTGGTTATTTTAACTATGTGCGTGTAGTCAATTTAACTATTTTTTATGGAGTTAAGAATTAGTAGTTAATTGTACTTAACAAAAGTTGTTAAATCAACTTCAAAAATTAGAACAATTACAAAATCTTCTTGATCCAACTAAATTCTTAGTTCTTTTAACTACTTTTTAATAGTCCATACAACTTTTTAAATTCAGTTAAGGACCTATTGAACTATGCAGGGTAGTTAAAAAGTAGTCAAATCTACTAATTTTTTTATTGAGTGTATTTTTTACTGATTTTTTTGTAATTTTAAAATAACTGCTGGTGGATACACTGAAAAAAATTAGTCGAGAAATTCAACTACCGTTAGTTAGTTGACTGAAAAATAGTAAATTTCTTTTGGAAAACGTTTTATTGACCTCTCAAATAAGTTATAGTAGCAGCAGTTATTTTAAAATCACAAAAAAAAACAGCAAAAAATAAAGTTGTGGAATTTTATTGAAAATTTTATGCAATTCTGTATGCGAATTCTTTCAAAAAAATTCGCAAAATTACGAAAGGAATACTTTCAAAATTTTGCGAAATTCTGTATAGAATTTTTGCGGAATTCCTTATGGAATTTCCGTGGAGTGATTTCCGTAGAATCGTTTCACCTATTATATTTTCATTTTTCTTTTCTATCAGTCGGTAAGGTAGATTTCTATGTCGGTAATATTTTATATTAGCATTTTCCAAAAAAAATGTCTTCACCATCAGTCGGTGAGGTTACGTTTAAGGTAACAAAAAGTCTGTCAATAATAATTCGTACAAATTAAAATTCGGATAAAAAATTCTATATAGTAACATTTTATTTTTACTAAAATCCTATCAAACAAAAAATTCAGCCAAATTAATAGTAGTCATTAATGCCTTTCGTGAAAAAAATGATTGTGTATTTATCACGCCATTAAAAAAAAAACAGATAGGTCCTTTTGAATGATAAATTCACAACAAGAAGTAATACTTTTGTGGTATAGTAACTATATATATATATATATATATATATATATATATATTGGTTGGTACGAGAGGCGCCAGGATAAGCTGACGCTTCCCGATATCGTGTGTCTAATATATCGACGAGTTTATTCGTATCGGTTCGCTGTCACGTGTTGGTTTTGCGTCATTTACATATTTGATTGTCGTTATACGTTTTCACAGATACACAGATACACAGAGAGAGAGAGAGAGTGAGAGAGAGAGAGAGTGAGAGAGAGAGAGAGAGAGAGAGGCGGAATATATATGTGCGTAAATTTGCGTATACTTTGGAAAACCTTCGCCTGTCGAAAATGCAAATCGCATCAATGATGGCTTCTCTGATCATTGTTGATTTTGTTTTATGATAATGGTTTTGTCGCGCAGGATCCACGCGCGCGTATGTGTATTTTGTCTCAATGAATTCCGCAATGGAGAAACCGTGTCGACGAAACCTAATTGTTCTTGACGGGCATTTTAATTAATCTCTCTCTCTCTCTCTCTCTCTCTCTCTCTCTCTCTCTCACTCAGTCTTAACAGATTCACACTTGCAATTAACATTCTCTCGTTTATTAACTTTAATCACCCCTTCAAGATCTGTCATAAAGTATATATGATTTTTGATAATGATTTCTCATTTGAAAATATATATGAGAATTCTCAGAAAATGGGAATTTTTTTTTCTGGAAATTTTTATTATTTACTATTTACTATTTACTATTTTATTATTATTTTTGTTTATTTATAATATTCTATTTAAAATTATTTCGACGCCTCCCATTGATAAGATGCCCGTTCATTTGTCAGAATAATAAAATGCCAACTCGAGCTCAGTTCAATATGAAGCTAGTTCAATTGTCAAAATAATAAAAGGCTAACTCAGTTTCCGTATAATATAATCCTATCTCGCATTAAATTCGAATTCAAGTTTTCGTAAATTAAAAAAAGGAGTTTAAGTCGATCAGAATATTAATTCATACTTTTTAATGATTAATTAGTGATTAATAATTATTAATAAAATAAGAAATAGAATAAAAAACAAATAATAAAATAAATGAAAATAAAAAATAGTATTAAAAAAGAAAAAAATTAATTAAATAAATAATTAATAATAAATAATAAATAATAATAATAATAATAATAATAAATTAATAATAATTAATAATAAATAATTAATTTAAAAAAAAATAATATTAGTAATAAATAATTCAAGGCTAAATTAATTTTTTTCTTTTTTAATAATATTTTGGCATTTTATTATTCTGACAAATGAACGGGCATATTATCAACGGGAGGCGTCGATTTATTATATAAAACACTTAGGAATAATTTTTGAAAAATTTTGTTACGCGGAATTGAACCCAGGACCCTTTGGTACGTGTGCCTTGTACCGTGACCACACAGCTAATTCAAATTTGTGAAAATTTTTTACTAATTCTTTAGAGAGTACCTAAAAAATAGTGTTTTTGTTTATTAATTAATTTTAAAAAATTGTATTTTTATTTATTAAACAAATCAATTAATAAAAATTTTATTGGAAATTTTTGTTTTTTAATTTTTTGTGAGAAATTAATTTAATTTTTGGAGGGAATTTATTTGTATAATAATTATTTAAGATTTCTTTTCACATGAATGTACAGAAGATATGTTCTCTCTATATTTAAAATCTTCGTTTATACTTGTGAAAAGGTCACTGTTTGCACTGTTCATTATCCAAAGTGACGGCTGACAAACGAGTTACTTGTATGATGTGTCTTTCCAGATTCATGCTTTTAATGTTATAACACACTCGATCAGATTTTTTATTTTAGCATACTACAAAAAAAAAACTGAATACAAAAAATTTTTCTATATAAAAGTTTTTATAAAGTATTTAAATATTTGTTTCCAAAAATTTATTTTTAAATAGTTTTTTAAAAATTTATATTTAAAAAAATTGTTTAAAATTTGTATTCAGTTTGAAAATTCGTTTACTAAAAAAAAGAATAAAATTTGTTTAAGTGACAAATTTAAAATTATGCAAATTTTTTTCAAAATTGAATATAATTGATCCAAGAGAAAAAAAGAAGAACGTTGAATTTTAATTCAAAATTATTCAAAAGAAGTTTGTTTTGTTTTATCAAATATGTCTTGCCATATTGCTTCGAGAATTTGTCTATATCGTGTCAGTATAATCTATATATATTGTATCTAATATTTGCAAGTCAATAGCGAAACGCGTGAATTTATATGCATAATCAATTTTTTTTTCGTGGGAGTTGTTGACGGTTGCTTACAATGTAGAAATTTTTGTTTTTATTGTTTTCGCCATTTAAGAAATGTAAAAAAAAAAGTTAACAAACTCTTCATTTTAAAAAAAGGAATCAAAAAATAGAATAGAAAATAAAAATAGAAAAAGGGAATTAAAAAAGATAGAAAATGGATTATAAAAATAAATAAAAAAAAAAAAATAAATAGAGTGCGTCCGTGGTTTGGTGGTTAGGCTATCGAATTGCCAGCTTGAGGGTCGTGCGTTCGAATCCCGGCGCTTGGGAATTTTTTCATTGTCAGGTATAAAAGACATAAAAAATAATAAATAAAATAGTAAATAATAAATAAAATATTAAATAATAAATAAAATAATAAATAATAAATAAAATAATAAAAAAATAGAAAAAATACAAAAGGAATAAAAAAATTAAAAAAAAATATAGAAAAATATAAATAGAAAGTATAAAAAATATAATATGCTCCAGTTTTCGTTATACAGATGGATATTAAACAATATGATGACAAAAAGAAACTATCAATATCGCGAAATATTTCAAGCACGCGATATATATATATATATATATATATATATATATATATATGTGATGAAAGATATATATATTTATAAGGTTATAAGATATTTGCCCGATGTTCCGATATAGTATTAAGATACATGATTATCCTTTTAACATATACAGTACCGGTCCTTCATTGACTATCATAAAAAAAAAAATAATAATGTGTACTAAGCGAAAGGTTGTAAACTTGACTTGTCAGCTGATCTTGTAAAAGTAAAGTATTCCTCGTTATCGCGCTCGCAAAAGTGTCTAGACTTGTTTTCCGAGACTTGATAAAACGAGCAGACTTTGCATGTAAATTAAGTAAAAACAAATTTTTTTTTTTTTTTCATCTTTTCTTTTATATTTCTCATTACATTCTATATATTACACAAGTGAAGGAAAAAAAAATTTATATTTATATAAAAGAAAAACGATATGAAGAAGAGGCAATAATGAAGAGACGAAAATTTTCAAGTAGTCATGTTTGGGAAAATACATATATATATATATACGAGAGCGTCGGGAATGAAAATAATTACACGTGACATTAGCAAGATACTCGAAGCAAGGCAAAAAAAAAAAAAAAAAAAAAAAGGGGAATATAATGTATATGTGAGATAGCGCGAGATATAAACGATAATTATGAGCGTTTAAGAACTCGTTGTTCCGGGACCGGTCCTTATATATAAAGGCCCACGGTGGCGTAGGCTGAACGACCGTCCAACTTGATCTAATAACACGTTTTACTTGGTTCGATATAATATGCAAACTCGCGTGTTTCATAGAATCATTTTCATCATTAAAAAAAAAAAAATTTTTTTTCAACAGAAAGAGAGAGGGAGGACATTTTTTTTTTTTTATCGAATCATTAGTTAATCAAAAGTACCGTGAAGATGAAATTACACATATATCCCACTCATAATCATTATTTTTCTCCTCTTCGCTAAATGTATGTAATAATACGAAAATAGCCCCATCATTTAGCACATTATACACCGTAAATAACGTCTATTATTATTTTCTGTTAATTTTTATTTTTTATATTCAATTTTTTTATTTTATGTTAATTTTTATTTTTTATATTCAATTTTTTTATTTTATTTATTTTCCCAAATTTATTCATAAAAAAAATTACTGTTAATTAAATAAAATTTTGCGTTTGTGCAAAAAAAAAAACGAAAGATCTAGAGAGCGTCGATCTTCTTCCTCGAAAAGAGAGGTCATTTTTTCACTTTAATCTGGTGGGAAGATACCAACAACATCGTCTTGAGTATTTCAACAAACTGTGGATATGATGTGGGCATACATTACTTCATTTCGTTCTTTTTTTTATATATATTTTCATTTTTTTGTACATTTTGCGCTCATCGCTCTTTTTATCTTTTCTCATTCGTCGTCTCTCTTTCCGATCATATATATATATACATTTATACTTGAAAGATACCGAATATACGAGAATCTTGAAAATAAAAAAAAAAAAATCTTACTCCGATTTCAAAGCCAAAAAAAAAGAGAAACCGTCAACATAAAACAGGACATAAAAAAAAATAAATCTTAAAAAAAAAATTTTTTTTTTTTATTTTGCTGATATTTGATTTTTCTAATTAAAAATATAAATAGAAATGCGTTAATAATAAAAGTTGTATATATAATTTTTTTTTTTTTTTGTTAAGTTCCTTGAGCAGAAAAGTTAAGGATTGAAAAGAATCTGTAAAAGCACAGCTTTTAATGTACAACGGCGAAGAAACAGGGTAAGTAAAAATTAATTGACGTTAATGCTCCCTTGCGTTAGGAGTTTTTTTTATGCTCAGACTACGGAAAAGGTTGCAGACAATACTAAAAAGAACTAAAAAAATAAAAAAAATAAAAAATGGCATAAGGTTTCCAAAAGAGGGGGGCGTTTTTAGAGACGGATGTACAGAAGTCTCTGCAGACTCTTAAAAACTAAACTCATAAAACTAGATGACTATCGTGTCCCTCCCTCTCTCTCTCTCTTTGGCGAGAGATCATTTTTTAAATGTCAGAATTCTATGAATGGCGTTTTATTAATGTTTCTCGGCACTCCTACATAAAAGCTTGTCTCCATATTTTTTATTTTTTTTTCTATCTGACAAAATATTTCCAATATTCGAGGGAATATTTAACTATTATTAGAAATTAATATTTTCCCAGTTAAAATAATCCATTCAAAGATTAATATTGACAAAAAAAAATTTACTATTTATGTTTACCAAAATTGGAGGAAAATGGTAAAAAAAAGACTAAACAAAATTTAATATCGGAAAAATTTTTTTTTTTACTTGAAACAGCGATATGTTTCCCTGAAATAAGGAAAGTTTTCCCTATTCTAGAAAAACATATTGCTGTAGATAAATATTTTTTTCATTTAATATTATTTGTTTAATATTATATTTTTACTATCAATTTTTTAGTATTATATTTTAATATTAATTTTTAATATTATATATTCTTAGTATTAATTTTTAATTTTTAATTTTAGAAATTTAATATCATATATTTCACAAATCTAAAAAAAAAATTTCCGGAATATTTTATAGAACAAAATTATATAACGGAAATTCATAGCACGCGATGGAAGTTATGTTGAGCAAAAAATAAAAGCAAAAAAAAAAAAAGAGCATGGGATGAATAAAAAAAAAAAAATTATTGAGTGTTACGGAGGAACTCGTGAACGAAAAGCAGAAAAAATCATCGCGCGGGAACAAAGGCAGCAAACGAGAAAAGAACCACATGGCCGCCTTGCGTGTCCGCAAATCGTAGCAGACCGATAAATCTAGAACCTGCACCGGCGCCGTTTTAGTTAAACTTTTGCTTGGTCGTAAGTCCGGGTGAAAACGGTGAAAGCTTCTTAAAAAAGAAAATACGCTAACTCAACGCAATGTACAAGTAAAAACAAAAAGAAAAAAAAAAAAAGAAAAGAAAAAAAAAGAGGGAGAAAAAAAAGGAGAAGAGTTCCTTTCCATTTACACAGGGAGCTTGAGAAACGGAACAAAAATCCATTTAGCACTTATATTTCCAAATTTTCTTTTTTTTTTTCTATGTATACTTTTCTCATTTTGTTTTCAACTATTCCATTTTTATCCTTCTTCCCTTTTATGCGAAGCAAAACAGCTTTTAGGATTTTCATAGAAAAAAAGTCAAAAATTAGAGAATTTTAAGAATTTACTGAAAAAAATAATTTGATTCAAGTAAAATCGGTTTCTTGACTATTAACAAATAAATATTTCCTTGAACCATCTAATTTTTATTTGAGCCAGTTAAATTTTATTTTAGTTAATTTTTATTTTTTTCAAATGCAAAAATTATTGGTCCAAATAGTGTTTACTTACGTTTTTATTTGTTTTTATTTATTTTTAATTATTTCTATTTTTTTATTTATTTTTAATTATTTTTATTTATTTATTTATGTTCCAGTAAATATTTATTTGAATCAAATAAAAATTTTGTTCAGTGTTGTAATTCATATCAGCTGGCTGATATATTTTAATTACCATAGCTATCATATACTACAATAGTCCAAGAAGAATATTGGTTTGGTCTGTTGGATACGGCTCTCGACTGTTGTGCGTTAGGTTTCGAGTTCGATTCCTGTCTCGTTCAGATTTTTTCATTAAATAAAAAATCTCTCAGTGCAGCATAATATAACTTGGATATTAGCATAATATTACTTGAATATTACAATGTAATATTTCTCTAATATTACTTGAATATTATTTGAATATTACAGTGTAATATTTCCCTAATATTACTTGAATATTACCATGTAATATTTCCCTTATATTACTTGAATAATACTTGAATATTACTTGAATATTATTTGAATATTACAGTGTAATATTTCCCTAATATTACTTGAATATTACAATGTAATATTTCCCTAATATTACTTGAATATTAAAATGTAATAATTCCCTAATATTACTTGAATATTACCTAAATATTACAATGTAATACTACATCAATATTCTCTCAACATTACATGTAATATTACCTTGAGAAAAACATTGTAAGATTACTGTAACATTACGAATCTTCGAAGTAATATTACCTCAATATTAAAGGTAATATTTCTTCTGCGGAGTTAATAAATTTACGTACAACTATAAAAAAAAATGATTCCATAAACCACGAACCAAATAATAAGCTTCAATTTTGTGGGTTGAAAAATATATTTACATTTAAAAGCGCAAGCAGTTTATAACAAATTACCGAGAGAAGAATATAAAAATGATGACCACCTCGTTACCATTAGAATTTTACGTTTATCTATTTCCTGACAGTATTATTCGCTTTTGTGGGTTGATAGGTTGCACTTATGTTTGCACTTATGTCCAATAACCACAAACAATATGTCACTGAACATTGTTTGCAGTGAGGTTTATTTTAACATAAATTTTTTATTTTATTTTCAAGTATATGTTATTATAAATTCAAGTGTCAATAAATTTTTGAATATTTCAAAAAAAAAGGATTGAAAGAAAAATAATTATTTATAAATGAAACAATAAATTCGAAGGAAAAATAATTTTAAACTATATAATTATTTATGAGAAACAATAAACATTTGTCATATAGAAAAAAAGAAAGAGAGAATTTTTCAAAAGAAATATTGAAATCCAATAAAAAGAAAAAGATTTAATTTTCTACGATTAATTCATAGTTTAAAGGGGCATGAAAAATGATCGATATCGATAATGGCAAAAAAAAAAAAAAAAAAAAAAAAAAAAAAAAAAAAAAAAAAAAAAAAAAAAAAAAAAGTTCATGTATCTGTTTTTATAAACGCAGTGAGCTCTTTTATAGGCGGAAATCAGTGCGAGGAAACCTGGCTTTATTTCCGTTTATCCATTATAAATTTTATTTTATTTACTATTTTTCATTTTTTTTTTTTTTCAATTTTATTTTATTTATTTTTTTTTTTGAAAAACCGGTAATTTGCGAGATGGGATTTTCAACCTGTCTGGCAGAAGACAAATCGATAGTTGGCTAACGTCGATTTCACCGCATTCAACCACAAATGCGCATCGATGGAGCTTTGTGGCGAAACAAGACGTGAAGCTCAGAGGCTGAATGTAACTAGAAATGCAATTTTCGATCGATTTACTTCACTTTCTCAATGGGTGTTATTTGCCAACTGATAAAAAGTCCATTTGCATTATATCAAAAGTTCTTTCAACTTTGAAAGTTATATATACATACATACACATATATTTCATAGAAATAAATTAATTTACGTAGAAAATAAGTTTTTTCATAATCACTAAATTTTGAATTAGTTAGTGATTTTTAATTATAATTTAACTAATTTAATTAGTTCAATTTTACTAATTCATTTTCTCTGTTCTGAATAGTAAAAGTTTCAACTAGTTTTAATTAGCAAGTCGTTTTTGTTTTTGAATTAGTAAATTTTAATTAATTGATAGTAAAATAAAATTTCGTATCGAATTAGGAAAATTTAATTAATAGTAAAAACATTTTTTACTATCGAATTAGCTAAATTTTAATAAATTGATACTAAAAGATTTTTTTTTGCTAATGAATTAGTAAAATGTAACTAATTAATAGTAAACAATTTTTTGTACTATCAAATTAATAAAATTTAACTAATTAATAGTTAAGAAAACTCTTTTAGTATAGAATTAGTAAAATTTGATTAATAGTGAAAAAATTTTTTACTATCGAATTAGTTAAATTTAACAAATTAATAGTAAAATTTTTTTGGAACTACTGAATTAGTTAAATTTTTATTAATTAATAGTAAAAATAAACTCTTTTAGTATCGAATTAGTGAAATTTAACTAATTAATTTAAAAAAAAACTTTTGTTACTATCGAATTAGTAAACTTTAATTAAAAGTAAAAAATAAATTTTAATAAATTGATACTAAAAGATTTTTTTTTTTGCTAATGAATTAGTAAAATGTAACTAATTAATAGTAAACAATTTTTTGATCTATCAAATTAATAAAATTTAACTAATTAATAGTTAAGAAAACTCTTTTAGTATAGAATTAGTAAAATTTGATTAATAGTGAAAAAATTTTTTACTATCGAATTAGTTAAATTTAACAAATTAATAGTACAATTTTTTTGGAACTACTGAATTAGTTAAATTATTATTAATTAATAGTAAAAATAAACTCTTTTAGTATCGAATTAGTAAAATTTAACTAATTAAGAGTAAAAAAAATTATTTACTATCGAATTATAGTAAAATGTAACTAACTAATAGTAAAAAAAAAACTTTTGTTACTACCGAATTAGTAAAATTTAATAGTAAAAAAAATTTTACTATAGAATTATTTAAATTTTACTAATTCGATACTAATTACTAATACTAATTACTAATTATAGTAAAAAGTAACTTATTAATAGTAAACAAGTCTTTATCCTATAGAATTTAGTAAAATTTAGAAGTTTAAAGTTAATAGTAAAAAAAAATCTTTTAGTATCTAATTAGTAAAATTTAACTAATTAAAAATAAAAAAATAGTTTACTATCAAATTAGTAAAATTTAACTAATTAATTGTAAAAAAAACTGTTGTTACTGTCGAATTAGTAAAATTTAATTAATAGTAAAAAAAGGCTTTTGTTACTACCGAATTAGTAAACTTTAATAGTAAAAGAAATTTTACTATAGAATTATTTAAATTTTACTAATTCGATACTAATTACTAATACTAATTACTAATTATAGTAAAAAGTAACTAATTAATAGTAAACAAGTCTTTATCCTATAGAATTTTGTAAAATTTTAGTGTTTAAAGTTAATAGTAAAAAAAAAATCTTTTAGTATCTAATTAGAAAAATTTAACTAATTAATTGTAAAAAAAACATTTATTACTATCGAATTAGTAAAATTTTATTAATAGTAAAAAAAAGCTTTTGTGATTCAAAAAATTCATCAATTATAATTTTTACTAATTTATACTTTTAAACAATATTATAGTTTCATATTATTCTTACACTGAAAACAAAATTTATTTGATTCAAGTACTCTCTAAATCTGAATTAGTAAAAATGTTTACTAATTTGAATTAGTGACTCACTTTTTGCTTCTGAATTAGTAAAATTTTACTAATTATTAGTAACTTTTATTAACAATTAGTAAAATTTAACTAATTCTAAAGCAAAAATTGAGTCACTAATTTAAATTAGTAAACATTTTTACTAATTCAGATTTAGAGAGTAGTCGGTTACTTGACTATTATCAAATAAATATTTATCTGTATTAAATAATTATTATTTGAGTCAATTAAATGGTATTTGTTGCAAATACAGAAATTATTGGTTCTTGGAGAAAAAATTCATTACCTGGAACAGCAATATGTTTCTGTAGAATAGTGAAAACTTTCGTTGTTTTAGTGAAACATATCGGTGTTCCAGTAAAACTTATCGCTGTTTCAACTAAACATTTTTTTCCGTGATTCAAATAAAATTTATTTAATTCAAATAATAATTTACTTCAAACAAATATTAATTTAATAATAATCAAGTAATCATGTATTTGAATCATATAAATTTTTTCTAATTTTATTTTTCAGTTTTTTTTTAAATATTTAAAAAAAAATTTTGAATACATTTTTTTCTTACACAGAAAATTATAAGGTATTAAAATAAGCTGCATAACGCTTATTATTTTAATCCAATTTTGCTTATTTTAATTCATTTTGGTTTTAAAATAATCAAAATTGGATTAAAATAATAAGTGTTGCAGATTATTTTAATGCCTTTTAATTTTTTGTGTAAATAATAATAAAATACTATTTTAATGTTAATAATAATCGAATGAAAATATAAAACAAACACAATAATTCCAAGTGATTGACAGATATCATTGTCATTGACTAAAGTTCAACATATATATTATATTATGAAAAATAATATGTGTATTCATGATTTTAAACAAACAAGGCCATAAAAATTTATATAGTCAAATAACGAGGAATTAATTAATGAAGCATGAATTTTGTATGCAACATGGAAATCGATAGCTTAACGAGAAATGAGAGAGAGAGAAAGAGAGAAAGAGAGGGTTGCCTCTGCTATAAAATAGATATTCGTTACCAACAACTCTCCGGCTTGTATTAAAGTTCCCTTTCCGATAGCGCGTCCGGTTGTTTAATTCAACGTTCCGCGCAACGAGCTCACAGTGGTTCGCTATTTGATTGGATAATGTCGAGCGAATTAAACCAATCGTGGGATTAATTGTCTCTGTCTCTCGTTCGATCGGTTCGACAGTCACACTCGATTTTTTTTTTTTTTTTTTTTCTAGTTGGAACATTGTACATGTTAATTGGAAGAAACTAGAATACTATCAAATCGTTTGATTTCACAATTTTGTTTGTGAAATGGATAAAAAAAAAAAAAAAAAAATGAATTTTGTTTTTTTGAGAAGTTGTTTGGGATTTGGTTAATGTTGGGAGAATTTCGAATTTTCAGAATGGCGTGACATTCGTTCGATGTCGTGTCATTTGTTTCATCAACCCTACATTTCTCTCTTCCTCTTTGACTCGTTCACCCCTTTTCGTTGTTTCCGAGCCCGGAGGTAAAATTAACGAGCTGAGGTTCGATTTAACTGTCGCATTTGAATTCACGAAACCTTGCGTGTACTTCAACTATCCGCTCGTGGTTTTGGGTCCGTTTGCATTTACAGTTTCTCTCTATATATACATTTTCCTCTGAAAGTCAAACCTTAAACATTACTAGATTTGGATTAACATAAATGTAATAATGCTTTCTGTCTATATATATATATATATATATATATATATATATAGATATGTTCGTTTAACATTTAAATTGTGCACTGTTTCATCTCATCCCTACTCTACTTAATCCGATTGTATTGCGTACATAATACCCAGAATTTTATCATCTATTCCCTTTTACCTATTTCCACGTATATATATATATACATTCCACCTATTGCGAATCACTCTCTTTCTCAAATTACCATTTCAATGAAAAATCCAATATATCGATTACTTTCCATTCAAATACCTCTCTTTATTTTACGCGCGGAAAAAAAAAAATTTCTTTTTAATTCGTTTCAATATCAAAAATAGTTATATTCAAATTTGTCCCTCTGCTATTTTTTAGTATACCTTCTATAAAAGCGTATTTTTTTTAAATCAATTTTTGTAAATCAATTTTTTTTTAAACTCGAGTATTTAAAAAAAAAAAAATTTTTCCAATAAACACAAAAGAATTTTTCATATGCGGAATTTTAAAACGATTTTCGGGATAAATAAACTTTTAAAAGATAAAATTTTGGTTGGGGGAAAAAAAAAATTCGAAACGATTTTGAAATAGAAGAGAGAAAAAAAAGGTGCATTTTTTTTATGTTTGAAAATTCAAACAAAAGACTCAATTAAATGAAGGCATTCGCGAGCAAATGTCAAATCGTGACTCATATCGTAGCGCCATCTGTGTATTATCTTTAATCGGTCGGTAATTCAGAAATCTGGCTTCAAATTTTATTATCGAATTTGGAAACAAATTTGTGAATTGCGATTATTATGCGAATATAATAACTAACGACTAATAAGTAACTAATAAATTAATATTAATTAATAAAAAAAGTATTCGTTAATTAATTAATATTAATAAAACAAATATTAGTTAATTAATTAATATTAGTCAATTATATTAATTTATTAGTTAATAACTTCGAACAAATACAAATTCAAACAAAAATTCTACTAAATAAAAATTCAAATAAATACTAATTATGTCGACAGCGAATCTCAAATTGTGACTCATATCGGAGCGCCATCTGTGTGATATTATCGGTCGGTAATTCAGAAATCTATGTTGATAATTTTATTATTAAATTTGGAGTGTCGCATCGAGATTATTAAGCAAAATAAAATAACTGACAATTGAAATTTATATTAATTAATTAATTAATTAATTAAATTTATATTAATTAATACTTATTAGTTAATTAATAAATAGTAATTAATAATTTCGAATAAATACAAATTCTCACAAATTAAAATTCAAACAAAGACTGATTATGTCGCGAGCGAATGTCAAATCGTGACTCATATCTAAGCGCCATCTGTTTTATATCTCTTTACAGTTGGTAATTCAGAAATCTGTCTTCATAATTTTATTATCTAATTAATATTAGTTATTAATTTGAACGAATAAAAATTCGACCAAATATAAAAATTCTACCAAGTAAATGTTTGGATAAATAAAAATTCTGTAATAAAAATTCAAAAATAATTTTCAAAAACATCAAAAAAAAAATTCTACCTAAATTCTATTTAATAAATAAATTGTCTATTTAAAAATAATAAAATAAAATACTGTTATTGTACAGTTTAGCATTAAATTTAAAATAAACTTAATTTTTTTGTTACCTTTTTAAAAAAAAATTTCATTTTGGATTATTCAATATCGTGAATTCTTTAAACGGAAACAGGAAAAGTAGAGACGAGACTGTTGAATTTTTGAATATGGTTATATGTGTGTGGCCCATTGGTAATGTTATGCGTTATATCCAGGTTTCATAGACATTTACAATACTTGGTGTCGACGTATAATGTCGAGGGTCAGTATATATTGTATTATGCAGAACATTCATATATATTACTGTATATGCATAAAGTGGGAAAAGGAATGCCGGACAACCAACGCCATTTTACCAGGAAAATTGAGAATTTATTCTATCCCCTTAGCGGCAACGATTCTATTTTACGAGGCAAAATTTGCTTACATATATTTAACTGAAAAAAAAATAATATATATTTTTACTTTCAAATCAATATTTTTCAAATTTTTTTTTAAATCCTGAATAATAATAATTATTATTCAAAATATTTGGCGCTATTTTTGAATTTTAGTACTTGCAGGTTATGTGCAGGAATGAAAAATGTTTTTGCTTTTCAATCGTAAATCCTGTGATATGTTGAAACATAATATTGCATTTTTATTAGAAACCCGTAAAACACGACTTATTTTGCAATTTTCAAAGTGAAAATACTCGATATTAGTCAGACATTACACTTGGCAATTTTTGTCACATAAATAATAATTAGAAAAATATAAATATTATTTATTACATGTACATCCATGAGAAATGTTTTTTTTTTTTTTTTTAAATCAAATAAAATATATTTGATTTAAATAAACGTATATTTGTCTCATAGCCTATTAGCCTATATTTATTTGCCGTAAATAAAATTTTTTATTTAAGTCAAATAAAAATTTATTTAAATCAAATTTAATTATTATTATTATTATTATTTATAATTTTAAATTACTACGAAATACAAAAATATTTTTGCTTTTTTAAAAAAATAATTTAAAAAAAAAGAACAAACCTAAATTGTCCTCTTCGATCGATCTCTAATTGTATAATTTGAATAATGAAAAAAAATTAATTCAAAAAAAAAAAAAAATTGATTGCATATTCTTGAAAAATTAAATAAATTTACCATTGAGAAAATCGTGAAATGTGTAGACAGTTATGACTTTTATATACAACATCAAAAATGTTCGGTCGTGCTTAAGTAAGTGTGAATGGATTTATTACAGTTACAATAACATCGTTTATTCACAGCTCAACTCGATAACCTCCAACCACGGCTGTGATCGATCTACTTTATGGCACTAACCTATTTTTTTCCAAGAAATTCCATTTGCATAAGTCGATTAAAAAAAAAAAAGAAAAAAAAAATGATAAATCCAAGTCAGATTCCAAATCCTCAAGGGATTCTCTATATAATCAAACGAGAGAATTATAAAGTATATATATATATAGATATCTTTGAAAATCAATCACATTTCATATTTTCATATTTCAATTTCAAGATGCGATGTTATATTTAATTTGAAGATTTTAATATTCAATAATCTCTCAAGATTATAACTGAATTAGGACTCTAAAAATTTTGAAAAAAATTAATCGGAATTCCGTCGGAATCCCATCGGAATTTCTATGGAATTCCGACGGAATTACGTTGGAAGTTCCGGGGGAATGTTGATAGAACCTCCATGGGGCACTTTCCAAGTGGGATGTTATCTTATTTATAAAGATTATCATGTATCCAAATTATATTATTATTCAATTAGAAATTTTTTCTTTTGAATTTTTATTTTGATTGAATTTTTTTTTAAGTTTTATTTAAATGAATTTTTTTCTTTACAAGTTTTATTTAAATAAATTTTTTTCTTTCGAAATTTTATTCGACTGAATTTTGTTCGATATTTTATTTTTTCGAATTTTTATTTGACTTTCCCCGTAACTAGCACGCAATATTACTGTAATATTACCCGGTAATATTACTGGAATATTACAGTGATATTAAAATGTCCGCCTGATGGTGATATTTTACTATAATATAACGGTAATGTTACAGTAATATTACAGATTGATTTGAGTGACTCATAAAGCACCACAATCATAAATATATATTGTAAGTCAGTGTGGCTTGTTGGTAAAACTCTGAACTTGTGTGCCTTGAGTTCGGGGTTCGATTCCCCGGTTGGGTACATTTTTTTCGTGAAATAATATTCTTCTAATATTACTGCAATATTCTTGTGTATTATTACCTTAATATTACGGTATAATATTACTGTAATGTTTATGTAATGTTACTGTACTATTACTGTAATGTTACTGTACTATTACTGTAATATTACAGTAATAATGCCATAATATTACCGCGTAATATTACAGTAACATTATCCAGTAATATTACCATATGGCGGACATTTTAATATCACTGTAATATTACAGTAATGTTACCGGGTAATATTGTTGTAATATTACTGTAATATTACGTCCAACTTGAGTCATTTATTCAAAATTTCGAATAAATATTCGGCAAAAAATAATTCAAAGTACATTTTAAAATACAATCAAAATTATTATGAATCGCAAGTGAATGTCAAATCGTGACTCATATCCAAGCGCCATCTGTGTGATATCATTTCTCGGTCGGTAATTCAGAAATCTAATTCGGAAACTATTGAAATTTTATTAAAAAATGTAATTTTTAGGCATTTATTTTCTCTTAATATTTCATAATTTTCACTAAAATTATTACAAATCGATATTTCTTTACGTTAAATACAAATTAAAATTTATCGTGAGAAAAAGTTTTGATATTCTGTATCACGTGAGAGTAAAAAAAAAAGGAGAGAGAGAGAGAGAGAGAGAGAGAGTCCATTTTCGTTGAGCAGTGATTTATATTTGAAAATGGGAAACAATGTAAAGGACACAGTATTACTTTGAATTTTATGGTTTGATACAACACGCGGGGTCGTCGGTATAAGAATACAAAAACAGAATGGACATTGGACAATGACATGGTCGAGGTTGTCTCTTCTGCTTATGCGAGAGAGTGAGAGAGAGAGAGAGAATATTGTGGTGCCAGGAATATGTGTATAACGACCAACCCCTGACAACCAGGGGTGCCAACACCGCAAGGGTACTCGATCACTCGATTAGGACAGTGTTGGTAGGCGTGGCACTCTCTCTACAACGAAACATCGTGGTCTTCTAAACGATATGAAGTACCAAATAGCGTGCAGATATATATCTCTCTGAATCATTCACAGCAGCCTTACAACTTTGCAATTTACTTTCATATATCTTAATTCATAATTATCCTCTTTCCCAGGCGATATAAAAAAAAAATTTATTTTTTCCACAAAATTAATCTTCAATATACATTTTAGATACAATTTATTTTTAGCTGTAATTAATCTTGGCTATATTATTAATTTTAGGTATTATTAATTTTAGCTATTAATTTTATCAATAATTATTTTTAGCTATAACTGTTTTTAACTGTAAATAAAAATTTTAGCTACCTTTACAGATATTCTTTATAGGTATAAAGGTATTTCAAAATTGTGGCAATAACTTATTTGGTAAATTATAATTTTTAAATTAAATAATAAATCGTATTTTAAGCCACACTGGATTAAGTTAAGAACCGTAAAATTTAGTTTAAAATTAAATAAAGTAGATTCTAGAAATTCTTAAAATTTTATATTTTTTTACGATCTCAATTAAACGTCTTTTAACCAGATAATTAAAAAATATCTCACTTTTTCCATTGAGAATTAGTCGATTCACTTCACTGCTAATGGCAAATTCGCCTTAATAAGATCAATTAACTTTTCTCGCGCTCAAGCCTCACTTCTTTTTGACCCGAAGAAGCCTTACATGTATAACTCATACTCTATATAGGATCGTATTTCTTGTATCCTCTATATATATATATAGATATATCAATCCCTCAAAGTTTAATAAGTATCAATGAGTAGAAAATTCATCATATCGAGACCCGTATATCAATCATTTTTTTTTTTATCTCTCCTTCCCTTCAATAATAATTTAGTCGGTGAGTTTTTTTATTGTCTCTTTTTGTTAGTTCATTCGTCTGAAATCGAATGAATGGAACTTTTAAAGTTTCAACACAAATGAAACCTAAGTGCGCATGATGAGTTTTCCAAGTATAAAGCGTAGAGAGAGTGCGTTCAAGTTACAAAAGAAAACTTACGCCTTATTACCGCGCGCGCACACTATAAACGAGAAGAGTCTTCCGTCAACTGTCGTTATAACTCTCTAAAGAAGAGCTATTAAATTTTTTTTTTCTTTTTTTATGAAAATTAAGAATTTTTTTTTTATATCTATAAGTGTGCTCATTTCAGAAAAACTATTAAAATTAATTTCTTTAAATAACTTTTTAAAGTTCGATTTATTATAATTATATAATTATTATTATGGTACCTAAAGTCGTTGCGAAGTATTTTTCAGAAAAATTTTATATAATTCGTAATTATTTTTTATTTCCAAACAGTTAATTTTTTGACAATTGCAATTCGATGTTCATTTTACCCCATTATGTTAGGAATTTAACATAACCTCAAAAAACCTTAAAAGGAACATAAAAAATAAAGAATATTTCACTTCTGGAATTCAGACCAAATTATAAAGTTTTTAGGGTTACGAAAACTGAATCTGGTATTTATTTTACCCTATCAGGTAAGAATTTTGATATAACCTCAAAAAACCTTCAAAGGAACTCAAAAGCTAAAAAATACCTTTCCTTTTTAGGTTTTTTCAGATTATTTCAAAAACTCTACCTGATGGGATAAAGTAAACATCGAATTCGGGTATATTGACCCCAAAAACGTATAATAAACCAAGTCTGAATTCCAAAAAATGATTTTTTTTTCTTTCTACGAAAGTTTTTTGAGGTTATGTAAAAAAACGTATTTAATAGTTTAAATTCAAGTACTCTCTAAATCTGAATTAGTAAAAATGTTTACTAATTTGAATTAGTGACTTACTTTTTGCTTCTGAATTAATAAAATTTTACTAATTATTAGTAACTTTTACTAACAATTAGTAAAATTTTACTAATTCAGAAGCAAAAAGTGAGTCACTAATTTAAATTAGTAAACATTTTTACTAATTCAAATTTAGAGAGTAGTTTTACAAAGCTACTTAAAATTCAAATAAATTTTATTGAATAATTCTTTAAAAATTATTTAAAAAATGATTAGATATACAAAATATAAGATTTTTTTAAAAAAATAAGCTGCAACGATTTTAGATGAAATGTATAATGAATCATTGACCTTTATATATATGTACATAATGTGTGTAAGAATAAAATTTTCAATTGCTTACCAAAGTAGAGAAGAAATATTTTGGTTCTGGACCACTTACCTAAAAACAAACGAGAAAAATTTATTAGAATAAAATGGTTAAATTAATAATAACAATTTTTATATAATTATGAAAATTGGGGGGGAAAAAATTAAAAATTAGTAGAAATAAATAAATAATATAATAAATTACTACTACTACTACTTATTACTAAAATAAATTAGTATTTGGTAATTATTAAAAAAAAAAATTAATACATAAATACTAAAATAAACCAGTACTATTTACTACTATTTACTAATACTTACTAATAACACTGTATAAAAAGAAAGTACTAAAATAATACCGATTTTAGGTATCAAAATAGAACCAAATGACAAAAGTACCTAAAATCGGTATTAAATTAATTCCTTTTGTTTTACAGTTAAATTAGTAAATTAGTAATTAGTAATTAGTAATAAGTAAAAAAAGTATTAAAATTATTAAAATTAGTAAACGTAAAAAATTCAGATTGCAAAAAAAAAAAAGTAAAACCTGTAAAAAAAACGGCAAAAATTAAGAAGTAATAAAAAGAAGAGTAAGAAAGGGAAAATTGTAACAGCACATGAAGGGTCTAGTTATAAAGAAGCTGAAAAAAAAGAATAATTTCGAAACAAAGTAGAAAGAAAATACGTATTTTACGAGTAATGAAGAGTTTTTTTTTCTCATCTTTTCTTTTTGGTTGCATTGTATGTGTGTGTGTGAAAAAAGTTTAGTGAAGTTATTAATCTTGTACAGCCGGGCCGAAAACCCACGTCATCTTTAACTTCTCGTTTCGTCGACCCCACTGTAATATATATATATATATATATATGAACAATGGTTTTTGTTTATTATTGCACGGTGTGTGCAGCTCGAATCACGAATGGAAGAAGCTGCTTCGCCTTGCTGCTCGTATAACGAATACGATCCGCCCTGTCCGCTATATGTACGTCGAGAGAGATAGAGAGAGAGACGCGCTTTCGCGGTTCTTTCCAAGTTGTCTCCTCTTTCTTCTTCATTCAAACGAGAAGGACGGGTAATTAATGCAATTCTAAAATATGCTAATTCACTCCTTCGCCACATTTACTGTCTAGAGATACTCTGTATACGGCATGCATTTACATATTTCGCTCTCTCACCCAACCATCACTTTATATATATATATATATATATATATATATATATATACTATATAGCGACACAATGAGAACGACGACCGGAAAGAGCAACTTGCTCAAAGATTAAACGATCCAATAAATGCATGTCCTTTCTATAACAATAAATAATCTCAATGTTGCGCGGGAAAAAAAAAATTTACTCAACATTTTTCTCTAGGTAATTAATATTAATTTATTAACTAATGTTAATTTTCTAACTAATATTAATTTACATCCACGCTCTAAATATGAATTAGTAGTTTTCTACTAATGAAACAGTGTGTATTCGTTTACCAATTGAATTAGTAACAGTTTTGACTCTTTTTTAGTAAAAAAAACTACTAATTTCTAGTATGAAAAACTACTAATTCATGGAGTAAATAGGCTTACTAATTTGAAATAGTAAAAAATACGACTTACTAATGAATTAGTAGTTTCCTACTAGCAATTAGTAGTTTTCTATTAGCAATTAGTAATTATTTACTAAAAATTAGTCAAAACTGTTACTAATTCAATTGGTAAACAAATATGCACTCTTTCATTAGTAGAAAACTACTCTCTAAATCTGAATTAATAGTTTTCTACTAATGAAGGAGTGCGTATTCGTTTACCAATTGAATTAGTAACAGTTTTGACTCTTTTTTAGTAAAAAACTACTAATTGCTAGTAGAAAACTACTAATTCAGGGAGTAAATAGGCTTACTAATTTGAAATAGTAAAAAATACGACTTACTAATGAATTAGTAGTTTCCTACTAGCAATTAGTAGTTTTTTTTACTAAAAATTATTTAAAACTGTTACTAATTCAATTGGTAAACGAATACGCCCTCTTTCATTACTAAAAAACTACTAATTCAGATTTAGAGAGCAGAAAAATGATTTCTTTGATTTAAAGAAATCAATTTCTATGACTTGTTTTCTTTCATTAAAAATAAAATTTTGCTTTAATGCAAAAAAAGCTTCTTAGTTGCAAAGAAATTTTCTTTGTGTGAAAGAGATTTGTGCATTAAATATTAAAGAAATTTTAACATTGATACAGAATGTAGTTAAAGTATAGTATCGTCAAAGTAACATTTATTTCAATTAAATAAAAAATTTCTTATAAAAAAGATAATTTTTTTGGAATCAAAGATAATTTGTTTGAAGCAAAGATAATTTTTTTTGAAAATCAAAGACAATTTGTTTGAAACAAATAAATTTTCTTTGTATCAATGAAAAATTATAGTCAAAAAAATTGATCAAAGTAACATTTATTTGAATTAAATAAAAAATTTCTTTGAAATGAAGATAATTTTTTTTTTTTTTTGAATCAAAGATAATTTGTTTGAAATAAATATTTTTTGTATCAAAGAAAAAGTTTTTAAAGAAATTAATTTCTTTGAATCAAAGAAATATTTTTTCTATGTTTACTAACTAATATTAATTTACTAATTAATAATTTTGTTATTAACTAATATTAATCTATTAATTAATATATAGCGCGCTCTAAAGAAAGGTACCCAAAAAGTCAACGAATTATAGGTTATGTTTACGATAGTTTTACCTTGATTAATAGTTCCTTTTTATTTATATACGAAATCGAAATAATTTTTTATTGAATATTTTGAATATAACAAAGACTTAAATATTAATGATTTTTATTAAGAGTTGATTCCGTTTGTTTATTTTTACTAAAAAAAAATTTCATAATAATAAATAACCTAAAATTTGTTGCTTCTTAGGTCTATTAATATTAATTTATATTAGTTACTTATCAATTAGAAGTTTTTATATTCTTTTAATATTAATAATTTTGATACATAGTTTTGTTTCCAAATTAGATAATAAAATTTTGATGTTAGATTTCTGAATTACCGACCGACGAAAGATATCACACAGATGGCGTTACGATATGAGTCACAATTAGCTTTTCGTTTGCGAATAACATCAAAAATGACGAAATATATGTTTTTTTTTTTACTTTATAACCGATCAAACATTAATACTACTTTTTATTTTCAATTTCTTCAATTTAAATTCATTGATTTTCGGTAATTTATAATGAAACACCAAAAAGTCCCTTCCTCAAAATGTAAATTATGTTTTCAAGCGAGAGAATTATGGTTGTAATTTAACCAGAGGGAGCAAAAGTGGCAATCGTTTTTTCTTGGGAGGGGATAAAGGAGAAGGGTTTGCCACTTGCCAGCAAAACCATTCTTGAAAGCCGTCTTGAAGTGAATCGCATTGATCGAGCAATGAATTTTGACCCGGGCCTCGTCGTCGTCGTCGTCGTTGAGAGTAGAGTTTGCGTGTTTGAAGAACATTCAGAGGGATATGCAATCGATGAGAGAGAGAGAGAGAGAGAGAGAAAGGGAGGTCTGCCACTTTGACGTGTGCGTAGATCCTAAAATCGAGAAGGGCTCAAATAGAAATGTTCTAGATGAATTTTTTTTTTTCTATTATCTATATACATCGCGTGATTCTAATCAACAACTCAATTATAAACGTGGTGGGGAAAAAAATACCTGTCTAAAAGAATGATTAGAGGAAAAAAAAAGACAATTCAAAAATTATATACACTTTCATCGAAAGATATTTTTTGAAACAGAAAATTTTTTCTTTTTTTTTTTTTTTTTTAATAAATTCTTTTATACTGAATATATATTAGCAGTAAATTTTCTCCCTTAGTATACTGAGAAAAGGTAGTAGCTGTAAATTTGCTACACTTTTCTTTACCTTGTGTGTATAAACAAGTTACTATTAGGGTTTTACTATCTCATAACTTTCAACGAAACTGTTATATGTTTCTTGCATAGTGTGGTGGTTGACATTTTTTGAATTTTTAAATTTAAAATCTATATCTCATATATGTATGAGTGAAATTAAAAAAATGCATTTTACTCTCTTGAAAGGAGTGCAAAAAAAAAGTATTTTTTTTTTAAAGGGTCTGCATTATAAATAACATATATATACCTTCTTCGTAACTATAAAATGTATACAGAATCCTATTTACGGGAAAGACATTCTATTAATATTAAAATAAGAATGTAAAACGGTTTTTGTTTTTTTTTCTATTCTTAAAAAAACAGGGTGTAGTGTTTTTGAACTTGAAAATTATTATTTTTTCAATGTTACTTTCTTAATTTGAATTAATGAAAATTCGTTAACTACTTCCAATTAGTAGAAATTATCACTATTTTTTAAAATTTTACCATATGGTTAGTAGAAATTTTCACTAGTAAGTAAAATTTTACCCTTAGGTTTAGTAACATTTTACCATTTTGTTTAGTAAAATGTTACTATTTGGTTTAGTAGAAATTTTCACTACTAAGTGAAATTTTACCTTTTGGTTTAGTAAAATTTTACTTTTTGGTTTAGTAGAAATTTTCACTAGTAAGTAAAATTTTACCCTTAGGTTTAGTAACATTTTACCATTTTGTTTGGTAAAATTTTACTATTTGGTTTAGTAGAAATTTTCACTAAGAAATATTTCACCAATTGTTTTAGTAGAAATTTTTACTGCTTAGTAAAATTGTACCATTTGGTTTAGTAAAAGTTTACTATTTTACTCAGAAAAAAATTCGTTTGAAGCAACCAAATTTTGGTTAAATCAACAAAATAAATGCATTGATATACAGTTAACCAAACATTGGGCTGCATAAATCAAACGTTTATTTAGCTCAATCAAATTTTTTCTTTGTTCAAAAAATTTATTAAAATAAACCAAACAATTATTTAGATCAAATAAATATTTATTTAAATTAAACAAATTTTATTTGAACTAGCCAAAAAATTGGGTAAATATAAAAAAAGTGGTTTTTTTTTAATTATATTTTTAAAACTAATTTCTTTTTTTGAAATTTTGATTAGAAAAATTTGTCACTCTACAAATTTTAATGTTTTTATATATAAGTACATTATATATAGTATATATATTTAATATGAGAGTCTTTTAATTACTCATTGAGAATTTATAAGAGACACTTAAAAACCTGTATCACGTAAATACCAAAAATCCCCACAGGATAAACATATCGACATAAGCAGGGTATAATCTCTTTTACTCAAATAATTTAATAGATTGCGCTGCGGGTTTTTAAAAAGTAAATAAGGGATAGTTGTCGTTCCATGCGATGACCGCATAATCTCTGATACAGCGAGAGAGTTGGCCGCACAAAGTTTAAGTATATACTTAATCTCTCCTTTTAAATCCATAGACTGATGGGTTAATCGAATTAAACTCGTTATTGATAAGCCTTTGATTATCCCTTCTTTAAAAAATTATCCATTAAAATTTCTTAACTATATAATTAAGAAATAAAAATCAAAAATCGCACTTTACTGATATTACAGAAATAATTTTAAAATTTACATAAACAGGAAAAATTAATTCTGATATAATTAATAAATCCATATATATATATATATATATATATATATATATATAGGAATAATATATATATTTTCAGAAAAGTTAAAAAAGAAAAGTAAGAATTATTTATAGAAATTATATATTTCAGTTGACATTATTGACAGTGATTTTACTGGTTTTAAATAGATATTAATTTAAAACCAGTATTTAAATTCCAAGTAAATTTTATTTAATATGAAAAATTAAATAATTTCCGCAAAATGTGTTTATTATTACATTTTTCTTGTGGCTATATACGGTTATAAAATATGTAAATTCTTTTATATTAATATAAAAAGAAATGAATTATATATATATATATATTAGTATGAACAATTCTTGAATAAGAGCAAATAGTCAATAATCGTCTCCCCAAGCGACCGTATCAATATTTAAGTATTCGTATCGCGAATTAGTTTTCATCCTTTCGCCTCAATTTCCAATATCCACTTCGTTCTGCATGTCCGCTTATAAGACACACTTTGCACGTAATAATTGCTTTGCCTCTTTTTTTTCTCCGATGACATCGACTTTCCTCTCTATATATATATATATATTGCTGTATAGTGTCTGAATAAAGATATGAGCCGTCTCATAATAGTACATGAAGATTATAAAATAAGTACTTTATTTTTATCATAAAAAGAAAGTGAATATATTAAAACTATACTATACTGTTACTTATACCTTTATAGTTTTTTCCATATAAACGTAATTAACTGTTATTTATTAAGAAACTAGATAGATTCTGTCTAGGAAAACTATTCTTAACCTATTTTAAATAATCTAGATAGAGTAGATAGTTTCCATATAGTTAACTATCTGAAAACTAGATAGAATAACTATCCTGATCTATCTAAGTAATCTGGATGCACCAAATAGTTTTTATATAGTTTAGCTATCTAGAAACTAGACTGTCTAACTGTGTTGAAATTTTTTAATAATTTAGGTAGTTTCAGTATAGTTTGACTATCTAGAAACTAAATTAACTGTCATTAATTTTCTAAATAATCTATATAGTTTCCATATAGTTTAGCTATGTAGAAACTAGACTGTCTAACTGTGTTAAATTGTCCTAATAATTTAGATAGTTTCTATATAGTTTAAATATCTACAAACTAGATAGTAGAACTGTCTTGACATTTTTGAATAATGTAGATGCGCTGGATAGTTTCCATACAGTTTGAGTATCCAGAAACTAGATAGCATAACTATACTGACCTTTCTAAATAATATAAATTCACTAAATAGTTTCCTCGTAGTTGAAAGATCTAGAAACTTGTTGGCTACATTTCTAACTAGTTTCAGTATAGTTTAACTATATAGTGCCTAGGTAGACAATAGTATAATTGTACGTATTTAGTACTTTTTATTACTTTAACAAAGTATAAATTTACTGTAACTATATAAAAACGTGAAATCGTTCCACACAAGGAAGTAAGAAATTTTAAATCAAGTGTCCAGTTTCTGCATAATTTAACTATCTAGATACTAGATAGCATAACTAACCCGATCTTTCTACATAATTTAAACGCACTACATAGTTTCCACATAGTTTAAGTATCTAGAAACTTGTTGGTCGTAGAGTTACATTTCTAGCTAGTTTTAGCATAGTTCAACTATACACTGCCTATATAGCGAATAAGCTTACATATTTATCCCTTTTTTTAATCTACAAAGTACTTAACTGTACATTAATTCCGTATAGAATCGTGAAATATTTCCAAACAAGATTCTTTATTAAAAAACTTTATTATACAGTAAGAAAAGCTCCATGGTAGTCATAGGAAAGCATGCGTTACGCATAAGTTTGTCTCACTCGCACTCATGGGCTGTGACTACCATGGAGCTTTTCTTACTGTATATAGTAAAGTACCCAGTGTTAAAATGTAACTAAAATAATTGACGTAAATTGTTTCCTTTTTAATTTAGAAAAATCTTACAATCAATTTGTTCAATATGAAAATAATTTCGACTGGGAGATAATATATTAAATGCGTCGGCGGCGTCGAGAATTTTATTATAGGGCTATAAAAAAAAGTAACGTGGAGAGTTTATTGGCTCATTCTTACGGAACGAGAGCCAGTTCGTTGTCCGTCAAACACCGTAAATCGAAACTGTGGAATATTTAACAAACACAAAAAAAAAATTGACTCGTTTCGAGCGATCGCGAAATGCTATTTTGCGACTCTGTTATAAAGTCAACACTCGTGGTCGCAGAATAGCGATACACATTCATTTTTGTTTTTTTCAACGATTAAAAATAGTCGCAAGGTATATATATATATATATCTATATATGTATATATAGTCGGCGCGGCTGTTAATTAAGATGCCTGTATTGCTGATAGGCCATAGGGGATCCTACCCCTCGGCAATGGGAACATTGGATACATGGAACACAATCTACGTAGAGGTCACCCTTACGAGGGGTTAACGGAATTGCCCTGCGTCGGTGTTTACTTTCTGATTTATGAGACTGACCATCTACCAATAGGTAAACTTTAATTTAATGTCCAGTAAATTGCTAAATTTAGGAAACAACAACAGCCTGTTATGTTTCACCAACCCTCAAATGAACAGGTCATCCGAGCTTTTGACAAATGTTTAATGACACACACACACACACATTTCATTATGATAGCAAAAGACAAAAAAAATTTAATTTTTTTTTCACGCGTAAATATAATTTTAACATCTGGTTTTTTTCGAGACTGTTTTAGAATTAATGAATTTTGATAACTGGATTTCACTTTTAGCTGAATTTTTATTTTTTTCCAAACACTTTTATAGAATACTTTTTGTTTTTGAACCTACCAAATTTTTATTTTTTTCCAAACACTTTTATAGAATACTTTTTTTTTTTGAACCTACCAAATTTTTATTTTTTTCCAAACACTTTTATAGAATACTTTTTTTGAACCTACCAAATTTTTAAATTCACCGAATAATTGAAAGCAAACTTTTGGTTGAATTTACAAAAATGAATTAATTTCTGTAAAATAAAAATTATTTCATAATGAAAATTGGAGCATTTGATAATTCTGCCAAATTTTGTTTTGTGAATTTAAAATCTAATGGTTTCAATTTTTCGATCTTCGAATTAAACAAAGAACCATTAGAACCAAAATTGTAATTCTTAAATCTTTTTTGAAAATTCAAACTTTCAGAGACTCCACTTTTTCGGTCTTTATCATCTAATTGAATTCACTGGTAAAATATTTTTAACACATAAATATATTTATCCAATTTGTGTAAATATATATATAGCTAGCTAAGGGTGTGGCGGGAGGCTCATCTTACCACAACGGATTCGACTAATAGTAACTTATAGGATTTCCGGGTACGAGGGTTTGAATTTGTATCCCCGAGCACATATGTATATATGTATGTGTGAGTATATATATAGCTCACCATCCTTGGTGCGCGCAAGTAACTCTTTTGCCGTTGAAATAAATCTTGGCCGCTTTTTCCCTTATCGCGGAGACCTTCGCTTCGTCTGCTCATGGGTAAACGATAGGACACTTGGATTTCGGATATATAAGAGTCTCTCTCTCTCTCTCTCTTCATATACCTATATATATATATCTATGTATGTAGACTGCATAGCTATATGTGTGTCCACTTTCTTTGCGCGCACTATCTTCACAATTGCCACCTCGTTGAGCACGGACATTTTCAAGGATCGCTGCTCAAATTGCCTTAAACCGACCCGATTTAACCTATAATCGTTCTTTGAGAGAGAGAAAGAAGGAAAGAGAAAAAAAGGGGGGGGTGGGGGGTAAGTGTGAGAAAAATCTACATTTCTTCTCCTTAGACTCTACCTCATTTTATATCCATTTCTTTTCTCTTCTTATGGAAAAGAGAGTTCATTTTATATAATGTTGAAAAGTATAATATTTTTTTCGGAAAAATGTGAAATTTTTGAAAGTGCTGCAAAAGTTTGAGAAGAACATTAATTCTTTTTTACTGTATTCAAAAACTGTAAAAAGAAATTATTAATTTTTCATTTTCTGTCTTCTAAAAATTTTTTCAAAAAAAGGAAAAAAATTCATATTAGTATAATAAAATATTAGTCTGAAGAAGGGGTTTAGTTTGCAAAAAAGATCTCTGTTAATTGGTAGCGGTTTGATCTTGTCCGAAAAAGAAATATATTTATATATATAGATTATTTCCCGAAAGTAACATGGTTCAGCCATTAGCGGGTAACATTTCTGCATCATAGTCTCTTGGGAATTGGGATCTCGAGGGTATCGTTATTAGCACGGCCAACGTATATATATATATATATATATATATATATATATATATATATATATATATATATATATATATATATATATATATATATATATATATATATATATATATGTATGTATGTGTATATACGTCACTGTGCCAACCCTGCTGTTAGGTTTCTCTTTGCTTCGATAATTTTTACAAAATGACTGTTTCCTTACACTAATGGTACACCCGATCGCGTGGAATTACAGCTGCCAAGGGGTGCCGCTGTATATATGCGCTTCTTCCTCAAATGTCCAACCCGAATGACGATTTAACAAGTGAAATATCGGTTCACAGGTTCTAATTGGCACGTGCCAGCGGTGGGACAAACATTACATTGACCGATGCCAGTTAATTAAATTTCTTGCAAACATTTGAAAAAAAAATGTACATACAGAGTATTTCTTTTTTTTTTATTTAGGGTGATTTAAAAAATACTCCTTTGTCCTCAAAATTTTTACAAAAAAGAATTTTTTTATTCAAATACTCGATATCTTGACTATATATTATCAAATAAATATTTACTTGAATCAAATAATTTTTATTTGAATTAAATTGTATTTGTATATCAATAATTTTTGTATTTGAAACAAATACCATATTTAATTGATTAAAATAATAAATTATTTGAATAACTTTATTTATTTGCTTTCGGATTACATATTATATATTTTTTCCGATTCAAGTCTAGAGAATTACATTCCATTAGTATATGTGAAAAATATATACAATATTATCTAATTTTTTAAAACAATAGGGCCAGGTCCAAGTGAGGCAGCGCCATCTATATCGAAACTAAAATTTTTGAAAATTTCCAATAGCCTTTTCTTCAAAACAAGAAGATAAAATGCTTTTTTCTTTATGGATAATTGATTATTGGCAAGAAATACAACAGCTAAAACTTTTTTTGAGTTAAAATAATGAAAAAAAAATTCATGTCAATAAATGCACTTTTTTCACAAAAACTGTTACAGTACTTTCTCAGAAATTACAATCAAAAATGCAATTTCCATTTGGAAAATTAATAAACGCTAAAAAATAAACCAGCTAATATTTACCAATCACGAAAATAACAAAAAAATAAAGTTTTTTAACATAACATATTTTACTAATTATGACAGCCGTTTGTCAGGTTATATATGTCACCAGACGTTTCGCGATTTCGCCGAAAGGAGGAGATTGGCGCTGTTGCTAACCACCTGAAATACATAATCTACCAAAGGGCTGTCACAATCAGTCCATATGTTAAATATGTAATAAAATTTTTTGTTGCTATTTTCGTGTTTGGTGAATCTTAGCTGGTGTATTGTTTAACGTTTATTAATTTTCCAAATGGAAATTTTATTCTTGATTATTAATTCCGAGAAAGTACTGTTACAAGTTTTTGTGAAAAAACTGCTCATATTTAATTTATCGACATGAAAATTTTTTTCATCATTTTAACACAAAAAAAAGTTTTAGCTGGTGTATTTTTTTCTAATAATCAATTATCCATGAAGAAAAACGCATTTTACCTTCTTGTTTTCGAGAAAAGGATGTTGAAAATTTTCCAAAATTATAGTTTTAATGTAGTTGGCGCTGTCTCACTTGGACCTGGCCTTAATACCAATATTATCAATAATAATAGAACAAATAATATATCAAATATTTTACAAATAATAAATTTGACACAGACGCAAAAGATACGCCACGAAAGCAGTGAAAATTGAGGTTAGGTCTCTACTTCGAGTTCAATATATCGATATACTGTAAACTATCGATTACTTACTCTAATTTAGGAGGGAAAATACAAAATTACTTTTATGCAATTCTTTCAAAATTGCAATTAAATTACAATAAAAATAATTTTCTTTGCAGATTTCATTAAAAAAAATTAACATTTTTACATTATTTTATTTTGTAAAATGTTTTTTTTTTTTTTATAAAAATAATGTTTTTTTAAAAATAATAATTTGAAGAAAAAAATGTGTTTTCTTTTGTTGTTGCAGAAAGGTATTCTAAATGTTTTGACAGGGAATTTTTGAACCGCAGATGAATCTCAATAGCCTTCAAGAAAATGCTTGCAGGTTTTGCATGCGCCATGACTTTCAAGTAAAATTTATCGTCCGCACATGTATACCGCCAGGCAGACTTTGGTTTTGAATTGCCAGAAAGGCTATTATTTACCGACTACCAAATATACTGACCAAGATGTACATCTGTCGAAAAATACAAAGAAACGATGAAACTAAAAAAAATCTTTTCACGTTTCTCGTGTTTTCAATAAATGTATAAAATACTTTATGTAATCACATATGTTTAAAATATGTAAATTACATATATTTATATATATTTATATATATTTATATAAATTTATATAAATTTGTACGTATATGTACGTTTATTATATATGTAAAGTGTATAATTACATGTAAAGTATAATTACACATTTGTAAAACGTACAATTAGAAGCGAACAGAGTGTAATGACAATACCAAACCGTGCAATTACGTCGTATTTAAAAATTTGGAATTTGCATTTCGATGCAATTACAATTTGGTAAGGATACAATTATCAATTGAAAATTGGGTGATTCCGTGTCTATACATATAGTGCAGGTGCTAGAAAAATGTGTAACAGCTAGAGGGTCATCATCCGTGGTATGTAGCACCTTTACAAATTAGAAAGTGCCATGTCACACACAATTGAATTTAAGTATTGAAAAAAAAAAGTTGAAAAAAAAGAAGAAAAAAAAATCGATGACTACCCAGAGAGAAAAGAGCCGACAGGCAGGACGCAAAAAAGCTTTTAGCGCCGATGAAGCTTTCGTATTACGTAACGTTTTTCAGTTATATGTTGAAGCAGTTCACTGTATGTTCAATTTATCTACATTTATCTACATCTTTTCCTATTGGCTCAATTTACCATCGTCGCGCATTGCGGTATATATAACCCGCAACCCATTTAAATCCAATTCACTAATTTATTTATAGGCGTAATTTATTTTGCGTTAAAAAAGTTTTGTAACAAAAAAAGTTAATTGAAAGGAAAATTTTTTTTTAAAATAAATATTGATTATTTTTATTCGATAACAAAGTTGGAATTCTATAAGTATATATATATATATATGTAGGTGGTTCGCGTGACCATCATCTCTCTCTTTCTCTAGTTTGTTTCAAGGAGGATCGATGCACGTTATATCTAGTTAAAAAGAGAGTCTCAAGATTGGCCCACGATAGTTTTATGGAGATAAAAATGAGTAACGATTGCCGTGAAAGGTGAAATTTAAGCGATAAGCCTGTCACACGTCAAGAATTTATAATATGCATGTGACGATGTTAAAAAAATTCATCATAATTGTTGGACATAGAAAAAAAAAATTTATTCTTAGTTTAAGAATATTCTTAAAAAGAATGTATTCTTACTTTCAAGAGTAATATAATTTTATCTAAGAATTTTTTTTTCTCCTATGAATTTTATTTCAAAATAAAAATTATTTTGAGTTTTAAAAGTAAATATTATTTTTAACACCTTTTAATTTTCGCGCCGAAATGTTAATTTCTACTGAATTTTTGTTCGTTTCCGAACAAAATTAAAGTTCTGTCAAATAAAAAACAAAAAATAGTGACTCATATCGTAGCGCCATCTGTGTAGTTACCATCGGTCGGTAATTCAGAAATCTGGATTCTTTGTAAAATTTGGAAAGAAAAATTAGTGTGGTATCAATTAGAAGCAAAACCTAGAGAGTGAAAATAGTTAAAAATTACGGAGTGAAATTTACAGAGTAAAAAAACTCCCAAAACTGTTTTTTGATAAAAAAAACCTTTTTTTTTTGGCGGAATTTATTTTTATATGAAAAATGCGAAACACTGTCGCGTTTTGAACCTCTTCCGTTATTATCTTTGGAGACTCTACGAGCATTTACATATGTCAGATGAAAAACCAACTTTATCATCTTGGTACCGTGACATAATTCAGAGAAATTTTTTTTTTATCTCCTTTTTTTATTAATATGTGGTCTAGTAAGGAGTACCGTGAAATGTGTCGCGGAAATGGTTTTCGGGTTGCGTGTACCGCTGTCACTGAGGCGGTTTCCGGCAGCCATCTTCGCGTGGCCGACGTCAGAATGATCGATGATACTTGGCTCTCCTCTCTCTTTCTCTCACAAGTTGGCTCTTTCTCAAATACATATCACTTTTCAACAATTTTTAAATTCATATTCATTCACACAGAATGATTGAATGAAATAATGTATACTTTCTATAAGAATATATATTATATATTTTTTTATATATTCTTTTATAGAATTAAAAAGAATTAAGAATTAAAATTGGAATTCCAAAATAAAAAATATCGTAATTTAAAAAAAAAAAAACCGAATTTTTTTTCAATAATAAAAATTCTTTAACTTTCTGAAAAAAAATGAATACACACCAGGTGAGAACATTCTTTCAAGTTTTTTTTCGTCCATTCTTTTCTTTTCTGCACACTTTTCTTTCTGCGCGGAAATTAACGAAAGAGTAATTCCTCTTAATTAGCATTAGCGATTTCATTAAAAGTGATTTACTTAAACTGTTCCAGCTGTTCCAGCTGTACATAATGTGTTTCATTGATTATACGATAACACGGAGAGGCGTGGAAATTCAATGATATTTCATTTTCCATAATGTGTGTCTATGTGAAAGTATATTTTTTTCTAAGAGGAAAAGAAATGAGCAATTTTTTTTTTGAAGATTTTCTTGTTGGATTTTTTTTTTTTTTTTTAAATCTCTGGTTTAAAGTAGTGCGGAGTCTATTCAAGAGTGAAGAGAAGCAAACTACACACACACACACACACACACCCAGCTGCCCGGATACTACTTGGTGGTGTATTCTCATTTGAATGTAAATTACGGTGTCCGCGTGGTTCATAAGTAACGACCTCCTGGTTATTGTTCCGGTAAAACTTACACGGCCCAAGAACCAGTGAGAGGGAGGAATGAGGCAACATTCGTCCGTGCTGTTTATATATATATATATATACATATATATATATAGTCGAACGAAATACGAATATCTAAATTAATGAATGAAAGAAATAGTATTTTTTCTGCTTCGTTTAATATTAGCCATTTTCCGCTTCATTAAACACAATAGTCCAAAATAGAGTGGAAAAAAGAATTAGTTAATACCATAATTAGGCGGGACAAAAATTAAACCGATTTTCTAGCAGAATTTTTATTTTAAAACATTTATTTAAGGCCAGGTCCAAGTGAGGCAGCGCCATCTACATTGAAAATAAAATTTTTGAAAATTTCCAACATCCTTTTCTTGAAAACAAGAAGGTAAAATGCTTTATCCTTTATAGATAATTGATTATATTGGCAAGAAATACAACAGCTAAAACTTTTTTTGAGTTAAAATAATGAAAAAAATTTCATGTCAATAAATTAAATATGTTGGAAGAATGTTAATATTCGAGTAATTTATTTTTATCTTTATACTTAATATTAAATTTCATTTATTATTTAGCTTAGTTTTCTAAAAATGTATTTTGTATAACGTATATTTGTATAATTTGTATAACGTATATTTGTCACGATTTGGAACTTTTTCAGTTTCTCATCTTTCAGGTAGTATTTTTTCGTACTTGGTTAGGGACCTTAATTTTCTCAAAAACAGATTGAATGTTTGTCATAAATACCTCTCCAGCCTATTTCAGTAAGATAGTAGTGAGACATTGCTAAACTCCGGGACTTAATCCCACCCGCAATAAAACCCCAGATGTACTTAACATGGGCCAAACTTATATTCAAGATACTTCTCAAGTACAAAACAAAAATGCGACGTTGCCAGGTATTTTCGAAATTGTAAATTCCGGTTTTCCAAACTGAAATATGTATTTTGGCAACAGCGGATTCTTCGTGTCAAGGCTGGAAATGGACTTGCTTGCAAGAAGAGCGACAGTCGTGAACCACCCTTGAAGGTTCTCTCACCGTAGAGAAAATAATGCACCAATTTTATATTTCCACCTTTTCTTAGATTGATTTGAATAAATTAATATATTTAAAGTGTATTTAATGTCATTATCGAACATTAATTTCATTTCCCTTCCTTTTAAATAATGCAAATTACCATGCAAAACATTGGTCCTTCGAGCCGGATATAGTGAAATCAGTGAACTCTTGAGCATATTGAACTATTGTGAATTGCAGTGAATGTGATTCTTCTCACATTAGTTATCACTATATATATATATATATATATATATTAGTTATCCCTTAGTTATATAGTTACTTTGGACTGGTGATTAACTAACTTGAACTGTGAACATTTTGAACATTCGTACACTGTGAATCGTGAACTTTGATAGAACTCGGACAATTGGTGAATGTGAAGTGGTGGTTCTGTGACTCACTTTGAATACAAAGGTGTATGCACTTTATCTTGAACTTGAACTTGTACAAGTGTCAATCAACGCACTGGAACTTTGGATTGTACCTCAAAGGGTTAGGAAACCCTCAGCGGAATTCTCGCTACAACTTTGACTTGCGGTTTCATTGGGGGCATACATTCTACAATACCTGACGACGTGATCTTCAAACGGTAAGTCTCCAATCATAATTCCATCTCCTTTCTCACAATATTTCCTTTACAATGACACAAAAATCACTTGAAGAACTACGCGTTGAGCGTGGAGTTGTAAAGGGCAAGGTAACTCGTTTTAATACTTACTGGACGGAGTTCGACAAAGAAACTAACAAAATCGGAACACTTCGTGTACAATTAGAAAAACTCGAACCACAGTATGACGTCTTCGATAGTATTCAAACGCAGATAGAACTATTAGTGCGAACCTCTACTCCGGAAGTACAAGCAAGGGAAGAAGAGGAACGATTTCAATTTGAAGAAAGGTATTGTGAGTTAGTTGCCGCGGCTAGAGAACATATTCAAAGTAAAACATTTACTCCCCCTGGAACTCAATCGGTCTCCGCTATTGGATCACAAGTTCCTATTTCAAATAACAATGATACAACGGGTTATAGACTTCCAAGAGTACCATTGCCTACATTCAATGGCTCATTTGAAAATTGGGTTCAATTCCGCGATTCCTTTAATTCTATAGTACATACAAAAAACATTTCGAACATTGATAAGTTTCATTATCTAACACAAGCACTTACGGGCGATGCAGCGCGAATTATTCAATCGTTAACAATCTCAGACGCGAATTACGAGATAGCATGGAAATGTGTCAAAGACAGGTATGAAGACTCAAATGCCCTCATTCACAATCACGTACAGAAGCTTTGTGAATTAAAAACTATATCAAAGGCTTCGTTTCTCGAGCTTCGTCAATTTATCGATGATATTAATAATAATTTGCGCGCATTGAATTCTTTGGGACAACCAACGAACCATTGGGACACTTTAATTATTTATATCATAAGTAAAAAACTTGATACAAATACAAAACGTGAATGGGATAAAAAACAAGCCGGTCTCACAGAACTTGCAACTCTGGACACTTTTCTTAAATTTCTAGAAAAACAGAGCAAAATATTGCATCGGTCTCACCCTGAAAAACAAAGTGTGAACACAAACCCGCAGTCTAAACCCAACGCACACAATCAAAGTAAACGACCTGCCGGAAACGTTTCATCGCACCTAACTACCGAGAAACCTGCGTGTGTTATATGCACTCAACATCACGCGCTTTATGAATGCAACGAATTTAAAAATCTTACTATTTCCGAACGCGCAAATACTGTAAGAAAATTCCATTTATGCTTTAATTGTCTAGCCGCTGGACACGGTAATCGAAGTTGCCGTTCAAGGTCATGCAGAAAATGTCCTGGACGTCACCACACACTACTTCACGAAGACAGAGAATCCAAACCTTCCAACGCTCAAAATGATGCCTCGACGTCAACGAGTAAGTCTGCAGAGCAACCAGAAATTCCAAAAAACGTCTCATCGGGAACACTCATGGTTGGCTTGACGGAGAGCACTGACAAGGAACAAGAACCTTTTGTGATACTATCAACAGCCCTTGTCAACATTCGCGATAAAAAAGGAAATTTTCATGAGTGCCGGGTTTTATTAGACAATGGCTCTCAGCCACATTTAATTACAAAAGATCTCTGTCATAAATTAAATTTACCCGTATCTGCAACTAAAATAACCGTGTCGGGAGTAGAACAAGTTGGACTCAATGTAACCGAACAAACAAGTGTCACTATCGAATCAAAGGTAGGAAATTTCGCAAAAACGTTAAAGTGTTTAGTAACTCCGCGTATTACTCAATATGTACCCATTGCACCAAAGGACCTGCAGAATATTGAAATTCCCAAGCACGTACAGCTCGCCGATCCTTCAATCAAGAATCCGCGAATATATATGTTAATCGGTGCCGGTCTATTCTGGGAATTGCTTTGTGTCGGTCAAGTCAATCTTCGTCCTGAAGGTTTAATGCTTCAAAAAACACTTTTAGGTTGGATTCTAGCAGGAAAGATATTGTTTACAAATTTAGCACAACTTCCCACAACCACCAGTCACCACATTATCACGAATCAACAATTGCACAATCAACTGGAAAGGTTTTGGGAAATAGATCAACTTGATTCCTGCAAGGACACAGAGAATCTAGATCCTGAGAATCCATGCGAACAACATTTTGTTACAACCACTAAACGAGCCGCTGACGGAAAATTTATTGTCAACATTCCTTACTACGAAACGGTCAACGATCTCGGTGATTCTTTCGAAATTGCACAAAAACGATTCGCGTCAACGGAACGAAAATTGGACAAGGAACCACAAACCAAAATTGAATATCAAGCATTCATGGAGAAATACGAAACATCGGGCGATATGAGAGAATTGCTACCAGAGGAAATTAATACTTCCGGACCAACTTATTACCTTCCCCATCATGCAGTGTTGAAACCAGACAGCACCACGACAAAACTCCGAGTTGTCTTCGATGGATCTTCAAAAACGTCGTCTGGATTATCACTAAATGAGGTGCAACGTGTTGGACCAACAGTTCAAAGCGATCTTTTCTCTATTGCTCTACGATTTCGGAAGCACAAGGTTGTGATATCAGCCGACATTGCCAAAATGTACAGATGTGTGTATGTCGATGGTATCCAACGAAAATTACAACGAATCTTATGGCGATCGGATAAATCGCAACCGATCAAAATTTATCAATTGAACACTGTAACATATGGAACAGCATCAGCTCCATATCTAGCAACTCGTTGTCTGAGGCAGCTTGGCATGGACAATTTGGAACAGTACCCAGCAGCAAGTAAAGCCATTATAGAGGATTTTTACGTCGACGATTTTCTGTCAGGAGGAGAGACCGTGGAAGAGGCACGCACACTGAAAAACGAGGTCACATCAATTTTAGACCCAGCTGGACTTATCTTACGAAAGTGGGCTTCAAATAATGAACAAGTTTTGGATTCAGACAATTCTTCAACCGTGGATCGAGAAATTCAAGAAGATTACAATCCGAAAATTCTAGGATTATTGTGGAATCCAAAAACGGATCAACTCAAGTACTCAGTGAAAATTCCAGAACAGAAATCTGTGACAAAACGAACAATCTTGTCATTGATCTCTCAAATTTTCGATCCTCTCGGGCTCATCGGTCCTGCAACAATCCGAGCAAAAATCTTTCTACAAGAACTTTGGAGCATCAAACTTGATTGGAATGAATCTTTACCCCAATCCATGCACACTCAATGGATCAACTTCAGGTCACAACTGTGTAGTCTGAATGAGGTGACTATTTCGAGATTCATTTTCTGTGATGATCGTCAAACAATAGAATTTCATTGTTTTTGTGATGCTTCAGAAAAGGCATATGGCGCAGCAATTTATGTGAGGTCGACAGATAAATATGGACATGCGACCGTCAATCTTTTATGCGCGAAATCAAGAGTGGCTCCTCTCAAAAGGGTCACTTTACCGAGATTAGAACTTTGCGGTGCTATGCTACTTGCTCAACTTTTGAAAAAAATATCTACAGCACTAGGGATACAAGCTGATGGGATATTTCTCTGGTGTGACTCTACAATCACACTTGCATGGATTCACGGTTCTCCGCACAAGTGGGAAACGTTCGTTGCCAATCGAGTGACAAAAATTCAAGAACTAACAAAAAATGGAATTTGGAATCATGTACCATCGTTGGAAAATCCTGCAGATATCATTTCAAGAGGAATTAATCCCGCAGAATTAAAGGATTCATCACTTTGGTGGCACGGGCCACACTGGCTAACACAAGACAAGTCAAACTGGCCCATGGTTCCCGACTTGGACATCGAAAATGCACCTGGACAGAAAAAATCTGCCTCACACCAAGTTGTTATCGACAAAAACAAAACAAACCTGTTTGAACAGTTTTCATCTTTCATAACGCTCATTCGATCATTTGCATATGTTTTACGCGTTAGGAACAATTTAGCTCGACCAACAACTGCTCCGAGGAACGGATATTTAACTCCCCAGGAAATCAAGGATACCAAAACATTTGTACTCAAGTTAATTCAAGAGGAAACTTTCAAGGATGAAATTTCGTGCTGCAAACTTGGAAAGGAAATCGGAAAATCAAGCAAACTTCGATTACTCAATCCATTTCTCGATCCCTCAGGACTGCTCAGGGTGGGCGGTAGATTAAACAATGCACCTATTCCATATGATCATCAGCATCCTGTTATTCTACCTGAGAAGCACGTGCTCACGAAATTAATCATCACAGATGAACACAAGCGCCTCATGCACGCAGGGTGTCAAGGTGTGATGGCCTCCATTCGCACACAATACTGGCCAATTGGATGCAAGAATCTAATAAAGAAAGTCATTAACAGTTGTATAACATGTTTTCGTGTCAACCCAGGAGGCACAGAGTACATCATGGGAAATTTACCTGCTTCAAGGGTCACACCGTCACGCTCCTTTTCATCGTGTGGCGTAGACTATGCAGGCCCATTCTTCATGAAGGATAGGACGCGATCTCAGAAAACGACAAAGGGATACTTGTGTCTTTTTGTGTGTTTTTCAACCAAGGCCGTACATTTGGAACTGGCAGTGGATTTGACAACTGATGCATTCCTCAGTTGTTTACAACGCTTCACTTCACGACGAGGACTACCTCAACACATTTACTCCGATAACGGATTGAATTTCGTCGGAACATTCGTACACTGTGAATCGTGAACTTTGATAGAACTCGGACAATTGGTGAATGTGAAGTGGTGGTTCTGTGACTCACTTTGAATACAAAGGTGTATGCACTTTATCTTGAACTTGAACTTGTACAAGTGTCAATCAACGCACTGGAACTTTGGATTGTACCTCAAAGGGTTAGGAAACCCTCAGCGGAATTCTCGCTACAACTTTGACTTGCGGTTTCATTGGGGGCATACATTCTACAATACCTGACGACGTGATCTTCAAACGGTAAGTCTCCAATCATAATTCCATCTCCTTTCTCACAATATTTCCTTTACAATGACACAAAAATCACTTGAAGAACTACGCGTTGAGCGTGGAGTTGTAAAGGGCAAGGTAACTCGTTTTAATACTTACTGGACGGAGTTCGACAAAGAAACTAACAAAATCGGAACACTTCGTGTACAATTAGAAAAACTCGAACCACAGTATGACGTCTTCGATAGTATTCAAACGCAGATAGAACTATTAGTGCGAACCTCTACTCCGGAAGTACAAGCAAGGGAAGAAGAGGAACGATTTCAATTTGAAGAAAGGTATTGTGAGTTAGTTGCCGCGGCTAGAGAACATATTCAAAGTAAAACATTTACTCCCCCTGGAACTCAATCGGTCTCCGCTATTGGATCACAAGTTCCTATTTCAAATAACAATGATACAACGGGTTATAGACTTCCAAGAGTACCATTGCCTACATTCAATGGCTCATTTGAAAATTGGGTTCAATTCCGCGATTCCTTTAATTCTATAGTACATACAAAAAACATTTCGAACATTGATAAGTTTCATTATCTAACACAAGCACTTACGGGCGATGCAGCGCGAATTATTCAATCGTTAACAATCTCAGACGCGAATTACGAGATAGCATGGAAATGTGTCAAAGACAGGTATGAAGACTCAAATGCCCTCATTCACAATCACGTACAGAAGCTTTGTGAATTAAAAACTATATCAAAGGCTTCGTTTCTCGAGCTTCGTCAATTTATCGATGATATTAATAATAATTTGCGCGCATTGAATTCTTTGGGACAACCAACGAACCATTGGGACACTTTAATTATTTATATCATAAGTAAAAAACTTGATACAAATACAAAACGTGAATGGGATAAAAAACAAGCCGGTCTCACAGAACTTGCAACTCTGGACACTTTTCTTAAATTTCTAGAAAAACAGAGCAAAATATTGCATCGGTCTCACCCTGAAAAACAAAGTGTGAACACAAACCCGCAGTCTAAACCCAACGCACACAATCAAAGTAAACGACCTGCCGGAAACGTTTCATCGCACCTAACTACCGAGAAACCTGCGTGTGTTATATGCACTCAACATCACGCGCTTTATGAATGCAACGAATTTAAAAATCTTACTATTTCCGAACGCGCAAATACTGTAAGAAAATTCCATTTATGCTTTAATTGTCTAGCCGCTGGACACGGTAATCGAAGTTGCCGTTCAAGGTCATGCAGAAAATGTCCTGGACGTCACCACACACTACTTCACGAAGACAGAGAATCCAAACCTTCCAACGCTCAAAATGATGCCTCGACGTCAACGAGTAAGTCTGCAGAGCAACCAGAAATTCCAAAAAACGTCTCATCGGGAACACTCATGGTTGGCTTGACGGAGAGCACTGACAAGGAACAAGAACCTTTTGTGATACTATCAACAGCCCTTGTCAACATTCGCGATAAAAAAGGAAATTTTCATGAGTGCCGGGTTTTATTAGACAATGGCTCTCAGCCACATTTAATTACAAAAGATCTCTGTCATAAATTAAATTTACCCGTATCTGCAACTAAAATAACCGTGTCGGGAGTAGAACAAGTTGGACTCAATGTAACCGAACAAACAAGTGTCACTATCGAATCAAAGGTAGGAAATTTCGCAAAAACGTTAAAGTGTTTAGTAACTCCGCGTATTACTCAATATGTACCCATTGCACCAAAGGACCTGCAGAATATTGAAATTCCCAAGCACGTACAGCTCGCCGATCCTTCAATCAAGAATCCGCGAATATATATGTTAATCGGTGCCGGTCTATTCTGGGAATTGCTTTGTGTCGGTCAAGTCAATCTTCGTCCTGAAGGTTTAATGCTTCAAAAAACACTTTTAGGTTGGATTCTAGCAGGAAAGATATTGTTTACAAATTTAGCACAACTTCCCACAACCACCAGTCACCACATTATCACGAATCAACAATTGCACAATCAACTGGAAAGGTTTTGGGAAATAGATCAACTTGATTCCTGCAAGGACACAGAGAATCTAGATCCTGAGAATCCATGCGAACAACATTTTGTTACAACCACTAAACGAGCCGCTGACGGAAAATTTATTGTCAACATTCCTTACTACGAAACGGTCAACGATCTCGGTGATTCTTTCGAAATTGCACAAAAACGATTCGCGTCAACGGAACGAAAATTGGACAAGGAACCACAAACCAAAATTGAATATCAAGCATTCATGGAGAAATACGAAACATCGGGCGATATGAGAGAATTGCTACCAGAGGAAATTAATACTTCCGGACCAACTTATTACCTTCCCCATCATGCAGTGTTGAAACCAGACAGCACCACGACAAAACTCCGAGTTGTCTTCGATGGATCTTCAAAAACGTCGTCTGGATTATCACTAAATGAGGTGCAACGTGTTGGACCAACAGTTCAAAGCGATCTTTTCTCTATTGCTCTACGATTTCGGAAGCACAAGGTTGTGATATCAGCCGACATTGCCAAAATGTACAGATGTGTGTATGTCGATGGTATCCAACGAAAATTACAACGAATCTTATGGCGATCGGATAAATCGCAACCGATCAAAATTTATCAATTGAACACTGTAACATATGGAACAGCATCAGCTCCATATCTAGCAACTCGTTGTCTGAGGCAGCTTGGCATGGACAATTTGGAACAGTACCCAGCAGCAAGTAAAGCCATTATAGAGGATTTTTACGTCGACGATTTTCTGTCAGGAGGAGAGACCGTGGAAGAGGCACGCACACTGAAAAACGAGGTCACATCAATTTTAGACCCAGCTGGACTTATCTTACGAAAGTGGGCTTCAAATAATGAACAAGTTTTGGATTCAGACAATTCTTCAACCGTGGATCGAGAAATTCAAGAAGATTACAATCCGAAAATTCTAGGATTATTGTGGAATCCAAAAACGGATCAACTCAAGTACTCAGTGAAAATTCCAGAACAGAAATCTGTGACAAAACGAACAATCTTGTCATTGATCTCTCAAATTTTCGATCCTCTCGGGCTCATCGGTCCTGCAACAATCCGAGCAAAAATCTTTCTACAAGAACTTTGGAGCATCAAACTTGATTGGAATGAATCTTTACCCCAATCCATGCACACTCAATGGATCAACTTCAGGTCACAACTGTGTAGTCTGAATGAGGTGACTATTTCGAGATTCATTTTCTGTGATGATCGTCAAACAATAGAATTTCATTGTTTTTGTGATGCTTCAGAAAAGGCATATGGCGCAGCAATTTATGTGAGGTCGACAGATAAATATGGACATGCGACCGTCAATCTTTTATGCGCGAAATCAAGAGTGGCTCCTCTCAAAAGGGTCACTTTACCGAGATTAGAACTTTGCGGTGCTATGCTACTTGCTCAACTTTTGAAAAAAATATCTACAGCACTAGGGATACAAGCTGATGGGATATTTCTCTGGTGTGACTCTACAATCACACTTGCATGGATTCACGGTTCTCCGCACAAGTGGGAAACGTTCGTTGCCAATCGAGTGACAAAAATTCAAGAACTAACAAAAAATGGAATTTGGAATCATGTACCATCGTTGGAAAATCCTGCAGATATCATTTCAAGAGGAATTAATCCCGCAGAATTAAAGGATTCATCACTTTGGTGGCACGGGCCACACTGGCTAACACAAGACAAGTCAAACTGGCCCATGGTTCCCGACTTGGACATCGAAAATGCACCTGGACAGAAAAAATCTGCCTCACACCAAGTTGTTATCGACAAAAACAAAACAAACCTGTTTGAACAGTTTTCATCTTTCATAACGCTCATTCGATCATTTGCATATGTTTTACGCGTTAGGAACAATTTAGCTCGACCAACAACTGCTCCGAGGAACGGATATTTAACTCCCCAGGAAATCAAGGATACCAAAACATTTGTACTCAAGTTAATTCAAGAGGAAACTTTCAAGGATGAAATTTCGTGCTGCAAACTTGGAAAGGAAATCGGAAAATCAAGCAAACTTCGATTACTCAATCCATTTCTCGATCCCTCAGGACTGCTCAGGGTGGGCGGTAGATTAAACAATGCACCTATTCCATATGATCATCAGCATCCTGTTATTCTACCTGAGAAGCACGTGCTCACGAAATTAATCATCACAGATGAACACAAGCGCCTCATGCACGCAGGGTGTCAAGGTGTGATGGCCTCCATTCGCACACAATACTGGCCAATTGGATGCAAGAATCTAATAAAGAAAGTCATTAACAGTTGTATAACATGTTTTCGTGTCAACCCAGGAGGCACAGAGTACATCATGGGAAATTTACCTGCTTCAAGGGTCACACCGTCACGCTCCTTTTCATCGTGTGGCGTAGACTATGCAGGCCCATTCTTCATGAAGGATAGGACGCGATCTCAGAAAACGACAAAGGGATACTTGTGTCTTTTTGTGTGTTTTTCAACCAAGGCCGTACATTTGGAACTGGCAGTGGATTTGACAACTGATGCATTCCTCAGTTGTTTACAACGCTTCACTTCACGACGAGGACTACCTCAACACATTTACTCCGATAACGGATTGAATTTCGTCGGAGCTCGAAATGAACTGAATGAATTATCTGCACTGCTACTCGAAGAAGATCATCAAGAACGTGTAATCAACTTTGCATCTCGACAAGGAATCAACTGGCACTTCATTCCTTCACACGCACCACACTTCGGCGGATTATGGGAACGCGCTGTGCGATCAGCAAAACACCATTTAAAACGAGTTATCGGTGAATCCATTCTCACCTTTGCCGAACTTTACACTGTTTTTTCTCAAATCGAAGCATGCCTAAACTCTCGCCCTTTAACTCCTTTATCCGATGATCCCAACGACCTTGAACCACTCACACCTGCACATTTTTTGATTGGAGACTCATTGTTAGCCTTACCGCAACCAGATTTGTGTCACCTACCGGTGTCGAGATTGAATCGATACCAGCATTTGCAGCAAATGATTCAACACTTTTGGAAGCGCTGGCAAGCAGAGTATTTGAATCAACTCCAACAAAGGAACAAATGGTCTCGTCACAAGGTACCTGCTATTAGCATAGGATCTCTGGTACTGGTCAAGGAAGATAATCTTCCCCCGTTAAGGTGGAAATTGGGACGGGTCACCGAGCTTCATCCAGGTAAAGACAACGTGGTAAGAGTTGCATCTGTTCGAATGGGCAACTCTATTCTGAAGAGACCAATTACAAAGTTGTGTGTCTTACCAATCGAGGAACATGAAACTAGTGAATAAGTTTCTTTCTTTGACTTTGTTTATGTGTTTTCAGAAATTCAGCATTGTGTTTAAAATTACAGAACTCATTAAGTAATGTGAAATCATTTTTATCAATTGAGACTTATTAAATATTGTGAAATTATTATTCGTTATATTTTATAAATGTTTCGTTTAGAAAGGAGACCTTTCAAGGTGGGCGGAATGTTGGAAGAATGTTAATATTCGAGTAATATATTTTTATCTTTATACTTAATATTAAATTTCATTTATTATTTAGCTTAGTTTTCTAAAAATGTATTTTGTATAACGTATATTTGTATAATTTGTATAACGTATATTTGTCACGATTTGGAACTTTTTCAGTTTCTCATCTTTCAGGTAGTATTTTTTCGTACTTGGTTAGGGACCTTAATTTTCTCAAAAACAGATTGAATGTTTGTCATAAATACCTCTCCAGCCTATTTCAGTAAGATAGTAGTGAGACATTGCTAAACTCCGGGACTTAATCCCACCCGCAATAAAACCCCAGATGTACTTAACATGGGCCAAACTTATATTCAAGATACTTCTCAAGTACAAAACAAAAATGCGACGTTGCCAGGTATTTTCGAAATTGTAAATTCCGGTTTTCCAAACTGAAATATGTATTTTGGCAACAGCGGATTCTTCGTGTCAAGGCTGGAAATGGACTTGCTTGCAAGAAGAGCGACAGTCGTGAACCACCCTTGAAGGTTCTCTCACCGTAGAGAAAATAATGCACCAATTTTATATTTCCACCTTTTCTTAGATTGATTTGAATAAATTAATATATTTAAAGTGTATTTAATGTCATTATCGAACATTAATTTCATTTCCCTTCCTTTTAAATAATGCAAATTACCATGCAAAACAAAATATGAGCAATTTTTTCACAAAAACTGTAACAGTATTTACTCAAAAATTACAATCAAAAATGCAATTTCCATTTGGAAAATTAATAAAATTTTTTGTTGCTATTTTCGTGTTTGGTAAATCTTAGCTGGTGTATTGTTTAACGTTTATTAATTTTCCAAATGGAAATTTTATTCTTGATTGTTAATTCCGAGAAAGTACTGTTACAGTTTTTGTGAAAAAACTGCTCATATATTTAATTTATCGACATGAAAATTTTTTTCATCATTTTAACCCAAAAAAACGTTTTAGCTGGTGTATTTCTTTTTAATAATCAATTATCCATAAAGAAAAATGCATTTTACCTTCTTGTTTTCGAGAAAAGGCTGTTGAAAATTTTCCAAAATTTTAGTTTTAATGTAGATGGCGCTGCCTCACTTGGACCTGGTCTTAACGGAATTTCTATATTTGATAGGATTTTTATATTATATTCAAAAAAAATATTAATTCTGATCGATTGCGAGCGAATTGTAAATCGTGACTCATATCGCAGCGCCATCTGTGTATTCATCGGTTGGTAATGCAGAAATCTGTCTTTAAAAAATTCGGAAATAAAAATTTTCTATATTAATACAGAAAATTAAAAGAACATTAAAATAAGCTGCAACGCTTATTATTTTAATCCAATTTTGCTTATTTAAATACCAAAATGGATTAAAATAAGCAAAATTGGATTAAAATAATAAGCGTTACAACTTATTTTAATGCCTTTTAATTTTCTATGAAGAGAATATTTTTATTACTTTTTTTTTTTGACAGAAACTAAGAATTTTATCAGAACTATATATTTTTCAGTTTCTTTTCAATACAGAGAGAAAACTAAGAAAAATTTATATGAGAGAAAGAGGTGTCAGGCAAAAGAAAAACAATGAAAAAAAAGAAGAAAATAATACAAAATAAAAGAAGAGACAGAGGCAGAGAGGAAAAGCTAGAAAAGTTAGAGGTTTTGTCCCGGGAGCATTTTCGAATTACGAAACTGTGGAAAACGCTTGTGGCGTAACATGAAGGCATCAAGGGTGACTACCCTGAAGCACTTGAGCGGAAGAAAATTAGTCGACGGCTGTCGTCCCCAGGGAAAGAGTTAGGACGTCTGGAGCTGCATACGGGAAACATCTTCATGTCTTTCATCTTTTTTTTATTTTCATTTTTAGAGACAGAGAGAGAGAGAGAGAGAGCGGCATATATGAACCTAGCGTGACGCGTGCTATCACGTTGTGGCAAATATTAGAAAAAAATGGAATTCTAGTCATTATATTGGAACTTCAATGGGAGAAAAAAAAAAATAAATGGGGGGGAAAAGAGATTTTTACCCTCACACACACACACTTGGAAATAAAAATGTGCATTTATGTCCACTCTCTCTCTTCGTCGCACATCTCGGAATAGCTTTAACGCCTCTCGAGACTCTGAGTCTTGGAATGTGCTCGCAACATGCGCGCGACACAAGCGAAATATTTCTTGAAATAGACAGGCATTGTCCGTCGAAGACATATACATATATTTATACAAGTTGAATTTCAAGCTTTGTATATACCTTTGCACTGATTTTTGTTTTTGATTTAAGACAAAAAAGAAAAAAGGAATTTGTTATTTCTATGTGATTTTTCCCCCCCTCTCTGAATTATTATTATTAAACTAATTGTAATGAAAATTTTCCTAAATCATCTTTGAGGCGGTTCAAACACTTGACATAACCTCAATCAGTCGCTAAGGTAGATTTTTATGTCGGTAATTTTTTACATTTTCATTTTTCAAAAAAAACTGTTTTACCGTCAGTCGGCAAGGTTGATTTAAGTTGCAATTAAGTGAAAATGAAGTGATGTCAAGTAAAGGTAAATATTAATTTATTTATTATTTTCTACTGTGATTATTTATTAAACAGATTTTTATATAACCGAAATTCAATTCTGATTGATTGCGAGCGAATTGTAAATCGTGACTCCTATTGAAGCGCCATCTGTGTAATATCTGTTTTTGGTCGGTAATGCAGGAATGTGGCTTTAAATTTTATTATCGAATTCAAAAAATAAAAATGAGTTTGGCTACTCATTTTATAAGTAAAAAAATAGTTAAATAAATAAATAAATAAAAATAGATAAATAAAAATAAATAAAAAAATAGATAAACAACAATAAATTAAATAACAATAGACAAACTAAAAATGAAACAAAAAAACGCCCGCCAAATAGGATATTGTTGATTTTAATCCGATAATATAGTGCCTATAGTCCTACAAGGCGACCTGTCCAACTTGAATTATTATTGTTCTTCTTAATTAGAATGGTATAGCTTGAGGGGGACCAACTCTGGTGGAAAAACTGAGATATAGTAAAGGAGAGAATGCGAGCACTCAAAGAGTGTATATATATATATATATACAGGAAAAACGAGGCAGACTTGTTTCGTTTTCTATCTTTCAAACTGTTAAGATGGTGCGTACCCCTGAGGCTCCGGCGTTCCTTATCCGGTGCGCACACCGGAGTTGCTTGCCTTTCTTGCTCCTGGGCGCAAAAATTCTCAAATGCATTGCAAGTTACGAGACACACAAGACACATATAATCCAACATGATTGCTGAGATGCGATTCGATTCTGGCCTCAAGTATCAAAATCTATTGCATTTTCAAAAAAAAAAAAAAAAAAAAAATTATTATTAAATTAAAAATATTTATATTTTATAACAAAAAATTTTTTTTTTTATTACAGTAATTATATTTTCATTCTAATTTTAATAATAAATTAATAAATATTATTTATAATATTTTTAATTTATGAATATTATTAATAAATATTTATAATATTTTTAATTGTTGAATATTATTAATAAATATTTATAAATAAATAATTATTTATTATAATTTTTATTATTAATAAAATTGTTTATAACAAAAGAAAAGTTTTCACTTTGCTTTCAGTTTTTTCATTTTGTTTTCATAAAATATTTTCCTATTGTTTCTCTCGTCATTTCGTTTTTCTTCTTCTTCTTATTCTTTTTATATCCATTTCGCATTGTTATTTTTACTTTTCTTTAAATTCCTAAAAAGATTGCTTTCCATATACATTGTGCACTTCTCGTGAAATTGCTTGTCTTCTTTAAACACACACACACACACACAAACATATATATACTTATACATAAATGCAATTGGTAAAATAAAACTATAAAAAGAAAAATACATTGATATTATGTATTGTATATAAAAATTGTAAAATATATTGCAAAATATAATAAATTTTGTTTTTGTTTCAAAGAGTGAGAGAGAGAGAGAGAGAGAAAGAAAGAGAGTCAAACAGACAATGCACAATCAAAGTTTAAAAGAGACGACGTGAGTGCAATGTACTAGCTGTTTGCCAATTTATTCCGCACTACTGCCAAAAGATGTTATCGAATCGCCAAAAGGAGAGAAAAAAAAGGGAGAGAGAAAAAAAAAGAGATAGATAGAAAAAGGACTTTAAAGAACGACTTGAAAATACTAATTATTCATTGTACCAACAATAAACTGTTGTTCATGTATTTTTTTCGGAAACTGTATAATACACTTAGTTAATTAAATTCCACCACATTGCCAGACAATTGACACAAAAATAAGCTTTTGTTCTCTTTATTCACGATTGTAACATTTTCTTCGAATTTATTTATTTGTTCATTTATTAATTTATTTACTTATTTAATGGTTTATTTTTTCATTTATTTGTTTATTTATTTATTAATATATTTATTTATTTATTAATTTATTTACTTATTTATTTGTTTATTTATTTGTTTATTTATTAATACGTTTACTTATTTATTTGTTTAATTATTTGTTTATTTATTAATTTATTTATATACTTATTTATTTGTTTATTTATTAATACGTTTACTTATTTATTTGTTTAATTATTTGTTTATTTATTAATTTATTTATATACTTATTTATTTGTTTATTTATTTGTTTATTTATTAATTGATTTATTTTCTTATTTATTTGTTTATTTATTTATTTATTTATTTACTTTTTTGTTTATTTATTATTACGTTTACTTATTTATTTGTTTACTTATTTATTAATATATTTATTTGTTTATTTATTAATTTATTTACTTATTTATTTGTTTATTTATTTGTTTATTTATTAATACGTTTACTTATTTATTTCTTTAATTATTTGTTTATTTATTAATTTATTTATATACTTATTTATTTGTTTATTTATTTGTTTACTTATTTGTTTATTTATTAATACGTTTATCTACGTATTTATTTGTTGATTTATTAATTGATTTATTTTCTTATTTATTTGTTTACTTGTTCGTTTATTAATTTATTTATTTACTTGTCTGTTTTTTTTATTAATTTATTTGTTTACTTTTTTGTTTTTTTATTAATAAGTTTGCTTATTTATTTGTTTATTTATTTATTTATATTTTTTTTTTATTTATTAATTTATTTGTTTATTTATTTATGTATTGTCAGAAGAAATTTCTTTTTAAATAAGCCAAGATAAATTTAGAATATCGTTAAATAATTTGCCATTTATTTATAAAAATTATTTCTCGTCAGGCCGTATAAAGACCAAGTAAAGTTTTGTCTTTAGTCTTGAAGACAGAATGGTCTTCATTTTATAATAATATGAGTGTGTATGCATTATTATCGATTAGTTTTTCTCTCTCTCTCTCTCTCTCTCTCTCTCTCTCTCTCTCTCTCTCTCTCTCTCTCTCTCTCTCTCTCTCTCTCTCTCTCTCTGTCTGTCTTTCTCTCTATCTTATAAAAAATCTACCCTCGTTTGAGTCAGAAACGCAGTCACGCCCTACATTTTTCCTGGGGACACACGATGGATTAGACTTATCGACTAGAGCCATACATTCGAGAATCGACCCCCGTCCTCTCTCTCTCTCTCTCTCTCACTCTATCTATCTCTCGGTCCTTATAATACCGCCTTTCCCTGATCTGATGAGCCAAGTACACCTACGCGATTTTACCACAAATTCGATCGCGTCAACCAACAACCTTGCTAATCGTGAAAGCCTTGTGTGCGCTTCTCGCATTCGTGAGGGTAATGTCCTCTGAGCTTACAAAGGGTGAACTCCCATTGCCTATCTCGGAATTAATCGTAAGTCCTTTGCTTATCGAATGATACATATATATATATAGAGAAGGAGCGCATTTGTGCATATCAGAATCATCAAGAAAACGCGTTTTCTTCATCCCAAATATTTGTAAAAAAAAATTTTCCTATACATTAAAATTTATTCATCGAAAAATAAATATTGTTTTGAATTTACTTGAAATTGAAATCATTTATATTTGAATTAATTAATTTTAGCCTTCAACGAATTTAAAGAGGCGCGTTAATGACTAAAATTAATTAGATAGAATTTAATTAATTTATATTTGAACGAATTTTTATTTACAAATGCAAATTTTGATTAATTGCAAGCAAATGTTAAATCGTGACTCATATCGGAGCGCCATCTTTCGCCGGTCGTTAATTCAGAAATCTGGCTTTAAATTTTCAATTTTCGATTCTGTAATACTTTGTTCTTTCTATAAAAATACAAAACCAGTAAATCATTAGAATTATAAATATACTAAAGAAACATTTCCATTAGCAAGTAATTTTTTTCTTCTTACGCGTGAAAATGTTAATTTATCTAAAAAACAAACGAGAAGCAACAAAAAAAACGGGAAAAATTAAAGAATTAGGTTTTTTCTAAAAGCGAAACAAAAAAAAAAAAAAAAGAAGCATACTCGCACTTGGTGCCATTCATCTTGTCTGAGAAACGAGTTTCTTGCCTGAGCAAAACATTAGTGGATCCTTGTGTTTTCCCTTTGTTTTTCATGAAAACCGAAAAACGACTGAGAGAGAGAGAGAGAAAGAGAAAGATAGAGACGAAAGAAAAAACGTGGGAAACTCACGAAAATAGGATGAAAGCACGCCAAGTTCAGTCGCACGAGAAAGTGTTGCCATTAGCTAAGTACTACTAGAAATAGGGAGTGTTTCAATCAACATGGGGGCCTAGATAACTTAACGAAGATAAGGAAAAAGAAAAAAAAAGAAATAGAGCAAATGATAAAAATAGTTTATGACCATAAATAATTCATTATTCAAAATCAAGTGAAATAAAACGAATATGAAAATTTGTTCAAGAGACAATTGAAAATTTGAATGACGAATTGGATGTGCGGAACAAATCCAAACAGATAATTCGTAATTCGAAGCCGAGATTTGTGAATAAAAATTTTTTTTTTAACAATTTTTGATAATTTTTAGTCAAAAATAATTTATTGTTAGCAGAAAACTAGGAATTGTTAGTGGAAACCTACTAATTTTTTTGGTAGAAAACTACGAATTTTTGGTAGAAACCTACTAATTCTTAGTAGAAAACTAGTCATTAGTAGAAAACTACTAATTATAGGTGAAAAATTACCAATTGTTAGTGGAAATAACTGATTAACAGTAGAAAATGACTAATTTTTAGTCAAAAATTACTAATTAATAGTAGAATACTACTGATTCATAGTAGAAAACTACTAATTGATTTATTAAAGTTAAATGAATGAAACTAAATGAATTAGTAGTTTTCTACTATCAATTAGCTATATTTTACTATCAATCAGTAATTTTTTTACCATTAATTAGTCATTTTCTACTATTAATCAGTCATTTTCTACTATTAATTAGTCATTTTCTACTTTTAATCAGTCATTTTCTACTATTAATTAGTCATTTTCTACTTTTAATCAGTCATTTTCTACTATTAATTAATCAGAACTATAAATTAGACGGAATTTTTGATTAAAAATGATTAATTAAAAGTAGAAAATGACTAATTCATGTAGGGAAGCTAATATTTCAATTGGTAAATATTAATAAATGAATTAGTAGTTTTCTACTATGAATTAGCCATATTTTACTATCAATCAGTAATTTTTTTTACCATTAATTAGTCATTTTCTACTATTAATTAGTCATTTTATACTTTTAATCAGGCATTTTCTACTATCAATTAGTCAGAACTAAGAATTAGACGGAATTTTTTATTAAAAATGATTAATTAAAAGTAGAAAATGACTAATTCATTTAGGGATCTTGCTACATGAATTAGTAAACATTTATAAATCAATTAGTAGTGTTCTACTATGAATTAGTAGTTTTTTGCCATGAATCAATAGTTTTCTACTATTCATTAGTCATTTTTAATAAAAAAAATGAGTCATTTTCTACAGTTAATCAGTCACTTTATACTATAAATTAGTCAGGATTAAGAATTAGTCAGAATTTGAAGTCAAAAATGTTTAATTAAATGTAGAAAACTACTAATTCATTCATTCATTCATTCAGTAGTTTTCTACTATAAATCAGTAGTATTCTACTATCAATTAGTAATTTTTGACTAAAAATTAGTTATTTTCTACTATTAATCAGTCATTTACTTTTATCAATTAGTCAAATATTGACTAATTTTTCGTTAAAAATAACTAATTAAATGTAGAAAACAACTAATTAGTATTTTACTACCATAAATCAGTAGTTTTCTACTACAAATTAGTCAATTTTTTTTTTTACTAAAAATGAGTTAAAAACGATTACTAAATTTTATAAACGACTCGGCACAGTTGAATTTTAGTTGAATGTGTAACTGTAATTCTAATTTAAAGAGCAGGAAATTATTTTTAAAGAACAAAATTTTATTTTAAGTTAATTTTCTTTTTCTTTTTAGCTATATATCCCACGTGCTAATAATATTGAACAATATAATTTCGAACGTCAATTTATATAACATTTGCGCTTATTAAAGACACAATGATATGGAGTCAATGAATCGTTGAATTAGAGCATCGCATCGGTAGCAAAATTAATATCGGGTTAACAAGTTTTCAATTGCTTCAGACACTCGATTTAACATTGGGAATCACTTGAAAGACTATTTTCTCTGCTTGTTTAGCTGTTGAATTAAACCGATAGTCGGGTGTATATATATATATATATATATATATAGTCAATGATAGTTGCTGTAATGTACGCGTAGGTGGCAAAGCACATACACGTAAAATAGATATATATTTTACGTGAATTTCTACATATATTTCTACATATATATATATATATATATATATATATATGTATGTATATACTAAACTACCAACATCCGCAGTTCGTTATTCCCAATGCAGATCGTGCAGAGCCATCGGTTCTGCACGTCATGACGAGCAGCACATAATTGATTGGGTTGGTTCGTTATGACAGGTCTCATTAAGATGCGACCAACACGACCACTGACGTTCGTTTGTTCCGCATGGTCCATGAGTGCGTACGTGCCTCATCACACTATATAAATGACGAAAAACGTTCCGCCACAGCTGTAATTCACCTACGCAGATATACACGCGGAAAAAAAAAATAATAATAATAATAAAACTCTCCCTCTCATATAACCCATCTGCCTAATTCGCGAGAAAATACAACACCCACATAATATTCTCATGAAACAAAAAAAATAATATTCTTTTCGCCTCTAATTGACCACGAAAATATTCTAAATTAATTTTCTACCTTAACAATAAAAAATATCAAAATTAAAGCTAAACTTCAGATTTTATTAATAATAAATAAAATAATAAATAAAATAATAAATAAAATAACAAATAAAAAAAAAGGATTTTAATCAACGGAATTCGATAGTCACACCTTTCTCGGAGTTAAGGCAAAAAGAATTAGAGAAAAAGACGAAACCCAGATAGCACTTAAGCTTGCAGTAACCTTGCGGCAAGCTTGCCACGCAATATTGCCAATCTTGTACGGCAAAATTTTCGCAAGCTTCAAATGTTCCATCTGACTCAAGCTTGCATAATAAGATTACCGAAAGATTGCAGTGTAAAGTTACTGCAAGATTGCACAATAAGATTATCGCAAATTGCTTAGTAAGCTTGTACGGTAAGCTTGTAGCAAGGTTGGTTCAAGATTGCCAAATAACTTTGCTTTGAACCTACAATTTTTTTTTTAAATGTTTCCTTTAATTTATATAATTTTATTATATAAATTTCATTATATAAATTAGACGAAACATAAAAAATTTTTTTTTTATGTTTAAAGCAAGGTTATTTGGCAACCTTGCACCAACCTTGCTACAAGATTACCAAGCAAGCTTACTGAGCAATCTTGCGAAAATCTTATTATGCAATAACTTTACACTGGAAATTTTCGGTAATCTTATTATGCAAGCTTGGATCAGATGGGACATTTGAAGCTTGCAGTAAGCTTGCGGAAAGTTTGCCGTGCAAGGTTAGCAATATTGCGCGGCAATCTTGCTGCAAGCTTACTGCAAGCTTCAAATGTCCCATCTGACCCAAGCTTGCATAATTAGATCAGTAAGTTTGCTTAGTAATCTTGTAGCAAGGTTGGTGCAAGGTTGCCTAATAACCTTGCTTTAAACCTAAAAATTTTTTTTTTATATTTCGTCTAATTTATATAATAAAAATATAATAAAATTATATAAATTAAAGGAAACATTTAAAAAAAAATGTTAGGTTCAAAGCAAAGTTATTTGACAATCTTGCACCAACCTTGCTACAAGCTTACTAAGCAATCTTGCGATAATCTTATTGTGCAATCTTGCAGTAACCTTACACTGCAATCTTTCGGTAATCTTATTATGCAAGCTGGGATCAGATGGGACATTTGAAGCTTGCGGAAAGTTTGCCGTGCAAGGTTGGCAATATTGCGCGGCAATCTTGCCGCAAGCTTACGTGCCATCTGGGCGTTTGGCTTATTTTAAAATGCATACAAAAAAGTGTCGAGTAGGTGGCGCCACGTTCTATATCGTTTGGCTTATTATGAACTTTTGTAATTGAATTTTAATTCCAAATATTTTACTTCCAATTTCGGTGGCTTCAAATTTTTCCCGAATGGTAATAATAAAAATTCTTATGGGAAAATATTTAAATATTTGAATTGGAGCTATATATATATGTATATAATTCGTATATAATAGAAAAAGAATTTTTTGAATGCGCGGTTGTTTAGAGATGCCAGATCCCTTTTTCAACTTGAAAATATTGTGAGAAGCACATTTTGCACAGTGAATCCACAGCAGATATAAAGATTTTATCCTACTGTCAAGTCGTATCCGATTGGTTCGAACGCTCCAGTGAACACACTTGGCAAATGAAAAATAGACAAACTCTGTATATATATATATATATGTGTGTGTACTGTTTGCAATGGCCGAGAGGAGAAATACGTCGGATTAATTTTGAGTTGGCATAAGCTAGATGGAATATATATATATATATTTTTTACTTATTTTCAGGAAAAAAAGTGGATTTTAAAATAAAATTCATATTTAATTTCAATTTTTCGCTATATGAATATTTTTCAAATATTTAATTTAGAATTATAATACATATGTGGTATATTAATTATATATATAATACAATAAAAAGGGGAAAAAAACAGCTTTTTTTGTATTATAAAGTTCATAATAAACTGATAACGATTATTTCTCTTAAAAAAATATAGCTGTATTTTCTTATTAATCGTAAAAAAAATATTATTGTTTCTTCGCTCCTTGATAATAAAATTCTCGTGAGGATTTTTCTTTTTTTTTTTTTCTTTACGATATATCGTGAATTCTTACAGTGCTTTTCAGTATTACTGCACACACATTTTCTTGCAACGAAGCAGTAAACTGTTGCATAACGTGTAGAATAGAAATATCAAAATATTACAAGTTGTTGTGTGCATGCAATGAAAATATTTTTTCTTAAAAACTAGAAATAATGAAGAGAAAATCTTTTAAGATATAAATTAATTATTCCATTTGGTTTGTTTTCGAAAAAAATTTTTTTTTTTGAAAAAATTTGTAAAAATTAAAGAAAATTAATTTGTATTTTATTTGAAGTATTTTGTAAGTTATCTTAAAGGAAACAAATTTCTTGGAAATATTATGTCGTTAATCAAGTGTTCTATTTATAGAGAATACTTGCTGAGAAACATATCCGCAGCACGCTTTGCTGTCTCTTGAAAGAAAAAAAAAGAGAGTGAGAGAGAGTGAAAAGCTTGAAAATTAATTCGAGTTCGGACCAAGTATTCCAGGTTCTGTCAATGAAAACGAGAAATAGAAAATTAAATTTAAAGGTGACGACAAACAAAATGACGCGAACAACATCGTCAAATACAAATACATTACGTTAATTTTCAAAAACAAAAATAATTTCACTTTTAAAAATTAAAATCTCTCTACATTTTTTACTTTGAAATTTGTTATTTGTAATTTATATATTTTGAATTACGCGCCTATTTTGTAAATCCGAGATGTGGCGCCGCCAAGTGGGATAAATTTGAGTAAAAAGAGAAGCAGACAAAAGGTACCCAAGCTCCCGAAATTTTTAGGTTATATTTAATGATAGTTTTACCTTAATAAAAAGTTCTATTTTAATTAGGCAAAATTAAAAATAGATTTTATTCACTATTTTTTAAGATATTGCATAATAAGATTATCGCAAGATTGCTCAGTAAGCTTGCACGGTAATCTTGTAGCAAGGTTGGTGCAAGGTTGCCAAATAACCTTGTTTTAAACCTAAAAATTTTTTTTTTAATGTTTCGTCTAATTTATATAATAAAATTATATATAAATTAAAGGAAACATTGAAAAAAAATTTTTAGGTTCAAAGCAAGGTAATTTGGCAATCTTGTACCAACCTTGCTACAAGCTTACCGTGCAAGCTTACTAAGCAATCTTGCAATAATCTTATTTTGCAATCTTGCAGTAACCTTACACTGCAATCTTTCGGTAATTTTATTATGCAAGCTTGGGTCAAGTGGGACATTTGAAGCTTGCAGTCAGCTTGTGGAAAGTTTGCCGTGCAAGGTTGGCAATCTTGCCGCAAGCTTACATGCTATCTGGGCGTTTGGCTTATTTTAAAATGCATACAAAAAAGTGTCGAGTAGGTGGCGTCAATGTCATTTGGTCTATTTTAAATTGCAACTTAAAAAGTGTCAAGTAGATGGCGCCACGTTCTATATAGTTTGGCTCATTATGAATTTTTGTAATTGAATTTTCATTCCAAATATTTTACTTCTAATTTGTTATAGATTTAAACATCAATAGTTTGTATAAAGAGTTGACCCACTTTATTTTATTTTTCAAAAATCAAAAATATAACCTAAAAATTTTAAGAGTCCTTTTGTCCCGGACCGTCACATTTACTAAAATTGCGAGAAAAAATAATAATTTTTATTAAAAAATTATTACTCTAAAATAGTTTAAATTTAATAATGTAAATAATGTGGGATTTTTAATAAAATTTTTTGTAAAAACCCATATTTTTCAAACAATTTGAAATGCGCGACACTTTTTTTTTTTTTTGGTGAAATTAATTTAAAAATAAATATTGTGAGTTTCGAAATTAACGTAAAATGTGAATGTCAGAATGGCGGGGATGTATATAATCGCGCGACGCACATGTTTTGCCCAGGACTCGCGGTCCATGTTCAATTTCCAGTTGAACGGTCTGGTGCTTAACGTTGCAGCTGTACCTGTATTAACGATTGTCTCAACTGTACTTCAATACCTTTCAATGCTAATAAATCCTATCGATACCGACACTTGTCCACTGTTTTCAGGTAACAAATCACACATGGCAAATTGAACATATATCTCTCTCTCTCTCTCTATTTTTAAATCCCAAAATTTATTTTCAAACTTTATCGACAAAATAATATATAGAACTTAAAATTTAAAATTAAAATTCAAAATTAAAATTCAAAAAGATTTTTGTTTGATATGAAATTTACATAAGGGTTTTTTGTTTTGAAAAAAAAAAGATTGGACTTATCGTGATTATTAATTATATTTAAGAAACGATATCACGCACTGGGGAAAACTTCATCATTTATTATCATAAATTTAATTTTAACGAGTTCCAACCAGGTAAGTATGGTAATTAGTCAAAGAGTGTAATTGGATAAAACTTTAGTAAACGACAACGGGACCGCGACGCAGCAATTCCCTCGTATCTTGTGGTAAATTTCGCACGATTAACGCCATAGGATCAACCGGCGGATGCCGTTTCAGTAATGGCCAAGTCGCCATGGTTGGGTGTTATATTGCGCTAATTATTTACCACTGCGGCTCTCTATTGCACTTTACGCTGAGATGAGACTTGACTACCGTGTTGTTTATATATATATATATATAAAGGAATGCAAACTATTCACGAAAACGATGTGTCACAACAAATTTTCTACGATTTACAAAAATTTTATTTATAACTTATTGTGTTCAAGAAAAATTACTTGAGGTTTTAGTTTTAGTAAATTTTCGTAGTAATTTTTTTTTCTAGTAAATTTTAGTAATTTTTTTCTTTTAGTAAGTTTTAATAGTTCTTTTTTTCTAGTAAGTTTTAGTAAATTTTTATAGTTCTTTTTTTTTAGTAAATTTTAGTAATTTTTTTTCCTCTAAGTTTTAGTAAATTTTCATAGTTTTTTTTTCTAGAAAATTTTAGTATTTTTTTTTCCTCTAACAAGTTTTAATAGTTCTATTTTTCTAGCAAATTTTAATAGTTTTATTTTTCTAGTAAGTTTTAGTAAATATTTATAGTTCTTTCTTTCTAGTAAATTTTAGTAATTTTTTTCCTCTAGTAAGTTTTAGTAAATTTTCATAGTTCTTTCTCTTTTTAGTAAATTTTAGTACTTTTTTTCCTCTAGCAAGTTTTAATGGTTCTTTTTTTCTAGTAAGTTTTAGTAAATTTTCATAGTTCTTTTTTTCTAGTAAATTTTAGTAATTTTTTTTTCCTCTAGTAAGTTTTAATAGTTCTATTTTTCTAGCAAATTTTAATAGTTTTATTTTTCTAGTAAGTTTTAGTAAATATTTATAGTTCTTTCTTTCTAGTAAATTTTAGTAATTTTTTTCCTCTAGTAAGTTTTAGTAAATTTTCATAGTTCTTTCTCTTTTTAGTAAATTTTAGTACTTTTTTTCCTCTAGCAAGTTTTAATGGTTCTTTTTTTCTAGTAAGTTTTAGTAAATTTTCATAGTTCTTTTTTTCTAGTAAATTTTAGTAATTTTTTTTTCCTCTAGTAAGTTTTAATAGTTCATTCTTTTCTAGTAAGTTTTAGTAAATTTTCATAGTTTTTTTTTTTGGGAAATTTTAGTAATTTTTTTTTCCTCTAGTAAGTTTTAGTAATTTTTTTTTGGTAAAAGTGACTAGTAAACTGACTGGAGATGAAAAAAAAAAAATTAAATGGAATCGCTCGTTGAGCAACGTCAACTATATATGTATATACCTATATGGCGATTTACCACGAATGGTTATGCAAACCGGATGTATTAAATGAAGCACGAAATTGGCAAATTAGTTAAAATCCGCGTCTCTTCCGTGGCGCAGTACTTCTGACCATCAGGTGCACTGCGGACTAACTTCGTTTTGGTCAATTACAATAATGCACTATACTGTCGCAGTCAATCGTTTTTATAGAGACGTCCTTGAAAATAAATTCATCTATATATATATTACGACATATTTAAAACAGCTGTTGAAATTTAAGCCGCCAATATTTTACAAACCAAAAAAAAAAAAAAAATTTTTAATAAAAAAAAAAATAAATGAAAATTTTAAATGAAAAAAATGAAAAAAATTTTATGAAAATTTTTTTTCGTAAAAAACAAAAAGTTTTTTGTTTTGATAAAAATGATAAATCGAGACATATTGTAAATTGACAGTGATTTACCAGAAAACTTATGCGGAACTATATATATATATATATATATATATAAAGAAGGCTATTTTTATTCTTTTCTCGACATTTATATTTCCATCAAGCATTCAGGGTTCTGTCGTCCAGTAGATTAGTTGAGATTTATCTTCACGAATCAACCATAGGGATTAAAATAGAAGAATAATTGTTCAAAGAACTGCTCTAATTATACCGCGATTTATTTAATTTGACAAAGTCAATATGTTTGGTTTTACTTTTACTCCCCCTGTGCTAACGATATAAATCAACTTTTCAAATTGAAATGTCAAGTGAAAATAATTTTCTTCAATTTAATAAATGAGAACAAAATGTTTTAATTTATATAACAACATTTTTATATACAGATAAATAAAAATTTTTTTTTTTTGGTGAGATGCAGAAATTATTGGGTTCAACACATTATTTAGGGTTACACACAAAATTTTTGGGTTAAATACAAAAATTATTGGGTATAATACAGATTTTTTGGTTTTAATACAGAAATTATTGGGTCAAACACAGAAATTTTTGGGTTTGATGCAGAAATTATTGGGTTAAACGCTGATTTTTTTATGGTCAAACACTGAATTTTCAGGTTAAATACATAAATTATTGGGCATAATGCCGATTTTTTAGGTTCAATAAAGAAATTATTGGGTGAAATGCAAATTTTTTGGGAGAAATTCAGAAATTATTGGACTAAATACATAAATTTTTGGGCCAAACACAGAATATTTTGTGCCGAATACAGAAATTATTGTGTTAAATACAGATTTCTTTGTGTTAATTACAGAAATTATTGTATCAAATATAGATACTTTTGGTTAAAATACAACAATTTTAGTGTCAATCACAAAACTTTAGGGTTAAACACAGAAATTCTTGGGCCAAACACAGATTTTTAGGGTCAAACACAAAATTTTCGGGTTAAATACATAAATTATTGAGCGTAATGCAGATTTTTTGGGATCAATAAAGAAATTATTGGGTCAAATGCAGATTTTTTGGGATAAATTCAGAAATTATTGGACTAAATACAGAAATTTTTTGGGCCAAACACAGAATATTTGTGTTAACTGCAGATTTTTTTTGGGTCAAATACAGAATATTTTGGGCCGAATACAAAATTATTGTGTTAAATACAGATTTCTTTGTATTAATTAAATGAAATTATTGTATCAAATATAGATACTTTTGGGTAAAATACAAAAAAATTTTGTGTCAATCATAGAAATTTAGGGTTAAACACATAAATTCTTGGTCCAAACACAGATTTTTAGGGTCAAACACAAAATTTTTGGGGTTAAATACAAAAAATTAAGTATAATACAGATTTGACAAAGTCAATATGTTTGGTTTTACTTTTACTCCCCCTGTGCTAACGATATAAATCAACTTTTCAAATTGAAATGTCAAGTGAAAATAATTTTCTTCAATTTAATAAATGAGAACAAAATGATTTAATTTATATGACAACGTTTTGTTATATATAGATATATAAAAAAATATATACATCTCTATAAATACACACATATTCTAACTTTGTCAATTGTATATATATATATATATATACTTCGACTTGATTAATCATTAGAAAGTCATGCGCGAGCTTCTCCTCTTCGAAATATAATGAGCTCATTTGAATCGATATCTGATTCGACTAATGCCGTTTGTCACTATCGTTGATCAGTGAAACGTCAGGCACTGCCAATTAAATTCCCATGTCATTATTTATCGGGGTTATTCCGGTTGCGTTTGCCCTTTTCCAATATATAATATCCAAAAGAGGGAGAGGGAGGGGGGGTGAAGAGGATGAACAATTTTTCGGTGATAAATTATATATAATGTCAAACCGAGGATAATTTTAAAACACGCGAGCATTTTCATACTCTCGAGTTTTTAAAAAAAATGCCGAATCAGCAAATTTTACACTGCAAACTCGGTAAATTATTGCATATGTTATTATTATCAAAAATTTCATTAACGAAATAATTAAAAAATAAATAAAATAGAAGTACCAGTTGTGGACACTTTTTCATTAATGTTGGTATTATTTTTTCTACCCTAGAGCAAAAAAAAGAAATTAAAAAGAAATTAAAGTAAAAAATTAAAATACAAAACAATTGAAGTAGAGAAAAATTAGATAGAAAGAAAAAAAAGTTAAGGACCGAAAATAATGAAACTCCGAAAAAAAGTGAAGACAATGGAAATAAAAAAGTAAAAATACGATAACAAAAGCAAATATAATGCAGGGAAAAAAAGAGAGGAAAACAAACAAAAAAGAAAGAAAGAAAGAAAGAAAGAAAGCATGAAGGAGATTTTAAGAGAAGAAAACCGCAAGAAGCAACGCAAATTGTCCAGACAATTAAGAAAGTAGAAAAGACTTTAGTGCAAAAACACTCGCCCGTTCATTATCAAGGTGAATCCTTATATTCACCAGGAAAAGTTGGAGGGGGCGCGGCGTTCGAGAAGAGAAGGAAGAAACTGCAAACTGCCTCTGAGAAATGGAAATAAAGATTCTTTATCTCATCCAAACGTTCGCGCGCGCGAGAAAAGTATTCTTGCAACCACTGACTTTCGTGAATGCGCTTTAAAGGTAGATTAAAAAAAAAAGATCGCATTCGCTTGTAACGCGTCTTCAACTTTTTTTTTTTTTTTTTCTTCTTTCTCGTCACTTTTCAACGCGAAAAGAAGGAAATGAGAATGCTTTTGAACGACGTTATATACATAGGGTGTGGTCGTGTCGTCTATTTGCCTCTCTCTCTCTCTCTGTTTTCAACTTGGGAAAAGAGAGAGAGAAAGAGAGACAAAAAAAAACCACAACAAAATTTGCCGCACGTGTGCCTTCTGAATTATATATGCATATCAAAGCAGAAATTTTTCTCGGCAAAAATAAGATGGAATTTTATATGAAAAACATAAAATCTTAACAAAGAAAAAAAGAAATGATGCATCGAAAGAATGACGTTGAAAATAGCTTTAGAACGTGGTCCTAACTCGCTTTTATCAACAAACTGCAAGAGGAAAAAGAATTTTTTATTTATTTTTACTTTTTTTTATTTATTTTCTTTTTTTTTATTACTATTTTATTGAATTTATTTCCCCTTTTTTTCTTATATATGTTCTTTATTTTATATATTTAAATATATTAGAGTTAATAAAACCAGAGAGTAACAATTATTTTTATTAAAACGTATGTTTTTTTTCAAACACAGAAATTTTTGGATTAACTACAGATTTTTTGGATTGAATACAGAAATTATTAGGTATAATACAGATTTTTTGGTTTTTATTGGGTCAAACACAGAAATTTTTGGGTTAGATGCAGAAATTATTGGGTTAAACACAAATTTTTTATGGACAAACACTAAATATTGGATTTTGGATTAATTTTTGAATAAATTCAGAAATAATTGGTGTAAATACAGAAATTTTTAGGTCAAACACAAAATTTTGGGTCAAACACAGAAATTTTTGTGTTAGATGCAGAAATTATTGGGTTAAACACTGATTTTATATGGTCAAACACTGAATTTTCTGGTGAAATAGAGAAATTATTGGGCATAATGCAGATTTTCTTGGGATTATTAAAGAAATTATTGTTTCAAATGCAGATTTTTTGGGGATCAATTTAGAAATTATTGGACTTAATACAGAAGTTATTGCGTCAAACACAGAATTTTTTGGGTTAACTACAGATTTTTTTGGGTGAATACAGAAATTATTGGGTATAATACAGATTTTTTGGTATCAATACAGAAATTATTGGGTAAAACACAGAAATTTTTGGGTTAGATGCAGAAATTATTCGGTTAAACACAAATTTTTTATGGACAAACACTGAATTTTGGATTTTGGATTAATTTTGGAATAAATTCAGAAATAATTGGTGTAAATACAGAAATTTTTAGGTCAAACACAAAATTTTGGGTCAAACACAGAAATTTTTGTGTTAGATGCAGAAATTATTGGGTTAAACACTGATTTTATATGGTCAAACACTGAATTTTCTGGTGAAATAGAGAAATTATTGGGCATAATGCAGATTTTCTTGGGATTATTAAAGAAATTATTGTTTCAAATGCAGATTTTTTGGGGATCAATTTAGAAATTATTGGACTTAATACAGAAATTATTGCGTCAAACACAGAATTTTTTGGGTTAACTACAGATTTTTTGGGGTGAATACAGAAATTGTTGGGTATAATACAGATTTTTTGGTATCAATACAGAAATTATTGGGTAAAACACAGAAATTTTTGGGTTAGATGCAGAAATTATTCGGTTAAACACAAATTTTTTATGGACAAACACTGAATTTTGGATTTTGGATTAATTTTGGAATAAATTCAGAAATAATTGGACTAAATACAGAAATTTTTCGGTCAATCACAAAATTTTTGTGTTAGATACAGAAATTATTGGGTTAAACACTGATTTTTTATGGTCAAGAACTGAATTTTCGGGTAAAATACAGAAATTATTGGACATAATGCAGATTTTTTTGGAATCAATAAAGAAATTATTGGGTCAAATGCAGATTTTTTGGGAATAAATTTAGAAATTATTGGACTTAATACAAAATTTTTTTGGTCAAACACAGATTTTTTGGGTTAACTACAGATTTTTTTGGGTTGAATACAGAAATTATTGTGTATAATACAGATTTTTTGGTTTCAATACAGAAATTATTGGGTCAAACACAGAAATTTTGTGGGTTGAATACAGAAATTATTGGGTCAAACCCAGAATATTTTTGGTTGAATACAGAAATTATTGTGTTAAATACAGATTTTTTGTGTTAATTACAGAAATTATTGTATCAAATATAGATACTTTTGGGAAAATACAAAAATAATTGAATTAAATATAGAAACTATTAGTTCAAATATAAAAATTATTGTTTCAAGTACAGTAATTATTTAGTTTTAATACACATAATTATTGATCCAAATAAATTTTATTTAATTAAAAAAAAAAAAATTCTTTAATTCAAGTAGATATTTATTTTGTTAATAGACAAGTAATCGATTTATTTGAATGAAAAAAAAAATTTTTCCACTTCAGAATTGAAGGAAAAATATTTGAGTTATTACATGTTTTATCTCTGTACTCCCAGATATTAGATTCAAGTGTATGAGACAGAATTTTGCATTAAAGGTAGAATGTAGGCAGTATTTATCAACTTTATTCAAATAGAGTTCAGAATTTTATAAGACATTTTAAATAAAAAATAAAAAAAAAAAAATTTTGAATTCAAAATCGAGACGAAAAATTTTTATTTTTTATAAAAATTGTATTTTAAACAAAAATACTTTTTATTTTCATAAAAACTATTTTTAAATTTATTTAATTCTTTTTTATTTTTATAAATATTTGTTTATTTCAATTATAATAAAAATTCCGTTTTTATATATACAAAAAGTATATAAAAAAGAATAAAAGTAAAGTTCTAAAGTAGTAAAAGTACATTTTTTGTCTCTAAAAATAAAAATTTGAGTGTATTCGAGAAATTTTTTTTTTATATTACACACGTTCCTTTTAGTTTTTTACGATTTTATATTTTTACAGTCCATAATAGATCCAAAAATGGGTATTCTTTTTTTTTTTTGCAGTGTAGTAAACAAATTTAAGAATGAAAATTAAAAAAATTTAACTGTTAAAATTTTATTATGAAAGAAAAACGATTATTTAAATTCAGTATATTTCGTTATACAATCCACGTATTTTATTCTTATAGGTTTTTTTTTAAATAAATAAATATTAAATTTTTAAAAATATATTCTACCTGTAGAGAATAAAATGCATTTTTAAAATTTTCAAATAGAAATCAAGATTATAATCTTTTTAGAATATCGTTTTTCTTTCATATAAAAAAATTTTACCTTTTTTTTCAAAAATTTTTATTTATCTCTTAAGAAGAAAAAAAAAAAGAAGAAATCACGAAGGAAGCGCTAAGAATCTGTTTTTCTTGACAATCGCCAACGCGCGTTTTATCTTTTGCCGGACTTTCAAGCAAAAAGTAAAGGGATGGCGCATAAGATAAGGTGCTTGGACATGCAATCCGTTCATAAAACGTTAGCGCTTGGTTCCGAAGGCGACTTTTAATTATCTGCACGTCGTTGGGTGATCGATAACGGTTATAGTCCAAGGCACACACCAAGAGTCAAGTCGTTCTCGCATCTCGGATATCCGAGAAGTTGGGTTTCTTTTGCGATTCTTTTGACAACGAGCGCGCGATGAGGAAAGAATAAAAAAAAAAAGAAAAAAAGAAAAAAAAAGTCGAAAGACATTGTTAAGTCAATTTACATGGGAGGCGAGCAAAAATAAACACTCGTAAATCAAGATTTAACGGTTTGTAATATATAATATAGGAACGCAAAAGGTTAAGATTATATTGCATTTGAAAAAGAACATCATTTTAAATATATTTAACTCATTTCAAATATTTATTCTGACATGTTTATGTTCAGAAATTTAAAATGGGGATCTTATGGGGTACTGACTAGTTTTCCCTATTTTCTGATTTGGTTCTTTTTAGAGAAACTGGCGAGAGCCCGAAAAGTCTGTAACGCTGTTTTCCAATCTTCTCCTGTTATCTACTTGGGGAAAACTTATTGGAACCTTATCAGTTTTCCTTTAAATTGCACTAAATTGCCATGAATTACCGTAAATTGTCTTAAATTGCCCTAATTTGCCCTATTTTATAATATTATTTTTCCTTTAAATGGCAGTTTTTATGATCTTTTATTTCTTATATTCTATTTAAGAGTGTTTTTAATATTTAAGTGTTTTATATATTATTATTATTATTATATGAATTTTGTATACTGTAACTGTAATAATAATAGTTGTTGTAATAGTTATAGTATATAAAACACTTAAGAATAATTTTGAAAAATCTCGCACAGAAATTATTGGACTAAATACAGAAATTTTTGGGTCAAACACAAAATTTTTTGGGTTAACTGCCGATTTTTTTTTTGGGTCGAACACAGAATATCTTGGATTGAATACAGAAATTGTTGTGTTAAATACAGATTTTTTGTGTTAATTACAGAAATTATTGGGTTATTATTATCTGTTATTATTGTGTCAAATACAGATTACAGATACTTTTGGGTTGAATACAAAATTAAATTAAAATAAAAAAATTAAAATTAAATTAAATTATTTAAATTAAAATACAGATTACAGATACTTTTGGGTAAAATACAAAATTTTTTGTATCAATCACAGAACTTTTTGGGTTGAACACAGAAATTCTCGGGTTAAACACAGATTGTTTAGGGTCAAACACAAACTTTTGGGGTTAAATACAGATTTTTTGGGATCAATAAAGAAATTTTTAATATTTAAGTATTTTATATATTATTATTATTACTATTGCTATTATTATTATTATTATTACTATTACTATTATTATTATTATTATTATTAATATTATTATTATTATATGAATTTTGTATACTGTAACTATAATAATAATACTTGTTGTAATAGTTATAGTATATAAAACACTTAAGAATAATTTTGAAAAATCTCGCACAGAAATTATTGGACTAAATACAGAAAATTTGGGTCAAACACAGAATTTTTTGGGTTAACTGCAGATTTTTTTTGGGTCAAACACAGAATATCTTGGATTGAATACAGAAATTATTGTGTTAAATACAGATTTTTTTGTGTTAATTACAGAAATTATTAGTTTATTATTATGTGTTATTATTGTGTCAAATACAAATTACAGATACTTTTGGTGTCAATCACAGAACTTTTTGGGTTGAACACAGAAATTTTTAATATTTAAGTATTGTATATATTATTATTATTATTATTATTATTATTATTATTATTATATGAATTTTGTATACTGTAACTGTAATAATAATAGTTATTGTAATAGTTATAGTATATAAAACACTGAAGAATAATTTTGAAAAATCTCGCACGCATGGGGATTCGAACCTAGAACCCTTGGGACGCGAGCCGTGTACCCTGACCATAAAGCCACGCTGACTTAGAGATTTTTTAACTATAACACTTTTTGTTAAACACTAGAACTGTACTACCTTCTCTTTATAAATTAATTATTAAATTATTAATATTATTATTAATAATTAAATTATTTTATTAACAAAATTACTACATTATCTTTAAATATTTACACCTAATAATTGACTATAATCGTTTTAAATAAATTATTTAAAATTTTTAATAAAATTTTGTTACACTTAATGATAAATTAAGTAGAAAAAATAGTAATAAAAATATTAATAACAGCAGCAATAAAAATAGTAATTAAAACAAATAATATAAAAATGATTAAATAAAATTTTCTTTAAATTGTTAATAAATAAATTAATTAATTAAAAATAAGTAAATAAATTCAAACAAGGAATATAGAAATATATAAAAAATAAAAATATTTATATGTGACGCTCCACGGTGAAAGGGTGCTTAGCTGCTTAAAATTTTAGGTTATGTTCATGGTAGTTTTTGCTTTATTAAAGATTTATTTTTGATTATTTAACATCAAAAGCATTTTTTACTGAAAATATTGCATCTAATAAATAATTAAATAATAATAGTTTGTACCGAAAACTAATCGCTTTTATTTATTTTTACTGCAAAGTTTATTTCTGTCAAAAACAGCTAAGCACCCTTTCACCGTGGAGCGTCACATATATATAAAAATAAAAAAAAATAAATATTAAAAAAAAAATTAAAAATTGTAATTTATACAGTGGGATAAATTTTTTTGAATTCATTAATGGATTTTGAAAATTAATAATGAGTTGGCATTATTTCCCTAGATATATATAAGAAGATAATATAACGCAGTCAGCTAATATTCGAATGTGAAGTTATTGCGCGTATCCCTTTTGTACTTGGGAAATCATGTGCGAGGCTTCAACAACAAGCATCAAACACAAGTAGCGCACATATTGGAGTGCAGTACAAACAAGAAGTTCTCGATCAGAGAGTGAAAAAAAAAAGTTGTGTATGTTACAAGCGCAACTGCCACTGCACTGAGTTAAATACAAATCCTTGACATTTAAACTACTATAAATACCCTCCTTATTGCATTTCGATGTCAAATAATGTTGCATTATTTTTTTTTCAACTTTTTGTCTCAGAAAAATCAAGTTTCAAATTACTTTAATGTCTTGGAATGAAAAAAAAAATCTGATTCTCTTGCAAAAGAAAAATAGAGAATCAAATACATATTCACTTTAACCAAATAATTATTTACTTTAACTAAATAATTATTCATTTAAACCAAATAATTATTTACTTAAATCAAATAATTTTTATTTTGCAAATAAATAAATTATATTTGAAGCAATAATTTTTTGTATTTTGAAATAAGTAGTATAAGTCAGATTATAATCAGTCTTTCTTGATTTTTGTAAGTTTTTGTCGACAGTAGTTTTAAGGCCGTTTAAGTCAGACATAAAATTTAAAATATTATAATTTTTGTTTCAGTAGTAAAAGTCCGTCCGAGTCAGACATTCTAAATTGTTGTAAATTTGTTAAAAGTGGTAAAATTTAGTTACAGTCAGACAAATTGGGACCAGTAGTAAAAGTTAGTAATAGTCAGACTTTCTAAACTCTTATTTTGTTTCCTAGTAGTAGAGGTCAGTTTTAGTCAGACAAGGCAGTTTCAAGGACGTTTGAATTTTCTCCTAGTAAAACAAGTCAGTAGGATTTTTAAATTCTTTTTCGACTAGTAGTAAAAGTAGCTTCAAGGTCATTTGAAATTTATCCCAGTAGAAAAAGACAGTCGCAGTTTAACTTCAAAATTTTTTTCTAAATTTTGTGATTAGTAGTAAAAATCCGTTTAAGTCAGACAAGGCAATTTTAAGGTAATTTTAATTTTTCTTGCAGTAGAAAAAGTTAGTTGCAGTCAAACTTTTAACTTCTAAATTTACAACTAGTAGTAAAAGACACTTATAGTCAGACTTCATGAATTTTGGAAAAAAATTTGATAAAAGTAGTTAAAGTCAGTTAAAGTCAAACTTTCTAAATTCTAATATTTTTTCCCCTAGTAGTAAAGGTTCGTTTTAGTCAGACATAACAATTTCAAGGTAATTTAATTTTTTGCTCCTAATACAAAAATTAAATTACACTAGGACTTTAAAATTCCTCTAAATTTGCAACTAGTAGTAAAAGACCCTAACAGTCAGACCGAAAATGTAATCAAATTTTTTCCTCTAACATCAAGAATAACATTTTTTCACCACTATAATAATTGTTCCCCAACAAAAAATTGAAAACAAAAAATTCGTAAACAAAAATTTATGACCATAAAATTTTTTATCTAACTTTATTATTTCGCAGGGTATATGCAGTGTGACAAGTGTATATATACCGCGAAAGATGGTGTCCCGAGAGAGAGAGAGAGAGAGAGAGAGAGAGAGAGAGAGAGAGAGAGAGAGAGAGAGAGAGAGAGAGAGAGAGAGAGAGAGAGAGAGAGAGAGAGAGAGAGAGAGAGAGAGAGAGAGAGAGAGAGAGAGAGAGAGAGAGAGAGAGAGAGAGAGAGAGAGAGAGAGAGAGAGAGAGAGAGAGAGAGAGAGAGAGAGAGAGAGAGAGAGAGAGAGAGAGAGAGAGAGAGAGAGAGAGAGAGAGAGAGAGAGAGAGAGAGAGAGAGAGAGAGAGAGAGAGAGAGAGAGAGAGAGAGAGAGAGAGAGAGAGAGAGAGAGAGAGAGAGAGAGAGAGAGAGAGAGAGAGAGAGAGAGAGAGGAAAAAAGGGACAGAGAGAAAAAAATGTCAACGACTTTATCGACGACATTTAGTTTACGAATGTTTCTTGACGATATTCTGCTTTTAGAACGTGCAAACCACATATATATACACACACATACATATTGTGTCTGGATATAGTCTCGATCGAAACTGAATGGAGCTGTTGTTACGTGAGTTGGGAATCGGCTTCTTGTGTCAATATACACATAGGTTGATGTATGGTTAAGTTTCATCGGCCTGCGAACGTGTTATCTATGTAGATGTTTATCTGGCACGGCTTAGCGTATTTTAAAGCCGATCTCTATCCGCAAAGTTTACGATTCTACCAGTGACGTTTTCTCCTCTACAAGGATCACATCAACAGCTGCGCAAATCTTACGATATATTGTATATCTATCCTTTTTTTTTTTTTTTTTTTTGAAGTTGAAAAAAAAGCATCTGGCGATTTTATATTGAAAAATATTTTTTTGATTTTAAAAATATTATTCTTATTCCTCTATTTGTGCGAGAATATGATTCGTGTTTTTTTTTTTTTTAATTTTTATACAGAATGTATATTAAGATGTAAATTTTAATTTAGTGAGAATTAGTAGAAATTTTCTCTAATTTTTAGTGAAATAATACAATTTTTAGTAAAATAGTAGTAAAATATTACTTTTTGATTTACTAATATTGTTTTCCTAAAGATTTAGTAAAAAAAATGATTAAAAATTGAGAGAAATTGAATTTACAGTAAAATAGTAAAATTGATACTAAAATAGTATACTCCCTAAATCTGAATTAGTAAAAATGTTTACTAATTTGAAATAGTGACTCACTTTTTGCTTCTGAATTAGTAAAATTTTAGTAATTATTAGTAACTTTTACTAACAATTAGTAACTAATTCAGAAGTAAAAAGTGAGTCACTAATTGAAATTAGTAAACATTTTTACTAATTTAGATTTAGAGAGTAGTAAAACATTACTATTTTGATTTAGTAGTGTTTTTTTTTCTAAAATTTTAGTTGAAATTTTTTTTGCAATTGTATTAGTAAAGTTTTAACTAATAGTAAAAAAAAATTTACTATCAAATTAGTAAAATTTAACCAATAGTTAAAAGAATTTTTACTATCAAATTAGTAAAATTTAACTAATTAGTAGTAAAAAAAAAATTTACTATCAAACAAGTAAAATTTTGAATTAGTAAAATTTAACTAATAGTAAAAAAAAGTTTTTTACTATTAAATTAATAAAATTTACCTAATTTATCTATATAACGTTGTGTAATTTAATTCTACTAATACAATAAAAATATTCCAACATTATTTGCAATATGAAAAAAAAACAAACTAATTTCTCTTTTCAAATATTTATAGCTAAGCTTTGTGTATATTTAAATTTACATACAGTCATACATATTTTTATTATATATATATCTACATGTACAACGCATATAAAATAAACAAGTATTTATAAAGAAAAAAAATCGCGAGTCTTTAAAAGATTTATAACCGCAATCTCCTATTGAAACGAGACATTTATAAAGCAACATTTCATCCATATCCCGGTGCCGCAGTACTTTTCAGTAGAAAAAGTCGATTTAAGTCAGACGCGCAATTTATTTCTAAAGCGTTCGTGCTATTTCTTTTTCTCGATCGAACAAAAAAAAAGAGAGAGAGAGAGAGAGAAAAAGAAAAGTTTTAATGGTTAACGATAAAAATAAACGCTAAGCAATATAAGGATGTGCGTTTTATTGTGTTTTTTTTTTTAAAAAAAAAGGACGAAGGTGATGAAAAAAGAACTATCACGTCGTTATATTTGAAATAGTGATTAGATCTCTTTCTCTCACTCTTTTTCTCATCACAGGGAAATAAAAATTTACCTGAAACAACGAAATGTTTCGCTATAGTAGCAAAAATTTTACCTGTTTCAGTTATAAATCTTTCGTTATTTTAGGGGAAAAAAAATTTACCTAAAACAATGAAACATTTCGCTATAGTGGCAAAAATTTTACCTGTTTCAGTTTTAAATCTTTCGCTATTTTAGGGGAAAAAAAATTTACCTACAACAATCAAACATTTCGCTATAGTAGCAAAAATTTTACTTGTTTTAGTTAAATATTTCGCTATTTTAAGGGAAAAAAAATTTACCTAAAACAACGAAACATTACGCTATAATAGCAAAAATTTTACTTGTTTTAGTTAAATATTTCTCTATTCTAGGGAAACATTTCGCTTTTTCAAGTAAATTTTTTTTTTCCCGTTGAAAGAGAGAGAGAGAAAGAGAGAGAGCCACGATTTCTATATTGGCATTTTCCCTTTTAACTCCTACATCATCGATGACATCCGAGAATGTCGGCGTCGCGGGAAAACTCGTTATTACTTTCGACTAAAATCTACGGTTGTCATGTGAATAGAGTAATGAGCTTGTTAAGTCTGGTTATTGGCGCGCTTTTACGCTCGTAAAGCTCTCCGGCCAGCCTTCTACTCTCTTCTCATGCGCCTTTCCACTATATAGAATCTCCTCATATATACATCGCTCATATATATATATATATACACGAATTTTATATACATATATATTTTCATGCCATTGTACTTCACAAGGCACGTAGACGATTCTTGACTTCGTTTTCTTTCCGAGGGTAACAACACAAGTACGTTTCACTTCTTATATGTCGCTGATGTGGTTTATAATCACAGGAAAGATGAAAAAAAAAAAAAAAAAACCAGTGTAATAAAAATATAAACCTTTAGGTGAGACAAAAAAAAATTTCCGCGAAATTAATTTCGTGAACAAAAAATTATTTTAAAAATTAAAAAATAGTAAATAAATTTTTTTTATGAAATTTAATTTATAAAATTTCTCACCAATTGAAGAAATAATTGTTGTTAATTCAATAGTTGTATTTTTGACACATACCTGAAACAAAAAAGAAAAAGAAGAATATTAATAACGAAATATTAAACATTTTATCTTTAAATTTATAAATATAAATAAATAAAAAAAAAAATTAATAAACATAATTAATAAAATTTAAAATTCATGTGTAAATAATGTCAATAATAATACACTGGAAAAAAATAGTATTAAATTAAGAAAACCCATATTTACTTTTTCTAATTTGATGAAATATTTTCATGATGCAAGAAAATTTTACTAATTTGAAGTAAATTTTTTTTGGATTAAGAAAATTAGTGGATCAAATACGGACACAAGTAAATGATTTTTTTGAATCAATTATACTTTTTTTTAGTGTAGTAATAATAAAAAATTAAATAAAATAATAATAGAAATATTAATAATAATAGTTAATAGTTAAATTTAATAATAGTTAATCACAATATTAATAATAATATTAATAAAAATAATGATAATAATAGTAATAATAATATAATAATATTTCCCCTACGGAGGAAGCAATAATAATAAAAAAATTATTAAAATTATTAAAATTATGATTGTATAATAATAATAATAATCATACAAGCAATTAATAAAGTGATATAAAGTCGATATAACTACAAAATATAGGAAACCGATTAGTAAGATTTTATAATAAATGACTCCGGTTTTTATAATCTAAAAATGTGAATGAGGTGTAGATTATGAATTTAATTAAACTTTCAAAGGCTCCTTCATAAATTTTCAAACCACGTTTAATTTTAAATGTATTAAAAACATTTTAATTTAGACAAATTTTTATTTTAATAAATTATTTACTAAATAAATTTTGTTCTTAATAATTTTTTATTGAAAATAAATTGTTATTAAAATAAATTTTTATTTAAATAAATTATTATTAAAATAAATTTTTATTTAAATAAATTATTATTAAAATAAATTATTATTAAAATAAATTATTATTAAAATAAATTTTTATGTAAATAAATTGTTATTAAATCGAAATTTTGATTCAAATAAATTGTTATTAAATTGAAATTTTTCATTAACCAAATTTTCCATTTTGGTTTTCTTTTTTTTATTTCAATGAATTTCAATGAAATGAAATTTTGAGAACAGAATATATATATATATAAATTCTACGTATCATGAAACAATTACAAATATGCGGGATTGCAAAATACCGCGTATACTCATTAATGAATAATTAATTTTACAAAAGTATTCCATTAGGTTTCAAGTTGTCAAAAAATGAAATGTGCAATAATAAATTCTTTGCATTGGATATGCGAAATGTGAATATGTATATATATATATATATATATATATATATATATGTATGTATACGCATATTTATAAAAGACGTAATGGTCAATCAGATATATATTTCAAGTTTGAAAATGCGGTCCATGAGCACAAACGATTTTTATTAATCAGCCTTCTCTCTTTTTGCTTAGCGACGTCAATGACACACACGAGCCCGGTGAAGACGGCGCGGCATCTGCATCTGTAGCAGCTTCATTTACAAGGGAGAATGCATTTTTTTTTCTCCTCTCTCTGACCTGTCTCTTCTCGATACTATGCTTATATATATATATCTATATATATATACATTTCATCATGAGACGCGCATGAATATTCTCCTTAAATTCATTATAGTTTGAATTTTCAATGAATTAAATAAATATTTACTTGACTCAAATAAATATTTACTTGAATCAAATAAATATTTACTTGAATCAAATAAACACACCCAGAAAAATGATTTATTTGAACCAAATAAAATATATTTGAGTTAAATAAACGTATATTTGTCTCAGAGTCTACTAACTTATTTATTTGGCGTAAATAAAAATTTTATTTGTCAGTAATAAATTTTTCTTTGGCTCAAATAAATTTTTTATTTCAATGAAATGAAATATATTTGCAAAAAAAAAATAAGTTAGTAGGCTCGGAGACAAATATACCATTTCTCTGAGTGGATTTACTTGAATCAAATAAACATTTACTTGAATCAAATAAACATTTACTTGAATCAAATAAATATTTACTTGAATCAAATAAATATTTATTTAATAATCGTAATTCTATTAGTGATTCTAAATAAAAATAATAAAGAATAGTAGTCAAGTAACTGAATTACTTGAATCAATTAAATTTTGTTTGATTTAAACAAAGTTTGTTTGATGCAAATAAATATTTGTCTCATCTAAATAAACGTCTTCTTTCTTTAAATAAATTTTTCGAATTAAAATAGAATTATAAACTTTTTGTTGATTCAATCAAAAATTTGGTTAACATAGAAATTTTGTGTTTTTTTTTTTTTAAATTGTATTTGGTTAATTAAACTATTGCTACGATCTTTTGGTTGTTTTAAAAAAAAAAATTTTTTCTAGTATTAAAAAATATTAAGAATTTATGGTTTTTAGAAAAAATTCTCCATTACATGAAAATTCAGTTTTAATATATTAATTAATTTCAATTAAATAGAAATTGGACCAAAACAGAAATTCCATTATATTTTTTTATTATTTCCGAAATATTGCGTCTCATAATCATGTCTCTTGGTATTTATGTTATCTGCTTTTTTTTCTCTCATTTTTCCGTTTATTGTTCCATATTTGCATATGTATATAATCCAACTTTACATTCTTATCGACCAAAAAAAAAAAAAAAAAAAAAAAAAATTAACCATCTCGTATATATAATAAAAGTTATTTAAAATTCGAAAATCTCTTTTTTTCTCTCTTTTGTGTATATATATATACTGTTATTAAAAAGTTATACAACTTTTCTGAATACACGTTTAATTAAATGCGCGGCTTTTCATGTAAATAATCTCAGTTTTGAATTATCTGAACAAGTTTCTTGGGAGAATATTCTCGTCGTAGTCGTCAAAATGTAATTTTCTTCGTTTCTAAAACTATTTACAAAAGTGAATAAAAGGGAAAATTTTCAATGCTAGTATATAGCATATATGTGCGCGCTTAATGTCGAGGAACATTCAAAGAATCTAAGTACATTCTTACATCAGCAACAAATGGTCTATTGTGTATAAAGTTGACTTGGCAATCTTTAGCATCACATGGAAAAGGGTTTTTGAATATATATATATATATATATATATATATATATAAGAAAATCGTTTCAAACTAAGGGGGACTTATTTCGCGGTATAACGAGAACTTTGCCAAAAGATGTGTTCGATTCGAGTAATTTTGCAATTGCGTCTAGACCAAATAGTCGCGCTTTTCCTATATAGCGCATTGTTGTCATCTCTCTCTCTTCTTCTCTTTCTGTTTTCTCTCTTTCTCTCTCGTCTAGTTCGTGATCAAAGTCGAAAAAAGGGAAATGTTATTGTCTCGTCGGCAAAAAGATCGTTTGGCACCGATCACGTTTGCTGTTAGAAGCAAAAATCCATGGGACCCTCCTACTTTTTTTTTTCTTTTTTTTTTTTTTTTGCGAGCAGCGACTTTTCCTCCTTATCACGAACTATATGTGGAAAATGCTATAAAAGTTTCTTCAAGAACCCTAATTTGTCTAACACAGCATTTCTGACACGACAGCGCAGTAAACGTGTTCCTCTGATATATAAACAGAGTTTATTTTTACCGATACAATATCTGTTTCTATATACATTTACTCATATATATATATATATATATATATATATATTGAGAAAACACTATTCACTCATAAACAAATTTCAATGTGGAGAAAATGTTGGAAATTTTATTTTTTCGACATTTTTTTTTTTTCTAAAGGAAAATTAACAAAATGTTACCTAGAAATATCCAACCATGAGAAATTTGTCTCAAAAGCCAAATAAATTATTTGATTTAAACAAATTTGTATTATTTGTTAAATAATCGAATTAAAAAATTTAAATCAAAGTAATTTCACAGTAAATTATAAGGTATTAAAATAAGCTGCAACGCTTATTATTTTAATCCAATTTTGCTTATTTTAATACCAAAATGAATTAAATTAATAAGCGTTGCAGCTTATTTTAATGCCTTTTAATTTTCTGTGTTTCTCCTTTTCTTTTTGAAAGAGAGAGAATAAGAGAAAAAAAAATATGTATCTTAATATAGTACAAACAATATATTTCACGAGGGTATATATATATATATATATATTTCGATGTATGGTCGACCATATCTTCTTTATGCGAGTAATTCAACTCTTATCGACGGATTGACGATAACGGCCTTCAATTTGCCGGGGATGTCTTCGGTGTTATCATAAAAATGTATCGACAAACAACAATGCTAACAAGGTAACAAATTACAACAAGCAAAGTAGAGGGACGATCTCTTTTGTAAAGTCATGAAAAATATATTAAAAAAAAAAAGAAAAAAAAAAACTCATCGTAATTCCATGACTTCAAAATTCACAACAATATTAATCATGATCAGTTTATATTTATTTTATTTTATATTATAAAATAAATATTTTATTGACATTAATAAATAAAATTTATTTCAAGTAAATAAAAATTGATTTAGCACAAATAAAATTTTATTTAGTAAAAATAAAATTTTAATTTAGCGCAAATAAAATATTTATTTGGCTTTGAGACAAATATATATCTTTTCTTCTATTTATTCTGTTCACGCAAAAAAAAAAACCTTAGAATAGCGATATGTTTCACTAAAACAGGGAAAATTTTCCCTATTCTAGAGAAATATATCGCTGTCCCAAAGAAACTTATCGCTATTCTAGGTGAAGTTTTTTTTGCGTGTTTAACTCGTGAAATAATAATAATAATAATTACTATTATATTTATATAAAAAAGTGAACAATATATATATATATATATATATTTCTTTTTCCCTGTTCTTAGTAACAAAATTTTATTTCCAACCAGTTTATGTATTTTTATTATAATTTTTATTTTCTTGACGTAAACTCGATTTTCGATAACAGACAACATAATTTTCTCTTTATATATATATAGAAATAAATATATAAATATCTAATTTAGTTGCACGCAGATTGATCGTAATTAATTCGTTTTGGTATATGGCACGCGACAGGTAAATGGCTAATAATACCAAATTGGTATTGGTTGATTTGTGAACAGGACATAAAACAAAAAATGTTAGCGCACTTTCCCATTAGCTTACTTGTTATCCTGTCGCGTTCCAATTGATAAATATAAAACGCCCATTTATTCAAGAGAAAGGCATTAGTGAACGCGCCTGCCACTCAGTATTAAAACACCTATAGTTTTTCACACCTTCCTCGCGATTCATATTCACTGTTATTTATTTTACCTCTTAGTCAATTTCCCCAAAAAAAAAATTTATTTAAAAAATAATTTTTTATTTTCTAATTATATAGGGATTTAATTTCGAAAAAAAAAATATTTGAAATTTTATATTTTAAAAGCAAAATGAGAATCGTTTTTGTGTAGTTTTGTTGGAATAAAGAAAAGAAAAAGAAAAGGTAAGACGCGATGATTTGTTCCAGATGACGAGCATCGTTATACATCTTCTTGATGCTGCACTAGAGCACTTTTGTGCAAAGTACTGCAATCTTCAAACGCAAAAAGGGATGGTTTAGTTGTAGATATATATCTGCGTGTTGAAAGTATAAAGCTCTCGCTTTTGCAGTTAACGCGATCATTTTGAATCTGGTGTTGCGATTAATAACTCCCCGAGATATGCTTCGTTGATTTTAATATTATTATTACTATTATTATCTTTACTTTTATTATTATTTTATTTTTATAATTATATATATATATATTTTTTTCTAGAAATTTTTTTTTTTGTATTTTTGCATCACAATTAAAAATTTTAATAATTCCTTTTTTTTAACAAAAAGCCATTTGCAAGCTCATGAAAATTGTTGTACTTATACTAAATCACCAACAGATTTTGTTTTGTCGCTACAACAAATCTGTACTGTTATTACTACAACAAATTTTTAGTTATTACAATAACATTTTATTGTTCCCTACAAAAAATTTGTATTGTTGCAACAACTAAAAAATTTGTTCTCATAACAAATATATTGTTAGTGCAATAATACAGATTTGTTATAGTGACAAAACAAAATCTGTTGGTTCCAAAAGTTAAGTATATTCATTTTTATCCGCGTAGGCGAAAAAATTTTACTATTTTATTGCCGATGGGTGGTGAAATTTAAGTTATTTTTTTTTTTTTTCCTCTTTTCTAAAAAGAAAAAGATCTAAAAGATCATTTCAGTGAGTTAATCAAGGCTCGTTTAAATTTCACATATGCCGACAGCTAAACGAAAACAAGGTTAGCCGACATCCGCTCGAGTGTTAATAAACGATATCTGTAACTGTAACCGCGAACACTTTCCGTGAAAAAAAAAAGAAACACCAAACAAAACACAAATTTTTCTCTCCCCCCTCTCCCCAAAAAAAAAAAATAAAATTAAAAAGATTTCTTATATTCAAAAATAGCTTCTCTCGTGTCTATATAAAAAAGAGATTCGCGTGTCTCTAAAAACCAAAAGAGAATCCACAAAGAAGATGTTCATGGTAATGACCAAGACTCGGTTGGGAACGCGACCAAAGTTTATTGTTGTAAGCAACTCATTCGTGCCGTATAACCGAAGTTAAAACGAATCAAAAAAAAAAAAAGAAAAAGAGTGAAAGAAGAAACCCGTGGGGACGAGAAGAAGAAAAAAAAAAATGCTCGGTATCTCTCTAAACCAAACCGCGTTGCTTGTTGTTTATTTCCGCTCAAAAATAGATGTCTCTCGAATGAGAGAGAGAGAGAGAGGGGGGGGAGCTAAAATGTGAACGTTGCTACTGGCTTGCTACGCCGATTAACGTGTTGGCTATATGAGCTAATGCTGACAGACTTATCTCCCTCGACAATGACAAACACACTTGCCTTAATTGAAAATTTTTCTTACTACTTATCGCCGTATTATTGCTTCTTGTATATTATCTTGTTAAGAATTTTACCCGCGATGAAAGAAAAAATGAAAATGTTTACAATGTTTGTTATTCACAGCTATTAACATTTGCAAATGATTTTTTTTTCTGTTTCAAAATAAAAATTTTAGGTATGATTAATTACTATTGACTTTAATTTTGATTGAAGATTTATTTAAGTAAATTTTTTATCTAGGCAAATTTTTAGCTAAATAAATTTTTATCTAAACTAATTTTTAACTAAGCAAATTTTAAGCTAAGTAAATTTTTATCTAAACTAATTTTTTATCCAAGTTAATTTTTACCTATAATAAATTTTATCTAAACTAACTTTTATCTAAACTAACTTTTACTTAAACTAACTTTTACCTAAACCAACTTTTATTTAAACAAACTTTTACCTAAATTAACTTTTATCTAAACTAACTTTTACCCAAACTAACTTTTACTTAAACTAACTTTTACCTAAACTAACTTTTATCCAAACTAACTTTTACTTAAACTAACTTTTATCCAACTAACTTTTACTTAAACTAACTTTTACCTAAACTAACCTTTTTTACCTAAAGTAACTTTTACCTAAAGTAACTTTTACCTAAGCTAACTTCTACCTAAACTAACTTTTACCTAAACTAACTTTTTTTACCTAAAGTAACTTTTACCTAAGCTAACTTCTACCTAATCTAACTTTTATTTAAACCATCTTTTATCTAAACTAACTTTTATTTAAACCATCCTTTATCTAAACTAACTTTTATCCAAACTAACTTTTACCTAAGCTAACTTTTACCTATACTAACTTTTACCTAAGCTAACTTTTACCTAAACTAACTTTTACCTAAGCTAACTTTTATCTAAACTAACTTTTATCCAAACTAACTTTTCCCTAAGCTAACCTTTATCTAAACTAACTTTTATTTAAACTAATTTTTATTTAAATAAATTGTTAGCTAAACAAAATTTTAGATAAGCAAATTATATCAATTTTGGAAATTTAACATTGGCAATTTTATTTTGTTTGACTTGCTACCAATTTTTTTTTATTGTAAAAAGAACAATATTGTTCTAAATTTTTTTGTGGAAAAAAATAATTGTATAATTTATTAAATATCTCTGACCTTAATCTGCAATCAATGATATTTTTCGATGATAAAATCTGCTTGGAAACACATACACAGACGCGATTTAAAAAAATTCGAACCCGCAAAAATTATTAATGAATTTAATTAATTATTTATTAATGGAAAAAATATTTAAAAAGCGATCGCGATTTTAAAGTACGAGCACTCCCGAAAAAGAAAAAAAATTTACTAAAATTTTACATTTTGTAAAACTCGAAGCTATTTGCTAAAAGAAAAACTGCTTTTAAAATCAAAAAATTTACTTTCACATTGAATACAGGTCTAAACAGGTCAATACACAAATTGCAACTGATTTGATTATTATCTTTGGAAATTTTCGTCCTAAATTTGTTATGACCTTTAATTTAAAGTGCCCTTTGATACATCAATGTAAACATAAAGCTTTGGATGCAGGTATAATAAAATCCTAAAATCGCTTCGATAAATTTCAATTGGAAATTATAATTTTCAATTTGTATTTCTGCATTTTATTTCAAAATTTTATTTTCTTTTTTGAATGAGAAAAAACTTCATTTTTAGTTTATTTAGTGTGTTGACTTTTTAAGATTAAAATCGCTAACTTTTACCTAAACCAACTTTTATTTAAACAAACTTTTATCTAAACTAACTTTTATCCAAACTAACTTTTATCCAAACTAACTTTTATCTAAACTAACTTTTATCCAAACTAACTTTTATTTAAACTAACTTTTACCTAAATTAACTTTTATCTAAACTAACTTTTATCTAAACTAACTTTTATCCAAACTAACTTTTATCCAAACTAACTTTTATCTAAACTAACTTTTATCCAAACTAACTTTTATTTAAATAATTGGGACAAAATTTAAAAAAAGAAAAAAAAATGCTAATTTTTTGCCAACTGAGTGAAACGTCAAAGTCAGAATAATAATTATGGCGATTGATCTTGGCACACATTTTTTATCCCTATACTCAGAAGCTTCATGGAATCGATGTTACCACCCGTGTAACATTTTTTTTGCATTTTTTTTTATGTTCCCTTTTCTCTCTCTCTCTTTTCATCCTCTGGCGCCGAGATTCTCGTTCGCATGTGGCGAATGGCCGTCGCCACTTAAGGACAAATATATATTTTTTTCCCCTTTCACAAATACTCTCGTTACCTAATAAATAGACTCTCGAATGTTTTCTGCATCTTGCTCTTATAAATCTCGAAACAAGATAATAGGTAAATTTTGTTCTGTTTTCAATTGTTGAGCAAAGGAAAAAATATTTTCTATTATAAAAGCAGAAAATGTAATCAGTTTGTTTTTATTTTTGGCGTGTGGGCGTGATTTAACAGTTGAAGAAAACGATCTCACGGTAGACACTAATTTTATGAGATAACAATCGAGGAAGAACGAAAGAGCTTTCTCTTGTTCCCTATATTCTATACCTGTCATTCTAATGCGATTTAATATCTTTCCTTTATATATATATATATATATATAGGTATACACGCCTTTGGCACTACACGCCACACGAGAATCACGAGAATCATACAATTGAGATAAACTAAAAACCTGTTCTCAAAATGCCTATCGAAACGATAAAGACCGATATTGTCAAAAACACGAGAAACATTTCGGAATATATATTGGCTATCGTACTTGTCATCATCAAGAAAGGGGATGGGGGATGGCGCCTTATTTTCTCAAATTTATATCCGCACAAAAACATATGATTAATTTTTAGTGAAGAAATTCTGAATTTAAATGTTTTTAATTTAAAAAAAAAATTTTTTTTAGCAGTCAAACCTGCAACTATTATTAAATAAATATTTACACAGAAAATTAAAAGGCATTAAAATAAGCTGCAACGCTTATTATTTTAATCCAATTTTGTTTATTTTAATCAATTTTGGTATTAAAATAAGCAAAATTGGATTAAAATAATAAGCGTTGCAGCTTATTTTGATAGCTTATAACTTTCTGTGTATTTGTATTAAAGTTTGCTGTGGCAGCGAACTATCTGTTGTCACATATCAAATTATGTTTACTATTATAGGGACAGCGAATAAATTTGCTGTGGGGTCAAAAAAATGAGCTGTGACAGTAAATTATTAAAAATTATTATATTGTTTATCATAGCAAACTTTTTTGTTGTCATAGCAAAAAATTTAGCCATGGTTGCTAATTTTAATAGATCTGATAGCAAATATCAGTTAGCATCTGCTTCCTTTTTTTTTGTGAATTATTATTGGAAGTATATTTGGTATTGGTATTTATTTATTGATTCATGGAAAAAAAGGAAATGATTACAAATGCTAACTGCGATGTTTGCTATGGGATCCATTAAAATTAGTAACCACAGCTAAATTTGTTACTAAGACAACGAAAAAGTTTGTCATTACAAACAATATCAGTCTTAATTTTTAAAATTTTACTGTCACAGCAAACTTTTTTGACCCCACAGCATATTTATTCGCTGTCCCTATATATTAGCTAACGTAATTTTATGTGACAGCAAATAGTTCGCTGCTACAGCAAACTTTTTCTATACTTGTATTTATTTCAAATAGAAAAATAATTATTGGTTCAAATACAATTTATATTTAATTGAAATAAAAATATATTTGATTCAAGTAAATATATTTGATAATAGCCAAGTAATCGAGTAGTTGAATCAAATAAAATTTTTTTTTTTTTCACTGTATTCTTAGAAATGAGAATAATGATCGCGAATCGTTTTCGTAATAGTGAAATTTGCAAACGCTAACGAATATTCTGATTCCCACGAAACGACAGAGAGACAACAAGAGAAAAGTGTCAAGAAAACGTCCTGCGTCAGCGTAAAACGCGTATATATAATCGGCTCCAACAATACTGCAACGTTTCCTACATCTCGCAAACGTATCATTTACTGTTGTATGGCAAAATCACATGACATCATGTTACATTGAGAGAGAGTGAGAGAAAGAGAGAGAGACAAAATTTATGACAATTTCACGGTTGCATGATTTCAAATGGAAAATTGATAGTAAATCAGTAATTGCATATTCAAAATGAGCTCACATTTGCAGAAATTGCCAGGAAACAAAATTCCCCTGTAAGATAATTATTAATGATGAGTTAATTTATAAACTCCATTACATATATATATATTTCGGAAGGGTAATTTCAATAATTTCAATCTGTAACAGCAAACTTCCATTTTCCAACTTTATGATGCTTCTAATCGAGAATTAAATTATTATCCAAATATAACAGTATTATTGGATTTTTTTATGTTCAAATCATTTGCATTTGTTTCGAAAACGACATAGAACGTGGCGCCATCTACTTGACAGTTTTTTGTTTGAAGTTCAAAATGAGCCAAAGTGGCGCAATCTACTTTACACTTTTTTGTTTGAAGTTCAAAGTGGCGCCACCTATATGACACCTTTTTGTTTGAAGTTCAAAGTGAGCCAAAGTGGCGCCACCTACTTGACACTTTTTTGTTTGAAGTTCAAAGTGGCGCCACCTATATGACACCTTTTTGTTTGAAGTTCAAAGTGAGCCAAAGTGGCGCCACCTACTTGACACTTTTTTGTTTGAAGTTCAAAGTGGCGCCACCTATATGACACCTTTTTGTTTGAAGTTCAAAGAGGCGCTACCTACTTGACACTTTTTTGTTTGAAGTTCAAAGTGAGCCAATGTGGCGCCACCTACTTGACACTTTTTTGTTTGAAGTTCAAAGTGACCCAAAGTGGCGCCATCTACTTGACACTTTTTTGTTTAAAGTTCAAAGTGGCGCTACCTACTTGACACTTTTTTGTCTCCAGTTCAAAATGTCACTAATTTTTATCTCAGGTTTTTCCAATAAAATATCATTAATCAGACAAAGAATCGTAACAAAAGAAATATATATATATATATTTTTAAAAATAGAAATTCAGTTGTATTTTTAAAAGATATTTTTCAAACATAATTAGATGATCTCTAGTTTTTTTTTTTTTGCGAAATAAATGTGCGGGATCGTTGACCTACTCGATCTTTAAAGCCTGGCAGCAAGGATATGCAGTGAAGTGGTGCAAAGATGCAGATAGAGATCTACTTACATCGATGGTCTTGAATGCGTATTCGTTTCGTTCCAGGGCAACTTGCACACAGTTTGCCGCACACAATATTCTTCTTTCTCTTTTTTTTTTTTTTTTTTTTTTTTTTTGAACCTGCGCTCTCTCGTCTTGCCATAATTCACGTTGGGCTTCTTTCGTTGTCAAAGAATCACCCGAGGAGAGGAGCTCTTTTGCAAAAGACGCGATCAAGACTCGCCAAGATGGTGAATATAAGAAAACAGAAACTGAGCACGAAAAAAGAAAACAAAAATTCGCCCTCTTGTCAGATTTTGACAGAAAATTTTTCCTTATACACTTTTGGGAATTTCGAATCGAATTTCGATAGAAATTTCAGTTCATAAATTACTGATGAAAAAATAATATGACACAGAAAAAAAACTGAGCTCAAAATGAGTAATGTACGCTCTAATTATTTTAAAGTAGATGAAAAAAGTGTCGAGTAGATGGCGCCACGTCGTTTGGCTGATTTTAAAGTACAAACAAAAAAGTGTCAAGTAGATGGCTCTACGTTTAGTGTCAGTTAGAATTGGCTCATTTTGAACAGCATAAAAAATTAATCGGTTTTTCTGTCTTAATTTATTTCTTTTCAGATTTTTTTTTCCTTTTTTTAAGAAGACAATCTTTCGGATTCGCAATCGAATGATTGTATTCTACTTTTCTATATCTCTTGTCGATTTTTCTTTCGGTAGATTTACTTTTTTTTTTTTTTTCTTCTATTTTCCTCAATGCTCGCAGCATCCGAGTCGTAAAACGTAAAGTCGATCGACCCTCGGTAAAGCTTCGTTTCTAGTGCCATAAGGAATCGTGTAAAGTCGCGAAAGTCCTCTCGATAAGTCCGGACCCTCAACAATGTTTCTCTCTCCTTCGCATCGAATAACCGAAATTTTCTTGTTGTCGCCGCGTGTACAAGTACATCTTTTGTTTCTCTCTCTCTCTCTCTCTCTCTATATATATATATATATATATATATATATATATATATATATATATTTACTCATAGATTCCACGCGACAAACACGAAAGGCATTTCTCGCAAAAGACCCGATTTAGATCCGAGTGGCGTTAAATATTTCCTAGTTTAATTACACGAAGCCATACATAAACGTGTACAGGATGCTTCAGCGTGGTTATAATCGTAAAACTCGCCCACATTCTGCATCCTCCTCTCTGTTGTATAAAGCTACCGACGACGACGACGACAATTTTCTCTTGCGACTTGTTAACTTCCCCCTTCTGTGTCTAGGGAAGGAAAATTTAAAAAAATATATATAATTAAAAAAATTATCGCTATTTAAAAAAACATTTCCCTCTATTTAGCAATGAGGAAAATTATTTGATTCGAGGAATCGGTTATTATTGCAATATTTATTTGGATCAAATAATTTACACAGGCCAACAAAATTAGCAAACTTTTTCGGTGGGGCAAATGTCAAACCTGTTTCTGATAGGTTTTTTCATGCCGAATACGAATCCGTAAACGAAAATTTCCTATCAGCTCTAGTTTTTTAAACGGGTTTAAAATGTTCAAAAATCGCTTTTTTGGCTAACTTTGAGTACCTCTAACACTGAAACAAAAGGTCGTAGAACCTTTCACTTGGGCTTAATTTGAATCATAATGTTTTAACTATTATCCCCAAAAATGACCTATCTTGTACCATAACCTCAATGTCATTTGTTATCCATTTTTGATTCTGAAATATTAATTTTGTAAAAGTTTGTCAAAAGATAAATTGAATTGAAGTTCAACAAGAAGGTTCACTCACCTTTGATTTTATTGACTATAGAGTTATTCAAATATTACCAAATAAGTTCTGTAGTTAAATACTGGTTACCAACAATTTTGCACTGAAAAAAAGGTTTAGTATTGACAACCAAACGTTTGGTTGGTATTTAAGCAACCACAATGTTTTTGTTGAATCAACAAAATTTTGTATGTCCCAATTAAACTTTAGTTAAGACAACAAAAATCATTTTTTTCTAATTTTGGTTGTGTCAAACAAATTTTGATTGAGACAATTAAAATTTTGTTAATTCAACAAAAAAATTTTGATAAATACCAACCAAACGTTTGGTTATCAATACCAAACCCTTTTTTTAGTGTGAGGTTATTAGTGAATAATATAATTTTTAGGGCTTGTAGTCTAAAGTTCAAACTTTATTTTAAGTTCAAATAAAAGGTTCTATGAACCTTTTTTCTTTGCTAGAGGTACGCGCTCAAACTTTTACAAAATTAATATTTGCGAATCAAAAATAATAACAAATAACTTTGAGATTATGGTGCAACATAGGTCATTTTTGGGGATAATAGTTGAAACATTAAGCCTCAATTTAAGCCCAAGCGGAAGGTTCTACGACCTTTTATTTCAGTGCTAGAGGTACTCGAAGTTAGCCAAAAACGCGATTTTTGAACATTTAAAACCCGTTTTTCTCAAAAACTAGAGCTGATAGGCAATTTTCGTTTACGGATTTGTGTTCAGCATGAAAAAACATATCAAAAACAGGTCTGACATTTGCCGCACCAAAATCAGTGTTGGCCTGTGTTATTTAGTTGCACACAGAAAAAACGCTGGTTAAATTTTGTTGTGGGTAATTTTAACTAATGCTAATTCACATAGACGGTGGCGCCCTCAACTAGGATAAAATTTGTTGCAGTTAATTTTTATACCGATTTTGCGGGGTAAAAATTCTACTTTTTTTTAGTGTGTGTATTATTATTATTATTATTTAGTTGTACTCAAATAAATATTTATTTGAAAATAAAAATAAGAGTTTATTATTTGCCATAAATAAATTTTTATTTTCACTATAAAAATCCAAAGTGGAAAAAAAAAAGAAAAAAAATCGTAGATTTCTTCTAGTGAAAAATGTAATGCCATAAAAATTTTTCCCTGCATGTCAGGTTGAAAACGAACATATTCAGTGTGAATTGATTTTTGCTGGCAGAGAAACGCGGGCATATAAATCGCGCGTACGTCATTTCGACCATTCTCTCTCTCTCTCTCTTCTTCTTCTCTTTGCATATATAGAAAATCATTTTCCAGATTCCAAAGCTCCTAGACCTATTCATGGACCTTTTGCTGAATTTATATGTACACATTCGCAGGTAACGTGTGCGACGCTCTCTCGTGAAAAGAGGCGAGAGAGGAAGAGAGCCGTGAAACATTTGAATACAAGTGGCTCTCGCTTGTCGAGGCACGACCAAGTAGTAACTGGTAACCCTTTTTTGCCTGCAAATATATATATATATAGGTAACAATTTTTAATTTTTTTTTTTAGTCAGTATAAACGCAGGATGAAGCAATGGAGACTATATAGGCAAAGGGGGTTGCTACTCCTGCCGTTCTGGTTCGTGACCATTTGCGAGTGCTTCTCCTTCAGTTTTCTCATCTCCTTCCTCTGTAATCCAAACAGAGCGTGAAAAAAACGCAGTGATATGACTGGCGTTTTTTTTTTTTAATCTTTGAACATTTTTTTCAAATATTCTAATTTTCAACTCTCGGAGATCAAGTGTTTCTGAGATTCGAGGAGAGGTCGCTTTGCTAAAAATTTTGAAACTGGTTTCTTTTAACTTTTTTTTTTAATTTTCTTTTTTTAAGTTTCGTTTTTTTTTTTTTTTTTTTAATATTCCCCTCTTTTAATTTTTATTTGTTTTCATTTTCCATTTCTTTAATTTTTATTTTTAACCAAACAGTCCATTTTTAACTGTGTGAATAAATTTAATCCTCCAAGAGGTTAAAGGCAGTTCTGCGTCTGCGCAGAAGCTGTATATTCTACGCAGGCGCAGAATATAACTACTACCTTTGCGTCTGCGTAGAATATACAGCTTCTGCGCAGACGCAGAACTGCCTTTAACCTCTCGGAGGATTAACCAACAAGCTGAAAACGGCGTCTAAGTTTTTAAGCAGTTTTTAAACAATTTTTTTTTTTCAAAAAGAACTGAACGATAAAACGTTATATAAATACGATAATAAAGTTCGAAAATCGAAAAGCCAACGGAGAATCAGAAACAGCGCATATATATTTAAACTTAGTTCGAAAGTATATTGTCAAAACTTTAGTCAATTTCCGCGAGATCGGTGCAGGACTTTTGATACTCTTTTATATATCTTTAAAAAAGTATATATATGTGTGGTCAACCAAAAAGGTGCGATTAAACTTTTTCATATAACTGTTTTGCGTGAAAACAGGAATATTATAACGACGAAAGTTGCTTTTGTTATGCGCCTCATCTTTTTTCAAAACTTAAATCCTTGGTTCTAGTTTTGCGGTTTTAAGATTGCAAAGTCATGTGGTATTCTTTCTTCAGCGGTATACATATATAAAGAATTGAGAGAGAGAAAGAAGAAACTGAGAGTCGTGTCGTTATTATTTCACTAGCTAACCTCTATCTCTCGTCGTTGTCCTCTTGAGGGAAGATGAGAGAAGATGCCGACCTCTTTTTTTTTCTCTCCAAGAATTTTCTTTTATTTCCCATTTTCTCTTTCTCATATATCTCTTTTCTTTCATTTTCTTCTCTATTTTGATATACTGCTTTTTTTTATTTTTTACTTACAAAAAAGGGAAAAAATATTCAAAAAAAAAAAATTGCACCAGCAGAAATGATACCAAAAGTAATTTCTTGGGAAAAAATCTGAGCTCAAAATGAGTAACGTATTTTGAAGTGCAACAAAAATCAGTCCAGATTTTGTGTTTCTTTTTAACTCAAAGTTAAAAAAATATAAAATATCAGTATTATTAATTTCTGTAGAAATAGAAATTTTTTTTATTCCGAATAATCTGATTATGTATATCGTTATCGAAAAGAAGAATAGAAAACGAGGCAGATGGACACTTTCAGATAAATCGAGTATATACACACTGTTTTGAATCACAAACAAATAATGGTTATATACCTATATATATATATATATATATATATACTCTGAGATCGCAATGAAATATCGCGAGCAGGCCAAGCGATGGGTAAAATGGATAGAATCGGTTTTCAAACCACGGTGAGAGATGCCTGATCGTGTTTGTATCATCAGAATACGCAGCAGCCTTCTCTATTCGCCTCGGGTCCAATATGGAATATCGCGTAGAGATACGAAAATTCAGATACACTACTGTTGTATGTATGTTGTATTCAATGATTGCATATGTAAATGCTGAGGCGCTTGCTTGTTCCATCGAAATATACGCACAGTACATACGTTATATTGTTGCTGATCCTCCCTTTCTCTCTCTCTCTATATATAATATTTTCTGCGAATATTACCCGAAAAAAGAATTTTAAAATTTTTATCTTAAAAAAGGCCCCTGATCTCAATTTTTAGAAAAAAAGTAATTTTAAATTTTTAAAATAAAAGTTGCAGTTAATTTTTATACAGATTTTGGGGTAAAAAATCTTTTTTTTTTTGATGATTTTAACTATAAATCAGTAGTTTCCACACATTGTTTCAGTGATGATAAAGTCACATTTGTAACATTTCTCTGGAAATCAGTGCAATTTCAGATGATTCCAAGTTCATTTGACAATAGTAGATTATTTGAATGAAATAGTCTTTTACCGTTAGCGACTTTTCATTTATAGAAAGGACAATTTATGACAAAACATTTTATAATTACATTGAATTGTGAAAAGTAAAATCGTGGCATTAGAAAGAGAAAATTTAATTAGATTACCGATTTATTTTATCTGAAAGGCCTCTCTCTCTCTCTCTCTCTCTCTCTCTCTCTCTCTCTCTCTCTCTCTCTCTCTCTCTCTCTCTCTCTCTCACGATTAAAGGTATAATAGCATTCTGATTCATGATGAAAATCAAGACCAATTCGCGTGCTTCGTGAATAATGAAATGGCTTCCCTTATAGACAATTGTCGAGGATTTTTGACGTAATTAAGCTATTGAATGGAACAATACAGAATTTGAGCATTGTTTCCGACCTTATCGACACGCAGGCAGCAACTCAGAGAGAGAGAGAGAGAGGTACAGCTCAGGGTACAGCTAAATACCGTTAAATACCACATTGTTGATTGTCGTGGTTAATCACTATACACGTATATATATATATTACTTAGACCTTGTCGTAAGGTTAAAATAATTTTCTATGGAAAACCCCCTTAGTCTGGTCACCTTGGATATCAGTAACATAAAATCAGGCGCGCATTTATAATGAGAATTATAGAGATTATAAACACGAATGAACACACTCAACGTCCGCAATTGTATCGTCGACAATTCATCAAGTCGTTTCAAGAACAGCACACAGCCGCGCTCTATATTGCAAAACAAATGCATTATGTTCTCAGAGGGGCTTAGAAATCATTCACAGAACTCTCGTATAATTGCCTATTTTCTGTATATATATATATATATATATATAGGCAGAGGCTAATAAATTCGTACTCTATTATATTAGCTCACAATATTCTTGGCAAATATCTCAATTATTTGTATAATAGGATAATAGTAATTTTTTATCGGAATTTCTTTTAACCAGAATCATTATTGAAATAATTTTCTATTTTGTGAATTTATTATTTTTGCGTTTGAATATGTATGGAACAATATCAAAATTCCATAAGAGAATCAAACTACATATATGGAATTCACATGTCCGCCATTTGTAATAATTTCTCTCACCTGAGTTGCAACAGTTTCGCCGCAAGAGCGCTAGTATCGCTATAAGAACAACTCGAACAGAATTGAACCGCCATATTTGTTTTATCTCTCACCTGAGTTGCAACAATTTTTCCGCTAGAAGCGCTAAGAACGACTAGAAAAAAAATATCGTCAAAACTATCGTTATAACCTAAAATTCCACTTGCAAAATTATTTTCTCGCTTAAATATACAAATTTTTGTAATTTTATATAAATATAGAATAATTTTCAATTATCGATTTTGTGAATAAAACGTCCTTCAAAATACATTTACGCCATTGTATTTCAGCTAATGATGGTAGTTTTGCTCTCATCGGGATTGTTCCTATCTCACTTGTATACCCATTTCCATCAATTTGCCCTCCTTCCCTTCCGCATCCTTTCTCTCTCTCTCTCTCTCTCTCTCTCTCTTTCTCTCCTTTTCTACTTCTCTCCACTTGTCTCGAGAGCTCGCAATTACGAGCAATCTGACAATTATCGTAGAAGCCGATGTCGACTCCTTTCGTCCGCGTGCTAACGTGTCAAGGCTCCATCTGTTTTTTTTTTATATATATATATATCGTTAAATACACTGAGAGATTTTTCCACCAAAACGAAGAAATCTTTCACACGATTCCAATCTCGAAATGTCCAAATGCGAAGATTGATCTCAAATGATTAGAATCGAGAAAATTATTTTTTTTTTCCGCTTTATATATAGACGTGTGTGAGATCAATTTATTTCCCAAGTAACCGTCAATTTAAATTTTTGTCCCCAATTTTCAAATTATCAAAAATTAATAGAAAATTGTTATGGTAAGAAAAGAAAATTTCTTTTTTTTCCATTGAAAACGAAAATTAATGTCGATACGCATGGTAAATAAATGGAAATTAATTGGACAATGGTAAAATGATTAATTATAAAATGATGATTCGTGTCTTGGATTTAGGATAATTTGAATAGGAAAATATTGCGGTGATATTAATTTATATATATACACACACTCTTTTCTCTCTCTCTCTCTCTCCCTGGGAAACTTCGATTTTACCCGCGTCCCTCGAACAATTTTAAAACCCTTTTCTCGAATGAAGCGGTCGGGGACTACTCCAAACCCAGCACGGCTGACTTATCCACAATCTGGGAGGATTAGGCTGATACAATATTCATAAGCCACTGGTCTACCCTTCTTCCACTTCTTCCCTTACTTTGGAATCAAGTTCACTCTCCTGTTATACTCCCTCAATATTCGGCCTCTATGCAAATGTATAACCTCTTTGAATTCACAGTGTCGTCGTATATATCGTTTCACAAAAAAGAAAAATTCCTATAATTATTCTGTAATCATTATTTCCTTAATTATACCATCATTTTTTTTTTTAATACAAGATTATTTATTTCCCTATTTTAATTTATTTAATTTTTAAATTTCTATGCAATTTATTTAATTAGAATTTTTTTTATTGACATTAACATATTTATTATTAACATTAATTTAGTACAAAAATATGAGAGATGTAGGAAGCATATGGCGCCTCCATCGCAAGGTTTCTTGGCTAAGAGAAAAAATGCTTAGCAACGGTTGCTATAGTAACGGTTGCTATGGAAACAGTTGTTAAGGAAACAAGTACTATGAAAACGGTTGCTATGGTAATGGTTGCTATGACAACAGTTACTATGGCAACAGTTACTATGGCAACAGTTACTATGGAAACAGTTACTATGGAAACAGTTACTATGGCAGAAGTTACTATGGTAACAGTTAGTTACTAGGGCAGAAGTTACTGTGGCAGAAATTACCATGGCAAAAGTTACTATGGCAGCAGGTAGTTACTATGACAGAAGTTACTGTGGCAGAAGTTACTATGGTAACAGTTAGTTACTATGGTAGCAGTTAGTTACTATAGCAACGGTTACTATGGCAACAGTTACTATGGCAACAGTTACTATGGCAACAGTTACTATGGCAACAGTTACTATGGCAACAGTTACTATGGCAACAGTTACTATGGCAACAGTTACTATGGCAACAGTTACTATGGCAACAGTTACTATGGCAACAGTTACTATGGCAACAGTTACTATGGCAACAGTTACTATGGAAACAGTTACTATGGAAACAGTTACTATGGCAGAAGTTACTATGGTAACAGTTAGTTACTAGGGCAGAAGTTACTGTGGCAGAAATTACCATGGCAAAAGTTACTATGGCAGCAGGTAGTTACTATGACAGAAGTTACTGTGGCAGAAGTTACTATGGTAACAGTTAGTTACTATGGTAGCAGTTAGTTACTATAGCAACGGTTACTATGGCAACAGTTACTATGGCAACAGTTACTATGGCAACAGTTACTATGGCAACAGTTACTATGGCAACAGTTACTATGGCAACAGTTACTATGGCAACAGTTACTATGGCAACAGTTACTATGGCAACAGTTACTATGGCAACAGTTACTATGGCAACAGTTACTATGGCAACAGTTACTATGGCAACAGTTACTATGGCAACAGTTACTATGGAAACAGTTACTATGGAAACAGTTACTATGGCAGAAGTTACTATGGCAACAGTTACTATGGCAACAGTTACTATGGCAACAGTTACTATGGCAACAGTTACTATGGCAACAGTTACTATGGCAACAGTTACTATGGCAACAGTTACTATGGCAACAGTTACTATGGCAACAGTTACTATGGCAACAGTTACTATGGCAACAGTTACTATGGCAACAGTTACTATGGCAACAGTTACTATGGCAACAGTTACTATGGCAACAGTTACTATGGAAACAGTTACTATGGAAACAGTTACTATGGCAGAAGTTACTATGGTAACAGTTAGTTACTAGGGCAGAAGTTACTGTGGCAGAAATTACCATGGCAAAAGTTACTATGGCAGCAGGTAGTTACTATGACAGAAGTTACTGTGGCAGAAGTTACTATGGTAACAGTTAGTTACTATGGTAGCAGTTAGTTACTATAGCAACGGTTACTATGGCAACAGTTACTATGGCAACAGTTACTATGGCAACAGTTACTATGGCAACAGTTACTATGGCAACAGTTACTATGGCAACAGTTACTATGGCAACAGTTACTATGGCAACAGTTACTATGGCAACAGTTACTATGGCAACAGTTACTATGGCAACAGTTACTATGGAAACAGTTACTATGGAAACAGTTACTATGGCAGAAGTTACTATGGTAACAGTTAGTTACTAGGGCAGAAGTTACTGTGGCAGAAATTACCATGGCAAAAGTTACTATGGCAGCAGGTAGTTACTATGACAGAAGTTACTGTGGCAGAAGTTACTATGGTAACAGTTAGTTACTATGGTAGCAGTTAGTTACTATAGCAACAGTTACTATGGCAACAGTTACTATGGCAACAGTTACTATGGCAACAGTTACTATGGCAACAGTTACTATGGCAACAGTTACTATGGCAACAGTTACTATGGCAACAGTTACTATGGCAACAGTTACTATGGCAACAGTTACTATGGCAACAGTTACTATGGCAACAGTTACTATGGCAACAGTTACTATTGAAACAGTTGCTAAGGAAACAAGTACCTTGGAAACGATTGCTATGTTAACTATTACTATGGTAACTGTTACTATGGAAACCCTACAAGTGTAGGACAGACGGACGGACACTAAAGGAAAATCATAAGGCTTTCGGACCAGGGCCGCAGTAATTAAATTTTCAATAGGAAATGAAAATTTCGAAAAATTGTAATAATTATTTTGAATTAACGAGAGAAATAAATGTCTCAATTCTTCGGATGTTAAAAAAAAAACTGACAATAACTTCCTTTGGTTTTTAAGGATATACATTTATGGGTATAAAAAATACATAACTCGTTGAAATTTTACGAAGTCGTCAATGGAATCTCGCCTTCTGAATAACGCAAGATATCTTGGCACGCGACACATTTACCAAATTCCGTTTAAACGTCTCTATATTCTCAAACGAAAATAAAAGTCTCCACCATTCACATATATATATATACACATATTGTCGAGAGAAAGAGAGAAAGAGAGAGAGAGAGACGGTCGAAGGAAGAAAGTTGTTCGGCACTTTACACCGCAATAAAAAATGTGCCATCCATTTTTTTTTCTCCCTATGTGTGTAATACCTTTATGTTCTATTCGGCACGTCGACGAAACACATTTTTTACGAGCAGTGTTTTCATAAATGCAAAATGTCACGCGTCGAATCGAATACCAGATGGAAAGTATCTGGTATTTTTTCTTTTTTTTGAAAAAATAATTTTTGTAATTAAGAACACAAAAATAAATTTTGAGAAATAAATTTAAGAAATCTTTATTTTTAATTTGAAAGAATATTTTTTTGGAGATTAGAAAGGGGATTTTAATAGTTTGGAAAAGAGAAATTGTAATTTTTGGTATCAAGGTGAAATAAATATTTCGAAGAGGAGAACGAACGTGATTTCTGGTAAAGTGTGGCTTCAGTGGTGTGTGATATATATGTACATATATAGAATCCTGTAGAAACCAGTCGAAATCCCATAATTACCCATATACGCGCAGACGCGCACCCCTGGAACAAGCTTCGATGGAGTCATGGTAAGATAACACTCGAGCTCACGGGAACCAACGCTATGCCCGTGTATCGATTAGCGACTCTATATATATGTATGCAAGGGTGCACCTCGTCATCCTATATACCGATTCATGATGGTTTAAAGTATATATATATTTAATACATAATCCTTGGGTAAAAGGAATATATAAATTCCGGGGGTTGATTGTGTAATTCCATTTCCACTTTCACTTCCACCTTTACCTTTCTGGTTTTATCATTCTTTTTCCACTTCCACTTTTACCATTCTACTTCCACTTTCACTTCTACCATTCTACTTCCACTTTCACTTTTACCATTCTACTTTCACTTTCACTTCTACTATTCTACTTCCACTTTCACTTCTACAATTCTACTTCCACTTTCACTTTTACTATTCTACTGACACTTCCATTTTTACTATCACCCTTTCTCTTTTATAGTACTAATGAAATGGTGGAAGTGGAAATATAATAATAAAAGCATAAAGGTAAAGGTGAAAGTGGAAGCGAAAAGGTAAGGGTAAAAGTGAAAGTAGAATAGTTAAAGAGAAAGGTAATGGTGATAGTGGAAGTGAAAGTGGAAGCAGAATGGTAAAAGTGGAAGGTTAAGGGTGATAGTGGAAGTGAAAGTGGAAGCAGAATGGTAAAAGTGAAAGGTTAAGGGTGATAGTGGAAGTGAAAGTGGAAGCAAAATAGTGAAAGTGGAAGGGTGAAAACAAACGGGTGGAAGTGGAATGATCAATGTTTCGAGAAGAAATTCCATAATCGGCATTTTATATCTAGTTATTATTTAATTATTTTCTAACAAGTATAATTATACTACAAAATTATTTTCAACTCTCTAAATTTGAATCAGCGATAAGTATACCACTGTTACCAATTAGCGTATATACGCTGAAAAATCAGTGAATTTTCACTAATTTATCAGTTCTTATACGCTGATTGAAATCAGTGGTATACTTATAGCTGAGAAATTCAAATTTCAAATTCAAATTTAGAGAGTAATTAAGTACAATAAAAAAAAATTACCTATTATTTAAAAAAATTTTAAATAACAGTAATTATAATTTCCTAGACAACGAAATTTTTTTTTAAATTTCCTACATTTCAAGTATAAATGCAAAATTTATTCATATAATATACGATAGTAAAATATTTTTTAGTTTTTTTTCACGTATTCTTTTCATATAGTATATATATATCTATATTTATATAAGTATATCACTGTACCCGGAAAGGAAATGCAATAGGGATGAAAGTTTTACAGGCCCTTTTTAAGAGGAACTGGAGTATATTGTTGTCTCGAAAATAAGAAGGAAAATTGATCATTTAGCTTTTATCGAATGTCTTACTGCAGTTTTATAGCAGGGGTAATAGAAGCAACGGGAAGTTGAAGGAATATATATATATATATATATATATATACGTACTATATACAGTTGTCGTCGAGACAGGACAGTTTCCGCAAACAGGAATTGAAGGGCCAAGCGAATAAAAGTGTCTGCGCGCCATGCGTGTGAGCTCTTTGTTATTCTTCCATCTTCGGGAGAAAGATATTTGTTTTTCCTATATATTTTTTATTCATTATTTAATTTATTGTTAATTTTTTACTTATTACTTATTTATTGTATTATTTTTATTATTATTAGGTATTATTATTATTATAGTTATTATCATTTATTGTTAATTACTATTTATTGTGTTATTTACTATTTTTATTATTATTATTGTTACATCAGTATTAATGTTAATATTATCAATATTATTGTTTGCTATTTATTAATTTATTATTTAATATTGTTACTATTTAATGCTAATTATTATATATTGTTACTTTTTATTTATAGTTGAATATTTATTATTAAATATTATTTAGTGTTAATTATTTATTATTAAAGTTTGTTTATTATTGTTTGTTTATTACTAATTATTATTTATTAGTAATTTTTATTTATTGTAATTTTTCATTTATTATTTATCTATTTTCAGTTGAAATTTTTATTTACTTTATTTTAATTTATTTATATTATAAACCGAGAGAGAAAAAGAAAAGCATTATCCTCTTTGAGGCGATCGTCGAATGCATTGCAATTTTGCACATTAATAATTCGGTCCTAAACTCCTCGATAAATTAGGCTAACAAAGTTCTCCGGGTGTATAATCCCCGGGAGCTTGCTTTTGGTTCTGCTATCTCTCGTGTGCGTATTTCTCTCGTTCCTTTCGACTCGTGAAAAGCGCTACGTGGAAGCTGCCTGCTTTCCCCTTTTCCCTCGTAAGTCATAAAGGTTCTCTCTCTCTCTCTCTCTCTCTCTCTCTCTCTCTCTCTCTCGCTCTTTCACTCTCGGTACAGCGGGATATCGCCCAGGCAGCAGGGTAGCTTGTGAACGATGATCCTCTAGAGAGAAGCATGGCGCATCGGAAAAGCAAAAGGAACACTGAGGAAGGAAACAGGAAGGAAGAACGGAGAATTTGACTATATATATAGGAGAGAAGGAGAAAAAGAAGTAAGAGAGAGAGAGAAAAGCAAAGAAGAACCAGGAACGGAGTTACCTTTTTGAGGTATATACTCTCTGCCGTGGTCGAACCTCGAGGTGGTTAGTTGCGTCTTTACGAGAATGGAAGAGGGCAACTAGGAAGCGAGGGTTTTGTCAGTAAACGAAGGTAAGACTAAGTTTTGAAAAGTCTGTCGAGAGTTTGGCAAATGGCTCGAAGCTGTATGAGAGAGAAGATGACTTTGCCTTCTAGGAAGGACATAAATTTACTTTCCAAGAGGAACCCTGAGAGATGAGATCTTTAAATTGAGCGGTGAACAAAAAAAAAAAAAATACAAAAAATACCAAACACCATTTTATTGTCTTACAGAACAAATTCACTTTTACTACTATGATTACAAATTCTAACAACTCGATGTTTGACTTTACTGCCTTGTTACTACTGATTAAATCCAGAGAATTTGGAAAATATAAGGAAAATCACATTTTGTAGGGAAAAATAAATTAAAACAACAAAGTCTGACTAAAAATGTTCTTTACCACTGATTTAAAAATTGGAAGTATTTTTTGCTTTAACTGAGACTATTAGTTGCAATAATTCAATTGAAAGAAAAGTTACTTTTACTACTGAGACAAAAAATACCTGTCTGACTAAACTCTTCTTTTACTACTGAAAAAATACAAAGCGGACCGAAATCTGCTTTTACTACTGAGGCAAAAATATATGTCTGACTAAATTCTTCTTTTACTACTGAGATAAAGAAAGGCTGACTAAACGCTTCTTTTACTACTAAAAAAAATTTTCTCTGTCAAAACTCTTTTGCTACTGCTAAAAGAAAACTACGTTCTTTTCTACTACTGAGATAAATTTTAAAAAAAATTTCCAAGTATTTAAAAAAAAGATACAAAAATTTTTTCAGTAAATTATTTCGTCTCTCGCTTTTGTATAATTATATGCAGTTTGTGATAATAAGACTCAAAAAGGGACATTTTTAAGTGAAGGTGGGAGGATTAAATATCGCATCTATAATTAGAGGAAAGAAATGTATATTTCTTTAAAAAAAAAAAAGAGGAGGTTTCAAATAAATGTCAACTAATCGAGGAAGGAGGGCTAAAAAGACGAAGAAAAAAAATATGCTGAGGTAATACTCGAACCGCCCTTCTATATTCGTTATTGGATAATATATTATAAACGAAAGATCATTGAACAGTCAAGATAAGATATACTATCAGTGTGTCTCTTAATATAATTTTCATCTTAATATATTATGTAAATTCTTATCACAACGTGAGTGGTGGCGGCGCCCTGCGGCCATTACGGACGCTTTTACTAGTCTGGATAGGGTCAAAGGCTGCAGGTGGTACATTGTGAAAGATGGTAATAAGCGGATCTTCTACGAGTCAATATATATATATATATATATATATATATATATATATATGGTAGTTAGATTCGTATATATATATATATATATAACTATCTATGTGGTATAAGATTGTTCTCGACGCAAAGTACCATAGAATCGACTTCATTTTAACGCAGTAATGTACCTATATACCGATTCGTCCCGCATCGTCGTCTTTCGATAAAATTACCGTCTGGAATTGAGTTTCTAACTACATATAAGTATGTGAAAAACGTGACAGATGTTCCTCTAATTTTTTTTCTTATTTAAAGAAGAAATTCTTTTTTAAATGAAAATAATCCTATATAGAGGTAGAAAAAAATAATTAATTTTTTTATATTGATCTCTTTTTACCTTTCTATAGAGATGAAATACATTTACAATCATATTGTATATGAATGTACATATAGTTAAAGTTACATATATAATTAAACCTATTAGGGAATTAACTGTTTTAGTCAGATTAACAAAGAACCAACCTAGAGGGAATTAAGTGTTCTATATATATATATATATATATACATGCGTGGGATTAAATAGTCGTGAAATATAATTTTAGGTTAATTAAACTTTTATGTTTTTCATGTTGGTATATTTTATTTGTAAAAATAGAGAAAAATTGGTGAAGGGAAAAGAAAATCTTACTTTAAGAGCATTGAAAAATATATTATCAGTGCGATAAAAAATCCTTACTTTAAAATGATTGAATGATTAATATTTTGTATTAAGATAAATTTTACTTTAAGAAAAATTCTTTCTCTAAGACAATTCTTTCTCTAAGACAAATCTTACTTTAAGATAAATCTTACATTAAGAGAAATCTCACTTTAAAATGAATCTTACCTTAAGATGAATGTCACTTTAAAATAAATCTTACCTTAAGATGAATTTCACTTTAAGATAAATCTTATTTCAAAATAAATCTTACTTTAAGACAATTCGTACTTTCACAGAAAATTAAATGGCATTAAAATAAGCTGCAACGCTTATTATTTTAATCCAATTTTGCTTATTTTAATCCATTTTGGTATTAAAATAAGCAAAATTGGATTAAAATAATAAACGTTGCAGCTTATTTTAATGCCTTTTAATTTTTCTGTCTTAGGATAAATCTTGCTATAATAAAAATTTTACTTTTAGATAACTCTTACTTTAGGACAAATTTTACTTTAAGATCGTTTAATACTAAAAATTTTATTTTAAAACGAATCTTACTGCAAGACAAATTTTACTTTAAGACAAATCTTACTGTAAGATAAATAGTACTGTAAGACAAATCTTACTTTATGATAATTCTTACTTTAAAACCAATCTTACTTCAAGATCTCTTGTAAACCACCCAAATTTGAAGCATATCAATAATAATAAAAAGATACAAAATTTCCATTCAAAAATTCAACAAATCAAAAAAGTGAGTCACTAATTCAAATTAATAAACATTTTTACTAATTTTTAGTAAAATTTTCCTAATTATTAGTAACTTTTACTAATAATTGGTAAAATTTTACTAATTCAGAAGCAAAAAGTGAGTCACTAATTCAAATTAGTAAACATTTTTACTAATTCTGATTTAGAGAGTACTATATAATACAATAATAATAATAAAATTAGGTTATTATTAATAATAGTAATAGTAATAATTATACTAATCACAGAAAATTAAAAGGCATTAAAATAAGCTGCAACGCTTATTATTTTAATCCAATTTTGCTTATTTTAATACCAAAATTGATTAAAAAAAGCAAAATTGGATTAAAATAAGCGTTGCAGCTTATTTTAATGCCTTTTAATTTTCTGTGATACTGTCTAGTCAAACAAGATATCAAATGTCAAAAATCATCAAATTTTTTTTTTTTTTATTCGCGAACGCGAATTCAGACACACATATATATAAAGAGATATTTTGAGAAAACAAGAAGTAGCGTACATCGACGATGATAAATTGTTCCCTCTTTACGATGTGTCGACGGGGATAAGTCATTTTTACGTGCTCTTCCGTACCTGCTAGTCGTCACGGCAAAATCCCCATGTCGCTATTTTACAGGATTCCAAGTGTCAAGAAACTTCCCATCATTCTTTTGTATTTCTCCCCATTTCGTCCAAAATACATTTTTAGAGACCTCTCCAAACACGAGAATTTCTTTTCTTTCTTTCTTTTTTTTTTTTTTTTGTCAACAATTTTATTTTTCCTCCCAAAAAAAAAAGAAATTTATTTTTGTCTCTATATGAGTATTTCTTAAAAAAAGAAAATATTTTGATATTGAGTTTTAAAAGATATTTTAATTTATAATTTGTCTTAAAATATAATTTTCTTTTTTTTGTTCTCACACAAAAATAGAATTTTTACCCCCAAAATTCTCAATTGGAAAGATTCCCCGGAAAATGCCCCCTTGGAGGTTCTATCAGAATTCCGCCGGAACTTCCAACGTAATTCCGTCGGAATTCCATCGGAGTTCCAAAGAATTTCCGATGGGATTCTGACGGAATTCCGACGGAATTAGGACTCTAAAAATTTTTAAAAAAATTAATCGGAATTCCGTCGGAAATTCTTTGGAACTTCGATGGAAGTTCCGGCGAAATTCTGATAAAACCTCCAGGGGTCACTTTCCGGGGAATCTTTCCAAGTTGGTTGGTATAAAAATTAACTGCAACTTTTATTCTAGTTGAGGCCCACTTGGAAAGATTCCCCGGAAAGTGCCCCCTGGAGTTTCTATCAGAATTTCGCCGGAACTTCCAACGTAATTTCCGATGGGATTCCGACGGAGTTGCGACGGAATTCCGATTAACTTTTTTTCAAAATTTTTAGAGTCCTAATTCCGTCGGAATTCCGTCGGAATCCCATCGGAAATTCTTTGGAACTCTGATGGAATTCCGACGGAATTACGTTGGAAGTTGGAATTGTAAAATTAAATTTTAAAAAGTATTTCAAGTTCTCTCTGAATGTTACCTACTTTAGAATTTTTTTTACCTAACAATTTTTTTAGGGCTTATTTTATCATGCTGGTGATTTCTTTCTTTTATGAGTGTACAATATTATTTTTTTTTTTTTTTTGGTGACAAAGAGAGCATCTATCAATATTGTGATTTTTCGTGACATCAATGAATAGAAAATAAAAAAAAGAAAAAAAAAGGAAAATTTGATGAAATACCAAGTAGGGAATTCAATAAATCTAATAAAATCGAAATCTCTAAGCTCTCTGAATTTTCCATTCCATCTTTGTCCCTGCGGGTGACAGCGGGCACGTCTTTATCCACAGAGTATAGTGTATGCGTCTCGGGGAATCGCGTCACGTAAAACATTCGATCGTATGTTACACACACACACACATAAGTCTTAAAGATACAGGAATCAAGAATGACAGGGAATAAAGAGTCGGAAAGTCGTGCTGGTACCTCTTTTTAAGGATAGTGGTTCCTTTAGTGAGATGAAACGTTACTGCATTGGACTAATCGTCAAATGAATAGGCTCAATGACTCGTCTCGATTGCTTTATGTCACTCATTCAACGAGAAGCTCTAATATACTAAAGAGACGAAGAGAAGAAAAGAAAATACAAAACCAACCCAATGTCCCTTCTTTCAAATCAATCGATTTCATCTATCGTTATGGATTAATGGCTGAATTCCATTACCAAAGATTGCGTGTGTCAATCTCTTCTATATTCATGTATATACCTTTCTTATTTTTATTTAATATGATGGCACTTAAAAAAAAATCGGTTATTTTAAATAAATATCAACTGAGATTTTTATGGCTACCACGATAATTGATTCAATATTGTGATGGTAAATTAAATTGATGCGTTTTTAATTGTACTATTTTTTTTAGATAGTAAAATTGTATTGAAATTATTTTTATAAAATTTCTTAGAAAATTAGAATATTGATACCTATTTATCCCTCTGCATGGACGCTACAGAAGTTCATTTGTTTCGCAGGCGTCCCTGTAGATGGCAAATTGGCGCCAAATTCAAATATTTAATTTATTTAATATGGTGTGGCACTTAATAAAAAAAATCGGGTATTTTCAATCTATATCAACGGAGATTTTTATGGCTCCCACGATAATTGATTCAATATTGTGATGGTAAATTAAATTGATGGGTTTTTAATTTTACTAATTTTTTGTAGAAAGTAAAATTGTATTGAAATTGATTTATAAAAATTTCTTAGAAAATTAAAATATTGATACCTATTTATCCCTCTGCAGGGACGCTACAGAAGTTTATTTGTTTCGCAGGCGTCCCTGTAGAGGGCAAATTGGCGCCAAATTTAAATTTAAATTTCATTTACAACAAATTGATTAAAATTCTATGGTTTAAAAAAAGACAATTTTAATTTCTAATACATTTTTACCTCTTTTAATATTATCACGGAAAATTAAAAGGCATTAAAATAAGCTGCAACGCTTCTTATTTTAATCCAATTTTGCTTATTTTAATCCATTTTGGTATTAAAATAAGCAAAATTGGATTAAAATATGAAGCGTTGCAGCTTATTTTAATGCCTTTTAATTTTCTGTGATATTGTATTATAAATATTATATTTATTTTTCTATTTTTTATTTACATTTTTTTCTATTTATATTTTTGTATTATTTTTTATTTTTAAATATTTTTAAAAATATTTATTTATTATTCTAAAAAGCAGTGCTCTGATCTCTTACCAGTCAAATTGTATTGAAATGGTTTTTATAAAAATTTCTTGGAAAATTAGAATATTGATACCTATTTATCCCTCTGCAGGGACGCTACAGAAGTTCCTTTGTTTTGCAGGCTTCCCTTTAGATGGCAAATTGGCGCCAAATTCAAATATTTAATTTATTTTATTACATATAATTATTTCTAGACGAATTTTCAATTTTCCAATTAGCATTTTATAGAATCCCTACCAAAAATTGACAAGAGTTCACTATTGGCGCGGTACACCAGTATCGCGCCAGTACAATTTCTTTGATTCAAAGAAATTTGTGCATTAAATCAAAGAAATTCCAACATTGATATATAGAATCAAAGAAACATTTATTTGAATTAAATAAAAAATTTCTTTGAAACGAAGATAATTTTTTTTTTCGAATCAAAGATAATTTGTTTCAAACAAATAAATTTTCCTTGTATCAAAAAAAAATTATTGATTTCTTCGAATCAAAGAAATCTTTTTTCCGTCTGTAAAATTTTGTAAAAAAAAAAATAATATTCTTCTGTAAAAATTTCGACAATGATGTCACAGGTATCTCATCAACTAATTATCAATAACCTTATAATGATTTTGTTATTGATAAACAAAATTTAATTATCGTCGAGATATTTTAACGATAGAATAATCGTTAAATATAATATACACTATAAGAGATATTTTATGGAGCAACAGTTTGATCAGAGAGAGCTTTTATTCATCACGTCGTTACAAAACGGTCAAAACGATAAATGTGTCGTGTTTATATTGTTTATCGTACATTTGCGGGTGGGATTCGCATTTTTATAGGTACAAAATTGTTGTCCCGTGACCAGCGAGATTTCCTCGGCGTCTCGTAAAGTCAAACGATTTCACTGAAACGAGAGTGAGAGAGAGAGACAAACTCGTCCAACTCTCACTGTGTGACCTCTCAGCCTATAATGCACCAGGTCACGTAAACGTAAATAAATATGTGATTCCATTTGCATTAAATATACAACTATATACCAAAAATACTTGTCGATTTGTTCAATTGTGTCCTTTGTTTTGATTACCACCGTAAAATATATATATATATAAATATTCAAAATCGATTTAATAATTCATCTCATAGAGGAAATTCGCTGCCATAATGTCAACATTAAAGGATAAATGTATACGTGTGCAAATGTATAAAGAACGTATTTTATTCGATAGAAGGTTATACAACCTCGGAATACTCTCACCTTCACTAAAAAAAAGTATATATATTCGATTTTTTTTTCAAAATTCTGAGAAAATATTTTCCTCTATATACGTTAAACTCTCTGTGATAAAAATTTCAGAAATCCTTGCAATGATAAAAATTCAGTTATTCGGGTTTTTTTTTTTCAAACTTTTATATAAAGTTGAAAATTTCAAGCAAGGGATTTTGAAATTTTTAGCGCACATATATAGAAACATCGTCGTAAAAAAAAAAATAAGTACAAAATTTTTCCTTTGTAATTTTATTCTCCCTTTTTATACAAAATGTAATCCCTCTCTATCTCTCTAATATGAATAGAAAATAAAATTCAATTTAAATATAAATACAAAAAAAGAAGAAAAGAAAATCCAAATATTTAAATATTGGGAAAAAAGAAAATCGAATACGAAAATTTTAAAGGAAAAAAGAGAAAAATGGAAATAAAAAGCAACCAAAAGGAAAAATTTAAATAATAGAAAAACAAAGAAAATAAAAAGGAAAAATTTAAATATAGAAAAGCAAAGAAAATTTAAATAGAGAAAAAAAGAAATTAAAATAGATAAAACAGGAAACAAAAATTAAAATATATAAAAGAAAATAAAAACCAAAATGCTTTTTTGATAAGTAAACAAAAAATAAAATAAATAAAAATTAAAAAAATAAATTGTAATAAAATAAATTGAATGAAAATACAAAAATCCGTACCGCAAATGATTATTAATAGACAGAAAAAAGGTGCGGTCTAGTCATGACTCGACAAGGGACGTCAAGGAAGGATACGTGATATTTCCTAAAACCGGGGGCGAAGACTTTTTATTTTCTTTTTTTTGTAAGGGTTCATTCGTGCGCGATATAAAACGCCAACGACTCTCTGGCATACCTAAAAAGAACTTTGCAAAGCGACCCTGGATTTTTATACCCTTCCAATTTTTTGAATGAACATGACACCGCAGGATATTAAAATGTTAGAGTGCTCGTCGCCTCCCCCTCTTCATCTCTAAGAATATAGCGACAAATCGCGCGCGATTACCTTATTCTCTCAGTGAGAATAATACACCTGTCAGAAAAATGTGACTCGTCTTTTCGGGGAGTGATAAGGGAGGAAATTTAAAAAGGGACCTATCGTATTAATGGCCTGTCATCGAGGCAAATGATGTACAGTGTGTGTATATATATAAAAACGCCTTTCCAATAATGTATTTTCATATATAGCAAACGCTTTCCTTTTTTTTATCTCTCACTCTCTTCTTTCCCCTATTTTCATTTTCTCAAAGAACGTGTCGCGAATTTTCAATTGTCATTTATTACTGTACATTCCATTTGACCTCCTGCTTTTTTTTTAAATCGAAAACAAATCAAAGGGGGGGTTTTTTTTTATATTTTTATATTTAAATTTTTATTTTTTTATTTTTAAATTTTCATTTTTTTATATTTATATTTATATTTTTTTATTTTTAAATTTTCATTTTTTTATATTTATATTTTTATTTTTTTATTTTTAAATTTTCATTTTTTTATATTTAAATTTTTGGATTTTATCAAAAAAAAATTTGTTTTTAAAATCGAAAAGATTGGTTAGTAAACGGAACTAGAAAAAAGGAACGAAATTTAATGAAAGAAAGGACATTAATTAAAATCTGTTATTAATTATAGTGCAAATAATATTATATGCTACAAAGCATCCAACGAACTTTATGTGGTTAAAGTTTCTGAAACGTTTTACGAAAAATAAAAGATTCCTGCGAACAATTTAAAGTGATGATAAAACTTTACACAATTTCGACATAAAAGAGAGAGAGAGAGAGAGAGGCGAGGAAAGGGGGTTAAAAGTTTTTAAAAGAATAAAACTTTAAAGAATATGTGTGATATGTAATTGGTAAGAGATCAGAGAACTGCTTTTTAGAATAATAAATAAATATTTTAAAAAATATTAAAAAATAAAAAGTAATAAAATATAAATAGAAAAAAAAATGTAAATAAAAAAAATATAAAAATAAATAATCGAGGTTCCACTGTATATTGAAAATACCCGATTTTTTTTACTAAGTGCCACACCATATTAAATAAATTAAATATTTGAATTTGGCGCCAATTTGCCATCTACAGGGACGCCTGCAAAACAAAGGAACTTCTGTAGCGTCCCTGCAGAGGGATAAATAGGTAGCAATATTCTAATTTTCTAAGAAATTTTTATAAAAACCATTTCAATACAATTTGACTGGTAAGAGATCAGAGCACTGCTTTTTAGTATAATAAATAAATATTTTAAAAAATATTAGAAAATAAAAAATAATAAAAAAATATAAATAGAAAAAAATGTAAATAAAAAATAGAGAAACAAATATAATATTTATAATACAATATATTATTAAGAGAGGTAAAAATGTGTTAGAAATTAAAATTGTCTGATTTTAAACCATAGAATTTTAATCAATTTGTTGTAAATGAAATTTAAATTTAAATTTGGCGCCAATTTGCCCTCTACAGGGACGCCTGCGAAACAAAGGAACTTCTGTAGCGTCCCTGCAGAGGGACAACTAGGTATTAATGCAAATATAATACAATATCATATTAAAATAAATAATAAAATACAATGAATAAATATAAAAATAATATAAATATAAAAAATTGTAAAATTTTGTAATAAGTACACAATGGAGAAAATAAATTCTAATCTAGAAAAAATATAAAAAAAATATAAAAATAACTATAATTTTTATAATATTTGCTAAATATAAAAATTATAGTGTTAGAATGGAGAAAAAAATTTTTTAATTACTATTAAAATCTTTACAAAGTAAATGTATATATTTATATCACAATAAGTACCTATGTATCTATATTTATAGACTCGAACAAAGTGGTTAACAAATGTACAAATATTTGATTTTTCTCCCAAAAAAAATTAACGCATTTCCGGGAAGTAAGAAGAAAATTGGTCCTCTTGTCAAAAAAAAGAGAGTATAGTCATAAAGGGTTGGAGATATATAGGAAAAGGGTTTAGAATTTCGCGAGCGGAAGCCAGATGAATGACGTCATGATGTAATCGGATGCGACCCTATGAAGAGAAAGAGAAAGAGAGAGAGGGTTGACACTGTAGAAACAAACGCGAACACGGGACATGGACTAAAAGAACTGACGAGCCCCAACATTCCTCTAACAAACCTGTTATTTTAGGAATGACGTGCTAATGGAACGAAACGACGTCAAGTCGCTTTAAGAGAGAAAATGAGAGAGAGAGAGAGAGAGATAGATAGAGAGAGAACCCCTTTAATGCCGCATTCGGAAATATCTTCCAAGCCTCCCATTTTTTTTTTCCTCAATGTTATTTCTTAAATCAACGAGGCCGCGCGGTTTGATTGCATAAAAAATACTTACAGAGACAAGGAACTTGATGAACAACAATCGTGTATTTATAAGGGTCTTACCTGAAACAAAAATAAAGAACATGTAATGAGTCGTGTGTGTTTTGTCAATATTTCTTTTACAAATAATAAATTTATATTTGTTAATAATAAGTAGAAAAAAATGAAATTGAAAGAAAGGAAATTATTTTCTCTTTTTTTTCAAGTCTTTTTATTCTACAAATAAATAAAAATAAATAATTATATAATTTATTTATTTAAAAAATGAAATAAATATAATTTATTTAAAAAAAAAATAAAATAAATTATTTATTCTTTATTTAATAAATTAACAAAATATTTATTTATTTACTTGCAAACGATGATAAAAAATAATAAAAAATATTTTAAATAAATAAAAATAATAATAGATATAATAATTTTAATATATTTTTAAATGATTATACACATTATAAGCGCGGAATAAAAAAAAAATTTCCATTTTTTTTTAATTGTAAAACTTCAGTAATAAGGGAAAATTAAAAATTGTCAGATTTTTTTCGCTGTTTCATCAGTTCTGTTTTTTTTTTTTGTTCCGAATCCGTCTATTAAGATTCACGAAGGGTGTGCCAGAAATTCTCCGCAATATCGCATTCCCTATTAATTTTTAATTCTCATTTTTATTTTTCACAAAACAACTCCAAAAGAAGGCGATTCGCCAAATGGGAATATCTCACCTTTCCATTTATTTTTTCCTCTTCTTTTTCTTATTTTACGATTATTTTCTAAATTTTATTTGAGTTTTCAAAAAAAAAAAAAAAAGAAATATTCTTTTTCAACACAAAAAATTAAAAAGTCATTACATAAAGATTGTTTAAGAAAGGCAAATATCAAATAATAGCATTTCGTTTCTTTTTTTTTCCCTGAAAAATAGTGAGAAAAAGAATTTGACCACAGGTCTTGTTTACTTGACACTTGAAATTCGACTTCTGTCCCTGGCTTATATATATATATATATATATATATACGTCTATTGTATTTTTTGCCCTTTTGTATATAAGTTATGCGCGTGGGTATTATAAACACAGCTGAGAAAATCTTCAATTTTTTTTTTTTATGGAACGTCAAATAAAAATTTGTAATAAAAAAAAGGGTGAAACACGTTTTCAGTATATGGATTAATAAAAAAAAAAGAAGAAATCGATTTTATACAAAGACTACTGTTTTGCATAAAAAAGCTTTCTATTTTAAGAATAGCGCATATACACACAACCGCCATCGTTGACTGGCAGTCGGCCAACGAGAGTCAATGACGATTTTTAAGGAACTATACTATATACATATATATGCGAAGAGCTAATTATCATTTTTACGATGTACACAAATCACTTGTTCTTTTGTAGAAAGAAAAAAAATTTGTGATGAACGATTGTTTGGACTTTAGGGGATTTTGTAAAGTAAAAATAGAATAGTACAATATTCACTGAAATGACAATAAGTTTTCTATTTGTGAACAGGTATTTTTTTTTCTCTCCATTTGGCCACTGTGTTACGTTTTTTTCTGATGCTTTTATACGCAAAGATTTTATTGTCAAAGGACAAATTGTTAGGTCCAGGAAGGTCGACATATGTCGGGGAGTCTGTGTCAATATATCATTGATCCACTGTGTGTATATATAGTTTGCCTTTTTTTTTCCACAAAAGATGTTTTTTACCCAATATCGATTTTGTGTAAAAAAAATTTATATCTTTTTTTCTGCAAGATTCAGTTTTAATTTTTATATACGTTTCGAGAAAGGAACCGCCATTTGTAATTAATTCCTCTCACCTGAGTTGCAACAGTTTCGCCGCAAGAGCGCTAGTATCGCTATAAGAACAACTCGGAACAGAAATGGACCGCCATTCATCTCTCACCTGAGTTGCAACAGTTTCTCCACGAGAACGCTAGTATCGCTAACTAAGAACGCCAAAAAAAAATTGCCATAAAACTTTTTCGGTTACGTTTATAATAATTTGTAGGTTATGTTAACGAGTTTTACCTTGATTAGAAACTTCTTTTTATTTATAAAAAATTCATTTTTATTGAATATTTTGGAATGAAGACACTGATTCTCTTCTTGTATGTTCGTCTCAAAACATAACCTATAATATTTTTTCCCTCTCAGGTCACATACAAAAGGCAGTTGAAGTTTATGAAAATGGAAAAGAACTTCAAGAGGTATCATTTCAGTTGTCTATATATGATTTTTGCGCTTATTCTTTATCTTTCGTGCCATTCTTTCTTTTTCATATCTCTCTTTTCTTTTTTTTGCCATTTCCGCGAGTTTATTTCGGTGCTTAGCGACGGTGGCTTAACGTGGCGTATAGCATCAGGCTCAGTGTACAAAAGCTTCATTCATAAGGCCAGTCGTGAATACATATATATATATATATATATATATAAATGTAGAGTCCAACCGCAAAAGGAAGTGCAAGTGGTATATAAAATAAAGTGTTGGTAGAAGCCGGATCGAAAACCTCAAGGATAGACAACTACAGGCACGCTTGTCACTCACACGTCAAGGACTAAAGTCTAGAAGGGAAATCTTCAAAGTCGCGGCTGTCAGAAGTTATAAATATATAGTTTCATTCATTTTTTTGTCTTCTTTTTACTTTGAAATCAAAACTGCATTTATAAATATATATAAATGTACAAAACTATTACACTATAATTTCTATTCCACGGTAATTGTTCCTATAATTTTTTCAACGATTCAGTAAAACCACAATTATATTTTTGCAATTTTCAATTTTTTTCCCTTTTGAATTTTTTCTCTAATTAAAATTCCTTTTCTAATTTAAATTCTATTCTCCATTATTTTTAATTTCTTATTCAATTTCTTTTTCTATTTATTTTTAAATTATTTTAATTTTAAAATTTATTTTTTATGGCAAATGGTTTTTTTCCTTTTTCTATTATCACAGAGAAAAGATCAAAATCATAGTGATGTACGCTACTCATTTTTAAGTGCAAGAAAAAAGTGTCAAGTAGATGGCGCCACTTTGTTTGGCTCATTTTAAATTGCAAACAAAAAAAAATGTTAAGTAGATGGCGCCACATCATTTGGCTTATTTTGAACTGCAAAAAAAAAAAATGAGTGCAGATTTTTTTCTACAATTATTGTAAGTGCTAACAGGTGTAACTATTATTTATTTCCTATACACAATATTGGGTGCAATACTAAAAAAAAAAAAATAGAAAAGAAAATGAAATATGAATATAAAAAAACAAATGTAGAAGAGTGTACAATAATGTTATGGAATCCCAGAACCGTGAAAACCACCCGGTGAGCGAAGAACGAACCAAGATTACTGAGCCAGACATTTCGAGGTGAAGAAAGAAACACGAGGGAAAATTTATGGCGTCGATAGTTTTCATTCAAGAGGGATATTTCAGTGAAATAACACCTTCACCAAACGGGGTTTGAAGGGGAGGGTACAGGCGTTTTACTCTTACCAGCCGCTGGCAATACTCACCCACCCCAACATCACATATACAAAAATCCAATACCTTTAAAGAAACTGAGGGGCCAGTCACTCGCTTCTCTTTTTTATCGGATGGCAATAGATTTCCTCTCTCTCTCTCTCTGTATTTTTTTTTCTCTATCTTTCTCGCGGTACCGGGCATCGTGAGAAAAACTTGCAATTTCTTTTTCTCATTCAGGAACTTTTCCTAAAGACGATTTTTCTATCTCCTGAAAGTCATTGATTGAATATATTTGTCTAGTTTTTAAATAGTTTTATTTTCAAAAAATGATTCGAATTTTGAAGGTTTTTTTAAATAGAAAATTAGGAGAAACAAATCAAATAAAAGAATACTACATTCCACTATTTTTCTTTCTAAAATCATTTTCTATTTTTCGATTGCAAAAAAATGGTATTTTTTTCTATATATATTTATATACCAGCAAATGTATCATGCTCCATTATATATTTATATTGTTGTATATATCGAATCGTATTTTTTTCCTCTCCGGTCCGGTAATTTTCTTCCTGAATGAAATTATCTTTGAAGGTTCGATTTGAATTCCTGCGACGAGTTGTACAATTTCCCTCTCATAAAAGGTAGAGAGAGAGAGAGAGATAGGTATAGGTGTGCTCGGGTCTCTTGTGTCCGCGTGCAGTTTTACCCTCGAGCAATATTCAATTTAGTAAATTATGGCGTCTCAGACGATCCCGTATTAAAACGGCGCTCTTCTCTTTCCTTCTCGACTCCTTCAAGGAAGGTTTATATATATATATGTAAGTAAAACGTATTCGAAAAGAGCAAAGTGCTTCCATCAAAAAAAAAGAAGATTGTTCGGCCTCCTTGCTTTATGTTTTTTTTTTTTTTTTTTCATTAAAAAAAAGAAAATCTCACATATTGTATTTTTTGAAATAGTTGAAAGAGATTTATCCCAACTAGATCGACTCCTCCTTGCTGGTCTGCCAACAAAACTTGTCCGCTTTTACTGCGTTGAGAGTAAAGACAAGTATATACGCTGACTTGGCTCGTTTTAAAAGAACTTCAAAAGATGCAAACGATTTTTTTTTACAACCAAAAGAGAGATCAAGACGCTCGTAAAATCGTTTTTGGCCGCCTCTTTTACGTCAAAAATTGGGGAAACTGATCTTTTTTTTTTTATCGAAAGAAAGTGAGATTTTATGACAAAAAAACTATTGAAATTAAAGTCATTTCTTCGATGTCGACTTTTTTCACTTCGAGAAAAAATAATTAATTTCTTTCTTTTTTTGGAACTTTAGAGAAATTTTACGAAATCTTCATGAAATTGTTTAGAAAATTAATAGAAAATTTTAAAAACTTTATGAAATATTCTATAGAAATTATGAAACTTTCTAGAATCTGCATGAAACCCTTCTATGAACTTGGCACAGAAAAAAGTTGGTGTTATTTTTGTTTGCGGGTAATTTTCTCCAATGCTAAAACCTATAAGATTTAACCAAGCTTTAGGGTAAAATTTGTTGCGTGTTATTTTAACACTAATTCTGGTGTTAAAATAACACTTTGTTTTTCTTGTCTGAGGAAACCTTTGGTGAATTTTAATGGAAACTTTTGTAAAATTAATGAAATTTTTTTAAATAGAAAATTTATAGCTTCTAGAAAATCTACAGAAAATTTTTAGAAACTTCTAGAAACATTCTAGAGGTTATAAAACTTTCTAGAACCATTGCATAAAATCTTCCAGAACCTTTAGGAAACCTTTAGTGAATCTTTATGGAAACTTTTGTGAATATGTTTTAGTGAATTAATGAAATTTTTTGAAATAGAAAATTTATAGCTTCTAAAAGCTGTTCTGAAAAATTTGAAAACTTCACGAAACATTATAGAGGCCATGAAATTTTCTAGAACCTTCAGGAAATCTTCAGTGAATCTTTGTAAAATTAATGTAACTTTTTTGAATCAAAAATTTATGAAAGCTTCTAGAAATTCTACAGAAAATTTTTTGAATCTTCAGGAAACATTCTAAACACTATGAAACCTTCTAGAACCTCCAGGAAACTTTTAGTTAATCTTCATGGAAGCTTTTATAACTAAGCTAGCTTTTTTTATTTTAATGAAACTTTTTGGAACAAAAAATTTAAGGAAAGCTTCTAGAAACTCCACAGAAAATTTTAGAAACTTCATGAAACATTCTAAAGACTGAAACTAAGAATCTTTGCCTGAAATCTTCTAGAACCTTCAGGAAACCTTTAGTAAATCTTTCTGGAAACTTTTGTGAATTAATGAAACTTTTTGGAATAGAAAATTTATAGCTTCTAAAAGCTGTAATGAAAATTTTGAAAACTTCATGAAACTTTCTAGAACCTTCAGGAAACCTTCAGTGAATCTTTATGGAAGCTTTTGTAAAATTAATGTAATTTTTTTGTATCAAATGAAAGCTTCTAGAAATTCTACAGAATATTTTTGAATCTTCAGGAAACATTCTGAAGACTATGAAACCTTCTAGAACCTCCAGGAAACTTTTAGTTAATCTTCATGGATGCTTTTATAACTAAGCTAGCTTTTTTTATTTTAATGAAACTTTTTGGAATAGAAAATTTTTGAAAACTTCTAGAAACTCCACGGAAAATTTTAGAAACTTCATGAAACATTCTAAAGACTGAAACTAAGAATCTTTGCCTGAAACCTTCTACAACCTTCAGGAAACCTTTAGTGAATTTTCATGAAAGCTTTTATAAAATTAATGAAATTCTTTGGAATACAAAATTTAAGGAAAGTTTCTAGAAATTTCACAGAAAATTTTAGAAAATTCTTGAAACATTCTAGAATCATTTTAGAAAAAATAATCAACTGTTAGAGAAATATGTACTTCATTTGAAAAATATATTTTTTCTTTTTTACATCAATGTAAATGAAAATGTAGAGGGGGAAAAAAAATTGATAAAATCTTACTTTTCTTGGCTATAAGAAGGTACTGGTGATGAAGAACGTTATGGGTGTATATAGCTGAAAAGTCGAGAGAGAGAGAGAGAGAGAGAGAGGGAGAAGAGGATCAAATTAGAGACCTTGCAAGCATGGTAGATTTTCCGCCTCGCCTCGTCTATGCCTAAGCTGGCTTATGGCTTACCCTTGAACGGAAACTTGGTTTCTATATTTTTCATCCCAACGATCGAGATAGAGAGAGAGAGAGAGAGAGAGAGAGAGAGAGAGAGAGAGAGAGAGAGAGAGAGAGAGATCGCAACTTGCAAAGCAAGGAAACTTGATTTATATTCACGAGAATCTACATGTTGCACAGAGAATTGCGACGTGAAAGATGAGACTCCAGATTTCTCTCCCAAGAAAACCAAAATCAAATTTACCTTTTATTTACTTACATAAAAAAAAATATTTACCTTCCTCTTTAGTTTATTTATAAAATTCCAATCAATTTCTTTATTTTTCTATAATCTAAAAATAAAATTTGACAAAAAAAAAAAGTTCGAAAAGCTCCAAAAAAAAAGTTAGACACGAAAAACAAAATTTTCTCCTTCTCGAATGTTTTAATTCGATTAGGTATTTTGATTCAAAAAAAAAAAAAAAAAAAAAAAAAAGGAAAAAGAAAAATGAACTCTCATGAATTTGTGGAATGCGAACGTTTATATACGTCTCAGTAAGAAATCGGGGAACGATAATCGATTCGTTTGCGCAGTATACTTTATCGAGATATCGCACGGTCGCAAAGGTCCAGAGGTCTTGATCTCCATTGAGGCGATAAATTTCTAATACATCGTATATAGAAGGAAGACAAAGACCCACCTTAAAAGAGAAGAACCTTTTAAGTTGAAATCTCTAGCCCGCAAAATGAAAAAGGAGACAGAGAGAGAGAGAGAGAGAGAGAGAGAGAGAGAAAAGTGGAGCACACGCGAAAGAAGACATTGGTTATCTTGAAAATGGAAAAAGTGTGTGCAAGAGGATAAAATGCGATCGGGTGGCATCTCATTTTCTTTTCGTTTCGATTCCAAGATTTTTCGACCACTATCAATCGTTATAAGAGTGTTTTATTGGCAGTTGCAAGAGAGAGAAAGAAAGGGAGAGAAAACGAAACGACGAGTGCAAACAAAAAGGATAGGGCAATTTATTGACTTGACTATATATATATATATATATAGGTCTCTATAACACACACGGGGCTTGGAAACTCGATTAGTTGGCTAATCGAAATAACGGAAGTCAGTTAATTCAGAAATCTTCGGAATTTCATTCGATTTCAAATTTATTGATTCTTTAAAAATGCCATCAATTCAAAACTTTATGATTTTAAAAGGTTTTAATTATTATTTTTACTATTTCCAAAGCAAAAATTAATAGAAAGATTTTATTTTGGATGTAGTAAAAATTACTTTCCATTTTTCTATCTAATTATTTAGGCTCGTTGAAACCGAATCTGAAGTCAATTTAACTTCAACAGGTCAAATATTTGACATAACCTCAAAAAAACCTCAAAATTCGGCCTCCAAATTTTGAAAATAAGCAAAATTCTGATTTATATAAGTGTTATCGTGTTTACTTCATGTTTTTGGGGTCACTGAAACCGAATCTGAAGTCTATTTAACCCCATAATATCAGGCTTTTGACATAACCTCAAAAAAAAGCAAATTTTGGGATTTTTTCGAGGTTATGTCAAAAGCCTGATGTGATGGGATTAAATAGACTTTACATTCGGTTTTAGTGACCCCAAAAACATAAAGTAGACATAAATTTAAAATTTTGCCTATTTTCAGAATTTTTAGGCCGAATTTAGAGGTTTTTTTTTAAGGTTATGTCAAATATCTGACCTAATGGGGTTAAACAGACTTCTTTTTCGGTTTCAGTGATCCAAAAAATATATACCAAACTCACAAATCAGAATTTTTTTTAATTTCAAAATTTTAAAGGTTTTTTTTTTGAGGTTATGTCAAACACCTGACGTGTTAGGGTTAAGTTTCAGTTTCAGCCTTGATTAATAAACCAAAAAAAAAAAAAAAAAAAAAGGAATTTTCTCCATTTCTCATCGTTAGATTGAAACTATTTTGAGAATTCCCCCTTCGAGGAAACCAATAAGACCATAAAGAAAAATAATAAGTTTTCTTCGGGGAGAAAAAATATAGTTTTCGAATAAATTCTTGAGGGCGAACTTTAGCCCTCTCAAGATTGAAGCAAGTCTAGCGATCAATTGAGAGGGAGTGGGAATGGAATTTACGAGGGGTTGTGAAGCATTATCCTTGAATATATATATATATACATATTTTTTGTGTATAAGACAGTACTTTTTGGTGTAATCGAATGAAATCTTTTCGTCTGCCACGAGGATTATTGTTCCATATAGAAAATTCAAATATCGCACTTGAATTAATTGCACCCTCAATGTCCCCTTTTAAGGAGGATGGGTAGAAAAAGCCTCAAGGCAGTGAATTCTTCTTCATTCCCTTCCCCCTAAAAACTATATAAGATCTATATTAATGATTTCGAAGGGTGAATTTTGTACATATAGCAATTAGTCCACTGTTTATCTCGACTCATTTTTATAATTTTCTCTTTTTTTTTTTTTTTTGAATATTACATTTAATTTTTTTTCCCCGTGCAAAAAAGTTGGATAAAATTCGTATACATCATCCCTGATAACAGATGGCCGCGTACTGAATATATATTACTTAATATATTTCAAAGACTGTACGCGAAACAAGTCTTGAGAGTTTTTTTTTTCAAGAATATAATTTCATCAAAGAAATGAGGTGGAAATTAATAACGAAATAGCTCCCTGGAAAGCAATTTTTAAAAAAGAGTATTATTAAAAATCCACTTGAGCTGGATCATTTTTTGTTTTTTTGCATATCCGTTGAAATGCACATCTCTATTGACTGAGAGAGAAAAAAAAAGAAATAAACGTCTTTTACTATACTGAAAAAATAGACTTTTAGTACTAAAATTTCAAGGAATTGTCCCGCTATTTATATTTACCAGTGATACTAAAATTACGAGATTTTAAAGCCTGGTTGACTTTTACTATACTGGGAAAAAAAATCTAGGAGAATTTACACAGTTAGGTCTGACTAAATATTTTTTTCACTATTTTTAATTTTTTTTTTCCTATTGTATAAAAACTGTATTTTTATCTGATGTGAAAAAAAAAATTTGTAGCCGAAGTGATTTACAAAACTACGAAAAAAAAATTCAAAAATAAATATTTACTTGAGCCAACACAGAAAATTATAAGGTATTAAAATAAGCTGCAACGCTTATTTTAATGCCATTTAATTTTCTGTGAAATAATTTTTATTTCAATTAAATAAATTTTACTAATTAAGAAACTATTTATCAAGGTAAAACTATGACTAAACATAACCTAAAATTTATTTACCATAAAGTCCCTTTTCTCATGGGGCATCATTTATTTGACAATAGTCAACTAAACGATTATTTGAATAAAATAAATTTTCAATTTCAGTATTTTATTTTTCAAAGTACGAAAAAAAAATAAAAAATCATTCAAATTTGGATTCAATAAATAAAATTTAACTTTCACAAATGAAATCTACGACTCAAAAGCAAATTGTTTTTTTTTTTCTTTTTGCGCCTCTCGCTCGTTATTTTATTTATCCTGCAAATAAGGTGCAATTTTCAGGTCCTTCCATTTAAACGAGCCAAATAACAACCATAATTACTCACGCGCGCTACTCCTCTTTTAAAGCCAGCAATACATTTTTACGAGGCGATTCCCAAACGATTTAGCGACTACTCAGATCCGACGAGGCAGAGTGCGGGGCTAATGGAGCTCATGACGATAACAGGTGAAGAAAAAAGAAAAAAAAAAAAAAAAGAATCCCGAGGTGAAAAAGTTTTGAAAAAGAATCTTCCAATAGAAGGAAAAGAAATTGGTCTACTCTTCTTTTTTTTTACGAAAATTGGATATCGAAAGCGTGGCACACCTTTTTTGTACCACCCTAATTAGCCGATTATGAGAATCATTTTTTTTTTTTTTTTTTGATAAAAACCGGTCGAAGAAGAAGAAACCATTGACGATAGAAAGGACGGTGCGAATGAAAACGATGATAAATTAGAGTAAATGAGTGCTAATGGACATAATGCCGCTGCTGTTTAATCTTCGTTAAGAAGACGCGTCTGACACGATATTGTCCATCTTCTTAAATTGAAACTGTCGTATAAAATGTTTTCAAAGAAAGTGTTTCATATCACATTATTCCCGTTTCCGGTTATTGAATCTTGTGTATTATATATATATGTGTCTTTTAATAGCTTGACGCTTCAGAGATAAACATTTATCACTAACAGTTTATATAGAAGAGAGCAACCCGGATGAAGTGTATAATAAATTTCTCAATATATATATATATATATATATATATATATATCTTGAAATGAAGTCATTAAAATTTTTATTTTCATTAAAAATTTTCTTTATATCAATTTATTAGTCATTCGCGCATTTTTTTTTTTTTTATTTCAAAATTAAAATAAAGTGATATTATATATCTGTTTTTATTTCTATATTTAGCTTATTCTTGGAAAAATAATTTTTCCCCCCCTCTTAATTCGCCTTGGTCGCAATCGTTAAGGCGCTTAAAATTCTGAATTCAATTATACATCGTGTGTTCGAATCTCGAAAAAAATATTTTTTTTTTTTTAAATATTGAAATAATGATAAACAATTATTATTATAATTAAAATAATAATCACAGAAATAATTATAATAATAAATTATTATTATTACATATTTTTATAAAAAAAAATGATTGAAAAATATGGAAAAAATAATTTTTGAAGAGAAACGAAATATACAGTAGTATTTGTGGTATTTACATTGAATTTATTGGCAAATCGTAAAATATATAATCCTTATCGATGATGATCAAAGTGCAACAAGCTTATCGGTTATATACTGCGTACAGAGAGAGAGAGAAAAATGAAATCTTTAAATCTCTCAACAAAACGATTTGTAATTAATTTAAATCTTATCGATTCAAAAATATACGTATATGATTTTTTTTTTTTTCTCCAAATGGAGAATATTTAAAAGTTCACTATGAATGAAAAATGTGGGAGTGGAGAATTATGAGTATTAAAAAAAAAAAAAACAGAAAACAAAAAAAAAATGCATATAGGTGCACCTTTAACTCTCGCCCACCGACTACTCAATTAGACCATTTTGCATTGTGTCGCGTTAGTCTGGCATCGTAACGCCAGTGCCTACATCTGTCGCACCAGCATCAAGGCAGTAAACTGACTCTCTCTCTCTCTCTCTCTCTCTTTCGTTCTGTTTTACTCTCATTTTTTTCTCTTTCTCCTTTTCCCTTTTTTTCAATCGGTTAAGCTCACTCTCTTTTTAACGCCACTACTAGTCCTGGTTCCCCATTGTTGAACCGTCTCTATTAGAATAACCCTAGGATTTTTTTTACAGCCACATGTGCGTTTCACTGGTATATATCATATAGGGGCGCTGTTCAGAGAAGTACCCGTGATTTGTGCAAAAGGGAAAATTAATATTGCTCAGCCAAGTGGATTTATATATAAAGAAAGGGGGGGGATTTTTTTTTTTTGGAGAAAATTACTTCCGAGTATGTTTTCTTCAATTTTTTCTCTTTGTTTTTTTATGAATTCACAGAAAAAAAAACTGAACTCAAAATTTTGAAGTGCAAAAATTTCCATTCACAAATCGATTTCCACTTTTCTAAATTAGAATGGATGGAAATTAGAAAAAGTGGAAGTGGAAATGAAAGTAACACTGAAAAAAATGTTTAGTCAGCGCAACCAAAAAATTTTGTTGGTATTTAAGTAACCAAACTATTTCTTTGAGTCAATCAAAAAATTTGGTTGAATGTTTTTTGTTGGAATAACAAAAAATTTTTGGTTAGCTCAACCAAATTTTTTTTGTTAGGTCAACAAAAATGTTTGGTTGATCAAACAAACAGTTTTTTTTTTTGTAAAATTAAAAATTTTATTCTACCATATTTCTTTTTTTTTTGTATCTTTCTTTTATTTATTTCATTATTTATTTATTATCAATTTATATTTTTCCACACTCAGAAAAAAGATATGTTTGAACCAAATGTACCATTTTTTTTTATATTTATCCAATTTTTTTTGGGTTAGTTCAAACAAAATTTGTTTAATTCAAATAAATATTTATTTGATCTAAATAACTGTTTGGTTTATTTTAATAAATTTTTTGAACAAAGAAAAAATTTTATTGAGCTAAATAAACGTTTGGTTTATGCAACCAAATGTTTGGTTAACGGTATATCAATGCAATTTATTTTGTTGATTTAACCAAAATTTGGTTGCTTTAAACGAATTTTTTTCTGAGTGCAATTGAAATATTTGTGGACCCATCCTTGTGAGAGATTTAAATTAACTTGTTCTCTTAAGCTATGTGCTGAGAGCGAATCAAATTATTTGGTTGTCGCAACCAAATTTTGGTTAGGACAACAAACGGATCATTTGGTTTTTTAGACCAAACTATTTTGTTGTATTAACCAAATTATTTTGTTGTCGTAACCGAATTTTGGTTGGAATTTAAAAATGTTCAACCAAATAATTTTGTTGGCCTAACCAAATGTTTGGTTGAGATAAATCTACGACTTTGTTTCAGTCAACCAAAGTTTGGTTACAAGAACCAAAATTGCCTAAACAAATAATTTTGTTGCAAACACTAAATTTTTTTTCTCAGTGAAAAGTTAAAATGGAAAATGGAAATGGAAATGAAAATTAGAAGAAGTGAAAGTGAAAATGGAAATGAAAATTAGAAAAAGTGGAAATGGAATTACATAAATATTATAAATAAATATAAATATTATTATTTATTCAAATTCATTTTAAGTATAACGTGAAGTTATTCATTTTGATGCAGATCAAAAATTCAGTTTCTTTTTTTTCTCTAAAAGACTTAGTAAAAATTTAAAAAAATTAAAAAAAGAAAAAAAAAGTAAAAAAGCTTAAATGAAATTATTGGAGTTCTTCGTTTTGAATCCCGCACACATTTTACTTATATATAAAGCGAGTCGATAAAACTTCTTTACCTCGCTGTCACGATTCTTATTATGAAACCTCCAGCTGTGAAATTGGAAAATTCGGATGACTTATGATCACGTCAAAATGAACCAAGGGACAGAGTTTTACCTATACCTCGTTCCCATATCGAAATTGAAGGAAAGGAGAGAGAGAAGTTATATGCCCGCGCGCGCCGATTCAGCTACTTTCATTCGGCACCAGAAGCAAAGAAAAAAAAAAAAAATCATCCGAAGGACCTTTTATATTACGGTCTTTATGGGGGACGAAAAAGTGGAAATCCTGTAGGTGTATTAGAAACATGCGTGAAAATGAAATATTTTGTTTTCGAAATATGAGACCCTCTCGTCAATATATTGAATTGTGATTGTTGATATATTTTTTATCCACCCTTTTTTTATGGACGAAAAGAGAGAGAGAGAGAGAGGGGAGTGTTTCTAATCGATCATGAAATTTGGGATTATTAAATTTTGATGTATTTGTTCCGAGAAAATTGGAATCAATTTTTTAGCGTAGCAAAAAAAAGGAAAATTTATTTGATTAATGATTTTGAAGCGTTTAAAACGCTTTATAGCGTTTAAATAGGGGTACTCTTTATTTTCCTATAAACGCGTATTTTATTTGGATTTATTCGGGTAAATTCAAATTCGGACTAATAAAAATTTGGACAAACTCAAATTCGGACAAATTCAAATTCCAACAAATAAAAATTCGGGCAAATTCAAATTCGGACTAATAAAAATTTGGACAAACTCAAATTCGGGCAAATTCAAATTCGGACTAATAAAAATTTGGACAAACTCAAATTCGGACAAATTCAAATTCTAACAAATAAAAATTCGGGCAAATTCAAATTCGGACTAATAAAAATTTGGACAAACTCAAATTCGGGCAAATTCAATTTCGGACTAATAAAAATTTGGACAAACTCAAATTCGGACAAATTCAAATTCAAACAAATAAAAATTCAGGAAAATTCAAATTCGGACATATTCAAATTCCAACAAATAAAAATTCGGGCAAATTCAAATTCGGACTAATAAAAATTTGGACAAACTCAAATTCGGACAAATTCAAATTCCAACAAATAAAAATTCGGACAAATTCAAATTCAGACTAATAAAAATTTGGACAAACTCAAATTCGGGCAAATTCAAATTCGGACTAATAAAAATTTGGACAAACTCAAATTCGGACAAATTCAAATTCCAACAAATAAAAATTCGGGCAAATTCAAATTCGGACTAATAAAAATATGGACAAACTCAAATTCGGGCAAATTCAAATTCGGACTAATAAAAATTTGGACAAACTCAAATTCGGACAAATTCAAATTCCAACAAATTAAAATTTGGGCAAATTCAAATTCGGACTAATAAAAATTTGGACAAACTCAAATTCGGGCAAATTCAAATTCGGACTAATAAAAATTTGGACAAACTCAAATTCGGACAAATTCAAATTCCAACAAATAAAAATTCGGGCAAATTCAAATTCGGACTAATAAAAATTTGGACAAACTCAAATTCGGGCAAATTCAATTTCGGACTAATAAAAATTTGGACAAACTCAAATTCGGACAAATTCAAATTCAAACAAATAAAAATTCAGGAAAATTCAAATTCGGACATATTCAAATTCCAACAAATAAAAATTCGGGCAAATTCAAATTCGGACTAATAAAAATTTGGACAAACTCAAATTCGGACAAATTCAAATTCCAACAAATAAAAATTCGGACAAATTCAAATTCAGACTAATAAAAATTTGGACAAACTCAAATTCGGGCAAATTCAAATTCGGACTAATAAAAATTTGGACAAACTCAAATTCGGACAAATTCAAATTCCAACAAATAAAAATTCGGGCAAATTCAAATTCGGACTAATAAAAATATGGACAAACTCAAATTCGGGCAAATTCAAATTCGGACTAATAAAAATTTGGACAAACTCAAATTCGGACAAATTTTATTTGGATTTATTTAAATAAAACTTTTTTAAATTAAACAATTCTTTTTTTAAATTAAAATTTCTTTAAATTAAAGAAAACTTTTCTTTGATTGAAAAAAAAAATTCTTTGAACCAAAGAAACATTTTTCTTAATAAATTTTTTTTTTTAGAGAGGGAAAAACGCAAAATTTTCCTCACTGTTTGATAATTTGGATAAATTGAAAAGATGCAAGTCAACTAAAAAGCAAAGTCATTTCTATTTAGACAATGGTTCAAAATAACTCGAGAATCGGATGTACTTGACTAAGCAGTCTCATGGGTCTATAAACTTCTTCCTGCGCGTTTGTCGAGACTCGACTCTCTTCTCCGGACTCTCTTGTTTAATAAAGCACGTACGTCCTATACCATCATTCGTTCCCACGCGACCTTCCGACTAGATATAAAAACCAATAATTACAGGAAAAAAAAAAAAAAAACCCTCATTTACTTTTATATTTTTAATGGGCAAACTTAAAGCTCAATTTTTATACATGGCGAGACTCAAATAACCTTGTCAAAAAAAAAAAAAACAAAAACAAAACAAACTATTATTGGTACTTAAAAAAAAAAAATTTATTTCAAATAGAGAAAAAATTTATTCAATAAAATATCAAATTCACGATTCAGAAAAATAATTAAATAAAAAAAATGAAACAAAACAAACTAAAATTAAATAAAGAAATTTAATTATTAACTACTCTCAAAATCTGAATTAGTAAAAATGTTTACTAATTTGAATTAGTGACTCACTTTTTGCTTCTGAATTAGTAAAAATGTTTACTAATTCAAATTAGTAAAAATGTTTACTAATTTGAATTAGTGACTCACTTTTTGCTTCTAAATTAGTAAAATTTTACTAATTATTAGTAACTTTTACTAATACTTACTTTTACTTAGTAAAATTTTTACTAATTATTAGTAACTTTTACTAATAATTAGTAAAATTTTACTAATTCAGAAGTAAAAAGTGAGTGACTAATTCAAATTAGTAAACATTTTCACTAATTCAGATTTAGAGAGTAACAATTTATTTACTTATTCAATTCAAAAATTCCGAACATAACCTAAAATTATTTTTCCTCTATAAGGTACCTCTTTTCTCGTGGCTCGTCACAATTAATAATGTTTTTGTGATAATTAATCCTTTTCAAAAAAAAAAAAAAACTACACTAAAGTAATTGTCGCGTGAATTTTTTTTTTTTCGAGCAATTAGTGCGGATAGTAGGAGACAAAGATTAATCAATTAGTTTGATGGACGTTCATGGTCAAGAGATGACTTAATTAATTTCTTCACTTGACTAACGGGAAACTTGCGCTAGAAACTTGTAGGGTCAGTTTCCCTTTCTGGTCCTTTGAAATTCATTAACCAAGGGAGACAGGTGATACTTCGCTTTTAGAAGCTCAATATGAAACAGGCATAGTAACGACCTTTCCAACCGCAGTTATTAGCTAATGGAAGTAAAATCAGTCTAAGCCCCTTTCACCTCCCTTTCCTTTATATATACATATATATATATATATATAAGAACCCCGGGTGCGAACAAAGCGGTTTCCGAGAGTAAACTGCAAAATATTGTTATCTGCAGCAGACACATTTATTATCAACAAACCCTGATCAAAATAATTCAAAAAAAAAAAATTTCATTTTCTCTCATTCTCATTTACATAAACATTCAGTTACATCAAAGTCTGGTGAAGAAATAAATAGGTTCAGAGATAACTGAATATAGAAAACTACTTCCATTTTCTTTTTCTATAAAGAGTAAGAGAGAGAGAGAGAGAGAGAGAGAGAGAGAGAGAGAGAGAGAGAGAGAGAGAGAGAGAGAGAGAGAGAGAGAGAGGGGGGGGGGAGGAAAAAATCGTTTGCGGAAATGTACCTGTGCTACCTGATATCGTTCTTTGGATTAGATCGTCGACGCATTCGATACTCAACACCGAACCCATCTTTTTCCGACAAATCGAATAGCCGTGCACAATAGACCGAAGCCTTATCAGGTCGTTACAGGAAGAGTATTGGATCCTATCTTTTTTGATACTATATACCGATCTTATTTTCTAGACCTTTAATTCTATAAAGTGTCTTTTCTATAAAATATTCCATTTACGTTGAGGAAAAATTCCATCAGGGGATTTTCTTTTTTTTTTTATTTCATTTCTGTTGATCCAAAAAAAAAAATTATTTTTTTATTCTAAATAAGATAAAAAAAAACGTTTATTGTGGTTCCAAAATAGTTTCCGATTAAAAGAAAATTTTTTTATTAACAAAAAAATGGGTTTCCCCTTTTTTTTTATCAAATAAATATTTACTTGAACCAAATAAACTGAATTTTTCTCTAAATTTGAATTTGTAAAAATTTTAACTAAATAAATAAATAAATAATAAATTTATTTTTTAGTGTAGAATTTTTAATTTAGAGAATTTTATTTTTTATTAAATATAATTATATTTTATACGAATTTTCATTTTTTAAATTAACATTTGACAAAATTTCTTTCTTAAACAACTTTTTACTGAACATAATTTTTAGGCAGCGAATTTTTATTCGGTGAAAGAGTTTTTATAATAATTTTTTGAAACTCAGAGAATCGGGTACAAATAATTCTGTCGATTTTTTTATTCGGACATTTGTAATTTTGAACAAATAAAAATTCGACGTCTTATAAATTTCAACAATTAAACATTTAGATATACTCAAATTATGACCAATAAAAATTCGAACAAAACAAAATACTTACAAATTCAAATTCGGACAAATTCAAACAAATTCAAATTCTGGAAAATTCAAATTAGGACTAATAAAAATTTGGACAAACTCAAATTCGGACAAATTCGAATTAGAACTAATAAAAATTAGAAGAAATTCAAATTCGGACTAATAAAAATTCGGAGAAATTCAAATTGAAACAAATAAAAATTCGGGAAAATTCAAATTCGAACTAATAAAAATTTGGACAAACTAAAATTCGCAGAAATTCATATTCAAACAAATAAAAATTCGGGAAAATTCAAATTCGGACTAATAAAAAATTCGACAAACTCTAATTCGGACAAATTCAAATTCAAACAAAAAAAATTCGGGCAAATTGAAATTTGCATTAATAAAAATTTGGTCAAACTCAAATTCGGACAAATTCAAATTCAGAGAAATTGAAATTCCAACAAATAAAAATACTAACAAATTTAAATTCGGACTAATAAAAATTCCGAGAAATTCAAATTCAAACAAATAAAAATTTTAGCAAATTCAAATTTGGACTAATAAAAATTTGGTTAAACTCAAATTCAAGACAAATAAAAATTTGGACAAACTCAAATTCGGACAAATTCAAATTTGGAGAAATTCAAATTCCAACAAATTAAAATTTGGGCAAATTCAAATTCGGACTAATAAAAATTTGGACAAACTCAAATTCGGACAAATTCAAATTCCAACAAATAAAAATTCGGGCAAATTCAAATTCGGACTAATAAAAATTTGGACAAACTCAAATTCGGAGAAATTCAAATTCCAACAAATAAAAATTCGGGCAAATTCAAATTCGGACTAATAAAAATTTTGGACAAACTCAAATTCGGAAAAATTCAAATTCTGATTAATAAAAATTCGGAGAAATTCAAATTCGGTTAATTGTAATTTTTGTTAATTTAAAAATATTCGAATCACATAAAATTCACTGCCTAAAAATTCTGTTCAGTCAAAATTGATTTTAAAAATAAATTCTGCCAAATTCTAATGCGGAAAATGAAAATTCATATAAAAAAATAATTTAATAAATTCAATACATAAATAATTTAATAAATTAAATAAACAAATAATTTGATAAATAATTTACTTTTACTAAAATTCTCTAAAATGAAAATCCGAACTAATTATTTTTATATAGGATAATCATGCACTCCAGGATTAAAAAAAAAAAATTTTGAAAAACACTACCATTAAGATATAATTTTGTACAGCAAAAAAAAAAAAAAAAAAAAAAAAAAACGAAAAAAAAAAAATTCGAAAAGTATATAAAATAACGGTGAATCCGTGGGGCTTATTGCCTCGTTAGATCTCACGGGAGGTCCCGTTTTGATGGCGCCCGAAGCACACATACACACATACACACACATATGTATATTTTCTCTCTCATATAGAATGAAGTCAGGTGAGGGGGACTTTTACGCCGAGAACAATAGAGGGTTGGCTACTACTCTACATACGCACTATGCATTATAATTCGCATGGTGAGAGGGACGCAACACTGGATACCTTTGTTACTCGCACAAGCATGCAAAGAATATACATTTTATATTTATTATTACGATATGCGTGTGTATCGATGCCATATTATGTGTGCAAAAACTTTTTTCTTTTTTTTTTTTTTTTCTTTTCTTGTAAACGTTGTGTGAGAAGAAGTTTTTCATATTTATGCGAAATTTTCAAGAGAAAGAAAAAGAAAGAGAGAAAAATAAGTACAAAGAATAACTGATGAAAAATAAGAAGTTTACTAAAGTTAAAGAATGGTTGTTGAAAACTTTTATCTATATTTTTAGCAAATTGTGTCAAAAATGCGAATTTGTTCGAATTGGACTAAAATTAGTCTGACTGAAACTTGCCCTTGTTACTAGTAGCAATTTTTTTTTATATTAACGATATAGAAAAAAAAATTGCATTTTGTCTGACTCTAATTTACTCTTTCTACTTGTACTAAAATTTGACAAGTTAATACTAATCTGTCTGACTGAAACCGACTTTCACTACTTGTAACATCAACTCTTGTTGACAAGTAGATTTCAGTGTTTCTTTTTTTTTTGGAATAAATATTCAATTTTTTTTCTTATTCTTCTTTCTATTTATTCTTGTTTCTAAGAATCTAGAATTTACCACGACTGGCTAAAATTGACTTTTTCTACTTGTACCAAAATTTAACATACTACATGCCAACTGAAAAATACTTTTACTACAGCCATAAAAAAATAATTTACCCTCCGTCTGACTAAAATCGACTTCTACTACTGAGGTCAAAAGAAAAAGATAATAAAAATTTTTTTGTTCATAACAAAAAAAAAACATTTTCAACACTAAAATCAGAAATTACATGAAAAATGTTCTCTACAAAAATTAGTGCACTCATATTTTAATTGTCTGACTAAAAATTCACTTGTTCTACTTAGTGAAAACTAATATTATATTTACATTAGAAATCGTTTTTTTTCGAACAATAAAAGCAGAGAAAATTAAAAAGGCATTAAAATAAGCTGCAACGCTTATTATTTTAATCCAATTTTGCTTATTTTAATTTATTTTGGTATTAAAATAAGCAAAATTGGATTAAAATAATAAGCATATTTTAATACCTTATAATTTTTTGTCAGCTTTTATAACATCGATTCAATTTTTGAGAAATTCGTAAATATTTCGTTTAATTGAAAATTCTTTTAGCTATACTCTCAAATCAGGATAAAAATAATAAACATAAAATAAAGATAAAAATAAAAATTGAAATTAAAATTATAAAATTGAATTTTCTATTTTCGAAAAATAATATTCCTTTCTCTCTACATGATATTGCAAAAGAAAAAGGAAATAAAATTTTTGAAATATTTAATCTCTATCGAATTTATTAATTTGCATCCGTGACTATCTCTCGATACAGGTGAAAGTATCTTTTAAAAAATACGAAATTGACAGCTGTGAATATAAAACGTCAATTGGAAAACGTTTGACCTTTTATCAAGTATTTCAATCGTTCTTAATACTCCCGGATTTTTTTCGACATTAAGACTATACACTATACAGACACACATATATATATATATATATGTATGTATTCCGTTTTAAATGGAGCAAGATTAACTTTTAAGGTTGGAATTCGACGTTCAGTTTACGACAGAGGATATTCTCGGATTCAAGGGAAATTTAGTACCAGGCAGAATACGGCAGAGATATATATGTGTGTATATATATATATATAGGGAAGATGGTGCACAACCACCGTAATTCGACGTGGCGCTAAGGGAGCTTTCTTAATGACGATTCGACTAATCAGGATTCTCGCGCGCTATTCGTAATCCACCCCGGTCGTAAAAGTAAGGAGGATCGACGAAAGCCTCTCTCTAGGTTTCGTTGGATGTGGTGGTAGTTTCCCTTCGTGACGTTCGGGCCAACAAACGACTTTTGCGACATGGCAATCGTTACTTGCACACCTCACCAGGGTATCTTGCTTATATATAAAGCTTTCTATATATATATATATATATTTTGCCACATTCAAATCTGTCTTCTCCCACCATTACCCAACGAGCTCCGTTATTCAGCGAATCCTAAAATGGAATCCCATATTCATCATGTGCTTATTCATTGTCAGAAGTCAAACATTTGACGTTTTTACAATCGACAAACGAGGTGTCTAGATATACTCTCAAAAACATCTAACCCCTCTGTGTTTTTATGATTGCTACTCATAGTTTGATCGATGGAAAACTTGTTTATGCATTGAAATATATATATATGTATTCTTTTTTCCAACTTTCTCAAAAGGCAGAATTTTTATTTTACATTTTCTTATTATACATTACTTTTTATTATAAAAGAATTTTAATTTAGCGGAATAAATATCATTCAATTGCAAATTTTATGTAAGTCAACATTTTAAATTGACAGAAATTACAATTCACCGAATTTTTTTCATTTCGGACAAATAAAAATTGTGCAAATTAAAAATTTGAACAAATAAAAATTCGGACAAAATTCAAATTCGAATTAATAAAAATTCGGAGAAATTCAAATTTAAATAAATAAAAATTCGGACTAATAAAGATTTGGACAAACTCAAATTCGGACAAAATCAAATTCGAACTAATAAAACTTTGGGCAAATTCAAACTCGGACTAATAAAAATTCGGACAATTTCAAATTTGGACTAATAAAAATTCGAACAAACTCAAATTCGGACTTAAACAAATTCGGGTAAATTAAACTTCGGACTAATATAAATTCGGACACATTCAAATTGGGACTAATGAAAATTCGGAAAAAATAAAACTCGGACTAATATAAATTCGGACAATACTCAAATTCCGACTAATACCAATTCGGACAAATTCAAATTAGAACTAATAAAAATTTGGAGAAATTAAAAATTTTAACAAATAAAAATTTGGACAAACTCAAATTTGCGATGATAAAAATTCGGACTAATACAAATTCGGATAAATTCAATTTTGGATTAATAAAAATTTGGATAATCTCGAATTCGGACTAATACAAATTCAGGTAAATTCAAATTTGAACTATTAAAAATTTGGACTAATAAAACTTTGGACAAATTCAATTTCGGACTAATAAAAAATTCGGACAATTTCAAATTTGTACAACTTCAAATTTGGAGTAATAAAAATTCGGACAAACTCAAATTTGAACTAATACAAATTCGGACAAATTCAAATTCATAAAAATTTGGAAAAATTCAAATTTAAATAAATAAAAATTCGGTCTAATAAAAAGTTTGACAATCTCAAATTCGGAATGCTAAAAATTCGGACTAATAAAGATTTGGACAAACTCAAATTCGGACAAAATGAAAATCGAACTAATAAAACTTTGGGCAAATTCAAACTCGGACTAATAAAAATTCGGACAATTTCAAATTTGGACTAATACAAATTCGAACAAACTCAAATTCGGACTTAAACAAATTCGGGTAAATTAAACTTCGGACTAATATAAATTCGGACACATTCAAATTGGGACTAATGAAAATTCGGAAAAAATAAAACTCGGACTAATATAAATTCGGACAATACTCAAATTCCGACTAATACCAATTCGGACAAATTCAAATTAGAACTAATAAAAATTTGGAGAAATTCAAATTTTAACAAATAAAAATTTGGACAAACTCAAATTTGCGATGATAAAAATTCGGACTAATACAAATTCGGATAAATTCAATTTTGGATTAATAAAAATTTGGATAATCTCGAATTCGGACTAATACAAATTCAGGTAAATTCAAATTTGAACTATTAAAAATTTGGACTAATAAAACTTTGGACAAATTCAATTTCGGACTAATAAAAATTCGGACTATTTCAAATTTGTACAACTTCAAATTTGGAGTAATAAAAATTCGGACAAACTCAAATTTGAACTAATACAAATTCGGACAAATTCAAATTCATAAAAATTTGGAAAAATTCAAATTTAAATAAATAAAAATTCGGGCTAATAAAAAGTTTGACAATCTCAAATTCGGAATGGTAAAAATTCGGACTAATAAAGATTTGGACAAACTCAAATTCGGACAAAATCAAAATCGAACTAATAAAACTTTGGGCAAATTCAAACTCGGACTAATAAAAATTCGGACAATTTCAAATTTGGACTAATAAAAATTCGAACAAACTCAATTTCGGACTTAAACAAATTCGGGTAAATTAAACTTCGGACTAATATAAATTCGGACACATTTAAATTGGGACTAATGAAAATTCGGAAAAAATAAAACTCGGACTAATATAAATTCGGACAATACTCAAATTCCGACTAATACCAATTCGGACAAATTCAAATTAGAACTAATAAAAATTTGGAGAAATTCAAATTTTAACAAATAAAAATTTGGATAAACTCAAATTTGCGATGATAAAAATTCGGACTAATACAAATTCGGATAAATTCAATTTTGGATTAATAAAAATTTGGATAATCTCGAATTCGGACTAATACAAATTCAGGTAAATTCAAATTTGAACTATTAAAAATTTGGACTAATAAAACTTTGGACAAATTCAATTTCGGACTAATAAAAATTCGGACAATTTCAAATTTGTACAACTTCAAATTTGGAGTAATAAAAATTCGGACAAACTCAAATTTGAACTAATACAAATTCGGACAAATTCAAATTCATAAAAATTTGGAAAAATTCAAATTTAAATAAATAAAAATTCGGGCTAATAAAAAGTTTGACAATCTTAAATTCGGAATGGTAAAAATTCGGACTAATACACATTAGGACAAATTCAACTTCGGACTAATAAAATTTTGGACAATCTCAAATTCGGACTAAAAAAAATCGGACAAATTAAAATTCGGACTAATAAATATTCGGACAAATTAAAATTTGGTGAATTGTAATTTCTATATCATTTAAGAATTTGAATCTGAAAAATATTAATGTACTTTTCACTTAGTGGCACATAATTTTGTTACCATGTATATAATTTAGATTTGGACAGGTAAATAAATATAGTTGAAATTCGAATTATATATATAGATAGAGTAGGATCATTTCTATTTGAGATCATACAGCCAATTTTGTGAATCAGTTATTGCCTGGTGCTCTATTATTGATATCAAATTGCCACGCTTCAATATCGATCGTCACCTAAACAAACCTGTTGTGTTCATTCGAATCGTGCAGCTGACACAAGCACTCCATTGCATCTGTAAGGGACAAATTATAGAACCGGAGACCCTCATGAAATTGGTGAACTTGAGCAGCAAACAAGGCGTGCTCAATTATTAGCATTCACATTCCTGCTCAAGAATGTCGCAATACACTTTCATCGGAATGTCCCTCTATATATCTCTCTCTCTCTCGCTCTAATTTGCAAAAAATAATTTTCTATTTTTTTTACCACATACTTATTTCAAAATATATATTTTATTTATAATAATTACTGTAATTTACAATTATTAATTTTTCTTTACGAATAATTAATAAAAGTAAATAAAATAATTAGTGGGAAACATTTTTATAAATAATCAAATGAAATAATTTTTCGCACTTAGAATAAAAAAAAAAAAAATAAAAATGTTTAATTAGGAATAGAAACAGACTGAATTATTCCAATTATAAAAAAGAATATCGCGTCTAATATATAAAAATAATAATAATTAAAGAGAGATAATTTTGATAAGTGTTTTCGCACATTAGTCGCGAGGATATAGAGGTGTATATATGCGCCAAGTGAAAAGAGGTGTTAAAGAGGTCGGTAAATACCTCAGTAGGTAAAGTACGTGTTGAGGTGCACTTGAATGAAAGCATGTGTACTTGGAATTCTTATCTCGCGCTTGGTAAAAGTTTAAAGTTCATATAGAAAGTCAAATTAAAATATCATAAACACAATAATAAAATATTTAACAACAGATTCAAAATTTCGAAAATTTATTTTAAATTCAAAACAAAATTCACTGTAAGGAAAGGCAGAAAAATCTTTATCTGGAACAAAGATATGTTTTTTTTATAATAGAGAAAATTTTCCTTCTTTTAGTGAAACGTATCGCTGTTGCAGTGAAACTTATTGCTATTTCTAGTAAAGATTTTTTTTTTCCGGGTAAAATTTTTATAACAGTCGATTCTATATGAAAATTTTTTGTGTTCAAAAAATTTTTTTTTCCCTAATCATAAGAGTGAGAAAAAGGAAAGCAAACTTTTCGCGCAAAAATGAAAGGGGAAAAAAAAATAATAGAAAAAAAGAGAGGTGTATATAAGATAGCGGACGCGCGCGTTGTAAAATTATGTCGCTCGATAACTTTAGAAATAATTGTAAACAAGAGCGTAAACCAAGCGCGATACTGTAATTAATGCTAATGGCAACCAAATGTGTATGCGCGCGTGCGCTTACTTTTATGCACATGAATCATATCGTATTCGTGTAAACTCCAACTTTCCATCTGCTAAATTTATAACCATAAGTCTGACCTTTTTGCAAAATAATAACAAAACATTCTCCAGAGAACATATAGATATGAAAAATATAAAAAAAAAATTTCCCAAAAAAAAAACAAATTTGATATTTGCCAATAAGAAATTCGATTATATTGTTCCGAGAAAAAAAACAAAAAAAAAAAAAAAAAAAAATAGGATTATATTGTAGGACAAAGCATTGTTTTGTTTTGTTTTTTTTTTTTTGTGAAAATAAGTATTTGTTGGTAACGTTTCTGTATCAACGTGCCAATGACAATTGTCGATGAGTGCCATTCTTTTACGATCAAGTACGCTTGGTTATCCACAGAGTCATCGTATATTTTCCAAGCAAGCCTTTATTGCTTTATCGATTCTTTCGTTCTTTTATTCTAACTGGTATCCATTAAAACCCAATGTGTGTCGATACGATTCAATAAAAAGAATGTCGATCGATTTGATCACCAGCCGATTCACCGAATGATATCGTCCCACTTGAATTTCAACATCAGAAAGCTAAAAAGCAATTTATGCCCTCGCACTCGCTATATATATATATATATATATAAATATATAGATGACTTTATTCGCGAAAAAAAATTTGTTTTTAGCCATCAATATAATAATAAAAAAAAAAATTGAACAATTAGAAAATTTAAAAAAAAAAACTTTAAGTCATTTTTAAGATTTTCTTTTTAAAGTAAAAAATTTATATTCGGTATTAAAATAAATTCGGACATTTATTCGAATTCTTACTCTATATCTGAATTTACATTAACGTAATATTTACGAATTTTTGAAATTTTTGAATCGATGATATAAAAGTGAATTCCACTTTTATTGTTTCAAAAAACGATTCTAAATGGAATATAAGTTTTCACTAAGTACTTAAAGTCAAGTTTTAGTCAGACATTAATTGGAATTTTAGTGCACCAATTTTAGACAAGAGAAAACTTTATCGAATTTCTTGTTTATTTATTGATGAAGATTTTTTTACGGACGATAAGATTTTTATTTTCCTTTTCTTTTTTTTTTTTGGTATCAGTAGTAAAAGCCGATTTAAATCAGACCGAGTGACAATTATTTTTTTAGTATGTGAAACTTTTTTATTTAGTTAATAATATCTAATTCTAGTATTTAATTTAAAAATTAGGTAATTTTAGTATTAATTTGATACTTTCAGAGAAAACTAAAAAGCATTAAAATAAGCTGCAACGCTTATTATTTTAATCCATTTTGATATTAAAATAAGCAAAATTGGATTAAAATAATAAGCATTGCAGCTTATTTTAATACCTTATAATTTTCTGTGTTCAAATTGACTGTTAGTCAAAATTAGTTTTAGTCAAAAAGATATTTGTTAAGTTTTCGTACAAGTAGATAAGGTCAATTTTAGTCAGCCGTGATAAATTCTACACTGTTGGATTGTAGTATTTTTTTAGTAATTTTAAGTAGAAGTAGTCAAAAGCAGTTTCAGTTAGTAATTTCTAGTAATTTTAGTACCAGTAGAAAATTTTCGTCAGTAATTTGTATTAATTTTTATTATCAGTAGTCAAAGTCAATTTTAACCAGACAAAGAAGATATTAATTCGTTAAATTTTGGTACAAGTAGAAAAAGCCAATTTTAGTATAAATTTACATTTTTTTTGTTGTAGTTTATGGTAATTTTAGTATCTGTAGTCAAAAGCAGATTTTAGTGAATAATTTCCAGTAATTTTAGTACCAGTAGTAAATGTCAGTTTTAGTCAAATAGGCCGACCTAAATTTTTAATTAGTAGGTAATTAAAAATTAGTATTAGTAGGTAATTAGTAATTTTTGTTGTTGTGTAGTAATTTGTAGTAATTTTTGTGGTAATTTGTAGTAATTTTATTTTCAGTATCGTCAAAGGCACTTTTAGTCAGAAATAAAAATAGTACTTTTTATTTTGTAAGTAGAAAAAGTTAATTTTAGTCAGCCATGATAAATTCTAGATCTTTTCGTTATAGTAATTTGTAGTAATTTTAAGTAGAAGTAGTCAAAAGCAGTTTCAGTTAGTAATTTCTAGTAATTTTAGTACCAGTAGAAAATTTTCGTCAGTAATTTGTATTAATTTTTATTATCAGTAGTCAAAGTCAATTTTAACCAGACAAAGAAGATATTAATTCGTTAAATTTTGGTACAAGTAGAAAAAGCCAATTTTAGTACACGGAAAAAAAGAAAAAGTAACTTTTACTACTTTAAAAGTAAAATTGGACCTGTCCGAAGTTTCTGCGCATCTCTGGCAACTTTTACTCCAAAAATAGTAAAATTTACTTCAGAAATAGTAAAAATTACTACGGAAACAGTAAAATTTACTACAGAAATAGTCAATTTTACTATTTTTCGAGTAAAAGTTGCCAGAGATGCGCAGAAACTTCGGACAGGTCCAATTTTACTTTTAAAGTAGTAAAAGTTACTTTATTCGTTTTTCCATTTTTCTCCGTGTATAAATTTACATTTTTTTGTTGTAGTTTATGGTAATTTTAGTATCTGTAGTCAAAAGCAGATTTAAGTCAATAATTTGCAGTAATTTTAGTACCAGTAGTAAATGTCAGTTTTAGTCAAACAGGCCGACCTAAATTTTTAATTAGTAGGTAATTAAAAATTAGTATTAGTAGGTAATTAGTAATTTTTGTTGTTGTGTAGTAATTTGTAGTAATTTTTGTGGTAATTTGTAGTAATTTTATTTTCAGTATAGTCAAAGGCACTGTTAGTCAGAAATAAAAATAGTACTTTTTATTTTGTAAGTAGAAAAAGTTAATTTTAGTCAGTCATGGTAAATTCTAGATCTTTTCGTTATAGTAATTTGTAGTAATTTTAAGTATAAGTAGTCAAAGGCACAGTGTTTTAGTAAGACACAAATATATTAATTAGTTAAATTTTTAATACAAGTAGAAAAAGTCAATTTTAGTCAGATATTTTTGATATCAGTAGTAGAAGAATTTTTGCAGTCAGAAATTCGAAAAAATCAATTATTACCAAAACAAAAAATAAAAATTCGAAAAAATCAATTATTACCAAAACAAAAAATAGAAATAGAAAAAAAAAGTAAGAGAGTTAAAGAAAGAAATACAGAGAAATCAACTTGTCAACAAGAGTCGTTGTCCTTCTTCTTCTTCTTCTTCTTCGTTTTTTTTCTCCTTCTTCCTCTCTACCAAGGATAAAATCGAGATTAAAACTAACCTGCTACTGTGAGGGTCGCATTTCTGCTCGCGACGCTGCCAACTTGATTCTTGGCGACGCACCAGTAAACACCACCGTCCTGCTCCTTTTTCCCGTGCATCACCCTCAGGAAGAAGAGCGATCCCGTCGGAAGCAGAACTCTGTGCGATTTGGCATCACCCGGTGATGTTGGAACGGGTTCACCATCCTTGTACCACTCTATCACAGGCTCCGGTTTACCCTCGGCTTTACAGTTGAGAGTTACCGGCTCATTCTTGGCCACTATTATATCCGACGGATGTTCCGTTATCCTCGGCGATCTTTGTTGTGCTAAAAAAAAACAAAATCAATTTACAATTAGATCTCTGTTTTTTGAGGTCGACATTTCAATATTGAATTTTCCCAATTTACATTTTATTCAAAAAAAAAAAAACGAAATTTATTTTCCAAGCGTGGTGGAAAAAAAATGAAATTTAAATATTCAGAATAGAGAGACTAATGAATATTTATATTGGGATCGATGACAATAATAATAATAAATAATTATATATATATGTTAAAGGAGGACTAATTCAATAGAGGTAAATTATACACATGTAGAAGTTTAATGGTCGGTAGTAAAGATAATTAATTAAAGATCATTAATGTCACGTTTTAAGTTCCCTCTTTGCACTTTATATGAGAAATTCGTGAAATTGTTTCCACTCTCCTTAGAAGTAGTAAAAATATTTTTGGTTACGTTTATTCTTAATTTAAGATTATTTTTTTTTTTAATGTTAAAAAAAAATATTTCTACATTCTTAAAACTAAATTAGTAAAAATATTTGTTATTTTTTTTATTATATTAGAAAAATATTTTTTACTCTCTCCTTAAAACTAAATTATTAAAAATATTTTTAATATTAATTTATATTACCAAAAATAATTTTTTCTTTTTCTAAATGTTAGAAAATAATTCTTAAATTAAGAGTATTTTCGAAAATTTTTTTTTGAAAAATATAATTATTTTATGAAATGTAGGAAAATATTCTTATATTTTCAGAATAAAAATAGTTTAGGATATTTGTTTCTAAAATTTCCAAATAATCTTAAAATAAGAATATTTTCCAAAAATTTTCGAAAATGAATCACAAAATAAGATTATTTTTCAAAATTTCGAAAAAAAAATTTTACTTTTTCGCGGCATACATCACATAACCGCATTTATATATCTAAACAATTGTAAAATGTAATTCTTTTTTTGCGCGTTGAAACAAAAGAGTTAAACGAGTGCGGATGCATCTTTCATGTGAGCTTTTGAATAATTTGCATGCACCATGATAAAGAAAAAAAAAGGAAAAAAAAGGAAGCGCCTGCGTAATTGAACGGGGCCCTACATATATGTTTTATGCATATATACCTTTGAATAAAATACGATTACGAGGCATTTTGGCCTCTCAACACGTGTGGGGATATATAGTCTCCTTTCCCCCCCCTCCCACTTGAACCTCAATCACGATTTACTTTCATGTCCAGAATACAAAAATATCCAAAGGAGAAAAATATAATTTCTCATTTATAATTTTATTCATCCTTCTTTCTTACATTTTTTTTTCTTTTCTTACCGCAAAGGTTGAGTGCAGCTAATGAAAGAATTTTCCTATTGTATATATTATATATTGTGTATATATACATAAATAGAGAGAGAGAGAGGAGAGGATTTAAAGTACCCGTTAGATTGAAAGCGCGTAGCATGATGACAGGAAATTATTACTGTATCTTCTGGGCATCTCGACGCTATGAGAGTTCGACGAGATTGAGCACGAGAAGCACGAATTTCCAATCGTTTTGCAAGCAGCGTGAAACTCGTGACGTACAGGACGTGTATTAAGTCTGTTCGCTTTGCAGTTCATAGAGAGACCAATAAATGTTTCATAATTGGCCAAGCGATCTCAAGGCAATATATATATATATATACCATACAAGCGCCTATACAAGTCTCAGAAATAAATTTTCTGTTAATTTTTGCTTGCAACCAAAAAAAAAAAAATTCCCAAATTGAAAATAAATGTAACTAATATTTTAAGAAAATATTAATATTACTATTAAATAATTAATAATATAAAAAATATTTTTTACTAATTTAATTTTATGGATATTTTTCTAATCCCAGCCAAAAATTTTTAGTATTATACCAGAGTTCACTATTGGCGCAGTACTGGTTCAGTATTGGCTGCCAAGGCTTAGCAGTCTGTACTGAACCAGTGCTGGTATTTTCATTGTATCAGTACTGTTGCAGTACCACCCTCCCAGTACTGACAAACCAGTACTGAGCCGATATTGAGCCAGTACTGGCTCAAATAGATTTTCTTTTTGATTAATACTAGTATACCAAAAAAGTATTACCTGGAATAAAACTTATCTCTGTTACAGTTAAACCCGGGTAGAAATTTTGTCTTGGCCCAAACCTGGGCCAAATCTGGCGTCCATAAAATTGGCATGAAACGACTTACCCGATGTGGGCCACAAGAAGAAGCCACATTTTGACGCTTCCCAGGTCTGGCCCATATTGGTTGAGGCGTTTCAAGTCATTTTTGGGCCAAATATGGTAATTTCTACACAGGAAGCTTTCTTTTCGTATACAATAAATTACAAAACTGCCAGTACTCGGCCAGTACTAAACCAGCAGTGGTTACCAGTACTGGTGCCAACTCTGGTAGCCAATACTGGTAAAATATTATCATCCCAAAGTGACGCCAACTCTGGCGCCAATACTGGGTGCCAGTACTGCGCCAACACTTGTCATCACTGCGCTAGTAGTAAATTTTTAATTGGGATACAATACAAAAAAAGGATATTTTCCCAAAATTTCGGAATAATATTTATAAAAAAAAATATTTTTCAAAATCTTAGGAAAACAATCCCATCAAAAATTTACTAATGGCGCAGTACTGGCGCAGTACTGACAAGTGTTGGCGCACTACTGGCACCCAGTATTGGCGCCAGAGTTAGCGTAACTTTGGGATGATAATATTTTACCAGTATTGGCTACCAGAGTTGGCACCAGTATTGGTAACCACTACTGGTTCAGTACTGGACGAGTACTGGCAGTTTTGTAATTTATTGTATACGAAAAGAAAGCTTTAACTGTAACAGAGATAAGTTTCACTCCAGGTAATACTTCTTTGGTATACTAGTATTAATCAAAAAGAAAATTTATTTGAGCCAGTACTGGCTCAATATCGGCTCAGTACTGGTTTGCCAGTACTAGAAGGGTGGTACTGCGCCAGTACGGATACAATGAAAATACCAGTACTGGTTCAGTACACACTGCCCAGCCTCGGCAGCCAATACTGAACCAGTATTGCGCCAGTAGTTAACTCTGGTATAATACTGAAATTTTTGGTTGGATAATTATTAAATTAAAAATATTTTCCAAAATTTTGGAAAATACTCTCATTTGAAGAATATTTTTCCAAAAATTACAGAAAAATATTCTTATTACAAGATTTTCAGAAATTTTTCGTTTCTATTTAAAGAATATATAAAATTAATTGAAGAATCTCAAGTTTGTTAGGTTAAGGTATTCGTTTACAATGTCTATTATAGTTCCAATTTTGCGGAGGGACGCTGTATATATACGATAGGATCGAAGATCGTAGACTATCTGGTTATCCCATTCTAGAGTTATTGAAATATTTGTGGAATCCGTACGTGTACTTATTCAACATAGCGTCCCATGTTCCGACAATGTTACAGTCTTGTGGCTTGCCCACGAATGCCAATAGTTGAAGGTTTCATGTGGGGTAATTTCACTTTAATCCACTTTCATTATTATCAGAAATTCATTCAATAATGTCAATGATTCAAATTATAAAAATAATTATCATTTTTATATGTTTTAGATAAATAAAAACAATAATTCCACCACAAAAAAAAAAACAAATATTTCTAATTACTAAAAATATATATATTTTTTTTATTTCCTTGGATTTAAAAATAATTTTTATATTACATATTGGTAAAAAAAAAAGTTTTTAAATTAATAAATAAGGAAAGAAAAAAAGAATCTGTAACGGAAAAACAAACGCGAATCTCTACTTTCAGTGGTTTCAATGAAATAACTTTGATTGCAAAGAGAATCGTTGACTTTCTTGTTACATGTGAAAAGTACTCTCTTTCTCTCTCTCTCTCTCAACGAAAGCCGCACTAACTTTTACAAACTTATTTCTCGAACCGGAAATTAACTGTTATTCTCTGTTACGATGTTGGGCAGCTTAATCAAGAAAGTGGAAACCGCATCCAAAGAAGATTACAAATTCGAGTATTGGATTTCGAATAGACACTAACATAGCAAATTCAACAAAACTCTTAACTGATGTGATTAAATTAAATTCCTTTTTCTCTATTTTCAAAAAAAAAAAAAAAAAAAATTATAAAATTAAGACAAATTGAATAGAATAAAATTTAAACCAAAACTTGAAAAGACACAAAAATATTAAAAGAATAAATATGATAAAAAAATAAAATTGTCAGTTACCAAAATTGTTCCATGAATATGTTAAAACTGTTTATTCAAAATTGGTTCTGGAAGTCATTTATGAATAATACTGTATGGGCGCGAAAAGGGTGAAACCTTGGTATTATTATTAGTTTTCTTTTTAGGTCTTCTTTTTTTAAAACCGGTTTTACAATTGCGCATTTAAGATATGCATAATATGATTTTTACAAATATAAAAATTCACTTCATTTTTTATTCAAAAAAAAAAAAAAAAAAAAAAAATACCCATTGGGTTCGATATAATTTATGGAATTCGTTTTACTTTCGAAAAAAAATTACATTTTTTAAGTGTGTAAATCTTTTTTAAAATTATATATATATATATATTTATTCCTTTGATTATTTTCTTATTCTAAAAATGTGCGTTAGGTGTTAAGTAGGAGGAAGACGGCAATTGACGACTCGCCATTTCAGCCCACGTAGAAACGTTTGCCAAATCGAGACACGCAACAATTTACAGTCACTGAAAATCATTGATTCTTAGATCTTTCCGCTTTTCTGCGAGACAAGACTGCGCAATGGGCGTTGGAAATTTGCAACCAAAAAAAAAAAGAAAGAGAAAAAAAAATTTAATTGATTTCCTCTTTAATTTCAATTTTTTTGAATAAAAACAATTATATAATAATTATTAAAAAATTTCGATTATTATCAGTGTAGAAATTTTGCCAGGGCTCAGATCGGGGCCGAATCAGGTTTGCCCTATTAGGGAATGAAACGCCACGCCTAATGTGGACCTGATTAGGAAATCCACTAATCCCTGATCAGTGCCAAGTTAGGGCGATCAGAAATTATGGATTTTCTAATCAGGCGCGAAGTTTCATTCCCTAATAGGGCAGTCTGATCCGGCCCCGATCTGAGCTCTGGGAAAATTTCTCCACGGGTAGTAATAATAAAAAAAAATTAACTATTTTTCGAAAATTTTTGAATTTAATTATTTTTAAAATAATTCTCACTTGGAAAGATTCCTCGGAAAGTGCCCCCTGGAGGTTCTATCAGAATTCTGCCGGAACTTCCAAAGTAATTTCGTCGGAATTCCATCGGAGTTCCAAAGAATTTCCGATGGTATTCCAAGGGAGTTCAGACGGAATTCCCATTAATTTTTTTCAAAATTTTTAGAGTCCTAATTCCGTCGGAATCCCATCGGAAATTCTTTGGAATTCCGACGGAATTACATTGGAAGTTCCGGCGGAATTCTAATAGAACCTCCAGAGGGCATTTTTCCGGCGAATCATTCCAAGTGGGTTTTCAAATTGTCCAAATAATTTGAATAAAAAAAAAATTTGGATTAATTTAATTTATTGTTTGAGAAAATTAATTTCTGCCTAACTGTTAAGAAATTCTGTCTAGTTTCAGTATAGTTCAACTGTACATGAACTATATTGTTTTCAAATAGGTTTACTATCTAGAAACTTGATCGTTTCTGTATAGTTTTACTATCTAGAAACTAGATAGTTTCCTTCTAGTTTGGTACCTAGAAACTACATAGTTTCCTTCTAGTTTTAGTACCTAGAAACTAGATAGTTTCCTTCTAGTTTTAGTACCTAAAAACTAGATAGTTTCCATATAGTTTTAATATTTAAAAACTAGGTAACTCCCTTACAGTTACTATCTAGAAACTATGTAGTTTCCTTACAGTTATACTATATAGAAACTATATAGTTTCCATTTAGTTATAGTATCTAGAAGGTAGATTGTTTCAATATAATTACTATCTAGAAACTAGATAATTTCCATATAGTTGCAATATATAAAATTTCCAAAGAATTTCCTACGGGATTCCAACGGAGTTCAGACAGAATTCCGATTAAATTTTATTTAAAATTGTTAGAGTTACGGCGGAATTCTGATCGAACCTCCAGGGGGCACTTTCCGGGGAATCTTTCCAAGTGGGTTTTCAAATTGTCCAAATAATTTGAATAAAAAGAAAAAAAAAATTTCAAATTAATTTAATTTATTGTTTGAGAAAATTAATTTCTGCCTAACTGTTTAGAAATTCTGTCGAGTTTCAGTATAGTTCAACTGTACATGAACTATATAGTTTTAATATCTAGGAACTAGATAGTTTCCAAATAGGTTTACTATCTAGAAACTTGATCGTTTCTGTATAGTTTTACTATCTAAAAACTAGATAGTTTGCTTCTATTTTTAGTACCTAGTAACTACATAGTTTCTTTCTAGTTTTAGTACCTAGAAACTACATAGTTTCATTCTAGTTTTAGTACCTAGAAACAAGATAGTTCCCTTCAAGTTTAGTATCTAGAAACTACATAGTTTCCTTCTAGTTTTAGTACCTAGAAACTAGATAGTTCCTTTCAAGTTTTAGTATCTAGAAACTACATAGTTTCCTTCTAGTTTTAGTACCTAGAAACTAGATAGTTCCCTTCAAGTTTAGTATCTAGAAACTACATAATTTCCTTCTAGTTTTAGTGCCTAGAAACTAGATAGTTTCCATGTAGTTTTAATATTTAAAAACTAGGTAAATCCCTTACAGTTACTATCTAGAAACTATGTAGTTTCCTTAAAGTTATACTATATAGAAACTATATAGTTTCCATTTATTTATAGTATCTAGAAAGTAGATAGTTTCAATATAATTACTATCTAGAAACTAGATAATTTTCATATAGTTTCAATATCTAAAATTTCCAAAGAATTTCCGATGGGATTCCAACAGAGTTCAGACGGAATTCCGATTTAAATTTTTTTCAAAATTGTTAGAGTCCTAATTCCGTCGGAATTCCGTCAGAATTCCGTTGGAATCCCATCGGAAATTCTTTGGAATTCCGATGGAATTACGTTGGAAGTTCCGGCGGAATCGAACCTCCAGGGGGCACTTTCCGCGGAATCTTTCCAAGTGGGTTTTCAAATTGTCCAAATAATTTGAATAAAAAAAAAAAATTTTTTTTTCATATTTCACCTCTAATATATATTTAAATTTCGAATATTTCGAATTTAAAATACTCAACACGCAGCCAATAAAAACGTTTGATTAAAACATTGAAATTATTGTATAAATTAAGAGGAGGGATTTTCATGTGTGCCGATCGTAAAACAGTGAAACTTATATATATATATATAGCGCCGAGAGAGAGAGAAAGACAGAGACAATTTTATTTGAAATCTCTTATCGCTGATAAATAGCATTTGAGTGCGATGAGAAGGGGAACTGCAGTTTAAGAGAGAATAAAAATAATCGTAAATGCTGAAGAGAGAAGCCTCGAAACGACTTTGAGATTCCTGTTATTTCAAATCTCCAATGAAAATGCGCTTCGTTGCTTCAACAAAAAAAAAAAAAAAAAAGAAAAGGAAAAAAGAAAAAAAAAACAAGAAAAAATCGTTTAAGGGCTCGATCGTTCGACTGTCCCTCAATTGTCTATATATGTCCCCAAGATCGGAAATGTTCGCCCCGGGTCGACGTAACTGCTTTTTACGCCCGCCTAATTTGACACAATGGCCACCGTTATTCCAAGTTTCGGTCCCTTCATCCGTCGAGCGCAGATAAAAGCGACTCTCTCCCAGCTTCAAAATCCGCCATTTTCCCACAGCAAAAGCGTATTTATGTGTATATGTGTGTGTGAGAAGGTACGATATTCTGAATTGTAAATCCTCTCTCAACTGATAATGCAATATATCGCGAATTGGGTTTTACGAAAAAATATTACCCGAAAAAAGAACAAAATTTTCCCCCGCCCAAAAAAAATTTACAATTTCATTTTTTTCAAATTAATAACGTTTTTTACTTTTTATTTAAAAATTATTCCTGCAAAAAAAGAAGTTAAAAATTTACCCAAAAATTCGTATACGAATTCATAAGAGAAATTCCAACCCCTTTTTTCGCGAGTATTGAGAAAGAAAGAGAGAGAGGGAGAGAGAAAACTCCCCTTCGTTTACAGGATAATCTCGTTACCTGCCCTTCGTCATGGAAATCTGCAAGATATGCAAACTTGCGATTGAGAAATTTCCCCTTTTTCAAACACAAATAAAAGATTAACTCAGTGTGTCAAACTTTAAAAAAAAAACGATTAATTACCTTTTATTTGATTTTTATGATTTAAACTATATATATTCTTTTCCCTTATTTTTTTCTAAAAAAAAAATGCCACGATCCTGAAAGTTGATCCAATATAGAGACTTTTATTATGCGGGTTTAGCTATTTGTTTACGACGAGCTTTGATGCAACACAAATCGTTCGAATGTCTCCATAAACTTTTTATATGGCTCAAATATGAGCCTATTCCGTCAACCGCATAAAGGAAAAATCGTTTTTTTTTCTCTCTCATGTATACCTTCAAAGAACCATATCCTACGACTCTCTTGTCTAAAAAAAGGAACAACATTTCCTGCGAATATATTGTTTTTTTTTTTATTTGATTGAATAGTATTTGAATTTTATTCAAATGGACACGTTACATTAGGAAATTTACTGTTTATCACTTCCTTAGGGCTGAGGTAATTAATTTTGTTTTCGAATTAATTTAATTTATTGTTTAAAAAAAATAATTTGTGCCTAACTGTTAAAAAATTCTATCTAGTTTCAGTATAGTTTAACTATACATGAACTATAAAGTTTTAATATCTAGGAACTAGATAGTTTCCAAATAGGTTTACTATCTAGAAACTTGATCGTTTCTGTATAGTTTTACTATCTAAAAACTAGATAGTTTCCGTCTAGTTTTAGTACCTAGAAACTACATAGTTTCTTTCTAGTTTTAGTACCTAGAAACTACATAGTTTCGTTCTAGTTTTAGTACCTAGAAACTAGATAGTTCCCTTCAAGTTTAGTATCTAGAAACTACATAGTTTCCTTCTAGTTTTAGTACCTAGAAACTAGATAGTTCCCTTCAAGTTTTAGTATCTAGAAACTACATAGTTTCCTTCTAGTTTTAGTACCTAGAAACTAGATAGTTCCCTTTAAGTTTAGTATCTAGAAACTACATAATTTCCTTCTAGTTTTTGTGCCTAGGAACTACATAGTTTCCTTCTAGTTTTAGTACCTAGAAATTAGATAGTTTCCTTCTAGTTTTAGTACCTAGAAACTAGATAGTTTCCATATAGTTTTAATATTTAAAAACTAGGTAAATTCCTTACAGTTACTATCTAGAAACTAGGTAGTTTCCTTACAGTTATGCAGTATAGAAACTAGGTAGTATCCATATAGTTTCAATATTTAAAAACTAGTTACTTTCAATATAGTTTTAATACTTGAAAAATAGGTAGTATCCATATAGTTTCAATACAGTTACATTATCTAGAAACCAAATAGTTTCCTTACAGTTTTAGTACCTAGAAACTAAATAGTTTCAATATAGTTCCAATATGTAAAAACTAGGTAGTAACCACATAGTTTAAGTATCTAGGACTTAGGTAGTTTCCTTACAGTTACACTATCTAGAAACTATATAGTTTCCATTTAGTTATACTATCTAGAAGTTAAACAGTTTCGATACAGTTATACTATCTATAAACTAAATAGTTTCCGTATAGTTTAAGTACTTAGAAATTGCATAGTTTCCATATAGTTCTAGTATCTAGAAACTAGATAGCTTTCGTAGAGTTTGCACATAGTTTTACTATCTAGAAACTAGCTAGTTTGCATATAGTTTTAGTATCTAGAAACTAGACAGCATACCTCTCTTAACATTTCTAAATTATCTAGATAGTTTCCAAACAGTTTAAGTATCCCGAAACTTGTTTATCGTAGCGTTACAATTCAATCCAGTTTTCGCCTAGTTTTTGCTTTTTCGTTTCTATTTGCAAAACTTTTATGTACATTATGAAACATTTCCATTTCAGTTTTGAAAGGAGCTTTAGAGTAAATGGTTTGAAATTCAGACAAGAAAGTGCGAAAAAGGAATATTGTAAATATTGGTAGTTGTATATATATATATTTATATATATATTTATATATATACACAGGAAACAGAAACTTCTTATAGTCGATGCATCATCCACTGCAACACAAGATGGCAGACACATTGGAATCCTATCATAGATGATAAATAATTCATGCTTTCACTCTCCCGTGTGTGTTCCATGGACTGTTTTCTTTCCGACCAATCGTCTGTCCATCCAACCAATGCATGTAAAAGTCAACCATCAACCGGTTGTCCTCATGCATATCCCGACAATTTTACATTCTTTTGACCCAACTGCTGATGCTCATGTTTCACTTTTTTTTTTGTCTTTTTACCCCCTCTTTTCTTTATTCCCTTTTTTTTGAATTTTAAAACAAAAAATTAATGGTGGCTATAATTTCTTAAATAAAAACAATTTTAATGATGTTTAAATGTGACATCATAATATTTTCTTCAATATTCCGGCAATTTTATAAATATATATATATATATATATATAACTTAATTCCATTTGTGTCAGGTATTGTTCGGAACGTTCGAAAGAACGAAATTCGATTTTTGGTCTAAATAATTTTTTTTATATTACCATTGTAATTAAAATTGAAAAAAAACAAATAAATAAAACAATAATAATAATAAAACAATAAAAATAAATTGAACATTTTTTTAAGATTCTCTTTGAGTGATATCGATTTAGAAAGAACTTATTTTGAGAAAAAACGAGTTTTTTTTCAATAAAAGTGACTTAAAATCAAATCCCACACAAAATATTTCAGGAAGAGATTTTTCAAATGTTAATTTTTTTAAAACATGTTGACAAATGACTCCATTTTACCATCATTTGTCACTTTTAACAATATTTTTAAATTCCACTTGATCTAAGAGAAATTTGACAAAAAATTTTTTCGTTTTAATTTAATTCTTCCAAATGTATCAAACATTAGTGGATTAAAAAGACATTTTTTTTTTTTTTTTTTTTTTTTTTGACAGTAATAAATTCATCTGACCATATAATCGGATAAAGAAAAAAAATTTGAAAATCAGAAAAATTTGCTTTCGATGAGGATTACATTGACATTTACGAAAAAAAGTGTTTAAATATGTACATATATAATAAATAATAAAAATATATTTGGAAAAGTATAACATAAAATAGTATTTATTTCTTTTATATTTTTCAATTTTTTTCAATTTATTATTATTCAATATACTAATCTATTCAGATTTTCCAAAAATACCTTCTTTTTTTAAATTCTATTCGCGCGTAAATGCGATTTTTTTTCATAAATAATTTCGTTCCACGAAAAATGAATTTCATTTCACACTCGGTGAATTATGATTTTGTTATAGGGCTGCAATATATTACGTGACCGTAACAACCTACAAAATTATCGTGCACAAATAAAACACTACTTTAACTGAATATTTCGTCATTAAAAACGTATTATACTCCCATTAGTTTTGTATTAATCATTTATATAGAAATTTTCCGAAAAATTCGAGCTCGTCAAAAAAACAAAAAAAAAGGGAAAATATAATTTTTCTTTTTAAATTTAGTATTTTCAAAAAAGAAATAAAAAAAAGGGGAGAAATATACAAAAAAAATTAAAAATACAAAAAAGGGGAAAAAATAAAAAAAAAAAAATTTGCAAATATTTATAATTTTTATCACGAACCTTTCTCAATTATCACCTTGAATTTATATGGTATAATATAAACAATAATCTTTCTTCTTAAAGGAATTCATTTTGCTGAAGATAAGGACTTTTTTTTGTGAGTCTCTCTTGATAAATTCTGTAGCCATTGCACACACAGAGGGTTATCGCGAGCACATCGATTAACGTACAATTCAGTTGGGGGAAAATAATAATTAATTTAAATGGTTATGTCTTTCTTTCCTGGAATTACTGCTACTCTGATATTTTGAATCAATTTATCAAACTGATAGAAAATTTTCTTTTTTCTCTCTCTCTCTCTTTTTTTTTATATATGCGAAGATATCAACCATTAAAATTTATAGGCATTTAAGTGTTTACATGGTTACGACATTCTTCATTTTTTTTTCTCTCTCACGATAAGAATTGAATTTTGTTCCCTTTCACACCAAAAAAAAAAAAAATGGAAAACGTATCTAATCTACCCGAATTTAAATAATTAATAGTAACAAGGTGTTCGAGTTAAGAAAACAGAAAAAATCAATTTAGAGAATCAATAAAGAAAACTTAAATAGCAAAATTAATTCTTATTTAATTTTTATACTAACGTAAATTAAAGGATTATTTATTATTTATTTCATTTTTTAAATTCAATTTTTTAAATTCAATTTTTAAATCCACAGAAAATATTGTAATCCAACAAATGTAGATTTACATAATGAAAAATAGGAATCTTTTTTTTTATATACAAAAATGTGTATATAAAATATAAAAATGCACTTTCCTGGAGAATATAAACGATAAGTGGAATCGCGTGTTAATTTCCGACAAAGTTTAGTGAATAAGAATTTTCTCAAAGAGAAATTTTATAGTCGTAAAATTGAGAAAAGAAGTGATAGTGCCTCATCTAAGAAACATATAATACGATGTATCTCATTGAATAAAATTCAATATCTATTGTATATATAATTATCTAAGAAATATCTTGTTGTATTGACTTTACTACTTTATTCATTGTACGGCGCCATATTACCATCTGCTATATAAGAGTTCATCTCTTTTTTTAATCTCTTTGAAAAAAAAGTAACAAAAAACATTTGTCTAATTATTTTTTTTTTTCAAAAATTAGAAAATAAAAACCAAAAACTATCTTTTATTACACTCAGAGAAATTTTATATTTGAATCAAATATAATATATTTGAGTTAAATAAACGTATATTTATCTCAATACTAGTTAAATATTGGCTAAATAGTAGCTAAATATTAGCAAAGGTAGCTATATATTAGCTAAATACTAGCGAAATACTAGTTAAATATTAGCTTAATATTGGCTAAACAGTAGTTAAATATTAGCAAAGGTAAGCTATATATTAGCTAAATATTAGCAAAATAGTAGCGGAATACAAGGTCAATACTAGCTAAATATTGGCTAAATAGTAGCTAAATATGAGCAAAGGTAGCTATATATTAGCTAAATACTAGCGAAATACTAGTTAAATATTAGCTTAATATTGGCTAAACAGTAGTTAAATATTAGCAAAGGTAAGCTATATATTAGCTAAATATTAGAAAAATAGTAGCGGAATACAAGGTCAATACTATAGCTAAATATTGGCTAAATAGTAGCTAAATATTAGTTAAATAATAGCAAATGTAGCTAAATAGCTTACTAGTAGCTAAATAGTAGTTAAATTTTTTCCGTATTTATTTATACAAGAATACAAAAAGGCATTTAATGGAGAAACTAATTATTCGATTAAAGATAAACAATAACTAATATCTTGTTGTGTTGACTTTACTACTTTATTCATTGTACGGCGCCATATTACCATCAGCTATATAAGAGTTCATCTCTTTTTTTTAATCTCTTTGAAAAAAGAAAGTAACAAAAAACATTTGTCTAATTATAATTTTTTTTTCAAAAATTAGAAAATAAAAACCAAAAACTGTCTTTTATTACACCCAGAGAAATTTTATATTTGAATCAAATATAATATATTTGAGTTAAATAAACGTATATTTATCTCAGAGCTTACTAGCCTATTTATTTGGCGTAATTAAAATTTTTTATTTAAATCAAATAAATATTTATTTAAATGAAATAAATATTTATTTGGCTCTTAGACACAAATATATTATTTTTCTGGATACATTTTTTTTCAAAATAGAAAATAAAAACCAAAAAATTTATCAATTTTAAATTCTTTTTCTTTCTCTTTCTCTCTTGGATTCTCGTTATTAAAATGAAAAGTCAGTATTCATGAATATAAGCCGGACTTTTTGGACTGACTTCCGAGTCACTCTGTGCGCGCACAGGTGGGTTCGTCATATCTTGACTAATTAGACTGGCATTGTCCAAGCAGCCCTCGGTGATCCGCGAGTCATGAATTAATCATCCCTTCCTGCACCTCGAACCACTTTTGCTTCACAGCCTTTTCTCCCCCTTTCTTCCCCTCTCTCTCTCTCACTCACACACACACACACACACACACCCTTTTCGAGTCTAACGAACTCCAAAAAGGGAGAGACAAACCAAGGGAAATTCTATACTTCTCCCAAGCGCGGAATAATAGCAAACCTTTTAGTAACAGACAAGAATAGTTTACGAGCCAATAAAATTTTGGGCGTGTCACTATTAAAAAAAAAAGAAAAAGCAGGGAAGAGTTTTATATTACCTTCTTTTTTTTTATCTATCATGATGACGAAAAAGAGGAAAGAATTTTTCCAAGAGAATTTTTAATGCAAGAGAGAAACTAATAAAATTGAATAAAATAAATAGAAAATTGAATTCCCTAAATCTATAAGTAATTACTGATAGTGTGTAAAATCTTTATGGTTTTACTGTCTTAATATTTATATTTCACTGTATTATTAGGTGTTGGTTATTGAAAAACTTCTGTCTAGAAAAACTATTTTAAAACTATTTTTAAACTATTTTTAAACTATTTTTAAACTATTTTTAAACTATTTTTAAACTATTTTAAATAATATATAACGAGGTAGTATAATTGTCCTGATTATTTCATAGATGATCTCGATAATTTTCATATAATTTAAGTATCTAAATACTAGGAAACATAACTGTCTAGAAACCAGGTATCATAACTGATTAGAAACTAAATAGCATAACTGTCTAGAAACTAGATGGCATAACTGTCTAGAAACTATAGTATACATGTCAAGAAACTAGCTAGCATAACTATCTAGAAACCAGCTAGCATAACTGTCTAGAAACTAGATAATATAACTGTCCAGAAACTAAATAGAATAACTGTCTAGAAACTAGGTAGCATATCTATATTAACCTTCGACAATAATCTATATGCATTAGATAGTTTCTAAACACTTTACGTATCTAGAAACTTGTATAACACACCATTACATTTATATTAACTTTCTGTATAGTTCAACTATATAGGAACTAGATAGAAAATAGTATAATTGAAATAAAATTTTATAGAAACGTAAAATAATAAACAAAGAAGTAAGGGATTTTAAATTTGATTTTGCTACGTATACTAAATAGAGTTGACAGTTTGTATACAGTTACACAGAAAATTAAACGGCATTAAAATAAGCTGCAACGCTTATTATTTTAATCGAATTTTGCTTATTTTAATCAATTTTGGTATTAAAATAAGCAAAATTGAATTAAAATAATAAGCGTTGCAGCTTATTTTAATGCCTTTTAATTTTCTGTGTAAATATCTAGAAACTATACAGTTTAACTGTCTAAAATCTATATAGTATAACTGTTTTAAAACTCGATATTATTTATTTCGATCTAAATGCACCAAATAATATAGACAATCCAGTTTCCGTACAGTTTAACTGTCTTGAAACAACAAGTACTATAATTCTGTCTAGTTTCCGTATAGTGAATGTAAGGGGTTTTAAATCTAGTAAGTATTCTTAATTTTCTAAGTAATGTAGACAGTTTTTATATAGCTTAAGTATCTAAAAACTAAGTAGTTCCTATATAGTTTGAGTAACGAGAAAGTGGATAGTTTCTGTATTGTTTACGTATCTAACAATTACATAGTTATCAAATAATTAAAGTATCTAGAACCTAGATATTTTCTATATAGTTTAAGTATCTAGGAACTAGATAGTTTCCAAACAGTTTAAGTATTTAGAAACTAAATAGTTTTCAAATAGTCTTAATTTCTAGAAACATTTCTGTCTAGTTTCGATATAGTTAAACTATTCAGTGGCTATATAGAAAATAGTATAACGTTACCGTAAATGTACAAAAAAATATTATCCAAACGTGTTTTTCTATATTTTAACAGAAAAAAAAGCTTTTTACGATCAATTGTCGAAAGAAAAAATTGAAACCATTTTCTCCTTCCCAGACAGCATTTTTGTCCATATAGACACATTATATAAATATGTAAGACCCGCTCTCCCTCTCTTTCTTTCTTTTCTCTGATCCGGCGACGCGAGACCATTCGAGAAGTTGAATTTTGAACCGCGAGAGAGAGAGAGAGAGAGAGAGGGTTACACATACGTGGCCCTGAATTCAAAATGACGGGGGCATCAAATGCAACTTTCTGTGTTTAGTTCCTCACATATGAGAGAAAGAGAGTGAGAGAGAAAGAGCATTTCAAATGTTTCTAAAGTTAAACGAAACGTCAGACTCGGAAGAATCTACAGTCATGTATATATAACGTCTTGCAATTTAAGCTGTATGGACTGTCGCTTTAGTTTCAAATCCTTTCGAGACTGATATATCTCTCCTCTCTCTCTCTCCCACTCACTCTTTCTCTCTTCACGTCCGTCGTCGTTCGTCAATCAATCAAAACAACTTCAATTACCAAGATTTAACATTTTGACATCGTTCAAACTTTGGACTTTGATTCCAACCAATGGTCATTTCCCAAAAAAAAAAGAAAAAAAAATCCATTCACAAAAAAAACAGACAAATTATTATGCAAACTCTTTTATAATAAAATTAAATGAAAAAGTAAATTATATAAATTAAAAAAATTAAAAAAGGTAGCTAAATATTAGGTAAAAGGTAGCTAAATACTAGCTAAAAATTAGTTAAGTACTAGCCAAATATTGGCTAAATAGTAGCTAAATACTAGCTGAATATTAGCAAAGGTAGCTATATATTAGCTAAATACTAGCGAAATACTAGTTAAATATTAGCTTAATATTGGCTAAACAGTAGTTAAATATTAGCAAAGGTAGCTATATATTAGCTAAATACTAGCGAAATACTAGTTAAATATTAGGTAAATATTGGCTAAACAGTAGTTAAATTTTAGCAAAGGTATGCTATATATTAGCAAAATAGTAGCAGAATACAAGGTCAATACTAGCTAAATATTGGCTAAATACTAGTTAAATATTAGATTAATATTGGCTAAATATCGGCTACATACCAGCTACAAATAGATAAATATTGGATAGATATTGGATAAATAGTAACTAAATATTAGATAAATAGTATCTAAATACTAGCTAAATATTAGTAAATGTAGCTGAATAACAAGTCAATGCTAGCTAAATATTGGCTAAATACTAAGTACATAGTAGCTAAATATTGACTTAATAGTAACAAAATAGTAGTTAGTAGTAGTAAATAGTAGCTAAATACTAGCAAAATACAAGTTAAATATTCGCTAAATAGTAGCTAAATATTGACTTAATAGTAACAAAATAGTAGTTAGTAGTAGTAAATAGTAGCTAAATGCTAGCAAAATACAAGTTAAATATTGGCTAAATAATAGCTAAATATTAGAAAAATAGCTGAATACAAGCTAAATATTGGCTAAATATTAGGAAAATAATAGTAACTGAATATTAGCTAAACAGTAGCTCAATACTAGCAAAATACTAGTTAAATATTAGCTTAATATTGGCTAAACATTAGTTAAATATTAGCAAAGGTAGCTATATATTAGCTAAATATTAGGAAAATAGTAGCGGAATACAAGGTCAATACTAGCTAAATATAGGCTAAATAGTACCTAAATATTAGCTAAATAATAGCAAAGGTAGCTAAATAGCTTACTAGTGGCTAAATAGTAGGTAAATTTTTTCCCTATTTATTTATACAATAACACAAGAATACAAAAAGGCATTTAATGGAGAAACTAATTATTCGATTAAAGATAAACAATAACTAATATCAAATAAATGTCCATTGGATGATTCATCAAAATAACGATCAAAAACTTTTTCCCTTCCAATGTATATACATATAATAACTTTTTTTTATACTTCGATTTTTCCATCAGCTTGTACGAATCAATGAGAAAAAAAAGCTTTCAATTTAAATGAAAACAGTTTCAAACAGTAATATACACACATACACATGTATACACATTTGTGAATAGAAAAAAAATATATATTGACAAATTGTTAAGTAATAAACAAGAGAAAACGAGAAATAGAAAGAGAGAGAGAGAGAGAGAGAGAGAGAAAATTTTTTTTTGAAAACTTTTATATCGAAACGAGTACTCTATGCAACAGACGTAAAACAATTCGGAGTAGATTTTATTATTTTTTTTTTTTTTTTTTTTTTTTTTGTTGTCTTCTATAGAGACGACACGGGGTAATATCGCGTATACATCGTGGAGACAAGAAAAAAACGAAAATCAACGAAATTGAGGAGCGGCCGCCGCCGCGCGTCGGTGGGCGTTGAGTACCGATGTTAACCGTCGACAGAGTTTTACAATTCATAAAGTGCTTTGTCGTCGAAATCTCGAAAAAGCTAGACTGGGTTCGTTGCCAAGGACGATACTTCAATGTCCGATATCAGAGATATAAGCATTTCAGGATATTAGATTAAAATAAAATAAAAAAAAAAAAAAAAGAAAAAAAACGTTAAAAAGAAAACGTTAATCATTTTAATTGTATTAGCACAGACTTTTTTTTTTTTTTTTTTTTTTTGTTAAAAACTGACTTCTTTTAGAGGTGAAAGATAAAATTTTGCCGCGGTACTCAAATCTTTTTTATATTTAAGATCCTATGATTCATTTTATTATATGGGAGAATTTAATTTAATTTCCTTAGGAAAATTTCATTTCTTTAATATATTTAATTTTCTATGTAGGGACAAATTTAATTTAATTTTTATATTTAACCTATTTCTTATTTTAATGTAGACTAATTTTTATCTGCTTTAATTTAAGGCGAAGGTCATAGCACCTTTTATTTTATCACTAGAGATGCTAAAAAAGAAAGTGATTTTTTAAACTTACGGATTTGTAAAATAAAAAAATCTAGGTACAACAACATTTTTTTTCAAAATTGAATTAGTTTCCTTTCTTACGATTAGAAAATAGGTTAACTCAATAGTGCATCAAAGAATTAAGAATTAGATTTTGATGCTAGTTTACAGAAGTTCGTTTTGATCGAAAGGAATCGGAATAATTTAATTTATTATTTTTGTTAAACCTATTTCTTATTTATAGCCTAATTCTTATGTAGACTAGCATACATAAAATTAGTCTTAATTTTTATCTGCTTCAATTTAAGTCGAAGGTCCAAGAACCTTTTATTTTCATCACTAGATCAACTAAAAAAGTGATTTTTTAAACTTACAGATTCGTAAAATAAAGTAACCCAGCAACAGCAGCATTCTTTTCAAAATTAGTTTTCTTTCTTACAATCAGAAAATAGTTTCAGATATAGTGCATTCAAAAGTTGAGAATCAGATTTTGATGTTAGTTTACAGAAGTTCGTTTTGATTGAAAGGAGGCGGAATAATTTAATTTTGTCTCGTATTCGGAATTATGTAAATTTTAGTTTCTCTACACACATATATATGTATAAACATCTTATATACAGTATAGGGGAATGTGTTTCGAGGAAACCCAGGTTATTTTACATTTGGCAGCAGAACATATGGGTTGTCCTATTTAGATAACTGAATTACAAGTGAATTATTGGTCGCCGGTGTGTACGTAGGTATATAATTTGATAACATCGGCGCTCCTAGCGAACTTGCACCATCCTGTTGGATCGAGTGTGAGCGTATAAACTAACTCATACTGAGAAACATTCGGGGTGGAATACATCGATAGATATGTTGTTGTAGTAGTAGTAGTAGCAGTGTGTTGAAGTAGACACAGGTGCAATTGCACATACAGGTGGTAGATCGCATTACATGTGGTTACGCGTATCGTTAGGTGTATCCTCATGTCGTGGAAGTACGTAAAGCTCACGCCCAAAGTCATTAAATATGATAACCCGATGAAAGGAAATTATTGGTATGGCAGAGCAGCGATAAGTGCAGCATCCAATATAACGCCAGCGGGGGAGACAAAAAAAATAGTATATATGCAATTTTTTTTTCTGCATTAGAATGAAAATTCCATTTTTGGTTTTAGGAACTGTAATAATTTATATACAAAACGATTTTTGGTTGGCGGAACAAAACAGATTTTGTCGTAAAATCTGCCAATCCAAAAAAAGACTTAACGGATTAATTTTGTTCGCTCAAGTTTGGTAACAAACGGATTTGTTTGGCGAAACAAAACAGATTTTAAAAATCTGTCAACCCAAAAGGTTGTAAAAAGCACTCAATAATTTTGGTTTGTTTTGGGCCAAACTCCGATTTGGTAACCAAACAGATTTTGCCCAAAATCTGCAAACCCAAAAAAAGCACTTAACGGATTAATTTTGTTCGCTCAAGTTTGGTAACAAAACAAATTGGTTGGCATAACAAAACAGATTTTGCCTAAAATTTGCAAACCAAAAAAGTTCTAAAAAGCATTCGAATAATTTTGGTTTATTTTGGGTGAAACAGATTTTGTTAAATACTTTTCGTAAAATTTTTGAAAATGAATCTTTGCGCGCACAAGACTAAAGTACTTGAAAATAATGACGCGCACACGATACAAAGTTTCGAGGAAGTTTACCGTGACAGCAAAATTGCTCGACCTTCTTAAATTGCACGATTTCAAGAGAGAGAGAGAGAGAGAGGGAAAAAAAAGAAGTAACAGGGCAAAGACTCGAACGTTAAGCTCAGCTTAATTTCACGGCTATCTCTTTCTCCTTGAGCCCCCTCGGGCTTTGAGGCAATTTCATTCAACGATTTTCTGTTCTAGCTCTCCTTTTAGTCGAATCGATTTTGATTCATGATACTCATCATTTTCTCATAAATCACTAGGGATGCTAATGGGACTTGTTGGCAACTTATCATTATTGTCATTTTCATATTTTATTGAAAAGCAATTTTTTCCCTATATATATATATATATATAGTTAACCCCTTGTTTCATGCGAATGAATATATTTCTATTACCATTTTTTTTTCTTTAATGTACCGTTATTATATATAATAAACGGAATATAAATGGAAATACGGTTCTTATTAATTATCGTAATTTTCTCTCTCTTTTAGTTTCAATTCGAGTGCACATATTATTTATTCTTTATTAAAATCCGTGGTTGTCTCATTATTTGATTTCGAAACTTTGTTTTGAATTTATTATTATCAAATGAAAAAAAATAGGTTGCTGCTATTTTTTTCTGTTTTTACGTGTATTTCAGTCATTAATTACCATGATTAAGGGTGCTTTCAAAAAAAAGGGTTGCAAAAAAAGGAAGCAGAATGCAATAGAGTGGAATCGATTTTTCTTTTTTTTTTTGGTCAGGATGGGATATAGGGATATAGTATATCGTTTGAGGTATATGGGAATAGTGTGTGTGTGCAACGGTATGGGTAACCTAAACCACTAACGAATGTAGGGCTATTCCAGCTCGTGACTCTCAGAGGAATCGTTTCGTGTTGGTCCGATAGTTAATTTCCCACACACCACTGATTATAGTGCCTACCAATTAGATCTGCCACACTACGTCGCGGTCACGCGTTTCAAGTCGCGATACGAGTTCTCGTTGCGTAAATCGTGAATCTCACCTTTGTGTCAAGTTAAACCACACACACAATGTATGCATGTGATTTTGCACCTCCAGTATTATTTGCCAAAAAAAAAAAGAACATAAATGTGCGCCTTTATTTTTTTTCCCTTTTTGTGGGACACAACAATTTTTTTTTGCCTATTTCGGATTTTTTTTCTAAATTTGTTCCAAAAATGATAAAATTTATACCAAAAATTATGATTCTCTATACTGATTTTCCTAGTTTTAGTTACAGATTAGACTGAATAAAAATTGGGTTAAATACAGATTAGAATAAATAAGAAGTAGGACTATTAATGTTTAGGCCAAAAGAAAATTAGGCTACAGAATCCAAAAGTAACTCAAACGATGATTAGATTAAACAAAATTTATGGCTAAAAAAATATATTAGATTATAAATACAGATTTAGGCCAAGTGTCTAATTACAATTCATCAATCTCGAAAACTGTACTTTTTGAAACGACGATAAATATAAATATTGTGATAGGTTCAACAATGTCTTCGAAAGAGATAATAATTTACAGAGCGATGGGTATATATAAATAAATTATCAACTCGTTATTAAGTGCGCGTGAGCAAAAAAAGTCAAAAAAAAAATAATAAATAATAAAAATTCACTTATATTCGAGTACGTCGATTGCGCGCGGCTTCAATAACACTTTGCCACAGGCATGATCATATTTCTTCCCAAAGTTCATTCAGGCCCACAATTAGCGTGTTTACACGCAATAAAATCCTATACATGAAGGCAGCGAACACTCCTAAATCGCGATATATTCTCTCGCTGGCTAATGTGAGCAATTAGAACAACCCCCCCCCCCCCATTTGCACGTTCGATATAATTTACTAAACGAATCATTTTAACTATTATTATCAAAGTAGTCGTATGTCCGTTATTTCATGGCACGAAATTTATTTTCGTTGAGAAAAGAGAAGAATTTTTCTCAAATTTTGGGAAAATAAAAAAAAAACGAATAAAATAGTATCTACTACTGAAAAATTGGTAGTAAAGATTCATTATCATCAGGTCAACATAGCTTCGTGGTGACGTACAAGCGCAGCGTCCCCAAGGTTCTGGGTTCGATCCCCAATGCAAGGGAAAAATTTTGAATATCTAAATTTATGAATTGTTAATTAGTCTAAAAAATTATACAATTATAAATTAATAAAATACTGAAAAAAAATTCTAATAAAAAACTAACCTCCAAACAATAGAATAAATACTATCCACAATAGAATTGAATATAATGATTTTAAGTATGACAAATGACTAAAATAGTTATGCAAAATACCCACCCAATTGAAATTTTCGTAACAATATTCAGTTCACATGGAAGAAAATCACGAAATTTATTTCATCACACAATTAGCGAATTTAAACACAATATCCCATATAACTAAGGCTAAATCGCAATATCTCTCCATTCGCTAATGTCCGCAATTAGAATGATTTTACTATTCAACTCCATAATAATATTCTCAATTCTAGTCCTCATTATATATACACAGAAAATGCATTTCCTTTCTCCATTGTATACACAGAAATGGAATTTCATTTCTCATTGTACACAGAAATGCATTTATATTATACATATATATATATATATAGAAATGGATTTTCTTTTCCGAATTGCTTTCAATTCATTGTTTTGCCAAAATTTTGAATGACTGATATACCATTAATTATAAATAATGTAACAGAAATTCCAATTAAACTGAATTTTTATATTACAAAATTTTTACAGGAATTATCATTATACAAACTTTATTTCAGGGAATCTAAATTTGACCAAATTTAAGTCTGCCCGAATTGAAATTTGACCGAATTGAAATTTAACCGAATTTAAGTTTGTCCGAGATTAAATTAGACCGAATTTAAGTTTATTCGAGTATAAATTAAACAGAATTTTTAATTTTCCGAATTTAAGTGTGTCCGAGTATAAATTAGAACGAATTTGAATTTTACCGAATTTAAGTTTGTCCGAATATAAATTTGTCCAAATTTAAGTCTGCCCGAATTTCAATTTGACTGATTGTGAGTATAGATTAAACCGAATTTCAATTTGTCCGAATTGAAATTTAATCAAATTTAAGTTTGTCCAAGTTTAAATTAGACCAAATTTAAAACTGACCGAATTTCAATTTAACCAAATTTAAATTTGTCCACATATAAAAATGTACCCAATTTATATCAGCCAGAATCTCAATTTGTCCGAATTTTAGTTTGCTTCAGTATAAATTTGACAGAATTTAAGTTTGTCCTAGTTTAAATTTGACCGAATTTCAATTTGTCCGAATTGAAATTTAATCAAATTTAAGTTTGTCCAAGTTTAAATTAGACCAAATTTAAAACTGACCGAATTTCAATTTAACCAAATTTAAATTTGTCCACATATAAAAATGTACCCAATTTATATCTGCCAGAATCTCAATTTGTCCGAATTTTAGTTTGTTTCAGTATAAATTTGACAGAATTTAAGTTTGTCCTAGTTTAAATTTGACTGAATTTCAATTTTACCGAATTTAAGTTTGTCCGAGTATAAATTAAACCGAATTTCAATTTTCCGAATTTAAGTGTGTCCGAGTATAAATTAGGCCGAATTTAAGTTTGTCCGAATATAAATTAGTCCAAATTTAAGTCTGCCCAAATTTCAATTTGACTGAGTATAGATCAAACCAAATTTCAATTTGTCCGAATTGAAATTTGATCAAATTTAAGTTGCCCTAGTTTAAATTAGACCGAATTTCAATTTTACCGAATTTGAGTTTGTCCGAGTATAAATTAAACCGAATTTTAATTTTCCCGATTTGGAATTTAACCGAATTTAAGTGTGTCCGAGTATAAATTAGACCGAATTTAAATTTGTCCGAATATAAATTAGTCCAAATTTAAGTCTGCCCGGATTTCAATTTGCCCGAATTGAAATTTGACCGAATTTAAGTTTGTCCGAGTGTAAATTTGATCGAATTTAAGTTTATTCGAATTAAAATTGATCCGAATGGAAATTTGACTGAATTTTAAGTTCATTGAAATTGAAAGAAAAAAAGAAACAATGATAATTGCGATAAAAGAAGCTAATGTGACAACTATATAATACGTGTGGACATAAATTAAAGTGACTATCGGGTTGGCAAGAATCAGTGGCGTGTCTTGATGAATCGAATTCCTGATGGAACGAGAACTGATGGGTGGGTCGTAGTCGTCGATACACAAGTGGTGATGAGAGTGAGAGAGAGAGAGCAGGGAATTCCGGCTCGTCGCGCATATCACTGATAATAATTCTTTCGTGTCGTTGCTTCAATGCGCAACGACGACACCAAGTGTGTGCACGCCTTTCTCGTATCCAGATATAGGCTTCGCTTAATTGCATCAATTAATAAGCGTCCATCTTCCTCTCTCTCTCTATATATATATATTCACATTTTGATATGGCGCCAACCAGATTTATCTCTCTCACCAAATTCAAATTCTGATACAGAATGTACCAATCAAATAATTCAATCATTTTTCTATTTATTTTTAAAAAATATTTTTTAATATATAATTTTATAATTAATATTTTTTTCTAATTATTCCTACGACTAATTACCGTGATTTATTTTACAGTTTCCATCTAGTTTAATTTTAAAGATTTTATAAAAATAATATAATATATTAATATTCGTGAATATTTTTCTATTATTTGAAAGTTCCATCCCTCAGTTATAATGACTTATTCGCCTTCTCTTTCTCTCTTTCTCGACTTGTTCTCACAAGGTTTTTATCTCATTAATTTAATCAGTTACACTCGCAAAACTTGTCTTAAAAGAAGACATCATCAAAACAAGAGTATTATTACTCATTTCTGTTTACATTTATAATGACTTGAACTTCGCGCATTTTGATTACACTATATATATATATGTGTGTAGGTAATTATTTTCTCTTATTCTCCAAAGTAGAATTTAAAAAGACAGTAAAATGCAATTTTTTTATTACATTTTTTAATATTTCACAGTTTTTTTTTTCTTATAAATATGATAATAATAATTCATATTCATATATACCGCTACTGTATAATCTTGAAATTTGTAACGTGTGCACACTTTTATTTACATAAGGCTACTTAAAAAAAAGAATCTACTTCATTAAAATCCTAAATTAAAAAAAAAAAAAAAGGAAAAAAAAGGGCGAATTAATGGCATTTCCTTGAAAATTCAAGTGGGATGTGAGATTTTGAAACGATTTTAATGACGAGGAACGTATCTGGGCGTATCTTTTTAAGAGCTCAGGTTAAGACGATATATATATATATATATATTTAAAAAACAAAAAATATATATATACATATACTTGTTTGAGAATATAAGGATGAAAGACGGACTCTCCATACGGGTCCCGTCGTATGGATCCAACGTTTCCTCGTAAACACCTCCTACGCATAAGCTAAGTATAGTCCCTAAGGAAGCGGGTCCTACCTCTTCATCGCGGGGTATAAATCTTCGAATGATGTCTTGATGTGTCTCTTTCTCTCTGTCCTGAAATGTACCAGGCAAGAAAACGTCAGACCCCAGTGATTATCCCATCGTTCTCGTTTTATTTTTTTTCAATTTTTTTTTTTTTCCATTTACGAACGCGAGCGATTTTTAATTTTTTTTTTTCTTTTTCTCAACAAATTTATATGCATTCATCTATATTAATGAAATCTATATAGCGCGTCATCATTAGACTCGGGAATTTCCATTAAAATTCAAAGTGGACATCCCGTGAGATCAACCTTAAACGATTTTTCCCTAATATTGACAAGATTGATCACCTTTCATTTAACAAAAAAAAAAATTTTTGCGCAAAATATATAATTTTTTACTTAAAAAAAAGTTTTGAAAAAATAAAAGATGGTTTTTATTTTTTCAAGATTTTTAGAGGGACAAAAAAAAAGGCTGGTATATATCCGCGAGGTGTTTTTCTATGGCAATGAAGGAGAAGGTCTAACCGAAAGCGAATTTTGCACCGAAAAAGAAAACGTATATATATATATATATATATATATATACACAAGTGGCAAAATTCCTTTTTCTTACTCTTGTCACGTCGCTTGAGTAACTACCGCTAGGCGCGTCCATTTTGCGTTGAACGTGACTCTACAGTCTCTAAAGTCGCTTTTCAAAGTCGTTCATCGAATCACTAATGCTGAAATCAACAAAAGTGACTAGGGAAAACATTAAATCGATTATAGAAAATCTCCTTTTCAATGAACAAATAAAAAAAACTCGGTCAATCCGTTAAAATATTTTAAATTATTCATTTTCATTGAGAAACTGATTCTGTCTAGGAAACCTATTCTAAATCTATTCTAAATCTATTCTAAATCACAAATAAACTATAAATTATTTAGAAAATACTATAAATTCAGTAGACAGTTTCTTTATAGTTAACTATCTAGAAACTATAGAGTATAACTGTGTGAAAACTGTATAGAATAAGTGTCCAGGAACTAGATAAGTAAAACTGTCTAGAAACTAGATAAAATAACTATCTAGAAACTTTGTAAATAATCTATAAGTACTAGTTAGTTTTTATATAGTTTGAGTCTATTTGGTCATACATTTAAATTTCTAGCTAGTTTTTTGTATAGTTCAACAATACGTTATATGGAATGTATTTTTTGTTTTTGTCGAATTAGAATTTTTTATTTTTAATGTTGCGTTCCATGTTGTAATCTATACTCTAATTCTTGTTTAATTTATTGTTGTTTGTATTGTTGCTTATGTATCTTTTTACTTTGTACGGCAGAATTATGAAAATCAAAAGAACAAGAACAACAACAAATTAAACAAGAATTAGAGTATAGATTACAACATGGAATGCAACATTATAAAATAAAAAATCCTAAGTCGACAAAAACAGAAAAAAACATTCCATCTAACGTATTGTTGAACTATACAAAAAACTAGCTAGAAATTTAAATGTATGACCAAATAGACTCAAACTATATAAAAACTAACTAGTACTTATAGATTATTTACAAAGTTTCTAGATAGTTATTTTATCTAGTTTCTAGACAGTTTTACTTACACAGAAAATTAAAAGGCATTAAAATATGCTGCAACGCTCATTATTTTAATCCAATTTTGCTTATTTTAATTCATTTTGATATTAAAATAAGCAAAATTGAATTAAAATAATAAGCGTTGCAGCTTATTTTAATGCCTTTTAATTTTCTGTGTTAGGATAAATCTTGCTGTTAGAAAAATTTTAGTTTTAGATAACTCTTACTTTAGGACAAATCTTACTTTAAGATCGTTTAATACTAAAAATTTTATTTTAAAACGAATCTTACTGCAAGGCAAATTTTACCTTAATATAAATTTCAGTTTAGGATAAATCTTACTTTAAGATTGTTGACACAGAAAATTAAAAGGCATTAAAATAAGCTGCAACGCTCATTATTTTAATCCAATTTTGCTTATTTTAATTCATTTTGATATTAAAATAAGCAAAATTGGATTAAAATAATTAAGCGTTGCAGCTTATTTTAATGCCTTTTAATTTTCTGTGTTGTTGTTTACGTCTTTTTTACTTTGAACGGCAGAATTGTGTTTTTGAAGTTAGCTTTGTTTTATAGTTAAAAATATATGTTCCCAATTTGTTTTCTCGTATATTCCACAATTTCTATAAATTTACGAGCATAAAATCGTAATATAAAGAAAAATTGATAAATTCCTCTTCTCACTCAGTCTCTGGTTATAAAAATGGAAAGAAACATTTAGAAACATGGAGACACGTTTTTCTCTCAATAATATCGCCGCTGACCAGAACTATATATATATATAATATATGGGAACTTGATTTATTCGTAGGTTATAGGTTATACACGTATATCTATGACATCGAGAGGGTCGTAACGACCTTCCCGAGAGGAAGAGATATCGACAGCAAGAGGCCAAACGACGCACTCACTGCTCTCCTCTTAAAGCTTAGGAAAAAGAACGCTGATGCAGCATGATTATAAGAGTAACAGGTGGTATATATGTATATACATATATATATATATATATATATATATATATAAACGAAAAATTGTATATATGTATACATAAACGAAAAGTTGTGTTTGTGCCGCAAACGATCTCAAAAAAGAGTGTGTATACAGCTTGTGCTACGTTTAAATATATGAACAAATAACACTGAACGCTTATCCCTGGCAAACATCTTTATCGAAAATCCTGATAAGGTACGCGCGCAAGAGAGAAGCATTTTAGAATACCGGAGGCAAAACTTCTCGGGGGGGGATGAATTTTAATCTTGATTTGTCGATTTCGTTTGTTGAGAAAAAAGGTATTGTAGAAATTATATAAAAATTTTTTTTTTTTTTTTCAAAGGAGCTGCAGGTGAAATTTAATTCCCTGTGATATATGAAATTTATTTGTCATATTTCTTGACGAGAATTATTTATGAATATCTTCGATCATTATCTGTGTATATAAAATAGAGGAATCAGATTTTTCTCAAAAGGAAAATTTAATTTGAATTTAAAAATAGTTTAGAAATATTTAACATTTTTGTATAGTTACGGTAACGTAATACTGTTTTCTATATAATCACTTGAATAGTTTAACTATGCCGAAACTATCTAGAAATGTAACAGTACGATTAACAAGTTTTTAAAAAGTTAAACTATGTAGTAACTACCAAGTGCATCGAAATTATTTAGAACGGTTAAGACAGTTATACTATCTCGTTTCTAGATAATTGTTCTATCTAGTTTCTAGACAGTTATTCTCCCTAGTTTCTAGACAGTTATACTATTTTCTATCTAATTTTGGTATAGTTGAACTATACAGAATCCAGCTAGTACAAAGATTCTGTACAACTATTTTTTCTAGTTTCTAGACAGTTATTCTCTCTAGTTTCTAGACAGTTATACTATTTTCTATCTAATTTTGGTATAGTTGAACTATACAGAATCCAGTTAGTACAAAGATTCTGTACAACTATTTTTTCTAGTTTCTAGACAGTTATTCTCTCTAGTTTCTAGACAGTTATACTATTTTCTATCTAATTTTGGTATAGTTGAACTATACAGAATCCAGCTAGTACAAAAATTCTGTACAACTATTTTTTCTTGTTTCTAGACAACTATACTGTATAGTTCCGAGACATTTGTACTTTCTAGTTTTTATTTAGTTTATGCTATGCAGTTTCAAAACAATTCTATTTAGTTCGTAGACAATTATTCTCTCTAGTTTCTAGACAGTTATTTTCTAAAGTTTCTAGAACGTTATAGTATTTTCTATCTAGTTTCGGTATTGTTGAACTATCAAGAAACTAGCTACTATAGTATGACCAACAAGTTTCTAGATAGTTAGACTGTATGGAAACTATGTATTACATCTAGATTATTTACAAAGATTCAGTACTAAGCCAGTAGTCAATTATTTTGTGTATTTTCACTCCAAAATTCACAAACATAACCTAAAATTTTTTTGCATACCTTTCACAAACACAGAAAATTAAAAGGCATTAAAATAAGCTGCAACGCTTATTATTTTAATTCAATTTTGTTTATTTTAATCCATTTTGGTATTAAAATAAGCAAAATTGGATTAAAATAATAAGCGTTGCATCTTATTTTAATACCTTATAATTTTCTGTGAACCGTAAAAAAAGTTTCGTTTTCGGTCAACCAAAATAAAAATTTAATTCATAATTAAATAAAAAGAACGCATTATTAAAAGTGATCAGAAATTATGTATATATATATAAAGTAAACGCACCCCAATATGCACATAGCAACTTCCATATATCATAGTCGTTACAACATGCAGTCATATTGCTAATGAATCAACCGAATTAAAAGCAAATATTGATAGAAGCTATTGGAAATATTTCTCTCTCTCTCTCTCTCACTCGATCCAAACAATATTCCTGCCCTATGGTTAGGTGTCGCGTCACTTTACAAAGATTCTAATCCGTTAGGAATACATGAGACGCACCAATGGTATATCATTAAAACCGAAAAAAAAAATCGTGACAAAATAAATAAGCAAAAAAAATTTTGCATTGTCATTTGACTAAATTTCCAAATGTGAGAGAAGGGGAGAGGTTTAAAGAGATTATTATACTGAGCCGACTCCAACGCTTGCTTATTCTCCTAAGTCCTTTCAAAAAGGGGAAAGGGTGGGGTTAATAGGGAAATTAACCTCTTGGAAAATAAGCATCTTCTCTCCATATACAAGTTTACACGCATATACACAAGATTAGGTGGTGTAATTACATGCGTCTCGAAACCTACTCACGTATATAATACAAACTTGTAAAACCCACACATGAGTTTATATTTAAAAATATAAATACAGAGGTAACAAAATTTCATTTTCTTTTTTCTGTAATTTTGGAAGAAAAAAAATTATACTTCTCTTTAATGTTTGTAAGAAATCAATTGTGGGAATAAATTTTTTTTGGGTTAAAAAAAAAATTGTGTTATTTTCAGTCATATATGAGAGGGAGAGAAAAAAAAACTATTTCTGTTTACTTCGTTTGTACACGAAATATGTATTATATATATATATATGGAACATTGAGTTGAACTAGACTTGTAAGATGGCGGGTGACTTCCATTTCCAGTTAGTTCGAGTAACTGCGATTTAAATGCCCCCATCGGAAATGGAATAGGAAATGAAACAACGCCGAACAGCGCCCTGTGGGGCAGTAACCCTCACAAGCTTATTTCCAGTTGTGTATGTGTGAATATCACTACATATATATATGTATAAATGTAAACTTTGTCAGGATTGATGAAGTTCATAAAGTTTCATATTTTCCAAACTAAAAATTCCAGTGAATGTTTCGAAAACATTTCTTTTGAATTTTGTAATTTACTATTATTTTACTCTCTAAATTTGAATTAGTAAAAAAAAATTTCTAATTTCAATTAGTGATTAATTTTTAGTCAAAAAATAACTAATTGATAGTAGAAAACTACAAATTAATTTATTAAAGTTTACTAATTGAATTAGTACTACAATTAAATTAATACTAAAATTGAATTAATACTAAAATTGAATTAGTACAAAATTTAATTAGTGCTAAATTGAATGAGAATTAAATTTAATTAGTGCTAAATTAAATTAGGAATAAATTTAATTGGTACTCTCTAAAACTAAATTATTAAAAATGTTTACTAATTTGAATTAGTGACTCACTTTTTGCTTTAGTTAAATTTTACTAATTGTTAATAAAAGTTACTAAAAATCAGTAAAATTTTTTTACTAATTCAGAAGCAAAAAGTGAGTCACTAATTCAAATTAGTAAACATTTTTACTAATACAGATTTAGAGAATATTAAAATTGAATTAGTAATTAATGATATTAGTAAAAAAAATTAATTAGCCTTATTAAATAAATTATTAGTTTTTTTTACTATAAATTAGTCTAAATGAATAACTAATAAATTTAGTTTTAGTACTTTTTAAATTCAGTACTAATTCAATTTTAGTACAGATTAAATTTAGTTCTTATTTGGTAGTAGAAAACTACTAATAATTTATTAAAGTTTATACTAATTGAATTAGTACTACAATTAAATTAATACTAAAATTAAATTAGTACTAAATTTAATTAGTGCTAAATTGAATTAGGATTAAATTTAATTAGTGCTAAATTAAATTAGGAATAAATTTAATTGGTACTCTCTAAAACTAAATTATTAAAAATGCTTACTAATTTGAATTAGTGACTCACTTTTTGCTTTATAATTAGTTAAATTTTACTAATTGTTAATAAAAGTTACTAAAAATTAGTAAAATTTTACTAATTCAGAAGCAAAAAGTGAGTCACTAATTAAAATTAGTAAACATTTTTACTAATACAGATTTAGAGAATACTAAAATTGAATTAGTAATTAATGATATTAGTAAAAAAATTAATTAGCCTTATTAAATAAATTATTAGGTTTTTTTTACTATAAATTAGGCTAAATGAATAACTAATAAATTTAGTTTTAGTACTTTTTAAATTCAATACTAATTCAATTTAAGTACAGATTAAATTTAGTTCTCATTTCGTAGTAGAAAACTACTAATAATTTATTAAAGTTTACTAATTGAAGTAGTAGCCTTACTAAATTAGTTTTCTACTAATAATTAGTCATTTTTGACTGAAAATTAGTCATTTTTGATTAAAAATTAGTTATTTTTTACTAAAATTTTACTTAAAACGTTTACTAATTGATTTAATAAACGAATCAGCGCAGTTGTATTACTAAAAAGTAACGAATTCATATTTAAAGAGTACTATCGAATTAGTAAAATTTAAATAATTAAAACCAAAAAATTGACAAAAATTTTTACTTCAGAGAGCAAATCGAATTTTTCTTTATAAAAAAAAAAAAAAAAAAATCATGAAAGAAAAAACAATTTAAATGTAAACAAAACTTTAATCAAAGAAGATTAATTCGAACATCAGTTATTGAAGCAAAAATAAACTAAGTTTATCCGAAATGAAATAAAATTCAATGCTCGAAATTGATACCCCTTTGGGTTCTTCTAAAATGAATGAATGAATTTTTTTTTTTTTTTTTTTTTTTTTTTTTTGTAGTGCAGCAAATAAAAATCCCAGTTTAATAAAAAAAATATATACAATTTTTAAGCAATTAAAAATGTAATCAAAATGTCAAACGTTGATTAAGAATTCAATAACATTTTTTCAAAATAAACTCAATATTTTAAAATTGAATTTTGTTTCTATTTTCCGACAAATTCTCTCTACATATAGTCAATTATTATTATTATTAGTAATTTTTTTTTTTATTATTAAATAAATAATACTAAATTTTACTATTTCGATAATATCGTATAACTAATAATAATTATTATAATTTTTGGGAAAAAAAGTGTTAAAATGTATTTTAAAAATAATTAAATTGAATTTTTGTATTCTTTATACACACCAGTTGAGTGTCTATGAAAATGTTTTCAAAACTATAAGCATTGCTTATTTCCATTTTAAGTTTTGACTTTTTTATGGTCTTTGCACAAAGAAGCTTGAGACGCTTGGAATTGAATATAAAATTCATTTCGACATAGCGCGCGAGAGAATTTGCGGCTTGAATTTCAAAACAAGGGAGGCTAAGCGAGGACGAAGTTTGTAAGAGAGAACTTATACATATGCATGTAAAAGATCAGTGCAAGAGAGAAAACGTACTCTCTTCTTCTTCTTCTTCGTCAAGAGAGTACCTTTTCTCTTTCTCACACAATCTCAATCTCTCTCTCTCTCTCTCTTTCTCCTCTCTACTCGCGGTTTAAATTGAAAATATCTGTTCACACCGATTACCTTGGTACATTTCTATCCCTCCACTATGCAATTTTAGAATTCTTGTGACATTGCTCTTACCTGTAACAAAAAAAATATTTTCCAATGTTAAAAAATAGCAAATTATTTTAAAAATATTGTCAAATGTTAAAAAATGTTAAATATTAAAAAATTCTGGCAAATGTTAAAAAATATTATTAAATATTAAAAAATATTATGAAATATTGAAAAAATATTGGCAAATGTAAAAAAAATATTAACAAATATTAAAAAATATTGTTAAATGTTATAAAATATTTAAAGAAATGAGAAAAAAATTAAAATATATGAATTTGTCTGACTTAACATGACTTTCACTACTTATTATACATATTCATGAGAATTTAAACCTTTCTGTCTGTCTAAATTTTACTACTGCTTTTTTCTATTTATTTTTTTTTAATTCTTTAATACTTTTACTGCTACAAAAAATTATTAAATAAAACACTTTTAATGTAATTAAAATTACGTAAAAAATTTACTGTAGTAAGAAATTACTGTAAATAAAATTACTTTAATAAGAAAATACTGTAATTAAAATTACAGTAAACAAAAAATTACTGTAAATAAAATTACTTTAATAAGAAATTACTGTAAATAAAAAAAATTACTGTAATTAAAATTTCTTTAATAAGAAATTACTGTAAATAAAAAATTACTGTAATTAAAATTACTTTAATAAGAAATTACTGTAAATAAAAAATTACTTTAATAAGAAATTACTGTAAATAAAAAATTACTGTAATTAAAATTACTGTAAATAAGAAATTACTGTAAATAAAATTACTTTAATAAGAAATTACTATAATTAAAATTACACGGAGAGACCGCCGGTTGGAAAAATTACTAAAAAGATTTACAAGTAGCGGAAATAAGGTTACTTTGTCATATATTGCTGTAGGAAATCGAAAATTCTATTAGCAGCATACTTAATAAAACCTGTATACTATAGTAAAATTGCACACAAATTGGAATAGAAATTACTATAGTCTACAGCAATATTTGACAATGTAACCTTATTTCCGCTACTTGTAAATTTTTTTAGTAATTTTTCTAACCGGCGGTCTCTCCGTGTAGTTTTAATAAAAAATTACTATAATTAAAATTACTGTAAATAAGAAATTACTGTAAATAAAATTACTTTTAATAAAAAATTACTAGAATTAAAATTACTGTAAATAAAATTACTGTAAATAAGAAATTACTGTAAATAAAATTACTTTACTAAGAAATTACTGTAAATAAAAAATTACTGTAATTAAAATTACTGTAAATAAAATTACTTTAATAAGAAATTACTGTAATTAAAATTACTGTAAATAAAATTACTGTAAATAAAAAATTACTTTAATAAGAAATTACTGTAATTAAAATTACTGTAAATAAAAAATTACTGTAATTAAAATTACTGTAAATAAAATTACTTTACTAAGAAATTACTGTAAATAAAATTACTGCAATTAAAATTAATGTAATTAAAAATACTGTACTTTAAATTACATTAAGTCTGACCAAAACTATCCTTTTCTACTGCAGAAAAAAAATTTACAAAAACCATTGTCTGACTAAATCTGACCACTACTACTGATAAAAAAATTGAAAAATATTTTTTTCTTTTTTTGAAAAAATCCCCTTTTATTACTATTTATAAAATTTTCAAATTAAAATTTTTTGTCTCTATACCTGATAAGAGCGGTAAAATATTCAAAATTCCACATAATTTTTATATGTTCCAATTACAACAGTAATTATAATAATTGTTGAATAGAGAAATAATTCCTCTAAATAATATTTGAAATCGAATGTGTAATTGTAATTTAAACACAACGCACTTGTAATGTACACCAGTGCTCCAGATGTGTAAATATGAAACCGGTAAACATCCCATTGACCGAATTATCTGCTTTACTATATATAATGGATAAAATCAGGCAATATTTAGAGCACACAAACTTAAAAAAAAAAAAAAAAAAAAAACAAGCCTTTTCCAATTAAGCTTCAAAACTGATTCGTTCAAACTCAAATTGTATTTAATCGCCAAATTCTGTGAATTTAAATATATATATATATATCTAAAAGTTTAATTTACCTCCATTTCATACAAAAAAAAATCGTTTATTTGATATTATATACCGTTTATATATAAATTAAAAATGAAAATATATTAATGACAACTTTTATGATAAATAAACTAAATGACGGGAAAAAGAGAGAGAGAAATATATGCTTTTTCTCTAAATGATACCCGGAAATGTGTGAGTATATATGAATTCAGAGAAAATACGTTGTCGATGTACACGATACGTTTCAAAGAGAGAACGTGGAATTGCACGACTGGGAAATCCAAACATTCAACAAGATGGATGAAACCGCGAGACATAAATTTCTTTATAAAACATATTCATATAGCAATATATATATATATATATATAGTATTAGGGCTAAATGGGAAAACTTCTTGTTATTCAAATAAAATTCATATGTACCAATATTAATGACGTGTGTGGATTAAAAGATTCTATATATATATACGTTTGCTCAACGCAAGAATAAATAATAATAATAATAATAATAATTTAATGTCTCTAGGAAAAGTTATGGGATTAAAGTAAAATTTTTTTTGAAAATTGGAAAAAAAACTTGATTTTTTATGGCTTATGCTCTGACCTATATAACTTTGTTTTTTTTATTTCCCTCACTTTTCTGTATGTATAATAAAAAAAATTTACTTGATTCAAATAATCGGTTACTTTATTAATATCAAATAAATAATTCCTTGAACCAATAATTTTTGTATTTGAAACAAATACAATTTTATTATGTCAAATATAGTAAGTATTTAATACAAAAACACATATTTATTTAATATACAAGTAAATATTTATTTAATCCAAATAAATATTTATTTGATATTAATCAAGTAATTAATTATTTGAATTAAGTAAATTTTTATTTCTCTGTATGATAAAAGGGAGAAAGAGTTTTAGCATCATCAGTGTATATTCGCCTGCGACTAAGTTCCGGTAGTGGACTCTAAAATTCCCGATATGCAAAAAGAAAAAAAAAAAAAAAAAAAAAAAAAGTAAAAATAAATAAAATGCACCAAGTGAAAATAAAATGATCACACACACGCTTCGTGAGGGGAATTCACTGTGGGGGCTTGCAGGATGAACGTATAAACGTGTGCGCGTAAAAAAAAATCTCCCAAACCACCATTTTCTCTATGGCAGTCTGCTGCCCCGCGTGTGTTCACTGACAAAATGTATGGGCACCGTTAGAAACCCGGCATTTTTCCATTTTTTAAGTGCTTTTACGTGACCATGGAAACAAAGGGATCGAGAGCCGGAAAAGCTCCTGCTCTCTCTCTCTCTGTCTCTAACCCTAACACTTAGCTTACATTTATATATTTAAAATGGCAAAAATTCCAATGCAAAAATAATTGACAGTTAATTTTTATTTTTTTTTTTTTTATTATTGTTTTATTTTTTGATCTTTTGAATAAGAAAATGTAAATTGTAAAACTGAAAAAAAATGCTGTGAAAAAAAAGTTTCTGTTATTTGTCAACAAAATATTTGATTGGTATTTAAGCAACTAAAAATTATTTTGTTTGTCTCAACAAAATTTTGATTTCAATCAGAAAATGGTTGACAGAACAAAAAGTAAAAAAAGAATTTTTGTTGTCTTTACTAAAGGTTTGAAACAACTAAAATTTTGTTGAAGTTACAGAAAAATTTTGATTGCTTAAATAATAAACAAACGTTTTCTTTGCAAGACCAAACACTTTTTTCAGTGCACAGAACCATTTTTGTTTCCTTTCTGTAAGAAGGAACATCACTAAAAAAAAAATAGCCTATTTTTGAGGCTGAAATTCAAGCTTTACCTTTAGCTTTCCGAAATTCACGATTCAATTATTCACGGAAAGAAATGCTATAGAAATTTCAGCCATAAATTTCTGATTGAGAGTTCTGGCTGAATTGGTTATACAGTCTGTCAAATTGGCAAGTAAGTTAGGTTATATTAGCCATGTGAAGTCTGATTCAGACATCTTGCTCTTTGGAAGTACTATTCGTTTGGTTGGATATTACCCGAACTGTATGGCAGTAACAGTTCCATGTTAATTTAGTTATACGATATGACAGAAACAGCTAGAATTATGTCAGTAATAACGAAAAATTTCTTTCAGTGTTGCACTGAAAAAAATGGAAAAGCGAATAAAGTAACTTTTACTATACTTTAAAAGTAAAACCAGAATTGTCCGCAATTTTTGCATATTTCTCTCAATTCTTACTCAAAAAATAGTGAAATTTACTATTTCCGGAATAATTTTTAATATATTTCCGGAGTAAATTCTACCAATTTCTGGAGTAAAAATTTTCAGAAATGCACAGAAACTGCTGACAGTTTTGGTTTTACTTTTAAAGTTACTTTAATCGCTTTTTTATTTTTCTCAGTGTGTCTTAATTTTTTTTATAATTGAAAACATTTTTAAATAATTTCATTAGGGTAAGGGAAAAAATCTAAATTCTGATTAAAAAACCAAGGAAAATAAAATTTTTGTAGCAACCTCGTTATCGCAATCAAAAATTTACTACTGGCGCAGTACTGACAAGCCCGTGTAGAAATTTTGCCATGGCTCGGATCGGGGCCGGATCGGGCGGGAATGTGACGCTACGCCTGATGTGTCCCTGATTAGGAAATCCCCATTTTTCTCGTGGCCCTAATCTGGCCCTGAACAGTCCCTGATCGGGACCAGATTATTATTCACTACCAGGGCCCTGGTAGGGAAATTTCTACACGGGAGTAATGGCGCAGTACTGGCACCCAGTATTGGCGCCAGAGTTGGCACCAGTACTGGAAACCACTACTAGTTCAGTACTGGCCGAGTACTGGCAGTTTTGTAATTTATTGTATACGAAAAGAAAGCTTTAACTGTAACAGAGATAAGTTTCACTGCAATAGTGAAATCTTTGCTCCAGGTAATACATTTTTTTTTAGGAAAAAGTGTGTGAAATTTTTAGTAACCCAACACAAATTAAATATTAATTAAATTAGTCAACTAACTAATTAATACTAATTAATTTAAATAAACAGATTCATCAGGTTCACTTTAGAACTTTTTGTAAACTATAGTATTAATCAAAAAGAAAATCTATTTGAGCCAGTACTGGCTTAATATCGGCTCAGTACTGGTTTGACAGTACTGGGAGGGTGGTACTGCAACAGTACTGATACAATGAAAATACCAGTACTGCTTCAGTATAGACTGCCGAGCCTCGGCAGGCAATACTGAACCAGTACTGCGCCAGTAGTCAACTCTAGTATAATACTGAAATTTTTGGTTAGGTACACTGTTAGAAATTTCTGTCGGAATTTTTTGTAAATAGCAATAGCAGTTTTATGCTGTTACGTGTTACGAAAATTTTGTTACCATTTCGGAATTTTCCGAAGCATGTATCAACATAAAAATTATAGGTTGCGTGTATGAAAATTTTGTTACAGTTTCGTAATTTTCTGCAACATGTAAATGCATAAAACTTCGGTAATATGTTTCTTAAAATTTTGTTACAGTTTCGTAATTTTCTGCAACATGTAACTGCATAAAATTTCGGTAATACGTTTCTTAAAATTTTGTTACAATTTCGTAATTCTCATGATTGTTGCTGAATAAAATTTTAGTATCACGTAACTAAAAATTCATTACTGTAATAATATTTTCAGTGATGCTTTAGTTAATTTTATATAATTTAAATTAAAGTGCGTACTAGTAAAAATTCCTAAAGCTGTAACAAAGTTTTGAGAAAATATTAAATTAATTCAATAAATCTTATTTTGGGTAAATTCAATTTTTTAGACATTTTGGTATTAATATATTAGGTTATATTTATATATATTCTTTATATGACAGAAAAAATAATAACATATATTATTGTATGATGTATATAATTCCAAGAATAGATTTTTAACACTTTTCTTTACTATTTTTTATTAATTTTAATATTTTTAACTATTTCACACTACTCACTTAAATTTCACAACTATATATTTTCACAGCGCATTTTCGGTTATGGCATTCTTTTGGCGTTTCCAAGCTGTGCGCAGCTAAATTTTATTGAAGTAACTTGAATTTTTTTTACAGTTTCGTAATTTTCAGAAAATCTCTCTCTTTTCAAAACTGTTTCGAAAATTTCAGTTACAATGTCTTAAATTTTTTGTTACAGTTACTTGTTTTCCCCTTACGCAACTTAGAAATCAGTTAGTTATTTAGAATTTTCAGTAACATTTTGTATTTTTAAGTAAAGATTGGCAAATTTTCGTTAAAAGTAACTGACTTTAGCTTTCAGTAACAATATTTTGAAAATTATGATACTTTTGTATCTTAATTTTGACGGAAAATTCAGAACATTTCTAACAGTGTATATTCCTAGAGTAAATATTAATAAATTTTTTTTTCTAAATTAGAAAGCACGCATTTAGGGGGTTGAATATTGACGAAAATTGCTCTATTAAAGAGCATTTCTTTCATTGTAATGGAAAAATCAGATAATTTTACCCACAGTATGTTTGCTATTAGTTCATTTTAGCTCTTTGAGGTCTTGTCAAAGTGCAGGATAGTGGGGTTAGTGATAGGAAGAGGGTCGAGGGAATCGATCGACCATGAGTGTCCGCATATATATATATATATATGTATATATATATATATATATATGTGTATGTGAATGTATGTGTAATACTACTAAAAGAAAGCAAGACCTCTTTACCGGTTAATGCTGGTACACGAATGGCCTGGGCGGTCAAAAGACTTCTCTCCTTCAGTAAGGGAAAGTGCAATTCGGGATTTTTCACGAGCGAGAGCGCGTCAAAATGTGTAAATACCGAAACTAACGCGAGAATGTTCTATTTCCTTGGTTGGGTCGATAGCTTTTAACGGCATTGCAGAAACGTGGCTGGCTGGATGCTGCCGCTACTGGTGATGTTGTACACTGCTCTCGCGCTCTTGTTTATTGGAACGCGCGTGAATACACGCTGTGAGTTTTCCCCGATTCCAATTAATTCCATTCGCCATTCAGGTAATTTCCCTCGTTTTTTTTTCTTCTTTTACATTTATATTTGGAATAAAGTACGAATGTCATTTCGCGATAAATATAGACGTGTGTGAATTTATTTCTAAAGCCAAGTTCAAAAATGCCAGGATTGCGCCAGTATTTGCGTCAGATTTGAATTACACAGATATTTTAATTTACCAAGGATGGGCCGAATTTCGTCTCACTACTGGATCCTATATTGGTACCGATTCTCAGTAATTACTGTTTGCTGAAATTAGGCAGAATCTTGGTTCAATATTGGCATTGACTTTTTTTGCAATATTGGAACCGATTTTCAGTAAATCTAATATTACAATATTGAATTTTAATCTCGTCTCAATATTGGCACCAATTCTCAGTTATTGTAATTTGGTGAAATCGGACTGAATCTTGGGTCAATATTGGCATTGACTCTTGTCTTATTAATGGACAAATATTGGAACAGATTTTCAGTAATTTTAATTTGTAAAATTTGACTGAATCTCGGCTTAATACTGGGCCTATATTGGCACTGATTTTCAGTAATTCTAATTTGTCAAAATTAGGTCGAATCTCGTCTATTTGGCTCTAAGACAAAAATACCTTTTCTCTATAGATTTAAATCGTATGCAAAAGCCTTTTGACCTTCTATTCATTAATCAAAAACCAAAAGAATTCCAAAATAGATGATCGATCAAAAAGAGTATTAAAAAAAATCTCGATGGCAAAATTCGAAATTTAATACAAACTCCATTTTTTTTTTGTTCTTCAAAATTCGTTTATAGAAAAATAATACATATTTGATTAATTATCATTTTGTTTTTTCATTTCTTTGTTTTGCTAAATTTTGATTTATTATAACTTTGATTTATTATATAATATAATTGGTTTTTTTTTTGTTTTTCGATATTTTTATATATCATTCCTCTTCATTAAATATTGAACTCTAATTTGATTTTCAATTTTTCTTTCCCAATTGGAAAAGAAAATATTTCAAAACTTGGAAAATATATTTTCTATTTTTAGTAAAGAATGTTTTTGCATTGTATATAAGAGGCAAAAACATTGCAAGAGCATGGCGGCGTTGAAGTGAGTTTTTTTTTTTTTTATTTATTTATTTTTTTTTTTTTTGAAGAGATCTTCTTCGCGATAACCATTGAAATATGTTGCGGTCCAGTTCATCGACTCTTGGATGAAAAGTCGCTCTATCGGGACAGCGGCCTGCGGCCAATGGTCAAGCTTTATGAACCGAAACGATTCGGTTGATCTCGCCAAGTATCGGTATTCTACAGAGATCTTATACCGATATATATATATATATATATATATATATATTTTTTTTTTTGTGCCAAATATCATTCCATTTAGTGTGTGAAAATATAAAAGTGAAAAAATTTTAATACCCCATCTCTTTCGAAAAATAAAAAGAAGTCATTTTTTTACTCGGCATATATTTAAAGTGAAGAGTCACTTCAAATATTAAAGTCTATTTTCACGGGAAGATCAAATAACAAAAAAAATAATATAATACAATATAATATAGTAATATAGTATGATATAATAAAGTATAAAATATTATAGTATATTGTAGTATAGTATAATAAAATAAAATATAATGTATAGTATAGTATATTATAGTACAGTATATTATAGTATAATATACTACAGTATAATATAATAAAATATACTACAGTATACTGTACTATAGTACATTATACTGTAGTATATTGTACTATACTATAATATACTATGGTATAATGTACAATAGTATAGTACATTGTAGTATATTATACCCTGTAGTACAATATAATAAAGTATAATATACTGCAGTATACTATAATGTACTATACTATAGTACATTAAACTATACTATAATATACCATATAGTATATTATAGTATATTATACCCTGTAGTATAATATAATATAATATACTACAGTATACTATAATGTCTTGTACTATAATTATACTATATTAATATTATAATTATACTGTAGTATATTATACTATACTATAATATACTATGGTATAATATACAATAGTATAGTATATTGTAGTATATTATACCCTGTAGTACAATATAATGAAGTATAATATACTGCAGTATACTATAATGTACTATACTGTAGTACATTATACTATACTATAATATACTACGGTATAATATACAATATAGTATATTATACTATATTATAATATACTATGGTATAATATACGATAATATAGTATTATATTATAGTATATTATACCCTGTAGTACAATATAATAAAGTATAATATACTATAGTACAGTATATTATAGTATATTCAGTTATATTATACTATAGTATATACTATTGTGTATACTATATTTTATTACATTATATTGCAGTATATTATACTATTATACCATTATATGTCTATATAAATATACAAAAATATTTATCAAATATTCTTCAAATAATGTTGATAAAAATTAAGAAATTCCAATTGATTAAGTCAAAAAATAAAATTATAAAATACTAACAATATTTAGAAAAGAAATAATCCTGAAATTTTTTATTTTTTATTTTCATTTCCAATTAGTTTGTTTCCTAGTAGTCGAAATGCGGAAATGGTTTGACAATTTACTGCTGGAAGGACTTATAGTAGGATGCTGTGGTGGGTTGCGATTAGAGGCTGAAAGGGGATGAACGGGTATTTGGGAGGGGGGGGGAGTATACACGACAGGGAGAGCGTCCGAATAATTTCCTACGGCTCGACAATTTACAATGCTGCCGAGGGTTCCACGGCAATCGAAGACAATGGAGATTCTCAACAAGAACGAATATCGGACACGTTCGTATTAGAGAGGGCTTTCGATATAGAGCTTAAATGAGGAACTCGAAAACGACTTTACGGTGTTGACGTATAGTCGACCCCCCTACCCCTCCCCTCCCCATCACCCCTCGTATTTCAATTGAGCACACAATACGAGATCAATTCTCAATATATTGAATATCCGAGAATCGATATATAATGAATAATTGAATAATAATTATATTCATGTATATATAGGCATAACAAAAGAAGTCTGATACTTCTTTTTTTTTTGTCTAGTTTTAATTGATTTTATTCAATTAAAATTTAATTATATACAACTAATCATATTTATAAAAATTTGTCACATCTTTCAGTAGAAACTACAATTTTTTTTTAGAAAATTAAGTATTTTTGAAATACTATCGCCATATTAATTGTATATATGAAAGCTGTCGGTAATGTAGAAATCCAACTAAATCATTGCCAAATTAAAAACAAAATATCGTGGCACTTAGTTTAGAAGTAATTTAGTTGAAGGTTGTGAAAATTTTGAAAAATTCACTTATTGTTTATGAGTAACAACGAGGAGAAAATACTGTCGGTAATGTAGAAATCAGGCTAAATTGTTGCCAAATTCGAAACAAAATATCGTGGCACTTAGTTTAGAAGTAATTTAGTTGAAGGTTATGAAAATTTTGAAAAATTCACTAATTGTTTATGAGTAACAACGAGGAGAAAATACTGTCGGTAATGTAGAAATCCGGCTAAATTGTTGCCAAATTAGAAATAAAATATCGTGGCACTTAATTTACACTTAATTTATACGAATGATGTCAAAATTTGAAGGATATAAATTACTATTTTCGAGAAATAACGAGGAAAAAACTGTCGATAATGCAGAAATCAAACTTTTTCGTAGCCTTTCTTAAAAAAAACAAACGTGGCACTTGCTCGAAACTTCACTTAACCGAATTCTACCAAAATTGCCAACTTTTATAATAAAATTTTCAAATTGAAACTGAATTTTCTTATATTTATCAACTTTAAATTGATATTTTAGTGAAAATTGGTGAGCATGGAATATTTAGAGGGAGTTTTTTTTTCTCATCCATTGTATTCTTATGAGAGAATTGAGACGCAAGTAGTGTGATTTTCTCCCGTAGCGAACCCATAGACAATGATAAGGGTGAGGGGAGAGGAGTGGCAGCAAAAAAAAAAAAAAAAAGAAATGAGTAGGAATGGAAAGACAAAAAGGCACAGAAAGCGAGAAAGAAGTGGAGAAACAATAGACATTGTGGCTAAATTAAAATCGCCTCCGGAGTTTTCATATTTCGCTGTTGAACGGAGCCACGGTGACGGCCCGCGGCATTTGCGCGTTTTCATTTTGGTCTATATCTCTCTGGCAAGTTCCTGGCTTATACCTTGCCTTGTTTCTCTCTCTCTTTCTCTCGTGAGCTGAGCACCCAAGCGAGCGAACGTTATTCCCTTTTCTTCCCTTCTGCCTTTTATCGGCGTACTTCACCTCGAGCTCGTTCCACCTTTGCTTTTCTTTCTCACTGTCTCTCTTTCTCTCCATACTATTCTCTCTCTCTCTCTCTCATATTTTTCATACTCTTTCTCTCTCTCTCTTCCACCCCCCACACACACATACTAGTATCATTACCATATAAACTTTACAAAGCATCTCCAACGATGCCAACTAGGTTTATTCGGACGACCGCACACCTGTTTAACAGTTCCACGGAAATAACAACTTTAGAAAAGACAAAAAGAAAATAATAAACTGAAATTTCAATTTAAAAATGATTTTCATTTTCAACTTGGAAGTGGAAAATAAAAAAAAAGACTCGTCGCTTTTGTTGGATAATGAAGTGGAAGTTGAAAGAAAAAAAAACAAGGAGAATTCGAGATAATTAATTTTTAAATAAATCGGAAAATTTCGGATCAGAACGAATTTAAAACTATTCTTATTGAGGATCGGTATTATTTTGAGTATTTTTTGTAACAATTGTTGTATTGTACAAACTTACACTCAGAAAAAAGATATATGTTTGAACCAAATGTACCATTTTTTTATATTTACCCAATTTTTTGGTTAGTTCAAACAAAATTTGATTAATTAAAATACCTAAATATTTATTTGATCTAAATAACTGTTTGGTTTATTTTAATAAATTTTTTGAACAAAGAAAAAATTTGATTGAGCTAAATAAACGTTTGGTTTATGCAACCAAATGTTTGATTAACTGTATATCAATGCATTTATTTTGTTGATTTAACCAAAATTTGGTTGCTTCAAACGAATTTTTTTCTGAGTGTACACGGAAAAAAAGGAATTGCTTACAGATGCTAATTGTGGTTTGCTATTGGATCTATCAAAATTAGTAACTACAACTAAATTTTTTGCTATGACAAAGAAAAAGATTGGCTGTGATAAATAATATCAGTCTTAATTTTATAAAAATTTACTGTTTTAGCAAACTTTTTTGACCTCACAGCAAATTTGTTCACTGTCCCCCTATATATTACCTAACATAATTTGATGTGACAGCAAATAGTTCAGTGTCACAGTAAACTTTTTCTATACGTATATATATATATATATAGTTTTTACAACAATTAATAAAAATTATTACTACTATAACTCAAGGGGAATAAATATTTTAATTTGGAACAGCGAATGCGGTTTCACTAGAGTAGTGAAAACTTTTGCTATACTTTAGTGTAACATTTTGCTGTTCCAGGTAAATCTGTTTTTCCAAATTCCAAAATTGTCTGTTATTTAAATTAATTTTCATCAATTAATGCCGAAGAAAGAATTGAAAAAAATTATCAAAAATAAATATTTTTTTTCATTTTGTCTTTCAAAAATCATTATTTATTTATATCATGTCAATATATTCAGGGAATCGTATATATAACGTAAGAGAAATAGATTTTTATTATTTTCCCCGAGTAATATTGACTGATTATTTTTCCACTAAAGCTATATATATATATATATATATATATATATTGAGAGAGAAAGAGAGATGAACTTGATATCCTTAAAACTTGAATGACATTTGATCCGATGATATTGGACGAGCGATTTGCCGGGCTCAATAAACCGACATGGAATAAATGGCCGTGAGATATATATCTCGAAACGCGGATATTCGCCAATTTTTTTTTATTTTTATTTTTTTTTTTTTTGGTCAACAGTGCCAACCAAGTATTGCAGATGTCAATCGTTTAACTTGACGCGTGACGGATTCGGTCAAACGCAGCGAGAGAGAGAGAGAGAAATACGATTCCGTTTGTATGTTTAAATAATTCGTTATGCGTTTGACGTGAATGTGACGCAAAATCCTCAACAGCTTTCTAATAGTGATGTTAACACTTGAATTTAAGTTTATTTGGTTGGTTATTATTTCATCGAGAACAAAAATCAAATTTTCAATCAAGGGATAATAATCGTTGATTCAACATGACTTTCCATTAGCCCTAAGATGAGTAAGAGAGAGAGAGAGAGAGAGAGAGTATTGATTTTTTGGTGCAAGTCTGGTGTCTACTGGCTTCGTTTCCCATTCCTCGTACCTATCGTTCTCATTCGGTCTAATTCGCTATTTCCTTCGTTCGCCCTATCACTAGTCAGAGGGATCTCGCGTAGGTCCATAGGAAGATCAACCTGTCGCCAGAGGAGTAGATGCTGCAAGAAAGAAAGGACGAGGAGATTGAGAGAGAGAGATTGAGAGAGAGAGAGAGAGAGAGAGAGAGAGAGAGAGAGAGAGAGAGAGAGAGAGAGAGAGAGAGAGAGAAATCGATCGTGGACAGACGAAAGTAATGTGAGGGGACAAGTCAAGAAAGAGGGAGAGAGAAAAAAAAAAGACGAAGGTATTACGCCCAACCGACTTGTGAAACGATATCAGAAGGGGACACGTATTTTTCCATTTCATAAGTTGTCTTATATATATATATATATATATATATATATATATTTCTCGCAAATTATTTTCTTGCACGACAAGAAAAGGAACCAATTATAATTTTTGATGCTTTCTCTCAAAAAAGGTTTTATCAATTTTTTTTTCTTTAATTTCAAAAAAAATAGTTGTGGCACTTAGTTTAGATATCGAATAAAAAAAAGCTAAAAAAGATTTTTAAAATACTACTCATATTTTCGAGAAAGAAACCGAATAATATTGTCGGTAATACAGAAATCTTACTATTTTTTGCCAAATTCAAAAAAAAAAATAGTTGTGGCACTTAGTTTAGATATCGAATAAAAAAAAGCTAAAAAATATTTTTAAAATACTACACATAATTTCGAGAAAGAAACCAAATAATATTGTCGGTAATACAGAAATCTTACTATTTTTTGCCAAATTCAAAAAAAAAATAGTTGTGGCACTTAGTTCCTGACTTTCTATTTTGATCATATCAACTTTTATTTACCCCCAACCAAATGTATGTACAATTTTTAAGAATTTCCTGGTCTTTTTCTCCCCTATTAGAAAATTATATGATTAGACAAAGGAAATTCTGATTAATTGGCTTAAAAAAAAGAAATTGGCAAATAAATCCATAAGGGAGGTTTCATCTTGAGGATTCTTGAACAAAAATTCTCGTTTCACATTTAAATCCAAATGGCATTGGAAGGCGAGGGAACATAAGAAAGTCTGGTCATTTTTAAGCTTACGAGTGCCATCAAGACGAATGCGAAATTTAATGAAGTTATATTATATGAAGGGTGTAGGTCGAAAAATGGTTGAAGTGTATGGCGTCTGCAGCACGAAATAACCTCAAGTTATAAGCTTTTTGCTGTAAATAGCTAATAAAGAGGGAGACGTAATCTCGAGTAATCCTCAGCGTCCCCCCCCCTCCTCTTTCCAAACCCCTCTGTCTCATTCTCTGCATCCCACCTTCCATCTCCATCCTTCCTTCCTTCCTTCCCTTCACTTTCTCTTTACTTCCTCATTTTGATCACCCATCTAATTACGTGTTAATAGGTAGTTGGATCGAATTTTAAAGGTCTATTTGGGTCTTGTGAGCCTAATTGGAAATTGACAAATTGCAAAATTGAGAAAATGAGATAATAATTTTTTTTTTCAAACTTCAATTTAGAAACTAAAAAACTAATTACAAGACGGAAAAAGAGGAAAGTAATATTTGAGAAAACAAATATATTATGTAAAGAAGAGGTTTGAAAGTAAATTAAGCGAAATGTTGGTGGATTAAGGGAAGGATATTTTGAAAAGGCAATGACCAGGGGCATTGCTTTTGGAAACTCAATATTCTTGAACCGCGTACATTTCAAAAACTCTTTGCTTTTCATTTCAACAAGTTTTTCCCTTGGCATATCACCCACTGACTCTTTTCCATCGCTTCCCATCCACTCTCTCATCTTGTATACGTAATTGCGTTTCTTAATAAGTTTAGTTTCAACACACAGCCAATTTCCTGAAACTGTTTTATTTTATATCCCCTCTGAGAGTGAGATAGAGAGAGAGAAAGAGAGAAAAGGAAGGCAACGAGTGTGGCTTCGCGCTTCGGCAAGCGAGGTCGATGATTTCATTACTCTCCTCCTTTTTAGTCCGAGACCAAGGGACAGATATTTTATACTTAACGACGCTTCGTTGAATATTCGGGGGTTTAAGGAGTTGACCAAACTTTTAATGCGATTAATTAACTGTTTTGTTGAAAATGGCTCGATTTTTACTAGCGCGTACTTCTTTAGCCGAGGATATATAAAATTAAAGTTTTCCTCTTCAATTTTTTTTGGAAAATAATATTTTTTAATAAAAAAAAAAGTGGCATGTAATTTAGATTTCTATATTACCGACAATATTGTCCAGTTATTTTCTCGAAAAATTAGTTGTATTTTGAGAAGTTATATCAGAGTTCGGTTATTTGTTATCTAAACTAAGTGCCACAGTTGTTTTTTTCAAAATTGACAATAAAAAAGTTAGATATCTGTATTACCGACAATATTGTCCAGTTTTTTTCTCGAAAAATTAGTTGTATTTTGAGAAGTTACATAAGCATTCGACTATTTGATATCTAAACTAAGTGCCACAGCTGTTTATTTCGAAATTGACAATAAAAAAGTTAGATTTCCGTATTACCGACAATATTGTCCAGCTTCTTTCTCGAAGAATTTAAGTAGTATTTTGGGAATTTAGATAAGCATTTCGGTTATTTAATATCTAAACTAAGTGCCACAACTATTTGTTTTCGAATTTGACAAGAAAAAAGTTAGATTTCTAATTTACCGACAATGAATCAATAATTTCTACTAAAAATTAGTAAATTTTTTTGCCAAAAAAATTAATCAAAACGGTAACTAATTAATAAAAAAAAAAAAATGAATTAGTCAAAAGTGAATAATTCCATTTTGAAGAGTAAATAAAAGATAAATAAAAGAAGTTCAATAACTCGTCAGGCATTTACGTTTAAGCGCCATTGAATGTACAACAATTGAAGCATAAAGACAATATCAACAAATTGTAACAGACCATATAGAAGGCAACACATGTAACGAGGAGAATGGAATAGACACACGAGAGTGACAAGATATGACAGCGAAACACCGGCAATGCAAAGAGGGATGGCTAATTTTATCGATTACTGCTGTATATATATATATATGAAGGTTATGTCCGTTGCATGGCATATTTGTATCAGATATGACACAATGAAGCGCCTACACTATAATCATGTAACACACACACACAGCGGTACATATTATATATTTTCCGAGTCTAGAGTCACATTCTATATGAAGAAACGGACAAATGGTTTGGAAGAGAAGTGTTTATTTGTCGCCCCCTCTCGCAACTATATATGCCATATCGCGAATCTGCCAGCATAACATGCCTAATGTACTGAGAGTATAATCCAAACGAAGCTGTCTCTCTAAATCGAATAAAATCCAAGTCGAATGGAAATTCTGTTTTATAGTTACTCGTTTTTTATTTTCTAGAATTATTTATTTTCTAAAGAAACCACAAGTATTTTCTCAGTAATTTATATACAACATGGAATATATGAGTCGTGATTTTTCATATGAACACAATAATACAGTTAATAAAAGATAAAAAAAAAAATATGCTTCTTTTAAAATATTTGGATTTATAAAAAAAAAGAGAAGAAAATAGTTTCTATATACATGAATCAAATAAAGTTATTTCGTGAATTACGACAATTTCGTGCTGTACTGAACATCAAGCTAATAAATTTTTATAGCATGTATTCACTTTATTTTCGCGTGAACCTGACACTATCGTAATGTGTGTAATTTGTAAATTTTCATGTTGACCACTTCATTTTGTAATGATTTTTTTTATGAAAAAAATGTTTTTAAACTCGTAAATATAATTTTTTTTTCGGAGAAAACGCATGGAGAAGAGTTCAAGTTACAGAAAGAGGTAACAAAAGTTCCATTTGGCAAATGGCCAGATCACTCCATGTCTAATTGTCTACCCCTTTTGAAAACCATTATCCACTAGTGCCTTTCCAGGATACGCGCTCAATAAAGATAGAGAATTCCCTACTTATGCGCACTCGGAATTATTATTTAGTGACGCTTCACTTGATTTCAATAAAATTTACATCTCCTTTTAAAATTACATTCCGTGTGGAAAAATTTCTTGGCTAAACCAGTGTCTAAAACATCTATAGATGCAGTAGATAGTTTTTTTATAGTTAAACTCTCTAGAAACTGGATAGTTTCCATATAGTTTAAATATCTAGGAACTCGATAGTTTCCTTACAATTATACTGCCGAGAAACTGTATAGTTTTTGAATAGTTATATTGTCTAGAAACTATGTAGTTTCCATATAGTTCTATTGTCTAGAAACTAGATAGTTTTAAAATAGTTTATGTATTTCGAAACTAGATAGAATAACTGTCTAGAAACTAGATACTGTAACTGGATAGAATCTAGATAGTTTAATTGTCTAGAAACTAGATAGTATAACTGTCTAGAAACTAGATCGTACAAATGTCTAGAAACTATATCGTATAACTGTATAGAAACTCGATAGTACATTTATCTAGAAACTAGATAGGATAACTATTCGTACAAAAAAGAACAAAAATAAAGTAATTTTACTACTTTCACAGTAAATTCTAAACTGTCCGGAATTTCTGAGCATTTCTAGTAAATTTTGCTCCGGAAATAGTAAAAAAAAAAAAAAAACAACAGTCCGAAAAAATACTTAAAAATACTATATTTACTCCGAAGTAAATTTTACTATTTCAGAAGTAATTTCTTCTATTTCCAAAGCTAAAATTACTAGAAATTCACAGAAGTTTCAAACAGTTGAGATTTTACTTTCCAAATATAGTAAAAGTTACATTATTTTTTCGCTAATACAGAAAGGAATATTTCTTTGAAAAAAAAACCGCATTGATGAGAATTCCGGCAATAATAATTTTTCTTTGCCACAAAGTCGTTACTGTACAGACATATTTACCTATTAAGGAGCAAAATTCGTGGAAAAAAGGGGAGACATGTGTGTGCACACTTCCAAGTAAAAAAAGAAAAAAAAAAAAAAAAATCTTACGAACCTCGCTAGCAATAAGTCGGAAGTGTTTCCTCCTCGTAGCCAGGCGTGGTTTTACCGTGACCATGAAAGCAAACCGTAAAAACGTCAAACTCTATAACTTAGCACTCTTTTAACCTTTAACGTCAAGCAGAGCCCACTCCTCTTGGGATTATTGCCTAAGGGGGGTAAAACCGCGTACAATTATTGCAACCATACCTATTATTACCACCTGAGTCAAACCTCATAAAATAAAGACATTATACCAATTCTATTTTACATTGCAAATAATATATTCTAATTAATAAATATAGATTTTTCAAAGTTAAATATTAAAATATAAATAAATTGCATAAAGTTTAGTAACTAAATAATTAATAATATCAAGTAAGTAAGCATTTTACTTATGTAAAAATTTTACATATTAAAAATAATTTCTTTTTAAATTAATAAAATTAGTTTTTTTTTTTTGGAATAATAATTATTTCAATGAATAAGTTGGAGATTTATACGCGAGACAAAAAGTAATTAGTTATTTAAATGCAAAATCCCTTGTTTTCGTGGATCAATAAATTTTCTAAAGCTCGTCAATTATTAGGAGGAGATATTTGGGGCGGGGATTGTGAGTTGATTATAAATTGATTTGAGAAAACATAATTCTGAACTGATGACAATTTTTAAATTTACACAGGGTGATCAAAATGTACCGGATACCTTCAAAAAAAAAAAAAAAAAAAAAAAAATTCCAAAACAATATAAAAATTAAAATGGTAAATTAATTTTGTTATACCTGTATTTAAATCTCGGAGGCTGTTTTCAAATGATGATAATTTTTTTCAAATTTTAAAAAATTCGATTTAAAAAATTTAATACACTCCCGAAATCACTCAATTTAATCCTTTAAAGCGGAAAAAAATAATTATTAAATAAATAAAAATAAATATTAAATAAATAAAAATAAATATTAAATAAATAAAAATAAATATTAAATAAAGTACGGGAAAAAAATTATTAAATAAATAAAGTTTTGAAAAAAAAAATTAAATAAATAAAATTTCGAAAAAAATTCAGCGTTAACGGATTAATATAAAAAAAAGTTTCTTGTTCGCGAATTTGAAAAATAAAATATAATCACTCCCGAAAGCACGTGTTTATAAAATACTTATCAAATAATTAGTAAACGATCGCGATTTTAAAAAACTTCGTACACTCCCAAAAATATTTTACTTTTGGAAAATAAATTTAAAAAAAAAAAAAAAAACACTAAAAATATTACAAATAACGAAATTTTTATATGAAACACACGTATTTACGAATAAATTTTAACTGATGAGTTTAGAATAAATTTAAAATGAATTTCTGATCCCACCCGGCAATGACCTCGTTACTCGCCCTTTATTCGTATCCTTGCGCGAATGTAAACATTTACCGCTCGGGACTTGAATACAATGGTGAATGCACGACTTTTGTATTAATAACATTTTCTCCCCATGTTTTCTCTATTTTATAACTACAACTTTACATTAATATATTATAATATTTTTTCACTATTATTATTTATATTATTATTATTATTATTATTATTATTATTATTACAAATATTATAAAATTATAAATATATTATAAGTATTCATAATATTATTATTATTTCTATTATTATTGAACCAGAAAACTACAAATTTAATATTATCCTTATCGGAAACAAATATTCATCTGAAAAAGCGATAAGTTTCACTGGAACAGCGATATGTTTCACTAAAACAGAAAAAATTTTCGCTATTTTAGATAAACATATCTCTGTTACAGATAAAAAAAAATTTCCTTATATTTATTATTTTATTTTCTCTTATTATTACGTAATTATTCATTATTATTAATATTAAATCTTAATAAGAATTATTTTTACCACAAGAAAAAAAAAAGAAAAAAATATGGAAAATTTCCCTCTTGTATTGATAAATTATAGAAGCTTATTGATAAGCGTCTTTTCATTTACGAGTAATTATATTTAAATTATACGAAAAGATTTAAAAACTATAATTAAAATTTAAAAAAAATAAAAGAAAGAGAGAGAGAGAAAGAAGCGAATTTCTTAGTAAATATCGAAAGAAAATTGAAGCGAGCAACGAGCAAAGCACAGTTGTTCATTAGCGTAAAGCTGCTTTACTTATTACGACTTAATTTTGTATTTTCCATCCAAGGAAAATATATTTACATTCCTTTTTTTTCTATATGGTCGTAAAATGGCTAAAACAATACCAATTTCACTTGCATTACAGGAGGAACAATTAAGTGCATTAGCCTAGTAGTTAGGTATGGAGTATATACATAAAAGAAGGAGAAAAAAACCAAAACTTCACTCTACTATATATATTTATATATATATATTTAAGCACAGCATGTATGTATGCCCCCCACGCTCTTGGATACCATTTGGAAGGTGTGTCGGGTCGCTGTGTATCGATTACCCCATTAACGCATAATTGGCAAGTGTATGCGCCACAGCTAGTCATTGAAGAGAGAGAGAGAGAGAGAGAGAGAGAGAGAGAGAGAGAACTTCGTGCAATGCAACTACGAAATACCTCTACACCTAAGCATAATAATTAAATTTAAATAGTGGCTAGAAGGTTCATTAAGATTGTATTCGCCGGCGATCGCACACAGAACATAAATTGGAAAAGTTGGCGGAACCAATTCATAACTTTGTTTTCAACACAAATAGTTAAAGAGAGAATGGAAGAGAGATATTCTTCAGTTGTCTTAATAGAAATTCAAAACTTTTCACTTCATTCACTTTTATCAAGTAAAATATAGTTTTTTTTAAAAAAAAGAATTTATTTTCTTCAACTGTTTTTTTTAAACTTTTTAAATATTTTTTAAACTTTTAAAAATGCTTTTCTTAAAATTATTTATTTAAATAGACTGTAAATGTAAATTAGTAAAAAATTTAACTGATTTTATTTATACTCTCTTCTGAATTCATTTACTAATACATATTAGTAGAAATTTATTTAGTAAAATCAAATCTGCTTTATCATTAAACGGTAAAACAGACGGATTCAAGCAGTCAAATCTGCTTTACCATTAATTGGTAAAACAGAAGGATTAAAATAATAATAATATCTTCTTTATTATTCGTCGGTAAAGCAGACGGAATAAAATAACCAAATTTGCTTTATCATTAACTGGTAAAACAGACGGATTTAAGCAGCCAAATCTGCTTTACCATTAATTGGTAAAACAGAAGGATTAAAATAATAATAATATCTTCTTTATTATTCGTCGGTAAAGCAGACGGAATAAAATAACCAAATTTGCTTTATCATTAACTGGTAAAACAGACGGATTTAAGCAGCCAAATCTGCTTTACCATTAATTGGTAAAACAGAAGGATTAAAATAATAATAATATCTTCTTTATTATTCGTCGGTAAAGCAGACGGAATAAAATAACCAAATTTGCTTTATCATTAACTGGTAAAACAGACGGATTTAAGCAGCCAAATCTGCTTTACCATTAATTGGTAAAACAGAAGGATTAAAATAATAATAATATCTTCTTTATTATTCGTCGGTAAAGCAGACGGAATAAAATAACCAAATTTGCTTTATCATTAACTGGTAAAACAGACGGATTTAAGCAGCCAAATCTGCTTTACCATTAATTGGTAAAACAGAAGGATTAAAATAATAATAATATCTTCTTTATTATTCGTCGGTAAAGCAGACGGAATAAAATAACCAAATTTGCTTTATCATTAACTGGTAAAACAGACGGATTTAAGCAGCCAAATCTGCTTTACCATTAATTGGTAAAACAGAAGGATTAAAATAATAATAATATCTTCTTTATTATTCGTCGGTAAAACAGACGGAATAAAATAACCAAATTTGCTTTATCATTAACTGGTAAAACAGACGGATTTAAGCAGCCAAATCTGCTTTACCATTAATTGGTAAAACAGAAGGATTAAAATAATAATAATATAATAATAATACATATTAGTAGAAATTTATTTAGTAAAATCAAATCTGCTTTATCATTAAACGGTAAAACAGACGGATTCAAGCAGTCAAATCTGCTTTACCATTAATTGGTAAAACAGAAGGATTAAAATAATAATAATATCTTCTTTATTATTCGTCGGTAAAACAGACGGAATAAAATAACCAAATTTGCTTTATCATTAACTGGTAAAACAGACGGATTCAAGCAGCCAAATCTGCTTTACCATTAATTGGTAAAACAGAAGGATTAAAATAATAATAATATCTTCTTTATTATTCGTCGGTAAAGCAGACGGAATAAAATAACCAAATTTGCTTTATCATTAACTGGTAAAACAGACGGATTTAAGCAGCCAAATCTGCTTTACCATTAATTGGTAAAACAGAAGGATTAAAATAATAATAATATCTTCTTTATTATTCGTCGGTAAAACAGACGGAATAAAATAACCAAATTTGCTTTATCATTAACTGGTAAAACAGACGGATTTAAGCAGCCAAATCTGCTTTACCATTAATTGGTAAAACAGAAGGATTAAAATAATAATAATATCTTCTTTATTATTCGTCGGTAAAACAGACGGAATAAAATAACCAAATTTGCTTTATCATTAACTGGTAAAACAGACGGATTTAAGCAGTCAAATCTGCTTTACCATTAATCGGTATACCAAACGGATTAAAATATTTGTTTTATTATTCATCGGTAAAACAGACGGAATAAAATAACAAAATCTGCTTTATCATTAATCGGTAAAACAGATGAATTTAAACAGTTTAATCTGCATTACCATTAACTGGTAAAACAAATTTGACTGTTTTCAGTAAAAAAAAAAATCCCCAATCTACTAATTTTCAGTGAAATATCACTGTTTTTTAATGGAAAACTTACTAAATTAATTCAGTTTCTAAATTCTGACAAATAAAATTAAGATTTAATTTTAAAAAAATTCCTAGAAAATAGTTTTGTGTAGAGAAAAATGAAATTTTTTTTTTGAATCAAAGACAGACCCCTTTTTGAGTTGTAATAGTTCGGCTCTCTGGCTTCGAGTGGACCACTGTCCAAAGAGAGTTTATTCAGTCGAGTCAACGAACCATATAAAAATTTGGCCAAGAGCGCGCCCGAGTTAAATCCTTTCGGCACGATAAAAAGGAATAAGAAAACGAAAAATACAGTAAGGTATATATATGTATTTATATATGTGGGTGTATGTATGTAATGCAAGGTAGATGAATCGGGAGGCTTGGCACGCGATGGAAGTCCCCTTTTTCTCTCTCTCTCTCTCGCGCTTTTTCTTTTTTTTTTCTTGATTCACAGAAGCAAGTATGGACCGAATCCAAGCAACTGCAGATTTCTGCTCGAATCTCTTGACTTGAATGCTCCCCAACACGGAAAATTTCCTCTATTCCGTGTTTTTTTTTTTTCTCTCTTTTTTTATGCCTCATCCTTATGGCCTTATATCCACCGTCAATACATATTTGTCGTATTCGCATTGCTAGTTTTCCTCAGTTTTTGAGAATCATTTCATTGGGTGCGAAAAAAGTGTCTTTTACATTTTTTTTTTTTAATCGAAATATATTTTTTTACTTTTTTTTCAATTATTTATTTTTTTTATTTATCACAATTTTTAATAATTTCCTATTTTTATTTATCACAATTTTAATTATTTCAATCATGTCAACGTAGATTAGTGATTAGTGTATTGAACTTCGGTGCATTAGATTACGATGTTCGCTTCCCGCCAGAGTTAAAAATTATTATTTCAATCATTGTATAATTAAAACTTTGCTGTGACAGCGAACTTATTTGTTCAAATTACGTTTTCTAAAATAGGGACTAAAAATTTGCTGTGGGGGTAAAAAAAATTTACAGTGAGAGTTAATTTTATATTTAATTTATCACACAAATTTGTTGTCATAGCAAATAATTTTTCCTAGGTTTCCTTTGTTTTATATTAGTTTTAATAAATATTTTTAAATTTTGAAACAAATTTTTATTTATAGTTTCGATTATCAAAAGAGATATAGAAAATATTTAATTAAACGACTTTTTTTCCCCTGTATATGACAAATTATTTTTTTTCTCGTTCAATTCGTAATAGGAAAAATAACCTATCTTTAAAGTTTGCGGTAATAAATATAAATGTTGCCTGATTTTCCACTAATATCAACTGCAGAAAAGCAATTTTTCCCATATAGCTATATGTGAATATTTGTCATATAAAAACAAAAAGGGTGAAAAAAAAGCGAAATCGATTCACGTTTTACTGCCATAAATATTGTATGTAGCTGTTTTCCTCCAGTTTATTATCGAAGTTCTGGACAATGGAACGAAAATAATTTTTTTTTAAATTAGCATAGAAAAAGTTTGATGTGGCAGCGAACTATTGTCATATCAAATTACGTTATTTATTTATTTTTTTTTATTAATATAGGGACAGCGAACAAATTTTCTGTGGTGTCAAAAAAGTTTTCTGTGACAGTAAATTAAAAAAAAAATTATGTTTATCACAGCAAACTTTTTCGTTGTTACAGCAAAAAATTTAGCTGTGGTTACTAATATAGGTACAGCGAATAAATTTTCTGTGGAGTCAACCTTGTTTGCTGTGACAATAAATTTTTAATAATAATTAACACTGATATTGTTTATCACAGCAAACTTTTTTGTTGTCATAGCAAAAAAAATTTAGCTGTAGTTACTAATGTAGGGGCAACGAACAAATTTTCTGTAGGGTCAAAGAAGTTTGCTGTAATAGTAAATTTTTGAATATTAATACTGATATTGTTTATTACAGCAAAATTTTTCGTTGTCATAGCAAAAAATTTAGCTGAGGCTACTAAGCGAATAAATTTTCTTTGAAGTCAACCTCGTTTGCTGTGACAGTAAATTTTTAATAATAATTAACACTGATATTGTTTATCATAGCAAACTTTTTTGTTGTCAGAGCAAAAAAAATTTCGCTGTAGTTACTAATGTAGGGGCAGCGAACAAATTATCTGTAGGGTTAAAAAAGTTTGCTGTGACAGTAAATTTTTGAATATTAATACTGATATTGTTTATTACAGCAAACTTTTTCGTTGTCATAGCAAAAAATTTAGCTGAGGCTACTAAGCGAATAAATTTTCTTTGGAGTCAACCTCGTTTGCTGTGACAGTAAATTTTTAATAATAATTAACACTGATATTGTTTATCATAGCAAATTTTTTTGTTGTCAGAGCAAAAAAAATTTCACTGCAGTTACTAATGTAGGGGCAGCGAACAAATTTTCTGTAGGGTTAAAAAAGTTTGCTGTGACAGTAAATTTTTTAATATTAATACTGATATTGTTTATTACAGCAAAATTTTTCGTTGTCATAGCAAAAAATTTAGCTGAGGCTACTAAGCGAATAAATTTTCTTTGGAGTCAACCTCGTTTGCTGTGACAGTAAATTTTTAATAATAATTAACACTGATATTGTTTATTACAGCAAACTTTTTCGTTGTCATAGCAAAAAAATTTAGCTGTGGTTACTAATTTTGATAGATCCGATAGCAAACAACAGTTAGCATCTGTATTCCTTTCTGTGTACTACGAAAATAAAAAAATTTAATTTTTTTGTGAATAAGAAAAGCAATTTTGAAGTTAAAGAAATAATTTTTTGATTTTCTTTTTTTAAAGTATTTTTTTTTTTTTTTGTTTAAAACTATTTGAATAATCGTTAAATCAAAAGCAAAAGACTTTATTGATTCTCGAAAATGTTGCAAATGAAGATATGCATACGATTTCAAGACCGTTAATTAAAAGCGAGCGAGAGAGAGAGAGAGAGATAGAATTTCTGGTTGTAGACTTTTCATTAACCCGCCTCCGCTCGATTGTTCGCGATTTATTCTACTTTTCAGTTCCAACATAGTCGAATACGAGAGACCGCGAGGTCGGAAGTGGAATTTTACGATTCATTTAGCGTTTTGTCCTCTCTGTGTAGAATGGGTTAATCTAGGGTTGGGTTAACCGGAAGCACGATGGTACCAATGGAACTCCATAGTGATAGAGGTATATATATCTATATACCAGGAGAGAGAAAGAGAGTGAGAGAGAGAAAGAGAGTTCAAAGACTTCTTTTCTCTTTTTTCCCTCTTCTCTCAAAGTATATATATAACCCCCTCCCTCCCTCCCCCCTCCTACACACCAATACACAGGAGGTTATTACTTGGGGAAAGGTGTATTCCTTTATTACATTTTCTCTACTGCTTCTCTCTGATTCGAAACTTTTCTCTCTCTCTCTCGACTTTTTGTTTTTTCAACTGATTAATCCACTGTGCGCACGGGGCGATAAGGATATCAGATAATGCAATCAACTTTTAAAGGAATTCCAAATTGTTTGATTAGTACTACGGAACAAGACTAATCCTATATATATATATATATTGGCCGTGGGGGACGTTTTAATCTATGGAAAGTTTTCTTCAAGAGAGAAAAGAGAGACAGTTTGTAGACCTCTTGAAAAAATTTATCATAGAAAGGATTGTAAAAGTGATTGTAAAAGTCTTCTCTTTTTTAAAATTCACTTGAGAATTTGGCAAAAAAGAAAAAGAAAGAAAGAAGTGTTTCTGAAAATTCAGACTCGTATCGTTCAATTAAGAAAATGAAGTCGCGGTGGCGCTAGGAAAGGCGAGGCTGTGAGCCAAGCCGCACAGAGCTCGCTGTGGCCGATTAAATGCTCGTATGTCGCTTTATTAAATCCCGTTTTAATCTGGGAAAATGAAAACGACCCGCGTAGCATCTCTCTCTCTCTCTCTCTCTTTTTTTTTGCGAAAGAGTGAGAGAGATGCTCTTAATCTCGCACCGTCGTTCCGCACAGTGGCGCTTACATTTCGTTCTTTCGCTTGTATTTGCACGCTCGCCGCCTTGATTTACCCGCGCGGTAACGCAAACGCGATAAAACCCAACTTTACCTCGTACTCGCGGATACGGATTACTGTCTTGGCTCGACTCCGATTCATATATATATATATATATATATATATACATATATACTTTCGATTACATTTACCCTCTCCTTCTGACAGTAATAATAATTCCCTATGTAAATTCATTTCCTTTTTTCCAAGCCATATCCAAAAAAAAATTACTCTTCTCATTTTATAAAATTATTTACCCAATTTTTTATTTAAAAAAATTTTTAATTAACCTAATATAATAATTAAGAAATGAAAGGGTTTAAAATATCTTCAATTGAAACAGCGGTAAGTTTCAATGGAACTTTTGAAATGTTTCACTAAAATAACGAAAGTTTTTGCTATTCTAGAGAAACATATTTAGCTGTTCCAAAGAAAAAACGCTGGGTAAATTTTGTTGCGGGTAATTTTCACCAATGCTAATTCACATAGACGGTGTGGCGCCCTCAACTAGGATAAAATTTGTTGCAGGTAATTTTTATAGCGATTTTGGGGTAAAAATTCGACTTTTTTTTCGTGTGATCCCAGATAAAGATTTTTTTCTCCGTGGCACTAAAAATTATATTTATTTAAGAATCTCTTGGCGCCTGTTTAAAAATATTTTCTATGTATTTATTTTTACAGTTAGAATATATTAAAATGAGAAACACATTCTTAAATTAAGAAATATTCTACTCTCTAAATTTGAGTCAGTAGAAATTTTACTAATTCAATCAGTACTTTTCATTTTAACTGAAGTTTCAGTTATTTTTTGAAATTTACTAATATATAATTAGTGAATATACAAGCAATAGAAAATAACTTATGTAAAACAGTAATTTGTATATAACATAACCTTTAAAATTAACTATTAAATCAGTAGATTTTGCGACCGCCGCCATATATTTATATTACTTATTCAATCAGTAATTGATATTTTACTAATTGAATCAGTAAATTTCTACTAATTGCCAGTTGCTCAATTCTCGCTATGGAAAATTAGTAGATTTCTACTGCTAATCAGTGAAATATGACTAATTCAGATTTAGAGAGTACAGAAAAAATTCTTAAATTAAGAAATATTCTACAGAAAAAATTCTTAATTTAAAAAGTATTTCTTATTATAAGAATATTCTATTCTAACTGTAAAAAATATAATAACAATTGTAATAAAACGCAAGGAAAATATATTCTTAATACCCGAAGAATACCAGAAATTTTAAAAATTCGGATAAATGAAAATTCTTTGAATTGCAAATTTTGGAATTTAAAAATTTAAATGACTTAAAATTCTAATTAATATGAGAATTCGGATTAATATTAAATTATTATAATGGACATATTATACACCCAAAGAAATGATTTCTTTGATTTAAAGAAACCAATATCTTTGAATTGTTTTTTTTTTCATTTGAAATAAAATTTACTTTGTGTCAAAGTAATTGATTTCATTCAATCAAAGAAACCATTTTTCTGGAAATAATATTTGGCTAAATTAGAATTTTTTAAATAAAAAATTTATCAACGTGAAATGTTGTGAAATAAAAATACTATTTAACAAAAATTCCATATCTAAAAAATTGATAAAGTCTAAAATTTCGTTTAAAAATGAAATTCTGTCAAATTTTTTTAATTTGTTATCTAAAAAAAATCTCTTAGATAAAATTTTGTTTAAAAACGAAATTCTGTCAAATCATAAAATAATAATTCGTCTAAAAAATAATAACACTTCCATTAAAATTTTAATGATTATAATAAGAAATTCTTGCAGTACCATTTTTTTTTCTTCTACACTGAGAAAAAAAATTAAGTGTTTGCAACAAAATTGTTTGGTTAGGCAATTTTGGTTCTTGTAACCAAATTTTGGTTGGCTGAAACAAAGTCGTAGAGTTATCTCAACCAAACATTTGGTTAGGCCAACCAAATTATTTGGTTGAACATTTTTAAATTTCAACCAAAATTTGGTTACGACAACAAAATAATTAGATTAACACAACAAAATAGTTTGGTCTAAAAAACCAAATGATCGTTTGTTGTCCTAACCAAAATTTGGTTGTGACAACCAAATAATCTGATTTGCTCTCAGCTTATAGCTTAACAGAATTGTTAGTTTAAATCTCTCACAAGGATGGGTAGTCCAGTGGTCAGAACTCCCGACTTTCAGTTTTAAAGCAGGTTCGATCCCAGGCGGAGATGAGATTTTTCAAAGTGCACAAATATTTCAATTGGATAAATATAAATTCAATGTCAAATTGATAATAAATAAATAATAAAATAAATAAAAGAGATAAAAAGAAAAGAAATAAGGTAGAATAAAATTTTTAATTTTACAAAAAAACTGCTTGTTTAATCAACCAAACATTTTTGTTGACCTAACAAAAAAAAATTTGGTTGAGCTAACCAAACATTTTTGTTATGCCAACAAAAAACACTCAACCAAATTTTTTGGTTGACTCAAACAACCAGTTTAGTTGCTTAAATACCAACAAAATTTTTTTGTTGGCCCAACCAAATTTTGGTTGCTCTGAATAAACATTTTTCTCAGTGTAATTTTTAGTATATTTATTTAGTTTAGTAAAATTTTCTTTAAAATAAAAATTTTAACAAATAATTTTTATGGAAAATTTTTTACGAAATACATTAGTTCTAATTTTTTATTAATATTTATTTAGTTTAATGAAATTTCTCTTTAAAATGAAAAATATAACAAATTATTTTTAATAGAAAATTCTTGTGGATTTTTTTTTCCCAATTTTTAGTAAAATTTATTTATTTTAGTATTTATTTAACTAAATTTTTTGGTTTATTAAAATTTTCATGTGAAAAAAAGACTGAAAATTTTGTTAGAAATTTTGCACTAAATTTAAATTATTGAACAAATTCCCACTTAGAGAGAGAGAGAGAGTTTCTTTTAATACTTTTCATGTGACCTTTTCAAAAAAAAAATTAAATATTGCAATCCACCTAATTTAATTATTCTAAAATTCACATCACATTTTTGATATAGAATGAAATTAATTTAATTGTCAGAACTACTCTCTAAATTTTAATCAGCGATAAGTATACCACTGGTACCAATCAGCGGATATTCGCTGAAAAATCAGTGAAATTCCACTAATTCATAAGTGCATATAAGCTAATTAGAATCAGTGGTATACTTATAGCTGAGAATCAGCGAGATTCCGCTGATTCAAATTTAGAGAGTATAAAACGAATTTTATAAAAGAATTTATTTTCGAATTTTTATCCGAGAATCTAAATTTACAAATGTCACATTATATAAAAAGAATTGAATGTATATATTTGTGTTCATTAAATCAATGAGCTTTTCTTTAGTTATATATGGATCGATATCGTACTATTTTATATATATATCTCTAATTTTGTATTATAGTGCACGACGACTCGTTTTAATATTTCTCTCTCTCTCTCTCTTCCGGCGATAGAAATAAAATGTATCTCTTGTTATTAATTCAGTTGAGTTTGGCTATTTAAATTCATAGCATTATATTTCAGAGAAATCGATATCATTGCATTACTAAAAGTCTTTTTCTGGAAAACAGGTTTTATCGATCTGCACGAAAAGCGCATTTATTCACTCAACTCTCTCTCTACTCTCTCGACTAAAGAATATACGATATATATATATATATATATAGTTTTCAGGAACCCGACTTGACTAGCTGGCTTGGGCAAATAAGGCAAAGGGGTGCGAATCCACTTAACGATTTCTCAAATCCCTCCGTTATCGGTGGTGATTAAGACGCTGGTGTGAACCGACAGTGGAGCTTTCCTGCATTTTCTCATTATCTTCGAGACCTGGGCTCCTTACGAAACTCGTTGATTCCGTAAAAAAAGGGGAGGGTGGGGGGGGGGGGTTACAGATAATAGGGGGAGGGTGATAGAGAAGGGCGCAACACCAAATCGAAAGGGAAACAGGCAAAGTAAAAGTATTAGAAAGAAACTTGAAGAAGGAAATAAATAAAATAGACTCCTCTTTTTCTCTTTCTTTCTTTCATTTCTACTTTGGCCAGAAATAATTAAAAGACAACTCACTCTTAATCCTGAATGAAGAATACTAAGGGCTTCTTTTTTCTCGAATTAAACTTTCTTTCTTTTTTTCTGTAGAAAAAAAATTTTTTGATGCTTCACTTTTTCGTGTTTTTTATTAAGTTTGAAAAAAATTTTTTTCGACAGTTTTAATCGAAAGGAGAGGGAAGAAAAAAAAATTTACCAATCTTTGTAAATAAGAAAAGAGAAAGAAAAAGTTTTTCGATCAATGTAATAACGAGAGTTTTATATATTTTCTCGAATAAAATAGAACTCTCAAAAAGTTAGCTTGAAATAATACTCGTCGAGGAAGATTGTTCTCCATCTCAGGTACCATATATATAGAAAACTTTTATATGTCCAATAGCAATTGAATAATCGGAGAAAAATTGCTCTCTCTTTCTCTTTCTCGCTATATATTATATATATATATATATATATATGTACACGAAATCGAGTGATTTTACTCGCAATTTAACGCTCCTAAAACTCTTGATCTTTCAATGAAAAAATTTATATATATTCAAAATTCGAGAATTTTTTCTTATTCATAAAATTATTTTCTAAGTTAAAAAGCTTTTTTTCTAAAAAAAAAAATTTTTTTTTAAGGTTATGTAATTGTTATAATTTTTTATGTAAATATATTTTCCGTAGGTTTTCTCGAAAAATACTTGACAGATTGAATTTTTTCGTGATTTACGATAAATAAAAGTAAAATTTTGTGGAAAACTTAAAAATCCCACTAGGAAAGATTCCCCGGAAAGTGCCCCCTGCAGGTTCTATCAGAATTCCGCCGGTACTTCCATCAGAGTTCCAAAGAATTTCCGACGCAATTCCGATTAATTTTTTTCAAAATTTTTAGAGTCCTAATTCCGTCGGAATTCCGTCAGAATTCCGTCGGATCTCCATCGGAAATTCCGATTAATTTTTTTCAAAATTTTTAAAGTCCTAATTCCGTCGGAATTCCGTCAGAATTCCGTCAGAATTCCGTCGGATCTCCATCGGAAATTCTTTGGAACTCCGATGGAATTCCGACGGAATTACGTTGGAAGTTCCGGCGGAATTCTGATAGAACCTCCAGGGGGCACTTTCCGGGGAATCTTTCCAAGTGGGATAGTATAAGAATTCGTTAACATGTGCCAAAGTATATTTATTTATTTATTTTTTTACATGTAAGCGGCGTTTCAAAACAGAAAAAATTTCACCTTTCGATCAAAATACTAAAATTAAAGAAATTATAAAATATATTAATATAGAAACATAATTGTTTCTTAAAACTTATAAACAATAATAATAACAAAATTAATATTTTGTTCAAAAAAAATTTTTTATTAAAAAATTGCATATTTAGAGAAATGACTAAAATTGTATTGTCGCCATATTAAATGTTCATAAAATACGCAATTGTTCAAAAATAAATTTTTTAGGACACAATATTAATTTTATTTTATTAATTTTTAATATTTATTAATTACTAATTTCATTTTATATTCATATATTATAATTATTATACTTTATTTTGATTATAATTGTTATATTATATTTTTATTATAATTATAATATTATATTTATAATTTATTTTATTAATTTAATTTATTTTATTAACTTTGTTTTATTTTCCAAGAAAACATGCGGAGAACATTTTAATATTAAATTACAAAAAACAAATGATCTTAAGAATGCAATTTCATTCTGTATACACACAAAAAAAAATAACTTTTATTGATTTAAAGAAAATTCCTTTAATTTAAATAATCGGTTACTTGACTATTTATCAAATAAATATTTACTTGTACTAAATAATTTTTATTTACATTAAATAAACTGTATTTGATTAAAATAATCGTGCGTATATTTGAAACAAATACCATTTAATTAACTGAAATAAAAATTATTTGTAAATATTTATTTGATAATAAATTAAGTAACCGATTATTTGAATCAAATAAATTTTGTTTTTTATGTACAACGTGAAAAAAAAAATCTTTATACCTGGAACAGCGATACGTTTCACTAAAACAGCAAAATTTTTCGCTATTCTAGAGAAACATATCATTGTTCCAGATAAAGAATTTTTTCTGTAAATGTTTACTCTCTAAATTTGAATTAGTGAAAAGTGAGCTACTAATTCCCATTAGTAAGAATTTTTACTAATTTTTAGTAAAGTATTAGTATTTGATTTAGTAGTTTAAATTTTTTTACTAAAGTTTTAGTAAAAATTGACTAAAAATTAGTAAAAATTCTTACTAATTTAAATTAGTAGCTCAATTTTCACTAATTCAGATTTAGAGAGTATAAAAAAAATTCTCTAAATCTGAATTAGTAAAAAAGTTAACTAATTTGAATTAGTAACTCACTTTTTGCTTCTCAATTAATAAAATTTTACTAATTATTAGTAACTTTTACTAACAATTAGTAAAATTTTACTAATTCTAAAGCTTTTTGCTTCTCAATTAGTAAAATTTTACTAATTATTAGTAACTTTTACTAACAATTAGTAAAATTTAACTAATTCTAAAGCTTTTTGCTTCTCAATTAGTAAAATTTTACTAATTATTAGTAAATTTTACTAACAATTAGTAAAATTTAACTAATTCTATAGCAAAAAGTGAGTCACTAATTTAAATTAGTAAACATTTTTACTAATTCAGATTTAGAGAGAAAGAAAACAGTTTTTAGATAAAAAAAACTTAGTTAATTATTTAATTACTTGCCGAATAGAAGCTCTTACTCCTTAAAAAATATTCTTCCAAAAAAAAATAGACAGACATACCTGAAACCAAAAAAAAAACAAAAATTAGTTAAAAATTTATAAAATTTTGTTTTTCCCTACTGTATTTTAAAAAAGAAAAAAAGCTCATTGTATAGAATTACTGCGTATAAAATGCAATAATCAAATAGACATACGTGCAGAAATAAGGGGGTTAAGGAAAATAATAGTGCAAGAGAGACAGAGCGCATTAAAGAAGAAAACGAGACCGAAATTGCAAATGCAAATGGAAATGAGAGTATGGCACTTTGTGTAAGAAATGATTTCCTCGCGCATTCTTGGTGACTTATGAAAGGTTCGTGCGTCGGTGCGATAAAGAGGGGAAGAAAAAGCTCGCGAGATACTTCCGGAAGGAAATGGCATTGATATCCGTGTTATTTTGTTCTCGCGTCACGAGAGAGAGAGAGAGAGATAAAACGAAAGAGAACCAATATCTATTCACTGCTCGCCGCTTACCGCTGGTCATAAAATGAAATAATGCGATTTCCTCTACATCGAGAGATCACTTTTTTTTTCTCTCTCTCTCTCTCTCTCTCTCTCTTTTATTCTTAAAAAAGTCTCGAAAACCTCTTGTTCTGCTTTCGTTGCTCTCTTCACGAGTTGGCAATTTACGCTTAGTGTTTTCTTTTTCCTTCCAAAAGTTTCTATCCTTTTAACACTGGTACACGCCCCTATTACAATTTTTTCCTTTTTTTTCAACAAAGCTGCTAAATCAGATAGTTAGATAAATTATATATATATATATACACTTTTCTGCGAAACTTTAATCATGAAGAAAGTTTAAACAAAAGTTTTTTGCAAGTTAAAATTCATGAAAATGAAAATTTTCTTATCTTAAATGAATACTATGAAACTCTGATGTAATGATCCTTTTAGATTTCTGTTTTATCTCTCTCTCTCTCTCTCTCTCTCGATGTAGTATTTTAATTTTTCAACTTATTTTATATCTTCATTTTTTTTATCCTTGCTTCGTTACTTATTATTTTAATTTAAATTTCGTTATATCTATTTATTTTAATTTTCGTTCTGATATTTATTTTTCTTCTCTTTCTATACTTTTTACCTCCATTTTCCCTCTCCTTTTTATTTACCTTCTCCTTTTTTATTTTCCTTGTCCTTTTATTTTAACTCGTTTATTTTTTATTTACTTTAATTAGTTCCTTTTTTAGTTTCTTCTTTAGTTTCCATCTTCAGTTTCTGTTTAGTTCCTTTTTTAGTTTTTTTTCCGTTTTTCGTTTTTTTTTTTTAGTTTTTTTTAGTTCCTTTTTTTATTCGTTCTCCTTACTTTAATTTACGTTCACTTGCTTTTATTTTAATTCACTTTTATTTATTTTAATATACATTTATTTTCAATTCATTTATTTTTTATTTAATTACTGCTCAAGACGACAAATATTTTTTATATTAAATAAATTTCGTTCTATTTTTATAATATTATTATTATATTATAATTACTGTTATTTTATATTTTGTTTATTTTTTTATTTAATTAATTAATTAACTAAGTTGACGCGACTTAATTATTAAAGCTGTTTCAAAATTTTTTAACTTTACGTTTCAATTAATGTGGTATTTTAATCTTTAACTCTCGGTTTAAATATATTTATATATATATATAAATTATTGCTTTCATCGTACAAATTTTTTAATCATTTTATTATATTTTAAATTAATCGGTTTAAATATTAAATTAATATTGAAACACGAAGTTAAATTTTACGCGGGGGTTGAAAAAAAAAGTTAATTGCCAAGGACTTCACGAGGGTTTTAGTAATTTCCTGGAAGCGAAGCAGAGCAAAATAATAATAATAAAAAAAAAGAAAAAAAGAAAAAAATAGAGCGACAGAGGATTCACTGCTTAAATATTTTAATTAAAACAATAGTGACATGATTGAGTAAGAGGAAACATACGATTCTTTTCTTTTTTATTTCTACATTCATTTTATAATTGCTATATGGCTGTTATACACTTTTTTTCTTTCTACGCACAAAAACCAATATTTATTCTGTCGCGGAAAAAAAAATTAAAAAATAAAAATAATTTTCGGATTTTTGAAAAATTTTCTATTTTTGTAAATAATTTTTTTATTTATTTATTTAAATAAGTTGACGGGACAATAATAATATTAAATAATAATGACAATAATATAATAATAATAATAATAATAATAATAATAATAATAATAATAATAATAATAATCAAAATAATAATAATAATATTATAAATAAGTAAAGTAATTTTTACTATTTGCAAAGTAAATCCTAAACTGTTTGAGAATTTTCTCATGTTTGTGGAAATTTTGTTCTGAAAATAGTAAAAAATAGTAATATACTACGAAGAAATAGTAAAAAAATACTATATTCACTCCGAAGAAAATTTTACTATTTCAGTATAGTAATTTTTTCTATTTCCGAAGCAAAAGTTGCGAGAAATACGCAGAAGTTTCGATCAGTTCATGTTAATTTACTTTGGTAGTATAGTAAAAATTACTTTAAAATTTTTTTTTCCATGTAATTTTAAAAATAGAATCTTGGCTCCTAATTAAAAATATAATTCATTAATTCTTAATTAATGTATTAATTATTTAAATAATTTTTTTTCAGTATATTTTATTTATTATTATTTATTTATTATTCATTAATTATTTATTTATTTGTTATTTATTAATTATTAATTTATTATTTATTTGTTATTTATTAATTATTAATTTATTATTTATTTGTTATTGTTTAGGATTTAATCATTGAACATTATTTAACTTAGAGAAAATTCAATAAATCTTTAATCTCGACACCATACACTAGGTTTTCTCAATTCAGCGCCAAAATTCACACTCACACACGCACGACACTCTCATTGTACGCGAACGACGCAACACACACCTTCAAACCACACTCAGGCGACAACTCACACTTTGTCACGCATCAATCACTTATTAGTATCTCATTAGCATTCAACACGGAAGGAAGCTCTCGCATTAAGCAAGGCGTATTTTTTTTTTTGGTTGGTTTTTCTCAATGCTAAATTTCAAATAAAGTGAACACCGTTTGTGCTCATTAAATTTACTTTATTATTTTGTGTCCATTATAATTAAAACTATAAAATTCAAACTTTTGTTTTCGACGCCACGGCGTGGTCAAGCCGTGACCAAATTTGCGCGCATCGCTTGTGTACATATCTGAATTAATCGAAATAAAATCGTTGTTTAATTTCACCTGAACACTTCTCATTCCTTTTAGCAAATCTCATACATTTGGTCCTTCGAGCCGGATAGTGTTCAGTGAAAAATTGAAACGTGCAAGTTCAACAGGTACAGTGAAAGGCAAGTGTAGTGCGCAGGTGGTGGGGACTCAAGGCTCTCGCTCTGTGACGGACATCGACTTGCCCGGCGATTCTCAGTGTCGGCCATATTGGCTTCTCTCCACACTATATTACTCTCTCTCTCAACACGTTGTGCGCGCTCTCTCTCTCTCTCATTGGAAAGTGCTCTCTCTCTCTCAACACGTTGTGCGCGCTCTCTCTCTCTCTCTCTCTCATTGGAAAGTGCTCTCTTTCTCAACACGTTGTGCGCGCTCTCTCTCTTTCTTTCAACACAGTGCTCGCTCAGTGTAACAGACTAGAGATCCGCTCGCCCGGTTTCAGTGTCAGCCATCTTTGCTCGGTTCGTCTCTTCACTTTCCGATCCCTCACGACCGTCTCCGACGGAAACCGAATTTTTTGATTCTCTCCTCACACACTTCTTGCTCAACTCTCGCCATGAACACTGATTCAAAAGAATCTGTCAACTCAGCTGACGAAACTCAACCACCAAACAAGGAACAATCTCATGCTCAAACTCTTCTCTCACCAGATACGGAAATTAAAGAAGTAATTTCAACAATGGAAAAGCTCACAGTTAAAGAGGAAAGCTCAACTGTCAAAAATGTGGATTCTCAACCAAGTACATCTCAAGGTCAATACAACATTTCAAAAAAAGGTGCACACTCATACAAAGGTAAAGATAAGTTTATCAAAGACACTCATGCCGACCACTCGGTGTGGCTCAATTTCAAGGTTGCTACTCAAACGAGTAGACTCAACTTAATGATAGAATCATTTGAACAACTTCAAAAATTCTCAAGCCGGTATTCACTCAGCGAGCTCAACTCAATGAAAACAATCTTTGAGGATCTCTGGACGGAATTTTCACAGGCTCATGAAGAAATCGGGGAAAAATGTGACAACTCATTTTTTACAACTCCTTACATGACGGAGGAATGTTTTGAACAGGGATTCAAAACTTTCATGGACTCAAAGATTACAATCAACTCACTCATCGAACAACTTAAACAACCAGTGTCACAATTAACTCAACAAACAGAAAACTCTCAACCTAAACGCCGACAGCTCCCAGAAATTTCATTGCCAAAATTTTCTGGGGATTACTCGGCTTGGACCTCATTCAGAGATTTATTTCAATCACTTGTCGGGCAAAATTCAGAAATCTCAGGAGTGGAAAAAATGCATTATTTACGGACATCTCTTACTGATGAGGCAGCTCAATTGATTGCCAATCTCCCCCTCTCAAGTGACTCATTTTATTCGGCTTGGGAATTACTCACTTCTCGCTATGAAAATAAACGGTTACTTATTGCATCTCAAATGGACAAACTTTTCAACTCAAAGATTATCTCACCAAAATCAGCTGGAGATCTCAATGCGCTCATCACCACTACAACGGAATCACTCAATGCACTCACTTCTCTCGGTGCTCCAGTTGACTCATGGGATCTAATTCTTGTTCATTTTATCATTCGAAGATTGGACACTCAAACCAGGGAATCCTGGGAAGTTAAACAAGGCTCACGGACAACATCCCCTACTTACAAAGAACTCAAGGACTTTCTCACTGGGCGTGCTCGTGCCCTTGAAAATATGCAGTTAAATTCAACTCAATATTCTCAGGCAGCAAAATCAACGGCGTCAACCTCAACCTCAAAGTCAACTCAATCAACATCAAAATCAGCAAGGGCTCTCACTGCTTCTCATCAAGACTACGGATTTGCTTGCTCATGTTGTCAACAATCTCACTATATTGTAGTTTGTGAGAAATTCAGGAACCTTTCTACTCAAGACAGACGAGAGTTTGTCAAAACTCAACGGCTGTGTTATAATTGTTTGGGGAGACACTCAGCTCACTCTTGTCAAAGCGACAAGCGGTGCAGGGAATGCAACGGTAAGCATCATACAATGATTCACGTTGATGACTCACGGACGAAATCAACCAAGGATGCTTCTCAATCAACAACAACACAACCTGCTCAAAGTGATGACAGCTCAAATTGACTAAATAATTTGACATCTCAAGGTAACAATCATTTTAATATCAGACCTATTGTGCTTCTCGCTACTTCTCAAGCTCTGCTGCTTCTCAGTTCCGGACTCACTCATCCAGTGAGAATTCTCTTAGACTCCGGATCAGAATTATCTTTCATTTCGGAAAGGCTTGTCTCTAAACTCAATCTCACACGGCAATATTCAAATATTTCAATTGTTGGGATTGGAGGAACTGCATCTGGCAATACTCGAGGATTGGTCTCAATCAAGCTTCAATCAATTCATTCTTTTCATACGCTTTTGCTTAATGCTTATATCCTATCAAAACTATCCTCTTCTCTTCCTTCAATCACGCTCTCTGCTCAATCAATTCCTGAATTCAAAAATTTACAATTAGCTGATCCTCAATATTTTCGCAGCTCAAACATAGATCTCATCATTGGAGCGGATCACTATGGGCAATTACTTCAACCAGACATCATTAAAGGAACGGAATCATCACTCACTGCTCAAAAAACACTCTTTGGTTGGGTCATTCTTGGACCTGTCAAGGTTTCCTCACCACAAGCTTGTCAATCTTATCATCTCTCGGTCAATCATGAACTCAATGATCTACAAGACCTTCTTACTAAATTTTGGGTTCAGGAGGAAGTACCACTCAAGGAAAAGGACTCACTCACACCGGACGAATTAGAGTGTGAAACTCATTTTCAAAATACTCATTCACGGGACTCAACTGGAAGGTACATCGTACGACTACCACTTAATCAACCTGCAAGTCAACTGGGCGACTCACTACTTACTGCTCAACGATGTTTAAAATCAATGCTCAATCGGATCTTAAAAAATCCAATTTATGGGGATCTCTATCATGCTTTTCTCAAAGAGTACGAAAAGGACAATCATATGGTTCGTGCTCCATCAACTGATCAATTATCACAAGTGTACTATCTACCTCATCACGGCGTACTCAGGGAACAAAGTACAACCACAAAGTTAAGGGTTGTATTTAACGGATCAAGCTCAACCAGCTCAGGTTACTCTCTCAATGACATTCTTCACACAGGGGCGAAACTTCAAAAGGATATTTCAGACGTGCTACTCTGGACCAGAAGGTTCAAATACATCTTCTCAACAGACATTACAAAAATGTTTCGTCAAATCAAGGTCCATCAACTTGACTGGGATCTTCAACGGATTTTATGGATAGATAGCAATCAACAGGAGGTACCATATCAACTCACGACTGTCAGTTACGGGACGAAATCAGCACCTTTTTTGGCAGTTCGTGCAATTTTGCAACTTATTCAGGATGAAGGTCATTTCTTTCCTCTAGCGGTACCTGTACTCATCAATGGTAGATATGTAGACGATATTTACGGCGGAGCTGATCAACTCAAGGAACTTATTCCCATTGCTCAACAAACGGAGGAACTTCTCAATCGGGGAGGCTTTCCATTAGCCAAGTGGCAAAGCAATCATCCTGATTTGGTTAAAATCATTGCACCTGGACAAATTTCATCACAAACTCATTTATTTGAAAGCAATATCACAAAGGTACTTGGTCTCTCATGGTGCACTCAAGATGACTGTTTCAAGTTCACAACACAAATCTCTACTCAATCTATGGAACGGATTACTAAACGATCTATACTCTCAGAAGTGGCTCAATTGTTTGATCCACTTGGATTTCTTTCACCTTTCACTATTCGGGCTAAGATATTATTACAGGAACTCTGGCTCGAAAAAATCGGATGGGATGAATTAATCTCGGAATTACTCATCAAAAAATGGCTCAAATTCAAAAGGGAATTTTCTCAACTATCAACAATCTCAATACCCCGATGGCTTTATCTCACATCATCCTCAACGGTGGAACTTCACGGATTCTCGGATGCTTCTCAATTTGCAATGTCAGCAGTCATCTTTATCAAATCAACAGAACTAGGACTCAAACCACAAATCAACCTCATCTGTGCAAAAACCAAAGTTGCACCACTCAAACGAATCACCATTCCAAGGTTGGAACTCACAGCAGCGCAATTATTAACAAGACTTATGGCTTACACTCAACGGTCGCTGGATTTACCACATGTACCGGTCTTCATGTGGACAGATTCTCAAGTGACTCTAAATTGGATCCAAAGTCACCCATCACGTTGGAAAGATTATGTTCGGAACAGGGTTTCATTCATTCAAGACCAATTACCTCATGCTCAATGGCGGTTTATCAAGGGTAAGGAAAATCCAGCAGATTGCGCATCAAGAGGTTTGGCAATCTCACAACTAAAGGATCATACTCTCTGGTGGAACGGACCCTCTTGGCTATCGGACTCATCGGATCAATGGCCATCCCCAAAGCTCAAGGAAGATTCATCAGCTCAACTCGAAGAGCGGCCAGGACTCTCTCTCATGGTTTCAACAGATCCTCATTCTCAACTCTGGGATTTAATAGAGCGGTACTCATCCATTAAACGACTGTTGAGAATTACCTCAATCTGTTTCAGGGTCATAAATACTCTCAAACAAATTCCACAATCATCTCTGGCAACTCCACTCACTCCTGGCGATCTCAACAAATCACTTCTTTACTGGGTTCGAGTCACTCAAGCGGCATATTTTTCAATGGAATTGAACAACATCAACATGGATCGAAATCTTCCATCTGCTCATCCTCTCACTCGTCTAACTGCATATATCGACAACCAAGGAATACTCAGAGTTGGCGGACGACTCAGGCATTCAAACTTCGATGTGGATTACAAAAACTCCATGATTTTACCAAAACAATCAGCTCTCACCACTCTCATTATCTCAGAAGCTCATGATCGAACTTTACATGGTGGAACACAACTCACTTTATCTCACATCAGACAAAGGTTTTGGATCATCGGTGGACGACAAGCAGTAAAATCTTACATTCTCAAATGTGTCAAGTGCGCACGTCAACGAGGAATTCGTGCTCAACAACTCATGGGACAACTGCCTCTGTCAAGGATCACACCTTCCCGACCATTTCTCACTACTGGCGTTGACTATGCTGGACCTATCTCAGTCAAGGCTTGGAAGGGAAGAGGTGCCAAATCAGAAAAGGGTTGGATTTGCATCTTCGTGTGTTTCTCAACATCAGCTATTCATTTGGAAGCGGTAACAGACTATTCAACAGATGGATTCATGGCTGCATTTAGACGATTCACTGGTCGGCGAGGTATCTGCCACACTCTTTACAGTGATTGTGGTAAAAATTTCAAAGGGGCAGAAAACGAACTCAAGCTACTCTTTCAGGCTGGGACTCAATCATATAAGGAATTATCTCATCTTCTGACTTCTGATGGAACCACATGGAAATTCAATCCTCCAGCGGCATCTCACATGGGTGGAAAGTGGGAAGCGGGCGTCAAGTCAGTTAAATTTCACCTTCGGCGGACAATCGGCGAAACGATTTTAAGCTATGAAGAATTTACGACTCTTCTAGTACAGATCGAGGCGGTGCTCAATTCTCGTCCTATGGAACCACTCTCGGATGACCCTGAAGATTTCTCAGTTCTCACGCCAGGCCATTTTCTCATTGGAAATTCACTCACGACAATCCCAGAACCATCTCTCATTGATACTCACATCTCAGTTTCATCTCGATGGAAACTCATTCAACAAAAATTGCAATTTTTCTGGTCAAAGTGGTCTGCAAACTATCTTCAACGGCAACAATCAATTTCAAAATGGCATCACCCCTCAAATCAACTCAAAATTGGTTCTATGGTATTACTCACTGACGAGAGGTTTCCTCCCGCTAAATGGCCTCTTGCTCGCATTTTGGAACTTCATCCCGGAAAGGATGGACTCACGAGAATTGTCACTATCAAAACAGCTACATCAACACTCAAACGGCCAATTCATAAATTGGCTATTCTTCCCATCTCAGTGGACGACAATTCAACTTCGAATGGAGATTCATCGTAAATAATCGACAACGCTGTTGCCGATGGCGGGGAGAATGTTTAGGATTTAATCATTGAACATTATTTAACTTAGAGAAAATTCAATAAATCTTTAATCTCGACACCATACACTAGGTTTTCTCAATTCAGCGCCAAAATTCACACTCACACACGCACGACACTCTCATTGTACGCGAACGACGCAACACACACCTTCAAACCACACTCAGGCGACAACTCACACTTTGTCACGCATCAATCACTTATTAGTATCTCATTAGCATTCAACACGGAAGGAAGCTCTCGCATTAAGCAAGGCGTATTTTTTTTTTTGGTTGGTTTTTCTCAATGCTAAATTTCAAATAAAGTGAACACCGTTTGTGCTCATTAAATTTACTTTATTATTTTGTGTCCATTATAATTAAAACTATAAAATTCAAACTTTTGTTTTCGACGCCACGGCGTGGTCAAGCCGTGACCAAATTTGCGCGCATCGCTTGTGTACATATCTGAATTAATCGAAATAAAATCGTTGTTTAATTTCACCTGAACACTTCTCATTCCTTTTAGCAAATCTCATACAGTTATTTATTAATTATTTATTTAATTTAAAAAATTCACACGAATTATTTATTTAATTTATCACATAAATTAGAAAATCCAGCGAATTTCAAATATCCTTATCGCAAAGAATACACAAACATATAATATAATAAGCGAGGGTAAAAAGGAACTTAAACACTTGATGGTGTAATTTAAGAGATTCATAAGATTATCATAATAAGCTCATTGTGTACAAGAAAAAATATCACCGTGACACGATATTATATGAACAATTTTGACATTCCCCTTATGAAATCCAACAAGAGCAAAAAAAAAATACCCAGTCAAGCATTCATAATGAATCCCTTTTTCGCCCTTATCTTATAAGGAAAAAGAAAAAAAAAATTACCAAAATAAAACACCTTGCAGGCTAAGAGTGTGTGTGTGTGTGTTCAGACTATAAAGAAGAAAAAGTCCAAAGATCGATAAGTTCTCGTCTCATAAGACAAATACTATATAAAGAGGGGAGAGGGTGACCAAAAAGTTTTCTTTGAATTTTGGCCTCCTTATGCCCGTTAAGTCACGAGCTTATCTCGATGATAAAAAGGGGGAGAATGAGAGGGGTGGTTTTTCTGTATCAGGTTCATATATGGAATTGAAGGTAAGGTATTCCCTGAACGTATAACCATCAGAATGGGGGAGAAAGACGAACATCTATTTTTTATAAATTTGGACAGCCCTGACGTTAGGATCTTGGAGGGTTGCCGAGAGAGAAAAGAGAGGGAGAAAGAGTCTTTCAGCCAACGCAGACCCTTGGGGTTCTCTTATGTCTTAGGAGAATATACCCCAAGTTGAGGAATTCTAACTTTGTACATACATAGACATACACATACACTTGACGCATATTCCCCCTTCGTACATATATATATATATATATATATATATATCGCGCGCGTCTTCGAGGGATCGAAAGTAATGAAACTGTTTCTTAGGATGCCCCAAAAGCTGACCCGGAACCCTCTCTTTGCGCCTTTGGATATTGCCTACGAGATCGGAATTCCAGACGCTACTCTTCTTCTTCTTCGTTGTGGTGGCGCCAAAGTTTTGCTATATACGAATCCAATTGACGCGATTAGGATTCGTGGCGAAAGCTATGAAAAGCCTTTGGGGCAGTCAGTATAATGTCGATTTAAGATAAAAGGATAACTTTGATGTTATTTCCCAAAAATATATATATATATCTGATACATATAATACTCTCTAAATCTTAATATAAGTGAAATTTTAGTTATTAAAAGTTATAGATCGCTCTCTCCTCAATTATGATTATTTATTTTGAACCAAATATAATACACTGAAAAAAGGGTTTGATATTGACAATCAAACGTTTGGTTGATATTTAAGGAACCAAATTTTTTTTGTTAAATCAACAAAATTTTAATTGTTTCAATCAAAATTTGCTTGACACAACCTAAAATTAGAAAAAAAAGGATTTTTGTTGTCCTAACTAAAGTTTGATTGAGACAACAAAAATTTTGTTGATTCAACAAAAAAAATTTGGTTGCTTAATCCTTTCATTCCCAAGCTAATCTGAGAATTTCAAAAAAGAAAAGTGCAATTGTTCTTACAGTTTTTTGGATCGCTGATGACGAATTTGAGGTCAGATTTTTCAAATTCAAAATGGCGGATACAACATGGCGGACAATTTTTTTTTTGAAAGTGATTAAATCCGCTTGAAAATGGCTACTCGGGGGTTTTTGGAGTCGCTGATTACGAATCCGGTGTTAGTTTTCAAAAATTCAAAATGTCGGATCCAATATGGCGGACAAATTTTTGAAATTGTTAGATTCGCCTGAAATTTTTTACTCGGAGGTTTTCGGAGTCGCTGATTACGAATCTGTCGTTCAGTATACTTCAAGCACATTTATTTTTATTATTATTATTATTTCTTGATCATTATTATAAATTATTGTAAAAATTTATTAATTGCACTTATCTATCGATATATAGGTATAATAGAAACTTTTTTTCGCAGAGAATTTTGTTTTATCAATTTAGATTGTAGTTATTGCACTACATTTTTTGCTAAACGTTAACTTGAGCAATAAAATTTACTGCATCATAAAGGACCATTTTAATGACTTTTTCAAACTAAATTCTCATACCAACAAACAGTTTTTGTTATATAAAGATTTGTTTGGTTAATGTAAAATTTTTTCTTTGTTTCTTTTTTTCTGGTATATAACTGTATACAGTATTGGTAAGAGTTTTTTGATAATAAATTATTTTGCTCATATACATTCAGAAAATAAATATTTAAAATAAAATAAATTTTGTTTAAAATCAAACAATTTTTGTTCAAAATAACAAAAAAAAAATTCTGTTAAATACAAAACAAAAAAATGGTACAAAATTTTTCTCTAAGTATATATATATATATATATGTACACCGTCGAAAGTTGATTTCTAATGCAGATATTTCCAAACAGTAGAAAATATATACAGACATTTTTTAAATAATATATACGTAAATCGTGACATGTTTCCAAGATAATATGCTAATATATATATATATATACTCGACAAGAAAAAATTTTCATATATTCACTAATTCGTAAGATAATCAAAAAGAAGGTCCTGTTTGCGTTGACCCAACAAAAAAAAAAAAAAAAAAAAAAATTCCCTTTTTTAACAAACTCTTATAAAACGTTAGGCATATATTTATATATTTCCTTCTCGAATATTTAGTGATTATTGGTAATTCAGGTAAAATTGTGTCCTATACCGTATATTTAAGTTAACAACATAAATATTTATTTGAGAATATATTTAAACTGAGACTATATTCAAGAAGTTAAAGGTGAATTGAAGGCCCCCCCCCCCTGTGTGGTAGAACGTGGGCGCGAGACGATGCGTAAAAGCCATCGTAAAACTGTGATTAGTATTAACGATCGTACGTGGTGTCCAAACCCAACACACGAGTCCTTTTGGCTAGAGCTCCATAGCAATAATATAAATTAAAAGCCCTCTTATATGTGTATGTATGTGAGTGTGTGTGTGTGTAGCTCTCGCGTTACCTCGTTATACCTCGGTTACGCGCTTTGAACGATCCCAACCAGTGAGTGAGATAGACTTATGACTATTATATACTTTACCGCTTCCAGTGTCATTCGTGAATTCGTAATTTGTACTGATGCTACTTGCCAAGTGCTGCACGCGGTTTAGTGCACCACTAACTCATAATGAAACATAATTCTACATTAGACATGTTTGATTTTACAACTATCGTTATACATATATTCTCCTAAAAATGTGTTTTTTAAACCGAATCTTTTAGGGATTTTTAGAAATTTTTAAATTTTTTTAAAAACTAGTACCGGTTTCTTTTTATACTGTAATTATTGTATTTTGATGCACTGATTACGAAAATTAGTAGTATTTTATTTTTATCGTCAACAACACAAAAATTATGGTGCAAAATTTACAAAAAATAACTCTCTGAATCTAAATTAGTGACTTTTAACTAATTCAACTACGCTGATTAGTTCATTAAATGAATTACTAACCGTTTCGACTAATCATAGTTGAAAATAACTAATTGTTAATAGAAAACTACTAAATCGTTTAGTAAAGCCACTATTTTGATTAGTAAATTTGAATAAATGAATTAGTCATATTCTATTGTCAATTAGTTATTTTCTACTATCAACTAGTCAATTTTTACTATTAATTAGTAATTTTTTACTCTCAATTAGTTAGTTTCTACTATCAATTAGTTATTTTCTACCAGTTAGTCAGTTTTGACTAAAAATTAGGCAAAACAGTTAATAATTAGTAGTAGAAAATGACTAATTAATAGTAGAAACTGACTAATTAATAGTAGAAAATAACTAAATAATACATTAGAAAATATAAAATAATAATTTATAGTAGAAAATAATAATTAACCGATAGTAGAAAATTACTAATTTATGTATTCAAGTTTACTTATCGAAATAATAGTTTCTCTAAATGTCTTAGTATTTTTCTACCATCAATTAGTTAATTTTTACTATAAATTACAGTCATTTTCATTACTAATTAGCCATTTTCTACTGTCAATTAGTCACTTTTGACTAGTAATTAGTCAAAACATTTAGTAATTTATAGTACAAAAGGGCTAATTCATAGTAGAAAATTACTAATCGATAGTAGAAAATTACTAATTTATGTTTACAAGTTTACCAATCGAAATATTAGTTTCTTTAAATGTCTCAGTATTTTTCTACTATCAATTAATCAATTTCTACTATTAATTAGTTATTTTTTAATTTCAATTAGTAATTTTCTATCAATTAGTCATTTTCTATTACTATTTACTAACCGTTTATGCCTAATTTTTAGTCAAAAGTGACTAATTGGTAGAAAATAGCTAATTGATAGTGGAAACTAACTAATTGAGATTAAAAAATAACTATTTAATAGTAGAAATTAACTAATTGATAGTAGAAAAATACTAAGACATTTAGAAAAGTTAATATTTCGATTAGTAAACTTGAATACATGAGTTAGTAATTTTCTACTGTCGATTAGTTATTTTCTACTATCAATTATTATTTTCTAATGTATTATTTAGTCATTTTTTACTTTTAATTAGCCATTTTCTACTGCCAATTGCTAACTGTTCTGTCTAATTTTCAGTCAAAAATGACTAATTGTTAGAAAATTACTAATTGAAATTAAAAAATAACTAATTAATAGTAAAAATTGATTAATTGATAGTAGAAAAATACTAAGACATTTAGAGAAACTAATATTTCGATAAGTAAAATTGAATACATAAATTAGTAATTTTCTACTATCGATTAGTAATTTTATACTATTAATTAGCCCTTTTGTACTATCAATTACTTAAAGTTTTGACTAATTATTAGTTAAAAGTGACTCGTTAATGACTAATTGATAGTAGAAAATTGCTAATTAGTAATGAAAATGACTGTAATTTATAGTAGAAAATAACTAATGATAGTAGAAAATTATTAATTCATGTATTTAAGTTTACTAATCGAAATATTAGCTTTTCTAAATGTTTTAGTTTTTTTCTACTATCAATCAGTCAATTTTTACTATTAAATAGTTATTTTTTAATCTCAATTAGTTAGTTTCCACTATCAATTAGTTATTCTCTACCAATTAGTCACTTTTGACTAAAAATTAAGCATAACGGTTAGTAAATAGTAATAGAAAATAACTAATTGATAGTAGAAATTAACTAATTGAGAGTAAAAAATAACTAATTATTAGTAAAAATAAATAATATCCCTAAAAATCCAACAATAAAAAAGTAAAAATATTTTTTTAATAATTAATCAACTAACCTGAAAATTCAAAAAATTTAATACCCAAAAAGGGTTCGATCTTTCGAAATATGAAGGCTTCAAAGCCATAACTATACATTAATCCTATAAAGAGAGGACGAGAGCTTTGGGTACTACCATTCCGGAAGGTACTTACATCCATACGTGCAAATTTTCTCTCTAGTGACTGGATATATATATATATATACATAAATATATACGTATATAAAGGAAGAGAGAGAGAGAGAGAATAGGGATGATGGAGAGTAAAGAGGCAAGCAGGGAAAATCAGACAGCGAGAGAAGAGATGGTTCGAAACCGACACCCAAGAGCAGCACCTTGCGTAATATTAGTGAAATTTTGTGCATTCCACGTAGACACAAGAGAGAGAGAGGGGGGGGGGGGAGAGAAGTAAAATGGTACCCAGGGCGCGAAAACAGGCAGCGAAGGGAAGTTTTATCGCCCAATAAACGTGTCGTCTACTGCAGGCTGCCGCCAGCCAGCGTCGACGAATTAAAATGCATAAGTGCCATGTAAATCCACTGTGTCGCACACGACACACTGTTTCAACTTGAGATCTTGAAATCCTCACAAAAAAAAAAAGAAATTCCCCTGACGTATATCCACCAAAAACTTTTCCTGTTTTTACCAAAAAAATAAATACTAAACTTTAAAATTACTCCACTGTGCCAGATGTTCAAAACATTTACCAACTTTTCATTTTTTTTATTAAAAAAAATTTTTTTTCCAATACAAAAATATTTCGAGTAAAATGTTTTTTTTCCACTAAATGTGTTTCGTTAATTTTTGCTACTGGAACTCATTTCGAGATCCTTAAAAAAAAAAAAAAAAAAAAAAAAAAAAAAAAAAAAAAAAAAAGTAATGGAAAGAGGGAGTCAGACTGCGGGGTCATCTAAAAAAAAAACGGATCGTAAAAACGGATTGGTCCGCGGGTAAATTCGACAGTGGCTGAGCGTCCATTAAAAACGCAATTACGGTTAAGCGCGAATCGCTACCACCACTACTATTGAGTTTTCTTTTTTATGGTGATTCCTAAAGGTCCCCGCAGATAAATACATTCCCTAAAGTGCAATTGAGATGGCGTCCAAAAAATAGACGACAAAAAAACCACACAACTTTTCAATGCCGATTGAAACTATAAATTAATTGACAATTTATAAAACAAAAACAAAAAAATTTCCCCCTTTTTGAAGAAAATATAGAAATAGTAAAAAATATTTGTAAATTAATTTCCAATATTTGTAATTAATTTCCCCCCTCAAGGAAAATATAGATATATTTCTCAAAAATTAAATTAAAATACAATATGCTCTCTAAATCTGAATTAGTACAAATGTTTACTAATTTTTAAATTAGTGACTCACTTTTTGCTTTTGAATTAGTAAAATTTTACTAATTATTAGTAACTTTTGCTAACAATTAGTAAAATTTAACTAATTCCAAAGCAAAAAGTGAGTCACTAATTTAAATTAGTAAACATTTGTACTAATTCAGATTTAGAGAGTGCATTTTACGAAACAAAGAATTGAGTAAAAAAAAAAGAACAGGAGTGGAATAAAAAACAAAAGTTTTGTTTTTCTTTCTTTTTTCGAGTCCGTTGAGTGCTTGGGACAATTTGCAAAATACAATTTAGAAAAAAAAAAAGAAAAGTGTGAAATGGGATATGTTTTTCGCATCCATCATAGTTTTAGTTCGTAAAGCACTTTCCAGACCATGACAGATAGCTATGGGTAAAGTACCGAGTAGCCCAACCTTGTTCTCGGGTCGATCGAAATTTCTCACTGTCGACATGGTACTGCCATTTTGCATGCACGTTCCGCGTGGCTTTCATTCTTTACCTTCTATATAGCCATTGATGCAAGTACACCTTCTTGTCCGAGTTCCTGGACATTCCAAAGCGATCATAAGACCGCACCGCTCTGCCAGTATATATTATAACGTCAAGGTTAAGAGGGTGAAAAAAAATCGCGAGAGAGAAAAAAAAATGCAACCACGTATATATATATATATTGTGAGTTCTTTATCAATATTTCAGATTTACTCACAAAGATAAATGCTCTGACTCTTGGAGAGGGAAAAAAGTTTCCGGAAACATGGAAGATCGTTTCAACAATTCAAAAAACAACAACAGTATTTTCTATTTTCTATTCTTTCTATTTTTTTCTATTTTCTAATCGATTTTGTTTTATATTCTATTTTATTCTATTTTCTATTCTACTTTTGTTTCTGTTGGAGATACAACGATATTTATAAATATTTAAGGTTTTAAGTAAAATTCAGGTGGAAAGGGAAAACCAGGTACTTGAGGTACCTGAGTGCAATTCCGGGTTGAAGGATTTTGTTAGTCGTGCTATTATAGTACTGCGGATAGCATTAAAGTTTGTACGGCTCACTAAAAGAAATAAATAAAGAATCTACATTAAAGTCAATTCTACGTTTGTCAATTTAACATTACAATTGTTCAATAAAGTCTTAATTTATCTGTTACAATTTCTTATCTTTCGTCTTATACGTGTTTTACTTCCAAATAACCTATCCAGTTTCAACAGTTTCTATTTATTATATTTTTTATTTTTTCCATTTTCTATTTTCCATTGTACATCTTTTATTTTCTGTATTTTATTTTCTAATACATTTTCCCTCAACTATATATATTGAACTATATTTTACTATATTGAAAGAAAATATCAAAATCAACTAGCTAAAAAAAATTACATTCATAAATTTCTTTCTCCCAAACCGAAAAATCATTTATCTGATAAGATAAAAAAAAAATACAGATGTTATTTACCAAAAGCATAACACTTGCATCTCTCTACTGAAAAACTAATAGAATTGAAAGAAAAAGAAAGAAAAAAACTAATTTTATGACAGCAATATTCTTTCTCCACAGATGTAATAATGCTCGACTTGCATCAAGTAGAATGAAAGAATTTCTTCTCGCTTCTTTCATGTCTAAGTGTGTGTATATGTGATGAAAAGTGTGGTTTTTTTTAAAACCATGCGAAGATTGATTATATCGCCTCGAGAGGTTACTCTTGTCAGGAAAAAAAAACGAATAACTCTGCTCAGCATATGTTATCCGGATCTTTGGGAATTACAAGAGTGCGAGCTAAAGAATTCTGAATTGAAAAAAAAAAAAATTGTCACAGAGAACAAAAAGAGAAAAAGGGCGAATATAATAAAATGTCTAAAATAATTTCATGTCCCAATAAAATTTCAGTAAGGAAAATATATTTTCCAAAAAAAATAGAAAAATATTTATTTTTATTTATATAAAAAATTTATCTAAATGAGAGGCAATCGATCCTAAATAGGCAAGTCGTTTCGGTTCAGTAATTCAGGGTCAAAGCAAATAAGAAAGTTGGTGAGCACGCTTGAACGAATACATATATACATAAAGAAAGAATTGGAGAAAAAAAAATTGGAATTAAAGAAAATAAAAGAAATTCACTATATATAGAGAAACAGGGAGGAGTGTGAGCTTGCCCTAATGTTATCCTTCGGCGGACGAAATGGACGTGAGATGGACCTAAACGAACCGTGTCTCTTTTAGCGAGATTAGAATCTCGAAAATCAGTATCCTCGAGCAAAGTTTGTGTTATATATATATATATATATATATATATATATATATATAGTTGCAAGTAGTGTTGGTAAGAGATATTGCAAGAGAGGAGTATAAAAAGCCTAAAGCTCTCTCACTCAGATGGCATGTAATCATCTACCACTCAGAAATTATATATATAAAAAATTTTAAGGGAATCAAACTAGATTAAATAAATATTATAAAATAAAAAATATTACTTGCCGAAAAACTCCTTTAAATCCAAAAAAAACAAGCTTACCTGAAACAAAAGAGAGGAAAAAAATTAATTAAATTAATTTTAAATTTCATTTATATATATATACATTTTCATAAAAACTTGGAACACAAGGGAAATGGCGAATAATGCATTGTGATACTTTGAGACAAAAAATCCAAGTGGCAAAGTAGCGCCTCGAGACTCATTCTACAAAATTGGACTGTCACTTTGGTTTTCTTTTAGAGTAGCCAAAAGTATAATTTTCTTTCCTTATTACAGCCTCTTTCAAGATTTTAGGGCTAATATTTTTTTTACACGAAAAAAAAAACTATTTTGAAAATATAAAATAGAATTTTAAAATAAAAAAGTAATTACTAAATAAATAAATTTTCTACAATCAGGGTCGTAATAATAATAATATATATAAAAAAAAAAAAAATTAAAAGCTTAAAAGGGGTCTTTTTTATCCACGATCTTTTCAAGTAAGAAAAACGTCGATTGATGCTGAGGTCCTTTTTGTTATCAAACAGGATGAAAGGGAACAAAAGAGGGAGTAATTTATTATCCAGTGTGACAAGAACTCCCTTGAATTCAGTTTTATCAAGCTGACGGATTAATTTTGATCTGGATAAAAGAAAATATTTACAAAGCGCTTTGTAAATGACGCACCTCCAACGCGCTAATTAATTAATTAGTGTTGCGAATCTTTTAAGATTCAATAGTAAATGTTACTTACATAGAAATTAGAATTACAATCTTAAGATTAAAAAAAAAACTTTCTTCAAAAAAAGCTCATTTCTACAGTAAACAAATTTCTAAAGTTAAAAAAACAATTTGTAAATAAATAATAATAATAATAATAATAATAATAATGGTTGGAAGAAAATGTAAAAAGAATAAGATTTTATATATATATATTAAAGAAGAAAAAAAAAGAGTAAATTATTTGCCTGCAAAAGGAAACAATGGCCTATACGACAGGAAACGGTGAGTTGATAAAAAGGAAAGCACGATTGAAAGTACAGGCCGGCGGTTAAATAACAGAGAGGTACTTCTAAAACCTACGTTTGCGAATACGTATATACATATATATATATATACTGCAAGAAATATGTATAGCGAATCAGCATAAGATGGAGGTTACAGACCAGACCCTATCTTATATACGAATGCACTTCTCAAAGGCTATACACCGTGCAGCGTAACAAATTCAGTAGGCGGTTAAGCTAGTATTAATAACCCATTACCTATAAGATTTTCCGGTCCATTGCCACTCAGACGCCAGGGAAACATATAGAATATGAAAATTAAAGGTTTCGCCAGTATATATATATATGTCCTTTTTTACAGACATAAAATTAGTTCATCTTATTAAACTATTAAAAACGAGAATTTATATAAGTCACTGTTAAGAACCGCAATGAATTATTCATATTACTTCAGTTAATAAAAAAATTAATTTTTTTTTACTAGAAAAAAATTTTTTCCAGATATTTTTTTTTTTTCAACAAGAAGCTCTCTCATTTTGAATTTAGGCCTTCGCGCAATTGCAAATGTTCATGAAAGTTTGTTCCCTAGGCGAGAACTATATACCCTGATGCGAGATGAAAAGAGAGGGATGAAATAATTTCGCGAGACAGTCGAGCGCGTCGCTCCGTGAAATGGACGCGCGCAGGTGTACACATACGCGTATTGCAAATGTGTTTGTATAAAAGAAGCTAAAAGTATGTATATATATATATATATATATATATATTAAGAAGAGAGAGTATCTTAGAAGAGGACCCAGACATAAGAGGTGTGTGTATAAAGCGTGATGTTCAAATCCCAGTGGAACCCTCACCCGCATCCTCTATACAGAAAAGTTGCCTCGTTTATGCTAAACTAGCCTACATCCTTCTTATTTTCTTTGAAAAAGCGAACCTCGGAGAGACCAAGTGGCCAGGGTCAAACTTAACAACGGAAGTAAGTGACTCAGCTTCATCCACAAAAATCTTTTATAAAATTTACCTCTTACAAAACATAAGAGATAAGAGACAAGAACATAAGGAGCATAAACAGAATAGGAGTAAAAAAAAGATAATGAGAACCAGAAATAGGAGCACGAGATACGCAAATAAAATGTATAAACATAAATGAAAACATAATCAGAAACAAGAAAAAAATGTATTAAAAAAACAGTAAGAACAAATTCTTCAAAAACATAAAACATAAATTCGGACATAAGATAAAACATAAGAAACAAAAACGAATGTAAAAGAAACGTAAACGAAAACTTAAAATATAGGAACCCAAAACCTGAACAAGAACATATAAGAAAACATAAGAACCAGAAATATAATTAAAGAACAAAATCATTAGAAACATAAACAAAGAAAACAAAACATAAAAATTAGCTACAAACTAAAACAAAACCACAAGAAACATAAACATAGGAATCAAAAACATAAGTAGCAAAAACATAAACCAAAACATAAGAAACATAAACATAAGAACCACAAACATAATCAAGAACAAATCGACGACAAACATAAACAAACAAAAACATAAGTCGCAAACAAACTAAAACATAAGAAACAAAAACAAAATCACAAGAGACATAAACGAAAACTTAAAACAAAAATATAAGAACCAAAAACCTAAACAAAACCACAAGAAACATAAACATAGAAGTGAAAAACCTAAGAACCATAAACATAAGAAATTAAAACATAATCAGAAACATAATAAAGAAAAATTCTATAAGAAACATAAACAACGAAACAAAAACATAAATCGCAGTCATAAACTAAAACATAAGAATAAAACAATAAAACCCTTAGAATAATAAACATAGGAATCAAAAACATAAAGACCAGAAACATAAGTAAGAAAAACATAAACATAGGAAACAAAAACATAACTACCAAAAACAGAAACCAAAACATAAGAAACATAAACATAATCAAAAACAGAAACATAAACAAAGAAACAAAAACATAAATTGCAGACATAAACTAAAACATAAGAATAAAAAAATAAAACCCCAAGAATTATAAACATAGGAATCAAAAACATAAAGACCAGAAACATAAGTAACAAAAACATAAACATAGGAAACAAAAACATAACTACCAAAAACAGAAACAAAAACGTAAGAAACATAAACATAATCAAAAACAGAACCACAAGAAACATAAACAAAGAAACAAATTGCAGACATAAACTAAAACATAAGAAAGAAAACCAGAACCATAAGGAACATAAACGAAATCTTAAACAAAAGTACAAGAACCAAAAACATAAACAAAAACACAAGAAACATAAACATAGGAATGAAAAACCTATAATAAAGGTAAACATAACAACCATAAGCATAAGGAAATGTAAACATAATCAAAAACTTAAATGGCAGACACAAACTGAAACATAATAATGAAAAACAAAATCACAAGAAACATAACCGAAAACAGGAACAAAAAGTATTAGAACCAAAAACCTAGACAAGAACACAAAACATACAAAAACAAAAATATCAGCAGAAACATCAAAACAAAATCACAAGAAACATAAAACACAACCAAAAATATATGTTATTTCTCAAAATTTTTTCTTTTAGGAATATTTTTGTTTCGTACAAGAATCAAAATCTACAAAAAAAAAAAAAACAAGAACAAATGTGAAAAACATAAAATAAAAACCCTGTAAACTTGTTCACGAAAAAAAAGGTATTTTCGTCGTTAATAAATAATCAACATGAAGGAAGCTAATGTGCCACTTATGTACTTTAGTCACGTTACCTAAAGAATATGGGATGATGATGCTTCATTAAGGTTAAAGGAAGCTTTAGGCGATGTCAAAGAAATTGGGGGAACCGAAAGATATTTTGCTCAAGCGAAAAAGGGAGAATTTCATCTTGTCTCTCACTGCGCAGCAACCCTCGCGGTTCCAACTCTCTGTCGTCTTATCGGAATTAACTTGAATCCCTTCTCGCAACTCTTGCTCCTGCTGCTGCTGTGCTACATCCGCTGTAATGATTAATCGTTCCTACATCTATACGATATCGGGGGGACCCTCTCTCCCTTCTTTACCCGTAGCATTTAAGTTCTTACTTTCACTCGCGCGAAGGCAAAGAGAAGTCGAAATCTCGATTGAAAATGACTCCTTAACGAAATTAAAGTCTCTTTTCTTCGCGTCGCCCAAAAGCGACCATTAATTCCGAATTGGAAATTAGTTGCTCAAACATCAAAAGACATTTTTCATTTAGCAAAAACTTTTCGAATTAATTATTGGTATACTTTTTTTCCAGAATGATTCGATTATACTAAATTCTTTAAAATTACAACCATAAATAGGTAATCTAGAATTTTAGTTTGGTACAACAATTCTGTATTGTTGCACTACAGATTTGTTGTAGCAACCAAACAAAATATAATTCTAGGTTTAGTAAGTACAATTCATTTTTCAATAAAACCTTGAAATTAGAAAAGAATCTCGATCAGGAATCGGAAATAATTGCTGCAATGTACCAAGTCACAATAAAAAAAAAGAAGAAAACAAAAAAAGTCGATGGTATAGTTTTTCACTAAGCGTTTGTCTCTCCCTTTTGACTTTCTATGGCTTTTTTTATGAGAAGTGAGTCTCTCGGACATTCTCCAGGTCTAAAGGTATCGGTTACTTTAGACCGATACCCAAGAACAGGGAGGATAAAAACAAGCCATCCGGAGGCAACAGCCGAGACAAGCAACGTCTTTTTTTCGAAAGGGAGTAAACGATACGGGCTCCTAAGTGCTCCTGAGCTTGGTCTTGACGACAACGGATATCATAATGGGAAATCGTTTGCCCTGGATATAAGATCACATTCCATTTCATCAAACTCCTATAAGAGCGAAGATGTTTATATAAAAAGGGAAAATTTTCGATTTTCAAATATTAGTACTTTTTTAACCTGTCGACGCTGAACTGGTGAATACTCATAATAACCAAAACACAACTCTAAAACCCTATTGGTTTTGCTAAAGTTAAATGGAACTTTGACGCGTAGACGGCGTTACCGAATGGTCGTAAATCGTGAATTTACGACTGTTGTCGTACTACATGTCTTGAGGAGAATGTTCGACACACTGCGGTTGGGGAATATCATTGTATATATTTACGTTTATATTCTACAAGTACATTGTAAGAAACTATTGCAATTTTTTTTTTTTGCTTCACACTTTCGTTATAGTCGAAATAAAATGTTTTATCAAAAACTTGTTAGCAAATACTAAAAACTAATTCTGCCCTTCAATTATTAAAAATCCTAAACTGTCACTTCGGAAATTAAAAATACCATACCCGGATAAACCTTACTATTTCAGAAGTAATTTCGATTATTATATATATATATATAAAAAAGCATTTGACTGAAAAGATTTAGTTATTTCCCACCGGGTCTTATTCTCTCTTTCTCTCTTTCTCACTCTGTTCTGAGAATATTTTGAGTGGGGAAGGGCCTTTCGTGTAGAAACGTTTCTCGTGTACTGAATTTACACCTACGCTTTACCTTCGTGCAAAACCATGAGCGAGAGAAGAAAGACTTTAGCGGTTAAGTATCGTACTTGGTCTTTATGGTTTCACGCGTGCTCTGTCAGAAACAAGATACAAACACGAAAATGCTAATTTCTCCTCACACCACTGCCCAACTATATCTTAATGTAAATGTACAAGACAGGAAGATTTTCGTAAAACACCATTTGGATGAGTCTATAATTTTAATATTGACTTTCTCATTAGCCAGCTCGGTGAAAATAAATTTAGCCTTGACTAGACGTTTACACATAGTAAGGAGAGGTCATTCTCAAATATTCTCTATACAAAAATTTTCATTTAGAAATCATTTTTTATAAAATATAACACCTTTAGAATCCATCGGAAAATTAAATTAAAGATTATTCGATTATAGCAAAATAAAAACTGATAACTATAAACAATCATATTATCAGTTAAAATGCAATAATTACATCATTTATAAACGTGTTGGACATTTTAACACATTAGGATTCATCCGGCTTTTAGATACTGATCTCGATTGCATAATATTTACGTTATCCACAACACATTATCGTTCAATATATATATATATATATATATATAAATTGTCAACAAGTATACCTACTCACACCCTTGAAAATAAATTGGATCTGTTCGCGTATCGTGTTGGATATAGTGGTACATAATCGTGCAATCAAGTCACACTCTGACAAACTGAATGAGTAGGAATTATCCTTGGAGAGAAGAGAAACCGCCTAGTTTCGTAATTGCTAAGCCTAATGACACGTTACGTCATTAACCTTCTTTACTTGTATATCGGGTCCGTATTTAACGATGGAGCGTTTACTTTGTATTAAAACGAGTCATTTTTATATTAAAATTGTTTCTTATAGTGCAAAAAATTGAAAATAATTCTTTATTTCTACAAGGTTGACAATTAGGATTTAATTAGCAAAAGAATTTTTATCAAAAAAAAAAAAAAAGTCGGCTTTACTCTTTAGAAGTCACACACACGTGTTGGCAATAGAGGACGCACGATGGGGTTGATCCTGAGCTCTTGGCGCCATTTCGACGCACAAGCTGTCAAATTGAGAAGACACGTGGCAACGATGTTACATGCAGATTGCCATTAATATTCGCGCATAGTATGTGTGTATACCTCTTTGATTCGCGCAATCTTCGACCGCTTTATTATGAATTTGACACGTGTTACGAGAGCAATAAGAAGAGACAAAGGATCTTTGTGATTGATTGAACATTAAATACACAGATGTTTCCTTTCATATAATACATGTCCTATATATACATCTCGGCTTCTAATCTCATTAGAGGGTCCTTTTTTCTTTCTAGAATTCACTGCTGATGGCATTGATCGAGAGATTGTCGGCATCAATGAAGAAAAGAAATAAGAAAGACGGATTTCCTTTTGAGAGTTTGGTATATATGGTTTATAGAGAGATAGAGAGAGAGAGAGAGAGAGAGAGAGAGGGGGGGGGTATTGAGTGAACTCTACCTTTGTACAATCAGTGTGAACTGTCCTTTCGCTGGACTATGTGAGGTGATTTACTTAACCACACCAAACACTGTTCTCTATATATGTGAATTGTGCCTTTCCACGCAACCTTCCAACAACATATCTACCATGAAAGTATGAAGTTCCTGTGCATGTGTGTGTAAAATTTATGGGTATTACTGTAATATTTTGCACAGCTGCGAGAATTGAGACTCAGGTTGTGTACAGATAATAATTCAAAATTTTCGTTTCGCTCAGTTTGTTCTAAACAAACAAGGCTTCCATTTTAGATTATCTTTTTACAAAATTAATTTATAAGTATTTTTTATTATGAATGATTATTAAGATATTTTACGTTCATCCATAAAAATACTATTTGGTTTATATTGCCATTTGTGCAAATTATAAAACGCAAACAAAATTCTGCAAAACAATTATTCTACGGATTATACTCTTCTACAGAACAAAAATTATCCTATAGAAACAGAATCGTCTTGCACAATTTAGAATTATCCTACATCAGAATCACAATTATCCCATAGAAGCATAAAGCGAATCATAATCTACAGAGTTGGAATTATTCTACGAAATCAAAATCATCCGCTAATCAGAATTATGTAACAAAAGCAGAATTATCTTACAGAATCAAAATTATTCTACACAATCAAATTCAGCTGCTAATTAGATCTTACATAAACGGAATTATTTTACAGAAACAAAATTATCCCAAATAGGAGCATAAATCGAATCATCACCTACAGAATCAGAATTATTCAATAAAATCAAAATCATCTGCTAATCAGAATTATGCTACAAAAGCAGAATTATCTTACGGAATCAGAATTATTCCATAGAAGCATAAACTGAATCATCATCTGCAAAATTAGAATTATTCTACACAATGAAAATCGTCCCCTAATCAGAATTATCTTACATATGCAGAATTATATCTTACAGAAACATAAATAGGAATCGAATCATTATCATCATCTACAGCATCAAAATTATTTTACAAATCACCTTACAAAAGCAGTTCAATTTATAATTATAGATAAAGCATTTTCGGTCATAAATAATTAAGGTATTTTGTGTTCATCCATAAAAATGCTATTTGGTTCATTACTATTGCCATTTATGTTCATAAATTATAAAACGCAAACAGTGTTGCAAAAATTTCCGCAGAATGTGACAGAAATACCAATGATATGGCAATAAAAAAGAAACCTCACGCAGTAAATCGTCTACAACAGACCGATAAATTTTTACTCACGCTCTAACTTTTGCTCTCTCTCTCTCTCTCTCTCTCTAAGGTTCTCAATAGCAATGCTTAAGGCTTTTTGGCCTGGTAAAACAAATTCGTTGTTTCAAAATTGCTTTACCACGTCACGTTTTCGATATATATATATACATTCTAACCTTATACTCATTTTAAACTTTAACGTGAAAAATAAATTCGAAAACATTAAACAATTTAACAAAAGGATTCATTATAAGAGGGGAAAAGAGAAGAAAAAAATACCATTAAAGCCAAGTGTTAAACTTCAATTTTACGGGGGAATCGTTCTTTAAATTCTCCCTCCATATCGTAAATAGAGTGTGAAAATCGGGATTTAACGAAATTCACGCTTCATTTACGAATTATCAAAATGTGTTCAACGTGTTTGTAGTATGATATATAGAATATTTTTGCCAACAGACAACGTGAGAAAAAAAAAAAAAAAATATTTATAGTTGAATATCTATACTTGAAAGTTTGAAACAGTTTATCGAGTACAACCTCTTTCTCTCTCTAATTTATTGGAAAAAGGAGTCTTGATTCAGATTCTCGACTTCGCCAGTTAATCAGCTCTAGTGCTAGAAAAGCGTTTGAGGAATTTCAAACAGCGGCAATCAATTTATTCCTCTTCTCTCTGAGATTACAGGTTTCTGATTACCGAAAATGAAGAAACAGAAGAGCTGACTTCTGAAAACGAATTGCTGTTGGTTCAATACCCTCGTGCCTGCCACGAAGCATCGATCGTGCTCTATACACTTTCGACACAGGTACATATATATATACAAAGCAATGTGCGTACATTGAAATACATACTAAAGCACAACCACAAACATGTACGAATGCCCTCAGTGAGGGTGTTCCCTAAAACTCTAGTAACACACACACAGTATCACACTGTATTTTACGAGGGTGTGCGCGTGTCCTGCGTGCGTGCGTCGTCGTTAGGGGCTTCTCATATATTTTGCATTTTTATTACCGCATGGCATCTCTCCGTATTGTACATAAACCTATATCTCCAACGAAGATTCGTAGACGATATGCTTGACAAAAAAAAAAAAAAAAGAACGCCCTGATCAAGAATCGCGCGGAGTTTATAGAAGCCTGTAATTCCTATCGGATCCCGATATCTAAAAGTGTGTACGCATTTGGTTGGCGATATTGTACTTTCCATGAGATCACGGCGACGAGTCCCGAGTTACGCGTTCCATTAGCTGCTTATATATATATATATATATATGTGTGTATACATATACAGCGTCGGCCAGTTACTTATCGCAGATGCCAGTATGGAAGCTTCTTTTGCAGTCTCTCTCTCTCTCTCTCTCTCTCCTCCTTCTCCCGTGGGAACCTAAGCTTCGTTGCCCCATTCCTATAAACATGTCACGTGAAAAGGTAAAAGTGGCCTAACCTAAGGTAACTCTTGGCACGGCACAAATTACCTCGTGCGCAAAGAACATTTTATGATGCCAGCTTAACGCGTAAAGAAAAAAACCTTTAGATCGACTTCTCGACCTCGTTTATACCGTCTACTGTAGGTGTGTATACCTAACCGCACTTAACTGCCCTCACACCTATTGAACGCTGGGATTAATAAATTTGTTCAAATTTTGATGATTAATGCTAATGGTTTATTCTACAGATGCAGAATTATTATTGAGTGCAAAATAGGGATTGTTTTACAGAATGGGAATTGGTGTACAGGCCAAGAATTGTTCTGCAGATCCAGAATTGTTTTGTAAAACAAGAATTATGCTACAGAATAAGAATTATCCTATAGAAATATAAACCTATAATTATCATTTATAGAATCAGAATTATTCTACAAAATTAAAATGATCCGCTAATCAAAATTATATTGCAAAAGCAGAATCATCTTACAGAATCAGAATTATTCTACAAAATCAAAATCATCTGCTAATCAGAATTATGCTACAAAAGCAGAATTATCTTCCGGAATCAGAATTATTCCATAGAAGCATAAACTGAATCATCATCTGCAGAATCAGAATTATTATACAAAATCAAAATCATCCGCTAATCAGAATTATGTTACAAAAGCAGAATCATCTTACAGAATCAGAATTGTTCTACACAATCAAAATCGGACCCTAATCAGAATTGTCATACAGGATTTGAATTATTCCGTGTAGACATTGCCATATTTGGCCCAAAAATGGCTTGAAACGCCTCACCCAATATGGGCCAGACCTGGGAAGAATGTGGCTTTATCTTGTGGCCCAAATCGGGTAAGGCGTTTCATGACAATTTTATGAACTCCCGTTTTTGCCCAGGTTTGAACCATGACAAAATTTCTACTCGGGATCCTATAGAAGCATAAACCGAATCATCATCTACAAAATCATTATTACTTTACAAAAGCAGAATTATCTTACAAAATCAGAATTATCCTGTAGAACTGAATCAATATCATCATCTACAGAATAAGAATAATCTTATATATAAAAACATAAACATAAACTGGTTCATTAACATCATTTACAAAATCAGAATTATTCTCCACAATCAGAACTCTAAAAAATCACAATCACAAAACGAATCATTAACATCTATGGATTTATTTGATTTTGTATACAGAACCAAAATTTGTTATATATACAAAAACAAAATCATTTTTCAGTTTTTGTTGTACGAATAACTCAACAGTTGTCCGCATAAAATACTTTATAAAAAAAAGTGTCGTTTTTTTTCAATTCCAAGTAGCATATGGATCCCCCACTTCAATGTCGTCGCATTCGAAGAGGCTTGTTTTATTCAGAGGTGTGTCTGCCTTAGCTATTCTCAAAGAAAGGGAGAAAAAACTCGTTAAATTCGAAAAGCATGACTGAACGGAGGTCGGTAATTATGACATGCATTACTTATGAAATTTCAAAAGATCCGCATCGTCACCAAGAATGGTCTCAGCTTCCGCATTCAAAGATTCATCACTTGTTTTTTTTGCCAGACCCAAACAAACCAATGGTAATTCAATCACACCTGATATTTACGAATTTTTCAGTCTCTTCTAAATAAATAAAACAGTATCAATAAAAAATAACATGAACATTCTAAATGAAGAAATTAACTATAAAACTCATTTTATCTGAGATAAATATTCTACTATATAGAGGCTATATAGTAATTATCTCTAAAGTTTCTCTATAATTTGAAATTTATCGACTATCACATCACACAAGTACAACGTACATAAACAAGAAGGGGAAAAAAGTTAATTGTTGCGACACTGGATTAAGAATAAAAAAAAATGGCATGGGATAAAGGTATACATATCTGGATGAAGGGATCGTATGTAAAGAAGGTAAAACAATCTATCGCGCGACAGTTGACGCTATATTCGCTATTATGTCAAGTGGGTGGTTATAGGACAGAACATAGCGAAACGAGTAAACGCGAGTCACGTTCGCCGCAGCTAAACAGCGACACACGCGCGATCGAATTGGCGATAGCAAGACACGGTGCAATTCAAAGAATGTCTTTATTAGGGGAGGGGGGGGAGAGGGAGAAAAGTTGGCGATCGCAAAAGAATATCGGGAGTGACCGATTGTCTACTCTCGAGCAACAAAACATCGATGCAAAAAAGAATGAAACAGAATGAAGAAAAAGACCATAATATTCATAGTACACACAACATATATATAGTTTATCGTCGAACCAAAACTCCGCACACAACTCCTTTGTTCCCTAACCGAGAAGATCGTGTGTGCACGAGAAAAGTATTCGATATATAAATACACAGGTGAATGATTTTATAAGAAATGAAATATCGTTTTTGATTTTTCTTTTTTTGTATTTCTTAAAAGTGAACAGTTACGTTAGTTATATTATTTTTTATATCCGCGTATAGAGAAGTATAACGAAACTGTAATGACGAAGAAATCTTTAAATTACTTCCTACTTCCTATCAATTTTCTTAATTTAAATTTAAATTTTAAAATTACTTTAAAAAAAAACGGTATCGAAAAAGAAGGTAAATCTTTAAAACCGCAATTTTTTGCACGTCATTACGCCTTGAATGGAAAGTTATCGATACTAATTTTATTACTTTCCTAACACGGAATATGTGATATCTTAATCGGTTTTCGCTAATGGACCGAATAGGTAGGATTATCGCTATCATAATCACAAGTTCGATTAAGCCATACCAATAAGTGTCAATAGAAGAGAAGCGTAAACTAATTTTACGAACGAATTTCATGTGAATCTTTCCTAAAAAAATATAATGTTCTTTTTACCCTTCACTTGTAATTCCATTCCAATTTAAAAGAAAACATCCAATTAGAGGGCTACCTCTTCGTTAACATCGAACAGTAATAAGAAAGAGAGAGAGAAGGAGTATTATTTACATAAATTTACGTTCTTATTTTAACTTGTAAACAAAGAGAAAAATACAACATTTGAGTCTCCTCGTTTCTCCTATATCAGATCTTTTCTTTTTCTTATATATTTCAAAAGACATAAAGGCGACGTAGATCTTATCCGTTATTGAGAAAAAATGTAGTCTTCTATTTCAATAGTCCATGGCTAATGAACATAAAAAAAATTCCAAACCTTTTGTTGGTATAAAATTAATTAAAAATGCAACGAAACATGAATATTCCATTTTACTTTCCTAAATAAATGTAATATATTCCATATGGAAACTTTAGGAGGTAAGATTTTCAATATATATATCAATAAATATATATATAGTCTTTAGAAAATCTGGGTGGCAGAAATTCATATATGCTCATTAATTCGCTTGCGGAACCTTTCTCGCATATATATAAACAAGGACGAGCATTTGCCATATAGTATACATATATAGAGAAACCCATGTTAGATATATTGTGCGCATATGTAGTTAGGCATTCATTGTAAAGGCGAAACGGTGTGCTATTCTAGCTAGGCAATCGCACTGTTGATTTCCGTACACACCAGACCCATATGCAAATGTCTGTATTTTAAGAGCTCATAAATATCTATGCGTGGCTTAGGGTAATTCACTATATTCGTTATTATATCCCCCATTGCTTCCAAATATATATATATATATAACTAACTAGATGAAGAAAGAAACAAATTTTGCAAAAATTTAATTCTATTTTCATTCCTTATTTTTGCCTTCCATTAAATTAAGTTTTTCCTTCTTTCACTTTTGTATTTTTACAGAACAGTTTCACAAAACAAGAATTCACAATAAAGAATTTTTTTTACATTTACTTTTTTTTTTGTCACAAATATGATCTATGGATCATAAACTGTTTGTATATTTTGTCCCCGTGGACAAGTGTTTAAATCTTGGTTTCGTCTCTTGAATGCAACAAAGCATCTCACAAGTGCATCTGGAGTTAAAAAAAGGAACGTATTATTATTTTGATTCTTTGGACAGATGTATATCTGTCCGGGTGTCTTTGTTGGTTGAGTCTTTGTACAGTTACCGTTCTTCATCTTTTACCTATTTTTTGAAAAAGTAATAGAACACATTTTCCAGGTAGCGCTTTCAATGTCCAGGGAGGTATTGCACACAGACATAAATATGGAACACTGGTGGCGCAGCTGTAGATTCTGACCTCTTGAAAAGGTCCAAGTTACACGCCCAAGAAAAAAAAATTCCCTCATGCGCACGGGGCACATACGAAATTTAATTTCATTCTTCCGGTTGTACAATTTGGGTAATACTAAAGGAAATTCATCAATGACGCCCCTAAAAATCGATTGAAACTTAAACGATTTTTCACAAGGATTCGTTCTACGTTTCTGGTTTGTGTTTTTCTTTTGTCGAAAAAAAAAAGAAACTCGGAACAGCAGAAAAATTGAGCTTATAAATTTTAAATGCAATTTTCTTATTCTGCATAATTTTAAAATGATTCACAAGTTTCTGAGAATAAATATATCCGGTACTTTATTCCTTTTAAAAACTTTTTTTTTTTTCTTATATGGAACATATTTTCTGATGATTTTAAAGATTCATTGTTCATTTTAAAATTTCATTTATTCATTGAGATATATATTATTCGCTGCGGTGTGCGCATCAGGATTTTAATTTTGAGAAATATTGTAATTTTCATTCATTTAAGTTACGAAAGATGAATACTTGGAATGGTACAAGTGAAACTACCCCGAGTTTCGTGCCAAGTTTTTAAGCGCGCACTAGTCCATTTCCAAGTGAATCACAGTCTTTAGGAAAATTGAACCTATTTTTAAGTAAATTAGGTATAAAAGTTGTGGAAGGCAAAAAATAAAAGTCCAGTGTTTACAATAGGGATTTTATAATTAAATTTATAAAATAAAGAAATCTTATTTAAATAGCAATTTATTTAGCACAAGTTTTATTTAGCGCAAATAAAATTTTTATTTTAAATTTCTCTGTATGTCCATTTTTTTAAAACCGATTTTTCCCTAAAAATCTTTTAGAATTAAATTTAAAATTTTTAAAATTTCACTTATCTAAATTAAAATCAACAGACCATGCGTAATTTAAGATTTATCCTACCCATAAAATTTTCTTTCCACCATTATGATTTTATGAGCAAAAATATATCACATGTTTTTTTTTTTAAAGCGCAATTTGCAAACATAATGCCCACAAATAAAAATCTCAACAGGAAGTATATGAGTGGACAAAAAGTCCGCGAGACACCCTCTCTCTCTCTCTCTCTCTCACTTGTGCACGAATACATTTCATCGATTAAAGATTGCCTTTTGAAGGGTCGAGACGTCGGAATTCATAATGGTAATGGGCGGTTGTAATACGATCACGATTAATAGTTTCCGTGCCGAGTTCCTATACAAGTTGAACTTATGAACTTGGAATAATATAACGGGGGAGGGGGAGGAAAAAAAAGGTGGTGCGAATAATTTTCTCATATCACCTAGAAAACTAGTCTCTGCGTTGATTCGATTGGTGTGGGGAAATTTCGATTTAGGTTCTGTATCGTATCTTTCCCTTAAATAAAAAAAAAAAAAAAAGAGGGACGAAGAATAAGGGTCGAGAGCAACGGCAACGAAAGAAAAGAGGGTCGAACCAAGACGTTTGCTTCTTTTTTTTTCCCTATATACTTGCAACTTCAGTGTTTCTCAAATAGACAAATAACATTTTTGTGTAAAATCTGCTTTGACGCCTCTTCGACCACATAAAAAGGAAGGAAAAAAATTCTCTCTTTTTTTTAAAGAACACATCCCTCTTTTTAAAAAACGGATTTAAAAAACAGATTTTATTTATTTTTTTAAATGCATCATTTTTTCAATTTCTCTCTTTAATCGACCTATTTTCGCGCATAAACTAAATACTTCAATTGAAGATTATAATCAAACGCACATAATTTAGTGTGCGGAGTTTTCAGTTTTAAATCACAATAACCATTATTCTTCTTGCGTGTATAATCGGTGACAATTTATTTTCCCCGCGGCGCGTTCCGCGAATAAGCGCAAACGCCGACGCGTTTCGCGAGCATCCGCATGGTAATTAATTATTTTCCATAATCCTACGTTATACGTTTTCCCGCGCGCGATATACGTTTCGCGAGACACCAAAACGAATAGCATGATTTAAAGTCGCGATTTGTCCCCGTTATTGATCTGCAATTTTTTTTTCAAACTATAGATTTTACTCTGCGATTTATAAAAAATAATTAATATCTTTAATAGATTAAATTATTTAAAATATTTCAGTTTAGTTTTCAATATTAGTGACATAGTTAAAATTTTACTTTTGAATTTTTTAAACATATACCTTGTATTTACAAATAAATAAAAAAAAAACAGTCAAAAAGGACTAAATTAGATTTAGAGAATAAAAAAAAAAAATTCGCGAACCACTTGAGATAAATCGAAGAAAAATATTCAGAAAAAAAAAAAGAAATCGAAGAAAACCTAGAAACAAGACTCGAGGAAGGAAGTACTAGCAACTTTGAAGTGTTTCCCAATAAGGAATAAAATTTTGAGAATCCCTGCCAGAGAAATCTCCCCAGAGAGTCATAGGCCGACAGTCTTAGGGTCTATCCGCAAGAAGGCTCGATTCTCTCCCCTAGTCCAAAACGCGCGCAAAGTCCCTGTCTTCCCAACTCACTTCGTCTTAAGGGAGCATTCGCGTGCTCAGAAGGACAATCCCTCGCTTCAACACACACAAGGACTTTTTTTGCTTCTTCTTCGTCTTCTTCTTCTTTTTCTTCAACGACGACATAGGACACTAAAAACCTAAGCGTAAACCAACTTTCAAGACGAGAGAGAGAGAGGAAAATGAATCCCACGTGCAATAGAACGTCAAATTACGACTGCGCAACAAAAAAAAAAACCAAACTAACTTTTCAGTGCAGTCTGAGAAAAAAGAGCGAATGACTTGAAATCGAGTCGTTCGCAGGAGGAGGAAAAGAACGAAGAGAAGAAGAAGAAGGAGATCTCGAGAACTCGATTCCATTTGATATTTGATTAAACTTAACTTTGATTCTTGAAGGGCGCGTCAGGCAAAATAAACGGCCTGGAAACGCCATCAGGGATAAAAGAAAATGCGTAACTTCGACTTTTAAGAGGAAATTCGCATTTTGGGTACATAATTTAACTAACTTTTATCAGATGACATTTTAAATTTTTCATCAACTTGATTTACACTGGCATTTTAATTTAAATACAAATATATATAAAAGATATCTTATCTCCCTATATTCATCAATTATTACTTCCTCCCTAACTTTTACAATTAGATAATGAATTTTTCTAATCTTTAATGCCACGTGGAAAGAAAATAAAAAGAAATATAAAGAAATGAGTTCATAATTAATTTAAAAAACAGGTCTTTTTATCTGAAATGAACGAATTTAAATAACCAAATCGACTGAAAATGGAAGTTAAATAAAAAAAATTAAATCGATAAATCGTTAATTAACAAATTGATGGGGGACCATTCATCTAATATATATATATATATACTGAGATTCACACGACAGAGAAACTTCTTTACATTACTAATGTATATATGTTAGTATAAATACACTGGTAGTTGTGTATAAAATGAAAATTGGAATAAAATGAAATTGGAACACAACTAAAGGCAAGTTGAATTGCGATAGTAAAACTCGTTTTTTAATCACGGAGAATCGTTTTCTCTTTGAAAGATTGGGCTCCGTTATCGCAAATCGGGCCATTGCTCGCATCCAACGACGCCTAGCCCTCGGGTGATGGTGGTAGTAGAGTAAACTTTCCTGATTACTGAACTTTTCCGATTCGACGACGAATGACCAACGATTCTATCCGTTGCCGGGCCGATAGACTCGACCTCGATTTCAAAAGAAACGACTCCCTTCGAATCTAATACACCTATATATATTTCACTTTTACGTCACTACGACAAATATATAAATATATAGAGAAAAGTTATCCTGATTCTGCAATAAAAAAAATTCTAAAACCAAAATCTTTTCTATTAAAATCTAATTTTGTTTCATTTTAATCTTTTTAGGGTTTCGGAACACCTTATTTTAGGGTTTCGAAAGCCTTATAGTAACAGTTGCCATAGCAACCATTTACAACAGCAACTGTTTCCATAGCAACCGTTTCCATAGCAATGCGTTTCCATGACAACTGTTTCCATAGCAACAGATTCCGCATAGCAACAGATTCCATAGCAAATGTTTCCATAACAGCCGTTACTATAGCAACAGTCACTAAGGCCTAAGTTACAAAGGCAACAGTTACTAAGGCAACAGTAATAAAAGCAACAGTTACTAAGGCCTAAGTTACTATTATGGCCTAAGTTACTACTATGGCCTAAGTTACTAAAAGCAACAGTTACTAAGGCCTAAGTTACTAAGGTAACAGTTACTAAAACCTAAGTTACTAAGTCAACAGTTACTAAGGTAACAGTTACTAAAAGCAACAGTTACTAAGGCAACAGTTACTAAGGTAACAGTTACTAAGGCCTAAGTTACTAAGGTAACAGTTACTAAAACCTAAGTTACTAAGTCAACAGTTACTAAGGTAACAGTTACTAAAAGCAACAGTTATTAAGGCAACAGTTACTAAGGTAACAGTTACTAAAACCTAAGTTACTAAGTCAACAGTTACTAAGGTAACAGTTACTAAGGTAACAGTTACTAAGGTAACAGTTACTAAAAGCAACAGTTACTAAGGCAACAGTTACTAAGGTAACAGTTACTAAGGCCTAAGTTACTAAGGTAACAGTTACTAAAACCTAAGTTACTAAGTCAACAGTTACTAAGGTAACAGTTACTAAAAGCAACAGTTATTAAGTCAACAGTTACTAAGGTAACAGTTACTAAGGCAACAGTTACTAAAACCTAAGTTACTAAGGTAACAGTTACTAAAACCTAAGTTACTAAGTCAACAGTTACTAAGGCCTAAGTTACTATTATGGCCTAAGTTACTAAGGCAACAGTTACTAAGGCCTAAGTTACTACCCGAGTAGAAATTTGTAATGGCGCTAGGATGGAAGCGCTAGATGCCATGTTACCGCTTATGGAGTCTCGCGCCGCGAGCTAGCGCCATTACAAATTTCTACTCGGGTAAAGTAACAGTTACTAAGGCCTAAGTTACTAAGGTAACAGTTACTAAAACCTAAGTTACTAAGTCAACAGTTACTAAGGTAACAGTTACTAAGGCCTAAGTTACTAAGGTAACAGTTACTAAAACCTAAGTTACTAAGTCAACAGTTACTAAGGTAACAGTTACTAAAACCTAAGTTACTAAGTCAACAGTTACTAAGGCCTAAGTTACAAAGGCAACAGTTACTAAAAGCAAGTTACTAAAGTAACAGTTACTACTGCAACAGTTACTACTGTTTTTTTTCTTTAGCAACGGTAATAATAATATTGGCAACGAAACCCTGCGATGGAGGAGCCATGCGTCTGATTCATTTATTTATTTATTTTTTTTTTTTTGAGAATGTTTTGATAAATAGAAATTAGAAGCTGTCGATAAAGAAGATAATTAAAGACCAAAACAAACAAGACACACATAAAAAATGACGACTTTATGAAAAGTCTTTAAGCAAGTTTTCTTCTCGCAAAAAAAGAAAAGACAGCAGAAAGTGGAAAGTGTCTTAGTGAATAGTCGTAAACCCTCTTAATATGAAGTGTGCAATGAGTGTGAAACGCTTTTGTCGCGCGATTTACAAGGCTTTAAAAACTAATTGGGAGAAAGCTTGCTTGCATTTACGAGACAAATGTATGTGTCTACCGCAAGCGAGAAACTGAGTTAAAAATAATTACTCCATATGAATCATATATGTATATGTAAGTAAGTAATTAATTTTCGGCAAATAGATTTCTTTTTCAACGGTTATTTAGATAAAAAAAAAAAAGATTTAATTCCCGATTTGAAGGTTATAAATAGCACGCACTATTTTATTCTATATTTAATATTATAACATTAAAATGTCAAGAAAATGTTTTTAGCGACACAAAAATAATTCTCAATATATATATGTTATAAATTTTCGATTATATGAGTTTATTTTTAGAAATATATGTATATAATGTAAAAAGTAATAAAATGAGAAATTATAAATACTCACTTTAATATAAATCAGTATCTCGTTAAAGGAGCCTACGCCGCATACACATATTATAATAAACACATATTATTATATGAATTCCCTTACCTGAAACAGAAGAAATGAAAATATATTATGATAACTGAATTCAAGAATATTAAGATCGTAAATTACAATTATTAAAGCGATATACAAGTATTAAATTTTACCTCCTAATGTGTCATTCGTTTAAGGTTACATTAATAATTGACTCACGAGTTTCGCGTCGCCGAGAAGTAGATAAATCATCATCGTGCGATAAATTATATCGATGAACAGATATTACATTTCGTTTGGTCGAAAGAGGCTTTTTAATGGACACTGCTCCACTAACGTTCAAATTGTACTAAATTATAATCGAATACTCCTGTCACCTTATATTAAAAATCTTATACTTGTTTTTTTTTTTTTTTTTTTTTTTATTTTCTCTTTACAAAAGAAAAATATTTTAAACAACAAATTAGAAAGTTCTGCCTGCACGATTCTATTATTCTATTCTTAATTGCATAAGAAATGAATTCTTATATAATTTCGAACTTAATTTATTATTTATTTCAAGTAAAAACAAGATTTTTTTGTAAAAAATTACAACTATAATTTTTAATTATAGTTGAATTGAATTTTATTAATTTTTATAAAGTTCTTTTAATTTTCATTTAAAAATAATTTTTATAAAGTGTGTGACACAGATGCTATATAGTATATATTGGAAAGGAAAAAAAAATGAGGCTTCACATATATATAATATATATATGTTGCCATGCTATATATATATACGAAGAAGCAATTTTTCTATTTGGCTATACTCATATGTACTCTCGTTACTTTTCATTTCTCGTTTCCTGTACCATAGCGTCCATTTTTCCGGCTTTGATGCAACCCGACCAGTGCATCGAACCAGCTTCGGTTTCTCGACACAAAATCGCGCTCGCGTCTCTATATACATATTGCTTTTATATATACATATATGCTAAAGGCGCCACTCGACGTTTTGCATTAATACATTATGTTAACTTTGATCTTCCATATATACCCCCTCACACACAACTATATATATTTAGTGATATATGCGACTAACTGATTTTATACTCAAAATCAAATATAATCAAATGCTTGGAAAATTGGAAAATTGTAAAATTCAATATAAATATAATATTAATTCAGCGTAAATTTCTATAATTTTTGTTTATAATTCAATGAAAAGAAAATTGATTTTCCGTAAATAAATTGCTAACAAATGTAATGTAAATGTAAATAACCAAAAATTGTATTAATACAAAAAAAATAATATACTTGCTTCAAAGAAAACTTTTCTAAATGAAGATAAATACAAATAACAAAAACGCGTGCGTTAATTCGAAATACGTTCACACGGTTTATAGAGGTATCGCGTACCGCATTTAATTAAAACAATCGAGCCTCATTCTCTCATTGATGATGATGATGAAGATGATGATGATGATGATCGTGAGGGAGGGGGACATGAAATATAAGTACTTGAGCAATCTCGAGGAGACGGTCCGCCGTATAACCACCGCTATACTTTATAAAAGCTTTGATCGTACGATAGCGAGTGCATTGATATACTTCAAGTCCGGAAACTGTCATTACACTATTTTAATGGTTAAGCATTTAAGGGTCAAAGGTCTCTCTAGAAAATGGGCGTTCAAGAGAGGGTGGAATGAAAGGCCCCGCTAAAACTGATTCCACGGTTTTTTTTTTTTTTAAAAGTCCACATATAGTGGCAGATGCGAATCATATTGTATAACATAAGGGCCCAATAATATATAAGAGGGAGTGATCGAGAGAGAAAAAAACTTAATGATACAATTCTTCATACATCTGTATATACTGGGTATTAGCTTCTGTAAAATTTAATGGTAGAACAAAGTCAATTATAGGGGAAAAAAAACTGTTGCTGAAAATAGTTATCGAATACTGTTGCTGTAAATTCGATTCTACTTTTCCTGTTTTTTACCCTATTTTCCACGATCCCACTTTTTTTTTTAGTATCAATTTAAAAAAAAAATAGATTCTGGCTTGGAAATCTATTCTAAATATTCTATTGATGCCCTAAATAGTTCCTATATAGTTTTGAGTAACTACTAGAAACTACATAGTGTAACTATTTTGATCGTTTTAAATAATCTAGATGCGCCAAATTGTGTCGATACAGTTTAAAAATCCCCAAAACTAGATGGTTTCAATATAGTTTCTAAACAGGTCTTACTCTAAAACTTCGGATTATATCGAAACTATATTGAAACTATCTAGTTTCTAGATATCCAAACTGTATAGAAACTATATTGAAACCATCTAGTTTCAGGCTAGTGAAACTGTATAGAAACTATATTGAAATCATTCTAGTTTCTATACAGTTTCGCTAGCTAGACATTAGAAAATTTCAATATAGTTTTTATACAGTTTCACTGTCTAGAAACTAGATGATTTCAATAGTTTCTATACAGTTCTTACCTTAAATTTTTTGAACTATATCGAAACTATATTAAAACTATTTAATTTATGGATAGTGGAACTGTATCGAAACTATATTAAAATTTTCTAGTTTCTAGATAACGGAACTGTATAGAAACTACATTGAAACTATCTAGTTTCAAGCTAGTGAAACTGTATATAAACTACATTGAAATTATCTAGTTTTTAGATAGCGGAACTGTATAGAAACTATATTGAAACCATTCTAGTTTCTATACAGTTTCGTTAGCTAGAAATTAGAAAATTTCAATATAGTTTTTATACAGTTTCACTATCTAGAAACTAGATGGTTTCAATAGTTTCTATACAGGTCGGCTATCTAGAAACTACATAGTTTCAATATAGTTTCCATACAGTTTGTACCCTAAATTTTTTGAACTATATCGAAACTATATTAAAACTATTTAATTTATGGATAGTGGAACTGTATCGAAACTATATTAAAATTTTCTAGTTTCTATATATTGCGGAACTGTATAGAAACTAGATGGTTTCAATATAGTTTGTATACAGTTCTGCCATCTAGAAACTAGACAATTTCAATATAGTTTCTATACAGTTCCACTATGTAGAAGAAAGATAGTTTCAATATAGTTTCGATATAATTCAATAATTTAAAGAAAGAGATTGTAAATAAAGTAAGTGATCGTTACATTTCTAGCTAGTTTCTGTATAGTAACTGCATAGAAACGTCAAATATTTCCATACGAGATAACATAATACGTGAAATATCAGTTTGTTAAATATCACTATGCTAAATAGTATTCCTATGTGACAATATCGTCAATATAACATTTTGGCGAGTCAATTATGTCTCTCTTTAAAGTCCGAGTGGTTTGATCTGAAGTCTTATATATATATACACACATCATGCATATATATACACACGTAAGATCGCATGCCGATCCCGTAGAGTGACGGCAGGCGTGTCGCAACTGTCCGAAAGGGAGATAGCATCTTAGAAGTGGCACCATTATAACGTCGTTCACGACATTCAAGCCGAGAATGGAATGGTCTCTCGCTCGAGAAGTTCTGCGCAACAAATGCGCCCGATCTATGCCGGCTTCTATATTGCCCTCTTCAAATATATATATATATATATATATATATATATATATATACAGGAGCAACAATCCAAAAATGGTGCTGTGTTTCGATTACACGAAAAAAAAATTATCTGCAAGTTATATACTTTTAGAAAAACGAGCTCATGGACTTCTTTCACTTTTTAGAAATCTTAGAAAAAACTATATATATTTCGAAGAAAAAAATTTGTACAGATGTTTAACTACTATAACTATAATGTTTAACTATATATAGTGACAGATGCTATTAAAATTGTCATTAAGATTCGACACGGAAAGCTGTTATTTTTCTCCTTGCTGATCGTCATCATCAAGGGAGGAACTAGGCCTAAAAATATATGATATTTAAACGTGAATCTGAACTATGCTGAGAAAAAAAAACGATGTTGAATCAACAGTTTTTCTACCAGTAGAAAATTATTTACGTAAATAAAATTTATTTGATTCAAATAATCGGTTACTTTATTGCTCTGAGATAAACGATTGGTTGCCATTACCATTTCGTTAGTATAAGAGTATTTTTTGCTAATTATCACCGTTGGAATTTGATATTCAAAACTTAAAAATTTTAACACAAGAAACCAAAACCTGTAATTGTTATGCTGTATGTAGAATCTGTAAATTTTAGGTACAGCGTATAATTTTCTGTCCCTGCATACAAAAAAAAAAATACAAACATTATCTGTTTTTACTTTGGACGGATTTTAGAAAAAAAATTCTGTTGCCTATATTTTTCCAATGCAAAAGTATAAAATTACACTGCAAAAAGAAGTATCTTATTTTAAGATGTTTTGGTAGCGTTTTTAAAACATTAAGATGTTTAAAATGTCTTATTTTGAAAACGCTACCAAAATATCTTAAAATAAGATACTTCTTTTCGCAGTGTAAAGATTTTAAAGATCGGTAATAAATTAAAAATTAAGTATTCAAATAATCACACCTAAATCAAATATTCAGTTGCAATCGAATGTTTTCTCATGAATCATCACAGTAACCAATTGCTCTATCCGCGATAATCCCTGAAGAATTAGACATTTCCACAAATAAATCATATAAAAGCTAAACCGTCCCCGTGAGAATCTTGATCGTGTTCGATACGGAGATTAGTTTTGAAGTGACTTACATCGAGAAAGAGAGTATGGGATATACACATTTGCACGTGCACACAAGCGAAATGCTTCCCAGATCAGAAATGATAGAGTGAAAATGGCATAAAGCGAAGGTCCTATATAGCTTGGAGAAATCCGAAACACCAACAGTGCACTATGACGAAGGGAGTATTACCATTTCTATGGACAAACTTTAGTCGGATGCTGGGGGGGAAACGATGTTTTTTCCTTTTCTTTCTCTCTTTCTCTCTTTCTCTGAACTAGTTCTGCTCCCTCGGGATTCGTTAGCGCCCATAGTGCGCTTTTTAGTACGGCCCGTTGGGGGCTACACAGTGGCTGTATATCAATGACATACCACAGAGGTGACCCCTAAAAGCCTTTCGGCGTTGCGGTTTTTTTTTTCAGATAGAAAAAAAAAGAAAGGGAGAAACATACAGAATCGGATCTTGAAGAAGCAAAAAATAAGAATTAAAAATCAAAATGAACAATCGAAACTTAATTGCACTGGGATAATTTATCTAATATTCTGCAAGACGGGGAAGTTTGATAAATTTATCTAGACATAAAACTTCTCGTCATTAGTATTCGTAATATCGATGTGGAACTACAACGGAGTGTTAGACAATTAAGGAAGTTTGCTGCTCGTATATGGGAAAAGGAAAGGGTATTTACCATTTCTGTATCTTAGGAATATAACGCAGCTCGTCACGTAACGTTCATATATAACACCCCTCTTCGCATCGGCAGAACTTGGCAATAAGCTTTCCCGAAGCAATCCGTCAAATCGACTTGAAACTTTCCAAACTGGAATTGTCTCTCTATAATAGAAGAGAGAGAACTTATGCGCGCCAAAACTTGTGTGCGATATCAAAATTTTCTCAACACAAAGCGCGTTATCAACACTAATGATAATGGTGGGAGACGGGCGTGCATATTATTTACCGGAGGTCGGCTACAATGAACGGTAATCATTATAAATCACTATAGCATTTCGTTATAGCAATGAATATATTCACTGTGGCGCTATCCGCCACGAGCCCGGAAACCTCTTAACTTCCTGTCGAAAACCCACTGTAGCTCCCTCGATACTCTCTCTCTCTCTCTCTCTCTCTCTCATTCTATACTCTCTGCTGGAAGCTTTGTCTCTGTTTCTCCCTCGCACATTTATGAGATGTATGAGTGAGTATGCGAGTGGTCCCTCGACCTCGCTCAACAGGAGGCTCAAATTTCACGGTATGGTTTTTGATTTTTAACGATTAGACACTCGTTTCATTTGACAAATTGGCTACAACAATGAAAAGTTTTTCGAAATTCGGGGAAAATTAGATTTCACAAATTCCACACTATTTATTAGATCCAATTTTTTTTTTGGGGGGGGGACCGAAAAATTTTAGCAGCAGGTCTCGGATTTAAAAAAAAACGTCTGTTTAGTACTCTCTAAAGAATTAGTAAACATTTTAATTAATTTAAATCAGTGATTCATTTTTTCCTTTTGAATTAGTTAATAGTGAAAAAAAATTACACAGAAAATTATAAGGTATTAAAATAAGCGTTGCAGCTTATTTTAATGCCTTTTAATTTTCTGTGTAACAGTAAAAAAAAAAAATTATTTCAGTACTTCAGATTTTCATGAGGTAAAATTTTAGTTTCCTTTTCCATAATAATTAATTCAGTCAGTAGTGTATTTTTTTTTCTTTTCTTTAGCCACGTCGCCGATATATTCATGAGGTAAATATGTGTTGTTCTCAGGGAATATTGAATTTGTAAAGAAATTTGTTTGGAAAAGAGCCACAAATAACACGTAAATGCATATTATATACAAATACATAAAATATTTAGCATCAGCATAAATATTTAAATGTCCCCTCCCTCTCTCTCTCTCTCTTTATTTAGATTTCATTCATAAAAACGGTCAACTAATATGATTTATTGGCTAATGTCAGATTCACTCGAAAAACAGAGATATGTATCAAATACTCTTAATTGTATATTCTATAAATCATAACGAGACATATATAACGCTTTTCATCCAAACGCACCCTATTTTTGTATATCACAAACGTTTTTAATACACAAAAAAGACCGGTTTACATTCCGTAAAAAAAAAAAATTTCGATTATCATCGAATATAAAAGATAACCGAAACTCTTTTATTATCAGACTATAAACATCAAAAATAAAATAAAATATAAAATGAAGAAACTCCTATAAATCGGCTATGAAAAATTTCGTTGCTAAATTCCAAAGCGCACACATGTTTTATGCAAACAACAACCACGTATCTGTTATGTATGGAATTCAATAAGTTTTAATTTCAGCATTGCTCGTATAAGAATTGAGCTCATTTATTAAGAGTAAAAGAACGATTAATTTCAAGGTAAGAAATCAGGTAGATATACGATTCAGTTTTTTCTCTCTCTCTATCTCTCTCACTGGTGTCGATAAAACGCTATTTCGGATTGAAGAGCAATTGCGCGACTCGTTCAGTAAAATACTAATGCCAAACGTAAAAATGAACGAGTCTGCAAATTTACATATGTAAATTCAATCCCTGCCATTAGCTTCGGACACAACACAGTACATAATGTTGTCGAGAGTGTTATTTCGAATTGGGCTCACACATTACAGAGATTTATCCCAGCAAGTTGACAAAAAAATACCAACAACAACTCGAAAATATTTTTCTATATAATTGAAATATAATGAAATACATTTTTTTAGCAATTATCATCTCTCGATTTAATGGGGGGGAAAGAAACTAAAAAAATTACAATTAGACACAATTATCGGATCCATATTGCGAGAGGCAACCATTGTCCATGTGCAAAGTTTTTCGCCTTAACGAACTTGACGCGTGTACCCTTGAAAATTTTCTATTCGAAAGAAGCCTGTACCGAGCAAGAGAGATAGAAAGAGAGAGAGAGAGTCGACAAAAAAAAATCAATAACAAAAGAACAATATCGATCTGACTCGGTGGGACGAGGTAGCACACAATGGGGACTCATTGTTCGTACCCTGAAGCTCGTGCCGATCGTTGTACATTGCACTGCTTACACAAAGGAGGTTTCACCGGTTTTTCAACCCCTGCACACATATATATATATATAGACTCTCGCACTTTTTTTCTCTCTCTCTCTTTTTCTATCTTTCTCTCTCCTGGGCAGAAAAAGGGGGAACTTTGGTGCATCATTTGTGCCCTTTCCATTCTATGTTACCTCCAAACGATGGGTGCGGAGTTGCACGTGTCAAATTCGACGTGCATTTGAAAATTATCAGTTCCATACGAACGAAGGTGCTGGTCTTTGTTATTCAACACAAAAATAATCGTCAAGAGCTTTTCAAGTTCAACAAAAGAATAATAATGATTCTATAATTATTTTTTTCTTTTTTTTTTCATATATACGACGACAACGCAATTTTTCGCAACTCGTTAGCCATTAATTGGTGAGCGGAGGAACTTCATCTAGATATCGTGAAAATTTTTCATTCATTAAATTAATAAATATTCAATGGCTTCTGTATTATTATTATTATTTTTTTTTTGTGCGAAGGGTAAAGTGAAAATCTGCTACTTATTACTCTCTAAATCTGAATTAGTGAAAATGTTTACTACACTGTAAAACGAAAGGTATTAATTTAATACCAACTTTAGGTACTAAATTGCCTTTTGGTTCTATTTTAATACCTAAAATTGGCACTATTTTGGTACCTTCTTTTTACAGTGTAATTTGAATTAGTTACTCACTTTTTGCTTCTGAATTAGTAAAATTTTACTAATTCTGAAGCAAAAAGTGAGTCACTAATTCAAATTAGTAAACATTTTTACTAATTCAGATTTAGAGAGTTAATTATTATTATTATTTTCTATTATATATATATATATATATACAAATATAGCGTTATAGTTATACGCGTGTACAGAAAGCGCGTGTCAATCAATATTTTTAGGGTGTCTATTCTAATTTCTGGTCAAAGTGGATAGTCACAAGCAGCTGAACTTCATTACAATAGTTTCGAATTTATATACGTTCGCCAAAAAATGGTTATATCAAATTATATTAAATTGGTCTCATATTGCCCACAATAATAATAAATTGAACAGATCCATTCTTTTAAAGAGAAAAAAAATGTGTTCCCTAATTCGAATTTCGACTACAAATAAATTGAACAGACTCCATTTTTTTTTTTTTAAGAGCAGAAAATATATTCCCTAAAAACTTTTGTTCGAATTTCTAGTGGATCTAATTTCTATTTTAGTTAAATAATTTTTAAAAAGCAATATTTTTAAATTTTTTACAAAGTAAAATTTTTATCAGTAAAATTTTTTTTCCATTTAAATTTGTCAATTATTTCTACATTCGAGTTTAGAGTAAATTTTGAAATAAAAAAAAAAAAAAAAAAAAAAAGATAAAATAAAAAAATATACAGGAAATGTAACGAGCGAAAAAGCAACATGTCTCTTATGTCCTCTATCCCTCTATCTCTCTATCTATCTCTCTCTCCCTCCCTTTTTTCCATGTTTTCCCAGGAAGTCTCAGATTTCAAGGTTTTCTTAGTATATACCAAAGGAACGTGCCTGTGATTGAGACCAGGCGACCCTATATAGATCGTTTTTCCAAGTTGAACTTATATTTCAGTTTTTTTTTCTTCCTTTCCAAGTTAATTTGTAAAATAAACCCAAAGAAATAATGTTTTTTAACGACATAGTTCAAAAAGGTTAGACAGACACAGTCAATTAGTAATTGAAATATAGAGACTAAAAAAATTTTAACTTCAAAAAAAATTCCAATAATACTGATAGTAATACTAAAAATAATCATACTAATAATAATAATAATAATAATAATAATAATAATAATAATAATAATAAAAATGATACTAAATACAAAAAAAAGTCTGGAATCTTGTAACAGACGATATATATATTTCTAGAGACCACCAGTGAAAATGATTCGAGATTTGTTAATCTCTAGAAAATCTCCTGGCAGATGGTACTTTGGAGAGAATATCTCGCACTTTCTGCAATATAAACCCGCCAATTCTATAAAGGAAAGCGTCGGTCCAAGAAGCTTCTTTGAAGTTTTTGTAACGTTACGTCTCGCTCTAAATCTTAAATAAGAAAAAAAAATCCCCTGACGCTTCCGTTCCTCGTAGGTTAATCGTTACGATCGTGCACGGGGGGTCACGCATTAGCCTCAAGATCTTGTTTTATTCGTATACATACAAGTGTTTGCAATCTTCGTGTATAACCAGCAACCAATACCGTTGCACATGCCGCAAGGGGTTTTACACCACTCTCATAGTGTGTGCACTCTAAAGTCACTGAGAGACCTAAAGCAATGTCTGCTAATCTTATAACAGTCCCACTATCTCTTTCTCTCTCTGTTTTGAGCCTAAAAACTTGTTTGTACAATACTCCAACAATTTTCTATATTCCTCGTTCGTAAAAATTAAAAATGTTTAGCAAACTTACACTGTAAAAAGAAGCTACTAAAACAGTACCGATTTTAGGTATCAAAATAGAACCAAATAACAATTTAATACCTAAAGTTGGTATTAAATTAATACCTTTTGTTTTACAGTGTAAAATGCTAAGCAATTTTTGAAAAATAACAAAATCTCCTAAATGGATTACTACCACAATTACAAGGAACGTGGCGACTTTATTTTTTTTCCGTTAAGTCCAAACCGACAAGGAAATGGATCCTAAAAAAATATTTTTTCAGGACATCTCATAAAATCTGCGGATATGTATTTGGAAAATTGAAAAAAAAGAAGGTCGAGAGAAGGAAGTGAATTGAATAATATGGTATTATGGATTAGAAACCCGGAAAGAAGGAAAAGCCCTTCTCGTATACATAAGGTTGCACGTTGTTATATATATATATACGTATTCGTGATATATGTTGATTTCGTCAACGTATCCCACCCTTGGTCACGCTACACTACCTGCGACGTCGTCAAAGACGCGATCGTGACGTGAACTCTTAAGTAAAAATCAACCCCCCAAGAGTGTAGGAGAGTTCCAACTGAAAAGTTTAGATTTCATTGCTTGATAAAACAGAAAAATTTACGTCACAAGCGGAAAAATTGCCGTTGAAAATGAAAATAAAACACAAACAATTTTTAAAAAATAATATTTATAATTTCGTTATTTATAAACTTATTTGAAATAAAATAGAAGAATAAAATTTATTCAAGCTACTTGTAAAATAAATGCAAATTTAAACTGTACAAAATTTTTGTCGAACAAAAAAATGCATTTCTGCAATGGCAGGAAATGGTCCTAAAAAAAACGAGTTTCGACAAAGCATCAGCCATGACTCTTATTATGCAAATGTCACGAGACGCCAACGCGAAACGCGTGTCACAACGGATTTTTGAAAGGAGAATCGACAAACCGGAAGTGAGTCGACAGTACTGACATGGAAGGTGTATCGCCTTACAATTCAAGTAGGCAGACGCCAACCCAAAAAAACAGTAGGAGATAATTTTCCACAATTTTCCTCTAAAATGGCAATATTTTCAAATACAGTATTAAAAAAAAAACTCTCATTTTACAGGCGAAAAGAAGATGCAAAATTTTCAATTTTCAAAAAAAAAAAAACGGACTTTAAAATGAGAAGCGTACGTTACTCATTTTGAAGTGCAACAATCATGATTTTGTCACTATAACCAAAATTTTATTAGTAAAAGCAATATTTTTAAAATCATTAATCTTCAAATGAGAATATAACGCAACTTACAGTTATGGTAGGGATTTTCATTAAATTTTGGTACAACATTCTGAGCTTAATACGCTTTGGCAACGGGTCTGTATGGGGGGGACAAGGCTATCCGAAGGCGTGTCTAATAGTCTGGTTTTAATGTCATATAGACCATAGATGAAATACGAAGGTCGCAAAGGAAATCTAGAAATTCTCCCAACGAGAGAATTTTTACCCCTGAGAAAATATTTTAAACTGAAAATTACGTAGAAATAAAATACGTTTTTAAAAAAAGCCTCGAAAGCGAGAAGTAAATCCAAATCGAAACAATTTTGGGTATGACTTTTTAAATTTCTTAATCAAAATTAGACATATTCTTTCACTAAAAAATAAAATAAATTCAATTTTTGTAAAATACTATTTCCATATATAAACTAGAAGAGACTTAAAACAGGTATAGAGGTATCATTACATTCATTGTGAGCCGTTTACGAAAGATTATACTCGACAAATTTCAGTAAAATTTTCGGTACTTTAACGACCGCAGGCACTGAAATAGTATTCGAAATCCCGTTGAAGCACCGGCAGGAATTACCTACCTCGCTCTTTGCGAATTCGTGGTTGGGAGGATGCTCTGCAAAATATTTAGGAGAGGCTCCCAACCACAAGGACTCTCGCAATGGGGATAACGAAGACGGAAGAGATTCGCGGTATACGTGCAATATCACACAGACACACACACAACGAAATGCATATATATATTTTCCTATGTATAACTAATCCACCGACTTGAACTTCTATTTGACTGTCATGTTAAAATTCTCTAAGTGGAAAACCTCCATTGTACAGATGGCACTTGCATAAAGATAATTCAACAAATAGAATTACAAAAACATGAGGTTTTGTAATTACATTCATTTCGAAAGGAATTTACATGATATAATCAAATATTTGTAAAATAATCAAATATATAATATAAATACAATAAAATCAGAATGTTTACTAATTTCCTTATAAATTTTTTAAATTGGAATAAAACTAAAAGAGTCGAAAATATATTTGTTATTTTGTCACATAAAATCTGGTAAAAGGCGGATCTTTTATAGCACATGTTCACGAATGTAAGTAGTTACGTGATTGAATTACACAAAAAAAAAAAAAAAAAAAAAAAAAAAAATATCTTCTACATTCAAAAAGAATTTCGAATAACTTATTCCGAAAGCAGTCGTCTAATTAGAATTCGACATTACACCTGCGATTATAATCAATCAGCGCCGCGAGAGAGCGTCGAAAAGAAATTTGCGCAGCTACCGAATAGTCCTTTGGAATTTTAATGAAATCGAGAGCTTTTCGAAGCTAAAGATATTTTTGTTGCTTGTCTTTTTTTTCTCGATGTGGGCAATTCAAAGCGATGCATACCAAAATTTGTTTTCAGAAAACGCACACGCAAACAAAAAGATTTGAAACACACAGAAAATTAAAAGGCATTAAAATAAGCTTATTTTATTTTAATCCAATTTTGCTTATTTTAATCCATTTTGATATTAAAATAAGCAAAATTTGATTAAAATAATAAGCGTTGCAGCTATTATTTTAATACCTTATAATTTTCCGTGCAAACAAAAAATCCATTAGTATAAAAATCTATATAAAAAGACAAATAATTTTAATAACTATGACAATCAATTATGAACAAACAGCTAATAAAATAACAAACAAAACAGAATATAAAACAATAAACTGAATGTGTCATTTACACACCGCGGATAAATTGATAACCTTAATAAAAAAAATTTCCGATAAAAATTTTTGAAAGATACTATGTCCTATATCTGTATATCATATTGATGCAGGTAATAATTTCAGTGAGAGAATTAAGAAAACTTGTTTTGAAACAGCAGGATACTGTATACATGGCGTACAAGATTAATACAAAAATCCCAATGTTTGAAAGCGCGCGTAAAAGTATCCTCTCCTATATACGCATGGGAGAGAGAGAAAGAGAGGGCTGGAGAGTCTATAATGAAATTGTCGAGAGCATGCGTTGGCGATATTTCATGTCAAGAAGCACAGTCAGTCTCTGTTCTCTAAAAACCTGCGATAAATAAGTAGTTTTTTTTCATCTTTTCTTTTTTTTTTTTTTTTAAACTTATAATAACCCTCACGGCGATGACAGATCCTCCTGATTCCACGGGGGCGCGTACCACATTTCTATCTTTAGTTGATATTTTCTCTCTTATATATATTATATATATATATATTTCTACAAGTGCTCGAAGGGAAGAACTAATTATAGATAACGATCGACCATATTAGTTTTTCTTTTTCAATCCACCTCGCAACGAATCTAATATATCTATCTGCCTTCACTATCTTTGTGTCCTATAACAATTATCTCGCTTGATGCTTTCTCTTATCAATATTATAGATATATTAAATATATAGGAAATAAATATCAACAACTGCAAAGTGTCGACACAAGTGTCATAAAATTTAACGAAAAGAAATTTTAACAGAAAATTTGTTATAAAAATAGTTAATAATAAATAATAATAAAAAAAATAATATTATTTAAAATACAATATATAAACTACTATTTGAATAAATAAAATAATTATTCTGTCAATTTTCTAAAGAAATAGCAAACGTTTTCATTGATTTCAATTAATGACTCACTTTTTGATTTTGAATTAGTTAAATTTTACTGTAAGTCGATATAGTAAATAATATTTTATTCTACTAATTAGTTAAATTTTAGATAGTAATTTTTTACTATTAGTTTAATTTTACTAATTCGATATAGTAAAAACTACTAAATACTTACATCTTAATAATTCGATAGTAATTTTTTTACTATTAGTAAAATTTTACTAATTCGATATAGTAAATAATAGTTTTTACTACTAATTAGTTACATTTTACTAATTCGATAGTAAAATTTGATTACTAATAGTTAAATTTTACTAATTCGATATAGTAAATATTACTAATAACTTAAATTTTACTAATCCGATAGTAAAATTTGATTACTAATAGTTAAATTTTACTAATTCGATATAGTAAATATATTACTAATTACTTAAATTTTACTAATCCGATAGTAAAATTTGATTACTAATAGTTAAATTTTACGAATTCGATATAGTAAATAATAGTTTTTACTACTAATTAGTTAAATTTTACTAATCCGATAGTAAAATTTGATTACTAATAGTTAAATTTTACTAATTCGATATAGTAAACACTAATAATTACCTACATATTACTAATTCGATAGTAAAATTAGTTTACTATTAGTTAAATTTTACTAATTCGATAGTAATATTTTTACTAATAGTTAAATTTTATTAATTCTATAGTAAAATTTTACTAATTCGTTATAGTAAATAATATTTTATACTACTAATTGCTTAAATTTTACTAATTTGATACACTAAGGGCTAATTTCACCGACTCTGGTTAATTTTACTAATTCGATAGTAAATAATTGTTTGTTCTACTAATTAGTAAAAATTTGACTACTTCGATAGTAAAAATTTTTTGTACTATAAGTTAAATTCTATAATAATTTGCGAATTCAACAAAAGCTAAAAGTAAATCACTATTTCGAATTAGTTAATAATACCATTTCAGATTTTTAGATAGAGAAGAGCAATCTTTTCATGAATCTTGTTAAAATTGTTGATTTTATTTACGAGATAATAATTAATATGCACAAAGTAATACGATAGCAATTAAAATGTTAACAAAATGAGATGGTAATTAACAAAGAAGAAAATACCAGTAGATTATAATATAATGCAAAATAATAATTAAAGATTAAAACTATTCAATACCTATGATGATGGTATTATCACAATATATATATGTCATAATTTGCAACACATTAAAAATGCTGACAATATAAAAACTCCTCAGATAATCAACAAAGGCTATCTTAAAAATGTTGCAACTTAATATAATACTTCCTTTTTTTAATCTGAATAAGTGAAATTTTATTAAATTGCTCTCAATTCTGTTTTATTATAACAGTTAATAAAATATTTTTTGATTTTTAATCAGTGAAATTCTGATAAATTAATGCTATAATATTTATATATATATATATATAATTATAGTTAATACACTGAAAAAAATGGAAAAACGAATAAAGTAACTTTTACTATACTTTGAAAGCGTAAAACCGTAACTGTCCGCAGTTACTGCGAATTTCTGTCAAGTTTTACTCCAGAAATATAGTAAAATTTACTATTTTCGGAGTTAATTTTACTAATTTTGGAATAATTTTTACTATTTCAGGAGTAAATTTTACTATTTTTGGAGTTTATTTATAATTTTACTTATTTCGGACTAAATTTTACTATTTCTGGAGTAAAAATTTGCTAGAAATGCGCAGAAACTGCGGATAGTTTGGGTTTTACTTTTAAAGTATAGTAAAAGTTACTTTATTCGTTTTTCCATTTTTCTCCGTGTATTAATTAAAAACACAGACAAAAAAGAAACAAAATACTTTTACTACTTCCAAAGTAAATCCTAATTTCTCCGTAATAGAAAAAAGAACTCCTAAATTAATAAAATCAACTCCGAAAATAGTATATATTTATTTTACTATTTCCGGAGTTATCTTCACTATTCTAGAGTAATTTTTGCTATTTCCGAAGCAAAAGTCGCCAAAACTAGCCTCCCACTTGGAAATATTCCCCGAAAAGTGCCCCCTGGAGGTTCTATCAGAATTCCGCCGGAACTTCCAACGTAATTCCATCGGAGTTCCAAAGAATTTCCGATGGGATTCCGACGGAGTTAGGACTCTAAAAATTTTGAAAAAAATTAATCGGAATTTCGTCGGAAGTTCCGGTGGAATTCTGATAGAACCTCCAGGGAGCACTTTCCGGGAATCTTTTCAAGTGGGCTTACTTTGCAAGTAATAAATCATTAATATTTTTTTCCATGAATCAGTCATAAATTAAAGTTAGAGTACCTACTATTTCCATGAATGAATAAGTAAACGATTAATAATGAATTGTAACTAATTCAAAAGTTTCTCTTTGATCTCCGTAAAAATTTGTCCCTTGGGATGATGTCTGTCGGAAATATATATATGTATATATATATATAGAGAGTGATTTGTTTTGCCCTAAAATTTCAATGAATGCTTTTGCAAGGGATATACCGTGTTGGTAAATGGATATCAAGCCATGTGTTGCATGTAGTTCAATGTCCATTTACACCGGAGATTTCCACATTAGACTATATATATATATATAGGCAATGAATGACTAGTTCGAAATATATATCTAAGGAGGGAAAAATCTCGATAAAGATTAGCGGGCAGGGTGTCATATGCGCATATACACACCCTTCAAAGTGTGCCGCGCGAAACTAGCTTTGCCTTTATACAATCATCAGATCACCAACCCTAATTCAATCTTGACTTTTTCCCTATCATATAAACTGTCGGGTATATTATCGCCTTATGACGACGACGACGACCTCGATGCTTCATATGCCCGAGAGTAGTTGAACCTATATTATGACAAGAGAAATACGCGTGCATATATATATGAATCGAGTATCCATCTGTGTCGCCGTGACGCACCATATGTTTGCATGGAAGATTTCCTAGTTGATATTATATATATTGTATATGAATTACATTATATTAATTAAATGTCAGGTAAATGTTCCCATATACTCGATATATTTCATGCATAATGCTCGCTCATAACATCTATACTGTGCATCTGTTTCGAAACTCGCTCGATATTGTTGATGTATAGACAATTATCTCTATTATGTTTGTAACTGACACTTAGTAATTAATACAATGGAGAGTCAAATTACTTTATATGTGAAATGCTTTTCTAAATAATTACAAAAGAAAAGTTTGCAAAGAAAAGATCTGTGGCGTCTGGAAATTTATTTCCACATTTTTGGACAATATAAACTTTATAATTATATTTTATATATTACTCTAATCTAAAAATGCACAAACATGTACACAAATACACACACACAAACAATATGTATTAATACAACATTTTCATTAATACTTGTAATTTTATGTATTTACAATATGGTTGTGCTCAGAATAGTTAATGTATCATAAAATCGGTCCGTTCAAGTAGCCCGGCAATGTACTCTGTACACTCCTTACCCTCTCTTTTTACACCTTTTCCATCCTTGTTCAACTACAATAATTTTCCTTAATTTTATCGTTTTTCTCTTTTCCCAAGCGTCGCTTTGAAAACCCTGTCGCCATTTTTTCAATTTAGTCTTTACCTAATTCTCGTCCTGAGCACAACCTTGCTCCGAGAGCAAATTAAATTTTATAATAAATATTTCTATTCTTGTTTTTAAATAAATAACTTTTGTGTTTTATTTTCGAAAGATACACGGGCGACTAAACTACGATTCGTTTTTGTTTTCATCTACAAGAAATTTTTGCTTCAGAAATAAAAAACAAATCAGGTCGAAAAAATTTATAAATGCTATATAATTAAAAAGATTCCTGAAAGGTCATGAGAAGGTGTCTAGTCTCTCTGGGCTTAATAGCGAGTTTGTACAATCTTTTTAATATCACGTGTATGTTTCCTACTGACAAAGATTAAAATGTTGTGGTGCACAAACAGTGCATTGTGGACGCGTCATTAATTTCCTCAGTCCCTAGTATACATATACACTCATTAGTGAACAGAAATACGTTCACAAAACAAACAAACAAAAAATGATAATTTTCATCTCCAAAACGTTATTTAAAAATTAGAACAATTTTTTTCAAGAAATTTTCACTAATTATATTCTTGAAGGAAAAGATTTTTTTTTTTTTTGGAAGACACGACCCTCTTTGGAATATTCGCAGTCAAGATATTCAAATCTAAATAACTCCGCCGGCTTGCGTAAATACAAGAACGAAGTATACTGGTTTGACGACAAATATTTACAAGAGACCACATCGTCCAATGACATGGGTATACGTGCATGAGAAAGATTCTCTCATATAGCCACCGACGCGAACATTTTTTTTTTTTTTGCAAACTTATTTGCTTAGATAATAATAATCAAGAATTAAATGAAGAATCGAGATTCTTATTCAAAATCAATTAAGTAAATATATCTTAAAAGCATATATATCAGAGTAATTATAAGTTATTAAAACGTGGTTTCGAAACATTTCATCTTTGAAACTATATATAATATATATTCGAGATATAAAAGGGACATATACAGAGAATAAGGAAGTCTGATAAGATATGTGCCTGCACCAACTGCTACAATCCTTTTACGGTCAAAGACTTAATTAGACTACTTGCTAATTAATGCCGACTCATGTATATGTTCCCGACTAAAACTCGACGTGTACCAAGTCTATAATTCTACACACCAAGTGCCGCAGGAGCATCTAGAAACTAAACTAAACCTTTACTATAACTAAAAATTATATCTAAAAAGAAATTCTAAGAGCAAAATCGCACTTAATGAGTAATTTGATGGATGTATATATGACTTGATTGAACGTTTCACAGGTACGATACTTAGAAGTTAAATCGATGAAACGGTCGGACAAAAAGAAAGGAGAGTTACGGGTGTATTTTACATATTTAAATTGGAAGTGTCGATTCCCTCGTTCTGGGGGATTGACAGCCGGCGGATCCCAGCACCCGTTCACCAACGAAATCTTTCACCAAAAGCAGTTTACTCACCGAGAGCCCTCTCACTTCGATATCAAATTCTGTCCAATCAGATTTGACACACACACACAAAGAAGAAAATCTTAACAGATCCCTTCAAATCAATGGGATATTTGAAAAATATTATCCAATCTCGGATATATATATATATAACAAGATAACAGGTTGATTGATTTTCCCAAATATATTTTCTATCCCAAAAAGAAACTCACCGAAATGAAAATAAATGAATCGGAATTAGTATACAGATAAAGAAAAGGAATAAAAATCCAGAGGACGATTTTTCGAAACAGAAACAAAACCGAAATACACTCTCTAAATCTGAATTAGTAAAAATGATTTCTTTTTTAAATTAGTGACTCACTTTTTGCTTTAGAATTAGTTAAATTTTAATGAGCCAAAAGTTTTGAACGTTCAAAATGAACAACATTTTTTTTATAACTTCTTTAAATACGAATTTTATTACAAAATATTATTTTAAATATCTAAAAAGAAGTTATTAATTTAATATTAGTTTAATTTACTGTTTTATTTTTTACATTGACATTATAATTTTTAATAATTTATAGATTGAAAAAAATATTTTGTTCATTTGAATGTTCAAAACTTTTGGCTCATAAATTTTACTAATTGTTAATAAAAGTTACTAAGAATTAGTAAAATTTTACTAATTCAGAAGCAAAAAGTGAGTCATTAATTCAAAGTAGTAAACATTTTTACTAATTCATATTTAGAGAGTATAAATAAATACACTGTAAAAAGAAGGTACTAAAACAGTACCGATTTTAGGTATCAAAATAGAACCAAATAACAATTTAGCATCTAAAGATGAGCCGAAAGTTCTGAACATTCATATGAACGAAATATTTTTTTCAATTTATAAATTATTAAAAATTATGATGACCATGTAAAATAAAACAGTAAATTAAACTAATATTAAATTAATAACTTCTTTTTAGATATTTTAAACAATATTTTGTAATAAAATTCGTACTTAAAGAAGTAGCAAAACAAAAAGTATTAAAGAAATTAACTAATCAAATAATTTAAATTAATGAAATATTTTTACTAGAAATAATTAGTTTTCAGACGAATTTTTATTTCTCGAATTAGCATTTGGCAGAATTTCTTTTTATACAAATTTTAATTATTTAAAATTTATTTATTATTTTTTAATTTTTTTAAACAAACTTTTGGCTCATACCTAAAGTTGGTATTAAATTAATACCTTTCGTTTTACAATGTATATAAATATAAATAACTTTAATATATGTTATTTTAAATATTAAATACATTGTAGAATTTACATTATTATGGAATGTGTTTATAAAGCTATAGCTAAAAATTATTGTAGATAGTATAAACTATATATGGGAACTACTTACTCACGTCAGAGACGAGACACAGAAAGTTATTTTTAAGAACGTAATATGGATTATAATAAATTATGTGTAACATCTATGTCGGTCCGAGCACTGGCTGCCTAGCAATCATAAATTATTCCATGTGCCATTTTTGTACTACCATATCGGAAACTACAATTATATTTTTAAATATACATTATTTGGACAAAAAAGAAAAAAAAGGAAATTCGGATGTAGAAACATTCAATCAACAGCTATTCTAACTTTTATATAACCTAAAAAAATGCTGCCCTTACGGTATTGCCATTTATGAAGATATTTTCAAATAATTAAGTATTTAACGTAATTATATACTATATACCAACCACCGTTCATTATAATTTTCTAAACAGAATTAAAATGACAGAGAAAACAAACAAAAATCTAATGTCAGTCATAAGACCAGATCCACTATTTATGCAAACTACATTTTCTCACACAATATTTATAATTAAAAATTTTTTTCATTAAAAAAAAAAAAGGGAAAAATATTTGCCAGAGCAAAAAAAGTAAAAACACTTTGAAACACTAAAATATAACCTTTAAAATGATTTCAAAAATTCTATTAACAGAATAACAAAAATACTTAGTAAAATAAAAAACGATTTCGAAAATTCTATTAACCGCATATTACCAAATAAATGAGAGCAAAAAATATGAATTTAAACTCAACAAGTTTTTTCCATCACTCTCCCTAAATGTAACGAATCACAAAAAAAATTCGCGCCTTTATTCTTGGAATTACAATCGAATAATTAAAAAAAAAAAAAACAAACCTTTAACGGAGATGACAAGTGCGATGAACAGCAAAAAACAGTTGATCCGTCGGGACTCCATTTTTTTTTCACTGATAATATCCAAAAAAGGAACTTGATCTCCAAATAATAAAAAAAAAATTATCACAAACTCATGATTAAAATTGTTGTAAAAAACACACAAAAATCACTCACTAATAGTATCCGAAAAAAAAACCGATCGAATTTACTCTCCACGAAGGTTAAACTTTCACGATCTGATTATTGTCGATCATATCGAGAAAAAAATTAGTTATCTCATTGTTTTGTTTTTATTGAAAATAAAAACTTAACACATGAAATAATCGCCATCTTGCGGCAATTAGCGAACGTCAATTTGCCGGGAAATTGTTGACAATTTACCAAAATTCAGACACGTTATTTTTCCATAAAACACTGTTCTCACTGAAAACGAAAAAAAAAAAAAACAATAAATGATCCTGGCACACAATGTAAACTGATATAGTAATATTTATTATTCACTGCATATTTTCGTAAAAAAACATGTTGACTTCAATACGAAAAAAAAAACTGTCACTTGAGCGGAAATTATGACACTTTGTTCCAGGTGAAAATTGTAACTTTATTAACAAAAAATCAAGTTTTGATTTGGTGTTCACAATAAAATGTTGTGAACTGTGAAAACGAAAATAGAGACTATACGATGAAAACGCAACTGTTGACGCGATGGTCAACTCACGACTGGGGATTGTTGGAGGCGCCACGCGCCGATTCGACTCCGTTCGATTAAACTCGACTACTCTCGGCTCTTGCACTTAGTCGCGCTTGCGCATTAGATAAATGCGCACGCACAAAATATTTTGCATATTGTTAATTATCATTCTTTCTTTTTTTTATTATAACAGAAAAATATATGAATATCAGATTATTGTTCATGGAAAATGAAATTTGTGAAATTAAATTTTTTTATATACTCAATAAATGGAATTTGACGTAGAAAAATGAATTATAAAATATCGGGTTTTTTTTCAAAATCCCTGATATTTGGCGCGAGTTTTCTGTAGTTTAATTTGAAAATTTGAATATAAGAATAAAATTATATTATTTTGAAAAAAAGTGTTTTATTTAACAAATACGGCAAATTAAAATAAAAAAAAAAACAAACAAAATAATAAATGAAGTAAATTATTTTCGAAATTTAAAATTTTAGAAATATAATAATAAATAATAATAATAATAAATCAACATATGTAATACAAATTACATTAATTTTTCAAAAAACATTTTAATCTATGAAATTTATTGATTAATTAATTAAAATTCATTTGTTGTAGTAAACAATAATGATTAAAAAATAAAAACTATTACAACTTATTTTAATTTAATACAAAATTTACGGTGGTAAAATTAATTAATTAAAATTTATTTATTGTAATAATAATTTAAAAAAAAATTAATCTATTGCAACTTATTTTTATTTAATATACAATTTTCTGTTAAAAATAATAAATTAAAATTAATTAATTATCTATTTTATGGTAATAATAATTAAATAAATAATATTTTTAAAATAAAAACTATTAATGATTAACTAAAATAATTTTGTTGCGAAATAATATATTGAAATATTATTATTTTTTTTTTTTCAAAAATTTTCTAGAAATGAAAACAAAAATAATAAAAATGTTTAAAGTAATTTTTCAATATTTTTCATCTATAAGATTTATTGATCAATTAATTAAAATTTATTTATTGTAATTATTAATAATATTTAATAAAAATAGAAACTTATTTTAATTTTAACACAATTTTTTGTATTAAATTTAATTAATTAAAATCCATTTATTGTAATTATTAATAAAAAAATAAATAAAAACTATTGCAACTTTTTTTAATTTTGACACAATTTCCTTTGATATTATTATTATTATTATTATTATTATTATTATTATATAATTATAAATGATTAACGTAAATAAATTTTGATAAATAATATCTTAAATATTAATTTTTTTCAAAATTTTCAAATGTAGAAATTAAAATGAATAATAAAAATGTTTAAAGTCAAAAATCAATTAATTAAAATTCATTTATTGTAATAAATAATAATATTAAAAAAATAAAAACTTTTGCAACTTGATTTAATTTCAACACAATTTCCTGTATTAAAATTAATTAATTATAAGTAATTAATATCCATTTTTTACAATAATTTTTGAAAAATAAAAACTTTTGCAAACTTGATTTAATTTCAACACAATTTTCTATATTAAAATTAATTAAAATCCATTTACTGTAATAAATAATAATTATTGAATAATAAAAACTATTGCAACTATATTTTAACACAATTTCCCGCGATCTCGTTATTATTATATAATCGTAAATTAATTACATAAATATAATTGATGTGAAATAAAATAATCATAGTTAATGAAGGAGTTGTAAAAAAAAAGAAAAAAGAAAGAATGTTCTTTCTTGTAATTCTGCGAATGAAAATCCTTTTAAATAGATTCCATTCCAAAAGAGTTTCATCCCATAACAAAAGATGCTCACAGAGTGCTTGTATGCGATAACGACCATTTGTCTGGAGGCATTGAAACACAAATGTAGAGATGGACCTCTCGACATAATCAATTTTCTTTTGCAGTTTGTAAGAGATTTCTTTTTTTTTCATTTCATTATAACCTAACTTCTACATATAAACGTGCGCACTTATACCCATATACATTTCATAATTGACATATTCAAGAATTTATGTTGAAATCATAATTCAAAATTTATATAAGTATATATAAGAGGGGGGGGGGCACGAGTCAAAAGAAAGAGAGAAAAAAAAAACGTATCGCGATGAAAGTTGAACCTTGTAAGGAAAACATGTAATAAATAAAGACTAGTGGGAAATATGGCGGATTTAGTAGCTTAAGTGCCTCAACTCCCCTTCATCCCTTCTACATAAATATATATCTATATATCTCTCATAATATATATTACATACATCGTTGTGACAAGAACTTCTGACAAACGGCAATATAAAATTGCTGCTTTTATCTTTGAATTCAAAGAAAATATAATTTTATTTATTCTAAAAAAAAAAAAATTTACCATATAAGAAAGAAAATGCATTCAAATTTTTAGAATATTAAAATAGTAAAAGTAATTAATATTTAATAAATTATATTATAATATTATTATAGAATAATATTTCATTGGAATATTGTAGTAATACTTCATTGGAATATTGTAGAAATATTTAATTGGAATATTTTATGAAATAAAAATTCAATGGAATATTTTTTAATTGCAGGAATATTTAAATATTAAAATTAATTAATATTAAATAATAAATAGTAAAATATTAATGCAGAAATATTTCGTTTGGAATATTTTAAAAAAAAACCGGTGTAATATTCAATTAATTAATTAATTTGCACGAATATTAAAATATTATTGTAGAAATATTACGTGGGAATAATTTAAAAAAAAATCCAGTGGAATATTTATTTAATTGTTCGATAAAATATAGAAATTAATTAATATTAAAATATTATTGTGGTAATATGTCATTGGAATATTTAAAAAAAAAAAAATTGGTGGAATATTTAATAAATAGCATGAATATAAACAATATTAAAATTAATTATTATTATTAAATAATAAATATTAAAATATTAATGCAGAAATATTTCGTTGGAATATTGTAGTAATACTTCATTGGTATATTGTAGAAATATTTAATTTGAATATCTTAGAAAAAAATCCGGTGGAATATTTTTTAGTTTGCAGGAATATTTAAATATTAAAATTAATTAATATTAAATAATAAATAGTAAAATATTAATGCAGAAATATTTCGTTGGAATATTTTAAAAATATTTCATTGGAATATTTAAAAAAAACCGGTGTAATATTCAATTAATTAATTAATTTGCACGAATATTAAAATATTATTGTAGAAATATTTCCTGGGAATAATTTAAAAAAAAAATCCAGTGGAATATTTATTTAATTGTTCGATAAAATATAAAAATTAATTAATATTAAAATATTATTGTGGTAATATGTCATTGGAATATTTTAGAAAAAAAAATTGGTGGAATATTTAATTAATTAATTACATAAAGTAGAAATATTTTTAAAAAAAATACTGGTAGAATATTTAATTAATAGCATGAATATTACAATATTAAAATTAATTATTATAAATTAATATTAAATAATAAATATTAAAATATTAATACATAAATATTTCGTTGGAATATTCTAGAAATATTTAATTGGAAAATATTTTAGAAAAAAAATCCAGAGGACTATTTTTTAATTAATTGCATACGAATAAAAAATTATTGTCTGATAAGAATTTTAATTTCCTCTGGCAAATAAAAGAAAAATATGGTTTTATAATTAAGAGCGTTGATCTTTTAATATGCATGAATGTGACTCGAGTTGTATATGTATGAAAAAAAACTATATAAGAATCTTTGGATGAAACGCGAAATTGCTTTTGTGTCGGTTTTCTTGTTTTTTTCTACTTTTATTAGATCGTTCCTCTTTCTTGAACACCATCGACATCTACAACAGTAGAGCCAGATGGTTTGTGTCTTTTATAGAACCGTTTTCCCATCTGTCGAATCTGAACTTTTTTTTAGTCGAAAAGTTCAAAAGTCACTTTTTTTTAAATAACTTCAACACGTAATAACAAATTTCAATATTTTTGATAAATATTAAAAAAAAAGTAAAAATAAAAAAAGAAAGAAAAGAAAAATTAAAATAATAAAATATAAAAAATATAAAATAAATAAATTAAAATCAAATAATATAAAATAAAAAATAAAGTAAATAAATAAAATAAAAATAAATAAATTAAAATAATAAAATATAAAAAATATAAAATAAATAAAATAAAATCAAATAATATAAAATAAAAAATAAAGTAAATAAATAAAAATAAATAAAATAAAAATAAATTAAAATAATAAAATAAAAAAAATAAAATTAATAACTAATTTTTAATTGCGGTAGTTTTTGTACACCCGGTGTATAACAAAATTTATTATAAACTATAACCGAACATTAAAGGGTAAAAAGTACATAAAACTTATTACAAATTTTTTCTTTTCATCTTTTTTTTGCCAATACAAAAAAAAACAGAAAAAAATCTAATGGTTTGTAGAATGAAATATGTGTATTTAGTTTTCCTAGTCTCTCCGACGCTCGAGTAATTAGCGCGATAATTAATGATTATCGGTCAGTTTGTACGCCAGATTGGAGCCTTATAAATCAATTAATAACGGAACTTGTTTGTTTGTGCCTCCGGCCAACGCGGGGAAGTCTTTTTTTTTTGCCATATACTTTCTAAACATCCAATGTCTATCAATCAGATTGCGAAAATAGTTTTTACTTATTTTTTTTTTTTTTTCTTAGCAAAAGATTAAGAGTCACATGTCGAAATTGATTCATTGAAAATGTAATGTAATTTAAAAAAAAGAACTATTTTCACTCACATATGACCTCTATGCGATATAATGAGTTTCTTGAAATTCATCTTTTGATAAATTTTTTACAACTTATTTAATTTTAATTCAAGAGGAACGAATAAATATTTAAAAAAAAAAATATTATCTCTATTCCAAAAAAATCTAATAATTATTATTTATAATATAAATAATAATAACAATGATATATGGGAAAAAATTTTCACCTGGAACAGGGATAAGTTTCATTGGAATAGCGATATATTTCACTAAAACAGAGAAAGTTTTCTCTATTCTAGAAAAAAATATCTCATCTATTCCAGATAAAGATTTTTTTCCGTGTAATAATAATAATATAAATAAGTTAATATTATTTTTATTATTATTATTTGGAACGATCTAGTTTTTCTAAATTATAATTAAAATGATTGGCAATTAAAAAAAATTTTTAATTATAAATATAATAAAGAAAAAATTGAAAAGCAAGTTTTAGAGAAAATTTTTGTTGAAAATTCGTCATTGTATGTATATATATACATATATATACGACTCGATACACAACTCGGTGACTATAATTACAGTGTTATTTAGTATTATTTCAATTATCGCGTGCCACACGTTTGCTGATAAGTCGTTGATACCAGCCTCTCTTGTTGAGCCAATGGTGGTAATTTAAAAACACGAAACGACCACACGACCCCTTCAACTTTTCTCTTTCACCTTTCTCTCTCTCTATATTGCATGTCAAGAAAATAACAAAGCTTCTTTTCTACTTAGTTTTCATCATACTTCACTTCCTTTAAGATTATTATAAACAATGTTTATTCAAAAAATTTTATTATTCTCATTGAATGGAATAAGAAAAATAAATTATTAACAAATTTCACCAGCAGAAAAGTTTTGATTAATTTAATCAAACATTTAGTTAAATTAAACAAATATATAATTAAATTACATTCAGAAAAAAGAGATTATATTTTTCTCAAAAGCCAAATAAATTTTATTTGTGATAAATAAATTTTTTGCGTTGCATAAAATTTTATTTATTTACTAGCAAAATTAAACGCGCGCCAAATTGAGTGTTTAATTGTTTGTTATAAAGAAATTAAAGATTAATATTATCAATAATAATTTAATTTATTAGAATATTATTACATATTAAATGATAATAATGAAAATTATATGTTTACAGGCCTCGGATTATACGACTTTTTCCGACTTTTTTCAAAAATACGACTTTTATCGACTTATTTTAATAAAATGCGACATTTTTTTTACATTTCAAAAAAAAATGTAAATAAAATACATTTTTTCAGTATAAAATGTAGATCTTCTTCACATCTTCTTCAATTCAATTATTTAACAAATTTTGAACTAAAATGATTCTTCACTAAATTAATTATTTTTAATAATTTTAATGAAATACATCACAAATTCAATTATATCAAAATTATTTTTCAATTAAAATTTTTATGAAATTTAACAATTGTTTATAGTTTAAAAAAAATATATATCACGATAAAATTGAATTATTTTTTAAAAATTTCAATTCAAAATAAACTAAAATTCAATTATTACCCGAAATTTTAATTCAAAATCAATTAAAAATCCAATAATTATCCAAAATTTTCAATTTAAAATTTAATTATTTACCAAGTTTTCAATTTAAAATGAATTATAAAATTCAATTATTTTCTAAAATTTCTATTCAAAATTAATTATTTAAATTTTTAATCAAAAATGAACTTAAATTAAATTATTATTCAAAATTTCAATTAAAATTCAATTATTTCCCAAAATTTTCAATTCAAAATCAACTGAAATTCAATTATTTTCCAACTTTAAAATCAAATAAAATTTCATTATTATCAAAAATTTTAATTCAAAATCAATTAAAAATTCAATAATTATCAAAAAATTTCAATTTAAAATTTAATTATTTACCAAGTTTTCAATTTAAAATGAAATAAAATTCAATTATTTTCTAAAATTTGTATTCAAAATTAATTAACCAAATTTTCAATCAAAAATGAACTTAAATTAAATTATTATCCAAAATTTCAATTAAAATTTAATTATTTTCAAAAATTTTCAATTCAAAATAAACTGAAATTCAATTATTTTCCAAATTTAAAATCAAATAAAATTTCATTATTCTCAAAAATTTGAATTCAAAATTAATTGAATTTTCAATAATTTTAATTTAAAAGCATTTAAAATTTAATTATTTCTAAAATTTTCCATCGAAATTTTTTTTTTTGAAATTTAATAATTTCAATTATAATTCTAAGAAAATTCAATTATTTTTAGCTATTTTAATAATTTATTCTTTGAAAATTCAACTATCTGAAACCATTCTTCAATTAAAAATGATTTTCAAATTATTGTATTTTATCCGCATTTTCTAATAAATTTTTAGTGAAATCATCTAAAATTTTAATTACAAAACACTTAAAGTTTCAATTAATTTCAAAAATATCAATTTTAAATCTTTGAAAATTCAATTAAATTTAAAAAATGTTTTCCAAAAATTGTTTGATAAATTATTTTTAGTTCTGTAAAATTTAATAATTGTTTGAAAATTAACAATATCTTTTGAAATTTAATTATTTCTAAAAATTTCAACTTTAACCCTTCGAAAATGATTATTATTAAAAAAAAATTTTTTTATTTAAAAATCTGTAAAATATTTTTGTTAAAATAAAAAACAAATCAACTTTTTTTTTGGAATTTAAATCGACTAAAACGACTTTTTTTGTGTCTTTAAGTTGATTCGAGGCCTGTGTTTCATAATTAATATTTAATAGGTATTAGTTGGCCCCTGGTACCTTAAAAATTAATTTTTTTCAAATTACTATCTTGTACAAAATTTCCTGGCGCATCTTTTTTCTCATCATAAATTTTTTGTATTTGTATACAATATTTGAATCAATATACAACTTTAAAAAAAATTTCGTTGGTAAACATTGTGTACTTCAGCTTCGTGAATTGAATTTTCGAATTTGGAATTTTAAAGAAACTTATTCCGAAATTTGGAAACACAATTATACTACTTTGGCAAAAATGAGAAAAAGAATTGTCAAAATTTGACACGTCATAAGATTACTATTCAAAAAAACACGTGAAATCAGAAAAGGCCAACTTCAAGTTAGGACAGAAGGACAGACCAAGCATTTTATTATTATATAATTATTATTTATTTAGTACTATTATTTATTATTTATTTATTACCTATTTATTTATTTGTGCTAAATACATTTTTTTTGTTTAAAAAAATAAAAACTTATTAGGCTCTGAGACAAATATATTTTTATTTGCCACAAATAAAAGCCAGTAAAATATTTTTTTGTTTGAAATTAAAAAGTGAACAAAAATTGAGAGAAAAAAAATACTTTGTAAATGATTTTAAAATTCATATAGAATTGCAGCAAAAAACGATTTTTAATTTTTAAAAGCCAGTAGGTCAAGTAAAAATAGAAAAAAATGAAAATAAAAAGGATATTACTTAATTTTATAAAATTCCGTAAGCTATTCGGATTTATGATTTCAATAACGAGAAAAAAAAAAAATAAAATTCGTTTTTCATATTATTCTATTTTCGTTATATAAATCAAGGAAAATTACTATATTATCATAAATAAATTATATTTCTCTATATACGTGACGAATATGAAAAATAAACTATATAACCAAAAAAAAGGTAAATTATTAATTTATATAAAGAATATAATAGAATAAAGAATAGAGGTAAAAATCGAAGCTTCTAAAAAATACACGACGTGTATTTCGGTCGGTATATTATTCCACTGTCATGGATCGATCATTTTCATAATAGCTAGCACACACGTGCAAGTAATATTTCTATAATTTGTAAAAATATTTTCCATTCTTCTTTTTTTTTTTTTTTTTTTTATTTTTGCTTTTTAACTCATAAATTTTATATTTCAATTTGATGAATATATTATTTTATACATTTGATTGGCGCCTATATGAACGATGATGAGAGAAAATGTAATCATTCATTTGCGATATAAATAATAAACACATTATATAAAATATTTACAAAATTTTTTATTTGTTTATTGTAAATATTGTTTATAAATAAATTTAATAATTTAAAATTATTTTTTATTTTACTCCAAATAGTTTTTCATTTTTTAAATTCTATTTTTCTCAATTGTTAATTCAAAATTATTATTTTTATTATTATTACTATTGTTATTGATACATCTGGCAAAAATAATCCAATAAATAATTAATAAAAAATTTTTTTTTAAAAAGTAGTAAAAAAAATTCAATTACCAAAAAATATGTTAAAAATTACCGGGCAAAATGATCGTTTTTTTTTCTCTCATCATCAAATGCTTTGGAACAATTTAATCGAATTTTTATTCTCGAATATATTACATTGAAGAACTGTGGGTGGCCATATAGATACCAATCTCACTTTTTCTTCGGTAACTTTTTTTTTCATGCTTCCAAGAACCCAAATCAAACTTGTTGGTTTAGGCTGCTGACTAATTTTTTTTTCCATATATATGATATATATTATAAATGTAATATAAACCTTCTAATAACTATCACTGAATTTTTTTTCGCCACCTGTGCGTGTTACCCAAGAAAACAGTGTTTTTACATATATTTTAAAAAAAAAATTATATATTTACGTTTTTTTTTTTCATTTCAAATGATAAATTCAGAGAATAAAAACCTACACACAAAATACCAAATATTTTCACAGAAAATTATTCAAAAATTAATATGGGGAAAAAAAATGTGTTTACTTATACGACGCAATATTCAAAAATTTAATTAAGTCATTTCTCTATAATATCGGTATTAGATAAAAAAAAAACATATCTAATTAAATTTAATGAAGAATGTTGGGTTCTTAATTATATTGAAACACAATCTTCATTTATATATGGTTTTTTATGACAACATTAAAATATACTGAACATGAAATCTTAATTTTAGTTTCTGAAAATTCTAATTTAATCACAGGTGTTTTATTTGAGGAATTTAATTTTTAATTTATTATATTTTTTATTATAATGGTAAATAGGAAAATTATAATCATTTAGAAAATTTAGCAGCTTAAAATAAATCTTGGAAACTATCTTATGAAAATTCAATTAATTATTTTTCAATATAAATTTAGAATTTCAACATTTTATTGAAAATTATTTTATGAAATTTTCCTATACAATATTCCCATGTTCCTAATATTTTTCTACAATTTTCCGCAATTATAAAATATTTCTTCAAAAAATTTCAATATTTGAAAATTTTAAAAAATATTTTTAAAATATTTTTTTTATTTTAATTTGAATTTTTTTTTCAATTATAATAAAAATGATATAAAAAAAATGAATACCTTTTTTTACGGTTAATAACTCGATTGGAATTTAAAAGAAATATATTCTAAGTACAGTTATATAAAAAAAATATTACCAAATAGTTAATGTATTAAACAGTAGGTGTACTAAAAAAGATATATTACCTGGTGGCAGACAAATGTAGAGAAGAGATGAGTGTCTACAACTTTATGGCCTTGAATTGTAAGATGTATATACTTATATATATGCACACTAACTTCCAACACGCACACTAAACTTTTTTTTTTAAAAAAACTCCAAGATAAAGCTCCTTTTATGACGGATATGCAAAAGCTCACTTTAAATAAAAGTTTCCTTTTTGTCACCGTCTTCTTCTCACAAGCGGAAATCAAATATTCCTGGAACAAAGAAAAAAAAAAATCATTGAATATACATGTTCTTATTTTTTTTATTTATTAATATTATTTTATATCATTTTTTTACTCGCAGAAAAAAAAAATAAATTCGTCATCTTGACTAATTTGAAATGTAAATGAAACTTTTTTTAAAATTCTATTATTCTTTTAAATTTTTTGAAAAATGGTTTCAAATTTTTTTTTTACTGCTATAATAATAAAAAAGATCTTTATAATTTTTAAAAATTTAAATAAAGAACATTTTTATAAAAAAAAAATTCTATATTCATGAAAAATTTTGACAAACTTTCTATTCAACAAAATTTATTTTCATTTCGCGGATATAATTGACAAATCGTGTAGTCGTTTGGAACATTTTTTTTTTTTATACGTGAAAAAAAATTTGGGGTGGCTTCTAAAATTGTGGCTTAATTTTAGAATTCTCTTTGATGGAGATGGTTCATTGAGTTGAACGTTTCTTGACGAATGGTAACAATCGTTTCGGTAGAAAAGACACTGTGAGAGAGATCAACGAATTTGTCCTCGTGCCGTATATATATATATAAAATATAAAAGCTTTTAGCGTTTCACGCCGTTGTTTCTTATTTTTAAATTCTTTAAATTCTAAACTGTTTTCTAAAAATGCGTTAAATGGCCAAAAAGGTAAACAGAAAAACGAAAAACAGAAAAACAAAAAAAGCAAAAATAAAAAAAGATAAAAAACAGAGGAATAAAAAAATAGAAAATTGTATTCCTGTAATGTTAAAAAAATGCACATTGCATTAAAAGAGGATTTGGCTTCGGTCGGAGGATTTAAAACAGATTATTTTACCAGTAATGGGAAAACAAAATAATTCTATATATAAATAACAGAAAGGTACTTTAAAATTCATTGAAAATTAATTCAATATTTAATGAAATGAAGCATATTCAACTATAGGATAATCTTCAAATATTTTTCAAGATAAATTTTGAAAGTCCAAACATTTTTTAAAAAAAAACATTGAATATTATTATAGAGAAATTTTATTTATTTTTATTTGAATCAAATATAATATATTTGAGTTAAATAAACTTATAATTGTTTTACAGCCTTATTTATTTGGCGTAAATAAAATTTTTTTTATTTAAATCAAATAAAAATTTATTTAAAACAAATAAAAAATTATTTGAATCAAATAAATATATTTTAGACTGTGAGACAAATGTAATTATAATTTCTTTGGTTGCATGCAAGAATTAAATTATTAATAATTATGATAAATAAATTTCTTAATGAGCATTATATATTTCGAAATTTTACAAAATATAATCAATTTACGTGAATTAATGTCTAAAATATTTTGGGTATTCGAGGGAAAAATTCAGTGTGCGTTGTTGTACGCACGAATATGTTGAATGCCAACCACGTCACCTACGCCTCGACAGCCTTCCACTTTACCAAACTGACATCCCGCAGTCATATAGTCAAAATGACCGGCATAACTTGATGAAAAAGCTTGGCTAATGCAAATAAAGCTTTTCAAGATTAATTTCACTCCAGTTAATATATATGTGTCCCACAGACGCGCAAAAAATATATATATTTCACATTCAATAATATAAAAATAACCGCATTTTTTTTTTTTTTTGATCAACAAAAGTTAATTAAAAATAATTAACTAAATTCAGAAACGAATATAGCTAATTAATAACACAGGCACACAAAAAAAAAGTGGTGTGGCCGAGACACTACACCGAAAAAAAAATCCTCTTGTTTTAAGAGGATTCCTCTTATTTCAATGCATATTTTTCTCTAGTATATGCTGCAAAAGGATGTCCTCTATGTTTAAGAGGATTGTCCTCTATGTAAAATTATTCCTCTTAATTTTAGAGGATACTCTTATTTTAAGAGGAAAATAACATCTTAAAAAGAATTCTGAAATAATAAAAATGTAATCATCTAATTTGTATGTCATAGATATAATCTATAAAATTAAAAGAAATAAAATTTGTTATTCCATCTATGATTTATTTGAGTATAAATAAATTGAAATGGATTTTAATTTTTTTGAATAAATCAACTTAATTCTAATTTTAATCGATCGATCGATCGATCGATTTATTCGATCCTCTTGAAATTAGAGGAAAATATTCTCATTTAAAGAATAATATTCTTGTTTTAAGAATAAAATTCAAGAGGATTCTGTAAGAGAAATTTTCCTCTGAATACAAGAATATTTTTTTTCGGTGTATATAGTAGTATATTCCCATGTATTTTTCGCCGCTGAATTCGAATCCGAAGTCGAAATAGTCAGATTGGCTCTTGTTTTTGAGTTATACTCAAAAAACTGCTAAAAAAAAAGTGATTTAAAATCAAAAAGTTTTTTGAGTTTATCTCAAAAGTTTGAGCCAATTTGACATTTCTGGCTTTGAATTCGGATTCAGCGGGAAAAAATACATGGAAATATATACTAGTGTAGTGACATAAAAAAATTTTTTTTGTTTTTTTATTTTAATTAGTTTTTTTGAGTCGTTTTTTGAGTCTAACTCAAAAACAAGAGCCAATCTGACTATTCCGACTTTGGATTCGGATTCAGCGGCGAAAAATACATGGGAATATACTACTGTAGTGTCTCGGGCAAACCACTTTTTTTTTGTGTGCCTGTGTAATTAATTAGTAATTATTAATTGTAAATTAAAAATAAAAGTCTGAATTAAATTTTACTAATTCTTTTTTAACACCTGCAAAGAAAAAGATTTGTCTAAAATCCTGCAAATAAATTTTAAATACAAATTTTATTTCCGCTAAACGAAATACGAAATATATATATATATTTTTTTTTTATTAAAAAAATATTTATTAAAACAAAAAATTTGAAGTAAATTCTAATTTCCAAACATATTTTTTAATATCCGATTTAACGGAAAAAAAGAAAAAAAAATTGGAATATTCCTAAGGGACAAGGGAAAATTCTCTAGAAAATTGTAGAAAAGAGATATGATGAGAAGTTGTTTAATTATTAACTTCAATCTAATGCAAGGTACAAGTTCAATTATCCGCACTAATTGGAAGCACGAGTAATCCAGATTAAAGAACATCCGGATAATTGCATCAAAAAAAAAAAAAAATTTTCCAGAAAAGAATTCTACTAAATAAATTCTAATATTTATTTTCTAAAATAAATTTTTCCCCTATACAATTTTTCAATCAAATAATATTATATAGGTTATCTATTTCTCGTTTATTATTTATTTATTTATTTTTTTTTTTAATTTACTGAAAAACATTCAAAGAGTTCGTTTGACATTCACGAATTGTTTTTAGCCCCATCGGAAACTTTCCGCAATCGTTTAATTTAGATATACAAACAAAATTGTTGAAAAAAAAAACCGATAAAAAGAAATGGGAAATGTTCGGCCCCGGATAAATGGTCTGATATGTCAAATAATTTTTCCCAATACAAAGATATTTGTTTTCTGCAATTAATGGATTTCGGACTATTTCTCTTGTTGTTTTATTATTAATATATTTGAAGGGACATTAGTCTCTCCAGTGTTTAGTATTCAAGGGAGCAATTCTCGGCAGTAGTTTTAAAAAATAAAACAAAAAAAAAAAAAAAAAAAAAAAAAAGGAAATCTGGAAGATATTGGATGGCGTGGTCACGAAACGAATCACGACAAATGCACCAAGTTTGGTGGATACGATGTTTGTAAAGAGTCGAATTCGGTTCTGAATTTCGATTTCTGACCAACGCAGCTCGTTTCCTTTTTTCAGCGCATATATGAGAGAAAGGGTAAGAGGAAGAAGAAAAAAAAAAAAAGAAAAGGGAAAAAGGAACTTGAAAAGCAGTCTCCTAACTTGGCAAATGCCGATCTTGGCTAAAAAGGTTTCGAATCTCACACGCGAGAGCTACGAGCTGAAACAACAAGCGTACGTGAGGTAAGTTGTCTCTGGACTTCTCCGGGATCTACTTTTGCTATATACTCTTTTGATTTTTTGTCGTCCTTGCTGTCGCAGCCTTTTTTTTCCACCGTCTGCGCGACAACGTGTGGCAATCATCTCTATTTTGTCTACGTGAAAGCTTTGGAAAAATCGCTACAACTTATCAGACATATATATATATATATATATATATATATATATATATATATATATATATATATATATAATATAACTTTCTTTTCACTATATACATATTTTCCTCTTAATTTTATATTGCAAATTTCGAATGTGAAAATATTAATTTCGATTCATTTGCAAAAATATTTTTTGATTTTCATTTTTTTCGAGAAATTAATCCTTTCCGTGTTTGAGAAAAAATCCATAATGTGTGATCCAAAAATGTCCAGCAAATTCAGGTATAGAGAGATTTTTATTAAATTTAGAATATAAAAGTTTATGAGGTCGCTAAATACAAATTTGTCATTAAACAAAAATTCAAAATGGCGGATCCAAGATGGCGGACAAAAAAAATTAAAAATCAACCCTATTTGCTTGAAATTTGTTACTCGGGGGTTTAGGGGGTCACTAATTACGAATCCGATGTTATTTTTCAAGAATTCAAAATGGCGGATCCAAGATGGCGGACAAAAAAAATTAAAAATCAACCCTATTTGCTTGAAATTTGTTACTCAGAGGTTTAGGGAGTCACTGATTACGAATCAGATGATAGTATTCAAGAATTCAAAATGGCGGCTCCAATATGGCCGACAAAAATTTTAAAAATCAACCGGATTTTGCCTTAAATTTTTTACTCGGGGTTTTTAGAGTCACTGAATTCAAATCTGATATCAAAATTTAAAATCCAAAAACCCCCGAGTAACAAGTTTTAAGCCATTTGGATTCAATTTTTAAAAAAAGTCGTCCGCCATATTGGATCCGCCATTTTGAATTTTGAAAACTTAACCTCTCAGTGTAGAAATTTTGCCATGGCTCGGATTTGGCGGGAATGTGTCCCTGATTAGGAAATCCATATTTTTTAGTAGCCCTAATCTGGCTCTGAACAGTTCCTGAACGGGACCAGATTATTATTCACTACCAGGGACCTGATAGGAAAATTTCTACACGGGTCAGATTCGTAATCAGCGACCCCAAAAACCTTCGAGTAACAAATTTTAAGCCATTATTTGGATTAAATTTTAAAAAAGTCGTCCGACATATTGGATCCGCCATTTTGAATTTTAAAAATCTAACATCATATTCGAATTTAACGACCCCGAAAACCCTTATACCCTAATTGTGGGTTAAATAAAAAAATAAATTATTTTTCGTGAATTTTACTTGTTTTCTAATTGTTGTAATTAACATTAGGCAATAAATAATTACTTAATTAGTGTATAAACTAGAGTAAGTGGTATCTGTAGTGTGCCAAAGATGATGTAAAAAATATAATTTTGCAATTTATATAATAAATTGCATATATTTTGTGATAAGATGTTCACGACCCAACGTTGGGTCGCTGACACGGAAAGGGTTAAAGGAAAGTTATAGAAATTATTTAGTAATAATCTCACTTTTCACATTCCGGATTCCACTTTCAAAATTCCGAATTTCAGATTCCTCATTCCGGATTCCACTTTCAAAATTCCGTATTCCGGATTCCACATTCTGTATTCTGGATCCCATATTCTGAATTTCACTTTTCACATTCCAGATTTTACATTGTGAGTCCTACATTCCGGATTACACTTTCCACATTTCGGATTCCACTTTTTAGATTCCGGATTTCACATTCCGTATTCCACTTTCAAAATGCCGGATTCCAAATCTCACATTCTGAAAGTGGACTACGGAATGTGAAATCCGGAATCTAAAAAGTGGAATCAGAAAAGTGGAAGTGTAATCCGGAATGTGGGATTCAGAATGTAGAATACGAAATTTGAAAAGTAGAATACGGAATGTCGAATCCGGAATATCAAAAATGGAATTCGAAATGTGAAAAGTGGAATTCGGAATGTGGAATCCGGAAAAAATTACGTAATTGACCTCCAGATTAATATCTATAAAGTTATCGGTTATTTTTTTTCCAATTATTTAGATCAAATAAATATTTATTTGAATCAAATAACCGTTTTGTTTGAAATAAAAAAAAAATGGCGAATAAAAAGGCGAAAGAATAGAAATTTCTAAAGAAAATTTGTTGAGTGACTATAAAATGCGTGACATTTGTCGATGGTAGGTTTTTCTCTTAGTCCTCTTGAAGTCACAAATTTAGAGCTATGAGACAAAGACATTCGCGTGCTTACGTCTCGCCACTTGTGAGTCGTAAAATTCAGAGATAATGATGCTTAACAAAAACAGATACATATACATATGTATATGTGTGTGTTAGAAAGTTGCGACATTCCACTCTATAGGAAAAGATGACACACCATCTGAAATTATTGACTATGGTCATATTCTCAATTTTCTCATAAGAAATCTTTGTTCTCTCTTGATTACTTTTATAATGTATCTTTTGAATATCTCGACACTCAATTAGCAGTGTGTCATATGAAAAAATGAAAATCCTGTGCCACTTTATTTACTCACTAACCGGAAATACAAAAAAAAAAATTTATAATTTTTTGTTATTAACAATATTAACTTTTTTAAAAATGTCATATGCTGGTATTATACTGGAGGTTTACATGAATTACTGCGCATCTTATGCAACAATTACTGCAGCTCTAAAAGCGTTGATTTAGAGGTTAGGTTGACAGGATAGACCACAGTAATAGCAGCATTAGAAAAATATACGCATGCTCTAATTTACTGTAATAGGTTCAATTGAAACTTAAAATTTTACTAATTTAACATTTATAATATTAATATTTTATTATGATATTTAATAAAATATTTTCTGGTTAAGTAAATAAAAAATATATGAAAAGCTTACTTGATTTGCTTATAATTTTTTTAGCATATGATTTCGTACCCTTCGAAGTGCAATTTGTCATTAATGCATTGTGTCACTTAAGTGCAGAATATTTTAAGTTAAAGAATAATAACACTGTGCTACAAAAAAAAAAAAAAAAAAAGTCGTGGACTTTTATGGAGACCTACTACAAGTTGTAGGTCTAGTAGTACTAAAAAAGATGGTATATCAGGAATTTCCCAAACACCCCCAAAATTTCATTTTACGGGCAAAAAACCGGTTTTTGGTGTTTTTATGTAAAAAATTATTCATAACTTTTTCAATTCTTAACCGATTTGCAAATTTTTTTTTGTTTAAAAGGGGAAAAACACACCTTTTTAACCGTGTATTGCTTGTTTACTCAAAATAAAAACTGACGAGCCTGCATCTTAAAAATTCACACATTTTCTATCTAAATAAATCTGTAAGAAAACTTGACAATAATTGGGGCATCAGCAGAAATTGATACACTTATCCCAGGGGAATGTAGTCAAATTTTCACTAAAAAATAGTTTTGAGAAAATGCGCACCTAAAAAACATTTTTAAGAGACTATTTTACATAAAAAATCCAGGAAGTGGTTCACTGTTGACTACATTTAAACGAAAAATGTATTTGAACATATTTTGATGTAAACGAGGGAATAGAATATATATACTTTCACTTTTGAACGCGTAAAATTGAATGCAATCGATGTTGTTGGAAGCGAGTTGCCATTACAGTTTAACACGATACCCACAATTCTACCTAATCTGCAATGACACTCACCTGTAGTTTCGAATTTTATATATCTATATCTATATATATAGCTTCCATATTTGCAATTCAATAGTCATCTGCACAATGTGCTGTCCCAACTATCACTATCACACTCCAATGTATAAAGCATCAAACAGTCGTTAATGCTTCAATGTGTTTGTGCGTAGATACATTGTTTTTCCCGCATATTTATAACAATTTACTGGCTTTAAATCCTTTTTAAAACGTGATTTATTTCAAATATTATTATAATGACGTTGTGTATTTCAATAAATTACAAGGGAAAATGTTGTAAAATCCAGAGAATACAATTTGTATATATCGACTATTCAACAAACCGTATATTTGAAATTAAATACGGTTTTTATTTTTTTTAACGATTTATTCATTTCTTTATTGTACCTGACATTTATGTATAAACCAGGAAACTGAATAATTTCACTTATATTTTTTATTTTCTATTAAAATAGTGTCACTTTTTTTATATTGAATAAATACTAGTTAAACAATGCACTCGGAAAAAATTTGTTTCAACTAAATGGCATTTTTTTTCTACACGCATAGAAAAAATTTGCTGTGGCAGCGAATTATATGCTATTACATCAAATTATGTTAGCTAATATAGGGAGAGCAAACAAATTTGCTATGTGGGGACAAAAAAGTTTGCTGTGGCAGTAAATTTTTACAAATTAAGACTAATATTATTCATTTTAGCAAACATTTTCGTTGTTATAGCAAAAAATTTAGCTATGGTTACTAATTTTGATAGATCTGATAGCAAATAAAAGTGGTTTATTTTAATAAATTCCAATGAAGAAAAAATTTAAGCCAAATAAATTTTTTTTATTGATTCAACCAAAAGTTTGGTTAACTGTATATAAAAAAAATTATTTGATTCAAATACTCGATTACTTGACTATTATCAAATAAATATTTACTTGAACTAAATAATTTTTATTTGAATTAAATATATTTGAATCAATAATTTTTGTATTTGAAACAAATATCAACTTAAATAATAATTATTTAATACAAATAAATATTTATTTCATAATAGTCAAGTAATCGAGTATTTGATGCAAATAAATTTTTTTCTTTTCAGTATAACAATACATTTGGTTGAAACAAACAAAATTTGATTGTTTCAAAACAAATTTCGGTATTTTTTCTGAGTTTTTCCTATATAGCAAATACATTTTTCGTATACAAAATCCTAAATTTTGTTTCTCGTTTATATACCATAGAAAAGAATTATTGCCTGAAATTCTAACATATTTTTGGGACAGAAGAAAAGTTTTTCCTATCTCGAGGTAAAAATTTATATCTTAGAACATATGGCATTGTCAGAGAATGCGAGATAATATTTTTTTGATTCATTGCAACGTTTCTTCTTTTTCTCATTTTTTTTCCCCCCCATTTTTCGAAGAAAATCACATATGTTATTGTAATTCTATGACAAGATGCTGCAACTATAATATAGGTTTAAGAAAAAATTTTCCGCGCAACAGATGTAAAGCGATAAATTTATTTATCGACACGTTGTAAATTTGCACGCGATTCAAGATTGCTAGTGACAACGACAAATCGTTTTGTCAAACTATCTACACTCACTCACTCACTCACACATATATGTGTTACACAAGTATTTGTATATAATGGTCACGCATAGTTGATTCAAATGCTTCACATATATACTAAAAACAAAATATAATTGTAATTGTATTGTACGCGTTTCCGTTGAAATTCTTTAGTATTGGTTATATGTTATAGCTGTGAACGATTTGCGATAATATCAAATCGCTAATTTATGTTAACTATTGAAATTGCATATTTTACTATACTAATCGATCAAATCTTATTATGTCTATGGGAAATTTCACAGGAAATTTTATTTAAAAATTTCTCTTTAAAATTTTATTTTTATTTTCATTAACTTTCCAAATATTTTAATTAGTATAAAAATTTTAACTAATTTTAAATTAGTTTTTTGCTTTTGAATTAGTAAAATTTGACTAATTACTAATAAAAAAAAAAAATTGTTACTATCGAATTTTTACTATTAATTAGTTAAACTTTTACTAATTCAAAATGAGTCACTAATTCAAATTAGTTAAAATTTTCACTAAATCAAATTTAAACCTAGATAAATAGTCTTACAGGCTAATAAATATTTAATTCAAATAAATTTTTATTTGGTTTAAATAAAAAAAATTTATTTACGACAAATTTAACTCAAATATATTATATTTGGTTCAAACTCTCTAAATCTGAATCAGTCATATTTTACTGATTAGCAGTAGAAATTTACTAATTGCCATAGCGAGAATTGAGCAACTGACAATTAGTAGAAATTTACTGATTCAATTATGAAAATATCAATTACTGATTGAATCAGTAATATAAATATATGGCGGCGGCACTGATTTAATAGTTAATTTTAAAGGTTATGTTATATACAAATTACATAATTTAAATTCGTGACTTGCTTTTTACTTTAGAATTAGTTAAATTTCACTAATTGTTAGTAAAATTTGACTAATTCAGAAGCAAAAAAGTGAGTCACTAATTCATATTAGTAAACATTTTTATTAATTCAGATTTAGAGAGTTGGTGTAGAGAATATTTTGAATATATTTTTTTCTCAAATTAATAAATTATTATTAAATAATTAAATTAATTAAAACTATTATTAAATGTTAAAATAATTAAAAACTAGTTAAAATTGAAAATTCTGATACAAAAATAAAATAGGATTGTATAAATTATACGATGATTTGTAAAAGGTGAGTATTTTTTTTTGGTGAAGGAGTGTCAATCTCTGAGGAATATATTTCTTTTTTTTCGTTCTTAAGGTCTCACTTGGGTTTTTTTTGGGGGTAAGATATGCGTATTTTCTTTGGAAGACCTACGAGAGCATATGGCGTGGCATTAATTATATAGCTATATGTCGTCGTTCTGCCTTCGTCGTGTCGGTTTACCCTTGTAAAACGTTATTTGGTCGTATCCTAACGCGATTAGAGAAATCGTCGTATTTAACACCACTATATACACTAAAAAGCATCCACCCAAGTAATCTCGTGCCCTCTGCTATTTTCTTATCTTTTATTTTTTTCCAAACATAAACCTCTCAAAGGAAGTTACTTTTTTTTGGGTATTGAAACCTCTTATTATAGTTTTTTTTATTTCCAATGAGACAATTTTTTTTTCATCCATCCTAAATAAACATTCTTTTAATTTGTTCCAACTTTCCCAGGGCGCATGGCTATTCAATAAAAATCATTAATTATTTATTTTTTCTAATTAGAATTTTCTTTTTTAAGAAATTTTTCGAATTAGCATTTGATAGAATGCTTTTTTATACTTTTTATTTAATAAAATTTTTAGCTATATCGAATTTTTGCCAGAATTTTTATTTTACTGTTATTTTATTTAAGTGATTTTTGATTTGAACGAATTTTGATTAAGGTAAATGAATTTTCATTTAACAGAATTCTCATTTAATCGAATTTTTAAATGATAGAATTTTCAATTGACTGAATTTTAATTATTGTCACAATTTTAATCTGTACGAATTTTTAACTGACAGAATTTGTAAGACCCCAAATTTTTATTTCTCCGAAATTACAAATGACCAAACATAAACAATCGACAGAAAGAGTTTGGCGCCATTTTTAAAATTGGCCAATTAGAAATTATTATAAAAAAATCACAAGTGGCCGAAATCTTTCGGATGATTCTTTCATTATTCTCTGTTCAGAAATTTGTAAATTCGGACAAATAAAAATTCGATATCTTAAAAAATTCTATCAATTAAAAATTTATACATATGAAAATTTAGACAAATTAAAATTCGATGAATTAAAATTTTTGCCAATTAAAAATTCGATAGACGAAAATTTTGTTAAGTAAAAATTCGTATATATAAAGAAAGTCTATATAAAATTTAAATACGGAAATTGAAATAAAATTCGCCATAAAAAATAATTATCTCTGATAAAAAATAAAATACATAAAAATTCTATACTTAATGATATTAATGGGAAATTCATTGTCTCTACCTAAGAATAAACTTTTTAAAAGTGTATTTAAATGAAATTAGTAGAAATTTAGTAGTAATTAGTAGAAAACTACTAATTACTTTACTAAAGTTAACTAATTAAAAAGTAGTTTTACTAAATTAGAAATTTTGTTACTAAGTTTCTAATAAGCAGTATTAGTAGTTTTCTACTATCAATTAGAAATTTTTGTCTAAAATTAGTCAAAACAGATAATAATTTTAAATAAAAAATGACTAATTAATAATAGAAAACTACATAAAATTTAATAAATGAATTAGTAATTTTCACTATTAATTAGTCATTTTCTACTATCAATTAGTCATTTTCTACTATTAATTAGTAATTTTTAATTAGGATTTAGTAACAGACTATGATTAATTTTTAATCTCGTTTTTGTTATAATTGCTAATTTATAGTAGAAAATGACTATCTGATACTAGAAAACTACTAATTAATTTATTACAGTTTACCAATTGAAATAATGGCCTTACTAAATAAGTTAGTAATTTTCTACTATCAATTAGTAATTTTCAATATTAATTTGTCATTTTCTACTATCAATTAGTCATTTTCTACTATTAATTAGTAATTTTTTATTAAGATTTAGTAACCGCCTATGATTAATTTTTAATCTCGTTTTTGCTATAATTACTAATTTATAGTAGAAAATGACTAACTGATAGTAGAAAACTACTAATTAATTCATTAAAGTTTAGTAATTGAAATAATGGCCTTTCTAAATAAATTCGTAATTTTCTACTATGAATTAGTCATTTTCTACTATTAATTCTACTTATAAATTTTCTACTATTACTCAGTAATTTTTTATTAAGCCTTATAGTAACCGCTATGATTAATTTTTACTTAAAATTACTAATTTATGGTAGAAAATGACTAACTGATAGTAGAAAACTACTAATTACTTTACTAAAGTTAACTAATTAAAAAGTAGTTTCACTAAATTAGAAATATTGTTACTGACTAATTAATAATAGAAAACTACATAAAATTTAATAAATGAATTAGTAATTTTCTACTATTAATTTTATTAGTTTTCTACAATAAATTAGTTATTTTCTGCTATCAATCACTCACTTTTGCCTTAAAATTAGTCAAAATGGTTACTAATTCCTACTCAAAAATGACTAATAGTAAAAACCACTAATTCATTTAGTAAGGCTACTATTTTTATTAGTAATTTTTAATAAAGAAATTAGTTACTTTCTATTATTAATTTGTCATTTTTGACTAAGAATTAGTCACAATACGGTTATTAATTATTAAACGAATTTATATTTCAGTCATATTTCATTAAAACTTTAGTAAACTATACTAAAATACTAAATTTGTTATTACTAAATCAAAATAGTAATGTTTTATTAAAAAAATGGTAAGAATTTCAACACAGAGAAAAATGGAAAACAAAAAAAACAGTACCTATTCAATTTTACTAATTTAAAAGTAGCTTTACTAAATTAGTAGTTTTCTACTAATTTCCTTAAGAATTTACATTCTAATAAGTAGTTTTCTACTATCAATTAGAAATTTTTGACTAAAATTAGTCAAAACAGATAATAATTCTGAATAAAAAATGCCTAATTAATAATAGAAAACTACGTAAAATTTAATAAATAAATTAGTAGTTTTCTACTATCAATTAGTAGTTTTCTACAATAAAATAGTTATTTTCTACTATCAATTACTCACTTTTGCCTTAAAATTAGTCAAAATGGTTACTAATTCCTAGTCAAAAATGACTAATTAATAGTAGAAAACTATATTAATTCATTTAATAAGACTCTATTTTTAATAGTAAATTTTAATAAATAAATTAAAATAAAATTCGCCATAAAAAATAATTATCTCTGATAAAAAATAAAATATACATAAAAATTCTATACTTAATGATTTTAATGGGAAATTCATTGTATCTACCTAAGAATAAACTTTCTAAAAGTGTATTTAAATGAAATTTTAATTTATTTTACATAACCTGATCTTTCATTCTAGTCCACATATTCTGGGTTAATTAGCAAGAGGAATCAGTTTCATGTTGTGTATATGCCATTACTTTAAAGCCATATAGCGGTGGCTATACATGAAGTGAATTTATTTTCCACTGGTTAAAATAACAATCGAACATATGCACTACATCCTGTATAATTGATCACTTCTTCTTCTTTTTTTGTAAAAAAAGGGCTATTTAAAAAAGCTTTTACCGTGTCATGTAATTACTTCATTAATAAAACGAGATAATTAAAAGCCACACAGTATATAAATAGAAGATCGAAAAAGATAATTTTTTTTTTTTTTAAATAAATAATACACATACATATATCAGATTTTAATCTTGAAAATCAGTCAATTACTTGGCACGTGTTGATGTGTCGTTGAAGTTAAGATAATTAAACGGGTTCAAAGGCAGTTCGTATGTCAAACGCGAACCATTTCTTTGATATTTGACGACATTGCCGGACCAGCAATTTGAGATTTAATTATAGCTAATACAAGGAAGAGAGAGAGAGAGAGAGAGAGAGAGAGAGAGAGAGAGAGAGAGAGAGAGAGAGAGAGAGAGAGAGAGAGAGAGAGAGAGAGAGAGAGAGAGAGAGAGAAGGGGAGGGACTTATATAATATGGATCAGTATTATGTCAATGTCCTTTTGTTCGAATTGGTATATATCTATTGATTATATCTAGAGATTAGTGTCATGGGAGTACGGCAGCCAATTCTCTATAAATTAAACCTCCTAAATTAATTACAACTGATTTATACCTAATCTATTTTAATACTTCAGTTCTGATTAAATTTTCCTATATTGGAATCATCACAGTTACATTATTGTACAAATTACACTATTATAAACAATAATGCATTCTCGTGTAATTAATTTTAGTATATATTCTTCCTACAATATACATATATATTGTATATAGGAAGAATAATTTGCATTCATTGTGTTTAATATCCTTTTCATCCATATGGAATCTTATAACAATCATTCATTGTGATTGTGTTTGTGTGCTTAAATAAATTCACATATTTTGTGTTTCATTTTCATTCTCGTTTATTTTACACACATACACAGCTTGGCTATTTTGCACGTGACATTCATACCCACGATACATATGCAATATACACGCCCGGAGGAGTGTTGTAACTGGAGAATAGACCTCTGATCTTATATGACCCGAGACAATATATCAGCTCCTGAACCAGCAGCAACAATATATTAGACTCATCTGGTGGATGAAGAAGAAGAAGAAGAGAGAATGGTGTAGGATCACAAAAAAATTAACCTGAGTTAACCTTTGAAAATTGCCTAAAATGTTGCGTCTATTTATCCGAACTTTATAGATGAGTCACATACATTAAAAAGATATATGCTTAATTTAGCGATAGTATTCAACGAGATTTTTTTTTATTTCTTAATTTTTGAATAGATGAACGTCTCGAATTGACTTTAAAAAGTCGATTTACTCTCTAAATTTGAATTAGTAAAAATGTTTAGGTACTAATTTAAATTAGTATTTTAGTAAAATTAGTAAAATTTTACTAATTATTACTAACTTTTACTAACAATTAGTAAAATTTAACTAATTCTAAAGAAAAAAGTGAGTCACTAATTTAAATTAATAAACATTTTTACTAATTCAGATTTAAAGAATATATGACGAAAAAAAAATCGAAAAAGACGAATTTTTATTGTAATTAAATTTAATTAATTAATTTTTACTATAACAGAATTGTCACAAAAATTATATTTTCTTTTTCCCTAACTTTTATCTGATTTCCGGTCAGAATTTAAATTTTTTCCCTGACCCTCATGAAAAGATTTCAAGAGGTTTTCAATTATAAAAAATCCAGACAATCAATTTTAGAAGCAAAAAATTTGAATAGCAAGAAAATTTATTTCTAATATTTCAGAATATAGAACTAAATTTTTTTTTTAAATTTTACACCCTAAAAAAAGTAATCTTAATTCTAGCGAATTTCTCTTAATTTGTTGCATATTTTCCTCTTATATATTGTATCAAAAGTAATAGTCTTCACTTGAGAGGATTTTCCTCTCGCATATAATTTGACAATAATGGTTATAAATTGATAAAGAAAAGCTATTATCATGCACTAAATTAAATATCTTTAATTAAATATTCAATATAATTAATGATTTATAGTTAATTACTTACATTAATTAATAGATTTGTTTATTTATTTAACTTTAATTCAATGTTTTTGACATCAGAATCTCAAAAAAAATTGTTTTGTTTTATTATTAGTCACCAAAGAATAAAAATATTCTACATTCAAGTGGAATACTTTTGTTTTAAGAGGAAAAATTGAGAGGATATTAGAAGAGGATTTTTTCTCTAAATATGAGATTACTTTTTTCAGGGTGTAATTAAGTATGAGAAATTTCTAAAAAAAAAAAATTCTTAAAGTTCGATTTTATAAATTTTTTTTAAGTTTAATTTATGCAATTAAATGAAATTAAAAATTTTGACATATATAGTTAATAGTTTTAATGATCAATAAAATTTCAGACAATAATTTAGTTTTACAGATTTTTAAATCAAATTTTTTTTTTAATAATTGAATTAGAAAAGATTTTAAATTTGAAATAAATTTTCTGTAAATTTAAACTACTACAATTTTTTTTTTTAAACTTCTGACAACAATTCAATTTTAGAGTTTCTATTTAAAACTTTTTTGAATAATTGAATTATTAAATAAATATTAAAATTATTAAAAATAATTGAATTTTAAAATAGTAATACAGTTGAAATTTTTAGAAATAATTGAATTATATATTTATTAACTCTCCCTGCATAGCAGGGTTCGAGGATTTACAATCAAAATTTTTGAAAATAATTGAATATTTAAAAATTTAAAATTCAGATTTTTTGAAAATAATTGAATTTCAAGTAATTTTTAATTGAAATTTTTCGTAATTTCTTTTGTTAAAGAATTTATTATAAAACACAGAAAAAAATTGAATTCCAAATGTTTTTAATTGAAAATTACTGTCAGATAATTGAATTTTCGAAGAATATTATAAAAATCATTAAAAATAATTGAAGTCCGGAAGAGTTACAGTCAAAATTTTAAAATTTCAGAAAGTTTTAGAAGCAATTAAATTTTAGAAGGTTTTAAATTGAAATTTTTGAAAATAATTGAATTTAAAGTGATTTTGAATCCAAATTTTCGGTAAATTTATTTGAAAATTTTTTCTCTTAATCTTAAACAATTATTGAATTTAATAAAATTTGTAATTGAAAACTGCATTCAGATAATTAAAATTTCGAATAGAATATTACAAAAATCACTAAAAAAAAAAATAATCGAATTCTGAAAGAGTATCTCTTGAAATTTTTGAAAATAATTGAATTTAAAAAGATTTTGTCAAGTTTCAGACAATAATTAAATTTTACAGAATTGAAAATAATTTATCAAATAATTTTAAATAACCTTTTTTAAAATAATTCAATTTTGGAATATTTACTATTCAGCTTTTTTAAAATAATTGAACTTCAAGGGATTTTTTATTTAAATTTTTGATCATTTCTATTACTTGGAAGAATTTATTCGAAATTACAGACAAAAATTGAACTTTAACAGTTTTTTTTATGGAAAAATACTTTCAGATAATTGAATTATCGAATATTTTAAAAATGAATAAAAATAATTGAATTTCAGAAGAGTTCTATAGTTGAAATGACTAAATTTCAGAAAGTTTTAGATTAAAAATTTTTCAAACAATTAAAATTTAAATTTTAAATTGAAATTTTTGAAAATAATTGAATTTCAAGTGATATTGAATTGAAAGTTTTGGTAATTGAATTTGTGAAAAATGTCATTATAATTACAATTGAAAATAATTAATTTAGAGAAGAATTTTAGTTGAAAAAATACTTCTACTAAAAAATACTAACACTTTACTATTTCCGGATGAATTTTTTTTTAATTTCCAAAGCAAAGTTGTCTGAAATTTCACTTTTACTTTTTTAAATATAGTAAAAGTTACATTATATTTTTGTCCGTATATATATAAAAATTAAATTCTAATTATAAGAAGAAAAAAGAAAAAACGAAAAACAGTACCCACACAACAACCCGGAAAGTAATCAAAGGAAAATTACATTTCTGTATAAATTATAATATATATATACAAAAACGTATATAACAGGGAAATTACATTGAAATTTATATAAATATATGTACCGCACGTATAAACTAGATTCTCACGTGTAGAATTAATTTCTGCATGAATTAAGTTATTGGCAGTGTCAGGTCGACGAGTTGCAAGTTAATTCGGTATTCACATATATTTACAATTAATCAAGCAGCACAAAAGCGTGGTCGCTTTGCGCGTATTTCACCGGTTGGTATATTTCTGTCAAGCTTCCGGTTATTTACGGAGGGAAGTTTGCAATTGTTTGGTCTTTCGGTCCATTTCCGGTTCATCCCAATACCCATCGTTCTGTCTCTCTTTCTCTTTCTCTTTAACTCGAATATACCACCCACACCCACATATACACTCAATGTATATGTCATATAACGAAACACACCTTCAATATATTTCTGCAAAATGCAACGCGAATCACTGTCATTAATGCCAATCATTTCGTTATTTAATTTACTTCTATTAACTTTTTATCACACTTATGATTTATATATATATATATATATATATATATATATAGACTCTGATAAAAACGAAAATAAAGATATATTTATATTGTCTCTAATAATAATCTTTATATATATAAACATATTTTAATGAATCATTGTCAATCATTGGTGGAATGTTAAAATTTTATTGCCACATTTAATCAATTATTGGCTATTATTTATTTGTTATTATTCTATTAGTCATCAATTATTGTCTGTATATATAACTATTGGATATTAATTATAATTTCTATTAAATTATATCAATAAATTTATGTGTCATTAATCATTTCTCGTATATTATGCGGTCAAATAGAAAATGTCAATTATATATTTAAGGAAAATTTACTCTTTTGATATAACATTCTATAATATTATTATATTTTTTAAATTTTAGTTATTTTCTACTCACAATTAGTCAATTTTGACAAATTCTTAGTCAAAAATGACTAATAATAGAAAACTACTAATTCATTTATTAACGATTGCCAATTGAAAAAATGGCCTTACTAAATAAGTTAGTAATTTTCTACTATCAATTAGTAATTTTTACTATTAATTAGTCATTTTCTACTATTAATTAGTCATTTTCTACTATCAATTAGTAATTTTCTACTATCAATTAATAATTTTTACTATTAATTAGTAATTCTCTACTATCAATTAGTAATTTTCACTATTAATTAGTCATTTTCTACTATCAATTAGTCATTTTCTACTATTAATTAGTCATTTTCTACTATCAATTAGTAATTTTCTACTATCAATTAATAATTTTTACTATTAATTAGTAATTCTCTACTATCAATTAGTAATTTTCACTATTAATTAGTCATTTTCTACTATCAATTAGTCATTTTCTACTATTAATTAGTCATTTTCTACTATCAATTAGTAATTTTCTACTATCAATTAGTAATTTTTACTATTAATTAGTAATTCTTTACTATCAATTAGTAATTTTCACTATTAATTAGTCATTTTCTACTATCAATTAGTCATTTTCTACTATTAATTTTGTTACTGACTTTCTAATTAGCAGTATTAGTAGTTTTCTACTATTAATTAGTCATTTTCTACTATCAATTAGTAATTTCCTACTATCAATTAGTAATTTTTACTATTAATTAGTAATTCTCTACTATCAATTAGTAATTTTCACTATTAATTAGTCATTTTCTACTATCAATTAGTCATTTTCTACTATTAATTAGTCATTTTTTATTAAGATTTAGTAACAGCTATGATTAATTTTTTATCTCGTTTTTGTTATCACTAATTTATAGTAGAAAATGACTAACTGATAGTAGAAAACTACTAATTAATTCATTAAAGTTTAGTAATTGAAATAATGGCCTTACTAAATAAATTCATAATTTTCTACTATGAATTAGTCATTTTCTACTATTAATTCTACTTATAAATTTTCTACTATTACTCAGTAATTTTTGATTAAGCCTTATAGTAACCGCTATGATTAATTTTTACTTAAAATTACTAATTTATGGTAGAAAATGACTAACTGATAGTAGAAAACTACTTATTACTTTACTAAAGTTAACTAATTAAAAAGTAGTTTCACTAAATTAGAAATTTTGTTACTGACTTTCTAATTAGCAGTATTAGTAGTTTTCTACTATCAATTAGAAATTTTTGGCTAAAATTAGTCAAAACAGATGATAATTTTAAATAAAAAATGACTAATTAATAATAGTAAACTACATAAAATTTAATAAATGAATTAGTAATTTTCTACTATCAATTTTATTAGTTTTCTACAATAAATTAGTTATTTTCTGCTATCAATTACTCACTTTTGACTTAAAATTAGTCAAAATGGTTACTAATTCCTAGTCAAAAATAACTAATAGTAAAAACTACTAATTCATTTAGTAAGGCTACTATTTTTATTAGTAATTTTTAATAAAGAAATTAGTTACTTTCTATTATTAATTAGTCATTTTTGACTAAGAATTAGTCACAATAAGGTTACTAATTAATAAACGAATTCATATTTCAGTCATATTTCACTAAAACTTTAGTAAAATATACTAAAATACTAAATTTGTTATTACTAAATCAAAATAGTAATGTTTTATTAAAAAAATAGTAAGAATTTCAACACAGAGAAAAATGGAAAACAAAAAAAACAGTACCTATTAAATTTTACTAATTTAAAAGTAGCTTTACTAAATTAGTAGTTTTCTACTAATTTCCTTACAAATTTACATTCTAATTAGTAGTTTTCTACTATCAATTAGAAATTTTTGATTAAAATTAGTCAAAACAGATAATAATTCTGAATAAAAAATGCCTAATTAATAATAGAAAACTACGTAAAATTTAATAAATAAATTAGTAGTTTTCTACTATCAATTAGTAGTTTTCTACAATAAAATAGTTATTTTCTACTATCAATTACTCACTTTTGCCTTAAAATTAGTCAAAATGGTTACTATGTAATTTCTAGTCAAAAATGACTAATTAATAGTAGAAAACTATTAATTCATTTAATAAGACTCTATTTTTAATAGTAAATTTTAATAAAGAAATTAGTTGCTTTCTATTATTAATTAGTCATTTTTGACTAAGAATTAGTCAAAGTGCGGTTACTAACTAATAAACGAATTAAGAATTCATTCACTACTTTAAGTTAGTGAAAATCTCTACTAATTTTTAGTCATATTTCACTAAAACTTGAGGAAACAACTAAAATACTAAATTTGATATTACTTAATCAAAATAGTAATATTTTACCAAAAAATTAGTAAGAATTTCTATACATAGAGAAAAATAGAAAACAAAAATAAAGTAATTTTTACCACCTTCAAAGTAAATTCTAAACTTTTTAGAATTTCTGTCAACTTTTGTTTCGGAAATAGTAAAAAATACTTGACTAAAAAAAATTATTAGTCAATAAATTCTTACTAATTTAAATTTAGAGAGTAAATATATTTTTTTTCCTTTTTTTTTTATTCTGCCATTTATCTTCTTAAAAAAAATAATATAGGGTAAATTTACCATATAAAAAAAAATTCCAATTTCTTCCATTTACAGAATATTTCACTATTTTCCATAATGAACCAATGTATCTTTAGATTTTTTTCCCCCGACACTAAATACATTGTAATTCATTGTTGCGACAGCGAGAATTTAAAGTTTTTTTTTTCGAATATTTGGACACCTAGAGTGCTTTATAAAAAGAAATCAACACCCTCAAAGTTGAAATAGCTAGAAATGTATCCTGTTTTTGTAAAATATATAGACATTTTATAATAGAATCGACAACTAAAAATAGAAAGAGTAGAGAGAGAGAGGGAGGGAGGGTAGGTGGGGGAAAAAGTGTCTGTTTTTGTGTATACAATAAAACCCCGTAGTTTAAGCAGGTTTTAACTGAAACATGACAATACAACAAACTTGGAATAGGTCTGTTGCGGTTTCACACAGCGCTATAAGCATCTTTTCCAGAGATGAATGGACCGGATGTAGTATATATACATATTGATTGAAAGCACACCTGAAAATTTGTGTTTCTATTTCGCACTGAATATTTTTTTGCTTTATAACATTTTCGTCGCATAGATGACAAGAGTAGGGAAAAATATATCTAAAAAAAAAAAAAAGATTAATCCTTGATTGTTGGTATACAATATATAATAAGGGGAGTTTCATGTGAAATTTTCCTTTATACTAGTTTTTGATTGAAATAAATTTTTTTCTATTAGACTTTAAATAAATTTGTTTAAAAAATTTTTTCGAAATAAAAATTAGAGGTAATAATTTACTAAAATCTAAAAAAAATGTTTAAATAAACTTTGCCCACCGTAATTGGAGCCAATGAAAAATCTTAAAAATGTTTTAGTTACGGAATAAATTTGATCTCAAATAATTAAATTAATAATTATTTAAATGTGCATCTTTAGTAATTGTTTAAAAAAAGGAATAATATATTTGTTTTAAATCATTTTAAAGTTATATTAAATATAATAGTAATAATTAGTATTTTTTATGAACGCGCCGTAATTGATGCACTTATACCCTATTTGTAATTTGTTTGCTAATAAATAAGGAAATTTTTTTGTATTGAAAAAAAAATTTCAATGAATAATAATTTTAATATAAAAATTTCACATGGAATTCGCCGCATATGGCGCGTATAAGGAGTATTGAAAAGCAAGAGAGCTACTCAATAGGAACACAATCATGCAATCTAAGATCGAATCAGCACTTAATTTTTTTTTTTTTTTTGTTGGCTTCTCAGTTTTTGGTTGTTGTCCTGTTTCCCCTCCCAAACTAAAGAGGCTATTCTTCAAACTATAAACGTGAATAGCGATCTTTGTTAAGGCCCCATTTCTCTTTTCGATATAGAAATATCTGGAAATTTTTTCCCTTCCTCTTGATTTACGATGTGACGCGTGCGCGCGTGTGGGCGAGAGCAGGCAGCTTCCTTTTTTTTATTTTATTTATTTTTTTTTTATTAACTACATATAAGTATAGGGACTACGCAGTGGCATCGTACAACGGTAGTTTGTTTCATCTTGTAGGCCTATTAGAGTGAGAGGAAATATATATATATATATAGCAGGAGTGGCTGCACGAGAATTTTCCACCATTTACTTAGTGGTAAAATACTTTTGAGAGAGTGTAAGAGAATCTCTTCTATTAATGAGATCCCTCGGTTAAAGCGCCAGAAGAAATACAAAGTTTTTACTCATTTTTTTTTTTTTTTTTTAAAGTACTCATTTTTTTAAAACATTGATTTTTAAAAACTTAACTTTTAGAATAGCGAAAAAAATATTCGAACTAAAAAGAATATTTTGCTACTGAATTATTTTTACATATTCTCTTCTTAAAATGAAAAAAAAAATTGTTCGGAAAACTTTAATTTTTTAATTAAAAAATCTTCTATGCAGAAAAAAATATAAAGTAACTTTTACTACTTAGAAAGTAAAATTTTAGTATTTTAGTATTTTAATAGAGTTTTCTCAAGTTTTTGGAAAAAGTGACTAAAAATTAGTAAAAATTTTCACTAACTTAAAGTAGTGAACGAATTCTCAATTCTTTTATTACAGGAATTATAACCGTTCTGACTAATTCTTAGTCAAAAATTGTTAGTAGAAAACTACTAATTAATAGTAGAAAATTACTAATTTGTAGTAGAAAACTACTAATTTAATCATAAAGTCCAATTTTCAATTATAAAAATTAATATCCGTATTAGTAGTTTTCTACTTTCAATTAGTCACGTTAACTAAAAATTAATCATTGTGGTTACTAATTATTAATAAAAAAATCAATAATTAATCGTAGAAAATGAATAATTTGGATTTATAGTGGAAAATAACAAACTGATAGGAGAAAACTACTAATTAATAGTAGAAAACTACTAATTAATAATAGAAAAATACTAATTAATAGTAGAAAATTACTAGTTAGTAGTAGAAAATTACTAATTAATAGTAGAAAATTACTAATTCAATCATAAAGTCCAATTTTCAATTATTAAAATTAATATCCGTATTAGTATTTTCTACTATCAATTAGAATCATGTTAACTAAAAATTAATCATAGTGGTTACTAATTATTAATAAAAAATCACTAATTAATAGTAGAAAATGAATAATTTGGATTTATAGTGGAAAATAACAAACTGATAGGAGAAAACTACTAATTAATAGTAGAAAACTACTAATTAATAGTAGAAAAATACTAATTAATAGTAGAAAATTACTAATTAGTAGTAGAAAATTACTAATTAATAGTAGAAAACTACTAATTAGTAGTAGAAAATTACTAATTAATAGTAGAAAATTATTATTTAATAGTAGAAAATTACTAATTTGTAGTAAAAAACTACTAATTCAATCATAAAGTCCAATTTTCAATTATTAAAATTAATATCCGTATTAGTAGTTTTCTACTATCAATTAGAATCATGTTAACTAAAAATTAATCATAGTGGTTACTAATTATTAATAAAAAATCACTAATTAATAGTAGAAAATGAATAATTTGGATTTATAGTGGAAAATAACAAACTGATAGGAGAAAACTACTAATTAATAGTAGAAAACTACTAATTAATAATAGAAAAATACTAATTAATAGTAGAAAATTACTAGTTAGTAGTAGAAAATTACTAATTAATAGTAGAAAATTACTAATTCAATCATAAAGTCCAATTTTCAATTATTAAAATTAATATCCGTATTAGTATTTTCTACTATCAATTAGAATCATGTTAACTAAAAATTAATCATAGTGGTTACTAATTATTAATAAAAAATCACTAATTAATAGTAGAAAATGAATAATTTGGATTTATAGTGGAAAATAACAAACTGATAGGAGAAAACTACTAATTAATAGTAGAAAACTACTAATTAATAGTAGAAAAATACTAATTAATAGTAGAAAATTACTAATTAGTAGTAGAAAATTACTAATTAATAGTAGAAAACTACTAATTAGTAGTAGAAAATTACTAATTAATAGTAGAAAATTATTATTTAATAGTAGAAAATTACTAATTTGTAGTAAAAAACTACTAATTCAATCATAAAGTCCAATTTTCAATTATTAAAATTAATATTCGTATTAGTAGTTTTCTACTATCAATTAGAATCATGTTAACTAAAAATTAATCATAGTGGTTACTAATTATTAATAAAAAATCACTAATTAATAGTAGAAAATGAATAATTTGGATTTATAGTAAAAAATAACAAACTGATGGGAGAAAATGACTAATTTATAGTAGAAAACTACTAATTAATAGTAGAAAAATACTAATTAATAGTAGAAAATTACTAGTTAGTAGTAGAAAATTACTAATTAATAGTAGAAAATTACTAATTTAATCATAAAGTCCAATTTTCAATTATTAAAATTAATATCCGTATTAGTATTTTCTACTATCAATTAGAATCATGTTAACTAAAAATTAATCATAGTGGTTACTAATTATTAATAAAAAAATCACTAATTAATAGTAGAAAATGAATAATTTGGATTTATAGTAGAAAATAACAAACTGATAGGAGAAAATGACTAATTTATAGTTGAAAACTACTAATTAATAGTAGAAAATTACTAATTTGTAGTAGAAAACTACTAATTCAATCATAAAGTCCAATTTTCAAATATTAAAATTAATGTCCGTATTAGTAGTTTTCTACTATCAATTAGAATCATGTTAACTAAAAATTAATCATAGTGGTTACTAATTATTAATAAAAAAATCACTTATTAATAGTAGAAAATGACTAATTTGGATTTATAGTGGAAAATAACAAACTGATAGTAGAAAATGACTAATTTATAGTAGAAAACTACTAATTGAAAGTAGAAATTTACTAATTTGTAGTAGAAAACTACTAATTAATAGTAGAAAATTACTAATTTGTAGTAGAAAACTACTTATTGATAGTGGAAAACTACTAATTGGTAGTAGAAAATTACTAAATGTCAGTAGAAAACTACTAATTCATTTAGTTCTAAATTTAAAAAATATAATAATACTGTAAAATGAACCCAGAATATAATTAAGAAATATTTTCCCGACACGTATATTCAAATATTTTCATCTAACAAAATAAATGAAATATTTTCCTGCTACTTAAAGGGGGAGCAATGCTTTTTTTTTATTTTCCTATATAGTGAAACAATAACCGCAGTAAATTTTGAAGTTTTCAAGTAGTAAACTTGAAAAATCTGCAAGACAGCGCGCACGTGTATATATGTATATATATCTGAAATGAAAAGCCCTTGGGATCGGCTTTCAGCTGTTTCTTTGGTATAAAGCATTTCCGCGTCTCATTTCGAGAAGTGCCAACATCCTTCACCAGTGATAGCTATCTAAGTGTATAACTGTATAAGCACCGAGCCCTCAGCTCTTTATACGACACAGATGCTTGATTCCCTTTGATCGACAGGAGTCAGTTGGTCTTGTCAACAAAAATCATCATTTCTTAAAAAATAAGGGGAACCGTATTCACGATTATAATCTCTCTAAGTACCAATATATATATATTTAGTTTGGTATCCATTTTTATGTTTCCAATTGCCAAGAATTTGGCAGTGTAGAACTTATCTACTTTCTAAATTTGAATTAGTGAGAATTCGTTTAATAATTTAAATCAGTGGAAATTCCTACTAATTTTTAGTCAAAAAAGACTTAAAAAAACTACTAAGTTGTAGTTAAAAAAATACTAATTGTTAGTAAAAAGCTACTAATTTTTAATAGGAAATTACTAACTATGCGTAAAAGAACTACTAATTTTTAGTAGGAAACTACTAATTTTCAGTAACAAACTACTAATTGGTAGTAAAAAAAACTACTAGTTGTTAGTAGAAAACTTTTAAATTTTAGTAAAAAAAACTATTATTTTTATTAAGAAACTACTAATTGTTAGTAAAAAAACTACTAAATGTTAGTAGAAAACTACTATTTTTTGGTAGGAAGCTACTAACCATAAGTAAAACACTACTACTTATTAGTAGAAAGTTACTAACTTTAATTAATTAAACTACTAATTTTCAGTTGGAAACTACTAATTATTAGTAGAAAACTACTATTTTTATTAAGAAACTACTAATTGTTAAAAATTTACAAATTGTTAGTAAAAAAAACTACTAAATGTTAGTAGAAATCTACTATTTTTTAGTAGGAAAGTACTAATTGTTAGTAAAAAAAACTACTGTTTGTTAGTAAAAACTACTAATTGGTAGTAAAAAAAAACTAAAAACTAACTAACTAATTAAACAAAAAAGTTACAAATTAATTTAATGAATTAATTTATTAATTAATTAATTTAATTCTTTAAATCACTAAAAATTTCTACTAATTTTTAGTAATTTTTCCCTAAAACTTTAGTAAAAAAAAAAATTAGTGCAAATTTTTACTAATTTGAATTAGAAATCTAATTATCACTAATTCCATAAAAAAAAATTTTTAATGAAGAAAAATGAAAAAAAAATGGTTTCTTATCTTCGAAAAGATTGAAAAAAATTTTAAATCTATTTATTAAAATAATTAATATTATTCTTTAATTATAGTACATATATAGGAAAATTGAAATTCCTCTGTATTAAATTGAATAGACCGCGCGCATAAGTACTTGCATAGTATTAAAATATTTTCGTATCACGTACGCGTTAATAATATTTTATAAAGAACAATAGCTGCGTGTAACACATAATAATCGTGAAAATTATTAACACGAAATTGTAATGAACAATACATGTATTTTATATACGATGGAAAATGTTATACCACAATAATTTAACACAAATTGTTAACATATATAATACCTAATAATAAAATAATATTTTCCAAAAAAAGAGACAAATTTAATTTGCTGAAATTAATTTCGTCAGTGGATAAATAATTAAAAATCTTTTTTTTTAAATTAACAACGTTTATTACAATAATAATAATAATAATAATAATAATAATAATAATAATAATAATAATAATAATATACTCTCTCCATTTGGAAGTAATTATTATTATTTTTTTATTATTGTTATTAATATTATAATTATTGATTGTAATATCATTTGTTATTAATAATTATAGTAATAATAATAATTATTATTATTGATTTAATTAAATTCCGTATAGTTATTAAATTGAATGACAGTGGGATAAAATAAAAATTTCTTTTAGGTGCGAATTCAATATCCAAATGAGTAAAATAAATGGTCTTTTACACTTTTTCACGCGCACGGACAGTCACTAATGGCGAAAAGCAAAGCGACATGTCGTGGATGTGCACTATCCTATCTCAACTCGGCGATCTCTCAAAAGCTATTCAACATAATTAATCGTTTGCAAAAAAGAAAAAAAGAAAAAAAAATAAAAAGATACTGGTCAGTCAACCATAAATCACCTCCTACTATTTTTTTTCCATTTTTTTTTCATCACGTCTGCTTATGATTTTAAAATGTATATAACTTCATCACTCATTACGCGCTTAAAACGACACAATGTTTTCTTTATATGTATATATATGTATATATATATATATGTATGAAAGAAAGTAAACAAATTTTTATCAAATGGCAAAAAAAAATTTTTTTAAATTATATTGTACAATTTTTCTCTTGGTGCAAATATAAAAAAATTAAATTATTATATAATATAATATGCAATAAATATTATTATTATATTTTGTTTCATCTCAAAAAATGTTTGTAATATTTTTTAATTTTGGAAAAATTCCACAAATATTAGAAATTTAAATTTCTTTTGTCCGACATTAGAAATGACCGAATCGACAGAAAAAGATTTCGGCGCAATTTTCAAAAATTGACCAATTAGAAATTATCAAGAAAATCGTGATTTGTCAATTTTAAAAATTGCGCCGAAATCTTTTTCTGTCGATTGTTTGTTCGATCATTTGTAATTTCGGACAAATAAAAATTCGGCGTCTTAAATTTTCTGTCAATTAAAAATTCGTACAATTTAAAATTCAGTCAATTGCATTTTCTGTCAATTAAAAATCCAAATCACATAAAATTAGTTTGAATGAGAATTTTTTGTTAAATTAAAATTCGATTAATTTAAAATTTGGTTAAAATTAAAATTCGATTAATTTAAAATTTGATTAATTTAAAATTTGGTTAAATTAAAATGCGATTAATTAAAAATTTGATTAATTTAAAATTTGGTTAAATTAAAATTTGATTAATTAAATATTTGGTTAAATTAAAATTTCGATTAATTTAAAATTTGGTTAAATTAAAATTCGATTAATTAAAAATTTTGTTAAATTAAAATTCGATGAAATTAAAATTTAAAAAAAAAAATCATCAATCTTAAAACTTAAAAAAAAAACTTTCTTAAAAAGAAAATATCGAGAACGCATGTAGAAAATCGCGACACAAAGGGGTTAATATTGCAAAGCGAAGCGTACATATATACGACGACGGACGTGCTGCATGTCTCTGATGTTTGATTTAATTGCTTATTGACGCGTTTGATCATCCATGTATTCGCTTATTTAGTTTGTGTGTACTTTAGTGTAAACAAGTGATCACTATATTATATATATATATTATTTTCATATAACAATAAAAATTATTAGTAAAAAAAAAATTTTCTCACCAATTTCCTTATATAATATTTTATTATCTTAATTTTCATAAAATTTAAAAATAAATTTAATTAAATAACAATTTAATATTTCTGAACATTAATTATTTTATTTTTTTTTTTTTAATTTTTTTTCTACCATTAAGTTCTTGACACCTTGAGCATATCAAGTTAATAGCATGTGTGCATGTGGATTGCCTACTTCAGGCGCTATTTTTTAATGTCATTCAGATAGACACTGTCAGTTATATATCGTTTATTTTATTTTAATTCCACGAATTATTTTTTTTAATAACTCATCCAGTGTTTAATTTTTTTTTTTCCCCACAGTAAGTACAGTTAAATTAATATTAATTCTAAAAATAACAAATATTTTTAACATAAATTAATTAATAGAAATATTTATTAAATTATTTTATTATAAATATTATAATTATAAAATAAATAATATATTTATAATAAATATTATAAACTAATTTAAATCAGATGTTATAAAAATTAATTGAATTTAAAATAAATATATAGAATTAATTGAATTTAAAATAAATATATAGAATTATTTATTTTTAAATTTTTTTTTAGAAAAATATATTATTATACATTTATTGTTAAATAATAAAATTTATTTATTAAAATGAATTGATAATTTTTAATTTTTATAAAATTTTAATGCAAGAAAAAATTAGTTTTCTCATCACTTAAATATTAAAATTTCTCGATATCATTGAATAAATTTTCTAAAAATCTTGAATCCCATGAGAGAAGAAATAAAAGAACAAGATCAAAGATTGGCGAATGTGATATACAGCCCGTGTCAGGACCGATTAGTTGAGGCGCGAGAAGCGTCGTTGGCTGGTAATTAATAACGCATGATTTGCATAATGTTATGGCCAATCGAGTGGAACCAGTTGGAAGCTTCACAGTCAAGCATGAAAGGAAACTGCAATTTTCATATTCACTCGTTCCTCAAAAGCAATTGGGGTGGTGTGTATAACTACAAATTATATACACTTAATTCATCTTTTAAACTGGATTTTGGCTGCGCTTTAGTCACAGTATTACAAAAACAATTTACATATATATGTAATTATCAATTTTATTCTTTTTTTTCTAATTTCAATTGTATTTCATTTTTTTCTTTTATTTACTTTTTTCAAGTTGAAAAAACCCAAAAAATATCTTTCAAAAATAATGCAATCACATTTTTATAATTAAAAAAAAATTCCACCTTTTGAATGTTTCATAGAATATTTTCTCTCGGGTAAATTTGCTTTAATAAAAAGAAGAAGGCTAATTTAGTCAAAATTATTCTCAGCGTCATCATTGGAAAAACAAGTTTTCAAAAGAATTTTCACCAGAAAAACAATTTTTATCAACGAACAAATTTTCATTGGAATTCACAATTTCGAAAGAATTTTCATCACAATAACAATGTTCATTGGAGAAATAATTTTCATTGGAAATTTGAATATTATTATTTTTAGATGATTCCTTATCGTCAACAAATTTAAATGATCGTAAATGATCAATTATTGGACCTGTACAATATGTTTCTTCCAAATATGTCAATAGTTCTTTTACAATAATGAAATGTGGTCTTGAAAAAAAATTACCAACAATTTCATGAAGGTTCATTGATGGCATTTTTATTAATATATGTCTAAAAATAAAAAAAAAAAAAATTATAAAATATTTTATGTAAAGTTTATTTTTAATTTTTCGATTTTTAAATATATTGATTTACTGCTCAATATATTTATAGATATGCAATATATATACCTCAATAAAATTGTTACGAGACCTTTTATTTCTGGATGTTTATAAAGATACGATTCATTTTGTTTTCTTTGATCAACTTTCATGGAATTTAACTTTTCCTTTTGCTCAAATGACAAAGCATCGTGATCATAATTTCGCATTCCATGTGGTAAATCAGTTGAACATAATGGACGTTGATTAAAATCATTTAGCCATTCCGCTGCCATTTTAATGACAATTTACAAATTTAATTCCTAGTTCTTATTTTATTTAATCTTTTATTATAAATTTTTATCATTATTTTATTTATTATTCCACAATCAAGTTTGGTTATGAAAATAAAGATAAAAACATTTAACTGTCTATTTGTTCTGAAGGTAGTTAAAAACGTTTTTTTTTTTTTTTTTTTTTTTTTTTTTTTCTCTCTCAAAAACATGATTAGAAATTTTCTCGTCTGGTTTCCTTTTTTTCTCGAATTGATAAAAATCATCAAAAATTGGAACACCATTAATAATATGAAATTAATTTGAAATAACAATTTTACTGTTATTTATTAAGAAATATTATAAGGTGTGTTCAAATGAATTTCTCGTTTGAATACAATTTGAACGTCACTGAACTTTACGCGATATGAGAGTTTAAAAGCGGATAGAAAGACAATTTCCCAGTAGAACAGATAAATCACTCGAGTAATTAAAGATGTGTTAAGATAACGGCACCAAGATGCACGATACCACCTTCTGCATTATACCACACACACCATACTCTTCTTAAGACAAAGAGGTATGGTGAGGAGGAGAAACGGAAAAGCAATTAAAATGGAATTTAAAAGAATTTAAAGAGGCTTCCTTTTTTTTTTATTTATTAAATGTCAATAATATGTGTTAATAACACGACTAATGCAGGCCTCGGATTGAATTTAAAGGCGAAAAAAAGTTGTTATAGACGATTTACATTTAAAAAAAAAGTCAATTTTTAAATTGAATTTCATTTGAATTGCAGAAGATTTTAAATTTGAAATACATTTTCTGCAATTTAAAACTGTTCTAGTTTTTTTTTTTTTAATTTCTTACAACAATTTTAGAAATAATTAAATTTTCGAAGGTTTTAAATTGAAATTTTTTAAAATAATTGAATTTCAAGTGATTTTGAATTGAAAAATAGTTACCCAACCAAAAATTTCAGTATTATACCAGAGTTGACTACTGGCGCAGTACTGGTTCAGTATTGGCTGCCAAGGCTGGGCAGTATGTACTGAACCAGTACTGGTATTTTCATAGTATCCATACTGGTGCAGTACCACCCTCTCAGTACTAGCAAACTAGTACTGAGTCGATATTGAGCCAGTACTGGCTCAAATAGATTTTCTTTTTGATTAATACTAGTTTACAAAAAGTTCTAGATTGAACACGATGAATCTTTTTGTTTAAATATTTTGTTCATCAAAATTTTTTCAACTTGATTTCCTTAAAACTATTGAAAAAAATTAATTTAGAAAAGAATTTTAATTAATTAAAATAAAAAAGATATGTTTTGTTTACTAAAAAAAAGTTGTATTTTCTTTAAAAATTGTGTAAAAAATATATAAAAAAGTCGTATAATTTGAGGCCTGTTAATAATATCCCAATCAAAAATTTACTAATGGCGCAGTACTGGCGCAGTACTGGCACCCAGTATTGGCGCCAGAGTTGGCGTAACTTTGGAATGATAACATTTTACCAGTATTGGCTACCAGAGTTAACACCAGTATTGGTAACCACTACTGGTTCAGTACTAGCCGAGTACTAGAAGTTTTGTAATTTATTGTATACGAAAATTTAACTGTAACAGAGAGATAAGTTTCACTCCAGGTAATATTTTTTTTTTGGTATACTTAGGAAAAAGTGTCTGAAATTTTTAGAAACCCAACACAAATTAAATATTAATTAAATAAGTCAACTAACTAATTAATATTTTATTATATATAAAATCGAAAACACAAAGAATTTTCATTCCCTCTTATAATATATATTGCAAATTATTATTTTAAAAAATCAAAAAATAAATATAAAAATATGTTTATTATAAAACCAAAGATTTTATAATATATAAAAACAGTTCAGTAAAAATAAAAATGTTTATAAAATAATTATATAATGTATATAATTATGCAATTAACTATTTAATTATTTTATTATTCACTTTAAGAAAGGTTAATTATATATTTTATATTATTGATAATATAACATTTGTGCAATTTTACTTGCGATTGTATTTAATTTTTTAAATTAAATTTATATTCATTTTATTTTAAAAAATATTATTTTTTTATAAACAAATTTATTTATTTTCAGTTTGATCGTTTTAAAATTTTTTTTGTTTATTGCATATCTGAAAACAATAAGAAAATCTTGCAAAATGTTTTAGACTTGGTCTCAGAAAACTTTTTGTTTAAATAATTTTACCCACAGAGAAGAAAAATAAAGTACATTTTAATTTTGAAAAATAAAATCAAGGTGAACATATTTTTATAAACAAAATATATAAACAAAAAGATTCATCGGGTTCACTCTAGAACTTTTTGTAAACTAGTATTAATCAAAAAGAAAATCTTTTTCAGACAGTACTGGCTCAATATCGGCTCAGTTGTGGTTTGCCAGTACTGGGAGGGTAGTACTACAACAGTACTGATACAATGAAAATACCAGTACTGGTTCAGTACAGACTGCCCAGCCTCGGCAAGCAATACTGAACCAGTACTGCACCAGTAGTTATAACTCTGGTATAATACTGAAATTTTTGGTTGGGATAATTATAAAATAATATTACAGAAAAGCATTTTTCTATTTCCTATTTTCCCGAAAAACATGTGTCATTTTTCGTGAACAATTATTATTATTATTATTATATATTATGCACACAAGAATAGCTAAAGTATATATATTGTTCACTATATAGTTTAGTTTAATCAAGATCCGGACAAGGGTGACATGCGAGGGTTAAAGGGGGGTAGAGAAAAGCATAATATTGACTTAGCAATGCATACCTGGCCTAGAAATGTGATATGTAGTTTACTTTTCGTATTTTGATATTATCCAAGTTTATTATCCAAACAAAAGTACCGAAATGTAAGATATAATTTATTCTTATATGTAAATTAAACATCAATTTACTTTTATGTTTCTTGTTTTTTTTTATATACTGCAAGATTAGATTTTATCTATATTTATATTCAAAAGGTAAATTTTATAAATGAACTAATCGAAAATGAAAAAATTGATTTTCATTATTAGTTGTCGATAACTGAATTCCTAGAAATGGGAGCACGGCAATTATAGTAACTTGAATGACATCCTCAATCAGTATTAAACGATCGGTAATGAACGATTAGCATTCATTGATTGAGTGCACACTAACACTTGTAATATGCGCGCCCACCTAAGTAGTATAAGTTTTCATCGTTTCGTTCTGGCCGGAAACAAACAAGGGAACAATCAAGAATCGGCCTCCGCGATGAGACTGAAACGTGACTGCCATCTGGATAAAACCTTTTCTCTTTCTCTCTCTCTGTTTGTCTTTATTTTTATTCCTTTTCCTTTGTCTCAATTTTTTGACACGACGACGTGCCATGTATAACTACACGCAATACCTTGTAAACTGAAAACAGGGAAAAATTACTTTTGATATTGAAATATAATCTCCAAAAAAAAAAAAAAAAAAAAACTTGCACGAGCAAAGAGGGAAATTTAACAAAAGTAAACCTATGTACGTACATTACCGATTGTTGTCGAGAGTTCCCCCCTTTTCACTATCCTCATTATGTACACTACTACCGATGGCAATTTGTTTTCCAGGACAACGGAAGGACGTGACTTTGATTGATAACTCCCACTGAATCGCGTAGATTTAATGCAATATACCTACATGTGCCATCGAGCTTACAATACCAATCGATTTACAAATCCAAACATAATCTTAATCAAAATCTAAAATTGCTGATAAAATGCTTCTTCTGCGTGGATAATAAAATCAGTTAAATCTTGAGATTAGAATTTTATTTTCTGTTAATGTAGAAGAGAAAAAAAAATATACGAAATTGAATTTTATCCTGAATTACTGCGCATAAAATTTTTATACAAAAAATGTTTGAACTATAAAGTTTATACAATTGTAAAAATTTTACAAGTTGTAAAATTTACAATACTGGTACTGTGAAGATTACTATACTAATTAAAAATAACAAAACTGCCTGTATTTTACAAATAATTTGGAAATATTTATGTAACAAGTTTATCAAAATTCCTGTCAAATGTTACTACTAGACTTTTTTAGGGTTCCGTAGAGATATAGTAACAATTACTACAGCTGCGGTTACTATGGCAACTGTTACTATATAGCAATAATTACTATAGCAACAAATACTATAGCGATTGTTACTATATAACAATAATTATTATAGCAACGGTTACTATACAGCAATAATTATTATAGCATCAGTTACTATATAGCAATAAATACTATAGCAACGATTACTTTTGATAAAATTAGTATAGTAAAAGTTACTACAGCGACGGTCACTATTGTAACGTTTGTAATTAATGAATCTATTTAGTTCGCCGAGCCAGGGTTTTTTGATTCAAAAAAATAAAATAATAATACGGTTGATTACAAACTAAACATTTTATTTATTAACAATACTATTTACATACAATATAAAATTACTTGACATTTTACGTTAATCGGATACGGACTGATATCAAGTTTCATTGTCTTCTTTAATAGATGAAGTACCGTGCGATCGGTTTTGTTACATGAAAAGAATAAGACAGTAAAACGGTAATGATGAAAACTATAGTTTTCATCATTACCGTTTTATTTTTAACATATATGTTAACAATTATAATGGCGATCAGCTCGCAAGCTACGCGAAACATTTACGGATTAATAAGAACGGTAAAATTATTTGTACGGAACTGCGGGTGATAAATAATAAAAGAAAATTAATTGCGGTCGGTACGAAATTCAGGAGGGTCTACTAATATTTGAGGAAAAACGCGATATCTACTCGAGACTCGATTTAACCGGCGTCCATCGGGAGTGTTGAGCCGCGGGGTAGAATCGGCTTCGAAGCAGGTCGAGCCGCGGAATTCTGCTGATCGGCGTTCAACCAGGGTATTTAGAGCTGTTTGGAAAATCTTCTGCTCGGGTGATGATCCTTTCCTCGGTGGTGGTGTTAAATTTTGATAACCCTGAATAATCACGAGTAACACTCGTGATTACCTATACTAAGAGTAAAACTCTAAGTATATTTAATACCATGTTTAAAGAGCAAAATCATTGCAACGTTTTGAATTCAATGCTTTCGAGTAATACTCGACATACATAAATTGTTAGAGTAAAACTCTATTAACAAAGAGTAACACTCTAAGTTATTGCAGTGAGGTAACACCTTACTGCTCTGAGTAAAACTCAGTTCTGTGTCGGTATAGAAATTTCGCCTCCTTTTATATTCGCTCGACTGGCTGGGAAGTGGTGGGAGGCGAACGATCGGATCGGGCGTCTGGAGGGAGAAATCTCTCGGTCTGCACGGCGCTAGGTCGATTCTGGGTTGCTGGCGCGCAACTTTTCGCTCCGTGCATTGGGGCCTTTCTCCACCATCCGCGCCTTTGCCTGGGTCTTTTCGCTCGGTCTCGCGCTCTATAGTTTGCGTGCGCACGCCTGTCAGCTGATCCTCGAAAAATCAATAATCGGGACATTATTGATTTAACGCGTACATGTTTATTTATCGGGATTAATAATATTTGTTAATATTCGCTTTCATATTACACTATATAGCAATAATTACTAATATAATAATTACTATGAACAATTATTATAGCAACAGTTACTATATAGCAATAAATACTATAGAAACAATTACTATAGCGACGGTTACTTCAAACAATATTATATAATAGTAATGGCTACTATAGCAACAGTATTGCAGCGGATACTATATATCGAAAATTACTATAGCAATAATTATTATAGCAACGGTTACTACAGTGACAGTATGGCAATAATTACCATAACAATAATTACTATAGCGACGGTTACTTCTGACAAAATTAGTATAGCAATTGCTACTATCCACGGTTCTTGTAAAAACAGTCACTATAGCAGCAGTTAGTATAGCAACGGTTATCACGCAAATGTTACCATAGCAACCCTAAATGTAAGGATTTCCGTAAAAAAAATTCGAAAAATTTCCGAAATCGGTCTCCGGATTTTTTCCCGAATTTACTTTATACTACAATTTCCGGAAATTTTCTAATTTTTAAAACCATTTTTTGATCGAATGAAACATAAAACAGACATTCTTTATTCCTTTCACAACGAGACGAATTTTCTTTTTCCTTCCTGTCTTTTTTTTCAGTCCAAGAATGTATATAAGATGTCGCAGGAGGTGATAAAGAATTTTCATATTATTTTGTAAAGGGAGAAATGTCACCGCGATGAAACGGTACATCTAATTCGTTCACATATAAGGAAGATTGGTAACCTGGGATTCCCAAGAGACACAAACACACGCCTGCCAACATAGAAGGATCAGTAGACTGGCGCTGCTTAATTAAATAAAACACCCCCCAATCCTCGCCTCCCAAACCGGCAGTTCCAAGGGTTTCTCATGCTTTTCCACTTGGAAGTTACTTCGGTTCTCTAGCACCTCTGTCATGCACAGTGAAAGAGAGAAAGAGATGAGAGGATATGTTCGAAGAGAATATACATCCCATGAGAAGATTTTCCGTTATAAGATTACGAGAGACCCTTTGCCTCATACATTATCCTGTGGTATTGTTATAAGGACAAAAATGATAGTATATACTTTCTTTTTTCCACCCTTCTCGAAAAACATCCTTTAATACAACTTTCATCAAAGTTATATATACTATATGAAGGTAACTTCATTACCAAAACAATAAAATGGAAATAATAAAGCGATGAAAGTGATATAATGTAATAATCGAAGAAGGGATATTAAAAATAATAAAGTTTGTTTACAAGGGACTGTTCAAGAATACTATGGAGGCTTATTTTAAATTTTACTTTTCCCTCTAATTTATTATTAATGTTAGTCACGGGAAAAAAATGTAAAGTAACTTTTACTATACTTACAAAGTGAAATTTAAACTTTTCGGAATTTTTGCGCATCTCTACTCTCTAAATCTGAATTAGTAAAAAAGTTTACTAATTTGAATTAGTGACTCACTTTTTGTTTCTCAATTAGTAAACTTTTACTAACAGTTAGTAAAATTGAACTAATTATAAAGCAAAAAGTGAGTAACTAATTTAAATTAGTAAACATTTTTACTAATTCAGATTTAGAGAGTAGCAAATTTTGCTCTGAAAATAGAAAAAATTACTTCTAAAATGGTAATCTTTACTCCTTAATTAGTATTTTTTTTTTTACTATTTCCGGAGTGAAAATTTCTATAAATACGTAAAAATTTCGGAAAGTTTAGAATTTACTTTAGAAATAGTAAAAGTATTACTTTATTTTTGTTTTCCATTTTTCTCTAGGTTCTTATTATTTTTGTATAAGTAGTAACAATTAGTAGTAAAGTAATTACTATCAGACTCATTTAAATTCCTCTTCTATTTTACGTATACAAGTGGTAAAAAAAGTTTCAGTCAGACATATTTTAAATTTATATAATTCTACCGTCAGTAGTAAAAGACAGTTTTAGTTAGACATTTTATCAAAATTCTTGTAATTTTAGTCCAAGTGAGAAGTTTCAAATCTGTAATTTTTTTGTCTAACTCATCAGACACATCGGTAAGAAAGATAATTTTAATTACTAAAAGTTCCTAAATTATTAAAATTACTAAAAATCACTAAAAGTATTTAAATGCTAAAATTAATTTTTCATTTTGCATATCCCACTGATGCTTTTATCGAGAATTGAACAATTTTTTTTTACTTGTACCAGATGTAATACAAGAAGTACCATTAATAAAACCGCGTTCAACGAAGAAATGCGATCAATCAATCATGCGCCAATTTCCTACGATCAAAACACACTCGCTCGAATTTTCAAATGTTTGTCATATCAATCACGCATATTTGACGAGAGTTAACGGAATTCCATCTCTTACATATATTACACACATGAGCCATTAGCAATTTACTGTAACTTGATATCTTATTAGAAATATTATATATAGACATCGAGCTTTCAATCTGCAATGATTTTAATAAGGATATCGATCAATCTGAATAATTGATTGCAATTCTGCTTAATTAAACATTCAATCCAAACATAACCAATACCGAGTGAAAATAGAAGTTAATTTTATATGTATATATATATATATCTATCTTTAAGATGTATTTACGAGACGATGGATATAATAACAACGTAATTCAACTTTAACAGAATACCTGTTTTGATATAGAATATAGGGCGATTCAATCCTATCGGGTTATCTTATATTCAAAGCTGCGAATTGCCTGATAATGGTTAAACAGAAGTCGTAAACACTAACAGTTACTGCTCCCAGTTAACCAGTTGAAAATTCAAGTTGCAAATGCTCTTTACATATATTTGGCACCAGAGAATTCTGTCTTGTTATCAACTATTTCGAGACACATTAACATTGTATTAAGATATTCCATATTATCCAAAATTATTCAGAATTTTCTATTTCCCGTGTAGAAATTGCCGTACCAGGGCCCTAGTAGGAAATGAAACGCCACACCTGATCAGGGCCAAATCAGGTCGACCAGAAAATGTGGATTTCCTAATTACCCAATCAAAAATTTACTAATGGCGCAGTACTGGTGCAGTACTGGCACCCAGTATTGGCGCCAGAGTTGGCGTAACTTTGGAATGATAACATTTTACCAGTATTGGCTACCAGAGTTGGCACCAGTATTGGTAACCACTACTGGTTCAGTACTGGCCGAGTACTGGAAGTTTTGTAATTTATTGTATACGAAAAGAAAGCTTTAACTGTAACAGAGAGATAAGTTTCACTCCAGGTAATACTTTTTTTGGTATACTTAGGAAAAAGTGTCTGAAATTTTTAGAAACCCAACACAAACTAAATATTAATTAAATTAGTCAACTAACTAATTAATATTTTATTATATATAAAATCGAAAACACAAAGAATTTTCATTCCTTCTTATAATATATATTGCAAATTATTATTTTAAAAAATCAAAAAATAAATATAAAAATATGTTTATTATAAAACCAAAGTTTTTTATAATATATAAAAACAGTTTAGTAAAAATAAAAATGTTTATAAAATAATTATATAATGTATATACTGATACAATGAACATACGAGTACTTGTTCAGTACAGACTGCCCAGCCTCGGCAGCCAATACTGAACCAGTACTGCGCCAGTAGTCAACTCTGGTATATAATACTGAAATTTTTGGTTGGGCAGGATTACAAAAGGCCCGTTTTTTCAATCCCTAATAGGGCAGTCTGGTCTGGCCCCGATCTGGGCACTGGCAAAATTTCTGCACGGGTTCCTAAATGCATATTCAAAAATAAAAATTCGATTCTTTCAAGAAGAATACAAAAATAAATCTTTAAATCTGAAAAATAAACCAAATAAATTCGAAGACACTAAATGGAAGTAGATATAGAAACAAAAAAAGAGAGAAAGCAGTAGAAAAGAAAAACGAAGTAAAACAAGAGAAATAAAAATAAGAAGAGTTAATACAGAAAAATTGTAACATGAAATTCCAGAATGCTCCACATAAAATCTTTTTATAAAAAGACTTTCAGTAGCAAAGATCAAGATGATTGATTAACTACCTTTGAGTTTGCATCGCAATAAAATCAAGTTTGATTTAATTATCATAATTAATTATTACGATGAAATAACCAAGTGATAATAGATGCACTTCACACTTTGATAAACACACACACATATATATATATATATATATATATATATATATATATATATATACACACATATAACTATACATATATAACTGTAGAATTCCTGTATATGTATTACTGAGGAATTTGATTTACAACCAGGATATTAAATGCAAATCTTATTATCTTAACACCTTCAATATTCTTTTATTTTCGATATTTTATTTAATCAAAGAGATATGTTGTTTATGTTTATAAAAGTACGGTGTATAATATAGGAGAAAACGTGTTTTGAAAGCAACTTTAAATCTAATTATAAGTTTGATATTACATAGATTTTAACGAACAAGTCCCAAGAGTATAGAGTTTTGTATAAAATTTACTCTTCGGGATAGAAAAAAAAATAGTTAATTTGCAATATCTGGTACTTTATGCTAACAATTTTATTAGTTGCTTGGTAGTTTACTCTATCTAATAAAATGCTTTTCGCAAGTAATAAGGGAAGTTTAAAGAACAGCTTCTTTCTTTCATTCATTTTTCTTTTTTTTTTTTTTTATCCATAGAGTCGCTTTGCGCATTTATATTGGAATATTAAAAGTACGGATTAAAAGTAAAATTAGCCTTTAAATATTGCGCGCAGACCTTTTTATCTGTCGCACAGGTACGGCTGGCCAGGTCAAACGTCACGAACCGTTAATCACGAACTCGCGAGTATTAGTTTTCATTAAAGACTAGCTATACGCCGACAAAGAGTCGGTCGTGAGGTCGCGCAGACACCGCCACGTTAACTTTGAAAAAAAAAACTTTCGGGCACGAAATCATCTTTTATCAGAGAGTAAAAGCTGTTTGTGTATGTGTGTGTGTATGTCTGCAACAAAACGAGTTCCCAGTTTACTTCTGTCTCCATATACCAAGGCCATTATACCTTCTGTACAGCTTCTTCGATTTATATTACAAAACTTTCAAGCAATATCTGTTCACATTCGAGATAAACTACTATATCTATATATATATACAAACACATGACAAAAGGTATTTGAGAATCAAAAACTTTTGACCGAGTTTCAAAAAACACGCGGAGACAACCAATAAAAACAAAACATGGATATAAAAATATACAAAAATTTATCTTTTGTTTGAAATATATTGAACCTTGAAATAATAATAAATGTAGGACACAGAAACATGCAATGAAATGTTAAGATGAAATGCAACGAAATGTGATAAACGAATAAAAAGAGGGAGAACCTTTTATAAAAATAATCGATCAATCTTCCTTGAAATGTGGTGAGCTTTTCGATATGTAATGAAAGACTACCCTTCCAAATGGCAAAATTTAAAATCGATTTTCTCGGTCACTAATTTCTCATTGTCGATCCACCTTGTAAAACGAGGACCCCCCATAGTCACCAACTCGACTGCACCCTCACTTTTTCTTCTAACTGAATTAGAATATACTCTGCAATATATAGTATATAGTACGGGAGGGCTATTCCTCGTACCGAAAATTGCACGTTAATGCAATTTTCATTCTAAGGGTTGTTAACGGAGATTTCAACAGTTTAAGACAATTTAATTTGATACTCGAGAGAGTTTAATATATACACTTCTTTTTTTATCACCTGTTATATCAAAAGGCGGTAAAATTGTCTGTAAAATTTTTTTTTCTTTTTTCGTTTCAAAAAATATTTTTTAATTCATTCATTTTTCATCTAGCTAAAAGTTACAGTAAATATTTGTTTCAAATAAAATTGAGTTCATTTTCACGAAATATTGAACTCTCTACCGTGCGCAGAACGTCTGCGACTTATAGAACTGCGTTCCTTGGGAGTTACGAAGTAATACCGAAAGTAGGGGGAGTAGTAGAACTGCGTTTCTTGGGAGTTATAAAGTAATAACAAAATATTTATTTGTTTCAAATAAAATTAAGTAAATCGTAAAATATTGTAATCTCTACCGTGCGCAGAAATCCTGCGACTTATAGAACTGCGTTTCTTGGGAGTTACAAAATAAAAACAACGGTAGGAAGAGAAGAATGAAATATTAGAATAAATTACATCAATTTTCTAATGGTTTCGGAAACATACAGGCAAATTAAAACTCTCAGATGGGAATAAGATATTAAAATATTGTTTATTTCAAATGGCGAAATTGGTACTTCAAGTAAAAAATTAATTATTTCCTCGAGTTTTAAGAATTTTAAAATTATTTCTCGATTTCGATTAATTTGCAAATGAGAGTGTAATTTCGAAAAAAAAAATTTTAAACACAAAGAAACTTGCCAGAAGCACGATTGCATCTTCCAGAAATTCAGCTATGTATTCTAAGAGTTTCTCGATATGAAATTGATATCTGCTCACGTTATCAGTGTCACGTTCGAGGTTCATGAGCTCCTTGTTACATGTTCCACCCATTAGCAATACTCTGCTTTAAATTACTCGGTTCTAATTAGTAGCTACCCTAATTATATAAGTGAAGAAACTGGAAAGTGTTGTTTCAAATAAAAAGAAAAGGAAAAACAATATTTTCCTTTAAAAACTATTTGCTATTTTTTTTTTCTAATTAAAAAAAGACAATCCAATTAATCCAAGAAAAATATCAATTAAAAATAACAATATGAGGAATTAATTAATTAAATAAAAACTAATAGTAGACTAAAATTAGTTCACTATTGTCATGTAAAATAGAAATGAATAAAGATGATGTTTGCGATTTGTTTGTATTTGTGAACGTGGGCAGTAGTAACTAACAGGCAATTAAATTAGTGTCTTGCGGAAACTGTTGAGTACTGGGACTCCTACTTAACTCTTAATTATTCAACTCTAGAGAGATTAAGATGCTTTCCAGAAGCGAAGGGCAAGCGGTAACATTCAGGGATGAAACTTAAGTTCCTCACATATACTAATACAAATTCAGTAAGGCACAAGTTACAAACTGTTTCTGATAGCCGACAAGATATATGTATATTACAGAACCATAAGGTGCGCGGCTTTAAACTTTGTCTCTTTGATACTATTAGGCGGTGTACAGCAATTCTTAGCATAGCGTATATAGCGAATATATATAATACAACTTGGCAAAAGTTAACTATACAGTCAAAACGAATTAGTATACTAATTGCGATAATCTACGAATGTACCTCACTTATGTGAAATTAATTTTTCAGTTACTAAAAAAAGCTAAATAATTTTAATCATATATACTTATTTATTTTAAATTGAGTTTATTTTCACGAAATATTGAAATCTCTACCGTGCGCAGAACTCTTGTGACTTATAGAATTGCGTTTCTTGGGAGTTCATTTTCACGAAATATTGAAATTTCCACCGTACGCAGTACTCATGCGACTTATAAAACTGCGTTTCTTAGGAGTTACAAATTAAAACTAAAGGTAGAGAGAAAATAAAATACTAATTGCAATAATCTACTAACCTCGCTAATATGAAATTACATTTTCAATTACTAAAAAATACTAAATAATTTTCATCAAAATAAAACTATATTAATTTTCTTGATTTTATTCTGTCAGTTTCACGTGACAGAGATTCGATTATATCATCACAAAAATAAAGTAGGAATCTCATAATATATAGTTCAACACAGAAACCTGCTTTACATATGGGAATAAGGAATGAACATTATAGAGGATTTTTACATGAAAAATTCAATTAGAAATGCCATTGAAATATAACACGAGCGTGAGATAAGATAAAGCCTGTCGTTGAAATCGTTTTCAATTTCCTTCTCCATCCATTTTACTCTTATATTTATCCATATGCAATTTTTCTCAATTTTTATTTTTTTTCAATTTATTTAGCTCTAGTGAAAATTAATTTTTTCTAATCCCATTATTAAATTTTTTCCAATTTACATTAATAGAAAAACAATGTTCAAAATCTTCAAAAATTGTTGAAAAATGTAAAGAATTATAAAAAGTGAAGTAAAATTAGAGAGAAAATGGACCTTGAATGAATATTTATACAAGTCATGTGGCACTTAGAGACAAACATAGATATATGAGTAAATTTTGGGCGTTAATTGTAGTTGCAACGTTGAACGCAACACAGAATAGTCAAGGGGATCCATTTTGGATGTGCGGGTGCATCCATTAGATTGCTTGATAAGGCAGATATAGTAGACCATAATGTTCTAGTAACACTGAACCCTAATAGACCTCACGTTCAGTCATCGTTGCCGTCGCATGCATTACGCCACAGGGTCTTCCGCAATTTTCGATCATGCACTTGACTCGAATTACCTATACACGCACCAAAACGTCCCACAATGCGTGCTTTCACTGTCAATAAAATACTCCCCATTGCCATCAACAGTCAACTATATTGAGGATTATAAAGATATAATGTCAAACTAATTCCCTTCTATAGCCAGACAAAAAAGATTTATACCCAGAACGAATTCTATTCTTTTTTTTTTTATAAACACAATGAAAATTGAAATAAATTTTTGAATTTTCAAACATCTAAAATAAAATATAAATTAAATATATCTATATAAAATAAAAATAGTTAGAATTTTAAATTTTAAGAAATTTTATTAAATATAATAATTTTTTAGACAAATTTTTATTTTTCGAATTAACATAATTTTCTTTTTAAACAAATTTTTAATTAACAAAATTTTAGATAACTTTTATTATTCGAGAAATGAAAATTTATCCCAAAAAAAAAGTAATTATAAGTAATTCAATTCTTTAAAAATGAAAATTGTAACTAATGATTTTTATGGAAAAAGAGTTTTTAAAAAAGCAAAACAATACGCTCCAACTAAAATTACAAAAAAAACAATGTAAAAAGAATCCAAATGGAATAAATAAAAATGTATAGAGGGGAAAAAAAACAAAAACAATGTAAAAAGAAACCAAATGCAATAAATGGAAATGTATAGAAAAACAAAAATAGTTTTATAAAACTTTTCCTATTTTCGACACACTTGACGCTAAAGCAATACAATGTATTTTTCCCTATCCCCGATATATATATAATGGAGTTTGTAATAAAAATATCTTTCTCAAGTGTAGTCATAGAAAAAAGGGTATAAATGTGAGAGAGAGAGGGAGAAAAAAGAAAGAATAACAAAACGTCCTTGTCGCACTTGTGACTTAACCGGTTCGAAAACAATGCGAGAGGAGAACATCTCATGAGTTGCATATAAGAACCTTAACCCACACAAGACAACATCATGCAACTGTTTCAAACCAGAAACAGGGCATTGCAAACCTACAATATCATGATATAGGCGTTCTATCTAGAACATTTATTATTTTCTTGTCAAGATAAAAGAACTTACAACATGTACAAAGAATCTCTTACGATCACGTTGAATTTTCTTTTTTTTAAATTATGTTTATTTTTATACTTTTTTAAATTCGTTATAAATAATTTCACAGTGCACGATTATTAAAAAATAATGAATTAATAATTTTTAGTATTTTAGAAAGTATTCAATAATATTTATTATTAAAATTATTATTGATTATTATAATTGTTATCAAATTATTCAAATAAATTTTAAATACCTTGTCTGACTAAAATCGTCTTTTACAGAGTAGTAAAAGAAGTAAAAGAACTAAAATTGAAATTTTGAAGGAGTAAGTAACATTTACTTTTACTACTCTTGTAAAAATTGTTTAAGAATTGAAAATGTCTGATTTTATAAAAAATAGAAATACAATGGCGTCGTATTAATTTTTTAAGAAGACCCACAGCATCCGACTTACAATGGACCAAAGTGGACAGAAATTTTATAAATTTTAAATATCCGAGATAAACCCTCGGGAATACTACAAGATGTATCCCAAAATAGTGCTCTACAAAAAATATATGGGGCAGCTTTTGGTAGGACCCACAGCATCCGACCTACAATGGACCAAAGTGGAAAAAAATTTCGAGATAAGCCTAAGAGAAAACCACAGAATGTATCTTAAAATAGTGCTCTACTAAAAATGTATGGGCCACTTTTTGAATGGACCAACAGCATCCCACCTGCAATGGACCAAACTGGAAAAAAATCTTCGAAATTTTAATTTGTCGAGATAAACCAAAATACGTCGAAAATACCAAAGGACGTATCTTAAAATAGTGCTCTACAAAAATGTATGGGGCACGTTTTGATAGGATTCACAGCATCCGAGCTACAATGGACCAAAAAAAAGGTTTCCATATTAAAAATTTTAGAGATGAACTTTCCCGAACAACAGGAGAGTTTTCCCAAAATGGTGTTCTGTAAAAACATATAGGATACTTTTTGACTGAACTCACAGCATCCAACCAGCAATGGACCAAAGTGGCCAAAAATTTTTCAAATTTAAAATTTTCGAGATAAGCCCACCGGAATACTACAGAAGGTATCCCAAGATAGTGCTTTACAATAAATATACGGTTCGCTTTTTGAATGGACCAACAGCATCCGACCCACAATGGGCCAAATTGAAAAAAATCTTAAATTTGTACATTTTCGATATAAACTCTCAAGAATACCACAGGTGGCATTTTTCTGCAAAAAAATTTATGTGTCACTTATTTTGAATGGACCAACAGCATCCGACCTACAATGAACCAAACTTTCGTTTAATTTAACCTCTTCTTAATAACAGTAATAATAATAAAATATAAACAAGAAATTGTTCATAAATAATAAAATTCTACCAAAAAATAGTGATAAATAAAAAATATTAAAACACAGCGAAATATGAAAAATCATAATCAATTTGTCCAAAAGGCATTTTACGAACATTTTATGCGGAATCGTGGAGATAGTATAGTATAAATTTTACGTGTGGAGAGTGTGAATTTCATTAAAAGCGATACTTTTTCGTCTGTATTTACATATAACCGTATATATGAATGTGTAACATATGCGAGTAGTTCCCGAGAAACTCGAAACGCCAAGCATTATCGTTATTCGTATAAGTCATGGTCAATTTTCATCAAGAGCATTCAGCCTAAAACTTGTACTTGCATAATCACTCTTCCCCGTGCGAGAGGTACAACTGGTAACGCGACACCCAAAAATTTGTCTCGTGAAAGAGTATATATACATAAATGTGAGAAAATACTGAATTTGTCCAAAAACTGCGAAGGTTCATTTTCAGCGAAAGAATGGACGCAGGTTAAATTGCGTTACATTTTCACGTTATGGTGATAAGGGTTTTATCGAGGAGACGCCCCAACACACACCCGAGACACCTTCTCTCATTCTCTTTTTATTTCTTTTACGACACTCTTTTTGAATAACTTCTGCGAATTTCTGTCTCCTTTTTATTCTCTTTCAAATCTTCCAAATGGTTTTTTTTTATTTCCGAAATAGAAACTAACAAAATAAAAATCAGTCTTTTCTGCAGTATTCAAAAAAAAATATTTTTTAAAAATTATTTTTTTAATTAATAATTTTTATTTAATTTAAATATTAATTTATATTTCGTATATTCCAAAATATATTTCTTATAATTTATTTTTGTAATTAATTTTTGTAATTAATTTTAATTATTTTTATAATAAATAATTTGTGTAATATTATAAAGAAATATATTTACAAAAGCATTATTTAAAGTATATTCTTGGATTATAAATGAAATATATTTTGCATTATATGATATTTTGTATATTATGTGTTTTGTATCATAATAATAATATAACTTTTAAAAATTGACTATTTAAAAAATCGTAATCCTCATTTATATCAATAAAACAAGAAATGATTAACAAATGTAATCACTCGTAAATTTCGATTGTTTTCAATTATTTAAAGTAATTAACAACAAAATCCACATCATCTGATGAATTATATCTCTATATTCGATTTTAATTAACTACTTTATTGACTCTCACTGTGTATTGCAGTTATCTGAATTAATTAAATTTCTCAAACAAAGTAAATTTTTCGCAATAAATTTAAAAACAATTTCTAAAAATTTTCTATTTTAAAAGAAAATTTATTTCAAAATACTAATTTTGGAATATTTTTGAATATTTTGTTCTATTTATAGCATTTAAATAAACCGAAATTTTTATTATTAAATTAAAAGAAAAAAATAGAAATAAATACATATATATATGGGGCATTCTATTTTAAAATTATACCCCTAGTAAACAATTGACAATATAAGACATTTTTTAAATAATTATTTCTCCCATTTAATTAAATCAAATTACTTTTGCAATGAGTGGTTTCGAAAAAGAAATTTCTAAACTTTATTATTGTAAAAAAATTTTTTTAAAAAAACGTTTAATTAGCATAAAAAATTTAGTTTGAAGGTTAAACTTATAAATATCTCAAAACACGTTGTCTCCGAGTTTGACAAAATCTATGTCAAAAGAAAGCTTAAATATTCTATTTTTTATTTCAGTAAAGTTTATAATGGACATTTTCGAGGATTTCCAGAAATTAATTAAAATTCTCAGACGTTTCAAAGGTTAAAAAGGGATGAAATTTGCATGAATAGAGAACCTCTGTTCAAATACAGCGGCATTTGTTTTTACGAAATTTTTAAATAAATAAATTTTAAAACTTCAATTTTAATCTTAATAAATCTTTTTTTAAATTTGAAAAATTTTTAATTGCAAATAGCTAAAGATCAATATATTTATTGTTTACAATATTTTTTTCTCTAATGTCAAGTGATTGACACCGGTCACTGTAGAGGGAGTAACTGGGCAACAGCCAAATCTATTTTGCTTCATAACCAATGGGGAGTTTTTCAAAGGTACAGCGAAATAGTGGCAAAGTAACTTTAAATTCATTAAAGTTGGGTAAAGAGAGAGAGAAAAACGATTGTTTGATGGTTTAATTTAAAAAAAAAGAAAGTAATTTGTACTCTAATATCGAGAGGAAACCAACTCGATTATGTGTATCTGTAGTACAGCCGAGAGGAAAACCAGCTCGGTATTATGTCGTACAATATACTACTATTGAGAGGAAAACCAACTCGATATAGTAGTGATGTGTGAGAGGAAAACCAACTCGACACTGTGTATGTGTAGTGTAGCCGAGAGGAAAACCAGCTCGGTAATATGTTGTACAATATACTACTATTGAGAGGAAAACCAACTCGATATAGTAGTGATGTGTGAGAGGAAAACCAACTCGACACTGTGTATGTGTAGTGTTCCGAGAGGAAAACCAGCTCGGTCGTAAGCCTATTCGAGAGGAAAACCAGCTCGATTTTGGATTGTTGAGAGGAAAGCCAGCTCAACAATGAGTGTAGAAAAGCTCTAGTATCGAGAGGAAAACCAACTCGATACGTAGAGTGTTTTGCGGCTGAAAGTGTAAAACGTTAGAGTCGGGGGGGGGGGGTAGCGTTGATTGAAACGAGTCAATGTATAAGTGATCGTTTATTTCAAAATTACAATGTGTCGAAAAAGTTTAAGTCCCACAAGGGCGAAAATTTCTAAGTATCAATATCGAAGAAATATTCTAAGTCGAAGATTCGGAAAAATTTCTAAGTTCGATGACTCGAAATTTTTCTAAGTCCAACAACTCAGAATTTTTCTAAGTATTGAGTAGTGTTAGCGGTAGGTCAGGCTAGGCAGGGGAGGAAAGCCAACCCCAAGTGAGCTCTAAGGAGAACTGACGTTTTGGTCCAGCGCATCGACTTTTATCATCCGCGACTTTTCCAAAAACGGCAAAGTGGGAGAATTTTAGAGAGAGGGCAAAAATCAGCGTTCGCGTTTCTTAGGCCCGGCGCAATCCGAATGCGCGTACGGTTCACGCGTTTCGCTTGAGCCAAGGGTCAAGTCGCGCGTCTTTTCGCGAGACTTGCTCTATCTTCAAGATTCTCTCACATCCCTGCTTAACCATTCCTAATTAACCTAATTAATATATCTAATTAATTATTAATCTTACTTAATAAGTGTGATATATGATAATAATACATTTATATTAAAATATAGTTTATGAATATAATATGTTACAAATACCGATATGTATGTGTAACATATTACATATTTACCATAAGTTAACAATATAATATTATCCATATTAACACACACACACACACACACATATATATATATATATATATATATATATATATATATAACATTATAAATTATAAATCACTATAACAATAATATCTACCATTAACAATTAACAAATTATAATTATTGTAATAACAATTATAATTAATAATTAGTTAATAATAATTTATTATGATACAATAATTATTTATAATAAATTATGCTATAAATGATCTACAAGATATAAAAACCACATCTAACTTCGAACATAACCTTTTATTTAAATAAATAATTGAAAATTCGGCTCGGAAAAGTATCCGGCGAACAGAGGGTTAAAAGAAGTGGCGCGAGGAAAGCAAAGGGCCTGTCGCGTTGAGAGTGGGAGGTGCAAGGATGAATAGAGATGGGCCGTAAGGCGAAAGTGGAGAGAGCGAATGGGAAAAAGAGTGGAAAGCGTAGAGTGAAAAAGGGGCGCGCCGATATTTGGAAAAAGTATAGAAAACGCGTTACCAATGACTCGGCTAAGGACAAGAAATTCATGAAGATATAGCAACGTGTTTTGCATTCTTCATGATTTTCTCGTTACCCCCATCAGTGACATGCATCATGATGTAATAATGTAAAGTTAATGGAAATTAAATTTAAAAAACAAAATCCGCTCTTAAAGAAATGGTTCTCCATTCATACAAATTTCAATCCTTTTTAACCTCCGAAACGTCTGATAATTTTAATTAATTTCTGGAAATTCTCGAAAATGTCCATTATAAACTTTACGGAAATAAAAAATAGAATAAGCTTTCTTTTGACATAGATTTTGTCAAAATCGGAGACAACGTGTTTTGAGATATTTACAAGTTTAACCTTCAAACTAAATTTTTTATACTATTTAAATGTTTTTTTGAAAAAACTTTTTTACAATTGTAAAGTTTAGAAATTTCTCTTTCGAAACCACTCATTGCAAAAGTAATTTGATTTAATTAAATGGGAGAAATAATTATTTAAAAAATGTCTTATATTGTCAATTGTTTACTAGGGGTATAATTTTAAAATAGAATGCCCCATATATATATATATATATATGCTAAAAATATGTCAATAGACCAAAAAAATTTATTTGATTCAAATAATCGATTACTTGACTATTATCAAATAAATATTTATATTAAATTATTATTTAATTAAATCGTAATTATTTAAATTACTTTTTGTTTCAAATATACAAAAATTATTGATTCAAATACAGTTTATTTCATTCATATAAAAATTATTTAATTCAAGTAAATATTTATTTGTTAATAGTCAAATAACTAATTATTTGAAACAAATAAATTTTTTTAAGTGTGTAATTTTTATTTAATTGCATATAAAATAGTATCTTATCACATATTCTTGAAAAATAAATAACCATTATATGATAATAAATGTATAACAATTATAATTTTAAATAAATATTTCAAAAGACTTACATTGAGGGAAGAAGAGTAGATGAATGACACGGTCTTTTGTCCTTTTTACCTTCTTCTGAAGCATATAAAAATAAAATAAATTAAATAATAAAATATATAAAAATATCAAAAAAATATAAATTTAAATATAAATATCATTTGAAAAGCTTTTTTTGATGAATATAACCCAAAAATTATTATTATTATTATTATTATTATTATTATTATTATTATTATTATTATTATCATTAATAAACAAACAGTTTAACAAAAAAAAAAAAATTTCAAAATAATGTCGACCGAAAATAATTTAATTTTTTTTTCATGGTAAATTTTAACAACGAGATAAAATATTATTTCGAATTATATAAAAATCAAATTTTTTAGTTGCAAAAAAAAAAAGAAATCTCATATAATAGATATGCGAGCGAAGAGGATAATGAAAACGTTTGCAGAAAAAAAAATCTGTAAAATTTTCTCCCCAGAAAAAGCAATATGCAAGAATATTATATATCTGAAAAGGTCTTAAATATAGAGAAGCATCAGTGCCCCGTAATGACTTTTTTTGTTAGCGTATGCAGTATACAAAAATCTTCTTTTATCACCGCGACATTCGACGCGCCAATGGTCCTACTGCTTTTATACTGGCGCACGTTATATTCGCGAGCAGATTTGCCGTAATGTATTCGCTGCAACTTTTTTTCCAAGTACTTCACCGTCTCATAGTTTTACTGCTCGCACTTTACTCAGCGCGTAAGATTTACGTGTTTTCATGTCACGTTTTGTCGCTATGGGACAGTATGCTCAATCCACACTATATATATATATATATATGATAAATTCCACGCCAAATCAGACATCATTTTACATTTACATTTACGATTTTTTTCAAACTTTTTTTTTCTTTTAGTAATAATTGAGAATAGAATTCATGATTTTTTTCAATTTTTTTTAACAAGCCGTTTACAAGATATATAAATTTTTCAAAAATTTTCGAATTTTAATGATTTTTTATTTTTAAATGCTTATATAACTTTTTTAGATCGGTTTTTAAAATTTTTTAAATTTAACAAATAGGAATTTTTACATATAATAAAATTTTCGGCTACCGAATTTTTGTCAGAATTTTTTAATTGATAAAATTTTTAAGACGTCGAATTTTTATTTGTCCGAAATTACAAATGGTCGAACAAATAATTAACGGACAGATTTTCGATGCAATTTTTAAATTTGACCAATTAGAAATTATCAAGAAAATCGTAATTGGTCAATTTTCAAAAATTGCGCTGAAATCTTTTTCTGTCGATTGTTTGTTCGGTCATTTGTAATTTCGGACAAATGAAAATTCGTCTTTTTAAAAATTTTATCAATTAAAAATTCGGACAAATTTATATTCGGTAAATTGGAATTTCTGTCATTTTAAAATTCGATTAAATGAGAATTCTGTTTAATTAAAATTCTTTTAAATTGAAATTCTTTTAAATAAAAAGTATTTTAAATAAAAAGTCATGTTAAGAAAATGACTCTAAAACTCAATAAACAACTCAATAAAAATTCTGTATAAAAATCTAAAATTCTAAAATTTTGAAAAATTCATATCTCGTAAACGGCTTGATGAAAAAAATTGCAAAAAATAATTCAAGCCAGTCTCAATTAATACAAAAAGAAAATAAAATTTCAAAAAAATCGGAGATGTAAATGTAAAATGGTGTCTGATTTCTCGTGGAACAAATCATATATATATATATATATACTTTTGGAGAGCACACGAGAGACGAACACATAAGGAAGTGTGAAAACTTTGCGGATGTTCATATGTAATATATATCTACGAATATATATTACACATGTATATATTTACACTCACGAAAATAATATATTACACCATCAAAATATTTGAGGAATACTGAACCAATTAGAGATCTATAGTAATAAAATTTATACAAGATCTAAAGCATATTTTCTAAAGCGTAATGTCATTTTAAATGGTCATCTATACATCATCTTGTGAAGCTGTGAAAATATCGCTATTTAAATTCCAAAAAAGTGTAATAATTTAGAACGTTCTTCATCGTCGATCATCTATATTCATTCCCTCTTTTAGTCAGCAAAATTTATTATACATCTTGCCTATATATATATATATATACGTACTCGACTTTCTGTCTCCTTTTTGCTAATTACACGCGACATTCAATCGATCCGGTTATTTTGCGATATGCATTATACAAGATATATGTTATACCGCGCGGCGTTTCAATTATCATTATATAGAGTATATATGTATAATAACTGGAAATGAATTACTTTTATGAAATGATGATTAAAGAAACTTGTTACATATTGTATGTAACAGAACTAATCATTATATTGCTATTTTGTCCCCGTATTGAATAATTAAATGATTTTAATTACCTGCAATTTAGACCCACACACACCCATAGGCAATTATTTTGCATTGTATAAAATTCATTTTTGGAAAAAGCTAATAAATAAAATCAAAATTTCGCGTTAAAGTTGAAACTATTTTTAATGTTTTTTTTTTTTTGTGATACTATAAAGGGTTAAAATAAGATGCAGTACCATCGAAGATTAAAATATGTACCTAAAGTTCTGAACGTTCAATGAACGAAATAATTTTTTTGATTACAAATATAAAAATTATTAAAGCAATGAAAAAATTAAAAAAGTGCATTAAATAATTTATTTTTGGATACAGAAAGAAATATATTAAAAAAAGTTAAAAAAAAAAAATAGTAAAATTTTTCATTCATTTGAACGTTCAAACACAAAAAATTAAAAGGCATTAAAATAAGCTGCAACGCTTATTATTTTAATCCAATTTTGCTTATTCTAATCCATTTTAGTATTAAAATATAAGCAAAATTGGATTAAAATAATAAGCCTTGTAGCTTATTTTAATACCTTATAATTTTCTGTGAAATTTCAGGCACATATTAAAATTGAACTTTCAAAAAATGAACTTAGTAACGTTTATTTTAACCAAATTGAAATAAAATCTAAAAAAATTGATTATTTTAATCATTTACAATATTATAATTTATAATCTGCAACGCTTTTTAATTTTTAAATTAAAATTTTTTTTTATTTTAAGAATAAATTTGAAAAATTTCTTTCCGAAAAAACAAAATTTAAAGGTTAAAAACCAAGTAGTTTTGTAAAAGTGAATTTAGTTGCATCATTTAAAATATTGCTCAAGATTAATTTGCTTTTTAACCTTTATATTCGATTTTAAAAATACATTTTTTCAATTGATCACACATTTTATATTTCGTTCTCCAACGCGAAATTGTGAACTATAAAAAAAAAATTTATAATTACTTCACTGCTTTTTTCAATATCTAAAAAAAAAAAACGTTCTTCCCCAAAATATTCAAAATTAATACACCAAGTTGTATAGAATATTTGATATAAAATAATTGGGCCAAAGGCAACAAATTTCAAAACGTTAATTAATATATAAAAATTAAGGTCCTTGAAAATAAAAATAGTCATCAAATTATAAAATGTAAAAAAAAATTGAATTTGCGCGAATACAAAGCATATAATTATATTACAAATTTATATATATTATAATGTATATACAATGTAGAATAATTACTGCAGCGCTAACCAAAAGCTTTGCGTAATTACCCATACGTACACACATAACATTTAAAATTATTGTATGGTTCGCAGGCTCGGTTACACGACCTAATAATAATTAGTTTAATTCACCTGTGATATAATATATATTTTCCAACAAAAAAAATTTCTGATAATTTTCAAAAAATATATCTAAATATAGATAAAAAAATTTATTTAATTCAAATAATCGATTACTTTATTATCAAATAAATATTTAACCAAATTTTTGAAACCAAATAATTGAATTAAATAAACTGTATATTTGGACAAATAATTTCTATATATTTGAAACAAATATAATTATTAACTGAAATACTAATTATTTAAGTGTACACTGAGAAAAAAATTTAGTGTTTGCAACAAAATTGTTTGGTTAGGCAATTTTGGTACTTGTAACCAAATTTTGGTTGTCTGAAACAAAGTCGTAGGGTTATTTCAACCAAACATTTAGTTAGGCCAACAAAATTATTTGGTTGAACATTTTTAAATTCCAACCAAAATTTGGTTACAAGAAAATAATTTGGTTAACACAACAAAATAGTTTGGTCTAAGAAACCAAATGATCGTTTGTTGTCCTAACCAAGATTTGGTTGCGACAACCAAATAGTTTGACTCGCTCTCAGCTCATAGATTAAGAGAACAGTTAGTTTAAATCTCTCACAAGGATGGGTAGTCCATTGGTCAGAGCTCCCGACCTTTAGTTTTAAACACGGAGAAAAATGGATACTTAAATTTAGTATCTGTATATTCACGAGTAAATATATTAGATACTTAAATATGGGACAACTATCTATAGATACTCAGATTTAGTATCCTTGGATATTTAATTCTATATATTAAATGCTACTATCCAAGATATTCACATTTAAGTATCCCAGATACTAAAACGTACCACCTAAACAAAAGCGCGCGCAAGCGCCTTGTAGTTTTTTCCTTTTTACGAACACTTTAATAACATAAATAGAAATTATATTTTTAAAAAATACTGTAAAAATAATTTTTCATTAATAACAAAATTTTTTAGTCATACATTATTATTATTATTTTATGTAGTATTTTATCATTTTATATTCAAAAATGTTAAAATATACACTATGAAAAAAAAATTGTTATTAATAAGAATGTTTACACATTTTTATAATAAATTATTATATTTTTATTTACAATAATTATAATATTAAAAATTAGTATTATTTACATATTAATCGATTTAAAATTTTTCGTTATTAATCATAATTATTTATACATTTTTATTATGATAATGAATTATTATTTTTTTAATTTTAATGTAAAAAATTAATTATTGCTAATTTTGAAAAATAATTTTAATAAAATTATGTTTTATTTCAACTATATTAAACATTTTATATTACAAAATACTGTAAAGATAATATTTCATTAATAATTAAATTATTGTAAAAAATAATAATGCAAAATTTTATTTAACACTTTTTTTTAATTGTCAATAATTAATTTTTAATATTAGGATTAAAAATATGATAATTCACTGTGATAATAAAAAATATGTCAGTAATTAAGATTAATAAAAAATTTTTTTACCCTTTTAATATTATATTCAAAACTTTTAATATTCATTTGTATTTTCGTATGATTTAGTTAGTGTAGAAAATATTAAAATATTATATAGAAAATTATTTGTTCCTAGTAATTCATATGCAATTTTAAATTTATAGTACAAAATTAATTTAGAATGTTTATTTTAAAAAACAATAATAAATAAAGAATTTGAAACTATGCTTAAATGTCACAAAATTTGTTAAAATAACATAAATTATTAAAAAGTAATTCTTTAAAATGTCAAATTTAAAAAATTTTTAACTTTATAAAGAAGAATCTTAATTTTATTTACCTTTTATATATAAAATATTAAGAATAACCTTAATCTTGATGAACGTGGAAGAATGTAAACAAAAAAAACATACGTTAACCACAATTAGAATTGTCAAAAGTCAAAACCTATAAACGAAACAAACGCAAGAACAACCAACTTCAGGTGTGGACAGAATGAAAGAAAGAAATTCACGATTATTATATATAAAAGTTTCGGTATTTATATCAATTTCAATCAATTATTCTCATTATTTCATGGAATAAATCAGTTTTTCGATCATAATAAGGAATAAAATTATAAACAAACTTGAAATACAAATTTTTTAAACATATTTTGGAATCTCAAAATTTTTTTGTTGATTATATATATATCATGAAGTAGGATAAGGAGAGGTAACGCCTGTAGCCAATCGCTAGAAAACTTGACACCATATAGGGGGGACCACAGTAGTACGACTTTCTATTTTCCTACTGTTGACAGCGCTTGCGGTGGGAAATATTTGAATTATATTTTATCACGTGACCTACCGCGAAAAGAGAAACATAACCTGAATGTTTCACATGGTGTTTTTGTTGTTAAAATTCAGTCGTTTGTTTTACACATGAAGTATTTCAGTAATGTGTTAGTGTTTTGAAAAATGAAGAGTTGTTTTATAAAGCATTGCGATTCGGGTTCGAAAACCCAAATAAAAAGAGATGGTTGTGTTCGAAGTTTTTTTAAACCTTCCATGGTAAGTAGAACGAAATTGTTTATTATTTTTTTATTACTCATGATATTATTATGTAAATAATAAATAATGTTAATTATATTTCTTATTTCGATAGAAAATGTTAGCAACATGGTCAGAGGCTATTCGAAGATTTGACAAAACTATGAATGTAACTCATAAGCTTTGTGAGTTACATTTTAAAGAGTCTGACATTGACAGATACAATAAATTCCAGTGTCAATATTAAACTATTATTTGATTTTTAAAATATTTCTGACATTTTACAGTTAATGTATTTGCATAATACCTTCATATTCATTAACTTAACCTAACGTTGTAAACAGCTGACTTGCAGCCATGTTGCAGACGATAAATTTTAATTCTTCGCTTTCCCCAAAGGAGCGCTCGCGACATTAGGAAAAAAGAAAGCCTACTACTGTGGTCCGTCTATCTGAGGGCCAATGAATATACGCCGTTACCTCTCCTTATCCTACTTCATGATATATATATTATACACTTGTCAACGATTTTCTACACATGTGAAACACAGAGATTTTAGGTTAGTTTTTCGAATTGAATATAGCAGTGCGGCGTGACTTTTGCGCAAGCGCTTATGTTACATTTAAATATCTAGAGATACTAAATCTGAATATATATTTTTTTACTAAGATACTATTTTTGAGTATATAGATGTTAGATTTAATTAAAATTTTTTTAAGTATATTTTGGATACTATATTTAAGTATCCATTTTTCTCCGTGAAACAGAGGTTCGATCCCAGGCGGAGGTGAGATTTTTCAAAGTCCATAAATATTTCAATTGGATAAATATAAATTTAATGTTAAATTGATAAATAAATAATGAAATAAATAAAAAAGATAAAGAGAAAAGAGATAAGGTAGAATAAAATTTTTAATTTTACAAAAAAAATTGTTGGTTTGATCAACCAAACATTTTTGTTCACCTAACAAAAAAAATTTGGTATGCAAACAAAAAAGTTCAACCAAATTTTTTGGTTGACTTAAACAAATAGTTTGGTTGCTTAAATACCAACAAAATTTTTTTGCTGGCCCAACCAAATTTTGGTTGCTCTGGCTAGACATTTTTCTCATTGATACTTAGCCACGTAACATAACCTCAAACTAAAAAATTTTTTTTCATAAAACTAAAAATGTGACGCGTCGCGAAGAAAGGGACCTTAGAAGCAAAAGAATTATAGGTTATGTTTACGAGTTTTCTTAATTAAAAAATTCCTTGTTTCTGTATATAATATAAAAATCAGTTTTTATTGACTAATTTAGATATATAATAAAGCCTTAAACATCATTAAGTTTGCATTAAAGATCATCTTTCTGCATTTTCACTTAAAAATTTCAAAACATAACCTACAAGTTTTTGCTTCTAAGGTCCGTTTCTTCACGATGCAAATAAATTTTTTCCCATTACGGTATCTACAATCAAAATGTGTAATTTGGAAAACGGTTTAATTAAATGAAAATTAATCAACTTCGATACTATTAAGATTCTTGTTGAATACCCAGGGATACAACCACAGTTAACGAACATGTGTATATATTGACTTTAACAAACTACCCCTTGGCTACTACTTGCCTCACTCGCTAAATGAAAGATCCTCGACCTTCTGAATATGTAAATGTTAAATATATAACAAAACGCGTATATCATTGTTATTTCATTCATATATGGAGCGTAAGATAAATCTGACATTAAAAAAATCTATATATTAAAATGAAATCGGAATATTGTGCAGAATTATATATAAAAATCATGTAAAATCAACATTTATGTTTGATTTAATATATACATACGGTAAGTTATCTACAAATGCAAATAAGAATGAAATGGCTGTCAGACGCATTATTTCAGATGAATGTATATATATATAGGTAAAGAATACCGGTCGGTTTGTACAAGTGTACGTACATATGCAAAAGGGTGAAGCTGACTGTGTGAACAAAACAAAATTAGAGTACCGCATATGATGCCGTGTGTCTCATAAATTGTAATTAAATCATAATGCAAACCCATAACGCCGCTTCCCTTTCGAAATGGTTTACCTACAAGTATATACATATATATATATATAATATATATGTATATATACATATAAATATATGTACACATATATATGCTACATATGTATACATATATATATATATATATATACATATATTCCCTACCCTCCAGGCACTTAGCATTTCAGAGCAAATAAAGCGAAAAGCATAGAATATCAAATTTTTTATTGAAAAGTAGAATTTTATTTTTTAACTCACTGCTCGCGGACATTATAGCATAATTCAATTGACGTTCTGGAACTGAATTATTTTCATAGAGCGAGAGCGAGGGAGAGAGAGAGAGAGAGACAGAAAAAAAACTGACCTAAAACAAATATTTTTTTCCCCGAGGTAAACTCGGAAACTCACATCAATGCAGGAAAAGCATTTCACGGGTCATTTTGCATTTGTTGCATATTCATTTTAAACTTCAGATGCGCGCCCCTTCTGAGTATATTCAAGAATTCCAAAAATATACGACTTGACTTGAGCTTTAATACACGGAACAAAATGGTCCATATTCAACGACAGTGATTTTAAACAATTTTATGGTGATTGATTTGATTTGTTATATTTATAGAATTGAATTAATTCCCAATAGCACACGACATTTATTTCATTCACATTTTTTTGTTTAAGTTTTGCAGTATTATACTTTATGAAAATGAAATTAATTTTTGAAGCTGTGTTTTTTAATTAAAAGGGCAAATATATATATAATTAAATAAATTTAAATTAAATTAAATAAATAAAAATTAATTAAATATTGTTGTTGATAGTATACACTGAGAAAAAAGGTTTGAGCTAACAACCAAATATTTCATTTAATATATGTGCAACTAAAATTTTTTGGTTGACACAAGTAAACTTTAGTTGACATCAACCAAAGTTTGGTTGAGACTACCAAATTCTTTTTCATTTTCTTATTTAGTCGTCTGAAACAAACTTTGGTTGTTGTCAACTAAAGTTTAGTTGTGTCAACCAAAAAATTTTAGTTGAACATATATTGAATGAAATATTTGGTTGTCAGCTCAAACCTTTTTTCTCAGTGTGCACTTCAAAAAAGGATATATCTTTTTTTAAGACACATTATGGTGTCTTAAATTTTGGCCAATGATGAGAAGAGCCTTAGTTATTTTTCTAATCAATGAAACAAATCAAGAAAATTTTAAGACATTTTCTATGTTACCTATGGTCTTAAAAAAAAAAGAAGACACTCGTTCTTTTTGGCTGAAAATAAGTTTAAACTAATTCTTGGGCTTAAAATCATTTATTTATTCACTGCCACTGCAAAAACGAGTGTCTTATTTCAAAATATAAGACACTTAATAAACGTATTAAAATTGTCTCGACTTATTTTATTGCTTGGAAAAATATCTAAGACGTTTAATTGGCCAAAATTTTAGACACCATAAAATGTCTTGAAAATCAGAAAAATAATGTCTTAAGGAGGGTGGTGGGTCAACATAACCTCAAAAACCTGTAAAAATTAAAAAATTGTTTTTAACGCAAACAAAAATATAATAAATATTAATTTCAAACAATTTTAGAAGATCTAGATTTACTCTTTTTCGAAAAAAATTATTTTTTCCCAAAATATTTTGTTAATAATTATTTTTTTAACATTTAGTTTTTTTTTTCTTTTAAATCAGACAAAAATTGCAATTTTTAACCAATTTTTATAAACAAAAGCTCATTTTACTAAGTGAAACATTCTCTACAATTGTTACCTTTTTTATATTGTAATAATACATATTGTATAATACATATAAAAAAGGTAACAATTGTAGAGAATGTTTCACTTAGTAAAATGTGCTTTTGTTTATAAAAATTGGTTAAAAATTGCAATTTTTGTCTGATTTAAAAGAAGAAAAAAACTAAATGTTAAAAAAATAATCATTGACAAAATATTTTGGAAAAAATAAATTTTCAAAAAAGAGTAAATCTAGATCTTCTAAAATTGTTCGAAATTAATATTTATTATATTTTTTTGTTAGCGTTAAAAACAATTTTTTAGTTTTGACAGGTTTTTGAGGTTATGTTGACCCGCCACCCTCCTTAAAATAAGGACATCTTTTTTTGCAAAAGGAAGTCTTAAAAGTGCAAAAAACGTCTTGTTTTGAGACATTTTTAACTCTTTTGGTATAAAAATATTCTCTTCCAATATTGTAAAATAATTACAATATTGAGAATATTTGAAGAATTTAATTTTATTAAGGATATAAAGATTATTATTGAATAAAGATTATTCGATTTATAGGATTATTGAAGATTTATATAAGATTAATATACAATATATATATATATATATATATATATAGGCTTATTTGAAGATTAGATAACACTCATACATATAATTTAAAGATTGGATGCATCCAATCATGATTCTTTTATAACGCTTAGTGGTGAAAGTTATAACCGTAGATAGAAAAAAAAAAAAAAAAAAAAAGTTCTTGGTCACATTGAAATTCACCGAGTAATCAGCTTATCCCTTGATTGATTGGACTTTAGTTTAACGTCGGATCGATCCATCACTGATGTGTCAAACAAAATGCACTAATAACCAGGATAATGAAATACACGCATGAAAAAGATCAATACCCTTTGATCATCATTTTCAAAATGTAAAGAGCTTTAAACAATTCAATAAAGTAATTTCATATCTTTTATGTATTATGCGTGCACTATTGTGTATTTTTTAATTTTATAAAATAATAATTTTACTCTCTAAATCTGAATTAGTAAAAATGTTTACTAATTTAAATTAGTAACTCATCACTTTTTTCTTTAGAATTAGTTAAATTTTACTAATTATTAGTAAAAGTTACTAATGATTAGTAAAATTTTACTAATTCAAAAGCAAAAAGTGAGTCACTAATTCAAATTAGTAAACATTTTTACTAATTCAGATTTAGAGAGTACATTAAATTATCTAATTTACAATTTTTTTTCCCCATTTAAATATGAGTTATTTTAAGGGTTTTTTGAACACTATTAAGAATCTGTGATTGGAATTTAAAAATTCAAAATAAAAAATCCAATATCGAGAACAAATATTTGACTTTAACATAACATAAAAATGTTATTGATTTTCTTTCATAATTTGAAAAGTATTCAGTTTATTTGATATTTATTTATTTACTTTTTTAATTAATTATTATTTAGTAATTATTATTTATTATTTATTATTTATTATTTATTATTTATTATTTATTATTTATTATTATAGTACAAATAAATCTTATTTTATTATTACAATTTTTAATAATTACTTAAAAATAGAAAACAAGTAACAAATTTAAATATTTAATTTGAATATTTCGTAATTAGGAATACATTAATTAATTTGAAAATTGAATTTCCAAATTTCTGAAATTAGGTCAAAAATTTAAAATTAACTTTTAAAGCTTTTCAATTATTATTTACAAAATTTAATGATAGATCGTACCAAGCGTTTAAATCCTGTCTGTATAGGACGCATTAAATATTCGTGAGTCAAAGATATTTCAAGTAATTTATTCATACATTCTTTATAAAGCTTTTTATATTTTATTTATATATAAAAGTTATTTTAAGAAATATTGAAGCAAACTATAAAAATGAAATTAAATTAAAAATTTTCATTTCATTTTATATTTTCTAAATTTTTCATATTTTTTTTTATATATATATATAAATCTCCAATAATCATATAGAATCTTTTTGCATATATACAAAAAATTGTAAATTTCTAAACCAATAATTATTTTTTCCAAATATACCAATTTCTAAAAATATATATATAACCAATAATTTTTTAAAAATTGCAATATGCATTTTCAAGAAAAGAACGACATACCGAGAACTTTCTGCATTTATCGAGTATGCAAATTAGAATTAAGAGCTTCGGCTATTTTATCAGTTTGAGCTGAATGATTTAGTAAATTCAATTTGTCAATGATTTACATGCTCATTCTCGTAAATCAATTATAATCCGAGAAAATTAAATGACGCAATTGGAAAATTTTCAGTTATCAATAATGAGAGAATATTTCATATTCCTAATATTTCTCTAAAAAAAAAAAAAATAATCATTCAATATTCCAAGAATATTTTTTGTCCAAAAAATTTGTGTTAAAACAAAAAACAAACAACTTTTTATTTTCAAAGAAAAACTATCCAGAATGTTTTTACAAATATATAACACTTGATAAAAAAAAGAGAAAAAAAACAGTAATAAAAGTTATAATGAAAAAAGTTCAAATCGCTTTGAAATTTATAAAAATGTTCCCTATATGAAACGAGAAATAAGTTTGTTCATTTAAACGTCAAATATTTATTTCATTTTAAACAAACAGTTATTTCAATTTCGTATACCTATATGTTTTTCCAATCTTTTTTGTAACAGAGAGTAAAAAAAAATTTCTCACTGAAAAATATGAGTTTTCAAATACATACATGAATCGATAAAATGATGATTGATATTTCAAATAAAAAGAATAAAAAAAAATAATTCAAAATCTTGTAAATGATTCATTTTTATCTATACTTTATAAAGTAAATCAAACTAGAATAGAGAAAATCCTTCGAAACGCTTAATCATGAATGTTAAATAGTCGCATGTCTAGAGGAGCATAAAATGAATATAAATATATGTAATTAAAGCGTGTCAAAGTGCAAATAAAATATAACAGAAATCAATAATTTTTTTATTTTTTACACACATTTATGGAAATTATTTGTGTGTGAAAAAAAAAATTGGTATAATGCACAAATATGTAAACTCTTGATGAGATGGAAGATGAAAATAAACAAAGTTTTCATAATATTCAATTTTAAGTCAAGAGTCCAGTTGGTTTGTGGATTTCCACTTTTATTTAGCAGAAAAGAAGAGGAGAGCGTGCGGTGTGATGATGACACCGGTTGTACTCACTTCAACGTGAATCGACGTTGTGTTAATATGTTCGTCTTCACGCCAGTGATTTTATTTTTCATAACATTCAGTTATGCTAACACTTTAGAATATTTTGCAAAATGCTGTGAAAATGGATTTATTTTAAATAATTTTATGAAATGTGAAATTTCACCAAATAATGATAATCTGACAACAATTATGGATATTTCTTATGGAATTATTGACATGAATTTCACATGCTCCACACGTAAGTGGTTTGCTTTCAATCATTTCATTTTTTTTCTCATCTCGTTTGAGCGAGCAAAAATTTTATTTTTTAAAGGGAACAAAAAAACAACATTTATGTTAATTTCATGCATATATTTAAAATGCATGGTGTATTATACTTGATAATTTTATTGTGTATAAGATTATTAAAAAAATATGACTGAAGTCTTTAAACTAAAAAAAAAATGACATTCCGATTTAATTAATAATTTAAAAAAAAATAATAAAGGGGTAAAAATAGAGTAATTTTGAAAAAAATGAAAAAAGTAATAATAATAATAAAAAAAATTTTTTTGCGAAACATTCTCTTTTTATTGAATATTGAAATATTCTTTGGAATAATGAATGATCATTTTTATTTGAAATAATTGAAATATAGAATATTCTAGGTTTGTTTAAAATATCAAAAATTCCTTGTAGAATTTTTTCAGGAATTTTTTTTCTGCAAATATTCGATGCAAATGCAAATACATTATAAACTCGAAATATTGTATTATAATAAAAATTATTACACCCAGAGAAACGACATATTTATCTTAGAGCCAAATAAATTTTTATTGGTTTTAAATAAATTTTATTTGGTTTAAATGAAAATTTTATTTCTTTCAAATAAATTTTATTTGCGCTAAGTAAAATTTTATTTGTGCTAAATAAATTTTTTTTTTAAAACAAATAAAAAGTTATTAAGAGATAAATATATTTTTATTTGAGACAAATAAATATTTCTGTAAAATAAATTTTATTTGCGCTAGGTAAAATTTTATTTTTGATAAATACATTTTTTTTTTGAAACTAATAAAAAGTTTTTTTTTTCAAACAAATAAAAAGTTATTGGGCTCTGAGACAAATACATTTTTAATTAAGGCAAATAAATGTTATTTAAATTATAAATTTTATTTCTTTCAAATAAATGCAAATAAACCATTTCTCTGAGTGCAAAACATTTTTTGAAGTTAAAATTTATTGTTAATTTTGACAATTTTCAGGTAATCGGCATATGCCGGTGAAAACCCTCAGACAAAACATGACATTTCGCTTAGCTCATTTATGTAGAGTAGGTGAATTTTCTGACTTTCCTTTTAATTCCAAAACCTTTTAGCCTAGATAAATTTAAACAATATAAAGCAAAACATAAATTTTGCATTTATTTGTTTTTTTAAATTTAGCTTTATTGAATTCAGTACACTGAAAAAAAATTTATTTAATTCAAGTAATCGATTAATTGATTATTATCAAATAAATAAAATAATTATTATTTCAGGGTTATCATAGAAATTTCATTTATTTTATTATTAAAATATTTAATGGCATTAATTTAAAAATTGTTTAGTAGCAATTTAATTATTTCATTTGAATATTTCGTAATTAGGAATATATAAGTTAATTGGAAAACTGAAGTTCCAAACTGTTGAAATTAGGTCAACAATTTAAAATTAATTTTTAAAGCTTTTCAATTATTTACAAGATTTAATGATAGAAGCTCTTAAATCCTGTCTCTATAGGACACATTAAATATTTGTATATGAGTGAAAGATATTTTAAGTAATTTGTTCATACATTCTTTATAAAACTTTTTATATTTCATTTGTATAAATATTTGGTTAATTGATTATTATCGATTATCGAAGAAATATTTATTTGTATTAAATAATTATCATTACAGGGTTACCACAAAAATTTTATTTTGTTTTCCCCTAATTTTCAGTCAGAATTAAAATTTTTTTCCCTGATGATATATTTCAAGAGGTTTTCAATTATAAAAAAAAAATAAGACAATAATTTTTAGAAGCAAATGGTTGAATCAATAATTTCAAAAATTATAGTATCATTTTTAAAACTTTGATATTTTTCCAGTTTCATGAAATTCCCTGATTTTTCTGACCCGTGGCAACTTTATATTAAAAGTAATTAAATGGTGTATTTGTTTCAAATAAGTACAAAAATTATTGCTCCAAATACAGTTTTCTTAAATCAATTATTTTGTTTCAAAAATTATTTATTTAAAGTAATTATTTATTTGTTAAAAGTTAAGTAAATATTTATTTGTTAATAATTAAGTAACCGATTAATTTAAATCAAATACATTTTTTTTAATGTATAATTTTTATTTAATTGCATATGAAATAATATCTTATCACATATTCAAATTTTAAAATAATATAATCATATGCAATAAAAAATATGTAATCATAAAATAAATATTTCAAAAAACTTACATTGAGGGAAGAATGGAAGATGAATGCCATACGGTACTTTATCCGTTTCAACTTCTCCTGAAACATATAAAAATAAAATAAATTTAATAATAAAATATATAAAAATATTAAAAATTTAAAAAAAAAATATAAATTTAAATTTGATAAGCTTTTTTGAAATATAACCCAAAAATTATGACGATCATTAAATATTGCATAACTTTTATTTTACAGATAACAAGAGAATAATTTCAAACACAGAACCTAAAGTACAAGTGTACATCGACATTCTGTGCGCTGATGTTGATCCCAATGGAACACTCATCATTCAAAATTGTTCCTTCATTCACAAAAGCAACAATGAGAAAATGTCTGAACATTGCAAAAGTTTATTCACCCCTATAAAATTTTGGGGTGCTTCAATTGTAGTGTTCGCCTCGTTTATTTACATTTTCCCATATTCCATCGTTGTCATTTTGTATTGCATAATGCCCGATCTTCGTAGAAAAGCATTCGACAAGGGAGTCGTGTGTTTTTGTCTATCTCAAGTTGGTACCGCCGCAACATTAGGTACATTCGGCTATTTTAATCTCTGTCACAATCAAATAATACCAATTATAATCTATTCAATTGTTGGATTAATTCTCATGTTTTTAACAATATCATCAGTTCTTTGGATGTTTATAATGTGTTTTGATGTTACATTGACAATAACACGATTTAGATGGGCACCAGCGACAAATAATTTATCTGATCAAAATCGAAAATTTCGTACATATGCAATATGGGTTTATTGCGGTAGTTTAATACCAACGAGTGTTGCAAGTTTTTTTGAATTATCACCAACGGTGGGTAAAAATTGTCCATTTAAGCCAAATTTCATTAATTTTGACGATACAAATTTTGCCGTCATTGGCTATGTCACATTTATACCGGCAATTGTATTTTTGGCAAATAATTTTCTATTTATTTACACATCATGGAGAATGTTTCAAATTCAAAAATCAACAAGTATGGCAACTGAGAATCGAGCAAAGAAAAGTTATATAACATATTTGAAATTATATTTTCTAATGGATGCACCATGGTTGACTGGTGCACTCGGTGCAATTTATCCAGATTTGTGGATTTTAAAATTATTTCGCATGGTACATCCAATTTTACTGTTAATGGCAATTTTACCAAGAAAAATGGTGGTGAATTCTTTTAAGTGTGATGGTAAAAAAATGAAAAATAATCAAAAAGAAATGAATAACGAAAATGTTAATAAAAAACAAAATCCATCGAATTCAATTAAAGTTAAAGTATAAGAAACTAAAAATTAGTTTTTTGATATTATTTTACATATTTGTAAAGCGAGAAAAACACATTAATTGACGAGTGATATATATATAATTATAAAAATAAGTATGAAATTTTTAAGACTGATGTATGTAAGTTCATGAAATGAATTTTTTTTACAAACTTTAATATCATATATCACTCCATTAAATAAAAATATTGTTTTCATTTTAAAACGTACAATATTTCATATGTATAACATTTTTTATATATTTTTTTTTTATGTTAGCCTTTTAGCTATTATTATTTTTTTTAAGTATTATTATTTTTAATTTTAAAATTTGTCTTTTGCAAATAAATAAAAATAGATATAATTAATATAATATAATTATGTATATTGTTATATTCGAAATAAAAATATTTATAATTTATAATATATGTTAAATTTCATTTTATTCCAATAAACTATTTTCATTTCTTTTTTTCGTTTTCAATTAATCGGTTATCTTTCGTTTTTGTGGGATGAGATTTCTCCTGATGGAACGTAAAAGGGTTGAAGCTGAAGTGGCCGGTAATATGGTCATAGCGTGTTCCTAATAGACTTCTAACAAGTTTATGTGTAGGTACAGATTGAAATCTCTGACAGTAAAAGTCACGTTGTCATCTGCGAATACGTAATAACGTTTCGTCTATATATTCGTACCTTATTTATTCGTAAATAAATAGAAACCAGACAAAAAGGAAAAAATATCTATTCATAAATTTTTAAATAAAGTATAGTGTTATATAAGAAAAATAACTTTTTTCATAAATGATGACATTTGCCTATAATATTTCAAATATATTAAATATTATATTATTTTATTTAATTTAAATGGTTGAAAACTTTTTCTTACAGTAGAAAAAGTAATTTTTCATTGATTTTAGGTGAAACGGGGGTGTTTTGGTCAAATTAACCCTTAGATTTTAGGGTTTTTTTTTCAAAAAGAGTGTCAAAAAAACATGCAAAAAACATTTTCCAAATGTTGAGCAATTAGCTTGAAAATCGTTGCTAGGGGGTGTTCGGGTTCGGTGATTACGAATCCGACGTTAGTTTTTCAAAATTCAAAATGGCTGATCCAATATGGCGGATGACTTTTTGAAAATCTAATATTATTAGCCTGAAAATTGTAACTCGGGGGTTTTCGGGGTCGCTGATTACGAATCCGACGTTAGTTTTTCAAAATTCAAAATGGCGGATCCAATATGGCGGAATAGTTTTTAAAAATCGTTTGAATTTGCTTGAAACTCTCTACTCGGGGGTTTTTGGTGTCGCTGAATACGAATACGAGGTCAGTTTTTTAAAATTCAAAATGGCCGATGCAACATGGCGGACAAATATTTAAAATCACTGGAAACTACTTACTTCAGACGAATATATTAAGTTTTTTCAAAATTTGTCCGCCATTTTGAATTTTGAAAAACTAACGTCGGATTCGTATTCAGCGACACCAAAAACCCCCGAGTTACAATTTTCAGGCCAATAATATTAGATTTTCAAAAAGTCATCCGCCATATTGGATCCGCCATTTTGAATTTTGAATAACTAACGTCGGATTCGTAATCAGCGACCCCGAACACCCCCTAGCAACGATTTTCAAGCTAATTGCTCAACATTTGGAAAATGTTTTTTGCATGTTTTTTGACACTCTTTTTGAAAAAAAAAAACCCTAAAATCTAAGGGTTAATTTGACCAAAACACCCCCGTTTCACCTAAAATCAATGAAAAATTACTTTTTCTACTATAAGAAAAAGTTTTCAGCCATTTAAATTAAAATCCCAAGGGGGCAAAATATAGGCCTTAGGGGCCCTCCTCCTTTCTCCAAAATGTTCTCCTCATTTTTGAGTACACATCTTCAAAAAATTGAAAATTTATTAACAAAACAAACAGACGAAAAGACAGATAAAATTGTTAAAATTAAACGATTTCCAAATTCAAAACACGAAGCCACAAAAATGGCAAAAATTATACAACAGTGAATGTAAAAAAAAAAAATTCAAAAATGCCTAACAGTAAATAACATTAAATGCCAATAAAAACGTGTATTAACATAAAAATCTCTCGATTACTGTGTCTATGTTGAGCAAATTGAATATAAATATTTAAGGAACCGTAGGATTGTTTCGCTAATAAATAACCAGACTTGAAAATAATTAATTATATATTTTACATTATATTTGAATAATAAAAGAAAACAGCCAATAAATTATGTTCCCGCATAAATAATTATTAGCGGATAATCCTTTCTGCAAGAAGAATTTTTATAGAAATTGTGAATTGATTTATCCCATTTTTTTTTGTCGATATTAGATACTTTTTTTTATGCAATTTTTGCCTTCGCTAAATTTCACAGATTTCACTTATGCGAAAATTATTATTGCCATCAGACAAAAAATTAACTTTAAATCTATTTTTCTTCTAATGATTAAATTATTTTAAAAACTAAAAATTTTCTATTATTTTTATAAAAAATATTTTTCGATTTAAAAATAATTTTTTTTTTCTCCTATTGTGTTACATTTTAATCAAGTGTAACATTATATTTCATATCCCATGGAAAAACAAGTGAATTTTTCCCTCTCGAAAAAAAAAAATATTTATTAAAAACGTTAGTAATCTAAAAATTCTTGATTCTATGGCCAATTTCAGTATAACAAATGAAATGCCGCAAAAAAAAATTTTTTTTAAAAAGAGATCCGAAATCAAATTCATTGGTATCCGCGTGCTACAAATTCCGTTTTGAGATAAATTTATTTTAACTATTTCCATTTCAAAATTGATTGAATATTGACGGGAAGCTATTTTTATGGTCTATACTCTCTAACCAGAAATAATTATTAAAAATTTAGTTTATTTGGTAAATTAACTAATTTCCAAATTAAACAATTTCTTGCCAAATTATACAATTATTGATTTTTAATATTTAAATAGGTGTAAAATAAAAAATTTTATTTTTTAGGCTCAATAAACAAGAAAATAATATCAATGAAAATCAGATTATTTTCTTTGTTCCGCTCCCCTTATTTTCTGTCTATAGATAGAAAGAGAGAGAGAGAGTTGGTACTATCGAATGAGTGAGTGAGAGAGAGAGGGGAAAGCCTCTCGTTCAACTTCAGGCAATTAAGATAAGACCGGTCATTGGCTTTTCCAATTTCCAAAGAAATTTCATTTCCCTTGCAGTAGTAGTAGCAGCAGCAGGAGTTTCGTACGAGTAAACCCATCGGTTGAATGGTAGATTTTCGGAAAAGAAGGAAGGAACTTTCCTTGAAGGAGAGTGAGAAGCAAACCGAGAAGGGGAGGGGGGATTCTGAAGAAAATGCAGAGGTTAGAGAACTGACGAATTGCCTCCCAAGATTGTAAGCACGTAAGCAAATGTAATAATGCTTTTTCGTTCTTTAGAAAAGAAGATATTCAGATTTTCCAATTTTCTCTCAATTCATTATTTTCCATTCATACAAAATTGCATTCATAAGTCCAACTAATTTTTCACATATATATATATATATATATATATAGAAAAGACAACAATGGCAAACTACTGAATTAGGTCATTTGCATAATTCAAGAATAATAATATAATGGAAAGTAATTATATATAATTACTTATAATTACTCTAGTTATTATACTTTTATGACTCTTGCAATTTTAATTTACCTTTGTCACTATGGTAAAAAATATTTCCCACAATATTCTCCAAAAGGAGTTTTTCTTTAAATATTCAGGCCTCGCGGATCAACTTTAAGGAGCAAAATAAGTTGATTTTTCAAATTTTAGTTTTTATAATTTCACAGAAAATTAAAAAGCATTAAAAAAAGCTGCAACGCTAATTATTTTAATCCAATTTTGCTTATTTTAATACCAAAATGGATTAAAATAAGCAAAATTGGATTAAAATACAATGAGAAAAAAAATTTAGTGTTTGCAACAAAATTGTTTGGTTAGACAATTTTGGTTCTTGTAACCAAATTTTGGTTGTCTGAAACAAAGTCGTAGGATTATCTTAACCAAACATTTGGTTAGGCCAACAAAATTATTTGGTTGAACATTTTTAAATTCCAACCAAAATTTGGTTACCAAATTCTTTGGTTGACTCAAACAAATAGTTTGCTTGCTTAAATACCAACAAAATTTGTTTGTTGGTCCAACCAAATTTTGGTTGCTCTAACTAAACATTTTTCTCAGTGTAATAAGGGTTGCAGCTTATTTTAATACATTATAATTTTCTGTGTTAATAAATATTTTATTTCATAAAAAGGCAAATTTTGTATTCCTTTATTTGACATTCCAAAAGAGTATTTCTATAATAAAAAATAATTTTTCTCCATTATTTTTTTTTTGTTATATTTTTTCGTTATACTATTTATGAGTTCTATATATATATATATATAGTTATTTATCTAATTTCTTATTCGGATTCTTATTTTTTAAGAATAAAATATATTTTGCTTGAATGGTGCTCGATTCGTTTGCCTGGCACTCAGCATCGACTCCGTCTTCGTAACACAATGGCGAGACAACGAACCGAAAGAATAACTCACCCAGAACACAACGTTGCCTGCATGCAAAAGCACAAAAACTGTGCTTCACAGACAACGAGAGCTTTCGTGCAAAAATTGCTATGAGTGTATGTCTTATCAAGGTTTTCCATCATGTTTGTCGAAAGCACCCGTGAATCTTTCAAAATTCATTGTCCATTTCACCATATACCATGTCAATCAAACCATAAATAATTTATAATACGTGAGCAGTAATTTTCAATAAGAAAACAAAATTTGGTTATTAAACAATTTTTTTAAATTTATTATTATTTTCCGGGCAAATTTTTTACATTCAAATTAATTAGTAAAATTAACTCGTTTTTAATAAAAAAAAAAAAAAAAAAAAAATGTAAATTCTAATTTTTTTGTATATGAAAAAAATAGATGAAAACACATCTTGACAATCTGGAAATTTATCACCGAATAAAATGTGCTAGAACTGTCAAGCGGGTGTTGAATTTTTCAAAACAACACTGACAAAAATATTATCTGTGCAAAATATGTAAACAAACTTTTTAATAATGAAGTATTATTATCTGCATCTCAAATTCGAAACTGTATGACGTGAAAATGCGCAACTAATGACTTTTTAAATAGGTCATTCATTAATAACAGATTCATAAATATTAATTTCCCGATAAAACAGAAGTAACACAGAAACCCATCGTAAAAAAAAAATGTTTCATTAATATTTAAATTCTAATTTTACACTATGACGGGATAATTTATAAAATATTATTTAAAAATTAATAGAATGTTCAAAATATTCTTTCATGGAATAAATAAGTTAATATCTCTTTGTAATATATATTAAAGAATAAAATTTCAGGAATATTTGCCGAATATTCTAAACTTCCAAATTTGGAATAAGAGAATTATTTGCATAAAAATGGGAATTTTTATTTCTGTCAATTTTTAATTTATAGATTTTAAAAGGACGCCGAATTTTCATTTTTCCGAATTCTTATTTGTACGAATTTTTAACGTGACAAATTTTAATTTGTCCGAATTTTTAATTGATAGAATTTTTAAGATGGCGAATTTCCATTTGTCCGAAATTACAAATATCCAAACAAACTATCGACAGAAAGATTTCGGCGCAATTTTCAAAATTGACCAATTAGAAATTATCAAGTAAATCGGTATTCTCTCTAAATCTGAATTAGTAAAAAATTTTACTAATTTAAATTAGTGACTCACTTTTTGCTTTAGAATTAGTTAAATTTTACTAATTGTTAGTAAAAGTTACTAATAATTAGTAAAATTTTACTAATTCAGAAGCAAAAAGTGAGTCACTAATTCAAATTAGTAAATATTTTTACTAATTCAGATTTAGGGAGTTGGTCAATTTTAAAAAATAGCGCCGAAATTTTTCTGTCGATTGTTTTTTTTCGGACATTTCTAATTTCGGACAAATGAAAATTTGGCTTATAAAAAATTCTATCAATTAAAAATTCGTAAAAATAAAAATTCGGTGAATTAAAATTTGATTAAATCAAAATTCTTTCAAATAAAAAGTCACGTAAATTAAATGAGTGAAAAATAAAAATTCTGTCAAACAAAAATTAGATAGCATAAATTTTTTTTTGAAAAAATTCGTATAATATACGTCATCCAATTGGTTGTTAGATTTATTATCACATTTTTTTTTCCTCACGTGATGAAACAAGTTGGAATACAATTTTTATGAGTATAATAACAAGGCATATAATTTTGACACATGTTCTATTTTCCTTGATAAAAATGAAAAATATTATTTCAAGAAGAAAACAGCTCCCCAGTCATTAAATGTGAAAATGTTAGTAATAAAACAAAGACCGTTAAGCGCGTCTAGGGAAGAGAAGAATTCTGCGTTATAGGTATATATTGTATACCAAAACCAGTAGTGGGTGCGCGCCTGGGATCCGTTTTGGTGGTTGGAGAAACCAAAGGAGACGTAAATTTTGGTAGTTACCCCGCAAAGTTGGGAACACAATACGTGAAAGTAATACCAGATGAAAAGCAGAAACCAGACCCCCTCTGGGTGCAAAGACAGTAAGTATTCACGAGATAGTACATATCCAAGTTGAAGATATATATGTGAATTTTAATTTTTTTAATACACAGGAAAAATTTAAATGAATACATAACATTAAAAATTGACCAGTTTTCAATTAAACATTTTTTTTCAAACTTATTTAAACTCTCTAAATCTAAATTAGTGAAAAGTGAGCTACTAATTTAAAATTGTCACTTTTTACTAAAATTTTAGTAAAAAAATTTTTTTAAACTACTAAATCAATTAGTAATAGTTTACTAAAAATTATTAAAAATTCTTACTAATTTTGAATTAGTTCACTTTTACTAATTCAAATTTACAGAGAAGAAAATGAAGTGAACTATCTTTTATTTCTTATATACCTATATATGTTTTGTACAGATATATTCAAGTTGGGAAAACAGATTCGATTTACTTTTAAAAGAAAATAAGAGAAAAGGAAAATTGGAAGAATAAAATTGGTAGTAAGTTTTCGTGAGAACGAAAAACTTTTTCAAACCACAAACAAAGGGAAAACTGTCTTACTCTATGAGAAGCAATTTTAACCCAGGTCATTGCATTCTTCCTTTTGTGACTATCATGCAATTATTTTATAAAACTTATTTAATTTCTTCTCCACAAATATATATACATATATTTGAGATTTTTGATCAAGATTTCAATTTTAAGATTTGGCACACTTTTCAATTTATTGTACTTTAAAAAAAAAACAAACAAACAAAAAATTGTTATTCATATAAGAAAGAATGCAATTTTCCAGAATATGTTTTTTGGGTGGGAAAACGACAATGCAAATTACATTTCGTCAGGATTGACGTCAGAAACTAACCCAATATAGTCAAAGCACAAGTGATGTTTACTAGAAATAAACTCAAGGTGTAACTTTCGTAGCCGACAAAGGCTTTCGAAACTGCATAACAACGTAGCAGTAATTTCTCAACGATTTTACTTTGAAGATCCGCAATAAATTTGACGAAAGTTTTAACCAAACGCGAGAGAGAGCTTAGCTAAATCGGGATCAAAAAGCTTGAAATAGTCGTTCGTCAGTTGTAAGTAGATATTTTATGACTATTATTATTATTCCCCGTTGTTTCCATGATTCATTGCTTTAAACGTAAAATATTCCTAATTGATGAGACACCAAATTATCTGCTAATTTGTGTAAATTATACTCGACACACACAACCTGTTTTAAAGACATAATTTAAATTCTTTTTTTAATCACTGACATAATCACATTTTCTATTTTTATATTATTCGCTAATTTTTCAGCAAAAAATTTAAATATTGATTTTATTTCTATATATTTCAATTGAAAGAAACTATTTTACGGAATATTGCAGGAATTTTCTTTTTTTGCAATATTTTTTTTTATCTTAAATAAAATTTAAGTAGTTAAAATATATTTTACGGCAAATAACTAATATTATTAGATTTTTAATTTATTGTATTAATTCCTTACACTGAAAAAAAATTTATTTGATTTAAATAATCAATTATACCTGACTATGATGAAAAAAGTATTTCAACCAAATAATTATTATTTAAGTCAATTAAATTGTATTTAATCAAGTAACCAATTATTTGAATCAAATACATTTTTTTCAGTGTAATAAAAATAATTCAATAAGAATATTATCAAGAAAAGTTATTTCCAATATTTCAGAATCCAAATGAAACAAATTTTCAAAATTTTAATTAAGTAGAACAGATTTATAAAAAAAAATCTTAAAGTTCCATTTTTAAATTTTTTTAATGGTTTGATTGAAGCAATTTATTCGAATTTAAAATTTCGGCTTAAATAATTGGTTTTAATTGTTAAAAAAAATTTTGGACAATAATTAAATGATTTTAATTATTTTATATTATTTTTAATTATTCTCAAATAATTGAATTGCAGAAAATTTGAAATTTGAAATAATTAAACTTTTTGCAAATTTAAACTGTTTTTTTTTTTATTTTTTTTTTATTTTTAATTTCTGACAACAATTCAATTTTAGTTTTTATCTGAAACTTTTTTAAATAATTAAATTTCAAAAAATTGTTAAATTTCAGGCAATAATTGAATGTTACAAAATTGAAAAGAATTTATTAAGTGATTTTAAATAACTTTTTTCAAAAATATTTCAATCTTCAAAGATTTAAATAATTGAAATTCAAGTGATTTTTTCTTACAATTTTTGGTAATTTCTATTATTAAAAAAATTTATTAGAAATTACAGACAAAAATTTTTAATTGAAAAATGCTTTCAGGGAAATGAATTTTCAAAGAATATTATAAAAATGATTAAAAATTATTTAATTTCTGAAGAGTTATAGTTGAAATTATAAAATTTCAGAAAGTTTTAGATGGAAAATTTTTAAATAATTAAATTTTAGAAGGTTTTAAATTGTAATTTTTGAAAGTAATTGAATATTCTTTTTGAAATTCTTAAATTTCAGAAAGTTTTAGACGGTAAATTTTGAAATAATTAAATTTTAGAAGATTTTAAATTGTAATTTTTGAAAATCATTAAATTTTGAATATTGTTTTTGAAATTATAAAATTTCAGAAAGTTTTAGATGGAAAATTTTTAAATAATTAAATTTTAGAAGGTTTTAAATTGTAATTTTTGAAAATAATTGAATATTCTTTTTGAAATTCTTAAATTTCAGAAAGTTTTAGACTGAAAATTTTGAAATAATTAAATTTTAGAAGATTTTAAATTGTAATTTTTGAAAATCATTAAATTTTGAATATTGTTTTTGAAATTATAAAATTTCAGAAAGTTTTAGATGGAAAATTTTTCAATAATTAAATTTTAGAAGGTTTTAAATTGTAATTTTTGAAAATAATTGAATATTCTTTTTGAAATTCTTGAATTTCAGAAAGTTTTAGACGGAAAATTTTAAAATAATTAAATTTTATAAGATTTTAAATTGTAATTTTTGAAAATAATTGAATTTTGAATATTGTTTTTGAAATTTTTAAATTTCACAAAGTTTTAAATGCAAAATTTTAGAAATAATTAAATTTTAAAAAGTTTAAAATTGAAATTATTGAAAATAATTATTTACCAACATAATCGTTGATGATTTTTCAATAATGAATAATCTTTACTAAATAAATCAATTTTAACAGCGCGTCTATTTATTTTCTTTTACCTACATTTCGCTAAAGAACCGAGTAGAAAAAAAAAGTATTTCCGTTTTATCTCGTGCGATTTCATTTTCATTCCCCCCTTCTTTTATATATACAATTCTGATAACCCTATGGGAGGCTTTTAGCTGTGTATATCTTCGTTTATCAAGGGGTTGGTTTTCCCGTTTTCATCGTAAAGGCGAAAAGTCTGAATGATTTGTGTTAAAGGAAAAGTTCTTTGCTTCTTTTGAAAAAGAGGAAGGTAGAAATTGTCTACGTGGATAACAAAAGAAAACAGAAGACGAATACTGCAAAGCGAAAGATGAGGCTATCGCGTGAATATGGTGAGAGAAAGTGGAGAATTGGATAAGCGATAAACGACACGATTGAAAAGCTCCCCGGCTCAAATCATTGACGAATCCTTCGAAACGATGTATATACATAAACACATTTTCCTTCTTTATGCAAATTTCACTGACTTCAAAATAAACGAATTCAGATTGTCAAATAGAAAAAAAAATTGTTACAATCAAGATTTTAAAATTCTATATAAATCGAATATGCGGAATATTTTATATTTCAGAAATACAAATTAAAAAATATTCCATCTTTTTAAATAAATAAAATTTTAAATTTATTGTGTGATCCCAATGCGTTTATACGAAATACCTATGGAGGTCGTCGCGCGTCGCTTAATTATGTGGCAAACGAGATAACGACTCGAGTAACAAAGTATGCCTTAAACCCTGGTATTCAAGAGAACTTCGTACTCATAAAGTTACAAGATCATGGAATTTAATTTAAGAAGTCAAATAAAAAATGTCGAGATTAATTTGAATCAAAAAAAGGATGTATAATGAAAAATAGTTTTGTATCTCAGTAACTATATACAGACAACAAGCGATATTATAAATTTTTCATATAAAAATAGCTAACTTTAATAATAAATTAAAAATTTTATTTAGTTTGTAAAACAATTTTTAATTAAATTTTATTTCAACAAAAAATAAATAATTTTCATAAAAAGAATTCTATTCTAAAATTTAATTAATTAATATTATATTTTAGAAATATAATACTAAAATGAACCCTTAAAAGAAAGGCAAAATTTTGTTTTACTAGGCATTTAAAAAACTCGTTAATAACGAATAATTCTTTTCATCAGAAAAAACTCTAAAGCTATATATATACGATGTCTAAAGGAACAAATGTCTTTTTAAATATATTAATGATAAACGTTACTCTTCCGGTAGATCAGGAATGAATAGAAAATCAGCGGGTTACCATAAGCTTCTCGGACCTCTGATCTCTAAGCTCGAAAAAAAGATCACATTTGTCACGGCAAAGTGGGCTCATTAGTCACGTGTAACCTCTCCCGGTGTACACACATATACCTTGAATATATATATATATATATATATATATATATATATATATATATATATATATATATATATATATATATATATATATATATATATATATATATATTCTTAATACATACTCTAAGGAATTTATATAGAACTGAATCAACCTTTGTTGTTCAACTTTTTAAAAACAAAAATTGATTTTGAAAACAAAAATTGAATCTAAACAAAATTTTGAGACATAAGTGTCTAATTGTTGTCGAATAATGAAAAAAAAAGAGAGAGATTTTTAACGCACCTTGATACCAATCTTGAGAACTTACTTCCTTCAAGTATATTCATTCGCGCAAGCAGGAGTAAAAATTTAAAAAGGAAAAAAAACTAAACTTGAGTTTTTGAATGAACACTTTCATCGATAGTAGATTATTGTGTGTTTCAAGTGGGTTTAATACAATTAATCCCCCGTTTTTCATGGGAAGCAACCGTTCTTTTGCCAACAATTTTTTAGTCTTCAAGAAAGCCTATTATACTTTCGCCCTCTCTATAAAAACGATCCTTGAGAAAATTTAAACAATTGGGAGTATTTGAAAACATTTTCGATGTTAGATTATATACAACGGAATATATTCGCTCACTATGTATATATAAATATATAATAGACTTTGATCAATTTGACAAGTACGAATTTTCAATTGTCTAAATACATAATTAGCTTCAAAATTTAATTTAAATTTATTGGAAGTGGAAATGGAATAGGTAATTAAAATGTGAAATATTTTTTAAATTTTTTAGGGTCAAGAAAATATTGAATCTCACAAGTAAATGGGTTTCCTTCATTCAATACTAATTTTTTTAGTGTAGAAATAATGTTAATATTTCAAATTTTTAGAAATTTCAAAAGGAATATCACAATTTTAAAATCGAAAATAAATTTTCATTTGTTCATTATTAAAAATGTCGTGAAAGCTTGTCGCATAAGGCTTATGAAAGATTGATTTTTATATTTCCCATTCATTTTTGCTTATCAAGAGCAGGACCCTCAGACGATATAATCGATTCCTGATGAATTTTTCTGTCGATGACACACAATGAATATATTCAATAAATTATTTAAATTTGCCTCAAGTGGGTCTTTCAAAATTGAATTAACCAATACAAAACAATTTTTTTTTATCATCATACAATTTATTCTTCGTTCATTATATGCGACAATTTTCACTTACTAAATTCAATTTTTCACCTTATTGAAAAAAAAGAAAACTTTCATTCGTCTTCAATTTTCTATAAAAAAATTTATTTGATTTAACTAATCGGTTACTTGACTATATAAATATTTACTTGAACCAAATATTATTAATTAAATGATATTGCAAATACAAAAATTAGTAGTCAAAATACAATTTAGTTACTTCAATTATTTGGTTTCAAAAATTATTTGGTATAAATATTTATTTAATAAAGTAACCGATTACTTGAATCAAATAATTTTTTTTTTTCATTACCAAATTTTCGTTCATAATAATTATTTGAAAAATGCAAAATTTATCGAGGGGAAAAAATTATATTGAAATAACTATATTAAATCCTAGAGCTTTTTTTAAAAAAAAAAAAGAATATCAATTTAATTTCCTACACTCTATATTTGATTTATTCAAAAAAAAAAAAAAATTTTAAAGGATTGAAAAGATGGAAGGATTTCTGTCGCGAATCACACTCCCTTCGCCATAGAATTTTTCGTCCCCTTGGGATTCCAGCGTGTCGGCTGAACGAAAGATCCTCGAGATTCAATCTTCGATTAGTGTGATGCACTACTCTCTCAACATCAAAGGAATACGTTCTTTCGTTTGTATTTGTATTTGTCGCGTGTACAAGATGGTTTGTTAGCCGCCCTCTATATCTTATTGACTCCCTTTCCCAAATGAAGCTTCACATTTAAATAAGTCGCATAATAATTTCACTTTATCCTCTCTGATAATTAAAATATATATATAAATGTAATTCAATTGTTTATTTAATACGATTCTACTTTCAATTTCCATCTTTCGCTATATATATTCTACCTTCACTGAATTTAAATTAGAAAACTTTTTAACGAATAAAATTAATTTTATGAAGAAATATTCAATTGTAAAATATTCTCTTTGTATTACAAACAATAGGGGAGAAAATTATGAAAATAAAATTGTAAACGAAATTCAGAAAAAAACGTATTCCTCTAAAATTATCTATCATATTCTCCAAAAATAACCTCACTATATAAAAATGTTTCTAAAATATTCAAAATCAAGAAAAATATTCCACAGGGAAAACAATATTTACCTGAAACAGCGAAAACTTTATAAAATATCACACTGAGAAAAAAAATTTAGTGTTTGCAACAAAATTGTTTGATTAGGCAATTTTGGTTCTTGTAACCAAATTTTGGTTGGCTGAAACAAAGTCGTAGACTTATCTCAACCAAACATTTGGTTAGGCCAACAAAATTATTTAACACAACAAAATAGTTTGTTCTAAAAAACCAAATGATGGTTTGTTGTCCTAACCAAAATTTGGTTGCGACAACCAAATAATTTGATTCGCTCTCAGCTCATAATTTAAGAGAACAGTTTAGCTTAAATTTGTTTGATCAACCAAACATTTTTGTTGAACTAACAAAAAGGTTGAGCTAAACAAACATTTTTGTTATGCCAACAAAAAACACTCAACCAAAATTTTTGGTTGACTCAAACAAATAGTTTGGTTGCTTAAATACCAACAAAATTTTTTTTGTTGGCCCAGCCAAATTTTGGTTGCTCTGACTAAACATTTTTCTCAGTGCAAAAAGTTTTAATTGTTTCAATTAAATCTTTCACTATTTTAGTGAAACCTTTCGCTATTCAAGATAAAGTATTTTTTCCGTGCATAAAATCCGAGTCCTACACGGAAAAAAATAAAAAGTAACTTTTACTACTTTAAAAGTAAAATTGGACCTGTCCGAAGTTTCTGCGCATCTCTGGCAACTTTTACTCCAAAAATAGTAAAATTTACTTCAGAAATAGTAAAAATTACTACGGAAACAGTAAAATTTACTACAGAAATAGTCAATTTTACTATTTTTCGAGTAAAAGTTGCCAGAGATGCGCAGAAACTTCGGACAGGTCCAATTTTACTTTTAAAGTAGTAAAAGTTACTTTATTCGTTTTTCCATTTTTCTCCGTGTAGTTTATAAAAACTATAAAAATTTAGGGTTCACTGCCGATTTTCCTAATTTTAGAATTTCCTAAATAAATATTTTGATCCAATTTTTAAAACAATTGCAAATCAAATATCGTAATAAAATAAATTAGGAATTAGGAAAAACGTTGAGGAACTAAAAGTTTTTAAAATTTAGATAAAATCATCACCCCTAATTAAAATGCGAGTCAAAATAACAACGTTCAAAAATATTTGTATAATATTTAATTGAACACAACAATGAATAAAAAGTAAAAAAAATGATTTTAAGTATAAATTTGCGCCCAAGAGTGCGGCGTGGCACTTTACCATTGATTGTATTTGGTTGAGAATTGACGAAGGGACAGTATGATAGGGGTGACATACGGTCACCCGAACAAAGAGTAAGACAGACAAAGAGCTTTGTTTTTTAAATTGAGTGTTGACCGATTCAAAAGGGATGCCACAAAGCCATTCAGAATCGGTATAATTGCAGGCGTTCTTGGGAATTGAAAATTAAATTGACTTTTCATTCGTGAGAAGTTTCACTCGTCTCACCATATATATATATATATATATATATATATATATATATATATATATATATATATATATATATATATATGTATAAATCATATTAAGTTATCGCGTTTTATTTATAAACGATTTCAAATTTACACTGGTTATTGTATATCTACAGTAAACAGGCAAACGCGCGCCAAATATCTGCACGGAAAATAAAATCAGGATTAGTTTTACGGTCGTAATTAATTGGATCCAAAATTGCAATGCACAAATATAAATACTTTATCAGTGATTTATTATTCACATCCATTATATAAATAAATATATATAATTTATCACACTATCTCCAATTTTGAAAAATTAAAAAAATTATCGTAATTTCGGATTTTAAAAATTAAATTTAAAAAGGAAAATTTTATTTTAAAGTTTTATTTTAGCAAACGTTTTTAAGACAGAATATTGTCTTAAAAAATGTTTAAAAACTAATTTTTTCCCTTAAGATTTTCTTTTTGTTATATCCTTTTCTGGCGCAATATATGTACACAAATATCGAATATATATATATATATATATATATCTTTTGAAAAGATTTATAATGCCAAAATAAATATGAAGTCAGTTTGGATAAAAAGCGAATCCTATTTTGAAGAAAAATATCAGATCACCGTCCGTTTTCTTAATATTGTACATTGCTTGACTTGTCCCCCTTTCCAAAACTGTCCAGACAAAGTATAAGAGTTTTGCGAGCTTGCCAAAATCAGACAACGAAAAGCTCCGCCAAAGATTGATATCTAACAGATATGTTACAGCAAAACAGACTAGATCAATATTAACCGATCTGCGAAAACTTTTATATATATATATATGGAATACTATTTTTATATCTAGATAAAAAATAAGGAAGGGTAAAAAGAAATATCCGCCTTCATTTCTCATTTGGAATACACCTAAAAATGAATCTTTTCCTAAACTGTAAAGCTGACAAAACAAGTTATCTCTGAAATTGCGTGTCGCAGATATAGAATTGCCTGTCAGTGATAAGAGAGAAAATGTATTTTAAAACATTTTTCTTCACATTCGTATGTGCAAAAAAAAAAAAAAAACAATCTGTAGATGCAAAATCGTTTAAGAAACAAAAATACAAAACTGTCAAATTTGTTTCAAAAATTTTGTTTGGCTCATCAAATTAGAAATTTCAAAAAACTAACCATACTAAACTAAACAACAAATTTTTATTTTTCAACAGCAAAAATGATAACATGCAACAAATATTGCAACCACTTGAGAGTGTGACATTTGTTACTTTCATAGGTGGGAAAGAAACAAAATAGTGCACTGCTTCTCCCAGAAGTACTGCTCCAGAAAACACTAGAACTGAATTCCAAATTTTCATCTTTTCATATTCCAAATAAGTCTATTTCTATATCTTCTCTGATATATATTTTCACACCTTCAGCATTGCGCATCTATGAATTTCTATATCCACTATACTCTTATATTTCACTTTTATGATCCACAATATCATGTCATATATCACATTCAATTTAATTTTACAATTTCCACTTCCATTAACATTTATGAATTGTAATTTTTTACTTTTATTCCCTCTCATAAATCTAAAGGAATTTTAACATTTATTGTAATAAAATAAATTAATTGGATATTCAATTAATTATATTTTTAAGTGTATTAAGATAAAGGACTTACCGATTCTGGAGAAGAATATCTTGGACTGAATATTTTGAACTTTTGCAATTTTAAGAAAGTCGGAGCACATTTTTAAAAAAAACCGAATTGACGGAAAAAAATTTTAAAACACCCTAAAAATATCGATCGCGATTTAAAAAAAAATCGAACACTCCCGAAGCTAATTACGCACTATTAAATTTAATGCAACGCGCACAACACTATTTAATTTTATATAAAGAAATTCTGAAACAAAAAATTAATTGATATATTAATTAAATTCCAACTGGTTAAATTATAAATTATAATTAATGATCTTAAATTACAGAATTGAAATTGAATTTAAAATTCCAAAATTTCCAAAACATTTTGTATAAAATTCTAAATTCAACAGGAAATTTAATTTCCAATAGTTAATAGTTTTAAATTTAAGTCCATTAAGTTACACAAATAAAATATTATATTTAATTTAAATACAAATATGTGACGGGCTCTGAAGAAAGGGACCTTAGAAGCAAAAAAATTATAGGTTATGTTTTAAAATTTTAAAGTGCTCTCTAAATCTAAATAAAATGTTTACTAATTTAAATTAGTGACTTACTTTTTGCTTTAGAATTAGTTAAATTTTACTAATTGTTAGTAAAAGTTACTAATAATTAGTAAAATTTTACTAATTCAGATTTAGAAAGTGAAAATAAACAAAGAGGATCAATTCTAAATACAAATTATTGATATTTAACTCTTCATTACATTAAAAATATTAACTAAAAACTAATTTTTAAATTAAAAAAGTTAAAAGAAACTTTTAATCAAGGTAAAACAATATCGTAAACATAATCTATAATTCGTTTGCTTCTATGGTCCCTTTCTTCAGAGCGCGTCACATATAAAATATAATAATAATAAAATAAATACAATTTTAGAAGACGTTTTTTTATTTGGTTTAACTCAGACCAGAAGTTTAATATTAATATATAGAAAATATCTATTACTTTTTAAAAATATAATTTATTTGAATAATATACTTATAATTCAAAAATATATTCTATTTCGGTTAAATAAAAAATAAGTTTAAAAACTTATTATGTTTGATTTAAATTTAAAATTTTTATTAACTAAAAATGTTTAAATTAAATATATTTTATACGTTGAATCAATTAAAAAATAAGTTTGAAATGAATTTAATTATGTTTGACACATACACACTGAGAAAAAAATGTATTTGATTCAAATAATCGGTTACTTGAATATTATTAAATAAATATTTACTTGAACAAAATAATTTTTATTTGAATTAAATAAATTTTATTTGGACCAATAATTTCTGTATTTGAAACAAATACTATTTAATTAACTCAAATAAAAATTATTTTGTTCAAGTAAATATTTATTTGATAATAATCAAGTAACCAAATATTTGAATCAAATAATTTTTTTTTCAGTGCAGTAATGATAAAATAAATTTAAATTAATAATATGTTTGAACCAAAAAATAAAAAATGACTTACCAAAAGAAAATCTTTATAAGGAAAAACACTAATAATAACTATTTTCTGAAACATCAGATTGGACCATTAGCCACAGAATCAGCCGTACGAGAATTCAATCAAATGGACATTTCTCAATCACATGGAAAATCTGTAAACAGAAAAAAAAATTGACTCATTAAAAAATTTAATATACACAACCAAATGTTGAATCCAAAAGTTAATCATTCATTATAAAATGTAAATAAATACAAAAAGTTAAAATTTATTTTTTAAATAATTAAAAAAAATCGAAGAAAAGTCGATTCCTTTTATATCGACAATTTAACGCTATAAAGTGCTGCTCCCTTTCTTTTACTTCTTCCACTGTACAGTAAATTCTCTACCGATAGGGAAGAAACCAGTCTCAAATACCAAGTTTTGGAAAAAAAATAATTGGAGACACGAATGCCCGCACTGATCACGTCAGTAGCAAAAGAGAAAAGAAGAAAATTAAAATCTTCGCCGAATAATATGAAAATTTTAAAATACATAAAAAAAATAATTTTCCATCGCCTATATTATGCATTTTTATTTTCATTACCATAAGAAACTAAATATAAATTATATAAACTAAATTCCCTATTTCAGTCGAGATGTTAACGTCACGGATGGTACCAAGATACATATATAGTCCCCTCCAATTTCCTCACGGTACCAGAGATACAAGTCCCCACTAAAATGCACCAGGTCTTCCAACGCAATCGACGGGCGGTGGTTGGTGGTTTTCGGTCCCAACCAACAGTCGTCTCAGTCATTATCGTGCCAGCACGACATTCGTTACTAACATAACATTTATTTATCTATCACTCGTGTTTTTTTTTATTTGTTACGCGCACTTAATGAAATTTTGTTTACAAAGTGAAAAAGAACCAATAAATTTTCTTTATTTTCTTCTATTTTTTTTAACCTAAAAAATGTGATGAGTGTAAATTCCAAACAGAATTTACCGGAAAGAAATTTCCGCTTAAATACTTAAAAAAAAGAATTTATTTACGAAATGACGCATCTTCAACAGATAATCGACGAAAATATAACATGATAGAACTATGGATTGTCTTCTATTTGCAAAATTAAATGTCAATTTTCATGTGTGAATCTACAGGTGTTGAAGAAAACCAGTTCTTTATATATAGTGACAGGCTGGTTGTCTTCACAAGAATAAGATAGTATATTTTTATTGGTGTGAAAGTTAAACGAAAAAAAAAAAAAAAAATTTATCATGAAAAGGACAATTATTCGAGGGACATCCCTGGCGATGTTGTCAAATACATGGTGGTTACTTGTTATTCTCGGTGTCAGAGAGGTAATTATTATTATCTTTATGAAAATTAATATATAATTTTTTTACAAACTAAAAAATTATATTTATTAGCATTTAAATGATACTGAAATCAGTATAACTGTATAACAATAATAATAATAATAATAATAATAATAAACTAATCATTTTTTACTGATAATAATTATCCTACAAAAACGAGTTTTATAAGCAAAGTAAATATGAACAATTATTATTTAAATATAAAGTATAATTATATTCATAAAATCATATTATCTAGTTTTAGATATATATTTGCTTTTGTAAATTGAGAAACGTTCGGCTATCTTTAATGACTGAGGCTTTTAGAGAAATTATAAAAAATAAGTATAATCAATGAAGCATAGAAAATAACGAGATGTCGACTTATGCAAACAATCCTCGGCTAAAAATTATTATACACTCTTCGTAAAAATATATTAAATAGTAATATTATTGATTACTAATTATCAATTAATAGATTATTAGTAATTTAATTTATAGTAATAAAAATAAAAGTATATAATAAAAATTATATACAATAATTTTAATTATTACTAATAATAATAAATTACTAATAATAATTAACAGTAATTAAAATTAGTAATTAAAATAAAAGTAATAAATATATACAACAATAAAAATAATATAATAAACAATTTTACCACTACTTATAATTTATTATATTTTTTATTTTTAACCATTTATTATAATTTCAATGTATTTAATTATTATAAACTATTATTTAATTATTCTTGATAAAGAAGAAAAATTGACAAATTGTTGAAATAATTTTTGGACAAGGAACATAAATCAGCCTTATTATTATTATTGTTATTATTATGATTATTATTATTTTAATAATTATTATTTAACAGTTGAATAATTATAAAAATCATGATGAGATTCAAAATATTTTTGTATACTTAAAAAATTGAAAGATTTTTTTTTTTTTTTTTTTTTGAATAAAAGAACGGATTATGTTATTGAATTTACACCTGAGGGTATATAAAAGTGTCTGATTAATCGTGACGAATGCCGGGCCTTATATAAAAAGAAAGAAGAAAAAAAAAACAGGTCTACATCTTCGTCTCCTTTTTTATATATATGTATATACATTTATGCTCGCGACTACCTAAAATGTACAATACCTCATTAGATAACATTATGCCTACGCTATTTCTGTCCTCCACCCACGGTTAATGATATATATTTCGATTTCTCATAAATGTTACGAAACATTAAAACATCCTTGACGCTAAAATTTTCTATCGATAAAATGCAACTTTTGCAAGGTTATATCTCTCTCTCTGAATTAATAACTATTTTACTTTTCTGGGAACATAAAAACACCTACACTACGAGTAAAATATATATATATATCTATAACAGTGAAAAAAGTATTTTTTGGCAATAAAATTTTGTTTTTTTTTAATATTTGGATAAAAATAATGTTTTTTGAATATGGAAAATTTTCGAAATAGGACAAAAATAGATTTACCGATATGAAAATCGGATAATAATAAAAGAAAATATTAAAATTAATTTTTGAGGTTCTTTTTCAATAATGAGAAAGAATTTTATTACAAGTAAGTGGAATTAGGACAATTCTATGGTGCATATGCTATTTTTCTTTTTTTTTTCTATGCTAAGCTATTTTTTTTAAATCTAATTAACCGTGATTCCATTGGCAAAATCACCTACTACAAAAAAATAACATGAAGTTGTTGAAGTAAATTATAGCACACATTGCTCCAGGAGAAAAAAAAACCGAAATTAACCGTTGCTTCAACTATACATTATTATATTTCAAAATAGCAAAATTATATTAATTAAATCATAATATTATTACAATTTTTCAATTTTTTTTTTCTAATTACGTATGTACTAATTACAGCCTATGGGTTATTGATTTATTATAGATTGTTGAGGGTGTATGTAACGAAAACAATCAAACGTTACTATGCCAAGGTAAAAAGAAGCTGTTATTTACAATACTGATCATTACCCAGTGAATGAAAATTTATGCATTTATAATACGTGTGTACAATTTTTAAACGATTCGATAATATTTTAATTTAAAAATTTATTAAAAATATAGTATTTAATTAAAAGTATAGCATTTAATTTAAAATATATCGTATACTTTAAAATTAAAAATTGTATAATATGCATCATGGAAAAAAATCTTTATCTGGAACAGCGATATGTTTCACTGAAACAGCGAAAGTATTAGCTATTCTAGAGAAACATATAGCTGTTCCAGATAAAGCCTTTTTTACGTGATCCAGAGAAATATTTTACTGGCGTTTATTTGAAACAAATAAAATTGATTTGAAACAAAAATATATTTATATTTCTAAGCCTAATAACTTTTCATTTGTTTTAAATAAAAAAAAAAATTTATTTAGCACAAATAAAATTTTATTTATCGAAAATAAAACTTTAATTTAGCTCAAATAAATATTTATTTGGCTCTGAGACAAATATATCTTTTCTCTATGTTGAACTTTGCAATGTTTAAATAAAAAAAAAAATAAATTAAAAATACAAATGATGTTAACCAATTATTGATGATGCAATAACAATGATGTTTCAATAATTATTAACTTTGAACAATAATGAATGGAAAAATTAAACGTTAGTATTATACAAACAATGAAAGTTTTGATGAGAGTTCAAAATAAATGGTATTTTTATCTTATGGGTTTAACCATTAATTAATAATTCAATTGATAATTTTAATTATAGGTGAGATTAATTTACGTTACCTAATTATTATTTAATAATAGGTTTCATAATTTGATTAATAGTTTTAATCAATAATACTACAGAGAATATAAATTATTAATACTAAAATATATAAAAAATTATGAAATATTATAAAATACAAGTATTATATTATACAAGTAAACGAAGAAATTTAACAAAAAAATAGTACAAATTTTACATTTTTAACATAATTTAAGCATTTACATCACATTTTAGTGTAAGTTATCTATACACATTTATTAATTTTTTTTTTTTATCTAAAACCATAAAATTTAAAATAGAAAAACAATTTATCATTTAAGATAAATATAACGGAAAAAATTTAATACCCAAGTTGAGAAATACAACCTGCATTATTGTAAAGAATAAAGAATGTTTTTTTTTTTTTATCAAAACATTGCAAATTTCATTTCATCTATGCATAAAATACTTCCAAAGTAAAAGTTCACTTCTTTTTATCTTCCACAGTAGATAATATATTACAAAATACTATTTTTTCCATAGTATTTTTTTTTTTTGCATTATACATTTTGTGCTATATTTTTTTTTTCGCATAAATAAACCGCCATTGATTTATGTCTTAACCCAAGTTTACAGCCATAATAAATTGGCTCAACTTGACGTTTTAGCAAATTGGCTGAAATTTAGTTAAACTTTGTCAAAAACAAGTTTTGCAAATTTAGCCGCGCGACAATCGCACACACACGAATTGAAACTATAATATATCTCAACAAGTTTGCAACAAGCATTGCTGCTTTCACAAAGTCTTACACACGTACGTAATAGACATTCCTTCCTTCTTGAAATTGAAAGTGTGACGAACTTGTACGCAAGTTTCTTGGGCACGCATGATACGTGTGCGATTGTGTAGGACGATAGAATGTGAATAGTATATACACATTTTAATCATGTCATTGTTCATTTTAATATGTGTACGTTTATATAATATAACATGTAACTACAACAACAACATGTCTAAATATTTCAGCACGTATACATTATGTTGTGGGATATATATTTATTAAAAATAAAAAAAAAAAAAGGAGAAAAACTATTGCAAGCAAAGATCGAGAGAACAACCAAACGGTTCCCTGCTATGGTGAATGTCGTGATTTATGTTCGTGGTATTCCCCATGGCGACCTCGAGACGAAATCACCTCATGAAGTGGGCCTCTTCATGAGCAAGACTTTAAAATTCTCCAACCTTTTAAAGGTGTTTTACAGTTGCAACTTCTTTTAGAATTTTAAATTAAAGACTTATTTTTGCAATTTTAACTCGCAATAAAATTAGAATAATGAAGTATAATTATATATAGATGGAAATATATTTTTATTTCCTTTTTTTAGAATATTTGAAAACATGTTTTTATGGAATATTAGAGGAATATTCATGTGAAATAACTACTTCTTTATTGAGACAATAATTTAAAAAATAATAAAAATAAAATAAATAAAAATTAAATTAACCAATTTAATTTTTTTCTTATTTTAATAAGATGCAAATTTTTCGAATTTTAAAATTTTTCACTTTTACCAAAATTTTTAAACAAAATACGTCATTTTTTATTATACAATGTAAAAATTTTCTTCAGCTCTTTTTTATTTCAATTATTTAACAAATTGTTAACTAAAATTCTCCCCTAAATTAATTATTTTCAATAATTTTAATGAAATTCTTCACAAATTCAATTGGATTTATTTCAATAAATAAATAAATAATAAATATTGAAACTATTTTTCAATTAAAAATTTTATATAAAAATTCCAACAGGCCCAACCAAAAATTTCAGTATTATACCAGAGTTAACTACTGGCGCAGTACTGGTTCAGTATTGGCTGCCGAGACTGGACCGATATTAAGCCAGTACTGGCTCATAATCGATTTTCTTTTTGATTAATACTAGTTTACAAAAAGTTCTAGAGTGAAGCTGATGAATCTTTTTGTTTAAATAGTTTGTTTATAAACATTTTTTCACTTTGATTTTATTTTTGAAAATTAAAAGGTATTTTATTTTGCTTTTTTGTGGGTAAAATTATTTAAACAAAAAGTTTTCTGAGACTAATTCCAAAACATTTTGCAAGTTTTGGCAAATAAAAAATCTGGCAAATAAAATTTACAAAAATTTCAATTCAAAATCACTTGAAATTCAATTATTTTTAAGAATTTTAATTTTAAACCATCTGAAATTTATAATTATTGTAAAATTTATAATTATTTCTAAAAAATTTCAATGTAAAACTTACTGAAATTTTTTTTACTTCTAAAAATTTCAATTAAAAAAAAATGTTATCTTAAATGTTAAATTATTATCAACCAATAATTTTCATCAAATTCATTGAAAATTGAATTATTTTAATCAATTTTAATAATTAAAAATTGTGTAAAATTTATTTAGGGTCAACTGGGGTAAATCCGAACGCTTTTAGTAAGTTTCAACAATAACATAAGTTTTTTCTTTAAAAAAAAAATACTTCCGGTATTCTGGTGCATGAAGTTGTTACTTTACTTCCATAGAACAATTTTATGGGGTAGAAAAAATTTTTGATAAATTACAATCGCAGGAAACTTAGCGTTCGTATTTACCTCGATACTTTGCAACTTTCCTAAAATATGGGGGTAAATACGAACGCCACTGTATTTCAGAAAAATCTTAGGGAAAATAAATTTAAAGTATTGCAATTGTTAAACTTATATAAAAACTCAAAAAAAAATACGATAATAAACCTATTATGTAATAATGCATCATATATAAATACAAAAATCAAACAGGTTAAAAATTAAAATGCATTACACAATTAAAACCTTCAATAACTTTATCAAATCATAACGGATTTTTGCAAAACTTGGTACAGAAAGTATTTTGGAGTGATTGAATGTAAATACAAAAATAAAAGTCAAATTTTTTAAATTCAAAATGGCGTACTTTCCTAAAACTTATTTTTAAAAATGATCAAATTTGCTAATCCTGAAACCCCCCGAGTAACAATTTTCGAGCGAATCCAATGAATTTTTTAATTCTCGTCCGCCATTTTGAATTTTGAAAAACTGACTTCAAATTGGTAATTAGCGACCCCAAAAACCGTAGAATACCAAATTTTATTAAGATCCTGTAAAACTTTTTTCAACAAACCATTTGGCAAAAAAAAGTGGAACACTCCTTCGAGAGAACAGAGATTAAGTTTCTGCTTATTAATTACTAACGAGGATACGTATAGAAAGAAAAACTTTTTTCTATGTACTTTTATAATGTTAAAATAATAGTGTAATCAAATAAAAACAATTTTGTGTGGCTTTGATGTAAAAAAAAATTATTAAAAATACCGTTCGGATTTACCCCAGTTTTCCAATTTTTTTGGGTAAATACGAACGGTCTGATATTATTAATAAAATTTTACAGAAGGCAAAAATCAAAAATAGTTTCTGTTCTAGTATTCATAACAAACAATTATAAATAATAAAATGAATTTTTAGCTTCTTTTTCTTCAAATACGAGACAAAATACTGAAAGAGTGTCATCTTTGATTTTCAATCTTTTTTGCAATACTTGTTATCTTTGTTTATGCTGTTGCTAATTAACAAACAAAAAATGGGATAATACTTAGAATCTCTTCAAGAGGATCTGAGGTAAAAATTCTCATATCGAACTTATTTTTAAAAATTTTAATTAAGCTGAAATAATTAGCGTTCGGATTTACCCCCCGTTCGGATTTACCCCGACTGACCCTATTCACAAATATTTAAAAAAAATCCATCAATTTAAATTTTCCAAAATTTTAATTTTAAATCTTTTCAAAACTTATAAATTACTTCTAAAAATTTTAATTTAAAACCCCATAAAATTAAATTATTTCTAAAATTTTCAATATAAAAAATTCAATTCTAAAAATTTAGAGATAAAAATTTAATAATTGAAAAAAAATTAATTATTATTTAAAAAAAAAAATTTAACTTAAATTAATTGTTAAATTATAATCAAACAATAATTTTTATTACATTCTTCAATAATTGAATTATTTAAATTTTTATGAAAAATTATGTAAAATTTATTTATTATCTGAAAGATTTAGTTGTATAATTTAAAAAAATATATATATTTTGAGTCAAAATTTCTTGTCAAATAATAATTATTTAAAATTTTTTTATTTTTTCTTAAAAAGTTATGTAACAATCGTATTTTTTTTATAGACAATAGCTTCTTTTTCTCTTTGAAAGATTCTTTACATTTCTGATTTTGTGTTTTTGTTAAATAATAGTTTATTTAAAAAATATTAAAAATTAAAAATTTTATTTGTTTATTAACATTTGAAGAAAATATTGTTAATAAAATTCAACGAATGTAGAAAATCTTTCAAAGAGCAAATTCAGCTATTGTTTGTAAAAATTTGATAAAAATTTCTATTGTCTACACCTTCTTTAAACACAAAATATAAAAAACGTGAAATTATTATTTAACAACAAATTTTTGCGTAAAATAATTTTTTTTGAAAATTATACTTTTAAAATTTGATAAAAAATTCAATCCGAGGGCTGAACAACAATATCAAAAAAATATTTTCTTTTCATAATAAAATATTTTATTCGTAAAAATATTTCAAACTTTTCTTTTGTCATTCTTGTCACAAAACTGTCTGGATATAAAATTTCCGTTTCACGATGGCAGTTTCCTATTTTTAGACACAAAATTTATATAATTTTTTTTCCCCGGATACTCTCGAGTCCCCCGCAGGAAATACACGTTTTTCTTAATTGGCTAAATAGCCCTTATAACACCTTGTCATCGTCGGAACCAGTTTTATGGAAACAAACGCGTAAACTCACAAGTGAGTCAACTCGAAACTTGTTTGAAATTTTCAAAAAAAGAAAAATAAAAATTTATACTTTTATTTAAAAAAAAAAAAAATAGTAATAATCTGCCTCTTGGGGAATATTGATCTATATACATATGTATGTAAAACACCTAGTAAAATACTCGTAAAAGTGTATCTATACTTTTGAAAAGTATATATATGTATATATATGGAATATTGAAAATGAGTAGTAATTTAACAATTACCGCGAAGACTATTTTACTAAAATCAAATTATGTTTTACTATCATCTAGAAATTGTGCACTTCCGACCCACCAGTGCATCTCGATTAAAGAAATCATCGAAGCCACACCTATACAGATAGGTATTCCAGAGCGAATACCGGTATCGAATCGCTAAATAATCCCGTTCAACGGTATTATGTTCATCCTGCCTTTTCTATCTGTTGTAATATTCACCTGTTCAAATATACGTTTACCTACATTGATATGAAATCGCGCTTTATAAAATCTTAAGTCATATCTTTTCATTATATAACTTTGTGTACATTTTTTTTGATCGTTGGTTTTTTCGAATAGTATCCGAAAACAAAATTTTATTCAATTTTGAGGTACAGTGGAACCTCGATTATCCGAACCTCTATTATCCGAACCCTCTATTATCCGAGCCAAAAAACATTTTATCCGAACTTCTATTATCCGAACTATTTTTTGGTCTCCCGAATTTTAAATTTTATTTTATTTATTTTATCATTCATATTTTCGCATCTAAAAAACGAATAGTTGCTATCTTTCAAAGCAAAATATATTATTAATTAATATATATTTACATATATATATATATATACTTATGTATATTTAAAACATATATATAAAGTTAAATATATAGTTCAACTGTACATTTTTTTTACTTTAATTATAAAAAAAAATTAAAATCTCTATTATCCGAATTTTCGATTATCCGAACCCGACCTTGCCTAGATTAGTTCGGATAATCGAGGTTCCACTGTATATGCAAAAAGAAATTAACAAAATATCAAATCGGGTAAATAATTAATTTTTTAGATGAAAAAAGGAATTAAAAAAAGATTTTAAAAAAGGAAAATTTTGTTAAGTCGTACAATAGTAACAAATGTAACTTTTTCTCTTAATAAATGGACCTCTAACGATTGTCTATATTTACGCGTTCAGTTTGCAAATGATCAACTTCTTTTTCAAACTCATTCGCATCTAACTCAGAAAGCGTAACGAGACATATATATTTTATTTAGCGTTTAGCTATTAAAACATGTTTGATATCCGTTAATTTAGAGATCAAGTTAAACACAGACAAAGAAAATGAAAGTGTAGGTATATAATTTAAATTAGATTTCTAATGAGAGTGTCACGGAAATTAACAATTTCAAATATTACAAAAATTAAAAGATTTTTATAAAATTAAATTTAAAAAAAAAAATATTATTAATAACCTAATTAAAAAAGGAACCATAATTAACAAATTTTCAATTGTATACAATGAAAAGAATTTATTTGATTCAAATAATCGATTACTTGACAAATTATTAAATAAATACACTGAAAAAAAATTTATTTGATTCAAATACTCGTTTACTTGACTATTATCAAATAAATATTTACTTGAACCAAACAATTTTTATTTGAATTAAATAAATTCGTACCAATGATTTCTCTATTTGAAACAAATATTATTTAATTAAATAAAAATTATTTGGTTCAAGTAAATATTTATTTCATAATAGTAAACGATTATTTGAATCAAATAATTTTTTTTTCAGTATATATAGTTATAGTTTGAACTCTACACGGAAAAAATATTTCAGTGAAAAGTTTCAGTGGAACAGCGATATATTTCACTAAAACAGGGAAAGTTTTCGTTATTCTAAATAAACATATCGCTGTTGCAGGTAAATTTTTTTTTCCTTTACCCTAAAAAAAGTAATCTTGATTCTAACGAATTCCTCTTAATTTGATGCATATTTTCCTCTTATATATATTGTATCAAAAGTAATAGTCTTCATTTGAGAGGATTTTCCTCTCGCATATAATTTGACAATTATGGTTATAAACTGATAAAGAAAAGCTATTATCATGCACTAAATTAAATATCTTTAATTAAATATTAAATATAATTAATGATTTATAGTTAATTACTTACATTAATTAATAGATTTGTTTATTTATTTAACTTTAATTCAATGTTTTTGACATCAGAACCTTAAAAAAATTGTTTTGTTTTATTATTAGTCATCAAAGAATATAAATATTCTACATTCAAGTGGAATACTTTTGTTTTAAGAGGAAAAATTGAGAGGATATTAGAAGAGGATTTTTCCTCTAAATATGAGATTACTTTTTTCAGGGTGTTGTATAATTAAAAAATCTAAAATATTAATTACTCTAATATTCAAATTAAGTCAAATTTCAAATTATGAGAAAAAGAACATACAAATAAAATAAAAAGTATATACTCTCTAAATTTTAATTGAAAGAAAACTTTTTTTTCCGTCTAACAATATATTCCGCATTTTTGATCTATTAGAAGATATGAAATTAATTTGATTCAACGACGTGTAAAGTTATTAGGAGTCATTAAACGATATTGGTATATATATATATATATATATATATATATGTAGTATATATATCGGTCTCTTTTATATTGCTCAAATTATGTTAATTAAGAAACGAACCAATTTTTATACGATATCATCTAATTAAGCAAATTATCTTCTCTCAATTTATGAGTGAAAGCGAGAAAAAATGCATTAATATTATGAATATATTTAATCTATATATATAAAAGAGACAAAGGAAAAAGTCAAAGAAAAAACAATGTCGTCGATTCACATACCTGTCGAATACGTGACGTACAATTTAATGAATGACTAGATTAAGATTAAGGCTACTTCAACTTTTATACTATGCATAAATAGGAATTCTTTCTACCGTCTAAAATACCGTTTTTACGAGTTCTACTTTTTTTTACGACGCACACAAAATTCTGCAATACATTATTTTCATACCAGTGTCTTGGACAAGAATGCATATTTAATATGTATAATATATTTATAGAAAGTGAAATTAATGGTGATATTTATACGCCTCTAATAACCGGTATTTACATAAATATATATGATAAAATATATTATTTCAATAATTTATTTATGTGTTTTTTTTTTTTTTTTTTTTTGCACGAAATTTTGTATTTATTGAAACAATAATCATTAGAGGCGCATTGGTAGGTTTTTAATTATTTCGAGGAATAAATTTAATAATATAATAGTCAGACACGCACATATATGATGCTGTAAAAAAAAGCCGAGAGGTTACTTTAAAATGCAAGAGGCTCCTGGAGATGCGAGACCAACGATGCCGAACTCGAAAGCCGTGTTATTGACCCCTCAACGAAACTTTCCTGAGACTTACGCGGGCTTGATATATATATTCATTGATTCACTTTTTTTTAAACACAAATTTATTTTCACTATTTCAATAATAATAAAAATCCCCCATAAAATCAGAAAAAAATTTGGTTCATATAAATTATTTTTTTTTTTTTTGGATCAAGTTTATATTTGCCTCAAACATATTTTGATTTCAAGAAATGAAAAAAATAGTATTGAATCAACAAAACCCATTTGATTCAAAATTTTTATCCAAAAAAATTTTACTAATAATTAAGAAAATGACAAGTAAATGATTTTCTTGAATTAATGATATATACTTTTTTTTCACTGTACAAAATCAAGTCTTAATTAATAATTTACCGTAAATGCAGATATAAAAACAAATTTCAATCAAATTTTTCAACTTTCCAATATTATATAAAATAGTAAATTTTTATTTTTATAAATTTAATCATTTAGATATATTTTTCCAAACTCAAGATTTTTTTTTATAAAACTAATCCACTTAATAATTATCTAAATTTCATATATAAAATCTACATTCAAAATATCCTAAATTTTACATAACGCAAGTTGGAATATATTATATATATATATAGAGTGCAATGTGATAAAGGTTTTGGTGACGCTTTAATACATTTCAGAAGTCCAGCCTTACATAAGGCTATAATTATAAATCTCTTCGAGAAAGTTTGTTGGGCATTTTAAAACCAGTTTTATCGACAGCACAGCAAAAAAGCAAAAATTTTAAATGTTTCGACTCGACTTTCATTATAACCATTCGCAAAAAAAAAGAGAAAAAAAAATGCACACAGTTTAGGCCAGATAATCGCCTTCCTTTTTCATTGTGGCAGTCTGCCAAACCCAAGTCATTTCAAAGAACCATCCATCAAATTGAATTAACTTTTCAACTTTTCCTCAAGAATTGTAATTGAAACCAAAACCTAGAATTAACTACTATAGCGAAAAAGGAATGAAACTTAATTTCCTTCAGATATAAGTGCCGAAATACAAATTCAAAAACTAAAACGGAAAAAAATAAAATCTAAAAATAAGAAAAAATGCAAAAATTAATTTTACATTTTATTTTCAATTTATGAATATTCATGTTAAAAAAAGGCGATTTTTTTTTATTTGAGAATCGATTTACATTCCAAGTCGAAAAAAAAATTTAATTTCTAATAAATTTAATTACATAGTTACCAATTATTTTATTTCAAAAATAATTATTTTAACGGGTTTTAAATTCAAATATTTATAAATAATTGAATTTCAAAAGATTTCGAATTGACATTTTTGAAAATTTCAGGGTTGCCACAAAAATTGTATTTTTTCCGATTTTCAGTTAGAATTTAAATTATTTCCCTAACCCTAACGAAAATATTTCAAGAGATTTTCATTTATAATAAATTAAGACAATTTTTAGAAGCAAAAGTCTGAATCAAAGATTTTAAAAATGATAATTTTAATAGAATTTTTAAAAATTATGCACCTGAAATTCTGAATGTTCAAATGAAGGAATAAATTATTTCCTATTTTTTTAATTTCAAAATTTAATTATAAAATATTGTTTTCTGTATTAAAAAATAAATTAATAATTTATTAAATGTTTAATTTACTTTTTTTTTATTCCTGTAGTAATTTTTCGAAATAAATAATAATTTCCTTCATTTGAGCGTTCAGAACTTCAGGAACATTAAAATTTTGATTTTTTCTAGTCAGGGTGTCTAAACAAGGATTGAGAAAAAAATTCCCTAACTTTTCCCTGACTACTCCCTGACATTTTTTAATTTTTCATTGACTTTTTAATAACCTTATTTCTGCTTTCTTTGGACAAAAATATGGTTACTGACATAATAAATTAATTTCTAATAGTAGTAACAAATAGTAATAAAAACCATTCCAGTTTTTTTTAGATTAAAAAATTTTTAAATTCAAAAAAATTTTAATTTTTGTAGAAATTTACAGAAATTTTCCCTTACTTTGAATGAAATTTTCTGAAATTCCCTGACTTTTCCCTGACTTTCCCTAACCGTTAGAAACCCTGTTTAATGATTGTGTAAGATTTTTTTAAAAATCTGGCAAATAAAATTTACAAATATTTCAATTCAAAATCACTTGAAATTCAATTATTTTTAAAAATTTTAATTTAAAGTCTTCTGAAATTTATAATTATTGTAAAATTTTTAATTATTTCTAAAAAATTTCAATGTAAAACTTACTCAAATTTTTTTTACTTCTAAAAATTTCAATTTAAAAAAAATGTTATCTTAAATGTTAAATTATTATCAACCAATAATTTTCATCAAATTCATTGAAAATTGAATTATTTTAATCAATTTTAATAATTAAAAATTGTGTAAAATTTATTTATTCACAAATATTTAAAAAAATCCAGCAATTAATATTTTCGAAAATTTTAATTTTAAATCTTTTCAACTTATAAATTACTTCTAAAAATTTTTGATTTAAAACCCCCCTAAAATTAAATTCTAAAATTTTCAATATAAAAAATTCAATTCTAAAAATTTAGAGATAAAAATTTAATTGAAAAAAAAATTTATTTTTTAAAATAAATTATTATTTAAAAAAAAATTTAACTTAAATTAATTGTTAAATTATTATCAAACAATAATTTTCATTACATTCTTCAATAATTGAATTATTTAAATTTTTATGAAAACTTAAATTTATAAACACCATTCAAGTTTCTATAGATTAAAAAATTTTTTAATTCACAAAAAATTTTAATTTTTGTAGAAATTTACAGAAATTTCCCTCACTTTGAATGAAATTTTCTGAAATTCCCTGACTTTTCCCTGACCAACAAAATTCCCTGACTTTCCCTGACCGTTAGACGCCCTGCTAGTATTTTTCATAAAATTCCCTGATTTCTTTGACACTGATTTTAATTGATTAAGATTTTTTAAATTTCTGTGAATAATTAAATTTTACAGAGCTTTTAATTACAAATAATTTTAATTGATTTTTTTCAAAGAACTGGATAAAAATTACTGATTGAAATTAATATTATAATTGTTAAATTATTAGGTTTTTGATTTTAAATAATTGAATTTCAAGTAATTTTGAAATTAAATTTTCGGTATGAAAATGATTTCTGAATTATTATTTCTGAAATTTTCTTTTAGAATTTTCAAACAAATTAATGATTATTTTAACATATTTAATTGAAAAATATTTGATTCAGATAATTGAATTTTTGAAGAATTTTCTTTAATTACTGAAGTAATTCAATTCAATTAATTATTGAAAATAATTAATTTAGCGAAGAATTATAGTTAAAAATTTATTAAGTAATTATAAATTTTGTATAAAGTTGCATTGTATTTATGCTATAAAAAAAAATCGTATTTTATTTAAAAATTTTGTAAAAAATGTTATAAGAAATGTCGTAAAATTCGCAGCGTATGATAAAATAAATCGAAAAAAGTCGAAAATTAAAAAAAAAAATTTGGAAAAAGTCGAAAAATATCGTTCAATCCAAGGCCTTTATTGATAAATAGTGACCAATAGTGTATGTACTATTATTCCATCTACCTCTCAATTTATCATGAATTCACCTATACACAACACTAAAAAAAAAAAAAATGACAAATGACTGTTTCTGTCTATGTGTTTATATATTTATCAACTTCCTTTTGACTCTTAAACAAACGTTCCTGTACCGTTTCATAATCCCACGCAAAAACACTTATCCCATTACCCACCCAAGGAACAGTAAGAATTTCCTCGACAATAATATTCTCAATGTTTATATTTCACCCTCCGATGCTTAGGAAAAAAAAAAGAAAAAAAAAAAGATTATAAACAAAACAATATAGAAATTAGAATTAGAACAATATTTGTTAAGAGAAAAAAAAGTGTGTAATATATAGAAGATTGCATATAAATTTAAATGAGATGCGAATTGACGGGACTTTTTTTTTCTGTTATGTCAGTTACAGGTCAGCGGACAATTGCTGGACACAGAATTCCAACCAACAGTGACGGCAACATGTAAAGCTGGTCATATGACCATTCATGTAAATCTAAATCAAAGTTTTGTGGGTGCTGTTCATGCTCGAGATTTTCGAACACCACAATGTATGGTTCCAGGAAATGGATCGAATCACGCCACTCTTGGAATAAATCTTTTTGCCAGTAAAGGCTCGCCGGATTATTGTGGCGTTCTTGTTAATAATGTACGTATATGACGCGTTTTCTAAACTCTATGAATCATCATTGTATAAAATTATCTCTTCACTGTATTACGAAGGATAGAAAATTTTTTTAACTCTACGATTTTGAAGATGAAATTTTTCTAGAATTTCTAATTTAATTTTTTTTTCAGCACACGGAAGAAAGATCAGTTCCTATAGCAGTAAGAATACATGGAACATTAGAATTAGCAGATGATAAATTTTACGTGATTACTTGTGGCAAGGCGGGATTTAAAAATGCCAAGTGAGTTAAAATTTTTTTAAAATATATATATTTTTATTTACTTTTGCTGATGACAAAGGTAAATAGAACGTAAACTAACTGGACATTTTTTTTTTTTTTTAAGAAAAAAGAAGTAAATTGGTAGTTTTGTAGCGCAAAACCCATCAATATAATTTCCAATGAATACGAAATGAATCACTAACATCTTTCTATTCCTTTTAATGATCCCTCGACCGCTTACTCACATTCTCGCGATCGTAGGAATTAAGTATATATCTATATATGTACTATATATATATAAAACGAACCTCGGAAAGTATCTTGTGTGTCTACATATATACACACACAAATAGATTTATGGCGAATTATTTTCTCTATGCAGGTTACCGATGCGTAAACCTCGTGAGTAAACAGCTAACACATATCGTGAATAGAAAACGATGATTCTGAACGCGCTCTGTTCCTATTCACTGACTCTCAGAAAATCCAAAATTCTAAAGATACTTGGAATTTCATACTCCATGTGTATAGAAAATTTTTATAAATATATGTATATATATATACGTTATTTTACTTTGAGAGCATACCCATTAGCATTCCAATTTTGTATAAACAGTTAAATACCTTCCTAATTAATATTTCATTTTATTTTACTTTCATTTCATTCATATTTTTTTTATAATTATAATGATTTCCCTATACAACAGTATCATCTCCCACGATTAGTTTTCATTTATTTTATAATTTAATGTCACATTTCATTTGAATTTTCCAAGAAATATTTCTTCTCAAATTTTAGATTCTGATTTAGAACTGATTTTCCGAATACCAATCATTTTTTTAGAAAAAAAATGAACGCTAACAATAAAATTTCATTTGAATATGGGGCATTCTATGGAAAATTTTCATTGAAAATTTTTTTTTGTCCGAAACATTTTTTTTCGAAATCAATATGAAAAATAAGGAAATACGTATTTTTTTATTTTTTTTGTTTGATGAAAATGAAGGAAGTTATGATTTTTTTGAAATTTAACGTCAACGATGGAAGTGTGTTTTTGGGACATTTTTTAATCTATTGTACTAATAAATTAAAAATTATGCTATATATATGAAATTTGTTCATTTTTTCTCAAATTTTTCAAATATGTGCTCAAAAATAACGTACCTATAACAGAAGCAACAAAAAAGTTGAAATTAAACTTATAAAGTGAGTTTTCTCAAAAGAGACACTTTCGATTTTTAATTTTTTTTTTTTTTTGCATTACAATCTCTGATGATTTTACTATTTACAATTTTTAAGCTTGACGCAACGATTTTTAGTATGTTTTTATGAAAATTAAAAAAAAAACAAATGAATGTTAATGGAAAAAGGTTATATTTGTAGAAAAAATGCTTCAATTCTGTGAGCCGTACTAAAAAAATTATAAATAGTAATTTAAAAACTAAAAATACCACTTTCGCAGATAGGGGAAAAAATTCTTCAATCATCAGAGATTGTAATGCAAAAAAAAAAAAAAATTAAAAATCGAAAGTGTCTCTTTTGAGAAAACTCACTTTATAAGTTTAATTTCAACTTTTTTGTTGCTTCTGTTATAGGTACGTTATTTTTGAGCACATATTTGAAAAATTTGAGAAAAAATGAACAAATTTCATATATAGCATAATTTTTTAATTTATTAGTACAATAGATTAAAAAATGTTCCAAAAACACACTTTCTTCGTTGACGTTAAATTTCAAAAAATCAAAACTTTATTCATTTTCATCAAATAAAAAAATTAAAAAATACGTATTTCCTCATTTTTCATATTGATTTCGAAAAAAAAATGTTTCGGAAAAAAAAAATTTTTCAATGAAAATTTCCCATAGAATGCCCCATATTTATTTATATAATTAAATTTAATCTAACCACTTAGGGATAAACGAACACAATTTTTTTTTTTAATCTTAAAATTTTATCTCTGAAGATTAAAATAGATGATGACGATAAAATTGTGAAAAATACTAATAGGACAATGATTTTTAGAAATGAGACTTCTTTGGTCTCTCTACGACTTCTGGATGGAACTCGTCGGATTCAAACTGCCTATATTGGTCAGAATTACACTCTTCAGGCAGAAATCTCACGACCCGATGGTAATATCAATTAATTGTGCAAATTATTGTTTACAGAATTTTTTCCTAATTATTTCCTTTTTCTAAAATTTTAATATTTGAAAATTTTCAATATGAAAATATTTAATACAAAATTTTTAATCTATTTAATAGTTCTAATTAAATATTACTATAATAATAATATTACTAATATTCTAAATGGAATACTCAGAAAAAATTTTGTTTCAATCAAATATACCACTTTTTTGGATTAACACAATTTTTTCATTATTTCAAGCAAAATTTGTTTGAAATCAAATATATATATTTATTTGGCGACGCATGATTATTCTATAAAAATCATTAGTTTGACTTTTTTCAATTTGTAATTTTTTTAAAATCTCCATTTTTAATGGAAGATTTATTTTTGTTCGAAAAAAAAGAAATCACTTACCAATCGCGAATTCCCATATCCAAACAATGACAGCATTAAACCAGGTCTGAAAAGCTTCTCCTTCTATTTCTGCTGAGAACTTCGAGAGCTGCCTGAAAAAATTTTAAAAAATTGAAAAAAATGCTACAACTAAATTTTTTCTAATAAAATTGTTCCAATAAAATAAACAATAAAATATTTACCTTAATAACAAATTTTCAGCTTCAAGGAGAGTCTCAAAACTAAATAGCCCTCGGAGATCCCTACTTTCAAGTTAAATTTCCATTCAAAAAATGTGAAAAATAACCGTAAAAATAGACCGAGTTCTAAAAAGTCTGCAACTCCAGTGGAGAATTCCGTGTCTTTCAAGATAACCCTTTTTTACTCTCGCCCTTATCTTTGAAGGACGTGATAAACCATCAATAATAGAATCTGCAAAAAGAAATTTGGTTGTTAACAAATTTTTTTCTGAGTGTAAAATTTCCGAAATTATTAGTGAAGTATTCTTTATTATAGTATATAGAGTATTTATTATTATAGAGAATATTATTTGAAAATTTCGCATTAATTTATTAACGAAAAAAAGCAAAATAGAGTAGTAAAAATTTGAGAGAAGAAATAACTGTAAAATTAACAGTAACCACGATTTATTATTTGGAAAAACTATTGGCACATACATATAGAACAGCTAAAAGAAGAAGCTGCAATGCAACGGGCTTGTTTCTCTTTTCGCATATTAAATTAAGCGAATCCATAATATACTTTCTCACCTCTCAATATATATACTACATTGGAAAAAGAGAGAAAGAGTAATTTTATATTGTACATTGAATGCGCACAATATTCAACTGTTATTTTACGTTACAGGAATGCATGGTATACGCGTCAAGAATTGTTTTGCTTTCAACAAAAAGAACGATTCCCAAGGTCTGCTAGACGATAAAGGGTATGTCAATCTTTAAATTTCTGTAATTAATTCAATATATATATATATATATATTTAAGGAATTTACTTTCAATATTAACATTGTTTATAAAAATATATTAAATTAATGCAATTAGAAAATAATTGTATAAAATGCGCGAGAGAATTAAAGAAATTAAATAAAATTGAAGACAACATTTATAATCTCATTGAGAATTTCACTGAGAATTATTGGAATTTATTTCCTATAGAGAATGTTATTTAAATAACATGCTATAATGATTAATTTTATTTGAAATATTTTATTAGCAAATATTAAAATTCGATTGGATTTCAATTTTTTTGCTATAGAGAAACAAAAAAATTCAGCTACAGAAAAATATTTTGACATTTATTTGAACCAAATAAAATTTAGTTCAAGCCAATAAAAATATGTCTCTCAAAGCCTAATATATTTTTTATGTTTTAAGTAAAAAAAAATTTATTTAGCACAAATAAAATTTTATTTAGCGCCAAAAAAAATTTTTATTTAACACAAATAAAATTTATTTGAAATATTTGACTCTGAGATAAATATATATTTTTTCTCTATGTGGATACAAATTTTAATTTCCTGTCAAAGTAAATTTCGATATTATTAATAATTTATTATTTTTTTAAACTAATATATTGTTGTTTTAAATTTGAAAGGTGTCCAATAATAGAGAAAAAACAAGTGATGACGAAATTCATATACGATCGAAACACGGGATTTGCCGAAGCAACCTTGTTCTCAATGTTCAGATTTCCAGACAGTAGTACACAAGTTCATTTTCAATGCGACATCGCAGTCTGTAAAGGTTAGTCAAGTTATACAATATTCATAACATTAAAAAAAATATATATTATCGCATAACTTAACACAATGTTGATTTCAATATACACACAATTTTTTTTTCCTGAATAGAATGCGCGCAAATGAAAGTTATAATATATACTACCGGCGGGAAAAGAATGCCGAGATTTTAATGAGTGGAGGAGGATAAGATAATAATCATATTTCCTATCACAATTTAATGCAATTTAATACTCGTTTATTAAAATGAAAATTATTATGCAATATTAAAAAAAAAAAATAATTTCTCATTGAAATAAAAAAAAGAATTTCTTTTGTAAAAATAAATTATGTTAAAAAAATTCTTTTGTAAAAAAAATTATTTTAAATAATTTTTTTTTAAATAAATTATTACATAATAATAAAATGCTTGGTCTGTCCTTCTGTCCTAACTTGAAGTTGGCTTTTTCTGATTTCACGTGTTTTTTTGAATAGTAATTTTATGACATGTCAAATTTTGACAATTCTTTTTCTCAATTTTGCCAAAGTTGTATTATTGTGTTTCCAAATTTCGGAATAAGTTTCTTTAAAATTCCAAATTCGAAAATTCAATTCACGAAGCTGAAGTACATAACGTTTATCAACGAAATTTTTTTTAAAGTTGTATATTGATTCAAAAATTGTGTACAAATACAAAAAATGTATGATGAGAAATTAGATGCGCCAGGAAATTTCGTACAAGATAGTAATTTGAAAAAAATTTATTTTTAAAAATTTATTTTTAAGCTACCAGAGGCCAACGAATACCTATTAAATATTAATTATAAAAACACAGGCCTCGAATCAACTTAAAGACACAAAAAGTAGTTTTAATCGATTTATATTCCAAAAAAAAGTGGATTTGTCTTTTGTTTTAACAAAAATATTTTACAGATTTTTAAATAAAAAATTTTTTTTTTAATAATAATCCTTTTCGAAGGGTTAAAGTTGAAATTTTTAGAAATAATTAAATTTCAAAAGATGTTGTTAATTTTCAAACAATTATTAAATTTTACAGAACTAAAAGTAATTTATCAAACAATTTTTTGAAAACATTTTTTTAAATTTAATTGAATTTTCAAAGATTTAAAATTAAAATTTTTGAAATTAATTGAAACTTTAAGTGTTTTGTAATTAAAATTTTAGATGATTTCACTAAAAATTTATTAGAAAATGCGGACAAAATACAATAATTTGAAAATCATTTTTAATTGAAAAATGGTTTCAGATAGTTGAAATTTCAAAGAATATTATTAAAATAGTTAAAAATAATTGAATTTCCTTAGAGTTATAATTGAAATTATTAAATTTAAAAAACAAATTTTCGATGGAAAATTTTAGATGCTTTTAAATTCAAATTATTGAAAATTCAATTAATTTTGAATTCAAATTTTTGAGAATAATTAAATTTTATTTGATTTTAAATTTGGAAAATAATTGAATTTCAATTCATTTTAAATTGAAAATTTTGGGAAATAATTGAATTTTAATTGAAATTTTGGATAATAATTTAATTGAAGTTCATTTTTGATTGAAAAATTGGATAATTAATTTTGAATAGAAATTTTAGAAAATAATTGAATTTTATTTCATTTTAAATTAAAAACTTGGTAAATAATTAAATTTTAAATTGAAAATTTTGGATAATTATTGGATTTTTAATTGATTTTGAATTAAAATTTCGGGTAATAATTGAATTTTAGTTTATTTTGAATTGAAAGTTTTAAAAAATAATTCAATTTTATTGTGATATTTTTTTTTTAAATTATAAACAATTGTTAAATTTCATAAAAATTTTAATTGAAAAATAATTTTGATATAATTGAATTTGTAATGTATTTCATTAAAATTATTAAAAATAATTAATTTAGTGAAGAATCATTTTAGTTCAAAATTTGTTAAATAATTGAATTGAAGAAGATCTACATTTTATACCAAAAAAATGTATTTTATTTACATTCTTTTTCAAATTAAAAAAAAATGTCACATTTTATTAAAATAAGTCGATAAAAGTCGTATTTTTGAAAAAAGTCGGAAAAAGTCGTATAATCCGAGGCCTGTAAACGTATAATTTTCATTATCATCATTTAATATGTAATAATATTCTATTAAATTAAATTATTATTAATAATATTAATCTTTAATTTCTTTATAACAAACAATTAAATACTCAATTTGACGCGCGTTTAATTTTGCTAGTTTTAAATAAATTATGTTAAATAAATTATTTTGTAAAAAAAATGTTAAATACAAAATTCAGATTCATCTAATCGAAAGTGATACCAAATCGCGATCATCAGACATCGCCCCTGCAACGATATAGCAATCTCTGTATATAAATGTCGATTATGAAAAATGCAAGTCTCTTTGTCGTCTTTGTTGTGTTTTAACTGTCTTATCTTATAGGACCTATACAGTATTGTATTCAGAATTGAATACACACTGTTGCGAATAGCGTATAATAAAACTGGTCTCTGAAGAGGAACATGAGGTTATACCATCTTGTGGCATTGCTTGTGTCTAAGAAAAGCCGGTCCGAGATTCTGTATAGAAGCAGACATTAATTTCTACCTATCGGATTTTGTTAAAACAAGTTTCAACTGGGGGTAGAAATTGACCTTGCTTACACCAAGCTACAAACATTCTCTCTCTATCCTCTTTTTTTTCTCTCTCTCTCTCTATCTCATATACACAAACACACATACACGACAAACCAAATCCAAGTTCACCATCTTTCTTGAGAGCTTTTTACACATTATACCCTATGCGTGCAAACAAGTGATCAAATTATTCCTAGACATATATCTTACACGTTTAAAAAGATTATTACACTATGTATATTTTAGATTAAATATTTTCCCCCTATTTTACAATTAAGATAACATACATTCTAACCCATTGAATTCCTTTTTCAAAAAAATTGATTCCAAAAGATTGAAAAAAATAGGTTTCGGTAAAAAAAAATACATTTATGTGGCTGTAAAAGCAATAGTGAACTTCTATGTACTTGTAAGAAATGAAAAATGACGAGTGTACATTCCAAGGTTACAAAAGAGGTTGGTAACAAAAGCCCTTTGGTAAATAAAATTTATGTCTGTCTGACCTTCAAGATATGAATATTACATTCACAATTACTATGTCAATGACCCTTATTTTCTATAATAATTTCGAAAATAAATTAATATAGAAAAAATATGAAAATGAATCTCACTTCCAAACAGGAACTAAAAAAGATTCATGAAAATTAAATTTGCAATCTGAAAGAGTTTTGTTTATATTTATCTATTTTAAATACAGGAACTTGCGCAACTCCCGTTTGTGAAGGAGATGATGAGTTTTTAATAAAAGGATTCAACAAAGGACAAAATACTGCAGACGAAGATGCAGTCCTTGTCGCAAGTACGAGTGTCTTTGTCCTTGAACCTGGAGAACCACCTGGTGAGATTTTTTTTTTCTCTATATTATTCATATGCATAAAAATATAAATACACAAGCCTAAAGAAAGTAACTAAAAAAAATTCTCCTAACAGCATTTTTGAAAGCACAAACAGAACCGTTTTTATTATATAAATACTTGCAATTAAAAAATAAGACCCAAAAATCAATATTAAAAATATTCCTTAAAAATAAATAGCTTGCCCTATTATCTGTTTTTTTTAAATTATTTACTTATAAAAAAAAGTTCGTTTGACTTTTTTTAAAATTTGTAATTTTTAAAAGTCTACATTTTTAATGGAAGAAGATTTATTTTTGTACGAAAAAAAACATCACTTACCGATCGCAAATTCCCATATCGAAACAATGACAGCATTAAACCTGGTCTGAAAAGCTTCCATAGACTTCTGCTTTTCCTCCTTTTCTTTCTGCTGAGAACTTAGAGAGCTGCCTGAAAAAAATTGAAAAACAAAATTAATTAAATAAAAAATAAAACAAAAAATTTCGCTAACGAACAACTCTACATTAGAAAAAAAAATTGATTATTGAATTAAATATTAATTATAAAAACTGAAAACCCCGGTATAAAGAGATTTTAAACTGTTTTTTCTTAGCAAATAAAAAAATTTTATTTTTGCGCAAAATTCAAGATTGCAATTAAAATTAATATTGAGAGAGTAGGCAAATAGATAATTTAATATAATAATAATTAGAAAAAAATTATTAATTAGAAAAGTATTGAAAAATATATTATCACTTCATTATACTTAAAAAAGACCAAACTCACCAGTTACAAATTCAAAATGTCCTAGAATGTCCAAATAACAGCAATTGACAGGTCTAAATAGCTGCTGTACACTTCTTTTACTTTTATAAAAAACTGACAGGAGAGCTGTACCTAAAAATTGAAAAATAATTTAAATAAACGCCAACAATAAATTAAGAAAATAAGATTAATCCTTCAATTATTTAAATTTAACGAAGCTGAAGTACGCAACGTTTATGATAAACGATTTTAAAGAAAAAAATTTGTAAAATGGAAAATTCTATAATTTTTTGCCTAAAAAATATATCTTGTAGTTTTCATTAGTCAACAAATTATAAAAAAAATATTTTTTAGGCAAAAAATTAGAGAATTTTTCATTTTAAAAATTATTTCTTTAAAAATCGTTTATCATAAACGTTGTGTACTTCAGCTTCGTTAAATTTAACCTTCAATTATTTAAATTTAAATTACGTCACAAACTTAAAAAAAATTTCGTACTAATGTCTGATTCGCGAAACTCAACACTGGAATAAAAATAGATAATTACCCGATTTCAGAAAATCGTTTACTTACATTGAAATTCACCGGAAATAGATACTACGATTAATTAATCGCGAAAAAACGAAAATGCAGCAATTTGAAAATTAACGTTGCGATTAAAAAAAATACAAATAATCGTTAGCACCATTAAAATTCAATATATAGCAGCAATTTGGAAACTAATGTTGCGATTATAAGAAGAAATTTATAAAAATAATCGTTTACATCATTGAAATACACTGAAAATATAATTAGTCACGAAAATTCAGCAATTTGAAAACTAACGTTATAATAAAAAATACAGAAATAATCGTTTAAACCTTTGATAATCACAGAAATTGTTACTTCCGTTTACTAGTCGTGAAAATTGGCAATTCACACCATCGAAAAATTCGTTAATTTGATATGAAAAACTAAACCGTATAAAATCCTAAAATTGACCTTGTGAATAATACAAGCTAAGATTTATTGCATCAAAAACACTTGTTTACCAGTCGCAAAAATGAAATTACAAAATTTATACGTAAACACTTCCGTTTACGAATCGGGAAAATTCACACTAACCGCAATAAAAAAAATACAAAGCCACTATTGTTCAGTTAATAAAAACAAAACATTGAATTTATCCTTAAAACTAACCAGTCTTGAAGGATAAATACAAGTAAGGTAGCGATCAGAATTTCAAATAAAAATTTGCCTTAACAATTAAAGCAGCAATTGTATCTTTTAACAGGTTTATTTTTCCTGTATTTACCCTTCGAAGAAAATAACCTAAAAGACATAATGTAAATTCAGTAAAGAGGGAATAAGCAGAAACGAAACAGAAACATGGCCACCTTGTTATTTTCGTCTCCACTACTTCCCCTATAAACAAATCTAATTTTTTATACTCACACTTCGAAGACCAAACGACGACTGACGCTCCGGCGGGAGTAGCTCTCCCCACTACTAACATCGTCCAGTCTTTTCGGTTTCTATTGGCTAGCGCGGAACGTTCCACCTTACGTGTTGCTAACTGAGCAAAATTGAAGCAGCGCGCATGCGCCGTATTCCCATTTATGGCAGTATAACTGTTATAAAAGATTTAAAAATGTTTTTTTCTTATCAACCATAAAACAAAATTCAAGATTTTGAAAGAGCTTTAGAATAATGAATACAGGGATTGCCATCCATGTGATTCTCGAAGTGGGAGGAGGGTCAAGCTATTTAAGAGGAAAAAATGGCGCTAATGTACAGAATAGTCCATTATATGAGGGGAGGGGGGTATAATTTCAAAAAAATGGATATGGCTCTTTGAGAGATTAGGTAAATGAATAATTAATTAGAAATTACGTTCAAAGGTTATGGAAATCAATAATTGAAAATATATTTTTAACGATATTAACGAAAAATCATATACCAAACTCACCAGTCATGAATTCAGATTTCTTAGGAACGTCCAAACAATAGTAGAGCTTGATTGGATTAAGTTTCCCCTTCCGTTTAATCGCGAAAATGGGATTAAATTAGAGGAAAGAGGGTCAGCTATTGGTAACAACCTGTAAAAGAAAAGAGAGTAATTGAGTAAAAAATTGAAATAGCAACATGGCGAGGTTAATAATTTCAACTGGTCCCTCTACAGACCAGGCTTCTTCTTCCATACTCACCCTTTGAAGACCAAACGACGACTGACGCTCCGGCGGGAGTCGCTCCCCCCACTACTACCACCGTCCCAACTCTTTTCGATTTCTATTGGCTGACGCTGACCAATGAGAAACGCGCCTGCGTATCGGAGTCGAATTGACCACACGCGCATGCGCTCTATCGATCCTTTCGATATATCGATATCAGCCCTCTGGTGGACATTTTTAGAAACAATTTTGATTTTATTTTTATAGGTTATGTATCTAAAAAAACAAATTATAATTTCTTTTTAAAAAACAAGTATTAATTTCAGTGTTTAAGTATAAAAAGTCACTTTCTATTTACAATAAAACCAATGTTCGATTTTTTTAAAATATAATTAATTAAATAGTAAGTAATTAAATATGTATATATATATTTCGTAAAACTGATTAAATTCTTTTTTTTGACAGTATTGCCTTCGACTTACGAAGACGGTAGTGTTCATCCAGCCTGGTTGCTCTGGCTTGCTGTTGCACTTGGCATTTTGTTCCTCATTATGCTTATCATTAACATCTGCCTTTGTTCAGCAATGTCTTGTACTTGCACGCGAACAGAAGTCATAGAAAAGGAGCCTTCAATCATTGAGGATTACGATCCTTATAGAAGTTGGCATGGTTCTCAATATGGATCAAGGTCAGATATTATATATTTTTTTTTAATTGACAAATTCCTTATATTAAGAATATAATTCACTTATTTTAGTTATTTTCTTATTTTTAAACTAATTTTTTTTCAATTTTGTTTTATTTTAACTGTAAACACAAAAAATGTTCTCGATAAAAGTAAATTAAAGTTTTGTTGTACAGAAATTAAAGATTTTTATGTCAATTTAAATTGAAAATTGTAGAAATAGAAAAAGAATAATAGAATGGAAGTAAGAGAAATTCAATGGTTGTTATCGAAGCGGTAATACATGTAGTGTGAAAAAATAATTGTATTATTTTGTTTATTTTTCACCATTATAATAGTTGCACATATATGCATGGTTTTATATTAGGAAAGAGCAAACCTAAACAATGACCATTGAATTGAAAGAGAGGAGACCTCATGCTTTTTGTTCCTGGAAGAGCGCGCCGTATAGCAATGAAAGATTGTACGGGAACAATTTTTGAATTAACTTGTTTCATCCTTTCGTAACAGTTTCCCAGCATATAGTTAATGTAGAAAGATATCTTCGTCTGCACTAGATTCTATTCTTTCTCTTTTTCATCTCCGCGCAACCGGCCGCTATAACAGACAAGAGATTTCCGCATTTCCATACTTAACTATATACGTATCGCTTCACTGACATTCGTATATATATATATCTATATATACATTTATTGTAACGAGAGAGGACACGGAAGTACAATGTAACAATGCCCGATACTTCATTTGATGCAAATTAATTAATGTCGACTGGTTCAATTTATTTATTTACAAATATTTTTATTAATTAAATGTAAATTTTTATTTTATTCACTTTTATATTTTTATTCAATATTTATATTTTTTTTTATTTAATTATTTTTTTTATTTTAATTATTTTAATTTTGTTTATTATTTATTATATTGTTTCTATTTTATTTAAAAGAAAAAATTGTTACCGTTTGAAACTTGGGATTTTTAAACATTTATTATCTTTTCAGGTATTCTTTGAATGGTAAACCCGGCTATGCTTCCGGCGGATCCACAATGAATTCTACGAGATCCATATCAACGAATAGTGATCACTACGCCATTGTTCACTCGAGACCTGGAAGTAGATATTCTGGTCCGGGACACAAGCATCACCACCATCATCACAGAGGACCACCTTCTAACATTGGCTCTCATTATTCCGGAAAATAGTGCATCTGAATAAAAGCAATTGAACATCCGTATAAAATAAATTAAAAAGGCTATCCACTAAAAAAAAAAAATGAAGCTGAAGCTGGCACCTACTTATTAGCACCCATTTAATTTTTGAAATATTCAAGTTGGTATTAAAACAAAAGAATATCATTTGTCAAAAATCTCAAACATCAAAACGAATGTATATAATTCAAAGGTTATTCATTAGAAAACAAATGAATAACAAGAAAAAATATCAAAAAAGAATTTAAATATTTTTTAAAATAAATAATGAAAATAATAACGACAACATTGAAATTTACAATAACAAATGATTCTTTTATTATTAATTAATAAATGCATTTAGAAATAGGAAAAATATTATTACTTTTTTTAAAATAAGTAGAAGTTAAAGAAAAATAATTTAATTTTTAAAAGATTTTCCGTTCAACTTCTACGAAAAATTTTTAATTTTTCTCGACAATAAAATTTAACAGTTCCCAATTTTTTTCAGTCTTTTGGGGATTAAAAGAAGTTTAAAAAAAATTGTGATCGCGAGACTTAGATTCCAAACGAAATTTCCAAGATTTAACGTTGAAAATTCGAGAAAAAAATTCCAATTTCTGCCTTGAATAAAATTTAACGGTTTACAATATTTTTTTAGTCTACTGTGGACCCAATGAAGCTAAAAAAAAATTGCGACCGCGGGACTCGAACTCTGGGAGAAATTGGAATTTTTTTTCCCCAATTATGGAAGAAAAATCTCTGTAATTTCGTCCAGAGTTCGAGTCCCGCGGTCGCAATTTTTTTTTAGCTTCCTTGGGTCCCCAGTAGACTATAAAAATATTGGAAACATTTAAATTTTATTCAAGGCAGAAATTGGAATTTTTTTTCTTAAATTATGGATGAAAAATCTCTGTAATTTCGTCCAGAGTTCGAGTCCCGCGGTCGCAATTTTTTTTTAGCTTCCTTGGGTCCCCAGTAGACTAACAAAATATTGGGAACCGTTAAATTTTATTCAAGGCAGAAATTGGAATTTTTTTCTCGAATTTTCAACGTTAAATCTTGGAAATTTCGTTTGGAATCTAAGTCTCGCGATCACAATTTTTTTTAAACTTCTTTTAATCCCCAATAGACTGAAAAAAAATTGGGAACTGTTAAATTTTATTGTCGAGAAAAATTAAAAAATTTTCGTAGAAGTTGAACGGATAATCTTTTAAAAATTAAATTATTTTTCTTTAACTTCTACTTGTTTTAAAAAAAGTAATAATATTTTTCCTATTTCTAAATGCATTTATTAATTAATAATAAAAGAATAATTTGTTATTGTAAATTTCAATGTTGTCGTTATTATTTTCATTATTTATTTTAAAAAATATTTAAATTCTTTTTTGATATTTTTTCTTGTTATTCATTTGTTTTCTAATGAATAACCTTTGAATTATATACATTCCTTTTGATGTTTAGATTTTTGACAAATGATATTCTTTTGTTTTAATACCAACTTGAATATTTCAAAAATTAAATGGGTGCTAATAAGTAGGTGCCAGCTTCAGCTTCATAAAAAAAAAAGCCCCAGAGAGGATTTTAAACAATAAGTGCAATTCTTTATTTTAAATAATGCGCATGTGTTATCTTATCGTAACGTATTTACTCTTTTTTTTAAATCGTTTTAGTTTCCTCTAAATACATTCCGAATAGAAAAATTCTTTTTTGTACATATTTAAAAAAAAAAATACACTCAAAGAAGTGTTTAATTTTCCTTCTATTCTTAATTATTCGAATGAAAATGAAAAAATTTCTATTATTGCAAATTATCTTGCCGAAATTTATTTAATGTCTCTGTTTTACATATTAGCTACATGTGTTTTTTAATGATTGCTAGAAAAAAACAAAAAAAAATTTTTAATTTTTTCAAGATTCTTAATAATATGTAAAGAATAGAAAGATCATTGAAAAATAGATCTAATCAGTGAAACAGAAACTGTGTGTACTTATTCATTTATATATATATATATAATTTATCTATCATTTTTCATTACATTCTTAATGTATTTTAAACATTCATTGAAACGCGTATTAACTTTGTTGTACTTTAACAATGTCAGACTGTGGACTAGATAATATCTAATAATTTGTATGTTTGTGAAAAGTATGTAATATGTAATTCTTTTGTTTACTTTGTTTTTTCATTTTTACATCTGCTTATATTCTATTCCATAAGTACGTCGAAAAATTGGGAAATAATTACAGTACTGTCACACCTCAAGTGTATACTCTTTCAAAATTTATTTTGAAAGTAAAAAGAAATTTCACTAAAGAAAAGTTTATTTTTACTTTTTGAATTTTTTTAAATTACAATTAAAATTTATTTAAATTTAATAAATTATAAATTAATAATTAACAATTGATAATTTATTAATAAATACGACAAATTAGTGAAAAAAAATGGAAATTTTAAATCTATTTTAATTTTATGATTGATTTCGCTTTGGAAATGATTAATTTATTTCTGACAGGTGTTTTTATTTCTCCCTTTTTTGATAATTCTATTGTTGAACTGTTCCAAACAATATTTCTTGTTATATTTAGTTCTAGAATGCACATGTTATTTTCATTTTGTTGTTTTATGGCGTTATAAAATGTTTGTTTAACATTAAAAATTCTTGTGAATGAATTTTTCAGAAAAATTCTAATTCCTTTTGTATGTATTAAAAAAAATATAAACTTTTCTTCCATTTCATTCACGCTTAAACATATTTCATTTTTAATAACTCAATAAATTGTAAAATAAGCATTGTTTACGCTATCATTCACAAAAAAAAATCAATCTAGTAATGATTAGTATTAAAATTTTACCATATGTTGTTTTAATTTCTAGCCAAGCCAATCAATTTGTACATATATATAACTTTTTTAAAAAGTGTGCATGTTACTAAATTAGTTAATAGATAAAAAAAAGGAAGGAGGTCGGAGACGCTCAAACCAGATAAATATAAAATTGTTTTTGTACAAAGAAAACAAATCTTTGAAACAAAAAAAATTTCTCTTTTTGCGTAAAATAAAAAATAACATTTGCTCGAAAATATAGTTCAAGGCCTATGTAACCTACACTGTTAGTTGTAATTATAAAAAAAAAAGTGTTGAATATTTAATATCAATACTAATTAGGCCTTCGAAAATGTATGTGCGCATATTTCCATGTAAAATGTATGTAAAATTTTGTATTATTCAGTCAAAATATTTAGAATAAAATAATCACGATATTTTTTAACGATGTACGTATCTTTAAATCCATATATCCAATTCTAAAATATATAATTAGTATTCAATTATTTTAAATTAATTCTATTATTGAATTATATTTAAAAATGTAATATATATTTTTTTTTCCTAAGAAACTGTAAAATATAAATTCGGTTTTGATAATTCAGTAAAATCATCGAAATTACAATAAATGACTATATTTTACATTTTGTATGACGTCAGATTATATATTAATATATATATATGAAAATTTGATTAAAACACAACTTTTGGTATATATGAAATATAAACTATATAAATATAGTAGTCTGATGTTTAATGTAATACTTGATTAATAAATAATGTCATGTAATAAAAACCTTTGGAAGTCCAAATTATTTGGTGTAATATTTTAGTGGAAAGGAGCACAAGTTAATTTCTTATCTATTAGTTGAGTTATTAATGACTGTCTGAAGAGCACGAGGTATACACTGAGGACAAAGGGTTTCCAACTGTCCTTTTTGTTGAAATACACGTCCCAAAACTTCCGCGGTACAAGGAAGATGAGAAACTAATAATTCTGTTTCCAAACGTGGCAGAAATTCCGACGATGAAATTGGATAATAATGCCCACATGTAAAAACCATTGTATCTTTTTTTATTTCTAATAATCGAGACACTTTTTCAGGATCCTGAAACAATAATTTAATCCATTATTACTATATTTTTTAAAAATAATAATAATAATAATGAATAATAAAAAAAACCTTAATGTGTATAAAAGGTCTGGGATCGCTTTGTTTCGAAGATAACGTAGATTTCATTCCTTCTAACATTTGTTCCATTGTGTGATTCCCACTTGATCCAGGATAACCCGTTAATGGTGGTCCAAAATATTTAGCAATTAATTGAGAAAGAAGTTCTACATACTCTGGAGTTGATTTTCCTGAAAATGAATTTAACAATCAAAAGTTGAATTTTCACTTGAAAAAAAATAGATAATTTACCTTCATTAATATATTGCAAGAGTGTAGAACAAATATTTAATGTTAATTTTGTTGACAATGAATTAATTGCATTTGTCACACTTTTCTCATCGTTATTTGCACCTTCAGTTACATTATTTTTGCTGAGAAAAAAAAATCAATTAAAAATTTTTGTAAAAAAATTCGAAGAAAAAGAGAAGAAAACAAAATTAATTTACCAAAAAAGAATCAATCCCAATGGATAAAATACTTTTTCTAAATTATGGAGGAAGACTTGTTCAAGATATTGAAGAGGAAGACGTAGATCAAGCCAGATATTAATAGCTTTCAATAAAACATCACGAACAATTGCGTGATTGAAATTTTCAGTTTCTTTAATGTAAAATTCAACGATATTCATTGCTTTTTTTATGCCACTCGTTTCACTATAATCAGAAATGAAATCATCGATTTTCATTCTCATGGAAGAATTATCACTCGCTAATTCATCATCAATAGTGACGCTATTTGTCATTGTCATGTGTTCTGATATATTTTCTTCCTCAGCTCGACCGTACATTTCCTCCGATCCACCTTGACAATTAAAAGTAAACAATTCATTTTCCATCGAAGAAAGTGTATCCATCGATTTACTTGTTGGCATTTTAATTCGTGATTTATTGACACTTTCCTCGAAACTATTGACAAGATCATTTTGAACTTGTTCATTGAATAACGATAAAGATTTGTAATTTAAATTATCGAGTGTCGATGATTTCGCCATAAATTGATTTTCTTCATTTTGATCATCAAAATCGAATTTTGTTTTTTCATCTTTAATTTCCACTTTTCCCACTTCTTTAACATCTTCAATTATTGTTTTCGTTTCCTTTAAATCAAATTGTTTTTCATCACTTGACAATTCTCCAATATTATTCGCTCCTTTGATTTCATTCTCCAATTCTAAATTCATCACCGATTTCAATTGATACATCAATGACTCAGAGAAATTGTGTTCTAACAATGACAATTTTGCGCAAGCTTGATGATTACCCAAAGCAATGCACTGTAAATAAATTTTATTTATATTCAAAAATCGTTATTAAATAATTAAAAACTAATTTAAAAAATAACAATAATGTACCTTTTTCATAATTTTATGTACATCGTAAAATCCAATAAATTGCTCCAATGTAAAATGAAGAATTCGTTCACCGGGAATTTCTTCAACTAAATCAAGTGTCGGCATAAATCCAACGAGTGGAACAATATCATAACTTTGATAAGAAATAATTGGTGCTGGAATGTTAGGTACTTGACTAGGATTACTTATATATACGACACCTTCATTTTTTTGCGATCCAAACGTATTAAATAAATATTTAAGTGTTACTGAAGTCTCTTCAACATTATCACAGTTTTGTTTATCTGATCGTTTTCTTTGGACCAGATTTGGTGGTTTCGAGGGAGAAATTCCTATTCTACCCCAAACTAAAATAGCTCCTCCTAAAAAAAAATTTTTTTTAAATTAAATTTAAAAAAGAGAAATGTAAATTAAGAAAAATATGAACAAACCTTGTTGTACTGCAACAGTATAATTATTTCCACACGAAATTTCAACGGCTTTCATAACTGAATTATTTGAATTTATACAATTTTCAAAATCATCAATATCTTTTTCATTAAAATCGTTGTGGTAATTTGAACTATCTCTAATTTCATCGTCATCATTATCGGAAGCACTTTCATTATCATCATCCTCGTCATCATGATCATTATTATTATTAACAACATTATCAACAAAATCCTCATCATTTTCATCATTAATTTCACTTCGTTTATTGTCAATGTCCTTGTCATCATTGTCACAATTTTCCTTTACACTGTTCCCCCGACGATTTGTGGTTGTGCCATTTTTAACTAAACCATTCTCATCGTCATTTGAATGGCGTCCAGCGCTTTTTGAGGGAACTTGAGAAAACGATAAAACTGGATTGTAAATTAATGGAGTGGGTCTAAAAACATCACATCGATTATTGTTACCCAATTGTCCATTTGAATTTTTACCCCAAATGTAAACTGTTCCATCTTTTGTTATCAATGCCGAATGATTCCAACCGGTTGATACCTGTAAAAAAATATAAATTTGGTAAAAAAAAAAAGATTGAAAAATTAAATTATTAATATAAATACCTGGACAATTTTTCCTTTAACCAAACTCGTATCAACCAATGTTGGCATCCAATAAGATCGAGACAATTTAGAATTTTTAAAACTTTTGCTCTGTTCTTCTTCTTTTGATATTTTTTCACTATTTTTCGTCTCATTTTGATTTGAAGTAGAAAAATGATTTTCTATAAATGTTTTACAATCCTTATTTTTGTGTGAATCTCCATTACAAAGTGATATATCAGAAATTCGTTGACTTGTGCAATTTTGTGCCAAATTTTGTTCATCTGAATTTTTTTGATCATCATTAACTGATGAAGATGGTGACAAACAATTTTGTTTCTTATCCATTGACTCAAAATCGCATACACGTAACTTTTGCATTTGCAATTCTCGCGGACTTATACCCCATATGTACAATTTATTTGTACTTGTGACAGCGAGCTGAAAAATATTTATTTTTAAACAATTAATAATAATTCAAATAGAGTTAATATAAAATTTTAATATAAATTGTCACTTACATTATGAAAATATTTAGTTGCAATCAATGATATTTTTTCCGATAATAATTGAACAACAGTGGGAATTAAATATTTTTTTGTATTTGCAGTTCCCAATTGTCCAACATTGTTACAACCAAAAACATAAACAATATTTTCTGACGACAATATCATTGTATGTGCGTGTCCAGCCGTTATATATTTTATTGAAATACCAATTAATGATTGAATCACAGTTGGAATGAAGAAATTTTCAATTGTACCATGACCCAATTGACCATGAACTCCCCAGCCCCAGGTGAAAACACGTCCATCGGATGTCAAGGCAACCGAATGATATTGACCTGCCACAGCGTCAACAATTGTCTCGTTTGATAGGGATGAAATTAATTGTGGACTGGGACATTGTGAGAGATATTCTAAACCAACTTGTCCATATTGATTTCCACCCCATGCATAAATTCCATTATTTGTCAATGCCAATATGTGACAATGTCCACTTGACACGCTAATCACTTCAATTCCCATTCGGCGGAATATTATTATTTCTTGGGGTGTTTCGTACACTGATCCCGTCACTGGACCTATACCTAAAAATAAAATCAAACATTAGAGATGTTAATAAAAATAAAAATATAATAAATTATAAAATTAAAGAAAAATAGGATTATTTACCGAAACATCCAGTGATTGTACTACCCCAATTGTAGATGATTTTATTCCTGAGGAGAGCGACATGCGAAAAACCAGCACTTATAAATCTTCGTTTATATTGTAAATTCGACGCTTCTTTGTAATTCTGTAAATTTATATTTTTGTTGAAATTGTAATTTGTAAATTAAAATTGTAAATAAAAATCAAGAAAAGAATTTAATAATAAAAAAAAGGAAAAGAATTTAATGGAAAATTTTACCTGTTTTACTCTCGATAGGGAGATCATTTTCATCAAATCTGAATTATGATTAAAAACAGGTGTTGTTTTTTGAATAAGTGCAAGTAAAATCATTAAAAACATTTCCACTATTTTCTCCGATAAATTAAACATTTCTTCCTGGAAATCGAAATTAATTTTATTTAATTAACATAATTTTTCCATAAAAAATAATCGTTCTTTAGAGGGCGTTCCAAATAAATTAAATTAATAAAATACAAGCTGTAATGTTTTACCTGAACGTCTAATGCTTCTAATGAATTAGTGAGTGAATTTCGGGAATCACTTCTTTTTCTCGATTTACATTGAGCCATTAAAGGCCTCAGAACAGGATTTGTTGGATCGTATAACAAAATTAACCTCTGAAACAAAAATATTTAATAAATAATTAAAATTAAGTTGATTATTTTAAAAGGCTTACCTGCAGGACAAACACTTGTAGAGAAGAAAGATTTGCAAGAACGAATGACATGTGACTTTTAGCAATACTGAGATTTCCTATCATTCCACGAATTAAAATTGGTTCACTTATGGTAACTAGTAAATCATCTGCAATAAAATTTCAAATTAATACACAAAAAACTGTAATGATTTCTACATTAATTTTAATTAAGAACATTTAATTTTAAAAAAGCACTTACTATTAGTGTTAAGATGTGAATTTTTAAAGTTAAAAAACAAAGGTAAAGTCTTCATAAGTATATCTAATACTTGAGCAAAAAGGCCTCTTTTAATTACTAAATGATGTAAAATATTCCATAGGTGCGCTTGACCAATTATACTGACTGCCACAAGTTCATCGTAAAACACATTTGTCGATAAAAACTCACTAAAAAAAAGGATTAATTAAAATACTTTATATTGTATAATTTTTTAAAAATATATATTTATCCATAATTTTAATAACTAATTTAATTTCATTAATTTATTTTCGTTAATTTAATTAACATTAATTAATATATTGCGTTAAAATTTTGTTAATCAATTGAATTTAATAATTTTAAACGATAATTTTTATTTAAAAAAAAAATTTAAATATAAGCAACGTACGTGAATTTTTTGTGAATATTCTGCTCCCTTGGAGATGTAGCCCTCACGGATAATTCTGTGAATGCTATTATACTTAAATTTGACAAGGACATTCTTTCTGCAATCGACAGTTTGTATTGCGAAAGATTTTCCAGACAATGAACGAGACAATTTAAAAGTTCTGACGTGCATCCCACTGATGCGAGTTTTGCAAATATCTTCGAAGGTCGACACTATTGATACAAAAGAAAATCATATTTATAATTTAATTAATTTAATGGAAAACAAAAGGTTATTTTGAAAAAACATTTTTAAAGCAATAAAAATAAAATAACAAAATTTCTTTTAGTAAAAATTAAAAACTCACCTTTGCTTCTTTAAACATAGTAGTGGCTTGATAAAATTTATCATTCGCCAAAAGAATATCACCAGCATATTCCAGTAATTGTCGAACGTGTAAGCCAAATATTTTAGCCAATCTTCTCGCTTTATCCAACTCCGCTCGACTGATAATTAAATCCATAAAAATTGATAACAAACTACACCTGAAAATAATATTATAAAAAATTATTTATTTAAATTATAAATATATACTTTCAATTCAATTAAAATTGAAATATTTACAAACCTTAGAGTGACACGATAAATTCCACAATTTGTAACAATAATACATGAATTTACAGGAACAAGTTTAATTTTAAGATCTTTAATAACTTTTGTAATTGTGTATATTTCTTCGTTATTGTGAAAAGAATTTTCTTGGATATTTTTATCACAACTATTAGCAACAAACAGTCCATTTATAACTTCATTTCGTTTTCCAAATGAAAATTGAGCAATTATGGATTCTCGATTAAATTGAGAATTTCCATTTAATTTGTCTTGAGACAGAGAGCGTGATATTATTAATAATCTAGATGAAAGTCGATCAATAACGTAAAATAAATGTTGTGTTAATATTATGTCTTTACTGTAATCAGGTAATTTATATGCACACAATGGAAGTAAAGATGTACTATTTTCATGAATCTAAAAAAAAGAAACATTAAAATAATATTGTTTTTTATAAATATATAAATATTATATATTTATATTAATAAATATAAATAATTATATTCTTACTGTTAAAAGATTTTTAGGTGAAAAATATCGACTGTATAAACGACGTCCATGATCAACATAATGTAAAGTCAAAAATGCAGGACTAATCGCTGGTAAAGGATTCATCGAATTTTCTGAACCATTACATTGAGAATAATTACCACTGATTGTCGCTGAAAATTTTACAATTAAAATTGTTTTATTTTTCAGTATTTAACTATTTAGAGTATTTTTTTTAATATTATTATTATGAAATTTTTATACCTGACGCTAAAGGAGAACTGCCATATTTACTTTTTGTTGTTTTTTTTCTAAGAATACTAAAATTATCAAAAGAAAGCTGCTTCAATCCCTTGAGTCGAGATTTACTTTGCCATTCTGTGGAATATTTCAAAAATTATTTACAATAAATACAATAAATATTAATTAAAATTTACTTTTTATAGTCGAAGTAAAAGAATTTTCATTGTCCTCTGCTGAAGTAGAACTTGAACCATTGCTCTGTGTGTAAATATAACCCTTGGCAGGTTGCTCCAAAATAAGAAACCATTGTTTTTTTGATTGACTAGTTATAATGAGATTAATCGTATCCAATTCAGTGTCCTGGCAAATTTGAAAATTCGAAATATAACCATCAATTCGTGTTAAACCGATTTGTTGTCCTGTATCTAAATCAATGAACAATATTTCTCCTTGTTCTGTTCCAATGATACCAGTTTGACAAGATGTTGACATACATTGCCACCATATCAATGAACTTGGTCTGTTTAACAAAAAAAAAAATGTATCAATTTTCAAAGTTTGAAATTTTTTAGCAATTTTTGTTTTAAAATTTTATAAAAATATATCTAGTACGAACCTAGAACAACACGATTGTGAATTTAACGATGTCAGGGATATAATGTCATCTGCATCTTTCCATTTTTGTTGATTAGTTTTTCTTTTTGAGTCAACTAAACTGGCAGCAGCCACTATATGTAGTGAGCCATCCTGACTAGCTACCAAAAGCCAATATCCCGATGGATCAAAACAAATTGACGATATTGTTTTACTTGGCGAAAGAAACCATGGTATATATTTTATTATTGGCGGTAGAGAAACATCAAAAAGATAATAGAGACATAAATTCACTTTTCCAGTTGTGAATGCAAGTAATTCTTTTCCCTGATATTCATGTCTTGTGCAAAGATTAATTTCATTTGCTTTAATTAAACAATGTAATTTGAAAAGATTTTCCTCAATCAAATTGATAACTTTATCATTGTCTGTGGTTACTTCTGGATCTCCGGTTAATAAAACATTTAATGCAGGATTCGTCATTATGAAACTTTGGCTGTTAATATAAATTAAGATTTTAGTCTTTAATTATTATGTTAATTATATTTTAATTGTTAAATTTTGACAGGGAAAAATAAATTCAAAAAACAAATACACATTGATTTTTGGAATTTACCTTGAAAATTGTTGAATATTGTATTGTGTCAATTGGACACATTATCAAAGAAAGATATATGCACCTTTGATATCACAATTTACATTTAGATTTTCATTTTCTTTCAATTAATCCATAATCTTATACACCTGCAAAACAATACAAAATCACAATATCAAGTGACGTATGACGGCATCAGCTGTTGTGACGGTTTGCGCATGTCAACTAAGTGTCTGCTTCCTGTCAAAAAATGTATTTAAAATTAACCTTCAACATTGTAAACACAATATTGTCAATTTTTTAAATAATTAACACGGAAAAAGTCTTGTTTCATTTTAAAATTATTAATTTTTTCCAATAATAATGTTTCTATTTTTTTTAAAAATAAATTATTTGAAAATGTAAATTTCGCGCCTGTTGCGCACGCAAATTGTAATGTTGCGCGTCACAAAATGTCTGCTTATCTACAACTGCTTTTTGTGCTTTTTATTATTAGTTGATTTTGCTTAATATTCTTATCTGCATGATAAATTTTTAATAAAGAAGTAAAATTGCACTTTAACTGTGTACTTTCGATAAATAGATTATTTGTTATTTTAAAGAGTATTACAGTCTCATTTCTAGAAATATTAAAGGTCCAGTGATCATCAGACAACATGGGAGTCCCTAAGTTTTTTAGATACATAAGTGAAAGGTATCCTTGTTTAAGTGAAAAATTAAAGGATTACCAGGTATTTATGTTTTTTATTAAATATTATTAAACTTTATTAGTTTCAATTATTGTTTAACATTTTTAATTGGGTATAACATAACCTTGTTTTTTCCTCTACTGTTTCCACCATAAGTCGATGTTTTTTTTTTTTTTCAACTAATTTAATCACTATTATATCTTAAATTCATTATAAAAATTAGAATAAAAAATCATCAATACATTAATTGATATAAATTTGTTGTGAGAAATTTATCATGAATTTGTAATTCGCTGATTAAATGTTAAAAATACATTTTTTTTTCTTGTACCTATACAACAATGCAAGATCATTTTAAGGTCGCTAAATATTTACACATGGTTTGGCAATTACTTAAAATTACAACATCAATCGCAATTTTATTTTTACGTTAAAAAGTCTTTTTTAGATATTTTTTTAATGTAAGAAATAAAAAATTGTTTTTGGAAAATTATATTGATAAATTCTCTTTTTTTTTATAGATACCAGAATTTGATAATTTATACTTAGACATGAATGGTATTATACATAGTTGTTCGCATCCAAACGATGCAGATGTACAGTTTCGTATTTCTGAAGAAAATATTTTCAAAAATATATTTCATTATATTGAAATATTATTTAGAATGATTCAGCCACAAAAAGTATTTTTTATGGCTGTTGATGGTGTTGCTCCAAGAGCGAAAATAAATCAACAAAGAGGTCGAAGATTCAGATCGGCGAAAGAAGCAGAACTTTTAGAAAAGAAAGCCCAAGCAAAGGGCATTGATTTGCCAAAGGAAGCAAGATTTGATTCAAATTGTATCACACCTGGTACATTATTTATGGCAAAACTCACAAAACATTTGAAATATTTTATTACTTATAAAATTTCCACAGATAAACTTTGGCAAAAGTGTAAAATCATTTTAAGTGGTTCAGAGGTATTTTGAATTTTATTTTTATTTTCTTATAATTAAAAATAGGGTTTTTAAATTTATGTTATTAATTTAGGTTCCTGGTGAAGGAGAACACAAAATCATGGACTATATTAGATACATGAAATCTGAACCAGATTATGATTCAAATACACGGCATTGTTTATATGGTCTTGATGCCGATCTTATTATGTTAGGTTTATGTACACATGAGCCACATTTTTCTTTATTGCGTGAAGAGGTGGTTTTTGGAAAGAAACAGAAAAAAATTTTAACTGCTGAAGAAACAAATTTTTGTCTTTTACATTTATCATTAATGAGAGAATATCTTGAACATGAATTTTCTCCAGTTAAAGATAAATTATCATTTGAGTTTGATATTGAAAAAATTATTGACGATTGGGTATTGATGGGATTTTTAGTCGGGAACGATTTTATTCCGAATCTTCCAAATTTGCATATAGCTCATGGCGCACTGCCAATTTTATATAACGCTTATATGGAAGTACTTCCCACTTTGGAAGGTTTGTTTCGCCTTTTTTTGGTTTATTAGTATTTTGAACATATTTTATTTTGCTGTAAGTATTAAATTTGGATATTTTTTCGCAGGCTATATTAACGAGGCAGGAACGTTGAATCTTGAACGATTTGAAAAATTTATGGAAAGACTGGGTCAGTTTGATTTTGAACAATTTGAAGAGGTGTACGCTGATTTAAAGTATTTTGAAGCTAAAACAGGTAGAAGACCTAATGAAACTGAAAGACTCAGTTTAAGAAACGAGGAGGATTTCGAAGATTTTGGAGCAACTTCTTCGAAACCAATAAGCAAAGATTTAGCAGATTTAATCAAGGCAACTGAAGATTCAGTAAGTTTCTATCACTTAAAAGAACACTTTTCGTTTGTATATAAATGACTCGAACATTTTTTTCTTCCCATAGTTATTATTAGATAATTCAGAAGATGAAGAGATTATGGATGAAGACTCAGACAGTGAAATTTATAAATTAGAGTTCGCTCAACATAAAAGAGATTATTATATGAAGAAAATGGACTATCATAACGTTGACGAGTAAATATATTAATTTTCACATTTTCTGTTTTCTATTACACATTTGTTTTTTATTGTGCAATTTTTTATTTTTTTTTCAGACAAGTTTTACGATCACAGGCAGAAGGTTACGTTCGTGCAATTCAATGGAATTTGCATTATTATTATAATGGTTGTTGTAGTTGGTCGTGGTATTATCCACATCACTATGCGCCATATATTTCAGATATAAAAGACTTTAAGGATCTTAAATTGGAATTTGATATGGGAGATCCTTTCTTTCCGTTTCAACAATTATTGGCTGTATTGCCAGCAGCCAGTAAAGAATTACTACCAAAAGCTTATCAAAATTTATTAACCCAAACGGAATCTCCAATTATTGATTATTATCCTTTGGATTTTAAAACCGATTTAAATGGCAAGAAACAAGAATGGGAGGCTGTTGTTTTAATTCCATTTATTGACGAAAAGCAATTAATTAATGGTTAGTGATATTTAATATTGAAATTGAATTTAATATGTTACATTGAAATTTTCAAATTGCAATAATTGTATTTTATTCGTTTTAGCCATGACACCATATGATTCGCAATTGACAAAAGAGGAAAATGGAAGAAATAGCCATGGTCCAATGTGCATTTTCACTTACAGTGAAGAAGACATGGGAGAGTATTCTGTACCTGAATATTTTCCAACAATAAAAAGTCACGCCAATTGTAAACTCGTTAATCGTGAAGAAATATTAGTTCCACGGGAAAAATTAGTGAAAGGATTGTATCCAGGAGTTAAATTGAGTGTTTATTTCCCCGGTTTTCCTACTTTACAACATATTGAGCACACTGCTTCTCTTCAAAAAGCAAAGGTAATTTTCTTTTTTAAATGTTGGTTAACATTTTTGTACATATTTAAAAAAAAACGTATTTTAAAGGTTAAAGTTTTCGAACAACCGTCACGTGGTGAAAATATGATGTTGAAAATAACACCAAAACAAAAACCGGATCTAGCTGATGTTGCAAATGAAATATTGGGTAAATCGATTTTTGTTGGTTGGCCACATTTGATAGAAGCCTTGGTTGTTGCTGTTTCGGATGATAAATGGAAATTTCAGTGTGACACTCAGGCTAATCAAAATAATCCAATAAAAGAAGCGGTTGAGGGTCCATTAGTTCAACAAAGAGCACTTCAACAGAAAGCTATTATTGAACAGTAATTCTATTTCATTAATTGTTGTTTTACTTTTTATTTTCTATTTTATTTATTTTTAAATTTTATTCTTTTCAGTCACAAAGTTCGTTTGGGAATTGATGTTGGAAATATTGATATCCTAGTACATGTTCGTCTTATTGTTGGACGAAAATATATTTTTGGATCTCAGGGAAAATTGACATTAGAAAAAGAATGGAGCGATTTTGAATCACCGTACGCTTATCAAGTTACATTAAAGGACATAAATGTTCATAATAAAAGTTTTGTTCAATATACTAGTGTCAGTGATGTTTTCAAACCGAAGAGCGTTTGTTTCATGTTAGGACATCCACATTATGGAGCAATGGGCGAGGTAAATAAATTCTTTTTCTATTTTTTTTTTATAATTGTTGTACATTTAGAATAATTATTATTTATGAATGAAACGCGCTTTGAAGAAACCTAAGATTAATTATTTTAATTCAGGTAAATGATCCCGGTGTGGACTTAAAAACAAGACGAGTTAAAGTAGCAATGAGAATATTTCCCGAACCAAATTTGGATGACGTTAAACAGAAGCAAAGAGAAACAAGATTATTATTTATGCATGGTAGTAAAGCCGCTCAACATTTGGGCATAGGCAGTCATCTTTTGAGTAAAATAACAGGCACTATTTTCGTTATGCCAGGCTCAATTGAACAGAATTTAGGTGGTGCACGACAAAATGTTGGATTAAATTTGAAATTCAACAAAAGAAATGAAGAAGTATGTATTTATTATTTTTGAATATATTTTTCTTATTATTAATAAATTTTTATTCAAGGTTCCAGGTTTCACGAGAAAAGAAAATGGACAATGGCTATATAGTACAAAAGCTCTTGAACTTCTACGAAATTACATTCAAAATTTTCCCGTTTTATTTGAAAATCTTGGAAGAAACGCAGGAAGTGAAATGTATTTTGCCAATGAACTTTTTGGAAAAGAGTATGTATTTTTTTAATTAAAGAAAAATTAGAAATTTGGAATTTTTGTTATTTGTTATAATTTTAGGACTGATATGCTTGACAAAGCTGTTGCTTGGGTGAAAGAACAACAGGAGACTTTAAATATTGAAAGTCGAACATGCGGCACTGAGAGTTTAGATTCTGAAATTGTTTTAAGCATCGAAAACAAAGTTGATTCGTGTCTCGAAACAATTGAGAAAACATACAAGACAGTATTTATGCAAGTGAAACCACATTTGTTATTTAAACCAAGTTTAAATCCTGGACATTTTGCACCCGATGGCAAAGCCTATCATAAAGTATTTGATAGAATAATTACCGTTCGTGAGAGTTTTACTGTACCACTTGGTTTTAAGGGCACAATTGTCGGAATTCAGAAAGGAGAAAATTTAATGGATAACACATATGAAACGATATTTGACAAACCTTTTGTTGGTAAGTTCATTTTTATTTTAAATTAATTTTTAAAAAACAGAATATTTTTTTAATCAATAATATTTTAGGAGGAATTGTTATTCATGGATGTTCAAAGAATCGTGGTTATAGATTATCAGCGAGAGATTTTATAAATCTCTCATATGGAAGAAGAGTTGAACTTGGTAAATCGGGAAAATCAGACGCTCCACCAGTTGAATCATGGCGCTCGAATATTTCATTAACACCACCAACGCGTGAAAATAATTCCAGTGCTTTTGTTACTTTCAATTACAATCAATTTCCACCTTCTGGTTTTGCAAAGCATGGTGAAACGAAATTTCCATTTTCACGTACCATGCCCCAAATGAACGCTAAATCTAACCCTGCTGGTGAATTTAAAGCACAACAATTACCATTTAATACTCAAGATCCAAGGCTAATGAAAAAACCTACACAACCGATGCATAACAAACCAATGCAACAACAAAACAATACTAAAGATCCATCAGAGTTCCAGGCACTTTGGAATGGAATGTTACAGGTAAATTAAATTATATATTATTTATAAATATTTGAATTTCAATTTACTTGATTTTATTTATGCAGAAAAACAATTTACCACAACAACCACCTGTTCCATTGAGTAGTTTACCTAAGCCACCTATTGATGGAAACAAAAATTCGGTAAGTAATTCAATTTTGGTCATTGTGTTGTTTTAAAATTATTCTAACCACTTTGTTATATTTACTCACACAATATGCAGCAAACGGAAATGCAAAATTGGGTAATTAAACAATTTTGTATAAATTGAAATTTAAAATCTTTTCTTTAATACAAAATAGAAAATGTATAATTTTATTATTTATTTTTATAAAATTGTTTTAATTAAAGTGTATTGCATGCTGTCTGTTTTATTTATTTTTTTTTTTTGTCAAATTTTTGTGCTATTGTTATAGTGATGTTTAAAAAAAAATTTTCCTGACTAACAATTTTTTAAATAATTAAAGTAATATATGTTAACATTATATATGTTGTATCATAAAAATTAACAAATTTACTAAAACCGTAGCCTCAAGATCCTAGTGCATTTTTGAAGGCAATGCTGAAAATTTCCGATGAAAATACAAAAAGCAGCACAACGCCTTCATTAGCTGCCGAGCCGAGTACAGCAAACAAACCTTTTACGTTTCCGCAACCACCAAATGCACCCAACACATCAGACGCTCCGCCGTTGGTACAACGGTTATTTGATGTATGTCACACGCTCTTTGCGATCCCATCGACCTTTTCCTTTTTTTTCTATTCAAAAGTTCTTTTGATTCTTTTTAATTAAAACAAAATGAATCAATTATTTTATCTGTAAAAACAATTGTTTTCTCTTTTTTTTTTAAATTGTGTTTTCTCTTTTTTTTAATATCTTGATTTTTTTAGCCTAATGAAAAATTTTCTTTTTCAGCGTGCACGAGAAAATGAGAAAAAACGCGAAGGAAAGTGGTACAGTTCGCAATTACTTTCATATTTTCAACATAATTTTAAAGGACTCCCACATTATACTTTCATAACTAGTAAACAAAATAATCTAGTCTGTGCGCAAATTTATTTACCTGATAGGAGGGTATTTATTGGTGACTTTTGTTCTACTTATCCTGAAGCGACTGAAAATGCTGCCAAGAAAGTTTATGAGGTAATTTTTTATTTTTAATCCCAAAAAAAAAGAAACAAAAGTATTTTGAAAATAAATAATAATTTTCTCAATAGGAATTACAATTGGATAAGGTGCAAAATACAAGAATTATGGCTCCACCACCACCACAACAATGGTACAATTCACGATTTCCAAACAACAATAATATTCGACCACCACTGCCACCGTTACCACCACAAATTCATCAAATGAATCATCAGCCTATGAGAAATCCACCACCTATGCCATATAATTATTCCGCCATTCCTTGTGGACCACCAAGACCAAGACTTAATCCTCCAAAATGGCCTAAAGTTGGTGATTATAAGAAAAATACACCCTTCGTTCCTTTGCAAGCACAAAAACAAAATAGAAATATTAATAAACCTGTGAATGAAAAATTCCAAAAAGAATCTACAAAAGAATCCTCTGAGAAAAAGAGTAATCAGAATTTAAAGGAAAATACTCAGAAGGTAAGAAATTTTTTTAAATATTAATTGAATTAAAAACAGAATTTTGAGTTATCTTTTTTTTCAATTTATAGAAACCAAAGGAGGAAAAAACAACTCACGTGAAAGTGGAGGACAAAAAGAATGTTACAAATAATTCGCAGAAAACACAAAAATCAGGAAATCAGAAAAAATCTCGAATTGCTGCAAATTTCAGTTCGGCAGCTCTATCTAATGGAGGAAACAAACAATGATTATATTCTTGTTTGCATCGGAATCTGTAAACTTGAATCTACTTTAGAAAGTAATGATATTAAGCGTAAAGGACGTATATTTTATTACTGAAATCAATTTTCATATCTTTAAAGAAAACAAGAACTGATTTAACGTAAATTTTACTTAATGCACTGTACTTATTTCCTTTTTTTTTCAATTTATGTACAAATCAATCATTTTACGACGAAATTCCAAATTATTTTTTAATTTATTTTGATTTTAAAGAATATATTATTATATTTTTTTATTTTCATTTTTAAAGATCAATATTAATTTTATAATAATAAATACCGTAATTTGATTATGTCTATTATTGACAAAAAAAAATGAGAATTTATTTTCATTTTTTATTCAAATTTGTTCTTATATTTCTAATTGGCATTTTGAATAAGGACACAAGGTTTTTTTTTCCTTTTTTTTTTCTTTTTGACTGTGATAAAAATTAGTCATTTTTTTACTTTTTGAATGTACAGTGCATTTAAAAGAAAAATTTTCGATTGTACAAATGACTTAAATTATACTTTTTTGCCGGTTTAAAAGTATAAATATTTAAGTAATAAATTGATTATTGCTTAAAAATGATAAAATCATTATTGTGAAATTAAATCCAGTTTATTTTTGTTAATTGAAAACACAAAACTTTTTTTGTTTAAAATAAATAAAGAATTCTTTAAAAGTGAATTGTTTAATATTATTCCATGACATATCGAAATAAAATTAACAAACAATTTAGTTAATCTCTTTTTATTATACTTTTTTTTAATACTCCAGAAAATATAAAATAACGCTTAAAATATCTTTATATATGTAATAAATAAAAGTTTGGTACATTTTCATAAATCACTGTTTTCAATATTTTCGTTGTGAAAAGATTAAAATATCTTAGTTTCTTTTTTTTTCTAAATATTTTGTTAAAATTGATTGATATGGCAAAATAAATTTTCAAATGAAACAAATAGCAAAATTAGATTTTGTTCGTCATTTATAGTAAGAGGTTTTTTTTTTTAGATTTGTATGGCGCTTCTAAGATTATTACTGGCATTATGCTGAAGACACTGTAAACTAAAGTCTTTCAACGTTTCGCAAAGTCGTCTTTTACTGGTCCTTTCTTTTAAAATGTTACGTATTAAATTCTCCTTTAATGCCTGGGGAATTTGAGGAATTGCTTGTTCAACAAGAGCATTTCGAAGCCACTGTGACGTCCATTCAGTGCACATTTTATTTAGGGACAATAAAACTTCAGCATGGGTTTCTAAATTGTTTCTTGGTACACTTCCAGCTGAAAATTAATTTATTATTTTTATAAAACAATATCGTTTTCTTTTAGTGTAATTAAAAATTTTTATTAATATATAATTACCAATACACTGTAACAGAACGCAAACAAGTTCCTGACCTACAGGTTGTATAAAGGTTTGTAAATGTGGACTTTGCATTATGGCATGAGTGAGAAAACTACCAGCGGCTTTTGTCGTTCCTGTTTCCGGTAGAAGTAGACAAGTTATTCCTGTAAGAAAAAGAAGCAGATATTCAATTTAAAATACTATTTTTATTTTTTTGGAATTTTGTTTACATACCGCATTTTAGCATTTGTGGAACTTGATCAGGAATTTGAAGCAATAGCGTGGCATTCTTTTTACAAATTTGTGCCAATAATCCTAAATAAGCTTCGAGTAAATCAGAGAGATCGGATAAATTGCCACCAACCGATTGACATGTTACAACGCCCGCCAATGTAATACTACTAAGCTCGGCAAATACTGGACCAACGGTATTATTTGGATCTCTACCAAATAATAATACAAAACTTCTCAAAAGATTCAATGCCATTGGATGTGGTTTTATTTTATATGACATACTCAATATTGCCAATAATGGTTTAGCGTCATCCTCAGGATATGGTAACGATGACAATGATTTTTGTGCACACGAATGCATTGCCTCCAATGTCATGTCATCTTTATTCCATTCTGGATGTGCAACAATTTGCTTGAATATTGGCAATAGTCCATCGAGAACAGTTTTACCAATTGATCTTTCCAATGTTGAAAAGAATATGGTAACCATTTTCAATTGATTTGAAACAGCGACACGTGATGTTGCCACTGGATTTTGTAATAAATCACGTAATCGCGTTACGCAGAGACCTAAAGTTGCGTCTAGATAAAATATTTGTTGCTCCAATGTTGGTAGAGTATTTAATAATTTTCCAGCAGCGTACATGAGACGTAAACCCTCAACACCCACGGAAGCAATTGTTGGAAGCGAATGGCCAATTGTGTCTAAAATTGACGGCGCCAATGGAGCAAGTTGTACACTACATTCTCTTGATATGTCCTTAAGAGCCATACTCGCTGATAATATTGTCACTGAGCTTTGCGATAAACCCAATGTAATTAATTTTAACGATCTCTCTAACCACGGTGTCGGATGTTCTCCAAACCATTCAGCGTACGCTCCAATCGTTGTGCAAGCACAAGCCAAAACCTACGAAAATAAAATTTTAATTTTCAATTTATTAAATTAATTGTAAAAACATACCTCTCCGGGATATTTCTCATAGGGAATATAAGAGAAAATAATATTCATAAGAGCTGGCACATATTGAGACTCCTGTGTTCCAACATTATCGGCTAAAGCGTTAAAAGCATGTAAACTTGATTCCACGTGTGTCCAATTTTCCACCTCCTCAAATGGCTGACTCAATCTCTGTCCAAGAAGTAAAAGTAAATCCTCCTTGAGTACATTATGACAATAATTAAGTGTATCAGCAGCGTCTTGTCGATAACATCTCAAAAGTTCACGATCATCCGAATCGCCAGCTTCACGCGACGTCAATGGTAATGTGGCTTTTCTTAATAGTGCTTGCGCCAATCTTGCATAAATAGGCCTAAGTGCCAATGTTGCTTGACTATCGACTGGTTGATCCAATGTGGCAAGATCATCTTGAAATGTATACCAAAAACCAAATGGAATACAACTACGTTTCTCATCGCATGGATAACGACCCGGTTGCTCAGAACATTCCAATAAAATTTCAACCACCTGCTGTGCAGTCCATTTTTGCATTTCATTTGAATCATTAGCCAATGCCAACAATAATGTACGACTATTTGCCTCGCCCAATGTTGACAATATTTCATAATAATAACTCGCTCCATGTTCACGTGCCGTTTGTACAATACTTCTTGACCATTCCCAAAATAATTGTGGCCTTTTATGAAGTTCCGTGTGTGTCAATATCATTGATAAACATTCTTGAATTATTTCCCAACCTTTTATATGATCCTCTTCTAAATCATCACTGAAATTTTTTTTTCAAAATCAAAATTTACCTTAAGAACAATAATAAATAAATTTTTTAAGTTTTAAATTATCAAAATACCGGTTTGGAAGATAACGTCCAGCAGCTGTTAATAAATGGGGATAAATTTGAGCTGTTGTTTCAACTGGCAATTGACCGAGTTTAAGCCATGAGAGTAAACATTCCAAGCCCAAAAAATAAAGTTTACTATTATTACTAGAAGCAGACTGATCAAGTGTTGTGAAGACTTGTTGTAAAATCCAAGTTGTTTTACTCCAATTACTGACTATTATATCGCGCTTCGGTCCTTTTAATTCATTTCTCCTTTCAAACTACAAAAAAAAACCCAATTAACATTGCATTAATATTAAAAATGGAAAACTTACCTCTTTAGGTAAATAACTTAGTACTCTAAGATGAAATTCTATTGTCTCCAAAGAATCTGGCGGTAAAATTTCTATTAAACTCCCAACTAAACCCTTCTCTCGTTCCTCTTGTTTTGTTTTATTCAAATTGATCAGAAAAGCTGCTAACTGCAAATAATTAAAATATATAGAAAAAAAAGCTAAGATACTTTACATACTGAAAAAATAATTACCGCTTGACAAAGTTTCGATAAAACTAAATTCGATGCATTTAATTGTTTCATAACAGTGAGCAATCTATGTTGTAGGGCTAAATATTCTTCACATGGCACTTCGGTCCACTGTTGTGATATTTTTGAATGTAAAGTATTTGCCGCAAAGAATTGAACTTCTTTCGACTGTAATAAAAGAAAATTTTTATATTAAATTATTTTTTAAATTGTGATATATATGAAAATTTACCTTCGTTGGTACCAATAATTCCCAGACAAAAGACCATGCTTCTGGCGAATCTTGTACTTGCAAAAGCCAAACATGTGCTTCATTTTCTCCAGCTGAGAAGAAACGATTTACTGCACTTTCAACAATTGTGGCATTATCCATTCCTCAATAATTATTTAAAATTACTTTTTTTACTTTTTCTTATTATTAACCATTTACAAAACTGAAATTGTAAAAATTAATCATAATATTTAGAATATAGTATAAAATGATAATAATTATTTAGAAGTATTATAGAATAAATTATATACTGTGGAATTATACCTTCTTTCGCAATAAATTAATGTATTTATTTAATAAACAATCCTTAAAAATAATGACTTGAAAACTTAAACAAAATCGTTGACTAAATTTTTAAAGCTTTTGGAGTTAGTTGTTGACAGCTCGAGGGTTATTGTTTTTTTTTCTACGTCTCTAATAATATTAACAATAATAAAAATATTTTATTACTAATTATTTAGACTATAATTGACGGCTAGAGAGTGAAAAAAGTCTTTTGAGCATCAGTCATAACACACTTTTATTATTGAACTGATGACTTTTTAACAAATTTGAGGTTAGATCAGTCAATATAATAAAATTCTACTCTACCGATGTGATTGAAATTTTAGAAATTGTTGTGTTTACTTTTTGTTATTTATAATTTACGCTAAAAACAAATACAGTATATCTACTTTAGTGAAAATGATAGTAAGTTATTTGTTTCAACATATATTTTATATTTGTTCCTAAAGACAACAATCAAATAATGATTCATTACAAAATGTGAATTTAAATTTAGAGGTTATTTTTTTACATGTCTTTTAAAAAATTGTTATTTTTTCTATTAATTGTTTATTTAGGTCAGTAAAACTTGATAAATATTTTTTAAACGTCTATTTAATTTAATGGATATGAAACGTGGATATTCATTTCCAATAACAGCAATGGATATATCAGAAGAAGTACCCAGGAAAGGTATTTATTTTTGTTATAAAATTTTAAAGAAATTATTATTTTGTAATTAATAATTTATTTACAGTTGCCTTGGTGGAAAAAACTGATTGTCCTTTGGGTATAAATTTAGTTAATCCAAAATATACGAATAAAAAAGCTCCAAATGATTTAATAGAATTAGCAACAGAAATTCAAAAGGTATGAAAATCTAAATAGAAGAATAATTAATATATTTTAAAAATTACCTCTATTGTGGGACATTAATTTTTTTTCAGTCTAATGATTTCGTTAATGCGAATGCTTGCAATAAATTACAAATGATAGCGGAGCAAATGAGATTTTTATATAAGCAAGCTGAAAAAGTGTTATCAGAGACTAAACAAAATATGAACTTGCATTATGCCGCTTGTAATTTTGTTAAACAACCTGGTAACATATATCATTTATATCAGAGAGAATCTGGCCAATGTTATTTATCTATACTGAGTCCAGAGGTATGTATTTATATATATATTATTCTATTATTAAACCAATGTCGCAATTGTAGATGACAATTTATATATCTATATATTTCAATATCAAACGCATATTAACGAAAACATAGAGGAAAAATATTTTAAATTTAATAATTATGAAAGGAAAAAAAATTTTATAGACATTCGTGTTATAGTTTATAGATAATTTATTTGGCGAAAAATAATATTATCTTACAGGATTGGGGTAATTCTGGACCTCAACAATCCTATAAAGGCTCCTTCAGACTAGAACAAGATCATTCTTGGACTCCATTAGCGCAAATACATTCTAAAGATAATGAAATTAGTGTTATTAATCAAATTTTACAAAGTAATGAAAGTTCTCGACTTGCTTCATTGCAAAATTATATGAGCATAGATTGTTGATTCTTTAGACTCGATCGAGTTTTCGTTTTTTTTTTTTTTTTTTTTTAAATTCATTACTATTTTCTTACAGTATTGTAGTAAACAAAATTTACTAATTTAAATAAGTAATCCATTTATTGATTTAATAAATTTATTACTTTAAATTAGTAAATGTTTGTAATTATTTCTTATCGGCGGAATTGAATTTTTTAAATCTGAACACTGATTAATATTTTCAGTCTACTGTTAACATTTTCGCCTACTCGTAATTTTTTTTTTTTTTCATATATTTCTACCCGTCTTGTGACAATATACTGAGGTGAAATTTTAAATTGTGTTTTATTATTTTTTGAAAGGCTCAAGTCTCTTTTTTAAAAAAGGGGCTTTTACTAACTAATTTTGAATTAAGGCAATTTGCAATATTTACTACTTACGGTTAGTTGGAAGACTTTCGATCTCCCAACATTTATTTTACATTATTGCCACACTTCTATGCAAAGTGAAACTAATAAAATGACATTATTGCATTACATTTATCTATCAACTTTAGTAAAATTATCTCTTCATGACAAGCAATTTTCATATAAGTTGAAAAAAAAATCGTCACAATTTACTGATTATTGTTCAAAGGAGAAACGGATAGTCAAGAAAAGTAAAAAAAATAAGAAAAATCAGTAATATACCGATTTTTTAATAACACATAAAATGAATAGTTTTTTTTTTGGAGGGGAAGGGAACGTCAACGTACGAGACTTGATCCGACGATTTTATCAATTGAAACAAAAGCCTCGTTTTTTAAATTTGCGTAGAGTTTGCTTGCGTCATGTAGTATTTACTCGATGTGCTGAAAAAATAGATGTATTAGTGTTTCAATTATAAATGGTAAACATTTATTAGTCATAATAATTATTTACATTGTTTTGGTATCCTTAAAGAGTCCTCGTCTTTTATAACACATTCGTGACTTTGAGCGTGAAATAGATATTGTACAAGCAATTGTTTTTCTTCTCCCACACATGGATCGTAAAATCCAGGCAGTTGACTCTGAGAAATATATATATATTTTTTTTTTTTAATAAAAGAGTATATAATTTTTATTTTATTGTCAATTGATTTTATTTACCTTTGTGACTTGATGAAGAACTAATCTTGAATCGCTAACTAAACACTGTAACGGTATAGTTACATCGATAACTTCATCTCGTTGTCCAATTGTTGCTTCTTCCTCTAAATTTCTATCCTGAGGATAAACAAACCTTCCGTACAATGCTTTTGTTATTACCAATCCACGTTTATATTCCTCCTCAGCTCGAATCCTTGAGAATGTCGCTTTCATTAATTCAACAGCGGCTTTCGCTTCTTTTTGCTTTTCCAACATTACTGATTTGTTTAATTTTCTCTGTTTTTCCTTGTTACGTTCTTTTTGCTCCTTTAATATAGGATCAATGACAAATTTCTTGACAATCGTCCATGTGATTAGCGGTGCAACAGTTGCGTAAAAAACAGGCGCTGGAAGAATTTCATCGCACAAATGTATTGGAAATGAATAATTTTGTGATCCTCGACTCAATCGAACGCGAAGTGATACTCCCGTTGGTACTCCAACTCTTACAGCAGTCGCGAGGGTAGTATAACTCGATACCTTTTTCTCCGCTCCATATTCGATAAAACCACCAAAAGTTCCGACCCTGGGAAATTGTTTTTAATTAGCAAAAATTTATAAAATTAAAAAAAAAAAAAATTATTACTTACCTTCCGGTACTTTTCAATTGAAGTTGTCGCTCGGGCATTTTATGTGTGTAACTTAAATTTATATACGAATTTAATAGTCCAAAATGAATCGTAAAAGCTGTGTATGAATTAGGTGTGTTTCTTTCAATTATTGTTGACATACCAGTTTGGGCATGCATTTTATATGTGAGATATCCAATTGTATATTTATCCAATTGCATAGCAAGCGCTGAAATAAAATTTAATATTTTAAAAATCATTAAAAATTTAAAAATAATTATGGCATTTTGAAATTAAAATACTTACAACCGGCCAAACCAAATTTTGCTAAATCCGAAGTAAATCCAGTTAAAATTTCTCCATTACAAAATATTCTCTTGCTAAGTGTTCGAAATCCTTTTAAAGCAACATTGAGACCATTTCCAGCTCCTACATCAATTTCCACCCATCCCTTCTCTGAAACTAATCGTTTTGCAGAAACATTTATTGTTCCTGAACCATTTCCATTATGTACACCAAGTTCACCATACATTATTAAAGTATCTTTTGTCGTAAGTGGAGCTTCAATGGACTGAGTAAATGTCATTCCACTCACTTGAACTGACGAAAATAAACTTCCACTGTAAAATGAAAAATTAATAGTTTTTTACAAAATTTCATTTATTAAAAAAAATAAAGTATCTAGAAAAATTGTCAGACCTTCCGTAACTCTCATCGTAAGAATTAAAAACATCGCTGGCATTAATATTGACAGTGATGCTGCCCCTTGGTCTTGTTCGCTGCTGTAGACGACATTCCTCCTCCAATCTTGCTAAACGTTCATATTCTTCGCGAATCTCCTGAGGTGTTTTTGTCCGTTGAATTATTTCCCATCCTTCAGTTTCTAATCCCTTAATTCCCAGTGAATCGTAAATTGCCCGTTTGTGAGGATCACTCAATACTGATATAAATAAATAAATTTTTAAATTTACGAAAAGGAAAATTATTATCTAAATTCTGTAAAAATAATCACCTTCGTAAGCTTTTCTTGTACGATTAAATAAAACCTCAGCCTCTTTCTTATTATTAGAATTTGGATGTTTATCAGGATGGTACAATTTGCTGAGCCTACGATAAGCACTGCTGATGTCCTCATCGCTAGCCTGTTTTTATTAACAATTTCCATTTAATGACATTTTTGTACAATTTAAAATCAATTTACAAAATTAAATAAAAAATTAGAAAAAAAATCAATGAGGAAGATAATAGATTAAAGAACCTTGGAAATATTGATATAAAAAAAAATAAAGCAATTAAATATTCAATTTTTAATTAATGTCATTGCACCGGTTTAAATATCATCATAATTTAAAAAGAGAGGTTACGTGATATTCACGATTGATACAAGACAAGAATATAGATGTCACGTGGAGGACTCATTGAAAACTTGGTGGTTTTTTTTCTCTCTCAAATGAAGAGGTAAAAAATCGATAAATAGAAAGTAAAAATTTCTCACATTTCTTGGGATATTCAAAAATGAATAGTAATCATCTTCAATCACATTGTCTTGTTCACTTTCGTCTTCCATTATAATTTGAAAATATTACACAAGTTTCGCAAAAGAAATACACACTATTTGATCAACCTATTTTTTTTTTTTTTTTTTTCGTAAAGTTGTGTTGAATGTGTATATAATATACTTTGTATTGAATTTGTTTAATTATGAGTTTAATAAAGCGTGAGCTTTGATCACTAGACTCCTAGATGATCTCGTCGTGTTCCTGGCCTCCAGATGCAGGAAGCAGGTTACGAGAATTTTTCGATTTTTCACTCGGCGCGGTTTACCAACAATTTTGCCGTCACTGACTTATCATTGATAGATGGCGACTCTGTGCCATTCCATTTCTAAATTCTAACCAAACCTTAACCAAAAAAAGCGCGCGCGATCACATGATCAGAGTCGTTACAGTATCACGGGTGAATTTTATTTTAAAAATTTGTTTTTTTAAAATACAAGTTATATAATTAGTTAATTAGAATAATAGTTATCTATGTATAGTATTCAAGCTGATTTTATAAGTTATTTTGATTTGACAAAATGAGGAGAGAAAATTGTATGTATGTTTACAGAAATGATACACTCAGAGTATACAATCCAGGATATTTTTGGAAAATTTTGATTAATTTGAGGATAAAACGTTTGGGAATTGACATGAAAAAGATATAAAATTAAAAACGAAAATTGACGAAAAAGGTAAGAATGTTAAAATACAAAAAGTTATGATTTGTGATAAAGAAACGAAAGAAACAATGTGACAATATTAAACTTAACCTATAATTGTTTTTTGACGGTTGCATAATTGCAGGGGACAATAATATTTTAATGCATTAGGTATCAATAAAAACTATTATTATTATTAAAAGAGAATTTTCTTTCTTCCATTATTAAAATTGATAAAAATGTACATTTAAAAATTCTAAAATTGCACACTGTATCAGAAAAAAATTTTTGTATACGCATAAATAGTAATATTATTCAATGGCTGGTTGTTCAACAAAAATATTTACGTTTTAAAATCGAAAGCATAAAGCCATCGTTCATCAGTAATAGAGAAATTCTATACATATATGAAACGGGGCATGGTTTAATTGTCGCTTCGAGCCTTAATTTATGATCCTTTTCACAGTAAAAATTCTGTATCGTATGAATTTCACGTATATAATGTATTTGTATACATAATACTTTTTTTAAAAAAGGGAATTTAATAAAATACAATTTTAATTTGAAGAATAATTTCAAAAACAAAAATTACAATGAAAAATAAAAATAGAATTATTGTTTTTTCTATATTTTTGGCTAATTTATGTAAAAAAAAAAAAAGAAAGAAAACGAGTCACCCTATAGGAATATGAGCCATGTATGGGACGTGACCGCCTGGTAATAATCGTTCGTGTGTCTCGCTTGGTCGCGACAAACGAACGATCATAAAATGGCAATAAAAGCAAAGAAAATCTATGGACCAAGTCAAGGGGCAAAAAAAAAAAAAAAAAAAAAAATAAAGTATAAGGAAGAGAAGGCCCTTGTTCAAACCACAAGATTGCTTTGACATTCCTCAATCATAACAAAGGTGTCCTATTACCATATATGGCGTTCCTACCCACACATATATATATGTATATATAGTACGACTAAATACTTAAAAATGTCAATTTGCAAATATAAGTTCAACTTTCTTTTTAATATACACGTAATTAGTTACACTTATTTACTGCTTGTTTAAAAAAGAGGTGTTGAAATACTTCAAAAATTAAGGAAAATAAAACACAAGGGACACAATTTTTGGGGGGATTTATTTTTTTTTTTCAATATTTTTTCAATTTTTATGAAAAATCTCGAAAAGACAAATTTAAAAAAAAAATATTTAAAAATTTTTAATAGAGAAATTTTTTAATAGAATTATAATTAATTTGAATTAAATAAAAATATATATTTATTTTACAGATGAAAATTTCTAATGAAAAACCTGTAAAAGACAAAAAAAATATTTCATTACAGAAAATTATATATAAACATTTTATTCGAAAAATATTTAATTTAATATTTTATTTTATCAACTGCAGTAATTTTTTGAATCAAAAATTTATTTGAAATAAATACTTTGAATATTAAATATTTATTTATTATTATTATTATTATTATTAAATATTTGGCATTTATTTAGAATAGAAAAAGTTGTTGTAGTTTATTATTCAAAAAATATTTATTTACCAAATAAATATTTGATATTTATATTTTCAGTGAGAAAGTCAATTATTTGAATTTAATAATTTTTTTTTCAGTGCGAAAATATTATTTTGTTGAAAATTACTTTTAATTTATAGAATTAATAAAAATTAAAAATAATATATATTTTTATTAGTATATAGAGAAAACGAACATATGATCTATTTTAGTATAATTCCGTGGGTGAGAGCATCAACAATAATGTTAAATGATAAAAGAGAAACAATTGAACAATCGACCAGGTATGTTGGCAAACATGGTCATTGTGATTCTCTAACAATACCTTGTTATATTAGTAATACAACAGTTCGTTCACTCATGTATTACCATATTACTAAAAAATATCCGGTCTGGCGAAATGACGGTATAATTCCTTCTTTTTTTTTTACGCGATATTTTTTTTTTTTCTTAGAAAAACAGAAAATTTATATATCGTAATCGCTTAACTTTTCCAATAAATAGAGAGAATTTTATATTTTTATTTGAATTTTATTTTTAGTACATATAATATTAATTAGTAAATATTCAATTTTTGTATTTTTTTTTTTTTTTTGGTTTTGGGGTCAATGTAGGAGAATAATTTTTGAAATATGATAAATTTTCAAATGTTCAAATGTTGTTCAAATGCTGAAGTACGCAACGTTTATATAAACGATTTTAATTAATTTTACTATTTTTGTAATTGTTTATTTTTAATTATTACGCTCAGAGATATATTTTATTGGCAATTATTTGCCTTAAATAAAAATGTATTATCTATATATAATAAATTGTCTCACAGCCTAATAACTTTTAATTTGTTTTAAATAAAAAAAAATTATTTAGCCCAAATAATTTTAAATTTCAAAAAATTTTATTTGATTGAAATAAAATATTGATTTGAAAACAAATTCTTATTTGACTCTGAAACAAATATATATCTTTTCTTTGGGTATAATTTATTAATTTAAAAAAATAAATTATTTATTTATTTCAAAAATAGACGGGCTTACAAAAGAAAAGAAAATATAAAATATTTATAATAATAATAATAATATTTATAAATAATAATATTTTATAATAATTATTATTGGAAAAAATCGAATTCATTTTAACTCCACATACTCACGAGAAATATGGTATATATTTGTCTCCGAGTCTACTAACTCATTTATTTATTGCAAATATATTTTATTCCATTGAAATAAAAAATTTATTTGATCCAAAGAAAAATTTATTTCTGACAAATAAAATTTTTATTTACGCCAAATAAATAAGTTAGTAGGCTCTGAGAAAAATATACGTTTATTTAACTCAAATATATTTTATTTGATTCAAATAAAATCATTTCTCTGTGGGTGAAAAATCCATAAAATCGCAAATACAATTTTATATTTTTGTAAAGGTCGCCAAAAAAATCATTAAAATTAAATTAAAAAAATTCATAAATGATTATTTTCTATATAAAAATTTGAATAAACAATTTAATAATTATATTTATTGTTGAATCTTATTAACAATATACAACAAAATATATTTCTCTCATACACTCAGAGAAATGATTTATTTGAACCAAATAAAATATATTTGAGTTAAATAAACCTATATTTGTCTCAGAGCCTACTAACTTATTTATTTGGTGTAAATAAAAATTTTATTTGTCAGAAATAAATTTTTCTTTGACTCAAATAAATTTTTTATTTCAATGAAATGAAATATATTTGCAACAAATAAATGAGTTAGTAGGCTCGGAGACAAATATACCATTTCTCTGAGTGTATCGCGCAATAAGAGAAAAATATTTATATTATTTTTAATTTATTGTTAATTAATAAGATTCAATAATAAATATAAATTTGTGTTATTTATTTCAAATGTTGAAGATTTATATAAATATTATATAAATACTTAAACAAATGTTTATCAATGCTTAATGTCTAAATATTTTCTGTTTGAAATAATATTTGAATAATTAATTAATAATAATAATAATAATAATAATAATAATAATAATAAATAGAAGCACGTATCGTAATAATAATAATAATAATCATAATGCTTCTAAACTAAAGGGCATTTTTTTACAAATTGGCAAGCCTGTACATTAAAAAAAAATAAATTAATAATAATAATAACAATAATCAGTTTAACAACAGCATTGATTTTTTCTGTAATTCACTCACTACTTTCATTAATAATTTGCATATCTTAATTTTCAATGATTATAATAACAATGCAGCCAATTAATATAAAATAAACACACTCAGAGAAATGGTATATTTGTCTCCGAGCCTACTAACTTATTTATTTGTTGCAAATATATTTTATTTCATTGAAATAAAAAATTTATTTGAGGCAAAGAAAAATTTATTTCTGACAAATAAAACTTTTATTTATGCCAAATAAATAGGTTAGTAGGTTCTGAGACTAATATACGTTTATTTAACTCAAATATATATTTTATTTAGTTCAAATAAATCATAGACATAATGTATCTTTATAGTAATCTGTATGAATGGGCTTTGCCCGTATATTTTCAATAAATAAATAAATAAATAAGTAATATTTACAGTAATAAACGAGCTTATATAAAATTTAAATTATTGTTATAATAATAATAATAAATAATAATAATAATAATATGCCAAAGTTGTTTTTAAAAAAAGGAATGTTTTAACAAATTTAAAAGAAGTAATTTTTTATTAATTTATTTTTTTGAAAATTGATTTTTCTCCCTTTTAAAATAATAATTTTGTGGTATTACTGCTTGTTTTTTTTCTTTTATAACAGAAAAAAAATGATAAAATAAAAATTGAATGTACGTGTACTAGATAGTGATTTATCGTTCTGACAATCGAGTTGAGAAACCCTTGTTGGGCTGGTACGAAACGTTTCCTAGTCAATATTACCGCTTGTGACGTTAACCAATGAGCAGCAAGCTTACAAAACGCCAAGCCGCCCCAACATGGTGACCATTTCCGTTCCCCACTTTATAAATGAACAAATCGTCAAAGTTACTGCCTTCCCCACAGTTGTGTGGTACCAATATAAAACTTGACGTAAATTGTTTCAATTGAATATAATTTTTTTTTTTTTAAAGTTTTCATTTTACGTTATTTTTAACAATCTTTTTTTTTCAAAAAATTACAATGAAAAAAAATTATTTGATTCAAATAATCGCGGTTACTTAACTATTATCAAATAAATATTTATTTGAATCAAATAATTATTATTTGAGATGGTATTTGTTTCAAATACAGAAATTATTAATCCAAATATACAGATTATTTAATTGAAATAAATTTTTTTTCATTGTATAAAAAATATTTTATAAGTAGTTAGTGAAAATACCTTTTTATTTAAAAAAAATAAATAATAATAATAATAAATTTTATTTGGCTCAAATATATGTTTTATTTATGTCGAATAAAATTTTTATTTAGAACAAATAAAAAGGTTTGGTTGGTGCTGAGACAAATATACGTTTATTTAATAATTTAAATAAAATATATTTGGTTTAAATATAATTTTTCTCTGGGTGTATATTATTATATTAATATTATTATATTAATATAATTATAATTAATATAATATAATATTAAAATTAATATTTAATATTGAATAAATATGTTATATTAACATTTCATTGTAAAAAAAGGATTAAATTTTTTTATATTGCATTCATTTCATTATCATTATTTTCAATTAATTTCCGAATTGAATAAGAAATTCTTCCGGCAAGTAGTGTAGGTAAATTTTAGTCAGACTTATTACATATATTCACGATAATGTTCTTTATATATTAATATATAAAATATTTGTTCATATAATATATTTATTTTTAGGACCGCAGTTATTAAATTATTATCAATCCTTAATATTATATATAATCAATGCGGATTTTAAAAGTATATTATAAAATAAACGTATATAATGACTCATATATATTTTAAAGAATAAACTTTTGCAATAATGAAACTTTTTCGTATAAACAAAAAAACATTCGTACATTCTTGCACTTTTTTTAAATATATAATTTGCTTCCGACTTGGAAAAGGTAAATAAATTCTTAATTGTAATATATATGTAAAGAACCTTTTATTGAAATGTGATATAAAATTACTCGCGTGTATTTTTTGAGAAAATTAAAGATTTTTTTTTTAATAATTATTCTTACAGATTAAAATTAAAAAATATACTTTTGACACGTATACAATAAAATAAAATTTATATACTGTGGTCATGACCTCGATTTTCATTGTGATAATTACATATATATAGATTGCTCAATTTTGTCTTCGGAATGCAAAATAAGCATTTTTTTTTGGTTACATAAGACTATTGAGCATTATAAAAAATACAAAAACGTCAATTTTTCACATGTGCAACAAAAAAAAAAAAATTATGAATTGAATGCAGTAAATTAAAAATTAATTCATTTTAGTATAATTCAATACTCAAAGGAAAAAAGATGTATATTTGTCTCTCAGAAGCCATATATAAGTATTTTATTTTTTTAAAAATAAATTTTATTTGTTTTAAATAAATTTTATTTAAGTTAAATAAATTTTTTTTTAGTTAAAAATTTTATTTGTGCTAAATAAAATTTTAATTGCACTGAACAATTTTTTTTATTTGAAACAAATAAAAATGTTATTAACTCTGGAGACAAATTTTTTTTTATTTCATTTAAATAGATTTTATTTGTCACAAATAAACGCCAATAAAATATTTCTCTAGGTCAATAATAAATATGAAAAATTTGGTTAATTGAATTTTAAAAAATTTGTTTCTACACGAAGAGAAATGATTTATTTGAACCAAATAAAATATATTTGAGTTAAATAAACGTATATATTTGTCTCAGAGCCTACTAACTTATTTATTTGGCGTAAATAAAAGTTTTATTTGTTAGAAATAAATTTTTCTTTGCCTCAAATAAATTTTTTATTTCAATGAAATAAAATATATTTGCAACAAATAAGAGACCAATATACCATTTCTCTGAGTGTATATATATACTCTCTTTAAATTTAAATTAGTGAGAATTCGTTCATGAAAATTAGTAAAAATTTCTACTAATTTTTAGTTATTTTTTACTACAATTTTTGTTTAAAAAAATACTACCAAATCGAATCGTAATATTTTATTAAAAATTTAAGTGAAAATTTCTACTAATATATAATATTTAGTCATTTTTCACTAAAATTTTTTTGTAAAAAAAATACTGCTAAATCAAATCGTAATATTTATAGCTAAAAATTAGTGAAATTTTCTATTAATTTTTTTAGTCAATTTTCACAAAAAATTTAGTAAAAAATTATTAAATCAAATATATACTTTATTAAAAATCACTATTAACTTTAGTAGTAAAAATTAGTAAAAATTTCTTCTTATTTTTAGTCATTTTTGACTAGTAACTTTTGTAAAAAAAAAATACACTAAAAAAAAAATTATTTGATTCAAATACTGGTGTATTTGGTTATTATCAAATAAATATTTACTTGAATCAAATATTTCTTATTTGAATCAAATAAATGGTATTTGCTTCAATTACTGAAATATTTGATTCAAGTAAATATTTATTTGATAATAACCAAATACACCGGTATTTGAATCAAATAAATTTTTTTTTCAGTGTACCAAATCAAATCGTAATATTTTACTATAAAAATTAGTGGAAATTTCTACTAATTTGGATTTTAACGAATTCTCATTAATTTATAAATAAAGTGTAAGAAAACTGTATATAATTGATGCAAAGCAGGATTTTATTAATTAAAAGATAAATTTTAATTTAAAGCAAAAAATAATTAATTCAAAAATATCGTTGATTCTATTAAAATTGATTGATTGAAAAAAAAATTTTGTAGTCAACAGTTATATTTCCTGAATGAAAGAAGAAAAGTTAATTTTTTTTTTTTTGATAAATTATATAGTTTCAAAATAATTTATTATAATTGATTATAAATAATTGTCTGTGTTGGTTCAACATGTATATATATATATATATATATATATATATTAAAACGGGGAGGGATTTTGTTAGCAGTATATAGCATATAACTCCGCCTCTCTGTTCCCTCCACCTTTTGAATTTAATGTTGAGCTTTGACGAAGAAGTTGACATCAAGAGCCGGCCCCAATCTCAATTCTGTTTTAGTTTAGCTTTAGCCTCTTGTTGCTGTTAGTTCGATGTGCAACTCTTTTCATCAATAATATACAAAATTCACTTATATCGTCGCGTATTATTTTTTTAAATCTCGTTTAATCGTTTATTTCGCGAATTTGGCAAATTTCAAAAATTTGATTTTAATTTCTCCTAAAAAACAAAAGAAAACATTTATTATAGTGCAATTTAACGGTGCGATTACCAAATGGATTAAAAAAAATATTTGTTCTTTTTATTTATTTTTTAATACAAGTGTTTATATATAAGAATCGCTGATTTTTGCATATAGCCTGGATAATAATACAAGGAGACTATCTGAATGGATATATCTTTCAGTGTAAAATCAGTGTTTTTTGGATCAATTTTTTTTTTATTGGCTGTGAGTAATTTTAATTCAAAATCATTATATATTTATTATTATTACTATTATTTATTATTATTATTATTATTATTGCCCGTTATATTTTAATTATTTTTATTTATAAATTTTTTTTAATTTAATTTTTTGAGATATTTTAGTGTTTTAAATATACACAAAATGTCTTTAATTGAAACACCTTTGATATATGACAATTGTTTTTTTAATAATAATTAGAATACGCCATTTTTTTCAGTTTAAAATAATTTTTTTAAAAAGTCATAAATAATTAATTGTTTCTTTTTTAAATTTGGTTTTTTTTTTTTTTTTTTGTTCAAAATTTATGTGAATTTGGTTCAAAAAATGAAATACAGTTCAATGCGTAATGAGAAAAATAATTTATTCATTGAAAAAAATATAAAGTCAGAAGCAATGGAATTGTGGAGAATATTTTGTATTTTGAACATTTCAACAAGATTCATAAAACAAACCATCAGTAAATTTTGTCGAGTTTGTAAACTCCATTCCGCGAAACTTTCTGTTTAATGTCAACTATGTAGCCCGGTTTTCCAAACAAAGAGATAAATGTCTTTTCGCACGTTACAAGTAGAAAGGATAAAAACAATTTTTTATTAAAAAAAAAAACTATATTTGAAAAAAATTTTAATAGAAAAAAAATTTTGCCATAGAAGAATTTTTGATATATATATATATATATATATATATATATATATATATATATATATATATATATATATATATATATATATATATATATATATATATATATATATATATATATATATATATATATATATATATGATTAATATTATATATATATATGCGCATGATTATCCTCTAAAAATCATTATAGTTACAATTTTGATTTGAAAGAATTTTATTAAATATAATTATTTTTTAGACGAATATTCATTTTTTAAATTAGAATTTGACACAATTTCTCTTCAAACGAATTTTTATTGTATACAGAATTCTTAAAACGCCGAATTTTTATTTGTCTAAAATTGCAAATGACCGAAAAAACAATCGACAGAAAGATTTCAGCGCGTTTTTTAAAATTGACCAATCACGATTTTCATGACAATTTTTGGTTGGTCAATTTTAAAAAACGCGCCAAAATCTTTCTGTTGATTATGTTTGTTCGGTCGTTTACAATTTCAGACAAATAAAAATTCGCGGCGTTTGAAGAATTCTGTTTAATAAAAATTCGTTTAAAGAGCAATTGTTTGAAAATTCTAATTCAAAAAATGAAAATTCGTCTAAAAAATAATTATATCTAATAAAAAACTATCAAATCAAAATTTTAACTAATGATTTTTATGGGATAATCATGCGCCTCAACACTCAGATAAAAGATATGTTTGAACCAAAATGTACCATTTTTTTATATTTACCCAATTTTTTGGTTAGTTCAAACAAAATTTGTTTAATTCAAATAAATATTTATTTGATTTAAATAACTGTTTGGTTTATTTTAATAAATTTTTTGAACAAAGAAAAAATTTTATTTGAGCTATTAATAAACGTTTGGTTTATGCAACCAAATGTTTGGTTAACTGTATATCAATTCATTTATTTTGTTGATTTAACTAAAATTTGGTTGTTTCAAACGAATTTTTATTTCTGAGTGAAGGAAACCGTTTTTATTAATTATAAGGAATATTTCTTTAAATTTTTATTTTCGACTTCGAACTTTCGAACACAGAATCGGACATTAGTTTGAATATTTATTTTTATTTAAATAAATAATTAATAAAATAATAAATTAATTAAAAAAACAATTTTCGGAGTCAAAGGATTTCTTTTTACACCCAGAGAAATGATTTATTTGAACCAAATAAAATATATTTGAGTTAAATAAACGTATATTTGTCTCAGAGCCTACTAACTTATTTATTTGGCGTAAATAAAAATTTTATTTGTCAGAAATAAATTTTTCTTTGGCTCAAATAATTTTTTTATTTCAATGAAATGAAATATATTTGAAACAAATAAATGAGTTAGTAGGCTCGGAGACAAATATACCATTTCTCGTAGTGTAATCAAAAGAAAATTTTTCTACATTTAAAACATTTAAAGAACTTCTTTGAATTAAAGAATATTTATTAAAATATAATTAAAAAAAAAATTTATTTGATTTAAAAAGAAGATTGTTTAATTTAAAGAAATATTTTTTCAATTTCAAATAAAGTTTTATTTAAAATAAAAATACATCAAGAGAAATCTTTTTTAGTAGCATTTATATTTGGGACAAATATAAAATTTATTTAGCACAAATATAATTTTTATTTAATTCAAATAAAATTTATTTAAAATAAATAAATATATATTTGGCTTTGAGATAAATATATTAATATTAATATATATATCATAAAACATTTAATCAATTTTTTGAATTACGTTTTTTTCACAATACCCAGAGAAATATTTTATTTAAAACAAATACAATATATATATATATATATATGTGACGTTCCATGAGGAAAGGGATCTTAGCTGCAATAGACGCATTTTCCAGAAAAGATATTTAAAGTGGAGCGTCCCTGATTGGTTGAGACCCTCCATCGAAAATCAGCCCCACCACCTTACTACTACATCGTTCCTACAGCTCACGCTTACGACAAGTATACTAGTGTAGAAGTGGTGGGGATGGTTTCTGTAGTCCGTGCTGGAACGCGATTAACATGGTAATGATTAATGCTTTATAACAAAAAAACTAAATAGAAAAGTACAATTTTTAACTTTTGTATCTGAAAGAGCAACTCAAGATCTATCGACTGATATCAAAAACTCAATTTTCATTTTTTTGCAGCTAAGGTCCCTTTCCTCATGGAACGTCACATATATATATATATTTGAGTTAAATAAACATATATTTGTTTTAGAATCTAATAACTTCCTTAATTTGCGATGTAAATAAAAATTGTATTTGTCATAAATAAAATTTATTTGCAAACAAATAATTATTTATTTGAAACAAAATAAAAATTTATTTAGCTCTGAGACGCAAATATATCTTTTGTGTGCACAAATTTGATAGAATTTGTAAAGTTCTTTTTTTTTTTGAATGTTTGAAATTTTAATCTTTGATATGGATTAAAGCTTTGCATTTTATTTTAATTTATTTTTGATATTAAAATAATATCTCATAATTTGCTGTGATTTCTTTAATTAATATTCATATATAATTCTTGGAATCAAGAAAAAAATTCTTTCACGCAATTAAAGAATATTTTTTCAAATAATTTCCAAAACAATAAATTCTTGGAATCAAGAAGAACTTCTTTCAATTAAGAAAATAATTCCTCGCGCAGTTTATAAACAAAAAACATTTTTTTTCTTGAAATTAAGATTTTAAATTAAGAATTTTTTAAATGGAAAAATATTTTTTTCGCCATTGACATGAAAAAGTGTCTTTTTTGTGCTTGTTTTGGGCAGGTGAATAGATATTTTAATCATTTTTTTTTAATTTTCCATTGATCTTATTTTTCCAAATGAACCACCTATTTCAAAGAATTATTATTACAAATTCATTGAAATCTAAATAAATATTATTAAAATTAAAATTATTAAATTTTAATTAATAAATTAATTAAATTAATAATAAATAAATAATTAAATAAATTAAAATCGACATTAAGAAATTATTTTTAAAAATAATTTCAATGAAATTGTCTAACAACCAATAAATTATTAAAAAGTCTCGAAACGAACATAACCTTTAAATTCAAGTCATTTTTGGCGGAAACTCCACCTTCACTTGCGGCTGTATTGAAAGTCTTGAAATTTACATAACCTTAAAATTTATGTCATTTTTGGCGGGAAATACAGAGAGAGATGAGCGAAGGGGGAAGGACCTACTGCTTTATTAGGTTCTTAAAACAAACTTGCGGACTTGCGGCTATATTCAAAGCCTTGAAACGAACATAACCTCAAAATTTAGGTCATTTTTGACGGAGGAGGGGAAATGAGTGGAGGGAGGGGAACTTGTGGCTATATTCAGAGCCTTGAAACGAACATAACCTCAAAATTTAGGAGGGGGACTCCCCCCTCCTAGGTCAAGAATTCTTGAAACAGCGCCGGAGGTGGCGGCGGCGATATCTTTTTGTAATATAGGAAGATTATATAATATATATATATATATATATATATATATATATATATATTTCTTTAAAAGTGTTTTACTTTCTTATAACAATGGCGAAAAAAATAGCGTATGTGGCTCGCACGTAGTAATTTTTAGGTTCGGATGATTTCAATACTCGCTGTCTGTGCGACTTCGGTTCGACTTGGCTCGACTTCGTCTTATCTTTAGTTCGAAAATTTATAAAATTATAGGAAAAAAATTTTGATCATAAATTAAGAAAATATTTCTTCATTAAGATGAGAGGAAAATAAAATTATATCTTTGTCTCATATGAGAAAGCAAAAAAAATAATAAAAATAAAAATAATATATACGATAGTATCTTTTTTATTTAAAAAAGCACTATTTAAAAATTGTTTCTGATGAAATTGTACTTTTAACAGCTACTTAGGCGGAAAGTTGAAGGGCTATTAAATGTCATGTTTTGATGTATATATATTTCTTTATAAAATATTTTTGGTCGGTGAGGGATGAGGGAGGGGAAAAATCATCTTGTTTGCATGACGGCATTAAGGGGGGGAAATAGGGGGGAGAAAATTTACGATTGGCGCCGTGATGATTCCTGATGTGTCGAAATTCTAACTTTGTATATATATATATAAATGTGCCGCGTGCCGGCGGAAGTTCCAAAGAGTCCCTTGAGATACTTTAGAATCGTCTATGCAGAATCATTGGATGTATATCGCTTCGTATCTAAGCAGACAACAAGCTTGAAGAAGTGCTAAGTGCTCAGCTGTTCGTGACTTGTCAACCGCGTGTTGCACTCGGCATTTTAGGGTATCGTACCATGTTCCTGCACGTCGCTTTAAACTCAAGTTATCATTCGGTCTATATGTCTCACTTTGTCTCTTTTTATATTTAACATTTTTTTTTCTCACTCCCGAATATAATAAGAACACGCTCAAAATCTTTGAAGATATATATATATAAAAAGGCAGCCTTCTTTACAACATGTATTTTATTAGATTTTTTTTGAACTAGTATAATAACCTAATTAACTGATTTAACAATTATAAACTTAATTAATTTATTTATTTACAAAAAATACAGAAATAGAAATTTTTTTTATAAATTGGAAAAAATGTGCAGAAGCACTTCCCACTTGGAAAGATTCCCCGAAAAGTGCCCCCTGGAGGTTTTATCAGAATTCTGCCGGAACTTCCAACGTAATTCCGTCGGAATTCCATCGGAGCTCCAAAGAATTTCCGATGGGATTCCGACGGAATTAGGACTCTAAAAATTTTGAAAAAAATTAATCAGAATTCCGCCGGTACTTCCAACGTAATTCCGTCGAAATTCCATCGGAGTTCCAAAAAATTTCCGATGGGATTCCGACGGAATTAGGACTCTAAAAATTTTGAAAAAAATTAATCGGAATTCCGTCAGAATTCCGTCGGAATCCCATAGGAAATTCTTTGGAACTCCCATGGAATTCCGACGGAATTACGTTGAAAGTTCCGGCGGAATTCTGATAGAACCTCCAGAGGGCACTTTCCGGTGAATCTTTCCAAGTGGGTTAATAAATAAATAAAATTTTGTAAATTATAAAAAAACAATGCTAAAAAAAAATTTCGCAAAATATTATTGTTTTCCAATTTTATAATAATTATATGCAATTTTCTTGTCGGAATTACTGATGGGAAAAAAAAAGGGAAAAGATTTACCAAAATTCTCCATGAATTTTAATTTTAATTATCAACTAATTTGAATTGATGATTTTTTTGTTGCAGAAATGATTGACGAAAAATGGTCTCACATTTAGTTTCAGTACCTGGGGTAAGTGATCTATTTTTTTAATTTAATAAATTTTATAATATTATATAAGATCTTTTTTATCGAAGACACAAACAAATTTTGAAAAAAATATTTATATACATAGTACTTCTGAATTTTGAATTAGCAAAAATTTCTACTAATTTTTAGTAATTTTTCACTAAAATTTTATTTTAAAAAATATTACTAAATCAAATAATAATATTTTAAATTAGTGGAAATTCTACTAATATTTAGTCATTTTTCACTAATTTTAGTAAAAAAAATATTAGTAAATAGTAATATAATAAAATAATTAAATAAAAATATAGTAAGTAGTAAATTAGTAAATTATTTCAATAAAAATTAGTGAAAATTTTTACTAATTTTAAGTTATTTTTTGCTAAAATTTTAGTAAAAAAATCATTACTAAATAGTAATATAGTAAAATGTACTAAAATACGGGAAAAATGTAGTAAGTAGTAAAATAGTAATATTTTAATAAAAATTAATGGAAATTTCTACTATTTTTTAGCAAATTTTTAACTGGAATTTTAGTAAAAAGAATCATTACTAAATCAAATAGTAATATTTTAATAAAAATTAGTGAAAATTTCGACTATTTTTTAGTTTTTTTTTCACTGGACTTTTAATGAAAAAAATCATTACTAAATAAATAGTAGTATTTTATTAAAAATTAGAGAAAATTTCTAAACAATTTTTTAGTCATTTTTTTTATTGAAATTTTAGTAAAAAAAAATCATCACTAGGGTCAGTTGGGCTAAATGGGGACAGGGGGTAAATGAGGACAAGAGGTTTTGGAGCTTAATTTACAGTTTTAAAATTAAGTTTAACGTCAATATTTTAACCTCAGATCACCTGCAGAAGGTTTTGAGTATTGCCAAAGCTTTTATCTTGACAATTGGCAGCAAGATAAAAAAAGTTATCGTTCAATGCAGAAAAACTTGAAAATCAAAGTCAAACTGTTTCAGTATTTTGTCTCGCATTTCAAAGAAAACAAACTTAAAAATCATACCAAATTTTTTTCTTATTCCATATGACTCCCATAACAGAAATTCACTTGAATTTTTGATTTTTATCAATTTGGTTAATAATGACAAACTGTCCCCATTTACCCCAAAAATTTGAAAACTCAGGGTAAATGGGGACAGCTTGTCATTATTAACCAAATTGACAAAAATCAAAAATTCAAGTGAATTTCTGTTATGGGAGTCATATGGAATAAGAAAAAAATTTGGTATGATTTTTAAGTCCGATTTTTTTTCTCAAATGCGAGACAAAATACTGAAATAAAAAAAAATAAAAAAATTTCAATTGGTTCAACTATTATATATATATCTACTACAAAATTTTTTTTCAAGTTTTTTCATCCCTTAATACAGTAATATACTTAAGGAAACTTTTTTCTTAAAACTTTCTTAGAAACTATGCTGTCCCCATTTATCCCGAATTTTATTAAATTTTCTAAATTTTGGGGTAAATGGGAACAGTCAGTTTCATGCGTTTAAAGCTTATCTAAATTTTTTTCTGTTGCATAAAATTAATTCTGGGAACGTAAATAACAACTTAAAAAAATATAAACCCGCAAATATTACCTTTTAAAGAAAGAAACTTACGTAATTGAAAAATAGTGATTTTGTCCCCATTTACCCCAACTGACCCTAAATCAAATAGTAATATTTTACTAAAAATCAGTGAAAATTTCTACTACTCTCTAAATCTGAATTAGTAAAAATGTCTACTAATTTAAATTAGTTACTCACTTTTTGCTTTAGAATTAGTTAAATTTTACTAATTGTTAGTAAAATTTACTAATAATTAGTAAAATTTTACTAATTCAGAAGCAAAAAGTGAGTGACTAATTTAAATTAGTGAACATTTTTACTAATTTAGATTTAGAGAGTAATTTTTAATCATTTTTCACTGAAATCGATCAAATCACAATAGTAACATTTTTACTAAAAATTACTACGAAAATTTCTACTAATTGAAATTAGCAAACGAATTCTCGCTAATTCTTTAGAAAGTAAATGATAATAATGAGATAAATTTTTATGAATCCTCTATTATCATTTTATGATATAATATAAAAGATTAGGTATATCAAATTCTATATTTATATATAATTAAAAAAAAAGAAAGGTGCACTGCAAATTGTTTATTTATGAAATTCACTCACTGATATATATATATACATATTAGTAGGCGTCACTTTTCTCTGTTATCAATTTGGATGAGAAACGAATGAACCCGATAGACAAGGAGAGGTCACGGCCTTTGAAAATATTTCGCAATTATTGAAACTGCGCTTCATCATTACTTTTTCTTGATTTTATGAATGGTCTTATTTTGTTTTATATTTAATTTTCTTTTTTCTCACCTTTCTTTAAATATATAATTGAATTTTGATTTCAATAATTCATTTTCCAATACACGGGATTTTATAGTTTTAGAACTCCTAATTTTTTTATTTTTTTTATTTATTATAATATTGCGGTCAATTAAAATGTGAATTAGGGGGGAAAAAATAATTAAATGAATGGAATAAGTATATGTATATATAGGTTATATACATAACTTATTATCATTTAAAAGAATAATCGCCAAGGTCAGATTATGAAGGTTTAATCTTACACTCTTGGAAAAATCAATGCATATCACATTGCCTTTTGCTTCAAGTTCTTCCTTTGAATTTATTATTCTTGCCTGAAGCGATACTGAAAATTTTTTTGATTATGTATTGAATTTGTTGGTTCGATTCATTATTTTTTTTTTCCTCATGATTTTAAAAAAATTTATTTTATTCGTTTTTACAAGAAAAATTTTATTAAGCAGTGAACAGAAATTTTTGAGTAAAAAATTTTTTAGATTTTTTTTTTTTTATTTCTATTTTTAATTTTCTTTTAATATTCCTTTGTTTTTTATTTATACGGGTTGATTTAACGAGAAGGTGTTTTCTTGGAACCACAATGTATATTGTTAATAAAAGCAATGCGCTTTAATTTAATGGTCGCTAAACGACGATGTAATTTCTCAACGTCGACGACGTGATGCACTTCTTCGGTAGCTCGCGTGCCACTTCATATATGAATACATCTTAATTTTTTTTTTTTTTAATACATTTTTCTACAAATAAGATTTTTTTATAAAAAGAATTTTTTCTTCACCAAATTTTCCTCAATTGAATAAATGTAGAAATTATTTTTTATAAATAATTTTCTGAATATTTAAAAAGGAGGTGTTGATTTTTTTATTGTAAAATTATATGAAAATAAAAAAAAAAAAAATTTTTCAAATCTGTTATCTGAATTATATAACTATAAAGTCAAATTGCAAATTAACGATCTACCGAGATCGTAAGTTTCGCATGACATAATACGGATGTCACAACACTCTGCCGTTGTTTATAAGCTTCCTGTGACGAGACTTCAAACATCACAAGCTCGTAACACAATTATTCTTAAAAGCTATATAGTAGAGCCTCTTTGCGATCTTCTCCATTTTCGCGTTGTTTTCCTTTTCCCTTTGACGAGATTTTTAAAATATTTTTTAATTTTTCCGGGGGGTTTTTTTTTTAAATAGACGATAACTTATATGTGTATGCTATTTTGGCTAAAAAAGTTTTTCATTTTTTTAAACAAAATATTTCTATGAAACACTAATTTTAAAACAACTATTTTTTACACATTTTTTTATTTCTTTATTGTATTATTTTTATCACTTTTATTTTTTTACTATTTTTATTATTTTTATAATTTTTATAATTTTTATAATTTTTATTATTATTTTTATTAATATTTTTATAATTATTTATTATTATATTTTTATTTTATTTTATTTTATTAGTATATATGACAAATAAAAAAATCTTTTTTTTATTCAGGAGATGCAACAAGGAAATGGCAATCTCAGTTCCTCGGCCCTCTGCATCCTGCAGGATCCACTTCGTCCCGTTAAAATTAAACAGGAACCTCAGCAGCTGTCTCCAACTTTAACATATTCGTCCATTCATCAAGGTATGAATTTTCAGAAATTACATGTCACAATAAACACATTTAGACTATTAAGAATGATATAACACATTTTGATCGTAAATAATTTTAATATAATTATATCGTTCTTGAATTTCAAAATCGTTTTTGATATTCGCATATATTAATTTATAATAATAATTAAAATAACTTTCTTTAATATGAATTTCCCATTAAAAATCATTATATAATTAGAATTTTTATTTTAAAATATATTTTATTAGATATCATTATTTTTCACACGAATTTTCAAATTAAAAATTGAAAGATATTTTTTTTTTTTTATACAAATTTTTACATAATTTTTAGCTAACGAATTTTTGATTTCGCAGAATTTTTATTTTACAGTCATTTAATTTACATGATTTTTTTATTTGGAAAAATTTTAATTTAAGCTAATTTTAATTTAGTAAAATTGTCATTCAATCGAATTTTAATTTGTACGAATTTTTCATTGATAGAATTTTTTTAGACTCCGAATTTTCATTTGTCCGAAATTACAAATTGACCGAACAAACAATCGACATATACAGATTTCGGTGGAAATTTTTGAAAATTGACTATTCACAATTTTCTTGCGATAATTTTTAATTGGTGAATTTTTAAAATTGTGCCGAAATCTTTCTGTTCATTATTTGTCCGGATAATTTGTAATTTCGGACAAATGAAAATTAGGCGTCTTAAAAATTCTTTCAATTAAAAATTCGTATAAATAAAAATTCGGACAAATAATAATTTGTACAAATAAAAATTCGTTGAATTGAAATTTCTGTTATTTAAAAATTCGAATCACATAAAATTCAATTAAATGAGAATATTTCTAAATTAAAAATTCGCTTAAATCAAAATTCGTCAAAATTTGGTAAATTTTTTAATAAAAACCTATGTAAATTAAGTGGCTGTAAAATAATAAAATAATGCCAAACAAAAATTTGGTAGCTAAAAAATTTTGTTAAACAAAAATTCGTATAAAAAGAAATTCAGTTAAAAGCGAATTTAAAAAATGAAAATTTTGATTTTTATAGCATAACTCGGGATAATCATGCGTCCGAATGAAATAATAAATTAATATTATTATATTCTTAATAAATAATTAAAAAAAAAAATTATTAAATATTTAAAGTCACTTTCAAACAATATTTATAATAATTTTAATAATATTTAAAATATTTTTTTTTTTTCATTATTTTTTTCCTTCTAACGAATGGTGTATTTATATTTCAACAATAAAACAAACACATTTGTTGGGATTAAACAAATCGCAGTTTAGATAAATTTTCTCTAATCCATTGTTTATAAACAAAATAATTAACAGATGATAAAATGCCACAAATAATAATAATAATAATAATAATAATAATAATTTTTATTTTTTGCAATATTTTAGTTATTTTTACAACTATAAATATTATTCTCAACACATTGAAAATAGAGGGGGAAAAAATCGAGAAAATAATTCGAAAAATTATTGATATTAAAAAAAAGACACGATATTTTTATTATTAAAAAGACAATATATCGGAACATTTTTTTTTTTTTTTTTACAAAAAGAAAAGAACTTTGAGAGCTTGTGATGTTTGAGATAAATAGATAGAGAGAGAGAGAAAGAGAGAAAGAAAACTGTGTTCTAATAATAATATATATATAAAACGGAACGGTGACTCGAGAAGTAAAAAGGGGAACGACGATGCGGCATTTATGAAGAAAGGAGAGAGTAAGACAGAATTAATAGAGGACGAGGGACGCATGATATACCGCGAGAGCCTGCGTCCTGATCTTTCTTCACGCCGTTTACTCACATTCTCTCTTTTAACTTCTATATAATATGTCTCTATGGTGTTAAAGAAGAAGTCGTGATTTTTGACTAATGAATTTCACGAGAATAGAATAGAGACCTCCGGCGCACGATTAAGAAAATATTTTTCTTATTATAAATCATACAGAGGATGAAATTGATTTTCAATTTTTCGTTTCGACGCCTTTTCTAATTTAATTTTGCAAATAAAAATAAAAAATTTATTTGATTTAAATAAATATAAAAATATATAAATATTTATTTTATTTGAGTATGATCAAATAAATATTTGACACGCCATAAGGGACCTTAGAAGCAAACGAATTAGAGGTTATGTTTACTGTTATTTTACCTTTAAAAGTTACTTTTTAGTTTTCTAAAATTAATATCAGTTTTTATTAAATATTTTTGATGTAATGAAGATAAATATTAATTATTTCTATTGAGAGTTGATATTCATTGTGTATATTTTAATTGTTAAAATATAACCTATATTTTTTTGCTTCTAAGGTCCCTTTTCTTCATGAGCGTGTCATATATTTATTTCTATCAATTAATTATTATTTGAGATGATATTTGTTTCAAATACAGAAATTATTGATGCAAATATAATTTATTTGATGTAAATAAAATTAAATTTGATTCAACCCGTGTGGAAAAAGCCACGATCTTGCCCTCAAGAGTTCGGGGCCCCCGGCGGGGGCCCATGAGGGCTGATCCATATGGCGAATCCATGAGGGGCACCGTAGGGGCCCGCATGGATCGCCCTCATGATCGATTAGCAAAATTTTCTAAGTCCAAAAATCAAATATTTTTTTATCACCAAAAAATGAATGTTTATAATGATTCAGAACAACGAAAAACGCATTTTTAATAAAAATATATTTACACTTTTTTGAAAATAACACTCACACTTATGGCAAAATAGATGAGGGCCACAGTAGGGGCCCGCATGGATCGCCCTCATGATCGATTAGCAAAATTTTCTAAGTCCAAAATTCAAATATTTTTTCGTCAACAAAAAATTAATGTTTATAATGATTCACAACAATGAAAAACGCGTTTTTAATTAAAATATATTTTCACTTTTTTTGAAAATAACACTCACACTTATGGCGAATCCATGAGGGGCACCATAGAGGCCCCGCATGGATCGCCCTCATGATCGATTAGCAAAATTTTCTAAGTCCAAAAATCAAATATTTTTTCGTCAACAAAAAATGAATGTTTCCAATGATTCAGAACAACGAAAAACGCGTTTTTAATAAAAATATATTTACACTTTTTTTGAAAATTCACCTGAGATGATTCATGATAATAATCATAAAGCATATAATTAATTATATTTTATAAATTGCATTTGATTGGAAAATATAATTTAATATCTTAACTTTAACTAAATGATGTTAAGCACTTTTCTTTGTTAGGTATTTTTGAAGTTTAAATAGCATCAAGAAGTTAGCATTCGTTTTGAAGTAGCGTGCGTAGCGTAGTTGGTAAAGCGTTAGACTCATAGTCCGTAGGTCGTAGGTTCGATTCCCCCCATGCGTTAGATTTATTTATTTCTCAGGTTTGCGTTTAATCATTAATTCTATGTATGAATTAATTGAAAAATGAAAATATCCGTTAATAGTATGCATAAATTACATATTTTTTAATTTTTTAATTAATTAATTTATTATTACTTTTAATTATATCCGACAGTTAATTAATTAGAACGTTAATTAATAAATTCAATTTGAGTAAGAATTTAATTTAAAATTGAATAATTATTAAATAAATACGTTATTTATTCATAACTTAAGCTTATTTATTATTAATTAACTTTTATTATTAATATTATTGATTAAAAAACATTATGGCAAACTTGAGGGCAAGATGAGGGCAAACGTGAGGGCCCATAAGGGCGCCCGTAGGGGCACCCTCATGGATCGCCCATGCGGGCGCCCTCATCGATGAGCATGTCGTTTCCATGAGGGGCCCCTATGGATCATCCATATGCGGCCCTCATGGCATGAGGGCGATCCATAAGGGCCCCCGCTGGGGGCCCACATCACTTTTCCACACGGGAAGTAAATATTTATTAGATAATAGTCGAGGTATTTAAATCAAATAAATTTTTTTTCCCATGTACAAATAGAGGTTAAAATAGATAAAATGTAGGAAAACTTCAATAATTGATTTTTTTTTTAAATAATCATACATAAATCCATATTTTGTTATTTCAAGAAATTTAAACAAAATTACATTTCTTACCACAGTAAATATTATGGGGTATTATTTTAATTACAAAGTAGATTAAAATAGGATGCAACGCTTTAATCCTAAGATTAAAATATAATCCATCCAAAGATTAACATTACAAACTTTCAAAAAACTTGGAAACGTTTATTTTCAACAAAAATTTAAAAAAAAAACAATTTAATCCAAAAAATAGATTATTTTAATCTTTTATGGTATATAAATTTAATCTGTAATGTTTTTTAGTACCTCATAATAATTTACTATGACATAATCTTTCAATTTTATGGGAAAAAAATTGTGTAATATCACAGAAAATTAAAAGGCATTAAAATAAGCTGCAACGCTTATTATTTTAATCCAATTTTGCTTATTTTAATACCAAAATGGATTAAAATAACCAAAAGTGGGATTAAAATTATAAGCGTTGGAACTTATTTTAATGCCTTTCAATTTTCTGTGTATATTATTTATATAAAAATGTTTATTATTATAAACTAGAATTTTTAATTTTAAAAATTTGCTGTGTTTTCCAAAAATTAATTCTTAGTATCTTTTTAGTACTTTTTTCGAAAATAACATATTTTTTTTATTTATTTTTGTCTTAGAAAAAGAATTTTAGAAATTCAGGAACGAGAATTTGAGGCAAAAAAAACGCTTTTTAAGAAACGAAAATTTTGAAAATGGAAAATCATTTAAGAAAGTCAAGTAATTGGAAGAAAAATTGATAATTTCAAGGAATTTAAAAAAGAGAAACTACACGCAAAAAAATCTTTGCCTGAAACAGCGATAAGTTTCTCTGGAATAGCGATATATTTCTCAAAAATAGAGAAAACTTTCGCTGTTTTAGTGAAACATATCTCTGTTTTGGATAAAAATTTTTTTGCATGTAGAATTTGTGAGAAAAATCGATAATTTTATCCGATTTGTAAACAAATCAAAAAAAAAAAAAAAGAATAGGTTTTTGCAGGAAAATGAGAAAATTTAATTTAAAAAAAATTTCTTGACATAGACGCTCACAGAATTCAAGAATATTTTTAAATGAAATTTTCACTGAAATAAAATTTGTTTATTAAATTTACACCAACATTGAAATACGGAAAATTTACGAACACAGAAAATTAAAAGGCATTAAAATAAGCTGCAATGCTTCTTATTTTAATCCAATTTTGCTTATTTTAATCCATTTTGGTATTAAAATAAGCAAAATTGGATTAAAATAAGAAGCGTTGCAGCTTATTTTAATGCCTTTTAATTTTCTGTGAAAAAATATGAAATGTCAAGGCGGCAATTTCATCTTTAAATTTCAAATTATTATATATTAGAAAAAGAAGAATTTTATCAGCTTCTCGCACACGCGAAGATGTGATTTTATATGCTCTGTATGGTTTATAATCATGATAAGGAAAAATTATCAATGAAGTATCAAGTTTCTCCATCATCATTTGAAATGACGATGATGGCAATTATATGTGACTCATATACAATTTTATCCTTCTCACTTTTTTTTTTCGTCCCTCTCTCACACCGATTCCTCCGTGACTCGTTCTTTCCTGATTACATTCTTTCTTTGTAGTTCTTTTTCTTTCTTTCTCTTTCTCGAGGGCGCGCATTCTGGTGATTAGAGGATAATATCGTGTGTGTATGTGTGCAACTTGACACTCGACTCGTAAAAAACTTTCTTATCTACTTTAACTGACTCCTTTGGTCAATTATTCCAAGCGGCAGAAAATACGAGTAACGAAAGTCGAGCTGCGCTGGTGACATTAATTGAGGCGATAGCCAAATTATAATGCGTATTAGAATTATAAGATAAAGGAGAAATATATATAAATAAATTTATATATAATAAAGAATTCGTAGGATTGGCTATCAGATTCAGGGGATAATTTTCGAATTGTAAATATATGTACACGTGTGCTTCATTTTTTATAATTCCATATGCAGGAAAAAAAGTAAAGTAACTTTTACTATATATACTTGTACACCCAAAGAAATGATTTATTTGAATCAAATAAAATATATTTGAATTAAATAAACGTCTTTGGCTCAAATAAATTTTTTATTTAAATGAAATAAAATTTATTTGCAACAAATAAATGAGTTAGTAGTAGGTTCGGAGACAAATATACCATTTCTCTGAGTGTAAAGTAAAACCAAAACTTCTGGTAATTTTTGCCTTGGAATTAAAAAAAAATTACTTCTGAAATAGTAAAATTTCCTATAAAATTCCAAAAATAGGATTTACTTTGAAATTTAGTAAAAATTACACTGAAAAAAAATTTATTTGATTCAAATACCAGCACATAAAATTAAAAGGTATTAAAATAAGCGTTGCAGCTTATTTTAATGCCTTTTAATTTTCTGTTAAAACTTAATAGAAAAATATAACTATTAAAACTTGCTAGAGGAAAAAAAGTACTAAAATTTACTAGAAAAAGAAAGAACTATGAAAATTTACTTAAACTTACTAGAGGAAAAAAAAATTACTAAAATTTACTGGAAAAAAAAACTATGAAAATTGACTAAAACTTACTAGAAAAATAGAGCTATTAAAACTTGCTAGAGGAAAAAAAATTACTAAAATTTACTAGAAAAAAAATTACGGCATACGAAAATTTACTAAAATTTACTAAAGGAAAAAAAATTACTAAAATTAACTAGAAAGAAAGAACTACGAATATTTACTAACACAAAAAATTATAAGGTATTAAATTAAGCTGCAACGCTTATTATTTTAATCCATTTTGGTATTAAAATAAGCAAAATTGGATTAAAATAATAATCGTTGCAGCTTAATTTAATACCTTTTAATTTTCTGTGAGATTATTTGGCTGTACACAAATAATATAATTATTTATATCAAATAAATATTTATTCGTATCAAATAATTATTATTTGAGTCAAATGGTATTTGTTTCAAATACAGAAATTATTGATTCAAATATGTACAATTTATTTAATTCAAATAAAAATTATTTGGTTCAAATATATATATTTATTTGATAAAACACTCAGAAAAATGGTACATCCAGAGAAATTTTTTATTTGAACCAAATATAATATATTTAAGTTAAATAAACGTATATTTGTCTCAAATCCTACTAGCCCATTTATTTGGCGTAAATAAATTTTTTTATTTGAATCAAATAAAAATTTATTTGAATCAAATAAATATATATTTGGATCTGAGACAAATATACAATTTTTCTGGGTGTATATTATTGTCTCCGAGCCTACTAAACACATTTGTTACAAATATATTTTATTTTATTTAAATAAATAAATTTATTTGAGCCAAAGAAAAATTTAATTAATGAAAATAAAATTTTTATTTACGCCAAATAAATGAGTTAGTAGGTTCTGAAACAAATATACATTCAAATATTTTTTTTTTTTTTGGTTCAAATAAATCATTTCTCTGAATGTAGTCAAGTAATTGAGTATTTAAATCAAATTTTTTCTTTCAGTGTATACTTTATTTTTGTTTTCTATTTTTCTTCCTGCAGAATAAAATTATAAAAAGTTTTAATTACTGTTTTTATGTATAAAGAATGAAAAGAAAATCTTTGCTCAATTTCTTAATTCTTAAATTTTTTAATTTTTTTTCGAAAAAAAAATATTTCCAAGTATTTCTAAATACAATTTTTTTTATCAATTCAGATTTATTATGTACTCCTTTAAATGTCTTTTGAAAAAATGCATATGGAATGATTTTGAGTCTTCAAAAAGTGTAAATATCAAATTTCAAGGCCTCTCATAGAGTATATGTTGTCGAAATTCAATTCTCGTTTAGATTTATGATCTCGAACCAAAACTTTTGGGTGTCCACTATAATAAAAACATGGGTAAAATACGGTATTTAGTTCGTTCAGAGAGGTATAAATAAATCCCTTATAGTATGAAAAAAAATTACTTTTTTTCATTTTCCATTCACATATTGGGAAAAGAAAATATTTCCTTCGGATTTTGTCAGAAATATATATGCGACGATTTTTTTTTATAGCAAAAATGTCGATTCACTACTCAAAGGGCTGAAAAGAAAGTCTAAATTTCAACTCGGGTTGAAATCAAATAAATATTTATTTGAATTAATTATTATCAGTCAATTAAATATCAAATACAGAAATTATTATGGAAATTAGAAATTATTATATCAAAGTTTATTTAATTCAAAATTAAAATTAGTTGGTTTAAGTAAATATTTAATTGATAATAGTATAGATATTGATTATAGTAATTAATTATTATTATTTCACTAATAATGATTATGAAAAATAATTATTTTTTTTATAATATTATATAATAATATAATATATTTATATAATTAAATTATAATAATTTTTTTTATTATTAGAAAATAATTTTTTTTTCGATATTAATAGAGATATTAAAAAAAATCGTTATTTTTTTGTATTTTATTTTATATGGGAAATGAAAATAGTTGAATTTAAATGTCATCGCGAATTTCGTGTTTTAGTCATGATGATCCTGTGTAACTGTTGTCGTTTGGTATAGCAATAAATCAGTCTGAAAACTAAAGCCCAGTTCTCTTGGATTAGAGGCCGTAACTCACCCGCACACACTAAATACTCTAATTCTCGAAATGCGAGCTTTTCCATTTTATGCAATGCCAAAATTAATATAACAAACTGAAAATAATATTTTCGTTTTCAAGTTAAGTTTGACTTTCAATTATTTTTCATTGATATATATATAATTTTAATTAATGATACACTCTCTAAATCTGAATTAGTAGAAATTTTACTAATTCAATCAGTACTTTTCATTTTAACTGAAGTTTCAGTTATTTTTTTGAAATTTACTAATATAATTAGTGAATATACAAGCAATAGAAAATGACTTATGTAAAACAGTAATTTGTATATAACATAACCTTTAAAATTAACTATTAAATCAGTGCCGCCGCCATATATTTATATTACTGATTCAATCAGTAATTGAAATTTTACTAATTAAATCAGTAAATTTCTACTAATTATCAGTTGCTCAATTCTCGCTATGGCAATTAGTAGATTTCTACTGCTACACCCAGAGAAATGATTTATTTGAACCAAATAAAATATATTTGAGTTAAATAAACGTATATTTGTCTCAGAGCCTACTAACTTATTTATTTGGCGTAAATAAAAATTTTATTTGTCAGAAATAAATTTTTCTTTGGCTCAAATAAATTTTTTATTTCAATGAAATAAAATATATTTGCAACAAATAAATGAGTTAGTAGGCTCGGAGACAAATATACCATTTCTCTGAGTGTAATCAGTGAAATATGACTGATTCAGATTTAGAGAGTACAACAGCAGTTTGTAGATAACACATGAGATCCTGTGGATAACACAAGAAATTTTTTTCCATATTCACAGAAAATTAAAAGGCATTAAAATAAGCTGCAACGCTTATTTTAATGCCTTTTAATTTTCTGTGTTGATATAAATAATCCATTACTTGTCTATTATCAAATTATTTACTTGAACCAAATAATTATATTTTTAATATTATATAAATTGTATTTGGATCAATAATTTTTGCTCTCTAAATCTGAATCAGTCATATTAGATTCATCTGATTCATCTGAATCACTGATTAGCAGTAGAAATCTACTAATTGCCATAGCGAGAATTGAGCAACTGATAATTAGTAGAAATTTACTGATTCAATTAGTAAAATATAAATTACTAATTGAATCAGTAATATAAATATTATGGCGGCGGTCTCAAAATCTACTGATTTAATATTTAATTTTAAAGGTTATGTTACATACAAATTACCGTTTTACATAAGTTATTTTCTATTGCTTGTATATTCACTAATTATATTAGTAAATTTCAAAAAAATAACTGAAACTTCAGTTAAAATGAAAAGTACTGATTGAATTAGTAAAATTTCTACTGATTCAGATTTAGAGAGTAGTCTCCAAAAAATAGCTGATTTTATGAGAAATACACAAATCGGACTTGTGGAAAAATCAAAATTTTTTGTATACATATTGTTTTGTGATTTATCCAAATCTGCTTGTTTGAAACACTATTTCCTTTGTTTATAGGACAGGTTTTACAATTTGTCTATTCTAAACGGAAAAAAATCTTTATTTGAAACAGCGATATGTTTCTCTATAGAATAGCGAAAACTTTCGCTGTTTTAGTGAAACTTTTTGCTGTTCCAGGTGAATTTTTTTTTTTCGTGTAGAATGGGAATTCTGCTCTGTAAATCTGAATTAGTAAAAATGTTTACTAATTTGTATTAGTTTTATCACTTTTTGCTTCTGAATTAGTTAAATTTTACTAATATTGTATTAGTAAAAGTAACTAATAATTCGTAAAATTTTACTAATTCAGAATCAAAAAGTGATAAAACTAATTCAAATTAGTAAACATTTTTACTAATTCAGATTTAGAGAGTGGTTAACACAAAAAATTTTATTTCAGAAAAAATTTCGCCTACTAAAACCTTTATATTTATAAAAAAGAATTAATTTTTTTTTCTCTATATATTTTGTATATCTTGTTTGTAACGCTTCTTCTTCTTCTTCTTTTTTTTTTTTTTTTTTTTGCTTAGAATTGAAATTTTGAATGATGATATTGCATTTGACTGCAAGCGCATCATTCAAAAAGTGCGGCGACGTCGAATCAATCATGCGTATCCGTGACCTTGTTTATTTATTTTGAAATCAGGTCGTCGTGTAATCTTTGCCTTTACAAACGTATTTATAGATGCGTAGTAAACAAGGGCACACGGTTTAGGGGCAGTCAGTTACGCGAGATAACAAGAATCGCGTGTTATCATAATGTGCGTTACGTATGCATATATAAGATTGTTCTATGCACTCACATATATGCATATATATATATATAAATGACGATATTGGCCACAATTTTATTATTACAATCAATATATTTGACAGCAAAACTGATATAATAGCGCCGTGTCTCATTTTCTTTTTTTCATTTCAAAAAACGTGTGTTCAAAAACATTACTTTATCAGATTTTTTTTTCTATTAACGTATATATAGCGGGAATTCCCTAATGATCTTTACTCGCGAATTAATTTTTTTGTCCAATTATTTGGATAAAATTTTTTTATTTTGATTATTTGCATTTGTAAAATTAATGAACATTTGAAGTTGTCATATGAATGTTATGGTGATGTAAAGTAAACTTTACTATACTTGCAAAGTAAAATCTAAACTGTTCGGAATTTCTGCGCATGTCTGGTAACTTTTTCTCCGAAAATAGATTTTTTTATGACGTCACCTTACCTACCAGGTGGTAATTTTACGTAGATATTTATTTTACTGACGTATATATATATATAATAATACTGATTTCTATACATTTGTCGGTAAAATAAACTGAATTATAGGTTATGTTTACGGTAGTTTTACCTACCTTACCTACCAATTAAAATTTCCTTCTTATTTATACCTAAAATCGAAATCAGTTATTAAATATTTTAGATGTAATGAAAACTCAATAATTTCTATTGAGATTTGATATGTATTTTCAATTAAAAATATCAAAACATAACCTATAATTTTTTGCTTCCAGTTCCCTTTAGAGCTCATGACAAATAATGAATTTTAAAAATAAAAAATTCATTTTGAAAATGACAATCAATTTCTCTTTTTTCTTTTTTTCATTCGTCGATAGGTCGTTAGATAATTATAAATATATATATATATATATATAGTAATGCGGTTCCGTGGATGCGATGAGCTATCATTTAAAAGATAACCCTTTGCCCTAAGCTAAGATCACTCATTATCGTCATTTTACCCACGTTGCAATTATTGTGCGGCAAAATATATATGTATCCTACTCTGTTTATTCAAAAATCGTGTCTTAAAAAAAGAATTCCAATTTTCTTTTTTTGCAAAAAAAATCGATTAAAAAATAACACTTTTTTTTGTAATTTTTACTATACTAATTAAGGTATTATTTAAAATTAGCGAATACTGTGTGCGCGTGGCAAAAGGGTACCATAGGTATATCTTTACAGCTTATCATACAGGCATATCAAATTAAAGGGTGTTTAACAAGCGTGCACTGAAAATGATACAATTATCCCTCCAATCAGTCTAAATATCAGTTGACCTACACGTGCTCAAAATTTTACGCTCAATAAAACAATTTTATTATGAGATTTCATTTTCCCATATTTATATATATTATGAATATCCTTTTTCTCCTCCACACAAAGGAGAAAAATAATAATAATAATAATAATAATAATAACAATGATAATTATTATTATTAATGATAACAGTAATTATTTTCCGGTGCATGATTATCCCAATAAAAAACATAGGTTAGAAATTTTCATTTTAAAAGAATTTTATTAATAATTATTTTTCAAACGAATTTTTATTTATCGAAATTGGCATTTAATAGAATTTCGCTTTTTTAAACGAACTTTAAACAGAATTTTTATTCGTCAGAATTCTTAAAAGGCCGAATTTCACCCTCATAACAAAAGGATATCCATAGTCGATATCCTAGACATCAACAGCACATCCATAGGATATCCACAGGATATCCCGAAGACATCTACAAAATATCTATTGGATATTATATCGCAGAATATCCATGGGATATCCTTAGGATGTCCGTGGGATATTCTTAGGATATTCACGGGATATTTAATAGCTCAACATATATTTTTAAAGGTTAAAATTGTTAAGCTAATATAATGAATAATAATATAATAAAAACAAAAATCATATGAGCTTCTAATTTATTTTAAATGAAGATTTGAAATGCATTTTTCAAAGTTTTTAAATAAACTCATGCACTTAATGTATAATTAATATTAATAGTTATTCGTTATTTGCGGGGAAGAATTTATATTATTTAAAGCCAATTTATTTTCTGACAATATTAAGCATATGAATAAAGGAATGAATCACGAATGAGAAAAAAAATTAGTTAATAATTTTTCAAATTAAACAACTTTCTCGAAAAACAAGTTGCATTTTATTTTATTTATATAAAATTTAATTCACAGAATATTCTCACTCGTACACAGTAAAAACAAAGTCTTAAACCGTTTACACCTTAATGATAGAACGTCCAAGTGCCCGTCCTGCCGGAAGGCTTTTTTGGATGGCCCTATATATATGAGGGTGGTAAAGGACTCCGTTGTTGGTCTTCGGAGGGGACAGTTGTGTTTCTTTGATATAGTGAACGGCGATATTATTTTATTCGCCTACCCTAGTTTTTTTTTTGTTTCCGAGCATCAAGTTTCTATTATCTACCTATATTTAAATTTAAATTTGTGTGTGTCACATAGTAGTACTTTTAAACATTATACTTTTATTGCGCGCACGTGGCCGGCTTAGGTTATGTCTTCGACAACCGGTGTGTGCGTTTCGAGTCTGCGCATCTAGTGAAGTGGTCCCGCCATATCGAAAGTGCTACTTTTAACTAATTTCACGGCCATTCAAACACATGGGCTAAGCGAAGTGGTTCCAGCACATCGACTAGCCATCAACGACCTGACGTCATATTCACCCGCTTTCACGGATATTTAGGCGTATGGTATGTTTGTCTTGCTGCTTTCTCCTGTTTCCGTATAACTTTACCTTTTTTTTCTTTTTTTTTTTGAATTTTCGAGGGTTTTAAGTAACATTCATTTAATTAAATTTAAATTTACACCTTTACAATCTCTAAAATTTTTTCTTTTTTAAGGTTGATGGGCTTCTTTAAATTTTTTTTCTTTTTTTTTTTTCTCAATGGGATTATACGGCAGTACAGGCTTTTGGATATAAATGAAAATATAAATTAAAGAAGGAAGGAAGAATAAAGAAAACAACAAAATATATTAAATCTTATTTTGATTTTTGTTTTTTTTTGGTTTTATATAATTTTTAAGCTAAATTTGTATTAAGATTGATATTTCGTGCTAAATTATTATCATCTGAAATAAATAAATAAATAATTCAAGTGAATAAAAATGATTTCTAATTTAAATTGTCAGAGTTTGAATGGTCTCAGTCTCGACTTAATGTAACTGCTAAGCACTACACTTTTTATGAGTCTGATTTTTCGGTTGAATGTTCGAGACTGGGTCCATCCCTCACTCTCTTGTACTTTTATTCAATTCTTACACTCAATGAAGGTACGCAGGGAGATGTATCCTGTTTACTGATTGGCTTGTTTCTCTCGGACCCTACTAAAGTTGAACTATTTGTTTAATTGCTTACTTATTTAAGTTAAATTTATGAACGAAATGTTCCATAAACTCATTATTGTTTTAAGTTGAGGCGGATGCGAGTTTGGGGCCTATCACAGTTCCGGGACTTTTATACATATTTTGAATAAATAAATAATTTTGATAAATAAATAAATAAATATTACATATTTGAATAAATATATATATAGATAAGGAAATGGGTAATAACTAATTGAAACTTTAGAGAAATAGAATCTTTTTCCATGGTCAAAATGTCTTCCCCCTGATTCCCAATTTTTTGGGACTGGTTAGCACGTGCTTCTTTTCACATGTCTTCCCCAAGTAATTCCGGGCCGGGTCAACCCCGCGCCAACGCTCAACTAGTTCTGGATAAATTCAGACCTTTACTGGACGGACGTAACTCTTCTAGACCGGGATCGTCCGAATCATTGAACTCAGCTTCTGCGTCTCAATCTCTGACTTCGACACTTACATCTTTGTCACATCACTCGGCAATTGGGTTCGCTCGTTCGGAGAGTGACATCAATGAAATTGACAACTCGAACAAACGCAATTTGTCCCTCTCTCCTAATCATATTTCACCGAGCAATCCTATTGGTGCAGATGTCAGGAAAAGGAGTAAGAATGATATCCCCTCTCCTACTCAACTCGCAGAGCGAGTACCACATAGATTTGATTCGGGTAACAGGCCTAGTAAACGGAATGCTAAACGTCCGGATGAGGATCTCAATAACCCTGAACTGTACTGGGCTGCAGATGTCACTCATATGTTTACCCAGTACAGTGAAGATTCTGAGGGCCCTTACCTTGTTTTAATGGAATCCACGAACCCTAACCAAAATCTTGGTAAATATGATCCTCTAGCGATAGGTAAATTAATAGCAGAGGTTACTAGAGGCGAGAGACGTATCCACGTTACAGGGAGAAACCAAATAAAGATATTTTGCGTTAATCTGTCGGATGCTAATGCGATTCTGTCTTCACACTTTCTCATATCTTCTGGATATAAAACTTTTATCCCAGATTCTGTGGCATACAAAAAAGGTTTCATCAGGGCGAGTATACAACTTTCGGTAACGGATATCATCGTGAATTTAGATGCAGAAACTCTTAACATCATTGTATCCGCAAAAAGAAGACGCTCCAGGGCTGATAACAGCCTGCTTGATATTATTGATCTGGTCTTTAGATCGACCACTGTTCCGCGTTTTATATATTCTTGGAGCTCCCGCACGTTTGTTACTCCCTCCATTCCCATCCCAAAACGATGTTATAACTGCCAAAGATTTGGCCATGTTTCCTCACAATGTAAAGCATCTTTATCCACTTGCGAACATTGTGGTGATTCACATCAATCAGAGGGTTGTACGAAACCGGCTTCGTCGGACTTCTGTGTGAACTGTAAGGGCAATCATAAGGCTTCTTCTAGCACTTGTACAGTCTACAGAAATGAGTTCGAGGTGATGAAACTTATGTACTTAAAAAACATCTCTGATGCGGACGCTAGATCCTTGCTCAGGGATAGGGGTGGTTTTATTAAGAACTCAGTTCATTCTCCTATTGTTAAACAAGCTACAATTCCAGCTACTGTTTCATCGATTCCCTCTGCTTCAACATCTCACATACCTTCAACATCTGATACTATCAATCAACCAATAGATCCCCATTTTTCATTTGTCCAACCTATAGAATCCGTACTTAATCCCAGTGATTCTACTCACAATCAGGACATTTTTCTTTCACCTAGAGATCCATCCCTCATCAAAAATAGCACGATTCGATCAGATCTGGACAGTGACACGACGATGCACTCCCTGGATGATTCAATTGAGGAAGATTATCAGAAGGATGATCTTAATGAGCCTTTAACCTCCTGGAGTAACATAAAGGATGTCACAGAGAACGTCGGTGAAATTCCCAAGGCCAATATCACTCCTGCTCGTAAGAACCAAGCTTCACGTAACTCAACTCAAGCTACAGGTGTTTTGGTGCCCTCTCACCTAGAATTTGATCGTGTTTAAACTTCCCTTATAATCCATACCTCCGTTCGCGTGCTACTAGTCCCACACCTAACTCTTATAGCTTGTCTTATTTTATTACACTTCTGCACAATACCTCAGGATGCCCCATCCTAATTCTCATCGTTCTTTGAGGTGTGGCACCTGGAACGCTCGCAGCGTTCTGAATAAACGAATTAATATAGAGACTCTTCTGTTTGACCTAAATATGGACATTTTATCAATTACCGAATCTTGGCTATCGGGCCACAATCAAAGATGGGATGTTAAGGGATTTCGATCCTTTAGATGCGATCGTCCGCTCCGTCACGGTATCGGGGGGGGTGGCACGATGATTTTGGTTAAGAGGGATATTCTCGTGGAAATGCTGGATCTCCAGGGTTCATGGTCTGACGTGATGGAAGCTGTGGGTATTAGAATAAATACCAGTAGAGGTCCTCTTTTTTTTATCTCTGCCTACATATCTCCCTCAGCGAAAGTCTCTGCGGAGCATTGGATGGAACTTATTTCTCCTATCCCAGCAGATAGTAACCTGGTTCTTTTGGGAGATTTTAATGCCCACTTGCCTTTTTTCCCTCCATATCGTCTCAACCCAAGAGGAAAATCTCTCATGGACCTTATTGAAACAAGAAACTTAATAGTTATGAATGAGGACATTCCCACCTATAGATCCCCGGCGAATGGAGCAGAAAGTGTTCTTGATCTTATCCTCTTATCGCCTGCCATGGCGGGCTTTTCGTTCTCGGAAACTCTTCCCGACCATTTCGGCAGTGATCATTTTCTTGTCTCTCTCACCATTGATCTGGAAACTCAGTCTGCCTGCAATAGCTCACATAGGCTTAGACTGGACAAGGTGGACTGGTCCTACTTCTCCATTCTCTCGGATCACTTTATTGATTCTCTTCCGCCCTTTAGAAATTCTAATATCAGGGAGCGCTACGACTCCTTCATCGAATCCATTATCCGCAACCTAAAACAGGCTGGGGCCTATCTACCAAGCGCCTCCAGAAGCCGCTCTCCGATCAAACCTACCTGGTGGTCGCCGGAGTGTGACGGAGCTTTGGCGGATAGAACTTTGGCCAGGAGAAACTACATCTCTGATCCCAGTACGTCCAATTACGAGGAATATCTGAGGGTTGTAGAGAGGTCGGGCTCTATGTTGAAGAACATTAGACTGGAATCATTTAAGCTTCTTTGTAGCTCTATTTCTCCTCAGATGGGCTCTAAAAGAGTTTGGGGCTTGGTCAGAGCCTTCCAGGGCAAGCTGCCCCCCACCATGAATGCATCTAACGACCCTGACGCAGCGGCTTTCGCGGATTTGAAGAGAGAAATTGTTAGGGAAGAGGTTTCCCCTATTGAATTTCAGATGATGCCGGTGTTGCGAGAGGAGGACCCGTACAACCTCCCTTTTTCACGCGATGAATTGAATTGGGCCATCAACCTATGTAAAAAGGACTCTGCGCCTGGAAAGGATCAAATTCCGAATATTATTTTTCGCAAACTTCCCCTCTCAAGCCTTGAAGAGTTGAGGGATATCCTTAATGTGTGCTTTCGCTTTTCTATCTTCCCTGATTCCTGGACGGAATCTTTAGTTAAATTTATCCCCAAACCTGGGGGCAAGGGGTACAGACCAATCTCTCTTACTTCTTCAGTTGGCAAGCTAATGGAACGCTTAATTCAAAAAAGGCTGGATCACTATGTGGAATTTAACCGCTTGATTCCCCCCCACCAGTTTGGTTTTAGGAAGAACAGGTCAGTTACCGATTGTGTCTCGGTTCTTGTGGTTGATGTTCTCAAGGGGTTCACCTTGGGCCGGGGTACGGCTGCCCTTGCTCTCGATCTTAAGGGGGCTTTCAATGCCCTCCTTCCTTCTAAGATTCTTGACCATCTTGCACGCTGCGGTACTCCGACAAGGTTGAGAAACTTCGTCGCACACATGGTTTGTAGAAGGAACATCTCATTTAAGGAGGACGACCTAAGGACCTATGAATGTGGGGTTGGAGTTCCACAGGGAGGCGTTCTCTCCCCGTTGTTATTTAACTTAGCTTTGAGAGACATTTGCTCACGTCTTCCACCAGGGGTGCGGATTCTTCCATACGCCGATGATATACTACTTTACTGCCGATATACTTCCGTAACGGACGCCCTAAATCTCTTGGCTCAAGCAGTGCGCTCTCTCTCTCCGTGGTTGCTTGAGGCTGGTCTTAACTTTTCCCCTTCGAAGAGTCAGCTCTGCCTCTTCGATAGAAGGTCTCTTGTTGATCAGCAACTTCGCCTGGAACTAGAGGGTCAGGAGATCCCTATTGTCGATTCCATCATGTATCTGGGTATCCTTCTAGACTCCAAGCTTTCTTGGAAACTGCACGTTGAATACATTGCTGCGAAAGCTTTCAAAGCTATCAACGTTTTAAAAGTGCTGGGAGGAGTTTCCAAGGGCGCAAACCCGGAAACCTTACTACTGATTTACAAGGGGCTGATTAGGGCTCATTTGGAGTGGGGTTCTATTCTTTTCGCCGGAGCTTCCAAAAGCACGTTAGCAAAACTGGATAAAGCGCAATACAGGGCCTTAAGGTCGGCTTTGGGTTTTATGCGTTCCACTCCGATCCCTATAGTATTGTCAGAAGCTAATGAACCTCCTCTCCACCTTAGAAGGAATCTTGCCTTGCACAGAAACGCGATTAGAATTTGCTCCTGGAGTGATAACCCTACGGCAAAAAGGCTTGCCCATTTGGATCTAAAAAGCAAAAGTCAACGAAATTTTCCTAAGTACGCCTCATCCCTACCTCTGCTCGTCCACCTCAGACCTACTTATGATATTTTTGATACACCCAAAAAACCGAGGCGGCCTGGCTACTATAACCAAGTTTGGTCTGACCTGATGTTTGAGTTGTCTCCTCTTATTGATCTCAAGGAGGGGTTTAGTATCAGGAGATCAAAGTCACATCAGACTTCTTTAAACGATTTTCTCCAGGCGCGATATCCGAACTTTACGTCTATTTTCACAGACGGGTCGTACAAATTGTCTAATGACGAAGCTGGTGCCAGTTTTTTCGTTCCAGGTCTTAATTTCAGGCATGGCACTAAAGTTAGGGGCTGCTTTTCGTCTACTTCTGTGGAGCTTTTCGCCATATTTCAGGCTTGTAAATATGTCAGGGATTACAATATAAATAAATCCATTATCTGTACGGATTCTCTTGGTTCCCTCTCTGCCTTGAAGGATAGGGTCGCAAACTTCTCCCTTGACCCCATTATCCATGATATCGTTAACATCATTATCAATATCACTAAGAAAGGTCAACTGATTAATTTCTTATGGGTCCCTGCCCACCTGGACCTGGAGGGTAACACTGAAGCCGACCGTCTTGCTAAAATGGCTGCTACTCTTGATATTAGTAATACCCCTTTTACGGGCTATCTTTCTCATCCTAGTATGGAGGAGATTAAAAACCTCATTGAAAAGGACCATCAAGCTAGTTTTAACATTCAATGGCCATTTTTCGATCCCCGAAGATGCTCTCAGATATATTTTGAATATGTGAACCATAAGGTGGATAGACCTTGGTTTCGGAGCTTTGATCTACCTAGGAATTATATCAACCTGGTATCCCGTCTCAGGTCGGGCCACATACGCGTCGGCGCACACTTTCTGCGAATGAACTGGAATATCCCCCCCCATTGCTCTTGTGGGGAGGGCATAGGTTCTATTCCTCATCTGCTCAACCACTGCATTTTACTTAATCCTGGCCGCTCGAACTTCATTAACTTTGTCAGGAAAAAGTTCAATGATATCTCCAACCTGGAAGCAAAACTTATTGCTCTTATATTCCATCCAGACCTAGAATCTGTCTCGGAGTTAGGGGATTTTTTTATTGGGCGCGGTGTACTAATTTAATCTCACCTACCTCCGTAGTTATTAAATTTGTTTACTTTATTTCTATTAGTTTTTTAAGCTTTAGCACGTAGGATCCTAGGTTAAGTTACACTTGTTATTGTTTCAAAGTTTAGTTTTAGTTAATCTAAGGGTTTTATCTAGCCGCCAAGGCGATATATTTATTTTACATCTGTCTCAGGCCTCTAGCTCGGACCCGATCTACACATCATGCTTCTCACACACTCGGACTTCCCATCCCTGCGGCTTCACCTCGGGACGGCTCAGTGGTGCCCTCGCGGGGTGGCGCCATGGGATCACATCAGTGAGCAGTTACATCGATCTTGTTCATTGAGTTGTTATTGATACGTCTATAAGTTTTGAAAATGCATTGTTTGTACTGCTTATTATAATTCACTTTGGTTCGGTTGGGAGGGGGGCTCCCATCTATGCTTCCAATTTTCCTTTCCACGCATCCATTGAGCTTTACAAATACCTCGTTTCTCCACAACCTTGCTGCAAGCAACATACAAAGTCTGCATCACACATGCGTGCTTCAACACGGTTGCTTCGACACTGCCTGCTCGCTCAACCTGCTTTGGACTGGACACAGCTATTATACTCACGCCTTGCTTCACGATACAATCACCTATTCTCACACTACTCTGATGCAAACAACATACATAAACAACGTTACACTTGTGTGCTGCGCTTTAATCTTTTTTCTAAGACTACTTCGGACTCGATACAACCTTTCTTCTTATACTTTGCTTCAAGTTACAAGTTTTCATTCTACATTAGAATGGTTTTCACCACATTGTTATTTTGATTCAGGACTCTGTGTGCATTCACCACGTCTAAGAACTATAGTTTCATCGAATTGGCCTGATATTATCGAAGCCACACCATATACAATTTTTTTTTTTGAAGAAGAAGAAGAAGAAGAAGAGGGTGGTAAAAAGGGAACTCAAAATTTTTTTTTTCACCTTTTCTTATTAAAGTAGACGTAAAAACGAAAAAATTCATGCGTTAGACTTTAAAAAAAAATAATATTAAACCATGTTTCGAAGCCTTCAAACTTTGCATGTTTGCTACAAGCCAAAAAAACAGTTTTTCGTAAATTCACTGTAAAATCTACAAAAACCAATATTTTTCAGTCTAACTACTCTCATTTTCTTCTGAAGTCTTCAAAGAATAAAATGTGATAGTTTATTTTAAAAAAAAATTCAGTTTAAATATTTTTTTGGATTCGTCAAAAAAACCCTATAAAAACGTCCTTTTTCTTTGAATTCCCTAGCCTAGGGATTTTAATTTACAAACATTATGTTTACATGCGCTAAAAGCTTGTGTTTTTACCTTTCCAACGATATATTTTACTTTTGGATTATCTGAATCCATGTTAATTTTATAAAGCGATTTCGGAGGGACTCACGTGAGTCTTTTTCATCCCGCCGGAAGGCTGTTAGACGTTCTATCATTAAATTAAGCCCATATATTTTGCATAAGTCTGTCCTTTTTTAATTGGTCTGACTTCGTTTACACCTTAAATTCAGCCTCAAAAATAGGCTGAAATCAAGATTTCTTTTTTAGTGTGTAGTCTCATAATGACTTTAAAAACAGTATCCTGAGAATATCTCCTTGACATCCAGAAGATATACTGAGAATATCCTGAAAATATCTGTGGGATATCCTGACGATATCTATGGGATATCTGGAGGACATTTATAAAAGTCTATAGAGATATCCAGAAGATATCCATGGGATATCCAAAGGATATCCAAACCGCCGATTTTTTGGATATCCTTAAGAGATCCTTTTGATATCCATAGGATATCCCTAGGATGTCTGCGGGATATTATCAATATATCCCAAGATATCTTGTGTTATTAGGCCAATTTGACCGAAATCGCAAATAGCCGAACGAACAATTGACAGAAAGAATTCGGCGCGATTTTTAAAATTCACCAATCAGAATAATTATCAAGAAAATCGTGATTGGAGAATTTTAAAAATCGCGCCAAATTCTTTCTGTCGATTGTTCATTGGGCCATTTTCAATTTCGGTCTAATTGAAATTCGGCCTTTTAAGAATTCTGTCGAATAAAAATTCGGTAACTTAAAAATTCTATATAAAATAAAAATTCTTTTAAAAAGAAAATTTTATCAAATACCAATTTGAAAACTGAAATTTCTACAAAAGTTAAAATGAAAATTAGTAGGTATAAAAAATTAAAAGGAAAATACGTAAAAAATTTAATTTGAAAATTTTTATAATTTAAATAAAATTCTTTAAAATGAAAATAATTTTTATTGGAATATAAAATCATGCGTCCTATTATTTTTTTATTTTGCTAATCGGCAAGTTTTGTATATATGTATATTGCATATATGTAAAAAAAAAGAGAGAAGATGAAAGTGTCACAATTGTCATTATTATTAAATGTTGTTCATGTTTCTTTGAAGAAAAAGAGATGTTTAAGCAAACATCGCGCAAGATTATGATAACATTAGTTGGCAATCACACCTGACTGTAACCAGAGATTCATATATGCCATGTGACACCTCACAAAACAATATAATTTATCCCGCATCTGCTTCACGCGATGAACTCACCTTCATCACCTTTTTTTGCGCCACGTCATATATATATATATATATATATATATATATATATATTATTGTAACTATTTAATAACATTACAAGTTACAATGAAACGAATTTATATTTATAGAACAGCATTTTTTTTTATATGGAGAAAAATGGACAACAAAAATAAAGTAATTTTTTACTATATATATACTTAAAAGTAAATCCTAAAGTGGGAGCTTTTTATAATAGTAAAAAATACTATTTTTGGAGTGAACTTTACTATTTTAGGAGTAATTTTTTCTATTTGTGAAAAACAAAAGTTGCTGAAAATGCAAAAAAGTTTCAACTCGATTTTTAAACAATCACAATTTGTTTTTTTTTTTTGTAATTTCTGATTGGTGAGTTTTAAAAATCGCGCCGAAATTTTTTTTTGTTGATTTTTTATTCGGTTATTTGCAATTTCTGACAAATGAAGTTTCGGTGTTTACGGAATTCTGTCAAACAACAATTCGTACAAACAAAAATTCGGACAAATGAAAATTCGGTGAAGTGGAAATTCTAACATTTGAGATATCACTTAAAATTCTTTTGAATGGGAATTATATTGAATCGAAATTTGGTGAAATTAGAATTATTTTAAATTAATATTTAGGTAAATAACAAAATAGTAAATAAATAATAAAAAAAAATAAATAAACAATAAATAAAAAATAAATGAAAAACAACTAATAAATAAATAATAAATAAAAGTAGATAATAAAAATTAGTTAAAATAAAATAAATAAATAAATATAAATAAAAAATAAAATAGTAATAATCCGTTTGCTTGCAATTTAAAAAATTTTATATTTGATATTTATTAAAATCGTAAAGTTCCGTGGATTGGTTGATATAAATAATTTCAAAGTCAATTTCATCTCGATTTGCATATAATTTCACAATCGAAAAAGATGACAATGTCAGCGTAATAATAATAATAATAATAATAATAATAATAATGAAAGAATGTTTTTCGTAATTGAATTACGTAAAAAAGAAAAGAAGTCTTCTTCAGATTTTTGCTGAGAGTGTAAAAGTCTGCAAGGACGAAAACGTTACTTCTTTTTTTTTTTTTAATTATTATTATATTGCATCAATCGAGTCATGATTCTTATAAAAAATTGTCGCAACTTTATACATATATATATATATATATATATATATATATTTATATATATATCTTCTTAGGAGAAAATATATATACATTGTGCTTCAATATATATTATAATATAATAATATATAATATATTGTATTCATTGTATATATATTATATAGAGGCAAAACTTTAATGACAATTATATGACAAAATAAGCAAATTAACAATATTAGGTGACATACATTTATATAATATAAGAAAGTAGGTTTCATGCATAATCGTTTATTGAATGTCATTTATTGTTCTTTTTAAAATATCTTTTCTTTTATATATATGATAAATTTTTATTATTTATTTTTATATTAAAAAAGAATTATTTAAAAAAATAAAAAAAAATAAAAATTTTTATTATTTAAATAAATTATGATTTATTATTACTATTTATTATTACAGCCACGGAAAAAAAGTAAAAGTAATTTTTACTACTTTCAGAGTAAAACAGAAACTGTCCGAAGTTTTTGCGCATCTCTGGCAAATTTTACTCCAAAAATAGTAAAATTCACTATTTCTTGTAGTAAATTTTACTGTTTCCGTAGTAATTTTTACTATTTCTGAAGTAAATTTTACTATTTTTGGAGTAAAAGTTGCCAGAGATGCGCAGAAACTTCAGACAGTTCCCGTTTTACTCTGAAAGTAGTAAAAATTACTTTTTCATTTTTTCCGTAAGTGAAAAAAAATTTATTTGTATCAAACATAATTATTATTTGAGTCAATTAAATGGTATTTGTTTAAAGTACAAAAATTATTGGTCCAAATACAATTCATTTAAGATTAAATAAAAATTATTTGGTTCAAGAGAATATTTATTTGTAAACCAGCAATTATTTGAATCAAATAATTTTTTTTCAGTGTACTATTTTTCATTATTATTATTATTATTATTATTATTATTATTATTATTATACTATTTATTTATTATCTAATTATTTTTACAATTTAATATTTTTAATTATTTTTACTTTTTATTATTATTATTATTATTTATTATTATTATTACTAATTATTAGAACTAATTTATTATTCAGTGCCTTTGGAGTAGGAAAATTTGATAATTAATTTTAAATTAGTGATTGAAATTTTTTATACTAAATTATGAATTAGTTATAAATAATTTTACTAATAATAATAATAATAATAACAATAACTGAAAGCTGGCAAACAATCTCGCAAGTATAGCTTACGGAGACTTGGTAATTCGCAAAGTGATGTCACGAATTGTATTGTATTTCGCTTATCGGCGCACTGAATACCACGTTTCCTCGTGGAACTCGCACAATGTTTCAAGAATGCGATATGGATATGATTTTCCACTCGCTATGATCTTCGACCTGTATACTCTATGATGACTACTATATTGCGATCATCAAATGAAAATTAATTTTTTTTTTCAACAATTTTACACATGTATCATAACTTATGATATACATGCTTGTAAAATCGTTTTCAAAAAAAAATCTATTTTTATGATAATAACCCCATCAAAAATTAAAAAGTAATAAAAATAAAATAAATAAACTTTAAAAAAAATAAAAGTAAAATATAAAAATAAAAATTTATTGTCACTATTATATAATAATAAAATGCTTGGTCTGTCCTATAACTTGAAGTTGGCCATTTCTTATTTCACGTGTTTTTATGAATAGTAATCTTATGACGTGGTAAATTTTGACAATTCTTTTTCTCATTTTTGCCAAAGTTGTATAATTGTGTTTCCAAATTTCGGAATAAGTTTCTTTAAAATTCCAAATTCGAAAATTCAATTCACGAAGCTGAAGTACACAACGTTTACCAACAAAATTTTTTTTAAAGTTGTATATTGATTCAAAAATTGTATACAAATACAAAAAATTTATGATGAGAAAAAAGATGCGCCAGGAAATTTCGTACAAGATAGTAATTTGAAAAAAATTAATTTTAAAAAATTAATTTTTAAGATACCAGGGGCCAACGAATACCTATTAAATATTAATTATAAAAACATAGGCCTCGAATCAACTTAAAGACACAAAAAAGTCGTTTTAGTCGATTTATATTCCAAAAAAAAGTGGATTTGTTTTTTATTTTAACAAAAATATTTTATAGATTTTTAAATAAAAATTTTTTTTCAATAATAATCCTTTTCGAAGGGTTAAAGATGAAATTTTTAGAAATAATTAAATTTCAAAAGATGTTGTTAATTTTCAAACAATTATTAAATTTTACAGAACTAAAAATAATTTATCAAACAATTTTTGGAAAACATTTTTTAAATTTAATTGAATTTTCAAAGATTTAAAATTGAGATTTTTGAAATTAATTGAAACTTTAAGTGTATTGTAATTAAAATTTTCGATGATTTCACTAAAAATTTATTAGAAAATGCGGACAAAATACAATAATTTGAAAATCATTTTTAATTGAAAAATGGTTTCAGATAGTTGAATTTTCAAAGAATATTATTAAAATAGTTAAAAATAATTCAATTTCCTTAGAGTTATAATTGAAATTATTAAATTTCAAAAAAAAATTTCGATGGAAAATATTTTAGAAATAATTAAATTTTAGATGCTTTTAAATTCAAATGATTGAAAATTCAATTAATTTTGAATTCAAATTTTTGAGAATAATGAAATTTAATTTTGATTTTAAATTTGGAAAATAATTCAATTTCAGTTCATTTTGAATTGAAAATTTTGGGAAATAATTGAATTTTACTTGAAATTTTGGATAATAATTTAATTTAAGTTAATTTTTGATTGAAAATTTGGATAATTAATTTTGAATAGAAATTTTTAAAAAATAATTGAATTTTATTTCATTTTAAATTGAAAACTTGGTAAATAATTAAATTTTAAATTGAAAATTTTTGATAATTATTAGATTTTTAATTATGATTTTGAATTAAAATTTCGGGTAATAATTGAATTTTAGTTTATTTTGAATTGAAATTTTTAAAAAATAATTCAATTTTATTGTTTATTTTTTTTTAAATTATAAACAATTGTTAAATTTTATAAAAATTTTAATTGAAAAATAATTTTGATATAATTGAATTTGTGATGTATTTCATTAAAATTATTAAAAATAATTAATTTAGTGAAGAATCATTTTAGTTCAAAATTTGTTAAATAATTGAATTGAAGATGATCTGAAGAAGATCTACATTTTATACTAAAAAAATGTATTTTATTTACATTTTTTTTCAAATGCAAAAAAAATGTCGCATTTTATTAAAATTATTCGATAAAAGTCGTATTTTTGAAAAAAGTCGGAAAAAGTATAATCCGAGGCCTGTAAACATATAATTTTACTAGTTATTTATATAAATAATAATGATAATAAATATTATTGTTATATAAAAAGAAAATCAAAAACATAAAAATTATTAACCATATTCTGTATATCATATATATGTAGTAGAATTTGATAGCCGATTAGGGAGCACGTGACTCAGGATATATAATACATATAACTTTGCAAATTAATACCTTTTTTACTTATGATCAATAAAATTATATAATAGTGTTAAATATACTTTTTTTTTAAATTCCTAATATTCTGAATTTCAAAAAAATATCCAAATTTTCAGTAGTTTAAAAATTTTTTTAAATTGTATAATTATAATTTTAAAAAATTGTCTATATTTTAATTTTTCAGTGAACAATTTCGTCTTGGAATTACAGTCAAACAGCTGTATGAGTACAACATCAAAAAGTCCCGATTTACCAATTATATCAAAATCTTTAAATTCACTTCAACTACATCAAAACAATCACAGTCACAATAGCTGTATGAGTGGTTCAACAAAATCACTTGATTCATCGTCAATAGGAAATTTGTCAAAATCATTAAGCGCCCAACAATCAACAATAATAAATCAAAATAATCATAATCACAATAGTGCAACAAATGAATTATCAATTCTCACATCAAATTCATTAGGTCATTCAAATAATCATCAACATCATAATCATAATAATAAATTGAAGGAAAAAGATATTTCATTGACTGTTGTTGGACAAAGTACAAACAATGGTAACAATAATAATAATAATTCAATAACCAGTGCATCATCATTGGCAACAAATGCAAATGATTCGGAATCAAATGTTTCTGGTACAAATTCAACATCATCATCATCGGCAACATCAACAACTGCTAAACCACCATATAGTTATGTTGCATTAATTGCAATGGCTATTAAAAGTAGTCCCCATCAACGTGCAACATTGAGTGAAATTTATTCTTATATCACGACAAATTTTCCATATTATATGAATAATAAAAAGGGTTGGCAAAATTCAATTAGACATAATTTGTCGTTGAATGAATGTTTTCAAAAAGTACCAAGAGAAGGTGGCGCCGAGAGGAAGGGCAATTTTTGGACACTTGGTGAGTCCATTTTTTTTTTTTACATATATATAATGAAAAAAAAAATTGTTTTGCTTTGAAAAATTAAATCTATTTGTTTTCTTTTTTTAGCGAAATTTGAATGATAAAATTTTAAAAATAAAAAATTGATATTTTTTTAATAAAAAATGAAAAAAAAATTTTTTTTGTTAACATTATTGAAAAGTAAAAGAAAAACTGAATCTTTTCTTTTGTTATCAAAAATTGAAAAAATTCTTCTTTTTTTCGAGTTATCAGCCATTGAAAATAGGTCTACATTGAAGAAACTGAAATTTTGAAAATTCATAACTCGAAAATTTTTCAAAAAATAAAAAAATACGTACCTCTTTTTTTCACTACAGAATAAGAAAAAAATATATTTGGCCGACTTTAAAGGGTCGACGGAAATCTTACGTGATTTCGCCCATATATAATGAAAAAAAATTTTTTTGCTTTGAAAAATTAAATCTATTTGTTTTTTTTAGCGAAATTTGAATGATAAAATTTTTAAAATGAAAAAAAATATAAAAAATCAATTTTAAGATTCGGAAAAGCAAAAAAAAGTTCGGATAAATATTTTACGATTCGGATAATAAAGATTCCACTGTATTTGATTTTTTGTAACGTTTCGGTATATTTTGGTTGAACACCATTTTTAGGCCACTTTATTTAAACAAAATTAATTAATTTTTTTATTTCTATTTTTTATTTTCATTTTATTTTTTATTTCATTTTTTTTTTATATTTAGTAATTTATATTATTCGTAATTAATCAAAAAAAAAATTTTTGAAAAGTCAAAAAAAATGAATAACTAAAAGAATTTTATAAAAAATAAATTAAAATCTACTAAAATTTTTAATTAAAATAAATAATTAGTCAAATTTTCTAACGCGTTAAATAATTAAAATTCAAATAATTGTGTACTTGACTATTATAAAATAAATATTTATAAAAATAATTACTATTTGAGTCAGGGTTGATACAAATATTTTTCTTAAAAATTTCAAAAAAATCCGTTTTTTGGATTTAAATTTGATTTTTTTTTTAGTGAAATCAAATTTCTCTTTACTTACGTTATATTTTTCAAAAAAGTTAATTTTTAAATTATTTGTTTTTCAATAAATATTTAAACAATAAATTGAATAATAAAATTAACAAAAAATATTTATATTTTTATCAAAGAAAATAATATTTTTGAATTCAAATCTAAAATTGTCCAACAATTCATAAGCTTTTGTCTGACTGAACACCAACTTCAACTACTGAAAAAATTATAATCAACTCTTCTGTGTGACGATAACATGGGCTTTAGTACTAAAATAAATATAAAAAAAAAATTCAAAAATCTTAGAAAATTTTTCTGTTCTTTTTTTTACAATTTACAAAAAATTTTGTTTTAAATTTGTTTACTAATACTTATAATTATTTATTTTTTTTTTTTAATATTTATGATTAATCATTTTGTATTATGTAATAAACAGTTGGGATTTGGAATTTTTATTTTTTGGTAGATCCACAATACGATGATATGTTTGAACATGGCAATTATCGTAGACGAAGACGTATGAAACGTCCATACAGAAATACTTCTTATCATCCAAAAAGTCTATTTAGTGATCCTTATTCAACGAGTCATGTTCATCTTAGTGCAACTAGAAATCTTTTTGCTCATTCGCCACCGTCTTATGCTCCTCCATATCCTCGATACGATACCAGGTATTTGTTATGAATTATATAATATTTGGTATATACTTATAAAAAAAATAGCAAAAAAGATAAAATAATTTTTTTTTTAATTAATTATAATAATTATTATTTTTTATTAATTAATTATTAACTATTCATTAAAAAATAGCAAAAATTAGTAGATAGCAAAATTTAAAATTATCTGTATTTAATTATCACGATCAAATATATTTTTCTTATTTTTTTTTCAGCTCCTGGCAACCACAATTTTCGAGTTATTCACATTGTCAAGCGGTAATAATAATTTACTGATTTTTTAGTCATAAAAACATTAATTGGATTTAATTGTTTTTTTTTTATAGACAAATTTTATTTCAAATTTTAGTTTCTTCTTTTTTCTTTTCTTGTTTTTTCTTATTAATTTTCTATTCTTGTTTCTATTTTCTTATTTTGTTCTAATCTATTTTTTTGTGGATTTTATATAAAATTTATAATTTTCTTCTAATATTTTTAGTTTTCTTTTTTTTTTTAATCTTTTTTCTCGTGCCATTTTCCGTATGTATTTTTTTTTCTTCTTTTCTGCTTTTCACAAGAATAATATGAAAAATCGCTTCTATTTTTTATTTTCAGCTGCAGCAACAATTGCAGCCAATGCAGTCCATGCAGATTCCATCGATGAATGGTTACGGTCAATTAAGTTCATCCTTAGGTGAGTTCTCAACTTCTTTTAATTCAACGGAAGATATTCCATGATTGAAATTATTCGACGTCCAGTCAAAGCGTTTCAAGGAAATTACCTCGATGTTCCAGGCAGTGCGACAGGTTCACCGGTTTCAATGAGTGGAAGTTCATTTGGTAGTAATTTTTCCACATGTGGAAGAAGGTACGATACAACTGCAACAGTTGCCGCTGATACCATGTCCTCAAGATATCCATATTGGTCCGATGGTATGTCCATAAATCAAGATTTTCAAAATAATATTTTTTCATTTTATTTTATAATTAATTAATTAATTTCCTTATCTATCAATAAGTTAAAAAAATTAGAATTTTCAATTGACAGAATTTAATTGTCGCGAATTTACCATTTAGTCGAATTTTTAATTCTTCGAATTATTATTTTACAGAAATTCCATTTAAACGAATTTTTTATATTATCAAAATTGTTAGTTAAATGAATTTTCAATTTATAGATTTTTTATTTCATCGAATTTTCATTTTACAAAATTATTATTTACTCGATTTTCTTTTAGATAGAATAGGGAAGGAACAACGAAAATTTAATACTGGCGTCTCCTTTTAAAAGAAGTTTTATTTTACAAAAAAAAAAAAAAAAACGAAAATTAGAAAGAAAAAGGGTGCAAATTTAAAAATTGACAAATCAGAATTTATCAACGAAATATTATTTCGTTTTTCTTGTGTCCAAATTTTGTTGCTAGATACATATGTGACGTTCCATGAGGAAAGGGATCTTAGCTGCAATAGACGCATTTTCCAGAAAAGATATTTAAAGTGGAGCGTCCCTGATTGGTTGAGACCCTCCATCGAAAATCAGCCCCACCACCTTACTACTACATCGTTCCTACAGCTCACGCTTACGACAAGTATACTAGTGTAGAAGTGGTGGGGATGGTTTCTGTAGTCCGTGCTGGAACGCGATTAACATGGTAATGATTAATGCTTTATAACAAAAAAACTAAATAGAAAAGTACAATTTTTAACTTTTGTATCTGAAAGAGCAACTCAAGATCTATCGACTGATATCAAAAACTCAATTTTCATTTTTTTGCAGCTAAGGTCCCTTTCCTCATGGAACGTCACATATTTATATGGATAAATGAAAATTCTGTAAAATAAAAATTCGGAGTTCTAAGAATTATATTTTAAACATAAATTCGAACAAATGAAAATTCGGCTAGAAAAAATTTCTAATATTCATTCTGTAAAATAAAAATTCTTTTGGATGTAATTTCGAACAAATTATTTTAATTCAACTAGTAAAGAATTAATTCTAATATTTATTTTATAATATAAAAATTATTTTGTTTAATAAAAATTCGAGCAAATAATAATTTTGAAAAATTCAAATTTTTATTAATCGTATGAAAAAAATTTTTTTCTTTCAAATAATTGAATTATTTGTACTATGTATATTATAAAATAAATATATTTATTTGTATCAGATAATTATCATTTCAATAAATTTTAAATATATTTTGTTTCAAATTAAATTATAAAATAAAATAAAATGAAATTATATATTTATTTATAATTTTTATATTTATTAAATTAAAATAAAAAAAAAAATATTGAATAAATTTTCGGATTTAATGTAAAAAATCGGAATTTTTAATTTTCGTTTTTCCAGTTATAAAAGAAGAACCGGGAAGTACGACAGTGTCACCGAGTGGCATGTCACCACCACTTGGTGTTGTATCAAATATGGTAGGATCTGTCTCATCACCATTTGTCGATAGTAACAAACGCTTGTACTAAATAGAAAAAAAAGATGTTAAATGCAGGTACGTCAGAAATATTATATTATTCAATATAATCTTCAACGTATGCGGCTGTTATTGGATCACGTATACTTTTCAATCATCTCTTTTCGAGATTATGTTACAATTCTGTATGCGAAAAAACGTATCGATCCTGATCTCCAATAATAATTGACGTTAAAAAATAAGATTTACAAAAAAAAATAAATAAATAAACAATTGCGTCTAGTTATTAAGTTATGATTTAAATTTATATTCTATTTATCACATTACATTTGGCTGTGCGTGGCCCCCCTTTCTCCCCCTTCTTTTGTATTATTATATAGAAACTCGAGTTTTATTGTACACTTTTTAAAATTGGCAACAAAAACTTCAATTTATATCCTTTAATTGCTTGATATTTTTTTTTTTTTTCATTACTTTTGTAAAATTTTATTTCTTCTTGTCAGTTAAAGGGTATGGAATAAAAATTTAGAAACAATTTTTCTATATGGAAATTATATTTTGATTTATTTACGCATGTATTTTTCTATAGTTAACAAAATTTGGAACAAAATTCGTGTGTGTATTTCTCTCCACCTTGGAATAATTTCAAAAATAATTCCAACTTGATTAATATCAGCGCTGACTGTTGAGAGCAAGAAATATATTAGATACATATATATTTGTGCCGTCGCAAATCGCGTAACATAATTGTTCACCTCTATTTTGCACAAAAGAATTTTACTCTATTCTTTTTACTCTATAGTAATTTTTACTTAGTATTTTTCGTTAATTACTCAATTATTCTTAATATTATTATTACTAAAAATCTAATAATATAATAATAATAATAATTTTTTTTTAAATTACTGAATTAAAATTTTTCACTAAAAAATTCATTTATTGTTATTTTAAATAAATAAACAAAAAAAAACTATAGCGAAAAACATGCGTACATATAGAAAATTGGTTTTGGTTTTTAATTATTTTTTAAAGAAAATTTTTTTTACTTGAAAAGTGTGTTAATTGCAGTATAAGGCTGACTGATAAAAATTCTGCATATGTGTATAAAAAAATATTATATAACTCGCTACATTGCTAAAAAGGAAAAAAATTAAAAACAGTTAAAATTAACGTGTAATAAATATTGATGTAAATTTAATAATATAGCTATATATATAGTTAAGTGTACGATTATCTCCTATATATGAACACTTATAGAAACCAAAAATTGATTACAACTTTAACAGTTGTGATGTAATCGTAATATAATAATCTTCATAAAATAATTTTCTCATATTTTTTTTTTTTTCATTTTCTTTGTAAAGATATTTTTTCACTTGTAAAGATAATTATTCGTTTCATGTATAAAATTTAATATTATAGTAAATTTAAGTTTTGAACAATGTTCAATTATATAAGTCGTCATGAATTTATTTTAAAAAAGGGTAATAAAAAAAAAAATAAATGAAAACTCCACCGTCCTCGAAATTCGTTAATAGAGAGGCTTATTACGAAACACAAGTAGCGAATTTTTTTTTTTTTGCGTTTTTTATGTTGAAAAACTAATAGTGTATACGTGCTTTCTCTGAAGATATATAATTAAAAAAAAAAAGAAAAATGAGATTTTATTTATTGTTTTAATTTTAATTACTCTATATAAATAAATATAGATATAGATATTCGACGACTGTATAATGGAGACGCAGTATTTCGTATAATATATATTTTATAATAATTATTATATTCTCATATTGTGGAAATGCAATGTGTATTGTATAGTTAAATTTATTTTAAAATCATTAAAAGATAAAATGTATATTGAATCTGATAATATGAGATTTTCTTCATATACTTTACGTAATGTATTCAATATATCGTTACAACATATAAATTATAAGATTGAATTACAAAAAGATTTTTACTCGATCCTTTTTTATTAATGTGCAAAAGCATCATCTTTCATTTCGTGGAATCAACAGATTATATAATATATATATAGGTATCTGACATTATGAAATGTTTATATATAAAAATTTATTAATTATAATTATAATAAAATAATATTACAATTATATTATAATTATATTTAAATATATATTAATAAAATTATATAATTATTTCATTATTTTTAATAATACAAATTTTTAATTTTTATAAATAATTATATGACTTATTTTTATAATTATTTATTGTTATTTATTTAATTACTTATTAATCAGAAAAAAAATTATTTAAAAAAGCAAATTTTGATTTAAAAAAATTGAATTAAAAATTTGTTTCTTATTTTATTTGTGATTAGATTGATAAATAATTTTTAAAAAACTACATGTAATTTTTGCTTCTCAACAAGAGATTGAAAACCAAGAAAAATTACGGGAGAGAAATGGGTGTTGCTATCGAGCTCCACCCACGAGAACAGAAACAGCGGTTCTCAATTTATATGTTTCTGAATATATCGGTTTTATTATTTCAATTTTTATAATTGAAATATAATAAAAAAAAATCTAATTCACATAAAATTTTATAAATTGACAATAAAAAAAATATAATAATAATAATAAAAATACTTTCTAGTACAAAAATTGTTTCAAAAGAATTGAAAATTAAATTAAATTAATAATTAAATAAAAATTATACATATGGAATTTGTAATTTAAAATAAATTATTTAGAAATATAAATAAAAATTGAAATTTACTCATAAAAAGAAAATTAATTATTACGGGCGGAAATTATTATTGAGGAATTTTTTTAAAAATAATTCAATTCAATTCAATTGTTAACTTTAATTATTAAAATTGATTTAATTTAATTATTAAAATTAGGTTCCTATATTTTTTTTTTAGAAAATATAAATTCGTGACGAAAAAAAAATTCGGGGTATAAATAATGATTGACGCACGACAGCTGAAAGTTTCTCGTCATCGAACTCTGTCGACATTACGGAATAGTATTTTTATTTGGATTGAGATTAAAGATTTTACTTCTTTTTTTTTTTTTTTTTTTGTTAAAACTTGACAGTTTATTTATTTATTTTTTATTTCAGATGACAAATAATTGGTAAACCGAAATGAAACAAATAAATAATAAAGTATGATAACAGAAAAAATATTATAAATCAATTTGAATTGACAAATTTTTTCCATCTAAATCCGAATTTTCAATCATTTCGTTGAATTTGATTATTTTATTATATGAAGACAGTTACAATCTGAAACACTTTAAAAAATGAAATATATTTTTTTTTGATTATTTAAAAATTAAATTTTTAGTTTAGTTTAAAATTGCTGTTTAATTATCAAAAAAAAAAAAACTTTCCTTTCTCAATTATTAAATTTAACTTGATCAAAAAATAATTCAAATAAAAGAACAAATTTTAATTTTTGAAAATAAAAAATCCATGTATCTGAAAAAAGAAAGATGGTGACTATTTTCAATTCCCATTATTTTATTCAAGAATTATGTACTAATGACTTTTAGAGGGATTTTAAAGCTTACGCACGAGTAATTTGTTGTCAAGTGTCAAGATTAGAGTTATTTCTGTTTTCGAGCTGGAGGGTTTTACGCTTCTTTACAAGCATTCTGTTAATTCTGACACGAATGAGTGGAAAGGAAGTTAATTAATCTCAACCTTTTTCTTCTCCCCTACTTCCCTTTTGCATTAAATTATTCTCAAAAAAAAAGCAAATTCTATATAAATAATAAATTGAAAAAAAATTACTGCAAATAGAAATAAACGGTAAAATATTCAATTTTGAAATCTAAAATTGTTTCTATGGATTTTATTGATAATGATTTTCCGATAATTTTGCAATTTCCTTTATGTGCGATTGTTTCAATAAAAAATAATAGATTTTACAAATGAGCCGAAGGAGGAATGACGTCTAATCTTAAATTTTCGAGAAATTCATATAACATTCAAGAAAACGTGATCGTACGTGCTATTCTACATCCGCATTTCTTCATTTCAACAAAATTTCATCGATATAAAATATATCAGAAAGTTCATTGACTGCGGAACTTGAGTTTTCGAAGCTGATTCTAAAACTGCAGAATAATACAAAAGTTTTAAACGTGCTGATTTCTTCTCTTCGTGCTCCAACAACTGCTTCAATCTTTTTTTTTTTTTTTTTTTTTTTTTTGCTGTGTTAACAAAGAATCACTCTTCTATAATAATTTGACACGAACATGACTCACACGTACCATTTTTTATTCCCTTTACTTCCCATATCTTATTTTTTTTAAAAAAAGTTTTTTTTTTAAATTCCAATATAAATTTAATTACAAAATAATTAAAATTAGAATTCGGAATAAATTTGCTCTGCGGAAAAAATCAAATAAAATAGGATCTTCAAAAAAATTATACATTAAAATATATTTTATTGAAAATTGTAATTCCACTTTCTTCGTACATGATTAAAATCAATATAAAATACTTACATTGATAAAACTTGTTTTTTTTTTTTTTGTTTTTTTTTTTTTTATTTCTATTTGATAGAAAAAGGAAAATTGTATGTGATAAAAAAATCACAAAAAGACATTTAGAAATTATTTACATAAATGCTTTTTTAATTACTTATAAAATGAAAAAAAAAAGATCAGAATTTGTAAAATAAATTTAAAAAAAAAAGTCCGCCTCAATTGATCCCTTTTTGTTTGAAACGCAGTATACAGAAAACGAATTCTCTCTCTTTCTCTCTTATTCGAGACGAAAAGGCATTTTAAAAGAATAATATATTTTGCCTGAATACACGCACGTCTCGACGGTCACGTATGCGGCTCGTGCTAAATGCTCTGTTTTCTCGACCTCCGTTTCGTCGCGACGCCTACACCTCACTAAATTAAGCGCACACTAATTGCACCGATTAGTATGTATATAAAGATTTGTGTGTGATTTTTCTCTTCCAATTCACAGAAGAAAAAAAAAATTGTCATTGTAAAAAAATCAATTATTATTATTAACTACTTTTTTTTTTAATTCACATAAAAAATAAAAGAAAGAAGGATTTTTTTTTGTTTTTCATTCTCCGAAAATTTCAATTTCTGAATTATATTAACAATATATTTTTTTTTTAATTTGTAGTTACAATTTTTGTGATTTTTTGTTTTTTCTTTATAAAGATTATAATAATAATTAATAATAATAACTTACGAAAATGTGGAATATGAACAATCATAAGCGCGTAAAAGTTTACACTCGTGTAATACTTTATACTTTTTTGTTTTTTAAGACCGGTTCCCTGTTTTAAGGAATGATTTACATATTTTCTTTTTCTATTTAAAAAAAAAACAATATTAAAATCAAAGTTTGCATCTGGACACGATGAATCGACGGAATCATTAATCATCCACTAGAAGATCATCATCTAGATTTACATCCTGAAACAGAATATTTATTTTTATTAACTTTTCGTATGCAAAATGAAGGTAAGTTGACATTTCTAAACTATTTTTTTACTATTACAAGGTTTTTTTAAAAATATTTCATTGGAATTTCTATTTTCTAAAAGAAAAATTCTGCAAATTTTGGAATTATTATTATTATTTGCTAAGATTTCTACTTTCAATAAATGTCAAAAATCTACAAAATCTAACAACTCTTATAATTTGTGTTCTTTTTTTTCTTTCCCTTCTCTCTTTTATTCCTTTTTTTTGCCGTAAAAATCAGTGGCGGATCATTACGGCATGTAACTGATACAAATGGAAGAGAGTGAGCTTTTGCTGGTGCCTAAGGGCATGTTTACCCGATGGCAGTCACGGTGTATTTTGTTTACAGCCTTGTTGCCATAACACTCCACCGTTCGCTCATAAGCGCCCGGGTTTTTGAGTTATAGTCTGTACATATAGGTATATATAACCCAAGTTCTAACCAGTTTACTTCCACCACATTTCGCCAAAGCTTATTATTTTTCTTATTTCCCATAAAATAGTCTTCACTGTTTTTTTTATATTTTCGAGAAATCAAAAAATTTCAAAACAATTTGAATTTTTAATTAATCAAAATAAAGAACATTAACAAAGATAATGAAAATATCAAGATAAGAGAATATTCTATTGTCAAAAAAAAAATTATATAAAAATATCAAACGAAAATTAATTTTAAATTAAATAATATAATAAATTAAAAAAAGAATTTTTTTTCCATCAAACTCAGATTTTACATATTTGAAAATAGACGAGAAACTTGGATTTTGCTTTATTTCAGGACATTATGCACTTTAGCTACTGGAAACCGAGTCACGAGCCTATTTAACGATATGGAGTAAGGGGCCTGTATATATGTGTGTGTGTGTACATTAACGACATGTGCTCATTCAAAGGTGCCATTGTGGATAGTATTGAGTCGCGTAAAACAAATACGTCAAGTTGACCTTTTTATAACTGACACAGACTGTATACACTTTAGTAACGCAATACTCTTCTAAAGTTACACACATTTGCAAACCTAATTTATGTGTGTACTTTCGTTTCAATTTTTCTTTTTATTTCATTACCTAAATTAATAAACTCTTCTTAAATTTTACAAAGATGCAATTAACTTACTTCATCTTCTGGAAAATCTGTACTGAAAGCATGCGAAAAATGCGAATAAAATTGTAATCGTAAAACGTGTCGCAATTTTAATAAAAAAAGGAATGTAAAAACTTGTTTTTTTGCAATTAAAAATAAATTTTTACAATAAAATAAATTAATAATCTACTTACACTAGTATCAATGTTTTCATCTAATTCAAGATCGAGATCCAGATCATCATCGTCAACAACAAGGGGTCTCGATTTACTCGAAATGGGCTGCGGCTTCTTTTCAATAGCTTCCGCCGTTGGTTTATTAATACTTAAATTAATTAATCTATTTGTAACATCTGAATGATCAGACGAATTCTCATGAAGTTTCGGCTCGGAATTTTCTCTTTGATGATTTTCATTGAATTCGTCAGACGACATCATTTCTTCTCTTGGATTGCGTTCAGTATTCAACTATTATAAAAAAATTGTTACATTTAGCACAAATTACATTATTTTGATTTAAAAAAAAAAAAAAAAAATTAACTCACCTTAATTGAGGGAAAAGCCGAGGCCGGTATCTTTTTTTGACTTTTTTCTCTCACAAATTGTTCAACTTGAAGTGACTCTCGATAACCAGGAAAGAGATTTTCATATTGTTCAGGATCAGCTAAACTTTGTCCAGCTTTTTCACTTACTGCCGATAATTTTTCCTTCCATATTTTCACAATTGAGGATATTTTACTTGGCGCGTATGCACGTGCAAAAAATGCCGCCTCAGGAATTCTATCAGTATTTATAAGAATTTCCAAACATTCATCAACATTGCCTAATAAAAATTTCGATAAAAATGCAATATTATTTTTCCCCGTTTCATTTGCAGCATTGCCCAATTTTTCAATCATATTCGCATTTCCCGTACTTGTTGCCAACAATAATAAACCACCAAAATCTTGTGCTTGATGCAAACACTCTTGTGCCAATTGTAATTTGCCTTTTTGCGTGGCAAGCGTTGCCAATTGTCGCCATTTTTGTTGACTATTCGCCTCCTTTGCGAGGGTCAACGCTGTCTCTAAATTGCCCAATGCAAGAGCCAATTCAAATCTATGCTCAGGATCCGTTGATACAGCGAGAGCTTGTTCTTTAAAGCCCTGGAAAAAATTTTATTTAAAAAACTACTTTTGAAAATTTTTTTTGCTAATTTAAAATTGGAAATGTAACTAACCTGTTTCTCTAAAAAGTGTGCGACACGAGTTCTATGCTCTTTGGGAACTGTAGGAAGAACACGATCAGCTGTTTCGAAATCTTTTCTCATTACCGCTGTTTGATATTCAAGAACCGAGAGCAAGAGAGAATAGGAAACAATCGATAGTTCCTTATCGCAGAGATATAATCTATTATCTCGTGGAACGTAGCCTAACAAATACATTGGTCTGTCGAGATGTGACACAATCACAACTTCACCACCGACGAAATAGTTTACTCTATTTACGCTGTTTGTATATATAAAACAGTCGCCAACCCAAAGGCCAGTTTTTACAACTTCATTCATCTCGGCCACCATCTGTTAAATCAATTAATTCATTAATCAAAATAAAATAATTTTAATAAAACAGAAAAATGAAATAAAAAAAATTACCTCGAATGCATCTTCAATGTCCTCTGCATTTTCCGGCGCATTTGCAACAACGTCCGCGTGATATTTAAGAATAAAGTACTGATCAGTTGTCGCGAGTGCAACCAAGGAAGCATTTTCCGCCCAGTATACATGAGTTGGTTGAATATCAATGCGCCTTACTAATTTCAAACTATCCCAATCGTAAAAGGATAAACCAGATCCAGAGGATATTCCCAGCATAAAACCACCGAAAATTCCTAAAATAAAACAATTTAATTTATATAAAAATTCTTTTATAAATTGTAAAAAAAAATTCGTTACAAGAAAATTAAAATTCTCACCATCAGCTCCAAAGTCAGGTTTAAAACTTTTCTTTTCCTTGAAATTTTTAAATACTTTAACAGTCGTTGTACTTTCACGTACTGCATATTGACTCGAGTCAGCTGCCCAAACAAATTCCGATGCCTGTCCAAAAGCTTTATTTCTCAATGCCATTGATGTGTAAATAATATATTCACCATCGCCGCAAACAACCAAAAATCGACCATTTGGATTATGTTGAATTGTTTGTGGATAAATTTCACAAGCACCCATATCCTTAACAGCCAATGGTAAACGTTCACCATCCATAACTTCCTCGCCAAGTGCCTTTAAATTAACCTGTTGAATTTCACTATGTCTTGCCCAAACAATTTTACCACCTGACGAATCCATTGAAACTGCTGGCTCTTCACGACCAACTTTTACCATAACACTACCCTCATCATAGCCAATTGCCACATTATTTGAACCTCTTAAACAGGCAATTGTCCATACTCTCTCAAAACCATAATTCAATGATGATTCCAAACGATAAGTTCCAGCATGCCAAATACGTACTGTTCCATCCTCAGAGCCAGTTAGAACAATTGGTAATTCTGGATGAAAACAAACAGCGGAAATATTTTGCGTATGTCCCTCCAATGTTTGAACGCAAGTTTTATTCTGATAATCCCATATTTTGACAAATTTATCATCAGCTCCGGATATTAAATAAGGTTTATCGCCACCATGATAGTAATCAACGCAATTAACACCTTTTTCATGGCCCTCTAATGTAAAATTCGCTGTCGATGAACCCAATTGCCATACTTTTACCGTTCTATCCAAAGATGCGCTTGCAAATGTATTATTGTCCTTTGGATTAAATACAATTTGCATAACATAATGCGTATGTCCTTCGAATATTTGTTGACATAGCCAAGATTTCTCCCAATTCCATAATTTTATTGACATATCGTCTAAAAAATAGAAATTCTTTAATAGAACGAAATTTTTAAATAGAAAATTAAATAGAAAATTAGAAATAGAATTATAAAATATGAAATAAAAATTAGAAAATTTTCTAAAATCTACATACCACTACTGGTAAGTATACAAGGTGCTGTTGGATGTACGGCAATACATCGTACATAATCACTATGAGCATCGAACGAATGAACACGCTCCAAAGTATTGTAATTAAAAACACGAACTTGCATATCATCAGAACCGGTGACAACCCAATTTTTTCTCGATACAAATTTTGCAGCCCTTACAGGCAAGTCACATACTTCAAAAGTTTTCACCAATGTTTGCGTTTCATGATTCCAAATATTTACATTGCCTTGATATAAGGAGCACAGCATCCACGGTTCAGTTGGATGAAGATCAACACTTTTTACTCGATCCGACCTCGCCGTTAATTTACGCTTAATATCCAGTCGTAAAGGCTGTAAAATTAATTTTTAATTCAGATATATTTTTATTATTTACATAACTATTTTAATAAAATACAAATACAAATAATTTATCCCCTTTAATACAAATCAATAGAACCTTAAATAATAAAAATCCTGATTTCAAAACAGTCTCAATAATTTATTTTCGAAAAAGTTTTCTTTGAAAGTCAAGGAAAAAAAAATCCTACAGTATGTTATCTACATTCACTAATCAAAATAGACAATTTCTAATATAAACAAATTTTAAACTTAATTATAGAAAAAAATTAAATAAAATTTTTTTTTTTCCTAATTGATCAACTAACAAGTGGTGAGTTTGACGTGTCAAAAAGATACTTTACAAGTTGTCATAGGGCAAAAATATTCTTTGTTATATATGTGCCGGTTTCTATAGATAAAACTAATTACAAAAAAAAGAACAATTTCTATTTACATACCATTTTGAATTTGATGATCGATCTATTCTTTTTGTCACGGAATTAATTAATTCAATATATTAAATCAAGTTTTTTTTAAACAAGATTCGACAGCCATGAAGTTAGGACGTGGCTCATCAGTCCACAAACATGGCGAGCTCCACCTTTCCAGCAAATACACAGATCTGCAATCAAATAATATTGTAATAAAATCCAAACAGTTCACTTTTAACACTAATTAATGGTATATAATTATTTAAGATTACATGATTGTAAAACAAACACACTGATGTAATTAAATTTATTTTTTTTTTTTTGAACGTCACGTCAAATTATTGAAAACGAATGAAACGTGGATAATATGGGTTAGGATTAAAAATTACAACAGCGCCATAAAATCACTAGCGACAACTACGAGAAGTTAATTTAAATTCATATACGGTTGGTAAGAAGAAATCTACTATTTAAAATATTTTAAATATATTATTTATAATCAATACTGTAAATGATAGAAATTTGACCTCAATACAGTGATTGAAGTATTATGTAAATAGCTCAGTGATTGTAATTTTTTTCTATTTAAAATCTTCTAATTATAAAGGACATTACCCCTGTGAAGTAGCAAACTTTTCAACTTTCACGTAGATGAGGTAACCTTTTCAAAGATTTCTGATTTATCATTACCTTGTCTTGAGGGACAACAAAACAAGTTTATTTATAAATTATTTTTCTCAAAAATAGTATCTGCATCTGTAAAGTATATATATATCAAGTTAATTCAATTAAGAAAGATAATTATATATAAAAGAATCTAAATGAGAAAGTATATTAATGGTAAATATGCTGGCAAAGCATAGAAAAAAGAAATTTAAGGTTAGGATATCTATTTACATTTTAAAAATAATAATTTTTCAGTTCTTTATGTTTGTTTACAAACAATAATTAATATTCAAATTAATGTTTGAATTGAAATTCATTTTGTAAGTTTTACTAATATAATTTAATTCAGAACAAAAAGTAAATATTATTATAGTATTTTCCCCAAAAAATTTGTAAAAAAAAAATTTACTTATTAATCAGTTAAATTTTGCTCTCATCTAATAAAATTTTTATCAAGACGGAAATAAAGCTCTCAGTAATCATACAACTTTTTTTTTTTGTCTTCTTTTACGCAATTTCCAAGTCATTCCGGTTTTAAAAACTTGGTAATTACAAAAAGGGATATAGACAACTTGTACAAGTTCAATGAACCAACATTTTTTTTATTTATCTTTTCTATATGACTAAAATATTCTTTGTAAATAATAAAACTAAAATTCGCGATTATCTAAATGTTTATATAACGCACTGTCAATTTAATGACTAATAATTGTAATATTTTTTTTTTATAAATTTAAATTTTCATTATAAAACATCAATTATTAATAAATGATTAATTTAATTGAAAACTAAACAAAAATTTTCTAAATAAATTTTAATTGTATATATATATATATACTTTCTCAATTTTGTGGTCAATTACTTTAATAAGAATTAAAAAAAAATTTCTTCGCGGTTTCCGTGAAATTAATTTTCCCGATCTCTCATTTTGGTCAATAATAATTTTTGAAATAATTACAGAAAGAAACAAAGAATAGAAATTTTACCTTTTTTTCTTAATTTTTTTTTTATCTATAATAGAATCATGATAAGATACAAGATGTATGCAATGTTCAAATAAAACCAAAATTGTTGGTACAAATTACGTATTTTGTGGAAATATACGATTCTTGTGACATAAACACACCTGTAAATCATGAGGATTATTAATTATCAAATAGCTACCTTTACAATTAGAAAAAAAAGGAAAATATTTACATTAAAAATAAATTTGTTCATTTGACAATTCGTTGCTTTACTGTTTTAGTGACATAAATTATTGCATCATTAAAAATGTCAATCATTTAATTAATATTATTATTTCAAAAATATTTTTTTCCATTCAATCTGTTTTCATTGATCAATTAAAATTAAACGCTTTGTTTTCGAATGTTTCTAAATATATTGAAAAAACAAAAACGTTAACAAAAGTATATCTATTTAAAGCATTTAGTGTGCTATATACTTTTTACACTGAGGGGGAGAAAACACAGTCGCATTTTAGAAACTCTAGCAGAACAAGTATGTTAGGATTATAGCAACATAATTCTATAATAGACATAGAGAAAATACAATTTCACTTAAAATAGTCGGATGTAAAAACTTTAATTGATTTTTTAATAAGATTTTTCAGAGAATATAGAAAAATAAATAAGTGCGCATAATGTATCGAAAAGGAAAACATTATGTTCCGTGAATTTTACATATTACATGGAGTAAACAAATTGTATAATTACATTTGTGAGTATATGTATTCTTATAGAGACATAATAATATCCCAAGACAATAGAAAGAATTAATTATTTCTCTTTGAAATTGTAACGTTTCTATTTTTTTCCTTTATTGACAATTTTTTTTTTTAAATTAATGATTTACTTTTAAAATTCGTATTCAATTAGTTTATTAAAATAATAATAAATTATATTATCTAAACTGATTAATAATTAATATTGGTACATAATTTTTAATTATATATTAATAAAATCAATTAACCCATATATTTGTTTACCTCTTTATTTATTTTCTTGTTGAATTAATTATCTGCATGTTGCACACTTGGACATAAGAAATTCATTATAACGTTAATCATCAGTAGCACGTGTTCTTTGACAAATGTCACTTTTGTTACAGAGTCAAAGGAATCCATTGACATTCAATAAAGATATATATATATATATATATATATATATATATATATATATATATATAAATGCTCTTTAATTTAATATATAATTTTATTAACGTCATTTCCATAATGCTCAACTATTTGATAATAATCAATATTCATGATGATTGTAAAATATTAATCTTTTTTTCTAAAAATTTAACGCACATTTATTACATTTACAGAGCAAAAATAAAAAATTTGTAAAATTAATATAAAAATAATAAAAAATAATTGTTTAATTTTAGAAAAATTCCAACTGTAAAGCTTTTTGATCATACGTTTCTTAAATATTTGAAATGTGCTTCAATACATAACGGGAGATTGAAAGAAAAAGTATACACGAACATATTACGAGGTACATACATAAATATGATGATGAACTGAGAAACGTTTCAGTCTTCTCCAAACTATCAAACGGGACATTAATCTATATAGTAGAGCTTCTCAAAAATAATTAAATAAAAAAAAGTTTCATAAAAACAATGTTTGAATTAAATCATTAATTTTTTTTTTTTAAAAAGTGATTTAATTTTAAATAATTGTGCTATTTAAGAGACGAATATTTTAAATGCAAAATGTATAGATAAAAAATACTAAAAATTTTGTATAATAGTAAAAATAAAAATAATAAATCGCCGGTGTTATTTTAAAGGTATTACAAAAAACCCACCGTATTTTAAAGTAATGAGACTGTGATTTATTTACAACAAATTAAATTTTATTTTTATTTATTTTAAAACATTGATAATAATTAATAATAGTAAAGAAAGAAATTTTTTATTAAGTTTTATAGAAATTTAAAATAAAAACCTTTTTTTGGCGAACAAAATTAATGGAAAACAAACAAAGCAATTGAAAATAATGGCTTTGTAATTTTTTATTGGTTGAACATTCGTCAGGAAATAATAGTTTTTTTTCCTTTTTTATATTGTATGATTAATTTGATCGCAATATATATATATATTTTTACGTTTAAAGTAATTTATTTACATTTAATTTAATTTACAGAAATTTAAAATTTCTAATTAAATCAATTTTAAATTATAAAATTAATGGAAATTTATATTAAATAAAAATAATATTTCAATGTGAATTTAAATTAGGTGCGTAATTTGAGAGCGCGTCTTATCTCATTATTGGTTTATCAATTTCCGTGCTTTGAATGATTATGGAAATTTCATTTTTCACATTTTTTTCATATCAAAATACAAAATTCCATTTTTTTACAATTTTACTTTGAAAAAAAAAATGAGAAAAATTAACTACATGTCAGAAATTAAGAAAAGTATTGTTTTGTAAAAATTAATAAAAATTTGTTTATTAGTATTCATATAATTAATTAATTTGTTTACATTTTTTATTTCAGGAGGAATAAATAACAAGTAAAACTGTTAATATTTAAAAAAAAACTGATTTCACTATATCATGTCTTATCAAAATCATTCTGAAAATTTGTCATCAAATTTAAAAAATGGCCTTTCTTCCTCCAACGTAATACATTGTGAAGACAAGAATTTAAAATTATCTTGTGAGTATAATTACATATTTTTTTAAAACTGTATTTTATTATTTATTTACTTAATTATTTATTTTGTAATTATTTCGAATCTTTTGCAATTTTTTTTCATTAATTATTTTTTGCAGTTTCTCTATTATTTAATTTATATTCTTTTTCTTTGTAAATTAATTTATTTTTAATGACAATATATCACTTTCATTCGTATTAAAGAATTTAAATGTAATGCATTGGGTCATGAAGTTTATTATTAAAAGCGACAATGATTACGAAGGATAAGCGCACAATGTCATCTCTCATCATTTTCTATTATCTGTTGCACAATAGTAACTCCATTATACCATTCATGTGGACCATATTTTTCGCATAAAAATGAAACCACTTAAAATAATTTTCATCACAAATTTTTTTGTTTTTTTATTTTTAAATGCAATAAAAATGTAAACTAAGAGAATTTAAAAACTAAAAGTTCATCTCGTACAATGAATGATCTCGGTGCAATAAAAAAAATAACTAATAAAATTAGCATAAGTTAATTGAATACGTATAGAACTTGTTAAATAGTAATTATTTAATAATAATTGTAGAAACAATTATAGATCTTTCTTTTTTTGAAATAATATAAATTTTACTTAAATTATAAATTAAAAGAATGGTGGATTTTTTCCCTTAATATTAATTTTTAATTATAATAAATTCTTTTAGAAAAATATTTTTTTTTACTATACATATTTTTTATTACTATATGTAGTCGCTCATACACATTTGTATAGCAGGTTGCATAACGGTCGGTAATTTTAATACCGAAAAGAAATTCTTAAAAATAAATTAATAATATTGAACTAATAATTAATTGATTATTAAATTAAAGGGATCAAGAAATATTTGAAGGAAGATGTTAGATTATCGGAAATATTCAAAATGTGTTTCGCCGAATTTATTGGAACCGGAATTTTAGTATTTTTGGGATGTATGGGTTGTGTTGGAAGTCTTGGACATCGACCATCACCATTACAAATTTCTTTTACTTTTGGATTGGCTGTTATGCTCATAATACAGGTATTTTCAAATTTATTGTATTATTATATTATTATATTTACTTCAATAAAAAAATTCTATTTCTATGAAAAATAATTGTTTTTTTATTATATATAATTAATAAAAAAAAAAACTTACGTGATTTCACATTATTTATTATTTCCCGATTTCGAAATAAGCAAAATTTTATTTTTTTATATAATTTTTCAGAGTATTGGACATATCAGTGCTGCTCACATAAACCCAGCAATTACATTGGGCTCTGTTGTCCTTGGTAAAAAATCTTTGCCAATTGCAATACTTTATATTGTTGCTCAACTCACTGGTGCTATTCTTGGTTTTGGTTTATTAAAGGTATATTTATTCTTTTCCTAGTGTTATTAATATTAATAAAATATTAATTCAACCTCGAGATTTATAATTATTTTACAGAATTTTTTCTTTTATAAAATTTATTGACAAATGTTATTTTTATTTCGCCGAACTTTCTAATTTCTATTTTTTATTATTTTAATTTCCGTAATTTAAAATTAATCAGTATTTCAGTTTTAATTAATTATTGTTCAAATAAGAAAATTCTACTTTTTTATTCATTTTATTTTTTCGATTTGCTAAATTTTAAAAATAATTTTAATGAATTTTCAAAATGTTATCAGGCAGTTACACCGGAAATGCTTTTACATAATGGAAATGAAACGTCAAGCTCTGAATTTTGTGTAACTGATTTACACAATAATATTTCAATGTTTCAAGGATTTGTAATTGAAGTGATTGCAACTGGAATTTTAATGTTGATGACATGCGGTGTTTGGGATGCGAGACAAACAAAATATGGTGATTCAGTTGCAATTAAATTTGGTTTAGCGGTCGCAGTAATTTGTATGGCCGTTGGTCCATATACAGGATGCAGTATGAATCCAGCGAGATCATTAGCGCCAGCACTTTGGAATAATCATTGGTCAAATCATTGGATATTTTGGTTTGGTCCACTCGTTGGATCACTTATTGCATCTCTATGTTATCGTTGTATTTTTTGGCCAAAAGAATTTCAAGAGATGAGACCAAACATTGAGGCTTATCACGTATCCTTGTGAAATTTAAATTTTCGAAAAAATTGTTTCTTTTTTTTGCCCAAGCTTTATAGACTGACACGAGAAAATACATATCACTCAAATAATAATAATAATAATGTATTTTTGTCTCTCGGGGAAAAATATTTAAATGCCTCTTAAATATATTTTCGCAAGATATTATTTAAATTTATCGTGTATTGTTAACTATGTTTAAAAATAATATATATTGTTATAAAAATGCTTATTGTGTAAATAAAAGGATTGTTTTTTTAATTTTGTCTTTTTTTTGAAATACCGTTTCTAATTATTTAATATTGAATTATATTCATTAATTTAAAATAATAATTAAATTATTGCAATGGAAATTAAAATTTTTACTTTAATCGTCACTCATTTTAAAACTGTTCGATAAAACGCCTCGAGCGCCAGTTCCTTTGATTTCGAAAATTGATCCACCTTGCATATCATCCTCAGGTGTTTTTTCTGCAGGATTTGCAAAACCGTTTCCTGCAGTCGTAACGTATAAAATATCCAACATTGGCCCTCCAAAAGTGACACTCGTCACTCTTTTCGCTGGAATTGGTATCGATTGAAGTAATTTTCCAGTTTTTGGATTAACTTGAATCACCTGAAATATTGTAAATATTTTGTAATTCAAACAAAATTCAAAATCAATTAAAATTACAATACCTGAGAACCACCAAATAATGCAATCCAAAGATTATCTTTCGAGTCAATTGTCATTCCATCAGGAACACCGGGTAAATTATTTTTCGTCAAGTCGAAAACTACTTTTCTGTTGGCTAAAACAAAAAAAGTTAATAGATATTGAAAACAAAACAAAATTTAATATACAATTATCAGTTACCAATGGATCCTTTTTGTGGATCAAAATCGTAGGAAACAATTTGTTTTGTCGGTGAATCTATGTAATAAAATGTATCATCATCTAAATTCCACGCCAAACCATTACTAATTGAAACTGGTGTAATTTGTGTCGTTAATGTTAAATTTTTATCCATACAATAAAATTCTCCTCCATTAGGCATAAAATCTCCTTTTATTTCAGACATTGTACCTGAGAATATATATGAAATTTTAATTAGCACAATTTTCAAAAATACATTTTTACTATCTCAAAAAAAAAAAAAATAAAAACTAAAACAAAAAATTCAATATAAAAAACATTAAAATAGATTTATCGTTCTATTCTTTTATTATCAATGTTAAATTGAACAACAAATGAAGTTGAATATCTTCTATATAATAGACATTGAGATATCAATTTACTGAGGTCAATTGACTCGAAGCATTAAAATATCTAAATGGTTTTGAATTATGTTTTATGAAAAATATTGGAATTATAAATAAATGAAAATAATAATTTTATAAATAAATGAAATTAATAATTAAATAATATTTTTATAAATAAAATTTATAAAATAATAATAATTCAAATATCTTTCCAATAAGATAATTAGAAATAGTATAATTTTAAAAATATGTTAATAATTAGAGAAAATCGATTGTAATTACCTGCCCAAAATCTGCCAAATGAATCCGCTTTGCCATCATTAAATCTAGTGCCTTCATTAAATTTATTAACACTTTTTAATTTTCTAATAGGAGGATTTGTAGAATTAGTTTCACCATCCCATGTAACTAAAACAACATCGACACCTGAACCGGCGACAAAATGATTTGCTCCATCATCAATGGGAATTGCTACACCAACTGGTCCATTTGCTGAAAATTAATAATTTCTATTTTAATTTATCTTTCTAATTAATTTTCAATTTTATTCTATATAGCAGAAATAAAAATAATTACAAATAAATTACAAAAAATAATGAAAAATAATAAATTATAATAAATAATACGTAATAATAAATAATAATGAAAATTAAAAAAAATAATAAAAAATTTAAAAAAATTAGAATAAATAAAAATAAATAATAATAAACCAGATAATAATTACCTATATAAGCACAGGTAACTTTTGATGTAGCTGGATCAAATCGACAAATTTTGTTACCCCAAATATCGACGAAAAAAAGTTTTTGTGTACGATGATCCCAATGTGGTCCCTCTGTTAATCCTTTGGCCTCGACAACTCGATTAACAGTCAAAGTCATACTGAAAAATTGATAATTCATAATTACATTTAAAATAGTAAAATTAATAATTCATTTTTACGGTGATATTTAATTTTTTAAATTCAGTAAATAATTCATTTTCACTTGGATTATTAAATTCAGAAACAATTTTCATTATAATTATTATATAAGCAATATCACTAATAAAAATCTGTGCATACAATTCATATAAGAACATTTAACGGTAATTAGAATTGCCTCATTATACTTTGAATAATAATAGTAATAATTAGACTATTTTTATGACTGGCATTGGTAAATTTTTTTTGTTGTAAAAAACTGATATACTTTCTCTAAAAAAAAAAAAAAAAAAAAATATTTCAATGATTTTTATCACATAAAAATTCTTTTCTTGGAATTTTAATATTTTAATAAAGAATTTTTAAACATTTATTTTCAATTGAAGTTTAGAAACGAGTTAAAGAATACCACGAAGTATATTGCAACGAAAAGATAAAAGTTAAATAAAGATAAAAAATAAAATAAAATATATTTTGTATGCAAATGAAGCGAAATTACATTATAAACAGTTTTAAATATTTGTTTCAACTTTATTTCTAATTACGTTTAAATTTATTATTTCTGTATTAATTTTGTATTATTATTATTATTATTATTAGTATTTTTATTATTATTATTATTTTTATTATTATTATTATTATTTTAAAATTATTATTGTTATTATTATTTATTTATTTATTAATTTTTGATAAATAAAAAAAGTCTTTAAATAAATAAATTTAATTTATTTAAATTATTATTATTTTATCAATATATTATTGTAAAAATTAAATTTTTGTTTATTACTTACTCAGAGGATACAAATAAAGGAAAAATAAATGTAAAGATGCAAATAAAAAAAAATTTCATCTTGCTCTAAACTCTTTACAGTCGCGAATGTACTAATCAACTCGAGGAAAAGGAGACCTAAGCATGCTTTTTATATTCAACCTTAGACATTCGCTTTCATTCAAGTGATGTTTGTAGTTTCAAGGATCTTAAATTTTTTTATGCTTAAATAAAATTATTTATAAAAAAAGCATCGTAAATTTTTTTTTTTCAATTACATTTAATTTTATTTTCTCCATGTAATCTATAGTAATAAATAATATTTATTTAAATAATTTGTTTATAAAAAAAAATAGGAGAAAATTTTGAAATATTTTCTATTTAATAATAATTTTTTTAATAATTAATTATTAAATTATTATTTTTTTTTTTTTTGAAATTAAAATTTATTTTCGCGTCTATACCTTGAAACTTTAATATATATATTACCTTGCTCTTTTCAATGAAGCGTTGAAGTTGTAGATTTGAATTAAAATATTCAGATGAAAAAAGTGAAGGTGCGAATCATTGACCATAAATTAAATACTGAAATAAAAAGTATTTTAATCGATTAATTAAAATAATATTAAAAATTTCATTATTGATATTTTAACTAAATTTATCAACAATTTGAAAAATTGCAAGCTTTTTTTTTAATATTTATTGGAAAAAATAATTGTTTTTTTAAAATAATTTAGACGCATACATAATTTAAATTAAAAATGTTATTATATTTACTCTAATAGGAAAAAATTCTGTTATAAATAAATTTATTTATTTTAATCCCTATTTTTGGAGTAAAAAAAAAAGATCTATTCATAATTATTACAATTAAATTTTCGCGCACTTTTCGTCACTAAAGTTACTGCACATGCGCAATATGAGTAACAAACATAACCTTACTTAAAAAACGTGTGTGATAGTGGCACGTGAATTTATTCAAATATTTATTTAGGAATGTTTAATTAATTCTCAAAGGATTTCAATTAAGTTTAATTTTGTATTAAAAACATTAGTTTTAATTTTTCAAGGTAAATATTGTTATTTGTTTATTGTTAAAGGGAATTATCGTTTGACGTTTACAAAAAAAAACATATTCAACTTGCATGGATAAATTTTTTTTAAATTGTAAATTATATACTTAAAATACATTGTAAAGTATACAATTATAATGTAATTATAATTTTAATGAATGCAGTATTTTATTTACGAAAAGAAAAAGAAAGTAATTGAATATATAAAGTTTTTAAAACCCATTTAAAACCTTTTTATAAATTACCGGATAACCTAACTTTTTATTATGGAAAAAATTTTGGTGCCTGAGCACAAATCTTGTACTTACTGTCGTGGTACAATTAAAATACTAATTCCGAGAGGTATTTTGCACTAAAATAATAGTGGGCCTGCTGTCCCAAGACGATTACGTTTCTACCAAGTGTTGGAGGCAACGTGTGAACGTCGCACCAACATTTTTTCCGTATAAATTTGGCAATACTGTAAACTTTTTTTTTTTTTGATAATTATTTAAATAGTTATCCGTTTTTAATTCTAAATTATAATTTCAAGATTAATTTTCAATTACAGATGACTCAAAAAGATTTTCCCCGTGGTGGGAAGAAGCCCAAAATTGCACCCTCATCAAAATCTGTAAGTATTGTTTTCTTTTTAAAATTTTTTTTGAAAAATTGCTAATTAATAAATAAATTAGTTATTTACTTCAATTTATTCTAATTTTTCAGCTATTATTCGAGAAGAATAATCCCATAAAAGTGAGAAAAAATAAAACAACAAAAAATACAAAGAAAAGTCATGAGGAAGATACACTTGTTGCGTCAACGGCACAATCGTTAACATTTTCAAATTTATGTGAGGGAATGGTGATATTAGGAAGAGTACACATGATAAGAGATTATGATTTAATTATATCTTTACCAGGACGATTAACTGGACGTGTAAAAGTTACCGATATCAGTGAATCATATACAAATCTATTGCAAAGTGTTGTAAATTCCGAAGGCGATTCTATAACAGAATTTAGAACTCTAGCTGAATTATTTAAACCAGGTGATAATGTTGTCACTTACATTAAAGCACTCGGCGAAGACAATTGGCGTGTCTCATTATCATTGGAACCAAATTTATTGAATCAAAATTTAAATTCCAATTCAATAACCAATAAATCGAAAATTATTTGCTCAATCGCAAGTGTTGAAGATCATGGCTATGTTCTCGAAACTGGAATTCCAAATGTTCGTGGATTTTTATCAAAAAAGGACATTGAAGATGATCATAATTCCATTTACTGTGAGTATTATATTTAAATAATTTGTAATGGAAAATTTATTTTTAATATTTTTTCTTTCCAGTTCCAGGAAAACAAATAATGTGCGCCGTGAAAAATATGAAAAATGACGATAACGCATCAATAATAACACTATCAACAAAAACCAATCATTTAGAAACAATTGTGGAAAATGTGAAATCACTCAATAGTTTAATGCCAGGAATGCAATTGACTTTGACAATAAAAAAAATTCTTTCCAATGGATTACAAATTTCCTATAATGGTGACAAAATTGGTTATATTAATCAAATTCACATACCAAAAATTCTTTCTCAATATACACCAGGATTAGAGGTTGATGGAACATTATTGTATATTATTCCAACGGTGAAATTTGCATATTTTACATTATTAAAACAAATTCCGGAAAAATCACAAATCAATAAAGGTGATATTGTCAATGCTCGTGTTTCATATTTGGAATCAAGTGGAATTATCGTGAAATTAGGAAAAGATCTCAAAGGTTTAATACCATACAAAAGAACTCATGTGAATTCAAATAAAGTAAAAGAAATTTTCACTCCAGAATCGGATCACAAATGTCGAATACTCACCTACGATATTATGGATCGTATTTACATTTGTTCGACAGAGAAAAAAATTTTAGAAGCCACACATTTATCAATAGAAAATTTCATTCATGGCGAAATAATTGAAGTTGTTGTCAATGAAATAAATCGTGAAACTGGTTTTATTAAAGTTTCCACTGGCAAAATATTGGGAACAATTCCACCTTATCATAGTTCTGATAATGAAAAATGCTCATCAAAATTAAAAGTCAATGATAAAGTGAGCGCTAAAGTGTTGTCTAATATTAATAAAAAATTAACATTCACCTTAAAACCTCTTCTTATCAATAGCAATTTGCCAATTTTGGATAATATTCACCACGCTCATGTTTCATCACAACATCATGGGACAATTCGTCAAATTACCGATAAGGGAATTCTAGTGAAATTTTACGGTGATCTTGCCGGATGGGTTCCACTTTCTTTTCTTGATCCACAATTAATAAAACAAAAATGGAATCATTTTATCGGTGAAGTAGTAACTGTGATGATTAAAGCTGTTGATATCGCACGCAATAAATTAACATTAAAAATTATTAAGGAAAAAAAGAAAAAAATTACCTTTAAAATTGGTGAAACAGTCAATGGTATTGTTCTCAATTCATCAACAGAGGGAATACAATTGAAAATCAATAAAAATAATTTAGAAACAATGGGTTTTATTCCCGCTGGACATATTGCACCGTGTCCCGAATTAGCTAGTTTAATAGCATCGAAAACAATTCCCGGTGATGAAATAACGGCTTTGGTATTCTCAACAAATCCCAATTTATTATTGAGTGTATCATTTGTTCCACAAGCTGATGTAACATTAAAAAATTTAAAAATCAATTCAACTATTTTATGTTCGGTGAAAAATTTCACTGATAATATTTGTCGTGTTATATTGCCAATTAATGATTTTCTTGGCAATGCACAAGTGAAGAAAAATTTTCACGACAATGAAGATTTAATACGTACAAATCAAATTTTATTAAGTAAAATTCTTTCAATTGATAATGATGGTAAAAAAGTGACTGTATCGACACGTTTAACGGATTTATGGAAAAAACCAACGGAATCAATGTCGGCAATCGATACATTGGGTATTTATTTAATAAAAATGAAGGAATTATCGGAAAAGGATTATTTTAAAAATCGTCCAATATCGTCAATTGAATTGGGACAAAAAATTGATGGAATTGTCGAGACAATAACTGAACATGGTTTAATTTTAAAATTAAAGGACAATTTAAAGGCAACTGTTCGTAAGGATCATTATCGTGGTGATGTTCGTGTTGGTGATAAAGTTAAAGGCGTTGTACTTTGGGTGAATTTTATCTATGAATTATTGGAAGTTACATTATTGCCACAACTTGTCTCGTCGATTAGTGGAAAACAATCGAAATTTCAAAAATTACCATTGGAAACAAAATTACGTGGTACTATTGTTTTGATAACAAATTGGTTTATTCTTGTACTTCTCAAGGGACAATATAATGGTGGATTTGTTGTTATGCCCGCGAGATTACATCTCAATGATTTGAATCCTGATTTATCGACATACAATATTGGTCAAAAGGTACGATGTTTTGTTGTACTTAATGAAATTGAATGTAATTCGTTGAATATTTGTTTACCAAAGTCAATGTTTGAATCGAAGAAAACGCCAATGGCTAATCATCTTTGTAAAAAGTTACTCTCGATTAATAAAGTTTCGAAACGAAGTCAAAATATCGAAATAAAAGAAGAAGACGAAGAAATCGAAAATAAGAATTCAATGAAAATAAAAAGAAAAAAATCTATAGAAGAAGTAGAAAGTGAACCAGTTTCCAAAAAAGCTAAAAAGAAATCTAAAAAGGAAGAAGAAAAAAAAGAAGAAGAAGAAGAAGAAGTTTTATTAAACGAAGAAATGGAAATTGACGAAAACGCTACCGAATTGACAATTCCTGAGTGTGGATTTTATTGGGATAAAATGCCGAGTTCTGTATATCGAAAAGAAGAATCATCGAGTGACAGTGAAAGTGAAGAAGAGGAAGAGCAACCGAAAAAGAAGAAAAAACTCAGCGCTAACGAGCGTCGAGAACAGGAACGACAAAAAGAGAGAGAAATTCGTGAACGTGAAGAAGCATTGGCAGCTTCCAATCATATGCCAAAATCTGTTGATCAATTTGATAGATTAGTTCTCGGTAGTCCTGACAGTTCACTTATTTGGTTACAATATATGGCGTATCATTTACAAGCAACTGAAGTCGATAAAGCGCGTTCTGTTGCAAAACGTGCTGTTAAAACAATAAATTTCCGCGAAGAAGATGAGAGGCTAAATGTCTGGCAAGCATGGTTAAATCTTGAAATTAAATTTGGAAATACAGAATCATTGAACGAAGTTCTTCAGGAAGCTGTTCGTGTGAATGATGCGGCAAAAATTTATTCCCACATGCTCACTGCCTATTCTGAGGCTGGTAAACAAATTGAAATGGAAAAAACTGTTAATATGATTGTGAAAAAATTCAAAGATCAACCGGAAATGTGGATCAAATGCGGAGCTGTTTTACTAAAAGTTGGATTAAAAGAAAAATCACGACACATCATGCAAAGGGCCATTCAATCTCTACCTGCACCCGAACGTTAGTATTACATTAATTTCTTTTTTTAATTAAAATTAAATAATTTTTGTCTAATTTCAAATGTATAAAAAAATACCCTTCTTTTCTGTTACAGATGTGAATTTAATTGTAAGATTCGCACACTTGGAGAATAATCACGGTGATAAAGAGAGATCACAAACTTTATTTGAACAAATTTTGAATTCATATCCAAAACGAATTGATGTATGGTCATCTTATGTGGATTCTTTGATTAAATCAGGTGATATTGAAATAGCAAGAAGAATTCTTGAGAGATCTGTCACGACTCAAGTACTTCCAGCGAGAAAGATGAAAGTTTTATTTAAAAAATACATTAATTTTGAAGAACAATATGGAAATGAAAAATCTGTTCAAAATGTTCGAGATATGGCTAATGAATATGTAAAAGAGCACAGTGGATAGATAAAACATTTTTTTTTCTCATTCTTTGTACATATTTTTATGTAAACACAAATATTAATTTTTTTCTTTAATAATTTACTATAAATAATGTTTTTGAACTCGTTTTAGTGGAAAAAATAAAGCGAATTTTTTTTAAAAAGTCTAAATTGTTTTAAGTTACTTTTTATTTTATATGAATTAACATTAAATTGTAAATAATTAATTAAATATATATATATATTTGATAAAATAAATAAATAAAAATGATTTAAAAAATCAATATTATGGAACAGTTCCTGTAGAACAGCAACCATATCGACAGAAATGCATTAAAGATGGATAATTTTTTTCGATAAAATGGCGCGATGCATGTAAAAACTACAGGTAAGTTTTAAATATTTTTTTTAATATTATTTATTGCCAAAAACGATTTATTTAATTATATTTTAGTTAAATGTTAGAAATCTTTATAATATATATAGAAATATTTATTAAAAATAAGTATTTGAATTTTAAAATTCGATTAATCGATAACTTTCAGTGTGCGCAACATTTTCTAGTAAAAAAAAAAAAAAAAAATACCAACTTTGCAACTTTAAAAATACAGTAACAGTAACTCGTAATTTGCAAATGATCTTTTTCATAAGCAAAGAGAGATGTGTTAAGAATTTAGAGTGAAAATCATTATTTACTGAAGTTGGAACCTAATTAAGGTTAAATATCTAATTAGCTCGGAAATTCCAAATTATAGTTTAGTGGAATTTTTTACGTCACTTGAGCTTAAACATATTGTTTGTTGCTTAAAAGGTATGTTTTGACAGCTTGCTTTCTTGTGCATGTGTACGTGTCCAGAATGCCAAAAAGTTTTTTTTTTTAATACCCTGTTGCATTTTTAAATCTTTTAAACATAGTTTTTTCCCCATTTTCTAAAAATTAAAATCAGATTATAATTTTTCGAAACTTAACCTCTTTAGTGCTCTGGTGACTTATTTTCCGTTTACTTTTATAAAAATATTGCAATTTTTTTAATTTAATCAATATTCTAATATTGCAAACTGATTTTTTTTTGATAAATATACAATTTAAATAATATAAAGAAAGTTTACGAGAAAAATTTATTTTAAAATTATAAAAAACATAAATATTAAAAAAGTGATGTTCTTTTCATAATAATGGAAAATTAATACTTGTTTTGTTTACTTTCAGTCAAAAATGGTTAGACTTTATGCTTTAACGATCCTTTATAAGGGACAAACATCGGCGACTGCCCTAAAATGTGCCTACGATGTTGACTCTTTTTCATATTTTCAAAGAAGCAGCGTCAAAGAGTTCATGGCATTTGTCAGTAAAACCATAACAGAAAGAACGCAAGTTGCTGCAAGGCAGAGCGTAAAAGAAGGAGGTAAAATCGATACTTTTTCATCTGATTCCATCAAAAACTCTCAAAGTCATAAATATTCTCCAATATATAAAAAGTTATAAATCTTATCAAAAGATTTTATCTTCATCTCAAGAATTTTTTAAGATAATTCAAAAAAACAAATAATAATCTTAAGACAAGTTTATTGCTCTCAATAAATTATTTCGATATTTTGAAATAATCTTTTTTATGTTTTAAATGTTTTTCTAATTTTTTTTTTTTTAAATTGTTTTCAGAATACATGTGTCATGTTTATGTACGAGGAGACAGTTTAGCGGGAGTTTTAATATCAGATCATGAATATCCAAATCGAGTATCTCACACTTTAATTACAAAAGTGTTGGATGAATTTACAACAAGATATTCTCCGAGCACGTGGCCTACATTAAATGAATCGGCAGTTGATTTTCAACAAAGTAATGTTTATTTGGCAAAATATCAAAATCCAAGGGAGGCCGATTCTCTGACAAAAATGCAAAATGATTTAGATGAAACGAAAATCATTCTGGTATTACGATTATTAATATTAAATACTTTAAATTTTATTTAATTGTTTTTTACTTAATCGTTTTCATTTATTTTCAGCATAGTACATTGGAGGCAGTTTTGCAGAGAGGGGAAAAATTGGATGATTTAGTTTCAAAATCAGAGGGCCTTAGCATTCAGTCGAAAGCCTTTTATAAAACAGCCCGTAAAACTAATTCCTGCTGCAGTTTGACAGCTTAGAAAAATTCTCTTATTGTAATAATAATTTTAATTAACATTGTGTCACTCTCAATGTATAAGGAAAGTAATGAAAATTGAGATGAAGGAGAGCGAAATGAAATTAAACATCGTCAATAATGGAAAGAAAAGTCTTTGATCTAATTCAAAGATTAAGCTGCAATTAAAGCTTCTGTGAATGCGAAACATGTTCTTAAAACTGAACCAAAGAAGCAATAAAACAAAAATGGTTTCAGAACAACTAAATGGAAAGTCTGGCAGTGCCAAAAAAAAAACGAAAATCAATATGAGCGCTTATTCTGTAAATAGATATTTTAGCTTTGCTTTCTCCAATATTAATTTCTCAGGTAAAAATGAGATACTCACTGCCAGTTCCAAAAATGGAAATCATCTAATTTTTATGAATTAGTGAAACGGACCTAATATCAAACAAAAAAGAACATTCCTAACATGTTAAATCCAATTAGAAAATTAATTTTTAAACTTTTTGTTTTTCTACAGGCTCTATGTTCTTTAAATTCTCCATTCCTGTTTGTTTTGATTTCACAAGTTTTTTCTACTTCAACTATTAACAGAATCTCCTTGAAAGGATTGTTGCAATTTTTCGCACAAATAATAGGGCGACACTTAAAAAAAAAAATTAATAAATCTTAATAATCCATAACGTCCGAAAAAAATCTGTTTACTATCTGACAAAAAAAATTATGACCGTGTTAAACGTTAAGTGTCATACTCTATTGGTGTTTGTGTCTGCTGACGTTTTAATTAAGAAAGATTGAAAAAAAGAAGAATAGATATTTACCGCGAAAAAAAAGAGTGTACTGAGTCTCGTTATAACGTCGGAAATTTAAGTAAATGTATTTGAAGATATATATGTATTATAATATATGTACAATATAAAATTCCCTACAAAAAAAAAAATCTTTATAACTATAAAGTTGAAACAGATGTTAATTCTGCTTCGAGAATAATTTAAATACAACAATCTATTTTTAAGTGTTGCAAATATTGTCTTTTCTTTTAAATCCCGAATTTTCATTCTTTAAATTAAATAATTAAATAATTAAAAATTGAATTTTTATTTTTAAAATTTATTTTAACAATGAGATATATGAAAAAAAAAAATGTTTAATATTAGACTGTTGTTTTAATTTAGATTTTTTTTTTAAATACAGACCTAATTACATGATGAGCTAGAAAAAATTTTTTGAAATATTTTAACGTAACAGTTTTTTTTCCCGTCTATTACGATCAAAAGGCCGATACAACGTATCCCAAATTTGTCGTGGACCAAACTAGAAATAAATTAATTAAGTTATAAAATTCAAAACAATTTTTAACTTAAAAAAAAAATGTAAGATAATTTATTACTTACTTCTTTCTTTACTTCATGCTCAAGTAAAGCTTCATTACCAGGTACTCTACATTCCGGTGCCGCATCTTCTGGTGTAGCATAATCAATCAATATATGTTCACATTCAGAGTACCATTTTCTTTTCGATATCCAATGTTCAGATGTTCTTAAATCCCAATCTTCAAATCTTTTAGCATTTTTCACAACATCAAAATTTAATGTTTCAATATCTTCGATAATTACTTCAAAATCTCCACCATTTGAATAATCGTAAATTAATATATGTGAATGTTCACTCAAACTTTTCAAAAAATTAAATTTATATTGATATTCAAGATCAGATAAGAATTTTTCGTTTAATACTTTTGAATTAACTTCAGCTGGATTATTTCGTTTCTTGATTTTCTCCTGAAATAACGAAAAAAAAAACATTGACAAAACTATTTTTATAAATTAATAACTTTTTGTTTAATTTACCTGAACAACACTGACAGGTGCATCCAAGTAAATACATAAGTGAGGTCTCATTAATTCAAAAAGTGAACGATCAATCGTAGTATTATATATTTTCATAGATTCATCTGATAAATATCCATGAATGTTCATAACATTTGCAAAAACTTTATCGGACCAAACACTTCCTTCTGTAATAACTCCCTGTCCCGTAGACAATATGTGAGTTAAGATGTTTAATGTTTTAAAAAATTTTAATTGATAAAAAAGAAATTGCACTTTTGCGCCATTCATGATTGTTGGATTTTTAAAAAATGTTGGTAAATCACAACTTTTACAAACTTCAGGAAGTTTATCGTCTAGTGTTTTCAAATCGAAATCATAATATTTAACGTAATAATCATTTAAACTTGCTTGAGGAACATATAACATTTCCAGCTCATTGGCTAATTGTTTACATAGTTCACCTTTTCCCAAAGCAGGTGGACCTTCAACAACAATTAATTTTGAATTATCATCGAATCGATGTATTGTATTATCAAAAAGTTGATCCCAAGGGCCAAATATTTTTTTTTCATATGGAAAAGGCGGTGGACGTGGATCTCGATATTTTCGTACTTCTCGTGTACTAATGCAGGCGACTTGAATAAATGGTACATTGTTCGTAGACGATAACTGAAAGTGTTAATTAAAATTAACTTAATCTCTAGAAAAAATAATATACAGAAAATTTAATTCTATTTTAATGACAGTTAACTTAACCTCTACAAAAATGTAATATCTTAATTTTCAAAAAAACATATTTATACTCTTCTAAAGTAATAAATATTTAATATATAAATATACTCCAAAATAAAAATTGTGTCAAAAACAGGAAAAAATGAGTGCTAACCTTACATAATCCTACGGTACCGTTACGAAGTTTAGAAATACCATTTCGTAAAACCGACGCCATTATTTCTAAACAAATATTAACTAAATATATGCTAAATATATGCTAAATAAAACTAAATAATATCCAGCATTACTTAAATATTTATTAAAATTCACTTGCTAGCAGAAGTAAATTATTTTTTATTAAAACCAGCTGTGAACTGAAGTTACATCCATTTGCAAAACCAGGATTACCAACTAATCTCTTTAACCTCAAAATTAAAATCTTCTTTATAATTTCATCATGGTAACTCAAAATTTACACCACCATAATTTAAAAAAAATTCTATTAATATTAATTTATTTTTCAAATAATAAAATAAATTTTAAATTTAAATAAAATTAATTTTTGAATGTTTAATTCAAATTTACCCGCTAATAGAGAACTGTCAGATTTGCAATCTGAATATAGCCGTCAGTGACATGACACTTCCGGATGCAAGATTGTGTGAGTGCATTAAACGTGTATAACCTCTGAAACGTTTTGCAAAAGTGTACATACAAGAAGAGTATTAAAGTATTAAAATACTGTTTGTGTGAAGGAGAAAATTCACGCAGAATCAGAGATTACAAATTTCGCATTCCAGCTTGAGCTTGGCTGTGCAAGAATAGTAGAAGTAAAGTCTTTTGCATTAGATGTATAAATTGCGGTTCAGTGACCGCAAAGTAAATGTGGGTGAAAAAAAACAATGAAAAAATGTGAATAGAAATGAAGTAAAATTGAGTGATTTTTTTTTTTGACATTTTCACGAATCTGGATATTGTGAATTATTAAAGGACGCAGGCGTCTCTTGTCAAAGGGAATTTTTGGCACATTTCTCATCATCATACCAAGAAGAGAATGGGTAAGTGGGAAAATCGTAAAAACCGGTGCCCGAAGATATTTATAAATCATTTTCTATTTAAGGGCGCCGTCGCGGGGCGTGTCTTGGTTAAAATTCGTCTTTACGAATATTAGGATGCTAGTTTCTTATGGATGTCATACGGGAATAGAAAAAGGTTTCATCTTTTGTTTGTTTTTTCTCTAAGTGCGGGCGTACTATATCAATGGGGTTCATCGAACAACATTCCAATTTGTTTAGTCATGATTTTAAAACTGTTTATGTACCTAAATAACCCCGTTCTTATTCGCTTTTATCCCTATATCTTTTTTCTAATTTGGGGAAATTATATTTGAGAATTTTTTATCAGTTCATTGACTGTTTCTTTTATGATCAATTTTTTTTCCTTATCGGGAAATCTATTATCTTCGTAGCTATTTAAAAAACAAACTTTCGAATTGTAAATAAATACTGATAATCACAAAAGAAAATAGAAAAGAATTTTATTTCCTGTATCAAAGACTTTCGAATTTAAAGTAGGTTGAATTTGCACAAGACAATTATGCAGAACTTTCGATTCTCTGTAAAAATTTCTCATTTTTTCAAATGAAAATTAGATTTGATTTGATTATAGATACACAAGGAGGGATGTCGCGTAATTCTGGTCCTGGTCTCTATGAGTTTCTCATGGAAGCTGAACTTCAACAGTATTATCCAGGGATTCGGGGTAAGTTTCTTTTTTTTTAATTTTTATAAAAAAAATAAATAAAAAATAATTATTTTTAAAAAATAAATATTTTAAATATTTATATTTTATATAATATAATATAATTTATAATATAATATATAATTAAGGCTTATAAAATTAATATAATATATATTATATATTAATTATATTAATTAATTATTAATTATTATTATTTATTATTAATTATTATTAATTATATTATTATATATTAATTAATATGTAATTTATAATTTATAATATATTTTATATATTTTATTTATATTTTTTTATATTTTTTTTTATATCTTAAATATTTTAAATAATTAAAAAATAATTATTTTTAAGGTGATCTAAAAGTGCAAAATACAGCACAACTTAAATACGTAACGGAAGATGATTTAAATGCCATTGGAATGAGTAAACCAGAAATGCGTCGATTGAAAAAATATTTTCAAAAGCATTTTCCACAAAATTATTTATCAAAATTTAAAAAAATGCTTTTACCAAAACGTGAGGAACAAATACCAGGATCACTTGGCATGTTACCGGAAGAAAGACAAGATCGTCCACCAGTTCGTGTTCCAAATAAGCATATGATTCCTGCTGATGCAATAATTGTTAATAAAGAATTGGGTATGGGAGAATTTGGTGTTGTACAACAGGGTGTTTGGACAAATGACGGTGAAAGAATACAAGTCGCTATTAAGTGCCTATCAAGAGAAAGAATGCAAAATAATCCAATTGAATTTTTAAAAGAAGCAGCAATTATGCATTCAATTGATCATGAACATATTGTCAGATTATATGGTGTTGTTCTCGATACAAATTCATTAATGCTAGTTACCGAATTAGCGCCATTAAGATCACTTTTAGAATGTTTAAAGGAACCAAGTTTACGTGCAAGTTTTCCTGTTTTATCGCTTTGCGATTTTTCCGTACAAATTGCCGATGGAATGCAATATTTAGAAGCTAAACGACTTATACATCGTGATTTAGCGGCAAGAAATATTCTCGTATTTTCAAAAAATAAAGTTAAAATATCTGATTTTGGTTTATCGCGTGCACTTGGTGTTGGTAAAGATTATTATCAAACAAATTTTAATGTTAATCTCAAATTACCAATTGCATGGTGTGCACCGGAATGTATAACATATTTAAAATTTACATCGGCAAGTGATGTTTGGGCTTATGGTGTAACACTTTGGGAAATGTTTAGTTATGGTTTTCAACCATGGCCAGCGCTCACTGGTCATCAAATTCTCGAGGCTATTGACGAGCCAAATTTTCAAAGATTAGAACAACCCGATTGTTGTCCCAAGGATTATTTCACATTAATGCAACAATGCTGGCAACATGAGCCAATGAAACGACCAAAATTTTCCGAATTGATTAATCTTTTGCCTGATTTGAAACCAGAGCAAGTGCAAGCCGTACAAGATAGTTCAGAAATTGGACAACTTTCATATCGACAGGGTGATATTATTTCAGTTTTGGATAAAGGTAGCAGTAATACTTTATGGAAGGGTGTGTTGAATAATGGTAAAACTGGATTTTTTAATCCAGCGCATACGATAGCGTATCTTGGTTCAAATTTACCGAGTAATAAACCTGGTGAATTTACGCGAGGTGATGGAAAAAATGCCTTTTCATCGCAAAGACGAAAAATAAGAACCGATATGATATCATCGCCGCAGGGCGATTTAAAGCACACGGGTCACGTTGGATTGGATGGTGCTTATTTTGGTGATATCAGTTTTTTGGGTGGAAAATATCCACATTTACCAAGGCAAGTTGTCACACCATATAAGCCACAAGAGGATGCGACGGATAATTCTAGTCAAATTTTAAATCAAGATGGAAGAAGTATCGATTCGAATAGAGAGCCTAATAGGGATAATAGAATTCATCATTCACAGCTTGATAACCAAAGTAAACACGGTGAGCAAACATTGATAATTATTTTGTTTTTTTTTTTTTTAATAATTTTCTATTTATAAAAATATTTTTTCAGAAAGTTTATGGTCCGATACAAGTTCTGATATTTCACATTTGGGAACAATTGGAAATGCCACGAAACAAACAGCAACTGTTGCTGGCAATACAGAGACAGTTAGCGCCGATCATGAATATCATGAAATAAGTGATGAGGAAAATCAAGACAGTCCCTTGAGATTTGATAAACCCTTGAGCTTTGATTTTGGACCCAGTCTCCTTGATGAAATGGATCAAATGTTCCGATCATTAGGTAACTATTTTTCTTTTCAATATTCATTTATGCAAAAATAATTTCAAGAAACCTTAAAGTATAAGTCTTCAAATACTTAAGAGGATTATTTTTGACCTCGAGTCTATTTTCATATCAAATTTAATAAAGAAATTATATATCTCCAGATTTAAAAAGAATTTTCCCCTCTATTTTTTTTTTAATCTAAGATTCAATATTCAACAAATGAGACTTGATTTGGTGCACGTGTTTGTAATTTTTATTTAACGATGTTTTCTCAGGTTCTTCACCACCACCACCTCTTCCTGGTCATCCACCAACAGAACACGAAACAAGTAATGCTCGAAATGAGCTTCGTGAGATGCAAGCAAAACAGAGCAGTAAAAAGAAGCAAGCCACCGTGAGTCCCATAAATGTAAAGTACACGTTTTCTTTTGTGTTTTCATTTTCTCTTCAAAGAAACAAAAAAAAACCGGAATGACTCGCATATTTTTTTATCGCTTTCTTTTTTTCCGAACAATATAAATATCAAAATTCCTTGATTCGTCAATGATGTTTGCTTTTAATGTTTTTTTTTAAAAAAAGGTAGATTTTATTCTCCATTAAAATAGTAGGAGGGATTTTTTTTTTTTAAATATATAGGATTGATTTAATTTTTGCTGAGAGAAAGAGAGTTCAACAAGTAATGTTCAACAGTCAACGAGAATAGCGTTGCAAAAAAAATTTATTATCCAAATGTGGTAAGAATTTTTCCTGAATCTAGGTGAAGCCTATATCAGCGGCAGATCAGAAAACACTCTACTCGGCCATTGCAATGGCCCAGGAATTGACAGCACGTTCCATGACAGATCTTGAGCAACCACAGGAATCGCCACGTACACCTGCCAGTCCCTCAAGACGTAGAAAGTTTTCTTTTAAGTTGCCACATCAACACAGTCCTAAACCAGACAGACGACACTTTTCCGAGGAAGCCGCCAGTATACCTGACATCCAGGTACAATTCGATCAAAAAAGAAAATCTCACATACTTTTAACGATAAAACAATAATAATTGATGACAATTTTTTTTTTCAACATTTACAGATTTGTGGATTTTATTTTCGTGATTTCAATTTATTTACATTTTAGCTTGTAAAATGAATTTCTTTTTTAAAAATATTTTCTATTTAATTGAATTCATTAAATGATTGTGTGGCTACTATCGAATGAAAAATTCGATAAATTAATTCCATTTAAAAATTCGATAACAAATTTATTTAATGAAAATTCTGTTAAATAAAAATACGGTTAGAAGAAAATTTCTCAAAATAAAAAATTCAGTTTAAATTTCGGTTAATTAACAATTTTGTTAAATGGAAATTTGGGTTGACAAAATATTCGGTAAAATAGAAATTCTATTATATTAAATGGAATGGAAAATTCGATAAAATAAAAATTCGATTAAATAAATTTCTTAAATGAAAATTCTGCTAAATAAAAACGCGGTAATTTGAAAATTTCCTAAAATAAGAAATTCATTTTAAATTTTGATTAATTAACAATTTTGTTAAATCCAAATTTCAGTTGACAAAATATTCGGTAAAATAAATTCGATATTTTATTATATTAAAGTTCAGTTAATCAAAAATTCCGTCAAATATAAATTCTATTTAAAAAAATATTATTTTCTCTATAGATTAAATAAAAATTTTTATTTTAAATAAAAATATTTATGCACCTCAACGATAGTAGTTACAATAATTAACTGTAATTATCAATAACAGTTGTCAGTAATTTTGCACCATTTTTTTTGTTTCATCGAAAATAAAATCCATATCTCCTAAATGATTTTTTTTTAAATTCAAAAATAAACTTTTATTCCATATAATAAAAATTTAACAAAATCAGAATATTTGATATTAAAATTCTCAATATAAAAATGCATCAGAAATTAAAAAAGAAAAATTCTTCAAAATTATATGAAAAAAAAAGAAAATTCTAAATTTTAAATCGGAATCACAACATTTTGACACTTCAACACTCATACTAGTTATTAAATCTACAGTTTATTTTATCTCATTCTAATACAGGGCTCTCCTATTTGCACTTTTTCCAAATTTAGATACACAACTAACAAAAAAAAAAAAAAAAAAATTTGGATAAAATTAGTAGAAAAAAAAATAGTTATGGAACAGTGTTAATTCCTGACGCCAAATTAAATTTATCGATACTTAAAATTCTTAAATGGTAATCTCTTATTCTTTTTTTAATAATTTTTAAATGTTTTGTGAGAAAAAAAATTCTTATTATTTTTATGGTAAAAGCTTACTAACGCAAAGGTACTAATATTTCATCTTTTCCCATTTTCCTGTTCCTTTTTTTTTTTTTAATTATTTTTTTGTTTCATTCCATCTTCCTCGTTATTTTATTTATTTATTAAACCTTAATTGCATTTTGTTCTCAATGTATTTTTGCTTTTGGTTTTATTTCCCCGTGTTTGTAATTTGTCTTGCTTGCATTTTTTTGTCATTGCTTTTATTTATTTTTCTTTTTGCTGCATGATTTTGTATTTTTTTGTGTGTTGCTTATTTAGTGGTTGTGCTCGAGTTTACAGTCTTTATCGTCAACGGTGTCTAGTATAGAGTCCCTGGGTGCGCCATCCACTTTAAAATTACCACTTTGGGACAAAGCGTCAGCGGAATTTTGTTTTGCGAAATCACGTGAACTCTTGACCAAACCCAGTGCCTGGACTTCATATATGAATGTTGAATTTGACAATCATATATTGGATAATAATGCGACAAAGCAAAATTTAATGAAATCGGCTGAATTCTTAGAAAATGGAAATCGTAAAAGTATCGCTGCTTGTGAATCAATACTCGATTTAGAGACAAAAAATGCAAAACAAAATGGTAAATTATCGTACACTTTGGAAAATTCGAATATGGATTTTCCACGTGAAGCAAAGAGAGTTTCGACAAGTTATGTCGATCGTTATTTTGATCAACCAAAATATTTAGACGATGACGATGATACTGTTGAATCGCCTATTGAATCAAAATTAACGGAAAATTTTGAAAAAATAAATAATCTTGAACATGGCAGTATGTTTTATTCCAATTTCCCCGAACTTAATGTACAAGCAATGAATCTCAATTCCGATCAAAAAAGAACGGAATTTGATGTTAATGATAAAAATTTTGATTCCAAGGAGAATGCTGGAAATTTTGAATCATCACGTAATCGATCATTGAAATTTGATTTACCAAGGGATAAAGTAAATTTAGATTTTGGAACAAGGCCAAAGGTTCTCGAATCAACAAAATTGAATGCAGAATTGAAAAAATTTGATTTACAAAAAATACGCGGAGGAAAAGTTTCTTTTGTACCAAGAACAACAACACAAGAAAAAAGTGAGAAATGTGGTTTAAAAACCGATGGTTCAAGAGGAAATTTAGAAGCCGTGAGAATAAATATACAAAGTTTTCGAAAAATTGAACAAAATCAAAATGGACACGATAATTTTTCTTTTGTAATGTCAAATAATCCTTTATTTGTCACTGAACCAGAGAAAAAAGATTCTCCAATTTACAGTAGTTCAGAAAGTCTTCGCGTGAATTTTCAACGTTTAAGAAGAAAATCCGATGCCGAGGCAAATTCACAAGTTGAATTGAGTAGTAAAATATTTGCCGAAAAATATCAACGCGAAATCTCAGGTATGGAGAGTGTGAAAAATTATCTCGATTCAAAGAAAGGACAAGTTTTAAATTTAGGAATGGGTAAATTAACACAAAATATGATACAACTTGGTAAAAATATTGAGCAAAATTCACGAAATATTGATGTTTCTTTGATGAGAAATTTGGATATTCCAAGTCAAACACAAACACCACTTCGTAATTTAGGTGCAACACCAATGCAAAAACCAAAACATCTCGATTTAAATGTACCATTACAGGGAAAACAAAGTGTTATGAAATTAAATCAAAAAAATAGTCCAGCATTGCATCAACATATTTTAGAGCCACCGAAACTTTATCAGAATGACAGTAGAAAAGAATTGGGTAAAAATGATATTTTCAGTGATAAAAATCAGGGGAATTTTAATGTATTTCGACCAAGGACATCGTCACTTTCGGAACATAGAAAATCACCTCTACGCAATGCAAGACGTTCATTTCATCCAAAAAATGATTCAAGCGATGATTCTGATTCAATTTCACATTCGGAAACTGATATTCGAAGTCGATTGCGCTATAAACGTCGTCATAAAAGAATGTCACATAATTTACGATTAAATTTTAAAAATCGTAGTCAATTTTTACATCCTGATGCTGCTAGAGGTTTTTCTTCAATAGAACTTTGTGGTAAATCACCACCGCCTTCGACAAGTTTTTTGAATTCATTATCGCCACCTTTCTCATCGAGAAATAATTTACTATCGTGGCCTGAAAGTGCGCCAAGTTCAAGTTTAACATTCACCAGTAATTCTGATTTAGATTCAGACACCAGCTCGGAATATCCTGAATTTACCAATGATATTTTAACCTTCCCTCCATCACCAGCTCCTTAAGAAAAAGAAAATATTTTCTGAATTTTTTAAAGAAAATTCTTCAAAGGAAAAATTTAGATACTTTTGTAATTTTGGAAAAAATAGACAGTGGGTTTTTTTTTTTTTTTTAATTGGAAAGGACAGGAAATTTTATAATAGATTTTTGTGTTTCGTGCTTTAGCATGTTTGCATGTAACGCACGTCTACTTTAATAACAAAACAAGTAGAAATCCAGCGGTACTAATGTTTAAAAAAAAAAAAATCTGAAACTATCAGGGAACATCAGGGTGTCCAGTGTCGAGGAGGTTATTAAATAGGACAACACTCAGGGAATTAAAAAAAAAAAAACTTAGCCTTTTTCATTAGAAAATTAGAACTTATTAGAAAAAATATTTTCATAAAAAAATTCTTTAGTGAATCTAGATTTTCTTTTGTAAAAAAAAAATCATTTCAAATAAAATAAAAAATTTCAAAAATTCTACAATTTTCATAGTAATTTGTTAATTATTTTCCAAAATCGTAATTTAAAAAAAAAAAAAGTAGTTAACGATTTTGAGACAAAATTTGAATTTATCACCTTGAAACAATAATAATTCCAAGAGCATGTAAAAAATTCCTCGCTTAATCGCTGGACACTTTTCAATAATAATAAGACATGTAGATATATTTGCAATTTGTATACCATTTATAATAGAATGTAGTATTGCTAGAAAGATTCCTTTTTACTGGATCTTTAATAGAAAAAAAAAAATAGAAATAAGTTTTCTACATGACTGGTTTTTGATAAAAAGAAAACAATTTTTGATATGCACACAACGAGATGATACTTTTGAATGACCCCTTTTTTATACAACCTTCCTAAAAAATAGAGTCTCGCATAGAAATGTAAAAATTATTTTTCGCTCACAATATGCACACACGCTCTTAAAAAAAAAAATTAATATTTAGTTTATTTAAAATATAGTCAAATATATTAGACACCAAAATTAGCAAAACTTCTATGTAAGACTAAAATGTTTTTTTCTTTTTTTTTTTACAAATTAAGAATTTGATTTTCTTTATATTTTGGTTAATTATTTTTTCTTTTTATCTCCTTTTTTTTCTAATTTTAATTTTCTCTTTTGTTTTTTTGTTTTCTCTCCTGAAAATCTGTTCCCACCCTACACGGCTTGTTTAGACTACATTATCGGATGAGGCCAAGGAAGTATACAACAGTCTTGTTGAGACGCCAATAATTGAAAATACAACCGACACAAATCCACTGCGAATGCTACGTTCTGGATTACCAATTGTCAGACCAAGGATAAGGGGCAATAAACATGCAACATTGGGTCACACTGGTACACAACTTGAAGAGATGACGAGTGATCATATTTTACAATTTGATAATATGCATCATAGCGGTGCAAAAACATTACCAAAACGTGTTCCACCACCATCGCAAGCACCACCACCAATTCCACAAACACGAAATCTTGAGAGGCATCATTCATTGGAAATTGAAAATAATCAAAATCAAAATAACGTCGATGGTAATCCAATTCCTTTACCGCCACGCGATCGTTCAAAAACATTACAACCAAAATCCAGTTTACCAAGACATCAGAGAAAGCATCCTCTCATTATTCCCGGTGGTGGTGTCACGAGGACACTTGCAAAAATGGCCGAAATCAATCCACCATTAGAGGATCAAGTCGATGGACACTCGTCATTTATGATACAAGAAGGATGTTCAATTATCGAAGGATCATCGGAAGATGGATTCATTCCAGATATTGCGCCGAGCAGGTAAATTGAACCCAGGGTATTTTTTTTTTTCTATTTTCATCTTTTTTCGCTTTTTACACGTTTTTTCCATGTTAGTTTTCTTTTTTAACTTTTAAAAATTCAATGATAAATGAAGAATAAATATGAAGGGTAGAATGACTAAAGGGGTCAAGCGCCAATTCACTGTTTTTACAGGAAGTAAAAAAAACATTTTTAAAAATTTTGCAGGTCATTTAAAAAAAAACTGAGAAAACCGTTTCAATATATTAGTATGTTTTAATAAATAAACAACAATTTGTTGAAATTAACCTACATATTAACGATAAAATTAAAAAAAAAAAAACTGGTGCCTTAAGGTTATATCAACTGCGCACATTTTCTTTAAGCATTACACAGGTTTACAAATTTCAAATTTTTTTTGTCACTCGAACAAAACATTTTTTTTTTTCGATTAATATGTGTTTTTTGAGTAAGAAAATCATATTTTAAATTTTTTTCCCTCGTGCAATTTTTTTGTAACAGCAAATTATGCATTTTCGAGGTGTGACGTCACATAAAGTCACCGGTAGAGAAAGCAGTTAATACAAATGTAAAAAATAAATCACCATTTGAAAGATAATTAAATTACCTCTGAAACCATTGGTCAACCAATAAAATCAATTCAAAATTGTCAGAGTTACAGTCGATCAAAGTTCAAATTTCAAGCAAATTTTAATGATTTTTAACTAATTTTTATTTTTAATTAATGTCTAACTTTCGCTAATTTTTTCAAAGTCAAACAATTTTTTTAATAATTATATTATTATTATTAAAAAAATTAAAACTTACCTTTTTTTGATTGTTTGACTTTGAAAAAATTAGCGAAAGTTAGACGAATGTCTAAAAATCATTAAAATTTGCTTGAAATTTGAACTTTGATCGACTGTAACTCTGACAATTTTGAATGGATTTTATTGGTTGACCAATGGTCTGAAAGGTAATTTAATTATCTTTCAAATGGTGATTTAATTTTTACATTTGGATTAACTGCTTTCTCTACCGGTGACTTTATGTGACGTCACATCTCGAAAATGCATAATTTGCTGTTACAAAAAAATTGCATGAGGGAAAAAAATTTAAAATATGATTTTCTTATTCAAAAAACACATATTAATCGAAAAAAAAAATGTTTTGTTCGAGTGACAATTTCACTGTAAACCTGTGTTAATTATAAAAAAAAAATATACAGTTTAAAGAAAAACTGAAAAATTAGTTTCTTTCTATGGAATTGACGAAATGAATAGAAAAAAAAATTCCTTTAAAAAATTGTTTGTTTTCAAGAAAATTACGATTTAATTGCTTGCTTTGGAATTGAGCAATCATTTCATCTTTAAATTCAATTGTTCATTTAGTATAATCATAAAAATATTTAAAAATTAATAACAAAATGATTTTAAAATTGTTTAAAATTGAAAATATATTATTATTATTATTAATTTTATTAATTAAAATATTATTAAAATAAAATTAAAATAAAATATTAAAATAAAACCTAACAAAATTATATTTTTGATAAAAATTGAACAGATGGATAAAAATGTGAAGAATGAAATTCATAAAAACATTTCAAAGCTTTTATTTTATAATAATATTAATAAACTTTTTGAAACGTTCATCAATGTTATTAATTTAAAATATTAAAAAAAAAATTTGTTAATATTATTAAATATACAGGTAAAAATTTTTTAATTCAAAAATAATAAAAATTCAAAAAAATTATTAATTTAGGTTACATATACATATGTACCTGATTTACAACTTCTTTAGCTAAAACTTTTTCCCCATTACTTTTAAAGAACATTTCACCTTCATATCGTTTCTTTTTAACAATATCTTTTTTATTAATAGATTTTTTCCGCATCTGCGCGAGGCATTTTCGATTTGTAAAAAGCAATGTTTTTAAATTTGTTAAGTTTTACATAATATTATTGACTTTCTTTTATTTTTCAATCAGGTTGCAATAAAGTAAATTTGAGGCTATTTTATTAATTTAATTTTTATTAAAAACTGATTTAAATAAGCAATAAAAAAGGAAATCCTTCTACAGAAATGTGTAAATGAATTTTCTTGATTTTTTTTTATGCAAAAACCTCATTTTCGATAAATTGGCGCTTGACCCCTTTTGTCATTCTACCCTAATCCTGATTTTTTTTTTTTTGTTTCAGTCCTGAGGAATTTGAAAGAAGAATCGACTCTGAATTGGCTGCATTAGACTCTTTACCAGCCGATGATAATAAATTAAATCGTTGCAGTGTGATTTCAGAGGATCTACTTGAATTTTCAGACAATTTAATTGAATCACATGAAAAAAATCAATCCGATAATGAAACAGAACAAATTGTCAATGAAAGGAAAATTAGTGTCGAATCAAAAAGCTCTGCCAAAAAATTCTTGCCAGACAATATGGAAGCTTGTGATTTTAATCGTGATCAATCAATACATTCTGAAGAATCAAAATCAGAAACAAATATTTCTCTCGTTTCATTAATGAAAGGAAATTCCTGCAATTTAACATCAACTGTTTCGCCATTTAATATTAATCCCACGCCAAAAGTACAAACAACAACAACAAATAATGATGAGTTTCAAACTAAAACGGGACAATATCAACGATCATTAAATCGTAATAATAGTGATTTAACACGACAATCGGATCATGTTTCATGTGAAGATCTTTTAGATTTTGCTTATGATCGACCAAATGCTCATAGAACACGTGGTCCACAAAATGGTGAACAATCAGATGAGGTACGTGTTATGTTGAAAATTTTACGTGAACAAACAACACCTGAATCGTGTGTTGCTGCATTGAATGTAACCGATTGGAAAATTCACGATGCAATTAAATTGGAACGTCTTCAGGGTTTATTAAAGAAGGAAAATAATTTTGTTGGTCTTGAAGATTGTAAGGTAATGCTTAGTCAGTGTGAAGGTGATATTGTTAAAGCTGCATCGCTTCTTCGTAATACTGAAGATACTGCAGCTGTATAAAAATTATATTTGCAAGGAAACAAATTTTCAAAAGTGATTTTTTAAATTCACTTGAAGTCTCGAATATAATATAATTCGTATTAATTTAACTTTGGAAAAAAAGTATAGAGCGAAGTTTAATTGTAAATTGAGTGAAGAATATTTTTACGTTTATCAGAGTTTTTGGTCACAATGCTCGAAAATAAAATCTTAGATATAAAATGGAGAAAAAGTTTTTAACAATTTTGTTTTTTTTTTTTTAGTAATTTAGAATTAATACCGAATTTTAAAATTATCAATTATCAAATTTTATTAAAAAAATTAGTCATTTTTTCCCCGTTTTTTTAAATAGAATTTTACAAAATTACAAATTTTATTGTGGAATTTATAGAAATTTATGATTTTTAATCTCTTTTATTTTAATTATATTTTTGCCTCTTCATTTAAATTCGATTTGAAACTAATATTCTTTAATGGGCATTCTCTTTTAAACGTGAGAATATTGATAGTTTCAATCGATAGTTATTTGTTAGAAAAGTCAAGACTGCATTTATTTCCCAGTTTACGTTTATACAATTTAAGCTTTCGATTATTTAATGAAGCATTAGTCAAGTTTTCAAGAATAGCTTGTAATATTTTGTAGGAAAGAAAAGTTTATTTATTAACTATTATCGTCTAAGTATAGTGCAGAGAGTATTTTTTTTATTTTGCCTGAAAAAGTTTTCCAAAAAATGAATAGGTATTTTAAATAAAATTTTGCATTAATAATATTATAATGTCATATACTCTCTTCAAAATATATTTCAGAACTAATAATAATAACTTATGTAAATAAAATTGGCTTACGCACAAAATTTCTCAACTGTTCAATATTGTTAAAAAAAAAAAAAAAAAAAAAAGTTATATGAAATTTTTGAAAGTAAGGCTTTTGCCTTTTTTTATATTTGTTGAGAGATTCAAAGTGTAAGGCCAGCCATCTTTATGTTTTGTAAACGTCTGTCTAGTTTTAATGAAAAAAAAATGTGATTTAACTTCAATTTCACAATCAATATTTGTTGAATCGGTGATATGAGTAGAAAAAAGAGGTAAATAATTCGTCGTGTAAAAAAAATCTCAAAGCACTCTTATACAGTTTCGCATATTTTTTTTTTGCTGAAACGTAAATCGAAGACGCACAAAAAATGCTCATATTTTTTGTATCGAGACCAGCGTTTCTGGTAAATGCCTTAAAAAAATCAAGAAACATTTTATTAATTAATTTTGATGAAAAAAAAAAAAAATTGTGTTTTCAGATAAAAAAAAAAATTCATTACCGAAAAGAAGAAAAATATTCAATTTTTTTAGTTTCTTTAAATTTTATTTAAAATTTCAAGAGAAATTTAATTTTAAACAAAATTTAAATATATTAAAAATTACTTCAATTAAAAAATTTTTGGATAAATTAAATTTTTTATCAACAATAAAAATGTAAAAGAATAAAAAACTGTTCCTTAAACAAGTGCAATTGTTAATAAAACATTTTTTAATTTCATGATAAAAAAAAATCAATTCTCGTTATCTCAGGATCAGAGAAATCATGTAATTTATAATGAACTTTTTTAAGAAGCACAGTTGTCCCTGTATATGATAATAATTAGCTTTACCAATTATCAAACAAGCTCCCCGTTTTTTCTATAATGAAGAATTCAGTTTGCTCAAAATAGCATTTTAGAAAAAAATCAAAATCTAAAATTAGAAAAAAAAATCAAGAACGAATGTGTATTTACAAAAACAAACAGTAATATTATTTTCACAGTTAACGAGTTTCTGAAAATAAAAAGTTATTTTTTAAATGATAATAAAATCATATCTAGTCCCTTGATATTATACAAGAAACTTGTCAATTTTTTTTTTTTTTGATAAAATTGTTCAAAATGGAAAATATTTCCAATACTGTGAGAATGGAAATTATTGTCAAAAAAAAAAAAAAAAATTATAATAATTGTGATCATATGTCTCGAAAAACAAATTTTTCATTAATTTTTTTTTCTCAGTCTGCGTTTCTAGAAAAGCATGTGTGTGCGTGAGTGCGTGCAAAAAAAGCGAAGGGCATTTGTTTTGCGTACTAATTATAGTATAACTAATAAATATTATAGAGTGTGTAACTTTGTAATTTATTGGTCATCATTGAATAATAAGTGAGAAAATGAAATTTTCGTCTGTATTGAGAAAAAAAGAAAAAAAAACGCCACATTTTATACATTATTTATCTCGCTTAGTATATTTAAAAAAAAAATCCCTTTTGATACGCGAAAGGAGAAGGAAAAGTTTTATATCTACTGTATTTACAATGAAATATACTTACACGTAAACCTAAATAAAATTTCTCGTTATTTTTTATTCACCATTTTAATTTTGTTAATTAAAATAATTTTGAAATGAATTTAAAATTCATTTTAATTTTAAAATTTCCATTAAATCTAATTTTCCAAAAATTATTTTTCAGTTATAGAATAATAGTAAATTATTTTTAATCTAGCATCAATATTTCAGCATTTATTTTGAAATATTATTTGTTCCACCTCTTTTCGAAAGGTTTAATTTATGAAAACAAAAATAATCACTTTGATGTTTCCTTAGATTGAGAAAAGATCGATGAAGCTATTGGAAATTTATATATTTTGTTATATAAAGTTTTTGTGACGAAAAATTTTTTTGAAATAATTTGAGGTGTGAAAAAAAATTCGAATTTTTTCTTGAACTGAAAAAAAAACGAAAGAGGAAAAATGACATATTATTATCCACAGTCTGATAATTTCAGTAAGTAATTAAAATGATTAATAAATTACACTTTAATAATAATTTTAGACAAATTACTGAAAATTTAATAATTTGACAAATATAGTAATTGTCAAAAAAAAACCTTATTTTGGAATTGTTTTGAAAATTAATTGTCAATATAAGAAACAAATAGAACAAAGAAATTAAACTAAAAGACAAAATATGGAAATAAAGTTTGAAATTATGTTTCACATTTATTCGAATTAATAATAAATATTTTAATAATTCTAATGAAATAAATTTTTCCTTTTTGCAGGGCTAAATTCAAATTTTTTAATGGGCAACAATTTCCAGCTACATCTTGAATTGGAAAAATTGAGATCAGAAAATAATAATTTAAAAAATACAATTAATCAACAAGTGAGTCAAATTCAACAACAGGCTTCAATTGAAAATAAAATTGTGAGCCTTAAAAAAGATTTAATTACAATGAATTGTGATTATAAAAATAATTTTGATAAAAAAATTAACGAAATTAAAAATGAACAGCATCTTGGAATTAAATTAATCACTGAAATTTGGAAATTAAATAAATATTTGGCAATTGTGAATTTACAAAAACCTTTAAATAATGAAAAATGTACACAAACTGATTTTGAAAGTGATAATGAGGATGATGATGTTGATTCATTAAATGAGACTACGAAAATAATTTTTCCCAATGATTATTATCAACAAAAGGAAATTGTTCCAGAAACTGATGAAATTTCTGATGAAATTTCTGATGAATGTGATGATGATGAACATGAAATTGAAATGGAAACACAAACTGAAGAGATATCCAATGATAATCATCAAATAAATCCTCAATTTGAAGATCAAACAAAAATGGAGACACAACTTGTTGAAATTTTCAATAATAATTGTCTTCAATTGCAAACGAAAAATAATACAAATGAATTTCTTCAGACGAAAATGGAAACGCAACCTGAAGAAAATTTAAGGAATCATCTAACGTCATTGAATATTCCTAGGCTTCAAAAAAATTCGAATGATTACACTCAAACACAAGTAAATTTATTTTATTTATTCCTTGATAAGAAAACAATTTTTTAAATAATTTATACACTAAAAAACTTTTATTTTTCTTCTATTAGATAAAAAATTTATTGAAATTAACTATATTATTATATATTATAAATTATTAATAAAAAAAATAATAACGTTATAATAAATAAAAAATTAAAAAAAAATAAAAATTTTATAAATTATTTTTTTTATTCCACAGGTTACAATATGTGAAAATGTTTTAAATTTGTCAACTTTGCGGAAAAATGAAAAAGAAATCTCCGTTTATAATAAAAATGAAGAATTAAAAAATGAAAAGCGAGAGAGAATAATGATAAAAATGTTTTCATGTGAAAGTTGTGAGAGAAAATATGTTTCGAAACAAAAATTAAAGATACATAAAAAAATGATTCATCAAATGAAACAATGTAATCATTGTAAAAAAACATTTAAATTAAGCTACATTAATCGTCATCAAAAGTTTTTTTGCAAAGAAGCATTAAATTTTTTTTCCTATGAAAGAAGTATTACAAGATAAAAACGGGAATATAAATAAAATCAACAAAAAAGTTAAATAATTATATATATATATATATAAATTGAAAAAAAATGATTCGTCAAAAATTAATAATCTAAATTGTATATAATATTGTTTACAATTATAAATGGTACCAAATATATTGTAAATTGTAAAATATACAATTTAGAATTTGCAAAATTTTTAAATCAAATTTTCTCAATTTAAAATATAAATTAAAAACAATTTTAATAAACATCGAAATATAGTGATAATAATTTTAATATTAAAAACAATTATTTAGTTGAATGCATTTGATTAATTAAAAGCCGATAATTAATTGAATGGAACAAATGTGAAATGAAATTAGAATTTTGAAAAAAAAAATCCAAATTTTTCATTTTATTAAAACAATATTTCTATGGCCATATATAAACAAAATTGCATTAATATTGTTTTAATGGTGAAAATGAAAAATTTGATTTTTTTTGAAAATTTTAATCATTTGTAAAATTTCAAAATAAAAATCAAAGATATTCAACTAAAAAAGAGTTTGTAAGAACAATATTAAAAAACCGAAAAGTAAATTAATTTAATTAGTTTTAATTAATTTTTTTATATGTAGATACGATATTTAAGTAAAATGTTTTCTCAGTCCTGCATCGTAATAATAAATTGTGATTTTAATAATTATAACATGTGAAATAAATGTTATTTAAAAGTTAATAAATTTTTTTTATTTACTGTTAATTAATTAATTTTTTAATTTATTGTTTTTTTTCAATTTTATTGAATAATTTATTTATCATTTCTTTAATTAATAAAAATAAAAATGTTGAAAGTGAAGAATAATTTCAATTTTCGTTTTGATTTAAATGTGAAAAAAAAAATTTTTTTTTAAGCCTCAGAAGTGCAATGGGAGTGTGTGAGCCCGATTCGAGAAGACTGAAAAGTTTACGCTAAACGTGAACAATAATTAGTACCTGCATACCCATGCAATATATCGGTTGCATTCTCAATTCGCACTTTCTCGTATTGCATTACAAATTCAAATCTCCTCAAACTCATTTCCGGTAAATGTTATAGTCAAATGAAGAATATTTTTTTCTACGCCAACTGTATATCATATATTAACAAGTGTTATTTAATCATATTTTTGTTTGTTTGTAAAAAAGGTGCTGGTGAATTTTTATACATGGCAAAAGTAAAAAAGAAATTTATTATTCTTTTTTATTTATTTTTAATTAAATTAAATTAATTAATTAATTGAGGAAAAATATTAATCAAATTATTTAATAATTAATTACAGTTTTAATTAAACAAATAAAAAATTGAAATAAAAAATTAAAATGAAAAAGAGAAATAAAAAAAATTACAAATAAAAATACTTCTTTTCAAGGAAAGAACATATTTTTTTAACACGCTTTTTAAAACCATTTTTTTTTTCTCAAGTGGAAATTAAAAATTTGTTCAAATTCAAATTAATGCAATTTATATAATAATTAAAAATGTGTAAAATAAAATTTCTTAATTGGCAATATAATAAATAACTTAATTAGCAATATATTTAATATCATTTAATTAAATAATTTTTCTCATGTGCTCGTTATATATATATCTCGCAAATAATTTATTTAAAAAAGCTTAACTTTCCAAAAAAAAGGTAATTTTAATTTAAAGTATTTTTATACATGGTGGCTTCATTTGACATTTACAAGTACCTAATTATCATCACACACTCATTAATTCCAGGGCAATTGACCTTGCTTTATTTTTCGTTTATGTATACTTTCGCTTGAAACATATAGACACGGTAACTGTCAAATTGAAAAATAAGCAATAAAAATTTTATTCTAGACTTGTATTCATTAAAAAATAAAAATCACTTCAAATTTTTTTTTTATTATAATAAATTATAATAATTATTATTAATATTATTATTATTATTTATTATTATTATTTTCATCATTTGTATTATTATTATTAAATTTTTCATTATTATTGTTTTTATTATTTTTATTTTCCTATTATTTTTTTCAATTACAATTTTTTTTTCTCTATTTATCTACAAATTATTGAGAAATTTCTGAACAAATAGTAAAGTATTTTTCGTGTGAATGATAAAAAATGTAATTTATATTAAATCATCATCATCAATTATACATCAAGTGCGAGGAATTTCTATCGACATTTGGGAAAATACAAGAAAAAGAAAAAAAAAATGGAAATTCCTCATTTATAATAGTTGAATGCTTTCCTTTCATATTTAGTAACGGGTCGTCGTCTCTCTATACATACACGAACTTCACGGAAGGAATGGTAATGAGATTCGTTTTATATTGCCTATCGCGTCGCAATAATAAACGCTTCATATATATATATATATATATAAATTGCACAATATCAAATGGCTTTCCATTCAATTCTAAATTTTCAATTCTTTCAATTTAAATCCCATAATAATTTTACATATATGCCAATCAAATATTTATATTAATTTTGCATTTTTACAAAAAAAAAAAAGAAATTTTTTTCTCCTTCATTAATATAATACAAAGGCACTTTCGAACAATGAATAATAATAAAAATAATTTTAATAATTTTTATATAATAATAATAATAATAATAATAATAATAAAAATCATAATTTAAATATTTAAAAATTTCCTTATTATTTCAACTCGATGAAATTGTTTTCTTTCTATTGCATTTCTATTCTATTCAAAATTCTATTTTCAAATTAAAATTCAAATTAATAAAAAGTTGACTAAATTTTTATTATTATTTTTTTTTTAAATCATTCATATATTATTTTTAATCATTTTTTAAAAATATAATAAAAAATACCGCAGTATTTTTTTATTATATTTTTACAGAAAAAAAATCTTCACCTGGAACAGCGATATATATCACTAAAATAGCGAAAGTTTTCGCTATTCTAGAGAAATATATCGCTGTTTCAGATAAAATTTTTTTCCATGTCCAATAATACAATATTAATACGAAAATTAATACAAATATTGAGTATAATAATTTTTCAGAGAAAAAAAATAATATGCGAATGGAAATAAAATTTTTTTTCCGATGAGTTAGAATTGTTAGAAAAATTCGAAAAAAATTGAAATTAAATTAAATGAAAATCAAAAATAAAATCTATTTTTAATTTCTCAAAATATTTTTCTATCAGTCAAATTTTTGAAAATTATTTTTTCCTACACAGTAATGATTAATTATTCCTGAAGTTTCAGTTTCCTTTTTAATATACTCTTTTGCATGAACATACTAATAATAATAATAATAATAATTCTTGTACATATTGTGATAGACATCTTTCCTCTTCCTCCCGGATCCACCATTAATTGGATCTCTCGATATAAAGAGAGAGAGAGAGAGAGAGAGAGAGAGAAAGAGAGTTCTTGCATTTCAAAGTTAGTGTTTTACATGTTATAATAACTACGTATACACTTTAAGAGTCCTTGAGATACCTTTCGTTCGTTTGAGATCACGATTTGTATTTATTATACGATGAAAATGTATAAGTTCGATGCACTGAGACTTTTCTGTATATATATATATATTTCACTTTTTTTTTCTCTTTTCTTTTCCGTTTAATACGATATTATCAATACATGCTCTAAAAACCATTTGACATATTCCATTCACAGTGAATGTGACAGATTATAAAAGTAAAATTGGAAGCAATAAACATTTCATCGATATATATATATATATATATATATATATATATATATATATATATATATATATATATATATTTATATTTCCACGACATCATTTATTAATGATTCCCGCGATAATAATCAAATTCGAGAAATATTATTACTCCCTCTGGAATTACTATATATATATATATAATATTGAGTTTATAATTATAAACATTAATAATATTCAATAATTAAAAAAATTATACTATATGATTTTAAAAAGAGAAAAAAATTTTTTATTTCATTCAAATAATCGGTTACTTGACTATTATGGAATATTTATTTGGTGCAAATAAATATTTATTTGCATTAAATAATTTTTTTATTTGAATCAAGTAAATTTTCTTTTCAGTGAATATTTTTATATTTCAATACAAAAAAAAAGAAAAAAATAATAAAAAATAATTTAATAGATAATTAAATGCGCTGTAATTATACTATACACCCAAATGTTTTATTTGAAACAAATATAATATATTTCAGTCAAATAAACGAATCTTTGTCTCAGAGCCTACTGGCCTATTTATTTGGTGTAAATAAAAAATTTGGTTTTTCATGGAAAAATATTAATTTGCAATATATAAATATTTATTTGTAACAAATATTTACTTGAAATAAATAAATATTTATTTGTAAAAAAATTAATTTGCAATAAATAAATATATTTATTTCTAACAAATAAATATTTATTTGCAATGAGTAAATATTTATTTGTCTCTGAGAATTTTTTTTTTTTAAACTCACCCCTTTTTTGAAAGTGCGATGAATTCCGCAATTTATCTGAAACAAAAATAAATAAAATTTTGTAATAAAAAGACAATATTGAAAAAAAAAGATTACGAAAATTGACGGGGGATTTCAATATTTTTTTGTTTAATAATAAGTTAAATTTCCGCTTCTATATATATTTTTTTCCCCTATAATATAGGTACAATTTCTCTTTGGCACAATTTTATCATAACTTTTTTTCCACTTAATTAAATTCTATTAAACATCAATAATTATACGTTCCTGTAAGTCAATGGAGCAAAAAATAGCACCTTTTCTACATAAACTTATAATGGATATAAAAGATTATGATTTTAACGGTTAACTCAATTAATTCATAAAATACAATAATAATATAAAATACCTATATGAATTTCTCAAAACTTTCAGAAAACAATTGTCTATGAAAATAATATATATTTTTTTATTGCAATTACAACATTTTTGAATTTTTTTTGTTTTTATATTTAGAATAAAAATAAAATTTTAATGGATTACAAAAAAAAAATTTCTAAACATAATTGTTAATTTGAAATACTACTTAAATATTAAAAATATTTTCAGATTTCACTATGTGAAAAATAATGAGAATTTAGTTAAAAATTTCATTTAAAAAATAATTTTCAAAAGAAAAAACTAATGGGGAAAAATTATTTTATTTATTAAACGATTTTTAGTTTTCTATTTTTAATATTTAAAATTACTAACAATTTCTATAAATTTTATTTTATATCTAACTAAATATTATGATTACTTACACAACTAAATAAAAATAAATAAATAAATTAATTATTATATAATAATAAAATGCTTGGTCTGTCCTTCTGTTCTAACTTGAAGTTGGCCTTTTCTGATTTTACGTGTTTTTTCCATATGACGTGTCAAATTTTGACAATTCTTTTTATCATTTTTGCCAAAGTTGTATAATTGTGTTTCCAAATTTCGGAATAAGTTTCTTTAAAATTCCAAATTCGAAAATTCAATTCACGAAGCTGAAGTACACAACGTTTACAAACGAAATTTTTTTTAAAGTTGTATATTGATTCAAAAATTGTATACAAATACAAAAAATTTATGATGAGAAAAAGCATGCGCCAAAAAATTTTGTACAAGAAAGTAATTTGAAAAAAATTAATTTTTAAGGCACCAGGGGCCAACGAATACCTATTAAATATTAATTATAAAAACACAGGCCTCGAATCAACTTAAAGACACAAAAAAGTCGTTTTAGTCGATTTATATTCCAAAAAAAAGTGGATTTGTTTTTTATTTTAACAAAAATATTTTACAGATTTTTAAATAAAAAAAAATTTTTTTTTAATAATAATAGGGTTAAAGTTGAAATTTTTAGAAATAATTAAATTTCAAAAGATATTGTTCATTTTCAAACAATTATTAAATTTTACAGAACTAAAAATAATTTATCAAACAATTTTTGGAAAACATTTTTTAAATTTAATTGAATTTTCAAAAGATTTAAAATTGAGATTTTTGAAATTAATTGAAACTTTAAGTGATTTTTAATTAAAATTTTAGATGATTTCACTAAAAATTTATTAGAAAATGCAGACAAAATACAATAATTTGAAAATCATTTTTAATTGAAAAATGGTTTCAGATAGTTGAATTTTCAAAGAATATTATTAAAATAGTTAAAAATAATTGAATTTCCTTAGAGTTATAATTGAAATTATTAAATTTCAAAAAAAAATTTTTCAATGGAAAATTTTAGTAATAATTAAATTTTAGATGCTTTTAAATTCAAATTATTGAAAATTCAATTAATTTTGAATTCAAATTTTTGAGAATAATTAAATTTTATTTGATTTTAAATTTGGAAAATTATTCAATTTCAATTCATTTTGAATTCAAAATTTTGGGAAATAATTAAATTTTAATTGAAATTTTAGATAATAATTTAATTGAAGTTCATTTTTGATTGAAAATTTGGATAATTAATTTTGAATAGAAATTTTAGAAAATAATTGAATTTTATTTCATTTTAAATTGAAAACTTGGTAAATATTTAAATTTTAAATTGAAAATTTTGGATAATTATTGGATTTTTAATTGATTTTGAATTAAAATTTCGGGTAATAATTGAATTTTAGTTTATTTTGAATTGAAATTTCTAAAAAATAATTCAATTTTATTGTGATATTTTTTTTAATTTATAAACAATTGTTAAATTTCATAAAAATTTTAATTGAAAAATAATTTTGATATAATTGAATTTGTGATGTATTTCATTAAAATTATTAAAAATAATAATTAATTTAGTGAAGAATCATTGTAGTTGAAAATTTGTTAAATAATTGAATTGAAGAAGATCTGAATAAGATCTACATTTTATACTAAAAAATGTATTTTATTTACATTTTTTTTCAAATGTAAAAAAAACTCGTATTTTATTCAAAAAAGTCGATAAAAGTCGAAAAAAAGTCGTATAATCCGAGGCCTGTAAACATATAATTTTCATTATTATCATTTAATATGTAATAATATTCTAACAAATTAAATTATTATTGATAATATTAATCTTTAATTTCTTTATAACAAACAATTAAATACTCAATTTGGCGCGCTTGCGCGCCTTTAATTTTTCTAGTTAATTAAATAAAAAATTAAAATAAAAAAAAAAAATAAATTGATAAATAAATATAATTTTGAATAAATAAAAAAAATGGTCCAATTTTATTTATATTAGAAAACAAAATAAAACATTTTTAACAAAATATCGTGTCGATAAAGTGAATTTGTATATAGTGTTTCATTCTAAATATTATACAGGGTGGTTAATCCTTCACATAATTCTCAGATAAAAGGTACATTTAATAGTTAATAAGCATTTCATGTAACGTAATTTTCAGAGCTCGTTTTCTGAAGAGAAACCCCAGTGAGTAAAGTATTATATTTAATTGCGATAACCAAGGTAAATTATCACGAACTGGAAAAACGAGGTTCAAGTCAAGGGAATTCTCCGAGGAATTATTCTACGTTATGATTATGCACATCTTCCCTGTTTAAAAAAAAATTTTTTTTTTTTAAAATTTTTTTTTGGGTGAATATATATTATATATTTATAAGTATATATATATATATGTATATAAAGTCGCATGGCAACAGAGTGTAGTGGTTCGACTGGAATCATATCATAGCGGTCACAGCAACATAACTGCACCTACATTTGCACTTTTAACTTTATATATTATACAACTTTATCATATCAAAACGGGAGAGTTTACTTTATACACGCATAATGTCAACAAGAAAATTTCCAATTTTCAACAAAAAATCCCACAAAATTGGGGAAAAATTATTTTATTTCATTAGAAAATTTTTTATTAATTACCTAAAAGGTATTTTTTTAATAAAATCATTTCATTTAAGGAACAGTTGTTTGATAACAAAATTTAATTGAAACCAAAAAAAAAATTTATTTATTTATTTTGTTTATTTATTTTATTTATTTAATTAATTTATTTATATTAAAAAAATAACCAAACAAAATTATAAATTTAAAAATAAAAAGTGTATTAATATAAAAAAATTAGTTTTAACCACTATATATAAATATATAGACGTAGGTAATTTAAAAACATTAATTTAAAATTGGGACTCGTGATTAAAGGCAATTAATTTATTTTTAGTTTAAGCGTTTATTATAAATTTGAAAAAAATACAAAAGGTGAAATCTGAACACTTATATATATATATATATATATATATATATATATATATATATATATATATAATAATTTAATAATAAAAAAAACTCATATATACTTGAAACGTGTACTTAACGAATTACTTGTTTAGTGATAGGATAAACATATCTCTCTTGATACCGTAATTAACTTCGTTCTCGTTCATTCGACAAGATTCATCTTTTTTTTCCCCAAACAAGTTAGATATTATTTTCCATATAGGCGTTTTGCAATGGGGACGTCAAATAAAAAATTTATAAATAGAAAAGAAATGAAAATGAATTAATTTTTTTTCGCATTCTTAAAAAAAAAGTTTATAATGTATATATATTGGAATTTTAATATATAATTTAAAACAATTTAATAGTTGTGAAATACTTATGGCCATTCGGTTTTTCTCAGAATTATGTGAATTCCATGCAATGTTTGCAATTTTTCTTTTGTTTTTTACTTTGCTTTAATTCCACAATCGATTTTGAATTAATTTGTGGAATCTAGCCTAAAATAACTGAATTTTTAACTATTACTTCATTGTTAATATATTATTGATACAAACTGTCATTTATTGCAACTATATATTATTTATTGCGATTAATAACTATTCGAAATACTTTTAATGGTAACTACTATTAATAGTAACTACTATCATTAGTAACTACTGTAAATAGTAACTACTATTATTGGTATCTACTATTAATAAAATCTACTATGAATAATAAGTACTATTAATCGTAATTATTGCGTTAATAGTTATTGTTTATAAATAGTGGTTATTATTAACGGTAGTTGCAATTTACAGTAACTACTATTTATGGTAGTTAGTATTTAAATAGTTTTTATTTATCAATAGTGGCTACTATTAATGGTAGCTACTATTAATATTAACTACTGTTTTCATTGTAATTATTTATTAATTGTAACTATTAATAATGGTAACTACTATTAATGGTAACTACTATTAATAATAACTACTATTAATTATTGTTACTATTTTAATAGTTATTATTTATCCATGGTAGCCGCTATAAATAATATCTGCTATTCATGGTAATTATTATTAAAATAGTGACTATTATTATTACTATCAATAATAATTACTATTAATGGTAACTAATATTAATAGTAACTACTATTAATAGAAACCACTGTTTTTATAGTAATTATTATTAATCATTAGTGGCTACTATTAATAGTAACTACTAATAGCAGTAACCACTATTAATGATAGTTACTATTAATAATAAAAAATATTAATGGTAACGATACTAATTATTATTATTTAGATATTATTCGTTATTGTCAGCTGCTATTAACAATAACTACTATTAATAGTAATTATTATTTGAATAGTTATTGTTTATAAATAATGGCTTATATTAATGGTAGTTAATACTAATGGTAACTATTATTTATGATCGTTACTATTTTAATAATTAGTATTTATCAATAGTGGCTACTATTAATATTAACTACTGTTTTAATAGTAATTAATTATTAATGGTTACTATGAATAATAGTAACCACTATTAATGGTAACTACTATTAATAATAACTACTATTGATGGTAATTATTATTTTAATAATTATTGTTTATAAATAGTGGCTATTAATTATTTTTAATGGAAACTACTATCAATGGTAACTACTATTAATAATAACTATTATCATTGGTTGTTACTATTAATAACTACTATTATTGGTAGTTACTATCAATAATAATTACTATGAATGGTAAGTAATATTAATAGGAACTACTATTAATAGTAACCACTGTTTTAATAGTAATTATTAATCATTAGTGGCTACTATTAATAGTAACTACGAATAGCAGTAACCACTATTGATGGTAGCTACTATTAATAATAACTACTATTGATGGTAATTATTATTTTAATAATTATTGTTTATAAATAGTGGCAGTTAATTATTTTTAATGGAAACTACTCTTAATGGTAATTATTATTAATTTTAACTATTATTATTAATGGTAACTACTATTTTAATAGTTATTATTTATCAGCGCTAATCACTATCGATGCTGATTATTATTAATGGAAACCTTTATTTATTACTTAATAATAGAAAAATTTGCCTAACCACGGACGCACGCTATAAATATTCACATATAATATTCAAAAATATTTTGTAGATATTTAAAGTTTAAAAATATTCAATTTAAGAAAAAAATACACGGATTTTTAATTAGAAAAAAGTTTTAGAATATAATATTCTTAAAATGAGAAAAAAAAAATGATTAATTTAAATATTCTTTTTTAATAATTATATAATGCATATATATTTTACAATTCTCTTCCAATAATTGTAAGAATAAAATTAATGTAATTATCTTATATTCTATTTAAAATGGAAAAATTTAATTAATTGCTATTAATTTAATGAAAACTGAAAATTTTAATTAATCTCTATTAATTTAATTAAAATTAACAAATTTAATTAATCACCCATTAATTTAATTAACAAAAATTTAAATAGAATATTTCTAAAATATGCATAGCATTTAGAAGAAAATCCCCACCTGTATATTCAACATCCTTTTATGTTAATTTTTCAAAACAATTAAAAATAATTACAAAATTGCAATCGGATATTTTATATAATATGTGAATTATTTCAAGGAAAATGTAATCAATTTCAATTCAATTCAAAAAATTTTTTTTTTTTTTAACACAGTTATATGAATCTTGTGTCGCGTTTTGAAGGAGAGTCCGTTCGTTCTTTTATATAAAAGAGGAATTATATTGAAGTTGATAAAAATCTTGTTTGTAAAGAAGGCATTAACGATCTCGAGAGGTGTATTTTTTTTCTTTCCTTTTTTTTTTTTTCTTCGAAGTTTCAGTGTTGGTAATAAACACGTCGGAAACTCGGAAGCCATTGACGGATGCGCTCTTGCCCAGCGAAGGATTCTGGGCGCAGTCTTCAGTTTAGTACTGTTATAACTTCAGCTCGAGGCTGACGTTGAACTTCTATACGGTTCGTAACAACGTGTGGATATGTATTTCTATTGGGAGTTCAAAAGTGTGTCTCTATTAAAACGAAAAATAATAATAATTACACAATATTTTACAATTTTTTTTTCCCTTTCTATAAAAAATTTAAAAAAGGGCTTGTCTCGTCAATTTAATAAATAAATAAATAAAAAACCAATTTTGCAGGAGAAAAAAAAATTAATTACCTTATTACAATATAATTAATTTTTTTACATTGTAAAATTTAATTAATTTAAAAAATAATTTTATATAGTTCAAAATTTACAAATTTGATGTATTTTACACTTTTTTTTTTAAATTTACTCATTTTGTATTTTTTTTTATATATAGAAATGTTCGTACGAGGAAAATTTTCGGAGACAACGAAACTTTGAATTAAAAAGTGAAAAAAGCTATTGTGTCAAATAAATAAAAAAAAAAAAAGGAAAAAATATTAAGGAAGTAAGAACACAAGAACAAAAAAAAAAAAAACAACAGTGATAATGTGCGATAATGACCGTGAAATAAAATTGAAATTATATCCACTATATATAATAATCTCCTCATCGCGTTATTATACAATTAAAAATTTATTATGAAGCTTAGCTAATGTAATTTTTCAATAAACACGTGAAAAAAAAAAAAATGTTGTGCCTCAAGAAACGGAGAACTTACAGTTTCACGCAAGGAGCGTGTAATGAACTTCCGAGGAGATCGAAAAAGGATAATCTGGATAACGAATCCTTGAACATTGCCGTTACAACATTGCCTCGAAAGCACAGGTGAGTCAAGATATATTTACACACATTAGCCTCGAATGCAAAAAAAAAAAAATTTGCCTCTTATTAGCTTCAATGGCAAAAAAAATAGCGCTATGGAAAAACTATCCGCCTCACTGCCCGAGGAATAAAACTTAATTATCGCGCACAATCCTTGTTAAACAATTAGTATACACAGAAGCCTTGCAGAATGCTTCAGAATCTCAAAAAAAAAAAAAAAAAAAAAAAAAAAACTATACCATTTTATTTTTCATAAAGGAATGTTACAGTAAAATAATTTTTTTCTGCCTACAAAAATTTTCGCAATTACGAAATGAAAAAAATTTAATATTAAATTTAGTAAAATTTAATGAATATTAAATTTAATAAAATTTAATAAAATTTAATGAAAAATAAATTTAATGAAATTTAATAAATTTTTCTTTGGAAAAAATATTTTTTTAGATATATGTATGGGTAATATCTTTGTAATAAGTTTGATTGCGACAATATTCCGCGGGCTTTATGAATAATTCTTTATTATAAATAAAAAAAAAAAGAATTCAATACGCATTTCCTGGTGGTAAAATCGATAATTTATAATTAATAATGCTGACTTGTGAAAAATAATTTTTTTTCGCTTACTTGGGATTAATTAGCTATAGAAAAAAAAAATATATATATATATATATAAAAAAAGAGAATAATGTATATGAGGATTGCGACTTAATTATAATGTGTATTAGTCGAATTTACATTATACGACATTCGTTCTTTAAACTATAAGATTGAAATTAAATTCCCTAATATATTAATTATTCTCCTAAAAATTTATATTAATTTCGAATTAAATTATCACAAAGTTAAAAAAGAAACATAATAAATATAAATAAATAATAATAAAATAAATTTAATAAATGTAAACAAATATTAATAAACAAATAATAATAATAATAAAATAAATAAAAATAATAACATATAAACAAATACAATAATAATGACAATGAAAAAAATAGTCTTTTAAAATATTTGTACATTAAAAAAAAAATTTATTTGATTCAAATAATCGATTATTTAACTACTATGATTATAATCAAATAACCAATTATTTAAATCAAATAAATTTTTTTTTTCACTGTAGTATTTATCATTTTATTTAATAGTTGATTTAATTAGTTAAATTAGTGATAATTCGTTAACTAATTTGAATTAGTAAAAATTTCTACTAATTTTTAGTCGTTTTTCACTAAAACTGTAGTAAAAAAATATTACTAAATCCAATAATAATATTCTACTAAAAAGTAGTATAAATTTCTACTAAGTTTTAGTTATTTTTTATTAAAAGTTTAGTACAAATATAGTACAAAATCAAATAGTAATATTTTACCATAAAAATTAGTGAAAATTTCTACTAATTTTTAGTTGTTTTACACTAAAATTTTGGTAAAAAAATTACTAAATCAAATAATATAATAATATATTTTACTAAAACTCAGTGAAATAAATAAACAAAATTCTGCTAATTTTTAGTCATTTTTCACTAAAACTTTAGTTAAAATACAGGGTATTACTAAATCAAATATTAATATTTTACTACTAATTAGTAAAATAAATAAAAAATACAGAAATTTCTACTAATTTTTTGTCATTTTTTACTTAAAATTTAGTAAACAAAATATTACTAAATCATGTTTTACTAAAAATTAGAAAAATAAATAAATAAATGTTTACTATTTTTTTGGTCATATTCCACAAAAACTTTAGTAAAAAAATACTAAATTAAATAGTAATATTTTACTGAAAATTAATGAAATAAATAAAAAAAAAGAAAAAAAAATTCTAATAATTTGTAGTCATTTTTCAGTATTAAACTTCAATAAAAAAATACTATATAAAATAGTAATATTGTACTAAAAATTTAGTAAAAAATTCTATACTAATTTAAATTAGTAAAAATTTAGAGAGTATTATTTTTTAGTATTCTAAACTAATAGTATTTTTAATTAATTAATTTTTAATCTTAATTTAGTAAATTTCCAAAAAACAATTTCATTTATAATTATTTTTAAAAAAATTCCATAAATGGAAAAATGTTTTCTATAAATCCCTAGATTTTTGTCATTATTCTAAAATTATTATGGAACGTATCTGTGTGGTAAAGTTATTATCCGCAAGTGAGTTTTATTTCGTTATGTCTGACATTATTATTGTTATTATATACATTTGCTGTGCGGATAAACAATTATTCTCCTCTGACGAAGGACGCAGAGTGAGGTAAAAGTAAGTAAAAGTAGTTCAATAAAGCTTGAGTCACATGAATTATTGAAAATTAAAAAAAAAAAATTATTGCACGCGTACGCGATGTATACAATAACAAAATCCAACAATAAAATGGGAGGGGTGGAAGGCAATTTTTTTTTCAACCTCATTCGCTTCGAGTCACATTTATATATATATATATATGCGAGTAATATAATCAATCCTAAAGATCTTTTCTAAGGTGCAATGAGAGTGTTTTATACCTCTTTCTCTTTCAAAAGGAGGCTTTTCATTCAGAAAATGTCATCATCTTATCAATTCTAACTCATCGGAAAAAAATTTTTATTTCCATTCGTATATTATTTTTTTCCTCTGAAAAATTATTATACTCAATATTTTGTATTAATTTTCGTATTAATATTGTATTATTGAACATGGAAAAAAATTTTTATCTGGAACAGCGATATGTTTCTCTAGAATAGCGAAAATTTTCCCTGTTTTAGTGAAACATATCGCTGTTCTAGGTGAAGATTTTTTTAATGTAATTTTCAATTTTTTTTTAGTATTATTTATTTCAAGTATTTTTCTTTATTTCTTTTTTAAAAATTTTGAAAATTCAAAAATTGGCGACAAAAATGCAAATGAAATTCTTTTCGACGAATCAATCTCTCTCTCTTTCTCTCTCTTTCTTGGTGAATTGGACCTCCTGGCATTGAAATATTTGTAACATACAGTATCGTATTATTATGGTCTGCGCGCTGAGTTTCAATTTAGCCTTGAAAGTTTAAGTTTTGTTTGAAACGCTATTCAGTCAATCAGAACTGAGAATCAACTCTTAAATCTTGTTTGTACCCTCAAGCATGGTCTGAAAATTATAGAGTTTGAAAAAGTGGGGTGGAGGGAGGTGTTCCTGAATTTTCCTGGTAATCATTTAAGAGATGATGTTCATAAGAAATTGTGAAAAAATTGTCATTTTTAATCTTTTAATGTCCGTGAGGCTTATAATTTTATCCCAAGCCATATGTATAAGTAATGTGGATCAATTTAAAATGATCGACTTCTTTGCCAAGGAATATAAAACTTGAAGGAATATAAATGAAACTTTCATACTTATAATAAATTATAATCAAAATTGCCCTTTTATTTTAATATATTATAAATTTTCTTTTTTAATTATACGAAAAGAAAAATTAAATTAATTAAACCGATTATTTGAATTAAATACATTTTTTTTCAGTTGAGAATTCCATATTAAGAAGTAATAACAGCAGTGACAAAAAAAAATATTTCAATATTATTTATAGGTTAGAAATTCGCTGGAATAAAAATCATAAAATTTCCATTTCTCTAGTTATTGTATAAAAAGTGAAATATTATCTTTTTTTATGTAAATTACAAAGAATAAAAATTATTTTCTTTTTAAGAAAGTTAAGGTTAATTGATTTATTGTCATTAACATAACCTCAAAACTTTTCAATAAAAAAAACCGTTTGTTTCCTGACTTTCGAACTAGCCTAAGCCTTTGAGGTTATGTTCATGACAATAAATCAATTAAAAACAGGATTTTTTCTCAAAATACAAAATAGCAAATATTATTTAATAACCTATATTTAGGAATACAATAATTTTAATCTTTAAAATTTATATAAAATTTAAAAGATATTATTTCACTTTTTATTAGAATATCTTGAAGAAAAGAAAATTTTATGATTTTTCTTCCAACGAATTTCTAACCTATAAATAATGGCGAATATAAGGGAAATTAAAATATTTACAGCCAAGAAAAAAAAGATTTCTTTGATTCAAAGAAATGAATTCCTTTGACAAATTTTGCTTTGATACAAAGAAAATGTATTTGTTTCAAATAAATTATCTTTAATTCAAAAAAAAAATAATTTCGTTTCAAAGAAATTTTTTATTCAATGCAAATAAATGTTTCTTTAACCCTATATCAATGTTAGAATTTCTTTCACTTAATGCACAAATTTCTTTTATTCAAAGAAAATTCCTTTAAATTAAAGAAATTTTCTTTTGAAACTAAGAAGTTTTTTTTTTATTCAAAGAAAATTTTATTTTGAATGAATGAAAACAAGTTAAAGAAATTGGTTTCTTTGATTCAAAGAAATCTTTTCTCATGGTGTACATCCATTTTTGTCATACCTGTTATTGTTTCTACACCCAGAGAAATTTTTTATTTGCGTTTATTTGACACAAATAAAATTTATTTGAAGCAAATAAAAATATATTTGTCTCAGAACCTTATAACTATTTATTTGTTTTAAATAAAAAAAAATTATTTGGCACAAAAAAATTTTATTTAGCGCAAACAAAATTTATTTGAAACAAATAAATATTTATTTGGTTCTGAGAGAAATAAATATCTTTTCTCTGGGGGTGTAAAGCACTTTAAAAAAAAAAATTATAGAAAGGGGAATTAAATTTTTTTCAAACTTGAAATTGTTATTTTGTTAAAATAATCGAGTGTTTCATCTCTCATATTTATAATCCAGTAGCGCGCGGTTACTAATAAAGAAAATTTTCTATAGAGGAGTGAAAAAAAAATTACACATAGGGTAAATAGCGGGCATTAGGTCTTCTAACTGCGATTGCATGCGTTGTGTCGTGCTCATCTGATGTGAGAAATCTTGTAGAGTGCAGCAAAGTATATGTACTTGTCTTAAATTTGCATGTAAATAAGTCCGTTAGTTTTCCCGAGTACTATATGTGCGTGAAAGCAAACGATACCTTCATCTTCTACTTCTTCTTCTTCTTCTTCCTCTTTTTAAAAAATCTTATACAACATCATTATGCCTGACATAAGGTTGCAGTCATCATCATCATCATCATCATCGTCTTTGGAGAAAGCCAACTTCTAAAACACTTCTCCCATAAATTACCAATGTTTATTTTTATCTAAGGCCAAGGACATTTGTAATAAAAAAAAAGAAATCCCGCGCGTATGTAATTTTCTAATTTAGTTAGAGAGATCCAAGTTCATTGCACCGCTTTAAAAGAAAATGCAAAACAAAATTGACTTTAAAAAAGTAACGAAATTTATTTTTTAAAAAAAGTAGGTAGTGGAAATTCTGATTCTTATTCTTTGAAAAATTGTTTTCATTTTTATGAAAAGGCAAATACAATAAAGACTAGTCTTACAGGTAATGAGAAATATTTTTCATAGCGTGCGTTCGTGGTTAGGTGGTTATATGTTGTTGACTTACAAGCGTGTTAGGGTCGAGGGTTCAATTCCCGGCGCCTGCAAATTTTTCTCTCCCTTGTAAGATATGTGTTTAGTGTCAATTAAATTGCAATTATAGTTTCAGTCGATTTTAATTATAGTTCATAATAATTTCAGTTAATTGCAGTTTTAGTCAATGATTGCTTCACTTAATGATAGTTTCAGTCAACGATATTTTCAGTCAATAAAAGTATCAGTCAATGATTGTTTTAGTTAATAGTAGTTTCAGTACATGACATTTTCAGTCGATAAAAGTTTCAGTCAATGGCATTTCCAGTCAATGATTTTTAAGATACTAATAGTTTCAGTCAATGATTGTTCCAATCAATAATTGATTCAGTTAATAGTAGTTTCAGTAAATGATAGTTCTAGTCGATGATAGTTTAAGTCAATTATTGCTTCACTTAATAGTAGTTTCAGTCGATAATACTTTTAGTCAATGACAGTTTTAGACTATGATGATTTCAGTCAATAGTAGTTTCAGTAAGTGATTGTTCCAGCAGTCAATGATGTCAATGATTGTTTCAGTTAATAGTAGGTTCAGTACATGACATTTCCAGTCGATAAAAGTTTCAGTCAATAGTAGTTTCAGTCATTGATTGTTTCAGTAAATGATTGTTTCAGTCAATAGTAGTTTCAGTCATTGATTGTTTCAGTAAATGATTGTTTCAGTCAATAGTAGTTTCAGTAAATGATAGTTTTAGTCATTGATTGTTTCAGTAAATGATAGTTTCAGTCATTGATTGTTTCAGTAAATAGTAATTTCAGTAAATAGTAGTTGCAGTCCATAATACTTTCAGTCAAAGGCAGTTTCAGACTATGATGATTTCAATCAATGATTGTTTCGGTGAATAGTAGTTTCAGTCATTGATTGTTTCAGTAAATAGTAATTTTAGTAAATAGTAGTTTCAGTTGATAATACTTTCAGTCAATGACAGTTTTAGACTATGATGATTTCAGTCAATAGTAGTTTCAGTAAATGATTGTTCCAGCAGTCAATGATGTCAATGATTGTTTCAGTTAATAGTAGGTTCAGTACATGACATTTCCAGTCGATAAAAGTTTCAGTCAATGACAGTTCCAGTCAATGATTGTTTCAGTCAATAGTAGTTTCAGTCATTGATTGTTTCAGTCAATAGTAGTTTCAGTCATTGATTGTTTCAGTCAGTAGTAGTTTCAGTAAATTATAGTTTTAGTCATTGATTGTTTCAGTCATTGATTGTTTCAGTAAATAGTAATTTCAGTAAATAGTAGTTGCAGTCGATAATACTTTCAATCAATGGCAGTTTCAGACTATGATGATTTCAATCAATGATTGTTTCAGTCAATAGTAGTTTCAGTCATTGATTGTTTCAGTCGATAGTAGTTTAGTAAATGATAGTTTCAATCATTGATTGTTTCAGTAAATGATAGTTTCAGTCATTGATTGTTTCAGTCAATAGTAGTTTCAGTAAATGATAGTTTCAGTAAATAGTAATTTCAGTAAATGACAGTTTCAGTCAATGACAGCTTCAGTAAATGATATTTTCAATCGATGATACACAGAAAAAAAGATGTACCAGGAACAGCGAAACGTTTCACTATAGTAGCAAAAGTTTTACTTGTTTTAGTTAAATCTTTCCCTATTTTAGTGAAACCTTTCGCTGTTTCAGGTATAAATATTTTTTTCCCTGCAGTTTCAGTATTTCCAATCAATTTCCCAAAAATCAATATCGGTCTTTCAAAAAAAAAAATAAAAGAAGGGGATTTTATGCCAACAACCTTGGCGAAATTAATGAAGTAATTAAGTAATATAATGTAACAATGACATGACATAAAGTAATAATCTATGTGGAAAATTTTCGTGGTAGTTAATTTAAATATTCCTTTCTTTTTGAAATTTGTATGTATGTGTGTGTGAATAAAGGGACTATTATCGTTGACTCCTATTCTTTAGATTGCGCACATAAGGAGGCTGTAAAACTCGATACAAGGAAGGATCGTGGAATCTATGGCGATGTTTTAACTATATATATATATATATATATATATATATATATATATATATATATATATATATATATTATATGTTTCCAGAACGGTACACATATGTATATATGTATCTCATGGGATCCTTAGATGGCACAGGTGAACATGTATATTGTATATCCACAAACGTTATGTGGTAACTTATATATATATATATATATGTATACGGAGACAGTATCGTATAAACAATTTTCTAATCCTATATATGAATACTTCCGTAATTTATATCAAAATGATAATATGTGAAATGCATTTAGTTTTCCCTTTGAATTTATACAAATGTATATAAGGATCGCTAAACTAGAGACTTCAAATTGTATAACGGAACTAAAAGAAATTAGGAGCGAAAAATTTGAAGTTTATAAAATGAAAAAAAATATAATCTGAAAGAAAGAGAAAAAAATCTATAGGATATATTTGTATATTTGTACTAACTCATTTATTTGTTGCAAATATATATTTTATTTCATTTAAATAAAAAATTTATTTGAGTCAAAGAAAAATTTATTTATGACAAATAAAATTTTTATTTACGCCAAATAAATAAATTAGTATCAGAGACAAATATACGCTTAAATAATAAATATATTTTATTTGGTTTAAATAAATCATTTGTCTGGGTGTATAAACGTAAAAAGAAAATAATTTTTTTTCTATAATAATATTATAATATTGTAAAAAAAATTGCAATTTTCCTTGAAATCATGTATTCGATGTATAAACATTCGATTATTAAAAATTTTCAAAGAATAATAGCCAGACTATTCTTTTCCTAGACAAACATTATATATGATGAGTAAATCATTAAAGTTTAAAAAGGGACTGTTATAATCCGCCACTGTCGATAAGGTTAGTGCACACGTGTGCGTGTGCAGCGTCAGCTTCTTAGCATCAGCCCGAGAAGGTATATAATTTTACATTCCTCATCTTCCTCTCTCTATCCTTTTCTTTTTCTAATTAACTATTGTTGAGTGGTAGCACCAGTGGAATGACGTACCATATACATACACACATACGCATCCCTTCGTTAAGAGTCGGTATCAAAACTACAAAAAAAGTTGTAAAAGAAAATTTTTCAAAAAAAAAATCTTTCTATTTATAATTTTTCAAAAAAACTAAAATTCATAAAGTGAAAAAAATTTATTCGATTCAAAAAATCGGTTACTTATTATTAAATAAATATTTATTTGTATTAAATAATTATATTATTTGAGTTAATTAAATGGTATTTGTTTCAAATACAAAAATTATATTGGTCCAAATACAGTTTATTTAATTCAATTATTTGGTTTCAAAAATTATATTTGGTTCAAGTAAATATTTATTTAACTGATTATTTGAATCAAATAAATTTTTTTTTTCATTGTACATAAACACGAGAAAAATTTTTCACAAAAAATTCGTAATTACGAATAAAAAAAAAAAATTATAATTCATTTATAAAAATTAATTAAATAAATTGAAATTTTTTGAAAAATAAATAAAAAACAAAATAGTCACTATTTTTCTAAACATGGTTATAATTAACCTCGAAAAAATTTTTTTAACCCTTCTCTTATAAACATGAAAAAAACGTCAACAAATTAACAAACAACGGCAAAAATGGAAAATTTTTACGAATAAATTTAAAATATAAATATAGATGGAAATAAAATGTGTGATGAATAATGGGAAATTTTACAGAAAGAAAAGTTTTTCTATTCTATGAAGGAAAAAAAAGAGGGGGGGGGAAGGGGACTTTTATTTCATTCAGCATGATTTACTTTAGCTTCATAGATAAACATCCGTGACACGAAAGAGTCGTGACCCGCTTTACTAATTCTTTCAGGAAATCATTAACTTTTTTAATCAAGATTTTTTTTTTATATATTTTTTGTGTGCATATAAAAATTTGCAAATTGAGTTAGCATTTTTGTTTTTTACCATTAAGGAATTATATATAATAGAAAAAATTTGTATATATACACGTCTAGGGAAAATAATTTTTATCTACAGAAAAAATTTTCTGGTAAAATTTTTATATATTTTACAATCAGAAAATTCCATTATTTTTTTTCTTCTTTTAAATTTTATCTCTTAGATCAAATTAATGTCAGGAATGCATTCCATATTTTCGTTTCTATAACTGTATCCCTCTGTTGAATTTTTCCAATAGACATTTACGTCCAATTTATCTAATTCCAAAAATTGTATAAGTTACCCAATTTTAAAAAAAAATTTGAACAAGTGCGAGTTTAACTCACACTGAAACGGTAAAATTAATAAACAAATAATTAATAAACACGGTTCAGAAAAATTTATTTACTTTATTATTATTAATAATTCAATTATTTATTACTAGCAAAATTAAACGCGCGCAAGTGCGCCAAATTGAGTATTTAATTATTTGTTATAAAGAAATTAAAGATTAATATTATTAATAATAATTTAATTTATTAGAATATTATTACATATTAAATGATAATAATGAAAATTATATATTTACAGGCCTCGGATTATACGACTTTTTCCGACTTTTTTCAAAAATACGACTTTTATCGACTTATTTTAATAAAATGCGACATTTTTTTTACATTTCAAAAAAATATGTAAATAAAATACATTTTTTTAGTATAAAGTGTAGATCTTCTTCAGATCTTCTTCAATTCAATTATTTAACAAATTTTGAACTAAAATGATTCTTCACTAAATTAATTATTTTTAATAATTTTAATGAAATACATCACAAATTCAATTATATCAAAATTATTTTTCAATTAAAATTTTTATGAAATTTAACAATTGTTTATAATTTAAAAAAAATATCACAATAAAATTGAATTATTTTTTAAAAATTTCAATTCAAAATAAACTAAAATTCAATTATTACAAGAAATTTTAATTCAAAATCAATTAAAATTCAATAATTATCAAAAATTTTCAATTTAAAATTTAATTATTTACCAAGTTTTCAATTTAAAATGAAATAAAATTCAATTATTTTCTAAAATTTCTATTCAAAATTAATTATCCAAATTTTCAATCAAAAATGAACTTAAATTAAATTATTATCCAAAATTTAAATTCAAATTCAATTATTTCCCAAAATTTTCAATTCAAAATGAATGGAAATTCAATTATTTTCCAAATTTAAAATCAAATAAAATTTTATTATTCTCAAAAATTTAAATTCAAAATTAATTGAATTTTCAATAATTTGAATTTAAAAGCATCTAAAATTTAATTATTTCTAAAATTTTCCATCGAAATTTTTTTTTTTTTTAATTTAATAATTTTAATTATAACTCTAAGGAAATTTAATTATTTTTAACTATTTTAATAATATTCTTTGAAATTTCAACTATCTGAAACCATTTTTCAATTAAAAATGATTTTCAAATTATTCTATTTTGTCCGCATTTTCTAATAAATTTTTAGTGAAATCATCTAAAATTTTAATTAAAAATCACTTAAAGTTTCAATTAATTTCAAAAATCTCAATTTTAAATCTTTTGAAAATTCAATTAAATTTAAAAAATGTTTTCCAAAAATTGTTTGATAAATTATTTTTAGTTCTGTAAAATTTAATAATTGTTTGAATATTGACAATATCTTTTAAAATTTAATTATTTCTAAAAATTTCAACTTTAACCCTTCGAAAAGGATTATTAAAAACAAAAAAAATTTTTTTATTTAAAAATCTGTAAAATATTTTTGTTAAAATAAAAAACAAATTAAAAATGATTTTAAAATTATTCTATTTTGTCCGCATTTTCTAATAAATTTTTAGTAAAGTCATCTAAAATTTTAATTAAAAATCACTTAAAGTTTCAATTAATTTCAAAAATCTCAATTTTAAATCTTTGAAAATTCAATTAAATTTTAAAAATATTTTCCAAAAATTGTTTGATAAAGTATTTTTAGTTCTGTAAAATTTAATAACTGTTTGAAAATTAACAATATCTTTTGAAATTTAATTATTTCTAAAAATTTCAACTTTAACCCTTCGAAAAGGATTATTATTAAAAAAAAATTTGTATTTAAAAATCTGTAAAATATTTTTGTTAAAATAAAAAACAAATTCACTTTTTTTTGGAATATAAATCGACTGAAACGACTTTTTTGTGTCTTTAAGTTAATTCGAGGCCTGTGTTTTAATAATTAATATTTAATAGGTATTCGTTGGCCCCTGGTACCTTAAAAATAAATTTTTTTCAAATTACTATCTTGTACGAAATTTCCTGGCGCATCTTTTTTCTCATCATAAATTTTTTGTATTTGTATACAATTTTTGAATGAATATACAACTTTAAAAAAAATTTCGTTGATAAACGTTGTGTACTTCAGCTTCGTGAATTGAATTTTCGAATTTGGAATTTTTAAGAAACTTATTCCGAAATTTGGAAACACAATTATACAACTTTGGCAAAAATGAGAAAAAGAATTGTCAAAATTTGACACGTCATAAGATTACTATTTAAAAAAACACGTGAAATCAGAAAAGGCCAACTTCAAGTTAGGACAGAAGGACAGACCAAGCATTTTATTATTATATAATTATTTCTCTCCATGTACATCTCTTTGAATTTTTACATATTAATTGCCCTCTTAAATTTATTATTATTAATATTAATATATATTTTATTATTTTTCATTAATAAATACTCATTTAATTTTTTATTTTTCGACAAAAACTATAAATTATAATCAAATTCTTTTGGGCTAAAAAGTATTTATAATAAATATTTAATAATAATAAAATAATAAAACTTAATATTCAATACGTATGTATATTTGATAAATAAATGAAAGGGAAAATAATAGAAAGTAACGAGATAAAAAATAAAATACTTGATTTGAAATGGTACATTTTACTAATCAGGAAATGGCAATTGATTTCAACAGGTTCTTATCAGTCAATCAATTGCATATTATTTATATGATATATGCTGATATGAAAGGATAGAGGCAATGAATATCGTCAGGTGCAAAGATGAATAAACATAGAAATAAGATGAAGAGAAGAAATATCGGTAGAGGGGGGGGGGGGATTTTAGCTTGCAGATAAGAGAAACTGGTTAGTGGTTACCCGACATTGATTTCCTCGGGGTCTTATTCTATATACACCTCAAGAATGTACATCAAGACTTGAAAAAGATGTCCGGGAAATTCTCGCAAAACGATATTGTAGAAAAAAAAATCACGAGATTCTCTCAACTTTATTATTTATCAAGTTAATAATATTTGTCATTTTGATTAATAAAATGAGAAACAAATCTCAAACCCAAAAACGTGATTAGAATTTTATTATAAATAAAAAGAAAAGAAGAACTTAAAAAAAAATTGTAGCATCAAAAATATAAAACTAATATTTTTATTAAATTAATAAATGTAATTAATAAAATTTCAACTTTTTTAATTCAATTTAATTCATATCAAAGAAATTTAATTAATTCATTTCTAAATTGAAATTAGAATTCGTTAACTAATTTACATTAGTGGAAATTTCTACTATTTTTTTTTGACAATTTTTACTAAAACTTTATAGTAAAAAAAATTTCTGAATTAAATAGTAACATTTTACTAAAATTTTGGTGAAAAAAAAAATTACTAAATATACTAAATATATTTTTAAAATAGTATGTAATATTTTACTAAAAATAAGTGTAAATTTCTACTAACTTCTAGTCAATATTTACTAAAACTATAGTAAAAATATAGTACCAAATCAAATAGTAAAATTTTACTAAAAAGTAGTGAAACTTTCTACTAATTTATAGTCATTTTTTAGTAAACGCTTAGTAAAAAAAAAGTACTAAAGCAAATTAGTAATATTTTACTAAAAAATTAGTAAATAAAAAAATTAATAAATTTTTACTATTTTTTTTAGTCATTTTTCACTAACCCTGCAGTAAAAAAATATTACTAAATCCAATAGTAATATTTTACTAAAAACTAGTACAAATTTCTAAGTTTGAGTAATTTAAAAAAAAATCTAATAAAAAAAAATTACCAAATCAAATAGTAATATTTAGCTTAAAAGTAGTGAAATATTCTACTAATTTTTAATCATTTTTCACTAACATTGCAGTAAAAAAATATTACTAAATAGTAGTGAAATTTTTTTTACTAAATCCAAAAGAAGTATTTTACTAAAAATTAGTTAAAATTTCAACTAAATTTTAGTCATTTTTCACTAAAAGTTAAGCAAAAAAATATTACTAAATCAAATAGTAATATTTAGCTAAAAAATAAATGAAAAAAAATAATTAGAATTAATAAACGAATTCTCACTAATTCAAATTATAGAGAATAGAAAATTAAGCGTGAATGTGTTTAAAATTACAATAATAAAAAATTTAAAGTCAAAAATTAAATTAAATGCGTTATAAAAGAAAAATAAATTAGATACAATAAAACCCCAGCGGTAAATAGATAATTTAACACAAAATGTGTTTTAAACGTCTGTCAGGAATGTATGAAAGGAAGTAAAATTGCATGTTCAAAGCATTAGTGAAGTTTGCGACCGGAAATTTGAAATAGAAACATTAAAATCTTTTTTTTTCCAGACAGGTAAAATTAATGTGGTTGTTAGTAAGATCATACGCTCGGACTCTGGATCATTATTATAAACGAGAAATGTTTTTTTTTTTTTTTCATTTTCTTCTTCTTTTTTTTTTATATGTCAAGTGCGTATCTTTTCGCGATTGAGCATCGTCAGCTCTCAGCACTTTCTACATAGTTTACATTGCCGACGCGTTGCTATCAGACTGCAGTTTTGTTGAATGATAATGATCGAAAATAAGAGCAAAAAGTCACGCAGGTGACACTTGCCATTTTTATGTTTACCATAAAAAAAAGGAAATTTTATTTCCATTATGCCATATACACTGATCAGATTACAAATATTTTATAAAAAAACGTGTGAAACAAGTTTTGAAAAAATTTTAAACAAATTAATAAAATTAAACATAAAATATTTGGTTTTTATTTTATAACACACCCCAAAAAAAAATATATTATATTTGAACCGCAAATATAATATATTTAAGTTAAATAAACGTATATTTGTCTCACAGCCAAGTAGCCTATTTATTTGGAGTAAATAAATTTTTTTATTTAAATCAAATAAAAATTTATTTGAATTAAATAAATATTTATTAGGTTCTGAGACAAATGTAATTTTTATTTACGCCAAATAAATGGATTAGTTGGCACTGAAACAAATATACGTTTATTTAACTCAAGTATATTATATTTGGTTCAAATAAAACATTTGTCTGGATGTAAAAATTTTTGCCACAGAAAATTTTGATCCAAATGGAAAACTATTTTTACAAACAATTATGTTTTATATATTATAATTAAATCTAAACTATAAATTACAAAATTTTTAAAGTGAAAACAAATTTATTTGATTCAAATAATCTTAACTATTATCAAATAAATAATTACTTGAACCAAATTATATTTTTGAAAACCAAAATAATTGAATTAAATAAAATGTATTTGGAACAATAATTTTTTTGTTTGGATCAAGCACAATTTAATTGAATCAAATATTTAATTAATTAATTAATATTATTTTAAATAATTATTTATTTGATAACTAATTATTTGAATCAAATAAATTTTTAATTTCCAGTGTAATACAATTGGAGAAAAATTATTTTTCACCTTGATTACTTGAAATTTCTCATATAAACATAAAATGGAAATAAAATTATAATTATGCAATAACTGAATATTTGTATAAAGTTTCAATCGCTGTAATGACGTGCGAAATTTTTTTTTTTCGTATTAAAAAAATATATATGTATACACCTGCATGAAAAATGATTATAATGAGTTTTGCGCGCGATCAATGATAAAAACTAAAGCCGTTGTTAAATTTATATATCACTTCCCGTCACAAACGGAAACGCATAGAGTTGCGCGGATTGAATAACTATATATAAACGATTGCCAATTTTTTTTTTCTCTCTTAATCGTGACTTGTTTATCTTTGTATCAATTATAAAATAATATTTTTCTTCAATCTCAGAAAAACATGCATATATAAGAGAAACATGATTAAATTCTCATTTAGATATATAAATAAATATTTAAAATGTCAAGAATGTAGCTTCTCAATGAAGCTACAATTTCATTCATTTTATCTTCTTTTAATATAAAGTTGAATGAAAATGAAAATATTAAAACCGATACAGAGGACATATAATGTTAATTGCCAATGAAAAATTATTAAAATAATTAAATATTATTTTCGAAGTAGAAAAATTTTTTTTTTTTTGAACTAGAAACTAAAATTGAATAAAATTACAATTTTTTAAAAAAAAGTTTTTAATAAAATAAATTAAATTAGTTATTAATTAATTATTATTTTATAATAATTATATAATTATATATAATATTGTAATAATAAATTATTAATTAATTAACAAATAATAATTATTATTTAATTAGAATCAAATAATATTATTTAATTACAATTAAATAATTATTATTAATTAAAACACTATTTTCTCTTCTATATAAATCTTGACACGAAGAATTTAAGTCTCTATGAGAAGGAAAAAAAACATTCTCCCTCATTTGGCTATGTAATTTCTATTTTGCCTTTTTCCTAAAGTCACTTCTTCTTCATTGTGTTCGACATTTTATTATTTTTTTTTTCTTTCAGAGGTCATGATCAGGAAAATATAACGTAATAATTATTATACACTGTTAGTTATATATTTCATATATACGATGAATATAGAAAAAACAATGCATCTCACATATAAAACATGAAAAATAATTATTTATTTCACAGATGAGCTAACAGATTTAACTGTATAATAAATTAACAATTTTTGTATATTATCCAATTTATTTAATTTTATAATTATATAAAAATAAAATGCTTGGTCTGTCCTTCTGCCCTAACTTGAAGTTGGCCTTTTCTGATTTCACTTGTTTTTTTGAATAGTAATCTTATGACGTATCAAATTTTGACAATTCTTTTTTCATTTTTGCCAAAGTTGTATATTTCCAAATTTCGGAATAAGTTTCTTTAAAATTCCAAATTCGAAAATTCAATTCACGAAGCTGAAGTACACAACGCTTACCAACGAAATTTTTTTTAAAGTTGTATATTGATTCAAAAATTGTATAAAAATACAAAAAATTTATGATGAGAAAAAAGATGAGCCAGGAAATTTCGTACAAGATAGTAATTTGAAAAAAATTTATTTTTAAAAATTAATTTTTAAGGTACCAGGGGCCAACGAATACCTATTAAATATTAATTATAAAAACACAGGCCTCGAATCAACTTAAAGACACAAAAAGTCGTTTTAGTCGATTTATATTCCAAAAAAAAGTGGATTTGTTTTTTATTTTAACAAAAATATTTTACAGATTTTTAAATAAAAAAAAATTTTTTTTTTTTTAATAATCCTTTTCGAAGGGTTAAAGTTGAAATTTTTAGAAATAATTAAATTTTAAAAGATATTGTCAATATTCAAACAATTATTAAATTTTACAGAACTAAAAATAATTTATCAAACAATTTTTGGAAAACATTTCTTAAATTTAATTGAATTTTCAAAGATTTAAAATTGATATTTTTGAAATTAATTGAAACTTTAAGTGTTTTGTAATTAAAATTTTAGATGATTTCACTAAAAATTTATTAGAAAATGCGGACAAAATAGAATAATTTGAAAATCATTTTTAATTGAAAAATGGTTTCAGATAGTTGAAATTTCAAAGAATATTATTAAAATAGTTAAAAATAATTGAATTTCCTTAGAGTTATAATTGAAATTATTAAATTTAAAAAAAAAATTCGATGGAAAATTTTAGAAATAATTAAATTTTAGATGCTTTTAAATTCAAATTATTGAAAATTCAATTAATTTTGAATTCAAACTTTTAAGAATAATGAAATTTTATTTGATTTTACATTTGGAAAATAATTGAAATTCAGTTCATTTTGAATTGAAAATTTTGGGAAATAATTAATTTTGAATAGAAATTTTGGATAATAATTTAATTTAAGTTCATTTTTGATTGAAAATTTGGATAATTAATTTTGAATTGAAAGTTTTGAAAATAATAGAACTTTAGTTTATTTTAAATTGAAATTTTGGAAAATTTTGAAAATATTTGAATTTCAATAAAAATTTTGAAAAATAATTGTATTTTAGTTAACTTTTAGTTGATTTTGAATTTAAATTTGGAAAATAATTGAATTTTAGTTGATTTCGAATTGAAATTTTTGAAAAAAATTGAATTTTAATTAATTTAAAATTTAAATTTTTGAATAGAATTGAATTTTAGTTGATTTTGAATTGGAATTTTAGAAAATAATTGAATTTCAATTGAGATTTTGGATAATAATTTAATTTAAGTTCATTTTTGATTGAAAATTTGGATAATTAATTTTTGAAAAGAAATTTTAGAAAATAATTGAATTTTATTTCATTTTAAATTGAAAACTTTGTAAATAATTAAATTTTAAATTGAAAATTTTTGATAATTATTGAATTTTAATTGATTTTGAATTAAAATTTCTTGTAATAATTGAATTTTAGTTTATTTTGAATTGAAATTTTTAAAAAATAATTCAATTTTGTTGTAATATATTTCTTTAAATTATAAACAATTGTTAAATTTCATAAAAATTGTAATTGAAAAATAATTTTGATATAATTGAATTTGTGATGTATTTCATTAAAATTATTAAAAATAATTAATTTAGTGAGAAATCATTTTAGTTCAAAATTTGTTAAATAATTGAATTGAAGAAGATCTGAAGAAGATCTACATTTGGTACTAAAAAAATGTATTTTATTTACATTTTTTTTCAAATGTAAAAAAAAATGTCGCATTTTATTAAAATAAGTCGATAAAAGTCGTATTTTTGAAAAAAGTCGGATAATCCGAGGCCTGTAAACATATAATTTTCATTATTATCATTTAATATGTAATAATATTCTAATAAATTAAATTATTTTTGATAATATTAATCTTTAATTTCTTTATAACAAACAATTAAATACTCAATTTGGCGCGCGTTTAACTTTGCTAGTATATGTTTAAAATATCATATTGTAAATTAAACATTATGTTTATTTACAATATAATAAAAGTTACTTTATAATTAATATATTATATCATAATAAAATAATTTATGAATTAATATTATATTAAATTATAAATTAATAAAAAAGAAAATTGATTTTTTTTAAGTTTTGTACTAATTTTGTTGAAGACAAAAAAAAAAGAATTTTTTTCAACAAATAGAAACTTTGAGAGAAAAAGAAAAACAAAGAAATTTTTACATATATTTATACATTTTCTCTTCACGATTATCATTTGAATAATATATTAAAGACTCTGACTGCATTCGCGTTGATTGTGATTTACCAGGTGAATTGTGTCTTCTCCTCATTAGCATAGAAGTGAAAATATAAGTGAAGGACACACGTCGCATAAAAGATGCTCTTTTCGATTAACGTTTAAGTGGTTAATTAACTTCTATATAAGAATTCTCTTTTATTTTGTCTTTATTTATAATTTTTAAAGCCGTTATTTTTTCAAATAACCGTTACGGACATATTGAGTTTTTACACCCAGAAAAATGATTTATTTGAACTAAATAAAATATATTTATGATTTAAGCGTATATTTGTCTCAGATAATAATTTATTTATTTGGCGTAAATAAAAATTTTATTTGTCAGAAATAAATTTTTCTTTGTTTCAAATCAATTTTTTATTTCAATGAAATAAAATATATTTGCAACAAATAAATGAGTTAGTAGGATTGGAGACAAATATACCATTTCTCTGAGTGTAAAATAATAATGAAACATTATAATTTTTATTAATATACATTAAATATATGGATATAATTTACTTCTTTATCTTATGATGACAAAAATGTATTATTTTATATGTCTAATTAATATTTTAATTTTTAATTTGAATCGAATTAAGGAAATAGTTGGAATTTAGCAACTGAATAAGATTTTTACTGAAAATTAGTTGAATTCTTTACTTTTTGAATACTGTTTTACCATTCAATACTGTTTTACCATTCGATACTGTTTTACCATTTAATGATAATGCAGATTTGAATATTTTGGATCGAATCTGTTTTACCGATAAACGATAATGCAGAACTATTTAAATCAGTAATAATTCAACAGATTTTCAGTGTGACTAATTCGAATGTGACTGAATTTTAATAAAAATGTTACTGAATTGATTCGGTTGCTTCCATTTTACCATTTAAGGAAAAAGAGAGCGAAATTTTCATATTTAAATTTAACTTTCATTTACAAAAAAAAAAAAAAAATTTCCTTCTACATTGAAAAAAAACCAATTAATTAAATGAAATAATTTTTTTTTTTTATATTATATTAACTATATATAGTGCATTTCAAAGTCTTCGTGCCTCGCAATAAAATAGAGATTCTATTTGATCTTTATCCTTGATTTTAAATGAGATTAAATGAAAAACTTTTGAATCACTGCATTCTTGAATGTAATCATGGAAATTATATGGCCAGTGAATGTCTCGCAAAACTATCTGGATATATACTATAATTATAATATCAACCTGGTGAAGAACGAAGCGATCTTAGATGATGGTTAAACCCCATTAGACAGATGCTTCAATTTCTCCCCCCCCCTTCTCTTATCCCCCTGATTTACTCTCACAAATGACGTTATATAGAAGATTATTAGGTGAATTGCGTTTCTCACGATGTTTTGCGAGTCACCTGCTATACTTATTTATTGTCGACAAATAATGTTTTACAAAATTACCCAATTGTATAAATATATATATATATATATATATATATATATTCAAATAAATAACCCCCAGCAAAATACATATCATTGGGGAGTCTGTCATCCAGAAAAAAAATTTACAATTCAAATTATTGACTTTTGAAAAGGATCCAATTCAATGAGCCACATATATAACGGTTATCCCATCGCAAGATAACGATAGATAACGGTCCATGAAAAAAAAATATTATAAAATCAGAAATATAGAACTTCGTTTATAAAATATTATAATATATTAAATGTGTTCCGCTCACTTTGAAAATAGTTGTAAAATAAGAATCATTGGAAAATATTTGTCAAAAGTAGTAATTCAGAATTGTAATGAATTAAAGAAATTATTATCGGTAATGGGTAAAACAGATTGACTGATTCATTTAGTAAAATTTTCACTGGAAATCAGTGATATATGACTGATTTTCAGTGAAAATTTCACTAAATGATTCAGTAACCGACTTCTAGCTATTTCACCAGTGAAATTTCACTGATTTAAATTAAGAGGGTAAATAATTATTTAAATTTCAAAAATCAATTTCTTTGATACCAAAAAAATTTGTTTGTTTCAAAAACAAATTATCTTTGATTTAAAAAAAAAAATTATCTTCGTTTCAAAGAAATTTTTTATTTTATTAAAATAAATATTTCTTTGACCCTATATTACCCACTTGGAATTCCGACGGAATTACGTTGGCAGTTCTGGCGGAATTCTGATAAAACCTCCAGGGGGCACTTTCCGGGGAATCTTTCCAAGTTTTTTGAAACTAAGAAGCTTTTTTTATTTTGAATAAAATTTTATTTTGAATGAAAGAAAACAAGTCAAAGAAATTGGTATCTTTAAATCAAAGAAATCTTTTCTCTGTGTGTATTATCCAAAATGATTTAAAAACTATTTATTTGAGGAATTTTACTATAAATTATTACAAAGTTATTAGCGTTTAAAAAATAAAAACATTTTATTACAAAACAATTCTTTTTGAATAATTTTTTAGTTAAAAATTTTTATTCAAGTTTTGATATATAAAAAAAAGTTTTCTTATTATTCAAACTTTACTCTCTAAATCTGAATTAGTAAAAATTTTTACTAATTTGAATTAGTGACTCACTTTTTGCTTCTAAATTAGTAAAATTTTACTAATTATTAGTAACTTTTACTAACAATTAGTAAAATTCAACTAATTTAGAAGCAAAAAGTGAGTCACTAATTTAAATTAGTAAACATTTTTACTAATTCAGATTTAGATAGTATAACGGAATCATTGATTGTTTAAAATTTTTAATTCAAAAATATTATTAAATTTATTTGGCGAACATAAAAATTTTATTTGTTCTAAATAAATTTTTCTTTGGCTCAAATATATAAATTAGTATAGGCTCTAAGAAAAATATACTATTTATCTGAGTGTAGTAAAATTAATTTTAAGTTTAATTTTAAAATTAATTAAAAATTTAATTTTAAATCATATTTTTAAATAATTATAATTATATTTTTTGAAATAAATTAAAAAATTAAAAAATGTAAATTTAATAATGTAAATTTTGTTCTCCTTATGAATGTTTTCACCGAGTGTTCGAGAGGAAGGCGGGCTGCCTAATGGTAGGCGTAAAATCATATAATAAAAGTGAGCGTATGTAAAACCGCACAGTGAAATATCATATCATTTGCAAACGAGAAAGTAGACCACTAAGGTTTTTGTTTGACGAGATAAAATTGACAATGCTGATTTTGTTCTCTTGAGAGACAGTAAAACGAGCTATTTTGCATAGCAGAGATAATAATTGAGGAATAACCGATCCAAAGAACTTGATAAGAATTTCAAGTGACGACAAATATTATATACTGGCCGATATGAATTATATAAAAAAAAAAATTAAATATTGCCTCAATGTTACTTTTGTAAGATTAAAATTAACAAATAAATTTTAATTTTAATTTCAATTGTAATTTTAATTGAAATTTATATTTTAAAAAAATTTATAATATTTAATTTACAATGTCCAAAAAAAATCCAACAATAAAAAATGTGTGTCGCAAACAAACTGATTATAAATATTTTATTAGATTTTAACATGAGATTAGTAAAATTTGCTCCTATCTGACAATCGAGTATAAATGAATTAAAAAAAAATAAAAGAAAAATAAGAACGTAGATAAGACATCAAAAATACCACTTCTGCAAAATGTCCCAGAAATCAGTGATAAAATAAGTGTCTCGACTTTCGACATAAGAAAGTCAAAAAAAGCAAGTATACGCTAATTTTTATTTTAAAAATAGTTTAAAAATTCAGCGTCGCGTCTTTTTTTTTTGTTTTTATTATAAACCCCACAATTTGCGTTTTATTATTGTTTTCCTTTATATATATATATATATATATATATATATATATATATATATATATTTACGAACATATATACAAATATATTCGTATATAAATTTATACACAGGTGTTTTTAGTCGAATAATCAGATGACTCAGAGAATGTTATTAAAAGTCTTTAAAATTCATATTGACAACTTGATAATATTCAAATTTCCTTCTCACGATATTAATGTATACATATATATATATATACATAATATTTCCAGTTGACGTGAAAAATTTTCTTTTAATTAATTTATTGTAATTATAATTTTAACCTTGAATTTTTATTAGGAAAAAATTTTTTGTTTTAATTTTTTTTTTTTATTTAGATTTAGATAAAAAATTGATTGGCTCAGAAAGAAATTTCAGAATGCCTCGGAATAATACTTATTGAAAGTAATAAGTGTATAATGAATAAAAAAGTGCTAACACGTGTGTGTGTTTGGCCGTGGGGCTTAAGGCGCAAAATTTCGCAAACTATTCCCTCCGCACGTGTTAGGTTCGAGTCCCCGGTGGTTTGAATTTTTAATTTCTCTCATCTATTTTAATTTAACATATTAATCATGTGACTTACATTACAAATTTTACTTTCTATTAGTAACAATGGTAGTTAATCAATGGAAATTTCAATAAATGGTAATTAAAACCAATGGTAATTACAATTAATGGTAATTAAACCCAATAGTAATTAAAATAAGTAGTAATCAAAATTAATAATAATTAAAACCAAAGGTAACTGCAACCAATGGTAATTACAATTAATGGTAATTAAAACCAATTGTAATTAAAATTAGTAGTAATCAAAATTAATAATAATTAAAACCAAAGGTAACTACAACCAATGGTAATTTCAACCAATTGTAATTAAAATTAATGAAAATTAAAACCAATGGTAATAAAAATTAATAGTATTTAGAACCAATGGTAATAAAGTCAATTCTAAATTTCAACTAATGGTAATGAAAACCAATTATAATTATAATTATAAAAAAAAAAATTATATAATAATTAATAATAATTAATTATAATTATAATTAAAATTGGTGGTAATTTTAACCAAAGATAATTATAATCAATGGTAATTAAATCAATTGTAATTTCAACCAACGGTAATTAAAATTAATGGTTGTTAAAAATAATGGTACCATTAAAAATAATGATAATTAAAACCAATTGTGATTAAAAATAGTAGAAACTAAAACCAATTGTAATTAAAAATAGCGTTAACTTCAACCAATGGTAACTAAAATTAATAGTAATTAAAATTGATGGTAATTTTAACCAATGGTAATAAAAATTAATAGTATTTAGAACCAATGGTAATAAAGTCAATGCTAAATTTCAACTAATGGTAATGAAAAGCAATTATAATTAAAATAGTGGTAATTATAACCAATTGTCACTGAATTTGATGGTAATTAAAATTGATGGTAATTTTAACCAAAGATAATTATAACCAATGGTAATTAAAACCAGTGGTAATTTTAACCAATGATAATTTTCAACTAATTGTAACTAAAACCAATGGGAATTAAAATTAATTTTAGTTAAAACCAATGGTAATTAAATCAATAGTAATTTCAACCAACGGTAATTAAAATTAATGGTTGTTAAAAATAATGGTACCATTAAAAATAATGATAATTAAAACCAATTGTGATTAAAAATAGTAGATACTAAAACCAATTGTAATTAAAAATAGCGGTAACTTCAACCAATTGTAACTATAATTAATAGTAATTAAAATTAATGTTAATTTTAACCAATGGTAATTAAAATCAATGATAGTTTTTAAACGTACTCAATTTTCAAAAACGATTTAAATTACCCAAAGGGTGCATTTTTCTCTCCCCCTACGAAAAATCACGGAAAATTCACTCATCCTAATTGAAGAGGAAAATTAACCCTATAATAGGGAAAATTATGACACCTGTTATTTTACGCTGATATAGATAATGTTCGTCAATTTATTACTAGACTAGGAAATTTATGTATATATAAGAATGGGGAAGTTTTTTTTTTATAATGACTTTTGTTGATTTAACCCTCGTTGACTCAGGATTGGTTGATACGAGGGCACGTGATACCTTTAACGGTCATGATGGGTCGTGCGTGACGGCAGCCGGCGCACCCCAGTATGTTTTCGATCGGTCGCGCGTAATGTAGAGCTCACAGGTGAGAATAAGTGTTTAAAAGTAAAATATCAATGTTTTCATTGTTACATTGTTAAAAAAAAAAAAAACGAAAAAAAATTGAAGGAAAACTTTTGAAAAAGTGTGCAAAAATTTTCTTGGAATATTTTTTTTTTTTTCAAAATGGGATTAAATTTACGTCGTCTTTTCAGCAAATCACGGTGAGTCTTTGTATAAATTTTTTAATGTATCATTGTGTAAACAAACGTAAATTAGAGCAATTTTCTGTAATGTTTTTTTTAGGCTTCTTCATTTACAGCATTTTAATCCGTTAGAATTATTATTTATTTATTATTCATTATTATTTATTTATTTATTTATTTATTAATAAAAAATATGATTGTTGAGAAAATAAATTTTTTTTTTCTCCGAAAATAATTTTTACGATAAATATCTCTAAATAGTGAACCAAGAAAAAGAACGCTGTAATAACTTATTTCGAAATTTTTTCATGTTCAACTATAATTATTTTTCCAAAAAGTAAATTAGAATGAAATCTATTTTTCACTGATAATAACCTATGTGCTATATGTTATAAAGTCAATAAACGACATTAAGAAGATTTACATTCATGAAGATAACAGAAAATTATCCTATTTCAATGTATATATAGTATATTATAATTCATTAACCTTGAAAGCTAGAAGTTTTTCCTTTAGCGTGTGTTTGTGTAATATTGAACGTGTTTTTCTATTTTAGATCTAATTAAAAAAATATATATATATATAGTTCTTACCATAAGAATTATTCATTATACATAAATAATATTTAAAAGATGAGAAACCGGTTTGTTAATGATATACAATGATCCTATTTTATTATTAATTTTACATTTTTAACTTTACATGATGAATTTTCTTTTCGATTTTTTTAAATATTTTTTTTTAAAGAAAATATTATTCTTTTGGTGCATATGGTTATCATCGCGGTTAATATAGCATTTAAATACCGTTAAATTTTTTGCGAATGTTGTCATAATTTCCTAGAATGTAAACCACTTTTTCCTTATCAAATAAAGCTTGTTGTAATAATGCAGCATTGCATATACAATTTCGATTTTGTTGATATACTTTGGAAATTGTAAAATTATAATCATTTTCGTTATCAAAATGAAAAAAATTTTTTAAAAATATTTTTCGAATTTTTAAAATAAAGACTTGCAAAACTTTCAGTAATAAAATCAAAATTTTTATTTCATGTTTTTATTTACTTTTGTTATTTTAATCATTGTTTTTTATTTTTTTATTTTTTAATTCATTTTTATTTTTCATAAACGGATAAATGTATGAAAAAAAAATGTTACACAGTTTTGTTTTTATTTTTTTGTCACGTATTTGGAATTAATGGAAAAATAATAATAATATTATGATTTATAATTTATGGAAAAATTTTGTAACAACGAAAAAAAAAGTGTTAAATTAACTTCTAATCTGAAGTAATAAACAAATTTCAACATTTTCCACTCTAACAATAAACAATTAGTGTAAAAAAGCAAATATTTAACAATTAGTGTGTTTAATTTGTCCCTATTATCATATTGATTTTCTAATTTTTTTTTTCAAATTAAAAAGATTGATAAATCGTATAATTTTGAAAGTAAAATGCGATTTCTCTTTACAAGAAAATTTAAATTCATGAGAGCAATTTTTGTTTTCCAATTCAATTATTTAATGAAATATTATTTATTGAATAATTTTAAAAAATAGCAACGAAATTTTTTTTTTTTTTTGCAAGATAATTTCACTTGAAATGGAAATATTTTTCTATATACGATAATTTGATTAATACAGAAACGTCAATTACTAAAATCAACGAAACAATTTGTTATATTGAATTGCATAACGCGGCGTAGCTATTGTGAGTTAATATTTAAACTTCAATTTTTTTTCATTCACGCACACCTTTCTATTTAGTTTCGTCATTTTTTTTTGCTCTTATTCATTTTTCTGTAAATATCATGAATTTTATTTTTTTTTCGCCATATTAAAAAATTGTTAACTAAAATACAAAAATTGTTAACTAAAAATAAATTTTTTTGTAACTAAACTAACATAATTTTTTTTTTTCAAAATCACATGTAGAGAAATAAATATAGATGGAGAAAATTTTTATCCCTTGTAAAATTCTTCCAGTTGCACAAATGGCTCACGATTCTTGTCAATAAAAAGAAGAAAAAAAAAATATATGAGAAATGCAACATGCGCACGGAATATATACATATTCTAGAGTTTCCAGTTTAGTTTTCTACCCGAGGCAGTAGTTTGAGAGTAATTTTCATTATCTTCAAAGAGAGCAACTGTCAGTTCGAGAGAGGGTGAATAAACTGTAACGCAGGCGCGCATTTTATGGTATATAAGGGCAGTCTTCTGTGAATGCGCAAGACAGGAAATATATATATCGAGAAATGGCGAATTTTATTACACAAGGGAAGAATTTCACATAAAACTCCAGATGGATATATATATATATTGGGATAATTGTAAATGCCTTTTTTTCCATTTTGAAAAGAAAAAAATTACATTTTTTAGAAAGTCAAATCACCATTGAGAATAAAACTACCATTGTTTTAAATTACCATTGAATTATAGTAACCATTTTTTTTTACCATCAAACTAATCATCACCAAAGTAATAAAAGCCTATAGTAATATAGAAGCCACTATTTATTTTTATTTATATTTTTATTTAAGTAAACATTTTGTAAAGTAATTTTGCGAAATTAATTTTTTTAGCCTTGAAACCTGCTAGGTGCGAAAAAATTACGCTAGTGCTTTTCCCGGTCTGTCAGACCGCTATTCTTTTTTTGTTTTACTAATGATTTTAAATTACAATGACAATAACTATTGTATTTATTTTTTTACACGGAAAAGTTATTTTATTGCTAAATAATTTAAGTATTATTTATATAATATAATTTAATTTAATTTAATTTCTATCACGAAAAAGTCAAAACAATAATTGGAGGTTATGATCACTGACAGAACAAGTTGCGTAGAAAGATGCGCAGTAGTTACCTAGCCGGTATTACAGAGATCGCTATATACGATATTTTCATTGGAATTATAAAATTTAACCAAACAAATTTTTTTTTTATTAATTAAAATTAAACAGAGTTTAAATTAAAATAGAAAAATATTTTTAAAAATTAATAACTATTCATTTGACAATTTCCTAGATAGTTAGTCCCTTTTTTTGCCAAGTAATCATCAGACTATATATTTTACGCTGGATTAATAATTTGGTCATGGGAAATCGTCTGCATGACAGCTACACTTTTCTAATAATGTCAAGTGCATCATACCATCATCATCATCATCATCATCATATGTGTGCGCGAGGTCTTTTGCAATCGGAATTCTTCTAACAACCTATATCTGATTTCTCTTTTATCTATATTAGGCACCTATATCCTTATATTATCAGTATATATGTACCTTGATCTCAAATCACTTATTTTTCTTTTTATCAAGTTTCACATACACATCAAAAACACCCACAATAATTTAAATTCCTCCGAAAGGAATATAAATTTAATTTTATTTATGTTTTTAATTTAATATTTTTTAATATTTTAATAATTTTTATTTTTAATTTAATAACTAATTAATATTAATAATAATCATTAATATTATTAATCATTTAATTAATTAATTCTATATTTATGTTTCAAATACTTTTATCTTACATGAAAAAAAATTTCACCTGGAAAAGCGAAATATTTTACTAGAATACTGAAAGATTTAACTGAAACAATTAAAACTTTTTCTATTCTAATAAAATCTTTCTCTGTTCCAGGTAAATATTTTTTTTCCGTGCTCGTATATTTATATAATAAAATATGATAAAAGTATATTTCGAATTTAAAATAGAAAATTAATTAAATTCTTAGAATGTAAAAAAGACCCGAGGCGAAATTTGAATCCTCTTTAGCTTCCCTTAGAACCTAAATAGGCCCTCTTTACGATCTTGTAGACTCCCGTAGGCCCTCCTTTGAATCCAAACGTGGAAGAAAGGTAAATTTGCGACTGGTTGAGGAAGCTAAAGAGGGTCTAGTTCGATTAAAGAAGTACAAAAAAAATGCAAAAAAAAACTCTTTTAATTATTTTGATTAAAGCAAAATGAATTTTTTCTTCACACAATATTTCTTTAATTACCCTTTAAAAACTGGAATTAACATATTTTGAAGCGTTTTCAAAAAATTAATAGAATTAGAGCAATTTCAAAATTTTCAATATTTTAATCAATTTTTAGACCCTACTTTGAATCCAAACGTGGAAGAAAGGGAAATTTGCGACTAGTTGAGGAAGCTAAAGAGGGTCTGTTTAACCCTACTTTACTCCTTGTAAATTAGGGCTTAAATTTCGCCTCGGGGAGGGACGCATGATTATATGTTCTAAAAATCATTAGTCATAATTTACATTTTATCGAATTTTATTTGTCCTAATTAGTTTTGAGCCGAATTTTTATTTATTCGAATTAGTATTTTGCATAATTTTCATCAATCCGATTTTCTATATTGCAGAATTTTTATAATAACCGAAAATTCACTCCACAGAATTTTTATTTCTTCGAATTTTTATTTGCTCGAATTTTCATTTAACATAATAGGCATTTTAAAGAATTTTTATTAGGTAGAATTTTTATTTGCTCGAATTTTCATTTAATATAATAGGCATTTTAAAGAATTTTTATTAGGTTGAATTTCATTGAATAGAATTTTCATTTGTCCGAATTTTCAAATGGCCGAACAAACAATCGACAGAAAGATTTCGGCGCGATTTTTAAAATCAACCAATCAAAAATTATCCATAAAATTGTGATTGGATGATTTTAAAAATCGCGCCGAAATCTTTTGTTTGTTCGGCCATTTGAAAATTCGGACAAATGAAAATTCTATTCAATGAAATTCTACCTAATAAAATTTCTTTAAAATGCCTATTATGTTAAATGAAAATTCGAGCAAATAAAAATTCTGACAAATAAAAATTCGAAGAAATAAAAATTCTGTGAAGTGAATTTTCGGTTATATAAAAATTCTGCAATATAGAAAATCGGATTGATGAAAATTATGCAAAATACTAATTCGAATAAATAAAAAATTCGGCTCAAAACTAATTAGGACAAATAAAATTCGATAAAATGTAAATTATGACTAATGATTTTTAGAACATATAATCATGCGTCCCAAAAAAGAATAAATCGGAATATTTTTGGGGCGCATATAATTATCCCACAATCATTAGTTAGAATTTTATCTTAAAGAATTTTATTACATATATAATTAGTTTTCAGACGAATTTTTAAATTTTCGAATTAGTATTTGGTAGAATTTTCTTATAAATAAATTTTTACAGAATTTTTTTTTAACAAAAATCTTTGTGTATAGAATTTTTATTGTACAGAATTCTCAAAACGCCGAATTTGTTTTTTTTTTTGCCGAAATTGTAAATGACCGAACAATTAAGAGAAATATTTTGGCGCGATTTTTAAAATTAACAAATCAAAAATTGTCAAGGCTATCGTGATTGGTAAATTTTAAAAATCGCGCCGAAATTTTTCGGTCGATTTTTTTGTTTGGACGTATTAAATTCGGCATTTTAAAAATTCTGTACAATAAAAATTCTATAGGTACATTATAGATTTCTGTTAAAAAAAATTCATGTAAAAATTCGTTGAAAGGAAATTCAACTAAATACTAATTCGAAAATTGAAAATTCGTTTGATAAATAATTATATCTAATAAAATTCTTCAAAATGAAAATTCGAACTAATGATTTTTAGGGGATAATTATGCGCCTTTTTTATATTCAAATTCTTTTTTATATTTTATACTTATATTAATTAATAAATTAATGCAATAAATTAATATAATAAATTTATATTTTTTATATTCGAAATATTTTTTTTAAATACTTTGAATATAAAAACTGTAAAAATAATAAAGGAAAAATAAATTAATAAGGAATTTACATTTCGAAAAAATTCAAAATACCACAAATACCCGACAAAACTTTAATTCATTAATAAAATAATAAAAAAAAAAAAAAACATTTGCATAAGGAAGCAATAAATTAATGAAATTAAATAAAATAAAAGTAGAATATAAAAAATTTATCCACTTTCCTCACGTTATCAGTTTGTGAATATACAAATAAAGCAACACACATACACACACACGAGTTAGAGAGAAGTGTCCCTTATTACTTTTAAGGAATGCATGAAAAGTTGCATAGAATGCAGATCCAGTTTCTAAATATAAATATTCTCAGAGATTTAATCAGTGGTTTTCTGCGAGGTTGATTTATAAAGTCGGATCTTCCTCTTAAATCTCATTGAAAGATGGAAATAAAGAATGAAAGAAGTAAAAGAGATAGATAGAGAGAGAAAGAGAGGAAACATTTTTCACTGCTATGTAATTGCTCGCTCACCCCTTAATGAGTAAGCGGAAATATCGCAGCGCGGTGGCTGTAAAGGCGCGTGCGTAGAAAAGTTAGATTCAATCTACCTTTTGCTAATCTGCAACCAGAAGATGCCTTCGGATGCCACAGAGTTTATATAGAAGAAAGAGAAGAATGTTGCAGCATCAATTGGATGTATTATTATTGTGAAATGCATTTTTTTTTTATTAATCTAGAAATAAAAAAGAATTAAAGGGACAATTTTTTTAAGGGACTTCCTGAAAAAATTCCCTTCTTTGAAAAACTATAATTTAAAAAAAAATTGTTTAAAAAAATCGCCTTTTATTACAAAAAGTAATATTTAAAAAAAAATTTTTATTATAATTTATAATTTATAATTTTTTTAAAATAATTTTTTTATTACTAATTGAAATAAAATTTTTTTTAAACTCACCATTGATTATCGGGTGGAAGGAAATAATTCTTGCGAAATAAGATACCTGAAACAAAGAAAAAATTTTTGTTGAAAAAAATATATAATATATTAAAATAAAAAATAAAATTTAGTTACAAAGAAAAAAAATTTGAAATAAATCGGTTACATGATTTTTATCAATTAAAATAATAATATAATAGTAATGAAATAAAAAAATTAATAAATAATAATTTAATATTAATATTTATTTATATTAAATAATTATTTAATTACCATTATAATTGGTATCTCTTATATTTATATTGTTAATGTTATTGTCTTGATATTTTCTTTCGAAATAAAAAAATTGTTCGATTTTATTATATATATATTCACAATAAAATATAAAAATTATAAAAATATTATAAATAAATTAATAAATAAATAAATAATAAATTAATAAATTTATAAATAAATATTATAAAAATATAAAAATTATCTCTTATAAATATAACAAATTTTCTTATTTATGGACTAAAAAGGCAAAAATCATTTTATCATATCGTTTCATTTTTTTATTTTCTTGACCAAGAATTTTTTCAATTTTCTTTATAAAAGATAAAAACAGTTTTATTGAGTATTTAACTGAAATTCAAGCATAAAATTTTCTTTGAATTAATGAATCATAATTACTTTTCTGCTTTTTGATATAAATTATTATATATATTAAAAAAATTAAATTTATTTCATAAATTATAAATAATATAAAATAAATAAATAATCTATACAAGAAAATTATACAGAAGACAGTTATATATTTTCTTTTTAAATTTTGAAGTCGTTATATTTTTTCATAATTACTTTAATTTTGAATTGTATTTTGATTAATTTCTTAATGGGATTAGAAATAAAAATAATAGATGATCAACGATTTAATTGTAGCATATATATAATTTTTTTTTAAAAAAGCTTTTCCCACGATTTCATTTTGAGTGAAAGTGAATGAGATGTTTTTGAATTCGATACGAGTATTTTATATTAATTACACATATATAGATTATAAAATAGGTCACGTGTATTAATTTGGGTGATTTCATATACGTTTGATCGTCAGATCCTTCCAATTTCGATTTATACTCGAAACTTTCTTCAAAATAAAGCCATTGTATATTTTAATTCTTAAAAAGTTGAATTAGTTTATTTAAATATAAATTTATTTTTTTTTATAAAATTTTTATAGCAATAATAAATAACTATAAACTATAAAGTTACAAACGATAATAATAAAATAATATATAATACATAATAATAACTAAAATTATCACAATTTAATATTTATAAAATTTCCAAACACAATTTTTCGGTTTAATTTGATTTTTTCAACTAACTTTGTTTTTGAAAATTATTTATCGCCTGATTTTTTAAATTAATATATCATTAATTAATTATTAAAATGAAATTTCTTATTTTCAATTTAGGAGCAAAAGAATTATAACTGGCAAATTTTTTTTTACAAATTTATATGAGATAATTTTAAAATTTTGTTAAAAAATATTTTGAAAATGAATGTTTTAAATTGTCATTTTTAAAAATAATATAAAAATAATACATTCAAATTATCACAATAGATAAAATTTCCAAACCAAATTTTTCGATATTTCAGATTTAGTTTGATATTTTCAAACTTTTTTCTTAAAAATTATTATTTATCGACTAAATCTTAAAATTCAGACCATATTCATTAATTTATTATTAATTAGATTAATTTTCCTATTTTCAATTCAAGGGCAAAAAAAAAAAATTTTAACTAGAAAATTTGTTTGAAATCTACATACATAAATATATTTTTACTTTAAAAAAAAAAAAAAATTTTAAATTATAAAATATTCTATAAATAATTTAAATAAAAATGGATTTTTTTTAAATTACAATTTTTCAATTAAAATAAATGAAAAGTAAATCTAAAAGAACAGTTTTGGACAAGAGATTCTTGTCCAAAAGTGTTCTTTTTTTAAAAAACTTAAATTTTGAAATAAATTAGTTCAACAATTAAGTCAACAAAAAAAAAGTTATATATTTTATTGCTATTATAAATCTTAACATTTTTCATAGATAATAATTTGTTTATTGCTCCAAATTTTTTTTCGAGACTTTCTTCATCGAGACATAAAAAAAAAAGAAAAAAAAAATTCAATATTTGTTAATTGGTTCTTTCTCAATTGAGTCGATGCACTAAATCCACGTGAATCATAAAAAAAATAGATGCACTAATTTTCCACTTTTATAATAATAAAATATAATAATGTTACGTAAAAAATATTTATCACCTATTATAAATCCAAATTTATATTTATTTTAAAAGTAGAATCACGATAAAGAGAGAGAGAGGGGAGGGCGAAAAACGCGGTTAATTTGAAAAGTGAGTGCACCAGGTGTTTGCGTTTATCGAATGTAGACGAACACACTCACCGGAAAAGGCCGAAGCGACCGACCGCGAAAACCGTCGAAGCGACTTGGAGCCGTTACATGTCAGTTCAGTGCCGACAAGGAACTGGTGTACCATGTGTCACTCTCTTTCTCTCATATATTCTAAAAAATATTCAAAATAAAAAAAGGAAAAATAATGATAGAGAAAGGAACAAAAAAAAATTTTTTTTCAATAATTTTTTTTCCATTTTCTTCTCTTTGGTAACGAAAAAAAAATCCTGTTTTGTTTGTTTTGTTTTTTATCCATCTTTCTAAGAATCGTGTTTTAAAAAAAACGTGAGACAAGAAACACAGAATTGTTTTTTAAAACTGTCACTTCCTGTTATTAACTTCCGGTATTAAGTGTATGGTCAAAAAAAGGGACTTTGGTTGTTGTTTTTTTTTTTTGCATTTAATTAGTGCTGAGTGACTTTTGAAAAAAAGACTATTTAAAGTGACACGAAAAAAAATTCTATTCAAAGGAATATGATTCGACGACTGAAGAAGTAAATTTTTTTTTAGAGAAGGTAATGACAATTTTTTTTGAATTTTTTCCTTAACTTTTAAGAAATATTAAATTAAAAATATATAAAAAATAAAATTAATATTAATTAAAAGAAGGCAAAAGAAACTATTAATTAATTTTTAATAAACAATTAAATCTTTTCTTTTGTTGCAAAAAAAAAAAAAATCGATATTTGACAAACACATGGAAAGTTTACGAATGTAATACACATATATAGTTCTCATAAATTATTCCCCTCATATTTTCCAAATATTTTGATTCGTAGTTCTACATTATTCATTAAATCGTGTTTTAATGGAATTATAAATATATTTTTCTACTTAGAAAATAATTAATTAGAATCATACAATTTTCTTTTGTAATTTTAGTAATTATTTCTGTTATTATTACTATTTTTATTATTATTTATTTAGGTATTTAAATACAATATACAGGCTTTACAAATTTGCAAAAAAAGAAAAAATGTCCTTTAGTACAGAAGCATAATTATAATAATAATAACAATTATTATTATTATTATAATTATTAAATAAAAAAATAATTAATTATTATTAATTAATTATTAAAAATAAAAATAAAATTATATTTAAATAATAATAATTATTATTAATATAATTTTATTTTACTTCATTTAATTTTTATTTTATAAGAATTTTATTTTATTTTTTTTATTTTTTCTTCTTCTTTTATGTAGTAAATTTTTTGAAATTTTAATCCTATATTCAATTATAGATAAATTTATCATTTAATTTCCCTAATTACAACTATAAAACAATTTAAAAAAAAAAAATTAATAAATATGAAATTTCATGACATCGGAGATTTTCTATTTGTAAATTTTATTTTACTAGTTTGCCAATAACCAAATGATTACATCAGTTATATAGATAAGAAGACAAGTGTATATTTATTTTTTATTCGATTGTTGTGAATGTAAAAAGAAAAAAGAATCACCTATTGATACGATATTATATACCTGCGCATATAACAAATAAAAGATAATGTTTGTTAAATATAAATGCGTGCATTTTTTTTTTTTTAAAACAACTAAAAAAATTATTAATAAATAGTAAATATGCAATTTGCGCATTTATAATCAAAGAAGAGAAAAAAATAAGAGTAAATCGTTTCAAGTTTAGATAAAAATTTAACGACTATTTGCATAAGAATTAATCAATAAATTTAATCACCTTCTTTTTTTAAAAAAGCGACGGTACGACAAATGAATATGATAAGATTCATATCAGAAATAACAGATTTATAAATGGATTTTTTTTGTTTTAGAAGAAAAATTGTCTTGTCATATTAATTAAAAAAAAACAATTTTACGAGAAAAACTAAAAAAGTACAAATCTTTTGCGTTCAAGTAATTAAAATTAATTAATTATAATCATTTAAACGGATCACAGAAAATTAAAAGGCATTAAAATAAGCTATTATTTTAATCCATTTTGGTATTAAAATAAGCAAAATTGGATTTAAAATAATAAGCTTTGCAGCTTATTTTAATGCCTTTTAATTTTCTGTGATATTTTCACAACTAAGTTTTATTAAACGTAAAATTATAATAGTTATTTTCAATAAGGAATAATTTTACTAAATAGAATTTTTTAATTTTATTTCCATTTTTTAAAATTAAATTTTGAATTTAGAAAAAAGTTGAAAAAATTTCGTGAAGAATCTGGGTTTGAAAGTATAATATAAAGAAAATTTGTCACACCTTTGGTTTAGGAACAACCGTTACGATGATGTGACACAAAGTGTCAAGACGATTTACATTTGTATGTGAAAATGTCGTTCCAATCTTTTTCTGACATATTAAAAATAGAGTTATATAGATATGAAACGTTTCATTGACAAAATAAAAAAAAAAAGATGTTATTTTACGATAAAATAATATAAATAATATATATATAAAGTAATAGGAAATAATAAAAAATAATATAAAACGAAAAAAAATATTTACCTAAAACAGCGAAACGTTTCACTAGAGTAACGAAAGATTTAACTAAAACAAGTAAAGCTTTCTCCTAATATAGTGAAACGTTTCGCTTTTTCAGATAAATTTTTTTTTCCATGAAAATAATATAAATAATAATCTATAGATAAAAAAAATTAATAAATAATAAAAATATAACGAGATATTTACAAATATTATAAAATTGAAACGATTTTAATTTTAAATTTCATAAAACATAAAAAAAAACTACAATATATTTATATTCATATATAAGAGAAGGAAATGTCTTTTATAAAATGTATTTTTCCATCTAAACAACTCTTTTTTTGATATTGCAGTGATGTTCGCTTCCGCTTCAGTTTTATAGTCTGTATTTACCTCAGCAACACTTAATAAAATTGCACGTAATTCATGCATACCGCATGCGCACATATCGCAACAACTTATCTTGTTTGATCCTTTTTACTCATTTAACCGGATCGCGACTCAAGTATATACTATATACCATTAATTTCCATAGACGTTCAATTTATCAGAAATTCAGACATTTTCTATATCTTTTGATACAGTTATTATGGTGCGAAAAAGGTATCATTTCATATATATATATAAAACTTCAATCGGCAAAAATTTATACTCGAGATGCAAATGAGAATCATATCTCAAATGCTTCTAAATTGTTATCTTTTTATAAAAATTTTTTTTTTTTCAATTTTGTTGCAAATCATTAATTGACATTGTCATTACTTGGAACTAGTAATAAAAAATATCAATTTTTTATTACTATTTATAATAATAACAATAATAATAATAATAATATAATAATAATAATTTGTTAAATAAATAAATAAATTAATAAATAATCTACCATTAATAATTTTTATTATTATTTATAATATTAATAATAGTAACAATAATAATTATTATTTATTATTAACAATTTATTATTACTATTATTATTTATTATTAATTATTATTTATTTATTTATATAGATAATTGAACAGGATTAAAATTTTTTAAAAATTTACTATATAAAAAAAGAATAACAATAAGTAATATAAAATAAATAAAAATGAAATAAAATATATTATTAATAATAATAAAATGAGAAGAAATATGCCATAATAAAATCGATTTCAGCGGAAAACTATTTCGAGGAGAAATTGAAGTTTCTCAATGTCAGATTTCAGTTTCTTATATATATATACCTGAAGCATTAAAAGTATTGTTAAAGGCACTCATTACCTGCTTCCACGGATCACCTGGCTACCGTCTACAAAAAAGAAAGAAAAAAAAAATACCAGGCGCCATGTTCGTCACACATATAATACGTCTAAGTCAATATTTTACATTACTGGAAGCCTTAAACTTTTCTCTTTACACTTGTTCTTCTTTCAATAATATACGTAACCAATATATACTTGAATTAGCTAACAAAAATTTTTTTCAAAGAAAATTTTATTCTTAATTGTTAAATTAGGTATACTAATAAAAAAATAATAATAAAATTATGTTTATCCAGAATATCCTAAAAAAAAATTATTTTATAAAAAAAATAATCTAAAATTTTTGCACACCCAAAGAAATCATTTATTTGAATCAAATATAATATATTTGAGTTAAATAAACTTATATATTTGTCTCAATCGATTTATTTGGGCGTAAATAAAAATTTTATTTGTCGTAAATAAAATTTACATTTGAAACAAATAAAATGTATTTGCAATAAATAAAATTTACTTGTAACAAATATATATATATATATATATATATATATATATATATATATATATATATATATATATATATATATATATATATTTGTCTCCGAGCTTACCAACTTATTTATTTATTGCAAATATATTTTACTTGATTTAAATAAAAAATTTATTTAAGCCAAAGAAAAATTTATTTTACTCACAAATATTTTTTATATTTGATTCAAATAAATTATTTTTGTAATTAATTTGCAAATAAAAAAAATATTTCACTACAGGTGTTATTGACACTAGAATTAAGAATTTCTAATAAATATATAAAGACTTGATTTGCCTATAAATTTAGAATAACAAATTAGAATCAAGATGATTACCGGCGTAAACGATCGAAATCATTAACTATCAAGGAGGAAAAAAAAAAAAAAAAAACGGTAACTCCACAGGAACCTCTAATTTTAAGAGAGAAACACGCTCTAATTTCTTCTCTGTTATAAAAATTATAGAGCCATATAGAGACTAGTGACCGTTAATTACATTCGTGTTAATCAACTCCAGTGCATTTTTTTTTTATTTATTTACTTTTTTTTTCATGCGCATCACCGTGCGATATATAAAGAAGATTGCAAACTATATATATATATATATAAAGGCTCTCTAGCTTATAAACATCTTTTGAAACGAATCCTTGGCATTCGAAACGTCCTCGTCGTGTTTTATATATATATATATAGAGTTCGTGGCTGCTGTATAACAGCCAAGGGACCGAATCGACCGTAAGCCTTTAATTAGAGTCGCCTTAATCAACTTCCGCGGTTTCTTATGCGATTACGCTATGGCTATATAGCGACTATATCTCGTGCGCGCGTTACCTCGAGAAGTTGGTTTCATTTTTCCCAATCATTATGCCAATCTGTCCCTCCTTCACTATATTCTATTTTTTTCTCTCTCATTGGAATTTATTATCCCGTACAATTTTTTTTTCATCTTTTGCAAATATATGAAACTTGGACTATTCTAAAAAATTACGACACAAATTATAATTAACCACTTATAGTTATTTATTATTATTATTATTATTATTATTATTATTATTATTACTATTATTAATATTATTATTTTCTTTAAAAATTATTTACTATTTTATTTATATATATTATATTTTTAATTAATTAAAATTTTAAGATATAATTATAATTAATTAGATATTTAATATGCTGCGAAAAATTATATTAATATTGAGGAAAAAAATTTGAAAACCAAATAACAAATAATTATAATGAATTCTTGGTGTAAAGTACAAATTTTTTTTTTCAAAAAAATTGCTCAAGACAGAAATCATCATATTCCAAAATTAAATCTATTCCCGAGCTTTGGAATTTGAAATATTTTCATGAGTCTTGTAAAGTCAAATTAAATATAGAAAATATTTTCTGTATTAGATATTTTACGTTTTAATAATAATAACGAGAAGAAAAAAAAATGCAAAACATGCAAAATAATGTTAATAGCATATTTAAGATGTATATAATCTTGTATATTCGTTATGTATATAATATATATATGGTACAAGAGATGAAACATCAAAGTATCAAATGTTACATAAGTATTATTAAATAATAATAATGATAATAATAAAAATAAAAATTATAGATCAAATAGAAAATATCGTAAATAAAAATTAGGTTAAATGAAAATCTTTGCTAAATGAAAATTCGGTTTAATAAGAATTTTTGAGAAATGTAAATTAAGCTATAATTGAAAATTAGGTTAAATTAAAATTCTACTAAATATCCTGCTAAATGAAAATTCGGTTAAATTAAAATTCTCCTAAATACATAAAAATATGGTTAAGTAAAAATTTTTGCCAAATGAAAATTCGGTTAAATGGAAACTCTGATAAATAAAAATTCAGTTACATAAACATTTTGCTCAATAAAGATTTTGCTAATTGAAAATTCGGTTAAATGAAACTTCTGCTAAATGAAAATTCGGTTTAATAAAAATTCTGTGACATGAAAAATTAGGCTAAATGAAAAGTCTGCTAAATATATTCTGCTCAAAGAAAATTCGGTTAAATGAAAATTCTGCTAAATAAAAATATGGTTAAGTAAAAATTTTGCTAAATGAAAATTTGGTTCGATGGGAATTCTGCTTAGTAAAAATTCAGTTACATAAAAATTTTGCTAAATGAAAATCCAGTTCAATAAGAATTCTGCTCAATAAAAATTCAGTTACATAAACATTTTGCTCAATAAAAATTCTGCCAATTGAAAATTCGGTAAAATTAAAATTCCGCTAAATAAAAATTCTGTTTATTGAAAATTTGGCTAAATGCAAATTTCAACTAAATAAAACTTCGATTAAATAAAAAGTTATAAACTAATTGGAATAAATTATACTAAATAAGAGATTACAAAACTTGATTTTCCAGAAATAATTTCCGTATATATAATAAGATGAATAAATAAAAATTTGCAAACTAAAATCAATTTTTTTCTGCCAAAAGAAATAAATAATAATATTCTTTTTACACGCACGAATTGTGTGAATAATTTTGAAATTAAAATTATTAAATCGTCATATATATATATATATATACAAGAGAAATCGTAAACTGAAAATTAATTAACCGTCTGCATATAGTGGAACAAGAAATTAAATGTATTTTTACTGCATTTTAAGTTGATTATCGACATGTCTATACGCTCATAAATGACAATCAATTATTTATACATTTATAAAGTTCTTCTCATTTGTCTCTTGTGTGTGTATATATCGTTAATGTTTTCCGGAGTCATTTTTTTATACTAAATTATCGCATTGAGTAATAATAATGTCTATATATATAAATCCTTGTGAAAAATTATTATAGATTTCTTTTTACATAATCGTCATTCCTAAACTAATGCATATGCATGATGAATTTCATATACATATGAATACTTGGAAAATACTTATGAAAATTTTTAACGTTTTTTTTTTTTTTTTTTTAAATACGTACGTCCTCTAAAAATAAGAAAAATATCGAAATTAAACTAAAATATTTGTTTTTTGGAAGATGATGTATTTTTTTCAATGAAAAATATTCAATATCCTGTATATTAATTATAAAATATTATGTAATTCCGTAAATCAAATATTTTTCTCGTCGATAATAATAATAATATTTGAATTCAATCTTCCGGAGAGAAATTTAAAAAATGAAGATAAAAAATTAATTTGACCTTCCAAGAAAAAAATTCATATTTTTTTGGAAATAAAAAACAAAAAAATAAGAAATACTAAAAAAAAAACTAATCAAAGTCAGGATTATTTAACTAAAGAATTTTATTTTTATATTGAAATAAATTTTAATTTTTTAATTTATTTTTTTACTATATATTATCAAATAAATATTTATTTGTATCAAATAATTTTGATTTGATTCAAATAACACAATTTACACGGAAAAAAATATTTACCTGAAACAGAGAAAGTTTATGGAATGATTTAACTGGAATAAATAAAACTTTTGCTAATACTAATATAGTGAAACGTTTCGCTGTTTCAGGTAAATCTTTTTTATGATGTATGCGAAAAAAATAATTGAAAAAAAAATTTCTATATTTGGAAAATAAATTTGAAACAAATAAAATTTAATTGACGCAAAAAAAAATTATTTGGTTCAAGGTAATATTTATTTAATAATCAAGTAACCGATTATTTGGATCAAATAATTTTTTTTTTATATAGAGATCAAGTTAAATATTTCCCGAGATATTTCCCCCTGTCTTGAATATTGTAAAGTATTGCGTTTATATATAAACGATAAATAAATATCATTACACACATTTACAAATCGTGTGTGGCGTAGCGCACGAGAGAAGAAAATTACGAAATTCAAATACATATAGGTAAATGTGTGGGTACAATTGCTTGCGTTTTCCTTCGCACACCTGCGAGAATTTGCTCGTAAAATGATTTGGATCAACTATGTATATATATATATATTCTCAAGAGTCAAGTCATTGAATTAAATACCTCCTTTTACGATCAGTTTCGTCATTGAGTGTTGAAAAAGAATTTTTATTTTCTCTCCTAAAATAAAGTTTTACTCTCTCTCTCTCTCGCGCGCGACATCCTATGAGAATTTTCACGTACCTCACCAATAACAAAAGGGTTGTGATTCATGTGAAAAATATAGTCACTTGCTCCACTTAACATATTCATTATTATTTCCTCTCTCTCTAAAGACTTTACAACTTATACAACTTATTCATCCTTTTTTAAGTATTTAAATTTCTATTTAGCCATATTTTTATTAATTTTTTTTATTTTTCCTTATAAGGAAAAATAAAAACAAATTAATAAATTAATTAAAATTCGTTATAAAGAATTTTTATACAAGAGAATTTTTATTTAGCTGAATTTTATAAAAACACACATTCTGATTAACAGAATTTTCATTTAGCCAAATTTTCATGAAACAATTTTCTTTTTTGAGCGAATTTTTATTTACCGGAAAACTATAAATTTAATACACATTCCATTTAACAGAGTTTTTATTTAGCCAAATTTTTGTGAAACATTTTTTTAACGAATTTTTATTTGAGAAAATTTGCATTTATTTATTTATTATTTTATTTTTTTAATTTTAATAAATTTAACACACGTTCTATTTAAGAAAATTTTGTATTTAGCCAAATTCAATTAAACAAAAATTTACGGAATAAAAATTGTATTAAATAAAAAACTCGATAAAGAGAATTTTATTTATTTAGCCGAATTTTCATTACACGCTTTTCTTTATTTAACGAATTTTTTATTTACCCGAACTCTAAAATTTAGCGTTCTAATTTAACAGAAGTTTTATTTAGCCAAATTCGATTTATAAAAATTCTGATAAATGAAAATTTTTGTTAAATATATAAATTCAGTAAAGAGAATTTTAATTATTTAGCTAAATTTTCATAAAAAATTATTTTTTAACGAATTTTTATTAGAGAGAATTTTTTACCTGAAATTCTATAATATTTAACAGAATTTTTATTAAGCCAAATATTAGGCATAAAACATTTTTTTAACGAATCTTTAGTTGAGAAAATTTTTATTTATCTTTTTACAAAATTTAACACATGTTCTATTTAACACAATATTTATTTAGCCAAATGTTTATGAAATATTATTCGTCTTCAAACAAATTTTTATTTACCTGATAAATTCTATAAATTTAGCCGACGTTTAATTCAACAAAAATTTGTATTTAGCCAAATTTGGTGAAATATAAATTCTGTAAATTAAAAATTCTGTCAAATGAAAATTCGGTTAAATGTGATATCTGCTAAATAGAAAATTTAATAAATTAATATTCAGTTAAATAGAAATTCTGCTAAATAAAAAAAAAAGTTAAATTGAAACACTGCTGAATAAAAATTTCACTAAAAGGAAATTCTGCAAAATTAAAAATTCAACTGACTGAAAATTTGGTTAAATGTAATTTCTGTTAATTTAAGATTCTGCTGAAGGAAAATTCGGAAAAATGGAAATTCTGCTCAATAAAAATTCTGCTAATTCAAAATTCGGGTAAATAAAAAATCGACTTATTTAAAATTTGTTTCAATGTTAATTCTGTTAATTAAAAATTCTGCTAAAGGAAAACTCGGTTAAATGTGAATTCTGCTAAATAAAAATTTCAATAAATAAAAATTCGGTTGTATAAAAATTTTGCTAAATAAAAATTCTGCTAATTGAAAATTAAGTTAAATGAAAATTTGGTTAAATAAAAATTTTGCTAAATGAAAATTCGGTTACATAAAAATCCAAAAATTCTACTTAATAAAAATTTTACTAATTGAAAATTTGGTTAAATAGAAATTATGCTAAATGAAAATTCGTTTGAAAAAAATTCCGCTAAATAAAAATTTGGTCAAATAAGTAAATAAAATTTTAATAGAGATAATTTTTTAATAAGAAAATCAGAATTTCTGTTAAATAAAACTTAAATTATTAAAAAATTCCATCATAATAAAATCCGATATGGAAATTTATTTCGTTTTATTGAATTTTATATTATATTAATGTAAATATAATTTTGTAACTTAAAAAAATAATGTTTAAAATTCCCTCTCTTATAATCGTGAGTGTATGTCAAATTTTTAATTTCGACTGCAACTAAAGCAAAATTCACGAATTATTTCACAGTAAAAAGTTACTCAACAAATAATTAACTGGATCAGAACAGAAAGAAAAAAAAGTCACTTCTGGCAATAAGAGTGTTTATAAAATATATAAAGAGAGAGAAGAGATTTTAATTAAAATAAATTTCAGCTGAATTCGCATTAAATAGAGGCATAACAAGTTAAAAGAAAGAAAAAAAAGAAAGGATTCATGCAATCAAATCATTTTGATGGGAAGAGGAGAAAAGACGAAGAAAGTAAAGGAGAAAGTATATACAATACGCATATGTGAGTAAGAGAGAAGTTGAATTTCTGAAATGGAATCTATATATCTATATAAAATACAGTAAAATCTATCCAAACGAGCTGAAGTTACCTTCTGAGTTTAATCTCGAAAGATACATAGATATCGATATATTAAGCGACTCCAGTAGTCTATACGGAGCTCTTAATATATAAATATTCCACATCATTACTCGCATAACTACGGTATTATAAAATTCTATCTCTCACATCTTTCTTCATCATCGTCTTTTTTTTTTTTTTTTTCTTCTAATTTTTCTTTTCTATATAACGTTCCTATATGTCTCGTTGAAGAGTTGCGCGTGTTCCGGGAAGAGGAACAGCAATTAAGCGCGACTACATTGCTAATTATCAACCTAATGAGGTTTCAATTTATTCCATTTGTTGATTCACTATAATACTCCCACAATTATCGTGTCACGAAACAAACGATCATATCAAAAATGAAAGACGTTCATCAGAAAAAAGGTTTATGTTTTTTTTTAATTATAAAATTTTCAATACGAAAATTTACAAAAATAATTTTTTATAATTATTTTTGTTATTATTATTATAAATAATAATTCCAAACAATTAGGATTAAAATTAATTGTAATGTATAATAAATATATTAATAAAAAAATAATAATTAAATAAATTAATTAATTTTGTTTGTTTTTGCTAATTAAAATAAAATTATTGTAACTCACCAATTATTATTCATCATTAGATGGAAGAGAATAATAATTCTTGCAAATTTGACACCTGAAACAGAGGAAAAATTTTTATTGAATAAAAATTGTTATATTAAAATGAAACATAAATTTTATTACAATGAAAAAAAATTTGATAAATTGGTTACTTCACTATTGGCAAATAATATAATAATAATAGTTATTATTATTATTACTTATATTAAATAATTATTAATTTTATTATTTTATTATTAATTAAATAATATTTGTTTTAAATACATAAATATAATTAGTTTAAATAGAGTTTATTTGATACAAATAAAAATTATTTGCTTTAATTTTAAACTTTAATTCTTACACGGAAAAAAAGATTTACCTGGAACAATGAAACATTTTAATGTAGTAGCAAAAATTTTACTTGTTTCAGTTAAATCTTTCGTTATTCTACTGAAACTTTTCTCTTTTTTTCAGATAAATATTTTTTTCCATGTAAATATTTATAATCAAATTTAAAAAAAAAAATTGAATAAATTAAAAATTATTTGGTTCTAGTAAATATTTATTTCATAACAGTCAAGTATAACGGTTTATTTGAATAAAATAAATTTTTCTTTTCAGTGATAATAATTATTTTATTGGTGTTTAAATTTATTTTCAATTTTCTCTAGATCTATTGCAGGGACAATAATTATATATTATGACTAGCAGGTGGAAGTGTTGGAATTTTTAGATTTCAATCTACGCATTCAAAGTATGTGCAGAATTATGAAGGCTAATAATAAATGGACCTTGTTCACTACCATGCACAATCGTTATAACGATCTTTTATCGATTTATTTCAATATATCGCAAACATATATTTTTATTTCAAATATATATACTTTGACATAAATGATAATAAATATATATATTAGATATTTTTTATCGTGATTCGTTTTTTATTTAGTATTCCAAAAATGTTTATTTTTTTGTCATAATAAAAATAATTCCACACTAAAGTATATAAGTAAAATGGATTTTTTCCTCTATTTTACTTGCTTTGTAAAAAAAGGAAAAAATATTACACCTACTGTGTAATAATATTAATAATAATTATTTTTTGCTTTGACAGGAAAATTTTTTTTCTAATAATAATAATAATAATAATAATAAAAATTATTATTATTATTATATATATGTATTATTACATTGCACTGAGCAAAATATTACTTTAAAATATAATAATAATTAATTTTTAATTAAGTGTTGAATAATAATTTTATTGCATAAATTATGAAAATAATTTTTTTAAATCTTTGCATTTTTTTCGTCATATATATATATATAAATATATATATATATACAATATAATAAGGCAGAACAATTTAGTCTCATTAATTAGCGCACTAATTCGCCTCTTATACGAACCGTTGAAGAAAATGTATCCATTAGAGTTTCTCAAGCGAGTTGAGGATAATTGATGGCGTGTTCGATAATACTGCCGCTTTTTCGAATATTTTTTTTCACAATGTATTTTGTTATGTCATATATATATATATATAATTTTTTTTGCTTACGTGACTTAATTACTCACTGTTAAATGAACTAAACGAGCACTTTGTTATTGATGTAAACTTGTTTTTCCAAGTGTACTCATTTTCAAGTTTCTTCTGTATTTATATAAATATATATAAACACGAAAAAGTGTTACTTTATTTATAAATATTCATTCTTCTTTTTTTAAAAACAAATTACAAATGAGGAAATGGACAAGTTTTTTTTTTAGTGATGCTGTATGTAAACAATTAAAACTATGTCATATTGTATGAAATTAATTTATGTTAAACTTTGTTTCATAATTTAGCAGCAAGAGACGTGACAAAAAAAATTACATTTTTTTTACAATAATACGATTCAAGTCTAACGAACAAAATTAAGTTCGTTAAGAATTAACCCTTTGAATTATTACTTTATTATTACTATATTTACAATTATCACCATTTGAAAAATTCGATTATAATCAATGTAATTTTGCAAAATGAAAATTTGGTTAAATAAAAATTCGGTTAAATGGAAATTCTGACAAATAAAAATTCGACTATACAAAAATTCTACTAAATAAAAATTATCCTAAATGAAAATTCCTGTAAATGGAAATTTGACTAATTGACAATTTGGTTAAATGTAAATTCCGTTTTTTTAAAAATTCTGCTAAATGAAAATTTGGTTAAATGTGAATTCTGCTGAATAAAAAATTTAACTAAATAAAAATTCGGTAATATAAAAATTTTGCTAAATGAAAATTCGGTTATATAAAACTTGTACTAAATAAAAATTCTACTAATTGAAAATTCGGTTAAATATAATTGTAGCTAAATGAAATGCTGCTAAATAAAAATTCGGTTAAATGAAAATTTTGCCCAAAAAAATTCGGTTATATAAAAATTTTACTAAATAAAATTCTGCTAATGGAAAATTCTGTTAAATGAAAATGTGGTTAAGTAAAATTTTTGCTAATTGAAAATTCGGTTGAATGAAAATTCTGCTAATTGAAAATTCTGTTAAATAAAAATGTGGTTAAGTAAAATTTTTGCTAATTGAAAATTCGGTTATATAAAAATTTTGCTAAATAAAAATTCTGCTAATTGAAAATTCGGTTATATAAAAATTGTACTAAATAAAAATTCTACCATTTGAAAATTCGGTTAAATATAATTGTAGCTAAATGAAATGCTGCTAAATAAAAATTCGGTTAAATTAAAATTTTGCCCAAAAAAATTCGGTTATATAAAAATTGTACTAAATAAAAATTCAACCATTTGAAAATTCGGTTAAATATAATTGTAGCTAAATGAAATGCTGCTAAATAAAAATTTGGTTAAATTAAAATTTTGCCCAAAAAAATTCGGTTATATAAAAATTTTACTAAATAAAATTCTTCTAATGGAAAATTCTGTCAAATGAAAATTCGGTTAAATAAAATTGTAGTTAAATGAAATGCTGCTAAATGAAAATTTCGTTAAATGAGAATTCTGCTAAATAAAAATTCGGTTATATAAAAATTTTGCTAAATAAAAATTCTGCTAATGGAAAATTCTGTTAAATTAAAATATGGTTATGTAAAATTTTTTCTAATTGAAAATTCGGTAAAATGAAAATTTTGCTAAATAAAAATTCTACTAAATAAAAATTCTACCAATTGAAAATTTGGTTAAATGTAAATCCTGCGAATTGAAAATTCGGTAGAATGAAAATTCCACTAAATAAAAATTCAATTAAATAAAAAATTCTTTAAAAAAATGTTTAAACATAAAAAAAAATTTGTTTTTCCTTGCATAAAAAATTCTTCCTGTAAAGAGTTAATAAAATCACTTAAAAAAGCAAATAGATAAAATAGGCCTTATTCTTTGGTATAAAAAAAAGTAAAAATTACAAAATTAATTAAAATGAAATGTGAAAATAAAGATGAAAAAAAATTCCCATAAATAACTTTCCACCTCGTATATAGGTATATATAAATTTCGAGACTATAAATATTGGAAAACGATATTTCCATGAAAGGTATAGGAGAGTAAACGTCTAATATAATTGATAATCCATAAGAGATGATTACTATAAGGTGTTACACAGAAAACTTCTTCTAAAGAAGATACAAAGAGCCAAAGGCAAAAGTGTTTTTTTTTATTTTTTTAGATTTAGAACCAACATACACACACGTTTATAATGTGTGCTCGTCGATGAAACTTGTCGATTACAAATCGATGGCCCACGGCCGACAAGTTACTGTGCAATAATCCAAGCAAGGACAGTCATCAACTTTTACGCGCCGCGCGCGGGTCTTTACAGTCGATTCAATCGCACTGGATATTTCATTAAATCCAGCCTTTGATTTACGACTCAAGTTACAATTTATCGCACATGGCAAACTTTCACAGAGTCGCTCTTTTGCTCGCACAGCAATTCCTCTATCCTTGTTGTTGTTGTTGTTGTTGTTGTTGATGTTGCTGTGCCAGCACAACTAGTCAACTCATCTACAGGAGAAATTGCACATCTCATGATGTGTTTAACGCGACTTGGATAATATTTTTTCCCCCTCGTCAAAATAGTAATTGACGTTGCTCATAATTCAACATTTTTGCTCAAAAAAAATAAAATAAAAATAATCATAATAATCCTTCACGTATATTTATAACCGTGAGATTTTTTTTTTTATTTTACAATCTACATTTTCCTCGATTTTTCTTGAAAGTTTGAATTCTTTGAGGAAAAAAAAGGTGACAAAAAACTCAAATGAAACTCGGTTAAATATTTAGAGATTTTATTTTATTTTGTTATCTATTTATAGTGGCGCATGATTATGCCATAAGAATTATTTATTCCAATTTTTATTTAAACATTTTTTTTTTATTTTAATTTAAATTTTTTATTAAATATAAGTTATTTTTTAAACGAATTTTTATTTTTTTAAACCGAATTTTTAATTTGTCCAAATAAAATTCGACAGGCACATAAAAAAGATTATTTAAAATATTAAAAATTTACCAATCAGAAATTATTGAGAAAATCGTGATTGGTAAATTTTTAAAATTGCGCCGAAATTTTTCTATCGACTGTTTCATCGGTCATTTGGAGTTTCGGACAAATGAAAATTCGACCTTTTTTGAAATTTTACCAAAATAAAAATTGAGAGAAATTAAAATTTGATTAAATGGAAATTGTACTAACTAAAAATTCAGTTACATGAAAATTTTGCTAAATAAAAATTTCATTAAATGGAAATTTTGTTAAATAAAAATGTTCCTAAATGGAAATTCTGTTAAATAAAAATTTTACTTATTAAAAAGTCTGCTAAATAAAAATTTGGTTAAATGGGAACACTGCTAAATAAAAAATTTCACTAAAAGGAAATTCTGCTAAATTAAAAATTCAACTAACTGCAAATTTGGTTAAATGTAATTTCTGTTAATTAAAAATTCTGCTGAAGGAAAATTCGGTAAAATGGGAATTCTGCTCAATAAAAATTCTGCTAATTCAAAATTCGGGTAAATAAAAAATCGACTTATTTAAAATTTGGTTCAATGTTAATTTTGTTAATTAAAAATTCTGCTACAGAAAAATTCGGTTAAATGGGAACACTGCTAAATAAAAAATTTCACTAAATGGAAATTAGGTTAAATAAAAGCTTTGCTAAAGGAAAATTCGGTTAAATGGGAACACTGCTAAATAAAAAATTTCACTAAATAGAAATTAGGTTAAATAAAAGCTTTGCTAAATGAAAATTCCGTTAAATAGAAATCCTGCTAAATAAAAATTTGATTAACTGAAAATTCGGTTTTAAAAGAAATTCTAATGCTATTTCAAAAAATGAAAATTCTTCTAAAAAATAATTATAAATCTAATTTCTTTAAAATGAAAATTCTATTCAGATTTTTATTTTAGTTTTAAATAAATTTTTAAAATTTTATTTTTTATTTATCATTCGTCTTCTGTTTGATATTTTCAATTTTTTATTATTATTTTCCCCCATAGTAAAAATTTGACATTTTTTCATCTGCGAATCCGGTTAAATATTTTGAAGACAATTGTCGAAAGAGAGCGATGATGCGTCTCGCAAAAAAAAAAATATCGAGGTCTGTGAATTCTTTCGCTTGGAGGTAAAAAAGCAAAAAAAAAAAAAACGAAAAAAAATAATAACGAATGAAAAAAAAACGGAGAAGAAACCTGATAAAATATTATAACTTGCATGAAAGCTGCTGGACCAGATCGTCAACAATAATCGAGACCGACTTTTACCAGAAACGATATAGCCATATGTCAGAATTCAAAAAATGTTTATAAATTTGACTCGTGTCTAAATAATATTAGAAAGATTTGTTTTCTTTTATTTTTTTTGCATCTCATCTCACCAGAAGAAGAAAATGAAGATTTTTATATTATTTACATATATATATATATTTTTTTTTTCATCTATTTTCGTGGAAGATTGTTTAACGTTAATGTAAAGTGCAAGCTGCTTTTTGTATACGGTCTGCTCAACATCAAGACTCACACAAATACAAAAGTGTGTTTATAATATATATGAGAAAGTGTATATGTCCGAATTGGCGGGGACCAGTTTTTTTCCAAGAAATTTTTTTTTTTTCTTTTTTTTTAAAAAAGGCTCATCACCGAGGTCCTTGTGATCTGTAGAATCCAACTTGACCGCTTCTTTCTGTTTCGTTCAAAATAATAATACCACGAAATAAAAGACGATATATCGTTATCAAAAAAAAAAAAAAAAAAAAAAAAATCCTTCTAAAATGTTTCTTTATAGTTTTAGTCGAAAATAAAACAAAAAGCAGAAAATCATTTCGGTAGTAAAACGATAAAATATCTACAATATTGTATATACTTTTCGTATACAATTTAAGAGAACAAGTTTTTTTTCTCCAAAAATTTATCATATTTGCGACAAAAATCTCTTCGCATTTATAATGAAAACTTTTTTTGTTTCAAAAGAATTTCTCTATGAAACTAAAAATTTTTATTTAAAAATTAGAACAAAAAATCTATTTAACATATTTTAAAATACTGTTATTATAAACTACTTTTACTTATTTAAAAAGAAAAAATTATATAATTTTCAACGGCAAAATATTTATAAATTTCAATTTTAAATCAACTTTTCTTTTCGGTAAAAATAAGAGGTAATTTTAGTTTGGTTTTATGGCAGTAATTTTATTCACTTTTGCGGTGAAAAAAAAAATCTATATATATATATGGATTGTTAAAAGACTGCAAGAGGGAAAAAGTCTTGAAAGTAGAATATTGATCGCGAGAGGCACTTGGGCATTGTCTTGTGCTCTTGAAAGTATTGAACATTCGATAAATCAGCGATTCCTTCGATAGAGTCCCAAGACCGTGACTATCCTTTTATTACTTCATATATACGTGACCATATATATATATATATATATATATATATCTATTCAATAGTCTTCTTTTACTCTGTACTTCATCGTGTACAAAAATATTCAATACCGAACAATGGCGAATCTGCTACTTTTCCGTGTTGTGTTTCAGTCAAGATGCTTTCTACACATTATTGTAGTTTATTAATTTTTATAGTGGTCTAAACATTATATTTCATGCTGTCATTTATTTTTAGAAATAAAATAAAATAAAAAAAAATTAATAAAAAATCAACGAAAAAAAATAAAATAAAAAAAATTAATAAAAAATCAAAGAAAAAAAATAAAATAAAATTTAACAAAAAAAAAAGTATTTTTACCAAAGTGCAAATTTTAATTTAGCCTAATTCTCATTAAACAGAATTTTAAGTAAATTATAATTTTTAATTATAGTGAATTTCCAAATTAGCAAATATTAATTTTTCTGAATTTTTATTTATGCAAAATTTTATTTGGTAGAATTTTCAAAAAGCCGAATAAACAGTCGATAGAAAAATTTTGGCGCAATTTTTAAAATTTACCAATCACGATTTTCTTAATAATTTCTGATTGGTAAATTTTTTTATATTTTAAATATTATATGTACCTACCGAATTAATTACTTTGGCAGAATTTTTATTTTACAAAATTTCGAACAAATGGAAATTCGACGTTTTGAAAACTTTATCAAACAACAATTTGTATAAATAAAAATTAATTAATTAAATAATAAATAAAATTTAATAAATATATAAAATAAATAAAATCTATTCTGTCATTTGTGCATTTTCGGTCAAATGGAAATTCGGTGTTTTGAAAATTCAATTAAATTAATTAAAATAAGAATTCAAACAAATTAAAATTCGATAAATTAGTAATTTTGAAGATGTAAAAATTCGAATGAATGAAAATTTTATTAAATTTAAATTCAGTCAAATTAGAATATTTTTAAATAAAAATTTTGTATAAAGATTAATTTTGTAAGACAAAAATTTTGCTAAATAAATATTCGGTACACAAAAAAAATTGTTAAGTTAAAAAATCGTTTAAAGAGAAATTAAAGAAATTATCTCAAATGCTAATTTGAAAATTCGTCTAAATAACAATTTTATATCTGATAAAATTCTTAAATAATAAAAATTCTAACCATTGATTTTAATGGTAAATTAAAAAAGAAAACAGTATAAATAAAATTTTTAATTTAAATAAATCAAAATAAATTAGCGTGGGCCAATAATATGACAATGCGGAATTAAAATCATTTTCATGAATAAATAATGAAAATGACATATATATTCGATACAATTGTAATTATGATAATTTTTGGATTTTAAAAATTGATAATAAAAAACATGACCTATATATTAACAGAAGCCGCGATGAATCACGTGTGTGTCATATATGGAATGGATTAAATTTTTTTTTTTTTTGAGTCTTGACATGCATTAAACGCAAGACAGACCTAATCCTCTTCACATACATGTGACGTTCGGAGGAACAAAACCATAAAATGGCAAAGAGAAGAGAAAGGGATTGACCTTTAAATCAGTCATTGCACGATGGACTTTCAAATTTAATATTCACGTTAAATGAGGCCTATTAATGCATTTTCGATTGCCAATTAATTCTCATTTATGTCCCAATAATTGTTATTTGCAGAAATTATCTTCAAAAAAAAAAAGTATTTTTCTAAAAATATTCATAACATTCCAAACAAAATACTATGGTGTGAAAAATATATATAATTTAAGGAAAATTAGCGTCATTACAATTTTTATAGTGTAAATAGTAAAAGAAAAAAATAATCCTGCAAAAAAAAAAAAAAAAAAAAAAAAATGGTAGGAGAATCTAAAGTTTAGGAATTCGAAAAATTGTTTTAACAATTACCCAATAGACACTATATAATAAACTGTCCCCAAGTTTAATTTTTCGACTTTCGCCGTTTCTGAGAATATTGCATGATAAAGTCGCAGCCACCCATTTACCGTTAATTACCGAGGTTGATTTTGCCGTATATATATATATATTTGCGGCCATTAACATTCAAATTTCTCATTTTCTCTGTTGCGATAAAAAAAAAAAAAAAAATTTCCGATAAAATCTCACCAAAGAATCAAACACACTTCGCGATAAAGATGTAACTGATTTTTTGTTTATAAAAAAAAAAAAAAATTATTTCGCACAATTAGCGAAATGAATATTTATGAATTTGAAAAAGTGAAACTTCTCTGAGACAAAAACATAAAATAATCATTTAAAAATTCTAATTCAAAAATTTTTTTTTAAATTTAAAAAAATTCTAATTTTAATTTTTTTTAAATTTAAAAAAATTTTTTGTCATTTTTTGAATTCTTATTTTAAGAAATACATGATTGTTATAAATTGTGATACAAATTGTTTTTTTTATAACAGAGACGCATTGACTATATATACTGACACGTAATCCCTCTCCCGTGTATATATGAAACAGGCCTCCTGTTGTTAATACAAAAAAAAAAAAAAAAAAAGTGAGGTCATTGCTACCTAACGAATGAAGAATGCTTCATCGAGAGACGAGAAGAAGAAGAAGAAGGCGGAAATGGTTTTCTGTCGAGGTACACTGATTACGTTTGGAGGTGGAGTCACTTATTTTAATTCCGCGCATATAAGTCTGAATTACCGCATGTACATACCACCATATGAATATACACCAAAGAATGTCAGTCCAAACTCTTTCTACCGTGACCTCTATATAAATTTATGCTACTTTCCTTCGTCGGTCCATATTCGACCTTCCAATATAATTTCGCATAACCAAACACGCGCGCGCACATACAGTCAATATACGATTTTTTTTTCACACACAAAAACGAAATGAAGACAACTTTATTTTCAGTTGAAAATTTCAATTGTATTATTTTCTTGAAAATTGTTCATGTATTTTTTTTTTTAAATAAACCCACGTTGTTTCTATGTGGGTAATTATTAAAACTACAATCATTTAAAAATAGCTAAAATCAGGATTTAATTGAAAGTGCGAAAACTACAATAATTTTTTTTTTATATTCAATTATAAAAATATGAAAAGGAAAAATTTATCTTTACTTTTAAAACTACAATTAATTGCAGCTATTCTTATTGAAAGTACAATTAATTTAAAGTACTATCAATTAATACAACAATAGTCCCTGCTACAATTATAATTGAAACTTCAATCAATTAAAAATCCTCCTAATAAAAGTACTATAAATTGAAGCTACAAATCTAATCGCAAATACTATCAGTTATAACACCAATTAATTGAAGCTACCTTTAATCGAAAGTATTAAAAATTGAAGCTGCAATCAACTAATTACAACTATTCTTAATCAAAACTACTATCAAATGAAGATACAATTAATTAATGACAACTATTATTAATCACAAGTAAAAATAATTAAAAGTACTACCTGTCAAAACTACAATCAATTGAAACTATCCTTAATCAAATGTACTGTCAAATGTATCTACAATTAATTAAAAGTACTATTCATTGACACTATAATTAATTAAAAATACACTTATTTGATAATATTGCCAATTGAAGCTATAATTAATTAATTACTACTATTCTCCATCAAAACTACAATTAATTAGAAGTACTATCCATTAAAACTACAATCAACTAAAAGTACCACCAATTAAGACTACAATTAATGAAACTATCCTTAAAGAAAAATACTATTAAATAAAGCTACAATTAATTAAAAGTACTATCAATTGAAACTATAATTAAAAGTACTGTAATTTGAAACTACAATTAATTAAAAATACTATTAATTGAAACTACAATTAAAAGTACTATTAATTGAAATTACAATTAAAACTACTATCAACTGAAACTACAATTAATTAAAGCTACTCCTCATCAAAAGTAATACCAAATGAAACTACAATTAATTAAAAGTACTATCAATTGAAACTACAATTAATTAAAGCTACTCCTAATCAAAAGTAATACCAAATGAAGCTACAATTAATTAAAAGTACTGTCAATTGAAACTAAAATTAAAAGTACTATTAATTGAAAGTACAATAAATTAAAGCTACTCCTAATCAAAAATATTACCAATTGAAGCTACTATTAATTAATTACTACTATCATTCATCAAGACTACAATGAATTAGAAGTACTCGTAATTAAAACTACAAACAATTAAAAGTACTATCCATTAAAACTACAATCAATTAAAATTATTATCAATCAAAACTACACTTAATTAGAAGTACTATCCATTAAAACTACAATCAACTAAAAGTACCACTAATTAAGACTACACTTAATGAAACTATCCTTAAAGAAAAATACTATAAAATAAAGCTACAATTAATTAAAAGTACTATCAATTGAAACTACAATTAAAAGTACTATCAATTGAAACTATAATTAAAAGTACTGTAATTTGAAAATACAATTAATTAAAAATACTATTAATTGAAACTACAATTAAAAGTACTATTAATTGAAATTACAATTAAAACTACTATCAACTGAAACTACAATTAATTAAAGCTACTCCTAATCAAAAATATTACCAATTGAAGCTACAATTAATTAATTACTGCTATCATTCATCAAAACTACAATTAATTAGAAGTACTGGTAATTAAAACTACCAACAATTAAAAGTACTATCCATTAAAACTACAATCAATTGAAAGTATTATCCATAAAAACTACAATTAATTAGAAGTACTATCTATTAAAACTACAATCAACTAAAAGTACCACCAATTAAGACTACAATTAGTGAAACTATCCTTAAAGAAAAATACTATTAAATAAAGCTACAATTAATTAAAAATACTATCAATTGAAACTACAATAAATTAAAGCTACTCATAATAAAAAATATTACCAATTGAAGCTACAATTAATTAATTACTACTTTTATTCATGAAAACTACAATTAATAAGAAGTACTCGTAATTAAAACTACCAACAATTAAAAGTACTGTCCATTAAAACTACAATCAAATAAAAGTATTATCAATCAAAACTACAATTAATTGAAACTACCCACAATCAAAAGTAATACCAAATGAAGCTACAATTAATAAAAAGTACTATTAATTGAAACTACCCCTAATTAAAAAGAATTTTAAATGGAAGCTACAATTAATCGTAAATACTATCAATTTAAAGTACCCTTAATCTAAAGTACATTTATTATTTTTAGTTTTAACTGATAATACCTTTAATCTATCAATTAATTGTAGTTTCAATCACTAATATTTCAATTAAGTTTACTTGTAAGTAATAGTACTTTCGAAACGAATTCAATGTACTTTACCAAAAAAAAAATTTTAGGCGATTCAAATAGACGAATTAGTTTCAATTTTATTCGCTCGCACAAATATACATTATCCTCACTTCTCTTCTACCGGTTTGATTTTTATTAATGAAATTCATTGATAGAATTTAATTCAATTTCCAGTTAGTATAATCCAAACAATATGATATTGTGACAGGAACGTCCTTGAAATTGATTAAATCAATGAAACGATAAAGAGAGGGAGAGAGAGAGTAAGAGAGGGGAGGTTCGCAATAGAAACTTGTCAGTTTAAATGATGTGGGTGAAGAGAGGAGTAGATTTATAATGATATGATTGGCACGATCATATATAATAAATTTGAATATTCAAAAAAGAAATAAAAATAGTTTTAGATTCTGTTTCAATTACTATTTTAGAAACCATGAACTATATAAGGTGTCTTTGCAAAAGCTTAAGGTTAGTAGCCTGAAGTAGCTGAGGCAACGACCTTGCTGGCAGGCACTCTTCTTCAAGATGTACCCTAACAGCATCCTGTTTACATCCCGATCCATCTACTGACGCACCGGTAAATTTCATCTTTTTTTTCCCCTGCATATGTCACGATTAATGCGAACCACTTACCTTCCCACGGCGATAAGAAACGCGAGATAAGATTTTCAGGGGATTAGATACAATTCGTGATCTCTCTAAAACTGAATTTGTGTAAATTCCATTGGCTTTAGTGTGACTCACTTCTTATATACATATAGTTTCAATCAGGGTGATTTCATTGGAAATCAGTTAAATTAATTAGTGAGTTAATTGTAATTTTAGTTGATAGCACTTTCGATTAATTGTAGCTTCAATTAAAAGTACTATAAATTAAGACTATAATTAATTAAAAGTAATATTTATTAATTGTAGCTTCGATTAAAATTACTATTAATTGAAACTACAATTAATTAAAGTACTATAATTTCGGACTATAATAAGTTACTGAAAGTATTATTTACTGAAGCTACAATTAACTGAAAATAATGTAGTTTTAATTAAAAGTACTATTAATTGATTTTACAATTCATAAACTAGACAGTTTCCATATCCCGTGCAGACATTTTGCCAGGGCCCAAATCGGGGCCGGATCAAGCTGCCCTATTAGGGAATGAAACGCCGCGCCTGATGTGGCCCTGATTAGGAAATCCACATTTTCTGGTAGCCCTGATTTTGGCCTGATCAGGTGTGACGTTTCATTCCCTACTAGGGCTCTGATCGGGCAATTTCTACACGATAGTTAACTTATCTAAAAAGTTAATATTTTCTCTACAGTTTAAGTATCTAGAAACTAGAAAGTTTCCGAATAGTTTAACTTTCTAGAAACTAGATAAATTTAATACAGTTTAAGCATCTATAAACTAAATAGTTTCCCTACAGTTTAAGAATCTAGAAACTAGACAGTTTCTGAATAGTTTAACTTTCTAGAAACTAGATAGTTTTAATGCAGTTTAAGCATCTAAAAACTTAATAGTTTCCCTACAGTTTAAGTATCTAGAAACTAGACAGTTTCCGAATAGTTTAACTTTCCAGAAACTATATAGTTTTAATACAGTTTAAGCATCTATAAACTAAATAGTTTCCTTACAGTTTAAGTATCCAGAAACTAGATAGTTTTCGTATAGTTTAACTATCTTGAAACTAAATAGCATAACTGCCCTGACTTTTGTTAATAATCTAGATGCACTATATAGTTTCCGCATCGTTTAAGTATCAAAAAACTTGCTGGTTGCAGCGTTACATTTCCAGCTAGTTTTTGTATAATTCCACTATACAGTGGCCGCATAAAAATAGTACAACTATATAGAAACTATATAGTGACTATATAGTGACTATATAGTAACTGTATAGAAACATGAAATATTTTCCCACGGGATAAGTATTTTGTTATTAATATTTCATGATTATTAAATCATTCAATTTTTTTTAAATATCTATTCAACAATGGCACCGAAAGAATTTTTGAAATAATACATTTTTTTCAAAATATAATAAAGAAATTAGAGAATATATATATATATATACTTTCCCCTGTAATGTGTGGTTGAAAACGAGTTAATCGAATTAGGCTTTCCTTGGGAGACTTTTTCCAAAGAGAGTGGAGTGGAAAAAAAAATTCTCACCTTATTGAAGAAAAGAGAAACGAAGTCGAGATCAAGTTAAAATAGATTCTAGACAAGAATTCACTTTTATGGAATTGTGACATTGAATTCCAAGGGAAATGGCAAAGAAAGCGAATTAGTAGTCAAGTTCAAGGTTATAGAACACACTAACTTTCTGATAATGTTTAAAAAAAGAATTTTATACTTCTCCATAAATGCAATTGAAAAGTAACTTTTCACAAATTTTAATTTCTGTATATAATTTCCAATCAATGATTTTCAGTTTTTTTTTTCTCAAAAGAAGATTCATCAAAAAATTTTCCCTGAACTTTCCATTTAATATTCGAATATAATAATGTGATAGAATAATTTTTTTTTTTATTACAATTCAACAAAAATAATTGAAATTAACGATCAAAGTTAATTAAATTAAATTTATTTAATCATTTGATTGAATGAATCTATAATATCAAAGATGAAACTTTCCAATATATAATAATCCAATCAATAAAAATTATTCGTTTCTATAATGTTTTTTTTTTTACTTTTTAAAACTATTTATATTAATAAGCACTTGTAAAATGAAATCTTGAAAAAAAAAAAAGGTACAGAAAAATAAAAATGTTGCAATTTCTCAAAGAAGAATTTTAATTACATTATTGAATGAGAGAGAATGAAATGTATAGAAATTGTAAGAAATAATTTGAGGCAATAGCAATTTGTGATGGGGAGATAAGTGTTAGATTTGTTGAAAATAAATCTCTGTCGATATTCATCGCCGTTGTATATATATATATATATAGATGCGGCTAGAGTCAAGGAAGCGGAATGAAAGTACATGAATAGAGAAATAATAGCAATGTAACTACTCGCGTGTAACGGGAAGCTGTTGAAGAATCCAATACCCACACACAGACACATATAGAAATGGCCAAAGTTGGTGTTAACGAAGTTATAAACAAGCTTTCGTTATAAGTGCATAACTATAAAATAATTTTTTAAATACAAACAGCGAGAATTTACTCGCCCATTGCGGAAAGACTGTATTATAAACAAACAAGGGACGATATTATAATGCAACTGAATTTGCATATAAAAATAATAATATAAAATCAAAGGCAGTTTCACTTTTTTTTATTCTCGAAAACTAGGTATTTCCATTTTTTTTTTTTTTGCTCTACACGTGTCTGACATGCGGGCTCGATTATGATATTCGCTTAATAAACGTAATGTTGATACAAAAAAAAAGTAAAAAAATATTTCTACTTTATAGTTTATAGATAATAAATTTTCCCACTGATTTATTATTGTACCCCTTTAACAAAGTTTATTTTTTCTAGTATTAATTTAATACTTATTTATTATTTTTTTTATTTATTTAGAGAAATAATAAATAATAATAATTATTATTTCTTTAATATTTCTTAGTTATTTATTTATTATTTACTAAAATTAAAAGTTGCCTATTAGCTGAGAGGTTTGGGTGACTGACTCGTAACACGTCGAAGATGGGTTCGAATCCCGTCATAAAATTATTACTTTTTTTTTTTTTTTGTTTTATTTTTTTACTTATTTATTTTTTTCTACTACGAATAACAACAAATTTTTTGATAACTATCTCTTTCTTAAAAATATAAAAATAGAAAACGAATATTTATCAATGACTCAAATCAACTTGAAAATTTACCAATTTTAATTAATTTCATACTTTAATTTTTTTTTATTTTATTTTAAATATTCTAGTTAGTCACAAAAAAAACTGTTTTCTATTTCGAAAATATAAAAATAAAACGAAAAATATATTATTTAAGAATGTAAAAAAAATTGAACTATAAAAATAAGAACAGCAATAAATAGAAAATAAAAAAAAAATTACAACTTGTATAATCATCATTATTCTCATAAATATATATTATAAATTTATCAATGCTCGCATATGTCACGTTCTATATATTTATTCAAATAAAACGATTGGCGAATATAATTTTATTGTTGAATGACGTTATCAGAGTTTCAATAATAGACAATGACTAAACATTATAGATATACCATATATACACCTGTAAATTTATGACAAACATCAATTCTACTTTTTTTAAAAAAAAAAATTAACTATTTAGCAGTAAAACAATTGCCAAGCAGAATTGTTGATAACGGGAAGAAAATTAGAACGACTAAGGAAATTGCTTCTACTATGATTATATGCACAAAACTATAATAAACGAGGAAAAATATGTTTTTTCAATTTTCAAAAAAAAAAAAAAAAAAAAAAAAAATTAAAAACTACCTTATTTCCTTCAGGTGTTTTATGAAATATATTTCAAAGCTTAAGAAAAACAGCAATTAAATTTTTACAATGTGTTTTAAAAATAAGTACTATTTTTTAAGTAAATTTTTATATAAGAATTTCAAATTTATGTTAACATTTAAATCAGATTTTTTTCACTTAATGAAAGAAGTAAATAAATTAATAAATATATTAATAAAAAAATTCTAAAAAGAAATAAATAAAAATACTTCCTCTAAAGTAATGAGATACAAAAAAATAAATAAATAAAAAAATTAACAAAGTTCAAAAATTAATAAATTAATAAGAGTAAATTTAACGTTATTAAATTTAAAATATCTCCCTTTTAGTGTAATAAAAATTAAAAGAATAATAAAAATCTGTTAGTTACTATGTAGAAATTTCGAACAATGCAAAAAGAGTGACGTGGGATTTTTTTTTTTTTTTTTGAAATTTAATGTTAAATAGGTTAGACCATTTAAAAATTCATTGGGAAAATTGTCTATATACCCTTTTCCTGTTCCTCTATGTCAAATCGTGCCTAACCGGGCGGTTGAATGCATGCAAGAAATGAATTCAAATCCAGCTTAGTTGTTAATTGCCATAATTAGCCTACATTCTCAGCGCGAGATACAATACTCCTTTACAAAATACCACAGACTCCAATGAAAGTAAATAATCCGGTTTCGCATTCGAAAAAAAAAAATAAATGCGTTTTAGTATATTGTTCACTTTGATATATATATATAAGAATGCAAATCAACGGTTGAGTAAGAAACAGAGAAATTATTTGGAAATCGAGAAAATTTTTTATAAATAATTTCTCGAGGACTATTTTTTTCTAAATTTTTGTAATGAGATAAATTTTTAACTGAAACCATTAAAAAAAATTGCACAAAAAAAATATACATTTTTTTATTAAACTCACTCTAGTTGGATCGAAGTCTTCTTTGCAAGATATATCTGAAACAAAAATTAAAAAATTTGTTAAAAAAGCAAAAAATTCATAAATTAAATACTTAATTTTATTAAAATTTTCTTTTAATATAGAATAAAAGAATTGATAAAATATTTATTTTATGTAAAATTTTGCTACTTTAATCACGAGTTTGATTTTCAATGACTCATTCACGAGTTCCTTTCACGAATTTTTCAAAAGTCTTGTAGTACACACAATATGAGTACATTAAAAAAGAATGTTACCAATGCTAGTAATTTTCTTAACACTTTTCTAAAAGTGTAGTAAATTTGTATTTTCCAGAGTACAATATTATTAGCAATATATATACGTAATTTACATTATTTTCCATTGCGCTATATAAAATTAAATAAATTACCAGCAGCATGAGTTAGCGAATAAATAAATATAAAAAAAAACCGATTACAGGCAAATTACAATTACTGAGATTCAGCGCCAATATTGATCCATTATTCAGCCGAGATTCGTTCTAGTTTATGTTAATTTAAAGTACTATAAATTGATGCCAATATTGTCCCCTTACAGAGCCCAGATTCGGTCCAATTTCAGTTCCAATATTGACCCGGTATTGGCAAATTAAAATTGCTGAGAATCGTTGCCAATATTTACCCAGTATTGAGACGAAATTCCATCCATTTTATGTTAATTAAAATTACTGTAAATTGCTGCCAATACTGTCCCATTGTAGAGCCGAGATTCGGTCCAATTTCAGAGGTTAACAGTCACTAAAAACTGGTGCCAATGTTGACCCAATATTGAGACGAGATTAGGTTCGATTTTATAGAATTAAAATTACTAAGAGCCGGTGTCATTATTGACCATCTACTGAGCCAAGAAGTGGTGCCAATATTGGCCCACTATTGCCTCGAGATTTGGTCCAATATTACAATATTGCAATTATTAACAATTAGTGCCAATATTGTCCCAGTCTTGGTACGAGATAAGACCCAATTTTGATGCCTTAGAATTACTGATAATAATCAGTTCCAACATTGGCCCAGAATTGGCAAATTAGAATTAATTAAAATCGTTGCCAATATTGGTCCACTACAGAACCGAGATTTGGTCAAATTTTACTAAATTAGTGTCAACAAAGTCCAATTATGGGCAAATTAAAATTGCTGAGAATCGTTGCCAATATTTACCCAGTATTGAGACGAAATTCCATCCATTTTATGTTAATTAAAATTACTGTAAATTGCTGCCAATACTGTCCCATTGTAGAGCCGAGGTGCGGTCTAATTTCAGCGGTTAACAATCACTAAAAGCCGGTGCCAATGTTGACCCAATATTGAGACGAGATTAGGTTCGATTTTATCAAATTAAAATTACTAAGAGCCGGTTCCATTATTGACCCTCTACTGAGCCGAGAATTGGTGCCAATATTGGCCCATTATTGCCTCGAGATTTGGTCCAATATTACAATTATTAACAATTAGTGCCAATATTGTCCCAGTCTTGGTACGAGATTAGACCCAATTTTGACGCCTTAGAATTACTGATAATCAGTTCCAACATTGGCCCAGAATTGGCAAATTAGAATTAATGAAAATCGTTGCCAATATTGGTCCACTACAGAACCGAGATTTGGTCAAATTTTACTAAATTAGTGCCAACAAAGTCCCAGTATTGGCAAATTAAAATTACTGAGAATCGTTGCTAATATTGTCCTAGTATTGAGTCAAGAGTTAATGCCAATATTGGCCCAACATTGAGTCGTGATTCGGACGAATTTTAGAAAATTAGAATTAATAACAATTATTTGCCAATATTGGCCCAGTATTGAGACAATATTCGGCCCAATTTTTTGGCGAATCAGAATAACTGAAACTCGGTGCCAATATTGGCTCAGTAATGGAACGAATTAAACGCCAGTACTGGCCCAGTAAAGTTTGCCATATTTCGACAGAAATTATTGGACCAATTTTCGACAGTATTGGGCTATTGGCAGTCCTGATAATAATAATAATAATAATAATAATAATAATAATTTTAAACTATAAACATAATTTGTATCATTTTCCTATTATATAAAATAATTTTTTTTTCTAAACATAATTTGATTTTATAAAATAATAACTTACTATATTCTATACATTGTACTTACTGGGATTTATTTAATATCTACTTGAAAGCCATAGGGAAAGCTTTCTTCGCGGAAGACTCGATCTAAGGTCACGTTCTGGACAGAAAGGGGCATAAGTTTACTATCCAGGGATCGTGTTTCATTTCTCTCATCTTTTCTTATATTCTTTCTCTCTTTCTTTCCCGTGAACATATCGTTTGTTACTTTAACGCGTTCATTACGTACATTTTGATGATGTAAAAGTTAACTTTCTGGTTACGTGTTACCAACTACGTGTTTCATTACGTATTGCCTATCTTTTCACGCAACTCACACTAGTATCAATATATTCGTTTATGCAAAAATCTCATTTGGCATCTGGATTTACAAGTTTTCTCTTTAAACGTCGCGTCGTAAAATTCCAACCACCCCACACACGTTTTCTCTTATTCTTGCAAAAAAAAAAGAAAAAAAAAATTAGATAAATATTCGTCTGTCTATAAGTTACTTTTTTCACTCAGAAGAACTGAAATCACAAAAAATTACCAAAATAACGAAATCAATCACACTGTCTTTCACTACTAATACTATAGTTACGAAATAATGAAAATAAATGTGGTCTGACTTGAACTTACTTTTACTACTAATGACAAAAATGAGATAATGCCTTGTCTGACTATAATTTACATTTACTACTAGTACCAAAAAAAATACTAAAAATATTTAAAAATACTAAGAAAAACTAAAAATAATACTAATATAAAAAAATACTGACAAATATTTTAAAAAACACTAAAAAATACTAAAAAAATACTAAGAAAAACTAAAAATAATATTAATATAAAAAAATACTAAGAATTATGAAAATGTAATAAATTCTTTGTCTGACTAAAATGTCTTTTGCTACTAAATCATAAGAATTCAAAACCATTTTGTCTGATTGTTACTTACTTTTACTACTGATTATAAAAATTAGGCAAATATAATGTATGCATTGTCTGATAAAACTGCCTTTTACTACTAACTAAAAAAATGAAAAAAGGTTAGTCTGACTGTAACTTAATTTTACTACTTATACTTCTATCAAGAGGATTAAAAAATGTTCTTCTGATTATATATATTTTTTCTACTGACTTTTTGTCTGGACAGAACTTACTTTCCCTACTAATTCTAAAAATCATGAATTCGGAATATTTCGCCTACTATAAAATGTATTATTGTAAATAAAATAAATAAAAAAAATAAATTAAATATATTCTAAAACTAACAATAATAAAATTACAATAAAATAAACAAAATAAATAAAAAAAATAAAACAGAAATAAATAAATTAAATTAATTCTTAATTTACAATAATTCCACAAATATTTTGTCTGACTAAATACGTACTTTACTACTAATTCATAAAAAAAATAATAAAAATTCAAAAACTTTGTAATTGCAACTAACTTTTAACTAAATTTTTCTGCGCAAATCAATTTTCAATAGTACGAAATTCTTCTTCTATTACCAAAAAAAAAAAATACAAAAATACAAAAAAAAAAATTGAATGGTATTTCTTCTTGATCATGTCTTGTGAATTTCGATGAGACGCCCTTGGTAAGAATGTGTTCTCCTCGATCCTGTGGTCCATTGTGCAACGGAGAATGTAACATTCATGCGCCACACAAGCTATATAGATATATATTATGAGTAGAAGGGAAATGTAGTGCTTTTCAATTGGCAGATATTTATACAATTTCTCTTTACATATTTTGTTTAACGTTTATGAACGCAGATTGAATGATTTCCTGTCAAATAAGAATTTACATTTTTAACTTTTTGTCAGACAAATTTATTATTATTATTAATATTACTATTATCATTATTATCATTATTATTATTATTATTATTATTATTATTTTTATTATTATTATTATTATTATTATTGAAATTTATTTTTATATGACAAATTAGTTATTTATATTTATTATATAATTTCTTTTAATATAAATTCATAATTAAATATATAAATAATAAAAATTAATTTTCACACTAAATATATATAAATATAAAAATATATTTAAATAAAAAAAAATTTTATTTGGTTATTTATCACAGTCGTGCAAAATTTTTTAATTTAAATTCCAACTTTTGTATTTTCGTGTTGTGTGCGATAAGAAGATATTGAAGCACCTTCGTGTTTGCCGCAACACGCAAGTATTAAATCAATTTTATTTTTCCGCTATACTAATGAAAGTGTTTTTCTATTCGTCCATTGGGACTTAAATTTTTTTTTTAGTCTTTACTCGAGAGTATATTGAAAAGATTATTTATTCGATTTTATTTATTTTTTAATCGGAATACTATATATAAACAGAGTCGATAGGAGGATCATTTAATAAACCTCCATTCCGTTTTATGCAAAAAAAAAACAATTCTACACGCAAACATGTAATTTGTTTTCTATTTTTTGAATTTTATTTTTTTTTACAACATTTTCATATAAGTTTTTCTTGTCTGTTTCAGGTACGTACTTCACTGGAATTCATAATCTAAATATGTAAATTTAAATCATATAGGTAAGCAATTTTTGTTTTTATTTTTATTTATTTTACTTTTGAGAAAATGAACTCAATAAAAAATTCCCATTAGTTTGTGTCACATTATTGATCCCATTAAAAATAAATTATTCAACTTGGAATTTTTTTTTTTTTTTTTTTTTTTGATACAAAGTTTTTATTTTATTGATTTCTATTACTTTTTTTATTATCTTCATTTTTAAAAATAACTTCTTTAATTAAAAAAAAAATTTTAATGCAATTTTAAAACAATTCTTTTTTATTTACCCTGTACAAATTACATTTTTCTGTAAAAAGTAAATTCCATTTTGTAATTTCCATTTCTAATGAAATAATAATAATTATTCACAAAGATTTATTCCACTTTGAGAATAATTTATAGTCTTCCTGGTTTTTGTTTAATTATTTTTTTTTTTGCATTAAAAAATCTAAAATTTTAAAAATTAATAAAATTCCTCATGACTAATGATGACACCTGCGGTATGTATATAAATCGCATAAAACGTAGGTGTGGAAAACAGTAATTTTTATGGGGGCGAACCGCGAGGTAAAGGGTGGTTAAAAAAAAACAAGGTGGCGACATTGCAAGGTTGTCATCGTGTTGCAACTCTGACGCAATCTACAAATAACTATCTGTATATATATATATATATGAGTGCATACTTAACATATATACAAGACTCGTTTCTATATACACACGACTTTTGCTAAACAGTCTCTCTCTCAACATTGGACGTGATTGGTCAGTCGCGTTTTATGGCTATTTGATCTAAAATGACGTGAGTAAACTTTCCCATAAAGTGACAAGTATATTCCGTTTTGCTTTTTTTTCCTCTCTCTCATTATTATAATTACAGAAAACTGGTTTCAATTAATTATTCTAATTAAATATATAATATAATCTGTCTATTACATTTTTTTTCCAACAATATTCTTCTGTGTAAATAAATTTCAAAATTTCAACACGCAGAAAAATTGTCTCTTTTAATTGGAACAAAATTTTTCAACAATTAAAATTCCAATTATTTAAAAAAAATTTCTTCAATTTTTTCGAAATTCAATAATAATAATAATATTAATAAATAAATAATAATAATTAATAATAATAATAATAGTATTTTTCGAATTAAATAAACAAATTATTTTGTGTAATCAATAAAAATTTGTTAAGTTTTGCAAATTAATTGGTAAAATATAGCGAAGTTGGTTTTAAGTGGCAAAGTTGAAAACTTTTTGTATATTTTCTTTAATTATTAAAAAAAAAAAATTATTTTAAGAAAAAATTAATTTATTATCATATTTTTCTACAAAGCCGAGCAAATAAATGTAAATTTCGTTACACAACTTCCTCCATTGTTATATAGTAGTGACCCTCATTCTAAAACTATATAAATTTATACAATAAAACGGTAATGAATTATTTCTTGTTTTTTGAAAAAAAAAAAAAAAAATGAAGAAATTAATTTTATTTCAATGTAATTTATAATTTCGACCGAGATTTCTATTTAGATGTATACTATAAAGATGAAATATTTACAAAAAAAGATTTATAACATTTGTCATAAATTTTTAAATGTTGATAAATGAGAGAGAACTTTGAATATATGAAATAACATGTTGCTCCTTATCAATTTATAAATTTTCAATCAGAAAAATATCAATTGATGCTAATTATTTATTTATTAGGTAAAAGTGGATCATATATATAAATATATGTGAGGAAATTTGTGAGGGAGAAAATTGCAATGCGCGTTTTACAAGGCGTAATACATGTCGCATTAAAGAAATTAGAAACTGGTGTGCTCTACCGGGTTATGAGAAACACGCGAATGTCGCGCAAAACTTTCTCCATTGATTTGCTTTTGCGTTAGCCTTCTTGACCGGATATCGAATAAATCGAGCCCGCCTTTCAATATAAATATATATACTATAAGAGAAAGAAAGATTTCCTTTTTTATATCCAACTTCCATAGCGTCCCATAAAGATTCAATCTTTTCCAAGAGGTCACGTCTTTCAAATATAATTTTCCCAACGCTCGCAAAAATTCCGATTCGTCCTTGCGATATAAATTGTTAATTTCATAAAATGTGATCTCAATAAAAATTAACGAAACTTTTGCCAATTATTTTTTTTTTTTGATGCTTAAAACCTTTTATATATTACCTAAATGCGGAATTAACACGGCCCAATGCTGGCCCAGTATTGTCAAAATTAAAAAAAATTTAAATAAAAATTACTACAACTAATTAATATATAACACAAGCTCTGACAGAAATTGTTTTGATAAGCTGTATCTTAAGAAACACTGCGCCATTTCTGGCCCGAGATTCGTCTCATTATTAGAAAAGGTAATTTGTTTTCGGAAATTACAAAACACTTTAGCCATTGATACGCCATGAATGGGCCGAGATTCGTTTCAAGTTTTAAAATATAATTTGTCAAAATAGATTAAACACTTGAGCCATTGTTAAACCATTACTGGGCCAAGATTCGTTTAATTATTAGAGAAGGTAATTTGTCGCAAAAAAGATTAAAAATTTCTGCCATTGATGCGCCATTATAGGGCCGAGTTTCGTCTCATTCTTGGCAAAGATAATTTATCAAAACTTTTGCCATTGGTGCGCTATAGGAATAAGACGAGATTCGGCATATGTTTGACAAATCAAAATTTCTGAGAATCAGTGCCAATATTGGCCCAGTATTGAAACGAGATACGGTCAAAGTTTGGCAGAATAAGTGCCAATATTGGCCCAGAATTGAAACGAGATTCGGTGCAAGTTTGGCAGAATAAGTGCCAATATTCGCCCAGTATTGAAACGAGATTCGGTGCAAGTTTGGCAGAATAAGTGCCAATATTGGCCCAGTATTGATACGAGATTCGGTGCAAGTTTGGCAGAATAAGTGCCAATATTCTTTATTATAAATTAAAATTCAATCGAAATGAATTTACTTTGTATAGCAAGTAGTGCAAAAAAAAATTTGAAATACTCCCAACTAAATTGACGGTAATTTTCAGTTTATTTCAAGAAAAAAATAATGATCGATCTGAGATGGTATATATAGATAATGGAAGAAAAAAAATTGATATCTTCGCAGGAAAGATGAAATTTGATCTGCATCCTAAATATAGAAGCGAATGAAATTCAATGGAAATTTGGATTTTCAAATGTATAGTTATTTGCCGATTATTTCGTGCACGCAACAATCGATAAACTCTTTCTTGGAGTACAGTGTATACAAACATTAATTTGAGAGAAAGTAGAACGAACGATTCGTCATCTTATATATACAATATATATAAAATAACCAGAGGCAACCGTCATAATGACGGTATATAAAGAACTCGATATTTTCCATATATCTCGTATCATCAAGGACACATCCCGGATTATGAGTAAAATCACATTCCCGCGTGTGATCATCATCATCATAATTTAGCACTATTCATCCTTATTATACATTTAGATTAAGTTGTTTTTTCTCGAAATCAAAAGACAATCGCACTTTATAGCTAGGGAAAAAAAACAAACTTTTTCCTCTTCTGAAGAATCCATTTTTTTTTTTAATTTTATTTATATACTCGTGATTTTTATTACTGATTTTTAATTAAGAAATATAATTTTTCTGTCATCGAAAAGATATTGTATTTTTTTACGATCAAGAACAAAGAAATTGATTTAATATGTAAATTAATTTGTGATATTTTTATTTTTTATTGTCTCGAGAAAATGTAACCAAGAAAATTTATGCGTGTTTATTCAATTATTATTATTTGGTATTGGTAGTATCATCACGTATTATCGCAAGTATCGTAGCGTATTTATTTCAGTTATATTCGATTGGTTCGTCCCTCAACGTGTAACGATTTAAAATTGCGTAACGAGCAAAGACAAAACAAAGAAAAAGTAGAGAAACCAAATTCTCTGTAATGAAAAACATCTTTTTTTAAAGAAACATGCTATACAATCGAATGGAGAAATTAAATATACATGTGAAATTCCAAAATATAAAAAAACAAATAAATTTCGATATTTCAAATTCAACACGGCCCAAAACTGGTTCAGTATTGGCAAAACACCAACTTTTTTTTGGCAGAAAATAAGCAAATTACAATTACTGATAATCGTTGCCAATATTGGCCCAGTATTGAGAAGAGATTCGACATAATATTTGGAAATTAAAATTACTGAAAATTAGTGCCAATATTTGCCCACTATTGAGCCAAGATTCGGTCTAATTTCAGTAAATTAAAGTTACTAAGAAATGGTGCCAATATTGGGCCAGTATTGTGACTTTATTCAAATCCAGCAAACTAGAATAACTGAGAATTGGCGCCAATATTAGGCCAGTATTGAGCCCACTATTGAGACAAGATTTGGTCCAATTTCATCAAAGTAGAATTAATGAGATTCGGTGCCAATATTTACCCAATATTGAGCCAAGATTCAGTCTAATTTCAGTAAATTAAAGTTACTATAAATGGTGCCAATATTGGGCCAGTATTGTGACTTTATTCAATTCCAGCAAACTAGAATAACTGAGAATTGGCGCCAATATTAGGCCAGTATTGAGCCCACTATTGAGACAAGATTTGGTCCAATTTCATCAAAGTAGAATTAATGAGATTCGGTGCCAATATTTACCCAATATTGAGCCAAGATTCAGTCTAATTTCAGTAAATTAAAGTTACTAAGAAATGGTGCCAATATTGGGCCAGTATTGTGACTTTATTCAATTCCAGCAAACTAGAATAACTGAGAATTGGCGCCAATATTAGACCAGTATTGAGCCGAGAATGCATGCCAATATTGGCCCACTATTGAGACAAGATTTGGTCCAATTTCATCAAAGTAGAATTAATGAGATTCAGTGCCAATATTTACCCAATATTGAGCCGAGATTCGGCCCAATGTCAGAAAATCATAATTACTAAGAATCGTTGCCAAAATTAGCCTGATATTGAGCCGAAATTCAGTGCCAGTATTGAGACGAGATTCTGCTCAATTTTAGAAAATTAGAATTGCTATAAATTATTTGCCAATATTGGCCCAATATAGAGGCGAGATTTGGAACAATGAACATAGATAAAAAAAAAATAATAACAAAAGATTAAAAAATGCGCTAACATTTGCAGAATTATTTCGATTTTATCACAATCTTCTTAAACAGATTGTTACACCTACTTCGAAAAAAGAGGATAATATATATAAATGAACGAGATCTTTGATTGAGAGCCTAATATGTATACATAATAAGTTAATTCCATTTATGGATGCATCTCTGCTCTTTTGACAAAAAGGTATTTTCTCACATACACACTCATATATTTATAAATCGAGCATTGCACCACGTCGAATCGTGCATTGGATTCTCGTGCAAATGCAACCGTATTGCATTCCTATTACCTATAAAATCTGCAATTTATCGTCGCAAATATATACCGATCACAAAACACACACGTGTAATGCAGGCAAATTTTCGAGTTGAATTTTTTTTATTTTTCTTTCTTTTTACCTTCCATACCCGGAAATTCTATATCATGCAACATGCTAAGCTTATATAGCCCCGGAGAATTTTAATTTGAAAAACAGTCGCAAATATAAAATGGACTCGATTTCCAGTAAACGAGAAATAATCATATAGTCGCGAGGTTGCAAAATATTCTTTACTGTCGATCACGATATTGTCTTGGCCGCGCGCGCGTGTATTGGCATCAGGACTCAAATACATATATATATAATTTTTATCTTATAAATGGATCTTCATAATGAAATTTTCCGTATTTCAGAATATTGTTTTCAAATACTTATCGATTTAAGATTTTTTTTTTTTTGTTATTAGTATTGGATAAAGTAAAATTTTTTAGTCAGACAACGTTTGTTCCACGGAGAAAAATGGAAAAATGTATAAAGTAACTTTTACTATACTTTAAAAATAAAACCGGAACTTTCCACAGTTTCTGTGCATTACTGTCAATTTTTATTTCAGAAATAGTAAAATTTACTCCTGAAGTAGTGAAAATTAGTCCGGAAATAGTAAATATTACTATTTCTTGATGAAAAATTGACAGAAATGTGCAAAAACTGCGTACAGTTCCGGTTTTACTTTTAAAGCATAGTAAAAGTTACTTTATTCGTTATTCTATTTTTTCCATGTCTCATAAAAAATATAATCAGTAACAGTTACAGTCCGTTTTAAGTAGAGAAAACTCTTAAGAATTTTTTAAAATGTATATCAGTTGCAAAAAAAAAATAATATTGCAATTAGACATTTTCCAGAATTTTTATAATTAGAGTTTCAGTGGTAAAAGTCAATTTCAGTCAGACGGGATGGTTTAATTTCATGTAATTTCGCTATAGCAGTAGTAAAAGTACGTTGAAGTCAGACCAAAATTATAATGCTCTTGTGATTTTAGTTACAGTAGTAAATACTATTTATTCGAATTATTATAATTTTTTGTATCAGTAGTAAAAGACAGTTTTAGTCAGACATTTAATGCACTGCAAAAAGAAGTATCTTATTTTAAGATGTTTTGGTCGCCTTTTTAAGATGTTTCTTACAACTTGCTTCTAAGTTATCAAAAATATCTTAAAATGCATTCACAGAAAATTAAAAGGCATTAAAATAAGCTGCAACGCTTATTATTTTAATCCAAATTTGCTTATTTTAATACCAAAATGGATTAAAATAAGCAAAATTGGATTAAAGTAATAAGCGTTGCAGCTTATTTTAATGACTTTTAATTTTCTGTGAACTTTTTTGAATCTTTGCAATTTTTTCACCAGTAGTAAAAGACAATTACAGTCAGCCAGAAATTCTAGAAGTTAAAAAAATCTTTTCTAACTAGAAGCAATTTTATTTTTATATTTATCTTTCTTATCATAGTCAGTTTTTTTTCTATTTCTTTTTCATTTTTTTTTTCGAAAACGTTTCAAAAACAAAATTAATGTCATGATTATCCAGCAAGTTTGATCAAATTTCACTCGTTTCGATATCGTGTCACGGCGATAGTTTCCTCGTTCGATGGGGCTTCTTGTCGACCACTGTCTTTCCCTTTCTACTTGACATAGCACCACCATCTCTCATTACATAAGTAATTCACGTTAAAGAAGGAAAGCCGTGGGAGTGTAACTTGTTACCGTTGACGATTGGCCCCAGGACACACACATACACACACACACACGAAGGGATAATAATAACGAAAATTGGATAGCTAACCACTGGTCATTTCAGAAATAAATAAAAAAAAACTAAACTTTTCCCTCTAAAACAACTTTTTCAATACAAAGAGAAAAATAAAATCAATTTCCCAGAAAGTGAAATTATATAGATAAAAATTTCCCCTCTCTCTTTTTCTCAATTCTCCTAAATAATAATAACAATAATAATAATAATAATAATAATAGTAAAAAATTATTACTAGTTGTACAATGAAGAAATTAAAATTTTTTTTCCGATCAGATTAATAATTTCCTTTTTTCTATAAGAGAAAATTGAATATATTTTGCGCAATATTTTTGTTGACTGTAAATAGATATTGCCTAATATCAAATAACTTTTATATTCGCACAGTAATCTATTCAGATAAGTGACATCAAAAGAAATAAAAAAAAAAAGACTTTGAATAGCGGTATTTAGAAATTCCTTTATCGTATCTTCGTTAAGTGTATATATATATATATATATATATATATATATATGCAATATCCTCGAGTGACAACTTGCATAATGTCCTCATATCGCACAAAAAAACGATGAACGATAAAATAAATAAAAAGAAAAAATACGATATGTATAGGATTCATTCGAATATAAACAACTACATTTCACTCGTTTCCTTGAGAAACTTTTCCAATTAATCGATCACCTGTTTGCTTTACTATATATTTTCTTGTGGTTAACCACCGCGTGTTGCTGTTTTCATTCGCGTATATATATATTGAAAGTCGAGTCCTTGCTAATCGGTTTCTCTGCGATGCGTGAAAGCGAGAATAGTGTGATTTATTAATTGTTTCGATCGATATGCCAATATTTGCAAATATATATATATTAAAAAATTAATTTAGTCACCTCTTTCTATTTTTTTTATATATATTTAGGAAATATGGGAAATAGCTTAGAATTTTTCATTCAAGAATTCGGTCAAACAGGAAAAAAAAGTAGAAATTTAATTAGCTCCCGAGGTGATTCTATTTTCACTTAAGAGATTTATTGCTTCATTACAACGCTGGTAATCCGTTTTTTATTTTATTTTATTTTATTTTTTTTTTTTTGGACTTGTGTATGACTTTCTATTACACCTTCAATTTGATTCTTTAATGGGGAATTATATATGCGAATTAGTACAGGCGAAAAAATAATCGCTTAATAGAGAATAAATAATTAGTCATTAAATACCAGTGTGCGACAAGAAAGGATGTGAAAATTTCAAATTTTAAATGGAGAAAATAATATAGACGTTCTTAAAATTTATCAAATGCGATTTCAATAATAAATTATTATAAAAAAAATAATTCAAATATTAATAATTAATATTAGTGTTAATATCAATTAATTAAATATTAATAAGTACTTTTGACTAATTCAACTGCGCCGATTTGTTTATTTAATGAATTATTAAACGTTTTTGACTAATTCTTAGTCAAAAATTACTAATTGTCAGTAGAAAACTACTAATTCACTAAATAAACATTATTAAATAAATTTGTAGTTTTCTTCTAACAGTTAGTAATTTTTTAATAACAATTAATAATTTTTTACCAAAAATTAGTAACCGTTTTGAATTATTTTTGAATAATTGTTAGCAAACATGATTAACTAATAGTAGAAAAGTACTAATTGATAGTAAAAAACTACTAATTCCTTTACTAAAGTTTACTAATAGAAATAGTAGACTTACTAAAAAAAATATTAGTTTTCTACAAAATAATTAGTCATTTTTTTTACTAAGAATTAGTAACCGTTTTGACTAATTTTGAATAAAAATGACTAATTGACAGTAAAAAAGTAACCTTACTAAATAAATTAGTATTTTTTTACTATTATTTAATTTTTTTTGACTAATTCTAAATCAAAATGGTTACTAATTTTCTTAATGAACGAATTGGCGCAATTTAAATACTCTAAATAATTTACAAACTTTTTGCTTTTGAATTATGTAAAATTTAACTAAACTCAAAAAGTTAAATTTTAGTTAAATTTTACTAATTCGAAAGTAAAACTTTTGTTTACTATTAATTAGTTAAATTTAACTATAATAGTGAAAAAATAAAATACTATAAATAAAATAATATAAAAAAATACTATAATAGTATAATAAATAGTGAAAAAAATTTATTTACTATCGAATTAGTAAATTTTAACTAATTCAAAAGTAAAAAGTTAAATTTTAATTAAATTTTACTAATGCGGGTACTAATACTATAATAGTATTATAATACCAAAAAATTTACAAACGAATTAGTAAAACTTAACTAACTTAAAAGCAAAAAGTTACTCTCTAAATCTGAATTAGTAAAAATGTTTACTAATTTGAATTAGTGACTCACTTTTTGCTTCTCAATTAGTAAAATTCTACTAATTATTAGTAACTTTTACTAACAATTAGTAAAATTCTACTAATTATTAGTAACTTTTACTAACAATTAGTAAAATTTTACTAATTCAGTAGCAAAAAGTGAGTCACTAATTCAAATTAGTAAAAAATTTTACTAATTCAGATTTAGAGAGTAAATTTTAGTTGAATTTTACTAATTTGATAGTAAAAAATGTTTGTCTGAAAAATAATTATATCTAATAAAAATCATTGAAAATGAAAATTCTAACTAATAATTTTTTACGAGAAATTAATTCGCCTCCAATTCCAAACATTCTTTAAACAAAAAAAAAGAAATGCAATTTAATCAAAACAAGAATTATCATTCGAGTATGCCTATAATTTTTGAAATGCAATGAATCTTTCTATATATCTATTGAGGAATAATCCGTTCGGTATTTGCGATCAATCGACGATTATATATATATACGAAGAAGAAACTTCTCATGCGTCGTCGAACCCATCAGAGAGATAAAGAGTGACGTTTCTTCGGGACGCGAGAAAACTCGTTGGAACGACATTGTCCATAAGCGAGAAACGTTTTAGTTGCGGGTATATAGAATATATAAGAAGACGTCTGGTGCAACTTTCCTTTAACGAGCTTGTATAAATGTGTGTCCATACGATTTATGGAGATGTCGTGCTTCTGAGTTGGTGGCAGTCTTTGCCGGGTCGTGACATCTCATAGTAATAGTTTCCAAAGTTTTAATCTCATATACTTTTATTATATATTGCCAAGTGTTGTACTGTCTTCGATGTTTAAAAAAAATTATCCTCTCTGAATCTAACACAGAAAAAACCTGAACTCAAAATGATAGCGTATGCTACTCATTTTGATATGCAGCAAAAATGAGTCAGGTTGGTGACGCCACTGTCTATGTCGTTTAGCATTAACTCATTTTTGCTGCATATCAAAATGAGACTAAGTTTTTTCTGTGAAATTAGCTTTGACTATTCTCTAAATTTCAGGGACTGTCTCGGACACGAAATGTTGTTGAATTTTAAGAAAGTGTCCGTGTAGTGTCGCGACTCGACACGTTTGAAAACAATTAAAAGTATGGTGGCGAGACCCGACACTTTTAAAACTTTTCAAACGTATCGTGGCACGACCCGACACAGTTAAGAAATTCATAATTGTATCGTGGCGAAGCACGATACGTTTAGAAATTTGTAATCGTATCGTGGCAGGACTGGACACGTTTACGAATTTCCAAAAGTATCGTGGCGCGACTAGACACATTAACAATTTGAGAATCGTATCGTATCATGACTTGCCACGACACGATAATTCTGCATAAATATGTCGTGTCGTATGAAAAAAAATTGTTCAATTAATTTAAACTTATCTATTATGTATTATCTATTATAATATAGTATATATGGAATAATAATAATACTAATAATAATATGCATACAAAATAATATACAATACTATATAATTTTTATATTATATTATATTATATTATATTATATTATATTATATTATATTATATTATATTATATTATATTATATTATATTATATTATATTATATTATATTATATTATATTATATTATATTATATTATATTATATTATATTATATTATATTATATTATATTATATTATATTATATTATATTATATTATATTATATTATATTATATTATATTATATTATATTATATTATATTATATTATATTATATTATATTATATTATATTATTTCCACGAATTTCTGTTTTCATCCTATACTGTTTATTTTCATGTATTTCTTTTTGTATTATCAACAACTTATTGTCTAGTATGTAAACAAACCACACTTAAAATTAAAAATAATTTTGTTCAATAAAATTAATAGATTAATTTAATTTATTAACATTTTAATATTATTATGATTTTAAGAATTGAAAAAAATGTAAGACTTGATTACGAATTCCATATCAGTTTTTTAAAATTCAAAATGGCGGATCCAATATACCGAATCAAAATAACTAAAAATGGGCAAATTCGTCTAAACCATGTTACCCAGGGGTTTTCGGGGTCGCTGATTACGAATCTGACATCAGTTTTTCAAAGTTCAAAATGGCGGATCCAATATGGCGGAAGACAGAATAAAAAATTAATCGGATTGTATTAAAAACCTATTACTCGGGGGTTTTCAGGGTCATTGATTACGAATTGTGACAAAAGTTTTTCAAAATTCAAAATGTCCCAAAAAACGCTCGAGTAACAAGTTTCAAAAGATCCGATCCTTTTTAAAAAATTGTTCAGCATATTAGATCCGCCATTTTGAATATTAAAAACAGAAAAAGAACTAGGCGCAATTGCGCCTACATCTAGGGTTTCGTGGCGCTTTAAATTTTAATGTCTACTACTGAGACATGTCAACTATAGGGACATGTCAACTATAGGGACATGTCAACTATATGGACATGTCAACTATATGGACATGTCAACTATTGGGACATGTCAACTATTGGGACATGTCAATTACTGAGACAGGTCAACTACTGGGACATGTCAATTATAGGGGCCCCAAAAGTTTAATTTGGGATCTGTGGGCCCCAAAATTTGAATTTGGGATCTGTGGTGCCCCAAAAGTTTAATTTGGGATCTGTGGGGCCCCAAAATTTTAATTTGGGATCTGTGGTGCCCCAAAATTTTAATTTGGGATCTGTGGTGCCCCAAAATATACTACGGACAGACGGACGCCAAAGTGAAACTATAAGGCTTTCGGCCATGGGCCACGAAACCCTAAAAAACTGATGTTACATTTGTAATCAGCGACCCTGAAAACCCCTCAGTAACCGGTTTCAATCCAATCCGATTAATTTTTTATTTTGTCGTCCGCCATATTGGATCCGCCATTTTGAATTTTGAAAAACTTTTGTCACAATTCGTAATCAATGACCCTGAAAACCCCCGAGTAATAGGTTTTTAATACAATCCGATTAATTTTTTATTCTGTCTTCCGCCATATTGGATCCGCCATTTTGAACTTTGAAAAACTGATGTCAGATTCGTAATCAGCGACCCCGAAAACCCCTGGGTAACATGGTTTAGACGAATTTGCCCATTTTTAGTTATTTTGATTCGGTATATTGGATCCGCCATTTTGAATTTTAAAAAACTGATATGGAATTCGTAATCAAGTCTTACATTTTTTTCAATTCTTTAAATCATAATAATATTAAAATGTTAATAAATTAAATTAATCTATTAATTTTATTGAACAAAATTATTTTTAATTTTAAGTGTGGTTTGTTTACATACTAGACAATAAGTTGTTGATAATACAAAAAAACATACATGAAAATAAACAGTATAGGATGAAAACAGAAATTCGTGGAAATAATATAATATAATATAATATAATATAATATAATATAATATAATATAATATAATATAATATAATATAATATAATATAATATAATATAATATAATATAATATAATATAATATAATATAATATAATATAATATAATATAATATAATATAATATAATATAATATAATATAATATAATATAATATAATATAATATAATATAATATAATATAATATAATATAATATAATATAATATAATATAATATAATATAATATAATATAATATAATATAATATAATATAATATAATATAATATAATATAATATAATATAATATAATATAATATAAATTTAATAATTTACATTTGATATATATTCAATCTATATCTATTTTATTTTAATTTTATTTCTTGAAAATGTTATTGAAGGATTAATAAACTGTCAAGATGTTGATCAACAAGTTTCATTGTATGCGACACGAAATTCATAATTATTTTTGTATTGTGTCGTGTAGTTCAGCCCCAAGATACGATTCTCAAATTTTTATTGTGTCTAGTCGCGCCACGATACTTTTGGAAATTCGTAAACGTGTCCAGTCCTGCCACGATACGATTACAAATTTCTAAACGTATCGTGCTTCGACACGATACAATTATGAATTTCTTAACTGTGTCGGGTCGTGCCACGATACGTTTGAAAAGTTTTAAAAGTGTCGGGTCTCGCCACGATACTTTTAATTGTTTTCAAACGTGTCGAGTCGCGACACTACACGGACACGACACAAATATTTCGAGACAGTCCCTGCTAAATTTAAATTAGTAAAAATTTTAACTAATATTTTTGCTTTTGAATTAGTTAAATTTAACTAACTGTATAGTAAAAAAATATTTTATTAGTACAATAATACCCGTGCAGAAATTTTGAAAGGGCCCACGTCGGCAAGCTCCAAAATCGCATGAAACGGGGAACCCGATTGGGGCCATAGAAAAAGCCTTATTTCAGCCCGATTAAAATCGATGAAAACCGGGGCCCGACCAGGGCCTGGTTTGGCCCCGGTCGAGTTCCCTGTTTGTACCAGGTTGGTGAATTTCTGCTCGGGTATTTTTATTTTTATAGTATTTTATTATATTACTATTATACCCTTGCAGAAATTCGCCAACCTGGCAATGACCTGGTTGAAACTGGGAACCCGACCGGGCCAAAACTAGGGCCTGGTCGGGCTCAGGTTTTCATCGATTTTAATCGGACTGAAATAGGCCCCGATCGGATTCCCTGTTTCATGCGATTTTGGAGCTTCCCGACGTGGGCCCTGTCAGGGCCCTTTCAAAATTTCTGCATAGTTAAACTATCCGGGTAGAAATTGCCCAACCAGGGCCCTAGTAGGGAATGAAACGTCACACCTGATCAGGGCCAAATCAGGGCGACTAGAAAATGTGGACTTCCTAATCAGGGCCACATCAGGCGCGGCGTTTCATTCCGTAATAGGGCAGTCTGGTTCGACCCCGATTTGGGCCCTGGCAAAATTTCTGCACGGGTATATAAGTAAAATGAAATTAACATTTCGGTGGCAGCGGTGGGATTACTGATCGTGCATCTATAAAATAAAAATACCTGCCTCTATAAATTTTCTTTTCGGAAAATAAAAATTTTTGACAGAAGACACCGTCTCTAGTTATTGTATATAATTTATAATAAAAATAATTATCTAATATTCGACGAATTAACTTTCAGTTCAAAGACATATTTCTGTATATGGAATTCGGAAAAGTTTGAAATCAATCCTAAATAACCCAAATATATTTAAAACAAGATTTTCTCATTTATATTTAAATGTCAAAAAGATCAAACACTTCTTATCTTTCTAAAAAATGAAATTCGAAACTATGTCCAAAGAGTAAAGAGAAAAAAAGAGAATAAATATTTTTTGACACTATCGATAGGAATATACAATAAAAATCGATTCCTAAAAAAAAGAAATGTGACACAGTTTCTAATGTGTATTGGTATTAATAGTGGGTGCCGCTCATTCAAGCAAAATACGTGTGGAGTTGATATGAGATCGGGAGGGCAATGCTCGATGTGGCCTTGCTCGCGACCTCCTCGGAACGTCCCGCAAGGTAGAAAAGGTGAAGGAAGAGGGTAAAGGAGGTGGTTATCTCTCCGTATAGTTAACTGCATCCTTCTGGGCAGGTATTATATACATATATGAGAATGTATTCGTGAATAGAGAAAAATACATAAACGAAACGCCAAGAAATATATAAAGTGAGACCGAGAATAATTTGTGAAAGTTAAGAAGAAAGAGAGAGAGAGAGAGAGAGAGAGAGAGAATTTCTTTGAAGGGAAATCTTTTTTCATAAAATACATTCTGTATATATATATATATATATATATATATATGTATATATTGATATGTAATGGTATTTATGCAACTTGAGAATGTGTGCGAAGGCGACAAAAAGTTCAAATTCCTTCCGTCTTCTACTTCTTCTTATTCGGTTTCTTGCACTTCAGGCCTCTTACTGCTTTTCTTGTTCCTGCACTTATACATCATCTCTCTCTCTCTCTTTTTCATTTTTTCCCCTCTTTTTCTTCTCTTACTCCAGTTTTGCACCTGTCTTCCTTGAATATTCCAACCAGTGCAGGGACCTCTCATCTGTATATAAGTGTTATAGAGTAGAAAATAGAGAGAGAGAGGGAGATTTTTCCACTCAGTGAGAACTTATACTCGAGTCATAAAACCAATGACGTAGGCGAGGAAACATGAGACCTTGAGAGAGCTCGAGATACGAAGAAAAGGGAGCAGAAAATTTATTGATGAGTTATAATGATTGCCTGGCAATTTCTTTTTTTTTTTTACAAAAATAAGAATTTTATTTTCTTATATTCTCTTTTATAAATAATATATATATATATATATATATATATGATAAATGAGAATAAGAAACTGATTCCAACAACATTTATCATAATTTTAATTTCTGCTTTTGTTATATGGATTATTGAAAGAAAATTTTACCATAAATAAACAAAAAAGTCCTTGACATTCATGCGATCGTCAGAAGCAATGTGTAATTTACATATTTATATGCAATGCCGCATGCAGAAAGACGTCATGGGGTTTTGTGTGAAGAATCACTGATACTTGATTCTAGTTCGCGAATACAAATTGTTTCTGGAGCTCATTTAATTTTTTGTCGCCTCTCTCTCTCTCTGTCTCTCTTTCTCTAACGCATCAGGAAAAGAATGTTAAAAAAGCAAAGGGAAAAATCAGGAATGTTCAGTTAAATGGACATTTTTACTATATAGATATATATATATATAAGTGCCAGCGTGTATGTGAAAGGAATTGACGATGAGTGGAAAAAACAAAAGGAGAGGTCAGTTTCTGTCCAACATGGCAGAATGGCAAACGTTTGCGGTTGATTGTCATATGTTCACAGAACCGAGAGAATTTGTCCTATGTCATTAGTGTTTCATGAGGTGTGGCATATGACACTGGGAATCATTTCCATATATATATAGCATTTCAAAACTCATAATTCAATATTAAAAAAAAATTATTTGATTCAAATAATCTGTTATATCAAATAAATATTTACTCGAACCAAATAATTTTAATTTTAATTAAATTAACTGTATTTGAAGCAATAATTTCCATATTTGAAACAAATACCATTTAATTGATTTAAATAATTATTATTTGATCCGAATCTAAATTTTAATGTAACTTAAAAAAATATTCTTTCCGAATCAATTCGTTCAATTCTGAAGTTGAATTTGTTTCCCGTTTTTATCCGAATTGAAATTTCTACGTAACTCAACAAAATAATTCTTTTCGTATCATTCCGAATCAATTTGTTTTATTCCAATTTTAATGCTTTTGAATTCTGAAATTTCATTCCAAACCAATAGAAACTAAATTTTAATCCTTTTAAATTATGTTTCATTCTGAATGAAACCGTTTCCAAGATTAATTTGAAATAAAATTTTAGGATTAAAATTTAGTTTCAGAATGAAACAAAATTGATTCAGAAAGAAAAAACAATTAAAATTTAGCATTAATATTAGAAAATTAAGAATAAAAACAAAAGTTTTGCAAATTTATTATGAATTGATAAAAGGGAAAAAATTTACGTAATCTGTTTCATGTAATATGTGTGTAAGATCGCGTGTCAATTTTCTGCGTTTGCTTTCAGTCAACATCGAATGAGATGACAATTTACCGTGACGTTACCGTTAAGGAAACACACTCTCCGTGAATATTCCAGACATGTGATACACTCACGCAAGGGCACTTTTATAAATGCACGATGATGCTTTTGTTATAAAATAACATGAACGTAATATGTCACACGTTTTCTTAAATAACCCAGACTTCTATTTAACTGAATTTTATAAAGTACAAAATTTTAATAAAATTACTAATAAAAAATTTAAATTATTTTTATTAAAAAATATTTTTATAAAAAACTAATATTTGTACTAAATAAAAATATTTATAATAAAAAATAATTTTTAAAAAATATTTGATATTAAAAAATATTTTTATTAAAAAATAATATTTATATGAAAAAATAATATACTTTCATTTGAATAAAAATTCTTTTAAATAAAAATTCTGCTTATAACTTTAATTAAATAAAAATTCTTCAACATGAGAATTGTTTAATATCTAAATTTACTTTATACAAAGGTTATTTCTTTTCACGCAGTAACCTTGTTTCTTTTTGTCTCATAACACAAATTATGATTATAATTACACAAATGAAAAAATTACATTTATTCTTCTTTGTTGTTCCACTTTTTAAACTTCCTCATTTGAGGAGAAAATTTTTCATATATATATATATATATATATATATATATATATATATATATTGATCAACATAAGACCTCGCTCATTTTAGAAAAATTTCTCCCTCTATAATTTTTAATTGTAAAATTCTAATAGAATTTTTTTTTTTTTTAATTAAATTTTTAATTAATATCTCACTTCCATATGGAATAAATAAATAAAATAATAAATATTTCCTGATTAAAAAAAATTATACCTTATAATAAAAAAAAAAATTCAATTAAAAATGTATAGAATTTTTTTTTAAAATAAAGTTTCAGTGTTCTGGTTCGACGACCTTGGAAGTCGATGAACTGATACACGCGGAAGAAAAGAGATGCATCGCACGTCTGAAACAATATATAACTGGCTTACTGAAAAGTGTACTACCCAAACGCCCCGTAAATGTCTTTCAAAAAGTTCCCTGCTACGATTAAAGTCTTTGAAAATGTCTATATAGTAGACGTTTACGGGCATTTTGTTGCGGGGCTTTTCCTTTTCCTATATCTATATATATATACGCGTTATGGTTGGAATGAAAAACAAGCGCATTTTACTTGTATATATCTTGTTCGCGAGGACAAGTCGTCGTTTCATCTCTGATGGACAGAGGCAGTAATGCAACTAGAGGAAGCATCAATTTCGCAATTGCCGAGCGTGTATAGTGTAAAGTTAAAAAGTACGAAACATTGCCGGTTGCAATTCCTGACGTGGCACTGGCATCCGCAATCATTTTCATCTCTGGTTCGCAGAGCGTTACGTCCTTGGACGATTATTATGGCACTTTAACTTTTACGTGGAAAGTACAGATCAACTCGACGGGAATATTTTCTTCTAATTAATTATTTTTTTTATCATTATTATTATTTTTGTGTGAAAATATTTGATGTTTCTATACAGTTACGGAAAAAGCAATTCTGTTTTCTATCTAGTTTCTATCTAGCTTAATTATACTGAAACTAGCTGGAAATGTAATGCTACGATCAGCAAGTTTCTAGATAAGCAAACTATGTGGAAACTATCCAGAGCATCTGGAGTATTTAGAAAGATTAGAATAGTTGTACTATCTAGTTTCTAAATATTTACACTATGTGGAAACTATCTAGTTTCTAGATAATTCAATTATGTGGAAACTATGGCCAAACTATTTGGTTTCTCGTTACTTAACCTACATGAAAACTATATAGTTTCTAGATAATTAAACTTGGTAGAAACTATATAGATTTTAGATAGTTAAATTATGTGGAAACTTCCTAGGTTCTAAATACTTTAATTGAATGAAAACTATCTAGTTTTTATATAATTAAATTATGTATAAACTTTAGATAGTTAAACTATCTAAAAACTTTCAAGTTTCTAGATAGTTAAACTGTTTAAAAACTTTCTAGTTTCTAGGTAGTAAATCTATCTAACAACTGTTTAGTTTCTCGATACATAAAGTGTTTGAAAATTATCTAGTTTCTCGATACTAAAACTATATACAAACTATCGAGTTTTTAAATAAATTAATTATGTAGATACTATGTAGTTGCCGATAGTTAAACTGTCTGAAAACTTTCTAGTTTTCATACAATTAAACTACATGAGAACTATCCAGTTTCTAGATACTCAAACTATATAAAAACTATCTAGTTTCTAGATAATTAATCTACATGAAGACTCTCTAGTTTGTAGATACTTAAACTATACGAAAACTACCTAGTTTATAGATACTTAATCTATATGGAAACTATGTAGTTTGCAGATAGTTAAACTATGTGAAAACTTTCTAGTTTCTAGATAGTTAAACTGTCTAAAAACTTTTTAGTTTCTAGGTATAGTTAATCTACCTAAAAACTGTTTAGTTTCTCGATACTAAAACTATATACAAACTATCTAGTTTTTAAATAATTAAATTATGTAGATACTATATAGTTTACCGATAGTTAAACTATCTGAAAACTTTCTAGTTTTCACACAATTAAACTACATGAGAACTAGAATTATCTAGTTTCTAGATAATTAATCTACATGAAGACTCTCTAGTTTGTAGATACTTAAACTATACGAAAACTACCTAGTTTATAGATACCTAAACTATATGGAAACTATGTAGTTTTCAGATAGTTAAACTATATGAAAACTTTCTAGTTTCTAGATAGTTAAACTATGTGGAAACTTTCTAGTTTCTAAATTATTTAGAAAGGTCAGAACAGTTATACTAAATAGTTTCTAGATAGTTAAAAGTGTGTAGAAACTATCTCGACTTTCTTGCCAATTTCTGACTACTAAATTTGAAAAATCGCGCCAATATCTTTTCGTCAATTTTTTTCGGTCAATTACAATTTCGGACAATTGAAGATTTGTCGTTTTAAGCATTCTATCAAGTAAAAAATCGTATAAATAAAAATTCGGACTAATGAACAGAAAATTCTGACATTTGATAAATCCGAAGTACATAAAGAAAAATTCCGTAAAATAAGAATTTTGCTAAATTAAAAAATTCCCTACCTAAAAATTTTGCAAAGTTAAAATTCTCTTAAAAAAAAATTCCGTCAAATTCCAATTCGAAAAATGAAAATTCGTCTAAAGAATAATGATAGCTCCTAATAAAATTTTCTAAAATGAAATTTGTAACTAATTTCTTTTAATAATCCTTAAAATTCTTCAAAAATTAACACACGTTTATCATAGTTTTGTTCTCTCTTTCTCTTTCTTTTTATCATTCGTCTATGTTTCTGGGAAATTTTGTTTTTAGTCTAACGGGAAGAAAATGAGGGATAATAGAATAGAAGTGCTCACTTTCTTGCCATATCCAATGCCTGAGAGTGTTGGAATTACACTGTTTTCTGCTCGTCTCTCTCTCTCTCTCTGTTTTTTTTTACATGAGAAAAATCTTCTAATTTTCTTCTCGGAAGTCCTCAATATAATATCTCGAGTCATAAATTTATTTTTATGCGCGGAAACAATTTTTAAAATTATATATGATTTAACATAAATTCTTAATCCTATATAATATCTATCATTTCGTGAAAATTTTTTCAAATTTTTTATTTCAAATAAATAAAAAATAAATTTTCACGAAAAAAAAAGAGAAAAATAGTTTCACAAACCATAAATAACACTCTAAACACGAAATTGGTGATTATTAACCCTCGACCTACAGAAGATGAGACTTTCATTCGTCATAAAAATCAAGTAAAAGTTCATTGAATTCTACCATTGTCTACATATATATTGTAACAAATCTTAAAAATTAATAAACTAACAACAATTTACGACTCACATATATGTAATGAAAACAATAATAATAATATAATTTTTCCATTAATACATACATCAAAAAAAATATGACGTTCATGTCTTTGTTAATTTCAAGACTTTCTAAAATTTACATCAAAAATATTATAATGTCAGACATTTTCTACAGGGAAAAAAAAATTTTTTTTTTCATTGATGATATATTATCGGTTTGTAATCTATGATCAAAAATTCTTCAATTAAATTTATTATCGGATACTTTTTTTTTCTCTCCTCCCCCTCTAAAATGTCTATAGGAAGGTATTATTAAAGAAGTATGTTTACAACAGGATGCATATTATTATTATCTTTAAAGACCGATGCATAACTCGACATTGACCATATAATGTGAGGATCATCATCATTGACTTGGATACGCTTTCTCGAGTCAGTGCCAATGATTATATTAGAAGAAACGACATAAAAGAATAAATTTTCATACTCGACTGAACAAACCAGAATTTTGTTGTTTAAAGCCATATAATTATTTCTACCGCGAAAAAAAGCTCACGAGAAATTTTAAACTTGATTGGCGTTATTTAATTTATTTATACATATACGTAAAAAAAGGATCGTAAAATAGAATATAAAAATTGTATCTATTTTTATTTTTTTTATTAATTATCAAATACACTGAAAAAAAATTTTATTTGGTTCAAATACTCGATTACTTGACTATTATCAAATAAATATTTATTTGTATCATATAATTATTATTTGAGTCAATTAAATGATATTTGTTTCAAATACAGAAATTATTGGTTCAAATACAATTTATTTAATTCAAATAAAAATTATTTGGATCAAATAAATATTTATTTGATAATACTCAAGTAATTGAGTATTTGAAACAAATAAATTTTTTTTTCACTGCAGTGATATTTAAAGAAATATATAATTTAAAAAAATGTAATTTTGTCATTTTATTATTTTTTTAAATTATGCCAGAAAATTATTTATTTAAATTTATTTAATTCAAATTTATTAGTTCAAAAAGTAAAGCATAAAAAAAGATATAGAAATACCTGTATGACAAGTACGGCCTTTAATTATCGTTTTATATTTATCAGTTACATAATCCAAGTCCAAAGTTATTTTCAATTTCTTTACGCTAATTATGATAAATGTGTAAATTGATAAAATGCAAAATAATATTTAATTTTAATGTAAGAAATTTTTTTTTAATGGTCTAGAAAACTTCACATAAACCAGTCGTTTTCTTTTTACACAATAATTTTTTTTTTCTTTTTTTAATTCTCTTTTTTATTTTTTTTCCACATTTAAAAAATGAGAAAAAAATTAATTAAAGAAATAATTCTTTAAGAAGATCCGGAAAATTAATGATCATCCTGTATATATATCACAATCTTGCTTAGAATTCAATTGCATAAGGATCTATTTGTCTTGAAAGAATCTCATCTCATCGCGAAATCGAATTATCGTTAATCTCGCGAGAGAGCAAAAAAAAAATGAAACTCTGTACATTTATTCCTATATACAAAATTACATAGTATGTATTTATCCTTCTTGTATGTGTATATATATATATATGTATTACGTAAGTTATGTAATCCGGCGTACTTAATTTCGACGACGACGACAACGACGACCCAAACCAAGAATGAAAATAAAAGAATAAAAAAAAATGAACAAGAAAAAAAATCACTCGAGCAACATTTATAAATTAAGAATCATCTTACAGTGTAATAAATTCCATTGCAATTTATGGTGACCATATACGTAAGAAATTAAAAAAAACTTGTTTCGCCAACCATAAAGCACAATATTTTAATTCATCCTTGAATATTTTCGTGTATAACTCTTTTTTTGCTGATCATTTAAAACTTTTAATTTAATTGTCATTTTTTTATTTATTGTATATTTTTATATCCACGTCGTATGTATTTAAACATTGTATATATATTCAATTTGCGAAAATAAATAATTTAAAATTTATTTATTTTTATTTAATGTAAATAAATAATTACTTATAAAATAATAAAATAAATAATAATAATTAAAAATTTTTCTATATTTTCAAATATTGAAAATTGAAAAATAATTTTTATTTTTCTATTTTTTTTTTATTGCCATTATCAATTAGTCAGATTTGAAAATTATTACACTTTCGAAATGAAAATTTATTATCAAACTAGTGGAGTAAAGAGAAATTGTAAAATTTGTTACTTATCCACAGAAATTCCCACAGTGAGAAAAGTAATCACTAAATCAAGTGGACTCATTTACTTAATAAATTTAACATGACGGAAGCTATTTTCTTTAAATACTCAAACTAATCCTTCAGATGCAAAAAAAATATCTTCCCAACAAGTTCAATATTTTTTTTTGCATACAACTTTTCTTTTACAATTTATTATTTATTTATTCTTTATATTATTTTTCTATTATTATTATTTATTATTATTATATACAAAATAAAATTATTTGAATCAAATAATTTCTTTCCATTGCAGTTAATTTTTTTTTTATTATTCCATCTAAATTAAATTCATATTCGTCATACGCAGTTAAAAAATAAAAAAATTACAATTCTTGTTACACTGTGAATTTTTTTTCTTCTTTTTTTAAAAATTAAAAATAGCCTCGTATAAGTTATAATTATTATACATTATATATACCCAAGTAGAAATGTGCCACTGGCATAGTACTGACCCAACACTGCCAGTCAGTATAACGGTACTGACTGCCGTACTGGGCCAGTAGTGGACCAACCCTGGCTGGTAACGCTGTCCAGTACTGATTTTGTCCCGCTCACCAGTACTAACGTAGTACTAGAATAATACTGGCATAATACTGGCAAAGTACTCATCCGGACTTAAAATCTCACTTTTTTACAAAATGCTAAAACACGCTTTCCAATGCAAATTTCATCCTTATTAGCTTATTACTCCCATTTTTACCACGAACAGGTAATGTGAAGCCAATAATAGTTAATGTTATTTAGAATATATAAAATATTATTAACAATAAATAATTAAAATAATAATTATCATTTATATTAATTAAATTATTTTATTTTTAATAAATTATTTTACAAAAAATAATTTGTGTTGTAAATTTTTTTATTTTTTTAAATTCATAATATTTAATTTTTTTTACTTTGCACTTATACTTAATTTAATAATTATTTAATAATTGATATTACACATGAACAAATATTGTACTTATAACACTTAAAACTAAGAACGAAAAATCTCGCACGCATGGGGGATCGAACCCTAAACCCTTGGAACGCAAGTCAGATACGCATACCGCACAGCCGCGCTGGCTTGAAGTGCTGACTTGAAGTAGTTCACCTAATACAAAAGTTTTGATTTCAAAATTTGTATTATCTATTGATCACGAAAATAAAATGAATTTATTCTTAAATTTTTTAAACTCATAAAATTTTTTCAATTTTTACAAAGATTTAATGAAATAAAACTGGATATCAATTTCAGTTAAATATTTTTAATAAATTATTTTTACCGTAAATAATATTAAAACAGACAAAAATGATTGATGAATTACATAATTAAAAATAAGTTAATAAAAGACGACTGTAAAATATGAATGGTGAAAAATTTTTTAAATTTAATATTTAATTATTAATAATATTTAAAAATTACAGTGAAAAAATTACATTTGCTTTATTTTTAAAACTATTAGAAAAAAATTCTCAACTTATTGTTATTGTATGCATGATAAATAACTTAATGCACATATTTCAATGAGTACTAAAATAACTAAAAAAACATAAATATATTTTATATAGGTATATAATAATACATTACAATTACATCCAAAATTTTGAGGGAAAGTATTCGAAAGAAATTAATATACATTTTTTTAAATAAAAAATCATCGTTTTCTACCTATTGAAATAATTTAAAGATTTTTTCATTTAATGTTTTTTATCACCGACATAGTACTGATTCGGTGTGAATGACAGTGTACTGACAGTACTGGTTTTAATATTTTTTTACCTCCGACATGGTACTGATTCGGTGTATTAGTCTGTACACTGCCAGTACTGAAAGTCAATACCGACAGCCAGTATTGGATCAGTACCATGCCGGTGTTTAATTACGGCGAGCTACGGATATTTCTACTTGGGTAGAGTTCGCGATATATTAAAATACTTAAAAGTTCGCATTCTTTCTATACCTATCAAAGGCTAAATATAATTTTCGATTTTGCGCTATAACGTTTCCTTTTTGATATTTATGTCGATTACTCACACATACACACTGTCTTGTCAAGTTTAACGATCACGTTTGCTTATCAATCATGTGAATATTAGAAAATGGAATGTTGCTTATATATATTAAGGAATTCATTATATTATTTGTCTCGTTTCTATATATATATATATAGGTACAAACAAATTTATATCTTGATGGATTGTGAAGACTGACGATTATGTTGATTACTTCTTGTGATTTATGAAAGCAAACGTGACTTGACTATTACAATGGAAAACTTCTATTAACGAAAAATATTGTCCGATATTTATGCAATTTTTCCGATTTTCTATTTTGAAACTGTAAATTTTGACTTTGCATAAAATAATAATAATTATTATGTTAATCAAAACTTAAATCTCCGAGTAAATTTATTATAAAATACTCCCTAATTTGAATTATTTCTACTAATTTTTAGTCAATTTTTCACAAAAACTTTAGTAAAAAAATATATTATTAATGAATCAAATACTTTACTAAAAATCACTACTAATTTTACTAAAAATTATTAAAAATTTCTACTAATTTTAAGTTATTTTTCACTAATACTTTAGTAAAAAAAAGTATTACTAAATCAAATAGTAATATTTTACTAAAAATTAGTGAAATAAATAATTAGATAATTAAAAAACTTTCTACTAATTTTCAGTTATTTATTACTAAAATTTTAATAAAAAAAATATTACTAAATTTAATAGTAATATTTTATTAAGAATTAGTGAGAATTTCTACTAATATTTTTTTTTATCAAATAATAATTGTAATATTGAAAATTATTTCTAAACGACTTATGTTAATTTTCATTAAATTTTTGTTTCAGGTAAGTGTCACATAACAAATATCAGAGAATAAAGAATCCAGCAAATTGGGTAAGCAAAAAAAATTAAAGACAGAAAAAATTTTCAAAGACGTGCGGATGCGAGTGTAAAGAGAAAACGTATGAGAAAGTTACAAAAAAAAATTGTGCTATTCCCCCTCCATCATAAATGAATATAAAATGTCGATTATTCAGTTGATTGTTCTAACGGTAATTTTATATTTCCTGTCGGATAAGGTACGATAGAAATTTGAAGAAAAAAAAAAAAAAAGAACTTATTGCCAATAAATAGTTGTAAAAATTTTCTTTTCTTTTTTTTTTGAAAAAGTGTGACAAAGAAAGTCAAACTATCATGTCACCGCGCGCGTTAGACGTCAAGTTTTAATCTCACTGGAAATATATAAATTTATAAAAAAGAGGAAATTCAAGAGAAAATGCACTTCCCTCTGTCATCGTGTGTCACATGTGGCATACATTACACCACCTATACTCTCAGCAATAAAATCCTAATGAATGAACAATTGTGTGAAATTATAACTCTTCCTTTTCTCAAATAAAATCTCATTACAGTTGCATGTTTCTTCCTGCGCGCAAAGAGAAGCGAATGTGCCAGTGAAAGATTTATTTAAAACCAACGAGTTCAAGTCATTGCCTTATTTGTACATTTTAAATTGCGTCCAATTAAAATTCACTATTATAGCGTGCGCAGGGGGAATTAAACTGAAATTTCAAGTAATTGTCATTCAATGAAGCATCATTATTCACTGATTGGTGAAAATCGAAACTTGGACTTGTGACATCAACAATGAGAGAAAGAGAAATTTTAATAAAATCAGGAATAATCTCTTTCATGAAGCACAAAATTAAATTTGAAATTAACGATTTTCGATAAATTCAATGTCAATATTTCTGTATGACATTCTAAACGAGACACAAGAATTAAAAATATATATATAAAAATTATTTATTAGAATTTTTAATGGATAAAAAATTGAAGTTCCATTTAGCCGAATTTTTATTTGCTCGAATTACTTTTTGACATAATTTCCATTAAACTGATTTTATATAATATACAGAATTTTTATATAGCCGAACATTTACTTTCCACAATTTCTATTTAAATGAATTTTTATTTAGCAGAATTTCATTACATAGAATTTTTATTTAGCCGAATTTTTATTTGATCAAATTCTTATTTGACAGAATTTCCATTTAACACTCAACCAAAAATTCATGTAACAGAATTTCTTATTTGATCGAATATTTATTTGACAGAACTTTCATTTGTTCAAATAAAAATTTGGCTGAAACATTTTGGCGCCAATTATATAACCAATAAAAATTTTCTGGATAATTTCTGATTGGTTATTTATTTGTACATACGTATCCAAAAGTTTCTGACGGAATTTACTTCAAAAAAATGAAAGTTTCGTCAAATAAAAAATTCTGTTAAATGAATTTTCGCTTAAGTACAAAATCTAAAATAAGAAAAATCATTTTTCTAAAAATTCTGTTAAATAAAAATTCGAATATTCTGACAACTAAAAATTCGTTCCAATAGAAATTCGGGGAAGTAAATGTTCGACTGTATAAAAATTCTGTAACATACAAAATCGGTTTAGTGGAAATTCTGTCAAAAAGTAATTCTAACAAAATAAAAATTTTGACAAATGAAAATTCGAACAAATAAAAATTCTAAGAAATTAATTTTAGACGCCTTTTCTAAAACAGATGACAGGTGAGGCAGTGCTTTATATATATTTATATAGAGAAAGTTTTATTCGCGTTGAGACAGGTCACGAGTCGCCTTGGGTCGCGCCTCCCTGTTCTTTTTTTAGAGGTCAAGTTCGTAACGTCGTCCATGTAATGTCTGTGTCTGCTCGACTGTCTACTCTATACTATATATATATACTTTTATTTTGTCCTTGCACTGAACATGAAGAGCGCGATGACAAGAGATTTACATATATATATAGGACGTGAAAGGCATAAAATGACATCTGCACTTTTTTTCCAAAAATATTATCCAAAAGCCCCTATAGAAAGCCGAATAATATTATTAAAAATTAATTCCCTATCCCAAATTAACGTACTGACCGAGTAGTCAATTTTTGATAATCTTATCTCTTTTTAACAAAAAATTAATATTTTTTTCAAATTCTTCTCTATCTCTCACACAAAATACTTCAATATATTGAAAATAATTGTAATTAAGAAACTATTTTATCAAAGAATATATCTTTAAAAGTCCAATGGAATGAAATTCCTGTGAAAGCAGCAAATATATTTTAAGCGAAGAGAAAAAATATTCAATAAACTTATCAACCCGATCGTAAATCAGTAGGGAAGGAGTTTTGCTAACAAACGAAAGTTGTAATGCCGACAATCACCTGATCGTAGATTCGTCTTGTTAATTAGGCGTGGATACAACTATATGTACTTAAAGAACTTACGAAAGAGCGCGCCACTGACCCAATTTTCCTCTTCCATTGAGAGGTTTCCATAAGCAAGTGCACGATTTCGATCATGCTATTAGTGACCTTGCCTGATTTTTTTTAATATCAGTAGTATTCGAAAGCTATTTGGTACATAATATTATATTGAGAGTCATGAGCCAACTCTATTTTTCTTACAAAAAAAAAAAAAAAAAAAAAAGATAAACATCCCACACAAGATCCATTAAAATTTCAAAGACACTATTCATAATATGATCAAAGTCTAAATGGTTTCCTGATAAATATATGTTTACTGTAATATATTTATTTCATGTGTAGGCGACTGTGTAATTTCGCATATAATACATAATTTCAAACATTATAAGAATTATATATAAAAACTATAATATAAAAAAAAATAAAAATATTTAAAAGATCCTAAAGTGTAGGTTTAATAAAGCAATTTCTAATTTCCTCTACACGGAAAAAAATCTTTACCTGGAACAGTTATAAGTTTCACTGGAACAACGATATATTGCACTAAAGCAGCTAAAGTTTTCGCTATTCTAGAGAAACATATCGCTATTCCAAATAAAGATTTTTTTTCCTGTACAAGAATCTACACAGAAAAAAAGGAATTACTTACAGATGCTAACTATCGGATCTATCAAAATTAGTAACCACAGCTAAATTTTTTGCTGTCCCTATATATTAGCTAACATAATTTGTAATGTCAGCAAAACTTAGAAAAGAAAATAGAAAAATCTGACAAGGTCCATATGAGAATTCTATTAAAATTTCTAGTAATATAAAAGCGAATTATTCTTTAAAAATATTTTTTTTCCAATATCAATAAATATTCGATTATAAAAGATCAAAATTAGTCTGAATCAAGAAAAAAAAAAGAAAGAATATCTCAAATGGTTTTTATTAGACAATTTATATATAAATATATGCGAAACATTTATTTATCTTATAGATGTATTCACGTCTGAAAGAATCGATTGAAAATAATCGATGCGCATATATTAAATTGAAATCGTGGCTTAAATATACATGACGAGAGAGAGAGACGTACTTACACAATTGGGAATTTAAATTCAATCACGTAAAAACGACTCAATATTCCTGCACATATACTCAGGGTAAATAACTATAAAAAAAAATTGTATTAACATAAAAGCGTGACACCCACACCCATCACTAATTCTAATAAAAATTATTCTAGACCAACTCCCGAAAGTAAAGATTGGCATTATAAAAGCAGAATTTTCCAAGAAGGAAAATGTTATGCATTATGTATAATAAAGACATTGAATGAAGCTATTTGAAAGGCGAACAAAGTATATACCAGAGATTTTCTATTGAGGAATACAAATCTCTCGATCATTGTCCATTTTGATTAATAGGTCTTCATAGTTATTTCGTGAGATTACCGGACGAGCCATTATGTATATATATATATATATATATATAAACTACAAGGGAGTGGTAGCACTGCTTTTTCTATAAGTCTCCAGCCAACAACAACAACACGCGAGTCTACGTGTTTTAAATGGACACTCCATTCAATTCTCCATTGAAGGATTGTGTCTTTTTTTATATATCTTTTTAATGGGAACACTTCGCGCGTGTCTCGGATTAGAGTCAGACTTCTTTCAAAACGAGAGTGCTTACGGGATTTCCGGTACTTGGTTCCGTACTATGACCGTGTTTACCGAAATATGAACCGAGTATAGCAAAAAAAAAAAAATGGAATTATTCTTTTGTTAAAAATATACAATTTTAAACTATAAACATAAACTATAAATTCATCCAGAGAAAAGTTAATTTCATTTTGTTTGAGACAGATAAAAATATATTTTTCTCAGAGCCAAATAAATATTTGTTTCAAATTAATTTTATTTTAGTTAAATAAAAATTTTACTTGCGCTAAATGAAATTTTAATTGTTCCAAATATAGTGGGACCTCGATTATCCGAATTAACCTAGGTAGGACCGGGTACGGATAATCGAAAGTTATAATATATTATATAATAATATTATAATCGAAAATATAAGAAATATATTTTAAGCACAAAAAATTAAAAGGCATTAAAATAAGCTGCAACGCATATTATTTTAATCCAATTTTGCTTATTTTAATACCAAAATGGATTAAAATAAGCAAAATTGGATTAAAATAATAAGCGTTGCAGCTTATTTTAATACCTTATAATTTTCACAAAAAGTTCGGATAAAATTTTTTACGGTTCGGATAATCGACGTTCCACTGTAAATTTTTTTTTTGTTTAAAACAAAAACTTATTAGGCACAGAGACAAATATAATTTTATTTGATTCAAATAAATTGTGTGTCTCAAATATAAACCCCAATAAAATATTTCTCTCCAGTTGTACATTTTTTCCGATTTCAAAATTTCTATTAATACCACACACCAAACCAGACTTGAAAATTTTTTTTTCCTAATTAGAAACTTGTTGTAGACTAAAATACACTTGATTAAACATTTGTTGCTTAAAGTACTTAAAATGTTGTATAGCCCTACTTTTTGAATGAAAGTTCATATATACTTTCTAAAATTAACATTTAAAAAGTATTAGACAAAAAAAATGTTTACTTAAGAAAATTCCATATATTTTAAAATCAATAGAAAAAAAAATCGAGAGTGTTAATGTTTTAAGAATAATAAATAAATGAATGATGATTTTAAAACTGTCAAAGAGTTTCGCCAGTGGAAAAAGAAAAGAATCAATGTAAAAACTTTTTTCTTTTTTTTTTTTTTTGCTGAACAATACTTATGTACATAAACCACAAAAATAACCGCACATCGAAAGAAATTTGTGTGCGAGAAAAATTGCGACTGCGGTTATATACCTTTGCGACAGGATACTTTCTCGTTAAGTGTTTTAACCCTGGAACGAATGACCTTTAATTCATTACTTTGCGCGACACTCTTTTAAAGAATCGAGGAAACGTTCAATGAACTTTTATATACAGAGCAGACAGGTGCCTCGAGCAAACTTCGAGTAAAACGATATATAGTCAACTATAATTCTTATAATTACCTACGCATTTATTTTTTTTTTTTTTAAATAAGAAACAAATGCGAGAACAAAAAATTTCTAAAATTTTAGTTTTTATTAAATAAAGAAAATAAGTCGAAAAAATCATACAATTCGAGGCCTGTACATTTGGAAATAACTTAAGAAGAAATAATAAATTAATAAATGGAATGACTCAATCGTTTGAAAAAGTGTGCCATGCATAGAAGATAAGAAATTTATGTCCGAAATTTCTGAATGAGAACAGTGTTATCCTCATATACAAAACCGTTACATGGTACTTTTTGTTCATTCATTGCCTCTCTATATATATATTGTTGTACTCAAGTTTTATTTGCCATAATAATTCTTGCCTGTTAACTAGTTCAATGATTTAGTACTGGGATGTTAACTTTTTACTGATATACACTCAACAATATTAACAATTCATAATTGGTCAAAGAAATCAGATTTCAAAGCAAATGACGTAAGAACCAAATAAAAAGAAGGTACAATTGCCTCCCGGAAGAAATTTTCTATTAAATATTCTCTACAAATATAGAAATTATAATAATAATTATTATTATTTAACTGAATCTCACCTTAATAAAATATTTATAATTAATCGAATTATAATATAAAATTTATAATTAATCAAATTATAATATGAATTTATAATTAAACGAATTTTCCAATTACTATAACTTGCATTCAGTTAAATTTTCCCTTTTTTTATACAAAAGGAACGAACAGAAAAAAAAGAATGAAAATTACTTTTTGACGTTGAATGATAAATGATATTATGCGAATTGTTTTCTTTTTGTAAAAAAAAAAAGATACGTAAAAAATTTTTTATATCGCCATTAAAGTCTTGCAATTCGATTTAAGTAATCCCTGAGTCATTAGCCTACTTTTCTTTTTTTAAAGAGACTTCTTTTCCATCGAAGAATTCTTTGGACAAAAATTTACTCATTCCATCCCTTGGAGCGTTTGTTTAAAGTGAAAATCAATTTACACACATTGTTCATTTATTTATACGACAAGATGATGTGTCTTTAATTTGAGAACAATGAGAAAGTTAAAAAAAAAATAATCTACTCTCGCGATCACTTCTTTTTTGAAACCGTCAAACGTCTATATAGAAAGCTGCAGTGGATATATATCAGAAGTCGATTCAACAACCAACTACGTGTCAAGTGAAAACAATCAACTTTCGATAAAGAAAAGTCTGTCAATATTCGTACATCAATCTTTTCAAATGATCAAGAAAAACAGAATAGAAAAAAAACCGAACTTTTCACTTAATTGAAAACAACAATCATATTGTCTGACTAAATAAATATTTGAAAATGATTTTTCTAAATCATTTTTTGTTTTTTCTTGAAGATATTTTAATTCATTATTATAGTAATAATAAAAAATAAAATTCAAAATTAAAATACCTACATTAATTGTATTATTAAAGTTAATGTATTAAAATAAATTAATTATATTAGTTAATTCTATTATATTAATATATAATAATTATAATACATTAAAACATATTAATTAATATAATAAAATATATTATAAAATATATAACATAAAAAATATTAAAGTTTGCAAAGAAACTCGTTCGTTATATTATTAAAAAGAGATTTGCAAAAAAAAATTTTTTGCCTCACGGTATAAACGTGTTAATCGAATCAAACCCTCGGGCATAGAATCATCAGTCGAGTAATAATATTCATGTATAAAAATTCATAATATTCGTTATAAACTTATTTATTGGGCATTTTCTTTTTTTCATTCTCGCAAAGAATTTTACGATCAACGTCTCTTGCATAAGTAATGTATAAAATGTATATAAAATACCTGAATATCACTTCCTATATTCAATCCATACTCTGTCCTCAAGTCTGCAACCATTGGATTGGAATGCATTCTGCAACAAACAAACAATTTTTTTTTTTTTGTTAATTAATTTAAAAATACCATTCTTATGTTATAAATGAACACTTTTATGTTTTTGTATATGAAAAAAAATTCTGTAAATATTTGCATAACTTTGCTCTTTTTATTTTGTATTCAATTTTATTTTTTTCATTTCTTATATAATGAGAAAAAAATTAGTTAATTATTTAATTAAAATAATTATTAATTAATAAATAATAAATAATTCATTAAAAATAATTTTAAAAAATCATTTGAAAATATTTTTTTAAACTAATTTTGTATAATTAAAGTTTTATATTGTTAATCAAGGGAAATATTTTCATTTTATTATTCTAATTATTTGCCTCACAATCAGTTGTGTCTATAAAATATTAATTATGATTGCTCGTGATTGCGTTTACTATCAGAAGATAAAATTTTCTTGCATCAGCGTTTTTCTATGACTATTTTATTTCAAAGTCTGTGAATCAATAAAACCTTTAATACGGTTATTTTTAATAGTAGTCTCTTTCTTTTAACGCAAATGATGAGCTCGTATATATTTTTTTTTAACAAGTCAAGGGCGCAACTAACAAACGTATAATTTGCCATAGTGTAGTGTCGTTATATAGCATTGCGTAGAAAACTATTCGGGAAATTTAAAAACAGTAAAATAATCACCTTTTAATTTTAATTTACTCATTATATTTCATTTTTATATTCGCATAAAATTTTTTATTGTTGTTTTATTATTCTTATTATTATTTTAATTATAATATAATAATTATTATTACCACATATATATTTTTATCGTTTTCAAGAAAAAGTATCTTCTATTTTATTATCAATTCTCAAGATTGTCATTAAAAGGAAAAGTAGAAAGACAAAAATTTTATTTAAGAAGCGTTCAATATTTTTTTTTTCCTTAAAAAACTAACATCCTCTTTCGCATTCTCTTCCTGCAGGTAATTTATTATTATACACAAGTTACGAAACACTAATTAGAATATAGTAAAGAAAACGGTCATTTCTACCCCTAGTGAGTAAAGTTGTATTTTAAACACTAGTAAACAAAACGGTCACTTTTACCTCTAGTGAGTAAAGTTGTATTTTAAACACTAGGCAGAAAAACGGTAATTTCTACCTCTAGTGAGTAAAATTGCTTTTTTCTACACTAGGGAGCAAAACGTTCATTTCTTCCTCTAGTAAGTAAAATTGTTTTTTTTTGCTACACTAGGGAGTAAAAAATTTGTTTCTACTTCTAGTAAGTAAAATTACATTTTTCTACACTAGGGAGCAAAACAGTAATTCCTACTCCTAGAAAGTATAGTTGCTATTTAAATACTAGGGTGCAAAACGGTCATTTTTACCGCTACAGAGTAAAATTGATTTTTAAACACTAGGAAGCAAAACGGTCATTTTTCCCTCTAGTGAGTAAAGTTGTATTTTAAACACTAGGGAGAAAAACGGTAATTTCAACCTCTAGTGAGTAAAACTGCTTTTTTCTACATTAGAGAGCAAAACGGCCACTTCTACCACTAGTGAGTAAAATTGCTTTTTTCTACACTAGGGAGCAAAACATTCATTTCTACCTCTAGTAAGTAAAATTGTTTTTTTGCTACACTAGGGAGTAAAACGTTTGTTTCTACTTCTAGTAAGTAAAATTACTTTTTTCTACACTAGGGAGCAAAACAGTCATTCCTACTCCTAGAAAGTATATTTGCTATTTAAATACTAGGGTGCAAAACGGTCATTTTTACCGCTAGAGAGTAAAGTTGATTTTTAAACACTAGGGAGCAAAACGGTCATTTTTACCCCTAGAGAGTAAAGTATCCTCTTTCAATACTAGGGAGAAAAACGATCATTTTTTCCATTATTAAAAAAAATAATATTTTGAATCACCTATAACATGGATTTGTGCAATGAAACATAGAAAATAACGAATTTAATCATTGTTCCATTAAAGAAATTAGCCTAATTGAATGTTAAATTAAGGTTCTGGGTTTGTTTAACATTTAACGACTCTATATGTATATATGTATACGTAAGTTTCTCGCGCGAAGTCCATTCAAGACGCGATTATATGGCCCGAAATAATTTGTTTGGTCAGTTACTGGCGTGTGCCTTCAATGGAATATATGGACAATAATTTCGCGGTACTTCCGGACAGGTGGAGTAACGGGATATACTGGAATTTAGGAAGGCCGAAGCCTCAAGCTGTATACATCTCATCTCACACAGTTTATATATATACATATAAACAGAAACACATTATTTACATGCACACAAATACAAAGAAAATTTCTATAATCAAGGCGCACGTGTTCGCGTAAATGTCCACGACACGCTCTCCCATGACGATCGAGTTCATCTCTCTTTATATATTATATATATATATGATTTCTTCCTAATTTCTCATCATCATCAAAATCTTTATTATAATTTATAAAACCATTATTAATATTTACTGTTATGATTAAAATATAATTATATATTTTTGCACTTTAATTCTCGTAATTTGTCACTAAACATTTCTATAGATGTAATTTCTTTGAAAAACTGTAAAAATGGATTTTAAATTACAAATAATTTCATTATCAATGTGAATTTATCTATATAGTTATCTATGTATATACATTATAACTGTTGATGAGAATCTATCTTTTACGTATCATTTAGCACATTCAGTAATGTTGGGAATTCAAGAAATTTTTGCCTTAACTTTTCTTTATAGGATTTATAATATACGTGATAACGGAAAAGCAATCTTTCATCTGGTCAAAACTTTATCAGAGCAATTTTCTTCAATTATAAATTAGCAATGCTTGAAATTACATTTATTTCAATTTAACCGGTTTTCTATAGAAAATTTCTTTAATTTTTCTAATTTCACAATTTATTTTAAATATTTTTTTGTGCCTTTAACTGAAAAAAAAATAATATAGAATTGACACTACGATAAGATTATATATTGTATACAATCGGATTTTTCTTTTTTCATTCAAGACACAAAAAAGTCAGTTTTAATTAGCTAAATTGGATTACACATTGGCGTGTAATAATTTGTTAGATAAAATGAATTCCTTGAAACTTGTTCTCATCTTTCGTTCTCAAGGAAGGCGTATACAAGTATTAAATATTAGTCTTGTTTAGATAAAAGCGTGTGCCAATGTTGTTTATAACGAATTCGCGTGCCATCTTACCAAACCGCTCTTTTTCTATACTTCAAAAAGGGAAGTGCCAATTAATATATATAATATATATATAACTATATCAATTTTATAATTGGACGACAAATATCGTTATAATGAAATAAAATATAATAAAAATAATTAACCATATAGTATATATATATATATATATATATATTAACAGTTCCTGGTATAAGGAGAAATTTCTTTTTCTATAGAATTATCTCTAATCGAAACCATTGACAAATGATAAAAATAATAAATCTCTGTCTATGAAAATACAATATTTTTTACATAAATTATAATCTAACTCGTTTTCAACTTGTTAATTAATATTTTTCAGTAATTTTTCTAATTTATTATAAATTAGATCTCTGGCAAAAAAATGTAAATTTTAAAATTCTAACTGAATTCTAATATAAAAATAGAGAATTATAAAAAAAATAACGAATTTCTAGGACTGTTGATGGTCCAAAAGTGGAAGAGCACTGGCGTTTAAATCGCCCCATTACTGTGCCAATATTTACGCTTATTATCAAATATTTTAATTTGTCAAAATTGTAATCATCGAAAAACTAGGCCAATATTGGCACCAATTTCAGTAATTCTAATTTGATGAAATTGGGCCAAATCTCGGCTCAATACTGGGCCAATATTGGCAACGATTCTCAGTAATTGTAATTTGCTAAAAAAAAAAAAATGGACCGTATATGAGCTCAATAGTGGGTCAATATTGGCACCGATTTTCAGTAATTCTAACTTGCTGAAATTGGATCAAATCTCGGCTGAATAGTGGGCCAATATTGGCACTGAAACTCAATTCAATACTGGGCGAATATTGGCAACGATTCTTAGTAATTATAATTCGATAAAATTGGGCCGAATTTCGTCACAATACTGAGCGAATATAAGCACCGATTCTGGTTAATACGAATTTATTGAAATTGCACTAAATTTTGGCCCAATAGTGGGCCAATACTGGCACCAACTCTATTCTAATTTTTCAAAAAGGGGTTGAATATCGTCAGAATACTGGTTCAAAACTGGCTCTTATTTTCAGTAATTCTATTTTGCTGAAATTTGATTTAATCTTGACTCATTAGTGGGTAAATATTGGCACAGAATCTTAGTACTTGTAAATTGCTGAAATTTGGATCGAATCTCGTATCAATATTGAGCCAATATTGGCACGGATGCTGAATAATTCTAATTTTCTGAAATCGAATCTCGTCTAAATACTGGGCCAATATTGGCGCCAATTTTAAATTAAAAAATTTAATTAATTTAATTTAATTTTCTGAAATTGTACCGAATCTCGGCTCAATAGTGGTTCAATATTGGCACAGACTCTCTACTCAATATTGAGACAATATTGGCACCAATATTGGCTAAATAATGGCCGTGATGAATTCAGCTTATATCTCCTTAAAAAAATCCAACATTTGAAATTCTTCTTCCAACTGAATTCTTATATAAAAAGAGAGAAGCATAAAAAAATAACAAAACCTTCTTATACACCATATTCTATAAAATTAAAAGGACAACGAGACAGAACTAAACGATTAGATAGTGATATCTGTTAAGATATTGCGGAAATAATTTTCCACATTCTATATATTAGATGTTTGATTAAAAATTTTGAAAGTTGTTGTTCAGGCTTATAATTAAGAAAAAAAAATTAAATGATCTACCATTGCGGAAGTGTTAAACAGAAATATAGAGAGAGAGAGAGAACTAGTCTTCAACTTGTTGTTCAAAAGTAAATTGAAGCACTTCAACCATCATAAAATAGCCAAGACCGTAACTTTTATTGTTGATCGTTTGATATACCAGTTATAATCATGTACAACCTAATTATTGGATGCACATTTTTAAAAAATATATTCAAAGGATTACAACCAATTTAACCACGATCGTTATACATAAATTGCAATAAAATAGTTTCTGATATAGAAAAAAACAAGAATTTCATATTTTAACAATTTTGAATCACGTGGACTCGCACGCATATGACGAAGCCTCCACAGGTGCAATGATTTATCGACTGTATTATTAACAAATATAATAATATTTAATCATTATCTCCGCAATGATTTTTCGATAACGATAATTTTTGCGTAATATTATATATATATTTGCCTCTTGGCAATGTGATTTTCCCCCATATACTGAGAATACATATATATATGCAATAACAAAATTCACGTATATAAGAACATAAAATTATTCATTGACATTATTTCTAAACAATATAGTAGTGGAAATATAATAGAAAACTATTATTGTTTCTAAACGATGTTATTTCGCAAGTTCGATAAAATGAGATTTGACATTAAATTTTTTTTTAACATTCTGAAAAATAATACTTTTTTTTTTAGAGTTACATATTATCAACGAGGTTAAAAAATAAATTTCGTTAATTAATAAAGTTCAATATAATAAAATTATATTTAAAAATATATAAAATTTCAAAATATTCTTTATTTTTTAATAATTTAATTTTAGTTTTTATTATTTTAATTTCCCTTATTTTGAGAAAATTATTCGGCACTCTGAAGCAATATGGACTCTTTAAAAGACGCTATTTGGTTGAAAGACCGTAATTAACAAGAAAGAAAGAAAGAAAGAAAAAGAGAGAGAGGGGGACTTCATTACAACTCACATGTCTGAAAAACTCCGATGTAATTACATAAGGGCTTCTCCAAGATGCAGAAACACTTCTTATGTAATCCCCTCTGATTTCATTTCTCATGCACACGCAAAAAAGACACAATTTACACGAGAAAATTCTGAAAGAATCGCTTCTATATAAATTTTAGAACATTAAAATTGAAAACTACCAAGTCGAGGAAAATTTGCATTTAATCGTGACTGCTTCCAGAAATATACGGGTTTTTCGTGATAAAAAATTTTTTTTCGACAAGAAAATATTTAACGTTTTGAAATCGCGGTACCAGTACTAAATAATTTTATTTTTATTGTATATTTTTCTGTCCCAAAATTTATTTATTGGAACAAAACACCGATGAATATTTTAATTATAAAAAAAAAAGAATAAATTTTCTAAATTCCCTTTGCTTGAAAGTGGATATAAAGCAGTTTTTTTTTAATGCTCAATAAGCAAAACTTGCGTGTGTACAAATGCGGGCTCAATTGAAAAAGTCTCGAAGCGTATACAAACTTTGTCTTACGAAATCGAGCGATGACATCACATTTTCTTTATACAATCCCAAACCCTATAGTCCATTCACAATCACCCCATTGTATATATGGTATTCGCTTCGATCGTAAAAGTATACAATTACAGACTTTTAAAATTATAAACATTAAAGGATTCTCACATTTCCAATTATTTTACGAGAGAAAATAATGACACGTTAATAAAATATGAAATACACCTTAACATTATATTTATTGTCAAGAAATGTTGGCGCAGAAAATAAAAAAAAAAATTATGTACAAATTCTTTGCTTAGATAACAAGAAACATGATTTTCATCTTCCGTATAACCAAAAGTTGAATTTTTTTTTTTTTTTCAAACAAACTGTATCTCACATGCTGTCCCATAAATAAAGGGATGGCGCGGAACAATGCGGTATATACCGCATATAGTCCTGAAACAATGGTACACGTGGGGGAGAAAGAGAAATGAAATAAAAATCAAAATAGGCAAAGAGAGACAGAGAGTACAACAATGGAAATAATAACGATGTGTTTGCAAAAGCACACACACATTCACAGAAAATAGGAGTGTCGTTTTGGTTTAATCGTTTCACAACACTATAAATGCAAATTGATATAAAGAAATTTTTAACAATGTATAAAATTATAATATTCTGATCTCATTGGCACAAACAGATTTTATACAAATGGAAAATTACAAAAGAAAATTGAGTCAAGACAAAAGAAAAAAATTTTTGCCCTTCTTTATTATTTAAAAAATGCAAAATTATATACAAAATATATAGAAATATATTAATATATAAATCAAGGTTGATTGTCCATTTATTATAACATAAAATTATAAACGCAACATTGTAAAAATTGAGAATATAATTGATCTGTTCTACAGCATTATTGCGAACCAAAATTAAGTTGAAAATGAGTCTTTTGTATTCTAAATTATCGATGAAACATAAGATGCCAATAAATAATCTATATTGCTCAACTAAAATATAAAATTTTACCGCACATATATATATATATATATATATATATATTCTGAATCGGCAATTAGTGTGCCAATGATTAATGAGACTCTTTCATTTTCATTAATGAACTTTAGTTATATAGTTGCAACTTGATAACTATAACGGCATTTGCATATAAATTGAAGCGAATCTGATACCCGGTTATTTCACTTTCGCATGAAAGTCATACATTTTTATAGAATATTGATCATGATGAGAGTTCGAATAAGATTCCAATTGAGCAACAATATTATCTATTTTCTATTGAAATAGATTTTTATTATTTTCATATTGAAATGTTTCCTTAACTTCAATGATTATTATACTTGAAAATTTTAATTCAAAACTACGAAAAAATATTTTTTATTTTGAGACAAATAAAATTTATTTAAATTAGATAAAAATTTATTTGTCACAGAGCCTAATAATTTTTTCTTTGAAATCAAAAATTTACACTGAAAAAAGGGTTTGGTATTGACAACCAAACGTTTGGTTAGTATTTAAGCAAACAAATTTTTTTTGTTCAATCAACAAAATTTTAATTGTCTCAATCAAAATTTGTTTGACACAACCAAAATTATAAAAAAAAGGATTTTTGTTGTCCTAACTAAAGTTTTATTGAGACAACCAAAATTTTGTTGATTCAATTAAAAAAATTTGGTTACTTAAATACCAACCAAACGTTTGGTTGTCAATATCAAACCCTTTTTTTAGTGTAATTTAGTACAAATAAAATTTTATTTAGTGCAAATAAAATTGTATTCAGTACAAATAAAATTTTTACTTAAACAAAAAAAAAAGTTCAATTGAATTTTATTTCTAACGTCCGTTTGGCTTACATTACAATTAACACTACAAGTCCATTGTAGTGCCAATTGCAATGTGTTCCTTTTCTCTTGTCAATTGAGTAACAATTAATATAAACGACCTGGAGTGTAAATATTTTTACCGAGATTTTCTTTTCTACTTCGAACTCTATCATTAAAAAGCTAGTACATAAAATAGAATATTTAATTTAATATTTTTTTTGAAGTACAATTTTATGCCAAATATCTATTTTAAAAAATTATATTTTTAATAATCTAAATCGATATAAACAAAATAAAGAAAATATATAAGAAATTTCCATAAGCATTCTAAATCTGAATTAGTAGAAATAACTAATTTGAATTTGTTAAATTTAATTAATTAGCTAATTAACTTTTTGATTCTGAATTAGTAAAATTTAATTAATTTCTTAAATATTTTCATTTACTGAAGGTAGTACACTTATTTTCCATAAAGAACCTACGCTTTTTTCTTACACATACAGAATGTATCTATAAAAAAATAATATCCAATTATTTTTTTTTCACAATAACTTTCCATGTCTCTATTGACACCTATAAAAATTGATATCAACTGTCCCATTCATTCGCATAGATAATTTCAAATAATCCTAGAAATACTATATAATTATATATCAAACGCATCCTTATAAAGTTGAAAGAGAAGGTTAAAATTGCCATTTAAATGTATCTTTCTTTCAATTATTTATTTATTATTCCATGAGGTAATTAACAGGTTTTTCTCAATATGCAATAAGTATATTGAAAAAAGCAAAGCAAGACAAAAAAATGAAAACAAGGTGGAAAGTTGATCAATGCAATAAAATGTGTGCATTAATTAATGCTTAAGAAATCTCATGGGAGTAAAGATGGTAAACAGAGAGCGAGAAATTTCTAATCCCAATGGACTTGTTTCTTTAGTTAACCTTATCTTGAAACTTATCAACCTTATAAAAAATATTTTTCGACCAAAGTCTCTCGTATATGTACATAAATATATTGAAGACGACCATACTCATCGAACCGGTTTTTCACATTAAAATTCAAGTTTTGTATATCAACGATAACAGTTGACATTGAAGTTATATACGTGACATGAAGACAGGCAATCCTTGCCAATGTCACCGTTGCGACAGTAATCAAATAAGTGTTTGGATCACTTCAATTATTTTGAGCATGTATCTGTTTGGAATATCTATGAAATATGCGTTGACCAAAAAAATAAAAAAGAAAAACTTGACCAAAAAAAAAAAAAATTACACATACACGATATGTTAATATAACATTTTTTCGATAAAACGAAATTCTCAGATTATGCATGCTAACCAGTAGAAAAAGAAAATTATCAGAGAAAAAAATTGTTGATAAAAGTTGTCATTCATTAATAACTGAAGTGAAAAAAATGTCTTGTTAGAATAACTAGAATTTTGGGACTAGAAATAACTAGAATAACTAGAATTCTGACACTAGAAATAACTAAAATAATTATAATTTTGATACCAGAAATAACTAGAATTCTGTTCCTAGAAATAAATAGAATTCCAGCACTAGAAATAACTAGAATAACTAGAATTCTATCACTAGAAAGAACTATAATAACTTCAATTTTAATACCAAAAACAACTAGAATAACTAGAATTCTGGTCCTAGAAATAACTACAATTTTGATACCAGAAATAACTAGAATTCCGACCCTAGAAATAACTAGAATTACGGCAATAGAAATAACTAAAATAACTAGAATTTCGGTACCAGAGATAACTAGAATTCTAAAACTAGGAATAAATAGAATTCTGGCACCAGAAATAACTAAAATAACTACAATTTTGATACCAGAAATAACTAGAATTCTATCACTAGAAATAACTATAATAACTTCAATTTTTATACCAAAAATAATTAGAATAACTAAAATTCTGATCCTAGAAATAACTAAAATAACTACAATTTTGATACCAGAAATAACTAGAATTCTGACTCTAGAAATAACTAGAATTACGGCGACAGAAATAACTAAAATAACTAGAATTTCGATACCAGAGGTAACTAGAATTCTAAAACTAGGAATAAATAGAATTCTGGCACTAGAAATAACTAAAATAACTACAATTTTGATACCAGAAATAACTAGAATTCTATCACTAGAAATAACTATAATAACTTTAATTTTTATACCAAAAATAACTAGAATAACTAGAATTCTGGTCCTAGAAATAACTAAAATAACTACAATTTTGATACCAGAAATAACTAAAATTCTGGCCCTCGAAATTACTAGAATTTCGGCACTAGAAATAATTAAAATAACTAGAATTTCGGTACCAGAGAGAACGAGAATTCTAAAACTAGGAATAAATAGCATTCTGGCACCAGAAATAACTAAAATAACTACAATTTTGATACCAGAAATAACTAGAAGATCTAGAATTCTGGCTCTAGAAATAACTAAAATAACTAGAATTTCGGCACTAGAAATAACTAAAGTTTTGATACTAGAAATAACTCGAATAATTCAAATTCTGGTACTAGAAATAACTGAAATAAGTAGATTTCTAGTACAAATGACCAAAATTTCGATACTAGAAGTAACTAGAATGAAATGTTAAATATATCCTTACTACTGTTTCCACTTAGAAATAGAAAATCTGGTTAATTTAATAAGAAATTTCCATAAATGATTTTAAAAAACAAATTTTTTAAGACAATTTTTTCTTTTGTTTCAGGGGTCGAGAGGAGAGACCTGCCATGGTTCTAACCGTGACAGAGGACACTCCGGCAGATATGTTGGCTGGAAGCATGGAGCTTCTGGTCCAACTGCCAAGAGATCACAATGTTCAAACGCAAAGAGTCACAGTTCAAAGAAGGTTAGTCAATTTTGAAAAACTGTCTAAGAATATTTCTTGCAAATAAGAAACTAAAATGATTGAACTTTTCGTAAATGAGAAATTTTACAAAATAGAATTTTTTTTCATAACAAGCAGAAAACAACGTATATCCAAATTAAACAAACCCAAACAAAATGCTTCTCAGAATTTTAAGAAATAAATGAGGATTTGTTTTTAGAGAATTTTTTTTTTCTCCTAAACAGGTGAAACGCAGTATTATTTTGTATTTCATGTTCTCTCCCGCATGTGGTTTTGACGCGTTCAAAGAAATGAGAACAATTAATTCCAATATAACCTGTGTACGATCATCGGAGCATACACAACCTGTCGATTCCCTTTTACGTAATCCCTTGACCACGGTTCGCTGCACTTGATATCAGTACTTCGTCCTACTAAGCAATAAAACCAGATCTCCATTCCAAAAAAACGCCTTTTCTTAAACCAACTCTATTTATATTATAGATTATGGTTTATAAATATTATATATATATATATATATATATATATTCATTTACGCCATATCACATTTCCTTTTAGTTACATAACGCTTATATTACCATAAATTAATTTTTAATTTCCATTTAAATTCATATATTTAAAATCTTTATATACTCTAAACAAAGGATATTTTAACGACTCTAGTTAGTATACAAAAATAATAAAATCACATTATGAGTAGCACGAGAAGAGAAACAAAAACACTATTGTTGTAAAAACTTCTGACAGGTAATTTTTCCTAATTATTTTAACAACGAATTGTATGTGTTTCACTCTGGTTTGTATATTATAAATAATGATTACAGTAAAAGAAAATTGTACTGTCAGTGCCGTTTAACAAAATATGCTCTTCATTATTTTGTACTTTCGCTTTTTTCCCCCTTTTGCGCGCGCTCGCGCCTTCAAGAACAAAAGGAAAATTAAACGCGTTTAAGAAATTAGCCTAAAATGATACCACTGTATACAATTTATTATTATTAACTTCAAACTGCGTATTCTTTGGATTAGATTACTTTCTACTTTGTACTGGACACGAGAAATTTAATCGAGCGCAAAACGAACATCTTTTTCACCTTAAATCATTTCTTTTAATGTATTTTTTCGTACTTTTAAGACTTTCACACAAACGAGCTCTTTCCTTTGAAAGTATATCAGAAAATGTTTCATTTCCACTTTTTTTTTTTTTTAACATCATGAAAACTAATTATTAATTTTCTAAATATCAATTTTTGTTACACGTCCATGCTATTAATTTGACAAGAAAATTACATTTATTATAAATATATATTTGAAGAATCTATTAGAATATTCATTTTTACCCATGTAATTCAAGTAAAAGTAGAACGAATTTTATTATCATGCGACAAAAATGAAGAAACGAAGAAATTTTTCTATCTAAATCGAAACAAATTATGCGGAAGGTATTGGCGTTTTTTGCCATAAACCATCATGCGGCATACTACCGTTAAGCGGACCACATTGTCCATAGCAAACGAGAAACATTTCACAAAGTAGGAATCAAGAAAATAAATCAAATTCTCACTTAAGATGTGAAACGCTCCATTTGTCTAACGGTTACGTCTCAAATTGACGGTGAAAACATTTCACCAACAAAAAAAAAATTAATAAATGTTACGAAAAAATTCGTAAATGACAAAAAAAAAAAGAACCAGGAACAAATATTAACACTAAAACAATTAAAGATCAATTTTCAACGACCACAAATTTAGGTATCTTACGCAAAACAAAAAAAAAATAGTAATTACTGTATTTCGTAATCTGTTAAATAAAAATTTGAACTAATTTAGAAAATTAGTTCTCTAATTTTCTATTATATTTTTAAATTAAAAAAAAACGTCATAATTCTGAGGAAATTTGAAATAATTAAAAAAGATAAATAAAATTAAGGTTTTCTATCATAAAATACTAAAAACAATAAATTATCTTTTAAGTGCCTCTTCTTGAAACCTTTTTACTAAATTAGGAGCCAATTATTTTTAAAATGCCATATAATTAACAAAGCAAACATTATAATTGTCACGTCATTATTTTATATGACATTTTGAATTTAATTAGTGACGAAAGAGGACAATTTTAGTCTCGAATTAAAAATTAATATACATATATAGAGACAAAATTAACCCGAATTTACATCAAATTATATTATTTTATATACTGAAATTTGTACTTGTTTTGTAAACAACAAAAAAAACAGAAATAACAACAAATATTATTAATAAAATAACTAGGTTGCATTTCGATGAAAATGATCAATAAATTTTTTAATCTTTTTTCTCTCTAGTACACCAATGATGGACCTTCTTGTACAAGTGGCAACGGCTCACAAATTGGTTGCTTCCAGTTACACCCTTCAAGCTATTGGCGAACGGGGTATGGTTCTACCTCATCAACCTAACACACCAATTGGAGCACTTGATGCACTTCAGGTAAAATATATTGTTAACAACTAGGAAATCCTCTTTACCAAGAATCACGATTTCTTTCTTTTCCTCAGAAATTTTCTATTCATCATATCCCCGCTTCTATCTTATAATCGAGCAAGAAAATCGATTCAACGGATGCGCAACTTTACAAGAAAATTTAATGTGAAAATAAAAGCAGAAAACATATTTTCCAAATCATGAGAAAGTTAATGAAATAATAAAATATTGTACAAATAACTATATAGAATATATGATTTTCAATCAATTATATAAATTTATACTTTCTTCTTTTATGAATGTTATAGAGAAACAGCGAGTCAAATTATATATATTCATATAAGAACCATTAATTTTAGAAACAATTTCTTAATTTTAAATATACAAACAAAATTTATTCAATTCTCGATTTATGAATGAATTTCCATATTTATTATTTTATTTATTAATTAAATTTACGGGCTCAATGCCCTTTGGTACAAAGTATTTATCAATGAATATACAAAACTAAATAACAATTTAACAGATATGCCAACGTACACTGAAAAATAAATTTATTTGATTCAAATAATCGGTTACTTGATCGATATCATCATTTTTATTATTTAAATAATTATTTATTTGTATTAAATAATTATTATTTAATTAAATGGTAATTATTTCAATTAAAATGTATTCAATTAGTACTAGAACAAATAGAAATATTTTGGTACTAGCCAACTTGGAAAGATTCCCCGGAAAGTGCCCCCTGGAGGTTCTATCAGAATTCCACCGGAACTTCCAATGTAATTCCGTCGGAATCCCATCGGAAATTCTTTGGAACTCCGTTGGAAGTTCCGGCGAAATTCTGATAGAACCTCCAGGGGGCACTTTCCGGGGAATCTTTCCAAGTGGGAAAAATAACTAAAATAACTAGAAATAACTAGAATTGTTGTGGTACTAGAAATAACTGAAACAACTAGAATTCTGGTACTAGAAATTACTAAAACAACTAGAATTCTGGTACCAAAAATAACTAAAATAACTAAACTTTTTGTACTAGAAATAACTAGAATTCTGGCACTAGAAATATAACTAAAATAACTAGAATTTTGGTACCAGAAATAACTAGAATTCTGGCCCTAGAAATAACTAGAATTACGGCGCTAGAAATAACTAAAATAACTAAAATTTCGGTACCAGAGATAACTAGAATTCTAAAACTAGGAATAAATAGAATTCTGGCACCAGAAATAACTAAAATAACTACAATTTTGATACCAGAAATAACTAGAATAACTAGAATTCTGGCTCTAGAAATAACTAAAATAACTAAAATTTTGGTACCAGAAATAACTAGAATAACTAGAATTCTGTTACTAGAAATAACTAAAGTAACTAGAATTTTTATACTAGAAATAACTAAAATAACTACAATTTTGATACCAGAAATAACTAGAATAACTAGAATTGCTTGATTATTATCAAATAATCATTTATTTGTATTAAATAATTATTTATTTATATTAAGTAATTATTATTTAATTAAATGGTAATTATTTCAATAAAATTGTACTTGCCTCAAATACAGAAATTATTGATTTAAATACAATTTACTTAATTGAAATAAAAATTATTTGGTTCAAGTAAACATTTATTTGATAATTAATCAAGTAACCGATTATTTGAATAAAACATTTTTTTCAGTATAGCTAGAAAATAGAAATTATGTTAAATTTTATATGTGTCAAAAACTATTAAGACGTTCTTTTTCGTTTAAAAAAAAAACTTTCAAAAATAAATAAAGTTTGAAAATATTAACAAATAAAATATTTTTAAAATAAAAAAATCTTAAAACAACAATTTTTCCTATACATAAATAAATGTTCTTGAAAAGCCAGTGACTTGTAAAATTAAAGGACTAGAACTAATAATTTTCTCAATTGCAATAAAAAGTCAAATATAAAGCTTCTGCTGAATCGATTCTCAGCTTCCTGTTCTATAAGCAAAGATGATATTAAAATTGCCATGCACTGATGAATCTCTCAAAGTCGTTTTCCTGTCATTAAAGTTGTCATCATTATCATCAGTCGCGCACAGTTGTATATCTACAATCTCCGTTTTGAAAAAAGGAGAATGAAAGAATGAATGAGTGAATGAAAAAAGAAAAAGAAAAAATACTCGCGATTGTTAGTGGTCAGTAAAACGACTGCGAAAATTACTCAAAAGAGAGGGTGACTTGACAATTTGAAAACACGAATATTGACACTTTCTTTTCATCCGCAGGTTAAATTACTTCCCAAGCAAGGAACATTCTTATCCCGTAAAACGAGGCAAGCCAACCAACCATTTGAAACAACTTTTCGATTACAGGTGAGAGATGACTTACAAAAAAAAACCAACTACACTCAATTCACATTATTTTTACTCAGCAAAAAAATACTTCATTTAATTTAACCAAAAAAATATATAAAAAAAAAATCTCACATAATAATTTGTTTGAAAAAATATCAATAAACGATTACGTTTCTTTTGCGTCATGATTTCATTAACCGCGCTGATCCTTCTATTTTATTAATTATTACTATTTTTTTCATTCTCTTCAATCGTTATATACTACTTATGCAATTTGATCACTGATTGCCGTTTTTTTTGTCGACTTTTATTGCTTTAATGACAAATCAAAAAATTATGCTGTCTCTTAAATTGTTTCTCAATCGAAAACATTTCAACTTTTATAACCATAAATAAAATTTTTGTTCGAATTTCTTTTCCGTATTTTTTTTTCATGTTAACTAAAATATTGCTATTAAATGAAAATACTATATCGATATTTCATTAATATCCTTATTTAATTTCAATGCCTTTTTTTCAAACTTTATTATTTAAAAAATTAAAAATCCCTTACATAGAAAAAAATGTATTTGATTCAAAGAATCACTTACTTGACTATTATCAAATAAATATTTATTTGTATTGAATAATTATTATTTGAGTCAAGTCAATTAAATTGTATTTGTTTTAAATACAGAAATTGTTCAAATAAAAATTATTTGGTTCAAATAAAATTTATATTTGATAATAGTCAAGTAACCAATTATTTGAATCAAATAAATTTTTTTTCAATGTAGTTGCTGTGATAAATAATTTATATGAACTAACTATAAATAATTATATTATTATAATTCTGATTCCAAAAATTTATAAATACATTAAATTACTATAAATAGTAATAATAATGATAATAATAATTTTTTAGGTTCATCTACCAAGAAATCAATTGTACGTTTCAAGAGTGAGTCCAAAAATGAACTTAGGAGATATTCTCGAGGAAGTGTGCCGCGAGAAAAATCTAGACATTAAGAAGTACGAGCTTCGTCATCCTGGTGAGTATTGAAAAAAAAAAAACCAAAACTAATGATTCGTTTAACTGTTGATTATTGCGTGTGAAATCACATATACATACAGTCTTCAATTATTCTTTTACGAATAAATAAAAATAATAAAAAATAATGATTTATCGTTCTCTCATGCTTTTATCTCTTTTCCACCGAAAGACAATTATTATTATTATTATTATTATTATTAACTAGATAATTAATAGTTTTCTTCATTATATTCAACCACTTTATTATTAAACTGAAAGTATTGTAATACTTTTATGAAATTTAAAGTAAAGGAAAATAAATTTACTTTCTAATAAAAATGTACAGTAAAATTAAAAGTTTGTATACTTTTATGAAATTTAAAATAATTTAAAGTAAATTTAAAGTAGTAAATACAGTAGAATCCCGATTTGGTGGATTGATTTGCTAAACAAGTTTTGTAAACTAAACCGCCCAACCAAAAATTTCAGTATTATACCAAAGTTAACTACTGGCGCAGTACTGGTTCAGTATTGGCTGCCGAGGCTGGTTAGTCTGTACTGAACCAGTACTGGTATTTTCATTGTATCAGTACTGGTGCAGTACCACCCTCCCATTACTGACAAACCACAACTGAGCAAATATTGGGCCAGTACTGGCTCAAATAGATTTTCTTTTTGATTAATACTAGTTTACAAAAAGTTCTAGAGTGAACCTGATAAATCTTTTTGTTTAAATATTTTGTTTATAAAAATTTTTTCACTTTGATTTTATTTTTAAAAATTAAAAGGTATTTTATTTTGCTTTTTTGTGGGTAAAATTATTTAAACAAAAAGTTTCCTGAGACTAATTGCAAAACATTTTGCAAGTTTTTTTGTTTTCAGATATAAAATAAACCAAAAAATTGTTTAAACGATCAAACTAAAAATAAATAAATTTGTTTATAAAAAATTTATATTTTTTTAAATTAAAATTTTAAAAAATTTTCTTGACAACACTTGTTAAAAATCAAAAAACAACTTTTATTTTCTTAAAAAAGTTTTTCAAAAATTAATTTTATGCAAATAATTAAAGTGAATAATAAAATAATTAAATAGCTAATTGTATAATTATATACATTATAATTATTTTATAAACATTTTTATTTTTACTGAACTGTTTTTATATATTATAAAAACTTTGGTTTTATAATAAACATATTTTTATATTTATTTTTTGATTTTTTAAAATAAAAATTTGCAATATATATTAGACTTAATAAAGAATAAAAATTCTTTGTGTTTTCGATTTTATATATAATAAAATATTAATTAGTTAGTTGACTAATTCAATTAATATTTAATTTGTGTTGGGTTACTAAAAATTTCACACATTTTCCTAAAAAAAAGTATATTGCCTGGAGCAGAGATTTCACTAATGCAGTGAAACTTATCTCTGTTGCAGTTAAAGCTTTTTTTTTCGTATACAATAAATTACAAAACTACCAGTACTCAGCCAGTACTGAACCAGTAGTGGTTACCAGTACTGGTGCCAACTCTGGCAGCCAATACTGGTAAAATGTTATCATCCCAAAGTTACGCCAACTCTGGCGCCAGTACTGCGCCATTAGTAAATTTTTGATTGGGCGTGGTCACAGTGTAATTTAAAATCGATTCTTAATATTTCACACGCATAAAATGATTTTACAAATATTTTTTTCAACATTTTATCAATATTCAACTAATAATTATAAATTTTCAAATATAGAGATAGTAATAATTTTCATCTAATTCCTGATATTAAATGTTAATAATCATAGGTAGTTATCAATGAAGTATATGTGCGTAAGTTATTTTATATACAGTGAAATATATAATTGAAAATTGCTTGACAAATAAAGGATAAAATTGCCCTAAGATTACTTTATTGGCCCCAATATTACGTTGGCGAGTTTGATATGCATTTTAAAAGAGTAATTGCAGCGACTAGTTTCGAGATCATTATCCGGATTTTAATGCGAAAGTAATGTGTGGCGAATGTATGATCGAGTCGGATCGGAAATCATCCAATTTGCGGTCTCCCAAGTCATGGACATACACTCATGTCTTTTGATTTCACCTTGGGTTTTTATCAAATTATTTAACTCAATCAGTCCTCATTTTAATGTTACATTTTCCCGATTCTAATTTTCTCTTTTTTTATATTTACAAGCATTTATAATTATTAACTTTCTAAAAAAAAAAAAAAAATCAAAAAATATTTTCGATCATCAGATTATATTTATAAATACTATTTTTTTGTAAAATAAAGATTTATTATAAGGGAAGAAAAATTGAAATGCTTTCGAATATTATGTAAAAACGTAATAAAATAGAATTATAGGGATTATAAAATAGAAATATAATTTAAGAAATAACGATAAAAATAATTACGCGGTAATATAATATTTGATTCATAGGCACGTATGTAAATAATATATTTCGCTAATGACAAATATATTCAACTTTCTTGCAAATATTGCAATTTCAATAAAATAGTAAAAATACGAAAATAAGACTTTCACTCTCGAAAGGGAAGAATTTTTCCCATATTAGACGGATTTGGTGTGTTTCAAGTAAAATCACCACCGGATTTAGATGATGACTTTCGCAAGTGACGGCATTTGTATTCCGCAACAAGGTCTGTAATACAACTCTCAAAGACGGAATTGCATACCTATATAGATTACACAACTGCAATTCACGCGATTAGAAATGAAATTTAGAATTCTTTTTTTTTTAGTAGTAAATACGAAAAAAAAATCCACTAATTAGCAGGAAATAATTTTCGAAAAAATATTTTTTAGTATTAATCTGATCGATTTTTTTTTTAGTTGCTCCATCAGAGCAGTTATCCCTTTTTAATCTGCGGTATCTCCGGTGGTCATTTCTCTGTAAAACAAGTTGGTCTCGTTTCTAAGAGTCGGTCACACGATACAGTTGTTACATTTGTAAGACTTCAGAAACCTATCAATTATGTACGAGACAAAATCCGATTTTCTTGAAATTTTGCTTTGCTTCTGAGTTTTTATTCAAATGGAGGACAATCGATTTAGATTATTATTAATAGAATGAAAATCATCTCACAAAATTTGAGATCCTAATGAAATTTAAAAACTAAAATTCGTTTTTTTTTTTTTTGCAGCAAATCTGGAAGAAATTTTAGATCTGTCACTCTCTCTACAAGACTATCATCTACAAGAAGTGACACTATACGCGAAACAAGGAAGAGTTATAAGTGCAGCTCTCAGTTCACAAGACATAATGGCACTTCAAAAACAAGAGGAGAGAAGAAGACAGCAGGCAAAGCAAAGTGTTTTTGGTTTTATGTTTAAAAAATCAAAGGAAAATTCCTTAAGTACAGATAGTCTTGGTGAACGTAGTGTTTCACCGGCAAGAAGTGACGAGACTGGAAGAAGTTCAAGTCCAATGGCACCACCGCCACGACCACTTCGTAAAAGGAGACCAGCTCCCAAACCACCAGTTTCAACTTCTGTCATTGAAGAGAATAGTGAAAAAGAAAAAATAGTTATTAGTCACAGTCGAAACAGTAGTGACAGTTCTGGTTATCATGAGGCATCAGTATTGAGTGATCATCCAGAATCAGCTGGTAGAATGCCCGAAACTCTTCCAAGAAGAGGGAAAACATTAGATACACCTAGAAATCTTGCTCAAACCTCGCACGCTAGTAAAAGTTTAGGAAATTTGGCTCTTGCTTCCGGAGGACTCAGTCATGGAATTAGCACCACTTCTTTAAGTTCTACTGGTACGTTTTACAAATCTTTAACCTAATTTTTAAAAATCACATCTAAAAAATAGTGATCCATAATCAGCACAAACATTTCTTTGCACTGCCCACAGATTCAAATTCAAGTAAGTAATCTCCTTTCTTTCGAATTTCCACCTACAAAATCTAATTTCAAAATTTCCGATTTCAGGTCAAAGAAAAAAGAGAGCAGCGCCTCCGCCGCCAATAGCAAAATTACCATCAGCAATATCAAGCCAAGCCCTCGAATGTATTGTCGATTCAGAAGAATCCCTAACATCGGACATGGAACTATCAAAACCATCATCTGACATTGCAACATCATCGAAAGCAAATTCAGACATTGCAGTCCACTGTAAAGCCAATTCGGACATCGGTGTTTTCACATTGTCAAAACTTATTTCAAATTCAAAATCACTAACCAATGATAAGAACAACTGGCCAACACGAGAAGCATCAGAGAAGATTGCCGAATCGAAGGAAAAACCAGAAACTTCATCTAAAGAGGATGCGAACCACTCAAAACCAGTTTTAAACACCGAACCTGTAGTAACGAGTGCAAACAAACCTGTAGTTGCCAACGTTAAAGTAGTAAAAAGAGGTAAGCTAGTTCACAGACCCAATAGTATAGACAATAATTTTCCTTCTTACAGTTTTGTATCTAGAAATTCATTCGAAAATGTACTTGAAGTTGAGCCGAGTGAAGAAATTGAACATCACCATTCATCCATATCCCACAGTATGTTTGAATCAGAAAAATCGAAATTACACTCAAAAATCGAAAATTATTGTTACAAACACGAAATTTTACAAAATAAAAATAAAATTCCAAAATGTTCAGAAATTTTTGATTCCAATCGTGCTGTAGGATTTGTGAAACCAATTGTCAAAATTGACTCTTCTCAAAACTTAAAAATAAATTGCGACAAAAAATTACAAAAATCACAAAGTTTCGTTAACAATAATCCCAATGGAAAATTAAATCCAGAAATTAAAAACTGTTCTCGAACATCGAGTTTTAATCGAATTCAAACACCACTTAATATAACAGATGAAAAATCAATTTTAAAATCTTATGACGGCAAATTCTCACGAGAAAAACTTGTGAAAATTCCCACAATTTCCCATCTAGACGACATTGAATGTCATTTGGAAAATATGCCCGAATGCCGAATTTTGGAACCCATTATTGGAAATTATATCAGTGAAAAAAAATATTCAAAAAAAAATTTAAAGTACAGTATGAGTTTTCAAAATTCAAAATTAAAAGACACAAAAATCACTAATTTCGAGCAACCACAATTTTTACTGTCAAGAAGTTTTTCTTCTCGATTAAATTCAAAATCTGAATTAGTTCCAAAATTAGGTGCCTATAGAATGACAGATTGCTATAAAAATCCAATTATTTCAACAAATGAAAAAGAATTTAATTACAATTCATTGGATTCAATTGATTGTGAAATTGATTTTACACCACCGCCTCTCAGTAAATTGCAAATTTTTGCTATTTCCACAAAACCCGAAGACATTCAAATTGGACCCATGGATTCGATACCAAATGAAATTGATAAACTACCATCACTTCCAATTATTAATCATTATTCGGATAATAAAAATGAAATGGAAAAAAAATTAAGTATTTTAGAACCACCTCCACCTGGTTTAGTAAGTCGAGAAGAGTCCAACAAAAATTGGAATCAATTTCTATTAAATTTAAATTCAATTCTTGAAAATAGAGTTGAAGAATTTGTTTAATTCACTCGTTTCAATTTCAAAGTATATTGACTTATGTATAAACAAAAAAAGTATAAAAAATTATATAAAAAAAAAATTAAGATAAATTCTTATTTTGTAAAATTTAGAAATGATTTTTTGAAAAAATTATTCATTGCTTGCCAAAGTGTAATTTAGAAATTTAGTTTGCTTATTGAGTACCAAAACTCCCTTCGCACTTAGCACTAATTTTCACTTTTATTTTCTAATTTATTTTTTGGTGGTGGTTTTTTTTCATAAAATTAGTCGCAGAATACTGTCCAACACCCAAGCCACGTAAGCTTATTAAATCGAACACCATAGAGCCAGTCTTATCCGGAATTCCAAAACGCAAAGCTCCTACTTCTCCATTATCAGAAGAACATCAACGCTTCTTATCTCAAACAAACTCACCTGAACTAGTTGCATTTGAACAATCAGTCGCTAACAGTATAAAAAGCTTGGATGATGTTTTAAATAATTCTCTCCTTACTGAAACGGAACTATTACTCGAAAATGAGAAAAACGATCAAGATCATACAGAAAATAATAATTCACTAAAAAAACAAAATTCCCTAATTAATAGTGAATCCAGTGATGAAATTAAAGAACAAAAATCAGATAAAATAAATATTCTCGAATTAGAGAAAAATCAAACAAGTGAATTATTAAACCAAAATGATGACAATATTTATGAATCAAAAGATAAAAATATAATCACAATTAAATCAACAACAATCGTTAATTGTGAAACACATGTCAATGATAGTGATTTAAAAAGGCGTTCATGTAAAATAATCTCAACAATTCCAAAATGTGATCATTTTGATTGTATCGATTTAAACGACCAAGATTTAGAGATTTCTAATCATTATTCAAATAATGATACTGTAAACAAATCACAAACTGATAAAACTGGATTAATTGAGAAAACAGAGAGAGAAAAGTATGCCGTTGATTTGGATGATGATGATGATAATAGAAAAACATGGAAATCATTTGATAACGAGCAACAGATTCATAAACGTACAAAAATATTTAGAAGTCAGTCAGAATTGAGTAATTTTGAGATAAATACACCCGAGAGAATTGGAAGGCATTTAACATCACACGCTGAAGATTTTAAGTGTGCACTCAACACAAATTTCTCAAATAATATTACCGATTTATCATCACCAACATCGAACAATTTCAATAAGACTGAAGGTGAAAATAATTCCACTCACAAGACAGAAGAATTGCGATTTCAATTTTCTGATAAAGATTTGGATTGTCAACGAATTTTGGAGAAGTTAAAAGAGGATGTGAAGCAAGTGCAACTTTCACAGAATACAGGTGCATGTCGCTGCTTTACTAACAATATATAAATTTTTTTTTGCTCTAATTTACGTAAATTATATTTATATATTTTTTGTTTCAACAAGTTTGTAATATTAAAAAATATTTTAAATTACGTAAATTAAAGTAAAACTATAACATTTTTTTTTATAGTAAAGTATTTTTCATTACCAATTTTAATAAATCAAATTATTATTCATTATTATGTTACATTTGTTTTTCAACGTGAATCATTTTTCATAAATGAACGCGTTTGTTACCTACGCACAAGCATTACAAATATTTAATTTGTCTGATAAAAGATTTCAAGATATGGGTTTGTCCTTTTGTAATATAATTTATTTTTGGTGATGGTTTGATTAAAATTTTATAGAATTGCACTGTAATGAAAGCACAAAAAAAGAATATTTGCACGTATTTAGTTGTTTTATTTTTTATTTATGTTAGCTAAAATCAAGAATAATTTAAAAAATTTATAATTTCGAATTTTATAGTCATTAAAAAATTAAATTGATTTTTAATGAACAGAATATGTTTATTAATTTTTAATTAGTTCATTTCATTTGTATACGTCATCTACATTTATTAATTATTACTAATATATATACATAGTTATTGTTAGAAATAGAAATGAATAATATTTATTCTGATTCAGATTCGCAACCTAGACTTTCGGATACGGACATCTTATTACAAAAAGTATCGGATACACTTTCAAGTGCCCTTCCACCAACTCCGCCACCTACGCCCTTAGAAAGTTTGGAAGTGTCACGAATTGACTTAGAAATCTCAGGAAAAGAATCAAAGAAACCAGAGAAAATTGTCGAATCAAAAAAAGGAGAAAAAATAAAATCCCTCACAGAAGAAAAGCATTCAATTAAAGAAGATATTTCAGAAAAATCAATTATTGACTCCAATTCACCTGATGTTACTGTAAATTCACAACAAGACACTTCAGATTACGTATCAGCATCCGGAGAAGATTTATCATTACCCGATTGGGAATATCAACTTCCAGCTCCACCAAGTGCTTTTCGAGACGTTGAGACATCATCAATTGCTGCTACCGCTGAAAACGAGTGTCTTCCAAAACAAGAAATTTCATCTGTAAATGAAACAATTTCCACAGATCAAATAGATTCTTCAATCAAGCCAAAATCAATCGAGAAAATTAAAACCGACTTCGATTCAAAAATGGAAAATAAACCCACACGGCAAATTTCCCAACCTGAAATGAATTTAGAATTAAAGAGGGAAATGATTTCTGAATTAGAAAGTAAAATAGAAATCAGATCACAGCAACCACCAACGAAAATTGTCAACGAAAATGTTTCAACTCCAAATATTGCTCCAGTTGATAATACATTATCAAACTTTACTTTCACAACATACTCGAGGCAAAAGAGTTTAAATATTTTTGACGAAATTGAAGAACAAAGTGTTCCACTTGTAAAGACATCAAATGAGAGGCCTAGAACAACGACAACGACAACACTAACACGAAATCAAAGTTTGTCAAATGAATTAAAAGACAGAATACCTCATAAATCTGTTGATGTTACAACAAAGGTATTTATTAACAGGACAAAAAGTATTGAGAGAGTCGATTCGGAATTAAGGCGACCTGAATATAAAACAAATGTACAGGGCAATTTAAATCGAAGGCAATCATTAAAGAGTGAAATCGATAAACCCGTGACTGTCTACCGATCAAAGAGTTATATCACATTGACGAGTAATGAAAAATACAAGGGTCATGGTAACGAGGAGGACAACGAAAATGTTACATTCGAACAAGAAATCGAGCAAAATTGCATTCAAAAAGCAACAAGTGTCACGAATTTAAATCAAGAAGTGACGCGAACCAATGAAAAATTTTCACAATGGAGGGACAATATTTTGAAAAGGCAAGAGGAGCCAACCAAAGAAAAACAGCTACAGTCCCTACAGGTATTTAAAATAATTACTTATTTTTCTAATTTCCATAAAATCGGAATTAAATTTTAAAAAAAATTAATTGAAATTTTTTTTTTGCTTCACAGGTGCTTAAGAGCATTTTGCCGCAGTTGAAACACGCTCAACAGGCGGAAGAAAATGTTCGCAAAAATTCCATAGATAAACAACCTGCACAGCCAAAAAGGTGAGTTCAAAAATTTAATAAACAAAAATCAAAAAAAAGTTTAAAAAATCAAAAAAAAAACTATTCTAAGATTTACAAATTCAATAACAAGATTCCTTTTTTTTCAGATCAGAAACTGTGCCCGAAGAACAACCTAAAATTACCCCAACAATCAACGACGTTCAATTAAGATCAGAATCAAAAAATCGAAAAGTCAATCCCGAAAAACGTTACACCTACTCTGGACCACCTGCAGTCAGTTTGGGAAGCTGGTCCGAAAGGCCCTGTGTCAATGTTCAAATCAAAATGGACACTGACTATAAATTGGGTGTCAACAATACTTCCGGTTCGAAAACAATTGTAAATCTCAATGGCACGCGAAACGACAGAGATTTAATAAATAATCAAGAAACAAGAACACTACCAAAGAATATAAATGGTTTCAAAGAAAAAGAAAAATCCGATAATGACTTCAATAAAAAAACAATTTCCGGATTTAAAAAACCAATTCTCAATAAAATCAATTTCGCCGATTCCGAACCAAAACCCACAGTAACAAGTGTTGAATTAAAAAAATCTGACAAAGAAACAACAATAAATCATGAAATTGAATCAAAATCAATTAAATTCGAAGAATTGACAAAAACATTTGGTCAAGAGGTGCGTCTCCGAACAAAGCCAAAATCATCAATAAATCAAAATCGTCATTCGGAATATTTTGGCAGAAATACTGAGATTGTGAATAATCTCGTTAATGGTAATGGTAATAATAAATCAAATGGTTATCAAGAGACAAACAATATTGTTACATTCAATGGTACGCAAAATATTCCAATTAAAAAATATACATCAGTTGTGGGAATAAATTCGCAGGGCAATAACAATAATTTTCGATTTCAAAATGGGCAATTATCGAAAAATAATGTTACATCAATGAGAATCAATGGTCCAATGCCCATTGTGAAAGGATTTAATGTTCAACCATCGAAAATACAATCACAAGTTAGCACTGTAACGGTGAAGCAGAACGAGCCAATTGTTGATTCATCAAAAACAGACTCACGAATACCAAAACCACCGACAATGCCAATTATTACTGGAGTGACTTTAAAAAGTGCCAATGCAAGACCAAAATCGATGCCGATCAATATTGATCCACGTGATCAATTATTAGAGTCAATCAGGAATTTTGGTGGTCGTGATAAATTAAAAAGTGTACGTATTAATTAATATTGACAAAGAATTTCAATAGTTTGCTTAAAAAATATTTTCAAATTTTTGTTTTAAATTAGAAAAACAAATTTTTTCCGAAACTAATAAGTTTAAATTTCGAGTGTTTAAAAAATCATACACTGAAAAAATAATTTATTTGATTTAAACAAACGGTTACTTAATTGTTAGCAAATAAATATTTATTTGTATTAAATAATTATTTAATTAAGTGGTAATTATTTCAAATTTTTTTAAATACAGAAATTATTGGTTCAAATACAATTCAAATAAAAATTATTTGTCCCAAGAAAATATTTATTTGAAAAAAGTAAAGTAACCGATTATTCGAATCAAATAATTTTTATTCGGTTTAATATTAAAAATAATTCCATTAAATAAAAATTTCGTTGAAGCTAATTTTTATATAAAAATAAAAATTCAATGCAATATAAATTCTACAAAAGTTCTGCTCAAATAAAAAATTACAAATAAAAAAATTTAGGAAAATTCCTTATCAAAATATAATCAATGAAAATTTTTCTTAAAACTAAGTAGGTTGTTAAAATTTGCATTGTCTAAAAATTCATATACTAAAAAAAATGTATATTTAATTCAAATAAACGGTTACTTAACTATTATTAAATAAATATTTATTCGTATTAAATAATTATTTAATTAAATGGTAATTATTTCAAAAATTATATTTTTTCAAATATAGAAATTATTGATTTAAATAAAATTTATTTACTTTAAATAAAAATTATTTGGTCCAAGAAAATATTTATTTGAAAAAAGTAAAGTAACCGATTATTTGAATCAATTAAATTTTTTTTTCAGTATAAATTCCTTATCAAAATATAATCAATGAAATATTTTTCCTAATATTTAAATTTATTCTACATATCTAGATAAAAATAATTAATTAAAATCTTTTGTTTCAGGCAACCGGAAGGTATTAAGTTTTTGCTGAAACTTGTAAAAAAAAATATTCCAAAATTAAGAACTCAGTCATAATGTTACGTAATTAAGAGTAACTGTAAAAATTTAATTAAGTTCATATAATTAAATTCACAAACAATGCCTTATCGTTAATTCAAATTCTGTGTTTTGTAAAGTTATTAAGTTATAACTTGTAGTCTTTTGGTGTAGGACAAAAAAAATTGTTAAACGTTTCGTATTCATTTCATATTTTTTTCTGTTAAATTTTTTTTTTCTTTTAAAAATACAAAATCTACGCTCCAAGAGCTTGTAAATAGAAAAAAAAGTGAAAAACTAACGGGTGCTCCAGTTGTCTGATAATAGTTTTTAAGTTTTGCAGAATTAGAAAAAAAAATTGTATTTTGTTTACTGTTTCATACGATTTTTTTTTTTGCATTAATAATCGAAATGAAGAAAAAATTTTCACGTTAAGTGTTTGTTCGAATGGATTAATGTCATTGTATGTTTAAGAAAAAAGAAACATTTTTCTTGTATGACGAATGAATAATTGTTTGCCCTATTGTTGTTTTGGGCATTGACTACTTTGCGTTATGAAAAAAAAAAAATTATTTATGTATAAATTTATTTAAATCCTCAAAAAATTTAGCAATCTAGGGAAATTGCTAACAAATAGTTTATTGATTAAGATAATTAGAATTTTTCTTAAAGGTACTTTTCACGATTTTTAAATCATCAACAAAACACGAGCATAAAATTATAGTTTATCGTTTTTTTTTTCGCAAATTAAAAATATATTTTTCTAAAATATTTATAATGTTCGTTAAATAATTTAAATCAAATTTAATTTGATTGAACTTTGTTGATATAAAAACACAATATCGTGAAGTAAAATAATTAAAAATCCTTGAGAAAAATTCTGATTCTATAAAAAAAAAAAAAAAAATGTACATAAAAACTTTTTGAGGAATAACATATAATTTGTAATGTTCGAGAATACTGTATTATAAATATTGTTTTGAAAATAGTCAATAATATTGCTCATTGTTTTTTTTTTTTATTTTTTTTTATTTAGTTTAAATGAAATATTACCGTTCAATCTTAGCTTTGGTCATGTTTCAACGACGAGTAAGAAAGAAAAAAAAAGAACTAAATACCAAAGTCTATCAAGGACGAATGTAATATTGTGCAAATAATGCTAACTAACACATTCTAATCATTGAAAGTAAACTCTTTTAAGTTTCTATCAACGGGACCAAAGGTAACAATTCTTCTTATTTTTATGTATTATACGAAACAAATTCATTTATCCTAAAAAAAAAATTAAAACATATCTGCGAATTACGAAAAAAAATCCAAGACCTAGAGTAATATTTTTAATATGGGTGAAAGTATTTTGTAATGCAGTATAAAAAATCTGATATAACATTTCTCTGTACAAAAAAAAATCTAGTTGTAAATATTACAATTCTTCGTTTAATTATTATTGTTTTGTTTAATCGTTTAATCAATTGAAATACATCATTGAAATACTTTATTTTCACGTATAATAGAAATTTTTATTTTTTTTTCTTCACTTTAAAAATTAAATACAATCTTCCATATAATAAAAATTCTAATTTTCTTTATATTAAAACTTCCATTTTTTTTCCCAAATAACAAATTCTAATTTTTCCCTCTATTAAAACATTTTCTTCCATCATCAATTAATTTCCTTTTGCATTAAATAAAAATAAAACATCATAATTCTTTGAATATAATAATAATATTAAAATGTCGAAATAGTTAAGTTAATAGTTTTAAGTTTCATCTAAATTATAAAAATTTATTTTGTAAAAAGAATGTCCACATACGTTATTATTACGGCAAAATGCTGTAATTTATTTATGTGCGTTGTATAACTTATAAATATAAGTGAATTAAAATTTAATTCAAATGAAAGAAAAGGGTTTTATTTTCTATTCCCGATTAAAAACACTCATATTGAAAAAAATGTACCATTTATTTATTTGTAAAAAAAAAACCACGTTAATAATATTATAAAAAATTATAAATATCTTAATACTAGTTTTAGTATAAACCTTATAAATTGAAATACTGTTTGTCAAATAAAAATGGCCATACAACTCAAAATTTGAGCATAAGTTTACGATAATTGTCATAGTTTTCAAAAAAATATATTATTTTCAAAAACCAGACACAATCGCAGACAAATAGCAAATATAGTTATTTCATTGAAAAAAATTTAATATTTACATTTATGGCATTTAGTACAACATCTCATTATAATTCAATAATTAATTTCATTAATTAAATTTGATTTTTCAACAAGTACATTGCATATTATAAATTTTTTTTTCTTTATATAGAATATTTTTTAATAAACTCTTTAATAAAGACAAATATTTTGATAATTGCCACTTAATAATCACAATTATTAATTTTTTTTAAAACGAAATATTAGAAATTTAATTATTAATTTATTATTAATAATTTAATTAATAAATAATTAATAAAAATTAATAATTTAATTTTTTTTTTAATTAATCGTCTGGAATTGGCGAATTACAATTTTCGTGCCATAATTTTGTTTTTGAATCACATTGAGAATAATTGGCAAAAACGTCTGCATAGCCACGATCTCGCCACCAAGTACACAATTGTCTGTTCCACCCACAATCTATTGTGTGAATTAGTTCAGGACGTTCCATTCCTAAAATCGTATAAAAATCCTGGTCCCCTAGATGTCCCTGAAAAATATTTTTTTATTTAAAGCAAACATTCTTTTCTTAAAACGGTGAAATTTTAACCTTTTGAAATTTTATTTTATTTAAGAAATTAAAAATTCTTTTATTAAAGGTACACTAAAAAAAATTATTTAAGTCAATTAAATGGTCTTTGTTTCAAATACAGAAATTATTGGTTCAAATAAAATTTTTTTTAATTCAAATAAAAATTATTTGGTTCAAGTAAATATTTATTTGACAACAGTCAATCGATTATTTTGATTCAAAAAAAAATTTTTTGTTCATTGTACAAAATTATGCTACGTCATGAAAATTTAGAAAAAAATTTATTAATTAACAAATTTTTGAATAGAACTTAGAATTAAAATTTTGACTTAAAATTTAATTTTTCAAAAATTAAAAAAAATATATATAAAACAGCCAAATATTATTTTTCTTTAAATTAATTTCTAAAATTAAATTAATTTGATTTTATTTAATGCATACCTTAAAATAATACTTTTTAACCATATGTTCAACGCTATCCCTACTGACAATTTGATCGTATTCCAATGATTTTCTTAATCTGTCCAAATTAAGTAAAATCACTCCACTATTGTAACCTGGATAACCACCATTATGTCCAGGATCTCCAAATCTAGTTTTTGGATTTTTGCTTCTATAAAGATATAAAACGTGACGATAAACAGGTGTTAATTCAGGAGCAAGACCAAATAAGGCGTCATCTCCAAAATTATCAAATTCTTTGAAAATTTCTTTAACGTCTGTTCGAAATTTGGTATCAGCGTCAAACATTATTGCAACATTTTGTTCGGGTGGCGCTATTCTATGCAAACCCAATGATAGAAAAAAAAGAGCATCCGAATAATACGTTCCTGGCTTACTACTAAAATGTGGCGACATAACAGAAACAATATCCTCCAATTCCATTGCTAGCTTATGTACGTCATAAAATTGCACCTGAAAAAAAAATAATCACAGATTAATTAAACTAATTTTTTAAAATCATTAAAAAATATTTTTTTTTCTAAATTAATAAATTATTTATAAAAATAATAAAGCACTTACCTTCATGTTTTTTCCCAATACAGTTTGAACCACCTGTATTACTTTCTCAGCGATACTTTTACTATTCGTGTCACTAATAACATGAAAAATTATATCGACAGAAGTAAATTTCAACAATGATTCGATGAAAATTTTAAATTTTCTTCGCATTGGTGAATTATTTGTAATTTTGGTAAATATGCACCATATATTATAATATTCTTTTTTCTTCGTTTCCATCGAACTTGTTAGATTTGCGTTCATTTCAATGAAAACATAATCACTCGTTGTATTTTTTGTCATTACGGTGGATGGAAGATTTGTTTTCTTAGTGGCATTTTGTATTTTAAAATTATTAATACTCCAATAAGCACCATTAGAAGTTTGAAGGCAGTAAAGTATTATAACGAAGACAATGATAATTGTCAAGTTCAGAAGAATCTTGCGTAACAAACGCATTTAAATATTATATGAACATTATATTTATATAATTATATTATATATATATATATATAATTTTTTTTTCTTCATTCACAAAAATTTTCCTTATTTAATTATTTTAGCACCAACACTCGCGAGTTTTATAAAAAAATTAATTCTTTGTTTGTTTATTGGAAAAAAATCTTCCATTTTAGTTGAGAAAAAAATAAATAAAAAACACATGGACGCAATGAAGCATAAACTTCTAGGAGTCTGACGACTACCAGTTGAATGGCGTGGGAGGATGATAAAAAGAAGGGGAACACGGCGCCATCTTTTTCTAGGCGAACAATCGATTGGTTACAAGAGTCGCGCAAATATTTAAAAAAAATTTCATTTATAGACAATAAACTAATTTTTTTATTTATTTAAAGAAATTTGTTTCTTTTATATTTTATTTTTATATTTAAATTTTTATATTTATACCTATTTTTATATTTATATTTTATATTTTAAAATTTTGTTGATACAACAAAAAATAAATTATTTTATTTGTTATAGTATTTACTTTACCATTATTAATTATATTATTATTTCATATAATTGTTATAATTATTTTTTATTAATATTAGTAATATTTAATCAGCATAAAATTTTTACTAATAAATTTTTTTTTTTTCCTAATGGTAAAAAAATTTCCATTTGTTATAAATAAAAAATTTTTGTTTATATAAATTAAAAAATAATTAAACTATAAAAATAGTTTTATAAAATATAAAAATATAAAATAAATAATACAGAATAATTTATGTAGAATTTCCTTCTCTTACATATGTACGAGAAGTGAATGACTTATTAGTTTAGAATGCAAGTGTGCAATTTAAGCAATTTGTTACAGGGTCTGAGGCCACGTTCGCTAAATTAATAAAATAGTCTTTGTCAGGAGTTGACTGAGCATGAAATGTGAGAAAAGAAAGAGAGTTCCTACGAATCTACTGTTATCAAAAGTGTAAATTGTAAAAAGTGATGAAGTGAAATTCATATCAATTAAATTGCTGATAATTTAATTTTTATTAAATAGAATTACAATAAATAATTTTTGTTTATTAAATTAACAAAAACTATTCACCTTCTTCTAATCTTTCATTTATTAATTAATTTATCCAATTTTTTAATCATTAACAAATAATAATTAATTTTTTCTATTAATTTACCTATTAATTAGAATTTTTCAAATTTTATTAATTTAAAAAATATATTTTTAAACATTCTGTCAGTGCATCTTCAGTTAATTATGACAAATTGCTTTTTAGAGTAACGATAATAATACTTAAAAAAAAATGATTTTTTTTTCTTTTTAAATTATTTAATCTCATTATCAGATAACAAAGTTTGTTAACAAATGATAAGATCAAATGTAATATAATTGAGTCATTCTTAACAAATTATCAGATATGTCGACTGCAATTTTATTAAGTGCATTTTTAAATTTCCATTGTCATTTGTTATCGATTAATAACAATTTTATTTTAAAATCTGTGTAAAGTGGTTTACGCACAACGGAAAATATAAAATTATAATGAAAAAGTGAAATAACAACAAATATCCAAATGGCATCGAAATTAAAGTCAATTTTCAAAAAACAAATAAGTGAAGAGAATAAAAGTCAAACGAAAAATAGTTTTTCAGAAACAATAAAAAATAATCAAAAAGTATCATTTCTCAGTGGAGATTTAATTATTCCACAAAATTCAACATCATCGGAATCATCAATTATTTTACGAAAAAAACATGGTAGAAGTAGACGAAACAGGTATTAAAAATTTATAATGCTAATTAAAAATTAAAAATTTTAACTTAATATTAAAATTTCAATCTTAATTTTAGAACATCATTAGGTGCAATAGAAGAAATTTTAAGATGTGCAATTTGCAATGAACGTTTCAAAATGCCTAAAATGTTACCCTGTCAACATACATTTTGTTTATCATGTTTGCAGCAACAATTAACAAAAAGTATAAGTAAAAAAAAAAATTATCAATAAAAAAGTAGTTTTCGTAGAACTTTTTTTTCAAAACTTGAGATGAAAATATAAATGAAACATATAGAAAATTTTTACAGAAACATCTTTCAAATGTTCAACATGTTTTCTAATAATCAAAGAATGTTCACCGGAAAATTTGCCGACAAATTTGTACATTGAAAATATGTTACAAATTATTGGTAATAATGAGGAATCATCCGAGAAAATAGTACCAAAAAGTATTGTTGTTAATTTATCAACAGAAGAAATCAAATGTTTTAAATGCAGAATTATTTGTAACAATGAAGAGCAATGCAAACATTGCAGACAGGTGATAATTGCAATTAATTATAATTTTACATTAATTTTAGGAACCTTAATTTTATTGTTTCAGCCAAATTTTAATTGCTGAAGCTAAAACAAAAAAAAATAAAACAAAAACTTTAAATTACAATTATAAAATTCTAAATAAATATATCATTTCAGATATTTTGCAACACTTGTTGGCTTCAACATGTCAATGATTTAAAAGACGAATTAGATGTTATTGTCGAGCAATTAGATAATACAAATTGCAAAATAAATTCTAAAATAAATGAACTTCGGGTAATTATTCAAAACTCAAGAAATACACTGAAAAAAAATTTATTCGATTCAAAAAGTGGGTTACTTGACTATTATCAAAATATTTATTTATATTAAATAAATAAATTATTATTTAATATAAACTATTATTATTAAATTAAATTAATAAATTATTAAATAATTATTATTTTAATTAAATGATATTATTGTTTCAGAAACAGAAAATAAAGTTCAAATAAAGTTTATTTAACAGAAATTTCAAGTTTAATTTTAATTAAAAATTTAATTTATTTATTTTAAGTAAATATTTATATAAATTGTCAATTAACTGATTATTTTAATCAAATAAAATTTTTTTTCAGTGTATTTTATGCGAAATTGAAAATAATTTTCTAAATCTTCTCAATTAGATTTTATTACATTATAGACAAAAGTCAACGGTGTTAAGGAAAATTTCAACAGGGAAATCGAAGCAAAAATCCTGGAATTAGACAAATTACGAAAAGAACGAATTCAAAAAGCAAATGACATTTTTGCTAAAGATGAAAAATCGGCTGAGGAAATAAAGCAAAAAATTTGCAATGCCCAAGTTGAAGTTATAGAGACAAAGGCTGAAGTCTGTAATTCTGCACCAAATAATCAGGAAAAAGTGAGTATTCCACTTTTATAATAATTTTGCCCACAAAAAGTAATGAAAAAAAAAAATTATAAAAAACAAAGTTACATTTGTATCTTTGTTTATAAATTTTAAATAACCCAAATTGATAAAATTATCAAAGTATATTTTCCCAAAATTTGATTAAATAAAAAAAAGTAAGTCATTAAAAAATATCTTTTTTCCTCGAATCGCAATAAATATCGATTGCAGTTAAACAGAATTAACTGTGTTATATTATACAATTCATTGTTATATATAATGAAAACAAAAAGAGAAATTATTATCAGAAAATATATGTAACACTAAAAATGAGGTAACACATATATATTATGTCTAAATGATGATCGGAAATATAGGATAAATTAATAAAAGACGCACGAATAACTTTTGAACGAGAAATCTGTTAATATTAAAAAAAAAAAAAAAAGTAACATTTTTTCCATTTTTGCCAAATAAAATTTAACTCGCCCTACCTGTCTTCTGCAGGATCTCGCATAGTATTGATCAACACAAGGGGTGGGAGGGTGAAATAGAGGTCCAGGGAGGTTGGAAAAGAGTCGAGGTTTTGAAATCCCGAGATGAGAGAGAAAATAATCTTCCGGTTGAGGTTTTTGATAATATAACAAAATCCAAAAAATTAAAATTAAAAAAACATGAAAAAAAATTATTTTATTTTTTACTTTCATTTTATTATTTAAAATTGTTCTCTTTTTCATTTTGATGAATATCAAATAAATTTTTATTAGTTAAAAATTATTTTGAACTATTTTAAACTATTTTGTTCGAAACCACTTTTTTTACAAACTATTTAAAAGAAAATTTTTTTTATTACATTATTATTTTTCAATATAAAATACGTCGATAATTAGAAAATATTATTAGATAAGAAAAAATAATAACAAAAAAAAAAATGAAAAATATCTATTGGGAGTTTTACTTTTATAAAAGTTTAGAAAAGAGGGATCAGAGGACCATTTCAACTGTAATGGTGTATATACGTGTATAAAGTACAAGCAACCAACGTCTGGATCTGACAGTCCATTACCACTGTGTAAATGCGAACCAGGATTGGTTTGGTGACCAGACAAACGAAGAAAAAGGTTACTCAATTCTCTTATATATTGAAAAAAATTCTCTCGAAAAAAACTTTCGCTTTCAATATCAATTAATCATTGATCACAATTATTACTTTCTTTGTAATAACAAAAAAATATAATTCTGATCGAAAATAAACCGCAAACATAGATAACAATGTTATAAATTTAAAAATCAAGAATCAATTATAATAATTCGAAAATTTATTGTTAAAAAAAAAAACCTCAACATAGAAAAAAATTTAACTACCACAGCTAAGTCAATTATTGCCCATATCAAATGCAAAAAAAATTTCTGAAACAAATAACTAATACAAATACTATCAAATTGACTCAAATAACAATTGAAAAAATTTTTTTCGAGAATATGAAAAATGAAAAAAAAAGATGATTGAACAAGACTATAAGGCGGCAAAGAAGGAATATAGAAACCATTTGAAATCAATTTTGATTCTGCTTGAGCCTTCGAGGGGTGAGCCACGCCTGCCACCCCTATGGTTCCCCATAGGCCACGCCTGCCACCCCCAACTTGAAGCCTGAGGGTTAATAATTCACGTCACAAGCACAACTCACCATAAAGAGTCAACTACAGGCTATGTGCTTCAGCCGCAAAATCACTGCGCAAACTCCACATATTTGGTTTTGATGCAGTTACTATTAACGATCCTCGTTATAATTTATTACTATATAGAAACCAAAATTACCGACAAAATCGAATACTAATTTAGTGATAATTCAATTAAGTTTTCTAAAAAGTCTGACTGAATTATACTTTTACCATTGATGCTAAAATTACAAAAATATAAACTTTTATCAACTAAAATTGTCTTTTATACTATTGGTAATAAAATTAAAAAAAAATTCAAAACTCTAAATCTGAATTATCAAAAATTTTAAGTAAATTGAATTAGTGACTCACTTATTGTTTTTAAATTAGTAAAATGTAACTAATTAATAGTAAAAAAAATTTAACTATCTAATTAGTAAAATTTAACTAATTTATAGTAAGAAAAAAATTTAACTATCGAATTAGTAAAATTTAACTAATTTATAGTAAGAAAAAAATTTAACTATCGAATTAGTAAAATTACCAGTAAAAAAAGTTTTACTATCGAATTTGTAAAATTTAACTAATTTATAGTAAGAAAAAAATTTTACTATCGAATTAGTAAAATTTAACTAATTTATAGTAAGAAAAAAATTTAACTATCGAATTAGTAAAATTACCAGTAAAAAAATTTTACTATCGAATTAGTAAAATTTAACTAATTTATAGTAAGAAAAAAATTTAACTATCAAAATTGGTAAAATTCTAGTAATTACCAGTAAAAAAAATTTACTATCGAATTAGAATAATTTAACTAATTTATAGTAAGAAAAAAATTTAACTATCTAATTAGTAAAATTACCAGTAAAAAAAATTTAACTATCGAATTAGTAAAATTTAACTAATTTATAGTAAGAAAAAAATTTAACTCTCAAAATTGGTAAAATTCTAGTAATTACCAGTAAAAAAAATTTTACTATCGAATTAGTAAAATTTAACTAACTAAAAAGCAAAAAGTGAGTTAAAATAAAGTTTTTTTGAGAACTAATTAAAAATTAGTTGAAATTTTTACTAATTTGAATTACTGAACAAATTCTCAACAATTCAAATTTACAAAATAAATTATTTATTTGATTTAAATAAATTGACTACTATCAAATAAATATTTACTTAAATCAAATAATTCTTATTTCAATTAAATAAATTATAATTTAATCTAATTTCTGTTTTTGAAACAAATACCATTTAATTAATATAATAATAATTATTTGATACAAATAAATATTTATATTACTAACTTATTTATTTGGCGTAAATAAAAATTTTATTTATCATAAATAAATTTTTCTTTGGCTCAAATAAATTTTTTATTTAAATGAAATAAAATATATATTTGCAACAAATAAATGAGTTAGTAGGTTCGGAGACAAACTATTATACAATTATTAAAATTTACAAAAAAAAAATCCAGTCTGACTAAAACGGTCCTTTACTACTCTCTAAATTTGAATTAATGACAATTTATTGCCTAATTAAAATTATCGAAAATTTCTACTAATTTTTAGTCATTTTTCACTTAAACTTTATTTAAAAAATATTTTATATAATAATATAATAAAATTATATTAAAAATAAATAAAATTATAATAAAATTACTAGCTAAATTTTTTGTAAAAATTAGCAAATTAATTAAAAAAAATTTCAATTTATAAAGTAATAAAGTAAAGTCAGAAAAATTACAATCAAATCAGAATAACATTGAATTATAAGCTACTTTAAAAAAATGTCAGATATCTTTTTCCAATCGCAATCACAACATAATCATCGACTTTAGCAAATAATTTATCGGATATAAAAACTATCCTCTAGAGGAGAGAGAAAAAAAAAGAAGATTAGAGGGCAATGGTGACAGATCAAAGTGGCTGATTCTTAATGTAGAATTTTTTAAAAGAAATTTATATATTTGGAGCGGGGGGCACATGTTCGATGGTGTGTGTATACATGCTCCCTAAAATTAGCCACAGTGACATACTGAATGAATGTAACAACGATGGTTCAGGACCCCTAATTCACCCACGAATACAATATACATATAAGAACACCCTGGGAAAATCAACTGACGTGTAACTAACTGGTGTATCATTATTTCTAACACGTATGTTTATATCGTCCCGGTCACGCGAGAATGTAACACTGTAAAGCCAATTTTCTAATAGCCATCACAGATTCAGATTTCTTTTTTATTTGATGAGCACCCCCAACACAAAATATATATTGAATGTAAAAGCAGATTTTCTTCATTAAGATAAAAAAAAATTATCCAAATTGTAATAATTTTGGTTTTTATACTTGACAGTTTTTTTGCAAAAAATAATTTTTTTTATAAAATTTAAGAAAATAGACTGAAAAAAAATTATTTGGATAAAATAAAATTTATTTATTATTTAATTTAATTAATTAATTTACTGAAGATAAATATTTTATTGTATCCAATAAATAGTAATTTAAATCAAACTTAATTAATTACGATCATATTACAAAAACAAATTTAGAAAGTGGTGAAAATAAATTTTAAAAAAATATTTATTTATGTGAATAAAATTATTGTTTTGTAATAACTAAAAAAAAATTTTAACCAAGTATTTTATTACTCGACATAAATAGTAAATTAAAAATAAAATCTCTTTAGTTCAGTCAAATAAGATTTTACTCAGACAAAATTTATTTCTGACAAAGGAAAACTTTTCCGGATCCAAATAAATCGAAATTTAACTTCAAAAAAAAAAAAATTATTTAACTCAAGTAAACATTTTTTTTTCCATTAAATTTATATTTAAAATACTGATTTGACTCATTTAGAAAAAAGTAATAAAAAATTTTATATTTTCTTGTTATTTGAAATTGGAGATAAATTTTTAAATAAAATTCTGATATTTACACACAGAGAAATTATATATTTGTTGTCAGAGCCAAATAAATATTTATTTGTTTCAAATATATTTTTTTTGGTTTTTATAACTATTTACAATAAATAAATAATTTATAATAAATATTTATAATAAAAAAATAATTTAATTCAAATAAATTTTATTTGGTTAAAATAAAAAAATTTATTTGTACCAAATTAAATTTTTTATTTGAAACAAATAAAAGATTATTAGACTCTGAGACAAATATATTTTTATTCAATTCAAAATAAATTTTATTTGTCTCAAATAAATGAAAAAATATTTCTCTGAATGTAATTATAATTGAAACAAATAATTTTTTTTCAGTAACACTATTTCCAAATGATCCCGCAATGAATAAAAATTTAAGTTCTAGAATTTATTTATTTTCTCGAATAAATTGGATAATACTAAAATTTTTCTATACCTTCTTAATAAATTTTAAACGATTTTACACGAGAAAAGATACACATTATATAACCTTTTGAAACAAAAGCAAACAAAATGTTGGCCAGAAAACACGTGTCTTTGCACGTTGAATTGTAAAATTCCGCCCTTACGAATTGAAGGATTTTTCTGTAGAACAAGCAAGAGAGAGAAAAAGAGAGAAATAGAGCAAAAGACAGAAACAGAAAAGTAGTTCTTGATCACAAAGGGCCGCACGCTTTGGCACGTGACTGCCTAGTTTTACTTCTTTTTAAGGGGTACCTCTATAAGTGTTAGTACACAAAAATTGTACTCTATCTGTCTCTTTTTGTCCCGCAATTGGCCACAGCTTAGTGCTGCATCATTGCACGAATGAATTGCGGTAAACGTCAACTGCATTGCTCTGCATATATTTCACTAGAACAACTTTGTTCATAAAGCTTACTCATCTGAACAAAAAGATATATATGTATTAGAAGAAAAAAGATAACCCATTTTTTTCAATTTTATATATATTAATATCAAATTTAAAAACTATAATATAAAAATTTTAAAAATTCATAGACGATTAAAATTACTATTTGTGTCTTATTTTTTATTTGAGAAGCATTTTTTCAATAATAAACCCATTAAGAAAATTTTTTTTTTAACAAACATAATTTCTATGCATAAAACAAAGTGATAAAAATTATATTTAAAAAAAAAAAAAAATTTGCAAAAATATATTTATCAGGTTTTTGAGAAATTATTACTCAATTATTGAAATCAATTATTTTTTATTACAGGTAAAATTATTTCTAGAACTACATCGAAAAATGACTGAATTAATGTCAGCTGTATCAATTTGGGAAGCAAATTTAACATCAATGGAAATTATTTCAACTTCAAAAAATCATCGATCAGAAATATCGAAACATCAACAAATCCCTAATTTGCACTACAAGTTTGTATAATCAATCATCTTAATTATTATTAAACTATTCAAATTTAAATTTAAACTTTATCTAATTGTAAATTTGATTTTATTATATAATATATAATTTATTATAATGTAATATAAGAATATATTATTATAATAAAATTATTATTATATTATGAAAAAAATTATATAAATTATTATATGAATTATTATTTGTTAAAAATTAAAAATTATTATTCGATTAAACCAGACAAGAATAATAATAATTAATAATTAATAATTAATAATTAATAATTAATAATAATAATAATAATAATAATAATAATAACAATAAATTAAAATAATAATAATATAGAATACATAAACTCTAATGAAGAAAAAATTTTCAGAAACAAGTCATTTATACCTCAATTAATTTATGAACACAAAACAATACAGCGACCGTCGGGACTTGCTTTTGATTCCATGAGGAATGATCTATTTGTCGCTTGTCCAGGAATTAAGCCAAAAATTATTATTTTAGACAAAAAATTCAAATTTATCAAAAGCTTTTATCATGTTGATATGATAGCTCCTCAAAGAGTTGCATATCACGAGGAAACTGAGCAAATTTTCGTCACAGGTAAAAAAAAGACCCCTTTTTTCCAATCTTTTCATTATTATAATTAATTTAAAGGAACACACGAATTAGTACGAATTTTTATAATAATAAAAAAATTCCTCAAGTCAAATGTTTGAGTTTGACAAACTTTCTTTTATTATAATAATTATTTATTTTATAAACCGTCCCTAATTTTATCATAAAAATCTAATAATAATTAAATTAATTTAAATTTTGTAAAAAAAAGAAAATACAAAAATTTAATTGTAATTTTAAAATTAAAAATACAAAAATTTTTAAATTTAATTTTTAAAATAAAATATTTTCAGACAAATGGAGACACTGTATTTTTGTGTTTCACCGTCATGGTGATTATTTAAGAAAAATGTGCAGTAAAGGAAGAGAAAAAGGACAATTACAAAGTCCGGAAGGAATTTCAATTCATCCAAATGAACAATTAATTTATATAGCTGACACGGGAAATGATAGAATTGTAATTCTCAATTTTGAAGGAACATATCATGGAAGTATTGGTTCGACAAAAAATTCAGCAGCCGCAATTAACACATCAGGAAAAACAATAAGCATTTCTGTAAATCATTTAAATCAACCGGCAGACGTTGCCGTTTCAATAGCAGAAATAGTCGTAGCTGACAGTGGAAATCACAAAATTAAGGTGAAATATTGTTTCTGAAAAGTTAAATTCAAATAAAAATTTTTCGTCTCAAAACTATTTTTCTATTCCGATAATATTTTAGATTTTCAATCACAAAGGCCAACTTGTCCACTATATTGGAGGATCGGGTATTCTGAGAGGTCTTTTTAGGTACAAAAATTATTTTATTAAATAATTAATTAACTATTTAATTAAAAATAAAAATAATTAACATTGTATTAACAAATTAATTATATAAAATAAAAATTATAATTTATATCTTGGAAGATTTAAATGCGAAAAAAATTATTTCAGAACACCAGAAGTTGTACAACTTGACAATAGAAGCAACATTTTGGTAGGAGATTCAGGAAATTCACGAGTTCAAATTTTTTCACGTCAAGGTGAATTATTAAAAATGTTCGGCGCAAAAGGAACAAAATCCGGACAATTTGGCTGGATATCTGGTTTAGTTATAAAAGCAAATTTAGATATTATAATAGCGGACAACAAAAATAACAACCTTCAATTGTTTTAACGAAAAATCAATATAATCTCATACGTAACAATCAAAATAATTTCTAATTACGTAAACACGTTTATGTAAGAACTAAATTCAATTCTTGTACTTATAACCAACAAAAAATAAAAAACATTTTCGTTCTCCTCTTTTCAAATATAGTTAACAATCGAAAAAAATCTCTTTAAAAATTCAAATGGACCAAAAAAAAAAAAAAAATGATGTTTGTTTTTCCCAACCGCAAATCTAGCCGAATATCAAACAGATTTTCGGTAAACCATGTCCAACCACTCGTGTAACCTTGTGAGCATATTTGACCAATAAATAATTTAGCAAACAAATTGATCCCTGAGGACTATAAACAGATACTTAAAGGCACGCGTACGGGACGTATCGTCCGACGGAACAAAAATAGTCCACGCGGCTAATAATGATTTTCATTTAACAATTGAGAAAATCAGGCCAATATTAAATCGTTGATTGTAAAAAGACCCCTACTGTGAGAACCTAAAGGGGGCCCCCGGCGTGAAATCTCTATTATATAGGGGTTGGTTCAGGGTACCCCTCTTGTTATAGCGCCCAAAAACTGGTGCTGACAGGAGGTCCGCCTTATTTAGAAAAACCCTCTCCGAAATAATGTAATCGCGAATTAAATGTTTGCACGGAAATCGAGTATATCACAAGAAAGCATCTAAAGTCGAGGATCCCATCGAAAGGATTTAATTAACTAGAATCATTGTCAAAATACAGGTTACCGAATCCCTTGATTAGAATAATTTTCTTTTGTTTATATAAATTCAGTTTCAAGAAAATAAAATTGAATATTTTTTAAGAGCAAAGTTTTGTAAAATTCAATTGTTTAAAAATTAATTTCTATACTTACATCTTTAAAAAAATAATCCAAGTTGGTAATAATTCTCAGAACAAGGGTGGAACTTCGACATTTTCCTCCTTCCGGGGTGTGATGTCATTCAGATGATTGGGTTCTAAAAAGTGAAATTTTTTTTAATTTACAAAATTTGTGGAATTTAATTAAAAGAACCAAACTTTTTATTGAAAGATTTTTCAATAAATTAATTTGGATTTTTTTTCCTGAAAAAAAAATGATTAGTAGAAAAGATAGAAAATGTTTGCTCACCACAAAACTTCTGAAAATAATGATCAATTAAAAAAAATATTTGATTAAACAATTCACAAATGGAAATAATAAAATAAGATTCTAACAACATAGTGACATATAAAGTAAAAAAAAAGTCTGTAACATTTGCTTTTAGGTTGTATAACCGAAAATCAACTTGAAAACAAATGAAAGACTTTTTTGCTTTGCATAAAAAAAATGCAGAGTATATTTTACTGTTTTTTTTTACAGTAAATATACATTCCTATTTTTCCTACCTACCCGTAAATTTAAATCGGAAAAAAATATATCACACTCATACAAAAAAATAAACTATTCCTTTCTACCTATAGCTATATTTAAGAAAAAAAAGCCTTTTTTATTCACACCGATTCTCACATACCGCCCAGGTGCAAAAGACCTAAACTAGGGCTAGCGTCCCGGGAGGCTACCGTCACCTGAGCTCAAAATTACACACCATTCATTCACATACAGTAGAACTTCAATAAGTCGAAAACTCTAATTTTTATTTCTCTAAATTTTTTCAAAATTAAATTTTATATTTAAACTTCTATAAATTAAAGGTCATTTAACTCAAAATTTCAAACGTTAACCAACTTATCAAGGTTCTACATATTAAAAAATAAAACAAAAATATTAATTCATGTAGTAAGGAAAATTACTACAAAAAATAATACATTTTATCAATGATGTCACCATGTTGCTAGAATACCTTCCCTGTTTTTAAAACTTTTTAATACATATATTTTTTTGGAAAAAATTATTAAAGTTAAAATTAAAATTGAAAAATAAATATAAAAAAAATTAATTTTCAATTTACGAATTAATCGATTGTAATTAATTGTAAATTAAGAATATTGATTAGAAAACTAGTTTTAAACAGAGAAGGAGTTAAACCAAAAAAAACCACTCATCGATCGGCGATCCCACGTTGAAGCAAAGATAACTTTGCCCCTACCTTGGCTTCTTCTTGGACCACCCCCGAGATCCCTGTCTCTTCCTGCACTTCTGCACAGGTCGGAGGCTATGCTGTCAGCAAAAAAAAAAAATAATAATAAAAAATAGACTAGATTTGAAAACAGATATGACAGCATGCTGGGGCCACTTTTCTTCGTCCACATCCTTCCTTCCTTTCTTTCTTGAGCACAATAACTGAAAAAATAAAAAAAAAATTCATTAAAAAATTAAATAACCAACAAGGTAATAATAAGAATAAAATCGCAATCACAATTTTTAAATTTGTATTAAAATAAAATAAAATTAATAATAATGAAAAGACTTACCTTTCTTGATTCCCACCCAATGAAAGAGAGATACGATGACAGCAAAAAAACAAAAACGAAACATCCTCTGCACTGCACCAACTGACTGAAATTTTTTAGAAAAAGATATAATACTCAATAATGTAATTAAAAAATATTAATTAATAATGAAATTAATATATTTATTTATATTTTATGAAAAATACAAAAAAATATTTTATTTTTTCAGTTAATCGATTAATATAAGATAAAATTAATTTTTTTCTTAGCATATTCATCGTAATTATTCAAATAAAATAATTTCAAAATTTAAAAAAATGTAAAAGTTTGTCAACATACATTGAACTGCGCTCAGCCATACAAGATCTCCTCCAGGAGCTGCTCCGCAACAAACACCCATCAAGAAATACACTGGCAAACTGAAAAAAAATTTATACATAAGCATACAAAGTTAAATTACAAAACTAATTTTTATCAGAAAATATTTTTTTAATTAAATAATTTTGATTAAAAATAATTTCTAAAAGAAAAAAATAACTAAAATTTTTTTTTCATAATTTTCTATAAAAAATAATAAAATAATGATTAAATTTACTTTCATTTATAATATTTATAGAAAAATAATCTATTTAAAATTGAATTGAATTATTATTTTAATATTTTATATTTTTATTACTTATTATTATTTTGATTATATGTAATTATTTTTTTATTATAAATAATATAATTATACACTAAAAATAATATTTATTTATTAATTATTATTATTAATAAGTAACTAATATAACTGAATGTGTCAAAATAAAAGTTTAACATAGATGCAATAGTAAAAAACAATAAATTGTGCACACGAATCTGTTAAGTATGTAATTGCAAAATTTTTTTTTTTTACCGAATTTTAAAAAACATTTGAAAAACAAAATGAAAATCGAAAATTCAATCGATAATTGAAAATTTTTGTAAATTGTCGCTGATCTAACCTAACAAAGTAGCTTTATGACAATTTTTATAAAAACGTCATTAACTTACGATTTTTGGCCAAAAATTTATTCATTGATATCAAAAGAATTTGCGCCAATTACGATGATCAATCATTTTCGAGAAAATAAGACAAATTTTGCAGTAAATTAATCCAATTATACTCAAAATTACAAAAAAAAAACTGATTACTGCTTGAAATAGCCAACTCTAGTCAAATTAAAAACTGTACTTTTCCCTGCGCATGCGCAGATATTAGTTATCAAACAATTGACAAAATTTATTTAAATACATAAATTTTATCAATTTCCTTTAAAATACAACAAAAAAATCAAATTTAATCTTGAAAATACTTTTAAATTAATTATTGAATTCAAATATTGAGTCGATAAATGAAAATTTGTCGAATTGTTGCCAACCTAACCTGACAAAATAACTTTTGACAATTTTCATACTTACGTCGTCAATTTACGATTTTTGGCACAAAATTTATTCATTTCTATTAAAAGAATGTGCACTAATTACGATGATCAATATTTTGTGAAAAAATAAGACAAATTTTCCATTAAATTACTACAATTATACTAGAATTACATGACGTGATTAATGCTTGACGTCAAGGACGAGAATAATCAGCTATAGTCAAATCATCAATTGGACTTTGCGTTGCGCATGCGCAGATGTGAAGTATTTAAAATAATTAAAAAAATGTTTAAAATGAAAGTTTCATCTAATTTTTCATAAATAGAACTAAATATATTGTATAATTACTAAAAAGATTATAAAAAAAATAATTGATTGATTCAATTAATGAAAATATGTCAAATTGTCGCCAACATAACCTAACAAAATAACTTTCGACAATTTTCATACTTACGTCGTCAATTTACGATTTTTGGCACAAAATTTATTCATTTCTATTAAAAGAATGTTCACTAATTACGATGATCAATATTTTGCGACAAAATAAGACAAATTTTCCAATAAATTACTACAATTATACTCGGAATATCACACGACGATGATTGCTGCTTGACGTCACGAACAAGAATAATCAACTAGTCAAATCAACAACTAGACATTGTTTTGCGCATGCGCAGATGTGAAATACTTAATATAATTAAAAAATTGTTTAAAATGCAAGTTTCATCTGATTTTTTTATAAATAGAACAAAATATATTGTCTAATTACTAAAAAGATTTAAAAACAATCATTGATTGATTCAACAAATGCAAATTTTGCTAATTGTCTAACCTAACCTAACAAATTAATTCTTGGTAAATTTTCATACTTACGTTGACAATTTACGATTTTTGGCACAAAATTTATTCATTACTATGGAAATAATGTGCACTAATTACGCTGATCAATCATTTACAAGAAAATAAGACAAATTTTCCAGTAAATTAATATAATTATACTCGGAATATCACACGACGTGATTGTTGCTTGACATGATCGAGAAGAATGATCAACTAGTCAAATCAATAACTGTACTTTGCTTTGCGCATGCGCAGATTTGAAATATTTATTTTAAAAAATGTGCAAAAAAATAAAAAATCATTTAATTTAAAACTTAATTAATTCTAATTTATTTAATTTAAAAAAATATATATATTTCTTAAAAAATTGTTCTTTTCCTAATATTGGTTAATAGTTTTCTAAATTTGTAATTAATTCTAATTTTCTGAATTAAAAAAAAAATGAATTTTAAAAAATTGTTTTTTTCCTAATATTTTCTTATTGATTTTTAAATTTGTAATTCTAATTTTTTCAATAAAAAAAATATATTTTTTTAAAAATTGTTCTTTTTCAAATATAATTTGTAATTCAATTTTTGTCGAGAATCTGATTTTGAAAAAATAACAACGTATGACTTTTAGGCGATTGATAATTGAATTTTTTGTTTTGTTATGTCAACAAAAGGGTGTAAAAAAATACATTGTGTATCAGTAAACCGATCTTGGTTTCCCGCACTCGAATCGCGCATAAGCTCGACCCCTCCCTTGTGACAAATTGAGATAAATAATCGTTTTTCACGTTACAATAGTCACTCGAAATTTGTCCCGGTGTCACTTGAAGCGGCACGCTCCTAAAAATTTCTCTGCTATAAGAGACACTTCTCCAAAATTCTAATGTGATATCTATCCTTTTTTCCCGCGATAAATCTCATCTGATACGCGATTCTCATATGTATACCTACATACTTATGTCGCGCATCATTTGTCTTTTTTTTTATACAAAATCTATTAATTTAATTTATTTTTTAATTTAATTTTTGTTAATTTAAAAAATTAAAACTTTTTATAAATAATTCTTTTGTATTATAAAATTTTCAAATTTACCTCAATATGGTACTAATTATTGTTGATAATAGTCAAAATATCCTCCATCATGTTCATTGAATCTGTAACAAAAAAAAAAAAATTAAAATATATTAGTATAACAATAATAAATTTTTTTAAAAATTTATACTTGATGTTTGTTTGATTATCACATAATTATAAAAAAAAAACAAATTAAATAGAGAAAAATATTTCAAATAATAATTTTGAAATAAATTTTAGCGAAAATTAAGGGATGATATTATGAGATAAGATCGAAATATGTAAATTGAGCGAAGCGCGAGAAAGAATAATCCTTTTTGGAATGACAAGAGTGGATTATACGAATCCATATATATAAGTTCTCATACACGGTCACAAAGCTGATCTCAATTATCGGCGGGCGTTTGGCCAATAATAATTCACTTTTGTCATTGGAAGTAAGACCATAAACTAAGTTCTGATTCACTGAAAGAGGACAAAACTTTATCGGCAATGTACCAACAACCCTTGCCGACTATTGTGGTCGTATTAACACCTTGCATAATTGCGAAGCTGCATTTCATTGTAAAGTACTAAACAGAGCTCATTTGAATATTGGCCCATTCATATTATACGTGCGGGAAGGCTAATATTTGAACCAAATCTTCAATTCAACCACAAAACATTAATATATACACCAATATCATTCGTTTCAATGAACTTTTAACATTTTTCTCAGGCTGTCTAAGTTAATTTGACTTCAAATTTTCGTAAAATAAAATTAAATTATAACATTTTCAAATGCAAATTTTAATTCCGAGTATTAAAAAAAATTTTCCTACACTAAAAAATGGTTTTTGTCTGTTTACGTTTGTTAAAATAAATTAATTTTTTCTGAAGTGAGGATAAATTAACAATTTTTTTTTAAATATATTTTTCACGCGCGCATTTAAAAAAAAATACATTAAACACTAAAATGTGCTAAAACTATATAAATTTCATATATTTATATCAACTTCAAATCCAGATATGTAAAATAAAATAAACTAGATACTAAAATTTACTGCTGTGTATTCGATTTATGAATATATTCTTATTTCCTCATCATTCTCCGCCCCTCTCTCTCTCTCACACATTTTGCTAAAGTACTAAAAAACAAAATTTCGACGGCAGTAACAATAAACCGCAGAAGCACTCATACTCCACCCCAGCAAGATAAATGCGCTATTAAGTTTTCGCCAATCAGTATCTAGTTTGATAATCGGTTAACTCTCAGCGAGTCAGGATTGGTCCAAGGCTCCGCCCAGGGGTTGATATTGATCATCCCTCAGTAACGCAGCATCCTCTATATAAACCGAATCCCCTGGGATTTATCTGATAGTTAGCTACTAGTTGAAAAACAGAGTGAATGATAATTCAAATCTGGAAATGTCAAAAATTGTTTCATTAATTTGATTAATATTAAAAAAAAAAATTTCCGTTTTGTTTCTGTTTTCGTTTTTGAATATTTTATTGAAATAATTTTGTTTTTGTGAAACTAATTTGTTAATTGACAAAAATTTGGTTTTTCCATTTGAAAAAAATGCAACTGTGATTTTGTGAGAATTATTTTTTTTTCAAATTTTATCTGGGAGAGACCAAAATGGCAGGTCATTTCGAATATGAAGATAGAGGACAGAGGATTCGTCATCGAATTGGAACGACTTCTAGACCTGCTGATTCCACTGTCGCATGTTCAAGGTAAATTAAAATTATTTTTTTTATGGTTTAAAATTAATTAATTTAAAAAAAAAAACTAATTCCTCGATTAAAAGAAAAAAAAACTATTTCCACAAAAAATAAACGAATATAAGCCAAGATTATATTTTTACCCATTTTAAGGATCAATTATTTTTTTGTAATGAAATCACTCTAATCTATACATAAAAATTAGAAATTAAAAATATTTAATTATTTATTTTATTATTTATATATAATAAATAAATATAATTTATAATTATTTACTTATTTATTTATATATTTTTGATATTTCATTCGTGATTATCTTTATCAAAGTTTTAAGTAGAAAAAAAATTATTTTACAGTTCGCAATATTATGTGGGCCCAAGCAATGACATTAGTGAAGAGGATTTAGTTGATTTACCATCTTGTGTCTATGCAGGAAGAAATCCACACCACGTGACACATACAACACAACATTCACATTCACCTTTACATTATCACATACCAAATACAACTCAAGGTAAATAAAAAATTTATTATAAATTTCCTAAACTTTTGAAAAATAATTTATAGAAATATATCAAAAAAATTTCATTCAAATTTTGGAAATTAATTAAAATTTTAATCACACAGATCACAATGACATTGATATCAATGGAGTTGAAGAAAGTTATTATCCAAATGGCAGTCCTTATAGAATTCAAAGACACGCTGCCAATATTAGAGAACGAAAACGAATGCTAAGGTGAGAAAATTTTTCTCCATCAGTGGTGAAAAAAAAATTATTTTCTTTTTTTTTAAGAAGTTTTTCAAAGTAAAAAATAATTTTCAAAACAAAAAGAATGATAAAGTAAGATAAGCAGATTGTAAGTGTAATTGCGATTTTTAGCAGCATCAACTCGGCTTTCGACGAGCTAAGGGTTCATGTACCCACCTTTCCATACGAGAAGAGGCTCTCAAAAATTGACACCCTACGATTAGCAATAGCGTACATAGCATTACTTAGGGATTGTTTGGATGCAAAACAGGATCCTTTGACTTACATCGAAAGGTGCCTTCGAGGAGAAATTATTGGCGTACGAGCTGAATGGAATACAAGTGGTAAGAAAAATTATCCTAACAATAATTAATTACCCCCTAAACATAGAAAATTGTTTTTTATAAAAAAAATAAATTGTTAAAAAAAAATTCAACTTTTTAGAAAACAGAAACTCTTGAAAAAAATACGCGTTGTTGTTTGGTTATAAATTTTCCTGTTAGGCTGTGTAATTAAAAAACAAATTAAAAAATAGTAAAAATCTGAAAATTTTGAAAAAATTAAAGAAATAATAATTTTTTCTGACTTACAGATTTAACAGCTCGATTATCGTGGATAAATTGGGAAAACCTTGGAGTCAACCCCAATCGACGATCAGTTTTAACTAATTTAGCACTAACGACTGACAATATGACCTAAAAGAAAAAATTAATTAATTTTCAAACTCTGTAAAAATACCACATAAAATTAGGGTCGTAAATAATAATATAAATCTCTAGTCTTTGTGCCCTTTGTGCAATATATAAGAATGTTTTAACATTAATTAATGTATTATGTATATAAATATCCCTCTAATCCAAAGATCTAGTTATGTATTTAGATACTATAGATATTATTATTTAATTTGAAATATAATTATTTATAAAGTAAATGCACTTTGTTTATTAAAATAAAACACTACAGAATAAGAAAATTCGCGGATATAAAATAAAATTAATTCAACATAAAACGAAAATTTACCAACTTTTTTTATTTTTAGCTTTAATGTTAGTTAAATAAACTAATATTATTAACATTTCACGACTATAAATCACTATAAATCAAATTTAGTTATAAACTAATCGTAAAAATAGTTCGCCCAAAAGTCTTTTTCTGTAATTGTCAATAAATTTTGAGGTTAAGTTACAATTGTCAATTTCATCTTAAAGTAAAAATAATTCTCGCTTCGAACAAATTTAAAAAAAAATTTTTGTATTTCTTACCTCAATTTTTCCGTAATCAGCCTATAAAACAGATGAAGATCGTAAAACATTTGACGATTGTCACACGCCTTTAGAATTACAATTATCATCTTCCTCGTCTATTGTCAAGTTTTCCACATCAAATAATTCGTTTTAGTAGTTCTTAATTATCGTTTTTCATCATCACTGGATAATAAATATTGCGAATATATTCGTAAAAAAGCAATTGAAATCATTATTTTTCACAACGAACTCGAAACATTTGTGACGCCAACGTGAATGACACACTATTGCTGAGGTACGTTTACAAATTCACTTAAGCCAATCACAATCCATTATTATTTCTTTCTCTCAAACTCAAATTAATTTTTCTTATAATTTGTTGTTAAATTATTTATCTTCGAGTACAAAAAAAACATTCAACTGGTCGATTGACAGGAAACACGAGCGGGAATACCACCGCGGTAGTTTTGAAACCTTGAACGTAACCTAAAAACTGAAGGCGGGAAAAAATATTGTAGATGTCGCTTTTCAAATAAATTTAAAATAATAAATAAAAAGTTAATTAAAAAAAAGTAAAAATAGATTTTTACAGTAATTTCAATAAAATTATAACTAACTTATTAATTAAAATAATTTTCCATTAGTTTATTAATTAATTAATAAACTAAATTTAAAATATAGATTACAAAATGGAAACTGATAATGATTGTGTGGAAATTATGGTTTTGAATAAAAAATCAAAAGAGGAATGGACTATGGATGAAAATAATAAGGCAAATTTGAAATTTATTGAACTAAATGTTCAAAATTCAAAAATATCTAGTCAATTAAAATACAATTCATCTAGAAACGATACAATCATTAAGAATGAAAATTATCAAATTGTCAACTTTGGAAAATTACCGGGAAATAAAAATTTATTCTCAAAAATACCTAAAGGTACTGTTTTATCAAACGATTGTAAAAAAAAATATCATGAAATTCAACAGAAACTTATTTCAAAAGAAGAAATTAAAATTAATGACAACAATAATGATTCCGCTGCTCAAAATGAGAAACATATAAAAAGAAATGTCAAGAACAAAACGTAAGTGTTTTTTAAATATAATAATAATAATTTTTTAAAAATAATATTTTCATTACTTTCTCTGTTTTACAGAATTGTGGAAGTTCGTCGAAATCCAACTCGATTATCAAAAAAAAATTTTGACAAAGATTTTGTAACTTCACGACAAAAATTGATTTCAACTAAACGAAAAGAGAATTTTTCAAATTCAGAAGCTAATAAACGAATTAAATTATCAAACACTGTTTACATGAATACGAGATCTGTGACAAAAAAACTTGATACAATTGGTTCTACATCACAAACTCCGAGCATTTATGATTTAATCGATTGGAAAGAGTGGCCAGCTCATGGAATGCACGAAAGACCTGTTTTTCATCTCGAGGTAACAATTTCCATTGTTTTAAAAAAAAATTAATATTAAATTATAATATAAAATATCTTTGAAAATAAAAAATTTCAATCAGAATTTTTTATTTAAATAAAAAATTAAAATATTTTTCAGCACGGTTTGGGAATTCAATACATGGATCAATTTATTAAAAAAATCGATTCAACCACTGATTTAAATAACTCCGAGGAATTAGAAATGGAATTGTCAGAATCACAAGATCATGACGAAGATTTTCTACGATTAAAAAAATTAATACGACAACGAATCGAAAATTTGGAATTTCAAAAAGTTGAAAATTCACTTGACAATGACACTGATATTTTTCAAACAATTATGCATTCCAGTTTACATTTAGTCTTAGGATTTTGTACTCAAATATCAAGTAACGAATATCAAACAGTAATTCAAAATAGATTGAAGCTTTTAAAAGAAAAAATCACCATAGACAATCAAAATGATAAAAATGAGATAAAACTTGAGAATAGCGACAGTAAAACAAATTCACTTTTATCATCAAATAATTCGAAGTCAAAAAATATCTCCAACAATACTTATAAAGTATTAAAATTTATTTCCGCACGAATGGAACCAGCAAAATGTCTCATCACACCTCGCAAATCAGTAATGACAACAAACATTCAAAATAATTCGATGACAAATATACAAAATAATTGCTCCAAACTACAAGATATTATTCGCGGTTCCTCTAAGAATGCTTTGATTCTTCTCAAAATACAAGATCCAATGAGAGTAAATTCAAAGAGAATTGAAAATTCTTGTCCCTTACAATTACAAAATAATCAATTTATTAAGCCATCGGCGACAAATTCAAAATGGAATGCTTCTACAATCAGCAATGATTCTACAATGAATATAACATCTTTTTATGAGAATTTTATTCCACTTGAGGAGATGAATTACCTTCAAGAATGTGGACAAAGTGAAAAAACAGAATATGAAATAAACGACGAGGAACAAAATAAAATTGACCAATTTACTACAAATATAAATGATTCTTCAGAAACAGTAATAGCACACGAATACATTACAGGATCCGCGTCGCAAAATTGTGATTTTCAAAATGTAGCATCAAATTTCGGTGAACAACGAAAATTAGGAATGATTGGAGATTTTTATCATCACAAACCCACTGCATTTGTAGATGAGAATACAAAAATAAAGGATTTTGAGAAAAATGAAGAAACAATGGAGGCTTTAGATTTATCTACAGTGAGATCAACAAAAGGAACTATAAGAGAAGAAATTACAAAATCAAAAAAAGAAACAATAAAACCAAAAGAAACTATAAAGTCAAAGAAAGAAAATATAAAATTAAAACAAGATTCTGTGAAATCAAAAGAAGAAATTCTAAAATCAAAAAAAGAAACTAAATCAAAGGAAGAAATTGTAAAATCAAATGAAACTATCACAAAAAGAAACGAAGAGCTTATCAATAAAGAAGATTTACAAATATTACTAGAAAATACAATAATTTTATATTGTATAATCACTGGAGTTAATCAAGAAAATGTCGCTAATTACATAGACACTTTAAATGCCACAGAAACTCTAGAATGGCTAAAAGAAAACTATATCTAATAACCTCAAAAAGATTTGCAATTCTTCATTTTAAATATTTAATTTAAGATTTGTTTCTGCATTCGTTAATTAAAAATATTTATTCTCTTGTTTGTAATAAAACAAATATTAAATGTAACCGTTTTAAAATAAAAATAATTTTTTCTTATGCAAATTCAATCAGAATTTGAAAAAAAAGTTCTGTAAGGGAAAAAATTAAATTAAAAATCAAATTAAAACTTAATTAAAAATTAAAGTAAAAATTAAAGTAAAAATTAAATTAAAAAAGAAATTTAAGAAAAAAGAACTAAAACATTAACAAAAAATTAAATATTAAATTGAAAAAAAGTTAAATTAAAAATTGAAATTTGTAATATTTAAATATATTAATTATTTTATTAAGTGCAGTAAAATCGTACAATTCATTTTAAAAACCACTTGATAATTACTTGAATAATTCTTAAATTTCCTTATAAATATATGAATTTTTTTCGAAATTTAATTTTTAATTTAAATAACTTTTAATTTTAATTTAAATATGAATAATTATTATATATATTCTAATATTTGTTAAACATTAAATCTCTTTAAAATAATACCATCATTTAGTCCAGCGTATATCAAAGACAGAGAGATGATAAAAATTGCGATAAAAATGAATAATATTCCAATTGTGCCGTGTCAAACTCGATTAGAACGACGTTTCCCTTGTTTTTGTCTAAAAATAAAATAAATAATTAACAATTGTTGAATAATAATAAATACAAGATTTAAAAAAGAAAAAAAGTGAAAATTATACTTTTTCCTGTCATCAGAATTCGAATCGCTTTCTTCAGTCTCAGTTTTACTTTCATCAAAATCTTCCGAAGAACTTTCCTCCTCAGATACATGTTTCGCTTTTTTATTTTCTCGAGATTTTTTCTTATCCTTTCTATCACGTTTCTTTTTCGATTTTTCATCATCGTCACTAAATGATTCACGTTTTACTTCTTCCTTTCGTGAACTCTTTTTCTTTCTCTCTCGCCTTTTATAATCGTCGGATTTTCTCGAATTACGTGAACTTGAATTTGAATATCCCGAGTCCTCTCTAGGTTTTCTAAAAAAAAATCAACAATTAAAAAATAAATAAACAAATTAATTTTTATGAATAAAAATTAAAATATAAAACTAACCGTGAATGATTTCTCGGTGACAAATCGTATTTATCAATTTTTTCTGAATAATCACTATCAGAAATATTTTCCTCAACGTCAATTTCTCTTACTTTTCGTTTTCTCTTACCATCTCGATATTTTTTATTCTTATTCTTATCATTTCGATAAATAATACTGATATTTGGAATCTCATATTTATCATATTTTTCTTGTTTCCTTCGATTTTTATTTTCAGTTTGCACCACGTGTAATCGATACAATTGGAGTAAAATAACCAAAGTATTTTTGCAGGTGAAAAAAATATTCATGTAACTTACTATCTGATAGTGAATAATTAAAATGAGTCTAAATGACAAGAATGGTCCATCCTGTAATAAAATTCCACATTATTTATTTATTTAAAGGAAAATTTATTTTTTATTTAAAACAATAAAAAATAATTATGCTTTTTACCTGTAGCAACATATTTATTGCAATTCCCCAAACATCAATGCTACAGCAACTTGTTTCAGTTGGCACTTTTTTCTTAATGGCACTTCCAGATGAGAGTCTTGATTTTCTCGATTTTGTTGCTGTTAAAACAACAGTAAATTGCATCAATGACCATGACCAAATGCCCAATGTTAAATAAACTAAAACTGGCTCTCTTGCTATTTTATCTTCTTTAAACGAGTCAAAAAATTCAATAATATCGGCAGCAGTGCCAATGTACACCAAAAGAAGTTGACTCAATTGATCTCTTGTTAAATCACCCTTTGGCAGCATCCATCGGCCAATTATTAAAATTAACATTAAAAATTGTTCGATCAAAGTCACCCAAGTCTCTGTTGATATTTGAATTGTTGGCAATTTTATGTTCACCTGTAATTATTCCAAATAAATATTTATTATTGATTTAAAAGAAATTTTTTTTAATAATATTAAAAAACAATAAGTATTAATTTGATTACTCGTAAAAAAAAATTTTATATCCTCCCTTAAAAATCTCAACCTTTCAATTGAATTAAAAAATAATCAAGATAATAGTTTGATTTATATAGGGCGATAAAAAAATGGATCTGTATTAAAATGAAATAACTTACGCCTAATGCCTTTTCCAGGTGTTTTAAATCAGAGGCAGCTAAATTCGTAAAATCTAAACTCTCAGAAATATTAATATTTGATCCTCGCATATGAATTCTTTTTTCAACTTTATCCAATTCCAAAAGCCAAATTGCCGGCACCACACTTCCCAAATAAAGAAATACTGATGGACAAAACCTGTAAAAAAAAAATTGAATTAAATTAAATAAAATTCTTTTCTCTAAAAATTTATTTATTCTTTAAGAAAATTTTTTTAATTTCTTTAAGAGAAATAATAAAAATCTATTAATTTCGAATTAAATAAAATTTTAATTTAATAATATTTGCTCTTTTTAAGATTAAAAAATAATATTTTGTTTTTTAATTTTAAAATGCACTTTAACGAATACTAGATGTCCCTAATATCTATCTTTTTTTTATATATATCAAGATCGAACCCTTCTTTCACACAGGAAGTCAATATTTTTTGACCCGATTTCTCCAGACTATTCTCATGTGATAGTTACTAATGTACAATTTCCGTCTGTCAAACTGAGTTGATCGTTCAAAACACACCCCAAAAATAGAGGTACTCCTTGAAAGCCAATTTTTTTTTTTTTTTCATATTGTTAACTTTTTCGAGCGGAAAATTACCTTATTATATCAAATCTCACATGAATTTCCATAAAATTTAGATTTATTAAATAAAATTGCACTTGACCTACATTTTTTACTTTTTTGTTAATTAGGAAAATAAAAATATATCGCACGTGCTTCAATTTATATTTTTATACGTACGAAAATATATTTTACAAACAAAAAAAAAAAAAATGCAAAAATTACTTTTGGAATTAAATAATTAATAAATTAAAAAATTAAACCAAAAACTATAATATGATTAATTCTTACCATTTCCATTCCTGATTTTCTTTTATAGTGAGTGTAAAAATTCCCTCAAAAAACAAGAGTAAAATTGGACAACAAAGATACCAATAAGTTGGATTTGATTTAAAGTTTGTAACTTGCCAAATCGCAATAAAACCATGAGAAGCAAAAACTAATCGCGTAATTATCGCTTTTATTGTTGCTAAAAATTTCGCCATTTCCAATTTGTTTATCATGAAATATAAATAAATGACGAAACCGAAAATCCACCAGAATCACACAATTTCATTTTCTTTTTATAATGATAATTCAAAATCTTCTCCTTTCGTATAATTCAATATTGAAACAAATTACAAAGTAATAAAAATTTCTATTACAGATAATTTTCAACATATCTGATAAATATTTAGTTTTTATTCAAAAAAAAAAAAAATGTGAACTGATTCAAGTAAGGGATGAGAAAGAACTGCGATTTAGAAAATAAAATTTCAAATATCCCAAGTGATGCGCAAGCGTACTATACAATATATATTGTGGTATTTAAAAAATTCAAATAAGCAAAGTTTTTCAATTGTTTTTCAATTTTATCAAAATTTAACAATTTTTGCAAATTAGTGTAAATTACAAAAATAAACTTTGTACATGCCCCTTTAGAATGATTATTCTGAATACTTTCATGTATTTTATAAAAATTGATTATTCTTCATAATTTATAATGAATATAAAATTAATACAATAAAAACCTTAAAAATTAATCAAAAATCGCAAAAATAGATTAAATTTTCAAAAAATTATTTTAAAAAAACATCGTCAGTTAATAAACTAGGAATCATGTTCATCGACCTAATCGATGGAAAATAAGGAGACCTGTAATTAAATGTCATATGTAATCAACTTAGACTTTGGATTAGTCAGTTGATATTGAGGTCTAGGTGAAAAAAAAAAAAATGTTTACGTATTCCTGATGACGAATGTGGCACGTGATAAATTGAAAATCGACAAAAAAAAAAAGAAAGAAATGATTATGGAAATATTGGAAATAATAGCACAGAATATGAAAAGCGGCCTCTGGTTTCAGTCGATTGTATTATGGTAAAATGTCGACCAGTGTTTTTTTTCACGACTCGTGCAAAAATGTAAATAAACTTTTAATCAGTTGACTACACGAGTAACTATTTAATAATACACGCAATATGCGTGTAATTCTCCAAGTGCTTCGTTTTCCAAAAGCCCAAAGGTGAGTGTAAATTTGGAAGTTTTTAAAAAAAAAATTTTTTTCCTTCACAAAATCCTGAAGCAATATAGTAAAACGACTTTTTGACGTACGAGAGGAATTTCATTCTGAAATCTGGACACGCATGCACTATATGACGTATTATTATTGTTTTTTTTTCTCCCTACCAATATTCGTCTATTGTTTAACAGTAACAATTACCATTGTTTCCAATCGACTACATGTTATCCTTTATCTATTTTGCATTCCTTTTTTTTTTATTTGACACTAGCATTTAATAAATCTCAAGGTGTTAATGACAAAAATTATTTTTTTAATTTTAAAATTCATTAAGGTAATTTTTTTTTTATAAACGGATTTTTAATATTCGTTTAAAAAATTAAATTTTTATTCCTATATCTCAACTTTTTTCATAATTTTATATATATTTTTTTGTTTTGTATTAAATAAAATTTAATTTATTGAAATAAATTTTGAAATTACGTGATTTGTTCATATTTCCATAAAATTGCAAACAATTTATCTCAGATTGTGTCCGCGTGTAATATGACTAAAAGAAGAGCGTGATATATTAGTCGATGAATATAAAAATAACTTGTGTATTACATTACGTCTTGAGTGTATTACGTATGTAATGTTAATATTAATTTATCACTACAAAGATTGTATTTTTTTTTTTTACAGATGAACGTTCCTTTGTATGGAACGGGAGCAATTATAATTCTGATTGTTGCCTTGTTTGACTTTGGAACAGTTCTACAATTTTTAATTTGCATATTTCTATTTATTCTAGGGTAAGTATTTCAAATTATTCATTAAATATTTGAAAATTTTTTTCAAATACCACAAATATTTAATATTGTATAGTTTGTATTAAAATTAAATTATTTTTACTTAATTTAAATGCCTAATAATTTTAATTATAATTTAATTATTAATTAATTAATAAAATTAATTTATCTATAATATTTAAATTGCATTTTTCAGGACAATAGTTTATATTTATAAACAAATTCCTTCATCTTTTCAAAATGCAGTTACATTTTCAAGAGAAGACATCTCCGAATCAAGTAAAAGATTATGGGAGGTAAAAAGAATTTTCATTTTTTTCAATTGAAAAAAAAAAGGAAAAAGTATAGTAAAAATATTTTTTTTTTAATTAAATGTTCTAGCGTTTGGAAGAGATATCCAAAGAGTCGAAGGAAAAGATGATATTTAGTCAAGATCGAAGAATTACGGGTAGTAGAATTATTGATGAATCTCTACAAGTAAGAAAAAAATTTTATTTTCTTAAAAAATAATTTTTTTCTCATTATAACAGTAATTTTCGATTTTACAGGAAATTTTAGACTTCGTCTTAAGAGATTACGTTGAATCATGGTATAGTAATTTTACTAATGACCGAGAATTCCTCCTCTCGGTTAGAGATACTGCTCGAAAAATTATGATAAACGTATCCAATAGGTATGTTAATTTATTTTTCAAATTAAAAAAAAATCAAAATCAAACATCGAAAAAATAATATTTATTTAAAAAATCTCAAAATGAATTCTAATTTTTATTATTAATATAAATTATTTCCAATTAAATTCTTAATGAAATATCATTCAAATAAAAAATTTGTTTCCAAATAAATTAAAAAAAAAAAATTTATTATTTACAGAGTAAAAGAAGTAGATTGGATTCCCTACTTAACAACGCGTCTTGTAGATGATGCAGCGTCACATATGAGATTATATCAACAGGCTCGAGCAAAAATGAAACAGATTCAATTAAATAAAATTTCAAAACCGAATAGTTCGAGTACTTCAGGCGGTACGCCAAAACGTGTTACTACTCATCGTAGAAATATGAGCGATACGGATATATCATGGTATTCTCAGTCAAAATTTTATACACCAAATTTAACATCTCTAACAGAGCCGAAGGAAAATAAAGAAACGAAGAATAATCCTGATTCTTTGGAAAATATTTTTTTCGACTTAGAAGTTCAAATGGAAAAGAATTTTTTGTGCAGGAATTTAGTTTGTACAAATGAAGCCGCGGAGAGGACATTCCTGACAGAAATTTCAGAAGTTATTTTATATTTAGTTCTCCCAAAAGAAGATTTCGATTGTATACCATTAAGATATTTCTTAAGGGATTTATTCGTTAATGTCATAATTAGGCCCCTATTGAATCTACTTTCGGATCCTGATTACATTAATCAAACTTTTATATGGCTGGTAAGTTTTTTTTTTTTTTTAAATTAAATTTCAAATTTTCATATTTATGTTTCTTTTTTCTTTCAGTGCTCTAAAGAAAATAACTTGCCGAGTGATGTTTTCTTAACAGTTATTAGAATAACAGACAATCTAGAAGAATTAATAGCGACAAAAAATATAGTTAACAGAAGATTAGCCTATATAAGATCCAAAGAGATTGGAGGTGAAGATGACGTTTCAATAAAACAGGAATTAAATAGTCTTCTTTATATGAAAAAAATTCTCGACACACGAATAATTGGTATGCAAGAGGGTTTAAAAACCGAAAACGATTCCTCTGAACAGTGTCCCGAGTGGAATAGATTTTTAGTGCCAGGTCATAAATTAATTCATTTACCTCTCGATGAATTATTAAGAAACAATATTGCCTTGAGTTATTTTATTGATTTTATGACGAGTATCAACGCTGAAGCTTATCTTTATTTTTATTTAAATATTTATGGTTGGCGAGTGTCTGCCGAGCAGCAAATATCAGAAATTGAATTGGAAAAAATACGTCGACAACATTCGTCAACAACAACAACAACAACAACAAAAGAAGTGAAACGTCGACATTCTGATTTGGGAAATTTAAAAGAAGCTGCTGTAAAAATTTATCAACAATATTTGACCGATAAAGCAAATATTAAATTACAATTAGACGACATATTGGTTAAAAATCTTTTAATGAGAATAAAAAATGAATCAATTAAAGAAACATGGTTTGACGAGCTACAAATTTGTTGCTATGAAAAATTAAAGAATGACGAGAAATTTTTACCAGCTTTCAAAAGATCAGCTTCGTATTTAAAACTTTTGGCGGAATTGGATTTATTGAAAGATTCAACTTCTGAGGATGATTCAAAATCATTGGATAGTATTAGTGTATCGAGTATAAATAATGAAACGGAATTGGAACAGGCTTCATGGTTGGAAAGTCAAAAAGCTGAGACTCAATCAAATTCAAGTTCATCGTCGGGTAGTCGTGTGGGAAGTGATTTTAGATCGTTGGACGAATTAGAAGGTGATCGAGGGAGTTTAAAGGAATTTAAAAAATTATCCAAACCAACTATTGATGCAGAAAAAGTCACTGAGGGAAAAGAAGCAACGGCATATTTTGAATCAAATTCGGAAAATATTTTTCCACTTGACGAAAGTCTTCAAGATCCAAATGTTATTAAAAAATTACAACAAGGTCGTTTTAGAATTACGGCGATAATTATTGAAACTGGCATTGTCAGCGATAAAGGAAAAACTTATGGTATTTATGCGGTGGCAGTGACAAAGACTTTTGAAACGGGTTATCAGGAAAAGTGGCATATTTATCGACGATATTCCGATTTTCACGATCTCTATCAACGTGTAAAGGAAAAATATTTTGATTTAGCGAAAATTCCATTTCCCGGGAAAAAGGCATTTCACAATATGGAACGATCTGTACTTGAAAAACGAATGGTCATGTTAAATGCCTGGTTAAATCAATTAACGAAACCAAATATCGCCGATGGCCACATGGGATTGCAAAATTTGCTTCTTGCTTTTTTGGAACAGGGCGATTACGATAAGGGCGTCACTGGTGGACATATTTCGCGAACGGTAATTATTTCTTTGCTCCAAACAAAATTTTTTTTTACATTTATCAAAACTAAAATTTTTATTTTCAATAATTTTTTTTTTAAATTAATTTATTTTTTAAATTGTTAATTTCAGATTGACACTTTGGTGAATCCTTTGAAATCATCAATGAAGACGGTAACGCAGGCGGTTAAAACAATGCCCGATAATATGATAAATACAGTGGACGGTGTTATGGACAAATTATTTGGAAGTGCAAAAAAACACGATATAATTTATGAAAGTGTAAAAGTCGGAGCAAGTTTAGATACAGAGGTAATTATTTTCTATTCGATAAAAAATTAATTTTTCTCTGTCGTAAAAACAAAAAAAAAAATAAAAATCCTATTTTTCAGACCGACGATAATATTCCCCTGCGAATAATTCTTCTTCTAATGGACGAAATTTTCGACTTAAAAGTCAGAAATCAATGGCTAAGACGAAGAATTGTTACTTTATTAAGACAAATTATTCGAACAATGTTTGGTGATATTGTAAATAGAAGAATTATAGAATATGTTTCAGAGCAAACGAGTCCGAAAAATGTTGCAAAGTACTTGAATATATTCAAGTAAGTTAATTAATTAAAAACAAAAATATTTCTAAAAAAAAAAAGATCTTTTATATAATATTTGTTAAAATTATAAAATTTATTTTAGAAATAGTTTTTGGCCTAATGGCGTAAAGGCTGGACCTAAACCTCATCGGACACCAGAGATGAAAAGCAGAACGCGAATAGACGCGAAAGTTGCGCTTCTCGCTTGTTTTTCTGATGATCTTAAACATATCATAGGCAGCGAGACTACAAGATGTGGATTATTGCGAGTTTTTGAACTCTTTCAGCGACCTGTGTTGAATAGAAGACTGCTATATGTACTATTAGAAGGGATTATTGAAACTCTATTCCCAAAAAGAGATTTCGTTTCAATTATTAGAAAATTATACTCGCCACATATTAAGAACAAAACTCAGGCCAAGTCTTGACGAAACTAAAAATTATTTAGCAATCGTGTTTTTAAACATATATTATTTTATTTTGAATATAGAAAAAAAAAAATAAATTGCTAATATGTGATTATTTGCCAAATGGATATTTAGAGCTAAGAAATTTAACGTGAAACATTTTCTTGCGTGATAGCTCCAAAGTCAATTTGAAACTACGTCACACTTTATACATAAATATATACGATTTAAAAAATGCCAGATTTATTTCTAATAATTGTAAGTTAAATTTTCGAATATAAGAAATTATTTTTATTATTTAAAAATGTTTTTTTAAAATATTTCAATTTTTTCTTTTATTCATCGCGTGCCTTTGAGTTACAAGATTTTTATTGATATAATTAAATATAATATTTTAATATTATATTTTAATGTGTTGTTATTCTCAAATATGGTATTGGGACTAAAAACTATAGAGGAACAAATAAAAAAAAAAGATTTGTCATAAACTCGAAGACTTAAAGAAATTTGCCTATTTATATTGTTTTCTTTATTTTTTTAAAATAATTTAAAGAAAAAAATTTTATTTTTATTATCTATGATAAGGAACCACTGATGATTCTTTTATCAATCACACAAAAATAGCAATCATTCCATTTGCATTTTTAGATTTAAAAACAATTTTTCATAGAATTTTTTTTCAATAGACAAAATTCGATGTGAATAGAGAGGATAATTTTATTTTTTAATTGAATATAATTTTCTCTTAAAAAAAAAGAAAAAGAAGATGAAATTCTATTCTAAAATGATATTAGATAGGTAATAAAGAATCTTTTGTTTAGCACGATAAATTATTCGCAAGCGTACTATAGAAAATTATACACATATATATATAAATATGTACATCAATGTCGTACCTCTGTATATACATTTGTTTCTATTGTAATTATTCATAGGCGACATTTAACAACTTTGCAGATTAAAGATCTCTTTATATTATAAAATATGAATTTTAATTAATATTTTACCTAATTTAATTTTTTTCATTTATAAATCATTTTTGTTTTTATTTTATTCAGAATTCTTATTACGAGAATAAGTTTTTAGAGATAAAAATTTTAGAATAAAAAATTAAATTTTTTGTTTCTAAATCAAGATTTTCTATTTGAATACCAAGTCCTACAGTGGCGCGTTTTTTTAGATTGAAGAGTGTTTTATTGATAAATCTTCAAAGAAACAACCCCTAAAAAGTTGGCGCGCGGGCAGCTTTGAAAAAGTTTATATATATATATACGCGATTCTGTATTTCGAAAAGACAAGGACAAGGGAATGAAAGAAAGAAAAAAAAAGCGAGAAGTGATAGGGAGGGTGGCCAAAGACAAAAGAAGTTTATTACGGGGTGGATTGAGGGGCTGTACTAAGCACCATCACTTGCACCATATACATGGGGACACATTTTACTCGTGTTGTATACATGTATACGTGGGAGCAAGAGGTGACGATTCAATAGAACGGTTATTAGAAAAGGACGGTGAAAAAAAAAACGTGAAGAACGGGTCCAAGTAGGGGAGGCATAGAGCTATTGTGCAAAAAAGAATTGGGCACTGCTTTCTGCCCTTATGTATAGCTCTTTCTAAAAACGAAGGAATTGTAGAGAGAAGCATTTTCTATATACAGCACAGATTTTGCAAAAAAAAAATCTACAAGCAAATTTTTCTCGAAATTTAATATCATTAAGCCCAAAATTAACTCGCTAAGAGAATCATTCTCAGATCAGAACGTTTGTGAAATTTGATAAGCTTGCTCCGGTGTTTTTTTTTTTTTTTTTTGCATAATAAAAAGCAAGTGTCAGATAATATTTTTTTTTTTTTTTCATTAAAAAATGTATATTTTCAAAAAATTAATTATAAAAATATTTTTACTTTATAACAATTTTTCGGAAAAAAAAAATTATTTTTAAAAAATTCAAGAAAACTAAATTACATAACAAAAAATGAAAAAAAATATTTCCATAGAAAATATTGAACGGAGAAGAAAAATAATTAGACGAGCGTGTGCAGATGGCCAATTTGTCTGAAGTGCATACAGCAACGTGAAAGTTCAAGTCTCTAAATTTCAAACTGATACACCGGAACCCCTGTTTTATTATTATGCAAAAAAAAAAAAATAATTAATTTATCAAATATTAATAATAAAAAAATAAAGAAACAAATTTTTTTTTTTTTTAATGTGAATTTTTCCGGCAATGAATCGACAAAATTTAAAAATTTTCAAGGGGATAAAAATCGATTTCTTGAGTCACCCCCCCATTCACATTCGATACAACCGCTCAATTTCCGGTCTCCTTAAACCATGGGAAGGAGTTTAAGTTTCCGGTGAGCAGATGAAATTTTGCGCTGCTGAATTTCCGGAATTTTTATAATTTTCCTATAGGGATTGAAATCGATGAATTTTTCACTTTATTAAATTCTTAAAATTTGTATTCAGAAAATATTAATCGATAATTTTCTTAATAATAATAATAATAATAATAATAATAATAATAATAATAATACATCAGAACATCGTAAAGTCGAATAACAATTTCCAATAATTTTAATATTTATATATTTGATATTATTAATAACTAGCAAAATTAAACGCGCGCAAACGCGCCAAATTGAGTATTTAATTATTTGTTATAAAGAAATTAAAGATTAATATTATTAATAATAATTTAATTTATTAGAATATTATCACATATTAAATGATAATAATGAAAATTATATGTTTACAGGCCTCGGATTATACGACTTTTTCCGACTTTTTTCAAAAAAACGACTTTTATCGACTTATTTTAATAAAATGTGACATTTTTTTTACATTTGAAAAAAAATGTAAATAAAATACATTTTTTTATTATAAAATGTGGATCTTCTTCAGATCTTCTTCAATTCAATTATTTAACAAATTTTCAACTACAATGATTCTTCACTAAATTAATTATTTTTAATAATTTTAATGAAATACATCACAAATTCAATTATATCAAAATTATTTTTCAATTCAAAATTTTTATGAAATTTAACAATTGTTTATAATTTAAAAAACAAATATCGCAATAAAATTGAATTATTTTTTTAAATTTCAATTCAAAATAAACTAAAATTCAATTATTACCCGAAATTTTAATTCAAAATCAATTAAAAATCCAATAATTATCCAAAATTTTCAATTTAAAATTTAATTATTTACCAAGTTTTCAATTTAAAATGAAATAAAATTCAATTATTTTCTAAAATTTCTATTCAAAATTAATTATCCCAATTTTCAATCAAAAATGAACTTAAATAAAATTATTATCCAAAATTTCAATTAAAATTCAATTATTTCCAAAAATTTTCAATTCAAAATGAACTGAAATTCAATTATTTTCCAAATTTAAAATCAAATAAAATTTTATTATTCTCAAAAATTTGAATTCAAAATTAATTGAATTTTCAATAATTTAAATTTAAAAGCATCTAAAATTTAATTATTTCTAAAATTGTCCATTGAAATTTTTTTTTTTTGAAATTTAATAATTTCAATTATAACTCAAAGGAAATTCAATTATTTTTAACTATTTTAATAATATTCTTTGAAATTTTAACTATCTGAAACCATTTTTCAATTAAAAATAATTTTCAAATTATTGTATTTTGTCCGCATTTTCTAATAAATTTTTAGTGAAATCATCTAAAATTTTAATTTCAAAACACTTAAAGTTTGAATTAATTTCAAAAATCTCAATTTTAAATCTTTGAAAATTCAATTAAATTTAAAAAATGTTTTCCAAAAATTGTTTGATAAATTATTTTTAGTTCTGTAAAGTTTAATAATTGTTTGAAAATTAACAATATCTTTTGAAATTTAATTATTTCTAAAAATTTCAACCTTAACCCTTCGAAAAGGATTATTATTAAAAAAAAAATGTATTTAAAAATCTGTAAAATATTTTTGTTAAAATAAAAAACAAATCCACTTTTTTTTGGAATATAAATCGACTAAAACGACTTTTTGTGTCTTTAAGTTGATTCGAGGCCTATGTTTTTATAATTAATATTTAATAGGTATTCGTTGACCCCTGGTACCTTAAAAATTAATTTTTAAAAATAAATTTTTTTTAAATTACTATCTTGTACGAAATTTCCTGGCGCATCTTTTTTCTCATCATAAATTTTTTTTTGTATTTGTATACAATTTTTGAATCAATATACAACTTTAAAAAAAATTTCGTTGGTAAACGTTGTGTACTTCAGCTTCGTGAATTGAATTTTCGAATTTGGAATTTTAAAGAAACTTATTCCGAAATTTGGAATTCAACTTTGGCAAAAATGAGAAAAATAATAATTGTCAAAATTTGACACGTCATAAGATTACTATTCAAAAAAACACATGAAATCAGAAAAGGCCAACTTCAAGTTAGGACAGAAGGACAGACTAAGCATTTTATTATTATATAATTTGAATATTTTCTAAATTTACAAAAAAAAAAAAAATGTTTTGTTTTCAAAGAAATTAAGAAAGGAAAAAAAAAAACTCCTATATATAGAAAATAAAGGCATTTCTAATTGAATAAATTAACTCTGGAGTTGAAGAAAATTATCTGGGCATTTAGTGAGTAATTTTTCAAGACCTAATATTCCCTTCCCTTGAAAAATAAAAGAATCCCCATGCGCGTACAAAAACGAATGGCGTCAACCATATGAATGCAATCTATATATATGTATATACGAAAAACGTAAGAGAGCACGCAATACGTACATTCAAAACAACGATGAAGTAACGAAAGAAAATCGATATGCATGATTCACACACGCGAATGAAGGGGGGAAGGTGGGAGAACTTTAGGGGAAAGAGAAATGAGGGAAGGGGGTTATTTCTCCCCAGTTCCATGCCCCAATACCCCATGGGTTCTCTCTTAGTGTAAAAAGAGGGAAGACTAAAACTGGGCACGTATATATATATATATATATATATATATGTTTGAAAGAAAGAGAGAGAAAGAGAAAAGACTATGTGCACCATCGAGCAACACACATGTGTTGTCCTGCGTAATTCTATATACAAGCGCACAAGGAGGGGTATTCCTACAATGCTAACCCCCTCGGTCACTCGATCAGTCGTGTCCCTAGTTCCATACTGTTAAAAACTTGAAGCATAAATATACAAAATTCGTCGCGAATCATGTAAAACATGTTCAATTAACATTATTATACAATGTTAATCACAGTGTTTGTATAATCGAGATTATCATTTAATATTGCACATATATAGGCAACCCGTTGTACAAGACTATTCAAATCAACCCTTATCTTCGCGCCGCGAAATCCGATTCGTGAATGAATCAACACGCGAATGGATACGAGACGTAAAATTGTGCGCTGTTATTTAAATAACCATTGTTTTCTGAAATTTAATTTCTTTTTTTTTCGAAAATAATTTTAACTGTTTGTTTGAAATTTAATTTAAAAAAAAAATCGTAATTTGTTATTAGACATTTTTAGTGTCAGGAAATAATATTTGTGAAGAATTGAAGGTGAGGAGTTCTTTGAAAAAATTTTACAGGGTTTATTGAAATTCGTTTTTTTTTAAATGAGTTCAAATTCGAAACGTTTATAATTTAAATATTTTCAGTGAAAAGAAAATTATTTGATTCAAAAACCGGATTTGTTATTAACAAATAAAATTTTCTCACTATTTATCAAATTAATTTTATTCTATTCCATATTAATTGAATCCAAATGAATTATTTTTTTATCCAAGCAAAATATTGAATAAAATAAATATTTTTCAAATCAAATTTAGTAATAATTGTAATTATGATTTGATAAATATTTATTTGGGTCAAATAAATATTCATTAGATCCAAATATAAACATTTGATTCAATAAATATTTATTTGTTAATTACATCATCCAGTACTTTTGATTTAAATAATTTTACCTTTTTTTTATTTTTACTAGTTGTCAGAGAAAGCAAAAATTAAATAAAATAAAAATTTGTCCGAATGTTCAGAATATTGAAAAAATATTTTTCAATTCTTTTAGTTAATTAAAAAAAAAAAAAATTGAAAAAAAAAATTAAGAATTCACCAACGATTAAAAATTCACGCATGAGATACGTCCACATTTTCCAGTATAATAATTACATATGGTGCTGATGATTGTGCATGAAATTGTTGTGTCGTTGGCGTTTAAGTTCGATTTTTATATAACTCAATATTTACATGGTTTAAGCAAAATGAGGTCACAAAAAAAAAAATAAACAATGCTTATTTCCTTTTCTTTTTTTACAAAAATAAACCATGCAAATAAAATAAACAACGATATTGTGCATGTATATCTCAATTAATTCCAATAAAAGAGTTCAATATTTTTTGTCATGCATCAATAATAATCAATTAGTCTTTAATATTTAATTGTTTTAAGTATTGTTTTTTTTAAAAAAAGTTTTTAAAAAGAATTATTATTATTTTTGTAACTAATGATTACTTTTGCCTATAAAAAATAAGTTCAATTAAAATTTTAATGTTAAAGTGATTTGTAATATTTTATCGTTTATACCAAGAAGTCATTTCATTCGATTCCGTTTTTGGAAATGTATCGTGCTCCAAAAAACTGTCGAACCGGATTGACAACTACAAAAAATTTCAAGTCCTTGTAAAATGAATTTTTGTTATTATTAAAAGCAATAAAATTTTTTTTTTTCAAAAAGCTCACTCATAAAATTGAAATTATATCTGTACATTTATTATTTGCATTTATATACTAATTTATCAAAAATGTAAATTCGTGATTATATTCAATAATTCCTGGAAAATGGTGACGTGAATTTTTATATTAACAATAATTATTATTATATGAACATCTGTTCACTGAAAGACGGAGATTTGAACGCGTCGTTAATTTTTCATGGGTTGTGTGTGTGGATATCGTGCGTATACATATAGTATACTTGTTTAGAGGGGACGACGATCAAGGGATTTCGATGCAAGGCTATGAGCGTAACTTTTATAGCGTCGCGACGCTTTTGCCAAATAAAAAATTTCAAAATTTTCTTTTCAATAAAAGAATAAAAAAAAATATATTTTCCTTACTTGTTATATATATAAATTTATATATATATGAATGTCCACGTAAGCATAAGTCCGTAACGTTAGAAAATAAAACTTGAAAACGATGCCAACTTGTGGTCACCTGGGTCTGATTCCGAAACAAGATACGCCTGAGATTTATAATAAATAAACAGTACTGTCATTTTTCTGTCAATACAACGACAATTTATCCGTAATCAACCAATGACTGCATTTCAATGACCTGTGGAAAAAAAAGAAAATTTTTTATTTACAATACAAGAAAAAGAAAATTCTTTCCCTTGCGGAGAAAAAATTTTTCTTTTATAAAAAAAAAATAAAAAACAGTCCTAAAAAAATTGCAAATAATCAATTATTTGAAATTATTAAATTAATATTCACTTCAACCAAGATTTCTATTTAAATGAAATAATTTTTATTTTATTAATTACTATTATTTATATTTTTATTACTATTATTTCATTATTAAGTGAAACAAAAGAATAAAAATCATCAGCACCCGGAAGAAGTAAAAATAAAATTATTTTTTCTAAATGCGCACAAAAGAGGATTATTAAAAACGAATATATATAATAAACAAAGAAAAAGCGAATGCAACAAAGCGTATTATATAAAAAATTTTACAAGATGATGAGACAAAAGGAAAAATAATCCAACAAGGTCGCAATATATAAAGGGATGCATCTTTATGCGATTTCAAAACCAATAAAAAGAAGAAGAAAAAAAAACATATAGAGAAGGTGGTTGCAATTCGCACCTAGAAGATATCTAGTGACCATTGCATTATCACGCTCGAGGGCGTTTAAAGAAGGAAAGAAGGGAAGGGTGGGTGGGGATCCACACTCTGAATGGGGGGTTGGTGTAGGCTTACTTTAGACGATGGTGTGGAATTACCGTACTTATATTCAAGTCTAATATTAAGTTACCATTTTGCTTTACGGCAAGTGAACAGACTGCCTGCATATAGGAAGCCATCCGAGCGCCTGCTGGGACAGTCTGGCCTCTTCGCGCTGGGCCCACCTACTATACAATAACTTTATTAACTGTCTTCAAACAAACAACCTGCTTCTTTGGCTGCACGTGCGAATAATTCTTCTTTTTTTTCCCCCTATTTTTTACTTATATAATCGAGAGAAGGAAAAACAAAAAATATTCTTCTTTTTTTATTAAAAAGGTGTTCATTCACATCTGTCATTCATTCAATTTCATCATCTGTCAAAAATCAATCGCATGGAAAAATAGTGATCATCGATATTTATGGAAAAATCAAAACAGAAAAAAGGTAAGATTTCAAAAAAATTCACCATTTTTTCTTATAAAAAGTATCTAATTTTTCATAGTAAACAAAACATTTAAAGTTAAAAAACAAGAATTAAATTAAACTAATTAATTTTAATATAATAATAAGAATTTAAATGTAAAATGTTTACTTAATTTTACTGACATTTGTCAATTATTCAATTAAATTTTCGTTCATTAATTAAATTTCTTTACCTTCTGTAATTTTTTTTTCTTTTCTTGCTTCAATAATAAAATTTTTCGACTCATATTATCATTGTAAAGAAAATTTTGCTAAAGAATTTCAAATTCATCTAATTCGGTGCTTTTTTTTCATCATTGTCATCATCAGTAACGGAGGAATATAAAATGTGTTGCTGCCAGCATCCAACCATTGCTTTTGTATTTTAAAAAGATGTGAGTCCGGTCTCAATATGAAAACTGATATCGTCGATTGCCCAAGACGCTGGCGAAAGGAAGGCATCAGGTAATAAAATAATTTATCATCGAAGGACGATCAAAAGTTGAAGTTTCTTTCACCCTCTTATAAAATCTGAAAATTAATATAAATTCAGTGATAATATAATTAAATTCAAATATTCAATATAAAATAAATCATATAATCAAAATTCAAATTATTCAATAAAATAAATTCTTAAGATTTGTTTTTTTAAAATATCGAAATCTAAAATAAAAATTTATTTCAGCCATTTCGAGAGTGACATTAAGAAGGTAGAGGTACTGACTTCTGTGTGTGCTGGGTTCGAAATAAATTTCCTAGCACCATTTGAAATCAGTACTACTCCTCTTATCATTCAACAGACCTTTGAGAAAAAAAAAACAATATTTATCTACAGGATCGTGAAAAAAGAAAACATCGTTTTTTTTTAGAGTCGATTCTTTAATGATTTTCATTTCAATATTTAGTTGTTACTCCAGTCTTGATTTTTTCTTTTTTGTGAATATGTCACAAAATTGGTAGGAATCATTTGTATATAATATATATTTATATATATAATAATCCGTATTTTAATACGTATAGACTTATTCACACAATCAAGTAAATTACAACATATCCTAACAATAATAACATAGACTCTTCGCGTAAATAATTACAACATGTATATATATAATATCTTTATAATCTAAATAATAATATAAAATTGCAAATTTACAAACATATTTGTAAATTTGCAAATTTTTACTTAGAAAAAAAAGAGTAATAAATAACTGCCTACATTTCTGGACTACGGTATTGACGAAAAGCGTCTATTTACAAAATTCATTTTTCGAGATTCTTGGCTCTCGCCTGAATCAAAACAGCCTTAGTGTGCCTCACAGCATCACTATTCTACCATGGAAGTAGATAATTCATCAGATAATTAAGGTATAATAATCCTTTACTATTGCAAACTATAAATCACTTCTATTTGTAAGTTTAGAATTTGTTTTGTTTGCCGGAAGCGCGTCTTGCTTCGGAATCAAAAAATTATCTTTATACAATATTTATAAGATAAATCTTTTTCTTTATCAAGAATTATCCCTCTTAATCATTCAAATACATTTTCTTTCCCTGAATATAATAACTTATATTAATTAATATTATATTGTAGTCCAACAGCCATATCCGTTGATCTCAAATAAACAAACGAGATGAATCCAAGATGATGATGATAATAATGGTGATGATGATATTGATTCGAGGTTAAGACGAATCCTTATTTCGACCTGTTTTTTGCAACCTTGTCCAGGTTTCGCCGAGGGCTTTGGCAAAATGATCGTCAACTGTTGAGAAAAAAAAAAGAAAATTACTGAAATTAAATTCACGAAAAGGACCTCTAATTTGAATTTAATTCGAAACCAAATGAAAAAAAGGAAGTTCAATTTAAATTTGAATTGATGGAAGAAAATTTCTACAGGTAATTTTAGCGTGAAAATAATAATTACTCACCACTGAGACCGGCTTCCTTATCATTAGAGGTTGCATTAAAAACAGCGGCATATTCTTTCAGACCCAATGATCGTTTAAAGTGCTCGTCTATCGCTGGATCACTTACAATTCCAGTATTTCTGATTCCAGTTCTCTGGCCTCTGGTAGCAGCAGATGGTGTTACGCTTGCCGTGGGCGTAACAGCCGTGTCTTCCATGGTTGTGCCTAGTATTTAAAAAAAGGGTCATGTATTTAAAAAAAAAGATTAACTTTCAAGATAAGGTGTTTGATTAATTGACTTTGCGAGAATTTACTTTGTAGAAAAAGTTTACATTGATTTTCTTGCATGTCATTTGATCATCTATGTTTCAAGGTTGCGATAGTTTTTTAATTTTTTCTTTTTTGATTTTATTGAGACAGCAAACAATTTAAAAAAAAGAATTTCTCGTTTGCAATTTTTTTTTTTTTTTTTTTGGTAAATTTACCTGGTTGAGGGGCCGTGGGTACGATGACACTGGGTCTACTGTGATGCACCCTGGCAGCAGACATGTCAAGGGCCTCACATTGAATTGGGTCTCGTCTACGTTCCTTCCTCCAGGCACTACTTGGCTTCCGGTGTAAGCTTGTTGTCTTCGGTCTTTCCTCTGTAATAAAGCATGAAATATGAGTTTACATTAATTTATCAACACCTGAATAGACAGATAAACCGGAAAGCAGAAAAAAAAGAGAAAGAGTCCGCTTCCGTTAAACACTTTGACTGCTTCAATCATATTTTATTTCGTTTAACAATATTATTCTGAAATTTAAAGCATGTGTGTATTATTTTCTATTTTTTTTTTTTTTTTCATAAAAATTATTTAATTAACAAAAATATTGAAAAAAAACATATACAGGAGCATTTCCCGTGGAAGATGGATGAGTTATTTTCATGATTGGGTCTAAAATTGGAATCCAATCTATCGATCTGGAGAGATTCTCTTGCCGGGGGTAGAAACACGTCCAGTTCCCGCCGTTCTCAGGACGGGACAGGAAGTGCCTAATAGCCGTGAGAGGATGGTCAAAGAAGGAAAACAGGTTTAGAGAGGAGAGACTCCAAGATGAATGGACCAAAGGAAGATGAAGAATCCCATGTGAATCTCAATTAACTTTTTAACTCTCTGCATATATACACGACTTTTAAAGATTTCAGGGTTTTAACCGTCCGAGGAAAAAAAAAGATTCTGCACCCCTAATTTAAACGGATGTTTCGCAGCGAGTTTAGGCTCATTGAAAAGAAAAAAAAAAATGATTATACACACGAACATGCGAAAAAGATACGATGAAAAACAAAATATTTTGAAAATTATAGATGTAAATTACCACAGACCAGGTGTGTTTTATATTTTTGATCAAAAAAAAATTAATTTTTTTTCCTAAAAAATTTGTATTTTGGAAAAATTATTTTTTAAAGCTTGAATTTTAGGAAATGAAAAATATAAATTTAATTTCTTTTTTCGTTCTAAATTTTCGAAACAATGAAAATGTCTCGTGTCATTTATTACATACCTCTCAACTTATAGGAGGGTCGAAGAGTCTCAAAATTAAGCCACGGTTGCCAAAGGTATCTTCGTCGGCTCGAGATTTCCATCTCTTTCGTCTCTCGACGACACATGAATATATAAAGAATATAAAAGACAACTTTCACCCTTTTTATCACCGAAAATCCCTTTATTTTTCGAAATAATTTTCACTTTCAGTTTCTTTCAAAATTTTTTTCCAAACCAAATATTTTCAAATTCACTAAAATCTTCAAAAAAATTGTCAATCGTTTCGAAAAATTCAATTTTCTTTTTTAATCACAATTCAAAATAAAAATTCGAAATTCAATATTTAAGATTCGAAATAAATTGAAATCACTTTTTTTTGCCACACAAAAATGTCTCACAGCATATGTATATAGCACCAAAGGGTTGTATATATATATATGTAAACCGCGAACTGATTATTTGAAAAAAACAACAATGAAGAAAGTTGACTCGTAAAAGAGTTTGAGAGAAAGAAGGGATTTTGAAAAGCAGTGGTTTCGTGAATGCCTTCTTACGACTGTCTTAAGTCCATTCATTCATCCAACATTACATCGTAACCCCACCACTGAGTCGATCATTTTATATACATATGTACATCAGAGTATATACCTGAGTTTCAGGCTCGGCCTACTCGCAGGTACCTCGTGGAATTATCTCCTATGTGTATGTGAACTGATTGAACACACATATGTGCCTCAAACATATATACAAACACAGAAAAAAAAACCCCCCTTCGATTGGAACAACTCACACAAGAAAGGATGAAACCAGGAGGAACATGAATGCATCAATCCCTCCCCTTGCCCACCTGAGAAGGTGATTTTTTTTTTTTTTTGCTCTTTTTGTTTTTATTTTCTTGAGGATTTTTTTTATAGATGCAGGGGATGGAGTCAGACGAGTCTTTTCAATCGTATTTAAAAGAGAAAATTGGTGGAATAAAGTGATGTCCAATAGAAAAGTTGTATAATTTTGACTTTGTTTTGATATCAAAATTTTGAAACGTATTAAATATTTCCTAAAAAATTATTTCAAATTTTCAATTGATGAAATCTTCGACATTAAAAATTACGTACCTTAAGTACCAAAAAAAGAAGAAATTAATCACCAATTTCAAATCTTGAGAATTTTTCCAATTTTTATTATTATTATTATTATTATTCGATTCGACAATTTTTATGAATTGACCTTTTTGGCAACTAAAAAAATGACTTTAAATTAGCAAAATTAAACGCGCGCAAGCGCACCAAATTGAGTATTTAATTGTTTGTTATAAAGAAATTAAAGATTAATATTATCAATAATAATTTAATTTATTAGAATATTATTACATATTAAATGATAATAATGAAAATTATATGTTTACAGGCCTCGGATTATACGACTTTTTCCGACTTTTTTCAAAAATACGACTTTTATCGACTTATTTTAATAAAATGCGACATTTTTTTTTACATTTGAAAAAAAATGTAAATAAAATACATTTTTTTAATATAAAATGTAAATCTTCTTCAGATCTTCTTCAATTCAATTATTTAACAAATTTTCAACTAAAATGATTCTTCACTAAATTAATTATTTTTAATAATTTTAATGAAATACATCACAAATTCAATTACATCAAAATTATTTTTAAATTAAAATTTTTATAAAAATTTAAGAATTGTTTATAATTTAAAAAAAAATATCACAATAAAATTGAATTATTTTTTAAAAATTTCAATTCAAAATAAACTAAAATTCAATTATTACCCGAAATTTTAATTCAAAATCAATTCAAAATCCAATAATTATCCAAAATTTTTAATTTAAAATTTAATTATTTACCAAGATTTCAATTTAAAATGAAATAAAATTCAATTATTTTCTAAAATTTCTATTCAAAATTAATTATCCAAATTTTCAATCAAAAATGAACTTTAATTAAATTATTATCCAAAATTTCAATTAAAATTCAATTATTTCCCAAAATTTTCAATTCAACACACTGAAATTAAATTATTTTCTAAATTTAAAATCAAATAAAATTTCATTATTCTCAAAAATTTGAATTCAAAATTAATTGAATTTTCAATAATTTGAATTTAAATGCATCTAAAATTTAATTATTTCTAAAATTTTCAATCGAAATTTTTTTTTTTTTGAAATTTAATAATTTCAATTATAACTCTAAGGAAATTCAATTATTTTTAACTATTTTAATAATATTCTTTGAAATTTCAACTGTCTGAAACCATTTTTCAATTAAAAATGATTTTCAAATTATTGTATTTTGTCCGCATTTTCTAATAAATTTTTAGTGAAATCATCTAAAATTTTAATTACAAAACACTTAAAGTTTCAATTAATTTCAAAAATCTCAATTTTAAATCTTTGAAAATTCAATTAAAATTAAAAAATGTTTTCCAAAAATTGTTTGATAAATTATTTTTAGTTCTGTAAAATTTAATAATTGTTTGAAAATTAACAATATCTTTTGAAATTTAATTATTTCTAAAAATTTCATCTTTAACCCTTCAAACAGGATTATTATTAAAAAAAATGTATTTAAAAATCTGTAAAATATTTTTGTTAAAATAAAAAACAAATCCACTTTTTTTTGGAATATAAATCGACTAAAACGACTTTTTGTGTCTTTAAGTTGATTCGAGGCCTGTGTTTTTATAATTAATATTTAATAGATATTCGTTGGCCTCTGGTACCTTAAAAATAAATTTTTAAAAATAAATTTTTTTTAAAATTACTATCTTGTACGAAATTTCCTGGCGCATCTTTTTTTTCATCATAAATTTTTTTTTGTATTTGTATACAATTATTGAATCAATATACAACTTTAAAAAAAATTTCGTTGGTAAACGTTGTGTACTTCAGCTTCGTGAATTGAATTTTCGAATTTGGAATTTTAAAGAAATTTATTCCGAAATTTGGAAACACAATTATACAACTTTGGCAAAAATGAGAAAAAGAATTGTCAAAATTTGACACGTCATAAGATTACTATTCAAAAAAACAAGTGAAATCAGAAAAGGCCAACTTCAAGTTAGGACAGAAGGACAGACCAAGCATTTTATTATTAAATAATAATTTTCCGATTGAAAAAATTTTCAAGTTGCAAAAACGGAGTTTTTAATATAGTCAAATTTTTCATAAAATTATAATTTAATAAATTTTTAGTTTTATATTTGCAGATTTCGAAAATCGAAAATAAATTTTTCAAAAACAAATATTCAAACAAAACAAAAAATTGAGAAATTGTCAAAAGGAAATCGAATGGATTTACATTTAACTCAACGAGTCTAGGAAAGTTATTGTTCCTTTAAAATGTTATTCTATAAGTTCTAAGACAAGGAAGTTTATACCGATTTTTGCAGGCACGTACGTACTGAGAATCATCAATAAAACGATATATAAAAAAAAGTACCGGGAAGAAATTGAGACACTTTCTGCTCTTAAGTATTAAGAATATAACCATACTTCAAAGTATATAAATCTATGCTCCTTATTTTGTCAATAATTCCCATTGTTTCTAATTCTATTAATAAATTCTACGATTTAAACTGTTACATCATTATCCCCATCAAGATAATTTCTTATATTATTAGAACGATTATAAAATAAATTTTCTCTATTTAAAAATAGAATTTTTTCCAATTATTTTTTAAAAATTAGAATTATTTTTAAAAAAAATATGACTCAAATAAGATTTTTTTTTCACAGACATTTATAGACGTGTCGTAATTTAAAAAATATTTCAAGCTTTAGATATGATTTAGTACAAACAGATAAATAATACATAGTCAGGAAATTTTTTTTTAACATCCAATCTGGAATTTGCGGAATGTCAAATATTGCACAGGTACGATTTTCTGCCTCGTGTATAAGATTATTAAAAGTATAAGGGAACGGAGAAGTATATATATATATACGTATAAGGTGTCGTTGGCCTCGAGATTAAATAACACGGTTCGATATTCAAAAGCGTTTCCGGCTACTGGTTTTTGCTTCTTTAACTCCCTATTTGAATTAATTTCTTCCTTGAAATTTTACTTTGATATATACAAAAAATGAACAAATTGATATTAATCAACGTGTAGTCAACTTTTTTTCTAACAATTTCTTCATAATATAAAGACGTTGGGCCATAATAAACTGTTTCAAATGAAAAAAAAAATCTAGAATAATAATTACAAACCTATAACAAAAATAAAATCAATTTACGAAAAAAAAATCACAATAAGTACAACTCTTCCTGAAGCTATATACAGAAGATCAATTTAAATTGGATAAAATATACGATTATTGCCCAGGAGGAAAAAAAAGGCATCGTTTTAATCGAATAAAAGAAATAAAAAACCAAAGTATTTGACTTTATCAGAAGGAAGTGATCCTTCAATTAAATTATAAGTCAAAGTGGAAATTGTACAAGCCCTATGAGATTTCATTAAGTCTCTTCTTCTTTTTCATTTTTAATTCAATAGATCATCATCGAGATGCAATTACTAGCGACTTAGGCGCAAGAATCGATTTACAATCGCCAGCCAATGATACAAATAAATCTACTAAGAATCATTTGCAATTGATTGTTTCTTACTAAGAAGACATTGAGAAATAATTGTAATAACAAGACAATTGAGTTGTGCTTAGAATTGATTCTTTTTTAGATAATTGACTTTTTTCACAGAAGCTAAGCAAAAAAAAAATTTTTTTTCATTCTCACACGATAAACTGTAGGTAATTATATATGCATATAGAAATTCGATGAAATTTTCAGGCAACGTTTGCAGAGTTAATTATTCAGAAAGTTTCATTTTAACACAAAATCAGGAAACAAGCAAAAAGAAACCAATATTTGAAAATAATACAAATTTTGATTTTCACAACTTTATATAATAAATTAGACTGCAAAAAATTTTATTTCATTCAAATAATCGGTTACTTGACTATCATCAAATAAATATTTTAAATAATTATTATTTGAGTCAACTAAATGGTACATATTTGTTTCAAATAGAATTAATTTAATTTAAATAAAAATTGTTTGGTTTACATACAATTTAATTGAATCAAATAAAAATTATTTGGTTCAAATACAATTTAATTATTTCTAATAAAAATTATTTGGTTCGAATACAATTTAATTTATTCAAATAAAAATTGTTTGGTACAAATACAATTTAATTAATTCAAATAAAAATTACTTGGTACAAATACTATATTTATTGAATTCAAAAATTATTTTGTACAAATAAAATTTAATTAAAAAATTATTTGGTTCAAGTACAATTTAAATTATTCAAATAAAAATTGTTTGGTACAAATACAATTTAATTAATTCGAATAAAACTTTCTTGGTAAAAATACTATTTATTATGAATTCAAAAATTATTTGGTTCAAGAAAATATTTTTTTTTATAATAGTAATATGTAATCGATTATTTGAATCAAATTTTTTTTTCCTGTGTAATAAATATAGTTAAAATATATTTGCCAGTAAACAAAAAATAATAATTAAATAAATTACATTAATAAAATATTTATTATATGATATGAAATAAATTTTCAATTTATCAAATATGGAAAAGTTGTAAAAAATTGAGATTTTTAACTTTATTATAAAACCTAAAAAAATCAACAAATTTTTAAATATTATTTATTTAGTTTCTAATTTACCTACAATTATCAAGGAACCTGTATCATCATTCATTGATACATGAAGTCGATAAAATAAAATTCTACCACAAAAAAAAAAAAAAAAAAAAAATATTAATAAATGAAAAATGAAAATTTCAAAACGAGGAATTCCAAAAACCCCAATTTCAGAAGAAATGGAAAAATTAGTTTTTTTTTAAAACAATTTAAAAAGTGGAACCTCTATTACCGACAACCTTATACCGATTGGGAAAAATCATTTCTTTGGCGGTAAAACTCAAAAGGATTCTTTTGTCTTCGAAACTATAAAAGAATGCCGCAAGAGGCATTTCAAGTATATATTTTTTTTTCTTTTGTAATCACATAGATATATATATATATATATACTTTGTAACAAATATGATAGTAGACAGCGCCGCGAGTTGATTCGAGGTCGAACTGTTCGCGGTATTCAGAACAGGTTCGACCCTCGACATGCCATCACTTTAACAAACCACACGAACAAAGCACAATCACAAATGATGTCGAGTAAAAGATGCCATTGTAATGTTCTATTTATTTGATACGTGTCTAGCTAGACGATTAAATGACTTAGGAAGATCCTAGTTAGTGTTCGCAAACTAAACGATATAACGTGATGATAACAATTGCCAGGGTCTTTCCAATTGCCAAGATATTTTATCTATCTCTAAATTGTTATTTTTTTTTATTTATATTTATTTTTTTTTCATAATGGCAAAATATAGTAAATGGTATTTTGTGTAATACATAAATTTACATAATTTATATATAAAATGTCAAAAACAAAGAATTACACATCACATTGTAAACATACTGATAAGGATTATGTTTCCTTTCACGAGGAGAGAGAGAGAGAGACGAAATTCCTCACATTTTTGAATTTTTCAACCCATAAAAAAATACTCCATGTGAGAGATAATAAAGATAATTTCTCAATAAAAGCGGAAAATAAAGAAAATAATAAGAAACAAATAATCAAATTAGAATTTCTATTTATCAATAAAATAATTTTCCCAAAAAAGGAATTTTGGTTTTGAATCTAAAAAAAAATATATTTAAAAGAAAATAATTTTTTTTAACTATGATCTAATTTTTTGTAAATAATCTCGGAACCAAAAAAAAATTATAAAATAATTATTTTGAAATTTAAGGAATTTCCTGCTGTTTTGAAATATCTGATAAAATTCTATAAAGAAAATTTTGATGTATAGACAAAATATTGATGTGCTCAATCAGATTAAAAATATTATCTGTATCAAAATTGATTAAAAAAAACATTTAATTTCTCTAAAAACACGCGCATAGTATAATTTAATTTTAAAAAAAGACCCCCTTCTTTCTAAAGGGTAAATAAATTTTATTTATCGTAAAATGTAATCGACACTTAGTCATTTTTAATTTATATCAAAAAAGTAATTACATTTTACTCCATGTCCATCACACACACATACATACAGCAGAAGCTGGAAATAGTCGTTTTGGAATAGGAATGCAAAATATTTCTCGCGCGCGATAATGAGACGCGGTGCGTTTTCGAAATTCCTCTAGTGTATTCTGATCTTTATTTATATCTTCTCCTTTCTCTCTCGACAAAGGACAACAAACGAAACTGTAATCCACCGATTTATATCACTTGATATTGTATTTTTTTTTAACTCTTTATATTGCTCCGAAAAAAATGAAAAATTCTCAAAAATCTTTTCAATCCAAGAATTAAACAATTTTGGAGAATTTTTCTTCTGAATTATTTCATTGAAATTCTAAATAATTTTTCAGATAGAATCAAAATTAATGATAATAATAATGTAATCGATTTTATATAAGGATTCGATAATCAATGTAAAGACCTACATGGAATTGCAAGAAAAAAATATAATCTATTTTCTACAAAACAAAATAATAATAAAAATAAAAAAAATTCTTGAAATAATTATAGAATTCATAAAATAATAATAAATTGATGACTAACAATGAACACTAAAAATTGATATTGAATTATAAGATTGTGTAAACAATTATAAGTGATTCATTGCACAATTCATATACAATATAGAGATGACGCGAAAATAAAACCTAATAAATAATTTTTCAATTCTTTTGATATAAAAATATATATATTATATGAATTCTCAAATAATCTGACTCAAATTCTCGACGTTATCTAATCGGTACGTGAAGTCCATATATATTGTCGGAATATCGCAAAAATCCAAACTATTACATTAAACGCAACTCTAAAAAAAAAAAATCTCCATTCAATACAAATATTTTCAGCCATAACTTATCAGTTAAAGTAAACTTCTTGGCAACTTGTTATTTATTAAATTCCTCAATATAATTGGTAAAAATATCAAAACTTGTGAAAAATGAAATCTTTCAAAAAAGAATAGATATACCAGCAAGAAATTCCTTTTTGTTCTTTCTCTTTCGAATGGAATCTAAGTCAAGTAAAGTGCCAATGAAGAGGACCTTGGCCAGGTACTTTTGGAATGTTCAGGAGCGTTTCGCTTTTCCATGAGTCGACGAATTTCAAAGAGGAATTACAAAACACTAAGTGAATATATATATATATAGCTTATGTAATGGGCGCATACCTTTATCGGCAAGTTATTCTCTCTCTGGGCGTTAACAGAAAGTTGGAGGAGTTGGAGAGATTCGAAAAGAATTTTCAAGCCGTTCACAAAACCTTATAATCGAATAGTGCGCGGTGGCAATTCTTTTATAATATTATAAATATAAATCTGATGGGAATCTGTGAAATTGATGTTCACGCCGAAATCTTCCAACTGACCCCTGAACTAATTTTTTATTTCAGAAAAATAAATTCGATAACGAACAAATTTTATTCTCTATATGAAGATATTCTACCTAAAAAAAATCAAATAACTTCATTAGTTTAGTCGAATGTTTAAAATCAAATTATTTAATAATTAATGGAATTTTTTTTTAATTCGTCAAAAAAAGGAAAAAATGACTAAAAAAATATTTGATGAATATTGATTAATTATTGATACCAATATTAAAATTTATTCATTGAATTGACGATATACACTGAAAAAAAAAATTTATTACAAAAAATCGGTTACTTGACTATTATCAAATAAATATTTACTTGAACCAAATAATTTTTATTTGATTCAATTAAATGGTATTTGTTTTAAATACAGAAATTATTGGCTTAAATATAATTTATTTAATTCAAAAATTATTTGGTTCAAGTACAATTTAACTCAAATAAAAATTATTTAGTTCAATTACAATTTATTTAATTCAAATAAAAATTATTTAGTTCAATATTTATTTTTTTATTTGCAAAATTATTAAGTCTACAAATACAATTTATTAAATTCGAAAGTAACAATTATTTGGTTCAATATTTATTTATTTATTTTTTTTTTTGCAAAATTAAATCTAAAAATTATTTGGTTCAATCACAATTTATTTAATTCAAGTAAAAATTATTTGGTTCAATATATATATTTTTTTGCAAAGTTATTAAGTCTACAATTAAAATTCATTGAATTTAAAATTATTTGGTACAAATACAATTAATTTAATTAAAAAATAATTTGGTTCAAGTAAATATTCATTTGATAATAGTAATGTAACCAATTATTTGAATCAAATAAATTTTTGTTTTCATATACTCATTTAGGTATTTATCAATTCAAGAATAAATAATTATTCTATTAGCTAGCTCCGGTTTTTTTTTTTTTTTTTAAATTCTATATTATCTGTTAGATCATATCATTACGGAAGCATTTTTCCCCAAAGTCCTTGATCCCATTAATTTCCGTGTCTTTCACACGTCAGCGCAACTCTTTCTTTTTCTCTCTTTAAACCTCATTTAGTTAAAAACAACGAAATTGAATTCAAATTCAAATTCCAGAATGATATAGTCAGGCGAAAAAATACATTTTTTTTTAAGGAAGAAGGAATGAGTCGATATTGAATATAGAAAGAAATTTCGTTGATACAAAAGAAATTCCTATCGGGCCTTCAGACATCTAATGGAATGCGGGTTCGAAATAAATATATAATTTAAATTTGAAATCAGATTCCATTGAATATTTCTTTTTTTTCCAGGATTTATTTTTTAAATGAAAAACTATTTTGAATTCTGGAGCACAACTGCGAAATAACTAATAATCATTTTCTTCAAGGCTGAATAAATTAAATTGCGAATCTCGGAAATATATTTTCCTTATAATTTTTCTTCTTTAATAATTTTTAATAATAAAAAAAAAAATCGAAGAATTATAGGAATAAAAAAAATTATTATTAAGGATATTTTAATTTATGATACTGACCTTGCACCATTGTTGCAGCCCTGGAGAGGACTTCCAAGGCACTCTCAACAGCCGACATCCTATACAATTCTCTCTGGATATATAAAGCTTTCTTTTTCCTTGTGTACGACTACAGCTCCAGAAGTGAGAATTGCACTCGATACACTTGTGCAGTTGCAGCACGTGTGTATTTACAAATAAACAGGCACTCAACGTTTGGATCGTCTATATCGTTTCGCTCTCCGAGAGTGTCAATGCGTCGATCCTCCTCCTCCTCCTCTTCTTCCTCTTCTATTATCCGTTCGTTTCTATATTGTAGACATAACCAAGGGGGGAAAAAAAAATATTACTACACATAAACCAGTGAGGCAAAACATATATATATATATATATATATACATATATATAAATAAAAGTCGATCTTGAAACTGTTTGGGCCGCTCTTGGGAAGAGAGGCCCAAGCAGCGCAAATAAAAGTAAAACGAGGATTAAAAAACGTGACATTGTCTGTGGAATGCGGACCCCTTACCAGGAGCCACCTTCCCTCCCACCTCCATCATCCGGGGGTCCCCCGCGAGACTCTCCTTCACCCCCTTTAGAAACCACGCGGGGCCCTACTCCTACTCTCTTTCTTTCAAGTCTCTTTTTAACTCCCACTTATTCGCGCTCGCGCTCTCTCAAACATCACAATTTCATCATAATAATCAGTCGTCGCGAGCCTATCGCGAGCCAATTGCAATTCAATTTTTCAACTACAAAAATTTAACCAAAAAAAATTTTTTTTTAACAAATTGATTTTTTGTTTTTAATTTATGTTACCAAAAATTTTTTTTTTTCTACAACTAAAAATATATGACATTTTTAAAAGTGAAATTAGAATCTTTAAAAAATGAAATTCCATATAAATTTTGAATTAATTTGACAACATATCCAAAAAAAAATAAATATTTTAATCTATATTCATATTGAAATTTAAGCTCCGAAAATCTTTGGAATCTGACTCCCGAAAGTAGAGTAAGATTTCACTTCATGGAATGAAATTTCACTTAAAATGGAACTAAAAATTTACTCTACATTGGAGTGAATTATTGCAAATAATATTTTTATTTTTTTATTATTAATAATAATAGAAATTAACGATGTTAATTTTTCGATTTAATAAATAAATGATTTTGCGATATAAAGAACGCAAAAAAGAATTAATTATTCAAAATATAAAATATATAATTAAAATAATGGTATTTTCACGAGGAATTTTTGTACAAAATTCAATTGTTCTTTATTGTCAGTGGTTTGTTTATTTTTTTATTTTATTTTATTTATGACATTTAAATTACATTCTTTCCCAAGATAATTCTTGCATCAGAATAATATAGAAATACAAAAGCGCAAAACACATAATTATTTATAAATGAAAAAAAAATAATGTAATTTTAAATTTAAATTTTTTGTTTTCATTATTATTTTAATTTCAAATCTACACGTAAAAATGTACGTCTTTAGCGTAAACAAAGTGTTTAATTAATTTCACTTCAAACAATGGTTATTTTAAATTTAAATAATACAAAAATTGTACGTCTTATGCCAGGTAAAAAAAATGTAAACAAAATTTTTCTAATTTCAAAAAAATCAATCAATTTACAAAAAAAAAAAAATTTTAAAGAAAATAAATTGTAATATATAAAAAATAAATTGTCAAAATTGATCTTTTTTTCATTTCTAAAAGGGAAATAACTTAGCTCTCTCTATATCCTATTCCCTTGTTCGATGACTAAAAATAGAACCCACCCCTATATAGTATTAAATGAACCCGCATCCAAGTATTAAAAAAACTATAAATACTTTAAAAAATATTTCTCTATATCGTCAAAGGCATTTCAATCATTGAATAATAATAATTTAATTGAATTCATAATACCAGATAAGTCAAATAAATTTTTTATTTATCTATATTTATTTAAAATACTCAGAATTCATCAATTCAGTTTTTACATCGTTTAATATTATAATACGAGGCCTTTAAATAATAAAAAAAAAAAATTGAAAAAAATTATCCTTCAAACCTACATTGCCACTTTCTTCATTGTCCTTGGAGAAAAAAATGCAAAATTTTATATCTTATAAAATAAACATAAATCTTTTAATTTTATTTTTCTATTTTTATCTAAACTATCAATTTTTTTTTCTTCTAAATTTTAAGAAAATCGAAAAATAGTCTAAATCAAAGTACAATCACAATTTTCTGGTCATTCGATGCGTATCCTTGCATGCAAAGAAAGTTGACTCAGTCATGAATGAAAACGAAAATTTAAAAAAGAAAGTGAAAGAGAAAATAAATTTGGAATTTTTGTTATTATTTTTAAAAATTCTTATTTGTTAAAAAAAAAATCAATAATAAATCTAGTTTAAAAAACACATTTTCCTCCAAGTACAATGTTTGATGAAAGAAAATAATTACAAAATTTTTAACGATTTAAAGAAAATGACTAAAAAAAGTTTTAAATTTTCGCTTTTTTCCTAAATCATAAAATACTTTATTAAAACTTAATAATCATTTTCTTTCATAATAATATAGAAATAAAAACATCGGGCACTGAAAATAATTGCTCCACTACTGAATACTTCGCAAAAATCTCTATATCTTGACGACTAATTCGAAAATAACATTTTACTTGGCATTTACATACTTTTCAAAATTGCAAAATATATATCTCAAACAAAACATAAATAATTAATACGAAAAATAATTTAAAAAAAAAATTTTTAATTCTTTTTACCCATTTTTCAATATTTTAACATTCTATACAAATATGACAAAAAATAATTAAAAAAAAGAAATTAAATATTTTTAAATATCTTCCATCAATGTCACAAACAAAAAATAAACAATTCACAAAACTTTCTGAGAATAAACATTCAAGAAATATTCGCGCGCAAATTGAGGCTACTTACAAGAACAATTTAAAATTGAAAACAATCGTTTCATTTCCTGATTTGATTATTAAAAAAAAAGCGTGAGAATTAAAAAAACATTAAAAAAAAAACAAATCAATATTACAAATAAATATATATTTTTTTTGTGATAGTTAAAATTTTTTATTATTTATAATGATTAAAAACAAATTTTTTTTTTTATAATTTAAAAATGTTTTTCAAGAAAAATTAAAGGAGAATTTCTTTGTTTCAAAAGGGGGCAAAATTCGAAGGAGGCATCCTGGTTTTATTATGTCGGTTGTCCGTACGAATCAATAGGAATGCGGCGTAGCGTGAAAAAAAGGAGCAAGACATGCATTCCACGGGAATATAAATGATATATATATATATATTTTTTTTAACAATGACAACTTACCTGTTTTTAGTGATTGGCACTTGTACAATTGTTAATTTATTTGTTTAGCACAATATTACCCGGCACATCAAGCCCGTTAATAACGCGTATTTTCATTGAAAATGATGAAAAATCTAAATGATATGCGGGTGAACACACGAGCACGAGCACGGCCTGTTTGACACGAAGAGGTAGTAAGTTCCCCACCACTTTAGCCATGTACGTTTTACATTGGAATGTTTGGCATTTGGCTGTCTCGACGCGCTCTACAGGCAAAATTGCCAATTGCCGCACACACCAGTCGCATTATAAATATGGTCAAAATCTCAAAAAAAAGAGAAGGAAAGAATAACATTGAAATGTTCCAAAATGATTTCAAAAGATCACTGCTGTTTATATTACACAGCATCCCACAAGGATCATCTAGGAATTTTCAAACTTTTTCGAATAAACAAAATTCCTTAAATTCAAAAAATCATTCCACAGATTATTGACATTTCATAATATGTTGTACCTATTTTTAAAAAAAAACCATTATTATAAGCAAAAACACAATAAACAAATCTTAAGAATTTTTCTCCATCAACTTTAAGTTAATTTCACATTTGTTTAAATAAATAAACAAAAAACAAACATAAATAAAAAATAAATTAAAATCAATGTAAGTGCAAAAAAAAAAATTATACAAGGGTCGAACAAAAATTATCAACGAGATTAAAACACTGCTAATGATAAATTAAAATTACATTTTTAATTATTCATCAGCTAAATAATAAAAAACTATAATTAGCATTTTAAGTCTTTATAACCAATAAAATTCAAAAGACTCAAATTGCTAATTACTAATATTTTAATAAAGTAAATATTAATTAATGTTTGAAATTTTAGTTTTATTCATATGTTAAATATAAACTTTCTTTATCGTTGATTTAACATAAAATCTCTAAAATGAATAATTTCAGGTAGTAAAAATTGAGCTCAAAATTGAAAAATTTTGTTTTAGATAAAAAAGCATTTATAAAATATTTCCTAACTTAAGAATCATTTACTACTTTTATGATTCGAATGAAACAATGCCCATTATAAAAATTCCACTAGAAATAAGACAATAGATTATTTTTAAAAAATTTTTGAGATAAGACTATTTTAGAATTCTATTAAAATTTTGCATTACAAAATACATTATTACTATTATAATTACTATTAAAAATTATAGTATAATATTAGTATTATACTTTATGAGGTTATTAACCTATATATTTTATAAACTTTGTTTTAAATCGAATAAAAAAACAATTACGAACAATTACGTTGTCACATTTTTTTTATATATTAATAATAAACATTCCCCTTAAAGAGCAAAATTTGCCAATACTTTTTTCTTAAATTTTCAAATATATAAACCGCAAATTCATATTTTTATATTTTTCAATTTAAAAACTGGAAAAGTTGATTTACTCCATTATTTCGAATTTCTATGTTTTCAAAAAGTACCACGCAACTAATTTATAAACACTAATAAATTTAAAAAAATTACAATCACTATTAAAACTGCACGTAGAATAAAATATAAAAAGATTTTTCCTATAACTGGATTACTGTTCAATACTGTTCGACCCTTTGACAATTTTTAAAACACACTTAGAAAAATAATTAAAAATAAAAAAATAACTTATGAAACTTACAAGAATTCTAAGTTTTCATTTTCTAAAAAATTTGTTTTTCACGAATCTTTTTCCTCGTCACTTGATGTATCAAGAGCGTAACAAAACTGAAAAATATATATTATTATTAAAAACGATTCAATTAATATAATAGTTAATAAAAAAAAATTTAGAAACAATTAAAAACAAACCTCATCAAAATCAGTACTTTTGAGCAATTCTTCTAAACCAGTTAATTGCTCTAAATAATTTGGTTGATTGCAAGCGTCAAGAACAAATGAAAATCTTCTTTTTTTGTACTCATTAATAATAGGATAAGAGCAAGCGGTACAAGAAGGAAATCTATGAGTGATCGTTAATCTCATTTCATGACCCCATAAAGAACCACGAATTGTGTGTGGAATTCCTCCTAATAGTCCAATACTAGAATTATTTTTATTAATGCGTGCTTGATCTTTACTGTCATCCAACATGGCAACTGCATCATTTCTAAAAAGAAAAATTAATCAAAAAAATATATCATTTCAATTTAAAAAAAATTAATTAATTTTGAAGTAAGATTAATTACTCATCAGGATGTTGAGTTAATGCCACTAAAAGTTCAACAGCCAAACCAGAGGCAATGTTTGATAAACCCGGTCGACTCACTGTACATTGTTGATCTAAAGTTCTATCCACCTGAGACTGAAATTTTTTTTACATTTTTTCAAAAATCACAAGAATTCAAAAAGGTATTTAAAAAGTAATTTTTTCTAATAATTTGAAGACTTACATTTCCAGGTTGTGTTATATCGTTGCAAAAATAGCAGCCAAGATCTTTGCCAGATGGATTTTGTACCAATAAATCGGGAGTCGAAGCTTCTTGTGAATTGCGAGTACCATGACGTTGTACTGTATACGAATCAAAACCAAGAGCGGCGTTAATAACAATTTTATTCATTGCAGCACATAAAACAGTGGGCAACCATCTTGCCTCTCTAGAATCCAAAAGAAGAAAAACAACATCGTGATTTTCATATAATTCTTCCAATTTTTTAAAAGCCTGCTCTGTCGATTCCAACATACTTTTTCCAACAACATGTCCTGGCATTGGAATTTGTAAAACTACACCCTCAGCATTCTGAAAAATAATAATCAATATTTTTAAAATTCGCTAAAATCGAAATTTTATAGTAAAAATTACATTCATTGTAAAAAAAAAAATTTCTCACCAAACTAGGATGAATTCTATGTAGAGCCTCTTTAGCTGCTTCAGCTTTATTACGACGTTTAACAGCATCTTCGTGAGTATAAAGACTTTGGCGTACAGTATTGCTATGCGATACGACGGAATTATCAACAAAAGTTATTGTATTAACGCCCCAACCAAGTAGGACTCGTGCAACGGAACAACCTAAAGTTCCAGCACCTAATAAAAGACATCGAAGTTGACTAATTTTTTCAAGATCCAATTCAGGAACAAGACGCCATTTAATTAATTTAAGATTTAAATTAACTGCTCTACTTGATAATCTAAAAAAATGGAAATTATTAGTAAATTTCAATTTAGTTTCTAATAATTATTTTAAAAGAAACATACTTAACAGGATCCATAGTATCAGATAAGTCTGTGATATTGGGACCCATTTTTCCACTTGAATTCGATTCCCAACCGACAAAATGTTCTTTTAAAATTTCATTTCTCATATTTTCAATATCTGTATATTCTTTTGATTTTATAGAATAAATCATTGCTTTATTGATATCTTTTCCTCTTATTGCGAGGAAATTCATTGTTTCATTAAAACTGAAATTTGGACAATGCCAAAAAAGTAGACACAATAAATTTCGAAGAGGCCAACCGGGTGTAATTGTCGAATTTCCCGATGGATCGTAAAATGCAAAATAAACATTAACTTCATTCTGTGACTGTGAATCCTGTAAATAAAATATAATTGTATAAAAGCATTACGATTAATAATTTCCTATAAATATAAAATTAACAATTTTTGTAAATCAACTTACGGAAATTGGATTATTTTTTATATATTCTACTCCTTCAGCTAATGTTCTAACTTTAACGCTATTTTCTTCTTTCGATATAAAAACAGTGAAAAATGATTTCGATTTACTATCTAGTTCATAAAAACTTTTTTGTAAGTCAATAATTTGATTAGAATTGAATTCATCACATATTGGCATTGGATTCTTTTGGTAAAAAGTTTCAGGTAAATTATATGGAGTTGGATGTGCAACCCAGTAAAAAAATTTGTATTTTTTCAAATCAGAGTAGGAGAGCATTATAAATAATGAGAGTCTCCATGGCTCTTGAAGAGCAGTACCACTTTTAATTGATTCAACTAAATGCTTTGCAAATGAATTAATAAATTGTTCAGGTTGTGTTTGTTTGAACAATTCAAGAGTATTTGTATTCATCATGAATCCATAGCAAGCGACCTCATTGTTATGTAATGTGGTTTCTAAATTTCTAAAAATACCAAAAAAAATGTAAATATTTTTTTTAATTACAATAATTGTAAAGAACAAAAAAAAAAATATTCTTACTTGTTGAAGGATGTATAATCTAAAAACAATGGAGTTGATCTACTATCATCTAAATTATAGCTCCCCCATAGAGGTATATTAATTTTATCATCCAATTTGAATTTATCAATTTTCAATTCGGAAAATTTTGCCCAAAAACTGGTTTCTGTTGCAGATCTCAATTTTGAAAATTTTACCAAATTATCTGCCATTATTTATTTTTTTTTTAAATAAATATCTATTTATGTATGTACGATTCTGAAACAGAAAAAAGCTAGTTAAACTATAAATTAATAAATGCATTCTCTTTTTTAATTTTAATCAAATATCACTCGATAAACAAGTCGAGGAGAAATAAAAAAAAAGTGAGGTTAGAAAAATGTAAACATTTCACGTAATGACGCATTTAATAAGAATAAAATTAACTTTAATATAACTATTTAGTAAACAAATAATTCTTTATCAATTAATAAACAAAATTAAAAATAACTTTATAAAAAAATAATTCTAATTGTCAATTTGTATTTGTTATTTTGATAAACAATAATATATTGAATGAAGAATACTCACTGCGTGCAACAATTGATCAGAAATTCTTATTTCTTATGCCACATAATATTTATATAATAAATCAACTTGACGATTAATACTATTTTATAATAAATAACTCTATTTTTTTGTATCTGTCTACTCTTTTATTATTTTTGTCATCTGTTTATTATTCCCTAGATATTTCTCTCCATATCTAGAATTATTTTTAGTATCATGAAAGTCTCTAGAAATGTGGCATCGTGAACAAGCGGGAAATCTAAAATGTAATATAAATTTTTAATTTAAGGTGAAAGAATTTTTGAAACTAATAATAAGTATTAAATTGAAATTACCTTAAAAAATATATATTGTTTACTCTGTAATGGATTTAAAAAATTAGTATTAAAACATAAAAAGACAATAAAATAAACTAAAAAAAACCTGGAAAAAATTTTTAATACTGAAAAAAAAGCACATGGACACATCAAACGAAAATCAAGTATAAATCATAAAATTAAAATGTACAGACAACATAGAATAATATAGAATATAAATGAAAAATTATCCTCTTTCTTCTTAGGTGGATTAATATTAATTAATCCACCAACCTAACACGCGAATCGCGACTCCAGATTCCTATCAACCTATATCCACCTATCATTTTCGCAATATCTGGAGTTTTTATTATTCGGTAACGAAACTAATCACTTATTTTTAATTAATGCTAATTGATATTAATATCAAGTGAATATGAACAAAAAAGGTTCAAATATTCTCTCGATAAAAATAACAATTTTTTCAATGGTAAAATATTAATTATTTTCTAAAACCCGCGCGAAATTAATATTTTACCAAAGTAACTACCTACTTAAAATTAAACATTCATTCCAGAATAAGTAAGTTACCTGCCTCCCTAGCTATATTTAAAAATAAAAATTCAAAATATCACACTCATTACTGGTACCCCCTCTGCCCTTATTTTGCCAGGTAAAAACCTATTAGCACTTATGGAGCATCCCCTGCTGGGTAATGCTTTTAAAGAAATTTGTTTCTTTTACACGCACACATACACACAAGCTAAACCACACAGAATGCCAAGCAAATTAAAAGCGTTAATTTCAACACTCTGTTAATTTACACTCACCAATTTTATTTTTACCTGAAAAAGATCCTATTCTAAATTATTATTCATGCATTCGACATCTTGTAAATTTTACATTTAATTCAAAATTCAAAAACAAAATTTAATTTAATCTTTAATAGATACTTTTTAAAAATTATAATTCAAATTTGAATATTTATAAAAATTCACCATGCAATTCAAATTTTGAAAAAATTACAAATTATATCATGCACTATTATTTAAATTTTTGATTATGTTAAAATTTTAATTATTATAATTAATAATTAAAACAAAGCATTCAATCGGATGTTCATTGCATGAAAGGAAAAAATCGGAAAATACTAATTAATAAATTCTACAAAACGCGAAATTTCCTTTCATACAAAAATTGAAAAAATTCTTCAGTTATTTAGGAACCAAACAATTTTTTCAATTTCAACTTTTCCGTTCCTATTAAATCTTTTCTTGGTTTAATTAATTATTTTCAAAAAAATTCCATTAAATATTAATTAGAAGCAAATTTAAAGAACAAGAAATTCTTATACTTTATATTTGCAATCTATGATCAATAATTATTGAAATTAATTAAAAATTAATTGTTTTAATTAATTCAAAATATGTTTGCTTATTTGAAAAAAAATCCAAGAAAAACCTACAACCTGATCTAATGAAAACATGTAAAAAATAAATGTCTACACGTTGGAGAAAATTTAGTAAATATTTATTACAAATTTTAACCAACGGCTCTATGTTGTCTGTAAAAATTGCAAACTGACTTCATTGTTGGTTCGGACCATTCATCCTGCAACAATAAAAACCAGATGCAGAAGTACTTTTAAATACCGACTCACATTGAACCATACATTGAACCTTGAAGACTAGCATTGAACCATAGCTGACTATACTCATGGAGCATCAAGGGGATTCCCGTCATTAGATCTACGTTAATCATCTTCTCCTTCTCGTTTTGCTTCTGGCTTTTAGCTTCGACTTTTCTACGTGCGACTCTCCAACCCTGGTTGTACAGTTAGTGATGACAGAGAACTGCAACTGAGTCAAATAGAAATTTTAGAATAAAAATAACATTTTGATTAATTTTCATGAAACTAAATATTTTTTATTTAAATTATATACATTTAATAATTTTAACGTTCTTGAATTAATAAACCTCTTCAATATTACTTGAAAAAAAAAATTATAAAAATCAATAAATTAAATGTTTATTTAAAATTAATACGTGAATAATATAATTATAAAAACAAATTTAAATCACTTTGACTATACGCCATATTTAATTATCAATTGATCATATTTTCTTTAAAAATATGCAATATTTAATAATTTATTATGTACCAGTTTAAAAATAAGTCAACACTGTCGAAGAACTATTTTTTAAATAAATATTTATATACTTTTATTTAAAGGTGGTAAAACAAAAAAAAATTGGAAAATTGATACTTTCAAAGTATTAAATTTACAGAAAATTGTGTAAATTCTCAACATTTAAAAATGTATATTATTTTCTGTAAATTTACAATTCACAGCTGTGAATTGGGCAAAATATTTTTCACAGTGAATATTTTAATCAACATAACCTATAAACATTATTTATAAAATTACCCTTAGCGCCGTGTATATTTTATTTCTTTTAGCAAAGCGTAGAATAAAAGCAAAAAATTGATTAAGATATTATTGTATGTTATATACACAAATACTGCTAAACGTGTTATATATTTACTTTAAAAAATAACAATCTGAAATATTTTGTTGCGGAACGTTTGTCACTGCAAAGAACACTAATTTTACTCAATAACGATTATACTATTGGTATAATTCAATATTATTCAGAAATTACGAACTTTTAAAACTGAATTTACGTTTAAACTAAATTATTAAGAATAGAAGTCATCAGATGATTTTAAGAAAACATAAACTTTTTCAACAAAACTCAATTTTTGTTCGTAATAAGTTCGCAGTAGCGCCACTAGGTGGAACTATTGGTTAAAAGACCAATTATCAATTTTTTTTTAATTATATATATTTATTTATAATTCTAATTTAGTCTTCTCAGAACTAATTTGCGATTAAATAAAATTATATTTATACGATTTTGTAGGTATATTACACCTTTGGTGTTATATACATGTCTTTGCTGTTTTTCAAGTACTCTATAGACAAAGCCTTGTCGTATATACCTATATATATAAAATTACCATTTTCGTTATTTTCAAAAGAAATTGGGAATATTCGACAATACTAATAACAGTTAAGCACTTGTTAAAACAATACTATTAGATTTGTGAAACTAATTATTATTATTCCACTGATACAAACCGGAAGTCGAAAAAATATATTGTTACATTCACGTGATGCGGAGTCAAGAAAAGTTAAAATATCAAGTATAATTAAGAAAGTCCATTTACTTTAAACACAAATTTGTAATTCTGAATTAATACTCACCCTGTTTAAATAGAATTTATTGTTGGAAATGATAATAAATCACTATATTTGAAGAAATATTGATTAGCAATTGGATAGCACGTCCTCACACACAGAAGCCTGGCAGCCATTTTGTTATAGCATTTGCGCATGCGCATACCGTTCTTTTTTCGCATATCACGTGGTTTCCGTCAATTTCAAGCAATTTGCGGTATATACACCCAGATTTGAATTTTTCGTCTACTTTATTTATTTTATTAATATAAATTTAATTTATTAAATAAAGTTTCCTGAAAAAGTGATACTTTGATAATCGCGATAGAGAAGAGATGGATAAATCTATTTAATTATTATATATTATAACATTAAATTAATTAGAAAAATAGCTCTCTGTCATCAGTTTAACAGACTTTTTTGAGGTTGAAGACCTTGAATTTACAAATCGCAGTAATAATTATATATTCGCAATATTCATTAATATTTTGTTCGGATTATCAGAATCAATTATTATTGACAACAAAAGCTATACGTATATATATTATCGGTTTCAAGTTAATTAAATTTTTTATTTTTATATTTAATTATTTCTTATGTATATTTTTTGGCGCTAAAAAAGCTTGAACAGCGCCAATCTGCGCCTAGCGGACAATATTGTTACTGCCGAAAAGTAGCCATATTGGATTTTTCCACTGTGCATTGTGTAGTGTTTTGTTCGGCTCCTGTTTTAAATTCTTTTTTACATCTTTTAAGTGTTAAAAATATAGTATTTATGATAAAATCATGTTTATAATGATGTTGAGCAAGTAATTTCTCATTTTTGACATTCTGCGAATCGTATTTTCTCAATAATTATGTGTTAAATAAATGTCGACATCGCTTCTACTTCCTCGTGTATTTTCTCGGATCCGGTTTTAAACTCTTTTTACATCCTCTAAGAGATTAAAAGTATACATTTTATGATAAAATCGCGGTTATAATGATGTTGAGTAAGTAATATTTCTCATTTTTGACATTCTGCGAATCGTATTTTCTCAACAATGTTTATAAATATCGACATCGCGTCAATTCCCTTGTGTTCGGTTCCGGTTTTAAATTCTTTTACATCATTTGAGTGTTAGAAAATGTTAAATTTGAGTACAATCACGATTATAATTATATTGGGCAAGTGATTCCTCATTTTCGACATTTTTTGATCCGCGTATTTTCATAATCGTGAACTCCGCGGTGTCGCGTAAAAAGTTCTTTATTGAAAATTTTCCCCAATACTCGTGAAAATTGTAATTGTGTTGCATAAAAAAGTACACGAACTTAAAATATCGAACAAAAATAATAATTTATGAACTAAATGAACGTAATAAATAATTTAAAATAAAAAATAATTATGTATGGTGTGTAAAAAAATGTGAGTGATTATACCCTAGGACTCATCAGAACGTGCTCCAGGCAACCTTCAATCAAAGTGAATGTAAGTTTCATTAATTTTCTTTTATCAAATGTCAAATGTTTATAATTATTTTCAAAAAAGTGCCTATGTTTAAGGTTATTAAGGTTATTTTTCAAGAAAAAATTTATACTATTTCTGATATTTACAAATTTCTGTATATTATAAAGAAATAATTATTTAATTAAAAAAAAATATTTACAATGAAATTACAAAAAATATAATAAATAGAAAAGAAAAAAGTGAAAAAAATTATAATTATTTTCTTATATATTTATAATTTTGTTTACAAATAATTTTTTTTTCTCAAAATAAACATTTTTCTTCATATTTGATCAAACTTGAACTACTTTGCAGGTATACTCCATCACTAGTTGGGAAAGCAGGGCTGGTGAGCGCTCCGTTTCTGAAGTACTTTGATTGAAGGTAGCAATTGGGCCGGTGAGTCCGTATTTGAAATACATTGCATCTGGTTTTCATTGTTGCAGGATGAATGGTCCGAACCAACAATGAAGTCAGTTTGCAATTTTTACAGACAACATAGAGCCGTTGGTTAAAACTTGTAATAAATATTTACTAAATTTTCTCCAACGTGTAGACATTTATTTTTTACATGTTTTCATTAGATCAGGTTCTAGGTTTTTCTTGGATTTTCCTTTTCAAATTAGCAAACATATTTTGAATTAATTAAAACAATTAATTTTTAATTAATTTCAATAATTATTGATCATAGATTGCAAATATAAAGTATAAGAATTTCTTGTTCTTTAAATTTGCTTCTAATTAATATTTAATGGAATTTTTTTGAAAATAATTAATTAAACCAAGAAAAGATTTAATAGGGACGGAAAAGTTGAAATTGAAAAAATTGTTTGGTTCCTAAATAACTGAAGAATTTTTTCAATTTTTGTATGAAAGGAAATTTCGCGTTTTGTAGAATTTATTAATTAGTATTTTCCGATTTTTTCCTTTCATGCAATGAACATCCGATTGAATGCTTTGTTTTAATTATTAATTATAGTAATTAAATTTAACATAATCAAAAATTTAAATAATAGTGCATGATATAATTTGTAATTTTTTCAAAATTTGAATTGCATGGTGAATTTTTATAAATATTCAAATTTGAATTATAATTTTTAAAAAGTATCTATTAAAGATTAAATTAAATTTTGCTTTTGAATTTTGAAATAAATGTAAAATTTACAAGATGTTAATAAAGTCAAATGCATGAGCAATTAATAATTTAGCTTAGGATCTTTTTCAGGTAAAAATAAATTTGTTGATTATAAATCAACAGAGTGTTTAAAATTACTCGTTAAATTAATTTGACACACGTCTTTCAATTTAATTTTTTTTATATTTTATAATAAATTTCTTATAATCAAATTTTTTAATGTATTGTATTTTCAAAAATATATACTTTATTTTAAAATAAATTTAGTATTTAATTGAATATTTAATTTTATATTGAATATAATATTGAATTTAATATTAAATTTTACATTTAATATAATATTGAATTTGATATTAATTTTTATATTTAATTTAAATTAAAATAGTGTTTAAAGAATTTTTAGTTTTTTAATTTAGTTTATTAAATGTTTTCTCTTCTTACTAGCAAACTATATCAAGAAAATTAAATTTTAAAAGTTTATTGAGAATTAAAATTTATATTGAAAATTAAGTAGAATTTTAATAAAAATGCATATGAAAAATTGATACTTGATGAAAAAAAAGGTGTGCCAATATTTCTGTGTGCTTTACAATGTGTGTAAAAAGCTTTTTCAAAAGCTTTAACTAGTAGGGTTGCCCAATAAGTGCTAATAGGTTTTCACCTGACAAAACAAGGGCAGGGGTACCAGGTATGAGTGTGATATTTTGAATTTTTTTTATATATAGCTAGGGAGGCAGGTAACTTACTTATTCTGGAATGAATGTTTAATTTTAAGTAGGTAGTTACTTTGGTAAAATATTAATTTCGCGCGGGTTTTAGAAAATAATTAATATTTTACCATTGAAAAAATTGTTATTTTTATCGAGAGAATATTTGAACCTTTTTTGTTCATATTCACTTGATATTAATATCAATTAGCATTAATTAAAAATAAGTGATTAGTTTCGTTATCGAATAATAAAAACTCCAGATATTGCGAAAATGATAGGTGGATATAGGTTGATAGGAATCTGGAGTCGCGATTCGCGTGTTAGGTTGGTGGATTAATTAATATTAATCCACCTAAGAAGAAAGAAGATAATTTTTTCATTTTTATTCTATATTATTCTATGTTGTCTGTACATTTGAATTTTGTAATTATTTATCTTTTCAATGTGCTTTTTTCTGTTCACAGAATTTTAAAAATAATTTTCTTAATTTTTACAGGAATTTTTTTTTTTTTTTAATTTTTTGTGTATTAATTATTTATTTTTTTTAAGAATTTCAGAGTCAACAATAATTGATTAAGGTAATTTCATTTTTAATACTTTTTATAGTTAATTATTATTATTATATCTTGATTTTTATGTTTCAGATTGTCGGACGATGGAAAATGGAAAATATTTCAATTTTTTCAGTTAACATTATTTGCTTCTTAATTATTTTATTTTTGCCAATGTTGTTTTAAAATATTATACTGCCTAATATATATTAAACATATATTTTTTTCTGTTCACAGGAAAATATCTTATTCAAATTGTTTAATTTTATTTGTTGCAAAATTACAATATTATATATTATAAAATTTTATAATATGCAATATTTTTATTTGTAAATTTCATTGTTTATTTTTTGTTTTCTTATTGTGAAATATTTGAACTAATTGAGGTACCGGATCAAAGAAGGGCACATAACTAATGTAATTCAAATGAGTTATGTGCCCTTCTTTGATCCGGCTGCTCTTATTTTCACTTTCTAATTGTTGAAGTACAAAGAAGAGCAGGGCACTAAAGTACTAGTCACTTTCCTGGCAATGGGTGACGTACAAAGACCAATATGGCGAATGTCATCGGTAGTTTTTGATTGTCAAGAAAAAAGAGTATTGTGGAAGTTTTAATCAACGATTAAGCAAATATGTCGGATTACTTGAGATCCGCCCTTGGATACTTGAACGGAAGCACAAATTCAAATGAATATGTTGGTCAAATTGTGGAAATTAACAATGTAAAACTCCGAGTGAATAGACTTATCGCAGAGGGTGAGTGGTCAATCCTCCCACTTTTTAGATTTACCGTTGTTTGAACCACAAAAGCTGTCACTTTCTTTTGTTAAACAACATTGATTGAAGGCAAAAATTTAATTTTTATTTTTTGATTTTTGTAATTTTTTAAAATCTTATTATTGACATTTTGATTCTTTTTTCATTTTTAAAATCATATGTCAAACGCATGTTTTTTTTTTTTTTTTTTTTTTTTGTCATTATAGGGATAGAATGTTACTTTTTTTTATTACTTTTTAAATATTTTATTTCTTTGTTTCTCTAATTATTGAAGTTAATAATGTTGAGTATCAGTCAAAGATATTGAAAAATTTCTGGAGCAAATATTTTACGAAGGTTACTTTCTTTTTAATAAGGGCTTTAATAAGTGAAGGTCAACACTTTTTTGTCGATCGAAATCTATTTTAACCTTGTATCTTAACCTTATTGTAACTCGACCTGAGAAGAAGGTTCAAATCTTAAAATGACATGGAAATATTTTCTTGCAATTTTCTTTTTTTATGCTTTGTTTATCTTCATTTGTCACTTGTAAAATTGATGACTTTTTTTTTCTTTCTTTGAATACATTTAGTTTTTCTTTCATTTGGAGATGAAATATATTTGAAAATGTTAATTTTTATTGTAATTTATAATATAACAGTTTTTTTTAAAAAGGAAAATTCTTTCCGAAAATAAGATTTAAAAATATAAAATGATTTTATCAGAAAATTCTTTATTTATCATAATGTAGTCTTAGTTTTAAACGTATTAAGTCTAATTACTTTTTAGTTTCTGTTAGATTTTTTGTATTATCAAATTTCCTTATGAATGAATCTAAATTTTATTATTGATGTAGAAAATTTGCCTCTTCATCATGTTGGAATATATATAAATGTATATTTTTTTTTAATATTGTAATTTATTCCAAACTTTGTTTCAACAGGTGGTTGTGCTTTGGTGTTTGCCGTAGAGGATGTAAATACAGGAAAAGAATATGCTTTGAAAGTAAGTTTTTACGTCAATTGGAAAAATTCAATCTTGATATGACATAATTTATTTTCTATTATACAAATGACAACATTTGATTTTTTTTCAGAAACTCGTTGCCGTTGATGAGGAGGCAAACAGAAGTGTCTTACAAGAAATAGAAACTTTAAAAGCCGTATCGGGTCATTCGAATATAATTCAATTTTTATGCGTTCATCGAATAGAACGTGAGGATCGAAAAAGTTGCGAATATCTTTTAGTCACAGAATATTGTCCTGGCGGGACAATTGCCGATATTCTACGAAATATTTCTGCAAATTCATTGACAGTCGCTCAAGTTTGTCGAATAGCTTATCAAGCAACTCGAGCTGTTCATCATATGCACAGCCAACAACCTCAGCCTATTGTACATCGTGATATAAAATTAGAAAATTTTTTGATTGGTGGCGATGGATTAGTTAAACTCTGTGATTTTGGCAGTGTCACAACACAACAAATTTTACCCGATTCTTCATGGAATGCACAGAAAAGAGCCACTTTGGAGGATCACATGGCAAAATTTACCACACCCATGTATCGCGCTCCAGAAATGACAGACACTTGGAATAATGAACCAATTGGTCCACCTGTCGATTGTTGGGCTCTCGGATGTATTCTCTATGCTTTAGTCACACTTCGTCATCCATTTCCCGAAGGTAGAAAAAACAATTTAATTTAGTTAATTAGATTTTGAAACTAAAATTTATTTTTTACAGGAAATAAATTAGCAGTTCTCAATGCAAAATACGCACCGCTCCCACCAAATCCACGTTACGCTTGCTTCAACGATTTAATAAAAGGATGTTTACAAATTTCTCCTGTTCAACGACTGACAACATCGGCCTTGCTTGAACGTTTAGCTGCAATAGCAGAGTCAAATAATTTTGATCCACGTGAACCGCCGAAAATTGATGTTGTTATAAAACCAGCAGCACCACCGAGACCTGCGCCTCCACCTCCAACATCGGCGGCACCACCTCCACGACCACCGCCAGCAACTGCTACTGTTAATACTGCGCCACCACCACCAAGACCAGTTCCACTAACTCATCCTCCAAATCAAAGAATTCCCGCCGCTCAATCCAGTGGATTATTTAGTTCATTGAAAGGTGGTGCAGGAAGTATTTTACGAAATTTAAAAGACACTTCCAGTAAAGTAATGCATACTGTTCAACAAAGTATGGCGAGAACAGAATTGGATGCGAGTTATTTAACATCACGAATTATGGTGATGCCATATCCAGCTGATGGAATTGAATCTGCATATAGAGCAAATCATGTTGAAGATGTTAGGGCATTTTTACAAGCACGACATCCACCACCGGCGAAAATTCAATTATACAATTTGTCACGAGGACGACCAAATGTATCACGATTACAGGGAAGGCATATTGATTGTTCATTTGCTTATGCGTCTGTTGATTCCAATGCTCCTCTATTGTCAGCTATTTATCAAATTTGCCAGGATATTTATCGATATTTGGACGCTGATTTTAATCACGTTGTTGTCTTATACTGCACGGTAAGTTTTTGTTTTAAATTTTTATGTCAAAGAAAGAAATTATAAAAATTTTGAAGCGAGAATTTAATTTAAATCAATTGGAAGGTTTTTTTGATTTTGGGTTAATGTACACAAAAAATAGTATTTTAGGATCAATACATTATAATTTACCTAAAATCGTTGCGATCTATTTTTAGAAAAATGTTATAATTTCTAATAATCATTTTTTATATCCGTACAACTAGTTTTTTAAAATTTAATAAAATTTTATATATTTTCCTTGGAATTTGAAAAACGAATTACAGGAAAAAATGGTTAATTTGACAGATGTAAAAATTTTATAAAAAAAAAAAGTAGAGAAGATCAATTTCAATTTCTCAATTTATAATTGTTGAAAATAATTTATTTAGGTATATTAATTGATTATTGTAAAAAAAAAATATTAAATGAAAATTAATTTTTAAACTTACCTGTAAAATTAATTTCTTAGGTAAGTTTAAAAAATAATTTTCACTAATTAATTTTGTCTTGTACAATAATCAATAAATATAAGTAAATTAGATTATTTCTAACAATTATGCTTCTTAAATTAATTTTTACAGTTGTCAAAATAACATTTTTTCGTGCAATTCATCTTTAAAATCCAAATTTTAAGGTAAATATACAAAATTTTATGAAACAATTTTCTAAAATTTAAATATCAAAAAAATACGATTTTTTCGACTTAAATCTAATTTTTGTTATTTAAATAAAATTTCTTTTTACTTACGTTACATTTTTCCAAAAAATTTCTAAATTTATTTTTTAATGAATATTTAAACAATAAATTTAATAACTTCAGGGTGGCCGCAAATCAGGGAAAAGTCAGGAAATTTTTTTTTAAGATTTTTCATTTTTCAAAGTACTTACTTTTTTTATAATAAAATTTTTAAATATCCCGTGTGGAAAAAGCCACGATCTTGCCCTCAAGAGTTTGGGGCCCCCGGCGGGGGCCCATGAGGGCTGATCCATATGGCGAATCCATGAGGGGCACCGTAGGGGCCCCGCATGGATCGCCCTCATGATCGATTAGCAAAATTTTCTAAGTCCAAAAGTCAAATATTTTTTTATCACCAAAAAATTAATGTTTATAATGATTCACAACAATGAAAAACGCGTTTTTAATTAAAATATATTTTCACTTTTTTTGAAAATAACACTCACACTTATGGCGAATCCATGAGGGGCACCGTAGGGGCCCCGCATGGATCGCCCTCATGATCGATTAGCAAAATTTTCTAAGTCCAAAAATCAAATATTTTTTTATCAACAAAAAATGAATGTTTCCAATGATTCAAAACCACGAAAAACGCGTTTTTAATAAAAATATATTTACACTTTTTTGAAAATAACACTCACACTTATGGCAAAATAGATGAGGGCCACCGTAGGGGCCCGCATGGATCGCCCTCATGATCGATTAGCAAAATTTTCTAAGTCCAAAAATCAAATATTTTTTTATCAACAAAAAATGAATGTTTCCAATGATTCAAAACAACGAATAACGCGTTTTTAATAAAAATATATTTACACTTTTTTGAAAATTCGCCTGAGATGATTCATGATAATAATCATAAAGCATATAATTAATTATATTTTATAAATTGCATTTGATTGGAAAATATAATTTAATATCTTAACTTTAACTAAATGATGTTAAGCACTTTTCTTTGTTAGGTATTTTTCAAGTTTAAATAGCATCAAGAAGTTAGCATTCGTTTTGAAGTAGCGTGCGTAGCGTAGTTGGTAAAGCGTTAGACTCATAGTCCGTAGGTCGTAGGTTCGATTCCCCCCATGCGTTAGATTTATTTATTTCTCAGGTTTGCGTTTAATCATTAATTCTATGTATGAATTAATTGAAAAATGAAAATATTCGTTAATAGTATGCATAAATTACATATTTTTTAATTTTTTAATTAATTAATTTATTATTACTTTTAATTATATCCGACAGTTAATTAATTAGAACGTTAATTAATAAATTCAATTTGAGTAAGAATTTAATTTAAAATTGAATAATTATTAAATAAATATGTTATTTATTCATAACTTAAGCTTATTTATTATTAATTAACTTTTATTATTAATATTATTGATTAAAAAACATTATGGCAAACTTGAGGGCAAGATGAGGGCAAACGTGAGGGCCCATAAGGGCGCCCGTAGGGGCACCCTCATGGATCGCCCATGCGGGCGCCCTCATCGATGAGCATGTCGTTTCCATGAGGGGCCCCTATGGATCATCCATATGCGGCCCTCATGGCATGAGGGCGATCCATAAGGGCCCCCGCTGGGGGCCCACATCACTTTTCCACACGGGATAATAAAATTTTGTTATTAAACAATTTTTAATTATCTTATCTTTTCCTTTACGAATAAAATTATTATTTAAAAAGCATTATAAAAATTTCAATCAGCAATGCAGAATATTAAATAATAAAAAAGTTTTTTAGTCAGGGAAAAGTCAGGGAATTTTGAAAATGAAATTTTGCGGCTACCCTGAACTTTGTAATAATAGTAAAATTGCTCAATTAAATCAAACGGTACGTTTTAAAATATGTTTAACTAATTATAATTGTTTTGACGTAATATATAGAGATTTTTAAACAAATATTTTTAGGGTTGTCACAAATCAGGGAAAATTCAGAGATTTTTTATTAAAAAATACTGGAAAAATATTAGAACTGAATTTGTTTAAAAAAAATTGAGACTTTTGGAAAAAATAGAGAAATTTAACAAAAATAAAAAAATATTTTGTCAACGTCAGGAAAAATTCGTAGATTTTTTATTAAAAACACTGAAAAAATATCAAAAAGTTGAATTTGTTTTTAAAAAATTCAGACTTGATAAAAAGAAAAATAGAGAAATTTAGTAAAAATGTTCATGATTTAACCAAAAAAATATTTTATCAGATTCAGGGAAAAAACAAAATTTTGTCTGGAAATCAGGGAAAAATCAGAAAAAAAATAAATTAAATTTTTGTGGCAACCCTGATTTTAAAAAGTCGTGTTTTCAAAATTTTATATTTTTAAAAAGTAAATAACTTTGAATAAACTATTAATTAAAAATTCGCCAATGGGTTAAAAGATGAATTTTGAACCTTAGACTATAGAAAATTAAATGTAAAAAATAAAAATTTAGAAAAAAAATGTTCAAAACATTTTAATGTACACAACTTTTTGATTAAAATAATGTTTTTTTTAAATAAACCTTCGATTTAAATCACTGCAACTATTTATAAGATTTTTCTAAAAATAGACTCGAAATATAATTGATTGACCCTTCAGATAAATTAATTTTTATTAATCGTATTTTTTTTTTTTTTTAAATTTCAGGATGGTTTTCGAGCGAGTGCAACTGTTGCTTGTGCATTATTGCTTTACTCGGGTACATTTACAACGAGTGACGAAGCAATATCTTTATTTACAACGAGACGCTGTCAACCACCTCAATTACAGCCATCAGAATTACGAATAGTAAAATATATGGGTAACTTGAGTGTTGGAAAATTACCACATTCAAAGCCATTAGTTCTACGTTCACTTTTGATTCAACCCGTGCCTCTATTTACACGAGCTAAGGACGGATGTCGTCCATATGTGGAAATTTATAGCAATGGAGCATTAGTTTTTTCAACAAAACGCGCTGAATATGAGGAAATGAAATTATTCAGTTTGATGGAGGGAAAAGTCTGTTTAATATTAGGTGAAGCAACAGTTCGTGGTGATATTACAATTGTTGTTTATCATGCACGACAACAATTGGGAAGAATTATTGGAATAAAAATGGCAGCAATGCATTTTCACACGGGATATGTTCCATTGACTGAAAGTACATTAATCTTTGAGAAACAAGATTTAGATGATACTCCAGAAATTGGTGGTAAATTTCGTGTGGTATTGAATGCAATGATTGGAGAGGAATCGGGTAAAACTGCACGTGTTCCATCGCCATGGGAAGTGGAAACTACTCCAAAACCAATTCCCGATCCTTTATTTGGCTCGACTTTAGAAATGGAGGAGACTTTGGAAAATTTCCGAACGACTGATAAATGTATAAAGGTATGTACCTACGCTGAATTTGTTTCGAATGTGGAATTTTTTAAAAAAAATTTTATTCTTATTTTTAGGCCCCAGAGGAATCGCCTCTAGTTGAAGAAACAGAATCTGCTGATGAACAAATCTTTTCTCCGGAGGAATCTTCACATGAAGAGAAAATTGAAATCGAACAAAAGGAAGATTTTGCAAAATTCGCAGAGGCAGATTTACTCAATCTTGGAATGCCTGATTCTGGTGTTAATTTGATCTCCAATAGTAGAAATACAACAACTCCTGTTACTCCAGGATTAGATATATTTTCTAGTTCTAGTCAAAATGAAAGTGATCTCTTGGGTAATTTTGGTGAATTTCATCAGCATACACCGAATCCTCCGCCTACTATTAACGAATCGCTCTCTAGTGATCTACTTTTTGGATCGACTCAACCTTCAACAAATGGATCGTCTAATGCAAATATGAACGATTTACTATTTGGACAGGAACAAACAGCAAAGGCACAATCTCAAAATGCTGATATGCTCTTTGATCCACTTGGCGGATGGCAAAATGCCACAAAGCCAAATAATAACAGTGAAGAATCTTTTCCACGTAATTCCAGTGTTCCAAATTTCGCAGCACAAAATAAAGATCCATTTGCAAATTTGGCTGGTTCATTGGGTGGTGGTTTAATTGGAAGTTGGAATGGTACTCCAAGAGAAGCAAATACTCCACAATCCGCTAGTCCTGCAACTGGTGGAACTCCAGTGCATTCTAGTCAGCGGATGCAGCACAAATCTAATACGTCCAGTGATACAAATAGTGGTGATCCAAGTGCTGCAAATAATAAACCAACAAAGTCTGGTGATGCTTTTGAAGATTTATTGGGAAGTCAGGGTTATAATTTTAGTAGTAGAAAAGCTGAGAAGGAGAGTCCAAAGACAATAAATCAAATGAGAAAAGTTGAAGCTGCCAAGACAATGGATCCTGATCGACTGAAAATATCGGAATGGACTGAAGGAAAGAAGAGTAATTTAAGAGCGCTTCTTTGTTCGATGCACACGGTCATTTGGGAGGATTGTAGATGGCAAAAATGTGAGATGCATCAACTTGTATCACATGCGGATGTCAAGAAAGCTTATAGAAAAGCCTGTTTGTCTGTTCATCCAGATAAGGTATGATTTGATTATTTCTAGTTACCATTTTAAAAACAGGTAGTAATTATTTATATCAATTAGTGAATACATTTTTTTAATTTAATAACAAATTTTTTTTTATTTTTTCAGCAAACCGGCACGAATAATGAAAATATTGCAAAGCTTATATTTATGGAATTAAATAATGCTTGGAGTGCATTTGAAAATGACACGAGCCAACAAAATTTATTTAGCTAATTATCGTAGGTAATAATCCTCGTTAAATTTCAAAAAAAAAAAAAAAAATCTACTCTTTACCTCTGATTAAAATTAATCATTACTCGAGAAAAAAGACGTAATTGCAATTACGTTCTTTTTTTTATTGTAAGATATACAAAAAGAAAATGTCCTATTCGCATTCCTATTAAGTTTACTTAGGATTAGATTCAGAGCAACGTATTACAAGAGAAGGATAATATTATAAGAAAATGGCGTCTATAGGCACGCTTTATTTATGAAAAAAAAAAGAAGTTTACGTACGAGTGTAGATATGCTTAAAAATGGCGTCTAATTGCATATGTATATAAGGCAGTGTAAATTAAACAAAACAAAAAGTCTAAATATAAAAAAAAAGTATTTTCTGTGCGAATAAGGAAGCTTTTTTATTGATCGAAAGTTAATTAATATTCAGTTTATTAATTATTTTAAATTAGTCGAATCGGGAGTTAACTAATTATTTTTTACTTTATTATTATTATTTATTTTATTATTTGATAGAAATTTTTGATTGTTTAAAATACGGTTTTAAACAATTACATTTTTGGGGAAATTTACAATTTTTATAAATTTTAACATACTATTTATGATTCTATACCACGTTCTGTAATTTTAACCCCACGGGGACTAGATTGCTGACTCGAGGATGCTTTATCTTTTGTTCTCTGTTTGCCCTTCGTATTGCAAAGACGTCGTTCAATATCCTCCATCCACTTTTGTTCTCTTTCACTTATTTCCGTAGTAAATCCGTTTTCTATCTGGCAAAATTCTTCATGATTTCTGAAAATAGATTTCAGGAAATTGAAAAACCTATTTGTGACTTGTTGATATAAATTAAAATTATATTGACTTTAAATTATTTTTTATTTATTGTTTTTTTTTATTAGATTTTTTTTTTTAATTTATATTTATGTTTTGATTTTACATATACCTCAATTGTTTATTTAATTTGATTATTAATTTTCCCATGTCCATTATATTTTTTTCCATATTTCTGACAGCAATGTCTTTGTCCTAAAAAATGAATAAAAAAAATTCATATATTTTTAATTTTTCTTTTCGAATTTGTTTTGAATTTACCGATAATTCACGTGTTAGGGTTTTTATTTCATCTGAACGAATTTTACAAAGTGTCTGAGAGGAATCGGCTTCAACAAAAAGTCGTGCTATTTGTTCCCTGTAATTTTGTTCTCTTATCTTTGATCTGTTTAAAGTTTCTTCTGTTGCAAGAATACTATCTCTTAGAATTGTCATATCCTTTTCTAAATTCTCCAATTCTGTTCTGTTAATTAATAAATTGGAAAAATTAATATTTTTATAATTGATATTTAGTTTGTTGGAATTTTTTTTTTTTATTTATTTTCTATATACTTTGTCATAGTTATAATTGGTTCGTTATTTTCTTGACTTTGCAATTCTCTTCGACATGCTCTGCATACTTGCCAAACTTGAACCTCCTCATTAGCACACTGTACTTTTGTTGTTAAAGTTTCTACAGTTTTTAATGATCGGTGATCTTTTTCCTATATTTTTTTTTTAAATAATTATACAAAATATATTAATACAATATTAATTAATAATAATATAATTTTGATAATATATTAAATAAATTAATATATTATATTAATATTAATTAATATAAGATAGTTATTTTATTGAAACTATAATACTGCTGGTGCTTTTTCTCGTTCTTCTTGTAAAAACTTTTCTAATTCTGCAACTTTTTTTTCGAGTTTCATACGTTTTTCGACTTCTATTTCTTTTCTGTAGAAATTAGGTTTTTAACAACATTATAATAATAATAATAATAATAATAATAATAATATTTTAGTTTAAATATTTAATATTATAGTTTTTAAATTAAAAATTTGAATTATACTGTAAATTATAATTATAAATATATTTAGAAAATTTATATTTATAAATTATAACATCATTTAAATGTTAAATATTTTCAATTAACTTACTCTATAAAAAGACATTGATATTTTTTTCTTGTTGCTAAATTTTCATCCTCGAGCATTTGAATTTTTTTTATTATTAAATTACAACCATTCGGCGATTCACGTCCGTTCGTGGCATTTATTTTTCGCATTTGCGTTTCCGTTGTGAAAAAATGAGGATCTCCTTCTCCTAAATAAGAAGTAATTAGTAATTTTAATTATTTTATATTATTATATATTAATATATTATAATTTATTAATATTTATTTAAATTTTAATATTTAAAATTTTTAATTTATTATAATTATATAATAATAATTAATAGTTTTAATTAGTAATTTAATTTATTTATATTATTTTTCAATATAATTTAATAAATTATTAATACATTTTACTAATTTAAATATTTTCATTCATAAATTTATAACATTTAAATTTAAAGAGTGAATTATTTGAATAAGTAGAAATTTCTTATTTAGTCAGACGCGAGGTCTGATCACATAATAACTTTTCTACTTAAAATATAAAGTTGGGGAAAAATTGAAATAAGATAGTTAATTTTGTTAAATTGTTTTGTTAGTTAATTTACATTTAATTGTAATATTTAAATTAATTGTTACTAAAACGAAAATAATTTCTTTATTTTTCGTAAAAAGAAAATTTGCAGAAGCTTTTTTTTCCACTTTTTATTCACATGTGAGGAAAAAGGTAACAATCATTTTGAACTTATTTCACACAAGTTTTCTCGAACTTTATCAATTTTCACCAAGCAGCGCCTTCTTGAAATTGCGATAGTTTTAAGTATCAATATTTGTTCTCATTTCAACTTATCTGATTCAACATTGCGATTTTAATTATAAAATTAGAATTTATTTTTGCCATTTTTTAAAAATGCACAAGTTGAAATTTTATTTTTTTTTTGAAATAAATAATAATTTTTTATTTTATTATATTTTTTTTTGTCAATAATTTAGAGTTTGTAAAAAAAAAGTTTTTTGGCACCTTCTAAATATTGCCTATCATGAAAAGAGTGATATTTTGGAGTTGATCTTTCTAAACAATTCCTTATATTACGTGTATATGAATCTGAAATAATTCGTATTTTTAAATTATTTTTATAACTAGATTGAGAATTTTATTTATTTATTTTTTCAAATTTGAAAATGATTTAGAATTTTTGGTATTTTTAATGTGTATAGAAAATTGAATCACCATTTTCGTAGTGGAAAGACGGTGAACGATAATTTTGAGAATTATGTGATAAATGATTGTAACCTTTTTGTGGAATGTAATCAATTTTATAATTATTCATTGCCATTTTTTTTTTTTTGTTTGACAATTTTCACAGAGAATTTTTCTGTTTATTTTTTATTTATTACAATAGAAACATTAAAATTTGGTTTATTGACATTTTTTTAAAGTAGTTTATTTATTAATTTGAATTTTTTTAAATGTCATGAACGGAAAACAAAGACTAAACTGAAAATCATTTGTTTTTTTTTATTTATAATTCCATTGTCGAAATTTTTTTAAATTTCCTTTTTTTTGGAATGAAAGGAAAGATTGAAACAATTTTTTTTTGTTTTTTTTTTGTTTTATACAATTATTTATTAACTTATTTACAAATGTCATAGCAAAGTTACATAATTACAATGCTCGTAATAATTATCGATGAGATTTTTATGGAAAAACTTGTCAAGTCTTTTTTGAGAGTTGAATTTTCATTACGAAAAAAAAACACTTTTTTTTAAACCAAAGAAATCATTACACGTTTTCTTGATGCCGAATGCAACGTTGCATTTTGACAACCACTCCTTCGGGATGAATTGGCAGTCAAGGAAGTCGTCATTGTCGTTCTTGAACTATTCTGAGGGGCAGTTGTACTAAAGCAATATTGTGGAATGGTTGGACACCATCCCACGATCCACGATATGGCTTGAGTATTTCTGCAATGTATAAAAATTTTTTATTTTAACCCTATACTTTATTGTTAAAAAATTTATCAATTTTAAAAATTTCATTTTCATTAAAAATTCGATTGAAAAATTAAAAATTAGTTTTTTTTTATCTTACCGAATATTTTTGCAAAATGGTGTACTAAAAAGACAGTAAATAATAGGATTGGCTGCTGAATTTAAAGGTGCTAGACTTTGAATGAATGTGGCAACTGCAATATTTGTCTGTGTTGCAGGCACGTGACCGTAAACTTGAAGTAGATCGAAAATTATATAAGGACTCCAGCATAAAATGAACACTGAAAGAAAAAAAAATATGATTTTTTGATTTTAGAAAATATTGGGTTTTTTTTTCATACTGATTTTTTTTTTCTTGATAAAGTAGGCAAAATTTTTTCTAGATAAAAAGTGCCGAATCTGGTAAACTCGCTATCTTTCGACAAAGTGGAATCATTCCCTCGGGATAAATGAAAAAAAAGAAGGGATTTCGTAATACCCTAGACAAGGTTTATTTCGAACTTGGCCGTTTCAACCCGTTCTTCTCTTGTCTATCTCAAACGCGATTCGATTTTGACGACGGTTTATCTTTCCTTGCGGTCAGATCATTTCAATTTTCGCTCTATTTTATTTTCTCCGCCTTGGAATTTCTTGGAATAATTATTATAAATATTATTTATATATAATTATAAATATATTTTTTAGAAATTTTTTTATTTGAAATTTTTTTTATTAAAAATTTTGTTATCAGGAATTTTTTTTTGACAGAAATTTTTTTAATTTAAAAAATTGTTGAACAATTACCGAATACAATGACAAAGGTCATTTTGACTGTTTTGATTTTTGCCCGGGGAATAAGTCCTCGTGATGATGCTCTTCTTATTTCACGTGTTGGCCCTTCTTGTATGACATTTCCTTGTGACCAAATGGTTACCACAATTACCAAATAACATCCACCGATTATAAAAGTTGGTAAAATAAAAATTGTGATGCTGACAAGGCTCATGTAGATTCGCCAATATAAAGGTGATCCCAATTCAATCCAACATTGCAATTTACCCTGAAAGTTGTTGAATAAAATCTTTTTACTTCAAAGGAATTTTTTTCTAATTTTTCATTTTATACACTGAAAAAAAATTTATTTAATTCAAATAATCGATTACTTGACTATTATCAAATATTTATGAAATAATTTTTTTAAGTCAAATATGGTATTTCTTTTAAATAAAAAAATTATTTGGTTCAAGAAAATATTTATTTGATAATAAAGCAAACATTGTTTAAATTAATTTTTTTTTCGTTGTAAAAATTTTGATTACCTGAACTAATTTTTCTTCATAGAGAAAAATCATAGGACTACTAAAAATTGTCGATAATCCCCAAGCACTGGCAATTAATATGTGAGCTCTTCGCCCTGAAAGACCAATGAATTTCATATTGTCAATATTATCAAAAAAAAATTTTTTTTTGTTTGTAGTTTTTAATTTCTAGTTGTAAAAATAAAATAATTAATTGCTATTATAAAAAAGAAAAATCACGACAAATACGTTGTATTGAAATTGGAAAAAAAAATGTTCTTCATAAACCTTTCATGGTTAGAGTTAACAAATGTCCTTATGGTAGTTCATAAAAAAAAAGATGAATATATTCAAGAGTATTTTGTAAGAATAACATCGTTGATTTAGCTGTTAAGATGTTGTGAAAGCTGAGCGATGTAACAAATGCATCTGAAGTTTTTTGCAAATGGCCCCCAGGAAAAAGACGGTCGAGTGATAAATTGCCTCTTTCGTAAAGCTTTCCTTTCATCAAATGCTAAAATGTCGCAGAAGAAAAGAAGGAGGCAAAAATATACTCAAACGACCCCTTGAATGTTTATGTAAATATATTTCAAGTCATATACATATAATTAGATATTTAAAACTCTTTTCATCCAATCTCACAAAATTAGTTTTTATTAATTTAAAAAAAAATTTTATTTATTTATTTTGTTAATTTTATTTATAACTAGCAAAATTAAACGCGCGTAATCGCGCCAAATTGAGTATTTCATTGTTTGTTATAAAGAAATTAAAGAAATTAATTAATAATTAATTAATAATTGATAATAATTAATATTATCAATAATAATTTTATTTATTAGAATATTATTCCATATTATAATATATAATAATATTCTAATAAATTAAATTAATTATTATTTTCATTATTATCATTTATAAATGATAATAATGAAAATTATATGTTTACAGGCCTCGGATTATACGACTTTTTCCGACTTTTTTCAAAACTACGACTTTTATCGACTCATTTTAATAAAATGCGACAATTTTTTTTACATTTGAAAAAAAATGTAAATAAAATACATTTTTTTAGTATAAAATGTAGATCTTCTTCAGATCTTCTTCAATTCAATTATTTAATAAATTTTAAACTAAAATGATTCTTTACTAAATTAATTATTTTTAATAATTTTAATAAAATACATCACAAATTCAATTATATCAAAATTATTATTTTTCAATTCAAATTTTTAGGAAATTTAACAATTGTTTATAATTTAAAAAAAAAATATCACAATAAAATTGAATTATTTTTTTAAAATTTCAATTCAAAATAAACTAAAATTCAATTATTATCCGAAATTTTAATTCAAAATCCATTAAAATTCAATAATTATCAAAAATTTTCAATTTAAAATTTAATTATTTACCAAGTTTTCAATTTAAAATGAAATAAAATTCAATTATTTTCTAAAATTTCTATTCAAAATTAATTATCCAAATTTTCAATTAAAATTCAATTATTTCCCAAAATTTTCAATTCAAAATGAACTGAAATTCAATTATTTTCCAAATGTAAAATCAAATAAAATTTCATTATTCTCAAAAATTTGAATTCAAAATTAATTGAATTTTCAATAATTTGAATTTAAAAGCATCTAAAATTTAATTATTTCTAAAATTGTCCATCGAAAAATTTTATTTTTGAAATTTAATAATTTTAATTATAACTCTAAAGAAATTCAATTATTTTTAACTATTTTAATAATATTCTTTGAAAATTCAACTATTTGAAACCATTTTTCAATTAAAAATGATTTTCAAATTATTGTATTTTGTCCGCATTTTCTAATAAATTTTTGGTGAAATCATCTAAAATTTTAATTACAAAACACTTAAAGTTTCAATTAATTTCAAAAATCTCAATTTTAAATCTTTGAAAATTCAATTAAATTTAAAAAATGTTTTCTAAAAATTGTTTGATAAATTATTTTTAGTACTGTAAAATTTAATAATTGAAAATTAACAATATCTTTTGAAATTTAATTATTTCTAAAAATTTCAACTTTAACCCTTCGAAAAGGATTATTATTTAAAAAAAATTTTTATTTAAAAATCTGTAAAATATTTTTGTTAAAATAAAAAACAAATCCACTTTTTTTTGGAATATAAATCGACTAAATCGACTTTTTTTGTGTCTTTAAGTTGAATCGAGGCCTGTGTTTTTATAATTAATATTTAATAGGTATTCGTTGGCCCCTAGTACCTTAAAAATTAATTTTGAAAAATACATTTTTTTCAAATTACTATCTTGTACGAAATTTCCTGGCGCATCTTTTTTCTCATCATAAATTTTTTGTATATGTATACAATTTTTAAATCAATATACAAGTTTTAAAAAAATTTCGTTGGTAAACGTTGTGTACTTCAGCTTCGTGAATTGAATTTTCGAATTTGGAATTTTAAAAAAACTTATTCCGAAATTTGGAAACACAATTATGCAACTTTGGCAAAAATGAGAAAAAGAATTGTCAAAATTTGACACGTAATAAGACTACTATTTAAAAATACACGTGAAATTAGAAAAGGCCAACTTCAAGTTAGGACAGAATTTAAAAAAAAAAATTTTTAGTTATTTTGTTAATTTTATTTATAATTTATATAAAAATAAAAATTTTTCATTGAAGAATAAAAATGTTTTTTTTTTAAACTGATAGATTTTTAATAAAAAATACATACGTACAGCTTCCTGTGAAGTTCATTGGTCTTGTTATGGCATCGTATCTATCGATGGAAAGGGCAACGAGAACATATGTGGAACTATAAGTTACAATTGCTTGCATAAATCTAATTAGCTTGCAAGCTATATTTCCCGCATACCAGGTGACTGTTGTCCTCCAAATAATATCCGTTAGAACAGATATCAAACCCACCATTAAATCTGTAACAGAAATTCATTTTCGAGAAAAACTATACTTCTAATTTTAATATTCGAAAAAAAAAAATTCTCAGACTTGTTGATTAAAAAAAAATTTAATACAGCGAAATTAATTATAATACAGGAACATCCCTCTTGCCATCTCGAAATAAAGTCGTAAAATTGTCAACGTCACTTCAATTATTACGATTCCAAGGCGTAGGTTTCAAATTGCTGGAATATTGTGTTGAGTTTTATGATCTTTCTCATTTCCTTTCGCCAAAAAGAAAAAAAAAACAGAAAATTTCACTAGATTATTATTCATCTTGCGACGTATCATTTTTTGTTGATTTCATTCTTTTTAATAATTATAAAAAAAAATTCACGAAATTTTGTTCTTAATGGCGGATTTATATAAATCTCTTCTATGTATTAGATTTAGGCAATAAAAAAATCGTATGGTTTTTGTTGCGAGGACAATGGAAAGCCAGATGTTCTGAGTAGAAATAATGATGTCGAGCGAATATTACACTTCAATAAAAAATCTTTGGACAATGGCTTTTTACTTATAGGGAAAAAAATAAAAAATAAGAGAAATTCGTCTTTCTAACTCATCATGACAAATTACTTTTCTTTAATGAAAAATAATAATCCCTTTAGTGAATTATTGATTATATTATAATCTTACCTGCAAATGCAAGTTGTTTGATAAAAAAATTCATTCGTGATTTTCTTCTTTTTCCCATTAGCAAACATGCTAATACTGTTGTATTTCCGGCGACAATTATTGCGAGTAAAATAGATAGGAATGTAAATTGTTCAGTCTGTAACAGTGGAAAATTATATTATTTTTTTTTTTTTTTTAATTATTTGATGAAAATACAAAAATTTATTAATATTTCAATATTTCAATAAATATTATTAATCATAATTTATTAAAAATACTATTAATAATATTATTAATAATTTATTAATAATAATTTTTAAAAAATTCAGTTTTGAATCATTGATTAAGGGGAGGGACAAGTAAAATTTTAATCTATAGAAATTTATGCTCTTTGGGGTTGCCAATTTTTTTTTCTGATAATTTTGTATTTAAAATTATAATATAATTATTTTTTATTTTTATAAATTATAATTAATATTTTTTTAAATAAATTTTTACATTAATATTATTATTTATTAACATTTTGGTGTATTTTTTAAAATATACAAATTATTATTTGTATTATTATTATTATTATTATTATAAAATTGAGAACAAATTAATTAGTTAATAATTTTGTAAATAAAACTCAAAATTTTCGAAAAATTAAAATTTGAACTTCTACAATTTTAATTATTTTTTGTCAATTTTTTTTTATACGCTTTTTCATGAGTTTGAACAAACAATCGTATATGGATTTCAAAAAAAGTTAATTTAAAATTTCTAAAATTGAAAAAAAAATATTTTTTTTTAATTTTAATAATTGTATAATAATAATTTTAGATTCTAAATAATGATAGAAATAAAAATTAGCGCATTTCAATAAATATCGAAATATTGTAAATTACACTGGCGATTTTTAATTTGAAATTTGTTTATTTTTTTTATTTGTTTGTTTTTTTATATTTGTATAAAAATTTACATATTGATTTTATATTTTAACCAATATGGATTGATATCGATATCTCCGCCTTCTTGATAGAGGTGGAGAAATCATTATAAGTCGTGTTTGTGATTCGTGTAATCATATGAGAATTGCCAGGCCTACTGATTTGAAAGGCTGACCGTTGAATATATATACAGATCAATTATTTTATATGTCGATATCATGTCAAGAAGTTGTTAAAAAAAAAAAAAAAAAAAAAAAAATTCACCTCCTGAAATAACCCTATAGTTACATTGTCATTCTTTAATGGTCTTTTTAACAAAAATAAATTCTTCTGAGAAATTGCATTTTTTTTTCTCTCGCATTCGAGAAAATTTTGCAATATTTTAGTTAAATAATTCATAAAATTTTGAAATATAAATAATCTATTTTTCCAATTATATATTGAATTAATTTTTGAAAATGTGGATTATTTTCGTTTTTTTTTTTTTTTTTTGCTGGTGCACATGAAATTTCGTCACCCATAAAATGGGGGGAAATTATACTATGAGAAATAGGAGAACAAGATTTATTACCACTTTGTATTTTGTAACACCCCGTTTGCGTCGTTGTATTATATATACCATCGCGATATAAATTTTCTTCGGTCATTGGCATCAACTTTGGTTTATACCTTATACGCCTATCATAAACAACAGGCACTTTAATCGGTGCTTGATTATACATTTATATACACGAGGTGAGATTCTAGATAGAATTTAAAAAATGACAATATGATCTTGCCTTCAGATATCGTGGAAAATTACTATATTATAAATCATCAATTACTATATCTCATGTTGTTGTATTTAATTTTTTATAATGTGCTCATGAGCTTGGAGCTTGTTTTTTCCATATATTTTTTTTATATTTATTTATTTATTTTTTTTAAATTATCATATATTTTGTGTTGGCGATTCTAAAATGTAAAAATGCGATTCTAAAACCTTTTAAATTCGGATAAATATTTTTTTAAAAAAATTTTTTTAGTGCCCAAATTTTCGAGATACAAATTTTTGACAAAGGGGAAAAAAGTTTCGGTTTCCTTCAGTTAAAAAAAATGTCGTTGTTATTAGGCAAAAATTTTTTCCATAAAATTATTTAGGGTTTAAAAGTGTTTTAGGTTATCAAAATTTAAAAAAATATATTTTTTTTACCATTTTTTAGAAATTTTGTTTAAAAAAAAAAATTAAATTAAATAAAATTAAAAATTAGCAAAATCCATACGATTATTTAAAATCATATAAAAAGTGTAAAAAAAAAAAAAAATTTTTTTTTTTTAATAATAATCCTTTTCGAAGGGTTAAAGTTGAAATTTTTAGAAATAATTAAATTTCAAAAGATATTGTTAATTTTCAAACAATTATTAAATTTTACGGAACTGAAAATAATTTATCAAACAATTTTTGGAAAACATTTTCTAAATTTAATTGAATTCTCACAGATTTAAAATTGAGATTTTTGAAATTAATTGAAACTTTAAGTGTTTTGTAATTAAAATTTTAGATGATTTCACTAAAAATTTATTAGAAAATGCGGACAAAATACAATAATTTGAAAATCATTTTTAATTGAAAAATGGTTTCAGACAGTTGAAATTTCAAAGAATATTATTAAAATAGTTAAAAATAATTGAATTTCCTTAGAGTTATAATTGAAATTATTAAATTTCAAAAACAAAATTTTCAATGGAAAATTTTAGAAATAATTAAATTTTCGATGCTTTTAAATTCAAATTATTGAAAATTCAATTAATTTTGAATTCAAATTTTTGAGAATAATGAAATTTTATTTGATTTTAAATTTAGAAAATAATTGAATTTCAGTTCATTTTGAATTGAAAATTTTGGGAAATAATTGAATTTTAATTGAAATTTTGGATAATAATTTCATTTAAGTTCATTTTTGATTAAAAATTTGGATAATTAATTTTGAATAGAAATTTTAGAAAATAATTTTATTTTATTTCATTTTAAATTGAAAACTTGGTAAATAATAAAATTTTAAATTGAAAATTTTTGATAATTATTGAATTTTAATTGATTTTGAATTAAAATTTCGGGTAATAATTGAATTTTAGTTTATTTTGAATAGAAATTTTTAAAAAATAATTCAATTTTATTGTGATATTTTTTTTTAAATTATAAACAATTGTTAAATTTCAAAAAATTTTAATTGAAAAATAATTTTGATATAATTGAATTTGTGATGTATTTAATTAAAATTATTGAAAATAATTAATTTAGTGAAGAATCATTTTAGTTCAAAATTTGTTAAATAATTGAATTGAAGAAGATCTGAAGAAGATCTACATTTTATACTAAAAAAATGTATTTTATTCCTTTTTTTCAAATGTAAAAAAAAATGTCGCATTTTATTAAAAATAAAATAAGTCGATAAAAGTCGTATTTTTGAAAAAAGTCGGAAAAAGTCGTGTAATCCGAGGCCTGTAAACATATAATTTTCATTATTATCATTCAATATGTAATAATATTCTAATAAATTAAATTATTATTAATAATATTAATCTTTAATTTTTATATAACAAATAATTAAATATTCAATTTGGCGCGCTTGCGCGCGTTTAATTTTGCTAGTTTATAATAAAAAATAAAATACTATTTTAATTCTTTATTTCCAAAATAAAGAAAATTTCTCTGGTACTTTAAAAAATACATTTAAAATTAAATATATTTTAAAAATTAATTCTATTGTTAAATGCAAATGAAAATAAGAATTTTTTATAGATTCGAAATTGGTTAATCATAATTTTTGGTGTATCATCATCATCATTTTCTTGAAGGGAAAAAAAATTGGATTTTGTAATATATATATATATATATATATATTTTATACGGACACTTTTGCGATATATGCGCTCTTTTTAAATGATGTCAAGGAAGAAGAAAAGTTAGGAATATATTATAATATAATCACATTGACAAACTTGATACACAGTTCGTTTAGCACAACTAGCCATTATCTCATTTTTCCTTTTTTCCCCCTTTTTTGTTTTTAACGTTTTTACGTATTTTTTATCTCTTTTTTTATCTCTTTTTCTGTGCCAAGATCGCGTGTTCTCCTTTCAACTTCTTTGGCTTTTGCCGCTACGTCAAGAATCTCGAATCTTCTATATATATATACATATATATTGAGGTGGATGTATAGGGGTGAAAATTTTAGTAGTTTAATCCAGACTTACGGACAATATCACGTTATGTTGTTTTAAAGAAAAAAAAAGAAATAAAATTACGTTGAAAAGTTTTATTATAATCTTCAATTTGACGCAGTCTTGGAAAATTACTGACAAAAATAATTCACATTTTTAAAAATTTGAAAAATCGAATTTTAATGATTGAAAAAAAGAAAAGGAATTTAATAGTTGTCTTTTTTTTGGAATTTGGAAGTAAATTTATAGAGAATGAGATTCATGGAAGAAAGATTGTTATCATGCACACGGAGTATGAGAAAAACCAGAAAGAAAAATAGAAAATCAAGAGAAAAGTCTGCCAGACGCTTTTCAGTTATCAGAAAGAAACTCAATTTAAACGGTCAAAGAATTTACCTTAAAGTAATGTGATTCATAGGATTGATTAATAAAATTTTCTTATCTCGAAAATTAAAATTTAATTAAATATGAATTTTATGTTGATTTTTGAAATTTTATTTTTATTTAAGATTTATATTATCCAAAATTTAATGTGAAACATTTGAAATAATAAATTACGAATTTTTAATCTTCTGATGCATTACGATAGAATCTTTTGCAAGTTTCTTTTAGAGAAATATATGTAATATTATAAAAAAGAACAAAGTAATATAAGAGATTAAGAAAAATGTCCCTGAGATAAAATAGATTTAAAACAGATGACATTAGAATTTATATTGTGAGTTTGGGTGATGCATTATTATATTATTATAAAAGTGCGCGAGAGTTGGTTATGACGATAAGAGAATGTATTCTTCTTGTTCTCAACATTTTTACCTTATTTTTCAATAAAGTCCCTGAATTTAAAGTTGATGAATTTTTTTTTTTCTTTTCAAGAAAATATCGCTTTAAAAAAAGACATTAATCAAAAGATCTTCTTGATTCCATAACATGTCTTTCCACTCATGTGTACATTTTTCATTTTTTTATATATTGCGAAATTTTTTGTTCCTCTTTTTATTTTTTAAATAATTATATGCAAAATAAAAATATTTTGGAGATTGTCAAACTTTTTATAAGATTATATTATATTTTTGATGTCCTCTAAAATTTGAAAATGAAGATCTTATAAAAATGAAAGGTTTATATATATATACATATGAAAAGCAAGCTTTTTACGACTTGTCGTTTAAATTCGAACCGCACAAGTAGATTTGGGAATATCCGCTCCCTATTCACTCGAAAATTGTCCTCCATATATTTCGAAATGTTTATTCGTTCGCTTTACGAAGATCGAAACTGCAGTTTTATTCTCGCTTTTTGCTTTGTACTTAATACTTTTATATGTCGAGGAAATACATTTATAATGTACGGGAAATTTGTTGATGTATTTTATTATAATCTTTTCTCAATTTTTCATATCAGTTTTCCGAAAAAAAATTTATAGAAAAAAATTTTTAAAAAATATATATAATTTGGAATAATATTCAAATTTTTTTTTACAAAATTGTTTTTATTTTATTTTATTTAGAGAGAGAGAGAGAGAGAGAGAGAGAGAGAGAGAGAGAGAGAGAGAGAGAGAGAGAGAGAGAGAGAGAGAGAGAGAGAGAGAGAGAGAGAGAGAGAGAGAGAGAGAGAGAGAGAGAGAGAGAGAGAGAGAGAGAGAGAGAGAGAGAGAGAGAGAGAGAGAGAGAGAGAGAGAGAGAGAGAGAGAGAGAGAGAGAGAGAGAGAGAGAGAGAGAGAAGTGTGAAATAAACTATTATTTAAAAAGCACTTAGAATTCTGTCAGAGGGAAGAATAACTTTGGGGAAAATTTCCATTTTATGAAGAAAAAGGGAAAGGACATTTATCTGATGCATATATATGATATTTATATAAACTCACTATTGTATTTCGTAAAAGTAAATCATATAATATCTTTTATATTTTGATCCATATCTTTTTAGATTAAAAAGATATTTTCCAAATTATAAATAGTTATAATATTCTTTTTTTTTGGGGGGGGGGGGGAGAAAATAATTTTCTATGAAATAAATTTTTGAAATAATAATCTTAAAAATAATGAATGCTTTAAATTATACGTTATCTTTTTTACCTTTGTTGGAGCAAATTTATATATAACTTTGCCACAATAGAAATTTAAACTTAATTAATTTTTTTTATAAAATAATTTTAAATTAAAATGATAAAACAAATTTTATGAAAATAAATTGTAAACTCGCCTTAAAGAAGAGAAATTTTTATTTTAGGATTATTGGTCATTTATTTTTTTGCAAAAAAAAAATTTTTTAGACTTTAAAATTTACAGTTTATTAACACAAATCAGATGTGCGGGACGCTTTAATGGTGAGCGATAATTTTTCTTGATGCGCGGGAGATTCGCGGCACGCTAACTTGTAATCCTAAATATATGTCTTCATTTCACACTTCTAACAAACCTTCTTCCCCTCAATATATAAATCGAATATGTGGGAGAAATCAAAATAAAAATTTTGAAATTTATATTTCTTTCTAATTATTATTTAATTTTCTCTCTAAATTTTGAATTTTCGCTCATTAATTTATTTTAGTTGAAATTTTCACTAATTTTTTTTTAGTAAAAATGTTACTAATTAATTAATTTTTTTTACATAAAATTTTAGTGAAAAATGTCTTTAAAAAATTTAGTAGAAATTTTCACTAATATTATTGGATTTCGTAATATTTTTACTAAAAAAAAAAAATTATTAGAAAAATTATTAGAAATTAGTAGATTGAAAATTAGTAGAAATTTTTACTAATTATTTGATTTAGTAATATTTTTTTTTGCTAAAATTTTAGAGAAATTATTATAATAAAATTATCTCGACTAATATTAGCTTTTTAATTAATTTTCAAATATTTTTATTGCCCACAGTAGCTGTAATGAAATCTCGTGTCTTTTGATGGTTTCTATCTATTTTTTTCTAGAGGATAATCTAAATCGGATGTCACTTCCGGAAAGCTCTAGATTTTCAGCAAAGAATCAATCTGTCGACAAAGAACTTGAAATTCTGTCTTCTGTCTATATACCTTTAATGGCTCTCCTGACCCTTGGAAGTTTTTTTTTTCTACATCGATACACGGTCTTCTCCCATAGAAATGGTTTCCCTTTTTTTTTTTTTTTTCTACCGTAATTTCGTTTTTTCATAGAATTTCTTTATCTGCTTCCTCTATTATCATAATTAATTCAAATATAACCAAAAAAAAATAAATAAAATTATAACCAGAGGAAATAATTTTAAAAATCATGAAATATTTTTCATATTTCACTTTTTTTGTTGTAAAAAAAAAGGGTAGATTATCTTTTCCAAAAGGAAAAAATTGTTTGCACTTATTTACGGAAATGAAAAATGTCGTTTGAATGACTTGAATTCTTTTTACCATACGTGGAGTTTAAGGGAAAGAAGCAATTAGTGAAGACATTTTTTTTTTTTTTTTTTGGTTTAGATGCGTGCACGTATTTATATGATAAAAAAAAAATCAAAAAAGTTTCTTGGCTAACTCATATGGTACTTTGTTGAATTCTTTTGCCAAAAGGAAATAAAGTATATTCTTGTTAAAATTTCTTTAAAACCTTTATGGCACCGAGTAACTTCATTCAATACGTGTTTATTAGAAGAAAAATCCACGTCAGTTGAAAAAAAAAAAATTCGATTCAGTAATTTATTACGAAGATCGATCGATGTCAATTTTCTTTGTTTTTGCAGTCATTTTTTTTTTTTTTTTGAAAAAATGATTTCGCTGGGTTATTGGAAAAAAAGGACACGTCATAGTTAAATCAAACGGACGTATCCTTTTTTCCACTAACCCAGCGATTTGATTCCAATAATCCAGTTTTAAAAGGAAATTTTTTTGGCAAAAATTTTTTTGATTGACAAAAAAAATCAAAAAAGTAAACCTGTCGCTTAGTCCTGGAAAAGTAAAAATTGTTGATGTTTCGCCATATAGAATATTATCCTCACTTGGTTGAAAAAAAAAACTCGCAGTTCTTATCTTATTAGAAAATTACCTTTATACGAGTTTTCTCGCATTTATGGAGATTTACTCTTTTAATGTGAAGTTGACAAGTTGAAAAAAAAGTTGTTGCTCTTCATTCACATTAATGGAAATTTTTTTTTTTTCGAAACAAATGTTTTTTCAAGAAAAAAAAATATAATTGTTAAATAACAAATCGTGATTATTTCGAATAATTAATAACATGAATAATGATTGTAATTGACAATTATGAAAATTAAATTACGGCTTTGTGTCTCTCATAATAATATTGTAAATTAATTAAGTGGCTCTTAATGGAAAACACATTACCTGATAGAAGTAGAACGAATCAATTTCCTGTGTAATGTTGACACTTGTCAATGAAACATTAAGGGTTTCTATTTCGAGATAAAGTTCATCACTTACATTATATTTTGTATCATTTGAATTCATTGCACTTTAGTTTTTGATTAGATTTTTTTTACACGTTTTCTCAATCGAATAAAATTTTTGGCAATTTGTGAAATATTTATGCCTCTCATTTCAATTTACATTTTTTTTACGACAATTCTTTACAATTAAAAATTGTTTACAATTTTGTTTCAAAATTTTATTTAAAAAATAAAATTAAAATATTTCCAAAAAAAATTTTTTGTAATATAATAATAAAATAAAAATAATAAAATTTACGATTAAAAAATGAGATGAAAACAGCAAAATTTTTAAATTACGACCGAATACAGATTTTAATTTTATTAGAAGAAAAAATGTACGCGATATATTTTTCGTCAACTTAAGCAATATTTTAAAGCGGTACGCGAATTTTTTCTTTCTCAGAGATGAAAAGATTTTTCGATTATAAATAACTATTGTATGGAAAAGATAAAAGTAAAAAAAAATTAAATTTTTATTTTTTGATGACAAATCTTATTTTTATTATTATTATTTAATATTTTAATAATAAAATTATAATTTTTTAATTTAAATATGAAATATTTGTCTACCATTCTTAAAAGCACTTGGCATTTTTTGTCAACTCATTCTTTAATTTTCCATATAATATGGTGTACGACGATCTACAAAAAAAAAAAAAAAAAAATGAGCAAAGGACTTGAGAATTTAATTTGTTGTTCCATTTTATTCGCATTCTTTTCTTCTATTCTCATATCTTCTTGGGATGATTAAGAAAAATTATTTATTTCAATTTCATATATTAATGCTGTCTTTTATTTTTAAAAATTTTTTAAATAATTAATATTCTAATAGCATTGCCAAATTACATAAGGAAATTAAATTTCATTTAAAAAAAATAAAACTATTCTAATTAATTAAAAAGTAGATGAAATTTTCTTTTTATTTGATGATAAAAATAAGAGAGAGAGAGAGAGAAATAATTTTTTTTTTTTGAGAGAGAGCGAGAGGAAAGGAGTTCTTGCTCCAACCACGCGCGGATCGCGACTGAAGAATTTTCCCCGCTATATTGACTTGACGAATAAAATCTTTTTTGGGCAGCAATATTTTAATTTAATTTTTAAGATTTTTTTCTATAAAAATATTTCTTTTTTCAAAAAAAAATATTTTTTTCCTCGTTTTTTTTTCTCTACAAAAATTATTTTTTTTTTTACAAAATATTTTTTTCTGAAAAAATATTCTTTCTTTTAACAACAAAAATAATTTTTTTCTGTATATTAATATTTTATGGAAAAAATATATTTTTTTATGAATTATTATTTTAAAATCGTTTTCCCATAAATTTAAAACAGTTAGATTTACTTCCTTTGAATATTAATTCTCCTTTATTGTTGAGCAAGTCAGAAACTTTTTTTTCTACCAGACATTCATATCCTTCGTGTTCAGCTAATTTAATCGCAGAAGGTGCCGAAAAAAGTGTTACGGAAACTGGAATTCCATACTTGCGGCTTAAAAGATGTCTATATAGAATATTAAAAAAAAAGAAAAATTAAAAATTTCTCACTTGAATTTTATTTCTTTTTTTTTTTTTGTTTTAACAATTTAAAGAAATCAATTTTTATCATATTTACAGTGAATATAGTTTTTTACCTTGCTGACAGTATATGGCCACCAAGAGACATTCCTCGAAAATTACGATCAACACTTAAACCCCATCCAATTAAATATTTATCAGCTCTATAAATTTGATGCCAAACGGATTCAGATGCAATTTTTTCCATCAATTTCACCATCATTGAAAGACTTTTTGTTTTAAATGTATTCTAAAGCAGATTTTTTTTCAATTAATTCTTTCGCACCTTTAATTTTAATTATTTTTTTATAAAAAAAAATTATATTATTTATATCAAAATATTTAATTAAATATGCATTAATTGATAATAATTAATAATTGTATTTATTTTAATTTTTTTTTAAATTTAATTCTGAGATTATTATTTTGATTATTTTGATTATTTATATTATTTAGATAAATAAATATCTCACTTTAAATGTTGTTTTATCATCAGCTTTCTTAACAGAAACAAAAAGTATATTAACACCTGCAATTACAGGTATTTTTTCAGTAGGTTTATCGACAATTGCAACTATACTCATACCACACTTTAAAATCTCTTTCCAAAAAATTCGTATTTCTTTATAAGAATCTGGAGTGTCTTTGATTTCTGAAATTAATTTTCAAATTAATTTAATTATTAGTGAACGAAAATGAATTAATATTATTCAATTATTTAATTTAATTATTTTATTTAATTATATTATTTAATTAATATTATTTCAAAGATATTTAATTATTAATTTCCATATTGAAAACTTTCTTTATTAATTTAATAATTACTTACTAAAATTGGAAAAAAATTCTTCCTCCCTAATAAAATCATTGCACATATGTTCAATTACAGCATCATGCATGTCATCAAAAATTTCTTGAATTTTAAATTTTACACATTTTCCATTAATTTTTTTATTAACAATATTCCAAATATTTATTGGACCTGGAGGTCGACGAAAATTACAATAATATTGTAAAGTATCCTGATCCATTATTATTTTGTCGAACAAAATATATTAGACAACTTTAAATGACTGGCACTTATTATTAGTACAAATGAAATTCACATGTCAACCGATAAATATAGTCATTTACATCATTTTTTTTTAATTTTCTTAAAAACTTATATAAAATTAGAAAAATAAAATTTATTCACAACGAAAAATAGAAAATTATATTTTATTTTTTTTTTCAAGAAAAAAATAACTAAAAATTTTTGTTTGTATTTTAAAAAAGAAAGATTTTGAATTTATTTTTTAAATATGCAAAAATTTACAAATAATTTATTTATATTTTTGCAAAATTTATTCTAAATAATAATAATAACGATAATAAAAATATAATAATTATTTATTTATTGAATTTTAAATATATTTTATTAATTAAATCATAATAGTTGAATTTTTTCATGTAGCAAATTCTTCTAAAGGGCGTTTATAATTCTAAGTAGAATTGATTACTCGAAATAATTAGCATTCTATTAACACTTACCGGCATTCAAGACTTGTATATTTATTTTAAAAAGTTTTATTACATCGCATAAAATTATATTCATTTGAAATAAAATAATTATTTCTTAACAGAAAAATATAACTGTCTATAAATGTTATTTATGAGTAAAAAACGATTTTACAATGAATAAAATTCATTAAATAATATTAAAATAATTATTATGTAAAAAACTTTTGAATCAAAAAGTACTTTTTAAAATTTGGACATGCGCCTTTAGTTAGTACGTCACTGTTCATCACTGGCAGTAGCACACACCACACATTTGCAACGTTAAAGATAATTGTTTCAATTCTTTTATATTTTTTTCAGAAAATAATTTGTTATAAAAAATTGTGATCTATAATGGAGGAAATACTAAAAAAGCTACTACTTCCAGACAATGAAAAAATTCAAGAGGTATGTAAATATTAATAATGAATTTTATGTTGTAAAATTTTCATCTAGCAAAAAAAAAAAAAAACACGTGCTTTTTAAAACCGGTTAAAAATTATTCTAATTTTTATTTGTCAAAAGTATATGAATTATTTTTTCTCTTTTTTTCTCATTGATTGTTAGATGAAGGAATATATTTATTTCTTTTTAATGATAAAATATTGAAGATCTTTGAGAACCTAACCTAAAAATGTATTGTCTTGCTGATACATTCTGTTACTACTAATCTACTGAATTATTAACGAGATTGTCTTTTTTTTCATTTATTGATGTTTTTCTTTTTTTAATTTTTTCAGGGCACTATTGAACTTCGAGAAGCATTCAAAAAACCAGAAAGTACACCTGAACTATGCCATATTGCAATTTCATCGCAAAACCCTGAGGTTATTTTAATATTTTCACTTTCTTAATAATTATACAGTTTTTGTATTTTTCTTTCTCATTTTTTTTTTATGGATTCGTTTATCATAATTTACAGATGAGGCAATATGCAGCAGTACTTCTCAGAAAACGTTATTCAAAGTGGAAAAATTGGTTAGCTTTACCTGAACAAATTCGCAATGAATTCAAGGCTATTATTCTGCAGGTTACACAAATTTTATATTATATTTATTATTGGAGTGTTGAAAATTATTTTTTATTAAAAATATTTATTTTTTATAGAGACTTGTTGACGAAAAAGAAAAGTCTGTGAAAAATGCGATTGTTCAATTGGTTGGTGTTATAATAAAACATGAATTACCAAAAAATGCATGGCCACAAGCTCTTCAATTTATACAACAATTGATTACAAGTGACAATGTAGCTGAGAAAGAGGTGAGAAATTTAAAGAATTGTAATTTTCTTTTATTAAAATGGAAAAAGTATTTTTTTATGAATTTTTTTTCTTGTATTTTCAGTTGGGTATGTATACCTTATCGATAATTACGGAAATTGCCAGTGAGGCATATTTACCAACTTCTCAGGCCATAATGGCAATTTTAAATCAAACTCTCAATAATCTTCAGGATCTTGTTAATCCAATTGCGTATTATATTATAAAAACGATGCTTAATTTTGTACCTTACGTTTCACAAAAACAACATGTGAGTATTTTTATAGTAAATGTAATGAAAATATATTTTTTTTTATTTTATAGTATTAAATTAGATTAATTTTATGTAAATTAAAAATAAATAAATTTCAGATGGTGAATGCCTATCATGAAATGATGCCACGAATGTTAAATACCGTTGCTGCCTTATCTGAAACGCACGAAGAAAAAGCAATTGAATGTTTTGAATTGTTTGAAGAACTTTGCGACAATGCTGTCACTGTTATATCGCCACATTTGAAAAATCTCATTGCTATGAGTTTAACTATAGCTCAAAATAAAAGCCTTGGCAGTGAAATTCGAGTAAAATCCATTGCAGTTGTTGGCTGTCTTGTGAGAACTAAGAAAAAAGCCATTGTTAAAAATAAATTAGTGGAGCCGATCATAGGTAAAAAATATTTTCGTTTTTTCTCAGTTATTTAAAAGAATCCTTTTTTTATTATTTAATATTGTTTAATAAATTTTTTAGATACTCTCTTTGCTCTGATTTCTTCTCGGCCCGACGACGAAAATGAGGAAATTTATTTCAACGGCGATGATGAAGATAAATCGCCAATGACCTGCGCTACTCAGACGTTAGATGCACTTGCTCTTTATTTACCTCCCGACAAGTTGATTCCACATTTGGTATTAAATACTTTTTTTAATTTAATCTTTTTTCAAACCTCAAATTAAAATTTAATTTTACATCTATTTTTTAACAACAATATTTTGTTATATAATTTCTGAAATTAGAAATAATTATTTTTTAAACGATTTTTCAATTTCGTTCTTGCTAGTTTCTTTTTATACGAATTTTTACTTAAAAAAAATTTTTAGCTACCGAATTTTTGTTTGTCTAAGAGAATTTTAATTTAATCGAGTTTTAATTCAACAGAATTCTCAATCAATCGAATTTTATGTGATTCGGATTTTTAAATAACAAAATTTTTGAGATGCAGAATTTTCAATTGTCTGAAATTAATTTTAAATTAAAATTCTTTTAAATAAAAAATCATGTAAAGAAAATAACTGTAAAATAAAAATTCTGCTAAACAAAAATTCGGTAGCTAAAAATTTTGTTATTTAAAAATTCGTATAAAAAGAAAATCTGTCTTTTAATTTGAATTTTAATTTAATCTTTTTTCAAACCTCAAATTAAAATTTAATTTTACACCTATTTTTAACAACAATATTTTGTTATATAATTTCTGAAATTAGAAATAATTATTTTTTAAACGATTTTTCAATTTCGTTCTTGATAGTTTATTTTTATACGAATTTTTACTTTAAACAAATTTTTAGCTACCGAATTTTTGTTTGTCTAAGAGAATTTGAATTTAATCGAATTTTAATTCAACAGAATTCTCAATCAATCGAATTTTATGTAATTCGGATTTTTAAATAACAAAATTTTTGAGATGCAGAATTTTCAATTGTCTGAAATTAATTTTAAATTAAAATTCTTTTAAATAAAAAATCATGTGAAGAAAATGACTGTAAAATAAAAATTCGGTAGCTAAAAATTTTGTTATGTAAAAATTCGTATAAAAAGAAAATCTTGTCTTTTAATTTGAAAATTGAAAATTTGTCTAAAAAACTAATTATTTCTATTAAAATACTTTAAAATTCTAATTAATGATTTTTATGTGCCTCGAAAATATGTATAATCAAAAGTTTTTTTTTAACAGTTGTTGCACATTGAGCCGGGTTTGGAGGGAACGGATATTTACAAAAAAAAGGCAGCTTATTTGGCAATGGCAGTTTTGGCGGAAGGTTGCTCAGAATATATTCGAACATCATATCTTGAAACTTTTGTTCGTTGTATTTGCAGTGGTATTGTTGATCCAACGCCAGTTGTTCGTAATGCTGCGCTATTTGCACTTGGACAATTTTCTGAATTTCTTCAACCTGACATTAGTAATTATTCATCGGAATTGTTGCCAATTTTATTTGAATATCTTGCACAAATTTGTAATTTCATTAAACAAGAAAAAAAAGAGCCACCTGCTGTTGATCGAATGTTTTATGCATTGGAAATGTTTTGTGAAAATTTAAACGTCAGTCTATTGCCATATTTGCCAAATTTAATGGAGAGATTATTTGAAACTTTAGATCAACAGTCACCGGTTCATGTCAGAGAACTTGCATTAAGTGCAATTGGTGCGGCAGCCAATGCAAGTAAAGAAAATATGGTTCCATATTTAGAGAGAATTCTCGCTATTCTCAATCCTTATTTAATTGAAAAACAAAGCGAGGAGACGATGTGTTTGCAAATTCAAGCGGTTGGTGAGTATTTGAAAAATTATCATTATTATTATTATTATTTAAGATAAATTATTTTAAATTTAGTTTTTATTGAATTATTGGAAATTTAGTTTTAGTTTTTATTGAATTATTGGAAATTTTTAGATACTCTTGGTGTACTTGTGAGAACTGTGGGAGAAAATATAAAGGATCACTCGACGACAGCGCTTGCTGTAAAATCCTTGGAATGCGGTATGAGTTTATTGAAAGAATGCAATGATCCTGATTTAAGAAAATCTGTCTATGGATTGGCAGCATCCGCTAGTATGGTGATGAAGAAGGATATGAATTTTGCACTCTCTCCAATTGTCGATCAAATAATTAATAGCATAAAAAGTTCCGAGGGTGTTGTGGTAATTAAAATTTTTATTTTGTTTATAAAATAGAATTTGTAGCTCTGGTTTAATTTTTTTTCAAGTTCTAAACAAACGAAAAAATTTATTACTTTTTTAGCTTAAAATTTTATTATATAAAATATTGCTTTCTGTATTTAAAATACAGTAATATTAAATATTTAATGTAGTTTTTTATTTTTCATTGTGGTAATTTAAAAAATGATTTTCAGACACATTTTTTGGTAATTAGTAAAATAAAAAAAATATTTTTCAGACTCATTACAAGGAGAATGAAGAGGCAGCGTTTCCGGTATACGAACCGTGTTTGCAAAACAGTGACAGTGACGGGGAAGAAGATATTGAAAATACAGACAATGAAGATGATGACGACGATGAAGATATTGCTGGATTCAGTGTGGAAAATGCCTACGTGGAAGAAAAAGAAGAGGCTATTCTTGCTCTTAAGGAAATTGCACAAAATACAGAGTAAGTTTTTTTATCCACTTACAAAGTAGATTTAATTTAAATTTTTAATTTACAAAAAATTTGTTTATTTTTTTTTACTTGCAGAGAAGTATTTTTGCCTTTCCTCGAAGTTTCGTACAATGAGGTGTTCAAAGTGATTAGCTATCCGCAGGACGATATTAGAAAGGCGGCTATAGAAGCACTTGCACAATTTTCTATTAATTTTTCAAGAATTAATAGTATCGAGGGAAAAGAAGCAACGCAAAAAGTCCTTTCAGCACTTATACCAAAGTTTTCGGAGATTATTAGACTGGATTGTGAGCGTTCAGTTGTTATTAGTGCTTTAGATGAATTAACGGAGATGCTAAAAGAAATTAAATCCGATGTTCTTATAATCGAGGGTCACAAGGAGGCAATTATGAATTGTATTACTGAAATTTTAGCAGGTAAAAAAGAAATTTCGAATATTTTCTTTTCTTAAAAATATTATAATTAAAAAAAAGAAATATTAGTAAAAAAAAAGTGTTTAATTTAAAAATATATTTTTATTTTTTTTTGACAGGACGAACGTATTGTCAAGATCAGGAGGAAGTGGACGAGGAAGATATGGAAGCTGAACAAGATGAATTGCTAATAGAGTGCGCCGGTGATTTATTGACACATTTTGGAAAAGTTATTCCTCCTGAAGAGTTTGCACACTTTTTCCAAAATCTTTTACCATTTATTCTAGAACGACTGGTAAGAATAACATTAAAAAAAATTTTAGATTTTTTTTCCTTTTTGTTATAATTTCTTTTTTTTTATTAGAAAAAGAATAAAACTGAGGCACAAAGATCGTTTGCTGTTGGAACAATATCGGAATGCTTTTCTGGATTAAAGCAAGCAGTTGCACCATTTGTTCAACAAATTATGCCATTACTTCTTGAACTCACAAGTGACTCGAATGCTGAAGTTCGTAATAATGCAATTTACGGAATTGGAGAAATTGCCTATCATGGAAAAGACGTGATTTTCTCGTATCCTTTTTTTTCATACTTTTTATTTATTTATTCAATTTTTTATTTCAATTCTGATTATTTCTGATTCTTATTCTGATTATTTATTTTGCAGTTGTCAAATAATTATTTACATTTTCCTTAACTAGAGATATTTTTAGATATTATCCAAATATTCTGCAAACTTTATCAAATAGAGTACAAAATGAATCTCACGCTGGAGCAAGGGATAATGTTGTTGGTGCAATTGCTCGGCTAATTAGCACAAATTTCACAATTTTACCATTGGACCAGGTGTTTCCGGTTTTTATAAATCAATTACCATTGACGGAAGATGTTGAAGAAAATAAAGCAGTTTTTGAGAGTATATTAACGCTTTATAAAGCAGGTCATGAAATTCTTAAACCGCACATTACAACATTGATAAATGTTTCAAGTTCTCTTTTACGGGAAAAAAAATACAGTAATGATGGTGAGTCAAATAATTATATATTAATTATTAATTTGTTAATGTAAATATTTCTTTTTTGTTTATAGAAACGAGGAATTTAATTGTGGAATTTCTAAATTCAGTTAGAAGTGATTTTCAAAATGAATATCAAATGGTACTTGGAGATCAAACACCTGAAATTCTAATCAATCAACAAGCTACATTTTCACCCTAAAATGTTTAATGTAAGGATAATTTTTTTTTTTTCTTCATTTGACAACGATAGTGAAAATAATTTAGATAATCCATGTTTTTTTAAAAGTAGCTTGAATTATCGTGAAATTCTTGACACTTTTCAAATTAATTATAATAAGACTGTTTTTTTTGTTATTAATGAGTTCTAATTTTCTAATAGGTTTCATGTAAATATGTTATAGCTGCAATTTTATAAAAACAATTTCCTAATCGAAATTTTTAAATCTGAAAATATTCAAAATTTTATAGCAGATATTTTTTTTTTAAATTTTCACTATTTTCAAATGAAAATTGCAGTTTTCGATATTTTTAACGATAATTTCTATTCTTAAAATATCTAAATTATTTAATTGAATAATAAAACTTAAAAATAAAATCAAAAAAGAAAAATTATATTTTTTTTTCTGTAAAACATCGAAATTTGTGAATAATTTTGATAAATTTGCATAAAAAATATTTGCTTTTAAGTTTAGAGACAATACAAGTACTGAGATTTTGTGTGCACTGGTTTTTTCGTATTCTATTTTTCTTGTGTACTCAATTTTTTTTTTAAATTTAAGGATGTATGAGAGAAAAGCGTGATATACAATATCAATATTTTATATAATAAAACAAAAAAATATGTACAGCAACGTTGCAGGTGAAAGATTTTCTAGCTTTTTGTGATATGATTACAAACCCTAAAGAGTTGAATCACTATTATTATAATATTCCGTATATAGTTTCACGAATAAAAATCTTTTTTATGAATGTTACATTTTCGATTTTTGCAATTATCAACTTTTTTAAAAAAAAATTTACTTTAAAGTAAAAATACTTTTTTATTACCATTAGTTTAGAAGAGTTAAAATATTTTTTTTTGATTTTTTAATTTTTCCTAATCTTCAGGTTTCCCCATTGGAATTTTTCACATTTCTTATCGATTTCTGTACGAATTACAAATTTTTTATTATCGATTTCATTTAGTAAAAATGGTATATAATATGTCATTTTAGTATATAGATAGAGTAGATAAAATAGACGTGAAATATGTGTTCACTATCGAATTGTTGGGGATGTTATCATTTCGTTATCAACAGCTTGATGATAACTCGATGGTCAGTTGAGTTTCCGTAAGCTAACTTTAAATACAGAAACATTGGAACAGCTTTCAAAAATCTTTGAAAAAAATATATTTCTAAATTTCAATCATGTAAATTTATTTTCAATTTGACAATATTTCGAAAAATGAATTTTTTCACATCGTTTATATTTTTTTTGTCAATTAAAAAATTCGATATTTTGTTCCCTTGGTTATGGATATTTTGTTTTTTTTCTCATTCTTTTGTGATAAGTGATTAGGATAGTTACAGTGAAATTTTTTTCAAATTAGACACAATTTTTTTGAATAGAAAAAAATTTAGTTTGTTTTTTTTTTATTTGACTGTTGATAAAAATTTTTTCGGATCCTGATATAAAAATCATTGGAAAATTAATAATATGGATAAGGAAGGTGTGTAAAAATCGGTTTTACCGACCGATCTTGTAATTTATTTGTGTTTTTTTTTCTTGTATCGAATATATAGAATTGAGAAAGGCTTCTTCAGAAATACTGCCAGAAAGAGGATATATATAGTAGTTACTTGTAATTGCTTGAAGAGCAATGGCTGTGATGAGACACGAAAATTGGATTTCACCGCTCCAATTTTCTGTGGTGTTTTCCGTCCTTCAAATGACTCAATATTCATGCTAATGAATCTATTCGTATTTTTGGCATGTATTTATTTTTTTAACAATCAAATAGACGAGTATTTTGTTTCGAGGACCCGCGATCACGATTTCCTGCTATATCCACTGAGAAAAAAGCGGAAGTTATAAAATTTTATATAAATATTCCTTGAATGTTCCTTCTGATTATTATTATCAATTTAAATAAGCACACCAGTTGTTAAAAAAAAGGAAGTGAAGTGTGTATTTCCAAAATTAGTGTCAGTGTCAAAAAAAAAAAAAATTTCTCAATATGGATTTGCAATAAATGTCAAAAGTCGGTGAGTTTTTTTTTTTAATTTACAAATTAATAAAATTAAAATACAATTTTAATTCAGTGTCAATAAAATTAATTTGTATTCAAAATTAATGGGACAATTTAAACAATTTTGGAATTTTTATTGCCTTTTGAAACAATTGAACATGAAATTTTGACAATTATTTAACTTTACTCACGTATCGAAATGATAACAGGATGTAATATATTATAAATAGTCAATGGAAAGCGATGTCCTTTTTAAATCAAAGAATTTAATTATCGCATACGTAGTTTGGAGCCTGACTTGTTTTATTAAATTGTATTTAGTGCGATAAAAAAAATTGATTCTCAAATAAATAAATTGATAATTAATTTTTCAAAGATTTGTTGGGAAAAAAAAATAATAGAAACTATTATTATTATTTTTTTTCATTTAAAAATTTCAGGCTATTATAAAAGAAATGAAATAAACATGAGAAAAGACGGTACTTAACTTTTATTAAATTGAATTGTTAATTTTAATGACTTGAAAGTAAATTAGATGTTAGATAATAGTAATAGTTACAGGTTTGTAACATATTTTTTTTTCAATTGACGTCACTTTGGAACAATTGACGTTAATTTCTTATCACATTGGTATTTGCAGAAAATGTTTAGTTATATTTTACACTTGGTTTCTGCACTTCCACAAGTTCAAATTTATAAAAAGCTTTATAATCTCAAGTAAGATATTCGATAGTTTTATTTTTGGATTTTCTATTTTTGTCTTTTTATTTTCTTTTCTTTTCTTTTTTTTTTACTTTTATTAACATTTTCCATTTTTTTGAGAAAAATTTTGTAATTTAAAGTAAATGTTAGTGTCATTAAACTTCATTGATATTCTTTAATAATAAATGATAGTTAAGAGAATGAAGGATAATTATTCGGTTATATTAAATTATTGATCCAAAAGATCGATGTCTTTAGAATTATATTAAGAACAAATACTCCTTTGTCATTTGAAAACACATTAGGTTTTTTTTTTTTTTTTGTTCTTACGAAACATTAAAATTCTCCAACATTGTTTTATTATAAAATTGATTTTCATATTCTTCACGTTTGTTATATTCATTGAATTTTCATTGAATGAAAATTTAATTCATAATAAATTATGTAATGAATTTATATTGAAAAAGCTGATACAAAGAGATTCGATTAAATCAATTGATTTTTATTAAATGACGAAAAAAAAAATTGAAAATAATTTTTTTTATTAAAATTGAAAATTATTTTTTACTCCAATAATAATAAAAAAAATTATAAAATTTAGATTAAATTTTTTGTAATAGTTCTTGAATGTAAAATACATGTTTTGTGATTAAGGATTCTATTGAAAAACCGTTTATACATTTTTCTCCTTCACTGATTAAAATCTTGCAAGAGAATATATTTATATATATATATATACGTGACAGTTGAAAGTGTCTCTTACCTAAATCTCACGTAGTAAAAAACAATGTCATTTAGGTATATATTGTCGGCCAATTCAGCATTGTTTTTTCTTTCTCATCACGTTCAATTCAAAGAAGGGAAAATATAAGCAGAAATACATTCGACATTTTTTTTTTTTTTTTTTTTTTTTTTTTTTTTTTTTTTTTTCAACACGGGGTTACAAAATTTTGCAATTACGAAACGATTTTTAATCATGAATTATTTAGTTTAGCTTTTATTAATTGAGGAATTTTTTAATTTTTTATAAACAAAATATATTGTTTAGAAATTTTTGAAATGTGAATTAAAAAAAAATGGAATATTTTCCATTTTTGTCATTAAATTGGTTGATTTAATCGAACATTTTTATCATTTCAGTCTTTGTTATTGAAAACTCATTTTGTTCTTTTTATACTATAATTCTGTAAATAAATCCTTTTGTTTTATATCTTTTGAATTTATATTAAACCTTATATTTTGAATTCTTTTTTTTTAAGAGAGCGATTTTTATTTATAAAATTGAAAAAACAATTTATAGAAAAAGTTTAAATTTTTAAAAAATAATTTTAAAAAAATATTGACATTTTATTCAACATAATTTCTATAGAAATATCACAGAACTTTATTGTAAGGCTGAATTGACCCATTTTAAACTTTCAAACAAGTATTTTTTTTTTTCTTCACCAAATGAGAAATAGATCAAGTCAATATTATAGTGTAATCGAGTTTCCACTTTACTTTATCGCGAGTATTTATTTTATTATATATATGTGTGTACTTATATACGTATAGAAAACAAATTGAATTCCTTTGTGCGATAAAAGATCTTTTCTATTTCAGACAAGTGGGAGCCTTTTTAATCAATGTATCTTCCTTCTTTTTTGCCCTAGTCAATATACATATATATGTGTATATTGAAGAATCAGAGTTTTAAATAAATATTCTCATCGTTTTCCTTTAACAGTTGATTTGTTATTTCAAGTGTAGAATAATCGAGACTATTGAACTCGTTGAGAATAAATTTTTCGAGATTTAAAAAAAAAATTTTTTTTGTCTTTTTTATTAGTCATCACGGATTTATAGTGGAATTGCTGAAAAATATTATCGCTCCTATCTCGTGTTAAATGTATTTATTATTTTTCTTTAAAATCTGTCGTTAATAATTGCAGTCCAATTATTATTTTGACACTCCTTTTTTTATTATTTTTTTGTTATTATTTTTTGTTATTTTTTTTATTAATATTTTTATTATTAAGAGTTTAAAAAATACGTGGATTTAAAAAAAAAAAATTGGATCGGGAAAAAATTCTTATTATCGCTAGACTTATTAATATAAAGATAAACACACCATAAAAGTCAATTGAAGTGACAATTATTATTAATTTATTTAGGTATATTAAAAAAAAATGTTGATCACATTCGATACTTTACAAAAAAAAAAAAAAAATATTTTTCTTTCAATTAATAAATTTTGAATTGAAAAATTCCTCTTTTTCCATATAACAAGAAAAATTTCTTCGCTTATCATTAATGTTTTATAACTATTTCCTGTGACACACCTTTTCAACAATATTTTTTATTTCTTTCGAATATCTATAAAATTTAATCCCATTTAATCTTTTTCCTGTTTATGGAATTAGAGGCTTAGAAATGTATTGTGTATTGAAACATATTTTTTTTTTATTGCACTCATTCATATGGTTTCGATATTTTCAAGATAATATTAGTAAAAAAGAATTGAAAACTTTTCTGAAATAATTATAATTTTTATTTATTTTTTCAGAAAAATTGAATTATTAAAAAAAAGAAAAATTAAAATAAAAATTGTGATATTTTTATAACAAAACTCTTTTTTAATTAAAAAAAAAATATTATAAAACGATTTTTATAAGGAAAATTTATTTTAATCTTAATGATATTTAAATAACGGTTTAAAATTAAAAGAGACAAAATTCATATAAATTAAGTTATGTGCAATGCTCTAATGAGATATTTAACAATTCAATGATGTTTATACAAAACACATATTCACAGAATGATAATTAAAATAATAATGAAGAGACGCGAAGCTAATTAATTAAAAATTAAATGTTAATCATTAAAATCAAAAAAAATTCATTGGTCATTGTGATTTAAATTTGGCTCATTTTTTTTTACATATAAAAATTATTTTTAAAAGTTTATTGACATTGGAAAAAAAATTGTTTTCATTCAAGAAAATTCTTTTATTTAAAATTAATTAATTTTTTTTTGTACTGAATTGATTTTAAATATTTGAAAAACGTTTTTATTTTTTTTTTTTTTAAGAGAGAAGAAAAATAATTAATAAATAATTTTTTTTCAACAGTGTGAAGATCAAAATATTGGTTGAAAGATTTGAGGTCTTTAAGAGCCAAAATGGATGGAGAAATCAAACCGTTGAAGAGATTCTAATTAAACTTAAATGTTACTCGAGGTCTGTTCAAGAAATATGGACGTGGAATTAGTGGCTCGGACTTCCCTTTCCTCTCTTCATAAAGTGGACGAGAATCTCATCATCTCGCCCAATAATCTTGACGATTGGACATGGTCTAGCCTCCGGGTGAGTTTTATTTTTTTTTTTTTAGCAAAATATCAAATTGCTTTTAAATTATAATTTATTCTTAATTTAATGAAATATTTGTTGGATTCTTTGTCTAAGAAAACAAAAATAAAAATAATTTTTTTTTTCAAATAAATTTTACTTTACAGTAAAAATAATTTTTTTCAAATAAATTTTACTTTACAGTAAAAATAATTTTTTTTTCAAATAAATTTTACTTTACAGTAAAAATAAATTTTTTGTATAATTTTTATTTTACACTGAAAATAAATTCGATTTTCAATTAGGAGGAGAATTTCCTCCTAGCGTATATAAAACAAATAGGAAGTGGGAGTTTTCAAAGTCATTTGAGCTTAAAAAAGCTCTACACGTGTTAAAACTCACTTTTTTTTATAACCCACACACAGCTATCGGATTTATTTCAAGTACTCGATATTGCATCGAAAAATTACATTTTATTAGTTGTCCTTCCTTTTAATCCAGTTTCTTGATCAAAAAATCAAGCGAGATTTACACCTTAATCCTTATTCCGGTAAATAGGTAATAAAAAAAAAAATTCACCGAATTCATTTTCCACGAGTGATAATTTTTTTTTTTTAATTAAAATTTTCCATTAATTTCTATTCGATTATATTTGTGATTAAAATTTTTTTTTTAATTCGAAAAATAAAAAGAAAATGCTAAAAATAGTTTATTGAAATTGTGATACTCTTTTTTTTTGTATGCAATTTCCTTTTATATTCTTCAGAGTTAGGCTGAAAATATTCATGTGTGGTTCATTCAAACATGAAGAGTTCTATTTTCGTGTACACCTCTCTTTTTCCATCGAAAACTGAATCACCAACAATTTAATGACAGGATGGAGGAAATGAGAGGTCACCTGCATTTTCCTCTCTGTGGTATTTGAAACGAATTTTCAGAATTATGTCCATGTAACGGAAATATCGTTAAAAATTTTTAGATTCAAGTATAAGAGAAACTTATCAATATAATATTTATCCAAAAAAATTATTTATTTGTTTTCAAATAATTTTTATTTGGTTTAAATAATTTTTATTGATTAAAATAAATTTTATTTGATTTAATTAAAAATTATTTATTTCGAATAAATTTTATTTGGTTTAATTAAAAATTATTTGTTATACAAATAAATTTTATTTGGTTTAAATAAAAATTTTATTTGCGCTGAATAGAATTTTATTTATGCTAAATTAAATTTTTTATTTGAAATAAAATAAAAATTTATTAGGCTCTGAGATAAATATATTTTTATTTGATGCAAATTTATTTTTTTTGTCTCAAATAAAAGATTTCTCTCCTGGTGTATGTTAGTATGAGAATCGAGAGGGATGGAAGAGAAATTAAAGATCAATATATTACAAGGCCTATATATCTGGACCAAATTCCATTCTTTACTGACCTGACTCACATGTGTAAATATTTTAATCTAATCTCATATAATGGTTCGTTTTGTAAGAATAATTTTCACAATCATATCGAATACGAAATTTAATTTTTTTTCGTTCAATTTTTTTTTTTTTTTTTGTAAAATTTGCTACTTTTTATTGAATTTTCTTCCAGCATCCCAATCGCAGAGCATCTGGTTGAGGTTTTTTTCTCGATTTCTTTTTATTCTTCCTAGTGCATTTTTTTACTGAATTCATTAGTATCGATTATGAGAATTTTTTTTTGGAAACATGGTTTTTCTATCTTTTTTTCAAAATTTCGTATATTAATATTTCGTTTACATGTATCCAGATATAAAGGGAGGAAACATGGGGCGACTGCGCGAGAAAACCAGACTATCGGTTTGGCAATTGCGAAAATTCATGTGTGTGTGTGTGTAAATTCTTTAATTGTACTGCAGGATTCATTATACTAAAGACCTTGATATTTATTTTTAGAACTGAATTTTTTTTTACTGTAATTAATTATAATTTATTATTTTTTTGATTATTAGGGCTTCAATAAATTTATTTTCGGTTTTTTTTTTTAATAATACAAATTTAATGAAAGAAACTAAGAAAAAATTGTTTTTGATATTTATTTTTAGAAATTAATTTTTTTTGTAATTAATTACTATTTATTATTTTTTAATTATTAGGGTAATAAATAATAAATTATTAGGGTAAATAATAAATTTATTTTCATTTTTTTTAATAATACAAATTTAATGAAACTAAAAAAAAATGTTTTAGATATTTATTTTTGAACTGAATTTTTTTTTCTGTAATAAATTACAATTCATTTATTATTATTTTAATTAAGGGTCTTAATAAATTTATTTTCAATTTTTTTTAATAATACAAATTTAATGAAAGAAACTAAGAAAAAAAAGACATTTATTTTTTAACTAATTTTTGTTATAATTAATTACAATTCATTTATTATTATTTTAATTAAGGGTCTTAATAAATTTATTTTCGATTTTTTTTTAATAATACAAATTTAATGAAAGAAACTAAGAAAATTTTTTTTTAGAAATTATTTTTCTGTAATTACAATTAATTAATTTATAATTTTTTTTAGTCAGAAGGGTTTTAATACATTTTTGTTTTTGTTTTCTAAATGAAGGAAAACATAAGTAAAAGAAAAGGTTTTAGATTAGATTGAGAAATAATTTTTTCTTTATTATATTTTAGTTTTTGAATTCAAATGCACGGAGAGAAGTAAAAAATGTTGTTTCATGAAAAGTTGAAAACTAGATTACATATATTTTTTGTGCAAACAATGCGGTTAGCCGCAGTATCATCACTCAAAGTGGATCGTCCTGTATATTACTGTTTGTTTTATTCATTAGAATCAAAAGTTGAAGTTAACTGTTTATTCGCAAATAATAATCACGCGACGAATATAATTTTTAACGAGATTTTCATTTTCCGAAGGTCCACAATTTTTTTTCTACCACTTTTTAAAAAATTCGCAAATTGAAAATAAAAACAGATTTTTTTTTTTTTTGCAATTTCTAAATAATAAAAATGAATTGAAAATCTTTTTTTTTTTTTAATTCGAGAAAATGTTATTTGTTTCATATTGAAACGTAGTTGTTAATTGGAAAAAAAAAAATTATTTGCCCTGAAGAAATAAGGAAGTAATGAAGCGAGTAAATTAATTTTTTTTTTTTATTAACTTTGAAGAAAAAATTTTTTTATCTATCAATTTTTTTTGATTTGATATATATTTTAGAGGAAATTTTAAACAGAACCTTTTTTTTACATGGAACACTTATTCGATTCTAAATTTACTCCATGAGGGAACGTTTTCGCTATAAAAGTTGCACCTGCGCAAACCCTCGAAATTCAGATTCTTAATATTAATGTTGCACGCTGTACTTGCGACTAAGAGTTAGTGTGGCTGGATACCCAGTTGAAGTCTTTTCGAGGGTGTAATAATATATAACGTTTGAAAAAAGTCCTGTAATAATTCGCAGAGCTTTCTTTATTGAAAAAAAAATCTTTGGTGACAATTTCCCAATAGATGTTGTTTCCCCTTTTTTTTCTCTCAAATGAAAATAATCATTTTTCGAAATCTATGTGAAGTGAATAGAATTTTCATTGTAAAATAAAAAATAAAATATTTTTCTTCTTTCATCAAAAAAAAAAAAAAAAAAATGATAAATTGCAATTTTTCGAAAAAAAAATTCTTTTAGATTTTTTTTTTCCTTATCGAATCTCTTTTGGAAATTGAGTTTCTATTGGTCTTAAAAATCCTACAGGTGCATTGGGAAATTGTGTGTTGACATTTGTGAAAGACATGAGCTTTTGTAACGTGGTTGATCATTTTGAAAGGTATTAGAATTTTTTTTTTTTCGATTTAGAAAAATTTTTACTAAAAATTGAGTGTGTTGATTTACTGGAAGGAATTATAGAAAAAATTTTCCATTTTTTGTTACATTAATTGAAATCGTATTTTTTTTGTAAATGAATTCAGTATTTTAATTTTTTAATTTTCATTCACAAATGAAAAGTAATGTTTCTTTAGTTCACTCAATTTTGGACTAATTTGAATTTTAAATTTCAAGTATTGATTAAGGAGAAGAATGAGATTTATTAAAGGATATTAATAGAAATGATTTAATTAAAATATTCTGTTTAGTTGAAATTATTTTATTTTTTTTTTTTTTTAATTGAGTAAAATCATTATTGTCTCTTTTTACAATCATTTTTTTTCACACACAGTAATTCGAGTTCTTTTTTCATGGTCGTATACCCGCACAGGTAGTGAATAAGAATATCTTAAACTCATTAATTATTTTATCTTGTGTGTACATTCTAATTAAGTATTCTAAATGTATTTTAAATGTCATTTTCAGTTGGTTTCCATTTTCGTTGTACACAAAGAAGCTTTTATTTCTCTTTTGTTAACGATTCATTTTAGTTTAGTGTGTTTTAACGAGCACAATAATTTTTTTTTTATTTCAATCATTTTTACAAGTTTAGAAAATTAAAGAATTTTTTTTCCTTTTGTTTTGAAATTTGAAAATCAATTTTTTATTTTTATTTTAAAAAATAATTTTTTTGTAAAAACTTTTTTTAATTAAAAAAGAAAAAATATATTTTTTTTTAATTTGAAAACTTTATAAAACTTGTTTCATATTTGAAATTTGTTTTAAAAAGTGTAATTACACTTTCTTGGAGTTATATTTTTCTTACTTGATTGCTTGAAGTTTTTAACTTAATTTTTTTTTTTTTTTTTTTTTTTTTGGTTGGAAAAAGTGGAATTACTTTTCTGATGTGTTTACAAATTGTTATTATATTGATAAATATTTTTTTAAAGAATTTTTTTTTATAGTTGATTGGATATGAATTTTATTTATTTATTTTTTTTTTCATTTCAGAAACAATTCAAGTACAAGAGCTTGGAAAAGCTCTATACCATTTATCAAAGGAGGATCCAAAATGGGTATCTTTCGCTTTTCATCCTTCTGCAATTGGTGCTTAGCGTTGCTCATTGCACTGTATTAATTATAATGGTATTAGTTTACAGTTTCAAACTAATTACGAATAAATTAATTAATTTTCCCACCAACTTGAGTAAATAATTTTCAAACTTTGAAAATTAGTAATATTTATAAAATTTCAAAATTTGTTATTAATTTTATTCAATTATTTTGTGGATTTAGTGAAATGGAAATTGATTTTGAAACTAAATTCCCTGAGTTGGTAAATCAATTAATAATTTTTTAATTAATATTTTCATAATTAATAAATTATTAATAATTTATTTATTAATTAATCATTAAATTCACTTTTCGGATTTAAATTTCTTTTCCCTTTATTTTTTTTTTACAAATTTTATCAAATATGTAATTTTTGTGGTTTGGCGAATAATATTTTTTTTTTGTGTGTTTTTTAGGTGACGATACAAAAATCGGTACCGGACGTGGTGACCTACTGTTTGGTAGCGGCACTTCTTTGTCCGGTAATAGCACTTTCGTTTAGGACAAAATTAATTGCAAAAAAGGCTTATCTTCCGGTTGTACTGTCATGTGTTATTGTCGCCCTTCTTGTAATTGGCGATTTAGCTGTGCCCCTTTACTACACTTTTACTAGCGCCGAGGACGGTCCGTCGATAAGGTAATTACGATAAGATGTACAGCTCGCGAGCACTGCTAATCGGTCGAGGTCGCATTAATTAAAAAAAAATAACACTATTGTTAAACTTCACCGTCATTCTTGTTAATTACAATTATCTTTATTATTATTAACACGTTACAATTTAAATATTAAATTGTCACTTTTATTTATTTAGAAAAAAAAATTAATAAAAAAATTATTTCTTTTCATATTTGAAATTAGAAAAAATTATTTATTAATTATTTTTAAAAAATAATTAGAAATTATTAATTAAAAAGAGAATTGAGATTTTTTTTAATTGGAATTTTTTTTTCAGACCAGCGTACGCTACTCATGCTCTTTTGGCCTGTTACGTTTTTCTCCCATTGACGGAAAATTTGCACGCTTTCATTTTGGGGATGACGACGACTTTTACTTATTTGGCAAGTTTATATCTTGTCACCTATAGAAACATGCCGGATGTAAAAAGTAGGGTAAGTTTCAAAAACAATTTTTATTTTCCTTTTAATTTTTAAAATAAATTTTCTAAATTTTTATTCAATTTATTTATTAGATATTTTTTATCGAATTTATTTTTTTATTTTTTTTTTTTTGTAAATTTTTTATTACATTTTGTATTTTATTTTGTTTAACATTTTTTATTATATTTTTTATTAGATTATTTATTATATTTTTTATTATATTTTTTATTACATTATTTATTATATTTTTTATTACATTATTTATTATATTTTTTATATTTAGTTATTTATTTTTTATCTTTTTTTTCAAACTTGAAATTTTATTGATTGTTTATTAAAGGTGATGTTTTAATTAAATGAGAGTGAGAGAAGTTTTCGAGTTGCGGAAAAAGTTTTAAACTGATATGGTAGTATTTCATTGTTAGAGGGACACAAGGGTATTTTTTTTTCTTTTCTATTTTTTTTTTTTTTTTTTTTGTGGATTGACATTGGCTTTTGTGGTCGAGGTTTCTAGTTTCTCTCATGGAAACTACGCTTCAGATGCAATCTATTTTGTCATATATATAATATGAATATACATATATATATAAATTGCGAATTCTAACAAAAATGAATCACTATCATGCAATAGTGCAAATGACGAAAATATATATATAATTGCACGTGAACTAATTCTAATTTCGAAATAACGACTGTTTGAAGGCAAAGATTATTTTGGTAACACCGATTCCATTTTGAAGAAGAATTAAATCAAAGTGTTTAAAGATTCCAACAATCATGATGATAAACTCTATTTTATATGTAAATATATATATATATTCGCTTCTCAAAGAAATTCTTTCCCCCAGGCATTATATATACAATTGGTATATTCTAGTTTCCCTCCCTATTTAAATGAATAACAAACGAAGTTTTTTTTTAGAGAGAGAAAAGATGAATTTGATAAGTTGTTAATTTTTATGATAAAAATAAAACATTTTTTTTTTATTATTCTTCCCATAGGAGATATTATCAATATATTTGTCTTAAAATTGCTTTGTTTATTTTTCATTAAGGAATTTCAAATATTTTGAGAAAAATTAAAAAATATTTACACAAACATTTTCTATACGAGTAAAATGAATTTTTTTATTCTTGGCATTGAATCTCCACTTATGATCGAAATGTTTATTTTTCCTTTAAGATTAGAGAAAAAAAAAGAAGAACGTCGACAAAGTAAATGTTTGGAAACTAATTTTTATACAAGCATTTCTGACATAAGAGAAAAAATCTCAAAAAAAACTAGTTGACAATGATAAGCGAAATATTGATTTGATAAGTCAAAAAAAAAAAAAAAAAATTTAATGGAATTTATTAATTTTTAAAATATCTTTTATTTGTATGGCAATTGTTATTAAAATTGAATAAAAATAGTAAATTGGATAATTATTCAGAAGCAAAATATTTTGATTTTTTCAATCACAAATTAAAAAAGATTTGTGACTTGTCATTGTTGAGTGACTATGACTGTGAAATATTAATTTATTTGTCAATAGAGATCAGTAATAATGTTAAAAAAAAAGAAATTATTTCATTATCTTATCGATTGGTAATTTGGTGATCAATAATGTTATTTTAAAATTTCAGATGATTACAGACTCAATATATTTCGCTAGTGTGAATGGCTTAGGATTATACTTCAGATTCATGAATGAAGTCGTCATCAGAAGATCATTTTTAGATCGAAGAAAATGTGTTGAATCCACATTGAGGCTTAACTATGAAAAGGATCAAGAAGTACGAAATGATTAATATTTAATTTTTAAACTTTGCGAAAATAAAAAAAAAAATTCGAAATATTGAACTATTTCTAAAAAAATTTAATTTTTTGCCCGATTTGATAAAAGAAACCACATATTGCGTGTGGACCGTCTCGCAAAATATTTTCTGAGTCATGAGGAAAAATTGTATTCTAGTTCTAAAATAATTCCCCAGTTGATAAATAAACATTTTCATTCTTTTCTTTTTTTAAATAATCGAAATAAACTTTTTTCGAAATTTATTATTATTGTTCTTTCATTTTTTTTTTTTAGGAGCAACTCACACGAAGTATTTTACCTCCTCATTTTGCAGCAAAGATCAAAAAAGATTTTCGTGATATTTTCAAATTTATCGAGGAGCACAAGAAACCACCACCAAAGGGACGACAGCGCAAGTGAGTTTTTGGAATTTACAATTTTTATTTTTATTATCTATTTTATAATTTTGTGTATTTTTTTTTTAGCGACTTGTACGTTGAGACGCACAACAATGTTAGTATTCTCTATGCAGACGTGGTGAATTTTTCCGGACTTACTGTGACATTACCAGTGAAAAAATTGGTCGAGACACTTAATGATCTTTTTGGAAGTTTTGACGAGGCCTCAGAAAGGCATAATGTACTTAGGATAAAATTTTTGGGAGACTGTTATTATTGTGTCAGTGGTGTGCCAACTCCAAATGCTCAACATGCGAAAAGTTGTGTCGATCTTGGTACTTACAGATTTTATTTTCTCTCAATTTAAAAAAAAAATATATATATGTTCGTGCAAATAATGTTGAATTTCACTAAATTCGTGTGTATTACTTGTTTTACAGGTTTGGACATGATCAAAATCATTAAGGAAGTAAGAGCAAGAGTGAAACGTGAAAGTGGAGTTGATGTGAATATGCGAATTGGTGTACATTCTGGAAAGATTATATCGGGTATTCTTGGTGCCAATAAATGGCAATATGATGTTTGGTCACGCGATGTAGTCATTGCTAACAAAATGGAACAAACTGGCAAACCTGGCAAAGTTCATATTACACAAGAAACTCTCAATCTTTTAGACGCTAATCAATATGATTGCGTTCCAGCTGAAACGATAAATGATGAGACACTTAAGAAATATGGTATTAAGAAAAGTTACCTGATCACACCCACGTTACCTGCTTCGCCAGAGTCGCCGGTGGGTGACTTTTTTAATTTTTTTAAAATTCTTTTTCTATTTCAACAAAAAATTTTATCAGAAATTTTTTTTTTAATAAATAATTTTAATGTTAATATTAAAAATAATATTCATAAATAATTGGTTTGAGTGTGAAATGATTTTTTCAATGCAAATAATTGACAGGCGAACCTTTGTTCCAGAACAGCGAGAACCCCTTGACACTTTTGTCACCAAGTACTCCACCACCGACGAGTAAACATTATGTGAGATGGTATAATGTACGACCTAGCACGACAATTGGACCATCGGCAAGAAGTACAAGAAGACTCACATCGACAATGAATAATCATGCTGATGTTTTTGCAAGTAGCTATCGAAGAAGAACTCACTTTATGGACTCATGTCTCAAGGATTATCATCTTATGCTAAAAGCGGCCGATGCTGAAATGGAGAATGCTATTAAGCAAATGCCACTCAGCAAATGGGAGTTAGTGTAAATGATTTTCTAATTTAGTTTTCATTTAATTCAGTGATCTGCTTTTTTTTATTTTTCTTTTTAAATTTACAAATTTCTATTTTGGAAAGTTATATAAAAATTAAAATTTATATTTAGTATGAAAAAAAATGAAATATCACCTTTTTCCAATTAAATAATTTTTCAAAAATATAAATCAATTTTTTATAAATATAAATTTCTTTACAAAACATTAATTAAATTTTTTTTTAATTTGAAATAAATGTGACGATTTACTGAAAATAAATTTTGTTAGGTTCTTTTAATTAATAACGAACTTTTTTTTGTAAAAATTGAATTTTTTTTCCAGGCAATGGTGTAAATGGGAACATATCAATCCTCTTTTCTTAACGTTTCCTGATAGAAGTTGGGAGATACCATTTTGGAAAGAACCAGATCCTCTTTTCAAATTTTACGTTGGTTGCGCAGCTCTCGTTCTACTCTCTATGGGTCTTATTTTTTTGGTTCCTTCTCTATCACTCTCCCAGTATGAAAATTATAATTATTATTTTGAATTTTCTATTTTTCAAGAAAAATTAATTTTGAAAGACTTTTTTTTTAATTCCCTCTAAATTAAAGATGGAATTTATTTTTAAAACTAATTAAAAAACAAAGAAATAGAAAATTATAATTTATAAAATAAAGATAAATAATAATAAATTAAAATAATATAAATAAATAATATATTTACAAAATATAATTTAATTTCTAGATGGCATTTGACAACATCTGTTGGTTATACGGTGGTAATGCTTTTTCTCATAGCATTGATACCATTGACTTGGATGCATTTTATTTGGAATAGATACAAAGATCCTCATGATGAACATGAGGGACATTTCCCTCAACCAACGAATAAACTTCTTCATTTTATGTATCAGACAAGTATCAAGGTTTGTTTTTAATATCTCATGGAAAAAAAAAATTTTTTAATTGAGAAAGAGAATTATGGAATTTAAAAATATTTAAAAAATTAAATATATAAAGGAATAAAAATATTTTTAGGTCGTTTGGAGCGCTTTATTGAGAACTATACTTTATTTAGTAATTTCAATTATGTTGGCTACATGCGCAATGCTCGATTTATTGGTATGTAAATATAATTTTATTAATTTCAATATATTTTTATTAATTTTAATTATATTAATTCTCAATATAATTTTATTAACTGTCAATATAATTTTATTAATTGTCAATATAATTTTATTAATTGTCAATATAATTTTAATAATTGTCAATATAATTTTATTAATTGTCAGTATAATTATATTAATTTATTGAACAGAAAGCATAATTTTTTTTATCTTTTTTTAGTTCGAGTGCCACAATTCGGATAAACTTTCATCGAACAATGTAACTTCGGACATTGCGGAAGTTGGTTCAGCTAATTTGGATTGCATGTCAACACCATGGGTAAATAAAATTCAGTTTTACGTAAATTAATTACGTTAATTATTTAATTACCAAAATTGTTACTTTCAAATTGATTTTTTTTTCAGCAAATGACGGAAACCTGTTCATTGGCGATTCTGACAAGTTTTCTCTTTTTGCGAGTTCACTATCTTCTCAAATGGCTAATTGGAGTGTTTATAGTTGTTTTCTACAGTTGGAATATATGGTACAATCGAGCTCTAATATTCAAGGTATATATATATATTTTTTTTTAAATTTCGATAATTAAAAAATTGAGGAATTAATAATTTTTCCCGTTTGCAGTCTGGTGAAACATGGAATCCGTATTTGGAACCAGAATTGGCACATTGCCTAAGTGTTGCTTTTTTGACCTTCTCCTTGCATCTAATAGATCGTCAGGTGAGTTTAGTCAAGTTAAGGATCATGGGCATGCATAAAACGAAAGGATTAATTTTTTATTTTTTAAAATTCATTTTTTTTTCTGTTTTTTTGATTTTTTCCCCCAATTGTAATTTTGAAAAGAAAATCAAATTCAATTCAAGTCCATGATATATTTGAGTTCATTTTTCAAAAAGTTCGAATTATCGAGCGATCCTTTTCGTTTCATCATTCGTTCAAGTTCACGTTCACGACGATTCATTCAGGCAGAGTACTTAAGCAGACTGGACTACCAATGGAAACGACAGCTGACCAAGGAGCAGGACGAAGCTTTTCACACTCGAAATGCAAACAAATTGCTGCTAAGGAACATCCTCCCTGAACACGTTGGTTTGTATTTTTTTCAAAAAAAAAAAAAATTTAATAAGGAAATTTAATGAATTAATTATTTATCTGGTGATGGGAATCCTTTTTGATTTTTATTGGAGATTTTATTAATCTATAACTGATATATAAAATAAAACAAACAATTGTTATTCATTGCAGCGGAATTTTATCTAAATATGAATCGAACAGAGGAAAATGAACTTTATCACGAGGCACATGAAAATGTAGCAGTAATGTTTGCCTCACTCACGGATTTGTCAATTGATGAGAGCAATATTTTGGTTGACTTAAATGAGATTATTTGTGAATTTGACAAGCTTCTCTTCGAATCTGATTTCAATTGTAAAATCGAAAAAATTAAGATAGCTGGTAAATGATATTTTATGATTAATATTAAATTATCATTTTTTTTTTTTTTTTTTTTGAAGTAATTTATAAAAAATTATTAAAATTAAATCTGAAATTGTAAAAATTTTTAAAGGTACAACTTATATGGCGGCTTGTGGATTGGAGGCATCGAGAAGAGATTCTATTTACAGTACAGGAAGTACCGGAAGTACAGGAAGCAATGATGATACACAGGGACATTATGATGTTGTGAAACTTATGGCTCAATTCGCTGCACAAATGATTATTGTTCTTGACAAAATGAATGCAGAATCATTTACTTACAATAAACCCTACGTGTAAGAATTTATTTTTTTAAAATAATTTTCAGTGAATTTAATTTTGAAAAATATTAATTTTTTTAAAAATTAGATTGAGAATAGGAATATCACATGGTGAGGTCACAGCCGGTGTTGTTGGTGCTCAAAAACCACTTTACGATATTTGGGGAGACGCTGTTAATATGGCATCGCGAATGGACACAACTGGTGTCGCTGGAAAAATTCAGGTTTAATTATTAAAAATTATATTTACAAAATATTAATTTTTTATATTTATTTTAAAATTAAAAATTATTTGCAGGTTACTAAGGAGACGGCATCAGTTTTAGAGCAAAATGGCGTGAAATGTCATTTAAGAGGTGAAACATGGGTAAAACCAAAGGGTTTTGTGACCACATATTTTGTTGGAATTGACGAGAGTAAACAACTACAAAGAACAGAATTTGTCGAGGAGACAAATTTATGACAAAAGCGTTTATACGTTGAGAAACCATCGTTAAAAGTTTCGCATCGAAAAAAAAGAAAATGCAGGGATCAAAGTGGATTCAAGAAGAAACCAAAGACAGTCGTCAAACCAAAGAAGAGTTAAAATGATAGAATCTAAAAAAAAAAAAAATTATATCTTTACGTCACTCTTCTCTTTAAATGTTGCTGGAAAACAATCATAATTGTATAGACAAAAGCCGAATTGTTGGAAATTAAATGAAAACTTCTCGATGTTTCTAAAAAAGAAAATTAGAACAATTCGCAAAATTACAAATTAAAATATTTCGCATGAAAATAATTTGCGATTGCGGTATTTAATATCCGCGATATCAGTACAATTACGTTTGGTCCAAATTAATAAATTAAAAAATATATATGAGACGCAAACAATAATAATCAAAATGGACGAGACTGAAAGTCGGCTCTAAGTACGATTTTAAAAACGGAGATTTTTCATTTATTCAAATATCAAATTATCATTCATAGATTTTAGTATCTGATAAAAGAAAAAAAACAAAGTTGTATCCCAGAATCGTGCTGTGAAATTAATTTTAATAACAATATCAACACCAATAGTCTAAGAAAGTTTTTTTTTTTTTCTTCAAAATCATGTGTAAAATTAATTTTTAAAAAATTATCATCAATTTACGTAATTTAAGTTTCATTATCAACATTTGTAAATATTCATTCACATATTTGTTAAGTGTCTAATTTAGGTTTTTAAAACGACCTAATTTTACTCAAAAAGTAGAATTAAAAGAAAAACAATTTTTAAAAATTTTAAGTTAAAATCTCGATTCTGGTTTAACAACCGCTACTTTTTCACTGATCACAACTCATGACATTCCAAAATTTATTTATATTTTTTAATCATCTAGTACCCCTTTTTTTATTGTAAACAAATAATGGTGTTTTCTGAACAAAACTACAATATTTATAGATTCAAGCGTAATTAGAGCGTTTCATTGATCCATTATAAATATCTCGTAAAATTGCGCGTATGTATTATAATATATATATATATTCATATATATGTATATTCAAAGAAAGTAACGTTCCAAGACCTTTATTTTTGTACACATGGTGGAAAAAAAAGAAAGAAAATGAAATGTCTACCTGCCCTTCCCAATTAATTTGTAAATACCTCCTGTATATATATTTTTTCAAGTTGTAAATCTCTCTGACAAGTGTGATTATTCCATAATTTTAATAAAGTATTTATTATAGTGTACGATAACTATTTTTTTGTGTAGAAAATAATTCAAAAAATTTTTTTTCAAGTATTTTTGATATTTCAGTTTTGTATGTTAAAAAAAAATTCTCAAAGAATTGTATAATTTTTTTTTCAAATTTCGGTATTTTTTTTGGTTTCTATTTTCAATTTGATTTTACTTTTTCTTTCAGATTTGTGGAAGAAAATTTTTTAACAGCTTCTCTTTGAAGAAAATGAAATACAATTGGAGCGAAAGAAGAAGTTTTTTTTTTCTCCTCTTTGCTTTGAATTGCAATAATTTATGGTTTTGAACAATAAAAAACGTGTTTGCGTATGTTTTAAAGTGTTTCAGCACTTTCAATCCACAACCTACAACAGGTACATGCGCAGTGAAGGGGCCTTGGCTTTGCGTACGGCGCGAGTTTCTGATGGAAAAAATGAACGGAACGCTTGCCAGTAAAGTCCGGACCAGTCGAAGGTCCACCAGGTGACTTTAAGTGTCTCTTATTTATTGTAAGATTTATCTCAAAAATTTTTTTTCTTTTACATTTTTCTAAAAAAAAAAAAAAATTAATTTCCTTCTAGGAAATAATAAGTAAACAAGGAATTGAAAAATGAAGATGCAAAGTCGAGAGGAGAGTAAATCAGTATAGTTTCTAGGAGGTTGTCGCAAGATCGATCCATTCGAGACACAAGAGCTTTATCTTCTTCCGGAAAATCTCTCTTCCTAAAGAGGGGAAGAAAAGAAAAAAATTGCCTGAAATCGATTTTCTTATGTGAGAAAAAAAAATAATTCTCAAATAATTGTTGACATTTGTTGCTCCACGTGACTTGACAGAAACTGTCAAAAAAAAGTGAGGTTTTAAAATATTTCAATAAAAAAAGAAAAAAAAATGCTTTGAAATTCTATATTGCAATTTTCAAGGAAATAACGTAATTTTGTAAAAATATTTTTTTTTTGAGAAAAAATAGAAACTTGTGTAGAAAACATATAGAATCTTACTGATGTGATATTGATGGAAGAAAGTATAATTGATTACAAAGAGGATATAATAATAATTGGAGAAGAAAAAAAAAAGGAGAATTAGAACAAAAATTATTTTGAGTAAAAAATTTTGTGATTTTATAAACAAACGTGACACATTGACTGCGAGGAATTGTTTGGAAGATTGAGACCTTTGCAATGGAGTTCAAGTTCAACGTGAATAAACTCTTGCCCCGGAAAATCAACAAGATCACGCACACCCTTATTCCTGAGGATTTTCGAGGTGATCGAAGGGAATTCAAGTGAGTTACTGATTGTTTAAACTATTTTTATTATTTTTTTACTATTTTTTTTCTTTTTTTTTTCTTTTTTTAACCTTTTTCGCCTCATTAATTTTATTCATTTATTTATTTTTATTTTTATTTAAAAAATAATTATAGAATTTTTTTGGGTTATTTTCTCAAAGTTAAAAATTTTTAATTAATTAGTTTAATTTTTAATTAATTTTTTAATTCTTATCCAAAAATCGTTCAAATTAAAAATTATCCAAAAAATACAATTTAATTTTATTCGTCTTAAATAATTTATCAATTTTAATTTAATATTATTGTAAATGAGACTTTAATCGCAAATTTTCCTTTTGTGTATTGTGACGAAATCTTCTATTATCTGGCGTGTAAAATTTGTAAATAACATTATGTAAGTTATATTATTTCTTGAGATAATATTCTCGTCTTTTTTTTTAATTGGTAAAAATAGGAAATAGTTTTTTTTTCAAGTAAAGATGTAAAAAAGATTTTTTTTTAAATTTTTTATTATTTATTTTCTTGTATAAATTTTATAAAATAAAATAAATAATAAAAATTTTTTTCAATTTTTTTTTGTTAATTTTTCCTTATAAAATTTTATAGAATAATAAAAATTACTGAAATATACTTATTGTAATTAAATTGATAGAAAATGCGCAATTACATGAAAACAAAATTTTAATAGATAATTTGATAATTTTTCGATAATATGTAAATGTTAGTTAGTCATCGCGTGACTTTTGCCGGTTTTGGAGATTACGTCTTATACAAGTTTCACGTCTGAAGAACGTCTGCAACAAACGCAATTGAAGGTTAAACCTTCCATTGTGATATATATTATTGAGTACAGTTCACTTTCACTGTTCAATGACAGAATAAAAAAAAAAAAAACTTATATTTTATTGAAAAAAATATATATATTCTTCCTACCCGGAAAAAAAATTTTTTTTGTCAATTATTCATAAAATTATATTCATCGTGTATTCAGTGATGAGAAAAAAATATATAAATAATTTTGTAATAATTTCAAAAAATGAGACGATATTTTTAGATTTTGAAACTTGTGGGCGATAATAAATAATGAAACGTGTGCGATATTGACATTGAAATAAATTAATCTTTGCTTCCTTTTTGAATAATTTTTCATTATAAGGAAATTATTTTATTTTTTTTTTTGTAGTATCGTTTGAAAAATAATAATTTATAACGAAATTTTTCATATTTAAAAAACAAACATTTAACATTTTTTTCGTTTTATTAATTGTAATTTTTAAATTATCTACTTTTACTAAATTTTCTATAAAATATTTCGCATCTATTCTTTAGGGGAAAAATTTATTGGAATATTTTTGCGTGGGACGTTGAGAGACAAAACTCAACGTGGGCAGTTAAAATATGCTGCAAAATGGTATAATGGTATTTTAATTTACAAAAAAATAATTTTTAAATTTTCGGTCTAAAAAAAAATTGTTTATTGTTCAATTTATTATTTATTAAAATTTTAATTTTTTAAAATTATCGATTATGATATGAAAAAAAAAATTATTTCAAACAACAGTGTAGATAATTGAATATAAAGAAAAATGAGAAATTAAAGAGGAAATCTGCGAATTTTTTTTTTTTTTTTTTTATTCTATTATGAAAGTTGAGAATTGTTCAAGAGTGACTCACAGTCACGAAAGTTTAGAATGTAGCGTGATGGAAATTGATATATCAACAAACTGCTGTAGTTATAGTTACGTTATTGCCAAATAATTACGCGAAATGTGGGATTTCATTTTTCTCGTCATTATTTTAATGATCTATTTTGATTAGAACCTTAAATTTAGTGTCATAATTTACTATTTTCGAAAATTAACCTTCTTGAAAATTTTTTTTTTTTTTTTAATTAAGTATTTTTTATAATAAATTTGATTTTTTAATAATTTTTTTATTTTATTTGTTTATTTATTATTTTTTAATGAAAAAAAATTAATAAAAACGCAGTTAATTATTCTGTTAAACGAAAAATCGAACAATATTGTTGGAGGAATTTTTTTTTTTTTTATATAAAAAAATATTACGCATGAGGGAATACGGTAAAGAGCGAAACTTGAATTTTAGAATGTAATAGGTAACACGAAGGAAATCCGCAATTGCAAAGTAGGAAATGGTAATCTCAAGAGAGAGAGAAAAAAAATAATTGTTAAAAAAAAGAGGAGAAATTAGAATTAAATTGATCCGTCATTTTTTCGATTAGGATGAGAAACATTAGGTAAATGACTTACTATCATAGAATTGTTCTACTGAACTGAAAAAAGGCATTGATAATATCGCATTTAAACATTTTTCTAACACGCGATGCGAAAGGGACTTGTGTGTATAAAATAGTTCTCAAAACCTAGATTTGACTACACTTTTCGAAAATAAAAATACAAATCATAATATTTTACTTTTTTTTTGCAAATAATATTTTTACGACTTTAAAAAATATAAATTCTTCTATTTAATTTTTTTTTTGTATTTCACATCAATATAATTTTTATGATTTAACTCATTTTTTGAAATTAAATATTTTAATTCAAAATATTTAATATTAATTTTATTAACATTTACATATTTTTTTCTACATTTTTTTATTTTATTTTTTTTTTAAATTTAAAAATTTAATTTCCTCTTTAAGCAATTTAGTTGAAAATCTGGAAATTTAATACTTAGATGATGCCTTTAATAGTATGATGATTAAAATGTCGATGACTGATAAACTTATATGTAATTATTCATAGTATATAGTTACTCAGGCGTGAGCTTTCAACCTTGATTTCAAAACGTGTTTTGAATCATACATCACACTTAAATCATTATATAGAATTAAATGAACATAAAAGGAAGGAAAATTGTTCAGGTAGAAAAAATATTTTCAGAAAAAAAGAAACTGGTTTTCTTTTATTTTATAATTGGAATATTTTTTTTTTTTTCTTTTAAGATGAAAGTTTTCTTTCCATCGCGTTCCCTTAGATTTTACTAACGGAATTACGCGTTTGTAATTAACTCAGTGGTGTGTTTTTACACCGTTATTCGGTAAACCTCTGTTTTGCTTCAGAGAGCGAAATTTATTTCCATAAAAAAAATTCATATCGTGAGAAATGGAAAAATCACATTTGTTATTAGATTAATTTTATTTTATTTCATTTAATTTGAGTTAATTTACTTTAATTTGATATTTGGAAGAAAAAATAATTCTTTTTCGCTTTAAATTTTTTTTTTTTTTATCATACTGAATCGATACTTTTGTAATTTTCGTGCTTATCTGTAATTTTCTCGTTTATAAACTAATTTTTATTTTTTCATTTCTTTTCACACTTTTTCTGTTAGACACCTGTGATAAAATCGTCTCTCTTTTTTTTGTGGAATATTGCGAGCATGTTGAACAGGATGTTGCGTGACAGAAATGAGTCAGAATTTGATTGTAATTCCTCTTTTATTTTTGAAAAGTGGCAAATGAATTCGCGTTTATGAGCTGATGATAAAAAAAAAAGGAAACGAAAAATTGGAGCAACTTGATATATATAGCAATAAATGATTTATAGTGATTATAATAAATGTTTTGAAAGTGGATCTTGCGGGTCATTCGTGTGCTCATTAATGCAAGTGAAATGCAAATTTTATATAATTATTATATATTTTATTGAGAATTTATCAAAATTATCAAGGTTGTAAATTTTCAACGAAATAATAATAATAATTATTATATTCTGTAAAATATTTATTGAAATTATTTTCTTTTAGTTTTATGATAAAATTTGAAAAATTAAATTTGAATTTGAAAAATGGTAAATTAAAAATATTTGTTTTAATTAATTATTTATTAATTCGTTTATTTTAATTAATTTATTTTTATTTTTAATCTTTGGATTTAGAGTAAAATAATTACAAAAAATTTTTTTTTAAATATTCAAATATTGAAAGCTATTTTTTACTAACAATTTATGTGGTTTTTTTCTTATTTTAGCGAATGCCAGAGGCAGCTGACTCGAATTTTGGACGAAATAGGCGAGGCATCATCCAAAGCACAAGGGCTCAGTAAACCAATAACAAGTGCGACAAAATTGAGAAATTCGGACCATACAGTCTACATATTAGTTGATAATGAAGGCAACAAGTAATATATTTTTTAAATTATTAATTATTAATTTATTTATTATTATTATTAATTTAAATAATGTTTTTTTTAAAATTATTATTGTTATGCTTCCAATAAAGTAAATTTTCTTTTTCGGAGGAAAATGAAAAATTTCTTAAAAGAAAAATATTTTAAAAAATTAAGATATTTTTTAAAATCAAAAGTAATAATTTAGATAAAGGGAAAATGGTACAGAAATTATCCGAGCTGGGGAAACTAAATAACAAGAAAGACTCGAAATGGATCGATGTGAAAATGGTTGAAAGTCTAGACTGCAGAGTTAAATTATTATATTTCAATTTTAGAAGACAAATATTAATTGAGATTGAAATATTTGGTTTATTGAATAACGATTTTTATTTTCCTTTTTTTTTTGTATGTATTTTTCTTTTATTTTATTTCTTTTATTTTTTTATTTTTTTTATTTTTTTTATATATGTTTTTAATACAAATTTTTCGAGGAACCAATTTTTTTAACACGGAAAAAAATGTCTTCTCTTTTTTTTTACACAATAGAAACTTGGATCCCGTCATGGATTTCTTGTGCTTGCTGACTCTTGAAAAATGGATGAAAAGAAATTTTCTAAAACCTTTCACGTTTTGACCTCTTTTGTTGGAGAAAAAAAATAAATTATATATCTCTCTTTTTTACTCTATGGTCAATAGACTTCGATTGTTCAATAAGAATTGGAAATTGGCCAGGCCTTTTTTTCCAACCCCTTCTTTTAAAAATAATCACAAACATTAATTTGCATTATGTAAGCCACTCCCTGTTTTATAATTCAAAGGTGCTTTCACCCTTTTTTACAACACGATTAGTTTGTGTACTTAAAACACTTGTAATTTTACAATTATTTTCTTCTTTTTTTTTATTATACAAAATAAGAAAAAAAATAGTTTATTTTAATATTATACAAAATTTGTTTTTTTTTTATATATTTGTAGATGAGAAATTGAAAAAATTTATTTAGATAATTATTTATTTAAAAATTTGCAGCAAAAATAAGATGATATTTATTATTAAATCAATGTTTCAAAGAAAAATTTTAATAAAAATTAATAAAAGGAAAAAATTAAATAATAAAATTTAGAAAGGGAAAATTGCACGATTAATGGAAAATTCGACATATAAACTAGTTTTGGAATCAATCGATATTGTCGTTAGTCGAAATATCTTCATTAATGATATTGGAGACGATTTTATTATGCAAATTGAAGTGGCCTTCAATGCTGGCTTACTTAATGTAATTTAATTCCAATTTTCATTCTCTTATTTTTCTCTTCCTGTCCCTTATTATTTTCTTTTTAATTCGATTGTATAAATTTTATTTGACAATTTTTCGAAAATTTCTTTTTTCATTTTGTTGAAAATAATATTTCTATGTATTTTGAATATTGTGTTCTCCTTCATTTTCACTGGTTACCTATTAGCAATGTTGTAGCTGAGGAACCGTATTTTTATTACTCTTGCCACCCTCAAGATCCAGGTATGATTTGTAATTTAGTCTTTAAGAAACCTTCAGCTGAGTAACTGCGTTACTAAAGTTTCTTGTTTAAATCTGTGTACAAATTGTCACGAATACTTTTATATTTAAATAAATCTTACATATTTATTTAACCAATTTATAGTGTTTTATTCTGTGGAAAATATAACCTCACAGGTTATGGGCCCAGCACGCTTCCACTGCGCCAGACTATAAATTTGTGAAAAGTGTTTCAAGCTTGACAATCAGCGTGTACTAAAAGTGAAGTGTTTTTTTGTTTAATTGGTGAAGTGTCTGAATAGCAAATTTCTCAAAATCATGTCTGATAAGGAAATTTTAGATTTTACAAAACTTGATGGGACGAATTACTCCATGTGGAAGTTTGGAGTTACTTTTCTTTTACAAGCAAAAGAACTCACAGGTTTTGTAAATGGCACAGAAGATGAACCAAATAAGGCAAACGCTTTAGAGGACTGGAAAAAGTGGATGAAGAAATCGTCACAAGCAGCTGTGATTTTAATTTCTTCAATAGAAAAGAAATTGCATCCACATTTAATTAATTGCACCAAACCTGATGAAATGTGGACGAAATTGAAAGATTTGTATGGCGATAGCAGTGTAGATGCTAAGCAAAATGCATGGGAACAATTTTATTCCTTTAAAATGACTGAAGGAGAAAATATGGCTATCCAAATTGAAAGATTGGAAACCATATGTAAAAGATTAAGTGATGCTGGAGAAACAGTCTCAGAAACAGCAATAATTTCTAAAATTATTAGCAGCTTACCAAACAGTTTTTCGCTCTTCCGGATCGCATGGGACTGTACTTCCGAAACGGAAAAGAAGAAATCTAATCTTATAGCTAGATTGATTAAAGAAGACAAGCGAAATTCTGAAATAAACGATAATGTGTCAGTGCTCGCGCTTCAAGTTCAAAAAACGTCCTTAAATAATAAAAAAAAAAAAAAGGTGAAGATTGAGGAATTGAAAAAACGAACAAAGTGTATGTTGTGTAAGGAAATTGGTCACTGGGTGCGCGAGTGTCCGAAAAAAAATGACAACAATAGTTCTGATAAAAGCAGTGAAAAAGTGACTAAGACAGCAACAGCATATATTTGTGACATTATTGCTCTTTATTCGAACACAAGTGATGAAGACAGAGATGTGTGGATTGCTGATTCTGGAGCTAGTATGCACATGACTTTTAGGAGTGATTTCTTTACATCAATCGACGAAACCATTGAAGATCATTTTGTTAAAGTAGCCGACGACAAGATTTTATCAGCAACTGGTAAGGGCACAATCATCATTGAAGAGGAAATAAATGGTATGTTACAAACAAGAGAACTCAAAAATGTACTGTTAGTTCCGGGTTTAAAGCGTAACCTATTTTCGATTGGTACAATAAGCAATAATAATTTTTCCTTTCACGCCTATAGGGAAAAATGCGAAATACGCGATGCGAATGGTGAGATATCATCCATTGGTGTTAAATATAAAACTTTGTATAGAATGTTATTTAACGTTAAATTGCCTATTGAATGTAATATTGTTAAATTAGAATCAGAAGCAATTAAATTGAAGCTTTGGCACGAACGAATGGGTCATGTTAATATTCGCGCAGTAAAGAATACTTGTGAGAATTTTAACATATGTAATTCAAAAAGTGCTAAATTAGATTTTTTCTGTGAAACATGTGTTATGGGCAAACAATCGCGTAAATCTCATTATGTTTCGAATAATGGAAAAAGGTATAAACCTGGTGAAAAGATTCATAGCGACGTTTGTGGGCCAATAAACGTAGAGTCTCCACGCGGTTCAAAATATTTTGTACTTTTTAAGGATGAATGCACAAGTTTTAGAAAGGTTTATTTTTTGCGACATAAATCTGAAGTTTTTGAGAAATTTCGAGAGTTTGAAGCATCTGTTTCAACACAGTTAGGACAAAAAATAAAAATATTTCGCTCAGATAATGGAAGAGAATATATTTCGGGTGAATTTACTGCATACCTGAAAGAAAATGGTATTGTACACGAATTGTCATCGCCTTATGTACACGAACAAAATGGTCGAGCTGAACGTGAGATTAGGACGATTGTGGAAAGTGCCAGAACTATGCTATTAGGAAAAAAGGTTGATAGTAAACTTTGGCCTGAGGCAATTAATACTGCATGCTACATCCAAAATAGAATTTTACAACAAGGAAGATCGAATACTCCCTATGAAGAATGGTTTGGCCATAAACCACAGGTAAAACACTTAAAAGTGTTTGGAGCTGACGCTTATTTGAATGTACCAAAGGAAAATAGAAGAAAATTTGACACAAAGAGCAAAAAGGTTATTTTCGTAGGTTATGATGGAGAGTCCTCGAACTATAGACTGTGGGATAATGAGAATCATAAAGTTTATATTAGCAGCGATGTAGACTTTAATGAAAATAATATTTATTCTGAAAATTCCGATAAAAATAAAACTTTTGAAATGGATATTGATTTTAATATTGATCAACAATCAGAAGATATTGAAAATGTTCCTATCAATGAAGATCCTTTGCAACAAATTAATGCAGAAGCACCTGTGGAAGAAAATGGAGAGCATCACAGAAGACAATTACGAGATCGAAGTCAAATACAAGCACCAGATCGATATGGAGTACCAGTTGCTTATTTCGCCGATACAATTCCTATGTCTTATCATGAAGCTATTGCAAGTGATAATGTACTAAATTGGAAGACAGCAATGGATGAGGAAATTCAAGCACTTGAAGAAAATAAGACATGGGTGTTGACTGAACTTCCACGAGGTAAACGTGCAATTGGTTGCAAGTGGGTTTACGCTACAAAAACGGATTCTTATGGAAATATCAAGAGATACAAAGCCAGGTTGGTAGCAAAAGGTTTTTCTCAACGTGAAGGCATTGATTACTTTGAAACGTTTTTACCGGTAGTCAGATATGAATCCATAAGAATACTTTTAGCAATTGCAGCAGATCGAGATTATGAAATAAAGAAATTTGACGTTAAGACAGCCTTCCTGTATGGTGAACTCGAAGAAGAAATTTATCTACAACAGCCTCCTGGATACATCAAAGAAGATGATAGTGATTCTGTTTACAAACTCCAACGAAGCTTATATGGTTTAAAGCAATCTCCAAGATGTTGGAATAAAAAGTTTGTTAATTTTCTCCAAAGATTTGACTTCAACAATATTGAAAGTGATAAGTGTGTTTTTGTAGGAAAAGTAGAAGGATTCACCGTGTATTTAGCTCTTTATGTGGATGATGGCCTTTTAATATGTGAAAACATGTGTGCAATAAATGAAGTGCTTAACGTTTTGAAAAATTATTTCAAAATTACTGTTGATGATGCGTGTGATTTTGTAGGCTTAGAAATAGAGCGAGATCGTAAAAATAAGTCTTTGAAAATTACTCAAAAAGGTTATATTAGAAAAATTTTAGAGAAGTTTAATATGAAGGATGCAAAATGTAGTAGTATACCTGCTGAGCCGGGTTTATACCTTTGTAAACCGACCATAAATAAAGACGACACTGAATTTGCGATTATTCCTTACCGCGAAGTAATAGGGTCTCTTTTATTTGCAGCTAGACTTAGTCGACCTGACATTGAATTTGCTGTTAATTATGCCAGCCAATTTCTTGATTGTTACGGTAAACAACATTGGGAATTTATAAAGAAAATTTTGCGTTACTTGAAAGGAACAATAAACTATGGTATAATATTTGGAAACAGTGGGAGCTTAGGTTCGTTAATTGGTTATACTGATTCTGACTATGCTGGGTGCCTTGATACACGAAAATCAAGAAGTGGCTTTGTTTTTATGTTGAATGGAGCACCTGTATCGTGGTCTAGTAAGCGTCAAAGTATAGTTTCTTTGTCTACGGCAGAATCTGAGTATGTAGCCTTATGTTATGGTTCAAAAGAAGCAGTTTGGTTGCGTTGTTTTTTAAACGAATTAAATGTAAAATGTGAAACAGTAAAAATTCTTGTTGACAATCAAGCAGCTATAAAATTGTCGGCGAATTCCGAACATCATAAACGAACAAAACACATTGATGTACGTTTTCATTTCATACGCGATATGATTGATAAGAAACAAATTGAAATTGAATATGTTCAATCGAAAGATCAACTAGCTGACATATTTACTAAACCAATAGCAAAACAGCAATTTTGTTTCTTAAGAACACAATTACGTATATCAGGTCATTAAAAATAAGTGGGAGTGTTGAAAATAATATTTCTATGTATTTTGAATATTGTGTTCTCCTTCATTTTCACTGGTTACCTATTAGCAATGTTGTAGCTGAGGAACCGTATTTTTATTACTCTTGCCACCCTCAAGATCCAGGTATGATTTGTAATTTAGTCTTTAAGAAACCTTCAGCTGAGTAACTGCGTTACTAAAGTTTCTTGTTTAAATCTGTGTACAAATTGTCACGAATACTTTTATATTTAAATAAATCTTACATATTTATTTAACCAATTTATAGTGTTTTATTCTGTGGAAAATATAACCCAACACATTTACATTTTTATTGACAATTTTTATTAACATTCACTGAAAAAAACAATTTATTTGATTTAAATTACTATTACTTGCCAATTATCAAATAAATATTTACTTGAACCAAATAATTTTTATTTAAATTAAATAAATTGTATTTAAACCTATAGTTTTTGTATTAAATAGAGAAATTATTGATAAATAAATACAATTTATTTAATTCAAATAAAAATTATTTGGTTCAAGTAAATATTTATTTGATAATAGTCAACTAACCGATTATTTGAATCAAATAAATATTTTTTTCATTATATTTATTAAAAAAAAAAAATTTATTTACATTTTTATTTAATAAAAAATTATTTCTATATTTTTGTTAACATTAAATTTTTTATTTTTTTGTTTGAAATTAGAAAAGATAAATATTTATTGGATTGATTTAATAGGTGTTAAAGGGTCCTTTGTGGCCTTGTGTATATGTAATTTTCATGAATAATCAATATGGTGATTAATTGCTCTGTGTGTGTTTGTTTATTTTACAGTGGCTTAGGGAGTATAATTGGTCTATTAAAAGTTGGATCGAAGAATCTTTTTATGTTTGACGAAACTGGGATCCATTATCAATTGAAGCCAAGATGTATATTGGATTTTTATATTCACGAATCCCGACAACGAATGGGGTTGGGCAATCTTCTCTATCAGCACATGCTCACTGTAAGTTTATAGATTATTGATCTTGTTCATTGTTTTGTTCGTACAACCAAGTCGACACATATCAACGTGGATTCTATAAGTAGGAAAAATTATGGCTTAAACTGTGTCATTGTACATATATATACATTTGTAAAAGCAAATCATCAAGGTTCCTTTATATTGCAAGGAGAATTATGCTTTGACAGTATAAACTTTCTTTCACTAGGTTAAATAATGTATTTGTCATCCTTTAGAATATTTGATTTTCTTAATTTCCATATTTTTGTCATTAATAGTTTATGGTATTGATTTACTTTTCATATTATACATTTATTATATTTATAAGAAACTCGATGCAATAACATACTTTTTTTTCTTCTAGTTTAAGAAAAAATTTAGAATTTTTCATTTAAATAGTGAGAATAAATAAATAGAAAAAAGTAAATATTTATTTTTGAATTACTGATTTTTTTTTTCTTTTTTTATCGTTATATTTTTAGAAATTTATTTCTTTTTTTTATATCTGTTTTATTTTTATTTTTTCCATATTTACTTATGAAATATATTATAAATTTATTTTTTATATTTTTTTTTTTAATATTTATTTTTCATAGGTATTTATTTGTTATTAGAAATTAATTTTAGAAATATAATTATTATTAACTATTTTGTCAGGAATATTAGTAATTGGGGTAAATTTTTTTTTTCCATTTGTTAGAAAGCATAAAATTTATCTTGTACGAAAAGATATTTATTTAACAAGTGATATTAATGTTTGTTTCCGTAAAGTTTGACATGAATTAAATGAACAAATAGCGTTCGCGTGGATCCCACTTATTTCGTGTGAAAATATATATATATTATACGATACAGGAATTTTCTTAGGGAAATTTATTGTTCGAGAAAAGAGCATGTCGCGTGTTAACCAAAGATCCCGTTGTTGTCCTCTAAACAAGATTAATGTTCTTTAATATGTTTCTCAGCGGAAAATTTTAATTCAACTGAGTGAAAATTTTTCATTGACAATTTTATTTATCAACAAAATTGTAGCTTTTTTATTACCAAATTTATTTATTTATTTATTTATTATTATTATTTTTATTATTATTATTATTATTATTATTATTATTATTATTATTATTACTATCATTATTGTTAGTATTTCTATGAAATTAGTTTAGTATTTATTTTTATTATTTTATTTAATTATAGCTAAAGAAATTAATATTAAATGCTAATTAAAATTATTTGTAAAAAAAAATTAATTTTTTTAATAAAAAAAGCATCTTTATTTTATTTTCTTGAAAATTAATAAATCAGTTCTACTTTCTATATCCCTCGAAAGTTTCATCAACAATGGATCTTGGTAGCAGTATTACAAAAGTTTATTATGCATGAGTGAAGTGGGTAGCTAACATTGTAAGGTGACTGAACTCGAACAACTTGTTTCGTTTGCGTTTATAGTTTCGATTTGGCAATTTGCTCCTTATCTACCCTTTTTAATCTTCTTATCGTAACATTCGCAAAAAGTTCATTAATCTCTCTCATGTTTTTAGGCAACAATTTTATATATAAATAAATTTTTTTTTATTCATTTAATTTTTTTTTTATTTTAATTAAATTCTATATATAAAGAATTGAAATAAATAGCTTTTTCTTCGAGAAAGTAAAAAAATTAATGTTTTTAATTGTATTTTTTTTTCTGTTTCATTTTTTCTAGGAGGAAAATCTACGACCAGTGAAATTAGCAATCGATCGTCCCTCTGAGAAATTTCTATCTTTTATGAACAAATATTACGGATTAACTGATATAATACCGCAAAATAATAAATTTGTCGTCTTCGAAGGATTTTTCGATGATGGTATGATTTTTTTATATAAATTTTTTCTTTGTCTTAAATATATAGGAAGTTTTATTGAACTTTAATCGTTTCGTGATCTTAATGTTATATAAAAAAAAACGAAGGAGAAAAAAAAATATCACGCGAAACTGTATAGAGTCATAATTTTTTCAGCATATCTCACTTCTGTAAAGTTCATATCTGAGGAAGTTTAATCAGAGTTCTGATATACTTGAAACTAATCAAACCTTTCACGAATCGATACTTTAGAGAAGACTATATCAGATTGAAAAAGGCTGATAACCTAATTATTAAAATGGGAAGGAAAGTTTCTATAATAATAATTGAAAATTTTCTCATTTAGAAAGTCATGAACGAATTAATCGACTTTGGATATTAAATTTGATTTTTTTTGTCAGCATTGAAATATAATGAAAGTTTTTTTTTAAATCAATTTTTGCATAGTTGTATTAAGATTTTATTTAAATTATTTGTTTAAATTAAAATTTAATTTAGAATTTAATTCGTTTGAATTTTTTTAAGAAAAGATTTTTAAAAATTAAAGTTTCAATTTTGTAATTGAATGTTATGTAGGATCGAAATACTGTTGTAAATTACAAATTATCGACTTCCAGTTAATTATACTTTTTTTTTTGAAGAAAAGATGATTGTTATAATCGAAAGTGTTCCAAGAATAATTATAAGTATTATTAAACTCGCTCGTTTTAACATAGACTTGATTCATGTAAGACATGCCAAGATTCATCGAAGGACGATCAATCTTACTTTGTAAGTTGTACTTTATAATCGGCTTGGCTGACGCGGTACTCGTCCTAAATTGGTAATTCCAGGGTGAGTTTAAAATCGCGGTCAATGCTATACAAATGCTATAGTTGATTTATAAGTTCATGAAACTTCACCTTATATATTGTCCATGAAAAATTATCTTCCGAATTTTTTTTTATTTTGAAAATTAATTTTTTTTTTGTCTTCATTATTAAAAATTTTTTTTTCAATTTTTTTTCTGTTTCAGAGGAACAGGAAACAAAGGGTAACAGATACAGTCAATCGGCCAAGTTTTCTGACAGATCTTCCTGTTATAGTAGCAGTAGTGAAAATGGAAGGAGGTATTTTTTTCTCTAAAATATAAAAAAAAAAAATAAAATTAAAAAAATAAAATGTTTAAAAAAATATTATTTTTTTTAGCCTGAATGGAAGCTCACAATCCGCAAGTGTTTTACCTCGAAGTGCTTTTGGAAGATATGCTGCCGCCCGTCCACCTTGCTCTATGGCAACTGTAAATTTTTAATTAATTTTTTAATTTTTAATTAATTTAATTTTTTTCTAATCATTCAAATATTTTTTAACAGTTTTACATAAATGGCAAATTTTTCTTTTTTGTTACATATAGAAATTTACACTAAAAAAAAAATGATTATTCTTTGCAATAATTTTTTCCGATTTTTCGATAAAGAAATACTTTTTTTGGTTTAATAAAAATTACATAATAAATTGATCAATAATTTAATAATTATCAATTAATTATTAATTTAGTAGTAATAATTAATTAATAATTAATTTACCTGTGTTGGTTTTCAATGTTTAATTGCCTTATAATATTAACAATAAATTTAAAAACTGGGGCATGTGGTGTAATATGTAACTGAATAATTTAATAATAGATTAACGCTTTTTCTAGATAATTCATAACACTGCAGTGCTTGGCCAATCTGCCGAGCGAGCAAGGTGAGTTTATCAAGCTTTGTTCCTAGTCGTCGACTAAAATTAAAATAAATTTCAAAAAAAAAAAAAAAAATGTTTCCCTAAATCATAAATATTTGCATTTAATTTAATGTGAAATTCAAAATTTAGTCGATAACTATAAGCATGTTATACATTTTCAATATTGTAATCATTGTTGTCGTATTTATTTTTTCACGCTGAATTTTTTTCAAGCAATTTGAAAAAGTGAATTTTTTTTACAAAAAATTGTTCAATGTCAATTAGGTATTGAAGAATTTCCATTTAAAAAAAATTTCTTAAAAAATTAAATTGAAAAAATTTAATTTAAAAAATTAGAAAATTTTTTTTTTTTATGAAATGGAAATTCTTCAATATCTATTTTTTTTTTTTTTGCTGTCGCTATTTATTTTATTTAATTATATTGTTTTTTTTACGTTTTGTTAGTCAGTGGAAGGATCATTACTGGATGGGAAAACAGACTTTCGCCGGTGATTCATAAAATGCACTTATAGTTCTGAATTAAATTTTTTTGGTGAAAGTATTATTATTTTTCTAGAAGAATTTATTAGTCATCAAATGACAAAAATGAACAGTACTTGTAACTTTAGAAGTTTCAAGTTTTCGATATAAAAATTCATAAATTTTTATTTTTGATCATTTGTAAATAGATATTTAAATTTATGAGTATTTATTATATTTATATATTTTAATTATGTGTCTTTCAAAGGATCGTATATATTAAATTTCTGATATGAAGACAAGTCTTCCACTTTATTGTGATTTTCTTTAATATTTTTTAGCACTTTTTATTTTTCAAAAAAAAAAAAAGTAGCAAAATAGTCAGTAGTGTAAGAAAAGTGAGCTTAATTTTTTTTAGTGTATTTCATATTCCCGAGAAAGACACAAGCATAGATTATATTATTATTTATCGCTGTATTTTATAATGTCGTAAAAAATTTTGATAATTAAAATTATTTCCTTTGTTATATCAGTGCTTTTTATTTTTATTCCTCACCTTTCGTTTTGCATTTATATGTACGTGCGACACATTTTCACCTTTTTTTTTTTTTTTTTTTTTTATTTTATTTATGTTTTGTGAATGAATCGGAATATTTTTTCACCCGATGGTGGAACAAATTTTTTTTTTACAGTGAAATTTCGGATTTTCGACGTGGTCTACAGACACCAAGTGCAAAACTCGAACGACCACGTTCACTCAGTTTATATTCTGAGGAGGAGCAAAAAAATCGAAACAATGAATTATCAACAGTTCCAACTCCAATATTACCGGATGATCAACCACTTCCTTCAGTTCCACAAACTCCAGCAGTTCCAGAGGAGCCAGAAATATTACCACCACCATCAGAAGTGCCATCAATTTCACAGCCGGACGTTGAGTCAATTCCGGAAAATAGTGAATCGGAAATTATCGAGAAGCCAAGGGAAAATAGCGTGAAATCCTCGCCTTCCTGCGGACAGGAAGTTGCAGGAACCACTCAAGCTGGTCATCTCGATCTCAAATTTTACCATTCGCCTCTGTGGTAAATTTTTTTACCCGCAAAAAGAAGGGAAGGAGTAAAAAAAAAATCGTCCGTGTCAATTCTGAGTTTTTGCACAATAGAAATAATTTTTTCTTTTTTTAGCAAATTTTTCGACATTAATGTCGAAACTGCCTTGAAAAATTTTTTCATTTTTTGGTAAAATTGTTGTAACTGGTGTAAACTATATAATCCTAGATTTATATAGACTTTTTGTAAAGTCAAAAAAAAAATTTAATCCAACTTTTCGAATAATTATTATTTTTTAAACGAGGAACAATTCATTTTTATTAAAAAAGAGCTTTGCCTGTTTCAGAATAATATTTGATAATTTATTATTTTATTGCGTATATTTCTAAATAGGTATTTAATAAATGCACGAGAATAGTGAAAGCAGCACAAAGTACCGATATGAATATTGATCTTATGTTTAGTATTTATAAAATAAAATACGGACCTAATTTCACGAATTTTAGTTTTTTTTTCTTCTTTTTTTTGTGCAACATAACTTAGAAATTAAAGATAGAATGGCAAAATAATTAAACATTACGCGAAAATAGGAGATTGATTAGCGCACGCAAAAATAATCTACAAATTCTTAGTTTTATAGTTAAAAAATATCAAATTTTATATATTTACCTCCTTTGATTATAAATAGTTTCCTTATAATTGTAAATATTAAATTTTTATTTCTTGTTTTTTTTTTTACTTAAGATTGAATTTTATTTTTTTTTTTTTAAGATTTAGAATTTAATTTACGTTATTTATTGTTATATCCTTAAATTTCTTGCAATATTTTAACATTTTTTTGCGTTAGATTTTAATATGTATTTTTCTAAACAATAAGGCAGAATTTTTAATATGAAAATAAATTTCTTCTTTTAACTATTCTTAATTAAATCCTATTACGTGAAAATTATATACTCTATGTATATCAAAACTCTTTGTTTTTAATTAAAATAAATTTCTTTTCAGTAACAGACCTTTTGCATTCTATTTACCTATATTACAATTTAGAAATCAAAGTGAAAAAAATAAATTAATCTTGATTAGAAAATAAATTTTTTATTTTATCACTTTCAATGTGCAACATTTTTTTAAGGCAATTAAATATTAGATAAAAACAGTCACTTTGGAAATTATAGTTTTGAAAGAAAAAATATTTTTTTTTTTTTTGTAAAGAATTTTCTTATGAATTTTCAAAATTTTATAATTCAAAAAATAAATTCTTTAAACGATATGAATTTTGTTATTCATACGTGATATTCACCACCGTCTAATTTCTCATCAGTAATCCATGAAATGAGTTCTGTACTTGTTTCTTGAGTTAAATATATCGTACTGATTAAAATTCCATTTGTAATTCCAAGTAAAATTCCTCCAACAACGTCGAGTAAATAGTGTCTTCTCATTAAAACCCTCGAGAGGCAAATACTAAATGACCATGCCAATAAAGGAGGAATGAAAATAAAATTCACTGGCCACAAATTGAAGAAAAAATAAACTATATAAGATGCTCTCGAAGCATGACCAGATGGAAAGGAAAATTTATCAGGACCTATTCCAAAAATATCAGTATTTGGCGTTGGTCTTCGCCTTCGCACTAATGCTTTTATAATAGCAATAATTAAAATATCGGTAAATATACCTGTAAAATAATTTTTAAAAATTAAATTTTTGAAGTTTTTTAATTTTTGGAAATAATTTTATAATTGATTGAATTTTACTTACCAATTAAAAAGTTAACTTGCATTTGATATAGATTTTTACTATTTAATATCCATATAAAAGCGAGCCAAGACGCGATCCAAAGAATTCCATGACATGATATCTGAAAGCAGTTTAGATTAATTTTTTTTTTAGAGAATGATAAATTTTATTTTATTACCTCTAGAGCTTGATAATGCGTCTTTAATGAACGGAAAGGCAAAAATTTATCCACAGCTTTTACAAAATTATCTGTAATATAAGCATCTACTGCTAGAACTTTTCTCATTGTGGATGGAACTTCTCTTTTCTTTGTCTGTAATAATAATTTATGACAAAAAAAAAATGTTTAATATTCAAAGAGTAAATAATGAATAATTTATTAGATATGACTATATTAAAAAATATATTTTGAAAATTCATTTACGTTTAGTTTTTCATAATTAATATCTATATTAATCGTGAAAAACTAAAATTAATTATAAAAAAAAATTATATTATATTTATAACAAAAGCCTATTTATAAATATATAAATATTTTTAGAGTAATTTACCTCGTTCATGGTTTTTAGAAAATCGTCACTAAAAGAATGTTTAATTGACACAGAAAGGTAATGGTAATTATAATCTTATCACATATCGCTTATCACTATTATTCGTTTCTAGTTATATATTATAATTTAAATACAAGTATTTTTCTATCAAATTTCAATTAACTTTTATGCGGTTATGTCAAAATTGATAAACATAACCTCGAATTTCTCTAACTTTATGCAATCTTCGGTAACTATGTATAACTACACGCAATACACGTACGGTGCGTAACGTTAATTGACGTTAATGGTGTTTTGATTTTGACAGAAACCGTTTTGTTCACCTTTCTATACTGTTTTTAAAGTGAAAAATATTAATTTACTTAGATTATTTTTAATAATTTTTATATCAGCGATGCTTTATAGCATTAAAACATTGAAATACGATATTTGATGGATCATTTTTTGTGCTACAAAAGTATAATAATTCGCTATAATTCTGTGACCTAACCTCAAAATTTTTATTTATAACAAAAAAGTTAAATGTTTTGTTTAAAAAATGTGTTGGTATTGATTTGAAATATGTTATCTGTTGGGAAAATAAATGTTTTCATTTATTTTTGAATTATAATAATAATAACAACTGAAACAAATTTTTTTCAAAATGGATAAAAATTCATCAACAACACCAAAAACAACACCTAAAAACAAATTCAAAATCAAAAGGTAAGATAGAATTGAATCCAAAAAAAAAAAATTAAGATTAAATATATTTTCTAACATTTCAAATTTTTTTTTAGGATTGGTGTAACTCCAGACAGTGACAAGAAGTCGAATTTAAATTCTGTAGCAGGTGCTCGTTTTATTTCTCGTCACAAATCTACGACGAGTTTGCACGATCTTTCTCTCAATGTTACTTCAGGTAAATATTAAAACTAAAACAATTTTTGTAACATCTAAAATTATATTTAAAAAATTGATATTTAATTTAATATTTAAATAATATTGATTGTTTTCTATTTTCCAAATTTAGCTTCGGCACTTAAGAGAAAAATTGGTAGTACTCGTCAATCTCTAGCACCAACGAGTTTAGTTAATTCTTTTGGATTAAAAAAAATTGAACCCGATAATGCAGATACAGAAACTGGTTTACTTTATGATGATTATTTAAGAACGTTAATGGCTGATGTTCTAGTTAAAAAGAAAGCAAAGGAAAATGAAAAGAAAATTTTAAATCAATTAGCGTCGTTAAGTAAAGAGCAAGACTTGGGTGATGAAAAATTGATGAAAATGAAATCAAGGGAAAAGGACATTAATTATTTGTCTGCTTTACAAAATTATCTCGATACTTTAGTTACACAAATTAGATCAGAATGTGGTGAGGAAATTTTTTTTTTCTTTTTTATTTGCCATTTAGAAAATAAAAAAGAAAAAAAAGCATTAATCGTTAAATTTATTTTTAATTTTTAGAAGTTCTGAACGATTCTTCCGTGAAGGATGATCTCGACAATTTGCGACTTCAATTGAGTCCATTTGATTTTTTACGATGCCAAGGAATTGATCTTCCATTAACGCCGGCTGAACAATGCAAGTTTGAAGAAACTCTAAATCAATGTTATAAAACAATAAAAGAAGTTTGTGATTTAATGAAGGATAAAGGTGATAATCTTGAAAAAGTGAAATTTGAACTTGAAGAATCTATTGATATTCAAAGAAAAATTGAGAGTCTTCAAAAAAATCTTCATTCGTCAATGAATAATTTACAAATATCAGTTATGAAATCGTCATCGCAATCGTTTGCCGAGAATATGCCTTAAAATGTAACTAGAATAGAAATTTATTTATTAAATGTGGCCTTACGGTAAGAATTAATAATTACTATTTTGTGATAATTATAATAATAATAATAATAATCGACACTTGTTTGTAAATATACATTTTCGAAATGATAAATTTGTATATTTCAGTGCCAAGAATACAATTTTTTATAATTAACTTGGCTTCTTCTTTGCCTGACAGAGATTAATTTTAATTAAAATTTTTTTTCAGTATTATTTCTATTATAATTATTAATTTTATTATTTATTCCACAAAAATTGTTTTTTTTCAGAAGGTATTAGAATTTAAAAATTTTTTTTTTGGAATTGGAGCAAAAAATAAAAAAAAAAAAACGATAAAAGAAATAAATATTATTGCAATCGCCATATTGAGCTGATTCTTCTATACCACAAAAGGGTATATCATGCGCGGGATGCTGTATAAGCGACGCAAAAAGCGTTGGAATTGCCGCAGGTGGGACGCGCATGTCCGCGGACAACGCCATATTTAATTTTTCCGCAAATTTTCTCTCCGTAACGGGGGAATCTAATGAAAAATATTTTCCATTTTCTAAGGAATTCACGAATTTAATGGAAAATTTTTTGTAAATTTAAATAATTGACAACAATTTATTTATGAAGAATAAGTCTTCACTATTATTAAGCAAGGGGTAAATTTTCGTCAAGGAAAAATAATACAAAAACCATGTTGAGAGCTGATAATTTTGAAGGAACTGATTTTTCCTGGCGGACAGCTGGATTTTATTCTGCGCATGGAAAGCAATTTTGCCCAATCATAAATAGGGCTATTGTGGGGGGATGGTGTGTATGTTGGCGCATTTCATACATCCCCGAGTGTAATGGTAACCAGATAGAGGCGTCGCGAGGCTATCGGCCGGTCGGCACGTAAATACTGCATTATTTTCTGTCTGGAGGAAAAAAAAAATTTATTTTCCTAATTTTTTTTTTGTGTGTAAATTTTAGTTTTTTTTTTGATAATTTTTGACTCTACGTTGTTTTTGTTTTTGTATGAAAGTGACACGTGCGTAGAATGCGTATTTGTGAAAGGTGCGTGTGTGAAGCATGCGATCACGAGGGTGGTCGAGCAAGTGATCTGTGACGTCAGTGGTCCAATCGGTTGTCACCTGTCAAGCGGACGGATCCCTCGCCTTACTTCCCCGCCAACAGATTCCAACCCTCACCCTTTAAAGTGTGTTCCCCTCTTTCCACTTTGAACAACCAACATATCCGTTCGGCGCTTACACCTTCCGGATCACATCCCTCCCTCCCCCCTTTTTAACAACCCCCTACCAAACCACCAAATAGCTCCTCGCGCCCAGATTCAGCCTCCCGATGCCCTTCCCCTCATTTCAAGTGTCCCTTGATCTATTTTCCCTTTTTTTTCTTTTTTTCTATTTTTTTCTTTTTTCAAAAAAAAAAAAAAAAAATTAATTTTTCTTTCCAATTGTAAATCTTTTATAATTTTTTCCTTTTTTAAAATCTATTTTTTTTATTTTTAAAAATATTATTTTTTTTTTTTTTTTTGAAATTTATTTTTTCCTTTTTCGAAATTAAGTGGTGCTTTGAATTAGTCCCTTAACGAAATAATTTTTCCTCCTCTCCCCCCCCCCCGCCCTCTTTTCCTCTTTTGCCGACGAAGTTATTCTCTCCCACTTCTCTGAGACCGCAGACACAAAAACAATAACAAATCGATTCGCGAGGGCAGTGGGAAGGGGTCAGCTCGTTGTGCAACCGGGTGGAGGCTCAAGGGGGTGTATATATGTGTGTGGGATATAATGGGGGCTTTTGAAATGGGGGGGGGGGTGACTCTCTTTCGATGTAGCGGGAGAATATGTATATATGTGGGAGATTTTATGTATGCCAAAGTATGCTGGAGGCTAGAAGTATACTGGATATGTCCAGTCTGAAATAGTCAGGAATGTCGCGATATGCCTGAACTAATTTTTCCCCCATTTTATCAAGGTGAAAAGAAAAGAAAAAAAAAATATTCATTTTTTTGACAGTCTCGAGAGCAAACTGTGACAAGATTTTTTTTTTTTTTTTTTTGATTAAGTGGATCGATTAGGAAAACGATGGTCGGTTATTATCGATGATATTAAATTAAATTGTGAGATGAATTATATTAAAAAATTATCTCGTTCTTTTTTTTTTAAAATAGCGGAATTAGATTTTGTGTTTTTTTTTAATTTCAGCCATTTTTTGATTATTAGGGAATTTTTATAATTTACCTATTCTTTTTTTTCTTCACAAATTTTTTTTCTGTAAATAACGAATTAAAATTTCAAATACTAAAATTTTAGTACAATTTTAATTACAATTGAATAGGAAAAAAAAATCGAAAAGGGAATAAAAATTATTTTCTGAATTGGAAATTATTAGCTTTAGGATAAAACATTATTTTTTATTTTTTCAATTTGTATATCGTTTCTGAAAAAGTAAAAAAAAAAATAATTTAGTTTTATTTAAATTAAAAAATATTTCTAATTGCAAATTCAAAATCGATTATTTTTTTTTTAAATAAATGGAAGAATTTAAAGAATAATAAATATCAAATATTTATACATTTAACTGATGGGTTTTCTAGAAATAGTTGTGTGCAAAATTTCACTTTGCACCTCATATATATTTTCGATGTGAATTATGTCATTAAATTTTCGAGCATGAAGATATTGAAAATCGATATTTTCTTTCAAAAATAAAGCAACCAGCATCTCACTTCTATGAAACGGATATTTTTATCTAAAAAGTAATTTATTAATCGATACAGAATTGTGAAAAAAATTTATGATATCTCGATATATTTATAAAATTATATGGTATTATTTATATATCGTTGATTAAAATTGATAATATTAAATTTAGTATAATAAAGGAATATTAAAAAAAAAACCTAAATTAAAATACTATTAATAAAATTACAAAAAGGGGAAATTAATTTTTTGAAAAAATCGTTTTTGTAGATTAAAAATTTTTAAATACATTTTCATGATTGAATTATACATAGGTATATATTAATTTATAAATACAGAAATGATATATTATATCAGAAGCCTTTGGGCAAAATCGTTTTGATATTTTATCTCGAAACACTGCCGTTTGATGATGAGATAAATAATTCATTTAACAGTAAATTTCAAAAGATTTTTTTTTTATATAAATGGTACAAAATAAAATTGATATTCAATTTAGAAAATAATTTTTGAAAAAATAATATTTATCTTTAATTAATGTAATGAAAAATAATTAATTAGAGAATTGCTGGTGATAAATTGTAAAATTATCGTTTCAAATTTTCATAAAAGGTGAAATGGAGTTTTTTTTTTTTTTATTTTTATTTAATGTATATTAGTGTTGGATGAAATTAATTAAATATATTTTGTATAGTCAAATCGAAAATACGGTTGTAATATTGATTGCTCTTGATGGGTAACGAGATAATCAAATACTAATGAGAATGAAAGATGAGAGGGTTGTGAGGTCGAATGCGAGAGTGGCTTGCCTTTCCAAATTTAATCTATATCGGATTTCATCCTCTGCATTTAAATTACTGTTTCATATTTTCATAATTAGTATCTTATTACACTTGTCAACGTGCCATTTATTTTCCATATATACATATATGAAACAAATCGTGTCACTTTATTTAATTTTGATAAATTAAATTTTTAATTCTTTCTAAGTTATTTTGTAACGTTAAGTTGACAAAAAAAAAAAAATTTGGAAAATAAAATTTGAATTTTATGAAATTTGTTTTCCAAATAATTTTTTTTTTTTGCAATTTTTTTCAGTATGTAATTTTATTTTAGAATTTTTTTTTTTTTAATATTGTGAGGAATGTTATTTTCAATTTTGTATTTCTTTTCAGATGGAATATGGGATCTGGGGTCTGCATGCCGCGGGCGGACTTTGGGGCGATCCGCGGCTCGCCGGAAGACATCCAATCCTTCCGCCGGGAGCAACGCAAATGTTACCGAGGGCTGCTTTTGCATTGAGTGCATTACAACGATCTTCCGACATGATACCACTTCCGTTGACTGCAAACGCTCCACATTTTGGAGCGATGGAATTGGTTTCAAAACCGTCAGAGGACTCGGATGAATCCGATAAAGTTTCGCCTGATCAAGCATCACGGAAATCAGAAGACAACGAAAGTAACATCGAACGTGACGAAGATGATGACGACGAGGATGATGAGAATGAAAATGAGGTACGTTTAAATATTAAATTTTCGCAGAAAAATCGAATATTAATTATTAATTTTGTAAATATTCTAAATAGAAATTATTTCAGACGGAAGTTACGACAGCGAATAACGACAACGAAGATGCAGGAGACGATAGTGATGATAGAAGTACAAGTTCAAGATCGGCTAATAATAATTTCTCCTCTAAATCACCGGATCCATTGTCCTGTCTACTACTTGACAAGGTTTTTAAAAAAAAAATTGTATTTTTTCCACAAAAAAAAAAGATTTTTTTTTTTTCATTCGGAACTTTTAATTATTATCTTCTTTCAGGATGAAACTGTGACACCTGTGTTAAATGGCTGGGTCCTAGGTGCATACACTGCAATGTTGGGAAGACTTTCTGCTGCAACTGCGGCTCTTGAAGCCACTGAAATACCCAGCATCCCGTCCGATAGTGATTCAGACAGTGATCACTCGTCATATACTGAAAAGTAAAAAAAAAATCCCATTTTACTTTCAATAGAAAATGAAATTTTTTTAAAATTATTTTTACTGCATTAAAAAAAAAAGATATAAAAAGTGAATCTGTGGAAAAAAGAAATGTTGATAAGGTAGAAGTAAATTATTAATTTTTTGATTTTTTTTTAGATCTAGCGGAAGCAGTCAAAATCCCGGTATTCATCGTGGTTATTCATGTGGTAATTGTGACGTGGTTGCACCGTCGAGACCGGCCTTGAGAAAACACATTGCTCAATCTCACCCCACATTGTCTAAAAATGAAACTAGTGAGATGAAAAGATGTCCTTCTTCGGGTTGTGATTTTTCAACGAGCAGCCGATGTGAATTGGAAACTCACGTGGCAACACACGTGACACAAAGTGTTACGTCGACAGGAAAAAAACGCACCCTTGCACTACAACGCGTCCGTTATAGGTATATAATTGACATTCAAATTTCCTAAATTTCATTTTTTAGAAAATTTTTTAAAAAATTGTTTTCAAATATTCTACAATTTTTTTTTTTCATAATTTCTACACCGAAATTGGACATTGAAAAAAAACCCCTGAATTTTCATAAATCAGAGTTCAAAACTAATTAAAAATAAAAAATCAACTTTTCTTGTGAAGTAAATTTACTAAAACAACTATTTTTCCTCCGTAAAGTCGATTCGAGAATATTATGAAATAATTATTAACATTTTTATAATTAATTAAATTCGGACAAATTTCAATTCATAATTTATTAATTTGATTTTAATTAATAATTAATTTATTTGATTTTAATACTGAAATTCTATAAAATTATATAATTACACGAAAAATGAATTTGATTTCATTAGATACTGTTTTTAATTATTTGCATTTTTTTTTCTTCCCCCTCACGGGAATATTATAGATACGAGAGAGAAGAATATCGTTGTTCCCTTTGCTCATATGCATGCACCATTGAGAAGGCTTTTCAGAGACACTTGAGGGCACACGCTAAAGGGACAGCACCGGAAACGAGGGTGAGCTGTGCAGTTTGTGGAGCTGACAGATCTTCGGAAGTTGACCTTAGTAAACACATGAGAAGGCATCGCGATGATAGATACTTCTGTTGCGATATTTGCATCTTTCGCACTGTCCAATTAAAAAAGGTTTAATTTTTTCTTTAAAAAGAAATTATCCTTTAGAGGGTTCATTAATTTTTTAATTAAATTATTTAATTATTAATTATTTTATCTTATTCATTAATTAATTTATTAATTTTCTTATTTATTTATTTTTGACAAATTTCTTTCAGTTAATTCAACATCGACGAATGCACACAGGGGAGAAACCTCATCTTTGTCCACATTGCGCTTACAGAAGTGCGAGACGCGACAATTTGCGTAGCCACGTGAGAAGGGTGCATAAAAAGGAAAATCTTTATTGCGATACATTTAGTCCTCGAGGGATGTTGATTGCTCCAACGATAAGGGAAGTTGCAGCAGCTGTTCAAAGTCCAATCTCATCGCCTTCTTCGCCTTCTTCGAATCCGGAAACGGCCAATTAATTAAAAAAAAAGAAAAAGAAAATGAATTCAATATGCCTATAAATATAAAATGATCGTCCTCGCCGAAAGAGGATTTCCGTCCGACGTCTCCGTCGGAATAAAAAAAAAGAAAAAGAAGAAAAAAAAAAAGAAAATAACAGTTTTACACGTCCTAAATTTCGTCAATAAGCGATCTAGATGTTATTTAGAAATGGGAAGAAATTAATCCTCTTTTGATTATTTTTCAAAAAATTATTTCGGGTAAGTTATTTATTTTTTTTTTTTAATAATTAAATATTTGACAAATGAGAATTTTATCCCGAGGATATATTCTTCCTATAGATAGTTTAACAATTAGGCTAGTTAGAACATGCATGCATAATTTAATCTAAAAAAAAAATAAACTTTGGACCTTATAAATATATTCTTAAGGCAGTTGATTAATTGGTAATTAAAATTCAATATATATAATCGAGTCCCATGAATGTGGGGATAAAAGTTGAAAAAGAAAACTAAATTATGATTCAAATGCTGCGCCATGGTGCTAGAATATTTGTAGACTGGATAAATGGAGAAAGACTGAAATTGAAGATAAACTCGTATAGAGAGAAAAAAGAAATTTGTTTTTTCAAATTTTTTCGAGTTTTTTGTAAGAAAAATATTGTCGGCTATAGAAAAGACTGCGATTTTGCCAGAGATACCCTATTAAAAAGGAGAATTAAATAATTAATTAATCGTGTCCGTCCAAAATTTTTTCTATTTTCTAATTTGAAAAATATTAGCAATAAGAATTGGATATGAAAATAAATTAAATTTGAAAATAAAGATATTTTTCCTAATTGGCTATTTTTCAATATGGAAAATTTAATCTTAATTGATTTATTTCTCCTCATTGGTGCTACAAGATTTGAAGACTGAGTAGACGATAAATAAAAATTAATTCCTAGAAATTGATAATAATTATTTTAATTATTATTCTTTTGGGTTCTCTGGCATTTTGATAAAGGAAAACGGTGCTATTTTGCAAACGAAAAAAAAACTCGTTTTTTTCTCTAAGATCCTAATTAAAAATAATATTCCCTATTCTCTGAAAAATTTTCTGATTGTTATTGCAATTATTAATATTGAATTATTGCCTAAGATTCTTCCAATTTTTTATTATTATTCTAAAGCCTAATTATTATTAATTGTCAACTATTGTCTCATTAGAATCATTGTCGACTAGAATTATTTTTTCTTCCTTTTTAAATCAGGATTCATTTCCTGAAATGGTTGTAATGTCGACGACAACAATTATTTATAAAATAATAATAATAATAATAATAAAAGAGAGCCAACTAGGTATATATATATATATATATAAATATATAAATGTGTGTCAATTTTTAATGTATCATACAATATTTCATTCTAGTCAAATATCTTAAGGGATTTTTAAATAAAATTAAACGAGAAATGATCCAAAATACAGTGACTTAGTAAAATATGTACAGTTAAAAATTGTATTTATTTTTTGACATATATTTGTGTTGATATCGTTTTTCTGAGTTCAAAAAAATGGAAAAAAAATTTAAGTTTGGATCATTCCTCGCGCGTTTATATAAAAATCATTATTTATTAAATTAAAAAAAAAAGAAAATTTACTTCCGTCGATTTTAGGACAACTTTAACCCTTCGGACGTTTAATCTGATTTTTAATTTTAGATTTCTTTAACGAAATTAAAAATTGGAAATTAATTGAATTATAATAATTTGAGTAGAAAAATGATAATATTACAATTGAAAATAATTTTTAATTTGTACACAATGTAAATACTGAAAAAATTTATTTTTTTTTATTAATCAATTAAATTAAATCAGATTGAGCGTTTAGAAAGGTTTATTTTTGATCCATTCAAAGTGTATACGTCGGATTTTTTCCGAAAAACTCGCGAATTGATTTTTCGTCAAATTGCCTATAAAAAAAAAAAATATTTAACTAATTATATGTGTACACACATCTGTATAGCGGATAAACGAATAATATAGCAAAGATGTCATAAGTACGAATAATTTTTTGCTTTTGATATATATTGTATTCGAAATGATATTTTATATTTGTACGCGGTTTTATTGTATTGCGGCTCAATGCGCGCAATTTTATACGCATAATTTTACACACAATTGTTAACAATGACCGTCAATGAGTCATTCAATATTGAGGTGAAGAAAAAAAAAAGTACTATATTAATAATAATATGTCAATCGCAGAAAAAAAATGAAAAACAAATGCAATGCCAATTTCAATAAGCTTTGCAACTAAAAAAAAAATATTTTTCTTTTTATTAAATTTTATCGACTGAAATAACAAACTTTGTGACAAATGATAATTTTAAGGGCTAGAGCTTAAATTCCTAAATTATTGATAATTTTTTTTTATATTTAAAAAATTCTTTAACTTTTAATTAATTATATTTTTTCGTTTCAAATTTCTGTAAAATACTTTAAATAATTCTAATCAATTATTTCTCTCTAGAAATGATGACTTTCTTTTTTGAATAATTAATTAGTCGGCTTGTAATTTCATTCGATTTATAATGGGGTCTTATTCTAATAATACGATAATATTGTAAATTAATTACAGACTTACGATATTAAAATAATTATTATTCTATTATAAATGTTGTGCCACAATTTTACGAAAAAAAAATTACGTGCCAAAAGAATAAAAAATACAAAAAAAAACGAAAAAAAAAAATGGGAACTAGGATGAAAGTTTTGGGTGATTTTTTCTCCTTGAAAAATTTTTGACAAGTATCGAACACTTGGTGAAAAATAATCTTAGAAAAAAAATTTGACATTGTTTATTTTATAAAAATTAGATTTTATTTATAAATTTGAAAAATAGTTTTTAAAAAACTTTTTTTTTATATTTAGGGAAAAAATCTAATGGGGAGATTTTTTTTTACCAAGTGACTGGAGAAAAATTAGTTGTTATAATCTTTTAACTGTTGAAATTTTTGCTGTAGATCATAAGTGTCCTATAACTTATACCTTACATAAACTACATGATAATATATTCTATATTAATGTTTCCTAGATTTAATGTTTTAAAAGATCTCTTTAATGAAATCATGTTCAAAATAATTTTTCGTTAATTTTTTTTTCATTTCTACTCAATTTAATTAGAAAAAAAAAATTAGATTATGATTAAGAAAAATTTTTAAAAGTACAAATTGTTTTTAATTTCTTTTTTTTTGGAAAATATTTTTATATATTGAATAATGGACAAAAAAAAAGAGTACAAGTTTAATTTTCATTTTGAACGTGAAATTCAGATAAAGGATCTTTGTGAAAGGAACACGTCTTAACATTAATACAATCTAAATGTGATAATATATTTACTATTTAAATTATACAATGTAATAATAATTACATATATTATACAGATATATGTTACAACTATTGCACTTTACAGTATACATTTAAAGACAAAGTCAAATTCGTAAATTTTTTTTTCGTTTTTCAAAAAAATATCTTCTTTCAACTGTTCAAAAATAATAGTTTTCAATTAATTCGATTGATTATTAAATTATTAGACAATTTTATTAATAATTAGTTCGATTTAATTTAATTTATGATCAAATTTTGATTTAAAAAAAAATTACTGATTTAGTTAATAATAATTAATTATGCGCTAATAATTATATTTTCAGATTTTTAGTTAAATTTCGAGTCGAAAATTTGAGAATTATTAATTTTGAATGGTATTTTTTTTAGCGAACCGCAATCTTAACGTGAAAAAAAAAATTGTGCGTTACTCAATTATTATAAATGTACGTATATATATATTATAAATGTATGCGTGGGTGTGCCAAATTATTTTCTTCTAACTAAAGCTTCCTCCAATTCTCAATTGTTCCACAATTCTCTTCTCTATTCTCATCTTTCTCTTTATATGCCCTTTTTCCTAATTGCTCTCAGTATGCGTATAGATTGAAGAACAAAAAAAAAAAAAAGGAAGAAAAAAATGCACTTTACTCGTGAGAGACAATAAAATTGAAATAAAAATAAATAAACTCAAATGAAAGTAATTTTTTGTTTTTTAAAGAAACAAAAAAATTATTTATAATATAAAAGAAGTGACTACTTAAATTTTGTCAGTTTCTTCACTTAAATTATAAATAAATTTTTTTTTCCAAAGCCAAAAAAAAGCTTTTCACTTTTGTACAAAGTATTATTAAATTTACAAAAATTTCAATATTATTGTCTTTCATTGCAGTGATGGCATTTGAATGAACCATCAATATTACGTACGATTAAATGATCTTTAAGAAATTAAAACAAAAAAAAAAAAAAAAAAAAAAAAACTTGTCGCCATTGTGATTTAAGGTACAATGTCTCTGCGGTATTTTTTTCAAAAATCAGGTGCAAACAGAAAATAAATTTGGTTAAATTAAAAATTTACTGATTTTATTAATTATTAATAGATTAATACAGTGAAATAATTATTATTTTAATAAAATATATAAATATATAAAAAATGAATTTTTTTTTGAAAAAATGGAAATATTTAATTTTAATAATTAATTCTGATTGCGCCTGATAAAAGGAATTATTTACTTAATGAGAATTTGCCGATTTGTATAATCCAAAGTCGCCTGATTGACTTTGGTCACGATTAAATCGTATAAAAATAATAAAGATTTCAATAAAATTATGTTTCTCATTAATATATTGCATAGTTGTAGTAGTTTCGTGTATGTAAATTTTATTTATTTCTTTATTTTCTCCATTTGTTTAAATTGTATACACAAAAATTTTTTTGAAATCAAAAATTATATTTTTATTTTCTTCATTTTAAAATGAAAAATTTTTTTTATAATTTAAAATTTTTTCAATAGAATTTTTTTGTACAACAAATTTATAACACATTTTTTTTTGTTTTAGGAACAAAAATTTCCATCTCATGGACATCGTGGAATGGAGGATTTTTTTGAGAAAATAATTAATTCTTCTGACTTTTATACATATACATAAATCATTTTTTCACCGAGAATATATAATTAATGTGCAGAATGACTCATAATCCTTTCGGTTAAAAAGTACCTAATGTAACTGAAATTACATTTTAATGAAGTTTAGTATACTAAGTCTATTATAATTATCTGTTACACATTCCTTGGGAATGTAAGAATTGCGAAGGTGGATTATGTACACGCATATTTTCTCGGAATTTGAAAGCATTTTTTTTTTCGTTTTTTAAAATATGTTTTTTTCCATCGTGAGAAAGTGAATTTTTATATTTTTTAATTAATTTAATTATTTAATTAAATTAACTGTTACTTATTAATTAATAATTAATTTTATTAGCAATGATTTATTAATTAATAATTGATTTAATTAAAAATTCGATATTAGTAAATAATTAGTAAATTAATAATTAATTGTAATAATAGTTATTGATTAATAATTATTTATTTTAATTTAATGAATTATTTTAATTTAATTAATTATTTGACTGTTTTAATTGATATTTTTGAAATATTTTCTTTTCGAAGTTTCTTTGAACAATTATTTAGTGAAAATAGATTCGTTATTGAAATTTTCCTCTTTTTAATAATTAACGTGAAACTTTCATTTTCGTGATTATATTTAGTTATATTTAACCTAATGAATTTTTATGTGATTTACAAATTGCTCTATTAATATCTATTAATATCTAATATCTATTAATATCTATTATTTTATAAATGAAATTTTTTGTTTTTAAATATAAAAGAATTTTTTTTCCACGAAATTAAAATATGAAATTTAGATTCTTGGGCCTTAATTTTAAAAAAGTGTAAGCTGTATTTGCAAGTAATTTTAAGGTGAAGGATTAAAAATAATTTTTTAGTTAAAAAAATGTTATTAAAAACAATTTTTGATTTTATTAATTAAACAAATTTATTTTAATTTAAAATTTTAATTTTTAATTTTAGTATTTTAATTTAAAATTTTAATTTTTAAGTTTAATTTTTAATTTTTATTGAAATTAATTTTTGATTTTCTTTTTCAGTTGAAAAAAATCTGAGGATTAACAGGAATATTGGGATCAATTAAAATTCAATAATACTGTTATTATCAATTCGAAGCTGCGCATCGTACAACAATAAATGGTTGACAATAGTTTTTCTTTTTATAAATTACAATTTGAAAAGTTTACACTATAGTGGGAGTGACTCACACTGGATTCACTATCAGAATGGTATGAGTGTAATAATAAAAGTGGAAGGAGAATAAGAGGATGGTGTGGGCGAAATGGGGCGAGCAGCGAGAAGCCAGCAAAGCGAGTGCCAGGCCACGATGTTCAGTGCTTGGCTGTTATTCAATAAGACAGCACCCATCAGAATTTTCAATTTTACATGGATTCACACGTTTCATTCGTCTCATTAAAAAAAAAAATCTACCTACAAATTCATCGAAAAAAAAATCTCTAGTTAAATATTTTCATTGTTAAAAATTTCATCACTAAATCATCATCATCATTTTCAATGAAAACAGCTGTCAACATTCAGCGCTCATTAATAGTTTGTAACAGCTCCGAGTTGACTGACCCGGTACAAGAAATCGCTTTGAGTCTTATCCAAACACCAGAAGTTTCATAAAAAAAAAAAAAAACACGAAAGAAAGTAAAAAGAAAGAAGAAAAAGTTTTTGTTTTGTGATGCTGTTTGAATATTATCAAGGATTAGTGCTACTATAGTGTTAAGAGAAAAGAAGAAATGCGTCAGACTGCATGGATTCATCAATGACAAAGAATGTGTATTTTAATCTTTTTTTTTTTTTATATAAATCCTTGATCTGATTATAATAGAAGTGTGTGAGTGCAAAGTCATTTTTTACGAATAAATGTGAGTGTTATGAATTGAGAAGAAAAATTTTTTAAATATTTTTGTGTGGAATTATTTTGGAGCCTGTTTTGCACCCGTGATTTTCCGTCTGCGTGGAAAAAAAAGAGAGAAAGAGTCTCGAGAGAGGTCACAATGCCAAAGACGAGGATCAACGACCAGGTGAGATTTTTTTTTCCTATATTTCAAAATTTAATTTATAAAAACATTTTTTTATTGAAGATTCGTAGAATTAGTTTTCAGAATTAGAAAACGTTTCTATTTTATTTTTTTATGATTATTGAAATAAATTATTTTTTCAAATAGTTAATAAAAAAAAAACGATTTTTTTAAAATGTTTGAAATTTTATTTCGCGTATTTCAACTTTCTGTCGAACTTATTTGAAGCTTCTTGTACTTATCAATATTATAGTGACAGCACGCAAATAATGATAAATAGCATTATCCTATTGCGCCTTAAAATTATTTAAAGAGCCATTGTATCGAATAAAAAATAATAAAATTAAATATACTTAAAAATTTTTTATTTAAATAATTAATATTTGATTAAAAAATTCCAATTTTTGATTTCGATAATTTAAATCTATCAAAAGAATGTAATTTTTATTTTATCTCAAATTTATTTAGCAAGAATTTTTTTTTTCTTGTATTTTTTTAAATTCGTTAGATCATATTTCTATCAAATTCATTTACATATAATATGTTTTTATTATTTACATTCTTTGAATTTAAAATTCTTTATAATCTTCACCCGCTGATTCACTTTTAATTTAATAATTTAATTTTTCATTTATTAAATTAAATTTTCAATATTTTTCAATAAATAAAATTTAATTTATTATTTTTAATTTCGTTTATTAATTTTTTTTTACCTTTTTGAAAATATTTTTACCCTCTTTAACGAATTAAGTTTACTTAATAAAGATTTACAAATCTTACATTATCGATAAGCGACCTTATCAGAAATTTTTTTTTTTTTCATTACAGAAGAGCTACACACGAAGCGCAAGAAAAAAATTATCTCCGAGTTTCTATTTCTGATATTCGACACTTAATATAAAAATTTGTATATATATTTTTTGAAAGGAAATAAAAACAAAGCTTTTAAAAACCGGAAAGACATTTTAGAAGAGTAGACAGATGTGTGATTCATTCAGGATCGTATAATCAACAGATTACAAAACGTGTGTGCCATTATTTCAATAAAGAATAATGTGAGTGACTAATATTTATGTCAATAAATTGCAAATAATTTTCAGAGTTATTAATCGAATTCCTATTTTTTTTTTTCAACAGAGAAGAAATGATATAAAATAAAAAAAAATCATGATGGAAGTGAAACCGGTACCAAAACCAAGATCAATTCATTTGTCATCATCGATTCCAATTCCAGCGCCAAGAACATTACAAGTTGCTGTTAATAATTGTACGAGATCAACAAGTCCAAGTGAATCGAGTCAATCGGAAAAAAGTGACGACACAAAATCTCAAACGGAGACAAAAAGTTCGAATTCAGAATTTTTTAAAAATTTAAAAGATGAAATCTCAGAAAAAATGACAGTAAAAGGACGCGCTGTTATTTCAAGTACACGAAATGCAAGTATTCGTCTTGAAAAATCGGTGAAAAATTTAATAACACGTCGTCTTGCATCACTAAATCAAGATGATTTACAAGATATTGAGAGCAAGGTGAAAAGTCCAATTGAAGATGATCGTTGTACATCACTTCCGGCGAATGATATTTTTAGTAGTATTTCCTTTTATAGTCCATTGAAGACAAATTTAAAGAGTATAAAAAATGAAGAAGATCTCACTGGTGCAAGATATAGTCCACCGCCTCCTGTTTATCCACCACCACCACTTCCAGATGAATCAATTTACGATGAATTACAATCAGTTACATCGGGAAATAGTGGTAGTCGATATGATACACTGAGTTCAACATTTTCCGAAAGAGAACGTGATTTTTCCGAGCCATTTAATTTATTGAAATTTGCCCAAAATCATGCAAGTGATTCTGATCAGAGTCTAAATATATCTGATAGTCAAGAAGTGGCTAAAAAATTATCAAGATCAGATTCATGGACATTTTATGATGCTGCACAGGGAAAATCTGATAAGACTGAAGGTAATGATGAATTGGACAGAATATCTAGTGCCGATGAAGATGACAAGGAACCGCCAATTAGAAAGAGAATTTCTTCAAATTCGAATATTAGTCATGTGTCGATGCAAAATTCATTATACGAAAATTGGGTGTTGAAGAAAAATTCAAACGATGAGAATACGTTGAAGAATGAAGATAATTCACCATCAGGTATATTTTTACAATTATATAATAATAATAAAATGCTTGATCTGTCCTACTGTCCTAAGTTGAAGTTGGCCTTTTCTGATTTCACGTGTTTTTTTGAATAGTAATCTTATGACGTGTCAAATTTTGACAATTCTTTTTCTCATTTTTGCCAAAGTTGTATAATTGTCTTTCCAAATTTCGGAATAAGTTTCTTTAAAATTCCAAATGTGAAAATTCAATTCACGAAGCTGAAGTACACAACGTTTACCAACGAAATTTTTTTTAAAGTTGTATATTGATTCAAAAACTGTATACAAATACAAAAAATTTATGATGAGAAAAAAGATGCGCCAGGAAATTTCGTACAAGATAGTAATTTGAAAAAAAATTATTTTTAAAAATTAATTTTCAAGGTACCAGGGGCCAACGAATACCTATTAAATATTAATTATAAAAACACAGGCCTCGAATCAACATAAAGACACAAAAAAGTCGTTTTAGTCGATTTATATTCCCAAAAAAAGTGGATTTGTTTTTTATTTTAACAAAAATATTTTACAGATTTAAAAAAAAAATTTTTTTAATAATCTTTTCGAAGGGTTAAAGTTGAAATTTTTAGAAATAATTAAATTTCAAAAGATATTGTTAATTTTCAAACAATTATTAAATTTTACAGAACTAAAAATAATTTATCAAACAATTTTTGGAAAACATTTTTTAAATTTAATTGAATTTTCAAAGATTTAAAATTGAGATTTTTGAAATTAATTGAAACTTTAAGTGTTTTGTAATTAAAATTTTAGATGATTTCACTAAAAATTTATTAGAAAATGCGGACAAAATACAATAATTTGAAAATCATTTTTAATTGAAAAATAGTTTCAGATAGTTGAATTTTTAAAGAATATTCCTAATTTTATTTTTTTGTTTCAGGTGCAAGAAGAGAGCAATCAAAATCGGTTCTATATGAATTCGATCCATTCGCAAAGAATGAGAATAATGTTTACAGTAATTATGAAAATAATGATCTTCTGTTGTTGAAGGCATTTTTGGAGAACAATGAATCGGCGAGCAGTGGAGGAAGTGCGAATGATATAAGAGAAGAAGAAGAAGAAGAAGACGATATTCAAATAGAGGAGGAGGTTAAAAATGAAATTTTAACAATTCCACCAACGCCACCAAGACGATTTGATTCATTACCAAAAAATGAATACGACGAAGTTGAAATGGTTGAAGTACCTGAGAAATTAACGAAAAAAAGTCCTGCACTATTACCAAAATTGGCACATCTTGCATCGAGAAAACAACCAGCTGTACCGCCAAGAAAATCGGCAATTAAAAACAATAATAATTTATCGACTAATAAATCACTTTCTGATACTGTTGAGGAGACAATTTTCAATAAATCATTAGCAAGTGGTGCAATTGTAAAAAATATCGAGGAAAAACGTACAAGTGTTATGCAAAGGCTAATGAAACCGAATAATATGATAAATTTTGTGAAAAATGGCAGTAAATTATTGTCAAGAAATAAAGAATTAGTTGAAGTTAGTGTGAAAAGGGTTAATTCGAAAAAATTGGAAAGACCAATAACATCATTGGGAAATCAAAATCCACCGAGTCATAGGGGTGTAATTTATAGATCTGGTGTTGGTATTGAAAGAGCAAAAGATTTAGTTTCAAGAGCCGCAGTTTTAATTGATCAAAAACTATCGTTTTACAGTGATAAAAGTATGTCAACATTGAAGGAAGTCATTAGTCTCGAAAAAATTCACAGTATTCATCTGTTACAGGATGTCAAGTGAGTTTTTTTTAAATTTATAAAAAAAAAAATCAAAATAATAGTAATAAAATCAAATAAAAATAATAAAATCAAAATAGTAATAATAATAACAAAATCAAAATAATAATAACTCAAAAATAATAAATAATTTAGCAAAAAAAATTGAACGCAATTTCTTTGCTTATGGAATTTGCCTTTGAATATGATATTTTATTCATAAATTCATTTTTGACCTGATAAAATCGGGAATGTATAAGTAAAATTGAAAGAAATATAACTCATTCATTATTGGAGTATAAAATATAATGTCAAACGCGGAAAAGGATTTAATATATTTTTATCGCTTTTTGTGATAAAAGCTTCTATTATTGAACTAGTTGAATTTCCTGATATCAATATAATATGACCTTTTTAGTCTATATATCACTTGTTTTCTGTGTTTTTTTTTTTTAAATGTACGGTTTAAAGTTCCGATTTATGATACACAAGGACAGAAAATAATCTTCAATGTGTATTAAAAGAGAGAGTTTATTCCCACGAATGTATAAAAGATTGTTAATTAATTTTTATTAATGTAGAGGATCTTTCAATTTTTTTTTCCTTTTTTATTTAGTGCACACAATGATGGTCATTCAATTTTTTTTTTCTAATTATTATTTACCCGCATGTACTTCCTTTCTGCTTTGCTTTTTTCACAAGGGGTATATTTTCAAATGCGAAACCGGAACCCTCATCATTTATTTGCGCGAAGAGTTATAATTTGATATTTGTAAATGAGCAACGAATCAGAAAATAAATACCAGGGCGTACTGCAATTTTTGTTTATTAGCATCTGATTAAGTAATGAAATTACTATTTTTTTGCTTTGAAATTGTTTTATTGTTAAACAAAAGTAATTATAAAAATTAATAAATTATTATTTTGCATTTTTTTTTTAATTCTAATTTTAATTTTTTATTTCAATTGTAAGTTTAATCTTTGATATTAATTTTAATTTTGTATTTCAATTTTAATTTTAATTTTTTATTTCAATTGTAATTTTAATTTTTGATTTTAATTTTGTATTTCAATTTTAATTTTAATTTTTTATTTCAGTTGTAATTTTTTACTTCAATTTTAATTTTAATTTTTGTTTGTAATTTTTTATTTTAATTTTTGACGTTAACTTTAATTTTTGATTTTAATTTTAATTTTCGATTTTTAGAGTAGTCGATGGCGAAAATGTTCACTGCATCGCAATTCATTGTGAAGAACGACCCAGGGTTCATGTTTTTTATGCAAAAGGTATTACGGAAAGAAGAATATGGGCACAAAGAATTTTAGAAGCCATGACTCCTGTGTTCCCTATTAAATATACCTCATTGTTGACAAGAGCTGGCTGGGCTTATTTAAAGGTAAAATTTATTTTCCTAAATTTACTAAAAAAAAAAAATACAAAACTAAAAAATTGTAATGAATAAAATAAAAAATAATTATTATTAATAGATGCAAGTAAGAACAAAGATAAATGAATTAATTGATAAAATTATATTCAGAAACAATATAAACGTGATGAAACTGCAGAATATAGATTTTTTTTTTCTTCTAAAAGGCACGTAGTGCAAATTTCATCATGTGAAAGAATTTAACGTAATACTTTTTTAATTTGATACTCATTAAAAAAATGTTTATTTATCCTTTTTTTTCTCTATGAAAATATTTGAAAAGATTTACCGGAAACTGTGACGGAAAAAGAATGTATTTTTAACCAAAAAAAAAAGTCGGAAATGTTTTCAAGTGATAGAGAAAAAAATGATTATTTAGTTTCTAAAATTAGCCACTCATTATTTTTTTTAGGAAGGTGTCACGGGCTCGTGGTTTCCGGCTTGGGTTCTTCTTCATCAAAGAACATTGGTCTATACACGAACATTAAATCCTGTTGTTTTGGAAAAAATTGATCTCCGAAAAGCTCGTTGTATAGGTGAGTGAATAAAAATAATTTTAAAAATACTATTTTTAGTTGAAAAATAAGAGAATTTTTCTTTTTTAATTATTAAATTCTTTAGATTAAAAGTGTTGTTAATATTTGAAAATTTGTATTTTCACGTTTGAGAGAAAAGTAGATCAGTTACAGAAATGAAGAGATAAATTCTGATGAGACAGCAGTTTTTTTTTTTTTTTTTGCTTACGTTGTAAAACATTTTTATTCGTTACACTTTAAAAGTACCGTTTAACTTTCAACTCTTTTAGTCTAATCAACGATCATTGCTTTCTGCAAAATAATAATAATAATTGCTTATTAATGTAACCTTGAGACTGATAAATTACGGATCCATTAGTGTATCTTCAGAAACAACAAAAAGAAATCAGTTTTTTAAAAATATTTCTTCGCGAGGCAGAAATTTGTTTACGAATGAATAATTTTTCAATGGAATCGAAAATATTTGATATGTAATAAATTAATTAATTACTTTTCAATTTGTATTCACATTTTGATGTTAAATTTTAATTTTTAGGAAAAAAAAATAAATGAAAATTACAATTAAATTACAAAAATTTAATATATTTTGGAAATATTTGAAGTGTTTTATTTTATTTCCAAACCTCAATTATTAATAGTAATTATATAGTGGAAGTCTGCGCTTAATGATTGCGCAGCTGAATAATATGCTTTATGAATCATTCTGTATTTATCTTATTCTGTATAGACCTCCAGTGAATAAGACAAACGCGATATTTTATTTAAAAAAAATTGTAAATAGCATTTTAAGTTTTATATTTCCTAGTTCTATTTTTGCTGAATATGAATGTATATTAAATTTCAGACGCAGTGCATCTAAGTTCAAGTTTATATATAAAAGCAGTTCATTTGATATCGTTAGATAGAAACCTAGAATTTTTTTTTTTTTTTTTTTATATTATTCAAATGATCATTTTTGATATTCTTATTTCTATTCATAACAGATAATAAATATTTTCATCTCTACTAAAATTTATCTTTAGTTTACCAATAAAAATTTTTATTCAAAAATATTTTTTTTTATTTAAAAATATTAATATTTTATTTTTATTTGAAAATATTAATATTTTTTAAAATTTTAATTTATAATTATTTAAAATTATGAAATTTTAATTGACTTACTTTTAAAATTTATTGAATTTAATAAATAAATTGAAGAAATTAAATTTAGAAAATTATTTCAGTATTAAGAGAGCAAGATGGTCCGAAACCTGAAGCTGGAAATATTCCTGTAGTTGTTGTGGATGCTGGTGGTTCTGGAGCACTTCATTTAGTGGCACCTTTATCAAGTGAGGCTGCTGCATGGAGACACGCTTTTTATCAGGCTGCGACAAATTCTGGTCCTGCTTTAAATCAACAACAACTTAATCAAGATAACGTGCCTGTCATTCTTGATAAATGTATCAACTTCATCTATGCTCATGGTAAGTCTCAGAGAAAAAATTGTTTATAATATCTGATCATTAAAAAAATATCTCTGACTGAATTTCAATTTAATTTTTCATAGATGCGTAATAATTTTTAATATATAGGTCATTTTTCGATTTTTTTTTCTTAATTACCTACTTTTTAACGATTCTTAAGAATATATAAATAATATTTTTTTATTTATTATTTCATTATTTTTAACGATACATTTATTATTAATAGATTTATTAATGTTTTGTAGAAAAAATATTGAAAAATTGCTTCACTTTGAAAGAAAAAGAATAGAAAGAGATTTTATTTTTATTTATCTTTTGTATATATCTGTTGATTTATTAATTTTCAGTCGATCACTATTGACAAATCTAATTTTCTTATCTGACCTATTCTTGCGATTGTTTTATCATTTATATCGCTGATTAATTTGTTTATTTATGAACTACTGACATTATTTGCCTCTTTTTATATTAAATGCAATTGTTATTTTTTATATTCTAATAATAAATTATTCTATAATTTAATTTTATCTCTTAGATTTTAATTTAAAATTTTTTTTATGTAAAATAGTAGTTTTTATTTTATTGAAATTTACCCAATTTTAATTGTCGTATTTATGTTTGTTTTTGAAATCATATAATCGATAGGAAGAAATTGTTCTTGTGTTATATTATTAAAAAAATGTGTGTGAAATATTTTTATGACAAAGGATGTTAATAATTATTGATGCAGTAGTTGAAAAGAATTGTCTAAAGAATATATTAGTCTATAATTACATAATATGACAATTATATTGTTTGCGGCCTTGAAATATAAAAACTTGAAAAATAACTTGAGAAATATTTTTTTTATAGTAAAAATTTAATTTTCTAAATTTTTTTCTTATGTGAAACAATTTACATATTTTATTATAATTTTAATTTAAGAATTTCTTATTTTATTTTTACAGAACAGTTTTGAAAATAAACAACATTATTAAATAAATAATAAAATAAATAAAATATTATAAAAAAAAACTTTATAAATTGTTCTTAATTTTTAAATTTATCTCGAAATAAAAATAGAAACAGAAATTGAGAGGAAATGTTTCATTGAGATAAGAAGTATATTATATAGTGAAAGATATAATATACTGATGACTAGATTATGGAAAATGGCGAATATTATTTATTCTTTTTGTAGGAATAATGACAGAGGGCATTTATCGTCGAAGTGGCTCAAGTAGCGCAGTTGTCAAATTATTGGAAGCTTTCAGAAGAGACGCTTGGGCTACACAAATTACAAAAGATTTCTATTCAGAGCACGATGTTGCAACTGTTTTGAGAAGATTTCTCCGCGACTTGCCAGATCCATTATTTCCATCAAAAATTCACGATCAACTTTGCAGCACAATTGGTAATAATAATTTTTATTTCTATTATTTTTTATAAAAAAAAAAGAAAATTAACGTCAAATTAAATATTTAATTTACATTTACTTATTTAATATTTAATTACTTAATATTTAATGTAAAATTTAAAATTTTTTCATTCTAAAAATAAAAAATCAATGAAGTATATTTAAAAAAATATTTCATTAAATTTATAAATCATGTTACAAAATTTTAATCTCAAAGCGTTTGAATAGAAATTAATTGGTTTCAGTCTATAAAGAAAAGTCAAAGGAGTCTATTCATTAAAATAGTCTATTACTATGTTTATGAAATTTAATTACAATTGATTATATTCCTCAATTTCGAAGAATCAATACTAATGCAATAGATATGATCCCAATTTTTTTTATTACTTGCAATTATATAATTTTCTAAATAAATATTTATTTCATTCTATATTTGGATTTTACAAATTCCTTAACACAATTATGGTACATTTTTACATAATTTCTCCTCTTATGATTTAATATTACTTACTTATTATTATAATATAATTATTATATATAAAATAAATAGGTATATTATATTATTATTATATTTTTCTATTTTTGATAATTTGATAATTTCTTAATTTGACTAAATTTTTCGTTTGAGTTAAAATATAAAACATTAAACTTTAAGTATATTTAAGTGTTGATTTAATCAAACACAAGTTTCTCGTCCATCGTGACGATGATTCATACACCAATCATTGAAGGACATCAATAACTTTCGAATCGAATTATTTTTTTAAAATCAGCAAATAGAGAAATAATTTCTTTTTTTTAAAAAAAAGAAAAAAGAAAGTAGAATTAAAAAAGAAATTTAATTATTTTAATTTTTAATTTATTTTTAGATTTAACCAATGATGAGGAGAAAGTGACGACCTATCGAAATCTTCTCACAAATTTGGATACCGTTACAACAGCGACACTTCATAGAATTCTTGAGCATCTACATTGTTTGACGCGAAAGAGTTCAAAAAATTTAATGACCGTTGATAATATATCGGCAATATGGGGACCAACATTAATGCACGCCGGTGGAAATAGCGCCGAGGATTGGAATCGTTCAGAGACAAAAGTTGTTGCCGATTTAATTCGATTGTATCCAAAATTATATAAATTATCTGCCGCTGATCTTGCGAGAGAGGCAAAAATATTGGAAGTACTTGAACGTCATCATATTTCGAATAATGGTTTACGCGGTGCTCCATCCGGTGATTTGAAGATATGGATTTATCTTTTATCGAGAGAGGGCGAGTGTGTAAATGTCACGGTTAGTGAAAATAATATTTGCTTTTTTCTGTATGAAAAAGATAATTTTTTTTTTTTTATAAAAAAAAAGATAGTATTGTTAATTATTATTCATTTATTGTATTTAAGTATTGTAATTAAGGATTATTTAAAACTGCAGATTGGACCACAAAAAACTGCCTTTGATATTTGTCGAGAATTCGGTGATAAAGTCGGCTGTGCACCACATGAACTTTGTTTAGAGGAATACGATCTCGCAGGTGCTTTGGAGAGACCACTTCATCACAGTGAAAGAGTTTTGGAAGTTGTTGCCAGGTGGGGATATTGGGATCCCGAGGACAGAAAGGACAATGTTCTCATTCTCAGAAAAGATAGACTTTACAAGGATATTGTACCTTTAGTAAGTTTATTTGCATTTTTTTCGTTAAATAACTATTTTTGATTTTTTCACAAAAATTTGGTTTAGAAAATCATTTTTTGAATTCTTTTTATCAATTTAATAATAGTTTTATTTATTTTTATTTATAAAATTTGTATTTAGTACATGAATTTCGCACAGAAAGAGAGAGAGAGAAAAAGAGAAAAATGGGAACAGTTGAGAATTGAAATGAGGTAGAATTTGAATTAAATCAAAAAGGCAAATGAATTAAAGCTAAAGAGGTTCAGGGTCATGTATGTTTGAGAACTTTTACGAGGGTGAAAACTTTCCCACTATATAGTGTATTTATACTGGAATAGGGCGGATCAGATTGCGTGAGTCAGAGAGAAGATGAAAGAAATACTTTGCCATAGTGAAAAACAGGATGTAACTCTAATTGGACTTGACCGAGTGCTTCGTAGCTTTGAAATGTGTCAATTATTTACGCATGCACTCTGACAATGTTAAATTCTCAACGCAAAAAAAAAAGAAAAAAAAAATGAGACTAATATTTCCTTCAGGATCAAGTAATTTGTCATTTAATATTTTTTTCAATTTTTTTGCAGGTGAAACCTCCCATGACAATTTCAGGTGAATTAAAATTTGCCGATACAAAAACGAAAAATTGGAAAAGTTATTTATTTGAATTTAGTCAGGCAAAACTTTGTTGTTATAAAGATAAAGTTTGCTCTATAAAATTGCACGAATGGAAAATTGAAGACATCGTTTGGTATTTGGGCCATGAGCCAAAAAGAAATCCACAGATGGGGTAAATATAGATTCAATATTTTGCGAAAATACTAATTTTAGAGAGAGGGAAAATTATATTTAGAAATAATAAATATTATATAAAAATAATAAAAATAATAAAAAATATAAAAATATTAATTAAATTAATAAATTGTATAATTTTAATATATTAAATTTTTGTTCTAGTTGGTCCATTACTTTCATTTTGAAAAATAATAAGCCAACAAGGTGAGTAATTTAAATAATTAAACTATAAATAAATAGAACTAAGATGAAGAGAATTAATTTGCTTATTTGTAGATGTAAGGAAAATCCATATTTTGGATATACTTTAGCGGGTGCATCAAAAGACGATCAGTATAGATGGTTGGCAGCAATGTTGTTTGGCGAATATCAATGCAACTTGATTCCATCTGCTGTTAATTTAATGGATGCTTAATGTTTATAAAAAAAAATTATAACGAGCCTTTTACTTGCCTTAAAAAGCGTTTTCAATATTTACTCAATTCAATTGTCTACGAGAGGATTAAGTAACTGTTTTTATTATTATTATCATTACTATTATTTTAAGTGTAATTAAATTTTAATTGTAATCGACTGAGAAACCAAAAAAAAAAAAGAATTTGGTAAATAATTTTTAATATTTGCTTATCCTCGTGGAAAGCATTTTATGTTGTTTTCGTTGAAATTAAAAATAATCTCGTTTATATTATATATAAATTTAAATTTGTTTTGATTGTTTCGATATTTTTAAAAATATATTAAAATGAAAAAACTATTTTTTTCTTTGAAAAAAATTGATATTTTAAAATTTTATTGTTATAAATTATTATAGAAATATATGCAATTATTTCATTGTAAAATCAATTTTTGTGAAACATTCCATTCCAATTGACTGAAATTTATTTATTTTTTTTTTTAAATTATAAATTCAAAATTTTTAATAGGTGCGTTTTATCTCGTAATAAAAAATATTTAAACAAAAAAATAGGGATTAAAATATAGTTTTTTGGGGAATTAACTTTTTGTCAATTTTTGTCCTTTTAAAGGAATTTTTTATAAAAAAAAAAAATGTTACAATATTTTTGAAAGTATTATTTATTAAAATAAAAGTATATTAATATCAATCGTTCGTTTTTTTATAATATGTACAGGCTAGTGAGCATTATTCTCTAAATATCGATATATTTAACTAAGTATTAATTAAGGTACACTCGTATTATTCTTTGATGATTATTATCGTAATACATTATAACTTTGTAAAAGCGTTTAATAAATACAAATATATATATATATATATTATAATTAAAGGCATTTTGTTACAGAAATTAAAAATTCTCTTTGGATTTATTTTTCCAGTTGAATTTCTGTAAAGAATCCCTTGAAATAATTTTTATTTCATATGCGAATATGTTTCATTGAAAATTTCAAATTGAAAATTTAAAAGAATTTATTTAATTTAATTTATGTTAAATTTTAGAAAAATTTATAATTTCATTTTTAATGATAATGATTTTAATGTTAAATTAAATTTTTAATGAAATTTTCTGTTTTTTCATGATTTCTGAAATCTTACATTTGCATAATTTATAATAAAATTGATATACATATTTTTTGTCATAAAAAAATATCAAAAATAGTAAAAATGAAATTTTACAAAAAATAATTTTAATTTTAATTTGCAGACTGTTAAAAATTCAACTGCAAACATTTAAATTTACTTCTAGGGATATTAATTTTTTTTTTAATTATATGTAAAATTTACACGTGCACATGAATTCTCATTTTGTCAGACATACATTACATTTAAAAATACTGAAGTTCTTGCTAAATTGTAACATTCGGATGTTTGAATTATAATATTGATGAGTAAAAAAAAATCTTTTAAAACTTTTATCACTTTTTGTTTTTTTAAAAATTACTAATAAAATTAATTTTTAATTTAATTCCATATTCCATACAAAAGCTACTTTTTGCAATTAAAACCCGTTTTAGTGAACCAGTGACAATCTAACTATTTAACAAGAAATTTTCAATTAAAAAAAATATATTTAAATTAATGAATAATAATAAAAGTTTTTGTAATAATTAAATATTTTTCAAAATAAATTAATTTTAAAAAAATGAATTATTTTTCCTCAAATAAAAAAAAAAATTTTTTTTTTATGGAATAAAATGATAAAAGTATTAATTTTTTTTTTGTTCGTCAACTTCTTAAACAACATAGGCCTCAAATAAAATATAATTCCGTCGAATTTTCGACGGCCATAATGGACGTCATCGTCCATTATGATTTGGATTATAAATTTGTCTAGAATTCAAACTACTACCTGCTGAATTAATATTACTTCTCACTTGAAAATATTGTGGTTTTTGCTTTTGTGAATTCCAATGTAAATAAGAATACCATGTGGCAACAATAATTCCAAGTGCATTACACGATGCAGAAAAAATTAAAAGATATGTAAATAAATTATTGACCTCGGAACATGTGAGATCGTAATATTTAAGTATTGGCTCACGTGTGAGCGTTGAATTATTAATAATTGTTCCACAAACACATGATCCTGAACTTATGAGACTTGTCGAACTGCATTCAAGTCCTGAGAGTCGTACAAGATGAACTATTGTTGCAATACAAACAATTATGCAAGCAATGGCCGCCACAATTGAGAGAAAGGCACTTAATATCTGTGGAATGGAAAAAGAAGATAAAAAAATAAATCCCTCGTTATAATGAAACAAATATTTTTAAAAAAAAAAAATAATAATAATAATAGCAGTTTTTGCAAACCTTTGTTGTGGTCAGACAAAAGCCAGGACTCATTCTTGGGTATTCTTTTTTGAAGCAGCACAATAGACATATTCCAAAACTGCCGGAGATGAAGAGCTAAAAAAAATATTTTCTATTTAAAACTAGAAAATTAATTAATAATTAATAATAAATTAAATATTAATATTAAATAAAAAATTAATATTCAATTTATTATACCTATTATTTATTTTTATTATTTTATTAAATATTAATTTTTAATATAAACAGTAATTTTATCAAAAATAGTAATTATTTGTTATTTATGTTCCCGGAATGGTTTTTTAAAAGTTCTATTAACAAAATCACATTACGATTGCAGAACTTTCACTGTGGTAATTAGGATTATGTAAAAAAAAAAAAAAAAATTACTAAGAACAGATAATGAGACTTTTTCTCTTACAGGTAAACCGCTCCAATATGGATTGTCGATATCTTGCAAACTGGGCGTCCATAAAAGAAGAAATAATGATAAAGATGTTATAGTTATGCCGATGAACATTTGCATCCCCGCCAATGATTTTGCTAAACAAGGATGACCGAGAAGTGCTGGCTTCGCTTTTCTTGGTACTGTAACAATAAAAAAAAAAAAATGTAATAAATAATAATTTCAAAAAAAGAATTTTAAATTAATTTATAAATTAATTTTTTATAATTGTAAATTATTTTTAATTATAATAATTATAAATTGAAAATTAATCATATTTTTTCTTTATTTAATTGTGGGTATTGCATTTATTCATTATTTTTTAATTAATCATTAAAAAATTATTTTAATTTAATTATAATAATTGTAAATTGTAAAATTCAAATTTTAAATTCTAAATTATAAATTGTAAATTGTAAATTACAAATTATTCATAATTAAAAATTAAAAATTATTTACAATTATAATAAAAAATTATATTTATAATTTAGATTTAAATAATTTTAGTTGCCAATTATTATATTAATTTTAATTATTTTTTTCCAGTTTCATCAATTTGGAGATTTATGGAAGAATATGGAAATTTGATAATAGAATTCTTTGGGAATTTTTTTTTTTTATGAATTTAAAGAGAAAAAAAATTTTTTTAACGGGGTGTCCCACTTTCACTCCGTTGCACATTATCTAGTGTCCTATGATCCAAGTCTATCGATATCCATGTGAAACATGATTTCTCAGGACCCCACGTATGGGACTTAAAGGAAAGGTGAGTTTTATAATGACCCCGATGTCCCTCCCTAGATGGTATCTCGTCCAACAACCCGGATCGTCCTTGACTTATTGACTTGTCTTTAAAAACAAAAAAGAAAATTTCTACTAATCCCATTATACCAGGGAACGCGGAAGTAGAAAATTTTTTTTTCAAAAAAACTGCGAAAGAATCTCATTCAATATATTTATCAAATAAAAAAATTATCACAAAATAATTATAGAAATAAAAATAAAATTGTAAAATAATATAGTCAGAGAAATTATTATTAAATAAATAAAAATAAATAAATATAAATAAAAATTAATAAAAATAATAATCACACAGAATAATGGTAGAAATAAAAAAATATAAAATAATATTGTTAAAGAAAAATTATTTAAAATAAATAAAAATAGTAAAAAATAAAAAAAAAGTATGTTTTTCTTTTTTCTTGGCTTAAATTAATGTAACACACCAGTTGGTCCGAGTTTCATTATTTCGCTCGAACAATCAGAAATAATACGCGGATTTTGTGGCTAAAGAAGATTTTACTTAGAATTCATCTCACAGCGATAATTTCCCTTTGACAACGAAACCTTGCAATTGATCATGAAGGCGTAAATCCTCTCAAAAGAAATACTATTGAAAATAATCCAAAATATATAAAAGGGTAGAAAAAAAAACGTTGGGCAGATGTAAAAATTTTATCATTTCTTTTAATTTTAAAAATTTATTTTATCTATATTAAAATAATTATAAATATAATATATAATATAATATATAATAATTAATAATTTGTAAATTAAATTTTTTAAATTTTATCCAATTTTTGTAAATTCTTTTTTGAAATATAAGGAAAAAAATAATTATGAGACTGTTTTTCTTTTTTTTTATATTAATATTTGTTTTTTTATTTTTAGGTTCATGGGAAAAAAATAGAGGAGGGTTCTTAATCTTAATGATGAATAATGGATCCTAATAAAAATTGCATTAGGGATGATGCAGACATTTCAAATATTCAAGGAGGTGAATAATCGTTTAATCCCCGCAATTATATTCTCATCACGTTTTCTAAGCGTTAAAAACATTTCTTTCTGACTCTTATTTTTTTTACTTCTTTCTTTTACGCGCAATTATAAATAAAATTTGATCCTTTAAATTTAATGATTCAAATTATTTTCATTATTAAATTTTTTCTAATTTTGTTAATTTTAATTAATTTAAATATTATTTTTTAATTTTATTATTATTTTCAATTATTATTCGTATTATTATTTATTATTATTATTTTTATATTTTTGTTTTATTTTTTTTTATTTATATTCGAAAAATTATTAATCATAAATATTTTTGATCTCATTTCAGAGATAATGTGGGAAACATGTGTTGCTGTGATTAAAAAATAGTTTGCCAAAAGAATTTATGGAATTTAAGGAACAAAAAAAAAAAAAAATTGAAAACAATGTAGGTGATAAAACATAGCAGACAGGTCGGTGAACTTACGGGGGCAACGCGTAATATGTACGTGGGATCACATCAATATAAGATACAGGTGAAATAAATTGAGAAATATTTATCTGATTTTCATTTATAAAATATAAAAAAAAAAAATAATTTTTTTTCTTCATTATAAATTTAACCCTTGATAATTATTATATGTATACCACAATTTATTTATATAATTTTATCCCCTTTTATATAATTTTTTTTTAATTAATAAAAACCAGCCTATAAATATTAAATATCAATGGATGGAAATTAAATTTTTTTTTTTTTATAAAAAGAACAGGTGAGCCTATAAATATTAAATATCAATGGATGAAAATAAAATATTTCCGGCTGATGGATTTTTAATATACGAGAGAGCGAGGATGTGCGCAAGGATTACAACTGTTATAATAATGATGATGATGATGAGGTGAACGAGAGTTTTTTTTTTTTTTTGTTGATTTTATATTTTTGCTCGAGAAATTATATAAAAATATAGAAATTTATTTTTATGATTAAAAAAAATAAAAAACAACAAGGAAACTGTCGTAAATTCGTCCGACCTACACACATCGTAAGGATAAAGGCTTTGGATGTGAGTTTATATCACACACGGTGGCCCCAATACATGTTTAATGCCATTAATGCTCGTAAGTACAAGTTTGCAATTACCTTTTTGTTACGCAATTCTTCACATTGTAAATTGTGAAAGATATACAGTCAACTTTTCACTGTCATTTTCACAATGTTCCCATATAATTTTTTTCATTAATATCAATTTCAAAAGCAAACCAACGATATATATTCTAAATTAAAATTTTTTTTATTCCTATAATTAGAATTTATAATATTCTTAAAATAAGAATTTTTCATTTAATTAAAAATAATTATTAATGAAATCAAGAATATTTTTTTCTTATTGTTAAAATTGTATTGTAAATAAATATTAAATATTTTTAAATATAGGGAAAAAAACAGTGAGCTATTTTTTTAATTATGATGTATTTTTTCAAGGGATGGAATAATAAAATGAAATTTCGAAATATAATATTCTGATGCAAAATGCAGATACTTTTCGCAGGCAGGTTGTGCATTTTAAATAAAAATGATTCACCGCGTGAAAACCGGAATAAGAGAGATAGACTGAAAGAATTTCCGGCTTGGCAATTTCCGATTCAACACACATTTTAGTCCATATAAATTTTAAAATAAAATATCGTTAGCAATTAATTGTTTCTATCAATTTAATAATTACATTTTTTGTATCAGATTGTATTTTAATTTTTGCATTTAAAAATTGTTTTTTAATTAATATAAACAAAAATTAAATTCTTTAATAAATAAATAAAATTGGTTTCTTTAAACAGTTTTTAAATAAAAAATATTTTGCTAAAACTGTTTTTGAATGGAAAAATTTTGTTTTTGTTTTAATTACAAAGTATAGTTTATTTTTGGACTAAAAACCGTTTGAATAAAATTGCAGTCCCATAAAAAAAAAGAAATAAAGAGAGAAAATCTGAAAAAAAGAAATTTTCATCAAAGATTAAATTTGGCTTCAGTCTATAGAAATACTGTGTCACGATGTCAATGGGCCGATCCAAAAATAAAATAGAATGTGCAACAAAGTACAGCTTTAATTACAAAAAAAAAAAAAATTTATGACAATTTTGGTTAATTTTTTTTTTGACTTTTTTTTTAACAATACATTTTTTTTAAATAATTTTTTTGTATTTTTGGAATTTGTTTGAAAAATTATTTTTTTACGTTTACGTAATGAAGACATCATTTTTGAAAGAAAAATTCTATTTTTATTTAAATTTTACTGTGCAAAATTGTTAACTTCCTATTTTTTTTTTAACTTCTTAGAATTTCAATTGCAGAAACCCTCTCAACCGTAGAGCGCGATTATGTAAGATTTACTTTACAAGTTTTTGTCCTTTAACTTTTATCGATATTATTAATCAATTTTTTTTTATATTTTTCAATTTTCACATCTATTTATTACTAATTGATGGATTTATTTTTTCATTTCCGTTATTTAATGTATATTTTTTATTTTAATAATTCTTTAGTAATATTTAATTTTCATATTTTTTTTATTTCTATTTTATTTTTGTTTTATTTTCTATTTTTAGTTTTTTTATTTATTTTTTACAATTTATTGTTTATTTCAATTTATTTAGTAATTAACAATTTTTGCATTGTTCATTATTCTTGTTATTGAATTAATTTAAAAAAACAATGATACAATGATTGTTGTAAATTTTTTATTACTATACGTTTTAAATCATTTTTTAATTTTAAAATTATTAATTAAAATTTTAATTTATCAGTTTAATAGACAATTAATTATTGATTTTAATTTTATGCCTGACATAAATAAATATTTAAACAGGAGTCAATATTAACCGCTTATAGTTGTTAATAAATATTAATTCCAAAGAGGCTTTTATTTTTTTTTTTTTTAATAAGATCAAAAAAAATGTTTAATTAATTTATCCGTTAAATTGCATGTAATTTTATATTTGATTTACGGTAAAATCAAGTTGCAATAATGTGAATAAAATAAATTTTCTATTTTCTGCTGTGTCATAAATATAATTTTGTTTTAATCATTACTTGAAAATTTTTTAATAATATAGTGTGTATGTATTATAATTTTTTTTTTTTGCAAATCTTTATAGTGAATGACTAGATGTTTCGTGTGACTCATGATTCAATCACCTTTTCGTGATTAATAAACATATATATATGGCATTCTCTCATTGATTGAATTGATAAATAACAGTAAATAATATAAAAATAATTTTTCAAGCTTTTGTATGTTAATGACAAAATTCATTTAACGCAAAAATTATATGGGAATCATTAAGGTGAATGACAGCTTATTAACTTTCAGGTAGTTTAAAACTCGTTACTGTACTCTTATTTATTTCAGATTTTTTTGATGTGACAAATTGTCAAATGTAGATAAAATTGATTGTTTCTTGTCTAGTAAAATCAAAACCTGAGTTTTTCACCGAATTTTGAATTCAAATTTTCAAACGTTAATTTTTTAACAATTTTTTTTTTAATTGGAAGATTATTATTTTTGAATGGTGAATTCTTTTTGTGATAAAATTATTTATATTATTTTTGAATGGCGAATTCTTTTTGTGATGAAATTTTTTTTTAATTATTATTTTTGAATTTCTTTTTGTAATGAAAAATTGTTTCCTTATTATTTTTGAGTGGCAAATTTTTTTTCGAAATTTATGAAAAAAATAATGAAACTTACAATTTCCAGTTCGATGGAGAACAATCATTCGACTGTGTCTAAGAGAATTTCTCGTTGGTGTGTGTCTTCCAGCGATTTGAGCCGCTGCCAAATTCACTGGAACTGTCGTTGACAAGCAATTTGCCATTGAGGGTGCTCTCCCTAATTCCTTTTCTTTTTCTGATCGATACATTTTGCCGATATTGCCGGTCGAAACTGCTCCTGAAAAAATCCCGATAATCAAGGTAAATTTCAAAAAAAAAAATTATTTTTTCAATATTTATTTATTTACACACAAAGTCAACTTATATAAATTATTAATTTATAAATAATAATTTATTAATAATAATAATAGTTAATTTAATAATTTATTAATCAATTTTAATTTTTCTAATTTTTTAATTCTAAAATAAAAAAAAAAATTTTAATTTAGAATTTATATTACAATTTTTGTTTGGAAATTTCATAAATTAAAATTAATTGAAATTATCCTAAGAATATTTTAAATTCTCCATTTACAATTTTTATAATTTATTTTGAGAAAAAAAATTTGCCTTTTTTTTTTTAGTAAATCTTTCGTAATTTTTGTCTCGTAAATTAGAGACATTTGTCAATTTTGGGCCTTGACTTTTTTGTGCGAATTAGTTTCTTTTTTTTTCTTTTTTTTTTTTTCTTAAACTTTGATTTCATTTACCTTTGACTTTTGAAGTTTGAATTTTTGTAATATTGCCAGCGCTTATGGCATTGCCTACACGGCTATTTCTATAGTCGTTATTGTTATTATTATTTTTGTTGTTATTGTTGTTGCTATTGTTATTTTCCTGGACCGTCTCCGGTGCATCCCCGTCACGAACTTGACTTAAATTCCCGTCACTCATCGCGGAAGTCACGCAAGGTGCCATTGTCGGTGCATCCTGAAAAAAAAAATAAAGGTATTTTCACGTTTCCAACATATTATATTATAAATGGCCTTTTAAAATCACATTTAACTGCTAATTATGCCACGAGTTTATATTTTGTCACGTGAATCCTCATTTTTGTACAAGGAAAAAAAAAAGAAATTTCGCTTTCTTTATGAGAAAATAGAAAAAAAAAAAAATGATTTTTTCTATCCGAAAAATTTTATCAGTTTAGAAAAAATAATTTCAATTTTGGACAGATGAAAATTTTGTTTTTTATGAAATTTATTTATTTAATAAAATAATTTTAATTTAGAGAAAAAGTTATTTTTTATTGCTGAAAAATTTTTGGTGTCTCAAAATTTTATTATTTTGAAAAAATATAATTTGAAATTTTTCGAAAAATTTCAATTAATTTTGCATAGAAAAATATTTTTTTCAATTTACAAAATAAGAAAAATTTATTTGTTTCCGAAATTTTTGTTTTTTGTTTAATTATAGTTATAGAAATAAATAAATTAAAATTGAATAAATTTGGATAAATTTGCTTGTGAACAAAATTTTTTTTTTAACATTAATACATTTTCTACAATTTCTGGAATTTATAGGTCATTCGCTAATGGAGAGAACACGAGGATTTTTTTTTTTTTAACAAAGACAAATGGTGTCCATGCCAATATATAGAAACGCACATTTATTATATAATACACTTCGTGCACATAATCTAATACCAGAATGTTGTGGATATATACATCTCGAGATTATGAGAAAGTTGAAGGCAGACAGGAATCGAATTTATACAATCTTGTGAATGTATGTACACAAGTATATATATATATATATATATATATATATATATATATATATTTCAAAGATATACATTCCTTTCCATATCAATGAATCTCGCATGTAAATTGATTCTAATGTTACTTATAGCGATATTTATATTGATTAAAAAAAAGGGAGCAAAAAGAAATTTACTTAATTTTCATTTTATAAATTAATTTTCAATTAATGTTGCACCAGCTTTATACTTTGTATATATATGATGAATGAATTATTATTATTATTATAAAAAATGCTTTTTTAAAAACAAAAATTTTTCTCAGAAAATTACACAAACATATATTTAATGAACTAAATATATTAAATATTTGACATTTTTTCAAATTGACTTTTTACTTTTGAAAAAAATCAAAATCCGAAAATTCCATTTTTATTCAACAAATATCAAATAAAATTGTAAAATTAAATAAAATCGAAATATAGATCAAAATTAAAATAAAAATTGTTTATAAAAATAGTAAAACAATAATAATAATAATAATAATAATAGTCACAAAAAATATTTTTTATAATATAAATAATAATAAAAAAAAATAACTAAAATAAAAAATAATAAAAGAAACAAAAAAATTCTTATTTTTTGGAGTAATAAAATTTTATTTATATTTTTTGTTTTATTTTCTTGTTTAAAAACTATTTTTTTGAATAATAATAATTCAAAATTTAATTACGATTTTTTATGGAAATTATTGGTAATTAATAATTTGTTATCTCTTATTTTATTATTATCTTTTTTTTTTTTTTTTTTTTTTTTTTTACTGACAAATTTTGATATTTGTGAAATTGAAAATAATGAAAATTTGTTTTTTTTTTTCTCTCACCTTATAATTATCGTAGAAGCTAACGGGCCGGCTTCTTGTTGCATACTGTTCATCGTCTGCTTGTTGCTGTTGCAAGTTTGCATTCGCGGGTAATTCTTGCGCGCGCGCGTTTAACATTCTGCACCTGCGTTCTTTTTAACTTCAAAATTTTTTCTTAATTTACTTCACCTGTAACAGATTTAAAGTAAAAAATTATTTATTTTTTTTTTTTTGAGTTCAAAACAAAATTTTCTAATTGATTTTTTTTTTTCGTGAAAACAAATTAGTCAATTATTTTCAATAAAAATTGTATTTAAAAACTATTTTAAATTGTAATAATTTTAAATTAAAATAAATTTAAAAAAAGAAATTATAAATAATAAAAATAATTTAAAAATTAGAAAAATTATTTCTATTAATTTTCCTTACAAATTTGTTCGGTAGAATAAAATAAGTTCTCTATATTTTTTATTTAATGTAATTTTTTTTTTCAATTTTACAGATTCAATTGAAAACTATTTTAAAATTGTGCAATTACGATGCGATCCAAAAGTGAAGCTGTTCTTATCAATGCAAAAAAGTTTCAAGCATATTGTTATCATCACAAATGAAAATTATTGTTTGATCTACGATTTAATGCAGATAACAAAAAGGTATAAAAGCAACATTTTACTACCATTTTTCTAGATAATTAATTTTCTTTTTATTTACCAGCAAAAATTTGGTACTGATATTTTATCTATTTTTTGAATTTTTTATTAAATCCTTTAAGGTGCCTATTTATATAAACAAAAAAAAATGTTGAAACTAAAAATATTTTAATTTTTATTAATTTATAATAAATTAATTTTGTTATATTATGATAATAATAAATTATTAATAAACTTTTTATAATAAATTAAAATATTTTTAGTTTCAACATTTTTTTTTTCTCTTTCAAAAAGAATATTTCAATTATGTATAGTTGCAATTCCATAAAAAGGAAAAAAAAAATTCTAAAATCAAATTTTGTGGGTTTTTGCAGATTTTTTTTTCTCTTAGCTTTTATGAGATTAAATGAGGGGATATACCATTGACCACACTTGAGATTAATGTGACTTCACTTTCAATTTTTTTACTTGTACGTCAAGTTTTCTATGTGTCACGTGCTAAGGTAATTTAGTAATTCTCAAGAGAATCAGAAAAAATCTTTTCTTTCGGAAAAACAGATTTTTTTCAATTGAATATTTATTTGCTCAATAAATTGTTTTTTATAATGAATTTCCTTTTTTTTTTGTCTCACAAGACTATTGTGTAATAATAAATAAATTGTAAAATTTATTTCAGTCATTTTATAAATGTCAGGAAGAAATAACGTAAAATGGTTTTAATGATGAAATTAGTAAATTACTTATTTCCAGTTGTGTGGGACTTTTAAATGTTGAAAATAAAATACCGTGAATCATTTTTTTGTGTCACTTGAATATTTTGCCAGAGGCAATATCATCGTTAGAGATTATATATATACAAAAGATTTGCGAAAGTAGAGCCTCCCTTATAATTTGCATGAAAAGAAATCTTGAAGAATGCATACAAAAGTTTCACTTATAGAATGGAAAAAATGACATCTGCTTCATTAAAAGTATTTTATTAATATTCTTTAAAAAAAATTAAATATTTAAAAAATTGATTTCTTTTTATTTATTTATAAATTCGAATTTGAATATTTTGTTAATTTAATTATTGAATAATTTAAATAAAAAAAAAAAAATTTTTTTAGTGAAAAATTTATTTTTGATTTTTATTTTTTTATTAAATTTTTTTGCTATTTAAAAGTGTACAAAAATTTTTGATCAATTTAATACTTTCAATTTAATTGTGATATAAAAATAAATGTAAAATATAAGAAAAATTGTATGCAATTTTTTACGATTCGAAACAATTTCTAAGAAAAGTGAGAAGAAAAAAAAAGTCTTGCAATATGAATGACATTTTCTATGCAAAACAACTTCTTTTGATCGCATTTTACGTAAAAGAAATCGAGTACACGTCAATGATTAGTGTGGATTATTGAAAAACAATTTAAAAAAAAACCAACGACAAACATTGTCATTTTATTTATTACTTTTCTTATATATAGTATATATATTTTCAAGAATCGAAAAGACGTCAAATACAAAAATTCTATTTCTTTTTTTTTTTTTAATTTTTTCCTGACTCATCAAAAATGCAATTAATTATACAATTCATAGAAATTTTTATTATTCAAAAGAAAGAAATTTATATATTCACTTTGAGAAAAGAAAAAGAATCGTAAATTCTAATTCACTTTCCATTTATGTATAGATATACGAATTAATGTAAAATTTTTTTTTTATTGCATTCACACGTGCGTTATAAAATGAGAAACTATCATTTTTCTTGTATCTTGATTTTAGAGTGAAAGAGAAAAAAAATTCGAAACTAACAAATTTGATGTCGGGACAATATAATAACAATAATAAAAAATTATATAATAAAAATATAATCTATAATAATTATAATAAATAATATAATAATAAAAAAAATAATAGTAATAATAATAATAATAATAATAATAATAATAAGAATAATAAATAATATAATAAAAAAAATCTACAATAATAATAAAAAATGTAATAATTAAAATAATAATAAAATGCTTGGTCTGTCCTTCTGTCCTAACTTGAAGTTGGTCTTTTCTGATTTCACGTGTTTTTTTGAATAGTAATCTTATGACGTGTCAAATTTTGACAATTCTTTTTCTCATTTTTGCCAAAGTTGTATAATTGTGTTTCCAAATTTCGGAATAAGTTTCTTTAAAATTCCAAATTCGAAACTTCAATTCACGAAACTGAATTACACAACGTTTACCAACGAAATTTTTTTTAAAGTTGTATATTTATTCAAAAATTGTATACAAATACAAAAAATTTATGATAAGAAAAAAGATGCGCCAAGAAATTTCGTACAAGATAGTAATTTGAAAAAAATTTATTTTTAAAAATTAATTTTTAAGGTACCAGGGGCCAACGAATACCTATTAAATATTAATTATAAAAACACAGGCCTCGAATCAACTGAAAGACACAAAAAATCGTTTTAGTCGATTTACATTCCAAAAAAAAGTGGATTTGTTTTTTATTTTAACAAAAATATTTTACAGATTTTTAAATAAAAAATTTTTTTTAATAATACTCCCTTTCGAAGGGTTAAAGTTGAAATTTTTAGAAATAATTAAATTTCAAAAGATATTGTTAATTTTCAAACAATTATTAAATTTTACAGTACTAAAAATAATTTATCAAACAATTTTTGGAAAACATTTTTTAAATTTAATTGAATTTTCAAAGATTTAAAATTGAGATTTTTGAAATTAATTGAAACTTTAAGTGTTTTGTAATTAAAATTTTAGATGATTTCACAAAAAATTTATTAGATAATGCGGACAAAATACAATAATTTGAAAATCATTTTTAATTGAAAAATGGTTTCAGATAGTTGAAATTTCAAAGAATATTATTAAAATAGTTAAAAATAATTGAATTTTCTTAGAGTTATAATTGAAATTATTAAATTTCAAAAAAAAAATTTCGATGGAAAATTTTAGAAATAATTAAATTTTAGGTGCTTTTAAATTCAAATTATTGAAAATTCAATTAATTTTGAATTCAAATTTTTGAGAATAATGAAATTTTATTTGATTTTAAATTTAGAAAATAATTGAATTTCAGTTGATTTTGAATTGAAAATTTTTGGGAAATAATTGAATTTTAATTGAAATTTTGGATAATAATTTAATTTAAGTTCATTTTTGATTGAAAATTTGGATAATTAATTTTGAATAGAAATTTTAGAAAATAATTGAATTTTATTTCATTTTAAATTGAAAACTTGGTAAATAATTAAATTTTAAATTGAAAATTTTGGATAATTATTGGATTTTTAATTGATTTTGAATTAAAATTTCGGGTAATAATTGAATTTTAGTTTATTTTGAATTGAAATTTTTAAAAAATAATTCAAATTTATTGTGATATATTTTTTTTAAATTATGAACAATTGTTAAATTTCATAAAAATTTTAATTGAAAAAGTATAATTTTGATATAATTGAATTTGTGATGTATTTCATTAAAATTATTAAAAATAATTAATTTAGTGAAGAATCATTTTAGTTCAAAATTTGTTAAATAATTGAATTGAAGAAGATCTGAAGAAGATCTACATTTTATACTAAAAAAATGTATTTTATTTACATTTTTTTTTTCAAATGTAAAAAAAAAATGTCACATTTTATTAAAAAAAGTTAATTTTGCTAGTTAAAATAATATTTGAAAAATTAATTAGAATAGAATTATTAATTAATATTAATTATTAATTAATAGAATTTTTTATTAATATTTTTTTAAGTATTTTGTTTTTTTTTCTTTATTTAATAGTGTAATTTATTTATGAGAAGTAAGTTTGAGTGCACCTGCTCTGCCCTTCTTTGTTTAAAGTAATAATTACAAATTAACATTAATTATTATGGATTACTTAGCAAGAAGGGTGCACGGCACTCTCGAGATAGACTTATCTGAAGTAAAACTCTTAGACGATGTCTACCAAAACTAAAATTCTATTTACGCAATACTTGGTAAAGTTGTGAAGACCTCGCCAAAATTTCTTTAATTACATATTACTTCCAAGGAAAAAGGCGAATTATTAAGGTTACCTAATTCATTCAACGTAAAAATCGAAAATTTAAATTTAAAGAGAACCTTGAGAATTTCTTTTTATTCTTATTATTTATTCCCGTGTGGAAAAAGCCACGATCTTGCCCTCAAGAGTTCGGGGCCCCCGGCGGGGGCCCATGAGGGCTGATCCATATGGCGAATCCATGAGGGGCACCGTAGGGGCCCCGCATGGATCGCCCTCATGATCGATTAGCAAAATTTTCTAAGTCCAAAAATCAAATATTTTTTTATCACCAAAAAATTAATGTTTATAATGATTCACAACAATGAAAAACGCGTTTTTAATTAAAATATATTTTCACTTTTTTTGAAAATAACACTCACACTTATGGCGAATCCATGAGGGGCACCGTAGGGGCCCCGCATGGATCGCCCTCATGATCGATTAGCAAAATTTTCTAAGTCCAAAAATCAAATATTTTTTTATCACCAAAAAATTAATGTTTATAATGATTCACAACAATGAAAAACGCGTTTTTAATTAAAATATATTTTCACTTTTTTTGAAAATAACACTCACACTTATGGCGAATCCATGAGGGGCACCGTAGGGGCCCCGCATGGATCGCCCTCATGATCGATTAGCAAAATTTTCTAAGTCCAAAAATCAAATATTTTTTTATCACCAAAAAATTAATGTTTATAATGATTCACAACAATGAAAAACGCGTTTTTAATTAAAATATATTTTCACTTTTTTTGAAAATAACACTCACACTTATGGCGAATCCATGAGGGGCACCGTAGGGGCCCCGCATGGATCGCCCTCATGATCGATTAGCAAAATTTTCTAAGTCCAAAAATCAAATATTTTTTTATCACCAAAAAATTAATGTTTATAATGATTCAGAACCACGAAAAACGCGTTTTTAATAAAAATATATTTACACTTTTTTGAAAATAACACTCACACTTATGGCAAAATAGATGAGGGCCACCGTAGGGGCCCGCATGGATCGCCCTCATGATCGATTAGCAAAATTTTCTAAGTCCAAAAATCAAATATTTTTTTATCAACAAAAAATGAATGTTCCCAATGATTTAAAACAACGAAAAACGCGTTTTTAATAAAAATATATTTACACTTTTTTGAAAATTCGCCTGAGATGATTCATGATAATAATCATAAAGCATATAATTAATTATATTTTATAAATTGCATTTGATTGGAAAATATAATTTAATATCTTAACTTTAACTAAATGATGTTAAGCACTTTTCTTTGTTAGGTATTTTTGAAGTTTAAATAGCATCAAGAAGTTAGCATTCGTTTTGAAGTAGCGTACGTAGCGTAGTTGGTAAAGCGTTAGACTCATAGTCCGTAGGTCGTAGGTTCGATTCCCCCCATGCGTTAGATTTATTTATTTCTCAGGTTTGCGTTTAATCATTAATTCTATGTATGAATTAATTGAAAAATGAAAATATCCGTTAATAGTATGCATAAATTAAATATTTTTTAATTTTTTAATTAATTAATTTATTATTACTTTTAATTATATCCGACAGTTAATTAATTAGAACGTTAATTAATAAATTGAATTTGAGTAAGAATTTAATTTAAAATTGAATAATTATTAAATAAATATGTTATTTATTCATAACTTAAGCTTATTTATTATTAATTAACTTTTATTATTAATATTATTGATTAAAAAACATTATGGCAAACTTGAGGGCAAGATGAGGGCAAACGTGAGGGCCCATAAGGGCGCCCGTAGGGGCACCCTCATGGATCGCCCATGCGGGCGCCCTCATCGATGAGCATGTCGTTTCCATGAGGGGCCCCTATGGATCATCCATATGCGGCCCTCATGGCATGAGGGCGATCCATAAGGGCCCCCGCTGGGGGCCCACATCACTTTTCCACACGGGTTATTATTAAATTATTATTATTTATTATTATTAAATTATTATTATTATTATTATTTATTATTATTAAATTATTTTTATTATTATTATTATTATTAATTATTCATTTTATTATTATTGTCATTATTATAATCATTATCTTTTTTTTTTTCTAGAAAAATTTATTTGAAACTCCAAACGTTAGTTTTGTTAAATATTTTTTTTCTATAAATTTTTTTTTGTAACTCCAAGCATTAGTTTTGTTGAATTTTGTTTCTAGAAATTTTTTTTTTGAAACTCTAAACATTAGTTTTGTTGAATTTTGTTTCTAGAAATTTTTTTTCCAGAAATTCGTTTTTGAAATTCGAATAGTTTTGTTAAAATTTTTTTTCCGGAGGAAAAATTGGTAGAATTTTTTTTCTATTCTAAAAAATAGTTGAGGATTATTTTCAAATAGAGAAGAAGAAAAATTTGTGGAATTTTCTTTGTTGGGAAAAAAGAATTTGGGTTGTGGAAACAAATTTTTTTTTTTTTTTTTTTTTTTTGGTGCCCTAGAGAATTATTATGAATATTTTAATGAGACTAGATAGAAGTTCATTCCTAAACAAGATCACGTGTGTCATCTTCTAGACTTAAATTATACTAAGTAGTTAGTAACCATGTCGCATGTATCAAGTTATATAGGGGCTTTAAAAATATAAATTAAATAGACTCGTGAATATAAACTTTATCGTAAAAGAGAAGAAGTAAGAGCCTCTTTATGATTCTCCTATGAGATTTTTATTCGCTAATAAATATATATTGCCTATATTTGTATATTTTAAAATAATATTTATTTAAATATTATTAAATTATTTTCGGTTCTTTAATTTTTTTTTTTTCGTTTCTTGTACAATTTTTCTTAGTCCTTTGTTCTGTCTCGTATATATTATATAATGTCACTCTGATATTTTAAGGGCGCTTTAATGTCAGATGTTCATTATCTCTTTTATGTAAAATGCTGATAATTATTTTCCATTTAATATCAAAGGTTTTTTGTGATAATAATATTCTGATAATATTGTATCACTTTTTTTATAGTTTTATTATTATTTTCACTTTTTATCAAATGTTACGATGACCTTAAAATTGTTCATCTACAACTTTTCTCAAAAAATTAAATAAATATTAATAATAAATAAATAGATATTTTATAAATTTTCTAAAAAGAAAAAAATTTTCATCTAAAGAGTATTTTATAATTTTTCTAGAAAGAAATCAAATTTTTATTCCCTATTGAATAAATAAATAGCGCGGAAAGTTGTCTTAAAAATTCAGTAATTGAAAATAATTAATTTTCTCCCTTAAAATAAGAAATAATAAAAATAAAAAAATTAAGTAAAACTAAAACTAGAAATAAAAATACAAAAAATAAAATAAAAAAATAAATAAATAAATGAAATTTTGTTTTCGAAAATAAAATTTTACAAATTGAATTTTCGAAAGTTATTTTTTTGTCTTTAAAATAAAAGTGTTAGCAAGTTAAATAAATAATATACGCAAAACAATTTGAAAATGTGTAATTACATCTTTTGCTTCCTGAAAATAATTTCGAAATAACAGTAGTTATAATAACTGAAACTCATTATGCATTAAAGCTATCAAGTATCTTTTCTTAAGTTTTCCTCACCTGACCATCGCGCTACGGTTCATAGTTTTTTAAATCAACATTTCTCTCTTAAGATTATATGCGCGCGGATAAAATATAAAAGTCAAGTTATAAAAGTTTATTACCTTTAACTGTAACTAATAAACGAGAAAAATTAAATTTCATATTATGAATATATACATATACATTTCTTACATAAAAGTAAAATTTTCCATTTTTGGCAAATAATTTTAATATCAAAAATAGAAAAAAATTTTACACAAAAATTAATTAAAAAAAAAAAAATTGCCAATTATTTAATTGCTTAATAATAAATTTTAATTAACTGCAATTTTTTTTTCTAATTAATTTAATCTTCTTTCTTTATGAACTCGAACGAGTGCAACCAATGAAACGATTTTTATCCGCAACGAATATGATTTTTTCTTGCACACGTGAAATTTGATATTTTATTTTTTCTAAATTAAAAAATAGATTGAGCAATTATTTTTTAAATGCGCATCTTGAAATTAATTTTGCAATATAAAATTATTGTCATTATAAAATATTTGAAAAACACTAAAAAACAAAATGAAAGACTTATTTTTTATTGTAAGAAAATAAATTAACTACATTGAAAATAAATTTATTTGATTCAAATAATTGACAAATCAAAAAAGCATTTACTTGGACCAAATAATTTTTATTTGAATTTAATAAATTATTTATTCCAATAATTTCTGTATTTAAAACAAATAATCAATTGACTTAAATATTAATTAAAAAATATTTATTTGATAAATAGTCAACAAAACGATTATTTGAATTAAATAATTTTTTTTTCAATGTATGAATAAATAAATAATGAAAAAAATTTTTTTTTTGTCTTTTTGTCTCAAATTAATTAAAAAACAATTTTCGTGTTCATTACATTTTTTTTTAATTATACGTAATTAATTAAATAAAATAAATTTCTGAAAAGAGAATTTTTAAAATCGTAAAAATGTGCTAATGTTGTGACAGGCACATCAATGCGGATTCTGAATAAAATTGCTCGCACGTGGGATGATGCCAAATTAAATTAAATGTATTTTCGTAGAAAATAATTTTTTTTTAAACAACAAATTTAATTTAAATTACTAATGTAAAAAAAAAATTTTTACACAAATTAATTATTATAATTTAAAAAAATACTTTTTTAATTTTTAATTAATATTAAATATTCACCTTCATTTATTTATTTATTCCTTCAATGTTCACAATGTCACACTTCACGTGATAATTTTTATTGAAAAATTGACGTAGTAATTTTTAAATAATAAAAAAAAGATGAAAAAAAAACATTTTCATATTAATCGCGTCAACTATTTTTTTTTGTAAAATTATAGAAAAAAAATCAAATTTGTATATTTATTTATTTTTTTTTTTTTGTTTTTTGCGCGAAGTAAATTTATTTTTCTATCGGATTTTTTTTAAATCTTTGTTATTATGTTATTTTTGAAAATATGATTAAGTGTTTCTCGATTGGTGTCGCAGTGACAACTGCTTGCGTTCCATGATCCGAAGTAACGCCGATGATGCCGGTATCAGGGATCCTCAAATTGAGGAGCTCTGTTTTGAAAGAGATTTTTTAAACCCTTTTTTTTGAAAAAAATGTGCGTCAAAAAATTTAATTCAAAACGTATATCAAAAACTGACAACAACAAAAAATTACAGAAAAATTTTTCAAAACGACATGACAAAAAATTTTATTTAATTTTTCATACCAATTTTTTTACGTTATTTATAAGTATAAAAATATTTCTTTTAATTGCCTTTTATATTATTGTAATTTATTTTTTATATATTTATTTATTTTATTTTCATTTTATTTTTTTCAAAAAAACTTGACAAAAAATTGAATTTTATTTTTTAATCAATTTTTTACGTTATTTTTTATAATAAAAATATTCTTTCATAATTGTCCCTTCTTAATATTTATATTTTATATCCAATTTGAAAATTTTTTTTTATAATAATAATTTAAAATAATTATAATAAAAAATTTATTATTTATTTATGTACCTTGACAAGAAAGAAAAATAGTTTTCGTACAATAAGTTCGGATAGAAAAAAGAATATAAAAAAATAGTAAAATTTATTTATTTATTAAAATTAAATTTTTTTAAAAATTAATTTATTTTATTATAATTTTTTTTTTAAGTTTATCAAAAATAATTAAATATTAAATATAAATTTTACTTTTCGTTCTCAATGTCCTTCTGATAAAATAAAGTCGAAGGTTGCGGTTCCGACTTCAATTACACCCCCTCTTGGGTTTTTTTTTGTTGATTTTTTTTTTTTTTTTGCAAAAAAGTTGAGAATCACTGAGAATTACTTTCACAGCGTTATAGAGTCCAGCTCACGTATAGAAAAGAAGAGGGGCCCTTGTGTGTGGACCTTTGGCGGGGGTTTGGGGCCCCAAGTCTTAGAATTGTTATGGTGGGGGGAGGTTTAGAGGAGGGAAAAGGGGGGTAATTGGTCATGCTTCTCACTACCTGGATTCTGTCCTCACTGATTCAAAACTAGCCATTCACCCGTTTCCCATACCTCTATTTTTTTTCGATTTTATTTTCTTTTTTTATATCACTCAAAAATTATTATAATTTTTTTTTCTTCCCACGATTCATTCAAGAAAATAACGATTGAGTCCTTATCAAGATTAAAAATACATTATTATATCTTGAGGAGGCGTGAATTTAACTTGGAAGTGAATGAAATTGAGTCTCAATGAAACATTTAATTTTACGGGTTTATCAACTCTTAATTGTAATGATGTTTTAATGGCAAATTGATGGTGATTAATTTTTATTGTAATTTATTTTTCCCGTGAAAGTTAATTTATTTATTGCAATTTGAAAAAAAAAATTTTAGTAATTTTTTTATTAAATAAAATTGCAACAAATTAATTTTTCATTCAGAATCAATTATAGAAAGAGTAAAAAAATTTAATTTCTATTTGTTGGAATTTGTATTTGGCTAAATTTTCTATTAAGCTAAATTGTCATTTAGCCAAATTGATAATTTAACCAAATAGAAATTCGGTTAAATAAAATTTCGATTAAATAGAATTTTTGCCAAATGAAATTTGGATTAAATAAAAATTTGGCTCAATAAAAATTCAGCTAAATAGAAGTTCGTTTAAATGAAATTTTAGTTAAATAAAATATTTATTAAATAAAATTTCGATTAAATAGAATTTTTGCCAAATGAAATTTGGATTAAATAAAAATTTGGCTCAATAAAAATTCAGCTAAACAGAAGTTCGGTTAAATAAAATTTTAGTTAAATAAAATATTTATTAAATAAAATATTTATTAAATAAAATTTCGATTAAAAAAAATTTTGTTCAATAAAAATTCAGCTAAATAGAAATTCGGTTAAATAAAATTTTAGATAAATAAAATATTTATTAAATAATTAAATTATAATTTAAATAAATAAAAATTCAGCTAAATGGAAATTCGGTTAAATAAATTTTCGTTAAATTAGTATTTGATTAAATAAAAAATAGGCTCAATAAAAATTCAGTAAAATGGAAATTCGGTTAAATAAAATTTGAATTAAATAAAATTTTAATTAAATTATAATTTTATTAAATAAAAATTCAGTTACATGTAAATTCGGTTAAATAATTATAAATAATAATAAAAAAAAATAAATTAAAAAATTTTTGAAAATATTGTCAAGTTTTTTTTTATATGGAAAAATAAATAAGGAAAAACCACGTAATCGTAGAGAATTTTCTTTTTTTTCTATCGTTATTATAATGATAAAATATAAATACAAAAAAGGACAATAAGCATCACTTTTATTTTCCTGCATCAATGACTCACAAGTTACGCTCCACTTAACATGTGCGACTGTCATATATACGCAATGCCAATGTTTTGCGAATTAGTTTTTAATCTTTAGAAAAAAAAAAAAAAAAAAATTAATGTGTTAAACTACGCAAGAATACAGGGGAAGTGACACTTTACTTTCAGTAAAGAATTTATTATCATTTATAAATGTCAAAATCAATTTCTGTTTTCTTTGAATATATATTTATGTCAATTGTACATCAATTTTTATTATATATTATATATTAGACTGGTAATTATTTATTGTAAAGTATTAATTAGATAAAATGAATGTGGTATAATTTCTGAGAACTAGATTTTTTAATTTTTTTCCATATACTTTACAAATTTACATGCAAATTGTCATAATACACGTGTTTCTATTTATTCATAATATTATTATTTTAAATTCAATTCAAAAATAAATTTTCAATAATTTTTGCCTATTAGGGAAAATTAAATGAAAATTTAATTTTATCTAATTAAATATTTAATTTTTCAAATTTTTAATTTTTAAAATATTTAAATTTTTAAACAAATTAATAACCGAAAAAGACAAATAATTAAATACACGTGTTTCTATTTAGGTATTCGTAATATTATTCTTTTAAATTCAATTCAAAAATAAATTTTCAATAATTTTTGCCTATTAGGGAAAATTAAATGAAAATTTAATTTTATCTAATTAAATATTTTTTTATTTTTCAAATATTTAAATTTTTAAACAAATTAATAACCGAAAAAGACAAATAATTAAATACTGAAAATGATAAAGTATTTGCTCCTGACAGATAGCATTCCATTTTGCACATCTGTAAATATCACTTTTTTTTAAATTATATTTTTTTGCATATATTATTATTTGCCTATTTCAATATAAAAAAAACGTATTTAAAAAAAGTTCTTTTGCTTTTAGTTTGTACTTAAATTTTGAATTTGAATTTAAATCTCTACTCGAAAGTTTCGCGCCGAGAATTTATTCTCAATATGAGAAATTTACCCCTCACTATTTCATTTATTTCAGATAAACTCTCGAGTAAAGGCTTCTGCCGGCTTGACGCACTTTGTTGTGAAGTAATTTTATCGCTGTTTCTAAAAATAAATACATGGAGCAGGGAATAATGGCTTGGGTACCCTTAGAATCAAATCCTGAGGTAATTAAATATTTTTATTATTTTGTTTTTTCATTTTATTTTTTCAATCGTATGCGGCGTAGTTACTAACCTATTTTTTCTTTGTTATAGGTTATGACAAAGGTGAGTTTGCGATAAAAGAAATTATTAAAATCTTTCGCTATTGGCACGCTCATTTTTTGTTTGGAAAAATCTGCAATTTTTTTTTTGTTTGTAATTTTTTATTTTCGATCACTTTTTGGTAAGTGTTAGATTTTTTAATCAGTTTCTGTAATTGACGTTTTCATAATATATAATTATAAACACAGTCTGTATTTATGAATATTTTTTTTACATTTATATATATATTTTTTTTATAACATTTTAATTATTTTTTTAAAATTATTTATTAGCAAAAATTGAAGATAATTTTTTTTTTCAAGCTATGTCACAAAGTTGGTGTACCAACGAAATGGAATATTGTCGATGTCTATGGTTTGGAACCAGATTTATTGGCGATTTTAACAGAACCAGTTCTTGCCATGATTTTATTATATCCACTTTCCGAAACGGTAATAAAAAAAAAAATATTCGAAATTATTTTTCTAAGAATAAATAAATCATATTTAAAATAAAAATTAAATTTTTTTTTCATAGGAAGAAAATCGTGAAATGATAGAAGAGAGTGAAACAAAAGAAAATGCGCCTATTTCTTCGGATGTTTATTTTTTAAAACAATTTATTTCTAATGCATGTGGAACAATTGCATTAATTCACAGTTTAGCCAATAATGTTGAAGAGTGAGTATTTTTTATTTTTAAAATTATTTTTTTTCTTATTTCACATTTATTTATAATTATAATTTTATTTGTTTTTTTAGGCTCAAATTGGAAGACGGATTTTTAAAATCGTTTCTAGAGGAAACTAAAAATTTATCACCACTTGAACGCGGGGAACGTTTAATGATCGCTGGCGATATTGCCGATACTCACAAAGAATTAGCACAAGAGGGTCAAACTGAGGTAATATTTTTTTTTTATATTTAGAAATTAGTTATTTTTTAAATCCCAAAAAAAAAGAATTATAATGGAAAAAGATACAATAACATCAGGAAGTATCAATTTTAATAGATAAATAATCTACATTATCTTTTTTTTTAAATAAAAAAGGGCAAATACAATTTTTGTTGTTCTTTTTTTTTAATAATCTTTCGTCGCTTTGAGCAAAGAAATTATATAATAATAATTATTATTAGAGGTATTTTGTATTTCGTTGCCCTATATAATTTCGCCTATAAAATATAAAAGTCTATTCTCTTTACGATTTATGACTATAGAATGACTGGATTTGACAGTGAAATTTAAATTACTTTTTCATTTTTTGTATTGTTTTTTTTTGTCTAGTCTCTATTTATATATCTTACAGGCTCCTAATGAAAATACAAGGGTTTATCATCACTTTGTGGCATTTATAGAAAAAGATGGTCACATTTATGAATTGGGTACGTTATTTTTTAATATTTCTAGATTTATAATTTGGCAAAAAAAACAAACAATTTTTATAATTTGACAGACGGACGGAGAGATGGTCCAATTAATCATGGGGTTTCTAGTCCCTCTACATTTTTGGAAGACGCCGCTCGTGTTTGCAAAGAATATATGAAACGAAATCCAGATGAAATGGGTTTCACAGTTGTTGCACTTACACCAGCTTAAAAAGTTAACAAAAGAAAAAAAAAAAAAAAAAAAGAATCTAATCAATATTATAAAACGCTGTGTGGCTATTGCAAAAGTGAATTACTTTTAAGTTTTTCAAAATTTTTTTTATACTGTTATCAAAAGAAAAAATATTACAAATTTTTTTTTTTCATCAACAATGTGATCTTGCTTTTTGCAAAAAAAAACTGCATTTATAAATTTATCAAAAAAAAAAAAAAAAAAAAATAGAAATGTTCGTTCATTGTTCCCATAGTCCTTGTTATGTTTTGTTCTCAATTTTTTTTTTTTTTTGAAATTTCACTGTTATTTGATTAGAGATTCTGTCACTTTTTTTTCACAATACTTTTTTTTTTTTTAATAGAAATAAATTCTATACGTAATGTAGATAATACTATGTACTTAAAAGCTAATAATTTTATATACATGTTTAGTTTACAGAGGCTGATTTTTTTTTTAAAAAACTTTTTCGAAATTTTTTCTACGAGAAAAAAGCTAATTTCGATTCTAATGAAGAAGAGGAAGAAAAAAAAACTATCACTAAGTTTCTAATTCGAATTATTGTCAAATTATTTGAGTTTGTGTGTGTGTGGAATTTTTGTCAATCAGTTTTACTGAATTCACTGACAATTGCTGTAATACTCTCGTAAGTTCCTGTAGCGAAACCTAACAGGCCAATTAATAATATGAATATGTCTTTTGTTATTGTTATTTTATCCAATTTTGGACTCTGCCAGCAGACGACCATTTCGATGATTGGTGGAAAAAGAAGTGCAAGAGCTGTGCTGCTCACTGCACCAACGAGCGAGATGAAAAGACCCAAATGTGGAATTGCTTCTGCGAGGATGACTGAAAAAAATCGAAATATTAAAAAAAAAACAATAACAAAATATATACGAAATTTTTCGGAAATTACTCACAAGTTAAGAAACAACAACTGGACCGGAAAATAATTTCACTAGCCACCGGATATTGAAATGGTCCATATTGTTCGAGAATTTTTGGCCAAATTATTGCAATTGGTACGTAAAATTGTAAGGCATAGGTCAACACAATACTGAGAGAGATTGCCAATTTTATACATTGAGGTAATCTGCAAAAATACAATATATTTTCAATTTTTATTACAGAAATTTTTTTTTTTAAATATTAAAAAATTTTAACCAAACAAAAATAAAAAATTGATTACACCTAAAACTAAAATCATGCTCAAAAAAAAAAATTTGAAATTGCAGTTGTGTGTGCAATTTTTTTTTTCGAAACACATGCAACACGTTTCTGAAAATTATATTGACCTGGTATAGATGAAATTATCTGAATCTCCTTGCCCCCTTTATGTACAAAAAAAAAGATACGATCAAGTGAAATTGAGAAAATTCACTTTTTTTTTAATTTTACTAATTAAAAATTTATTTTTTCAGATCACTTACGGTCCAGATTCAAGATTCAAGGTGACTGATCCTCTAACTGCGTCTCCATATTTCAAATAACCGAGGAATCCCATTGCAACGAACATCGCTCCAACGAAGACCATTCCAACGTTTAAGACTCCAAGTGTTTTGTTGAAATTTTTTGGTTTCTTCATTTCATTTTTCAAAGGTAATACCTGTGTTTTTGATTAATTTTACATTTTTATTGACATTAAATTGAAATAAATAATTTTCAAAAAAAAAATTTTTTTTTTCAACAGGAAATTAGGAAAAAAATAATTACCAAAGTAATGCCCTCGAAGGAATAAATTACAGTGCCAAAAAATAGAGGAATTGCTTTCCAATCTGCAACATATCTTCTTTCACTGATTGGAGGTAGATCGTGGGACATAATATACATTGTGGCCAAATATCCAGAAAGTACCAAAAAATTGGCCACCGACGATACTGGCACCAGGTATTTAAGATTTCGAATCCAAGTACTTAAAATTATTGGTATGAGAATAATAGCCATATGAAGATTAACACTTAACTCCCATCCGTAAACGTCGAGTACCTTTGAATTAAAAAAAAAAAAAAAAAAAAGATGAGATAACGAAAATTAGATAATGGAAAAATTAAAAATTTGGAAATTTTTTTTTTTGATAACCCTATTAAAAATCCGTTAATTTATATTAAATAATAATGCATAATAGGATACAAATTTAGAATAAATAAGGGAAAATTTAAGAATTTTTTTTTTTCTTATAAAAATCAAGCTTTCTCACCTGTTTCATATTTGTGGAAATAAAGACAAAATAGACACAGCAAAATCCGAGTTGCGTAACACATAGAAAGATATTAACTAATTTTCTGTAAAGACACAAAATAATAATCTTAAGATAACTATGAAATGAATAATTTTATCAAATTACCGAGAATTTTTTTTTCTTGGGGATTAAATGAGTTTTTAATTGTACGTAGGTAATTTTTTTAAAACAAAATAAATAATTTTCTAATAATAAAAAAAAAAAATAATGGTAATGAAAATGTTAATAATATTTATAGTAATAATTGTTATTTATTATTATTATTATTATTATTATTTATTACTTACTATTAGGATTTATTAATTAATAATAATAATTTAATAATTTATTAATTATTATTTATTAATATTGATAATATTTTTTATGTTATGTTATGTTATGATTTTGAAAATGTTTATGAATAAATTTCTAACAAGTTGAAGTCACTGATTAACAAGTACAAAATGAATAATCGAGTTATCTAAGGAAAAAAAAAGAAATACTGAATAAATTTTCTAAAAATATATATATTATAATATAAACTTTCGTTTTGCGAAAATAAATATATGACAGTCATTTATTATTCATAGGAAGTAATTCGTTATTTTCTATGCTCATTGTGAGTCATGAAAAATAATTTCGTGACTATGTATAAGCCTTTTGAAGAAACTTTTGATTCACAATATATTTTATTGAGGAAGTTGATCATTTTGGCAAAAGTGTCACTCTCATCTGTTAGATTTTTAAATGTTATTCTAGGTATTTCTTTTTTTTTCGTAAATTATAAATAATTAAAATAATTTCAAATTTTCTGAATTTGAAAATTTCTAGAATCAGTTAAAATACAAAATTCCAAAAATTTGTCACCAATATAAAGTCGTTAAAAAATAAATTTTTTTTTCTTATTCATAAATAATTTTAACGTTACTGCAGTCATTTATGATCAACGATTAGAAAACAAATTATTTTTTTAAAATTAAAAATTATAATTTTCAACATCGTTAATTTTAATGAAAACAAAGAAAAATATATCTAATTAATGATTAAATATTTCACTAGTTTGTTATCTTGAAAATTTAATGTTTTTTTTTTTTTCTTACATTTACAGTGTGGAAAAATACTATATAGCGATTATCATTTTATTGAATCAGACATTCAATCGAATCAATGACTTTTCCTCGAGAATGATTCCATGACATTGGCATACTAATGACAAAAATATTATCAGAAATTGTAAGTAATTAATATTATTTATTTATTATCCGGAGCTTAAATTTTAGTATTAAAAAAAAATTATGTATTGATATTCTTTTTTTTTTTATTTTGGAGAAAAATAGTCTAAATTTAATGAAAAATAATTTTATATTCGATTAATCGTTATTGGTGCATATTTGATAAAGTTTAATTTACCTCATAAGAACAGAATATTTCCTCAATGGAATAGGACCTGTTGCAAAACATAATTCTACCGTTCCAGCAAAACCGGGTTTTGTTGTAATTGAATCGCCCAGTCTTCTAGTTACTTCTTCATTGCATTTCAACTGTAAAAATGTTCAATTAGAAAATCTTGAAACAACAAATTATTCAATTCGAAGCTTCAGTATCGCGTCTCCATCGAAATTATTATATTATGGGCTACTAAATCAAAAAAAAAGGTACACACTACAATTTAAAAAAAAATCAGTGCGCTTCCTTCGATAAAAAAAAAAATATATAAACGAGAAATTATTTCAATTGACTCCAAAAATAGAAATAAAATTTGCCACTCAGATGTCCCTGTTTTCTTTTTTTTTTTTTCTTCACAAAACCGAAATAATTTAATTTATTTTATTCTTTTAAGAATAATTAAATAGATATTACAGAATATTTTTTAAATGAAAAAATTAACTTTTATTTGTTTTGTAAAAATTTCCATTACTCCTTCCTTGAATTTGAAAAATAAGAAATAAAATTTAGAAAATTTAAAACTAATTCTAACGTTTTAGTTACAATGAATTTAAGGGGCCCATGATTATTCTGTAAAAATAATTAATTTTCATTTTAAATCCATTGTCATTAGAATTTTAATTAGGAATTTAATTTTAATAAAGAATTTTATTTGATATAATAATAAAAATAATCTATTTTTTAGATGAATTTTTATTTTTCAAATTAGCAGTTCGCCAAATTTTTTATTAAACGAATTTTTAACAGAATTTTTAGATATCGAAATTTATTTGACAGAACTTTTATTTAACAAAAATTCTCTTAACCAAATTTTTTATTTAAAAGAAATTCTAATTTAGCCAAATTTTGAATTAGCAGAATTCTAATTCAACAGAATTTTATGTGATTCGAATTTATAAGTGCCAGAATTTTTAATTCCATCGAATCTTCATTTTTCCAAATTTTGATTTGATTGAATTTTTAAAATGCAGAATTTTTATTTTTCGTAATTGAAAATGGACGAGGAAAAAATCGACAGAATTTGCGCGATTTTTAAAATTAACCAATTCGAAATTATCAATAAAATTTTGATTGGTTAATTTAAAAAAAAAAAATTCTATCCATTATTTTTTCGTATATTTGCAAATTTTGGACAAATAAAAATTCGACGTTTTAATAATTCTATCAAATAACAATTTGTGCAAATGAAAATTCTGACAAATGAAAATTCTAAGTACTTTTGTAAAATAATCATACGCCTCGAATTTAAAAGACGAATTCAAATTTTGAGTTTGAATAAAAATGAATTAATGTTTTATTGTTAATTTTTAGGATTGCTGATTTAATGGAGAGATGGAAAAAGATTTTGAGAATCCTACCGGCAATTTTATAAAGTGGGTAAGAATTTCTTTTTAAAATTTTTTTTTTTTTTTTTATTGAACCCAGGGTCCAGTGAGTGACGATTGTTAATTTTATTTGATAGTACTGTCTATAGTACCTACTTCTGGAGATTATTGGCATAACGCCACCCGAAGTTGCAATTGTTAAGATGAACGGGTGCGATGCATTACGAGGCAGTCTACGTACAAGAATATGTTGCGCGTGAACGCAGATGACTCCAAGAAAGATCGTGAGTGGTGGTGCAAGCAACAATCCAGCATTTTTGAACGCATCGCCCAGTGCAAAGATTCCTGAACCGACGTTACCTTTGAACAGGTGCATCATCGTCTCCAAATATCTGGAAGTATTTTTTTTTTTTTTTTTTTTTAATTATTTACAATGAATTTTGTTTAAAAATTTTTTTTTGTTCTTAAACGGTTAAATAAGTTGGAAAATTGATAGAATTTTCATTTGAATTTACTTGTAGATGAATTTTTATTTCTTCGAATTGTCATTTGAGAGAAATTTCATTTAATCGAATTTTTTTATTACAGAATTGTTAAAGAAATTTTTATTTATTTAACAAGTAAATTTTACAGAATTTTTATCTCACCGAATTTGATAGAATTTGAATTTTTGTAGAATTTGCTCGAATTTTTATTAGGCTGAACAGTTATTTGAAAGAATTTTTATTTTACAAAACAATAAATATTTAATTAAACCAAATAATTTGGTTAAATGGAATTTCTGTTAATAATTTGAAAATATGAAAATTCGGCTAAAAGTAAATTCTAGGTAATAGAAAACGAAAAAGAAAATCAAAATGAAAATTCTAACAAATTAATTTTAGCACTTATTCATGAGTCTCTTTTTTCTAATTTCAAATTTTTGATTTTTTTTTTAAATTAAAAATTACACTTACGAGGTTGGATGATGCGAGTTCATTCCATGGCCATCGTCACCTTGTTTCTCATTGATTCCCTTCTCCATCGATAGAATCGGATCTTTTGATTGAAAGGCTCCATAGGTTGTCCCATTCCTGAATTGAAATTTTCAATTTTTCATTAATTTTTTAGTTTCTAAATATAAAGGAAAAAAATTTTTTATTAATGAATCTATAGAATTTAGTGTTATAAAAAAATAAATAGCGAATAAATAAAAATAAAAAGGAACCTGATGAGAAAAATAGAACAGAATAATGAAAAACGAATTATTAAATTTTTCATACAGTTAAAATTAAAAATCTCTTTATTTTGTTAAATAATTTATTTTTCGATTTTTTTTATAGCTTTTTAATTGTTTTTTTTTTAAGTATAAAAATTAGTTGGTAAGAATTCTTAAAAATTTTTTAAATTCATAAACAAAAGAAATTGATGGAAATGAGGGGGAAATTAAGAACGAACTTAATACTATCATTAAGCTTGCAATTTGATTAAATAAATACTGATAAAAAACAATGCGATTTTATAATTGTGTGCTTGGAAAATATGCGGATATCGACTATTTTTCTTCAAAAAGATATTAATTTATCAGTAAGAATTTAAATTACAAATTTTTAATGAAGAAATAAAATTATTTTTTTTTATTTAAAATTTTTTAAAAGAGTAAAATATTTTTTTAATTTAAATTAATAATATTTTTTTTCGAATAAATTTCAAAAAAAAAAAAAAATTATAAACTCAAATAAATTTCAATACAAAAATTATAAACTCACATTGCTTTTGTAGAATCACAGAGACTAGTCATATCTCAACAGAATGTTTTTACCAAACTGACGATTTGGTTATAAATAGTGGATTTTTTTATTACTATCATCTCGAATGCAGTGAAAAATGAGTGCAATTTTAACTCTCTCATAATATGAAATCGTAAAATTAGTTATTATCTTTTAAAATTAAACTTATGAGCAATATTCTTTTTTTCTTTTTATTTTTTAAATTGCTGGTAAATTTTAATTGATGTAATTTTTTTTTTAACATAGTCTTTTACATTTTATATTCATAATATATTTTTTAATTTTTTTTGAATACTTTTTTTTCAATTTTTGTTTCAATCTTAATTTTTTATTAGTTCATTTTGCAAAATTAACCAAATTTTTTTGAATTTTAAATTAGTTGAAATAGAATTTTTTTTATTTTTATTAAATTTTTTATTTATATTTATAATAAATATTTTATTACATTCCGATCAGATTAGCTATGTATCGTGTTACACGTTTAGACTAAAGTAAAATTTATTGCAATCGATTACACAGAGTCATTAAAAGTAGTATTAGAAACATTATTAAAATAGATAGACATTTAAAATATAAAGAAATAAAACATTCTCATTTGGCAAAAGGCCATCGTCACTGATAGAATATTATTTATTTTTAACGATTCTGTAATAAGCAAGGCTCTTTCAATTTTTTTCTTCTATAATCAAGTTTGAGTTTTTATATTAAAAAAAAAAATTTCCAATCTTTACAAGTTCAATGACTTGTCATTTTATTTATTTTTTTTCAATATAATTTTGTATTTATTTAAACAAAGTTGCAAGATTTTTCTTTTTATTTTCTCACGTATATCATAAGACGAAATTAAAAATACAATTAATATTATCTTTGGAAAAAAAGACTTGCTTTTGATATATGAAAAAAATAAATTCATGAGGAAAAAATTTTTTTTATAATTTTAAATATTTATTTTCCCATTTAAAGAAAATATTTTTTTTTTTTGCTTACCCTGATAGTACGTCATTTTTAAACATTGTCTCATTGCCCTTGGAATTTTTTTCTGGAGAGGGTCTTGATGATTTCGTGTGCAATTCCATCTAAAATAATATGAGAAAAATTTCAGTTATTTATTTATAAAAATACAAGCAATATTGTACGATAATTATAATAATCATTTAATTATCATTTTTTTATGATTAATGTAATTAATTTAAAAATAGAAATTTTTTTTTTGCTTAAAAAATAGATAAAATTAAAAATAAGAAATAGATAAAAATTAAAAAAAACAATTATAATTAATATATGTCAGTAGAGTTTAAATCTCATTCAATTTTTGAAATACGTGACTTGACGTGCAATTTATTCTTATCAAAAATAATGCATTTCTGTATTATTATCGGATATATATCTTTTACGAATGATAATTTTGAGGGAAGAAAATTTACTATATTAATCAACACACGTCACATGCAATATTTATTTCCTTTTGTATTTCAAGAAAAGTCCATATATTAAATCTTTCACCATTTTTCTTGTATATTTTATAAAAACATAAATAATAATGAGATTCGCAAAATTTATTGTCTTTGCGAAATAAAGATCACGGATCATTGCACTATTTTATAAACAATATAAATAAAATGTAAATAAATTTTATTTTTAGAATAATTGACACACTGAACTTGTTGTTCTATTTTTGGAAAATTGGTGAATGGTAAAATTTAAAGAAAATAATAATTTTTATTTTCAAAAAGAGAAAATAAAAATTGTAATTGAAAAAGAAATTACAAGATTTATAGATTCGATCATTTTTTTTTTGTTGATAGAATTTTTAATTGAATTTTCAATTGTACGCGGAATTTTTTTTTTTTGTTTGCGTATACGACACGAGTCAATAGAAAATACACACGTGAACTATTGGGAAGGGTTGAAAGAAAAGAAATTGGCACGCAAAAATAGTGACACGTGTATCTATGCCGAAAATAGTCACGTGATAAATGAGATGAGCGCACAGTGCACTGCATTCCAATCGTCAGTCTTTATTTCGGCATAATGCCATTTTCGTCCTTTATTTTTATTTTTTTTATTTTAAATAATAATAATTAAAAAATATAATTCTTTTTTTAAGCCAATTTTTTCAATTAAAATTAATTTTCATACGCAAAATAATTTTTTTTTCAATTTTTATAATTAATTATTTATATTAACTTAAAGTCTATAAAATATAATTTTGTAATATTGGTAATTTTTCAATTTTCTTTCTTATAATTTTTTTACCTTTTTCTTAAGGCAAAAAAGCAAATTTTTTTAAATTATTTTTTTCATCTATTTATTTCTTTTTATCTATTTTATTTTTTTTTTATTTTTTGATTAATTTAATTTTTGGTATTAATTTTTTATTATAATTAAAAAAAAAATGTTTTGGCCTCGAGAGAAAAATGTCTTGGGACATATTTCTCACGATGGCTTAATATTGCTTTGAGAAAGGAACAAAAGAGAAGAATAATTGTTTGATTGGTCTCGGTTGAAAGTCAAGCATTATCTTGCAATCAGGTCTTTAAATGAATCTATCGCAATTTCGTTGTCACCTTTGATTTCATGAACTCTTATCACTATATTGAAAGAGGGGTGGGGGGGAGAGAGAGACTTTTATGAAACTGCATTGTATTTTTTTTTCTTTTTTTTTTCATTCAATTTCTGAATGTGCATTTTGACGATCTAATGCCGCGAAAGGTCAACGAAGTCGATATTGCCAACTGCTTAATTTATTTATAGCACTTTGTCAATTACAGTGGTCAAGTTTTTTTTATTTTTCGTTCCTGGTGTTTGTAATATCATTTCTAAATACAATTTGGTTTTATTTATTAATTAATTTATTTATTTAATATTAGATGTTTAAATAAATAATTATTTATGGAATTTATTTTTCAATAATTATTATTTTATTATTTTTTTATTTTTTTAATGAAAATAATCTCGAAATTAAAAAAAAAAAAAAAGAAAAAATGAGAATTTTTTTTGCAAATTTCTATCTATATAGTTTTTGAGCAAAACTAAGAACTCTATGAGCTGTTAAGTGTAGAGCCAGTAACGCTAACTTTAGATCTTAGAGCGACGCCAAAATTTTTTACTTTTTTGAGTTCGACGAACGAGTTTGTGCCACAATTCCCGAATGCTTTTAGTTCTCTAAATTATGCCTTCTGTCCATTTGGAATCTTTACATATTTGCTGTCAATTGTTTTTTCAAAAGTCAAATGAATTATATTATTTTCATTTTTTTTTCTTTTTAATTAATTTACCTTTTTGTTTTTAATTCTCTGATAAATTTCAATATTTTACTAATTGAATAATCTGTGTGTGTGAAATTTTTTAAATTTAATTTTCAAAATTAATTTTCAAAAATAATTTTATTAAAAAAATTTTTTAATTTTACAAAATATTTTTATAAAATATATTTTTAATTTTTACAAAATATTTTTAACTTTAAAAACTATTTTTAATTCAAAACAATATTTTTTTTTTAAATTAAAAAATTCAAATACCTACTTATTTTAAATGATTTATTTGATTTTAGATTATTTTGTTTTTCGTTTTATAAGCTTCCTTATTATTTGACTAACAGTTATTTTAGATTGTTGAGGGTAGCCCCTGTGCCTAAAACTTTATTTTAAAATAGAATGATCTCAAAAGTTTTCATTTCACTACAATAGAATAAAATAATTATTTTAATACCAAATTTTTCTTTGCTGCAAAAAAAAAAAATTAATCAAAATTTTATTTGGTTCAATAAAATTTTTTCCTCATTCAGAAAAATTTACAATTAAAATAAACCAAACGTTTATTTTAGATTAAATAAATATTTATTTGAAGAAAATAAATTTTGTTTAAATTAACCAAAAAAATAAAAAAAAAAAATTGGTAAATACAAAAGAAATGGTTTATTTTGTTCAAATAAAATTTTTCTAAGTGGAAAATTTTTCGTTTAAAGTTATATGTAAAATTAAATATCCGGCAACATTAATGGAAGCCAATTAATTAAGTTCTAAAATTAAGTGACTGACACTAGAAGTGCAATAATTATTTTCAACTTGTATGTCATATATATTTTATATATACATTTATATATTTATTATATTTACAAAAATAAAGTATATCGATTGATATATTGATAAGTGATCATTCTATGATTATGCGCAACAATTAAGCGCCAGATGAGAAAATCACGAGTTTTTGAGCAGAGCTTAAATTATGATTGCGAGGCTTTCTATAAGCATATGTATCTATATAAATATATGTAAAATAATGTATAAATCTTTGCAAATTATCTCATTTGTTTTGTATATGTTACAGAATTAATTTGGCAATGAGTTTCTTTGACAGTATTAAAATAGATGCAGTTTCTTATAAGTTTCCTCTAATATATAATTTTCCACTGAAAGGCATTATATTTTCTTTCAATTTTAATCATTGAATTTTTTTTTATTTAAATAATCAACTTTATTTATTTATTTACGGGACAATTATTATTATTTTTATTTATTCAAAGTTGATAATCGCCAATTACTCCAGATTATTATTATTTGTATTTAATTAAATTTCAGAAATTTTTTTCCTGATTATTATTTTTATTATTATTATATTTTATTTATAATTAATTTTTTTATTATTATTATATTTTATTTATATAAAAATTATTAATTAAATAATAATAAAATTTTATTATTATAAAAATGGCCATTAGGACACAAATTAAAAAATTTGATCTATTATAACTTTGCAGCTAAAAAAATCGAAAAATTTTTTTTCCTTCAAAAACTATTAATATTATATATTATAATTTATTAAAATTGGATAAATAATTTTTTCTAGATTAGATTGTTTTTTAGATTTATAATTTTTTTCTATTTTTATTATTATTAAATTCAGTCAGAAATTTAAATAAATTTTTAGTAAACAATGATCTGAATAATTATTATTATCTTAGGATAAACAATTTGTACGTAAACATTATTTATTTGGGATGAAGAGGAAAAAGATAAGATTAAAGGGTTAATTCCGTGTTTTTTTAATTTTTTTTTTTTTTGTAAAATTTTGTAATTTTAATTAATTGACTCAACATTTAAAAAAAAAAAAAAAAATGTGATAAAATATTTTATCTATTGTCAAAATTTGAATTATGACAATAAAAAATTTTGTATAACGGAGAGAAAATTTTTTTTTTACACATTATATTAATTTCTTAATCTAAGAAAAAAAAATATAAATCAAAATTTTTTTGACCTAAATATTTTATTATATCTAGTACAATTTTGTTCTTAATCGTATCTGTGGCTTTGTTTACAATTCAGATTTTTCAGACATTGAATATAAACGTTATCAGAATTAATTTTTTTTTTTTTTTGCAATCTTTAAAAGAACATCGAGATTAAATTCTATTGTCTATAATGATGATTCTGTTATTATTTATTAAAATAATGACGTGCATTTCAGGAATTTCATATATAACTACAATTTTAATGAGTCACTTTCGTTAAAGTTTATAAAAATAAAAATAATTATTTATTTGTTTGTTTATTTTTTTTTTCATCAACATTATTTTTTTTTTTTGTATTTTTTATAGAAAAAATAATTATTTACATGTATTCTGATATAGTAATTAAATTTGTACAAATAATAATTAAAAAACAAGATTTTAAATAGTAAATAAAAAATTACATAAATAAATAGTAAAAAATAATCGTTGTAATATTATTTATTATTTTTTTATAAACGGGTTATAAAATTGAAAAAATTAATATTTCTATATAAATAAATAAAAATTGTAAAACTTTGTAATGAAGAAAAAAATCTAATAAATAAAATTGTTTCGCAAAAATAAATATTTATAAAATTTAAGGAAACATAAAAATTTTTCTATTCTCTCATATATGTATTTTTCAAAGAATCACACTTATTCCAAAGAACGGAAATTTAGAAAAAAAAAAAAAAATTCAATATATTCTCCCGCAGGCATTTGTTATGGAAATATTAACTGATTATTATCGTCGCCGTAAGTTCTGACAAAAAAAAGGATCTATTTTATTTTAATGACATAACTTGCTCTGTCAATAGATTCAAAGAATTGAATAGTATAGATAAAGATATAATTGAAGAATGTGAAAGTTTGCAATAAACTTTTTTGTCTCAAAAAAAAAAAAAAAAAAAAAAAAAAAACAACAACAACATCACACTTTACATCAAAGCAATAAAATCGCAAGTTAATTAGAAAATGAATTTCGTAAATCAGAAAGTTATATTTTTTTCTCCCTCGATATCCTGTTTAATGAAATTTTTTTATAGTTTTTTTTTTATAGTGAGAAAAAAAATCGATATCGTTCATTACATTTGAAAAATTCACAATAAGAATAATAATAAAAAAAATCGTGCGAGAAAAAAAGATATGACTTACTCGCCAGAGGGAAAAAAAACCAGGAACTGAATTCCTATTCATATTTTAACATTGTTAATCTACTCTCGTATATATAATATAAGATTATTTAAATCTTGCGTGATCTCAAGTTACATAATAAGCAGTGCATCATTTTGACTAATTTGACAATACAAGCTGATAAATTTTGCTCTCGTTTAATGAATCAGCGTGTAGGAGGCAAAAAATTGAAATAATTCTTAATTTTTTCTGATAACTGACAAATGTAAAAATTTCATTTCATTTAATTAATTTAATTCAATTTTAATTAAATGATAAATTATTTTAATTTAATTATTAATTTAATTTAATTTAATTTAATTTAATAATAACAATTTTGTTTAGGCAAATTTTTTTTCCTGACCAATTTTTAATTTATTTTTTTAATTATCAAATAAACGATATTTATAAACGAGAATAAAAAATAAAAAATTATTTATATATGAATAAATAAATAAATATAAAACTAGTGGAGGCAAAAATTGTCCTAACAAATTTTTTTTATTATTAATATAATTATTATCACATTAAAAAAATATTTTAATAATTTTAAATCCTTTCAATGTAATAGACTGGTTATAAAGAATTTTATGAAATATGAGAAATTTCTTATTTATATGATGTGTCGTGGAATTTGTAATTTATCATCCTAGTGATATAGTCAGTTTCTTATGAAATGGTTTATTTAAAAAAAAATTTTTTCTAATTAATTAGTGAAGAAATTTTTGTTCCATTTGAATCATAATTATTAATAACAATTTTTTTTTTAAACTAATTTAAATAATAGTGACTGACATTTTTTTTTGTCTATGAATTAGTAAATTTTAATTTGCAATTTTAATTTTTTATTATAAATTTTTATTTATTATAAATTATTGAACAAAATATTTAATTTTATTATATTCAAAAAATTTAAGTAATTCATATAGCAAAAAAAGACGATTTTTTACAAATTTGAATAAAAGTGGACTGACATTTTTTTTTTTAATTTGCACCAAAGAATAAAGTGAAAAAATTTATTTGATTCAAATATGTACTCGGTTATTTGACTACTATCAAATAAATAGTTATTTGAATTAAATAATTTTTATTTGAATCAATAATTTCTGTATTTAAAACAAATACCATTTAATTGACTTAATTAAAAAATTATTTATTATTTAGGTAATAAATTTTAAGAAATATTTTACTTATTTTTATTTTTTATATTTAAAAAATACAATTTTGGTTTTTTTCTGAATTTTTTTTTTTTGGAAATCTTATCAGGGACATTTATAATAAAATAGTTAAAAGTAAAAATACTATTTTTTTTCAATTTACTTGCAAATTAGAATTTTTAAATTCTCTCCCTCCCTTTAGAATTTTGCAAAATTATTTTAAACTTATTTTCCAATTCAAGGGATTTTTTTGTAATTATTTTTTCTATTTATGTATTTTTGTATGTTACTTAAAAATAATTAAAAATAGATTTGCAAAATACTTAAGTATTTCTAAAAATATAAAACCGCATATAGAGAGAAAAAAAAACAATTTTCGCAAAAAATTAAATTAAACTGTCAAGTTAATGTTTGTGTTGTATAAATTTTTTTTTGTGTATTACATAAATTCTTTTGTTCTTTTCAAGAATAATTATTGTAAAAAAAAACAAAAAACAAAAAAAAAAAAAAAAAAAAAAAAAAAACAATTAGATTAAAAAGCAAATTTTGTGAAGTCCAGAATGTGTGTGACGATATTAAAGTGTATAAAGACGTTTTAAATTATTCTAATCGTTATGTTTCCGTTTTGAATCTTATCAACTTGATAAGGTTTGCACATATATAATACTAGGCAATAATTATAGAGAGCATAATACGTAGACAGAATATTAAATTTTTTTTTTTCCATTTTGTTGATAAATATAAAATGATAAATTACATATAGGTCAATTTTTTTTTACCATAAAGGGGAAAAAAAATATTTTTTTTTTCGAAACAAATTTTTTTTACAAGTACTAATTATTTGTAATTTTATATGTTCTTTTCAACTAGAATCGTAATTACTATTGACTTAATGAGAGAAGAATCATATCCTTCTAAGTACTTTGGATATTTATGGAATCTCTTATTAAGTCCTCAATTATATTATTTTTTTTTCTTTCTATCTTTATATAAAAGAATAATAATTGAGGCAGGTTTAATTGAATATGTTTCGAGATTGATTATAAATTTTTCTACTTCGTAAAATGTAATTCTCATTATGTAAGTAAGAAATATGATCCTTATGGTGTACTTTTTATATATGGTGTATAATTACTTTTTTTTCAAAAAGAATAAGAAATAGAAATCTTATTTCTGTATAGAAATAATTTTTTTTTGTTTATAATAAAAAAAAAAAAAAAAATAATGAACTCAACAGGAACAATGTTTCTTGTCAACTGTTATCGATTATTATTGTCGCGGGTAATTTTTGTTTAATAATAGTAAAGCACGCAGTTTATTTTCACGTGACTTATTAAAAAAAAAAAAAGGAATAAGAAGAAGTAAACCTGACATTTATGAAGTTTATTTAATTTTTCATTGAATAAAAATTGAAATTATTTTATACATTGCTTATAATGAATTATATAATCGAACCTGATTAATTCACGAACTTTATTAAATGTTAAACACTTTATATTTTAATACCGTTTATTTTATTTTTTATTTTTAATTTCAATTTGTAACTTTTTTTTTTTTGTATTTTAAAACTTACAAAAATAATTTTTTTAAAAATTACTTTCAAATTCATACAATTTTTTTTTAAATTACATTAAAATTTCAAAAAAAAATTTTTTCATTGCCTTAAAATTTACAAACAATATAAATTTTTTTTGATTAATTCTCTTAACTAATTTATTTTATTTATTTTTTTGCAAAAAATAATTTGTAATTGTAATTCAAATTAAAAGAGTTGAAATTTTCAATTTTATTTAAAACAACATTTTAATTTTCAGTTATTAGAAATTTTCCGGAGAATTAATGTAACAAATGATGAATAAAGCAGTGTCAAATTTATTTTGGTTATAAAACGTAAGTCTTTTGTTTCTGAAGTTACATAAAAAAATTCCAAGTGAAATTTCTTTTGACTGCGATTTCGAATTTTCATTTATTTTTATCAATTTTAAATTTTCATTAATTTCTTTTTTTAAATCAATTTTTAATTTTCCGTCTTTTTTTTATTTACTAAATTTTTTTTTTTTTTTAATTTTACTAAATGAAGAATTATTTATGTAGATCGTTTATTAAAATAGATATACAAATAATTAATTATAATAAATAATAAAAAATAAAATCTATCTAAATCCTAATAAATATATAATTATAGATAATAATAATAATAAAAAAAAAGTTTCTCTTTTTTTGTAAATTTTTTTTTATTTATGTAAATAAATAAATAAAAGTTAATAATAAAAATAAAAATAATAGTAATAATAAATATATGTATAATTTTTTTTGTGCATTAAAATAATTAAAAATAATATTCTGTTTTGAAATATAGTAACTTAACTATATTAAATTCGCATTATCTGTTATAAAATAAAATGATGATGTTAGCAGTCCTGACCTGGACAATTATAATATCCATAAAGAAGTTTATAAAATTATTTTCTAATGTCAATTTCTCTTTCAAGATGAATGGAAAAATTATTGACGTTATTTTAGCTGTATATGTATACATCTATATATATATATATATATAGGTATAGTAAATGTAAACTAAGAAGCACGTGCAGTGTGCGTACTCTCTTTCTTCTTGTTTTCACTGTTTTCCTTCGTACAAAATAACTTCTTTATTTTATATTCGCGCACAACCACACCAATGTATTCTTTTTTTTTATTATTTATTTAAAATTTTTTTTTGCTTTATTTATAATTTTTTATTTATATTAAAATTTTTATTCTTTTTTTTTAATTATCATTTTATTCATTTTACAGTTGTTTTTAAATTTTCATTACGTAATTTTTATAACGCTTTATACAGATGATGAATAATTCTTCGAGTTTACAGATTTACATACAGTGAATGTTTTTTTTTCTCTTATTAGAAAATAATAATAATTCTTTTTCTTAAAAATTTATAAATATTTTTTAATTATTTATGTTTTTTTTTGTTCCAATTACTAAAAAATTGCTTTTATTTTGATGATATTTTACAATTATATTTTCTTTAATTAATCCTAATTTTTTGATTAATTAAAAAAATTTTTTGTTTTTATTTAAAAATAGTGAAAAATTATATTTTTTTGCAAAAAAAAATTGTTTGTTTACTTTATATACACTTTTATCGCTTTTCAAATAAGATAAACGATTTGACTATATCTATATAAATTGGCAAAGAAAGGTGAAAAAAATGAACTAAACAAAATACCGGAATTTAACACACCTTGTTTAATTATGAATATATAAGTTTTAAATTAGTGCAGTCATTTAAATTGCAAGGCTTCATTTACATGATTTTGCTTTAATATTATTTTTCTATTTTTTTACCATCAAATTAAATTTTTATTGTAATTTTATTTTTTTGTTATAATAATTTTTATTATTTTTTTTTGTTATTAGTATTATTTTATTATTATTATTTATTATTACTACTATTTTATTATTATTTATTATTACTACTGTTTTATTATTATTATTATTTTAATATTGTAATTTATTTTTATTATTTTATATTTTTTACTAATATTTTTAAATTTTAAGACAGAATGTATTTTAACGATTTCATTTTTTTTTTGCAGGGTGCTTTACTAAGGATTCGCTGAAACTTTGGTTGATGATTGATTTTTAAAAAATTGAGGTATTCAAAAAAGAAAAGAAGAAAAGAAAAAAAAAACCATTGATGACCGATGGTCAACGAACCTTGTTTTGCAGTTGTCGTTGATGATGCGTTATCCAAAATGTGAAAAAGACTTGTCGTCACCTATTATCCATGGAAACGATGGCACCCGATAATCGCGTGTGTGTGTTCCACGACCGGTAGCTTTCGCGCAACTAAAACCCAAAGAGCCAACCAACAACTTGGAGGTAGATGTGCCACAAGAAGGCAGAGGCCAGACAAGCAGGCTCACTTGGCAGACACTGAGGAAGGTTCTATTACTTTTTATCTTTTTATGTACTCCCCTTTAACAAATATCTCTTGCGTATACACATCTTCTTTTTTTTTATAACATCCTAAATCATCATCGGTAATTACCTCGCACTATTATAATATTCTATACAATCAAAAATAATAATACCATATAATTTTCCATTTAAAAAAATATATAGTGTGTGAGAACCAAAAAAAAAAAAAAAAAAAAAAAATATTTAATAAATGCTCATGTGTGAAGCGTTAATTTTTAGTGGACATAGGTCGAGGATTGTGTATAGGAATTTTTTTTTTTGTTGACTTTTTATTTGAATTTGTTTCTAATAAACTTTTTTTTTGGGAAAATATGATTGAAAATTATTTTTTTTTTTAAATTAAAATTTCATTCAGTTTTTATTTATTTACAAATTTACAAAATTATTCTAAAAATTTGAAATGGAAAATTCATTATTTTTAACAATTTTAATAGAATTCTTCGAAAAATTAAAGTATTTAAATCTTTTTTCGATTTTTCAATTAAAAATTCTCTAGAATTAAATTATTTCCTAAAGATTGTTTAAAAAATTCCTTAGTAATTGAAATTTACAAAATTTTCTGTTTGATGATTTTGAAAAAACGTAACTGCAGATTTTTTGAAATTCAATTATTTTGAAAATTTGAATTTAAAAAATCTTTGCGAAATTAATTATTTTCAATAAGTTTTAATAGAATTCTTCGAAAATTGAATTCGAAATAAATTTCAGTTAAAAATTCTCTAAAATTAAATTATTTCTTAAAATTTGTTTTAAAAATTCCTTAGTAATTGAAATTTACAAAATGTTCAATTCAAAATTTTTTGTTTGATGATTTTGAAAAAACGTAACTGTAGCTTTTTTGAAATTCAATTATTTTGAAAATTTGAATTTAAAAAATCCTTGCGAAATTAATTATTTTCAATAATTTTTAATAGATAAATAAAATGATTTTATCACTCGGTCGATATTAAATAAAAAACATAAAGATAACGATCTTCATGTTTTTTATTTAATTTTTAATAGAATTCTTCGAAAATTCAATTATTCGAAATAAATTTCAATTAAAAATTATCCAAAAATTCAATTATTGCCTAAAATTTTTTTCAATAAAGTCTTTTGTAAAATTCAAATTTACAAAATTTTCAATTCAAAATCTCCTAAAATTTAATTAATTTCAAAAATTTTAAATGTAGCTCTTTTGATATTTAATTATTTTGAAAATTTAAATTTTAAAAATCTTTAGGAAATTTTTGAAAAATAATTTTAATGGAATTTTTTCGTAAATTCAATTATTTCAAATATTTTTCAAATTAAAATTTCTCTAAAATTGAATTATTCCCTAAAATTCATTAAAAAAATTCCTCAACAATTCGAATTTACAAAAATTTTCAATTCAAAATCTTTTGTTTGATGAATTTGAGAAAACTTAACTGTAGCTTTTTTGAAATTCAATTATTTTGAAAATTTGAATTTAAAAAATCCTTGCGAAATTAATTATTTTCAATAATTTTTAATAGAATTCTTCGAAAATTCAATTATTCGAAATAAATTTCAATTAAAAATTATCCGAAAATTCAATTATTGCCTAAAATTTTTTTCAATAAAGTCTTTTGTAAAATTCAAATTTACAAAATTTTCAATTCAAAATCTCCTAAAATTTAATTAATTTCAAAAATTTTAAATGTAGCTCTTTTGATATTTAATTATTTTGAAAATTTAAATTTAAAAAATCTTTAGGAAATTTTTGAAAAATAATTTTAATGGAATTTTTTCGAAAATTCAATTATTTTAAATATTTTTCAAATTAAAATTTCTCTATAATTGAATTATTCCCTAAAATTCATTTAAAAAATTCCTCAACAATTCGAATTTACAATATTTTCAATTCAAAAATATCTTTTTTGATGAATTCGAGAAATCTTAACTGTAGCTTTTTTAAAATTCAATTATTTTAAAAATTTGAATTTTAAAAATCTATGAAAATATTTATTTTTAATAATTTTAATAGAATTCTTCGAATATTAAATTATTTGAAATAATATATGAAATTCAATTATTTTGAAAATTTGAATTTGTACCTTAAAATATTTTGAACAAAATAGTCATTTTGACTAAAATAAAATTTAACTATTAGTCATATATTTGATTAATTATTATTTATTTGATTTAACTTCTATTTATTTTATTTAATTACCATTAATTACTTATTAGTAAATTAAAAAATGAAGAATTTGATATTTACATCCTTTTAAAGGGAGATTTCAATGCCAAGTTATAGAAATTCTCTTCGTGAAAAAAAATGTATTTAATATTATTCTGGGATTTTTTTTTTTTTTTTTTTTTTGAATATTATAGGCTATTACCATTTTATAGTTACATAAAGTTAAAAATTATTGCAATATAATTATTATTTTTTACAAATATTGCGCGACCATTTAGCGCACCATAAATTTTGATTAAACGCTAAGATATCTTTAAAGAGTTTTACACTTGAGGAAAGAAAAGAATAATAATAATAATAATCAATGTGAAACACTAGATTGTCATTCTTAAATGAAACTTACATAAGTGGTATTTATTATTAATTATTATTATTAGTTTCATTTTACAAGGACTTTTGACATAATTGTTTGAATTTTTACTTTGTAATTTTTACACTATCAAAGATTATGACTTTAATCATTTACAAAAAAAAAAAAAATCATTTTCGACAAACGTCCATCAGTTTGAAAATTTTTATTATTTTTTTCTCTCTTATCTCATACAATTAAATATTTTTTAAATACGGAAATTATTTTCAATTCTTTTCAGGAGATTTTTGTATTTTTTTTTTTTCATTTTTCAGGAAAACTAATCTTAATAATAATAATAAATTAATAAAAAATATAATTATAGTATAAAAATATAAATTTAAATAAATAAATTTATATAAATAAAATTAAAGTAAATAAAATTAATATAAATTAAATTTTATATTTATTTTTTTAAATATTATAAACATTGACAGAAACCACAGTTATTTTAGAGAAAAAAAAATTCTTGAATATAAAATTACGTGAAAAACTTCCGGCGGATGTCCAAGTATTGAATAATTTTTTTTGGGGAAATTTTTTTCATTACTCTCATGATTACTCTTTTTTTTTTTGAACGTTAAAAAGGAAGTGATTTATTCGAAAGGAACCTTGAATTCATGAAGAAAAATTACTTAGCATTTCCTTCTCATTTATTATTTGTCTGTGTCACATTAACGTAATTTTGTTGTCAAGAAAAAAATAATAAAAGGATGATGACCCAGTAAATTTAGATATATATATATATAGGTCACCTTATAACACCTATTTTGTTACTTTACAAATCATTATCTACATACATAATTATTTCATTTAAACAATAATGGAAAGAAAAATATATTGTTTAAAAAATATGTTATTTATCATTTGTTTTTTTCTTATTTATTTATTTATTTACAATGTGACTGGGAATCAGTCAAATTATATTTATTTTCTCCCATTTGACTAAATTGAAAACTTGTTTTTCAAATCAAATTCTATAAGTTTTCCCAGGAGTATGATATGAAATTTGGAAAGAATCCAAAACTAATTTGTCATTATTTATTTTTGATATTTTCATACATATATGTATTTTATTATAAAAATACATTTTTCATCATTACTTGAATTTTTTTTTTTTTAAATTTATTACTCGGAAAAAAATTTGTTTGAAACAAACAAATTTTTGTTTGAAACAATTAAATTTTGCTTGAATACACCAAATTTTATTTGAAACAACCAAATTTTTCTTGAATCAACCAAAAAGTTTATTCGACTCAATCATAATTCTTTTTTCATTCGAAAAATTTATTAAAATAAAAAAAGGATTAAAATAAATTATTTATTAAAAATATTTTAAAAAAAAATTATTAAAATAAAATTTTAATTTTTTTATTTTAACCCGTTTGTATTCTTAAATAAATAAACAAATGAATAACAATATTTAGTAAAATAAATGTTTATTAAGATCAAATAAATATTTATTTTGAATTTTTTATAAAATTTATTTTCGTTAAAAAAAAAGGAAAATAATTAGTTAGATAATAAACAAAGACGCCTAATTATCCATATACTCTGAAAGTGAAAATCAAGATAGGTATGATTACAAAACCGGTGTGTGATATGTCGCAAGAACCAGATTCACTTAATTGCTATGTGTTTGGAAAAGTTAATTAAGAATACCCTGAATTCCTAGTTTTTTTTTTTTTTTTTTTTTTTTTTTTTTTTTTTTTTTTTTTTTTTTTTTTTTTTTTTTTAATGTCCCCTCTTTTTTTTTCTTTTATTGGATGTAGTTTATATCTCGACTCACACGCTATGTTCTTTTTCTGTCATATTAATATATGTATGTATCAATTTATTCAAACGGTTTTTATATTGAATATCGTGCAGGATTGTTCTAATTCTAGTGAATCTTCATTTACGCGTTATAGATATATATTTTTTGATTAATTATAATTAAGAAGACGTCACATGTATATATGTATTTATTCGATATGATCAGCAGGAAAAGGATGCTTGTCGAACATTTAACAGGAACGTGGAAATAAGTAATTTACCGTCATTCATTTTACACGTGAAGCATATAATATATATATATATAACTCGTTTTTTTCTCTCTCACTTTTTTTTTCAAATAAAATAAGAGAGTCATTAGCATCAAGTGTGAACAAGTTTAAGAAAAAGCAAAACAGTATCGCGAATGTTATAGCGAAATATATATTGTATATATATTTTTATTTATTCCCGCCACGCTGTGTTGGAATTTTTAAAATTCATTAACGGAAGTACAGTAAAATTTGAAAATTGTTTCGGTAACATGGTGTCATGGATTATTAGCGGTGTTCATTTAATTTGCTAAATTGATCATTTTAAACTGCTTCATATTTTCCTCCTCTTCTTTTTTTTTATATTTTTTCATTTTTTTTTGTTCTAAAAAAATATAATATAATAAAAATAAAAATAAAAAATTAAAAAAAAATTAATAAAAATAAAAAAAAAATATTAATATTATTAAAAATAACAATAAAATCAAATTGGCGATTTCGATAATACAGATAAAAAAAATCAAGATTGGAAATAGAAAAAATAAATAAAAATAATAATTGGTCGATTAGGTTAGATAGTTAGGTCCTGCGTTTCTGCGCGTCGGTCCCGGGTTCGATTCCCAGACCCTCTAAATTTTGTTTTCAAACTTGTCTGCGTATTTCTAGGATCCAAAAATAATTGTAAGAACAATTAAATAAATAAAAATAAAAAAATTAATATTAATTAATAACTGTAATGAAAATAATTAATAATAATAAAATACAATCAAAGATTCGGTTCCGAAAATACAGAGAAAAAAGTATAGATGGAAAAAAGGAAAAAATATATACAGTTGTTCGGTTACGTTAGTTGGTTAGGTAATTCGTTTCTGCGCGTCGGTCCCGGGTTCGATTCCTAGTCCCTTCAAATTTGTTTTCAAACTTATCTGCGATTTCTAGGGATGTAAAAATAATTAGGGTAACAATAAAATAAATAAAAATAAAAAAATAATATTAATTAATAACTGTAATATTTATAAAGATCTTAAATTAATTAGGGCAACAATAAAGTAATTAAAATTCAAAAAAATGAATATTAATTAATAACTGTAATATTTATAGAGATCTAAAAATAATTAGGGCAACAATAAAATAAATAAAAAAACAAATGAAAATGAAAAAAATATTAATTGATTACAATTATAATAATAGTAATAAAAATAATTATAATAAAATCCATGATCTGGTTCCAAAAATTCAGAGAAGAAAGTATAGATGGAAAATAGGAAAAAAAATATACAGTTGTTCGGTTAGGTTAGTTGGTTAGGTAATTCGTTTCTGCGCGTCGGTCCCGGGTTCGATTCCTAGTCCCTTTAAATTTGTTTTTAAACTTATCTGCGATTTCTAGGGATGTAAAAATAATTAGGGTAACAATAAAATAAATAAAAATAAAAAAATAATATTAATTAATAACTGTAATATTTATAGAAATCTAAAAATAATTAGGGCAACAATAAAATAAATAAAAAAATAAATGAAAATGAAAAAAATATTAATTGATTACAATTATAATAATAGTAATAAAAATATAATATAATCTATGATCCGATTCCAAAAATACAGAGAAGAAAGTATAGATTTGAAAATAGAAAAAAAATATATAAAAAATTAAAGAAAAATAATATTAATAATAGTAATAAAATTACTAATAATTAAATAATAATTAATAACAATTATTGCAATAATAATTAAAATCCATAACCAGAAAAAAATATGCAAGAAGAAATAGAAAACTATATACACACAAGGTTCTATAATGATTTCTGGGACATATTTTCAATTAAATAAATTTAAAAAAAAAAAAAAGAAAAAAAGTAACGTAGCTTAGTCATTCTTTGGTGGATAAAAAACTGCATCTTGTATTGTTGCTTAGTATATATAGAGATGTGTAAATGTGGTTTGATTCGACCTTGGATATAGAATTGTAGGGAAGTTATAAAAATCAACACAAGGTTTACCACTTGCATGAATGCACAAAGTCTGCAAGATGAAAAAGAAGAAGGTGTGGTAAGAACCAATGAACTGACACGTAAACATACGCACAGGCCATAAACTCCCATTTGAAAAAGGATATCTTATCAGTTAATGCAAAACATATAAAAAAAAAAGAGAAAGGATCAATAACCCCTCGGAGTTATTTTTGCATAAAAAGGTATTAAAAATAAAATAAAAAAAAAAAAAAAAAAGGACGATGGAATATTTCAGAACAACCTTTACAGTTGCGCGCATGTTTGAAACTTGTATATACATATGAAATCAGGCTTATTCGAAAGTACTTTACATAAAAATTAGAACGCCTTAGTCTCGGAAACTTTTCCACTCAACCTCACACCCGTTAATATTTATACTTCTTGTTTTTTTTTTTTTTTTTTTTTTTTTTGTATATTATATATAATCAGGTGTATTTGATAAGGTGGATCAAATCTTTAAAAATAACAAATAACGTTGAGCGAATTTTTTTAAATTTTATTTGCATTATCATTTATAATGTGTCTTGAAATATCACTAGAAGGTTGTAAAAACAAAACAGAAAATGTTAATGCAATTTATATCTATGGATCTTTTTTTTATTATTGAAGGATTTTTGTTCAAAATATAAAAAAGACAAATATGAGAAATATGCTAATTCTTTTATGCCAAGTGATTTTGGATTACAATTGTAATTTTTTACGTTGATATGACAAAAAAAGTACGTGGACAATGGGATTTGCTATATTTAGGACGAAGTTATAAATGTTTATGGTTTTATAGATAGCAAGAATATTATGTTGACATTTATAAAAATATATTTTTCCTTTACAAGAAATAGGTATTAAAAGTTTTCCTCTTTTTTTTACTGGTATTTTTAGGAGAGAAATTAATTTTTTTTGTATTTTTAAATATATTTTAATGAATTAATTCTAAATACTAATAGTTCGGACAAACTTTTGACCGAATATTATTAAGTTTTCTCTTTTTTTTCGTTATTTTTGGAGAGAAATTAATTTTATTATAATTTTAAATATATTTTAATGAATTACTTCTTTTTAATTTTTAAAAATTAATTTTTTCTTGTTTTTAAATATATTTTAATTAATTAATTCTGAATAATAATAGTTCGGACAAATAGTTGTCCGAATATTATTAAGTCTTCTATTTTCTACGGGTATTTTTGGGGCAAATTGATTTTTTTGGTTTTTTTTAAATATAATTCTAATGAATTAACTCTGAATAATAATAGTTCGGACAAATAGTTGTCCGAATATTATGTATTAAGTTTTCTCCTTTTTTTGTTGGTAATTTTGGAGAGAAATAATTTTATTATATTTTTAAATATATTTTAATGAATTACTTCTTTTTTATTTTTAAAAATTAATTTTTTCTTGTTTTTAAATATATTTTAATGAATTAATTCTGAATAATAATAGTTCGGACAAATAGTTGTCCGAATATTATGTATTAAGTTTTCTCCTTTTTTTTGTTGGTAATTTTAGGGAGAAATAATTTTATTATATTTTTAAATATATTTTAATGAATTAATTCTGAATAATAATAGTTCGGACAAATAGTTGTCCGAATATTATGTATTAAGTTTTCTCCTCTTTTTTGTTGGTAATTTTGTGGAGAAATAATTTCATTATATTTTTAAATATATTTTAATGAATTAATTCTGAATATAAATAGTTCGGACAAATAGTTGTCCGAATATTATTAAGTTTCCTTTTTTCTACGGATATTTTTGGGGCAAATTAATTTTTTTGTTTTTTTCAATATAATTCTAATGAATAATTGTAAATAATAAATAGTCGAACTTATTTTTGTCCGAACTATTATTATTTAATATTAATTAATTAATTATTTGATATTATATATTATTAAAATTTTTCTTTTTTGCAGGTAGGTTTGATGCAAATTAATTTTTTTTTAATAATAAATAATAATAATTCGGACAAATATGTGTCCGAATATTATTGAGTTTTCTTTTTTTTTTGCGGGTATTTTTGGGGCGAATTAATTTTTTGTGTTTTTTTAATATATTCTAAAAACTAGTTCTAAATAATAATAGTTCGGACAAATAGTTGTCCAAATATTATGTATTAAATTTTCTTCTTTTTTTGTTGGTAATTTTGAGGAGAAATAATTTTATTATATTTTTAAATATATTTTAATGAATTAATTCTGAATAATAATAGTTCGGACAAATAGTTGTCCGAATATTATTAAGTTTCCTTTTTTCTACGGATATTTTTGGGGCAAATTAATTTTTTTGTTTTTTTCAATATAATTCTAATGAATAATTGTAAATAATAAATAGTCGAACTTATTTTTGTCCGAATTATTATTATTTAATATTAATTAATTATTTAATATTATGTATTATTAAAATTTTTCTTCTTTTGCAGGTAGTTTTGATGCAAATTAATTTTTTTTTTAATAATAAATAATAATAATTCGGACAAATATGTGTCCGATTAATATTGAGTTTTCTTTTTTTGCGGGTAGTTTTGGGGCGAATTAATTTTTTTGTATTTTTTTACTATATTCTAAAAACTAGTTCTAAATAATAATAGTTCGGACAAATATTTGTCCGAACGTTATTAAGTTTTCGATTTTTGCGAGTATTTTTGGTGCAATAATTTTTTTTTTAAATTTTTAAACATATTTTAATAATAATAAGTAAAATACAAATTTAGAAATTTAAAAATTCGAATGAATTATAAATGAACAGTGTTCATATATTATTTAGTAAAATTTTGAAATAATATTTTTTGGAAAAATTTTTACCTATATATGGGAATAGTTATTTATTTATTTTTTTTTTCGTTTTTGATTGACAGGAAACCGATGAAAAAAAATTCAATCGACCATGAATGAAAAGCTATCGTTGTAAATCAATGGCAAACAATATATCGACGTTCTTTTAATCGTGTACCCTTTTTTTTTTTTAATTGAACATGTCAAGCAGCATATCAATTTGTTCACTTCTATTCATATATATAGTGGATGCTTTGAGTTATCACGTGACGCAACATGCAACATTATTGCTTTAGCAATTATAAAGCACGACTTTAATATTCTTATATTGATTTTATATCTTTATGTTTGTGATATCAATTTTTTTTTTTGGTTTCTAAGTGTATTGGCGTTTATGAAATTTAGGTCCAGAACTGTAAAACGATTAAATTTTTGAAAAACATTACTTTATAAAATTTTGCAAAGTTAATTATGTTTTTAATGTTTAAATTATTCTTTGTACTATATCGAATTAGTAAAATCGTACTAATTTGATGGTACATAATTTTTTTTTACTATTAATTAGTTAAATTTTACTAATTCTATAGTACCAAAATTTTTTTTTACTATCGAATTAGTAAAATTGAACTAATTAGTTATATAAAAAATTTTTACTATGGAATTAGTAAAATTTAATTTATAGTAAAAAAAAATTTTGTACTGTCGAATTAGTAGAATTTAATTAATTTACAGTGAAAAAAATTTTTTGTACCATCGAATTAATGTAAAATTGTATACTAACATAATTTTTTTCACTGTAAATTACTTAAATTATACTAATTCTATAGTACCAAAATTTTTTTTACTATAAAATTAGTAAAATTGAACTAATTAGGTATATAAAAAATATGTACTATGGAATTAGTAAAATTTAATTAATTTATAGTAAAAAAGTTGTTGAATTAGTAAAATTGTATACTAATTTGATGGTACATAATTTTTTTTTACTATTAATTAGTTAAATTTTACTAATTCTATAGTACCAAATTTTTTTTTACTATCGAATTAGTAAAATTGAACTAATTAGGTATATAAAAAATTTTTAACTATGGAATTAGTAAAATTTAATTTATAGTAAAAAAAAATTTTGTACTGTCGAATTAGTAGAATTTAATTAATTTACAGCGACAAAATTTTTTTGTATCATCGAATTAGTAAAATTTAATTAATTTATAGTAAAAAAGTTGTTGAATTAGTAAAATTGTATACTAATTTGATTGTACAGAATTCTTTTTCACTATGAAATTAGAAAACTTTTACTAATTAATATTAAAAAAAATTTGTACTATTAAATTAGTAGAATTTAATTAATTCTTAATAAAAAAAAAATTTTTTTTACTTTTGAATTAGTAGAATATAAATAATTAATAGTAAAAAAAATTCCTGTACTATCAAATTAATAAAATTTTACTGATTCATCAATTTTTTTTACTATATTAATTAAATAAAAAAAAAATCTTTCTACTATATTAATTAATTAAATTTTACCTACTAATTTCATAGTACAAATTTTTTTATTATTAATTAGTTCAATTTAATAATTTGATAATAAAAAATATTTTGTACAGTCGAATTAGTTAAATTTAATTAATTAATATTGTAAAAAAATTGCTGAATTAGTAAAATTTTACTAATTCTACAGTACCAAATTTTTTTCTATTATCAAATTAGTAAAATTAAACTAATTAATATTAAAAAAAATTTGTATTATGAAATTAGTAAAATTTAATTAATTAATAAAGTAAAAAGTATTTTGAATTAGTAAAATTGTACTAATTCGATAGTGCAAATTTTTTTTACTATTAATTAATTAAAATTTAATAATTCGACAGTACCAAAAAATTTTTTTACTATCAGCTTCTGTATTTTTATAATTAAATAAATAAATAAATAATTCGGATTTTTTTGATTCTTTAAAAAAAAAAAATCAAAATTTTTTATCAGCCCTAATTTTTGGTTAAAACTAAATATTAAAATATAAAAAATAAAATGAATTATAAAATAATAATCTAATTACTAATTTTGATGGTAATTTTTGTTGAATATTGAAACCTTGAGGCGACAATTTGTAAAACGTGAATAATATTGCATTTCCTAAAGACGTAGGCGGAAAAGGGAACTCTTATGTATATATGGGAAAGGAACTCTACGTTGAAACTTGAGGCCATTAGCCGCATGATTGCAAATGTGTGTGCGATTTTGTTAAACAAGGTAACGACTTATTTGAAAGTCATTGCAGAGATTCTTGCCCGACCTTATTAATGTATATACACACAAATTGCGTAATAACAGAAATCAGGTCTCAAGGTGGTCTGCATTTTAAGGTCTTGTTCATTGCTGCCACTATGTTTTTCCGCAATATTGCAGCATTTATTAATTTTATTTATATTCATAAATATATCAAAAGAATAATTCACGTTTCTCTCAAATACATATCGCAAGTTTCGTTTTCATTACTATTTTTTCACTCTTACATTATACAAATTCGATGCTTAATTATTTCATTTTACATCCTGTCACAAATATATTTGAAAAAAAAAATTTTATTTATAAATTTACTGAAAAATTTATTTATTATTATTATTAATTATTATTATTTATTATTTAAACAATCGGTTATTTTTAAAATTTTAAACAAATATTTAATTGACTTAAAATATTTACCAAATATTTAATTATTAATTAATTAAAATAAAAAATTTAAGAAATATTTAATTGAAAAAAAATTATTTGATTCAAGAAAATATATTTGATAACCGATTATTTGAAACAAATAATTTTTTTCCAGTATATGTTTACAATATATTATTTATTTATTATATAAATAAAATAAATAAAAGCGAATAAGTATATTAATACAGATAAATTTTATTAATTTAAATTGTAATTTTATTTAGTAGTGGAAAAAAAAATTTTTAACATTGCAAATTATTCCAAGGATGTAAAATTAAGGGTACAATAAAATTTTTTTATTTTCAATTTTTTAAAAAAAAGTGAAAATTAAAAAAATTAAAAAGTGAAAATTTTAAATTTAAATAACAAAAATATTTTATTTTCGCTATATGACTTTGCGTTTACTTTATATATATATATATACAGTTTTTCTTTAAAGTTTTATTTTTAACTTTTACAATTTGTGGTTAATTTGCATATATATATTTATAAAATCACATTCTTGTGGTTTAGAAATTACAGGAAAAAAAATTGCATATATTTCTGTGAAAAAATTTTATTTGAAAATTTTTTTTTTTAAATTGTAATTTTAGTTAGAATTATATAATAAGGCTGATGGGACGTTATATAGATATATTTATTATATGCATTTTATAAAATGTAAAATAATTTAAATTAATTCAAAATAGCGAGAAAATAATTAATTTCATTTTTTATCTGCAAAATTAAAAAATGAGGTTTAATTTCGTTTTTTATTGAGTAAATTTAAAAAATTTTTAAAAATGATAAACAAATAAAGAATTCTTCTTATCATATGAGAAATGGTAAATAAACAATTGATATTAACGACTTTATCCTACTGTTACTCAAAGAGTTATTTGTCTAAAAAGTGTCTATACTTTATAAAAGATGTCAGCACTTAGTCAATTATTTGAAATTTCCATTGCGCACATTTTTTTATTAAATTAAATATTTCGTTTATCAAATATTAAATAAGTAATATTTATTATTACAAATATAATAATAATAATACTAAAAATAAACGAAATATTTATATTTAATTATTGGAATAATTAGAAAAAATATTAGAAATAATAAAAATAATTTTCATTCAAACACTAATATTTTCACAAATAAATTTCATTGATATTTAAATTAATTAATATTAATGTACTAATATATTAATACTAATATATTAATATAATAATATTAATATAATTATTAAAATATCAATATTAATATATCAATATTAAAATATCAAGGTTTATAAATTAATATTATATTAATTATTTACTGACAAAAAATAAATAATAAAATTCGTATTTTATTTTAAAATTATTTAAACAATTAATAAAAATAATAAAAAAAAGAGTGTCATTTATATATTTGAAAAGATTCTAAAAAGCGCTTATAAATATTTTCTAATTTTATTATTTCAACTGTAAGTAATAAATGAAAAAGTAATTACATAAATTATATAAAAATACAAAAAAGAAATAATATATACCCTCCGATTACAATTAACGCGTTGTCACATTATTATCCAATAATTCCATAGCTATATATATCTATATATGTATACACGTTTTTCCAATAAATATATATATATATATATACATATAAATTTAATTGGGTTATTCATTTTAGTTGGAAACTTCGTTCTTGATTTTATATGAAAATTATCAGCAAGAATTAATAATTACTAATTATGAGAAAATAGTCATGCAATAATGTAATCATTTTGATTATATATTTATCTGTAATTTATATTCCAATAAATTAAAATTTAATAAACGACTGTAAATTATCTCGTGGTTTTCATAAAATTAATATATATGTATTTTAAGAAATTCTTTTTTTTTATTAAAAAAAAATTGGTTTAATTTTTTTAATTTATTTATAATAATCATTTATTGTTTAAAAACTAAATAGTGTTGTAAATTTTTTTTTTTTTTTTTTGAGGAATCTTTGCGCTCTTGTGAATAAGGAAATTGTACTGTGGAATGTTTTACAAATGTAATGAGAGATCCCTAAGGACTACACTTCATATACATACCATCTAAAGTTACGCTAAGGGTTAAAATATCAGATAACAAGTGAAGTAGCTTTTGCTATATATACTTGTAGAATAAATCTGTTCACGGAATCTTCAAATTGAATTAAATTAAATATCCAGTTAATTAAATAAATAAGAAATTTTGGAAATATTTCACTGTTTCTGTTATTAATGTTGATAAAAAGTAAATTATTTATTAATAAACATATAATTATTTTTATAAAAAATAATTTATATAGTAATAAAAATAATTATTTTTATAAAAAATAATTTATATATTATGATAAATAAATTATTTATACAGTATTATTTTTTGTAGAAATAAATAAATTTATTTATAAAAATTATTTTTCATAAAAATAATATAAAAATTATTTGTATAAATTATATTTTACATAAAAATAGTATAGAAATTATTTATACAAATTATTTTTCATAAAAACAATAAATAAATTATTTACAAAAATTATTTTTTGATCCGATTAAAAATGATCTTTATATATATTAGACATATTATACAATTTATGTTTCTCGTCGACTAAGTTTTATCTACATCGATTGGAAACTGTAATGTAGCACCCTCTTTTCTGATTGATTGAAATAATCCATCGACAAACTCCCCCTAATATTCACCAACACACGTTTATTAATCTTCTAACGGAGCTATATAGAAAATTACACAAACCTTTTTTCTAAATGTAACAATTCCATTCTATTCTTTTTTTTTCGGTAAAAGAAAGCAATTTTTTTCGTCGCTAAAGATTAATGAAATAAATGAACATTAATAAAAAAAATAAAAAAAAAAAAAAAAAAAAGGTTGGAAAATTTCGCATTGAAAAGAATGAAATTTGATATAGCACTTAAGTAGTAATAGACACTCACTGTCAGACCAATTGAAACATTCTCCCTCGCAAATATATATATATGTAGTCAAAATCAATTCTCTGAATATCTGAATCAGTGAAATTCTCATCAAAATAGAGTTAAATTTAGCTGAAGTTAATTTGGAATAACATAATTGTGATTTTAGAAAATAAAAATAGAAATTTTTGCTTCGGAAATAAAAAAAAATTACTCCCGAAATAGTAAAGTTTACTCCTGGAATAGTAAAATTTACTTTGGAAATAGTATTTTTTTTGCCCTAATTCCAAAGCAAAAAGTTGTCAGAAGTACGCAGAAATTCTTGGCTTAGAATTTACTTTCGAAGTAGTAAAAATTACTGTAATTTTTGTTTTCTATTTTCTTTCGCGTGTAAAGGTAAAAAAATTTCCCCAAAAAAAATTTAACAAAACATTTTTCCATAGAATAAATATTGGCTCAAATCTGCTAGTTAAAAATTTACTAAACCTGGAACTAACAAAATTTTGTTTGGTCGCAACAACAAATCTGTATTATAGTAACAAATTCTTTAGTAAGGCAAAAATTTTCTAAACTAGGAACTAAAAAAAATTTTAGTTTTGTCGCCACAACAAACCGGTATTGTAAAACGAAATCGTTAACCAAAATTTTACTAAACCTAAACAAATTTTATTTGGTTGCTACGAAAAATCTGTATCTGTAACAAATTCCTTACCCAAAATTTTAGTAAACCTAAACAAATTTTGTTTTACAAAAAATCTGTATTTCTGTAGTAATAAATTCCTTACCCAAAATTTTACCAGACCTAAACAAAATTTTGTTTGGTCGCTACAACAAATTTCTATTATTGTAGTAACAAATTCTTTAATAATATACAAAAAAATACATTTATTGGTACAACAATACCAACGAAATATTTTGTAAGAAACTGTAAAATTTCGTTGTAACATCTAAAAATTTGCAGTAGCAACAAATAGCACAACTGCAAATTGGTATAGCAAAATTTTATTTTCAGATTCATTTTTCTCCGTGCATCATAAACGAAACTATTTTTTGTTCTTTTTAACCCAAAATTACGAACGACAAATTAATCCTTTCAGCAGAATTGAAGAGAAATTTACCATTCCCAAATGATCATTTCTGAAGCCCCTTATAATAATCCAACCCAAACCCCTTGAAGACATCCCGCATAAGCCACAAAATCGTAATAGACATCTCCTTCCAAATTGATTGGAACAGTACATAGACATCAGTAATTGGGCTTCGTAAAGCCATCATGATGATTGTGGTCTGATGGTATAGTTTCAATGTCGGTAAATTCGAAAACAACAACAACAACAACAGAAGCAGCAGCAGCAGCAACGATGGATGATAAACGGTAAATAGCAATAAACGGCAAATGCTCTCTCGTTCTCAGTAAATAGCTTTCAATAATAAATCGTTGCCAGCCGTCCAGCGGCATTCGTCGGGCCACCCCATTCCACTATATATATACACTCTTCCTCCTCCTCTTCCTCCAACCCCCGCAGTAGCAGTGTTAGTGGCAGCAGAACTACGTAAATATAACGATGGTGGTAGTAGCAGTAGCAGCAGATCACAACAACTATGATGATGGTAGTATTTAGTTGTGTGGCATCGTCATCTATGGTGGTAGTAATGGAAACAGAAGCATCAATAATACTGGTGGTAGTACACTCTCACATTCAGAGTACGCGCGAGCAGTTAGCAAGAGTAGGAGAACGCGCGCCGGCCGTTAACTCCTCACCCCCTTGCGATTTTACCCCTCGTTCAGCTCCCCCCCCTCCCCTTTACCCCGTTTTCCCCCCCAAATGCTTTGCTAAACCCTTATTCGCAGTTGCGCCCGCAATACCCGCGGCAATTCTCCCCCTTTTTCCCACCCCCGCATTTCAAAACGATGCTGTGCTTTGCTACTGCTACCGCCATCGTTTCCCCTCCCCCCTCCATCCCCTCTCTTTAGTACCGTCAACCCGCCATTACCACCACCCGCTCGTTCGTCCGTGTACCCTAAATCTCGCGACAATCAGTCAGTAATCGGGCGTCAACGGGCTCGGTTTAGGAGGCGCCCGTGCGTCTTTCCTTTTTATCTCTCTCTCTTTCTCTATCCATCCTGCAATTTGGTTTTATTTTTGGTTTTTTTTTTTTTTTGAAAAAGTATTTTGGAGTGAGAGAGAGTTAACCCCCTACCACCTACACACGTATATAGTTAACTGTCCACGAGAGACACGTGCTGCTGCTGTTGCTACTTTTTTTCTACCGGTTTCCTTCTCTCGACATTTCCCCCTCAATCAAGCCCTCACCCCTCCCTCCAATCAAGTAGCGTTTCGCGTGCGCACGTGGTTCCGCCGGCTTGTGTCGCGGATGACCTAATCATTGACAATTATGTTCACTGCTGAGGCTCACTTTTGATGAAAGGGAGAGAGAGAAAGAGAAAGAGAGCGTCATAAACCACGATTAGGAATGTGCTTCTGTGAAGTGATATTTAAGTATGGAGGAAATATTGTTCAAGGTCAGGTGTGATTAAAACACATCGGTATTGAGGTACTTTGGAAGTCCTGGATTTAGTATCGGATATGTTTTAGTTTCGGGTATTTTTCAGTTTCGGATATGTTCTGGTTTCCAATCTTTCTAGTTTTGAATTTTTGTAGTTTCGGATATAATTCAGAATTGAATATATTAAATTACGATCTCTAGTAGTTTCGAATATATTCCAGTTTCAGATATGTTCTAGTTTCGAATATGTTCTGATTTTGGGGGTATCCGGTTTCGGATATATTCCAAAATCAGATCTTTCTAGTTTTGTATATATTTTAGTTTCGAATCTTTCTAGTTTTGGACATATTCCAGAATCGGATATATTCTAGTTTCCGATATTTTGTAGTTTCTTTCTAGTTTTGGATCTTTTCAGTTTCGGTTCTCTCCAATTTCGGAACTTTTTAGTTTCTGATATATTCTAATTTCCGATCTCTCTAATTTCGGATATATTCTAGTTACCGATCCAGTTTCGGATCTTTTCAATTTCGGGTCTTTTGAGCTTCGGATATATTCCAGAATCGGATATATTCTAGTTTGGGTTCTTTCCAATTTAGGATTTTTCTAGTTTTGAATCTTTTCAGTTTCGAATATAATCCAGAATCGGATATATTCTAGTTTCGGTTCTTTTTAGTTTTGGATCTTTCCAGTTTCGGTTCTCTCCAATTTCGGAACTTTCCAGTTTCGTATATATTCTAGATTCCGATTTCTCTAATTTTGGATATGTTCTACTTATCGATCGAGTTCCGGATCTTTCCAATTTCGGGTCTTTCTAGTTTCGGGAATATTGTAGAATCGGATATATTCTAGTTTCCGATCTTTCCAGTTACAAATTTTTTCAATTTCGGGTCTTTCTAGTTTCGGATAAATTCTACTTTTCGATCTTTCTAGTTTTAGATCTTGCTAATTTCGGATATGTTAAAATTTCCGATCCTTCTAGTTTTGGCTATATTAAAATTTCGACTACATTCTAGTTTTAAATCTTTTTGGTTTCAGATCTTTCTAATTTCTGATCTTTCTAGTTTCGGATAAAATCCAATTTCGGAGATATTCAGATTCTACTTCAGAATTTATTAAGACTCTAGTCCAGGATACATTCAAAATCTAGCTCAGCATATACGCAGTTTCTCATATAATGTCAAGGACAGAAGTGCTTCATATTAACTGATGACTCCGATTTATCTAAAATTGTTACAATTTCAAAATTCTCAATTAATTTATATTCAGTTGTTTCAATATATTTCTAATATAATATTAATTCAACGGAATTTATCATAAATATCGAATCTATACAGGAAGAAATAAAAAGTTCTGCTAGAAAATAAAAAAACTCGACCTTTCAATTGGGTTTTTTTTTTGTAACTTCAATTTCCGGTCAATATTGAACCTGGTATTTTCAACAGGTCCTAAAAACCCATTGGGATTTAATATTCTAGCAAATTCTGATATTGATACAGTAATAGGGACTGAAAAAAAGCAAAACAGAATTTATTCAGCATTTTAGTATATTTAAAAGTATTTAGTTAATTTTCTGAAGTATTTCTTAGAGGGGAAAGAGGGAAAATATTTAGCAGAATTTAGTAATTAATTACGTGAAATCTAATTTAGTTTCTTTTGTAACAAAAATAGTTGATTCTTCTAAACAGACATTAATGATAATGCAGATTCGTATATGCAAACAAAAGAAGTGTTTGTAATTCAACATGAGTGATTCGCAACAATAGATAAAAGAAAAATGCTTTCGAAATATTTAGGGGAATGTGACAAAACAGATCTTGAAAAGATCTTTTCACTGGGTTTTAAGATTAATAGCAGTCGTGAAATGTACTTGTGTATTGTGTTAAAAGGTCATGTGTGAACTCGAAAAGAGGATTAACAAAAAAAAAAGAAAAATGAGTGCAAAGTGTAGTGTGTTCAGAAATGGACTTGAAACCCGAAAGTGTTGTTAGTGACACCTGTTGACAAGGAAAGTCGGTGACGTTCCACCGCAATGGGATAAGAAAAAATGATTAGAAAATTTAACAAAAATTATGCAAATAAAGAACATGAGTGAGTGAGAGAGGAGAATTACGATTGATCGATCTAAAGTGGTTCGACAAACAAGTTCAGTTTTGAGTACTTGGCAGACCTTTGTTCTTGATATTCAGCGTTATTACAGTGTGCACCCCCCCGTTTTCCACTGCGAGATTTAATTAAGCCCAGCAGATTCAGTGTCGCGGTTGGCCTCCTGGGAATGGACCCACGAAGACCCCTTAAAAAGCGAACTTACGAGGGGAACTTCATCCCTCGATATTCCCGAGAAATTCATAGGCGCGTCGCTTAGAATGGCTTATCAATGAAATTAAATTACCGCAGTAAGAGCAGATTAAATCAATAGCGAGCAGAGCCGGGTTTTGGTATATACGATAATCGAGCCGTCGATAAGTCGTCTCAGTTGAATTAATCGTGTAAGCCATTAAACGCGCAAGCGTTTCGAATGTGTGTTCGATCTGATAAAGTTAACCGATCGAGAGCCACTTAAACCCAAATCCATTAACCAAAGATTTCACAAACCATGTAGACAATAATATCAAGTCGCACATAGATCAAATGTCCTCTTTGTTATTGTTCGAAAAATGGCAGAAACCGATAAGCGTAAGACAAATGATGATGATCCCAGTTCACCCCAAGAGACAATAATTTCCTGTGACAACAATAATGAAACAAAATCAAGTCCAACATTTTTGAACAACGAAAGAATAAGGTGCGAATTAACGGACGGCTCAGTGGACAACATTAGAATTAGTTCTTGGCACGATCACGTGTACGCAACACCGCCTCGAACCCCAACACCCCATAGGATCAGTGATATTCTAGGTTGGAGTTGTAGACCCTCATTGGGTTCAACTACCAAAGGGCATATCTCCTTAGGGATGGGCACAACTAAGCTACTGGCTCCAACCCCCAGGAGATTCACCGGAAGTCCTTTAATTCGTGCTCCACTGCCTATTTATTCGCCCTTGCCAGCACATTCGCCAGCTTCAATACAAGGTAGTTTGACGTCACCCCCATGTACACCGAGTCCTGCTTCACCACTCATGTCACCCTCTTCAATAGCAAGCATTGGAATGATATCATCTCCAAAATTACAGTGCACCGAACAATTATCAAGACAAAATGTTAATGCTTTTCAATTGGCAAATGCCACCGATACAACAACAACAACAACATCATCATCATCGGGAATTCATCATCTTGACGATATGAATGACGATCGACCACTCAATTTGACGACCACTTCAAGAGTTCGAAGTCCATCAACATCGCCAAGCTCGTCTATTCTCAGTGGACGTTCAGTGTACTCGAGGTCTTCACCTACAATGTTCAGGGAGCCACAGACCGAACCCTACATCCTCGGAGTGCACCGCAACCCACACCATGGCTTGTCTCATCAACCTTATGTACATAATGGAAGGCAGATTGTTGCTGACGTTGTTGCACCTGCTTCATCTGGAAAAGGCATCAGATCCAGTGCTAAGGGTGAGTTGTACAATTAATCATGCATATATATATATATGTTCTGAGAATATTATTACGCTTATGATTTCATATTTTAATGGTTATGTTCTTGATTTAATTTACTTTTTGATATATTTTTTTGCAGACAACACACTGGGTCTATCAGACCCACTAATTTATTTAATTCTCTATTATTCCGAAATGACCGGATCGATTGGTATCTAAAATATCCTTTACATTTTAGAACTGAAGACCATTCACTTTTTAAATTTATCTAATTTTTCGGACAACAATTTTTTGTGGGTCCAATTGACCCAGTGTGTTCTCCGAGGGTTAAAGTAGTTATTGTACTAGTGCAAAACTTAAAATTTACCATGTAGTAATTGATAAAATTTGCCATATTTCAAATAGGGCTTTGGCTAGAACCTGGCCAGTTTTCCTAGTTTGAAAAAGTAAACTAGGTACAACAGAGAATAATGTACCACCTACATTTTAAATTTATCTAACAAATTTCTAGGTTCTGAAATTTTATTGTGGGTCAAATTCACCCAGTGTGTTTTCCAAGGGTTAGAAAAGTGATCAAATTTGTCATATATTTTAAAAATTAGGCGTTGGTAATTTTTTAGTCAGTTTTTCTAGTTTGAAACAATGAATTAGGTTTTTACAATTATCTTTTGCATACATATTTTTGAAATCCAATTTTCCGAATTTGAAATTAGGCTTTAAACAGGATCTAGCAAGTTATCCTAATTTGAAAAAATAAACTAGGCTTTGGCAAGAACTAGCCAGTTTTCCTATTTAACAATACAATTTAGAATTATATAATTTAGTATGACTTATAATTATTTTGTATAAAAATGGTTAAAATTTAATTGGTTATATTTAAAATAGAACTTTGACTAGGCTCTAGCCAGTTTTCCTGTTTGGCAAAATGAATTAGGTTTTTATAATTATCTTTTGTATAAAAATGGTTAAAATCCAATTTGATGTATTTGGAATATGGTGGCTTGGATCTGGATCTAGTCAGTTTTTCTAGTTTGGTAAAATAAATTAGGTTTTTATAATTATTTTTTACATAAAAATTGTTAAAATATAACATATTATATATATAATAATTATATATAATATAATTTTGTAAAAAAATTGTTACAGTACAATTTTCTGTATTTAGAATTGATCTTTAGTCAGGATCTAGCCAGTTTTCCTAGTTTAGAAAAATAAACTAGGTTTTCATATTTATGTTTTGTATAAAAATTGTTAAAATACAATTTGTCATATTTGATATGGGGCTTTGGCTAGGACTTAGACAGTTTTCCTAGTTTAGAATAATAAACTAGATAATTATAATCATATTTTGCATAAAAATTGTTAAAATTTAATTGTTCATATTTAAAATAAAGCTTTGGCTAGGTCCTAGCCAGTTTTCCTAGTTTGGAAAAATAAACTAGGTTTTCATATTTATGTTTTGTATAAAATTGTTAAAATACAATTTGTCATATTTGATATGGGGCTTTGTCTAGGACTTAGACAGTTTTCCTAGTTTAGAATATAATAAACTAGATAATTATAATCATATTTTGCATAAAAATTGCTAAAATTTAATTGTCCACATTTAAAATAGGGCGTTGACTAGGTCCTAGCCAGTTTTCCTAGTTTAGAAAAAGTAAACTAAGTTTTTATAATTATAAGAAGTATAAGAATTGTTTAAAATAATATGCCAAATAGGGCGTTTATTAGATTTAAAATAGGGCTCTGATTAGGACCGCGCTAGTTTTATATTTTTGTATACTAGTATTTTAATATTTTTTTTTTATATTTAGGGTAATTTATAGGTAATCTGACAAGGCTCTGACCAGTTTTTTTTGGTATTTTAGTATTTTAAAAAAATTTTTTATATTCGGGGTAGTTTATAGGAAAACTGACAAGACTCCCCACTTGGAAAGATTCCCAGGAAAGTGCCCCCTGGGGGTTCTATCAGACTTTCGCCGGAACTTTCAACGTAATTCCGTCGGAATTCCATCGGAGTTGCAAAGAATTTTCGATGGGATTCCGAAGGAATTGTGATTAATTTTTTTCAAAATTTTTAGAGTCTTAATTCCGTCGGAATTCCGTCAGAATCCCATCGGAAATTCTTTGGAACTCCGATGGAATTCCGACGGAAGTTCCGGCGGAATTCTGATAGAACCTCCAGGAGGCATTTTTCGGAGAATCTTTCCAAGTGGGTCTGACTAGTTTCTTTCTAAGTAGAACTTAGAAAGAACTAACTAGAAATTTAATATTTGGAGCAATAATCCTGAAGTAGGAGTTAATTTAAAAAAAAAAATCTTTTTTATCCCCAAAAAAAGGTTTTCAAAATTAAAAATGAAATTCTATTTTTGGATTTTTTTTGTGTTTTCAATGTATTTATATTGACAAGGACTATTGCGTGATCGAAATTAACAATTTTCGGGTGGGTTATTTAAAACCCACCTGTGGATAAGTTTTCACTATATTTGCATCAACAGATGATAAAGAATGGGTGAGGCGCGCGTATATGTAAATTAAAATAGTGATGAAATATTAAATAATGAAATTAATGAGATAAAATTTTCATATAAAATATTTAAGAGCAAAATTTTCACTCTGATAGGTATTTTAATTTTTAATTTTTTTTTTTTTTGTTCGTTTTAAAACGTTTTGTATTTATGCTTTTAAAATGAAAATGTTGTTAATGTGATTTGTTTTAAAATCAATATATAGATATATACGAATTTTGGGAGAGAATTCATATACAACAATTATACACTCATATACAGAATTTATTGATAAAAAAAATTTTAATGCTATAATATCTCCATTGATAAAACAATCTGTTGATATGTGAATATAATAATTTATTCTTTCATATATATATATATATATTTTGTAAAGAGCTAAAACACTAAACACACTTCAGTTGCAAGCACTCTCTGTTTTACGAATTTTATAGCTTTTATGGCTAACAATACTAAATTTAAATACCCTTTTAATACGATAATAATAAACGAACTGGAAACCAACATTATCGAAACATATATTTCGATTAAAAATTCATTACTCTTTCTCTCTTTATATTCTATTAGAAAAGAGGATAAATAATATTTTTTTTTTACTTTTTAAGACAAATTGTTAAAAATTAAATTGTAAAATTAAAAGATGAAAAAAAGAATTATTTTTTTTATATTTTCAACGATGATTTTTTAATTACAGGATATGATTGGAGGGAAAATTTAATTGGAAATGAAATTTTTATTATTTAATTAATTTTATTTAATATTTACACGATGGATATTTTTAGTATGAGCTATTTTCCATATACATATATATATATATATAAAAAGCATGTGTTGCTTTCGTCAATTTTCATTTATGCCTATAGGGATAATAGATTTATTTAGCATTAATTGAACCCTATAACTCACAATGATGGTTTACTGAACGCTTTTACAAAATCTGATGCTTCCTATTATGCAAACAATTATCCGGATTTCGAAAATTACATTTTCGGCCACTGAGTTAATTGTACATTATTCATGTCAATAACTGAAGTACATTTCTATATATATACCTATATATGCTAATATACATATATCTCTTGTAGCAAAAAAAAGAGAAAAAAGAAATTGAAATCGTAAATTTCTTTTCCCTTTAAGTTTTATAGAATATTAAAGGTCTTTTTTCTTTGTAGACTTTCTGGTGTAATATTTTTTTTTACTCTTCTCACTTAAGGCGTCATAAAAAAAAGAATATGAACAACTTTTCTTTATGAGTCCAGTTTTACAATACATATATCGATTCTCAAGGATTTGATATCTAAAAACTTAATTATTAAAGAGAATTTCATTTTATTGTTGTGTAAAAAAATTAATATTTTTTTTTATAAATATTTGATTTTAAAACTTATTTTTATTTGTGGCAAACGTTCGTTTCAGAACGAAAAAAATAGGATTTACTATTTTTTTTTATCATTAATATTTGTTGTAAATTAAAAAAAATTTACATTTAGAAAAAGATTTTAAACATTTTTGTTTTATTTAATAAATTATTCTTTATTATTTTTATTTATTTTCTGCTTTAACTGGAGTGAAATCGAGTAAAAAATCGACACAAACATAATTTTTTAACTCCAATTGTAATACAGTGGAGTGAAAAATAAAGTATTTAATAATATTTCACTCCAATTGAAATAAACTTGAGTAAAAAATTAACTGAGAAATCCTATTTCACTCCAATCATGGTACAATAATGATAAATGAACCCCAAAATAAGTTATCACTCCAATTTAACAACCTTGGAGTGAAATACCAACTCTACAATAATTATTAACTCCAATTGGAATAAACTGAAGTGTAAAATAGACTCCATAAGGATTTTTCAACTCCAATGAGGGTACACTAGAGTTAAAAATTGATTTCATGATATTTTTTCACTCCAATTGTAGTATACTGGAGTGTAAAATCAACTATTAAATAATATTTCACTCTAATTAAAATAAACTCAAGTAAAAAAATGCCACCAAAATCATATTTCACGCCAATCAGAATACAATAGTGACAAATCAACTCCAAAAGAATTTTTCACTCCCATTAAAATACTCTGGAATGAAATATTGACTCGAAAATTTTTTTTCACTCCAATTAGACTAAAGTGGAGTGAAAAATAGACTCTAATAAAAGTTTTCACTCTATTTAGAGTATTCCGGAGTAAAAAGTCGATTAAAGAAGAATTTTTCTCTCTAATAGGAGTAAAGTAGAGTTAAATATAGACTCCAAAACCATTTTTGACCCCAATTAGAGTACAGTAAAGTAAATAATAGACTCCAAATAAAGTTTTCACTCTATTTAGAGTATTCCGGAGTAAAAAACCGATTTAAAAAGAATTTTTCCCTCCAATTGGAGTAAACTTAAGTGAAATATAGAGTCCAAAATAATTTTTCACTCCAATTAGAGTGCACTGGAGTGATAAATCGACTTTAAAATAATGTTTCACTCCAATCAGTGTTTACTTGAGTGTAAAATTGACTCTACAATAATTTTCTACTTTAAATGGAGTACACTGGACTGATTAATCAACCCTACAATAATTATTTACTCCAATTGGAGTACAGTGGAGTGAAAAGTGACTCCAAAAGAATTTTTTACTATAGTAGGAGTATAGCAGAGTAAAATATTGACTCGGAAACGATTTTTACTCCAATTAGAGTACAGTAAAGTGAAAAATATACTCCTAAAAAAGTTTTCACTCTATTTAGAGTACTTTGGAGAAAAAAACCAACCAAAAAAGAATTTTTCCCGTTAATTGGAGTAAACTTCAATGAAATATTAAGTTCTTAATTATTTTTTCACTCCATTTAGAGTATACTGGAGTGATTAATCAACCCTATAATAATCATTTACTCCAAATGGAGTACAGTGGGGTGAAAATTGACTCCAAAAGAATTTTTTACTGTAGTAGGAGTAATGCAGAGTAAAATAGTGACTCTGAAACGATTTTTACTCCAATTAAAGTACAGTGAAGTGAAAAATATACTCCTAAAAAAGTTTTCACTCTATTTAGATTACTTTGGAGAAAAAAACGAACCAAAAAAGAATTTTTCTCTTTAATTGGAGTAAACTTTAGGACTTTAGTCCTAAATAATTTTTCACTCCAATTAGAGTATACTGGAGTGATTAATCAACCCTACAATAATCATTTGCTCCAAATGGAGTACAGTGGAGTGAAAATTGACTCCAAAAGAATTTTTTACTGTAGTAGGAGTAATGCAGAGTAAAATATTGACTCGGAAACGATTTTTACTCCAATTAGAGTACAATAAAGTGAAAAATATACTCCTAAAAAAGTTTTCAATCTATTTAGAATACTTTGGAGAGAAAAACCAACCAAGAAAGAATTTTTACCGTTAATTGGAGTAAACTTCAGTGAAATATTGAGTCCTAAATAATTTTTTACTCCAATTAGAGTACACTGGAATGAAAGATTGATTCCAAAAAAAGTTTTAACTCGAATTAGAAAACAGTGTAGTGAAAAATCGACTCCAAATGAAAGTTTTATCTGAATTGGAGTACTATGGAGTGAATCGGACGTTTGCCTTAATTCTAAAATTATTTTTGTCATTTAAATGGAATATTATATTTTGAGTTTGAACATTTTTTCGAATATTTTTATTTTTTCATTTATAGTAAATTAACTATATATATATAGGAATATAAATGAAAAAATTTTCAATTGAGAAGTTTATTTATTGCGTCAGTAGATAATGTCAGTTTCAGTAAGACACAAGTCTTATAATCGACAAGTTTGATTCGTGGAATCAGAGAATTAACGAGAAGGCGGTTATATAGTATATATTGTCGATTGGAGACTTCGTATAACAATAATCTCTTGATTATTTCGAAGTAGTTTACCAAACCCATTGATTCCGGATGGTCGGCTGATCAAAATCGCCCTTCTCCACTTTGATTCACTCAGAGGCTTTATATATTCTCTTATAGTTATATCGCAAAACTCGATACAATAATAAATGGAGATAGGATTTTTCTTCAAAAATACTTCTGAAAAAAAATGTTTATTCTCAATATATTAATAAATGAAAATAGATTTACTTTTTTCCAAATATTAAAATTAAATAATTGTCACTTTTTTTCAAAATTGAATAATAATTGAGATTTATTTATTTAATTTTAACATTAAATAATTTTCAGTTTATCAAAATTGAATAACTAGAGAAATGTTTTATTTAAACCAAATATAGTACCTATATTTGAATTAAATAAACATATATTTGTCTCAGAGCCATCTATCCCATTTATTTGGCATAAATAAAAATTTTATTTGTCACAAATAAAAATTTAAATTAAATAAAAATTTATTTGGCATAAATAAAAATTTTATTTGTCACAAATAAAAATTTAAATTAAATAAAAATTTATTTGGCATAAATAAAAATTTTATTTGTCATATAAATAAACATTTTATTTGTCATAAATAAAATTTTAATTTAAATTAAATAAATATTTATTTGGCTTTGACAATGAGACAAATATATCATTTTTTTTGGTTGAATAATTGGTATTTATTTTATTATTAATTTTTAAAAAGTAATTAAATACTTGTCATTTATTTATTGTTAATTTTTAATAATAATTTATTAATTGTAAATAAGCATAATTTTTCTTTTTTTGAAAAAAAAATAAAAATTGTAATCGTAAAATTGTGGAGTATTTAAAAATCGTAAGTTCACTATAAAGAGAAAACCACCCTTCAAAGGCGTTAAACCTAAAAGTTGGTGATAACTTTTCATCTCTCTCTCTCTCTCTCTCTCTCTCTCTCTCTCTCTCTCTCTCTCTCTCTCTCTCTCTCTCTCTCTCTCTCTCTCTCTCTCTCTCTCTCTCTCTCTCTCTCTCTCTCTCTCTCTCTCTCTCTCTCTCTCTCTCTCTCTCTCTCTCTCTCTCTCTCTCTCTCTCTCTCTCTCTCTCTCTTCCGCCCCCCCCCCCAACAAAAAGGGTGGCTTTCACAAAGTTGTACATCAACTTTTTGTTTTCGTAAGACGAAAGTAAACATTGAGACTTTTTTTTCAAAACTTTTTTTTTCTTTTTTTTTTTTCTTACACATTCATCGATTATATTTTATTCCATAAAATGAAATGTAATATCTTCCCTTATATCGAAATTCATCGTAGATAATTAAATTATATATACATCTATATAATATATATGAAAAGTGTATGTCTTTACATATAATGCTACATGAATCTTTATACGGTTTTATTGATTTCAATATGAATATATGAAGTTTAATTTTACACGATTAATCTGAAATGGAAGGTACCTCTTTGCTGGACATGAATATGTGTAACGCTCATTTATATAAATCAATGATAATATCTATTTTTAATGTGACGTTTATAATTCTTATAATACTATTCTCTTTTTCTTCTGAATTAACTTTAAAAGTGTAGAATTTTCTTCATTTTATAACTTTTTGGAGAGTATAACTGTTTTAAGATTAAATCTACATTTGAAGTCAATTTAAATTATTTATAGTGTTAAAGTACATTGGAGTGAAAAATTGACTCTAAAATAATATTTCACTCCAATTGAAAGAAATTTGAGTAAAAATTCAATTTCAAAATTATATTTCACTCCAATTAGTGTACAATAGAACTATAAAGAGGCTCCAAAAATTATTTTTCACTCTACTTGGAGTACATTGAGTAAAAACTTGACTCCAAAGGAAGTTTTTACTCCCATTAGAGTACTCTAGAGTAAAACTCGACTAAAAAATTTTTTTAAAAATATTTCAAAAGGCAGGACGTGAAAAATCGATTCCGTTAGAAGATTTTACTCCTCGTGGAGTATATTGTCATAGAAAATTGATTACAAAAGAATTTTACACCTAAACTGGAGTAAATTTGATTGACAAATTGACTCCAAAAGTAGTTTCGATTGGACAATAAAATTCTACTTCAATTAGAATACAAAAGAGTGTTAAATCGACTTTAAAAGGAGTTTTAACTACAATCAGAGTATAATAGAGTAAAAAAACGGTTTCTAAATTATTTTTCACTCCCATTAATGTACTCTGGAGTGAGATATTGACTCCAAAATAATTTTTCACTCCCATTAGAGTACAGTGGAGTAAAGTATCCACTTATAAAGAAGGTTTCACTCCAATTGGAGTACACGGGAGTGAATAATCGACTCCAAAATAACGTTTCACTCTAATTAGAGTTCACTGGAGTAAAAAATCGGTTCTATAAGAAGTTTTTACTCCCATTAGACTAAAAAAATTCCATTACAAAATTATTTTCTACTGAAACTGGAGTAAACTTGATTGAAAAATTGAGGCAAAACGATAAATTAAACGATTAATTGTAGTACACTGAATTAAAAAATCGGATCGACAATAATATTCTACTCCAATTGGAGTAAACTAGAGTGTTAAATCGACTACAAAAAAGTTTTTACTGCAATCAAAGTACAATAGAGTGACAAAGAGGCTCCAAAATTATTTTTCATTTCACTTAGAGTGCACTGGAATGACAAATTGCCACCGAAATAAATTATTTTACTCCAATTAGTGTACATTGGAGTGAAAAATTTACAAAAAAATAATTTTTCATTTAAATCAGAGTGCAGTGAAGTGAAATATCGATACTACAATAATTATTTAATTCAATTGATGTAAACTGGAGTAATAATTTGATGTTAAAATTATATTTCACTCCAATTGGAGTACGTTGGAGAAAAAATTAATTTAAAAATAATTTTTTTTTAAAGTCTCAGCGTATACTGGAGTGAAAAATCATATTAAATATAAAATTCAAGAAGGAGTATAGTTTCACTCTTTTTTGGGAGTTAAATTGTGATCAATAGTTTTTATTATTTTGTGTCAACGCCTGATACTCATCTAAATGAATAAAATTTTACCTTCCGCTTTATTTTACTCTGTTTTATTTCTCCTACAATACACTGTAAAAAATTTATGGAGTTAACGTTAGTGGGAGTTAAATTATTCGAGTTCAAAATCAACTCAAAAAGGGAGTTAATGATTAAATTAACTCCTTAAAATCAACTCCCTAGGCATAAAATTAACTCGTAAAGCATTAACTCCAAAAAGATGGGACTTTTATAGCATCCCCTAGGGAGATGAAATTCAACTCCTTTTTTTTTACAGTGTAGTGTAATTTTTTTCATATTTTATTTTAAATACACTTTTTACATTTAAGCATTACAATATTCTATTTGCATTTTTCCCCCACGCCAAATAAACTAAAGATTTTACAATACAAAACGGTTATTGTGTGTGATAATAATGGAACAAAGCGATCGCGTGGTTTGAAAGTTATAGTTGTCGTAAGTCACTCCCTCTCTCTCACTCACTCACATCATAACCTCACTCTATACTTAGAGGTGAAAGAGAGTAGTCCGTTGAAGCCACAGGTTCATAAACTATGCGACTACCTAGTGGGGTCGTTGGCGGAACGAGAGATGGCTGGAGAGATGTGCTACGTAGGTTTTAGGGGTGCGGAGGTTAAGAGCTGTACAGTAGCGCTCAAGTTAGGGGTGGTTAGAGAAAGAGAGAGAGAGAGAGAGGGGGGGGAAATAATTGTGGAAGGGGTTCACGAAGGATGGAGGGGGACGAGAAAGGAAAGGTATCGGGAGAAAAGCTTCACACAGAGAGAGAGAGTAAGTGGGGTTGTTTTACTCCCATGTATGTGTGTCTGTATGTGAAAGTATGTGGGTAAAACGACTACGGATGAAAGGGATGGGGATGAATACTAGCTGGGGGTGGGGGGTGAAAACTGCCTCTTAACACTCATGCCTTAACGTTTACCCCTTCTCCTCTTTCTATGCTCGTTTGCAGCCATAACCCTCTCCTCTCTCTCTCTCTCTCTCTCTCTCTCTCTCTCTCTCTCTCTCTCTCTCTCTCTCTCCTCTCTGTGTATAATAAATCTGCTTTCCTCCACACTTTCAGGTCTCTAATGTTCTGCTCTCTCTTCTTCTTTCTTTTTCTAATTTTCTCTCGCTCTCTCTTTCTTCTTATCTTTTTCTCTTTCTATTTTTCTCTGTTTCTATATTTCTTTCTCTTTCTATCTTTTTCTCTCTTTCTATTTTCCTCTGTTTCTATATTTTTCTCTCTTCCTATTTTCCTCTCTTTCTATCTTCCTCTCTCTTTTTATTTTCCTTTCTTTTTGTTTTCCTCTCTCTTTCTATTTTCCTTTCCTTCTGTCTTCCTCTCTCTTTCTATTTTCCTCTCTTCCCTTCTTTCTCTCTTTAATTCTTTTTCTCTCTTTTTATTTTCTTCTCTTTCCATTTTTCTTTCTTTGTATCTTTTATCTCTTTCCATCTTCCTCTATGTTTCTATATATCTTTGTATCTTTTCTCTCTTTCTATCTTTTTTTCCATCTTTCCTCCTCTTTTTTACTTTCTCTCTCTCTCTCTCTTTGTCTCTTTTACTTGATAACGCTCTACTCTCGTTTATTTTCCTCGGCCTTTTTTTCTCTCTCTCTCTCGCTGTCTCTTTTTCTAACTCATTCATCAAGAATACAGTGAGTAGAGTCGATGATTGCCTGACAACGAATTTACGTATATTTATCTCTTCCAACGTTGAATTTTCATGGAGAGTATGATACCGCCACTTTTCGTCACCAATCAGAAACGTTTATGTGAGAGAGGAGAGTATATTTCTGGTGTGCGCGTGCGTGCGTCTTCTGTGAAATCGATGACTCGTCTGTAATAGGGACTGTCGCCAAAACATTTTCTCTTTCTCTCTCTCTTTCTCCTTCTCTCTCTCATTGACGATATTCCAGCACCCCAGTTAAGCGGCGATGGCATCCGCTGTTTATCACGGAAAAGAATGCGCGTGCGTGCGTACATTACCCCAAGGAAATGAAATCACTTCCTCCCAACGCGGCTTCATTCCATTACCTAAATTCGTGCAACCCTGTGTGATACATATATATATATATATTCTCTTTCTCTCTCTCTCTCTCGGTTATTTTCCACTTTGCGCAGCAAATATCATGGAAACTCGGGAAAAACGAATTTATCGTCCGAAACTATTTACCCTGTATATATATAATATAAATTGTCTATATATATTTACTTTTGATCATTTTTTAAAATCTAATTTTCGTCAATTGATTTCATTATATTAAATTACTATTGCAATTGACAATATATGGAATTATTTAATGTGGATTTTGAAACAATTTAAATAATAGCTTTCATATATATTTGATATCAAGTTTATTAAATTGTATTCGTTCATTATGAAACTTCTATCTAGAACACCTATTCTAAAGCTGTTCAAAAATAAGCTATAGATTATTTATAATACTACTTTAGATGCAGTAAACAGTTTCTATATAGATAAGTATCTAGAAACTAAATAGTGACCTTTTTGATAAACGAAAATAGTTTCCATATAGTTTAAATATTTAGAAACTAGATAGAAAAACTGTCCAGAAACTATATAGTATAACACTAGAAACTAGATAGTTACCAAATAGTTTCAGAATCTAGAAACTAAATAGTTTTATTATAGTTTTAGTATGTAGAAACTAGATAGTTTACATATAGTTATTCTATTTAGAAACAAAATAGTTTTCATACAGTTACACAATTTCGAAAACAGACAGTTTCCACATAGTCAGACTGTCAAGAAATTCCGTATTATAACTGAATGGAAACTATCTAGTTTTTAAATACTTAAACTATATAGAAACTGTCTAATTTCTAGATACTTAAACTACATGAAAACTGTACAGTTTCTACAGACTTCAACTATATGAAAACTATGGAGAAATTATATACTTTCCATATAGAAATATTTTCTAGTAAGTAAATAGATCTCATATAGTAATATTATCAAGAAACTAGATAGTTTTCATATACTTACGCTATTAAGAAACGAAAAAAGTTCCACACAGTTATACTACCTAAGAACTAGATAGTTTCTAAATAGTTTCTATATTGTTTATGTTGGTTTGTAAGAATCAAGTAGCTAAATAGTTTTCATATAGTTTCTATATAGTTAAACTGTACAGAAAATAAATAGTTTTCAGACAGTTTAAATAAAAACTAAATGGTTTCCATACAGTTAAAGTGTCTAGAAACTAGATAGTTTCTATATAGTTTCTATATAGTTTCACAGTCTAGAAATTAGGCAGGGTCTATTCAGTTTAACTATCTCGAAACGTGATAGTTCCTAATTAGTTCAAGTAACTACAAACTAAATAGTTTTTAAATAATTCAAGTAACCAGGAACTAAATAGTTTTTAAATAATTCAAGTAACCAGGAACTAAATAGTTTCCATATAGTTATACTATCTAGAAACTAGTTAGGTTCTATATAGTTTAAATACCTAGTAACTTGATAAAACAACCGTTCTGACTTTTCTAAATAATCTGAATACACTAGGCAGATTATGTAGTTTAAGTATCCAAAAAATAGTCGGTTGTAGCGTTACATTTCTAGCTAGTTTCTGTATAGTTCAACTATACAGCGACTATATAGAAAATAGTATAAACGTACGTAGGAAAACGATAAATATTTTCCATTTAGAATGTTGAACATAATAATAATAATAATAATAATAATAATAATAAAAATAATAATATTTATAATAATAATAATAATAATAATAATAATAAAGATATTGATAATAATTATTATATTAATATTAATAATGATAATAATAATAATATTAATAATAGTATTAGTAATGATAATAATAACGAGATTAATAACAATATTGACTTGTGGTCGTAACAGATACTTTCTCATGTGTGTGTGTGTATGTAGTTAAATAGCAAACATTTCTAACAGAGTGGCAGGTGATGAATTAACGCGGAAATTCATCGTTATACATTTCGATTGGTCTCTGATGCATTTATCCTGCGTAATATTCATCGTGCATAGATCGAAACTGGACATATATGCGGTTGAAATAGTGGCTGGTTTTCGGTATCATGGGTCGCGCGAGTTGCGCTTCCTCTCTCTCTCTCTCTATCGTTATGAGGGAAAGCGTTTCTCGTTTGAAATGTGGCAATATATCCATATAGGTTATAGGTATATCGTCTGCGGTTGGCCCTAATGCACATAGTAGCACACAAGCAAAAAGGGGGTTGCTCTCCCTTCCCTCTATTCAAACGGACCAATAGTCTTACCCCCCACTCTCTCTCTCTCTCACTCTCGCATCGCTCATGATATGATCAATGATCAGCCCTATATGCAAGCGAGAGTGAGAGAGAGAGAGAAAGAGAGAGAGAGACCTACTCTTGTCTGACACTAAATGCCGTTTCTACTTCGTATCTTTAGACTTTCAGGAAGCCAAGTGTATTCTCGAGTCAAAGTCCATATTCTGAATTCCAGTCCTCTGATTTCACTCACATTTCTAGTGTTACAATATTATTATATTATTGTAATTATTTGTTTATTATGATTTTTTAATTGCAAATTATTATTCTGTTAATTGAAGTTAATTTGGAAATTTTTTTTCTTTTTTTTAAGACCGTTTATGTTTCTTAATTAAATAAATACTTTTTAAAAACTAGATAGATTTCCGATAGTAATCCTATCTAGAAGCTAGATAGTTTCCAATTAGTTTACATATCTAGAAACTAAATAGTTTCCATATAGGTAAACTACTTAGAAACTAGATAGGTTTCATATTGTTTAAATATCTAGAAACTAAATAGTTTTCACATAGTTTATGTATTTAAAAACTAGATAGTTTCCAAATAGTTTGAGTATCGAGAAACTGATTGAATAAATTTGTTATCCTAAATAAGTTGCATCATAAAGTTCAGCATTTGCTGATAAAATAATATGTAACTATCGGTATTACAGTGGCCATTCGCAAATGGTAATTATTGATTCCAACAGTTTACTACCATTTCTACTGCCATCAGATCCAAACTGATTAGCTTTGAACACGTTGCATTCAATTGTAAAAGCTTGAATTATTATTTTCCAATATATGATTTATAGGTACATGTTAAAAATAGCTCAATTCTTTAAAATTTACAAAATATATACATAATTTTTAATATTTATTTTTTTCTAATATTTAGAAAAGTAATCATTAAATATTTTAATTTTAATTAAATTCAATTATTTCAATTATAAAATACAAATTTTATATATATATATATATATATATAAATGTTAAATACTCATCTCATAGACAATTTAATTAGAAAGAATTTTTCGATAATCTAATTATTCAAATATTTTTCACAGGTGTGTAAAATAAAAAAAAAACACACAAAAATACATTCAAAGTGATTCATGTTATATATATATATATTCAACGCATCAAAATTTAATGTTCATTTCATATATTATAAAATCAGATTCTCATTGGTTCCTTAACGGATAATTAACATACATGAATAATAACATCGAGCTACATATATATTTTTAAATAATGCAAAGTGGTATTCACGTTTTATACAGACTGACGCATTTTAAATGAGCCCCCCCCCCATCTATGACTGTTAAATAATCCTCCAAAGAAGAATCGCTCATATACCAAATAACTTGACACTACATTGAATAAACAGAAGGTGGCTAATGATCAATTGAAACAAATTAGTAACAATTAAGTGAAATCGATTAAGCGAATATAAGCCGCTTTTTTATATTTATATTTCTATTTACAAAAATTAATTATAAATACCAAATTATTTTAAGTATTTATTCTATATAAATATATATAAATTATATTTTATTATTAACTATTTGGAAACTATCTAGTTTCTAGATAGTTAAACTATTTGAAAACGATCTAGTTTCTAGATAGTTGAACTATATGAAAACTATCTAGTTTCTAGATAGTTAAACTATATGAAAACTATCTACTTTCTAGATAGTTGAACTATATAAAAACTATCTGGTTTCTAGATAGTTAAACTATATGAAAACTACCTAGTTTATAGATAGTTGAACTATATGAAAACTATCTAGTGTATAGATAGTTAAACTATATGGAAACTATCTAGTTTATAGATAGTTGAACTATATGAAAACTATCTAGTGTATAGATAGTTAAACTATATGGAAACTATCTAGTTTATAGATAGTTAAACTATATGGAAACTATCTAGTTTCTAAACACTGAAACTATATAAAAACTATTCAGCGGAAAAGGGGTATTATTATTATTATTATTATTATTATTATTATTATTAATGTCATTATCATTAGTTTTTTGTTATTAATATTTTATTATTATTATTATTTTTATAATAATTATTATTATTTTACACAAATATATAAGAAATTATATTATTTATTTTTCTTTCTTTTTTATAAAACATTTTCTATTTCTATTTTTTGGAAAATAGGTTTACCTGTTTTGAGTTCAACTCTCTTCGTTTCCTTCAATTTTTTTTTTTTTTTTATTTTTGTTTTATTCTGCTTTTGTTGTGTATATTACTTTTTATTTGACAAATTGTCGCGAATGTCTCTATTGCGTAAAATACAAATAAAAAAAAAATACATATAAAAAAATAGTAATATGCACTTTACCGTTGGCATATTTATAAAACTAATAGTTAACAATTTTTGCTTTCGATAAAAAAAAAAAAAAAAAATGGAAAAAAAATTGCTAACAGCACCCGTTATTGCTCGGTAAAAAAAAAATTTACTGTGAAAATATGACCTCTAATAATTTTAGCTTTTTTTTGTAATAAAATTCAACCACCACGCAAATGTTACGGTGTTATACCAATTTTTAGAATGAAAATTGCTGGTGCACTTTTTATGCGTTTTTATTGCCGCGAGGGTGCATTGAAAAAAAAATTGCTTGATTAAACGATAACGATTTTGATTTTACATATATTATTATATGTGAAAGTTTTTTTTTTTTTTAAAACAAATAGGGGTAAGAATTTTAATATTTTTTAAATTTATCTCGTTAATTTTTTTACTGATAAAATATCTACAAATTTTGAGATCTAGTAAATCTAATTATTAATAATTATAATAAAAACAACAATAATAATAATTATAATTTTTTTTATTATTTTTTATTTAAATCCGTTTATATTTACAATCTATTTTAATGAATAATAAATAAATCAGGTAACAAATTAAGGACGGTGGCGGGTTAACATAACCTCAAAAAACTGTCAAAACTAAAAAATTGTTTTTAAACAAAAGCTCATTTTACTCCTTGAAACATTCTCTACAATTGTTATTTTCTTTATATTGTAATAAGTATGTTTTTAAAAAGTTATAAACAATTAAAATTTTATTTATTAAATAACTTTTTAACAACATACTTATTATAATATAAACAAGGTAACAACTGATGTAGAGAATGTATCACCGAGTAAAATGAGCTTTTGTTTAGAAAAATTGGTTAAAAATTGCAATTTTTGTCTGATTTAAAAGAAAAAAAAACTAAATGTTAAAAAAATAATTATTGGCCAACTATTTTGGAAAAAAATTAATTTTTTCGCAAGGAGTAAATTTAGATCTTCTAAAATTGTTTGAAATTAATAGTTATTATATTTTTGTTTGCGTTAAAAATAATTTTTTAGTTCTGACAAGTTTTTGAGGTTATGTTGACCCGCCACACTCCTTAATATGAATTAGAAATTCAGTCGAATTTTATGTAATTCGAATTTTTAAATGACCAAAATTTCGAATCATCGAATTTTAATTTGTCTGAATATTTATTTGTCCAAATACTCCAAATTTTGATTTGTCCGAATTTTTACACAGAAAATTAAAAGGCATTAAAATAAGCAAAATTGGATTAAAATAATATCTAATATTGTATATAATATATAATATAATAACATATGTAATATATATAATACAAAATATATATAATAATATATATTATATAAATAAAAAATAAGCTGCAACGATTATTATTTTAATCCAATTTTGCTTATTTTAATACCAAAATGGATTAAAATAAGCAAAATTGGATTAAAATAATAAGCGTTGCAACTTATTTTAATGCCTTTTAATTTTCTGTGTATTTGTTCAAATTTTAATTTGTACGAATTTTGAAGACGCCGAATTTTAATTTGTCCGAAATTACAAATGGCCGAATTAACAATCGGATAGAAAGATTGCGGCGCAATTTTTGAAAAATTGATCAATTAGAAATTATCAAGAAAATTGTGATTGATCAATTTTCAAAAATTGCGCCCAAAATCTTTCTGTCGATTGTTTCTTCGATCATTGTTGTAATTTCGAACAAATTAAAGTTCGACGTCTTAACAATTCATACTCTCTAAATCTGAATTAGTAAAAATGTTTACTAATTTAAATTAGTGACTAACTTTTTGCTTCTGAATTAGTAAAATTTTACTAATTCAGAAGCAAAAAGTGAATCACTAATTCAAATTAGTAAACATTTTTACTAATTCAGATTTAGAGAGTACAAGTAAAAATTTGGACAAATAAAAATTCGGTAAAGAAATATAATTTGTTTAAAGGAAATAAATTTTCAAAGAAATTGCTTTATTTGAATCAAAGAAATTCTTTTTCTGGATGATAACAATAATTGTATAATTAGTGTATATATATATATATATATATACATGAGAAAGAGTGTTAAAGATAAAGACGTATTTGATTATAATATATATTGCCGGAGAATATAATATGCCTTGGATCATTGAGAGCAATTTGTATATATTGGATGTTGGTAGATATATTCTGTGTATAAGCAGAAGTTTATTGGCCGCTTAACAGATCGTTAAGAATTAATGCTACTATCGATTGACTCGTGCTAAATTGCCTATTAAATGGTGTGCTTTGAAAAGTCTCGCTTGCACAAGTCATGCGGTTACCCCTACTCGTGCGAAATCTCATTACGATAGCAGAGCACACGCGAATCGATTTACGTTTACCCCATTCATATATACCACATTCGCGAGAGTCTGTCATTCTGTTTTTTCTTTCTTTTTTTTTTTTTTTTTCTTTTTTGGCCGAATTGTTTCTCCTCTCTGTTATATAATATATAAGTTTAAATATGCAAACACTTTTTTTTCATACGAGTATATACAAATATTTTATTTTCTCTCTTTCTATATTTATATATACATTTTATTTGAAACCTCCAATTATAATTCACTTAAATTTATTTTTTTCATATATATATATATATATATATATATATACGGTATTTTATACATTCACGTGTGTACTGTCATTAATTTTTGTATTTAATATTTAAACGATTGTGCTTCTATTTTTATATTGAGAACATTTTCATTATTGTCGAAGATTATTTTTTTTTTTATATTTGTGATTTGAATATTATTAATAATTAACAAATATTTATTATTAAACTATTATATTATTATTTTTTAATTATTATTATTATTATTATTATTATTATTATTATTATTATTATTATTATTATTATTATTATTATTATTATTATTATTATTATTATTATTATTATAAATTAAATTAGTATTATACGGAAAAAAATCTTTAACTGGAACAGCGATATGTTTTACTAAAATAACGAAAGTTTTCGCTAATCTAGAAAAACATATAGCTGTTTGAGAAAAAAGTTTTTTTTTTCTGTGTAATAGTAAAAATACTTGCCTCTGTAAAAGCATTTTTTTTCGATTATAATAATTGGTAACTAATTAAAAATATTTTTTTTATTAAGTTTCAAATAGTGATATTTTTTATTTAAAAAAAAATGAAAAACGTTGAATTAAACAATTTTTTCTGTGATGACTTTCAATTAACGAGACGGTATTTAATTTTTGACATTTTGTGGGTTCAATATCGAGTTTCTATTATCGCATTCGACCTGTATATTTATTTTAAAGGTAACCTTTGATATTTTCCGAATTACTAATATAACCCTTTATAAATTGTTCATATATATAATTATATATATGATAGTATACAATTCCATCACTTTAAATATTATAATGTTAATATTATTTTTACAATAAATATTATATGGGGGTATTTTTTTAATACCAAAATTGTTTAAAAATACACTCGGAGAAATGATATACATTTTTCTCAGAGCTTAATAAAAGTATATTTATTTGATTCAAATAAATTTTTATTTCATTCAAATACTCTCTAAATCTAAATTAGAAAAAAAGTTTACTAATTTGAATTAGTGACTCACTTTTTGCTTTAGAATTAGTTAAATTTTAGTAATTGTTAGTAAAAGTTACTAATAATTAGTAAAATTTTACTAATTCAGAAGCAAAAAGTGAGTCACTAATTCAAATTAGTAAACATTTTTACTAATTCAGATTTAGAGAGTAAATACATTGGCTAGTATAGATTCTAAGAGAAATATACGTTTATTTAACTCAAATATATTATATTTGGTTCAAATAAAAATTATTTGACTAGAAATTTGATGTAAATAAATAAATAAAAATAAAATTTTTTTGATTCAACTTTAAATTATTTGGTTCAAATAAATAATTTTTTTACATTAAATAATTATTATTTGAAGTAAATAAAATTGTATTTGTCTTAAATACAGAAATGATTGATTTCAATATATAGTGTATTAAATATTTAATTCAAATAAAAATTATTTGGTTTAATGGTATAAATAAAAATAAAAATAATTCGCTTCAAATATAAAAAACCAAACATTTTTTTGGTTCAAATAAAAAAATTATTTATTTTAAATATATATATTAGCATTAAATAATAAATATTTGAAATTAATTAAAAATTTTTTTATTTCAAATATATAAAATATATTTATTTAACAATAATTTGAATATAAATCAAATTAATTTTTTTTTTTTAAATAATAAAAAAATAAAAACATAATGAAGAAAGAAACACTAGAAATTAAAAATGGCAACATTCACCAAAGTGACTTTGAACGTCAATTTTATTCTCATCTGTTTATCTCGATAAAAAAAAAAAAAAAAAAAACACAAAAGGTTTCAAATTCCAAAGAGATTAAGACTCGTGGAAATGTCTAAATTAGTGAACGTCAATTGTAATTCAGCAAATGGCTCTTTTTGTTTCCTAAAGAGAGAAAGAGAAAAAGTTTTCAATTTCTCACATAACACTCCAAATCTTCATTAATGTTAAATAGTTTACAGTGTGACATATAAATAAGGGATGAGTATTTGATATTTTGAAATTCAACTGACTATCACAAGTTTGCATTTTGATTTTGTAGAGTCATTGTCACGTGGTGACATTCGACAGAGAGAGAGAGAGATAGAGTGAGAGAGAGCCATGAGATTAATTTTCAGTGCCCATTGGGGTTTCAGTAATATGGCATCCATGCGAAACATTTGAGCCAGAACTACGTATTGATCGGTTTCACCGGCTCATCGAATACTAAGTAAGCCCTATACCGTCATCCCTGTTACATATACAGTGTGACACTCAGTTGAGAGGAGAGAGAGAAGGTGATACACCACCCAATTAACACCCCTAAACACGCCACCGCAGGCAGCTAGGCAGGTATAGGTAGAGCCAGTTTAGTTGTAGGGATGAAGAGAATGCGGGCGGGATGGGGTGAGTTCACTGCTACCCAACTCTCTATCCTCGTCACTCCTCGTAACACCAATCTCCGCCTACCCTAAAGTGCTATCTTTCACTATATATATATAGTCTGTCTCTCTCTCCCTCTCTCTTTGCGTATTTCTCTCTCTCTGTGTGTGTATGACAAGCTTATACACAAATACACAATCGTCTATATATATATATATATATATATATATATACAGATCATCCCCCTACACGTGTACAATACTCCTACAATTACACCAAGAATGATCGCATTCGAATTATATACAAGGTGGCTCGTATATAACTCTCTCTCCAAAGTACAACAAAATCTAACTCCAATTTAATCGCAAAAAGCTATTTCACATTTTCATGCACTAGGCAAAAGATTTTCTCGAGAGTATCATATATATACAAATTGCTTCGTTTTCGACAAATTTCTCTATTTCTTTCTCTCTCTATTCTCTGTGTAGAAAAATTTTTATGGAAAACTATCTAGATAGTAATATTGTTCAGAATACTGTCCAGTATAATTCAAAGGCAGAAATTTTAAAAGGGCTCTGGCAGGGCACACGACAGGAAGCCCTAAATCAGCTTAAAACACTAAATCAACATGAAGTCGCTGGAAAAGTCAAAAATTTAAGCAGTAGATAGTTTCTATATAGTTATACTATCTATAAACTATGTAATTTTCATATGGTAATACTATCTGGAAACTAGATAGTTTTTGTATAGTTTAACAATCTAAAAACTATACATTTTTCATATAGTCGTACTATCTAACAACTGGATAGTTTCCATATAGTTTAAATATCAAGAAACTAGACAGTTTTCGTTTCTAGTTTCTAAATAGTTTATGACGTACATAAACTATGTAGAAACTATCTAGTCTCTAAATACTTAAACGATACAGAAACTATCTAGTTTCTAGATACTAAAACTCTATTCAAACCATCTAGTTTCTAGATACTAAAACTCTATTAAAACTATTTAGTTTCTCGATACTAATACTATATTAAAGCTATCTAGATTATAGATACTGAAACTGTATTTAAAGTATCTAGTTTCTAGACAGTTTAGAACCTACATAAATTATGTAGAAACTATCTCATCTCCAGATACTTAAACTATATGAAAACTATCTACTTTTTAAACAATTAAACTCTGAGAAAACTATCTAGTTTACATATACATTAAATATCTAGAGACTAAGTAATTTTCAAAAAGTTAAGGTGTCTAGTAACTATCTAGTTTCCGTGTAGTTTAAATATCTAGAAATTATATAGTTTTCCGTATCTAGCTTCTAGATATTTATACTATCCAGCATAAATATAGTTTTGATATAGTGATCCTATTTATAAACTAAATAGTTTCCTTAATGTCATAATACCTTGAAAATGGATGGTTTCGAAATAGTTTAAATACCAAGAAACTAGACAGTTTCCGTTTCTAGTTTCTAAATAGTTTATGACGTACATAAACTATGTAGAAACTACCTAGTCTCGAAGTACTTAAACGATACAGAAACTATATAGATTTTAGATACTTAAACTATACGAAAACTATCTAGAACCTAGATACTGAAAGTATATTAAAACTATATAGGTTTTAGATACTAAAACTAAGTGGAAAAAATCTAGTTTCTAGATACTGAAGCTATATTAAAACTATCCAGTTTCTCGATAGTTTAGGACCCACATAAACTATATTAAAGCTGTATAATTTCTTGATACTTTAAATATTTTAAAGCTATCTAGTTTTTAGACTCTAATATATTCAAAAACTAGATGGTTTCCATATAGTTATACTATCTAAAATCTATACAGTTTCCATAGAGCTTAAATATCTGAAAACTAGATAGTAGAAACTAAGTGGAAACTATCTAGTTTCTAAATACTTAAAATATTTAAAAAATTATCTAGTCTCCAGATACTTAAACTATATGGAAACTATCTAGTTTTTGAACACAAAAACTATTTAAAAACTATCTAGTTTTTATGTACTGAAGCCATTTAAGTATTACGTAAGCAAATTTTCAAATGTTTTGAACCCCCACCCTCACCCAAATAAGCATATTGTAATGGAAAAAATAAGAATTTTGTATGGTGCTTAAGCAACTGAGGAACCCCCCCTCTCTCTTAGATACTTGAAGGACCCCTTAAAACTATCTAGTTTCTAGATACTGAAACTATATTAAAACTATCTAGATTCTACATATTAAAACTATATTAAAACCATCTACTATTCAAATACTTATACTATAGGGAAACTATCTAGTTTATAGATAGTTTAGGAATAACAAACTATATAGAAAGTGTCTAATCTCTTAAGACTTTAACTATAGGAAAACTATCTAGATTCCACATAGTTTGAATATCTAGTGACTAGATAGTTTCTATATAGTTTATATAGGTCCTAATCTATCTAGAAACTAGATCGTTTCCATAATAGTCATACTATTTAAAAACTAAATATTTTCCATATAGTTTTAAATATTTAGAAACTGTATAGTGTCCGTATCTAGTTTCTAGATAGTTATACTATTTAGCAGGTATATAATTCCACACAGTTATACTATCTAGAAAATAGATATTTTCTATATAGTTTAAGTATCTAGAAACTAGATAGTATAACTGTCCGGACCTTTTTAAATAATCTAGAAGCGCCAGATAGTTTCCATATAGTTTTAGAATCTAGAAACGAAACACTTTCCAGATAGTTTGAATATCTAGAAACTACGTAGTTTCGAAAAAGTTTAGGTATCTAGAAACTATCTAGTTCCCGTGTAGTTTAAATATCTAGAAACTGGATAGTTTTCGCATCTAGTTTATAGACATACATCTATCATTGATATAGTTTTAATATAATTATACTATTTAGAAACTAGATAGTTTCCACACAGTCGTACTACTTAAAAACTAGATAGTTTCTAACAAGTGTCTAATTTCCAAATAGTTTAACTGCTTAGGAATTTGTTGGTCGTTGCGTTACATTGTTAGCTAGTTTCTGTACAGCTCAACTATACTGTGACTGTAATGGAAATAGTATAACCATAGTAAAGTAGAATTAAAACTTTTTTTTGGAAACGAAATGTACTTTATAGGTAAAAATTACCTCAACCAAAAATTAATTTCAATAATACCTATAAATAATAATTTTTTTTTTTTGAACATGATGTTGCCCTTTTTCCTGATTATCAGTCAATTTGATATATATAAGAGGGATGATAAACTGTACATGAGAGAATGAAAAGAGAGTCTCTGCGTCAATAACGTTAACATTTCTCGCCTTGAAATCATTATATTCGTGAATTGAATGGTCTGCTATTAAAATACTGCATAGTCACGTGCTTCTCGATGGTACTCCTCATTTGTACACAGATCGTTAAACTTAATGGTCGTCGCTGGGAATACCGCTTTCTCTCTCTCTTCCTCTCTCTCTCTTTTCTCTCCCCTTCCTTCTTTTTCTCTCTCTTTCTCTCTAATCGGTCAGTTGTCGTTTTCAGTAACAATTGTCGGAAATTAATAGGGTAAAAGGGGCAGATGCTAAAAATTCGATATTTTTATTAGTTTGCTTTTGATGGGACGTTTGATCGTTCATTGTGTATGTGTCAAAGAAATAAACTGTTTTTTTTTGCACAAATCGACAAAATGAAAACCAATTATTTATTTTCATATATACGATTGGAATATTATTATATATATTGTTTAAAATTATTACGATGAAAGATAAATGAGTATATTTTTAATAAATTTTAACCTTGTAAGAAAAAATTTTGCACAATAAATATATCAAATAAATTTTATTTGACATAAATAAAAAATATTATTTGTGCTAAGTAAATTTTTTTTAAACAAATACTTATTTGAAACAGATAAACATTTATTTGAAACAAATAAAATATGATAGTATTGTTTTGTAAAAAACAAAATCAACTGTACAATAATTAACTTGAAATGTAAGTTTCTATATAGACAAACAAAAGTCAGTAAGGCAGCTTACGGCTTTTAGTATTTCAGACGCAATCAAGTGGCAATTCATTATAGTTCGTTAGGGGAGAAAAATACCTTTTTCTCAATCAATTAGGAGAGGATCAAACTAAAAGTATATATATATATATATATATACTGATTGAATTCAAACAAATTGATATTTTTCTAAATAAATGACAAAAATGTTTTACAGAGAGAAAAAAATTTCCTTTTTTTCGAAAAAAAATGTAACTATTTATTAATTAACCTGCGAAACAAATAAAATTAATTGAAAACCTATTAATTAAGTGATCGTATGGGACAATTTCTTTTTTATCCCCAAAAATATAAAATCAATTTTTCCCTTTTATGGCGGACAATGTGAAATTTAGCTTTTATAAAACTTTTTAATCGATTAATTCTATTATATCACTGAAATGTAAACACGTATACACACACAATTTGTACGTCTATCAAACATTTTATTGAGTCTAAATAAATATTGCACACTTTTAAAATATATATTTTCGTTAAATTTTGTTTTTCGTAATCGAACAAAACAGCTTTTTATTTTATTATATTTTTATTATTGTTTAATATTTTCCTTTTTTCTAAAGCAACTTTTTTTTAAAGCAATATTTTTATATTTATATTATATATAGGCACTGTCTAGGTAAACTATAGTAAAACTAGGTAGAAATTTAACGCTACACCCAACCAGTTTCCAAAAAGATAAACTATATAAAAACTAGATTATTTATATTATTTAGTGTATCCAAATTATTAATATACGTGTCTAAAATCTAGATAGTTTCTAAATAGTTTAATATTTTAGAAACTAGATTGTTTCCATATAGTTTATGTTGGTCCTTAACTATGTAGAAACTCGTTACTTTCCATATAGGTTCAGTACCTAGAACCTAAATAGTTTTAATATAGTACCAGTATTTTGAAACTAGACAGTCTTTGTATAGTTTATGTATCTAAAAACTAGACAGTTTCCAAGTAGTTTAAAAAGCTAGAGACAAGATAGTTTATATATAGTTTATGTAGGTCAAAAACTATGTGGAGATTTATGTGGAAACTATCTAGTGTTTAAATAGGATAACTATATATTAAGTTTCTAGTTTCTAAATAGTAAAAATATATGAAAACTATCCAGTTTCTAAATAGTATGACTATAAGGAAGATATCTAGCTTCTAAATATTATGACTATGTGGAAGTTATAAAGTTTCTAAACAGTATGACTATATGGAACCTATCTAGTTTTTATACAGTATTACAATATAAAAACTATATGTATGGTAGACAGTATAACTATCTAGAAATTAGATACAGAGTTTCTAGATTAATTTCTACATTAATTAATTAATTCTAATTATTTTTTAGATATTTAAACTATATGGCAACTAGAAAGTTTTTAGATTGTATCCCTATCTAGAAATTTTGTACTTTCTAAATAGAATAATTATGGGGAAACTACCTAGTTCATTAGTAGAATAACTATATGGAAACTATATTTATGCTAGATAGTACAACTATCTACAAACTACTTACGAAAACTACTTAAGATATTCATAATATATGGAAACTAAATAGTTTTCCAACAGTATACTTGTTTAAAAACTAGAAAATTTACAAATAGTTTAATTATCTGGAGACTGTATTGTTTCTATACAACTTATGTAGGTCATAAACTATCTAGAAACTAGATACGGAAACTGTCTAGTTTCTAGGTATTTAAACTATATAGAAATATCTAGTTTCTAGATAGTATGACTATATGGAAACCTTCTAGTTTCTAGATAGTTTACTATACAGTAACTGTTTACTGCATCTAGATTATGTTTAGAAAGGAAGATCTTTAAATTATTCAGAATAGGTTCAAAATAGTTTTGGAATAAGTTCAGAATAAGTTCGGAATAGTTTTAGAATAGGTTCAGAATAGTTTTAGAATAGGTTAAGAATAGTTTTAGAATAGTTTCAGAATAGTTTCAGAGTAGGTTCAGAATAGGTTCAGAATAGTTTTAGAATAGGTTAAAAATAGTTTTAGGATAGTTTTAGAATAGTTTCAGAATAGTTCCAGAGTTGGTTCAGAATAGGTTCAGAATAGTTTTAGAATAGTTTTAGAATAGGTTAAGAATAGTTTCAGAATAGTTTTAGAATAGTTTTAGAATAGTTTCAGAATAGTTTTAAAATAGTTTTAAACTTGTTTATCAATAAAAAAAGAGCAAACACCGTTTATATATCTGAAACTATAAAGCTTTTTGAGACAGTATCGGTATAGTTTTACAATTCACACGATACGTTTACTGTACAGTTACTATCTTGATTTTAGTTTAGCAATAAATTTTGCCTCAACGGAATTGTTGGCATACGACACATTATAAGGAGGGTAAAATCTAAAGTTATTATTATGGTAGTTGAGAGCCCCTGTGGAAGGAAGAGAAGCATCACGTTTTGCATAGATGTTGGTAAATGTGAAGTGGGAGAGAGCAGAGAATATGCGGCAGTTACACGCGGGTGGTTGTTCGGTTGTCTGGTAACTGCCTGATAGGTACCTTATACCGCGCATCTCCACTCTCTGCTTGCGGCTCATCTACGTGACTCTATAGAGAAGCGCATGCATATCTAGAATACTCATAAGGCAAACATCCCAACCCGTGACCTCCTCGTTTTGTAGATTCTATATATTTTATGATCCTAAATTCGACAAGCCGATGTGTATCTCTCTCTCTCTCTCTCTTCTATATTCGAATAGCAATTGCATAATCCTCTTTGTGACCGATTTATTATGCATTACAATACGTGTACATATCTCTATATTTATTCTCTTCTAAATTTTCCTGATATAAATTCAATTTATTTTATATTCGAATATTTTTTATTTATAAAAAAGGGATTATATATTTATTTATTTTTTTATTTGGCGATTTTGGAAATATTTCGATTATAGTAGTTGAAAAAATTTTAAACAAACAGAAACATGAAAAATGTTTGTAATCTTCTATAATTAGTATAGTAAAAGTAATTTTTAATCAGACAACAAAATATTTTAATTCTTCTAATTTCAGTAGTAAAGGTATAAGCCAGACAGTAATTATAAAAATTTGTTTAATTTCAGTAGTAAATGTAGTTTTTAGTCAGACAATAACTATTCAAATACCTCTAATTTCAGTAGTAAAAATAATTATTATCAGTCAGGCTTAAAACTATTTTGCAATTTTTAAAAGAATAATTATTTTTGTATTTGGATAAAGTTTCCGGAACTGGATAGTTTCCATATAGTCCTACTACAGTGGAACCTCGATTATCCGAACCTCTATTATTCGAACCCTCTATTATCCGAATCGAAAAACATTTTATCCGAACTTCTATTATCCGAACTATTTTTTGGTCTCCCGAATTTTAAATTTTATTTTCTCTATTTATTTTATCATTCAAAGCAAAATAACCAAATTTATGCCAAAAAAAATCTTAAAAATTTCCGAATTTTCTGAGTTTTTAATATATTATTAATTAATATATATTTAGATATATGTATATACTTATGTATATTTAAAAACATATGTATTAAGTTAAATATATAGTTCAACTGTACATTTTTTTACTTTAATTATAAAAAAAATTAAAATCTCTATTATCCGAATTTTCGATTATCCGAACCCGGCCTTGCCTAGATTAGTTCGGATAATCGAGGTTCCACTGTATCTAGAAACTAGGTACTTTGAAAAAGTTTCAGAATTTAAAAACTAGAAAGTATCACTATATGGAAACTATTTAGCATGGCTATTTAGTTTCTAGAGAATATGACTTCATGGAAACTATCTAGTTTCTAAATAGTATGACTGTATAGAAACTATCTAGTTTATAGATAGTATGACTGTATAGAAACTATCTACTTTCTAGATAGTATAACTGTATAGAAACTATCTACTTCCTAGATAGTTCACAACTACTAAAAAGGTAAATTAAGAAAAATTATAATTATATATTACAATTTAGTAGAAGAGTAATTATTCAGTCAAACAGAAAGTTTGTTAAATTATTGTTAAAAATAATCTAGATAGTAGAACTATCTAAAAACTAGACACCGACACTATGTAGTTTCTAGATATTCAAACTATATAGAAACTAGATAGGTTTTCCTATAGCATACGTGCGTAATAACTAAATACTTTCCAAATAGATTATGTTTCTAGAGACTAGATAGTTTCTATATAGTTTATGTAGGTTTATCTAGTGTCTAATTGGTATAACTACATGGTAACTGTCTAATTTCTAAACAGTATAAATATGTGCAAACTATTTAATTTTGAAATAGTTGAACTAGATGGAAACTATCCAGTTTCTAAATTGTATAAATATATGAAAACTATCTACTTACAAAATAGTATAAATTTATGGAAATTATCTAGTTTCTAAATATTATTACTATGTGGAGTCTATCTAGGATCTAAGAATAACTATATGAAAACTATGTTTATGCTAGATAGTATAACTATCGACAAACTAGATACGGAAATTATTAGATATTTAAACTATATGGAAACTAGATAGTTTTCCTATAGTATACTGGTCTAAAAACTAGAAAATTTACAAATATTTTGCACTTAGTTTCAATTTTTAAAAACAAGATAGTTTCCACTTAGTTTCAGTATCTTGATCCTAGATACTATGACTGTATGGAAACTATCTAGATCTTAGATAGGACTACATGGAAACTAACTAGTTTCTAGATAGTATGACTACATGGAAACTATCAAGTTTCTAGAGAGTATGACTATATGGAAACTACCTAGCTTTTAGATAGTTTACTAGTAGTAGAAAGCCAGATTGAAAACAATTTATAACTATAAATTATAATTCAGTAGTAATAGTAAAATTAGGTGAATAAAAACGAAAACATTCGGAGAAAAAATAAAAATATATTTACTCCAACGTTTCGAAATCTTATTGATTTCCTCTTCAGAGAGTCTAAAAAAGAGAGTCTACAAAAGATTAACAAGTAAATAAAATAAAATATAAATTATCAAAAGTTATCTTACCAAAAAATTAATATGTCAAATAAACAGAAACATTGGTATTTAACGCTGACAATGAAGTAGAGACTGGAGTCAGAAATTTATAAAACAAAAAAGAAAATTAAATTAAAAATAAAGAGTTAAAAAGATAGTGGAATTATTAAATTTATAAAAATAATACAAAAATAAATAAAAATTAATTGAAATTTTTCACAATGAAATATTTTGTCAAATAAGTAAAAACATATTGTAAACTGCAAGTCAAATTTAAAACTGAGCTCCAAACTCTATCGGGTCCTTAATAGTAGTAGTAATAGTAATTGTTAGTCAGTTATTAACTATTCTAACATATCTAATTTTAGTAGTCAAAGTAAATTTTAGTCAGACTTGAAACTATTTAACAATATTCACACTGAGAAAAATGTTTAGTCAGTGCAACTAAAATTTGGTTGGGCCAACAAAAAAATTTTGTTTGTATTTAAGCAACCAAACTATTTGTTTGAGTCAACCAAAAAATTTGGTTGAGTGTTTTTTGTTGGCATAACAAAAATGTTTGGTTAGCTCAACCAAATTTTTTTTTGTTAGGTCAACCAAAATGTTTGGTTAATCAAACAAACAGTTTTTTTTTGTAAAATTAAAAATTTTATTCTACCTTATTTTTTTTAATTTTATCTTTTTTATTTATTTTATTATTTATTTATTATCAATTTAACATTGAATTTATATTTATCCAATTGAAATATTTGTGGACTTTGAAAAATCTCATCTCCGCCTGGGATCGAACCTCTGTTTTAAAACTGAAGATCGGGAGCTCTGAGCACTGGACTACCCATCCTTGTGAGAGATTTAAACTAACTGTTCTCTTAAGCTATAAGCTGAGAGCGAATCAAATTATTTGATTGTCGCAACCAAATTTTGTTTAGGACAACAAACGATCATTTGGTTTTTTAGACCAAACTATTTTGTTGCGTTAACCAAATTATTTTGTTGTCGTAACCAAATTTTGGTTGGCATTTAAACACCTTCAACCAAATAATTTTGTTGGCCTAACCAAATGTTTGGTTGAGATAACTCTTCGACTTTGTTTCAGCCAAGCAAAATTTGGTTACAAGAACCAAAATTGCCTAATTAAACAAATTTGGTTGCAAACACTACATTTTTTTTCTCAGTGCAGTAAAAAAAATAATTCATGATTAGACAAAAACTGTTAAAATATTTTTTTAAACCTTAAAATAAGTAGTACAACCCACTTTAGGTCAGACAATCCTAATATCTTTCATTTCAATCAAAAATCCTCGAAAAAATATTTCCAAATACTAAGAAAATTTCATTAAATTTAATTATTTAAATCAAATACAAATTTTAAACCAATCAACGACACGTTTGAATTTGTACACTTGACTAAGAGAAATTGTCTTTCAATGAAAAAATGCATTTCAAGCGAGAACGTCTAGAATATTGATAAAAATTGATAGGTATATAAATGTATATGTGTATGAATTTTTGATATATTTCCATTGAATTTGTGGCACATTTTTTTCCCCTCCTTTTATTTATTTGTATATATAGATATTTTTTTTATTTGATTGAAACATTTGTATTTGAGATGCGCGAATAAGAGAGAAAGGAAAAAAGCAAATTGACGAAAGAAAAAGGTTTTTGGTGGAAAAAAAAAAAAAAAAAAACCAGCAACAACTGTTGAGGAGTGTCTATACACGCAACTGGAGTTTAATAATTGAAATGTCGTGCAACGTATATATGCGATTTTCTATTCTTTTGATGTCAGTGCGACGAAATATATTTCCCTTGACGCCGCGCGCCACATGCCAGCCTATTGCACGACCAATGTTATGGTTTGTGGCTGCCGGCATTGCTTGATCCCCCACCCCCTCCTCCCCCTACCCGGAAACAAATTAGTTATTGCTTTTCCGAACGCGACGCTCATCTCTTTTCTGTATTGCGACTTTTCAATGCACATAGAATATATATATATATATATAGAAAAGAATATAAATATATATATATATATATACACGGTATATTAAATTTCTTTGAACTATGATGGGATGAGGTTTGGAAAAAAAAGAGGGAAAAGGGCGGACAAGCAAACGGACAAAGAGTCGAAATGTTCTGCTTACAAGCTGCCTGGGGGCTTGCTCTGCCATTGTCAGTAGACGAGATTGCCATCGCCGATTGAGTCGCTCCGGCACGCTGACTGGACGTTGTTATTCGGATTGTCGACTCTCGACGCTCGGAAACTTTGCAATTATTAAGCGTTTCCCTTTCGCAGTCGTTGCGTCTCCTCCTCATTCTATCAAACTCTACTGGACATATTGTCGCACGAGAATTAAGTGATATGGATTTTTTTTTTTTTGCTTTTTTTTATTTTACAAAAATAAATCTTTATTTTTTCATTTAATTCATATTTTATAAAATCGTCAAGAATTTTTCTTTTTTTTTAATTATTTAAAAATTTATGACAAATTTTGGGTTATAATTGTTCTTAATCTGCCATTAGTAAACTATCTGGAAACTAGATAGGTAGATAGTCATATTGTCTAGAAACTAGACAGTTTCTATATAGTCATACTATCTTGGATCTTGATACTGAAACTAAGTGAAAACTATCTAGTTTTTAAATATTGAAACTAAGTGGAAACTATTTTTTAATTATCTAGTAGTTTCCGTATCTGGTTTGTAGATAGTTATATTATCTAGCATAAATATAGTTTCCATGTAGGTATTCTAATTAGAGAGTAGATAGTTTATAACGTACATAAACTTTATAGGAACGATCTAGTCTCTAGATACTTACACTATTGGAAATCTATCTAGTTTCTATTAAGTTTAAATATCTAAAAACTAGATAGTTTCCGTATCTGGTATATAGATAGTTACACTATCTGGCATAAATATAGTTTCCATATAGTTATTCTAGTTAGAGATTAGATAGTTTGCATATAGTATAAACACCAAGAAACTAGACAGTTTTCGTATCTAGTTTCTAGATAGTTTATGACGTACATAAACTATATAGAAACGATCTAGTCTCTATATACTTAAACTATTTGAAATCTATGTAGTTTCTATAAAGTTTAAATATCTAGAAACTAGATAGTTTCCGTATCTGGTTTAAAGATAGTTACACTATCTGGCATAAATATAGTTTCCAAGTAGTTATTCTACTTAGAGAGTAGATAGTTTATGACGTACATAAACTTTATAGGAACGACCTAGTCTCTAGATACTTACACTATTGGAAATCTATCTAGTTTCTATTAAGTTTAAATATCTAAAAACTAGATAGTTTCCGTATCTGGTATATAGATAGTTACACTATCTGGCATAAATATAGTTTCCATATAGTTATTCTAGTTAGAGATTAGATAGTTTGCATATAGTATAAACACCAAGAAACTAGACAGTTTTCGTATCTAGTTTCTAGATAGTTTATGACGTACATAAACTATATAGAAACGATCTAGTCTCTATATACTTAAACTATTTGAAATCTATGTAGTTTCTATAAAGTTTAAATATTTAGAAACTAGATAGTTTCCGTATCTGGTTTGTAGATAGTTATACTATCTAGCGTAAATATATTTTCCAAACAGTTATACTATTTACAAACTAGATAGTTTCCAAATAGTTTCAATACCTAGAAACTAGACAGAACTTTATTAAAACTATCTAGTTTCATAATAGTTTGGGACCTACAAAAAACTATATAGAAACTATCTAGTCTCTAAATACTTGAACTGATGTTTACTTTTAATACTAAAATTAGAAGAATTAGAATAATTTTTGTCTGACTAAAAATTACTTTCACTACTGAAATTAAACAAATTATAATAGTCAATATCTGACTAAAAATTACTTTTACTACTAAAATTAAATAAATAATAATAAATACTGTCTGACTAAAATTTACATTCACTACTGAAATTAATCAAATTATAATAGTTACTGTCTGACTGAAATTGACTAATACTACTACTAATACTAAAATTTTTATAATGGTAATTCTGTCTGGTTGAAATCGACTTTTACTACTGGCATACAAATTATATAAATTTTCACAGTTCTGTGGGACTAAAATTTATTTTTACTACTGATTTAAAGAAATTAATTTTTAAAATAAATATATCAATGATTACAATTTTAATTAAAAAAAGGAAAAAAATTAAGAACTGAGTAAAAAAATTAATTTTGCATACAAGAACAATAATTTAGAATCTAAATATTAATTATTGGTCTTTAATTTTAATTAGTTAGGTAACAAAAATAAAATAATAGTATAAAATAATCATAGTAATAATAATAATAAGAAGAAGAATAATAAAATAATGATAATCGTAAGAATAATAATAAAAATAATTATTGGTATTATTATTAAAAATTATTATTCTGCTGCATTCTCTAAATGTTTAATATAATGGAAATCAACGTGAATTTCTTTATTTTTATAAAATTAATAAAGCAATAATTGTCAGGAGTAATGTAACACCTTTAAACTTTAATAATTAAGAAGTGGCGCGCTTGATCTTTAATTACTTTATAAATTACTCGAATACCCTGTCATTAATGTCACTCAAGTTTGCATAAAATGATATTAAAATCAATTTTCCCCTTGGTAATAATGGACAAATTATTCTCAACTATATTTAAAGCTTATGAATTTTTATTCTTTTTTTTTGTCAATAGATAAAGAATTCAACACTCTCAATTTATTATTCAATATATAATATATTTGAGTGGAGTTTTTTTTTTTTTAAATAAAATTACATTTTCCTGATAAATTTAATGTATATCATTTTTTTCTATTTTACAATAAAAAAGAAAATTTAGGATTTAAAGAATATTTATTTTTTCCCTATAAAAAAGAATAAGTGACTTTTTTAATTAAATATTAATTAATTATTAATTAAAAAATTGATTATTGATTTGATTAATAATTAATTAATATTCTTTAGAAAATTTATATTTAGAAAAAACAATATATACATTTATATTAGAATCTGTTACGAAAAGTGATATTGATGCATTTGACGTTTGTTATGTATTACGAAAAGGTGATTCGAAATTATTCATTGAAAGAACATTATATAACAAATAGAGGGGTAGCAAAATAATACTTGACAAATTTTCTACACTAGAAAATTATAATAAAAAGATATTTATAAATTTTTCTTATGAAATTAAAAGCAAAAAAAAAAGTTTTAATTAAATTTAGCGATTTTAATAAAAACTTTTATATAATAATATTTATAATTTTAATATAGTTTTAGAAAACAAAATTAAATTTTTTATTTTTAATTAATAAAACGATAATGGAAATTATTAAAAAAAATTTTAAGAAAAATAAAATTAGTGAAAATTTTATTTAATTTTAGTATTTTAATTAAACTAATTACGAGAATGATTGTAAATAAATATCATTTTAAAAAAATATATATATATATTATAATTAATATTTTACCTGATTATATAAAATATAAGTTGATAGTAAAAGGAAAAAAAATTATTCTCACATAATAATAGAATTAATATATATATTATATAGAATTCACCCTCTTTGTCATGTATATATGACACACGTTATTATCGAATGCCTTTTATACTCGATAGCCAATGATATTGTGCTTATCGTCTGTAAAATATCAGCACCCTTCTGATTTCTTCGACGCTCCAGTTATTCAACACTGTTCTATATAGAAATTCTCAATCATATTTTTCTAAAAATATTTCTTTCAATTAGAGAGAAAATAACAACTTTAATAACTATTTTTCATAATAACAATAATAATGCCAATAACAATTATAACAACAATAACAAAAATTACAACAATAAAAATTACAATAATAATAATAACAACAACAATAATAATAACAATAATAAAAACAATAACAAAAAAATAATAACAACAATAACAATATTAACAACAACAATACTAACGAAAAAGACAAAAAAACAACGACAATAATAATAACAATAATAACAATACCAACAATAGTAATAATAATAATAACAACAATAATAACAATAGGAACAACAACAACAAAAATAACAATAACAACAATAGTAACAATAATAATAACAATAACAACAACAATAATAACAATAACAACAATAGTAATAACAATAATAACAACAATAATAACGATAACAACAACAATAATAACGACATTAATAATAACAATAAGAACAACTACAATAATAACAATAACAATAATAATAATAATAACTAAAATAACAACAATAATTATAACAATAACAATAATAACGACAGTAACAACAATAATAATAACAATTATAACAATAATAATAAAAATAATAATTTTAATACATTAAATTTTGTCAAAACATTGAACAATCTGAAAAATATTATTGGCATGTTGTTTAAAATTTTTTTAGTTTTTATTTTTTATTGAAGTTAAAAAATATTGGTTCTTTTTTATTCCTGAGTAAAAAAAATTTTGTTTTTACTTTAGCTTGATCGTTTTATAAAGACATTATTAAATGTATTGACTGTGTACATCTGTGTGTGAGTGTGTATGTATATATGTATGTGAAAAGAATGACAGCTTTTGTATAAGTAAATTGTGTGCGCCGAGTTGAGAGTCAATTTTTAAAAAGCTAAAGCCCGCTTTACTATATATATTGAGGGCGATTTCCAGAAGCAAGCTAATGGCGCTTGTCGAACGATGTAGGGTTGTTTGAACGAAAGTATCTTCTCTCTTTACCTCATGTGGAAGCATGCATCCGCGCCAATGGAAACCACTTCAGTCACTTTCTGTGATCACTTTTCCGTGTAATGGAGCATTGACTGTGCCACGTGTCTAATCGACCACTTTCAATTCATTTATCCCATTTCTTAACTTTTTATTTTTATTTTTATAAGATGACAAAAATAACAATCTTTTTCTTTATAGACTGAAGATAACTTTAATATCACCTATGGGAGAATTTTAAGTTTCTATAAAGATTTCATTTTCTATATAGGCGCTGTATAGTTCAACTAGGCAGAAACTAGCTGGAAACTATTTAAAAACTGGACATGAACTAGATTTAAAATCCTTTTGGATTTTGGGAATATTTCGTTTTTTCAGTTACAGTATAGTTATACTATTTTCTATTTAGTTTCAATATAGTTGAACTATTCCGAAACTAGGTAGAAATGTAATGTGCAACGATTTACAAGTTTCTAGACACTTAAACTATATGGAAACTATCTAATTTCTAGATACTTTAGGACCTACATAAACTATAAAGAAACTATTTAGTTTTTAGATAGATAAACTATGTGGAAACTATCTACTTTCTAGATACTTAAGCTATATGGATAGTAATAAGCGCATCTGGATTATTTAGAAAGATCAAGACACTCATACTATTTGGTTGCTAAATAGTTAAACTGTTAAGAAAGTATCTAGTTATTAGATGCATAAACTATGTGGAAACTATCTAGTTTTTACATAGATAAATTCTGTCAAAACTATTTAGTTTCTATAAACTTTAGGACCTACAGAACTATATAGAAACTATCTAGTTTTTAGATACTTCAACTATACGGAAACTATTTAGTCTCCGGATAGTTAAACTATATGGAAACTATCTAATCTTAGTCTCCGGATATTTAAATTATTCAGAAATTATCTAGTCCCTAGACACTAAAAATATTTAGTAACTGTCTAGTTTTTTGACTCACATAAAGTATACAAAAACTATCTATTTTCCAGATACTGTAACTATATAGAAACTATTTAGTTTTTAGGTACTTAAACCATATCGAAACTATCTAATTGCTACATACTATAGGATCTACAAAAACTATTTAGGAACTATATAGTTTCTAGGTCTTAAACTATTTAGAAAAAATCTTAGTTTTTAATATATAAACTACTTGGAAACTATCTGGTTTCTAGATACTTAAACTAGATGGAAACTATCCAATGAATTATCATTATCCTGCATTCGCTAAATTTATTTAGAACGGTTGCGATAGTTGTACTATCCATAGATAGTTATACTATCCAGTTCCTAGATAGTATAACTATATGGAAACTTGACACATACTACATTAAAAATCCCTTCTACGTGTGGAAATATTCCACGTTTCTTTTTTTACAGTTACAGAATAGTTATATTATTTGAAATTTACTGTTGGTGTAGTTGAACTATACTTAAACTAGATAGAAATGTAACGCTATGACCTACAAGTTTCTAGGCACTGTAACTATTTACAAACTATGTAGTACATTATTGTTAAAAATTATTAATGTTCTACATTCCATAAATTTATTAAGAAAAGTTAGGACAGTTACACTATCTAGTTTCTAGATAGTTATACTATCTAGATTCTAGAGAGTTATATTTTCTACTTTCTAGGCAATTATACTATTTAGTTTCTAGACAGTTATACTACCTAAATTCTAGAGAGTATTACTTTCTAGTTTCTAGACAGTTATACTATCTAGATTCTAGAGAGTTATACTTTCTAGTTTCTAGGCAATTATACTATTTATGTTCTAGACAGTTATACTATCTAGATTCTAGAGAGTTATACTTTCTACTTTCTAGGCAATTATACTATTTAGTTTCTAGACTGTTATACTATCTAGATTCTAGAGAGTTATACTTTCTAGTTTCTAGACAGTAATAATATCTAGTTTCTAGACAGTTATACTTTCTAGTTTCTAGATAATTAACTATATAGAAACATCTAGATTATTAATAAAAAGTTAGCACAATTACGTTATCTAGTTTCTATAGATACTTATCCATTGACATTTTTCAAATGCGACTTTGGCCGGGGCCTGACTAGTTTTCCTAGTTTGGAAAAATAAACTAGGTTTTTAAAATTAAATTTTGTTTAAATTTTTTTTTATTTTAGGGAATTAGTAAAACTCAAAAGAACTGTATAGGAAAACTGACAAGGCTCTGACTAGTTTTCCCTAAATAGAACTTTTTTTTAGAAATTCTATCTCTGGTATAACAATAAATGAATTAAATGTTAATTGCTGCCCCCCCCCCTTCGCTCAGCATTAAATGCTGTGACATTTAAAATTGACTAAAATTGTGTTCTTTGCAAAGACAATGTTTTTTTTTTTGTTTCCGCAGAATATAATTGAATTTGAAAGCACGGGATATATAAATTATTGTATATATACATATATATATAGTTAAGTTTAATAATAATTTATTCTTTGGATAATGGTAATTAATGATTAAATTCGAATGGAAGTCGCTTCAGGTGAATAATTGACAGAATTGGCGAGATTATCCGTTTCGCCACTCAGAAGCGTCCGTAAATTCCGTTAATCGATTCTGCCACATCATTCTCGGGGAGGTAGTGTAATGGGGACTAGTTAAAATACCAGTCATACCATGCGGATTGCATTATGCAGAACAAGAAAACGTTTCAAGCAAACTGATGACTTCATATTATAATTATCATTTTCTCATATAATGCTTAAATTATAATGAATATTTTATAAAATATGTCATATTAATATAATATATTATGTTATTAAATGTGAGGTATTATTCAAGCTCATTATTCATTTATCATTGAAAATTGTTGGAATAATTATATCATTTAATATTAATTGATTAAATATTCATTCGATATACTCTTTTATTACATCCGTATCAAAAAAATTTTACTACTGATGGAGTATTGGCACGATATTGGTGCCAATAATGCGCCAGTAGTGAACTTTGGTAATTTTTGATAGGGTCTAAAAAAAATTTACATATCTTATTCAAATAATCGGTTACTTGAATCAAATAAATAATTTTTATAGGAGCCAAATAAATATTTATTTGAAACAAATACTTTTTATATGAGTTAAATAAATATTTACTTGAGCCAAAAAAATATTTATTTGAACCAAATAATTTTTATATATCTAAGCTAAATAATTTTTGTATGAGCTAAATAAATATTTACTTGAGCCAAACAATTTTTATTTGAGTCGAATAAATATTTACTTGAAGCAAATAATTTTTACTTGAACCAAATAATTTTTATATGAACTAAATAAATATTTACTTGAGCCAAACAAATTTTTTTCTTCATTGTAGTAAAATGTTTTAATTTATAACGAAGAAATATTGTTTTTTTTTTCTAATAAATTTTGAAAAGTATTGTTTCAAAAAAAAAAATTTTTTTTTTTGGCACGAACATTTTTTAATATCTAGAAACAAATACGCAATTTATTTTTACACATGTGTTGATATATAAAAATTTACATATTATTGATTTACATCATGTATTTTAACATCAAAGCTTTTTAAATTCCCAATTCAGTCAATCTGGAAAAATCGACTGTTAACAAAAAAAGCTTTCATACCGCGGTGATTTTTTTTTTTTTTTTTTTTAAATATCAAAAACACTTTTAATCGAAAGCGCTTTTGAACTTTGACATTGTGTAAATTAAGTGAGTTTTACTTTTTTTTAAAATAGTTACTGTTATTAATTATTTTACCTGCAGTGTATAATAAAAGAAAAAAAAAGAGAACCATTTGTTTTATATCCAGAGATACTATTTATCAGTTTTAATCAATTAGTCATTTATAAGCCAGTCAATAATAATTAATTATTATATTGTGTCAATTAATATTCGTTAAAATAACGTTTGACAATAAAAATTACAAAAAAAATTCGGTTAACTAGAAATTCGAGTTAAAATAAAATTTCGCTTAAAAAAAATTTTTTAACTAAAAATTCAATCAAATCTAAAATTTCTCTTAAACAAAAAAACATAATAACTTTTATTATTATTATTTATTTATATTTATTTATTTTTATTTTTCAACACTCGATCGAACTTGCTTCGATTGGAGTTTCTTCAATCTATTTTCGTAAAAACAACGTTTTGAAAATAAAAATAAATATTTTGTTAACTAGAAATTTTTTAAAATTAAAATTTCGCACAAAAAAAAATTAATTTATAGTGTGTCTATTTTACTGTACTTGATCGAAGTTTCTTCAATTGGAGTAGCATCGATTTATTTTCATTAAAATAATATTTGACAATAAAAAATATTTGATTAACTAAAAATTCTAATAAAAATAAAATTTTACTTAAATGAAACAAAAATAATGTATTTTATTAGTATTATTATTATTATTATTTTCCAGCACTCGATCGAGTTTAATTCGATTGGAGTTGCATCGATACATTTTAGTTAAAATTACGTTAGACAAATTGTAAAAATTTGATTACGTAGAAGTTATGTCAAAAAATAAAATTTCCCTTAAAATAAAAAAATAAAAATGAAGGTATTTTAAAGTGAATATTCTCTCGCATTCGATCGAAGTTTCTTTAATTCGAGTAGCATGTATTTTTTTCCTTAAAATAACGCTTGACAACTCTCTAAATCTGAATTAGTAAAAATGTTTACTATAATTTAAATTAGTGACTCACTTTTTGCTTCTGCATTAGTAAAATTTTACTAATTATCAGTAACTTTTACTAACAATTAGTAAAATTTAACTAATTCTAAAGTAATAAGTGAGTCACTAATTTAAATTAGTTTTTTTACTAATTCAGATTTAGAGAGATTAAAAAAGTATTCAGTTAACCAAAAATTCTAATAAAAATTAATGAAACAAAAGTATAATGGATACTATTATTATTTTTCAGCACTCGATCGAGTTTTCTTCGATTGGAGTTGCATCGATTCCATCGTAATTGAAATTTGAAAACTTATATCAATTAAAATAATTTTTTTCTATTTTACTGAATTGAGAATAATTTTTAATGAAATTCTACAATTTTTTTTTTTACTTTTTTTTAAAAAATTCTTTTTTCCTATTTCTCGCTTTATGAAACATTTTTTATATTCCGTGGTGAAAAAATGTGTCAGAGAACACGGTTAATATTATTATCTCTTTATACATACATACATATAAGAAAATAGTTGTGGAGTCAAGTGTTAAAATGTGAATTCAACATACATACACACACACACACATAAATATGAATTTGTGATGAAAAGCGCGCGCACAACATCTGGAGAATGGCAAACACAAAGTTAATTAGTGCAAAAAGTATCAGGAGCTCTTTCTCTCTCTCTATGTTGGTGTATATCATTTACAAAGGAGAGGAAGATTTCAAGGTGGATGCCTGAGGCAGAAAAGTGAGATGTATTTAGCAAATGCGCTCTTGCGCTCTCTCGCGTTTGTTATATGGAAAATGAAATATAGTCAAGATGAAAATGGACGAGGATTGGTAATTATCGTGGCCCCTTGAAATTAACGAGACAACTTTACCTGACCCTTAGACTTAACCAGAAAGCTAGCTTGACATGTACCTACTTGAGTTTGTGCGTCTTTTCTATAAAGACGACGACGACGCTCAAGATAGGTACAAAGTTACATGAGAAAGAGAGAGAGAGAGAGAGAAACACGACGTAGGTAATTTGTTCAACCAAGTAATACACCGCTTCTCTTCCACTTCTCTTCCTCTTCTTCGTTGATATCTTCGTCTCTTTTCCTCTTTCTCATCCTCTTTCAGTTTATAATTAGCCTCCCTCACTTTATAGCGTCGCTGCTAAAGAGAGCAGCCACTTTCGCGCAGGTTCAACATCTCACCTTAATGACACTGGGTAGCACAGATAAATTAATAATACCTCACTCTCTCTCTATAACTCCCAAGCTATATCCATCTCATCGTCGTCGTTTAACCTGGTTTCAGAAAAATATTTACCATCTCTTCATTGCTTTGCCTTTTATATATCAAAACATGTATTTATATTCTCAATTTGTCGGAATTTTCATCCTATTATTTTTTTTTTTTTTGCAGCTTTACGTTTTGAATTGCTCACTTTGAATAAAGAAAAATACAAAAAAATTTGTCGCAATAAAAATGAGAAACTATAAATAATCTTTAGAAAATTGTATTTCTTTATTTACAAATATATAATGTCGAAAACATTTTTTTATTACTTCATTTTTAATTTCTTTGTGGTAAACATTTTTTTTTTTTTTTAAGTACAAAAAAATTATTTTTGTAATATGAAAATTATTTCTAAGTAAAAAAAAAAAATAAATTTTTGTGAGATAAAAATTATATTTAAGTAAAAAAAAAAAAATTCATTTTTATCAGATAAAAGTTATACACGCATATTAGTCTTAATTTTTTTTTTAAATTTACTGTCACAGCCGACTTTTTTAAACCCCCACAGAAAATTTGTTCGCTGCGTCCCTATAGTTAGCTAACGTAATTTGAAGTGGCAACAAAAATAGTTACCTGCCGCAGTAAAAAACTTTTTCTATATTATTTGTCACAGCAAATTTTTTCTTTGTCATAGTAAAAAATTTAGCTGTTGTTACTAATTTTGATAGATCCGATAGCAAATATCAGCATTGCACCTCCATTGCAGAGTTTCGTGGCCTGCTAACGTAACGTTTACAACCATGGTAACGGTTGGCTATGAAATCGGTTGGTATGGTAACGGTTGTCATATAATAACATAGTAACTTTTGCCATAGTAACTAACTGTTGCCATAGTAATTTTTGCCATAGTGACTTTTTCATAGTAACTAACTTTTGCCATAGTAACTGTGGCTATAGTAACTGTTGCCCTAGTAACTAACTGTTGCCATAGTAACTAACTGTTACCATAATAACTGTTGCCATAGTAACTAACTGTTACCATAGTAACTGTGGCTATAGTAACTGTTGCCCTAGTAACTAACTGTTGCCATAGTAACTAACTGTTACCATAATAACTGTTGCCATAGTAACTAACTGTTACCATAGTAACTGTGGCCATAGATAGTAACTGTTGCCATCGTAACTAACTTTTGCCATAGTAACTGTGGCTATAGTAACTGTTGCCCTAGTAACTAACTGTTGCCATAGTAACTAACTGTTGCCATAGTAACTAACTGTTACCATAATAACTGTTGCCATAGTAACTAACTGTTACCATAGTAACTGTGGCCATATAGTAACTGCTGCCATAATAACAGTGGCCATAGATAGTAACTGTAGCCATAGTATTAACTGTTACCATGGTAACTAACTGTTACCATAGTAACTTTTGCCATAGTAACTGTGGAAATAGATAGTAACTGTAGCCATAGTAACTAACTTTTGCCATAGTAACTGTTGCCATAGTAATTGTGGCCATAGTAACTAACTGTTACCGCAGTAACTGTTGCTATAGTAACTTTTGCGATAGTAACTAACTGTTACCATAGTAACTGTTGCTAAAGTCACTGATGCCATAGTAACTAACTGTTGCCATAGTAATTTTTGTCATAGTAACTGTGGCCATAGATAGTAACTGTAGCCATAGTATTAACTGTTACCATAGTAACTTTTGCCATAGTAACTGTGGAAATAGATAGTAACTGTAGCCATAGTAACTAACTTTTGCCATAGTAACTGTTGCCATAGTAATTGTGGCCATAGTAACTAACTGTTACCATAGTAACTGTGGCCATAGTAACTGTTGTCATAGTAACAGTGGCCACAGATAGTAACTGTGGCCATAGTAACTAACTGTTGGCATAGAAACAGTTGTTATTTAGAAACGGTCGATACGGTAACGGTATTGAAAACAGTTGCTATTGAAACGATTCCTATAGAAACGGTTGTCATAGTAATGGTTGCTATGGTAACGGTTGCTATGGAAAGAAGCGGATATTATAGAAAGTGTTACCATGGCAACCATACGATATAGTACGACGGACGGACAGCCGCCAAATCAAAATTAGAAGGCTTTCAGGCCTGAGCCACGAAACCCCATAAAAATACAATTTTGTATGCCGCATGTGTATAAAATAAACAGATAATTAAATAAATAATTCTTTTTTTTTGTCATACGAATTCAATTTTTAAAATAGAATAAAATTGATGATAAAATTTTCATTAATATAATATCCAATTCTCATTTGTTCTCGCAATATCGAATAATAATAATAAATAAATAAAAAAAAATATATATATATATATATTATGCACACATTATACATATTATAAACATCAAAGAGCGATTTTCCAATTCTTGACTTGGGGTGCGCGTACAAAAATAAAAAAGAAAAATAATAATAATAGCTATATATATATACATATGCGTTCCATATGGTATTGAGTATATGACTAAGAGTTAATGAAGGCAATTTTCACATGAACATATTGAAATAGAGATTTGTCGAATGAATAGATATGATATGGAACGGTTGTCACGTTTCATGTGGGAAATAACGAGAGACACTGTATGTAGATACAATCATTCTGAAAAGCGAGTGATCTCTTCCTGTGTGTGTGTGTGTGTATGTATGTGTGGATAGCTGTCGAACGTGTCTCGTCAACCTTTATTAGCCTGTAACATCGGCTTTGTTCCGGAGAACTGGTCAAACAGTACCTAGAGCGAACTTAACGATCCCACCCCTGGCCACACCGCTGGACCCTGGTCACCATCGCAATCGCTACTATACTGTATATGTGTGTGTGTGTGTGTGTGATGGGGGATAAGCGATGTATCGTTGGGTGGTTATCGATTATCCGGCAACACCACAGCAGCAGTTCACGCTAATTAGCACGAGGGTCACATTAATAGGATCAAATCACAGGGACGTTCACCCTTGTTTCAACCATGTTGTGTATTTTGCACATTGCTTGAGCATCATCGATATATATATATATATATATATATACTATATAGCATCTCGTTTACTTCAGCCATTTTCGAGTCTCTTTGATAGAGGCGAACCTTTATCAACCACAGACTCCAAACGGATCTTAGCTTATTCTATATCCAAAACATTATTGTCTCTCTCCCTCTATCTCTCTCTTACACTCTCATTAAGAGTTAATGAAACCTTAGAACAATTTTGAGTACATCCAAAATACTCTCGGTATTTCATTACCAAAAGTAACATCAAAGTTTCTACACTGAAATAATAGTGTCAAATGTCCGTTATCATTTAAAAAAAAAAGTTGATTTTGTCATTAAAATAACAGAATTTTGAAACAAAAAATTACTTTCAAAGTAGAAATTTTGCCATGGCTCAGATCGGGGCCTGATTAGGAAATCCACATTTTCTCGTGGTCCTGATCGGGGCCAGATTATGATTCCCTACTAGGGCCCCGGTAGGAAAATTTCTACACCTGGTAAAACCCCTGCAGAAATTTTCAACTGGCCTTAGGAGGGCTCATGTCGGGAAGCCCCAAATCTGCATAAAACATAAAACCCAACCGGGGCCACAAAAGAAGCCCTATTTCAGCTCGATTAAAATCGATTAGAACCAGGGCCCAACCAGAGCCTGGCGTGGCCCCGATCGGGTTTCCTGTTTTAACCAGGTCAAGAACAGATTGGAAAATTTCTACTCGAGGATGGATTCGTAATAATTATGAATTGAAAGACACGGGAAGAAAAATACATGCAGAAAATGTCACACTGACTCTATTTGAAATAAGGCTCTGATCAGGATCTAGATAGTTTTCCTTGTTTGAGAAAAATTATTATTTAACAATATTGTTTGTAAAAAAAATTATAATTGTTCTCCTTTGAATGTAATGAAAGTAGGCTTTGTTCAGGGTGTCGATAGTTTTCCCTAATTGAAAAATTAGGTATTTATTAACTATTATTAATAATATTTCATGTTTCTATCCAGTTACTATATAGTTTCTATACAGTTACTATATAGTTTCTATATAGTTATACTATTTTCTCTATAACCGCTGTATAGAAGAACTATATCGAAACTAGTTAGAAATGTAACGCTACAATAACCATGTTTCTAGACACAGAAACTATATCGAAACTATCTAGCACATCTAAATTATTTGGAAAAGTCAGAACAGTTATTCTATTCAGTTTCTAAATAGTTAAACTATTTGGAAACTATCTAGTTTTTAGATACATAAACTGTGTGGAAACTATGTTGTTTCTAGATACTTCAACTTTTTGGAGACTATCTAGTTTTTAGACACAAACTATACGAAAACTATTTAGTTTATAAATACTGAAACTATATTAAAACTATCTACTTTCTAGATACTGAAACTATGAGGAAACTGGCTAGTTTCTAAATACTTAAACTTCATGGAAACTGTTGATTTTTTATACTCATAAACTATATAAAAATTAATCTACTTTCTCGATACTTTTTATTTTTTAAAAACGTAAACTACATAGAAACTGTACAGTTTCTAGATACTTAAACTATTTGGAAACTGTCTAGTCTTTAGACACATAAACTATACAAAAAAACTATTTAGTTTCTAGATACCAAAACTATATTACAACTATCTAGTTTCTAGATACTACAAATATATGTGGAAACTATGTAGTTTTTGCACTACTCTGCAACTACTTGGAAACTGTCTAGTTTCTAGATACTAAAATTCTTTGTAATGTGCGTTTGCAGAATCGAATTTCATTTGCGAGCGCTACGTGATTATTAGGGTTATTTCACCGTAGGGTACAAATTTTTGAAAACTAAAAGTATAAAAATTACCTACAAAGAAATCTACCTTGCCGACTGATGGTAAGACAGATTTTTGAAAAGTGAAAAAATAAAAATTGCCGACACAGAAATCTACCTTACCGACTGATGGTAAAGGATTTTTGAAAATTTATTAATTTTTCAAAACTGTTTTACCATCAGTCGGTAAGATAGTTTTTTGTGTCGGTAATTTTTTATATTTTTATTTTTCAAAATTTTTTTATTATCTTGTTAATTTTTTAACCATCTACATACTTAAACTATCTAGTTTCTAGATACATAAACTATTTGAAAACTATCTAGCCTTTAGACACGTAAGCTATACAAAAACTATCTAATTTTTAGATTTTGAAACTATTTGAAAACTGTCTAGTTTCCAGATACTTAAACTTTTTAGGAACTATGTAGTTTTGTAGAAACTTTAGTAGGGGGTTAGACAGTTTTCCTTGTTTGAAAAAAATGCTAATAAAATTAAGTATTTAAAGTTACTTTTTGGAAAAATATTTATAATTGACCTCACTTTGACCCTATTTGAAATGGGGCTCTGATCAGGGTCTCGACAGTTTTCCCTATTTGGAAAAAAATGTAAAAAAATTTAGTATTTAATATTATCTTTTGTAAAAAAAATAGTTGATAACAATTAAATGGAATTTCTAAACTAGTGTTTTAATAATTTTTTTATTTTAGGGATTTAGCCATTATTTCCGGGTGTAATCTCAAATAGGGCGCTAGTCAGGTCCTTACCTGCAATACTATACTTATTGAAATTTCTTAAATTTTTTTTTAATTCTTTCAATTTTTAATTCAAATAGAAATAGAATAATATTGAAAATCAATCCGAAACATTAATCATTATTTTAAAAAAAAAAAAAATAAAAAAAAATTCCCCTTTTCTCGCTTATATAAATGAAAATTAATTTAAACCTCCTATATATATATGACTAGATAAGTAAGTAAATATTTAATAGTCATTAAATTTTTATACTGATTTAAATAATTCATGAAAATTTTTATTTAAGAATGAAATGTTCTATCTATTATTTATCTTTTTTTTTATTCTTTAGTGAATTAAAGGAATAAAATTTTAAACGTTCATTAAAAAAAGTGTGATAACGCCATTCAAAAGTAAATTGTTAACTTAAGATGAAAGAAATAGAAAAAAAAAATAATAATGACACAGTAAAGAAGAAAATTAAAATTAAAAAAAAAGTAATAAAAGAAAATTTACATTTAAATAATATCTCATATTTGAAATTTTATAAATAAATTTGTATTGGAAATAATTTTTTGTCAATATTTCGTATTACGCAATTTCAATATTCTCCCACGAATGAATATACTTATAAGAAATTATATAACAGTATTTTTCCTTATAAGGATTTTATTGTAACTAATTATATAATAAAAACACAATTTTGTTTTTTTTGCGAAAACAAAATTTGTTTAATTTATACAAAAATTTATTTAATTAATTTAATTATTTATTTAATCCAAATAAACTATAAAGTAAAGAAAAAATTAAAATAAAGAATCAATTTTTTTAATGTTCAAATAATGGTTGACAAAAAAAAATTTAGTTACCTAGAAATTTTTAAAATAAAATTTCGATAGAAAAATTATGTTTCATATTAAAACGCTCATAACAAAAGGATATCCCTAGGATATCCATATCAATGGTCGATACCTTAGAATGGTCCCCAGGATATCAAAACCGCCGGTCTGTGGGATATCAACAGGACATCCATAGGATATCCACAGGATATCCCTAAGACATCCACAAAATATCTATTGGATATTATATCGCAGGATATCCATGGGATATCCTCAGGATGTCCGTGGGATATCCTCAGGATATCCGTGGGATATTCTTAGGATATTCACGGGATATTTAATATCTCAACATATCTTTCGAAAGGTTAAAATTGTTAAGCTAATATAATGAATAATAATATAATAAAAACAAAAATCTTATGAGCTTCTAATTTATTTTAATTGAAGATTTCCCTCACAACAAAAAGATATCCTAAGGATATCCTGAAAACGTCCATAGGATATCCTAGGTTATCATGAGGATATCCTCAGAACATAAAAAACGGCCGTTTCGTAGGATATTTTTGGGATATCCAGGGGATATTCTGAGGATATTCTAGGGATATCCCTGGGATATTCCAGGGATATCCTAGTGATATCGTGGGGATATTCTTGGGATAAACTTAGTATATCGTTAAAATATTCTAGAAATATCGCTAAGATCTACCTAGAATATCATTATGATTCAAATTTTGACTATTTGAGATAGCGATTTTTTGATACAAATGGGTTTCCCGTGATTGTCAATCATCTTTCAAATCTGGGATGTTACCTTAGGACGTAATTGGACGTCCTGAGGATATCCTTGGGACGTTCTAAGGATATCCACAGGATATCCTAATAATATCCGGGGAAATAATTAGGATATCCCTGTGACGTGCTAGGGACATCCTTAGATATCCCTGGGATATCCCTTGGATATCCTAACCGCCGCTACTTTGGATATCCTTAAAGAATCCTTAGGATATCTCTGGGGTATCCCTAGGATATCCAAGGGATGTTTTTGGAATATCCTAGGATATCTGGTGCAGTGAGGGTTAATAATAATTAGTAATTAATAATTAGTTAATAATTTTTCAAATTAAACAACTTTCTCGAAAAACAAGTTGCATTTTATTTTATTTATATAAAATTTAATTCACAGAATATTCTCACTCGTAGTGTCATAATGACTTTAAAAACAGTATCCTGAGAACTTGTCTTCTTGACATCCAGAAGATATACTGAGAATATCCTGAAAATATCTGTGGGATATCCTGACGATATCTATGGGATATCCTGATGATATCTGTGGGATATCTGGAGGACATTTATGAAAGTCTGTAGAGATATCCAGAAGATATCTTGTGGATATCCTCAGATATCCATGGGATATCCAAAGGATATCCAAACCGCCGATTTTTTGGATATCCTTAAGAGATCCTTTTGATATCCATAGGACATCCCTAGGATATCTGCGGGATATTATCAATATATCCCAACCCTCACAACACAAGGATATTCAGGATATCCCTGGGACGTCCTGGGGATATCCATTTGCTTTTGGCGATTCGGATATCCCTAAGATATCCTCTGGATATCCATGGACATCTCTAAGATATCCCAGGGATATCCAAACCGCCGAAAACAAATCGATATCCCCAGGACGTCCCAAGGATATCCTGAATATCCTTTTGTTGTGAGGGAAGATATCTTGTGTTATTAGGGAAGTGAATATTTTTCTCACACTCGATCGAAGTTGCTTCAATTGGATATGGATTTATTTATGTTTAAATAATGTTTGTTGTAGAAAAAAAAAATATTTGTATAACATAAAATTTTGTTCAAAAAAATAATATTTTCTTCTTAAATAAGATCGAATCTGTATATATATATATATATATATATATATATATATATATATATACAGAAATCAGGAAAAAGTAACAACTGAAATTTTAGTCGTTTGTCACTGATTGACCATGCGTTTAAGTATGACGGAAATGATCAATGATGGCTAATAATGATAACTTGACTCGTGTATTTTAACTGGTCAATCAGACACATAAATTGTATATATAGTCAAATTTTTGACTTTTCCCCTTTTTTTTCAAACTTTTAATTAAGAACAAATTTTTTTTTTTATTTGTTTTACTAATTTTTTATTAAAAAAAAAAAAAAATTATTTTTCATTTTTTGACTAATTATGTACTTTTATTTATGATTCAGAGAGTACGAAGCTGACATCGGTAAAGAGAAAACGAGCGGAAGTTAGTGCAAAAGAGACATCATTGTCATCGATAAAAGTTGTGAGCGATGTTAATTCAGAGGAACGTGAAGACGCTGAAATGGATAGAAAAAAGAAAAAAGCAAGAACAACATTTACGGGACGGCAAATATTTGAATTAGAAAAACAATTTGAAATCAAAAAGTACCTGAGCTCCTCGGAGCGTGCTGATATGGCGAAACTTCTTAACGTCACAGAAACACAGGTTTGCTTTTTCAATATTATTTTTTTTTTTTTTTTCTATTTTATGTATTTATATACCACGACGACAAATACCAAATTTTTTTTTTATTTTAATTCAATTATTTTTTATTATTTATTTATTATTTTATTGTTTTATTATTATTTTTTATTATTTTATTGTTTTATTGTTTAAATAATTATTTCCATTTGTAATAATTTTATTTGTTTTCAGAGTGAAATGTAACTGAATATAAGAGGAGATTTTCAACTCAAGTGCTTTAGTTACTTTTTTTTCTATATTTTCATCAGTATAAAATTTTGAGAAGCATGAATAAGCTTTAAAATTAATTTACTAGAATTTTTGTTTGACAAAATTTTATTAATCTAGAATTTAATTTTTGGCGGAATTTAAGATCCAAAAGTTTTGAACGTTCAAATGAACAAAATTTTTTTTGTAACTTCTTTAAGTACGAATTTTATTACAAAATATTGTTTTAAATATCTAAAAAGAAGTTATTAATTTAATATTTGTTTAATTTACTGTTTTATTTTACATTGACATTATTATTTCTAATAATTTATAGATTGAAAAAAATATTTTGTTCATTTGAACGTTCAAAACTTTTGGCTCTTCGGAATTTTCATTTCTTCGAATTATTATTTAACAGAAATTCAAATTTAACTATAAATTTAATAACTAATATTAACTAATAATAATAATAATAATAATAATAATAATAATTAATAACTAATTATTTATCTAATAATTTAATTAATAGTTCCAATTTAATTAAGTTTCATGAAATTTGGCGTTTTCATAATTTTCATTTTTTTTCCAAAAAGAATTTGTATTTAACAAAATTATTATTTTCTCGATTTTTCATTAGACAGAATAGTAAAATTTATAAGAATTTTTATTTTTCAGAAATAATAATTAGAAAGAATTATTTTCTAGCCGAATTTTCATTTTGTTCGAAATTGGTCAGAATTCTTAAAACGACGAATTTTTATTTATTTTTATTTTATTTATCTATTTTTTTATTTATTTTTACTCAATTATCGATATAAAATCAAATTCAAAATAATAAAAATATAAATAATAAAAAAAATTACAAAAAATTAGTGTTTTCTTTCAAAAAAATTTATAAATAACAAAAAATAATAAAAATTCTTTAAAATTAAAAGTCGTTTAAGTAACAATAAATACAAAAAATTCGATTAAATAATAATTGGAAAAAATTAAAAATTCTGCTAAATATAAATTCTAAATAAATAAATCTAATAAAGAAAAATTCGTAAATTCAGTAAAAATTAAAATTTTGAAAAATGAAAATTAAATGTAACAATTTTATAATACAAAAATTGAACTAAATTGGAATTTCCATTAAATAATAATAATAATTCAAAGAAATGAAAAATCCTCCTAAAGGTAATTTAACGTAATTATCTAAAAATAAAAAATTCTGTCAAATGAAAATTCGAAATTAATTTTTAAGGGAGAATATTAATATTATTCATGTGTCTCAAAAATTTCGCTGATTTCCAATTTTAAAAAGGAGAGAAAAATAAAAATCTTTTTTCCCTAAATATAAATGAAATCTTGAATTTCAATAACGTCATAAATATAATTGCCGTTACTTTGAGTATATGTTTCCGTCGTGCAATTTTGAGTTGATGGCGGGTGAAAGGGGGGGAGGGGAGGAGGTGAATATTTCAACAGTTAGCAACGCAAACATTATGTTAATTAGTAAACCCGGACTACCAGTATCCAGCCTCCAGGACACGACAATGGCGTGGCTCATATATCACCGATAATAATATTACGGGATATGATTGCAACTCGCGTCTGCCAGTATCGCATGTATCATAAACGGATATGTATACGGGGTGTCTCCTACACTTGTCTCATTTTCGTGAATCCTATGTCCTCTATGTACGGTTCACTGACGTTGACTGATGTACATTTTCTCTCAGATAAGCTTTCTCTCTCTCTCTCTCTCTCTCTCTCTATAGATATATCCCTCTGCCCCTTTTCATCCCTCTCTCAAAATTCTAAATCATTTTCTTCAATTCTTCATTATATATGTATATTCTCATGAATATTATGAAGACAAAATACATCAATCATTATTATTATCAGTTCATTCTTTATATAAATATTTACCTTGGTGGAGATTTTTCAGTCTTATGTCAATTATCTTTTTCCTTGTTGATTTTTCTAATTTCTGAATTTCAAAAATGCAAATTCCTATTATAATTTTCCTAATTAAATTTTTTTTTAAATCTATTAATGTTTTCTAATGATTTTTTTTTAATTTTGAATTTATTCCCTGCCGATTTTTCTAATTTTTCAATTTCCGAAAATACGAATTCCTATTAAAATTTTTTTAATCTATTAATGTTTCCTAATTTTCTAATGATTTTTTTTTTTTAATTTTGAATTCATTCCCTACCAATTTTTCTAATTTCTCAATTTCCGAAAATGCGAAAAGTCATTTTTTTCAATTTCTCGAAATAAGAAAATATGGATTTATCAGGCTTTGAAAATTTGCTCCTTAATTAAAATTTCGTAATTCTATGTATTAATTTTTCCTAATGATTTTATTTTATTTTTGAATTTATTTATTTAAATTTATTTAAATTTTAAAATCCAATGAAAATATTATGAATAAGTATGGAAATTGTATCGAATTGTATTTTAATTTTCTTTTTTTTTTTTGTTAGTCATGAAAATCAAATTACCATGATTTTTTTTATTGTGTAACAATGGAATAGAAATTTTGGACATAATTTTCCAATTTTTTTTTTTTTTTTTTTAATATCTTAATTTTTTTTCATCGTGATATTTTTTTGAATATTGAAAATATTAAAATAAATATTTGATACTAATAAATTGATAAATACAAAATTTTTTCTAAAATTGTCAAAAATTATTTTCTATTTTATTAGATAACTAAATTTTTTTCATATCGTGATTTTCATTTTGATTATCGAAAATATAAAATAATAAAAAATAATAAATACAAAATTTCGGTATAATTTTCAATTTTTGTTTTTTTTTCCTTTCTAAATAGTAGTAAATTTTTTTCCTCGCAATTTTGTTTATAAATATCGAAAATAAAATAAAAATTAATAAATATAAAAATTTTTTCTCAAAATTTTTCAAATTTATTTTCTATTTTGTAAAATATCTAAAAAAAATTCATTCTGATTATCGTAAATAAAATGTATAATAGAAATTGATGAATAAAAAAGTTTGTCATAATTTTCAATTTTGTTTTATTTTTTGTTTTTAAATCGTAGTATTTTTTTACCACGTGATTTTGTTCATAAGAATCGAAAACATATAACAGAAATTAATAAATACAAAATATCGTCAAAATTATCAAATTTGTATGTTTTTTTTTTCTTTTTTTTTGTTTTCAAATAGTAATAAATTTTTTTCTCCTGCTTTTATTAATATATAAATAAATAAATAAATTACATAATAAATATAAAAAAAACACAATAAAAATTAACACAAAATTCTGCCCACAATTTTCTAAAAACCAATTTTCCATTTTATTAAACAATCTAAATTTTTTCCACCTTGATTTTTATTTTGAATATCAAAAATAAAATTTAATAGAAATTGATGAAGGGAAATCAACGATACAATATGGGAGAGTTGAAAATAATAAAATAATGTTATGACACATATATACAGAGGGGGGGTGAGGTGGAGAAAAGCTAATATTGAGAATATATACATATATATATATATACACACATGTGGTTATAAATTCTATATAGATATATATACATGGAGAATAACGAATAATTGGTTAAGAAGCCACACGCGTGTTTAACGGTGAAACATACATAAGTGCCAGGCTGCATGTAAGTAGGTGGCTGGATATCAGCGGCTATCAGAACCATTAGAGGCAATCAGAGACAATTGGTACCAGCCGGCCTGTCGCTTTGTGCTTATTATTGTGGCATGTGCGCGTAATCTGTTTCATCCTCTGGACGCGTCCTATCATCGCAACTATTTTCTCCATCTATATATATATATATACATTTGTCTCAACGATAGTCTTCTTACCTGTTCAATTTCATAAAAAAAATTAATTAAACACAAAAATTCCCTTGAAAATCGATTTTTTAATCAATTTTAATTAGGAAAAATTAATAAAAACCAAAAATAATGAAAATTAGTTGATTTTATCACCAAAATTTTTGTTTTTTAAATATTTTTACTATTTTTTATAACTAATTAATTTTTTATAATATTTTGGATAAATAAATTAATTTTATTTACAATTTTATTGGTAATTTTATTTTTAATTGTATTTTCAATTTTATTGGTAATTTTATTTTTCGTTTTATTGTTAATTTTATTTTCAATTTTATTAATAATTTTATTATTAATTGTATTTTTAATTTCATTTTTCGTAATAATTGTTTGAAAATTAACAATATCTTTTGAAATTTAATTATTGCTAAAATTGTATTTTTAATTTTATTTTTCGTTTTATTGTTAATTTTATTTTCAATTTTATTAATAATTTTATTATTAATTGTATTTTTAATTTCATTTTTCGTAATAATTGTTTGAAAATTAACAATATCTTTTGAAATTTAATTATTGCTAAAATTGTATTTTTAATTTTATTTTTCGTTTTATTGTTAATTTTATTTTCAATTTTATTAATAATTTTATTAGTAATTTTATTTTTAATTGTATTTTCAATTTTATTGATAATTTTATTAGTAATTTTATTTTCAATTGTATTTTCAATTTTATTAGTAATTTTATTATTAACTAGCAAAATTAAACGCGCGCAAGCGCACCAAATGGAGTATTTAATTGTTTGTTATAAAGAAATTAAAGATTAATATTATCAATAATAATTTAATTTATTAGAATATTATTACATATCAAATGATAATAATGAAAATTATATGTTTACAGGCCTCGGATTATACGACTTTTTCCGACTTTTTTCAAAAATACGACTTTTATCGACTTATTTTAATAAAATGCGACATTTTTTTTTACATTTGAAAAAAAATGTAAATAAAATACATTTTTCTAGTATAAAATGTAGATCTTCTTCAGATCTTCTTCAATTCAATTATTTAACAAATTTTGAACTAAAATGATTCTTCACTAAATTAATTATTTTTAATAATTTTAATTAAATACATCACAAATTCAATTACATCAAAATTATTTTTCAATTAAAATTTTTATGAAATTTAACAATTGTTTATAATTTTAAAAAAAATATCACAATAAAATTGAATTATTTTTTAAAAAATTGAATTCAAAATAAACTAAAATTCAATTATTACCCGAAATTTTAATTCGAAATCAATTAAAAATCCAATAATTATCCACAATTTTCAATTTAAAATTTAATTATTTACCAAGTTTTCAATTTAAAATAAAATAAAATTCATATATTTTCTAAAATTTCTATTCAAAATTAATTATCCAAATTTTCAATCAAAAATGAACTTTAATTAAATTATTATCTAAAATTTCAATTAAAATTCAATTATTTCCCAAAATTTTCAATTCAAAATTAACTGAAATTCAATTATTTTCCAACTTTAAAATCAAATAAAATTTAATTATTCTCAAAAATTTGAATTCAAAATTAATTGAATTTTCAATAATTTGAATTTAAAAGCATCTAAAATTTAATTATTTATAAAATTTTCCATCGAAATTTTTTTTTGTTGAAATTTAATAATTTCAATTATAACTCTAAGGAAATTCAATTATTTTTAACTATTTTAATAATATTCTTTAAAAATTCAACTATTTGAAACCATTTTTCAATTAAAAATGATTTTCAAATTATTGTATTTTGTCCGCATTTTCTAATAAATTTTTAGTGAAATCATCTAAAATTTTAATTAAATTAATTTAATTTTAATTTTAATTAATTAAAAGTTTCAATTAATTTCAAAAATCTCAATTTTAAATCTTTGAAAATCCAATTAAATTTTAAAAATGTTTTCCAAAAATTGTTTGATAAATTATTTTTAGTACTGTAAAATTTAATAATTGAAAATTAACAATATCTTTTGAAATTTAATTATTTCTAAAAATTTCAACTTTAACCCTTCGAAAAGGATTATTATTAAAAAAAAATTTTTATTTAAAAATCTGTAAAATATTTTTGTTAAAATAAAAAACAAATCCACTTTTTTGGAATATAAATCGTCTAAAACGACTTTTTGTGTCGTTAAGTTGATTCGAGGACTGTGTTTTCATAATTAATATTTAATAGGTATTCGTTGGCCCCTAGTACCTTGAAAATTAATTTTTAAAAATAAATTTTTTTCAAATTACTATCTTGTACGAAATTTCCTGGCGCATCTTTTTTCTCATCATAAATTTTTTGTATTTGTATACAATTTTTGAATCAATATACAACTTTAAAAAAAATTTCATTGGTAAACGTTTTGTACTTCAGCTTCGTGAATTGAATTTTCGAATTTGGAATTTTAAAGAAACTTATTCCGTACTTTGGAAACACAATTATACAACTTTGGCAAAAATGTGAAAAAGAATTGTCAAAATTTGACACGTCATAAGATTACTATTCAAAAAAACACGTGAAATCAGAAAAGGCCAACTTCAAGTTAGGACAGAAGGACAGACCAAGCATTTTATTATTATATAATAATAATAATTGTATTTTTAATTTTATTTTTCGTTTTATTGTTAATTTTATTTTCAATTTAATTTTCCCTCACTGATAATTTAATTTATTTTACAGGTGAAAATTTGGTTTCAAAATCGAAGGACAAAATGGAAAAAGCAGGACAACATAAGCAATGCCGAAGCTGCGGAACATAAAAATCAGAATAATCCAAAAACAACATCAGTAAAATCGAAGCATTCGTCAATGAAGGAAGATTCTTTGCGAACGTCAGTTGAATGTAGCTCGGATTCAAATAATTCTTTATTAATCAGTGATGTATCAGTATCCGATAGTGATCCAACAAATCAGAGATTATCATCCTCAGTATCAACTGGTCCATCAGAAAGATCCATGCAATCAATCTACATATCCAGGAATTATGATTCTGATCTTCAATTAATGAATGACGATCGTCTCAAAGACACTGGTAAATTATTTCTTTTTTCAAAAATAAAGAAAAAAAATTTGTAATTCCAAAAATATCTAAATTTTGTATTCTGAGACTAATTTTATAAAAACTAAAAAGTAGTAAAAATAATAATTTGAAATATTAATTTATTTTATTGAAATTGTAATATTTTGTTTTTATAATTTTCAATGTAAAATTAAATTTAAATCAAAAATTTAAAAATTAAATATTAATTCATTTTAATTTAATTACAATTAAATTTACTAAATAATAAAATTGAATTTAATGAATAAATATATCAATAAATTATTAAATTCATAAATATATATTTATCTAATAAATATTAATTTTAATATTATTAATAAAATAATAATTATTATTAATAATGTTGATTATTTAATGCCTTTTGCAATTTATTACAATTTCGATTCTTTGTTATTTCACTCAAAAATGCTTTTATAATCGGAAATATATGTAAAATAATAAATTATGAAGGTAATAAATTATAAAAGGTCTATAAAGCTCGAAATAAAATGTTAAAATAATAAAATGAAAATAATAACTGTCAGCAAAAAGGAGAAATAATTGTTGAAAATTGTTATTGAATTAAATAATTATAATCTAAAAAAAAAGAAAATTCCATTTTTTTTTCAATTTAGTTTCTTTTCTATTGTTAATTGAAAATAATTTGCAAAAAAAGAAATTCTATTTTTATCTCAAAAATGGTAAAACAAATATTTATATAGAGTGACAGTTTTGTTTTTTAAAATGTTTTTAAAATCCAAGAATATAAAAAACAATTTTACAATATTTTTTTTCTCTTTTTTTGTGAGAATTTAGTGAAAAAAACAAAAACATAAAAAATGAAAATTGTAATTTTTATATCTAAATCAGGAAAATTAGAAAATTTTCTTTTGTCATTTGCGCGATGCAAAACAAGTCGAGAAACTCATCAATAACTCATTTCCAGAAGTTGACTATGCCAAACGCAGATTCTGTTTCTGATAAAGAGATGCCTCTTGATACAGTGTGTGAATTCTCTTTGAAATAGAGAGAGAGAGAGAGATGTTCGCGAAGTGAAAATAAACCCCTATTGCTTTACAAGTGAATCGCTTCTTCATTAAATAATAGATCGCAGGATTTATTTTTTTTCCATTCACTTTTAAAACAAATTTAAATAATGAGATTATTATCGAATATCGAAGTTTTTTTTTATTACACTTCATTATATTGCATCGCGCGGATTGTACGATTTTTTTCGACTCATTAAACTTATTTTAATTTTATTAAAACATTTATTAAAATTATTATTTTTTGATTTAATTTATAAAATGAAATTGAAAATTAATTAATTTATTAAATTAAAAAAAATACCTTATTTTGTTTAGAATAAACTGTAACTCTTGCAAAATTTAATTATTTTGAAAATTCGAATATAAAAAGTCTGGTAAATTAATTATTTTTTGTAATTTTAATAAAATTATTCGAAAATTCAATTATTTAAAATATTTTTCAAGTAAATTCTCTGAAATTCAAATTATTGTTTAAAATTCTTTTCAAAAATTTTTTAGAAATTCAAATTTACGAAATTTTTTATTCAAAATCATCTGAAACTTGATGAATTTAATTATTTTCTAATTTCAATTTTTTTTTTTTTTGAATATCGAAAATATAACAATAGTAATAAAATAATAACAATTTTTTTCCTAATTAAAAAAGGAAATTTTAATTAATTCTTTATAATAAAATCCAATTTTTACAAATATATTCTTTTTTTTCCAGATATTCTAAAGGAATACGACATGAAACGTGATCAAAAAATTGCATCACGAGATTTAGTATCCGGCAAAGGTGAATCAAGAACACAAGAATGTCAAGAATCAATAATTGAAAATAATTCAAATTATGAATCACAAAAAAAAGTTTCGTTATTAATAAACGAGAGAAATGAAAATTGTCCAACAATTCATCATGATAATGAAAAAAATCAATACAATATTGGAAATAAAATTGAAAGGCTAGATAATAAAATTGAACCAGTTGAATTTGCTATTGCACCAACAGTGGCACGACTAGTGACAACATCCGACAAGGAGCCGGAAATTGTTGATAATCATGAAAGAGATTTTGACGAAGAACCATCTTCACCGCAATCTGCACTTGAAATTGATGAGAGGGAAGAAAGAGTTATTAGTCCCGAATTACCCAGCTAACTAGCAATTTGATTAGGAGTCACTCCTATATCATAAACATTGCAATATTTTCATAATCATTTTTTCCATTCCTCGTGTTGTGTAATATAAATATATATTATATATATATATATATAGTCACCGGTAATCAGGTCATTAGAAAATATTTTTCTTTTTTTAATTTCAAGAATTTCATTCCTAGTCGATATTTTTTTTTATTTTTTACTATTATTAAAATACACTGCGACCAAATATTCTCATATATTTAAGAATAGACTTTAATTCAGTAATAATTTCTGAATTAGGACAAAGTAATTAATTTTCGTATCGTCTTTTCATGAAAACCAAAGAGGCAGAATTCAGAATTAGCTTAAACCAGAAATACTAAAATTATCCTTCTCGTTACATAAATACAATGTTTTATATATATATATCTAATTTTCATTCAAAATTTTCTTTTCTCAAAAAAGAATATATTTTTAAAAAATTAATCAACTTCCTCTTTCAAAGGGGGATAATTTTCAATCTTAGAATTTTATTTCTATTCTATTCAATTATAGATATTTCAATAATAAAAAAGGTCTATTCTGATTTTGGAATTAACACCAAAGAAGAGAGATAATTTTAGAATTAACTGTCGCTTTAGGTAAATTAAATTTTTCATTTCTAGAAAAAAAAATGTCATAATTGTTATTTTAGTTCCTCTTTTTCTATTTTTTTAGTCAACAAAAAAAAAAGCTTTAAAGACTTGGAACAAATAGGTTCTATTGTACGATTATTATAAATATGTGTGTAAATAATCGCCGAATATGATCGAGCGTTAATTAGAATTTTGTGTAATTATAAAATTTGATGCGTGAATTCTCCGGAGATAAATGTGGTACGTCATTTTTGTATTATTTAGTTGCCAAAGTAAAGCCAAAAAAAAAGGCTCTTCGATATTTTTGCTCCGATTCAAGGTTAATAAATTGAGATAGATTCTGATATCACATGTATAGAATTTTCAATTTATTGACTAAAAAAAAAATCTTCCCGAATTTCTTTTCGATTTTTATTTTTTAGGACAATTATCAATTATAAATGATTTTCTTCAATTTTTTCTTCAGTATCAAAATATTCAGTCATCAAAGGAGCAGTATTTATCCACATTTCGCCACCTGTGAAATTATTTCGATTTTTTTTACGAAAAACTTCTATTTCAAAGAGACAATCACTCAAATGAAAAGACAAATTTTGTTCTCTAAAAGCATGATAATAAGGAAAATGAATTAAAAAGGATAAATGAAAAATGTTCGAACGATGTCTAATAACGAGTACAATATATATATATATTTTTTTCCCTATATTATTCTTAAGGAAAGTAAAGTAAAAAATGTAAAAACAAAAAAAATAAGTATTTACAAAAGCGTAAAATTGTTAAGGAATTTTTAAAATTCCTTTTTTAAATGATGAATCGTGTAATGAAAAAAAAAAATGTTTGCACTATCGCTTCACTGGTTCATTGTCCTCCACAAATGTCGCGTTGATTGATCCATGTTTTCCATTCATGGGAATACCATTACCATTACCTTCAGATTCATCAGTTATCACAACATATTTGTAATACATCGCCATCACAGCAAAAATTAACATATCCAAAAACATCAAAGCGGCAAATAGTAAAAATTCATACGACTGAAAAAGAAAAAAAAAACTTAATTTCCATTTTCCAGGAAACAAACAAAAAATAGAAATAATTTTTTTTTACCTGCTTCATTAGTGATGTTTCGGCAATAATTATCACAACGAGATTTCCAAATGCCACTGTTAATAACCATGCAGCTTGCAATAATGATTTCATACTTATTGGCGCTTGTGTAAAAGCAAATTCTAAACCAGTCACAGAAAATAAAACTTCTCCCATTGTCATTACAACATATTGTGGTATTAACCATAACATATGAATTGAATTTTCCTGTGTTACTTTTAAAATATTCAATTCTTTCACTTTTTCAGTTAAATAACCAGTTATTGTATAAACACCGCCTCGTTTTAATTTTACTGATTCTTTCACTAATTTTTCATTCCAATAAATATCATATACACCACTGTACATATTTTCTAAATCAGTGACATTAAAATTTTCACTAATATTAAATGTCAAATTTATTCCATCACTTTTAATTAATTTTAATTTGCCTTTTTCATAATCAGACCATATTACTGCTCGAATACGTAAATCTCTTTTATCAGTTCTTGTCACTGAATCATTGTATGCAAAATCTAAACCATTTTTTGTGATAACCCATGATGTTGCTTTATTTTCAACAGCTCGAATAACACCTGTGAAAAAAAAAATTAATTTCAATTTTTACAATTTAAAATTAAATTCAATAAAATTAAAAAGAAATTGAATTACCTTTTACTTCTCCAGAAGGAATGGAATATTTTTCCTTATGACAAAATGCAAAATCAGCTTTAAAAGTAACATTCGCATAATCATTTGCCAATATATCTTTATGTTCCCAAAAATCAAGTGCCTTGAGTTCAAAACTCTCGTCTCGTACTGTCATTGGTATAGAACAATTCAAAGTATTGAATATTCTTAATTGAGCTTTACCGGCAGTGGGTTGAACTGGATACCCTTTCTTTTAATTAAAAAAAAAATTTTTTTTTTTTTTATTTTAACTTTTAATCTACTTTCTTATTATTTAACATTGAAATTAATTATTAATAATTTAATCCAATTATTATTAATTTTATCTAAAATTATTATTTATTTTATCTAATTATTATTATTTTTTTTTTTTTAGATACCTCGACTTGAAATTCCACAACCGCTGACAGAATAAAGGCACACGCTGCCAATATGCCACCCAAAGTTAATTTTTTGAGTGGCGTGTCGAAAATGTGTAATTTTTTAAAAATTGGATATAAATAACTATTGAAGAGTGGAATGAAGATTAAAATTAAAAGTGGATTAACCACTTGCATTTGATCAGGTTTCAATTCAAAACTTCCAATTTCACCTTTCATATTGTTAGCCTGAAATGTCCATCTTGATCCTTGTTGATCGAAAAGTGCCCAAAAAATGGGTAATGGCAAAAAAAGTTTTAAAACTTTTAATGCCGATTTTACATCTTCAATCATTTTTTTCGTGTATTTATCGTCGGCATAATCCAACCAATGATCTCTTCTATGATGACTCGATGATTTCCATTTTCTTCCAAGGGCGTGCTATTATTATTATTATTTTTTTTTTTTGAAAAGTAAGCTTTATTTTTCTATTTTCTATTTTTGATTTAACCTAATAATATTATACAATTTATTTATGTTAAATGAATTTATTAAATTATTTTTAAAAATATAGTAAATAAATTTGGTAAACGAAATTAATTAGCAAATTTAGTAAACGAAATTAGTAAATAAATTTAGTTCACTAAATTTATTTACTAAATTTATTCATTAAATTTAAATACTAAATTTGTTTACTAAATTTACTACATAAATAAATTGATTATTATTGTGTAAATTTATGTACTAAATTTGTTTAATAAATTTATTACATAAATAAATTGACTAAATTTATTATTGTGTATTAATTTTTTATTGTCTCCAATAAAATTAGCAAAATAAATTTCTAATTTTTACTAATTAATTTACTAAACATTTTTTTTTTATTCAATTAAACTATTAGTCATCAATTTCTAATAAAATTAAAAAATAATCGATTATTAATTAATTTTCTATATATAAATTAAGAAAAACTCACCCCTATGCATTTACACACATTCAACACGACATTGCCTTCGGGTTTTTTCATTCTATAGAGAGGTTTGCCAAGAACAAAAATCACTGTAATAAAATAAAAATAATTTTTTAAAAAAGAAACCTAATTTTGCAAATTAAATTGAAATTTTGCAAATATTAAAAAGTAATAACTTTTTTTTCTGTAATAATTATTAAAAATTAAAAAAATTAGTAAATAATTTTAGAGAAAATTTAAAATTCTAATGAAAATTTTTTTTTAGTTTTGATTTAGATATAGATGTTGTCACACCTAATGATAGAGCCATTAAAACAGCTGGTACGAAAAAGGCGAGTGAGTAACAGGTTTTCTGACCAAAACATGGAATGTCCTCTCTGAAGATTGGAGTGATGAAAGTTGAAATCAAAGAACCAGAATTTATAGCAAAATAAAAAAGTGAAAAAAATTTTATCAAAGATGCTTCCTGTTGAGGTAGGACAAATTGATCGCCTCCAAAAGCAGATACACATGGTTTTATCCCACCTGTTCCTATTGCCACTAACACAAGGCCAAGTATTCCAAATTCTCTGAAAAAAAATTTATTTTCAATTATTGATTTTTCAATAAAATTTTTTATAAACAAAAAAATTTTTAAATAATAATAAATAGAAAAATAGAAAATAGAAAAAATTGAATTCAACTAATTTTTTCGTTTTTTAATAATAATATTTCAAAACAAAATATTATAAATTTTCATTTTTAACTATTAGAAATATTGATTTCAAATAAAACAGGTTTTTTATAATTATTATAATAAATAACCATATAAGTAATTAATAACAAATAATTCAACTTTCTATTTTTTTTCACACATCTGCTGAAAAGTAATAATCCTTGATACAAAAAAACAAGTCTTTAACCCAATTGAAAAATTGAAAAATAAATATATACATTAATAATAATGGATTATGGCTGACATTTATTTACTTAATTATTTTTATAGCTATTTTTATAGTAATTTCTCTATTTTCTATTTTTATTTGGAATTTTTTGTAATAAAAAAAAAAAAAAATTGTATTTGTAATATTTACCGTGGTGCAAAATCAAGCCAAGGTGTTGCGCTTGCTGACAATAAAAATTGTCCAATAGTATAAATAATACTGATATAAAAAATAGTTTTAAACTTTCCAAGAAGTGAATCGGCCAACATTGCTCCAAATAATGGCATTAAATATGCCAACATTGTGAAAACGTGAAAAATAACTGTCGATGTATTTTTAGTGTACAGTAATATATTAAAAAAGTACATTGACAATATCGCTGAAAAAAAAAAAAAATTTCATATTATTTATGAAAAAGAAAAAAAAAATTTTAATATCTCAATAATCATACTTCGCATTCCATAAAAAGCGAATCTTTCACAGAATTCATTGCTGATGATGAAGAACACTGACTTTGGATACTTCAACTTCTATTGAGAGGAAAAAAGTAAAAATAATTTATTAATTTTTTTTTCCTTTTTCTTTTTTTTAATTATTATTTGTTAATAATTGTTAAATGGTAAATAAATAATTTTGTTGATATAATAATTTAAATATAAAATTTTATTTTATTATATTTTTAATTAATTAAAAAAAAGATATTATTTCTAATAAATATTGAAATATTTTAATCGCTTGCTAATTATTTAGAATACCATGAAGAAAAATAAAAGATAACCATTTAAACGGGTCAATTATCAGTAGATTGAAAATTGTTCGATAATTGTTTAAATGCCTCGGTTAACACCTTTTTTTTTTTAATTTATATAATAAAAAAAAAATTTCTCTATTGATGATAAAAGACATTTAATACAAAAAGATAAGATTATAAAACTATTATATGCATGTCACTTATAATTATAATTTTGAAGCAATTTTATATTTATAAATAAATAATACAATTCTTTTCAAATAATAAAAATTTACCCAATGAAATTTTTTATAATGTAAATAATTAGTAACAAATAATAAATAATAAAAATAAATTAATAATAATAATAATAATAAAAAAATAGTTAAATTGAAAAAACAGATAAATAAAAATTACATTTTTTTTATTTAAATATAAATACATACTTCAAAATGTTTCTGATACAGAATATTTTATCTTGATTATTTTCAGATTGCAAATTTCTTATTGTTTAAGTTTCATTCGCATTCTTTTGTTATCTGTATGAAGAATTAGTACTTTTTAAAAAAAAATTTTAAGGTAAATATCCTCGAAATGAAAAATCTCTTCAAAAAAGGAAAATTAATCAATGACATCATAAAATCTTTTTTATTTACGTTGATTATTTGCACGCATTACATTATAAAAATTCCATGTCACAAAACATTATCAAAGTGCATAATGACACGATAAAATATTATAAACCTAAATAATCCTCTTTATTGTTCTTTTCAATGAGATATAAATATTTTATTTAAAAATAAACATTTCGAATTATCATAATAAAAACTATTTTTGTTTCTTATTTATTTTTTACTGTTAAAAAAAAATTTTTTTACCAAACAAATTTTTTTAATAAAAAAAATGTTTTACTAAACAATTTTTTTTTTAATAAAAAAATTTAGTATTAAAAAAAAATAATATAATAATAAAATGCTTAGTCTGTCCTTCTGTCCTAACTTGAAGTTGGCCTTTTCTGATTTCACATGTTTTTTTGAATACTAATCTTATAACGTGTCAAATTTTGACAATTCTTTTTCTCATTTTTGCCAAAGTTGTATAATTGTGTTTTCAAATTTCGGAATAAGTTTCTTTAAAATTCCAAATTCGAAAATTCGTTTACCAACGAAATTTTTTTTAAAGTTATTGTATATTGATTCAAAAATTGTATACAAATACAAAAAATTTATGATGAGAAAAAAGATGCGCCAGGAAATTTCGTACAAGATAGTAATTTGAAAAAAATTTATTTTTAAAAATTAATTTTTAAGGTACCAAGGGCTAACGAATACCTATTAAATATTAATTATAAAAACACAGACCTCGAATTAACTTAAAGACACAAAAAGTCGTTTTAGTCGATTTATATTCCAAAAAAAAGTGGATTCGTTTTTTATTTTAACAAAAATATTTTACAGATTTTTAAATAAAAAATTTATTTTTTTAATAATAATCCTTTTCGAAGGGTTAAAGTTAAAATTTTTAGCAATAATTAAATTTCAAAAGATATTGTTAATTTTCAAACAATATTATTAAATTTTACAGAACTAAAAATAATTTATCAAACAATTTTTGGAAAACATATTTTAAATTTAATTGAATTTTCAAAGATTTAAAATTGAGATTTTTGAAATTAATTGAAAGTTTAAGTGTTTTGTAATTAAAATTTTAGATGATTTCACTAAAAATTTATTAGAAAATGCGGACAAAATACAATAATTTGAAAATCATTTTTAATTGAAAAATGGTTTCAGATAGTTGAATTTTCAACGAATATTATTAAAATAGTTAAAAATAATTGAATTTCCTTAGAGTTATAATTGAAATTATTAAATTTCAACAAAAAAAAATTTCGATGGAAAATTTTAGAAATAATTAAATTTTAGATGCTTTTAAATTCAAATTATTGAAAATTCAATTAATTTTGAATTCAAATTTTTGAGAATAATTAAATTTTATTTGATTTTAAATTTAGAACATCTTTTTTTGTTTGGACAAATAAAATGTAAATATTAGCAATTTGTTGATGAATAAAATGAGAATGTTTTTTTTTTTTTTTTGTTTTCAAGTTTATGAAAATTCATTGTATTAACGATGTAATAAATAAGTTTTATGGGAAGATTTCCGAGAAAATATTGTGTGAAATATAATTGTTGCGTTATTAAAAGAGATATTGTATATATACTTTTTGTAGTCTCTATTGAATGCATTTTTCTTCATTTATGAACCAAAGGACTCACATGATCTTTTTATGACGCGAACTTATATGACATTGCATTTTATATAGCGTGTAAATGAACGAATTTCAAATGAGGAAGTAAGGCAATAAAATAATTAATTCACCGCAAAAATTCAATGTTTTTATTTTTAAATTTTTATTTTCTTAATTATTGTCAATTGACAAAAAAATAAAATAAATATAGTTCAAAAGTCAATGAACGGTAACCAACATTCCATAATCAACGAACTGCATTCCTAAAAGTCTATACTAGCTTTGTATATATATGAGAAAAATCCTACATAGCAATATCCGGTTGTTGTGAATGAAATAGAGATATAAAAAAATCTCCTATTTTTAAATCTAAACAAAATAAACTAAAATTTCGTTTTTATTTATCGGTTTACTTTTGTTAAATAAATACAAAAAAAAATAAAAATATTTAATTGACAGTTTTGATTTTCTTTTAAATTTTATTTTTTTAAATAATTAAAAATCATTTTTAAAATATTGTTCATAAAATGTGAAATAAGAATTGATTTTTCAATTTAAAAAAAGAATTTAAGCAAAAAAAAAAATTAATTTTTTATACAACAAGAAGTAGCATTTTTTAAAAAAAATATATCATTAGAATTCTCTATGAAAATGCAAATTTTTTTTTTTTAAATTATGGCCTGTATTGACAATTTAAATGCACAATGATTTTTATTCGACCATGGCCTACCTTTTCTAAAAACGAAGATAACGTACGGAAAACAAATGTAATAAATGACAATTGTCACAACAACTATAACTATATATAAAAAAGATTTCTCCTTTTTTCTCTATTTTTTTTTATTGTATTTATTTTTTATAATATTTATTATTTGAAATTTTATTATTTTCATATTTTTTTACTTTATATTTATTATTTAATTTATTATTATTATTTATTATGTAATATTTATTGACTAATAATTTATTACTCAATATTAAATATTTTATTTACAATGAACATTTGAATTTTACAATTTTCAAATATTCTGTTTAGAAAAAAAAAATTATTTCCAATGATTAAATATTGATCTTGATAAAAACGAAAGTACAAATTTAACTTGTGAGATTTTTATTTTTGTGATAAAATAAACACTTGAGAGGAAAAATTCATTTTAATCAGCAAAAATATTTATTTAGGTACAAAGAACAAGTTTTTTTTTTTAGTAAAAAAAATAAATTTTATTCAATAATCAGCTAAAAATAATTAAATAAATTTGTGTTCAAAGTCGAAAGGCATGAACTATGAATTATAAATAAATTAAATAAATTGTAACAAATAAATAAAAAACAATAAATAATAAATAAATAATAAATAAAGAATATTAAAATAGTACTTTCTTCAATCCAATAATTGTTTTTAATTGACTTCCGTATTAAATTATACAAATATTATTCCAATTAAATTGTCTTCAATTACTTATTACTGCATTTATTTCGATTATTGAAAATTTTATCAATAAAAATTATTCTAATTGTTTCTAAATTCAAATTTAAAAAAAAAATTAATTTCAATCATATTGTTTGAATAATTTTCAATTACTCGTGACTCAATTAACATAATAATTGTATCAATCTGCAAATGCTAGAATTATTTTTAGTTCCATTCATTTTTTTTATGACTTTTTTTTTATCCCAAATTGTTATGTAGACTATCGACTTGAATGCACTGTACAATATAATTTATTTTTTTTATATTCAATTATTTCAATTATTATTTATTTATTCGATTGGTTAAAATTGACTTCAATTTTTTTTTATATATATTTTTTATTTATTTAAATAATTTTGTATTTTTTTTATGTTCTATTTTACGTTTGTTCATTATGTTGATGTATATAGCTTTTTAGAAAAAAAACTAGTGGGAAAGAAAAAATTGTAAAACTTTGTAAAAAGTACACAATGGAGAAATAAAAAATCTAATATTTATTTAAATAATTAAATTAATTAAATAATCAAATTTAATTATTTATTATCAATTTCAAATGAGTTAAATTATTTTTCAATTTAAATGTTTTGGAGAAATTCTAATTAAACTTTTTTACAATAATTTTCAATTAATTAATATAATTAATAATTAATTGATAATAAGTTAATAATAAATTAATAATAAATTATTGTTATTTTGTATTTATTATTATTATTATTATTATTAATTAAATAATTAATAATTAAATAAATAATATAATTAATAATTAATAAATTAAAATATTTTTTTATTGAGTAATTTTTATTTAGGTACTGCAATTTTTTCAATTATTTTCAAGTATTTACTTTCAAATTCAATTGAAGAGAATATTTTTTTTTTAAAAGTTGTTCATGATTCTTTTTTTTTATCATATTTTGTTATCTTTTTTTTTCATAAAGGTTCGCAAAGTATAGTCAAGCTTTTTTTATCTTTTCTTTTATTAATATCTATATATGTAAATTAAAAGTACAATTATATAAAAAAATTAAAATTAATTAATTAAATTCAATAAATATATAAAAATACAAATTAATTATTAAGTAAATTACAATAAGTAAAATAATCTATATGCAAATTTAAAAATACCAAGTATTGTAAAATACCAGTATTCCAAAATAATTAATAAATAATCAAATAAACAAAAATTAATGAAAATAAATAAAAATAAAATTTAAAAAAAAATGTGATTTTAAAAAACAAAATTTTTTTTTTAATTAAAAATTACAACAAATACACACCTTTTGCGTATCACCCATTTTTTCCTCCATTGTAAATATTAATAATAACAATAACAAAACTTTTTAAAATTTATATCACATATATCACAAAATGTCCTCAAAGAAAAAAAAAAAAATATTAAAAACTATTCTACAAATTGAATAATTTAAAAAAAAAAAAAAAAACTAAAAAAGTGAAAACGTTCAACTGTAATAATAATACATTTTGTTTATAAAAATTGTGTTATGACATGTGTATAAATGCGTTACGTCGTTTAAGACATTTATATATGACACTGTTCCGTTCAACTGCTACTGTTACACTGTATTGTAAGCATTGAAAATGATGTGAAAGTCGCTGAGCGTGAAGAAGTCTGTAACATAAAAGCCTCGAACCAATCTGTAGGCCAAAGTCGTTCTGACAACACATGAAAAAAAAAAAGTGGGGATAAATAGTTCAAATAAAACGTGTCCAGATTCTCAATATATAAGAAATACAATATAGATATAGTTCATTGATGATTTTGACAATCATCAAATTTCCTTCAATTCCGAAAAAAAAAAAAAAAAAAAAAAAAGTTTTAAAAAAGACCTTCGAGAAAATAAAAATTTCATATTCAAGAAAATTTTTTTATCCAATGATTATCACACTTCCTGGAAATACATTTTTCCTCGGAAAACAGAGAGATATACAAAGGTTGAAATCGACAATTGACTTAAATTAAAGAGTTCATTAATTTATTAACAATTTTTCTGTTTGAATTTTATAAATGGACAAGTTTCAAACGAGTACAAACAAGTTTCGAATTAGTTGAAACAAGTTAGAACACGTTTTGAATTAATTGGAATGAATTAGAACAAGTAAGAATACGTTTTGAATTAATTGGAATAATTTAGAACAAGTTTCGAATCAGTTCAAACAAGTTAGGACAAGTTTGGAATCAGTTCGAACAAGTTTCGCAATATTTGTAACAATTGAGGACAAGTTTCAAAATACTTGTAATAAGTTACAAACAACTTAGAATAAGTTTCGAATTTTTTTTTCATACAAGTTGTAAACAAGTTAGAATAAGTTTTAAATCAGTTCGAACAAGTTAGGACAAGTTTTAAATTAGTTGCAACAAGTTTCGAATTAGTTATGACAAGTTAGAACACGTTTTGAATTAATTGAAATAAGTTATAACAAATTTGAAACAAGTTCTGATAAGTTTCGAATCAGTTCAAACAAATTAGAACAAGTTTGGAATCAGTTCGAACAAGTTTCGAACAAGTTTCGAAATATTTGCAACAAGTTAGGACAAGTTTTGAATTAGTTGCAATAAATTAGGAACAATTTAGAACCAATTTCTAATTAGTTGGTACAAGTTACAAACCAGTTCGAAAAATTTTCGAAACAATTTTAGGAATTTGTAAATAAGTTAGGACAGATTCCGAATCAGTTCGAACAAGTTTCAAATTATGTATATCACATTGGAACAAGTTTCGAATTTTTTTTTTTTTTTTTTTTTACTTGATTTAAATTAATTTCTTTTTGTAAATTTTTAATTGAAATACGAAATTTAAATATTATAATTTCGATTGACTAAATTTTTCTCTTGTTTTTTAATAATAATTTTTGATTGGTTTTTTGAAATAATTATTGCAATTCAAGTAAGTGATTATTATTGTCAATTAAGTGTAATTACCAATCTTCTAAACGATTGCTTCGCAAACCATGTCATCGACATTGTCACGACAGTAATAAAAAAAAAAAAAAAATATCTAATTTAAAAAAATCTCTAAAACGTTTAAAATAAAATTTAAACGAAAAAATAAATGAAACTAAAACTGTTGCATAAAAAAAATGTTAAATATTAAAATTTATCTATTTTTCCATTTTTTTTTTACTATGTAATAGAGGTAAGATTATTTAATTTTTTTTTCTTTATCATTTTTGAATTAAATAACAAATCGTGCGGGTTAAATAATATATTTTTTTTTAATCAAAATGTACTTTATGCTTCGTGAGTACATTTATAACAAGTTTCTGAATAAAAATCATAATTACACACGGTTTCTTTTTATTATTTCTCAGAAAGTATTAAGTATTTTACTATAGCAAAGTGTAATATTTAGAAACTAACATTTGTATATTTTTTTTTTTTATAAATAAAACCTGTATAAAAAAATTAAATTATAATTTAAAAAAAAAATAATAAAATCAATAAAAATAATAATTTTTCTATTATTTATTTTTTTTATTATTAAAAATATAAACAATATAAATAAAAAAAGGAACCTGCATAAATAAATAATAAAATAAATACAAAAAAAAAATTAAAATAAAAATTAAAATCAATAAAAATAATAGTTTTCTTTTTTTCAAGTGTGTATATAATAGATTGTATTATCATTTGAATAGATGACTTATAAAGTTTTCGATTGTCATTTTATAATTGTCAAGAATTAAAATTTGATTTATTATCTTCATTTTTAATTTACACATTCTCTGTACAAATGTTTCCTTCTATATAAAGAACTTTCACTGTACGAATTATTATGTAAAGTTTCTGTCAAGGAGAAACTGGCAATGGAATATATAAATATCTGCGCGAATAATTCAAATTCAGAAAAACTGGTCCAGAATTTGAATTTCCACATTATTTCATAATTTTTTTTTTTTTTTTTTAGATAAAATTAATGATCCACATCCTTTATAATTTTTAATAGTCCTGAAAATACAAAAAAAAAACAAAAAAAATGATTTCAAAAAATAGTAAAAAAAAAAAAATCAATATTATAAGATTATTTGAATTGACGTTTCAAAAAATACGTCGCGTTAAAATCGTTATTTATTCAGATAAAATTTATCAATAACACAGATCATTATAAGATTAAACGTCAGACGGTTTAATCTCGATTTTATGGAGATATAAAAATTAATATTGATTCTATAAAATCGCAGCAAAAATCAATTTTTTCGGAAGTTATATTATATATACAATTTATTTTTTAAAAAAGCATTTGATTTTATAAAAAAAAATAATTTTTCGAATTTAAAAAAAATTTATTTATTTATTTCTTTATTAATCAATTAATTTATTAATTTATTTATATAATATACGGATATTAATTTGAATTAGCTATCAAAGAAGTATGAGAATTTGGAATTTTTATCAATGGTTCAAGATCCCTTTCATTTTTTTTATTCTTGAAAAACAATGGATCATTACTTGAATCAGCTTCCAATAATACAAATTTATATTGTCTTGTCATAATGGCAAAAATTATCATATTAAGCAATATTAATCCGGCAAATAGAAAAAATTCATTCGCCTGAAATTATAATTTTTATTTTTGAAAATATAATTAAATTATAATATTTAAATAAAATTAGTAACTAATATTTTAATAAAATTAATAACTAATATTTCAATAAAATTAATAACTAATATTTTAATAAAATTAATAATCAATAATTTGATAATTAATTAATTCAATTATTAATTTAACAAATTTACTTGGCTGTTGAAAAATTGTGATTGAATTATAATTATCACCAATAAATTACCAATGGCAACACTCAAATACCAAGCAGCAATTGTTATAGTCCTCATACTTTTTGGTGCCTAAAAATTTAAAAAAAAAAAAACATTTTATTTTTTGCTTTCAAAAAAAAATATTTATTTTTGAATTAATTAATTTTTAATGAAATTTTGTATATATACTATTTTATTTATCTATCGTATAATTAATCCAGAAATTTTTTTTTATTTAAAAAATTCCCATAAAAGGGTACTATAAAAAAAAAAATTATGGAATTTTCCAAAAATTACTTGTGTAAATGAAAATTCTAATCCAGAAATGGCAAATAAAATTTCTGCTATTGAAATTAAAATATATTGAGGAAAAAGCCAAAGAATGTGAATTTCGTTTGGTTGAGTCATTGTGAAAAGTTTCTGAAACTATTTTATTTTATAAATATTTATAAAATTAATAGAATTTTGAAAATTATTCGGAAAAATATTGATTTTTTTTTAATAATTAAAATTTACTCCAAAATGACTTTTTCTTCAAAACAAAAAAAAAATCCCAGACATTGGAGTCATTACAATTAAAAAGTCATTTCTAAAAATAATGAAACTATAGGAAACATTGCAGGAAATAATAAATATTAAATTTAAATAAAATTTTAATTTTAAATAAAATTTCAAATTTAAATAACATTTTGAAGTTAAATAAAATTTTGAATATTTTGAATTTAAATAAAAGTTTGAATTTAAATAACATTTTATATTTAAATAAAATTTTGAATTTAAATAACATTTTAAATTTAAATAAAATTTTGAATTTAAATAAAATTTAAAAAAATAACATTTTCAATTTTAATATTAAAATTTATTTAAAAATTTCTTACTATTTATTTTTTTATATTATTAAAAAAATTTTCTTTTTAAATTGAATAAAATTGAAAAAATATCTCATACTGCCACTTGACTTTGATGTATTCTAATCACCAGAATATAAACTCCACCGGAAGACAGTTCTATCGAATCTTGATAAATCGTACGGCGATTTATATCATTAGAAATCTTATACTGTAAACTAATAAAATATTCTATCAAAAAAAAAAAAAGAAAATTTCTTTTACTCAAAAAATGTAATATTTAAAAAATAGTTGTTTTATATTTTATTTTAATTTTATATTCTTTATATATTTTTATATTTTTAAAATATAATGTTAATTAAGAAATTTTTGATTAATTCATTTTTTATCGAAAATAAAATTTTTGCAATTTAAAATATAATAATTAATGTAAATAAAAAAATTTTTTTGATTAATTGATTTTCTTTATCGAAAATGAAATTATTGCAATTTAAAATATATAATAATTAATGTGAATAAAAAAAATTTTTTGATTAATTGATTTTTTATCAAAAAAAGAAATTTTTCAATTTAATAAAAAATAATGGGAAACCCACAGTCCTGGTTCTAATTCCCAATAAGCTGACACTGATAAAAATTTTCCTTTGACGAATATAAATTTCTTTTTATAATTACGCATACTTTTTAAATTTATTGTAACACTTGTATCATCTTTTAAATCTCTTAAGAAAATGAACCTAAGATTATTTATTTATAATTATTATTATTTTAATTAGTAGAAAAAATTAATTGTAAATTTAAACTTAAAATTAAATAATGTTTTTTTTTGTTTCATATTATAAAAATGTGATAATTATTTTTTTAATTATAATTCGTGTACCGTAATTTTGAACGTCCATTAAGATTTTTTGAATATGAATCGAATTCGATCGGAAAAAGATAAATTTTTCTATCTACTATTCCAATCAATAAAGTATGAATCTGAAATTCTTTTGCTTCAACGTTCGTGCTTAATATTGAATTAATCAATTCAGAATGTCGACAATCAATTGGCACTTGAAGATAAAATTTATGGAGAGAAAAATTATTTGCTCTTATATTAAATATATTTTTCTCACCTGCTTCGTTCAAAATATAATTTGAATGGAATGTTGATCGAATTTCAACATCACAGTTCAATGTGTTAATAAAATTCAATGTCGCTTCTCCATTTCTTGGCAAAATTGGATAGGATTTCTGTTAAAAAAAAAACAAAATTAATAAATAAAAAATAAAATAAATAATAATAAAATTAATAAATAAAATTAATTAATTCAATAATTTTTTTTCAAATTTAATTTTTTCATGAAAACGAAGTGATTTATCATTTTTTTAATATGTTTACTTAATTTTGAATTATAAATTAAATTTATCCTCTATATAATAATAATAATAATTATTATTATTATTATAAATTTAATGATTATTAATTGAATACATTATGATATATTAAATTAAATATTAATTTTCAGTACTTCTAATTGTAATTCCAAAAAGCCGCTGGTAATAAATGCAAATCCAGCAAATATTCCGCCAATAATCATACGATTTAAGGCAGAATTTAGTCTACATAATTTATTGAAAATCGGATATATGCCTTTGTCAAATATCGGAATCAAACATAGCACTAGGGCTGGATTTATAACCTATTGGCACAAAACTTATAATAATAATTGAATTTATTTTCAAAACAATAATTGTTTCATTAAACAAATAATTAATTTATTAAACCTGTAGTTGATCTGGTAAAATTTGTACATTCCAAATGTAACCATTCATTCTTGATGCTTGAAATGTCCAACGTGATCCCTGATTTAAATCAAGAGATTAAATATTACATTTTAATTCATTTCTATTTTATTGATAAGTAAAATAAAAAAATTTTTCGATAAATTTATTTTCACAAAAGTGTAAATAATGTTTCATTAATTAATAAATAAATAAATCAAAAAATTATTAAATTAATAAATTAAAAAATTATTATTAATTATCATTGATAAATTAACTAATTAATTATTTAATGCCTATTAATTATTAATTAAACGTAAACCTGTTGATCAAAAAGACTCCAAAATAGAGGCAAAGGAATATACAAATATAATACTGCAAGTACTATTTTTATATCAGATATTAATTTTGGAGAAAATTTTTTCTGAGAATTATCCAACCAGTGTTTTTGAATTTCCGAATTATTATTTTGACATAATTTTCGTACAGAATACTTTTGTAAATTAAATTTTATATAATAATTAATATTTTCAATTTTTCAACTAGAAAAATAAATCACTTACAATTATGCAACGCAAAAAACTGAGTATTATATTTTCTTTAGGATATTTGAGACGATAAAGAGGTTTTCCAATTAGAAATAATACTGTGGATTAAAATTTTTTAAAAATATATAAATAAAAAAAAAATTAATAAAAATATTTTTAATTTAATTATTACTGATAAATCAAAAATAAAAATTAAAAAAAAACCAACAAAATTAAAAATAATAATTAATAATAATTTTAAAAAGATATTAATGAGAATATTATTAATAATTATTTTATAATGACTTAATGAAATTATCATTAATGCTGCGGGAAATCCGAAACCAAGCGCATAGCATGTATCGTCATCGAAGCAATTAACAGATTTTCTTAAGAACGGAATTAAAATCATTCCAACGAGTCCTCCAAAGTTAATGGTAAAATAAAAAATGGAAAAAAATTGTTGGAGATATTTTTCTTGCAATGGCAAGTGAAATTGATCACCTCCAAATGCTGCTACACAAGGTTTTATTCCTCCAGTTCCACAAGCAATTAAAAATAATCCAAAAAATATCATGCCTCTAGTTGAAAAAATTGAAAAAAGAATTTTAATTTTTATAAATTCAAAGAAAAACTTAATTTATAATTATAAATTTTTTTTATAATTACAAATTTATTTCTAAAAATAAAATAATAAAATTGAAATCGAATAATTTTGGAAAAAAAAATATATTAATTACTTTGGCCAAAAAGCAACAGGTGGAATTGCAGCAAAACACATGAGAACACTTCCAATTGCATAAATAATGGAAAAATAAAAAATTGTTCTAAAAATAAAAAAAAAATTAATAATTTTCCATTTTTTTTTTGTATTAAAAAAAAATAATGTTTAATTAAATTTTTGCACCTGAATCGTCCTAAATAACTGTCTGCAAGTATTGCTCCCAATACAGGAATCAAATAACAAAACATTATAAAAATATGATAAATCACTGTTGATTCGTTTTCAGGAAATAATAAAACATTACGAAGATATAGTGAAAGAATTGCTATATTTGAAAAATTATTTATTAATTTATTAATTAACATTAATAAAAAATAATTATTATTAATTAGTTATTATTAATAATATTAATAAAATAAAAACTTACTTCGGAGTCCACAAAAGGAAAATCTTTCGCAAAATTCAGTGCAAATTATTAAATAAATTGCACGTGGATATTCCATTGGAATTAATAAATTCAATTGTTTTTTTGTATTATTTTCAATATAATATAATAAATGGTAATTAATTGATTATTACATAATTATAATTTATCACAGAGTTACCCCTTTCGCTTGACAACACCTCATACACGTGTGTGTTTCACTTATAGTACAAACTATATTACCTATATTATAACCAAAAAATTTAAATAAAAAGCAAACAATTCTTTATCATAAAAATATAAAACTACATTTTGTAATTGCAATTCAAAATTTAATTTTAAAAACAATTTACTAATTCAAAACTGTCAAATATACAAAGGTAAATAATCTAACCTAAATGATAGCACGTGATTCAAACGTTGTATTTCAATACTTACGTATATCTAAATTTATCTTCGTTTAAATATTTAAAAATATCCTTTTTATTTACTTTTTATCCACTCTTGTATAAGTAAAACAAGCTTTCATAGTAATTTCAAATATTTTTTAATACCATTTTTTTTTGTATTTCAATATTTCATCTCGGTAATGTTCGGAAGTTGTCGTGACTGTTCGGAAATTTTAATTTTATGGTGGTATGGAGAACGTCTTGTGAAAGCTGTACAGGTGCGCGTGAAAAAGACACATTTCTAAGAAAAGTGAAGTGATTTTTGTTTAATTAAGTTGTTATTCAAAAAAGAAGAAAGATAATTTTATGTAAATTTTATACCATATTCTTTTCTTAAAACTTGTGTAAAGTAAAAAATTATTTAGTAAAAATACGAACTTGATCAAGAAAAAGAGGTGTGTGTGTTTGTGTAAGTGAAATGGGTTTTGATTTAGAACGTTTTCAAGGAGATGTTGACGAAGAACTCGTATGTCCGATATGTTCTTCTGTCCTTGAAGATCCTGTACAGGTACTAGTTTTTTCTATAAAGTATTTAAAATTTGAATTAAATCTTCTTACAAGTAACCTAACCTAACTTTTTTCATTATTGTTGTGTTGACATGTTTGACATTTCCGACATTTCTATAAAAAAGAGAAAAAAAAGGGGTTTTCAATTTTTAAGGGGTATAAACAGATTTATTATTTTTATTCAATGAATATATTGACTTATTATAATATATACCTGAAATTGTTTTTGTTAATATGTCAATTTTCTTGTAATATCGTATTTAATAATACGATTAATAATAATTAATTTTCTATTAATTTTCATTACAACATTTAGATTTAATTATTTATTTTAATTTTGGTTATATTTGACAGTACTGTGTAATTACGTAAACATAACCTCAATTTTTGCAAATGTCAATTTTTAAAATAAAGAAATCTTAATAAAAGGACAATAAATAAAAAAAAAATAAAAGTGAATATTATATATAATTTTAATGAAAAATTATTAATAAAAATTAATTGACTGTTGCAATAATACACATTAAAGTAAATAGACTTGAAACAAGATTAAAAGATTATCGTTTTATCAGATTGAAATTCGAAATGTTTGTTTACAGGCACTTGTGTGTGAACATGCGTTCTGTAGAAATTGTATTCAAGAATGGATCAGTCGTCAACCAATTTGTCCACTTGACCGCACACCAATCACTGGAACTCAGCTTAGGCCAGCACCACGAATCCTTAGAAATTTACTGGCTCGTTTATGCATCAATTGCGATAATTTAGCACATGGCTGTCAGGCAATAATCAAACTCGACAGTCTTGGTACACATTTGGAAGAATGTGAATTTAATCCAAAACGATTGATACCCTGCGAACAGGGTTGCAGTCTTATTATTCCAAAAGACGAAATCAAAAATCATAATTGCGTTCGTGAATTAATGAATTTAATTCAATCGCAACGACAAAAACTCTCGGATATGAAACGTGAATTAAGCGAACAACAATTTCAATTAAATGAACAAAAACGTGAAATTCAATTACTTAAAGAATTTATGAAAGCAATTAGAATTTCAAATCCATTGATGAAAACAATTGCTGATCAAATGGAACGCGATGAAGTTGTTCGATGGTCTGGAACATTACCACGTGCCAGAGTAACACGTTGGGGTGGAATGATATCGACTCCTGATGAATTATTACAGGTAATATATATATATTTTTTTTTAAATATATTTTTATCTATTTATACAAAATTTAGTTTTAAATTAAAATTGAAATTATTTCTTAAAGACACTAATCAAAAGAACACTCTCGGAAATAAATTGTCCATCGCATGTGATTAATGAATTAATGGAAAATTGTCACGAGAGAAAATGGCCACCGGGATTAAATTCACTTGAAACGAGACAAAATTCCCGACGTTTATACGAAAATTATATTTGTAAAAGGATTCCTGGGAAGCAAGCGGTTCTAGTTTTACAATGTGACAATACACATATGCCAGAGGACATGATAGTGGAACCTGGATTAGTCATGATTTTTGCTCATGGAATTGAGTGAAGAAATTTTTTTTTTTTATTTTAATGCAGGGCCAAGAAATCAAAATTTTTTTCTTTAAAAAAAAGAGAAACTCGAGTTTAATTTTAGTTTGTTTTTTTTTTTTTTAAACTTATTTGTCAGTTGACAAAAGAAAATTGAGTTTTTTTTTTTAAAGAGAAAAATGTTTTTTTTCCATAAAAAAAAAATGTATTTTTAAAAATCATTACGACAATGCATTTTTTTTTGTAAAACGAATAATTTTATTATCATCACGAGGGAAATTTTCCTCAAATTATACGAAAGTCGTTATTTTTTTTTTTTTACACTTAGAACTATTATTTTTCGTTAGTTTTAATAAAACTTGTGATAAATACTTAATATTTTCGCTTGAAAAAAAGAGAAAAGTGATTAACATTCAGATTTTTAAGATCTAAGAGACTTCTTTTCATACGTGTTATTTAATGATAAGAAAATACGTCGAATTTTCTAGGCGAAAAAAAAAAATGAAGAATAGTACTGAGTACTTGTTAAATAGTTTATTATAAATAATTATTATTAACGACAGTAAAAGGTCATTGTTTTTAACACTGTGATTTGAGCGACGAACTCATTTTTTTTTTTTTTTTTTTTTTTTTAATGGTAGTTTATTATTGTAAAATAGTTTTCGTAACTAAAATTCGAAAACGCAATTTTCGCGTCAAATGAGTATCAGGAAAACTCGTTTAGCGGAAAGAGAAAAAATTAATTCTTTTGCAATTAAAAGACAATTTGTTTAGGATATATATTTTGGATTTGTGATTTAAACTTCGTAGCGTTATTCGTATTTTATGAATGTGAAAAAAAAATTGTAAGTTATGATGAATTTATAACCTTTTTTTAATGTATTTTTTTTATTGAATATTTTTTTTTGCCAAACAGAAGTTATTTAAATATAAGAATGCTTTGCAAATAATTTGATTTGTTAATTTGCCTTGAATTTTTCAATTCCAAAATATTACAAGTTTTTTCTTTCTATTTTGGTTTTTAAAAATGTTTTCAAAATTAATATATTATTATTACTATTATTATTATATTATTATTAATATAAATTAATATTTATATATTATATCAATATTTGTTTATATTTATCATAAAAAACAAGTAAATTGTTATTAATTTTTACTTATTTATTTATTGTACTTTAAGGAAACGAAAAATTATTTGTGAGTGGCTTAAATTTGAAATTGGAGTAGAGATTATAATGTTATCAGGAGGTCAGCCCTATCTGTTTCTTATCGCTCCCTAAAAATATGAATGAATTTTAGGCACTTTTTTGAAACGAAAATAAGGAAAAACGGTGAGAAAATGTAAGTTTTATTTTTAAATATTAATAATTGGGCTGATATTGTTTATAAACTGGATTATTTTTGACTAAAAATTAAATTTTTTAGAACTGAATATATTTTATTATTACTGTAATAATAAAAAAGAATTTATTTCATCTTGAACTAAAATCAATTATTTTGAAAAATTGGTCCAAAATGAGATGAAAATTGAAATAAAGATTATTATGGTGATGCTTTTGGTGATTCAAAAATAGAATTTGTTTTGAAATTTAGCAGTTCTCTTTTTTGTTGGTCTATTTGGCTTTAAATGTTCTAGTGCAAGTATCCAGCATCCAGAATCTTTGACTCTCCCATCCCCTCACTCATGACTCTATCCCTGGGTCCTAGACGAGTGGATGCAGATGTGTCTCAGTCTGAAACGGGAAACCGAACGCGCCTCTCCCATTATAAAATTCAAGAAGAGAGAAATTGGCGGCGTTCAAAACGCCGCCGGAATTTCATGATTTTTTTTTTTTTTACACAAATGTTGACTGACAATTTATAGTTTGATGTTATAAAATTGACGTGTGATTTATAATATTGAAGGAAAAACTTGGAGAGTGCATTGAAAATTTTTTTTTTCAACCGGCATCACCATGCGGTGGTGTATGGTTATTTTTTTACCATTTTTTTTATTTAATCAAGTGTATTCGGAAATTCTTACACCGCCTTACTTCAATTTAGCAGAGGGAAAAGAAATTACCGCATCAGCAACATGCGGTGTCGATACAACGGGTCCTGAACTTTATTGTAAATTAGTTGGTGCGAATGCTGATCAAAAGGAAGATATTAATTTAATTCAAGGACAGGTGAGTTACAATTTTCTTTTATATTAAAAAAAAATAATATTTATTTATTTTTACAGTGCGATTTCAATTTTTTATTACAATTTGATAAAAAAAATGTGTCCGAAGAAAAAAATTTCCAAACTGTTTTTATTTAATAAAAGTTTTAAAAAAAATCAATTTATAAATTCAAAATACTGTCTTTATTTTTATTTTTTAAATTCAAGGTTTGTAAAAATTTTTTTTTTTATCAAATTTTGAATTAAATTGGTAATTTAAATTGAGAAAAAATGTAATGTTTTGGTGTAATAAGATTTAATTTTCTTATTTTTTTTTTTTTTTTTTTTTTTTTTTTTGTAAATAGAAGGAATAACATACGAGATCAGAAGAGTTTGCCTTGTAATGTAGTTAATCCCTTTGTGGCAACTATGGGATTGCCATAGAAATAGTTTGAAGACAGGTCCCCTAATACCAAAAAGAAGCAAACTCCATTCTGTTTTGTATGGAAGATCAGCCTACCGAAAACCAGTCCCGAAGTCCCTTTTAATGGATCCTTTTTCGAAGAATAAATTTCACAAAGAGAGGGATCCGATTCATGTTTACTTGTAAAAAAAAAAAAAAATTGATACTGATAATCAATTTCTTTAAAAGAAAATCGTAACATTTTGCACGTCAAAAAATTTTTTTTTTCAAATATTTCAGTTTCTTAAAAATGTTGATTCGAATATATTCTAAATTAATTAAAAAAATTTTTGTAAAGTAAATAAATATTTAAAAAATATATTAAGTAAATAATTTGTTTATAAAATTAATTTTCTTTTTTAGAATTTTTTTGTAATATTAATATTTTGCAAAACAATTTTTTTATAAAATTAAAATTTTTGTAAAATATAATTTTTGTTACAAAATTAATATTTTTTAAATTTTTATTATATTTATTAATAATTATAATATTATTTATTATTATTATTATTATTATTTATTTGTAATAATAAAAATTAAATTTGCCTTTAAATAATTATTATATACATAAATAAAAATTATAAAATTATTATTTAAGTTGATGACACATAAAATTTTATCATATTTTGATGAACTTAAAATATTAATTTGATGGGTACTCTGATCTGTGTTACAAAACAAGGATGCTGCTGTATTTGATACAATCCCATTTGGGTAATATTCTCTAAGAAAAACGACAAGGGGAAGTGATAAAGTTGACCTCACGATAACTTGAAATATCATTGAATTACATTCTCTTTCACAGTTTTTTTTAGAACCTTTGAACATTTTCCCCATATGAAATATCATAATTTCACATATCATTCATTATTATGAGAATTTTAATTTTATAACGTTTATTACACATTGTTTATTAACTGATTGCTAATTACGATTTATACAAAGTATATAACTGAATACGAACAATAATATTTATAATAATAATAAAAATTACATGAGAAAATAAATAATAATATTAATAATAAAAAATAATAAATTAATAATAAAAAAAATCATATTAATAATAATTTTTATTAACTAGTATTATTTTTGTAAAATTTCTATCATTATTATTAAAAAATTTTTTAAATATTTAATTAACGCTATGAAATGTTTTCAGGTTTGCGATTATTGTGATCCAAATGATCCGGAGAAAAGTCATCCACCAGAACATGCTGTCGATGGTATGGAAACTTGGTGGCAATCACCGCCCCTTTCCAGGGGGATGAAATACAACGAGGTCAATCTGACCATCAATTTAGGACAGGTAATGTTTTTATAATTTATATTTAAATCTCTATTTCGAATCATCATTATTTATTTAAATATTTACATCTATTTCCGGAAATCTCAAATTTTTGCAAGAATATTTTTAGAGAGAATTTTTTATTACATGCTTGACAATTAAAATTAATTAATTAAATTTTTTTTTTGAAAACCAAAACGATTTGTAAAAATTTTGTTTTAAGCGTGGAAAATTTTAGAAAATTTTTTTTCAAGATTCTATTTAAGATTTTTAACTAAAAACTAAAGGATGTTCAGAGGACCATCACCCAAGAACATTATCAAAGCGTAGGCGTTTTCCTGTTTTCTTATAAAGAATTATTATCTTCATGGTGGAGGAGTTTCATGATAAAAACGAAACAGGACATAGCTTCATTCAGCAATTCACTAGAGTAATCATTTATTATTTATAAAGAATTTTCGGAATAATGTAAATTTTTTAAAATAATTTTTCTAAAAATCATATTTTTAAAAATTCTATTTCAAAAAATCATATTTTTAAAATTCATATTTCTAAAAAACCTTTCTTAAAAATTTTTAAATTTGTTTTCTAATTTCTATTTTGTTATAAAAAAAAAAATTGTATTTTATTCAAAAACGAAAAAATTATCATTTACTGACATTTAATTAAAAAACATTTTTTAGTAATGAATTTTATTTTCAATTTTTTTTTTGTCTATACAAACAGGAAAATGATCTGCATTTGAAAATTCATATACATAAAAGAATCTTTTCCACATGTTTTTTTTTAGAAGTGGTCCAAACTGAGATCATCTGTTTTGGCCCGCCCACACATGTGGTGCACATGCCTTAGTTTTTGTATTTCTTTAAAGATATGAACTTAAAGCACGTTTCCCCTTACACTGCTTTAAACTTAGATTCAAAGCACAGCGAACTCGTATAAATTCTAAAATAGGGAGAATGAAACTCATTATGCTTTGTGTAATAACTTTTTCCAGTTACTATTGCTTTGAAAATTAAATTTTATTATTCATTTCAATTTAGATATGATTAAAAAATTTATTTTTTGAAAAAAATAGTTTTTAATTTAAAATTAATAAAAAAAAAAACAAATTTTTTTTTATTAATTCACACTGACTTGAGGTGTTAAATTCATTTAGCAATGTCTTGAGAAGTAAAAATAACGAAAGAGAGAAATGAAAAAAAAATAAATAAAGTTGAATAAACTGTAGGAAAAAATTTAAAATAAATAAATAGAAAACTTTAAATTTTTAATTTAATTTAATTTTCAATTTTAGTTAAATAAAATTTTAGTTAAATAAAATTTCAAAATGAATTTGTAAAAAAAATTCTAATTTTGATTGAAATTTTTTTTTTTTTTTTAAGGAATTTCACGTGGCCTATGTTTACGTTCGTATGGCAAATTCACCACGACCGGGTGTTTGGGTTTTGGAAAAATCGAAAGATTATGGACAAACTTGGTCACCTTGGCAATATTTTTCCGATTCTGAGAGTGATTGTTTAACTTATTTTGGTGTCGATAGTCATACTCCAATTACAAGAGACGACAGTGTAATTTGTACCACTGAATATTCAAAAATTGTACCACTCGAGGGTGGGGAGATTCCAATTTCAATTTTAAATAATAGACCATCGGCGAAACATTATTTTAATTCAACTCTATTGCAAGAATGGACAAGAGCAACAAATGTGCGATTTCGTTTTTTAAGAACGAAAAATTTACTCGGACATTTGATGTCTGTCGCTAGACAAGATCCAACTGTTACTCGAAGGGTAGGTTAATTTCCTTTTTTGAAATATAAATAAATTTCTAATTAATTTAATTAAGAAATTAAGAAATTAATTAATTTTAATTCAAATTTGAAGAATTTCAAATATTCTGAAAATTATAATAATATTATACACAGACCGTTTACAATTTCTAAATAAATAAATAATTATTATAATAGGAAATTGAATTATTACATAAATGGAAAAAATTTGTGTTTATGATATAATTTAATGTGATTGATTTAAAAAATATATTTTGTAATTTTCAGTATTTTTATTCGATTAAAGACATCAGTATTGGAGGAAGATGTATGTGTAATGGTCATGCAGATACTTGCGATATTTTAGATCCAAATATGCCAAAGAAATTGGTGTGCAGATGCCAGCACAACACTTGTGGACCACAATGTGCAAGTTGTTGCAAGGGTTTCGAACAAAAAAAATGGAGAATATCCACTGGACTTTCGAAATTCACTTGCGAACGTAATTATTTATTTTCTTTTCTAATTTGATTTATTTTCTAGTAGTCCACAGCTTTCGATTTTGGACAAATTTCAGATTTTTTACAATTTTTAAAATTTTCTTTTCTATAATTAAAAATAGCAACGAATTTCGAAAAATAAAAATTCAATCACAAAAATCTAAACAGAAAATTTTACAATTTTTACTATTTTTTCTTCACCAATTAAAAACAGCAACGAATTTCGAAAATTAAAAATTAAATTACAAAATTTTAAATAAAAAATTTCGCAATTATTCCTAAATTAATAAATTGATATTATAAAAATAAAATTAATTTTTTTTAGCCTGTAATTGTTTTGGACATACAAACGAATGCGAATACGATCCGGAAATTGATGAGAAACATTTATCATTGGATATCCATGGAAATTATGAAGGTGGTGGTGTTTGTCAAAATTGTAGACACAATACGGAAGGTATTAATTGTAATCGTTGTAAAGAGAAATTCTATCGACCTGAAAGAAAACATTGGAATGACACCGACGTATGTCAACGTGAGTATCGGAAAAGTTTTTTTTATTTCGTTAATAAAAATTGCATTTTTTATAAGAATTTTTTTTTAATTATTTAATTATTTTTTAATTAATTATTTTTTTGTTTCGCAGCTTGTGATTGTAATCATTTCTTCTCGACGGGAAATTGTGCCGAATCAACTGGAAAATGTGAATGCCGACCTGAATATCAAGCTCCAAATTGTGATTCATGTAGTTATGGTTACTTTGGCTATCCAAATTGTCGTCCTTGCGAGTGTCATCTCAATGGAACTGATGGTTATCATTGTGAAGCTATTGAAGGTTCCTGTCCATGTAAACCAAATTACGCCGGTCATTATTGCAATCTTTGCGCTGAGGGTTACTTCAATTTTCCCGAGTGTTTAGGTAAATTTATTTTATTTCTATCTTAATTATTTCCAATCCTTTAATATTTCCAAATTTTTAATTGAAATTGTTTTCTATTCGAATTTTTTTAAAAATTTAATTCGTTTTTATATTTTAATTTTCATCTTATTTTTGAATTTGAATTCAAAAATTTTATTAAAGTTATTTTCTAGCAAAGAGTTCAGAAATTTGCCTTTTTATCTTTTTTTTTTTTTTTTTGAGGTGAAAAGGTACTGTGATGCATGTGTTAAAAATTTTTTTTTTTATTAAATTTATTCTTTCAGCTTGTAATTGTAATTCTCTGGGATCCCTAAGCGATATTTGCGATGTATTGTCTGGAAATTGTACTTGCAAAAATAATTACGGCGGAAGAACTTGCGATATTTGCGAAGATGGTTATTACAATTATCCCGAGTGTACCTGTAAGTAAATTATTCATACAATAAAACTAAATAATAAATTAATAAAATAATCGTATTAACTAAAATAAAATATATTAATAATAAAATAAAATATAATAAAAAATGATGTTTTTCAAGATTGTAACTGTGATAGTCGGGGAACTGAACCCGGAGTCTGTGACAAAACCGACGGTCACTGCCTGTGCAAAGAAGGATACGGTGGCGAGAGATGTGATCGTTGCATCGACGGCTACTTTGGATATCCAAATTGCAAACCTTGCAATTGTAGCGCCATCGGTTCATCATTTATTGGATGTGACGTTACTGGAAAATGTTCCTGTCTCGCGAATTTCGCTGGAAAAACTTGCGATCAATGCAGTCCTGGATATTACAAATTTCCAGATTGTATAAGTAAGTTTTTTTTCCTTTGTTTTTAATTTCGTTTACAATTTAAAAACCCCATTTCCATTATCATTATAATTTCCTATTATTTATTTATTTAAAATTTATTTAATTATTTCCTATTATTTAATTTCTGATTGTCGATAAAAATTAACAGATTGCGATTGCGATAGTCACGGTTCGATTGGAGTCTCTTGCGATTTAGAAGGAAAATGTCAATGTAAAGAAAATTTCGATGGTCCTCAATGTAATCAATGCAAGGAGGGATTCTACAATTTTCCACGATGCGAAGGTTGTAATTGTGATCCAGCTGGTGTTGTTGAAACATTCATGGGCTGTGGATCGTTGCCAGTTGGTGAACTTTGTAAATGTAAGGAACGTGTTGAGGGAAGAATTTGCAATCAATGTAAACCACTCTTTTGGAATTTACAAGCCAATAATCCCGACGGCTGTGAAGGTAATTAATTTGAAAATTATCCATTGAAAATACAATTATTTAATTTATTTTTCTATTTATTCTTTTTTTGTTTTTAGAATGTCAGTGCAATATACCCGGTGTTATTGGAAGCATTGGAGAATGTGATTCTAAATCTGGTCAATGTATTTGTAAACCCTCAGTCACTGAGAGAAGTTGCTCTCGATGTGTCGATGGATCGTATAATTTACAGGAGGAAAATGTTTTTGGATGTTCTGGTAATTATTATTTTATTTAATAAAAATTTACGTCCAAAAAGTTAGGAAAATTTTGTTTTTTCAAAAATATAATTTTTGGGCTAGTAAATGTTGTGATTGTTTCTTTTTATGCTGGATTGGCACAATTTAGTATATTTGTTTTTAAAAAATAATTTTTGAATATTTCTAGCTATTAATACTAATTTTTGAATATTCAAGTTGAATTAATTTAAAAAATATTGAAGTTTTTGAAAATGTTACAGTTAATTCTTTTTGTACTGGTCGAGCACAATACAGCACTTTATTTTTAAAAAATAATAATTTTTCGAATTTTTCTGGATTAGAAAATCTTTTTTTCAATTTAAATTTGAATTATTTTCAATAATTTATTATTAAAAATCTGGAAAATTGCTTCTAAGGGTTTTTTTTAATCAAATATTTTTATTTTACAAACACCAAATTTTTTAAAAAATAATTTTTGAATTCTTTCAAACCCAATTTTTGTACTTTTTTCGTATTTTTTCCAATATTAAATTTGAATTAATTTTAAAATTGTTGAAGTTTTTTAAAATCTTAAAGTTAATTTTTTTTAAATTTGTTTTTAGAAAATAATAATTTTTTAATACTTTTGATTTAAAAAATCGTATTTTATATTTAAATTTAGAATTATTTTTAATAGTTTATTATTAAAAATCTTGAAAAGATAATTTTTGAATATTTCTAGGTACAAAATTCTATTTTTTTTCAATTTTGAAATTGAATTAATTTAAAAAATATTCAAGTTTTTGAAAATGTTACAGTTAATTCTTTTTGTACTGGTCGAACACAATACGGCACTTTATTTTTAAAAAATAATAATTTTTCGAATTTTTCTGGATTAGAAAATCTTTTTTTCAATTTAAATTTGAATTATTTTCAATAATTTATTATTAAAAAACCTGGAAAATTGCTTCTAAGAGTTTTTTTATTCACATATTATTATTTTACAAACACCAAATTTTTTAAAAAATAATTTTTGAATATTTCTATTTACAAAACCCAAATTTTGTACCTTTTTCGTATTTATTTTTTATTTATTTATTTATTTTTTCGTATTTTCCTATATTAAATTTGAATTAATTTTTAAATTGTTGAAGTTTTTTAAAATCTTACAGTTAATTTTTTTTAAATTTGTTTTTAGAAAATAATAATTTTTAAATACTTTTGATTTAAAAAATCGTATTTTATATTTAAATTTAGAATTATTTTTAATAGTTTATTATTAAAAATCTTGAAAAGATAATTTTTGAATATTTCTAAGTACAAAATTCTATTTTTTTTTCAATTTTGAAATTGAATTAATTTGAAAAATATTTGAAAATTTTACAATTAATTTTTTTTTTGCTGGTCAAACACAATACAGTAGAAAATTTGTTTCTGATAAATAATAATTTTTGAATATTTCTCGATATAAAAACCAAATTTTGAATTTAAAAATTGAATTAATTTGAAAAATATTAAAATTACAGTAATTAAAATTACAGTTACATTCTTTTTGTACTGGACAAGCACAATAGAGCACAAAATTTATTTTTCAAAAATAATAATTTTTGAATATTTCTGAGTTAAAAAATCATTTTTTGAATTTAAATTACAATTATTTTGAATAATTTATTAATAAAAATTTGGAAAATGTTTGCAAGTGTTTTTTCGAAAACATATTTGAATTTTGAAACAAATTAGTACAAAACTAACACAAATTGTCACACAAATTTTTTTTTTTTTGAAAAAACGACGGGTTTGCTATCTTCTTGAATTTCTCTCATCGCTTTAATTTCTAATTTCTAATTTATTTTCCCCAAAAAAAAATAGATTGTGCCTGCGATGTGGGAGGATCAATTAGTCGTCTCTGTGACAAAATAACCGGTCAATGTCCATGTCAAGCACGAGTAACTGGTCAAACATGCAAAGAACCATTGAAAGCACATTATTTTCCAACACTCCATCAATTTCAATATGAAGCCGAAGATGGTATAACACCATCAAATAATCCCGTTCGTTATGGATTTTCCGATGAAGTATTTCCCGGCTATAGTTGGAAGGGTTACGCCGTATTTGGTTTAATTCAAGATGAAATTATTCATTTTATCAATGTTCACAAATCATCACTATATCGAATGGTATTGCGTTACATTAATCCAAATAATGAAGCAATTCTCGGTACAATAACAATAACACCTGACAATCCATCGGAAGTTGAACAACAATTTATGGTACATTTAAAACCAACGACAAATCCATCATTTGTAACTGTTGCCGGTGCACAGGGTATAATACCATCGTCAATGGTAATGGATCCTGGTCATTGGACAATAAGAATTGCAACAAAAAAAAGTTTATTTTTGGATTATTTTGTTTTATTGCCTGCTGAATATTATGAAGCGACAATATTAACGGAGGATGTTAATATTCCCTGTGAAATTGGTTACTTGGGTCTTTGTCGACATTATGGTTATCCAAATTTAACGTTATTTAATTCTGTTCACGGTGCTGGGGGTTTTTTGAGTAAAAATGGTGTTCGTGAATCGGTGGAACAATATTTGACGGATAGAGAAACATTGGATGAAATTGAAGAGGAACGATTGCCATTGATTAGTAATGAGCAAAATGAAGTTAATTTTGAAATGAGAATTACAAAACCAGGAGCACATGTTCTTGTTGTTACGTATATTACTCCAAAGGAGGAGAATTCAACATCGAGTGTTACAATTGAGGCAGGAGATTGGAGAGGAAAAGCAAATTTAAATCCTTGTAAATATACCAGTATTTGTAGACAAGTTGTCATTGATTCGGCAGGAAGGGTAGCGATTATGAATTTTCCGACAAATTACATTGGTCTTAAAATTATAGGCGAGGTAAATAAAACAATTGCAATTGATTCAATAATTGCCATTCCACAACAAGAATGGTCCTTGGATTATATTAAACCAAAATCGGCTTGCGTGAGAAAGAATAAAAAATGTGTTCAAGGTAGTTTTCCCGGTGCAGCAGATGCTAAAAAAATTGAATTCGAATCTGATTTAAATCTTGGATCAACACCCGAATGGATAACGAATAAAAATTCAAAATTCATTTATCTTTATAATGAAAATGCAGATATTCATGCAAAAGTTCCTTATCCAGGTGCTTATATTTTTGTTGTACAATATTATCAGCCAGATTATCCGGAATTTGATCTCGAGGTATTGATACAAAATGGAAAATATTATGAAGCAAAAGTACCAGTTCCACATTGTCCAAGTAGTAGTGGTTGTCGTAGTTTAATACGACAAATTGATGGTGAAACAAGATTTGTTCTCGAGGAAAATGTTTCAATGAATTTTAATGAGGCAACGGGTAAAGGTATTTGGATTGATTATGTTCTTGTTGTGCCAGCCGATCAGTATAATGATAATATTTTACGTAAATTGCAATTCGATCAAACTGAGGAGTTTATTAAGAAATGTGGTAGTAATCATTTTTATGTTAATGTCACTGATGAGGGATTATGTCGTGATGCAACATTTTCATTGACAACACATTATAATAATCGTGCATTACCATGTAATTGTGATATTGAAGGTACAATGAGTTTTGAATGTGAAAAATTTGGTGGACAATGTCCATGTAAGCCGAATATTATTGGAAGACGTTGTGAGACTTGTAAAACTGGTTTCTATGGTTTTCCGGATTGTAAACCATGTAATTGTCCAAGTACAGCAATTTGTGAACCCGAGAGAGGTGAATGTATTTGTCCATCAAAAGTCACGGGGGAGAAATGTGATCAATGTGAAATTGGTACTTATGGCTATCATCCAATTATTGGTTGTGAGGATTGTAATTGTGCACATCAAGGTGTATTGAATGGTAATTTACAATGTGATCTTCTCAATGGAAGTTGTAGTTGTAAGGAAAATGTCGTTGGTAGACGTTGTGATAAATGTTTACCGGGTTATTCACAATTTCCACATTGTGAAAAATGTGATTGTGATAATCGTGGAACAACTGATGATATTTGTGATCAATTTACTGCTGAATGTTATTGTAAAACAAATGTTCAAGGATTGGCTTGCGATGTCTGTAAAGAAGGGACGTTTGATCTTCAAATTGGCAATGAAGAAGGTTGCAGTAAATGTTTCTGTTTTGGCAAGACAAATAGATGTGTCTCATCAAATTTGTATAGGACATTTATTATGAATATGGAGAATTGGGAATCGGTGGCTGTTATTGAAAAACATGGAAATGTGACAAATTTGGAATCGTTGGTGAAAAATGTCAATGAAACATCAACGGTACTTGATTTTGCTCAAAGTGAAACAATGGAGAAAATTGTATTTTTCACAGCTCCTGATAATTATTTGGGAAAAAAACTCACGTCCTATGGAGGCTGGTTAAATTATACGATTATGTATTCGACTGGACCATTTGGAAATGCTGTCGATGGACCTGATGTAATTTTACGAAGTGGTGATATGCTTCTTTTTTATCATGCTGACGAACAACCATATCAGTTTACAAATTATAGAGCGTCATTGGAATTGGTTGAGAAGAATTTTTTGGCTTTGAATAAATTGAAAGTTACGAGGGAACAATTTTTGGTGGTTTTAGAAAATCTTGAGGGAATTTATATAAGAGCAACTTATTGGGATCAGAGTCTTACTGCTGTGTTAGTTTCATATTTTTTCTATTAATTATAATTTTAATTATTTTTAATTTAAGATTTTATTTAAATTTGTTTTTTCTTTTTAGATTGTCTTATGTGACTTTAGACACAACAACTACGTCATATTCGCATAATAGTATTTTAGCGAGTGGCGTTGAACAATGTCAATGTCCTCCAAATTATCAGGGACTTTCTTGTGAAGAATGTGCTCCAGGTTATTATCGTGTCTCATCAGGACCTTATGGTGGATATTGTGTTCGCTGTCAATGTCATGGACACTCTGATTCTTGTGATGTTAACACTGGAGTTTGTCACGTAAGAATTATTTTTGAATTAGAAATTTTTAAATTCAAGGCCTCGGATCGACTTTAAAAAAATCGACTTTTTAAAAAAACGTCGGAAAAGTCGATTTTTTATTTTAACTAAATTTAATTATTTAGGTATTAATATTTTTATTTAAATAATTAATGTTTTTTAGATATTAAGTAAATTAATTTAATTAATTTCTTAATAAGAATAATTCTATAAGAATATTATTAAGAAAATTTATTTATTTTTTACTTTTAATCGTCAATAAATTTTCGACCAAAAATTAAGATTTACAGATTAATAAATTAATTTTTTTTTAATAATTGAATTGCAGAAGGTTTAAAATTTGAAATAAATTTTCTGCCAATTTAAACTGCTGTGGTTTTTTTTTTTTTAATTTCTGACAACAATTAAATTTCAGTGTTTCTATTTGAAACTTTTTTTGAATAATTGAATTTTCGAAGATTTATAATTAAGATTTTTGAAAATAATTAAAATTCAAGTGATTTTTGATTGAAAATTTTAAGTAATTTCTGTTGCTGAAAAATTAATTGAATTTACAGACAAAAGTGAACTTTAAAAAGTTTTTAATTGAAAAATACTTTCAGATAATTGAATTTTTGAAGAATATTATAAAAATAATTAAAAATAATTGAATTTTGGAAGAGTTATAGTTAAAATTATTAAATTTTAGAAAATTTTTAATGGAAAATTTTAGAATTAATAAAATTGTAGAAGGTTTTAAATTGAAATTTTTTGAAAATATGAAATTTGAAATAAATTGAATTTTCGAAGATTTACAATTAAGATTTTTGAAAATAATTAAAATTCAAGTGATTTTTGATTGAAAATTTTAAGTAATTTATGTTGCTGAAAAATTAATTGAATTTACAGACAAAAGTGAACTTTAAAAAGTTTTTAATTGAAAAATACTTTCAGATAATTGAATTTTTGAAGAATATTATAAAAATAATTGAATTTCGGAAGAGTTATAGTTAAAATTATTAAATTTTAGAAAATTTGTAATGGAAAATTTTAAAATTAATAAAATTGTAGAAGGTTTTAAATTGAAATTTTTTGAAAATATTAAATTTGAAATAAATTGAATTTTGAAAGAGATACAGTCAAAATTTTGAGAAATAATATGAATTTTGGAAGAGTTATAGTTGAAATTATTAAATTTCAGAAAATTTTTGAAATAATACAAATTTAGAAGATTTTAAATTAAAATTTTTGAAAATTTTAGTGATTTTGAATTGAAAATTTTGGTAATTTTATTTGCTGATTTTTTTTTTATTAAATTTTTAACAATTATTGAATTTTATAAAATTTTTAATTAAAAAATAGTTTAAAATACCGGTAATAAATTTCTCAAAAATTAAAAAAAAACTTTTGAATTGAAATTGAAAAAATTTTCAGGACTGTAAAAATGGAACAACCGGCGATCATTGTGAATATTGTGAGCAAGGCTATTATGGAAACGCAACAATTGGAACACCTTCCGATTGTTTAATTTGCGCCTGTCCACTTCCAGTTCCCAGTAATAATTTTGCAACTGGTTGTCAAGTTAATGAGGATGGAAATAAAATAAGTTGCGATTGTCTACCAGGTTACTATGGAGCACGTTGTGAAGCATGTTCCGCTGGTTATTATGGGCAACCAGATGTTTATAATGATTTTTGTAAACCTTGCAATTGTTCAGGAAATATCGATACAAATGACATTGGATCGTGTGATTCAATAACTGGTGAATGTCGCAATTGTTTAAATAACACTTATGGTCAGGCGTGTAATATTTGTGCTCCAGGATTTTTTGGCGACGCTGTCGATAGAAAAGATTGTCAAAGTTGTCTTTGCGATAGTTGTGGAATGGATCAATGTAATAATTATAATGGTCGTTGTGAATGTAAACAAAATGTTATTGGCGATAAATGCGATCGTTGCGAGATTAATCATTATGGTTTTGATTCTTGCGATGGTTGTAAGGCTTGCGATTGTGGAGCTGCTTCGGAAAGTTCTCAATGTGATATGCAAACTGGACAATGTCGTTGCAAACCCGGCGTCACTGGACGTAAATGTGATAAATGTATTAATGGATATTGGAATTATGGACCCGAAGGCTGCATCTGTAAGTCATTTTTAATTCCTTTTTTGATTTTCTTTTTTGAATTTCTTTTTTAATTTTCGATTTTTTTAGCTTGTGGTTGTAACACTGGATATTCGGTTGGAGTTTCCTGTAACACATCCACAGGACAATGTACCTGTTTACCTGGTGTGATTGGAGAAAAATGTGACCACTGTCCATATCGATTTGTCCTGATCGAAAATGACGGTTGCTATCAATGCGATTCTTGTACTGATGATCTTCTCGACGTCACTGATCTTCTCTCCGAGACTCTCAATCCAGTTTTCAACAATTTTAGCGTAATTAATTTTTTTCATCTTTAGTACAAATTTCAATTTACTTATTAAAAAAAAAAAATTCCTTTTTTTCAGACCGTCGCAGAGAGCTACTTTACAAATCAACGACTAAGATTTTTCAATGACTCGGTTAATGAATTATATCCAGAGGTACAATTATTGGATCCAAGTAAAATTAATTTTGTCCCATTAAAACAAGATATCGTGCGATTAGATGAGGAAGTAAAGGCACAAAAGCGAAAAGTCGAATATATATCGGACGCTGCCAATCAATGGAAAGAAGGTGCGGAAAATACATTAAATGGAATGAATGAATTGGAAAAAGATGTTGCACAAGAAATTGAACTTGTCAATGATATTGTCGCTGAAATACAATCATTGGCATCAAATATTCAAATTGGAGCTGGTGCTAAAGTTGAATATGCATTACAAGTGGCGGAGAGTATAATACAAAAAATAAAATCTGTCTCATTCCATGAATTTCGTGATAAGGCAAATGATCAACAAATTGCAGCGACAATTCTCATTTCTGAAATGATGGATTATACATCGCCAGTGAAAAATTTCAGTTCAGAAATACAAAATTTAAATGGTGCAATGAAAACATTGAGTATTAAAATTGATGATTTGCATAATTTGGCTGTGAAGGCTGAGGATTTAATAAGAACGGCAGCGAAATTAAATGAAGAAAATAAAAGAGCCGCTGAAACGGGAAATATTGATAATGTCAAGAAATTTGCTGACGAAACGAATGATGATATTTTATCAGGACGTGATTTAAATAAAAAAGCTAACGATGCACTTGATGAAGCTCGACCAATAATGAAAGAATTAGGTAGGATTTGAATAATAAATATTTATTTTATAATTTTAATTATAATTTAAATAATTTTTAAAATAAATTAATTAAATATAATTAAAATTCAACTTTCAGCGAATGAATCGGAAAAAATAGGAAATACGATAAATCAATTAAGGGAGACGTATCAGGAAAATGAGAAAGAAATGCCAATGATTTTGGATTTAATAGGAAGAGCAAAGAAACACGCAGATCAACTTGATTTAGATTCTTTGGCATTGGATGATGTTTTATCAGACACGAGAAATACCGACGCTGTAAAGGCTGTCAGTGTTTATCAAAATATTCAAAATGATATCTCTGATGCTGAAGCCGCAGCGGCGGAAGCTATCGAAGCAGCCGATCAAGCTCTCAGTCAGGTATTTTTCTTTCATAGTAAATTAAAAATTAATAAATAAATTACAAAATTTTCTTTTCCAGTCCAGCGGTATCGATGAAAATGCAAAAAATTCCTTCGAACGTAGTAAAAAATTATTGACAGCAGCCACAGAATCAGTTAATAGAACCGAAGGACAATTAAATCTCGATTTAGACGAAGCTGAAAAATACGTCAGCGATATCGAGGGAGAAAATATTTACAACAAAGATTCATTAGATGATATTGATAGGTATGTATCAAATAAATAAAAATAATTTTAATATTTGTTCTCTATATTCAAAAAAACGAATAATTTCAGATCGTTGGAAAAAATAACATCACAAGGTCCTCTTTTGGTGATTCAAACAGCTTTGAATAATGCCGATAAAGTTGAATATACAATTCAACAAGCTTTAAATAATATGAATCATACTGTTAATACATTGCCAATGGATTTAAAAACAACAAAACAATTATCAAAAGATATTTCTGATTCAATACATGAAATAACACAAGCAAATTTCCATTTAAATTCAGTTGATAAAGTTATTCCAAATATGAATAGTCTTCTTGATGAATTAAATCAACGGCAAAATTCAATTAATTCAACTGGCAATGATTTGTATGATAAAATTGAAAGATTAAAGAGAAAAATTGCAAATGCAAGAGAATTAGCCGATAGATTTAAAGTTGGATTAACATTCTTTAAGAATACAACATTGGAATTAAAAAATCCCGAGAGTCTTCCATTATTGGCAACATCGACACAAGTTTCAGTTTATTTTAGAACTAATATTTCTAATGGTTTTCTAATGTATCTTGGCAATGAAGGAAAATCGAAAATTCCACGCACTGAAACGGTGAGAATAAATAGAAAATGTGAAAAAAAAAGAAATTTATTGTTTTTAATTGATTAATTTTTTTTTCAGCATGATTACATGGCACTCACCATTGAAAATGGATATCCGGTTTTATTAATGGATCTTGGATCAGGAACAACGAAAATTGTTAATAATAATAAAACAGTATCCGACAATGTTTGGCGTCAATTAATTGTTGAAAGGTAAGAATTTAAAATTTTTCACAACGTCGATTTTGGAATAATATAAATTCAATTTATTCGAATTTTATAAAGAAAACTTTACGTGGAAACTGAATTTTCATAACTCTATTTTAATTTAATTTCAAAATATTTTTGATTAAAATTTGTAATTTATTTTCCTTTCTTTTTTTGGCAGAACCGGAAGAAATGTGAAATTGATACTTCGCGAGGATGTCGGCGAGGGCAAAGAAAAACTCTACGTAAAGGAACAATCACTACCTGGATCGAATACAGTTTTTAATTTAGATTTAAAAAAATCAAAACTCTTTGTCGGTGGTTATCCACCGTCGTTCCAAATTCAAGATGACGTGACAGTAAATTATTTTGAAGGCGAAATGGAAGAGCTTGTTATTGGCGATGTTCCAGTATCATTTTGGAATTTTGTCGACGCTGAAAATAATTTCCGACAAGCAATTGAACGTGATAAATTAATTAATCTTGAATCAAGTACTGGCTATCGTTTTGATGGCAATGGTTATGCGATAATAAGTAAAAAAATGTCACAATTACGTGTGAAAAATTCGGAATTTATCATAAGAATGAATTTCAAGAGTTTAGAAAAGAATGGACTTATGTATCTAATGGGAAAGAATGGTCATTATTTGTCAATTGAAATGAGAAATGGACAAGTACTATATCAATATTATCTTGGCGGTGATAAAGTACAAATTCGTTCAACTGAAATGTATAACGATGGCGAATGGCATACATTGGAAGCGATACGTCAACATCAAAAAGGAAATTTGAAAATTGATGGTAAAGTCGTTGCAAAACATGATGGATCCGATGAATTTAAATCGTTAATGTCAAATGATCAATTATTCTTCGGTGGTTATCCACCAAATTTGACTCATCCCTATCCAACAGTGACTCAAAAGGGTTTTGAAGGCTGTATCGATTACGTGATTATTCATGAGACTTCCGTTGATCTTGTCAGAAATCTTCAGGCCTTTGGAGTTGTTCCTGGATGTCCCGTTAAGGTTCATAAAATTAGAAATACTTTAATTAAATAAAAATATAATTAAATTATTATTTTTTAAAAATTTTTATTTATATTATTTCAGTTTGCCAGTTTAATTTCTCTGGAACATGGTAAACCCGGTTATGTTAAATTACCAAATATGACAGTGACAGACAATCTTCAAATTACATTGAAATTTAAAACAGTGACAAGTAATGCTCTGATTTTTGCAATTGTGGGTAAAAATGAAAATGAAAATATCATTCACAGTCATTTATCACTTGTTGATGGTATTTTAGTTTTTGAAAGTGGAAATAATATTGTGACTACAAGTCCAGTTGGTACGAAATTTGATGATAATGAATGGCACGTTGTCACGGCAACGATTGATGAAAAAGCAATTAATCTTGATATTGAAAGAATTGATACATACGATACGGATAATTATAATTCTAAAGGTGCGCCACTTGATATTAAATCAGCTTTCATTTATCTTGGAGGTACTCCAAGTAATTTGCCATTTGAATCACATCACGAACCATTTGCTGGTTGCATTGGTGATGTCACTGTCAATGGTGTTATCATTAATTTTGCCAACACTACCGATAGACCAAATACTATTCTTGGAAAATGCCGAGGAGGCGAACCATGTAAGTTAATTTTCCAAAAAAAAACATTTTTCAATTTAATTAATAATTTAATTTAATTTTTAATTGATCGTTTTTTCAGCTGGACTACCAAAGGTTCCTGAAGATTCTTGGCCTTTGCCACCGTTGCCAATAGACAATGAAAATTATACAGACATAACGGAAAATAGTTAGTTTTTCAATTTTTTATTTGATAATTAATTTAATTTTACCTTGTTTTTATTTTAATTTTTTTCCCTAGGTATCGTTGACATAAATCCAGAAAATGTTGAACCAGAGCCAATAACTGCAAAACCAATAGAAGGTCGACACAATGAGAAATTTAATAATGTTGATGGAAAAGAATCTGAAGAAGAGATAACTACACCTTCTACTACCACTAAGAGTACAACACCTTTTGTTCCGGTATATGTGGACGAATGTCGATTACCATTTGAACCGGCTGTTGATCCTGATGGCGCAATGGGATGGAGATTTGGTAAATTTTTTATCAATATTTTCCTAAAAATAAAATTTAAGTCAATTTTTAATTAATCAATTTTTAATTACAGGAACTCAAAAAGACAGTAGAAGAGAATACAGTTCCATCAATGGTCGATATAAATATGATTTTGATTTCCAAATAAATATTAAAACAATTGAAGATGAGGGATTAATATTTTATGCATCCGGTCAGAATAATGACGATTTGATTGCTCTTTTCATTCAACATGGAAGGGTAAGTTTATGATTAATTTAATTTAATTAATTTAATTTAATTAATTTTATTTTATTAATTTAATTAGTTTTATTTAATTAATATAATTTTATTTAATTAATTCTATTTTATTAATTTTATTTAATTAATTTTATTCAGAGTTGACGCAAAAATTTTATTTTGTTTGTCCCTGACTTTTCCAGTTAGAATTTAAATTTTTTCCCGGACACTAATAAAAATATTTCAAGAGGTCTTCCAATTCTAAAAAATGAAGACAATTTTTAGAAGAAAAATTTTGAATTGAAAATTTCAAAAATTATAATTTTTAGCAGCATTTTTAGAAATTTGATATTTTTCCAGTACTTTTTATAAAATTCCCTGATTTTCCTGATAAATTTAAATTTCCCTCAATTTTCCCTGACCCGTGGCAACTCTGTAATTTTATTAATTTAATTTTTTTTTTTCAATTTTCTAATTTAATTTCAATTGATTGGTTTAATTTTAATTTACATTATTTTATTGAATGTTTATTTATTGAATATTAATTTTTCGAATTCATTTTTTTTTTTTTTTTTTGAAAATTAATAAATTACTGCTTTCTTTGAAAAGGTGAACTTTAAATTCGACTGCGGAAGTGGACCAGCATTAATAACAAATCCAGTGAAAATTAATGATAATCAATGGCACACTGTTCAATTTAAACGAGAGCAAAATTATGGTGAATTAATTGTTGAAGATACACGAGCAACAGGTACAGCTATTGGAGGAGAAGGTGAAATTGACGTGAATCCTCCATTCTATTTAGGAGGCGTAATTCCTGAGAAATCTTCGCGAATCTTTAAAACTTTGGTGAGTAGTTAATAAATATTTAATTTATTAATAAATATTATTATTATCAATAATAATTAATAAATATTATTAATAATTAATAAAAATTATTAATAATTAATAAAAATTATTAATAAATTTAATAATATTAAATTAAAATATTTTTAATATAGAATAATTTAAATAAAAATTGTCATTTTTAAGATAATAATGAAAATCTTTTTTTTTTTGCCACTTTTTAGGGAATGAATAAATCATTTGATGGCTGCTTGAATAATTTCATGATTAATGGAAATCCTGTCGGTACACCTGCTGAAGAAATTGGTCTAATTCCATGTTCAAAGAAAATTGAACCCGGAATATTCTTCTATCCATCTAATAATGGCAGCAATTTCTTCAAACCTGGTTAGTACATTAATTATTTTTTCCAAAGAAGTTTATTTTTTTTTTTTAAATATTTTTTATGTTTCATATTATTAATTTATTTCTTCTATTTTTTTCTCTCATTATTCAAATAGTTGAAACATTTTCTGTGAGCAAAACAATGGATATTCAAATGGACATTAAACCACGATCGTCAAGCGGTCATTTATTATCAGTTCATGGAAAAAAGGACTTTTTAATATTGGAAATGGTCAGCGGTACTATTAGATTTATGATAAAATCAAATAAAGGACAAACAACAATTGAAACTTCATTTAAACCACCAAATCCAAATTCTTTATGCGATGGAAATTGGCACAATATTCGAGGTAAATTTTCTTTTTTATTTCATTTTCTAATTTTTATTCTAATTTTTTTTTTTTTATTTAATTTTCATTTTTTTTTTTCAGCAATCAAACAAAAGAATGTTCTACTACTGTCAGTGGATCATAAAGCAGCATCGCCTGGAATTGGACTTAAAAATTCAGCTGTTGTCAGTACTAAGAGTCCAATATTTATTGGAGGTCATGTGAGACTACAATTACCATTGAGAGGAAGTACTGCACAAGCACAATATGTTGGTTGTATGAATAATATAATGATTGATAATAATCCAATTAAATTTGATCCTAGTCGTACAAGTGGTAAAGTTACGACAAATGTTTGTCCAACTATTTAAAAAAAAAAAAAAAATGAAAAAGAAACCTAAGATAATTCCTGTGAATACATATTTTTCTTTAAATTTTATAGTATTCAATTAAAATAAATTTTAAAGTAAGTTTTATTAATTAAAAAAAAAAGTATGTTTAAAGAAATAAATTTATTTAAACTCTCCGATGAATATCATTTACAATGATAATAATTGTAAATTGTACAGAAGAATGGAGAATTTAATCAGATTTTGGATGCCATTTGTAATAAATCACAGTGAACATAATAGAAGAACTAAGAGAACCGGAAATAATAAGATTTCCCAAAAGTAAAACATCTGCAGAATCTATCCATATTGTAAAAACTCTTGCTGAAAATAGAAAAAAAAATACATTCCGTTTATCACAATAGAAAATTAAATTTTTTAAAAAAATTTTTTATAAACTTACTAAAATTTGTTAGAGCTGAAATAAACCACGTGGAAACGGAAATTGATTCTGCGTTTTTAGCTCGAAGAATTGATAATAATTGAACTATTTTGCTAGACGCAGTAATTGGAGTACACATAGGCTGAAATTAATTATTTCATTTTTATATATATAAAAAAAAACAAACTAATTCAGCTAATTTATTCTAATTTTTAATTGAGAATATCTCACCACAAATAAAGTTAAGAAAGACTTTGGCAATATTTGAAGTACAAATGAAATAAAAATAATAATATAGAGAGCGACTATTAATATCGTCATGGAATTAATTTTATTCATATATTTTAAAACTAAGAATATGAGTATATATTGTTGCACCAAAATTATTGGATAGTCTAAATACGTGAGTAAAGAATAGCCATTTGTAATATTATAACTTGTCATCACTGTATAACTGTAATTAGAATATTATTATTATTTTTTAATAAGACATTCAAAAAAAAAAAAAAAAAAAAAAATTCAAGAATTAATTCTTGAAATTGTCTTTTATTATTTTTAAAATAATAAAAGAATCAATGTAAAAAGTAATTTGATATAAATAACTTACTTTATAAACAATTTTTATAAAACTGAAAATTCGCATTATAATTTACCAAAAAAAAAATACAAATCTGTATAGTTTAAATTGTATAATTAATAAAAATTTATAGCGATAATATTTTTGCGACATTAAATAGAAAAATTCATATTTTTGTTCAAAAGAATTTAGAAAAAATAAACTACCAAAGTTTGTTAAAATTGAAAATATTTAGCGTTTTATTTTACATATATATTATAAAATAAATTAATATTAAAAATTAATTTTTTTCACGAACCTTGTTAATTCTAGGCATAAGCCTAATATCGACATTCCTTTAGCTGATTTTAAAGCCATGAGATTTAAAATTTGAGGAACTTTGAGAATAAAACACATACCTATTGTAAAGAGACTTATAAAGTCTGAAAGTACTTGTAGGGATATCTCCATTTTAAAAAAAGTAAATTTACTACCTAAAAATAATAGATAAAAGAAATTAAAAATTGTTTTTTATTATTAATTATTATTAATTAATCCATCAAAATATTTAAAGTAGTGTAAATATATGAATTTAAAATTATAATTATTGAACAATTTATTCAATTGTACAAAATGTCATGACTTAAACTTACCCTAATTTTGACTATTTTTAACTTAAGTAACTATAAACAATTACATAACAAACTATTTATTATTGTTAGAATGTCAAAATATTATTTTTATTATAAATTTAACCTAACCTCAAAATGTCAATGTCATTATGAAGCCTTTGAAATGCTTGTCAGTTAATTATTTATTAACGGAAAAAGAAACCTACTTAGGAATATTCTTTTAATGATTAAATATAAATTATCTAATGCAATTATTTAAACAAATTTAATAAAAAAAAAAAGTGCTTACCTGTCAGTTTAATATAGTGTGTGATGTTTCATTATATTTTAAATAGTTGTTACACTGGAAATAGTGAAAACTGATAACATATATTTCTAATTAAATATTTCATTTGCTAATTTATTAATTTACTAAACAAAATTAGTGTTTAATAACAAGAAAAACATATTTTATAAAAATTCCAATGTGTTGGGAAATTAAATTTGACATATTACCGATATAATGCAAGCCCTACTTTATCTACAACAGATGGCTATACTTAACTTTGCCTTTTTGAATATTTTATCATTTTTTAAATGTAATTTTGCAAAATTTTATATTTCATATTTAAAAAGTTGACATTTAAAAAATGTTAATTTACATACACTATTTGGTGATTCAAAAAAGAGAAATGAAAGAAAAAATTAAAAATAATAAATGTAATATAAAAAAAGGACAAGAAAGTGTGGTTTTGAACCCATTATCCTTTTATAATTTCGAAATATAATATAACAACGAAAGTTTCAGTTCTCAGAAAAGAGGTCAGAATTATTATATAATAATTTCCATAATTTTTTTTTTTTATTATTATACAACAATAGTTGCCCATTATGTTTCGAATTACAAAAAAAGAAACAAAAATAAAGTTTATATAAATCACATTAAAAAAAAATTTAATACACTAAAAATAGAAATGACAAATTTCTTTTTGTATTATTACAAAATGTCATTTTTTTTGTCATGAAATAAAAAAAAAACAATTTTATCAATAAAGATGTCATTAGAATTATTAAAATAAATTAATGCAAGAAACAATTTTGAAATCATTCAAAAAGTATTTCTATTATTTAAATTTCATTAAAATTGATCTTGATTCCTTTCTTCTAAAAGAATCTTGATTAATTTTTAGTAGTTTATAAGAATTTTGAAATTTTGAAATTCAAACGTACGTTTTAAAATTTAAATTTAAAAATATTACCGCCTTTTCATTTGTCAACGTGGCAACACTGCGTTGTGGTTTTACTTTGACCTTGCGCACGTGAGTTGTCCACGTCGCGTCAAACTGTTTACATTAAATTGACATATTCATTTTTTATAAAGGATCATCAGTTATTTGGCAAAAATGAAGGACTGGATTGAATATTTTAAAAATATTCCTACCCATATGGTAAGTTTATTTACTATTCTCCAGTGAAATAATTGTATTTTTCATTTTTCAATGACAACTGTCATTTTGTTTTTATAGGTTAGTTTTCACCGTATGTCTCGATTTTTTATTCTATTATTAATTGAAAATAGAACTATTTTTGTATCTTTTTATCTATTTTTAACAATTTCGTACCTAATTAATTATATTAATTCATTTTTTTTCATTTTTGTTTATTACATTTTTTATGAACAATAATGAAAATTACAGTAGTAAACGTGTTAGATTTTTTTCGGAGCAATCTTGAAATGGAATAATAGTTTTTTATGTTGTTTTACTGTTTTTTAATATTTTTTTTTACTCTCTTTTGTATTTTATTGATTGTTTCAAATTTAAATTCGTCTATTTTGTTTAGTTTTAAAATTACTTTTTATGTTTTAAAAGGGCTATTAAACGATTCAATTTTAGTTTTGTGAAATATAAAAAAAATTGTAGTTACATTTTATTGTTTTATTTCTTTTGTTAAATTTATTCGATAATTATTTTCACAGGATTATGAAGGTCAAGCGAGGGCCGAAAAATACTTTAGGATTATCATCACACTTTTTGGGGTAAATATAAAATTTAATTATAATAATAATTATAATTAGTACAATTATTATTATTTTTATTATATTATACAGTTAATAATTATTATAAAAAAAATTTATATAAACATTAACTGTTTAATAAAAATTTTTATATAATAAAATATTGAATCCTATTCAATTAAAACTGATTATACAATAAATGATCAAATCTTTGATTCACACTTTTATGTAATAAAACATATAATTAAGTAGTGTAAAAAATTTTAATCGAGATTTTTTTACTTTGAAAAATAATACATAACGTATACTTCTTTTTTAAATAATAAAATAATTATTTAAAAAAATAATAAATAAAAATAATAAACTTTTCTTTTTTTTTTTTTAATCAGATGATTGGATTTGTTTGGGGATTCGTTGTTCAACAATATTCACAAACAATTTACATACTCGGTGCTGGTTTTCTATTGGCGGCAATTATTACAATTCCACCGTGGCCCATGTACAGAAGAAAACCATTGGATTGGCAAAAACCACAAAGCGAAACATCGACCAAAGTTAAGAAGAAGAAATAATTTCAATCTGAGGAATATATGCAAAAAAAAAGTCTAATGCAATTTTAATTGTTCTCGAAACATTTTTTTCTATCATATCTTCTATTCTAAAACATTGATTTCATTGACAATTTTTTTTTTGTGTTTAATTTTCAGTGAAATTGTTTAATGTTCCACAAATGTGTTTTTTTTACATTCAATGAAATTTGTGTTTTTATCTGTGATGAAACTTTTTTTTTTTGAAATAATTTTCAACGTACCATTTTGCAGGTGACGTTAATAATTAATAAATTAATAATTATTAAAATTATCTTTTTAATAATTGTTTTTGCAAAAAAAAAAGGAAAAGTTTTCGATTTCTTTCAACTTTTTGTTTTTAACATTCAACGAGACAGCACAATTAACATTCCAGCAAAGAATTCACGATTGGAATCAACGATAATTGCAAAATGGAATTCAATTCAATGACTGAATGATAATTGGATTTATAAATCGAGAGCATTTAATTTTGCTCGTATCAAAATCATTCCAATTTGTAAAGTTTTTGACAAAAAAAAAGAAGATTTTATACAACATAATATATATATATATCCTTTTTTTCATAAAGATGTGAAAATAAATATTAAATATCAAATTTGTTGTTAATTTAATTTGTTTTTTAGAGTAGAAAGTGAATGAAATTTCTGAATTATAAAAAAAGATTCGTAGGAAAAATTAAATTTTAGATAAAAATCTTTTTATGTAACTTGATATAATATTGAAAATTAAAAATTCGCAAAGCTATTAAAAAAAAGATGATCGTTGCAACAATTAGTTATAAAAAAAAGACTCACACCTCTTCTTGGATTGAATCCAATACGTGCGTGACTTTCTTTGACTGATTTCTTTATATTTTTTTCAGCAGAGCACTCGGTTGAATGCGCATTCCTCTATTTAAAAAAAAGAAAAAATAAATAAAATATATACTATTTCAATACTTTCACCCATTGGGGCACAAATTCAATATATATGAAAGAAAATATCTGAATTTTTGAAGAGGGCACAAAATAATATATGTAATAGAAGTCATTGGCCCACCTATATGGGTAATGTGAGCGCATTTCTGGTACACTATTAAAGTTATTATGATTACGAAACACTTTCTCCCTTTATAACTGATACCTTGGGACGCATGTAAAAATGTAATACTTCCTGTTGCACCACTTTTAAACATATTAAAGATGTCGACTTTACTATTATGGGGGTCAACATAAACGACGCCCCAATGTACAAGTCCATGGTCGTATAATTATGCAACAGTTGACGAATTATTTTTTTTTTTCATCATTTTTATTCGCGTAGGAAAAAAATAATTATAAATAATTCTGCAATTCTTTATACGGGTGCACTTCCGAAAACCCCCCCCTTCCGATTTTAATGAAACTTGGTATACTTACGTAATTTCATGCGCTGATCACGAAAATGATAGTGAAAATTACCGCAAATTTCATTTTTATGGTGAAAACCATAAAAAACACCATAAAATTATGGTTTTTTGCGTTTAACTCGTAAAAAACGCAAAATTAAAAAAAATCGTTCTTACAAAAGTTGTAGAGCTTCTAAAAATGAAAATTTTATGTCCTATACATTTTTTACCAAAAGTCATTAGTTTTCGAGAAAAATGCAGAAACATGAAAAGCACACTACAAAAATTACTAATACCACGAAACTGGAATTCCTATAAAGATAGTTTTGAGAGATCGCACATTAAATTTGATTCGTTTGAATATTATATTATTATGATATTATATTATATTATACATATATTATGTATATATATATATATATCACATTCTTAATGGTACTGAAAGGTACGGAACCCACCCCGACCCCCCTCCTCCAAGATGTCTTCCCCCCCTCCCCCCCTGGAAGTAGCCCTGCACAGCAAAGAATGCAGAGGCGGGCGAAGCCCGCCTTCCCTAGTATCGTTGCTCTCTTTCAAAACAGACAGTCAAATTCACATTCTTAATGGTACTGAAAGGTACGGAACCCACCCCGACCCCCCTCCTCCAAGATGTCTTCCCCCCTCCCCCCCTGGAAGTAGCCCTGCACAGCAAAGAATGCAGAGGCGGGCGAAGCCCGCCTTCCCTAGTATCGTTGCTCTCTTTCAAAACAGACAGTCAAATTCACATTCTTAATGGTACTGGAAGGTACGAAACCTACCCCGACCCCCCTCCTCCAAGATGTCTTCCCCTAAAAGTTCTTTTGGAAATAGCCCTGCACAGCAAAGAGTAGAAGGTTTTTTATTAAAAGATATTGTCCGTCACATAAGACATCTGCCTCTTGTGGATAATAGCTAGAAGTTGGTAATTTTCACCGTTTTTAAATATTTTGCATTTTTCTCGAAAACTAATGACTTTTGGTAAAAAATGTATAGGACATAAAATGTTCATTTTTAGAAGCTCTACAACTTTTGTAAGAACGATTTTTTTTAATTTTGCGTTTTTTACGAGTTAAACGCAAAAAACCATAATTTTATGGTGTTTTTTATGGTTTTCACCATAAAAATGAAATTTGCGGTAATTTTCACTATCATTTTCGTGATCAGCGCATGAAATTACGTAAGTATACCAAGTTTCATTAAAATCTGAAGGGGGGGGTTTTCGGAAGTTTATCCCTTTATACTTCAATTATTATTATGTCTCTATTTTCTTTTTTTTTTTTTTTTGTTTTTACATTCCACGAACGATTTCTCTAAATCGAGCAAAAATTATGTTGTCAAGGAAGCTATTATTTGTTGAAAAAAAAAAATTATTTTTTAAAATTAAATTATTTTTCAAAACTAAATTATGTTTTAAAATTAAATTATTTTTCAGAACGTTTTAAAATTAAATTTTTGTAAATTTAAAAAAGAAATTTTTTAATTTTTTTTTTGTTTTTTAAATTCTGTTATTTTTTTTTTGAAAAAAAAAATAGTAATAAAAACTGTGAAAAATTTGTAAAAGTAGAAAAATGCAAAAGGAAAAAAAATAGCAAAAAAAAAACGTTTTTTTTTTGCTTCGATACATTTATTTATGTGCACCTATACGTTGATTATGCTTATAATCTGGATTATAAAAACGAAATTTCTCCTATATATTTTACGCTCTATATTTTTATAATATGTTCGTAAGTTTTGAACCATAAAACTCTGGGATTCCCTCAATGAGCGATTACGTGATTTTTATATGAGAAGCTACGCAATATTTTTAGAATTCAATTTATCTGTCATTATTAACTTTTTAATTAACTTGTTTATTTTTTTTTATATACTTATTACAACAAAATTTTTTTAAATCAATTTTTCTTTTTTTTTTTATTAAAATAGAAATTTAATTTTTCATTACAATTTTATGTCAAATTAGAAGGAAAAAAATTTCTTTTTTCTGAAATTTGGAGAAAGCTTTATATTTTCAAATTTTCTTCAATATTAAATGAACGAAAAAATTATAATTGAAAATAATTTAATTGATTATCTGTATAATTAAAAAATTTTATTTTCGACCATTTCAAATATATTTTAGAAAAATTAATTTTTATTTTTTTATTTATAGAATCTTCCTCAAAATTTTGCAAGGATATCATCAAACAATTTTTAAAGGACGACGATAAAGACAAAAATCGATACTAATTGAGGATAAAAAATAAAATAAAATAAACAAAATAACTAAAATAAAAAATAAATAAATAATAAAAAATAACTAAAATTAACAAAAATTAAATAAATAAATAATAAAATAATAATTCCAAAATTCAATTTTAAAATTCGTAACAGAAAATTTTTCTTTTTTTAATCAAAAAAAATTCCTTCCAAAAGTTCGAAGCATTCAAAAAACTTAAATTCAAAAATCTCACTCTCGACAATTTCTAATGTATTATTTAGAATAAATTTAAATTTTCGTTTCCTAAATTGCAAATTTAATTTCACTTTATTGTGTCATCTATAAATAGAAATGTAAAGCACACACCCATTAGTTTTGAAATTGTTAACTAGATCACACACGGGTCACCAAAAAAAAAAAAAAAAAAAAAAAAAAAATGAAAAAAAACCCCTAAATCTACACGACACGCACATAAAATCGATTATTTGCAAACTAATAAAGAAATAAATTTTTTTTTTTTTTTTGAAAATTGAAAATCAAAAAAAATAACAATGCTATCTTCTATGTATATTTCTCTTATAATACGTGAAATGCGACTGGTTCTCAAGTTGAAACCACGTGGAGTTTGTAACCCATATACGTAACATAAACGTACATTGACTTCCTTCTTCGCATTTTACATAACACATATATAGTAACGCTCCCACCCCTTTTACTTTATACATTTTGGCATCGGATAGTCCTTTATAAACACATCGCTGACCGCTAAAGACAGAACTGTATCAGCGTTCGGGAAACGAATCACTAAAATACTCCAACCATGCACTCTCACACCATTACTGTGAGTAATTTTTTTTTTTGCATTTTCATTATTTTTTAAAATTTGTAAAAAAAATTCGCGGGTTTTTTTTCAAAATTTTTTTTTTCAAATACAGTGAAACCTCCTTTTAGTGAATCTCAATTTTTTGTTTATTTATTTTATTTACTATTTTTCTAGATTATTTATTTATTATTTTTAATTTATTTATTTATTATTTTTATTTTATTTCATTTTTATTAAAAAAAAAATAAACAAAATAAATTATTTTATTATTTATTTTGCAAAAATTGCATTGCAATTACATTGCCCGTAAATTACAAATAAATTAATTAATTTTGTAAATTATAAATTTTAATTATTTAAAATTATTAATTAATTTAATTATTATTAATTTAAAATTATTTTTACAGGATAATTTATCATTAATAATAGTCCTGTAAATTTCTTTCAATGATTGGAATTTTTAAACAAATTGCAAATTGTAAAAAAAAAATAGTAGAAATTTTTTTTTTCAATTATCAGAGGTTTTACTGTATTTAAAATTATTGTTTACCAAAAAGTGTTTATATTTAATTCGGGAGTGTTTTTTTTTCAAAAAAAGATAGTGGACCAAATTTATCACTTGACACACGTAAAGAAAATTGTGTTAAAAATATTTTAATACTCTTTTTAAAAAATAATAACAATTTACAAATTTTTGACGAAAAACAAAATTTTCTTGATTCCAGTAATAATTTACTTGAGTATCATAAATATTAATTTGAACCAAATAATTCTTTTTCACTGTATTATCAATAATATTATTATTTATTATTTGCTTATTTATATAATTAGTAATAGTTAAATCAAAAATTATTATTATTATTATTATTATTATTAATTAATTAATAATAATAATAATATATAAACTATTTTATTTTACAAAAATTACACTTAAAAAAATTTAAAAATTATAATTATCATTTTTAAGCTGTAGGTTGTTTAAATTTTATTTTTTATAATTTATTATTTTTCGTTTATATAAAAATTATAAAAAAAATTGAATTTTTTTAAAAAAGTATTATTAAAAAAATCAAATTAAAAAGGATTTAATAATAAAAATCCTAGAGCAGATTTTATTGAATCTAAGAATATTTTTTAAAAATCAAAATATTCTAGTTTTCATACGGGAAAAATATCTTTTTTTTTTTTAAATATTGTTCAAGAAAATTTCCTTTAAAGTAAACAATATTTTATTAAGCAGATTTTTTACTTCCCTCGTAAAAAAAATTATTTTTATTATTATTATTATTATTATTATTAATGTTGTAACTAAAAAATAAATAAATAGAAACAAATGAAGGAGACAAAAAGCAAAGAAACTGGTTTTATAAATTAATAAATTTTTGTTGTGTGTCTAATTACCGAAGAAATTAATTAATTATAATTTGGAGGATAAGAAATAGTACGCAGTGAAAAAAAAAATTATAAAATTTATTCAAGTTTTAAATAATAATAAATTAAATAAATAATAAAGTAAAATAAATAAATAATAAATTGAACATTTACTTTTATATTTCAATTTGAAAGAAAGAATTATTGATAAAATAATAAAATAAATAAATAAATAAATAATAATAATAATAATAAAAATAAAATAAATAAATTTTAGTTTCTTTTTGAAATTTTTTCAAAATTATTTTTCTAAATTTCGAAAACATTAAAAAAAAAAACCAGGAAAAAAAGTTCCATACGAGACTTTTTATTACCTTTGAATTTATTTTCAAAATACAAATACAAGCAATAATTATAAAAAAAAACTTATTGACTTGAGTAAAATTTAATAACTCATTTCTTTCACTGCACGTAATGTGCATTATAAATAAGAATAGAGATATTAAATATTATATAACTGTTTTCTAAAAAAAAATTTTTTTTTTTTTTTTTAAAAAAGAAGTCTTTTGTGTAATACACTTGAAAAATTTTTGATGACCATCGTCAAAGAAAGTCGTTACACACATAATTTCTTTTTTTTAATTTAATTAAAAATGAAATAGAGAGTTCACGAAATAAATAATAATGATCTGTGAAAAATATAATATAAAATATACGGAAGAAAAATTTGTTCTACTTATTATAGTAAATAAATTTTCATGCCTCAATGAATCATCCAAGACATACGGAAATGAACTTATACCTGTTTAACTTCCTGAATATATGTTTGACGTACAGCATCATTATTACACTTTACATTTTCACTTATATCACTTTATAATGTATGTATATGCGCACACATAACTCAATCGGAACCAATAATATATATATAATTATAATCTAATCAATTCAACGAGTACAAAATTATATATTATATATAAATTTAAAAAAAAATTAAAATTAAAAAAAAAATAAATTAACATTACCTAATGTCAATTTTTTAAATTATTTATTTATTTATTTAAGAATTTTTACGGTCTATAATTAACATTAATGTTAATTTTTTTTATAAATTATTTATTTATTTAAAAATGTTTACAGGCTATAATTTAAAAAAATAGATATAGTTTATTAATTAAAAAATAAATAAAGCCTTTTTTTAGATATTGAAAAAAAATATAATAAATAAAAAATATTTTCCATAAATAATTTCTGCATAATTCTCATTGAATAAAAAATAATAAAGTAAATTATTTATTCCATGTACAATAAAAATAATAAGAATAAAAATAATAATAATAATGATAATAATAATAATAATAATAATAATAATAATAATAATATAATAATAATAAAAAATTAATAATAAATAAATACATTAGTAAATAAATAAATAATAACAAATTGATAAATATACTTCCAATATTTAGATTAGGAAAGATAATTTCAATTAATGGATGCATAGAATGAAAGTGAGAAGAAAACTTTCAATTTTCATTTGCACTTAAAAGTCAATTATTTATATATTTTATTTGATATTTCCATATCACAATTTACTTATAAAAGTATCATTAAGAAAGATTTTTAATTTCACGAATTACATTTAATATTCCTTGCCCCTTGTACTGAATAAATAAAATAAAAAACAAAATAATCAATAACAAATAACATTAAATTTAAAACAGAAAAAAAAATTTGTTATAGAAATGAGAAATTTAATATATTGACTTATTGACAGTGGGAAAGTTTCATAAAAAATAATTTTAATTAAAAAATGTTAAAGATATGCTTTCATAAAAATATAATAAATAATATACTTTTTTTTTTGTTATAATAATTGTATTTTTACTATTAAGTATTTTTTATATTAATTATTTATTTATTTCGAACATATACGGTTTTCAAATAAACCCTTTCGTAATTATTTTTATTATAAATTATTTTATTATTAATCATTGTTATTTTTTTTATTTTTGTTTATTATTATTTTTAATAACTAATAATATTTTCAATGTTAATTTGTTTCCGGTGTATTTTTCAATAAATAAATTTTAATAAAAAATTATTAAAATTTTTTTTTCAATAATGGTAAATAATTAAGAAATTAAGATTTTTTTTCATGAGATATTGAAAGATATTTTGGGAGAAAAAAAAATGATAATAGAGAAATTGAAAAATTGTTGTGCATTGAAATTAACACTGACAGACTGTTAAGACAACTTGTATAACAAGTGACAAACTGCATCGTGCAATTCGTGATTCATTATAAATTCACTGTCACGTTTCAGTTGATCGTGTTTGGAATTATTGCTGCAGCAACTGCTGCTCCATCACCAGATGGACACAGTCATCATCAGTAAGTAATCACTTTCATCAGCGCAATATTTATTTCAATTAATCGTATCTATTTTAATGAAATAATAAATAAAAATTAATTAATTAACAAAAACTAAACTAACTAAAATCCAATTAACAAAATTTATTTAAGTAATTAATGTTTTTAAATTACTTAACTAAATTTTGTAAATTAATTAATTAGTTTTTATTAATTAATTTTAATTTAATTTATAGCTATCGATTAATTTTACTAATAATTAGTATTATTAATTATAAATTATCAAGTTTACTTAATGAACTAATTATTTAGTAATTAATTTTCATATTTAGTAGTAATTAATTACCTTATTTAGTAGTAATTAGTTTCCTTATTTATTAGTAATTCATTACCAATTATAGTAGGAATTAATTTCCTAATTTATTAGTAATTATGTAATTATCAAATGTATTAGTAATTAATTACCAAAGTAATTAGTAATAAATTACCTACTTTATTAGTAATTAATTAAAAAATGTATTATCAATTAACTAACTTATTTTATTAATTATTAATTAACTATTTATTACCTAGTAATTAATTAACTAATTTATTACCAATTATTTAATTAATTTTTCACTAAATAATTAACTAATTTATAGGTAATTAACTAACTAATTTATTAGTAATTAATTTCCTAATTTATTAGTAATTAATTATCAAGTGCATTAGTAATTAATTACCAAAGTGTAATTAGTAATAAATTACCTACTTTATTAGTAATTAATTAAAAAATTTATTATCAATTAACTAACTTATTTTATTAATTATTAATTAACTATTTATTACCTAGTAATTAATTAACTAATTTATTACCAATTATTTAATTAATTTTTCACCAATTAATTAACTAATTTATAGGTAATTAACTAACTAATTTATTAGTAATTAATTTCCTAATTTATTAGTAATTAATTATCAAGTGCATTAGTAATTAATTACCAAAGTGTAATTAGTAATAAATTACCTACTTTATTAGTAATTAATTAAAAAATTTATTATCAATTAACTAACTTATTTTATTAATTATTAATTAACTATTTATTACCTAGTAATTAATTAACTAATTTATTACCAATTATTTAATTAATTTTTCACCAATTAATTAACTAATTTATTACCAATTATTTAATTAATTTTTCACCAATTAATTAACTAATTTATAGGTAATTAACTAACTAATTTATTAGTAATTAATTACCAATTATATTAGTAATTAATTTTTTTAATTTATTAGTAATTAATTATCTAATGAATTAGTAATTAATTACCAAAGTAATTAGTAATAAATTACCTACTTTATTAGTAATTAATTAAAAAATTTATTATTAATTAACTAACTTATTTTATTAATAATTAATTAAATATTTATTACCTAGTAATTAATTAACTAATTTATTACCAATTATTTAATAAATTTTTCACCAATTATTTAACTAATTTATAGGTAATTAACTAACTAATTTTTTAATAATTAATTAAATATTTATATAAACTTGTTTTAAGAATACAAAATAAATAATAAAAAATATATTTTTATTATAAATCGATGTAAATAAATTATTTAAAAAAAAAATATCAAAGAAAATTAACGAAAAAATAATTTTTTTTTAGCGTGAAAATTCACGTGCCCTATCATGTGCACACGGTCCATCATCATCATGTGAAAAAAATTCCCTATCCAGTTCATCATGTTGAAAAGGTTCATGTACCCGTTCATGTACCAGTTCATCATGTTGAAAAGGTTCACGTTCCAGTACCATACAAAGTAGTCGAAAAAGAATACGTGCCTGTTCCAATTCACGAAAAACACGAGATTCCAGAACACCATGGATCCCATGGAGGATGGTGGGATTGAGACTGATCTTTCTCAAAAATAAAAATAAAAAAAGATTTATACCAAAAGTAAGTATTTTTTTTTTTTTTTAAATTTACTTTTAAATATATTATAAAAATTAATGATATATTGTTTTTTTTTTAATTAACATTATTAAATTATAATTTTTATTGTTACAAAAAACTTTATTAATAATAATTATTAATTACTAAAAAATTATTTATTAATCATTTTTTATCGTAAAAAACCTAAATTAATTAATTATTTTTTATAGCTATTGAAAAATTATTAGTATTCATCATTGTTTTATTGTCACTAAAAGCATTAATTAATTAACATTTTTTTATTGTTACTAAAAAAATTATTAATTAATAAGTTTTTATTGTTACTAAAAAAATTATTAATTACACCCAGAGAAATGATTTATTTGAATCAAATAAAATATATTTGAATTAAATAAACAAATATTTGTCTCAGAGCCTACTAACTTATTTATTTGGCGTAAATAAAAATTTTATTTGTTAGAAATAAATTTTTCTTTGGATCAAATAAATTTTTTATTTAAATGAAATAAAATATATTTGCAACAAATAAATGAGTTAGTAGGCTCGGAGAAAAATATCCCATTTCTCTGAGTGTAATAAGTTTTTATTGTTAGTAAAAAATTAATAATTAATAAGTTTTTATTGTTATTAAAAAATTATTAATTAATGATAATTTTTCTATTTAAAAAAAAAAATATATTTCGATTTGTGTAATATTCTAATTGAAATGGACCGGTATTGGTTTTTTATCCACATTTCCCCCCCACCCCTTTTTTCTACCATAGATACTGAGTCTTGTAATATTAGTATACTTTTCGACTTTCCCTTTTGTATTCTCTTCCGGTGAACAATTTTTATCCATTTACACATATACTTAAATTGAATATACACAACTCTTCCCAAGTGAGTCATATCACGATATACATGATGCTTCGCGCGAGGTATTTTCAAGCGAAAGGAAGTTACTTTATGCAAAAAAAGAAAAAAAAAATTATCCACAAATCACGAAAGCGAATTTTTATATTTTCAAATACAATATTATGTATATTCAATAGCGATAAATAAGAATTTTTAATTATTTCCGAATTTTTATTACATAAGTACAAATTATAAATAATTAGTAATTAATTAATTATTTAATTATTATTTATTTATTTAATTAATTATTTAAGAGTACAGTTGAACCTTGACAAAACGAGAGTCCCATTAACAGAGAAAAAAGGGTTACAAAAAAAAAACTAAAAAAGAGTTTTCATTTATTAAAAATTTTTCCCATTTGCAGAAAATTTTACATTTAAAAATGATAAGAGTAAATCTCGTTTATAGAGGCGTCTCACTTATCCAGGTTTGACTGTACGTAATTTTGAAAAATGAAAATATAAAAAATTACCGACCTAGAAATCTACCTTACCGATTGATGGTAAGACATTTTTTTTTTGTAAAATGAAAATATAAAAAATTGCCGACATAGAAATCTATCTAACCGACTGATGGTACAAATTATGAATAATTATTAATAAATTAATTATTTAATTATTATTTATTTATTTAATTATTTAAGAGTACAGTTGAACCTTGACAAAACGAGAGTCCCATTAACAGAGAAAAAAGGGTTACAAAAAAAAAACTAAAAAAGGGTTTTCATTTATTAAAAATTTTTCCCATTTGCAGAAAATTTTACAATTAAAAATGATAAGAGTAAATCTCGTTTATAGAGGCGTCTCACTTATCCAGGTTTGACTGTACGTAATTTTTTTTTTTTTTTTTTTTTAATTGAGAAATATTTACGAATTTTAAAAATAATAAAATTACTTTTACTTTTTTTGTACTTTTTGGTATTATTAAAAAAAGTATAAACTAAAAAATAAAAAATTTAAATAATAATTATTTGAAATTTTTAGGTGATTCGTTCTCAAAAAAAAGTCTTGCCAACAAGATGAAAAATATTGCAACTTCAAAGAAATTTTCAAAAATCCAGTCAAAACCTCAAAAAAAAAAAAAATTAAAAAAAAATAAAAACAAGGTGATAAAAATCGTCCGCAGCTAAGATATAGTATTAATTAAGAATTTAATTATAAGTCACGATGATGCACGAATGATTAATTCGTAAACAAATTCACTGATTATTAAATAATTGTACATATGAATTTATATACCTATATAAGTTTTATGTTTATTTATAAATATATACATATTTATATATAAATATAAAATTTATTTTTGCATGCATAGATTATATAAATAAAGCACTCTTTTTTATAAAAAAAAATATATTTCTTAATTACCTATCACTATTATTATTATTACTATTAAAAAAATTGCAAATATATATTATATATAAATATAAAAATATATATAAAAAAATATATTAAAAATATAATATAAAAATAATGGAAAAAATTTATATAATATATAAAATTATATAATACAAAAATTTATATTTCGAATAAAAAAATATATATTCACTGGTAATGGAATAAATATATGGAACTCAATAAATAAATTTATTGACAATTTTCATTATAATAATATATATTATAAAGAAATTTCCAAATGCAATTTGATTTAATTATACATTTGAACTAATTAAAATTTTACGATTTAAATAATTAATTGTTCAAATAAAATGTAGATTTGAAATTCTTTAAATAAGATAAAGAACTTTGTGTTTATAATAATAATAATTAAATATCTAGTGAAAGTCAACGGTGATAAAAAAAAAAAATTATTTATATACCTATATTATTATATATTATGGAAATTCCTAATTACAAGTGCTACTACAATAAATATTTACATGGATGATTATAAATTTTTCCGACTTGACAATTTTTTTCTTTTTCTTTTTTTTTTTTAATCTACTCTTCACCAATGTTTATGATGATGATGATGATCACTCTTTACTTTCACAGGAATGTAGATCTTCTTTAGAATTGTATGCTTGTGAGTGTGATGATAGGATGGTACGTGAATTTTAATGTGAGTGCTAAAAAAAAAATGAAAAAAATTAATAAAGAATTTGTGAAAAAAAAACAAAAAAAATTATAACAAGAATTAAAATATATTCACTGATCTGACGGATGAGGCATGGCTGATATTAATCCCAAAGCAAAAATCATCACGAAAATAACCTGTAATTCCAAAAAAAAATATATTTTAAAAAATTAAAAAAAAAATCAAAATTTTTTCATATATTAGAAAAAAATTGAAAAAAGTTTTTTTTTTGGAAAAATTAAGAAATTACTTTTTTTTCGTAATATTAAATAAAAATAGAAAAAAAAGTTTCGTTGCTAAAAAAACCAAACAAAAATTTTTTAAAAAAGATTTTCCTCAATATTTAAATTAAAAATTATAATCTATAGTTTTAATTAAGGGGAGGGGCCGCCGAAATTTCAACCTTTCAAAATTGAGGCTATTTCAGGTTGTCAATTTATTTTTTAAGTTAATATTGAGTATTTAAAACTTTAATATACTATATTAAAATTAAATTAAATTGATAAACAATTAATTTATTAATAATTTTTAAAATAAAACTCGAAATTTTCAAAAACTAAAAATTTAAACTTCTGTCACAATTTTTATTGTTTTTCATTGCTGATTTTTTTTAATACACTTTTTTCAAGATTCTGAACAATCAATCGTATGGATTTTAAAAAAATTTAAATTTTTAAAAAATAAAATTTTTTCAAAATAAAAAAAAATACAAAATTTTTTCAAAATAACTTTTTTTTTCATTTTTAGTGAAATATGATTTCAGGTTTTAAAAAAATTTGTAAAAAAAAATTGTTACCCCTAAACCAAAACAATTATGTTTGGCTTCAATTTGATCAAATTATTCCTTAAAAATTCAACTTCTTCTACAATTTTTATTATTTTTTATCGGTAATTTTTTTTTGTAGGTTTTATTCATGATTCGGAATAATCAATCGTATGGATTTTGAAAAAATTTAATATTTTCCAAAAATAAAATTTTAAAAATAGTCAAAAAATGTTTTTTTTTTAAATTTTGACAATTCACAATAATTTGAGATTCAAAATAATATGCCAGAAAAAAAATCGACACCCTTTAACAACATTAATTTCAATGAGTTGAAATTTCACCGATCCCTCCCCTTAATAATATGGTATACATATATTGCACTTTTTTTTAATTAATATAATTATTAATTAGAAAAATAAATATAATTATTATTTCCCGAGAAAAAAAAAATTCACTGTTAATTCTGGAAGCTGAAGAAGTTAAGTATAATAATATATAATACACAAAAGAAAATTACAACCATATATAAATTTGATGTCTCGCGATTAACGACAAAGAGGTTATTGTTATTACCTCGTTGAAATAGACTAATTATAATGATTGAGAGTTTATCTAATAATTATATATATATAAATAAATATTTCCCAAGAGAGGAGAAGCCATATAGGCATGTTTTGCTATTTTCTCCAATTTCTCAAGTTTATTTACTACTACTTGCATTTCAAGTAATTGAAGAAAGTGCGCTTTTGATGCGATTAAAAATTTATAACAATTTTAATACATAAAATCATTGAGAGAGAAATTTCAAATCGAGTATATCACGTTTTTCAATATATTTATATAGTTATAAAAATATTATTTTTATAGTATTCAATTTTTTATTTTATTAATTTATATTTATTTTTTTGTGAAAAAAATAATTTTTATTAATTTTTTATTACAAAAAGCCATTAATTTTATTTGCGTTTTTAATAATTATAACTTCCAGTATCAAATTATAATTTAATTTAAAAAAACAAAAACAAATTAAACTGAAAATTTTTATTCTTATGCGCAAATATGAAGAAACGAGTTTGAAAATTAATTTATATAAAAAATAGTAAAAAGGTGCAAAAATTAAAAAAAATAATAAGAACCTGTAAAAATAATAAAAAAGTGTAAAAATTAAAAAATAAAAAAAATAATAGAAAGATGTAAAAATTAAAAAAAAATAAAATAAAAGTGTAAAAATAAAAAATAAATAAAAGAACAAAAAAATCCGAAATATTATTAAAATAAAAAAAAATTGACATAATACAACTTACCTGAAATCGAATATAAACCATATTTTGTATTTTTCTTTTAAAGTACCCCCGAGAAAATTGTTAAAAATTTGTCAAAAAAAATTTTTTTTTTTGAAATTGCTCTTGTTTTATCAGCGTGGGAATACGGTAAAATACTAAAAGGGAATTAACATTTTGCGGGCTTTATATAAACGTAAACATTTTCCGCGAGCAATGGAAAATAATATACATTTTTCCCAAACCCCACTACTTTTTCGACACACTCTCACTCTATCTCACTATTAATGCAATTATACATGCTTAAGAAGTACGCATTGTCGTAGAACATGTAGGAAGTGATTTCAAAACGATAAAGATATATTTTTTTTTCTATGAGTGTGTGTACTCTCAACGATGCTATATATATATATATACAGATGAAACTATACAAGAAGATAAACGCACCGGATTTATACAAATTATATTCAAAGATGTATAGGAAGTACTCTCACTTTTTCCTCTATTTCTCGCTCGATTAAAAATGAAAAATACACCGGAAATGATTAACACCGGAAATATTATGTATTGGCGCATATTATTATGCACTAATCACCGATTTTATAATTGGCTATTGATTTTGTTTCCCGCAATATATTTTTTTTTAACGCTTTTATAATAAATATATAAATATATATAATTATATATTATTAATTTATTATTATTATTATAATAAAATAAATAATTATTGTTAGTTATTAAAAAGAATAATAATTAATAATAATAATAATAATAATTTTATTTCCTCTCCCAGCATCCACAATACAAGGTTCGAGATACTAAGTACTAAAAATACAAAAAATTAATATAGTAAAAAATAATTAATAAATAAATATTTAATAATAAAAATACTTAATAATGAAAATACAGTTAACCCACGTATTAAGTATTTTTATTATAAAGTATTTTTATTATAAAGTATTTTTATTATAAAATATTTTTATTATTAAGTATTTTTATTATAAAATATTTTTATTATTAAGTATTTTTATTATAAAGTATTTTTATTATAAAGTATTTTTATTATAAAGTATTTTTATTATAAAATATTTTTATTATTAAGTATTTTTATTATAAAATATTTTTATTATTAAATATATATTAATGTTTCAAAAATTAACAAAATGGTAAAAAAATTTGAAAAATAAAAATATAAAAAATTACCGACCTAGAAATCTACCTTACCGACAAATGGTAAAAATTTTGAAAAATAAAAAATTATCGACATAAAAATCTACTTTACCAACAAATGGTAAAAATTTTGAAAAATGAAAATATAAAAAAATTACCGACCTAGAAATCTACCTTACAAACTGATGGTAAATTTCTTAAAAAACAAAAAAGATACAAATTACCTATATAGAAATCTACCTTACCGATTGATGGTAAAACAGTTTTTTTTTGCAAAATGAAAATATAAAAAATTGCCTACATAGAAATCTACCTAACCGAATGATGGTAAATTTCTCAAAAAAAACAAAAAGGTAAGAATTACCTATATAGAAATCTACTTAACCGATTGATGGTAAACAGTTTTTATTGCAAAATAAAAATATAAAAAATTACCGACCTAGAAATCTACCTTACCGAGAAATGGTAAAAATTTTGAAAAATAAATAATTACCGACCTAAAAATCTACTTTACCGACAAATGGTAAAAATTTTGAAAAATGAATATTTAAATAATTACCGACCTAGAAATCTACCTTACCAACTGATGGTAAATTTCTTAAAAACAAAAAAGGTACAAATTACCTATATAGAAATCTACCTTACCGATTGATTGTAAAACAGTTTTTTTTGGAAAATGAAAATATAAAAAATTGCCTACATAGAAATCTAACTAACCGAGTGATGGTAAATTTAAAAAAAACAAAAAGGTAAGAATTACCTATATAGAAATCTACCTTACCGATTGATGGTAAAAGTTTTTTTTGGAAAATGGAAATATAAAAAATTGCCTACATAGAAATCTAATTAACCGAGTGATGGTAAATTAAAAAAAAACAAAAAGGTAAGAATTACCTATATAGAAATCTACCTTACCGATTGATGGTAAAACAGTTTTTATTGCAAAATGAAAATATAAAAAATTTGCCGACATAGAAATCTACCTAACCGACTGATGTTAAATATTTGTAGAAAATTCTAGGCGTTTTCTTTACCATCAGTCGTTAAGGTAGATTTTGAAGTCGATAATTTTTATATTTTTATTTTTCCAAAATTTTTTACTATCTTGTTAATTTTTTAAATATTAAAATATATTTAATAATAAAAATACTTAATAATAAAAACACTTAGGAATAAAAATACATTTTATAATAAAAATGCTTTATAATAAGAATACTTAATAATAAAAATAATTAATAAGTATTAATAATAATAATAATGAGTAATAATTTACCAATTATTATTATTATTTATAAATTTTGAATTGTTTAAATACTACGCCATTGTTAGAAACAAAAAGAAATGCCGCACTAAAAATTGTTAACCCGATCATTTTTTTGTCTCATTTCTTGTGTTACTGTTTTAGCAATATTTTACATTTTGTACGCAAAATGACATAAACTTGCGTAACAATTTTTCCTATTTTATATTACGTGTTTCGATAACTGAAATATTCAAAACGAGAAACTTGATTACATTTAATTGTTCCTTTGTTTCAAATATATACATAGCTAAACTGCAACTAGGTTTCACCAATCTTGAATGAAAGTTAATTAATGATTTTAAAGTAAATTATTTAAAAAAGGTATATAATTGTTTTCAAATTGCTGATTAATTTTTAATCAGAATTAATAAAAGTTATTCTAGAAAAATAAAATTGGTTCACTGAAAAAAAATTTAATTCAAATACTCGATTACTCGACTATTATCAAATATAAATATTTTTATTTGTATCAAATCAAATTTATTTAATTCAAATAAAAATTATTTGGTTCAAGTAAATATTTATTTGATAATAGTCCAGTAATTGAGTATTTAAATCAAATAAATTTTTTTTTTGGTTTTCTATTATTTTTGTAATAATAATCTACGTACAATAATGTACTAAAATTAATAATTAAAAAAAAAAAAAAATAAAAAAACCGGTAAATTTTCTCACCCGGTCAACAACCTTGACATTAATAAAATCCTGAAAGTGAATCTCATAAGGTCAATTTCAATGTTAGGTTAACCTCGCAAAAATGAGAGAAATCCTCTTCCTACATGATCATCCCTTTCACTTTTTCCGTGAATACATTTTATAACATACAGGCTTTTCACTTGCTCCTATGAGTATATATAATGTATTGATTCAACAATACAAAAGCCAATTACAATTTTATAACTCAAGATTTTTTTTAAAAAGAAAAAATTTTTTTCTATTAGGTTTTTTTTCAAAAATATTTTTCCTACATTGAAACAACTCTATAATAGGCTATACTTATAGTGAAATTGCACATATTATGCAGAAATCAGATATACCATAATATTTTTTTTTTTTTTAGAAAAATTTATATCTCTGTTAGAAAATTATCGCAAATTGTATTTCTAAACAGAGAATAATAATGTTTCATTAAAAGAATCGACAAAATACCTATAATTTATAGTTTAATCGATAATTCGTTTAATTTGCAAAAAAAAAATTGTACATATGAAGAAAATAAAACTTTTTAAAGGACAATTTAATGATTTTTATTCCAGTAGGAAACATTAAAGAAATTCAGGATCATTTGATTTTATTTCTTTAAAAAAAATGTATGCTATATAATATAATATATTTTTAATATATAATATATATTCTATTATTATATAATATAATGTCATTTGTTAATTTAATTTTTAATAAAACACAAGAATTAGAAATTGTAAATGTTTTATTACAAAAAGCAACGCTGCAAAAGCAGAAATATTTACAGAAAAAGTATTCTATAAAAAATAAAAACAGTTTGGCGGAAACAACAATGTTGTTTATCACATCTTTTGAAACGACTGCGTTTCTCGTCAACACATTTTGTTCTAAAAGAAACAAGAACACAAAAAAAAACCGACAGTAACAAAAAAAAAAAGAATCATCAAAATATGCAAGCACTACGAAAATTACATGTAACAATAGCTTATTCAAGCAAAGTCAATAATAAATTATTAGATGAAAATTGTCAATCCTAAAAAAAATAATAATAAATTAATAAAACATCTAGAAAAAAGAATTTCTATTTTCAAATTTAAACAATTCCTCTTCCTAGATGTTTCATATAGAAACAAAAATTCATAGTGCGAATGCACTAAAATTAAAAAAAAATACAATCAAAATCGAGTCATACAATAATTGTTAAAATAGAACAGTAGAAAACAATTAATTTACTAAATTAATGGGGATGTTTACTAAAAAAAAATAACTTACATCTAAAATTGCAAAAACTCGAAAGTAGAATTTAAATCTAATTTCTGTTTACAAAAAAGTCTTTGAAGAAATTCTCTTTTGAGAGAAAATTTAATTTTACAAAATTATAAATTAATCTCTATGGGTAACCAGCAAATCCACCATGGCCGCCGCCTCCTCCTCCTCCTCCACCTCCAGAGGGTGCAGAGTATCCACCACCGAACGACGAACCTCCACTGTGAGCAATGGAGTAGGAATCACCGCCTCCAAATGAGCCTCCGTGACCTCCCGAGAATGATCCCCCACCCCCGTGACCTCCCGAGTAAGAACCTCCACCCCCATGGCCTCCACCTCCGCCTCCAAATGACGATCCATGTCCGCTTGAATATGAATCCCCTCCACTGAACGAAGATCCACCTCCATGTCCTCCCGAATAACTTCCGAGTCCCGAAGATCCGTGACCGCTGAAAAAAATATTTTTTTTTGTGATTTTGGATCCAAGGAATATTTTGAAAAGAAGAAAACCAAAAAAAAGAAAGAAGAAGAAAAAACAAAAAGATTTACCTGCTTCCAAAACCAGAAGAAAGGCCACTGGATGCGTAAGAATGGTCGTCACCTCCACCTCCACCTCCGTGACCACCGCCTCCATAACCACTACTTCCGAAGCTAGAACTGACTACAAATCCACCACCTCCTCCGCCGCCTCCATAACCACCTCCTCCGTGACCTCCGCCGCCTCCATGACCACCTCCTCCGTGTCCTCCGCCGCCTCCATGACCTCCTCCTCCCCCGTGTCCACCGCCGCCTCCATAACCACCTCCTCCGTGACCGCCACCGCCTCCGAAACCACCTCCTCCATGTCCTCCACCGCCTCCATAACCACCTCCTCCGTGTCCGCCTCCAAAACCACCGCCTCCTCCATGTCCACCTCCGTGACCACCGCCTCCACCTCCTATGTCACTGATTATAATATGTCCACCTACAATTGAAATTTAATAAATATTTTTTTCGTTCTAGTTAACCAACTTTGCTAACTGTTTAGGAAAATTTACCTCCGAATCCTCCTCCGTGTCCTCCACCACCACCGCCTCCTCCTCCTCCGTATCCTCCGAAACCACCGCCTCCACCGTGGCCTCCAAAATCATCTCCTCCTCCTCCTCCGTGTCCTCCGAAGCCACCGCCTCCACCGTGGCCTCCAAAATCATCTCCTCCGTGTCCACCTCCTCCTCCTCCACCCCCATATCCTCCGAAACCACCTCCTCCACCATGACCTCCGAAATCATCTCCTCCGTGTCCACCACCTCCTCCTCCTCCACCGTAACCACCGCCCCCACCTCCACCGTGGCCTCCGCCGAAATCACCACCTCCAAATCCTCCACCGAAATCATCGTGGCCACCGCCTCCAAAGCCTCCTCCACCTCCTGGACTCGTAAATTCTATGTGACCTCCCCCGCCACCACCTCCTCCTCCTCCTCCTCCATATCCTCCACCGCCCCCATGACCATGGTCATCGTGAGATTGAATTATTTTTGATTCATGGTGTTCTGGTTCTTTTAAATGTATTCTTATATGTACGCTGGAAAAAAAATATTTTTTATTTCAAAATTGTTCTTTACAATTAAAATTTTTGTTTTAATTATTTTAATTTTTCTTTTTAAATCAAAAATTTATATTTTTATTTATTTTATTACAAGTACAAAAATTATTTTTTCCAATACAATTTATTTAATTCAAATAAAAATTATTCGGTTCAAGTAAATATTTATTTGATCAATCAAATAAATTTTTTTTCAGTGTAATTATTATTATTATTATTATTATTATTCAGTGAATGCATTGTCCATGTCTTGTAAATATTTTATATTACAATATAATAATAATAATAATAATAATAATAATAATAATAATAATAATAATAATAACGAACGAACGAATAATAACGAATAATTAGCAATAACAATAATTTTAATATTTTAATTATTTTTTAATTTAATTTTTTAACACTCTTTAGTTTCATATAATAGTGATAATTTATTATTTACAATGTAATTCAAAATATTTATAAAATTGTAATTAAAAACTTCTAATTTACTTTTTCCTCATTATCTCTTTTTTTGATTTTTTTTTAATGAACTTTATATATATTACAATTTCCAATCAACAGGTGAGACTAAAAAACAACTAGTTTCTATAATAAATAATTTTAAAATACATTTTAGCTTTCACATTTTCATTTTACTATCCACACAGTAGTCGTAAAAATTCTTTATATATATATATATATATATTTTATAATCTTGCAATTTTATTCCGTTTCCAAATTGTTTATATAAAAAAAAAAGTTATTGTTAAAAAATAATTGCTTACTGTTCTTTCCCAAATGTGGCAGAAACAGTTGCTATCGCTGTAGCAAGTATTAGACATTTAAGCTGAAACAGAATGAAAATTTTTTTTTTTCTTTCATTGTCAAATTAAAAGTTTATTTCTCCCATAAAAAATGAAGATTACTTTTCCATTAAATATTTCAGTTTTTGTGAATTATTTTACTTTTAGGTGGAATTATTTATAATTCTTTATTTTTTTTATTATAAAATTCAATAATAATAAAAAAAAATACTCGATTTAAATAATATAAATTTTAATTTAACAATAGTTCTATATTTCTTTAATAAAACAAGAAATTTTTTTTTTTAATTTAAAGAAATCAATTTTTTTTTTGATTAATTTTGATTTAAAATAAATTTTAAAAAAATTTTTTTTTAGTTAGTTTTTAATTCAAAAACTTTTTTTCATTAAATCAAAGAAATTCTAAATATTCGTATATAGAGTTAAAGAAACATTTACTTAATTTAAAAATAAAAAAAAATCTTTTCAACAAAAGTATTTTTTTAACATATAAATTAAAAAAATAATTAAATCAATTTCATTCAAATGTATAAAACTAGGAAATTACTTTGAATATTTAATTATTTTATCATTATTAATTTTTTTTTATTTTTAATTATTTTTTTTTTATTTTTAATTATTTAATCATAACATAATTAAATATAATTAATAATTATAATAAATCATTAAATATAAAAAATAATTTAAAAACTAGTGGGAAAGAAAAAATTGTAAAACTTTGTAAAAAGTACACAATGAAAAAATAAAATCTATCTATAAAAACAAATTTAATGACACATAGAAAAAAATCTTTATCTGGAACAGAGATATATTTCTCTAGAATAGAGAAAATTTTCGCTGTTTTAGTAAAACATATCGCTGTTCCAGGTAAAGATTTTTTTCCCTGCATAATTAAATATAAAAAATAATTTAATTATATTATCACGATAATTTAATTATATCATAAATAAATATAATCAATAATTTAATTACTATTTTATATCATTATTAAATATAATTAAAATTTTGTGATGTTTTAGTAAAAAAAAAAAAAACTAAAATAAAAATAGTTTTTCAAATTTTTTAGTACCATAAAAAACAAAACAGAATTTTTTCTTCTGCTCTAAGAACGATTTCTTTGAATCAAAGAAATTCTAATATTAAAAAATTTTTAAAAAATACTTTTTTCAATTAAAAAAATTTTAAAAAAAAACATTTCTTTGAATCAAAAAACTTTTTCTTTAAACAAAATATAGTATTTTATCAATAAAAGCGAATATTTAAAATAACTACAAATAAACAATTTTTTTCTATACTAAAATAAAAAAAAAAATTTGAAATTCAATTTCATTTATTGAAAAAGAATCAACAGCAACGACAATAAAAAAAAAAGTAATAGTCCATCGTATCAGTAGTAACAGAGTTTTTGGTCAGACACTTCACTGTTCGTATAATATTACATGAAAACACATTTTAGTTTTTCAGAAAATTAAAAATAAAAATTTTTTTCACACTTTTAAAAAATCCAATCATTTTGAATTAATTTGTTTTTGAAATTTTTTTTGTTTTAATCACGATATAACAAAAAAAAAAAAAACATTGTTTTATTAGAAAAAAAAAAAGTTTTTTGTGTTTTGTGTGTGCTTACGGTGAGTTTTGGTGCCATTATGTCTCGTGATTGGCACCACCATAAAGTCAAGGAACTTCCTGACTTCCTTGTGATCCACAAGACAGACTTGAAGATACTGTCATATATATGTGAAGCCTTTCTGGCTATATTTATACTGTCTCTCTTAGGATTACCGGAAGTTCAGGTGGGGAACGGTATCGTTTGTGCGGTGAAGAACGTGTGAGAGACTTGGGTGAACGAGGAAATACTCGTCCAACGAGTGGTGCCCCAACGACCGTGACCCAGAGTCAAACAGAGAAATTTGCACTCTAAAGATTTATGTCTGTGCATCATATCATCTAAACACACACAAACACACACACCGAAAATGTAAATATTCATTTATAACAAAGAAATTCTTTAAATTTAATCTCTTTTTCTATTACATAAACACAACTAACGAATTCCTCTCAAATTGAGAATATTTTCCTCTTTATCATAGGAAATAATAAATTAAATACAAATATTCTTAATAATGTACTAAATATATTATACACAAAAAAATTCTTTAGTTTTTAACACAATTTTTTTCTGTTACATATGTTTACTAAGGAATTCTTCTCAAATTGAGAATATTTTCCTCTTCATCGTAGATAACAATAAATTAAATACAAATATTTTTAACAGCAGAGGAATCATTTAATTTCAAATGAAAAATATTTTTCCTATTATATTTGTATAGTAAATAATTCCTCTCAAATTGAGAATATTTTTTTTCTCCAATCGTAAATAATAATAAGTTAAGTAGAAACTTAATCACACACAAGTCCTTTACTATTCAACACAATTTTTTTTCTATTACATATACTATATACTAAGGAATTTCTTTCAAATTGAGAATATTTTCCTCTTCATCGTAGGTAACAATAAATTAAATACAAATATTTTCTATAGCCGAGGAATCATTTAGTTTCAAATGAAAAATATTTTTCCTATTACATATATATGTCCAGTAAAGAATTCCTCTCACATTGAGAATATTTTCCTCTTTATCATAGGTAATAATAAGTTAAATACAAATATTCTTAATAATGTACTAAATATAATATACCAAAAAAGTTCTTTAATTTTTAACACAATTTTTTTCTGTTACATATGTTTACTAAGGAATTCCTCTCAAATTGAGAATATTTTCCTCTTCATCGTAGATAACAATAAATTAAATACAAATATTTTTAACAGCAGAGAAATCAGTTAATTTCAAATGAAAAATATTTTTCTTATTATATTTGTACAGTAAATAATTCCTCTCAAATTGAGAATATTTTCCTCTTTATCATAGGTAATAATAAATTAAATACAAATATTCTTAATAATGTACTAAATATATTATACACAAAAAAATTCTTTAGTTTTTAACACAATTTTTTTCTGTTACATATGTTTACTAAGGAATTCCTCTCAAATTGAGAATATTTTCCTCTTCATCGTAGATAACAATAAATTAAATACAAATATTTTTAACAGCAGAGAAATCATTTAATTTCAAATGAAAAATATTTTTCTTATTATATTTGTACAGTAAATAATTCCTCTCAAATTGAGAATATTTTCCTCTTTATCATAGGAAATAATAAGTTTAATACAAATATTCTCAAAAGCAAAAGAATTTTTTGATTTCAAATGTAATTTTTCTTATTAAATGTGTACAGTAAAGAATTCCTCTCAAATTGAGAATATTTTTTTTCTCCATCGTAAATAATAATAAGTTAAGTAGAATCTTAATCACACAGAAATACTTAACTATTCAACACAATTTTTTTTCTATTACATATGATTTTCTAAGAAATTCCTCTAAAATTGAGATTTTTTTTTTTTTTTTTTTTTTTTTTTTGCTTAGGGACTATTGGGAAAATCTGTATACAGATACCTTGGCTTCCGCATGCCAAGGTTATGTGGGGTTGGTAAAAAAAAAAAAAAAAAAAAAAAAAAAAAAAAAAAAAAAAAAAAAAAAAAAAAAAAAAAAAAAAAAGGAGAACAATAAACAAAATAAGCTGGCGAACTACTACCAGCCCCGACCCACTAAAACCCGTCAACCCTTCTTGGGAGCCCTTTGATCCACCCTCGGTACCGTCGTGAAGACTTTTGCCTTCGAGGGTGGCGCTCCAACTCTGTCGCAAAAGCGACTTCGTCCATTCCTGCGGCCTTCCTGCGTTATCAATTTTAAAACAAAATCAATGTCAAGCGGAATCAACAGCACACCAGAAAAGAAAATAATAAAAAGTCAATAAATAAAATAAAAGTAAATAAAACAAAAGTCAAAAATAAAATTGTAAAAAGACAAATGAACAAACAAAATATAACATAAAAGTGTAAAAAGACTAAAATAAATAAACAGAAATTTGTAAAAAGACAATAAAAGACAAAATAAATAATAAAATGAACAAATAAATAAATAAAATAAATAAAAACTGTATACTGTTTATTACGCCTTTCTGCGGCCATCGAGATCCTTTCTCATCATAACAGAGATGATAAAGGTCTCGATGAGCCGCCAGTTTTCCTGGGACTGGATCATCAGCGCTACCATGTTCTCCGGTGTAACTGTAGTGTTTACACCGGTGAACATGGCCTGCCTCTCCAAGTCCCATTGACTGCAGGCAAAGAGGGTGTGCTCTGCGTTGTCCACAGGGAACTGGCAGTAAGCACACGCCTCACTATCTCTCTTCTTAAAGCGCTGCAGGTACGAATTAAAACATCCGTGACCTGTCAGCGCTTGTGTCAAGTAGTAGGAGACCTCTCCATGGTTCCTACTTAACCAAGTGGCGAGTGTCGGTATAAGGCGATAAGTCCATCGACCTTTTACCTCCCCGTCCCATCTTCGTTGCCATTTTTCGACGAGCCTGTGCCTCGCTTCGAAGCGGATGCGGTCCTTGCTGGGTCGATCTTCCTCTTCAGAGGAATTCGCCTCTTTGAGAAGGAGGATAATTTCCTCCCTCTCAAGCGCCAAAAGATCTGCTGGCGGGACACTTGCAAGGACCTGCACAGCGCTCGTAGATACTGTCCGATAAGCAGAGGCAATACGTGAAGTAATGCATCTCTGCGCGGACAGCATCTTTTTACAGATGGTTGAACATCTGTTTGTTCTCAGGGAGGGGGCCCACGCTGGTGCTGCGTAAAGCAACTTAGCGTGGGCGACACTCGCCACCAGTCTCCTTTTCTTCTCACGGGGGCCTCCAACATTTGGCATCACCCGTGCTAGATTAGCCGCACATTCAATCGCCTTGTTTGACGCCGTAGCCATGTGGTGATGGAAATTTAACCTTCCATCCAATTCCACACCAAGGTACTTTATCTGTCTCCTCCACTTGACCTCGAATTCGTCTATCACGATTCGTGGGGATGTATAACCACGTCTGTCTGTGACCAGCAATGCTTCGGTCTTTTCCAGGGCCATTTGAAGACCTCTGGTTTCCAGCCAGCATTTTGCTAGCCGCAGACATTCGTTCACCAATGTCCCCAGAGCTTCCGCCGAGTCGGCAGTGCACACGATCAACGCGTCGTCCGCAAAGCCGACGATCACCGCACCTTCGGGCAGGTCCATTCTCAGGAAGTCATCGTAAGATACATTCCATAAAAATGGTCCTACCCTCGAGCCTTGAGGGGCCCCACGCTGCATCTCTTCCTTGAGAATGCAGGTGTCTCCCTCGTAAATAACCCACCTGTCGCTTAGATAATTATCCATTATCCGCAACAGGTAGGGCGGTATACCCTTCTGTATCATCGACTCGATGAGATCTTCCCATCTCGCGGAATTGAACGCGTTCCGTATGTCTATTGCTACCAACGCGCAGAAGCTCTTCTTCTTATCTGGACCCAATTTGTTTTTCCCTTCTCTGGCGAGGTCCACAACTGCCTTTATGGCATCAACTGTGGACCGACCTTTGCGGAATCCAAATTGGTTATCGGATAGACTATTCTCTCCGGTCAAGTGAGATTGCATTCTCTGCAGAACCATGTCCTCTAGAAGTTTGCCCATCGTATCCAACAGGCATATAGGCCTGTAGGATGAGACCTTATCTAGAGGTTTGTCTCCCTTTCTTAGGAGGACCAGCCTTTGCCTCTTCCAGTCTGGAAAGAACTCTCCTCTCTCTAGGCAGCGATTGAAGATGTCCAGCAAAATCTGGGGGGAAACAACAATCACCTCTTTTAGGATCTTGTTGCTTATCCCATCGATTCCAGGCGCCTTGCCTGTCTTCAATCTTCTACCTGCTGCTTCCAATTCTTCAAGAGTGAAGAGTTCTTCCTCATTTAATTTCAAATGAAAAATATTTTTCCTATTATATTTGTATAGTAAATAATTCCTCTCAAATTGAGAATATTTTTTTTCTCCAATCGTAAATAATAATAAGTTAAGTAGAAACTTAATCACACACAAGTCCTTTACTATTCAACACAATTTTTTTTCTATTACATATACTATATACTAAGGAATTTCTTTCAAATTGAGAATATTTTCCTCTTCATCGTAGGTAACAATAAATTAAATACAAATATTTTCTATAGCCGAGGAATCATTTAGTTTCAAATGAAAAATATTTTTCCTATTACATATATATGTCCAGTAAAGAATTCCTCTCACATTGAGAATATTTTCCTCTTTATCATAGGTAATAATAAGTTAAATACAAATATTCTTAATAATGTACTAAATATAATATACCAAAAAAGTTCTTTAATTTTTAACACAATTTTTTTCTGTTACATATGTTTACTAAGGAATTCCTCTCAAATTGAGAATATTTTCCTCTTCATCGTAGATAACAATAAATTAAATACAAATATTTTTAACAGCAGAGAAATCAGTTAATTTCAAATGAAAAATATTTTTCTTATTATATTTGTACAGTAAATAATTCCTCTCAAATTGAGAATATTTTCCTCTTTATCATAGGTAATAATAAATTAAATACAAATATTCTTAATAATGTACTAAATATATTATACACAAAAAAATTCTTTAGTTTTTAACACAATTTTTTTCTGTTACATATGTTTACTAAGGAATTCCTCTCAAATTGAGAATATTTTCCTCTTCATCGTAGATAACAATAAATTAAATACAAATATTTTTAACAGCAGAGAAATCATTTAATTTCAAATGAAAAATATTTTTCTTATTATATTTGTACAGTAAATAATTCCTCTCAAATTGAGAATATTTTCCTCTTTATCATAGGAAATAATAAGTTTAATACAAATATTCTCAAAAGCAAAAGAATTTTTTGATTTCAAATGTAATTTTTCTTATTAAATGTGTACAGTAAAGAATTCCTCTCAAATTGAGAATATTTTTTTTCTCCATCGTAAATAATAATAAGTTAAGTAGAATCTTAATCACACAGAAATACTTAACTATTCAACACAATTTTTTTTCTATTACATATGATTTTCTAAGAAATTCCTCTAAAATTGAGATTAATTTCCTCTTTATCATAGGTAATAATAAATTAAATACAAATATTTGTAATAGAGGAGGAATCCTTTAATTTCAAATGCAATTTTTCCTATTAAATTTGTACAGTAAAGAATTCCTCTAAAATTAAGAATATTTTTTTTCTCCATAGGTAATAATAATAAGTTAAGTACAAATGTTCTTAATCACAGAGGAATCCTTTATTATTCAATACAATTTTTTTTCTATTACATATGATTTATTAAGAAATTCCTCTAAAATTGAGAATAATTTCCTCTTCATCGTAGATAATAATAAACTAAACTTAAATATTCTTAATAGCAAAGGAATTCTTTAATTTCAAACGCAATTTTTCTTATTGTTCATGTCCAGTAAAAAATTCCTCTCAAATTAAGAATATTTTCCTCCTTATCGTAGGTATAATAATTTTTTTTTTTTTGATCGAATTAATTAATATTCGAAACATAATTACTCGATAAAAAAGTCATTAATCATTTGTTTCATTCGTTATTATTTTTCGAAAGTAATTTAAGATCATTTAAATAAATTACTTTTACATATATAGTAATTAATTTAAATTATTATATTCAAATAAAAAAATGTGGTTGATTAAACAAATGATTAATTACTTACATTTAATTTTATTGGCATTATTATTGTTATTATTAATACCGAAAAATAATAATAATAATAATAATAATAATAGTAAATTTTTGAATTAAAATTTAACAGATTTTCTTTTTTTTACGAATTTTTAATTAACAAAAATTTTTAGTAACCGAATTTTAATTTGTCCTAATTTTTATTTTTACGAATTTTTCATTGATTAAATTTTCTAGGCACCGAATTTTCATTTGTCCAAAATTATAAATGGCCAAAACAAACAATTGAAAGAAAAGATTTTGGCGCAATTTTTCAAAATTGACCAATTAAAAATTATCAAGAAAATTGTGATTGGTCAATTTAAAAAATTGCGCCAAAATTTTTCAAATTGTTTTGTTCGGACATTTGTAATTTCGGACAAATAAAAATTTGTATAAATAAAAATGCGAAAAAATTAGAATTTGGTGAATTGGAATTTTTGTCATTTAAAAATTCAAATCGCAAAAAAATTCGCGATTTCAATAAGAATATTCTGTTAAATTAAAATTTTTCAAAAAAATAATAAAAATTCACGTAAATTAAATGACTAGAAAATAAAAATTCTGACAAAATAAAAATTCGGTAGCTAAAAAAATTTTGTTACATAAAAATTCATATAAAAAGAAGAAAAATTCTGTCAAATGTTAATTTGAAAAATGAAAATTCGTTTAAAAAATAATATTTCTAATAAAAAAATTCTTTAAAATGAATAATAATAATAATAATAATAGGGACACTGAAAACAAAAATTATTTGATTCAAATACTCGTTTACTTGACTATTATCAAATAAATATTTATTTGTATGAAATAATTATTATTTGAGTCAATTAAATGGTATATTTGTTTCAAATACAGAAATTATTGGTTCAAATACAGTTTTTTTAATTCAAATAAAAATTATTTGTTTCAAGGAAATATTTATTTGATAAGTCAAATAATCGGTTACTTAACTATATTATCCAATAAATATTTAAATAAATATTTATTTATATCAAATTATTTGTATCAAATAAATATATATTTGCCTCAAATAAATATTTATTTGTATATCAAAGAAATATTAACTTGTATCAAATAATAATTATTATTTAAGTCAATTAAATATTTGTTTAAAATACAGAAATTATTGGTTTAAGTATACAGTTTATTTAATTAAAATAAAAATTATTTGATCCAAATAAATATTTTATTGATAATAAGTAACCGATTATTTGAATCAAATAAATTTTTTTTCAGTGGAATTATTTTAATTAAAATAATAATAATAATACAAAACTAATCAAATGTTCCGTTTAAAATCAAAAATCGCAAAAAACAAAATTCAATAAAAAAAAAATAATTGAAAGAATACAGAAGCAAAATCTAATTTCTCTGTCAATTGAAAGATTGTTAAATGAATGAAAGAAAAAAAAACAAATGCATTTCTAGAAAGAAAAAGATCCTGTTTCTAAAACGATATATATATAAATAAAAGTCGTTAATCATGAGAGAGTGATTACAAGTCGGTGAGGTTATTTTCGTCATCGATTCGCGCATAAGAGTGTATGTCTGCAAAGTATATAATTGGATCTTTTGCAGGAGAGGATAAAGGAGAGAGTGAAATGAAAGGGCAAAGACTCCGCCGAGAGGGTCTCTCACGATTATATTCGACACATCTGCTCGCACTTTCTATTTCTTTTCCTCACACATATACAATATTATATGCGGGAGGTGTGATTATTACAATGTTTTAATATTTAATCGCTTAATTACTAATTATTAACGTGAATCTTATAATGAATATTGTCTGATAATTTCGCATATTTTTCATAAAACTTTCTTAGACGCGTAAATTAACAAGAAGCTTTTCTTGACGGCCTTTTTTAGTTCCTCTTCCTTATTATATTATAGAGAGGAAAAAGAAAAAGGAGAATCGTCTTTTATAATCTGAATTTAATTATCTTATATAGGGTGTGTAACGAATTGATCATATATATATTTCCGGAAGGAAATAATTTCTAATTGAGAGTCTGTTATCTTTTATTATATTTGTTATGCAAGTAAGTCGATAACCTTCGTGAAAGAGGGAAGGATATCAAAAACTTTTGTTCTCATTTTAATAATTAATTATTTATGTTAATTTCTTATTTAAATATAAAATCTTCCTTGAAAAAAAAATTATTAAATACGCAATAAATTCGTTACAATTTTTATATTAAGAATAATTAAAATTAATTAAAAATAAATTTATTGTGTTAAATATAAAAGAAAATTAATTTTTATTTTAAAAAAATAATATTTTATTAATAAAGTTACTATTTTTTACACAGAAAACAATTTTTTATCTATAGAGCAGCGATAAATTTCACTGAAACAGCGATATTTTTCACTAAAACAGCGAAAGTTTTCGTTATTCGGGAGAAACATATCGTTGTTCAAAATAAAGATTTTTTTTTAATAAAATAAATTTTGTAAGGCACATGAATTTAATTTTTTATTTTTATGGTTCAAATAATTATCAATAATTTATTTATTATAAATGAACAAAATTTAAGCAATGCACGCTTGATAAATATTTCTAATGCGTTGTCAATTAATGCAATTAATAATTTCCTATTACACAATATCATAATCGACATATATGACATTTGTAAACAAACAGGGTTGGGAAACAAGAGCCCAAAATATGTTCGTCCAAAGCAGAGTTGGGTAGGATTGAAATTCGCTTTGTCGAATATATTTTGGGCTCTTGTTTCCCAACCCTGTTTGTTTACAAATGTCATATATGTCGATTATGATATTGTGTAATAGGAAATTATTAATTGCATTAATTGACAACGCATTAGAAATATTTATCAAGCGTGCATTACTTAAATTTTGTTCATTTATAATAAATAAATTATTGATAATTATTTGAACCATAAAAATAATTAAAAATTTTCAAGTGTTGTGATTGTGAACTTAACTTAAATCTTATGTGATAAACATAAATAAAGGTTAGTGTATTTCATTTTATTTCGAAATAAATTTTTTCTTATTTAATTGCTCGCAATTTATAAGTTTTCGCTTCTCTTTTTCTTAAAATTCATAATAAAAGTATTTTTAATATCTGAATATTCAGTGCAGTGAATAAATAAATTTTCAGATCACTTACAAAAAGAATAATATATATATTTCCGCAAAATATCATTAATCATTTTCTATTTCAAGAAACGTAAAATAAAAAAAAAAAATTATGCACGAGAAATTCAAAAGGAGAAATTATGTATACGATAAAAGTTGTAGATAATTCATTTGCATTATTACTTTTATACTATATATGTAGAAGCATTCATTAAAATATTTTTTTAATTTAATTTAATTTTTCAAGAAGATTCTTTTTCCTAAATTGAATTAAAAGCAATTCTACAATGTTTTAATTTAGTTTTTAACTAATTTAATTTAATTTTTCAAGAATTTATTAAATTTATTGAAATTGCCATTTTTCCTAAATTGAATTAAAAGCAATTCTATAATGTTCTATCTGCTTTATAATAAAATATAAATTTTCATATTTATTTATTTAAAAAAAAATTTTTTTTTTAAATTCCAGTGGCTATAAATTTTTAATATATATTAATCTAAAGTGATGCCTTGAAACCACATTGTATTTCAAGTATAATGATTAATGGCACATTGCGGTTTAAGAAAATATATACTGACAAATCTCTTTACATCAAATCTATTAAATGACAAATGTATATATACTTCTGTTTTTGTTTATGTAATTCAAGTAAAATGATAATAAAATGTGTTTTTATTTCTTTTATAGCTATAATATATAATTCAATTTTACATATAAAAAAAATTATTATAATAATATATAATAATTATTATTTTTATTTATAAACAAAAAAATTTTTAATTGAAATTTTTTGAATTTCAATGGAAATTGTCATTTTTTGAAACTGTAAAAAAATTCTAATTTGTCTTTATTTAACTAATTTAATTAACTATAATATAAATAATAAAAATTAATTATTAATAATTAATTATAAAAAATATTAATATTAATAAACTGTATTAATTTAATTTAATTATTCTAGTTAATCAGAATTATGTTTATTTCAACCAGAATTTTTTTCAGTGTACCATCAAATAATAAAAAATAAAAATGATTAAATATAATTATAATTTAATAATAATTAAATAATGATAAAAATAATAAAATAATAATAATAATAATAAAAATAAATAATAATAATAATAATAAAACCATCACTGCATAGTTTTACTATACTAAATTATTTTATTTATAACTTCACCCAGAGACATAATTACTGTCTGACTAAAAACGCTGTTACTACTGATATTAGAGAAATCATTATATTTTTTCATAATTTCTATTTGTTACATTATTAATTATTAATTATTATAATATTAATTGTAATAAAATAACTCAAATTTTTCATCTATTATTTTTTAAATTAATTTAAAAAAAAAATTTTTTAAAGTAGAATAAACAAAATTTTTTTAAAGCATTTTCTCTCGTTTTATATTTATAAATGAAGTGTCACGTGACTTATTGTGTATATAAAAAAAAAAGTTCTTGACTGTCGGAAGTGTCATGATCTGTGAGAGCAAAAGATCACATTCAGTTGCATCTGAACTTTTGCGTCTCTCAACGCATACCTTTACTTTCTTATATTCTATATGACATCCTTTCCCTTTCACGCGGTTTTTGCCCCATGTAAAAAAAAAAATCCCTTGGAAAGTGACCTCAGGAATTTCCATAAAAATTCCATTAAATTTCCATGGATTTTCTATTAATTTTTTTCAAGAAAAAAATCTTATCAAATTTTCTTGGACTTTTCATATAGAAAAATTCCCTTAAAATTTTTGCAAAGACTTTCTATAAACTTTTCATAATATTTCAATATAGAATTTTTCCATAAACATAAATTAATTTCCATAGAAATTTCCATCATAAAAATTCAATCAAAAAATTTTCAATAGTCCTTCTATATGAAATTTTTCATAAAATTTCCATAGTTTTTCCATAAACATAAACAAATTTCCATGGAATTTCCATCAATTTTTTTAAAATAAAAATTCCATCATAGATTTTCCATAAATTTACTATGAAATTTCCATAGTTTTTCCAAGAAAATTCAATTAGATTTCCATGGAATTTCCATCAATTTTTTTTATAAAAATTCCATCATAGATTTTCCATAAATTTACTATGAAATTTCCAGTTTTTCCATAAACATAAACAAATTTCCATGGAATTTCCATCAATTGTTTTTTTTATAAAAATTCCATCATAGATTTTCCACTTTACTATGAAATTTCCTTAGATTTTCCAAGAAAATTCAATTAAATTTCCATGGAATTTCCATCAATTTATTTTTATAAAAATTCCATCATAGATTTTCCATTTTACTATGAAATCTCCTTAGATTTTCCAAGAAAATTCAATTAAATTTCCATGGAATTTCCATCAATTTTTTTTTATAAAAATTCAATCGTAGATTTTCCATAAATTTACTATGAAATTTCCATTGTTTTTTCATAAACATAAACAAATTTCCATGGAATTTCCATAAATTTTTTTTTTATAAAAATTCCATCATAGATTTTCCATTTTACTATGAAATCTCCTTAGATTTTCCAAGAAAATTCAATTAAATTTCCATGGAATTTCCATCAATTTTTTTTTATAAAAATTCAATCGTAGATTTTCCATAAATTTACTATGAAATTTCCATTGTTTTTTCATAAACATAAACAAATTTCCATGGAATTTCCATAAATTTTTTTTTTATAAAAATTCCATTATAGATTTTCCATTTTACTATGAAATTTCTTTACATTTTCCAAGAAAATTCAATTAAATTTCCATGGAATTTCCATCAATTTTTTTTATAAAAATTCCATCATAGATTTTCCATTTTACTATGAAATTTCCTTAGATTTTCCATGAAAATTCAATTAAATTTTCATTGATTTTCCATTTTTTTTAATAAAAATTCTATCATAGATTTTCCATTTTACTATGAAATTTTCTTAGATTTTCCAAGAAAATTCAATTAAATTTCCATGGAATTTCCATCAATTTTTTTAAATAAAAATTCCATCATAGATTTTCCATAAATTTACTATGAAATTTCCTTAGATTTTCCAAGAAAATTCAATTAAATTTTCATTGATTTTCCATAGAAATTTTATTTTCCATGGAAATTTGATGAAAGTACCATGAATAGTTGGAGAAATTTCTATGGAATTTCTTTGAAAATTCCTGGTGGCATTTTCCGCGGAAAATTTTTAACATAAAAGTTTACTATGCAATATTTATTTTTGTTTATTTGAAAAAGAAGACAAAAAATTAAGTTTTATGCAAAAAAAAAAAGTTTTTTTTTATTATTTTCAAACCAATTTTTTTTTATAACTTAACTAGGAAGATTCTGAATCGTAATTATATTACGTTCGAGTATGAAACGTGACGAGATGACGATCTAAGGTAATATTTTCTTTTAAGAGCAAGTTTAATGAGATGTATGGAAACTAGAATTGCATGTAATGGCTTTATTATTCAATAGAAAATGTCCCACTTAAAAAAAATCACTTGAATTTTTTTTTTTTTAAATTTTCTTATTTCAAAGAAAATTCAAAAAATTTATTTATTTAATTTTATGTTATGTTAATTTAATTTTCGTTGTTTATTGAAATTTATAAATTCAATTTTCTCTTCTTCTTTCAAAAAAAAAAAAAAAAAAAAAAAAAGTGTCATGTTCTCACAATTGTTTAATTCTAGATCTAGAGTTGATATAAAAAGAAGTGAATCTCATCAGAAAAAAAAATTCACAATAAAAAAAAAGCGTCAGTAAGAGTGGTGTATAATAAAATTAGCATCAAAGGAGAAAGTATATAAAGAAGAGGCAAAAGTTCACACGCACAGAATCACTTTTCTTTGTATACACAAAATATTCCGATAAATTTATATTGACTTTTTATTATATCTACTTTTAAGACTATACAATTACGAAAATAATGGATTTCTACACTTATTTTCAAATTATATAGTTTTGTAAACTTTTTTTTTAACACATTATTTAATTTTATATTTTCTGCTCCATTTTATAATATTATAAATATACTAATTTTTTTTTTTTTTGCATCAATCATATTATCGCTTTATTTAACGGTTATTATTTTTATTTAAATTTTTTATAAATTATTTAATTCCCCAATTTTCTTTTCTTTTAAATTTTTCTTAATTTTCTTTTTATTTTATTATGAAAAAAGAATGTAGATTTATAAAAAAAAATATATAAATTTTTCCTAATTATCATTGATTATTGGTTTTTACTGTTGGACTAATAAAATAAAATTTAAAAAAACAACAAAAAATTAATTTGATCAAACCACTTAATGGTATGATTTTCCTTTTAATATCGTTAAGTTCCTTATAAGATTAAATCATTTTTTTTTCTTTTACATATCAAAATAGTTATGTATGGCGAATTTAACATTTTTTTCGAATTTCCTATACTCATTTAATTATACTATATGGTTTGATAGGGAAATATTATCAATTACGAATTTATGAAAGTAATAATGGAGATTTACAGTGAAAGTCGGGTAGACTATAATGCCGCTGTAAATTAACGAGGAATCTGGTAAATCTCAGAAAGGTGGATCCGGATCTCACAGACAGAAAAAAAATAGATAAAGGAAAACAGGAACTCAAATATATATATATATATTTAAAAAAAAAATTTATATAAAAAATAAATAAATTTACAAAAGAAAAAACAAAAAAAAATAAAAATCTCCACTCGTTAAATAATATATAATTAATTATTAAATAATAAATAATTAATTATTAATTAATAACGCAAAATTAACTATTGGTTTTCTAGTATGAGTCCTAGAAATATTCCTAGAATTTTTTTTTTGCAAAAAAAATTATTTAAACAATTTGTTATAAACAAATAAACAAATTAGCAATTTTGTTTAAAAAACTACTGACAATTTTAAGAGAAAAATTACTACGAAAATATGTACGACGACTTTTTTTAAAAATCTTTATTATTGTATAAATGATATAAACTATTATAGAGAACGGGATCATTAAAATTATTTATAACAATTAAACAGTAATTTTTAAAAAAGTCAGATATATTTCCATAGTAATTTTTCCTGTAGAATTGCTAATAGAAAAAAAAATACAATTTATTTATAACAAATTGTTTAAACAAATTGTTATAAACAAATATATAAAAAAGTTATACTTATTTATTTTAATAGTTAATAATAGTTATTATTTATATTATAATAATTATAAAAATACTTTAATAGATATTTTAATAGTTTAAAAAAAATTAAAATTTATTTATAACAAATAGTTTAAAAAAAATTAAAATTTATATATAACAAATTGTTATAAAAAAATATAGAAAAAAATTAAAGTTAATTTTTCCTGTAGGATTGCTATTAGTTTTAAAAAAATTGTTTATTTGTTTATAACAAATTGTTATAAACAAATATATAAAAAAATTTATACTTATTTATTTTAATAGTTAATAATAGTTATTATTTATATTATAATAATATTTTAATAATCATTTTAATAGTTTAAAAAAAATTAAAATTTATTTATAACAAATTGTTATAAAAAAATATAGAAAAAAGTCAAAGTTAATTTTTCCTGTAGGATTGCTATTAGTTTTAAAAAAATTGTTTATTTGTTTATAACAAATTGTTTAAATAATTTATTTTAAACAAATATAGTAGTAAATTTTAAAATTGTAAATTTTTTTTTGGAAAACTATTACGTGGAAAATTACTTCGGGAACATGTATTTGATTTTTTCTCAATTACATTGTTGTAAATATGTTATAAACAATTATAAAACTAGTATTGAAACATTATAATTGTTTATAAAATTTATATAGCAATATAATTTTTAACAAAAGATATACATGTTTTCATAGTAATTTTTTCCGTAAAATTGCTATTAGTTTAAAAAAATTGTTGATTTGTTTATAACAAATTGTTTAAACAAATTTGATTGCAACAAATTTTTTTTACAACAAATTTTTAACGTTGAAAATTATTTTTCGGACTCATGATCCCAATAGTTAATAATTGTTTAAATAATTAATTATAATTTATGTTAATAATTTGTTTAATTAAACAATAATTGTTTGTCTGTACTAATGAATATTAATGGATAAATTCATAAATAAATAAAAATAAATAAAATTATATAGTAAATATAGTAAATAAAATTATTATTACTATTATTCTTTAATAAATAAAAAATACAATAAAATATTAAAAAATTTAATTTCCAAAACAAAAAAAACCAAAAAAGCAAACTTTGACAAATCAGTTAATTAAAATTAATGTTCAACTTAATTAATTTTTGTCAATTATCGCAAAATTTTTTTTTTTTTCGAAATCGAGTGAAAACATTTTTTTTTTTTTACAATAAATTTCCTTGTTTCGTGTATAAACATAAAAATCGCATCAAAATGGAACAAGATAAAAATTTGTGAAATTTGGTTTTTTCCATCAAGAAAGAGAGAAAAGAGACATGTCAAGTTCAGTTGAAAATAGCGACAACAGATTGAATGGACCGGGGCAAGCAATCGAAACGATTTTCTTGTTACAGACTTTCTAGACTTTCAAAGTATATATCTTAACCGGTTACTTGCTCGCAATTTTCATTATATATCTATATATGAGTGAAAGTATAAAGGGGGATGTTGAATCGGATGACCGTGGCATTCAACAATGATCTTTCGAGACGATGAGAACAACTATTATATTACTCTCACGAGTATATTTCTATATATATATATTAAATTCTAAAACTCATCGAATATCCAAAAACCGGTTTCTCGAAAAAAAAAAAAATTAAATTCACACTCAATAGTGAAATTGCAATCAAGATATATAATATATTTTTTTTTTACTGTCAATCATTTATATAGCCCACTTTGCACATATTCAAAAATATAAACTATTTATGAGACCATAAACTTGTCTGCAAATCATTTTTTTTTTTTTATATATATAGAAATTGATTTATATCGGATATTAAATTAATTTTTTTTTAGCATACGTATTTTTCCTTTTAGAATTTTATACATATTTTTATTTACAAAATCAAACGTCAACTTTCATAACGGGTCTATATTTTATTTATATGTGTAAAAAAAAATTAAATTATAAATAAATGAAAGTTTTTAATTGAAAAATGCCAATTGTTTCGTTTATTAATTTAACATTATCTAATTAATTATTTTTAGCTTTTAATGAAAATAATTTCTTTTTTTTTATTTAAAACACCAAAAAGGGTTAAAATGGGCACTAATTTTTCTTTAGAATTCTAAAAGAAGATAATAATTTTAATAATAATAATAATAATAATAGTAATAATATTAATAAAAATAATAATAAATATTATTACTATTAAAATTATAATTATATTATTATTTTTAGATATGATATTGTAATTATAAAATAACATTTATAATTTATGTACTGTAAATAAAAAAAAAATTAATTAATGTATAAATAATGTGTTAAATAAAACTAAATAAACAAAAAATAGAACAAGATTTATTTCCTCAGTCAATGGTTTAACAAATACTCAATTACTCTTACAATTAAAATATTTCTAATTATCACATATCGTACCAAACATATATATATAAATACATATAATTATTAACTAATTATAATTATCTGCTACAAGGAAATTATTATAAAAAATATTAATTGATTTGGTAAAAAAAAAATTTTTCTCTACGAATAAAATTTTTTTTAAGTTAGAAAAAAATTTATAATAAATTCCAAATTATCAATTAAATGTAAAAAAAAGTATAACATTTTTTTTTTAAAGAATTTCAAAAATTAAATCAAGAATTAAAAAATTTTTTTTTACAATTTTTTCAGTAAATATAAAAAGAAATTTTGTATTATAATTCTAGATTTATTTTACGTTTTTTTTACAACTAAACAATAAGTTGAATATATTTACAAAACAACGATATTGTTTTCTTTAAACAAAGTTAAACAATTATTTGATTCTTAACATTCGGAGACAAAAGAATAAATAATAAATTTTTAAACCAAACAGTATTTTTTTCTTTTTTTGTTGTTAATTTTACGCAAAAAATTTAGTTTTTTCGCAAAAATACTTTCAATATTTAAAAAATTTTCATTTTCCAAAAATTGGAATTTTAATTTAATTTTCATTTTCCAAATATTTCAAATTTTTGAAAAATTTCCGAATTTAAAATATTTTGAATATTCAATTTTTTTTTTACATTTTTCGAATACTTTAGGAGTATTAATTTACATTTCTAAATTTTATTTTCAAAAAAAAAATTGGATGGACAGTCTCTAAACAAAAATTAGTTCAACTTAACATTATTAATTTAAAATATAAAAATATAAATAAGCATTTATTTTTCTATTTAACTTTTGTATTAAAACAAAAAAAAAAAATTAATTAAAAAATTTTTCAGTAAAAGTGTGAATAATTTTATTTTCATTCGGATGATTAAAAATTAGATTTAGATGAAAATTAAAAATTTCTCACAGTAAAAAAATGGAAAAAAATTGACAAATTTTAGTTTATGTTATGTTAATTGTTTCCTACTGTAAGAAAATATTAATTTTTATTATAAAATACAACAAATATTAAATAATAAAAATAATAATAATTACAACAAATTAAAAATGTTAAAAAAATAAATTATTTACACTTTCACCAAAATTATTTAATCGAAATTTTTTTTTTTTTATTTAAAAAAATTTCCAAGTTGAACTAATTTTCATTTCTTTTTTTATTTCTTTTGTTCCTTAATAATTTTATCATTTTTTTCTCTTGGCATTGAAATATTTCATACAAAAAAAAAATAATTTCTCTTTAGTAGTGATGAAACAAAAAAAAAATAAATAAAAATAAAAAAAGACAAAAAAATCCGTTTCTTTCAAATAATTAATTAGATAAAACTAAAAAATAAATAATTAAGAATACGAAGATTGAATATTAGGCAAAGTTGCACTGCCAGGATTGGGAAATGAATAAACAGGACTATTTTGTATGGGCATTGTTCGAAAATCATATTCGGGTTCGACAATATCCTCCCTTACTGAATAGCCCTGATTACCCGCCAATGATGATGTCCATGATGAACTAGCGGGAAAACTTGATCCTGCAAATGATGATATTGGCAATTGTTGAATATTTTGTCCAACATGTTGTATATTGCTTCCATGAATTCCAGGAATATTTACAACACCCGGCCATGTTTTTGTGAATTCCTCAACTTTTCTATTATAATCGTCAAGTGATACACTGTCACGAATCACGACTCCTCTCGTGCTTCCTCCAATTTTTGGCGATGGTACAAAAATTGGCGTACTCGACGTTGTCTCCGATTTTAAAACTTGTGATGATGTTGAATAATCTGAAAATATAAAAAACAATTAATCAAAACAATAAAAAATAAATAATAATAATAATAATTTTAACTGAAAAAATTAAAATTATTAAGGTATATAAAAAAAAATTAATTTAGAAAATTAAAATTATAAATTTAATAAAGGAATGAAAAATAATTTTTTAAATAATGATTTAAAGCTAATTAAAATTTTCTTCTATTTATTTTTATCAATATTCAAAATAATCGGTTGTGAAAAAATATTTTTTGCATTTACTTTTAAATTCTATCAACTTTAAATGCAAATAAAAAAGAATTATAATTAAAAAAATAAAATTACTTTGTAAACGAAATCTTAATCAAAAAATTACTAAAGTAAAAAAAAATAAATTAAAAATTAATAAAATTTAATTTCTTACTAAAAATAATTACTAAGAAAAATTTTTTTGATAATAGAAAAAACCTACCATTGGCAATAATTGATTTTTCCTCACCAGCTGAGGCGCTATTTACATTATCCAATGAAAGTTTGTCGCCATAAGAAGCTTTTGCCAATGATCGTGAATTAAAAAGTTTACTTTGATCGTCAATTGTTTTTCCATTCAATTCAATATCATAGGATCCACTTTGACCGGGAAGAAAGGAATCTGTGTCACTTTCTGTTGTTAAACTAACGTGACTTGGATCTATCGGTGAAAATGCAGAATCCTCCGATGAATCCTTTGAAGAATGATTTTCCACGAAACTAAAAAATAAAATCAAAAAAATTAGATATTTTTTGTAAAAAAAAAATAATTTCTTTTTTTTAAAGACAAAATTTAATAAATTAAATATTTATAATCAATTAAAACGAGTTTTATTGTTTTTTATTTATTTCATAAATAAATTAATTAATGTTTCGTTAATAATGAGACCCTACTAAAAAAAATTTATTTACACAGAAAATTAAAAGGCATTAAAATAAGCTGCAACGCTTATTATTTTAATCCAATTTTGCTTATTTTAATACCAAAATGGATTAAAATAAGCAAAATTGGATTAAAATAATAAGCGTTGCAGCTTATTTTAATACCTTTTAATTTTCTGTGTATTTTCCAAATTTTTATAAAGTTTTTCTTTTTTAAATTATATAAAATATTTAGCTAATAATTCTCTTAATAAATAAATAAATAAATAAATAATTATTAATAATAATAATAATAATTATTATTATTTATTAATGAATTATTATTATTAATTTATTATTACTATTATTAATTAATTTATTATTAATTATAATTATTATCATTTATTATAATTATGAAATAAATAATAATAAAAAAAATTCCCGTTTATTGTGAAATAAATAAAAAAAAAAAAAATTATAATAAAAATAATTGTGTTAATAATCACAAAAAATTGTTAAGTATTAAAATAAGAGTGTTAAGTCTTTTTTGAATACTTTCCAATTTTCTGTGTTATAAACTTATAATTTTCGTATTTTAATTCGTAATTTTAAATATTAAAAAAAAAGTTACCAAAACATGTAATTTTCCGATAAAATACAATTTCTTCAATCGATGTTTAGTTTAAAGCTTCAATAACTATAATAAACGTCTAATTTGATTGAAATTTTATATCTTTGCAATGATTTTATCATTCACAGAATCTTATACTTTCTACAAAATAGAAGAAAAATAACTTTTAAAGTTACTTTCATCAATTTTCGAATTTAAATTTCTCAAATTTTTCAATTTTTAAAAATTCTTTAAAAATTTTTGATAAAAATTTTTATTTACATCTTCTATTTTTAAATACAAATTTTATCAAAATATATTAATAAAATATTAAATAATAATAATAATAATAATAATAATAATAATAATAAAACAATAAAAAAATAAATTTAATGTAATAAATATTTTTGAACCATTTTATTTAAATAATAATTGTAAATAAATGAAAGGCAACTCAATGCAAATAATAAAAATTTAATTAAAGAAATAAAAAATATGCAACAAAAAATTCACCTAAAACAGGTGAAATTGCCTAGTATATTTTTTTTCTAAAACAGCGAAAGTTATAGCTATTCTAATGAATCTTTACGTCGTTTTCAATATATATAAAATACTTTTTTTTATATAGAAATGAAATGAAAGTTAATAAAGTCAATTAAATTGGAAATATTCAAAGTAAACTTAATAATTAAAATTGTGATTTAAATAGAAATTTAATAAATTAAATTATTATTAATAAAAAATTTGACTGAAACGTTTTTTTATAATTTTGTATTAATTAATTGTTAATAAATTTATTATTTAATTTAAAAAATTGAAAAAAATGGAAAAATATTTAATTATAATTAATAATAACTAATAAAATAATTTAAAAAAAATTTCTCTATATCAATGATTAATAGACCGTAACTAATGACAGAATTTTTCTCTAATTTAATGATCAACACTTATAATCATTTAATAAATTAATTTTAAGATTCAAAAAGTATAAAATAAAAATTGCATTAAAAGTAAATCCTTAGCAGCTAATAAATATAAAAATAGAAAAATAAATTTGTTTACCCTTCCTTTAGAGGCACATAATTGCCTTTAATTTTATCATATGGAATATATCCGTGACCAAAGGAAATCCCATGACTTATGCCTTTTCCATGGGGTACGACAACATTATTAATTCCCTCGTGATCTTGATCAAAATCATCGCCTCCATGAGGTAAATAATTTCCTCCATGGCGAAATGCTGGTTTTCCATAAATAATACTATTTGGCCGATTATAAAGATGTGGATAATTGTCATCGGCTGTATAATGGGATTTTCTTAATGGGGGCGGTCTCATATGAGAGTGCCACGATGCACCTGGACTCCTTCTTACGTGACGTGGTATCATAAAAATTACCTTCCTCCTGAAAACAATAAATTTAATTAACATAAATAAATCAAATAATATCTAATAAAAAATAATTCAATAATTTATAAATTTTTATAAATTATTATAAATAATATAAATACAATATAAATAAATTATACCAGAGGATAAATAACAAAAATAATTATAAAATTTTTTTCCTTAACTTTCGAAAACTGGAAAATTAAAAAAAAATTTTCTTTTACTTACTCTGCAGCAATTGTCAGAAAACTACATGCTATTGATAGAAAAACGAGGAAAATCTGGAAAAGTGAAATTAATATTAAAATCCTTTTTCTTTATGAGAAACAATGATAACCAAATATTTTCTAAATCTGAATTAGTAAAAAATTTTAACTAATTTGAAAAAGTAATCGGCTTTTTTTCTGAAAATGTTAAATTTTACTAATTAGTTAGTAAAAAAAAACTTTTTAATATTAGTAGAATTTTACTAATTTTAAAGCAAAATGTCATTTACTAATTCAAAGTAGTTAAAGTTTTTATTAATTTAGATTCAGAGAGTAAATTTAAAATGCTTTTTTATAAGCATTAATAAGCAAAATTAATATTTTATTAATATTTCTATTTATTATTTAAATAAATAAATAAATAATTTATTGATACTCTCAATTTATTTTTTATTAATAAAAAAAATATTTATAATAATTTATAAAAAAATAAAAAAGTTATTAATTATTTATATTACATAAAGACCGAAATATTTATTATTTATTAATTAAGCTTCAGCCTTTCGGCCCAGAAGTGGACTTGGTTTAAGACAAAAATATTTATTACATTAAAAAAAAATTTATTTGATTCAAATAATCGGTTACTATTTTCAAATAAATATTTTTTTTGGCGAATAATTTTTATTTAAATCAATTAAAATGTCTTTGAATAAATAATTTTTGTATTTGAAACAAATAGAATTTATAATTGACTTAAATAATAATTATTTAAAAATATTTATTTGATAATAGTCAAGTAATCGATGATTTGAATCAAACAAATTTTTTTGTAGTGTACCGAAATCAAATTTAGCATTCGAAATTGATAATTCTAAAAAAAATTAACACAAAAAAACAAATGTAATTTTAACAAAATTTAATTTTCATTCGAAGCAAAGAAAATTTATTTTTCAAAATTTGGCGATTTACAAAATATAATATTATAATTATAATTTATAATAATTACACCTAGAGAAAAAATAAATATATTTGTCTCAGAGCTAAATAAATTAGTATTTGTTTCAAATAAATATTTATTTGTTGCAAATAAATTGTTATTCCTTTCAAATAAATATTGATTTGTTGCAAATAAATTTGTACTCGTTTCAAATAAATATTGATTTTTTTGCAAATAAATTTTATTTAATTTAAATAAAAATTTTAATTATGACAAATAAAATTTTTATTTACGCCAAATAAAAAATTTATTAGGCTCTGAGACAAATAGAAATATTATATTTGTTTCAAATAAAACATTTCTCTGGTTATTTTATAATAATTATAATTTGCAATAATATTATAATTAAAAAATTATGAAATATTAATAAATAAAGAGTATTTTTGTACAATTAAAAATAATTACTTTACTGACTCCCGTTTCTTTTTTTTTTGATAAAAAAATAAATAACACAATAATATTAACACAAAACTTACCGCAAGCCGCATGATAAAAATAAATAAAAATTTGAATACACAAATATAAACTTTTCACTATATTTATAAATAGATATATAACCGAATAATGTATCCCGTTCGGGTGATCCAGATATATTGCAGGAACCAAGACTAGGCATCTTCTCTTTTATACAAGATAAAAAGAAGACTACTGACGCTCTAGAATCTCCCACCATAACAGTTAATTTCTAACCGCAAGAATAACGACGAATATTGAACATTGAGAATGGGTGGGTATGACCTAGTGACGCTTATGATGCTTTTGCACCATCTCAACGCGCGATAGAAATATATATTTTTACTCTATAAAACACCTTGCATATTGTTAATCGTCAACTTTCTTCCAACATTACACCAATGAAAATATAGTCACAGTCTAGTAGTCCTGAAGCTACTACCCTTCACTCACGAACACAATACTACGTGCCATTAAATATGTACATTAAAAACAATATTTAATATTTCCCATCCTAATGTAAGAAAATTATTAATCAAACTCGACACTTCTTTGATTGCCTTCTGATTAATCGATTTTCTTTAATTTCCAAAAGGAAAGTGAACGTTGTAAATATATACAAACGTCAACGAACTCTATTTTCATTTTCATTTTTGACAAAATTATTGTAGATGATTTCAATCTCATTTTCGATTTCACATTATTACACATTTATACGTCAAAAAACGTATTGCAATGAAAAAAAAAATTATTTGTTTCAAATAATCAGTTACTTGACTAATAACAAGTAAATATTTCCTTCAATCTAATAACTTTTATTTTTGTCAATTAAATTTTATTTGTTTCAAAATAAAAAAATTATTTTTTTTTAAATATTTGATTGAAATAAAAACTATTTGGTACCAATACAAATTATTTGGTACAAATAAAAATTATTTTGTACAAATACAAATTATTTGGTACAAATACAAATTATTTGGTACAAATACAAATTATTTGGTACAAATACAAATTATTTGGTACAACTACAAATTATTTGGTACTAATACAAATTATTTGGTACTAATACAAATTATTTGGTACAAATACAAATTATTTGGTACTCATACAAATTATTTGGTGCAAATACAAATTATTTGGTGCTAATACAAATTATTTGGTGAAAAACAAATTATTTGGTGCAAATACAAATTATTTGGTACAACTACAAATTATTTGGAACTAATACAAATTATTTGGTGCAAATACAAATTATTTGGTACTAATACAAATTATTTGGTACAAATACAAATTATTTGGTACTCATACAAATTATTTGGTGCAAATACAAATTATTTGGTGCTAATACAAATTATTTGGTGAAAAACAAATTATTTGGTGCAAATACAAATTATTTGGTACAACTACAAATTATTTGGAACTAATACAAATTATTTGGTGCAAATACAAATTATTTGGTACTAATACAAATTATTTGGTACAAATACAAATTATTTGGTACTCATACAAATTATTTGGTGCAAATACAAATTATTTGGTGCTAATACAAATTATTTGGTGCAAATACAAATTATTTGGTACAACTACAAATTATTTGGAACTAATACAAATTATTTGGTGCAAATACAAATTATTTGGTACTAATACAAATTATTTGGTACAAATACAAATTATTTGGTACTCATACAAATTATTTGGTGCAAATACAAATTATTTGGTGCTAATACAAATTATTTGGTGAAAAACAAATTATTTGGTGCAAATACAAATTATTTGGTACAACTACAAATTATTTGGAACTAATACAAATTATTTGGTGCAAATACAAATTATTTGGTACTAATACAAATTATTTGGTACAAATACAAATTATTTGGTACTCATACAAATTATTTGGTGCAAATACAAATTATTTGGTGCTAATACAAATTATTTGGTGAAAAACAAATTATTTGGTGCAAATACAAATTATTTGGTACTAATACAAATTATTTGGTGCAAATACAAATTATTTGGTACAACTACAAATTATTTGTTGCTAATACAAATTATTTGGTGAAAAACAAATTATTTGTTACAACTACAAATTATTTGGTACAACTACAAATTATTTGGTACAAATACAAATTATTTTGTGCAAATACAAATTTTTTGGTGCAACTACAAATTATTTGGTGCAAATACAAATTATTTGGTACAACTACAAATTATTTGATAAAAATAAAAAAATATTTGATACAAAAAATGTATTTGATACAAATAAAAATTATTTTGTACAAATAAAATACAAATTATTTGGTACAAATACAAATTATTTGGTACTAATACAAATTATTTGGTGCAAATACAAATTATTTGGTACAACTACAAATTATTTGGTGCAAATACAAATTATTTGGTACAAATACAAATTATTTGGTGCAACTACAAATTATTTGGTGCAAATACAAATTATTTGGTACAACTACAAATTATTTGATAAAAATAAAAAAATATTTGATACAAAAAATGTATTTTATACAAATAATTTGTATTTTGGACAAATAAAATACAAATTATTTGGTACAAATACAAATTCTTTGGTACAACTACAAATTATTTGGTGCAAATACAAATTATTTGGTACAACTACAAATTATTTGGTGCAAATACAAATTATTTGGTACAAATACAAATTATTTGGTACTAATACAAATTATTTGGTGCAAATACAAATTATTTGGTACTAATACAAATTATTTGGTACAAATACAAATTATTTGGTACTCATACAAATTATTTGGTGCTAATACAAATTATTTGGTGAAAAACAAATTATTTGGTGCAAATACAAATTATTTGGTACTAATACAAATTATTTGGTGCAAATACAAATTATTTGGTACAACTACAAATTATTTGTTGCTAATACAAATTATTTGGTGAAAAACAAATTATTTGTTACAACTACAAATTATTTGGTACAACTACAAATTATTTGGTACAAATACAAATTATTTTGTGCAAATACAAATTTTTTGGTGCAACTACAAATTATTTGGTGCAAATACAAATTATTTGGTACAACTACAAATTATTTGATAAAAATAAAAAAATATTTGATACAAAAAATGTATTTGATACAAATAAAAATTATTTTGTACAAATAAAATACAAATTATTTGGTACAAATACAAATTATTTGGTACTAATACAAATTATTTGGTGCAAATACAAATTATTTGGTACAACTACAAATTATTTGGTGCAAATACAAATTATTTGGTACAAATACAAATTATTTGGTGCAACTACAAATTATTTGGTGCAAATACAAATTATTTGGTACAACTACAAATTATTTGATAAAAATAAAAAAATATTTGATACAAAAAATGTATTTGATACAAATAATTTGTATTTTGGACAAATAAAATACAAATTATTTGGTACAAATACAAATTCTTTGGTACAACTACAAATTATTTGGTGCAAATACAAATTATTTGGTACAACTACAAATTATTTGGTGCAAATACAAATTATTTGGTACAAATACAAATTATTTGGTACTAATACAAATTATTTGGTGCAAATACAAATTATTTGGTACTAATACAAATTATTTGGTACAAATACAAATTATTTGGTACTCATACAAATTATTTGGTGCTAATACAAATTATTTGGTGAAAAACAAATTATTTGGTGCAAATACAAATTATTTGGTACTAATACAAATTATTTGGTGCAAATACAAATTATTTGGTACAACTACAAATTATTTGTTGCTAATACAAATTATTTGGTGAAAAACAAATTATTTGTTACAACTACAAATTATTTGGTACAACTACAAATTATTTGGTACAAATACAAATTATTTTGTGCAAATACAAATTTTTTGGTGCAACTACAAATTATTTGGTGCAAATACAAATTATTTGGTACAACTACAAATTATTTGATAAAAATAAAAAAATATTTGATACAAAAAATGTATTTGATACAAATAAAAATTATTTTGTACAAATAAAATACAAATTATTTGGTACAAATACAAATTATTTGGTACTAATACAAATTATTTGGTGCAAATACAAATTATTTGGTACAACTACAAATTATTTGGTGCAAATACAAATTATTTGGTACAAATACAAATTATTTGGTGCAACTACAAATTATTTGGTGCAAATACAAATTATTTGGTACAACTACAAATTATTTGATAAAAATAAAAAAATATTTGATACAAAAAATGTATTTGATACAAATAATTTGTATTTTGGACAAATAAAATACAAATTATTTGGTACAAATACAAATTCTTTGGTACAACTACAAATTATTTGGTGCAAATACAAATTATTTGGTACAACTACAAATTATTTGGTGCAAATACAAATTATTTGGTACAAATACAAATTATTTGGTACTAATACAAATTATTTGATAAAAATAAAAAAAATATTTGCTACAAAAAATGTACAAATACAAATTATTTGGTACAAATACGAATTATTTGGTGCAAATACAACTTATTTGGTACAAATAATATTGATATGTGCAAATAATAAATATTTGATAAAGATAAAAATGATTTGTACCAAATAATTTGTATTTGTACCAAATTATAATTTGTATTTCTACCAAATACTTTGTATCTGTACCATGAGCCAAAAGTTTTGAACGTTCATATGAACGAAATTTTTTTTTGCAGCTTCTTTAAGTACGAATTTTATTACAAAATATTGTTTAAAATATCTAAAAAGATGTTATTAATTTAATAATTTTTTAATTTACATGGTTTTATTTTACATGGTCATCATATTTTTTAATAATTTATAGATTGAAAAAAATATTTCGTTCATATGAACGTTCAAAACTGTCGGCTCATTCTGTACCAAAGAATTATTATATGATACAAATGAAAATGGTTATACAGAAAATAATTATTTTATAAAATTAAAAATTCATTAGATACAAATAATAATTATTTGATAAAAAAAAATTATTAGGTTTTTTCTTCATTCTTTGGTATAAATAGAAATAAAAATTATTTGATAAAAATAACTTTGATGATAATAGTCAAGTAATTAATTATTTGAATCAAATTTTTTTTTTCCAGTGTAAATATAAATTAAATTTATTTCATATTTTCAATATTTCTTTTTATATATACCAAAAGCGGAATGTTTAGTGAAGAAATCTTACGTTTTGCTTACAAATATATATTTATACTCTCTATATATGTATACATATACATAAAAGAAAGGGAAAATCTAATGAAGAAATAAACAAAAGAAGTTGTTATAATTACTAAAGTGTTGGAAGAATTTGTCGATTGCTCGTTTCAGTTTCTGCACTATTGATTCCTATGTTTTTCTTTCCCCCCCCCTCGCAAAAAAAATTAGAGCAATAACTTTTACAAATAAAAACCATTTATCATCATAAATTTTCTTCTCTATACTTTTCTCCCTTATACACAAAATAATGCATATCTTTCACCACAAAGTTTTACAATGTACTATTATCAATTATTTGTCTAACTAGTTGTTACCATTTTTTTTGCATAAATTTAAAACTTAATTTGAGATAAAAAAAAGTAAACAAAAAAAATTTATAATCTTTTTTTAATTATTTATTTTTTGAAAAAATAAGTAGTTTTCTGAAAATAATTTCAAAATTACCGACATAGAAATCTACCTTACCGACAGTTAGTAATTTTTTAAAATAATAAATATAAGAAATCACCGTCATAGAAATTTACCTTATCGACTGATGGTAAAACAGTTTTTGAAAAATGAAAATATAAAAAATTACCTATATAGAAATCTACCTTACCGATTAATGGTAAAGAAATTTTTTGAAAAATGAAAATATAAAAAATTACTGACATAGGAATCTACCTTACCGACTGACGGTAAAACAATGTTTGAAAAATGAAAATATCTAAAAAATTATCAACATTTTGGGGGAAAAACTGTTTTACCATCAGTCGGTAAAGTAGATTCCTATGTTGGTAATTTTTATATTTTCGAAAAATTGCCATCAGTCGGTAAGGTTTGTTTCTGTGTCGGTATTTTTAATATTTTTATTTTTTTTAATTTTTTACAATCTTGTTAATTTTTTAACCATCTACAGTGAAACCCACGTATATATTAAAAAAGAATAATAATTGTTATTGTATAACAATATATAATTTAATGTAAAAATAAATAATAAATATAACATAATATATAATATGATTTTTAATAATCATCCCGATTATTTTGCAATAAACAAAAATAAATAAATAAAGATTATTTCATGAAAACGTTAATCAACATTTGGATTGAAAAATTATTTCTTCAAATCAAAGATAAAAAAAAACTTAATTTCACTGAAAATTGTAAGCGCGTGTGCAAAGTGCATGTGTTACGCTCCACATAAATCACGGTTTCTCAATTACGTGTTCAACTTCTTTGAATATATATATATATATATATATATATATATATTATTATTATTATTAAAAAATGTGGATATCAATCATAATTATGTTTTAACCCATCTCACATTAAACAAATATCTTATTGGCATAAATGTGTATTATTTTTTAATTTGCAAAATTTAATAGTAAATTTCTCATCCATATATCAATTTTGTAAGGTTTTATATTATAATATATTATTATAATAGAAGAATTCTTTTCTAAAGACCATAAATATTTCATTATATATGAAATATTATATGTATACGTAAATATTAACGAAATGAAACAATTCACTTTCTAATGGATCACACAGATTGTATATATATCAAAAGTAAACAAAAAAAATCCTATTTCATTTAGCAAATTGTATAAATACATCAGGAAATTGAAAATAAGTAATAATTCTATCACATAGAAAATTCATATGAAAAAAAAACAAAACAAGTGTTCGGGATAATAAAAATTGTCGTAAACTTTAGAAGATTATAGTTTATGGAATGGCGAGAGTATATAATTTTATTGCATTCGTAAAAATGAAGTAATAAAAATATAACAACAAGAATGTGTTCTTCACGTACTTCCATTTTTTATAGGAGAACATTAATGAATTCAATAATTGAATTCGTAAACTTGATGGGGTGATGCCATTGTAACGAATGCTGAGGTTACGGTTGCTAAGGAAACTACTAACATGGAAACGGTTGCTATGAAAACAGTTGCTATGGAAACAACTACTATGGAAATGATTGCTATGGTAACAGTTGCTATGGAAACAGTTGCTATGGAAGCGGTTGCTATGGTTACGGTTGCTATGGAAACAACAATCAGAAACGGTTGCTATGGAAACAAATACCATAGAAACGGTTGCTAGGGTAACAATTGTTATGGAAACAGTTGCTATGGAAACTACTACCATGGAAACGGTTGCTATGGAAACAACAATCATAGAAATGGTTGCTATGGTTACGGTTGTAATGGAAACAACTACCATAGAAGCAGTTGCTTTGGTAACTGTTAATATGGAAACAGTTGCTATGAAAGCGGTTGCTTTGGTAACTGTTGCTATAGAAACAGTTGCTATGGAAACAACTACCATAGAAACGATTGCTATGGAAATAACTACCATAGAAACGGTTGCTATGGAAACAATAATCAGAAACGGTTGCTATGGAAACAATAATCAGAAACGGTTGCTATGGAATCAAATACCATGGAAACGGTTGCTAGGGTAACGATTGTTATGGAAACAGTTGCTATGGAAACTACTACCATGGAAACGGTTGCTATGGAAACAACAATCATAGAAATGGTTGCTATGGTTACGGTTGTAATGGAAACAACTACCATAGAAGCAGTTGCTTTGGTAACTGTTAATATGGAAACAGTTGCTATGAAAGCGGTTGCTTTGGTAACTGTTGCTATAGAAACAGTTGCTATGGAAACAACTACCATAGAAACGATTGCTATGGAAATAACTACCATAGAAACGGTTGCTATGGAAACAATAATCAGAAACGGTTGCTATGGAAACAATAATCAGAAACGGTTGCTATGGAATCAAATACCATGGAAACGGTTGCTAGGGTAACGATTGTTATGGAAACAGTTGCTATGGAAACTACTACCATAGAAACGGTTGCTATGGAAACAATAATCAGAAACGGTTGCTATGGAATCAAATACCATGGAAACGGTTGCTAGGGTAACGATTGTTATGGAAACAGTTGCTATGGAAACTACTACCATGGAAACGGTTGCTATGGAAACAACAATCATAGAAACGGTTGCTATGGTTACGGTTGTAATGGAAACAACTACCATAGAAGCAGTTGCTTTGGTAACTGTTAATATGGAAACAGTTGCTATGGAAGCGGTTGCTATGGAAGCGGTTGCTTTGGTAACTGTTGCTATAGAAACAGTTGCTATGTAAACAACTACCATAGAAACGATTGTTATGGAAATATCTACCATAGAAACGGTTGCTATGGAAACAATTATCAGAAACGGTTGCTATGGAATCAAATACCATGGAAACGGTTGCTAGGGTAACAACAATCATAGAAACGATTGCTATGGTTACGGTTGTAATGGAAACAAATACCATGGAAACAGTTGCTATGGAAACCATAAGAGTGTACGACGGACAGACGGACGCCAAAAAGCGAAACTATATTCAAAAGTTCCAGCCCTGATCCACGAAACCCTAAAAACGAGAATTTATTTATGAAACTATAAAGAAAAAATATTAACAATAATTTTTTTTATTATCATAAATTATATGACAACCGATTCTTGATTGTAACATCAAATAACAGAATTGACAATTGCGAGAATAAAAATAAATATACGGAAGTGTTTCCATAAAAATAAAAGATTTGTTTCGCTTCTATATATATATTTGATATTAATCATTTCTAATAACAACTTGAATTCAATTATTATTATTATCTATTGTTTTTAAAACGAAAGTTATGTGTATGTTAAAGTTTGGCGGGCAAAATGAAATTACAATGACTGACTTGCACAAACAATACATACACACACACAGAGAGGTGAAACCTTGTCGACCATGATCTTGATCTTGAACGTTCACTGACCAATGCAATAGTATATTGACTTCAGTTGAAAATAAAAAAATAAAAAATGATAAAAGGAGACAAGGAAGTAATAATCGCGAAAAAATTAAAACCACGCCCAACTATATAAATACAATAACATTATATATATATATTGTAGACAGATAATGAAGTATAGAGGCAAACTACCAAGAAAAATATAAGATAACCGTCTCTTAGATGGGTAGTTGTCAGTTCTTTTTTTTTTTAATTTTATTTTATATTCCTTTCACAATGTTAGATGTATTGTATCCATTAAATACAAAAGTTACCTTTCAATTCTTATGGTGGCTTATAACATAGTAGGATATATAAATGGAATACGGGAGAATATTAGACAGATTAAATTCAGAATTCGAGTCACGTGGAGTGTGTGGTTTTCGATTTCTTTTAAAATATATTTAAACGTGCTAAGCAGGACGATGTCGAGTATTTCTGTAAGTTTCGTCCAACAATCCTGTTACATTTAACAGTCTATTGTATTTTAATTAATTATAGTAAAATTGTAATTCTAATTCAATTCCAATCCGTTAGTTTCAAAAAGTTTTTTCTCCTCAAAGTATTAATGATTCCAAAATCGGTTTAAAACAAAGGGAATGATTATTCAACTGTTAAAATAATTTAGATTTTTTTTTAGTTTAAAAAAGTTACGGATTCAGTTAGTTTTGAATAAAAATTATTTCGAGAAATTTTGAAATTTGTCTTCGAGTCAATCAGTTTCTATCCGAATCTAAATTTTGTTTGTAAATATTATCAAAAAATTCTTTTCATATAATTCATCCTAATTAATCAGTTTCATTCCGAAGCTGAATTTTAATCTTTTTCTGTTATTTTATTGCAAATCGTTTCCAATCCAAACGTATTGATTTTGAATGATATTCGAAAGGATTCGGAAGGGTTAAACTACAGCATCGGAATAACTATTACTATTAATTAAGAATAATAATTAATAGTATTAATAAACAGAATAATTAATTAAGAATCAAGAGATTTTTAGTTACATATAAAAAAGTTAAGGATAAAAAAATTTTAAAGTACTGATTAATTTCGAACAATTTTTTCAGTTACTTGTTCTGCTTGTAATCGTAGCAACTTTGAATTTAACGGAAGGAGGCGGTGATGGTGAACAGTAAGTTTTCTTCGTTCATTAAAAAAACATTAACAAAATAATTATTCACACGTAAAGTGAAAATTTTTAAAAAGAAAAGAGTTTAATAAGAAAATTTACAGGGCAATCGACCACCATTTGAAGATAAAAATATGAATCAATTTGCTTGAACTAAATTTTTATAATTATATATTTAAAAAAAATTTATAAAATATTTACCAAAAGAAATCTATTACAAATCCAAAAAACGATAGTTTTGTTAATTAATATATATAAAAGAATATGCAAAAAAGGGTTTATCAAAATAAGAGCAATTTGTTATGTTCAAAGCCACTTTCGTTATGACACATCGTATTAAAAATTACATGCTTTCTATGATCTTTCCAATAAAAGCAATTGCTAAATTAGACCTGCTTATTAAACAGTTTTCAATATATAAAAAAAGTCACAATTTCTTGTCAAATCGAAAGTGATTTAATTTGTAATTGTCTAAGGAGATATAGTTAACTTTCTCCAGTATATAAATAAATATAGTCACATTATATTATAAAGTAATTAAACTTTCGTCCTCTAAAATACAAACATTTAATTTTGAGAAAAAAAAAGTTTATAATTTTAAAATTGAAGGAGGCGCACAATTATCCCATATAAAAATTATTTTAATAAAATTTTTATTTCAAATTATTTTATTAGAAATAATTTTTTTTTTTTTAAACGAATTCTCAATCAAATTTTTAAATAACAAAAATTCCAATTCACCGAATTTTAATTTGTGAAAATTTTTATTTGTACGAATTTTTAATTGATAGAATTTTGTAATACGCCGAATTTTCAATTGTCCCAAATTACAAATGGCCGAACAAAAAATCGACAGAAAGATTTTGGCGCAATTTTTAAAATTGACCAATTAGAAATTATAAAGAAAATCGTTAATTTTAAAAATTGCGCCGAAATCATTCTGTCAATTGTTTGTTTGGACATTTTTAATTTCGGACAAATGAAAATTCGGCGCCTTAAAAATTCATGCAATTAAAAATTCGGACAAATGAAGATTCGGTGAATTTAAAATTTTTGCATTTAAAAATTCAAACAAATTGAAATTCGACGACTTAAAAATTGGGACAAATGAGAATTCGGCGGCTTGAAAATTCGTGCAAATAAAAATTCGTACAAATGAAGATTCCGTAAATTAAAAATTCTGGTATTTAAAAATTCGAATCCTCTTAAAATTAATAAATAAATAAATAAATTAATATTCAAATATTCAATAAAATTTTTAAATGACAAAAATTCCAATTCACCGAATTTTAATTTGTTAAAATTTTTATTTGTACGAATTTTTAATTCATAGAATTTTGTGATACGCCGAATTTTCAATTGACCCAAATTACAAATGGCCGAAAAAAAAAACGACAGAAAGATTTTGGCGCAATTTTTAAAATTGACCAATTAGAAATTATAAAGAAAATCGTCAATTTTAAAAATTGCGCCGAAATCATTCTGTCAATTGTTTGTTTGGACATTTTTAATTTCGGACAAATGAAAATTCGGCGCCTTAAAAATTCATGCAATTAAAAATTCGGACAAATGAAGATTTGGTGAATTTAAAATTTTTGCACTTAACGGACAAAAGAAAATTCGGCGACTTGAAAATTCGTGCAAATAAAAATTCATACAAATGAAGATTCCGTAAATTAAAAATTCTGGTATTTAAAAATTCGAATCCTCTTAAAATTAATAAATAAATTAATTAATATTCAAATATTCAATCAAATTTTTAAATGACAAAAATTCCAATTCACCGAATTTTAATTTGTGAAAATTTTTATTTGTACGAATTTTTAATTGATAGAATTTTGTAATACGCCGGATTTTCAATTGTCCCAAATTACAAATAATGGCCGAACAAAAAATCGACAGAAAGATTTTGGCGCAATTTTTAAAATTGACCAATTAGAAATTATAAAGAAAATCGTCAATTTTAAAAATTGCGCCGAAATCATTCTGTCAATTGTTTGTTTGAACATTTTTAATTTCGGACAAATGAAAATTCGGCGCCTTAAAAATTCATGCAATTAAAAATTCGGACAAATGAAAATTCGTGCAAATATAAATTCGTACAAATGAAGATTCCGTAAATTAAAAATTCTGGTATTTAAAAATTCGAATCCTCTTAAAATTAATAAATAAATTAATTAATATTCGGATAAATAATAATTTTTTTAATTAAAAAAAATTGCTTTTTGTGTTATTTTCAGTCATCACATAATAATTCACGTGCCTTATCATGTAAAAAAAATCAAGCACACCCATACAATTACGAAGCACATTCATCACGGTGGTGGTGATAAATATGAAGTTCTAGGATATACAGTAGGTCAACCTATCAATATTGGTGGTCACGATGGTTTTGGTGGTCACGAAAATCACGGTGGTCATGGAGAATTTAATCTTCACGGTGGTTATGGTGGACAGGAAAATCAAGAAATTCACTATGGCGGTCATCATGGGGGTCACAATTTTGAACAAGTTGGCAATGAAATCAATCAGGAAGGTTATAATTTAGGAGGACACGAAGAATTTACATCTTATGGCGGGGGTGGTGGAGGAGGAGGAGGCCACGAAGAACAACAAGTATCGGGATATTAAAATTTTTCAATTAAAAAAAAAATATATTTTACCAGATAATGCCAGTTTGAAAATTATAATTAATTACAATTAATTATATAAATAGTAAAAAATTATTTCTCATTTTTAATTATACTTTTTAAAATATAGAAATAGAAACTAATATTGTGATATATAATTTCATAGAAATTGTTATTTAGTTTATAAGAATTTGTTATATTTTTTAAAAACATGTATATATATATTATCGAAAATAAAAAAAATTATTATTGATTTACATTTTTTTTTTTATTTATCCTACAATATTTTTTGTATACAATGTAAAAAAAAAGAATTCATAAAAAACTAAATTACTTTCTAATAAATCTTTATATTAGAATTTTTCGGAAAAAAAATCGACAATATTTGAAAATAATTATTTACAATTATTAATTACATACAAAATAATAATACATAAAAATTAATAATTAACACAAAAAAAAAACAAAATTGCACATAAAAATCTAAAAAAATGTTAATTATCTGACAATTATTTTTGAAGAAAAAATTCGCCTCTGTCCATTTTTATTAGTTGAACGATCTCTATGTGTGATTTCCCTATCATAATTTCCTTGATACAAATCAGAAATATGTTTATCATTTTCACTTTGTTCATCATTTTCCGCAAATTCGCCAGCTTCCTCAAATTTATCGTCATAAAAATCTTTTAAATTTTTCGTAATCAAATGTCCTGTTTCCGATTCGAGACCCCTTTTATATCCATTCTCATAGACATCAAATTGTTCAATTTCATTATTAGGAATATCATTAACATCCTCATGAATCGCATATTGTGGTGGATACATATAACCAGTTACATCTTGTCCAGCGTCATATTGTGAATAAACATTATTAGAATAATTAGGATTATCGTTTGGATTAAAATTATAATTATTCAAATTTGGATTCGAATTATAATTTGGCTGAGAATTATAATTTTGATTATAATGATCATTTGGATTCGAATTAAAATTTTGATTGGAATTTGAATTTGGATTAGAATTTAAATTTGGATTGGAATTTAAATTTGGATTATAGTTAGAATTATGATTATCATTCTGCAACGAGACTTCATTATAATAATCCTCTGGATTTATATTTTCATACGAAGTGGGAAAATATGAATCGTAATTATCATTTTGATAATTATTGCCCTTGATGCATTTTTGTTTATTGTGACCGGATTTGAAAATTTCGCCATTCTCTCCAATTTCTTGATGATTATTTTCATTATTGTAACTTGTGTAAGAATTCCAATCTTCAAAATTACTTTCTTCGTAGTGATTTTTTTTTGGTGGCTGCTTTTTTGGAGGCTCCTTTTTTGGAGGTTCCTTTGGATGATCCTTTGGCAGTGGATGAATGTGAAGAAATATTGTTTTTGTGTGAATGTGATGCTTTATAAATTCCGGAACATGAATTTTGAAATGGACACTGAAAATTGAAAAAAAAATCCTACTTCAGAAAATAGAAATCACATAAAATCAGAGAAACATAAAATTACATAATTACATAAAAAATAAATATTAATATTAAAATACTAAAATATTAATGCAATTAATTAAATTAATTATATAATTAATTTAAAAAAATTATAAAAATATTTCAATAATCAATAATAATAATTAAATATATTTACTGTGTTTTTCCTTCGACAACTTTCAGCATCACTTGCATCGAAACAAGAATTATTAAGGGTGAAATCCTCTGTAACTAATTTAAAAAAATATCACTTTTTCATAAAATTAAATAATTACAATATTTTTACTATAATTTAATTTGAAATTTGACTAATTGTTCAATAAACAATAAAAAAAAAATACAAATAAATAAATTTGTAATTTCTTTTCTTTAGATAAATTTTTAATTCAATAAATTTTTTTTTAACTTTTTCCAGATATTTTCATTTTTTTTCTAATTTTCAAAGTTATTTTTCCTCAATAAAAAATCGTTGCCATTATAAATAATTCGACCTGAATTTGTTCTAATGAAAATATCGCTTAATTTTATTTTTTAAATAAAAAAATACAAGAAAAATTTATTTATTCACTACACTGTTAATAACTAAAAAAAAATAAAAAACAAAATAAAAATCACATATTCACAAATTCGCACCATTTTAAATATATTTAGAAAAATTTGAGAAAATCCGATTGAAAAATATTGAAGAGTTCAAAGAACAACGTCTCAAGAACGATTGAACTGATCGAATGGTCTCTTGGTTTATAAGCTCTCTTTTTTTTACCCTTGACAGATCGATTCATAGATGTCAATTTCATGTCAACTAGCCGTGAAAGAATCTCAGATTGTTTACGGATGATGAGCACTTTCGCTATTTTGTTTCAATATAAAAGACACGATTTGCTTCATCACTTGTGCGATTAATGGAAACTTGAAAAATTGCGAATTAGATAAAGAAAAGGAAAAAAAGAGAGAGATGAAAATATCTCAAGTTCATTGTCACTAAATAAACTATTGTTTACAATGATTTTCACTTTCAAATATGACGTAAAAAATAGATTTTTTAAAAAGACATTTTTTTCATTTTCCTTTCATGTATATTTTTAATATTTATTTTTTTTGAATTTTTATACGATTTTGAAAAATATTTTCGAAAAAGATTCTATAAAAAAGAAAATTATATTACAGAATAATTAAATAATTCAATTTTTTTTCTTATTAAATTGAGGAAATTATAAAAAATAATTTCAAAACATTATATCTTGAATAAGCTAATAAATACGAAATAGACAAATATTTTAATGGCAAATAAAAATATTTATTGATATAAATAAAAAGAACCCAATCTATTTAAATAAAATATTTTTATAACGTCTATAAAATTAAAAAGGAAGCAATGATTTTATAAAATGAATTATTTATTATAATGTAATATTTGTTTTTAGATATGAATTCCTTAATACTTAGCTTCAATTATTGTTATGCATTATTTATTATTGTTAAAGTTCTTAAAACATTAACTAATCTTCTTTTTATTTATAGAAAAATTGTCCAGTGAAAGTGTTTGCTTTCTCAATTATTATGCATGTTTTTTTTTTTTTTTATTCTCCGACGAGCGTGGAAATTATAATTTTATTTTTCTTGGAAAATAATTTTCTCACCACGTGACACACAATATCACTATCAAAATTTGTTCTCACTGTTATAATATCGTTTTTTGTCATCTCACGAAAATTTGTTTCCTCAAATGTCGAGAGATTAAACATCTTGATAGTAAAAAAAAAAACACTAAATCATTGTTCTTGTGGAACAAAAGAAAAACTAAAATTTTTTTCGTATTTTTATATTAAAAATTATTATATAATAATAAAATGCTTGTTCTGTCCTTCTGTCCTAACTTGAAGTTGGCCTTTTCTGATTTCACGTGTTTTTTTGAATAGTAATCTTATGACGTGTCAAATTTTGACAATTATTCTTTTTCTCATTTTTGCCAAAGTTGTATAATTGTGTTTCCAAATTTCGGAATAAGTTTCTTTAAAATTCCAAATTCCAAAATTCGTTTACTAACGAAATTTTTTTTAAAGTTGTATATTGATTCAAAAATTGTATACAAATACAAAAAATTTATGATGAGAAAAAAGATGAGCCAGGAAATTTCGTACAAGATAGTAATTTGAAAAAAATTTATTTTTAAGGTACCAGGGGCCAACGAATACCTATTAAATATTAATTATAAAAACACAGGCCTCGAATCAACTTAAAGACACAAAAAGTCGTTTTAGTCGATTTATACTCCAAAAAAAGTGGATTTGTTTTTTATTTTAACAAAAATATTTTACAGATTTTTAAATAAAAAATTTTTTTTTTAATAATAATTCTTTTCGAAGGGTTAAAGTTGAAATTTTTAGAAATAATTAAATTTCAAAAGATATTGTTAATTTTCAAACAATTATTAAAATTTTACAGAACTAAAAATAATTTATCAAACAATTTTTGGAAAACATTTTTTAAATTTAATTGAATTATCAAAGATTTAAAATTGAGATTTTTGAAATTAATTGAAACTTTAAGTGTTTTGTAATTAAAATTTTAGATGATTTCACTAAAAATTTATTAGAAAATGCGGACAAAATACAATAATTTGAAAATCATTTTTAATTGAAAAATTGTTTCAGATAGTTGAATTTTCAAAGAATATTATTAAAATAGTTAAAAATAATTGAATTTCCTTAGAGTTATAATTGAAATTATTAAATTTCAAAAAAAAAATTTTCGATGGAAAATTTTAGAAATAATTAAATTTTAGATGCTTTTAAATTCAAATTATTGAAAATTCAATTAATTTTGAATTCAAATTTTTGAGAATAATGAAATTTTATTTGATTTTAAATTTGGAAAATAATTGAATTTCAATTCATTTTGAATTGAAAATTTTGGGAAATAATTGAATTTGAATTGAAATTTTGGATAATAATTTAATTTAAGTTCATTTTTGATTGAAAATTTGGATAATTAATTTTGAATAGAAATTTTAGAAAATAATTGAATTTTATTTCATTTTAAATTGAAAAGTTGGTAAATAATTAAATTTTAAATTGAAAATTTTTGATAATTATTTGATTTTTAATTGATTATGAATTAAAATTTCGGGTAATAATTGAATTTTAGTTTACTTTGAATTGAAATTTTTAAAAAATAATTCAATTTTATTGTGATATTTTTTTTTAATTATAAACAATTGTTAAATTTTATAAAAATTTTAATTGAAAAATAATTTTGATATAATTGAATTTGTGATGTATTTCATTAAAATTATTAAAAATAATTAATTTAGTGAAGAATCATTTTATACTAAAAAAATGTATTTTATTTACATTTTTTTCAAATGCAAAAAAAAATGTCGCATTTTATTAAAATAAGTCGATAAAAGTCGTATTTTTGAAAAAAAAATCGGAAAAAGTCGTATAATCCGAGGCCTGTAAAAATATAATTTTTATTATTATCATTTAATATGTAATAATATTCTAATAAATTAAAGGCTGTTTCTATTTCGCCCGCTCGGGCGAACTAATTCATTTCTGTTATTTCGCCCGTCGCGGGCGAAATAGATACGACTGTGTGAACTAGCTATTTCGCCCGTCGAAATGAATGTGTTTTAGAAGACGGGCAAAATAAGAAAAATATATTATTTCGCCCGTTCAAGATAAAATCGAGTATCTGGAAGACGGGCGAGTATATTATTTCGTCCGTGAAATGTTTAAACAAAAACGGGCGAAATAATCAAAATACAATATTTAGCCCGCTAGGTATAAACAGCTGTTGTATATTTCAATTTACAAACTAAAATTATTTTAACTTTTATTTTGCAATTTATGTTAAATATCATATATTTGATAAACAAATTTGATGGTCTCATTAATTTTTTGTGTTTCGATAAAAAAAAGGGTTTTTCTGATTTCTTTCTCAGCAGAATCATGGTTTTATATATCAATGTGAGATTATACTCTGTATAGTATATTCTTTAAATATTGAAAACGACGGTGCGTTGTTTGAAAATCTATTTGGTATCGAAAGTAGTTCATATGACATTCTTTATTTTGATTGTCTTCAATTTTATTTACTCGTTGAATTTAGAGATGCAAATATACAAAAATTTCAGAAATAGTCGATTTTTGAATTCTTATTTAAATTACAAAATTAAAATCCACAATTTTTATTACCAAAGTTTAATAAACAAAATTTTAAAAAAATTTTTTTTCATTTTTCATGAAAAAAATTTTTTAAAATGATTTTTTCAATTTTTAAGAAAAAATTTTTTGCAATTTTTTCGTCAACAATTTTTAATAGAAAAATTTATAAAAAATATTAAAAAATATTATTAATTATTTGAAAAAATATTAATATTTTTAAATCGATGACGATCAATTTTAATTGTTTTCGACTTCAACATCGTAATTTTCATTAGTTAAATTTAATAATTATAATTTATAATTTTAATATTAGATTAATTTTTTTATAATTTTAATTATATTTATTTACCATTACTATAAAATATTAATTTTTTTTAATTATTTAACAAGAGTAATTAATACCTCTATAAATATATTAATTTTTTTTCCAATACAATTTCTTATGATTAAATAATTATTATTCTTTAAAGTCACGTCTCAAAAACGTGTAAAATAAATATTTGAAAAATCTTCAAGTTAATAATTACAAACAAATTGTATGTTACAAATATTCTCAAAACTTTAATTAATAAAATTTTTTGAAAAAAAATAGAAAATAATTAAGTATTAATTTTAAGAATTTTTAAGAACTTTTTTTTTATTTAAATTTCTTCTATTTTATTAAACCAAATACTCCAAAAGATATAAATAAATAATATTAGACCTATACTCAGACGTCTTTTTTCTATCCATCTTATTTGTTATATTTAAAAACAGTAAAATTATTTTTTCTCATTATCTAAAAAACAGCTGTCTATAAACGGACGAAATAATATACTCGCCCGTCTTCCAGATACTCGATTTTATCTTGAACGGGCGAAATAATCTATTTTTCTTATTTTGCCCGTCTTCTAAAACACATTCATTTCGACGGGCGAAATAGCCAGTTCACACAGTCGTATCTATTTCGCCCGCGACGGGCGAAATAACAGAAATGAATTAGTTCGCCCGCGACGGGCGAAATAGCCACTCCGTAAATTAAATTATTATTGATAATATTAATCTTTAATTTCTTTATAAGAAACAATTAAATAGTCAATTTGGCGCGCTTGCGCGCGTTTAATTTTGCTAGTTAATTTATAATTAAAAAGTGTTTCAGTATAACAATTTTATTTTCGTCGTTTTGAATCACTATTTGCCTTTGGGATATAGATTAAAAACTGAAATACGATTATTTATTTATTTAAATTATTATTTGAATGGTTTAAAAAAGTAAAAATAAAATTGTTTAAATTTCCACTGATGTACTTTTTAGTTATTAAATTCTATTTAAAAGTACCAAAATATGGAGTTGGACTAACTTTTGTCCCGCGATTTTGTCCAATTTTTCCATTAAAGTTAAATAATTTTGGTATTATGGAAAATATTTAAAAACAAATAATTATCAAATTATTAATATTATTTATTATACAAGTACAGTGAGACAATAAAAATAATAACTGATTAAAATTCTTATGTTTATTATTATTATACAATAAAAAAAAATATTTTACTTTAGTAACAAAAAATTTTTGATTGATATTTTGTAAACAATACTTTTTTTTATCGGTCCAACAAAAGTTTTTTTTCTGTGTTAGCCAAGTTTTGGTTTATTCAAACAAAAATTATGTTTCGTACAACAAAAATTCACTACAAACTTAAATTTATGTTTTTGTTAGGGGCAAAATTATTTTTTTCAATTCACAAGAAAAAAATTCCTTTGCAAAAATAAGATTAACCAAAAATTTTATCGTCAAAATAAAAAATTATTATATAATTATAAAAAAATTTGTTTTCATTATTATTATTTTACTATTACCATTGGTTTTATAATTTATTATTATATATAGTGAAAAAATTTAGATAATAAAAAAATTTAGTTTATGCAACAAAACTCTTTTTTCTACCTTAATAAAATTTATTTTTGTCTCAAACAAATTTTAGTACGCTTAACAAAAAAAATTTTTGTTCACACTACTAAAAGTTAATCGAATAAAAAATTTTACTCCAGAAAATAAATTTGGTTAAAACAAAGAAAATATTTTAATTAAAATAAAAAAAAAAACAAAGAAAATATTTTAATTAAAATAAAAAAAAAAAAACAAAGAAAATATTTTTTCACATTGTAATAATAATAAATTACAAAAAATTAATAAAATAACACAGATAATAATATTATTTATTAAAGTGCTTTACAATAATGATTTATTGAAATACATTTTTCTAAGATTTTTTAATTTATTGTACATATTTTTTAAACAATTTTCTATACACATATTTATATTAACACAGCAGTGATACACAATATTACAAAAAAAATAACAACTTTGATTTGTACGAGGTGCTCACTATCTTTGGATTCGTTTCAATAAATTGTGAGAAATTTAATTTGACTAATTTTCCAATTTTCTTGTTTTTTTTTTTTATTTCAATAATTTCCTCCTCCTCCTCCTAGATAACTGTGACTGTTAGTTTTTTTCTCTTGATGTGGAATAATTTTGAAAATTGTGTGCGTATGTTTCACATTTTTTACACGATATGGTACGTGAATTATCACTTTCTTCCTGAAAAATGTAATTATTAATAAAAATTTAACAATTAATAATTTAAAATAAAATTAAAAATTATCTTTTATATTATTAAAATTAAAAATAATTTTCCTAATCATTATTTTTTTATATATTAACCTTATAAAGTTCAAAGTTTCATAATTATTTTACATGTAAAATTAATAATTTCTCAGTTTACAGAATTACTCAAAAATCATTTAGTTTAATAAATTAAATTAATAATTCAATTTATTAATAATTAATTTTGAATTTTTTTTCATTTCTTTGACTTTTGGTCAAATTAAATATTTTTCAAAAAAAAATTATTCTAATCCTTTTTTTATTAAATTAATAATTTATTTCACTTATTAATAATTAACTTTGAACTTTTTTCAATAAACTTTGAACATTTTTTTTCTACAAAATTTAAAAAAATAAATGATTTAAGCCTTTTTGGAAAAAATAATTAATTAAAATTAATTAATTAATTAATTTTAAAACACATACGCTTGAACTTCTTCTTGCAAGAGAATTGCCAACACCAACAATGCCAAACTAAACTGCAACTGGAAAAATAAGAAAGTTTTTAAAATTTTTTCAAACTTTTAAAATCACTTTTTATTCACTTACTAAAAAACTTTTTATATAAAAATTTAAAAAAAAATTCACAACAAATAAAATATTCTATAATTTGTTTTTTTTAATTACCAACATTTTTCATCTGACACTCACTTTTGTATTTAAAAAAACAAAAAATAAAAATAAAGTCAAAAAATAAGAATTTTCATTTTTTGAAGACTTTACACTTTTCTGGATAAATTTCAGCACTGGTTGATTTCCATAAGCACCTTACCAAGATCTTGCCGCTCATTTCGATCGAATTTCGTACTTTATTGAATTTGAAGTGTAACAGAAGATTCCTGGCAATTAAAAGAAGTACACTGAATCAAGAAACATCAATTTCTAGCTTTATATACTTTAAAGAGCAACTAGCCAGGCATGTCCAGTAACAAAGAAACTCCGCCCAACTTCACTTCTTTTCTGAGACTAAAATCAATTTGCAATTAAAAGCGCAAAACCCGACTCGCGCTCTAAATAACAATATAGCAGAAAATTTCTTTCCGGTTAAAAAAAAAAAGAAGGGAGAGGAACTCTCATTTTCTATAAATTTTCAGATTCATCCATTTTATTATAGAAAATGAAAATTTCCAAACAAATTATTATAGACAAAAATTAACATTGCTATTATAATTAAATAACACGAACTTAAAATGTATGCGCGCACTCTTCGTGAAATTATTTTTTTAATATTCATTATTTTTTAATTTTATCCGCTGATTAATTTAATTAAATAAAGGTATTTTGCTGTAACAGCGAATTTCAATGATAATTTTTATTTTTTTATTTTATAATTAAAAGTATGTAATTTTTAATTGTTTATAAATTTATATAGTTTTGAATTAAGTAAAAAATTAATATTTTGAAAATAATTAATTTTTATTAAAATAATATTTAATCACTATTAATAACCCTTATAAAAATTCCTTATAAGAAAATAATGTTAAAGCTGAAATGTTTTCAGTATAATGTTTTTTGTATAATATTTTCGCGATTATAGGTAATTTTTTATAAGAAATTCATTATAAAATTTTTTTTCTCAAATAATTATAAAAATATAATTATTAGAGACTCTGTAATGAAATCATTACAATCTTATAATTATGAAAATGTAATTATAGAAAATAAAATTTTTCACGTGCAAAAATTAAAATATTATAAAATTAAAATTACAAAAATTTAATTATATAAAATTACAAAACTATATATAGTTATCAGTAAAATACAAAATTTCTATAATTAAATTTTTGTAATTTTAATTTTATAATATTTTAATTTTTGCACGTGAAAAATTTTATTTTCTATAATTACATTTTCATAATTATAAAATTGTAATGATTTCATTACAGAGTCTCTAATAATTATATTTTTATAATTATTTGAGAAAAAAAATTTTATAATGAATTTCTTATAAAAAATTACCTATAATCGCGAATGAGCCAAAAGTTTTGAACGTTCAAATGAACAAAAAATTTTTTTGAACCTTCTTTAAGTACGAATTTTATTACAAAATATTGTATTAAAAAATTTTAAAAGAAGTTATTAATTTAATATTTGTTTAATTCACTGTTTTATTTAACATTGACATTATAATTTTTAATAATTTATAAATTGAAAAAAAAATACTTTGTTCATTTGAACGTTCAGAATTTTTGGCTCATAATCGCGAAAATATTATACAAAAAACATTATACTGAAAACATTTCAGCTTTAACATTATTATTTCTTATAAGAAATTTTCATAAGGGAATATTAATATTTAATTAATATTTTTATTAATTAATTTTTATTTGAATTTAAATACTTTTCATTTTTCTTTTTTTTTCATTAAAATTCAATATTATTATTTATTAATTAAGCTTCAGCCTTTCGGCCCAGAAGTGGATTTGGTTTAATACACAATTAAAAAAAGTAAAAAAATCATTAAAATTCAATAAAAAGAATGAAAGAATACGAAATGATACATTAGCGCATCAATGTAATGGAATATACAAAATTATTTATCTCCCGCGCAAGAAGTTATTAAATTGAAGGTATGAAGTAGTCAGATGTATATATTTATAAATGCAATTAAAGAGAGAAATCATAGAGAAATGGAAAGCAGAATAAGAAATATTGCGCTTCTTGGAGTGAAGAACCAGTGGAGCGTGTTTGACTTTTAAAATGTTTACAAGTTCAAGTTTATCAGATATATGCGTTTTTTTTTAAATTACAATTTTGTTTGCAATATTGAAAATAAAAAAAGTATGTATAATCTTTATAAGCATTTTTATTATGCCAAAAATCAATAATCAATTTTAACATAAATAAAAATTGGTTTTAATTTTTTAATTTGTTTTTTGAACAAAAATTAATGTTTAATTCAGCATTGTCAAAATAAATTGAAACATTAATTTTAGAATTTGGACAGACGGTAAAAAAAATTAATCTAGCCTTCTATTTTTTTGTTTTTAAATAAATAAACAATTTTTAAATTAAACAATTTTTCAGTAAAAGTGTTTGCAATTTTATTTTTAACACTTTGAATCAATAGTTGCATTGGAATAAAGATTTAAAATTTTTGACAGTAAGAAACTATTTTCAAATTTTAGGTTATGTTATTATCAACTGTCAAAGTGGTAATTTTTATTCAAATATAACTGTTAATGATTCAAAAGGTTAAAAATTGAATTTTTTACACTGCAATAATTTCCAAATGTAAATTGTGTTTTATTTATACATTTAAAAAAAAATAAAATGTCAATTTGAAATAAATATATCATTCAAAAAAATAATATATTTAAAATATAATGAAATTAAATTAATAATTAATTAATTAATAATTAATGTTTAATTTTGTTAATTAATAATTAATTAAATAACGTAAAAATTAATATATAAAAACATATTGCAAGTATTAAAGTACTTGTACAACAATTAAAATAACATCTAATGTTATAAAATAATCAACTGTAAATTAAATTAAAAAAATACAATATTTAATACGATTCGAAAATTTAAAAAAATATATTAAGCAACATAGTGACAAGATAAAAGTATCAATGAAATTATATTTTCAATAACTCCAGTTATTGTGACATTATACCGATTTCCCTACCTATTGCTATATTTAAAACGAAAAAACCTAGTGTAAACGATTTCCCGATTTCCCTACCTACAACTATATTTAAAGCGAAAAAAATCTGTTACGGATTTCCCTACCTATAGCTATATTTAAAACAAAAAATCTAGGGGTTAACGTCCCGGAACGTTAACAGGTTAACCGAGATCTAAGATCGAAAATCACTAAAATTGCTGAAAAGTAAATAACAAATTAGTACCTACCTAATTGAAATTATCAAAAAATTTGATTTCAAAATTTTTCATGCACTAACTTTACTTTTTAATGAAAAAACTATAGGCATTATTAATGAAATTAAAATTCATATAATGTTAAAAATCAAATTTTAATTTAGTTTTAAAAAAGAGAAAAATAAAAATTAAATTTTAATTCAGTTTTGAAAAAGAGAAAAATTACTTTGAATCAAAAGAAACATTACGAAAGATCAAATATTAAACAAAATAATACATAAACATATAGACAAAAAAGAAAAACATTGGCAAAATATAAAATTATGTAGTATAATAAACTTTACTACAAAATAATACATTGTACCAATGGCGTCACTATGTTGCTGTTCTCCTTCCCTGTTTTGTAAATTTTTATATTCATTTGAATAAATGTGATATATTTCGAAAAAAAAGAAAATTATGCCAACATTCATAAAATAAAAATTCTGTCTAAAAAATTAATTTTTAAATTATTTTATATAATTAAACTGTTAATTGATTTTAGAAAACTCAAACAGGGAAGGAATTAAATAAAAAAAAACACTCGCCGATCGGCGAATCCCACGTTGACGAAATTGACCCTTCCTCCTGGGCGAAGCGATAACGTTCCTCCAAAAGACTTTTCTTCATTTATCCTCTCCTATGGAATCACTGCACTGTCTTTAACACACCATATTTCAAAATCTCAATCAACACTCGGGAAATTTTAATAAACCGCACAACACTAGAAAACTAACAATTTTTCACGTCATCGAATATTAAATTGCTTCACAATAATCAAAACACTCCGCGCACTAATTTTAATTTACTCCACTCTTTTTATTAAGACTTAAAACAGATTTATTTTTGATGGACGAATAAGCTCAGCTAGCATCGGAAGGATAAATAATCGGTTCCCTTGTTAAATAATTTACATTTTGGTTAAAATAAGTTGGCACGATGTTATACTTACAAGCAACAAATTATTTTTATTCATATCTAATGGAATTCGCAAACGAATAGCTCAATATAAGAAAATAAAAATTATTATTCATCATTGAATGCACTTCTACTGAACAAGGGAACAAAAAATGGGCCTTCAAAACCAAACACTTAATTGCGTGTAGGTTGGCAGCTCCACTCTTGAACCAGTACTTACCCTTCCGAGCGCCAACGCCAGACTGAGCTCCGCTCGCGCCCCACTCACCCAACGCAAGAATCAGACTGCGTCCCATTGGCTGATGCGAGCGTCCAATGAGCGAGCGCGCTAGCGACGCTGTAGCGCGCACTCTAGCGGAGTATCGAAGAAACTTAATCGATTTTTACGATATATCGATTTATGAACCGCGCTTATTTAAAATCACAAATATACTAAAATATTATAACAGTAAAAAAAATTGAGAGGTTAATATTTCTATTATCTATATATATTTTTTTACATAATAATTATTATTTATATCATTTAATTTAGTAGGTAAATGATGTTAACCAGTGTTTGGCCTAATGGCTTTATTTATATTATTAATATATTACTGTTCTCTCAAAATTGTATTATATTTAAAGAATAAAAAAATTCAATTTTTACATTTATTGTTATTGTAACAATATTTTAAAAAAATTTCTATTAATTAGTTAATAAAATTATTTTACTAACTAATTTTATTAATTAATATAAAAATTTGATAATTCCTAACAAATATTAAATTATTTTTTTTAGTTTAATACAAATTATTTTTAATTAGAATGTTATTTTGTTATTTTTAATAATTATAAAAAAAAACTAAAAATTACAATTTATTATTACTATTTTTATTAATTTAGGCCAAAATAAGTATAAAATATAGGGTAATATATAAACGACCACCTTTTTTTACAGCACTTTTTATTTATTATATATTGTCATTAAAAATTAAATGTACTAATAAATAGATCTATTTTATAATAGAATATGAAAAAAAAATTCTATATTTATATATTCATTTTCTATTTTATTTCTGAATTATACGCAATTATATCGGTGACAATAATGTGTACTTTTTTTCGCAATAAAAAAATATACACTTTCTGTTCAGAATTCGATTCATATATATATAGAAAATGACTCATTTTTCGCACAATATGTTTTACATTGTCAATATAATAAATTAAAAGTATCATTTTTTTTTTTTTTTTTTGTCAAATATTATATAAACGAAAACTAAAAATAAAGTTAAAAATATAATGTAACATCACAAAATTATTTTGCTCACAAATATTTATAGAGAAAATTGTATATATATATAATCGTTGAGAACTAAAATTAAATTCGAAATTTATGAAAAAAAAATTTTTAAATAAAAAATTAAATTCTACGAATTTATAATTCGTAAGATAATGCTCACTTATAATATTATCATATAGATTTGTGTCCTCTGCATATATATTAAACTACATACATTTGAAAAAGAGAAGAAAACTTTTTACACAGTATGAATTAAATATACATTGGGATAAAAAATCGTAAATTATTTCTCAACTCTTTTTTTTCAGTTTATTTAAATTTTTTTTTTTGAAATTATCTAAATATCCTTGAAAAAGGAGCAAATATCGCATTTTCAGATCAGAGATTAAAACTACTAGTAGTTTTCACACATATATATGCTATATATATATATATATACTTTGGAACGAAAAAAAAACAATGACTGTTTATCAGGTACATTACGTGTCTTGAAATCTCACTTTTAAAATTTATATTTTGGAAATGACATGACTTTTGTGATTAATCTGTATTTTTTGCATTTTTCTCAGTTTGTGCTGATTAAAATTTTTTTTTTTTTAAAGAGGACATCTTTATATACAATACGACTTATAAGTCACGCAAATATTTCACTATTTTTTTCTATCCTAAAATCTTAGAATGTAATATCGTCTTTAAAGTTAAACATTCATAGTCATAGTTAGGTTTTGGTATATCTAATTTTTTTTTATAGATACACGAGCTTGATAATTCACAGTTTCATTTTCTCTCTCTTCCTTTCTTTCTCTCTCTATATATAATAATAATAATAATAATATATTCTTTTTAGGTAAGTGTCAATCGTACACACTTTCCTACAATTCAATAATAATGAAAATTAACTACTTACATTATCTTAAAATCAAATTTTCCTAAAAAAAAAAACTTATTTTTTCAGTAGTTATTTCATGAAGAACAATTATTATTTCCTGCAATCAATTTAATTGGAAATTGCACGATGTCTCTGAAGAAGGCTTTTTTTTTCTTGATATAACAAATTCCTCCAACTTCTAATATTGTGGATTTACCATTTATTTACAAGCAAAACTTGTAATAGTTTTAACACCCAGAAATTCTGACGTTATTAGACAGAAAACAAAATATTTAATTAAATTTAAAAAGCTGTACAATTATCTGAAAAAATTAATATCAAATATTATAAATTCAAAAATAAAAAAATTACAATCTTAATTAATAATAATAATAATTAATAATTAAATTAAATTATTATAATTTATAATAATTATAAAAAATATTTTTAAATGGTAACAATAAAATTCTATAAAATAGAAAATCTTACCTTTAATAAAAAGGGAAAAATTCTTACTCTAAGTGGCCAAAAACTTCTTGACTCGCAAACACGATATAAAGAAAGCCATCTTCATCTTTTTCGCGTTGATAAAGTTGAGCCATAGTCATACTACCACTAGCCATACACCTTTGATTCACCAATAAAAAGAATGCTTGTGTTGGATTTAGTTGCAATCGACGTCTATAAAAATTGTCATTATCATTTAATGCGCAATTTATTTCTCAGTCATTGTAAATAAGAAATTATTTGCGGAAATTAAAAAAATATCATTTTTATTTCAAATTACCATTAAAAAAAAAAATCCTTTGTAAAAGTACACAAGAAATAAAAAACTAAATTATTATTTTTTGAAAAATAAAAAGAAAATAAAATTTTATTTATCAATAATTATATAAAAATATAATTTTCAAAAAAAATTACCTTATAATTTTAATCAGTTCTGCAACTGGTAGATGATCAGGAACTAGAAATTTCGATTTATCCAAAAGTGGCAATAATTTTTCTGCATAATATCTCTCAACAATTATAGGAACTTTGTTTGGATGTTGTTTCTTTATGAGCTCTACATCAGCTACACGTTGTGCTAATTAACACAAAATTGCATATAATTAAAAAAACAAGTTGAATAAATTTTTTAAAAAAATTAATAATAAGTTTTTTGCTTCGATAAATAGTGATTAGTAACAAAAAAAAAATAAAAGATCAAAGGTTAACCTTTTTTTAGATTTTAATTTATCAAATAAAATTGATAATTCCTATTTTTATAAAAAGTTTTTTTCTATAAAAGAAAGTGAAATTTAATAAAATTTTTGATGTTTGGAAAACATTTTTTTTTTTTAATAAAAAGTTAATCATTATAACAGTAATTAATAGATAAGTTCTTTATTGTGCAATAAAACACAGCTTCATAAATCACCATTCTTCTCGATAAAATGTCACTTTCGGAATTACATTATTTGAAATTTTGAATATATTTTTCTCTATATTTAAAATCAATAACAATATCTAACAAATATCAATATTTTTTATTTAAATAAAAATCTCCTTTAAAAATAAATCAAATTCCTTAGAAATTAAAAACTAAAACTATTTTCTAAATTTTATTCTACTGACACTTTCTAGTTATATAGAGAAGCCTCAATAATTACTTAACTATCAAGACGAGTCCAATTTTTCAAAGTCAAACATAATAAATTAATAAAACAAAAAAATTATAATACAATCACAATTTATGAATAATTAATGACAATAAAGAACATGAATTATAAATTTATCAATAGTGTTTGATATTTATCAAAAGAAATTATTGCGTGTAAACTTTCTTTGTATATACAATTTTCCATTTTTCTAAGAAACGTTTTTTATAGATTAATGAATTCTATAACTCACCATAGGTTCGCCTTTCTTTAAATGATTTCATTGTCGAAGTCATTTTGTTTCTTTATTTTAAATTTATAATTCAACTTGTATTACGACTTAATTTTTTTCGATGTCAGCTGTGAAACGCAAGATTATTTGTTTTGTCAAAATAAAGCCTGTCTGACCTACAGTGACGCTTTTGTGAAAGTTAAGGTTAGGTTAGATAAGCGAGTAACTAGAGGGCAGCACTTGACATTGTCCACTTTCTTATAGTGGCAACACTGTTGCAAAAAAAAAAAAGTTTTGCAAAAAAAATAACAGTTTCATCAAAAATAAACAATACGTTTAATTATAACATGAATTTAAGTACATTTACATTTATTTTACAAAAAATAATATAAAAATTGTAGTTAAAAAACAAAAAGAATTTTTTTTTAAATTTCAAGGGCACTGAAAATTATAGCTACGTTCCTGAGAGTTAAATACCCTCGAGATGCGCATGCGCGTTATAAAAAAAATATTGTTTTGCGCAAGTGTAAAGCGCGTAATTGTTCGCAGCTATTCTTTTATTGAAAAACGTACATTACACGGTGACAATTAAATCAACATTAATTTCTTAAGTGAAACCGCGTTTAGAATGCTTATGAAATTACAGATTTATTAAAGAATTATATAAAATTTTTGCATTTAAACAAGAGAGAATTTAACCTCAAATTGAAAAAGACCGCCATAAATACCTGCCCATATCCTCCATATCAATAATATACGAATTCAGTTAGAATTATTTTCTAACAATAAAAATAATAAAAAAAATGAAAAGAAACAATTGCATCTCTTTTCTGAGAAAAATCACTGCCCTCTAGGAGCATCGGCCGTCAAGAATCGAATCGCGAAAAAGCAAAGGACCTTGTGTCTCGTCTCCCCTCTCCAACAATCCTTTTCCTGCTTTTGTTTCTCTTATATACCAAGTGCTTTAATCGGGGGAAACAAAGTAGAAAAAAATAAACATCAATAAAACATGGTGGCGGGTTTGTGTGTAACAAAGAAACAAAGTTTAATGTTAGTAAAGAGTGATATATAGATTCTCTTTCAGTCTCATGAGCATATACACCACGAGATGCATCCCCACCCCCTCCTACTTTCTACCAATTCTTTAGTAAGTTCTTTATAGTGAAACCTAAAGTTGGTGCGATTGACGTCCAGTGACAGTTTTCCTTACTTGTGAGTCTCTTGCGGCCAAGTTACATATACAAAATTTGTTTTGTGTTTACATGTGAATAACCCATTCTGACAGAAATCGATCTCAAATGTGAAAACAATGAAAAAATGAACAGAAAATCGTTGTGAAAAAGAAAATTTACACATGTGCACACATAGTGCCCTGTATGTGAATATTTTTCAGTATATAACGCTTTTACGGGAAGTTCAACCTCGTGTAAAATAAAAATTTCGTGAAAATAATGTCTAGTTGAATAAAAAAAGAAAAAAAAAGTGATAAAGAAGATAAGTGGAGTGAGTGAAATTTTTTTTAAAAATGAAATCCCTGGAAAGTTGTGTGGATTAATTATTGTGGCTGAGTTTATTATTTGGCGTCGTAGGAAAATAGAGGGGAAAAAGAAAAAAAAAGTGTAGCTGCATGGCCTGCAAGGGGAAATGCACCTCCAACGACAAGGATCGATCAGAGGTGAAAATCAAGAGGTTTTTCAAAGGGCGGATACAAATTCTCGGAATCGCATTTTTGGCGAAGAGGAACGACGACTACGACTGAATGGATCAGAGTCATCAAACTTGGCCGGTCTGGTGCCAACAACCTTTCAGCTAGACGGCTCACACGATGCGTTTGCTTTTCTACACGCTAGATTACAAAATTAGACGCTCGAAAGCTAGCTCAATTATAATAAATAATTAGAACACAAAAAAAAAAAAAAGTGACTAATCGTCGCCACCTTTAAAAGAGTCATAGTTTCTTTATCGTCGTGATTAAAACAGATCTTAAATATTTCTAGTCCTCTGCATTTACCAGTTTCATGAACTAATTTTCAAAAAATAATTAAGAAAATTTTTATTCCGGGGAAATTTTTTAAATAAGTTAAAAAAAAGTGATATAAATGAGATAACGTGACGGAGAGTGACGAAAAACGAGACTGAAGAATTTTTCAAATATATAGGTGATTAATTTAATTTTTTCAAAGAGGATACTCAAACTATGTCCTGCAATTTTGTTGAAGAAGGACGAGATGTAGGTGATTCTATTTCAAAGATAAATAATAATTTTACAAAAAATTTTAGTATAATTTCAAATCGAATTATTGCAAATAAAAAAAAGGAAGAGAAGAAGAATTTAACTTCAAAGAGCAAGGAAAATTCTTTAACGGTCAAAAAAGATTCTTTAAATAGCAAGATACATTTAAAGATCAATGAAAATTCTTTAAAGAGCAAAGAGACAGATTTAAAGTACAATTATAAAAAAGAAGAGGAAAAAATTTTTGTTACAAATGAAAAGGAAGCTTGGAAATTGGATTTAAATTGGACAAAAAATTTAAAACGTTTTTCAAAATTAGAAAGTTTAAAAGTATTTTCAAATTTAGAAGAACGATTAAGAATTTAGCATGGTGAGAGGAAAATAAAAAAAAGATCTCAATGGGCTCAAATGACAAGTTTAAGTTTAAAAACAATTGAGATGCCCCTTTCGAAACAAAATCCATCTGGAGCATCAACGCAGACTTACATCAATAATGAAAATAATCATTTACCACCATTAAAAGCCGGTAATATGGTTTTAAAACAGGGCGAATCACCTGTGATTCAATGGAGTCATGAGGAAGTTTATTTACCTGTTTTAGAATCAAGTACAAATAATAGCTTGCAAAATTTGACAAATAATTCAGAGAATTTAAATTTGAGTTTATGTTCACACGCAAGTCACACTAGCCATAATAGTCACAATTCACACAATTCGAGTCATAATTCAAGTTACTCGCAAACAAATAGTCAATCAAGCAGTCCAATGGTGAAGAATGGTCAGTCGGATGGGAATTCGAGTAGTGGAAAGCCAAAAACAATGGCAGTGACACCTGAATTAGTGATGAAACTTTATATGAATAAATTGACGGCATATGAGCATCATGAAATTTTTAATTATCGACAAATTTACTTTATTGGAGCGAATGCAAAAAAAAGACCGGGAATTATTGGTATGCCAAATAATAATGATTATGATAATGATCAAGGTTCATATATTCATATAATACACGATCATGTGGCATATAGATATGAAGTGTTAAAAGTTATTGGTAAAGGATCATTTGGACAGGTTGTTAAGGCATACGATCATAAAAGTCAAGAGCATATTGCATTGAAAATGGTGAGAAATGAAAAAAGGTTTCATCGTCAAGCACATGAGGAAATTCGAATATTAAGAAATTTACGTGAACAAGATAAGGACAATACAATGAATATTATACATATGTTTGACTCGTTTACATTTAGAAATCATATGTGTATTACATTTGAATTGTTAAGTATCAATCTTTATGAATTGATTAAGAAGAATAAATTTCAAGGATTTAGTCTTCAATTGGTGAGAAAATTTGCGCATTCGTTGCTTCAGTGCCTCGAAGCCTTGTACAAAAATAAAATTATTCACTGTGACATGAAGCCGGAGAATGTTTTACTTAAACAACAAGGACGAAGTGGAATTAAGGTAAAAATTTGAAAATTCAAAATTATTTTTATTCGAAACAATATTAATTTAAATTTAGTAATTTTATTATAATCTCTTTAAATTTTATACTGTGTGTTGACAAACAATTTGTCTTTCTCAAAAAAAAAAAATAAACAAAGATCGCAACCCTGCTAGACAATACGAAAAGTAAACATTTGCAAGGATTTTAAAATTTCCCATTTATTTTGTAGTTATAATAATTAATGCAATTAAAAATACTTGCAGGTTTTGCAATAATTTTCTATTTGTTATGTTATTTATAAAATGAAAAAAGAATAAAAATTTATAAAAACAATAATTTAAATATCTATAAATATTTTTTATAGCATAATATATTTGTATTAGGTATTTATATTATTATTTATGTTTCATAAATATTTCTCTCTTTTTTTCTTTTATTTATAAATAACACAAAGAACAATAAAATAAAAATATCTGAAACAATAAATAAAATAACAAATAATAACGTCATTATGTTTTATTTATGTAATTATGAAATATTTTATAGTTTAAAAAAATAATTATTATTGAAATAAATAAATAATAATTATTTAAATAAATAAATAAAAAAATAATTATTATTTAAATAAATAAATAAAAAAAATAATTATTATAATAATAGTAATGATAATATAATAATAATTTATAGGAATAAAAAATCATTAAAATTCACTTATTGACGTTAATTAAATGTAATTAACGAGCAAAAAAAAAAAATTAATCGTTTAGTTGTATTACTAAATTAAGTAAGGTCGGAAACTGATTCATTAAAATTCGGAATCAATTGAAAAAATATATATATATTGAAACAATGAGAAGAACAAAAGACAAACTATTTATTTTTTTCTCTATTGTAAACTTTTTGTTTGGAATTGATTTGACGCGCATTGTTTGTATAAATCTAATTAATCACGTCATACGCGATTTCCTGCTATTAATGATTTCCATTAAATTAAAGTGTATGAAATCATATTAGTGTAAAGTGTGAAAATAGACAAACAATCAATTTTTCAAAAAAGAGCAAATCATTAATATATTATAATTTATTATTTCTTTTATGATGCGGAAGTATTCAACGTTTAGCAATAAATTTTTTTTTTTAATTTCCACATTTACAATTAAATTCATTTAGTAAAAATTTTATTTTTATTATTAATATTATTATTATTATTATTATTATTATTATTATTATTATTATTGTTGTTATTATTTTTTTTTCATTTGTAACAGTTATTATAATTATTATTAAAATTATTTGTTATTATAAATAATTTTATTTAATAGCAAATTTTTTTTTTATTGAAAAAATTCAGATTTTCAATTTTTTGAATTAAAATCAAAACAACGATTATTATTAATTTAATTGGGAAATTTTTTTTTTTAATAAATTTAGCAACCGAATAGAACTTTTAATAAAACAGTGAATATAAATTAAAAAAAGAAATAAAACTATTTTATGTTTTTTGACCTGAAAAAAATTTTGTTTCAAAAATATTATTACAATGAAAAATAAATCTTTACTTTTTGACTTGAATATAAATTTTAAAAGCTTAAAATATATATATATATAAAAAAAAAATTTATTTTGCCTTCCATAAAATTTTACAACGTCAAATAAATAATGTACTGTAAATTTTTTAAAATCCTTTTTTCGGTTACTGGTTTTATTGTCCTTTTTTTTTGATGTAGAAAAAAATAATTTCCATTTTTTTTTTATTTTATAAATTTCAATTTTTGGCCCTTATATAACTCTTCCTTTTTTTTCTATCGTTTTTTATTTTTAATTTCAAGCATCACTGTACCACCTTTATTTCCTTTTAAAAAAAAAAAAAAAAAAAAGAATGAAAAAAAAATCGAATAGGTTTGGGGTTCTTTAATCTCTATCTTTTTCCTTTCATTTCTCGTCACTCACTAACAAGAGAAAAGATCCTCGCGGAAAGATATTTAATGATGTTGATTCAGCTATCTGTGAAAAGCTAAGTCGAATAGAATTGAAGAAAATTTTTGCGATTTTCAAAAGTTTTGATTTTTTCACCTCGGATTTTTTTTTACATTAAATTTATATAACTAAAAATAAATATTTAAAAACAGTTCCAATTTTTTTTTTGATAAGAAAAAATTTTTTTTTCTTTGGTAAATTTTTATCAAAAAATTATTTTTTTATCCGTCATTAATTTAAATTTAAATTTAGTTATTTGTTATTAATTTTCTAATAATAATTATTATTTATTTATTTATTATTTCTATTATTAATTTTTTTTATTTATTTTATTTTTATTTATTAATTTTTTTTTTGTTATAAAATAAATTATTTAACTATAATTAATTATTCTTTTTTTTTATTTAATTTTTTGATAATTTTCAATTTCTCATTTAAATTTGATTAAAAAAAAAAAATCAGTGACAATAAAAATTTTATTTATTTTTTGTTATTAAATGTTTGTTAGAGCAGTATGATTTGTAAAAAGGGTTTATTCACTCGAGACTGAAGTCATAAAATGACGCTCCAGATCTTTCACCCTTCTCTTTGGCATATGTAGAGTATATATATTTTTCCGATTTACGCCTTGATGTGAAAAGCTTTAGGAAACTTTATAGTAATATGTAAAAAAGCATCAGTGAGCCTTTGGAAAAAAAAAGAAAAAAAAAAAAAGAAAAGCATTTAAAGGGAGAGAAATGAAAATCGTTGAGCATGATAAAGAAGCATCAGGAACGGATCCGTAAAAATAGAAGTGAGAATAGGTTCACGGTATACACACTATTAATAGATTTTGAGTCAATATAGCGCAGCTTTTAATGTATCCACTCGCTATACAGTTATTGGAAATTTATAACACACAACTTGATGATGCAGCCTTGATGAGAAAAATCACTATAAGGCTTTTTCTATCATTAAAAAAAAATCGAAGTTTATCCCTTTCTTCTCCTCTCGCAGTTTCCTGATTCTTTTTAAAGAATTTGTCTCGTTAAAAATAAATTTTTACGCGCATATATTTTTTATTTATATTTAGAGGGGAGGGGGGGAGTTTCCTTTGTTATTTTTCTTTTTCTTTCGATATATTTTTTTTATTTTTATTTATTAAAAAAAAATATTTTGTTTGGTTTTCAAATTAAATTTTTATTAAAAAAAAAAAAAAAATTTACAAAGTTTCCTCCACAGGAAGCAAAAACTATTTTTTCTCTTTCCATATTTTCCAAAATATTTTTTCTCTTTCGTTTCTTTTTTTCCAAAAAATATTTTTTATTTTGTTTAATTAATCAAGATTATTTTTATTTATAGAAAAATATTTTTTATATTTCCAAAATAAATTAGAAAAAAAAACAATTTGGAAAGCAAAATTTTTTTTGTTTTTGCCTCTTTGGAAGCAAATACTATTTTTTCTCTTTCCATATTTTCCAAAATATTTTATTAAGCAAAATATTTTTTCTCTTTCGTTTTTTTTTCCAAAAAATATTTTTTACTTTGTTTAATTAATCAAGATTATTTTTATTTATAGAAAAATATTTGTTATATTTCCAAAATAAATTAGAAAAAAAACAATTTGGAAAGCAAAATTTTTTTTTTTTTTGCCTCTTTGGAAGCAAAAACTATTTTTTCTCTTTCGATATTTTCCAAAAATATTTTATTTTGTTTTATTTTTATTTATTAGGCAAAATATTTTTGAAAAATATATGTATAGAGAAAAAAATAGTTTTCTTAATAAATAAAAAATAAAATATTTTTTTGGAAAATACACGGAAAGAGAAAAAATATTTTATTTTTATATTATTTAAAAAATTAAATTAAATTTTTAGAATAATTTGAAAAAGCAACAATTTCACGAAACGCGAAAAGTGTCTTAATTAGAAGTAAATATCAGTCTACAATTTAATAATCACATTAAACACAAGAACATATAAGTTGAAATGACTCATAAATTTATAGGAAGCTTTGAGATAATTGTGAAAGCTAAGCCATGGCAGTTTTATGAACGTTATTACAAGAAATTATGCACATTGAATATTACCGTTATCGTATATAGAAAATTTTTTTATATACAGCATCCTTGAAATGGATAAACCGATGAACATCTGTTTCTCATTTCGATCTATATGTTCCTTGGTTATTTTTTTTTTTCGCAACAAAAGAAAACAAAATTTAAATTATTATCCATTTCTTTGATTTGCAGACAAGAGGTGTAAAAAATTTTTACTTTTTTGTAATTTAAAGGGGAAATTAATTTTTGATTATACTAAAAAAAAAAAAAAAAAAAAAAAAAAAAAAAAAAAAAAAAAAAAAAAATTCAAAATGTTTGATCTTAAAAACAAAAGAAGAAAAAGGTTAATACATTGAAATTCTTGTGGTTAATAAAATTGCCATTTTTCGTCACATAAAAGATATGTTTATAAAATGTAACGGTTTATTTTCTGGCCATGAACTTCTGATAAAATTTTTTCTTTCATAAATCCTTATGTTGAGGTTTTTACTTTTTTTTATGATTCATAAAGTCGTTGACTTTATTCTCATTTGGGATTTTTTTGTTAGATTCTTTGTTTGTTTCTTTTTTATTGAATAATTTTATTCAACAAATTTTTTATTAATAAATAAATAATAAAAATAATATTAATAAAATAAAATTGAAATTTTATATTCTTATTATATTTTTTATTTTTATTATTGTTTATTATAAAAATGGTTCATTATCAGAAAATAGATTTTGGAGTAGAAGAAAAAATTTAATTTTGAAACTATTTCCGGTAGCCCGATGAAAATTGAATTCCACATGATAAAAAGAAAACCATTTAATATTTTCTGATAAAAAAAAATATATTCATTTTTTTCCGATTATTTATGAATTTATGCTATCAGTCTCGAAGAGTTAATTAAAACTTTTGTTATAGAGACTCGTGTTACGAGATAATTAGAGATTGCAAAAAAAGAAAAAAAAAGTCAATGACATTTCTTTTCTTTTTTTTTGCATTTCTTGTTCCACTTTTACGATTGTTTATTATTACATAAAATTGTTTGAAAAAAATATTTTTTTTTCACAAGTGTTAACATCAATATTATAATTTTTGTAAATAATAAAGTCAATATTGAAAATGTTTCTCACAGGGAAAAAAATACACTTTATTAATTTAAATAGAAATTCGAAATTTAAATTTAGATAATTTTTTGAAATTTATTTTATAGTATTTTATTTATAAAATTAATTAAAATAAAATTAAAAAATTGAAATTAATTTTACTTTTTTTTTTTAATTATTATAAATTCGAGACTGAAATTTAACGGTCAATGACTATTCCGGTAGTAATAAAGTCTATGCATGAAGGGTATATGTGCGCACCTTCAAAGTGGCGTTATTTAGTGCAAATACAGGAAACAAACTACTTGTAATTGGAGAAACAAACTTTCTCAAGGCTGATTTTTATCTTGTGTGCAGTTTTTTTTTTTATTATTATTTTTACTTAGTAATGGAAAAAATGAGAGAAATTTTTTTGGAATTTATCAGTCGAAAAAAAATATTTCAAATTTTCGCTATTTTATTGGAAAAAATTATTTTAAACTTTAAAATAAATTAAAGACGAATGTGCGAAATTTTATACTTTGACCTGAATCTTTCATTTTTGATTTTAGAATATTTTAACTCATTTCATATATACGAATTCATATAGTCATAAGTCACGAAATTCAAATATATATTACAAAGTTCTATATCGATTCAATTTTGCAGATTGAAATATTATATTTACCAATATACAGATATTTGAGTAAGAGATTTCTTTTACATTTTTAACCAAATATCGACATTTTTTTTCCTTTTTCTTGTTGCTAAGGACAATAAGAGGACACGAGAATTTCTTATCAATTATTTTTGACAATTTTATTATTCTTGAGATTTTTTTCTAATTTCACAGTATTTTTTGTTACAATTTTTATTCAAATTAATTTTTATTCGAATGAATTTTTATTCCAATTAATTTTTATTCTATTAAATTTTTATTTAAATTATTTTTTATTCGAATGAATTTTTATTTCAATTAATTTTTACTCCTTTGAATTTTTATTTCAATTAATTTTTATTCGAATTTTCGAATAAATTTTTATTTTAATTAATTTTTATTCCAATTGATTTTTATTGAAATTAATTTTTATTTTTTAATTAATTTATTAATCCAATTAATTTTTATTCTATTGAATTTTTATTTCAATTATTTTTTATTCGAATGAATTTTTATTTCAATTAATTTTTATTCGAATAAATTTTTATTTCAATTAATTTTTATTCCATTGAATCTTTATTTCAATTAATTTTTACTCCTTTGAATTTTTATTTCAATTAATTTTTATTCGAATTTTCGAATAATTTTTTATTTTAATTAATTTTTATTCCAAATGATTTTTATTGAAATTAATTTTTATTTTTTAATTAATTTATTAATCCAATTAATTTTTATTCCAATTAATTTTTATTTCAATTAATTTTTATTCGAATAAATTTTTATTTCGATTAATTTTTATTCGAATGAATTTTTATTTCAAATTTCAATGAATTATTATTTTGATTAATTTTTTTATTTAATTCAAATTTAATTTTTGCAAAATATGTAATTTACGGCTCGAATTTGATATATATAATATATATTTAGGGATTATTGATGGTTTTCACATGTACATATAGTAGAAGGTATTGAATTTTTATTAATGGGTTTGAATTCTTATTGAATTTCCTTTGTCTAGTCCTTCACTTTATCTTCTTTTGTCAAATTCAATAAACAAAGTGTATAGGAGCAGAAAGTCGTTAACTCGAAAAGGGAATCTTAGTTTCTGGACTCTTTCCTACCCTCTTACATGGTTAAATGGAAAGCACATACCCCACCTGTTACTTTTAGACGTGAAACAAGTATTCCAATTAGAAGAAACCCTTATCGACTAACACGAAAAAAAGGAGAGAATTTTTTTTGATTTATGATAGATCACATTTATCATTTTTCTATAGATAAAATTTTTTTTCAATTATCTATTAGATATACAAAATTATGGATATTTATTTCGAATGATTTCCTTATCTAAATAATTGAGATTAATTAATTAATAATTAATTATTGAAATAATTAATTTATTGAACGGGTCTCGAATCAAAGTACATAATTTTTAAATTAGTATGTAAAAATCTGTAATTTTCATTTTAAAAAAAGTGGAAAATTTTATTTTGAAAAAAATTTGCTCTCAATGAAAGAATTTAGTTATAGAAACCAAAAAAAAATAGTAAATTTTAATAGAAAAGAAACGGAAAATTTGATTTTGAAAACAATTTCTCTGGATTAAAGAATTTTGTTACAGAAACAAAAAAAAAATAGTAAAAGGAAACAGTGAAAATAGTAAATTCTAATGAACAAGAAATGGAAAATTTTATTTTGAAAAAAAAATTATTTTCAATAAAAGAATTTTGTTACAGAAACAAAAAAAAATAGTAAAAAAGTATATTTTAAATTTTATCAAAAAAAAAAATGGAAAATTTTATTATAAAAAAAATTGTTCTCTATTAAAGAATTTTATTACAGAAATAAAAAAAATAGTAAAAATAGTAAGCGTAGTAAAAATAGTAAATTTTAATAAAAAAGAAATAAAAAAATTTTATTTTGAAAAAAAATTATTCTGCAAAAAAAAAAAATAGTAAAAATGGTAAAAGTAGTAAAAATAATAAATTTTATTTATTCAAGTATATTTTAATAGAAAATAAATAGAAAATTTTATTTTGAAAAAAAAAAATTGTTCTCGATTATAAAGAAAAAAATTTTATCATAGAAACAAAAGAAAAAAAAAATTGAATAATCGATTTTTCTTTAATTGAAGGGCAATGCTTTTTGTGTGAATTTGAAATCGTACACCGCGCACACCCCATTCCAAAACTTGTTATTCCATTTTGTAAATAAATTTAATTGTATAGACAACAGATATAGCATGTCACAGGAAGTAGCTAAACTCACTGAATAGGGGAAAAATTTGTCGAGGGTGCATAATGCATATTTCTATGCGTGCGAAAAAAGAATAACACACACGACATGAAAGTTTTTTTTTTTTTTTTGTTTCATGAGAAAAGCATAAACGGAAATAGTTCTTTTATGCATTTTCCCTTTTTAATTCACTTAATCTATACTATATCAAATTTTTTTTATTGAAAGAGAGAGGATATACCAAAAATGGAAAAATCAATTTTAAAAACTGAAATAAATTTTCGAATTTAAAAAATCATTTTTTTTATTATTTTCAAATTTATTATTTATTTATTTTATTTATTTATTATTATTATTTATTATTATTATATTAATATTTTATTTTATTTATTATTATTTATTAATATTTATATTATTTATTATTATTTTATCTATTTTTTATTATTTTATTAATTATTTTTCTATTTGACTTTTTTAAAACTATAAAAATAACGAGAGAGAAAATTATTTTGACATACTTAAAAAGCTAGATAAATTTTGATAAAACATAAAAAAAGAGAATTTTTCTCTTCCTCATCTCATATATATAAAAAGTCAGTGAACTTTTGCGACGGTCGTATCTTTGTGCTTTTTTACGAGTTAAAAAATAAACTGCTTTTATTTGAAGGTCATTTTCTTAGCTTTTAAATTTTTATTTCGCATCATGCTTATAACGAGAATTGCTCATTTAATTTATATCCATGAAAAACTAAAAGAAAAGAAAAAAAAAAAAAAAACACTCAAAAATATTCTCACAAAAGCTCGTTATATTGATAATAATGTCTTGAGAGAAAATTTCCTCGAAAGATAATAATTTACCAACACACAAGTTATGAGGGTTTCGTAAATTTTGGTCAGCATAAATATTTTTCAACTTTGTAGAAGAACAGAAAAGAAAGAAAAAATTAAATTTCCCCCCCTGGAGAAAGAAAAGAAAATCGCTATTTTTGTTTCCAAATTAAAAATAATTTTTTAAAATTAATTATTTATAATTTTATTGATTTTAATAATTAATAATTTTATTAATTTTAATAATTAATAATTTTATTACTTTTAATAGTTAATAATTTTAATAATTAATAATTTTATTAATTTTTAATAAAATAAAAAAAAAATTGCCGTGAAAATTTTAATTTTCAATTTAATTATTTAAAGTGGGTCTTCTCTTTGGTTCGTTTCCTGATTCTCACTAAATCGATAGTTGATTTATCTCGGCCTCTTCTAAATTACCCCGCTAACGGTGTGAGTGTGAAACTAATTACTAATTCAATTTTCCGAAAATAGAGAAACTTCATTATTTTCCCACGTCTTATATCTAAAATCGAAAGAAAAAAAAAGAATAAAATATTGGGCGACAAAAAGCTTTCCTATTTTTTTTCGAATTCTATTTTTGAAAAATACTGGCAACGTTCCAAAAAGAAGTGATTAATTATTCACAAAAATAGAAGCACTTAATAATTTTTTTTGAAATTTCCATTATTCATTGTTTAAAGCAAAAAAAAAAAAAATTGAATTTTAAAATTATAAAAATAATTTTTTTAATTTAAAAATTATAAATAAAAAAAATTTTTTTTAATTTGAAAATTATATTATAAAACTAATTTTTTTAATTTGAAAATTATATTATAAAAATAATTTTTTTAATTTGAAAATTATATATTATAAAAATAATTTTTTTAATTTGAAAATTATAAATAAAAAAAATTTGTTTAATTTGAAAATTATATTATAAAAATAATTTTTTAAATTAATTTCTTGTTTGAATTCTAAATTTTGTTTTCTTTTCAGGTGATAGACTTCGGCTCAAGTTGTTATGAAAATGAGAGAATTTACACGTACATACAAAGTCGATTTTATCGGGCTCCAGAAGTGATATTGGGAGCAAAATATGGAATGCCAATAGACATGTGGAGTTTGGGTTGTATTTTAGCGGAACTTTTAACTGGCTATCCATTATTGCCAGGCGAAGATGAAGCCGATCAATTGGCGTGTATTATTGAACTTTTGGGAATGCCACCGCCACGTGTTCTTGAAAATGCAAAAAGAACACGACAATTTATAAGCTCGAAAGGTTATCCAAGGTATTGTACAGCGCAAACATTTCCCGATGGTTCAACAGTACTTTGCGGTGGTCTATCACGACGTGGCAAAAGACGAGGACCACCGGGTTCAAAAGAATTAAAACGTGCACTACGTGGCTGTAATGATTCATCATTTATTGATTTTATAAGCCGTTGCCTTGAATGGGATCCTGAATTACGTTTAACGCCAAGTAAAGCATTAAGGCATAATTGGCTACGTAGACGATTGCCACGTCCACCTGGTGAAAAAGTTGTTGAGGAGAATGTTCAACAAACACAACAACAACAACAACAATCAACAGTGGCAGTGGTTCCTGTACCGGGTCATCGTACACCAGCATCGGGTAGTAAATGTTCCAGCAAGACAAACACCAGCAACAGTCTTGGCTCGGCTGTTATTTCTGATAAGGTGAGACAACTTGTCGCTCGGCATCGCGCTGTTGAGGCTCGAATTCGATCGAGACCAACGCCTGCCGACAACAATTCATCAACGACAACAAATCATCATCATCATCATCATCATCATCAAAGTTCAACGACAACAACGACGTCAACAACGTCAACTACAACAACAACAAATCATCATAATGGAACAAATCATGATGGTCATGGTTCATCAGGAAGTTCCAGCAGGTTTGTCGTCGATAAGGATATTTTAGATCAGGTTCTACGCTACGCTGATATCTGAGATTATCCTCTCTCTTTATATTATATTATATAAATATCTCGTGCGGTTTAAAGCTGAGTCGACGACGAGGACAACTCTTTTGTCGTGCGGTTTTGCCAAGAGTTGAAAGGCCAAATGACGCCCTGCTCATCAAAGAGACAAGGACTCAGGTTCTAGAGAAAGAGAGAGAGAGAGAGGGTAACCTCATCAACCTCGAGTTTTATGATCAAACTGTTGGGTGCTGAGAGAAATCGTAACGCACTGGGCGTGTTTCAAAAAAGCATAATAATAACCTGCTTTTGATGCTCTTTAACCTCGTGAAATTCATGTGAATGATACCTTTTTTTTTTACATTAATTGTTTCCCTTTTTTTTTTTATTTCAAGAAAATAATAATTACACTAGAGCTGTGCAAAAGTTCGAATTTTCGATTCGAGCCCATGTTCGAGCGGTTCGAATTTTAAAAACTTGCACAGTGTAATTTGAAAAAAGGGTTTGGTATTGACAACCAAACGTTCGATTGGTATTTAAGCAACAAAAATTTTTTTGTTGAATCAACAAAATTTTAATTGTCTCAATCAAAATTTGTTTGACACATACAAAATTAGAAAAAAAGGATTTTTGTTGTTCTAACTAAAGTTTGATTGGGATAACCAAAATTTTTTTGTTTCAACAAAAAAAATTTTGGTTGCTTAAATACCAACCAAATGTTTGGTTGTTAATACCAAACCTTTTTTTTCAGTGTATAGAGAACTGTGCCAACATTTTTTGAAAAATGAAAACTTTTTTTTTATTCAAAACAGTAAATAAATACAAAGCTTTCTTGGCAGGAGAAGAAGAAGCAAAATACAAGTTGGGTTTAAAAATTGGAAATTATAAAAAAGGGATTGAATTTTATAGAATAGGTTAAATAACGAATGGACAATATTCGGACAAAGGGATTTTTAATAACATTCCCTTCAATTCTTCGAAATCTGATATCCTCTTTCGAGAGACTGACAATAAATAAAATACTAAAAATTATAAAAATTAATTACAAACGACAAACAAAAAATCAAAATGATAATTTTGTTTCATCGTATTATTTAGTAAATTTTTTTTTTTTTGTTTTTATATACTAATTCGTTTTACTATTTTTGTCCTTTTGTATTATTTTTGTATTAATTTTATTTATTTTGCTGCTTTTATAATTTCGTTTTTTTTATATATAAATTTTTATATTTCTTCTATTTTGTATATTTTTGTTATATTCTTTTTTGTCTTTATTTTAATATTTTTATAATTGTTTCATTGTTAATTTATTTTTGTAATTTTCGTCTCATTAATTTCTTTGTATTTTCGTTTGTTTTTAATTAATGTTTATAGTTTGTATAATTTTATTTGTTTTATTTATCGTCAGAGAAAATAAAATAAAATTGATTAAAATTTGAATTAAAATTATTAAAATTTAAAAAATTTAATTAAGCAATTAATAATTAATAAATTATAATTAATTTTTACAATTTTTATCATTTTTATAGTTTTTAGAAATTTTATTTGTTTTATTTATTGTCAGACTCACTAAAAAGGAAATCAGTGTGATTTCGAAGCGTTGAAAGAAATTTTATTTAAAATTCATTTTTTCAAATGTTATGTTATTTAATCTATTCTAATTAAAATTAAACTTTTTAAAAGTTGAGAAATATTAATTGAAAGCGGTGTTAATTTAAATATAATAATTCCAAATGCCAAAAAAATTAATTTTGTAGATTAATAAAAAGAACAAAAATTTGTCAAATCGCACACAAAAATGTTTATAACAATAATTTGTATAAATCTTCAAAATTTAAACTTAACTTGTATTTTTTATTCAGTTTTTGAATAGAAAAACGTGAATTTCATGAAAAAATTTCAATTTTTTAAAAAAAATTGGCACAGTTGACAAATTTTGACTCGTACGCAATCAATTAAAATTTTATTTCATACTAGCAAAAATTATATTCGATTTAAAAACTAAAAGTTGAATGAAATGAAATTGAAAAAAATGAAATTTTCGATTTAAACTTTAATTTATAATTTGATTTAAAAATTCACTCGAATTTTTAGAAGTTGAAAAGCATCATGCAGAACAGTTGAAATTTATTATTTAAATTCTTATTATTATTATTATTTTTTTTTTTTATTATTTTTTTTTTCATAAAACTTAATTGAAATTTAAATAGTAAAAGCTTTAAATTTACTAATAATATTGTTTCTTTGTTTATGTAAAATATTTGTTTTATTGTACCAAAAATTTACAAGTTAATTTTGCTTTTTTAAAGAAAAATTGTTATTTATTAATTTTTTTTTACAAATTAACATTATGGTAATTCATAATTATTAATTGAAAATTATTTGGTTAATAACTCATAATTAATAATTAAAAATTAATATTGTTCAAATTTCTATTATTATTTATTTCAAAAAGTATATTTCAAGCTTTTACTTCAATTTTTAATCTACAGAAAAGTGAAATTTCAATCTAATATAAAATTTTTATTAAATTGCCCTTAAAATTTTAATTTAAATTAACAGGGTGGCGACTTGGTCGTGGGAAAATTGAATTTAACATCATGAAATCGTCACTCTGAATTAAAAATTTTTCTTAGGATTTACTTTTCAATTTTTTTTTTCTAAATTCATTTTTTTTTCCCTAAATGCGAAACAAAAAATTTCCATAAAAAAAATTGTTTTAATCTTAAATTTTAATTAATTCATAACTAATGAATTGGTGTGAATTTATTCAATTTAGAGAAAAAATAATTATTTGTTGACAATTTGTTCATAAAAAAAAAATATGAAAGTACTAGTAGTTAAATTGTTACTAAATTTGTTAGTAAAAATATTCAAAATTATTAATAAGAGAAATAAATGATTTATTTAATTGAATAATAAAAATTGATTAAAAATTAATAGTGTATAAAAAATTAAATTCACTTTAAAATAATTAAAAATACAAATTTGCCTTTTTTTTGCAAATGCATTAAAAATTAAATAAAATTGGTCAATTAAAAATAAATTCCTTTTCATAAAACAACTGGAGAATTCACACAAATCCATTAGTAATAATTAGTTAATTATTACCTCTTTTGTTAATTAGAGAGTAGTGAGTTTTTATAAAAAAAAAACAAACAACAACAATTTTTTTTTCTAATTAAAAGAAAAATATAATTTTTAAATACGAGACATAAAGCCCAGTGAAAATTAAATTAGAAAATTTAGGAAAATAAGATTAATTAATTTTAAAACGAAAAAAAAAATAAAAGAAAATTAACAACGGCAGCGAAATCAGAAACAATACACAAAATAAAAGTGTACATAAAACTAAGTCGTGATATGGAAAGGCATGTCTTGTGATATGGAAAGCGTTAGGCGTATCGTGGTTTTTAAAAAAAAATAATTATAAATATATGTATATTATATATTAAAACAATATATGCTAAAAGCTAGAGCCTAGGACCTATATAATATAGGGAAAATAACAAAAAAAATATTAGTCTGTCGTCAGATAAAATATTGTCGAAACAGAGGATTAAGTCTGCGGTCTCGGGAACCGTTGTACGTGACTTTCAGTCTCTTTTTTTTTTTATAGAATAATTTTAAATTTAGTCCTATAATTATTTGTGCATGTTATCAACCAGAGAAAAACTGCCAGTACCTTATAACTCTTTTCGTTTTTACGTGTGGTTAACTCGTAATTTTAAAGAGAAAATTTTTTTTTTTTTTTTTTAATTTACGTGTTTACAATATATCGATAAATATAATTCTATTGTGATTGTAAGGTATCATTAATTTTTAATATTGTAACGTGATAATTTTTACAAAGAGTAAACTCTTTTTTATTATTATTATTATTTTTTACTAATCTTTTAGATAATTTTTTTTTAGGAGTTTTAATAATTTTTTTTTTCGATTTTAATAAAAAATTACTAACATAATAAAAAATTAGTAAAAAAAAATTTTATAATAAAATTTTTTGTTAATTTTTTATTTGTAATATAATTTTTATTATCTTTTTTTCTAAGTTGACAATGTTTTTTATTTTCTTTTATGAAAGAAAAAATTGTCAATGTTTGAAAAATAATTTTCTTTTTTGTAATTAAAATAGTTTTTTTTTTAGAGCTTATTTTATGATCTCACGTTACAAATTTCTTGCTCGTGCAACGCATCCTGATACTAACGAAATTTGAGTAAGAGACATTTTTTAGAATTATTACAATGTAACCAGAAAACTGAAGATAAAATTCGCTGATTATTGTATAAAAACTCGGTATTGTGTTTCGATCGTCTCAATTTTTTTTTTTTTTAATTTCAATTTTGATTAAATCTCAAAAAAAGAAAATTTACATTCTATCGAAGACGATTCGTTATTTAAAAAAAAGTCGATTTTTCAAAATATTTGAGTAACAATTTTCAATATTCTGGTTCATGATGATTTTTACCCGAGATGTACAAATAATACTTAGCGTTAATAATTATCAATTCGCCTATCTCGCATTTTTTTCAAAAAAAAAAGAATTTACAAAAAACGAGTGTTTATACTTTTCAAAAAATAATTTCTTTAGAATTTTAACATTGTTCTTTAGGAAGAAATAAAAAATTCTTAATTGTTTTATATTAAAACAAATAAAAATTTGTGGAAAAATTTTTTTTTTACAAGAAATAAAAAATTAGTAATAAAAATTGATTTTAATTAAAATCAAAATTAGTGAAAATTTTAGCGAATGGAAAGTAAAATAATTTAAATACTCGTTTTTTCGTGTTTTTTTTTTTTAGCGAGATAAATTCGATTCGAGTGAGAAATGAAAACAATTCAATCATCTCACTCTTTCGATTATATAATCTTATATAAGAAAAATTAGGCCCACGTGTATTGTATTAATCGCGAATCTCGCGGAAATTTTTATACGAATTTCTACCGCCGTTTAAGTAAAAAAAAAACAAATTTTGTTAAGTGAGATCAAAGAATAAAAGCGTGAAAAAAAATGCAAAATAATTCTAGAAAAAAATAAATATATCTTAAGGGACAATTGTAATCGTAATTAGAAGCGAAATTGATACGCTAATAGCGAAAAAAAAATTATATATAAAAGAAACCCAAAAAAGAGATCTGCATTTAATTTTTCAAAGTGAAGAAACAAAATTTTCTTTTTAATTAATGATAATTAATTTTTTTGTCCCTTACCATTTGTATAATAATAAATCATTCATCATAATCATTCAATAATACTCATTTGGTTAATGAGTATAAAATTACAAATTTTTGTACAATCAATTTTTAATTTTTAATTTTCAAAAAAAAAAAAAAAATATCCAAATCCTTCGCTTTTAAAAAATGTGATCTCTCTTTTTAAAAGCTTTTAAAATATTCTTGTGTCGTACATTGTCATAGACAATGAAAAAAAAAAAAAAAAAAAAAATGTCCACGTTAGTGATTTGATGCCCAAAATCTTGTTGAAAAATTTTAACGAGTTTTAATTTAAGAGCAAGTAAATTTTTCTTTATATTATTATATTCAATGTTACATATCAAAGAATAAAAAAAATTATCAATAAGTAAAATTTAATTTAAAATTAACAATTTTGTTTTAAATTTAGTTTTTTTTCAATCCAAATTGAAAAGGGGAAGATTTCAATTAAAAAAAATACTTTGTGATAATATTTTTAATAAGTGCGAAACTGCGAATTATATCGCTTTTTATTTTTAACTTGTTGATTTTTTATTTTAATTTAATTAAAGTAAAATAAAAAGAATTGAATTTTTTTTATTTGTAAAACGAGAAAAAATAATTTTTTTATTTGTAAAAATAGAAAAATTAATTTTTTTTTATTTGTGAAAAAAAAATCTTTTGAAAATTGAAACTCGTTGAGATTTTTCCAGCTTTTTTTTTTTTGACGTTGTTGAACGTTTTATTTTTTTGAAACGTAAATTAAAACAAGCTATGCGCATCAATGATACTTAGCTATACATATGTGATTTGTTTATAATTAATTAGTGGATATCCTCAGCGAGCTAAATAGTAAAAAAAAAATATATATATATATATATAAATAATATAAAAAATCAGTAATTTGTAATGAAAAAAAAATTTTTGCAAATAATAATAATATAAGCTTGTATATGATGTGAAAAGCTCTTTAAGTCGTAGATCAATTTGCTCTTGATATTCTTGACAAGTTTCATTACATTTATTTTCGCTCGCGGGGTCGTATATCGATTAATTTTTTCCCCCACTTTTTCATCTCATCATTTCCAGCTGTGTATTTTATCAAAGAAAAACAATATTTTTTTGTCCAAAAAGAAAAAAATGTAAAAAAGCATGCGTCTTGATGATTCATTTTTTCAAAGTTTCAAAAATGTATTAAAAAAAATAGTTTTTTTTTTCAAATTTTGTTTTTTCTTTTAGAAAATTTCTAATTTCTAATTTCTAATTTTAGAAATTTTCCATTTACTCAATATTGTAAAATCTTTGAAACTTTGAAAAAATATTTTAATGTTTATGAAAATAATTTTACTCTAATTTTACGAGTTTTATTATTTTAAAAACTCACTCGCTTTTGTATCATTTTTTTAGTTTTAATTTTCTAAAAAAATTTTTTTATTATTTTGATAGATTTTTATTATTTCAATACAATTTGATTCATAATTTTATTTTTTTTTTATTAATTTTTTTTATATTTGAATATTTTAGAAAAATTCTCGCCTGAAAATTTTTGATTTTTTTTTTCATTCTTGTGATACGAAAGCGATGAGTTTTTCACTATTTAGAATTAAGAAAGTTATATTGAAATTAATCTATTATTTTTGGTTTCTTATATTATTAATTTGTTCTAGGTAAAGAGGTTTCCAAAAGTGGAACAACCCTTTCGGGACGAACACCGCACCGGTGCGGCGGAAGCAAACCACAGAACCGTCCAACTGATTTAAGATTTAGTCTCTTTTATAGTTCTTCAGAGTATAAATCGATTTTTCAATCCATATCTTACAAAAAAAAAATACGACTGCTTTCATTATCAGCGAATCATCACCATTCAACAAAAAAAAAAATTCATTTCTTTCACCGAAAAAAAAAGAAAATCACTCCGTCCCGAAAGGATTTCTTTACATTAAAAAAAAATATTGTCACTAAATTTTTTTCGATTTAAAGTTCCTCTTCTGTGATTCATTAATTTAAATGAGAAAACAGTTCAATTTTTTTTAACAATTTTTTTAGTGTTTTTTTTTTTTATCAATTTTTCAAGAACATTTTTTCAATGTTACATTCCGATAAAAGGGAAAAGAGAAAACTTTTAATTAATTTTTTTTTTTCTAATTAAAAATGATTTTTTTATGAAATGTAGCATTTTTTTTTTTTTTGTAAATTGACAAACTGTTTTCTCATTTTTATTTTTTGCATTTCATTTTTCATCGAGACGATTATGCGATTAAAGTGTTCAATAGTATGTACTTTATATAGAAAACAAAAATCCTTTATTCAAGTTACTAGCGAGAGTAACAAATTGTAAATAATTGTCAATGTTATTTAGATTTAAAAAAAGGAAATAGAAAAGCAAAAAAGAACAAGGAAACAAATAAAAGAGAAACAATTTATTAAAAGAAAAAAAAACTCGAAAATCAAGGAAAATTCAATATTAATTCAAAATATAAATTAATAATTATTATTTATAAATATAAATTAATAACAATTTCTCAAAAATTGTATATTTCTAATTGAAAATATATTTACAAGTATGTTTTAGAAATTTTAGAAAAAAATTAGAAAATATGTTTGGTAAAAAAAACATACTTATTGGAAAAAAATGATTTGATGTAAAAATTTTTAATTTTTCCTTGGACTTGAATTTTCGAAAATAATTGTATCATCTAAGTTTATATAAAAAAAAAAGTCGATAGAAAATTTATCAACATTATTCTCAAAAACAAAATTGTAAAAAATTTATCAATTGTAAAAATAATTTCATTTTTCTTATTGAAAAATTGAAAAAAAGATTTGTAAAAACATATTTCTAATTAGCAAAACAAAAATTGTAAAAAAATTTGTGTAACGTGCACTAAAATTTTAAACATAGAACGCATAATAATAATTATTTGACGTTGACAAAGATTCGTAAAAATTAAATGTATTTTATTAGTCTCATTGTCAAAATATAAAAAAAAAATAAGTGTAGGGTTAAGGTCGTTGCTTTGTATTTTTGCACCGGACAGAAACAAATGAATTTTTTCTGGGTCAGGTTTTCCTTGTTCTTTTTTTTTCTTTTTTTTTTTCTTCTTTTTTTTTCTCTTCCCATTCGAGTGATCTTTCTCTGTCCGATAAAATGCACAGTATGGAAAGTAAGTCTGCAAACGAGTCGTCATATGTGTGTGTATGTATAATAATAACGGTGTGCGCTTGAAATCGCTCTCTACGAAAACGAAACAAAACCTATCATCTTTCAAAACTAAAGTAGAGGGCTGAGACAAAATAATAATAAAAAAAAAAAGCAGTCGCAGTTTGAAACACTTTTCTTTTTTTTTAAATTTCACAATTTGAAAAAAGAGAAGTGAGAAAAAAAGTACTTGTAAGTTACATGATCAGAATTCGATAATAATTATCGTTTTCTTTTTAGTCCATTTGTTATGTAAACCTCATAATTAATTTTCTTCACAAAAAAAGTAATTGCCGAACATTTACCAAGACTTTTTGAATATTTTTCGTCGATTGTTCTTTTTTTTTGTAAATTAATTATTCTATTTGTAAATTTCCTAATTTGTAAATTTGACTATTTGTTTTTTTGTTCATTGTCTTCGTAATGTCGATATTTAAAATTTGTATTTCAAATAATTTTTTATAAAAATTTGTGTGCGTGTGTGTGGATTTTTTTCGAAAAAGAAAATGACAAAAAAAATGTTCGGCGATTTAATTTAGATTTAAATTTATGTCCCTGCAACTCAATGCTGGAGAAAAATAGTGATTCTTTTTCTTTGATATTGTATTTTTTTTTTCTAAAACAGATGAAAAATTATTCATTTAACTATTAAACAATTTTACAAAATTCGGAAATACATTTTTTTTCTTTTAAATACAAGAAACTAAAAATGTCAAGAAAAGAATTCATTATTTCCTCCAAGCTCTTGAAAAATAGACTGGGTCACAATGGATTTGACTTAAATAAAAAATAAATAAATAAAAAAAGAGAGAAAATATCTGAAGAAAACGAAAAAAAAGAAGCGAGAGACTGAAAATAGAGTGAAAAATGTCTCCTGTTATTTAATTGTATTTAATAATTTTGCTTCGAGAAAAATTCTGCAGAATCAAGTATTTTAAATCTTGTCCTAATTGGAAGTGATCGTTAATATATTGTACGTTTCGTTTTTGTTTTTTCAGGGGGGGGGAAGGAATTATTTATACAAATATTTATTATAATTGTCAATACTTTTTTTTCGTGTAATTTAAAAAAAAAAAAAATTAAATGTGATATTTTTAGCTTTATTCTGCAGACTGAGATTCATTTTTTTTTCTCTCATCGAAGCGACACAATTTTTTGTTTTTGCATGAATGTTCATGCTTTCTTACACCATGAACTATATATAATGTAATAATTTGTACTGAAAATAAGTTTAGATTTAATATTTCGTTTAAGTGACTCTGCAAATTTTGATCTCTTAATCGTATATAAAAATATATACATAATGTAGAGATATTTACATTAATTAACGATAATTATTCTAATTACACACATTTATTGTAATAATTATTATTATTAATATTATTATTAATATTATTATAATTATTATTATTATAATTAATTAATTAATTATTGAATGAAGCCATGTCCGTTGTGTCCAACCGCATTATACCTCCTTCTTCTGATTATTCTCGAACTAGTCGAGAAAGAAGGTGTGAATCGATTACCCGATGTGTTTTTTTTTTTTTTGTTCTTTTAAAATGAGGTTGCGCGAAGCGAATTTAATAATAAATAAATAATACAAAAAAAAAATGGAAAACCAATCATAAGCGAATGTACGATATTACTATGCTACAAGTATTATTATTGCGCATATTCTCTCTGTATAACGCATTTTCGCTGCGAATAACGAAAACGCGAATCTGATGATTTTTTAAGAAAATGCTCCGACTTGATTAAGTAACGAATAAACGCTGCTTACGACAGTTTAAATAAAGGAATTTTTTATTTCATTTTCACACAAAAAAAAAATTGTTTTTTTTATATGGACAAATTGAGTATATTTTTAATTTGAAATATATAATTAATGTATTTCAAAAAGTAAAAGTTTTCATAAATATTCTGAATGAAAAAAAATTATATAAAATCGAGAAGTTTTTTTTTTTTATTTGTTTTGAATATTAATTTCTAATTTTAATAACTAAAGATCAAATAAATAGTGTAGTAATATTTTAAATTTAAATTGACATTACAAATAAATAAATAATTAATAATAATAATAAATAACAATAATAATAATTAATAATTAATTTTCTAAATGAGTTTTGATTTTTAAATTAACCGCTATCGATAGAAAGCTTTTTTAATTTGTTTTGAATATTAATTTCTAATTTTAATAACTAGAGATCAAATAAATAGTGTAGTAATATTTTAAATTTAAATTGACATTACAAATAAATAATTAATAATAATAATAATAATTAATAATTAATTTTCTAAATGAGATTTGATTTTTAAATTAACCGCCATCGATAGAAAGCTTTTTTTTATTTGTTTTGAATATTAATTTCTAAAAAACTAGATCATGCGTGTAAAATAAATTGTAAATTTTGAATTAAAATTTTATATTAATTAAAATTTAAATGATTTAATTTTGAAATTAACCGCCATTTTCGCAGCGATTAGTTCACATTCCCTGACAATTTGGCGCTGAATTCGTATTCCTATTCAAAAAATTTTTCGCTCTCTCTTTCTCTGTCTGATTGAATGTTTCAGTCAGTGGCAAAGACATGAAGCTAGAGTGAGACAAAAAATTGCGAGATAAAAAAGAAAAAAGGGTAAAGGAAAGGTAAAATAAAGGTTGCGAGAAGAGGTTATGAACTCTAACCCGCAGATGATTGAAGAGGAAGAAGAGGAGGAGGCTGGTTGGTAGCAACTATGAACTGTCCAAATGAGGCATGGCCAGATCAGTCATCGCTTCTAAATATCAAGGTAAGGTCAATAAATAGATTAACATCATTCTCAACATCTTGAAAGTTCATTTTCTTCTATCGCGAGTTTTACGCGTTCAACAAGAAGGCTTTCGTAACTCAAGACTTGGGGCCAAGGTTCGCCCACTCGTGTGTGCACGCCCCGATTTCAACTTTGTTCGTTATAAAACTGGAATTATTTTTTTTTTTTTAATTTTTAGATTTATTTTGTTGTTGTTATTTTTTGCGCAATAACCTCTTTTTGATGTTTACAATGGTAAAATCGATCGTATAAATTTGGATCTTTATGAAAATAAAATACAATGTACTGTCGTTTTTTTTTTTTTTTGCAAGTTGAATTTAAAATCAATTTAATTTTTTAAATTTGTTTTTGTTTGACAATTTGAAAGAAAATATATACAAGTGTCAAATTTGACGTTTCTAACACGTTTCATAAACAAAAGTAATTTACATTTTTACAGTAAATTTTTTTACGAATATTTTATTTTTAAATTTTTCAATATGTTGAAAATTTTTGTTATTTTAATTAATTTAGTGTTTTGTGTTTAAATTTTTTCGTATTTCAGAAACAGTGATCATTTTATTATTTCATTTTTCAATGGAAAATAAAAATTGTCAAGTTTAAAAAAACAAACAAAAAAAAAAACTTTATAAAGTTATTTGCGTTTTAGTCGAGATTATGTGTCACCTGTGTGAGTAAATGCACTGAACGAGAGGCACAAGTGGACAAGGATAACCTTCGAATCCTCAAACGACCTTTACCTGTAGAAATCAACTACAGACACAAATTCCTGTAAATCAACACTATTTTTCATCAGTGTGCGTGTCAGTATTTCCCCAAGAGATTTAGAAATGACCGTTTTAAAAGGTTACAATCCGGTGAGCCAGCTTTTGTGGCCTCTTTGACTTGTTTCAAATAATATATTTCTCAACAGATTCGTTTTTGTTCAGTTATATAGAGAACGAAGAAAAAAAATTTTTAATCCTAAACTTTCTAAAAATTGCGTCCGTAAAAATTGAAAAAAAAATTGTAATTATGCATTTAAGGGTTTTTTCTGTTTTTAAATAACAACAAAAATTTTCTTTCTAATTTAAACGATTTTAAATTAATTGTTTTTTCTTTTTTAATTAAAGAATTCTTTTTAAAGGATTTTTAAAAAGAATTTTTGAATTCAAAAAAAGTGTTTTTAATTCTTAAAAAAAAATTACCTTTGATACAAAGATCTTTGAATGATTCATTATGCAAATGATTGAAAAATGAAAATTCAAGTAAATTATACATAATTAATAATAATGATATGATTTATGGAATACAAAGTTGAAAATATTTAAACGCGAGGAATTACTTTGCTTGTAACCTTTTAGTCATTATCAGCCTCTTATTCATGCAAACGTGCTTAATATTACCTCTATTTATCGAATCATACTGATAATATTCAGGGTATTGTTTTTTTATCAGTTAAAATGCCTGCTATATAACCACGTCTCGAATATTGTTTCAAGAATTTTATTTAAAAAAAAAATAAATAAAAAAAATTTATATACTAACAAATTTTAATTTAACAAAATTAAATTGAATTTTCATTTAAACAAATTTTGATTTAACCAAATTTTGTTTTTATCCAATTTTGAATTTAACTATAATTTTGCATTTAACCAAATTTTGCTATTGATTCAAATTTTTATTTAATTCATTTTATTTATTCGATTTAATCGAATTATATTTGAAGAATTTTTCTTATGGTTCAATTTTTATTTAACCGAATAATAATTCAGTTAAAATAAAAATCGGACCATTTTTTATACTTGAATTTTATATTCTTTTGAACGAATTTTTATTTAATTTTTTCATTTAACAGAATTTTAGCACTATTAAAATTTGTATTGAGTCGAATTTTTTTTTGGCCCAATTTTTTATTTAACCGAATTAATTATATTTTCTAGAATTTAATTCTTTTGGACGAATTTTCATTTAATTTTTGCATTTCATCAAATTTTCATTTAGCCAAATTTTTTTATGGCTCAATTTTTATTTAACTGAATTTTTATTATTAATTATTGTTATTATATTATTATTATTATTATTATTATTATTATAAATTATATTATTTTTTGGAACGAATTTTTATTTAATCATATTTGCATATTTAACATAATTTTAGGATTTAATAAAATTTTTTTGGCCAAATTTTTATTTAATCGAATTATTATATTTTCTAGAATTTAATTCTTTTGAACGAATTTTCATTTAATTTTTGCATTTCATCAAATTTTCATTTAGCCAAATTTTTTTATTGACTCAATTTTTATTATTAATTATTGTTATTATATTATTATTATTATTAATATTATTATTATTATTATAAATTATATTATTTTTTGGAACGAATTTTTATTTAATCGAATTATTATATTTTCTAGAATTTAATTCTTTTGAACGAATTTTCATTTAATTTTTGTATTTCATCAAATTTTCATTCAGCCAAATTTTTTTATGACTCAATTTTTATTTAACTGAATTTTTATTATTAATTATTGTTATTATATTATTATTATTATTATTATTATAAATTATATTATTTTTTGGAAGGAATTTTTATTTAATCAAATTTGCATATTTAACATAATTTTAGGATTTAATGAAATTTTTTTGTCCAAATTTTTATTTAATCGAATTATTATATTTTATACTAGAATTTTATTCATTTGAACGAATTTATATTTTAATTTTTCATTTACTTTTTATTATTTTATTAAAAATTTTCATTAAACCGAATTTTCTTTTCGTCTAATTTTTTATTTAACCGAATTATTATATTTCATATCAGAATTTTATTATTTTTTTGAACGAATTTTTATTTAACTTAACTAATTTGCATTTAACTGAATTTTCTTTAATTAATTATTTAAATTAAGTTATAATTCATTAAACAAATTATAATTTAGTCTCATTATATATAGGCTAAATGAAAATATAATTGTTACATTCATAAATTTTGTTTACTCAAATAATTTATTTGATATAATTATTTATCTTCGAGCTTAATAATTAAATATTTGTTTTGAAACAAATAAAAAATGTATTATATTTGAAAAATTAATTTCGCCTAATTTAGAAAAACAGACGTGGAGAACAAATATTTTTTTTTTTTTCGTAAAAAAATGAAAATTCCGCCTATTTTGAAGAAAATACACTGAAAAATTTTATTTGATTCAAATAATCAGTTACTTGATTATTGTCAAATAAATATTTATTTTTATGAAATAAATATTGAGTCAATTTTTTTTTTATTTGTTTCAAATACAGATTATTTGATATAAATAAAAATTATTTGACACAATTAAAAATTATTTGATAAAAATAAAAATTATTTGATGGAAATAAAAATTATTTAATTCAATTAAAAATTATTTTTGACACCAAAAAAAAAATTGTTTGATACAAATAAATATTTATCTGCTAATAATCAAGTAACCGATTATCGGTTTTCTTTTTTTTAGTATAGAAAAAAAGGACGACGATGAGGATTTCGAAAAAAAATAAGGAAGATAAAAATTTTGCATGTCCTTATCATCTCCGTTACTTAACAGAGTGAAGATTCAAGGCAAGCGGTCTATTTTTTAATGATCAAGGAGCCACTCCCATCTTACCGTATAGATGATGAGAAAAAGAAGAAGAAAAATGATGATCATCATCAGGAATGCATTTAATTTGTCAAAAAATTGCATAAAGAAGATAAAATTGTGTATATCGTGATTCGTGACATAATCATCAAGTATATACCTGAGAAAAAAAGAGAGAGAGAGAGAAAGAGAGACCGGATGAAACGCACCTGGTCTCGCGTATCATGGAGCAACAAGAGATAGCCTGACCTGCCAACCTGCCACAGCGTTATAGAGAACGGCCTGGCTACTTGTCTGTGTGGTGTGTCTGCCTGCGTTCACCTGCGCAAGGTTGCACAGGCTTTAAGCTCCGGCATTTCGAACTGTAACGACACGGTGTCGACATATCCTCGTTTTGTTGTTTCCATATTCGCAAAAGTTATTTTTTCGCGCCACGAATTAAAATTTTTTTTTTTTTTAATCTCAATACTATTTTTTCTCCGATTATTATTATTATTATTTGAAAATAAACTCTGTGACTGTGTGTGTGTGTAAAATATTTGCAAACCAACGTTTTCTTATTCCAAAGAACGTGCGTGACCCGAACGTCGACACGCAACGCTGATATGAGCGAACCAGTAACAACAGGTAGCGTATTGAGGGGAATGAAAGAAAAAATTCTTCGCGGAAAAAAAAAGTTTAGATTTCCTTCTCTTTGAGAGAATATTGTGATTCTATTTTTTCAAATTGTTTTTTTTTTCGTTTTTTTTTGTGTTTTAAGCCTCTTGTGAAAGAGTTGTGTGTGTGATCGAAAATGTAGCACGTAATGGCCACTTCGATACACTTGGATACACTTTCAACTCGAAGTGACCTTTCGTGGTTAGGTACGGCCGCTGGTGAACGGTTCGGATCCCCATAGTGACGGCCACGAATCTCATCAACGCTTTCTTCTCTCGCAACAAAACTCGACTTAGTTTCTGTGTTTTAACCCTATTTCTCAATTGGTGTGTGTAATATTATTGTTCTCGTTTCCGAAAAAAAAAAAAAAAAAATATTCTTATCAAACAAAATTTTAGCAAAACATCTGTTCTCCAAAATAAGAGTTCGCGGAAAATTTATTTCAAAAATTCTGATTTATATAATATAAATTATGTCAGGGGAAAATTTTATTTGGACCAAATATATCCAGTTTTTTGTATGAATACAATTTTTTTTTTATTTCAAATATTTGTTTGATTCAAACTAAATTTGCTTATTTCAAACAATATTTGTTTGATACAAACTAAATTTGCTTATTTCAAACAATATTTGTTTGATCTAAATAAACGTTTGATTTATTTTAAATGAATTTTTCGAAAAAAGAATTGGAGTCAAATTTTTTGTTGATTCAACCAAAATTTATAGTTGTTCCAAATTTTTTCCAAGTGCATTTTTTTTATTTATTTATTTATTTTTTTTTTTTTTTGCTAATTTGCATGAATTTTTGTATTCGGCAGTTAAAAAAGAAAAATGTGGAAATGAATAATTCAGAAAGAAAATGATTTTAATTGCCACTTACAGCAGTTAGTAAAAGAAGACCTTAACATAATTTTTCAAAAAAAAAAAAAAATAATAAAAAAATAAAAAACTACAATTATAGAAAAGAATTTTTCTTACAGTTTATTCTAAAATTTTATCAACGTAATTTTTTATTAAATATATAATTAATTTATTAAAATAAACCAAACGTTTATTTAGATCAAATTAATATTTATTGAATCAAACAAAATTTTATTATTATTATTAATATTATTATTATTATTAATTAAATTATTAAAAATGTATTCTTTTTTTATTCAAAAAAAATTTGTTTGAATAAAAAAATAATTCATGTTTAATAAAAAAATTAATAAATAAATTTTTAATAACTTTATTATTATTATTATAATTAAATTATTAAAAAATTATTTAGATATTAATTTTTTTATTAAAAAAGTGAATTATTTTTTTACTTAAACAAATTTTGTTTAAAATAATAAAAAATTATGTTAATACAAAAAAAAAATGAAATATTTAGTTGAAACAAAACTTTTCTCTGAATTTATAAATTATAAACGAAGTCTTTTCCGAATTAATCACGTTTAATAATAAACGCTTGGCTCTTTTGTTTAAAATTTTGGAATACATTTTATTTTTAGAGTGTTTGATATTGTGTTTAAAAAAAAACAACGAGGCGCGTGTCTCTCTAAATTTAAACAATAAGAAGGAAATGATTTTATAAAAAAACATTTTAGTTTTTTTTTTCTTTTTTTTATATTCAAGTAAATCTTCTTTTGACAAATGATTAATTGAATTTGATCTTGTTTAACGATTTAAATATTTAATAAAAATAGAATTAAAAAAAAACATTTAACATTAGAAATCTAAAAATTTTCTATATATATTTTTTTTTAATTCTAAATCTGAATTTTTAAAAAAAAATTATCTCCAATTAATATTAATTTAATTATTTTCAATTTGAATTAGTGTTTTACTTTTTGTTTTTGAATTAGTGAAATACTAATTCGATTTTACTAAAATTTTTACTAAAAATTTTTAGTTTAATTTCTTTTAATTAGTTAAATTTTTACAAATTCAAAAGCAAAAAATGAGTCACTAATTCAAATTAGTTACAATTTTTTTACTAATTCTTTAGAGAGTTAAAGAAATTAATTTTTCAAAATAGATGAATTGTGATTTTCTATCAAGATTACAATTATCTATAATCTACCTCAAGTTATTTATATAGTGTTTTTCATATAACGTTTTATCTTTATTTCATAAAACTTTATCTATATATTGTCTATATGTATCTATAAATTTCGAAATATTTTCATTTTATTTATGGCCTTTAACCTCCACCAGCAATAAATATAAAGATTTCCCTTTAAGATTATATTCGAACTTAAAATTATTTTAGCAATTTTCATAATGTACTTTTAAAAATTTTTTCTCAAAGTACATTTTCAAAATGACCTTTTACCTTTAAAATTTCAATTTTCAAATTTTAAAACCCCGAGTCATATTTTTAGTCTCAGAAATAATTTTCTAAAATCATCATCATTAGGACGAAAAAAAAACAAAAGAATTTCTAATCTCTATTATATAAATCTCAAAATATTGTAAGGAAACAATTTTCAAAACAAAAAAATGGTATATTTTTCAACTGTTGCAATTTTTTTTTTAAATTATTAAATTTTTAACATTCAAGTAAAATTTTATCCTTGAAAACGGAACTGTTTTTATATATATATATACACAATGCTGATTTTCTGCAAAATAATTTCCTTTCTAAATTGCCTTAGCAACAAAAGCATTATATGATGTTGCGTGAATGAGAGAAGCATCTAAAATTCAAGATCGTGATTATTGGTCAGGGTTCCATTCACACATGCCACGTGCAATTTATATACTTTTATTTTTATGATGAGAGAAAAAAAAAATTTACAAACACCAAATCCAAAAAATTATTTCAAATATTTTTTTCAATTTTAAAAATTATTTTCCATTAGAAAAATCAAAAATTAGAATTCTATTTTTTTTAATGAAAAAAAAAAAATTTATTTGATTCAAATAATTGGTTACTTGATTATAAATAAATATTTGTTTGTGACAAATAAATATTTATCTGTATTCAAGAAAATATTTATTTCTAAATTAAATATTTTAAATGAATAATATTTGTATCGAACAAATATTTTTTCTAAACAAATATTCGTTTGTATCAAAAATAATTATTTATTTAAAAAAAAATATTTGTTATCAAAAAGAATTATTTATTTGTATCAAATAATTTTTATTTGAATCAATTAAACTGTACTTAAACCAATACTCAGAAAAAAATTTTGTTTGAACCAAATATACAATTTTTTATTTTTAGTTAATTCGAAAAAAATTTGCTTGTTTCAACAAAATTTGTTTCTTAGTAAATAATTTCAGTATTAGAAACATAAAATTTAATTAATAAAAATTATTTGTTTCAAGGAAATATTTATTTGATAATAGTAAAGGAATTAGTAGAGTCAAATAAATTTTTTTTCCAGTGTATAATAATATAATAAAATTATATTTGAAGAAACGAGAATAAAAGAATAAAATTCTAAACGGAAATAAATTTTCAAAAAAAAAAATTGACATCTGTTGACACGTGCAAAATATATTATACATATATATTTTACGAAACAAAAAAGATAATAAAAAAATAAATATTGAGAAAGATTTATTTTTCTTTATGGAATTATATAAAGAAGCTTTTCTTTGGGTGTTGAAGAGTCATCAACCCATAAAGAATCAGGAGGTCTTGGGGCCATCTCTTTCACCTCTTTCAAAACGCGCTCTCGAAAGGAAGGGAATATATAAGAAGGAGAATGCGACAAGAGAGCAAATGCTCTAGTTTTAGTTCTTGCAACATACCTTCGCCTTCGCCTAAGTCTGCATACTTCAGGTGCATTGAAACCTGTGCAAAGATTGGCCTAATCTCTTTGAGATCTTAGAAGGATTCCATTTTATATTTCTCTCTCTTTCTATTAATTTTTTTTTTATTTATTTTAAGAAAAAAAAATTACTTTATTCAAATTGGTTACTTGACTATTATCAAATATTTAGTTCAACTAATAATTTTTGAAACACAAATAATTGAATTTAATAAACTGTATTTGAACAAATACAATTTATTGAATAAATAAAATTAAATAAATAATTAATAATTATTTATTCAAATAATCATTCTATAATACAAATACATATTTATTTGATAATAAAACGATTATTTGAATTAAATAAATTTTTTTATATGTATATAATAAATTGTAAGTAATTAACAGATAAATTCCCGTTAATTATTAATTGATCAGTAAATAATTTTTTGAATTTTATTAATAATTGTATATTATTAATTATTTTTATAATAATTGTATATAATAAACATTCATTAATAAATTTCATATTATTTATTAATAAAAATTAACATTATTTATTAATACAATTAACGTTATACGTACATAATTAATTTATATACTCACAGAGAAATGATATATTTGTCTAAAAAGCCAAATAAATATTTATTTGTTTCAAATAAATTTTATTTAGGTATTATTATTTATTTATTATACATTTATTATTATTTATTTACTATTTATTTATTGTTTAATTATTATTTTCTTTTTTATCTATTTTATTTGATTTAATTAAATTTTATTTATCTGAAATAAATACAAATAAAATATTTCTCTAGGTGTATGAAAAAAAAATAATTAAATTTTACTAATTTGATTCCTTGACTATTATCAAATAAATATTTCCTCGAACCAAAAAATTTTTATTAATTAAATTTTATTTGTTTCTAATAACAATTATTTATTTGATAAAATTATAATAATTATTTAATTATGTAATTAATTATGAAATTTTAATTAATTATAATAATTTTTTTTTTCAATTAAAAATTTAATTCTATTATATCTATAAAATGTTAATTTTTTTTTTCATTTCTTTTGACTCGTGCGAATCAATAATTTTAATATCAAGGCTATATAAACGACGAAGATTGTAATGTTATTCTCGAGAATATATATATTCACTTCCAGGAGATGCAGTTGCATACCGTTAATAATTATGAGTGAAGTAAATTGACCTGATCAAATGACTTGGGTCATATTAACTAAGAGGCTATGGTGCAAATTTCAAGGTCAAATATTTTCCAGACCAGGATGTTAAGACACCTGTCTGATAAAATAATTTTCTTATATCATTTTAATTTTTAACTATATATAATCAAGGTCGATAAAATAGAATAAAAAAAAAAGAAATTCTGAATTTTATAATGTAGAAAAAAAATTAAATTGAACTGTTAATTAAGATAAATGATAATTAAATATTAATAATTAATATTAAATAATTATATAATAATAATAATAATAATAACAATAATGCAAATTTGATTAATTAATTAATACTGTAAATATAATTCCTATTTTTTTTTATTAAATTATTTTTTTATCTTCAACAATATTTTATTGTGAAAAATTATTTTCAAAAAAATTTTATATATAACTGCGAGGTTTTAAATATATTAAAAAAAAAACCGCGAAGAATATTATATATAAAGAAGCGATCTTAAACTTTAAGGATGTATTATATATTTTGTTTCTGCGTCAGCAATTTTTCGCGTTGTTATAATTAGATGCTGTGTCGGGACATATGCATGAGAGACTGTAGAATTTAGATAGTTTCATATGTCAAAGTACAAGGACCTTGAATATTCAAATGAAATTAATATGAACGCGATTTTTAATATCAACAATGATATTAATTTACTAAATATTATAATATATGAATTTCATACTCAAATTATTGTTTTATTTTTACAATAATATTTTTGTTAAATTATCACATTTATTAATAATTAATTTAATAATAATTATAATTATTGTTCAAATTATTAAAAAGCAAATATAATAATTATTATTATAATTTTTATTATCACTATTATTTTTTAATATTATTTTTATTTATTTATTATTATTATTTATTATCATTATTATCATTATTATCATTATAATAATATAATAATTTTAATAATTATAATAATATATAACCTTAATAATACGAATTGAATTAAATATAAAAAAGTATTAAATGTATATAATAGCCTGCAAGCATTTACATTTTATATTTACATAAAAGATGGGAAAAAATTGATTGAAATTAAAATCCTTTTGCAAGGAAATTTAATAGCCTGTGAACACTGTTCACTTTGATGAAGTAATTAAGTATTATTATGATGATTAATTTCACTTAATAGAATTCATAGAAATTTTGTTTTTTTTTTCTTTTTTTGCAGAGAGAAATGGACAGAGATCATAGAGAGCAACGTGATCACGAAAACGAGGAACATAAAATTGGAATGGATTTTCGGGGATTATCACATCACATGAGTGCGGATCATTCGAGAGATGCCGATACAGATGTAATTATTGAGAAAAAAAATTGATTAAAATTTTTATTGATAAAAAATAATTCAAAAATAATAATTATTATTTTTTTTCCAGAGGGATATGGAAACTGATCATGATGATCAAGTTGAAAATTTATGCGATGAAAAACTTGAGCACAAAATGGAAAGAGATTTTTGTAACTTAGCACATCATCCAGCCATGGTAAATGAGAATTTATATTTATTTATTTAATATTAAATAAATAGAATATTTTGTTATTCTCTTAATTAAATATTAAATAAATTTTTTTTTATATTTTGTTAATTAATAAAAATAATTTACTATGAGAAAAATAGTCAAAAATTAAAAAAAGAAATTGGATCATTTTTCTCGACAGAAATAGTAATAATTTAATTAAATTAACTAATTTATAGATTGTTTTTTGTTTTTAAAAAAATAATAATATTTTCAGCGCGATTTGGAGAGAGATCAAAGCAATCATATGGACAGTTTACATGATGACAAATCAGATCACAAAATGGGAAGAGAATTTCGTAATATGAGTCATCATCCTGGAATGGTACATTTACATTCTGGTATTGAACACCTGAGTAACTCAGATGTGGAGGTAAAAAAAATAATTATTTTGTAATTAAAAATTTTTTTGAAAGAGATTTTCAAAAAAAATTTTTCAAAATTGTAATTTGTAAGAAGAGAAAAAAAAACAATTCACTACTGTGTCAAGAGAAAGTACATTTTTAAAGTAACTTTTAACGACTGTCCCAACTGTGAAGTATTTAGGAAAATTTTTTGAAATATTTATATTTCAAATATACTTGTGAAATTTTTTTGCAATTGCAGATAAATGAATACATTTATTTTATTTTTTTTTTTTCTAAAGAAAAGACGAAATATTTGGTATTTAGAAAAAAAAGAATAGTATCGAAATGAAAAATCAGTGTCATTTTTAAAAAGAATTGTCCTAGAGGCAAATTTTCCTGTGAAAGCGTAAAGCTTTTATTACTAATATAGCAATCAGTTTACCTGTGAATAGGTAATGTTCCATTTCACGCTTTAGAGTGAAAATATTGTCGAAACCTTGTCAGTAGGGGGTCTATTGTTCGATAACGAGACTTGCTTTAAAAGCATAAATTATTCGAAAACTTACAATATTAGTACAAAAATTAGTTGGCTAAATTAGTAAATTTAACGCTTCTTGGTAATTTTCTTAAAAATTGAAATTATTTCGATTATTGGGCTATTAATTAATAATTATACATAATTTGGTTACTAATTTATATATATCTACTCGTTTTCTACATTATTATTATTATGAAAGTGGGATGAGAATTTTTCAAACCACCTAAAATTAACAAATTTATTTTTTAATAGAAACAAAAAATATATTTTCTTTTTTTTCCTTGGAATGTAGCATTTAAAAGTAAATTTTGTTTAAACAAATTTTTTACAAAACAGTTTTTTAAATTTATTATTTATATTTATTTATTAAAATGTTAATAACGATTTATATAAAATGAATGAATTAATAAATAATATATAAATAATAATAAATTAATAATAAATCAAATAAATAAATAAAATTAGTAAATAAATTTTCATTAAAATGAAAATAACAAATTTTTTTTTAAATACCACATTCCAAAAAAGTATCTATTTTTTGTTTTTAAATTTGTCAACTGGGTTTTAAAAAAAAAATTTAGAAGACAGCTAAAAATTTCAATTTATAATTTAAACAGAAAAAATTGTTTAGTCTAATATTTTTTGGATTTTGACTATAGTATAAAAATTCTCAAATATTTATCTTAATATTGACATTGCAGATAAAATTAGCGAGAGATGTACGTGGTTCGCTTGGATTGGGATTATCATTGGAGCTTTGTGTAGTTTGTGGAGATCGTGCAAGTGGACGACATTATGGAGCGATAAGCTGTGAGGGATGCAAGGGATTTTTTAAACGAAGTATTCGCAAACAACTTGGTTATCAATGTCGGGGCAATAAATCCTGTGAAGTTACCAAACATCATCGTAATCGTTGTCAATATTGTAGGCTTCAAAAATGTCTCGCAATGGGAATGCGTAGTGATTGTGAGTTTTTCTACACACCATGAAAAAAAAAAACAAAATATTTTTTATACTTTCTTTACAAAATTAGTTTTTATTTTTCAAATTCTATTAATTTAATCTCGAATTACGTATCGAAAAAGAAAAAATAAAAGGTACTGAATTTTTTTTTTTATTTGATTCGAGGCTTGAATTAATTGGAAATTTCAATAAGGGAAAAATTAATATAGAGAACTAAATTCGTAACGAAAGTTGAGAGCAAATTGTTTGGTATAATAAACATTATCAAGCTTGGAATATTGCAGCGGTTCAGCATGAACGTAAACCAGTATTGGGCGATTCAACTGGAGCGAAAGGAGGAAATCGGGGACCTAGAGTAAAACCAGAACCACAACAACCTGCTCCTGAGGCGGCACCTACGTGGGAACAACCTGAAAGTCCCAGCATGGAGGACCAGAGTAGCGATAGCGATCTCAGTGATGCTCTGACATTAGCTCGAGAGCGACTGCTCATTTCTCATGCATTGGACAGCATGGCTAAACTCATTGGAGATGTTAGTATCGATGATTCCTTTTTTTTTATTATTATTATTAATTAAAAACCAAAAACAAAACTACATACAACATAATTCATATATATATCTTTCGCTTAGACATATTATCCTAATGAAAAATATTCAGTCAAGTGAAAATTTAGTTCAATTTTCAAATAAAAATAATTTTTCAATTATTCAAAATTCAGGTATAAGTGAACTGAAAAAATATTTTTTTCAAATAATAATCGGTTATTTGGCTATTGTCAAATTGATATTTATTTAGACCAAATTTTTAATTTTATCAAATATTTAAACCAATTTTTTTATATTTGTCTGAAATAAATTTAATTGACTCAAATAATAATTAGTTGAAAGAAATAAAATTTAATTAATTTCAATAAGTATATTTGGACAAAAATAATTTTTATTTGTATCAAATAAACTGTATTCGAATTCTGTATTTAAAAAAAATACTTTTTAATTGACTCAAATAATAATTTTTTCATACAAATAAATATTTAATTAATAATAGTGGGTATAATAATAATTGTCCATTAATAAATATTTATTTTGACTAAATAATTTTAATTTTAATCAAATAAATTAAATTACAACAAAAAATAATTAATGGACTCAATAATTATTTGAAAGAAATAAAATTTAATTAACCCTATTAATATTTATTTGGGGCAAAATAAATTTTATTTGCATCAAATATAATGTATACGAATCTATAGTTTCTGTATTTAAAATAATTTAATTTTTAATTGATTCAGATAATAATTATTTAATAGAAATAAATATTTATTTGATAATAGTAAAATAAACGATTATTTGAAGCAAATAATTTTTTAGTGTGCGATATAATAGTCTTTATTCAAAAATTAATTATAGATATTTTCTATGTTCTCTTCTCTTGGATTATTTATTTTCTTTCTTAATTTTAATTGTCGCTGTTCGATGTGGATCGATTGCTCAATAAATTAAAATTAATAAACGAAAGACTTACATTTTAAGATGAAATGATCCTCTATTTTGGTACTTACAACTTGTTTCTTATTCTTCTTCTTCTTCTTCTTCTTCTTATTCAGCCTTTTGATTAATCTCCAGCTCCAAAATCATCTGCAAATGAAAAATTAATTTTTAAAACACTTGCTTAAGTTTCTTTAATATTTTTATACAATAGACAATTTATTTATTGTTCATTATTATTTTTTAAAGTTGAAATTTAGAAATAAATCCTAATTCTGATCATAAAAAAAATATAAATTATAAAAATCATTTATAAAAACGGAAATGAAAATGAATGAATTATTTTTTTTTGCAGAATGTAAATGGTTCAGGCGAGCCGGAAGAAGAGTGGACTGGTCAGTTATTGTCAGAAAGGCATACGTTGTTTGAGTTAAGAGCACCTAGTCCAGCCCCGGCTTACTTATCGATACATTATATATGCGAAAGTGCTGCAAGGCTTCTTTTCTTATCGGTTCATTGGGCCAGAGGGATTCCAGCATTTCAAGCTCTACCGTATGTATTTTATTTAAATAATTTCCTAATTTTTACTAATTATTACCGGAAATTTTTATTTAATAATTGTTTCCTTTTTTTTTTAGCTCTGATGTACAAACTATGCTGGTTCGTAGTTCATGGGGTCAGCTTTTCACTTTAGGATTGGCACAATGTGCTTACACATTGTCGCTACCTAGTATCCTCACGTCAATAATCAATCATTTACAAGCTAGTATTGCTCAAGAAAAAATAACCGCAAGTAAAGTGAAATCAATCACAGAACATATTTGCCGTCTTCAGGATTGTGTTGGTTCCCTTCATAAATTACAAGTCGATTCTGTCGAGTATGCTTATCTTAAGGCTCTAACACTCTTTAGTGCAGGTGAGAAATTATTTCAAAAAAAAAAAATCATTATTATATTAAAAATATTTAATTATTACCTTTTTTATTTTTATTTATTAGTTTTTTTAAAGGCAATTTTTTTTTTGCAGACAACGTTTTGGCAGGAATTTGGAGAAAAAAAGTTGAAGTACTTCAGGAAGCAGCGTGGAATGAATTACAACAACGAGTTGGCTCGGAAAGATTACCACGTCTTTTATTGAGACTTGCACCATTAAGATCAATTAATCCACGTGTATTGGAGGATCTTTTTTTTGCCGGTCTCATTGGTAAAGTCAGTGTAGCTAGTGTAGTGCCTTATATTCTTACAATGCAAGACTGCAAAGCTGAACCTGAAAGTCAAATGGGATGACAAGCGTTGTTAGTGCAATTCAAATTTCACCTAAGATATACAGACTAGTGTTGGATGCCTATTTTTCTTTTTAATTAAAAATTTCCTTATCGAGGGAAAAAATGAAACTCAAGCTTTCTGTGATTCTTCAAATTAATCAATAATTAAGATTTCATTATTATTTTTTTTGACAAATATTTTGTGATCATATTGCTATGATAAGAATTTTAATCGAAATTTTTTTTTTTTAATACTGAATTTCGTGACATAAATAAAGTTTTATGAGAAGAATCCGCAAAATTTGAATGGGAAATTTGAATTTAAATAAGCACGAAATGAAATAAACATAAAAAATTTGAAATAAATATAAATATTAGAAAAATGTCTAATATTCCCGATTATTTCAAATGGAAAAATAAATATAAACAGTATTTATAATATTTGCAATTGAAAAAATGTGATTATAGTAATTATCAATTTTTACTATAAATTTCTTTTTGACGATTTATTATTAGTCATAAGACTAATATTGAGATTTATTTAAAAAAAAAAAGTTATCACTGCACGAAATTCAGTGAAAACGGAAACTTTGTATAAAATACTTGGTATCCATCACTTTTCTTTGTTGTTATATGTTTGTTATATATTTGCTTCCAAACGTTTATTTTTAAATATTTTAATTAAATGAAAAAAAAAAAAAACAAGAAGCAATTTTGCGGAATATTTTTAAAAATGTGAATTTCAGCGACAAAAAATCTAGCAATGAAAAAAAAAAAATTATTTGAATGTTGTGTGACAAATAATAGAGTTTTTATGGATTTTTAAAAATTTAATTTTTTAAAGAATTTTAAATATAGAAAAAGACTTACAACAAATTTTATGGCAAAAAATTCACAATGTGCTTTAAAAGCATTTATTTTCTTCGCACATGTTGAAACGTCACTTTCGAAGTATTTTTTTTCGATTAGTGATTTGAGAAATATTTTTATATTAACGATTTAAAAAAAAAAGTTTGAACGAGTTAACACGTCTGTTTTTTTTTGGGAAAGTTAAAGGTATTACTTTTTTTCTATTATATATATATATATTAAATATGCGTCAAGTGTGAACACTTACAGAAGATTTTATTGTAAATGTGCTTAATTTTTTTTTAAAAATGTAAATTTATTACATTATTGTTAAAAATGTAATTAAATATATATATAAATATTATATTTGTAATAACGTTTCGCTAATAATGTTCTGGATAGATTAAATTCTGTATTTAGCTCACATTTTCCGATTAGAAAAAAACCAAAGTCATTAATAATTCATTTTGTATAAGTATTCTATTTTTTTTTCTTTCATCGTCATCATCATTTTCTTTTCTTTAGAAACGAGAGCGACAGTTTTTATTTCTATCCAAAAACATGTTCCGGGTACTTATATTGTAATCCATCCAATATTTTCGTATCAAAATTTAATTATTATTATTAGAAATTATTATTGTTAATAATCCGAAAGGGTGAAGGCGATATGAAAAAAAAAAAACGAAAGAGAGATGTGATGAGAGTATTAACACAAAATTTACGTTAGTTATTTTTAAGAATTAAAAAAAAAGATCTCTTCATAAAATGAATATTATTGAAAAATAATTTCTTTTTTGTTTTTAGCATTTTTTTTTTTATGAAGGGAATCTTTTACTGAGAAACAAGAATAATTATTTTTTTTGAAACTAGAGGTACAAGAAACTTTTAATAAAATTAAAAGTTCTAAAATGGTGCACCCTGCAATATATATAAAAAAACAAGTGCCAAGAGTATTTTTTTTAGAATATTTGTTTCCTTTTTTTCAAACTTTTACGTTGTGCAAGAATTGTTGAAATAATAGTTAAACAAAATTTCTAATTGTAAAAAGTTTATATAAATGAAAGTTGATATATTGAATGAAATTAAACCAAGTTTAATTGTTCAATAAAAAAATAGGATTTTAATAAATTGAAGGGGCTACTGCAATGTATATAAATTTGTGCCTATATAAAGATATTTATACTGATATTTTGTAATTATATGACAGCATTGAAAATAAATACAGAATTTTTTTAATTCTAAATAAATGTGTTTTTAATTCAATTGTAATTCATTTTTTGATTTAAAATTTTTCAAGTAAAAATTTTTTCGGATAAAAATTCCGAAGAATGAAAAAATAAATTTTTTTTTTGTTTGTATTTAAAAAAATCGAGCTTTCTCAGTCGACCAATTGGAAAATTTAGAAAACGCATGCGCAAAGAGTTGATGACACTCGCCTTGTTGGGAGCATTGAGAAAAGAACTGAGAAATTATTGTAGGAAGTCGTGTTCGTACCGTTTGTTCGATTGCGTCTTATTGCCAATTGAAATTGATTAACAATATTGTGGAATTACATAAACGAGCCTTTCTCCTCCGAATAAATAAAAAAAAATTAGTGATTAAAGTGATTTCCAAAAAAAGGATAAATTTGAGTGCAACGAGAATAAAGAATTTATTCCCAAGCTGGATTTCTAACATTTTTTTTACACCGGCTGACACAAAGTGAGTTTACTCCAAAATAAAAAAAAAAGCATCTGACAAGTGTAATTAAAAATAATAATTTTTGTGTTTTTGTTTTAAACGCAATATCTGTGATATTTGTTTTTGTTTAAATAAATTATTAAGAAATTTAAAAGTTAAAAAAAAGTGACATAGGTGGATTGTGTGGGTCTATGTAGTTGAAGTGGATCAGGTGATGACTTGTACATTTTAATATATATATATATACACATACATTTCAAAAGTGATTGTCGTATGGAAAAATACCGGCTTTCCAGTTTCTGCCCTTTTTTTGTTGCCAAAGCACAAAAAATCGCCTGACAAGAAAGAAAATTGACAAAAGGTATATTGGAACTCTATTTTGTTTTTTTTTTTTGGTAAAATATTTAAAAATTAAATTAATTTCACATTAAAGCAAAATTTAGAATTTCAATAAATAAAATTTATACAAATAAAATCATGTAATATTTAATATAATGTTATTAAATTAAAATCGGAATTTCCAATAAATGATTAAATAATAATAATTTTATTAAATACTTTTTTTTTTTAAAGTAGAAAAAAAAATGGAATTTCCAGTTTGAAATGAAAAATTTGCATATTATACATTATCTCGTTTTGATGTGTATTAATGGGATTTTACGATATATTTCAGGGAAATTGAATTAAAAATCATGGACCCTCCAATTACTCGCTCTGACTCACGCCTTCCAAAAACTACATCAATCATTGATGACTACGAAATCAGTAATCATGTTCTAGGCTTGGGTATCAATGGAAAAGTGGTGCAATGTTACGACAGAAAAACGAGAGAAAAATATGCACTCAAGGTAAACAATTTATTTTAGAGCTGACACACAATTATATATATATGTGTGTTAAGGAAACAAAAATTATCACTTCCTCTCTTGTGTATAACAAAAATTATTAAAAAAAAACAATCAAGGGCACACATTTATGAAGAAAAAGAAAATTAGCTCAAGAAAATTGATTTATAAATCTAATTTTTTTTTTCTTGTAATTTTGATCTTCAAATATAATAATAATAATAATAACAATATTAATAATAATAATATTAATAAAAATAATAATAAATGTGGTCTAGAAAGAATGACACGTGAAATATGAAATCCAATGAATTTTAAAAAAGGACGAATATGTGAGAATTAAATTTTGGAAAGTATCCAACAGTTTTCATAAGGCTTTCAGTTTGTAAAATATCAAACCAAAGAAGATTCGAAAGCCATTTTTATTTTTAAATTTGAGATTTAAATAAATACTTCAATTTCTGTTATTAAATTATTTTTTTTATAAATAATAAAAATATTGGTAATTTTTAAAAATATTTTCTTCTATAGACTATAAATAAATGCATAAGGGAAATGTATTATTATTTTAAAATATAAACTAATTTTTAAATATTATAGAATTCCACATTTCTTGGAATTTAAAATACTAAGATAAAAAAAAATTAATGTATGTTTTTATTAAAATTAATTTTTTTTAAATCCTTTTTTTTGAAAAAAAAGTGTTAATATAAATAGAAAGATTTTTCACTCATTCGTTCAAGTTTAAAATTAAACAAAAGTAGAACAAGATCGTAAGAATTCCATCCCCTCTTTTGTTTCTCTTTTTTTTTTACCAAGAAATCAAACTTTGCTGATCGAAACATTGAGTTTTCAAAAAATTAATAAGAAATATTTTTTCTTCAATTCTTTTCACTATAAAGAATGAAAAAATTAATTTAAAAAATAAATTATTATTGAGAAGATTTTAAAGAATTTCATGACTAAAGATTATGTAATTTATTAAATGACAAAATGGTGAATAAAAATATTTCTTATTGTGTACATTAATTCTTATCAGAGATTGGTAGCTTATCAAACTTCAATTTAAAAAAAAAAATTCTAACACATAAAAACGTGTTAATTTTTTTTTTAAATTAAAAATTTTTTTTTTCTTGACCTGAATTTTCAAATTTTTTCGTAAAAATATTAAATTTTCTTTTTACTTTTATTATTATATGGATATTAATTTTGTTTTAAGTAAATTTTCATGTTTTCGTATATTTTTCTTTCAACTTCCGCTTTTTTAGATAAATAATATCGATACCTGAGTATATAAGAGAGTGCGATCACCGCGAATGACGATTTTAAAAGCGGGGGACCAAACGAAACGAGTCATCTTCTATTTATATTCCGTGATTTCTCATACGGTGATTCCGAACCACATTTATAATATTATAAGTATATATATACGAATAGTTTGTAATATTGATGTGAAAGTTTTGACACATTCAAACCTTTTCGTGACTCAATCCACATAATTAACTGTATTATGTTGTCTATACAATAAATAGGCCACACTACAATTAGTAATTTATTTCACAATATTTATAATAAAATTTTTATACTGCATTTTTTTCTCTATTACTGTAAAAAAAAAAAAAAATTTTCCTCAATTTATCACGTCAATAAATTACAATAACAATTTTTTAATATTTATTTAGCTGAAAATTTACGTCTACATTAAAATGTCATTTTTATTATATTTCTATAATGATTTGTTTTCATAATTGTTTTTTTAGTGTTTTCTATTCTTGGAGTTAAAATGCTGGAAATTAATGAATACTTTTTCATTTTCCTTTTGATTCATTTTATCACTATCGTGCGTTTTTAGCCAACTCTTACATCATAGTATATACACACACACATGTTTTTGTCATTGTCTTAAAACTCGTTATAATGGAATCAAAAGAGATATAAATAAATTCAAGAACATCGACCTCTCTTCGCTTTTCATTAATAATAGTGTTGCAACATATTAAAAAAAAGAAATATAAACGAATGAATTAAAAAAATAGAATTAAAATTATTTCGAAATTTAATTTTCGAATTGTAAATAAATTAATTTTTTATTTTATTATTATTATTATTATTATTATTATTAAAATTATTATTTTATTATAAATATAATTTTATATTAATTTTTATTATTTTAATGATTTATCGAATATAATGAAAAATCTTTCAAATAAAATACACTTCTTTTCTTTTATCTTCAAGTTTTATCAAAACGTGTGTACCTCTTAATCATCTTTAAATTCAATGTATCTAATCTATATTTTTATAATGCATCACGTTTTTTTTTTAATTTAAAAAAATGTTAATAAAATTTTTTTTCTGGAAATACGAATTATGAAAACTTATTGGAAAAAATTTGCTATAAAAATTTCGAATTTATTAAAATTCGTTTTAATAAATAAATTCTTGAGATTTTATTATTAATTAAAAAATAATGAGTTTTTTTTCTGTATTCATTGCACTCTGTGTGTACATTATACTAAATGATGAGTAAATAAATCTTTCGTAAAACATCGCGTAAAAATGGAAATTCGAAAAAAATACCGGAAATAGACTTGATGTGAGGTCATAATAAAACTCAAAGGCTTGCATTTTTTTTTTTTCAAACCAGTTTGGAATATAAATTTTGTCTTTTTTTAAATGTTTGTAAAAGTTAAAATTTAATATATTTAAAAAATAAATTTGTTAACGGAGTGTTAATTAATTTTCTTTAGATTTTTTTTTAAATTTTATTTACAGGAAAAAGAAGTTTTATAGAATCGTTTGTTATTCTTTTGCATGTTTTTGGATTCGTTAAATGACGTCTTTAAAATTATTAGCTTCCGGGTATGAACTGTAGTGAATAATTTAAACGTTTTTCCTTGTATTAATTGTTATTTTATAAACTTTTTTTTTAACTATTTGTTTGTTTTTTTTTTTAATTGCTTTTCAAAAAATAGAATTTTGAAATTTTTTTTTTTTTAATAAATAAAAATATTTTTTTGAATTAAATTTTAAACAATATTAATTCAAGGAATAAAAAATTGGGGACTTTTTTTTTAATTAAAAAAAAAAATATTCAATAGCAAATTTTCTTTTAACATAAAATGATTAAATAGAAGAAGTTTCCAAGCAAAATACTTTATGAGAAGAAAATTCTCAGAAATCCCGTGCTTGTTGGAATCATTCCCACCTTGATCAGTGATAATTGTCATTAAATTGCGAGGCTGCCAAAGATACGTCAGAATACACAATTTCTGGTATCACCTATTAATTTTACTGACAATTATCAGCTTATAAAGTACAAATTTTAATGATGCAAATTTTTTTTTTAAATTATATAAATTATTATCGCAATTGTTATAACTATATATGTATAATTTAATTTATTTTTTCCAATTATTTGTTTAATTTGCTATTATTTAAATTTATTATGTTTTAATTTATTTTCAAAAAACAATAGAATTTAATTAGCAATAAATTATTGTCTCCTCAATGCGTGTATAAAATTATAAAATTATGTTAACTTGAAAATGCTTTATAAAATGAAAATAGAAATTCAAGGATTTTACAAATCAAATATTCCTTTTCTATCGAATAGTAAAGGAAGATTTATTTCACGGTTATTCTGAAGGAGGACGAATTTTCTGCACGCGGAAGTTTAGTACAAAATTAATTAGACATCGAAAATTATTATTTTGCGTTTTAATTTTTTTTTTATTTGGATATTTTTTTCTAATTGTATTTTTATTATTATTAATATTATTACTGTTATTGTTGTTTTTCGTATTATTATTATTATTATTATTATTATTATTATTATTTTTTTTAGGGAAATGATTTTATATTATAATTTTTTTTTTAGTGTTATTTACTGTTATTGTCCTCTCTCAAAATAATAATATCTTAAACAGGTTCCAAAGTCCATTTACTTATTTAACTGTCTATGAAATGTTAATTTCTTTACAACCGGTATATACATAGCTTAAGTATGACATGACATTTCAAAATAGATCAATTTCTGTATCCATCCATCCTCGAAAAGTTCTACACTTTTATGTAACAAAAACATTCTATGACTAATGATTTAATAATTATTAAATTAAATTCAAGAATTCTATTATTTAATATTTATCAAATTAAGAAAAAAAAATGTGTGGGCTCTCAACACGAGAAGGTCAATTTATTAAAATATTGATATTGTAACAATTAACTCTCAATATGGGGAAAAAAATATGCGTATAGAAAATTGACCTTTTGCTAAGATTTTTTGTTTAAAAAAAAAAATTATTTTTATAATATTACATTTAATTTTAAAAAATATTTTCTGTTTTTTCTTATATATTCTGATATTAATATAATAACTCTCGTAATATAAAAGTATTTTATTTTATGTAACTTATTTATAAACGGGAAAAGCGCTTTTTTATTAAGTTATGGATTTTTTGTTATTTTATTTTTAAAATAAGAGAATTTTTATTTTTTCAGATAATGTTTTATAATTTTTTGTAGAGATTAAAAATTTTTAAATATAATTTAATTTTATAAATTTTTAATTAACTATAAAATTATTATACCTCTCTAAATATATTTTTTTATATTTAAAATATAATATAAAAAATATATTCTATAAAAATTAATATATTAAGAAAAAAAAAAATGTTGTGTCAATGTTGCTCCAAATTATATAAAAAGAAAAAGTGAAACAATAAAAAGAATAATATAATAAAATATTATATAAAAAATTAAAATTATAATAATTTAATTTAATTTTCCAGGTTTTACACGACTGTGTGAAGGCGAGAAGAGAAGTTGAGTTACATTGGAGGGCATCAAATTGTAGACATATTGTTCAAGTTAAAGACGTTTATGAAAATTCATATAGTGGAAATAAATGTTTACTGGTAGTTATGGAATGGTAAGTGTTTAAATATTTTTATTTTATTTTTTTAAATATATAAATAAATAAAATATAATATTTTTTATTTTCGAAACATTTAAATTTGAATTTTTTTATTTTTTTTATTATTATGACGATTTTTTTTTATTATATTTTTAGATTTAGATTTATTTATAAATTTTTATATTTAAAATATATATATATATTTAGAAAATTTGCATTATTTTAATTTCAGTATGGAAGGTGGAGAACTTTTCCAAAGGATACAAGACAGACAAGACGGACAAGATGGAGCTTTCACAGAACGAGGTATATAAATAATATTTAGAGATTATATATTTATAAAAGTTCCTTGAACTTGGAATGATAAAAATGATTTTTTTTTTCAAACTGACTATTTTTTTTTTAATACAGAAGCAGCACAGATAATGTACGAAATTTGTGTGGCTGTTAAACACCTTCACGACATGAATATTGCTCATCGCGATCTCAAACCAGAAAACCTGTTATATTCAAAACCAGGTAAATGCGAAATTTTATTTATAGCAAAAATTTATAACGCATGATTGAAGAAATCAACATACATTTATATATTTTCTTAAAATAAATTTCAACGACTAAAATGAAACACAAAAAATACACAATATTTCTCTCAAAGTGCTATTATTTGGATGAAAAAAAATTATTTAAATTAAAATTTTCTTTTTTTAGATAGTTTAGGAATTTTAAAATTGACCGATTTTGGATTTGCGAAGGAAACACATTTGAAAGACACACTTCAAACGCCTTGTTACACACCCTATTATGTCGGTAAGATTGTAAAAAAAAAATTTTCATATTTTTATTTAACAAAAAAAAATTTGTATTTGTATTAAAATTTTTTTTTTATCTTTTCAAGCGCCTGAAGTTTTGGGTCCAGATAAATATGACAAAAGCTGCGATATATGGTCTTTGGGAGTAATTATGTATATATTGTAAGTAAAAATTCATAAATCTATTTTTTTCTCTTCTAAATATAAATAAATTTACATTCGTTTTCTGTTTTTATTTTTCATAATTTTTACATGGCCTTATTTTATTTTTTAATATAATTATTATAATAATTTATTTGAATTATTAAAATTTAATTTTTGTTAATTAACAAATTATTATTATTTATTATAAATCAATTTTAATAACACCTTGTAAAAATTATTAAAAATAAAAAAAAAACAGAAAACGAATACTTTAGTTTTTTGTTACCTAAATAAAAATGATTTTTCAATTTTCAGATTATGTGGATTTCCACCGTTCTATAGTAATCATGGATTGGCAATATCGCCAGGAATGAAGAAACGAATAACATTAGGTCAGTATGATTTTCCAGCTCCTGAATGGTCCCACGTCAGCACAGAAGCTCGAGATCTTATCAAAGGAATGCTGTGCACTGATCCAGCTCAAAGGCTACAAATTGCCGAAGTAATGCGCAACAAATGGATCTCTGTAAGTATTTTAAATATTTAAATACTTAGGAAAAAAAAAATCTACTCAAGGAATTTCAATTATTTTCTAATATTTTCATTTACGAAGTGGATAATTTTATCAAGAAACTAAAAATTCGATTTTTAATTACAAAATAAATTTTTTTTTTCAGAAACACACGGAAGTTCCAGCAACGCCTTTACATACAGGACGAGTTTTAAGAGAGGGTGAGGAACTTTGGCCGGAAGTTCAAGAAGAAATGACACGTTCCTTAGCGACAATGCGAGTTGATTACGATACAGCTAATTTAAAACAATTGGATAATACAAATAATCCACTTTTAAATAAACGAAGACGAGCAAAACAAACGGCACCAGTTCCTCCGGCAGCAAATGTGAGTCCAGCTTCCTAGGGGGAGGTTCAAAATTCATCGAATTCAAAATGGATTCATTTTTTAAGACGATGCATCAAATGCATCATTTTTGTTATAAGAATCGTATTCTGATTTCTATTTTATTTTTTTTTCGTATTTTATTTTTGGTTACGAAGACTATAAACTGCCGATGAAAAGCTTTAAAGCAACAAAAAGAGAGATGTAAGTACTATATATTCTTGTCGAAAAAAAAAACCTTCTCTTTAATATTTGAAATTATTTTTTAAAAATAGAATTTTCGAAAATCAAATAATTTATTTCATTAATGGAATCTATTGATTATTATATTTTAAAGATAAATTTAATTTTCAAGTTTAATTATTTAAATAAATAATTATTATTAATTAATTTAATAATAATTTTAATTAATAATTAAACGATAGATTTATAATTCTGTCCTTATAGAGATTTTTGGAAGTGCCTAAACTGGATGATCTATATACAGCGACAGATTTTAATATTATAAAGAAATTAGATTTGTTCACGAAAAAAAAAAAAAAAAACGCTTGTCATCATTGTGCTACTTAAATATATCATCGTATAAGTAAAACTTAAATTGTACATTGAGATTAAAACAGAAATTGCTCTATATAATAATATGCTATGCATACGAATATATAATTTTTAAATCACGTCAAAAAATTAAAAATTACAGGAAATTAAGAACAAATTAGTCACAAACTGTAATAATTATTCGAAATTAATTTTTCATTAACTTGGTAATGAGAAAAAAAACGTACAGTCCAAATGAACAATTATTATAATTGACATTCTATTATAATTGAAAATAATTAATTATAATTGAAAAAAGGGTCAATTTTGTAAAAAATAATATAATTTTCTTAAAAAATTATTAATTAAAATAATTTTAAAAAAATAGTAACTGATGTTAAGAAAATTAATTATTCCAGTCTCAATAATCAAGTGAACGAAACTTATACATTAGTTTCATTATTATTAATTAAATATTATTAGTCATTAATTAGTTTTAGAGTAAAATTATTCTTTTTGACTTGTTTTTAAAGTCAATAATGACATATTTTTAAGTTCCTTTTTAAAAATTATAATTTAAATTCAGAAATATATATTAAGGTTCAAGATAAGGTGCTCAAAATTTTTTAATTGAATAAAATTTTAGTAAAATAGTGAGTATTCTTTATACAACGAAAAAAAAAAGTTAATTTACAAACTTTTACAAACAGAATTTGTTAAAAGTTACAAAGAAAAGACAAAAAGAAAAAATGACCATAAAAGCAATTTCTGCATAATAATATTATCAAAAAATTGAATTTCGATTTTAATTTTCAATATTGAAATATAAAAATCTGAAAAATGTTAGAGGAAAAATTATTGTTTTAAAATATGTTTTTCCTTTTTTTAAAGAATATAAAAAAAAATTACATAGTCAATATGACAATATTAAAATATATGTACGTTATATGGAATATCAGATTTAGCCGTCCTTTAATAACTAATTTTTTTTTCGAAATATAAAAAAATTACTTGAATCTACAAATATAAAAATTTGATGTATTGATGTTCTTATCAATTTTTGCTTGTAAAAAAAAAGCGCTTTCAATAAATTTACAAAAATAAGTTGAATATAGTAAATTAAAAATGCAAATATAAATAAAATATATATAAGCAAATAAAATGGCGAAATAAATTAATATTAAAAATAAAGAATAAAAAGCAATAAAATTGACAAAAAATGTAGAAAAAATAATGAACACTGACTGTGTAAAGAATGAACTTTACGGCAATTTTAAAAAAAAATATATAGTTTTTATTAATGACGTTAATTTTTAATGCGTCGTACTTGATTAATAAGATATATATTTTTTTGCTGATATAATATTGAAATTAAGAGTGATAGTTAAAAACAAAGAACAATGTGTAATAAAATAGATTTTATCTAAAAAAAAAATAAATAAATAAAAATCATTTTTGCGTCTTAGATTAAAAAAAAGAGATAAAAGTGTGCATTTAAAATATAGTTGACAATAATTACAACACATTTCATAATTTACAAGATCATATAACATTTTATGCAAACATTTACTGAAATTTTTATTTTCAACGCTAAGTGACTTGCATATAATATATATTATTCATAAAGAGTCAGTTTTTTTTTAATTATTTAAGAATAAAGTATTTACTTTAATTTCATTTATACTCATTATATTTAAAATATTTCTTTATCGATTTAAATGCAATTTAATTAAATTTTATTCTTCATAAGTTCATTATTTTAAATATTGTTCTTTTATCGACTATGTACTATTATTATTATTAAATAATAAATACGAATATTTTGTATAGACGTCATTTATAGTGTTATGAATAAATTCAATAATTACACAATTGAATATTTTTATTTTATAATTTTGTAATTTTCCTAATTAATTCCTCTAAAATTTTAAATTAGTTACAATATTTAGTTTGGCTTATTAGTAAAATTGTCATTTTTCCCAAAATGTCAATAAAAAAAAACATTTTTTTTCGGAGCAATTTTTGTGTTTAAAATTAAAATGACATTACCGACAAAACAAGCTGTGAAGTTTCCCCCTATTGACGTTATGGGTCGCTTCCGCTTTCAATTTTCTCAAAAGATGGCTAGTCTTTTCTCGGCGAGTGGCGTGTAGATTCACGACCTTTTCCCGTGTAGGGATCGTGATTTTTTTTTCTCGCTTGGAATTATTTAGAAAAAAAAACAAAAACCGGCGTTACAAACGTGGTATGAAAAATCATTCAACACAATTTTTTTTTTTTTAAATAATTTTGATTCTATAAATATTATTTTTTTCTGATCTGTGGAACAAAAGTGATAAAAACGTTTGTATGTGTATATGTGTGTGTGTGTGATTTTCTTTGGCATCTCTCGAGTCCACTCCCTTCAGTCTCGACCAGGAACGCGTTGGCAACACTGACGCCTCATACACAACTCCAGATGGTTTATCTCCAGTGACTAAACTCATAACAGTAAACGTGTTTTTAAAACCGGCTTTATACGCAAAATGTAAATTAAAAAATCGGGTAAGAAAACCCGTTTTCAACAAATTTTTTTTCAAGTTGTTTTTAGTGAAAATTTCTTTTCCCAAGAAAAAAAAAAAATGCTTCATTTATAAATTTTGTGTTTCATTGAAAATTTTTCGTATTTTGTTTAATTGTTTATAAATTATAAAAATCCCTTTGTCTTCAATATCGACATTTTTTTCGCAAAATGGTGTGTGCGCTCAAGTTTTCTTTTTTTTTCGTGTAGGCAATTGTGTTGTGTTAATAAACACATAGTAGGGGGAGTTATTTTCTCCTTTCTCGTTTTATTAGTTGTAATTTGTTTAATATTTCTTTTAAAAAAAAAAATATGTTCTTTGTAAATAACACACTTGTGAATCTTGTTGGAATCCCATGAGTCATTGATTAGTGCGTGTATAGTATACATCTTTGCAACTCTTGGATGATGATGATGAGTGACTCATTTTTTTGGAGTCTTGATGACTTAAGATGTCAAGTGACATTTATCTTCGTTGATTAGCTTTGTCTCAAGTAGAATAAAGCAACGTTTAGTTCATTAATATCGACCTAATTAATCGCCGTCTCAAATTCCAATACACGTGTTAAAAAAAACCTTGAGAGTTGACATTTTCCCAAACGAATCATTTTAGAAATAATTTTCGCAATTAAAATCGAAAAACAAAAAATTGCATTTAAAAATAAATTGGGAAAAATGATAATTTTAAACAAAAAAATAGAACAAAAATAGTGTGAATTATAAATTATTTTTAAATATAAAATAAATCCTAAAACTTAGATTTAAAAATATTTTTCTACTTGTGAGTAAATTCTTTATAAATCTACTATATGTGGGTGTTTAAGAGTATCAAAAACATAATGGTTCATTGTTAAGGATTTTCTATGGTGCGGATTAAGGGTCTTGATTACTTGTAATATTATCTCTCTTTATATATATATATAGAAAAATGAGTGTAAAGGGAAACAAAAGAAAATATTTGTTCCACAAAAGATTAAAATTTTTAAATAATTAAAAAACATTTTTTTATTTAAAATTTTTTTTTCAGATTCACCAAAGAATATATTATTACTACTAAAAAAAAAGAAAACAAAAGAAAAATAGGAACTGAAAAACAATGACAGAGTATAAGCTCGTTGTCGTAGGAGCTGGTGGTGTTGGGAAATCAGCACTGACTATTCAATTAATACAAAATCATTTTGTAGATGAATACGATCCTACTATTGAAGATTCATACAGAAAACAGGTGAGAAAATTTTCGAGATCATTTGAAATTTATTTAGCAAATTTTTTAAATTAATAATAAATATATTTTCTTTCACAGGTAGTGATAGATGGTGAAACATGTTTGTTAGATATTTTAGACACAGCCGGTCAAGAAGAATACAGTGCAATGAGAGATCAGTACATGAGGACAGGAGAAGGATTTTTATTAGTTTTTGCAGTTAATTCTGCTAAAAGTTTTGAAGTGAGTCAATTTTATGTGTTTTCGATTCTTGAAAATTAATTGACCAAAAATAATTTATAAAAATTGATATTTTCTAAATTAAAAAATTTAATTAAAAAAAAAATTCTTTTTACAGGACATAGGAACCTATCGCGAACAAATAAAAAGGGTAAAGGATGCAGAAGAAGTGCCAATGGTTTTAGTAGGCAACAAATGTGATCTTCAACAATCATGGGCAGTGAATATGACACAAGCAAGGGAAGTTGCACGACAGTATGGAATTCCATTTGTTGAAACCTCTGCCAAAACGAGAATGGGAGTAGATGATGCATTTTACACTCTGGTAAGTGAAAAAAATGATACTTATTTTATCCTTGATGAAATTTTTCAAAAAACCTTTCTAAAAAATATTTTTTTTAATTCCAGGTCAGGGAAATACGAAAAGACAAAGAACACAGAGGCAAAGAAAAACGAAAACGAATAAGAGTTGGAAGTTCGGGACGTCGAAGGCCTAAGTGTTGTATTCTTTAAAAAAAAAAATCGACTTGAGAAAAATCACATTAAGGAATGGAAAAAAAAGAGTGCAGTGTAAAAAGCTTTAGAAATACTATTAATTTTTTTTTGTGCACATTTCGCAGCTTCGAAACAAAATGCACAAATTTTTTTTTTTTGAATGGTGCACAAGAAGAAGGAATTCGAATCAACCATAAATGTAAGACATTGTACAATACAAACATACGTCTTCACTCATAGTATTAACTCTTACAAAAAACAAACAAACAAACTGCTTACATGACTAAGAGTCTAAAAAAGCGTTTATTAGTAATCGAATGTGACTTAACCCTTGATCAAAAAAAAAAAAAAAACACAAATAAAAATAGAATAATTTTAGTCTTTGCGAACAGTGATAATTTTAAGCCACAGCTTGCACAAATTGACTATTTATACATATAAAAGCTTTAAGTGATTATTGTATATTTTTTATACAAACTATTTTTTTAATTAACTGTTGCATTCAAATCAAATAAAAATTGCTCTCATTTATATTCACAAAAAAATAAAAGAGAGTGACTATTATTCTTGATAAAATGCAAATTTTGATATTACAATATTTGACAATAATATCTTAGTGATGATTATAAGATTTTATTATTCAATTTTTTAATTACCATACCCTGCGATGCGCTTTTTCAAGTTTTGCCATTATGTATATTAACTGAAGCGATCAGGGGTTAAGAACTTCAATTCAAATAATTCTTTTTAGTATATTAAACGCGCAAATTTTTAATGATAGTGTTTGACTAGAAATTCAATCAAGTAATCGCACATATAATAATAGCACATGAGATTTGTGTCAAGCATTTTTGCAACGTTTGAAAAAAAAAAAATCATAAATATTGATTGCAAAAATATCACTATCATTCATTAAAACTGATAATTAGAATTAATTGAATGTACTATTAGTTGAAACTGCCATTATTTAGAACTAAAAAATTGTTTAATAACAGTTTTAATTAATGATGGAATTTACTTTGAATCAAATTTAATTTAGTCAATATTAATTTGATTCTATTTTTTTCCAATCAAAATAGAATTTAAACGTTGCAAATTTTAGCTTCATTAATTTTAACGATTTTTATCAATTGTGACCATTTTTTTTTTTTTAATTACGAATTTTATTATAATATAACGAGATTCAAAGCCAAATTTTTTTTTTAATCGAAACGTTCAATTGTTTATTTGTAAAAATATTTAGATTTTTGATTAAAAAAAAAAAAACAAATTGACAAACGAAATTAGACGTGCTGTTTAGTTTTATTTTTTTACCGTGAGAAAAAAAGGAAAACACGCTTTCAAATAAAGAAACGAAAATAACAACTCGTTTCTTGTCGATATTATTTGATATCGAGTTGCAAAGACTGCGCTTTGAATTTTCAAATGATAATCGCGTCTGTTATAAGTTATAAATGTTATCTTGCGAATCCGTGGATCTAAACGTTGAATGATCCAAGTTGTTTTTAAGGTTTATTAAGGAAAAAAAAAAGAAAACTTAATGATCTCTAAATTTTTACAATTATATTGTAGATACGAAAGTCTTCGTTTTATTGATATTTATCTAATGAAAATGTTTTTTTTTTTAAAGCAGTTTATAAACTGCAGAAAAATTACGTTTTTCTTTTTGTATAAAATATATCTTTCGACAGAGTTCACTTTAAAGTTTAATTTTTATTTTATAAATCATTCGATTTGTTATTAACCCATTCGTGACAATTTTTTATATTATTATATCATTATTATAAAATTTCTCAATTGTGAAATTTTATTGAATTTTGATTTTAATATTTTAGAATATTGATAGTGTTATTTTGTATATGTAAATAAAAAAAATACGTTTTAAAAAGAAAAAAATGTTACGAATGGGTTGACTCGATAATATTAATTGTATATGTAGTAAATGAATAATGCCAGATTTAAAGTGAGGATTGTTCTGCCTATTTTTAATAACTGTTTGATGCACGCTTAATATATATATTTTTTTTTTTGAGGCTGAATTAATAATTTAAAAACAGTAAAAAAATAAATTATGTTACCCATTAAAAAGTAATGTCAATAAAATCTGAATTTAAAAAAAAATTCTTAAATTAAGACACACTTTTTGAATTTACTGGTACTTAAATTAAGAAAAGCTTTTTGTCAAAAAAAAATTCAGAAAATTTTGTTGAATTACAATTTATGATGTATTAATTAAATATTTTTTACTGTTTTTTTTATCACACTTTGATTATGGCAAAATTGTTATACACAAATTTAAATCTTTCGTCAACTAGGGTTTACTAGGGATTAAAATTTTTTTTTAAATAATCTTTCAAATAAGTGTAGATATCGTTTTTAATTATTATTATTATATTATTATTATTATTATGTTTAATGAAATGTGAAGTGAAAAACTTGTGTGAAAGTATTCGACTAAACGTTTTTTGAAATATGTATGTAAATCCTATTTCAATTTATGCTCATATTATATATAAATACATATATATATAAACTTTTCCTCGAAAAATTTCAATATCTTTTGTGTTCATTGTGGAAAGTTCAACGAGATTATCTTTCTATAGTTGGTCATATTTAATGACTTTTAAAAAAGTCACAGCAACGATTCAAGTGTAATAAAACTACTCGTAAGAATAATAAAACAGAAACGTTTGTACACGTATATAATTGTTATTTAATTAAGATTTAAATATTACTCACCATTGACACGAAATCTTGGGGATAGACCACTTTTTTTTAGAATTCATTGAACACCTGAAAAAAGAAAGCAAAAATGTAATTTTTATTTGTGATCAAATTTTTTAGCAAAAACAATTTTTTAGCCGCCATATTGGATATAAAAAAAATCTTACTTTTATTTCATGAAATTTCGAGAGCAGATTGTTAACTATCACTGATTTTTTACTAGTATTTAATACGAAACATGATAATATTGAAGAAAATCGCGTTTTAATATAATAAAAAGTTAAACATGATTAACACGGAAATGGCAAATAATGTTCACTATTGTCACTGCACATGCAACATTTTTCAATTGAGAAAAAAACTATTAATTTCACCAATGCACTTTGATCACTTTTTGGTTATATTAATACAAGGGAATCGATAAATCACTAATTCAGACTAAATCATTCACTAATTTTCGAAAAAAAACCCGGCTTTTGTAGGAGGAAAATACACACGACGCCATGTACGTTACTACTTTTGGCGGACTGACCATTTTTCATAATGTCGAATATCGAACTATCGAATGCGTAATCGAAATATCTGCTGCTATGTTCAGGTATATTTACGTTGTTGCCGCCGCGTATTATTTCTTGAACAAACAAAAATAGTATTCAAATACGTTTAATATAGTAGATTAGTTAATAATTATTTAATATTTAGTTAATTTTAAATGTGTTATTCGTACAAGAAACGGTTTCGAATTATTAATATTGAAAAATAGATTTTTGAGGTTAAAACCGTTGACAGTCGCAGTAACAAAGAAACTTTAATTTTAATTGTTATTTTCTTATTTAAATAGAAAATGTGTGGACGTTGTGCTTGGTAAGTTTCTATATTTTTTTTATTTTAAAAAACTTATAGAATTTGTTATAAACTAATTAAAATTTATTCGCTCTTAATATTATTTTATTTTTTAACTTAAGTACATTACAACCAGAAATTTTGAGTCGTGCTTGTCAATATAAAGATTCTTCGGGTAAATATCGACAGACTCCATGGATTCAATCAAAAATTGATGATATTCAATACAAGCCTTCTTGTAATATGGGACCGCGAACTGTTTTACCAATTTTAATATCAGGTTCTCATTTAAATAATGAAAATGAAAGAATTCTTTATCCCATGTTATGGGGAATGATACCTCCTTGGAATCAGGTATATTTAAATTTATTTCAAATATTTAATTTCAGAACACAAGAAAAAATTTTCTATTGAGAAATAATTAAAAATCTAAATTTTGGAAATTTTAGGGTGATTATAAAAAACATAAGCTTTCAACACACAATGCTCGTATTGAAGATTTGGAAAATTCAAAAATGTACATGCCACCTTTACGCAATGGAAAGAGATGTATTGCAATTGTCGAAGGTTTTTATGAATGGAAAAGAGATGAATCATTGAAACAACCCTATTATATTTATTCTAAACAGGATAATATTAAAGTTGAAGATAAAATCACTTGGAATAATGAATGGTCGGAGGAAATTGGTTGGCAGGGTTTTGAACTTTTGAAATTGGCAGGAATTTTTAATACCTACAAAAGTGAAACTGTAATTAAATACTAATAAATAAATTAAAATTTAGTTTTAAATTAATTTAAAATTAATAAAAAATTTTTAATTAATTTAAAATTAATTAAAATTTTTTAATTTCAAATTAGCTTCAAATTTCATTTCAATTTTGTATTTAATTTTCAATGAAAATTCAAGATTAATAATTAAAAATACAATTTTTCAGGGCGATACTGTCTATAGTTTTTCAATGTTAACCAGAGAGGCGAATAAAGTTTTTTCTTGGCTTCATCATAGAACTCCCTGTTTTCTTCGAACGGAAGAAGAAGTTAAGGTATTTATAAAATTTAAAAAAATACAAAATATTAATTTAGAATTTCACAAAATGAAATAAATTTTTCTCTCAATTATAGTCATGGTTAAATTATAAAGAGACACCTTTGGAAAAAGCGTTAAAAAATTTACGTTCACTATCATTGGATGAAAATACAATAAATTGGCATCCAGTTTCAACTGCTGTTAATAATGTACACTATCAAGGAGATGATTGTATAAAGCAGATCAAATTAGAGAAAAAGTTCGTAAATTTCGTATCTTTAAATATCGTAATTATTGAATTATTAATTCTATAATTCTATAATTCTATAATTAAATAAAATAGGGAGGAGAAAAAACGTCCAACGGGTATTATGGCTTCTTGGCTGCAAAAAGGTGCGGTAAATAAAAGAAAAGCTGACGATTCTGAAAATCGAGAGCAAAAAATTTCGAAAAAAGAGTGAAAGGTATTTTTTTGAAAAAAAGTAATTTATTACACAAATTTTGTAATTGAATTTTTTTCTAGATAAATTGTTTTTCTAGCAAAAATAATTTAAAATTTCGCGGTATTTACATATTTTTCCAATGTTGGCAAGCTTTATTTCCGTATGTTAATGAGGTTATGTTAATTTGTTGTGAGAATTGTGATTACAGAAATATTTGAAATAAAACCCAATATTTCTTTAATTAGAAAGTGAATACTAACTTTTAGGTAAGTTTTATATTTGTAATCAACAATAAAAGGTATTTCTATTTAAATTTGTATTCAACTTTTGTTAAATATAATGAATTTTGCGTACAATGAAAAATTTCTAACCTTAAAATTTTGTAAAAATTAAAACATATAAATTCTTTTTGAGGATCAAAATAAAATGAATTCTTATTTATTTTTAATATTTAACAATATGGAAATTTTAAAAAGTTATTTGTCATAAACTATATCAAATATTAAAATTATTAAATTATAAAAAATTATACAATTTTAAACTTGTGTTTTTTCATAATACAATTTTAGTTTAATTAACATTTTTTCAGAATGATACCAAGAATACAAACATTATTAAAAGTTACAACTATTCCCTTACTACGAAGGAATTTTAATTGCTGGACAGCAGGAATTGCAGCAAAACAGAGAGGGAGTTTTTTAAAAACTTATCCTGTAACACTTGTTTTACCCGATGGTAGCAGTTTAAATATTCAATATTTTGAACCACGAAGTATCGTTGTACTTCCTCATAATTTAGAGCTTATGACAGAAGAAGAACGTAAAATTATTTTACAAAAACGCTTACCAAAAAAGAAAATTAATATTGTTAAAGATGAAGATATTGAAGATTTTAATGAAGAACAATATTTGAAATTAGTGAAACAATAAATTTTTTTTTTTTTTGAAATCAATTAGTCAATATGAAATTTTTATATTCTACGATTTTTATTGACAAAAAAATTCATCTCTGATTGCAAAAGAGAAAGATGAATATTTTGTTTAGTATATTTTATGTGATTTTTATCATCGCATGCCGGAACACATAGTTTTAATGAGAAAGGCCGGATGTTACTTTTTACAGCAAAGAGGAAGACCATTGTTTACTTCGTAACAACTGTAAATATATTAATGATCCTGCGACGAAAATGCTGAATAAAAAAAAAAAAAAAAAGTAATAAAAAAAAAATTATAAGTCCGTCAAGCGATGCCAATTTTCTGATCTATCCTTTCTTACGTCATTATATTATTTTTACAAACTTTAAGAGACATTACAGTAAAATTTTATTTTCAATTATATTTTTGCGAAATTATGTTTTATTTTTAAAAAAAACTAAAAGGAAATTATTTTTGAAAATAGGTAAGTTACATTCTAATTAATCGAATTAATCAAATTAATTATTAATATTATTTTTAATTACAGAAACGGAATTCAAATTTAAATAGCAAAAAAAAAATGAAAGTAAAACTAATAATTATACCCCAGTAAAATGAGTTCATTTCTGCGTCCTTGAACGTATTTTTCGGAAGAAAGTCCGGTTGTTATTCGGCAAATTATACATTGCTTGGACCACTTTCAAATTTACACGCAAGACTTTTAATACTAATAAGTTTTTTTTCATATGTTAAGTTTGCCAATGTCATTGAAAATACAAGGAAGAAATTGTCGAAAGATTTCGCAAAATTCATAAACTATTTCGATTTTTTTTTTACACAAGTAAGTAAAAATTAAAATATTTTTCTATTTGTCTCTTTTTAATAATATTTTTCAAAAAAATTACTTTCACCATCTCACACCTACATTTTCAAACTAATTTTCGTTCAAGTGTTAACTAGAAAATAATTGCCATGCGAAAAATAGTTGAAAAAAAAAAAATTGAAAATATTCAAAAAATGAAAGTGTCAAAAAACATTATGTGATACAAAAAAATGAAAGTAAGAAAAAAAAACTGATTTGAATTCAAAATCAATCATTTAAATGGAAATCACTTCCGGAATTTTATTTCTGTTCCTTATTTTTTTATTTTCAACTTTCGTTTTTAGTTTATAAATTTCATATTCATAATATTTTTCTCTCAAAGAAAATTTGTCCTTTTTTGTTTACAGGTTTTTTTTTTCGATTTCTAGATTATTTGAAAACAATTGGATTAATTAGAGAATGAATATTCGATTATGTCAATTATTCTTCTCGTTGAAAGGAAGTGGGGAATGAATAGCACTTCATAATAACATCAATTGACTTCTATTAACTTTAATGGTCATAATGATAATGCAATGTGAAAATATTTGCTGATTACACAATATCATATACCTCCTATAACAGAATGAATTTCCGGTTCCTCTTCTTTTTTGGTGAGTCAATTTTTTTTTTTATCTGATCTACATTATAAAAACTGTTTTATGTAATCAATCCTGTTATTTTATATTTTTATATTTTACAATATTTTTAAAATATTCATAAAGTTACTTTTCATTATTACTTTCATTTTTTAATATCAAATATTTAATTTATTCATTATTATGTAAAATTTATTTTATTTCCTAACTTGTTTACAAATTTTGGCCCTTTAAATTCTTTCTTTTTAATTTTATCAACTTAATTAATGACGAATTTTAACTCTTAAAATTGGAGCAGATGTTTTTATTTCCGCATTTAAATCCTTCGTATTTTGTAATTATCTAATCAAAAAATTTTTTTTTTTTTTATTGCTTTGTCTATTTTCTAGAAAATTAAAATTCAAGCAACGATTACAATTCGTTAATATATTTCTTTGCTGATGAACTTCATTAGAATACAAATTCAACGAGCACTTTTTTAGTCGACGAGGTCCCAGAATTTTTCTTGAACTTTCGCAATTGGGTAGTTTCACTTTTATTGAAAGTGCTATTATAATAATGAAAAAAAAACAACAACGATTTCATTCACTTTTCTTCCGAGGGTTGGTTAATGACTCTTCATAAATGACTCATGATGATCGCGCAAAGATGATCCAATGTAACATTTACGTAACGAATTTTTAAAATTTTGTAATTAAATCATTTTTTCAAATAAATATTAAAAAAATTTTTCTACAAGAAAAATTCGTGAAAATTGTAAAAGAAGTATTTTTTAACGAATGAAATTGAGCGGCAAAAAATAATTTTCTATATAAAAATAACGGTGTAGAATTTGAAAAATAACGGATCAACCGAAAATAAAACGGTTTACAATTTCTATTATTAATTTTTATATCTTTTCATGTTGCTTTCTTCAGGTACCGGTGCAGTTGTTTGATGTTTGAATACAAAATTGACAAAAAAAAAAAAAAAAAAAGAATTGCGTCCAGCGAGATTTGTCCGGCATAAAAAAAAAATTATTGCCCACACCACAAAGCACCATATAATACGATTTGTAAACATCATAGGCACTCTCAAAGACCAGGTAAAGAGACAGACATTGCTTCGGTGGGGATCAGTTTATAGTAGGCCACGAGGCACTCGCGTTCTTGGTTGCATGTTCACGACTCTCTCTTCTCTGGATAAGGCCAAGTGTTTGAAATCTCAGCAAGAATATTTCACTTCTCTTTAAAAAAAAATAAAACAAAAAATTTTCTATTTTTTGAAAAGTATTTATTTTTTCCAATTTTTTTGGAATAGAAAACTGAAAAAAAGAGTAAATGAAAGGTAACTGTGATTTGAAACAAATGGAAATAAAAGGATTAGTTTAGGAGAAATCAGAATTTGGAGCAACAAGAAATTGGAAAATTTTTTTTTTTTTTCGGAGAAAGTTTAATGGCGAAATAAAACGTGTTTTTTGTGGTCACTTATATGTTTGTGATAATTAATAATAATTTTCTGTTTTTTTTTTTTAAAGTGATTGAAATGTTATTATTTGGCAGAAGAAGAAATTAATGATTTGCGACAAGGTGACTATTATGAGAAGATAGACACGCTGACAATCTGAAGATTAACAGGAAGTTATTGTTGTTTTGCTTATAAGACGAAGGTGTTGGAGAAAGTGTCATTATATTCATATGCCTCGGTTTGTGTTTAACTTGGCTGACTTCCGGGATTTTAGTTTCTGGAAAAATGTTTCAATTTTGAATGAAATCAACTTTATTGGATATAGAGACGTGAGATGATCGGAAAACATCTTCTCCTTAGTTTTTGGATTATTCAATGGATCCATTTTCTTGGTAAATATTTTTTATTATTTTCATAAAAAAAAAAATATTATTTTCCTTTTTAACTGTAATTTTATCACGAAAACCTAATTTACGTTTTATAAATATAAATCCTTAAAATTCTAGTAATTTTCATAAAATTTTCGAAAATTTCACAAATATGAAAAATATTTATAAAAAATTTAGTAAAGAATATATTTTTTCAAAAAAAATGCAAATTACGTCAGATATCAATTTTTTATAATTTATACTTATGTTATCGTTAGCTTTTCATGTTACTTTTCTTATCGTATTTTGTATAATTTAAATGTAAATTGAATTTTCCGATATTGGAAATAAAAAAATACTAACAAAAAAAAATAATTTTTGATAAATTATTTAATTTAATGTTCTTGTTCCTGTTGGAGAAAGAAAAAATATTAAATTGATCAATTATTATATAATGTTTGAAGATTGTATTTGTGAGTAAAAAATATAATTATGCAATTTCCTTAGAAATTTATGAAAACAATGCTCACGGTCAAAATACTCATAAAAGTCAGTTTAACTTTTAAAACACTATTTTGCAATAAGTTGTAAATTATCTTTAACATGTCTTTTATAATGCAAGAATTGTGTTGGGTCACAATGTATATGTAGATTGAGAAGACATCGATGCGGGATAACTGTACAAGTAGTGAAAGCGATCCTCATTGACATATTATTTAAGCAGGTTCTTTTCTTTACAAGATTCAATTGTTAAATCTCAGTTCTAGGGTCAAAATTTTTTGATAATGAAAAAAATTCTAATTTTCAAAATATAAAATCATAAAAATATTTTTTTTCCAAATTTAATTTATTAAAATTTGTTTCTAAAACTGTAAAATTGAAAAGTGTGTCATTTTTTTGTTTTTTTTTATGTAATTAAAGCCACATTACTACTTTGTATAAAATTTAACGGTTTATTTTATCTTTATATTTATTAAATATCAATAATTATTCAAATGTTATTTAACTGTATTTAAAACTCGTCAAGTCATTTTATATTAAGGTTATAATCATTTAATTGTGAACCAAAAAATTAAATTATTAACGGTTCTGTATTTATATATATGTAATCTTTATTTTAAAAAATTTTCTAGTAGTTAAATGAATATGACGGAACTGGAATTATAATATTTTATCTTGATTGAGGTCATCGTGTTGCATTTCAGGGATTATAAAATATTATTTTCGATGACAAATGGATCATCAATCTTTTAGTTTCATATGCGAGGATTTTCTTTTTCCAATTGGAGCAAAGATACTATTTTATAATACAAGGAAAATAATAATGATTTATATTTTATAATTTTAAATTTGTAATAAAAATTTTTTTTTAATTTTGAAAAAAATATAATGCGATAAAAGTAAGGATTCATATTAATAAAAAAAAATTGAGTCTTTGGAAATCAAAGAAAGAAAAAGACAAAATTCAAATAATACAAAAATGTTTCTCAATTTGAATTTTTGTTTATATTTTAATTTTGTAACTTTTTGTTCATCGATAATTTAATTTGATTATAGTAATCACAACGTGCCCTTGAATTTCTCTAAACGACAACAATAAATATATTTCTATATTGATTAGAAAGAGTATGAATTCAGGTACAAGTTCATCAAGTTAGAGTCAAACGAATGCTATAATAGTGAAACAATTTTTTATTTATTTTTTTTTTTTTTTTTAAAGATAACTAACATGATTTCCAAGTAACTTACAGGCCGATGGCCGGTCCCTCCAGGTTTTCTAATTTGTCGCAGATACTTTCTCTAACAAGTTTTACACATATTTTGTGTCTTTATCCATTTTCCCACAAATATTCTTTTTGTTGAAAAAAAATTTATTTATTTTCAAATCTGTGGTTGTAAACTTTCTGTTTTACCACACAAACGACTGATTTTTAAATTTCTTCTCGAATTTTTAGAAATAATTATTTTTTCAATTTTGCTTCATTTAGAGAGGAAATATTTTTAATTTCCCAAAAAGCTGAGAAAATAAAAGTTCTTCTATTATGGAATTTAAAAATACAATAGTTTTTATTATCTGTAATTTATATTAGAAAAAGTGGATACAAGGAATTTTCGAATTCATGAAATTTCAGTGACTGAATTTCTCAAATGTAATTCTTTTAATTTCCAACTTGCAATTAGATACTTTCTCCAATAATTCTAAAAGTCCAATAAATTTTTTTTTTTTTCAGATAAATATTTGAGGAATTTCAATTTTTATGAAAAAAATTCTTTTTTTTCTATACATTTTTTTCAACTGTTATTATAGTGAATAATAAAGAAATTTAATTTTTATTTTATTAGATTTTTTTTCTTCAATTTTATATAAAATTCAGTAAATAAAAATCACATTTGAACTTTGAGTAGTTTAAAATGTTTAATAGATTTGTGAGAAGAGCAGAATTTCTAACGGATAAAATCTCTGAGAGTTTTTAAGTGAAGAGCGGGGTCAGTTTGATTATCGTTATAAAGTATGAAAGCCAGGGTCATTTGGGGGAAGATCACACCTTTGAATTTATCGAGAACAATCATCAATCATCAATTTTTTTTTTTTTTTTTTTTTTTTTTTGATGGTTGATATAAAAATCAACATTAAACACATTCATTAGAGTTAATAAAATAGAAATCATTATTATTTATGATCTTTAGCTCTATAAATTGAATTAAAAGGAAATAAATAATAAAATTTGAATTAGAATTACTTGATGATCTTGTACCAATTTTTTTTTCTCTTTTATATGAATTGTAATTTAAAAAAAAAATTTAGATTCATTAATTGTAATTAATTTTATTTTACTTAATTTTATTAATTTATTTTATTAATTTATTTTTGAGAATTTATTTTTGAGAATTTTTAAAGTAGAGAATTCTTTTCTTAGAATAAATTATTATCTAAGAAAATGTTATTTTACAAAACTTCTCATAAAGATAAATTTAAAAAGACAATAGAATATTTACATTGTTCTCGTTTCTTTATATCTTTTCTCATGAAAAATTAAAAATAGTCACCATTTTTGGCAAATAATAATAAATTATAAGAAAAATTAAATTGTAATAATTAATGTATTTTTTTTTACAGGTGTAATATTTTTTTTTGCTGGCTAATGATACTTAAATTACTCTTAGAAGACAAAGATCGTATCTCTTTTTTTTGTAACGGTCATTTTTTTTTTAAACCGACAATAGTTAATTACGCAAGAATAATAAATGGATGCGAGCAATTTCTTCAAATGTTTTCGAGTACACCATAAAAGAAAAGCGTGTATGTACAGAGTTCATTGACCTTTTCACACCATAGGTTAATGGAAACTGTGTCATCACCTAATTTTCAGTTTATATAGCTATACCAGTCCCTTATCTTTATTTTCTTTCTATTTTGATTTTTTTTCTCTTATTATCATAAAACTAGCTAATGGCTTGTGTTCTTAAAAAAAAGGAGAGAAAAGAAAGGAAACAGAAAATTTCTGCTTATCATTAATACCACCCATGCATGAGAAGAATGAGAATTAAGAAAAAAAAACGAAAATTCATTAATGAACCTACTTTGCAAATTTATGTTTAAAAGCACTCTCAAAACCTAGATTCATTTGCTATATCTCTTATCAGTCACAAGATCCTAAGTAATAGTCATGAGATCATCTATATGGGAAAATGTATCCACTGTATTTTAATCAAATGCTGCTTTGGAAAGTAGAAATGAATGAAAAAGAGAAATATTTATTTTACAAACAATAAGCATATTTTTATTTTAAATTTGGAAAACTCTTATTGTTTTAAAAAAAGATTAAAAGAAAAAATAATTTTTTTTTCTGAATCAAATAAATTATTTAAATTTTTATTTATATCAAATAAGAAACAATTTCGGTATTTAAATATCATTTGTCTCTATAATTATTTAATACAAATATTTATTTCTATTAATAAAATATTAAAATGAAATTTCCAATTTCTATCTTTCGAAAAAATCGAGAATTCAACTTTAATCAGTTGTGAAAGGAAAAAATTTATTTTCAAATTTACAATAAATTTTCGTATGTATTTTAATTTTTTTTTTCTTTGAATTGATTAATTTTATTAATTTATTAAATAAAATTGATTAAATTAATTTAGGAATAGATGATCTCATGTCTATGACCGGTAGTGTAAATTTTTATAATTCGATTTAGTATCCATTGAATACGTGCGTGTATTTATAAACGATTTGTACGATAACTTAATTAATTGTTTCGACACTTAAATATTGTCCTTGGTATGTGAAAAAACGTAATTGCAAGCCTTAGAAATTTTTTGCCATTGCTTTAATTAAAAATTCAATTTCTTTTAGCTAATTAATATTTTGAATTATGAAAGAATTATTAATTATTAATTATTAATTAATAATTATAAAAAAATATTTTTGAATTATTTTTTTTTATTTACCTTTTTTATTTCCTGGTAATTTTTTTTATAATAATAAGCGTGAAATATTTCTTGAAATGAATTTTAATGAAGTTTCTATATTTATTTGAAATTAAATAAACATTAGGATTGAAGTAATCGGAAAGCTCTCCTTTCTGAATCATTCCAGCGTAAATAATTTTGCGTAACGCATATTATGTTGTCATCCTCGTTTCGCATTATTTATGAAAGAGAAGTGTCCAATACCGTTGCAAAGAAATGGTACCCTTTATTTTCTCACAATCAGAGAGAGCCCGCGTGACTTGTATTGTAGTCTCTTCATTTATACCGTTATAAGTTATAATATATATATATATATATATATATATACGTTTTACCTGAGACTCACTAATGGTGACCTCTCTTTCTTTCCTTATTTCTTTCTCCCCTGAAACCTAATTTACTTCTTTTATTTTTATTTCTTTCACTCATTCAAAGAGGGAAAATATATTCTTTATAAATTTCGCGAACCAGATTCGCAACAATGATTTTCTATTCAATACCGTTTTACTCTAGGACATTTCGCAATCAATCCGCAGATAAGATTTTATAGCCAAAAAAAAAATTAATCAAAAAAAAAAAATTAAAAAACAGAATTTATTACAATTTTTCAATACAAGAAAAAAAAATTGAAAATCAATTCTGAAATTAAAATAGTATCAGAAACAAAGTCGTAGGAAAAAAAAAATATTACGTTTACAGCATGCGGAATTATAATTTCACGGCCAGTAATCAAAACTACTTTGTCATTCTAAGTGTGTGATATGGAATAAAAAAAAATCCTGCAATGCAAAAAATAGTTTAATCAAATCAAAAGGGTCGTTAAACGAAGAAATATTTTATGCCAATACTATTTTGCACTTTCTAATAAATTAATATTGCACTGCGCTTGGGTGCAGCACTTTTGTATTTTACGGCTCATGTGATTTTTTTTTTTTCTTTTTTTTTTTATTCTAGAAAAAGTGAAAGGAATTTAAGGTTTTAAAGTGTAAATAAATATAAAATAGTTCAGGAAGTAATTAATTTTTCTCGCTTACAAATTAATAATGTGAATAATGATGATTGGAATGCATTTTTTTAGAAAATTGAGATTATTTTATTTTCATTAAATTTTATTGAAAAAATAGTCATGTTTTATCAAAAAAAAAAAAAAAAAATTGCAAAAATTTACTTAAAAATAAAGAAGAAATTAATTTTCCTTTATTGAAGAGAGAAATTGATCTAGACTGAACGTAGACTTTTGAAAAAGAATATAAAAATGAAACATGTGTATATATTTCAAGGCATAAAGTTTATAATAAAAATAATAAAAACCATAGATAATTGGTGCCTTCAGTATTGAGAATCTTTTTTACAATCAACTCGTTAAGCAACTTGGATGAAAAAGTAAAAGAGGTTCTCCAATAAGTAAAAGATATATATATATATATTTAAACGTAATGTGATGAAAAGAAAAAAAAAATTTCACCTTTTTCCTGTCATTCATTTTTTTTTTTTTTTTAGAAACGTGAAGTAGAAAATACATTTGAAGAAGAATATTTCTTATAAATTATAAAATTTCAAACAAAATGGTTTATTGTATAAATTCATTGACCGGAAAATTCATGGCTTGTTTTTATTATTTCGCTTTCATTGATCAAGCGTAAAAGATTCTCCTTGATAATCACCCGAAAAAAAAATCTCCTCACACTACTTTTACAAAATTATAATTTGAAATTCTAATTTTAAATTGTATATTTAAATTAAAATTCAAAGCTCGTATTTAAAATTAACAATAATTTTTTAAGAAGATTTCTTAATAGAAAAAAAAATATGTTTTTTTTCAGGAGATCGTGTAGGGGCTCAAAGTTCGCCTAAAGAAATTATAGAATCAGATGAACAAAATGATTTACTCATTTTTCAATCAGTCGTTAAATCCATGAAAGAATGGGAGAGTCATAAAAAAAGTTCTCATCGCAATAAGAGAGAAGTTTCAAGTGTTTGCTATGATGGTGTCGGATGCTTTGAAGATACTGGACCATTTAGTTATTTGGAAATGTTACCATCAGCCCCCAAGGATGTTGGTACCAGGTAATTTCTTAATTATTTCTTATTTCAAAATAAAAGAAAATAATTTTCTATATTTCTAATTTTTTGTTTTAAAAAATTTTTTATTTCAAATAAAAAAAAAATAATTTTCTATATTTGAAAATATTTCTAATTTTTTGTTTTAAAAAATAAAAAATTAAAACTAAATTGATTCTTTTTAAAGATTTTTGTTATTAATGGAATCTATTTTTTTTTCTGGAAAATTATTTCAAATAATTATATAATAATAAAATGCTTGGTCTGTCCTTCTGTCCTAACTTGAAGTTGGTCTTTTCTGATTTCACGTGTTTTTTTGAATAGTAATCTTATGACGTGTCAAATTTTGACAATTCTTTTTCTCATTTTTGCCAAAGTTGTATAATTGTGTTTCCAAATTTCGGAATAAGTTTTTTAAAATTCCAAATTCGAAAATTCGTTTACCAACGAAATTTTTTTTAAAGTTGTATATTGATTCAAAAATTGTATACAAATACAAAAAATTTATGATGAGAAAAAAGATGCGCCAGGAAATTTCGTACAAGATAGTAATTTGAAAAAAATTTATTTTTAAAAATTAATTTTTAAGGTACCAGGGGCCAACGAATACCTATTAAATATTAATTATAAAAACACAGGCCTCGAATAAACTTAAAGACACAAAAAGTCGTTTTAGTCGATTTATATTACAAAAAAAGTGGATTTGTTTTTTATTTTAACAAAAATAATTTACAGATTTTTAAATAAAAAAAATTTTTTTTAATAATAATCCTTTTCGAAGGGTTAAAGTTGAAATTTTTAGAAATAATTAAATTTCAAAAGATATTGTTAATTTTCAATTATTAAATTTTACAGAACTAAAAATAATTTATCAAACAATTTTTGGAAAACATTTTTTAAATTTAATTGAATTTTCAAATATTTGAAATTCAGATTTTTGAAATTAATTGAAACTTTAAGTGATTTTTAATTAAAATTTTAGATGATTTAACTAAAATTTTGAAAATAATTGAATATTAGTTGATTTTAAAACCACAATTTTAAGAAAATAATTGAATTTTAGTTTATTTTGAATTGAATACTTGGAAAATAATTGAATTTTAGTTTATTTTGAATTGATTCTTGGAAAACAATTGAATTTTAGTTGATTTTGAATTGAAATTTATGAAACTAATTAAATTGAAATTGAAAATTTTTAAAACAATTGAATTTTAGTTGATTTAGGATTGAAAATTTTGAAAATAATTAAATTTCAGTTGAAATTTTGGGTAATAATTGAATTTTAGTTGATTTTGAATTGAAATTTTTGAAAATAATTGAATTTTCTTTGATTTTGAATTGAAAATTTTGAAAATAATTGAATTTTAATTTATTTTGAATAGAAAATTTTGAAAATAATTGAATTTTAGTTGATTTAGAATTGAAATTTGAATAGAAATTTTAGAAAATAATTGAATTTTATTTCATTTTAAATTGAAAACTTGGTAAATAATTAAATTTTAAATTGAAAATTTTGGATAATTATTGGATTTTTAATTGATTTTGAATTAAAATTTCGGGTAATAATTGAATTTTAGTTTATTTTGAATTAAAATTTTTAAAAAATAATTCAATTTTATTGTGATATTTTTTTTTTTTAATTATAAACAATTGTTAAATTTCATAAAAATTTAATTGAAAAATAATTTTGATATAATTGAATTTGTGATGTATTTCATTAAAATTATTAAAAATAATTAATTTAGTGAAGAATCATTTTAGTTCAAAATTTGTTAAATAATTGAATTGAAGAAGATCTGAAGAAGATCTACATTTTATACTAAAAAAATGTATTTTATTTACATTTTTTTTCAAATGTAAAAAAAAATGTCGCATTTTATTAAAATAAGTCGATAAAAGTCGTATTTTTGAAAAAAGTCGTATAATCCGAGGCCTGTAAACATATAATTTTCATTATTATTATTTATTATTTAATATTGTAATAATATTCTAATAAATTAAATTATTATTGATAATATTAATCTTTAATTTCTTTATAACAAACAATTAAATACTCAATTTGGTGCTCGTTTAATTTTGCTAGTTTTTAATAAAATTTTTAAATTATTTAAATTTAATTTTGTCTACTTTCAGATTTTTTGTCTACGGTAGCAGAAAAGCAAGATCGATTCCAATGGAGGTTTCCGCCGAAGATATAAGTGAAAAAATTCGTCATGCCATAGATGTAGATTTACCTACTAAAGTACTTGTTCATGGATTTGGATCTGACTGTGATCACATTTGGGTTTATGAAATGAGATCTGCACTTATGCAAGTTCAAGATTGTAATGTAGGTAAGCGAAAAAAAAAAAAAAAAATTGCAATATTTTCCTTCAATTTTTTTGTTTTTTAAATTTTACTGATGAGAAATTTTTAATAATGCAAAATTTAATTCTTTTATATTAGTTTGTGTCGACTGGTCACCAGGAAGTACAATTCCAAATTATGTGAGAGCAGCAGCAAATACAAGATTAGTGGGCCGACAATTGGCGAAATTAGTTCGAAGTTTAGATGTGCCTTTGGATAAACTTCATCTAATTGGATTTAGTCTTGGTGCTCATGTTGCTGGTTTCGCTGGTGCAGAATTAGGAAATGTTTCTAGAATAACAGGTAAATTTATTAAAATTCCCGTAAAATATAATTTAAAAATAATTTTGCTGCATTTTTTAAAAAAAATTTCTTAAGTAATTAAAAATTTGTCTCAATTATTTTATTATTTTTTTTAAAAATTATTCTCTATTAATGACTTTAAGGAAAGTTATTTTTGCAATAATTTCCTAGAATTACAGAAATTTTTCCTTCACATATTTTTCTACTAATGACAATTTGGAATTAAATCTTCATTCAGTTAATGGAGTTTGCGCCTCATCTTTTACTTTCTAAATTCGTTTAATTAAAAGTTTGTAATGGCCTTTATGGATTTTTTAATAGCATACATACAGACACAGATATTCTGTCCCCAAGAAAGTTCAATTCATTATTCGGAAGTTAGAATTTCTATAGAAGAAAGTTATTTTTCCTATATCATTTCTTGAAAATAATTGGCAATTTCAATTTCATCTCAACAGAAATTGATAACATTTCTTCTGTGAATGGAAAAAGTGATTCTTTGCGATATTTTTTGTATTGGAGAAAATTTTTTTTTTCTTTTTTCTTTTGGTGATTGTTTAGAAATTACAAGGCCAGAATGTAAACGTAATCCAGAATATTACGTTCACACTTTAGTAATTGAACTTATGTGCGAAACTGCATTCCTTTTTCTGACCTCCTATTTGTGTGACGCTTCGCTGGTCATTATAGATATATATTTGCAATCGTATTGCTTGCATTATAATTAGAGTTTTCACTATACTAAAGAATAAAACAGCTCAAGTACTATACTGACAAAACGAATATAATTATAGAATAGAGACGCAAATATCGAATTATTATAATTATTCAAGTTTCCTTAATGAACTTTTTAAGAATTATTTCTTTTTTCAAGTGAAAAGATGGAATTTTTTATTTTAAAATTATTCGCATTTTTATTTTTAATTATTTATTTTATGTATTAGTAATTGTTTATTACAAAAAATTATTTGTATTTTAATATTGATTTATTTTTATTAAATTATAATTATTTTATTATTTTATTATTGATTTTATTTTCATTTATTTATTGAAATATTGAAATATTTAATTTTTATTGAAGAAATGTAATGGATAAAAATTTTCTTTTTTTGACAGGTTTGGATCCTGCTGGACCGCTTTTTGAATCCCAAGACCCGCGTGCAAGATTGGACGAACAAGACGCACAATTTGTTGACGTTATACACAGTAATGGAGAACAGTTACTCCTAGGAGGATTAGGTTCCTGGCAACCGATGGGTGACGTTGATTTTTATCCCAACGGCGGTCGAATGCAAAGTGGCTGCTCGAATATTTTTCTAGGCGCAGTAACTGACATCATTTGGTGTACGTATATCATTTTAGAAAGTTGCACAAATCTTCATATTCACAAAAAAAAAGAAAATTAATTTTAAAAACAGTTTTAAAATAAAATTATTTTTTTTCAATATAAATTATTAATTCAGTAATTTAAGATTATAAAATCTATAAAAAATATCGAAAATTATCAAAAAATATCGAAAAATACAAAAAAAATATTAAAAAATTTAGAAAACTATAAAAAAAATGTAAAAAAACATTCATTAAGACGATTGGAAAGAAATTTATGCAAAGAATTGAAACGTTATTCTAATCGGAAATCTTGAAAGTTCACTTTCTTGAATTTCTTTTTTTTTTGAGGAGTATTTCAATAATACGACAACGAATGACATGTATGTGTCATATGATCATTGATTAGAAAGCAAAGTCTTTTCACTTATAGTTGTATCTCGAAAGACTTGGGAGGATCACGTTACCTCCTACACGATCCATTTATATATTCGATTGGAGAAAAGTAGGTTAAATTTCTAGACAGAACTTTTTCAGAAAAACCACTTGTCAATAAATATAATTTCAGCCCTCCAGGATTCTCTAACCGGATTTTAGATTATTTTAAAATTTTTCTGAATTTAATTATTAAAAAACGATGGCGGAAATAATAATTCAATTCGAAATTTAAAAAAAATAAAACACTTTTGCAGAAATGATAATTTTTTTTTTTTACTTTCAGCAAGCACATTGGAGGGAAGATCATTGTGTAATCATCGAAGAGCTTATAAACTCTTCACGGACTCGGTGAGTCCAAAATGTAGATTTCCTGCGTTTCCCTGTCATCGTGGTTATGATGGTTTAATTAAAGGCGATTGCTTTCCATGTGGACCGGAAAATTCCGATCGTCCTTGTGGTGATATGGGATTTTATAGTGACAGTTCACCGGGTCGAGGACAATTATATCTGATGACAAGAGATGAGGAACCATTTTGTGCTAATCAATATCAAGTAAAGGTATTTAATAGTCGAAGCGAAAGAGCAACGAAGAGTTATGGAAATTTGAAAGTCACACTCGTAGGGGAGGGATCATTTAACGAGACTTTCACCATGACCCGCAAGGACGATGAAGAACTTCTCGTTGGTGCCATTTTACAAAAAATTGTGGTCCCACATCCTGTTGTCACCAATCTCGAAGCCATTGAGGTAAAGAGTTGCGAAAAAATAAAAAAACAAAGGCAAATAAATTAAATTTAAATTAATTTTTCAGATAAAATACACAGCATATCATGGTTGGATTTCATCGGGTTTAATAACTTGGAATATTGATAAAGTATTAATTGTCGATAGTTTTGGTAAAACAACATCAATATGTAAACGTGGTCTAAGTCTTGAATCGGGAAAATCAGTTTATTTAAGACTTCAACATGGCGATTGTATTATTCAATCAGATATTGATAATGTGACAATTATAGAAGCGATTAATGATAAATTTCCACAGGAGAAACAAGGTGGAATTGGTCCATTTACAAGGGATCAAAATTGGGAGAAAAAGGAAACAATATCCGTTGAATTATTATCAAATGAAAGAATTTCACAAAAAGGTCTTGGACCATTTACCAAAGATCAAAATCCAAAACCATTGGAGAAAGAAAAGAATTTGGATTCGAAAATTATTGAAAATACCGATAGTACAAGAAATAATAATCGTTGGACGTACATTGATATTTCAGATAATGGTGAATCAAATTCATTGGAAAATTTAGAATCAGAATCGGGACGTGCATTTTCAAGTTCAAATTTTATTCACAAGACAACTGTTTCAAAATCAACAAAATCGCCAACTATTACCACCGAGGCAGTATTAGAAATTCAAGAACCATTATTGAAAGTTACAAAAAAAGAAACTGCTCGTTCAATGAAATTACCTGAGATAACTGAACCGATTTTAAAATCACGATCAACTAGACAAAATATAAAAGGGGATTCTGCATTGCAGGTAATTTCTTTTTTATTTGAAATATTTAAAAAAAAATTTTTTAATTGTATTTTTTTTTCAGAATGATAGAATAGAAATGGAAGAATCGTCAACGACAACAAGATCATTTACAGTTCAATTTCTTCCGGAGAGACTTGCAGGTATTTTAGCACAAGCTGAAAAATATGCAAGACAAACTCTTTTGCCTCTAATTTCGCAATATACACCAAGTTTCGTTGGTATTGGAAGAAATGATCGTCCAAAATATTTCCCACCTTTAGGTGATATTGCCGATGATAAAGAAACTAAGAAATTAACTGAAAATTCAAATAGTGACAAAGATTTCAAAACAAATGTGGTTAGTATTTTTTTTATAAATTTATATTTCTATACAAAAATTGAAATTTTTAATAATAAATTTCAAGTGATTTTGAATTAAAATTTTTATGGTAATTTTATTTGCTAATTTTTTTTTATGAAATTATAAACAATTATTAAATTTCACAAAAATTTATAATTGAAAAATAATTTAAGATAATTGAATTTGTGAAGAATTTCATTAAAATAAAAAAAATTAATATTTAGTGGAGAATTTTAATTAAAAATTTGTTAAATAATTGAAATTTTATAAAAGTCGGAAAAAGTCGTATAATCCGAGGCATGTTACTTAAAATTAAATAAAAAAAATTATTTTCTTACTCTAGACAATGGAAGAAATAAAATCCACAAATACAACTGAGAATGAAAATGTTACAACGGAAAATGTTATTCAATCGAAAAAACAAGGCAACGATTGGATTCCAATTAATCGTGAATCAAAGCAGATCTCAAATAAAAATAATTTAAATACAACAACTGAGGAAAAATCATTAACGGGACTTTGGTTAAATGAAGACGATGGTAGTTGGACACCACAATCTGAAGACGCTGAAGCTGGACCAGAGACAAAAATTGACGATTGGGTACCAATAACAGATAAAATACGAAATGAAAAATCATTAAAATTATCAACAGTTGAAAATACGGAAAAATCATCAACAGGTATGATAATATTTTTTTTTTTTAAATTAATAACAAAAAAAAATAATTTTTCTCTCTTCTATTTTGCAGAAAAAAGTGAAAAATTAAATTCAAATAAAGAAAATAGTACAATTGAGGAACGAAAATTTATTCCATTGACAAATTTGGAAGAAAAAAATAGTAAATCTTCAACTCATATTCAAAGAATTGCACAGACAACAGTTTCAAGTAAAATTGAATCACCCGAGGGGAGATCAGTTCTTTTTCCTTATGTCTATGAACGTAAAAATGATCCACGAACTCGATATATTCCATTAATTCCAGAAGAGGATCTTGGCATTTCAAAATCCCTCGCCGAACGAGATCGTTGAATTTTATTTTTTTTTTCTTGAAAAAAATCAGGTTTTTAATTCCACATAGTGATTAAGTTTTTAAATATATAAAAATACGACTGATTACGTAAGTTTTAATTAAGATATTTTTTTTATAAATTGATACAATTTTGAAAAAAAAGAAGAAATTTAATACAAAAAATAACTTTTCTTTATGAAAAGAAAAAAATCAAAAATTATTTAATTTCATATTTTTGAGAGTATTTATTGACGAAAGAAAATTTTTTTTTATGGATGTAACAAAAAAAAGTGAGATTGTTTTTTTTTTTCGTAAAAACTGGGAGCCCTTAACTTTATTTTCTCTTGTATATAGGAATTTTTACAATATAATATATATATTATATATATATAGCTTCGCTGAAATTATCTGTTTTTTTTATGTTCGTTCGTTATTGATTAATAATATTGTTGTTATTGTAATAATTCTAAAAACTAGTACCGTCATAGATATTCGTCATTCGCGTGTGTCGATTCATTCCAAAAAAAACAAGCGAAGGACGAAACCGAAAACGCTTGGGACGTTGAAACAATAATATTTTTAAATCTATATTTTGTAAATACCATGCACAGGAGTCTCCAACAAAGAGCCAGGTTTGAAAATAAAAAAAATTTGAATATATACAACAGATGAAAAAAAAAACTGTATGGAAGAGGCGATTTTTAAAAATAAATTTTACAATCTATTCTTTTTTTGCTTTCAATACCTAAATTCTTTTTTTTAACAATGCATTTTTTTTCTCTCTTCGATATGCTCACTCCTGATATGTCCAGCTTTTTTTTTTTTTTTGAAAATGCCCGCTTTTGAAAAAAAAATCTATAATCAACTTAAAATCAATTGGATTTATTAACACCACATTTTTTTCTAGTGGCTCGAAGGAGCGCGAATACTAAAAATAAATTTTCAGTTATATATATATTTTAGTAAAACACGCAGTCTTATTTGACGTAAGTTCGCTTCTTTTTTTTTTAATACCGAACTCTTCACGATCAAAAACAGTTAACGATTAATTATTATAGATTATTAATATTATTATTAGCTTAGTAAAAATTTGGTACAATTTGTCTAAAAACAGTACGACGGAATAATTATTGAGTTTTTTCAGTGGCAAAGTTTTGTTTTTGCATAATTTGATTAATCTATTTTTTCTTTTCTTTTTATTTTGTATAAATTAATTTCGCTTTATTTCTGAATTTCTCGGTTCGGTTTCTATTTTATAAATTAGTATAAGACAATTCCTTCGAATTCAATTTCTTTTTTTTTGTTGTGATTATTATTATTTTTGTTGATGAATCTTCATCGTACTTTTCTATTTTTATTTTTTCCTTAAGCTGTTAAATACTTATAATATAAGGCCTCATTAATACACTGACTAGATCAGTTACATATTATATCCTCTCTTTTTTTTTACCTTGGCAATCTCTCTGGTCGAAGTATTTTTTTTTTTTTTTAAATTTCACACCGATAAAAATACACGGGATGCGTCTCTCTGACAACAAAATATACTTATTTGTCTCTTTGATTCGAAAATATATCGAATCGAACACAATACTTTTTTTTTGCACTTCGCGTGGAGAATTGGAAGGGATTTTTTTAAAGGGGGGAGGGAGACAATTCCAATTTTTAATGAAATTGATAGGTATAACAGGGTCTAAATTTCAATTTTTCATACATTTTATTAAATAAAAATTTAAATATATATAAATAAAATTTTACTCTGATTTTTTTTTTTTAAATAAATAATTTGTAAATAAAATTTATTTCACTTCCGAGGAATAGAAAACAGGAAAATAAAGAATTTAACTTAAAAAAAAGAAAATTTGGTTAAATTTTAGACCCTGTGAAATGTGTAACATAGGCCTATAGGGAAGATTTTTTTTTTTATATTTACGAAGACATTTGACATTTGACACTGTTTTGACGCTAAAGTGTAAAACTAAAACGTTATTAAAATCGAGGTAGGATCTAACGGAAAGCAAATTGAGAATTCATTATTTCCTAATAGAATGAATCTATCTAATTCAATGCATTTACAATATTACGGCGAATCAACTCGAAATAAAGAAAAAGTAGCACACATTTTGCAAATCTGCAGATAACTTATTGAAAAATTCAAAAAAAAAGAAGATAAATTAAATTAGAATTTTAATAAATAAAAGAAAAATGCTGCAGATCACTTGCATGTTGCGCATAAAAGTTCTATATATCCCCATTGTTAATAAATAAATTCACATTTGGAATTTAATTCAAGAAATACGTTTGAGTCGTAAAAAAGTAACATCACAGTCAATTAAATTTATGAGCATTTTTTTTTTACTTTCCTTTTATGCGTAACAGGCTCATTTTTTTTTTTTTTTTTTGGTAATGAATAAAATTTTTATCAACTAACAGTAATTTTTTACACTAGTATCGATTTTTTTTTAAATTTATCACTAGTTGTAATCAATTACTGTAATGATCAATTGGCTATATTACTGTTTAAAAAAAAAAAAAAAAAAAAATTACAAAGCATCGAAAAATCTGTTTCATAATTTTTTATCAAAAAGAGGCAATTTACTTCTAACAGCGCCTTCACAAACAACAAGTCGTTGAGCCGCCGAAATATTGCAAAAAGGCATTGATCCCTCTAAGCTCGCTCGCAATAAAGCCATTCGATTAGGACCCACATCGAATCCATGATCACTTAATTTTAAACTACCTCCAGTCGATTGTTTTCTCTCGAAATATTCGACAATTTTTGATATTGTTTTACTTGTCGATCCAATACCACTTAATCTATCCTCCCAACATGAATCACCACCACCTAAACTTGCAATATCCTCCGAGGAATCAGTGTAAATTGAACTTGTTCTATGATCATCGAGAAGAAATAAACTACTTGCTGCTGAACTACTTAATGTTGATGCATGTCGTCGATTTGGTGGCTCTGGACTTAAATCTTCGCCAACGCAACTCCAAAAACCTGATTCACAACTTCCACGTCGTCTTGGTTCCCATCCATCTCTGAATAGTGGATGTGCAAATAGACAAGCAGCGCCGACTTTTGTAGCAACCTAAAAACAGAAACAATTCATTTTTATTTCAAATTCAATTTATTATTTTATTTATTCTAATTTTTATTCTAATATTCAGGGTGTCTAGCACCTTTTTCAAATAAAATTCCAGGACTTTTCCATGTTAAAAATTCTTTTCCAGATTTTAATAAATTTAAAAAAAAATATCAAGAATATTTATTTCGAATTGAAGACGTAAATTTTCAAATTTTTAATTAAGTAATTAAGTAAAAAAAAATTTGGCATTTTTAAAATTGACAAATTTGAAATTTGTTCAAAATTGATATTGTACAGATTTTTAAATTAATTTTTTTTTTATTTAATTGCAGAAGATTTTAAATTTGAAATAAATTTTCTACAAATTTAAATTTCTGTAGTTTTTTCTTTTTAATTCGGATAACAATTCAATTTTACAGTTTTTATTTGAAACTTTTTTAACTAATTGAATTTTTAAAGAAATATTAGAATTATTAAAAATAATTGAATTTTGGAAAACTTAGTTGAAATTTTTTAAAAATAATTTAATTTCAACTGTAACTCTTCCAAAATTCAATTATTTTTCAAAATTTTAATTATTTCTTTAAAAATTCAATTATATACAAGCATTTTGCAATTAAAAATTTTTTAATTTAATTTTTGTCTGTAATTACTAATAAATAAATAAAATAATTGAACTTCAGGTGATTTTTCATTAAATTTTTTTTGGTAATTTCTGTTGCTGAATAATATTAAAAATTATAGATAAAAATTTAACAGAAATAATCAAAAATTTCAATTAAAAGTCAATTTAAATTGGATTAATTTAAAAAATCTGAATTGTAAATTTTTGAAAATTCAATTATTTTTAAAAAATAATATCTAAAATTATTTAATAAATTATTTGATAAATTATTTTAGATAACAGTTTTTAAAAATAATTGAATTTTCAAAGATTTACAATTCAGATTTTTTAAATAATTAAATTTCAAAGAATTTTTACTAAATATCAGACTATAATTAAATTTTTCAAAATTTGAAATAATTTTAGATAACCGTTTTTAAAAATAATTGAATTTTCAAAGATTTACAAATTCAGATTTTTGAAAATAATTGAACTTCAGGTGATTTTTGATTAAAATTTTTTTTTGGTAATTTCTGTTGCTGAATAATATTAGAAATTATAGATAAAAATTTAATTTTAAAAGTTTTTAATTTGAAAAATACTTTCAGATAATTGAATTTTTCAAAGAATATTATAAATTTAATTACCTTTTTTTCCCATTTTTTTCTAGCTGTTGGACTACTCGGCTCGGAGCTTGGTTTCTTTCTCTCGAGAATTTTTGCAATGCTGTCATTTTGAGCGGGTTTAAATTTAGAAGAATTGACACCATCGGTACAACTTGGTCGTACATCCTCCAAACTAGGTAGCTCCAAACAACTTGAAAATAAATCACCAAGTATTTTCTTAACACCACCCAATGCATGAAATGGATTTGCAGTCATTGGTCTATAATGTGGATCTCTTCTACTCGCAAGTTCAGCGACTCTTCTCGTTAAATGACATCTCGCCTTATCGGAAGGCGTTGCATTATCACAACCCCTAGCATCCGCCGAATGACTTCTTAATCTCACCGCTCTTCTTTTCATTGATCGTCCCTCACGTACAATTTCCTCAACACTTGACATTAAACCAGAATCAGTTTTATTTCCCTTACTCTCCTCCTCGTAATTTGCAACTAAATTATCCAGTGTCGATACAATCTCCGGAAATGTTGGTCGTGATTTTGGTTCATACTGCAAAAAAAAAATCAATATTAGTGGAAAAAAAAATTTTTAAATTGTCAATATATATTTACCGTGCAACAATGGAAGGCTAGTTGTAAAAAGGCAGGTGGTGGATCGGCAGCTGCACAAATTTCAGCGACTGCTAAATAATCGAGACCAAAATTATCCGAGCGTGGTAAAACATCAGGATCAGCGGGCACTCGACCGATTAATTCACAGACAACAATTCCAAATGAAAATATATCGGAACGATGATCGTACCATTGACCCTTGAGACATTCTGGTGACATCCAATATGGACTGCCAACAGTGCTCAATCGATAGCCAGAATTTGGATCGGGAATTTTAGCTGCTAAACCAAAATCCCCAACAACAGCACTCATATCACCGGAATTTTCATCTTTTTTTATAAGAACATTTTTCGATGTTAAATCACGATGAAAAATTCCTCGACTATGTAAATAGGACATCCCTCGCGCTACATCGCGTGCCAAATTCATTCTTATTAAATGTGGCAATCGTATTTGTTTTGACATTATCAGCTGCTCTAAACTTCCTCCATTAATGTATTCTGTAAGGGCGTGCAATTGACCCTCGTGGACGCAAACTCCCATAAATCTGTTGAATAAAAAAATTTAATTATATTATTTTCTTTTAATTTAGCGTTATGGTACTTTCTTTTTCTTTTCAATTATTTTTAATAATTCCTAATATTTCTTTAAAAATTCAATTAGTTAAAAAAGTTTCAAATAAAAACTGTAAAATTGAATTGTTATCCTAATTTAAAAAGAAAAAACTACAGCAATTTAAATTTGTAGAAAATTTATTTCAAATTTAAAATCTTTTGCAATTCAATAAAAAAAAAATTAATTTAAAAATCTGTACAATATAAATTTTGAACAAATTTCATATTTGTCAATTTTAAAAATGCCAAATTTTTTTTTACAGAGAAACGTAAAATAGAAACAAACTTTCGAATCTTCAAACTTCTGAAATAGAATTAAGAATTTCTTTATAAATTAAAACCAATAATCGTGAGAATTATTTCTTATTTTTTTTTTTTTAAAGTGAAATTTAAGAATGTAAATAACAGAGAGCTCGAAGGAAAGCAAAGTGCTGTTCACGCATGAGAGTGAATTTTTACATGAAGCTCTCTTCAGAAATGAGAACGAGGAGCGCAGTGAACTTTTTATAAAAATAATACCGTCTAGTTTGAAAGCGGGTGAATTATAATCCTCATATCGTTGATGTCGAGAGAGAGAGAGAGAGAGAGAGAGAGACCTACACCGATGCTTTACAAATATTTGCGAGAAGTGTGCTGTAAATTCTTTTTCTTTTTTTTTCACGATAAGGAGAGCTTAAAAGTACATATGGCCTCGAGAGAATGAGAAATCCAATTAGTAAACGTTTTTGTCGTCTCAAACAAAAATTCATTGAAAATTGAATTTAATCGTAATGAGAAAATCGATAAATTTATTTTGTCAAAAAAAAATTGTCAATTGAGAACGATTTACCTATATATTTATTTATCGCTTCATTTCACCGAATGTTTTTCTAGAAAATATCCCTTTCAATTTTATAATCCAAGGAAATTTTATAATTTTATAATTATAATTAGCAAAATTAAACGCGCGCAAGCGCGCCAAATTGGTTATTTAATTGTTTGTTATAAAGAAATTAAAGATTAATATTATCAATAATAATTTAATTTATTAGAATATTATTACATATTAAATGATAATAATGAAAATTATATGTTTACAGGTCTCGGATTATACGACTTTTTCCGACTTTTTTCAAAAATACCACTTTTATCGACTTATTTTAGTAAAATGCGAAATTCTTTTTACATTTGAAAAAAAATGTAAATAAAATACATTTTTTTTAGTATAAAATCCAGATCTTCTTCAGATCTTCTTCAATTCAATTATTTAACAAATTTTGAACTAAAATGATTCTTCACTAAATTAATTATTTTTAATAATTTTAATGAAATACATCACAAATTCAATTATATCAAAATTATTTTTTAATTAAAATTTTTATGAAATTTAACAATTGTTTATAATTAAAAAAAAATATATCACAATAAAATTGAATTATTTTTTAAAAATTTTAATTCAAAATAAACTAAAATTCAATTATTACCCGAAATTTTAATTCAAAATCCAATAATTATCCAAAATTTTCAATTATAATTTAATTATTTACCAAGTTTTCAATTTAAAATAAAATAAAATTCAATTATTTTCTAAAATTTAAATCCAAAATTAACAAATATTCAATTATTTTCCAAAATGTCAATTGAAAATCAATTATTTTCAAAATTTTCAGTTCAAAATAAATTAAAATTCAATTATTTTCAATTCAAATTCAACTAAAATTCAATTATTTTCAAAAATTTCAATTCACAATAAACTACAATTCAATTATTTTCCAAATTTCAACTGAATTACTTTAAAAATTTTCAATCCTAAATCAAATAAATTCAATTGTTTTAAAAATTTTCAATTTCAATTTTATTAGTTTCATAAATTTCAATTCAAAATCAACTAAAATTCAATTGTTTTCCAAGTATTCAATTCAAAATAAACTGAAATTCAATTATTTTCTTAAAATTGTGGTTTTAAAATCAACTAATATTCAATTATTTTCAAAATTTTAATTAAAATTCAATTATTTCCCAAAAATTTTCAATTTAAAATCAAATAAAATTTAATTATTCTCAAAAATTTGAATTCAAAATTAATTGAATTTTCAATAATTTGAATTTAAAAGCATCTAAAATTTAATTATTTCTAAAATTTTTCATCGAAAATTTTTTTTTTTTGAAATTTAACAATTTCAATTATAACTCTAAGGAAATTCAATTATTTTTAACTGTTTTAATAATATTCTTTGAAATTTCAACTATCTGAAACCATTTTTCAATTAAAAATGATTTTCAAATTATTGTATTTTGTCCTCATTTTCTAATAAATTTTTAGTAAAATCATCTAAAATTTTAATTACAAATCACTTAAAGTTTCAATTAATTTCAAAAATCTCAATTTTAAATCTTTGAAAATTCAATTAAATTTAAAAAATGTTTTCCAAAAATTTTTTGATAAATTATTTTTAGTTCTGTAAAATTTAATAATTGTTTTAAAATTAACAATATCTTTTGAAATTTAATTATTTCTAAAAATTTCAACTTTAACCCTCCGAAAAGGATTATTATTAAAAAAAAATTTTTATTTAAAAATCTGTAAAATATTTTTGTTAAAATAAAAAACAAATCCACTTTTTTTGGAATATAAATTGACTAAAACGACTTATTGTGTCTTTAAGTTGATTCGAGGCCTGTGTTTTTATAATTAATATTTAATAGGTATTCGTTGGCCCCTGATACCTTAAAAATAATTTTTTTTCAAATTACTATCTTGTACGAAATTTCCTCGCGCATCTTTTTTCTCATCATAAATTTTTTGTATTTGTATACAATTTTTGAATCAATATACAACTTTAAAAACAATTTCGTTCGTAAACGTTGTGTACTTCAGTTTTGTGAATTGAATTTTCGAATTTGGAATTTTAAAGAAACTTATTCCGAAATTTGGAAACACAATTATACAACTTTGGCAAAAATGGGAAAAAGAATTGTCAAAATTTGACACGTCATAAGATTACTATTAAAAAAAACACGTGAAATCAGAAAAGGCCAACTTCAAGTTAGGACAGAAGGACAGACCAAGCATTTTATTAATATATATATTATTTTATAATTTTATAATCTTCAAGGAATTGAAATTAATAAGAAAAAAATTTGTTTTTTCAAAGATAATTAAAAAAAAAAATTAAAAACAGAATTAATAATTAATAAAAATTTATTTTCAGTTTAATTCTTGTGTGTGTAATAAATTAGAAACGTGTATTTCAAGATTTTATATTGATATTTCAGGACCAAAAATGTCAGGCTTTAATTAGAGAAAAAAAAAAATTGGAGAAATGCAGTTGACATTTTAAGATTTTGAAATCGCGTAAAAAAAAAATCTGCCTTTTTATAATCGTCACGTTTTTTTTTTATAGGAAGGAAAAAAAATGCTCGCTCATCATATTCTCAGTAAGTAGAACGGTTAATTGTTTTTATGAATTTAATTATCATATATGCAGAATCAAAGATATTGCACGAACACTAGTTAAATATTATTTGACTAAAAAACATAATAAACAAAATAAATCATATTTAATTAAAAATTATTAATTTTCTATAGAATAATGTTTTAATACAAAATATATAATACTAAATTAAATATTCAAGTACGTGTGAATTTAATTATATAAATTTTGTATTTTTTTGATATTTTTTTTGTATTTATAATTTTGTGATTAAATTTTGATACCTTAGAATATTTGGGTGACTGAGTTTATTCATCAGCTGGACCTCCTTGAGCATGTTAGGTCTGTTGGCCGGAAGTTGGTTCATTTTCAGGACCATCACCTGACTAGTTACTTTGTGGGTGACCTGAAAAACAAGGAAATACATGATTCTTGAGAAAATGCTAATTCACTCGCTATAGTTTACTATGCGGCTAAATTGCGGTTCTCAATTATTGCTCGACTGCACATAAGTATATTTATCTACTAATGGTTAAAATACGAGGTCGATTAATTGTTAAGTGGTGTTTCAAGAAATTCAACTTTTTACTTTATCAAAAGTTTCTAAAATATACAATTAATAACGAATATTATTAATCGAATTTCACTTTCGAATTTAAAAAAAAAAAAACTATTTTTTTGCAATTTTAAAAATCGAAATTTTGTTTTATTTCAAAAATAAGAGAAAAATAATTTACTAAATAATGATCTTATTTTTATTATCCTCTAATAATTGAGATTTCAATTAATCTATATAGAAAGAGAAAGATGTTAATAACTATTATGTCTCTATAAAAGTCGGTCGCTCTAGAATGTTGCTGATTTTCACGGATAATAAGACATTGTTGAATAGCAAGACATTCTTGCTACTGCTTTAAACAAGATACGAATCTGAAAACGTGATTTGTTCAGAAACTTATACGTGAGAATTCAAAGTCGTTCTCATGAACAAGACACTTATTAAACCAAGGATTCTATTTAAATTAAAAATCGAAAAAAAAATAATTCTTATTAGAAAAAAAAAAAAAAAAAATTAGTAAATCGAGTATTTTAGAAATATTTAATTTCATAAGCGGAAATGATGAAATACGATAAAAACTCAAGAGTTGGAACGTAATTTGCTTTCAGCAAAAATAGTGAAGAAGCAACCGCAAATTCATGAGGTATAATAATCGAAAGAGAGAGGAAGAGAAAGAAGAAGGAAAATATAAATGTAAACTGTCGCTAAAAGACAGTTTGTAAGGAAATTTTTTTTTTTTTTTTTCCCTACAAAATATCGAAATCTCGAGCGATGAAAGTCGAGATTTTGGCCGAAGCTTCCTTTTGGTTTAACGGGGTTAAAGTTGGGCTTTCAGCCAAAAGATGACGAATACAGAACCATTGCAAATCATCTCGTTTCGTAAAACGAGGACCCAACAACTCTCTCGTGGAATTCTTTGAGCTTGTTTTTTTTTCTCTTTCGATTATTAAAAAAAAAAAGAAGCGCCATATCACTTCTTCATCCTCTTTTTGCTTTATTTATCGTTACCTGAAAAAAGATAAATTGCGAAAATAAAATAAAATTCTATAATCAAAAAATTAAATACTATAATAAATAAAATAAAATTACTATAATAAATAAATTAAATAAAATACTATAATAAAAAAAATTAAATACTATAATTAAAAATATTAAATAAATAAAGAAGAGAACTTTAATCTTAAAATAATAAAGTATCGTAATAATTGAAAATAATTATTATCTCCAATCGAATTAAAATTACAAAATAAGGTCGAGAATGTGTATTTAAGATTGCTTTTCTTTGAAAAAAAAAACAGGTTAATTGTTTCCTTAGATCAAGAATGTGGATTTATTTTAGCAATGAGCACGTGGTTAATCTATATGACCTGATGAATCATACTCGGAAATCATGAAATTGAAAACAAGGGCAAGAGTTTTCGATTCTCAATTTTTTTTCGCTTTTCAAAAACCCTTTCATTATCACAGGTACAAATTAGCAATTGTCACAAAAATATTAGCCAATTAGAGAACTTGTTTCTAAAATATCTTTCAAGAAGAAATAAAAACATCTGAATATTTAAAAAAAAATTAATTTTTTGAAAAATTGATTCTTCGAATAAAAAAAAGATTTCTGAAAATAATTCACATTTTTCCTATCGACGATTCAATTTCAAAAGTATTCTTTTTTTTTGTCTCGAATTTTTTCCTTATTTTTCCAGAAGCTACAAACGGAAAAACAGAAAGATAATATAGAATTTTTCTGCAAAATAAACGAATAATTTCTGGAAACAATTTTTTTTTTTTTTTTTTTTTATCAAATTAAACGATAACACTCATAAAAATAATAATCATCATCTCGTTCATTAGATTAAATTTATAATTCCCCACACAGAAAATTATATTAAATAAAACGACTTTTCCAAAATTAGTCTACGAGCAAAGAAGCCAAGACTTGATTAATGACGCGGGATTTATTTATTCAAGAATTTAAGTCAGAATATAGAAATCATGTATGTATTTTGAAATATTTATACAAGAGTTAAAAAAAACGAACTGATATTCTTTTTATTCTTTACTGAAAAAAATCGTAATTTACACGCGAGAAATTTTGATCAATTTTTTTTTCACACATCGCCCCTATACTTTCACTTCGCATGTTAGCGAGAAATAAAGAAACAATTTCTTTCTGTAAAAATGTAAATAATTTTGTGAAATAAATGTAAATAATTTGTAAACACAGTGAAAAAAAGCACAAAAATTTCGAATACCAAGAATTTAATTGTCAAATGTCGACATTTTATTTCAGTGTTGAAATTCATTGAAGAAATAATTTTTGATGTTTGTTGCAACAAAAAAGCAAAACGACAAGAATCAAATTACAGAATTTAACACATAGGAATGAGGAAATTGTTGTCGAGTTGTCAAAAATCTACACCTGTGTGTGTGTGTGACACAATTTATAAACAGCGAATAATTTCTGAAACTTAGGAAATAATCCTTCAACTTTCAAATAATAAATTAATAACAGTTATTATAGATTTTTGCCAATAAAAGAAATCAGAATACAAATTGAAGAGAACGTTATTTAAATATATTATAAAAGAAAGAACTTTGCAAAACACTCTTGTAACGCAATTCTTGAAAATATTCATTAAATTTGTGAATTACAAATTTATGCAATTTTTTTTTTTTTTTGCAATATTAAATATTAATATATTCAATATTAATATCGAATATAATATGAAATTAAAGAATTTCTATATTTTCCAATTTTAGGAAAAGGTATTGCAAAAACTAGAATTTCTAAAAAAAAAAAATAATAATTTACTATTACTTCTATGTTTTTATACATATAACTAATATTAATAAATTAGTAATCTTAAGTAATATTGTTGCTAAATAATAGTAATAATAATGATAAATAATAATGTCACATAAATAGATTTCTTCTGTCAAAATTGTGAGCCAAAAATATCATCAAAAATTTAAGCAAAGAAAATTTCGCAATTTAATCGCAAATATTAAGCGATTTTAAGAAACATTGTTTATTTTTGAATTTTTTTTTTTTTTTGATATTTCAATTTGCAAATTTTTTAAATACCAAATTTATTCAAACTAAATTCATCAATATTAAATTTATTATATATTTAAAAAAAAATTAATTTTTTTTTTAATTTAAAAGTCAATTTTATGAAGTCTATTAAATAATCGATGTAAAATGCGATTTAAATTATTATTAATTAATGATGAGGAAAACGAATAGTAATTTCTACTTTTACTTTTTCAATTATTGCACGATTAAATGTTGATAATAACAAGTTCGGTTATAACTAACACGTAGTTAAAAACACGTTTAGCCAAAGAAAATATTTATCAAATTTACAAATGTTCACATTTTACCGCGATAATTTAATTTCCTTGCAAATAATCTTATTTTTGTCAGAATATTTTTGAAGAAAAATTGCAGAAGATTATTATTATTATTATTATTATTATTAACATGGGGCGCATTATTATCCCATAATAGTTATTAATTAGAATTTTTATTTTAGAGAATTTTATTAGAAATATTTATTTTTTAGACAAATTTTCATTTTTTAAATTAGTATTTGACAGAATTTTTTTTTTTAATACGAATTTTTACATAACAAAATTTTTAGCTACCGAATTTTAGTTTAACAGAATTTTTATTTTATAGTTAATTTAATTTACATGAATTTTTAAATGGCAGAAATTCGAATTCACCGAATTTTTTATTTGTAGGAATTTTTAATTAATAGAATTTTAATTCAACAGAATTCTCGAATATTTTTGTAATTCAAATTTTTAAATGGCAGAAATTCCAATTCATCAAATTTTTATTTGTAGGAATTTTTAATTAATACAATTTTTAAGACGCCGAATTTTTATTTGTCCGAAATTACAAAAAAAGTGTTCGAACAAAAAATTGACAGAAAGATTTCTTGATATAATTTCTAATCGTTCAAATTTTTAAAATTGCAACGAAATCTTTCTGTCGATTTTTGTAATTTTGGACAAATAAAAATTCGGTGTCTTAAAAATTCGTACAAATTAAAATTCAGTGAATTGGAATTACTATATCATTTAAAAATTCGATTAAATGAGAATTTTGTTAAATTAAAATTCTTTTAAATAAAAAAAAAAAAGAGTAAATGAAAATTAGTAAAGAAAATTACTGTAAAATCTGTAAATTTACTGCTAAACAAAAATTCGGTAACTCAAAATTTTGTCAACTAAAACTTCGTATAAAATAAAAAATCTGTTAATTTTTAATTCGAAAATTGAAAATTCTAAAAAAAAATCATTATTTCTAATAAAATATACTTTAAAATAAAAATTCTAATTAATGATTTTTATGCGATAATCATGTGTTCCATAATTATTCCCTCTTTCTCTTTAGTAAAAAAATTTATTTCTCCTAATTTAAAATTGTAATCACATATCCTGGAATATTGTTTTTTCCTCAAATCGATAACCTTGGAATCTTTGACGATTTACTTCGGTTAACAGTCTTGCACTTAGAAAATGCGAACTATGATCATATATATATAGGATCGTAAATAAAACGTATATATATATAAATACAACATGTCGAGATCTGCATGCAATTGTGCTTCAAGAACTACAGGAAGCCATTTTCATCGTACGCGATAGATGCGGCACAATGGTTCGCGCTTTCTTAAAGATTTCTAAACAGATTTCCGAAGGTATAATATAGAAGGCGATATGTTGTTTCTCGACCGGAAGTTTAAACCGCACGCGGAATATCTCTTCACTTCATAATTCGAAATTTACCACGTAACGAAAATAATTGTTTGTTTTCCTTATTAATTATTTAAAAAAAAAAAATCGTTTCCATAAAAAAATAATTGTAATAATTTATCCATTTGAAAAACTAGTTTGAAAGAAAAAAATTTGAAATCATTTGGAACTATTGAGCTTCACAGCAGCAACTTAGAGGGATTCGAATTACTCAATAGAAATATAATTAAAGATAAATTGTAGGTAGATCAAAAGGGAAAGTATCGAAAAAATTCTCTTATCTTTCAAAACGAAAATTGAATTATTTTTTTGTAATTCTAATGTGAAAAATTCGCATTTTGAAATGTACAAAAAAAAATGAAAAAGAAGGTAAAGAACATTTTTCTGGGTTGACAGCTGGTTAGCGAGGATAAAAAAAAATGAGATGACCGAGAGAGAACCTAATGAATCGTCAGAATAACGAAAATGAGCGAATGAGCGTAAGAGGTTCATTAGAGAGTATGTATACGGACTCCATGGCCATCACAGCGTGACCGGCTTTCTCGTCTGCTTCCAACATTTTTATTGTAGAAGGAAATGCCGAGAGCCGCACTCTTGAGTCACAGGCAAGGTCGTTTCCAATGGTCGCCCACACTACTACAACATCAACAACGTCTTAAGTTACGTCTTCAGCGACTGACTTCAAATGTTTATCATTCTTTCAATTTCCATCAACAAATTGCTTCCGTCATATATCGTTTTTTTTTCTATTTTTTTTTTTTAAATTAAACATTTTTTACTATCCGTGGTTTTTCTATTTTTCCTCTACACATTTCCTAAAAAAACAATGAAACATCATTAATACACTCTTCATTCGAATTTACATTTTTGCATGCAATTAAGAAATTCATGCAAAAAAAAAAAAAATTCGTTTCCATCCACCTAAATTTCCACAATTTATCAATTTTCAAAACAAGGGGGAAAAAATTAACATTCCAGAATATTAATTAAGAAATTTTTGAATTACTGAATCAAAATTCAAAAAATTTGTTTTAGAACTTAGAAAAAAAAATGAATACAAAAATAATTTGTTTTAGAAATTAAAAGAAAAACAAGAATTCGAAATTTTTAATTTTTATAATAAAAATTCAATCGAAAAAATAGTTCACGAGTAATAAAAACTTTCGTAAAAATTCTCTTTCATTCTTTATTGATAAAAATTTCAAAAAATTATTCCGATTTTATGTTATGTGAAAGATTTTTTCCTAATATATATTTTAACGATTTATTATGGCAGTAAAAAAAGATTTTAATTGCTAATTTTTTTGGTAATTATTACAAATCAAATAATAAATCGTTATTATTATTTATCACTATTGCAAATTATTTTAAATGACTTTATATTTTGTTACAAAAAAAAATAAAAAGTTTCCGAAATTTCTATTTCAAAATAATTTCGAGCATTACAAATTTTTACATTACATTCAGTTTATATATCGATAAATGGGTAATATTTTTACTTTCTCATCACTCATGGTGTTCACGAGAAAATAAAAATATATATATAGTTATATATCTGGCCATGAGAAAGTATTTTAATCGTGTGAGTCTTCGTGCCTGACTTTTTAGCGGAAGTATATATTTTAAATGTAAATGCAAACAAAAGTTCACTTGTTCATTTCATTAACTTTCAAAGGTGTTTATAAATAAGTTATATTTGTTTTTCCAGTTTTTTTCCCAAAAAAAAATATATATTTATATTAGAGAGTATAGAATCAATTGCCTCTGAAATTTACGATTGCCAACATTTTTTTTTTAAACAAGTGTTCACTAATTAACAAAATGTGAAAGAAATATTTAAGTTAAAAAACCGGTTTCTAAAAGTTTGCTCTTTAAATCAAGTAAAAAGTAAATTTTCCCTGTAACATTTAGAAGAAATATTTACAACCAAGATAAAAACTATAATTTAGTTTCAAATTAATGTTTAATCAATTGATATATTAAAAAAATAGTAAAAAAAATAGTAAAAAAATAGTAAAAAAAAAATAAAAAAAAATAGAAAAAAATAAATAAAAAATTTGTTTTTAAGAAAAAATTCTCTAAATTTAAAAAACTTAAATATTTTTGTTAAAAATAGAAAGCCTTTTTTTATATGGTTCAAATTTAAATATATATTTGAACTTTCTAGTATCGTAGAATTTTGAAATCTTTTTTTTTTTTTTAACGAGAATTTCAGGTAAATAACGACAAGTAACGTTTCATTCCATTTATAAACATATTGAGTTTGGCCAGACAAAAGTTCATTGTCCAGCGAACAAGCTATCTATCATCGATATTCGATTCTCGCTTTCGCGTTTGAAAAAAAAGGAGACACAGAAAAGGCTTTTATGTGTACAGAAAAAAAAAAATGTTATGCTTCAATAGGAACATAATTCGATATAAGAAATCATGATTGCCTTTAAGAAATTTTTCTAATTAATTAAATTAATAAAAAAAATTAGTTTAAAATTTCTTTTCGAAATATTAAAAAATATTTTCCAAATTCATAAAAATTCCTTTTTGAATTCCAGAGAGATATTTTTAAAAATATTTTAAATAAACAAAAATCAATTTTTATTTTTTAAGGCGAACATGATGCCAAAATGCATTAGTGGAAAGATTCAAATTTAGTCTCTTGAAGAGATCATCATAAAGTAAAAAGAATTTTTTTTCGTACAGAAACGAGTACATCTATTTTCAGGTAAAAAAAATTGTTTTTGCTGTCATTTGAAAAAATTTAATCAAGAGAGGAAAAAAAAAGAGATTTGAAATTGAGCGCATCGTCGTGGGTGTATTTGGAAAAAAGAAAGAGAGAGAGGGAAAATGAGAGGAAGACAGAAAGAAAAGAGAGATAAAATGATAAGTGGGAGGCCAAAGGCGCCTCGAAAATAGATCGCGTGGGTACGACAGCTCGTTCTACACCTCAGGAAAGCAAGAAATGGCATAACACCTCGTGTCTTTTTTCTCTCTCAAAAAAAAAAAAAGAAATATTTTCATTTCCATAATCAAACGAATTCTTTTTTTTCAAATTTTGTATTATTATTTCTGTATCTCTCTCTCTCTCTTTTTCTATCACAAATTTGTGTGATGACAAACGATCGATTTAGGAGACGCGAACATGTAATTTATATTCAGTTGCGTGCCACATAAAAATCCAACTTTCAAGGCCTATTCAAGGTCAGACGAATGCATTTCTTAATTCCATCCACGACGACGAAGTTCACGAACGTTCATATATATATATATATATGATTCTTTCTCAACCTTTACTTCCTAAATTGGCGAAATCAAAATGAAATGATTTCATCTACAAAAAAAAAACAGAGACAATTATTATAATAATAAAAAATTATGTCTTAAAAAAATAAATTCTTACAAAAATTAATTCGTTTTAATTTGTCCCATGTTTTAATAATCCGTTAATTTAATAGTTTTGCCAAGAGGGATTTTTCCCAAGAATTATGTGTTTTATATATACGAATAAACAGTAAAACATTTAAACTGGACTCAAGTTCTTGAAAAGTAACGTATCAACGTATTATCCGTTAAGTGCAATTCCACTTTGCGAAAAAAAAAATTCTCAGCCTAGTAGACATGGACCTAGAATCATTGTTTTAAACTTAAATTTACAATTAAAAGAAAACAATTTTTTAAAAATATTTTCTTTTATCAGAGAAAATAAATTAAAAATTTGATTTTAAATTTCGAAAATAAAATACAATTTTTCCAAAATATTTTCCTTTATCAATCGAGAAAATAATTAAAAAATTTGATTTTAAATTTCAAAAATAAAAACATAAAAAATAAAGGTCATAATTTTTTTTTTTTTTTGATTGTTGAAAGTTAACTCAATTCGCTTTGGAAATTGACTAATATCTCGCTAAACGAAATTTTGGCACTTGTTAAATGAAATTCGTGCCAAGAATTCACGACCTTTGAGACCGGCGACCCCACCTTTGCAATCAGCAAATTATTTTGTTTGACAATAAGACATCAACGATCATTGATCTCAAACAATAAAACCTTTTCGGAATTATTGTAAAATTACAAAATTAAATTTTAATAGAAAAAGAAATATTTTAATATTGATAAATTAGAGATAATCGAAATATATAGGAAAAATGTTACAGAATGGTGAGAAAAAAAAGGTCAATTTTAAATTGACCTTTAGTTTATTAAAAATAGGCAGACATAAGAAATACATAATCGAAAGCAGAGAGAAGAAAGATCGCAACACCACTTATAAGGAATAAAGAATTTCGGTCATATCCAATTTTAGTATAAGGTCGTTCAATTATAAGTTCATTGACGTTCAAAACAATCAATCGTATAATATTTATTTATAAAGTCATTCATTTAAAGAATAAATTAACTCTCTCAACTATAATTTTTAATTAAATCAAATTTCTCAATTGAACTTTATTGATTTTACTTTTATTTTTATTACATTTTAATTTAATTTTTAATATTTTTAAATATTTTTCAAATATTTCAAATTATTTCCTACAAAAATTATTTTTTATTTATTATTAAAAAATTTTTTTTTTGAAAAGTAATAAAAAAAAAATACTAAAAGATTCTTAAAAATTTCGAAAATACGAAAAATATTGAAATTTCGAAATTGCTACTTTCGCTGCAAAATTTAATTTCTTGTTGACCTAATTATGTCCCTTGGTTGATAAAGTTTGTCAAGGCTCCTGGTGTCATCCAATTGCTTTACAGATTGATATATCCGTCAAGGATTAACACACGTCAAGTGTATCGAAAAAAAAAATTGATTTTTTAATGAATTAATTTTTTTTCTGCCTGAAAAAGAAAAATGATTCCTTTTTCTCAATCAATCTTAATTCTTCAAATGTTCAAATTAGTGAAAATTAATTAAATCGTTAAACCAATTGACAAACAGGAAAAGAACAGTAAAGATCAAGGTAATATTCTTTTTTTTTTTTTTACAGGAAGAAGATTAAAAGACCTGAGCAAAAAATAAAAAAAAAAACTTTATCGAAGAATCTTTCCTGACATCAACAATCTTGACAAAAACGATCAAGGCCAAATCTAATAAAATATTAATTTGTTTGAAATTAATGTATAAGTAAACAATGTTAAAAAACACACAATTTGTGCTCTATTTGCCTTTAAATATAAAAATTATTATTCTCATTATAATTTTTCAAATGTAAAATTGATCTATTAAATAAATCGTAAAATTTGGTTTTATAAGTATCAATAATCATTTACGAAAGGAAGCTTTTACGACCTCAATTGTTTTCTATTTTTTTTTTAAATAAAAGCAAATTTAAAAAATTCCGAGAAAAAAAAATATAATTTATTCCCTTTTTATATAATAAAAACTCGTAAACAGATTATGGATTTAATTCTTTTTTATCTCATTGTCTAAATTGTCAGATTAGAAGATCAAACAAAATTTGACTCTGAAAAAAAAAAAAATTTCACAAAGGTCATTTTTTTGAATCAGGTGTGTAACGAGATTCAACGACTCGGAAGAATGTGATTTACGTAACGAACTTGTGACAGAGAGTTTGAATATAGCGAGTATTCGCATGTTGCAATAAGACATGGCGCCATTTTAAAGAACTTGGATTTTTTTTTCCCAAAGGTTTCAAAAAATTGGGCAATAGAAAACTTCTTTCAATGAATTAAAAATTGCAAAATCGAAGATTCACAAAAAAAAAAGAAATCATTTGCAATTCAAATTTAAATCCCTTTAAACTACTTTATGAAAAAATAAAAATCCGATTAACAAAAACGAATTAATATCGAAAAAGCAATTCATTGTTATCTTATCTCTCATATGACAATATTAACCTGTAATCGCGAGATAAGATTTTTCCACTTTGAAATTCCAATTAAAAAAAAAAATGACTTAACAGGTTTTTTTTTAATGTTAAATCGAAAAAAAACTCAATTTTAAAAAATTACCTTAAATACTTCAGAGAAGAATCCAGAGCCAATTTTCTCCATGTAGAAATCATCGAGACGATTTAAAGATGCAACAGCATGCCTCAATGCTTGACATGATGCTCCAGTTCTTCTTTTAGTTCCAGATTCCTGTGATGCATCAGCTGAATAAATATTTAAATTTGTTATTGTTCCTTCCATTTCGGTTGGTCGCCATGGATCGCGACATTTTTCACGATCCTTATAACTTCTTGGACTTGATTGTAATTCAGTTGGTAATTCACGTGTAAAATTCGTACAATTTTTTCTATTATCAATATCGGACATTTTCGATGATGTCAATGTTGTGAAATCAATTTTTCCCGAACAAATACTACTACTACTACTATTATTTGGAAGTGTTGATTTTATTTTATTACGTCGTGATTCTGTTGTATTAACATCAGAGCGTATAACTGGTGATAATATTGTGGAAAGATCACGAGATACTTGTTGAATGTTTTCGATATTTAGAAGACCATCAGGCGAATCAATTTCGGAAGATCTATTATTGGGTGTTGACTTGGCAACTGGAGGTGGAACAATTCTTGATTGATCTCTATTAACTAATTGATTATCGCTAATTCTCAATATATCCTCATCATCATCATCATCATCATCATCATCGGAGTATTCACGGTTTGGCATCGATGACTTTCTGACAATTTTGGATACCGTTTCATTATTATGATTTAGGCATGCCAAATTTGAGAAAGAGGAAGTTTTGGACGATTTGGAAGCACCATTGTTTGATACACTAGGACAATTTGGATTTGAGGAACATCTGTGAACAATATTTAATGAGGAGCCAAGTTTTGGATTAGATAAATTTTTTCTCGACTCTTTGGAGGGAGTTTTTGCGTTGGCACACGCTGGAGAATTTTTTAAACACATTGTTTCTGTTTTATAGAATCTTGAAATTTCTGATAAATTATTGGAAGGCTGAATATCACACGATAAATCCTTAATAATTGTCTCTGGATTTTTTAATTTCCAGGATGACTTGTTGTCATCAATGTCAATTGCAGGTCCGTCCTCAGATGATTTACCCAATTTTTTTGATGATACAACAATGGGTGGACCTGGTGTATTCGATGGAGGCACTTTACCAAACATGCTCAATTTTCCCCGAAAAAAAAAAAAAAAAAAAAAAAAAAAAAAAAATTAATAATAATAATCACACAATTCGTCGATTATTTGATCTGATTTTTATTATTAAATGATGATTTTCTAAGTTTTGTTCGGAAATTGGTGAAAGTTTTGGCAGTGAGATCCTTGGAATGAGTATCATTCTAAGTGCACTCTTTTAGACTTTTGGAAGATATTTATTATTGTTCTTTGGCTAATCTATTCTTGATTTCATTATTATTATTAAGGGAAAAAAATTATCAGGAATTTGACACTAAATTTGGCACATCTTGAATCTTCATATTTTTAGATTATTAAAAATCTTCTTGAAACTCTGTAAAAAAAATAACAAGGAGTTTTGAAATATAAACAAACTTTTTTTTAACAATTTTCAGGTTAACAATTAAAAAGTGATATTCTAACTTTAAATCGCGAGATAAGAAATTATAAGACACACCTTAGTGTTCAAAGATAAACAAAATATCTATATTTTTATACTACGCATTTATAAATTAAACAATGTTATGTGTAAACAAAAATACAATAATATAAAAAATAATAATTATTATTATTTAATAAATCAATTTTATTATGTCAAATTCTTCTAATTACAAATTTTTAAAATGATATCACTGAAAATTATGGAATCGGAAATTATTCTCGAAACACTGTTGTTTAAAAATAGTCTCTAAAAATGAAACGTTAATTCCTAATAAGATTTTCCTGACCTTGAATAAAAAATTTACTGACCTGTTAAAGGAAACACTTGTCATTTACTTAATCCAATGAAGATTTCTATTTAATTGACGTTTTTGAAGCACATCCAAAAAATTAGATACGATAATAGTAAAAAGAAATCTCTCTCTCTTCTCCTGTCACTTTTGTTTACCATCCAAAAATCGAAACTAATATTACTATAGAAATTTCAATAACGAACTGGTAACATTGAATATTTTTGTATACACATTTTTTTTTTATATATATAAATTATAAAGCACAGCAGAGATGATTTAAAAACGAAAAATTTTAAACTTTTTTTTTTTCACTGGAGTTTACACAACAGTCACTGTGAATTGAGATAAACAGAAATAAATGAACTTCTGTTCCGATGAATTACAACGAAGTTTAAAGTCGGAATTTATTTTTCGTTATAAACACCGTAAGATTTTTTAATACACAACTAGCGGACACTTTCCACTTTCGGTAAATGTTGAATAGAACTGGATTTACGTAAAGTGATAAAGCGGTATCTCCCACTTTTATTTAATTCTATAAAGACGATAGACAATTCACCGACAACGCCAGACGGCGGCCATTACAGCAATGAATAAGCTCTTCTTATCGTTGCGCCCTCTTGCCGCAATACCCCAAACTAATCTCACCCCCCACCACTACTCGAATCAAAAGTTTGTTTATTTATTTAAATTGAAAATCAATGAAAAATTGATTTAAAATAAAGTAAATTAATACGTGATAGAAAATTTTCAACTTAATACAAAAAAAATTAAATTTCTTGATTATTACTTTTTTTTTTGGTTATAAAGAGAACACGGTTAGTGAAATTACTATTTTACTTTTTAATTGAAAGTTTTCGATGCGTAAAATTTCGTGAAAAATTTCTATTTTACCCTTATAGTAATAGTGCGTTCATTCTTCTCCACTTTTTTTTTTTTTTGCCACGAAAGAAAGTCTGAGAATCCTCTCATATGCATAAACTATGCCTTTCACCATTTTTATTGCTAATTAAATCTCATTAGATTACATTGTATTTGCTTTAGTAATTAAAAAATAACCCCATTAATAAATTTTTTTTTTTTGAGTTAATTATTGTACTTTTTTTTGATTGAATAGAATTAATATTAAAAATTCCATCGTTACTTTCAACTGTCTTTACGAGATGATTATTTAATTTCTTTTTGTAACATAAACATTATTCAAAAAAGTTGTATTTAAAAAAAAAAAATTCAAATTTTGAAAATATTAAAAAATTTGTCTAAAACCGGAACTGTGGAACGATTGTTTTGAATTTGAATTTGATTGGTTCCGCCTAACTGAATCCGGAAATTGAAATATAGTGAAAGAGAAACGAACGGAACGAAACTCTTAAAATCTTCACAACTGCACGTGGATATAATATTTATCCATTTAATTTGTTTTAAAAGCAGTTTTACAGTTAATATTGTTGTTTTTTAAATTTGTGATTTATTAAAATGGCGAAATTTTGTTTGAGTAAGTACCAAAAATTGAATCAATTCAAATTTCATTTGAAAAATTTGTTTTCTTTATTTTTAGGTTATATTGTAGTAATATTTTTTTTAACAATTACAGTATTACGTATTATTTATTTTGTTAAAGGTGTTAATTAGTTAAATTAAAGATGCTAATTTAATTATTTATTCCTAAATGTATTAATTTTAAGAAAGTAATAAGTATCTGTACTATAAAATATATTTGAGGTTATGTTTAACAAATATTTATTATTGACCTTATTGACAAATATATTGTAAAATTGTCAAATTTTTTGAAATAATTTTAGTTAATGTAATTTAATTTTTTTTTTAGAAAAACCATCAAAACGAATTGAAGCTCGAAAACGATATAAAATTGAAAAGAAAGTTCGTGAACATAATCGAAAGCAAAAAAAAGAGGCAAAAAAACATCCGAAAAGTAAGTTTGAAAAATATTTATAAATAAATGTTATTTAAAAATAAAAATATGTTATTTAAATTTTTAGAAAAGCAAAAGTTAATGCAAATACCGAATCAATGTCCTTTCAAGGAAGATATTATGAAGGAAGTAGAAGCCTTAAAACAACAACGAGAAGAAGAAAAACAAAAGCAACGAGAATTGGCGAAAGAACAAAAACGTGAAAAACTTGCAAATGGTGGTTTACAGGGATTAGTTTCTGATGCTGAGAAAAAAAGAATTGAATTTGAAAATTTACTTTCTTCAAATAGCAAAGACAGTAGAGGTCTTGTTTTAAAGGAAGAAAATTCTTTAAAAGCATATTATAAAGAATTCAAAAAAGTTTTAGAATCTGCTGATGTTATTCTTGAAGTTGTTGACGCACGAGATCCATTGGGAACTAGATGTAAACAGGTAATTAAATTTTTTAGAAACAATTTTATGAAAATTAATTTTATTTTCTTAATTGTAAAAAAATTTGCAAATTTTTTAGGTTGAAGAAGCAGTTCGTCAAGCAAAAGGAAATAAAAGACTGGTGATAGTTTTAAATAAAGCCGATTTAGTGCCAAGAGAAAATTTAGATCAATGGCTAAAATATTTGAGAATAAGTTTACCAGCAGTTGCTTTTAAATCATCTACTCAAGATCAAGCTAATCGTTTAGGAAGAAGAAAATTGGGGAAAAAAAAACAAAGTATGATACAAAGTGGCACTTGTTTTGGTGCTGAATTATTGCTTTCTTTGCTTGGAAATTATTGTCGAAATAGTGGAACAGTTAAACACAGCATTCAAGTTGGAGTTGTTGGCCTTCCAAATGTGGGAAAATCAAGTGTCATTAATTCTTTAAAGAGAAATAAAGCGTGTAATGTAGGAAATACGCCAGGTTAGTATTTTTTATAAGAGAATTTTTTTTTTTATATTTAAATATTTATTTATTTTATCATTTAATTACAGGAGTAACGAAATCAATGCAAGCGGTACAATTGGACTCGAAAATTAAACTACTAGACTCACCTGGAATTGTATTCAGTGCACCGTCAAAAGATCAAAATGATCAATCGTCAGTTGCTTTGAAAAATGCTGTGAAAATTGAATCAATTAAAGATCCATTTACGCCAGCTTCTCTTATTTTAAAGCGAATTTCCACACCACAACTTATGGAACTTTATGATATTCATGAATTTTCAACTCCTGAAGAATTCTTCTCAAAGAAAGCGGCTAGAATGGGAAGATTTAAAAGAGGAGGAGTTCCTGATATATTAGCTGCGGCACGAAGTGTTTTAACCGATTGGAATTCTGGAAAAATAAGGTAAATTAAAAAAAAAATAAACTTAATTTATTTTTTACTAATTAAAATATTTGTAGATATTATACAGTTCCACCTGAAGAACCAGTTTGTCAGTTATCGGCTGAAATTGTCACTCAAATGGCAAAAGAATTTGACATCAATAGTATTGCCGAAGAGGAGAAAATGTTGTTGGATGGTTTTGAAACTGACGCAGCGAAGACAGGAGCTGTAAATTTAATTATCGATAGTTCCGGTCCTGTTGAAGCATCAATGGAAGTTGATGAAAAAAAAGAAACGGTACTTGAATATTTTATTTATTAAAAAATTAATTTATTTATAAAAAAAAATTTCAAAATTAAATGTTTATGTTAAACTGTATAAAAAAAAATGTTCTATAACTTTTTACAGAAAGTAATAATGCCGCCGAAAAAAGTGAAAAAAGATGTAAAAGCAATTCAAAAAAAGAATACAACGCAAAAAAAGAAGAAAACCGATCCTCTATTTGAAATCGAGGGAAATCAGAATTTGAATAAAATCAAAAAACTTCAGTTTAAGAAAGAAAAAAAGGAACGTGCAAGAAAGGGTAAGTGATTTATTTTTTTAAAATAGTAATTATTTTATTCTTAAAGAGGAAAACTAAAAAAAGAAAAAATTTTGTTTAGAAAAAGAAGCCGCACAATTAACTAATCAACTGGATCAAATTTCCGTATCCGTTAACGATGATTATGATTTTGATACCGATTTTAAAACACAATAATTAAAAATCAATTTTTAAAAACTTCGTGTATATATAGGCCACCATTAAAATCGCAAATTTATTAAAATAAATTATCAATTTGATTTGTAAATAGAATTACAATTTTTCCAATAAAGCATTCTTCAAGCTTTAAAATAATTTAAAATAGTTTAGATTTTTCTCCATTGTGTAATTTAATTTTTTTCCGCAAATTTAAAAAACTAATAGTAAATAAAAATGGTAATATAATAAAAATAATTTAAAATAATAATAACGAAAATCACGAAACAAAAAATAATAATAAAAATCAGTAAATTCAAAAAATTATTGATGATAGTTTATTTATTAAAGTAAAAAAAAAAATATAAGGAAAATAAACTAAAAACAGTTTACATACCTATTTATATTTTTAATTAATGGGAAAGTATTTCTTTTTTTTTTAACAAGAATTACACTTTTCACGTGTACTTTTGTATTATATGTACAGCGTTTTTTTTTATCATGAAACTTTGATAATTATAAACAATATAATTATATTTAGATATGAAAAACGTGGATAATGTAAAATTAATAGTGACGAAGGCTATTTTAATCGGTAATTGTTATCAGAATCAGAAAAGTGGGGCAAATTCTGCATTCACAGGAACTGAAATAAGAAGAGGGGGAATCACTCACGTGTACTGCTGCGTGAGAAGCGGGAAATTTATTGCAAATACTCAGTTCAAGTAGAACCTTTCGTGAAAACGGTTCATTGTGAATATTTCTTTAAAAAAAAAAAAAAAAAAAACACTACTTTATAGAAAATAATTTTTTCGAAAAAATAACAATAATTACATTATCTATGGATTTATTCCTTAAATCAGTTTATAAAAAACAGTGTAATTATTCAATACACTTGTGTATAAATAAATTGAATAATTTATCGAGAAATTTATAAAACCAAATTCGCGATTTCCGGGTGAGCGAAAAAACAAAAAAAAAACATGTGATATTATAGAATAATAACAACGATTTTAAAATAATAATTAAGCGCGTCGCGTTTAAAGTTATTTTTCGGGGAAAAAAAAAGATTCTCTATTTAGAAGTGAAAATGTCGAAATCTGTCATCATGGAAATATCTACGGAAAATGCGAAGATCACCGACTCTGGATATTCAAATTCGTGTAGCAATAATAGTCGATCTTTGAATAGGTATGTTGTTTATTTATAAAAAAAATTTATTTAATCTTCTTTTTTCAGAAATTTACCTTTTTTTTATTTTTTTGGACTGAAATATAAAATTTGCAGAATTTAACAATAAAATTTCTTTGGAAGATTAAAATAGTAGAAAATAATAAATTTACAATTCATAGTCACATTGGCGTGTTCAAATTTTTCTTATTATTCTGAATTTACAAACAAAACTAATGGCTTTATTTTAAAAGTGACTGTATTTTTATTTGAAATTAAAAAATTAAAATATATATATAAAATAATAATAATTTTATAAATAATTAAATACAATAAGAGAGTATTTTGAAATTTTTATTTCATAATTTGAACGGAAATTTTTGCAAACATATTTTTAATTTTATTATACAAATTAATTTTTTTAATTCAACTTTCTATTTTATTTATTATAAAATATCTTTATTATTATATTTTTTTATTGTTATGCAATATTGTAATGTTACATAATGTTTCAATAGAAGACCAGACCAATCATTACAATAATAGATACTCAACTGTAAAGCAAAATGATTACATATCTTCTTTTTGTTTTATTTTTTTTTTTTTAAGAAATTCTCATTCAAATTCAATCTCGAAATAGAACAATTTTTATATAAAAAGGGGGGAAAATTAAATTTATTTTTAAATTTTAATTATTTTCTTTTATTGTACATTATTTTATTTTATTTAGATATACTATACATATATATAATTATCTAACAGAAATATTGACTTTATTTTATATAAGTAGGGGGAAAAGAAGGAGTACTTTCGTCAATTTCAGAAACGTATTTTCCAAACAATTGATCAGATTTACCTTTATTTATACTATTGTAATATTAATTATTATTATTATTCTATAAATAAAGAAAGAATTGATTTATCAAAAATTGGTCAGTTGCAGGACCTTATCTAATTCTTTTATATTTAAAATCGTTATTTGGAACAATTGTTGGTAGCGTTTTATTTTTATACTTTTGTAATAATAATGAATGGAAGTTTTATTAAAATGAAAATTTAATATATTTTATTAATTTTAACGTTTGATAATTTTTTTAAATTAAAAATTTTAATTTTCTTTTAATGTCATTAAGACATTTTGTTAAAAAGAAAAATCTTCTTCGCATTTAATTTTTTTTTTCTCGTTCTATTTATATAAAGGACGATGTACGTCATGGACTACATAAGTGTTCACGGTGTATAAAACGTGCAAATAAGGGATTCATGGTTATACAACCATTATATTAATTTCACATTGTCTGTTTTCAAAAATATAAATTGTCTCATCAATTTCATTTGTAAACGACTAATTAATTTATTTTTATAATTACTATTAGTCTCTTGAGATTTTATATCAACTTTTTATATATTTATATAGTCTAAAGGATTTTTACACACATGCATTCATATTAGTCACGTTTGAAGAACACGTGAAATAAGATAAATAAGACATTTAAGTGTGTATGCTGTAACCCCTCCATGTGCCACCTGTAACACGTGCATTTGCATTGTCAAGAGCGTGAGGGTTTCTATTTTTTTTTTTTTTTTTTGATAATATATTTTCTATTTTTATATTAAATATTTAAAATAAAATATAGGGTATTAAAAATAAAACAATTCCAAGGGAAATTGGAGTTTTTAAATTAAAAACGTGTTTGAATCGTTTTTTTCCTGTTTTTGAATTATGAAACACTCTTCTTTTTGCAAAAGTAGATTTTTCGCGTGAAAATGCATTTTTTGATTTAAAAACAAAAGGTGAATTTTAATTTTCAATTTGAAATAGAAATTTCAAAATTATTTCCTTTTAACATTTATGAAAAATGAATATCTTTGTATAAAAATAAATATTTTAAAAATAGAATTTCCAATCTAATTAATTTCTTCTTTTTCAGCAATGATTGTTCAAAATCGAAAAATAGCAACGGTTCAGGCAGTTATGGCTATGGCAGTGAACTTCCATCTAATTTTGGATCCAGGTAAAATATAAATTATAATTTATCTTCCAGGAATTTTTTCATTAAAACTATTTTTTTTTCTACCACTATATTGTTGATCACTTTTTATAGAGGAAAAAACATTTTTTTTTTCTCGTTAAAGAATTTTTGTTGTATTTTTTTTCTTTATGTATTCAATGTCATCTTTTTATGTACATGAATAGAACTGAAAAAAATTTTCTTAATTAAGGCAGATTTTTTTCAATTCACATAATTTGAAGAGAAAAAAATTCTGCTTTATATTGAAGAATATTTTTCATTTCTTTTGTGAACAATCGTACACCTGACACTTAATTTCCTCCCGTTTCAATATACTTCAATTTATATTCTTCTTTGAAGAAGAAAAAAATTTAAATCATTACAAAAAAATTCAAGTTAAAAAAATAATTTGAAAAAAATTCATATAAATTGGCTTCTATATTTAAATTGTATTATTAATTTTAATTATTTTAATTATTTCTTTTTTATTATTTTAATTATCAATTTATTATTTTACTAAATTATAAAAAAATAATTTAGTTTCTGATAAAATGTAACGTAAATTAATTTTCTAATAACGAAAATTTTTTTTTTCATATTTTATTGTACCGACTGACACAGACTTATCCAATAAGTATCTGTATCATTTAGATGGTATTCTATATTCTTAAGGAAACCTTAACAAAAATATTTTTTTTTTTAAATTTTCCATGTTTGAGATACACGAGGTATTTTTTATACGTTTTATTATATAATAATTAATATTGAGGTCAAACATTCACTGCTATTAGGAATAAATAATGTTTACCTTGTAAAACATTCGAGTTAACATTAAATAAATAATAAATCTTTAAATAACTTTTTTTCAAATACAACAAATTATAATTATTGAATTCATTTATTTATTACACAAAAAAATTTTTTTAAAATAAAATTTGCATTTTTAAATTTAATAATTTAAATATTTTTAAAGAGAAAACTCTTTTTTTTATTCCTAAAAATAGTTGTGGATGTAATATTTAAAAAAAAAAAAAAGTAAAATATTCAAGTTAGAAATCTTATTATTGCCATTTTTAGTTTAATCGCGTTTTATATAACTTAGTAAGATTGAAAACAGGGAGTCACGTATACCAGAATTTCGAAAGAAAGATTCACGTTGACGAACACGTGAAAATATTCTACTGGCTCCGTAATGCTGTTTTTAACTGGTATATACGCATCGAATTGTCTATTTATATAGTACAAATCACAAATACATATTAGTATTACCTTCATATTTATAAATCGTCCCTCACATATATTTTTCAAAAGCAATTAAACATTCCCATTTATTTTTTTTTTTTTTTTTTAGATTTCCAGCAAATTTTTCCCAAATTTATTAATATAGAAAAAATTTTCTTTAAAAATTATTTCGAGAATAAAATTTAAAAAAAATATAAAAATTTATAATAGTGATCATATATTTAATTATTAGAAAAGAAAAAGTAAATTTTCTCTCATTTCTTGGAAATGAAAATTAATTTTTTTTGTATTAGAAAAACAGTAACAATTTTTATTAATAATATAATTAAATTTGTTAATTAAACTTATTTTTTATATTTTTCACACGATTCAATATTATTTTAGACATTTGTATATTTTATTATTTTTTTTTTTTTTTGTTTTATCATTGCAACACTAAAATCATTTATTTTAAAAATAGGTACTATTTTTGTAAATAAAAAAAAAATATTTAAATTAAATAGCAATGAGGCTCTACCACAGTCAATCAACAAAAGAAAGGATACAGATCACAAGAAGAAGTCTAAAACAACTTTGGCGATTAATGCCGATTCGAAACCGGAAGTTAATGTTTTCAACACTCCATTGAAAACGATTTTTGATAAAATAACAGGTTGGTTCTGACTGTGAAGAATAGGGAAAAAGTGCAAGGCACCTATATTATTTTTTTTCTTTTTTTTTTAGTTCAATGTGCCAATTATCAATTTATACAAAATACTTTTGCAATTACCAATTACATTTTTTTTTTTTGTAAATTAACTACATTTTTTATTAATTGCAAAAGTAAAAAAAAAAAATTAAATTCATCGGTATCTTGCACTAATCCCTTTTTTAAATTAAATATCCCGATCCCGTAATTAAATTTATAGATTATAAACATAAATATAGTTTCAAGCAGCTAAAGAAATTTTTACAAAAAAATTAAGTTTCTTTTAAATTTATTTTATTTAATGATAAAAATTTTTAAATTACATATTTTAAAAATACTTTTTCTATTAAAATTTTTTTATAACTTTTTTACCTAATAACATCTTTTGTACACTTTTTTTTATATTTATTTTTAATTAAATTGCAATGAAAAAATAACTCTTGCCAAGAGGATTGAAATTTTGAATTGTATTATTTTTTTTTTATTGTGAACATCACACACTGGAAATAGTATTGCATAATAGATATTATTTTATCCAATTAAAATCTTTTGTTTATAAAAATAAAATGAATTTCTTTTGTTATAATTACAATTTTAATTTTAAATATATCAATATTTATTTTTAAGAAATAATTTTTTCTAATAAATATTAGTATATTTAATATTTAAAAATGTATTTTGTAATTTGGAATTTCTTTTTAAATTCTGTGATTATTTGTAAATATTATTGCTATTGAAAATATTGTAAATAATTACGTGAATAATTAATTAAATAATTATCCTTTTTATATATATATATTGAAGGGTAACTAAATGAATAAAAATATCTATGAATGTTGTCAATCTGGTTTTGTGGAGAACAAAAACGTGTTTTTTCGATCCTTGCGTAATATTTTGCATAAGATTCCATTATATCCAGAGAGGTAGTGAAAATGAACCTGAATGTCGATTACATGACATGTCGTTTTCTGGAGCAATCTCACAATTTCAATTTATTGATAAAAAGTTATTTTCGTTACTTACATTGTTTTGGATTTTTGTAAAAAAAATGAGAATCCAATGTCATTACATAAACATTATAAAGTAATATATAATATATTTTTTTCCATTTTACTACGATTAATAATACTCTTGTCAAATTCAGTTTTCATTTAATATTATTTTAATTATTAATTATTAATTATTAATTATTAAATATAAAATAGTCTACCGATATAAATAAATTAAACCATAAATTATGGTTTTATAAAGTAAACCACAAAAAAAATGGGTCTTAGTAAATAATTACAGAAGTCGATCCTTATGCAAAAAATATACAAGACAAAGTCTTACATCACTGATCAAAATTATAATTGGAGTGAAAGAATTTAAAAAAAATTAGCTGCTAAATTCTATTTTAAATTTAAAAAAAAAAAAAAAAAAAAAACAAGACTGATTTTAAATCTATAGAGAGAAAGTGTAACAAAATTTCTTTTAATGAATACAAGATGAACAAGCAGTAGTAGAAATGATGGACATCACGGATACCAGACAACCCAACGACAAATTGGTCTCCGATTATGAAGCAGGACTTGATCCTCAAATCAATTCTCTGGATGATTCCAACTTTCAAACGAATGTTAGTATTTTTTTTCAATAATTATCCCCCCCAAAAAAAAGAGCAGTGTGAGGCCTGAAAGGTAGATATATATACGGTGCGAAAAAAAGGGGCAAAAAAAAATAAAGACAAAAAAAAAAATTCCATGACAAAAATCTCCCTCACACAAACAATCAGCAGATTATTTTTAATAAAAAAAAAAATTCAGTTCTTTATCCATCTCGACGACTTCTGAATGAGTGTTGAAAAAAAAAAAATTATTTTTATTATTTTTATTTATCAGTGTGAAGCACAAAAAAAAAGAATTAGGATATTTTTGCGCGCCGTGTATATGTAAAAAAAAAAAGAAGAGAATAGTTTTAATCACAAAAAATATTGTGATTTATTTATTAAAATGTAGAAAAGTTGATTTTTATTTCCAAAATGGCTTCTTCGGAAAATAAATTTTGATTTGATTTTCTAATTCATTTTATATTCTTACGCAGGACAAATTTACTTTGGTAATTTCCATGAGAAAGGGTCTGGTCGTCTACACAACTTTTAGTGAAGCTCTTGGCTATTCCAAGGACGATTGGAAGATGAAATCATTTCTCGAATTAATTCATCCAAGTGACAAGGAGGCTTTCTTTAATCGTGTCAATGAAATTATTATTGCCTATCAAGAATTATATTATGGTGAGATTTTAATTTTTATTTTAATTTTTATTTTAATTTTAAATTTTATTTAAAAAAAAAAAATTTTTAATTGCAAAAAAAACGAATTTTATTTCCAGGTGATAGTGAAGCAAAAGTGACATTATTTTGTAAACTACAATATAAGGATGATTTTAACATAAATCGACATTCAATTTCCGTCAATTCAAATCATTGTGAACCATTTTACTTGACATTGATAGTGAAAGATTTACAAAATTGTGTCGACGAAGAACAATTTGAAACAATGTTCCTAGTGGTAAAGGCTCAATCAGTTCAATCTGCATACAAAGGTAAAAGGGTAGAAAATTTTCAACTTCTTCGAGGCTAGATTGGTCAACGAGAAAAAGAAAACATTTTTTTTCAAAATTATATTGAAAAGTAACTTTTAATCAATTTAGTATTTACTAATTATTAAATTATATTACAGAATATTCGAAAAATTCTTAATAGTGGACAATAATTTTTTTTTATTTATTATTATTAAAATAATAATAATAATAATAATCGTCATTATTTGTAAGTAAAAATTTTTCTGATTTTTTAAATTTTCCAAAAGATTTTTTAGGTAATTTTTTTGCTTTTTTTAAATAAATTTAAAAAAAACAAGATTACTTTTATTGACAATCGCTTTTTTATTTTAGGGCGTAGCTGAGACCTCTTCTTTTTTGGGGTAAGTTTGTCAATCAAAAAGATCCGTTGCAATTTATTGTTTCAAGGAAAAACTCTGAAACGTGTAATTTATACTAATTGTCAAATTTTTTTCGGGAAATTTCGCGTAAGGTGGCAAAAAAAAAAAGAAATTAAACATAAAATACACGTTTCTTCAAAAAGAGCTCGAGACAAAATGCTCTTTGTAATTTTCTTAAAACACTCGCTGTAATCAGTTCTTTTTTATTTACGAAACTTGCTTTTCTATTTCTAGAAAAAATTCCAAAATTTTTCGCAAATACGTTTTATGTAAAAAAAAATAAACTAAAAAGACGGAATTAAATTTTAATCAGCAGGTCTCAGTTTTGTCAAAATTTAAAAAATTTTAAAATATTACTCGTCGACCTTTCTTCCTCGAAAAATTAATTCGAATAGCGCAAAATAATCAGATTAATTATTGATGAGAGAAAAATGGAAAATTACTTTAAAAAATAAAGAAATTTTCCTTTTTTTTTTGTTAATGATTTATTTTTTTGTGCTGTACGTTCAAAAGAAAAATTGAATTAACGAGTATTATTCGGCTTTTTTTTATATTCGCGTTATCTACAGAATCAGAAGAAATAATATCATCTTCAATATTCACTACCCGCCATACTGCGACTTGCTTTATATCCCACGTTGATCCTGAAGTAGTCCAATATTTGGGCTATCTACCACAGGATATGATTGGCCGTTCGCTTTTTGACTTCTATCATCCTGAGGATCTGCCTCTCATCAAAGACGTCTATAAGACTGTGAGCATGAGACAATAATGACATCAGCTTATTGACTGATAAAAAAAATAATATTTCTTTTTTCAAAACAATTTATGTATAAAAAAAAGATTTTTAATTTTTCACCAAAAAAAAAAAGAAACCCAAAATATTTAAATTTGTTTTAGGCTTTGTAGGTGACGAAGCAGGACATCAAAAAAAATTTAATTTCAAAATTTAGGTTTTATTATTTTAAATTTTAATTTGAAAATTAGAATTTTTCAGTTTATCAACTAAAAATTAATTTTATTAAAAAAAAAACAGACTTTTTTTCAAAATTTTCAAATATATATCTAATTCTAATTTTTGTTTTTCAATTTAGACATCGTCTCCCCCCATTGCTTTTTAAGAATTATAAGAGGAGAAATGAAGGAAAAAAATAAAAGAGAGAGCATTGTAAAAACAAAAAAATTTGGGGAAAAATCATCTAATTATAAAAACGTCTATTATTCTTTATATTTATCAAACAGGCATTATCACTTAATGGAATCCCCTACAAGTCAAAGCCCTACAGATTTATTATCAAGAATGGTGATTTCGTTGTTCTTGAGACTGATTGGACGGCCTACATTAATCCATGGACAAGAAAACTTGAACATATTCAAGGTCAACATAGAGTCATTAAAGGACCATTGGATCCAAATATATTTCGTGAATCTGTAAAATCAATCAACTTTAGTGAAGCAGTGCTTGCTAATGCTGCAATTATTCAAAAAGAAATTCTAGTTCTCTTACAAGAGGTAAAATTTATTTTTATTTTTATTTTTGAAAATTCAGCTTCGATTTAGATAAAAAAAAATTTTTTGGAATTTCTTTTTTTTTATCCAGGAGAACAAGAAGAATGAAAATGAAGTCAACAATAGTTGCAAATATCTAGTACCGCTCATAATGTCTCTATTTCAAGAGATTCTGGCACCAAGAAGTATTAAGGACACAGCAGTGAATGCACGAAGTTTTTCGGTGACTATTAAACTACGTTTTAATATCGACATTTAAAATTAATTGAATTAAAAAAAATTTCTTTACGAAAAATTCTAGTCGCGATTTTTTTTTTTTTAATGGTGCGTCCTTCTCTAAAGAGGTACGTTTTAATTTTTGTTTCTTTTCATCGAATTTTTTTGCACCAATCTAACAATTTTTGCATACTTAGAATAAAATAAATTTTAATTTTGCAAAAAGAGAAATAAAAATTGTATTTTCTTATTAATTCGATTTTTCTAAGTATGCAGAATATAAAAAAAGTGTCTTGTAAAGAAAAAAAAATTTTTTTTTTAACAAATTTTATAAATTAGACAAATTTGTTGGAAATTCTTTGTGTTTGTTATTGAAATTAATACGAAAATCGCATATATATTTTTAACAGACTCAAAGATCTATTTTTTATTATGAAGCGATCAGAAATTTCGTTCTTCACTTCTGTTTCTCTCTTATCTATATTAATGTATTTTTAAGAAATATTAAATATTTAGTAAATAAGCATTTAAAATGCTTTACACTATTTTTCAGAATATAAAAGAAAATTAAAATTCTTTAAATATTTAAAATCAATTTCAAAATTAAATATTAAAATATTAGTTTTAAATTTATTATTATTATTAAAAAAAGCACAATTCTTTATTTAAATTTTAAATAATATTCTGTAAAAACGCCTTTTTACTTGTTGTGCTGTAAATCCAAGAAATTAATTTTATTTAATTTTTCGAAGGAATGAATGATTTAAATGAGCGAAAAATTCTTAATGCTTCTGGATCAGTGGGTCTGGAAATTTAAAATTTTTTATCAATAATTGTTGGTGCTCTTAAAATTGCTTTTTTTACTATATTTTTTTTATTTCAAATATTTTAATAGTGCCAACAATTTTTTTTTTTTAAAGATAGGATCGCGAAAATAAAATTATTTATATTAATTAGTGCAAAATTAGTGCTTTTGCATTTAAAATTCTATTAATTTTCTAATTTTATTAATATTCTTTTACATACTGCTCAAGATAACTTAAATGCATTTTAAGGAGAATCCTAGGTATTAAATATATGTCGGAAGGCAATGAAAATAATTAATAACACGCGCGAGGCAGTTTAAAGGTAAATCTCAAATTCTTGTTGAAAAAAAAAAAATTTGGGTAAGTTTGTATCATTTACATCTGTTTGCAGTGCATTAAATATACAAGTAAAAAATGTTTTTCAATTTTAAACTTTTCTACTTGGGTATATATTAAATTTAATTATAATACTGTTTTTAAGTCATTAAAACAGTGGCGGCGGAGCTCGATTATTAATAAAAATTAAAAATGAAAATGATGTTTAATTTATTTGTAATTTTATATATTAACAAAATTTTTTAAAATTGTTCCGCTGCTTCTGTTATTACATGTATATTTTTGTAGTTCTTTTTTTTTTTTATTTTCTAATTAATTAATTTTAATTTTTAACGAAAATACACTGTACGTAAGGTTCCACACATTCATCGTACCAAAAAAAAAAAATGAAGAAAAAAAGTATAAAACTCAGAAAGGCGTTTTTGCATTAAAAAAAAATTGTGTTTTTTTTTTAAAAATTATTTTAATTTTGAAATTTTGTTCTAGAAAAAAAAGCAAATATTTTTTTTAAAAGAAAAATACTTCGCTATAACTGGATAATAAAATAAATCCAAAGTCGAAAAAATAAAAATTAATAGAAAAATTAATTGATTAATTTAATTTAAAATTATTCATGAATTCATCGTAGTTTTTTTTCAAATAAAAGATGAAATTTTGATTAGTCAGATGAATTTTGGTATCTTTCGTAAAGTTTTCTAACAGATTTGTGATAGACAGTGTCTTAGAGAAAAATAAGTGTAATTATGTAATTTTCTATAATATTAATAAAAAAAAAATAAATAAAATTAAAATAAAATTAAAAAAGAAAAATAAAAAAAATTTAGAATACGAAATAGGCGAAAAAAATAAAATATTATTGAAATGACTTATAAAATAGTTCACTATTATAATAATTATAATTAGTGAATTAGAATGTAAGTAAATTTTATAGACTTGTGATTATAGGGGAGTGATAAATAATAAGACACTGGCAGCTTTTTTTAATGGGCGCACTAATAAAATATTACGTTTCTATAATTGATTAGAAAACAAAATTTAATATTGAAAAAAAAAAATGAGAAATTAGAAAAAGAAAATGTATTCAAATAATTTTTTTATTTACTTATAATAGTGTCTATATAAAACATCTGTGAAGGGACAACCCTTGTTACAGGAGCACGAAAGTGTCATTCTTGGAGGAATATCACCACATCGTGAATACGAAGACAGCAAATCATCAACTGAAACACCTCCAAGTTACAGTCAACTTAATTACAACGAAAATATGCAAAGATTTTTCAAAAGCAATCCAATGGCAACGGCAAATTATGGTAGCAGCTATGAAGATAATACAACGGGAAATAGTGTTGATGAAATTAAAAAAGATAATTCCTCTGGTTTGTATTTTCTTTTTACGAAAATAAACAATTTTATTTATTTGTATTTAATATTTAATATTTATTATTTTATTATTATTTTAGAAACCAAATATATGTCACCAAATGCAGAAAGCGGTCAAAGTGGAAGCGACAGTGGCAATGGTTTTAATAGTCAATTAAATTTAAATACAATGGGAAAAAATTATGGAGAATTGCCAATATTGACTGTATCATTATTAAATAAACACAATGAGGATATGGAAAAAATGATGGTACAAAAGCACAAAATTTTTAGATCTAATATTAAAAAAAGTGATAAGCTTAAAGAATCAAGAGTTAAAGCCAAAGATGAAGAACAAGATCTCAAAGTTTCGAAAGATCATGGAATTAAAAGACGAAGAAGCGATAGTTTAGATAAAAGTCACAAGGTAATTAATTTTTATTTTATTAAATTTCTTTTTAATTTAAAGTATTTAATTTATTTAATTTTAATTAACTACATTTCAGGTACCAAAAAAAATCTGTAAAATGGAATCAATTCCATTAAATAATACAGGAACGACAAAAACATTAAACAATGAACAAACAAATTCGATAAATACGAATTTATGGTCACCTCATTCTCTACCTAATATAAATAGCACTCAGTAAATATATAATTTTTATTTTTGTATTTTAATTACAAATTTTTTGGAAATTAATATTTTCTTTTTTTTTTGCAGTTCAAATTTTCCAGCAATGCCAATGAATCCATCAATTTCATCATATTGTTATAATGATTTAACAATGAGTCAAAATCAAAACTTAAGAAGAAAATTAAATGAAAATACTCAAACACTGCCGACAGTTTCTGTGCATATGATACAGCAAAATTCATGCTGTAAGTTTTTTTTTTTTTTAATTTTATTATTAAATTTCCATATTTTTATTTTTTTTTCTCTTCCAGTGCCTTACGAAGGAGCAAGAATTCCTGTTTTTTATTCTACAAATCTTCCGCCATCAGTGACACTTAATCCTTGTAAACAATTTTTAATTCCCGATTCAAGTGAATTGAAATTACCTCAAAATTCTGATGATAAATTGCATCAACAAAAAACGTCAAATTTGTCAACTAAAGAAAAATTAGCGACAATTTCAACATCTTCGAAAAAGGTTTATTATTTTTCACTATTTTGTCATTGTGTACTTTTTACAAGAAAAAAATTAAAATTGAGAAAATAAATTCAGATAACAGATATGGAAACAAATTCTTACAAGAATTACACCATTGAAGGATCGAGTACTTCAAGTTTTTACAGCAGTTTTCTTAGTAAAAGTACAGAAACAAATAGCAATTCCGGCTCTAGATCACAGGGATTTAATTCACAGGTAGGAAAAAATTTTCAAATTTTTCTTAAAAATAGAAAAAAAAAAAACAAAGAAATAATTTTTTTCAATGATTTTTTAATTGACCCCCCAAAAAAGTAGGAAATAAAAATTTAGATTTCGCTAAAGGTTAATATAAAAAATAAGAATAAAGTTAATAAAAGAAAAAAAATCTCTTGTTATCTCTCTTAGTTTCAATCAAATTTATCAAGCGATAAGAACAGGCGTCCTTATGGACGCCAATCTTTTGATAGTGCTGATGATAGCATTGAATCTCAATTATTAATATGCTGGACAAATCATCAGCAGGAAAATCAAAAAAGGGAGCAGCAACAATCGTTGCGAAAGGAACCACCATGGCTTAAAGGAGTTCAAATGTCACCAGCATTGATATATCAGTATCAAATTCCAGAGAAATCATTAAAAGAAGTTTTAAATACTGATATGAAAGCATTAATGAGCATGACACAGCCAGCTCTCGTTCGTGAACAACTTAATCAACTTTATTCCGATTTGGAGCTAGAAGGTTTTGAAGCGAGGCTAAAACTCGAGGAGGAAATTGATTATGATGACAATAAAATTGATCAAAACAACGAAGTTAGTTTTCAAAGGTAAAATTTTGTAAACTATTTTTATTTTTAATACAAGTCTTTACCATAAAATTTCGAAAATGCAGAATTGCAAGTTTTTTTTTTTTTTTTTAGTTTTTGGTAATGACTTTTTAAATTAAATTATTGGATATAAACTTCCTTTCAGACTGCAGAGGAGGAAAAGCTGATGAAATTAATTTTATCTACATCATCATTTTTCCTCAGCAGACAAAAAATACAACAATTACCTGGATATTATTAATTTAGTTAATTTAAAATTAATCTTTAAATTAATAAAAATCAGTCTGAAAATTTAATATTTTTAATTAAGATTCAAATGTTTTTGTCTGATAGAATTTGATATTTTAGTTTTGAGAATAATATTAAATTTTATATTTTTTTACAGTTTTAATAATTTTTAAATTCATTTTTACAGGTTACAATTTAAAAAAAAATTTACTCGTATTTGATAAATACTCGATATACTCCCCTATATATTTAGAATAAAAATTTTTTTTTAAGAATGCTTTCTTTATCAAGAAAAGCAAAAAATGTATAATTGTCTAGTTGCAGTATAAACCGAAGTGGAGCTTGGTGAGGAAAACGAACTTAAGGAAACAAAATGGAGTTTAATACTTTATAACTTGCACTTTCAATTTTGCTATATAAGAAAAAATTCTTTTATCAATAAGTGCAGGATAATTTTTATTTCATTTTTATTCCATATGTTTGCGAATACCAAATACATTTTTGTATTAAGGAATTGAATTTTACTAAATGTCATCTCAGGAATTTAAAAAGTGAAATTTTTATACTTATTATTATATTTATATATTTACATTAAATTTTTGTTTGTGATATATATTTATATATTAAAAATTTAAATATTTCCAATATATATTAGAATTATTGATAAATAATTATTAATCAATAATAGTAAATAGAAAATTCATTATTTAAAATGAAAAAAATTCACTGTTGAAATTAATTATAATTCCTGTAATTCTAATGTTGATGAAAATTCCGAGGCGACATTAGAAAGAATTCCGTCGTGTCGACGTTTAGCCATAAAAAAAAAAAAATAATAATTAGTACTGTGCGAAAGATTAAATTAAGAATTTGCAATTTTATAAACAAGGGATCATATCTGAATATGAACGAAAAAATCATTTTTTAGTGTTTAGAACAAATTATTTAAAACATTAGCTTATTGTGTATATATTAATAATTTTCTTAAGAGACAATTTAATTTAATTCATATTAGTCATAATAGGAATTTAAAAAAAATTAAAACTTTTAAGTAAATTAAGAAATGCACAAGTTTTTTTTTTTATATCTTCATTCTAATTTTTCATAAACAATTTAAAAGTACACAATACTATATATTCGAGAAAATTAATTTATTTTTGATATAGAAAGTAATTTCAATTTTTAAATATGTCTTAAAATTTATCGTGTTATAATTTTATCGATGTATATTATTAATAAAAAAAAAAAAAAAAAAAACAAGAATTAAAAGAAAACTGTATATTTTATAAGTATATTATTATATATTTATTTTATACATTTTAAAACTTGTGCCATGTACATTTTTCATCAATCGAAAATTATTTTATTCTATTTTTATAAATATGTGAAGCTGAACGTTGACACAAATAACTATCACAATGTGCCAATAATATTATTGAATTTTAAATTATTTTTATAAATTATAATAATAATAATTTGTCATTCAATATTTAATTTAAATATAAAAAGCCATTTAATTACGCACTAGAAGAAAGAAAAAAGTTGAAAAAGATGATTCAAGGGACAACTTTCAGTTGCCGATTTGACATTATCAAATATTCAATTATTAATTATTAATTATTAATAATTAAAATTCATTAAAGTGTTAAAATATGTGCCGTGCATTTATAAAATTTTACTCTGATATGAAATTTTTTATTACAATTTCAGTAAAATTTTCAAAAACAAATAAAATAATTATAAATTTTTGAATATGTTTATAAGATGCACATTTAATATTAATTAATTACTATTTCTAAGCCAAATATTTTTAAGTATATGTTTTTTTTTACCTAATAATTTAGTAAAAAACCAATTAACCCTTCGACTGTCAAAATAATATTCTTATTATTAATAAACAATATTCTTGATTATTTCCGTAATTCAGAATTTATTTTAATTAAGCTTAATTTTGAATTAATACATTTTTTTTTTTTGGATAAAAGAAAAATTTTTCTCAGTACTATAATGATAGTTGAAGAGTTGATATCTCAGGATTTATATGATATTGTATTTTCATAATTTATAATTATAAATCATTTTACCGTACGATTTTTTTTTTTTTTTTTTTTGAATCTACGAGCGACTGTTTTCTATGATTTTTTTTTCACACGGTATTGCCTTAATAACCGATGTTAGAACTTAGCGTTAAATTTTAAGATCTTGACTTGTCGTAAATGAGAAAATAAAAAAAATATTGAAATAAATGTTATTGGATGTATAGTTTTTCAGAATAAAAAGAAATATTAAAGGTTAATTAATATCAAATCATAAATATTACAAACGATTGAAAATAATTTATTATTTATTATTGTTGATGTTTAAAAAAAAATAAATGTGAAATTGTTTCTTAAAAATTTATTGTGTTATCATTTCTGAAAAAAGTCCACTGAATAATTTATTTTATTAAAATTTTTTATTTTAATATTTATTATCGCCTCTTAATTCTGTTTTAATTTTTATGCTTAACAAATCTTATTTATTATTATTATTATTACTTATTAATTCAGTTTATCACAGTTTCATAAAATCATGAATATATATATGAATGGCCACTGACTTAAATTTATTTATTTAAAAAAAAAAAAAAAATGTCCTTGATTTGTTTTTTACGTACTTTCAATTTTTCTACTATCATCAGAAATTCCAGAAGCACTGTTGACTTTTAATTCTGATTTTGCAATCTAAAAAATATTTAAAAAATTATTTTTTTATTTAAAAATTAAAAATAATAATATTTTTACCTTGACGTGATCAAGATCCTGTTTGTCTTTTTTGAGATATTTTCGAATAAATGGTGCCATTAACATGGGATCTAATTTATTAATATCTTCCGATGAAATTAAACTAATTGCAAGACCAACGCTCATTGTTACCATTGCGCCCAATACTGTATACCACAAATAACTCAAACGATAAAGTGTCCAAGGTTCTCTAAAATTTTAATTTAAAAAAATTACATTCACTTAAAAAAAAAAAAATAAGGGATATCACACAAATTGTTAGAAATTAATTTCTTACGAGTCCATAATTGTTTCCGGTGGCACCAATAATAAAAGATTTTTCGACTCTTGAAACGAATAAGTGCATCCTTCAGTGCTAACTGGTTTCTCATCAAATCTTTAAATTGGATAAATTGAAAAATTTTACACTCCATTTTAAATAATAAAATAATGAAAAAAATTGTCATTTTTTTAAATAAACTTAAAAAAATTACCTTATTTTACCACTAGCGATCGCTGCTTCCGCGGATAAACAAATCCAACCCATAAATCCTAATCCAGAAACTCCGCCAATTAATGCACCCTAAGAATAAAAACAAAATTAATTTTTGTACAAAAATTAATCACTTTAGAAAGAAAAAAAAAATTTTATTTTAAAAAATTCAAAATCACCTTTGCATTGATCCATGGTATTAAAATACCCATACTGAAAATTCCGAGAGATGGTCCACTGGTGATGGCACTTAAACTTGTCGACAACTGTAAAAATTGAAATTTATTAATAATCCTTGCGGATAAAATAAATAAAAAAAAAAATATATTATTACCTGTAAAACATGGGAGCCTGTTTTTTCAACAACGAAAACTAAACCAACACATAAAATTCCCATAAATATGACTGTAAATTTCATTAAAATATCAGCACCTCTTGGCGTGAATGGAGTTTTACGATATGGTTTTATAAAATCCTCGAGAATAACCGCGGCCATTGAATTAAGACCAGTGGATAATGAACTATTTAGAAATTAAAAATAAAATAATTAATTATTTATTTTAAATAAATAATTAATTTATTATAAATAAATAGAAATCTACGAATTTGAAAAAAATACCTCAAAGCAGCACTAAAAACTCCAGCTACAAAAAGTCCCGGAAATCCTGGAAATTCGCCTAAAATATTCATAACAAGAAGAGGAAGAAGTTGATCTTTAGCTTTGGCGAGCTGAGAACAAAAAAAAAAACGAAAATCATTGTCAATTATATATGAAAAATATTTCAATAGAAACACGTGTTGAACACATTAACATATAATATAGTAATTGCAATAAGGTGAATATGTAAGTCCCCCGAACCTCAATTATGGACATTTCAATAGACTAAATTATATAAAATTTACCTTAGTAGTCAGTGGATCACATTCGTGATACCAAGCGTAAACGAGCATTCCAGCGTAGCCACAAATGCCAATCAAACACAATGCTCCAATAATAAAACACCACAAGGCTCTAAAAATTAAATATACAAAAATTTATATTTTTAAAACATTTTTTTTTGCATTACATTTATTTTTTTCAAATTTAAATTTTAGTTCTTTTTATAAATTGAAAAAAAAACCATTTGGATTTTTATACCTTCTTGCAGAACGAAGAGTTGGAAGTGCCAAATATCGTTGAATCATATTTTGATTAACAGCAGAAATTTGTAGCCAATGAACAAATCCACCGATTACTAAAGCCCAAATTGTATGCCTCGTGAAAGGATTAAAATCAGTTCTGTTGGGGGAAAAAAAAAGGATTTAATTTCTAGAAATTAGAAAATTTTGAAAAAAAAGAAATATAATAAAAAACATACGAGGGTATTTCAATTCTTCCAGATTCGAGATTTCTCATAATCACCACTGAAAGTCCACCGAGATCAGATGTGCCTTTAAAAACAATTAATAACATTGCTCCAAACATTATAAAAGTTTGAACAAAATCAGTCCAAACGACAGCACGAATTCCGCCCTGAAAATTTGATAAATAAAATTTAAAAAATTAAAAGAAAAAAAATTTTAGAAAAATAAAAATTAGAAATTTCCAACTATTGTAAATAAAAATACACTTACCACACAGGTGTAAAAAATACAGACGACACAAACAAAAGGAGTTATTATATGAATATTGATTCCAGTAACTGAAAAATTGAAATAATTCAAATAAATTGAAAAAATAAGATTAATTTTTTATATTTTAATACCTTGATTGAATGCCAAAGCTGGAACATAAATAACAATTGGAAGCCACGTTATCTAAAAATTTAAAAAATACTGTATTATAAAATTTTTTTGTACGAATTTTTCTTTTTTTTAAAATTTCACTTACAATTCCAATTGTAAAAAGAACAGAACCCAATATTCTCATTTTTTTATCAAAACGTCTCTCCAAATATTCATAGGTGCTAGTAAGTTTAAGATCATGAAATACTGGTAAGTAAACATTAGACATAACAAATCCAACAATAATAACACCAAATGCAATACACAAATATCCAGTTCCATGTATATAAATTTCCGTTGGCATACCAAGTAATGAAATACCGGAAAAAAAACTTGCAATTAAACTAAGGCTCACTGGTAATGTTTTCATATTTCTTCCACCAACAAGATATTCATCTTCTCCAATTGATTTTTTCACAAAACCAAAATAAATTCCAATTCCACCACAAGCCATAAGCATTATTGTAAAAATTGTATAATCAGTTGTACCAAATGTTTGTGTCGATACACTCATTTGTTCAACTGACAATATTGAATCGGATTTCATATCTGAAGCCATTTTTCCTTTTTTTTATCAAACAATTCTAAATAATTATATTATGTAGAAAAAATCCTCTGGAAAAAAAATGTAAATATTTATTTGTCTTCAACTATTATTAATAATTTAATAATCACTCACCTGTAATTGTAAAAACTTTTTAACTCATTTTCAAAAAAAAATTCTTATTTCCAAAAATTAAAATTTAGATAAAAAAAATCAATTAAACGTCACTGGGAATTTTAAATCATAATTAATACAAGAAATTAAATAGGAACACAAGAAACACAATGGGAGAAAAAAAATGCGAGTGTCCCTTAACTCCGAGGAGGACAAACTGTGGAGTGTGACCATTTTCATGTTAAGAATAACCTGATGATTTTAAAAGTGACCTGGGTCATTGCAGGACGTTCAACGCGATGGCGACGCTACGTATAGATTTAATTTTTCTTTTTTTAAAAGAAGAGTCAATTTTCTTGTTGAACGACAATGATAACTTAAGTGGTGGAAGCATGTTTCTCTCGTGCATTCAGCAATCACAAAGTGGATAATAATTCAACCATCTCTTCTTTGATTAGTGCCTGAGTCTACGATTTAAAGCCCCCTCAAAAAAAAAGAACCTGCCCAATCGAGAACACACAAGGTCGACGAGTCGTTAAACTACGTTGACGTCAGACAATTTAAAACTCCGTTCCGCATTCATCACAAAAGAAATCCAATTTTATTTCTCACTACTGACACAAATTGTTCATGTCGCGTGTCAGTTTTATCTACATCGTGACAAAAATCTTGTTTAAAAAAAAAAATTAATCATTTTCAGGAATTGTTCAGGAAAAATGATTCTCGTTATTAGAAGAATCAAAATTTTATAATTCTTAGTTTTTTTTTTTCAAATGAATTAAAATTTGATTCTTCTTTGTAACTGATTTTATTCTTTTTTTTTTTAATTAATTTATTAACCAAATGAAGATTAGAAAATTATTCTTGTTAACGAAATGTGTATACGGAAATTAAAGTACTTATTCTTGGTAGAAACTTGGCAATTCATTTCCTAGAATTACTTTGCGTTCAATTCCTTTCTCGGTGATTACTCCAATGCGAATAACGCCTCCACTGCTTCCGTCTCGAGCCATAGCAAGAGCAAGTGCTGTAAAAATTAGAAAAAATCAAAGTAATAAAATATAAGAAATTTTAACTAAAAAACTGAATTTAAAAAAAACGCTTACTGTTTTGAACTAATTCAACACATTCATCCCTTGTCATATTGGGTTTGTAATTGGCGTCAACATATCCATAAACATAAGTTGATCCTGAACCACCGATGGAAATTGGTTGACGAACACACATACCACCAATGGGAACACTGTAAACCTGACCTCCTTTTCGTGAATCCCATCCGGCAACGAGAATTCCAGCCATCAGAGAATCACGATAATTGTAACACATTTCACGAAAAACATTAGCGGCAGTTTCTACCTTTGGTGGTTCTCCTAATTCCATTCTGAAAATAAATTATTTTATTTCTCTCTCATTTATAAATAAATTAGGTCTCGGATCGACTTTAAGACACAAAATAAAGTTGTTTTAGTCGATTTACATTTCAAAAAAGTTGATTTTTTTATTTTAATTAAATTTAATTAGTTAATAAGTATTTGACTTTGAAATAACTTACAGACCTCGGGTAGACTTTAAGGTACAAAAAATGTTCCAAAAAAAGTCAAACAAGACGTTTTTTTTTATTTTAACAAAATTCAATTGGTTAATAAATATTTTACTTTAAATAACTAATATTATTAGATATTAAATTCATTTTATTAATACTGTAATGAGAATAATTCTAAAATGAATATTATCAAGAAAATTAATTTCGAATATTTCAAAATCTAACTAATTGTAAGAAAAATTATCAAAATTTTATTTAAGTAAGACAAATTTCTAAAAAAAAATTCTTTAAAGTTCCATTTTTATAATTTATTTGAAGTCTGATTTAAATAAATTATTCGAATTAAAAATTTTGTCAAAGTTTTTAGTTTTGATGGTCAAAAAAATTTCAGGCAATACTTAATCAAGTTTTACAGATTTTTAAATAAACATTTTTTTTAAATAATGATTTTGGAAGAATTATATAGTTGAAATTTTGAGAAATAATTGAATTTCAAAAGATTTTGTTAATTTTCAGACAATAATTAAATTTTACAGAAGTAAAAATAATATATCAAATAATTTAAGATAACATTTTTTAAACATAATTGAATTTTCAAAGTTTTAAAATTTAGATAATTCTGAATTTAATTCAAATTCAAGTGATTTTTAATTTAAAATTTTTGATCATTTCACTAAAAAATTTATTAAAAATTGCAAACAAAAATAAAATAATTTAAAAACTTTTTAAGTGAATATTCGTTTTAGATAGTTGAATTTTCGAAGAATATTATTAAAAATAATTGAATTTCAGGAGAGTTATAATAAAAATTATTAAAATTTCAAAAAATTTTAGAAGGAAAATTTTAGAAATAATTCAATTTTAGAAGCTTTTAAATTGAAATTTTTGAAAATAATTAAATTTCAAAAGATTGTGTAAAAATTTCAGACAATAATATTATAATAAGAGAAATTTTTTTAGTGATTTCTGTTGATGGAGAATTTATATTAGAAATCATATACAAAAATTGAATTCCAAAAGTATTTAATTAAAAAATGTTCTCAGATAATTGAATTTTCGAAGAATATTATAAAAATCATTAAAAAAATAATTGAAATTTTTGCAAATAATTAAATTTCAAGTGATTTTGAATTAAAAATTTAATTTTAGTTGCTAATTTTTTAAAAATTATAAACAATTATTAAATTTTATAAAAATTTTAATTCAAAAATAGTTTAAGATAATTGAATTTGTGAAGAATTTTATTAAAATTATTAGAAACAATTAGTTTAGTGAAAAATTTTAGTTATAAATTTGTTAAATAATTGAAATAAAGAAGATCTGAAGATCTGCATTCTATACTAAAAAAATTGTATTTTGTTTATAAATTTAAAAAAAATGTACCGAAAAGTCGTATAATTCGAGGCTTGATAAATAAAAAAATATAAATCACATTTATTAAAAATAATTAAATTATTATTATTTTTTTTTGTATCAATTGCTGTCCAACGCACATATCACGTGATAAAAACAACTCTCTAAATATAACGCACAGCTTTATTGAATAATAGCTTTAAATTGAGGATATTCTTTTAATAAATCTAATAATATATATATATAGAGTAATATACGTACTGATGAAAACCCAAATGATAGGCTACAATACTTGAAATTGCTTGAGTATCTGCAGAGGAACCGGATCGACAACAATAAATGTTATCAGTTATTTTTGTCAATTTATCCGCATATCGATTAGCAACGTATGATCTAAAAGAAATTATTATTTAAAAAAAAATTAAAAAGACAGTGGTTAAAAATTCTACTTTTAATATAAACCACGAAGTATCGTGATATAAAAATATAATAAATATATTATAAAATTATAAATTTTTAGCTACAAATTATTAATATTGAAATTTATTTACCCTGTTGTTGAACGTGAATCTGCGCCAATTACAACACCACCATTAAATTCAACAGCCATTATAGATGTCTAAAAAAATAAATAAATTAATATAAATTAAATTAAGGGGAAATTAATTGAGAAAATAATAACTTAGAAAGTGTACAATTAAGACAAAATCTAAATCTATAAATTGCATTAATTAACCTAAAAATCGGTAAGTTTAGTAATAATAGAGAATTTAAAAAATAATAATATTAAAGCTTTTGTCATAAATTACATTAAATTATTATTTTAATTATTTAATTTGCTAAAAAAAAAAATAATAGACGATTTTTAAACTGGTTTGCATTGTCATGCTAACCTCAAAAAAAGAAATTTATTTAAAATTAAGAATAAAAGGATAAATAACTTACTCCTGTACTGTGTTCGGATGTCATCCAATCTGAACCCATTATATTGTTTGTTCCCATTGCAAATTGTTGTGAAGGTTCTACAAATGCCATTTTTATATTTAATTTATTAAAAAACTGTCACAAAATTGATGCTTGTATCATGTACACTTATGTCAATGTATGTGTGCCTGTCCATGAGTTGCAAAATAAGTCTCTACATTATCGACAGTTTATTTTATTTTTTTTATCAAATTTTTCAAAAAGTCGAATTTTTATTTTCTATATATATATAATTAATTTTCGTCAATAATTGTATATGTTTAAAACTAATTATTTACTGTAATAAAAACAAATTAAAAAAAAAATTAGTCTTGCCATCTATTGGGCGGAAAATGTTTTAAATTTGCGCGGAGAACAACAACCAATGAGCGATCGATAAATTTTAAAGTGGCACCTCATTGGTTGTTGTTTTCCGCGGAAATTTAAAACTGATCAATAAGAGCTGACATAAACGTCATTTTATCAGTGCTGCCATGAACTAAATCTTCCGCTTAACAGATGGCACCACTGAAATATTATATTAATTTTGATTTTATTGTTGTAAACATTGTTTTAAACATTTTATACAACAAACATTGTTAAAATGAACTATTTTGTAATTATAAGTATATCTGAATTATGAAGTTAAAAAAAAAAACAATTCACTTTTTTCGATACCAGTGTCAACGTTGGTGGATATTTTTTGAAACAAACATTGTTTGAAAAATTGAGTCATCTTTTTTTCCACCACTAGAAAATTGACAACATTTTATTTATATTTCTTAATATTTTTGTTTGTTCTATATAAATTTTTTTTTTTTTTTATAAAAGTCAATCACGTATTTGACATTTGTTATTCATTGTAAGTTTATACTAGAGACAAATTGGGTCAGAAATTTTTTTGACAGGTTAGGTTTACTCAAAAATCCTCACACATATATACACAATACACACACGCACAAAAGGGAAACGTCAGAACTTTAAAAAAACCGGACTAAAATTGATTTATGGTTTTTTTTAAAAATGATGGTGCCGGCAGTGATATTTCTAGGTTAATAAATTTTGTGTGATTTTAATAATTGTAAGAAGATTAAGTGAAAATTTAAAAAAAAAAATGGACAATAGAATTGCGATATTTGATCCGGACGAAGAAGAGGTTAACAATGAAATTTTCAACGACATTGAACCAGTTCCATGGGTTAACGATGAGGCAAATTATGATTTGGATGATATCAACATGTTTTTCCATAGGGTAGATTCTGATCAAATTATTTATCAGGAGAAAAAGAAGAAATGCAAATTTATTGGAAAATATGTTATGGGCGATTTACTCGGTGAAGGGAGTTATGGAAAAGTAAAAGAGATGCTTTGCTCTGAAACACTTTGCAGGAGAGCTGTAAAAATATTAAAGAAACGAAAACTTCGAAGGATACCCAATGGAGAAAGCAACGTACAATCGTGAGAAATTATTATATTACTTTTTTTTAGTTAAAATAAGCAGGCCTTGGATTATACGACATTTTTTTATTTTTTCCAACTGTTTTTCAAAAATATGAATTATTTTAGACTTATTTTAATAAAATGTGACTTTTTCGACTTTTTTGTACATTTTTTTTAAATTTATAAACAAAAGACAATTTTTTTAGTATAGAATGCAGATCATCTTTATTTCAATTATTTAACAAATTTTTAACTAAAATTCTTCACTAAATTAATTGTTTCTAATAATTTTAATAAAATTCTTCACAAATTCAATTATCTTAAACTATTTTTGAATTAAAATGTTTATGAAATTTAATAGTTGTTTATAATTTTAAAAAAATTAGCAAATAAAATAAAATTTTTAATTCAAAATCACTTGAAATTTAATTATATGCAAAAATTTCAATTATTTTTTAATGATTTTTATAATATTCTTCGAAAATTCAATTATCTAAGAGCATTTTTTAATTAAATTCCTTTGGAATTCAATTTTTGTATATGATTTCTAATATAAATTCTTCATCAACAGAAATCACTAAAAAAATTTCTCTTCTTATAATTATTGTCTGAAATTTTTACACAATCTTTTGAAATTTAATTATTTTCAAAAATTTCAATTTAAAATCTTCTAAATTTTAATTATTTCTAAAATTTTTTGAAATTTTAATAATTTTTATTATAACTCTCCTGAAATTCAATTATTTTTAATAATATTCTTTGAAAATTCAACTATCTGAAACGATTTTTCACTTAAAAAGTTTTAAAATTATTTTATTTTTATCTGCAATTTTTAATAAATATTTTAGTGAAATGATCAAAAATTTAAAATTAAAAATCACTTGAATTTGAATTCATTTCAAAATTATCTAAATTCTAAAACTTTGAAAATTCAATTACGCTTAAAAAATGTTATCTAAAATTATTTGATAAATTATTTTTACTTCTGTAAAATTTAATTATTGTCTGAAAATTAACAAAATACTTTGAAATTCAATTATTTCCCAAAATTTCAACTTTAATTTTTCCAAAATCGTTATTTTAAAAAAAAATTTATTTATAAATCTGTAAAACTTGATTAAAAGTATTGCCTGAAATTTTTTTGACCATCAAAACTAAAAACTTTGACAAAATTTTTAATTCAAATAAATTGCTTACATCAGAAATAAAATAAATTATAAAAATGGAACTTTAAAGAATTTTTTTTAGAAATTTGTCTTACTTAAATAAAATTTGGAAAATTTGTCTTTCAATTAATTCGATTCTGAAATATTCGAAATTAATTTTCCTGATAATATTCATTTTAGAATTATTCTCATTACAGTATTAATAAAATGAATTTAATATCTAATAATATTAGTTATTTAAAGTAAAATATTTATTAACCAATTGAATTTTTTTAAAATAAAAAAAACGACTTTTTGACTTTTTTTGGAATGTAAATCGACATTTTTTTTGCCTTAAAGTCTATCCGAGGTCTGTAAGTTATGTAAAGTAAAATACTTATTTACTAATTAAATTTAATTAAAATAAAAAAAATCAACTTTTTGGAATATAAATCGACTAAAACAACTTTATTTTGTGTCTTAAAGTCGATCCGAGACCAAATTTATTTATAAATGAGAAAGAAATAAAATAATAAAAAATTTTAAATTAAAAATTAATTGAATTTGAATTAATTTCAAGAAATCTAAATTCTAAACCTTTGAAAATTGAATTTCGTTTAAAAAATGTTATTTTAAATTATTTGATATATTATTTTTACTTCTGTAAAATTTAATTATTGTCTGAAAATTAACAAAATCTTTTGAAATTCAATTGTTTCCCAAAATTTCAACTTTAATTTTTCCAAAATCGTTATTTTAAAAAAAAATTTATTTATAAATCTGTAAAACTTGATTAAAAGTATTGCCTGAAATTTTTTTGACAATCAAAACTAAAAACTTTGACAAAATTTTTAATTCAAATAAATTGCTTACATCAGAAATAAAATAAATTATAAAAATGGAACTTTAAAGAATTTTTTTTAGAAATTTGTCTTACTTAAATAAAATTTGGAAAATTTGTCTTTCAATTAATTCGATTCTGAAATATTCGAAATTAATTTTCCTGATAATATTCATTTTAGAATTATTCTCATTACAGTATTAATAAAATGAATTTAATATCTAATAATATTAGTTATTTAAAGTAAAATATTTATTAACCAATTGAATTTTGTTAAAATAAAAAAATCGACTTTTTGTGTCTTAAAGTTGATCCGAGGCCTGAATAAGGATAAAAATAATTTTTAATTTTTGTTTATAGGGAGATCCGATTATTAAGAAAATTGAAACACAAAAATGTAATTGATCTCGTTGATGTATTATACAATGATGAGAAGGAGAAAATGTATCTAGTTATGGAATTTTGTGTAGGAGGTCTTCAGGTGAATTTAAAAATAGAAATATATATTTGTGGAATTTGTGATAAGATTTGTTCTTTTTTTTTCTTAGGATATGTTGGAAAGTTCACCGTATAAAAAATTTCCCCTATGGCAAGCTCATGGTTATTTTTCTCAATTATTGGATGGATTGGAATATCTTCATGGTACAGGAATTGTTCATAAGGACATTAAACCGGGAAATCTTCTCTTGACACTTGATGGAACTCTTAAAATCAGCGATTTTGGAGTTGCTGAGGTAATTTTGGAATTATAAAATTATATTCGAAGATGAAATAATTTTTTTTTTTTGCATTTTTCAGGCGTTAGACATGTTTGCCAAAGATGACACATGTACAACAGGACAAGGTTCACCAGCTTTTCAACCTCCTGAAATAGCAAATGGCTGTGACACGTTTGCAGGTTTTAAAGTAGATATATGGAGTAGTGGTGTAACATTGTAAGTTACTTTTTTAATTAATTTAATTTAAATTAAATTTTTAATTTAATTTTTTAATTAATCATTTATGAAATTTATTTTCAGATATAATTTTACAACTGGTATTTATCCTTTCGAAGGGGATAATATTTATAAATTATATGAAAATATTGGAAAAGGTGTTTACACAATACCATCGGAAATTGAAAATTCATTAAAATCACTTTTAATGGGAATGTTGGAAAAAGATGTTGACAGAAGGTTTTCCCTACAAGAAATAAGAAGACATCCTTGGATTATAAGTAGACCGTCAAAAACATTAGAAGAAGTGCCAATACCTCCACTTCGAGGTGATGAATGGCATACAATGACTGCACTGCCGTACCTGATGGAACATCATTATGGAACTGATAATAATTCTACATATTTTACCGAACATCAGCTCAATGGTAAGAACATTTTTTTTTTTTATTCTCTAATTTTCCTTTTTCCAAATTAAAAATTATTTTCAACTATTTACAAAATTGATCATATTTTTATTATTTACAAAATTATTTTTTTTCAATTAAATATTTAACAAGTTAATAGTGTACATTAATGTGAACGGTGTGTCCAGACATCTTGTTTATAAATTGGTAAGTTTCGAAATTCAAATTTTCATTGAACGTGTAGATTTAACATGATTGATAATTATACTAACTGGGATATGAATTTTCCTTTAGGGGACAAAAATTTTCTTTTTTTTTTACTTCGAAATCGAGAATTAAATCGATTATATTTTCACAGATACAAAAAGGAAATCTGAACGTTCTTTATCAAACAGTCTGTTTGTGTTCTTATCAAAAACGTGCATCATACTATAACAAAGAATGAAATATGCTTAAATTTGGATCATATATAAATATTTATGGATATACAATACTTGGGTACTCTTTTTTTTTGTGCTGTGTGAAATTGCGTGTTAAAAATGTTCGATTATTTTCATTGTAGTTTTTTTTTTCTTTGCTTCTACTAATCAAAGTTAGACTCCCTGAATAATGAAAGAAAAAAGAAACTTTTACAATTTTTTTTCCGGGATTTTCGATCGGTTTTTTTTTTACTAATTGATTGCAGTTTGAATGGAAAAATAACAAAGGACTGAATTTTTTTTAAATTCATTTGGAAACCCAAGTTTTTTTTAATTAATTTAAAATAAAAAAAAAATGTCTTTTTAAATTTTGCAGAGGAACGAAGACTTCAAGAATTGGAGGATGTAAGTGGCGATATTAGAAGTACTTCAAATAGTCATAATGGCAAGGCAAATAATCATCAAAATAAACGAAGATGGCGTAAAACAATATCGTGTATAAATGTAAGAAAATTTCCATCATGTAAAACATCGTGATTCAATTTTTATTTTAGTTTTTATTATGTTATTTACTTCATTTGACTGTGCTAGTCAATTTTATTTCTTATTTACTGGCACTTTGACAGTACTGCGAATTGTCAAAAATGACATTATTCGCGATAGAGAGAGAGAGAAAAAGAGAGAGAGAGAATATAAACATTTGTGATATTAATATAAAAATAGTTAAATAATATGACACTATCTTTCATGTGCCATGATAAAAAAAAAAGGAAAAAATTATCGATTATGACTTGTTCTAATTTATAGAGAATTCGTTATAATTATGCTTGAATAATTCTTTGAGAGAAGATTCCAAAGTCGTCAATAATTATGTTTTAATTTCCACTCGATTTGATGCAAAAAGAATTTTATTGTCTTTTTATTTTATCGAGAACTTTTTTTTTTTTTTTTCTTTTATTTTCATCTGCCTTGTTAGGTTCTAGAATTTTCACAACGAAGAAACATATTTCCATTTGGAAATAAAAAAAAAAAAATATATTCAAGATTACACACAAAATGTTAGGAACAAGAAAAATTTGACAATTAATGTGCTGCACTAATTAAACAGTATTAAAAGGAGAAAAAAAAATCTTTCAGAATGTGCGAGGCATTATTTCATAAATTCTAGTTTTTTTTTTCATATATATTAGAATTATTTTTGAAAATTTCTTTTAATTACAAAATTAAGTTTTTATTTAACTAAGATAAAAATTGTTTTAAATCAAATTTTGGAAATAGAAAAAAATAATATAATTACAGAATTTTTATGAATAATTGTCTTCGATTTAATCTACTTATTCATGTTTAAAATAAAAGAAGCTGCCATGTAACTTAAAACAAACAATAGAATTATTCTATTTTAAATAGAATAATAGAAAAAAAAAATCATCTCAATGTTGAAAATTATAATTTTTTTTTTTTGTCGAAATTGTAATTCGTTTTATATTGAAAAATGTGTTAATTATTTAAAAACAAATTGTATATATAATTATCTGTAAAATAAGAACAATATTTTTACTTTATTGAATATGTGAAACATTGAAGAGCATCAAATATATCAAATTCTTTTTTTAAAATGAAGTTTTATTTTTACAATCTTTGATAGTTAGTAAAAAAAAATTAAATTTTTTTCCATTTTTATTTCTTTATAATTTAGATTGTTTTTATTTGCCGAAGATGTAATAAGAAAGAAGAAATAGAAAAAGAGAAGTTTCCATGCTTGTGTGTTATTCATTTATTTTTGTAACATACATTTTTATTAACATTGATAAAGATACGATACGAGAGTTTAAAGCAATCATACAAACAACAATTAAGATAATAATCATGCTCAATTTTTATAACAAATAATATTTTTCCACTTATCTTGCAACAGTTCGTCAAATATTGTCCTTGTCTTTTTTTTTTTGCAAATATTCGTCTCAGTCTGTAAAATAGATAAAAATTTACTATTCAATTTTTCAAAAATAGTAAATTTTTTTTTTTGTATAATCAGAAGAATATATAAAATTTCTGAATTTAAAAAAAAAAAATTCTGCTGGTATTTGCGAAGACAATATATCGTCGATTACATTTGCAGATTTTAATTTTATAAAGCATATATATTTACAAACGTTGATAACAATTGGAATGAATTGATAATACTACAATATACAATTGTTTTTTCACTATATATATATTTTTTTTTAATTAAATGAAATTTCACGTAAAATGTAACTCGAAATTAATTACAAATTTTCTATTAAGTAACTAAAAGTATTCCAGTTTTTAAATACTGGAATTTTGGAAGAGTCTCCAGATTCAAATGAATCGTATAATCAACACTAGTATGAATTAATTAATTTACAATTATTATTATTATTATTATTAATATTAGGTATTAATTTACTAAATTGATGCATTTGAGCCGGAAGACCCTAATAATATATTCAGTTTCATTATATTTAAGAATATTCTGAATACATTTCTACCAAATAAATAGATTTCGAAGAATGGCCTGCCATTTTCTTCGAGGTTTTTTTTTAAAGAATACTTCATCTGTGTCTTTTCAAAAAAAAAAATTGAAAATCATTTTCAAATTTTTCGAATCGCAGATGATTTATCTTAAAATAAATAATAATATTAAATACACGCATAGGTATATATATATTTTGTTTTCTTCACAAAACTGAGTCTATTAAAGTGCAATATACTAATATCAATATTTTTAAGATTATTTATCCACGAAGAATTTTCATTTTTTTTTTTAAGCTTTGTTAATTAACACTGTACATGTATTTATAATCAATACGGGAGTCATAAAAATCTAGCATTCTAAGAATTAAAAACTAATTAAAATATTCGAAAATTTAAATTAATTTCGTTTTCGTTATAAATAAAAATAAGTACTGAAAAAAAAAAAAATTATAATCCTCTATTTAAAAATTAGATGCTAATTCAAATTAATAGTAAACTATGGCACAATAAATAAATATAAATAAAAAAAAATAATTTTACATGCTAAAATAATTTTAGGTTCTTTTTTCTGAATGATTTTTTAAAAGTGATTTAAGCTTACATTTTGTACATTTTGAATCCCTAGTAAATTCACTTTGTCTAAAGAAACGAAATGTTCGTTGACGCTCGCAAAATTTTCGTCAAATTCACTATTGATACGTATTTTTCGAAGATGAGAATTATTTTCTTCTTATATCAATAATGATTTTGCGAATTTATATAATATATTATATCTCAGAGCACTACCTATGTGTGTGGCAAGTGCACTGCTAAATTTTAGTACCGTAGTTCGAACAGTGGTCATTTTTTTTCTAGTACGAATGAAGAAAATTTCAAAAAAAAAAATTAATTAAAATTTTAAAAATTAAACCCGACAAGAAAATCTTAAATGTTCATTCGTACTTTCATTAAATCTCTGCAAAATTGCAGAAAATTACCCATTATTAAAATGTTCATGTTCGGTGTTCATTTACAGAAATATACTTTGTGTCCAAAATTCCTTTCAAGAAACCAATTTTTTAATTAATAATTAATAATTATTTATATTATATATTTTTTTGCAGATATGATTTTCAAATTGTGTATATTTTCTAAATTTTCGTGATCATTATATCAGCATTGTACTTTTCTTACTTATTATAATATATACTGTATGTCTCTCTTTTTTTTTTTAGTAACTAGAGAATTTAATTGCAGCGAAAATAGGAAAGAAAATTATTGCATCCAATGGGATGTTACTCTAAATGTCCCTCTTCCTCCAATTCGAGTAGGAATTTTGAAACTCGATAATTTGGTTCCACTTGTCGTGCCATATCAATTACACCCAATAATTTCTTGATACCAATAAAGACACTAGAAAATTCGGATATTTAAATTTTTAATAATAAATATTTAAATTTCTCTTCTAAATAAATAAAAAAAATGGATACTAAAAATTAAATACTGTAAACTTACCGCTTGCCGTGTAATTTCTTTTGAAGCGATGCAATTTCCTGTTTCGAGAATACGTCAACCTCTTCGAGAACTGAAAGAAGATGATCAGGAGTCGACAAATTTGGTACATGAAGAATTTTCCTAAACGCTGACAACATTTCCATATCGTCCAAAACTTGTCTGAAATTAATAAATTTACAATAATAAAATACAAAAATTCATAAAACGTAAAAAAAATAATTACCTTCGACTAGTGGTGCAAAGGATAAGAAGTTTCCGACCCCGAGGAGGATTTGCCTTCAACAAAACTAATAAAGCCTGAAGAGTAATGTTCGAATAACGCGGACCAATTGCACCGTAATCTAATAAACGTTCAATATTATCGACCAAAATACAACTAAGCTGTGAGCGATAAGCATCGTCGAATATCTGAAAATATATTTTAAAAAAGTAAATATCGAATTAATATTAGAAAATTAAATTTCTAATTAATATTTTTTTGAAAATTGCAAATTACCTTTCGTATTTGCAAACACTTGGCAGTTTCGGTAAATCCAACCATTTCCTGTGGTTGACAAACTTTAATAAATGGAAAATCAGAATTCTTTGCAATTTGAGCGGCGAGAGCAGTTTTTCCACTATTTGGCGGACCTTCCAATAAAATAGTAACAAGACCCGAATCCTCAGCGTTCTTTGTTTCTTGAATATATAAATTTCCATCAGCCAAAATATCAGAAACTGGCCTACCCCAATTGATAATTCCTCTCAATAAAAGTGATTCCAACATTTCTGCATTTGTACCAAAAGCCTAAAGGGAAAAAAATAAAAATTTATTTTTACCAAACAAAATTTTAATTTAGAAAAACAAAATTATATAATGAATATCAATCTCACTGGTTTGACATCATTTTCCAATGCATGAAGAAAATCTGTCCTATTAACGCAAAACTTTTCCATTGCCGAAGGATCAACTTCAACTTTACTCGCAGCTTTAATCAATCTATTCATAGCTGTACTTTGTGCTGCTCTAACTAAACCCTCCAATTCTGCGCCACTGAAATTTTTCGTCAATGTTGCAAGTTCCGTTAGATCAACATCGTTGGAAATTTTTTTATAATCACGCATTTTACTTGTGTGAATATTCAAAATTTGATGTCTACCATGTTCGTCAGGTAAACTAATTTCCATTTGTACCTAAAAAAAAAAAAAAATCGATTCAATTAAAATCTCCCTTTGCGTGAAATTATTTAATTACCGAGTATGTTTTTGGGATTTTTTTCGCTTATAAATTTACAATTGTAGGACACTTTTCCTAAAATAACTTTAAAATATTTTTTTTTAATTTAATTCACTTTTTAAATAATAAATATTTTTTTCCCAAAAAAAAACTTTTCTCAACGAGAACATTTCCAAAAAAAATTGTAATTTAAAACATTATGTGGTTAAAATTAAATTATTAATGAAAAAAAAATGAATTTTGAAAAAATTTAAAAATTAATTGAGATTTGAAAAAGCTGCATTTAACATTTATAGAAGTAATTGAATTTTTAGAGATTTTTAAATAAAATTTTTGTAAATTTGAATTAAAAAATGTTTTAAAAAAATTAAATTTTCGAAAATTTCGATTAAATTTATTAGAAATAATTAATTTTCCAAAGAATTTTAGAAATAATTGAATTTTTCAAGATTTAAAATTAAAATTTTTTAGAAATAATTGAATTTCAGGAGATTTTGAATCGAAACTTTTATAAAATTTAATTGTCTAAATTTTTTTTTTACAAAAATTTAGACAATAATTGAATTTAAAAGAATTTTCATTTGAAAAATATTTTAAATAATAGAGTTTTTAAAGAACTTGATTAAAATTATTGAATATAATTAATTTTGCGAAGAATTTTAGTTTAAATCAATTTTGGATTTTAATTAAAAAAGTCGTTTGTATTTTGTTTAAAAAATGTTTTTAAAAAAGTCGAAAGTATTTTTTATTTTACCAAAATTTTGTAATTATAAACGCGATTGAAAATCAAATTCTAACACGAAATATAAAATTTCAGGATCCAATGAAAAATTCAAGAACTATTCCAGGTAAAAATAGAATTCAAGGATTTTTTCAAGTTTTCAAGAAAATCCATGTCACTAGACACTCTGGATGTTAAATAGGATTAATATTTTAATACAAGGATGTTAAATAATTTAAATTTGGAAAAAAAATTTTATTACAGATTTTTAAAATTTCAATTTTTTAAAGAATTTCATTAAATTTTTACGAAAATTTATTTTTGGAAAAATAGTAATTGTAATATTACTATTTGCAATCTTTTTTTTTTTTTTTGGTAAAAAGTTGAGAAACTTATTTTGGGAAAAAGTGTTTCCTTACCAAAATTTCAACTAATTTACTTACCTCCAATCTTCCTGGTCGAAGTAAAGCCTCGTCAATCATATCACGACGATTTGTCATTCCAATAACGAGAATATTATTTAATTGATCGACACCGTCAATTTTTGAAAGTAATTGATTAACAACCGTATCGTGAACGCCAGTATTTCCCGCGACACTTCCTCTTGCTTTGCAAATAGCGTCGATTTCATCGAAAATAATTATATGTAATCCACTGTTTGGACCTAGCTGAAAATTTCATTTTTATAAAGAAAAAAAATTTCAATTATTATTAATAGAGAAAAATTCAAAAATTTTTGTACAAATTTTTCATTACCCTCTTTTCTTCCTCCTCGGCATCGGCAAATAATCGTCGTATATTGGCTTCACTTTCGCCAACATATTTATCCAAAATTTGTGGACCATTAACAATTTTTGGTTCTCTTGCATTTAACATATTACCAATTTGTCGTGCCATTAATGTTTTACCAGTTCCCGGTGGACCATAAAGTAAAATTCCCTTCACATGTTTACAGCCTAATTGCGTTACAACTTCAGGTGGAAATACACGTGATGCAAATGCACGACGAAAAATGGCGCTCACTTCTTTATCTAAACCGCCAATACCCATTTTTTGAAAATCCCAATCTGGATTTATAATTGATTGACGTACCATTTGTCCTTTTGCCTTGCCAATTAAATTAAGACTAGAATTATCAGCTTTTTCAAATTGTATCACAGAATCACCTAAACAACGACCCATTCTTGTTTTTTTTGGTTTTGTCTCTTGTCCCGTGCTTATTGCTTGTAAATCGGCAGCCTCTAAACTTTTTACAACAAGCCCCAACATTTTTTTATCTAAAAATTGAAATGCCAATTGTTGTCCAACAGTGAATGCTTGACCTGAAAATTGCAATAAAAATTCCTTTGCCATTTGCTCAGTGTCGTATGGCTCGAGAGTTGTTCTGAAATAATAATATAAGAGAAAATTATTTTTTTTTTTTTAGAAATAAGAGAATTAACAGGCCTCGGATCGACTTAAAGGCACAAAAAAAAGTTGTTTTAGTCGATTTATATTTAAAAAAAAGTCGATTTTTTTTATTTTAACAAAAATATTTTACAGATTTTTAAATAAAATTTTTTTTTTTTTAAATAATAATACTTTTGGAATAGTTAAAGTTGAAATTTTTAGAAATAATTGAATTTTAAAAGAGATTTTGTTAATTTTCAGACAATAATTAAATTTTATAGAACTAAAAATAATTTATCAAATAATTTCAGATAACATTTTTTAAATGTAATTGAATTTTCAAAGATTTACAATTGAGATTTTTAAAATTAATTGAACTTCAAGTGATTTTTAATTAAAAATTTTTGATGATTTCACTAAAAAAATTTATTAGAAATTGCGGACAAATATACAATAATTTGAAAAACATTTTTCATTGAAAAATGGGTTTAGATAGTTGAATTTTCGAAAGAATATTATAAAAACAGTTAAAAATAATTTAATTTCCTTAGAGTTATAATAATTGAAATTGTTAAATTTCAAATAATTTTCGATGGAAACTTTTAGAAATAATTAAATTTTAGAAGCTTTTAAATTCAAATGTTTGAAAATTCAATTAATTTTGAATTCAAATTTTTGAGAATAATGAAATTTTAGTTGATTTTTTATTGAAAATTTTGATAATAATTAAATTCTAGAAGCTTTTAAATTTTAAATTTTTGAAAATAATTGAATTATAATTGAAATTTTGGATAATAATTAAATTTTAGTTCATTTTTGATTGAAAATTTTGATAATAATTAATTTTGAATTGAAATTTTGGATAATTATTGAATTTTCTTTGATTTTGAATTGAAATTTTGGGTAATAATTGAATTTTAGTTGACTTTGAATTGAAATTTTTGAAAAAAATTGAATTTTCTTTGATTTTAAATTCAAATTTTGGGTAATAATTGAATTTTAGTTGATTTTGAATTGAAATTTTTGAAAATAATTGAATTTTCTTTGATTTAAGATTTTGAATTAAAATTTTTTGGTAATTTTATTTTTGTTATTTTTTTAAATTATAAACAATTGTTAAATTTTACAAAAATTTTAATTGAAAAATAATTTGAAATAATTAAATTTCTGATGAATTTCATTAAAATTATTAAAAATAATTAATTTAGTGAAGAATTTTTGTTAAATAATTGAAATAAAAAAGATATAAAGAAGATCTGCATTTTATACTAAAAAAAATAGATTTTTTTAAAAAATTTTTTAAAAAATGTAAAAAAAAGTCGAAATAGTCGCATTTTATTAAAATAAGTCGAAAAAAGTCGTATTTTTTAAAAAAAGTTGGAAATAGTCAAAAAAGTCGTATAATCCGAGGCCTGAATTAATGAAAAAAAAAATATTAAAATAATTAAGAAAAAGATTTCTCCTTTGTAAATAGGGGAAATTTTCTTTTTTTTTTTTTCTTTTGGCATAAAAGCTTACGTCTTTTTCTGAAGAAAATCAGCCTCAAGGACAATTGTGCATAGACATTCTGAGCTTGAAGTCGGATCAAAATAATGAGGTCGTACTTCGATTTCTTGATTTAACGACAGTGTTGCCCATTTTCGTTGAGGTAAACTAAAACCAACATTCCCACGTGGCATATTCTCATATGATTTGACAGTGAAAATAAAATGTTGATTCGGTCCAGTTGTCACCTCAATATGTCTAAAAATAATAAAGAAAAAAAAAAGTTTCAATTCTATGGAAATAATTCCTGAGCATTGTAAATAAATTAATCACAAGTTATCGATTCTTCTCTTGTCCTAAATTGAGAGCTATATGTCAAACATTAAAATTATTTATTTACACAATGAGATTTAATAATTAACAATTTTTTATTTTTATTTACAAACTAAAATTTTGTTTTTTAATTTAAAAGACTCTTTTTATTATTTCAAGCTCTTTGTTGGCATAATTAAAGATTCATGAACCTGTTGCTGTAAATTAAAGAAAAAAACAAAATAATAAATACGAACCTGACATCGTCCGGAAAGTCAGAACGATTAATAACAGCACAATTGGAGAGGCTGAGCTCGTCCGTAGGGCACTTGTTGGCTCTCATTCTCTGAATAGTAAAAAAAATATAAATTAAAGTATTATAGATTTTAGATAAAATACAGTGAAAAGTAGATCGGTCGATATTAATATATATGAAAGTGATATAGGCTAAGTTTCTACTCTCAACACACAAAAGTATTGATGTATGCTATTCTATCGCAGTGGTGGGGTGGGGGATAATGATTTAAACACATCTTATAAATAAAAATTTAAAAAATTTACAATATTAATACAAAAATATAATAAATTATTGAAAATATCATTAATTTTATTTAAAAACTTACGTATCCTGACATGTTTATGACAACAATTGTAATAATACAGGCCCCTGTACGATATGAAACCTGCAATGCAGGAAACAAACCTGTCAAACTGAGAAAATTTGTCTTCTGCGCAACTTCCGGTTAATATCGATACTTGTTTTCGATATATCGAAAAGAGACTCCGCCCCTTTTTTTTTTAATCAGCTGGTTGTAGTTATAGTTTGGAAAGTGAATAAAGAGAAAGTGTCAAAATGTGTATTTTTATGAAACTAAATTACTAGTTAATTATTTTACTTAAATAGAAACATAAAATAAATTATTCTAATGTGCTATTTGTTGTTTTTCTAAATGACAAACAAAATTATGACAGTTACAAACAAAGATTCATCTACTTTTCATTGTATAGACAAATGCAAAAAAAATTATCTACAATCTAACTGTATATCTTCTTGAATTGTCTTGAATAAAAAAGAGGATAAATGACAGTTTTTTTAAAATAAAATTAAATGACACATACAAGGAGCTTATTGAATACAATCATCGATTTTTAGGTTATGTTTTAAGAACAATGATTTTTCAAATTCAAGCATTAATAAGTATTTTATTGAAAATTTTATGAATAAGACAGTCAATATGAAAGTTAATAATTTGGAGGATAACCATGAGTTAAAAAATTTATTAGGAAACAATGGACCCAACAACTCTGGTAAGGCATTTAAATTTTTTATATAGATTTTAGGTCACAATAATTGTTTTATTTACAATAAATTTTTTATTATAAAAATTATATTATTATTTTTTTTTCTATTGAATACAATCTTTTGTGATTTTTATTCTTTGCACTTAAGGCCAATTGTCATCAATTCAATTCAATCTATTGCGTTAATAATTATTGCTGAATAAGAATCATTATCTTCCTTATTTTTTTAAAGGTCAATAAATATTTTTTTTTAATAGATAAAATTTATTAATTTGCAATGTTTATGTTTTTACAGGTGTGGATACTCAAACACTCTTACAAAATAAGAAGTAAGTTTGCAATATTATGTCTTCTTATTGATTGAAAAAAAAAAATAAAAAAAAAATAAATTTTCGTTTATAAGTTTTTTTTTTATATAGCAGAATTAAACCGGTTGTGACTAACATTTAATAGAATCATAAAAATTATTTCCGCGAAGTTATAGAATAAATTAGTTTATTACGTAAAATATTGGATTTTCCAATAGATGAAAGAATCATAATTTTTATTTTTTTTTTTCAAATTTTGTAGATTAGGGAAAATTTTAAATACCATTTCCGACAATGATAATTTTAATCTTATATTAATTGCGTTCCTCGGAGTTTAAAAAAAAAAATATATGACAAGAAATATCGCTTCACAGTAATAATAATCGCAGCTGTTTGTGTTCCCTTGAAGAAAACGAAACCTTCAATGCCGTTGAGTTGTGTGTTGTCGTGTAACTGGTGAATGTTTCTTTCACAACGAATCATGATTCCAGTCGCTGTTTCAATCACAAGGGGGTCCAAATTCAAACTGGAGCACGCGCGCCTTTCTCTTCGTCCTGTGTACTTGCTGTATGTACTTTGCAAGACATGAATTATCCGCTTTAATAAGTTTCCTGCTCTAGTCGCGAATAGATCGTTTCATTCTTTATTAAATTCGTTACGTTTATAATAAGTGCAATTTATTAAAAAAAAAAAAAAAAAAACAATCGGCAATTTTTTTCGCTAAACTTACTGGAAAATAATTTCCTTAAATTTATTCCAACTTTTTTTATATAATATAAAAACGAACAAATATATATTTGATTAAGTAATTCCTAAATTCCATTCCTCGGGATTTTTTTGCAAAAAAGGAAAGTGTTTAAGCAAAATTACGTGATTATTAATTAAAAAATAAAAAAAAATGATAAATCATAGATGTAATTTAATAATTTTAGTTATCAATTTAATTGAAATTGATTAATTCTTTAATAATTTAAAAAAAAATGGTTAAAATCAGCAATCCGTTAGTTCATCAAGTGAAATTAGTTTATCGAAACTTGTCTAATTTCACTCTCTCAAAAGAAACACAACTTTCCTCTTTACATATTTCTGGATACTATTCAAATCTTGCCGAAGAAACAAGACTTCTTGGGTTTGTAAATCAATTTAAATTTTGGTTTATTTTCAAATTCGACAAATTTTCTCAAAAAAAAAAAAAAAAATACAATAAAGAAGTTAACTTTTTAATTTTCCTCATTCGAACTTACGTTAAACTTCTTTTTTTTTATTCCCACTTCATTGCACCTAAATTTGTCATTAAATTACCACTTGTCAACATGAATAATTACCAATAACAATAGAGCTCGTTATAATTTACGTATATTTCAAAATTTATGTATCTCTAAAATTTCAACTTAACGATAAAGGATACATTTTTGCAAAAAAATCATAATATATAATTAACGTTTATGGATATACGTTCAGCAAAGATATATAATTTCATTTCTTAAAAGTTTAACTTTAAATAATTATTAATATTTGAATAGCCAATAATTAGAACTGTTTATTACATGTGTGTGTGTGTTTTTTTTTACCTTTTTAAAATAACTTCTACAATATTTAACTTAATTATCGGTAAATTAAATTTTAATTTCAATAAAATAATTTCATTTTTAATATCTTAAATTTTATTCTTAGTACAAATTTAAAAATAAAGCTAATTACTGCATTATCTTTTTTTTTTAATGATAAGGATTAAATTATTCATCATATTTAATATTTATGAGTAAATAATTAACTGATAACTTATATTTTGTATTTAATTTATATCTTTAAGAAAAACAAAATTCTAAATAATAGAAAACAATTTAGAAAATTGTCAATGAATTAATTAATTTTAATAACAAATTATATTTTTGTTTTTCATTTTTTTTTTTTTTTTTTTTTTTTTTTTTTTTTTTTTTTTAAAGAGAACAATTAATAATACGGATGTTAGAATTAAAAATTGTAGATACAAATACAAAGAAATGTTTATAAATCGAATGTTTGATTTTTTTTTTATCATATTTCATGAATCAAAAGTGTCAATGAAATTTGATGCTTAAATGACAATCGTGTCTTTATTTCATAAACTAGTGTGAATGTTTTCAGTAATTACACTTTTGAGCGTGACACATATTGGTCCTGAAAAATGATAGGCATGCTATTTCATTTTATTGAACGCAATTCCAGTTCACATATTTAAAATTCCCTTCTCCCTAATAAAAGGAATTTATTAATTTCTTCGTACTTTTATTAAATTTACCCTGTAAATTATTATTATTCCCTTAGATTTTATTATTATTATTATTATTATTATTATTATTATTATTGTTATTTAATTATAAATTTTAAAAAATAAAAAAATTTACGCATAATTTATTTATAAATTGACGAGAATTATTTTTAATTGAAAGTTAAACAATGTCAAACGTTGTTTGTTCTTGGCCTTGACTTAACACGATTTTTTTAAAATGAAACTGTAAAGAAAAATTTAAACCAAGCCATAGTTTGTTATGGTGCCCTCAATTTTTTTTTCTTCACTTTATTTTTCTCTATAAAATTTCCACTTTATTGCCGTTACACAAAGTTACATAAAGTTCATTAGCAATTACTTTTTTTTTAAAAAAAACTTTGAAATACTTATGAAATGTTCCTCGAACTTGTCTATTGTTTTTTTTTCAACGTTTAACAAATTCAAATATTTTATAAACGAACAAATTTTTTTCATTTTTTAAATAAATTATTTTTATCGACATTCATATATTTTGTATCAACATTTTTTTTTTTAATCAAAAAAAATGTTTTTATTTGTAATTTTTTTTAAGATGTAATTTTTTAGATAAAAATTTTTTTTTTTAGCAAAACATCACTTGTATCGTAAAATAATTATTGCTTCACTGATTCGATAAATGCTATCGACATTTGAGAAGGAAAAAAAAAGAACACTTGATAGAAATTTTCACACACAAAAATAAAATTATTTGAAATTAAATTAACTTTTTGAATTTGAAACGAAAAACTCTGATGATTATATGAAAGCAACTGGAAAACTAATGATTAAAACTTGAAATGTGTTTTTATACATCGATCTTATATATACTTATCTTACAAAGTATTTCGTCATTTTATAACTGTGCCGTGAGCAAAGCTCATACTGAGGATACGAACTATCTTGGATTTCTTAAATTATCAGTTGTTCCAGGAAATCTTATTTATCAAGTCATTTAAAAAGTTATTTCCATTTTGTCGAACATAATTTACGATTCTTTTTTTCTTTTCCCTTTTTTCTTTTTTTTTCTTTTTTTTCTTTTTTCTTTTTTTTCAATAAAATTGGGAATCTAAATTTTTTTTCACTTCTTGCAAAATCAACTTTCACCTCAATCTATACATAAAAAATATCAGTGATTGATCAACGTTCAAAGTGGTTTATTCTTCTTTTTCAAAAAAGAATTTTTTTCTATTAAAAAAAAAAACAAAATTGCAGAGAAAATTTATTTATAAATAAATTTAATCAATTAATAAAATAATATTAACTTATTTTATTATAAATTATGATGAAATATGATAAAGTACCCCTTTTGAAAGAGGATTTTAACGAAGAAAACATTTTATGGTATGCCGATAGTAATAACTAGAGAGGAGAACAATTTCCGTGATTATAGATAAGAAATTAAAACGTTTAACATTATTTTTCTTTTTAATTTCTTATAAAAATAACGATAAGCATTTGTTGTTGTGCGATAATAGAGTTCATTTTGTGGATTATTCTTCCTTATTTAGTTTCTGTTTTACGATAAAACAATGTTTTGAGAAACAATTTTCTGAAAAAAGAATCGATATTATTATAAATATTGATAAAAGGATATTAAATAAATTAATTAATGAGATTATTATTTTTTTTTACAGGGACGATGGGGAAGATGAAACCCATCAAGAAACGGAAGTTCCATCGTTGGAGAAAATAAATTCTAATAGTGAAATAGCTTCAATTAAAATTTTCATTGAAGGAATGAGTTGTCAGAGTTGTGTGAAAAATATTGAAGGAACAATAGGAAATCGTCCAGGTGTTATTAATATTAAAGTTAATTTAGATGATAAAATTGGCAATGTGACGTACAAAATCAGTGAAATAACATCGAAAGAATTAATTGACGCTATTAGTGACATGGGTTTTGATGCTTTTTTATCAAGAGAAGACAAAAATTTTAATAATGACACCAGTTCTAAATGTAATATAAGTAATTGTAGAATTCATATCGATGGAATGACATGTAATTCATGTGTTAATAGTATCACTGGTAAGTTAAATTTTAATACCTAATTTTAGAAAGTTTTTTTAAAAATCAAAAAATAATATTAAATTTTCAATAACAGGTGTAATATTGGAAAAGTCAGGAGTAAAAACAATTCAAGTTAGTTTAGATGAAAAAGAAGCAAAAGTTTCATACAACAATGACGAAATAACTGCCGATAAAATAGCGTATTTTATTGAAGACATGGGATTCGATACGTATGTAAAAGAAATTAATGGTCAACTGGAGAATAAATTGGAAAATAATGAAAAAACAAAGGAAATTGAAAAATTAAAAACAATAAATGGTGCTGGCGATGTTAAATTAGAAAAAAGACTTACAAAATGTGTTTTGCACGTGCAGGTTTGTTTTTTCAAAAATAAATTTATTAAAACTTTAAATATTTATTTAAAACTAAAGAAATAATAATAAAAAAATAAATAATTTACAGGGCATGACATGCGCATCTTGTGTAAGTGCAATAGAAAAACATTGCAAAAAATTATATGGAGTTGATAATATTTTAGTAGCACTAATGGCAGCAAAAGCGGAAGTAAAATTTGATCCAGATAAAATAAGTCCAATTGATATTGCCGCAAGTATTTCCGATCTTGGATTTCCAACTGAAGTCAGCGATCCCGGGACTGGTGAGAGTGAAGTCGAAATTTCAGTATGTATCAAAATCGAATTTTCATTTAAAAAAATTTTCATTTAACAGAATTTCAATTTTACAAAATTGACATTAAAAAATAATTTTATTATAACAGAATTGTTCATTAAACTGAATTTAATATAATTTATATTTAATGCCTCTCTGAATTTTAAAATGAAAGGAAAATTTTTATATTATTTTAAGATCTTGTTAATAATTATTTATTATTTAATACAGATCACAGGAATGACGTGTGCATCATGTGTAAATAAAATAGAATCAAATGTGAAAAAACTTCCCGGTATGCAAATGGCGAACGTTGCACTCGCAACGCAACGAGGAAAATTTAAATACGATTCAGATAAAATTGGAGTTCGTGATATTTTAGAATGTATTAATAAATTAGGATTCAATGCCAATTTACTGAGTAATAAACAAAATGAAAATAGAGGTTACTTGGATCAAAAGTAAGTTTGAAAGTGAAATTTTTTTTTAATTAAAAAATTAGGGAAAATATTGCAATATTTCATTTATTTTTCAATTAGAATTATTTTGCTTTGTTAGCAATAAACAAAAGTCATTGAATAATATATTATCTAATGAGAATGTAGTAAATTGATAAATTAAAGAAATGAAAAGAATCGATTTTTATATTTTTTAGAGAAGAAATACAAAAATGGAAATCGGCATTCTTGATATCGTTAATATTCGGAGTGCCATGTATGATTGCAATGACATATTTTATGTTAGTTATGTCAATTGGACATAAATCCCATGAGGATATGTGTTGCGTAATTCCTGGTGTGTCGTGGGAAAATCTTATTCTATTCATCTTCTCAACTCCCGTACAGGTAATTGAAAAAAAAATATTAATAAAAAAACTAATAAAAAAATTTATAAAAAATTTCCTTTTTTTTTTAAATTTGATCAGTTTTTCGGTGGATGGCATTTTTACGTACAAGCTTATAAAGCCCTTAAACATGGATCAACAAATATGGATGTTTTAATTTCAATGACAACAACAATATCATATGTTTATTCTGTTTGTGTTCTTGTTGCTGCAATTATTTTACAAGAAAGCGTTAGTCCACAAACATTTTTCGATACACCGCCAATGTTACTTGTTTTCATTAGTTTAGGAAGATGGCTTGAACATGTAGCAAAGGTAAATTGCATTTTTTTTTCTAAATAATTATTAACAATAATTATATAATAATAACTTGAAGTTGGCCTTTTCTAATTTCACGTGTTTTTTTGAATAGTAATCTTATGACGTGTCAAATTTTGACAATTCTTTTTCTCATTTTTGCCAAAGTTGTATAATTGTGTTTCCAAATTTCGGAATAAGTTTCTTTAAAATTCCAAATTCGAAAATTCAATTCACGAAGCTGAAGTACACAACGTTTACTAACGAAATTTTTTTTAAAGTTTTATAATGATTCAAAAATGGTATACAAAATACAAAAAATTTATGATGAGAAAAAAGATGCGCCAGGAAATTTCGTACAAGATAGTAATTTGAAAAAAATTTATTTTTAAGGTACCAGGGGCCAACGAATACCTATTAAATATTAATTATAAAAACACAGGCCTCGAATCAACTTAAAGACACAAAAAAGTCGTTTTAGTCGATTTATATTCCAAAAAAAATGGATTTGTTTTTTATTTTAACAAAAATATTTTACAGATTTTTAAATAAAAATTTTTTTTTAATAATTATCCTTTTCGAAGGGTTAAAGTTGAAATTTTTAGAAATTATTAAATTTCAAAAAATATTGTTAATTTTCAAACAATTATTAAATTTTACAGAACTAAAAATAATTTATCAAACAATTTTTGGAAAACATTTTTTAAATTTAATTGAATTTTAAAAGATTTAAAATTGAGATCTTTGAAATTAATTGAAACTTTAAGTGATTTTTAATTAAAATTTTAGATAATTTTATTAAAAATTTATTAGAAAATGCGGACAAAATACAATAATTTGAAAATCATTTTTAATTGAAAAATGGTTTCAGATAGTTGAATTTTCAAAGAATATTATTAAAATAGTTAAAAATAATTTAATTTCCTTAGAGTTAGGGCGCACTCACACCTTTTGGCTGCCTGCAGGTTACCATGGCAACGCATGAGAGTGAGTGCGACAGAAAATTTAAAAATTTGAATATTCAAATTTTCTGTCTCACTCACACTCGTGCGTTGCCATGGTAACCTGCAGGCAGGCAGGCAGGCAGCCAAAAAAGGTGTGAGTGCGCCATTATAATTGAAATTATTAAATTTCAAAAAAAAACATTTTCGATGGAAAATTTTAGAATTAATTAAATTTTAGATGCTTTTAAATTCAAATTATTGAAAATTCAATTCATTTTGAATTCAAATTTTTGAGAATAATTACATTTTATTTGATTTTAAATTGAAAATTTTTGGGAAATAATTGAATTTTAATTAAAATTTTGAAAATAATTGAATATTAGTTTATTTTGAATTGAATACTTGGAAAACAATTGAATTTTAGTTGATTTTGAATTGAAATTTATGAAACTAATTAAATTGAAATTGAAAATTTTTAAAACAATTGAATTTTAGTTGATTTAGGATTGAAAATTATGAAAATAATTAAATTTCAGTTGAAATTTTGAAAATAATTGATTTTGCTTCCTCGTGGAGGAAGCTATGTAGTCCTTTCGTTTATAAACTTTTTAAAAATGGTGAAAACAAATTTTCCTCTATATAGAAACATGTTATATGAGATCCTGATCAATTGTCCGGATGTATGTATGTGTGTGTGTATGTGTGTGTGTGTGTGTGTGTATATGTGTGTGTGGATCGTTTTTGTGAACACGATATCTTTAACAGGTTTTAATGGATTTGGATAAAATTTGGTAGGCTTATTTAACACATTAATCTCTCAAAAATGACGAGAGGATTTTTAAAAATACCCAAAAAAAAAAATTTTATCGTCTTTTTTCCAAAAAATTTTTTTTAATTGAAAAAATTTTTAAATCGAAAAATTTAAGGTAATATATATTATAATCGTCTTCTTTATGTCAAGATGAATCGATTGATATATATAAAGTATAGATTTGATTGAAATTTAAAGAATTAAAGAAAGTTAAAAAATAAAAAATTCTCATTTTAGCTAAAAAATGATGTGTTTATTTAAATTCATGTTTATATATGAAATAATTTTATTTCCTGCATTGAAACAAATTGGTTGGTATATATAAAGTATAGATTTGATTTAAAATTTGAGAATTAATATATAAAGTTTATGTTACACTCAAAATTAATTAAAATTTTCTTTATTTTTCAAAAAATTTAATTAATTTAAAACATTTTTAATTCGAAAGTTTTTAAATGAATCAATTGAATTGGACAAATTCATTGCTTCCTTCACGAGGAAGCGAATTTTTTGCTTCACACAATGAGGAAGCATAATGTTTATGAAATAAACATAAAGGACCCCCTACTTGTTTAGTTTATTTTGAATTGAAAATTTTGAAAATAATTTATTTTCAATTGATATTTTGGAAAATAATTGAATTTTTGTTAATTTTGGATTGAAATTTTTGAAAATAATTGAATTTTAGTTGTTTTAGAATTGAAATTTGAATAGAAATTTTAGAAAATAATTGAATTTCAGTTGATTTAGGATTGAAAATTTTGAAAATAATTAAATTTCAGTTGAAATTTGGAAAATAATTGAATTGTAGTTTATTGTGAATTGAAATTTTTGAAAATAATTTGTTTTCAATTGATATTTTGGAAAATAATTTAATTTTTGTTAATTTTAGTTTATTTTGAAAATAATTGATTTTCAATTGACATTTTGGAAAATAATTGAATTTTAGTTTATTTTGAATTGAAATTTTTGAAAATAATTTATTTTCAATTGATATTTTGGAAATTAATTTAATTTTTGTTAATTTTGGATTGAAATTTTTGAAAATAATTGAATTTTAGTTGATTTAGAATTGAAATTTGAATAAAAATTTTAGAAAATAATTTAATTTTATTTCATTTTAATTTAAAACTTGGTAAATAATTAAATTTTAAATTGAAAATTTTGGATAATTATTGGATTTTTAATTGATTTTGAATTAAAATTTCGGGTAATAATTGAATTTTAGTTTATTTTGAATTGAAATTTTTAAAAAATAATTCAATTTTATTGTAATATTTTTTTTAATTATAAACAATTGTTAAATTTGATAAAAATTTTAATTGAAAAATAATTTTGATATAATTAAATTTGTGATGTATTTCATTAAAATTATTAAAAATAATTAATTTAGTGAAGAATCATTTTAGTTCAAAATTTGTTAAATAATTGAATTGAAGAAGATCTGAAGAAGATCTACATTTTATACTAAAAAAAGGTATTTTATTTACATTTTTTTTCAAATGTAAAAAAAAATGTCGCATTTTATTAAAATAAGTCGATAAAAGTCGTATTTTTGAAAAAAATCGGAAAAAGTCGTATAATCCGAGGCCTGAAAACATATAATTTTCATTATTATCATTTAATATGTAATAATATTCTAATAAATTAAATTATTATTGATAATATTAATCTTTAATTTCTTTAATAATAAAATTTTTCTTTTATAAAATTATTTTCAGGGTAAAACATCAGAAGCACTATCAAAACTTCTTTCACTAAAAGCAACGGATGCTGTTCTCATAACATTGGGAACAAATAGTGAAATTATTTCCGAACGTATTATAAGCGCTGATCTTGTGAAACGTGGTGATTTTTTAAAAGTTGTACAAGGTGCAAAAATTCCCGTCGACGGTCGTGTAATATCAGGACATTCGGCATGCGATGAGAGTTTAATCACCGGTGAAAGTATGCCTGTACCAAAAAAAGTTGGATCAGTTGTAATTGGAGGTTCTATTAATCAAAATGGACCACTTTTAATTGAAGCAACACATACGGGTGAACATACAACATTGGCACAAATTGTACGTCTTGTTGAAGAGGCACAATCAAGTAAAGCACCAATACAACAGCTTGCTGATAAAATTGCCGGTTATTTTATTCCACTTGTGATATCTGTTTCGTTTATAACATTAATTGCATGGATAACTGTTGGTTATATTAATTTCGATGCATTACCAATTACACATAATGAGCAAATAATGAAAAATAATTTGGGTAGACTTGAAATTATTTATCAATATGCTTTTAAATGTGCCTTATCAGTTTTGGCGATCGCTTGTCCTTGTGCATTGGGATTAGCGACACCAACGGCCGTTATGGTTGGCACTGGTGTTGGTGCTTTAAATGGTATTTTAATAAAAGGCTCCGAACCATTGGAAAATGCACATAAAGTGAAATCAATTGTTTTTGATAAAACTGGAACACTTACAAATGGCGTGCCAACAGTGACGAAAATTGTTTTATTTGTTAATGAAAAAATTTGCTCGATTGGTAAATTTTTAACAATTGTTGGAACAGCGGAAATTAATAGTGAACATCCAATTGCTTCAGGTAAATATTTATTTATTTCTTCTTCATTTCTTTTTTAATTCTCCATTAATTTTTTGTTTTGTTTTAGCAATTGTACGTTATGTTAAAGAAACAATAGGAACGGAAATAAGTGGTAAATGTTCAAATTTCCAAGCAGTCGCTGGTTGTGGATTAAAATGTAAAGTTTCTTATTTAACAACAACAATTTCATCAGCATTGCGTTCGGAAAAAGTCATTAATTATATGAATCAATTGAGAAATTTGAATTCGGGAACATTTTATTTAAATGAAGTACCAGTGGATATTGTCACAATAATTAATTCAACGCAGGAGAGTCAAAATTTAAATTTGGAATTATTATTGAATCCTGATTCACATGGTGATAGGATTGATGTTGATTCTTATGAAATTTGCATTGGTAATCGTGAATGGATGAGAAGAAATGGAATTATAATAACGCAAGAGGTTGATAATCGAATGATTGATGAAGAAAGTTTAGGACGTACGGCTATTTTAACGGCTATTAATAATACTTTAGTGGCAATGATTAGTGTTGTTGATCAAGTAAAACCAGAAGCACATTTGGCAGTTTATACATTGAAACGAATGGGTTTGGAAGTGATTTTATTGACTGGTGACAATAGAAAGACTGCAGCGTCAATTGCGCGACAAGTTGGAATTAGTAAAGTTTTTGCTGAAGTTCTTCCATCGCATAAAGTTGCGAAAATTCAAAGAATGCAGGAAAAAGGAGTTAGAGTTGCAATGGTTGGCGATGGAGTTAACGATAGTCCTGCACTTGCTCAAGCTGATGTTGGAATTGCAATAGCATCTGGTACTGATGTTGCGGTTGAAGCTGCCGATGTTGTTCTAATGAGGGTATTTTAAAACAGTTCATATTTTTCTTTTTCAATAATTTCTGTTATTTTATTAATTATTAATTTTTTTCGTTCCCTTTTTTCCAGAATGATTTATTAGATGTTGTCGCGTGTTTGGACCTCTCTCGTAAAACGGTGAATCGAATAAGACTGAATTTCCTTTTTGCCAGTGTTTACAATTTATTAGGAATTCCGATTGCCGCTGGAGTTTTTAGTTCCTTTGGATTTCTCCTACAACCATGGATGGCATCCGCTGCCATGGCTCTCAGTTCCGTTTCAGTTGTTGGAAGTTCTTTACTCCTTAAATTGTAAGTATTATTTTCTTTTTATGTATTTTTTTTAATTTTTTAAAAATTAAATAATTTTTTTTATTTGGGAAATTTTTATTTTTTTTTATAGATATCGAAAGCCGAGTAAAATGACTTTAGAAACATCGGAATATTTAGCGGCGATAAACGCACATTCAGCGGCTAGAACGCTAGACGCTGACGCTATTTCACTTCATCGTGGATTAGACGATACAGTTTCAGTAGCAATGCAGAGATCAACATCGACAATATCAAGGTATTCACTGACTAATCTCCAAGAGGCTTTGCCATCGTTAAATTCTAATTATCAGCTTGTTTAAGCTTTTTTGTAAACTAATGTAGAATGGTGGCAGTGTTGTTATTTTTTTTTTAATAATTAACTCTTATTTTATCTTTATTAGCAAATTACAAATTTTTAAGTTTTACAATAAGCCTCTACTGTTTTTTTTTCATATTTCTTTATATATTTTTCTACATCAATTTTTTTTAATTATTTACATTTTGTATTTTCTTTTTTTTTTTTTTTTTTTTTTAAAAAAAAACTATTTTTTCTTTTGTAAGTGTACAAATGTATATTGATTTTTCAAATTAAGATTGTACACATCGACTTTATAAATTATTTTATGATGAAAAATTTTATTTACGACAATCTTGTAAATAAATACTATATATTTTTTCAAAATTCGAAAAATATTTGTTATTTTTTCAAAATCTGTATTTTTATAGGAAAGTACACAATCGCTAAAAATTGTCTTTTATATCTACTGGATATTTAGAGGTAAAATCTTGATTTTTATGATTTTCTTGTCTTGTGTTTGTCTATCATCAAAAGTAAAAAAAAATTTCCTTATTTTTTTTTTTTTTTTTACTAAAATAGGACTTTTTATTTATTTATTTACATCTCAAAAAGCCAAATTAAATTTAAGTAACTTCAGAAAAAATAAATAATGAAACAATTATTTAAAAAATACTTTATTAACATTGTAGTTATTAATAATTATTAACACAATAATTAGAAACTTAGAAACAATAGAACTTACACTTGCTTTTCAAAAAACAAAAAAAAAATTAAAAAATATTTCTGCAAACATTATTAGTTTATATTGATTACTAATATAAATAATTATATTAAATCAGCTTTAACTATAAAGACAGCTTAATTCTTGTAAATTTTTTTTTTTCGTACATCTTTAATAATTTTTTTCTGATGAGATTAATGAATGAAATATAAACATTATGTTTTTTTTCTTGTCTTTTTTTTACAGATTGTTTAATAATCGCGCAAAAGAAGATATTGAAGGTTGTCTTCTTTACAACGATGCGGACGATCTTGTTACAGTCGATTTTTCGAATTGTCAAAAAAGAGCAAAAATCGTCTCGGACATAACTAATCTCTAATAAATGTATAAAATTCTAGTCGTGAGAATTTGTTTATTTTAAATGTCAAATGTGCTGATGGTTCAAAAAAAAGAAGAAAAAAAATGGTAAGGCTAATGAATTCGTCAAAAAACTAAGACTAAAAAAAATTCTATTTTGTAAAAAAAAAAAACAAAAAAAAAGAGTGGCAAATTTTTTTTTTTTAAATTATCAAACATTTTATAAATTTTTAACTTCCAGTATTTAATAATGAATTGATATTTTTTACCCAGTGCAAATGTATATATATATATTTTTTTTAAATTACTCATTTTCCACGCAGTACTGATTCAATTTCTTTTTGAGAAGATTTTACAAACTTAGACTATATTTATAATTTCGCAATATTATTTTTTTTATAAGACCTTTTTAAACAAAAAAAATGAAAAAAAATATATTAAACTGTATCTGACGTTGTACTTAATTGTTTAAAAAAAAAAAGAAAGCGATTAAAGATCTATTTTATTATAATTACAAAAGATAAATATTTTTTAACTTAACATTAAGAGAATAATAATTACATGCGTATATTTACAATAATTAAAATAAAAAAACTAATCTGTAATCGCTTTTTAATTGTAATGATAAAATAATGTTTAGTTGTAAGTCGACATTTACTTATGTACATTCTTTTTGTTCGAATGTGTTTTCTTTATATAAAAAATTATATATTTCCCCAAAAAAAATAAATATCGAAGATGACAAATTTAAAAAACTATTTTTTTTCGACGAGTTTCTTTAAAGCAAACATTAATAGATTCTTTTTTTTACATAATTATAAAATTAACATTAAATTGCGAACAAATTGAATTTTTTTTTTTAAACTATGCATACATGTACCTGCATGTATATTTTTATTAAAAATTAAATTGTAAAATAAATAAATAAGAGATATTTTACATTGTTTTTAAAAAGTCTAGTAAAATATTAAAAAAAAAAAAACCAAACAAAATCTTATCAAATCGAAATAAATATAAAAAAGAAACTTTTGGCGACATTAAATATTTATCAAAGTTAACATTTTACATTTAGTAAAAATGTTAAAGAACGTTTACTTTAAGTAAATAAAAACTTAAAAGTTTACAGTAAAAAAAAAAAATGATTGTTTTTTTTATACCTATGAAAAATAGTTTTTCTTTTAATCGTATCCAGCGATGAAAACATTAGAATCACTTTTGCTAATAACTCGCAAGCTTCCATCATTATCAACTAGATTTTCTTCTTTTTCAAAAGTTGTCTCAAAGGAATTTTGAAAAGAATCTTCATTTATTTCTTTAAAATCACAATCTTGAGATAATGCAGACAATGTTGTTGCTTGTGAATTTGAAATATCATCACTTAATGAGCTGAATAATGTTTCTAAAATTGGTTCCTCAATTTGCATATCAGTATATGTTATTCTTTTTTCAAGACTTGAGTGTCTTGACAATAATCCTTCAAATTCCGTGGGATTACAAGATTTTTCTCCAAAAAAACAATCTTTTTTAATACAATATCCACCACCAAGTGAACGTGACAAAATAATTGGATCCAAAGTTGAAGAATCAATAATTCCACTATTACAAGGTGTATCTAATTTTTCGAAATCATTCGATTCTTGTTGTAAATCGTTTAAAATTGATTCTTGTCTTAAAAATTTGTCCTCATTTTCACTATCACTATTTAAAACTATTGTTGAACATTCCTCTAATTGTTGACTATTTGTACTGTCAATAGATGGATCTTGATTTAATAAATTGGAAACAATATTTTTTTGCAAATTAAAATTGGAATTTTCCACAATATTTTTTTTATACATTTTTGACATTTCCTCATGTTTTAAATTTTTTCTCTTAAAAACAGGAACCATATAGAACATTGTTTGATTAGAAGGTTTAATCAATTTTTTATTATTAATTGAAAATTCTTTATTCTCTGTGACTTTTTCTTTATTTTCAATTGTATAATTACCATTTGAATTCTTTTTTATTAAAAGTTTTTCTATTTTTGGCTTTTTTATTTCTTCATTTTCATCAATTATTAGACAATCGCTGTCACTGTCGTTTTTCATTTTTTCAATCTGAAATTAGAATTTTTTTTAACAAATCTAATTTTTTTTATTAATTATTTTGATATTTATTTAAAAATTAAATTATTAAATTAATAAAAAATATCGTATTGTATATAAAAAAAACACGTGCACAAAAAAAATATCGTCTAAAATTTCTTACATTTTCTAAATTATAATATAGAGTAAATATATTTAATTGTAAATTTAAAAAAATTATTTCAGTAAACTAAATATTGTAATATTAAAAAAAGAAACTTAAATTAGAAACAAAATATGATTTATAAGGTTAAATTGAAGAAGTCATTTTCAAATTGAAATTTACGTAATTAATCAAAAAAATAGGAAAAAAAATATTTACCTTAATGTGAAATTTTCGAAATTCTTTTTGAAAATCAACAAATGAAGCACGTTTTTCTAGCAATAATAAAAATACTACATGTAAACAATACAAAAAACCGTTGAAAGCACACGCTGCAAGCTCTACCATTGTTGTTAGTTCGATTTTTCTTGCAGCTGACTTCACAGCGCTGACATCGATTAATCGCAGGCAATCGATATTTTAATTTTGTTTTAAGGTTATGTTCTTTCCGAAAATGCGTTATTTTGGGCGTCCCCTGACTGCATTTTATAAATGAAGAAACAATTTTATCAATATTTAAACTATTTAAGGTAATTATAAATTGTTATTTATTATAATATCATTTTAATTCACAATAATAAAACAAAGTTTAATCATAAAAACAAAAAACCAAATTTTTGCTATTTTCAAAAATTTCGTTGTGAAGATATAAAATTTTTAAAATTAAAACCCTTTTTATTGTAAAATATTCTTTGGTAAATATATTATTTTTTAAAAAGTAAAATTAACAAATAATTTTTTAAAAAAAGGACATGGAAAAAAGACAAGTAGATTTTTGTTTGTTTTTGATTCAGGGTGTCGTGCCCACGACATATATTTCAAATAATATATTAACGTCACGCAATAATAAAGAATACGAATTTTTATGAATTACAATTGATTTAACTACCTCCATACACATGATATCACTTATTTAATGATAAAAACGGCATATATGTACAATCCCGTTTGATTTGCGTTCAACGAATTCAAGAACGAATTCATATTCAATTTTACACGATTGAATGACTATTTTTTTTTTTTTTTTTTTTTTTTAATATGTGTCTTCAGCTAAATACATACATAACCATAGCCTAAAGGCATTTATTTTTTTGTAAAAAATATTATTACATATGCAATTAAAATATCGTAATAATAGTAATAAAATGGTCATATGTTATACTCGGGAATCGCACAATTTTTTTTTTTTTCATATATGTTTGTTTCATAAAATTTTCAATCATACATTCATGCTGTTTTTATATTTTATCCTACTTTGAAACAAAAAAAAAAAAACAATTTTTCCTAAAATACTGAAAATTTTATAAAACAAAAAATCTTTAAAATATAGTAATAATGCTGACAATGAGAATGTTTATATAATCACTTTGCCACTTTAATAAAAAAAAAACATGAAACTTCGTAAACATTATTAAAAATATTTAAATACACAATATAAAAAACAATTCCTAAAATGTAATATTTAAAAAATCTTTACGAAATTTTCTGTTAAATAAATAATAGGAAAAAGAAAATTAATAATATTCGCAATATATTTTCTCTGAAGAAATATTTCTTAAAAATTGATCAAAAACGGAGTTTTTTTTTTTTATGATTTATCCTCTTTTTATAAGCATTTTATAAATGTGATATCATTTAACAAAACACCAACAAGAACATGCAATAAATAATTAAGAATAATATTGTGAAATGCTTTATAAATTGTATAAAAATGTTTCTATGTACGCTATATTTAATGCCTTATGAGTATCTACCCCAAAAAACAGTTTCACTTTACAAAAATGTTATTTTCTTTTTTATAGCGACTGATGAGAAAATATATTACCTATAATAAATTTTTCTCGTGACAATAAATCAAAAAATTTTCCCCATAATTCGATGGTCAGTAACGCTTCTTTTTTTTCTAAAAATCTAATAAAATAATACTATAACAAATACTGATTATAATAATAACAATAATTTAAATTCAATCGGATAAATAAATTAATAAATAAAAATTTAAAAAATTTTTTTAATATAACAAGATTTTTTTTTGATAAATATATTAGAAACTTAAGTGAACGACGTATTTGGAAAACTCTAAATTTTTTTTTTCAACCTCAAAAATACTGAGATATAAATTTCTCTTATAAAAATTTGAGTTTTCGAAATAAAATACTTTTTTTATGAGGTGCTTTTGTTAAAATTTTTGTAAGATAATTGAATAAATAAACATTCACGCACATCAGATCTTCTTTTCTTTTTTCTAAAGTTCGTATGAATTTACAAGTGTCGCGCTATCACGAAGTTAACACGTGCCAAATGTATTAAATTATAAGTTATTATATTAATGCACAACAATCATTCGCATCACAAAATTCTAAATGCACGGGAAAAAAGACCTCACTCGATGAACAAAAAAATTATATTTTTTCTTTTTCATTTGTCACAATTTTCAAAATATAAATTATTAAATTGAAATCTAATTGATTTTTATTTTTTTAGGATTCAAAGGTCAAAACATCGACGTGAACATCTTTTTTCAACCGTCGGGAGAAATATATCAGACAACATCAATTTTTAATGAGGTTGTATGACCTTTCCTCTTTTTTTTTTTTAATGTTATACACTTTTAGAATAAAATCGAATGAAATATTCACTTTTCCTTTCGTCACAAAACGAATGATTTTTTATGATATAAAATCCTAGTTTAAAGTGGCCGGTAATTTTTTTCATTATTTATTAATACTTATTCCGTGTAGAATCAGTTTATTTATTTATATATATATATTTATATCCGCAATTAATAAATAGATAACCATAAGCTTAATTTCTAGACTCAATTTTACGAATTATATTACTAATCAGATTCATCTCAACTATCTACTTAACTTTTTTTTATCATTAGCATTCCCCTTTTATTTTTCATCTATTTAATAATTATAATCTCGTGGTTTGTCTTTTATTGCAAAGCCCGATTTTTTAATTCAATTTTCCATGTCGAAATCGATTCAGAGTTGGAATAATGAAATTAAAAGCAATGCAATTCCTCTGAGTGAAAATTTTTATTCATAAAACTAGTTGAAAAAATAATAATTTGTTAATATCTTGTAAAAAAAAAGTGATTAAAAAATTCAATTATTAAAAACGGTAATTAAAGTACTAAAATTATAAATTTAAAAAAAAATAACTCTTTCGATTTGGACGAAGGAAATAAATTCAATTTTCATTTTTCTAAATTAAAGATAACTTCTTCTTTTTTTTTTTTTTATTTAATAGGAACGAGACGTCGCCTATAAAATCTAAAGCGAGTCCTTGTGACCTGGAATCCCTTTTTAAATAAGAAATAATAATTTTCATTCGCAGAAAAATTTCCTTTGGAGAAATTGTGAAATTAAACTTTATTAAATGTCATACTTTTCTAATTATTTTCATTTGCTCATTAGAAAAATATTACAAATATTTTTTTTTAAAAAGAGAAATTAATTGTAAAATATTGGCGATTCCAAAACACAGATGACATTTCCACATGATCGTATGATAGCAATTTTTTTTTTTGGTTTTTTTTTTTTTTTTAACAACGTTACATCATAACATACGTTTTACAAGTTTATGTACTATGAAGCCGGGCCAATTTTTGTGAGATATGTCTGTTTGAGAAAATATATCTTAATTATTATGCATACTGTATATGATTTAATATAAACATTTAATTGCTACTTTCTCCGCAATTTTTTTTTTTTTTTGACGAAGCTGACGAAAGAAGCTTGTATGCATTTGTTTTTACTAATTACTTTTCTGTTTTTTTTTTCATTATTGTAATGTAAGTCGCACTACGTCATAGTCTTTCTTTCAATTTTTTTTTTTTTTCATCTATTTTTCGACGAGTGAAAAAAATAAATCTCTCCCGATGCGTCTAAATATTTTTTTTCAAAGTCGTTTTGAATCGGCGAAAAGATTATTTATTTTTCATTTTGGCTTATTTTCATTTAGGCAATTTTTTAGCCAAAAAAAATAAACTTTTTCTTTTGCCGATCGACTCTTTTTTTTTTTTATTGTTCTCTTACTATTTTTTTTATTGAACATTGCGCAAGAACACTAAAAATCGATAGAAGGTGTTCAGGCTTGAAGAAAAAAATGAATTAAAAATTTTTCAAATAAAATGGCAATATTTTGATATTTTTTTTTTTTCTGTTTTTGTGGCAGTTAGTGAATAATATAAAATTAAAAATGATGAATTCGGAAAGAAAAGAAAAAAACACTAGAATTATTAATTCAATTACCTATTTGGCAGTTAATTAAAGCCAATTAATCACGTTCACTTTCGATCCAGACACACTCAAAAAAAAAATTAGGGGACCTTTTTTAGTTATTTTATTTTTGTTTTTTCCTTTTTTTGAGATTTGAAAACAATATGTACACTGAAATTTGTGAACAGGAAGACCTCCAAAAATGTGTCGTCACCATTTTTCTTTTTTTTTTTTTGCTCACAAATAATCACTGTAAAGTCGTTGAGTGCTGTCCCACAAATTTCTAAAACTGGTTCGAAATTCAAAACGTAGGTTCTCATAGTATCATGCTATATTGCTTCCACTCATTGTTGTAACACACTTTTTTTCCGGTGTATTTTGACTTTCAGAATTACTTCTCACTGCCTTTGGGGGACTATCGTCACCGGTTGGTGTTGTCACATCGTCCTGAAGTGGAATATTATTGTTCGTTGACGTTGAACTTCTTCTTCCATTCTCTCTTGTTGGCGATTTAACATCAAAAACTGATGTTTCTGACTCAAGATCGGAATCAATCTGAAAATTCAGGGGAAAAAATTATTTAAATAAATAGCGATTTTATTATCCTAATGACAAACATATATATATGAAAATGATTTTTATGGATAGCCATTGAAATTCGAAGCCAAGCGATATTTTTTTTTAATAAGGAATCTACTAACAATTTTTTTTGTGGAAATTATAATATATGATTTTAATGTTTTTTTTTAGATGATTGCGAATTGTCTCTTCGGATGATCTCTGTATGATTTCAATGAGGATGAGGATGATGAGCTACCTTGTTGAAACAAACTACCTGTCTGGTAGTAGGATGTGGATGAAGAAATAGTCTTTCGCTTGTATCGCTACCACAACTCGAACTTTCACTCATCTCAGTGGAAAATTTTCTCGATGCCCTAGGACTTGGAGGCGCTGCTCTACTACTTTGATTACCCATATTTAAGCCAATATTTCTCGAACAGACCTGCGATTGTATGTGCTCGCAAACTCTTCTAAATCTTCGAATATTGCCTGTGAATTAAAAAAAAAATCATCAAAATTGTAAGTATACAAAAAAAAATTTTTCGATTTCTCTTTTGTGTCACTGAAAAAAAAAAAATTTATTTGATTCAAATACTCGATTACTTGACTATTATCAAATAAATATTTATACTTGAACCAAAAACAATTTTTATTTTAATTAAATAAACTGCAGGTCTCGGATTATACAATATATTATTATATAAAATCATATATATATATATTTAATCAAATTCTTTAGCAACAGAAATCACCAAAAAAATCTAGTTCATATTAATTTAATTATTTCTAAAATTTTCCATCCACAACTTCCTGAAATTCAATTATTTTCAATGATTTTTATAATATTCTTCAAAAATTCAATTATCTGAAAGTATTTTTTAATTAAAAAATTTTAAAATACAATTTTTGTCTTCAATTTTTTAATCAAATTCTTTAGTAACAGAAATCACTAAAAAATTCTAATTCAAAATTAATTTAATTATTTCTCAAATTTTCCATCTAAAACTTTTTGAAATTTCATAATTTTAATTAAAACTCTTCTCAAATATAATTATTTTAAATGATTTTTATAAAATTCTTTGATAATTCAATTGTGTGAAAGCATTTTTTAATTGAATTTGTAAATTGCAATTTTTTGTCTGCAATTTCTAATACATTTTTTAGTAGGAGAAATTATTGTATTTTTGTCTGCAATTTCTAATAAATTTTTTTAGTGAAATCATCAAAAATTAAAAATTAAAAATTACTTAACATTCAATTAATTTAAAAAATCTAAATTATAAATCTTTGAAAATTCAATTACATTTTAAAAAATGTTATCTAAAATTATTTGATCAATTATTATTTTTAGTTCTGTAAAATTTAATAATTGTTTTGAAAATAAACAAAATTTGAATTTGTATTTGAATAATATCTGTATTTGAAAGAAAAAACCTTTTAATTGTCTCAAATAATAATTATTTGATATAAATAAATATTTATTTGATAATAGTCAAGTAACCGATTATTTAAATCAAATAAATTTTTTTTTTTCAGTATATTAATTAATTTTCGCAAATGAAATATCGGATTTCTCATTCCGGCAAAGGACTTTTAATCGATAGAACCAATTATTAGGTATCAATTTCAGCCTGACGGTAAAATACATGTTAGTTGATTATTATTATCGCGTGATAGTCAAATATAATTGTAATTTTGTGAATCAAAAAGAGAGAGAGACTGATGGGCGTGACGGAAAAAAAAACAAATTTTTTTTTGAATGAACTTGCAGAGAGGGAATGAGAGTTATTTCCGTTTCCATGTATACAAAAGCATTTCGATTGTATTTCAAATGGAAGATAAGATTTTAAAGGTGGTTTTTCTGTGTATATGTGTGCCCAAGGTAACATTGATCTAGTTGCGCTTGGATGGCTGCCAAACACAAACCCCTTCTCTTCCTCTTTTTAGAATTCTAAGACTTTATACCTTTTGAACAGTCCTTCAAGAAGGCTTTGCACCCATTGTCAGCTGTGTCATCGATTCAGATAATCACCGTGAAATCGTATTATTTTCTCACTTGAGAATAATGTCAAGTTATCACACAGAAAATTTGATTCTCTAATTTTTTTTCTATTTTTTTAGGATATTCATTGTTATGAAACATGTTTCGAATTAAAATAATAATTATCAATTAATTAAAATTAATTATAATAATAATAATTTCGATTAATTAGTTTGAGATAAGGGACAATTGGATATTTTGTTATAAGAAACTTACCACTCAGTAGAGTAAATGTGATGGCAAATAGAGGTTCACTTGGTTGCTTTGAAATGGCACTAATGTCAACTTGAAATCGTACTTGTCTTTGAAACATTGCTGGTCCCGTACTGCCTCGTTTATATTCCACACTAAAGGACATTGCCGAACTCACACTATGCGATAATTCAGCTATCTGAAATTCGATTCATTTGAATTAGTATTTCGAAAAAAATACATTTTTTGACTAAAAAAAAGCGATTTTCACTTACCGATAAAAAGGCGTGAATTAGGTCAGCTTTGACACTCGCCAAAGGCTTGCCTTTAACTAATACAGTAAATGTTTCGTCCTTTTCGGTTGCCATTAAACTGCCGAACCAGGACTTTTTCGTTAACTCCGGCGAAGAACCGGGCGTTAAATGCACCTGAAAATTCAATTTTTTCTTTTATAAATTTATTACGAGGCTAAAATTTTTATATTAGGAAAATTATTCAAAATATCTTGTTCTACTTACAATAACAATAATAATTTGATTAATTCTTTAATTGATTATTAATTAAAATATTTTACATTTGAAAAGTCATACACTTTTTTTTTCTTATAATTAGATGTTTTGGAATTTTTTTTCAGGAAATAAGTAAAAATTACCTCTTCGGTACTCGTGAGCAATTTGCGTCGATGGAATCGTGGACTTCCTAGGAATGAATTTTTAATTGTTGTCAAACGTGATCTCCAATGATGAGCGCCCGATCCTGCTCCCGTGTGAGGTGATCCTGGAGGTGTTACACCAACTAAAAAAAAAAATTTTTTTTAATACCAAAATTAAGTATGTATTTTATAATTAACGAAATTATTAATTTCTGACAAAACAAATATTTTTTAATGAAAGCAAAAAATAATTTTTTACAAACAGAAAAAACAACTCAACTACTAAAAGTCGAGTGAATTTTTCAAAAAAGTTTTACAAGACAAAAAGTAGTTCAAATGCCTGAAGCTCTGGCATTTCTTTTTGGATTCTTTGGATCGTACAAAAAATAAAAATAAAATTCAAATGATACATAAAAAATAAATAAATTAAACAATTAAAAAATTAATTAATAATTAAATTAAATAAATAAAAAACAATTGAAAAATAGGAAAAAATAGTAAAATATTTTCGAAACTCACCAGGTTGAACTTCACTTAATTCAATTCCAACGCTTGCCAATGGAGGAATGGGAGTTGGAATTCCTTGTGTCGAATTGCCATTTCCGCCAGCGGTACCGACAGTTGACAATCTATGCGGACTTCCTGTTTGGCCATGATGTGAGCTTGGAGTCGCTCTATGAGGACTCAATAGACCTGAGAAATTTGATGTGTGAAGAGGCGATCCACCAGGAGTCGATGCGTGTGAATGCGAAGCGTGAGTATGAGATCCTGTACTTGGTGAACGTCTCGCATGATGCCTTGTGCTGCAATTCAAAACCCTATTAACATCAAAAATTTTTAAAAATTAATTTTCATTGATTAAAAAACGATTATCTATCCTTAAAAAATCAAATTTAAATAAACGAATTTAAATAAATTTAAATAAAAAACAAGTTTAAATCAAAAAAAGGAAATTTATATAAAAAATTAAGAAATTAAAAATAAAAAAACAAAATTACACTCTCAAAAATAAAATCCTCTCTAAAAACGGACGATGTGTGAATAATTTAATAGTATCTTTATTTTTAATGAACTCGAGGAAATATTCTGTCTGCTTTTCATATACAGTAACAATTGCTCTCTGCACTTATAATGGTTTAAATAATTCTCAACAAAAAAAAAAAAAGAGAAAAGCAAAAGGAAGGAAAAAAAAAGAGGTTGTCGCAGTTCAATTATAGTTGTGTGTGATATCTAAAGCACAGGAGTTTTTTTTTCAGAGTTATATGAAAGAGTACACACGTGATTTTCAAAGCACGCGATGGGGAATAAGAAAAATGTGACACGCGACGGAAAAACAATTTTACTTATGCATTGTCTTTTATATATATGAAAAATAATATATACAAAGCTCTAATAAATTGACATTTAAAACTTTATTAGATATGCGAGGGGGGAGGAAATTTATTCTCTTATCGGAACATTTCTCTATTTAAATACAAATGTTTTTTTTTTTTTGATTGATATCAAAATCAAGATAAATAAATAATAAGGGAAATTTTTCTATCATAATTTCTAAATAAGAATAAAAAAAATGATAAAATTGATAGATTCGTAATTTTTTGATCAAAGGCAAATTTTAATATTAAAACTCAATTTTCGATATAGGAGATAATTAGAAAAAAAAAATAATCTGAATATAAAATTGTAGTAATGAGATTTTTTTTTAAAAAAAGAATATTCACCTGGATTGTCTCCTTGGTGTAAGGGGCGAACCGTGGCTGATTTGTCCCAAGTTCAAAGCTGCATTGCCATTTACTCGACAAGTATCAACCCTTTTCCTCGGAGGATCTGCCTCCAATTGTGCTGTTGAAGCTCTCATTCCACTTCTCATTACTTCCAGTTCATCCTCGCAGGCCGGTCTTCTTCTCTTTCTCTCGAGTAAAAGAAAATAAATCACCTTTTCTGTATTGTGACTGAAAAAAAAAAGCAGAGAAAATATTACAAATTAGAAAAAAAAAACCACTTTCAATTCAGAAAAAAAAAGATTTATTTTTGTAGTCATCTTAGTAGGTTAAATGAAAAATAATATTTAAATTTGAAAAAAAAATTTAGCAATTAAAAATTGTAATTTCAAAGTAATATAACTGGAGTTGAGGAAAATGATATTTTGAATTTATGTCAAACTAGTCGCTTTTAATAGCTTCCTTTCCTAACCAAGAGGAGAATATACAAAATTTATTAGAGGTTTAATCAATCTAAATTATTAATCGCCTTGGAAGGATTGTAATTTTGGTTTTGTAATTAAATTCAGAATTTATAAGAGGTTAATTATAAATACATTATTTCGGTAAATTGATTTAGATTTTTTTTCTCATTCTTTCTTCGGGAATTAAATAATTTTTTTTCTCTTCTCGAGGGGAGAAAATATATAAACATAATTTAAGGGTATTTATTTTTTTATATTAAAAAAAATTTTTTTGTTTTTTGAAAAAATTAATCGAGAATGAAATAGAAAAAATTTTATAAAAAAAAAAGAAATTTCTTACTTGGGACTAAGAAGCTCTTTAATAAGATTATCCTTTTCTTTAAAGCATCCGAGACTTGCGATGGCCTGTAAAACGTCAGGATCAATTGCGTCCTCGGACGGAATCACGTGTGTTTGCACCACATCCATCATTGAAAGTTCTAATTCCAATTCTCCCTTGCCAGCAGCTGTCACCCATATATGCCTGTTTATCTCCGCTAACTGAAAGCCGGATATTGTTTAGCTCGAAACATTTATATATACAGGTGACACGTTAATATCAGCTATATATATATTTTAGATTATTTTATATAACACAATATAAAAGCTTATATTTAATTAAATGCAAAATCCTTCCTTCCAGCTGGGTATTTAAATATCCTCATCAATTTTGCGCGTCACTTTTTTTTCCATATTTCATTTTTAATTAACAACTCACAATGAATATCAATTTTAATTAATAATTTTTTCTTCAAGTGTTTTAATATTAGAAAATAATAAAAAAAATTTTCTTCGAATTTTTTAAAATAATTTTTTTTAAATTTATAATTATAACTGTAATTTAAAAATATTATTTATAACTAGCAAAATTAAACGCGCCAAATTGATTATTTGATTGTTTGTTATAAAGAAATTAAAGATTAATATTATCAATAATAATTTAATTTATTAGAATATTATTACATATTAAATGATAATAATGAAAATTATATGTTTACAGGCCTCGGATTATACGACTTTTTCCGACTTTTTTCAAAAATACGACTTTTATCGACTTATTTTAATAAAATGCGACATTTTTTTTTACATTTGAAAAAAAATGTAAATAAAATACATTTTTTTAGTATAAAATGTAGATCTTCTTCAGAACTTCTTCAATTCAATTATTTAACAAATTTTGAACTAAAATGATTCTTCACTAAATTAATTATTTTTAATAATTTTAATGAAATACATCACAAATTCAATTATATCAAAATTATTTTTCAATTAAAATTTTTATGAAATTTAACAATTGTTTATAATTTAAAAAAAAATATCACAATTATTTTTTTAAATTTTCAATTCAAAATAAACTAAAATTCAATTATTACCCGAAATTTTAATTCAAAATCAATTAAAAATCCAATAATTATCCAAAATTTTCAATTTAAAATTTAATTATTTACCAAATTTTCAATTTAAAATGAAATAAAATTCAATTATTTTCTAAAATTTCTATTCAAAATTAATTATCCAAATTTTCAATCAAAAATGAACTTCAATTAAATTATTATCCAAAATTTCAATTAAAATTCATTTATTTCCCAAAATTTTAAATTTAAAATAAACTGAAATTCAATTATTTTCCAAATTTAAAATCAAATAAAATTTCATTATTCTCAAAAATTTGAATTCAAAATTAATTGAATTTTCAATAATTTGAATTTAAAAGCATCTAAAATTTAATTATTTCTAAAATTTTCCATCGAAATTTTTTTTTTGAAATTTAATAATTTCAATTACATATAACTCTAAGGAAATTCAATTATTTTTAACTATTTTAATAATATTCTTTGAAAATTCAACTATCTGAAACCATTTTTCAATTAAAAATGATTTTCAAATTATTGTATTTTGTCCGCATTTTCTAATAAATTTTTAGTGAAATCATCTAAAATTTTAATTACAAAACACTTAAAGTTTCAATTAATTTCAAAAATCTCAATTTTAAATCTTTGAAAATTCAATTAAATTTAAAAAATGTTTTCCAAAAATTGTTTGATAAATTATTTTTAGTTCTGTAAAATTTAATAATTGTTTGAAAATTAACAATATTTTCTGAAATTTAATTATTTCTAAAAATTTCAACTTTAAACCTTCGAAAAGGATTATTATTAAAAAAAAAGTTTTATTTAAAAATCTGTAAAATATTTTTGTTAAAATAAAAAACAAATCCACTTTTTTTTGGAATATAAATCGACTAAAACGACTTTTTGTGTCTTTAAGTTGATTCGAGGCCTGTGTTTTTATAATTAATATTTAATAGGTATTCGTTGGCCCCTGGTATCTTAAAAATTAATTTTTAAAACTAAATTTTTTTCAAATTACTATCTTGTACGAAATTTCCTGGCACATCTTTTTTCTCATCATAAATTTTTTCTATTTGTATTCAATTTTTGAATCAATATACAACTTTAAAAAAAATTTCCTTGGTAAACGTTGTGTACTTCAGCTTTGTGAATTGAATTTTTGAATTTGGAATTTTAAAGAAACTTATTCCGAAATTTGGAAACACAATTATACAACTTTGGCAAAAATGAGAAAAAGAATTGTCAAAATTTGACACGTCATAAGATTACTATTAAAAAAAACACGTGAAATCAGAAAAGGCCAACTTCAAGTTAGGACAGAAGGACAGACCAAGCATTTTATTATTATATAATTTTTGATATTTTTTCTGTATAAAATTAATTTATTTCCATCTGTACAATAACTATAATAATAATAACAATAATAATAGTAATAATGATAATAATTATTATTATTACAAATTATACAGGGTAATTTTTATCATCCGGACCGCCTAAAAATTTGTTTTTAATTTCATTTTTTTCGTTTTTTTAAAGAAAAAAAATTAAAATTGAAAAAAAAATTTTTTAGGGGGTCCAGAACATAAAAATCACTCTGTATAATAGAAAAACTATTTTATTGTACATAATAGTAATGTTAGTTTTATCAAGTTTATAAAATGTAAATTTTCACAATAAAAAAAAAGGGGAAAATTGACAAAAGTCGTGAAAATACAAACGAAGTTTTAAATTTCTTGTATTTTATTCAAACTTTTTCAAAGTATTACGCGCAAGAGAATAAAGATAGAGGAGTTTGCTTCTGTTTTAAAGGGAATCTATTCAAGAGAAGTTTATGTACTTCCTTTCAAAATGTATTTACCTGCACACAATGTGCACTTTTATTAAAAACGAATTTTTGAATAATAAAAAGAAGATTCTAGAATAAATTTTCGAAAATCGAAAGAATAGTAAATAGTTAGAAAAGAATTATTAAATTTAGTAATTGTTACTAATAGTAGAAAATTTATTTCCTGATAGTTTTTTTTTTTTTTAGTAAATGATTAGGTCGAAATAAAGTATTTTTGTTTTCCTTTTTTAAGTAAAACTGTTAACAAATTTGATTGATACATAAATAATAACTTACCGTTAGTCTTTTATCAGGAATAACTTCAATCATTCCCCTAAGTAGATTTTGACAGTCAGGTGGGACAAAGTGTGGTATGTGAAACACCCCTCGTTTCACTTTTTCTAAAAGTTGTCTTAAATTATCATCGTCGAATGGTAAAGCGCCGACTAAAAGTGCATAAAGTATTACGCCACAAGACCAAACATCAGCTTTTCTTCCATCGTATTTTTCGCCCTGAAAAATATTTTTCTTTTTTCAAAAAATTCAATTTATAAAAATAATTTAATAATAATAATAATTAAATATAATATTAAATAATTTTTAAATTAATTAATTTTTTAATTTTTTTTTTTGTTTACAGGTAAAAACAGAATATTGTCAACATGAATATTTTCTCGAGAAAGGAGAGAGAGAGAGAAAGAGAGTTTCGGTATCATTCCCTGAAGATGTGATTTAACCAACACCCTCCTAGGAAATAATTTCCTGACAAGAAATTTCATTAGTCGCCGTCAACTAGAGATGGAAGGCAAGGCGTGTACAAAACTTCAAGTGTTGTATATAAGGGAGAAATTTTCACCAGTCAACCAGGTGGCTATTGAATTTAATTTGATTTGTTTTTCGGATCAGTTAATACCGCTGAGAGACAACCTTGACCTAATCATCTCTTCAACGAATGGATAATCATTTTTCCTAGTATCAAAATCTCATTTTTTTTTCGAAAACATCATTTTTCAAATTTTTTTTGCCTTAGAATAATTTTTTTTTTACTTTAAATTAGATTAATTTAAAAAAAAATACTTTTTATATTTAAAATGAGATTATGTCTCAAAATATAGAAAATGTTTTTTTTTTTCGTTGATTTTTGTGATTTGAAAAAAAAGAGTTTTTGTAAAACATACCCGAATGACTTCAGGGCAAGCGTAATGAGGTGAACCACAGCTTGTTTCTAACATTGAGCCAGCAGGTTGTAACGATGCCATTCCAAAATCCGCTATTTTTATATTATTCTTCTCATCCAATAACAAATTTTCAGGTTTCAAATCTCTATGACTGAAACAAAAATTCGGAGAAATGGAATAAAAATAGTTTTTTTTTTTTTTTTTAATTTCAAATTATTAAATTAAAAGTCCATTTTATGTGACGGTTATAAAAAAAAATATATTAAACTGAATTATTAATCGATGTAGAGTAAAAGTTGAATAGAGTTTAATTTTAACAAGGTTGAAAGCTCTTTGCATTTTATAATGTAAAAATAATTTAATTTAAACTTCCGTCATCAAACAAGGAAACTATATGATTTATTTTTGAAAGCAGTTTCGTGTATTTCTTTTTCTAAGGCTTTGAGAATTTTTGTCAAGTGTATAAAATGTATAAAATATATAAAACGTATAAAAGTGTAAAATTTCGTATCTCTTCAGAAAAGATGTTTTGATTAGTTAAAAAAATTTCTTTTGACCTTTATGCAAATTACTCTTGAACTTTACAACAGAAACGTGCTTGATCGAGAAATTCTAACAAAGAAAAAAAAGAGTTCAAACTCAATTAAGTTATCATAATTGGGTTTTATAGAACTTGATTATTACACCTTGCAATCAGACTAATGTCCTGAACCTGTTAATTATATCATTCCTTTGTAATCAATAGCTGAAAAATTTTCCATTTTTATAAAAAGATCAAAATTTTTTTTTTTTAATATTAAATATTCACAGTAATTTTTTTCGTTATTTTCACATCTTTATTAGACGTAAAAAAATCGTATGAGAAAATTAAAAGAAATTGAACTTTGAACGGATAAACATGGAGTTAATTTATTTTACTTTGGAACTAACTTCTATTTACTTTATCTAAATAGTTTAAGTGAATGTCGATTTACTCTATAAAACGTTTGCAAACGAAAGTGTCTTCTCTACTTAATTGTAAGAGAATAGAACTATTTTTATATCTTTCTGAAGTTATACAAAAGAAAATCATTTTTTTTTTAAATAAAAATTACTCACCATATACTATGACTATGACAAAAATCTAACGCGGAAATAATTTGTCGAAAAAACCTCCTGGCCTCCTTAGGTGTTAGCCTTCCTTTCTTTACAAGATAGTCGAAAAGTTCCCCTCCTGAGACATGTTCCAAAACAAGATACCTAACACAAAAAAAAAAATCCCAAAAAATTAGTAATTCTTCTATTAAATTTTTTAAATTAGTAATAATTTAGTTTAAAAAAGGTCAAATTTTTTATTTATTCAATTTTGCAATTTTCTTTGTAAAAAGATATTTTTTTTGAAATTTTATTACATATTTTTGATAAAAAATAATAAATGAAAAATATTTCATGATTGAAAAAAGAAATTTATGTGATGTAAATTGTTTTCATTTGATTAATAATATTAAATGTTGTACTTACAGATATTTCTTGTTCTCGTACACGTCCGAAAGACCGAGAACGTGAGGATGGTCAATGAGTTTCATAATGGCAATCTCGCGTTCCACTTTCATTAAAACGGACTCCGAAAGTTTCTCGCGGTTAATGATCTTAATGGCCACCTTCTTGCCAAGCACACAATGAACCCCTAGCTTGACCAAACCTGAAACAAAGAAATATTTTTTTCAATTACAAGGGTGAATTTTTTTTTTTTTAAATTCTTACAAAAAGAAAATTCAATGTAAAAGAGAAATATAATAAAAAAAAAATTGGAGCTCACTATTCCTTTTAAAAATCATTAATTTGAATTTTAAAGAATTTTATTGGAAATAATTAGTTTTTTAGATGAATTTTCGAATTTTGAATTAAAATTATTTAGAATTAGCATTTAATTGAAATTCTATATGAATTTTTATATGAATTTTTATATGAATTTTTATTTAACAAAATTTTCTGCTACCGAATATTTGATTGGCAGAATTTTTATTTTATACTAATTTACAGGACTATTTTTTTAAAAGAATTTTATGTGATTCGAATTTGTAAATGACAAAAATTACAAATTCATCGAATTTTAATTTGTCCGAATTTTTTATGATCCCAATTTTTATTTGTTCGAATTTTCATTTTTTCAAAATTACAAGTCGTCGAACAAAAAATTGCGCCGAAATATTTCTGTCGATTTTTTTTCTGCCATTTGTAATTTCAGACAAATGAAAATTCGTCGTCTTAAAAATTGTATTAATTAAAAATTCGGACAAATTAAAATTTGGTAGCTAAAAATTTTGTTATATAAAAAATTCTCAGAAAAAGAAAATCTATTAAATTTTAATTCGAAAATTGAAAATTCGTCTAAAAAAAATTATTTCTAATAAAATTCTTTAAAGAAAAAATTCGTAGAAAAAGAAAATCTATCAAATTTTAATTCGAAAATTGAAAATTCGTCTAAAAAAAATTATTTCTAATAAAATTCTTTAAAGAAAAAATTCGTAGAAAAAGAAAATATATCAAACTTTAATTCGAAAATTGAAAATTCGTCTAAAAAAAATTATTTCTAATAAAATTCTTTAAAGTAAAAATTCTAATTAATGATTTTTATGGAAAATTTATATGTCTCAAAAATTTTTCGTAAATGTTTTAGAAATATATTTTCCAAAAAATATTAATTTCATTAAATCAATTTTTTCCTCAAAATAAATTGGAATCGTTTATAATTCTGATTATTTTTTAAAGATAAAATTAGATTTGTTAAAGAAATATCTTTTATTTAATAATAAGAAAAATCTTTTTTATCATTGGTAAAAAAAAATTTGATTCTTTGTTAAAAAGGGGAAAATAAAATTGTATAAAAATAGGGTTGTGGTGAGAGTTCTACTATTGCATTGTAGTCGCAGTGGGTCAGGACGATTGGTTCTTAACTTGTCTCGTTCTTTACATTTCTACTCATCTCCAATTTCTCCTACTTAGATGAAAATAGATCTGTGAAATTCTATATCCAGTCAACAACCATGCCTAAAAAAAATTGATCAGAAAATAAGATTCGATTTCACGTCAATTTTTTCTTTTTGATAAGTTTTTTTTCAATTTTCTGATAATGTTTTCAATACATTAAAGTGCTTTTAATAAAAAAAAATTTAAGATAATTCAACTTTTTAGGGTTTTTCGATCCCTGGATTCAACGTCAAAAAAAAGATTGGAAGGCTCAGCTGTTTTCAACTCGAATGGATAACAGAATTAGCTGAAGTTTCAGGCGATAAATTCTTATTTGAATTCCAAAAAGGAGGAAAAAAAATGTCGGCACAAAAAATGATAAATCAGGTAAATTTAAAAATTGACGCTTTTTTAAATAAGGCAATTATTGCAGGTAAATGGAATCTAATAAATCTTTTTGCAAAACTTTTAATAGTTCGAAAAGTGAAGTAGTTAATTAAAAAAAATTCTATTTTTTAACTCTCGCTTGAATATAAAAAAAATATAAAAATTGTCCTTGGATTAAAGTAAGAAAAACTTTATCTCGTCTTGGGACAGTTCGATAACTCTCTTTCTCTTGTGGGGAGTAAGGCAAAAGCTTTTACACGAAGATAAGTTGAGCCGCGAAACAGTTATTTTTTATGAGACTCGCATTTCATGGAAGGAAGGGCATGTCATGCTCTACATAAAATTTATTGCCAAGAATAGTTTGAGAGCCGAAAAATAATGACAATAGGGTGGAAAGTAACATATAGAATTTTTCAATATGGTAAAAAAAGAGAAGAGAAAAAAATTTTTTGGAAATATTTTGAAAAAATAAAATTTATTATATACAAAATATCGATTGACGTAGATTAGATTTACTTTGGCATATTCCATAAGGGAATAAACATGTTCGTTCAATATTGTACAATTTCTCCCGTTGGTTTTCAACTATAGAAGCAAGCTGCGCGTTGTGTGCTCGAATGTCCCATTCTGCATATCATCGCCATGAGAATTACCATACAATCTGCATACGCAAGTTTGATACATCTTCTGCATAATTACTGCAAAATGTCACCTCTCATTTAAAATCGTTTAGCTCCCAACCTCTTTGATAGTATTTTCCAAGAATATATATATATATAAAATATACATCCCGTGTTACAAGCTAATCTTTCAAATTGATCATTTAAACTTTATTTTCATAAATTACATATTTTCCACTTTAATATTATGTTTTTCATTATAAATTGCTTCAGTGGCAAAAAAAAAGAACTTTTCAAAGTTGAAAATAATTTCACATCGTTTTTCAATTAGACAAGATAATATTTTCGTCAATTTCTCATCACTGAAGTTTTAAACCTCATGGGAAATGATTTATAGAGAAAATAAATTTTTCTTCTTTTAATAGAGAAAATATTTCTAAAATTTGCAATTTTTTTTTTCACAGGCCTCAAATCGACTTTAAGGGGTAAAAAAAAGTTTTTTTTTTATTTTTATTAATATAGTAAAAACTGAATTCAATTTGAAAAAAAAATTCTTTGAAACTAGAAAATGCCCTTGGAATATTTTCACTTTTTTTCAAATTGCGAAATTTACGAAAAGTAAAAATAGAAATATTTAAATGAGAATTATGAGTTCGGGAAATTCCAAGTGCCAGGGAATGAAAAGGAGAGGAAGTTGTAAAAAAAAAAAAAGTAAAATATATTGAGCTGACAAAATTCGTTTAAATCTTTTTCTAGACTGAAAGTGACTCGAACTATATTTTTTTTATTTTCATTCAATATTTCCAATATTTTCACGAGACTTTGTAAAAAAGAAATTTATTTTTCTACATAAATTTCTTTATTCAAATTTTTTTTTTATTAATATAAATAATTTAACAAATCAATTTTGTTAGAAGAAAAAACTTAATTTTAAAAGTCAAGTGGCTCGAAATTAAATTGAAACTAATTATTAAAATTGTTCCCGAAAATTATGCTTTCAACACTCTGAATCTAATTAAAACTAGAAACTAATGCTTTCACTGTAACAATTTACGCCACTTTGAATCATATATTTATCATTTCCCTCTTTAAACTGAAATTGTGTCAAAGAAACAAATATGTATGTATTTTGTAAAGCATAAAAAGTAAAGGAAAATGTTTCTTTCAGATAAAACGAATAAATTGGATTGCCGGTATAAAACGAGATTTATCAGTGCAGTGTAAAGAAGAAAACAATAGAAAAACTTTATCTTTGAATCTGAATGCAACGCTTGACGAAGGGAATTTCACTTTTTTACCTTGGAATATTTCTATTTTCAAAAGAACTACATAAATATAAGGTAAGTGAAGAAGAAAAAAAAAATGTAAACTTGTTGGACAAAATTTGCATTTTAAAAAAAGGGACAAAAATTCAATTCAACAATGAATATTGAAGTATTGTTATCTTGAAAAATAGCTCCTCAGAGGAAAATCACTGGACCTCAAGTTGGGAATTCACATTCTCAAAAAAAAAAAAAAAAAAAAAATCTAGGTCATGTGAGAACATTGGAAAAAAGTAATCGTGCACAATTTACAGCCATTTGAAATTGAAAATCTTTCAATAGTTTTTTCGACAGCAAAAGAAATTTCAAAGCCAAGCGTCAAAAAATTATTGAAAATAAAATTGAAAACAAACAAATTTACTATTTTTTTTCACGAGTTTTAGTATTTTAAGAAATAAATTCCTAAACCTTAAAATATTGAGTCTTTGCAAAATGCATTATTAAAAATGACCCTCGTATTTCTCACATGTACCTATATAATACGCAAACTCGAAAACCACTGCAGGTTATTGAGTGTATATACTTTTCCATTGTTTACTTTCAACATATCCTCAAGCTGTATAAGTTGCATAACTTCATTTCCTTCGAACAAGTCATAAAATCCACCCTCAAAAACTTTATTCTTTTTTTTTTTTTAATTCTTTTGATTTTTCGCTATTAATAATAATTTTTAATTTGTAAATAATATGTCAACATTTTTTTAGTATAATATCAATCCAACCAAATTCAGAAATGGATTATTTAATTTTAATTACAATTTGCAAAAAAAAAATTAATTTTCTAATAGGAGGGAAAATACAGGCCTCGGATTATACGACTTTTTTGACTTATTTTAATAAAATGCGATTTTTTCGACTTTCTTTTACATTCTTTTTTTTAAATTTTTAAACAAAATTCCTTTTTTTTAATTTATAATGCCGATCGTCTTTAGATCTTCTTTATTTCAATAATTTAACAAATTTTTAACAAAAATTCTTCACTAAATTAATTATTTTTGAATAATTTTAATGAAATTCTTCACAAATTCAATTAACTTAAACTATTTTTCAATTAAATTTTTTTATAAAATTTAATAATAATAATAACAATAATAATAATAATTTATTTCATTGTATGTCCTTTTCAAGGACCTTTATAATTTCCTTTTCACTACATATTTGAACTTTTTTTATAAAATTTAATAATTGTTTATAATTTTAAAAAAATTAGCAAATAAAATTATCAAAAAATTTTAATTCAAAATCACTTGACAAAATTTTTAATTCGAATAAATAGCTTAAATTAGACTTGAAAAAATTATAAAAATGGAACTTTAAGAATTTTTTTTTTAGAAATTTGTCCTACTTAAATGAAATTTTGAAAATTTTTCTTACAATTAGTTCGATTCTGAAATATTCGAAATAAATTTTCTTGGTAATATTTTTATAAAATTATTCTCATTACAGAATGAGTAAAAGTTATTTAAAGTTATTTAAAGTAAAATATTAATTAACCAATTTAATTTTGTTAAAATTAAAAAATCTACTTTTTTTGGAATATAAATCGACTTTTTTTGTGTCTTAAAGTCGATCCGAGGCTTGTAAAATATCTAAAATGCGAAAATGGATTTTTGTGATGGTATTTTTTACTATCAATATGATTTTTACAATTAATAAAATATGCAAATAAGTCAAATATATTTATTGTTCTATCTCGTTCATTCATCTGTAGCCTTCGATCTTATTGATTTTTCGCGTCGTCACACCCAATATCCAAACTCAAGCTACTTTACTTCATTTACACGCACGTGATTGTATTCTTGATGACCTTTATTAAATGACCTTTTTCCCATTTTACAATTTATGCGCACATTTTCCATTTTTTTTTTTGGTTTTTTAAATCAAAATTTTTTAATTTTATTCCCCCTTCAATATATATAATTAACTGAACGTAACTGTTAACTAAACTATAATTAACTGAAAATTTATATTTTCAGAAAAATAAACCTAAATAAATGTAGAATTTTTTTTATTTAATAAATTCTCAAAAATTTATAATAATGAAATGATTTGATTTCTGAAATGACATAATGAAAATAATGAAGAGTGATACTCCAAAGGGGTGTTTTTCAAGTGTTTTAATATATATTTCTTTTTTTTTTCGTCAACATGCATTTTAACGTCTCGCGTATTTGCAATTTTGTCTGACAGGTGCTCTTGTGAACCTTAAAGTGCGAAAATGTGTACGCAACGAATGAAAGCCACTCTCTCCCTTTTTTTTTTTTTTTTATAAAGCGTCGCGTTTTCCTACTACCCCACGCGGTGTAAAATGTTCGATGTTATAAAGAACTTGAAAGGAGAGAACTCGCTTTTTTTTTCTTCCTTTATTTTCACCACGTCTCGTAATAAAACTCTTCTCTTATCGCCCTTTTTTCTATACCACATATAGAGGAACTTTGCAATTATTTTTAAGAGGTATTTTCGATATCGATTAAAAAAAAAACCAAAATTTAATTTTCAATTCCCTTTAAAAATAAATTTTTTAAAAAATTTTATTTCATAAATTTATTTAACAATGATAAATTTGTTATTTTTATTCTCAATTCGTTAAAAAAAAAAAATATTTTCGAAACAAATAAATATTTTATGTTTTTTAAACGATACAATTTTTTTTTCTTATGATCGTCAAAGAAAACTTTGATTGATATATTATGGTGAAAGATGAAATCTTTTTTTTCTCATTATGAATGTGAGCACTTTCTCACGAACGTGACGTTTCGAATTATCGTCATAAATGTTTAGTAAAGAGAAACGATAAGCAACACGAGCAAAAAAATTTATTTATTGTCAACCTTGAAAAAATAGAAAAAAAAATATTTTTTTTTAAAAATAATTATAAATATGTACAATATAGATGTTTTTGAATAGTTGAAATGTATATGAGAAAATATTGATCGTTCATACATGCTTCCCATGGCTGGCTGACTAAAGTCTGTTTTGTCTACTGTAGGATTTAGTTCCCTAAAATAATCTTGATTTTTTTTTCTACTTTGATTTTTTTTTCTTTAGAAAAAAGAATTATATTTTTAATTAAACATTAATAAGTAATTTTTAAAAAATAATTAAACATAAATTTAATAAATAATTATTTTTCAGGATAGCCGACGGAAATCAGGAAACAATTTACGGAATTTTGATGATTAGCCAAAAAAGAAATTAAAAAAAATTTCATTAAATATCAGGTAATTTTTTTGTATTTAATTTTATTTATATCAACATTTTTGTAGTGAGAATTTGAATTTAGAAATTTAAAGGAAAAATTAAATTTTGATAATGAAATTTTTGAAATTATTGTAATTTGTAAAAATTATTACTATTGGCATATTAATAGTAAATAAATAGTAATAGTAATAAATATTAAATAACAGTAAAATATTAATTTAATTGTTATTAACATTTATTATTATTACATTGGAAAATAAAATTTATTCGCTTCAAATAGTTGATTACTTTATTATCAAATAAATAATAATTTGTATCAAATAATAATTATTTGTTTCAAATACAGAAATTTATTGATTCAAATAAAATTTATTTAATTCAAATAAAAATTATTTGATTCATTTTTTATTCTCTTTTCTTGTATTGTGATTAAATAAATCGAGTATTTAAATCAAATAAATTTTTTTTTTCAGTTTAGAATTTATAATATTGGAATAATGGAAATTTTTTTAATGTTCAATAATAACTTGGTGAAAATAAATGCAATTTAAGGAAAATAAAACTAAATGAGGGTAAGATTAATGGAAAGTAATCAAAGACCTGAATCAGATCGAGAAAACTAGAACAAGGAGGTAGAAAAAGTTTCTTTAGGGGCGGGGGGGAGGGTTGATTCTCATTGAAAATCCTGAAACGATGCCGAATGATTCTATATTGTATATAGAGTCGTATTTGTTGTTTTAGTATCTTTTCCCTCCCCTATATAATATATAGTGACTCATTTCCGACTTGCCCTTCGACCATTGAATCGTAATAGGTGATGAGCCAAAAAATATAAGATTGCGGAAAAAAAATCCTCCTTAAACGATATTTTATCGTGTCATAACATTAAGAAAAATTTTTCCCAAAAAAAATATTGAATAGACCTTCGGGACTATTTTTCCACTTTTTCTTTTCTCACTACAAGAAAATATTTTTTACCATTTTTTTTAAAAAAATTTAATTTACAAACTAAAAATTATTTACTGTATTTAGTATTTTATATTTTATTTACTATTTAGAAAAAAAAGTAATTTTTAATTAGTGGAGTTTTAATTTGTAATTTTTATTTACAATTTTCAGTAATTATCGATTTTCATGTAATTATAGTGAATTTAATATACGAATATATAACGTTAATTACGTTGGATAATCTTTGAATATTATAAAAAGAAAATTACTATATGACCTGTTTATAACTCTATTCTTAGAAGTATATAGAAAATTTTTCCCTTTTTTTTCAACATTATCGCAATTAACTATGTAAATATTTTAAATTTTTTTGCATTTTCTATTTTTTCCTTTTTAAAATACAATTTGTATTTATAAAATTCCTTTTTATATGACAAAAAACATTCCTTAAAATTTCAGATTGATGAAAAAAAAAAGGAGACACGCACCAGTTTGGCCTTTGCCGAGGGTTTTCTCGAGTCGATAGGGCCCAACATATTGATGAGTCTCCTGGGTATTGGACCCAACAGAGCTTTCTTTACCCTGCTGCATCGTCGTCGAGGACTCCGCCTTATTCGCCAGATTGAATGGACTATATAATAGACCAACGAGGTAAATTTCAGACCTTAATTTTTGTTCTTATTTGTTTTCTCCTCCGCAAGTGAAACCAATTCTTCATCTTTCTTCAAAGTCCGTTGGTCCTCCAACACCGGGAAGACCTTTTTTTTATTCTTGTGACCTTGAAATTTGACCCTGAAATCGTTTCTTTATAATAATGATGTCACTTTCTTAATCGTTCCTTTCTTTTCGTTGGTCGCTTCTTTCGAAATTTTTTCATGTTGCACACCTTCGCGCACAAAACACAATCACTTTGTTGGAAAAAAAAAATGATGATTCCTCAATATAAGAATTGATTTGAATCATTTAAAAAAAAAATAAATAAATTTGAAAATTAATTATTTTATTGGCATTTTACAACTTTGAGCAGCACTTGTCGACGAGACATACACGAGAGAGATTATCAAGTTGCCCACGTTGGGCGCCATTGCGAGACGAATTTCTGAGGATCTCCGGGGGTTGGTCGGGGGTGGAAAAGAAGTAAAACGATTCGTTTTTCTCCCGAGCACAGACACACACCGGGTCAGGGACAATTTTTTTTTTTTTCGCTCACTGAGAAAGAAGAGAGAAATAACGACACAAGGGAGAAACTTTTATTTTTTATATTTTAAGTCAAATTGTTTTCATATTTAGAAAGAAGAAAGGCAATTTTTTTTTTTTTGGTGACTTGGTGTTCTTTCACTCCTTTTTTATTTTCTGTTACAATCGCGCCCCTAACGCACGGATGTAGGAGCCACGGCGCTCCCAGTTCGATTATCGTAGTGGATGAGGTGCGTGCGCATGCACCAACCCTCTTTTTCCACTCTGGTGAAACACTACTACTGGGAAAGACCCTGAGGTTAAAAAGAGAGAGAGAGAGAGAGCGCCGGTATACGGTGGTTCGAATCCAGGATGATATTGATAAGCACAAAATCCAATGGATTTTGTGGTTTGTGTCTATTCTGCCCGGCAAAAGAGTGAAAATTATTTAAATTAATTTATTGTTTGTTTATTTTATTTATAATTATTTTTTTCGTTACAAATCATTTACAAATAAATTCTATGCTTGAAAATTGGTAACGAATTGTTTCATTATTTTTTTTTGACAATTGGAACAGGAAAGATTCAAAAATCGGTTTCCTCATCATTAAATCTATAAATGAATATGAAAAATTGTTTTTTTTTAAATTATTACAAATGCCATAAAAAAAAAATTACCGTTTTTGACAAATTAAATACAAATTTTTATTCTGATTAAATCCAATATAATCAAAAATTTTTTTTACTAATACAATGAAAATTAAGATTAATATCTAAAATAATTCTAGAAAATAAATTGCACGCTGGAAAATTCTACACAATTAAATCTGTACAAGAAAATTGTAATAAAAATTGAAAAACAAACTTTTTTTTTAATTTTCAAATTCTATACAATAAAATTCTAAACGAAAAAGTAATTTTTTAGATCCTACATTTGATATAGTAAATATTTTTTTCGTTTCAATTATTTTTATAATATTAATAGTTTGCAAAAAAAAAAATTTCCAATTTTTATTAGAATTTTCTTGTGCAAATTAAATCGCGTACGTTTTTCCAGGGGGGAATTTATTTTATAGAATTTTATTATGTAATTTAATAATTTAATTATTTATTTATAATTTTGTTTATTATTTCTGAATTAATATTTTTTGTATCCTCTTTTTGGATAAATGAATCTATAAATGAATATGAAAAATTGTTTTTTTTTTAAATTATTACAAATGCCATAAAAAAAAAAATTACCGTTTTTGACAAATTAAATACAAATTTTTATTCTGATTAAATCCAATATAATCAAAAAATTTTTTTACTAATACAATGAAAATTAAAATTAATATCTAAAATAATTCTAGAAAATAAATTGCACGCTGGAAAATTCTACACGATTAAATCTGTACAAGAAAATTGTAATAAAAATTGAAAAACAAATTTTTTTTTTAATTTTCAAATTCTATACAATAAAATTCTAAACGAAAAAGTAATTTTTTAAATCCTACATTTGATATAGTAAATCTTTTTTTCGTTTCAATTATTTTTATAATATTAATAGTTTGCAAAAAAAAAATTTCCAATTTTTATTAGAATTTTTTTGTGCAAATTAAATCGCGTACATTTTTCCAGGGAGGAATTTATTTTATAGAATTTTATTATGTAATTTAATAATTTAATTATTTATTTATAATTTTGTTTATTATTTCTGAATTAATATTTTTTGTATCCTTTTTTTGGATAAATGAATCTATAAATGAATATGAAAAATTGTTTTTTTTTTAAATTATTACAAATGCCATAAAAAAAAAAATTACCGTTTTTGACAAATTAAATACAAATTTTTATTCTGATTAAATCCAATATAATCAAAAAATTTTTTTACTAATACAATGAAAATTAAAATTAATATCTAAAATAATTCTAGAAAATAAATTGCACGCTGGAAAATTCTACACGATTAAATCTGTACAAGAAAATTGTAATAAAAATTGAAAAACAAATTTTTTTTTTAATTTTCAAATTCTATACAATAAAATTCTAAACGAAAAAGTAATTTTTTAAATCCTACATTTGATATAGTAAATCTTTTTTTCGTTTCAATTATTTTTATAATATTAATAGTTTGCAAAAAAAAAATTTCCAATTTTTATTAGAATTTTTTTGTGCAAATTAAATCGCGTACATTTTTCCAGGGAGGAATTTATTTTATAGAATTTTATTATGTAATTTAATAATTTAATTATTTATTTATAATTTTGTTTATTATTTCTGAATTAATATTTTTTGTATCCTTTTTTTGGATAAATGAATCTATAAATGAATATGAAAAATTGTTTTTTTTAATATTACAAATGCCATAAAAAAAAATTATCGTTTTTGACAAATTAAATACAAATTTTTATTCTGATTAAATCCAATATAATCAAAAAAATTTTTTACTAATACAATGAAATAAATAAATTATTAAGATTTATATCTAAAATAATTCTAGAAAATAAATTGCACGCTCGAAAATTCTACACAATTAAATCTGTACAAGAAAATTGTAATAAAAATTGAAAAACAAACTTTTTTTTTAATTTTCAAATTCTATACAATAAAATTCTAAACGAAAAAGTAATTTTTTAGATTCTACATTTGATATAGTAAATCTTTTTTTCGTTTCAATTATTTTTATAATATTAATAGTTTGCAAAAAAAAAAAAAATTTCCAATTTTTATTAGAATTTTCTTGTGCAGATTAAATCGCGTAAGTTTTTCCAGGGAGGAATTTATTTTATAGAATTTTATTATGTAATTTAATAATTTAATTATTTATTTAGTATATATTAATTAATTTTCTCTTATATTTTATTGTGTAGAATTTTTTATGAAATTTATTTTATAAAATTATATTAATATAATATTTATTTAGAATTTTAATTAATTTGCTTTTTAATTTTATTGTTGTAGAATTCTTTCGCGATTAACGGTGTAAAGTTTTTGCCTGTTGTACAATTTACTGTGTAATATTTTATTTTGTGGTATTTAATTATGTTGAGTAAAATTTGCATTTTAATTTTATTTTACTTTATATGCTTGTGTAGAATTTTTTTATCTAAAATTAATTGTGCACTATTTTCAAATGTAGCAGTTTATTTGTAAATTGTACCGCCCCATTTTTTTTTTCGTTATTGAAATTTGTCAAAATCGCAATCGATTATTTTCGAAAAATTGATTATTTTTTTTAATTGCATATATACTTTCAATTATTTGATTGGATAACTGAAAATACAATTATTTGATTGGATAATTGAAAATACAATTATTTGATTCAATGAAATCGATAAAGTAAATTCAATTTTTGATTTAATACAATTGAAGATAAATAATTATTTGATTCAATACAATTAAAGATAAATAATTTTTCGATTCAATACAATTGAAGGTAATTTTAATTATTAATCTTAAAAAACTAGTATGTAAATCTATTAATTCAAAAAAAAAAAAATTCAAATCTCTTCGTCCGTCTTGACCTGAAAATAAAAATCACGGACGATATCGAGGGTTGGTGCATTGAAACATTCGGAACAAAAATTCTCGCGCGACATTATTAGAAAGAGATTTAGAAACTTGATATCAAGGACTTACAGATTTTCTATTATTCGAGACACAACAAAAAAAAAAGCCGACAAAAAATTATTAACTCCCTCGTTTAATAAATTTTTAAATCCCTTCTGATTCCCCTCGATTTTCTCCTATTGAAAATCTTTTATTACTCTCGATATTATATTGATTCCCATTATTCTTTCTTTTTAATTGTTTTTCTTAAAATTTATTTTTATTCTTTTTTTTTAATTTCATAAATTCGGAAAATAATTTTTTTTCGTCTATTTTAAAAATAATTAATTTTTCTTTCAGAATTTTTGCTGATCGGAGGTTTACTTGAATTTTTCATTTAGTCTTGATTCACCAATAAAAAATTTGCACTCTGAATGTGAGAATTTCGTTATTGAAATATATATATATTAATTTTTGGAAAATATTCAATGAATGATGAAAATGAAATTTGTCAAGGGTTTGATGATGAATTTGATTCTAAAGAAGCGTGAGTATTAATATGCAAGGAAATATGATAGTTGCGGGGAAATCTTTAGAACACACCCGTTATAGAGAGAGAGTATGAATGCAATATATATATATCGAGAGAGAGAGAGAGAGAAAGAGAGGGACAACAGTTGGTGGCATAAAAGAGGAGGGTTGAGGAAAATCGATAGCTATATAAACTATAGAGCCAAAAAGGAAATGCTTCTTACATCCGCTTTACCCGTACTCATTGTACAAAAGTCACTGATAGAGAAGGACAGAAAGAGAGAATCGAAGAGAACTCAGAGGGACTTAGCCAAATGTAAATGTTGCTCGTTTCCAGGATAAATTCCAACCAACTTTCTTATCTACTTATCACATGGGTCTAGTTTAAAAAATTTTTAATATTAAAAATTTTTTTTATTTAAATAAATTAAAAAATTACTAAAATTTAGATTTACAAACGGATAATACAAAGTTTAAATTAATTATTTCTAATTAAATTATAGAAAAATAAAACAATTTAATAATTAAATTTTTCAAATTTAAAAAATTAATTTCAGTAAAAAAGCAAGATTAAAAATTTTTCATTGTTAGGGGTAAAAGAAAATCGTTATATATATATTTTTTTTTTAGATTATAAAGCGCGAAAGAAAGTGGCCTTCATTTCTGTTAACGAGAAAAAATCGCGCACCAAATATGGGACAGCTGACGTAATCTTAATTTTCATTAAATGGCATTGTGTCAAGCTCCAGAATTCAGTAATTTTTTTCTTTTCTTTTTTATATTTCAATTTTTTTTTCTTTTTTCTTTAAAACAAGATGGTTTTCAGTCTATAATATGGAGAACTAATATTATAAGGCTTCCTTAAATGACACGAGCTGACGTGTCTCACGATCATAAAAAGCGTGTAGTGCCTCAATAATCTTTCTTGTTAAACAAATCTCTTGAGCAACTTTTAAATTAAACCATTGTAAAGAAAAATTTTTAATTAAAACTTTCGTTTTTTTTATAAGCTTTAATTATTTTTAATTTCTTTTTTTCTTTTTAATTTTCTGAAACTTAATGATATTATTAAGAGTATTTATGAAAAAAAAAAAAATAAATTCAATAGAGTTCTCTTTTCTATTAAATCTTGGGCAATGATCGCTTGTTGTATAATCTAATGAATTTATTATCAGAACGATCTCGCTGAATAATGCAGATGAATACGTCTTTTAATCGAACGGATTTTAAATGGGAATTAATCATTTTAATTTAGCTTTTAATTTTAAGCCACGACTTTTGTAAATATTTATTTTATTTTTCATTATTTTAATAATTCAAATTTGTTTTGTTCATTTATTTTGTTAATTATTACACTATTATTTACTAATATTATGGATAATATCTGATTTATTAAATTTCGATTTAATAAAAGTATGTAATATTGAAGAATAAATTATTTTTCACTCAAGTGATTGATTAGAATTTTTTATTTGCAGAAATAAAAATAGAGAGAGAGAGCGTTTTCAAATGTAAATCAGGAAAAAGGGAATCGATTCCGATGGCACATCAAAATCAGTGATTGAGAATTTTTTTTCTCCATGAACTTGATTGCATATATGCTACAGATTCTCCAGGCGCTTTTCATATCTTAATGGCGTTAAGGAAAAAGGAGTAATAAAATGTGAGTATTTCTTAAAATTATACCTTTTCATTCACTATCTTTGATTTTTCATAATAATGATAATAATAACAATAATAAATTGAAATATATTTTTGATTCGTTTTTACTCGCGCGAGAGAAAATTCACTTTAGCGGTTTTTTTTTCTCAATAAATAATATGAATGAAACATTTTTTTAGAAAATTATTTTTTTATTATTATTTTATTATTTTTATTATATTATTATTATTATTGTGTATTTTAATAGTTAAAGTTTATATATTTTTCACTCAAATCTAGAAAACATAAAAAAAAAAAATAGTAACTGCTGAGTAGTTAAAGGTAATTTTTCTGATGTATTATTTTATTACGCGAAATAAAATTCTTTACGATTTGCTCACTTCGAGACTTGAAGAATTAAATACTTTTTTCTTTAAAACGTTTTTTTTTTTATTTTTTTTATTTTATCTATGATCAATTTTCTATTTATTGAAAATTTTGTAGTAAATATTTTGTCACTCTTGGAAAAGTTTTTGAAATTTTTTTTTTTAGTGTTTTAAACTCTTTTTTCTTTTTTTTTCTGTAGGACTGAAAAACACTTGCCGGAAAAAAGACTTGTTTTATTGTCTTGCGTTCTCATTGGATTTTCTTAGTAGGAAACTTTTTTCATTTAAGTTGTGCTTTGCAGGGTTCAATGTTGGATGCAAGGGCGCTTTATGATTCAGACTAAAGCTGTTGGTGTACGAAAGTTTCAAGTGCGAGGACCGGTAATACGTAAAAAAAAAAGGGGAGGCCTCAAGTGTTAACATTGCTCGAGCGATGTAACACTCATCACACAAATCTTCTTTTTTCCTTTTCTCTCATGGATTCATCCAACTGGATTTTCCACTATTGCGCTTTGGCAAAAAAAAAAGCAAGTGAAGTACTTCATTCATCTCTTCATAAAGCTAAATAATTTTCCAAAAGGTACAAAAATAATAATTATTTTTTTTTAGAAAATTTATTAGAATTTTCTTTTTGTTATATTACAATTTCAATTTGATAATTTATAATATTTTAAAAATTATTTAATAAATTAATTTAAATGTAAAATAATATTTTCTCTTTAAAAGAAAGAATGATTGATGAAAATTGTTTTAAACCCTAAATTTGAATTTGATGATATTTCAGCTTGGGCGTTACTGTTGTGTGGAAATTTTAATATTTTAACCATGAAGAGAACGAGCGAAGGGTTGTGAGAGGAAAATAAAGAAAGAAAGAAAAAAAAAAAGGGTGACTGGGTCCCTTAACTACACAAGTTGCGGTATCCCGGAGGGAAGTACTCACAATTAACGCGGTAAGTCTGCAAGAAAATAGTAGAGGGGAAGGGGTTCGAATATTTGTCGGGGATGAATTTCTTCCACCACGAGCCCGGAAGCTTAGTCATCGTTTGTCCATTGTCACCATAAGTGCACTGCCATGTAAAACCAAAAAACGAGACTTGAATACAATATTTGAACCCCCGCTTTCCAATAATATGCGTCATTTTATCTCAATCATCTAAAATCGATTGCGAGAAAATAGTTTCTTTTTTTTTTTTCATTCACAAATTTGCAAATTAATCAAATTAATTTATGAGAGGTTGAGGAAAAATATAGTTTTGCAAATAAATTGTTTAAATGAAGATTCGAAATCAAGAATTACCTTTGACGGTAAGATTTTGATTAAATTAATAGTCCCTCTAATTATCATAATTACTTAAATGATCTCTTGCACTGCACATATATACACACGGCAAATACCGCGTTGCTAAAGAATGTTAAGCACCCTTCGACGAACTGATCGCGCGCGTTTGCAATGTAATTAATTAAAGCACAAAATCGTGATTATACTCTTGAATCTTAAAGAAATTTTTTTAAAAAAAAAAAAGTAAAATTAAAACGCACGGCAATGCGAATTATATGTTTTTGCAATTTTTATCAAAAAAAAAAACATTTTTTATTTATATATTACTTAATCCTCAGCGCGTATCGATTTTTTCATTATAATCCTTCTTTAGAGAACGATTTCATATATTTAATACTTTCGATATTGACCGTGAAAAATTAAATTCAAATTTATTATTCAATTCTACTTTTAGGCCTCGGTTCGACTTTAAGATGCAAAAAAAGTTGATTTAAATTTCAAAAAAGAGACGATTTTTTTATTTGAATTAAATTTAATTAGAAAACTCAGAGAAATGGTATATTTGTTTCAGAGCCAACCAATTCATTTATTTGTTGCAAATAAATTTTATTTCATTTTTAAAAAAATTTATTTTGAGCCAAAGAAAAAATTTATGACAAATAAAATTTTTATTTACGCCAAATAAATAAGTCAATAAGCTCTGAGACAAATATACGTTTATTTAACTCAAATATATTTTATTTGGTTCAACGTTCAAATAAATCATTTCTCTCGATGTAGATATTTTATTCTAAAAAAAAAAAATTCTGAAAACAATTCAATTTTAGAGTTTTGAATTGAAACTTTTTTTTTAAAAAAATTGAATTTTTTAAAGAAATGTTAAAATTATTTTAAAATAATTGAACTTTGGAAGAGTTATACTAGTTGTAATTATTAAATTTCAAAAAGTTTTAAATGCAAAATTTTAAAAGGTTTTAAATTAAAATTTTTCAAAATAATTGAATTCAAGTGATTTTGAATTAGAATTTTTTGATTATTTTTGTTGCTGAATAATTTATTAAAAATTAAAAATAAAAATTGTATTTAAAAATTTTTTTATTGAAAAATACTTTCAAATAATTAAATTTTTGAAGAATATTTTTAAAATAATTGAAATTTTGAAATAATTGTAATTGAAATTACCAAAATTTCAAAAAGTTTTAGATGGAAAAATTTAAAAAAAATGAAATAAAATGATTTTTTTATATTTATTTTTAAATATTTTGCCAATATTGAAATCCATTAATTTTCCCGAAAATATTGAATTTTGAACTTTTGGAATATAGTAAAATGTCGATATATGGATTTGCGGAACACACGATTGGTACGGTGCGGAAAATGAGAAAACAAGGGGTGAAATGAAACGTCGCGTGTAATTAACGTATAGAAAAGTAAAGAGGGACGAATTGTATACACCCTCACCCTCTATTTTCGTTTTTGTACACAGTCACGTGTCATCAAAATTTTAAAAAATAACCAAATTTACATTAACTACCACCAAAAAGTGCGCATTTAAATTTAACTTGAATTTCTTTTATCTTTTTTTTTTTTTTACTCATTTTGATATTTCAAAATTTTAACAAAAAATTAAAAACTTCATCATCAAAATAAAATTTTATTTCAACATTTTTCTGGGTAATCAAAAAATAGAAATTTAATTTTTTTTTGACATTTTTGGAAAATTTGCATTTGAAAAATAATTTTTTAACGATACAAAAATCACATTTATTTGAAATTAAAAGGATATCAAAATATGGAATATATTTAAAAAGTGAAATCCACTTGCGCTTACCTTTCACTTTTTAACCCAGTTCCCATTGTCAGACGGTGACTGACCGATTCCACTTGTCGTAGTTCCACTCCTTGTGGAAATTCCTCTCAACGGAAGCTTAATGACGTGTATTTCTTATTTTTATTTTTATCAAAATTTGTTACATCCTGTTATTATCGAGTTTTTCTTGACAAAAAAAAAAAATGAAATTCCTTCTACTTTGGACGTTAAATGTACAATTTTTCGAAATTCTATATCAATTCCAAGTAATTGAGATGAAAAAAAAAAAATCTCAAGGTTTGATTTACCACCAAAGCCATTAATCATTTTTACAAACAGCTTCCGATGACATTTTATAGGAAATAAATTCTCGTTATTCGAAATAGTTTATTCAATAATTGAATTTGTTCGACATTTTCTCTTTTTTGTAATAAAAACAATTGAATTTTTCATAAAACAAAAAAAGTGTTAATAAAATATTTTGAATTACTGTTAGTAAAATTAAAAATATTCCCAATTTAATTTTTTCACAATATGAAAAGTCAATTTTTTATATATAAAACAAAAAAAAAATTGTTAATTTTGAATTACTGTTAGTAAAATTAAAAAAAATTTCCAATTTTTCATTAATTGATTCTTTATTTGAAAATAAAAACAAAAATTTCGTAAGATTTCATTGACAAATTAGCTACGAAATCTTTTAAAGAGACGAGAAGTGAAGAGAGTGTATTAACACTCTCTTCACTCTACTACTGTGATTCAAGACTCAGCATCTGAGTCGACTTCGATTATTCGTCAGTCACTTTCAAGATCCCGCGAATTGAACTTTTCCACATATAACTTTTATATAATATTGTTTATTATGACTACTTAGTGCCGCGAAAAAATTTTTTTTTTATTTTAACATCTTTATAAATATAGTGAGTTGTCATGCACACGAAGGATTAATATTTTTATTATTAAAAAAAATTAAACTTTTTTTTTTAAATTAGAAAAACAAAAATGTTTATTAAAGTGATTTGTATTATGGTGTTTGTGTGTCTTGCGTCAGAGACCTTCGCTAAACCCACGATTTACAAACGCAATGAGGATAATATTTATGAACCAGGTAATTTATGAATATTTTTTTTAAATTTTTATTTTACATTCTTTCAAAATTTAAGAAAGAATTACTTTTTATTTATAATTATTTAATAATTAGTAAAAATTCTTACTACTGTGAATTAGTAACTCACTTTTAATTATTAAAAAAATAAAATAAATAATATTTAATAATAAATTATTTAAAAAATAACATTATATACTTTCAGCCGCTTTCTTTAAGTCTATTTTTTTTTCTTTTTTTTTTTAATGTGAGAAAAATATTTTTTTTAATTTCAAGCCAATAATTGAGTTTTATTAATCGTTTTACCAACGATTTCCACAGGAAGACTTTCTTCGTTTCGTATTTCTTATATATTTTTGTAATAAATCCACAAAGTCGGTTGCTTTCACTATTTGAGAAAAAAAAATAAAATCATTTTCAAAAGAAAATTAGATTTTTTGATATTTGACTTCAAATAACTAATTAAAATCTATTTAACAGATAAAATATTAGTAATTAGCTTTTTTAGAAATAATTACAAAAGAAAATCGCCATATAGAGCAAAGAATTTTTTTTTTTTTCAAATATAATTCGTATTGACAGGTGGGTTTATAACGGGATGATGATGTCAAGTTGCGTAGGTTGCGATTATAGCAACGTGATTTCAAGTGCGCGTGATGCTGGCCCTGTCGTTTAAACGACTGCTAATAAGGACTTGAGAAATGATTCCTGGAAAGAGAATTGCACCAGAATCCCACAGAAGCGAGGCAAACGATTAATTTATTATTTTTTGTTTTTTTTTTTTTATTTCAAAGACCATCATAAAGTCATTTGTGAATGCCTAGCACTCAAGAGAATCAGGGAAATATACATATAATGAATGCGCATAAAAGTACAAGTGCTTTGAATAATTTCTCTTTATGGAAATGGATCTTTTCAATTGAGGATTATAGCATAATTTTATAAAAATAATGATTTGACTTTGAGTGCAATTTCATTTAGAATTCCTCTTTTTTTTTGTCATTGAATTTACATAAAAAGAATTTTTTTCTTTCAAATATTTGGTAAACAAAAAATTGTTTTAAAATTCTTTTCATCAATAGATTGAAAATAAATAAAAAAAAAAACAAAATCGAATATAATTTTTGTTTTTGCAGTAATGGTGCCAGTTTCGTCGACGGTAATACCATTACCAGTCTACAAGGTTGGATATGGATTCGGCTTTATTTCGAAGGACAAAAAATCTCAAGCATTATTTAAACCAGATGATGTTAAATTAATCACAGCAAAAAGTGAGGAAAAAGTTCTAATTATTCTTTTAAATTTTTTATTTTTAAAAAATTGAATTTTCTTTATATTTTACAGTGAAGAACATTGAAGATTCAAAGTCGTGAAGAAATGATAAAATATCAACTTGCCGTATTTGCCTCATGACCTCATTACAATCATGATGTGATTTGTCAGAAAAATCTGTATTCTATACCTACTAATTTTTGAAAAATCCTTTTTAAAAAAAAACTAATAAGCGAAATTTAAAAAAAAAATATTTCTTTTTAAAACATTTTGATATTTTAATATTATTTGTAATTATCTTTTAATTTCAATATTTTATTAGTACAAATTCAGTTTTCCAGCTACACACCAAAAAAAAGATTAGCTTGAAAGTAAACTTGTAAATTTTTTTTTTGATAAACTTGTAGATATAAAAGATTATTTTTTTATATAAGACTATTTGTTTTAATGAAAAAAAAAAATTTGCGGAAATTATATTTCTGCATTTTATTGACAAAATGATCACTATGTTAATGTAAATTGAAAAATAAAAAAATAAACTGCTTAATACTGTTTCATTCTATGTTGTGTCCATATTTTGTTCCGCTAAAAAGAAAATAATTTTGAAAATTTCTATTTGTTAATTAAGTACAAAAAAAAAAAAATACTTACACATTTCATTAAACATGAAATCATCCTGATATTCTTTTAAGAATTGTGTCGATCTATGTTCGTCAACAAATAAGGAATAAACTCGCTTCACATCTTCGATACCAACCTAAATTTTCGAAAAAAAAGATGAAAAATTTAATTATGCTCGAATAAATAGAAAACAAATAGTTAATTTAAAAAAATACCTCAGTGCTTTTTCTTTTGCGACTAACGAGCGATGCTGTTGTAATTAATTGAATGGCATATCTCAAAGAAGTTTCCAAAGCAATGCGTGTAAGTACCAATAAAGCATCGTCAGTCATTTCACAATCTTCCTCTTCGCATCTAATTTTCAAAATTTCTTTCAATTCTTTTTCATCGTACGGTTTTGTTGGAACAATAATCATTCGATCCAATAAATCAATTGGCATTCCATGAGCACTTTTATAATAAGTTCCTCTAATTCTCGTAATACCTGTAGAAAATTTTTTTTTATTTTTTAAATAGTGTTTTTTTTTATTTAAAATACTTTTTTTTTTTTTTAATATTTACCTCGATTTGTAGCCATAATAACAACGGGAGCCATATCGTTTTCAAGGGCACGATTTAAAAATGAAAAACACTCAATATCGAGCATGTGAACTTCATCAATGAAAAGAACACCTGGTACAATTTCCGCTTTACCCTCCTCTCGCCATTCGGAAATTTTTCCATTTATTTGTTCTCTAACTTCGGATTTAATTTCACCAGTGTCACCAGAAAAAAGAGCGAGAAAACCATGTGTTCTACTATTTATAACATCAATCTCATGAAGACTAACTGTATGAACGACTTCTTTACGTTTTTGTAATTCACCCTCGGGACATTGAACAAATCGTGTTTGTGCACCAGTTGCGTCATAATCACGAGCTCTTGTAAAAGAGCGTCCGAGTCTATTTATTTTGCCCGTTGCTTTGTCTATCGTTATAACATCACCGGCTTGAACCTTCAAAAAAAAAAAATATTACAAAATTACCAAAAAAAATTATATAATAATAAAATGCTTGGTCTGTCCTTCTGTCCTAACTTGAAGTTGGTCTTTTATGATTTCACGTGTTTTTTGAATAGTAAATCTTATGTCGTGTCAAATTTATGTCAAATTAAACTTGAAAATTTTAGAAATAATTAAATTTCAAAAGATATTGTTAATTTTCAAACAATAATAAAATTTTACAGAAATAAAACTAATTTATCAAAAAAATTTTTGGAAATCATTTTTTAAATTTAATTGAATTTTCAAAAGATTTAAAATTAAGATTTTAGAAATTAATTGAACTTCAAGTGATTTTAATTAAAATTTTATATGATTTCACTAAAAAATTTATTAGAAATTACATACAAAATACAATAATTTGATAATCATTTTTAATTGAAAAATGGTTTCAGATAGTTGAATTTTCAAAGAATATTATAAAAATATTTAAAAATAATTGAATTCCCTTAGAGTTATAATTGAAATTATTAAATTTCAAAAAAAAAAATTTTTCGATGGAAAATTTTAGAAATAATCAAATTTTAAATGCTTTTAAATTCAAATTATTGAAAATTCAATTAATATTGAATTCAAATTTTTTAGAATAATTAAATTTTCTTTAATTTTGATTTGAAATTTCGGAAAATAATTAAATTTCAATTAAAATTTTGGATAATAATTCATTTTTAGTTGATTTTTTTTTTAAACTACGAAAATAATTGAATTTTAAAAGATTTTGAATTAAAAATTTGGAAAGTAATTAAATTTTCTTTGATTTTGAATTAAAATTTTGGGAAATAATTGAATTTTAGTTGATTTTGGAAAATATTTGAATTTTTGTTAATTTTCAATAGAAAAATTTGGAAAATATTTGAATTTTATTTGATTTTAAATTAAAATTTCGGATAATAATTGAATTTTATGTGATTTTAAATTGAAAATTTGGAAAATAATTGAATTTTAAAAGATTTTAAATTAAAAATTTGGAAAATAATTGAATTGTCTTGGATTTTGAATTGAAATTTTGGAAAATAATTAAATTTCAATTACAATTTTAAATAATAATTCAATTTTAGTTGATTTTTGATAATTAATTTTGAAATGAAATTTTAGAAAATAATTTTATTTTATTTGAATTTAAATTGAAAATTTGGAAAATAAGTGAATTTTAGTTGATTTTGAATGGAAATTTTGGGTAATAATTGAATTTCATTTGATTTTAAATTGAAAATTTGAAAAATAATTGAATTTTAAAAGACTTTGAATTTAAAATTTAATAATTTAATAATTAATAATCTGAGGCCTATAAACATATAATTTTTATTTTTATCATTTAATGTGGAATAATATTCTAATAAATTAAATTATTATTGATAATATTAATCTTTAATTTCTTTATAACAAACAATTAAATAACCAATTTGTCGCGATTGCGCGCGTTTAATTTTGGTAGTAAATAAATAAATAAATAAATTTCTACAAAAATTACCTTTTCTTTCATTAGACTGTCAATCATTTTATTTCCCAAATCATAAATTGTTTCCATTTCTGTTGTTTTTAATGTGAGTTTACCAACTTTTGCACCAACTCCCGTTGCCGGTCTATCAACTTGAATTTCAACGACTTCACCTTCAATTATTTCAGTTTCCTCTTTAATTCTCACGCCAATTGATTTGCGAAATGCCTGCGTTAATGCTTCGGTTTTACTCATTTCGAGTGAATAAATTTCTGAACCTGCCATTGATGTGAAAGGCGTATCCTGACCAAGAGCTTGTGCAAGACCCATGGCAATTGCAGTTTTACCTGTACCCGGTTGTCCGGCTAATAAAATTGCTCGACCCGCTATTTTACCATCTTTAATCATTTCTAAAATAAGACCCGTGGCTCTACGTGCCATAAGCTGACCCACCATTCCCTGCGACACCTTTTTTTTAAAAAATTATATTAAAAATTATTTTCATAAAATAAATTCATTAATTAAAAAAATATTAATAATTTTATACTCACATTTCGAGCTTCTAAACAATCATCCAAACCCAAACCTCTTATATGTGAATGAGCACCAATTCTTTCAATTCTCGTAATTTCGCGAACTTCTCGCACTTTTGCTGCAGCGACAGTCTGAAATTATTGTTTAAAATTATTAAAACTAATTTTTCATATTATGCGATTAAGCATTTCAAAAAAGAGAGGTTATGTTCGATTTGTTTGATCGATATAAAATAATTCTCTTTTTACGAAATATATAAACCAACTCTATAAATTAAATATTAAAACAATATTAACAATTAACGTTTGAATTAATTAAGTTCCGTATTAATTAACAAAATTGAAAAAAAAGTTTAAAGGTTATGTTACAAAAATTACTATATTTTTTTCCAAAACGTAATTTCTTCAAAAACTTTCTTTTTTTTACACAAAATAAACTTTATGGAAAAATACTTACTGCCATTTTTTTCACTCTTTTTTCATACAAATTATTCTAAAATAATCGCCGGCTTAAAAAATGCGTTATCGAAAAAAAAGAGGACAAACTGTTATTTTTCATAAAGCGCATGCGTTATCTGGCGTCGCGACTTAAACGACGTGCAACGACAATAAGATGAATTAAAAAAGAAGATGTCACACACAAACAACAATCAACATACACAAATATATTAATATTCAATACACATATGTGTGTGCACTGTCTACCCGGCACACACGTGTCTAACGTTGAAAGAAAGTGCAGTAGTTTAACACAAGTTGTTAGTGTTAATTAAATCAAATTTTCTAAATTTAAATAAAAATAAATATTTTACATTTGTGAGAAAAATGAAAGCAAGATATTTTCATTGAAAAAAATATATTCCTTTTTATTTTTGGAGTAAGATCTTAACTGAAATTGGGATTCGTTTGACCTTTACTGACTTGGTTGACCTTCAACATTTACCCTGAAATAAAAAACTTTCATTCACTTCTCTATATCTACTTCAAAAAAAAAAGGTAAATTTTTGTTTTAAGAATCAAGTGTAGAAAAATCGAATTTTTTCCTTTTTTTATAAATTTTTTTTCTTAAAAATTCACTTAGTAACTGTTCAAAGGTTCAGAGATTATCATTATTTTGATTACAATCATTAGAGATCATTTTAATTTTTTATAGAAGAGATTTATATTTTTCATTAGAACATTTTTTATTTTCAATATTTTCGAATTAGTTCTGTAATTTAAATTTTAGAAATCAGAAACAATTTTTTGGTTTAGAATAATTAAAATTAGGAATTTTTATTTTTTTCTCAGTAAAGCACCAAAATGTCGAGTAGGGAACGAGCATCACGACGATTTTATCGTCTAGACAGTACAAATGATCTTTTGGGTAATATGGATCGGGGTCAAACGGCTCAAATTGAAAATCGATGGAATTTTGAAGTTTCTTGGGAAGCTGCAAATAAAGGTAAACAAAAAAATTCAATTTTCAAATTAATTTTTCAAATTTTTAATTTTAATTTCATTTTTTTTTCCTTACAGTTGGAGGAATTTATACTGTTATTAGATCAAAGGCTTATGTTTCCACCGAAGAAATGGGTGATCAATATATTTTAATGGGTCCCTATAAAGAAGCATGTGCAAGAACTGAAGTTGAAGAAATAGATTTTCCTTCAAATAGTCCATTGAACAAGGCAGTTCAAATTATGCGAGATCAAGGCTTTAAGGTATTTTTTTTTTCGCCTTTAAAATATATTTTTTTTCTTATTGAATTTTTCCTGTCAGTAGGAAGTGTTTTTCTTTTTTACCTTGGCAATGATACGTATTAGCGCAATGTAAAATTTTATTGGCGTTACTCCAAAGCGTTTGAGAAATTTTAATTCAGGGTCAGGTTCACTTAAAGAGATCAAAACAAAAATTTGTTTTTTTTTTATAATTGTGGGACACTTTTTTCAAAATTACCTTCCACGAAGATTTTTTCTTCCAATATTACTTGGACCAATAAAAAATTTTCCCAAATAAAAGTTTGTACAATATTTTTTTTTATTTAAAACTATTTTAAAATCAGTAAATTATCAAAGAAACTAGCAAAATTAAACGGGCGCAAGCGCCCCAAATTGAGTATTTAATTGTTTGTTATAAAGAAATTAAAGATTAATATTATCAATAATAATTTAATTTATTAGAATATTGTTACATATTAAATGATAATAATGAAAATTATAGGTTTACAGGTCTCGGATTATACGACTTTTTCCGACTTTTTTCATAAATACGACTTTTATCGACTTCTTTTAATAAAATGCGACATTTTTTTTTTACATTTGAAAAAAAATGTAAATAAAATACATTTTTTTAGTATGAAATGTAGATCTTCTTCAGATCTTCTTCAATTCAATTATTTAACAAATTTTCAACTAAGATGATTCTTCACTAAATTAATTATTTTTAATAATTTTAATGAAATACATCACAAATTCAATTATATCAAAATTATTTTTCAATTAAAATTTTTATGAAATTTAACAATTGTTTATAATTAAAAAAAAAAAATATCACAATAAAATTGAATTATTTTTTAAAAATTTCAATTCAAAATAAACTGAAATTCAATTATTACCCGAAATTTTAATTCAAAATCAATTAAAAATCCAATAATTATCCAAAATTTTCAATTTAATATTTAATTATTTACCAAGTTTTCAATTTAAAATGAAATAAAATTCAATTATTTTCTAAAATTTCTATTCAAAATTAATTATTCAAATTTTCAATCAAAAATGAACTTCAATTAAATATTTATCCAAAATTTCAATTAAAATTCAATTATTTCCCAAAATTTTCAATTCAATTATTACCCGAAATTTTAATTAAAAATCAATTAAAAATCCAATAATTATCCAAAATTTTCAATTTAAAATTTAATTATTTACCAACTTTTCAATTTAAAATGAAATAAAATTCAATTATTTTCTAAAATTTCTATTCAAAATTAATTATTCAAATTTTCAATCAAAAATGAACTTCAATTAAATATTTATCCAAAATTTCAATTAAAATTCAAATTTTTCCCAAAATTTTCAATTCAAAATCAACTGAAATTCAATTATTTTCCAAATTTAAAATCAAATAAAATTTCATTATTCTCAAAAATTTGAATTCAATATTAATTGAATTTTCAATAATTTGAATTTAAAAGCATCTAAAATTTGATTATTTCTAAAATTTTCCATCGAAAAATTTTTTTTTTGAAATTTAATAACTTCAATTATAACTCTAAGGAAATTCAATTATTTTTAACTATTTTAATAATATTCTTTGAAATTTCAACTATCTGAAACCATTTTTCAATTAAAAATGATTTTCAAATTATTGTATTTTGTCCGCATTTTCTTATAAATTTTTAGTGAAATCATCTAAAATTTTAATTAAAAATCACTTAAAGTTACAATTAATTTTATTTAAAAATCCGTAAAATATTTTTGTTAAAATGAAAAATAAATTCACTTTTTTTTTAATATAAATCGACGAAAACGACTTTTTTGTGTCTTTAAGTTGATTCGAGGCCTGTGTTTTTATAATTAATATTTAATAGGTATTCGTTGGCCCCTGGCAGCTTAAAAATTAATTTTTAAAAATAAATTTTTTTCAAATTACTATCTTGTACGAAATTTCCTGGCGCATCTTTTTTCTCATGATAAATTTTTTGTATTTGTATACAATTTTTGAATCAATATACAACTTTAAAAAAAATTTCGTTGGTAAATGTTGTGTACTTGAGCTTCGTGAATTGAATTTTCGAATTTGGAATTTTAAAGAAACTTATTTCGAAATTTGGAAACACAATTATACAACTTTGGCAAAAATGAGAAAAAGAATTGTCAAAATTTGACACGTCATAAGATTACTATTCAAAAAAAACACGTGAAATCAGAAAAGGCCAACTTCAAATTACAATTTTTGAAAATATATAATTACAAGGATTAATGTAAATTTGGTTTATTGTAGATTCTTAAAATAATTGCAAAAACAAATTTAGTATTTCGATTTTCATGTTTCGAACATCAAATAGTTCCATTGAGAAAATATTTTGTTTGGAATTAGTTTTTGTTGGTAAAAGTAATTTTTGGGAAAAGTGTACTTTCTCTTCTTTTTATTTTTTATTTGTATTTAATTAATTTTTTTTTTAAGGTCGTGACAGGTACTTGGTTAGTCGATGGAAATCCACAAATAATATTATTGGATATTGGAAGTGCAGCCTGGAAATTGGATGAATACAAATCGGAACTTTGGAACACGTGTCATTTGGGAATACCTCATTTGGATGTTGAAGCTAATGATGCAATTATTCTTGGCTACATGGTCTGCCAATTTATTTCAGAATTCAGGTATTATTCATTAACAAATTTTGTTTTCAAAATTCCTAATAATTTATTTTTAAAAACGGAACAAAGATCTCGATTTTTTTTTATCATAAATTCTAATTTCTTTAAAAACTCGAAGATTATTTTATTTATTTATTATTTATTTATTATTTATTTATTATTTATTATTAGAACAGAATAGAATAGAATTTATTTTCCTTTAACAATACAAAATAGTTGTTTCTTGTCCAGTTATTTATTATTTTTTTCAATTTCTTTTTTTCTAATACTTTTTATATTCATAAATATTTATTATTATTAAAAATTTTTAAAGCGATTTTTTCATTAAATTTTAATTTTTTTTGCAATTCATAAATTGTTTTTTCAAAAATTTCTTGACTGAATAATAAATAAAAGAAAAAATTTTCTTTTAATTTTTACTAAATTGCAAATTGGGAAAATTCTTCTAAAAATAGCAAAAAAAAATTTATTGAAAATTGATTAGAAAAGCCGCGGAGGAATTTTCAACAGCACCGCCAAGAGTTATAGTTCATTGTCACGAATGGCAAGCTGGCGTTGGATTAATTGCATTACGAACAAGACACGTTGATGTTGCCACTGTTTTTACAACACATGCCACTTTACTTGGAAGATATCTTTGTGCAGGAAAAACTGATTTTTACAATAATTTGGATAAGGTAAATCAGTTTTTTTTTTTTTTGGATTAATAAAATATAGTCTTCTATATTTTTCAATTTTTTTTCTAGTTCAACGTAGACGAAGAAGCTGGAAAACGACAAATTTATCATAGATATTGCATGGAACGTGCAGCAGCACATTTATCCCATGTTTTTACAACAGTCTCTGATATTACTGGTCTTGAGGCTGAACATTTATTGAAAAGAAAACCCGATATTATCACGCCAAATGGATTGAATGTAAAGAAATTTTCTGCGTTACATGAATTTCAAAATTTACACGCCGTTAGTAAGGAAAAAATTCACGAATTTGTGAGGGGACATTTTTATGGGTAAATTTTATTATTTAAATGTATTTTAAATATTTTAATTATTTTCTAATTTTCTAAATTTATAAATAATTTATTTACCGTTATTTCAGACACTATGATTTTGATTTAGACAAGACTCTATATTTTTTTATCGCCGGACGATATGAATTTGGAAACAAAGGCGCTGATATTTTCATTGAGGCTTTGGCAAGATTAAATCATTATTTGAAAAGCTCAAAACCGGACGTGACTGTTGTTGCATTTCTCATTTTTCCAACGAAGACAAATAATTTTAACGTTGAATCACTTCGTGGTCACGCTGTATGTATTCTAATTTCTTTTTCTTGTAAATTAGTTAATAGAAACATTTTTTTCTAATTTGGAAAATTATTTTTTTTAAGGTGACAAAATCTCTGAAGAATACAATAGATGATATACAACGAAAAATCGGTAAACGAATGTACGAGACATGTTTGGCAGGTCATTTGCCCGATGGTCATGATATTTTAATAAAAGAAGATATGATTAAAATTAAAAGGTTTTTAATTAATTTATTATTATAAAAAAATAATTTAATAATTAATAATTATTAATTTAATAATTTAATATTTTTTAGGTGTTTGTATTCTTTGCAAAGAAATTCATTGCCACCGGTGACAACTCACAATATTGTTGACGATTGGAATGATCCAGTATTGGGATCAGTGAGAAGATGTAATCTTTTCAATTCTGTTCACGATCGTGTCAAGGTATTTTTACAAAAATAATTTTTGTTTAATTAATTTAAGTTAATTTTTCATTTAACTTTTGATGTTTATATTTAATCAGGTTGTATTTCATCCGGAATTTTTGTCATCGACAAATCCTCTATTTGGCTTAGATTATGAAGAATTTGTTCGTGGTTGTCATTTGGGTGTATTTCCATCATATTACGAACCCTGGGGTTATACACCGGCGGAATGTACAGTTATGGGTATTCCAAGTGTAACAACAAATCTCTCGGGCTTTGGTTGTTTTATGCAAGAACATATTGCCGATCCAATGAGTTATGGAATTTATATTGTTGATCGTCGTTTTATTGATTTAGAATCAAGTGTTCAACAACTCGCTCAATATATGTTCGATTTCGCTCGACTAAATCGAAGGCAACGTATTATTCAGAGAAATCGTACAGAACGTCTCAGCGATCTTTTAGATTGGCGAAGTCTTGGAATTGTATGTAAAAATTCATTTTTCTAATTTTATTTGAAAAAAATATATATTTAACTATTTTTACCCAAAATTGAAAATAAAATAAAAATTAAACTTTCTTTCAGTATTATCGTCAGGCGAGAATAAAAGCATTGTGCACTGTTTATCCTGAGCTTGAGTCAGAATTTGCCGAAGGAAATGTGGGAAGATTAAATTATCCAAGACCAATTAGTGAACCTCCATCTCCGTCATCGTCACGGCATACGACACCAGCCGCTTCTGTTCATGGATCAGACGATGAGGAGGATGAAGTTGATGATGAAAAAGAGGTAAATTAATAATTCTGCTTTTGTTTTAATTTTATTCAATGAAATCATTTTTATTGAAATAATTATTATTAATCATCACTAATAATATTAGTGATTATAGGCCTCGGATTATAATTCTTTAAAATTTTTATATTCTTTAAAAATTAAATTATTTGAAAGCAATTTTCTAATTAAAAACTCCAATTTTTGACTATAATTTCTAATAAATTCTTCATTAACAGAAATTTCAATTAAAAATCTTTTATATTTCAATTAATTTCAAAATTTTGAATTGTAAATCTTTGAAAATTCAATTACTTCTAAAAATGATTATTTAAGATTATTTGATAAATTATTTTCAATTTATTTGCCGTATATTTTCAATAAATAAATGAAATAAATAAATAAAATACTTATTAACTAATTAAATTTAATTAAAATAAAAACATCAATTATTTCTCCTTTTTTTGGAATGTAAATCGACTAAAGCGATTTTTTTGCGTCTTAAAGTCGATCCGAGGCCTGTAATATTCTAAAATTTATTTTATTTATTTTTTAAAATTAAAACTATAAACAAAATGCAAATAACAAAAGAAAATTCCAATTTTTTATTTCAGTTGGAAGAATTAAGAGAAAGAAAATAAACTAATAGAATGCTGTACGAGTCTCTTTGTCTCTCTCTCTCTATCTTTGTCTCTTACACACAAAATACTCCAAGATTATTTTAACATATTTTTATTGTACTAAACGCTTGAAAGGAGTTTTTTTTATTCCTGGGATGTATTCGAATTTTAAAAAACATGACTGCTACAATAGAATAATAACAGATTTAATATTTATAGATTATTATTATATAATCCCAATTGTAGAATTACTTCTCAAAAAAAAAAAAATTGTTGAAGCATTAATACTAATATTGTCTGTATTGTTGCATCTGTTGTATCTAATAATTGATGAATGATAGATTTTACTGAATCGTTATTGAAAAATAGTCTGATTTTTTAAATAATAGTTTTAAATAATTGAATTTTTTAATGTAAATTAATTAATTGTGAATTAATTGATCGTGAATTGATTGTTCTTTGTAAATTTATAAATGTTGAACTCCATTAAATAATGTACATTGTTCAAAGATCTTTTTATCAATTTTTTAAAAAATAATTCATTCGCATGTACTTTTTTTAAAAAAAACATGAATAATGTAAACGATGAAAAATGTAAAATAAAAAAAATATTTACAAGGTAAGATGATTCAACTCAATTAACTATTTCAACAGTTTTAATGTTTATTTTTTTTTTACAGTTAAGTAATGAAATCTAATTTTATAATCTCATTGTTGAAATCGCAAAACACAGCTGCTCTAATAGATAATTATATAAATTTTAATTTATCAATAATAATAATAATAACTTAACGATTTACATAGAAGCTTCTTTTCGGAAGCAATTTTTTTATCCGAAGAATAAATAATTTATCTACAAAAATGCATAATAAATAATTTTTTTTTTTTTGCTAAAACTGTTTTACATGTTTCTATTATTTTTTGTTTATTATTTTATTTCGTTCCCTAAACACATTTCTCTATTATTAGGTAAATATTTATATATGTAACGAATATTGAACACAATATTGGATATCGATTATGTTTATTGCTTGATGGAAGTAAAAGTTGGCAAATAAAAACTAATTTCGCCAATAAGCGATTTCTCCAATTAGACCGAAATGTCTACACTCTAGTTTACAAAATCTACAATTATTCTTTAAATTCGTATATTACGTATATGAGAAGGAAATAAAACAATAAATTTACATATTAAATGATAATGATAATGATGTTGATGATGATGATGATGGTAAAAAGTAAATGAAAAATCACTATCCACAATTTTTTTTTTTAAAACTATATTGCAGTATTTGACTTTTAGTTTTTTTTTTCTGTTCAAATTGTTTTACTATCGTTAAGTCGTAATTGCTTTTCTAAATTTTGTTCCTTTTTGAATAATGTGGAATTTAAAAATAATGTGTCAAAATGTTTGCAAAAAAATTTAATTTAATTTTTATTTCAGTTTTATTAAATTATATAATTAATTTCGAATTTAGAATAAGAAAATTATATTTAAAAGCATGAAATTGATTTTTATGCGCCTTATTCATTGATAAATACAAAAATTATCACTTCCTTTTGTCCAATAATTTACAAAACGGAAATATTTTTTAAAATTTCGAACTTACCTAAATTTTAGTTTTATTTTTGACACGTTTTAAACTTTTTCGTCGTCGTCTTCTTCTTCATCTTCTTCTTCTTCCTCTTCGTATTCTACTTCTTCTTCTGTATCTTCAACTTCTGCTAAATTATGTACTTCTTCTTCCTCCTCCTCCTCTTCTTCTTCTTCTTCCTCCTCATATTCAACTTCTTCCTCCGTATCTTCAACTTCTGCTACTTTATGTATTTTTTTCTTTTCCTCCTCTTCCTCTTCCTCCTCTTCTTCTTCTTCTTCTTCCTCCTCTTCGTCATCATCATACTCTTCATCGTTATTATTATAATTTTGCGCTACGGAAACGCCAGATTTATATTCAACATTCTGTAATACTAATTTCTCATTTTTCTTTTCGTTTTTAAAGTCAACTTCTATTTCTTCCTCCTCTTCATCATCTTCTTCTTCATATTCCTCCTCCTCTTCTTCTTCTTCCTCTTCATATTCTTCTTCTTCATCTTCTTCATCATCATCGACTCTATTCTGTTTCTCATAATCATTCAATTTACCAATTTCACCTCCACGTTGTTTCACTTCACTTCGATTCTCAATTTTTTCACCCTGAAATTCTTTTTCTTTAATATCGATTATTCGATTTAAATTCGTATCTTCATTCGTAATTCGACTTGAATTTGTATTTTCTTTTTTTCTTATTAAATTTCCATTTTCATTAACGTTCGTAACATCATTTAAAATTGTTTCGACTTCCATTTCCGTAATATCCTCGTCATCCTGGTAAATAAAAGAATAGTGTTGGAAAATATTTTGAATCAAAAAAGTTTTCAAAATACCGAAAAAAAAACATTTACCGCACTTTAGACTAATTTTGACTATTAAATATATATTTAACAACGGGAAACTATGCATGCATAATTAGTGAAGAAGTAAAACAATTAATTAAATTATCAAGAATAATTTTTAATTAGCGTCATTCATTCATTTTTTTAATATTAGTATTTTTAAAGCCTTGACAGTCCATCAAATTAGTTTTAAAAGCTCATTATTCGAAAACAAATGTTAATAATTAAGTAAAAATAGTAAATTTCATTTTTAATAATTAAATCTCAATAAAAATATGCAAAAAAAACACAAATAACAGAAATCAGTATAGTAAGTAAATAAAAATTCAGTTTCAGTAAATTAAATAAAGATAATTATTTTAAAAGATGTTAACTTATTGCTTTCAAATTCCTGTTTTTTGTGACTTATTAGTTTTCTTTTTAATTTAGCCAAACTGTCAAATGAATGAAAGAATCACCAAATAAAACAAGTTCCCGTAGTTCGATTCTGTTGATAATTCTAATATTTTCTTACAGCTGGAATCTGGTCGAGGCTGATGAGGGAAAGGGTCATTTTGCCTGAGAGAACAACTGGTGCCTCGGCGCTTTCCTCTTCTTTTACTGTTTGAGTTTCTGATTCCGTCACAAGAAGTTCACATTGAGATGGAAGTGCACCCTCCAAATAAATAGGCACTGGTGGCGTTTTTTCCCGTTCAACATGACTAGAAAAAAAAAATTTTATTGTAATTATTGACTATAAATATTTATTTCAAAACTTTAATAATAAAGGATTAAAAATAGAAAACAATTTATTGAATATTTAATAAAAAATTAATTTTTTCCCTGTATACTTTTTTCAATAAAAAAATTTTATTTAATTTTCTGCTACCTGCTGTGTCCAGGAAAAGTGGGAGTTGTTGGTCGACTACATTTTTGTCCACCTTCACAACATGCAGTCATTTCAACGTTTAAAACTTTAACTTCTCCATGTGAAGTATCATCCAGTTCTTCGTCTTCTTCGTCCTAAAAAAAAAAAATTCAACATTGTATTAATTATTTTAATTATTAATTTTAATATAACAATTTATTTTGTTTACACTAAGGCAAATAAATATTAAATTAAAATAATAATAAAAGTCCAAACAAATAATATTGCAATAAGCATAATTGCAAAAGTTTTCTTGCAATTAAAACATTAATAACTGCACTGGATCTGTAAATTCTGCGCTAAAAAAACATATATTAGAAAAAATAAAGCTTAACAATAATTTTTTAAAAAAAAGTAATTATTCAAACATTTAAATAAATAAAATAAAACATTTATCAAAATAAAATTTTAATTCGTGAATCATGCAAAAAAACATTTCTAAAATTTAGAAAAATGTCACTAATTTTGAAAAAAAACTAATATTTTCCTTAATAAATTAGTGAAATAGCGGGAAAAAAAATATATTTTACATTGTTACGTAATTTCGTATTACAAATGATGTTTCTAAATTAAAATTGATGAAATCATATTGTTTCTAAGAATTTTGACATTAATAATTACTTGTTAGACAAACTTTCAGAAGCTTTTTTTTTAAGATAAAAAAAAATACCTTCAACTTATGGCCAACTGCCAGCAGACCATTCGATTTTGGAGCTTCATCTAATTCTCAAAAGGTAAAATTATATTTCGATTGATATTTTTAATAAATTAATATTTAAATTTATATAGAAATACATTTATATTAATTTAAATTTAAATTTCATTTTTTTTTTTTTAAATCGAAAATCTCGATAAATATGATTTTATCCTTTTATTTATCTTTTCTTTGTGTAAATTATTAGTCGATTTTTCATATATCGTAAATAATATTTACGATTTTATCATTCACTGACAGAAAAGCATTTTGGAGATGCAATCAAAAAACACAGCAACGTGCAAAGTTTGTACATATTGTCTAAGAAAAAAAAAAAAAAGTTTTAAAAAAAAAAATCATTTTTAAATTGTTATACAATAAACCTTGCATTCGGACTGTGGACTTGATATATGCATAACTGAACGTGATAAATTGCCCATTCGAGCAACAATTCGTTCCATCGCTGCTTCTGTCTCAACCAATCGTCGTCTTAGTTGATCTATCTCTATATCTCCTGCTGCTTCTACAGTGTTCCAGCATGTACAAAATTACCAAATCGATTTAAAACACGTATCTTTTTTTAGAAATTAAAAAAAAAAAAAAAAATTTCGGAGCGAGTTCTTTAGAGATAAAAAAAAAACAACTGAAAATTCTTACGTTCAGATAATTCTTCTATCGTTGGCACTGGTTTCATGGAAGTTTCTTTCGTCGTATTTATTGTACCGCCAGTCATGGCCGTAGTAAAAACATCGGGATTAAAAACCATCTTTTGAAATTCTCTCTCAGCTTCTGCATTTGGATAGGGATTCGAAATTATCTCACTGTCGGAACTTTTTTTCAATACCTGTTGAAAAATTAAATTATTATTTTTAAATATTAAAAATTATTTATTTATTTTTTTTTTTAATTTTATTTATAAAATTATTTATTTTAAAAATTCACCTTTGAAATAGTGTAGAGAAAAAAGAGAACAATGCCAATAGTGTAGAGTGGCATAATAATTCCCATTGTTGAATTTCCCTTTGGTGCAGGAACAACATGTCCCGCGCCTCCCATTGATGGCCTCATTTTTATCGTCGATGCAACATGATCAGGTCGACCTTGAATTTTTGGCATAATATGCGAAGCAGGTATGGCTCTTCCTTTTTCAATCATTGCCGGATGTAAACCTCCAGCATGTGGAGGAGTTCGTCGCTCTTGTCTTATTGTACCTAAAAAAATAAATAATTTTCAGAATTTCCCCTAATTTAGAAACAAAAAAATGTTATTTCAAAAAAAAATGGTTTTAATTACTGCAGGCCTCGGATCGACTTTAAGTCACAATAAAAGTTGATTTACATTCCAAAAAAAAGTCGAAAAAATCGTTTTCTTTTTATTTTAACAAAATTTAATTAGTTAATGAATATTTTATATTAAATATAACTAATGTTATATTAAATTCATTTTATTAATTCAGTAATGAGAATAATTCTATAAAAATATCGAAAAAAATTTTATTTCAAATTTTTTTCATAATCGAACTAATTGTAAGACAAATTTTCAAAATTTTATTTAAGTAGAACAAATTTGTAAAAGATTTTTGTTAATTTTCAGACAATAATTAAATTTTAATTGAATTTTTTCGTGATTTCTGTTGATGAAGAATTTATCCGAAATTATCCACAAAAATAATTGGTTTTTGTAATTTCTAATAAATTCAATTAAAAACATTTGATATTCAATTATTGAATTTAAAAATTTTTTAATTGAAAAAATTTGCTTTCAAATAATTGAAGTTTTGAAAAATATTATAAAAATCATTAAATTTTGGAAGATTTAAAGTTGACATTTTTAGAAATAATTAAATTTTAAAAGGTTTTATTTAAAAAAATTTGAAAATAATTGAATTTAAGTGATTTTTAATTGAAATTTTTGATGATTTCTCTTGCTAAAAAAATGAATTGAAAATTGCAGACAAAAATTGAATTAAAAAATTTTTCAAAAATGCTTTACACAATTGAATTTTTGAAGAATATTATATAAAAATCATTTTAAATAATTATATTTCAAAAGAGTTATAATTGAAATTATTAAATTTCAGAATGTTTTAGATGGAAAAATTTTAGAAATAATTAAATATTTTATTAAAATAAATCGAAAAAAGTTGTATTTTTGAAAAAAAAATTCGAAAAAATCGTATAATCCGAGGCCTGTTAATTTAGAAACAAAAGAATGTTATTTCAAATAAACCGATTTAATTACTGCAGGCCTCGGATCGACTTTAAGGCACAATAAAAGTTGATTTAGATTCCAAAAAAAAGTCGAAAAAATCGTTTTTTTTTATTTTAACAAAATTTAATTAGTTAATGAATATTTTACATTAAATAACTAATGTTATATTAAATTCATTTTATTAATTCAGTAATGAGATTAATTCTATAAAAATATCAAAAAAAAATTTAATTTCAAATTTTTTTCAGAATCGAACTAATTGTAAGACAAATTTGTAAAAGATTTTTGTTAATTTTCAGACAATAATTAAATTTTAATTGAATTTTTTCGTGATTTATTAGATATTATCCACAAAAATAATTGGTTTTTGTAATTTCTAATAAATTTAATTAAAAACATTTGATATACAATTATTGAATTTAAAAATTTTTTAATTGAAAAAATTTGCTTTCAAATAATTGAATTTTTGAAAAATATTATAGAAATCATGAAATTTTGAAAGATTTACAGTTGACATTTTTAGAAATAATTAAATTTTAAATAGGTTTTAATTAAAAATTTTTGAAAATAATTGAATTTAAGTGATTTTTAATTGAAATTTTTGATGATTTCTCCTGCTAAAAAAATGTATTGGAAATTGCAGACAAAAATTGAATTAAAAAATTTTTCAATTAAAAAATACTTTACACAATTGAATTTTTGAAGAATATTATATAAAAATCATTTTCAATAATTATATTTCAAAAGAGTTATAGTTGAAATTATTAAATTTCAAAAAGTTTTAGATGGAAAAATTTTAGAAAGAATTAAATATTTTATTAAAATAAATCGAAAAAAGTTGTTGAAAAAATTCGAAAAAATCGTATAATCCGAGGCCTGTTAATTTAGAAACAAAAGAATGTTATTTCAAATAAACCGCTTTAATTACTGTGAGAATAATTAAATTTTTCAAAAATAAAAGTGGAAATAAATTTTCAATTTTTTCATGCAATTTTTAATTTTAGTGAAAAAATTCCAAAATTTTGCTAAGGAAAAAAAAGTACTTCTTTTTTTTGAAAAACCGATATTTTGGACTATGATGGTTTAGCCCTGATAAACCAGATGTTATGTTCATTTTCTTTGGCATTTTGCCATTAAAATAAAGAGGCGAACAGTCTGTATTCCATATATATCGGATGACCTAATCCAGCGAAAATTGTATTTAAGCTCATTTTAGAATGCACATTTTATTAGTTAATTAGTTTTCAAGAAAATTTTCATCTAGGGGTTATTTTTTTTTAAAAAAAGCCATTAATATTTATCAAATGTCTCTTACTGTGAGGCATTAAAATATGATAACGTATAAGATGTGGTGTTCCCAATTGTGACAATGATATTCCAAAATTTAATTTCAAACATAAAGAACTGTTGAATGTACGAATTTCCTCCAAAATTTGTTTATTAGATTTTCCCAGTCTTTCTGTTTCAGCTAAAAAAACTGATAAATCAATTCCACAACGTGCTAAAACTTGTTCTTGACAAAGTTTTGCACTTTGATGTGTTAATTTCCCAGCTGTCAAAATTTCACGTACACGAGGATCAACCTGATGATGATTGACAATATTCCGACACATTTCTTGCATTATATCCACAGTGTTTACATCGCTTTCAAAAATTACGTCGCAACATGCTAATAAAATAATCTCTTTTAATTGCAATTAATGTTTTTCCAAATATTTATCAACATAACCTATTTTTTTTCATTATATTGCAAAAATAAAAATTTCTATTTTATCAAAAAAAAAAAAATCCAATTCGAAATTAAAAAGGGAAATACAAAAAAAATGTAATTACTTACCGGAATCAAGATTCTTGGGGGCAGAATGCGAATTGACAGATCCAGCAAGCATAGGATAAAAAATCTTGGGAAATAAAATAGCAAAACATCCAGCGACGATGGCTAGGACGATCATTGTTTTTCGAGGACCAAAATCCGTTAGCTCAGCCATTTTTTTTGTCTCTCTATTCGTTGCGTAATTTCAAGTTTTTGTTTGACAAAAAAATAAAAAATTAAAAAAAAAATGTCACGCCTTTCGTCGAGAAGCCATCAAAACAGCACAAATCTGTCCAAGATGACAGAAAACCAACTCCTCTCAACCTTCCGCAGTCGCAGTGTCTTCTGCTACTAATTTAGTTGCTCCAGGGGCGTCAGCACAAGAATCTTTTTTAAAAAAATATTTCCTAATCAATTTTTCTTTTTTTTTTTTTTACGAAATTATTTTTATTTTTTCAAAGATTAAAAATGAATTTTATTTTCTTTACCTGAAGTGGAATATTTTTTTTTTTATAAAAAACAGATTTTTTGAAAAATAAAATATTTTCGTTTCGTTTTTTTTTCTTTTTTGTTAATAAAAAAAGGCACGAAAAAAAAAAAATTTCTTCACTTCGTTATGACATTTTGTAATTCATTCTTATTCTATTCAACAATTTTCATCTTTGCTGAAAATAACTTTTCGACCACGTCAGTCAGCTTAAAGAAAAACTATTAATAGCAAAATTGGGCAATGTCAAATAAATGCGATAACCTTGCATAGAGAGAGAAACGCAATGGTTTTTTTTTTTTTTTTTTTTGGGGGGGGGGAGGAGTAAAATAATAAATTTCACCCAGTCAAAAAATCCTTGAAAATTCGAGAATACTATATATTATATTTTATAAGATGAATAAACTTTTGCTTCTGTACAATACTTTTATAGTATCATTCATAATTTTTAAAAAGTCCTAATTAATTTTTTTTTTTTAATTTCTACTCTGGACCACCACGCTGAAAAAAAGGAAATAATTCTTTAGTCTCCAAACAGAAATTTTTGCTTTTTATTTTATTTGATAATATTTGCAAATAAAAGAAAAATTTCTCTTACATTAATATATTCAATTTCCTTTTCATCTATTCTTCGTCTATGAAAACGAGGTGGTAATTGTAAATCATCAATAATTGGTAATGGTATCACATTAGGTCCCGTAGCACCGCTAATTTTTCCAGACGACGACGTCCCTGCTGATGTTGCAGATGGAGTGGCAGTTGCTCCACTGACAACTTAACCAACAAATTCTATTTTATCAAAATGAAAGAAAAGAAACCTATTCTCAGCAATAATATTATATTTACCTCTGCTTGTTCCACCTTTACGAAATTTAATTAACGGCACATGGGCTTGAACAATCTAATTCAAAAAAAATTAGAAATTATGTTTTTCTAATAGAGAATTTCATCTGTCAAAAATTGTCAATTAAATTTTTCTTTATTATGTAAAATAAAATTTACAAAATTACCTTCCATCCTTTACTGGCCATCATTACAAACAATTTAAATTAATAAATATTTTTATGGGATAATTATTTTTCTCTTTTTTTTTTATTAAAATTTCTATGGTGACTTATATAAAGTCAGCCATTTTGGTTTTCTATAAGATAACCTTTATTTTCACTACAGGTGTCAATTTGTCAATATCAATATTATCGATTTTAGAAAAAAATTTTTAACTATTATTGTAATTAATGACAGTAATTTAAAATATATTTAAAACTATGTTTACAACTGTAAAATCAAATTAATAAAAAAAATTTTTGCGACATCTCTTGGGGCAGATGTAAGCTTTAGTTCGTGGCGGCACCGCTATACACTTTTTTCAATTTCATTGGTCGGTTTTAAATTTTTGCGGGAACAACAACCAATAAGAACCTGAAATAGTCTATGACGGTACCGCCACGAACTAAAGTTTCCATGGTAGCCGACAGATAGCGCGACTAAAATTAATATTTGATTGTTATAAATAATAGGTTATAAACATTTTATATCGTAAAAAGTGTTAAAATTAAGCATTTATATTAAATAAACATCTGAACTTGTGGAAATTTCTACGTTCAATAAAGGTAATAAAAAAAGTCTTACAAACTACATGTTGTCATTCAGTTTAGGTTATAATTAAAAATTTAAAAACAAAACAAAATCTGAAGGACAATATGCAGCTATTGTAATTTATATGAATTATTTTTAATCACTGAAAAAAAATATTAACTTTGACTAATGTAGTAAAAAAACTAGTTTCGAACAAATTTGAAGTTGTACGAACGCGGGAGATTTCAAACCGCAACAAATCACTTTCTAAACTTTGAATATACACAAAAACGAAAAATTATTCGAATAAAAAAAATATTGATTTCTATTCGACAGCAGAAATAAAAAAAAAGTACTTTCATTTTCATTTTTTTTTTTTTTTTTATTTTGACAAATAACTTAAGTATTATACGTTTTTTTGGCGAATATAAAAATATAAAACTATTTTCTTAAATCTAAGTAATAATTTGAATAGAGAACATAATTTAAAATTATTATTATTATACGAGACATGCAGCTCGAGAGTAATATCACAATAATTATTTTTTTACTGTTAAAATTTTTGAAAAAAGAAATTTTAAAACGATGAAAAATATAATTTAAAAAAAAGAACATTGATTTAAAAATCTGATGGAAGAATATTTTTAAAATGCGATCAAATTTATGAATTAAAAATATGATTTTTTATGAGTTTTATGATCTATTAATGTAGCTTTCCTGCATTGTTAACAATTGAGAAAGTGCTTTACTGTAATATTTCATGCAATTTTCATAAGGACACTGTTCAAAATAAGTTAATGCTTCGTCTGAATTTGTCTTCGAATTACAAATTTCTTTATGTAAATCGGCAAAATCATTCCACGTGCTTCTGAGAAGTTCTATTTTAACAACAACTTCCTGACGTGAATACCTACGAAGTGGTCGTAGTTGAAATAGTCCTGTTTTCACAACTTTTTTGTAGGTTTTTTTTATAAAATTGAAACGCTGCAATTGGCACGCAAGTTGTTTTTGAATAGTCGCCATGATGAAAAAAACAGTGTACACTCTGTTGAAAAAGATTAAGTTATAATACATAATATTATTATTAAATAATAATAATAATAATATTTAATTTAATATCACAAAGTAATTGTAATTTAATAAAAAAATTATTTTATTAAAATAATCGATTTATTATCAAATAAATATTTGTATTAAATAATTATTATTTTTATTCACTATTAGTTTTTTAATAAAGTAGAATTACTTTCTTTCATTTTCTTAATTTACGAATATATATATATATAAATAAAGTAAAAGGTAAAATAAAATAAAAATTGAAATTTATCATCAAAGTACGAAGGAAAAAAAAAATTTATAGAACTTAGGAGAAAATAAATCTAATCTAATCATTGAGTCAATGGCATTTGTTTCAAATACATAAATTATTGAGTTAAAATACAATTTATTTAAATTAAATAAAAATTTAGTTCGAAATAAATATTTATTTGCTAATAGTAGAGTAAAATAAATAATAATAATAGTAAAATAAATTATTTTTTTTCACTGTAATAATCGCAATTTTACTGAGATTACTGCACGAAGAAACCTAATGTAGTAATGTCTGAAATTGCTTTTTTTTATATTATAATAATACAAGATGTTGATACAAGTACGAGAATTATCTTAACTTTGTTTATATGAAATCGATATGATATATACGAGACGAAAGTCTAAGCTTGATGAATTTGAAACCATAGTCTTAAACTCTTTCAGTTATTAGATTATAAATTACAAAAGTTAAAAACTAAAAATAAAATTTTGTATGTATACAAATATAAAGAGAAAATAAAAATTAATATAATTTACCTTGTTGCACGTGGAGAAAATAGTTTCAAGCTGCAAGCACGTGCTTCCAACGGCGTTTAATTGAACAAAGTGATTATCGAAAAACACGCTTCTTCTTCTTCTCTCTATGATTCTTCAAATTCTTTTATTATTGATTTACAAGAGAATAAATCACAATCACTTGTTATTAAATCACAATCTGATGATAAATCTATGTAATGCAATATAATGCTGCGCTTGATGCAAGATTCAACGCGTCTCTGTGAATGGTAGCAATTTTTTACTAGCGTAGTCAAGTGCGCAATACAAATTTAAAATTATGCGCACGCGGGAAAATTTTAAATCGCTCACTACTGTGAGCCATAACCACTGTTGCCAACCTAATAATTTTTCTAACCTAAAATTTTTTTTGACAGAATCAATATGTTGACAAATTTTATTATTGTTCTTTATTATTATTTGGTTTTGTAAATATATATTTGTGCCATTTTATAGAAAAAGCAATGCTACTAAAAGATTATAAAAAATACATTTATTATCTTAAATCAAGTGGAATTTGCGTCGTTTCTGCGGGGTATGTAATTTTAATAAATTTTCATTAAAATAAAAAAGGAAAAATAGATTTTAAAAATTTGATATTTCAGTGGTTGTTGGATTTTGTATCAATTGCATCAGATTTCAGAAAAAGTTCGTTCATCTGTTGCAACTAATGTTTTACAATTAGAAAATATTCATGTACAATATATTTATGTTGACGATCCTCGACTTAAAGGTTTGTTATTGTTTTAATGTAATTATTGAAATTAATATTTTATAATAAATAATAAAAATATTATATTAAGAAACGTATAATATTATATATATAATATAATAATATTACATAAGAAAATTTTTCTTGTAGAAATCTTTATGTTTCGAGAAAAGGAGGATCTTAATTCGTACGTGAAGGAAAAACCACAAAATCTCACCAATATAATAATGAAATGGTGGAAATCATTGAATCGTAGTTTAGCTTATAGATTATTGTACATGGCACGAAATGGTTCAAAAAAAGAACGAGATAAGGCTGTATATTCATTGAGTAATTTAAAACATCTAAAAGGTATTTTTCTATTTTTCGAAATATTAAAAAAAAAAAGAATTTCAATTTTAATATTTTTTTTAGATTGGCATTATCGAGGTTTAGCACAAATGCTCGATGCAAGAACCGCTGTCTCTCTAGCAAGAATGCCTAATACAGATTTGAGATTTTTTTTACCTCCACCTTATTTTCATGAGAACCATAAACTTTTTGTATGATACAATTTTTTCTTTTAATATAATTAGAATACTAAAATTTTGTAATTGAAAAATAATTTTCTTTTTTATTTTTTTTTGTAGGACCTGATAGAGAGAGCACATAAAATTCTTTTGAAACTTGATAATTTATGTCACAGTTGTCATCCATGTTTAAAACAATTTATTAATAGAAAATTTAAAGATTTTCATCGCGTGAGTATATAAAAGAATAAATTTCTATTTCGAGTTTTATGAAAGTTAAGCATGAAAAAAAAAAATTTAGAGACGAAAAAACAAAACTTATTGTATATATAGAAGGAGTAAAACATAAAATCTCGTAGGAAGGTTTAATATTCGACCATGATTTAGTGAGTGTTGGTCTTGCCGTGCCACCAGCAATAACATGGGATCAAGAATTTCTTCAAAATTGTGTACAAGCTATTCATCATCATTCCTCTCTTGAGCAACACAGCAAAGGTTTTTTTTTCTCAAATTATTTAGGGTCAGACGGAGTAAATCCGAACGCTAATTATTTCAGCTTAATTAAAATTTTTTAAAATAAGTTCGATATGAGAATTTTTACCTCAGATCCTCTTCAAGAGATTCTAAGTATTATCCCATTTTTCGTTTGTTAATTAGCAACAGCATAAACAAAGATAACGAGTATTGCAAAAAAGATTGAAAATCAAAGATGACACTCTTTCAGTATTTTGTCTCGTATTTGAAGAAAAAGAAGCTAAAAATTTATTTTATTATTTATAATTGTTTGTTATGAATACTAGAACAGAAACTATTTTTGATTTTTGCCTTCTGTAAAATTTTATTAATAATATCAGACGGTTCGTATTTACCCAGGAAAATTGGAAAACCGGGGTAAATCCGAACGGTATTTTCAATAATTTTTTTTTACATCAGAGCCACACAAAATTGTTTTTATTTCATTACACTATTATTTTAACATTATAAAAGTACATAGAAAAAAGTTTTTCTTTCTATACGTATCCTCGTTAGTAATTAATAAGCAGAAACTTAATCTCTGTTCTCTCGAAGGAGTGTTTCAATTTTTTTGCCAAATGGTTTGTTGAATAAAGTTTTTCAGGATCTTAATAAAATTTGGTATTCTACGGTTTTTGGGGTCGCTAATTACCAATTTGAAGTCAGTTTTTCAAAATTCAAAATGGCGGACGAGAATTAAAAAATTCATTAGATTCGCTCGAAAATTGTTACTCGGGGGGTTTCAGGGTCGCTGATTACGAATTTGGAGTTAGCAAATTTGATCATTTTTAAAAATAAGTTTTAAGAAAGTCCGCCATTATGAATTTAAAAAATTTGACTTTTATTTTTGTATTTACATTCAATCACTCCAAAATACTTTCTGTATCAAGTTTTGCAAAAATCCATTATGATTTGATAAAGTTATTGAAGGTTTTAATTGTGTAATGCATTTTAATTTTTAACCTGTTTGATTTTTGTATTTATATATGATGCATTATTACATAATAGGTTTATTATCGTATTTTTTTTGAGTTTTTATATAAGTTTAACAATTGCAATACTTTAAATTTATTTTCCCTAAGATTTTTCTGAAATACAGAGTGGCGTTCGTATTTACCCCGGTATTTTAGGAAAGTTGCAAAGTATCGAGGTAAATACGAACGCTAAGTTTCCTGTGATTGTAATTTATCAAAAATTTTTGCTACCCCATAAAATTGTTCTATGGAAGTAAAGTAACAACTTCATGCACCAGAATACCGAAAGTATTTTTTTTTAAAGAAAAAACTTATATGTTATTGTTGAAACTTACTAAAAGCGTTCGGATTTACCCCGGTTGACCCTAATTTTTTTTTTGGTTTCTATTTAAAAATTTTTAAAATTTTCAGATGTTGCTGATGTTGGTGGTCTGGCTGTATTGATGAATATTCAAAATAAATTCAAAGATAACTTTAATATGAAAATATTACTTGCAAAAATATTGTCGAATTTGTCACTTCACTCTGACTATTTGGATGACATTTTTCGATCAGGTATAAGAAATTTGTAAAATATAAAACTATAAGCTCCGAAAACAATTTATGTTGAAAAAAATACAGAAAAGGGCGAATATTTTTTTAAATTGTCAATTTAATTTTTATTAAAATAGTTATTAAATATTTATTATTAATTATTAAATAAATTTAATATTTTGTGTTAAAATAGTTTTTAACATAAAAATTCTGTAATTTTGAAAAAAATCAGGATGGATAGGAATATTGGCAGCATGGTCAAGAGATGAGGATATTCGATTGTCAGCACCGGCAGCAAGAGCATTGGCAAATTTAGATTTAGATGATAATAAAGGTGAAATATATTCACAAAGAATTTATCCACTGCATCCATTGCACAGAAATCGAACACAAAGAAAAATGGATGTAATTTTTATACATGGACTTTTAGGTGGGGTTTTTGTCACATGGAGACAACGAGATTCACAATTTTTATCTGCGGAGATTGTAGGTTTGTCTTCAAAATTCTTATAGAAAACTTGTTTTTTTTTTTTTTCCTACAAATTTCAAATTGATGAAAATATTTATAAATAAATTTTTAGATCCTTGTCCCGAGGAATTTGATTCATTTTCCGAAATGATTGACGAATATCCACAGGAATTTGTCAAAGACTTAGCTGAGGATTTAAAAATGCGTGAATGGAAACGAATTGGTCATGATTTTGAAGTTGTTCTTCACGATTGTCCTGTAAATGTTAATTATCAAGCCTGTGGTCCTTATACTTGCAGAGGGTAAAAAAAAACAATTCAGTTTTTTTTTAATTTTCGAGAAATTAAAAAATTTTTTTATTTATTTCTAGAGATGATAAATGTATGGAAAGCAAAGAAAATCGTTGTAAAACGCAATGTTGGCCAAAAGATTGGCTTTCAAAAGATGTTCCTTCAGTGCGTGTTATTGGAATTAATTACGACACTAATCTATCGACTTGGACACCACTTTGTCCTATTGAAGGAATGAGGTACATTTTTGCAATAAAAAAATGATATTTTGTTTGATAAAATTTATCCATAATTATATAATTTTTAAATAAATTTTCTTTTCAGGAGTACAATTAAAGAAAGAAGCGATGAATTTATCAGAAAATTGGTTTTAGCCGGAGTTGGAAAACGACCCGTGGTTTGGATTTGTCATTCAATGGGTGGATTGTTGGCAAAAAAAATGTTGGTCGAAGGTAAAAATAAAAATTCAATTGTTTTTAAATATATAAGTACTAAAATGTATTTTTTAAAAAATGTAATTTTGAATGTATTGTAATTTTATTCTTTATTTCAGAATGGAAAAATGGGGACAAAAATAATATTTGCAAAATGTCGAAAGGTATAATTTTCTTTAGTACACCTCATCAAGGTTCAAGTGTTGCTGCATTGACACAAGCAACGGAAATGCTTGTTTGGCCCTCGATTGAAGTTAAAGAACTACGAGAACGTAAGTTCAATTTTTATTTTATCGAAAAATATTATTATTTTTAATTATCATTAATTATTTATTCCTCTAATTTAGAATCGCCAAAATTGCTGAAATTACACGCGAATTTTCTTAAAATGTTAGACAATTTTCCAATGGATATCGTTAGTTTCAGCGAAACAAAATCTACACTCGTTACGGCATTAAGATTAAAATTTAAATTTGTCAATCCAAAATCAGCAGGTAAATTTTATTATTAATTATTTTCAATTTTTTTTTGTCAATAATTAAAATTCTTTTCTAGATCCAGGTGTAGGTGAATTTTTCGAAATACCTCAGGATCATTTTTCCATTTGCAAACCGGCAAATAGACAATCATTTTTATATCAAAAAGTTCTCAATATTATAAAAAGAAATATTGAAAATTCACCACAAAAATCAAAGTCAGTGAAAGAATATTTTTCAATCTCAAATAAAGTGTCGTAAAAGGGTTTTTTTTTTTATTTATAAATATTCTATATTAAGAATGTAAAATATATTTCAAATAAAAAAAAAAGGAAAACGAAACAAAGAATTATCAACTTATTCGAATTTATTTAATAACTTAATTTAGACTAGTCAACATTAACAAAAGACCAGAGATTAATAATTTAAAACTGAATTTCGAAGAAAAAAAAAAATGATTAACAATGAAAAATTAATCCCAAGTACAGAATCACAAGAAGAATTTCTTTTTCACTTTTCTTTATTTATCAAATTTTTAAAAATTTGTATCATAATCCGGATGATGATGACGAGATAAATTAACGCTGCTATCGTATCCTCCATATTTACTGCTTGAATGTGATGGATTATAATAATATCCATTCCATTCTGATCGCCAACTATCGTACATATTGTATTTTTTACTCTCCATCATGGAACCATCAACTAAAATCTGAAACGTCGAATGAATATGAATTGACAAGTCAGGAATGTCGAAAAAAAACAAACAAAATGGAATAATTTCTTCTTTTTTTTCCATGTACCTTGTTTGAATTTGACTCGAAGGATTTATCATTCCAAGCAGTGCCCGGGTCATTCCACATTGTGTGAATGTCCGCTTTGTGATAATCGCTCGATCTTTGCATCGGTGGAGCGTGAGACGCTTGAATTACATTTTTCGTCGTCTCCTCATCGAATATCGCCATCACTGGTGGCTTCAATTTTGGTACGCTATGTCGATTTGCCAACTGAAAATAAAATGTTATCAATTTTATTTTAATTCCTTCATTTTTTTTTTATAATCTTATTAATTTGGTTTCAAATATTTAAATTCTACATTTAAATAAAAATTATTAATAAATAAAAGTAAAACTAAATAAAAATTATCAATAAATAAAAGTAGAAATAAATAAAAATTGAAAATATAAAGTTAAAAAATACCACAGAGACTCCAAAAATGATTATAAATAATAATCCTCCAATTCCAATGACTATGACAGCGATTGCCCATTGAGGAATCAATTTTTCTTCATGTTCCGACGAATGTGGAGTCATTATCCTCGGTATCACTAAGGAAAAAAAAAATATTATTCCTTATAAAAAAAAGTGTTCTTCAAAAAACTTACCAACAAAATCAGTAAACTTTGGATCAATGGTAAACATTCCCATTTTCAATGGACCCTTCGTTTTTGTCTCATTAAATCGATTATTATAGGTTCTCAATGAATCATGAAATATCACTTTTAATTGTTGAGTATTAACACCTTCGTGAAGATTATTTAATTCCACGAAATAATCGACGAGAATGCTCCCCTGGCTAAAACAACAAAAAATACGAAAATTTGTAAAAAATTTCAAATAAAATTATTACAAAAATAATTGAAAACACTACAAAAAAACTAAATACCTGAATGCGTCGATTCTTATGTTCTTGAACCATTTTTTAAAAACGGCAGATTTTGCAAAAACAAAATTCATCTGTAAAGAGAAAAAAAAAATTACGTTATTTTTTCATTCACTAAAAAAAATTCTAATTCGTCCTTTTTGAATTGTATAAATAAAATAATAATTCATTATCAAACAATTTCGAAAGGATGAAAAATTACAAAATTGAGACAAGAGAAAATTCTGGTAAAGAAGAAAGAAACGAAAAAAAAATTACAATATTGAAACAAAAGAGAATTCTGTTGAAGAAGGAAAAAAAAATGTGAAATAGCAGCGAATGAGTAAACCACAAAACAATAATAATAATAATAATAATAGTTAAAAAGCGCACCTCTCGTTCGACCTTGTTTGCAAGATCCTGCCATTCTCGTGTATTTCGATCAAGCAACTCGGGAACCCAAGTGGCATTGTCAATTATACGAATAGTACCCGCAACCTCACACTCATCATCACAAATACCCGGGGTCGTTGGTTTTGGAGTCGTTGTTGTTGTTGTGGTTGTCGTTGATGTACTCGAGACTTCGCTAATTGTGGGAAACTGAGATATATTGAAAGATGAAACAGTTGCAGTGCGAGCTGCCTCCAATAATTTTTCAATTGAAATTGGAGTTGTTGATGATGTTGGCCATCCAGTGAATTCAGTCGTTGCTCTAAAAATTCACCAAAAAAAAAAATTTTAATAAAAATTTATGAAAATTAATTAATAAAATTATAGTTTCGAAATCTTTTGATTATTTTTATTTATTTTTGTTTTCATAAGTTTTATATTTTTATTAGGTGCCACAAAAATTTTCTTTATAATTTTCCTTGACTTTCGGACAATATTTTTTGTGTTTTTCCCTGACATTTTCAAATTTTGTTTCTTTTTTATCAAATGAGAATTCTATTACAAAAAATTGTGATAAATGAAAATTATGTTAAACAAAAATTAACATTAAACATGTTAAACAAATTTTAAATTTAAATTCTTTAAAAAAAAACATATTTTCAAAAGTTTTAATAAAATTCTTTTTAAAAATTCAATTATTTCCAAAGCTTTCAATCAAATTTTAGAAAATTTCAATTACTTACTATTCTTTTAATTCAATATTCTGATATTCAATTCGAAAATTCAATTAATTTCAAAAATATAATTTAAATTATTATTATTTTTAAAAAAAACTTAATTATTTCATTATTCTGAGTAAATTCTTCGATAATTGAATTATTTTTAAAATTTTTAGATTAAAATCGTTTAAAAATAGAAAAAGTCAAAACTTTTAATTGCAACTCTTTTAATATTGATTTATTTTTATTAAATCCATAAAAAATTATGTTATTTATAAAAAAAAATTAATTAAAATTCTGGAAAATTTTGTCATTTTCAAAAAAATTTAATAAACTTCTCTCCAATAATTTAATTATTTAAACAATAACCAAATTAAAATTATTGGATTTTAATTTTAAATTTAAAAATTCTTTTCAAATTTAAAAAAAATTTTAATTTTTACAAAATTTATTTATTTCATTATATTATTAAAAACTTTGATTGCAGCTCTTCGAGATATAAATTATTATTTCCAAATATCAAAATTAAATTTTTACAGAATTTGTACATTTGAAGTTTTTTGTAAATTTAAATATTTTCCAAATTTTCAATTGAAAATATTCTAAAATTTAATCATTAACAAAAAATTTAACTGCTAAATTTCAATAATTTAATTAAATAACAACTAAATAAAAATTCTTCGATATTTTTCAATTATTTACAAAATCTTTTAATTAAAAATTCACTAAAACTCAATTAATGTTAAAAATTTGCAAATAAAAATCTTCAGCAATTCAAATTTCCCAAAAAAATTCAATTTCAAATCTAAAATTCAATTAACTTTAAAAATCTTAAAAAAAAACTATTCAAAAATTTAAGTATTTATAAATTTTTATCTAAAAAATTGTTCTCTAAATTAATTTTTAATAATTTTTCATAAATTGAATTATTTAAAAAAAATTTCTAAAATCTAGCGATTTGTTGTTGGAAATCAGAAATTCATTAAGTATTTTAGTAAGTAATTTAGTAAATTTAGTAATTAAGTATTAATTCGAATTTTTCCTCTTAATTTTGAATTTTAACCATTTATCTCAAACTGAGATTTTTTATTTTAAACTGTAAATAATATTTTATACTTTAATAATTCAAAGTTTTGTCCTAAAATTCAAAGTAATTTAAATATTTTTAAGGCAAAAAAAAAATAAACTATAATAATAATTAATTTCAATTACCTGATGGGCCAGCCCTTTTGAATTTTCGGTTGTGCAGCAGCGGGACCTTCGCCTCGCGGTGTTTGTGGTGTTGTAATTTTGGCACTTGGTTTCCTACCTCCCGGTCTACTTGGAAAAACGAGTTTTATTCCTCCAGTCTTCATTGTCGTTGAAATTGGCGTGACATTAGAAATTACAGTCTTTTCATCTCCATCTTTATCAGTTCCATTCTTTTTCTTCAAATTAAAGTCTTTTGGCAAGAAAGCAGCAATATTTACTTCTGATTTCGAAAATATATCTTGAATCGATTTATTATTATTATTATTATTTGTCGTTTTTGTCGAATTTTGTCCTTTTACCTTATTATTATAATCTTTGGGTAAAAATGCCGACACATCGACAGCCGATTTTGCAAATAAGTCTTGAATTGGTTTTTTATTGCTGTCATCGGTGGAATTTTTTTGTTCCTTAAAATCACGTGGTAAATAAGCTGAAATATCTACTTCCGATTTGGCGAATAAATTTTGAATCGAGGAAGAAGAAATTGATTTATCATTCTCAGTATTTTTTTCAAATGAGGAATTTTTTAACGATTCAGTGAGATTTATTTTGTGAGAATTGCTGAAAATTTTTTCTATTAGCGATTTTTCCGTGACGTTGTCTTCTTTCTTCGGCTTGTAACCTGGAGAAGGGAAATTTTCATTTAAAACTCAGGAATTAATTAATTTTAATTCATTAATTAAAATAAATTTTTGTTTTCATCAGAAACTCAATATTTTAAGGTTCTTTTATTTTGAGTATTTTTCAATTTTAATTTTGTAGAAAAAGAAAAATAGAATTTTAATTTCACTGAATATTCGATTTAATTGATTATTAATGTTGCAGAATTTTTATTTAGACAAAAATTAATTAGCCAGAAATTTAGATTTTTAATTATGCAGAAATTCGAATCAATTAGACAGATGGATATTCTGTTAAATTAATATTCTTTCTAATCTTCTTTCTGGATAATTAAGATTCTTTCGAATTACCATTCTACAAAATTAATATTCTACGAAACAACGTTTCGCACAAATTGAGATTCGATTAATTAATTAAATTAATCAAGAATTAATTTTCTTTTTAGAAGAAAGAAATATAATTATATTAGAAAACTAGCAAAATTAAACGCGCCAAATTGAGTATTTAATTATTTGTTATAAAGAAATTAAAGATTAATATTATTAATAATAATTTAATTTATTAGAATATTATTACATATTAAATGATAATAATGAAAATTATATGTTTACAAGCCTCGGATTATACGACTTTTTCCGACTTTTTTCAAAAATAAGACTTTTATCGACTTATTTTAATAAAATGCGATATTTTTTTTTACATTTGAAAAAAATGTAAATAAAATACATTTTTTTAGTATAAAATGTAGATCTTCTTCAGATCTTCTTCAATTCAATTATTTAAGAAATTTTCAACTAAGATGATTCTTCACCAAATTAATTATTTTTAATAATTTTAATGAAATACATCACAAATTCAATTATATCAAAATTATTTTTCAATTAAAATTTTTATGAAATTTAACAATTGTTTATAATTTAAAAAAAATATCACAATAAAATTGAATTATTTTTTAAAAATTTCAATTCAAAATAAACTAAAATTCAATTATTACCCGAAATTTTAATTCAAAATCAATTAAAAATCCAATAATTATCCAAAATTTTCAATTTAAAATTTAATTATTTACCAACTTTTCAATTTAAAATTAAATAAAATTCAATTATTTTCTAAAATTTCTATTCAAAATTAATTATCCAAATTTTCAATCAAAAATGAACTTAAATTAAATTATTATCCAAAAATTCAATTAAAATTCAATTTTTTCCCAAAATTTTCAAAATGAACTGAAATTCAATTATTTTCCAAATTTAAAATCAAATAAAATTTCATTATTCTCAAAAATTTGAATTCAAAATTAATTGAATTTTCAATAATTTGAATTTAAAAGCATCTAAAATTTAATTATTTCTAAAATGTTCCATCGAAATTTTTTTTTTTTTTGAAATTTAATAATTTCAATTATAACTCTAAGGAAATTCAATTATTTTTAACTACTTTAATAATATTCTTTGAAAATTCAATTAAATTTAAAAAATGTATTCCAAAAATTGTTTGATAAATTATTTTTATTTCTGTAAAATTTAATAATTGTTTGAAAATTAACAATATCTTTTGAAATTTAATTATTTCTAAAAATTTCAACTTTAACCCTTCGAAAAGGATTATTATTAAAAAAAATTTTTTTTTATTTAAAAGTCTGTAAAATATTTTTGTTAAAATAAAAAACAAATCCACTTTTTTTTGGAATATAAATCGACTAAAACGACTTTTTGTGTCTTTAAGTTGATTTGAGGTCTGTATTTTTATAATTAATATTTAATAGGTATTCGTTGGCCCCTGTACCTCAAAAATTAATTTTTAAAAATAATTTTTTTTTCAAATTACTATCTTGTACAAAATTTCCTGGCGCATCTTTTTTCTCATCATAAATTTTTTGTATTTGTATACAATTTTTGAATCAATATACAACTTTAAAAAAAATTTCGTTGGTAAACGTTGTGTACTTCAGCTTCATTGAAAATTTTTTTTTGTCCGAAACATTTTTTTTCGAAATCTATATGAAAAATAAGGAAATACGTATTTTTTTTATTTTTTTATTTGATGAAAATGAAGGAAGTTATGATTTTTTGAAATTTAAGGGGAGGGACCGCTGAAATTTTAACACATCAAAATTAAAGCTGTTTAAGGGTGGTCAATTTTTTTTCTGACAATATTAATTATTTAAATGTATAATATATCATGAAAAATTGAAAAACTATAAATTTGTTAATAATTTTTAAAATCAAATTCAAAATTCTCGAAAATTTAAAATTTAAACTTCTCTCACAATTTTAATTATTTTTGACTGCCGATTTTTTTATACGCTTGTTTCATGATTCTAAACAATCAAGCGTATGGATTTTGAAAAATTTCAATTTTTTCAAAAAATGAAAATTTTGAAAAATAAAAATATTTGTAAAATTGTTAAAAATTACCTTTTGTTGTTTTTCTCAGTAGAATAAGATTTTTGGTTGAAAAAAAAATGTTGAAAAAAATTATTACCCCTAAACAAGATCAATTTTGATTGCTTTCAATTTTAGTGGTAATTTTGAAAAAATTCAACTACTTCCACAATTTTCATTATTTTTTATTGTCGAATTTATTTTACGCTTTTTTCACGATTTTAAACAATCAATCGTATGGAATTTAAAGAAATTTAATTTTTCCAAAAAATAAATTTTCTAAAATGGCTAAAAAAAATTTTTTTTGAAATTTTAATAATTTATAATAATTTTGGATCCTAAATTATGCCAGAAAAAAAATTGACACTCTTTAACAATAATAACTTCAGTAGGCTGAAATTTCACCGGTCCCTCCCCTTAACGTCAACGAAAAAAGTGTGTTTTTGGAACATTTTTTAATCTATTGTACTAAGAAATTAAAAATTATGCTATATATGAAATTTGTTCATTTTTTCTCAAATTTTTCAAATATGTGCTAAAAAATAACGTACCTATAACAGAAACAACAAAAAAGTTGAAATTAAACTTATAAAGTGAGTTTTCTCAAAAGAGACACTTTCGATTTTTAATTTTTTTTTTGCATTACAATCTCTGATGACTGAAGAATTTTTTCCCCTATCTGCAAAAGTGGTAGTTTTAGTTTTTAAATTACTATTTACATTTTTTAAGCTTGACGCAACGATTTTTAGTATGTTTTTATGAAAATTAAATAAAAACAAATAAATGTTAATGGAAAAAGGTTATATTTGTAGAAAAAATGCTTAAATTCTGTGAGCTGTACTAAAAAAAATTATAAATAGTAATTTAAAAACTAAAAATACCACTTTCGCAGATAGGGGAAAAAAATTCTTCAATCATCAGAGATTGTAATGCAAAAAAAAAATTAAAAATCGAAAGTGTCTCTTTTGAGAAAACTCACTTTATAAGTTTAATTTCAACTTTTTTGTTGTTTCTGTTATAGGTACGTTATTTTTTAGCACATATTTGAAAAATTTGATAAAAAATGAACAAATTTCATATATAGCATAATTTTTAATTTCTTAGTACAATAGATTAAAAAATGTTCCAAAAACACACTTTCTTCGTTGACGTTAAATTTCAAAAAATCATAATTTCCTTCATTTTCATCAAATAAAAAAATAAAAAAATACGTATTTCCTTATTTTTCATATAGATTTCGAAAAAAAATTTTCAATGAAAATTTCCCATATAATTTTGTTATGAAATTAAATGAATTTCACAAATTTCAAGGTCCGCTAAATTAAAGTGAATAGAATCTGAGATAAAAATTATTTACCTGGTGGTAAGAAGGCGCTAATATCTTCAAGAATTGTGGCACTCTTCGAAGTAGTTGTACTTCGCGATGTTGTCGCTTCAGTAACGGCAACTGTGGTAGCAGTACTCTTTGGAAATTGTCTTCTGAGACTGCTTTTTGGATAATTTTTCGGTAACAATCCCTCTAAATCATCGAGAGTTGTTTGATATTTAAACCTCGAGGTACTCGCCTTCGAAGTAGTTGATTTAATCGTAGTTGTTGTACTGACAGTAGTTGAAGGTGTTGTCACACTTGTCGTCGTTGAAAATCTCTTATCACTATATCGTCGTGGAACAAATTTTCCCGGTGGTTTTATCGTTGAATATCGTTTCTGATTTGTTGGTGTCTCACTATCGGCTGGTGGTTCATCCATTTGCAATGTATTGCCAGCATTTCGAAAACCACCGGCGAGAAAACCATTTGACAATTCAGATTGAACCCTATCGAGTTTATCGATAATACTCTCGGTTGATTCGGATGATGTGTGAATTTTTTTACTTGTCACCATTTCCTCTTTGCTTTGATCAAATTGTTCGACACGATCAATAACGGGGAATGGTAAAAATCGAGCACCCGAAATACTACGACTAGTTTGAACTGAGGCGAGAATTCGCGATGAATCTTCAGTTGTGACGACAATTTGACTTGTGTCGTCAATTGATTTTGAAGTGATTTCAGTTGAGGACAATATTGAGCTGGGCGATGTGGGTGGTGCAGAAATTTGCTCCGTTGTCAATGGCGATGAAGTTACTGGCACTGAAAATGTACCATTTACGACACTTTTTGTTGTCACCACAGAAACGACTGCTTCTCCAATTAAAATCGATTTTGATGATGATTCTTCAGCGGGTGGTTTAGTTACAATTTCCTCTGATTCTTTTGTTTCCACATTTTTATCATTTTGTGAATGTGAATCAGTTTCTGAAAAATCATCATCTATTTCTAATTCTTTTTCTTTTTGCGGTAACAAAATCTCGGAAGAAGAATTAGATTTTGAAATTTCAGAAGAGAATTTTGATTTTTTGTCTTCTGATTTGGATTCATTTTTGAAAACTGATTTTATTTCTACATTTATGGCCATTGAATCGTTTTTATTTGATTCTAAATTGTGTTTTTCTGCTCCTTGCAATGGAAGTTTCTCCTCGATTGCCGAAGGATCGGGATAATCCACACTGACTGAAAAATAAAATAAAATTTTTAATATAATTAAAAATAATTTATTTTTATTATTTCTTGATTATTGAAAACAACAATTAAATTCTTAATTTAAAAACTATAATTCTTGTTTTGAATTTTTCTTAAAATTTATTGTGTAAGAAATTTTACGTCACCACTGCTTCTGACATTTGAATTTGAATGAAACTCGTTGACCTATAGGTAACTAAATTTTCTATTTCGTCATATTTCACACGAGACATTTTCCAGTTTTATGAACCGCTTTCAATTTTTATTCAGTTCAAATTATTTTTTGTACTGAAATTATTTTTAATTAAAATTACAGAAAATTAAAATCATAGAAAATTAAAATTAAAAACAAATTGTAAATTACAAAATTTTTTATAATAAAATTAAAATAAAAAATAAAAAAAAAATTAAAATTAAAATCAAATTACTTTTTATACTGAAATTATTTTTAATTAAAATTACAGAAAATTAAAATTATAGAAAATTAAAATTGAAAACAAATTGTAAATTACAAAAATTTTTTATAATAAAATTAAAATAAAAAAAAAATTTAATTTTAAATTTAATTAGAAAAAAAATGTGAAACAAATCAATTGTTAAATAAAAGAAAAAGGAAATATCAGATTGTCCTCAAGGTTCTAATCCCCGGGAGAGAATATAATAATTTAAAATCAAGTTTTTTGACATCAATAGAATAACTAGAGCAAACTAGAGGGAAAGTAAAAGTCCGCTTCGTATAAAATGACGTAACAATAATTTTCGGTCGTTTAAAGGCATCCACCCACAAAAATACAAAAGTATATTCTACATCAAGTGAATGTACATTAAAACTTGTTTGTACTACTTTTCAAATTTTATCGACAACCACTATCTTTAAAAAAAAAAATTATTTCATTTCCCAACAGAAGAGAAAAAAAAATGTGCATTTTTTTTTCCAAATATGTGACATTATTTTTCAATTACGTAGTCAAGAAACGGAAGTAAAAATAATTTCCAGTTCCTTATACACATTTTACGACCTAGTTCTTATATAGAGAAAGTTTTTAAAAGTTTTCCTCTTTTACTCGATAGAGTGATGTATAGAAAATGATTTCTCAGTGAAAAGCGGCATCAGAGAAAGTGAAAAAAAATAAAAAAGAGGAAAAAAAAGTGTAATGGAATGGAATGGAAAATAGAATCAGGTGGATATGTAGCGCATAAAACCAGTAATCAAGAATGATAAAGTGAGCTATATGAAAACTAAGGTGCTATCTTAATCGAAATGTCATGATTTAAAATCTCGAACTTTCCCTCTTGGGCCTTTTTTAGAAAGTCGTAAAACCATATCGATTCAATGATTGTGATTTTTTTTTTATAAATCTCGCCTTTTTAATTGAAAAATCAAGAGACTATAGCAAATTCAATTAATTCCTTAATTGCACAATTAGAAACAAAAAAAATTGCTTTTCCTCGCGCTAAGAAATTTGTTTACAATTTTTTAAATTTACAATATTTTTAAAAATAAATGAATAAAAAATAAAATAAACCGAGAAGTTTTTTTAAATTTTATTTTGTAAAAAATTTAATAAAACTCACCATCGGCAGAATGTGTATCATTTTCATAATCATCGTAATAATAATAGGAGTCGTATTGAGTTGAAGCGGGATCTTCGTGTTGATTGGCCTGATGAGAGGAATTATTTTTGCCGTTAATATTTTTATTGCCAGCTTGAAGATGAGCGGTGTGATTTAATACTTGTTTCACGGGTGTATTCTCATAGTCGTGATGAACTCGAGAGCTTCTGGGATCCTGTTCTGATTCAAGATCACCCTCGTAATCTTCATCGACATATTCCACCTCATCATTCTCTTCATGGCTGATTACTTCGGCCTGCGACGGAACCCTGACATTGTTCTCACGAAACAATGATAAAGACGACAACGGCGACGATGCTCCGTTACCGGAAATGGGAGCCACTTGTTGCTGCTGCTGTTGTTGTTGTTGTTGCTGTTGTTGTCGCAGTCCATACACGGAATTCGTTGGATAAAACGGAATTTGGATCCACGATTGTCTTGCATCTAAAACTAAAAAATTAAAAATTAAATTATTATTATAATTGAATTACAATTATAATTAAAATACAAAAAAAAATATTCAAGAATTATTTCAAATTGTGAAAGTTGTGTTTGTAATTTTAAATTACAATTGAAAAATGCCTTTTCTAAAAAGGGAGGTCATTGACTATATGTGAAAAAAATATAATCACATTACGAGGTCATCGATATACAGGATAACAACTTTATTAACGCCTAATGGTAATTATAATCATGATCTCTAAGCGACGATCGGATACAGTTCTCGCGCAAAAATGATTGCAAAATATTTTATTTTTATTGTCAGTAAAGTGCCCGACAATTTCCAACTTATGGTTTCTCGCGGCAAATATGTTTTGCAATAAAAAATTTCGCAATATTACTCTCCGTTAGAAAACTGGGACACTTCTTTAGATTTTAGCATTTATAATAAATAGTCAAATATATTCCTGTTTTATCTAAAAAAAAAATAATTGCGACAAAAATTATTTACTTAAAAATTAAATAAATCATTATTAAATAGAAAAGGAAATAAAAATTATAAATCAAAAATAAATAAATTAAAATTGAAATTTTATTCCTATTGGAAAATTTTTTTTTATTAAAATAAAATAAATCGTTTCTAAATTAAATAGAAAAGAAAATAAAAATTATATTCAAAAATCAAATAATGTTCAATAAATTAAAATTAAAATTCTATTTCTATTGGAAAATTTTTTTTTCATTAAAATTAAATAAATTGTTTCTAAATTAAATAGAAAATAAAATAAAAATTATATTCAAAAATCAAATAATGTGCAATAAATTAAAATTGAAATTCTATTCTAATTGAAATTTTTTTTTCCCATTAAAATTAAATAAATCGTTTCTAAATTAAATAGAAAAGAAAATAAAAATTATATTCAAAAATCAAATAATATGCAATAAATTAAAATTAAAATTCTATTTTAATTGAAAATTTTTTTTTCCCCATTAAAATTAAATAGAAAATAAAAATTATATTCAAAAATGAAATAAAACTGTATCTAAAATTGAAATCCTATTCCAGGAATGCCTTTGACCCAGATAAATGCGTTTTTGTAGGTCAAAGAAAATAATTTTTTGGAGGCGCGCTATTTTTTACGGCTATTGAATGCAAAATAATAGCTTCTTTCAAAAAAAAAAGGACAGACTGGCATCGATCATCATTTTCGTAATCGCTCTTTATTCGAAACAATGAACTTTGACGAAAGCCATTGTTCCTGCGGCAAGGAGCCGCCTTTCACGTCTGAAACAGAATCACAGAATCAGCTCGCGGTATGCAAAGAGAGGCAATAATGATGAAATATTTCATAATGCAGGCTATAATAACATCTTGTAATATTTTTCCTTTTCTTTAAATTTTTTTCTCCTCTGCAGAAAAGAAATAAATTATTTATATGCAAAAAGGAATGCATATATGCGTCTCGTGACTTTTCAAAATAAGAATAAAGTTAAATTTTTTTTTTTCAATTGAGATTTATGAGATTCGCATTATAATAGTACACTAATTGCATATACATTTCTGCTGTAGGCTTTTTTGCGATTCAATCTGAACTTAATGGAGTATGCATCTCCTTTTCAATTTCTCTCTCTCTCTCTCTCTCTCTCTCTCTCTCTCTCTCTCTCTCTCTCTCTCTCTCTCTCTCTCCGTCTCTCATTCTCAGTTGTTAAACATTTTACGAAATTGTCTGAAACAAATTACTGGTATTTAATGAACTCTAAAAGTATGCTACTAGTTTACATATTAGTCAATTTTCACTTATTAATATCTGGAAATGATTGATCAGAAATAAATTACGAAACTATTTCATAATTTTCAATATTTCAAATTAAATTAATTTTTTTTTTTCATTTACAAAAAATGACCCTTTTTTTCGAAAAAAAAATTCCAAATTGCTTAAATTATTCAATTTATTAATTTAGAATAATTTTTACTATCATTATCATTTTTCTTTTTATTTTGAAAAAATAGTTTTTTTTTTAATTGAATTAATTAATTTAGATAAATGGTAATTATTTCATTAAATCAGTATGCAAACTGAAAGAAAGTTTTTTTTTTTTTTTTTTTTATAGGATCAATTTTGCAGTAAAGGTGGCTTAATTGACATAAAGTCGATTTTGTTTTATAGCGTTATTAAAGTCAATGAAGTTGGTTTACAACTTCAACTCAGGAAGTTTTTAAATACATATAAAATATATATATATGCTCTATATGCGTAATTTCTCAGTTCACTGAAGAAGTGAAAACGAAGTAGGAAATTTCTATTTTATTTTCAAATAATGATGAACTGATTTCCGATAAATAATAATAATATATAATCACATAGTTCATTTAGTAAGGAAATTTCTATTTTCAAATATTTTTAGTGCACTCATTTAATTTTTATAATTCCGTTTAAAAAAATAATACCCAAAATTATTTACCTAAATTATACATATTATTTATCAATAATTATATATTATTTATGTTAATAATTGTATATTATTTTTAAGTAGCGTAAAATCATTCACAAAATAATAATTTTCTCGGCAATAATAAATCTAAAAATCCTCGATAAATACTCAATAAAAAAAAATTTAATTTTAACAATTGTAATAACAAAAAATATTCATTATTTTCCTCTGTGATTCATAAAAAAAAAATTAAAAATAAAAATTTACATTGTAAAAATAATCCCCTCGCCTTATCAATTTTTCGTACGATTATAGAAAAAAAATTTCGGATCTCATTTATTTATATATTTCGCTTTTTTGTATAGAGTCTAATTTTAGGATTTAAAATCCGAATCGAGATAAACAAACAAAAGGGATGAGAAAAAAATTACGTTTGCATCCAAGAATGCAGAAGGATCTGAATTCTGGTTCTTCTATACTTTTTTTGTTCGAAAAAATAAAATAAAATAAACGAAAGAAGGTTCACGAAACTTTAAGTGCATTTTTTTTACACATTTAAATTAGAAAAACGAAAAGAAAACAACGTGTGATTCACTGTCTTTATGTTTGTGAATCAAGGAAAGTAGATTTTTTTATTGGACCATAAAAGTGTTTGAAATTTAGTTTCGAACCGCTTTTTTTACACTTTCACAAGTGAGAATAAAAGAAAAAAGAAATTTAAAAATATAAAAATTACTTGATATTTAAAAATTTCGAATTATCGATTTTTTTTAATCATTTAGATATTTTTAAATATTTCTCACAAAAAGAAATATAATTTTACTTTCAAAAAAGAAAATAAAATAAAAAATTCTCAATTTAAATTTAAAAATTATTATTTTTTGTATAAAAAATATTGCGCAATTATTATATAAATTATTAATAATTATTTGCAAAATTCAACAAAAATAGAACAATGGAAACAATATAAGACTTGATTTCGAAATTTTTTATTTCTCAGCTAGAAAAAGTGTAGGACGCATTCTTGAGACTTAGCGAGCCTGACCGAATTAATTAACAATATAATCACGATGAAAAATAGTTATTTGCTGTCGGGAATATTAAAGAAATAACGGAACGGAATTTCTTTTTTTTTTTTCCTTTCCTTCGTGTCAGGAAAAATGAAAGGAAGGAAGAATTATTTATTCCAATTTAATTGGGACAATTACAAAAAAAAAAGAGAAAAAAAAATCGGAAGCAGACATTCGATGTAACAAGGCTATGAGTTTAAGGATTATTCCGATTGCGTGATATTAAAATGAGGAAGCGTAATACTTGCAAAACAAATTGAAGCCCAAAATAAAAACCGGTTGTGGTTACAAGAAATGTATATATATACTTTTTGGTAACATGAAACATGGGTAAATTTTTAGTTCATGACTCAAACAAAGAAAATTCCCGTTACAAAATTTCTTTTCTGAATCAGTGAACAATTCCTTCATTTTTCTATTTAATTTAATTTAATTAATAATTAATTATTAAATTATTATTTTTTAATATTAAATTAACACTTCTTTTTTATTTTTTTTGTAATTTTTTTATTTTTAATAAGGAAATGTCTTTCGCAATTTTAAAATAAAATTCTTCTCTAAATAATTGTAAATAATTATGAAAAGGTTGAGAATTCTCATTAAGTCACTCCCTATAACAACTTTTCATTTCTTTGAGAAGAATTACCTAATCAAGCCATTCATAAAAGGTATATTGTGCTTCTCGTTTACAAATAATAATAATAATAATATGTGCTATGACTTTTATATAAAATTGTGTGAAAAAAAAACTGTCATCAGTGAAAGATATTTTACCGATTAAATAAATAATTCAAAGAAAATGAAAAACAAATAAAAAGTGTTTCACATTGAAACTATAAATGCCTTTCCGCATACTTGACAGAGAAATCAATTTTTTTTTTTTTTTTTTTTAATATCGCAATAAATAATTAAAATCAATTTCTAATTGTTTAAGTTTGAAAAATAAATTTCATATTTTCTAAATTATACAATTTATTATTAATAAAGACTAATTTGTTTTATGTGAAAAAAAAATAAGGAACTAATTTGTTTTCTTGAAAATGAATTCGATTATTTATATTCAATTTTGTTTTTGCTAGTTACGATCATTTGGAAAATTAAATAAATGGGAAATTCTTACATTATAGCCAGACCATGACCTTAGATCATAAAGTTTGTGTTTGTAAAATAATGAATATTTCTTTAACTTTTTTTTAATTAAATTTTCTTGATTGTACTTTAAGGAATGTTGTTCTTGACAGCGGCATTGACTAAACGTATTTTTACTATTATTCAATTATAAATCATCAATTTCCAAGTCCGTAATTGAATTTTGCATATAATAAAATTTTGTAAATAATTTTCATACATACAAATTTAAAATATTAATTATAAATTATTAAATTTTTATGTAAAATTTAATTGCTAATTAAAAAATATTATTACTATTTACTATAATTATTACTATAATAAAAATAATAATATTAATATTAATTTTATTCTTTTTTTTTTCCTCTACTAAATTTGTTTCGTAAAAAATAATGAATAATAATAAAAAAAAATTATTAATAGCAATTAATAATTAATAATAATAATAATTATTAATAATAATATAATAATAATATAAAAATAATAATATAATAATTATTAATTAATAATTTATTTATTTATTTATTTGGAATAATTAATAATTAATTTTTTTTAACTAATTAGGTTTTATTAAAATTATTATTTTCATTTAAATTCCATTTTTAATTATATAAGAATGTTTTTTATTTTATCGAAAATAAAACAAAATAAAAAAGTGAAATCCAATCAAGATTATTCAATATTTAATTATACTATAGAAAAAGAAATTAATTATTCGTGAATATTTACTTTAATTAATATTAATATTTAATTCATTGAATTATTATTATTCAATTATTTAATTATTACTCAATTATTATTCAATTATTATTATTAAATTGAAATTGAATACTAAAATTTTACTTTGAATTTGAAATTTTACTGTTAAAAAAAAAAAATTACGAAATTAAAATATTTTTTTTTCTCATTCAAATGTGAAATTTTTTTGTCATACTGAAAAGTGACAGTTGGCGGTGATTTGAATGCGTTGAAAATGATAACGTATGGATTGCTTGTACCTGGACGTGATTGTTGTTGATGACTCTGTACCAAAACGGAAGCAATCAGGACCATAAAGAAAAGGACATTGCGAGTCGAAACATCCGGATGTCCCGAAGGTTGTCTCCTCTCGTTCATGTTTTTTTTTTCGTGCCAGTTTTTTGATGACAGATCAAGTAGCAATCCACAAAATCATCACCAAATCACTCGCGCATTTTTGTTGGTCCATTTAAAAAAAAAAAGAAAGGAGATTCAATTTCTTTTATCTCCTTTTTCGTTCAAGTTTCTTCTTTTCTTCTTTTAAACAAACTTGTAAACAGAAAATTTAAAAAAATCGTTGTAATACGCGTGATTAAAAAAAATTAAATATAAAATGGACATTTTTAGTGGACACGCCAACAACACAACATTCCGCTTGTCACTGGCAGGCAAAGGAACCTCGAGAGGTAGAAAGCAAAATGCCACTTTCACTCGACGACTCGACTCTGTGCGCGTTTATTCGCGTAAGGAGTTGGCATGCCGAGGCCGTCGAGGTTCCTCGCTACCAGCAAACATTATTCCTTCTTTCAAACAAGGTGGGAGAAGATCGAAATTGAAAAAAAAAAAAAAATTACACCTACTCTCATTGTCGCGTGTCACAATCATCTTGTGCGGTATCATTCAAGTTTTTTTTGACAATCCTCTTACTTTCCATAATCGTTCTGCAAAATTCTGTTATCCTCAATTTAGAAAATTTATTTTCCTGACCTAATTTCAAAAAAAAAAGATTTTACACCAAAAGAAAAGAAAAATAGAAATTGTTATTAAAATTAAAATAGTATAATAAAAGAAAAAAAAATCCTGGTATGAAAAACACACCTTGACAAATGATTTTCTCGAAGTTGGTAATGACCCGGTCGCCCTGAGATCAACGAGAACGAACCAAGAGAAGACGTAGGAAAATATTCCTTCTGCAAGCATTAGACTGGAAACGAAGTTAAAGTAGATTACCTTGGCGATGTACTTCTCTTTTGTTTCCCCGTCCCTTCACTCGTTCGAAACTGCAGGTCAACTCTCCTGTTTATTTTCCGATTAACATATACTATAAATATTTTTCACGCATAAACAAAAATCATTTTACAAAATTTATATCTTTCCAACATATATCATTTAAATTACATAAAAATGTAATGTTTTTCAAAAAAGAATTCTTTTTTTGAAAATTCTAGAATAGTTCTCGCGCAATAACATTTATTGGAAAAAAAGAAATACTCAAGGTTTTCAACCACTCTCCTTGAGTGTTGAAAAAAAAAAAATTCAGTTTCAGGAAATTAATGGTTAATATTGATACGAATTTGTTTCCCACCTCAACGCTCACGCTTTTCTATATACAAAGGACAACAAAACAGTCTAGGTCTAGGTGAATGACCTTAGTATTTCAATTTTTCCATTATTTAAATTTCAATAAAAATAAATTTTAATTCGAAATTTTTTTTTATGTTAATTGAAGAAAGATTTGAAGAAAATTTAGTGAAAAACAGAATAACTTACAAAGAAATTTCTTTTTGAACTTTGCATCTCGGAGTCATAACTTATATGGGTGCACTTCACCTACTGTTAGATTTTTTTTTTTTGTTTCTCCAATGAACACGCCCTCTTCAGCTCCCACACATTCGCTCAAGGATCTCACCGTGAATCTTTGCAATTTATCCTACAGAACACGAATCATAAATCAAAAGGTAATTTTAAATCATCTTCGGCACTGAATATCAGCAATCTAAATCTTTTTTCTTTTTTTTTTTTAAAAAAATATTTTTCTAAAAAAAAAAACTATTATTTGAACGATCTTACCTAGACTATTTTTCCAGATATGAATCACAAAAAAATGTTCCAGTCATTTTTCAAAATAAAAATCATTACTAATTTTGGAAAAATAAAATCATAAAACGTTTTTTCTACTTCTGAGGCTGGAAAAAATATTTTGATTAACGATACATATAAAAAAAAAAATTTTTCAAAAAGAGATTTAAAAAAACGAGGCGATTAAGACACATGAAAAATGTTTCAACAAATTATTTATGTACTTATAACTTTCTGTAACTAAAGAATTCCACATACAAATGTTTCGTTTTTCACTAACTTACAATTAAACACTCGTTTAAAGATTCAATTTTTAGATTTTTATAGTCTTTTTTTTGTCCCATTGAATCAGAGTGAAACACTGCACTTGGAAATTTTTTAAATGTATATCCCAGTTCTTTGGTTTATGCCACTTTTTTTCTGTTATAACAAATTCTCAACATTTAATTACTCAAATGTGAAGCTCATGTTACAAATTAATTAATTTGTTCTTTTTTTTTTACAAAGAAATCAATATACAATAAAAATTCAAGAAAAAAAAAAATTATTCAATTTAAACGAAATTTAATTTAATTCACAGAGCTTCAATCAAGTTATCAATCATTGATGAGTTTAAAAGAAAAAAATTGCTAAAAGAAGTTGCATGAAATCTCGTGTTGAAAATCGTTGCGATTACCTTTAGGTGATTTTTCTTGACAAAATGGTCGATTAGTCAGTCGTTCACGATTTTTTTTTTTTTTATTTTTGAAGAACTTGGGTCTTGTTTCTTTTTGTTTTTATTAAATCCTAGAATTACATGCGACAGTCACGTAGAAATATTGAAATTTTCCTTAACTAGATTATATACGACAAAGTAAAATTATTTACTTCATTATAATTTTCCCCAATCCTTATCTAAAAGACTGGTTTAACTATAAAAAAAAAAGTAAAGATAAGAGGAATTAGTAAAAAAAATTATTAGTTTTTAAATAATATTTAGAATTAAAAATATTACTTTGCAGTAGGCCTCCTTGAAGGTTCGGATGCTGTGGGTGGTGGTGGTGGACCCCGACGCTCTAATTCCTCGAGGTAGCCCATTAAAAGTCGTGTACGTTCCGATGCGGTCGCTTCCAAAACAAGAAATCGTTTATCCTTTCTCAATATTTCCTCAATTTCCAATAAATATGCTCGATTCTCCTGTACCTTCCTGTGTGTCTTGTCGGTAATTAATTTTGTCTCCTAAAAAACAAATTTATACAAAAATTTTGTACAAACAAATTTGTTTTACAAAAAAAAATCTTACCTGTAAAAGTTCTCGAAAATCGGCTTTCGCTGCTACAAGTTTATCCTTGATGTATTCTTTGAATTCCTTTTCGCATTTCTAAAATAATTGTTGATTAGTGTTTTGGTTTTTTTTTTTTTTTTTTTGAAAAATATGTATTTATAAATACATACCCTGTCGCTTGAGGAAAATTTTATGTATCTTGGATCGTCTTTTAAGAGTTTTTTAATCTCCTTCCAAGATGCAGTGAGTTCCGATGAAACAGGAAACTCAGAGGACGACCATATTTCGTCAAGTACTTCTCTGAATTTATCTCGTTTCTTGCGGCCAAGTTGTTCAATATGCTCGATGAATAATCGTTCTTTTTCTTCGCGATCTAAACTTTCGGCAAGTTCCCAACGATGATCTTTTCTTAATTGACGTTTTGCTTCCCTCCAGGCAAGGTCCCCATTTCGAACCTGTTTTAATTTTAATTATATAGTTTTTTTTTCGAAAGTTCTTTCAAATGTCCGCTTAGTAAAAAAAAATCAAACAATAAAATAAAATTAAAAATTATCTAATAAAAGAATTATTAATTTATTCGCAATTAAAATAAATATTAAAATTGTTTTAATTAGAATTTTTTTTTTTTTTTTTAAATGAAATTAGAAAAAAGGAGGAAATTACCAAATCGGCAAGCAAGGCGCTAAAATGCTGAACGGCTTCGGCGTGTCGATGATGTTGTCTTTCCTTATCACGATCTCTGAGATGAGTTGCCAAAGTTCGTTGCACTTCTCGTTCTCTTTCCCGAAGACTTGCCTCAGCTCTTCTCTCCTTCTCCCTTTTTTGTTTCTCACGATCTTCTTCCGAATCGGAGAATCCTTCCATTTCCTCTTTCTAAAAACATAATTATATTCATAATAAATATAAATAAAAAAAAATTATTTTTTTCATTTAAAAAAATTAAATCCTACCTCAATGTCCTTTCGTGAAATTTTCTCCTCAACATCGTCAATTTCTCCAACTTCCTTTTCAACAATCTCAATTTTTTCCTTTCCATTTTCCTCATTGTTCACATCTTTTTTTTGTCTCTTTTCCTTGGGCGCATCTTTATCACTTTTGTCCTTTGACGATTTTTCCTTATATTTATCATCCTTCTTCTCACGATCCCTCTTATCTGATTTATGATGATCCTTCTCACGATGACGATGATCTTTATCCTTGTCTTTTTCTTTTTTCCGTTCTTCCTTCAAATTACGAATAAAATCACGAAACCAATCTTCTCGTGCACTTGCTGATTCTACGCACCTGTATCGCCAATCGGACTCTAATTTTTTCTTACAGTCACTCCAATGCGAATGTCTGTCAATATCTTTGTGCTCTTTCAATAATGATATGAAATCCTTTTTAACCTGAAATAGATGCAACCAAAGTGTCAGTAGAAAAATGAATTAATAATTTTTAACTTAATAACTATTTTTCATTATTCAGAAATTTTTTCAGCTTCATGCACATAATCTTTTTTTAATAACTATTTTTTTTTTTTGTATTATTTTTTCAAAAAAAAAAAAAAAAATTTAAGGATATCTTCCCAAAATTGGGAACAAGATTTAGATTGAGAAAATTTATATATTATTTTTATATTATAAAATAAGCTGCTTGATTGCTGAAAAAAATTACACCAATTACATGCTGTAAAAAAAATAACGAACCGTCGTTAATTTGCAAAAATTATATTTTTGAAATATTTTTTCAATTGTTTTACTTTAAAAAAAATATTGAAATCATTAACGACGATTCGAATTAGTAAATAAATAGATTTTTTTTTTTTTAACAGCTCTCTCCGCTGAAAATAAAAATTTTGTTAGTAATTTAAAGATTATACAAAAGTGTGAGACATATTTTGCATTTGGGTATATAATTAGAATCTAAAATTCGTTTTGTGAAAACCAATACTTCTCATATCCTCAATATTTTATAATATATGTTAAACAAAAAGAAAAAGTCATCTTCAGAATTTTATTTTTTTAATATTTTTCATTTTAAAATAATTTTAATTTGTAATCGACAAGTTTTAAAAATTCTTTTTTGTCATTTTAATTTTTCTACTTGTAAATTCAATATCAAAATTAATTTAACAATAAAAATTCAAATATTTATTTTAAATTAAATGTAGTATAAAAAATAAATCGTATAAAAAATACGAAATTTTTAAATTGTAAATTAAAAAAAATACTTATTTTTAAAATAAGAATTTCAACAAAACATATCGGATACAAATAGAAGATTTTCAGACTATATTTAATCATTTAGAGTTTATAATATAAAAAAAGGTAAAACATTTTTTTTTGTGAAGTGAATCAAAAATGTAATTGAAAAAAAAATAAATTATTTAATAATTTTCCTCAATATTTGAAAAAGTATTTTTATTTAAGTAACTAACGTTAGTAAATTAAATTTTAATCGAATTTATATTGTAATTAAAATTTTAATCTGTAAAAATTGAAAATAGAATTGAAAAATTGATTTTATGGGTAAAAATTTAATTTAAAATATTTGTATCATTTGTTAAAAAAAAGTAATAGTAATAAATTAATTAACAAAAATAAATACATTAAAAATTCAGTACCTAATTAACTATTAATTTACTAATTAAAAAATTTAAAAAAAAATTCTAATGTACTGATTATATAGTAAAAAAATAGAAACTAGATGATACAATTAACATTATTTTATCAAATTACAGCAACAATTAAAAGCATTAATGAATCTTTTTTCCAATCAAAACTCTTTCTCTAATATTAAATTAAATAGACTAGAAAAATGACTAGAGTTTTTTTTAAAAATAATATATACCAAAGGGAGCTGAGAAATTTACTATAAAAAATTTTAAATTGTATTTTTAATTCAATTGACTAATGCTTTTAATAAGGGTTGCAAAATTTCATTTTGTTTTTAAATTCATACATCGTCGCATGATATAAAAAGCTCTGTGGTGGCGTTAAATCCGCAGATAAAAAAAATCCACGAATTCGAACATTTCGATAAGGGCTCGTCTACATTTTCAACGATTGCAAGAGCTTCATTTTTTTCAAACTCATTTTTTTCCCAAAGAGACTTTGACTTTTTTTTTTTTTAGAAAAAAAAATATTTATCTTTAATTTTTGAATTGAATTGAATTTTTTTTTTTTTTGGGAAATAGTTATTTTTTGTCAAGTAACGAGGATTACGAGTAATATACAAATACCGAGTTCGTTCATTCTCATGACTCTGCTTTGGAGTAAAGAATGCGGCGCGCGAGGGTGTGCCAACTGTGCCACGCAGTGTAGGTGGGGATGGTAGATGACATCATCCATGCCACCAACCAGCTTCAGAACCAAGCCACTCCACATACGGAACCTGTCCTGCCTGCCTCCTGACTGAAGTGGAGAGTTCAGAACACATAAGTACACAAGGAACCGTCACATACTAATTTTATTTTCTCATCTATCTTTTTCTCTCATCTATCTTTCTTTCTCTCTCCATTTTTTTTTTTAATTATTTTAAAGAGCTATCAAAAAAAAAATTGTTTTCTTAATTTAAAAAATTGAATATATATATATATATGTATATAATTTTTATAAAACGAGAAAATCTATTTCAGGAGCATTTATTTAATTCTCCCTTTTTGTTTTCGTGTCCTTCATCGATTAGTTAGAGATTTCAAAAACGAATTATAAGATCGTACAAGTTGAACAAAATAATAAACATACCTACGGAATCTGGAAAGAAAGTTTTTTTTTTTTATTATAGCTGAAAAGAAAATGTGGTTACAATGTTTTAAAAAAGAATTTTTTTTTGCGACGCTGCCTATTTTAATATTTTAATAGATAAAAGTGAGAATTTCTTTTTTTTTTAAATAATAGGCAGAGACTCAAATGATTTTTCTAACTTAATGGATTTTATTTTTTAATAATCATTATTATAATTATGTTATTGTGTGCATGCAGAGCACAAACTGGGTGCGCAATAGACATCGAGCTGGTACCACCTTTAATCGTATGCTCACCCAACATCATGATAAGCAGAAAACAAGACATGATAAATTAGATTTTTTTCCAATATTCTTTTTTAAACTATAATAATTTTTTTGGATAATTGTACTCTATTTGAAAAAAAAGAAAATGTTTCAAAAACTCGTTTCTGCCTACATTGATTTTGAAAAATAAAATTTTAATAAGCTGAAAATAATTATGATTATGTATTGTTTTCTTTTTAACAAAGAATTAAACATACCTGCTCTCGTTTCGCCGTTTTTTCCTCCTTTTCTCGTTTTCGCACTTCGAGAATGTATTCGTTGAAAAGACTTTCCCGTTCCCGCATCTTTTCGACATTTTTAAATCTGTCATCGCGCCCGTGTTTTTGAGCGAAATCACTAAACGACGATCTAATAAAAGAAATTTATTCTATATTTTACGATAATAAATAATTATTATTATTAAAATTAAATGAGTCAAAATTTAATGTTGAAATAAAGAAAAGAAAAAAATTACTTACTTTCCATGAAGTCCGGCCTCCTCGAGAAGCTTTTGAAATTGATCCTTGCGTTCCTTCATTTTATTCCTCTTCTCTCGTCGCTCTTCCTCGGCCCTTTCCTTCACGTACTTCTCGAACACTTGCTTCCTTTCCTTGGACGTGAGCAGTAGATATCGAGGATCGAAAACAATTTTGTGCAACTCTTTCTCCCAGGTGCTAAACGCAGATACCTAAAGTGAAAAGGAGCATTTATTTATCATTCATTAATTAAAATTATATTTTTCAGGTTTATTAATGTATTTATTTAAGAAGAAGGTCCAGTAATTTTTCAAAAAAAAAATACTTACGTCTTTTTCAGCCAACATATCCTTAAAGGATTTTATTCTCGTTTCCAGAGGGACGATTGCTCTTTCCCTTGCTGCCCTAACTTCCGCCTCGATAGCTGCCTCCTTTCCAATGTCAATTGTCTTCTTCTCCTTTTCCTCCTCGTCTTTAACAACAGCAGCAGCAGCAGTAGTAGAAGTAGTAGTAGCAGCAGCAGCAGCTGGGGAAAAAAACAAAAATACATTATAAATTACAGAAAACAAATTCAAAAATAATTTTATTAAATTAGAATTAAAATTTTATTTAAATTCGATAAATTAATTCGTTTTGTAAATAAACCTTTGGGTTCCTCTTGTTTCGCTTTTTTCACAGGAGGTGGCTGATCCTCATCGCTACTTTCACTTGAATCCGATTGCCTTTGTTTTTTGATACTCGCGAGCGCGTCCGGTGGATTGGAAATCATTTTCTCGACATCAGCACGATTTAAAAGATCCTCCGGTTTTTCCCACACCGAAATCCTCGACGATGGATTGTAGAAGAAAACGCGACCATCGCCAGTCCAAACAACACACCTGAGAAAATAGAGAAATTTTTATAACTTAATTTATTACATAATATGTTATTTTTAGCTATTAGTTAACTAATTTTGTTAGTTTTAGTTATTTAAATATTTTACCATGGGGTACCAGGAACAGGAGTACTAGAAATTGGTCTCGATTTATCTAAAGGTTTAGTTTCTTTGGGAGTTTCTTCCTTTTTCCCTTTACCACTTTCCATTTCTTTTGCATGTTCTTTGGATTCTTGATTACTATCGACAGTCATTTCTTGACTCGTTGCCTCTGTTGTACTAATATTAGTGGCACTTGTTGTCACTGCCGTTGCATTATTTATTACCGCTGATGATCCCACTGCTTCCTCAGTTTTTTGCCTTGCCGCCGTTTTAGCATCTGTAAAATAATTATTTTTTTTATTCACAAATAAAAAAGAATTAAAAGACCTGAAATTTTTTTTAAAATAAATAAATAATAATAAAAGAAAATGAATTAAAATAACAGAAGTATTAAATAATTTTAAAAAATACTAAATAAAATAACTCACTTTCAAAATCTTTCAATGCCTGCGGTTTTTCCCAAACAGATTCTCCGGCTTTACTATTATAATAATAAAGTCGACCATCAGGTGCTCGATGTTCCGTCCAAAGCATAGCGGCAGCTACCAATTCGGCATCAATTTGTGCTATAATTGCAGGATCTTCGGCTGGAACTTGTGGTTGCATAACGTTATGCGGCATTTGAGGCATGCCTGCGAAAAATAAAATCCACATTTAATTACAAAATTTAATCAAATTACACCTTTTCTCCTCAAAAAAAAGGTGAAATTTTTTCTTTAAAAAGGAGACAAAAAAATAAAACAACAATTTTGTTTTCTCTTATTATTTAACTTTAAAAAGTGTAGCAAATTTTTATAAGTGAAAATTCTATAGAATTACAATTCGTTTAAAAAAAAATTATTATTTTATGTAGACATTATTGATATTACAGGGTTGCTACAAAAATCTGATTTAGAAATTCCATGACTTTTCCAGGTTTTCCAGGACCAATTTCAAAAAAAATTTCCAGGTTAATTTACATATGAATTTTTCGAATAAATAACAAGTTATTTTATTAGTAATTCTAATATTAATAATTATGTATTATTTATTACTTAATAAATAACATATTCAGACATAAAATTTATGAAAACTAAAATCTTTTTCTGTTTATTTTTTAAAAGCTGAAAAAATTATGAGAAGAATTAGAGGAAAAGTTATTTTTTCAGTATTTTTTTAAAAATACTTTTCAAGAAAGTATTATTTTTAATGTGACATAAAAATTTGAAAATTTTTTAAAATAATAACATAATTTTTTTTCTTAAAAAATGCATGCCGTCAAAGTTTTATCAAAAAAGTGTACAAAATTTAAAGTCATTTTTTATATAGAATATTTTTCAAAACTAAAATTTATTTTATTTAATTATCTAGAAAAATTTAAATATTATCCAGTTTTTTATATTTCACAAGACACCTTTTAATATAAGGAAATAATTCCAAATTTTTTGAGTTTTTTTTTGGTATAATTTCGGCAGCAAGAATTATTAAAGAAATTTGTATCTAATTGAATTTTATTTAATTTTATAATTTAATTAAATTTTTCAAGGATTCAAGATTCATTCTTTTCAAATTTTAATTATTTTTAAAAAAATAAGCACAAAACGATTTTAGTTCTCATATATATTTTATGTTTTAAGATGTTTTGTATTCATCAAAAACTAGAATCCGTAAAAAATGTAGCAAAATTCGGGAAGTTTTTTTAATTTTTGAAATTTAATTTTTCTTACTACGGAAAACCTAGTAAATGGAGAAAATTTTACAAGAAAATTAAAAATTACTGAAATACTCAAAAATTCCAGGCTATATTTTAAAATTCCATAACATTTCCAGGTTTTCCAGACCTTTTTAAAAAATCCATGACTTCTCCAGGTTTTCTATGTTCTGTAGCAACCTTGTATTAATAATTATGTTGTACAATAATTTGATTTAATGAAAATCAAAAAAAAATAAAGTTTTTATAACAATAATTTTTATATTTTGAGAATTTGTGCTTTGGAATAAATAACTAGAAAAGAAAAAAAAAATTAAGAAAAATAATAATTTTAACAGTTTGATAATCATTCTTGTAAATTAATTCTATTTTGGAAATTTTTATAAAATGTTTTCTTTTCAGTAATTTGCTTTATAAAACTTCTAACTATATTATATTAAGAACCACAAAAAAATTGGTTTTAATTAAAATTTCTACTATTCAAAATTAGGGTCCACAATAATTATTAGATTAAACAAAAATTATGAGAAATAAATTTTCTGATTAATCCATAAAAATAATTATAATTTTCAATTTATAGAATTTTATTCAATTAATTTTTTAGAAAAATTTTTATTTTTCGAATTAGTCTTTAACAGAATTTGTTTTTAGACGAATTTTTACTTAACAAAATTTTTAGTTATCAAACTTTTATTTGGTAAAATTTTGATTTGATAAAAATTCTATTAACCCAATTATTTGAAAGAAATTCTAATTTAGCATAATTCTCATTCAATAGAATTTTATGTGATTTGAATTTTTAATTCATCGAATCTTCATTTATTCATTGTCTAATAAATTTAAAAAAGAAATTTTTTTCTATTATTATTTTTTTTTTGAGAAAATTAAAAAATTTACCCCAGCCTCCTTGTGGTGGTCCATAACCTCCAAATGGTTGAAATCCCGGTGGTGGCATTCCAAATGGAGCTCCACCAAAGGGCGCAGGCATTGGTCCACCAAATTGATTTGGCATTCTGTGTTGCATTGGAACCATATTTGGAGGTGGTTGCATCATATTTGTGTTTACAGAAGGAGTATTTACAACCGGTGCAGCAGTTACACTAACAGCAGTACCTTAAATAAAATTTGAAAAAAGAATTAAAAATTTATTTCTAATTTCTATAATTAAATTTAAAAAATAAGCGATTATTTTCTATTTTTAATTTAATTTCTCTTATTTCTTTTTTTTTGTCTATTACAAATAAATTACCATTTGCTTGAGAAACTTCCGTTGTTAAACTAACTTCAGGCGTTTCTGTCAAAGATGGTGGAGGACCAGTTCCAGGAGGAGCTGTACTTAATTGATTCATGGCATCAGTATTATTCGCAACTGGAATTTCACTTCCGGGAGCGGTTCTCGTTTCATTTCCCTGTGGTTGGGTAACTGTCGTTGTCGATGGAGTCGTGGTTGTTGTCGTTTGTTTCGATGCACCGTGAACCAATTGCTCCAACTGAAATTCAATTATTTACAATTACAATTGAATTTTTCAAAAAATAGAAAATAAAATGTTTATTATTACCTGATCCTGTCCCATAACTTTAACATTTGGACCCTCTGGTTTCGTCCATGTTGTCTCTCTCGATCTAATATTATAATAATAAGATTTGCCATCTGTTGTTTTTGTTTCAACCCAAACTTCGCCATTTAAATCTAATCCCGGAATGTTTGCCTGTTGTTGTGCCTGTTGTGGTTGTTGTCCAGGAATCTAAAAGTAAAAAAAAACATTAACAATCACCAGTCAAATTTTAATAAATAAATTAAAAAAAAAAATTATTTACGTTATTCATATTTGGTGCTCCCATTCCAGGTGGTGGTCCAAAAGGTCCTGCTCCCGCTCCCATTGGACCGTTCATCATATGTGGAGGTGGCTAAAAGAATTTTTGTAATTTTTAATTATTTTTAATTTCAGAATAAAAAATAAAAAAAAAAAACTTACCATTCCCGGTGGGCCCATTAAATTCGGAGGTCCCATCATATTAGGCGGACCCATGGGACCCCAATTTGGATCAAATGGTGGAGGACCTCGAAAACGTGGACCAGCGGGTCCTGGCGGGCAATTAGGACGCGGTGGACCTTCGAATGGATATCCATTATTCGGACCACGGAACATTGGTCGAGGGCCAAAACCTCTGCCTCTAAATCTCGGTGGACCTCCACGCATTGAAAAGTCAAAGCCACCTCGACCCCTACCCCTTGAAAATAGTATTATTACTTTGGAAAATAAAATTTTATAAAAATAAATTAAAAAAAAAAAAATACGAAAAAAATTAAAAAACAAAAATCGCTGTGTCTATTTAGCCCGCTAACGGGAGGAATAGTGGCGATAGATTATTTAGCCCGCTAGCGGGAGAAATGCAAGATTTTGGCTATTTAGCCCGCTTATTTTAAAAAATCACCAAAATGAGAACTATTTATTTTGCAATAAGTATATTTAAAATATTTTTTATTTTTCTTATTTATTTATTATAGAATAATAAAATATATTTTAATATATAAATAATGTATATTAAGTGCAATTAAAAATAAGGCAATCGTTTATTTAAATATACTAATTTGATTTAATACAAAGTTTATTTCCTCCAAAATAAATCGTTTATATATTTAATTTAATTAAAGTTGTGGTAAAAAAACAAATTTTTGGTTTAAACCAAATTTATTGTAAGAAAACTGTTTAACTACAGGTATATTTATTTTCTAATAAATTATTAGAAAATAGTTTATGAAAGGTTGAAATTAAATAAATTTCTTTGATGGGAATTAGAATCCTTAACTTTCACTTTTTTCGTTCAATCAACGTTGGTAAATTCAATTTTATAAAAATGTTCCAAAAACACACTTCTTTTGTTGACGTTAAATTTCAAAAAATCATAACTTCCTTCATTTTCATGAAATAAAAAAATACGTATTTTCTTATTTTTCATATAGATTTCGAAAAAAAATAATTCGGACAAAAAAAATTTTAAATGAAAATTTCCCGTGGAATGCAAGAATTTTTATTGTATTTCAAAAATTAATTTTTATTTAGAAATTTAAAGTTTCAATAGAAAACAATTCCATAAACTATTTTCTAAGAATTTATTAGAAAATAAATATACCTGTAGTTAAACAGTTTTCTTAAAACAAATTTGGTTTAAACAAAAAATTTATTTTTATTTTTCTTATTTATTTATTCTAGAATAATAAAATATATTTTATTATATAAAATGTATATTAAGTGCAATTAAAAATAAGGCAATCGTTTATTTAAATATACTAATGTGATTTAATACAAAGTTTATTTCCTCCAAAATAAATCGTTTATATATTTAATTTAATTATTTCATTAAAATTGTGGTAAAAAAAATATTTTAAATATACTTATTGCAAAATAAATAGTTCTCATTTTGGTGATTTTTTAAAATAAGCGGGCTAAATAGCCAAAATCTTGCATTTCTCCCGCTAGCGGGCTAAATAATCTATCGCCACTATTCCTCCCGTTAGCGGGCTAAATAGACACAGCGATCAAAAATTATAAAAATACATTTAAAAAGTAAAATATTACAGGAGCAAAAAAATTACAAAACAAAATTATAAAAATACATTTAATAAAATATTTCAGGAGCAAAAAAAAAATACAAAAAAAAACAAATTGATAACAATAACAAATAAGAAACGATTATGTTATCACGAGTAAATCGATTTACAAAAAAAAAAAAATAAAATCTCACCTAAAGCCCCCTCGACCTCGGGGCATAAAATGTCTGTACTCTTCGCCACCTTCAAATGTATATTCTTCTGATTCTTCAACACCCTCCTCGGTGGGTTCCTGTTCATTTAGAGTCGCTACCTCTGCATTTGCAGCGGGTTGCTGATCTCCATTGCCTTCCATTTTTTTTCCCCTCTTTTATATATATATATATAGAAAAAACAGTGGAAAATTGATTTTGTTTTCGATTATATGTCCTTCATATATGCAAAATAATCACAAAATTTTAAATCACTAAAATCACGTCACTTTCCTAACATTAGAACTTTATGATTAAAATTATTTTTTTTATCAATTTTCAAATTGTCCCAAATTGCCACAGCCACAAATTGCCGACGTTATTTATGTGTGTATGTGTACGAAACACCAACATAGGCAGATTCTGTGAAGGGAAAAATTGTGTGTAAATAAGAAAATTTAATGAAAAATTGAATGTTCACTTATTAATGGCAATGTTCTTTTCATTTAGAAATGAAATATATACCTTTTTAGTAGTCCATTATTTAGAAAATAGTTATAAAAACTAGATTTTTTTTTCGTTTGTATCCGCGGTACAAAACAATCAACCATAAATCAACTTGGACGAACAAAATGGAACAAGAAATGCAAAATCAATATGAAAAATTGTTATTTGGAGACCTCTGGTGTCAATTTTTGAAAATAAACGGCTTGTGGACTAGATTTTAGTTTTCAAATTAAAATTTTATTATTAATTATTATTATTATTAATTAATAATATAATTATTATTAATATTAATAAATAATATAATAAATAAGTTTTCAAATAACAACATTTAAATTTATTTTGTAAAAATTACTTTTCAATTGAGCAACCCATCCCTGACTATTTAAAGCGGGAAAATTTTTAAAATTGACAGTTTTGTTTATATCAACTGTTTTGACATTTTTGTTTTGTATCATTTATCTTCTTGTTCTTTTTTTTTTAATTAAAACTGCAATGCTCCAAAGATCACGAATATTTCCAAGTCTAATTGGATTCCTCTTACTTAACCTCCAGGTTAATTAAATATTTAATAATAGTTGTTTTGTTGGTTATACGACTGAAATAGGTTAAAAAAAAAATTTAATAATTTCTTTTAGGTTTTCAAGACAAGTTTCACTTTGAATATGATTGAATTTCCAGAAATAAATTATTTGGCGAGTAAATTAACACCAAGTGAATGTTTTCAATTGTATAACGTGTCTCGAGGTCGTCATTTAAAGGTAGGATTTAATTTTAATTTACAATATTCAGATTTGGAACTTTGGTTTTTGTTTTTTTTTTTTTAAAGGTTGAAACACTAAATTTTATACAAAGAAAAAGTTATACAATTCCATGTGTAACACTGCTTTCCACTTGGTTAACGGATATAGACGAATTGAATTTAACCAATATTGACAATGTTAATTTAAAACTTAAAGAAATTGGAAGAGAAGATTTGTCTCTTCAACTTAATCGCAACTTACTTTATCGAAGAAATAAAACTGATTCCTCAGGAGCCAAGGATTTGGAGTACGTTTAACAAGTGGTAAATTTTTAATAAATTATCCTAATAAAAATAACTATATAAAAATTATTCAGATGAATAATTCACAGAATTCTAAAAATATTAATTCAGTATAATTAAATTTATAAATTAATTAATTTATAATTTTAATTTTTTAATTTATTTTAATAATAATTTTGTATAATTCGACTTAATTTTATATAAATAGAAACGAAATAATCTACAAATCTGTGCTCAGAGATGAAAGATCACAAACATTCATTTGTCCCTCTGAATCAATAGAAAAAACAAAAATCTTTTGGAAAATATTTTTTATACTTCTTATCATTCTCATTGTATTATTTTTATGTTTTTGCTGTTGTTTTTGCATTTATGAAAAGCTTCGTTGCACTTGTGCCAGGTATAAGAATTTTTATTTAAAAAAAAAAATGCTTTTTTAATATTTGTAAAAAAAAAATAATAAATATTTCAGAACGGAACGAAATTATTGTGGAAATGAAGAAAATGAAGAGGAATATTGTCTGTGTACCGATAAACTTAAAGAAACTTCTTTTGAAGATTATTGTACAAACAAAAAGGAATCATCAAATTTTCAAAAAGTTACAAATTTTTTTAAAGAGTACTTCAATAATCGCAATGAAAAAAAGAAGGAAAAATTACGTTATCAAAGATTTCAGAAATTAAAAAAAAAATTACAGGTAAATCATTAATTTTATAATAACATATATGAGAAATTAAATAAAATTTTTTTTAGCAGAAAATGTATTTGGAGCAACGTAAAGAAATACGAGTAAATCGACAGGAGGAAAAAATTTTAAATTCTTTAACAGAAAAAGAAAGAGATGAACTTGGTGAAACAATTTGTGAGATGAGATTTTTTCTCGACTCTGACAAGGAAACGGAAAAATTACTTTTATCAGGAAAACGTTCAGGGACATTTATAATTGATATGAAAAATCTTCATCGACCAAAAATTACACATTCTCATGTAACAAGTCAAGGATCTAAAAATTGTGAATCTAGAGAAAAATTTTCAAATTTGTCAATTGTTTCGCCACCAAAAACATGTTCTGAATGTGAAATCGCAAAAAATGATCGTGAAAAGGTAATTTTTTTTGTTCTAGAAAATTAAATTAAAATTCCATTTTTAATCGTTAATTTACTTTTAACTTGCAGAAAAATTGTAGAAAAACAAAAAATCGTAGAAGAGATTTGAAAAATGAAAGAGGGACAAAAAATTCGAAACTCATTGAATTGGAAGAAACTAGCGAATTTATCAAATACTACACAATATCAGAATCTGAACAATGTTCATCACCAATTATGAAACGAGATGAAAGGTAAAATTATCTAATAAAAAAAAAATTAATTAAATTATCATTTCAATTTAAAATTAACGAAATTTACAGATATGAATCAGATCAAAAGACAAATTTTTCCACATCAGACGGAAGTGAAATGCAAATGTTTTGTTGTGAAAAATATCAAAAATCAAATAAAATCCAATCAGATATAGACAGTCGTAAAAAAAATTCCACGAATATAATTAAATCAAAATCAATGATCGAATTGGAATTTACTAAATTAAATAAATTATCAATTGAAAAAGAGAATTCAAAAACTAATAATATCAATCAAAGTGATTTCATTAATAAAACACTTTCGGAATTAAAAAAAATAAATTCAAATTCTCTTTCGATTGCCGCATGCAAGAGTAGGAGAAATTTTGAAAAATCAAATGAAAATTTACAAATTTTTGAAAATTTAGAACGTGGCGACACTGAATCGCAATTAGATTTTCGCAAAACTTGCGATGAATTGAGTTTACTTGTTTCACAACAAATGAAATATCAATCATATCCTTGTCAGCGTAAATATTGCCTACTGCGAAGACATTTAAGACAACGATCACATGATTTAAAACAATGTCAATTTAAAAATTATTTTCAATATTATTTAAATGACGATGCACCATCTTGTGGAGCGAGTCGAATTTGTCGTGACACATATGATGAATTTAAAATGATGCGAGCAACGCCACGTGAAAAAAAACGAATTAGAGAATCAATTTATAAAAGAAGAAAAGAATTTTTAGACCAACCTTGTTTTTCGCCAAAGAAAAAGTGCTTGAATTCTCCAATTGGAATAATGTAATTTTTTTTTTTAAATAAATATATTTTGATTATTATTTAAAGGCTTTTATTTACTTAATTACATGCGTTCACTCCTCTTAACCTCTTTTACTTGAAGACCTGCAATATAATAATAATAACAATAATAATAGTTATTTAAATAATATTTTATAAAAATATTTTTAATTAATTACATTTTAAGATTTTTAATTATATTAAATTAAATTAAATTAAGAATTTTCGGATTTATATTTGAAAAATTTAAATACTAAAAAGAAAATAATTGAATTTTACCTGGAGGCAAAGATTGCTTCAATTTTTCAGCCTTTTCTTTGTCGGTAATGACAAGAGTGTACAAAAACCTTGAACAACGCACCTTGAATTTGACATTTTCGGCGTTCTTCTTTATTTTAACAGCTAGAATAATAAATGCTTTTATCAATAAAACAATTAAAACAAAAACACAATTTTCTCCCTCAATTAGAAAAATCAAGTTTTCAATTTGATCTACAACTTTATTTTTTTTTTTAAATTCCAAATAATTAAATAGTTTTTTTACAGAAAAAAAAAAATAATTGTCAACTTACATTTTGCGTCCTTCCTCCTTGCCTTCAAAAGGAAATCTTTAATTTCTTTAATTTCTCGTGGCTGAAAAATAGAATAAACTACAATAATGTCAAACTCACAAATTTATACAATTTTTTTGCCCAACATATTTTTACTATTAAAAATACAAAAAGCTATTTAAAACCCAAAATATGAAAATCACTCTCTTTTCAAATAATTGAATTATTAATTTAATTTCAATTATTATTTTCAACAATTTAGAAACATTGTTTTAAAAGATAAAAACGAATGTCAACAATTTTTAGGTTAGAATCACTTGACAATATTTCCCGTTACAAAATTACAATAAACAAATAGTATTTACAAAACAAATACTTTTGAATTCTTTACAATTAATGAATATTTCTAAACAGAAATTAAATAATTAAATAAACTTACCATGTTTACTGTTTTTTTTTGAGAAATGTAAGGACGTGAAGAGTCTGAAAAAAATGTAACAAATAAAATGATTAAAACTTCACAAACAATGGAACTATAAACTGTAAATTATGCACAAACTATCGAAATATTGATTTGTGTATATTTTATCAGATAATAATTAATGATTTTAATGATAAATTGTGATTAATATTTTCCAAATAAAAAATACACAAACTCACCAAGTACACTCTACACCGGAAGAAAGAACAAACTTCGGAACTGTTGTACAAAAGGGAAAATGAGTCAAATTAGCAACTATTGTTTATGCGGGAATCTTAAAACTTTTTAACCATTTCATAATATTAAATAATATTAAATAATATTAATTTAATATTAATATTATAAATATAATATTAAACAATGTGAAAATAATAAATTCAATTAATTTTAATAATAAATCTTTTTTAAAAAAAATAGTAGCACTTTCACCAAAGCGGACAAATCTGGAACTAATGTCAATAAATGTTAATATAGGTAAAATATGTAAAAACAATCAGGTAATTTACGTACTTTTACGTTCTTATCACAAATAAATGTTCAACCCTGTCAGGTATTGTTCATATTTGGTGTTCAATGGATAAAATTTGATTATTCCAGATTATTCGCAATTCACGTGAGAGCGGTTGTATATTTTGTAAATTTTTTTTTAAGAAAATTTAAAAAAAAAAGTTTTAAAGACTCTCATTTTTGTTTTAAAAGGGTGTTAATTAATTTTCACCAATTATGGAACATCCTTTACCACATATAATGGAAAGTGCCGATGACTTTGGTGGCAAACCGAAAGATAGGTTAGTCTCCATTTTAGATCAAATTGAAATGCACGTAGAAAAATTACGAAAGGATGCCTCTAGATTGGAAGAAGAAAAGGATTCATTATTGACAACCCTTGACACTCTTCGCAACAATGAAGTACTTATTTCTTTAGAAGATTGTAAGTGAAAAATGCTTTGTTTTCTTTGCCTTAAGTCGCTCGATTGACCTAGAAGTTTCGAAATTTCCCGAACTTTCTTTCCAAATGTTTATTATTATTTTTTTTCTTCTTTTTACTGTTATTTTCATTATTTTTGATTAATATCAATGAAAGGCGAATAAATAGAAAAGTAATGATAATTTTTGCCATGTCATTATTATTTAATATTTATTTTTTTTGAAAATTTTTCGAGTTTATTTTTTTAAAACGATAATTGCGTTTCTTAGAAGGGTATGGCAAATCTGATTCACATACTAATAAAATATCTAATTGGTTTATCTCTATTAGCGGACAAAGATGATGTTTTGAGATATGCTGAGAGATTATCCATGAGATGTTTGACTGTTGATGTGCTTGTTAAGGTTCAACGCGATCATATTCAGCAGGAGGCCTTACATCAAGTAATAAAATAAATTTTAAATAATTTATTGAAAGATTAAAAAAAATTGAATATTTTTAAATTATTTTCGAAAAAGGAGAAAAACAAAATTTTTAAAAGTCTAATTATTTGTATTGTTCAGGTTAATGGCTTAATTGACAAATTAATTGTCAATTTACGAGACGATCCAAGTGCAACTAGATTGAGATGTGCTTCTTTTATGAACGCCTGCTCTTCTCAGGGTATAGGTCATTCTGATAAAATGTTTGAAACGGCCATATTAGGATGCACCATGGACGATCAAAAGAGAGTGAAAAAACGATTGCAAGGTTTACTTGATTATATTGACAAAGTCCAAACAATAGAACTTCCTTAAATTACCTTTTTTTCGAATAATTCCACTTATATACATTCATAACTATGATTTTTCTACATTCAAAATGTGATTAATGAACGCTTGAAGGAATTTGATGAGGAAAAATCTTAGAAAAGAAAAAACGCTGCATCCTTAAATTGATAGTTTTTTTTTTTTATTTTGTTAAAATTCTTCTCTTTTTTTGGAAGAAATCAAATTGCATTTAAAAAAAACTAAGTAAATTTATATAATTCGCTTCTTTTTTTCTCGGTGATTTGGAAAATTAATGTGAAACAATTTTTTTGTTTCTAAAAAACACTTTCTCGTGAGAAAAGAAAGAATAAGTAACTTGCAAATCGAATGAGCGGATAAGGATTGTGTGATGGGACTTTTTTTTTTATATAAATGAATCGTAAATTATTTTAAAATGAAAATTTTAATGTCTTTATATATAAAGGGGGAAAAATTCAAAATTGTAATTAAAATTATAGATTATTGAGAGAATTTAAAAATCTAGTCGACGTATTTTTTTTCGATTTTTTTTTTTTATTTAGGTAGGCTATAAGACTGCAGGACGGTCTGGGATTTTCATGGCTTGTAGCTTTTATAAAAATTTTGTTCTGCTTTTTAAAATTCGTATCAGCTCTCGTGTAAGTTATCAATTCTTTCATTGCTTCTTACGATTAAAAAAAAAATGATTTAGCATTAAAATAGAAAAAACAACAATAATAATAATTATTATAATATAGTTTCAATCGTGAAAATTTGACCGTCTTCGAATACTTTCCAGAAACAAAATATAAGTAAAATCGATGACTTATTTACTGTAAAGTCATTTTCAAGTCAATTTACCAATAATTTTCAGTATTGCATTTTTATATAAATATTTTTTTTAATACTTTCTCTAAATTATTTAATTGTGTAAATAAAAATAAAATCAATTTTCCAAGATTAAAAAAAAAAAAAATACTGACTTGAAAACGGCGTTATTGTAATATTGTAAATCTGTTATATACAGAATTTTCCTTTAGTAAATACATTTTTTTGTAATTAGAAAAAAAAATTATATTCTCAGCTTTGATTATTAACAAGTTTAATGTACAAATTACAAAAATAACTTCTATTGTCATTTCTGTGATAATAAAAGTTCAATTATAAAATTTGTAGCCTTTATTGAAATAAATTACTTAAGTACCTTATAAATTAATTTTCATTAACGATATTTGGTTAATTATTATTACTCACACTTCATTTTTTATAAATATTTTTTTTTTTACACTCGGGCAAAGATTCATACAATTTTTTGTTTAGCATTTTAATTATAACACGAACACTCAAATATTAAAAATGCAAACTTTTGCGAAATTTTTATTTCGCGTTTAAAAAAAAATTTTTTAAATAAAAAAATAACTTGGAAAGAAAAAAATTGGACAAAAATAAAATCTAAGGGAATATTTGTTTACATATTTACAAGTGACTCTTTGTGAGAAGACTTACAATGAGCAATATATAATTACATAAAAATATGAAAAAAAAAAAATTTTTCATCGCACCTGTTTGCTTTGGAGAAGAAAGGCACCCTTGTGTAAATTATTAAAATATATTACCTAATTTTTTTTTCTTTTTTTTAAATCCATTGCAATACAACAGATTGTTTTTTTTCTCATTCTTCTTTTCTTTTTTACTTCAATGTTTAAAAAAATATTGTAAATTAAAACAGTCGACAGGAAGTTTTGACGAAATGTTTTTTCTTGTGATTACGAATTTTTTTGCCACTTGGTCGTAATACGATTGTTCCATTACTAATGCGTCCTCCTGTCGAACCATTTGGACTAAAGGCACCTAAAATAAAAAAAAGGTTAATTAATTAATAAATATAAATTTTAAAAAAGTAATTTTTTTTTTAAAAGAAAGAGTTTAATTAAATCACTAAATTATTCTACTTCTATTTTGGGAAAAAGCTATTAACAATCGCGATGACCTCGATTTCATGAGGTTGTTAACGTCTCGAAAAATAAAATTGATTTCAGTTGAGATTATTAGAACTCGAGACAAGAGTTTCGAGATATAAATGATCAAGTGACCAAGTGAAACACCAATACATCGTTGAGGGATCGCGTGACCACAATGGAAAATTATATCGATCTTTAGTGAATCATATAATTTACGTATATGCATGTGCTGTAAAAGTTTCTCACATAGAGTCACAATAATTAGTTCTTTGAAAAATATGCGTGTTAACTTTATGGTCATTGGATAAACCTCAATTAAACTAGTTTTCACTTTTTATAAAGAAATTCATAACTTTTCCTTTCAATTTCACTTTGAATCAAATTTTAAATATTTGTCAAAAAAAAAAAACTAATAAGAAATTCAAAAAAAAATTAAATAGAAAAAATTACTTATAACTGAAGGTGTTCTTGGCTCTGAAGAATACATCCTAAGATCATCTTCGTCCTCATTGCGACGCATTTCTAAAAGACAACGTGTTGCCAAATGTCTAAAGACATTCATTACTCCAACATCTTCTTTAACAGACGTTCTCAAAAGTTTGCAACCTAAAGCTCGACTAAGTCTTTCTGCTTCATCTCTAAAAAAATAATCGAAACATTTTTTTTTATTGTATTTACTTTTTCTATTACCCTTTTTTTTATCTTGTACATTTATCAAGAAAAATATCGAATATTTTTCAATCAATTTGTGATAAAAATAAAATACAACAGAAAAAAAAAAAAACTTACGGATCGACAACACATTGATCGACGAGGTCCATTTTATTTTGCACTAGAACCGTTGGTATTTCACCACATTCATTCTCAACCTGTAAAAAGGCAAAATAAAATTGTTTGTTTCATCAACTAATTTGACCTACATTCTTCGTCGGTTAATATTTTTCATAAATATTCATAGTTGAAAATTAACACTTTACATTTCTCGAAAGATTCAACCTCGAATAAAAAGTTGAATTTTCCAAGACTTAATTTATTTCTTTCTATTCTTTTTTTTTTTGCCACGTGTAAGGACCAAAAACTATTTTTCCTATCAAAAAAAAAACTAATTTTTTGTCATTATATGAGATCTATTTAAGATTCAAAAAATTTGAAATTTAAATTTTGTCTCGAAGGCTTTTAATATTATAAAAATTTACATACTTTTGACTTGGAAATTTTTATTTGATTTTTAAATATATCTCGAGGGGAGAAAAAATATCAAAACTATTTTGTAAAAAATTATTAAAAATATCTATAAATAAATAAATAAATAAATAAACATTTAAAACAAGAAGGGGGTCCTTTATGTTTATTTCATAAACATTATGCTTCCTCATTATGTGAAGCAAAAAATTCGCTTCCTCGTGAAGGAAGCAATGAATTTGTCCAATTCAATTGATTGATTTAAAAAATTTCGAGTTAAAAATGTTTTAAATTAATTAAATTTTTTGAAAAATAAAGAAAATTTTAATTAATTTTGAGTATAACATAAACTTTATATATACGAATCGATTCGTTTTAATGCAAGGAATACAATTATTTTATTCATCAACTTGAATTTTAAAAAAACACAAAATTTTTTATCTAAAATATGAATTTTCGATTTTTCAATTTTTATTAATTCTCAAATTTTCAATCAAATCTATACTTTATATATACCAACCAATTCGTTTCAATGCAGGAAATAAAATTATTTCATATATAAACATGAATTTAAATAAACACATCATTTTTTAGCTAAAATGAGAATTTTTGATTTTTTAACTTTCATTAATTCTTTAAATTTCAATCAAATCTATATTTTATATATATCAATCGATTCATCTTGACATAAAGAAGACGATTATATTATATATTACCTTAAATTTTTCGATTCAAAAATTTTTTCAATTAAAAAAAAATTTTTGGAAAAAAGACGATAAAATTTTTTTTTTGGGGTATTTTTAAAAATCCTCTCGTCATTTTTGAGAGATTAATGTGTTAAATAAGCCTACCAAATTTTACGCAAATCCATTAAAACCTGTTAAAGATATCGTGTTCACAAAAACTATCCACACACACATACACACACACACACACACACACACATACACACACACATACATACATCCGGACAATTGATCAGGATCTCATATAACATGTTTCTATATAGAGGAAAATTTGTTTTCACCATTTTTAAAAATTTTATAAACGAAAGGACTACATAGCTTCCTCCACGAGGAAGCAAAAATGATAAAAAATTAGAAATAAAAATGGTAATCAACTTATTTGCTTTTGGTTAATTGAATCTAATTTAAAATTCACAAATTGCAATTCATGTTAGTAAGTATATAGTGAAGAGAGTTTTGAAGAGTCAACAGTCCTATAAAATGTACAATCACGTATATCTTGTTGAGACACACTCTCGAGCAGTGCTCTTCCTCTTCACAAATACATACGTTCGTCACAAATAAGTAGATACCTTGAATCTTTTCACTCTCTCATTTCTCCTCCGCCTTTTCAGACTAACAACAAAAAACGATTTAACGACTTTCCACACAAGGAACTTCGCGACCGGGTTACGAGAAACTTGTTCTAGCTTTTCATATATAAAAGACAATCTTTTTCAATTATAAAATTGTAATTTTTCCTTTTGTGAATAAAATAAACTAAATTACAACAAAAGAAAGAAACTAATTATCATTTTTAAATGTTAACTATTATTTCTATTCAGAAATTTAATTAAATAAAAAATTCCTAATTTAAAAATATCTAAAATAATTTTTTTTATAGAAAATTTAATGAAAATAATTCGAATGAACGAAAAAAAATCAGAATTCGAAGGGGAATCGAACCATTGAAGGAAGTTGTAATTTTTGTGTTTCTGGAGCATTTACCTTCAACTTCCATGAGGGAATGGCATCGAAAGAATCTCTGTCAGTGACTGAATAAGCCAGAACACAAGCGTGAGCTCCTCGGTAATAGGCGGCCGTAATTGCATCGAATTCTTCTTGACCTGCAGTGTCCCAGAGCATCAATCGAACGTCCTCGCCATCAACCCTGAAAAATAAAGAAAAAAATTCTCACAATCCAATAAAAAAAATAAATAAATAAATAAATAAACCTATTTTTTTATTAGACATTTTAATTCAGAAAAAAATATTAATAATTTTGTCATTAAAAACAAAAAATAGAACAAATTATTTTCCTTTCAAGGTAACAATAACAAAAAAAATATCTTCAATTAAGAAATCGTGCGACCTCGTCGAGAATTTCTTTACGGAAATAAAGTTTTAATAACAATAATAAAGAAATAATTACAAAATATAAGCAAATTAACAAAAAAAATCAATTTTTTAATAAAAATTTCTGAAAAAATGAGTAAAAAAAAAGAATGAAATTTGAATAAAGCTTTTAAAAATAAAATTTACTCAATCTCCCTTTCGAGGAAGTCGACTCCTATTGTTTTCTTGTAGTCCCTCGTATAAGTTCCTTTGCAAAATCTTTGGATCATGGAGGATTTTCCCACAGCACCATTGCCCACTATTACCACCTACAAGAGAAAAATTTTTAATTAATTTCAATAAATTCAACTAAAGCAAATAAATAAATAAAATTTAAAACTAAAATTATAAATACCTAATATAGATAAAATCATAAAATTCGTCTTGATATAAAAAAAAAGTGTTGACAGAAAAAATAAATTTTTTTTTTTCTATTTATATATATGAATGGATTTTAATGTATACTGTAATTATAGAAAATTACTCTAATGTATAATTTCTGACAATCTAACAAATGCGGTGAATAACGACCACTAATTGATGATTAACGACCGTTAATATCAGTCAATAAAATACAAAAGTAATAAAACTTTTCTGGTATAAAATAGGTTTAAGAACGCGTTCGCCTACTTTTTCTTATAATAATCAATACATAAATTGTAACATAAATATATATAAAAAATAAATAGCTAGAATTTTTTTTTTTCAATTTCAATATTTACTAGAAAATTATTTCTATAATAATTGATAAATATTCACGATAAGACTAATTTCTATACACATTCATTCAAAATAAACGGTAAATATTTCTAAATTTCTACCTGATCCTAAAAAAATTTAATACAATAATAAAAAAAAAAATAATAACGCTACTGAAAATATTTTCTCTTCAAAATATGATTATTTAAAAATTTAATTTTTATTTACAGAAATTAAAAAATTTCCTTATTAATTCTAAATAAAAAATTCACTTTTTTTTCAAAGCTTAAAATATTTAAAATATAAAATCAAAACCTTTTATGCAAAAAAAAAAATAAAAGGAAATTTTCCAAAGTGATAACATTTATGTGCAAGGTGCAAATTAAGTCGTGAATGAAAGCAGTTCTGAGGACAGGTGTATTCACCTGGCTTTTACTCCGTTTCCTGTATTTATTCAAAGACACGAATGAATTGTGTATTTGGTTCAATATTTTCGACGGTATTTAAAAAACCGGTTTCTTTTTTTTTTTTTTTTTTTTTGCAGAACGGAACTTGCATTATAAGTCTCGCACTTCTCATGACAAGTGCACCGTTAGTTCGACAGCAAATTTGGAAGAAATCGATTTTATCTTTTTATCAATTTTCTTCATTAGCAAAATATTTAAATCAAAATTTTTTAATTTAAAATTCATTAATTAAATTAATTCTTAATAAAAATCAATAAAAAAAATAGTTTTATCAAATTTGTTCAATAGAAAAAAAAATATTATTATTATTTTTATTTCACGTAAAATAAAATGATTTACGATTGAAAGTTCGCGTATTTTCCCAAGAATTTATGGAGAAAAGATGTTCATCGACGGTCGTTTAACTTTATAGCGAAGTGCAAGCAAAAGGTAGAGTAAAAGTTAACGCTTGCAGTTCTCGCATACCTAGGACATCATATTACATGTATGTACATGAGTACCGTTAAACGTGATCTCAACAGAAGGCGAGACACGATTATTATCAAAACAGATTTATTTACCCACTATAACATGATCAGTCAATTTTTTTTTTCTGTAAATTTATATGAGTAAAATATCAATGATTAAACAACACTTCTTTCAAAACAGGAACGACAACCAGTCTTTATAATTATATGGAGCTTCATTATAATTTTCTGCCTAGAGAAGAAGCTGTTTACACTTTTTAATAGAATCATTTATTTTTTTCTTATTTTAGGCGAAAGTCGTTTCTCTCAATTTTATTAGTACCACTGACACATTTTTTTAATTTCAAATTAAATTTATTCTTTAAATTAAAAATTATTTACAAAAGTTCGTTTTGAAAGAAGTTATAAAAATTAGAATTTTATGAGTGTAATAAAAAAAAAAAAGATAAATTTTAACTGATAAATTACTTAAACTGAATTAATCAATTAAAAACTCATTTAATTATAATCAACGAATATATCGCAAATCGTATATAACTTGAATTTTTTCAATTTACTTAATATATGTAAATACAGAAAAAATATATCAACAATAAAATTAATAATGTAAAAAAAACAATTTTAACCTTAAAAATTTCGAATGCAAAAAATTTATTTATAAAAAAAACCAATTTCTTATTAAAATATTTTTTTTTTATCAAAAATTTTTAAAATAGAACATATTTTATAATCACTAGGCTAAAACATTTTTCTTTTGTAAAACTAATTTAAAAAAAAAACCATATTAAGATAAAAAACAAAATGAACTACAAGTATAATAATAATAATCTACAATATAAAAGATGAGTTACCTTGAGGGAAATCTCGAGCTCTTCCTCTCGCATTCTGACCACACCGCGATTAGCATAATAATATCCCACTAGAATTTCTTTCAGCCGCTCCTGCGACTCCTCGAATGGAAAACTTATGCCATAAACTTTAATCAAGGCTTTCCGGCAAGAAGTATATCACCTTTCCCGGTGTTTTGAGCCGGCATGTTTTTCTTCGGCACGGCCCATGGCCATTTGGCCTTCTTTACTTGTTCAAATATATAATATATAATCCTGAGTTTTTTTTTCTTTTAAAATAAAGAAGCGGTTAATTTGCAGTCAGAAAAAAAAGAAACAATTCACAATGAAAAAACGCGTTACAGAACAAACACACACTGATACGCGCCACTGGCCGACTGAAACACGAAACAGAAAATTACTCCTCAACCTGCAGAAACGTCTTAAAAACGAACACCTGCGACCTGCCGCCAGGTATTTACCTGGGGAACCTAGTAAATTTTTCCTAAAGATCACTAGGGACATTTCAAAAAGCGCTAAAATTATTACTAGCACTGCTGGAATATTTAAATTTAAAAAATGTTAATGTTTTAAATCAAATTCAAAGCACATATTTAAGAAATGATTTAAAATATTAAAAATCGATGTTAATGTAAAAGAAATAATAATATTAAAATTATCACAAACAAAAATTATTAAACATAACCTCATTTGGTAAAATTTAAATTAAAAAACGGCGGGATATTTTAAAAATTGTTTTTGAATATCAAGTCGCAAATAATAAAAAATAGATAATGTTTAATACAAAAACAACTGTTCTAATAAACCATATTTTTGTTTATTATTAATACAGTAATAAAAGTCGACGACGGTATTGACATAACAAAATCAATTATCGGTTAAGATCAGTTAACGGCATAAATGATACAATTTTTTTTTTTAAATTGACTTAAAAAAACATTTTTCTTGATCGTTTATATTTTAACTACTTAATGTAGTTTACGTGTGCGCATGTAAATACACATTTATTTATAAAGCACAGGTATAAAAAAAAAAGAATTGTAAATGGAAGAAACGAAAATAAGTATATTATTTTCTAAAATTACTCGATATGTATAAAATATAAAATAATTGTACAATTCATAATTACTAAAACTAATTAAAATTGTAATTACCATAATATAATCGAAAAATAGGAGTTTTGAAAAAAAAATTATCAGAAAATGTATTAAAAAAATTCCCATTTTTTTCGAAAAAAGAAAAAAAAGGGAGATAAAAGCTTAAAAAACTTGTAAGTTATAAATTGTTAAGAAATATGATTTTTTTTTTCAATGAATTTGAAACGAAAGCAAAAAATTAGAGTGATTTGCATAAAATAACTAGTGGTGAGTAGTGACAACAGAACGATTTTTTTTTTTTTTGAATAAATTTCGTTACTGTTAATCGGTTATACTAATAATTAAACGTTAGTAATATGCACTAGACCGAATTTTTTTTTGTAAAAGATTAATAATAAGATTGGTCAAAATTAACAACTTATCATACTCTGATGATACGTATTTGTCATTGAAAAAAAAAAGAAAAAAAGTGACTAAATCTATGTGCGCTTACTTTAGAATAATTCGCTACTGTACACTGCGATTTGGTTCCATTTAAATTAAAAAAAAAAATTTTGTCTTTGTCATCATCTCGATATTTTTTTTTTTTTTAAACCGGGGAAAATATTTTATACAAAATGTATCGAAAATAATTAAATTATTTCCAAATTGTGTCTTTTTAACGTGTAATTAAATACTTTAGTTTTAAATATAAAAAAAAAAATTCCAGTTTTAAGATTATTAGTAACAAAAAGCAATAAAGACTAAATATATCGTTGATGATAATTGATGCCGACGCTTCTGTAAGCAAAAAATTGCTTACAAACTTTCAAGAGTTATAGTAATGGAATTTTTTTATTTACTATAAACCCCCTCGCCACTAACTTATAACGACTGTTCTTATCGTTTTGTAGGAATTTTTTTTTCAAATTCACGTCAGTAAAAATTAATTTTCCTTCGCGAATCATCTACTTGGAATTTTCGTCACCTTTTTCTCTTCATAACGTATTTGTATTTGTCCCTTAATGAAAAATTCAATTTTTAAAACCAACCGTTTCGCTAAAATCAATAGACACCTAAGGCGTTAAAAAAAAAAAAAAAATTATCCTAGACACTTCTAGAATCTTATGTATGGCAGCCATAATTGTGAAAAAACGAAAATAAAAAAAAAAAAAAAATTAAAAATTGTTACGACGATAAAAAAATAAACAGTACTGTTGTACTACATCTCTCAGATTATCTTCTTTACAAACTGAAAACAGTACTTCTTGGATATCACAAACTTCATCTTGTTATTTTTTAATAAAAATGTCGAGTTTTTTTTTCTGTTAAATTTCTATAGACCTGATAATCCCTTGCCGGACGTGCAAAAGATTTTCTCCAACTTGATTTCGTAGACCGTCTGTACGAATTGTAAACAGGTAAACTTGTGAACATTTTAATTTCACCAGGCAACATTACTCAGTAAGCCGATGCTTCTTTATATTCCGAGCCTTCCATAGTGAAAAAATCTTCCAATTTCCACTGGAGTGTCTCAAATGTTGGCCTCTTCATTGGATCTTTATTCCAACATTCCAACATAATATCATACAATGCCGCGGGACAATTTGGTGGGCACGGCATTCTATAACCGTGCTCAACTTGATGCAAAACTTCAGCGTTTGTCATACCTGCGCAAAAAAAAAAATATTTTTCATAACCGAAAATCTATAAAATTACAAAATTTTTTTAATATTTAAATTTTATTTTAACTTACCAGGATAAGGAATTCTTCCGTAAGTGACCAGCTCTGTGAGAAGAATTCCAAATGACCATACATCTGATTTAATACTAAATTTGCTGTAATTTGCAGCTTCAGGTGCAGTCCATTTAATTGGAAATCTTGCTCCTATTCTTGCCTCGTATTCATCTTCCTTTATCAGCCTAGCGAGACCAAAATCTGCTATTTTAACAACATTACCATCAGCTACGAGAACATTACGAGCGGCCAAATCACGATGAATATAATTTTGCGACTCTAAATACGCCATTCCAGCTGCGATTTGAGCCGACATATCAATCAATTGTTGAAGATTTAAACCTCTTCCTTTTCCTGAAATTTAATTTCAAAAAAAATATATAAGCCTCGAATCAACTTTAAAGCGCAAAAAAAGCTGTTTTTTATTTTAATTAATAAATATTTTACTTTAAATAACTAATATTAAATTCATTACATTAATTCCCTAATAAGAATATTACAAAAAGAAAATTTATTTCAAATATTTCATAATTGAATTAAAACAAATTTTCCTGAATTTTACTATAAAATATTCAAAATCAAAATATTTTAAAATTATAAAAGAATTGAATTTAAATTTTACCTTGCAAATATTCGAGAAGACTTCCATTTCTCATAAGTTCAGTGATTATGTAAATTGGCTCTTCCATCGTGCAAACGGCATAAAGTTGAATTAACTTATCGTGCCTGAGTTTTTTCATTATTTGCGCTTCAGCTAAGAAATCTTTTGGATCCATTGTTCCTGGTTTTAGTGTTTTAATTGCCACTGAAGTTGTATTATTCCAAAGACCCTCCCATACTTCTCCAAATTGACCTTGACCCAATTTGCGAACAAATTTCAATGTTGTCTTATCAATTTCCCATTGATCCCTAGTTCGATGACTAAGTCCCTCGGTTACGGGTTTCTCAACCTATATAAAAACAAAATCATTTACAATTTTTATTTGTTAAAAAAAATTTGTTTGAAGTTTTTTTTTTTTGATACAATACTCGTACGAGAAATTATTTTTCAAGCAGTACTCACCTAATTTTAAAAAAATTTAATTTAATATAAATATTTTAATTAATTAATTTTTTAATTACATTGAGAATTAAAATAATTTTCGAAAAAAATTAATTTTTTTTTTATTAAGAAAAAAAGCTAAAAAAAATATTTTAGGCTTCAATGTAAATATTTGGACGCCAATTAGTTTTTTTTTTTTTTTTAGCGAGAACCATTTATAAAATAATTACTCGCATACATCGGTTGAAAGTTAAAGCAAATGAATAATATTTAGCTGTGAAAGTATCATGATTATGAAAATGAAATGAAAGTTCTCAAACGTAAAATGTTAAAAATCTTCCTTACGATTCAAATTAATACAACTAAATAAAACAGAATTTTTTTAAAATAATGTCTCATTAAATATTCAATATTAAAAAGCGTTAAATTTATTATTTTCCTAGCAAATGGGAAAATTTTTTTCGCCGTGATAAAAACAAAAAAAAATATATTCAATTTAAAATTTTAACCTAAAATTTAAATAAAAAATAATTCTGTAAAAAAATTTCTTTATAAATTTTTAGTAAATCTATTTTAAGTTTGCTTCATTTGTCATGCTTCACAGAAAAGTTTCCTGACATAGAGAGAAATTTCCAAAGTTGCACGTAATTAATCATTAAAAGAAAACTAATTACAACTAAAACTTGGTCTGTTAATTACAACAGGAAACTCTCTGTACATAACTAACAATAAGTGAAATAGCATTTTGTTAAGCAAGACTGCAACTAAAGTGTTTAAAAAAAATGTTATTAAGAACTTAATAAAATATTAAATTTAATTAAAAATTTTTTTCCAAAAAAAAAAATTTAACATTTACGCCATAATATTATAATTATTATTTAATACAATTGGAAATTTTTATACAGCATTTTTTTTCCCCCTTACTGAATTCGAATCTTCACAAATTCTTTCAGTCATCTTACACCAGTCTGTGGTATTGATTTAGCATTTAACCATATATAAAAACTCTCATAAAATATCACGCGCTTGCAATAAGTATTGAATTTGAGAATTTTTAACACATGCGATAAAATATTTTATAAATAAATATATAGACAAGTATCGCGACAAATTATAATAAAAATAAAATTATCTTTGTTGAAGAATTTGAAAAATATAAATAATCACAAAATTTATTTTTCATCTTAATTATATTCTCTTATCGATGTTGTAAATTCATTGTGAATTTTTTCACATTAAAAAGATTTATCAAAATAAAAAAAATGGTGAATCTAAAATATACATGAAATGCAAATTCTAATTTCTAAATATGGAACTATATGTTTGTGAAATAAAATCCCATATAAAACAGGCTTGTGCTGGTATATGAAGATTTGATAAGATGACAAATCGCGTATGTTAAGTGACGTTAAGTGATTATTGGGACATTAAATTTACCAAGAAAATCCAGCGGGAGTTGGGGTAAGCAAAAACAGAAATAACAAAATCTATTTCAAATAACAAACCTTGCAAAAAAAATTATTATTTTTAATCTCTTAATTAAATTAAAAAAGAAACGCCAATTCTTTTGTTCATCGATTAATAATAACTAAATAATTAAAATTAATTCAATAATAAATTATTATTTAAAATAATAGATATTTGAAACTGAAATTAATTTTCAACAAACCACTTTTTTGTCCTTTGATATTAAAAAGATGTTAATTAGTTGTAAAAATCATTGTAAGGTCCAACTTGGAGTTTAAACAGTGCAAAATTTTCTAATTAGAAATTCATTTTGTGAAAAAATATTCTAAAATTACGACAATAATTGTATCATGCAATTAGTCGTTTTTACTACATCAAAGGATTATCAAATCCTTTGTTAAAAATTTGTATCTCTAAAAGCAGCAAGTCAGGTTTTTTTTATTGTTTTCAACAAGTATTCGAATCTTCGACATGCAACGAGCTGTCTAAACTCCATTCAGACAATATATGTATATAAATAATTATAATAGAATAGCTCTTAGAAAATTAACACGCTTACCTGTACACATGGTTTGCATAAATTAACACAAAGTCCATCAGCATCTTTACTGTAATGTTCGACAAGATCCTGAAGATTCCTGAATGTTGTTCGCCTTGCAATGAAGAAGCCACCCTCGTCCAGTTGCCTTATACGATAATGTTTCACAGTGTCTCCGTCTCTCACTTTAAAAAATAAATATATAAATTTGCAAAATGCCTTTGTAAAATAAAAAATAAATTCTCTAATGTTAATATTATTGAAAATAAAAATATAGAATATGAATATAATAAATAATTTATAGATTTAATTTTCAAAATGAATTACCTGAAAGTGAATAGTCATTGTGTCGACTTTCAGAATCTCGAATTAGAAAAGCTCCATGAGCATTCTCAGGCAAAAGAAGTTTCTTCTCAGCTTCGATTCTTTTAATTTTTCTGAAGTACCATCTAAAAAAAAAAATTACAATTTTATTATTTTTCTATTCATCACTATTTTTAGAAAAATAAAAATTGAAAAATTAAAACAAAATATAAAAATATATAATTATTTTTATTTATATTAATCTCCAAATTATTTTATTTTTCACTATTTTGTTTTCATTTATTTCTCCGACAGGTCAATAATATCTTCATTACTGAACGATACTTTTTTAAATTGCAAATTAGACGAGTTATAGAAGGAACGGTAAATCGTGAATGTGATTTGCGTTTAATGAAAACCTACAAGTTTTATAAGGTCGGTTGGAGTCGACGGCCTTGTGCTTTCAGTTTTTAATGTTTTATTATTCAATTAAAAAAGAAGAAACTAATTTCATATAAATTAATTTATATTGCATTATAATTTTTTGTTTTTCTTGCGTGATTTACGAATTTTTACATTACAAAATTACAGAATAATAAAATAAGTAAAAAAAAAAATATAAATTTTTAATGTAGAATTTCAATTTTAATTTTTTTGAAAAATAAAATTTTAATTAATATATAAAAATAAACTTACGGCTCGGCTTCGATTGATTTCAGTTTTGCAACATAATTACTGGGAATGTAACCCTCTTGTCGTGTTCTCTTACTTCTTGCAAGCCACCAATCACCCTGTGTGTCATTTAAAATTTCCAAATGTTCACCTTTACGAAAACTAAGATCCTCATCAGTGCGTGCATCATAATCATAAAGAGCAACAAATATTTTCGCCGATGGAACATCAGTATGTGGTATTTGTGGCATTGGCCTAATTGGATCCGGTGGAGGTGTAGGAACACCACCCCCAGGACTTGCTTGTGAAGCCACAGCCATTTCAATACTAGGATTACCTATCCTATCAGGCTTCTCCTTTTCTGCATCTGTTTGATTACTGAAGCAATTTCCCATTTTTCCTCCTTTTTTATCGTATTTTTAAAAAAATCAAGTCTTTCTTCTTCTAAAGAAATATTATTTTAAACGAATTTTAAAATTCGCATGTCAAGAATTTCTTCATAAAATATATAATTAAAAATTTATGTATAATTAAAACTTTATAAAATTGTTAATCTTTGTCATAGATAAAGCTCGTTTATATTTGTCGTTAACACTTTTTTTTTTTTTTTTTTTAAAATACAAATTATATATTAATTAGAGTCAGTCTTGAAAATTAAATTTATTTTGTTTATTAGTTTCGAGAGCACTGACCGTCGACAATTTGTTCTCTTCAAACGATCGAATTCTCACGTCATCGAACATACGCGTGCGTGATCATTCTACATTCAAAATCCGCTTTCGAATTGGCGAAAGCAGCAGACTGCAGATAAATATCCTTGAATGATTTGGACGAAACTTTCATTGAATTCGATGATATAGAGAAACAATTACACTTGATTTATATTAATCTGATTGTTTAACAATAATAAAATCGATAATAAATTACCTTATATCTATAAGGATGCAAAAGAACTTAACAAAGTACCGGAGACAATTTTCTAACAATCACTTCCTGATTGTTGGGATTTTCTTTTTTTTTTGTTATTTGTGATTAGCACCAATTTAACTTTTTAAAAAATAAATTGTAATTTAAAATAAAAAATTTTTAAATGGAACACACACATTTAAATTGCGAAAATGTTTTTTTGATTGTTGATGAATTTTCCGTATGAATTAGTTGAAGGCAAGAAATCGCCATTGTACCTTCAGAAATCAACACACCGATCCGTCAAACGACACAGGGAGACAATAAAATGTCAAACTAAATACAGTAGATCAAAAGCGAATTACACGGGAAAATCACAAGCACCATTAAAACTTTTCTTTAAAGATTCAAGACATTGTTTTCGAGGCGTTTTTTCGCAATTATTTCACAAGATGTACAAAGTGAAAACACCCATCCTGAAGGTGGTATCAAACGGAATGTCTTCGGCAATGTTCGGTTTTATTCGTGGAAAAAAGGCGTGGAGTACACGGCCATTTTTAAAACCACTGTACAAAAGCGGGAAAATTCAAATTAACTTTCAGAGATTAGAAAAAAAAAACTCCAAGTTTGGCTTGTTATATCAATTTTATCAAACATGTTAATTATTTATTCGCGTCGTGTTATAAATTCCGCTTATTTATTTATAATTAACATTAAAGCATTCAAACAATCGCCAGTACACTCTCAAAACATTAAAATAAAATGTTATACAATTCCAAAAATTCAGACTTTTATAAACTTTTTTTTTTTTTTTATTATTATTCACAGAATAATTAGATATTATTTATTATTTGACGAATAATTGGAATAGTTGACATTTTTCATTTAAGATTTAAAGCTCGTCGCACATTGAAAAATGTAACTATTTTGCCATCATTTTTTTTTTTTTATTGGATCAGTCTCTCAAATTTTTTTCCGCTTCTAATTAATTTAACTAGCCTAATTATATAAAAATTGTTATAAATTGTAACTCCAGAACGAGTATTAAAAATAAAACAGGAGAAAAAAAAAATGGTTATTCAGTAGGATTTTCATCGGGAATTGGAATTTCAAGAAGACGAGGTCCATAGAGTAGTACATAGGCGCAATGCCAATCACCACCGCCGCTTAATTTTAAAACATCTTCACTTGTTATTATACTGACATTATCGTCGTCACATTTTATCCAAGTGTCACCTTTTTGACGTACCCAGGCAACATAATGTCCACTGCTACTCGAACGACCTTGATGCGTTAAAACTGCTTGTAATGTATAATAACCGCTGTTATTCGAACCAAGATCTGAAAAAAAAAAAATTACATAAGTTTATTTAGAAAATAATTAATTATTTTTTATTTTATTTACCATTTTCAAAACAGAAGGGTTCTTGTTTTGTTTTCTCCTCCTTTTCGTCGCCTTTATTTCGTTTATCCTTTAAATTTCTCGCCTCCTCAACTTGTTTGTCCTCGAGTTCCTTGAATTTGTCTCTAACTGGAATAAGTTTTTGTTGCAATTCAGGTGAACATAATTCAAAAGCATCGAATTCAAGAGGAAATTTCACATCCTTAAGTATCTTTGCATTTATCGCTCCTTTTTCTTTATAATAAAAACGAACAAATTGTATCGTCAAATACGCTGGCAGCCTGCTAATCTTCGACTGAAATTAAAATTTCAATTTTATTTTCTTTTTATAAAAAAATTTTTTTAATTTTAATTACCGTTTTAGTATATATTGCATCTCGTCCTAATGTTGATGAATGTTTCGTAATTTGTTCCTGCATTTTATTCCTGAGTCCAGAGTGCATATACTTAACATCAGTTGAAATAAAACAGCTCAATTGCAAAAAATCCTCTTTTCCTTTAGATGGTGTCTCTTCCTCCGATTCGATGCATTTCAATTCCGTATCAAATGTCCCACCAAAATATTGTTCAATCAATGAAGAATGTTTACTTCTCTGCTCACCATCGCCAATTTCATTTGGATATTCCTGAAAAAAAAATGACTAATAAAAAAAAAATTCTTTTCTAATTTACAAAAATTACAATTTACCTTTGGTGGTAATTTTTCTTTCAACATTCGTATAATTTCAGTCCAACATTCATTTGCGTCTTGCTGTTGAAAACCACCGTGTTCCGATTTCTCGGCAAAACGTGGAAACGCCAAATGCACCATTTGAACTAAAACAACAGGTGGCAAGGAAGCGCCTTTATCCATTCCCTCATATAAATCACGAAGTGACGCTGTAATACTTTGAGCAGGTACAATAAATGTATTACTGCTTGGTGCAAGTCCACCGGAAAATTTTTTTAATGCATCACGTAATTCGGGTACTGTTTTTAAACATTGAACAGTTGCATTTAAATAACACGTATTACCAAGATTAGTTAAACCTGCTGGTAAATCTAATGCAGTTGCCAATTCCGATTCATTCATATCCTCGAGAAAAAGTGGTTTCTCCGTTGGTTCCATTGGAACATCCTCTTCTTTCGAGCCCATCATCAATACAGTAACACCCTAAAAAAAAAAAAAAAATTTAAAATTAATTCTCCACAATAAATATATATATATTTTAATAAAATAAAAACTTACATCCTTCAATTTCATTATTCCCCAGTCCTCGTCCTTAAGCGTCATTCCTTTAAGCATAACTTTTTGCCTTTCTGGTTGAACACCCGTTAATGCAAAAAGTTGTGCTTTAAATAGCATTGGTTCCTCGTCAGTATTAACTTCTACATTTGGAAAAAGTTCCTTGCCCCATTTCACTTTAACTGTAATTAAAAAAATTACAGAATTACATATATATTTTATTATTTAAAATAAAAATATCACTTATAGGTTAGAAACGCATGACATTTTTTGTTTATTAATACTTACTTGAATATTGTGGCATTTTTTTCACTATTTTTTACAAATACAAATTGAAAACACTTATTATAATTAAAAAATTGAATTTAATTGTCAATATAAGTGAAATAAAAGTTGCCAAATAAAGTTGCAAGTCAGACTACTTTTACGACAACAGATGATTGTGCCGCCCGCACCACTGGATTCAAAAATCACTCCGTTTACATTGATGACACGCACGTTGTCAAAAAAAAATTTTTTATATATTTAAAAAAAGAAAGAAATTATTGTTAAATAATTGAAATCGATAAACAGTGTAATTTTACAGGAAAAACAATAAGTGTAAATTAATATATATAAAAAAAAACAATATGAAACAAAACATAACCTATAAATGTAAATAAAATTTTTTACAAAATGGTAAATAACATAAACTAAAATATAAAATGGTTTTTATAAATCGAGGACTGTTTTATGCAAAAAAAATCGAATCTATAGAGAAGGTAGGACAAATTTTTACTATTTTCGCTTTAAATTAAAAAAGAATACAATATTTTCTTGAATAAATTAAAATTATTTTATTATTTAATTTAATTTTCTATTTTCACACAATGAATATTAAATAAATTCTAAATAGAGAATATCTATTAAATAAACAAATTTTTATGTTTATAAATTTTTTACTTTAGCCTATGAGAAATTTTCTACGTAAAGGTTTCGTGGATCATCTTCGAATAACTGTAAAAGCTGGACATGGAGGTTCAGGACTTCCAAAATACGGTGGCAAAGGTGGTCGTGGTGGTCATGTTTACATACAAGGATCCGATTATTATACATTAAAAGCAACTGAGAGATTAATAAATGCAAAAAAATTACAAGCTGAACCAGGAACAAATAGTTCTGCACACGGTTTAATTGGAACAGTTGGAAAAGATTTAATTATTAAAGTTCCAACTGGAGTTGTTGCCTATGACGACAACGGCATTACAATTGGTATATATATTTATTATTTTAATTAATAAATTTTAATTTATTTATCTTTTATATTTCAACTAGCAAAATTAAACGCTCGCAAGCGCGCTAAATTTAGTATTTAATTGTTTGTTTTAAAGAAATTAAAGATTAATATTATCAATAATAATTTAATTTATTAGAATATTATTACATATTAAATGGTAATAATGAAAATTATATGTTTAGAGGCCTCGGATTATACGACTTTTTCCGACTTTTTTCAAAAATACGATTTTTATCGACTTATTTTAATAAAATGCGACATTTTTTTTTACATTTGAAAAAAAATGTAAATAAAATACATTTTTTTAGTATAAAATGTAGATCTTCTTCAGATCTTCTTCAATTCAATTATTTAACAAATTTTGAACTAAAATGATTCTTCACTAAATTAATTATTTTTAATAATTTTAATGAAATACATCACAAATTCAATTATATCAAAATTATTTTCCAATTAAAATTTTTATGAAATTTAACAATTGTTTATAATTTTAAAAAAAATATCACAATAAAATTGAATTATTTTTTAAAAATTTCAATTCAAAATAAACTAAAATTCAATTATTTTCCAAGTATTCAATTCAAAATAAACTAAAATTCAATTATTTTCTTAAAATTGTGATTTTAAAATCAACTAATATTCAATTATTTTCAAAATTTTAATTAAAATTCAATTATTTCCCAAAAATTTTCAATTTAAAATCAAATAAAATTTAATTATTCTCAAAAATTTGAATTCAAAATTAATTGAATTTTCAATAATTTGAATTTAAAAGCATCTAAAATTTAATTATTTCTAAAATTTTCCATTGAAATTTTTTTTTGTTTGAAATTTAATAATTTCAATTATAACTCTAAGGAAATTTAATTATTTTTAACTATTTTAATAATATTCTTTGAAATTTCAACTATCTGAAACCATTTTTCAATTAAAAATGATTTTCAAATTATTGTATTTTGTCCGCATTTTCTAATAAATTTTTAGTGAAATCATCTAAAATTTTAATTACAAAACACTTAAAGTTTCAATTAATTTCAAAAATCTTAATTTTAAATCTTTGAAAATTAAATTAAATTTAAAAAATGTTTTCCAAAAATTGTTTGATAAATTATTTTTAGTTCTGTAAAATTTAATAATTGTTTGAAAATTAACAATATCTTTTGAAATTTAAATATTTCTAAAAATTTCAATTTTAAAGCTTCGAAAAGGATTATTATTAAAAAAAAATTTTTATTTAAAAAACTGTAAAATATTTTTGTTAAAATAAAAAACAAATCCACTTTTTTTTGGAATATAAATCGACTGAAACGACTTCTTGTGTCTCTAAGTTGATTCGAGGCCTGTGTTTTTATAATTAATATTTAATAGGTATTCGTTGACCCCTGGTACCTTAAAAATTAATTTTTAAAAATAAATTTTTTTCAAATTACTATCTTGTACGAAATTTCCTGGCGCATATTTTTTCTCATCATAAATTTTTTGTATTTGTATACAATTTTTGAATCAATATACAAGTTTAAAAAAAATTTCGTTGGTAAACGTTGTGTACTTCAGCTTCGTGAATTGAATTTTCGAATTTGGAATTTTAAAGAAACTTATTCCGAAATTTGGAAACACAATTATACAACTTTGGCAAAAATGAAATGCCAACTTCAAGTTAGGACAGAAGGACAGACCAAGCATTTTATTATTATATAATTTTTTTAATTCTATGTATTTTAATGGATAAAATTCTTCAAATTTTCAGGAGAAGTAAATACAGCAATGTCACAATTAAAAATAGCAGAAGGAGGTCTTGGTGGTTGTAAAGAAACAAATTTTTGTGGACGAAAAGGACAGATGCGTACAATAAATTTAGATTTAAAATTAATATCAGACATTGCTGTTGTTGGATTTCCAAATGCGGGAAAAAGTACACTTTTAAAAGCAATCTCACGAGCTTCTCCAAGAGTCGCGGAATATCCATGTAAGATAATTAAAAATAATTTTCATTTATTTTTAATTTAAAAATAATTTCTACTTTCAGTTACCACAGTGAGGCCAAATATTGGAATAATGGAGTTCACAGACCTGAGAAAAATAACTGTGGGTGATTTGCCAGGATTAATAGAAGGAGCACATCAAAATGTTGGCATGGGTTATAAATTTTTGAAACACATTGAAAGATCTAAAATGTTATTATTTGTCGTTGATATTCAGGGATTTCAATTGTCACCAAAACATATTTATCGAAATTGCCTCGAAACAATTGTATTACTCAATAAGGAAATTGAACTCTATAAACCTGATTTAATTGATATGCCAGCAATGCTTCTTATTAATAAAATGGATACACCGGACGCTAATGATAATTTAAAATCATTTCTTCCAAAGATAGAGGATTTAAAAAAATATCTTCACGAATTTCCAGAAGAAATTCGTCCCGAAAATGTTGTCAAGTTCTTGGACATTTATAAAGTTACAATGTTAAACATGACGTATGACGAGAAAGAATTACTTAAATTTAGAATAAGAAATACTTTAGATAAATGTACGTCCATTGAGGAATTTAATAAAATAGGTGCTGAGCCAGTTTTACAATTAATTGAGCGAATGAAAAAGGATACGAAAAAAATAGCTCCACTTTTAGTATAAAAAAAAAAAAATACTGTAAATATAATTTTTTATTTCAATTATTAAAATGTTTACAAAAAATTATTGATATTTAATTATTAATTTTAATTTTAAAAAAAGGATAATTTTAAATACACGTGTGGATAGAAAAAATTCTTATATAATATTTCAAAGGCACTATGTCAGTAGGAAATTTCTCATTCGACATTGAATTTATTTATAAATTTGGCTGGTTTATGCATTCAAATTCAATGTTAAGTTTCCGTAAGTTCAGATCGTTCAGTGACCTGCCAACTTTCAGTCAACACGCTTTTTTTTCAAATTAATTTATTATTTATTTTTATAAAAATGGAAAATCCAATTTACGAAAACGTAATAAAATTATACAATGAAAATAAATGGCGAGAAATTGTTGAATTATTAAATAATTGTGATATTGAAAATAGTCGACAATTACTTTGGGTAACGCCGAATTTAAAAAATTTATCATGGATCACTAATATTATAAAAGAAACAAATTTAAAAGGAATTATCAGTGTTGGTTGTGGTTCCGGTTTACTCGAATGGTTAATTCAACAAAATTCCGGTAAGATTACATTGTTCAAAAAAAAAAAACAGAATCAAAATTACAAAAATTAATTAATGAAAAAAATCAAATTACAAAAATTAATTAATGATAATATTTCTAGATTGTGAAATTCATGGCATAGAAATTGATAAATCATGGTGGTGCTGTAAATATTCACCTCCAATTTTTCTAAAAAACATGACATTCGTCAACGAAACAGAAAATATAGTTCATGTTCCGGAGAATTATGCATTACTATTTTGTTATTTTAACAATGAGCCAGTGTTTTTAAATTATTTATGTGAATTTAAAGGAAATGTCATTATTGTCATTGGACCAGCTGAGGGACAAAATCGTTACACAATGCCTTTGCCATTTGATAAAAAATTTATCGAATACGGTTGGCAATTAGGCAAATCGCATGAAATCTCATTGTCCAATGACTATATCTGTGTTTATTTTAGATAGTTGATTTTTGTTTTTTTGAAAAATAAATATCATCGGCTGTGACGTTTAATAAAATACTTTGATGTAAATCAGCTCCATTGTCCCATAATATTAATCTCCATGATGCTAATTTTCGACAAATTTCCAATGTTTGCGTTATATTTGGAACTTCTTCGCCTGTAAATATATTAATTATTTTAAAAAAAAGAGAGAAATTAGTAATTTTTGTTAGAAGTTTAAAAATATTTGTTAACCTTCAAGAATGCATATAGCGTCAAATTGTGTGTAAATATTTTTAAATGTGACTTGTTCAATTCCGGTTCTTGTCACCTCTTGGCAAACTGCTTCCAAAAATATTTTCTCCATCGTCGAACAACATTTGATAGCTTGAACACGGGGATTTGCTATCATTTCATCTAAAGCGGAAGTAACATCCAAAATTGTGACAAATTCTCTATTATTACTTTCAGTGATTTCTGTTGCTCGACGACAAATATCTAAGGCTCGTCGTGCATCGCCGGAAACAGAGGCTACTTTTCTATTTTTAAAAAAATGAAATTTAAAATTTAATTAACTAATCAATTTTAATGAAATAAATTTGATAAAATTAAATAAATTTAAATACCTCGCAACGAGTTGAATAGCTTCTGGTTTAAATCCCTCCATGTCTTTGAGTCTTGTTTTTACGATTTCCATCAGTTGCACATGATTATAGGGACTAAATGTTAATCTCGTGAGTCCTAAACGTGAGGTGACACGACTCATTAAAACTCTTTCCGGTAAATCCATTGTGTTGGCAATCGTTATCACAACTAAATGTGAACTTTTGTGCGTTGGCCAATCCAAAAGATTGTAAACCACGTCCTGACGTTTTGTGCACAAAAGATCCATCTGAATTTTGAAAAATTTATACTAAATTGTAATTGCAATACTAAATATTAAAATTAATATTAACATTGGACGATAAATATAAAAACTATTAAAGCAATACAAAAATAAATAAAACAGTAAAAAAAAAAGTAAAACTAAAAAAATTAATAAAACAGTAAAAAAAATAAGTAAAACTAAAAAAATTAATAAAACAGTAAAAAAAATAAGTAAAACAGTAAAAAAATGTAATTTGCACAGTAAAAATTGAAAAAAAAATGAAGCAAATAATAAGAAAAATAAAATAACCTCATCAATAAGCAATAAAGTCATATTTCTACGAGATGCAGATGTTGTAAACCTATGATGAAGAGAACGATGAGCCTCTTCCCATGTACTTGTGTTTCCTGTTAATTTTTTATGAATTTGCACATAAGCTTGACGTGGTTCGGTTAATTTCATTCCATTAATATCAACAAATTGAAATGCAGGTAATTCGCCTTTTGATTCTAATTTTTTCAAACACGTTATTACTTCATTTACAGTTGCAGTTTTTCCCGTACCAGGTACTCCACTGATATAAATGCATCTGAAAATAAAAATAATAAAATTACCAAATAAAAAAAAAAAATTTTGTTTGCTTTTTAAAATTAAAAATTAATTTACCCTCCAATCTCTTCAGTGAGTTTTCCTTTGAGAAATGTGAAAATATCATTAAATTCAGCCTCACGACATGGCAATGATTTAGGCACAAAACTAACATGTAAACGAGTTCGAAATTCCTGAAGATTTGTTTTTGGTTTAGGAACATTGGCATTTCTCATTTGCATACTAGGTGTCAATGTACGTCTCATTTTTGGTGTCAATATATTTCTTTTTGGAGTTCCTAAAATATCTAATTTTTTTCTCACAGGAGTCGAATTATGACTTTTAGTTGGCGTTTTTTTATGTTTATGTGGTGTTCCTTCGTAATCATTATCTTGATCGGGAATAATTTTCTTTTTTCTAGTACTCCTTTTTTGTTCATTTTTCGGAGAATCTTCATTGTCTGTTTGATTTTCATTAACTGAATTTAAAGACTTTTTTCTAGTACCTCTTTTTTCTTCTCTTTTCGGTGAATCTTCGTCATCTGATTGACAACTTTGATTTTCATTAACTGAATTTAAAGGCTCTCTTATTGACATTCTTCGTGTCATCATTCGTTTCTGTGTTGTTTCATATAATTCATTTTCATTAGGCACATCATTTCGTTTTTTACTTCGTGTTTTGCTATCAGAAGATGATTCATAATCACAATAATTTACCGATTTACGATCTCTGAGATTTCTTCCACTTGGCGTTAAATTATCATTATTTAATGTTCTACGAGAAGAACGTGTACTAGGTGTTCTAGGTAATAATTCAGTTGAATTTTGTATTATTGAATTACGAGTTTTTCTTGCAGGCGTTTGTCTTAATTCTTTTTTCACTTTAACTTCTTTAGTACTTATATCTAAATTTTTCATTGATTGAGTCAAATCATTTTTTGGTTTCATATCAATTATATTTTCATCGTCAGAATTGTCGGAATTAAACAAAAATTGTTCCACTGATCCTTCAAATTTATCGCGGTCTGGTTTTAGGCATAATTTAAATTTAAATGGATCGGCCATAGCTTTCACAATGTATCTATCTATAAAAGATTATAAAAAAACAATAGATTGTAATAAAACATAAATTAAACAATGAAAAATTTTGACAATGTATAACCTAAAATACAAAGGTTTTTTTTATTGTAATTGAAAAATATTTCTAGCTCTATAATATATGAATAAACAGTATACTGATGTGTAAACTAAATTAATTATTTATTATTTATTGCAATTTACCCATTTTTATATTTTTTTCTTCTTCTTCTTCGCTTGACTCACTTGACACACACATTTCTTGTTTTTTCCCATTAATTTGAGTTCCTCTATTTCCTCTATTAGAATTTTTATTAGTTTTCCTATGAGGTGGCATTTCACTAATTATTTTATATTTTTATTTTCACAATTAAAAATTAAAAAGAAAATTTTTTGTGAGCGTGTTGACACAACACCGGCTCTTTAATAAGCAGAGTGTCCAACTTTGCGGTTAGAAAAACTGGGAAAATAAATTTTAAAGTCAAAAGAAGATTGGTTGAAATGTTCCCCAGGAGTGCCAACATGAAATCGCAAAATTTGAAAATAAAACAAATTTTCAAAATAGTAAAAATAGAAAAAAAATCTTTGTGTTACAAAAAAGTAATAAATATATTTTTCTAAATAAATAAATAATTAATAAAAAATAAAAATTCAAAATTACAAAAAAACATTTTTCAATTTTGTGTTAAAAAAAATTGCTTTAATTTATTAAATTTTATTACAATGTGTAAAATTTTTAAACAACTAATCATTACGAAATTTATACTGATTCCTCTTGTTCAAATTTGGGATATTTTTGTTCAACTTCCTTCCAAGTTATTTTTCCATTCGAGAGATCTCTTACAACTTCCGGCAATACATCCAACTGAAAAAGGAAAAATTTAAAGTTTTATTAATTATTTTAATAATTATTAATTTATTTTATTCTTCTAAATCAAAATTACTTACATTTATTCTAACTTGTTTCATTGAGTCACGTTCTCTCAATGTTGCACTGTGAGGCATTTTAAAAGTATCAAAATCAATTGTAATTCCAAATGGAATTGCAATTTCATCAGTTCTCGAATATCTACGTCCAATACTGCCTGATGAGTCATCGACTTTATGTGATACGTCATTATTCGTTAAATCTCGAGCTAAACAAAAAATAAAAAATTAATTCAATGAAATTAAAGTAAATTAAATTTATTAATACTCACATAGATTCTTCACGAAGGGATCGAATTCCGCATTATTTCCAAGAGGCAAAACAGAACATTTCAATGGCGCAATAACAGGCGGAAGACTGAAATAACTTCTCTGTTCGTCGCCTTCTCTCATTTTAAAACTGTGTTCAAAAATTGCGTACATCACACGACCAACGCCAAAAGATGGTTCAATAACCGATGGTGTTATTTCTTCAACATGAATCATTTTCTGATATCGTTTCACCGTTACCATTTCTTCTTTAAGTTCACAAGATGCACCATCGGCTAATTGTAAATCAAATGAGCCTTTTGCTTTAAAATCAGCTTCCATTGAATCAATATCGCATTCTTTTAAAGCAGCAAGAGAGGATAAAATTTCCTTAGCGTCTTTTTTGAATGTTTTACCAATTAGGCCACGATTTGGTGCCGCTTCAACTACATTAATTTGTTTTGGTTCCATTAATTTCTTATCGGCAACCAATTTTACACCCGATGATTTTGTATGTTGAGTAAGATCATAAGCCGATCTATCAGCACATCCAACACATTCAATCCATCCATACGATGTTAAACACTCAGCGTCCCAACAATCGCAAGCATAGTGTGCCATTTCATTTCCCATATGTTGACGAAAACGTAATTTATTCGAATCAACGCCAATTTTCAATAAAAATAATTGAATTCTCGCCATAAAATAGCCAAGTGTTTCATTTGCCACAAGACCATTTTCAACTGCATTTCCAATTGTTATCGTCTCCGCTGATTTGCCATCCATTTGATTACAAGCCGAATACAATAACATTGGTGTATTTTTCACATTATCAAATTTCGGATGACTCTTGTCCTCAGGATCGCAGAAATGTTCAATTTCCGCCATTGTGAATTCCCTCACTCGAATCAATCCCGATCTGTAAATGATTTATTTATTAAATTTAAAAAATTTAAAAAAAAGAGGAAAATTATTACCTTGGTGATATTTCATTACGAAAAGCATTTCCAATTTGTGCAGCGGCAAATGGAAGTCTCTTTTGATTAAATTCCAATAATCTTTTGAAATTCACAAAAATTCCCTGCGCTGTTTCAGGTCTCAAAAATCCCTTCACAAGCCCTGTGGGTCCAATTTGTGTACCGAACATTAAATTAAATTCCACTGGATCGGTTAAATCATTTCCTGAAATTGGCGATTTCATATTAAATTTTCGTAAAATTTCTGTCATTTCACTTTTATTCATTCCATCGAGTTTGATAATTATATCATTACATTCTTCTTTAATAATTTGAGTGCATTTTTTGTCAGATGATACTTTTTCTAAATGATTTTTTATTAAATGATCCAATCGAAAGCATTCGCCATTTTTTACATCTTTCACCATTAAATCAGCGAATCTATCAACGTGACCCGATGCTTTTAATATTGGTTCAGGTGTTAAAATTGAACAATCAACCTCTAACATTTGTTCCTCGAGAATAAAAAATTTCCTCCATTCACTGAGAATATTTGCCTTAAATGAACAGCCCATTGGACCAAAATCATATAATCCTGTAATTCCACCATAAATCGCAAATGATTGATCATAGAAAAATCGTCGTTTCAATAAATCTTCCATACGACCTCTATCGAAATTTGCTGCTTCTGGAATTAATGACAATTCTTTATCTTCAAGTAATTTTTTACGAATCTTTAATTCTGCAACAGCTTTTTTAACATCAATTTCTGGCGCTCCATCGGCTTTTAATTGACGTACTTTATCTCCCTGAAATTATATATATTTATTTTTAATTTTCAGAATTTAGAAAATAAAAAAAAAGTAACAAATAATTGTCAAAAAAAAGATAGAAAAAACTTAATAGTATAATAAAAAATACGAAAAAGTTTTAAAAAATTAAAATCCATATGGAATACTCACTTGTTCTTTGACACTCGCACGATACGAGGTCAATTCTTCTTCAATTTTAGGATCTGTCATGTTGACAGGATAGTGTAATTTTTTTTTATTAGATTTTGCGGTAATAATATATGAATAGGATTTGGTTGTAATTAAAGACGCGTTCCTTAATTGTTGCAGCAAGTACACGTGCCTTTCAACAGAGTCAGCGCTACAGTGTTTTTGTAATCTCCATGCGAATTTCACAATATTCGAAAAAATCTGCATTCGCAAATATTATCAAATTGACAATACACTTCTTCGACAACATTCAATCTATTTTATCACTTTTAAAAAAATTCGCTCACTTTAAGAATATTAATACTCTTTATTTTATAATAAATTAAAACATTTTCCCAAAGCAGAATACTTTCGCATGTGTTAGAAAAGGAGGGAAATATATTTGTGTCCTTTTCTCTCTTTTTGCAAATTGTGTATTGACCATTAACGTAACTGAAAGGCGGATTTACAACGATCACATTGCGGAGATTCCTTTACAAATGTCACATTTGGGACGTTCCATGGACGTTCCAAGACGTTGTTCTTGTGTATTTTGAGTAGTCTATGGAATTTTTTATAATCTCTCTCCTCTAGGAATAATTTGTGCTTATCGGGATTATCTCGGTGTAATATTGCTTTTTGTAAAGTGTTTTTAATCATATTCGAATATGTGAAAATATTCTAATCGCGATTATATTTAAGGGTGGATTATTAATTTCAAATAGAAAGAGAATGTTTTCTTATGCATTGCAGAAATCATCTCACAAACTTGTCGATGTACGTACACGAAGCTGTAAAGTCGAAAGTGCTGTATACAAGTGATGTTTGCAATTATATAGTGACTCCTCTTGAGTATTAATAATAATTTGACTAATTGTATTAAAGAACGCAAAATAAAATTAATGCTGTAAATTATAATAGCAATTGGTGTTTGTAATTATGATTAAAATTGTATTTTTTGCATTTTGAGTATAGTTAAAAGTGTAATGGTGACATTGATGTTAGAAGTGGTGGAGTGTATAATAAAGTGTAGTGGCGTGAAGAAGTGGAAGTGGAAAGCGGCCGGCTGCTTGTTTGGCCGCTTTGCTCATCCCCGCTTTGTGTAATCGATTTGCGTTTCAAGCGTTTTATATAAATTTGGACGAACTCTGATTAACCGTGAGGTATGTAATTATTTTTTGTTTTTTTTTTTATGAATATAGGTGTGTTGGGTATCAAAATAATCGAGAGAATGAAATGAATGCAACAATTGTCGTAGAATGCTTGCTTTAATGAGAATGATTGGAAAATTAATTTGGAAAATGCAAGACTAGCGTCGCGTATGTTAAAAAAGTTGTAAATGCTTATATATATTTTTTTTAAAACTGATTATATTATTTAGAAATATGTGGGTCAAAATTTCTCAATTCTGCCTAAAATTTTTTTTTGTATTTTGCCGACTTGTTTTTATTATTATTAATTGAATGGTAATTAAAATAAACGGTCTGAAATTTTTGTCATTTAATTAACTGTTTTTTAAAAAATCGTAAAATAGTAATTAAAATTTTATTTTTAACCTCGATTTTAAGTTTAAAAAAAACAGTTTCTCAGTCATTAATTGTTTTCCTGTTTTTTATACTAAAATTCTTGTAAATAAAAATGTTTTTCGTAATTTTGCCAAAGAACAAATTTTTTGACCTACTTTTTGAATTACTCAGACTTAAAGTAAAAAGGACTAAGTTTTTTTTTTTAAGACAAAGGAGAAAAATTGTTTAATTCCTTTAGTTTGGAAACGAAGTGTTGATTTTTCCCCATATGTTAAAGAAAGACAATCATTTTCGTTTTGCTGAAAATGTGTATTTTTAAATATGGTTATTTGAATATAAGATTTGAAAACGTGGAACGTTGTAGTAGCACATGTAGTACGAACGAATAGGAAAATAGTTGTCTATGACCCCCCCCCCCTCTCTCTCTCTTTCTCTCTCTAAACATTGTAGTTCAATAGACAAATTTAATAGCCACGTCACTATTAATATAAAAATAGTCAAAATTATTTCACCTATTTTTATATATTTTTTTTGCATTTGTAATTAATAGAATCATTTATTTATTTATATAAAATTTTCCTAAATATTTATAAGCAGAATGGAAAAGAAATTTATAAAATTAAATAGAAGATTTTTTTTTTTTCGATAGGTTTTCAAAAAAAAATAAATTTGGTACAAAAATTATTTTTTGAAAACAAACATCTTGGTCTGCTTTTCGAAGAAAATTTTGGGGTTCGGAAACAGGACAATTAAGTTAGCCTTAAATATATAAGCCCTAAATTACAATTCCAGGTAGAATTTCCTGCTAGTGTTTCTTCCGTATGTGGTCAAGCCAGTTTAACATTAAGCTGCATCTTTAACACAAGTTTCTATTGAAAATGCCAATCATTAAATTCTCCATTTGTACAATATTTTAAATAACTAAAGATAATTAAATTTTAATTGATTTTTGAATAGTTTTTTTTTACGTAAAATTCTTTTTTCTTTTAGAAAAATTGGAAAATGAAAAAAATAAATATAATTAATTAAAAAAAAATTGTAGAAATTATAAAAAAAGGGAAAACGAAATGAAATACATAGCTTCCTTGTCTCTAGGACGGGTTGCCAAGACCCTGATGAAAAATCGATTTCCCGTAGGGCACAAGGACGAAGGGGCAGAAGAGAGATGAAATTCGGGAAAATACGTGGAAAGAGAGAGATTGGTTTCTAGCTCGTTTCTGCGTAACCCTGTGCGCGCGTGTGTGTATTCTTTTTTGGATGAGTGGGGAGTGGTGAATGGTTGATATACCTAAAGTTAGTGGTGCGGGGTAGTTTACCCATGCCTACAAATACAACAGTAGCGGAATCAAGAATCAAGTCAGGCCGGTAAAGAAACGTTTTTGTCAGGATGATTTTAGAGAAGGGTAAGGAGAAGAGGTATAGAACAAAGCGTACAGACCGATAAAATAGGGTGGAGAGGAGAAGTAATTAATGTGCGACAATACCCCCCTGCCCAGTCCCCAGTCGCCCTCCTTATGTTTGAGGGGGCACCCTTCCCTGCGGTCCTTTACCACTATGCTTAGCTGCCATTGTGCCGATTATATTGGATTGTGCGTCCGAAGCATCAAAAAAAAAAAAAAAAAAATTTGTATTATCCCAATTCCGAAAAATTAAATTAGTTTGTTTTTGATATTTGATCATTCTTATAATCCTTGGTTAGTGAACCAAATCAGAAAAGTGAGGTTAGGACGAAACTTACAGTTATTATCTGTCTCAGAAAAAATGAGTATGTTACTAAAAAAAACAAAAATTGATTTAAATTTTATTTTTGATGATATTTATAAAATTTTGTAATTTTTACTCTGAATAATAATAATTTTGAAATAATTATTTTTCCAGCTTGAAAGAATGGAAGCCATGGATCTGGATGGAGATTCAGTTGTTGATCTAAGTGTCAGGTAAGATTTATAATTTTTATTATTTAATTTTAATTAAAATTCGTATTTTTAAATTATTATTATTTTTTGAAAATTTATAGCAGTGGAAGGAGGGAGTGTCCTCAAGTTTCCATCATACCTGGTGAATTTGGTTCACCAATGAATTTAGGAATACATTATGCAGCTAGCCCTAATATTGAAAATAATACATCAGAAACACGAAATATTCAAAATACAGCGCGAGGAATTCTTGCACCAAAATCGTGTGATGATAGAAGATCACGCCGTAATCTTAGGCCTAGAATTGAAAGAAGTTACGCTGAGAGTCCAGACGAACCTAGGCTAAATGGTTATGTTAATGGCAACACCTCTGATAGTGAAGGTAATTTTTTTAATTTTCAAAAAAAAAATTAATAAAATATTAATTTTCAAAAAAAAAAATTAATTTTAATATTATTAATTGATTTTTAGGTGAAATGCCACCATTACTTCCAATAAAAGAGCTTTCGTCTGATGAATTGGCAGAGAGGGAAAGAAATCTTAGAAAATTGAAAGAAGAATTGCGATCTGAAGAAATGAAATTGGTTCTTCTTAAAAAACTACGACAGTCACAGCAGTTGAAGGAAAATATTGCGTCAGTACCGAAGATAACAAGTAAAATACCACCTCCTGTAACTGTTCAACCTGCACCACATAGGTAAGTTATCTTTTTTTTTTTCAAAAATGATTTTGTGAAAATTCTCATATGAAAAATTAATTTTTCTTTTTAATTTAAGTCATAGAATTGGCAAAGCGCCACCACCATTGTTAAGAGGACAGCCTGCACCGAGTAGAAGTAGCAGCTTACATGCCCCACCACCGGGGATGTTATTACCACCTACAGCAAGTCGAAGTATAACCTCGAGTACTGGAATGCCGCCGAATATGGTGATACCTCAACCACCTCATCCAAGAGCAAGGCCATCGAGTGGAGCTCCAAATGTTCCAACTTATCATTCACCTGCCGATCGTACCGAAAGATCTACAAAAGATCCCACTCCTGTTCCAGCTCATCAGGTGCGTTTTTTTCTATTTATTAAATCGTAAACAAATTGTCTCAAAATTGAAAGCAGATGAATTCTAATTAATATAAAAAATTTTCATAAAGCATTAATTTTTATTTTATTAATTAAAAAGCAGCTAATTGGATCTCAAGAAAGTAAACCGCCCGCGCCTCTTAACACTCATACAATTCCGGAGCAGGTACAAAAAAAATAAATAAAAGAATTCTTTTCTTTTATCGAAATGTGGACAATTTTTTTTAAACTTTCGTTAAATATTTAATTTTACTTTCCTTTTTTTAAATCAAAATTTATTTAAATTACAGGAAAGAGTCAGGGAAGATAATCAAACACCGGCTCAACGTCAAGCGGCTGCAAAATTAGCATTAAGAAAACAATTGGAGAAGACATTGCTTCAAATACCGCCTCCAAAACCACCACCACCTGAAATGCATTTTGTTCCAAATCCCTCCAATACAGAATTTATTTATCTCGTTGGACTTGAGCATGTTGTTGATTTCATCACTAAGGAACCAGCGATTCCACCACCTCCCGAACCATTTGAATGCACACAATGTAAGACTGATTTTACACCCGTTTGGAAGTGGGAAAAACCACCAAATAGCAATAAAAAAGAACCAAGAGGACAGCACGCTACTTTCCAACGACCACCAGCTGGTCGTGATCCAAGAGTTATTTGTGAACATTGTGTTACAACTAATGTTAAAAAGGCACTTAAGGCTGAACACACTAATAGGTAGCTTGAAATTTATTTTTTTATTTAAAAGAAAAATGATTTTTGATGTCAAATTTTTGCTATGGTAATTAAGGGATTAAGAAATAATTAATTAATTTAAATTTCAGATTGAAAACAGCTTTTGTAAAAGCATTGCAACAGGAACAGGAAATAGAGCAAAGATTAGCTCAAGCGGCGTGTCCCAGTCCCGATCCACCGGTGGCAACGCCAAAATCTATTCCAAAGGCGGCTACTCCAACAAGAAGAGTGGCTACACCACCTGCGCCACCTCCACAAATTCCTCAAGCACCACCGCCAGCTCCAACTCCTCCGGCTCCAAAACTTCAGGAACATCCTCTGGTAAAACTTGCGGAAAGTGGAAAATTCACTCCACATCATGCAGCTGCAGCAGCACTTCAGCAACAGCTACTTAGGGGTATAATTTTTAAATTTTTTTTCTTTCTTAAAAAAAAGGAGAAAAGATACAATTTGAGGAAACAAAGTAGTTGACAATTTTTCCTTCTTTTTTTTAACTTTGTTTTCAACAAATATTTTTTCAGAGCTAGCAAAGAATCCTGTTGGATTACCGCCTCATCAACCACTTCCAGCTCACATGATGCAACCATTTAATCCACTTTTGTATCCTTATCAATTGGCAATGGCACAAGCAGCAAGTGGTAAAGGACTTGTTGAGCTTCAAAGACAAGCTCAGGATCTTCAGCGACAATATTTGCTCGATATGATTCCATCTCAAGCATCGCAAGCTCAAAGCAGTCAAGCTCAATCAAGAGCTCATCCACACAATTGGAAGACGTAACTGAACGTGTTTGCTTCATTTTGAAAAGTGTTATTTCAACTTAATAAAGCCGGAGAACCAAATGTAATGGAAGTTATCGAGGCCTTTTTAGTTCAAATTACAAAAAAAAAGAAACTTCGGCTTTTGCCCTGAAGTCGTCCAATGGAGATTTTTATCAGGAAGTTAAGTTGGTAAATGAAAGAAAAAAAGAAAAAGAAAAAAAAAAATTGAAAACGAAGATGAAGGAAAATATCTTGGAAAAAAAACACCTTCACCTTCAAGCTTGTAAGAAAATAAATTTATCCTCAGGGGGAAAAATTTATTATTACTTAGAAAATCATCCAGAGAATAAAATCTTTGGAAGGCGGTGCTCCGAGTTGTGATAAGGTGACAGTGACCAGAGAATTCAGAAAGATTCCGAGGATAGTGCATAATCAGGATGAGTGTGAGTGAATATAATAATAATATTAATAATAATAATTAATAATTTCGATTATTACACGCAATATGAAATAGAAAAAAAAAATCTTTGTTCAGTAGGGAGTAATACGTGTGACATAATTATCCTTTTTAATCGATCGGTTGAATGATTATTACATAATTACGATCACTGAGAGAACGTCTACAATTTTTATTTTTATCTCGAGTTTTATCACTAAAACACGATATTTGTACTCGATATAAATCTGTCTCTCTTGCTCTCTATTTCTGTCTTTAACTGCTCCAAGTATTTTTAAGACAAATTTTAATTTTAGAAACCGACGGTGTTTCTGCATAAAAAATTGTCTTCAAATAAAACTCTTTAGATTAAATTCTTAAGAGTTTGCCACAATGTGCGACAAATTGAAGAAAAACTTTTATTCTTCAATGTAAAAAAATAAATATTCATTCAAGAAACGAGTAATATTTGAAAAAAAAAAATACAATCTTTAGATGTTGAAAAAGACTGGAATGTGAATATTTACTATAATTACAAAAGTACATTGTAATGTTTTTAAAATTTTAAATTTTGTCACATTTCTTTCTAGTCTCATTTACTTTCTCTCTCTTTTTTTTTTTTTTTTAAATAACTCTTTGGATTCAATTTTTCAAATACACTTTTTTTTCTCATTAGTTTTGTAAGTTTAAACGATTTAAGAGACCATCATTGTAATGAATTGAAATTAGAAAATTGCTTATTGCTTTGTATATTAAACTAAACGAAAATCAAAGTGGTTGCCATTTTCATGTTAAATGAATAATTTATTTTTGTAAGGTACTTGAAATGAAAATCAAAATGAAAAATTTGATTTATTTCAGGATCATGGAAAAAACAAGAATGAATTAAAAAAAAAAGAGTGATTTTGTTTACAATTTCGAAATAAAATCGCTCTTTTTTTTTATAGATTCGACATGAAACAAAAAATACTGATTTTTCGATTTATTTTGATTCAAATTGAAGTAAAGCATAATTTTCTCGACGGTCTTTGTTTAATTTTAACATAATTATAAAAAGTACCGCAATATTTTTTTTGTTTCTAATTGCAGAATTAAAAAAGAATTGCGTGTTTAAAAAAAAAATTTGTTATTTTAGTGGATGGAAGCGTTTGTTTAATTTTTGTCAAATTTGTGTACAATAAGTAATTTTTGTACTTGTTCCTTTTTTTGTTTGAATTTTTTCAAATCGCTCATTGGTGATAGAGCATCGAATAAATATTTCGTTCTCTAGTTTCTAATGAAAAATAATATTTAAAAAAAAAAAAAATTTGTCAACTTTTATTTTAAAACGAATGTAATTAATAATAATTTAATTATTACTATTGTCTAATTTTTAAGATTTAGTGTATAAAATTGTATGTAAAAAAAATTTAGTTGTATTTGATATTTTTTTTTATCAGTAATACAATAAAATGTATATATATATAGAAAATTCGATGCTCTTACACTTTTACAAATGAGAAAAGAAATTCATTAAAAAAGAGCCTATAATGACTGGTCTCATTTTTTTTTTTTTTTTTAAAAAAGTACTTGATTCTGACAAAACATTTATTCTGCACATAAGAATTTATAACTTCTAGCACTCGTCCTAATGCAAATCCCTAATATTTCTTCATTGGATCATTTTTGATCTACTCGTTTAATCGTTCATCATATGTGTCCAATTCACTGAATATTACTGATAATCTTGAAAAATTTCTCGGTATATGATATAATGAAATAAACAAAACTGACGTAATCATCACTCTTTGTACTATACAATAGATTTCAATCTCGTAAGTACTCCTTATGAATAAATATACCGTATAGAACTATATAGAAGCGCATAATAGATAAAGATCTCTTGGTTTGCATGGCTATAGTATGAGTGAAATTTTTTGATCACCTTCCTAAAAAATAAAAAAAAATAAAAAAAAAACAAAAACAAAAATTATGATACAAAAAATGAAAGAATGATGGAATGAAAAATAGAAAATAAAGTCAGTAAAAGAAAAAAAAAATTTTTTTTTTAAACTTATTTCACGAAAAATTGACTTTGTATGAATTTAGAATTTTGTTTATGTACACTAATCATAATTGAATAAAATTATTGAAGTCAAATTATGCAAATTATTTACTTTTACCTAATATTTATTTGATACAGATATAATTGGATCGAAAAAAAATGACTAATAAATAATAGTGCGTTAATTTGACTTGAATTAATTTTTTCAATTTTTAGTTTACTAAAAAAAAAAATTGAGGTCGAAAAAACAAAAACGATTATTATTTTATTTGTAAGGAAGAATTTATTTTGTCGATGGTTTGGGTAATCAAATGAAGCAAGTTTGGCTCAATTTCAAAAAAAAAATGTGTTTTCTTTTAAAACCCTAATCACTAATCCTGTAATTTAAGGTTGAATGATAAAAATTGATGACATTTTCAAAAGATATTAACAGAAAAGTTCTTGATGAATAATAATAAACTTAGTGTAAAATATCATAATGCGTCCTTTTAATTAACAGAGAGATGTTAATTAATTCGACATTCAATATAAAACAATAAGAATCTACATTAGTCTATTATAAAAGGGAAGAGAGATAAAGTTGACGAAGAATTTTCAGAAGAAAAAAAACAAAAATGGCAATTATTTTCAAAGTAAGTATAATTTTTATTTAATAGAGGGTAATTTTTAAAAAAAAATATTAATTGACGAAATTAAAATTATTAATTAATAATTCCAATAAATTAGCGAATAATATAATTCGACAAATGATGTAATTATGCATTTTTGTTACAGATTAAAAATGTAAATATTGTTTATTTTTTGTGCATAATTTTACAAATTGAGAAAATAAATGGCAACACAAATATGACATTGGATACACAAAATTTATCAAATGATACTCAACATCTTATTAATAAAAATATTATCAAAGGAATTCAAGATCCAGATGTAAAATCAATTATCAAATCAGCTTTAGGCAATGATTCGGCATCGGAAGTGGTTATGAAGAAAAATTTAATTGTGTTTCCTTTGAATACGCCAAATTTAGTAAGTTTTTAAATAAAATCGCAGTTATCACTTTTTTTTTGAAATAATTAATTGTATAGGTAATAACAAATAAGCAAGAAGTTCACAAAATCCCGGAGACAATAGGAAAAAATAGCAAATTGGATCATAATTCGACTTATAGTGATATAAAAGAAGTTAACGAGCTAAGTTTATCGGAACTGATTCCCCTCAACGAAACAACAATTAAATCAAATGGAACTGATAGGCAAAAGGTATATTTTCTTTTTTACTCTAAAATAGTCTGAAAATATTTTTCAAATTAGAAATTTTGAAAAAAAAACCAACAATAATTTGAATTTAATAAACAAAAATAGTTATAATTTCTATAAATCGAAATATTATAAAAAATTTATGAAAATTTTGGTTATATTTATGTAGAGAGTAGCTTTGATTTCAGATTCTATTCCAGTGACATCAACATTGAGTTCAGACTTGGACACAGCGAATGATATAGTATTTAGACCTCTTTTCAGATATAGACAAGAAACGAGGTTGAGACCAAAAAATATTTACAATAAAGAACGTAGACGATTTAATTATAAATGACATTCTAAATATTTAGTATTTTACATATAAAAAAAAGAATTTTTAATTCTGTTTAGCTAAAATTATAAAATAGAGAAAAAAAAAAACGATATTAAAACATATTTATTTTGAAATATGAGTTTTTAATTCAAAATTTTATTACATGAAATTAAAATACCACCGTTCAAAATTACATTATCCGTAATATTTACATAAAAAAAAATGTTTATCACTTTTTATAATTACTATACACTACCAGATTCATATTAAAAAAAAATGCAGGAAAAAAGTAAGTATTTTTTATAGAATTATCAGTTTTCTAAATTTTAATCTCTAAATTTTCTTTTTAGTCGTCCGGGCAACGTTAAAGAATACAAAATACTGTTGAAAATAATCAATCCCAATGAAAATGCTAAAGATAGTAAAAAATTTAATTGCAAATTAAAAACATTTATTTCACCATCTCTTGTGAAACGTTCAATTAAATATTGTTTTCCATTGGGATATCGACAGCTATCTTTATCGATATCGGGACAATTTTTTGTTTCATTATAGGGCAAATTTTCAAATTCAAAATTATCTAATGCTATTTTATTTAATACCAATGAAGCATAACGTGTTGGTAGCCCATTGGAGAATGCAACAATCCATTCAGGTAAATTTTTAAAACTTCTCATTGTACCCGATGCAATTAAAAGTGAGGCAAGAATTACACAAAGTGCAGTTATTGCACCTGTGAAGGGACATTCAATAATAATTAATAAAGCAATAGACAATTGTTCGGCTGCCAAATAACTTGACCATAGGGTAAATGAAATATAAAACCAAGACCAAAAATTGAGATTCAAAAGTGGTACGAGAATTCCAATTGTGATTATTGTTGAAATTAAACTAAGCGGTAAACTCAATAGTGTGTAGGAGATGAAAAAAATTGTTCCTCCATAGAGACCTTCACGTTTTTCTTGATAGTACCTCATACGAAAACTTGGAACTGTAAAATAAAAAATTTAATTTAATTTTTATTAAATTTAATAAACAATTTAATTTTTATTAAATTTAATAAACAATTTAATTTTTATTAAATTTAATAAACAATTTAATTTTTTTTTAACCCTTTGAATGGGTGAAATTTTGTTTTAAAAATTAATAATACATTTTTTTTAATTAATTTTACAGGGGGAGAAATTTTTTTCAAAAAAACTTACAAAGAAGAGCAGTTATTGTTATTCCTGATATATAAAACAGTGTCAAAATGTTGAAAATTAATCCACTGGTTTGAATAAATATTCTCGATTGATATGGACTTGAATTAGAATATAAAATACTGAGCAAAGCAGTGGAAAATGGTAGAAGCATAATTCTTGCTGCAAAATGACCTAAACCGGATTTATTAAAGGCAAATGTGGCAGCCATGTATCTTCTGAAAAAAAATTAGGTAATATTTGTTTTTTAATATTATAAACAGTTTTTTAATTTATCTTTGGAACTTTTATTTCAATAAATTTTTACCTGATTTTTGTTGGAAATATTAATTTTTACTGCGAATTTTGTGTCCATTTGTGTAAAATATAAAATAATTGAAAAAAGTGTGCTCCGAAAAAAAAGTTTTGTTTTTATCGAAAAATTAAAAGTTCCAGAGATATTAATTTTTTTTTCCACTTACACATATAATGCAGTTACTGTTGAAAATTTTCCTGGCTTAATTCCTAAACGCATATTTTTATTCATTATTCCCAAACGTGATTCTTTAATGGTAATTGCATCTTTCATATAAACAACACCTTCAGTTTTAAATTTATCAACAAGAATTGAAATTTGTCTATTTGATTCTAGAAATTTTTCCCTCGATCGCCGATCAACTGTCGATAAACACACTGTAAATTGAATATAATTTTGATTAAGAAAAAAAAAAAAACTAAATTGGAGAAAATAAATTTTTAAATTCTCTACACTCACAATAATACATTAATGGATTTTCCAATTCAGGACATGGAAAACCAATGTGAGTGAAATAATCAAGCATACTTCTTGTTGGTCCCGAATAAACGACAGTTCCTAAACAAAGAAGTGTCACTTGGCTTACAAATGGAAGAACATCGGAACGTGGTGTTTCCATTGTTAAAACAACAATTGATCCTCTTCTTGTTACATAGGACCATAGCATTGAAACAATTAAATAAGTATTTAAAGGATCAGTATCCCATGTTGGTTCATCTAATAAAAGTAAAATTGGATCTTTGGCAATTTGTACACCGAGCATGAGTCTTCTATATTCTGGTCCAGTGAGATCACTTACTGATCTTTTTGCAACTTGTGACAGGGCAAGATCAGCGATAATTTGCCTAACTCTTGCTCTTCGATTTTTTAAATTTGCCAACCAAACGGCATAATTTAATGTTTGATGAACTGTGAGACTTGGAAGAAGATGACATTGATGAGTAACGTATCCTCCATGTTTTTTAAATATTTTTTTTGTCAGTAAATTACCACACAATGATATTCGTCCTCTTGTTTTTCCATCCGCTCTTCCTGCTAATAAAAAAATTTTTAATTTCTGTTATTTCTTTCAAAAATTTACAAAATTATTATACAATAAAATTTATTAATTTTAATAAATATTTTTAAATAATTTTTAATATTTCGTTAATAACAATAAATTGTTTGTTACTTCTTTGACAGGAATATTTAATTAATTTATGATATTCAATTTTATTAAGTTCAGTTTATTTAAAATACAATTTAAAAATTTTTAAAAATATAAATATTTTGAAAAAAGAAAAATTTATTTGTTACTTAAAATTTTTAAGTTTTTAAATTAAATTACCAATCACGTCTAAAAGTGCACGTTTTCCCGAGCCTTTTGAGCCCAAAATTGCAAGAATTTCGCCTCCATGAACTCTTGCTGACACATCTCTTAGAATTGCTGTGGGTTCATATTTACCAAAACTATTTCTTTCAGGAAACATTGAGGTGGAATAGAAAACATTGGAAATTTCAAGAACACAGTCTGAAGATTGCATTCCGCAATTGTTTTTTCAAATTACAATGAAAAAAGTTGAGTATTCCTGAGAATTTTCTTATCAAGAAACCTAAAAAAAATTTTATTATAAATAATAAAAATATATTAATAATAAATTAATGAAATATAATACTAAATGATAGTAAAAAATAAAAAATAATAAAATTAAATATTAAAATTTTCAAAAATTGTTAGTTACGACTGGCAAATTTTAAGAGAAAACCTTAAATTCATTTAAATAATTTGAATAGAATAGAAAAACAATCTTTCAAATGAATTTCAAAACGTTAATTATTTCCGGTGATATAAAAAGAAAAATTAGAAAACACATTAAAAATTGAACTTATCTTGAATATCTAATTGAAAAGTCAACAAAATTATAGTCCAATGATTCTTAATGTTTTTTATTTCTTTCGAATTTGAATAATTATTCTCAATTTATACAAATTAATTTCTATTTCAATTTTAATTTTGAAAAGTGAATTTTGAAAAATTAAATTTTCATTTTTATTTATAAAATGTATAAAATATATAATTTTGTGTATTATAAAATTTTTCACATGTACTTACTTTAAAATAATATTATAAATGTAAGGCAGTTACTGTTGATAATAAGGTTTTTACATTTTTAATTATCAAAAATAATTTTTAATATAAAACCTTATTTAAATATCGAATAAACTTGTCTCATTCCTTTTTTAAAAGTGCTTCCGTTATGACGCATTCCTTCCGAACTGTTATAATTTAAGTTTCATACCTTATTTCTTGTTTCTTTAAAAAAAAGGCGTAAAATAACGAAAAAAAAATTTAATCACAGAAAAATTGCATCAAATTTTTTTAAAAATTCTCATAATTCCACAGATAGTAAAAAATCAAAGAAACTAATCATTTTTTTTTCATAATATTATCTACATGTAGAATTTTTTTTTCAGTCTATCCATGGTCTACCATAAAGTTTGTTGGAACCAAGGAAGCATGAGACTAACAACATAGTAAAGTACAAGCAACAGATTCCTGATAGCTTCTCGTCGAGAGGTGAATGTCTTCCCTTGAATTAACATGGTGGGGATTCCTTCTGTTGAAGAAGGGGCAATGCACTTACTACTTCAACGAAATAATGAAGACTGTTATATAGGTATAGAGAAGGTAGCAGAAGAAACGCAAATTTCAATACAGAAAACATTTGTCAATGTCTTTAATTTGTCTGAATGACAAGAAAAGAAGGAATAAAAAAAAAACTCGTATTCAACAAACAGGTGTGATAAAAATAATTTTTCACATTTTTCGAAGTTTGAAAAAAAAAATTTAATTAGAAATTAATTTACTAAATGATTAATTTAATAAAACACATTAGATTTTTAAATCAATAATAAAATGCATTTCTATGATGTGATAAAGTACGAATTTTAAAGGAATTTTACAGGTAAGAAATTTTTATATTTTACAAAATACTCTTTTAGTTTTATTATTATATTTACTTTTTTTTTGTTTCCTGGACTAAATTAATATGTTATTGTTATTTTTCACTTATGTTAATTTTTAAGAATATATTTAAAATCAGAGGCTAGTGATAAATTAAAACATTTTTTAATATATTTTCTGCGTTCAATTTTTTATATTAATTATATTCACATTATGTGGATTTTTTATTTGTACATTATTAGATAAATTCAAATGCTGAAACTTTGGAATTTAATTTTTTATAATAGTTTTCCAAAAATTTATATTTAATATATTTTTTACGTATTCAATTTCTTATATTAATTATATTTACAAAATATTAAGTGGATTTTTAACTTTTACTTTATTTGATCAGCAATGCTGAAACTTGAATTAAATTTTTTGAACCAATTTTCTAAAAATTTATATTTAATATATTTTTTGTGTATTCAATTTTGTATATTAATTATATTAAAAAAAATATTGATTTTTAATTATTACTTTATTAAAATCAGCAATGAATGCTGAAACTTGGGAACTGGAAAGGCGATATTCGGTGCCTGGAGCGTTAGACACTTCTGGACTCACACTACCTGCCAGTGAGGATCTACATGCATGGTCAATTTACAGGTAAACGAAAAAAATAAACAATTTATCATATAAAATTTTTCATTTACAAAAAAGAAACAATTTATTATAAAACTAGCAAAATTAAACGCGCCAAATTGAGTATTTAATTATTTGTTATAAAGAAATTAATGATTAATATTATTAATAATAATTTAATTTATTATAATATTATTACGTATTAAATGATAATAATGAAAATTATATGTTTACAGGCCTCGGATTATACGACTTTTTCCGACTTTTTTCAAAAATACGACTTTTATCAACTTCTTTTAATAAAATGCGACATTTTTTTTTTACATTTGAAAAAAAATGTAAATAAAATACATTTTTCTAGTATAAAATGTAGATCTTCTTCAGATCTTCTTCAATTCAATTGTTTAACAAATTTTGAACTAAAATGATTCTTCACTAAATTAATTATTTTTAATAATTTTAATTAAATACATCACAAATTCAATTATATCAAAATTATTTTTCAATTAAAATTTTTATGAAATTTAACAATTGTTTATAATTTAAAAAAAATATCACAATAAAATTGAATTATTTTTTAAAAATTTCAATTCAAAATAAACTAAAATTCAATTATTACCCGAAATTTTAATTCAAAATCAATTAAAAATCCAATAATTATCCAAAATTTTCAATTTAAAATTTAATTATTTACCAAGTTTTCAATTTAAAATGAAATAAAATTTAATTATTTTCTAAAATTTCTATTCAAAATTAATTATCCAAATTTTCAATCAAAAATGAACTTAAATTAAATTATTATCCAAAATTTCAATTAAAATTCAATTATTTCCCAAAATTTTCAATTCAAAATGAACTGAAATTCAATTATTTTCCAAATTTAAAATCAAATAAAATTTAATTATTCTCAAAAATTTGAATTCAAAATCAATTAAAATTCAATAATTATCAAAAATTTTCAATTTAAAATTTAATTATTTACCAAGTTTTCAATTTAAAATGAAATAAAATTTGATTATTTTCTAAAATTTCTATTCAAAATTAATTAATCAAAATTTTCAATCAAAAATGAACTTAAATTAAATTATTATCCAAAATTTCAATTAAAATTCAATTATTTCCCAAAATTTTCAATTCAAAATGAACTGAAATTCAATTATTTTCCAAATTTAAAATCAAATAAAATTTAATTATTCTCAAAAATTTGAATTCAAAATCAATTAAAATTCAATAATTATCAAAAATTTTCAATTTAAAATGAAATAAAATTTGATTATTTTCTAAAATTTCTATTCAAAATTAATTATATAAATTTTCAATCAAAAATGAACTTAAATATTAAATTATCCAAAATTTCAATTAAAATTCAATTATTTACCAAAATTTTCAATTCAAAATGAACTGAAATTCAATTATTTTCCAAATTTAAAATCAAATAAAATTTAATTATTCTCAAAAATTTGAATTCAAAATTAATTGAATTTTCAATAATTTGAATTTAAAAGCATCTAAAATTTAATTATTTCTAAAATTTTCCATCGAAATTTTTTTTTGAATTTTAATTTCAATTATAACTCTAAGGAAATTCAATTATTTTTATCTATTTTAATTTCTTTGAAATTTCAACTATCTGAATCCATTTTTCAATTAAAAATGATTTTCAAATTATTGTATTTTGTCCGCATTTTCTAATAAATTTTTAGTGAAATCATCAAAAAATTTTAATTACAAAACACTTAAAGTTTCAATTAATTTCAAAAATTTCAATTTTAAATCTTTGAAAATTCAATTAAATTTAAAAAATGTTTTCCAAAAATTGTTTGATAAATTATTTTTAGTTCTGTAAAATTTAATAATTGTTTGAAAATTAACAATATCTTTTGAAATTTAATTATTTCTAAAAATTTCAACTTTAACCCTTCGAAAAAGATTATTATTAAAAAAAAAATTTTTTATTTAAAAATCTGTAAAATATTTTTGTTAAAATAAAAAACAAATCCACTTTCTTTTGGGAATATAAATCGACTAAAACGACTTTTTTGTGTCTTTAAGTTGATTCGAGGCCTGTGTTTTTATAATTAATATTTAAGAGGTATTCGTTGGCCCCTGGTACCTTAAAAATTAATTTTTAAAAATAAATTTTTTTCAAATTACTATCTTGTACGAAATTTCCTGGCGCATCTTTTTTCTCATCATAAATTTTTTGTATTTGTATACAATTTTTGAATCAATATACAACTTAAAAAAAAATTTCGTTGGCAAACGTTGTGTACTTCAGCTTCGTGAATTGAATTTTCGAATTTGGAATTTTAAAGAAACTTATTCCGAAATTTGGAAACACAATTATACAACTTTGGCAAAAATGAGAAAAAGAATTGTCAAAATTTGACACGTCATAAGATTACTATTCAAAAAAACACGTGAAATCAGAAAAGGCCAACTTCAAGTTAGGACAGAAGGACAGACCAAGCATTTTATTATTATATAGTATAACTTTCGAGAATTTAAAAAAAAATTAATTTTCTTTTATTTCTCAGACAAAATTTGAATTCCGATTTTGCTGATTCAGCACTGGGTTCAGCTGAAAAATCACCTCTTCCCTATGGAAATTTTCAACTTCGCGATTCAACAGTTCAAAGTATTTTAAGACATCCACGTTATGGACCAAAGAATCATTTAGCGAGCAATTCCTATACTTATTTAAAATTTGGACTACCAAGAGTTTTACCACCATTGAGAACACAGGATTCAAGTGAATGTAATTCAAGTGAAGAAGGTCGTCGTACATCACAATTGGGAATTCCATTATCACATTGTAATACAGAAATGAAATCATCAAGAAGCGATCCTGATTTTCGTCTTATTCATTCAAATGAAAATGTTCATTTTCAACCAACGAGTGGCGATAATAATTTAAGACTTCGATGTGTTAGCGAAGCAAATCTTTTAATTACCGATAAATTAAATAAAAGATGTGGATTAATAAATTCACAGAATAATAGCGGAATTTTGAGACCAAAAAATAATATTACGATATTAAGATCGACATGCTTTCAACATCCACATCTTCAATTTCGTAGAATTGAAACTTGTGGTTCTAATGGTTCTTCTATTCTCAATGGAATATCATTTGAAGCTGGTGCAGCTGATATTCTTGCCATAATGGCTACCACTGAGAAAGATGGTACTTCAATTATGGAAACAGTTTCGGGAAGGAAGAAAATAAAAAATGGCGATATTTTACTAAATGGAAGATTAATTTCTTCCAAAACTTTAAGGTTTATTTTAATTATTTTATTTTAATTATTTTAATTACTTTTTTATTATTTTAATTACTTTTTTTTTTTTTAGATCCCGAGTCGCTTATCTACCGGCGGAAAGTAATTTAAATCCTGATTTGACAGTTCAGCAGGCATTAAATTTTTATATGTTACTTAAAGGTGGAACGAGAATGACATCATTGGATGCAGAAGTAATTTTAGGAGATTTAGGATTGGAAGCAACAAAACATTGTTTGGTTGATACATTAACAACATCGGAAGCAAGAAGACTTGCATTGGCTTGTAGATTATTGCAGGATTCTCATATTCTTGTTTTAGATAAACCAACGCATGGTCTTGATATTTTCGATGCTTTCTTTCTTATGGAATATTTACGACAATGGTCAATTAGAAAACAAAGACTCGTTATTCTTACACTTCAACCACCAACTTATGAAATATTAACAATGATTTCAAGAGTTACATTAACATCGGGTGGAAAAATAATGTTCTCAGGAGCAAGAAGAGATATGATTCCATATTTTTCCCTCATTGAATTTCCATGTCCGCCATTTAAAAATCCTTCGGATTATTATTGTAAGTTGAAAATAATAATTATTATTTTTTTTTATTTTATTTTATCTGTTTTTTTTTCAGTGGACTTGGTTACATTGGATGATTTATCAACCGAAGCAATGTTGGAATCATCGCAGAGAATTGATCATTTGGCGGAATTAGCAAAAGCAAAATTGCCACCATTGAGTGAACCAGGACTTCCCGGTGTTTTACCGCCTTTAAATTCGAATGCAAATATATTTTTACAAATTTATGCTCTATTTGCAAGAGCTCTAGTTTATAGTCAACCATGGTCGTTGACAAAATTAATTAAAAAAATTGTGATATCAGCCACATTAAGTATTATTCTCGGCGCTGTATTTTGGGATGTTGCTAATGATTTTAATGTACATTTAAGAGATCGAATAGGATTTTTCTATTCAACTTTAGGAATTTTACATTGGCCACTTCTTTTAATTTCCATTCGAGAAGCCATTAAAACAAGAGTGAAAATTGAAAGAGAAATAAAGGATGAACTTTATGGAAGATTTGTTTACATTATTGTTAAGGTTAGTGTTTTAATTTATTTATTAATTTAGTTGAATTAAAATTTTAAATTAAATTATTTTTTTATTTTAGCTTCTCTGTAATATTCCATCGTGGACTGTTATTTATTCAGTTTATTTAGCACCAGGTTATATAATGTCAGGATTACATTTACCATCAAAAGAAGAATCTCTAAATATTGTTTGGCATTATTTTATCACAGCAATTATTTATTTATTATTTCTTCATTTAATATGTCTTTTGTTGTCATATATTTGTAAATGGACAATTATGGCAGTTTTAATGTCTGGTTTAATTATTGGTGAACTAACAATAATTGGTGGTGTAACACTGCATATAAAAAATTTACCATTTTTGTATTTACAATATAATCCATTTCGATGGATACTTTCAAATCTTTTATCACAAGTTTATGATGAAGAATATTTAAAGAAATTAATTAAATGTGAAGGTAAACAAATACAACAACATGATATTATTGTACAAGAAAGTTGTGACACACCAACAATATCTTTTGGTAATTTAGCATTAAAAGAAATTTCACTAAATCAAATAAGAAATGATATATTAATGTGGTTAGGAATTTTAATAATAATTATTGTAATTTTAATAATTTTAACATTTTTTTGTATCAAATATGTGATACGAAAAAAACAGAGAAATATACTAAATAAACATTGAAAAAAAATTATTTAATACCTAAATCGTAGTAAAAAGAAAGTTTCATAAAAGAAGACACAAATTATAAAGAGAATTTTTTATTACATTTTTTGCCACATAGAGCAGAAATTAAAAGAAAATAAATTTAGAGTTTATTAAAATTAAACTATAATATATATATAAATTTATTAGCTTTAAACTCCCTACATTTGAATCCTGCTTTCAACATTATAGGCTATGTACAGACATGTAAGTAAAAAATCTTATCCCCTTAAATTCATCCAAATATTTACATTTATATACTTTCACACTTGTATTTTAATACTGCAGTACCAAAGGTGAATACTTTGGTTTTGGAGTTTGCGAAAATAATAATAAAAAAAAACAAGTAATAAAAATAGAAATCTGTAAAATTGCAAAGCCCAGTTATAAAAGTACTCTTCTTTGGCACTTGTCATAACAGTTGAGTCATAAGTTTACTCGAAATTTCAAATGGCACAGCCTTTTCGTGTACCATAAAGAACTTTTAGTTCTGGCACAATAATCTTTCTTATTAACTGATTTGTTTTTGCTGTTAACATATCGCGTCTTGCATCTTTTTTATAAATTTTAATTCCAGGTCGATGTACTAAAAAAGCATTGTCCAATATTAAAAAATCATAATCTAACACACAAAGTGCGTAACCCTGAAAAAAATGAGATAAATTTCAATTACTTTTTTTTTTTTTTTGAAACTTTATAGAACTTTTAAGAAAATTCATTGAATCTTCTGGAAGGAAAAAATTCTCGAGACCTTCTAGGGATTCTGTTGAATTTTTTTGGCATTTTATTAAAAGGCCTCGGATTAAATAACTTAACAATTTAAAAAAAAAAATGAAATAAAATTATATATTAAAAAATTTCAATTTAAAACCTTTTTAAAATTTTCCATCTAAAACTTTTCTGAAATTTAATAATTTCAATTATAATTCTTCCGAAATTCAATTATTTTTATAATATTCTTTTGAAAATTTCAATTATCTAAAAGGATTTTTCTAGTAAAAAATGTTAAATTTCAATTTTTGTCTTAAATTTGTAATAAATTCTTTATCATCAAAAATTGGAATTTTCAATTCTGTAAAATTTAATTATTGTCTGAAATTTAACAAAATTACATTTGTTTAATTATTTCTAAAAATTTCAACTATAACTCTTCCAAAGTTCAATTATTTTTTCATAATTTAAAATATTTCTTTAAAAATTCAATTATTTAAAAAAAAAATTCAAATAAAAACTCTAAAATTGAATTGTCAGATTTTTTTTTAGAAATTTTAAAAAAATTTTTAAAATATACGTCTTCGATTCTGAAATATTCAAAATAATTGAAATAATTTTTAATAATATATCTATAGAATTATTCTTATTAAGAAATTAATAAAACAGATTTAATATCTAATAACATCAATTATTTAAAGTAAAATACTTATTACATAAAATTTAATTAAAATAAAAAAATCGACTTTTTCTACTGTTTTTGGAATGTAAATCGATTAAAACGCATTTTTTTTGCGCCTTAAAGTCGATCCGAGGCCTTTAAATATAATTTTTCAATTTTAATTTACAAAATAAAAAATTATACCTGTGTCATTTTATCACTTCTACCCTCCCAGCTGAGTCTTTCATCATAAAGTGGATCATTATCAGTTCCAATAAAAATTGGTTCCCAATGTATAAAAACGCCAGCTCTTTTGCCCACATGAAATATATTCAAATTTTCTGTTTCTGGTGCATCTTGCCATTCTTTACTTTTTGGAATATTGTGACATCCAGGACAAACTTTTTTATGAAATGGTATTGCTTGTCCAGATTTTAACATTTGTAACTGTAATATAAAAATTAATGTAAATTTTTCAAAAATTTGTAGTTTTGGATCCTAAAATAATTTTTTTTTTTCAATAATTACCAGTACTGTTTTATTAGTAGGCGGTTGAGCTGTTTTAGTAACTTCAAAAATAGAAAGTACAAAAACTTTAGGATTTGGTTTCAAAAGTGCTGGTTGCTTATTTTTTCGTATCATTTCTAAAAATTTGGCAGGTAAATTTGGACTAGGATAAAGTTCAATATCACTCGCAAGTACATAATGTGTTAATGCCGATTCACGTGCAATGTTTCGTCCTAAATTAACAGGATAAAGTAATCTTTTATCAGTTTTATATAATTTAGAAACAGGGACATTAATCCAAGGTGCTGTCAATGAGCAATTATATTGTTCTGATAATATTTTACTTCTTGATGGGATCTGAAAAAAAATTAAAAAATAAATAATTCCAAAAATTTATATTAATATTAAAAATTAATTTTAATTATCAACGAACCGCTTTTGGCATATGTTTACTGCTGAAATAAATGTGAAAGGTGACCAATTGACTGACCAAAGGACTACCACAACTGCGAGCATATTGAATAGAATCAATAGTTGGCTGAAAATCAGTACCAGGTGCATGAAGAGCAATTGATATTGGCGCTCTCCATCGATCGAGTAGTGGTTCCAAATTATCGAAAAATGTATAATCGGCATGCGTCGAATATGTAATTGTTTCCCAACAATGAACAAACATATTCATTGGCACATAATTATAAAGAACCCAATAATCACCTCTTTGTGATATTCGATGTTCCAGAGACTTTTCTCGACAAGGTATTGCTTCTTCAAGTGAAGATGTTGAACGAACTCGAATCTACAAAAAAAAAATCATAAATCATCATTTTTTTGTTAATTTTTGTTAGTAAAGAAAATTACCGTTTCATTTTGATGATCCGTATTATTGTCATTTAATTTTTTTTCTCCATTTTTAATTTTCTCATCGTCGGAAATTTTTTTTACATCTAAATTATCATGTTTCTCTTTGGCTCGAGAGGAAATAGTTGATGATAATGATGAATTGGGAATATTTATATTATCAATAAATGCAACGGGCTGAATTTGATTTACACTCCAATTACTTGGTGTTTCATCTACCCAGGGTCCGGCTGTTGTACGATAATAAACACAGATATAAAGAATAACACAAACATTAAGAACCAATGAAAGACGAAGGGACCAATTTAAACGCCGTGTTCCACCTAACATGTCAGTAATTTTCTTATAATTTAGAAAGTAATTTTTTAAATTCTTTTTTTAATTCTGTTTTTTAGTTTTTTTTTTTTAGTCTTTTTTTCTACTCTTCTTCCAACACCGCCACCGCCTGTTCTTCGTAGCGGTATCGATTCTATTAGTAGATTGTTCCACGACGTGAGTTCTTACTCTTTTTTCTTTTTTTTTTTTTTTAATACTTATTTACCCAATTTCTCCGCCAATCGTAATACTGTTGTTAATACATAAAATTACTTTTTTTAGTGTTTCAAAATGTTCTTTTAAACCATATTATGAATCTTCCATTATAAGTCAGTAATTCAAAACATTGCCACATTAAAAGCTGTTTTTTTCCTTAAACATAAAAATAATACAAGTTTATTGGTATTAAAAATTAGTTTTTTTATATAAAATATTTTGTTAGTAAATTATAACAGTCTTTTTTAGAAAGTCTATTCGAAACTGAACATTCATGTGCAAAAATCGAGTCAATTTTTTCATCGGACCAACGTCCGGCATTATAGGACATTATGGGACCGACAATGCGGGCTAGATAACATCCAACTATCGGCCCAACAGGAAGCATAGTACATAAAGAACAAAAAAAAAAAGAAACCTCTAACAAAACCTACAGAAGCGTGCAAATTTAATCCTTTAGCACAATAAAATTTTAAAATATTTAAAATTAACTACAATTTCGTTGTTAAATAATAAAATTTCATCATTATTTTTTTAAAAAACATATTCAGGCCTCGGATCGACTTAAAGGCACAAAAAAAAGTCGTTTTAGTCGATTTATATTCTAAAAAAAGTCGAAAAAGTCGGTTTTTTTTTTATTTTAACAAAAATATTTTACAGATTTTTAAATCAAATTTTTTTTTAAATAATAATACTTTTGGAAGGGTGTAAAGTTGAAATTTTTAGAAATAATTGAATTTTAAAAGATTTTGTTAATTTTCAGACAATAATTAAATTTTACAAAACTAAAAAATAATTTATCAAATAATTTCAGATAACATTTTTTAAAAGTAATTGAATTTTCAAAGATTTACAATTGAGATTTTCAAAAATTAATTGAACTTCAAGTGATTTTTAATTAACAATTTTTGATGATTTCACTAAAAAATTGATTAGAAATTGCGGACAAAAATACAATAATTTGAAAAACCATTTTTAATTGAAAAATGGTTTCAGATTTCCATAGAGTTATAATTGAAATTATTAAATTTCAAAAAATTTTCGATGGAAAATTTTAGAATTAATTAAAGTTTAGAAACTTTTAAATTCAAATTTTTAAAAATAATTGAATTTTAATTTGCAAAATGGTTTCAGAAAGTTGAATTTTTAAAGAATATTATAAAAATCGTTAAAAATAATTAAATTTCCGGAGAGTTATAATTGAAATTATTAAATTTCAAAAATTTTTCGATAGAAAATTTTAGAAGCTTTTAAATTCAAATTTTTGAAAATAATTGAATTTCAATTGAAATTTTGGATAATAATTTAATTTTAGTTGATTTTTGGTTGAAAATTTTGATAATAATTAATTTTGAATTGAAATTTTGGATAATTATTGAATTTTAATTGATTTTGAATTGAAATTTTGGGTAATAATTGAATTTTAGTTGATTTTGAATTGAAATTTTTGAAAATAATTGAACTTTTTTTGATTTTGAATTAAAAATTTTTAGTAATTTTATTTGATATTTTTTTTAAATTATAAACAATTGTTAAATTTCATAAAAATTTTAATTGAAAAATAATTTAAAATAATTGAATTTGTGATGAATTTCATTAAAATTATTAAAAATAATTAATTTAGTGAAGAATTTTAGTTAAAAATTTGTTAAATAATTGAAATAAAGAAGATCTGAAGAAGATCTGCATTTTATACTAAAAAAAATATATTTTATTTAAAAATTTGTTTAAAAAATGTAAAAAAAAGTCGAAATAGTCGCATTTTATTAAAATAAGTCTAAAAAAGTCGAAAATAGTCGAAAAAGTCGTATTATCCGAAGCCTGCATATTTTCTTTAATTTATCAATTTATGTCTAAATTATTTTAATTAATTTTGAAAATTTAATTCTTTTTAAATTAATTTTAAAAATTGTTAACTACAGTTAATATATATAAAATTATAATTTACCTTTATTTTAAAAAAAAAATCGGGCTTATCGGAAAATGGTATTGTTTTCAATTATTCACTGCAACGATTTTTTTTTTTTTAATCATTTAAAGCGGTAAAAAGTATGATAAAGAACAATTAAATACTGCTAGTAACAGCACATTAAAAGTGAAATATATTTAGTTATCTACATAATAAATTAACGTCAATTATTATTTTAAAAAATTAACATTTCCAAGAAAAGCTAGACACAAATTTATTAAAATATAAGAGAAAAGATAAAAAAAAAAAATCTTTCAAATTTTTCCAGAAGTTCTTAAACATAATTTAATGTTAAAATGACTGTCATTAGTCCTTAATGACTAAAATTAAAAGTGAATTTCTAAAAACCAAAATAGAAAGTTAATAAATTTTTCAGTTAAAAATATATTTAAAAAAAAAAAAAAAAAAAAAAAATTTTTTTAACTGAATTGAATTGAACTCTCTTTAAAAGTTAAAGATAAATTTTTGCAATAGTACTCATGGTGAATGTCTATATATTACTTTATAACGGTAGAGTATATAAAAACTGCAATAAATGAAAATAACAAGTCTGATTAAATAACAAGAAAATAAAATATTTTCACTAATTAAATTAGCAAAATTTTCCAAGATTTCATTATAATTCTATAATAATATTCGATTTATTGATGACTTATAACAATTAACGTCATGGATGAATACGTATGCATATTCGACTTACCATTTGTCACATAAAAATTATAAATTTTAAAATGTTTAAAGAATAATAATTAACACGGCAGTGATTTGGTGAGACAGTATTCAATTAGAAAATAAAAAACAATCACAACCCAGATAGGTAGAGAATTAATAAATAACATTTACATCTGCAGTACTTGACAATTTCACTTTTCACCCATAAAATGTTAGTTTTGTCTCAAAATTCATTTGGGACACGTTTGTTTATAATTCGACCTTGATTACTAAATTCATAAAGAGAAGGCCTTGCGCATGTAGAATACTGTCAGAGAAAGGTATACTGATAAGATGTGCCGCTGTCCTTTTTTTATTGGACCTTTTTATGGAATTAAGGTGAAATCACACAAGTACCAACGTAAAACGTCATATTTTTTATATAGCCAATTATGAGTGTGTAAAGGATAAAGATATTCGTTTTGTTACTTTCCCACTCATGTTGGAAAGTTGAACCTCTGAAATGTGACATTTATTATTGTGTTCGAAATTTTTGACGTAAAGGGACCGTGAAGTGGAAAACGGAAAGCGTAAATTTTAAATTACAGTTTTAGAGAACGTTATATATGAGATGGAAAAGGATAAAAATATACTTGTATCCTTTTCTAGATAATAATTATACTTAAAGGCGTTTGTACACCTCACAAATTCTAAAGGTGCTTTTATACCTCTTAATTTCGATCAGATGAACATTTTTTCTGGACCGTGAAAATGCAAGTTAGTGAATGTGATTGGCTCTACAAAAAAATACGTGAAAATTGAATTTTTGTAGAGCCAATCACATTCAGTGACATGCATTTTCACGGTTCAGAAAAAATGTTCATCTGATCGAAATTAGAGATATAAAAGCACCTTAAGTATACTCGGAATTTGTCAAAAGTTGTACTAATTTTGATTGGCCTTGCTCATAAAGAATTTCCAAAAGATTGGAAAATTTCGAAATTCTCTATGAGCAAAGCAAATCAAAGTTAGTGAAATTTCTGACAAATTCCAAATATACTCAGAAATTGTGAGGTGTACTTAAGGCTTTAGTCATGCGCGCGCATTATTTCGATTTTGAATGGAAAAAAAGTTGTTGTAGAATCAGCTTAAAGTTTAAATCAGGGTGAGTCTATAGAACTGTTATTTAAACGTCCTGTGTTGACTTCTACATAAAAAGCAACAAGTGTTTTTTGTTTCCGCTATTGATATTTACAATATTTTCAACAATTTATGCAGGTAATAATGATATTTATTGTTTATATTAAATGTACACATATTCTAAAAGTTATTTAAAAAAATGTTTCACTTTGAAAGATTCCTGTTTTTTTTTGTTAACGCTTATAAGATAAATAATCTGAAAAATATTTCATTCTTCTATTCATATGAGAATATTCGAAATAAACCCTTTCGTTAAATAAATGAATTAAAATTTTTGTACAAAAAATACATACCTGTATTTTTTATTTGTAGATTGGGATACGAATTCCACATGTTTTAAGTAATTTTTAATAATAATAATAAAATAATTAGTAATAATAATAATAAAAAATAGCGGAAATAGTGTTTCATTTTACAAGAAAAAAAAAATTGAGTTATTGTTCTTAGGACAAGTTTCATAGATACTGACTCATTTGGCACAATTTGTTACACCTTATCGTTCCTATTTATATATGTGTATATGAAAAGAATTATACTATCATATGAGTTTATATTCTGTAGATTAGACGAAAACCTTAGTATTTAATCAGTAATTCTTCAAAGATAAAGTTTGTAACTTCGTATACCTTTTGATAAAATTTACATTTACTATTGTTAGTCACAGTATCACAAATAATATCGAGAATTTAATAAGAGTAGTTTTATTACCAAAAAAGTTTGTAATAAATAAGACTGACTAAAGTTCTTTGTGTTTTTTTAAATGTATCAATTTAGACTTTAACTATAAAAATGACGTAGTATAATTACTGTAAGTAATTTATAATTACTTTTAATAATTAATTATTTGCTTTGATATTTTGGTTAAAAAATAGAAGAAATTTTGGCTTCAATTTGCTTTTTTTTACCTTAAAAAATATATACGTACAATTTTTTCAAAATCGAATAAAATTATGAATTACTTGAATTTAAAATCTATTCTAATTAATTCTACAATGAAAAATATTTTTGTCTTTATAGAAATGCCGTTATTCAAACAAAAAGTTTCATCTAGAGCACCTGAAATGGAAAAATCAAACAATGTAACCGGTCAAATTGAACCCAATATAAATGTTGACAATGAAAATTTAGATATTGAGCAACAACCATTGGTATTTCATTGTCAAATGGCTCACGGTAGTTCTACGAGTTTAATTTCTGGTTTTAGTAATGTACGTGAGCTTTATCAAAAAATTGGTGAATGCTATGATATACCTTCAGAAGAAGTAAGTAATAATTAATTAAAAAAGAATTTTTTTTAAAAATTTTTTAAGAAAAAAATGTTTCCAGTAGTTTTCTAATTAATTTGTGTACATTTTCTATTTCAGATTTTATTTTGTACATTAAATACACATAAAGCCGAAATGTCACAACTTTTAGGTGGACAAATTGGTCTAGACGATTTTATATTTGCTCATCGAAAAGGTATTAAAAATTAATTTTTCTTGGATAATTTAATTTTTTAAAAATAATAACCCTTATGAAAATTCCTTATAAGAAAATAATGTTAAAGCTGAAATATTTTCAGTATAATGTTTTTTGTATAATATTTTCGCGATTATAGGTAATTTTTTTATAAGAAATTCATTATAAAATTTTTTTTCTCAAATAATTATAAAAATATAATTATTACCCTATACTTATTATTACTCTGTAACGAAATCATTACAATTTTATAATTATGAAAATGTAATAATGGAAAATAAAATTTTTCACGTACAAAAATTAAAATATTATAAAATTAAAATTATAAAAATTTAATTACACAAATTAATTAATCTTGTATTTTACTGATAACTATACATATATAGTTATCAGTAAAATACAAAATTACAAAACTATATATAGTTATCAGTAAAATACAAAATTAATTAATTTCTGTAATTAAATTTTTATAATTTTAATTTTATAATATTTTAATTTTTGCACGTGAAAAATTTTATTTTCTATAATTACATTTTCATAATTATAAAATTGTAATGATTTCATTACAGAGTCTCTAATAATTATATTTTTATAATTATTTGAGAAAAAAAATTTTATAATGAATTTCTTATAAAAAATTACCTATAATCGCGAAAATATTAAACAAAAAACATTATACTGAAAACATTTCAGCTTTAACATTATTTTCTTATAAGAAATTTTCATAAGGGAATATTAATGTTGGACTCTATTTTGTGATCCAAAAGATGTAAAATTGCTGAATGGAATGTTTTGTGGTTTTTTTAGGATCGTTAATGTAATACAAATGAAACTAGATGTTTTTTTGTTAGACGTTTCGACCCTTGGTTTGGGTCCTCTTCAATAATATTTTATTTTCTGTAATAATTTAAAAAAATAAAAAATGTTAGAATTATGTTCCTTACTGTTAAAAACTATGTAATTTACAGAAAATAAAATATTATTGAAGAGGACCAAAACCAAGGGTCGAAACGTTTACCAAAAAAAATATCTAGTTTCATTTGTATTACATTAAGGACTCTAAAAAACCACAAAACATTCCATTCAGCAATAATAATATTAATTTAATTTAAAAATTTTTTAGGTCAGACAAAAGAAATTGAATTAGTAAAGACCGATAATGCACTGGGTCTTACTATTACAGATAACGGCGCTGGATATGCATTTATTAAACGAATAAAAGAGGGTTCCATTATTGATAAAGTTAAAGTTATTGAAATTGGTGATCATATTGAAAAAATAAATTCCACTAATTTAGTCGGTAAACGTCATTTTGAAGTTGCTAAAATGTTGAAAGAAATTCCAAAAGGCTCATTATTTACATTAAGATTAGTTGAACCTTTGAAAAGTGCTTTTGGTGGTATTGGACCACGAGGAGATTCTAGAAAAAGTAAAAAACTAAGTTGCACGGGAAAGGAAACTTTGAGATTTAAGGCTGATGGTAGTGTTCAAATAGAAAAAATAGTACGTATTTTAATTAAGATTTATAAAAATATCTTCGTTCTTTGTAAATAATTATATTTTCTGTATTTTTTTGTTTTTAGAAAGATGAAGACATCATGACGCTTGGTGTTGAAAAAATAAATATAATTTTAGAGAGCTTTATGGGTATAAATGATACAGAACTAGGTAAATTAGTGCAATTAATATTCCATTTTTTTTTCGATACATTATTAATTTAAAAAAAAAAAAAATTTCAGCTACTCGAATTTGGGAATTGTCGGAAAAAAAACGCAATAGCATGGAATTTGCAGAGGCTATTGATAATTCAGATTTAGAAGCTTTTGGTTTTACGGATGATTTTGTCATTGAATTATGGGGAACCGTAACCGACATAAGATCAAACAGACATATATGATTATAATTATATTTAAAAAGGAAAAAAAAGGTATTATAAATACAAATGTATAATACATTTGGATAACAATAACTCTGTAAAGTTGTAAAAAAAAAAACAGAATGAAAAAAAAAATTAATATAAAAATTTTTATATTAAGGTAGAGAAATATTTAAAGAAAATGAATTTTCTAATTTTTATTGTTATAAACAGTATAAATATTTTATATATTTAGATTTTATGTAATTTTTAAACGCAGGTAAAATTAAAGAATTTTATTGTAAAAAAATGAGGAATTAAATTTTATTGCCTATATGAGAAAAATTTTTATGGTACACCTGTGGGAATAATATAACTAATAACGTCACCGAATTCTCCCCAATTTGCTCTATTTGTTTGGAATATCACAATCCATGTTGAAAATGCTATTGCAAATAGTAAAGCTCCTATTGCAGAAAGTATTACATCTAAAAAAAAAATGATAATTAAAAAAATGTTTTCTTTTTTTTTCATTCATTCATTATACATACATTTACGTATTTGTTTTTGTTCCTCGAAGTATGGTTCAAAAAATGCTTGTTTAAAAAACCAGATGCTATTTATAGCCCATAGAAATGGAAGTAGTGCAAATCCGGCTGTAAATATTTTTTTTAAAATTAAATTCCTAATCGATATATATATATTTTTTAAGCTTGTGGGAAAGAAAAAATTGTAAAAGTACACAATGGAGAAAAATAAATCTATTATTAAATAACCATTTAATCAGTTATCCCATTATTCCCAATTTACACATAACCTAAAAATGATGTTTCAATTTTTTCAAAAAAGTGGTATTTTTATTGTTTTATTCATTCTTTTAATTGTAATTATAAAATTAGTAATAAAAAACGAATTTATGCGTTTTAAAATTAAATAAAATAATTTATACAACCGATGAATATGGTATATTATTTATATTAAGGAAAATTTAGTAAATGTAATTTTGAGTGAATAAAAATTAGAAATATGAATTTACCTCGAAAATACCATCGACAAAGGTATAATTTCTTATCATTTGGAGTTTTTGACAGATCCATGTTTTGGTTATTGTTTTATCCTCATCAGAAGAAGCTTCTGACAGCTTAGGCCATTTCTACAATTAACGGAAAATGAAAATTTAGTAAGTAGGACGAAAGTATCTGTCTTTTCTTTCTCACAAGTTTTGAACTAATGGAAAAGCTTTTTATAACTAGACCATAAGGGGGAAAATAACAAAAGTATATATTTATCTCTTTCCCACTCATTGTTTAGTTACAAAAACGTAGCGTGAACGCACCTTTATGGAAAAAGAAGAAAATATTCCCTCCTCTCTCTCTCTTTCGATCGTTTCGCCCATTAATGGCGGAACATATTCTATATATACGTCCAATATACGTAGTAATGCAACGCTTAAATCGGCCATTTTGAATTTCGCCCCACCCAACCTGAAATACATTATACTGTGGAACAAATGTAATATCTGTTAGCTATCAGTGACCCAGTATTCTGTGGCTAGATTGTGATTGTTAATTCATTGGGGTTTTGTGTTATTAAATGTTATTGTGAAAGTGCTGAATTTTAATTAAAAAAAAAGCTCTTCATAAGAAGAGTTTTGTGTTTAAATAATAAAAAGTAAAATCAACTTTTAATAAAATCATCATGCTGAGCATTGGAATTAACTTGAGAGTGACTGGACACTGTAATCAGGGCGGACGAAAATATATGGAAGACATGTTTAGTGTTGCCTACCAGCAGTCATCGGGCGATAGAGATTTAGAGTATGCATTTTTTGGCATTTTTGATGGTCATGGAGGTGGTGAGGCCGCTGCATTTGCCAAAGAACATCTTATGGATATTATTGTTAAACAAAAAAATTTTTGGAGCGATAAAGATGAGGATGTGTTGCGAGCCATTAGAGACGGATACTTGAATACACACTATGCTATGTGGCGGGAAATTGGTTAGTGATATTTCTTTTATTTTCATTTAGAATTTTTATTTACATTATTTTTGATTTGATTTTGTGTACAAAGGTTTATATATATATATATTGCTTTTAAATTTTGTCTGTTATGGTCTTTTGTGATTTGTCTTCTCCCCCACCATTTTCCTCTCCTACCTATATTGGAATTTAGGTTATGTAACGTTAACTAACGTTCTAAACAAATAAATATAATTTTAGAATATTGAAAATTTTTTTTATTAATTTCACGAAATTTGTATAATTTTAATTAATTACAGGATTTTTTTTCTTTTCATATTGTTTGCATTATTTTCTTTATTCAAAGTTTATTTTTTATTTTATAGAAAAATTATGATTATATTTATGAATTGAAAGGGAATAATTTTTAATAATCTTTATTTTGGAAAAAATTATTTTTTTAAATGTAGAATATTAATTTTTTTTAGATAAATGGCCTCGAACTGCATCAGGGCTACCTTCGACTGCTGGTACTACAGCTAGTATTGCTTTTATTCGAAAGGGAAAAATTTATATTGGTCACGTGGGTGATTCGGGTATTGTGTTAGGATATCAGGATGAAGGCGATCCACAGTGGAAAGCAAAACCGTTGACAAAAGATCATAAACCGGAAAGTGGACCTGAGATGACAAGAATTCAAGAATCAGGAGGCAAGGTCGTCAGTAAATCAGGTGTTCCTAGAGTTGTTTGGAATCGACCTCGAATTGGACACAAGGGTCCTGTTAGAAGATCAACTCACATTGATGAAATTCCTTTTTTGGCTGTAGCAAGAGCTTTAGGTAGTTGAGAAAATTTTTTAAGATTTTATTTAAATTTCTGAGTATCAAGTCTCATTCTCCTTTATTATTAAAGTGAATAATACTCCCTTATTATTAGGTGATTAATTAAATTTATTTCAGGTGATTTGTGGAGTTACAATTCTGCATTAAATACTTTTGTTGTTTCACCGGAACCTGATGTCAAAGTTGTATCAATTGATGTCAAAACTCATAGATGTCTTATTTTCGGAACTGATGGTCTTTGGAATATGTTGACTCCCCAAGCTGCTGTTGCTATTGTCCAAGCTGCTGAGCGACATAATGAAAAACATTTAATAGCAACGCATGAAAATGATGGCAAGGTTAGTACAAATTTACAAAAACACGGAACTTAATTTGCAACAAAAAAATATCTTAAATTTGCATTTTTTTTTTCAGCAAAATGATGTACAAATGTGGATCAATCCATCAACGAGTTTAGTTGATAGAGCATTGGAAAGATGGTCTTCTACAAGATTGAGAGCAGATAATACAAGTGTTGTAACTTTAATGCTTGATCCTCCAGGACCTTCTCGTAGCGAAGTAAGTTTTTTAATCAAAAAAAATTTTTTTTTTTTATTTTATCAAAAACATATTTTAAAAATTATTTCTTTTCTTTTAAAGGTTTTTCAAAATCAAAAACGTGAACAAACTGCACCAACCGATGCTTCTCGTCGTTCAGTATCTTGTCCCATTAATCCTCAAAATCCTGCAGATACTATTAAAAAACCAGATGCAGAATTATCGGACACAATGAAATCGGCGTTAAAAAATTGCTTTAATCCTGATAATAATTCACCTAATTTATCAACGAGGTATGAAATACCAGAAAGTTCTAATACAAAATTATTAAAAACAAATAATCCATCAGAAAGTATACAAGTTGCTGAAATATCGTCAAGCAATAATTTTGAGGAAAGAAAAAATGAATGTAAAGGATTTGATAATACATTTAAATCATTGGAAACTGGTCAAATTTCATCTGAAAATGAACATACTATGTCATCAATGGACAGTATTTCTAATTTAAAGAATCTTATTGAAAAAGTTCAACGACCAGAGAGATTTCAATTGGAAAATAGTTCAATTTATTCCGATGATGAAGTGGATAAATTATTTTCATTAACACGTCAAAAGGCATTTTATCATCGTGAAATGTCAAATTTAGAAAAAGTTGAAAATACAAAATCAATTAATACCGAGGAATCAACAACTGATTTAAATGAAAAATCTAGTGAATTTAATGAAAATGAAAAAATAACCATTAATTCAGAATTAGTTGAAGAGAAATTAAATTCATGTCAAAATTCATTTTGTGAAAAATCAAAAATTACTTTGACAAAAAAGAAAATTGATAATTCACCGGATAATAAATCTCAAGTTCAATATTCAAGATCAACTATTATTACCGAAAAACGAAAACAAAATTCAATTTTACATCCAGAGAAAGCTAATTTGTATACTAATGAAAATTTAAAGAAAACAAATCGTCGACACAGTATAACGGCTGTTTCACGTAATACATTAACGTCAAAAGCAAATTTAAAGGAACCGGGAATTGCCTATTTGGGATGTAGAATTAAACGTGAATCAAAATCATTGCCTGGTAATATTTTTGAGGAACCATGCGTTGTTGATAATACAACGCCAAGAATAAATAATAGTTTGAGAGGTATTAAAAGAAGACACAGTTCAATAACACACAGTAATGATGCAAGTGAATCGTGCGCAAAACGAAGAACAAGATCGGAGGACCGCCTTAATCCAATTGATGAAAATGATCCAGTTAATGAGAAACTTGTAGTTGAAGAGGCTCACAATCGTCTACGATGGCCAGCAAATAATTCTACATTGTCACGATCAGGTAAGAAAATTGTTTTTTTTTTTTTTTTTTTTTTGTTGAAAAAGATTTCGAAATTACTGAAAAAAAATGTTTAATTTCACCATTAGGTGCAGTTGTGAATTCAACTACAGCGGGAATTCAAGAAAGAAAATTATCATCGCCCAATTCATTTCAAAGAAGAAATTTGGAGAAAAAAGTAACTCCAGTGAAGGCAATTCGAAGGCCATCAATTAATGGTTCTAATCGAATACAATTAAGGGGAATATTTGGTCTCAGAGATTGGGAGCCAACTAGATCTAGTCGTAGTGTTGGTTGTCAAAGTCGACATCGAACAGTAGTTGGTCTTATTAATTCAGTGAATGAATCATCAACACAACGTTGGTTGAGATCTGATACAATTGCAGCAACTCCAGTAAAAACATTACGCTCACGAAATGTTGATATAACAGGACACACTGTTTCGGCACAAATTGCCCATCAATATCCAATTAAACAAAGTCGTTTACCATTACCAACAAAATTAAAATCATCATCGATTTTGGCTTCAGCATCACCATCACAAGGTGCACGTAATAAAACATGTTCATCAACATCGTCAACGGGAAAATCAAGACAGAGTAAAACACCAAATGGTGTTAATGATGATTGCAGCAATTTAATAAGCATCACTGGAATTGCAAATGATAATACCTTGACAAAAAGAGTCAAATCACCACACTCTTTTTCATCTCGTGTTTCTTCAGTTTCACCACTTAGCACTCGATCAAGAATTAAACGTCTGGGAAAGTAAAATACACAAGAATCTCAACCGAAAATCTTTTTTTTTCACAGAGAAATATATATAAACATATATAGTCAATATTTACTAGATTTTTTTTTTTTTTTTTTTTTAAATGCGTTGTCTGTCTATACATATACTCAGTTAGTCGGCTCTCTTTTCTGTATCGAATTTATTGATATCACTTTTTACTATACTATTCAATTTTTTAGCTAGTTTTTTATTTAAACGAAAAAAAATTTTGTAAATGTGCAAAATGGGGTTTTTTTCAATTTGCACTTTAAATGTTAATTTTACTAATACATTGTCTTTTTTTTATAATTGCTTACTATTTTCTTTAATGGGAATTCATGTGAAATACAAAAAAAAATTTGTGTGAAGAATTCCGATATAAATAAAAAGAAAATTTATTTTCTTAGTATTATTCATAAATTACCAATTTGGTAGTTTTAAAAATGTAATTTAAATTTTTATACAAATTTTCAGTAGTTAAATTCTAATTTAGTATTAAAATTACAATATTTAAAAATATTGTAGCAGTGACACATTTTGGTAGAAAAAAATTTATTTAATTTTTAATTAATTAAATTATTAATTACAATATTTAAAAATATTGTAATAGTGTGTCACACATAGAAAAAATTTATTTAATTATTAAGAATATTTTTTAAAGCGTGGTTTATTTTGCAATTAGAATAAATTTTTCAGAAGAAAGAAAATATTTTCTTTTTTTTCTAAATAGAAAAAGTGTTATCGAAACATGCTGTTGATACAGAAAAGAGAAAAAATTAGAAGGGAATATCGATTTGTAAGAAGCATTATTCGTGTTCTGTATAAATATTTTTTTCAGCATTAAAAAAAAACTTTCGTCAATAAATTTTTTTTTTTTTTTTTTTTTTAAGCTATGCATTTAAAAATAATGGTGATCGTGTAGTTTGCTTTAAGCAAATGAAATTTTTTTCGCTTTATAAATTTAGCACTTTTATAAAAAAAAAAAATATACAAAAAAAAGAATTATCTTTTTTTGAGAAAATAACTAATTTTATTTATTTCTTATTCTATTTTCTTTTGCTATTCATTTAGACAAATTATGTTTTCTATAATTAATTAATAACTGAAAATACTTGATTTACTCAATTGCGTATTTATCACAACGAATATTTCTTTTTTTCTAAAAAAAAAAAATTAACTTTTATCATTCATTGAAATTTTAAATTCATTTATCGGTGCTAACGATTAAAAGTAATTTTTTCAAGTCCCTGAATGTATTTAAGATAAACTATTATATAAATATAATTCTAAAAAAAAAAATTTCAAAACAAATCAAGTTCAACTGTTTTTTTTCTTAACAATTTAATTTAGTTACAATTTTAAGTTTAGAATACCTTCTTCGTAGAAAACTTTTTAATAATGGTTACTTATCGTTTTTTTTTTTTTATTGGGAAACTTTTTTTTCAACAAACACTGTTTTCCAATTGTTTTTTTTTTAATCATTACTACTATCTAATAAATTAATTATAATTTTGAAATTAGTAAAATTTCTTATTCTCCGACATTTGTAATATTATATTTTAAATGTCAATCAAATAAAATATTAGTTTTCTATTCTCTAACTGTAAGTGCCATTATATCTGAATCGCTTTTTTTTAAAAAAAAAAAAAAAATATGTTTTCTTAATAGTAATTTTTATATGTAGTGTAGAAACTCTATTTTTGCATCATTTTAAACACTGAAATGATATTGATATTGTAAACAAAGGTGGTAATAGAATGTTTAAATGTAAAAAAAAAAGTAAAAAAAAAAAGAAAATTATATTGTATAATAGTTGGAAGAACAAAACACAACTGTTGATGTTACGAGAAAAAGTCTATCAATGTGCCTATTACACTATTCTCAACGTATGTACACATGTTTGTGAAAAAAAAAGACAATTATGTATTGTTAAGATTTTAGGATTATCATATCCTATTATCCTTTATTTATGTATAAAGAAGAAAGTATGTAATCATATGAAGTGATAAAGCTAGAAGATGCTCGTAGCAATCGTGAGTTTGAGTGTTCAAGTATTTTTGAATAAAAATGACTACAAAATAGAAATTATTATAAAATATATATTATGTATAATAAATACACGGTAGAGGTATGTTTTTTTCCGATTTAAAAATTAAAAAGAAATAAAGATATAAAAAACACAAAAATTTTATCTTTACCTTTTTTTTTAGCAATAATTTTGGGAATATAAAATAAGAATTAATTACCAAATATTCAGCTTTATTATTTTTAGTAACTTGTTTTATAACTATAATTTCCAGTCATAACTTTAAAAATACCATTATTTTATAATACAAAAATTGTTCATTGCACCTATTTATTAGTTTCGCTTTTATTTGATTAATCTAAATAAAAAAAAATTGGTCCAGTTCAGTTATATAGTTTATAAACTGATTTAGGACTCATCTTGGGAAACCTGAATCATATCCTTTAATTCGTCAGAAACGGAGAATTCACAGCCAGTCGAACTGACGATTTCACTTATGTCAACATTCGGTGCTTTTTCGATAAGTTTCAGACCCTCTCCTTTAATTACTTCAAAAACTGCCAAATCGGTAATTATTAAATCCACACATTCTTGACCTATAAAAATGTCAATTTTTTTGAAATTTAAATTCGAAATTTAGGTAAAATAGAATAATTCTTTGTTCTTCTTTTAAATAATTGAAAGAAATTACCAGTAATTGGTAATGTGCAGTTGGCTAAAATTTTTGGACTTCCATCACGAGCTTTATGTTCCATTGTGACAACAACTTTTGTATTTTCAGCAGATACAAGATCCATTGCTCCTCCCATTCCTTTAACCATTGTTTCCGGTATCATCCAATTTGCCAAGTCTCCATTTTGTGAGACTTGCATTGCTCCCAAAATTGTTAAATCGACGTGACCCCTTTAATTATAAATAAGGTAATTTTCTATTACTATCTAAAAAAAAAAAAGTCAAAGCACGAATAAAATTGAAGAAAAATACCCTCTTATCATCGCAAAACTCTCATCACTGCTGAAAAATGAAGCGCCAGGTAAAACGGTAACAGTTTCTTTACCGGCATTTATTAAATCGGGATCAATTTCAGATTCATCGGGAAATGGACCTAATCCCAAAATTCCGTTTTCTGATTGTAATGTCACCTTCATTCCTTTTGGAATAAAATTACTGGCAAGCATCGGTATGCCAATTCCCAAATTAGCTATACAAAAAGCAAAATTAGGTAATATTAATTAAAAATTTCAATTATGAATTTTATTTGTTTAATAGAGTAGAAAACTCACCGTACATTCCATTTTTAAATTCTGCAGCTGCTCGTTTTATAATCCTCTCTCTAGCCTTGCCAGCTGGTGTTGATTTTTTAGGTTTCACCGATTGTTTCGTTAATCTTTTCTAAACAAAATTTAATAATCTATTATTAACAATTAACAAAAAAAATTTGACTGCAAAATTACAATTTACCTCAATTCGTTTTTCGTACGCTAAACCTTTTATAATTCTATCTACATATATACCGGGTACATGAATATTATCAGGATCCAATTGTCCAATTTCAACAATTTCTTCAACTTCGGCTATTGCAATTTTTGCTGCCTTACACATAACTGGATTGAAATTTCTTGCTGATTTTCGAAATATTAAATTACCCGCTTTATCAGCTTTCCATGCTTTAATTAAGGCAAAATCACCGGTAATTGCAGTTTCAAGAACATAATTTCGTCCATTAAAATCTTGAGTACTTCTTGCATCGCCTGATATTTCTGCTTTACCTGATTTATCGTATTTAACAACAACATTACCCTCTTGTATAATTGTTCCCCAACCAGTGGGAGTGTAAAATGCTGGAATACCAGCACCTCCCGCTCTTATACGTTCGGCTAAAGTGCCCTACATAATTATTACAAAATTACATTTTTTTTCGCAATGCAAAATAAAAATTCATTTCATAAAAAAAAAAAAAACATTTACTTGAGGTGTTAGTTCTACTTCAAGGTCACCTTGAAGATATTGTTTTTCAAATTCTGCATTTTCACCAACATAAGAGGAAATCATTCTCTTAACTCTTCGTTCTTTTAATAGTTTTCCAAGTCCAAAATCATCAACACCGGCATTATTGGAAACAATTGTTAAATCAGTTGATCCTCTTTTTAAAACAGCATCTATTAAATTTTCAGGTATTCCACAAAGTCCAAAGCCACCAACTAAAAGTTTTGAACCATTTTCAATGTCTGATACAACTTCTTCGGCATTTTTAAATACTTTTCCATCTCCAGTTAAATCAGCTTTAACTGAGAATTTACTAGTTGATATCTATAAAATAAAAAGGACATTTTCTAAATTTATGTTTCGTTAAAACTTTATTCTCTAAAAAAGAAAATTGTTTTTTCTCCTCTTGGAAAAAAATAATCTCTATTTCTTAATTATTTATAAAAAAAAAATTTTGCATACGAAATGCTTATTTTATTTTTTCTGCTCGATTGTTAAAAATAAATAAATAAAAAAAATTAAATAATAAAATAAATAGTGTTCTTACCTTGACTAGTTCATTTTGTTTAAATCTACATTCCGCTATAAAACGAAAGAAGATTCTACTAGTTTTGCTAGTGATGAAAATCATATTTAAACTTTCTGTCCAAAACAAGTATCACAATGTGGACTTTAATCTTTTAACCTAAAATGTATAACAACATATGCTTATATTGAACTTAGAAAAATATTGAAAATCAAATATTAGAATTTTAAATTCTAAAAATGCAGTTCTTTCCTTTTATTTACCGTATAAAACTAAACGCCGGTTTTTAAATACATTATGAGAATAATATTTCTACTTTAAATGCCAAGGATGTCCAGTTAATAACAAATTTGCATTCATTAAAATATTCCGAATTCCTGATTTAATTAATTTATTTTTATCCGTTTTAGTTAACAAAATTAAATAAAATTTATTAACAATTAACAAAATTTTAGCTGACAAAAAAAAAATTAATTATTCAAAACCTAATTCTCATTCTATTTGATAAAAAAACATTTTATTATTGTACTTTTCTTTTAAAAAAATTTAATAAACAATAATATTTAATTATAATTTGATTTTCAATATACTAATAAATAATTATCTCAAAATGTCTATTAAAAAAAAAAAATAAATTAATAATACGTACCTAAAATTTTTGTACAATCACTGATAGTGAACAAATTATATATTCTGAACCATTGGTTACTTCTGAATTTCACACATTAAGAAATTGGGCATCTCTTAAATTAATATGCAACAATCAAAGAGAATATTTCATTGTTAGTGTTAATACGTTTATTTCACTTACACAGTTAAAATAGATTATCAAATATATTTATCAAAACCGGATATGCCTTTAATATTTATGCAAATAATTTCCAGCACAAAATATAATGTTGCAATATAGTCTGCGTTAAATTTTGTTAACATATTTAAAGTTTTCATTCCGGTTTTAAAATTGTTATTTTTTTTTTATTATTAAAAAATTACCTTAGGGTACAGTTACAATGGAGCAGATTAGCAGAAAAGACATTAGCCAATCAGGCAATTGCAGGAAATTTCTCAATCTCATGATTGGCTGCTATCTATTTTACTAATCAGCTCGATGTTACTGTACAGTAATTTTTTTAAATTATTAAATAAAAAAAAAAAACAATTTTTTTAATTTTTATAAAATAAGTATAGTAAAAGTGTCTTTAACAATTCCTCTTGCAATTTCTATTTTTTTAAACCAAATCGATATAAAATCGATTATAGTGCAACTTTACATCTAGAAAGCAGTTAACTTCAGCTTGCTTTAGTTTTTCTGCTAGTACCTGCGCTTGACCTGCGCTCATAATTCTTTTCATTTTCTTATTCGAATAATATAATAATAAATATTAACAGCAACAATGCAGGTCAATCTGTGGAATTTTATGGCCGTTTCTGTGAGGGTATGTAAAAAATTATTTATTATTTTAATTAATTGACACGAACAAATTTTCTACTGTACCCCCACAAAAAAGTCTCCTTCGTGAACTCTTGAAGGACAATCTTTTTACAAATTCTATTTATTTAAGGGAATATTTAATCGTTTTTTTTAAAAAACTATTTTGTTTTTGTAAAAATAGACGTTATTCCAGTACATTGTATTATTTTAATTATATATTTTACCAAAAAAATATTGGTTATGTCTGTATTATACAACAACCAAAAAATATGTATTTCTAATTCACGTGCCAATGTTAAGTCGTTTTTAATTTGGTAGAAATTTTTTTTTTTGTCTACTCATTTCTAATTATAAGTTATTATTTTTTGATTACTTTATTTTTGAGAGTATTTGTATTTTTTCTTAATGTTTACATTATTAGAATAATGTTAATAAATTTTTTTATTTAACCTCCAAATATTTGAATTTTAATCGTAGAGAATTTTAACAAAAATGATTTTTTTATTTTAATCACTATTTTCGAAAAAAGGGAATAAATATTCAATTTTTACAGCCAAATTGTATGAAACGAGTTATCAATCCAGCAATATCAGCAGTACAACAACGAAGGTATGCAAGTACATTGGATGCAGATCTTGTTGTTATTGGAGCAGGTCCAGGTGGTTATGTAGCAGCAATTAAAGCCGCTCAATTGGGAATGAAAACTGTTTGCGTGGAAAAAAATCCAACTTTAGGTGGTACTTGTCTCAATGTTGGTTGTATACCATCGAAATCGTTACTCAACAATTCTCATTATTATCACATGGCTCATAGTGGTGATTTAAATCAAAGAGGTGTTATTGGTATGTATGAATATTATAATTCGAAAAATATTTTTTTCTTTCTAATAATTTTTATTTCTAATTTTTCTCAGTGGATAATGTTAAACTCGATTTGGATAAATTATTGCAACAAAAGGATAATGTTGTGAAAGCATTGACCGGCGGTATTGCTGGTTTATTTAAGAAAAATAAAGTCGAATGGGTTAAGGGTCATGGAAAGATAACGGGAAAAAATCAAGTTAGCTCATTAAATCCCGATGGTTCAATTGGCACTACAATAAATGCAAAAAATATTTTAATTGCAACTGGAAGTGAAGTGACACCATTTGCTGGTATTGATATTGATGAAAAAACCGTTGTTTCGTCAACTGGTGCACTATCATTGAATCCAGTACCAAAAAGGCTTATTGTCATTGGAGCCGGTGTAATTGGTCTTGAATTAGGATCAGTATGGCAGAGGTAATTTCAAAAATTTCTATTATTTTTTTAATTAGAAAAAAGTAAATGAAATTTTTTTTTTTTAAGATTGGGTTCAGAGGTGACAGCTGTTGAATTTATGAGTACGATAGGCGGAGCTGGAATTGATGGTGAAGTGAGCAAAACACTACAGAAAGTATTAACAAAACAGGGAGTTAATTTTAAATTAGGAACAAAAGTAACAGGCGCTTCAAAAAGTGGTGGTGAAATTCAAGTCACCGTTGAAGATGTCAAAGATTCTAGTAAAAAAGAAACATTGGGCTGCGATGTTTTATTGGTTTGCGTTGGACGAAGACCATATACGGAAAATTTGGGTCTCGAAGAAATGGGTATTGAACGAGATGAAAAAGGACGAGTACCAGTTAATAATCGTTTCCAAACAGTTGTACCAAAGTATGTTTTTTTTACCTAAAAAAAATTTAATTTATTTTTAAAAATTTAATTTATTTAATTTGAATTTTCCAGTATTTTTGCAATTGGTGACTGTATTCATGGACCAATGTTGGCGCACAAAGCTGAAGATGAGGGTATAATCACAGTCGAAGGCATTGCCGGAGGTATATTATTTTCTTTTTCTCCTTTTTATTTTCTTTTTATAAAATAATTTTTTATTTTTAAAGGCGCTGTTCACATAGACTATAATTGTGTACCAAGTGTTGTTTACACACATCCCGAAGTGGGATGGGTGGGAAAAACAGAAGAGGATCTCAAGAAAGAAGGAATCGATTATAAAGTTGGTAAATTTCCATTTATGGCGAATTCGAGAGCGAAAACAAATTTAGAAACTGAGGGCTTTGTCAAAGTACTCGCTGACAATAGTACGGATAAAATTCTTGGCGTTCATATGATTGGACCCGTTGCTGGTGAATTAATTAATGAAGCAGTACTTGCCATGGAATATGGTGCGAGTGCAGAGGACGTTGCGAGAGTTTGTCACGCGCATCCAGTAAGTGATTTTATTATTTTTTTTCTTTTACTCGAATTGGAGAAAAATAATTTATTTTTTGTTTTTCAGACGTGTTCAGAGGCTTTAAGAGAAGCTCATCTTGCTGCCTATTTTGGCAAACCAATCAACTTCTAGAAAGTATTCATCAATTTAAAAAAAAAAAGGAAAAAATACAGTGCTTTTTTTTTTTGAACACAATCGTAGATCCTTATTGGAAACTACGCACTCTGATCTATCGTCGTACCATCGCTAATGTGCATACTCCGAATAAACTGTAAATAAATTGAAGAACCATTGATTTAAAAGGGGGAACACGAGCCCTTCTTTTTTTTAATAGATTTACCACGAAACTTATAAATATTGTATTTATTTGAAATATACCAAAATCCATATATTGCGTTTTCGCGCGAATATGGGGCTGTGAAGAAACTATCAATTTTTCTTTTTTTTCATAATTTAATTTAATTTTTAGTTTTTTTAATTATTTTATTAATTTGTTAAATTATCTAAATTTATTATTTAAATTAGATTACTATTATTTAAGATTATTCATTCAAATTAATAAAATTCAAATACTTCTGATTTACGTTGCGTAAGAATACGTATTGTGCGTCATTCTTACCGGTTTTTACATGACTTCACTACATGTCTGTTTACAAATTGTTATTTAGTTAAAAATGACCGATTTTTTCAATTTTATAAACATTTAATTACTCCATACAGTTCAGAATTGAAAAAAATAATAAAAGTATACAATAAATATCAGCACGAATTTTAGTGACCATAACCTCAAACTATGGCTGACATCATCAGCTGTTGCCAACAAAACTGACGTTTAGAATATTATCTAAATTATCCTCCCGAGTATAATTTTTTTGCAACGGTAAATAAAAAGTGACTCAATAGTTTTATTAAATATCTAAAAGTTATATATTACATTTTTTTAATGTAACAAACAAAAATGAAAAAGGAGAACTAGGCGTTGTAGCCACTGTCAAGTTTTCTCTAATCAAGTGAAATTTGAGTGTCAGTTTTTTTTTTTTGGTTTTTTTTTTTTTTAAATAATAGAATATAAAACAATGGAACACGTGTTAATAAAAGATATTCGTCCGGGTCAAAAGAATATCAATGTCGTATTTATTGTTCTCGAAGTTGGACATCCTACAATTACCAAAGATAACCGCGAAGTTCGAACTTTTAAAGTTGCTGACAATACAGCGTGTATGAATGTCTCCATTTGGGACGAACCAGGAACATTATTGGTACCTGGTGATATTGTGAGATTAACAAAAGGTTATGCATCAGTTTGGAGACAATGTTTAACTTTATATTCAGGAAAAAATGGTGATATACAAAAAATTGGAGAATTTTGTATGGTTATCAATGAACAACTAAATATGAGTGAACCAAATCCTGCACTTGCACAACAAATAGTTAATCAAAGTGGTTCCGGTCCACCAGGAAGTAATGCCAACAGTAATATAACAAATAATGGAAATGCAAATAATGTTTCGGGAAATAGTGGAAGAGCACCTTTGGTATATTTTTTGAAATTGATTTTGAGAAAATTAATTATTTAATATGAAAATTATTAATTTTTTAATTTACTTTAGGCAATACAGAGCAATGCAACAACTCCGGCAAGTGGAACATCAAGTAGTTCGACATCGAGTAAAAGTGAAACAGGAACAAAATCATCAACAACAAAAAATAGTACTCGCGGTCGTGGAAGCTACAGAAATGGCAGTCGAACTGATAGAAGATAACACACGAGTGAGACGTTAATTAATTTGTAAAGAAAAACAAAAAAAAAAGTAATTAAAAAATGTTACCGATTGCAAAAAAAAAAAAGAAAATACCGAAAATGTTTATCATTTCAAGTTTCATTTTTATTACTCTTTGCAACATTTTTCGAAAAAAATTGTCTTTTTTAAAAATATATTTTAAAGATTATAATTTCTTTTTTTATTTATTCAGCAACTTCCACTAAATAATAGGAAATAATTTGTAACATAAGAGTTTGATATAAGATATTATATTGATAATAGGAGAGTAGTTGATTCTCAGTGTTCAGAACGACTGAAATTTTTTTACACATAGTTAATAAAATTTTTTTTTTTTCTAGTTTTTTCAATAAGATCATTTTTTTTTTCTAGTGGAAGATTTAATTTGTAATTGATTTATAATTTATTTTTAAATATTTAAAATTTAGGTAGTCTATTAAGAAATACACACGAGATAATTCTGTATAATTAATTATACTTTGAATAAAAAATGAAAGTCTGGTATATATTGTTTGTTGCCTTTTTTTCTTTATTAAAATATTTTTACTTTTTTAATCTATTTACATTTTAAAATTAATAAATAGAAAAAAAATTATCTATAAGCAATGGAGAAAAAAATAATAATTTAAAATTAATTAATTTCTATAAATTTTTGTGAAAATGGCGGTAAAAATTTGAAAAAATTTTCAAATCTAGTCGGTGAGAAAGATTTCGTTTTCATCGATCGAGTAATTAAATGCCCCGGTGATGGCGTTTTTAGCAGCTCCAAAATCCAAGTGGAGTTCTGCCATAAACCTTGCGGGATCTGGGGAAGTCTGTCTCTCAACGACACATCGATGACCCTCGGGTAAGTTTTTTTTTTTTTTTTTAATTTTTTGCAATCTTTATTAATTTTTAAGACCCTTGTTTTTTTTGCTATTAATTTATTGATGCGAGTGTCGATTAATTTGTTATAGTTTGTAAAAAAGTGTTCACATCAAACTCCAAATATACATTTTACGGTCATTTCACTAATGATCAACAAAATTTTTTTTTTTTTTTTATACGGTAAATCAAATCCCTGCTGTCAGTTAAAGTACATACAATTGCAGTACAAGTAGTAATTTGACGTAATTTGCGATACAATTTTTTTTTGTCACATCTGATCACCTGTGTGAAATGTCATATTTTTAACCTCTTTCATATTGAACTAATAATAATGAAATATTTTCAATTTAAGAAAAAAATATTTCTCTTTTGGATAAACAAATATTTTAAAAGCAATTAGTGAAGTTCAAAATTAGCTTTACGTCACTTTGGTTTATAGTTATGATTTTGTATTGTTGTATTTTATTTTCAAGATGGTAGTTTCAATATAGTTTTGCGTAAATTGTTGTTAATTATTGTAGAATGTAATTTTTGGTATTTTTTCTTTTTAATTGGAAATGTCATTGTTTAACAACAACTGTTTGTAAATGACAATTTTTGTTACATTCTCTTTTTTTTCAACTGTCAAGTATTTTTGATTTCAATATAGTCAAAAATGTATACCTTCTTCTGTATGACAATCTCTTTAATTTACTTTTTATATATAATTCTATTTTTATCTCAAAGGATAGGATTCAGAAATTAGACGACGTTTGATATCTGAGTTAATTAATAAAATTAAATTGAAATATCTAATTATATTATTATTTATTGTTGATTTAATTTTAGTATTTTAGTATATTTAAAAACAAATATTAAATATGTTTTCAAAATAATTGTTTTTATTTTTGTTGATTCAGGTACAAATTCAGTTGGGGATATCCACCGAAAGCTGGTCTCTGACAATTGACCAATGGCTTCAAGAAATGTACACCTACACGCCAAACTTTTCTCGCTAACCAGTGTCTGATGGTCGGAGTAGATTTAAAAATTTTCAATTTTACAATTTCACCTTCGGAATGAGTAACAATACAATAGGCGGTCCAGAATTATTTTCCTTGCTTGAGTCTAATAAACCCAGCGAGGTAGATGAAACAAAAACAGTTCTTCACGAACACTTCCTATCGAGTAAGTTTTCAAATTGTTTTGGAATTTTTTTATTTTTAATTTTCTTTTTTTATAACTAATTTTTTTTTTATATTCAATTTTCACAGCTAAAGACAACTGGTTAGTTAATGGACTCTTTGAATATTATCTTTCAACAAATTCAAATAGAGCTATTGATGTTTTGGCTAAAGTTCGAGAGCCACATGACAAACACTTGCTGGATAGACTGTATGAAGCTCTTGCCAAACCGAATAATCAAGGTCAAAAACTACTGACTCTTACACTCTTGGGCCATGTGGCACGTCGTCAACCCACCTGGCTTTTTAAGCTTGCTAATCATCAACTCTTTAAAGAACTTCTTAAATTACTAAAAGTAATTTCTTTTTTTTTTCGTTATGATCAATTTTTTCTGTAATTTAAAATAATATATTTTTCTTTTAGATGGAGGGAGAAACTTTATCATTAATGAGTGCACTTTTATTATTGGTGACATTATTGCCAATGATACCGGGAGTTCTTGGACCACATCTTCATGACATTTTCGAAGTTTTTGCCCGTTTAGTTACATTTTATTACAATCAAGCTTCTCAACTTTCATCACAGAATTCGACTTCTGTCGAGTGGGATAGATTTTATTTTTTACACTTACAGGTAAAATAGTAAATGAAATATTTTTACATTTAATAGAAACGAAAGTGAAAAATTTATTGTTTTTTTTCTTAAAGGTGGGACTCTATAGTCTTTTTCATAGACTGTATGCAATGTACCCGTGTAATTTTGTCTATTATCTTCAACAACAATATCAACGAGATCCAGAATCAACATTTTCATATACTGTACAACCAATGTTGGAATCTGTCAGGATGCATCCACTTTTAATAACTATGTCAAAAGAAGCGGAAATTAGTCAACAAAGGTGATTTTTTGAATAAAAAGAAAATTTTTGACAAAATTAACACATTTTTAGCAAATAAGTGTTTTAAATATTTTTTTTTTTTTAAATATTTTGTTTTACAGGTGGAAAAAAATGGAACATCATGACGTTGTAGCGGAATGTGGAAAATTTACTATAGATAGGAAAAATCAAGAGGAAATTGTTGTACCTACGAAAAATCCACGTTTCACTCCAAATCCAGGTAATTTGTCAATAAAATAGAATTTTTATTCTTTTTTTGTTAAATAATTATATGAGCATATCACTGGAATTTTTATGTTAAAAAAAACTAATGAGTTTTTTTTGCTAATTAGAAGCTGATTTGTTACTAATTTTGCTAAATTTGAAAAATTTTTGTTTGCTAATTTCAATAAATTTTTACCAGTTTGCTAAATTTTTTGGAACTATCTTTTTTAAAATGTTTATAACAATAAAAATGTCAAGGGATTTTAACATTCGGAACTATTTTTTTAAAATAATTATAAAAATTTCTTTTTTATTAAAATTTAAAAAAGACCGTTTAAAAGCCTTGAAATGTTTATTATTAAAATATTATTAATAACTTAATATAATTAATAAAAAATTTAATTTAAAAAAATTAAAATATAATTAATAAATAAATATTATTGCTATTATTATTATTTAAAAAATACAAATAAAAGGCATTAAAATGTTCATTATTAAAATTTATATCTGGTTTTTTGTTGGAAATATTAATTTTGAATCGGATCTATCGTTTACAATTTGTTATAATTATTTTGTTTTTAGATTATCCATATCCTGGAAGTGATACAATTGGAGAGGATGATACATTTTGGTCTCCGAGTATGATAATGCCACCACATAGTCCTCCAATTTTACAAACACAACCTCATGAAATAAGATCAACGCCCTCGACTCCTGGTAATAAAAGTAGAACATCACCACCTGAAGCGGCCGTCGAAGCTACTCCAGAAACAACACCTGTCAAGGTATATAATTTAAAAATATTTAATTACTTTTATTAGTATTCTATTATTTACATATTAATTGTTTAATTAAATTTATTTCACAGGACTCAAGACAGATGCCATCAAGACAACCAATGAGTAATTCAGCTGTGAGAGCACTTGGCGCATTTGGAAATGGAGTTCTCGGTGTGAATTCTCGACCGTCAACGCCAAATTCTGTGATTTCTTCAAATTTCACATTTGGTGGCGGTGATAATTCTTTAATTACGTCCTCAATTCTTTCGCAAAAACTCGAGAAAGTTGAATCCGATAGATTTAATTTTCAATCGCCAAAATCAAAAAACATTTCAAATATCACGGAAAAATTGTCAGAAACTGACGTCAGTCAAAATGGAAAAAATGATTCTTGGCAAGAAGATCAGGAGGTAGATATTTTAAAATTGAAAATTTTATAGTTAAAAAATATTTAATACATTATTGACAAAATTTAATTTTACAGATTTTGGAAATTGTGAATGCAAGGGGCAGTAGAAATAGTGCATCGAATTATTTGCAACATCGATTGCAAATGAATGATTGTGTAAAGAATACAAATGTCCAAAGATTTTGTCCCATTTCACAAACAATAAAATTGGATAATATTGTAAAAAATGAGGAAAAATTAGATTGCACCGAACAAAATGCAAGTAAAACGAAAAAAACAGAGGAAATTGGTACACAAACATTAGATTTTATTCCCTATGAACATCTTCTTAAAGATATTTGTAATCAAAAAAATCAAGAGGCCAATACAGAGCCGCCCACAATTCTTCTCGATCGTTATATTGAAACTTGTGTTGGTACAAATAGTTCCAGTGATTATAATCGATCAAGTTAGTATTGACTTTAATTTATAAAATTAAATTTTTTTGGAAAAAAAAATAAAAATAATTAATTAATAAAACAGGATCGAATGTATCGAAAGTAAAGCAAAGAAGACGCGATGATGATCAACAAGATGAAAATGTGGACGATGACGGCCTACATCACGATTGTATTAATCAATTGCAACTCGTTCAAATGCTATTACAATTTGAAAGACAGAGACGAGAAGTTCTTGCCGAACGAAATCGAAGGCTATTTGGCAAAATGAGAGATTCACGAGTTTCTGAAGAACATAACGTTGCTCTTGTAAATTTCGAAATTTTTCTTTAAAAAAAAAAATATTTGCTCTAAATAATTAATTTCTTTTTTCTAGAATGATCGTCTAAGAATTCTTGACGCTGAGAAAAGTGCACTGAAAACAGAATTGGATCGCAGTAAAGCAGAAATTCGTTCAATTGATGAAAGATGTTCACAGGCCTTACAACATTGGCAGTCGAAGGTAATTTATAAAATTCTTTTTTTTAAATAAAAAAAATTTTTAAACTAAATTTTTAATATTTAAAAATAAAATTTTCTAGTGCGTTGAGGAACAACAACAAAATCAAACGTTTAAGGATAAAATCGAAGATTTGGAAATAAAATTAAAAAGTGAGAGAAAAAAATCATCGGAAGGCGAGCGGCATATACAATCACTTGGTTTTGATTTATTTAATGCGGGTAATCAACTTCGTGAGGCTTTGAAAACAGTGAATTACGCTGAAGAATTGCAAAGAAAATTGTGTACTATTAAAAAACAATTTTTGCTTTTCCGAGAAGCGCAAATGCGAATACAACATGAACGCACAGATATTTATATGAAAGAGGCTAAAGAAGAGGCGGCCGAAATGCTCCAACGATCATACGTTGAAGAATTGCAAAGTAAGAGAAAATTTAATATTCCTTTTTTTTTTTTTAAATTTAATATTATTAATTTGCAATTTTTCACAGCACTACGAAAACAAGTGGAAAATGGAAAAGCACTTGTCGAGGCGTATAGAAATCGTTTAGGCGAATTGGAGAATAAAGAAGCGCGCAAGGAAAATCAATTAATTGATCAACAACGTCTATTATTGGAGGCAAAAGAAAGACATGAATCAGAATTACAAGCTGTTGAATCAAAATATAAAGCGCAAATGGAAATAAATCTTCTTCTTCAAGGTAGAATTTTGGAGTTACATGGAAAATTAGAGACTGAAATATCTCGAACTGGTTCAGTGAAAAATTTATCGGCTTCGGCATCACCAAAAGAACAATGTTCACCGCAATTATCGGCCAGTCATGCATCTTCCAGCGGCGATAATATTCAATATAATACTGGAAATACAATCAATGATTACAGTGATCAAACTGGTGAAATACCGAATTTGCATGCCATCATAGAACCACGTTCGAGTCAAATATTGACTTCGACCCGGTCTAATCAACATCGATAAAAAAAAAAAAACAAAAAAAAATTATATCAATGAATTGAACAATATTGTACATTTTATCAGGTCTTTCGTATTTGACCTTGCTGTTCAAAGAAAAAAGAAAATTTTTCCTTTTTTTTTTCTTTTTCAGAAAAATTAATTAGTAGCTTCTAATCAATAGGCTAAAATTAATTATTCAGTGAAAAAAAAAAAAAATTTAAATGTTGCATGATCGCTATCGCTGGGTGGAGATTTTTATTATGATTTGTCTCCACTTTTCGATCAGCAGCTTCTTTAACGACGAATTCACTATCTGAATAAAAGTTGAAATATTTTGTGAGCAATCTTAAACAAAAAAAAATTAATTTTTCTTTCCACTCCTTTTTTTTTTAATCATATGGGTTATTAAAGAAAATCAAGTTTGATATAAAAAAGAAAACAATGTATTTGCAAACATAAATGATTAAAATTCGTGTATAATACTGAACGATAAAAAAAAAAAACTGTCGAATATCACACGTGAATAACACGCACAAATTATATTTGTACATCGATTGTAAATTATTTTAAAATTTAATGACAAAGACTATAAACAATGAAAAAATTAAACAAAATGGCAAACGATTTAAAAGCTTCCCCTATTTTTGAGAAAGAGAGTATTTTTTTTTCTTTTTAGATTTATACGACTTTGGTCTCGGTTTTTATGTTATCGGGCTCAAAAAGAAAAAATTAATTTTTTTTTTCCTTATGTCTGAGGCAGCAGTGTTAATACGTTTGAAGTTCTTGACTCATCGTCATGAGAATGGCATCGTTCGGGGGAGCGTAACTCGCTAAATCTGAAAAAGAATTAAAATATAAAATTAATTTCAAAATTAAATTAAACAAAATTTAATGAAATTAAAATTTGTTGAAAAAAATAAAGATTGTGCAAAAGAAAACAAAAATGGTTACCGTGCAAAATTATCTAAGCAATTTCATGCATCACAATCGTAATTACTTACGACTATGACCCTGTTGCAAAGGATAGGCTTTTGCTTTGCGTAGCAATAATTGCAGAATCCAATAAATTGTCAACCAAATGAGAGCTCCACCGGAGAAAATTCTGAAAGTAACAGCGCCTCTGTATTCGTCCATTAAGTATCCACAAAGTAAACTACCAACTGATACGCCTGCAATGAAATTAAGTAAGTTAATTAATTTATTTAATTATCTATTTTTATTTTTCAAGGATAAAATTTTTTTTACCAACGCCTTCGAATATTGCTCCGATAACTCCCTGAATTGTTGCTTTAGTTCCTGATGGCGCAACTTTGTCACCATAAGAAACCATCGTCGGCCAACAAAGTCCAAGTGATGGTCCATGAAGTACTTCAACTAAAATAATCCACCAGGCATTTGAAATTACACTGTAGGCCATAAATCTGAAAAATTAATTAGTAATTTTAAAAACAATTCACAATTTATAAATAGAACAATTTTTAATTTCTTTTTTTTTAATTTTTTCATCTAACCTAATAGCATAAACAAGTAAAACAAGGCTCATAACGTTAATGTGACCCAATTTTCTCAAAACAGTTCCCGATATAAAATTAAATGGTAATTCGCCCAAAAAACTTTGAACGCCAATAACGAGTCCCTGCAATGTTTTTAGCCATTCTGTTCCGGGTGGTACCAATTCTTCAGTGTACCATAAAAGAAAATTCCAAACAACACCAGTACAAATTCCAGATCCAATGCACCAGAATGTAAAAACAAGAATTCTTCCTTCTCTCATTAGGGACCACAATTCCCATAAAACAGATGGTTCAATTTCTCCGGATTGTAAATTTTTCTAGTAACATTTTTATTATTAAATTAATTAATTATTAAATTATTATATATTATTATTTGTTCTTTTTAATTTTTATGAATTAATAAATTAAAAATATAAATTATAATAATTAATAACAGGATAATTATTAAATACTTTTGTCAGAGTTGCTGAGACAATAATGTCAAATATCATCGCTATTAGCATAATATAAAATATGCAAGTATAATCCTTATTAGTTTCGTCACGACTAAATACATCTACTAAGTATCCTGCACTTATTCCAAATATTCCAAAGCCAATACTGCCCCACATTCTTTGTTTGCCATATTCTTTTCTTTTATTTTCACCTGAAATTAATTTAAATTTTTTTTATTATTATTAATATAAATTTCAATTATTTATCGCAAATGAATTTAAATTTATTATTTCTTTTTATGAATTTCAATTATTCACTGCAAATGATTTGAAATTTTTTATTTTTATTATAAATTTCAATTATTCGAGTAAAATACATTAAATTTTTTTATTTTTATTGTAAATTTCAATTATTTACCTAAAATGAATTAAAAATTGTTTTTTTAAAAATAAATTTCAATTATTCACTGCAAATGAATTGAAACTTTTTATTTTTATTATAAATACCAATTATTCACTGCGAATTAATTAAAAATTGTTATTTTTATTATAAATTTTAATTATTCATTGCAAATGAATTGAAAATTTTTATTTTTATTATAAATTTCAATTAAAAGGAAAATAAATTAAATTTTTTTTTATAAATTTTAATTATTTAACTAAAATTAATTAAAAATTGTTATTTTTATTAAAAAATTTTAATTAATTAATTAAATTATCTCACAGGAACTTAAAACTTCCAGATATATGACCATAAAACAATTTATTTTTTTTTAAATAAAATTTAATTTAAAAAAAAACTTACCAAGGACATTAAAACAAATGGCATCTCCTAAACTAACAACCACAGCCATTCCTATCCAACTGGTAATAGATGCCCATAAAAATACTTGAAATTGATATGTCGAGGTCTGTGATAAACTAGTGGAATTTTTCGATTGACGTATTAAATTATCCATTGCAGGATGTTTTGGACATGAAATTTTACATGGTGTCGACACTCCAGTATCACAGAGTCTTTTTGTTGACTGGCCATCAGGAAAAATGGCCTTTTCAACTTTTACATTAACACAATCTTTCAACTAAAACAGAAAAAAAAAAATGTTAATCAAAATTCATTTTAATATTAAAATATCATCAAAAGAGAAAAAAAAATTTTTCTCAATTTTTTTTAAATAAATAATAAAATAAAATTTTTCATATATATTGAAAAATAAATATTACCGATAAATCGTGATACATATCATAATGAGCAGTGAAATTAAATGGAATTCCATCGGGATTACAAAGATGCCAATGAGTACAGACGGTGTCGTTTATTTTTGTCAAACTCTGACAACTTATCTGAAAAAGAAAATAAAAATAGTAAAAAAAAATATATAATTTTTGAAAATAAAAATTACAAAAGTTAATATAAATATAAATTACTTGACAGTCGCCTTCGGATTTATTAGAGCTGATAACATTATCCAAAACATCCCTCGAGAATGATTTCTCAGGACACAATTCAAGAAAAGCTTGTGAATTACTACATTTTAATCTAGTATCCGCAGTCGTCATTATTTCGGGTATAAAGTGCATTGTAAAAAAGCTAATAGTTAAAAATGCTTGAAAAAAAAGAAAAAATGATTTATGAAGTTTGTACTTGTCAGCAAGACTTCCAAATAATGGTTTTGCAATTAATCCGGAGATTGGCAATATTGTGTAAATAGTGCCCACGAGAAATCCGGAAAAGCCCAACTGTTTTGCAAGTGTTGGCAAAAATGGCACAATGCATCCAGTGGCTATAAAACAAAAAGTAAAAATTTAATATTTTCAATAAAATACCTTTTCGAGAATATAAAATTAAAAAATACATACCGGCATTGTAAAGAAAATAATGTGCCTTGATAGGAACTAAATCTCTATTAATACTCTCTATCATGATTAAGGAAATTTATCACTATTAATAACTTTCAGTAGATAAGTCTTATCTGTAAAAACATAAAGCAAATATTAATGTCAAAAATTGATTAGAAATTTGCGAAATTAAAATACGAAGTAAAAATGCGTGTGTAACTTCTTCTTCTTCTTCTTCTTCTTTTTCTTTTATATTACATTTAAAAATGAAATAAAATAAATTCGGTACTTTACAATGTATATTCTATGATCGACGTGCTATCAATTAAATTAAATTGGGGATTTACCAAAGTGTCGAAGGTCAATTGATCGCAATTATTATGATATGGACATAACCTTCAAAAACTAGTTTGCACTCATTTATAGGCAAAAAAAAATATCAAGAAATGATTCAACAAGAAAAGAGATTCTCTAGAGAAAATTGCAAATATTTTAAATTTTTTTTTGCTTCTAATTTATATTAAAAAAAAAATTTTTTAAACTTACTTTAAACTATTTTTTAAATATCAAATAGCGTGTCCGCCCACAGATTTCCATGCTCGTTATGTTGTATCAATTTACAAATTCTTTTCTTTCTAGTCACAAAATCTTAATTACCCTGCTTTATCTATTCAAAAAACTCAATTTGTGAAATACTTATCCAATTTTTAAACTCCTATATTATGAACAAAACTGAGTCTTGTTTTATAACCTCAACTAATCGTTTATACAAACTTAATATAATTATATCTCAGATTAATATTATTATAATTACACTATGTACGTGATTAACATCAGTTTATTTGATTTTTATATTTGTTCCTATTTTATATGTATAAACAAAACTGTGACTTGTTTCATAACCTCATCTTTTAAACAAACTTAAAATAATTATATCTCAGATTATAGTTTTATTATATACTTACACTGTACGTGATTAACATCAGATTATTTGATGTTTTTTTGACACAAAGTTTCAACTTATCATGATTGTTTTGTTACTTTTATGTTGTTATTGTTGTTGTTTTTTTAAACACGAATTTTTGTTAAAACTTATAAATTATAAATTATAAATTATATAAATATAAAAAGTTATTTAAAATGATTATTTATTTTACAAAAAAACACTTAAATAATATTTAGTAGCAAAATGTATATTTGATCAGTTATCAGGTTATCACTGTCAAAATTTTGTCAAAATCAGCTGACATATGTCAGATTTCTATGAATTTGGCAACAATGTAACTATATGCACAAAAAATTATTATCAGTGAGAAAAATATTTATTGAAAACTATTTACTAATTCACTATGATCATAAAATAACTTAAAATGAATATTCACGTATTTTTATTTAATATACACTTTAAATTAAATATTTTATAAATAAAGTTTAAAAATTTGAATTTTTAAATTAGGTCTTATTTCTATTTAAAGGTGCGGCGATTCAAAATTCATGGGAATGTACCTTTAATACATAACCTAACAATGATAACAAAAACATAAATAAATACCGGCACTAAAGTTTGTAATAATTTTAAATATTTATTGTATATGTATGAGGATAAATAAACATTTATGTGCAAGTAAAAAAAGTACTACCGTGTTTGAAGTAATTGTCAAATATTATTTTTTACATCAATAGTGTGCGATAAATTAAATTTAAAAACATTAGTAATGCGGAAGTACGTGGCATTGGGTGTCATCATATAAACGAATAGTTAATATACGTAGGCTTTTAATAATTTTAATAGAAAAAAAATTAATAATCGAGACATAACAATTACTTTTAATAATTTGACAAAAAATAAGAAAACTAAAATGGCAGCCACTATTGACAGACGTGTTGCATTAATCACAGGAATCACCGGTCAAGTATGACAATATTTTATCATTATTAATTTCAATAAAATAATAGCAATTTTTGGGAATTTGTATTTAAAATTTTAAAGTTAATTATTAATTTTACATACAATATAAATGAAAAATAATTAAAATTTAAAAAATATTTCTAGGATGGTTCATATTTGGCTGAATTTCTTATCGAGAAAGGATATGAAGTTCATGGAATGATTCGAAGATCAAGTTCATTTAATACACAACGAATTCAACATTTGTACGCTGATCCAAATTGTCATCGTCAAGAAAAAATGAAATTACACTATGGAGATATGACGGATTCTAGTAGTTTAGTTAAACTTATTTCTTCGATTCATCCAACAGAAATTTACAATCTTGCAGCTCAAAGTCACGTGAAGGTTGGATTAAAGATTCTTTCATAAATTTTTTCTTTATTAAGAATATAATTAAACTTTTGTTTTGTTTTGTTTTTTTTCAGGTGAGCTTTGATTTAAGTGAATACACTGCTGAAGTTGATGCTGTTGGAACAATTAGAATCTTAGACGCAATAAAAACTTGTGGTCTGGAAAAATCGATAAAATTTTATCAAGCCTCAACATCTGAACTTTATGGAAAAGTGGCAGAAGTGCCTCAAAATGAAAATACACCATTTTATCCTCGTTCTCCTTACGGTATAGATAATTTTTTCTGTTTTTTTTTTTTTTTTTGTAAACATTTTTTAAATTAAAATTTATTCTTTCAACAGCATGTGCAAAATTGTACAGTTATTGGATAGTCGTGAATTATAGAGAAGCTTACAATATATTTGCCTGCAATGGTATTCTTTTTAATCATGAAAGTCCACGTAGGGGAGAAAATTTTGTAACACGAAAAATTACAAGATCTATTGCAAAAATTCATCTTGGATTACAGGATGCATTGGTACTTGGAAATTTGGACGCAAAACGAGATTGGGGTCACGCTAAAGATTATGTGAAGGTAAAATAAAAAAAAAAGAAAAATTTAAAAATGTAAATTAATAAAATTTTATTTATTTCGTTTAGGCAATGTGGCTCATTCTTCAACAATCTGTTCCTGAAGATTATGTTATTGCGACAGGTGAAACACATAGTGTGAAAGAATTTGTTGAGGCGGCATTTGAATATGTTGGACGAACAATAAAATGGGAGGGTCAAGGTCTCAATGAAGTTGGAAAAGATGTGAAAACTGATGAAATTTTAGTTCGTGTGGATCCTAAACATTTTCGTCCAACTGAAGTGGTATTTATAATTTTTTTTTCTTCTTTTTTTTGCGAAACGAAAAAAAAAAGTTTTCAACTATTTTTTAATTTTACAATTTTTTCAATTTATTTAACAATTTTAATAATTAACTATTTCATAATCAATTATTATTTATTATTTAACAAAATATATAATTAATAATTGAATATAATAATAATATAATTTGTTAAAATTTTTTTTTAATTTATCATTGTCAAAGTAAATTTCAATTTTATTCAATTTTCATTTGATTTAATTTTAATATTAAATTTGTAATAATATTGAATTATTTTTTTATTTCTTAAAAGTTTCAATCAATATTTATTTATTATTTAACAAATTAATATAAATAATAATTGAAAATAATATAATTTGTTTAACTATTTTTTAATTTATCATTGTTAAACGAAATTTCAAAAATTATTTAATTTTAATATTAAATTTCTAATTATTTTGAATTATTTTCTAATTTCGTAAATGTTTCAAAAATATTTGTGATTATTTTTTAATTTCATTAAAAGTAAAAAGAAGTATTTTGAAAATTTTTAGGTAAGTAGTTTTTTTAAAACAATTTTCAAATATTTTAGGAAAAAAATTCCTTTTTTAATTATTTTTTAATTTTTTTAAAAAAAAGTTTAAATTAATTTGAATTCACGTAATTTTGCGCGCCATTACGTAACTACCGTATGCCCCTGGTGGCGATTTCTTCTACTACATTTTTCTGAAATTTTTCAAATTTTACTATTTTAACGGTTTTAACGTATTGTTCGTGAGTATATTTACAATTTTCATTGCGCAAAAATATAAATTTAGTATATTTTCTTGTTTTATAAACTGTTTTACAACTGTAAAAATCGTGAGATGAATTTCGTTAAAAGTCCACGGCAATTGGCGGCCATTTTGGTGACGCCACTCTTCTTGCAAGCTCTTACTGCTCATAGCAGCAATACCGCGTTCAGTGAAGATAAAAGCTTTCGATAAAATAATATTTCGCGTTTTGTGTCTCGTAATTTCTTGAAATTGAACGAAAATTTACAGGATTTGCTTCAAGGCGATGCATCAAAAGCAAAAAGCAAACTTGGTTGGGAGCCAACAGTTTCGTTTCAAGATCTCGTAAAGGACATGATGGAGGCCGACTTGGAGCTGATGAAGAAAAATCCAAACGCTTAGAAAAACCAAATCGTGAAGCGTATTCGTGTCAAAAAAAGTTTGTCTACGAAAGTGATTTTTTTTCCACTCCATAATCCCTGGATGAGAATAAATGGTCAGTCATTTTTTTTTTTTTTAATAACTATATTTTTGTACAAATGAGTATACATTTAAAGGTTAAGTATAGCATATTATCACTGGTATCAATTGCAATTTTTATCCAATGTGCAATGTTGTATTACAAACTATATTTGTATAAATTTCGTATTTGACAATTTTTTCCTTTAAAAAATGATTAGTTTTGAAACTATAAAATAATAATTAAGTAACGATTAATTAATCGATAAATTATTTTAATTAGAAATATACAGTATTTTATGTTTAAATTACTTATTTAAGTTCTATTTTGTAAACCAAAGTCTGAAAAAATCGATTAAATCGATTTGACAATTTTACGTATTTACAGAACTTGTATGTTTTTTTTTTAATTATGAAAAATCGCACAAGTTTTCGTTCATATTTATAATGTAATAAATAAACGTTGTTGTTTTATCATAATTTCAGATATTTATATACCTTAAATATTAGTTTTCTAATGGAAAGAAAAAGGGTCGTAAATCGCAAAAAAAAAAAAAAAAATATTCGTCGAAAGGGATGTGAAAAATAAATGAAATTTATTGAAATTCTGAGAAGGATGATATTTAGATTTGTGTTTGTGTGAAAACGAAATCTCGCGTATTGCGCTTTTTGAAGAAACAAACAATCGACATGTGTGACTGAAACTATATAGCGTCGGAGTCATTAAAGTCCCTAAAAACAGTAAACAAACAAAAAATTTGCTGTATTTTCGATCTTGATTTTTAATGGTAAAATGACAATTTCCAGTTATATCCACACACGCATATTTACATTTACACATATATACAATATTTATCCAGACATTCAGTAAAAAAAAAAGAAAAAAATTTATGAGAAAATGTATTAAAATATGATTCTCGTTTTTATGAAAGTGGTTAGCTTCCGGAAACTGGTGATTTTCTCAAAATATTGTCGATCGTAAACATGGACGATTTAATACGATGTTCTGGAACTTGAACGGAGGTTGGTTCATCTTCTTTTAAACATCTTTCGTATTCATTTATTTTTTCTGAATATCCAGGTAGTTGCATCTATTTTAAAATAGAAAAAATTATATTATTAATTTTTTTTTTTTTTTTCTCCACAGACAAATTATTATATTTTCATACCGGAAGTATACACGAAGTTTGATTTTGAAGCTTCTCAAAATTCCTTTGCTTTCTTGTTCGTCGTCGACGATAATTTCCATGTTCAAACATTTCACTTGCCGATGGATCGAGTGTCCAATAACTTCCTTTACCGGCAAATTGTTCATCTTCATTGGGACATGTTTTGTCACGTGGTATTTTAACGAAACAATCATTTAAACTGAGATTATGACGAATTGAATTTTGCCATCCTTGACGATTTTCACGATAATAGGGAAATTTGTCCATAATAAATCTATAGATACCAGAGAGGGTTAATCTTTGTTTTGGCGATGAATTTATTGCCATTGCTATTAATGCAATATAAGAATACGGCGGTTTTTCACATCGTGGATGATTTTTAAATCTATGAATTGGCAATGGCCAATAGTGTGATAAATCCATTGGACTTGAAAGAGATTGAAGACTCAATGTTGGCGTCAATGATAAACTATAGTAATTTGGCAATGGACAAAGTGTGGGAATTATTTTCTCCATGATTTTCTTTTTTTTTTTGCCCTCCTGGAAATTGGAATTTTAAAATCGGTTTGTCAATTTTTATTTATTAACTTTATTCAAATTTTAGTTTCGTTTCTTTTGTAATATCGGAGTTTATTTATTTTAACCAATGAATTCGTTTGTTGATAAAAAGTATTTTTTTTTTGTTTCTTTATTTCAGGTGAAAGATTTTATGTCAATATTCAAATTAATAATACTGTTTTGTAAAAAAGAAGAAGACGCGAAAAATTAGATCAGATCCACATGAGGATTATTCAAATTGTAATTAACCCCTTCGACGGTTTAGTTTCTAAAAAATTAATTTTTCGATTCCCTTAATATAGGTAAGAAATAATTAAAACTGTTTTCATTTTTTTCTTTTATCGGAAAATTTTTATATTAAAAAAAGTTTTTCGTTCTACAAAAAAGAGGGTTAATTCTAATTTTCAATATAATTATTTTTTAATTTTCAAAAAATTCTTACTTTGGAAAATGTTTTTTATCCCCGAAAATTGGAAATCACTTTGTACTTTTCACAGAGGCATTTTCACTGGAAATTCACTTTTTATTTTATTCACCTTTTATTTTTTTTTAATTAACAAATTAATTTTTTAAAGAATTCTTGATCAATTTAATTGATTGATTGATTTTTTTTAGGGAGGAAAATTTTTTTCGATAGTTTAAGTAGTGATGAACGAAAATCGACTAATGAAGGGTGTTTTAATTTGACATGAGGTAGAACTCGGGGTATCAAAGATCGACTCCGCCCATGAATTTTCAGAAACTCCCGTTTGGCATTTTTGGATTGAAGAAGGAGGAGGTTACCTATCCGACGACCGCACTACATGTTTTATTGCTGTTTACACATATGCCTTAACACCCACGCCGGTAGTAACTGAGCCAATATGTAAACAGAGTTGCGGTAATTATACCGAAACGCGCGTTTCTTGGAAATAGTCGCCACATCGTTTTCCATCTTTTTCTATTCCTGTTTCACATGCCAAAATTGGGAAAAATCAAAGAAACAGAGGAAAAAATAATATGAAAATGTCATTTCAGTTGCTTCAAGGGAAAATTGCAATTTTTTGCAAAATTGGATTTTCATTACTTCAAATTGACAACTTTATGTCCAAGAGGTGAGATTTCTTCAAATCTAATTATTATTATTATTATTATTATTAAAAATCTAAACGGAAGAAGAAATTCGTACAGTAACTACGAATAAAAAAACTAATTCTAATTCTCAACAAGGAATAAAAAAAAATATTCTCCAGAAAAGGAATTTTCTTTTATTAAGAAAAAAGAAAAAATTAAATCGTTACAAAGATATTTTCGATAATGCTTTTTAGAAAAAAAAAATGAGAAAAGAATAATAATAGAATATAGAGAATTAAGAAACAAGAGAATAGAATTTATAAATGATACGCGAGGCTTTTATAAAATAACATTTTTTTTTCGAAAATTAGAGTAAAAAATCCCCCACTCAAAAGTAAATATCCTAATGTTTTGTCAGGTATTTTTAAACTACTACGTATAAATCAATTACGAAACAATATTTTAAGAATAATATTTTGATAATATAATGTCTATAATCCGATTACTTAGTATAAAATTTTTATTATTTTTTTTTCGATAACAAAAATCCACAAGAAAAACTTCACTTTCAATAATAATTGATTAAAAAAAAGTGGTCAATTAAATTTTTTTTTAAATTTTCAAATTACTTTTACGAATTATTACAATTTCTTTTTTTAATTTTTATGATTTTAAATATAAAAAATGTACTTTTGTGTAATAATTTCCCCTTAAAATGTAAAATAGACTTTTTTTCTTCTAAGGCAAAATTTCTGCCACTTGAGTTTCACAACTCATGAAGAATACCTCGAGAGTTATTCAAATAGAAAAGAATCACTCGCTTCAATATACGGAAATTGATTATGTGAACTTAAGACCAAACCACTTTAGAAAATGGGGCAAATCTAGATGTCAAAATAAATTATTTGAAGAGTTCGAAAGTTTTAATTTTTAATTGACAGCGATTATATTCTAATTTTTTTTTTAAAGAAATTTTATATTAATTTTGTGAATTAAAAAATATTTTTATTTTGAGTAACTAAATTTTTTTGTTTTAATTAAAATTTGTTTAGTTTTGGAACTTTTTTTGAGTGATTTTATAAAAAGTTGAAAATCACAGTAATAAATTTACACTAAATTGAATTATTTATAGTAAAAAATTTTTTTTTTTTGTAAAATCACAAAATTTATTCGTGCATATTTACTTAAAAGATGAGCAAATTTACAGTGCTCTAAAGAAAATTTTAAAGCAAACACAATTCCTCGTAATTCATCTCTTTCACATAAACTTGTAAGTTGCTAATTATAAGAGTTTGCAAGAAAATTGACTAAAATAGAAACATGCATAAAAAATCAAATTTTCATGAAGCGAGTGAGTTTTCTCAATTGCTAATAAAAAGAAAATGTTTCATTATTAAAAAAATTCTTTTTGGGTTTTTTTTTCCTCTTCTCAAAAATTTATTTTTAGTAAAATTTTACTCTAATTTTTTTTTTTTTTTTATTTGCAAAATAGAGTATGATTTTACATTCGATTTCATTTTTCAGAAAGTGAAGACATTTCTGTGGTAACAAGACATTTTATTTAAATCAGTGAATAGATAAATAATTATTATTAATCATTATTCTCTGTTTAATGACTTATATTAGAATTGTAGGTGAGAATTTATAAGAAAGTAGATTTCATATACAGGTCGATTAATCGCCCTTCGAGTGTATAAAATATATATAAAATAATTACGCGTGTAATTTAAATTTGCATAGCGAATCTAATTATTCATATAGAGAATATATTATCATAAACAAAGTGTTAAATCTCTTATAAGAAACGATAGATTATCGCTAATCAAATTTTGATAAAATTTTGATTTTATAATTTGATGCCCTGATTTTATTGTTTTTTTTTTAAATATATCTGGCACATTAAATTCCAGACAATTTATTCATAAAATATTTAAAATTTTTTCTTTAATATAATTACTTATTTCATTTTTATCTTCAATTTATTTTAGTTTGTTTTCTTAAATGTAAAATTTTTTTCTGTAATTGATAATTTATTTATTTTTCGACATATATTGACAATATTATAATAATTTATTACCTAAGTAATTTAGATAATTTTGTTTGATTAAAATAATTAATATGAATTAAAAATTAATGTTATTTAATATTGAGAAAAATTCAGTTAATAATTCTTTAATATTAGAAATTTAATTAATTATTTGATACTTGATTCGTTGATTTACCAAAAAAATTATATAATCTAAAAAGGAATTCATTAATTTCTGTATTTTACGTATTAAATTGAAATGAAGACTTTTGCCAAATTTAACGTAAAAATAGTTTTTTTTTTTTATTTTAGAGCAACTATGATTTATATATATCAGATAATTGAAATTTTTTCCTTTAAATTATAATAAAGAAGGCAAATAAGCACACGTAATAAATATACACTTTTCATAAGCTGAATCGCTTCAAAAAGAATATTTAATAAATAAAATACAGATTTTGAAACTCTTTTGTTAGATCAATGAATATAAATTATCAAAAAAAAAAAAAAAAAAAAAGCCATTGTGTATATTTATTACATTAGATTAGACATAAATTTTACGAAATTTGTATGTTTAATATGTTTTTCATTAACATAATTAAACATTTTTTTTTTAAATTATTATTCTCATGATTAGAAATTTATATTGAGCAATCGTCAAATACAATAGAATCAACATTTGTTTTGACTATCGATAAAAAATAATTGTCTTCAGAATATTTTTCATATTTTCGGAAAATAATGGAAAATAATATTGAAATAAAATTCTTTAGAATTGTCAATAATTTAAAAATATAAAAGAAAATTAAATTAATTAACATAAAAGAAAATTAATTAACTTATAATAATAAGAAAGTCAATTCTTTTTCTGGAGAAAAATCAGGATTTTAAATAATTTTTAATATACATTTTTGAAAAGATTTTTGCATCTAATTATTATAAATTTTGATGAAAAAAAATTTTGCATTTCGTTATAAACACCTACACAATTTAAGGAAAGTTTTTTTTTTTTTTTTTGTGAAAGCGAGCCGAGTTAATTAATTACAACAATTAAAAATTACTTGTCCAGTGATATTTTTCCTGATGACAGGAAGTGTTAAAACTATAATTTTAAAAGATTACGTCTCTTTTTTTTATCGTCTATAAAAATGAATAATTTTCGTTGTGAAAATTAACATAATTATATGTTATCAACAACCCTCTCCCTTCTTTTTTTTTTGTCTTCCGCATTTTATACGCGCAAATTAAAGACAAAAAGTAAGGAAGCCAAACTCTATGGGGTTTTAATTTTCTCTTATTAACTTAAATTTCATTGAATGATTTTTTTAAAAGTATTATTTCACAGAAAAATATTTATATATTCTTTTCTCCCAATTACGTAATGTATTTAGTTCCAATTTTTCTTTTTTACAAAAAAAAAAAAAAACCTAAAATTTCGTTATTTAACTAAATTATTATTTACGTTTTGTTAATCATGAATAGAAGAATAAATTTTGTTAGATCTCGTTACACCTGTTTATTATACTTTTTTTTATCATAGAAATTTCCAGCTGTATTTCTTTTTTCTGAATCGTTATAAATTAATGTTAATGAATTAAAAGAAAGAAATACTGAACATTGAGAATATTTTTTAAATTTATTTAAAAAAAAAAAAAAAAAAACAGTATAAACAAACTTTTATTGTAAATATAACTTTTATCGTATTAAAAAAAAGTCAATTGAAAAAAATTCTGTTTTTCATGATTTTTTTTTCAATATTATTGAAAAGTCTTTTTTATTATTTGCCATTAGGATAAAAATTTTGTTCGAAAAGAATTCTTTTTGAAATTATCAATTATCAATTTGATGTTGAATTATTACGTTATTTTGAATATTTTACATTATGTGAATAATTTAAAATTAAAATTTATTTCTTTCTCTATATTTGTACAAATTTTTATATATATATATATGGAGCAAAATATGATTTTATTTAAAAAAAAATCTTTACCGAGAAATTAAAGTCAAAAGTATAGAGTGGGGAAATAATGATAAATTATAAAAAAAAAAAATTATCAAATTGTTTTTTTTTTGTATTTTTTATTGAATAGATTTAAGATTTTCTCTCGAATAAATTAAAATATACTTTGTCTGATAAATTATCAAGAAATGCAATTTTCTCATCAAATAATATAATGATAATCGCTCTTAGTCGCGTGCAACTGACAGCTCTAAATTGAGTTCTTGACCTCGTGTTTTAATCGTTTTTTTCTTTCTATATAATCTTTACATATAATAAACAAAGAACCCAATTTTTTTTTTGCAGATTACAAATTATTTATAAATAATAATTATATTAATCTAATAATAATAATAATAATAATAATAATAATAATAATAATAATAAAAATAATAATAAAATGCTTGTATTTATATACGATAAAAAATAAAACTTGATATCAAGTTTCGCAATAAAATAAAAAATTAAATTTTCATTTACGTGTGATGGGTAATTTTATTACAAAACTTTCTAGTGGCTTATCACTTGTAAGCAGCAATTTCCTAGACAGTTTTGCAATGAATAAAATGGGTAGACAAAAAAATAACACCAACTGCAAAGAAATATTTTCCAAAAATTTTTTTTTCTCTTTGTAATAATTGTTTTGAAGAAAAATTAAAATATAAAGCAACATTTTTTTTTGTTATTTAATAGATATGTGAATTATTAATTCGTGCATCTTTGATAAATGCACATTGACAGAAAACTTTCTCCTACGCATTCATAGCATCCTGCGGGTCATATATTCTTCCTGTTCTTCGTTTTCTTCCTCTTTCGATATGTTACCGCACGAACGCTGTCACATCGTGTCGAATCAATTAGCAACTTTAAATAGAGAATTTGACGCAAATTTGCTTATTAAAATGCAAGAATGTTGAAAATTTACATTTATTCATATGACACTTTTTTTTTCTTTAATTTTTTGTAAATTATAAAAGAATGCAAAGTATGTTTATTTATTTTGTATCTAAATAACTGGATACATTATTTATTGTTATTATTTTTAGAAAAGTAGATTTGAATTTCACTTGACACTCTCGTTTTCATAATGAAAAACAATCAAAATTTTTTTTAATTGTAAAAATTGCGAAATGGAAAATTTGATTCAAAATCGTATTAATAATTATTATTAATTAGAATTATTTAATTACTGTTAATTGTAAATTTATTAATAAAATTTTGGCGTTTTAGTTCATTCTGTGATAAAAAGTTCATCTTCATCGATTTTGGAGTTCGAGTTTTGGGACGGAATGAAAAAAAAAGGAAAATCTGAGCGGATGGTGTACAAACTTTTTCATCTTCATCGAATTTGGAGTTCGAGTTTCAGGACGGAATGAAAAAAAGGAAACAAACTTTCATCGAATTATAATATAAACTAGGTAAATATAATTTTTTATATTTAATTTAATTTAAAAAAATATAATTTTTGAAAAGAAAGATTTGAAAAATTATTTAAATTGATAGATTTATTTGTCATTAATTATTATGTAACAAGTAATAATTAGGTAATTTCAAAATTTGTTTTTTAATTACAAATAATAAGTAACAATAAAGTTTTTAATTATTTCGAAGATTTCTTTTTAAAAAATTAACATATTGCTATAATAAAAAAAAGGGGTAAATTCCTCTCTGTTCAATGTCGAGTAAAGGCCGTGAACATGATCGTATAAGACGTTGCATCATAATGAAAGTTGGAAGACGAAAGAAACCTAATTCGTTTCACTAATTAGAGAAATCGCCCTTCTCATCACATTGTATCTCGCGATTGTCATTTAAGATCAATTGTTTATATTACAAATTATTAATTGTAACTTGAATTTATCATTTACGAATTTTTTTTTAAGAAAAGAAATTTAATTAAAATACAAAAGATTTCTTTAATTAAAAAGAATTTTTTTATTAATTTTTAACACATTAAAGAAAAGATGTAACATTGTAAGAAATTCGAAAAAAAAATTCAATTTAATCAACTTTTTGCTCATACAAATTTCAGTGTAAAATTTACTTTCAATTTTATCTTTTAATTAGAAAATTAATTTAGAATATTGTCAAATTATTTTTTGCACATTATTTACGGGACTATGTATAAATAATAATAATCGCAATTCCGGAATAGTGTAACTGGGTAATATATGAAAGCGAAACTCTCATAACCGTAAATTAAATGAGTGAAATCAGAATAATTGCTTTAGTTAAATGAGACAAGTTTGATGATTCTCGTGCATGTTAAATATTATTAAAAATAAATAATACGTACAATATTTATATCATCAAAAAAATGAAATTGTAATCCTCTTAAAAAATTTATGGATCGATATCGAATAGAATTGTGAATCTTTTTATATTCTAAATACCAGTTTTTTTTAATGCTTTATTTTATTATCAAAAAAGAAAGAGATAAAATAAAATAATCATCTGCGCAAGGATCTATATAATTTTTTTTTTCGAAAATTTTTTATGTAACTAAATTTCTTATAGGCTATTTATAAGATCTAATAAATTTATTAATTGCCAGTTTCATAATTCATGGCAAATAGAACACACGCAGAATGTTGGATAGGTCATCAATGTAGTGACTTACGTAATAAATCTTTTCTTTTTTTTGAGGAAAAAAATCTCTAATTTTGTAACAGGAGTATTAAACGATTGCTTTATTGAAAATAATAAAAAAATAGAAAAATAGATATATAAAAAAATACTGAAAAACATTGTAAAAATTTATGGTTGTAATATTTTTTATGGTTACAGTTATAGTGTTGTAATGGTAGCTTAAGTTCTCAATTCAATAATTGGTAGCTTCAATCTTTAGTAAAAGTTAATTTTTGAAGATTATTTTCTATTATTTTTATTATATTAATTCGTCATCGTTAATTATTAATTAATAATGTTAATAATTATTATATAATAATAAAATGTTTGGTCTGTCCTTCTGTCCTAACTTGAAGTTGGCCTTTTTTGATTTCACGTGTTTTTTTGAATAGTACAAGATAGTAATTTAAAAAAATTTATTTTTAAAAATTTATTTTTAAGGTATCAGGGACCAACGAATACCTATTAAATATTAATTATAAAAAAATACAGGCCTCGAATCAACTTGAAAACACAAAAAAGTCGTTTTAGTCGATTTATATTCCAAAAAAAGTGGATTTGTTTTTTATTTTAACAAAAATATTTTACAGATTTTTAAATAAAAATTTTTTTTAATAATAATCCTTTTCGAAGGGTTAAAGTTGAAATTTTTAGAAATAATTAAATTTCAAAAGATATTGTTAATTTTCAAACAATTATTAAATTTTACAGAACTAAAAATAATTTATCAAACAATTTTTGGAAAACATTTTTTAAATTTAATTGAATTTTCAAAGATTTGAAATTGAGATTTTTGAAATTAATTGAAACTTTAAGTGTTTTGTAATTAAAATTTTAGATAATTTCTCTAAAAATTTATTAGAAAATGCGGACAAAATAAAATAATTTGAAAATCATTTTTAATTGAAAAATGGTTTCAGATACTTGAATTTTCAAAGAATATTATTAAAATAGTTAAAAATAATTGAATTTCCTTAGAGATATAATTGAAATTATTAAATTTCAAAAAAAAAATTTTCGATGGAAAATTTTAGAAATAATTAAATTTTAGAAGCTTTTAAATTCAAATTATTGAAAATTCAATTAATTTTGAATTCAAATTTTTGAGGATAATGAAATTTTATTTGATTTTAAATTTGGAAAATAATTGAATTTCAGTTCATTTTGAATTGAAAATTTTGGGAAATAATTGAATTTTAATTGAAATTTTGGATAATAATTTAATTGAAGTTCATTTTTGATTGAAAATTTAAATAATTAATTTTAAATAGAAATTTTAGAAAATAATCGAATTTTATTTCATTTTAAATTGAAAACTTGGTAAATAATTAAATTTTAAATTGAAAATTTTGGATAATTATTGAATTTTAATTGATTTTGAATTAAAATTTGGGGTAATAATTGAATTCTAGTTTATTTTGAATTGAAATTTTTAAAAAATAATTCAATTTTATTGTGATATTTTTTTTTAAATTATAAACAATTGTTAAATTTCATAAAAATTTTAATTGAAAAATAATTTTGATATAATTGAATTTGTGATGTATTTCATTAAAATTATTAAAAATAATTAATTTAGTGAAGAATCATTTTAGTTCAAAATTTGTTAAATAATTGAATTGAAGAAGATCTGAAGAAGATCTACATTTTATACTAAAAAAATGTATTTTATTTACATTTTTTTTCAAATGTAAAAAAAAATGACGCATTTTATTAAAATAAGTCGATAAAAGTCATATTTTTGAAAAAAGTCGGAAAAAGTCGTATAATTCGAGGCCTGTAAACATATAATTTTCATTATTATCATTTAATATGTAATAATATTCTAATAAATTAAATTATTATTGATAATATTAATCTTTAATTTCTTTATAACAAACAATTAAATACTCAATTTGGCGCGCGTTTAATTTTGCTAGTTTATTTAATAATATTTGTAAAAATTCGCCATCGTTAATTATTATTAATTATTAATTATTAATGTTAATAGTTAATCTAATGTTTGGAAAACTTTTTTGTATTCTTAATTTTTGTTTTTATTATTTTAGTGCATTCAATGAAGGACAGGAAGGATGTGGACGAAGAAAAGTGGCCCCAGTATGCTTGTCATATTATTTTCCAAAATGTAGTCTATTTTTTTTTTTTTTTTTTTCTTTTGGTGGCAGCATAGCTTCCGACCTGTGCAGAAGTGCATGAAACAAACAGGGATCTCGGGGGTGGCCCAAGAAGAAGCCAAGCAAGGGGCAATGTTTTCATTGCTCCAACGTGGGAATCGACGATCGGTGAGTCGATTTTTTATTTAACCCCTTCCCTGTTTGAAATAATTCATGAGTTATTATTAATAATTAATTAATTAATAATTAATTTAAAATCAATTACAATAAATTGAAAATTTTTCAGTGTTTTTAATTTTTATGAATTTTCTCCATTTTTTTTTCAAATAAAATAAACTTGAAAAAAAATTAAACAGGGAAGGAATCCAAACAACATAGTGACATCATTGATAAAATTTATTATATTATTTTATTATATTTATAATATAGATTATATTATATTATAATTACAAAATTTTATAATATATTTGTCAATGTTTTTCTTATTTTTATATGTGATTTATTGTTTAATATTTTGTATTTTCTTTTTATTCTTTCAAAAGAAATATTAATTGAAAACTAAAATTTAAGTTAAAATTTTATTAATTTTCAAGTTATTAATAATAATAGATTTTTCTTGTTTTTTGTCCTAAATATAGTTTATTAAATTTAAAATTTAAAACAATTTTTTGATAATTTCTTTTTGAATAATGTGAAATTTTTTTTCAGGAATTTGTGTGATTTTGAGTTCAGGTGACGGTTACGTCTCGGGACGTTTAACCCTAGTGTAGGTTTTTGCACCTGGGCGGTATGTGAGAGATCGGTGATTTTTTTTTTTTTTGTATGAGTGTGAACAATTTTTTTTCTCGTTTTAAATATAGCTATAGGTAGAAAAATCGGGAAAAGATAAAAAAAAAGTGAGTAAAAATCAAGTAACTGAAATATCAGTGAATTTTTCTGAAAATTTATATTTTTATGTCACTATGTTGATTAAAATTTTACTTTATGATTGTTTTGTTTAATTGATTATTATTTTGCAGTCGAGTCATCGTGGTGAGAAATAATTTTTTATTTTTTCAAATTAATTATTTTTTTTTTCAGGAGTAAAATTAAATATTTCTTTTTTTTTACATAAATATATTTTTATGCAAGTGAAAATATTTCAGAGAAAAGTTTCTAATTTAAAAATTAACGATAAAAAAATGTTTGGTCTTATAATCGATTTTGTTTTCTATAAAAGTAAAAAAAAAAGAAGAAGAAGAAGTTGCAGATGATACAAGTTTTCAATTAAAGGCTTAAAATCAGCTGCACATTAAGGAACTTTCTTTTTTAAACATCGGATTCCTTTCCGTGAAATGCGAAATCCCAATAAAGCATGTCCTGAATACAAATGCGTTTTAATTCGTGTCTTATATCACGTGTGCACCAAATTTTTTGCATAAATAAAGAAGAAATAGAATATTTCCATATTGTATAATGTTTTTTTGAGGGAAAAAAAAAATCATTAAACGTTTTTACATAAAATGAAGAATGGATTATGTAGAAAATAATTTTTTTTTTTTTTAATTGAATATCGTTTTTTTTTTTAGATTTTTTATTTAGATTGTCCTAAATACATTTATAGTCACTGATATCAGTAATATTGACATTCGAGGAACATTCCTATATTTTGGGATGAAAGGCATGCCAATCTCGTTTATTTTTAAACTCTAAAGTCATATATTTATAATTAAATATAAATTTTGTTTTCAAATTTCTCTTTATTTAAATATGAAAACATATTTTATTTAATTTTCTCTTTTATTTTTCTATTTTTAATGTGCGACTTCTTCTTTTTTTTTTAAAATAAAATTTTAAACTGTATTTAAAATAGCAGCAATTTTGTAATTTTGTTTCGTGTCAATTCGTCAAAAAATTCATTTATGTCATTGCAAAAATTAAATAATTCGATACAAGTCCTATTACATTTGGCATCGTTAGAATATTGAATTAGAAATTTCTGAATCACATATATATATAACGTCTAAGATTGACACACCCTGATTTCAAATTCTTTTTAAATTGACACATTTTGTTCTCGTTCCATTTTCATTTTCTTATCATCTTCTTAATATCAATTCACAATTAATCATTTACGCACATGTTTTTTTTTTACTTTGAATTTTAAAATCCACGTCTTGATTTATAAATATTAAATACAATTTTCTATTAATAGAAAATTTTTTTAAATTTGAAATTTTTTTTTAATTTAAAAAAAAAATTTTTATAAAATAATTTTAAATAATTTTTTAAAAATTTATTTGTATAAATTTTTTTTTTATTGGAATTAATTTTCTCTGAATGATAAAATATATATATGTAACCGCAGAAATTATCAAAAAAATGATTCTGCGTTACTTATGTAATTTTTGAAACGATTCAATTTTTAACCCGATTGTGGACCAAAAAAAAACTTCTTTTCTTTTTTTTGTGTATGTATTCATTATGTAATTTACGAAAGATACCAAATGGAAAAAAAAATGTACCAGAACTCATTTGAGTTATTGTTACACAACGAAAATTTTATCGTTTATTTCTCCTTGACGAGAGTATACTAATGTATTAAAGTAGTACTGAAATTTCTTTTGTGCCGACTGAAAATGCGTTGGGCAATTTTTTTTTTTTTTTTTCATGTCCTGTCGAATTTCGTTTATACAAAGAAGAGACCTCCACCTTTCTCCAATTTCATTTAGAGAAAGCAAAATCTATATTATTCGGTGTAAACAAAAAAATCTTTTCTGCAAAACTGGATCATTGCATGAGCGAGAATAATTGAAACTATCAACGTTTGTAACTTCCAATTAAAGATGATATTATTACTTCTGAATTATCGAATAAGCAAACAGTAAAAAAAATTGTTTTTAAAAAAAAAAAAAAAATAGGAAAAAATTTATTTTATTCAAATAATCGAATATTATCAAATAAATATTTATCTTTATCAAATATAATTATTACTTTATCCAGAGAAATGATATATTTGTCTCAGAGGCAGATAAATATTTACTTGCTTTAAATAAATTTTATTTTCACTAAATAAAATTTTATTTATGCTAAATAAATTTTTTTATTAGGCTCTGAGAGAAATATATTTTTATTTTCTTCAAGTAAATTTGAATATATTATCAAAAAAAATATTAATATTCATCCAAAGAAAAAATATATTTACCTCTGAGACAATTCAAATAAATTTTATTTTCGCTAAATAAATTATATTTGTGTCAAATAAATTTTATTTTCGCTAAATGTATTTTTTTATTTGCTTCAAATAAATTTTATTTTCGCTAAATAAAATTTTATTTCTGTCAAATAAATTTTATTTTCGCTAAATAAATTATATTTGTGTCAAATAAATTTCATTTTTGCTAAATGTATTTTTATTTGCTTCAAATAAATTTTATTTTCGCTAAATAAAATTTTATTTGTACCAAATAAATTTTTTATTTATTAATATTATTTTTATTTGTTGCAAATAAATTTTATTTTTCTCAACTAAAATATATCTCAGTGTGTTGAGTAAATTAAATGGAATTTTTTTCAAAACGAAAAATATTTGTATTCAGTTTATTTGATTAAAAAAAAAAAAAAATATTTGCTTCAAGTAAATATTTATTTGACAATAGTCGACTATTTGAATTAAATAATTTTTTTCCTAATTACTATTGATAATTAATTGTAATTGATAATAAGTAAAAATAATTGAAGCTATCATTGATTGTAACAAAAATTGCAGCATTGAAAACATATAACTGTTTCAATAATTTTTAAACGTGTGTTGAAATATTTTTTTTTTTTTTGTTCAGTAAAATTGAATTTTAATTAGAAAAAAAATTTTTTAAATTTTAATGCAGTAGGTATTTCCAGACATTAGCCTAATTAATAGTTACAAAAATTTTTTTGATGAAACAAGAGAGCCAGTTGAAATACATATATATACAAAGTTGTGTAATGTGCCAGCAGAATAGCCTGTAGAAAACTCGTCTATGTCTATATATGTTGAGAAGTAACCTGGTGCATCAAATTTCGTAATTTTGAGTGGGTGCTTGCTCAAGGTATTTTAACATAAAAGACATCTTAATATTCTTAATGCGAAATCTTGATACCGGACGCTTTTCAGTGTATATGGGGTCTCGCGGGTCATCGCTAATAGATTTCAACAAAAATATTCTATCCTACTTATTGCAAATAACTATTTATTAATTTTTTTATTTCAAGTTTTATTTAAAAAAAAAAAAATTATTAATAAAATAAACGGAAAGTTTTACAATGTTGCAATTATCTGTTTTTTTTTATTTGTACCAAAAAATAATTTTTATTAATAAATAATAATAATAATTAATTACAACTGAAAAAATTATTTTGTTCGAATAATCGGTTGTCAAATAAATAATTATTTGTATTAAATAAATATAATTATTTGTATCAAATAAATATTTATTTATATTACATAATTAATTATTCAAGTTAATTAAATGGTATTTTTCTTTCAAATATTTAAATAAAAATTATTGATTCAAATAAAATATATTTAATTTTAAAAAAAAATTATTTGATTCAAATAATTAGTTACCTGAATATTATCAAATAAATTTCTATTTGGACCAAACAATTTTTCGAATCAAATAAATTATATTCGAATCAATAATTTTTATATTGAAAATAAATAACTTTTAAAATTGATTCACATAATAATTAATTGATACAAATAAATATTTATTTGCTAATATTCAAGTTGGTTTTCATTGTATTTTTTTTTTTTTTTTAATAGATTAGATTAAAATTTATTTTCTCTATTGTGTTCTGTGTATGTAATTGATAATAGCTTTAATTTTTGATAATAATAATTAAAAATAGTTTTTGTCAATGGTAGCTTCAATTTTTATAAATTATTATCGTCGTTATATTCAAAAAGCGATAGCTTCAATTGTTTATCTTTAAATATAATTTGAATATTAATTAAATTAATATAAAAAGAATATTATTATAATTAATAACCATAATAATTAGTTACAATTAATTTTAATTATTCGTAAATAATTTATAATTATAATAATTAATAATAATTAATTAGAATTAATTTTTAATTACAATAAATAATAGTTAATAATAATTAATTATAATAAATAATAATTAATTTTGGCATAAGCTTCAATTTTTGTCAATTTTAATCATTGTTAATTAGAATCTGATATTTTCGAAATTTGAGGAAAAATTTTTTTTTTTTCTAATTTACAATATTGTTTTTGTGGTTATAATTTGAAATTTATGAAAATTAATACAATTACAGTAAAATTTGTTTGCAGTTAATATTAAGTGGCTTGTGACCTTGTGGGGAAGTTTTATTCTATATCAAAATGTTTATAGCACAAAAAAAAAAATTCCAAGACCTTAAAAATACTAAATTATAAAAAAAATTATCGAATTCCACTTTACATAATCCAATATTCTATTAAAAGAATTTAATATATTCGTGGATTATGTAAAAAAAAAAAATGTTCTGTATAGGTCTAAATTAAAAACAGTTTTAGAAAAATTATTTAAAATAGTTGCTAATAAAAAAATACTAAAATATTTTATTGCCAACATAAAAAAAATTACTTAATTTTAATTATCAGTCTTAATTATTATTTTTTTTTTATTATTATATTTCGATAATTCGTTATTTATTTTGTCAATATAAATAATTAATCAAATTTGCTTTCTAACAAGATTTGAATTTTTTTTTAAACTTTCACTTATCGGTTTCTAACAAATGGAATATTCACATTTTTTGCTATAAATTATGGTAGTGAATAGAATTTTTTTTTTTTTCTAAATCATATAATTATTGTATATACAAATATTTTTTTTTTTTTAAACGGTGATTTTTTGAGAAATTAAATTATGAGCAGAATACCTCAAATTTATAAGCGTAAAAAGACACGTGTATATTATTTTCTTCTCATTAATCATTTTTTCATAATCCATTATTTATTGCGGACGACACTCGCAATATTATTTCTTTTACTTTTTTTTTTTTGCTGAAGGAAAGTTATCTGCTCACGTGATGATTTTTTTTTCTCGCTCATCTCTCTCCTCGAGGGGCGATAAAAAGATGCAAGATTAAAAAAATATATGTCTTGCGCGTCTGCAGGAGGTGATGACGATCTTGTGTCCTGATTACATTAAAAAAACATTTCATTATAACGATGTAAACAATTTTTAATATTGTCGATCTCTATTTTAATTTCTCATATATATAAGGTCGACTGTTGAAATTTTCTGTTTTTCTTGAAACAAAAAAAAAAAATCCGATAGAAAAAAGTTATTTAAAAATTCAAAAAAATGTTTCGAATTTTTTTTTTTGCCAATTAAAAGTATTTTTTTTGCGATTAATTAAAAGAGAATTTTTTTTTGCTATTTGATCACGATTTGAAAAAAAAAAAATGTTTAAATACTCACCTAATTGACTTTCTCTCTGTGTCGATGTTGAAATATTGAAATTGGACCCTTTTGTTTGCGGCGCGATAATTGACCCTGATATCTTTTGTAGGTAGCCATGAAATTTTCTTCTCCCAGAACTTTGAGCACCGCGCATGCCATTATTATTGTTATTATGTATTATTATTATTATGCGACTGAGATTAACTCAAAAAAAAACTTTCTCTGTTCGATCTGGATAAAAAAAGAGAGAGAGAAGGGTGGGGAATTGTAATTTCATGGCGAATGTGATGGTTGATCACTTCCTCGAAATTTAAACACATGTCAGGGTGCCTTCATTCTTACAATCATTATATATATCTGCATAAAGCGACAGGTGCAAGTGGGCAACATTATTTTATACATATAAGTATGACTGATAAATTGGATTTTAGATAAATCTCATTAGGTTCGAATTTTTGACGTTAATTTGCATCGCAGAGAAAAGAGATTTTTATTTTATCTTAGTGTCAAAAAAATATTTTTATTTGTTTTAAATAAATTTTATTTGAGAGTTGAAGAAAATTTTTATTTGTGAAAAATAGAATTTTATTTGTCCTAAATAATTTTTTTTTTCAATTTAAAACAAATAAAATAATTAGATTAGGCTTTCAGACAAATATATTTTTATTTGCTTTAAATAATTTTTTTTATTTGCTTTAAATAAATTTTTATTTCAATTAAAAATATATTATTTGAGTTAAATAAAAAAATTTTATTTGCGATAAATAGAATTTTATTTGTCTTAAATAAATTTTTTTAAATTGCTTCAAGTAAATTTTTATTTCAATTAAAAATTATAATATTTGAGTTAAACAAAAATTTCATTTGCGATGAATAGAATTTTATTTGTGCTAAATAAATTTTTTTTATTTGCTTCAAGTAAATTTTTATTTCAATTAAAAATATATTATTTGAGTTAAATAAAAAAATTTATTTGCGATAAATAGAATTTTATTTGTTTTAAATAAATTTTATTTATTTGCTTCAAGTAAATTTTTATTTCAATTAAAAATTATATTATTTGAGTTAAATAAAAAATTTTATTTGCGATAAATAGAATTTTTTTTGCTTTAAATAAATTTTTTATTTGCTTCAAATAAATTTTTATTTCAATTAAAAATATATTATTTGAATTAAATAAAAAAAATTTATTTGCGATAAATAGAATTTTATTTGTCTTAAATAAATTTTTTTATTTGCTTCAAATAAATTTTTATTTCAATTAAAAATATATTATTTGAATTAAATAAAAAAAATTTATTTGCGATAAATAGAATTTTATTTGTCTTAAATAAATTTTTAAAATTGCTTCAAGTAAATTTTTAATTCAATTAAAAATTATAATATTTGAGTTAAATAAAAATTTTATTTGCGATGAATAGAATTTTTTTTGTGCTAAATAAATTTTTTTTATTTGCTTCAAGTAAATTTTTATTTTAATTAAAAATATAATATTTGAATTAAATAAAAAAAATTTATTTGCGATAAATAGAATTTTATTTGTGTTAAATAAATTTTTTTATTTGCAATAATAACAAAAAAAATTAGATTGAGACAAATATATTTTCATTTGCTTCGAATAAATTTTTATTTTAATTAAAAATTATATATTATTTGAGTTAAATACAAAATTTTATTTGATTCAAGTAATCGGTTACTTGATTATTATCAAATAAATATTTATTTCAACCAAATAATTTTTATTTGTGACAATTAAATTTTTTTTATTTCTAGGAGATTTTTTTGTTTTAAATACAGAAATTATTGATTAAAATACAGTTTATTTAATTCAATTATTATTTGGTTTCAAAAATTACTTGGTTCAAGTAAATATTTGATAATAGTCAAGTAACCGATTATTTGAATCAAATAAATTTTTTTCTCATTTGAACCAAATTATTTTTTATTTAAATTGAATAAATTTTATTTGAAACAATAATTATTTCTGTATTTGAAAGAAAAATACCATTTAATTGGTCTCAAATAAATAATTATTTTTATCAAATAAATATTTATTTGATACAAATAATTATTTATTTGGTAACCGATTATTTAAATAAAATAAATTTTTTTAGTGTATATTAATAAAAAATATTAATATTCTTTGGTACAAATAAAATAAAAAAAAAATTTCATAAGTTTTTGTCTTAAAATTTGAATTAGTCATATTTCAATTTATTAATAAACTTTCGATCATTAATTGTAATAAAACGATCAATTTGTGATTATACGCGAGAATAATGAAGGAAAAAAAAATATTACTTATAACCTACATATTTGCATAATTACAAACAAAAATTATGTCATTAATTTTATGACAATACTTATATGTTTACCAAAATCTGTTTCATGTGCCTTAATTTATGAAATTACGTAAAGATATTTCAGTTTCATCATATAAATATATATATATATACTTCGGTATATAATTTGAAAACCAAATTTCCTGCGAAATTTGAGGGTAAAACAAAGAATAAAAAAAAAAAGAAAAATAAATTGAATGTGAGGAAAGGTAAATAAAAAAAAAAAAAAAAAAAAATGAGCCAAATTATGTAACCTTCTCTCTCTCCCGGAGATGTTTTATATATCTTTCAGAGAGAAATTGTTTCACCCCTTCTTTCTCAGTATAGGCGCAGTAAAAGTGAAGGTTGAAATACAATCGTTGAACTCCCAAAAAAAAGGGTCAAAAATTTGTTACATAACATTTTTTTTGTTTCTCACATTTTTGTATGAATGAAATATTTGCAATCAAATTCAAGGGGGAAAAAAAATCCATTAAAAGGTGTGAATTTTTTTTTTTTTTTTTTATTTATATTTTATATCTATCGAAAAACAAAATCTATTTTAATTATGAAATTAGAATATATATTTGATTTATATTTTTGATTTTCAATTTTTTTTTTCCCTATCATAATTATTGATTGGGTCACGCGAAATAATAATCTCTGAGTTTATTTGTTTTGCATGATTCATAAAAAAAAAAAAAAAATGTATTATGGGAAAATAAAAATAAATAGGTATTATTTTTTTTAATACGCTACACGACATTCATTGTTTCAAGTTTAAATGTTTATTTGTTATTCATGTAAACATTATTAAAATCATACTCCTGGAAGGAAAGTTAGATCAGATTGAACTTTCCCATTATTTCAAGGCTACTCATTATCAAAGAGTTATGATTTTTTTTTATTGTGAGAAAAAAAAAATGATTGCAATCATTAAAAAATATGTTTTGAAATTATAATGATTTCTATTTTATTTATTCGGGAAAAAAAAGAAAATACATATAATTTTTGGAAACAAAAATTGAAGAGAGGAAAATATAAAAAAAAAAATAAATTAGGTATAATATAATAATAAATTTTTTTCTAATAATAATTAAAAATACTTATATATAATATTATAATTATTAATTAAATGAAAAATTAAATTAATGTCACTGATAATTATTATAATAAAAATCAGAATTTAATTTATATTCCTAATTATAAATTCTGTTAATTAGGATTTTAAAATAAAGAAAATATTTTCAACACTTTTGATGATTAATGAGCATAAAAAATATCTATAGTAAAAAAATTTTCACTTGAAAGAAAATATAATTGTTAAATATGTAATAAGATTTAGGATTATTATGTCATAACAAATATAATAAATACATCGTAACAATCGCAATATAATTTAGTAAAATATGATATAATTAATAGATTGAATTTTTCGTTTTATATAATTAAATAATCTTCTATTTTTAAATTATGAAGCTTACATAATTACATTATTAGACCATTAATCATTGAAAGTTAATTACTTTAATTATTATTTTTTAAAAAAAATTACTAAATTTTTTAGTACAATATTCATATCAGTTTCATCGACTTTCCTAATAAATCAAAAACAAATATTGTCAGTGTAATCTCTCGAGGAAAATTGTTCGCTAACTAACTCTAAAGAGGTAGATCATTAAAATAAATTATTTACACAAGACAATATAATATGTGTGGGACTCTCATTTTATAATAAACTTTCTTTTTTATTCAGGGTTAAAAATATTTCTGAATAAATTTTTTTTTTTCCCTAGGGATATAGTATAATAATTTTTATCAATATTATTTACTTTCACCATATTCTATGGTCGTTGTGTTTTTTTTTTTATTCATAATTTTATTCTTATAATTATGTGTCAAGAATTAATGTTATTTTCAATGTCAAAATATTTAGTGAAGATGCTTGCGCAAAATTACTATAAAATTGACTATAATTATTATTATAAAAAAATAAAATAAAAAAAAATTTTCTATAACTATTGGTAATAATTTTGAAAAATGAAAGCATAGTTGCAACAACCATGAATTTATTTAAATAATTTTTATATTGAACTACTTTTATTCGGAAATACATCACTCATTTTTTTTACATAATTAGGAATTTAAATATTCTTCTATAGGAAAAGTGGATTATATAAAAAGATTAGAAATGGAATTAGATCATTTTTTTGAAATTATTTCTTAATAGCTTGGAATGTTTTTTTTTTTTGTAAACATATTTTGATGTAGAAAAAATACCCCCCCCCCCCAACAAGGTCACATCACTGAAATTAATAACTGACAAACATTTTGCGTTTTATATAATAAATAGTTTACAAATTTATTATTAAATAAATTAAATTAAAATTTTTTATTATTATTATTTCAAATAAATTTTTATTTGAGTCAATTAAATTTTCTTTGTTTCAAATTTATAGAATTGGTTTTTTATTTGTTTTAAATTAAAAAAAAATTTATTTAGCACAAATAAAATTTTTATTTAACTCAAATATTAATATTTTTAATTAAAATGAAAATATATTTGAAGCAAATAAAAATATATTTGTCTCAGTAATTTAATTTTTGTTGTTTTGAATTAAAAAAAAAATTTATTTAGCACAAATAAAATTCTGTTTATTGCAAATAAAATTTTTATTTAATTCAAATAAAAATTATTTGATACAAATAAATATTTATTTGATAATAATAGTCAATAAGCCGATTATATATAAAGTAAAATATATTTTTTGTTGAGTGTACTGTAAAAAAAATTCCCAAAATTTTAAACAACAAATTTAATTAATTTAATTATTTATTAATTATTAATTAATTGATAAATAATATTTATTAATAAATTTAATTGTCAAACTACCTACACCCAGAGAAATGATTTATTTAAATCAAATAAAATATATGTGAATTAAATAAATGTATATTTGTCACAGAGCCTACTAATATATTTATTTGGTGTAAATACAAATTTTATTTGGCATAAGTAAATTTTTCATTAGTTTAAATAAATTTTTTATTCCAATGAAATAAAATATATTTGCAACAAATAAATGAGTTAGTAGGCTCTGAGACAAATATACTATTTCTCTGAGTGTATTCATTAATTTATCATAATTATTTGTTAATTAATTTATAAAATTATTTATAAATTGACAATAATTTATTGATAATTTTATTTATTAAATTTTTTATTAATTTATTTATAAAATTATTTGTTAATTATTTTATATTATATTTATTAATTTATAGAATTATTTATTAATTTATAAAATTATTTAATTCCTGTCATTATTATTTAAATTCTTGTATCAATTAAAACGATCTTTAATAATAATTAAAAAATACCAATTTGCAAATTAATTATTTGCTAATAATATTTATTATTAAAATTATTTATCAAAATATCAATTGATTAATTTAAAAAATTATTTTATTATTATTATTTAAATAGATTGTATCGATTAAAACGATCTTTGATAATAATTTGAAAATACTAATAGCAAATTAATTAATTGCTAATAAAATAATTTATCAAATTATTTATTAATAAATAATAGTTTATCAAATTATTTATTAATTAATAATTATTATATAATATACCTAAATAATTAATTAATATTAATTTATTATTAAAATTAATTAAAAAATTATTAATTAATTAATTTATCAAATTATCTATTAATTTATTTATAAATTTATTTGGTTATTATTTTTATAAAATAATTAGTTAATGAATTTTTAAAATTATTTGTTAATTACCTATTTTATAAAATTAATAAATAATTAATTAAATTATTTATTTATTAATTTATTTTTTGACATTTTTCCCCTAAAAAAATATGGGGAGGGGGGGTTAAAAAATGCGTGCAAAAAAAATGAATTCACTCGAAATATAATAATCGATGGCGTCGTTTGATTACGCGTGCACACTCTCACGTCTTGTTCACTGTCTGGTAAGAATATTGCGCAAGAGAAGTTGAACCGTGCGGTCTCAATGGTCTAGGTCTTCGGGTGACCGATGAACATGTTCCTATATAAAAAAAAAAAAAAAAAAAAATTAAATTTCCTCCTCCTTTTGCGCGGTAACAAGAAAGAAAGAAAGAAAGAAAAGAAAGACCCATTTGGGGCCCCCCCACTTTGAATGTAATCTCACCTGAAACTTGAGGAATCCCAATGGTACTGCCCCGACCCCCATCATGTACCAGAAGCAGACACATAAACGTGGGTCGAGGAGGTGAGAGAGCCCCACCTCGATCATCATGTCTCTAATGCCCAGGGCGTCCTGGGTCTAGGCGGTGGGTTTACGCACTTCTGCCACATATAAAAGCATCGACTATCATCAGAGAATTCATCAGAGAAGTGTGACGATCGGTGACAATAAAAAAAAAAAAAAATTTTCGTTTTTTTTTTTTATAAATCCGTGGCAAAGTGGTTGCCGTTATTTTTTTGGAATGAAGATGCGGTTTACCCTGGTTAGTGAAAATAATTTTTTTTGATATTTGTGTATTTTTTCGATAAACAAAAATTTATTTTGTTTATTGTGTGGTGATTTATTTAAAAAAAAAAAAGTGATCAGTGTTTGTCTTTTTATGAGACAAAAAAAAAAGTGTGCGAAAAATCAGTGAAGATTTATATTGGAAGATCTTCAGGATTTTCATTTATTAAATGTTCAGAAAAGAAGTTTTTTGACACTGAAAAATTTCTGTTCAAATTTTTTTTTAAAATGAATTATTGATTGTTAATTATTTATAAAAAATAATTAGTTATTTGAAATAATAATTTTTTATTATTGACTAATTATTAGTAACTGATTATTAGTTATTTATACTAATTATTTTTTATTTATTAGTAACTAATTAGTAGTAACTAATTATTAATAACTAATTTTTAATAAAAAGTTACTATCTAAGTATTTAGTAACTAATTATTAATAACTAATTTTTAATAAAAAGTTACTATCTAATTATTTAGTAACTAATTATTAATAACTAATTATTAGTAAGTGATTATTATTAATTAATTATTAGTAACTGTTTATTACACTGAGAAAAAAATTTATTTCATTTAAATAATCAATTACTTGAATATTATCAAATAAATATTTATTGGAACCAAATAATAAATTATTAATCGAGTCAATTAAATGGTATTTGTTTCAAATAGAAAAATTATTGGATCAAATACGATTTATTTAATTCAAATAAAAATTATTTGGTTCAAGTAAATGTCTATTTGATAATAGACATGTAATCGATTTTTTGAATCAAATAAATTTTTTTCAGTGTAGTAATTAATGATTAAAAAATAATTATTAGTAATTAATTATTAGTAACTGATTTATTAGTAATTAATTATTAAAAACTAAGTTATTAATTATGTAAAACTAATTATTAGCAATTAATTACTAAAAACTAATTGTTAAAAATAAATAATTATCAGTTAATTAATAATTAATTGTTGTTAAAAGTAAAGAATTTTTTTTTATATTTTATTAAAACAGCATTTTTTTTTCTTTAATTCTCGAAAAGATTATTGTGGATAGAAAATATTTTTTTTCAATTTCCTCAGTAAATAAGACGAGAAATCAAAAATTTATTCAATTTAAAAACATTTTTTTTCTTCAATTTTAAGATTTCTGAATGAAAAAAAATATCAATTTTCTAAATTGTCCTCTATAAAATAAAGAAATTTTTTTTCTGAAAAAAGAACCGGTTCTAAAAGATTTGATTCAGTCAAAAAAATTTGATTTTCTTTACTTAAAACAATTTTTTATTTCTGAGTGGATTTAATGTGATATTATTATTTCTTTGATTTAAATAAACAATTTCTTCAAATTAGGTATATTTAAACAATTTATTTTTTTTTGGGAGTAGTGCAAATTTTTTTTATTAAAATAAATTTTTATATATTTTTTTTTGCATAAACAGATAAAATATTCATATAATTTTTAAATTTAATGTTAACTCATTAATTAATTAAGTGAATAATTAATTATATAAATAATTATTTTAATAAATTATCAATATACCTATGTTAAATAAAATATTATAATAAAGAAATAAATAAATATTAAATAATAAATAAATAATAAAAATTAAATAAAATTAAAAAAAATTAAATAAAATTTGAACAAATAAAAAATTATGATTTTAATTAAATTCTATTTAACTTGGAAATGTATAATAATTAATTTTGTAATAATTGAGAAAATATCGATCTCATGGTACACGCGTCAATGAATCAACTTCGTTATACATATATGTATATCGACGCCTCCCGTTGATAAGATGCCCGTTCATTTGTCAGAATAATAAAATGCCAACTCGAGGTCAGTTCAATATGAAGCTAGTTCAATTGTCAAAATAATAAAAGGCTATCTCAGTTTCAGAATAATATAATCCTATCTCGCATTAAATTCGAATTCAAGTTTTCGTAAATTAAAAAAAAAAGTTTAAGTCGATCAGAATATTAATTCATACTTTTTAATGATTAATTAGTGATTAATAATTATTAATAAAATAAGAAATAGAATAAAAAACAAATAATAAAATAAATGAAAATAAAAAATATTATTAAAAAAGAAAAAAATTAATTTAGCCTTGAATTATTTATTACTAATATTATTTTTTTTATTATAATTTTTTTATTAATTTTTTTATTTTGTTAATCATTAATTAATCATTACAAACTATTAAATAATATTCCGATCGAGTTAAAAATTTTTTATTTTACGAAAACTTGAATATTTTTAACTCGATCGGAATATTATTTAATAGTTTGTAATGATTAATTAATGATTAACAAAATAAAAAAATTAATAAAAAAATTATAATAAAAAAAATAATATTAGTAATAAATAATTCAAGGCTAAATTAATTTTTTTCTTTTTTAATAATATTTTTTATTTTCATTTATTTTATTATTTGTTTTTTATTCTATTTCTTATTTTATTAATAATTATTAATCACTAATTAATCATTAAAAAGTATGAATTAATATTCTGATCGACTTAAACTTTTTTTTTAATTTACGAAAACTTGAATTCGAATTTAATGCGAGATAGGATTATATTATTCTGAAACTGAGATAGCCTTTTATTATTTTGACAATTGAACTAGCTTCATATTGAACTGAGCTCGAGTTGGCATTTTATTATTCTGACAAATGAACGGGCATCTTATCAACGGGAGGCGTCGATATACCGGTTACAGAAACAGTTATATATATCTATTTTCTTGTTACCATTGAAGCTCTAACATATTTGACCAAGTTTTCTTTAAAGTTAAAAAATTTACACTAAGAATAATTTTTACGCATTGCAATTAATGAAATAGTTTTTTAATTGAAAATTCAGTTTTATATAATCAGTATATAATCATAATTTTAAATACAGCCAATTACCCACTCTACTTACTTCAAATCATATTAAAAAAAAAAAAATGAATACAATATATTTTACATAATCATTTTTCACGTGCTCCGATAATATTCATTCATTAAATTTTAATTTATTAACAACTTATTTACATGAGAAGTATTTTTACAATTTTTTGTTGATAATTTTTTTTTTAATTGCTTTTTAAAAAAATATTTATATTAATTAATAAATATATTTAAATATTATTATAAATATATAAATATTATTTTACAATTTTCAACAAAAAAAAAATAATAATAAAATAAAAAATAATTATCATATTTAAATTTAGTTTTTTGCAAAATTAATTAGATTTTAAAGTCAATATTTCATAAAAATTTTCATTTAATAATTATTATATTTCTTGTCTGATAATTGCAGTGAAATTAGACAAATTGTTTTTCCAAGCATTTTTAGTCCTGGCAATTAAACTCAATGTTTGACAATGATTAATTACATTAGATGGAAGAAGAAATTTTTTTTTTCCACGCTTCCTGTGGGTAAAGTAAATTTTTATTGAAGTCACTTTTTATTTCTCATGCATCAGGAAAAAAAAATGCAAAAATAGAAATTATAATTTTCAACTAATTTTAATATGCATATAATTATTTTTTTAAACATATATAATCATTTTTTGAGCATTGAAATTTTATATTTATTGTTAATAATAATGCAAAAAAACAAGTCATAAATAATTTGATTCTTTGGGGGAATATTTTATTTTTACGAGATTAAATTTATTTATTTTTTATTTATATATGGAGCACTTGGAAAATTTTTTCCCTAATATGCTATTTAATGGCTTCTGATATATATATATTTGCATGTTTTCCTTTCTTACGACCAATTTGCAAAACGTAAAAGGAATTTTTATTCTTCAGTGATTTTTATAAGAACGTACATTAGTTCCAGAGATGAGCAAAATGATTTTATGAAAAAAAAGTAACGTTTCGCTTCGTTACACTGATAGTGTTGTTACTTTTTTTTTTTTTTATTATTGAAACTACACGAAAAACAGTTTTCCTATTGTTTGTTAATTTGTATTTTTATATCCTATAAAATTATTCTTAATTAAAATTGCCATTAAATTGACATTAAATTTAAATAAAAATTTTATATTTATAAAAATTAAATTATAATTAAAATTACAAATAAAAAAAATTGAAATTAATTAATGAAAATTAATTTTTTTAATTATTAATTTAATTGTCAAAAATTAAAAGAAATAAAAATTTAATTTGCAGTTTTTATTTTTAAGAACATAAAATATATGCTTTAAAAAAATTCAGTTTTTAGTTATATCTTGCTTGTAAAATCTGAGACACTTAGGAAGTTACCTTCGTCTATAATGACCAGCTGAATATTCTAGTCAACGAAAATTTATAATATTATCCTGCATATCTTAAAGTGTGTCATATCAATAATTCTTCTCGTAATGTCAAAAAATTTAGCACAAAATTTTACTTGTTTTTTCGTTGCTTTTTTTTGGGATCAAAGGCGGGTTCAAAATCTGTTGATGTAAAAAATGTTAATTTCTCAATATAATTAGGCTGAACTATGAAAATACAGTTATCAAATTAATAATAAACTAAATAAGAAACCAAAAAATACAAAAAAAAAATTAAAAATAAAAAATAAATAAAAAAAATAAATTTTTTAAAAATAATAATAAACTAAATATAAAAAACAAAAAAATAATTTAAAAAAAAATAAAAAATAAATAACAAAATTAATTTTTTAAAAATAATAATAAACTAAATATAAAAAACAAAAAAATAATTTAAAAAATAAATAATAAACAAAGCAGAAAACAAAAGAAGAATATTAAAAGAAAAAAAAACTGTTAAACATTGATAAAAGAAATGAAAATAAAAAAAATCGCAAAATTATACCATATAAATGTAATAATAGACATAAATTGATCTTTATTTTATAAAATCCACGACAAATATCAACTATATATAATCAATCAAATTTCTTTTTAACAACTGATGATTTATTTTTTAAATGATACCCCACAGAGAAACTTTCGAAATTTCTCCATATTTTTTTTTTGCTAACGCGATTTTTTTTTTTTTTTTTTTTTTTTTTAATAAAAATATTTACAAATGGCTTATATATAGTAATTCATGATCGATGATTTGCACGGTGACAATCAGTAATACAAATGTCATGGAGGCGTGAATTTTATAAATATATTTTGTAGTCAATGAAACGCGATTCGAATTAATAAATTTCTTTTTGAAAAAATAATATATCGCATATCATTTTCGATACGTTAAATAATAACTCAAAAAAAAATCGTTTTTTATTCAATCATCACAGCTGGGGGTCCATGTAATTTTTTTTATTAAACGACTTTTCGACAAGGTGGGCGCAAAACTCTGAAAATGACAATAATCTCGTGATATTATAGACGTAAGAATCGTGCGGAAATAATAATATAAAGGTAATACAATGTAAGCTGTAATAATTGCGTGGTCGATTGAACGGCGAGTTCTCAGCACTTTCACTGAAGCTCATAATATTACATCCTGGAGAATAAAAAAAAAAAAAAAAAAAAACACCTCGCGTCCTTCTTCAAAAAGAAAAAAACAGGGAATGACCACATGGTCTGACCTAATTTTTGAGAAATAACCATCGGGAGGGATCTTTCCATTCCTCACGACTTTCATTTTTTAAATGCCGTCAGAAATTTACCTGATGGGAATTCCGCGAATAACAAAAAAAAAAAAAAAATTGAGAAAAAAATTTTTAAAAAAAGATAAAAACGAGAAATAAAGATTAATTTTTTTTAGCTAAAAAAATTTTCGGTGGATATTGAAAAAAAAATGATTAAAATATTTTTAAATTCCATTAACTGAAAAATTTACCGCTGTTAATTATTTAAATAAAAAAAAATTAATGAGAAAACCATTATTATGTTTCAAATAAATAAATAGAACTTTTTTTTCCTTTTTATTAAATTTATTTAATTTATATTTTATCGAAAAAAGAAAAAAAATGAAAAAATTGTTTTTTGATTTAAAAAGAAAATTGAAGAAATAATTTTTTATTATTAAAGCATATTGTTCTCTAAATCAAAGAAATATTCGTTAAATTTAAAAAAAATATGATTTAAGAAATGTTTTTAGTAAAAAAATATTTTTAAACTTCAATAATTCAAAAATTTACCTATGAATTATTTAAATAAAAAAAATCAATTTATTTTTATTATTTATTTATTTATTTATTATTTTTTCATTAAAAAAAAATTAATGAAAAAAGTATTCTTTTATTTAAAAAAAATAATAAATTGAAGAAATAATTTTTTATAATTGAAAAATTATTATTTAAATCAAAGAAATATTTTAATTCGCTAAATTAAAAAAATCCATTTTTAAATTAAAGAAACGTTTTTAGTAAATTGAAGAAATTTTTTTTTTAATTTGAAGAAATTTTTTAGTAATTTGAAAAATATTTTTTTGTAGATTGGAAAAATGTTTTAGTAATTTTGAAAAAATATTTTAGCAGATTGAAAAAATGTTTTAGTAAATTGAAGAAATATTTTATCAGATTAATGAAATATTTTACTAAATTAAAAAAAAATTTTTTTTTAAACTTCAATAATTCAAAAATTTACCTATGAATTATTTGAATAAAAAGAATCAATATTTATGTTTATTATTTATTTATTTTTTTTTCATTAAAAAAAAAATTAATGAAAAAAGTATTCTTTTATTTAAAAAAAATAATAAATTGAAGAAATAATTTTTTATAATTGAAAAATTATTATTTAAATCAAAGAAATATTCGTTAAATTAAAAAAAAAATGATCTTGTAAATTAAAGAAATGTTTTTAGTAAAGAAATATTTTTAAACTCCAATAACTCAAAAATTTACCGTTATGAATTATTTAAAAAGAATCAATAAAAAAATTTTTTTTTACTTTTTAAAAAAATAATAAATGTAAAAAGTGTTCTTTGATTTAAAAAAAACGGAAGAAAGAATTTTTTATGATTGAAGAATTGTTCTTTTATATCAAAGAAATATTTTAATTCGCTAAATTAAAAAATTCCATTTTTAAATTAAAGAAACGTTTTTAGTAAATTGAAGAAATTTTTTTTGTAATTTGAAGAAATTTTTTAGTAATTTGAAAAAATATTTTTGCAGATTGTAAAATTGTTTTAGTAATTTTGAAGAAATATTTTGGAAGATTGAAAAAATGTTTTAGTAAATTGAAGAAATATTTTATCAGATTAAAGAAATATTTTACTAAATTGAAAAAAAATATTTAAGCCGATTGAAGAAATCTTGTTTTAATAAAATAAATAATCAACTTTCTGTTTTGATAAGCCAAACAATTTGTTTTCATTTTGTATTATAAAAAAAGAAGAAAAAAAATTTTTTTTTTTGAAAGAAAGTAGGTAGAGTTGATGAATTTTGACATTCGTTGACGTAATCTCAGGTACAATATATTTAGTGGAATAATAGAACAGAGAGACCGATTGAATAAAAAAGAAAAAAAAAACTTGTTTTGAAATCGAAACTTCTTTGAGCAACGATGCAGAAGCTTAAACCTGTCAGATGATAACAAGATCTAATTAAAGACTTATTAGTTATCGCAAAAGACACGTCAAGGCTTTTAAAAAAAAAAATTTCTCTTTTCTATTATTATCCCGTAACTTCCTTTTGCAAAAAAAAAAAAAATATATAAATTGAAAACGTTTAACATAAATGAATTGACAATTTATAAGACAAATAAATTAATGACTCTATTTATTTATTTTCAGGTATTACTGGGGTGCCTACTGATCGTCTCCACTCACGGAGAACCAGTAAGGGAAAAAAAAGAGTAGGTTTTTTTTTTAAATTTAATTACTTTTTTTAAAATTTATTTTAATTATGTTAATTAATAATTAAAATTAATTAGGTAGTTAATTAATTTTGAAGGTAAAATAACAAAAAAAAAGTAAATTGGACGTAGCAAAAAAATTTTTTTTTTCAATTTAAATTTAAAAAAAAAAGAAGTGATTAATTCATTTGGAATTAGCGAAAAATAAAGATTAGCAATTTCACTTTTTCGTTTATTCAATATATAAGTATCTAATGGAATTATTGAACATTGGTGAAAGTGCTTTCAAGAAATGTTTATAATTATTTTATTTTTTTTTATGTGAGATTTGCATATAGCAATAATATTTTAGAAAAGAATTTCTAAAGTTTATAGACGCTGTTTGACTTTAGTGATGGAATGAAGAATAAGGACCTCTTCTGCGTATATTAAGAATCCTTATTTGACATTTAAAATCACGGACTCAGATACTAAAAAATTTAATAATTTAAATATAAAATCGCGGCGAAAGTTTTAGGACTAATTTTTCAAAGTTTATGGAAATTTTTATATTTTTATTTTTATGGAAATTTTTTATAATATAAAATATATTTTGGAATTTTTGTGAATTACAATACTTTTTGTGAAAAAATTTTTTTTTTACTAACAAATATAAATATCAAATAATAATTAAAAATAGAAATTTTTTTTTGAAAGTTCTTTTTTTGAAAAGTTATTGTGAAAATAATTATTGTGTAATAATATATTTAAAAAATATATATCACTTTCAATTTTTAAGTATGGTTAGAGGGCATCAACGAAACATTTTCGGTAGTGAAAGTAATTCAAATTAATTTAATATGGAGCAGAACACCTGCTCTTAAATTTATATATATAGAAAATACATTTCATCATAACCCATTAAAAAGTTATTAACTATATTTTTTTTAGTTCCTCTTTTAAAGGGAAGCACTTTCACTTATTTTTTTATTGCTTAAAATTCTCTCAAGTTCATATTTTTCTATACTATTGTAATGTCAATATATTTTAATCAATAGTCAATTATATTTTTGAGGACATTATTTTTTTTTGAAAAATTCTTGAATTTTTTCTGTCAATATTTATATAGTGGAAAAAATTTGAATTTTTTGAAAATACCTTCAAAATAATTAATTATGAATTTATTTTTGAAATTATTTTAGTACAGAAAAAAAATTGTTTCCAAATATAATCGGTTACTTGATTATTACAAAATAAATATTTATTTGTATTAAATAATTTTTATTTGTATAAAGTAATTAAATTTTTTTTAAATTCCAATTACTCAAAAATTTACCGCTATGAATTATTTAAAAAGAATCAATAAAAAAATTTTTTTTTACTTCCTACTAAAAAAATAATAAATGAAAAATGTGTTCTTTGATTTTAAAAAAAAGGAAGAAAGAATTTTTTATGATGGAAGAATTGTTCTTTATATCAGAAAAATATTTTAATTTGCTAAATTAAAAAAATCCATTTTTAAATTAAAGAAACGTTTTTAGTAAATTGAAGAAATTTTTTAGTAATTTAAAAAAATATTTTTGCAGATTATAAAATTGTTTTAGTAATTTTGAAGAAATATTTTAGCAGATTAAAGAAATATTTTAGTAATTTTTGAAGAAATTGTAGATTGGAAAAATGTTTTAGTAATTTTGAAGAAATATTTTAACAGATTACATTACTTTTTTAAAAAATTCTTGAATTTTTTCTGTCAATATTTTTATAGTGGAAAAAATTTGAATTTTTTTTTTTTGTTGAAAATACCTTCAAAATAATTAATTATGAATTTATTTTTGAAATTATTTGAGAACAGAAAAAAAATTGTTTCCAAATATAATCGGTTACTTGATTATTATGAAATAAATATTTATTTGTATTAAATAATTTTTATTTGTATAAAATAATTAAATATTTTTTAAACTCTAATAACTCAAAAATTTACCGCTACGAATTATTTAAAAAGAATCAATAAAAAAAAAAAAAAATAATAATAATAATAAATGTAAAGAGTGTTCTTTGATTTAAAAAAAAGGAAGAAAGAATTTTTTATGATTGAAGAATAGTTCTTTATATCAAAGAAATATTTTAATTCGCTAAATTAAAAAATTCCATTTTTAAATTAAAGAAACGTTTTTAAGTAAATTGAAGAATTTTTTTTTTAATTTAAAGAAATTTTTTAGTATGAAGAAATTTTTTAGAAATTTGAAAAAATATTTTTGCAGATTGTAAAATTGTTTTAGTAATTTTGAAGAAATATTTTTGTAGATTGGAAAAATGTTTTAGTAATTTTGAAGAAATATTTTAGCAGTTTGAAAAAATGTTTTAGTAATTTTTAAGAAATATTTTAGCAGATTACATTACTTTTTTAAAAAATTCTTGAATTTTTTCTGTCAATATTTGTATAGTGGAAAAAATTTGAATTTTTTTTTTTTTTTTTGAAAATACCTTCAAAATAATTAATTATGAATTTATTTTTGAAATTATTTGAGTACAGAAAAAAAAATTGTTTCCAAATATAATCGGTTACTTGATTATTACGAAATAAATATTTATTGGTATTAAATAATTTTTATTTGTATAAAATAATTAAATATTTAATAATTATTAGTTAAATTATATATTTTGATTATTAATTATTAATTGGCATAATAAATAAAATTTTGTTGTTATTTTTAGAGCACCATTGTCACAATATGGACCACCGGCAGCATCTTATGGTACACCTGACGTTGGCCTAAGTGATTCCTATGGTGCACCACCATCGGGACCATCGGGTGGTGGTGATTTGGGATCATCTTTTGCCGGTGATCATAGCTCAATTGGAGGTTCCTTTGACAGTGGTCATGGTACAGATTTGTCAACAAATTTTGCACCATCATCTTCTTATGGTGCTCCTGCACCATCGTATGGTGCACCAGCTCCAAATTATGGTCCACCAGCACCAAATTATGGACCACCAGCACCATCGTATGGACCACCAGCTCCAACTTATGGACCACCAGCGCCACAAGGAAAATGGGAAAAAAAATTAACATGGAAGCAAGAATTAAAGCAAATATGGAAAACCGAATCAAAACTCACTTGGAAGCAGGAGTGGCAAAAAATTGAAGTTCCCGTTTGGAAAAATGAGCAAGTCTCTGTTTGGAAAGAAATTCAAGTTCCTCAATGGAAGAAAGTACAAAAACCAGTTTGGAAGGAAATTCAAGTTCCCATTTGGAAGGACGTTCAGGTTCCAGCTTGGAAAAAAATTTGGAAACCAATTTGGAAACAAGTGCAAGTGCCAATTTGGAAAGAAGTACAAGTACCGGATTGGAAGAAAATTTGGGTACCCGAGTGGATTAAAATTGGAATTCCTGGCGAACGTATTGTAGGCAAGGACAATGAGGGTTGGCAATACACGAGTCATGATCTTTGGAAAAAGAAACTCATTTGGAAGCCAGTTTGGAAAAAAGTTTGGAAAACAGAAAAGAAACAAGCTTGGGTTAATGATAAAAAATTAGAATGGAAACCAGAGTGGAAGCAAATTTGGAAGACTGAGAAGAAACAAGCTTGGGTCACTGATAAGAAATTAATTTGGAAAGAGGAGGATGTTCAAGTTTGGGTACCACAGAAAAAACAAGTATGGGAAAATCAAAAGAAAAAGGTTTGGAAAACCGAGTGGAAGAGCAAATGGGTTCCAGTACATAAAAACGTTCAAGTGCCTGAGTGGAAAAAAATTTGGAAACCCGTTTGGGAAAAGGTTTGGGTACAAGCACCAGTTCATCACGAGGATGAAGGATACAAGTATAAATAAATTTTTTTTTTTTCAATCAAGCAAATGAAAAAAAAAAAAAAAAATTTCGTTATAAAAATGAATGAAAAATTCTGAATTTCATTTCTATTTTGTGAAAATGTTCAGAATATTTTTGTTTATTTTTATTTATAGGCATTAAAAAAAGAAAATTGTTTTCTGGAGAATTGTGTTAAAATTCTTTTGGGAACGAAAATTTGTTGAATTGTCAATTGTCGAGGATTTAATTAATATTGAGTTTGATTGATCCTCTATTTTTAATTGTTATATTTCTGCCATTGTAAAGGGATGAACAATAGGAAAAAAAACGATTAATGCTGAGAAATATATATATATAATTTCATGATTTTATAAACAGAGAACAAAAACGAAGCTTTAAATCGTTATAATGAAAAAACGTATACAAGGAAAATAACATCGAATTGTATATGATACCTGAATACTGTTAAATAATTATCATTTTCGTCTGTAAATAATGTTAAATTTTTTTTTTGCTATTGTAAGCGGAACTTTAGAATTAAGGTATTTTTTTGTACGAATTGAGAAATGAATATTTTTTTTTATATGAATAAAAATATGTTTTTCTAGAAAGAAGGTATTTTTTAATTAGATTTTACAATAGGATCATTAATTACAAGGATGCGAACGAATTAATTATTATTTTTTTTATCATGATTTTTATCATTATGCTTATTAAGAATCTTCATAATCCGCGGATTGAATGATATTTGCGCGATTCTATTTAATAAGCTCAATTTTTTTTTTATTATTATTATTATCCTTCCGCTGAAGTATAAACGGGCAATTATGACAGATTTTCTTAAATTGCGCATTTTGTATGATATGCGTTTATAATTAATTAGCCTGGCTGGGAAAAATTGACTTTATATAATACTGCGCAAAATTGTTTAGCGATTCGTTTCGTAAATGCAATTATTTTTTTCAAAATTCGTAACAGTGTTCAATATTAAATTTAAAAATTTTTTTTTTCAATATTAATTTTATAAATATTTATAAATTTAATATTGAAAAAAAATATTTATAAATTTAATATTGAAGTATGGAAAATATTAATTTTAGAAAATTATTTTTTTATCATTATTATTTGTGTAAAAATTTTTATCGTGGAAAGTTCTCATTGAAATGTAAAGTGTTTTGAATTTGAAAGAAAAAGGAATTCTAAATTTTAGCATGTTTTATGTAAAAAAAAAAAAAAAAAAAAAGTTTGGCCAATTTGAATGAAAGAAGAGATAGTTAATGACTGGTAACAACATAAGCTGAAGAAATATACATTGTATTATAAAATAAGATGCTTTCTAAGGATAAGACAAGACTCAAGGAACCTCAAGATTCATCCAGCAGGGTCGTTAGGGTCATAAAATAAACCCATGACCTTTACTTTCTCCCTGTGCCCGATCATGCACAAATAAATTTCTTAAAGAAGCGCATCTATGCGAACTACCTGATTTTCCATATCAAAAATAAAAAAAAAAAATTTTATTCAAAAAAATTTTGATAAATTGAAACAAAATTGATGTGGTACTTGTTTTATTTGAACTAAATTATATTTGAGTTAAATAAACATATATTTGTCTCAGCCCATTTAATTGGGGTAAATAAAAATTTTATTTGTCATTAATAAAATTTGTATTTAAATAAAATAAAATTTATTTACAACAAATAAATATCTATTTACAACAAATAAATATTTATTGACTACAAATAAATATCTATTTACAACAAATAAATATCTATTTACAACAAATAAATATTTACTGACTACAAATAAATAAATATTTGCAACAAATAAATATTTATTTGGCTCTGAGACAAATATATAATTTTTTCGGGTGTAAATTAGCTTTGAATAAAATTAAATTTCAATAATTTAATTTTAACTCAAAAAATAAAGATAAAATTTTACTAAAGGGAAAACATAACAATATATATTTATGTAGGAAAAACGAACTATATAGTAAATTAAAACAAAACCTAGCGGTGGCGTCTTCAACTAAAATATTCCCCCTAGTGATGGCGTCCTCAACTAAAATATTCCCCCTAGTGATGGCGTCCTCAACTAAAGTGCCCAATATTATATTTTATATATATTTATATATAAATGAATGATTTATTTATAATAGAAATATTATAAAATTATAAATAAATTGATGATGAATAGAAATCATAATCTAAACCTAATGGAAAGTCACATGAAAGACTTTCCTGAACGGGCATGTTAAAGCTGAAACCGGAAATTGTACATGTAGTCGCAAAGGTAAATGACTGACTGATCTTCTCCACAAGAGTCTAATTGCTTGGTCGATTTGCCGAAGGCATATAATATACCAAATCGAAAGTGATCGCATATCGAAATTGCCCGCTTATGAAATTGAAAAAAAAAAAAAAAAATAATCATTTACAAGGTGATAATTTAAAAAAAAAAAAAGTTCACCACATTTTAAATAACAAATAGCTGGGATATTAATAACAAAATATAACGGTGTATACAAAATAATGCTGGTGGAATATATATCCAATATACAGTTAATTAACCAGAAACGTTTTATGTTACTCAATCTCACATTCGATTAATTGCTCACTTTCGAAATTATAATAAGGGCCATTATTTTTTTACCTTTTTTAAAAAGTAATTCGTTATTAATATAGGATTTTTTGAATTTGAGAAAAAATAAATTATAAATTATTATAAATAAATTACAATTAATTATACTAATAAATAAATTAATAACATGGGAATAATAATATTAATAAATAAATAATAAAAAAAAAAACAATAATTGTGAGGTAATTGATTATTTGTGACCGAAATAGAAATAAATATCGAGTAAATGATATCGAGAGATTTATTTCTCATATTTATCATCAAGATTGCATTTCTAGTTTTAGTTTCCTGTTTCCCGTTTCTAGATGATGAAAGGCATCTGACAAGAAAAATCTATTGCCTCGTGTGACCGCACTTTGATAGGTTTACCAGTTGTTTCATTCTTCTTCTCGCGGTGTGTAAATCATTGAGGATTTACGTGCACCGAAGAAATAGAGTTTGGTTTCAATTTCCATTTTGTTCGAAACAGAATCTTGGGAAAATTAGTTATTGTTACATTTTTTTTTTTTTTTTTGCCAGTATTATTTTATGTTACATTCAAGTCTAAGGCCATGGCTACACTGACTCAAGTTTAGTCAAGGTGAATATATAGTAAATCGTTGTCCCATCCGCAGAACCTACTTTCACTCTCCTTAAAAGAAAATCTCATTCTTTTTCCGGTACACAGAATAACTACATTTTTCAAATGCTTTAGAAATAAAAAAATTAAATTTTTAATTATTTTTTCTTGGCAATTAATTTCTAAAAAATATTTTATACTCAGAACTTTTCATTATAATTTCTCAACATAACCTTACTTTTTTTTTTGGAAATTTGAACACAGTAAGTCAAATTACAAGTTGGTTTCTGTTTTGACTACTTCAGTAAAGCGATAGAACCCCCTTAATTTTTTTCGTGAAAAGTCGGACAAATTGCCACACATTGAAATTTTTTTTTTGAGAGAGCGCAAATTTTAATCTTCATTTGTGTGAAAAATTTTTAATGAAGTAAAAAAAAAGGAGAGAATGAGAATATTGACATAAAATTTTCTCATAATTCCATTTAAAATCTTATTGTTTTTTTTTTTTTGTTTTTTTGTTTTGTCGTGGGTGTTCGAAAGTTGAGCAAGGTGTTTCTTTATGAGAGGAAATACTGCGTGAAAGAAATATCAGATAGCGTAGGAGCTGTAAATGGGACCAATTAAGATGAGAGTGATACTTTCAGCAAAAAAAACAAAAATTACTGAAAGCAAAAGTTTTTGAAATAAAAAAAATGTTATCAATTAAAACTGTAATTCTAAAAGATAAATTTACTCACCTGCGCGGTGTTTAAATCAAGTAGCAAATATATTCATCTAAACTGTCAAGATGCTTATAGTCTCCGATTAAAGGAATGACAAGCTGAAAATAAAGTTGTTCGAAAAAAAAAGAATTGAGTTATGACAAACTGCCTTTCTGTTATTTAATATATAAAAATGGAACTGTCAGAATTTTTTATTTTTAAATGCAGTTTTAACTGAAAACAAAAGAACGTAATTTGGTTTTATTTATTATTTGTACCAAATGAATAAATTATTTCTTTCAAGTAAATATTTATTTATTAACAGTAACTGATTATTTCCGAACAAAGATTTTTTCCACTATTAATATTAATGATTGATATTAATATTTCTAAATATTGGGCACTTTAGTTGAGGACGCCATCACTAGGGGGAATATTTTAGTTGAAGACGCCACCGCTAGGTTTTGTTTTAATTTACGTTTGTTTTTCCTACATACACACTGAAAAATAAAAATTATTTGGTTCAAGTAAATATTTATTTATAAATATATATTTATTTATTATTTATATAGTAACTAATTATTTGAATCAAATAAATTTTTTTCATCAGTGCAATAATTGATTCTATTTAATCTATTAAAAATTTCTATAAAATAGTGAGAATATTATTAATGTAAAATTAAATGAAATTTCCAATTCTCAATTTTGGCGATCTATTATATAAACTTAGTATTAAATGACATATTAATTTATTCATTAGTTTCATAATATTAAAACATTCCACAGTTAATTTTGTGAATTTATCTTCATATAATTATAAAAAAAAATGAGACAGAACCACTTGTTTTTATAATTAAATTTGCATTAATATCGTAGGTGGAATTTCTTTCAAAATATTAATATATATGACAATTCTTGAAATTCTTTCGCGATAAATTCCTTTTAAGAACACAAAAAAAAATATTTTTTTTTTTTATGAATTTACATGATCATCTCTTTTGGGTATAATATGAATTTATTATACATAAATATCTTTTGAAACAAAACGTCCATTTATCATTGCGGCAAAATGTGAGTGTGTGTTGGCAGTTATTATGTGATTATTCCTGGGAAAGAGTTTTAACTTTCTTTAAATTTGATCCGGTTCAATATATATATATAAAAATAGGTTCCGGAATTCCCTCATTTTTTAAAAATCTTCACAAACGTCCTTGTACCTTGTACCCTAATAGTTTATTAATTTATGTATATAGGAAACACCTTATTATAATGGATTTTGATGGGAGAAAGTAAAATTAGAATCCTGTGAAATGACTCAGTTTTTTTTTTTTTGAATTTACGATTCCCATTAAAAAAGCAGATAAGATATATATTTCTCCTTGAAATTCGTCCGAAAAATTTGTCGTTAATTGTTTTATTTTGTAAAATTCAAAATCGATATTTTAATTATCATTGATTGCTACACTGAAAAAAAAATTTATTTGCCTCAAATAAACTTTACTTTTTTTTTTAAATTTTTTATGATCGGTTATACTTTATTATTAACAAATAAACAAATTATCAAATAAATAAATATTTATTTAAATAATAAAATTTTTTTTTATTATTTTATAATTACCGATTTATTATTAATTAAATATTATAATTATTATGTATCGTGTATTAATATATTTATTATAATAAATATATTAAACAAAATAATAATACGTAGAAAAAATGAACTATATAGTAAATAAAAACAAAACCTGGCGGTGGCGTCTTCAACTTGAATATTCCCCCTGGTGATGGCGTCCTCAACTAAAGTCTCCAATATATTTGATTTAAATAATCGATTATTTGACTATTATTAAATAAATATTTACTTGAACCAAATAATTATTATTTAAGCCAATTAAATGGTATTTACTTCAAATATATATAAATTATTTTTTTAAATACTGTTTATTTAATGTAAATTTTTTTTTAAATTTATTAATTATAAATGTTTTTATTATTTATAAAAAGTTTTTATTGATTGTAAAAGTTTTCTTGATGTTGATAATTACGCGTAAGATAGTTCTTGTAATTAAATAATTGAAAATTAATTTTTTTTAACAGTAGCGTTATATACTACGTTTTTAATTTATGAGTATTACAGTTGAAGACACTAAGAAATGATAATTATTAACAGTAGCCGAAGAAAAGGAAAAAAAAAAACATTTAATTTCCTTTGAGAAATCTCTTAGAAAAAAAAGAATAATTCTCTTCTCGTTTCTCTTCTCTATGACCTCTCGTTCATTATTCGAAAATTATGAGACATCACTATGCAATAACTCATCTGTAAAATAGTGATTTCTACGATAAAACAATATCCCGGAATTGTGTGCAATAAATTCATGTTTAAAATTTTGTTCTCATTATTAATCAATATCTATTTTTAGAAAATGTATTTAAAAAAAAAACAATGGAAATTAAATATTCAAAATACATTTTTTTTTGAATTTATATATATATATATATATATATATATATATACAAAAGAAAAATTTCGAACAATATGAATTTGAAATTTTTTTCGATGAATTCAAATTTTGAATATAAAATGAAATATAAAAATTTTCAAAAAAAAATGCTGGTACTTTAAAATGGATCTTGAAAAGAGATAAATTTATTTATACATATATAGAGAAGAAAATATATATCTAGACAGTGAAAAATGAGCATCGCAATCGAATGACACTGCGGAGAAATTCTAACAGACAACTGTATGTCGTTCAGCGACCTCTCACCTGTCTAGTATAGAAAGTTGAATTGTTGCATTACGAGTTTTCAATAAAAAAAAAAAATTTCCAAGAATTCTCGTTAATTATTCTCATTTTTTTTTTTTTTTTTAAATTAGATTACATTCCAATGATTACAGTTCCGTAATATACATCTTTAAATCCTATGAATAAAATTTTATATTGAGTTAAAAATTTTGCACCCCAGAGAACTGTTTTATTTGTCATAAATAAAATTTTTTATTTAAATCAAATAAAAATTTATTTGTAATAAATAAATATTTATTTGAAACAAAAATTTAATTTAAAAAATAAATATTTAAATATTTATTTAAATTTAATAATTAATTTAATAAATTTAAATTTATATATTTTAATATTATTCAAATGACAATTTTTTTTTTTTTAATTTCTGTTATGAAATATTTTTTTATTTTTATTAGAAAATTTGTTTTTGTAAAAACAATTTTATATGTATTTATATATATATAGGGAAAGGCTAAATGAAGTGAAAGTGCAGAACTTGATTCTGCAAACTATGGATGAACAGTAGGATTTTTGATGATGTGCAGGGGATTTAAAAGAAATTCTCCCCTCCGGCAAGTGCTTTCTTATTGGTTGAATTTAAGAGACCACTACTTGATTTTTTCCCCCACTTTTCAACTCGTGATATTTGCCATTGCATTTTTGCGCATCACTTCCATTCAAACTGTGCATGGGTCAAGTGTATAATTTTAACTTCAAAGGCGCATTTGTGTTCCTTTAACGTCAAACAATTCCTTAACAAGATACGTCATATGAGAAAAGAAACGAGACGGCAAAAAAAATAACTTCAAAATACGTCAAAAGCTCAAAAATTTTTTTCTATTTACACTTTCCATTTAAACTATTATTCATTTTAATTATCTATTTACAATTTTTTTTTATTTTATTATATTTATAATTGTATAATAATTAATTTTAATTAATTATTAATTAATTTTAATTTTTAATACTTTAACAATTGAAATTAAAATAGTTTGAAGCTACAACCAGAGAAATGTTTTATTTGAACCAATTATAATATATTCGAGTTAAAAAAACGTATATTTTTCTCAGCCCATTTATTTGGCGCAATAAATAAAAATTTATTTCAAACAAACAAAAATTTATTTGAATATCAAATAAATATTTATTTGAATATTTGTTTAATTAATTGATTTAATTAATAATAATCATTAAAAATGATATACTATTAAATTGAATTTCTATAAAGAAATTTTTATAGGATATTCTAAACAAAAAATAATCCTATTCGAATTATTCCTTATGATAATTAAATTTTTATATACTTTCACAAATGAAAATATGTTTTTTCTATTATGGAACGCGAAAGTTCAAGAAAACAAATTTGGAATGTAGGCAAAATAATTTGCGTTTCAGTTATAATACATTATTTATACAATGGGTTCATATATTTATTTTATTAGAAAGGGAAAAAAATCCCGTTGAGCCTATTTTAACGAGTGATCTATATAATATATATATATTTTTTTCATAGAAAATCAAAGTAATATCGAAAGTCGTTCATGCCTTATGTATGCCGCATGACACATGCTACTATACCAGGCCACATACGATCGCATGTATTACCCAATAGAAAGTAAGACATGAATATAAGACCTAATCTATGTGCATTGTATAAACATTAATCTAAAGTGGGGAAGATGGTGAAAAATATTCATTTTTTTCTTTTCTATATATAATATGCAATCTTTTAATCTATTATAAATTTTCCTTTAAAAAAAGAAAAAAAGAAAAAAAAATACTCATTCTCTCATTTCCATAATTTCTACGACGAGTATTTTCTAATTCCTTTTATTTCAAATTCCAGTAACAATTTCCTCCTTTCGTCAATTTCCTTCTGCAAAAAAAGATAGATAAATAACTAGGTGGGCATAGGAGAGGAAGTTACATAATTGATTTTACAAAATAGGGGACATGATTCTTATCTTGTGGAGAAAAAAAATTCTACGCCCTTGGTTAAAATTTGTTGAATAGTAGTTTCCAACTTCACTGACAAAAAATTTATTTAATTCAAATAAACGGTTACTTTATTATTAAATAAATATTTATTTGTATCAAATAATTATTAAATTAATTAAATGGTATTTGTTTCAAATAGAGAAATTATTGGTACGAATATAGTTTATTTAATTCAAATAAAAATTATTTGGTTCAAGTGAATATTTACTTGATATAATAGTCAAATAATCGATGATTTGAATGAAATAAATTGGGCTGAGGATGCCATCACTAGGGGGACGGTTTTAGTTGAAGACGCCACCGCTAGGTTTTGTTTTCGTTTACATGTTCGTTTTTCCTACATGTACACTGAAAAATAAAATTTGATTGAAATAAGTAATCGGTCACTTTATTACTAAATAAATATTTATTTAATTTATTATTTGAGTCAATTAAATGGTATTTGTTTCAAATAGAGAAATTATTGGTACGAATATAGTTTATTTAATTAAAATAAAAATTATTTGGTTCACGTAAATACTTACTTGATAATAGTCAAATAATCGATGATTTGAATCAAATAAATTGGGTACTTTAGTTGAGGACGCCATCACTAGGGGGACGGTTTTAGTTGAAGATGCCACCGCTAGGTTTTGGTTTCGTTTACTTGTTCTTTTTTCCTAGATATATACATTGAAAAATAAAATTTATTTGATTTAAATAATAATAAGTTACTTTATTATCAAATAAATATTTTTTTGTATCAAATAATTATTGAGTCAATTAAATGGTATTTGTTTCAAATAGAAAAATTATTGGTACAAATATAATTTATTTAATTCAAATAAAAATTATTTGGTTCAAGTAAATATTTACTTGATATAATAGTCAAATAATCGATGATTTGAATGAAATAAATTGGGTTGAGGACGCCATCACTAGGGGGACGGTTTTAGTTGAAGACGCCACCGCTAGGTTTTGTTTTCGTTTACATGTTCGTTTTTCCTACATATACACTGAAAAATAAAATCTATTTGATTTAAATAAATAATCGGTCACTATTACTAAATAAATATTTATATAATTATTATTTGTGTCAATTAAATGGTATTTGTTTCAAATAAAACATTTTTTGGTTTAAATACAGTTTAGTTAATTCAAATAAAAATTATTTGGTTCAAGTAAATATTTACTTGATAATAGTCAAATAATCGATGATTTGAATCAAATAAATTGGGTACTTTAGTTGAGGATGCCATCACTAGGGGGACGGTGTTAGTTGAAGACGCCACCGCTAGGATTTGTTTTCGTTTACTTGTTCGTTTTTCCTGCATAAATACACTGAAAAATAAAATTTATTTGATTTAAATAATAATAAGTTACTTTATTATTAACTAAATATTTATATAATTATTGAGTACTTTAGTTGAGGACGCCATCACTAGGGGGACTGTTGTAGTTGAAGACGCCACCGCTAGGTTTTGTTTTCGTTTACATGTTCGTTTTTCCTACATATACACTGAAAAATAAAATCTATTTGATTTAAATAAATAATCGGTCACTATTACTAAATAAATATTTATATAATTATTATTTGTGTCAATTAAATGGTATTTGTTTCAAATAAAACATATTTTGGTTTAAATACAGTTTAGTTAATTCAAATAAAAATTATTTCGTTCAAGTAAATATTTACTTGATAATAGTCAAATAATCGATGATTTGAATCAAATAAATTGGGTAATTTAGTTGAGGATGCCATCACTAGGGGGACGGTGTTAGTTGAAGACGCCACCGCTAGGATTTGTTTTCGTTTACTTGTTCGTTTTTCCTGCATAAATACACTGAAAAATAAAATTTATTTGATTTAAATAATAATAAGTTACTTTATTATTAACTAAATATTTATATAATTATTGAGTACTTTAGTTGAGAACGCCATCACTAGGGGGACTGTTGTAGTTGAAGACGCCACCGCTAGGTTTTGTTTTCGTTTACATGTTCGTTTTTCCTACATATACACTGAAAAATAAAATCTATTTGATTTAAATAATAACAAGTTACTTTATTATTAATTAAATATTTATATAATTATTATTTGAGTCAATTAAATGGTATTTGTTTCAAATAAAAAATATTTTTGGTTTAAATACAGTTTAGTTAATTCAAATAAAAATTATTTTATTCAAGTAAATATTTATTTAATTCAAATAACCGAGTATATTTGCATCAAATAAATTGTTTTTTAGTTTAAAAAAAAAATAATAGAAGAAACATTTTTATAGATATATATATATATATATATATATATGACTTTTTCTTTTTTTTCAATATATAATATGTTTGTCATTTGAAATCACTGAAGGTGTAATACGCATACGAAAGTCAAGACCTAATACATGCGAGTATCATGTAAATTGAGACCTCACGTAGCGCGAGCGTTCGTGAAGAATAGAATCTTACGTAATGGAAGTAGTGGACAGTTTGATGATTTAACATATTGTAAAACGCATGATAATGGAAAACGACACGCTAACTGTCAATGTAATTTGAAAAACGATAGAGACATACCTCTATAGCTTCAAAATATGTTTTGAATACAAAATAGAAGCAAATGTATCTTCTAACGAAGAAAAACAAAAATTTTAATCATTTAATTTACAAAAAAAAACTATTATATAAAATTAGGGATTGAAAAAGTTGGTCATAGATGTCCTTATGATCTGTCTGACCTATGACCTGCAATTTTGAGGTTATGTTTGACTTATGACCTTAAATCTTCAGGTTATGTTTGTCGAACATTGACTTGCGACTATATTAAAAAAAAGCACTTTTAACATTTTCTGTAAATTTACTACTTTCAAAGTGCGGGTAATAGGTGAAACATAATTAGTTGTTGCATCCGTCACCTATTACCCATTTTGAAAGTAGTAAATTTACAGAAAATTGTAAAAGTGCTTTTTTTAATGTAGTAACATAACCTTATTGAATATAGTAATTTTACAAATTTTAACACAAATACAAATTGTGAATGTACAATCTCCAAAAAGATTTTTTACAATGCACGTCATTAATCAGTGAGGTAAATATTGAATTGCGGATATATTTTCTTGTTTTAGGTTATGTTTAGTGATTTTACTTTTCCCTTGATAAAAAGTTTGTTTTTAAATTAGATAAAATAAAAAATTGTTTTTATTGAATTTTTCGTATACGTTGGAAAAAACATGAATATATGTTTTGTATATATTTATAATATAAATAAAATATATATATATAAATATATTTTTTTGAATACACAGAAAATTAAAAGGCATTAAAATAAGCTGCAACACTTATTATTTTAATCCAATTTTGCTTATTTTAATTCATTTTGGTATTAAAATAAGCAAAATTGCATTAAAATAATAAGCGTTGCAGCTTATTTTAATGCCTTTTAATTTTCTGTGGTATCAACGAGTCAAAGTTAACAAGGCTTAAAGTTTGTTGACCGTGAAATTTTTCGCAGTCACAACCATGACTTTGCACTCTTTGAGATATATTGCAATTATATATATATATATGTATATATATGTATATATTTATACGAAACTGAAATATTGTGCAAAACTTGTGGCGTGGGGTAAGAAGGAAACTTGAAGGAACGGGACTGAAGAAAGACCACTTTCACATATAGCTATGTATGGTGTGTCACACAAACGCAACTTTGATTTTAATATTTCGACCATATATACTATATTCGCGTACACAAATGCTCATTAGTCAATATGCTTTTGAGACCAAAAAAAAAAAAAAATTATTTACGTCACATAAAATAACCACAAAAAGTAAATGAATGACACATAAAAAATGATTTGTTGATTTACTGTTTGCGTTAAAAAAAATATTAAATATATTAGGGAAACGAAAATAGATAATAATTTTTAGTCAAAATTTGAAATATTGCACATTAAAAACAGTATTTATTTGTTTCAAATAAATTTTATTTGGTTTAATACAATTTTAAAATTGATTTAAATAAATTTTATTTGTCCTAAATATTTTTTTTTTTATTTAAAACAAATAAAAATTTATTTTACTGAAAAATGACTAAAAATTAGTCAAAATTTTTACTAATTAAAATTTTGAGAACATAATTATTGATATGAATAATAAACAGATTAATTTTTTAGCTAAAGTGTCAGTAAATTACCTTGTTTATTTTTATTTATTTTTTTTTTTGAGAAAGTGAAAAAAAAGAAAAAAAAACGTTCACGCAGTAAACAAAGAAGGAATTTTAATAGCTTAGGAAAGAATAATGTTGCCAATTTAGAGAAGAAAGAATTTTTAGAGTTTATGTTATAAACAATATGCGATTACATTTATTTCCCATTTAAAAATTGAACGAATATAAAATTTCGTCTTTGGTGCGAGAGACAATTATTATGATTTTTCATGGACCTAAATAATATAACGCACAATAGGAAATTGTATTTTTCCAATAATAATGATAATAATAATATTATCTGCCAAACACAGGAAATGCTTTAAGAAATATGACTCAAAGGAGACAATTTTACACCATTTTATTCTAATGTTTTTTCAACTGTTTTTTTTTCATTTTCTTTTTATATTCATTTAAAATTTCTTTTCTACATCCAGAGAAATGATAATTTTGTCTTAGATAAATATTTGTTTGAAATAACAAAATTTTAGTTAAATCAACCAAATAAATGTACATTGACAAAAAATATTTATTTGAAACAAATAAATTTTTATTGTGACAAATATATCTTTTCTTTGGGTGTAACTAGTGAATTTAGTAAATGAAGTTAACTTCATTGTATAAAAATAGATTTTCTTTATTATTTTTATATTTTTTAGGGCTTTATAGAACTAAAATTTAACCACATATTTTTCCATAATAATCAAAGAAATTTTCGATTATGTAACAAAGCCGGAGCATGACTTTAGCAAAATTGGAAGTTTAATCTTTAAATTGGAATCTTCATAAGTTTTTGATTGACTTCCTGGTTATTCAACTTTACTTCTTCTGTCTTTTTGCATACATTGTATATTTTATAACCGAAAATTTTCTTTAGCAATTTTTTCATCTTCATTTCTCTTTTTCTTCTTTAATATATACTCGATTATGTAATTTCTCTTCTTCTTTAATAATAATATTGTGTAATTTTTCAATTATATATATATATATTTAACCATATAACTTCAATCAAAAAATAATCTTGACAATTTGAAAACTTTTGGCTAAAGAATATTGATTTCCTGGTTTGTTTGCCTCTCAACTTCACTTATACATATATATATATATAGTAAAAGTACAAACGCGACTTGAATAAAGATCTAATAAATAAGCATCTTCATGCTTGTATTTTAGCGCTTTCCATTGAGGAAGTCGCTCGTATAAGAATTCTCATGTGGGAAAATGAATCGTAGCTCTGAACTCATGACCTTTATTGAGGTATTTATCCACTTCCTTTGAATATATTTCTTTATATATGTTTATATACATATATTAAAGTGTTATGAAACTAGTGTTGCCGCAAGACTCGAGACTTTCGAGACGAGACGAGACAAACGGTGACAAGACCAAGACAAGACGGACCTTTTATCTCGTCTTGTTCAGTCAAGACAAGACAAGACAACAAGGGTCAAGACCAAGATTAGTTTTAAGTCTCGAAAACTGCCATTGAGCTTTAAATAGAAAAATAAAAGAAAATATCATTTGAATAAGTATAATAAATACATTATTTGTTATAAATTTTTATTCAAAAGAAAACATTTATATTTTACGCAACAAATTAAAACATTTTTTAATCGTTTATTAGAAAATAAAATTATATTAAAATGATATAAATTTGAATCTTTAAAATATTTTACGGTCTCACGTTTTTTTAAATTCGTTTTTGATTTTTTCGTTTAACGGACAAGTGAACCATGAGTTTAAACATAATAAGCTTTCAATTTTACTGTTGCTAAGCCGGTTTCTATGTTTTCGTAAAAGAAGGCCAGCCTTCGAAAACAAACGTTCAGCCGGCACACTGGTAGCACAAATGGCTAATAAATCCCTAGCCATTTTTGCCAACCGCGGGAAAGTTGATTCATTTTTTTTCCACCAAAACAATATATCCGTATTTTGAGGTTCTCGATTCAAAAGAAGGTAATGATCCAATTCTTGCTTCCATTTTGAATCGGCGTCGTATTCTTCTTCCGAACTGAATAATGCTTTCAGTGATTTGGTATAATCATCGTCATCATTAACCTCACACTGATTAAAATCTTTTTGTACTTCCGCTGTTGGTGAGTCTTCGGGCAGTTTTGAATATTTATTTTTCAAAATTTCTTTGAAATATTCATACGAATGCTTTTTCAACTCTTTGCCCCAAACAGTTTTGTCGAACCCTTTGAGTTTGTACCGCGGATCAAGGATCAACACAGCACAATAAATCCAATTTGATTTCGAATAATGTTTAATAATTTTATCACGACCTTCTTGGAAAGCATTAATTACAGTCTCATCGAATGAATTGCGATCAACTTTTGTGTCAAGTTCGTGACACAAGCGCTCGATGGCATCTAAAACGATATTGATGCCTATTACAACTGACTGCAATGTTGCGTATTTGTCTCCACTTAATGACTCGGATAACTTTTTAAAACTTTGAAGATGCACATTAAGAATAGACAGGAGTTTCCAATCTTCTTCAGTTATATGCCAACACCGTGAATCGTCGATAGATTGAATCAAAGCAGAAATCGCCTTTTTCATTTTGAGACCAGCATTAATCATATCATATGAACTATTCCACCTTGTTGATACATCGAGAGGAAAGTCAATGAGTTCTTCATCGGAAAGTTCACAGCAGTTACCGAGTTTATTCCTTAACTTTTCGGATCTTTTAATTTTCTTGCAAATGTTTCGCAATTTGCTAATTGGCGGAATATTGTCTTTCCTTTGTTCATTGAAATTTTCATCATCGGAATCATCATATTCATCATCACTTTCAGAATCGGAATTAGCTTCAGCTTCGTCTGCAGTTTCATCTGCTTTCAAATTTTTCAATATATCCTGAGCAGCTAAGTTCAAGACATGTGCAATGCAAAAAAACAGTTGCTCAAAACAATCGAATTTAATGCCTTTTTTTCTTAGCAATTTTTCAAGCTCTTTTGAAAATACAGTATTAACAGACGCATTATCAACTGTTATTCCAATTATTTTATCGAGAAGGCCTAATTTTTCCACAGATTTGTAAAAGATATCTGCTATGTCAATGCCAGCGTGACGACCATAACTTGGAACAAAATCTATAGCCATTGAGTTCATTTTCCATTCCTGATCGATGAAGTGGATTGTGATACCGTAGTAGGACTTATTTCTTATCGACGTCCATCCATCAATCGTAAATGAAAATCTGGAATCATTTGTTGTCAAAATTTCTGCAACGATGCCTCTTACTTTGTCATAAACAGTTGTAACATAACCAGACATAGCTGTACGATGTGGATATTCATAATTAGGACTGATTTGTTGAAAAAAACTTTGTGTCAGTTCATCGTCAAATATATTTAGTGGCAACATTTTCACTACTATCCAGATGACCAAAAGAAACTGAAATTCTTCTTTATCTAAAATCTGAACATATTAATTTTTATAAAAATATACTATAAAACTTTATATAGGAATTATAAATATGAAATTTTTAACTTTAGAATCAATTTTATTTTTATCATTACTCTAATGCATTACTAACCTTATTTTTAGTTTGCTGACCAAAAAAATATTCTAGATTTTTCTCAGGCTTTTTATCACATTCTTTAGGAAACATTTTACAGTAAGAATGCTCATGCTTCTGCTTCAAATGTTTTTTTATCCCTGATGTGTTAGAGTTCGACATCTTAAATTCAGCTACGGTGTTTTTTTCCTCACATAATTTACAAATGCCAATTTTTGTTTTATTTTCAAATTTAAAGCGAAAAAAATCACCATAGTGATACTTTTTTGTGGAAGCAGTGTCAACCATCGATGAATTTTCTGATGCACTTGGTGATATTTCCGAGCCTTCATTTTTGTCACTGTCATTTTGTTTTGCACTTTTAGTTATTGGAGAAGTGCTATTTTTTTCACGTTGTCGTGCTCTCTTCATTTTAAAAACGTTTTCACCTTTCTTTCAAGAATTTTAGATTATTCTACTCAATTACATACTAAAAACACGTCGTAGACAAATCGATTGCAGAAGTCAATAGGTTATGTTTACGCAGCTGATCCCGTTCAATCATTGAATATTAAGCTTACGACTGTGAATAACAGAGGACACCTTTAGTGAGCTTAGAGTTCTGAATTACCGACTCCTTTAAAATAATAAAATTCAAATTTACACAAATTTCTAAATATGTGAAAATTTATATTATTCTATTTTTCTATACAGTATCTTTAAAAAACTAAAAACTTGAAAATAACTAAATTGATAGTAAAATCATGACTAAAAGAATAACGAACGAATTTAATAAAAATGACTAATTTTATTTCCTTGAAAAAAGTCAAGACTTCAAGACGAGACGAGATTTTTCGAGTCAAGACGAGACTTTTTCGAGACAAGACTCACTCTTCGTCTTGACTTTTCAAGACGAGACAAGATGAGGAAAAATCTCGTCTTGTCTCGTCTTGCGGCAACACTATATGAAACAGAATTTTGTAAGAATTTATTGAAAAAAAAAATTTTTCTTCTTTACAAACATCTTTATATACAATTTAAAATAGATTTTAATTATTATTGTTGTACATATATATATATATATATATATATATATAGAAAACTGGATTTTATTTTCAGCCCTTGCAAATACTATAAAGATGAAAGTTTCTTTTGCAAAACTTTCTAACTTATAGTTTATATGTCTAATGGTTTCTTGATCAGGAACGTAGAAATTAAATTTTCTTACTTGAGATCAAAAATTAAAGCTCTAATAGGCAAAAAATTACATTAAAAAAAATATGTGTCAATTTTACATTCATACAGAAAAGATAGATTTGTCTCAGACCCAAATAAATATTTATAATATAATCGTTTCCATAGAAACCATTTCCATGACAACTGTTACTATAGTAACTGTTTCCATAGCAAACATTCTCATAGCAACCGTTTCCATAGCAACCATTACCATAGCAACCTTTTCCGTAGCAACTATTTCTATAGCAACTGTTTCCATAGCAACCGTTACTATAACAATTGTTATTGTAGCAACCAATTTCCATGGCAACAGTTGATACTACGGCAACAGTTAGTACTATGGCAACAGTTACTTTCTATGACAACAGTTACTATGGCAACCGTTACTTTCTATGGCAAAAGTTACTTTCTATGACAACAGTTACTATGGCAACAGTCGGCACTATGGCAACCGTTACTTTCTATGATAACAGTTACTATGGCAACAGTTACTATGGCATCAGTTACTATGGCAGAAGTTACTATGGCAACAGTTGGTACTATGGCATCAGTTACTATGGCAACAGTTACTATGGCAACAGTTGGTACTATGGCAACCGTTACTTTCTATGACAACAGTTACTATGGCAACAGTTGGTACTATGGCAACCGTTACTTTCTATGACAACAGTTAATATGGAAACAGTTGATACTATGGCAACACTTACTATAGCAACAGTTACTATGGCATCAGTTACTATAGCAATTGTTACCATAGCAACCGTTTCTATGATAACTTGAAATATTTTGAAATTAATCGTTATTTCTTTGGGCTGATACTTTTAATTTTTAATGTATTAAAAAATTGTTAAGTTAATATTTTTTTTCAAATTAAATTTTTTTGAGCAAATAATAATAAATACAGAAAGCTCGCAATGGGAAATTGTAAATTCAAAGAATTTACTTCCTGATGATATGAGATCTCGGGGAGATATTTTTGAAAAGCGCGTACATATAGAGAATCATTAAGTACAATTTCTCTTTTTTGAAATAACGAACATGCAGCCTCTCTCGTTTTGTTTCGAATCTCTCGCGCATATATGCGTATACATATATATATACGAGACTTATCTTTTACGAGTTCTCATAAAAGGCAACTTTAATGTCAAACAAGATCGTGATCTGATCGCGCAGTGAAACTGATCAACTAGCAGATTTCGCAATTTTCTTCAAGGTCGACGTTTTATTTTCCCTTTTTTTAAGCTACGGAGAGTTCTAGAATCAAATCGCGACAACATATAACTATATATATGTTTTTGTATATGTATTTAGCCGTTATAGTCACGTTCACGATTCCTTCAGAAACCGGAGACTCCACTCTCTTCTTTCTCTCTCGTCAAGTTTATTGTACCGTTTGGGATAACTGTGTGCGCGCAAACTAGACTCTCGTGATTTACGTTTTTCAAGGTTGACCAACAACGAGGAGAAACACGAAAGCTTTCAGTTTCAATGGCGCATATTATATAGGCAAACGTCGTATTATTCTTAATGGGATTTTTTTTTTTTTTTTTTTAATTATTTCGGTTTTTTTAGGTCATTCATCTCATTTTATTAAGCGTAAATAAAATTTTCATTTAAACCAAATAAAATTAATTTAAACGAAATGAAAATTTATTTGAAACAAAATAAATATTTATTTAGCTCAAATAAATTTTGTTTTTAAATAATAATTCAAATAAAAATTATTTGGTCCAAGTAAATATTTACTTAGTAATAGTCAAATAATCGATGATTTGAATCAAATAAATTGGGTACTTTAGTTGAGGATGCCATCACTAGGGGGAATATTTTAGTTGAAGACGCCACCGCTAGGTTTTGGTTTCGTTTACATGTTCGTTTTTCCTACATATACACTGAAAAATAAAATTTATTTGATTTAAATAAGTAATCGGTCACTTTATTACTAAATAAATATTTATTTAATTTATTATTTGAGTCAATTAAATGGTATTTAGTTTCAAATAAAAAAATTATTGATCAAATACAGTTTATTTGTTTATAAAAATTATTTGATCTGAATAACAATTATTTTCTTTGAATCAAATAAATAATTATTTGAATAAAATAATTTTTTTTCAATCATAATTTTAAATTGACATCAATCGTAATGCTTTTATCTTTTTTATTTCTAAAAAAAGTTTTTTTATCTGTTAAAAAAAAGTTTTTTTATCTGTTAAAAAAAAGTTGTTTTCTCAAAAAATTCCAAACAATCAAAAACGTGCAAATGCAATATTTGGTATTTTATTTTTGAAAGCAAAAATTTACGTACACTTTCGTTTATTTGTTGTTAACGAAATTTTTGCTGGCCCATTGAGAAAGACAAATTTCATATACGCACTCTTACATCAATATAATTGCTACTTATCACTTTCTCCGGGCAAGCGTGATGACTGCACACGTGCAAATTTATACTTTTATATACAATTGAAACTTCCCATATTAGTGTCTCATTGACACAGACATAATAATTTAAATATACACAATAAGTCACTAAATATATGTTTGTGTGAGTATAAAAAAATAAATTTGGTATAGAAAACACTTTCATATGACACAGATAGAATTTATTATTACAAATTATGTTTTTTAATTGTGTAACTATATCAAAAATTCTTAAAAATAATAAATATTAATTTTATTCTTATTTTCTTTTTTTTTAAATTAAAGAATAGAAAAAAAGTTTTGTTGGATAATAATTAATTCATTAAATTAAAAATTAAAAACATTGTTATAAAAAATAAAAAATTAATTTTTTTAATTGCATTTGTTTTTGGACATATTATGAAATGAAGATTGTTATCATTAGAAGTGGTTATATGATTCAAGTTGATGCTACTTTATGATACATGATATGCTCTCATATTTCATTTATTGTACAATGTATATATAGAGAAACTTTCAACTTTAATAATGTTTCCTCTTGTCTATAGTTCAATTCTAATATAAACCTCTTCTGATTCTTAATTCATTAATAAAGAAAACGTGATAGAAATTTTTCTATATATAATATTTTTTTTAAAAAAGTCATCCCAGGAGAAATGTTGTTCGTTATGATCATTAACTGGATAAAAAATGTTTAAAAGAAATTTTATTTTATATAATCTAACGTGCGTATAATGAATCTATAATTACATTAATCGGTCAGTTATTTTCAATAAATTACAAAGAATATTTGAGAAAATTTCTATATTTTTATACAATATATATATATATATATATATATAGTTAATAATGATAAATTTAAATAATATAAATATAAATAAAAAAATATATATTTATTTCTACTTTTAATTTAATTATTATCTTGAGAGTGAATTTGAAAATAAAGCGCCGCATTTATTTCCGCGCGAATGATGGTAATTTATATGTTATTACCATTATTAATTTTTTATACAATTGTTAAATAATTGTAATTCTTTTTTTTTAATATTTAAAATGAAAAATAATTACAGTGAAACCCACGTTTATCGGATTTCAAGGGACCGGAAATATTATTATATTATAAAATAAATATTTTTGATTGTAATGCGCGTTTGCAAAATCGAATTTCATTTGCGAGCGCCACGTGATCATTAGGGTTCTTTCCTTTCCCGATTGATTGTAAAAAATTTTGAAAAATGAAATTATAAAAAAATACCGACACAGAAATATACTTCACCGACTGATGGTAAAAAAATTTAAAAAATGAAAATATAAAAAATTGCCAACATAGAAATCTACCTTACCGACTGATGGTAATTATAAAAAATTCTAAGAATTTTTTTTCATCAGTCGGTAATGTAGATTTCTATGTCGGTAATTTTTTGTCATTTTTCGAAAAACTATTTTACAATCAGTCGGTAAGGTAGATTTCTATTGACATTTTTATGTTTTCATTTTTTAAAGAAATTACCATCAGTCGGTAAGGTAGATTTGTGTGTCGATAATTTTTTTACATTTTTAATTTTTTACTATCTTGTCAATTTTTTAACCATCTACAGTGAAACCCACGTATATCGTTTTTCAAGGGACCAGGAAAAATATTCTAAGCGGGTATCCGTAGGTTTTACTGTATTCGTTTTGATGCTAAATTATTATTTATCTCTTTAAAAAAAAAATAAAAAACCTTCTCCATTCAGTAGAAATTGAGAGTTTAGGTCAGATGCTTGATCCTTTAGTTTATATAATTTTATTTTTGTATAAATTAATTATATTATAGAATATTATACAATTTATAAAAAAAAAATTTGTATAAATTTTATTAAAAATTATTCATTATAGAAAATTAAATTTTTATTTTTTATTTAATTTTTTTAAAGGAAGTAAAACTGATTTTCTTCGATATATGGGAAGATGCAAATTTATATATATAAAAAAAAGTATCAAGAGTATCGTTTAAAGATACATAAAAAATATTTGAAGAAAAAAAAAATAACAGAAGCCACTTTTTTATGGAAATAAATCATTTAGAGTGTTTTCTAATACTATAAAATTCACATCATTTAGCTAAAAATGGTAAAAACATACCAAGAAAAGACTTTCAATAAGTATTTTAAACATTTTTTTTTCTTTACAACTTCCTATATACTTTATTTACAAAAGAAAGTCAGTTCAATAATTTATTATACATACTTTGTTCGTAATGGACGATTTTTTTCTATAATTAAATAATATATGAACAAAATTTGTTTTATTTTATTTTTTTTTTTAAATTAATTCAATATAAGAATTGTAAAAACTTTTTCCGTTGAGAAATGGATCGTAAAAAAATAATTATATATACAAATTAGTGATTTTAACTGATTCTTGAATATTTCCGGGATTCTCATAGAATGTTGAAGAGTCGATTATAACTTTTTGTTCCTAGATATGTACTTTTTTTTCTCGCAAGATTATATGCGGAAAATATATTTCAAAAAAAAATTAAATTAATAACAAAAAAAGAAACAATAAAATCGCGTGATCTGTGTTTTTTCATCACCTCATTATTTCCATATTTTTTCGAGCGTGACTTCTCTTTGTTGTCCTATAAGAGGCGATAATTGGCGAAAACTACCTATGGCCCTTGTTCTCTGCGCGTTTCTCATGAAAAAACACCTCAGGCTAAAAATATCTTCACTAGCTATATGTATGAACGTTAAAGATTATTTATTTGCTGACAGATTATTAGGGCACAAATTGATTCAGTGAAAGTCTTTTTCTAGCTCTAGGCAAGAAAAAATATTTTTTATTACTCCCTATAATAATAATAAAGAGTAATAATAATAAATATAAAGATTCTACTTATATAAATTATTTTTTTATTTATTTTTTATTTTTGAAAATATATTATAAATTCTAATTGTAAGAATAATTTGAATTTCATTTATTAGATAATTATTAATTGTATATAATTATTTATTATTTATATAGGTAATATTACCTACTATTTGTATAATTATTAATAATATGAATTATATTATTTATTTTATTAATTATTTAATTTCTCAATTATTAATTAATTTGTTGAGCAAATTTTTTTTTATTTATTTATTATTAATTTTATAATTATTAATTTATTCATTATTAATTAATTTATTTTTTTAATTTATTTATTTTGAATTTATTAATATTTATTTATTTACTATTTATTTATTTATTACTTTTGCAATAATTATAACTTCTCATGAAATAACTTCTTATTAAATTAATAAAAATTAGTTTACTAATTTTTAGTAAAAATTTCTAATTGCTAGTAATTTTTTTACTACAAATTTTTAGTAAAAAAATATTACTAAATCAAATAGTAATATTTTACTAAAAAAAATAGTGAAAATTTCTACTAATTCTTAGTTATTTGTTACTAAAACTTAAGTTAAAAAAAAATATGACTAAATTTAATAGTAATATTTTACTAAAAATTAGTGGAAATTTTTACTAAATTGAGAAATTATTAATTAATAGCAAATAAAAAATTTTAATTAGTAGTAAATATAAATTATTAATTAGTAATTAATAGAAATTATAAATTAACTAGCAAAATTAAACGCGCGCCAAATTGAGTATTTAATTGTTTGTTATAAAGAAATTAAAGATTAATATTATCAATAATAATTTAATTTATTTGAATATTATTACATATTAAATGATAATAATGAAAATTATATGTTTACAGGCCTCGGATTATACGACTTTTTCCGACTTTTTTCAAAACCACGACTTTTATCGACTTATTTTAATAAAATGCGACATTTTTTTTTACATTTGAAAAGAAAATGTAAATAAAATACATTTTTTTAGTATAAAATGTAGATCTTCTTCAGATCTTCTTCAATTCAATTATTTAACAAATTTTTAACTAAAATGATTCTTCACTAAATTAATTATTTTTAATAATTTTAATGAAATACATCACAAATTCAATTATATCAAAATTATTTTTCAATTAAAATTTTTATGAAATTTAACAATTGTTTATAATTTAAAAAAAAAATATCACAATAAAATTGAATTATTTTTTAAAAATTTCAATTCAAAATAAACTAAAATTCAATTATTACCCGAAATTTTAATTCAAAATCAATTAAAAATCCAATAATTATCAAAAATTTTCAATTTAAAATTTAATTATTTACCAAGTTTTCAATTTAAAATGAAATAAAATTCAATTATTTTCTAAAATTTCTATTCAAAATTAATTATCCAAATTTTCAATCAAAAATGAACTTAAATTAAATTATTATCCAAAATTTCAATTAAAATTCAATTATTTCCCAAAATTTTCAATTCAAAATGAACTGAAATTCAATTATTTACCAAATTTAAAATCAAATAAAATTTCATTATTCTCAAAAATTTGAATTCAAAATTAATTGAATTTTCAATAATTTGAATTTAAAAGCATCTAAAATTTAATTATTTCTAAAATTTTCCATCGAAAATTTTTTGAAATTTATTAATTTCTATTATAACTCTAAGGAAATTCAATTATTTTTAACTATTTTAATAATATTCTTTTAAATTTCAAATATCTGAAACCATTTTTCAATTAAAAATGATTTTCAAATTATTGTATTTTGTCCGCATTTTCTAATAAATTTTTAGTGAAATCATCTAAAATTTTAATTAAAAATCACTTAAAGTTTCAATTAATTTCAAAAATCTCAAATTTAAATCTTTGAAAATTCAATTAAATTTAAAAAATGTTTTCCAAAAATTGTTTGATAAATTATTTTTAGTTCTGTAAAATTTAATAATTGTTTGAAAATTAACAATATCTTTTGAAATTTAATTATTTCTAAAAATTTCAACTTTAACCCTTCGAAAAGGATTATTATTAAAAAAAAATTTTTATTTAAAAATCTGTAAAATATTTTTGTTAAAATAAAAAACAAATCCACTTTTTTTGGAATATAAATCGACTAAAACGACTTTTTGTGTCTTTAAGTTGATTCGAGGCCTGTGTTTTTATAATTAATATTTAATAGGTATTCGTTGGTCCCTGGTACCTTAAAAATTAATTTTGAAAAATAAATTTTATTCAAATTACTATCTTGTACGAAATTTCCTGGCGCATCTTTTTTCTCATCATAAATTTGTTGTATTTGTATACAATTTTTGAATGAATATACAACTTTAAAAAAAATTTCGTTGGTAAACGTTGTGTACTTCAGCTTCGTGAATTGAATTTTCGAATTTGGAATTTTAAAGAAACTTATTCCGAAATTTGGAAACACAATTATACAACTTTGGCAAAAATGAGAAAAAGAATTGTCATAATATGACACGTCATAAGATTACTATTCAAAAAAAAAACGTGAAATCAAAAAATGCCAATTTCAAGTTAGGACAAGAAGGACAGACCAAGCATTTTATTATTATATAAATAATTGTATATAATTATTAATTAATTTTATACTATTATTAATTATTGTATAATTATTAATAATTTGAATTAGGTATATTTTTATTATATTATTATTTATGTAAATCCTTAAATTATAGGCGCCAAGATTATATTATTCTTAAATTTAGAATATTTTTTTTCGATTTATACTCTTTTTTACGAGGAATAACTTTCCAGAAAGAAATTCGCGAACATATAATATATTGACCTCATCTCTTCAAAAATTTGATAAGAACTCAAATATTAATATGACCGCACTTTCTCAAATATTTATGATCCATAAACCAGAGGGAAACGTTTAAAGATTAATTTAAAAAAAAAAAAAAAAAAAAAAAACACATACAAAAACTTGAATTTTCTGTGAAATAATTTTTCGACATAAAAAGTAGTTTAATTAAAGCTATAATAATTTTTTTTTAAATATTTATCTACATTTTGTAAATATTGAAAGTTGAAATATCTAACCGTGAAAATCTGTTTCTCTTAAAGTATATAAAATTATAATGTTTTTATAGAATTAAATTATTTTGATATTTGGACTCAAATTTTTTTTTTTAGATTAACATAATTTTTTGGTTATTACACCCAGAGAAATTATTTATTCAAACCAAATATAATATATTTGAATTAATTAAATGTGCCAACTAGTCAATTTATTTGACGTAAATAAAAATTTTATTTATGGCAAATAAAATTTTTATTTAAATCAAATAAAATTTATTTGCAACAAATAAATAATTATTTACAACAAATAAATATTTATTTGGCTCTGAGACAAATATATTTTTTCTCCGGGTGTACAAATAAAATTTTTTTTATTTCAACCAATATTTGGTTGTTTCAAACAAATTTTTTTTTTTTTTTGACTTAAAAAAGTTGCTTGTTGAAAATTATAATATTTACTGAAAATATTTACAATTGTTGGTAATTAAAAAAAAAAATAATATGAGATTCTAAAAATCATTGTAATAATTAACAACAAAATTTTTTTCTTTTGGAAATTACGGAGTAAAAATTAAATTATTCTCCTTGAAGTAAAGGGATTCTGCACGCTTTTAAAAATTATTGGAGCGCGAAACGAAAATTTTAATTTGTAAATGTAAGCCGAAACCGCGCAAAGTGTTTTCAAAGAAGAAAGTAAATTCACCGCTCGGGTCTGATCGAGAAAAAAATTTCATATAAGCAATTATTTCGAGAGTTTAATAAATTTAATGAAAATCCATTTTTTCTTTGAAAATATATATAGAGGAAAATTCATTTTTATTTCAACTATTATAATAATAATAAACTGATTTGAATTAATCAAAATCGAATTTTATGCACTGAAAAAAATTATTTGTTTAATTATTTTAATTAAATAGTATTTTTTTTTAATACAGAAATTATTGGTTTACAATTTATTTAATTGAATAAAAAATTATTTGATTCAAGTAATTATTTATTTGACAATAGGTATCAAGTAGTTTTTTATTTAAATATAATAAATTTTTTTTTTTCATTGTGGAATAAAAAAATTTTCATTTGTTTTAATATTCATGACATGTGTAGATATTATTTAGTAGCTTCTATACTTAATGTAAACTATTACTTTCTTAACGTGCATTTTATGATTGCAACAAAATATTAACTACGACATGAATTATTCATGAGGCAATATTTGCAGGAGTTGATTTATCTGTTTGAGCTGGGAAAATAGGGAATTTAAGTTTCAATTAGAAATATGTTAAATGAAAGACGAGCATTATTTGAATTTTTATTAAATATTTAAAAAAAAATAATTTTTTTTTGTATCTTTAATCTTTATTTACAAATCTAATATTTGACTTTTTACTGTCATGAACATGTTTTAAGTCTGAAGAGGAAGAAAATTTTGTTTAAACCAAATATATCGATTTTATTTGTATTAACACAATTTTTTCGGTTATTTTAAACATTTTTTTTTATTCAAATAAATATTGGTTTGATTCAAACGAACATTTATTTGATTCGAACAAACATTTATATGATTAAAAAAAAACATTTATTTGATTCAAACAAACATTTATTTGATTTAAATAAACGATTGGTTTATTTTAAATAAATTTTTCGAATGAAGAAAGAATTTTATTGAACCAAATAAACGTTTGGTTATTCACCAAATTATTTAATTCAAATAAATATTTATTTGATAATACAATCGATATTATATTATCAAATAAATTTTTTTTCAGTATACATTTGATTCAACTAAAAATTTGGTTGTTTTAAACAAATTTTTTTCTGAGCCGATCGTTTTTTTAAAAAAGAATTTTTCCAATTTGTTTCTGATTTTACAAAGCTTTTTATTAAATTTTAGAATTATTTTAATATTTTTTTTTTTTTAAATTGAAATCAATTTTTAAAACTCAATTATTTTATTTAGACATTTAATAAAAAGTAATTTATTATTTTTTTTTTATATTAAAATGTTTTCGGTCATTTAGATTAAAAAAAAACTCAATTTTGATTTGTAACATTGCGAAAAAAAAATTAGAAAGCATAATTTCAACTTTCAAAAATTCGTTCAAAGTCTAATGCGATTTCAAATCAAAATTTATATGCATAAGTTTGACAGTTTAAAATTTTTGCATATATAAAAAAAAAAATATTAATATTACATAATTGCAAAAAAAAAAAAAAAAAATTCGCGGTAATTGTAATAATAAATATTTACATTAAAAAAATAAATAATTAAAAAATAATAATAAAAAAATATATAAAAAATATTTTATAAAAAAAATATCATTTTTTATTGGAAAAAATCATTTTCTATCAGGATATCGAATTTTTTTTTTTTAAAAGCACACTAACCCAAATACGGGCACTTTCTCGTAAAATACAAATAAAGATCCTAATTTTCAAACAATTTCAGAGCTACAGGAAATTTGGTTGTTTCTTTCGACTTTCTCGTTCAATACAGTAGTATATGGAATAATCAAATTTTTACGATCGATATTTTTTCATAAAATATATCGAATACAGATTTTTATTATCCCGAGGAAGTGTTTATTTTATATATATATATATATATATATGAAAATCCATATCTCGAGCAAAGGATTTTTTTTTAAACCGCATGCAATTTGGTGTGTGTATATGTTTTTTTCGAAAAGTGTATCACTATCAAAATTTCATTCACGTCTTTTCTCTTTTGGCCGGAGAGAACAAAAATTTGTTCCTTTCTCTTTCTATATACGCATACTATAGAATATAATATATATCTGCGAAATGGGAGTATAACCTTGCTATGTAACCTTGTCTTTTATATATAATACTAACACCAGACCAAAAGAAAAAAAGAAAAAAAAAAAAAAAAAAAAGTGACGGAATGAATATATAGTAACTTTTGACGTGTGTCTTTCATATTCTCGATCACTTTCTCCGTTTAGTTGCGTTGGTCAGATCAACAAACAAAACTATTCATATATTACATATGCATTAATTTAGGAAGTCGGATATAATAATGATAATTATATATTTATATGATTTTTAAACATATGCCTCGGGTAACATCTGATTTAATTTTTTTTTTATTGGAGTTAAAAATCATTTTAAAATCGTTTAATAAAGAGAATTTTTCTAAGAGATTTTTTTTACACTGAAAAAAAATTTATTTGATTTAAATATACACGGTTATTTGAATTAAATAAATTGTTTTTGAACCAATAATTTCTGTATTTGAAACAAATACTATTTAATTGACTCAAATAATAAATTAAATAAATATTTATTTAGTAATAAAGTGACCGATTATTTATTTAAATCAAATAAATTTTATTTTTCAATGTATATATATATAGGAAAAACGAACATATAAACGAAAACAAAACCTAGCGGTGGCGTCTTTAACTAAAACCGTCCCCCTAGTGATGGCGTCCTCAACTAAAGTACCCAATTTATTTGATTCAAATCATCGATTATTTTACTATTATCAAGTAGGTATTTACGTGAACCAAATAATTTTTACTTGAATTAAATAAATTACATTTGTACCAATAATTATTCTATTTGAAACAAATGCCATTTAATTGACTCAAATAATAAATTAAATAAATATTTATTTAGTAATAAAGTGACCGATTACTTATTTGAATCAAATTTTATTTTTCAGTGTATATGTAGGAAAAACGAACATGTAAACGAAAAAAAAACCTAGCGGTGGCGTCTTCAACTAAAACCGTCCCCCTAGTGATGGCGTCCTCAACCCAATTTATTTGATTCAAATCATCGATAATTTGACTATTATAACAAGTAAATATTTACTTGAACCAAATAATTTTTATTTAAATTAAATAAATTATACCAATAATTTTTCTATTTGAAACAAATAACATTTAATTGACTCAATAATTATTTGATACAAAAAATTATTTATTTGATAATAAAGTAACCAATTATTTGAATAAACTTAATTTTTGTTGAATCGAAATAATATATTTATTGCTTCAAAACTTTTGGTTGAATCACCAGAAAATTAATTTGGTCAATCAAAATTTTTTATCCGTTTGAAAAATTAATTGAAACCAAATGTTATAAGATCAAAAAAAAATATATTTATTTGAAATAACAAAAAAAAAAATATGTTAATACAAAAAAAATGGTATATTTACTTTACTTAATTATTTAATTTCTTGATTTGTTAAGAAAAATTATTTTAATAAAATTTATTTATTATTGATTTATTCATTAATAATTTTATTTAATTAATTCAACTTAATTACGTTAATAAAAATTTTCATTAATTTTTTTTAGTCATTTTCCACTATAAAATTTTAAGTAAAAAAAAAATATTACTAAATCAAATAGTAATATTTAAAAAAAAATTAGTGTAAATTTCTACTAATTAGTGAACGAAATATTATGTACAAATTTTAGAAAGGATTTATTACTTTATACAGTTAACCAAATTTTTGGCTGAATAAATAAAAGAATGTTTATTTGGCAGAATGAAATTTTTTCTTCATTCGAAAAAAATTATTATAAAATAAACCAAACGTTTATTTAGATAAAATCAATTTTTTATTTGAATCAATCAAAATATTTATTTGAATCAAGGAAATATTTATTTCAATCAAGAAAATACACGCAGAGAAATGATTTATTTGAACCAAATAAAATATATTTGAGTTAAATAAACGTATATTTGTCTCAGAGCCTACTAACTTATTTATTTGGCGTAAATAAAAGTTTTATTTGTCACAAATAAATTTTTCTTTGTCTCAAATAAATTTTTTATTTCAATGAAATAAAATATATTTGCAACAAATAAATGAGTTAGTAGGCTCGGAGACAAATATACCATTTCTCTGAGTGTATTTATTTGAATCAATCAAAATATTTATTTGTATCAATCAAAATATTTATTTGAATCAAACAAATATTTATTTGAATCAGTTAAATATATATTTGAATCAATCAAATATTTTTTTGATTTAATCAATTTTTGTTTGAATTGACTATTATTAAAATTTTTATTATTATTATTATTATTATTGTAACAATAATTTTTTACTAAACAATTTTTAATTTAATGTTATTTTTATTATTGTTTTAATTATCATAATAATAATTATTAAATAATAATATTATAAATAAATAGAAGTTTAGATTTTTTTTTTTATTTTAATATCTGAAAAAATAAATTGTTTACAAGCAAAATTAAAAGAAAAAAAAACTAAAGATTCCTATAAAGAGACATGGCATTTTCTGTATATATTTATACAGGTGTGAAAGAAATGTTTAAATTGTATGTATGTGTATCAAAAAGGCATGTCCTGGACTTTCCTGAGAAGGTATTACACTTCCATACCGCTTCTTTCATGCATTCAATTTCCACCACCGATCTTTTTCAGCTCCTACCACCACCTGGCGTTGTATTTCTTTCATCCGGACATTGCACCAGGGGGAGGATACGCGCCTATATAACAACGATGTTCCACTGATTGGACGAAGTAAGCTACGTTTTCCTGCGCCTAGGGAACCCAGAGTACGCGGGCCCGACCGGGCGGCACTGCGACAATTATGAAATTTCGCCCGAGATGCGCGGTTAGTTGAGAAAAAAAAAAAAAAAAAAAAAATTACCGGAAAACAAATTTTTTTTTGAAAATTTTTTTTTAATTTTTAATTTATCACGCGCGTAAATATTTAAATAATTTTTTTAAGTGCCGATGGATTTCTTCTATTTTATTCTTTTTTTTTCAAACTCTAAATTCTAATTAGTGAATTTATTTTGGACTAATTTCAATCAGTGACTGATTTTTCATCTTTTCAAATAAATTGTGGTAAAAGCTAATCATTAATTAAATATTTGACTAAGTAATAAAATTTTAATTAAATATTAGTAAAATTTGTAATTAATTAGTAAAATTTTAATTAATTATTTATAAAATTTTAATTAATTATTTGTAAAATTTTAGTTAAACATTAGTAAAATTTTAATTTATTATTGATAATCAAATTTTAATGAACTATTTTTCCAATTTTAATTAAATATTAGTAACATTTTTTAGCTGATTTTTTTTTAGTAAAATTTAGTAATATTTAAAATAATTTAAATTTATTTGAAAATTTTTTTTAAACTCTCAATAATTATTGGTGGAATTTTAATTAATTATTTTGATAAACATTTTTAGCTAATAGTAAAATTTTTCTGATTTATTATTATTTTTTTTAGCTAATAAATTATTAGCAAAATTGTAATTAATAATTAGTGAAATTTTATCTAATTATTAGTCACTTTTAAATAATTAATTAATTAATTTTTAAATAATAATTAGTTACAGTGAAAAAAAAAATTTATTTGATTTAAATAGTCGCTTACTTGACTATTATCAAATATTTACTTGAATCAAATAATTTTTGAAACCAAATAATTGAATTAAATAAACTGTATTTGAACCAATATTTTCTTTATATGAAGCAAATACAGTTTACTTAATTTAAATAAAAATTATTTGATACAAGTAAATAATTATTTGATACAAGTAAATAATTATTTGATACAAGTAAATAATTATTTGATACAAGTGAATATTTATTTGATACAAGTAAATATTTATTTAATACAAGTAAATATTTATTTGATACAAGTCAAGTAACCGATTATTTGAATCAAGTAAATTTTTTTTCATTGTAATTTTTATTGCAATAATTAGTAAATTTTCAACTAATTATTAGTTAATTTTTAACTAATTAACAATTAATTTACAACTAATTATTAATTCAATATTTTAATGAAAGTTGAAAAAAATTAGTCACAAGATTGTTGGTAAATAAAATTCTTCAAAAAAAAATTAATAAATATATAATAAAAAAAACAATAAAAAAATTATTAACAAATGAAAATAATACAAAAATAAAATAGTATTGTTAACGTAAAATTCGACAAAAAAAATTTGCATTCGCGAAAAAAATAGTTATATATATATATAGTTGAAAATAATTCTTTTCCATTGAGGAATTTGAAATGTCACGTTTTTAAACGCGATATATCGTGAGAGATATCTATAGCGAGCGATGAAAGTGATTTCTTTAAAAAAAGAGCAGAGATCTTGATCTTGAAAAAGTGGCGCGCGAACATAAATAAATATATATATATATATATATATATATGTATATAAAATTCCGTTACAAAAAAATGTTATTTTCGCGTCAATGTCATTTAATTATTTCATTCATTTCTTTTTTTTTTTTAAATCTCTTTATTAATCATCGCAACTGTTCGCAGGTTGTGGTAGTGGTGCTACTGCAAGCCGTCCTTGTGGCGAGTAAGGCACTGGACCAAACACAGCTACAAACACAAGCACAGCAACAAATTCAGTGAGTTTGTTTTTGTTATGATTTAATAAAAAAAAATTGTTGCAATTTTTTTTTTATTAATTAATTATTCAATTATTAATTTAATTATTAAAACTTAAGCAGTTAATTAGAAACAAATTCTTTTTTTATTTATTTCTTATTAATTTATTTAATATTAATTAATTTATAATTTATTTATAATTTATTTATTATTAATTTTTTCATTATTAATTTATTTATAATTTATTTATTATTATATTATTTTTCTATTATTAATTTATTTATTAGTTATGCAATAATTAACTACTCTCTAAATCTGAATTAGTAAAAATGTTTACTAATTTGAATAAGTGACTCACTTTTTGCTTTAGAATTAGTTAAATTTTACTAATTGTTAGTAAAAGTTACTAATAATTAGTAAAATTTCACTAATTCAAAAGCAATTCACTAATTCAAATTAGTTACAATTTTTACTAATTCAGATTTAGAGAGAATCAAAAAGTAATATTTTACTTAAAATTAGTAAAAAAAATTCTAATCTTTATTCATTTTTCACTAAATTTTAATTTTAAAAAATCTTACTCAAAAAGTAATATTTTACTAAAAGTTAGTGAAAGTTTCTACTAATTTGAGAAATTATTAATTAGTAGTTAATAGAAATTATGAATTAGTAATTAATAATAATAATTGATAATAATTTAATAATAATAATTATTATTATTAATTAGTAGGTAGTTAATAATTATTATTAATTAGTAGCAAATTGAAATTATTAAATAGTAATTAATAAATATTATAAATATTAATAAACAATTTTTTTGTTTAACTCTAAATTCTAATTAAAAAATATATTTTGGACTAATTGCATTCAGTGACTGATTTTTCATCTATTGAAATAAATATTGTTGTAAAATTTAGCTAATGATTAATTCAATTTTTTTGATAATTATTAATAAAAAATTAAAATTAAATTTTAGTGAAATTTTAATTAATCATATTGATAACAATTTTTAGCAAAAAACCTAATTATGATTTAGTAATTAATAGTAATTATAATAAGTAGTTAATAGAAATTATTAATTAGTAGCAAATAAAAATGATTAATTAGTTGTTTAATATAATATTAATATTATGAATATTAATAAATAATTACTAATCAATAATATTAGTTATTAATTTTCAATTAATATTATTTATTTATAAATTTCTGATTATTACCTGTTTATTAATTAATTTAATTAATAATTATTAATAAATAATCATTTTTTGACCCTATTGAAATTCGCAGTTGTGATTAATATTTTAGTTATTAATTAATAAAATCTATTTTGAATAGAAAAAAAAATTAATAATAATTTAATAATTATTTTATTATATAATTATATTTATTTTATATAATTTATATAATTGGCTATGCCCGTATATTTTTCAAGAAATAAATAATTACTAAATCATTTAACATGATGTTTTAATTATTTTTTAATAATAATTAATTAAAAAATTTGTTTTCTCCAGATATGGTACCGTGGCACAAAAACGATGGGATGGAGGACCAAGTGGACTCGGAGGAGACTCAAGTGGACATGGAGGCGGAGATTTTGGCGGGGGTGGTGATTTAGGAGGTCACGGAGGTGGAGGCGGTGGTTACGGTGGCGGAGGTGGCGATTTAGGAGGTCACGGAGGTGGAGGCGGTGGTTACGGAGGCGGAGGTGGCGATTTAGGAGGTCACGGAGGTGGAGGCGGCGGTGGTGGTTACGGAGGAGGAGGAGGAGGCGATTTTGGTGGTCACGGAGGTGGAGGAGGAGGAGGTGGATACGATCTCGGTGGTCACGGCGGAGGTGGAGGCGGCGATTTCGGAGGCCATGGAGGAGGCGGAGGTGACTTCGGAGGTTACGGTGGTGGAGGCGGCGATGGAGGTGGACACGGAGGTGGTCATGGAGGCGATTTAGGAGGAGGCGGAGGTTACGGAGGTGGAGGCGGAGGAGGAGGCGGTGGTGGTGGTGATCACGACTCCGGCTACTGGAAGAAGAAACTAATTTGGAAACCAGGTTGGAAAAAAATTTGGAAACCAGTGCAAAAGCAAATATGGAAACCGGCGTGGAAAAAAATTTGGAAACCAGTTTGGGAGCCAACGAAGAAAGCTGTTTGGAAGGAAATACAGGTACCAGCCTCAAAGAAAATATGGAAACCAGTTTGGAAGGAAATTCAGGTACCGGCGTGGAAGGAAATAAAAGTCCCTGCCTGGAAGAAAATATGGAAACCAGTTTGGATACCAATTAAGGTGCCTGCTTGGAAGGAGATTCAAGTGCCTGATTGGAAAAAGGTTTACAAGCCAATTTGGAAGGAGATAAAAGTCTCGGCTTGGAAGGAAATACAAGTACCGGCATGGAAAAAGATTTGGATACCCGAATGGGTTAAGGTTGGCATACCCGGTCCACATAAATTGGGAACCGATCATCATGGTTGGATGTACACGAGTCATGATCTTTGGAAGAAGAAATTGATTTGGAAACCATTGTGGAAGAAATATTGGAAGACAGCGAAGAAGCAGGTTTGGATTCCGGATAAGAAATTGGAGTGGAAGGAAGAGTGGAAGCAAATTTGGAAGCCGGGGAAGAAACAAATTTGGGTTGATGATAAGAAATTAATTTGGAAGGAGGATTGGAAGCAAATTTGGAAGCCAGGGAAGAAGCAAATTTGGGTGTCGGATAAGAAACTCGAGTGGAAGGAGGCGTGGAAGCAAGTTTGGAAGACGGAGAAAAAATTGGAGTGGATTCCGGATAAAAAATTAACGTGGAAAGAGGCGTGGAAGGAGATTCAGGTTCCGGCTTGGAAGGAAATTTGGGTGCCAGATTGGAAGAAGATTTGGAAACCAGTTTGGATATCGGAATGGTTCCCGAATGAGGATCATCATCATCATAAATCGTCAGGTTGGGAGGATCGTAAAGACACGCAGAGTCAAGATACACAATTGGTGCCGTCAACATTGCAGGCAATTGAGAAACAAAAAACAATTCAAATTCCCCAAGTGACGACAAACGAGAATCAAATTCGATGGGATAGATCGGCTCAAGTTCAGGGACAAGGGCAATTGCTTTCAATTACACAAGATTTGAAACCACCGCCTTTACCAACAAATGAAAAAGTTGTCGAGATTGCAAATTTTCAGGATTTCTCGAAACCCTAGAGAGAGAGAGAATAGAAAGTATTTTAGTCCCTTGTGAGAAAATCTTGTACAAAAAAAATTTTTTTTTGTGAAGAAAATAATTTGTTGTAACATAAGCCACTGTACATATTAATTGTTAAGGCCTCTTAAGACGTATGAAGTAAGATTACTTATTTGAGCACTCTTTACTTGACTGAATGATTTATTATTATTATTATTTTTATTTTTACTTTCACGGGATCTAATTGTGTCCTTTGGAAAAAATTTTTTTGCGTTGAACGTTAATTGCTTTATTTGATCGAATTTGTATTTTTTATACACACGTTGTTGTTGTCTTTCTATTGTTATAATGAATTCCGTTACGAATAAAGATAATTCATATTTTGTTAATTCTGAATTTTTTATTTTTTCCTCTCTTTTTTGGTATTTCCTTTTTCTTTTCATTGAAATTCTTTCGTGCTCCTTTTTTTTCAAATAATAATTATTTTTTAATTTTGAAGTTATTAGTTTCTTTTATTTTTTTGGTTTTGTCTGTTTTAAATTTTTTTTTTTTTTTTTTTTTTGGGTTTTATTTTTAAATAAGTGTTCCTTGTTCGTGTTGCTCGTTGAATCTCTATATCGCAGTTAATTAGCAATTACTCGTGATGCAACGAGACGAGGGTTTGAAAAAAAGAAAAAAAAAAAAAAGTCGCACAACACGTGACTTGGGAACCTGGGGAGAAAGTCAAGATTTCCTTATAGCATAAAGGAAATGATATGCTGAAGCTTGACCATGGTGAAAGTATTCACGTGGCACCCACACTAAATATAAACTGTATGGAATAGAACATTTGCGAATTAATAATCAAAGATTGCTTCTGGCCGCAAATGAGCCTTTTTAAATATAATAAGTACATACAAAATATATATAATGGACGTTACACTTGATTTTCCAGACGTGACTGGACAATTTCATATAAATACGTGACGTCTTACATATTATATCTTCAATCATCATCATTATCATCAAGAGCATCATTATCTTCATTTACCATCATCATTACCTTCATTAACGTCAATTTTTTTTTAAATATCTCATCATTATTCCCGAATAAATTTATATAAAATTTCACTTTTATATTATTTGAGAGAGAAAAAAATTGCAAATTTTTTTTTTCGATTTGTATTTTTTCAAATGGAGTTTTTTTTTTATTTAGAGATTTTTTGTGCAAAGAATTTTTGGAGTGGAATTTTGTAGGATTTAAATTTTTTCAAATTTTCATTTTTCCCTTTGTATCAATTAATTAAATTAATTTGATAATTTCATTAATCGGAGTATTTTTTTTGGATTTTTCCAATTTTCGTTTTTTTCTGATTTTTTCAAGTTGAATTTTCTCGATTGGCTCCTACTCAAATTTTTGTTTTTTTTTCTCTTTTTCCAATTTTGTATCGATTAATTAATTTGATAATTTCATTAATCGGAGTATTTTTTTTTTGATTTTTCCAATTTTCGTTTTTTTTCTTCTATTTTTTCGAGTTGAATTTTCTCGATTGGCTCCTACTCAAATTTTTGTTTTTTTTTCTCTTTTTCCAATTTTGTATCGATTAATTAATTTGATAATTTTATTAATCGGAGTATTTTTTTTGTGAATTTTTCCAATTTTCGTTTTTTTTTGTTTTTCCAATTTTTTTCAAGTTGACTTTTTCTTGATTAAATTTGCATCGATTGAAATTTCGATTTTGTCAATTGAAATTTCCTCAAAAAATAAAAAAAATAATTACAGTGAAAATAGTTTTATTATTATTTTGTTCATGTCAACTTCCTGTCCTGTTTGAAAAAAAAATACTTGAAGAGAAAGAGTTGTTTCCGCATTACATATGTGGCAAAATAGCATTTCCTTAAGTATACTTATTATATACGAGTGTAAAACTAATAAAAAACAAAAGTGGAAAAAAAATTTTTTTTTCTCCGCTTTGAAAATATTTTATAATCTAATAATAGCTAGGGAAAAGGTAAAACAAATAATTGATGATAGTTTATTATAATAAAGTTCAATAATAATTTTGATATAGCATTATTTTACTAATAATATGGGAATTTACTTTCTCACGCACTTTTTATATTTATTTTTTTGCGATATCAGAATGACTTTTTTTTCCTATATATATATATATATATATATATATATATATATATATATATATATATATATATTGATGTTAATTGAAGGCTTCGTTCATGTGCATTGAATTTCTGAGCATAATTGCTTCGGAGAAAACCAACTTGAAGATTTTATGAACGCAAAGATGCTCATCGTGAAGTAAACTCGTACCCAGGAAGTGTCACGTGTGAAATATTTTCACTTTCCATAGGGAACATCCGTAACATTTATCGTACGAGATTTTAATAATAAAAAAAAAACGATTCCTAAAATCAATTTTTTTCAAAAATAATATTTGCATCGAAAAATTAAAAAAAAAATTTGTTTAAAAAATGTCAATACGAAAAAATTTAATAAAAATTTGTTATTTTCGTTCGAGATAAAGAGAAAGAAAGAGAGAGAGAGAGAGAGAGATTTTCATTATATAATAATGTATTTAATCGTCGTAATTATCAAGAACGGGAATGAAAGCGAATAATTGCTATTTTATAAGTGTAACTGTTAAATAATTGGCTTCGAAGAATATTTTAATATTTAATACACAAATTGTTCTGTAAAAAAAATTTTCTCCTCTAAAAAAATTTTTTTTTTCAAAAATACTTTTTTTCAAATATTAAAAATACAAATCTCTTTTTTCGTATTAGGAAAAATTTTTCGTTTAAAATTTATAGAATCAAAAAGAAAAATGCAAAAATATTTTTTTTTTTTGACGCAGGTTTATTTAATAATATATGTGAAATCAACAGAAAGAGAGAAAGAGAGAGAGAGAGAGAGAGAGAGAGAGAGATTCGAAAAACATATATAAATATTATAAACTGAAAATGGTTCAGTGGAGAAAAAGACGTGTCCTAACACAAAAAGATATTTTTGTCGAAGGCCATGGGTGACACGACGATAAAAATCTTTTGGAAAAAAAAAAGGAAAATGTAAATCATTTTTGTTCCGCTCTATATAAAGTAAACGACGACATATGCTCAGCATCAGTGCATCATCTGAAGATGATCATAACAGTTATTTCGTTTCTTCTAATATTTTTCGGTTTGTGTTGCGTCTATGATTGCGTGAAACCTAACAACTTTCCACCTGGTGTGTATTTAATATTAAAAAAAAAAAAAAATGAAAAAAAAATCGTGCTTCGAATTGTAAAAAAAAAAAATAATTGATAATCAAATTTAAATGCTCCAGATCTGAGTATAATAAATTATTCATTATAAGAATATTAAAAATTGTTAAGCGCAACGAAAAAGAAAAAGTATTACACACGATTGCATGAAAGCTATTATTAATATTAGAATAATAATTTATTATTATTATTGTACTATTATTATTATATTATATTATTTTTGTTTTATTATTTGTATTTTTCTATTTTTTTTATTTGTTTTTATTTTTTTTTTAATTATAAATTTTGTGTTTGGTGAAATAATAATTGATTTTATAAAAAAATTATTAGGACCAAAATGGCTGCCTTTGTTGGGATGTTTTCTAAAATTTCGGGAAATTCGTCAAAAAACTGGATACAATCATTTAGCATTTCAAGAGCTCGCGAATCATTATGGACCTGTTCTTGGAATGAAGTTCGGAAAACAGAAATTTGTTATTATATCGACTCATGATCTTGTTAAGAAAGTGCTGCTTCAAGAAGACTTCAATGGACGACCCGATGGCTTTTTTTATAGACTTCGCGCATGTGGCGAGAGAAAAGGTAAACTAAAAATAATATTAAATATAATTACAATATATTATAAGGAATATTTTTCTGAAAATATTTTTTTTTCCTCAAAAAATTATTATAATTGCTTCTTTTTTTTTTTTTTTGAAAAAAAATTGTAATATTTTATTAAATATTTTAAATTGTAAAAAAAAATTGTAAAAAATATATAAAAATGTAAAATATAGAATATAAAATATAGAATTTAAAATATAAAATTTAAAATATAAATATAAAAATAGAAAATAGAAAATAGAAAATAGAAATATAAAAATTGAAATAGAAATATAAAAATTGAAATAGAAATATAAAAATTGAAATAGAAAATAGAAATATAAAAATTGAAATATAAAATATAAAATATAAAATAGAAATATGAAAAATAAAAATTATAAAATATAAAAATGAAAAATTGGACTTAGGAGTTTTGTTCACTGATGGCAGTACATGGTCGCAGCATAGAAGATTCACGATGAAACATTTGAAAACATTTGGCCTGGGACAGATGACAATGGAAAGCTATTTAATATTCGAAGCTCAAAATCTTGTGGAAAATCTTAAGCATCGAATGACAAATGGTCCGGTGGCAATGCATCGTGCCTTTGACATTGCTGTTCTCAATTCTCTTTGGACAATGTTCGCTGGACATCGATTCGATTACCAGGATCAGAAACTGCATAATATTTTAGAAGTTGTACATAAATCATTCAGGTATGAGAAAACTCATTATTCTATCTCGGAATTTTTTTTTTTCTTTATTATTATTATTTACTTATTTTTATTTTTTTTTTTGTTGAGAAAATAGGAATAAAAATAAAAAAATCAGAAAATTATTTTATTAAAATTAATAGTAAATTAAATTAATTCAATTAAATGGAAAATATTTTTTCGAAAATAGTGAATAAATGGAAAATAATTGCATATAAATATCGAATTTGCAGATTGACTGACACATTGGGTGGAATTGTGTCCCACATGCCGTTTCTTCGTTTCGTAATTCCAGAACTTTCAGGATATAAGGAACTGAGCACGAATATAAAAAAATTGTGGGAATTCATTGGATATGAAATTGATTCACATGAAAAAGATCTCATGAGTGATGTGCCCAAGGATCTTATTGATGCATTTCTCTTGCAGATAAGAAGTCAAAAGGATTCTGATCAGCAGCACGATTCGATATTTAATAGTACGATAGAAAAAAAAATTTGGATATTTATACTATAATTAATTAAAACTAAATATTATCCTATACTGATTTTTATCAATATTTTAGGATTATTATTTTTTTATTATTATTTCTATTATTATTATTTTAATTTTTTTTATTATTTTTTTTTTTCATTGTTTAAAAATTATTTTTATTTTTCATTATAATTGTCAATTAATTTTAACTAATTATTAATAATTTCCATTTTTTTGTTTTTAGGGGAAGATTTATTGATCCTCTGTCTCGATCTTTTTTTGGCTGGATCAAAAACAACAACAGACACATTGGCAATGGTGTTTTCATTTTTGCCCCAGCATCCAGAATGGATGAAAATTCTCCAAGACGATCTAGATGAAATTGTTGGAAGAAATCGTGCGCCTCGTTTGTCCGATCGTCCTTTGTTACCACGAGTTGATGCCTTTCTTGCCGAGGTACTAATTACTAAAAAAATTACAGTAATTAAACAAAATTGCTCACAAGATCATTTTTTTTTCACGCAATTAATCTATATGGATTTTTTGCTTATTTTCCTCCATTGTTGAAAGAAAACATTTTTAAAAAAAATTATTTTTCTTTTTAAATTTCTTATATAAAAAAAAAAAAAAATCCAGACTTGGGAATTTAATTTCCAAGAATATAATTGTCTTTCACGCACGGTGAAATTTCTGATTGAGTTGAGAGTAAACGGTATAAATATATATGTGAAATTTAAGAAGCAGAGAGCGTAACAGTTTTTTTTTTTTTTTTTTTGCAGGTGCAAAGATATTTGATCTTAGCTCCTTTGGGTGTTCCTCACAGGACAATGAAGGATGTCTCATTAAATGGCTACCGAATTCCACAGGTCAGAATATCAGACAGTTATATATAAATTTATATTTACGTTATGTCTTTTCAATTTACGTTCCTGTGTGTGAAAGCCGCCACCAAGTTTTTTTTTTTTTTTCTTCTTTTCCTTATTTAATACATGACTCTCGAAACCTGCATCTTAATAAATATAAAGAATAAAATGACAATTATCGTCGCTTTCAATTGTCGGCTCTTACCGAAGACGTATTATATACAAGAATTCGGGATATGAAAGCTGAAAAGGAATTTGCTTTGTTTTTTTTTTTTCACGCAAATTATTTTCGGTATTCTTTGTTTCCTATTCTTCTGTTTTATTCTGTCTTTGTGTTTTATATTTTGTATATATTTTTAATTTTTATATTTTCTTTTTTATATTTTTATTTCTTAATTATTTAAATTTTGTATATTATTTATTTTATTTCTGACCATATATTTTTATATTTTTAATTATCTAAATTTTGTATATTATTTATTTTATTTGTGACCATATATTTTTATATTTTTATTTCTTAATTATTAATATGTTAATAATTTGTTCGTTGTCATGTATATAATAAGCGTATTTTATTACTTCTTCATTTCCCTCATGATTTTTCATTTTTATTTCCTGGTTGTAATTTAAAAAGTGTTTTAATTGACACTTTCTTGCAGTTTACATGCCTTTGTGATAGAGAGTAATTCTCACTCAATTATAATTTCTTTCAAATCAAAATTATTTAACAGTTTTTAATTTTTTTTAAATTATTATTGAAAGATTTGAATTATTTATTTACTTATTTTCAAATGAAAATGTATATCAAAAATTTTTTTACTAATCGATAAATTTTTCAGGACACAGTTGTTCTTCTTAATTTCTACAGTGTTAATCGCGATAAAAGGTATTGGGAATGTCCAGAAGAATTTCGTCCCCAACGATTTTTGGATGAAAATGGCCAATATCGGCAAAATAATGCGTCTATGCCCTTCGGATTAGGTAAAAAAAAAAAAAATTTCTTTTAAAATTCTAATTACTTTAATTAAAAGAAATTAATTTTTCGAAAAATTATAAATATTTGCAAATTATTAAAATAAAATAATAATTTTTCGTTTTTATGCTTTCAAAATTCTAATTATTATTTCAATTAAAAAAGAAACTAATTTTTCGAAAAATTATAAATATTTTTAAATTATTAAATAAAATAATTTTTTTTTGCTTTTTCAGGCAAAAGACGTTGTCTGGGAGAAACTCTAGCTCGTTCGTCTCTCTTTCTGTTCTTCACTTACGTAATACACTACTTTAATTTCGAAATTCCTTTGGAACATGGTATACCAAATTCAAATGGTTATGACGGATTTACAATCTCTCCGAAACCGTATTATCTCACACTCTCCCTCAGGTCCGACCCAAATTCATCGTCATTGCCCGAGTGAAGAAATTTTTTTTTGCAAAAAAAAAAGATAAGTACCAGAAATGTTGTTTTTTTTTTCTTTGACATCTTTATATACATATGAGAATAATAAAAAAAACAGATCTTCCCTCAAAAAAAAAAAAAGAATAAATAAAAAAAAGAGAGAGTCATACAAGTCCAAGTTTGACTTGCCCGAGTTGTCGAACAACACTTTACGAGAAAGTGAAAGAAATGAGGGGGACCATCTTTTTATATTTACGATCCAAAAGAATGAAAAGATAAACATCGTACATATGTTCGACTTTAAATATATATACTTATATATTTATTCTCAAATTCTGTCCATTTAATGTTAACATTATAATCGAAATTTAAGAAAAAAAAAATATATCTTTTATTTATATAGATTGACATGAGATAAAATATAAATTTATTCCTTTTTTTCGTTTAATTGAATATGAATAGAAATTAAATATTATTTGAAATTTAATTTAGTAATTTATTATTATTATTATTATTAATTTTTGACACCTACGAAAAATTAGGAAATTAAAAAATGTTTCGTTTTACAAAAATATGATAATAATGATAGTTGAAAATTCTATTTCCATTTTGGAAGACTAAATTAAAATTTACTGCTATTTTTATTTACAAAACAGAATTTAAAAAAAAACCGGAATTATTTCCCCTGCGTAATAATTCATTTATGTAAAATAAATGCGGAAAGAATAATTAATATTGTAATAATATCTCATTGTGCATATGTTTTATGTTAAAGAAATTATTTAGCATGAAATTGATAGTTAACAATTGTGGTAATTATGTAACGTTTGTTTCAATCGAATAATTTATTCAAATTTTGCGCAAATTTAATTTTATATTGTTCTAGAAACAAGAGATTTTTTTCTCTCTCTTTATCTCGGTATGAAAGGAGCCATTTATAAATATAGCGAAGTGAAAGAGCAGACACTTGAATTACAAACAAGATTCTGAGCATCGTTAAGCCACTAATTAGCTACATTGTACTGTTTCATTGTTAAAACTTTTTTTTTTTCATTCCCTTTATCGGATTAATTTCTTTTCTCCAGGGGAGAATACTTAAAAAAAAATTGTTTCTCTTTTCATCTTCTTCAATAGTTTACTAATTTGTTTAACATTTAAATATTTCAAATTCCGAAAAAAAAAATTGTAAAGTAATTTATCAACTTTCCCATTGTTGTATTTTATATATTTCTCTTTAAATTTATTTTTACATAAATCGACGATAATTATCGCAATAATTCAATATTGCACTTAGAGTATATACTTGAAAAAAAAAAATGTTCGAACAGCTTTTGAACTTGTTTCAACTGATTTTGATGAGGTGATAAATTTCCTTTGATTTATATATTGTAGTAAAAAGTCCTGTGAATTTATTCTCAAGGAGACATAAAATAATTCTTTTTATTTTACAATTATTTTTTTTTTGTATTTTTATTATAAAAAAATTTATTATGAAACACGAAAAAAATAATGTTGATTTCATGTGGGACTCATGATTGAATTTTATTGCTTGGAAACTAAAAGGAAAAAATGTCGAATCTAAGGGAAAGTTCAATGATTATTTAAAACTTAAAGTTGATGTTTCATCAAGTAGATAAGAACATTTTGCCATAATTCCACGCATTCACTTTGACATTAAGAACAATGGATAAATTCACTTTTATTGTGAGAAAAAAAAAAAGATCCCCGCGTTGGGGAAATTTAAGACAACAATGTTAATTATTATTTTGTTTTCACTAGGGAAATTGTTTTCTTTAAGAAAAAGTAAATAGCTAAAATTCATAAATTTATTATTTTCGAATTATATTCAATTGCAACATATTTGAAAATGTGTTCGTTTTTTCTTCTATTTTTTCAAAAAATATTCCCTTTTTCAATTTAATTAATAATTTTAAAAATTAAGAGATTCATACGGAAGGTATTGAATTTTTTTTATATAATAATTACAAATTCCGGGGCAATATGTCCAAGAATAATATTTGTAAATATTTAACTAATTATTGATAAAATTAATAAGTAATAAATACTGAATTTTTCAATAATTAGATATTCCAGGCAAGAAGGAATATTTGCCCGATGGCAATTATTCAATTATTGTGAACATAATTTTTTTATTAATGTTCATCAAATTGTTTTTCGCGGTTTAAGTAAAACTTCATAAGGTTTCGGTGATATCGTTAAACCAGGAACAATGTTTAATGATGGGAATTCTTTTCCAGGCGCTGGATGAAGTTCAAAATTTTGTAGCATACCAGACGTTAATAAAAAAATTGCTGATTTTGCTAAAATTTCACCGGGGCATCTTCTTTTTCCTGAAAAAAGAAAATTTCGTTTAAAAAAATTGAAAAAAAAATTAAAATTAATTAACAATTTAATTACCTTGTCCAAATAGAATCAAATTTTCATCGGACTGATATGATCCATTTTCGATAAATCTTTCCGGAATGAAAGAAGTGGGATCTTTATATCGATCTTTACTTGTATTCGAACTGTAGACATTAATTAAGATAGTTGTATTTTTGGGAATATGATAACCGAGTAATTCTGTATCTCGAAGTACTCGACGTGGACCAATTGTTGGAGTAACCAAACATAATCGTTGAGATTCTGTGCAAACTGCTTCTAAATATGGCAATCTATTACATAAAATTTTTATTTAAAAAATTTATTTTAAAAATTTTTATTTAAAAATTATTTTAAAAATGTTTATTTTAAATAAATAAAAGATTTATATTTATTAATTAAAATAATATAAATAGAAAATTTTTTTGAATTATAAAAGAAAATACCTTTGTCTATCATTTATATCCGGCAATCTTTGTCGGCCAACGACCAAGTCAATTTCTTCATGAAGCTTTCGTTGGACATCTTGATGGATGAGAACATTAAGAAAAATAAAATCTAAAGTTGTAGTTGTAGTTAATGTCCCAGCAATGAAGATATCCATTAGAATTAAAATCAACTGTTCATCTGAGAAAAAATAAGAGAACGAAATATTTAAAAAAAATTTTATCTAAATTTTTATGAACAAGTTTTAAAAAATATTTTTCTTAAATTAAAATATTTTAAATTAAAAGTACAAAAGTTGTATAAACTTAAAATAAAATCAAAATAAAAATAAAAATTATAAAATAAATATATAAATTATTTATATAATTATAAAATAAAAAATGAATCTCTCACCGGTGAAACCACAAGAAGGACCTCTTCCAAAATACATTTCTTGAAGAAACATGTCTATTAAATCATTTTCTTTTCCGGCCACATAATTTTTTTTATGCTCTTCAATTGTCTCCTAAAAAAATTTATTTTTATTGGAATCTTTTTCATATTTTAATTTTTAATTATAACAAACATAGCGTTAAAATTATAAATCATTATTAATTTATATAATTATTATTTTAATATTCTTTATTTATTAATTTTTTTAAATAAATTATTAATTTATATTTATTATTTTAATATTTTTTATATTTTTTTGTAATTAAGTAAGTTTAGAAAAAAAAATTTGCGTTTACGAACCATAAAGAAACTTCTCAGCTCTTGATTCAGAGTCATAAGAAGATTGTAACCTGAGGCCTCTGGAGCAATATATCGAATCCAAGGAATACTTGAAAGAACTCCTCCGCCCATGCTAAAGGCTTTTGCTCTTCTATCCATTAGATTAATAAAATATTTCAGTCTGAAATAATCGAAATTCAAAAATTTTTGTTTTTTTTTTGTTCTACGCGTTTAATTATTATTATTATAATAAAATTTATACTTTTTTTCATCGCTGAAACGTTTTCCAGCTGTTAATTGCCATAAAACATTTATAACTGCATTCATTGTCACTGTTTTTAAATATCGAACACCACCTTCATGTAAATTTTCTAAAATCTCCTCGAGTTCATTTTTAATTAAATAAAACATTTGACTTCGACCAAATCCAAGCTCACGAAATTTACGAACAAACCAACCGCGAATTTCCTTCCATTCCGGACCGTCCGACATTGTTATTCCTGAAAAATTTAAAAATTACATAAATTCTTAATTTAAAAAAACAAAAAATTATTTTTAATAAATAAAATTATATTTAATTTTTTTTAAAAATCTATTTTAATTATTTATTAATAGAAACCTAAAAAATAATATAAGGAAAAGAATATAAATCAATTTTTCCTTAATTATTATCGAATAAATATTTATTGAAAATTGAATAATAATTATTTAATAAAGATAAATATTTGATAATTAAAAATCTAAAAAAAATAATAATACAGGAAAAAGATTAAGTAAATTTTTCCTTGATTATTATCGAATAAATATTTATTTGAACTTGAATAATAATTATTTAATGAGGATAAATATTTGATAATTAATTACCTGATAATTTGTATTAAATAACATTTTTTGTATTGTATTCTATAAACAATAAGAAAACACGTGCAACATTGATAAAAATTGTTACGATTAAAAAAACTTTCTCAATAAAGAAGCAATTTAGATATTGATGCAATTTTTTTCAGTTTATGCGAAAGTGGAATTTTTTGTTTTTGTCTTAAAAAAATAATATTTAATTATCTGGGTTCAAAGTCTATACTGTTTACATACTAAATTTATTTTCACACTTAATTTTGATAATAAATAAATAAAACATTTTTTTTATTTATCGAATTTTTCTAGTTCCATTTTTTTAGTTCTAATTCAATTTTAATCAATGAAAATATTTAGGTATCAATTGATTATAATTTATTTATTATTTTTTTATTTTACATAATGTAATTAAAGGCGAATTGCCTATTTTACATGAGGGTTATGTCCTTAAAAAACTATTCACATAAACAGAAAGCCCTAATTTTAACCAGATTGCTAATAAAATAAAAAAGACTTTTCGCGGTTTCGATTTTATCCACTTCAATTAATTATAATGCTAAATTATTAAATTTCCAGTTAAAGAAAATAAAATAAAATAAAAAAAAATAAAAATATAATAAATTGTTGAATATACCTTTTCGAACACCTAAATTTCGAAGTTTGATAAATTCATCCCACGGTCTTCCATCATATTCTTCATTTTTGAGCACAGCTTGAATTCCTTTATCACCCGAAACAACTGTTATTTTATTTTTACCAAGTTTTAATGATATTAAATCACTATTATAGCGGCGTGACAATTCTAAAAAGGCTAAATGTTGACCTCCAAAATCACGTGACACTTGACGAAGAAGATGAAGATTCCCAACAAACGGCCAGGCAAATGGACCTGAATAAAAAACAAAAATTATATTTTATCAATAATTGAACATTATTAAAATTCAAAATTTGTATTCGCTTCATAAATAAATGTAACTATATCTATTTTAAAAAATTTGTTTAATTTAAAAAAATTTTTAATATAAAAAATATTTTAATATTGTTTCTCTACAAAAAATAAGTAAATAAATTCTAAAGTCACGTGTAAATCTTCTTCGAAGATTATATTGTTTACTGAATTGAGCTAAAATTTTCAAAAATATAAGAAGAATATTTACATGTGAAATCAAAAATCAAATAATTTAAAATAATTATTGAAATTAATAAAAAAAATAAATTTGTCATACCTGGGGGACTCTTCTTCGTTTGTTTGCTCCATTTAAATGTAATGACCAAAAGGACAGAAACAATCACTAATAAAACAGCACTAATCATATTTTTTTTTAGTGCATAAATATTTCTAATAAAATAAATTAAAAATTAATTAATTAATTAATATTAAAAATCCTAGTGATGACTTAAATTTCCTATTATGAAAAAAAAAAGATGTAATTTTCCATTCAAGTGTCAAGATGAGGAGAATTTGAATTAAATTATAACAACAGATGAGAAATGTGACACCATTGAATTGAGCGTTGATGTAGAAAGTGGTAGTGACTTGTGTGTTCGTAATTCTTTTATTTAGTTACGAAGGTGGATTCATTTGTAGATTCATTATCGGTTCAGTAACGTATATATTTCACAGTCTATCAACGGTCAGATAACAAATTAAACCCCTTAAGATATGAAGGTAAACAAGAATATTCAATAAATTCTTTACTATTCTAAATTAAAAGTTACATATTCAGAATGGAAACATCACTAAATAGTATATTATTTAAAACGCACCGAACGATTATTATTTTTCTCGAATGTTCAACTTAATTGAAAATTTTAATTATCGAAACTGAAAAGAATTGTCATTGAAAAATTAAAGTAATTAAAATTAAATTAAAATATTTAAGAGAGATATATAGAAAGATTTAATAGACACAGCACTGTCATCTTTTCACGATCTTTTTTTAATTAAACTGAACTATTCTTGTCAGGCAAGCAATTGGTTCTCTAGTCGTTTTCTAGTAGTCATTAACTCACCAATCAACGACAATTGAGAGGAACGAAAACCTACACTTTTATGTTAATTGTTAATTATATTGTTTGTCATTGTCATGTAAATTTAAAATTCAATTATGAAGAAAGTCTTTTTAAAAGTTAAATTAGAACTCAAAATTAATAAATCAGAGATAAAAATAAAAAATTTAGTATAATTATTATTATTATTTTGTGAAAATAATTGATTTTTCAATAATTTTAATAATAAAACTTTATTACTTACTTATTATGTACAAAAATTCCGTAGAATAAATAAAAATACATTTTGTTTTCTAAGTAAAAAATTTATCCCATCTCAAGATCAATTTCCCTACGTGGTTTCTTTCGCGAAATTTTCTTTCCCTTGAGACATTCAATTTTCCTTTTTCTTGCGACTTTTTTCTTTTGTTGTTTGGAAATTTTTCTTTTTGCCGCCAATTCAGGATCCGTTATTACCTGAGATTGTAAAAATCGTTAAATAAAAATAAAAATAAAAATTGTTAGATTTAATTACAATTATTATTTTATTCGATACGTCTAACATTTAAATTAAAAACATTAAAAGAAAGAAAATTAAAATATTAATTGCTAATAGAAAAATTAAAAATGGTGATTTAAAAATTAAACGAAAAATTTGAAATAGAAAATAACTTTAACAGGAAATTACCTGTTGTTTACGTATTTTTTTTCGCTCCGTTTTCCTGGTATCAATTTTTTGTTGAACTTTACTCAATAATTGAATATATTCCTCGCTGTCCAATCTCTTTTTTATCATGACGGAAACTTCTTTCGCCAATTGACGTAAAGGAGCATTTGACTCTTCAGTTGTTGCCATTTCTCGCACCAGTGGCGATAGCAAATTAAATAAAAGTGGTCTCAAAATATCCATTGGAATTGTACTCACAATTCCAGCAATCCATTTGAAAACTGAATGTCTCTGAAAGAAAAATATTTTTTTTTTTTGGTTTCAATATTGAAATATAAAAATTAATAAAAATTAATTTAGTTTTTACATACAACGCAAGTTGATTTTGGCGATTGTGTCACTTCCATATTAACAGATCTTCTCATTTTCTTCACCAACCAAAGAAGCGATAACGGATTTGTTTTATCAGTTTCCGTTTCTGTTTCATTTTCATTTTTATTTCGAATTGTGGTCACAGATTTCAAGAGTCTTGCAATAAAAATCAAATTTTTGACCACTTGATCCGATAATTCCTCCACATTCATATCGGGATATAATTGTGCAATCAAATCGAGTGTTAAACTTTTTATTGTATTCACCGGATCCGAATAAATATAACCCGATTCACTATCGTCAGGATTCAGCAAAAGTTTTTCCACTTTCTCAATATCAGTCGCGGCGAGAATAAATTCAAGAAATTGACTCGCTCCCAATCGTACCCACAAATGCGGATGTGCCAATTGCGCTTGACTCTGATCTGAAAAAAAGGAATATTATTTTTAAATTATTATTATTATTATTATTATTATTATTATAAAATTTTGTAAGAGAATAATTTTTTGAAATACCTGCAAAGGAATGAATATGATCGTTAAATTTCTTATCCTTGAGAAAAGCGGTACAATTGGAGGATAATTTTACCAATAAATGAAAAATGCGAATTAAATGATGATCACGTAATCTCTCTAGATCTTTGATATCTTTACCAACATCTCCAGAAATATCTTCAATTTTATGAATTTTTACAAAACGTCCCGGTTTCGTTTCATCGATATCACTTTTATAAAATTGTTTCAATAAAAGTGGTAACAAATCATTTAATCTTCTTTCAAATTTCTCCTTCTCGACAAGTACAAATAAACCACAAAGTTGTACACCCAAACTTCTGTGTGTCATTTTTTTATCCTTCAACGATACTGTGACAATATCAAAAAGTTCATTTCGTTTATTATTCGGCATTCTCTCCAACATATCTTGTATACATTTTGCGCACAATTTCTTACACATTGGATCATCGTCATTAATAATTCGAATACCAATAGCGACAAATAAATAAACAGCATGCTTAATTAGTACCTTAATTGGAAAACCCTTTACAATACTGTGTAACATTTCCAATACACTCATACGTCCTGGTTGTAATTCATAATTTAATTGAGTTACAAAAAATTCCACATGTTCCTGAACTTTTCTACCCAATGGATAATCAACTAAATATGAATAGAAAATTTGTCGCGATTGTTGTTTAACGTGATCCAATTCTGATGTGACAATGAGTATTGCTACTTTTTTCATTACTTCATGCATCTCGGGTACAATTAATTTACGATTTATAATCGCACGTAAAAGTCCATAGGCCGTTGCTTGTTTTTCACTATCGTGAAGATCTTGCTCTGCATAGAGTATTAGTAATTTTAATTGATCTTCATTTATTGTAAAATGTTTTACATCGCGAACAATCACTGAAGCGCATTTAAAGGCTGACATTACTAAATCATAATTATCTCCTTTACTTAAATCGGCTACTGCAAATTTGTGAAGAATACTGAATATTGAGGAGCAAATTTCTGATATTAATTCGTGAACCGCTGGAAGATCCATTTTTAATATCCAATTAAGACACTGTAAACTCAATGTGCAAATCTGTAAATAAAATTAAAGTCAATTTTTATTTAAATAAATTAAAATCAATTTTTTATTTTAAAATTAAAAAAAACTACTGTATTTCGACTAAAGCCATTGAAGACTATTTTTTTTTAAATTCTAATATTTTTAAGAGAACCAGTGAAATTTCAGCCTATCGAAATTAATATTATTGAAAGTTGTAATTTTTTTTCTGTCATTTAGAATCCAAAATTATTATAATATTAATTAATTATTATATTATATATTATTAATTAATTATAATATTTTTGTAGAAAAAATTTTAAATGTTCTAATAATACAAATTTGACAATAATTTTCTAAAATTCTACGAGTTTAGTTCGTAAATTTAACCATAAAAATGTCATTTTGAAAAAATTACAAATTTAATTAAAAAAAACTAAAACAAATTTAATATTTATTTAAAAAAAAAAATTATTTATTTTTTAATACTTGTTCATAATTATTTAAAGTTCGAATTTCTTTTAATTATAAGTTGTAATTATTTAATTATAATTATGTAAAATAATTTTAAAGTTGTGTCAAATGTAAAATTTTGCTTTTTTTAAAATTTTTTTCTGAAAATGAATGAAAAAAAATAAAATAATAATACTAATAATAAAATATTATAATAAAATAAATAAAAATAAATAATAATAATAATAATAATAATAATAATAATAATAATAATAATGTAATCAAAAGAAATTTGAATTGTAAATAATTATAAACAATTATCAACAAAAGAAATATTTTTTTTTAATATTTGAGGAGTAAGTTTTCAAAATCTCATAAATCCATTTTTCAAAAAAATGGAGATAAACATAAATTGAATATTTTAAGGACCTCACAAATATTCCTGTCGCTGTTAAATTTAAGAAAAAAAATTTGTTAACAACGAATTTTCAATTCAAAAACTTTTGGACATAATCAAGATGAGTTATAATTTTTATGTTTTATATTAGAAAAAATTACCAATACCTGTAAATCATTAAATTATAATAAAGTTTAATTAAAAACAGAACGTCTTGAATATAAAAACATTATTATAGAATTAAACTATTACAAATTTTATATTTTAAAAGTAACTGTCATTTTTTTCAATTTCTCGAAATAAGAAAATATGGATTTATCAGGTTTTGAAAATTTGCTCCTCATTTAAAAATATTGAAATTGAAAATCGAAAATACTAGAAAATTAATTTTCCAAAGTAAGCTCGTAAAATTTTTGAAAATCATTGTTAAAAAGTAGAACATTTACGATTATTTCTAAAAAAAAAAAAATATTAAAAATATTAGAATTTTTAAAAAATAGTTCACGATTTTGATCGAAATACAATAAATTAAAAATTATTTAAAATATTTAAAATATTTAAAATTCTCAAAATTACCTTAACGTGTTGCGATTTTAGACTGTCGTTCAAAATATAAACAAATGGATTTAAAAGTGGCTTGAAATCAACACCAGTGAATTTATCTCTTTTCAAAAAAATATGCATTAAACGTAAACCAAATTCAACTAAATAATGTGCATTTGCATTTTCTGTTGTTTTTGCCATTATTTTCTCGCACATTCGTCTTTTTGGCGCCGGTGCAATTAAAAATATATCCGGTCTCTTAAATACACGTGCTTTTATTTCTTTCTCACTTGGCGTATTATTTTCCACTTTTTTTGGTAAAAGATCAGGAATACTCTCGGATGCAATTCCATAAAGAAATATTGTCATTGATTTGATATCAATAAATTTATTATCAGCCAAACCAAGACAAATTTGTCTTAAACATTCACTGACTTTGTATAATTTTTTATGTGAATGTGATTTTAATAAAACTTCCTTCAATGGCACAATAATGTCAATTAAACATGTTTCGCTGATAAATTCCGCCATAATGTGAAAAATATCATAACTTTTTGTTGATTTTGCCTCGGAGACATTTTTAATAATTCCCGCAACTTCCTTTTCATCGGCTGTCAATCCAAAGAGATCAATTTTACAAACTGAGAGAATACTCGTGAGATTTTTATTTGCATACTCGGGTTTTAAATAGGGTTTCAATGAGACTAAAACCGTTTGTATTGTAAATACAAGAACATGAATTTGAAAACCTTTTGTTAATAATGTATTCATTTCACGTAAAAGATAATGTAAATATGATGGACCTAAAGTGATCATAATTTTTTGTAAAACTTCTCTCGTTGTTCTTCGAATTGATTCGAGACGTGATTTTAAAAATGTACAAATTTTCATAAATATTCCAGGTAAATTTGAATCGAGCATTGATTCGGGTAATTTTTGTAAAAGTTTAACAAATGCAAGTGCAACGGGAACTCGCATTAATTCTTCTTCTTCACGATCGTAGCCAGTGCGTTTTCGATTTATTTTATGACTATTTTCATGTTGTGTTCTTGCAACAATTGCACGATTCAACTGTGGGAGAAAGATTTTTGAAATATTGAAAATAAGCCTCCTTGCCATGTAACTCGATAGAACTGTTTCTTTTTCAATAAAAAATATCTCTGCCGATTCTTCTGGCTCAGTTTCTTCTGTTTCAATTGTTTCAGATTTTTGTAGCGCTTCATCCAAATTTTCTTCCTCATTATCAATATCCAAATTTTCTTTTTTCTCCTCATTATCCGTATTTATTGGAATAATTTCATTTGAATTTACTTTATACTTGGAAAGATCATAATGAAAAGCATCTAAAATAACAACGATAATTTTTATAATCTGTTTTTGAAAATCATGCGAATGTCGCATTTTATCAAGATAGAATTTTAGAATAATTTCATATTGATGCCAGGGCAATAATCTACAAACTGTACCAACAACTTCGATAGCGGCATCGACTATTGAATTTTTATTTAAAAAATCCTCATTACACAAATATGATGCAGCAAGTGGTAAAATAAATTGTGTCAATGTTTTTGGATTTGGTGCTTTTTTCAATGTTTTTGATACAGTGCAAAATTTCAAAAGTGCACGAACTTTACGATGTAATTGTAAATGTTGAAGATTTTCAAAAAAATCAACTTCCGGATCAAGTTTATTTGTTAATTGTGATAAATCCCTTAAAATTGGATCAACATCCGAACATTCCATTGCCATGTAACCTAAAAATGAAATTAAATCCAAACGAAGTTTTTCATTTTTAGTACGTATATTTTTACGTACAATCCCAAGAATTGTGTCCTCAATCAAATATCGTCGATTTATTGAATTATCCTTGTGATTTTGGGCCAATTGTTTGCTTATTAATTTTAAACATTCGGCACAACTATAACGAATTGCTAAATCATTGTCGGTTTTAAGAAAAAAGAAACAATTGTAAATTACAGCAACGCCAAATTCAAGGGAAAGGGAATTTTTTTCAATGAGATTTTTAATTGTCGAGAATGTTTCTAATCTTTTTTCAAAATCCGGTTGATCAACCCATTTATTGTCCCAGGCATTGAGTGAAGTGAGTAAATCAAATTCACGAAGCATTTCATCTTTATTTTCTGTTGAATTATTGGCAATTATATTAAACAAATTGATTAGATTTTTTCTCGCCGCTACCGATGAAATTGAACCAATTAATGGTAAAATTAATCGTATATGTTGCTCGGGTTTTTCAACTTGTTTACTTAAATTTATGATAATTGTTAAAAGATCAAGTAAAACGTCCTCAGATTCGTCGAGTGATGATTTTTTAATTAAAATCGGTACCAATAATGATAGTAAAGTATCACTCGTCTCGCTATTTGTCACAAATTCAGAAATTCTTGACAAAATCGTCAAATCTGTTTTTCTTACTCCTTTATTGAATTTTTTACTTTTCTCCAATTTTATTCGCATAAATTCCAAAATACATGTAACATGCGGTAAAATAATTGCTGATCCATAATTTATTCCTTTTGGTAAGGAATCGTAATTTATTTGCAAAATATTTGAAGCCACGGAATTTAATGATTCAACTCTTTCATCATTATCATCATCATCAATTTCCATTTGATTTTTTTCATGATCCTGCAATGTTAACATTTTTTCAATCATTTCCAAAATTGTATTAGCAACTGATAAATGTATTTTTGGCCCTAAAAGTAATTTTATAATAAAATTTAATGGCATAAATTTTTCATCATTCTCTTTATGTTTTATTAATAGTGAAAAATAACGTGAATTTTGACTCCAAGCTAAAAACATTTTTAATAATGGCGTTGGACTGTGAATTCCCTCAATTGGCAATTTTTCCAACCATGGAAATACACCGACTGTGAATAATGCATCAATTTCCGATGTTGTCCATTGATAATTTTCAAAATGAACAAAAAATCTTGCTAGAATATTAATAGAATTTGTTCTAACATTTCTGATAGATGACAAAAATCCTGAATGAACATTTTTCGATTTATTTATAATTCCCGTGACTTGAGCGAGAATTGTCAAAAGAATTCTCAAAAGATGTGGTAATAGTTTGTTCATCATTTTACCACCGAATTGTTCAATTAAAATTGCAAGAAGATTCACGGCACTTTGTAAACGTTTTGGTGGTATAACATTTGTGAGATCAATATTTTCAATAATTTCATTGATAAATTTTTGTAAATTATCCGTTTTTTCCACAGATGATAAAAGTTGATTGAGAAATGGTTTAAATGCCATTTGAACAAATGTGAACATTTCTTTCTCCTCGGCGCCAGCAAGAAAACGAAGAATCATTTTTCGCCTATGAAGTCCACCGGATTTACCACCTGTTCTCATTCCAACGCGTGTTGTCATTTTTGCATATATAATTCGCATGAGTATTGGAAATAAATCATCACGATGATTATTGTCAATCATACTTTCGTCTTTGGTGATTTTAAAATGGGTTAATTCATTTTTTAATTGTTTCTCGTCGACAAAATTACTTAAATGTTCTTTATAAGGAAGGAGATATTTGTGCTTATACGCAAAGAGACAATTTAAAGCCGCTTTTTGAATTTCTGCATTTTTTGACGAGAGTAAATCGAGATAAATTTTACTCATCTCCGTCTCGCGGTAAAATGATTTTGGATTCACGACTTTTGTGAAAATTTCCATTTGTGCCAAAAGAAGTTTTATTTTCATTTTCATGTGCAAATTTTCAATTTTATTTTCTGTTTTTGTTTCCGTATTTTCGTCTTCTTCATTATTTTCATCTTTCTCTTTTTCTTCTTCTTCTTTTGTATTTTGCTCTTCTTTTGTATTTTCCTCTTCTTTTGTATCTTCCTCTTCTTCTTGATCTTCATCTTCTTCTTCTTCTTTTGCTTCTTCCTCTCTTTTTTCAATATTACACGACTTTCCATCATCGCTGTTCGACTTGAAAACAAACCTATCAACAAAATCAATAAACATCACAGTTAAATCGCGATTTTTCGTCTCACAATAATCGGCAAAATTTGACATCGATTTCCACAATTGAAGTTTATAATTGTCGTAATCAATTTTTTCATCACTTACACAAATTTTCCTCTCCAGCGATGAAATTATGTCGCAATTTATTGTTAAATTATAAGAATGTGAATTTTTATTTTCCATTTTTAATTGAGAAAGAAAAATTGTCCAAAATTGTGGACATTGTTTATTGGCATAAGAGGATAAAATTTTTCCACATGGTTCCCAGATGAGAGAGAAATTTAAATAAAAATTGCCAATTAAATAATTTAATGGTATATCGTAATAAATAGGATCAAGTGAATTTAATGCTTGTCCATCGAAATTTAAAGCCTGAAGGTGTAATAATTTCTCTCTATATTTATGAACTGTAGCTGGTTCATTTTCAGCTAAATAAATAAGTTCAAAAACATTTTTATTGTCATTTTTTGAGAATAGAGAAAAAATATGTGACACTGTTGATCTTAAACGAGGATTTTCTGATCTTAAATTTTCTGTTAAAAATTTGTGTAAATTGTCAAAAGTTGTTTCGTTGATAAATTTTTCCTTTGACTGTGATTCAGATACATAAGTTAGAACAAGATCCAAAGAATTTAAAATCGATGGTTGATTTTTGTATTTTTCGCACAATTGAAATAAATTTATTTTAGTGAGGAATTCGTAAATGAAATCTGGATTTTTTATATGAATCAACGAATCCAATGCCAGGAGAAATAAAAATGAAAATTTGTTTACAAATTCTAAATTTAAGTTATTTTCACTGTAAAGTTTATCGTAGAGTATTGAAATAATTTCGGACAAATCGGATTCAATTTCTGAATTAAGTGGACACAGATGAGGAAGAATTAGCAAAATTTGTATTCCCTCATTCGATGGTTCGTTGTTTTCTAAACTTTTCATTTTTTCCCGAATATAATTAATGTCCAAGGATTTTTCATTAATGTTCAAAGGGAATTTTTTCCATCCCTGAATTCCATCGATTGGAGGAGTTTTAATTTTGATAATTTTTGCCAATAGACGTAAATATTTACTCTTAAATTCCATTTCAATGTTCATTTTCATCAAACGTGGTAGTATCAAAGTTTCAAATGATGAAAAAGAAATTAATTGTTCAATCGTGTTAAGCAACAATTCCGTATATTGAATTGATAAAATTTTCAATACCAAATAACTTCCAGTTTCTTGACTGATATTAACACTCGTGGCTCGTAGCAAAGATGTTGAATTTTTAAGAACCTCTTCCAAAATTGCGGGATTATTTTCAAAAACAGTAATTATCTCCACAAATTTTCGTCCAAGATTCATGGGATCTATCACAAATTTTCCACCTTTTTGATCAATTAAATTGAACATAAGTCGAAGAATCATAATCAATGGATTTTCTCTTTGTGATATTTTTTGAAAATGTGATTGCTGCTCTATAAATTTGTCCGTCACTTTTAGAATAACCATCCATAGAACATCGGATTTTTTATAATTAATCGTTTGTAGAATATTGTTGATAATTTCCATTAAAACTTGAAACAAAAGTTGTTGATTTAGCTCTTCATTTTGAAGTGATTCAAAATAAAGGGACAATAATTCCTCGGCACATGAATGAAATTGACCAGAAATACCAGCAATGACTTCGAATAATAATCTCCCACAACCTTGAATGCCATTTGATGTTTCTTCAAGAGTATTTAAAACTAATTTCAAAAAATTCTCCTTATCCTTAACTTTACGAACGACGAATGAAAAACTTTCGGCGGCAAAATTATTTATATAAAATGGTCGCGATTCCGACAAAAGAGGTAATAGTAAATTAAAAATTTTGTCCACATTACGTATTAAATAACGCCACAAAAATTTGAATAAATAAGCAAGTGTTGTGAAAGTATATTCAAGTTGATCGGCATCTTTTGTCCATAAAATATCGATAATAGCTGTTAAAAATTCGGGAAAATGTGGATAAAATTCTTTTTGTAAATCTCTTGCAACTGCAACGATTAATCTGTAATTATTTCAAATGTTAATGAATATTTAATTTAATTTAATGAGCATTGAATATAAATAATGAATAATTAAATAAATTATTAATACTTACTCTAAAACAGTTTGTAAGCAAAGAGGGTCTTTCAATTTTAAATATTTCAAAAGCGTGTCAATTACATGTTGCTGACTATTCAGCAATTGAGGTAAAGTAATTATATTTCGACATTCTTTTTTGAGATTGCCATAAATTTCCGATAAATTAAGAACATTCCATTTTTGCAATGCTTGATAAAAATGTGTTTCTTCCTCGGTGTCATCTTCATAACGATGTGAGACTCGATGAAATACGTCAACATCGATTTGTGTTACCCTTTCCGAAAACGGTTTAAACTAATCAACAAAATGTAAATAAGAATATTGATATAATTTAAAAATTTAAGACCATTAATTCGGTTTTTTAAAATTGCTAATAAAATAATTTTTAACTTCGTCCTCTATTCTTTAGTCAAATTAATTATTAAATTAACATTACATTAATACAGATATTTAATAATATATCAATCAATTACAAAAAGTATTTCAAATTTAAAAACTTAATTTAATTTAATTTCAATTAAGTAATTTAAATTTGTATTTTAATTTAAATTAAAAGAAATGAAAATTAAATTTTTTAGGTTATGATTAAAATATATTAAAAATACACTCTTACCTTAAAAGTATTAGTTTCCTTATGTCGTACGGGTTTATTTTTCATTTTAAATATTATTTAATACAATTATTATCACTAAATATTATATTTTTCATAACAAATTATTTTTTTCTGAAAAAATGTGACGGAGAGACGACAAAATAGCAACATAACCTTTAAATTACCACGTTTTTTTGGATCACGTGCTACTTTTACATTGTGCGCATGCTTCAACTGAGGCGCGAAAATTTTTTTAATTTAAAATATAGAAATAAAAAAAATCTCAATTACTTTCATAAAATGTATATTTTTCAAAAGTAGACAGCAAATAAAAATTAAGTCTCACATACCAAATTTAATAAATACCATGTTTATCAATATAGATATAATTTTTGTGTTTATACATTGACAATTATATAATCTCACGGAATTAATGAAAATTGATTGATAAAAAATTGTCTCATAATTGAAAAACAGTGGTAAATAGACGTTAAAAATTATTGTGTATGGTTTGTACATTTGTCGTCGGCTTTTACATATATTATCTTTATCTTTATATTATATAATATAATAATAATAATAATAATAATAATAATAATAATAATAATAATAATAATTACAATAAAATTCTTTAAAACAATGTGGAGCAATAGAGTATCGTAAAATTAAAATAAATTACAGATCTATATATTTATCACATCACATCGTGGATTCCAGAGATGAAAATTTGTTTTACAACAAAAATAAAAGGCACATCAATAACATCATGAGGGTCCATCAACCATTGAGTGGATTCAAAATTGTTTTACGTATATAGAAACTTAAATTTAAAGCAATTCTTTATACAATTCTTTGTAGTGTGTCAGCTTGGATCTTCCTCGATTTCAATCTATTTATTAAATTTTAATTAAATTAATAATAATTAATAATTAATTAATTCATTTCTTTAAAAAGAAGAGAAAAAAAGAAATTGTAAAGAAAGTAATTATTTAAAAAAAAAAAACTTACTTCAGAAAGAATCACCCAATTTTCACTTTCACTATGAACGGTTAAACGCATTGCTGAAATTTTTCCTAAATTTCTATCAACCGAACCACTAGCAATTCCAAGAGTATTAAACTTTCCTATTATAATATATCCATCTTCTGTCACATTATTGTAATTTCTATTTAGAGTAATCATTGACTTGGGAAGAATCTCAACAGTCGTATTGTAAAATTTATCTAAAGGATGTTCAGCGTTTCCACTTCTAAATAAATATCTAAAATAAAACAATTAACGATTAAATTTTTTCTAAGATAAAAAATAAATAAATAGAAATAAAAATTAATTACTTTTTTATAAAAATAGGAGAAATAAACTTGAATTTTAAATGATCTCCAGGTTGTGGTAAAAGTCCCCAAAAAAATGTTTCGCCTTTGTAAGCTTTTTGTAATGTAAACTTTTTGTAAGGTTTTATTTGTGTTTCGACAATTGCTTCTGGATTTATATGTGAGTAGAATAGAGTTACCTTTCCAAATAGTTTATCCTGAAAAAAATTATATTTTTTAATTACTAAGAAAATTTAATCATATTTTCAATTATATATTTTTTTAATGAAAAATACCTTTAATTTCTGAACTTTGCCCTTTAAAGACGAATGAGTTCCAACATGTTGGAATAACGAAGGTTTGTGATGGATCCATAATTTGGCTTTGGCCGTTTTACAACGTTTCTGACAAATATTAAATCAAACGTTAATTGAATATTAATTAATATTAAAAATAATATTAATTTAATATTAATTTAATATTAATTTAATTATATACAATAAACTAATTAAAAACGAACGTAACTAATTATTATAAAATACTTACAACATCCATGTCAAGGCCACAGACTTTAGTCGATATTAAATGATCCAAAAGCCAATCAACAGGTTTATCATTATAAAACATAAGAAAAAACTGTACCAGCCAGGGTAATTCCGAACATTTAAATAATTTTCCTAAAAAGGGGGAAAATATTTTCTATTTTACAAAAAATTAAATTTAAAAACTGAAAAAAAATTTTTGCAATGGAAAATACTTATTAAATTAATTTTATTGAAAGTAAATTAAATTATTCACCAATGAATCCTAATTGGCAAAAATCCAACACAAACCAATTTTCCTTAGCGCTAACTTTTTGTAATGCAAATGATTTCATTGTTGAAATAAAATTTTTCTTCGCTAAAATATCATCTTCCAATTGCACATAAAATATTCCCCTTCGTTGAGCGTAGAGCATGAGAAATGCAAAATCTAAATTTTGCTTCGATCTCCAAATCACTCGCTGATGATTGTCACCGAGATTGTCACGTAATTTCGTGAAATCGGGATAATAAGCTGAAGACGGTGCTATTACGTCTATTAAACCAGCTTCATGTTCCTCGGGAAATCTAAAATTTAAAAAAAATAATTTTTTAAATAGTAATAAATAAAAATGAAAAATTATTATAAAAATATTACTCACTGGACTTCAATTTGTTTCGCGATGTAAGATACAAAATCAGCGTCAGGCTAAAAATAAATCCTAATCATTAACATTTCAAAGAATAAAATTTACTGCGAATCTAATCTAAACGAATATAAAATGAAAATTTACTATCTTTCAAAGAATGTAGCGTGAAAAAAGAAAAAATTTTTTTTTAAAAAGCCATTAAAAAAACCTACCTCAGCGACTAAAACTACAATAAGTGTATCGGCGGATTCGTCTGGAGTCATGCGATCTATCAAGTTCTTCAGGGTTGTTAACAAATAACTTTGTACCTCTCGTTTAACAGTTGGAACTCCAAGAATCATGCTTACACCAGATCGTCCTTTACTTTGTACAAATGCCGGTCTCAAACTATTTGGATCATTTAAAAAATGTGGCAAAAAATTATAAATCGATGGCAATTTAATACTCGTCATATTTGGCATTGTATTATTCATATAAAATTGAAAATCCGGTAAAATATAATTATTTTCCGTTATTAATGCCAATTGATGGCTCAATAATTGAATTTCTTCTTGACTTATAATATATTTAGAATGTAAATGTTCCAATTTTGTTTGTAATTCTGCAATATTTGTTTGTAATAACATTTCGTCTTGCATATTTGGCGATGACATGATACTTAAAATCCATGGTACTGAGATGATAAAAATAATAATAAAAAAGCGTCGTTTCGTCAGTGATAAAGGTAATACATGAGTCACCATTTTTTTTTTTTTTTTTTTTTTTAATCAACAATCCCCTACATGGTGATAGGACTCTTCTTCTAAGAAAACACCGTTTTTCGTAATTTGTGCAATTTTGAAAAATTTCTCCTCCTCTCACATGTGAATTCTCTGAAATTCATTTAGATTAGAAATAAGAACTTAAAAATTTAAAATAAAAAAGTTCAATCGAAATTATTTAAAATATAAGGAAAACACAGTAAAATAATTTAATAAAAATAGGTATTAAATATTTTATTATTATTCTCTTAATGTAATTTAAATTTAGCTACGAACCTGAGAACTAGAATAGAAGGCAAAATAATGTGCAAATAAAAATTTCATTAGATAACCTCTTAGATGATAACATCCAAAATTTTAATTAAAATGATAAATATAAATCCTGTTGCCGATAACTCTTTGCACTGAAAAATTAAATATTTTTCTTATTTGAAAAATAACTTTGAATTAAAATAAATACTTACGAAATTTAAAGAAAAACGTGACTCGTTCATCCTTTGTCGATAATAAATCACATTTAGTTTTTCTTTTTTTTTACACCAGCAATATTTTTTATCACTGTCATAAATTTTCTTTTTAATATATTTACATTATTCAAATAATCACGATTACACTATTGTCATATAAAATAAATTTTTGTTAATAAAGAAAAAGTTTTAATTTAAAAAATCGTAATTGATAATTTTTTTTTTACATAACTTAGAAAGGAAATCATTAAAAAATATTTCATACATTACGCAGCATATATGTGTCCTTTAAATCTATTTTCTTTCAATGAAATCACTTGTAAATTTTAAATTAATTTTATAATAATAAATCATTATTGTACTTTATGCAAATTACAATCTAGATTTTTTGCAATTATATGTAAAAAATTATTTTACATCACTGTTATTGGTACTTGTTAGACTTTACCCGCACAACATTTGCAAATACTATCTGTAAATAAAAAACGTGTCGTCTGCAATTGACAAATGGTCGCAAAAACTATGCGCAGTTCGTGGAAAATTGCGGGTAAATACAAATTGATAAAATTTTATTGATTTTTCCTATCTGTTAAAAAATAAATATTCTTCTTTACTATGTTAAGGAAATAAGTTAGAAAAATTGTTGACATTGCAACAAAATAGAATTTCGATATTTTCTAATCTATCAATATTGATTAAAGGATTTTTTAATCTTGAATTTCGAGTAAGAAATTTATATTGCTTCGACAAAGTTTTAATTAACATTTTAGATTAATTAGAATTATTTTAAACATAAAAACACTTATGATTGACAATTAAATACTGTCAGCTGATTGCAGGTTGTGCAACCTTATACTTAAAAATGCCGACTTACATATTAATTACGTAACGTAAACATTAAAACATAACCTCAAAGAGTTTTCACTTTTCACAACAAAGTTATTAAATAATATTAAACTATATAAATTATATTTATAATTATTCTTAATTTCCGAAATTTAACTTTGGAATATATTAATAACAGAGAAAAAGTTTGGAAATTATGTTTTCTTTGAAATAATTGCATAATTTTGTCGGTGTTATATTTATTATTTTTAGTCTTATTTAAGATTTGTTCTATTAGTGTAAATTTACAATTTAAAAAACTGTTCTTATTCATTTAACGTAAAAACTTTTGACAAAATTTGTTTGCTATTTAAAGATTTCAATTTAAAATGCATGAATTCTTAATTTCAAAATTAGCTTGAAATATTCAATACATGACTAATGATTTAATCAATGCGTGCACGCTTTAAAGAATTCAGTTTTAAAATAATATTTATTTATTTACTTGATTTAAAAAATTGAGAAATTAATAATATAATTAAAATTTCCAAAAAGAAAACACAATGGGTACTCCTCGAATTGTTGAATTTGCAAAAATATTTTTCGAAAATACAAAAAGTTCAGCTACTTTTGGAAGATGTTTAAAAAATGTGAGTATAATTACTATTTTTAGAATAATTTCTAGAATAAATATGAAATAGTTTTTCTTTATATAACACAAAAGTGCAAATAAATAATAAACGCACTTACGTAACATGACGAAAATTCAGAGCAAAATAATAAGAAAACATTTTATATTTTAGGAATATTATTTGATATTAATATTATTATTTATTTATTATATTTAAAAAATGAATTATAAAAATAGCAATCACCTTTCTTGTAATAACATTAGAATATATTTTCAGGTGAAATTAATATCTGCCGAAGGTGGAAATTGTAAAGCAGAATTTACAGTCGATGAGGAACATACAAATTTAGGAGGATCACTTCATGGTGGATTTACTTCAACATTAATTGATTGTATAACAACTTATGCTTTAGTATCACAAGGAAGTGGAAATCCCGGTGTTTCAGTAAATTTAAACGTCTCGTAAGTAAATAAAAATAATATTTCATACATTGTAAAATATTAATTTTTAAATGAATTTATTAAATTCTTGTTTTTAATATTGCAGTATAAAATATTTTACTATTATTATTTTATATTATTATTTAAAATAACAAAAATTGTAAAAATATAAAATTAAAAATGCAGTAATATTATTTTGTTAAGGTTTATGAAAGCAGCTTTTCCTGGAGATAATTTAATAATAGACGCCAGAACTATAAGGTCAGGAAAAACTCTTGCGTATCTTGAGGCTGAGCTCAAAATGAAAGAAGGAGGTGCCATCGTCGCTCGAGGTCAACATACCAAATTCATAGGTTCTTAAATTTTCTCTTTTTTTTTTAATTAAAATTAGTTTCAGGTAATTTTATTTTTAGTTTCTGAATCAATATAAAAAAAAATAATTATTAAAATAAAAACATTTACTTAATAATTGCAATAAATATTAATTGCATTAAGGAATTCTTTTTTCTCAATACAAAAAATAATAAAACTTATATTTAAAGTAAAAAATATATTTAACATGGCACAATAGAAATACAATTTAATTAAATGCTTCTGGTACAATTTAAAAGCAATTTCATAAATCGAAAAGTAGTACATTTTCTTTACAAACCTATAATTAAAAAATATTTCCTATCATAAAATCCAAACATGAAAATTTATTTATAATATTCTTCTTCAATTTCCTCGAGTAATGATTTAATTTCAACCATTTTATCCGTCATTTCATTTGTCAATTTTTTTAATAATTCATTTTTCTCATCATTTTCTGTCATTAAATGATGGATAAATTCCATTTTTTCCTCACGATTTAAATTCTCATTGAAATTAAATTTTTTCATTAAATTCTCTCTATTCGAATATCTTATCATTGTACTTCTTCTAGATCGTGAAATAATATTCTCCTGATCTTGACAATCTTCACAACATTCATTCCACATACGTAAATCTAATGATGGTATATCATCACAAGATAAAAGTGGATTTTCATCATTTGGCAAATGAAAAATATCTTTTTGTATTCTCGTTATATTATCACCATTATCACACAATATTCTTGCAAAATTTGTCAATTTTATCTGTTCAAGTTGATCATTTTTAAATGTCGTTGGATTCTCATACCAAAATCTATCACCGTCTCTCATTCTTTGAAATTGTTCAGTAAGAAGACATTTAAAAAGTGGTCCAACTTTTGCATTTGGTAATTGATCCTCCAAAATACCACCAACCCAAATATCAATATTTCCCGGATGTCCATAGAGTTCATGTAATTTTTCACGTACTCTTTCATTTGTAATTTCATTTTTCAAATCATCAAATGTTTCAACATTTGTCATATTACAATATTTTCGCCAATCATTATAACCAGGTAATGCATGATCACGTGAACGTTGAATATTCATAGCGGCAAGATCAAGAGCAACAGCGTGTGCAACTCTAAATAATTGTTCAGTTAATTCAATATTAAGATTTTGCTCTGGTAATTTTAGTTTAGCTGCTGTTGCAAACATACCACGAATTAATGGATCAACACCACCTTCCTCAACTAATCGCCATGGTGAAAAAAATGCATCTCTAAGCTCCAATGGACCCTGTGGAATTGAGGAGAAATTATCATTCAATCTTTCCAAACGTGGCTGTATTAATGAATGACCAAATCGAAGTGCAGCCGTTGCAAAAACATTCGATATCGTTGCATCTAATTTTGAATTATAACCACGATATAATGGCAAATAATCACCAAGTATTGTTGGCAACCAATTATTAAATGTAATTCGTTGCATTTCAGCGCCAACAATTTTTCTCGTTTCCTGATAAATTTTCTCACCCCTCCAATGTGGATTTATTTCAAAAAGTCTTCGTGCAATACGATTATGTTCACGCATCCAAATTGTATGCATCGCCAATAATCCCACTTGTTCATTGGCACGAAAATCACCAGTCAAAAAACAATTTATTGAACTTTCCAAAGGATCACGTCGACAATCAACAAATTGACCATTTGATGCATAAGGAAGCAATGCTTTTCTATTGGGAAATATTGCACCTTCACGCAATAATCCACGATCACTGGTGAAATCTCTTAAATCTCTTGCTACATCATCGTCGTAACCATAAACTTGCGATGCATCTAAATAACTCGTCAATTGATTTAATTGTTCTCTTGGTGTTAATTTACCCCATAAAATACTTGTTTCACCTGAACCACAAACGGCGCTTGTTCTAAAAAAATCAATACACCTTCGATTAGTAACACGAGGATCATTTTGTGGTACCTCCATGGGAAAACATGGCGGTGCATTGTCACACGATTTTTTACAATCAATACCATCCCATGTTTCACTTGAAACTGCCGGTAGTGCATGATCGAGATCATGATCTAAAAATTGTCCCCATTGCATCACCATATGTGTTATTGAATTATCCGAAGTGATATTGTGTGTTGATATCAATGATGTGGAAACTAAACGTGCCGCTGGTTTACGATGACCATTGTAGAGTTTTGTCTTGTCCCAACCAACGGGTGTGGAAAAACCATTTTCATAAATTGGCTTTAAAATTCGTCGAAAACCCGTGTAGGATGAGCCCCATGTTGGATTATCGAAATTATTACATCTACCATCAATTGTACGATAACGTTTATGAAAACATAAATTATTACAATTGTCCTTTCGTCGATGGCCAGTGCATCCAGAGAGTCTTTCAATTTCTACGATCTGGAAAATAAAGAAAAATTTAATAATTATTTCAGGGATAATAGTAACTGGGGTTTTTTTTTTGTTTATTTAAAATGGGAGTTATTTTCCGAAAATAGGTGATAAAAAGTTGACAAAAAAAAATAATTGTTGAAAAAAAATTAAACCCTATTAAATGATAAATAAATAAATGATAAATGATTTTTATTCTATTAGAAATTTTTTTAATTCGAGTGTCAAACGAATTATATTGAAAATTTACAATTTCCTTCAATTTAGAAAAGTATCAAAATTTCTATCAATTGATTTTTCAATAAAAATTCTAATTTTTATTTTCGTAAAGCTTAGATCATTTTTATATTACACTCAGAAAAATGGTATATTTGTCTCCGAGCCTACTAACTCATTTATTTGTTGCAAATATATTTCATTTCATTGAAATAAAAAATTTATTTGAGCCAAAAAAAAATTTATTTCTGACAAATAAAATTTTTATTTACGTCAAATAAATAAGTTAGTAGGCTCTGAGACAAATATACGTTTATTTAATTCAAATATATTTTATTTGGTTCAAATAAATCATTTCTCTGGGTGTAAGATTAGTTAAAATTAGAATCAATCGTGTTGAAAATTTTATTTATTTAAACAAATTAAATTTATAGATTAAAATTTTCCTGAATATTTATTTATTTATTTACAAATAGATAATAATATAAATTATTATCTATGGAAATTATTAAGATTTATTAAAATTTTAATTGATTAAAATTCTGAAAGATTAAAAACTAGAACGATTGAATTTGAAATTAATTATAATTATAAGTAAATTAAAATTTCAGGATTCTTTGTCTATTTTTATATCTAAATCCAATTTTTTCTAACCATTTTCCCCTTTTTCTCTATTTAAATTAAGAAAATTATCTAAAACACCTAAATTAACGTATTTTCTCCCTTTATTTTATTAATTTTTCAATAAATATTAAATTTTACAAAATTTGATTCAGTATTTTACTTTTTAAAATTCTTCTAAATAGAAATTTGATATCACAAAAATTCTTATATTTCGGTGTCAATTTTAAAATTTATATAAATTCAATTTATAAACGATTAAAATTTTCTTTAATATAAATTGTTACCTATACAAATCAGAATTTATTAAAATTTGAATAATTAGAGAAATTTAAAATGATTAAAATTTAAAAAATTGGGATTTAAAACGATTGAATAAATTTGAGATTGATTAAAATTATAAATGAATTAAAATTTCAGAAATTTCACTTCGTCTCTTTTTTTTACCTAAATCCTATTTTTTTAACATTTTCCCCCTTTTTCTGCATTTAGATTAAGAAAAATATCTAAAACACCTGAATTAACGTATTTTCTCCCTTTATTTTATTAATTTTCCAATAAATATTAAATTTTACAAAATTTGATTCAGTATTTTACTTTTTAAAATTCTTCTAAATAGAAATTTGATATAACAAAAATTCTTATATTTCGGTGTCAATTTTAAAATTTATATAAATTCAATTTATAAACGATTAAAATTTTCTTTAATATCAATTGTTACCTATACAAATCAGAATTTATTAAAATTTGAATCATTAGAGAAATTTAAATTGATTAAAATTTAAAAAATTGGGATTTAAAACGATTGAATAAATTTGAGATTGATTAAAATTATAAATGAATTAAAATTTCAGAAATTTCACTTCGTCTCTTTTTTTTACCTAAATCCTATTTTTTTTTTTTAACCTTTTCCCCCTTTTTCTCCATTTAGATTAAGAAAAATATCTAAAACACCTAAATTAACTTATTTTCTCCCTTTATTTTATTATTTTTTCAACAAATATTTTTTACAAATTTTGATTCAATATAAAATTTACTTTTTGAAATTCTGCTAAATAGAAATTTGATGTCATAAAAATTGTTATAATTTCGGTGTCAATTAAAATTTAGAGTAATTTCAATTTACAATATTTATTTAGATAACTAAGAAGTAGATAAGATAAGTATATAAATAAATATATTGAAATTAAAAAAAATTACCATTAAAAATCAGAACTATTTAAATGTACTTCAATTTGAATTAATTAAAATTTTATTTTACTAAAATTTTAATTGATTTCATTTTGAATATGTATTGAAAATTAAAGTTCAATTTAAAAATGTGATAAAAATGTAAAAATTTAGAATCTTAAAATTTCTACTAATAAAAATTATTTAACCGTAAAATATTAGGATTTAGGTATTAAAATTTTGAAAAAAAATTTAAAGAAATTAAAATCAATTGTAAATTTTCATAAATATTAGTTTTCATCGTTTGAATTTAAAGTTGATTAAAAATAAATTGTTATTTAGATCGTACGTTAAATGTTGATTAATTTAGATGTTCCATTTAATTTAAAAATTATTAAAATTTCAATCAATACAAGTTTGACTAGGGAAAATAAAAAAAATTATTTGAATTCTAATTTTAATTCATTTTAAATTAATTAACTAATTTAAATTATATTAAATTTTTAAACCATTACAATTTTTCTAATTTAAAAAAGTTTGAATTTTTAAATTAGAAAAATTGTAATTGTTTAAAAATTTAATATAATTTAAATTAGTTAATTAATTTAAAATGAATTAAAATTAGAATTCAAATAATTTTTTTTATTTTCCCTAGTCAAACTTGTATTGATTGAAATTTTAATAATTTTTAAATTAAATGGAACATCTAAATTAATTGAATTGAATTAACAAAAAAAAAATAAAATAAAATAAAAATGGTGAAAACTAGAAAAGTAGATGAGAAAAATAGAGAAAAAATTGTGATCCCTGAAATAATAAAAATTTGGAAATATAGAAATTTAAACAATTCAAAATAAAATTTTCTACCTGTTCGCGTGTGAGAATTTCCTCATAGATAAATTGATCAGTAACATTGGCAGTAGTTCCACTTTTCACAAGACGACGAATATTTTGCAATGTTCTCTCAAATAATTCAGCAGGTCGAGCTGCTGCTCTTCCCTCGGCGGGAGGAAATCTCGATAATCGAAAAAGATCTTTATAATGTTTCGAATCACCATTAAATAATGATTGCAAAGTATTATTAATAGCACGATCAATTTCACTTCTTGCTTCTTGAAATGCTCGCAAAACAATTGCATCACTCGTTTCTGTTTTACGAATTTGTAAAAGCGCCTGTCCAGTCGCACGTCCATGTTCATTAATCGCTGAACATTCATATCTAAATAAAATTAACGTATAATTAATTTAATTATTATTACTATTTATTATCATTATTATTTTTTTTAATTATTATTATTAGTATTATTATATAAATATTAATTATTTAATTAAAAATACAAATATAAAATTAAATAATACCTTCCAGCATCCTGAACGGTGATATTGTATAAATAAAGACTTCCACCTTTGGACAATCGAAAACGATTTCGATCAAGTGGAATATTTCTATTCGAATCGAGAGCAATTCCATCTTTTTTCCATTGAATCGTTGGTTTGGGATTACCTCGAGCTCGACAGGGAATTTCAATTGAAGCACCATTCTCCACTTCCATATCCTGTGGTTGATATGTCATTTCCGGTGGTCGAAAATCCTCCTGAAGAACTGTTAAATCGGCACTTGTCTCTGCGAGACCATCAATATTTTTTCCACGACAAATATAACGTGCCGAATCACTTTGTTTGACTGCTTCGATTTTTAATATTGATCCACTATCATCAAATTGAAAACGACCACCCGCTAAAATTAATCGTCCATTTTTCCACCATTCAACATGTGGTGATGGTTCACCCTCGACTCTACAGGTGAATGTAACATCGACACCAGCTTCAACTGTTTGTGAAATTGGAATTTCAATGAATCGAAGAAATTCAGACGCTGTTATTAGAGCTCTTGCTCTACGTGAATTTGTAAATCCCATGTCATTGTGTGCAATACATTCGTAATTTCCATTGTCATTTTCATTGGCATCGAAAATTGTCAATGTACCATCATCTTGTATTTGATAGCGTTCACCGTCAATTGCAACTTCTGTTGAGTCTCGCATCCATTTTACATCCGGTGCCGGATCACCTGAGACTTTACAGTGAAAAATAATTGTTTCACCCACACCGACTGTCGTGTCTTCTGGCTCTTTCATGATTTTTGGTTTCGCTGAAAATAATATTTAATTCAATTCTCGTGATTTTCCTCTTTTTTATGACAAAATTTAGTTATAATAAAAAAAATGTTTTTTACTAAATTAATAATTAACTACATTTGAAGATAATTTCAATTATTTTATTCATTCTTTGAAGATATTCAATTATTTTCTTCATTATTTTCAAGATATTCAATTATCTGATAGAATAAGTGAATACAATTTCAATAATTTGATAAAAAATTGATAAATTCATTTATTTAATTAATTTTATTCATTTTTTGAAAATAATTTACATATTTAATTAAATATTTAATGATACGTGAAATTTAATTCAATATTTTCCACTTTAAAAAAAATCGATTTTGTAGTCGCAATAAAAAAATATAATTATAATTACAATTATTCATTATAATTTACAAGCATAGTACAAATTATAATTTTTTTTACATAAATAATAAAAAGGTTTTTTGTTCTCAAAAAATTAAAATCACAAATTTTAATATAAAAAATTTTAAATTTAGTTTTAAATATTTTTTGAAACTTTAATTTAGATTAAGACTCATTTTTTTTTTAATTTAATATTTGAAGATAGTTTCAATTATTTTATTTAATATTTGAAAATAATTTAAATTATTTTATATTTTATTAATTATTAGGAAATATTTAATTATTTTATTGAATATTTGGAGATAATTTCAATTATATGATTATACGAACATATATTTATTAACATTTTATATTTTAAAAAAATTTCAAATTTTTTTTTGAAAAATTGAAGATAATTTTTTATTATTTTATTAAAAAATTTGAAAATAATTTCAATTATATTTATTATTCTTAAATATTCAATAATTTTATCGATTATTTGAAGTTATTCAATTATTTTATTTTTTATCTGAAGTTATTCAATTATTTTAATAATCAATATTAGAGATATTCAATTATTTGATTTAATAATTGTAGGAATTTTTAATTAATTAAATATTTGAAGACAATTTCAGTTTTCTGATTGAATAAATGAAAATATTTTCAATTATTTTATTAAAAAATATTAATAATTGAAAATAATTTTAACAATTTGATTCAGTATTTTAAGATAATTTTAATTATTAAAATTTGTCATTTAGAGATAATTTCAATTATTTCTTTTTTCATTATTTTTAAAGATATTCAATTACCTGGATAGAATAAGTCAATAAAATTTCAATTAATTAATTAGAATAACTGAATAAAATTTTAATTGCGTTATTAAAGAAATTTTTAAATTATTTGAAGATAATTTACCTATGTAATTAAATATTTAATGATATATGAAATTTAATTCAATATTTTTGAAAATAATTTCAATTTTTTAAATTCAATAATTGAAAATTTTTTCAAATATTTTATAGAAAAATTGAATAAAATTTCGATTATATTTGATTTAATATTTTATTAAACTCCTTTACCAACAGCTATCTCTGATATCAAGAATCAAATGACAGAATTCGAGAGTCAAATGGTAGATGGAAAAGAGATTGAATCTGAACAAAGTAAATTAAACTCCGATCTTAACGTTGTCATGGCATCTGTGAAAAATGAAATTTATGAAAATTCTAGACGCTTAAATTTATTAGAACCATTTGTGGATTCACAATCTAAGTCCTTAAAAAATATCAAAAAAGAAATGAAAGAGTTAAAATCGAAGATGAATTCTTTTGAAATTGATTTTAATAAGGAAAAACAAACATCACTTTGTACTTCCTTGGAAATATGTGGGATTCCTGAAAAATTAAACGAAGATGTTTATAAAATTTTTATTGATATATGTCATAATCTAGGAGTAGAAATTAATAAAAATGATATTTTGACTATTAGTCGCTTTAATAAAGCATATAGCAGAACTTCGACAGCTTTTAAATCTATTCTATTTGTGAAATTATCTCGTGCGGATTTAAAAAACGAATTAATTGAACAAAGAAAGAAATACAAATATTTTTCTACTATCGACATTGGATGGGGTTCGGAAGAAAAGTTTCCTATTTATATACACAGTGCATTTTCACCATTAAACCGCAAGATCTTTACAACTGCCTGTAGTCTAATGCGAGAGAACAAAATAAAAAGTGTATGGCGGTCAAAAGGGATAGTCCATTGTCGTCAGGAAAATGATAGTCCCATAATTCAACTCAGGAGTCTAGACGATGTTAATAAAATTAAATAGTTTAAATGTCTACGCTTATCTAGTAAGTTGATTATTGTTATAAAAAATGTTTTTCTTATATGAACTTTTTCAATTCTTCAAATTTAATGAGCGATATTTTATATTATTATGTAATCATCAATATTTTGTATTCTCTTTTTTAAGTAATATATGAGATTTCATTCTTCGCTATGTTTGTTTTATTTCTTGTATTTTACTCTCTTTTCTTTTTTTTTAAATTTTAATCTAAACACTTCTTTTATTTAATAATACGTGAAATTTAATTGAATATTTTCAAAGATAATTAAAATTTTTTTAAAGTAAATAATAGAAGATTTTCAAATATTTTATAGAAAAACTAGCAAAATTAAACGCGCGCAAACGCGCCAAATTAAGTATTTAATTGTTTGTTATAAAGAAATTAAAGATTAATATTATCAATAATAATTTAATTTATTAGAATATTATAACATATTAAATGATAATAATGAAAATTATATGTTTACAGGCCTCGGAATATACGACTTTTTCCGACTTTTTTCAAAAATACGACTTTTATCGACTTCTTTTAATAAAATGCGACATTTTTTTTTTACATTTGAAAAAAATGTATAAAAATACATTTTTTTAGTATAAAATGCAGATCTTCTTCAGATCTTCTTCAATTCAATTATTTAACAAATTTTTAACTAAAATGATTCTTCACTAAATTAATTATTTTTAATAATTTTAATGAAATACATCACAAATTCAATTTATCAAAATTATTTTTCAATTAAAATTTTTATGAAATTTAACAATTGTTTATAATTTAAAAAAAATATATCACAATAAAATTGAATTATTTTTTAAAAATTTCAATTCAAAATAAACTAAAATTCAATTATTACCCGAAATTTTAATTCAAAATCAATTAAAAATCCAATAATTATCAAAAATTTTCAATTTAAAATTTAATTATTTACCAAGTTTTCAATTTAAAATGAAATAAAATTCAATTATTTTCTAAAATTTCTATTCAAAATTAATTATCCAAATTTTCAATTAAAAATGAACTTAAATTAAATTATTATCCAAAATTTCAATTAAAATTCAATTATTTCCCAAAATTTTCAATTCAAAATGAATTGAAATTCAATTATTTTCCAAATTTAATATTAAATAAAATTTCATTATTCTCAAAAATTTGAATTAAAAATTAATTGAATTTTCAATAATTTAAATTTAAAAGCATCTAAAATTTAATTATTTCTAAAATTTTCCATCGAAAATTTTTTTTTTGAAGTTTAATAATTTCAATTATAACTCTAAGGAAATTCAATTATTTTTAACTATTTTAATAATATTCTTTGAAATTTCAACTATCTGAAACCATTTTTCAATTAAAAATGATTTTCAAATTATTGTATTTTGTCCGCATTTTCTATTAAATTTTTAGTGAAATCATCTAAAATTTTAATTATAAATCACTTAAAGTTTCAATTAATTTCAAAAATCTCAATTTTAAATCTTTGAAAATTCAATTAAATTTAAAAAATGTTTTCCAAAAATTGTTTGATAAATTATTTTTATTTCTGTAAAATTTAATAATTGTTTGAAAATTAACAATATTTTTTGAAATTTAATTATTTCTAAAAATTTCAACTTTAACCCTTCGAAAAGGATTATTATTAATTAAAAATTTTTATTTAAAAATCTGTAAAATATTTTTGTTAAAATAAAAAACAAATCCACTTTTTTTGGAATATAAATCGACTAAAACGACTTTTTTGTGTCTTTAAGTTGATTCGAGGCCTGTGTTTTTATAATTAATATTTAATAGGTATTCGTTGGCGCCTGGTACCTTAAAAATTAATTTTTAAAAATAAATTTTTTTCAAATTACTATCTTGTACGAAATTTCCTGGCGCTTCTTTTTTCTCATCATAAATTTTTTGTATTTGTATACAATTTTTGAATCAATATACAACTTTAAAAAAAATTTCGTTGGTAAACGTTGTGTACTTCAGCTTCGTGAATTGAATTTTCGAATTTGGAATTTTAAAAAAATTTATTCCGAAATTTGGAAACACAATTATACAACTTTGGCAAAAATGAGAAAAAGAATTGTCAAAATTTGACACGTCATAAGATTACTATTCAAAAAAACACGTGAAATCAGAAAAGGCCAACTTCAAGTTAGGACAGAAGGACAGACCAAGCATTTTATTATTATATAATAATTGAATATAGGTAATCTATATTCGATTTAATATTTAAAGATAATATCAATTAAATGATTTAAAATTTGAGAAAAAAATCTAATAATTTTTTTTGAAAATCCATATACAAATTTTTTGATTTTCCCGGAAATATTAAATTCACCTTTTGCAAGAAAAAATGGTGAAAAAAAAAAATAATACTCACAACAATGAAAATCATCATATGACATTGCATCGAGACGTTTTCCTTTCATATCAGCGGGAGAATCACATACGGCATTTATTTCATTTGAAGGCCTTTTTTTAATATGTTCAATTAACCATATTAAATTACAGGTACATTCCAATGCTTTACTGTCTATTTGTAAACGTGAATTAGATCCAATATTATGAAATGCATCAAATTCTATTCGACGAATATCATTATTTTGAAGGGAAATTTTTTGCAACGCTGGCAAATTGTTAAATGTGCCTTTTCTTATCTCCGTTAAGTAATTGTAATGAAGATAGAGATGCTCTAATTTTGGTAAATTATCAAATACACCAGGCTCAATGTTTTCAATTTGATTTTTAAATAAATATAATATTTTCAAATTTTCTAATCCATAGAATGCATCTTTTTGTAAATATCTCAATAAATTGTCATTCAATAGTAGAGTATGGAGATTTTTTAAATTTTCAAAATTTCCCAACGCAATGTTGACTATTTCGTTGAATCTCAGATCTCTAAAAAAGAAAAATTGTATATATTATTAATTTTTAAATATACAAATAAAAAAATTTTTTATTTAAAAAAATTATCGAAAATATTGATTCGGAGAAATAGTTTTTGTTTAATTTTCCTGAAATAGAAATTCAAGGTTTGTTTAAAAAAAGAAAAAAAAATGACCCTCCGGATGTGAATAATTTCGCACGTTTTAACACTCTTCATTTCAAAGTTTGTTTAAGGCACGTTTCATAATTATAAATCTCAAGTCGCGTTTGAAGAATTCAACGAATGAATTGCTGACAGAAAAAAAAATTAAGATTCGATTTCAATTTATTATAAGGACATTGAACTAAATGAAGAGTCAATTCCCCCTTTTTATTATAATAAATTTTTTTTTTGCAATTAATAAAAAAATGTTTTATATTTTTAAAAAACGTGATTTTTAATTTCGAATTTTATTGAAGAGAAAAATAATTTTTAAATTTTCTTTTACTTACAGGACAGTAGTGCTACCTGAAACTCGAGGAATATATGTCAATTTTCGAAAAGTACATCTGACAGTTGAAAATGAACAGCTACATTCACGAGGACACAATTGGTTCGAATTATCCAAAAATCGTCTAAAATCCTGAAATAAAAATCCAGGAATTCCGCTCCATAGAATTATTATCATCAATAGGAAATATTTTCCCGTCATAGTGAAGAAAAATTAACTTTCAAACTGAAAATAAGATTTTGTATATTTCTAAATTTCTTTTTTTTTTTTTTTGAAGATTTGCAAAAGCTCACGAGTAAAAGTTTTAAACTCTCATTTTAAAATACTGATTAGCTCGATAAATCTTGGCAATAATCCCACACACTCTTTTTATTTGTGATCCTTGTTGAGATGTAATTTTTAACTGACATTGAAGAATTGTCGCGTCTATTTATTAATATTCATCAGTATTTCTCGATCGTTTGCTGGAATGAAGAGAATTTTTTTTTTTTTCTATTAAAAGATACACACGTGAATTCGCCGACTGATAAAATACAACTGAGCGGCTTGAATCTTGTTTTCGTTTTGAGACGAGAAACCTTCCCTTTCGTTGAAACTTGCTTCTATACGGCGCGGCAGCTTATAGGGAACTTAAATCTCGTATGTACATGTGTGATACCAGAAATTGTAAGAGAGTCTTCGTATACATACACTTGAAGGAATAAATAGCTTCTTGGAGGAGGGATCCAGATGTGGGATAAGTGCAGAGAAGACTACTTAAGAGACGAAGAAATTTTGATTGTACAGAAGTGTTTTGGAAGTAGCTTTTCAATTATCTTCTACATCGATAATTTTTCAATTAATAAATTTTTTTTTTATTAAAGTAATTACCAATTGCCAAAAAATTGCAGGAAAAAAAATTCTTCTTTAGAATTCAAGTAAGCTTCTAATTTAAATAAAAGTTAATTAAAATTATCTGTAAAATGTAAAAAAAAATTATTTATTAATATTGAAATAAAAATTTTGTACCATTTTTCATTTTTTTTTTAAAGTTATTTAATATCTGCAAATAATTAATAAAATAAATAAAATTATCTTGAAAATTGAACTTCAATTTTTTTAATAATTTAAATTGAAATTATATTCAAACATTAAATCAAATTATTAAAACTAAACTATTACATTGAAATATTGAATTATTTAGTAAAATAATTTTAATTACTTTAAATTGAAAATATTTTCAATTTTTCAAATTATTAAAACTTTTTAATTCTTCAATCAAGTAAAAGTAATTGAAATTAAATTAAATTTCAAATCGAATAATTGAAAACATTTTTAGTTACTCAACCAAATAATTACTTAATAAAATAATTTAAATGATATTCAAATAATTAATAGTCATTGAAATTATTTTCAAATGTGATTAAACAACTGGATTCAAAATAGGAAAAAAAAATTCAAAACCTCGAAAATTCAAGTAAATTTCAAAATCTAAATTAAGTTTTTAGTAAATTATTCTAAACTTGTAAATTAAAAAAAAAATAGAAAAAAAAGAATTTATTTATATTTCATCTAAAAATTAAAACATAAATAAATACGAAATGAATTGAAATTGTCTGTAAAATGGAAAAAATTATTCATTGAATATCAAATAAAATTTTTTGTACCATTTTCTTTAATTTTTTTTATAAATAACTTAAAGTTCCAAATTTAAAAGTTACCAATATAGAAAATAGTCTGAATTTCCTAAAAATGGAAATATTTTCTTTTTTTTTAGTTTGAAATACTTTCTCACGATCTTACATAAAATATTATCGTACTATTCCTTTTTTGGGTCTTGTAAAAAAAAAAAAATCTGACGTGATTTAAGAGAACGACCCTGAATAATTCAGTGCTGTTACATATCACATTTGCTTACTTGAAAAAGTAACATATGGTAGGAAAAATATTTTTTTAAAAAACCAAAAAAAGAATAATTTATTGGACCAACTCAAGAAAAATAATCGTCCATTTTGTTTTTTTATCCCACAAAATTGTTTACTTAAAAATTTGTGTATTTTCAAAAAAAAAAAAGAATTTTATCTTTAATAATAAATAATTTAAAATATTTAATAAATAAAAGAATTGAAATAATAATTAAAAATACATATTATTTTTTTTTTTTTTTTTGCAGTGAATAGAAATGTAACAAAAAATTCATAACCATTTCTCAGAATAATAAATCCTTTACTTCTAGGGATTAAATTGATATTTACATGCTCTACAAAAGATTTGATGGACGTTTATACATGTTTGTATATTTTAAGTCCACCAGAAATAACCCATGAGTCAATATTAAATTCAGAATTTAGTCGCTAAACCCCAACTGGAGCAAGCAAAAAATTATAATTGATACATCATTTTAAAAAAAAATTATATTTTACTTCGCGAAAATTAGAAATTAACTTTAAAAATCAAGATCTTTAAAAAAAAGAAAGAATTCGATTTTTTAGTTTTTAAATACAAATTTATTGATATTTTAAAAGAAATATTGTAGCTCCGATCAGAAAGGAAAAAAGTTGACAAACTATTTTTTGTAAGATATGAAATGAAATGATTCTATATTTTTTTTTTCATATAAATTCGAGTGTTTATTTGTTTTTTCGTGACAATAATCGCTTATAATTTGTACAATAATAATTCTAAAATATATTCACTGCACTCAATCTTCAAGCATTCATTTCTTTTTTTCTCAATCCTTTCTTTTTTTTTTTATTTTTCATTCTCTTTTTCACAATCCACTTTATTCGATGTGCCTTCATTTTAATTTTTAAATTGTTTTAAATAAATGCTTCAATATTTAAATAAAATTAAACAAAAATTAAACCAATACTAAGTGAAAAAAAAAATAATAAAACGAACTAAACTTGTGCATAACTATTTAAAGCAACATCAAAAATGTGGATTAAAAGAAGAAGAAAAAAAAATATATCACACATTCGTTAAATATTTACACTATCGTTGGAAGTTTGACTTTAAGAATACAATATTACATCGTATAATTACCTTTGAAAGTAAATTTAATTTTATAATTCAAAAACCAACGATTTTTAGAAATTAATAGAATTTTTTTTTTCCCTTACGATTGCAGTTAGACTTAATTATTTATATACAACTTTTTAAATAGAAAATTAAATAAGTCATTTAGTACAACCGACAAAAAAAAATTTTCCTCTTAAAATTCTAAAAGAATTTTTGTTTTTGTTCTCACAATAATAGTCGAACAATTTGTTCGAAAAAAATAAAATAAATCAAGGTCCATTCTTTCGTTTACACTGATACAATGAAGAAGAAATAAATTCAAAGTCTTTTTTCTTATTATGCCCGCATTATTTATCTTTCACCTGTGGAAGAATCTTATCATTATTATCATTATCATCATTTTCTTCCACCGAGAGATTTTCTCATGCAATTTTCATATATATCGTACGATCGCGCATTTTACTTAATTTTAATTCTCTTAATGCGCGTTGCGCTTCAATTGGTGATTGAAAACAAATACGCGCATCGCCCGTTGGCATTCCCTGTTCATTATAACGACGAATAATTTGTTCGCGTTTAATTTCAAAATCGCAAAAAAATTCAATAATCTCATCGATACTCGCTTTAAATGGAACATTTTCAAGTGAAATAACACAACCAGGCTTACCAAATACATGATCAACATGATCCATTTGTCCAGGATGTCGAGGTGGCATCAAATGTCTTGGTATACCCATCATTCCAGGTGGTGGTCCCCTTGGACCAAAACCAAAACGTGGATAATGCATTGGTCCAGGAAAACGTGGCCTCATATCGTGCATTGGATGATGATGATGATTGTGATGATGATGCTGTTGCATTTGATAATGATGTGGCATTGGTATTTGTGCCGATTGACTGTCACCTAGGCCTAAAGTTTCCAACATTTTTGTTCGTGGTACCAACATTATTGTGGGAACATTTTTACCCAATGGTAAACCATTTTTACCAATTGCACGCATTGCCTCATCTGACGAGTCAAATTCACAAAAACATTCGCCAGCTGGTTTTCCCGATTGATTTAACATCATGTGTATCCTGAAAAGGGAAAAATTTATTTTTATCTTTTATTTATTTTTAATATTATTTGTTTTTACAGTGATCACATTGTTTAAAAAAAAATTATATTTAATAAATTTTATTAATATAAAAATAAAAATAAATATAAATAAGTAAATAGAAATTCTTATTTTATTTATGGAAATTAATTCAGAATTAAAAAAAAAATTTTGAAGATAGAATAACAAGAATTTTCTATTTTAAATATTACAAAGATTTCTATGAAGAATTAATGAAAATATTGTTGAGACAAATATTCAGAAGAATTTTTGTATTAGAATAATTCTCAAGATTTGAATTCGTAAATTTTATTTTTTGTAAAAATCTCACACAAGAAAATAAATTTTTAAATTAATTCCTTATGAAAAAATCGAAACTTTTTTCAATTATTCATTATTAATTAATTTAAATTATCTATAAACACTGAAATCAAATATTTAAAATTATCTTCAATTACTCAATAAAAAAAAGGAGATTCTTTTGAAATTATCGTCAAATAATTGAAATAATAAAATAATTAAAATTATCTTAAAAGGTCAATTTATAATTTATTATAAATTTATTTGTAAAAAAAATTATTTATAATTATAATTTTTTGAATCAAATTTGAAATTTTTCTTTCAATTACAATAATTCTTAAGGTTTAAAATCATTAATTTTTGTTTGAAAAGAATAATTTGAAAATAAACTATCAAATTAATCACTTTTAAAAATATATAATTTTTATTTAATTATTTAATTAAATAATTGAAATTATCTCTAAATGACAAATTTAAATAATTGAATTTTTTTTAAAATACTGAATAAAATTGTTTAAACTGTCTTCAATTATTATTTAATAAAATAATTGAGATTATATTCAAATTTGATCCTGAACTAAATAATAATTGAAAATCTCTTAAATATTTTATTAAATAGGTAAATTATCTTCAAATTTTAAATCAAATAATTTAAAAATATCTTCAATAACGCAATTAAAATTTTATTCAATTATTCTATTAATTAATTGAAATTATCTTCAAATAATGAATAAAATAAAAAATTATTTAAATAAATAAATTTATCTTTAAATTTTTTATCAAATAATTGAAATTTTATTCACTTATTCTGTCAAATAATTGAATATTTTTAAAAATAATAAAGAAAATAATTGAAATTATATCTAAATGACAAATTTTAATAATTAAAAATATCTTAAAATACTGAATCAAATTGTTAAAATTATCTTTAATTATTAATTAATAAAATAATTGAAGTTATCTTAAAATTTTATCGTGAACTAAATAATTAAAATTATCTTGAATTTTCATAATAAAATAATTAAAAACATTTTCATTTATTCAATCAAAAAACTGAAATTGTCTTCAAATATTTAATCAATTCAAAATATCTACAATTATTAAATAAAACAATTGACTATCTCTAATTGATCAAAATAATAATTGAATATATCTTCAAATAAACAATTTAAAATAATTGAATAACTTCAAATAATCAATAAAATTATTGAATATCACCAAAAAATTGATAAAATTATTGAATAATAAACAGAATTGAAATTATATTCAATTTTTCAATAAAATTATTAAAATTGAAATTATATTTAAATATTAAATCAAATAATTAAAAATACCTCCACTTACTTAATCGAATAATTAAAATTTATGTTTATAATTGAAATTATCTTTAAATTTAATCATGCATAAAATAATTTTAATTATTTTCACACAATCAACAAAATTATTGAAATTATTTTGAAATATTGAATAAAATAATAATGAAACTATCTTTAAATATTAAATTACAAAAATAAGTCAAAATTGAAATTAAATTTTCAAAACCTATTCAAAAAATATTCAAAACTAAATTCTCAATTTTATTATATAAATAATTTGTGATTTTAATTTTTCAAGAACAAAACCCTATTTATTTTTTGAGTATTTAAGAATAAAAAAGCAGAATTGAATTTATATTTCAAATCTTTGTAATAAAATAATTGAAATTATCTTGAATTTTTCAATAAACTGATTGAAATTATATTTAAATATTAAATCAAATTATTGAAAATATCTTCATTCATTCTTCAATTAAATAATTAATCAATAATATAATTGAAATGAAATTATCTCCAAATAATAAATAAAATAATTAAATATTTCCTAATAATAATCGAATATTAAAAATTTGCAATTTTCACTTTTGAGAACAAAAACTTTTTTATTATAATGTAAAAAAATTATATTTGTACTATGCTTGTTAATTATAACGAATTAATTATAATTATATTTTCTTTTTGCGACTACAAAATCGATTTTTTTTTTTAGAAAATCCGACTTCGGTCCCTGTGAGTAGATAATAATCAACTGTGATCACTGGAAAGTATAAATTAAATTACCTTTTTTTTAAAAAAAAAAAAAGAAAAATTAACTCTTCAAAAGAAGAAATTCTCACCTGTGTGGTACAATTCCAATATCGGAGAAAAAATCCAAAATATCACGATCATTGGATTGATAAGGCAATCCTCGCATAATAATACAATCAGATTCCGATGGTATTCCATTTTCCTCTTCGTATTCTCGTTTTTCACTTTCAAATAGAGTTTCCGATATTGACGAAGCTGTAATTTGCTTTGGTCCAATTTTCAATGTCTTACTAAGTGCCGCTTCTGCATCTTCAATTTTATCAAAATGCAAATAACCCAAATATTTTGTACTTCCTGAATTCTCCATTGTTTTAATAAAAACATCATTTATTTTAATATCTTGAAAAAGATTTGCAATATCCATTTCTTTGGCATAGGATGGCAATTCAGTTAAAACAATATATGACGATTTTGCCACATTATCCACTAATTTTGTATTATCCGTTTCACCGCTATTCTCATCATTTCCCGATGATGATGACGATGAATTTTTTCCCTCTTTCAACGATGTAAAATCATTGTCAGCAGATGATGAAAAATCAGATCTATTATCTCTATCACACGATGGATATGAATCCAATGTCTTATCAAATATCGATTCTTCAAGATGTAATACTTCCACCTCAGAACCACGTACATATTTCGGTGATTTAAGAGCCTGCTCTTTTGCTTCTTGTTTGACAAATTTAATATAAGCAATACCAACACGATTACCATGATTATCATTAATTAATTTGAGTCCATCTTTTCTGATAAAAAGACCCGAAAAACCATGACGTACATCACTGTAAGTTGCACTCAATGGCATATTTCTTACTTCGACACAATTTCCACTGTCAGTTGTCGATGATGAATTATCATTTTGTCCAAAACGTGAATTTGAATTACGATTTAATTGTCGATCATTGGATTTATCGAAAGTATTTTTAAAAATAGACGCTTGAAAAGCATGGGGATTTCGTCGACTATCTAATTCTTGAACTTTATTCATAAATGAATTTGTCGGTCTATTAGTGGAACGAAAATTGGAATTATTGAATAAATTATCGGAACCAAATAATCCTGAACGATTGGGAAAACGAATTGAATCCATTCTTGTATTATCGGCCCATGGTTCGCGTGATGAACGATTTAATGAACCAAGAGAATTTCCATTTCCAGTTAATGAATTATTACCCAAACTTGACAATTGATTAATGCCTAAATTTGGTAAACGCGCCGACATGAGACTACCAACGCCATTTAATCCATTGAGTGAGAATTGTTGATTAAGAACTTGATTTCCAAATGGTGATGGACGATCGTCTTGTGATGGTAGAGCGGCAATACCAGCGCCAAGAATATTTGGTGCTATTACACCAATTTGCTGTGTACGTGGCGGTACTTCCCAGACTCCATTTTCAGGTAATGTTGATTTTTTATTTACATTTGATTTTTCTTTTGCAAATTGACCAACGCAAACAATATCATTTGTATTCTCATCGTCATTTATATCTTTACGTCCATCGCTTCTTCGTTTTATATCACGATCTTTTGAACGTGTACGATCACGTGATTTGGAACGATCACGACGACGACGTCTATCACGACGATCGCGATCACGATCACGTGATCTACTTCTTTCCCATCGTCGACCACCACGATCGCGTCCTCTATCGCGATCACGATCACGATCACGACGATCGCTTCTATCATTGTTACGACCACCGCCGCGATCTCTTTCTCTTGATCGTGAATGATCACGTGAACGTGAACGATTTCTTTCCTTACGATCTTTATTTAATGTCGTTGATGACGATGATGTGGTTTCATTTTCATGTTCTTTTTCCTTTCGATTGTCATTTGGCGATGTTTGTTTTGTTGGAACTGATTGTGTTGGAACAACTGGAACTGGTGCCGCTTGCATAAATGTTTGCAACGATAGACTCTGTTGTCGCGCCTCTTCAATCACCTTTTGCATTTCGGTACGTGAACTCAATAGTAGTTTTATCTTCATTTCTTTTATTTTACCACCGTCCTTCAACATTGCTTGACGCGCATCTTCATCGGTACTGTATTAAGGGAGAAAATTCCCAAAAATTAGATCTTCAAAAGTTTTTATATTTTTAAAAAATGAACAATTTAACAAAGTTTAATATAATTCAAATAAATATCAAGTAATTTAAAAATATTTTCTATTAGACATTTTAAATTTAAGAAAAGAAGAAAAATTGATTCAACGTTGCATTTTGTAGAATAAGAATAATTTTTTTTTTTATGAATTCACACGAGGAATAAATATCTCACCTAAATGCTATGAAAGCATCTCCAAGTTCACCACCAACGATGTGTACACCACCTTCAGGTATGCTGAGTCCGTGGAAAAATTGACGGATGTCCAGGGCATTCGCGGACCACGCCAAATTTTGTAGTCTTATTATGACACTCATTTTGTTTATTTTTTTTTTTTTGTGTTAATTGAATTATCTGGAATTTAAGAGACGGACACAAAATTACGACCATGATAACATCTCATACTTTTGGAAACAAAAGTTGAATTATTTCTGTTGGACTCTTTTGAAGATTAATTTTTAAAAAATAATTAAATAATCAAATTATAAATTTTAATTATAATTTAATAATAAATTAATTTATTATATATTATATATTAAAAAAAATTTATTATACATTAATTAAAAAATTAATTTATTATAAATTAATTAAAAAATAAATAAATTTATTATTATTATTATTATTATAATTAAGATATATAATTTTAATAAATAATAAGATTTGTTTTAATAGAACCAACGCTTCGTTGAAGTGAATATCAAGGGAATAGAGAATTTTTGTTTTTATATAAATAATTTATCGACATGGGTTTTACTTTTATATTTGAAAATTATTGAATTGGGAACATAATTCTTAAGAATATTCAACTAAATGTGTATTTATCTGCGATTTGAAAATCTCAAACATATAAAGTACATTTAAATTGTTTATAGAATTTTTTTTTCGAAAGTTGTTAGATACCAAAAACTTCGAAATTATTTTTAAAAAAAACATATATATAGAATTCAATGCATTAAAATTGTAGAAAAGTAAATACGATATATAAAATTTAACTAATAATCAATTTCTAAAAAAATTAAATCTAACTCATTGAATTAAAATAAAAAAACTAAAATTATATAAAAATTTAATTTTAATAGATTTTCCAGGTTCATATGAACTGAAAATTTTTTTTCTCCGAATCTCTATTATATAGTTGAAAATAAAGAGTAATTTATAAACAATTAAGTACTTTTTTTTATATAAGTAAAGAAGTATTTTTTAGAATAAAATTTATTTGCCTAAAATTCTGATCGTTCAAATGAACGGAAAATTTATTTAATACATTTTTAACTTCAAATTTTATTATAAAAAATATTGCTTTCTATATTCAGACATAAATTAAAATTTTTTTTAAATTAATGTACTTTTTTATTTTTCATTTCCGTAGTACATTTTAAAAAAATTTAAAGACAAAAATAATTATTTCGTTGTATTTGAACGTTCAGAACTTCAACGACATTAAAATTTGAATTTAAAAATATTCGCTCATTTAAGTAATTAGAATTTCGGGGACATTTTTGTTAATTAAAAAAAGTTTAAAATTTATAAATTAAATAAATTTAGATTTATAATAAAATAAAACTTTATGGACCAAAAATATTGTTAAAAAAAACTTGTAAAAAAATGTACAATGAATAAATAAATACCTACTACTATAAAAATATAACAAAATAATAAATTATCTCAAAAATACAAAAAAAATAATTAATAAATTATTAAAATTTAGATTTATAATAAAATAAAACTTAATAGTGGAATAAAAATATTGTCCAAAAAACTTGTGAAAATTGTACAATAAAAAAATAAATAAATACTACCTAAATGCTAACAAAAAAAATATAACAAAATAATAATTAAAATAGTCAAAAATATAATGAAATTAAAATAGTCAAAAAATATTTAAAAAATAAAATAAATACAGGCTTCGGATCGACTTTAAGGCACAAAAAAAGTCGTTTTAGTCGATTTATATTCCAAAAAAAAAGTCGAAAAAGTCGATTTTTTTTATTTTAATAAAATTGAATTGGTTAATGAATATTTTACTTTAAATAACTAATGTTAATTAAATTCATTTTATTAATTCTGTAATGAGAATAATTCTATAAAAATATTATTAAGAAAATTTATTTCCAATATTTCACAATTGAACTAATTGTAAGACAAATTTTCAAAATTTTATTTAAGTAGAACAAATTTCCAAAAAAAATTCTTGAAGTAACATTTTTATAATTTCTTGAAGTCTGATTTTAGCAATTTATTCGAATTACAAATTTTGTCATAGTTTTTTAGTTTTTATGATCAAAATAATTTCAGGCAAAAACTTAATCAAGTTTTACAGATTTTTTATTAAAAAAATTTTTTTTAAATAATAATAATTTTGGAAGAATTAAAGTTGAAATTTTTAGAAATGATTGAATTTCAAAAGATTTGGTTAATTTTCAGACAATAATTAAATTTTACAAAACTAAAAATAATTTATCAAATAATTTTATAGATTCATGATTTCTGTTACTAAAAAATTTATTAGAAATTGCAGACAAAAATACAATAATTTGAAAACTTTTTAAGTGAAAAATGGTTTCAGATAGTTGAATTTTCGAAGAATATTACAAAAATCATTAAAAATAATTTGATTTCACGAGAGTTATAATTGAAATTATTAAATTTCAAAAAATTTTAGATGGAAATTTTTAGAAATAATTAAATTTTAGAAGCTTTTAAATTGAAATTTTTGAAAATAATTAAATTTCAATTGATTTTGAATTGAAATTTTGGAAAATAATTGAATTTTAGTTGATTTTGAATTGAAATTTTTGAAAGTAAATGAATTTTAGTTGATTTTAATTGAAAATTTTGAAAATAATGTAATTTCAATCGAAATATTGGAAAATAATTAAATTTTAATTGATTTTGAATTGAAACGTTGGAAAATAATTGAATTTTAGTTGATTTAAAATTTAAAATTTTGAAAATAATTGAATTTCTATTGAAATTTTTGAAAATAACTGAAGAATTTATTAGAAATTACACACAACAATTGAACTTTCAAATTTTTTTCATTGCAAAATGCTTTCAGATAATTGAATTTTCGAAGAATATTATAAAAAATTATTAAAAATAATTAAAATTTTTGCAAATAATTTAATTTCAAGTGATTTTGAATTAAACATTTTTTGTTATTTTATTTGCTAATTTTTTTAAAATTATAAACAATTATTAAATTTCATAAAAATTTTAATTCAAAAATAGTTAAATATAATTGAATTTGTGAAGAATTTCATTAAAATTATTAAAAATAATTAATTTAGTGAAGAATTTTAGTTAAAAATTTGTTAAATAATTGAAATAAAGAAGAATTGCATTGTATCCTAAAAAAAACGTATTTTGTTTTAAAATTTTGTAAAAAAGTCGAAAAAGTCGCATTTTATTAAAATAAGTCGAAAAAAGTCGGTAAAAGTCGAAAAAGTCGTGTAATCCGAGGCCTGTAAAATAAATAAATAAACACAAAAATACAACAAAATAAATAGTCAAAACTAATGAAATAAATAATAATAAAAATAATAAATAAATATTAATAATTGGAGTTATATCCTCAAGTGATTTAGGACATTAAAAATGACTGATTTAATTATTAAGTCCTTCTTATTATTTAATCCGTTTATTTAATTACCATATTATATAAAAACTCTAATACCATAATTATCCTTTTTTTCCATTTTTCCACGATAATTTTAAATATCAATAAATTCATTTTGATTGAAATAAAAAATTAAATTAAAATTTTTTAAAAAGTGGTTAGTTTTTTTTTTGTAAATTTATTCATTTTATTCAAAATTAAAAAATCCAAAATGAACTTTATGATAAATGCAATAGACTTGAATTATTTTTTTTGCAATAAAAGTTGAATTTACCAAGTGTGCCAAGGTCTGATCATTTATATCAATTTTATGCTCACACTATTATGCGTTAATACTTTTTAATTCGTTGATTGTTCAATTTATTCTTCTGTATCATATATAGAAATTATATGCAATTTAAAAAAAATCCTCATAATATTGTTATAAACATTTCGATTTCAAGTGTGGGATAATTGAAAAATTCGCAACCGAATGTGATACTAATAATTCAATTAAGAATTAATTAAATAAAATTACACCGAAATTTCTCAAAAGAAACAAAATTTACATATTTTTGTGATTTTCCATTTTTCTTTAATTATTTAATTGCAAATTAAATTTGCTATTCAAAAAATTTTTTTTTTTAATAACCAGATTATAATAATTATTAATTTGTTTCAATTCTCTGATTGTATTTTCTAAAAAAAAAAAATTATGGTATAAAACTCGTTGACTAAAATATTCAGCTAGCAATATTTGTAACTAATTTTTAAAAATAATTACCAAATAATTAAAATTACAAAACAAAATAATTATTCAACCTCGTTCCTAATTCATTTCAATCTGGAAATATATTTTAATTATATTTTTCCAATTTTTGTAAATCAATTTTAATAATTCGAGAGGAAGAGAGAGAATTTATGCCAATGAATCCAAGTCGAAGAACGAATAAAATTACCGACAATATTGTGCGACAAATTCATCTGAAGGCAAAGAGAGAGAGAGAGAGAGAGAGAGAGAGAGAGAGAGAGAGAGAGAAATTATCAAAAAAAAAACTAACTTTTTTTCTCGAGAGAAATGATTCAATTTTCAAAACAAAACAAATAAAATATGGAATAACGAAGCAACTTATTTAAAATTTACAAAAAAATCGACAAATATGAAAAGCTGCAAAAAAAAAAAATATTGCCATCCTTCTGGAAAATGCTTTCGACTTTGAGAGAAACAGCCATGGAACTGATGAAGTTCTTATTGAAGTAATGAAGTTCATGTTATTCCCGATACATTCCCGATTGTGTGACGTTTTCTGGTGAATTTTTTTATCAACAACTTGCAGATCACATACAGCAGCTGGACGCTAATTTTCCTCATTTAAAAAAAAAAAAAATTCTTTCCAAAAATTGAATCATTATTGTTGTGCTTTTATGATTCAATTTATAATTAAAATTATTTAATCTAAAGTATAATTTATGCAATAACAAACAATTTCTTTCATTTTGCTTTTTTTTTTGCATAGTCTAAATTATTAAACCGGAAGTATAGTTATAAAAAATTCGATTACTAAATACAAGGCATCAACATTATTTTTCGCAAAATAAAAAATAGGATTGTAATTGTAAGGAAAAAAAATTATATTTTTTCCATAATTTTTATATTTTTCTAATTTCATTAAATGATTTTTAAAAAATTATTTCAAAATGTATCAACTAAAAAATTCTCGTTTTTCATTTATGTTAACGAAAAAAAATTATTATTAATAATCCGTTTAAAAGTGTTATATTTTAATTAATGCAGATTTATTTTTCAAAAAGATTCTTTAAAAAAAAAGGAAGAAACATTTCTTAGCAATTTCATCTAAATTGTAATAATCTAGAAAAATTCTAAAAGAAATGTGATAATGAAGATTAAACTGATAGGGATTTCGGTAATAAATCGTATCTTGAGATAGATGATTCCTAAACTTTTTAGGATTATTAAAAAAAAAACTTAAAATTTTTCCCTCAATTCTTTCAATATTTTTTACAATTATTTTTCCGTAAATTGTAATCTTTTTTTTGGCCCAAGATACGATTTGTAATCTTAAAACGAAAACAATTACCTACAGTTGTTTGCAGAAAAAACGATGTTTTTTTTCTCTAAAAAAAAATAAAACTCGCGTCCATTCTCCGAAAGTTTTTTTTTTCTTGTTGACAACTGAAGATCTCGACAATCAGGATATCTCCAAATAAATCGTTTTTATCACCATTCTTTTTTTTTTTTTTGTTTTGTTTGTAATCGAAGAATTCTTGAATAAAATCGAAGTAAAAAAATATTATCTACGAAACCTTTAAAGATAAATTCTAAGATCGAAAAATTAAATAACATTAATATATAAACCATAAAAAGGAAATCTTTATTGATTCAAAAAATTATCGTTCTTGAACAATTAACTCTCAGAAGATTCAAGAACTACTTACCAAATATATATTTCTTTTTTCTACCTAAAAAACTTAATTAATGATTCTTATGTAAGAATTCATTTTAGAGTCGATAATTTTTTTTTTTTCACGCAGAAGGGTCGAAAAAAAAGAAAAGAAAAAAAAAGTACATTAAAAATTGACCCCAACAGAAAAATCACAACTCTCTTTGTTTCGCCAAAAAAAAAAAAAAAAAATAGAAAAATTAACAACTAAAATCTTATTACGTTACTATTGGAGCATTACCTTCACAGAAAAATTTCTTCTTTCTTCAATTAGAGTTCACTCGGCTAAAATTGGTTTCAATGATGATGACGATGATGAAATCTAAGTAAGTCGACGAGAATAAAGACGACCCAGCAAACAGCAAATAGTCCATTCAGTGAAGTGAGGAATCAAGAAAATGAAGAAGCAGAATAAAAGCGCAGTTACATTCACTGCATCATTGTTAGAAACTTCATCATGGACGGCGCATTGCTCATTTTCTCTTTAATACGCACCAACAATCATCGCTTAAGGTCCTGTAACACATATCATTTTTGCCATGCTGTACCTCAAAAACAAAATCCCCTTCGAATTTCTTTTTTTTTTAAGCAAGTAAAAATAATAATAATACAGAAGCGAAATTCAAATTTTAGATGTTCTAGCACTTTTAAATATACACTGTTAGTAAGAAAAAAAGAAATGAAACTTAAAAATTTTAATAAAGAAAGTAAATTTTAAATTTAATTTTAATAAATCAAATAGAAAATTTATTTAACTTTTAATAAAAAAATTTACATCAGGTAAAATTTTACGCCCAATACTTTTTTTTTTTATTATAAATTTATTCTTTTCTTTTTTTTTGAAGTGTTTTCTTTGTTAATTTTCTAAATCAAACGGCCCTTAATTTGAAATTTATATTTTACTTTCAATTCGAAAATTAAATCAGTGCAAAAATATAAATCGTTTTTTTTTTCTCGCAGTAAATTATTTATTTGTGCAAAAAATGATATGCTTGAAAAAATATCATTTTCCGAAGTTTTCCAGAGCTCCTAAAAATGGAATTTCGTATCACACTTGCAAGAAATTTTTAATCATTAAAAAAAAAAAAAACATTTTAATAAAGTATTTTTTTAATTTAGAAAAAAATCGTTCAAAATGCATTTTTATTTTTTATGTCGGGTTTATATTTTTTTGGGTTGCTTATGATGTCCTGACAACAATCAAGTTTTGTTTTAAAGAATGCAGAGATTAATTTAATTCTACTTGATATTCCTGAATTCCATAAAATAGAATGTTTTATTAATTTAATTTAAAAAAAAAATCCATTAATATTAATTCTATAAAAATAGTTAATTTCTTTTCACTTTTTCTAAAATAGAATCTCCGATTCAAAAAATTTTTAATTTTAATAATTTTTAAAGTTCGTAAATCTCAAAAACAGTTTTAAATTTACAAACGAATCTTAATAGTAAATGACAATTATTAAATAATATATAATTAATAAATATTAAAATATTTATTTAAATTTATTTATTTTAATTCATTTCAATTTAAATATCAAAATTTAAATTAATAGGACTTAAATACACTAGTATTCTATTTAAAGAGACGAAAAGAATTTTTTTCTTGTTTCTCAATAATTAGAACTCCAGTAAATTATTTTTTTTAAATCCCATTTTAATTATTAAAAAAAAAGTATGAAATAGTATTCGTAAACTGAATATTTTCAAAACAATTTCTATATTAAATAGAAAATTAAATTTTTGTTTACTGTTAATTTGTAATAATTATTAATTATTAATAATAAACTGTGATTCAAATTGGATTATCGATTTTTTACACACTTCTTATAATCCAATTAAAGCTGAAATTTCACAACTGTATGTAATGTTTCGACGACAATAGTTTCGACTCCATTACCAAATACAATAAAATAAAATAAAACGTAAAAAAAAGTTTTGATATTTAAAAAAAAAAGATTACACTAAAATGTATTAAAATAATTTGTTTTATAGACTAAAAATTATTTTTTTTACATCTTTAGTGCATTTTTCAATGAGTAAAATTATTTTTTAAATTTAATTTAAATGGAATTAAATTTAAAAAATAAAAAGATTCTTAAATTCCCAAAAGTTTGTTAAAAATTCGTTATTTTAGAATCCGATGTCTCTTTTTTGGAACAATTTTTTTTCTGGTCTCCTACAGGTGATACTTACCACAACTGATCCGGAGTCAAAAATGTAAACCGCGATAAGAAAATTGTGAAGATCCGAAAAAAATCTCGCTATTACTGAAGAAACTGGTTTAAATATTAAAAAAAAAAAAAAAACTCGCAGAACTGCTTGAAACAAATTCAAAATATTGTGTAACTTCATAATTCAGTTCAGTCAACCTAAGAGAAATTTTTTTGTTGACTGAAAAACAAGTTCTTTCAATAAAAAGATTCCTTACAAACCATATTTCGATTAGAGAAAATATAATTGAAATTTATAAACTTGTGTATAAAAGAGCAAAAAGGAATTTTTCCCCAAAAAATCCAGTCCACATCCACGAAGATGATATAGGAGATAGATCTTGAGCCCTTGGCATCCTTTTTTTTTAAATGGAATTCAGGTTCAGGTAGATAATAGGGATTTAAATTTTTAATTCTTATTAAAAATTATGTATTTTCAAATATTAAAATTTAACTGCATTCAACAGGACTTGTGATTTAATCAAATATTAAAGGATATAAATATAAAAATTTTTTATTATTCGAAGAAATTATAATTCATTTAATTGTTGATTAAGTTAAACAACCGTAAAATATTTATTTATTCCAATAAAATATTAAGGTTTCATAATTAATGATTATTTATAATATTTTTAGGGAAATTTTCATGTTTAATGTGAAAACAAATAAAATTTGTGCTTATTTTTTTTTAGGTTACATATTTTATATATTTTGAAAAAAAAATGTTTTTTTATTGTGACAAATGTTATTTCTCAAAAACATCTTTAAAAACAAATTAAAATGCGCTAACCTAGAAAACTCTAAAAGTTGTTTTCCGTTATAGAAAGTAAAGTAACAAAACATTTTTATGATTTCTTACATTAAAAAAATATTTATAGTCAATAATTAAAGTATTTACTAATATATAAATTTTATTTAGAGAGGAAATTTTTGAGATTAATTAAAAATCCTGTTTTATCATATAATTACCAAATTCGCGTTTAATGAATCAAATCCCAAAGAGTACGATTGACAAATAATTGTAATGTAGTAAATTCCAATTCGACGCAACACACGTCAAGGACTCCGACCACTATCGACTTATTTTTGACCTCCTTTTATTGAACTCCAAAAAAAAGCACCTTTTTGTTTTCAAAACAACAAAAAAAAACACCTCACGAACGAAAAATTATCGCGAGCTAACGATTTTTTTTTTCATAACGCGAACACTATCATGTTTTCATGTAAATTTAGGTATGATGCTAAAAAATCATTACTTTTTTTTGTGAGTGAGAGAGAATACAAAAAAATGGCTTGGATTGATCTATTAAAGAATTCCGTACTTTTTATTCAACTCAGTCAAACTTACAATATGAAAAAGTTGTGCCCTCAATGAATACGTCGTCCACAAATGTAAATATTGAAATTGGATGAAAATACTGGATTTATATTTGCCCGATGAACGAATGACGCTTACGTTTTCACCAGCGTGTCGTGTAATGGCTGCCGTTTTCTTGTTTTGCCAACTTTCTTATTTCCGTTTTAATAGTTTTGTAAACCCCGTAGAACTTCCGGTAATTGGAGCGCCATCTTTCACTAATTTCGTAACTATAGTATTTGGCGGAAAATTCAAAAAAGTAAATAAGAACAAACAAATTAAACAAATTAAAAAACAAATTACAACAATTATATAGTAAAAATAAAATTTTCTAATAACTGTAAATATTATTTATTAATTTTGAAATTGTTTTCTATATATCAAAATATACATAATTTTAGTAATGAGAAATAAATTATTTTTTATAAATAAAATGTTAGGAAAAATATTTAATATTATACAATAAAAATAATTTAAAAAATTTTAATATACGATTTTTTTGAAATAATTATTTTTTAAAATATTATACACATACACATATATAGAAGAAGTGCCGTAATGTTTGAATGTGTGAGAACGCAATCAAACAACATTTGTGTCATTTGGTGTTTTTAATCTATTTATCAAATTTTTTATCAAATGTAACTCGATAATTCAGAGTAGCATTGATTTAAATAAACGATTTATTATTATAATTCGTGCTAGAGTTTTTTTTTGTATATATATAAATAACTAAATAGGAATGATGCCGAGTTCAATAATCCTAACCTATAAAAGTTAATGTGTACATATTTAGGTTTTGATTTACTTGAAAAATAATAAATTTTTCGTTGTTGGTAAATTGTTTCTTTTTCAATAATGGATGAAATTGGAAGTAAAAGAATGAGGGGTAGAACTAGAGGTAGAGCCCGAGGAAGAGCTCGCGGGCGAGCCAGAGGACGATCAAAAAAAGCGGTGAAGGTATTTCTATTTTTATTCTCTTTATTATGTTTGTACTAGTTTAATTAATTAAATTAATAAAATTTAGTAAAAAAGTTAATAAAATTAATTATAATTTATAACTTTTATTAAAATTATATAAAATATTGTATGGGAAATAAATTTTAAAATCGTTTAAAACGTTTAAAAGATAATTGAAAGTGATGAGGAAGATATTATACAAACTCAAGAGGAAACTCCAATGGAGACAAATGAACCTGAACAAGAACAACAGAAACCGCAGCAGCCGCAAATCAAGCAGCAACAACCCCTACAACAACAACAACAACAACAACCTCCACAACAACTCATACATGACTCTCAAATTCATCAACCAATTTCGGAGCAACAATTTGATTTGGAAGCTGATATTTCACAATTGGAGGCACCAACATTCACAACAATTAATCGAGGACCTCCAGAACCAATGCTTCGTTTACGTTGGGATCATCGTGTTAATTTAATTGGTGAAAAAGTTCTCAATCCAATGATTCATTGTTGTGACAAATGTTTAAAACCAATTCTTATCTATGGACGAATGGTGCGTATATTTCGTAATTTACTAAATTATTTTTTTATTTTAATAATTATAGAATAGAATAGAATTTTCTTTCTTTCTTTATTTTCTCGTTTTTCTAAAATTAGACAAATTTCATTAAGAACTTTACAAATATCAATGTCTATTTTTATTTAATAATTATAATTTTACTAGATAATTATTATCAAAAGTTAATTAGAATATTAATGAAAATACTGTTTCAGATTCCATGCAAACATGTTTTTTGTTTATCCTGCGCTAAAAGAGAGGACAAAGTCTGTCCTCGATGTTTAGAGAAAGTTTCAAGGGTTGAACAAACTGGACTTGGAACAGTTTTTATGTGTACACACGGAGGTACTCGATATGGAAACGCAGGTTGCAGACGAACGTATTTAAGTCAAAGGGATTTACAAGTAATTGCTTTTGAAATTTTTTTTATTTTCAATAAATTTTTGATTTATTTAAAAAAATAAATCAAAAAAAAAAAATAAACTAATTAAAAAATTTTTCCCCAGGCTCACATAAATCATCGTCATATATCAGCACCACTTCAACCAGTTCAAGGTATGCAGGTCGATCAATCACAATATGCGCATTCAAAATCCGAAATGGAATCTCAATTATCAAAAGTCTCGCCAGTGACATTGCAACAAAATAATCGCATGAAATCATCACACATGGTGCAACCAATAATGGGCAATGATCCACGTGTAAATTCATTAGTGAATCAACAATCGGTGGAACATCGACAACATCGAACACAATCAATGATGTCAATGCAAAATTATACACAAAATACAGCACCACCGCCGAATAATCCTCCAATGAGAACTAATTTAATAACCGTTCCAATTCAGGATACAACTGTAAATACCCATGAGTTACATGCTCAACAAACGCATCATTATTATAATCCACCACCGCCGCCACCGCCTGCTCAAGTGAATTATGCAAATTATAGTGTACCACCGCCAGTATCACAGACACAACAATATTATTCACAGCCACAACATCCCCCTGGTCCATATGTTCAATCGACACAACAACAATATGCACCGCCAACGGCAACATCGATAAGACCAAGTCCAACTGGTTATATTCAAGATCCATCACAATATGGACCACCGCCACAACAACCATCACAACCACAATGGACTCAACATCAACAACAGTTTTACAGATAAAAAAAGCAGTGTTTTTTTTTTTTTAAATCGATTCTTGAGAAGTGCAATAGGGTGAATCGAATGATAATCATCTGAGGGTGGTTGATGGAATTGGAAAAAAAACTAGGATCCAGCGAAAATCATCTAGATAAGGTTGCTTCATTATTTTTTAAAGAAACTACAATTCCGTAACTTTGAATATTATTCAAGAATTTATTTAGTAAAATTAATGAATTTTCCATAAAAATCATTAATTAAAATTTTCATTTTTTATTAGAAATAATTTTTTTTTTGACGAATTTTCATTTTTCTAATTAACATTTGACAGAATTTCTTTCTATACAAATTCTTACATAAGAAAATTTTTTGCTACCGAATTTTTGTTTCACACTAATTTAAAAATATCAAACTAATACAAGTTTTTATATTAATTAGATATTTTTGGTATCAATTGAATACTTTTAAATTAGTGTGTTTACAAAATTTTTATTTTACAGTCATTTAATATAGATGACTTTTTATTTACGGTAATTTTAATTTAACAGAATTCTCATTCAATCGAATTTTATGTAATTTGAATTTTTAAATGACAGAAATTCTAATTCACCGAATTTTTAACACGACAAATTTTCTTTTGTCTGTAATTATAAATGTTCGAAACAACAATCAACAACTATTTAGGCCATTTGTAATTTTGGACAAATTAAAATTTGGTGAATTGGATTTTCTGTCATTGAAAAATTCGAATCATATAAAATTCAATTGAATGAGAATTCTGTTAAATTAACATTCTTTGAAATAAAAAGTCATGTGAAGAAAATGACTGTAAAATAAAAATTTTGCCAAACAAAAATTCGATAGCTGAAAATTTTGTTAAATAAAAATTCGAATAAAAAGAAAATCTGTCAAATTTTAATTAGAAAATTGAAAATTCGTCTAAAAAGTAATTATTTCTAATAAAATATTTTAAAATGAAAATTCTAATTAATGATTTTTATTGGATAATAATTCGCCACAAATATCTTTTATTTTATGAAGAAAATAAAATAAAATAATTTGAAATTTTAATAGGTTTCTTTTTAAAATAATAACAATAATAAATTATTTCTATAAAAATTTTGTCAATTTTTAGGATAGGAAAGATATATCAAAAAACAGTAAAGTTTCGAAACCGGTACTGCTTTTCTCGTCAGGATTTATTAATCTATAAATATATTAAATTAATTTATTTTAACTTGATAATTTTTATAATAATTTTATTAAAATTATTATTGGTTATTGATCCATTGGATTTACTCACAATTATGCTAAAAAAAAATTATTTTCTTCAAAAATAAAAGATATTTTACTAAATAAATTCTTGAATAATATTAAAGTTTACGGGATTATACATTATAGATTTTTTTTAAAAAAATAATGTAGCAACCTAGTCTAGATGATTTTCCCTGGATCCTAGATTTTTTTTAAATTTCATCAACCATTCTCAAATGATTTTTCAGTATATTGAACAAATAGAAACTTCAAATTAGCAACTATCGGGAATCACAGATTATCACCTATTCATCTTTTTTCACCTATTGAAATTTTTGCCATCTATTTCACCTATTTTGATAATTTTTTACACCTCTTTCATGATTAGATTAAATTTGCAGATGTAATATTTCAAAAGTAATTGAATTTACAGTTTTAAAAAACATTGATTTAAGCAAAGGAATATTGAAAAATAATTTTTTAGTTTCCGAACATTTTTTTTAACCTTCCAAAGGTATTAATTCAGAGGATACAAAATTAGATTTTTATCTGTTTTATAAAAAAATAATAATTCTATAAAAATAATTTTGATTGATTTCAATTTCAATTTATCCAAAATTCAATTTGCCCAAATTTTAAACTATTAATGCTTCAATTATTGATTAAAAATATGTAAATTAAGAGTAAAAATTTGTGATGTGTCTATTCTTTGAATAGACAAAATGTAGTTAAAAAATACATTGAAAAAAATCACACTTTGAATAGATACAAATTAGTTATTTTGCACGTTAATTGGTTTTAATTATTAACTTTCTATCACCTATTTTCGGTAAATAATTCATCTTTTTTACCTACGAAAAAATATACTGTGATTCCTGTTGCTATTTATTTTTGGAAAAATTTATACATTATTTAAGGACTGAATATTCTTTGCAAAATCCATTAGTCCTGATTTTTTTTTTGGTAAATTTTTATTAAAACATTTTCATATTACATTGAATTCTTATTCAATTGAATTTCTAATTACTTCAATTTTTCACACGAAATTTTTTTCGTGCTGCACTGAATTTTTATTTAAATTCAATCAAGAAATTTTAAAAAACTATTATTAATTCAATTAAAAAAAAATTCAATTTAATTAAAATTTGTTTTTAAACAAAACAAGTTCCATATAGTGAGAAATTCATGAAAAAATTTTCGAAAAATTCGTCTAAATAAAAGAAGGAGAAATTCGGTGTTACAAATTTCACAAATATAAATTCTAATGGAATTTGTAGTGAATATTTTCATTTCAATTTAGTTATTAATAAACATCAGTTTGTTTAGAAATTTATTAATTCAATTCCAATTTTAATAGTTCTCAAAAATAATCAATTGTAAATACACACCGTTTTATTAAGCAAATTTATAATTTTTTTTTAAATTATAATTTTCATGATATAATTTCATTAAATTATAGAAACTAAAAATGAATAAAAGTGTAAAATATTTAACGAGTTTAATCAAATAACGCTATATGGCGTATTTTTCAATGTAAAAAAAAATTGTAATTTATCGAATTTTCGTAGACAAAATGATTTTTTTTTTTTAGTGAGAAAATGACACGAACTGTGCACGAATTTGGGGTGAAATTGTGTTTTTTTGAAAATTGCACTTATTGTAAAGCTGTTAAAAAAATGCGACATAGGTTTATATATAATAAATACAATTTTTTTTAGCAATTAGAGTTTTCTTTATCAAAGTAAAAAAAAATAGAAATTTAAAACTAACAAATCGAAAGAATTCGCCTCACAAAATTTGGGGAAAAAATCAGTTTTAACTCTTTCAATATTTTGATAAAAAATTAAATTTTAAATAATTAATTTAAAAAAAACGAATTTTCTTTTTTTCGGGAAATAATAACAAAAAATGAAATGTTAATGGACAATAGATTTTAATATACAAGTCGTAACAACTGTTAACGTATGTACAAAATTTGTTGTTATAATTTAAATACACTTTATTCGTAACTCTTATAATGTTTATGTACCATTGGTGTAATTATCCGTTTAACGCTGTAGTAAAGTAATACGATTTTCATTTAGAAGTCGATCAAAAAATGTTTTTTTTTTTTTCTATATAAGTACGAGATCAAGACAATTCACATTAAACACTCAAAAATGTTCAGAGAATGATTTTTATACAACACATAAAAATTTGATCTTTACTTACGATTATACACGTCTCTGTACAGCTTTTTCATTTTTTTTTTAAATGCCTTGTTCCCTTTACAGTTTCACTTAATTTTCTTATTTACAACTCATTTGCTTTTTACGTATATTATATAAAATAGAACACGTTTTTTTTTTAATTTACAATATTTTATCCGCTGTAAACAGAGATTCTTTTTAATTAAAACATTCATTATATTAAAAATTAGAATAAAAAAGAAAATTGTTGCAACAAATAATTGAAAAATAATTACTAATTAAACAAAACTATAATTAACAATCTAATAAATTATAATTAAAATAATTATATTAAATTACAGTTATTAATCTTTTTAATTTTAAATTCCTATTAGAATAAAAATTATTATTATTATGCTATTCATTTTCTTCAAAATATAATAATTAAAATAGTTTTATCATTCAGTCAAGCAAAAATTAAATTTTACAATCACTCATTTATTTTTGCGTGCTGCGGGAAGACGAAAAAGTTTTAAAAATAAACTATTTTATATATATATATTTATAAAAAAAAAAGAATTAGAATATTAAATAATTATTTACAAAAGATGATCTTTTTTCTCACTATCATCTTATAAATTGCAAATGAGTTGTAAATTTCTCATGAATATTCTTATATCTATACAAATAAAATAATCGATCTTAATTTAGCTAATTATTTCTTATAAGATCAATTACATCAGTATGTACACATAATTCTTCGTCTATAAAAAAGATTTTCGATTGCTTTTTTTCGCAAATCACATATAGTATTTTTTTTTTTTGTTGATAATTCTATTCTTTTTAACTAGAAAGCGTTTTTTCTTAAAAAAAAGATAATTTTATACAAAAAAAAAAAAAACAGCCACATTGAAAAAAAGAAATTGAAATCAAAGGGATTAGTTTTGATTTTACAAACTTTGATTATAATTTTATTATTAAATAAAAAGAAATACTTTTTTCTTTTGTTTGAAAATGAAATTGTGGCTTTATTTGTTAAAAGAATCTATGAATAAAATTTTAAAGGTAATCAGAGGATTTCTGATTAATGTAACTGTTTTTATAAGCGGTATTTTTATATTTAAAAAAATAAAATACAAGTCTCAAATTCTTATATCGCCATAGTTAAACCAGTTTTTTTTTTTTTTTGGTAAAAACATTTCTTTTTAAAAGCTCCTTTGGGCTTCGGTACATACCTAAAAATTTATTGAAAATAAATTCTTTTCTTTTTCCTTTAGGATGATCACGTACTCGTCGATGGTTGACTGTGAATATTCACATTAATTTGTGGAATCAATGGTGATGGAATTGGTTTCAATGGGACAGGTTCTGGAATTTGTACAGTCACTGCTGGAGGAACGGGAGGCGAATGTTTTTTACTTCTTTCTTGTTGCCAAGGTTTGGCATGATCCTTGCTCAATCTTTCGCTCAATGCTTTTAAAGCTAGTTGTCTAAAATTAGAATAAATTTATAAATTACAGTAAAAATTGAAAATTTTCTTGTTGTTGTTAATAAAAAATATTTTTAAATACCTTCGTCTTTCACTGTCATGCGGATCAATTCCAGGTAAATTTATAACTAAACCTGGCGGCGCGTTTGACATGTCGAACCTTCGAACAACTTTTCTGCATAAACCAATACGAACGAAAAAACTGTGTATTGTATTACTAAATACGGCAATCGGTGGTTGTAGAACATTTGGGAAGAAGCTGGAAAAATAAAAAGAAAATATAATTTTAAATCAAGAAAAAGAAATTATTGAAATTTACTAAATAGAATGTAAAATTACCTAGCAAATGTAAAATTATCGGCCATGTCTCCTCGAGTACCATTATTATGTCTTTGATAAAATCTCAAATACGTCCAAGAAATGAATAATCCGCTGAGAAACATAGTGGGATGTGTTCCTTCCAATAAACCCAAGACCCACATCAATAAAGATACGATCCAAACAATTAAGGGAATATTTCTATTCATAATTTTTCCAATTGGTGTCTTTATTATAATATGATCAGGCATTATTTGTTTCACAGCAACACTAACTCCTATAATAATAATAATAATAATTTCTCTTTTCTATTTTACCACTAAAGAAAATAATTTCCCAAATATTGTCAACATAACCTAAATTTACTTTAAAAAAATATATATTAAAAACTTACCTCCAATATAACCAGTAAGACCATGAATGTGAATGTCAAATAGTAAATCAGTACCACCTGTTAATATATATAAAAATAAATAAAACAAAGTGGAAAGTACAGCAACTCCAAAATTCACAACAGCAAAAAATGTCATCATTTCCATTGCACCCCATAATGGTTCTATCAATTTTCCACATAAACCCACTGTAACAATATCAACACAAACTTCCCAAAAATGTATTTCAAGAAAACAAAATGTAAACGCTGTCCATATCCAAAATGCAGGTGGCAGCAAATAACCTGGTGTAACACTTAATGCTTTCACTGCTTCCTGGGAATATGATAAACAATAGGAGAATAAAACAACTATGCATATAAATTTAACACTTGTACTCGTATTCCCTAAAAGTGCTGCAAATTGTTGTCTTAAATAAGGAATATTCCTTCCCAAGCCCTTAACTGTTGCCATCATCCCAGGTGTTATTTAACCTCCTTCTAAATGAATGATGATGATGATGACAAAACTTTTTTTTCTGCCTTCGTGTTCCTATTTTTTCCTTTCTTTCCAAAAAAAAATGATAATATCCACTTTCAGTCACGTGGCAAATGTAAAATTAAAAACATCTTTTAAATAAAGCACCCTTAGATGCAAATATCACATGCGAAATTGAATATATAAATATACATAAGGACACCAAATAATCAACTATAGAGAAATTCCCACACAAAAATCACCGCAGATATTCCAAATAATATGATGACATTCCTAGGAATGAAATATTTCCCTCTTGAATTTCAATTTCCGGTAAAATTGGAAATATTTCCAAATTTTCGAGCGGGTAAATTTAAATACTCATTTAGTCATTATTAAAAAAATGAAATATTATCAAAATCAAAAATAGTTAATGAAGTGTAATAAAATTAAATAACAATTATAAATATTATATTTGTAAATAAAAAAGAAATAAATAATAAATTAAAATTTTATGCCACTATTATTATGCGCATGCGTGATCAGCACCATCTATGGCGCTTTTTCTTCTGGTGAACCAAGTAACCGGTGTTTATTTCAAAAATTAACAATTAAATAATGAAAAAAAATACTTATTTCTACATACTTCCATATCGAAAAGTAAGGATAAATTGCCAAAAAAAGGTATTATTTGAAATATGACAAAAATTATCGATCAAATTCAAAAAAAAAAAATTCCAAATGGAACTGACATTTTGAGGTTAGATTTTTATTTTTCTAAAAAATAAAGTTATAAAAATATTATGACTTTGGTTGTGAATTATAAAAAAAAGAAGATTCTTAATTTAATTACATTACACTTTAACAATAGCTTTGCCAGTATTTTCACCCTTCATCATTCCCGCAAATGCTTTGAACATATTGTCAAATCCTTCAGTGACAGTTTCTTGATATTTCAATTTTCCTTCACGTATCCATTTCATATTTTCCTCAAAACTTTCATTTAAACGATTAAGCCAACGTGTAACGATAAATCCCTCCATTTTCAATTGACTCATTACCATTCCCAATTGAATACTATGACTCTTGGGAAGACTACTTAAATCATCATTGTAAGTTGAAATTGATCCACAAACGGAAATTCGTCCAAAATTATTCATTTGATAAATTACAGCCGATGATATATCACCACCAACCTTTAAAAAAAAGTGATTGGGAATTTTAAAAAAATATGTAAATCTTAATTATTTTATAATTAATATACTTACATTGTCAAAGTAACAATCAACACCATTGGGTGCGGCTTTTTTTAAAGCAACAGAAATATCCTGAGTTTTATAATTAATTGCATTATCAAAGCCAAGTTCATTAACGAGCCATTTACATTTTTCATCGGATCCAGCGATTCCAATAACTTTGAGGCCTTTAATTTTTCCAATTTGTCCCACATGAGAACCAACAGCACCGGCAGCTCCACTAACAACTAATGTTTCACCAGCTTTTGGTTTGCAAATTTCCAAAAACCCAAAATATGCCGTGTCACTGCAGCATGTAAATATTTATATAATTACAAATAATTTAATATTCTCTAAAAGACTATTTTTGAAAATTATTAGAAAAAATTAGTAAGTTAAAAAAATATTTGTATTTGGCGAAATATTTTTTTTTTATTTACCCTGGCATCCCAAGTACTCCGAGACCAAGTGAAGGAGATAAATCTCCAAAATCGGGGAAAACTTTTGGTTCTTCATTTAAAAATTCAGAAGGCTTAAATTTCGATGGATTAATAATTGTATGAGTTCGCCAACCAAAATATCCCCTAACTCGTTTACCAACAGGAAATTTGGGATCTTTTGATTCAATTATTTTTGCCATTTGACCACCTAACATGATACTGCCAATTTTAAGATTTGGTGAATAGGCTCTCATATAAGGATCAACTGATAAATATTCTGCTTCGAGGAGAATTTCTGCGAAATTTTTTTTTTTTTTTTAAATACTTAACAATTAATTAATCAAATCTTATTATTATTTATTTTTTATTATTTATTATAATAATGTAACATTGATAGATATTATCTTTTTTCATGAGAGGATTCAATCTTATTAATTAATTAATTAATTTTAATTAAATAATTTATACCTCCATCCTGAATTGCGGGCAATTCCTCTTCAACTAATTTCAAGTCAGAAACTTTAGGTTCACCTTTGAAATGTTTTGCAATTATAAACTTCTTATTAATAACCATTTTTGTATTATTTTTTGAAAAATTCGTTTATAAAGTAATATTACAAATGTTTTATTATTTTTAAGGAATGAAGAAATTTACAACAAACAGTTTTATTACACATACAAAATGCTTATCACTTTGGTATGAACGTTAACGGCTCAAATGTGAAACTGCGATGCTGATATAGGAAACGAATGGAGGTATAAGAGGGGATAGCAGACTTTCAGCTGTTGCTTCGACATCATGAAACTATGAAATCGTAAGAAAAAAATTTAAAACCAAAACAACTGATAAACAAATTTTTATCAAATCTCAAATGATTCGACAGATATTTTAATTTTTAAAAATAGAATCAGATAATTATTTTTCTAAATTTTTATTTATTTTTATTCAATTAACATTATTTTAAATATTTGGAAATTTATATCAAATTATATATATAACAATTAAGAGATTCCGTTTATCTGCATTCATTTGTTTACGTTTGTTTTTTTTTTGTTTGCTTTTTTTTAATTTTGTAGATTTAGAAAATATTTCTTTTATATTAACGAATAGTAAACAAATTTTATTTTGAATATAAATGACACAATTATAAATTGAACATCAGGAAATTTATATTTATTTTTTTTATGTAAATTTATTTAAAGAAATAAATGTTTTATTTTTAATATTCATAACCCTACATACATTTTAAAAATCATCGATTTATACCCAAATTATTTTCTAAATTAAATTATTTTTAAAATTCAATTGTTTTTAAATTGAATTATTTTTAAAATTCAATTGTTTTTAAATTGAATTATTTTGTAAATTCAATTATTTTTATTCCTCGATATAAAATTAAAATACGAAAAACTTTAGCACTACGATTTTAATATCGTGAAGCACAAAATTTGTTAAAAATTTTATTTAAAACAAAAAAGTGTTCAAAAACTGTTTTTTTTTCACATAAAATTTTCCTATGTAGGAAATTCAAAAAAAGGGGAGAATTGAAGTTAAAATTTAGAGAAATAGATAAAATAATCGAAAAGATAAATAGACAGATAATAATAATCTATAAAAAACGAAAAATTTATAAATCAATATAATTTTAATTCAAAAAATAATTGAATATGAAAATAATAATTGAATTTAAAAAAAAAATTTACACTTAAAGTAAATAAATTATACAATAGATAATTAATTTTTAAAAAAATGAACTATTTCAAATAATTAAAATTAAATTGTCTTTTAACTTAGAAATGAATTTTTAAATAATTGAACTAAAATAATTTTAATTGCAAAATGATCGAATATTTAATAAATTTGCTTATTCAGACGATTGAATTGTATTGTCAATAAATTAATAGTGTAAATTTATTTAAGATAATGTTCTTTAAATACTTTGAAAATGGAAAAAAAATTTCAACAATGACTTTAATTTGAAGAAAAAATAACAGTCATATTTTTAATCTTGTATTCAATTAATAATTTTACAATTTTGTGAAATTATTTTTGCATATAATTAAAAAAAAGTTTTTAATTTTAAAGAATCTTATAATATGTTCAATTATTTATTATTTATTTGATTAATTATGTTGAAAATAAAATTGTATTTTAATTTTTTCAAAATTTAATTAAAAAATAATTTTTTATTTTCAGGAATAATGTTGAATAATTCTTTGAGCTTCTCTCCATCCAGTTTCAATTGCACCATGAACTGTAGCCAAATGATTTGTACTTGTTGCTTCGCCGGCAAATAAAATTATTGGTTTCTCATCTTTAATAACAGGTTCCGACAATTTTGCAGGATTTGCAATTTTATGATCGCTATTTATTTTCAAAAAGCTAAAAGTTCCATGGAAATTTTCATTCGTATACCATTTGGATTTAATTATTGACGTTGGACAAGTGACATTATAAGTTTTACCAAGAAATTTTTGTAAAATTTCTAAACAATGAGTTTTTACTTCCTCATCAGTGAGTTTTTCCATATCACGTGAATATTTTCCCGTAACCAATCCGGCGAGTATATTTGGTTTAGAACTAAATGTATAAAATCCAATTAATCCCTGTAGCCAATTTTTCTTGTCATTTTTATCGAATGATTCTAAATCATTGTCCTTCCAAAGAAAACTAAATCCAATACCATTTGTTTCAAGTGGCCACCATGGATCATTGTAGAAGAGATAAATTTTTCCAATATTTCCATAACCCATTTGTTCAATTGCTTTTTGTTTCAATTTTGATAATGAGGGTTTAAAAAGTTGTTGTTGATTTTTTAATACACCCAGAGAACATGTAACGATAACATGATCTGCTGTGAATATCTCGTTATTTGTTGTCTTTATTATAATTTTTTCATTTGAATAATCAATTAATGAAACTTTTGTATTTAGAATAATATTATTTATAATTGGTAATTCTTCTTCTGGTTTTGGATAACGTTTCATTATTATATCAATTATCGATTGATACCCACGTTTCTTCCAATGAAATACATAAGTTCCTGGACATTTTTCATATTCAATATAACTAATAACTGAAGCATCATTCCATGAGTCAGCTGAATATAAACCCATCATTATTAAATCAAGAATATTTGTTATTCCTTTTTTATATGATTTCCATTTTGGATGGGCTTCTAAAAATTTTTCAATTTTATCATTATAAAAATCGCCAACTGATGCTGTTTTATTATTCTTAGCGTAATGCTCAAAATTACCCTCGTGATCAGAAATTACACTAAGTTTTTCATATTCTAATTCATTAAAAATTATCAAATTTCCCGATGAATCGAATATTTTTTCATCTAATTCGTCTGTCATTCCCAAACCTTCTTCGTATAATTCATATTCCATTGCCATTTCATGTATAATATTTCCCTGCTCACCAACAATCCAATGAGCTCCCAATTCTAACATTTGATTGCCAAATTCAATTGTATGAATACGTCCTCCTATTCGATTTTCAGCTTCGAGAATTTTGATATTTTTGAAATTATTTTCATAAAGTTTAGCTGCGGCGGCAATACCTGCTGCTCCTGCTCCAATAATAATTACACTCGGATTTTTTGAATTTTCACATGAAATTTTCGATTCTTTAATCATTGTTTCCATTTTTCAAATTAATTTTCGAAACTGTCTTTTTTTTACTAATCCGCACATGTGCTCTGTTTCTATTTTATTTGGAAACTGTTGTTCCGAGTGCAAAAATTTTTTCATAATTTTTAAATAGTAAATATGCATAATTTGTAAAGCTAATTGAAATTGTTAAATAAATTAATATTGATAATATCTATTCCACAATCTCGTACATAAATTACGTATGATGTATTCTCAAATTAATATTCTCCGGTTTACCTTGTACGTTATTACAAACATTAAGTAAATGAATTATAAAATAAATCATTAATTTTAAAAGAAATGAAAATTTCCAAATAATTAAAATTGAATTGTTTTTTCAAATTAGAAATTAATTATGTAATAATAAAATGCTTGGTCTGTCCTTCTGTCCTAACTTGAATTTGGCCTTTTCTGATTTCACGTATTTTTTTGAATAGTAATCTTATGACGTGTCAAATTTTGACAATTCTTTTTCTCATTTTTGCCAAAGTTGTATAATTGTGTTTCCAAATTTCGGAATAAGTTTCTTTAAAATTCCAAATTCGAAAATTCAATTCACGAAGCTGAAGTACACAACGTTTACCAACGAAATTTTTTTTTAAGTTGTATATTGATTCAAAAATTGTATACAAATACAAAAAATTTATGATGAGAAAAAAGATGCGCCAGGAAATTTCGTACAAGATATTAATTTGAAAAAAATTTATTTTTAAGGAACCAGGGGCCAACAAATACCTATTAAATATTAATTATAAAAACACAGGCCTCGAATCAACTTAAAAACACAAAAAAATCGTTTTAGTCGATTTATATTCCAAAAAAAGTGGATTTGTTTTTTATTTTAACAAAAATATTTTACAAATTTTTAAATAAAAAATTTTTTTTTAATAATAATCCTTTTCAAAGGGTTAAAGTTGAAATTTTTAGAAATAATTAAATTTCAAAAGATATTGTTAATTTTCAAACAATTATTAAATTTTACAGAACTAAAAATAATTTATCAAACAATTTTTGGAAAACATTTTTTAAATTTAATTGAATTTTCAAAGATTTAAAATTGAGATTTTTGAAATTAATTGAAACTTTAAGTGTTTTGTAATTAAAATTTTAGATGATTTCACTAAAAATTTATTAGAAAATGCGGACAAAATACAATAATTTGAAAATCATTTTTAATTGAAAAATGGTTTCAGATAGTTGAAATTTCAAAGAATATTATTAAAATAGTTAAAAATAATTGAATTTCCTTAGAGTTGTAATTGAAATTATTAAATTTCAAAAAAATAATTTTGGATGGAAAATTTTAGAAATAATTAAATTTTAGATGCTTTTAAATTCAAATTATTGAAAATTCAATTAATTTTGAATTCAAATTTTTAAGAATAATGAAATTTTATTTGATTTTAAATTTGAAAAATAATTGAATTTCAGTTTATTTTGAATTGAAAATTTTGGGAAATAATTGAATTTTAATTCAAATTTTGGATAATAATTTAATTTAAATTCATTTTTGATTGGAAATTTGGATAATTAATTTTAAATAGAAATTTTAGAAAATAATTGAATTTTATTTCATTTTAAATTGAAAACTTGGTTAATAATTAAATTTTGTCTTTTGAAGTTTGTCTTTTGACGTCTTAACTTCAGGATGACAATTTTATAGTTTATTTTTTTTCGTTTCTGATGAGGACAGCAGTGCTGTCGAAACGTAAAAAATAATTTCTCTTATTTTACTGACTACTTGACTTGGATTGATTGTTAAATTTTCTTCCTTACAATTAAATTTTAAATTGAAAATTTTTTATAATTATTGGATTTTTAATTGATTTTGAATAAAATTTCGGGTAATAATTGAATTTTAGTTTATTTTGAATTGAAATTTTTAAAAAATAATTGAATTTTATTGTGATATTTTTTTTAAAATTATAAATAATTGTTAAATTTCATAAAAATTTTAATTGAAAAATAATTTTGATATAATTGAATTTGTGATGTATTTCATTAAAATTATTAAAAAATAATTAATTTAGTGAAGAATCATTTTAGTTCAAAATTTGTTAAATAATTGAATTGAAAAAGATCTGAAGAAGATCTACATTTTATACTAAAAAAAAATGTATTTTATTTACATTTTTTTCAAATGTAAAAATAAATGTCGCATTTTATTAAAATAAGTCGATAAAAGTCGTATTTTTGAAAAAAGTCGGAAAAAGACGTATAATCCGAGGCCTGTAAACATATAATTTTCATTATTATCATTTAATATGTAATAATATTCTAATAAATTAAATTATTATTGATAATATTAATCTTTAATTTCTTTATAACAAACAATTAAATACTCAATTTGGCGCGCTTGCGCGCGTTTAATTTTGCTAGTTTTTTAAATAATTGAATTAAAAAAATTGTAATGGCTACAAACATTAAGTAAATGAATTATAAAATAGATAATTATTTTTAAAAGAATTAAAGATTGCTAAACAATTAAAATTGAATTGTTTTTTTTAAATTAGAAATTAATTTTCTAAATAATTGAATTTAAAAAATTTTAATTGCTAAATGATCGAATATTTAATAAATTTACTTATTCTGACGATTAAATTGTATTATAAATAAATTAATAGTGTAAATTTATTTAAGAAAGTGTTCTTTAAATATTTATTGAAAATGGAAAAAAATATGTGTTTTTAATTTTAATGAAACGTATATGTTCAATTTATAATTTATTTGATTAATTATATTCAAAATATTGTATTTTAATTTTTTCAAAATTTAATTAAGAAATAATTTTTTATTTTCAGGAATAATGTTGAATAATTCTTTGAGCTTCTCTCCATCCAGTTTCAATTGCACCATGAACTGTAGTCGAATGATTTGTACTTGTTGCTTCGCCGGCGAATAAAATTATTGGTTTCTCATCTTTAATAACAGGTTCCGCCAATTTTGCAGGATTTGCAATTTTATGATCGCTATTTATTTTCAAAAAGCTATAAGTTCCATGGAAATTTTCATTTGTATACCATTTGGATTTAATTATTGACGTTGGACAAGTGACATTATAAGTTTTACCAAGAAATTTTTGTAAAATTTCCCAACAATGATTTTTCACTTCCTCATCAGTGAGTTTTTCCATGTCACGTGAATATTTTCCCATTACCCATCCGGAAAGTATATTTGGTTTAGATGTAAATGTATAAAATCCAACTAATCCCAGTAGCCAATTTTTCTTGTCATTTTTATCAAATAATTCTAAATCATTGTCCTTCCAAAGAAAACTAAATCCAGTGACATTTGTTTCAAGTGGCCACCATGGATCATTGTAGAAGAGATAAATTTTTCCAATACTTCCATAACCCATTTGATCAATTGCTTTTTGTTTCAATTTTGATAATGAGGGTTTAAACAGTTGTTGTTGATTTTTTAATACACCCAAGGAACATGTAACGATAACATGATCTGCTGTGAATATCTCGTTATTTGTTGTCTTTATTATAATTTTTTCATTTGAATAATCAATTAATGAAACTTTTGTATTTAGAATAATGTTATTTATAATTGGTAATTCTTCTTCTGGTTTTGGATAACGTTTCATTATTATATCAATTATCGAATGATAACCACGTTCCTGCCAATGAAATATATAAGTTCCTGGACATTTTTCATAATCAATATAACTAATAACTGAAGCATCATTCCATGAGTCAGCTGAATATAAAGCCATCATCATTAAATCAAGAATATTTGTTATTCCTTTTTTATTTTGCTTCCATTTTGGATGGGCTTTTAAAAATTTTTCAATTTTATCATTATAAAAATCTCCCACTGATGCTGTTTTATTATTCTTAGCGTAATGCTCAAAATTACCCTCGTGATTATAAATTACACTGAGTTCCTCATATTCTGATTCATTGAATATTACTAAATTTCCCGATGAATCGAATATTTTTTCATCTAAATCGTCAGTCATTCCCGAATTTTCGGCGAATAATTCATATTCCATTGCCAATTCATGTACAATATTTCCATGTTCGCCAACAATCCAATGAGCTCCCAATTCTAACATTTGATTGCCAAATTCAATTGTATGAATACGTCCTCCTATTCGATTTTCAGCTTCGAGAATTTTGATATTTTTGAAATTATTTTCATAAAGTTTAGCTGCGGCGGCAATACCTGCTGCTCCTGCTCCAATAATAATTACACTCGGATTATTTGAATTTTCACATGAAATTTTCGATTCTTTAATCATTGTTTCAATATCCATTTTTCAAATTAATTTTTGAAACTTTTTTTTTTTATTAATTCGCACATCTACTCTGTTTCTATTCAATTTGGAAACTGTTGTTCCGAGTGGAAATTTTTTTCCATAATTTTTGAATAGTAATTATGCATACTTACATTTTTAAATTTATAATCTATTTAAATTATTATTATTGACAAATTTATATCGTGAAGTAATTAAAGAAACAGCGACTTAATTTCTTTTTTTCGATTTCGATTTTTTTCTATTTTATTTTGCAATAATACACTTTCATTATAAGACTTTTTTCGATTTTTTTTAATACGGAATTTAATTTTAATGATTAAATAACTATTAACTTTATTTATAATATTTTTTTAATTTTGTATTAAACCAAGTCCACTTCTGGGCCGAAAGGCTAAAGCTTAATTAATAAATAAATATTAACTTTATTTATACAGGTTCAAATATTAATTATTTCAATTTTATTGAATCAAAATCTAAATATTGGATTTTTAAATTAATTTTCACCAATTTTTGGTTTCGGAAGTAATTAAATTTCTATACAAAAATACGTAAATTAATATTTGCAATTAATGAAAAATTACAAACATTAGAAAAATGTGAAATAAAGAAGGAAACAAAATTCATTCATCAAACTCAAAATTAAAAATTTTAATTAATTAATTAAAAAATATAAAAATAAATAAGAAACACAGTCTTGGAAAAATTCTCTCTCTCTCTCTCTCATCTTAAGACTGATATGAAGAAGTGTTAAATAAGAAAAAAAATATGCGAACATTTATTAATAAGCCTGAAATAATACATGATAATTAATTCTCTTATATGCTAAATATTTTTGTCGCCGACAGTCCAAGCAAAAAGTTTATATATCGTTAAAATTGCTAAAATGTTTTATGAATAATATACAATTTTATATATTCAAAATTTAATTTACTTTTTTTATTGCATTTATTTTTTATATATTTTTTTTTATATTTAGTTCATTATGTTTATTACATTTAGTTTTTATCAATTTGCAATAAATAAATAAAATTGCCATTATAATTTATCCTCGAATTTTTACATGAAACAAATAATAATTTAAAAATAAACTGATAAGTGTCAGTAGAAAAAAAATGTAGGTATCTCTTTTATAAACCGTGACTCGCATAATTATTTTGATAATAACTCAATTGCAATCTTTCGATAACATCGAAACTTTACTTTAAATACACATATTGGAAAAAAAAAGAAATTTTTTTTTTTTAAAACTCAAAATTTTTCATTTAAAAAAAATGCTTTCATTTTTATTAAAAAAAAAAAAAAAAAGAAAAAATAATCTAGAAAATTATTTAAATTTTCGGAATAGATAAAAATAATTTGAATATTACTTTAGTAGCACTTTTTTTTTTTTTTTTGTTAAAAAAGGTAATCGAATTTTTACCATTTTATCCAAGTTTAACTATTCACGAAGTTGAAGGCTGTTAAATAAATAAATAAAAAAAAAGATTTTCAATATGGTTCTATCAAAAAAATTCGTTATAGTCAAACATTTTGAGGGAAAGCCAAAATCTTCTGATTTAGCTTTAGTTGAAGAATTATTACCATTAGTGAAAATGGGTGGTGAGAATTTTGTTTTCTTTTTATTTTTTGTAGTTTAAAATTTTTTTAATTTCTTCTATAAGACAGAAACAGAATAAGAAATTAAATTTGAAATAAATTCGAAATAAAATAATTAAGTAATAATAAATTGTCTCTTTTATTATTAATTAAATAGATAAATAATAATAATGGTAATAGTAATAATAAAAATAATAATAATAATAATAATAATAATAATATTAATAATAATAATTGTAATTAAAAAATCAATTTTATTTTTCTAGAATTTATGATTGAGGCGGAATATATTTCAATAGATCCTGGCATGAGACAATATTCAAATCTTCAAGCAATTGGTGATGTAATGTTTGGTTTACAACTCGGCAAAATTGTAGTTTCAAAAAATTCTAAATTTCCCGTTGGCGAAAGAATTCGCGGTTGGTATGGTTGGAGAACGCATACAATTATTGATCCTAATAAATGGGAAAAACATGATTTTATATCGGAAAAACCACGTGTTTTACCAAATTTTGGTGAACTATCACCATCAATTGGTCTTGGTATTTTAGGAATGCCAGGGTAAATTAAATTTTTGAATTTATTTAAAAAAAAAAAAAGAAATTTAATTTGTAGAATTTTTCTTAAATAATTAAATTTTTATTTTACAGTGAAACTGCTTATTTTGGTTTATTGGAAATTTGTCAACCAAAAATTGGTGAAACATTAGTTGTTAGTGGTGCTGCCGGTGCTGTTGGCTCTCATGTGGGACAAATTGGAAAAATTAAAGGTCTCAATGTCATTGGAATTGCGGGTTCTGATGAAAAATGTAAATGGCTCGTTGATGAACTTGGTTTTGATTATGCGATTAATTATAAAACACAAGACTTATCTGAGGCTTTAAAAAATGCTGCGCCAAATGGTATTGATTGCTACTTTGACAATGTAAGAATTTTTATTATTTGCATCAGAAAAATATTTCATTTTTTAAATATTTTTTATTTTTTCAATTTTTTTAATATTGAATAATTAATTAATTAATAATTTAGTAATTAATTAGTAAATAATTATTTAGTAATTATTTGGTAATTAATTAGTAAATAATTATTTAGTAATTATTTGGTAATTAATTAGTAAATAATTATTTAGTAATTAATTAAATACCGTATTAGAATTTGTCCGAATTGAAAAGAAATATATTAAGTTAATTTTTCGAAAAAAAAAGGTTGGCGGAGAAATTTCCAGTGCAGTTATTTTTCAAATGAATGATTTTGGACGAATTTCCGTCTGTGGAAGTATATCATGTTATAATTCAGAACCGCAAATTTCACCAATGGCAAAAAGTATACAATTTCCTATTGTTTGCAAACAATTGAAAATGGAAGGATTTCTTGTTCATCGATGGGAAAATCGTTATAATGAAAGTTTTGTCGACAATTATAAATGGATACAAGAAAATAAGTTAATATTACGTGAAACTATTTATCAAGGTTTTGAAAATACATTTCAAGCATTTATTGGTACTTTAAATGGTGATAATATTGGAAAAACAATTGTCAAACTGGATTCTTAAAAATAGATTTTAATTTACCTTGACGATATACATTTTTTTCCATTTTAACGTTTCATGCTCGAAATTTTTTTTTTTAATATAAAATATAGATTTTCTATTTTAATATTATCAATTACAAAATTTTCATTAGAAAAAATTAATATTTTAATAATTTAATAAAGAATTATTTTATAATTTTAATATTGAGGAAAAAATTAATTTATATTATAAATTTTATTGTTTTTAAATTCAAAATTTTCCCGCCTGCGCAGTTACAATTGCTGCGCGCGCATCTGTCATCTCTTGTTCCGTTTTTGTAGGTTAGGTTAGGTGTGACTTTTGTTGACATGCGAGTTTAGGGTTATGTTAATCAATAAATAAAAAATTATAATCTCCAAAGTGTGTGTGTGAAAATAATAATAAACAATGGGTCTATTAACAGATCCTCGTGCAGGAAATATGAAACTTATAAAATTTATTCTCCGTTGGGAGAAATCACTTTGTTTTTTAATGTATCTCGGTGGAATTGTGTGGACAATGCTATTGGCAACACCTACTTTCAGTGATAATACATATTTCTCAGAAAATGCACTTTTACCCGGTTTAGTAACAAAAGAAAGTAATTTAATGTATGATTCAAAAATATTTTATCAAGAATTAATGCGTGAAATGGAAAAACAACGAACCGATGCATTACCAGTCGCTTGGATGTCGGCAAGATTTCGTCAATTACATCTCGATACATATATACATAATTTTACTCTAAATCATCCATTTCGTAAGCAAAAATTCACGGGTAAAAATGTTTATGGTATTGTACGTGCACCGCGTAGTGTTAGTACAGAATCAATTGTTATTAATGTTCCCTATCGTTCATTAAGTAGTATTCATCCAACAACTGCGCCATCAATTGCATTACTTCTTGCATTCGCTCAATTTTGTCGTAAACAAAAATATTGGGCAAAGGATATTATTTTTCTTGTAACTGAACATGAACAATTGGGTATACAAGCGTGGCTCGATGCTTATCATGGTGTGACAAGTGGTCAGGATGATGTTTTATTGGCAGGTGATTTACCAGGTAGAGCCGGTTCAATACAAGCGGCAATTGTTCTTGAAATGCATGCAATGAAAATTACATCAATCGATGTTAAAGTCGAGGGATTAAATGGTCAATTACCAAATTTGGATTTATTTAATTTGGCACAAAATATGATTCACAAGGAGGATATAAGAAGATCAGTTCAACAACGTTTTGATTATAAATCAGAGAATAAATATAATAAATGGTTATATCGGGGAAAAACAATGGCAATGATGATAATGAGTCAGGCAACTGGTGTACCAACTGGAAATCATGGTTTATTTCATCGTTTTGGAATAGAAGCGATCACTTTAGAGGGATTTGAAAAAACAACAAATGGTCCAGAGGCAAATTTCTCAAAAGTTGGTCGTGTTGTTGAAAGTATTGTACGATCTTTAAATAATTTACTTGAACGTTTTCATCAATCTTATTTTTTCTATTTACTTCCATCGACCGATCGATATGTTTCAATTGGAATTTATACACTTCCTTTGGTTTTAATGCTCGCTACACTTTTTATCAAAGCGTTTTCAATTTGGCTACGTTTACAAGAATTGACACCGGATTTAAAGAAAGAAACTGAAGAGGAAAAAATAAAAAAGGAATTAAAAGAAGAGGAAATGAAAACGAATAAAAAGAAAAAAAGTGAATTTGATATTGGATATGTGACAATGGAAATATTACGAACACATATTTTGGGTTTTTTACTAATGTCCTCATCACGATTATTAATATCGTCAATTTCTGATTATTTTAAATGGCATACGGAAAATTCAACTTATTTTTGTTTAGCCACAGTGTTTGTGTTTACAATTTTATTTCCCCTTTTAAGGCCAAAGAGAAAGGATAATTTTAAGAATGCAGCACTTATTTGTATTGTTACATCAATTGAATTAGGAACAGCTTTAATGTGTGTTGAAATTCATAATTTTTCATTAGCATTATTAATTGCAGTGATATTTGTGCCATTTACATTACTTATTCCAATTTATAAAAATTCAATGAAAGGATTTTATAAAATTTTATATATCATATGGCCATTATTACATCCATTTATTGTGGCATCATTTATTGTTACTGGTTATACGTATGTGAATTTTAGAGAAGAACGTTTAATGACAATTTTTTATAGAGGTTGGAAGGCAACAAAACAATCTTTTGTACTTAGTATTATTGATTCAACAATTTATGGAAATTGGTTATATTCTTTTATTGTTTCAATAATGCTTCCAATTTGGAAATTATATTGGAATGTTATTAATTCTTCATAAAAAAAAAAGAAATTTCCACAATGAGATATTTTATCTCTTTTTTTGTATCAGTATTTGTAATAAAATATAGGATATTCAATTTTGTAAATAAATAATTTAAATATAAACATTTGTAATTTTTTTTTAATTATATTTAATTAAATTTGTTTTTAATTTCTAAATTAAATTTTTAGAAAAATAGATTTTTTTTTTTGTATGAATTTTAAAATTTGTTTTCGAAGATTTTAAATATTTCAGAGATCCGCCCCTGCTATCTCTTTTATCATTTTATGCTCTCCCCCCACTAAGACGAACACCGGTTTTCTTATGAAGATCAACTTCTACATTTTGTGATCGTCACCCGACGTTTAATATTTTTTCTATACATATTTTTATTATCCAAAGATTTAATTAATTTGTTTTTTTCAAAAAAAAACAATGGTTATCGCTCAAAAATTTCTTATAGTTAAACATTTCGATGGTGAACCTAAAGAATCGGATTTAAAATTGGTTAAAGAAGAATTACCATCGATTAAGGATGGAGGTAAATATTAAATTTTTCTTATCTAAAAAATTTGTTTTTCTTTTTCAGAATATTTTTTATGGATTTAATACAAAATAATTTCCGCATTTTTTTTTATATTGATTTTTTAATTAATATTTTTTTCAGAATATCTTGTGGAAGCTGAATATCTTTCAGTGGACCCGTATATGAGAGTTTATTCGTTAAAAGTTCCAATTGGAAGTGTAATGATTGGAGGTCAAGTGGCAAGAATAATTGAATCAAAGAATAAAAATTTTCCAGTTGGTCGAAGAATTTTGGGACGTTTAGGTTGGACGAGTCATATGATAATTAATCCAAATGATGATGATAAAACAAAATTTTTAAGTCAACCACCACATTTAATACCAGAGACAGAGAATATTTCACCGTCTCTTTATTTGGGAGTTTTAGGAATGCCTGGGTAAAAAATTTTATTTATTTTAATTTTATTTTATCTGTTTTAATTTTAATTTTATTTTGTTTCTTACAATTTTTTCTAATTAGAATAATTTTTCAAATCTTTAATAATCTTAAAATTCTTGAATACTTTTTTTTATCAAATTTAAATACCAAAAAAATAATTTCTTATTTTAATTAGAAATTTATATTCAATAGTCATAAAAAGCCTTCAGTATTTTTTTGAATAATCGAAAATTTTTTTTAATTTCAGTAATACGGCATATTTTGGATTTTTGGAAATTTGCAAACCAAAAGCTGGCGAAACTTTAGTTGTTAGTGGTGCTGCAGGAGCGGTTGGTTCTCATGTGGGACAAATTGGAAAAATTAAAGGTCTCAAAGTTATTGGAATTGCGGGATCTGATGAAAAATGTAAATGGCTCGTTGATGAACTTGGTTTTGATCATGCAATTAATTATAAAACTGATGATATTATAGCGGCGTTAAAAAAAATTGCACCAAATGGAATTGATTGTTATTTTGATAATGTTGGAGGTGAATTGTCAAATATTGTCATGTATCAAATGAATAATTTTGGACGTATTGCCGTTTGTGGATGTATTTCATCATATAATTCTCCTGATCTTGAAGATGTTACGAAATTACCAAAAGTTGGTCTCGTTCAACGTGTTTTTATTAATAAACAATTAAAAATGGAAGGTTTACATATTTCACGATGGTTTTCACAATATAATGAAAGTACTAATCAAAATTTAAAATGGCTACAGGAGGGTAAAATTAAACCAAAAGAAACAATTACTAAAGGATTTGAAAATATGTTTCAAGCATTTAATGGAATGATGCAGGGAAAAAATTTTGGCAAAGCTATTGTTAAAGTTTAATTTTGAAATTAAAAAAAATAATTTTCTATCATTGACGTAATTTTAAGATTTTTACATATTTTTCTAAATATAGAAAATAATAAATATTTACATATATACTTATTGTATTATTGTTTCTTAAAAATTAATTTAAGAAACTTTAATCCTCTTTTAGAATAGATTTTACTATCAATTTTATTTTTGTTTCGTTTTAGTTTTTTTTTTTGTTTTCATTTTGAATTCGTGTAAATTTCAAAAATATTTCTTGTTAATTTTGTAATTTTTCGCCTGGTTACATCATTGTGTTATCAGCTGAGACACCAGACACTGTAAGTTCGTCTGCTTTCGCACAGAAGTGGCGCTGAACCAGGACGTCTGCTGTTTACAAGAGTAAACAACCATTAGTCAATTTATTATCTTAACTGTTTATTATCACATGCGGGCAATTCTAAAGTTTGATAGAATTTAAAATTAAAAAATATATTTAAATTCAGAGTAAGTACTTATTTAAAAACAAATTATGTAACTTAAAAAATGGTAAAAATACAATTTCTCGCTTTTTTACAGATCAAGTTAAATAAAAATTAAATAATGAGCTCGTCAAATGTGCCATTCTTGGAATTTTACAATGGATATAAAATGCCAATACTTGGCCTTGGAACGTACATGGTAAGATAAAAATATATTTACTTTACTATATAATTAAAAAAAAAATTATTGAATTAGAATATTAATTTAATTCAGAATTTAAAATTATTACAGTCTAAAGAAGGAGAAGTTCTAGAAGCTGTAAAATTTGCAATTGAAAATGGATATCGTCACATTGACACAGCATTTGTTTATGAAAATGAAAAAGAAGTTGGCGAAGCAATTAGAGAAAAAATAAAAGACGGAACAGTGAAAAGAGAAGATATTTTTGTAACTACAAAGGTAAAAATTAAAATCACTTTCTATACCCAAATTAATTATTAATATTAAATATAAGAAAATTCGAAAATTCAATATATGAACCTAATTAAATTTTATTATACAAATTTTCAGCTAGCGAATGTTTTTCATAAAGAAAATCTTGTTGTACCGGCTTGTAAGAAATCTTTAGAAAATTTAGGTCTAAATTATGTTGATTTATATCTCGTCCATTGGCCTATTGCTCAAAAGGTAAAAAAAAATTTAATTAATAACTAGCAAAAAATACACGCGTGAAAACAATATTATATTATTAATTTAAATAAAGTAAATTTTTATTATTTTTTTCTACAATTCAATTAAAATCTTCAACAATTGTATTAAATCAATTGAAATTGGAACATTATTTTTAAATTTGTTAAACATTAATAAAAATGTTAATTTGTATCAACAGGAAGGAGAAGAATTAAATCCAAAAGACGCGGATGGAAATGTAATTTTATCTGATGTAGATTATTTAGAAACTTGGAAAGGAATGGAAGAATGTTCCCGTTTAGGACTTGCGCGAAGTATCGGCGTTTCCAATTTTAATTCAGAACAAATTACTAGACTTATGGAAAATTCAACAATAAAACCTGTTAACAATCAAGTAATTAATCTATTTAATTTGAAATTTTTTTTTTAAATTTATATTCTTTTTAATTAATTATCTTTTTTCAGGTTGAAGTTAACATAAATCTTAATCAAAAGAAATTAATTGAATTTTGCAAAACAAAAAATATAACAATCACTGCATATTCGCCATTGGGTCGACCAGGAAATCGTCACGGTATTAAAAATTCATTGGACAATCCAAAACTTCTTGAGATTTCAAAAAAATATCACAAAACACCTGAGCAAATTGCCTTTAGATTTTTGGTAAAAAAAATTTAATTTATTTATTATTTAATTTGTTTTAAATTAGTTTTCAATTTTTTTTGTTTCTTACATTCTTAGTTACAAGAGGGTGTTGCTCCTATTCCAAAATCGGTGACTAAATCTCGTATAAAAGAGAATTTTGATATTTTTGATTTTGAATTAACAAAAGAAGAAATGAGTGTAATCGAATCTATTGGAACCGAAGAAAGAGTTTGTGGTTACCTTGAGTAAGTATATAAATTTGAATTCACATTAATTTTACAATAAAATAAATATAATATAAATATATTATTCTTTTTCAGGGCAAAAAATAGCAAATACTATCCATTCAATATTCCTTTCTAGCGTTTTTGGAATTTTATAAAAAAATATTAACACAGTCACAATAAATTTGTTTGAACGATAAGAAGCGTATTTTCTTTATTCTCTTGTATAAATATTTTATTGTTCGAGAATAAAATGCGTAATTAAAAACAATAGAGGAAACCAGGAAAACCGCGGGTCCATACCACAAGTATAAGTTTTTTTATTATCATTATTGATAAGACTTAAATATAAATTAGAATTTTGAAAATAAAAAACCTTCAGTTCTTAAAGTATTTTAATTCAGACAAGCATTCTTTTAAAAAAGTGAAACATTTTGAAATATGGGTTCGAAAATACCTTTTATAGAATTTAATAATGGAAAAAAAATGCCAGCAATTGGCTTGGGAACATTTCAGGTAAAATATTTTATATATTGTAATTTTTGAAGTGAAAACAAATAATACGAAAATAAATTCCATTGCAAGTCTAAACCGAATGAAGTAGAAGAAGCTGTTAAAAACGCCATTGATATAGGATATAGATGCATAGACACTGCATTTTTTTATCAAAATGAGACTGAAATTGGAAAAGCTATTCGAGCGAAAATTCAAGATGGAACAATTAGAAGAGAAGATATTTTTGTTACCACAAAAGTAAATTGTCCTTATGTATTATGTTTTACAGTGATAAATTCATATTATATTGATAATATTTTAGCTTTGGAATACTTTTCATAAAGAAAATCAAGTGGTTCCAGCTTGTAGGGAATCTTTAAAAAATCTCGATTTAGATTACGTTGATCTTTACTTAATGCATTTTCCAATTGCCTTTAAGGTAAATTAATTCAATTTTTATAAATTTATTTACTATTTAGTTATGAATATATAAAAATAGATTTTAATTAAATAGGAAGGTGATGAATTACTTCCACGTGATTCTGATGAAAAAATAATAGCAACCGATACAGATTACATTGAAACATGGAAAGGAATTGAAGAATGTTCTCGTTTGGGACTCGCGAAAAGTATTGGCGTCAGTAATTTTAATTCTGAACAAATAACAAGATTATTATCAGCGGCAACTGTAAAACCAGTCAATAATCAAGTAATTTAAAAAAAAGGAATTCCAATTTTTGAAAATTCTGTAATACTTGAAATTAATTTAATATTTAAAATAATACAGGTGGAGCTTAACATCAATATTAATCAAAAGAGATTATTAGAATTTTGCAAGAATAATAATATAACGATAACTTCATATAGTCCACTTGGAAGACCCGGTACAACTGCAATTTATGGAGACAAAGGAATACCAAATTTTTTGGAAAATTCAAAAGTTATTGAAATTGCACAAAAATATAATAAAACACCAGCACAAATTGCCTTACGATTTATTGTAAGTTTATATTCCAGAATTGTTTTTTTAAAATTTTTAACATTGAAAACAAACAAAATGAAGATATCAAATTTTTTCTATTTTATAAAATACAAATATATATTTCCAGTTACAAATTGGTGCTGCTATTATTCCAAAATCAGTAACGAAATCGAGAATAAAGGAGAATTTTGAAATTTTTGATTTTCAACTAACAGACAATGAAATGAAAACTCTCGAATCTTTGGAAACTGGAAAACGACTTACAACGTTGGAAGAGTAAGTGTTTTTTTAAAAATAAAATTTTTCTATTATTCAAAATTAATGTTTTTTTAAAATTATATTTTATTTCTAGTTTTGTATTCTTTAAAAAAAAAAAAATTATTGTATTTCAGTTTGAAAAATCATAAATACTATCCTTACGGAATTCCATTTTAATTAACTAATATATAAAACGACAAAAAGGAAATACCTAAGGGATAATGAAAATCGCAACAATTGGAAATTTTTATTAATTATTGTTATATAAAAAAAAAATATCTAATGTTCATTATATTTTAGAAGGGTATCTTTATAATTGTTACTTTTTATCTAAATAAACAAATTTTTTTACTCACATTTGGTAAATTCTATATCATAATCCTCGAAGATATATATTTGACAGTTATTTTTATCATTATTAATTGGTTTAACTGTCCAATATTATTATATAACACTATTGTTTAAAATAATTAATTAAAAATTCACTTCACACTAAAAACACCTGAACAGTTCACAATTAAATTACACTGAGAAATTATAACTGCATATGTTTATTAATTAATTTTAACCTCAACTTTTGTTTACGTTTCCAAAACCGAAACAAATGGAAACCGCAAATCTGCAAATTTTATTAAAACTTTTTATTATTTTCTGTTTATTAATAAACGAAATTTAATTTTAATTAATAACTTCAAAATTCCTTATCGCATATTTAATCGCGTAAAAATTAATTTGTTAAAAAACCAAACTCCGTAAACAACGAAGACTGATTTTTAAACAACAGAACTTACAAAAAACAATTTTTTTTACATCACACACGTAAATAATCTTTATTCTTGAGTTTATTCTCTTCGAAATTATTATAATTAGAGCAATAATCGCACGCAATTACAATAATAACGGGTTTTGCTTTTGTTTATTTTTCTGACACCGGAAGTAAAAAACAATTTATGTTTAAAAAATGTTTCGTTTTTATTAACGACAGATGTCGCAACATCATAAAGTTACATTTTAAATTATTACGTTAAAAGTAGGCAGTGAAAATTTATATTGTTGCACACGCACTCGGAAAAATAATTAGTTTAATTAATTTTACATATATTACACACGTATGAAAGTTTCATTACTGTCATAAACTGGAAAGTAATAGAGAAAAAACAAGAATTTTTTATATCGAAATGAATTTCTTCAAAACAATAATAAACAAATGGAGGCGTCTTTTATCCTAACCTAACTTTTTTCTTCTATGACGTTCAATTTGATTTTATTGGATTTTTCACTAAAGGAACTATAATCTATGATATTTTGAAAAATTATAATATTTGTCACAAATGGAAAAATTATATATAATAATGAACTAAAAGTGGAAAAATAGTACTGAGAAATAAAAAAAAAATAAACACGCTCTTTTCTTCTTTGCAAAAAAAAAACGGTGAGTCTTTATAATTATTGATACTTTATTATTATAAGAACGAGGGTGGGGGGGGGGAAATCGGAAATTGTTTCCCTTTATATATTGTGAATCATAAAATCGGATATAATTCAGAAATGGGGAAATACGTCTTTAAAATTCTATTCTTCAAATTTGTCAAAAGCAGGTAGTTGCCACCAGCAGAAATTGTTCAATTTCTGAATTTCGGTTTTCCCCAAAAAGTATAGTACTGAAGTAATACTGAATTATTATTATTACGTTCCATTGTACCTAATATCCATGGTTTAACCTATAAAGATTTATTTATTGCACCATGCAAAATCTACCAGAAAAATTGTTAAATGTATTTTTTTATTCCTTAATTTAATTTTTTTTTTAATATTGATTAAAATTTACTTAAAATTAATTAAATTAATTTAATTTAATTAAAATAACTGTTTTTTATATCCATAATGATTATTGTTACATTATTTTTATTTATTACATTTTGAATAGTGAATTAGCATCTGGTGTTTGATTTACGTTTTTTTTTTTTTTGAAAATGGCCAACTCCCCCTTCTTGACATGTTTGTATTTTTCAAGTGCATCCATTAACGAATTATACATTTTTTTTCCCACGACTCGAAACAGAAAAGCGGAACATTTTTCCTATACATTTTACGATTTACGACGCTTTTTAGTGTCAACTTAATTTCGTCCTGATTTTTCTCGGGTTCAAATGTCAAAGTAATATAACTCTTTATAACTTTTTTTTTAAAAAATCTGTTTTCCCTTAATTATATCTACTTCAGGAACTAATTTTCCATTATTAAATTGTAAACTAAATTCTATTATTATTATTATTATTATTATTTATTATTTTTATTCTATTATATTATTATTATTCATTTAGTAGGTTTTGATTTTTAAACACTTAAATTATTATTTCCTAATTTGTATAATTTAATAAAAAAATTTTCATAGAAGCAGCTTAGAAGTCAAATTATAATGAAAGGAAAAAAAAAGAGACAGGATTTATAAATCATTAAAAAGGAAGAATTAATTTTTCTTATTATAATAATTAGATGACATGAATTTTGATGTTGGACCGACGAATACTCAGAATGGAGGAAACGGAAGAAACGATGGCATGACGATGTCGCGACGTCAAAGGCTCTTCCAATCTTTCTCACCCTTTCTTGCATCAGCAGCATATCTTGTCGTGAACTCGAAACTGACAGCTACTTTCTTGACAGGCAGAGTCTACTTTGTAGTATAGTCCAACCACCATTTCGTCGTCTTTATGTATATACAGATTGACAAGGCAAGTGAGAAAGAAAAATTTTTCCCTTTGACAAAAAGCATCAAACATAATTAGTACAAATTTTTCCTGACATATGTTCTTTTTTCGTTATTTTTACTTTCACAGTATATGGGATTTTAAAAAAGTATTGCAAATGAAACTATAAAAAATTAGCATTTTTTCTTTTGTATTTCGTAAATATAAAAGTTCAATTTTTGATAATTTGTAATTTTAATTTTTGGATGGATTATTTTAATTATTTATAGATTAAATCGTTGCATTTTATTTTAATCTATTTTTTAGTTAAAATAATATCCTAACAATTTATTATTTAACAAAACGAAATAAAATTTTATTTTTTAGTTAAAATAATATCCTAACAATTTATTATTTAACAAAACAAAATAAAATTTTATTTTTTAGTCAAAATTTTATTCTTTACGGGAAAAGAAAAAAACTTGCTCCTTTTTTACGTATTTGTAAATGTAAAGTTATTTGATCGCAAAAAGAAGGACTGATGAAAGGGGAGGGAAGCAAAACTTGAAAAAAAAGGAATCATGTGAACCGGATTTTTAGCAGACAGCTGCGACATTCCGTGTTTTATTTTATTATATGCTCTAATCGAAAAACTCTTTCTTTTAGGATTTTTCGTTTTTTTTCTTTTTGGAAATGCACATAATTATCGAATTTAATTCATAATCTACATTTCAGTAGAATTGAAATTTCACACTTCCGGTTAGAAAAATCTTTTTTTTTCGGGTCATTTTTTCGATTTTTGAATAATTAATTAGGTGTGATAAAATCGTTTACATGAAAGGAAATTTAAAATCAATTATTTTTGTTTCTCGTCCTAAATTATCGTTTTCTTAGCGCAAGCGGTGAAAGAAGTCCTGACCCATCATCTAGTGGAGAGACATCTCCTCCCCTTTTTGTGACCTTTAGAACTTTAGAGAAGGGTCGAAAGAAGAAAATGGACGAAGTAGAATTTTAAAAAATGCCGCCGACGCCACCGCGACGATCGCCTCATCAATCATTATAACCGAAAAAAATTGAGAATAATTTCTTTCGGATATTGTTTTATTTAAAAAAAAAACGAAATTTTTTAATATTTCAATTTTCTTGAGTTTGGATACATATATACATTTAAGAATACATAAATTATCAATTTTGGCAAATTAAGCCATTCAAAACAGAATCTCTATTTTTGTGACGATTTACGATGAACGGAAGAAAAGGGGTAGTGATAATTATTATTATATTTTCCCGTCATTCATATTTTTTTTTCTCTTCTTTATGTGGAACATGTGGAATCTTATCTCCATAAACGTGTTATATTTTCGACTACTCATTTTTTTTTATAAGGATTACGCATTACTTTTTCTTGGTCTTGAAACTAAAAAATTGATTCAAAATTTCATTTGTTATTTTATTAACAAACTAGCAAAATTAAACGCGCGCCAAATTGAGTATTTCATTTTTTGTTATAAAGAAATTAAAGATTAATATTATCAATAATAATTTAATTTATTAGAATATTATTACATATTAAATGATAATAATGAAAATTATATGTTTACAGGCCTCGGATTATACGACTTTTTCCGACTTTTTTCAAAAATATGACTTTTATCGACTTATTTTAATAAAATGCGACATTTTTTTTTACATTTGAAAAAAAATGTAAATAAAATACATTTTTTTAGTATAAAATTGATATCTTCTTCAGATCTTCTTCAATTCAATTATTTAACAAATTTTGAACTAAAATGATTCTTCACTAAATTAATTATTTTTAATAATTTTAATGAAATACATCACAAATTCAATTATATCAAAATTATTTTTCAATTAAAATTTTTATGAAATTTAACAATTGTTTATAATTTAAAAAAAAATATCACAATAAAATTGAATTATTTTTTAAAAATTTCAATTCAAAATAAATTAAAATTCAATTATTACCCGAAATTTTAATTCAAAATCAATTAAAAATCCAATAATTATAAAAATTTTCAATTTAAAATTTAATTATTTAACAAGTTTTCAATTTAAAATGAAATAAAATTCAATTATTTTCTAAAATTTCTATTTAAAATTAATTATCCAAATTTTCAATCAAAAATGAACTTCAATTAAATTATTATCCAAAATTTCAATTAAAATTCAATTATTTCCTAAAATTTTCAATTCAAAATGAATTGAAATTCAATTATTTTCCAAATTTAAAATCAAATAAAATTTAATTATTCTCAAAAATTTGAATTCAAAATTAATTGAATTTTCAATAATTTGAATTTAAAAGCATCTAAAATTTAATTATTTCTAAAATTTTCCATCGAAAATTTTTTTTTTGAAATTTAATAATTTCAATTATAACTCTAAGGAAATTCAATTATTTTTAACTATTTTAATAATATTCTTTGAAAATTCAACTATCTGAAACCATTTTTCAATTAAAAATGATTTTCAAATTATTGTATTTTGTCCATTAATTAATTAATTAATTAATTAATTAAGTAATTTTTCTAATAATTTTTTAGTGAAATTATCTAAAATTTTAATTAAAAATCACTTAAAGTTACAATTAATTTCAAAAATCTCAATTTTAAATCTTTGAAAATTCAATTAAATTTAAAAAATGTTTTCCAAAAATTGTTTGATAAATTATTTTTAGTTCTGTAAAATTTAATAATTGTTTGAAAATTAACAATATCTTTTGAAATTTAATTATTTCTAAAAATTTCAACTTTAACCCTTCGAAAAGGATTATTATTAAAAAAAAATTTCTATTTAAAAATCTGTAAAATATTTTTTTGTTAAAATAAAAAACAAATCCACTTTTTTTGGAATTTAATTCGACTAAAACAACTTTTTGTGTCTTTAAGTTGATTCGAGGCCTGTGTTTTTATAATTAATATTTAATAGGTATTCGTTGGCCCCTGGTACCTTAAAAATTAATTTTTAAAAATAAATTTTTTTCAAATTACTATCTTGTACGAAATTTCTTGGCGCATCTTTTTTCTCATCATAAATTTTTTGTATTTGTATACAATTTTTGAATCAATATACAACTTTAAAAAAAATTTCGTTGCTAAACGTTGTGTACTTCAGCTACGTGAATTGAATTTTCGAATTTGGAATTTTAAAGAAACTTATTTCGAAATTTGGAAACACAATTATACAACTTTGGCGAAAATGAGAAAAAATATTGTCAAAATTTGACACGTCATAAGATTACTATTCAAAAAAACACGTAAAATCAGAAAAGGCCAACTTCAAGTTAGGACAGAAGGACAGACCAAGCATTTTATTATTATATAATATAATATGTATTTGTTTATAGCAAATATATAACTTATTTGATTCAACTAGAAATTATTTTGTTTCAAGTAAATATTAATTTAATATAATAGGAAATCAAATAAATTTTTTTTTTCACTTTTAGTAGTAAAAAAAAATTATTTGATTCAAATAGAAATTATTTTGCTTCAAGTAAATATTAATTAATATTTACTTATTTATTTATTTTAATATTAATTAATTAATTTATTTTTTGAATTCAACAAAATTTTTTTACCTATTTTCGTAGTCGAATCACAGTATATGAGTAAAGAATTCTATAATTAAAGACCAAAACGGAAAATGCGTTTTTGGAATAAATTTTTTAATTTAAATATTAAAACTATGAATAATTTTCAAAATGTATAACTAAAACTTTGAAAATAGGCGTGGGAATCATTAATATAATGCGCAAAAGCGAGACGCCGATTTTCCGTCAGTCAACCATTAATCTCTGACGACTCTTGACAGTTGTGGTTTCAATTTTCCTAGAATTTATTCTTATATGTCCATACGTAAATTAATCTAATCGCTAATTAAGTCTATTTCAATCTTTCTCAAAACAATTTTACCATTGTATACATATTTCTCAAAATATTGTCAAATTGAACAAAAAAGGATTTTTTTTTTGTTAATTCTTTGATAAAAATTATTCATAATTTAAAAAAATATAAATTTCCATTTGTTTTTTTTTGCTATAATTTGAAAATTTCTAAAAGAAAACAAAAAATTGAAAACAAAATTTTAATTAAAATTTACACTTTTTTTCTCTTCTTTTTATTAAAAATTTGTCTTCCACTAAAGATAATGGACTTTAAAAAGTCAAAAGTGAGAGATTAATAGTGACAGAATTTCGATGATAGGGAGAGAGTGATTTACGGCAAGTGTCAAAAGGAAGATATTCTTAAAAATTACTTTGAGACGCACCACTGGAAAGCGGAAGTACGGTGTGAATCTGTCGTTAAAAAGACATATACAAAAACCCTATGGATGCTGCGGCTTTATTCTCTTATGTGCATATATATATATATTTCGGAAGATTTGTCATTTTTTTAATTTTCAACATTTTTTTTCTCCTAATTTTCATTGAGAAAAATTTCATTCACAATTCTATAATATGAAGCTCGTTTTTGATATTTAAAAAATTAAAAGAGAAAATATTCAATATATTTTAGGTTTGTTATTTCAATTTTCAAAATTCGTTTTTTAATTTTTATTGAGAGAAACATTTATAATTTTATATTATAAAGCTCTTGATCTTGATATTTTTTTTTATAAAAATTAGAAAAAGAAATATATTTCAAATTTTTCATTTTTTCAATTTTCAAAATTCATTTTTTAATTTTCATTGAGGGAAATTTAATTAATATTTATTATGAAGCTCAATTTTGATATTCTTTCTATAAAAATTAGAAGAAAAAATACCATAGTTTTTTTTCCATTTTTATATGGGCGGAGTTCCTACCTGTGAAAGTATTTTGCTTCGCACCAATAGAGAGACAGGTTTTTCTTTGCGTGGAGATATTCTATCTTTCAAAGCATCCCGTAAAAATGGCTTTTTCCATTTTGAAATTTGTTCTTTCTTTTTTGTTGAAATTTAAAATTAATATTTCAATTATTTATATCAATTATGCTATATAATCTTTATTAATTTATATTAATCATTATTTGGAGTTTTTTCCGATTTTGTAGAGAAAATTGTTCCTATAGGCTTTATTTAAAAAAAAAAGCTTCTGTACAATCTTAAAAGCTTTTTTTTTACATTTATATTGAATCTTCTTAAAAGAAAAAAGCAATGAATCTTTCGACGACACGATTGAAAAGAGAGAAATTTCACGATATACGTTTCCTGGGTTCAAAAGTTACGCGTGCCTTCTATTAATTCTTAAATTCCAAGAATCAAAATCGAAATTCTGTTTTTGAACTATTTTTTTTCGAAACTTAAGACTTAATTAATATTTTGTATATACGAAAAAAAATTTTTGTATGAAAAAAATTGTTTCTTTTTTGAAAATTTAAAAAAAAAAAAGTAAAGAAATCATTAACTAAAATTTTTTTTTTCTAAATTAAATCCAGGGGGTAAGGGATGTTCTTTTGCTCTCCTGCATCGCTTTTTATGTTGTGTAGGGTGTACCAACTGTTTAAAGGGAGAAAAAAACGCCCCTTCAAATGGTTGAGAGTTGAAAAATTAAGGATAGTCCCCACATAATTCATCTCAGCAGGAGAGCACCTCTCTTCTTTATATTTGGGTAATATAGTAGTTCCACTTTTTTAGCATCCTGGACATTGTCCATTTTTGCGGTCTTTGTTGCCGACATTTTTTCAAGAACTTTACGTATTTTTCTTTTTATTTTCCATTTCCTCTCATTATTTTACATCTATAGAAATATGCGGAAATTCAGTTTTTCTCAAGAATTTTAATTTCATTGTTTTCTATTTTATTTTTTTTTTTTTACAATTATTATTTTGTTATAATTTCTCATTTTTTAATTTTATAATTTTATAATTTCTCATTATTAATTTTTTCGCATAATTAAAATAATAATTATATAATTAAATTGGATTTTTTATTCTAAATTTTCTCAACAAAAGTTTAGCAAAAAAACTGATTTTTTATTTACAATTTTTATTCAGTGTAATAACAATAAGCATTCTAGAGATGTGACATTGCTACTGTAATAAAAAGAAATATTATAATTCACTCCCATCATGCACCTTACGAAGACGTCTGGTGAACACATGTCTCATTCTCATTATCGTCCATTAAGAAATTATGTCCTTTTCTATACATATATATTCCGTTCTGGCCAAAGAGTATATCGTCAAAATATTAAGCAAACTAAATGTCTCACTTCGGAATAAATTAAGCCAAATTTCATATATATATAAATTTGCGCCAATCCAAAGGCTCATTTAGAAATTTCAAACCACCCGTGAATGAATTAGTATATATACAATTATTTTTGACATAAATTTAAATAAACAGAAATTTAAATTTAATTAAATAAATCTATAATCAAAAATTAATTATTTTTTCTTAATTTATTTCGAAATGTGTGAATAAGATATAAAATTAATTTGTTAAAATTTCCATTTGGCAGAATTTTATTGGCTAAATTTTATTTTTAGCCGAATTTCCATTTCTTCGAATTATTATATAACAGAAATTACATTTAACCGAATTTCTGTATTATAGAATTGTTACTTAAACGAATTTTTATTTTACAGGCTTTTTATTTCATTGAATTCGAATTTTACATTTTTATTTCATTGAAATCGCAAATTTAATTAAATTTTTTAAAATTTAATTTCTTTCATTTCATGAATTTAAATTTGACAGACTTTTTATTTCATGAAATTCGAATTTGACATAGGTAATTATTATTAGCTTAAATTTTAATTTTAGACAGAAAAGAATTTTTATTTTACAGAAAGAATATTAGAAAGAATTGTTTTCGAGACAAAATTTTTATTTGTACTAATTTCCATATTACAGAATTCTTAGACAAATAATTAAATAATTCAATAGTAAAAGAAATAATAATTAATAATTAAAAACAATAAATAAATAATAATAATAATAATTGAATATTTAAAGACAAATATTTATTCGGACAAGTAAAAAGTCTGTTTATAAAAATCCAAATTTTTGAGAATTCTGTAAATTAATATAAATTTTTGAACAAATAAAAATTCGACTAAACGTTAATTATTCAAAATAATGAAATTCTAACTAATGTAAATTTTAACAAAGCCTTGGTTTGAATGGACCAAAATAATATTTTTCGATCACTTATTAGAAATGTTTATTAAGTCAAATAAATTAAAATTTCGGCTCTTTTTGTAATTTTAAATTTCGTTATCAAAAAAATCATTAATTTTTTTAGGCAAAATCGAAATTTTAATTATTTGATTCAAACAAGTGGTAGGGAAAAAAATTAATTTATTTTGAATATAAAATTTTCTTTAAATTAAAATATTACTCGAACTATATTTATTATTGTAATTATTATAATTCTAATATTCTTTCTGTAAAATAAAAATTTATAAATTATTTTAAATGACTAATGTAATAAAAATTTGATGAAATAATAATTTTTTAAAACTCAAAATTCAATGAAATAAAAAGTCCGTACAATTCAAATTTTATGAATTAAAAAATTAGTAAATTGATAAACAATTTTGTAATATAGAAATTCGGTTAAATGCAATAAATGGAAATTCTGTTAAATATGTAATTAATTAGAAAAAAATTAAAATTTCAGCTGAAATTAAATTCAAAAAATAACGAAATACTGACAAATGAAAATTGTAACAAATTTATTTTAAAGTTTATTCACGCTTATTTTATTTAGAGGTTATTTCATCAGTAATAATTATTAAACAATAATAAAATCATTACGGGTGGTCTTGATTTTCATTTGAATCAATATTTCAGAACTTTTAGTCAAAATGTTATTTTTCTCTGAATATGAAAGCGGTTTTTTTTACCCTTATACATTTCTGATAGTTTAAAGTCAGTGGAATTTAAATAAACTCAAACCACAGTGTTGGAAGTTTTTTGCTCAACTATATATCGCCCTTTTGTATTTACAGAGAGAGAGAAAGAAAGAGAGCAAAAAAAAAAGACGATGCGTTGGTCCCGCAGGGCGATTTCTTGGAACAATAAACAATCGGTGACAGCGGAAGTTGAAATACAAAGACGTGTAAGTTGGAAAACTATTCTTTTAAAATTGAAATATAAAATTTTATGGTTCTTCGCTTTTTCGTCCTATAATAAAAAAAAAAAAGAAAAAAAAATGTTAAGGGCCTGAAAAATTATTTTATTTATATATTAATATATAACTATAGTGAAAAAATAGTTAAAAATAAGGTTTATCACTTTAATCCCTTAGTATATTAGGGTGCGGGTATATTTAATACTTGAATAGGCATTCTAATGACAATTTTTGGGGAAAACCAAAAATTTTCATTTTTGAATGGATACTTTGCTGGTGGCAATATATTTATACCTGCAAAATGACAAAGATTTTTCACACCATGCGATACGCGCTGAGAGAAACATTTTCCAGAGGACCAATTTTTATTGGACCGGTATAATCCAACCACACTTATTGTATTATTTCCAGAGGCAAAAATTTAGTACCAGCTAAGTCATCATATAATAATAATTGTTTAAAAGCTCATTTCAATATTGAAAATGAAAATAAGGTCGAGTCTAATTTTTTTTTTTCGTTACATACAGACAATTATTTACCGATAAAATTTTATTTCTTCTATATAATTTTATGAAAAACTTCATTTTTCTTTTTATTTACATTTTGGAATTATAATCAGAATTAAATGTTCCTAAAATAATTTTTATCAGGAAAAATTAATATTGATAAATTTACAAAAAATTGCGCCGGAACTATTTTAATTTATTTTTCAGTACCTACTATTATTTTTAATAATTTTTTTATTATTATTTTAGTAATTTTTTATTTATTATTTTTAATAATTTTTTTATTTATTATTTTTCAATAAAAATAAATTATTAAGAAAAATTTTATTAATTTCAATTAGTGATTAAATTAAATTTATTTAGTAATTAACAATAAGGAAATCAAATTTAAAAAGTCAGTGACTAATTCACATTTATAGAGAGGGAAGAAATTTTTTATATATATATGAAAAAGTCAAGGTTAATTGGTCTTTGAATTGAATGTATATCATAAATTGATATTGCGCGGGTCAAATCTGGAAAACATGTGTAGAATATTGCCGTGAGAGACTTTCCTGATAGATTTTAACGTGACCTGAATCTCATTAAAAGGTATATGCCTTATGCAGTTTTATAGTTTTGGGCACGTGGTCTCCAAATTTTTTCCACTTTATATGGCATTCAACAGACGTTCAACATATGTTTACCAGAAGTGAGTATTTCGGCAAAGGTTAGTTTTACCGGATAGGTATCCCATAAACATCAGCATAAACAGGTAGCACGTGTTGCCCCCATCAACGACCAGATGAGACCGTAAAATTTCCCACTTAATACTTGTGAGGATTTTTGCCCCTCAGGATTTTTGTCAAGTGAAGGACTTATGTGCAAAAAAAAGGGTTTGCTTTATCAAAAAAAAAAAAGGAAAAAAAAACCAACAACCTTGATTTTCCATGTGGTTAACTGAAAACCCCTTTTTTCTTATTGAAAAATATTACTTCAAAAAAAAATTACTTTTAAAAAAAAAATTATAAATATTTAATTAAATTTAGAAAATATTTTTTTATTTATTTTTTATGCCTAGAATAAATATTAAAAAAGATATTTAAAATTATTAATAAGGAATATAAAGTACAGTAAATTATTATTATTATTTTATTCGGGGATATATATCTGATGTCCTTGGAAAATATATTCCTGAAAAGTCACTTTTCGACTTATAGGAAATTGAGAATTTGCACTGAAAACAAAATGAGAATTTACTCACGCTTCTGAATTTGTTCAGCAGCCCCTGTAGCTACCTATATAAGTGGATTACTTGTTTTCATAATATTATTTCACATCCCTCTGTAAAATCCCCTTTAAACATTACCGATTTTTTTTTTTTTTTGCTCGACCAGACGTGAAACTTATAAATATTGTTTATTTCACGTGATTCTTATATACTTTCTGCAATCACAAACATGCATTTTGACTTCTTAAGAGGATTTAAGAAACATTAAACTCGAAACTTAGAATAAATAAAAATAAAGTAATAAATCATTCACTAATAAAGGATACGGAAAATTTTATTTCATAAATTATGAAAATTTTATTTCACACAAATTTTATAAGATAGAAATAATTTTCATAAGACTTTTATTTTAATGTTTATAAAATATTAAAAATAAAAAATACAATTATAAATAAAAAAAATTGTATATTTTGGAATTTCGAATTTCATTTCGTAATTAAAAAAAAAACGAATAAAGTGTAAATATTTTTTTTTTTCTAAATGTGAAAATAAGTTTTATTTTTATGTATGAATGAAAATTGTGGTTTGTAATACTTTTGAAGTGAAAATAGTGTAAAATTGATGTTTATATTTCAGAAGAAAAAGCTTGTCGACAGCAACAGGTACTTTTGACAGGTGTACAATGGAGGCAGGTCGCGCTATTGTTGAGGCACTTGTTGCCATTTATAAAAATCGACAGAAAGGAAGGAAGGAAGGTACAATATCCCTTTTGTAAAATCAAGTATCTCTTTCATTCAAAAATTATTCATCGTTTAACTATAAATACCGTAAGTAACATCCAGTTTTATTATTCATTAAATTTAGAAATTTTAATTAAAAATAAAAACTCGAATTTTGAAAATCCAAAATTAAAAATTATAATTTTACCGGGTAAATTACAAATAAATAATTCTGTCATTTTTCAAATTTTGCAACTCAAAAATTATATTCTGTATTTTTATTTCAAGTTAATTGGATTTTTATTTCAAAATTATCAATCGTTTAGACCACCCTGAAAGTACATAAGTAAAATTTAGTACCTTGGAGACAACCGTGACTTTATGAACTCTTTTCCTACGTAGAATTCCTTCAGAGATAAATTCACATTTTCTTTTCAATTCTTTTTTAATTAAACTAATTTTCTTTCTTTTTTTAATAGATTCATTTTTTCTGTGGAGACTTTTTAAAATTGGAAAAATATTCTATGTGGCGGAACTTAAATCCTCAGAGCACTTCTTTTGAGAAAAATACAAAAAAAAAACCTATTGTAGAATTTATATTTTCCACCGTGAGGCAAAGAGGATAGAAATTTTGCATTTATGAGTCCTATTCGACGAACATGTGTTTGCGCTCGGTACCACATGTTTCTAATGACTATATACTGCGTCAGAAGAGGTGAAAGTTTTCTCAAATTCCAAATAGCTCAGTAAAAGTCACAATGTCCTTCAACATTATTTTGTCAGTCACCTTTTTTTTTTTCTTTTTTTTTTCCTATTTAACTCAAAAGCCATCGGAAACAAATTTGTTTCATCGTTAAGAAACGTTTGTGAGTAATATCATGCAGGTAGAAAAATAGATAGAGAACGCTTCTTCGTACTAATCAAATTTTTTTAATTTAAATGAATGGAATATGGAATTTATGCTCTAATTTGTAATTAATTTTAGATAAATTTAGAACTTATAAATTTTTGGTTATATTCTTTCGAAAATTTATTGGAAATAGAATAGAAATGGGAAAAAGGAAGGGTGTTTAGTTCACATGTATTAATTATTACCTTGCTGGTGGCAATTTGAGAATTAGAATTCTTATTTACCTGGTGACAAAGTGGGCAGGTAAAGAATAACAATCCCTGTAAACTTGAATTTTTCCTCACGTTTTTATAATTCCGATTCCGACTTATGTGTCAAATTTTCCCGCATCGCATTGAAATGAAATTTTTAACCATAGTAATTGTTCAAAAGGAAATTTTAATCAAAACTTTATTGATTATCAAAATACCGTAACATTTTCAAAATTTAATTATATTATTATATTATTATTTTTCAAAATTTATTTTTTTTAAATAATTTTTTTATTGTATATTATTTTTCTATCCGAATTTAATATTTAAACAAAAGAAAGAAATTTTTTTATAAAAAAAATTAGGTGTGAATAAATTCTTGTTCCAAAATGTGGTTTAATATTAAATGGTCGAACACTCCTTTTGAAAATATAACAGCAGAGTCTGGACTGAAATGACCAGTTTATCATTTTATATATGAATTTTCCTTTGGTGAATTTGGCAAAATGCCAAAATTTATATGTAATATATAAAATCGCATCTCAAAGCGTTTGCATCCCATAAATATATATTTCTTAAAATGATTGACAGATTATTACAAATTCCAATTGAAAATATTTTTTTTCTTTTCAAATTTCCTCACATCTCGCGCACAATATTATACCTACTTGTGCACAAAATTTATAATATACATATATAATTTGAAACAATGAATTATAGATGCGGATGTTTAATTTAGTAAATTTAATAACAAATGAATCTTATTGCTTTTTGATTTTAGATTGTGCGAGAAAACTGTATGATCTATAAATCTTGAATTACTCAATAATTTTCAATAACTTACTAAAGATTATTTTATTTATTTTTTTATTATTACAAACTATTTTAATAATAAATTAATTATTATTTAATATTTATTATTTTTTATAATAATCTAACATAGACGGTCATATTTTAAATAATAGTCAAGGAAAAAATTATTTTTTTAACTAATTATTTTTATTCTAAAAATATTTTTTTTTCGCAGGTGAATTCGTTGCTCATCACATAATGCCGCAGAATTTGGAGTAATAAATAGGATTTTCAATTAATTAACTGGATTATTAAAGAAATTAATTGTGGACGCAAATGAAAAAAGAGAAAAGAAACTACAAATTAAAGAACCAGTTTAAAAATACTTATACCAAAAGTCTCAATTTAAGAAAAGAAATCAAAGATCGAGGTGCGATTTTCTATACTGGTGAGTTAAAAAAAAATAAACTATAATTTATTTAAAAAAAAGGAAAAAGAAACCCGCAACCTGATTTAATATGTATTTAAATCAAAAGTACGTAAATTTCTTATACTTTGATGTGTATTTTGAATTTTACACATCAAGGCTAAAATAATAGTTGACCTTGTGATCTGTGAGAATATATAGAAGATTCTCATGACAGAAAGTACAAAGTATTTCTTGTAATGTAGGTTATATATATGTATACTAAAACTGAGGAAGATGAGCTCAGCAGACTTGGGGCATTCGATATAAATATTCAAGACCCTTTTTTTTTATATATCTTGTTCCTTCTCTTTCGTTCAACCCGAAAGGATCAAGTTTTCATTGCTTTTTGCTTCCTCGTGGAGGAAGCTATGTAGTCCTTTCGTTTATAAACTTTTTAAAAATGGTGAAAACAAATTTTCCTCTATATAGAAACATGTTATATGAGATCCTGATCAATTGTCCGGATGTATGTATGTGTGTGTGTGTGTGTGTGTGTGTGTATGTGTGTGTGGATCGTTTTTGTGAACACGATATCTTTAACAGGTTTTAATGGATTTGGATAAAATTTGGTAGGCTTATTTAACACATTAATCTCTCAAAAATGACGAGAGGATTTTTAAAAATACCCCAAAAAAAAAATTTTATCGTCTTTTTTCCAAAAATTTTTTTTTAATTGAAAAAATTTTTAAATCGAAAAATTTAAGGTAATATATAATATAATCGTCTTCTTTATGTCAAGATGAATCGATTGATATATATAAAGTATAGATTTGATTGAAATTTAAAGAATTAAAGAAAGTTAAAAAATCAAAAATTCTCATTTTAGCTAAAAAATGATGTGTTTATTTAAATTCATGTTTATATATGAAATAATTTTATTCCCTGCATTGAAACGAATTGGTTGGTATATATAAAGTATAGATTTGATTTAAAATTTGAGAATTAATAAAAATTGAAAAATCGAAAATTCATATTTTAGCTAAAAAATTTTGTGTTTTTTTTAAATTCAAGTTGATGAATAAAATAATTGTATTCCTTGCATTAAAACGAATCGATTCGTATATATAAAGTTTATGTTACACTCAAAATTAATTAAAATTTTCTTTATTTTTCAAAAAATTTAATTAATTTAAAACATTTTTAACTCGAAATTTTTTAAATCAATCAATTGAATTGGACAAATTCATTGCTTCCTTCACGAGGAAGCGAATTTTTTGCTTCACACAATGAGGAAGCATAATGTTTATGAAATAAACATAAAGGACCCCCTCCTTGTTTTCATTCGTCATGATCCCCGTCAGATCTTAGATCATCCAATATAATACACTGTGTATATTACTCAAACTTCCCGTTTTCTCTAAATTCTGCGCGGTTTTATTTTTTTATATTTTTATTTTTTTTTTTCTTCAATTTTTATTTTTTATCTATTAGTAATTTTTATTTTCAATCTGAATCAGTGCGAAAAGTAAATCTCATATATTCAAAAGTTAAATTTTAATTGTATCTGAATCAAATGAAATTTTCCTGATTTTTCAGTGTCGAAATCGATTCAAACATGTAACTGAAAATATTACACTATTAATGAGAGATTAGTAGATTTTTCACTGATTCAGATCGAGGAAATTATTCGAATTCAGTAATTTTAAATTTCTTCAAATAAAAAAAAAATGGGACTTATAAATATTCTTCAAATTAGACTTTTCGGAATTTTTTTAATGCCTAAAAAATATCGAATTTTTATTTAGCAGAATTTTATAAAGTATATTTTATAATGAGCCAGATCGAAGAATTTCTATTTAACGAAATTCTGATTTAATTCAATTAAATTTAATTTCTATTTAATTTCATTTTTAACTGGTTTTTTGTATAGCAGATTTTCTAATGAATCGAATATTCAAATTTTTATTAAGCAGAATTTATGTCTAGTAAAATTTTCAGAAAAAATAAGTTTTATTTAACAGAATTGTTCCTTTATCGAATTTCTATTTATCTAATTATTCATTTGACAATATTTTTTATTAATGATTCACAATTAACTTAATTTCCATTTTAAAAAATTCTTATTTAACAAAACTTTTATTTGTTTACAAATTTTTCGATAATTAAAAATTCGATAATTTTTAATTCGGTACTAAACAAATTCCGTCAGGTTTAATTTATAAATATTTATTAATAACAATATTAATTGATAGTAATTTTTGTTAATAACAATATTAATTGATACTAATATTTGTTAATAACAATATTAATTGATAACAATATTTGTTAATAATAATATTATAATTGTAATATATAATTTTTTGTTTTATTTACTAATTATTATTTATTTTTATTATTTATTTATAGTACATACTTTTCGGTTTCGGACGTAGTTCTGATTTACATATTTTCGTATTAACTATAATTATTATAATTTGAAGAGTCGCGAGCAGTATTCCATAAAAATCATTATTTAGAATTTTCTTTTTTCAGCTATTATATTAGATAATATAATTATTTTTTAGACAAATTTTCATTTTTCGAATTGTCATATGACAGAATTTCTTTTTAAACAAATTTTTACTCTACAAAATTTTTAGGTACCGAATTTTTATTTGTCGGAATGTTAATTTATCATAATTCTCGTTCAACAGAATTTAAAGAGATTCGAATTTTTAAATATCAGAATTTCCAATTCAACAAATCTTAATTTGTCCGAATTTTTGTTTATACAAATTATTATTTAATAGAATCTTTTATTTGTCCGAAATTGCAAATAAACAAATAAAAAAATCGATGAAATAATTTCGGTGCCATTTTAAAAATTGACTAAAAATCAGAAATTATTAGTAAATTTTAAAAATCGCGCTTTCTGTTGATTTTTTATTTGGTTATTTCCAATTTCGGATAAAGATTCATCGTTTTAAAAATTCTGTCAACAATTCGTGCAAGTAAAAAATTCTGAAAAATGAAAACTTTATGAATTGAACATTCTAAAATTTACAAAATTCGAATCACTTAAAATTCACTTGATTGAGAATTATGCTAAATTAAAATTCGGTTAAATTATAGAATTGTTCTAAATAAAAATTTGGACAACAAGAACTGTGAAATAAAAATTTCAATAAGAAAAAATTCTTGAAATAAAAATTCAGCTAAATAAAAATTTGATACCAAACAATTCTGTTAAGAAAAATTCATTTAAAAATAAATTCTGTTTGATAATTCGAAAAATAAAAATTCGTATAAAAAAAATAAAAAAATCTTGAAAAAAAATTAAAATCTTGAAAATAAAAATTCAAAAAATGATTTTTACGGAATAATCATGCGTTTCGAAGAGTCTTATCAAAGAATAAGAATTCTATTGTTATTTCTAACTGAAAACCGAAATTTTCGAGGCCATTTCGAAAAATTTGTTTGCACAGTTTTTCCACCATTTTTCACATCCTGTTTCTCCTTCATGTATCACTGATTTTCTTCAGCCTACCCCATCTTCCCCCACTTGGTCCAAATTCTTTTTGTCTCATTATCCAGATGTGCAAATCTTTTTTTTTTTCTATTCCTATTTTTCTATTCTTTCTACAACCTGTTTTTTTTGCGCCCTTCCGCTGAAGTCTATACCTTCTTTTCGATTTTCTTCACTTCCCCCTCTCTGTCTCTCTTTTTCAGCATCCACCCACAATATTCTCTCTTTCCTTTTCAAATCTCTCGTTTTCTCTCTCTTCATCTCTAAACCTGATCCCCATAGTGGGGGAGTAACTGACAGCTCAGATAAAAGAAATCTTCGTAGTGGGAGTATTGGAGTGGTGGTAAAAGAAGGCAGAAACTCATCTTCAAGAGGGCGGGGTTCCCGAGATGAGACAGGAGCCATTCCTTCTAATAAGTCTGTCTCACCCCTGACAGATCGAGTCGTGCACCTTAACTTCAAACATCGCTCTTAAATCTTAGAAACATATTCTAAATATCTTTCAAAGATATAATAGTTACTTCTATTTTTTTTTTTTTTCTATTTTTTCCGGAAACAATTTTTTTTTTTGCGAAGAACAAAAAAATGATGCAAACACAGCCAATGAGTTTGCCGGGTATTCCAAGTGTTTATGTGATGGTGAATGATAGTTCAGGTATTCCACATAGCGGCGGAAGTTCAGCGAGTAATTCACCAAATCATTATGAGAGATTTTCACCACCAAGTCATTTAATGGATCTCAGCAATCCACAGGATCAAAGGCTTCTTCCAAGTTTACATCGTCAACATCACCACCTTCATCATCATCATCAACAGCAGCAGCAACAACAACAACAACAACAGCATAATCATCATAATAATCATCATTCTCTTTATCAAACGCAATCTAATTACATCACTTATCCAAATATTGTTGGTAACAAACGTTTTCAACAAATGAATAACGAAAGATTGATTTATGACAAAATTGATTGCGACCGGCGGCTACATTCATCACCGGAATTAATTTCCGATCATGGACATCGTGATCATGAAAATATTTATCTATCGCCATCACCACAAATGTATTCATCCGGCGAGGAAATGAATTCACAAATTCATGATCAATCTTATATTAACAATATCATTGAATTTAAACCCGAAGTCATTGATTTTAAAGAAGAGGAAGAAATAACGAATTTCAAGGAAGAAATACCAAATTTCAAAGAGGAAGAGGAAATTACAAATTTCAAGGAGAATAAAATGAGAAAAATTTTACCATCATCGTCGTCGTCGTCATCATCAACGAAGAATACATTTCCAACATCACGACCAACATCCGGTAAACGAAAACGTAAATACAGTGTTGATAATGATTCAGATGATGGTGATAATTCTTCATCATCATCAAGTAAATATAAAATAAGACGAAAGAATGGCGCAACATTTGAAGAAATTCAAAATCAACGAGTTATTGCCAATGTTAGAGAGAGACAGAGAACACAAAGTTTAAATCAAGCTTTCACTGATCTTAGAAAAAAAATACCAACAATGCCAAGTGATAAGCTCAGTAAAATACAAACATTGAGGCTTGCTGCCAGGTACATCGAATTTCTTTCAACGGTTGCACAATGTCCTGCTGATAATTTGGAAGGATTAGATGAAGGTAAGAACAAAAATTATTTAAAATTAATTTGTATTTATTCTTTTTTTTTATTAAAAAAGTATAAATAAACCATAAATTGTGCGTGTGGAAACATTTTTTCTAATTTCTATTTGTAAATAGTAGTTTTTGGAAGATGCACTTGATTTTAAAAACAAAAACTATTTATCCTCTATAATGTAATTAAAGACCTCCATAGTGGATTCTCGTAAATTTAGGAAGCTGGACCCGACGATTGAATAGGGCCTCTCGTATAACTCTTATCATTCACGAGTGTTTTGCTCTAAATTTTTTTAGAATAGTCCATTCAATTTTTTTCAAAAGCCTTTCAAGAACTTTACATTAAACATTCCATTAATCATTTTATCCCCAATTTCGAAATTTATCAAACTACTTTTTTTTTTTTAATTTTCACCAAAAAAAAACTGCAATTAAAAAAACATAATTACAAAAAAAGAATTCTCCTTTTTGTTTTTGTAAGACATAAATCCATGTGGTAGCCATCTCGTTAATTCCATTTCTCCGTCAACGGTTGACGTGTTACAAGCAAAGAAAATTTCAAATCTTTTTTTATTTTGCTATTTTTTTTTGCGCTAATATTTTAATAGTAAAAAAAAGGAAATCTTTCAAAAATTGCTTCAAAAAACAATTAAAATTTATTTTCCTTTTAGTGAAAAAAGCATATCACTATTTTTCAGATCTAAAAAGAGCTTTTTTACGGATCGTGCGAGGTCACGAACATACTATTTCAAACACACAACAAACACAATTTATGGAGTCAATTCAAAATTAATGGTAAGATGTCACACTCATTTTTTATGATACAAATACATTAGGAAAAATAGTGTAATTTGCTTTTAAACTAAAAGGAAAATCAAATTTTTAACACAATATTGAGGGTGTACTATAATAAAAAAAAATTATTTTTTGAAAAAATATTTAATCATTCTTTTTTTTGACATAGGCGATTCCAATCAAAGAAATGCATTACATTTGGCAGCCAAAGAAATTGCATCAACCTCTTGTACTTACATTGCGCAGGAAAAAATTTCCTATGCATTCAGCGTTTGGAGAATGCAAGGTGAATGGAATGCTAATTTATAGAAGGCAAAAAAAAAAAAATTGGTTTATGAAATAAATCTGGGAACGATGAACCATATTTGATCCAGTGATTACATTTTAACCATGAGGAACATTTCACGGATTCGCTGGTACGAAAACTTTTAAATGTCTCCAAAATTACATTTACGTGTAAATTTTTATTATTTCATATATATTAGTTTATAAGTAGAATATTATTAACTCTAAAGCCATTTTTTTTATTTTGAGCATATTTACTTTCACAATTATTCTTGTAATTTGCAATTTATTTATTTTTATGAGAATATTTTTTTATTAACACTAAACAAAATTCATTTAATACTATATTAACAATATTATTAAAAATGAAATTAAAAATTTAAATTTAAGCGAAATTTTTTACTTTTGTGAAAATAAAAGTAGAAACAATTTTGTGATTAATGATCTTTGACGATCAGATCAAATTACATTTACTATAAACGTGAGTTTTTAATATATGTAATTCTGATCACATTTTCTTTACTCGTTTAAAAAATAGCTTTTGGCAAAAAAATTTGCCCCTAAAAATCTTACAAACAGCTAAATAATCAAAAAATAAATGAAGAGAAAATAATAAAAAACAGAAATAAAAAATTACTTTTATCACTAAAATGATAGGGAAAATAAATTATTTTTTTTTCTATTTCTAAATATCATATTTTGAGTTATAAAAATGAAGGACTTGAAATTTTTGGGGGTAATAATGGCAAAGGAAAGATTTTATAAAGCGCGTGCCTATGGGGAATCCCCGTAGGAAATACCATGAATTTTAACAATGTCAAAACGGTAAATGGAAAGAGATTACTAAACTGAAAATAACAGGTATATATTTGAATTTTAATCCCAACAGCTCTTGAGAGTAAAATAGGATACCTTTAAGTTAAATTTACGATTTGTGATTATATTGCATGGCTTTTAAGAATACTATATATACCAACCAGAAAATATTGGTTGCCTTTTACAATACACGATCTCTTCACCATTTATTGCACTGTGACCGTATACCAGTAAATTCAGGATTAGACATCAAAATAATCTCCCCCAAAAGCTCTAAAAGTGGGTTTTTCCCTGACGAAAATTCGCAAAAAAAAAGAGAGAGAGAGAAGTGACCTACCTGTAGTTTTTCACCTATTTAAAAATTTTTTTTCTAGGGAATTTCCCATTTATGAAAAATAAAAAAAATGGAAGAGTTTTATAAAAAAAGGATTTATAATTTAATTTTTAAGAATTATTTCAGAAAGGAAAAAATTAATTTTTTAATAATGTTTGTTCTGTGAAAAAAATTAATTTTTCTAAATTTTGTTTTGTAACAAAATAATTATAATTTTTTTAAAAATTTGTCCTGTAAAAAATTATAATTTAATTTTTAAAAATATTTCTTCTTTAAAAGAAGAAAAAAATTAATTTATTTTATAAAAATGTTTCTTCTGTGAAAAAAAAGAAATTATTAATTTTTCTAAATTTTGTTCTATAAAAAAATAATTTTAATTTTTAAAGAATTTCTCTTTTGAAAAAAATTTGTAATTTGATTTAAAAAATTTGTTCTTCAAAAGAAAAAATTTCATTTTTTAAAAATGTTTAAAAAAAATTAATTTTGTTTATTAAAAAAATAAAATTTTTGTAAATATTTCTCCGGGAAAAGAAAATTATAATTTAATTTTTTAATGTTTCTTCTGTAAAAAAAAAACTTTAGTTGTTTTTTGTTTACAATATTTTTATTTTGTTACAAAAAAATTTACTTTAAACTAAAAGAGAATAGTGAAAAATGACATTAAAAAAAATGTTTTACGAGAGTTCTGAGGAGAAGAAAGTCTTTTGGATATTATAAAAAAGTGCATCTCTCTCTCTTTTTTTTTTGTTTTGGGGGTGGATGAGGGGGGTTTTTTGAGACTGATTATGTATGTATGGGTATATAAGACCTGTCTGTCATGAGATATGTGTTTACATATACGTTCACGCATATGCAGTGTAACCAGGCGAAGGCGAGCGTGTGAATATTTCGGATGGAGTTAGTTATTTTAATCCAGCCAAAGCAAACTCTCTAGCTGCGTTTTACTCGCTTAACGAAGACACGCTGCGTTAAAGTCTCGGACTGTCTTTATTGCGGTAGTGAATCTTCGGGAAAAAAACACCGATTCCTTCTCCCTTCAGTAATTTTTTTTTTCTTTTTTTTTTTATTTTCATTTTCGAATGTGCCTCGCCACACAATCTTCATCTCTTCCCCCCCATTGTATAGTAGAAATTCAAAATTATAAAAAAAAAAAATTTTTTCTTTACTTTGGCAATTCGAATATTAAAAAAATAATTAATTTTCACTAAAATATTTCTTAGAAATTAATTTTATGAAAAATTTTTGTTTTTAAATATTGAGCTTAGAAAAATAAATTTATTATTTTAAATATTATTTTTGTTTCGAAAATAACGAAAATTTGAAAATTATTTTAAAACACTTGAAATAATATTGACTTTAGAAATATTATATAAACCTGCTCATATATTCTCAGGATTATTAATTTTCATTTTTCTAAAATTTTTTGATAATGATGAATTTTTATTTAACTTTGAAAAATAAAATTAGGGAAAGGATTTTTTTTTTTCTAAAAGAAAAATGAAATTGACTAATTAAGTAGTATGAGCATCCGTTGTAAAAATATGAGAATGATATGTGTGTGGTAGTCATAGAAGGGAAGAGAAAAAATGTCAAAACGACACTAACAGCAGCTGTCGAGGTCTATATAGAAGAGACAAGGGATCGTTAAAAGAAACCAAGGCCAATTTGACCTTAGGATTCACGATTCCTTTAATTATTTTCGTCAAATTTAAAATGACATTCAAATATATTTCAAGTTCTTTTTGCAAAAAACCAAACTCAAAATTAAAACACTATTTTTTATTTTTATCACTTCATTTATTATTATCGATGAAAATCACTAAATATTATTTTAATATTCAATGATAATTTAATTATCAATTTACCTTCTTAATTATTATAAAATTTTAAACGAGTAATTGAAATTTAATAAAAAAAAACTGACGTTGAATGCCAAATATGTGAGAAAAATTAAAAAATATAAAGACAAATTATTATATATAAGCTATCGCGAATAAGACTATATAATAATAGTAATAATAAAAAAAATTTCTAAAAAGAAATTTTCATCACCCTCGACTGTTTTAAAAACAAAAATAATTATTAATTTACGAAATAATGCTATGAGTGTTTGTTTTTCACCTTCAGCCATACAGCAAATCTGCCAAAGTTTTATCATTATTCTTTGTATGTAAATGATTAATTTTCACCATACTTTGAAAAATAATTTTAATTTGTATATTTTACTATTATATTTGTATACAAAGGATTACTGTATATTTTTTTTGAGGGAATAGTATTATATTACCTTTAATTTTTAAGAACAATTTATTTTATATTAAATAAATAGATTTGTACTTAAAATAGAGTGATATTAAAATAAAGTCACAAGATCATTGTCCGTATAATAATATTTTTGAAAAAAAAGAAAAAAGAGAAATGGAAAAAAAAAATTTTTTTGAAAAAAAAGCATAATAAGTGATTTTAACTGACTATATTGATCTGTGACTTTTTTTGTACATAATAATTAAAGCATAATTAAGTAATTTTAAGTGATAGCACATTAAGTACTTCATTCCTATATTTTTAATGATTGTACAGTATTTTTATATTTTCACTGAAATTGTTTTAATAAAAAGAAAAATGCTTCCAAATATATATGATGATTTTTTATTATTGTCTTTATCCTTCCTTCCTGTTGTATAAAATATATAATATTTAATTTGTGATTTTCTTTATATATATAACTATATAATAAAAATCTATTATTTCCATGTGTTTAATTTTTAATGAATTTTCAAATAGTAATAAACTCTCGTTTGTTTGGTATCTGTAAACATAATTTTAGAACTTACAACATCAATGCGTTAATGACGATCATTATTAAAGCGTCGTTAACATTATTACTACGTCTGTTGACATCATTTAACGTACAATATTTAAAAATTTTAACACTACTACAATTTTTTCATTATATATATACGTAGAAAAAAAAAATATTTGTCTCTGGGGCAAAATAAATATTTTTTTTTAATAAATTTTATTTGGTTCAAATAATTTTATTTACGTCAAATAAAATTTTATTTATGACAAACAAAATTTTATTATTTAAAAATTAAAAAAAAATTTGAATTATAATTTACTTATTGTTAAAAATCTCCTTTGAATAATACAATTTTAAAGTAAATAATATAAGTATATTTGTCTCAGAAAATATAATTATATTTTTTGTATTATAATTTTTTCAAACAAAAATTTTGTTTGGCATAAACATTTTATTTGTATAAATAAATAAATTTTTGTTTGGCATAAACATTTTATTTGTATAAATAAATAAATTTTTGTTTGGCATAAACATTTTTATTTGTATAAATAAATAAAATTTGGTTTCGCATAAAATTTTATTTGGCAATAAAATTATTTGCACCAAATAAATTTATTTGAAAAAAAATATTTATTTTTTTTATAATAAATAATAAAAATATATTTAGATAGATTTATTTCCTTCATTTGTGTACTTATTACAAAGTTTTACAAATTTTTTTTCCGTAAACTTAAAAAAACTAACACTGAATAAAAATTATAATACAAAAAGTAATTTACAAAATTAAAATACAAAATTAAAGTATAAAATATAAAATTACAAAAACAATTAGATTAATAAAAATATTATTTTCCGTTCAAACCCGAAAGGCATGAACTATATGAATAATAAATAATAAAAATATTTATTATTTAAAATTTAGACAAAAATATTTTTTTTTTTCTAGTAAATAAAATTTTATTTATCCCAAATAAAATTTTTAATAATAAGTTTTAATCCAAATTTCTTTTTGTTTTTAATTGACATTTTAAACAAATGCCAAGATTATATTCTTAAATTTAGAATATCGTTCACTTTTCGGTGTGTTATTAATTATTACATTTTTTTTTAATGTAGGTATATATGAGACTTTGGAAGTGCGGTCATGGATCGTAGAAATTGGGAAAGATGGATTCATGGGAATAGTAAAAAGATCGTAAATGAAATGAAAATAGATACTTAATAAAATTCATTTTACTGGATTAATATTGCCACTTCAGTGAGTGGGTGGATCAACAAGTCGAGTTACGCTTCATAGATCATTCATGGCAGTAACATGGGACACTTAAACTCTATAATAATTATTTGCCCGATTTCAAATAAAGTCTTTGAACTCATTTTTTTTCTCTTATTCTCTTTTTTTGTTAACTCTATTTTTTTTCTCGAAAAGATGTATTAAAAAAAAAAGTTAAAATTAAAAAATTTCGGCTAAATCACGCGGAATTAAAATTATAAATAGAGAGTAAATTCAAATTTCCAGGGGAAAAGGGGGCAAAAATGCAATTAAGAAAAAAAATTAAAAATAATTGTTAAAATTGACTGTAAATTTAAATTTCCAAGGGAAAAAAGAGACAAAAATGCAATTAAGAAAAAAAATTAAAAATAATTGTTAAAATTGACTGTAAATTTAAATTTCCAAGGAAAAAGAGACAAAAATGCAATTAAGAAAAAAAATTAAAAATAATTGTTAAAATTGACAGTGAATTAAAATTTCCAGCGGAAAAAAAGCAAAAATTAAAAAGAATTGTTATAGTTAAAATTGACAGTAAATTCAAATTTCCAGCGGAAAAAAGGAGGAAGAAATGAAATTAAAAAAAAAAAATTAATTTTGGGAAAAAAATGCATTGTACGAAAATAAAAATAAATCTTTTCTCGGTCCGGGGTCTATGTTTAGTTTAGGTGGATTTCTTGGATTTCTGAGGGTGCAAAACCGGGATATGTAGAACAAGACAGGTTCTTCAAGTGTTTTACATTTTACGATCAGTATAAGCGTGCGGGTGAAACGGCAGCTCTCATTTTCCTCGCGTTTGTTGGCGATTTAGATGACTGCTTCTGTTTTCGTGAATAGGAAGAAAAGGGAGGGCTTTAAAATATACACAACAGTATTTATGTCTAAAATTGCTTTTGTTCTCGGACCGCACATTTTTCCAAAAAAATTAACAAAAATAACTAAATAATACTATTTTATTTTAATAACCTAAATAAAAAAAAATTTAGTTTATTTTTCTCCAGAGAAGAAAAAACACATGTTTTTGAAAAAAATATTATTATAAAAATATATTATATATTTTTTTGACTTATCTCTTGCCCAGAAAGGTCAATATTTCTTTTTGTTTTTTTAAACTCATATAAGCTTCTTCCTGTTTTTTATGTGTATTTCTTGTGAGTCTGAGACTGCCTTTTTTTTAATGTATCAGAAGCTCATTAAATTTCTAAAATGAAATTTTAACGATACAGTCGAAAATTTTTCTCATACAATGTTAAAAATGACAAATAGATTTTACAGGGACTTTTTTTTAAATTATACAAATAGTCGTCAGAGCGCAGTCACATATTTGTTTCACGTCAGGAAATGAAATGTAAAATGATTCCCCGTAAAACGAATTGAAGGGTCTTTAAATTGCCTTCAAAAGATTTGTTACCTCGCGTGTAACTAGACTCCAAAAGAAACTATTGATACTTCCGGTTTCATCTCGAAAAATCTCCTTTGATGTTCAAACTCTTTTAATAAATTTAATATAAAAAATCAATATTTTTAAGCTGAAAAAATTAAAAAAGGAAATACAATTTTACGATCGAGGAGGTACTTTTACAAAGTTGTATTTTTTTTTTAAGGAAAAAATTTTTAAATTAAGTAAACATATTAATTATGTATATTTCTATATATGCAGTTGGTTGTAAAATTATTTTACGATTTTCGGAAACGGTGAGCTTTTGAATTTATATATTTTTCTTTTTTTTTCAAGGGAAGGAGTTCTGATGTCATTGTGCATCGTAAATTCGATGCCGACATCCTGTGGAAAGGACATGTGGATCTTATTTGCTCAAGATCCTGGCGCCTGGCTGATGATTTACATGGAGTAGGCGTGTGTGACACTAAATAAGGTATAAAAGCTACTGTGTTACATAACTCGTAAAAATTGACGTAACGAGACCAAAAAGAGGAACAAGAAATAAAGAATTATCCTCGAGATAAATATATGGAGGGAGAGAGAAAGACGAACTTCCGTGTTATTCCCTGGACGAATAAATTGCTGTTTGATTCTTTTGTGGGATGTTTGTGCAGATTAAAGTTGTTCCTTCGCGCCACATCAACGCACAGAGTGAATATGAGATTTTCCTATTCGTTTCTTTTTTCTCGAGATAACAGATGCGACATGTTCTTCTTTTTCAACGCGATGCATCTCGGGAATTAGGAGAAAGATCTATTGCACCAGAAGGCTGTGGTTTTAATTGCCTTTTCGAAAAATAGGGAAAATAAATTTTTCAAAATGTTCTTTTCTTGACACTCGTTTTCTTTTTATATATTTCTTATTCTATTTTTTATCATTAATTCTTCTTTCTTGTTTCCTCTTTTTGTTACTCTTCATTTTTCTTCACTTTTTTTTTTTACTATGATATTCAAATTTATTTATTTAGAAAAAAAAGTTTTAATAAATTTAAAATTTCCAAAATAATAAATTTTGAATTAAATACTAAAAGATATTTTAAAATAATTTAGAAATTTTTTTTATTTTAAACAAGTTACAATTTGTTAGAAATAAAATTTTTTCTTTATTAACAAATTGCAAAAAAAAAAAGGAATTTCTAATTTTTTGTAATAGATTTAATTTGTTGGAAACAAAATATTTGATTTAAATAAATTAAATTTGTCAAAAATAGAATTTTTAATTGATTAAATAAATTTAACGTTCATGAAATTTGAATTAAATATTTTTTAATTCGATTTTTTAAAAATATTTCTAGTAGAAATCTCAAAATTCAAATTTAAAATTCAAATAAAGAAAAAATGAAAATTTCCTAAAAATTCTTAAAATTAAAAACTACAAAATAATTTATTAAAAAAGATTTAATTTGTTGGAAACAAAAAATTTGATTTACATAAATTAAATTTGTTAAAAATAGAATTTCTAACTGATTAAAAAAAATTTTATTTTCATTCATAGAATTTGAATTAAATAATTTTTAATTCGACTTTAAAAAAATATTTCTTGTTTCGTTAAATTTGTAGACACGCTCGAAATACAAATTTCAAACCTAGATTTCTTTGTATATTTCTTATTCTTTTTTTATCATAACATATTTCTTCTTTTTTGTTCCCTCTTTTTGTTATTCTTAAAATATTTTAATTTTTTTTTTTACTATATAACATTCAAATTTAAAATTAAAATAAATTAAAAATTAAATTTTCCCAAAAAATTGATTCTAAATTAGATACTAAAAAATATTTTAAAATTATTTACAAAAATTATTTTTTTTTTTAATAATAAACAAGTTATAAAATTAGAAACAAAAAATTTTAATTTATTAAACAAATTAAAAAAATGGAATTCTTAATTTATCAAAACAGATTTAATTTATGTAGATTTTTGATTCAAATAAATTAAATTTTGTTGAAAATAGAATTTCTAATTGATTAAATAATTTTTAATTCGACTTTTTAAAAATATTTCTAATAAAAATTTTGCCTGAAATACAAAATTTCTAACCTAGATTTAGGCTATATTAGAGCTAATTGATTCTACGACGTTCAAATATAAACAAAGTTAGACGTTTAGAGTATATAGTGTAAAAGAGGAAGGAAGACAATCTGAAAACGAATCACAGGATGCATCCTTCCTCGCGAACAAACATGAACAACGATTCATTCAGAACGAAATTCTAACAGTTTATCGCTGGTTTATCGCACTATATAGCTCTCGTGAATCTTGGTAAACTGTTTTATTTCGTCTTATAAGAATAGTCAAAACGTCTTTTTAAACTATAGAAAATTAAATAAATTAAAAAAAAGCATTTGAAAAAAAAGGCAAAAAATTACAATTTATTACACAATAAAGTCAGAAATTAGAGAAAAAAAACCATTCTTTTTTTTTAGAATAATATATTCTAAGCAAATAAATGTATTTTGCACGGTTTACATATCTGTAACGTACATACCTTTCTATTTACAATATTGGACAGTAAATTAAAACGTATTTTTTTAAAAAATATTTTTGTTCCATAATACGCATAACTTTACATTTCATATATCAATATATGAAACATAACTTATTAATAAAAAAAAAAAATGCAATTTTCCAAAAAGAATTTTTTCGTATAATAAAATAAACAAAACTATTACACAATTTATGTATGTGTGAAAAATTCTAAATTTTTGTATATTTAAAATTAAGAAAAAAAGATTTTTGGAAAATTACTATACTTAATATAATATAAAAAAAAAATATTACAATATTTAAAAACAACGAATTTTATTTAAAAACAAATATTAATTTAAAACTCATTTAATATAACTAACCCCTTTTTTTTATTTCTACAATTCTTTTTTCTGTAAACTTTTAGATATTGTTTAACAAAAATGATAAATTATATTATTTATACAAAATCGAAAAAAATGACTTCTTTTTGTTGCAAAAAAAAACATTTTCTCTGATATGATTTTTGAAAAATCGTAACTTAAATAATTGAAAAAAAAAAATATTTTCATCAGGTAACATAGAAAAGCTCAAATATAATTTAAAGAGAAAAAAAATGTATTATTCTCTATAAATTTAAATCTACTGACTAATATTGTTTATAAGTAGAAATAAAGAAGCTCACATGATTTTTTTTTTTAGTCAGTAATATGTTGCGACTACATATATATGCAAAAAACACAATGAGGAATTTCAAATCGAGTAAATTTTTTTTTTTCGTATTCTATTATAAACATTCTGTTAAAAAGTGTCTTTTTTTTATAAATATTCTAAGAACCCACACAAATATTGGAAAAATATTATTTCTCTTTATATGGAATGAAAATTCTGAAAAACATTTACTCGAATCAAAATCTCAACGCAATTTCTTAATTTAAGATTGTAATTTTTTAATGGGCAAAATGTAAAAGAATTTGCTCATTTAAAAATTTTGATGAGAATTTCTTAAATTAAAAATACTACAAGTATAATACATTTTTGTGTTTAAAAAAAAAAAATCAACAAGATCGCGCACCGAGATATAAATAATTCGACGTTTCATTTTTTATTGATGTAATTTAACTTAATGAACATTTTTTTTATTTTTTATCTCGTTTATTTACACTTTTGTTTTCTAACTATATATATATATATGTGATGATTATCATGTTATCTCTACGCGAACTCTTTTTGTGTAATTAATTTTATTGGCACTTTATGAACCGAAACTATATATATATATATATATATATATATAATTCGGAATGAAATGAAAAAATTGGTAAAGAATGTGCGTACAATAGTGAAATATATTTGAAAATTCATGGAAATGAAAAAAAGCTAAGATTTATTTATATTATTTATATTATTATTATTATATTATATATTAACTATAAACCTGAGCTTTTAATTGTATATAAGGAAATATGTAGAGAAGCTCATAAAAGGGAAGAAAATACGTTTAAAAAAATCACTCATCTCGCAGTTTTCTTATATTGAAAAGCTGCATATTAACTCAAAAAACAAAAATACTGTGGAAGCTCAAACTCTCAAATGTGATTATAAATAGTTTTCAAATAAATATATTTTCTAAGAAAATTTAAAAGAGAGAAACGATAAAGAGAAAAAAAAGCCGATGTGTGTGAAAAAAGAATTAAATGCGAGAAAATTGACTTATTTTTTTTTTTTTAGAGCACGATATCATCAAAACACGCCTAATCCTAAATTTCTCATATACAAAAAATGATTACTAATATTATATCATACTGAAAAATTTTGACTTCTCGATACGCAAGTCTCTCTCTACAAAAAAGAAAAAAAAAATTGTTTCTCTCTGGACAGTCAATCATCAATATTGACGGAAGTCTTGAGAAATATTTCATTCAAAAAAGTTTCTTTTTTTTTAGTCTTCCGCGAATGCGTCGATCACTAGCGTCTTACGCTTGAAAATATATTTATATATTTTTATATATTATATAGTAAACCTACCAGTCATAAATTGATAAAAGTGTCTTTCTATTCCAGTGCAATATTCCTTAAAACATACTTGACAACATAGGCAAATGCTGCAAATCCAATAACAACAACGAGATTCGTGATGGCACTGTGCAATGGACTTTGATCGATTTGAAATTGATCTCTAATCAATGACGAGACCTCTGAAGATGTCAATTGATGCCTGGCTTGTTTTTCCAATTCTTTTTGACGTTCAAGTTCTTTTTTAATATCCTGTAAGTAAAAAAAAAAATCAGTAAATACAAAAAAGAAAATTTATTTTAAATTAATTTTTTTTTTACGAAGCTGAAGTACGGCAACGTTTATGTTAAATTATTTTTAAAGAAATAATTTTTTTAGAATTAAAAATTCTATAATTTTTCACATACAAAAAATTATTTTTTGTAGTTTTCAGTAATCAATTGTAAAAAAAAATATTTTTTAGGCAAAAAATTATTTCTTTAAAAATCATTTAACATAAACGTTGCGTGCTTGGTATTTTTTAAAAATAATTATAAATTAATTATAATTATAATCTTACCGAAACTGTTTCGGGGAATAATTCACAAAATATTTTATCTTTCAAATTATATTCTAAACTTTGGGCAGCCAGATGTTTTTTTTCATAGTCTGTTGTTGTTATACTCCCCAACGTTGGACTGTTTTCAATCTGTAATTTTGATAAAAAAAAATTTATTTATTTATTTTTTTTAATCTTATTAAATTCTTTTTAATTCTCACCATGAAACTTAATAATCCGGTAAGAATGGTCGATACACTCCAAGCAGGATTCCACGTATCAGGATGAAAATCTGATATCGAGAGACAAAGTTTTGTGTTTACTTTGAATCTTCCGTTTGGAGTGGTCATGTAAATACTTGGTGGCTGAAATGGAAATTCTCCGGGAAAAATGAGCTTCCCATGATAAAATCCACCATCATATGGTGTATTTTCTGGTCCTTTTACTACATAATGCCTGAAAATGTTAAATATTAATATTTCGTTTACAGGAAATTAGAATAAAAAAAATTATCTCAATTACTTACCATTCTAAAATATTCGATGGTACTGGTTCGGCTAAAACATAGGGAACTGGGTCGTTTTTAAGTCGCATGTAATCTTGTTTTAATCTTGCAGTTGCACTATTAGGTTTTTTGTTCATCCTGGCCATGTTTACAAATTTTTTCCCCTAATTATTTTAATTAAATATCTTTTTTTTTTCAATTTATGACTTGAATATTATAACTGAATGAAAATTGACCCACCTCCGCAGTGAAAAAGAGGTTAAAATTTCTTATAACTTATTTCAAGATAATAGAAATATAATGTTAATGTATTGAATAAATCATGAAAAATCAGGAAAATAATAACCTTTTTTTGGATAATTGGGAATAAATAAAGCCAATAAACTGACTTTTAGATAATTAGAAATTTGCACCACGTCAGTCTTTTGGAATATGTGTGTTGTTGTTGTTATTCTTCTTCTTGTCACAAGTCAATAACTTTAAACTAATATTGATGATTAAATGTTGAATATAATTATCGTAAAAATAGAAACTATGAAATATTAAAAAAGATTCACGCGATTTTTGTTTTCGAATTGCACGCTTAGAGATGTTTGACAGACGTTTTTTAATGAGGAAAAACATATGACGAATTCGTGATTTGTGATGTCATTTTCTCAGTCGGTAAAGATTTTTTTCTTTTTTCATTTGGATTTTTTTTTTAATTTTAACTGTTTATTTTTTTATTGTAAATATAATAATGACTAATTTTACAAGTATGTAGAATTAAATAAAAGAAATTGAAATCAGTTTCAATATATTTTTAGGTTATGTTTACTTTACCGACTGATTAATGTTTGTTACTTTATACAAAAAAGATAAAGTAACTGTCATGCAAATCACGACGTATATGTGTTTAGAATAATCCGTGACAGTCTCCGCCTCCCACGGTGAATGTGTATTTGAGAGTAAATAATTGTAAGAAAAATAAACAGCATAAATGACATTTGCTGTAAAGAGTGTCTAATGTAAGGACAAAAAGGATTTTTTTTTCCACCTAATTTAGTGAAATATTGGCAAAAAAAAAAAAAAGAAGATGAGCTCGATGAGCTCACCGGTGTCAGTGGGAAATGCAAATTCAACGTCAGGTGCACCAGGAATGGAAACTATTGTTGCAGTTGCACTAGGTGCATTAGCTGCCGTATTTCTTGGTGCATTATTTGTTCTTTTAGTTATTTGTCGTAGGCAACGTTGTTATTATGTGAGTTTTCAATTTTTTTATTCCTTATAATAATACATATTTCATTAATGAGTGCAATTTATTGCAGAAGCAAAAAGATTCACCAGACATGAGTTCTGATTTATTAGAAGGGGAAAATATCTCGGGTCTTACATTAGATGCATGGGAAAGTGAAGAATGGTTAGCAGGCGCTGATAGGTATAAATAATTTACAGTTCTTTTAGATTTAAAAATATTTTTCATTAATAATAATTGAAACGTTAAAAAAAAAGATGGGTTGACGATGCAACAGGATTGGCACCACCTTGCATTGCTGTTCTTCGATCTTGTCATTCTTTAGCAGCAAGTTTGACATCAATCGCTGGCACTGTTAACAGTAACACTGTTCCTCTTGAAATTGTTGATGTAAGTTATTTTTTCAATTTAGCAAAAATTTCCATTTATTAAAAAATTTATTAAAATCGGAAAACTACTAATAATCGAGATTTCGTTGGAAATTTATTCATTTGTTTACTAATTACTAAAATTTACTAAAAATTCTAATTTTTGTGGGTTTTTGGTTGACTTTTCTTTAATTTTAAAGATTTGGAAATTGGAATATTAAATTAAATTTGAATATTAAAATTGGAATATTAAATTCAATTTGGATAATAAAATATTAAAATTGGAATATTAAATTCAATTTGAATAATAAAATATTAAAATTGGAATATTAAATTAAATTTGGATATTAAAATATTAAATTAAATTTGAATATTAAAATTGGAATATTAAATTAAATTTGGATATTAAAATATTAAATTAAATTTGAATATTAAAATTGGAATATTAAATTAAATTTGGATATTAAAATATTAAATTAAATTTGAATATTAAATTCAGTTTGGATAATAAAATATTAAAATTGGAATATTAAATCAAATTTGGATATTAAAATATTAAATTAAATTTGAATATTAAATTCAGTTTGGATAATAAAATATTAAAATTGGAATATTAAATCAAATTTGGATATTAAAATATTAAAATTGGAATATTAAAATATTAAAATTAGAAATATTAAATTTAGAAATGGAATAATTTTGATTAATTGCCTCAGGTGGCAAGGCGAATTCCTCCAAGGGTAGACGATGTTGTTCGCAGTTTGTATCCACCTCTAGATGCTCGATTATTGGAGGCCAGAGTTGCGGCTCTTGTTCTTGCAGTAACACATTTGGCATTGGTGACAAAACATGGTGTTCCAAAAAGTCAAGCTCGAAAATTGGCATTCATCGATCAAGCACTTAATGACATGGATTCACATTTATTAGTTTTAAGAAATGCAGCTTTAGCGCAAGAAGCCGGTTGTACAATACCAGCTTCAACGCCAGTTTAAAAAAAAAAAAAAACTAAATATTTTTCAAAAAATGATTTTAAATCGTTTTTGCAAGATAAATAAATATATATCATTCTCATTAAATGAGAATGTAAAAATCTTCCACTAGAGATGTAAAATAGTCTAAACTAAACTTTTATAAGATAATTTTTTTACAATCAAATTGAAAAAAAAATTTCTTTAAAATAAGAAAGAAAGAAACAAATGAAGAGAACGTTTTTCCTGTGATAATTATTGTTAAAGAGATGAATAAAAAAAATGGTTAATAATGAAAAAAAAATTGTAAATATAACTTTTTAAAAAACTATTTTTGGAAAAATTTTTTAATCTTGTATTTTTATTGATTTTACATCTCTATCTCTTGAAAATCGAACAATATATAAGTATTAATCGTTTTTTAAATTATAATTACAAAAAAAAAATTTAATACAAATTTGGACAAATATAGGTTTATATACTGTAAATATACACAAGGTAATTTTTTCCAAAAATTGGTGTAATTTTTATTAATCTGAAATACACAATTCATAAATATCGGTTTGTCAATTATGCAATAAATTTTACATTTGATTAATTTGATACAATTCTAAAAGAAAAAAAAACAAATTGTTATATTTTTTGATAAAATTTTAAGAAAATGTTTTTAATAAAGAATCTCTACGAGAACTCAATTTGAAGTTGGTGAATTAATTAATGTGTCAGCATGCGTAATTATTATTAATATTATTATTATTATTATTATTCACAGTAAGCAATTGGCTTATTTTTTTTTAAACCTTACAATTTCTTTTTAATTCGCAACGTTTCTCAAAAATTAGTGAAACTTGCAATTAGATCTAATTTTTTTTTTTTTTAATACCTGTTTTATGTCAGTTAAATAAATTATCTAGATCGGATTTTGGATCTGCTTTCGCACTACACAGCAGCACGAACAAGAGATCGCTGTTGTAGAATTATTACAAACTATCGAAATCGGTACTAATTGATTAAGAACAATAAATGTGAAGAAAGAAAACCTCTGTGGTAATTGAAGGAACACTTCGGTCAAAAATTTTTTTTTATTATTTAGTGCGATTCGTTAACTCCTTTTGTCTCTTCTGATTGTCTTTTAAAATTTTTAATTTAAGATGTTCCTTGTAATCCAAAATGTTGCCCTGCCATTTTGTCACTGTTGTGTTTTCGCATACCCAAATTTCTTCAGCCACCTATTTTTATTCATTTATTATTATTATTACTTTTTACACTCGTTTTTTTTTTTAAACAGAAATGTTTTTATATTGAAAAAAGAAACTTACTTGACTAATAAGTCTGAAATCGTGAGAAACTAGAACCATTCCTCCATCGAAATCATTAATCGCGTCGGCAAGTGCATCTATAGTTTCCATGTCTAAATGATTGGTAGGTTCGTCAAAAAGAAGTAAATGCGGAACTTGCCAAGCTAGCCAAGCAAATACAACACGACAACGTTGTCCATCGGAAAGTTGACGAATCGGACAGACCTTTATAAAGGAAAATAATTTTAAAAATAAGAAAAATTATTCCTTGGGGAAAAAAAAAGATAAAATACCTGCTGACGACCAGTGAGACCGTATCGGCCAATGATTTTTCTCATCTCTTCACGCTCTTTAACATCTGGGAATGCTTTCATCATATAATCCAAAGGAGAAATATCAAGATCCAAAAGTTCATGTAAATGTTGATGATACCTGGCAATTCGCAAATGGCTGTTTTTTCTGATCATTCCCAATGATGGTACTAACTAAAATAGAAAAAAAAAAGTTGAATTAACTTATAAATAAATAAACTAATAGAATTTTAATTAACTGAACTCACATCACCGTAGAGTAATTTCAACAATGTACTTTTTCCAGCTCCATTAGGTCCAACCAAAGCAAGTCTTGTATCCAAATCAATGCCAAATTCCAAATTTTTATAAATTAATGGACTGTCATCATTATATCGAAAACTGACATTTTGAACCATAATAACGGGCGGTGGAATTGTTCCACATGATGGAAAATAAAAGTTTAAAACTTTATCGCTAACTACTTTTTCAGTTAAACCTTGAGCAACCATTTTAGCCAATGTCTTCTCTTTCGATTGAGCTTGTCTAGCCAATTTTGCCGAACCGTGACCAAATCGCGCAATATAATTCTTCATATGAGCAATTTGATCCTGTTCCCAATTATATTGTTTCGCTTGATTCTCCAATAATTCCATCCTTTTTTGAAAATAAATGAAAAAAATTAAAATATTGGCAAAAATAAATTTACAAGAAAATAAATATACAAACCTTGTTTTCATAAATGCTTCATAATTTCCACCGTAGTATTTTAATTGTTTTTTATTAAGATGAATAATATTGGTACATATTCCATTAAGAAAATCTTGTGAATGCGAAATAATGACAAGAATTCTTTTATATGTTTTTAATTCCTCTTCGAGCCATACGCAAGCATCCAAATCTAGATGATTGGTTGGCTCATCCAATAATAGTAAATGAGGCTTCACATAAAGTGCTCTGAAAATTATTTTCCCCTCAGTTGATTAATTCAATTGAAAAAAAAATTCTATTTTTATCAATAAAAATCGATTAAATTACCTTGCAAGAGCGATACGCATTCGCCAACCTCCGGAGAAATCTTTGGTTGGTGTTTTCTGCATTTTTGCAGTAAAACCTAAACCATGCAAAATATGAGCAGCTCTTGCCTCTGCTGTGTCCGCTGCCATGTCGTCTAATCTTTCATAAACATCCATTAATTGTTCCTATAAAAAAATATATAGATTTTATTAAAAAACAATTCTATTTTTCAATATTATAAGCCTTGGAATGACTTGTTTAACTTTTTTTTTCGAAAATACGTCTATTTTCGACTTATTTTAATAAGATGCGACTTTTTCGAATTTTTAACATTTCTTACAAAAATTTTTAACAAAATACGTATTTTTTTTAGTATACAATGCAGATATTCTTTATTTAAATTATTTAACAAATTTTTAACTAAAATTCTTTTCTAAATTTAATAATTTTTCAATAATTATTTAAAATTAAAAAAAAATCAGTAAATAAAATTACAAAAAATTTAAATTCAAAATCATTAGGAAATTCAATTAATTAAAAGAAAATGTAGTTTAAAAATCTGTAAAACTTATTGTCTGAAATTTTTTTGAACATTGAAACTAAAAACAATTTAAAAAATTTAAATTATGTGATAAAATCTCAATTTAAAAAACCTTGAATTTTTTTTTTTAATCGGGAAAAAAGCCGTAAAAGTTTTAAATTATCGCAAATTTTTGTGGCCTTTTGAATTATCAAAAAAATTTCAATAAAAAATCGCTTGAAATTCAATAATTTTCAAAAATCTGAATTGTAAATCTTTGAAAATTCAATTATTTTATAAAAAAAAAACATCTGAAATTATTTTTAATACTGTAAAATTTAATTATTGTCTGAAATTTAACAAAATTTTTTGAAAATCAATTATTTCTAAAAATTTCAAGTGCAACTCTTGCAAAATTCAATTATTTTCAATAATTTGAATAATTCTTTAAAAATTCAATTACTTGAAAGCATTTTGAAATTCAATTTTTGTATCCAACATCTAATAAATTATTCAGCAACATAAATCACTGAAAATTTCAATAAAAAATTACTTGAAGTTCAATTATTTTCAAAAATCTGAATTGTAAATCTTTGGAAATTCAAATAATTTAAAAAATTGTTATCTATCATTATTTAATTATTTTCAATTTTGTAATGTTTAATTATTGTCAGGAATTTAAAAAGTTTAAATTTTCAAAAAAAATTTATTTTAAATTTAAAATCTTTTGCAATTCAATTAGAAAAAAATTTAATTTAATAATCTGTAAAACTTAATTGTTCGAAATTTTTTTGACCATTAAAACTAAAAACGATGTCAAAATATTTCATTCTAATAAATTGCATAAATCAGACTTCAAAAAATTAAAAAAAAATGGAAATTAAGAATTTTTTCAGAAATTTGTCCTACTTAATCAAAATTTTGAAAATTTATCAGAATTCGATTTTCAAGAAATTAAGAAATTAGTAAAATCGATTTTTTCGACTTTTTTTTGGGGCTTTAAAGTCAATCCGAGGCCTGAAATTAATAATTACCTGCGCGTCTTGTTCTTCGCATTCGATAAGTTCCTCGGCAAGTTTTTCCAATCTTACACGTTCCTCATCGACTTCCATTACGCATTCAAGTGCAGTTTTACTACTTGCCGGCATTTCTCTTGTCAAATGGAAAATATCAATTGAATCAGGAATAGGCACTTCTCGATTTCCAAGCACCGATAATAATGTTGATTTTCCAGATCCATTGAGACCCAATAAACCATAACGTCGTCCACAATTTAACTCCAACATTGTATCCTGAAGTAATTCACAGCCATGAAACGTAATAGAAAAAGTGGAAATTTTAATATCTCGACTGCGTGGATGTGATGCCAATGAACCTGTACAAGCTCGTGCCTCAGCATTGAGTCGTGCATCCGCCTCCAACTTCAAGCAAAGTGCCTCTAAAATTCAATTACCAAAATTTATTAATTCATTTTCTAATTAATTTTCTAATTTTAATTTCAATATTAAAAAAAAAGAAAAATACCTTCAGCACTCAAAGGTATAGTACCATTGGTACCATTTTGAGTATCGCCAGGAACAGGACTTTCTTCTTTACCATTTTCATTGGTTTTACCTGAAGTCGTTGGTTTTTTACCCGTTTGTCTGGCTTTTGCAGCTTCCTTTTTCTTTTGCTGCTGCTTTTTCTTTGCGTCGGACGGCATTGTCAACTAAAATTTTTTTTACAACACCATTAAGAAAATTCCCCCAACTTGCATGATTAAACGAAATTACGTAAGATTTACAGGTTAGGAATTAAACACCACGTGTACAGTAAATAAAAAAAATAATGACATATTATTGAAAAATTTTTTTAACACTTTTCAGCGTCGTTAAATTTATCATAAGAACAAATTGTGTATGCGTGACCTCCAACTGAGAGACAAAAGATTACCGTCTTCTACACCTTTCGCGAAAAATTAACAACTCCCAAATAGTTAATCCAGCTGTCAAAAATGTTTAAATGCCAACACGTGCCAATTGATTTTCAATTGTTTTCAATTGTTCACATAAATAATTGCAAATTATTACCTTCTTTGTGCGCCAAAAAATGGAATTCGTTCGCCACACAGACACGTGCGTGACGAGAAAAGAGGAAAACGAAGCAAACGGCCACAAACGGCAAAAGCGAAGCCGTCAAATGACTTAAATGGAAAGAGAAATCGTCTAGATGTCACTAGTTTCGGTTAAAAATTCCCGCAATTAATTTTCTTTTTATCTATTTAATATACACGTCTAAATTAAAAATTCCCATTCAATTAAAAATCTTTTAATCATTAATGAATACAAAAATCTAGATAAGTTAGATAGAATTATCAAGTAAAGAACATTTTTTAGGTTAAATCACAATTTTCACTTTTTTACATTCTCCCTTTGATATTTGTGTTAAAAAATATTAAATCCTTTCGTCACTATTAGTTTTAGTTTATATTTTATCTCGTTTCTGTGTTTTATTTATTAATATTTGTCAATAATAATGAACAAGTAGATTATTTTAAATCAGCGCGCTAAAAAAAAAATGGCTGTCGAAATTCCTAACCAATCAGAAAACTTGTCCATAATTAAATATCGAATTATCGAACTGATTGACAAGTGTGTACAACTTCACTTATTAGTAATGTTTTCATAAAATCCCACGTGAATATTTATTTATTTGTAATAAATGTAAGTTTTTAATTAAAGCAACTAACATTATCTAAATAATAAAGAAATATAACTTTTTCTATATTTTACTTTTAATTATGAATTACTTATTCGTGAAAAAATATTCTTAGTACAATTTTTAGGTTATATTTTAGCCTTTAATTTTTCCTATATCAAATTTGACATAAATTCGAAAAATATTAACAAATTCGATTTGTAAATATCAAATTGAAAATTTTGATTCTTAAAAATCAAATTTATAATTATATAAATATTAAAAATTAATTGGTCTTTGACTGTTGGATTTGTTGAATAAATGAAATAAATAAAAAGCATGCATTTTAGATTAAAAATAGAAATTTCTTTAACAAATTTAATCTTGTTTTTAATTAGATGAAGACGATTGCTGAATATTTGGCTCCATCGACAAATAAAAAATGGTACGAGGAATATCCAAAAACACAAAAACCATGTACTCACACAAAATCGGAAATCACAGTAATGGATTTAAAAGCCGATGGAAAAAGGCTTCTTGAAGCAGAAACAAATGCTTATCAATTGAAACAATCAAAATCACGAAATTCAGAATATGATTGGCTTAAAACTGCACTATCACAAGGAACAAGTTCTGATAAAATTGCAGCAAGTATTGTTCTATTCCAAAATAGTCCAAAACATAATTTATCACGTTTAACAAATCTTATTAATCAAGTAAAAGCATCGAAACAAAATCAATGCAACACAATTATCACAGCACTTCGCGATCTTTTTCTCACTGATTTATTACATCCCACATATAAATTAATGAAATTTGAAGAACAAAATTTAGATAAACTCGACAATATTGATATTTCAAATAAACATGAGAAAGGTGTGCCATTTATGTCTAAAAATAAATTACTTGCACATTGGTATTATGAAGATCAATTAAAGGAAATATATGAGAAATTTATTATTTCACTATCACAAATTGCATCAAATACAGTTGATTCAAATCGTGAAAAAGCTGTTTCAGTTATGAATGATCTTTTAATGGGTAATTCAGAACAAGAACACAAATTACTTGATTTTCTTGTGAATAAAATTGGTGATCCTAGTAATAAAGTTGCGTCAAAGGTGATTTTTTGTTTGAATAAATTACTTTATGAACATTCAAATATGAAAGTTGTTGTACTTCGCGAAGTGGAGAAACTTTTATTTCGTAATAATGTTTCATCAAGAGCACAATATTATGGAATTTGTCTGCTGACACAATTTGTTTTGGATCGCAATGATGTTGAAACGGCAAATAATTTAATTGACGTATATTTTTCATTTTTCAAAGCAAGTCTCAAGAAAGGTGAACCCGATAGTCGAATGATGGCTGCAATTTTAACGGGTGTCAATCGTGCTTATCGTTTTTCTAAAGTTGAATCAGAAAAACTCAATGATCACATTGATTCTCTTTATAAAGTTGTACATGTTGGTTCATTTAATGTTTCATTGAATGCACTCAGCCTTTTATTTCAAGTAAGCAAAAAAAAAAAAATAATAATAGATTTTATAAATTAATCATTCTTCTTTTACAGGTCTTGGATTATACGATTTTTTCCCATTTTTTTTTCGAAAATACGCCTTTTTCAACTAAGATGTGACATTTTTACATTTTTTACAAAATTTTTAAACAAAATACGTATTTTTTAGTATCTAATGCAGATCTTCTTCAGATCTTGTTTATTTTAATTATTTAACAAATTTTTAACTAAAATTCTTCTCTAAATTAATTATTTTCAATAATTTTTAGGAAATTCTTCACAAATTCAATTATAATAACTATTTTTCAATTAAAAATTTTATGAAATTCAATAGATATTTAAAATTTTTACAAAATCAAATAAAATTACATGGTTTTTACTGAACCTTGAAATCGGAGAAACGACGCGAATTTAGTTACGCCTTGAAAAAGCCCTGAATTCGCCTTCAATTATCAATTATCAATTGAACATTGAAATTTTTTTTTTAAATTCGTATTTTAATTTTCTTTTAAATTGAAATTTATCATAAGTTTTCCTAAATTTTTGGTCTACCTCAAAGTTAAACGTTTCTTGAAGAAATAAATATTTGTGAAAACAAATTTTATAACTGATTGATTAAAAAAATACGAATTCTTAAAATTAAAAATTGTGCTAAATAGTACTAAAAAAAAACTAAAAATTCTTATCTCTCCGTTAAATTTTTCTAAATATATTTTCTATTTCCTAAAATAATTAATAACTTCTGATTTGAAATGAGGTAGAACAAATTTTTAACTTTTATAATTTTCAAATTAGAATTTTGATACCTAAAGTAAAAAATTTTCCACATTATTTTGCTGAATAACATTTATCCAAAAAATTATTATATCATGTATTTTGATAATTTGCAATCTTTAAAATCTTTTCCAATATTTGATTTTGAAATTTTTGGTAAAATTTTGATTTATTCTGTAACTATTTTTTTTATAACTATAACTCTTCTGAAATTCAATTATTTTTTTTTAATGGTGTTTGTAATATTCTTAGAAAATTCAATTATCTAAAAACTTTTAAGTTCAATTTTTGTCTGTAATTTATAATAAATTCTATAGCAACAGAAATCACTGAAAATTTCAATAAAAAATCGCTTAAAGATCAATAATTTTCAAAAATTTGAATTGTATATCTTCGAAAATTCAATTATTTTTATAAAAAATTATCTTAAAGTATTTGATAAATTATTTTTCATTTTGTAAAATTTAATTATTGTCTGAAATTTGATAAAATCTTTTGAAATTCAATTATTTCTAAAAATTTCAACTGTAACTCTTCCAAAATTCAATTATTATTGATAGTTTTTCTTTTTAAATTTAATTATTTAAAAAAGTTTACAATTATAACTCTAAAATTGAATTGTCAGAAATTTAAAAAGAAACTACAGCAGTTTAAATTTACAAAAAAATTTATTTTAAATTTAAAATCTTCTGCAACTCAATTATTTAAAAATCTGTAAAACAGAAAACTTTAAGAATTTTTTTTAGAAATTTGTCTTACTTGAATTAAAATTTTGAAAATTTGTCTTACTTCAATTCTGAAATATTCAAAATAAATTTTTTTTGATATTCTTGTAGAATTATTCTTATTAAAAAATTAACAAAATTAATTTAATAATCTAATAACATTAGTTCTTTTAAGTAAAATATTTATTAACTAATTTTTATTTGAAATAAAAAATTCAAGTAAAACCACTTTTTTCCGCTTTAAAGTCGTTCCGAGGCCTGCTTTTATAATAAAAATATTAAATTTCAATTTATTTTCAGGTAGTTGGAAAAAACGAAAAACAATTGAATAGATTTTATTCCGCCTTTTATAAAAAATTATTAGATCCACAAATTGGTATTGGAAATAAACGTGCGATTTTTTTGAATTTATTATATCGTGTGTTAAAAAATGATCACAGTGTAATTCGTTTAAAGGCATTTTTAAAAAGAATATTTCAAATTATCCTTTATTATCCAGCAAATATGGCATGTGCAACACTCTATGTTGTTTCACAAGTTTTAAAAACAAAGAAAGATCCAATTTTCTCAATTGAATCGGAAATTAAAAATGAAAAAGAATCAAATGATGAGAAAAAAGAAGAAAATAATGAAGATACAAATTCAGAATGCAGTGAAACAAATAATGATGAATTGGAAAAAAATAATATTGTAATATCAAATGTTATTACAGACGATACGAAAGTTATTGTAAAAAATAATGACACTGAAATTAAAGAAGAAATAACAATAAAAGAAGAATTTGATCCAGATAAAGAATATAATCCATTTTGTCGTAATCCATTAGGTTCCGGTGCAAATAATACATTTTACTATGAACTTTTTGCACTTGTAAATCATTTTCATCCGAGTGTGGCACTTTTTGCGAGTAATATAAAAGAAGGTAAAGTAGTTCTTATTTTATAAATGTAAATAATATAGAAAAATAATTTTAAATTTGTCTTTTAGGAAAAATTATTGATTATTCTGGTGATCCATTGGAGGATTTGAATTTAATTCGATTTTTGGATCGTTATGTTTTTAAGAATCCAAAAAAATTGGAAAATAAAAAAGTAACGAGAAAAGGTGATCCACTTGCACAACGTGCTGGTTATACTCCTCAAGGTTTGCGATCAGTACCTGTTGATAGTGAGGCGTATTTAAATGAAAACGAAGATCGTATTCCAGTTGATGAACTCTTTCTTTATCAATTTTTAAAGAAGAAAAAAGATTTTATATCAAAATCCACCGACGACGACGATGAAGATAACGAAAGTGTTAATAGTGAAGAATTTAACGCCATGTTAGATGGACTTGCAGAAAATGAAAATCTAGACGATTTAGATATTGCCGGTGATATTGTTCCGAGGAAAAGTAAAAAGAAAGGTAATTTCAAAAATAAGCTTTTTTTTTAAATTTTTGTTTAACATTAATTTTGTATTTAATCAAATTTTTTAGATAAAGATGACGAGGACGAGGAAGAAAGTGAAAACGACGAAAGCGATGAGGATTTGGAAGATTTCGATGAGAATGAAAATTTCAGTGATAATTTGGAAGATGAAGAAATGGAGGATATGAGTGACGATATGGAAAATATGGACGATGATTACAGTGATATTGATTTTGACGATGAGAATAGTGACGAAGATACACTTCGCGAGGAACTTTCATTAATGAAAAACAAAAAAAATTCAAAAGAATCAAATGAAAATGTTTTTATGTCAGCTGAGAAATTTGCTGAAATGATGGAGGAACAAGGATATTCTAAATCGAAACACGGAGGAAGTAATTCAATGAATGCAAAGGACGGTGCCGGTGTTAAACAATTAAAATGGGAAGCAAAGAAAAATCAACGATCTCATTTTGGTAATAAGAAAGGAAAGAGAAAAAATAAATTTACAAATAACAAAAAAAGTGTAAAAAAACAAAAGAGGTAGGATATTTTTCTAAAAATCAATTTTTTCCTATTGTACATTAAAAATTAATTCTTTAACTTAAGAATGAAGGTAATAATAAACAAAATTTATTATAGAACTAGTATTACTTTATTACATATTAGAATAAGAAAAATAAATGACAATATTAAAATATATAATAGTAAATTTGTGAAATGAAAAAAAAAAAAAACGCATCCGATTAACTATATTATGGAAACTATCATTTAATATCAATATGTTTTCAAATTTACAATATTATACTTGAAACTTGAAACAAAGTGTGAACCAAGTGCACATTTTTTAAAAAATTCTTTAGAAATAAAGAAGAGCATTTTCAAAGCCCTTACGATCTGATTCTCGAGTTTAACTGGCGAATGTTCTTTTAAACTGATTTCTTTTTTGGTCTCGAAAATTAAATTGCATTAACAATGCAATCCACTAAATATAACTTAAAATCAAATTTTTCCCACTATAATAATTTGGATCAATAATTCTTTTTTCGCCGTCAAACATTTAAAAATCGATCACAGTTTAGATAATTCTTAATATTATTATTAAACCAAAAGTTGTTAATGTAATACAAAAAAAAAAAACATTCACAAAAGCACAACATAGTAATACCATTCAACCACTTTTCTTTTCAAGGGGAAAAAACAAATTGGATAATTTTTTTGTGAATCGGTGTAAGTAAACCAAAAAGATAAATTAATTAAGAAAAACAATATTTTATTTAAAAAATATAATTATATATGCAAAAAAAAAAAATGGTTAAATGACGAATACAACTGAAATGTCATGATTTTGTGTCTTTTCATTGAAAAAAAAAAAGAGGAAAAAAAAAGAAGAAAAGTTATTACATTCAGTTTTTGCTCTTAACATGATTTTCAAAGAGTTGCATTTGAAATAATGCTGTTTTTTTAATTTTTGTTTTTTTTTTTAAATTATTGAAGAAAAAAAATGCTACTCTGGATCGGGTTTCGTCGAACCTTCTTCGTCATGTGCTGGACTATGCCATGTCAACCTTTCCTCGTAAAATTTAATCACAATCTGTGGGCAACGTACATTTGCTTCTTTAGCAGGGACCAAATCAGCATCATCGGTTCCTTTCCATTTCATTAAAAACATAAGTTCACCACTTGAGTCAGTAGCGCCAATAATGCGTTCCGGGTCTAAGTTTCTGTCGAATCCTGAAAAAAAAAGAAAGAAAAATTCCATTTAATAAAAAATTATTAGGTTGTACAAATAAATTTATTTATTTTTTTTTTATTTGATAGTTTATTACCTTCGGCTTTCTTTTCTTCTGGGGCTTTCTTTTTAGCTTGAGTCGGAGTGGGAGTTGAGGAACTCTTTCTTTTTTTGTCCTTATCTTCATGTCGTTTGCCAGAAGGTACGGCTTCTCTTTTTTTACGTTGTTCCTCAAATTGAGCAATTAAATCTGGACAATCAAGATTTTCCTCTGGCTCCCATGTATTCTCATCATTTGAATAGCCCTTCCATTTAAGGAAATATTCCACCTGAAAAATAACAAATTTAATAACATAATTTTCAAAAAAAAAAAAAAATTAATTCAAAAATTAAATTTTTCCATTTTTACCTTTCCTTTGACAACTCGTCTGTCCAGAACTTTTTCCACACTGAATTCCTCTTCAGTTTCAGGTTCAGTAACCGGTGAATCCTTAGCCTTGCTCATTTTGTTGTTTTATTTATTCTATAAAATAAATATATCAAATAAAATATTTCAAGAATTTAATAATTGTAGAATTTTTATTTATTAAACCTTCTTAATTTTAATATCAAAATAATTTGAATCAAACATCTATAACGGGAAATAAGAAACATAACCTAAAAATTACTTTACAAAATATTGCCAAATATCTAAATTTAACGAGGCAATAATTTTTTTTCTACTCACTATTGAGATAATAAAATTAGTCATTTGCCTTTTACATTTGTAAGAATGCGTTTTACAATACCACGCAGGTGCCAAAAATTGTGTAGAAAAAAAAATAAATTGTAAATGAATATCAACATTCTCAAATAACAAAACTAAAAGTAAAAAGTAATACTAATTATTACAAAGAAAAATATCACCAATTGTCCTTTGACATGAATAGAAAATTACCATATAAACCTTAAATCATATCAAAATTGGAAAAACCTATTAAAGCATTTTTGTTTAATGTCGTGTTTGACAATGGACCACAAGGAAGCTGACAATTATACCTCTATTTTCATTAAATAAAAAAAAGTCAAAATTAGACGTATAATTATTTAAATGCAATGTATTGTAAATTACTATTGTCACATTGAAGGAAACAAAGAATATTGTACTATTTAATGAATAACAGAAACACAAGTGCCGAAAATAGCAAAATGGCGGTAAAGAGGCCGGGTAACGAAGTGCGAACAAGTATTGTGAAAAATAGTATAAAGTTAAATAAAATTTATAAATTCTTATCTTAAAAGTATAAAGTCAATATAGAAAAATTTTAGAAAGAAAAATTGTATTAAAATTTGAATAGAAAACACAAAATATCTTACTTTTTTGACCCTCGTAAACGATGCGACGTGCGTGCCTTGGCGTCTTGTTCCTGCTTGCTATCACTTTACCGCGAAAACTAACGCAGGTTATCCAATTGTTAAAAAATTAATTTTTTTTAATTCATTTATATTTTATGAAAAAAACAATTATTTTCTCACAAATACGATTCAGTATAAGACTTTTAAGTAAATAAACTTAATCTTATTAATTAATCTTATTTTTTCTATAAATTAACATTTAATTATGAAATAAATGGAAAAATTTATTTTTTTTCACTTTTTATCACCATCTTGTAAAAAATACTTATTTCTAATTGGCTAATACATTTCTTGTCCATTCACGAAATTTAAATTAATTAAAATTGTTTAATGAAAAAAAAGACAGGTAAATAATTTATGTATTATAATAATTAATTTTATTTATTAAATAAAAAACTAAGCTTTAAAAAAAAAAAATTTTTTTTATACTAGATATTTAATAAATAATATTTTTAGAAGTAATTCACTTAGAGAACAGTTAAAAAAATGTATGTAAAATATTACAAATAAATCGCAAATGATAATTTTAGTTTATACTTTTTTAATAATTTTATTTTGTGAGTAAAAACCGTTTTTATTTTCAAAAGATCAATCTTCAATCTGATTGGCTTGATGAGAGTAATTTACAATGTGGACAACTTTTACGTGCACTGTGTATTGGACTTTAAAACATAAAGGCCAGCGCAAAATGACTTCGGAAAACTTGTCATTCGTGATTGTGACCGTGAAGCGTGAGTTAGAAAAGGACACAATTACATGTAGTTTTGATCAGAAACATTAAAACGAAAACCTTTGTAAAATACACATTTTGGCGCAAACTCCTGAACCACTCTGAAGTTCTGGGAAGTGAAACTTGGGGGAATGCGGTGTTTATCTGGTGAAGAAGATTTTCGTATTTTTTTTCGAAAACTATATAAAAAAAGATCATTGGCAGTTTTGAATGATTAGTGTACTTGCAAATCATAAGAACAATTGTTTGATAATCTGATTATGCTAAATTTCGTGAGGTTGTTGAACGTTAAATTGATATATTGCAATCACATGGGGTCGTCGGCCAGTTTTAACGATCAATAACATTAGAAAAATGAATTAGTGAATTGCACAAAGATCATTCATTCATTGAAAATCATGGTCATTGAAGACCAGGAGAATTTGCTGTCCGGAGCTGACAATTATGTACAAAACTTTTATAGTTTGTTCAAAGTTGAAGCACAGAGGTAAGTGAAATTATAACCTCTTTTCTGTCCTTTATTTACCTGTCATTATTATTATCTAGTTTAGATCATTTATCACTAATTTCTTTGAAATTATCCGCCAATGGATATAATTGACTGTTTACATATTGTATGTTATAAAATTTTTATTTTCTTCTATAACGATTAAAGTTTCAGAAGCCTTATAAATTGAAAAATAACCTCAATCTTCTGTCATATACAATTATTGCGTCAAGAATTTTAGATTAATAAAATTTAAACATTTCTTAATTTTTTTTTTATTTAAAAATTTTAGAAATTTCTTTTTTTTATATTGTTTTATTTCTTTATAATAAACTCTTGTTCAGTAAATAGTAAATGTTGAATTACTTTTTTTTGGAGAAGGAAGATAAAATTGTTTATTAAAAAACTACTAATTTGAAATGCTTCAATTTTTTAATTAATTTTAGGTTAAAAAATGAATGGAAAAAATATAAGAAGAGCAAATCGAGCAGTAAGAAAGAAAAGAAAAAAGTATGTGCAAATATTTTTTTTATAAATAAAATTCTATGATTATAAGAATTATATATAAAATTAATTTCACGATAATTTTAGATCGATGCAAGTGGTGAATGTTGTTACAATAGTCCACCGGGAATAGAAGTCCTAAGTAATGCATCATCATTTGCTGTTTTTGTTGCTGTGAGAAATTCCATTTTGGAAAAACATAATCACATTGCTAGTGAATTAAATCCAACATCAAATTGCACATCTTCACCTCCTCCCGAATTCAGTGACACAATTGACAGTGACAGTGATGACGAAGATAAAATTTCGTCCACCCAAAGCTTACCAAAGGTATAAAAAAAAATACAATAATTTCTAAATCTAATTCAATTAAAATTAAAAAGAAAATAATAGAAAGAAAATTTTGTTCAATTTTTAAGAAAATAAATTTATATATTTCATTTGCAGATCGTTGGTATTGGTTTAAGAAGTGTTTTTACTTTAGTGAGAGAAAGTCGAACTATTGAACCAATATTTTGCAATAAAGCGCTGGGCGCTCTATTAGATATTTTACAAGGACAACTTCCAGAAGGATTAAAAGGCGAACCGGATGATATTGTGGGTATGTAAATATCATTTTTTTCCACCCTTGAAAAGAACGAATAATAAATTATTAGCATAATTATATTTTTTTAATATAAAAAAAATATTTTATTGATAATAAAATACTTCAGTTTTTAATATTTCTACTTTTTGTTATTCTCTTAATATTTTTCTTAACTTTTCTTCTTTTCTGAGAATTAAATTTTTAAGTGATATTTTAATTGTATTTTATGCAATTTTAATTAATATTAATTGAAGACAATATTATTTTTCACAAATGTAAAATATAGTTTTGTAAAAATATCATTTAATCGAGAAATTCCGTTATTAAATTTACCTGCATTTATTTGATTATGTTTGGAAAATTCGAATTTCTAGAATTCTAAGAATTCTAAGTCCTGGAATTTTAATTATTGTTCTTGAAATTTTTATGTTTTCAATAATTTGGTTCAAAAAAAGCGCCAATCAAATATACTTACATTAGTTAAATTTATTTTATTATTCCTTAAAGAGTATCACAATTTAGCTACATTTTATTTATTATTTTTTTTAAATAAATGATCCGTTGTTTCCTATAATTAAATTAATTGATTAATCCTAATTTGCATTAATAACTTCCTGCTATTCAATTTTTAAGAGATATATTAGTGTATTTCTTGTTCAAAAAATAAAATTTAATAATTTCTTTAAGTTTTCTAAATTTTAGACAAGAAATTTATATTTTTCTGACTTTAATTAAAGAGGTAAACCATTCTTTCTATTTCGTTATGAATGAATAATAAAAAAAAAATGTTATTTTCAACAAAAATAAAAGAATTATAAATTTATATTATTTTTTCAAATTCAAAACTTAATATTACATATTTTTAAAAATTTATCGATTTATGTCCGAATTATTTTCTAAATTAAATTATTTCATATGTAGAAAATCAAAAAAAAAAAAAAAGTAAAAAATTGTTATTTAAGTTACAAATTAGATTTTAATTTTTTAAATAAGTGAATTAAAAAATTCTTAATTCATAAAGTTTTGAATATTTAATTTACTTTTTTAGACGATTGATTTATATTGTGAATAAATTAATAGTGTAAATTAATTTAAAAATGTTCTTTAAGTATCTATTTGTTGAAAATAGAAAAAAGTGAATATTTTTTGAAGAATGTTTTGTTTTTAATTTGAAGAATAAATAAGATATATTTTAAATCTTGTATTACATTGATATTTCTCTGGTTTGTTTTTGTAAAACCTTTTTAATTATTTGTTTAATATAAACTTAGAATATGGACAACAATTTTATGAAATTATTTTTACATATAATTAAAAATATTGTTTTAAATTTGAAAGAATCATATAAATATTGTTTATTTTCAATTGATAATGTATTTTATTAATTATGTTCAAAGTAAAATTATATTGTAATTTATTCAAAATATAATTGAGAGAATCTCCCAATTTCAATTAATTTAAAACAATTGTAAAATAATAATCTTAATTAAATTGTTGATATTCAAAATATAGAAATAAACATTTTATGATTATATAATTTACTTAACAATTCAAAATTTACTTTAGCTATTTTGCTAAAGTTAGTTAGTTTTTGTTTCCTCATGAGGAAGCTTTGCATTCGTGACGATTTTCGATTTTTTTTAAATTGGGTTATATGGACTCATTTTCATCTAGAATTAATATATATGAAGTCCTGAGCAAATGTCCAGATGTATGTGTGTGTATATCACAAAATATTTTGTACAAATTATCTCAGAAACGTTTTAACGGATTGTCCTGAAATTTTGTATGCTTATTGTAATCATTAATACCTAAAATCTGACACAAGGATTTCCTAATATATTCACAACATTTTATTTTTTACAATTTTTTCAAAATTTGAAAAAAAAAATTTTTTTCTTTGTAAATTTAATTTTGTTTGGTAAAAAAACTTATTTCTTGCATTAAAACGAGTCGATTTACCTATATAAAGTTCATATTTTACTGAAATCTATAGATTTAATCATTTTTTGGAATTTTTGAAAATAATCGTTTTTTGTATTTTTTGAAATAACTTTTTCTTATATAGAAATTTTAATTAATTCTTGTCAAAATTATATTCCTGGCATCAAAACGAATCGATTGATGTATATAAAGTTTAAATTTTACCAATATTTATAAAATTGATCGCTATTTTAGTTGTAATCCTTCTTTTAATCTTTAATATAAGTGTATCATGATGAGGAAGCTAAATGGTCATGAAATGAACATCTTGTTCTAGTTTGCTAATATTACAATAATTTTAGTACTATATATTTTTTATTTAATGGTTATTTTTATTTTCATGTTTAAAGATGCATTGTTTGATCTGCTACTTGATCTTGCAACATCACATGGACCCGAATCTGAAGCAGCTAATGATGGCAGTCATTTAACAGCAGTGGCATGTGCTTGTTTACTTAGTTTAGTCGTTGTTCGAGGTGACACTGGACATCTTTTATCAGCAATAGCGGCATTATTGATGTCACCCAGAGCTTTGGCTGCACAAAATATTCAGGTAATTGTTATTAATTATTTTTGAATCTAGTAAACATATATTTAATAGTTAATTAAAATTTTATCACGTTAATTTATAATAATCTTTAAAGAAAAATTAATACTAAATAAAGTTAATAATTAAAATTGAAAATTAAAAAAATACTAATAAAAGAAAGTAAATTATAATTTTAATTAAAAATATTTTATTTACAATTAATTTAGTTTTAGATTTTATTTTTTTAAATTCTATTTTTCTTTTAGATGCCATATGTATTGATATCGTTACAAAGAAGTGTTCACGCTGTTTTCTTTGGTAAACTCGCGAGACGCGATTGGATAACTTATGGTGTACCTAAAAATTCCAAGGTTCACACATCAATGCTTAAATTACCAAATGATATGAACAATGTTGTTTTAAATGGAAAGAGTTTTGTTAGTGATGGAAAGTACTTGTATCTACATACAAATCAAGGTTTAATTAAAATTGGCAGCGGATATGGAGGAACGATATGGGGTCATGTTTATGCTCATAAATCTGATTTTTATCCATCAGAAATTGGCTGGCTTGGTTATGCAAATGTAAGTAAATTTTTTTTTAAGATTTTATTCTTCTTGGCAATTCTTTAGCTATTTAAATAAAAAATATTCTATTTTATTTTTATACAGAATTCCTTGTACTTTAAATGCGCACCTAAAAATCAATATGAATTGTTGATTTTGGACACCGAATTACTTTCAATAAAAGGAAAAGCCGTTTTGGAGGGTAAAGACTGGTCTTCCTCGGTTATGTTTTCAGATGGTGAAAATTTGGGAATGTTAACAGCTGGCAAAGACGTAAGTTTATTTTGTAAAATATCTTTTTTTTAGAAAATTAATTGAAAACTTGCTTTTGTAAAATTAATTAAATTTATATTTTGTGCTTTTTAAACTTTTTTCTATACTAAATATAATTATTATTTATTTTTATTATTTATTTTTATTATTTATTTTTATTATTTATTTTTATTATTTATTTTTATTATTTATTTTTATTATTTATTATTATTATTTATTATTATAATTGAGCGTGTGATGCATAATTTAATTTTTTAATTTTCAGGAGGGTTTTGTTATTCGAACAATAAATACATTGAGCAATACTGTCACAGTAACATCGGAGCTTCCGTTGAAATTTGCAAAACAAGGTATCGATGTATTTGGTTATGCATTTTTTGACGAGGAACAAACAGCTCATGTTCTTAATCCTGGCTATGATGATGAAATTGCCTCAGTGTCAGCGGGTAAAGAATTTGCATTGCTGAGAACAGTTTCGGGAAAATTGCTCTACACAGGAAAGGGAAATTGCATTGGAATGAAATTAAATACAAGACCAAATAGATGGTTGGAAGTGACATTGGGAAAAGATGCGAAGGTTGTTGATTTTTCCGTGGGTCATGATGGATATCATGCAATTTTTGTTCTCGATGATGGTTCTGTTCTTTTTGCCGGAACTTCTAGACGTGGAGAGGATGGCGAGAGCAGTAAGTGTTAATTAATTTAATTATTATATAATAATATGACGAAGATTTTTATTATTATTATTATTATATAATTAAATTTGGCTAAATTTGAATTGACTTATGCTTCAAATTATTTAAATTTCAATTTATTAAAATTTTGATTGATTTGCGTTTCTAATTATTCAAATTTTAATTGATTTAAGTTTCTAAATATCCAAATATTGATTTGTCCAAATTATAATTGATTTAAATTTTAACAAGGTGTCTAACGGTCAGGGAAGTCAGGGAAAAGTCAGGGAATTTCAGAAAATTTCTGTAAATTTCTACAAAAATTAAAATTTTTTGTGAATTTAAAAATTTTTTAATCTAAAAAAACTTGAATGGTTTTTATTACCATTTGTTACTACTATTAGAAATTAATTTATTGTTAAATATGTCAATAACCATATTTTTGTCCAAAGAAAGCAGAAATAAAGTTATTAAAAAGTCAAGAAAAAATAAAAAAATGTCAGGGAGGAGTCAGGGAATTTTTTTCTCAATCCTTGTTAGACACCCTGTTTAAATTAACCGAATTTTAATCATTTTAAGTTTCTAAATATCCGAATATCGATTTGTCCAAATTTTAATTGATTTAAGTTTAAAATTAACCGAATTACAAATTTTCCAAATTGTAATGACTTAAGTTTCAATTTATCCAAACTTGATTAAATTATGTTTCTGTTTATTCAAATTTTAATTGATTTAAGTCTCTAATTATCCAAATTTCAATGAGTCTATATTTTACTTAACTTAAGTTTTAATTTATCCAAAATTCAATTTACGTAAATAAGAAACTATTAATTTTAATTAATTATTAATTAATCAGTGATAAAAAATTTCAATTAATAAAAATTGAATAGATACAAATTAATTATGTTTCCCGTTAATTAATTGTAACTCAGTTTTTTATATCATCTTTTTGTCACCTATTTTCTGTAAATAATTCACCTTTTTACCTACTTGCAAGAAATAAGGTACTATGATCAATGTTCTAATAAAAACAGTAAAATATAGAACGTAAACGCGTTTTTGTAACTTTCAAATTATTTCATTAAATTTAATAAAAAAAAAAAAAATTTATTAGGGAAATGTGAAGGAAATTGGAAAATTTATTCTTGTGTCAATTCAGTTATTATTGTTATTTTTAATCTACTAGTAAGATAAATTGAATAAAATAATTATTTTTGCAGTTAAAGTGAGACGACCGGCAAAGGCAATGAAGCCAAAGAAAATAACAAAAGTTGAGAGTCAGGTGATTGTTAATTCGGCGTGTAATAATGGAACAACAGCACTTGTGACAAAAGAGGGTTCCTTATTAATGTTTGGTAAAGATTGTTTGCATTGCGATGGTTCGACAGGTTTTGTATCGAATCTTAAAGATGTTTTTGTGGTACAAGTTTCATTGGGAAAAGCACATGCAGCCGTATTGACAAATAAAGGGCATTTGTATACATTTGGCATTAATAACAAGGGACAATGTGGTCGTGATTTTACAATTGGACAAACTTTCGTCAAAGAAGTGACGTTTATGGATACGGAAACTGGTGCCGGTGCTGGTGAAGATGAATTGGGTGCTGCAGAAGACGGTAAGTTTTGTTTTTTTATTTATATCAATTTTTACGTTATAAAACTAAAAGAGGTTAAATAATATTTTTTTCAATACAATTTATTAAAAGTAATATAAATGAAGAGTGCATTTAAATAAAAAATTCTATATTTTTTCGGGAATATTTTAAATTTGATTATTTATTATTAATTAGAACCTGCAGAGGATTGGGAAGAAGCAAGAGGTATGTGCCCACCAGGAAAACATCAATGGAGACAAAGAGATTGTATGGTGTGTACAGTTTGTCGTGAGTGCACAGGATACAGTATATCATGTCTCAGTAGTATCCGACCTGACCGAAATCCAGGACAGTAAGTTCAAATATTTAATTTTATTTCCTTTAATTTAGATGTAATTTTGATAAAGATTTAAATTGAAAAATTAAACCTTGGAAACTGGGAAAACGATGTGAATTTCGTTACGCCTTCAATTATTCTTATTAAGAAATGAAAAAATAAATTAAATAATATTCAATAACATTAGATATTTAAAGTAAAATATTTATTAACTAATTAAATTTAATTAAATTAAAAAATTGATTAAAACGACTATTTTCGCGCCTTAAATTCGATCCGAGCCCTGTAATTTAAAAAACCTTGAAATTTGTTTTAAAATCGGTAAAAAAAACCGTGGAAAAGCCTTAAATTTCGTTTGCAAATTTTAGTAGCAACTCTGATTAATTTTTTTTTTGCAGAGAATGTGGCTGCGGAGAAGGTGATTCTGGTTGTGCAGTGTGTGGATGTTGTCGTATTTGTGCACGTGAAAATTGTGACAATGGTGGTGAAATGGCAGTTCTTGGACCATCAGGAGGTGGTGATTTGGGAAAAATTCGTTTGGATATGATTATTGAAGGTAGTCATCTACCAGGTTCGGTCTGGCTGATTTTGTTTTTAATTATTATTATTATTATTATAATTTTATACTTATTTTCTCCTAATTTTTCCATTTTATTAATTTTAAAAGTTAATTTTCCTTTATTTTGATTTCATTTTCAAGAATTTATTTTACAAAAATGATTTTGAATTACAGGAAAATGTTTGTTTTTTTTATTATCATTGCTTTTTATCACGAAAAGCTGGCTAGGATCTGGTAGGTGACATTTTGTAGATAAATTATATTTATGAATTTATTTTTTTTCATTTAACAGGAAAAGCTAGTTCTAGTATTCGTGAATATCTTCGAAAACGCTTGGAGGAAAGAAAACAACGACATAGAGCAAAATCTGGCTCGAGTTCTGGTAAACATGTCGGAAAATTGAAGGGCGCCAATAATCAAAGATCAGGTAATTTGTAAATTGTAATTTTAGTATTGATAACAGTAGAAATAATTTAATAATAGTAATTAAATAGTTTATAAGATTAAATTGTTTAATTTTAATTTATTTTGATAATAATTTGAGAATGTAATTTTTTGCATATTAATTTTTTTTTGCAGCTGGACCTAGGGTGAATATACAAACAATAACGGTGACTCGACTACCGTCGGGAGTATTTAATATTGTACCAGATGAGAGTGAGAAGGGAAATGATGTTGAGAAAGGGGAGAAATTTCAAAAAATTACCGTAACCCGTTTACAATCAGGAGTATCTTATCTTTTGCCGGATGAAGGAGAAAAAGGTAGTGATGCTGAGAAAGGTGATAAGGGTAGCGATGCAGAAAAAGGCGATACCATAAGAATATCAAATATACCACCAGCGAGAGTTCCTATTCTCGATGATGTTCCTGTTGTCCAAGTGTCGTGCGGCTTACATCATACTGGTAAAAATAATTTTTATTCTAATTGATTTTATAAAATTAAAATTCTGAAATAAAATGATTAAATATTTATTTATATTTTTCATTTGTTTTTCAGTTATTCTTTTGAAAAATGGTCAGGTTTATACATTTGGAAGTAATGTTCACGGACAACTTGGAGCTGGTGATTTGCTTACTCATGCAGGACTCGTTCATGTGAAATTACCAATTGCTGCTTCTCATGTCGCGGCTGGTAGTAATCATACTGTAATCCTCACAGTAAATGGAGAAGTTTATACATTTGGCGTTTATCAGGTACATATTTTTTTATGAAAGAAAAGATAAGACTATAAAGTCTTAGTTATGAATAAAAATTTTTATTTTCCTATTTTTTAAATTAATTTTATTGATTTTTAGAAAGGACAGCTGGGTATGAAAGAAGAGAGTCAAACTGAAGACGGAAATATCTCGCAAACAAGTCTCAGATCGGAAAAATCTCAACCTTGGTACAGTTTTCCAAATCAAGTTCCAAATATTGGTTGTGAATGGGGAAGACGAGCGACTTGGGTTGGAGCTTCCGGAGATCAAACCTACATTAAAATCGATGAGACTAGTTTTATCAGTTTAACTAAAAGCAACGTGGTGGCAAATAAAAGCTGCATGAGTAAGTCCTTTTTTTAAATTTATCTTCAATATTTATTTAAAAATTAGATTTTTTAAATATTTTAATAATTTTTTTTTATTTATATTTTATTTCACTAAAAATAACTTTAAAAAGTAGATTTAGTATTTTTTAGTATTAAAAAAAAAAAAATTCTCTTTCAGTTTTAATTCCACATCAGAGCGATCATTCGAATCCATTAAAATGTTTGGTTATCGATAAACGCGATGGCAGTTGTAATAGTTTCAGTGGAAACGATCAAGTTGACTTTAGTCGTTGTGCAGCTAATTTGGATCCATTATATAACGTTATTTGGACCTTTGATTCGGAAACTAATGAAATATCATCGTATAATATAATTTCTGCGGATTCAAAAGTGATTCCAAGTTTGGAAATGTCTATACTTAATCCTGGACTTGCATTGCCAGTTGTGCCAAATTGTTTTGTGACACGTTCTCAGGCGGCAATTCATTTATTGTCTTGTTTAGACACGCTCACACAAACTCAAGATGATAAATTGACAATTATGGAAGAGAGTGATAGTAATCAATCGACGCATAACAAAATTTACAATCGAGAAGATTTCGTGACAGTTAGCCGATTTGAAAGTAAGTACAAAAAAAAATTACACTAATTAAATACAAAAAAAGATATATAATATAAATCGGGAAATTTTTAAAAATAACTAAATTTTTTTTGCAAATTTGCAAAAATATTTGTCAATGATTCAACAAATTTATAATTATCCGAAATTTTGAATTTTAAAATGAATTACAATTTTAAGAAGGTAAGTTTGCAATTTTTTTTACTTAAAAATCTTAATTAATTAATGAAAAATAAATTAATTTTCATTATTAAAGTAGAAAGAAATAAAGTTACTGAACATTATTACATTATGAAAACGCCCGCCACTTTTTCAAATAGTCACGTGATCAGTTTTCTCACTGAAGTCAAATTAAAAACTTACCTAATAATACAAATATTTTTATTAATGAGTTAATTTTATTCTTTCTTTAATATAAAGTAATAATTTATTAATAAACAATATTTTTTAATATTTTCTTTTTTGAAAGAATAAAAAAACATCTTATTTATATATCAAACGTTGGATAATTAGTTATTGATTTGTATCATTTTTGAAATGCCCGCCATTTTTTTAGAAGTCACGTGATTGATTTCGAGTTCTTGCATTCTTGGCGGCTTTTGTCGAAATGATAAGTTAACTTTTGGCTTCTAGTTTTATTGTTTTCTTCTTTACAATTTTGATTCCCATTTACAATAATAAATAGTTCTGACGAAAATAAAAGATTACAACTATCCGGTAAGATAATAATTTATCAAATTCTACTAACGATTGATTAAATATTTGCAAAAAAATGTGGTTTTTTTATTTTGAGGTTAGAATGTTATATTTTGCTAATTTTCTTGACTAATATGAAAAGTTTCGTCATATGGTCTCAGTAATTATTTATTTTATTTAATAAACTTCTAAACGAGATTATAAAATGGGATTAATAAGAGAAAAATTGATTAAAATACAAGAAATTATCGAATTTTATCAAAGTGAAGTTGTCCCTATTTGCATATTAGTCTTTCGATTTATTCTATTATCGATATATTTGAATTTTGCATGTTAATTTTTACCGCGCTTGTAATTGATGCAAGTTCACATCAGTATACAAAATATTAAACATTTTAACGGTTGTCAAAAATTATTGTCTAAATCATCCTTTTTTTATGGTACAAAATTGTGACTTTCAGTGAAAAATAAATAGATGTAGAGAAAATAAAGGGTTTCATTTAAGTGGTAAGTTAATAATTTATCGAATTCTAAAAAACAATGATTTGGTTTTATTATAATAGAGTTTATTTATAATTTTGAGGTTAAAATATCATATTTTCTAATTTTTATGGAATATTTATTTTAACATAATTTCATTCAAATTGAGAAGAATCATTTATTTTTAACAAAGTTTTAAATATGACGTAAAATGTGAATAATTAGTAAACATTATTGAAAATATGAAAATTTCAGATTATGTATAAAGTGAAGTTATTGCTATATGCCTGATTTTATTTCGATCAAACAAGTTCACGTAGATTGTTAAACATTTTAACGGTTAATTGTTAAATTGTTTAAATTTTCATGTTTTTTTTCTGTTAAGTTGTGATTGTAAATATAAATAAACCTGCAGAAAATTAAGGATTAGAAGAAAATAGTAAGCAAATAATTTACTAAATTCTAAAAAATGTTTATTAAGTTTTTTCAACAAATTTTTTTTTTAATTTTGGGGTTAGAATGTCTTTTTTTTAATTTTACAACAAAGATAATGTTTTTTCTTACCAAAATTGAAAAGATATTTTTATTTTTATTCAATAAATTTCGAAATATGTTTGCGAAAAATGAATAGGGAAAAAATTTGTATGAAATAAGATCAAATTATAATCTTTTACATCTTTGGAAATATTTTGATTAATCAGATTAAAAAATCATTGACTTGACACAATTTTGACATTCATCTCCGATGCATATAAATTTTAAAATTCATTGAAATTTTAATTCTTAATTTGAACATTTGATTGCAGGAGTGTAATTTAATGAATCACTAATTACAGATCATGGCGGAGGATGGGGATATTCCGGACATTCAATTGAGGCTATCAGATTTATGGTAGACACTGACATCCTTTTAGGTGGTTATGGATTATTCGGTGGACGTGGGGAATATGCCGCAAGAATCAAGGTAAATTAATTACCTTGAAATTTGAATTTATAATTAAGTTGAATGCAATTATAGTTAAAGGCAGAATATTTTAATTATACAATTTAACTTTGTAAAAATTAATTAAATTATAATTCGACTTTACTTGTAAATGATTTAATTTTTTTTTTAATTATTGAAGGCGGAGAATAAAAATATATATATTTTACTTTTTTTTTTTAATTGAACAGCTCTTTGATATCGGTTTGGATGGTGGCGATCAGGAAGTTGACGGAGATCTTTTGGCGGAAACGGAAGAAATGCCATATGAATGTGGACCAAGGCAGAAAAGTGCAATTTTATTTGATGAACCAGTTAATTTACAAGCAAACAGATGGTACGTTGCTTGGGCCAGAGTTAGTGGACCTTCAAGTGATTGCGGTTCAGGAGGACAAGTTGTAGTTACATCCGAGGATCAGTTAGTTTTATTTTCAATATTAACTATTATTTGCTATTACTAACTATTATTAATTATTAACTATTATATCTATTTTTCGAAGTATAATAATATTCAGAATTACAATTTTATATGTTTTTTTTATAAATTTTCAGGATAGTCTTCAATTTTAAATCGTCGAAAAGATCAAACAATGGAACGGATGTTAACGCTGGCCAAATTCCACAATTACTTTATCGCATTATTGCGCCTGAAAATCAGAGTCCAAATACGCAAAAAGACCAAATTGAACCTGTTTATATACTTAGTAAAGAATTTAGTAAAACTGTTAGCAAGGTAAAAGATTTCAAAAGATCGTAGACATTTTAGTAGATTTAAAAAAAGAGAAAATTATGATTAATTATTATAAATATACGTTTTTTTGCAGGAGTGTTTTAAATCGTTAATTTCTCTTTTACAATGGAGTTGGAATACATTAAAAGCAAGTTTAGCAAATTCAACAGCCAATGTAACATCGTTCGCCATCTCGGAGTTGGAAAGACTTGTTTATATCAGTAAAGCAAGTTTGAGATTACTCAGAACGTACACCAATGAAATTTATCCAAATATAGGTATATTTTTTATTTCTTTATAATTAATTCATACTGTATTTATTTATTTATTATTTATTTATGTTTATCGCAGTTGTTAAGAAAGCACCAGCCGAATCTGTGAAACTAGCAGAATGCACAGTAGAACTACGTGCATTGATTCAACAAATTCTTTCGGACACAATAAGCGTCACTAAAAAAGGCAAGAGTAAAACACGGTCCAATAAAAGTGAGTATTTTAACTAAAAACGATTTGGTTTTATTAAACTTTCAAAATAAGTATAAAAATAAACAATATAAATGTTTTAATTTTAATTCTATTTAGGTTCGAGTCAGCTATTCATAAAAATGACAAATACAGTGTTGGACGAGTGTCATAAAACTTTCGTCGCCTGTTATCATGCATTTTATCCCACTGCATATTTAAAATGGACCTCCTTATGTGAACTTTTATCAGAGATCGATAAGGTAAAAGAAATTTCAAATTTAAATTTAAAAAATTAGAATTTAAACAATTTTGCATATTCTTTTTTTTTTACAGGAACAAGGTACAACGTCAAAAGATCGTCTTCTTTCGGCTGTTCTCGCTTCACTTTGCAATTCGACTGTTCGTTTAAGAACAACATTTCCAATTTTGAATAATGTCATTGACAGTAGTGACAGTATAAAACGTCAATTGAGCCCGTCCGATAATGCAAGTTTATTAATGATGAATTCCACTGAATCACATCACTATCCAATACTTGTTGAACAAATAAATTATAAATCACAAATTGAGAGTACAGAAAATGAAACGTTAAATTGGTCATTTCGTGAAGTTCTCGATCGTCTATTGGATTTAACATTAATACCAGTGAAAAGAAATCTTTGCGATGAAAATTGTCAATCGTTACCTGATCTTGTGCTTCATTGTTGTCATTTATTGGCAAAAGTTATTGCCGAATTAGCCGCACAATCAAATGGAACAGAGGATGAATTTCAAATAGCTTGCGGGCGAATTTTATACACAACACCCTCGAGATTCGCTAGAGTAAATCAGACGAGATCATGGAATACAGGAAATGGAGCTGCGGACGCTATTTGCTTTTCTGTGGATAGACCTGGAATTACAATAGCCGGTGTTGGTGTTTATGGTGGAGTTGGAGGATATGATTATGAATTGGAACTGTTGGATGGCGTGAGTAACTAATTATTATTAGTATTATTATTTTTGAGAAATTAAATTGTCTATTATTTTTTTATCAAGCTAGCTACAAGATAGGGAAAATTTTTTTGTCTGGGAAAAAACTTTTTTTGCAGGGAAATTTGAGAAATTGAACAAATTTATAAAAAAGTCAATTTTATATTTCCTGTATAAGAGTAAAATTTTTTTTAAACATTTTTGCATCGACAAGGGATAAGTTATCATCGTCTATTCACCTTTTTGTTTATTTAAAATTTTGTCATCTATTTCACCTATTTTGATAATTTGTCACCTTTTTTATGATTTGATTAATTTTCGAATGTCATAATTAAAAAGTAATTAAATTTACAATGTAAAAACATTGATGTAACTTAGACCTTTTAAAAAATCAATTTTTTTTTGCCAAAAAAGTGTTTTTTTGATTAATTTAAAAAACTCAAAAAGTTTTTTTTTTGAAAAATTGTATTGATCGACATTTTGGCTTTTTAAACATATAAAAATAATTTTTGTTTACATCAATATAAGTATACCTGATAATAATAGATAATTGGATTTTTAATTGATTTTATTCTGCTTGAATTCATCAAAATTTGTAATAAATTTAAAAATTATTTAGGCCAAATTTCAATAAATTTAAATTAATTGAAGCATTTTTCAATTAAAATTGCAATCGATCTAAATTTTAATTCATTCTGATTTAAATTAACTATTAATTCAATTAATCCAAAATTTAAGTTTGTATCTGTTCAAGTTTTAATTCATCCGAATTTCAATTAAATCTAAATTTTAATTTAAATTCCTTCAACTTTCTATCAATTCTAGTTTTTATTGGTCAAAAATTTATTAATTAAAATTTTAATCAAATACAAAATTTAATCTATCGAATATCAATTATTATTGACATAAGTTAAAAATTAATCGAATTTCAATTTGTCCAAATTTTAATTGACATACGTTTAAAATGATCCAAAATTTTTATTGATTTATGTTTCTAATAATTCTAATTTCAGTTTATCCAAATTTTAATTGACTTAAGTTTTAATTTATCCAAAATTCAATTTACCTAAATTTTAATTGATTTTAAGTTTCAAATCATTCGAATTTCAATTTACTTAAATTTTGATTGGTTTAAATTTTAATTTATCGAAAATTCAATTTACCCAAATTAAAATATTTTTTTTATTTTTTATATTAATTGGTTTTATATGTCAGTTTTTTATAACTTTTTTGTCACCTATTTTCGATAAATAATTCACATTTCTATCTATTTTTAAGAAATGTGGCACTGTGATTTCTGTTCTAGTGAAAAAAGTGAAATATAGAACGAAAACTCCTTTTTGTAACTCCAAATTATTAGAATTAAATTAAAATTAATTAGATTATTCGTTATTAAAAAAAAGGAATTATTTTAAAAAAAGAGTTTTTTAATATCAGAGAAGTGTCAGGAATTTGTAACATTTAATCTGGTGGCAACCCTGTTTATTCAATGTTTATTTTTTACTATTTTAAAAACTAGGATTTTCAATGTTTACTTTGTATTTTGTTACTTTGTAAATTTTTATAAAAATTAAATTATTTTTTGAACTATAAATAAGAATAAAAAATAAAAATTTATGTTAAATAAATTTTTTTTTAGCAAAATAATACTGGAAACGATCCGTATAATACCCAACGGTGGATGAGCTTAGATTTTATAAGGGGCTCTTTTAGCGCTGAAGATTGCGTTGATGAGGTTGTGGATCTAAAATTTAATAAATCGATACCAATAAAGGAAAATGTTAAATATGCAATTCGATTAAGGAATCGAGGTGGACGAACAAGTAATGGAGATGGTGGATTGAGTGTTGTCAAAGGTCCTGATGGAACAACTTTTACTTTTACTGCTTGTTCCTTATGCTTTAATGGTGCGTATATAATTTTTATTTATTTTATTATTATCATTAAAATAGTTTATTCTATCACTTTAATTATTTTTCTTATTTATTTTCATAGATTTGTTTTTTACTTTTTAATATTTATTGTATTTATCATATTTCTTTATTCATTATTTATTTATTATATTTATTTATATTACATTCATTAAATAAATTAAAATAAAATTTTAATATTAATATTAGGAAATAAAAGTAATTTTAATAAAAAGAGGATATTTATTAAAATAAATTGTTAATTTTTTGTTCTTAATCGTCATTAATTTCTTTTTATCAGGTACAACACAAACAAGAGGACAGATACCTCATATTTTGTACTATTCGAATCCTGAAGATACAGGTGTTCAACAAACAAGTAAAGCAATGGTTGAAGTGCAGGCGAGAAAGTACATTTTAGCAATGACGACAACAATAATTCAACGTGCGAATGAAATTCTCGCCCTTGCACGTGAAAGAGTTGAAGAAATGAGGTCCATTGAGATTCTTGGAAATGCCACTTTTGTAACGACTCTTTTACCATTGGTTATAGCTCATATTGGTCCTTTAGCTTCCTCCGATCCGAGAGTAAGTTTGAAAAATGATTATAGTTTCCTTTTAAACTGATTGATTTTTTTTGTAACTCAAGTATTTTATAAAAAAAAACCAAATTGAACTTTACTAAAAAGTTTTTCTAAATACAAAATTAAAGTATATTAACTAAAAAAATGATTTTTTTAGTTGTTTCTTTTTTGGGTTTACTTTTAAAAATTGTTTGCTTTTAATTTGTAAAATGTTTATTTTAAAAATTTATTTTTTGAATGTTTGTTATGCATTTTAAAATGTTTGTTTTGTATTTGAAAATGTTTGTTTTTCATTTTAAAAAATGTTAATTTTTTTTTTTGCAGAGTGGAGTACAAATTTTAACATTGATTCAAGAGATGCTTCCACACGTTGCTGCTTTAAATCTTTTGTCAGGATCATCTAGCGCCTCTCAAGACAATGAGATGCAAATGCATTTTACGTCACCTATCACTACAAGCACACATTACACTTGGCTAGAGAGTGAACATCCTTATAAACCAGCAACTGTTACACAATATAAAGTCACATTTCCCGAATCTGTAAAATGGCTAACAGTTGAATTTACTTCTGAATGTGGCACAGCACAACCGGAAGATTATTTACAAATATTTATTCCAGATTTATCTGGTTCAAGGTGAATATTTATTGAAATGAAAAAAAAAATATTTAAAAAAAATTCCTGAAAAATATTACAAAAATTTGTTTCTCTAGAAAGTAATGAAAATTATTTCTTTTTTTACAGATCTTCCAAAAGTTTGAACACTGATGAAAATCAGGAATTATTTCCTGTTCTCAGAAAATTGAGTAATGTGCCTTGCCAATGGCCTCAAAATGCATTTGTTTTGCCGGGTAAGTTGAATTTTTTTTTTAATTTACCGAATTTAGGAAGAATTTGAATTGATGAAATAAATTAAAAATTTTGAATTAATTTTTAGGAAATAAAGTGATATTTTCACTTGAGACTGCTTCGGATTACATGAAGGATATCAAATCTAATACGTACGGTTTCAAGTGTCTCATCATTGGCTACGACTGGATTACTTCCGGCAATGGACTAAAAAATCTCGAGATGGAATTAGCCTTTCTCGGCGGTGCTTGCACTGCTGGGCTTATGCAGAAGAATCTCACATTACCACCAGTGTCATGTAAGTGCTTTTTTACTGTAAATTTATTTCAAGAAAGAGTTTTTAATTTAAAAAAAAATTGAATTTTTAGTTTAATTTTCAAAATATTTCATTTTTTTTTATATTTATTATTTTTTTTGTCTCATCTATTTTTGGTTTTATTTAATTATTATTTAAAGAAGATAGATTTTTTCCTTCCATAATTTAATAGTTGAATTATTTTCTCAATTTTTTGGAAGAATAGAAAATTAAAAAAAAGTCTTATTCTTAAATTTAATAATTTAATAATTTAATAATTAGATGGATAATTAGAATTTAATAATTCAATTATTATTCAATTTACTTATCTAATTATCATTTATTTCAATAATTGAATTATTATTCTGAAATTGTAAAATTAAATATCTGTTTTACTGGCTTCTTATCGTCTTGGAGATATCATCAGTTAAAAAAAAAGAAAAAAGAGTAAAAGTTCCGTTTCGACTCTTTGTCATTCTTTATATAATCTTTTTTCTTTTTATTTAAACCTGATTAGAAATCTTCTGTGATCTCTAAATCCTCTATTATTTGCAGCTGACGAAATTGAAGAGGACTTAGAGTCGGTACAGGAAACAGCAAAGAGGATTTTCTCCGTTCACTCAGCTCTTCTTGGACGTGGATTCGCCCTCGAAACTCCACCGTCGGTATCCCAGGCTCTCGATGGCGTTCTTCCATTCAGGTAAGTGCCCTTCTTTAAATGTAGATTATCTTATTTTTATATCTCTATATTTTTTTAAATTGCAAAATCACCGGCTTTATTCATTATTTTTATATTCACAAAAATTAAAGACAAAATTCAATAATTTAATAATATAATAATTTTGTTAATAATTTTTTAATTAATAATTTATTAACTAATAATTAATAATTTATTAATTAACGATTTTTTTAAACTTTTTATATTATTATTTATTTGATAAAATTTTAAATCCTTTTTTTTTTAATGATAAGGGAAAAATTATTCGGATATAAAATATATTTGTTAATTAATTCGCGAAAAAGGAATTATAAGAAATTAAAGGATTAGGATTTACTACTTTTAGAGGGATGATTATTCTTCTGTTGAATATTTTAATGAGCGAAATTGTTTTTAGAAAATCGCCTCTCACTAATCGTGAGTAACTTGATGATTTTGAACAAAAATTGAAATGGATAGAGAAATTTTCGTAGAATTTCGTATAGAGGAATTTGAAATCGTGTTTAATATTTTCTAGAGGTAAATTATTTTCAATGTGAATTTTGTTGTACTCTGGCAAAATTTACTTAAACATTTATCATCTCGGTGTAAAATTGATTTAGTCTTTCTATTATTACTCATTAGTTTATTTCAGTCGTTCAAATATTTGCTTAACGGACAATCAAAATCCAAGGACAAAATCATTTTAGTTCGCTTCTTCATTGAATGGTTAAAACTTTTTTTTTCGGATTCTGTCATATATACATTTACAAAATTTGAATATATAAAATATCTCAAGAGTTGAGAATCATAAGAGGAGTAAATATTTCGTAACATGCAAAAATTTCATTTTTTAAAAATCAAATCTTTATTCTTTTGAGTTTCTAACATTTATGGATTTTTTTTTCTTTTACAATATTCCATTCATATTTAAATTTATTCTAATTTAATTAATTGAAAACAAATATTAATTAATAATAAATAAATAGGTAAGGTATTAAAAAAATTTGAATTTTTAATTTAAGTTATTTTTTTCGTATAATAAAATTTTATATTTCATTTTAAAAAGAAATACAAGTTGAATTAAATTGCTTTTTGATTGCTTTGCTCTTCAATGAGAATGAAAAAAGAATTTTTTTTTTATTTCATATACAAATATTATAGGTGAATAGAAAAGCTCTTGAGTAACGTTTTAAATGATCGTTTATTCTCTTCGTTTTATCGTCGCTTGTACGACATAAAATGTAAATTAAATTATACAGTACAGCTGTCGTTATATCACAGACTTGCGATAATTATAACTAAATATAAGTGTTAGAAAATGAAATCGAGCGCAAAACACGTCAATTGATTCTCGGGTTATCGTCATTAATTTTTACTTTATTCACACAAATAATAATTTTTTTTTTGTAATATTTTACACACAGTATACAGTATTTTGAAATTTTTTTTGTATTAATTATATGTATCTAGAAATTTTTTTTTTTACCTCTATTTTTCTTTTTCTGACACCTCGAGAAGATAAAAAGACGCGAAGATTAATATCGTATCATAAAAACTCGTAGAACCAATTAAATTCGATATTTTCGATGTAGGAACAATACAACAGTCGTTTATTTCGTAAAATCTATTTACACATTTATTGTTTATAGTTTGCACGTGTATATAACGAACTTCTCTAGGCAACCGGAAATGAAGTCCAGTGTTTTTACTTTTCCGGAAGTAACTAAAACTCGTAAATCATAAAACAAGTGAAATTCAATTTATTCAGTTGTACATTGGCGATAATTTGTCAGTTTTTTTTTTAAAGAACAAAAATTATTTTTAAAAAAAACTCATTTGAAATAATTTTTCTAATTAAAATTGGTATAGAAATCGTTCGCATATATAAAATTGTAATAGAAGAAAAAAGATTTTCAATTCCATGGTAAAAAATTTATTGATTAAAGTCAAATAGATTTTATGGACGTTTATTTTATATACTTTGGTATTTCGTTCTTTATTCAGAACTTTATTCTTCTCTTTAATTAAAAAATTGTTAATTTTTTTTTCATTTATTATAGAAATTCTTAAGATTTTTTCTGCCGTCTTGTAGTTTCTTTTCTTTAATGTTGAGATTATTAATTTGTTTCTAGTCTTTTTAAAATCAAAAGAAATTAAAGATTAAGAAAGATTTTTAAAAAATATATATTTTTTTATGAAAAATGAAAAATAATATTTTATGAAAGAAAAGTAATTTTGAGATTTTAAAGTGAAAATTAATTATTTACACATATAGAAATGATCATTTTCGATAGTGAATGTGTTAAGTAATTTAATTTAATTATTCAAGTTTCAATATTGTAATCAACGAAATTTCAAATATCCCATTTAGATAGACACAATCAGCGAGTTGAAAATTCATTCTCATTAACCGCCATTTAGTGAAATAGCTTTCATTTCGCAATGAAAAAGCTGCTTCGTTTTTCTATTTTTTGATTGTTAAATTTCCTGCTTTCATATACTATATATATATATGACATACATTCATTTTTCTATTAAGTATAAAAAAAAACAAAAAGAAATTCTTGTTGTTTTACAAAAGAGTGCTTCGCTTTTTTCTATTTGCTCATAACCAAACAGTATTAAATCTCTCTCAAATATGTTTATTTTTCAATCTAAATTTTTGCAAAGAGTTGATTATTAAAAATTAATTTAAAAAAATAATATTTCAAATTCTAATTAAAAATTGAATTTATTTTAATTAAAATTATTATTAAAGTACTTTTTCAAATTAAAAAAAAAGGTATAAATTATAATATTTAAATTATTTTAAAGAACATAATTAAAAAATTAATTCTAAAATTGAAGTAGAAAAAATTACATTAGAGAATTAAAAATTTAAATAAATAATTTCAAATGAAATAAAATTTTTATTTGAAAAAAAAGGAAAAATGCAATTAAAAAAATACGAATATTTACGTTAAATTTATTTAAAAAGGAAATAATTTTTAGTCAAATGAATTCTAATTAATATTTATCATGAGCGATGCTACTTTGACTTTGTTTGAAATTTCCGTTTTTTGAAAAAAAAAAAATTGCTGTTAGTTTATTCGTTATTACTTACTTCAAATGGCACGAATTTCATTCAAGTAATTGCTTTGATTGGTATAAACTGAAAACTCTGCGCAAACACTTGTGATTTAAAGTGGCACCCGCGGTTTTAAAGGCGCATGAAACGAACGGGATAAAATTCCTTTTATGTCCTACATTTTCTTTCTTTTGCAATCAACGTAACTAGAGAAAAAAAAGAGAAGTTTTTTTTCTCTCTCTTTAACTCAATTACTTTGTTCATTTTTTTTCGCGGATTTTTCCCCTTAATGCTAATCAATAATACCGAGCACTGGCACTCTCTCGATAGTTAAGTTATACGATAAACCAAGAAAGTAACGACGGTCGATCAAACCTTTTTTTTTTATATATAAAACTTGCTTTTGTGTTTGAATTTCCTTTTATCGTGGGAACTTTCTTATTTAATTACCTTTATTTCGAATACAAAAAAAGAGTTAGTCGATTGTGTGACAATTTTTAAAAAGTTGTGCGGGAATTTTCGCTTTTATCCGCAATGAAAAATTACACAAACTTAACAGTTAATTGAATAGTTGACAATTAATTTTTAACATTTTTTTTTTTATCGATAACAATATATTTACATAAAGAGATTTTTTATTTCGAAGTACAATACTTTTCTATTTAATGTTTCTAGTATTCTATTTGTTTTTATTTGTTTCTTAGTTTGGTTTCTATTGTTTTCTATTAATGTACATTAATTTTTGCAAATTTGTTTTGTTTACTTTAAAAAAAAAAAGTAAAAATTATAAACGAAATTTAAAAATTTGGTTCTATAACAAAAAAAGGTAATGAATTTGGTTATGTGAAATTTTACGCGCCAGAACAATTGGATAATAAGAGTAAAGAAAGGATTGAAGTAGAATATTTTGACGTTTATCCTCAGTGGTTTAAAGTGCCTTGGTAGAAATTTCAATCTGTAACGGTTGAAAAGCTTGCGAACTTTATTATCATCAAGACTTTCTTTTCTGCTCAGTTTCGGTTCTATTTTCCAATAACGAGATTGTTGCACGAAATTGTCTATAAACGAATGTTTATAAAAACAGAGAGAAAGATAATCAACTTATATAATAATATTCCCATCAACTTTATACCCATAATCTTACATTCAAGTTAGAATTTTCATTTTTTAGATTTTTAAAAGTATTTTATTGCTGATTACAAATTATTTAACATTACGAAATTGATTAAAATTTTTGATACAAAATAAAAATAGGTTTGCTCAAAAAAAGGGTACATTTAAGTCATGCGAATAAATTAATTTTTTTGGGTTTTAACACAGTTAAATTACAAAGTAGTTTCTTGACTAGTTTAGTTAAGCGATAGAATTTCCTTAAAGGGCAGGTCAAAGTTCTGATAATTTTTTTTACATAAAATCTGCTATGTAAGAAGAAGAAATTTTATGCATAAAGGGATAAATTTTGGTTTTTATAAAGTATAAAATCTCTTCTTTTATGTTGTATTTATTTTCCAATCGTGCAACAACCTCATTGATTTCGATAAGCTCTCCTGAAGTAACATTTGATAGGAGAGGGTAAACCTTGACCGTCGTTATTGATATGTAAATGGAAGCTTATACAGACTGCCTTGTACTAGTGCGGGGGTATTCAATGAAACTAGCCATTCGTTTGATTCGCTGATGTAGCGTAACATATACATATCGACATGGATTGAACCGTAATCCATACAAATATATCCCTTACTATAACGTTGGTACAAAACAGATTGCTGCAATAGTGCAGAACCTATTGTTTATATTTTTTCAAATCTATTTCGAATTCATTAAATTTACAATAATAGACTTATATCATAAATACAATCTCACTCAACTGTTTCTCATTCCTTTTTTTGCATAAATTTTTTTTGGAAATGTTTTCATGTCTTACATTAATAGAATGTTGTTTTTATCTTTCCCATGGTAAAACATAATTGTTTTACTATGAGAGAGACAATATAGTTTCAATCACATGTGATGACTAGATCATCACATTTCACTTAAAGCTAAAATCAGGTTTCTTTATTTGTTGCACGCGCCTGTTTTTTTTTATTTTATTTTTCAAAGTTTATAAACGCGAAAATGCAGGTCTTCCGGTGGCACGTACGGATCTCTTGAGCCGGAAGCCCGTGGAGGCTCTCGTTATAATTCCGTTGTGAGTGGCTCCGTTTTCTCGACAATCACGTGAAATTCTGTTTCACGGTAAAGTCTCCCATCCGGTACAACCATCGTTATCCGACTGTCCACCGGTGCACTCGATCCACTTCCCTCTTTACTGATGACGCCATTCTTTTTCGAGACAACGTCTGGAGCACTCGTGGGAACACTTATCCAACTTTTTCTATTTGTCTGACGACGCTTTCGACAGCACCAAATAATCAAACACACACTTATCAGCAATAAAATAATCACTCCAACAGCAGCCACTATAAGTATTATTAGCGAATTACTCAATGCACAATTTCTTGTTTCATAATCAGTAAATGTTATTGGCGAATTATTAGCTCCATTAATACAGAGAAATATTTCTGAACCAATTGGTTCTGATTTTGCCGATGACATTTCATCTTGTTTTGTATTTAACCTCGAATAAACATTAGTATAATTAAGAATATCACTCTTCCAATTTGATAATTGATCACAATCACACGTTTGATCAACTAAAAGATTATCAATCTCAGGTCGAAAACTACTTCTATCAAATATCAACGAACCCTCTTCAAATGTTTTTAATGTATTATTTTTAAATATCAAATCATAAAGACTACCCAATGATGTACCACGTGATCTATTTTCCATATCGGCTTTCATTTCTAAAAATGCACCCATTGCCAAATTTGCAAATGTATTATTTTTCATAATCACCGGACCCCTAACGCTAATATCAAATGCCTCACCCTCAACACTATCAAAGATACAATTTTGTATAGCAACAGTTTTTGGTTTTTTCACAATAAACGCTAAACTTCTCAATGTTTCCATTTTAACGCCATCCAACATAAAACTTTGATAAACTTCAATGTCATTCATTGTTCGACTTGGTATTATACCACGAAAACTTCCTCTAATTACATGTAATATTTGTACGTCAAATTTTTTAAATGCATGCGCTTCAATATTTTCAATATTACAATCCTCAAGTCTTATTGTATCGGTATTGAGTAAATTTGCAAATGCAAAGGAACTCATTAGACCTATTCTAACGTCCATGAACATGATCGTCTTGATGTCACCGCGAAATGTGAAACTGGACAGTAGATCGATGCTACTGTTACGAACAGTGATCTTCACGTCTGTACAACGTGGTGATAGTTCGAAGCTTTGACGCTCCAGGGTTAAATTAGCCACGTTTACCAACTCGACCAACCGCAGAGCCTCAAGGTGAATTAAACTTGAGTTTGTCAGGTACACCGAACGGCAGTTGCTCACTGAAATTAAACTCGTTCTTGGAGTCAGCCATTTTTCACTCTCTGGCGTGATAATCAGCTCCTGAAAAAAAAAGTTTTTTTTCTGTTTAGAATCGATTTTTGAAAATTTTATTATTTCTATTCTAATTTTATTTTTTCTATTCCCTTTTCTCATATTTATCTTCTCTTTTTTAATCTCATTTTAAAATTAAGACGTCAAATTTTAAGGTAGAATAAATAAATGTAATTTTTGACTTTATTTTTCGATCCAAGTCATAGTTTAAGTCATCATCTGAACTTTTTGAGGGACAGTTATTGTACCTCAATTATACCTTACTGTCCACCAAAAAGCGCAGCTCTAATACAATTTAGAATTTAGTTTGGATTTTTGTTAGTTTTGATCAAGAATAGTTTGTCTCCTTGATAGTTTGGAACCGTGATAGATTGGATCAATGTTAATTTGGATTTCAGATAATTTAAATGAAAAGTTTGGATTAAAGATAGTTTGGATCTCTGATAATTTGGATCAATGATAATTTGGATCAATGATAGTTAGGATTAATGATAGTTTAGATCACTGATAAATTGGATCTATCATAGTTTGTATCAATGATAATTTGGATCATTAATAGTTTGGATTAATGATAGGTTGGACCTTTGATAATTTGGATCTATCATAGTTTGGATCATTGGTAGTTTGGATCAATGTTATTTTGGATCTTTGATAGTTAGGATTAATGATAGTTAGGATTAATGATAGTTAGGATTAATGATAGTCAGGATTAATAATAGTCAGGATCAATTATAGTTCGAATCAATAATTGTTCCGATCGATGATAGTTACGATCAATGATAATTTGGATCAATGACAGTTTGGATTTTTGATAGTTAGGATCGATTATAGTTTGGATCGACGCTATATGAGATCTTATTGTAATTATTAGTAAAAATCTTCAAATAATTATCAAATAATTATCAAATGATTGTCAAATAATTTTAAAAAATATTGGTTTTGTAATTATTCGAAATTTGGACTGAGATTGAATAATTTCTTGCTGTTTTCGTGAAAATTTTTGAACAAAGAACGAAAACAGAAAGAAATATTGAGTTTTCTTTTGCGGATTGTGAAAATATCATTTTTCAAAAAGTTCATATATAATCTTTCGCGATATAGTTCCTGGGAAATATATATATATATATATTTATCAAAGAGAGTGTCGTTTGTTTAGACCTAGCGGCTTGATGTCCTAGATCGATAAGTCCCCAAAGGATAGAGTTGTGCTTTATCGGATTGCGGGAAGGTGTTTGAGTCAAGAAACACGATAGTCTCTTGAGAATCAGGAAATTGACGAAGAATAGTCGAACGTCATCGGGTTGACACCTTTATATATATATATATATATGTGAACTTTGACCCCAGATTACAATATTTAATATTTGATTTGAAAATGCTTTTAAAATTAATGGTGCCAAATTTTGCCTTAATTGAACAATTCTGACTACGCTAATTATTCTAAATGTGTACGTCTTTCTTTCTCTCTCTTGGATGTCGAACACGCATACGACGTCGTTAAGTTATAAAGCGGTCGAGCTTAACTTTCATTACCACCGGAAGGGCTTGTCTGTGTTATTAAGTGCGATTTAATTCTCGTACTCGCGCGTTTTACGAGACTCCCTTAAAACTTGTCTTGATCGCTCAGAATTTACGTCTATAAGGAATTTGCATGCTTGATTTTATATTATAAGAGCTTGCGAAAATTATTAGATTCGAAGGGATGATGATTAAAATTTATTTGTTCGCACATACATTTATAATGAGTGATGAGGAATTTAATTAAATTTATTGTTTTGGGAAATTATATCAATTTTTTATATATCGAAAATGATTATTACTGTTCGGCAAAAGAAATTAATTAATTAATAAATACGTAAATAAGTAAATAAATTATAAATAAAATTATTTATTCAGAATATTTTGAAAAATGATTTTGCAATAATAAAATAATAATATAAAAAAATTGTTAATTAACTTCTTTTCTTTTGAAAAATAAATTTTCGTTGGAATAATATATATATATGGGAGAAACTGTAATTTTGTTGGAAGAAAAGAATTTTTAGAATGCTTTTTTTTTGAATATGCATATAAACATTGAATTTGACTTTTATATTTTCACAATGTTTATTCATATTTAAAAAGCGTGCGGAAATTTTGTTGAATGAAATTTTAATATCGTGTATATAACGTATTCTGCATTTCAAAAAAAAAAATTCATTTTTCACATGTCATTACGGAATTTTTAATATTCGCGGATTGAATGTAATTATTTGGATTTAAAAAATTTATTTTTTTTTTTTTAAAGGAACAAAATTTAAATATTACTTTCTCGAAAATATAACAAAAAATAATATTTTATTTTTCTTGTTATACAAAAAAGTATTTTCTTTGTTACAGAAAAACATTTTATTTATTGTATAAAGTAAATATTGTTTTTAGAGTGTCGCAATTTTAAGATAAGAAAATGACACATCGAACAGCATCTGAAGTGAAATTCGCGATTTTGTGTTATATGAGAAGAATAACATTGTGTTTGGTTGAGGGATAATAATTCTCCTCTTTCTCTCTCTTTCTCTTTCTCTCTCTCTTGAGTCGAGTATATTCGACCTCCTTTAGAATCCGTTATCACGAGTAGTCTGAAGTTGGATCAGCTTCTTTGTTACGGTTTGGGTCGATTAATTAGATTATCGGTTCAAGTATGCTTGCCGCAGCGTTCCTTATATAGTAGGTGCTTGTTTGTGTCAAACAATGGCAATGTAACAGAAGAACGCGACGTGCCTTTAGCCCAATTTGTCGGGTTTAAAGTTTTAAGCACTTTCTATTTATATGTGAATGCCTTTTATTAAAACCAGACTAAATTTTATCAGGGTTTTTGAGTTTCTAGTATTCTAATAATAATAATAATAACAATAATATTAATTCTAATAATATGCCTAAAATAAAATACAAAAAAAAAAAATATTTCTCTGATAGGTGAACTATTTTTGGAGAAGTACTTTTTTACTGTTTGCCAATAATTTTCGAAAAATTGTGCCAAATTTACTAAAAAAAAAAAAAAATTTGTCGACTTAGAAATAACTTTCTTGAACTATAAAAAGAAATAGTAAAAAAATAAATTCCTTTTATTATCATATATCTCTTGTAGACATTCAGTAGAGTTCTATCATTTTGTTATAACAGTCGTTCACGATTCTTTACAATTTTTTCGTGAAATGCTCTCGTTATTTGGCTGTTCTTTTTTTTTTTTTTTGTTCATGAAAAAGTACACTCGCATTTACTATTTGTGGAAATTCTGCCAACTCTCATTTGTGTGAGCCTAAAATAAAAAAAAAAAAAAAAAAGAGCACACAATGATCGATAGCATAGTGCGCGACCAAGAGACTCTTGTCCTTCTCTCTCTTTCAAATATCGCCTCTTCATCAAAATGTCGAGTTATAATAGTGATGAAGTTGCGCGTGTGGTGAAGGGCTTTTCCAGCTGCTCGACATGAAAATGAAAACAACGATATATGCAAAGAGGGATGAAGAAGAAAAAAGGAAAAAAAAAAAAAAAAACGTTTCCATCGGCCGGTTTTTTAATATTAGCTATACTGGATATTATAGCCGCGCGCGCGCCACGTGACGAGTTCAATATTTGCCTTCGTTTATTTTCCGCGCGCACTTTTATGACTTTATATTGTTGAAAATGAGAATTGGACCAGGGGTCCAAATTAAACGTTTCGAAATTGGTGAAAGGGGTGAAAGGGGGGGGTTGGAACTTCCCAAAGAAGCGAAAGCCCCATTACCGGGAACGAGAGCACTTTTACGATCTATAAAGGATTTATGCGAAACAATTTGCCCCACGGGGACGATTCGTTTGCCGACGAAGAGAGAAAAAGAGAGAGAGAAAAAAAAGAGAAGGAGAGAGAAGGAAAGAGAGAGAGAGAGAGAGAGAGAGAGAAAGAGAGACATTGAAATAAAGAGAAAAGTAGAAGAAAGAAAGACTGTACACAGGGGCGCGGCCATTATTGCCACTGGCACTATTCATTTCCGGATTTTAATTCGAAAGTACGAAGAACTGATTGGCTATAGCTCGCGGAACGACGAATCGCAACCCCTTTGTTAAAAGCCTCTCTCGTTTTTATTTTTTCGTTCGTTCAAAAGCCAACGCTCAATTTTCTTTGCTTATACAATTCATTCTCTATTCAGGTAGCTGACGATTATCGTTTTTTTCTTTTTTTTTTAATAATTCAAGCTGTTTTTCCTCAAAAAAGAAAACATCAAAATTCTTTTCATTTCTGATACAAAATTCTAAAATTTCTTTATTCTCGAATCAATTTTCATTCATTTTTTAATTTCTTTTTCTACCACACTGGAAAAATTGTATTGAATCAAGAAAATATTTTTTTGATATCGAGAAACCCGTGTAGAAATTTTGCCAGGGCCCAGATCGGGGCTGGATCAGGTTGCCCTATTAGGAAATTAAACGCCGCGCCTGATGTAGCCCTAATTAGGAAATCCACATTTTCTGGTACCCCTGATCAGCGTTTCATTCCCTACTAGGGTCCTGATAGGGCAATTTTTACTAGTTTCAATTATAAATTTTCTTGAATTAAGAAAATTGCAAATTAAATTATTTTTTTGAATCAATAATAATTTTTTTTTCAGTGGCCGAAAAACTACTATGAAATACAAAAAACTAATTTTATTTAAAAATTCACAAAAAATTTTTTTTCTAATATCAAAAATAAAAATTTATTCAATTGATGAATTTTGAAAGATGAAAGAAACAATATTCTGATATTTAAATTTTGCTGAAGTTTTCTGAAAAAAAAAAAAATTTTTACTTCTTGACGTTGCATTTTGAGATATTCATGCAATAAATTGCTTTTAACTTGGCAAGTTTTCTTTAAAGGAGAAAGAGGGGGGGGAGGGAATTTTCTATACTTTTTGTTGTACTTTTCTTCTTCTCTTGGCGGAAAAAGCTCTCTCTCTCTCTGTACCATTTCATTCCCCATGGGTCATTTGAAGAAAAAGAGTAGACAAAGTATTTCCACTTTCGAGAAAAAGACAAAAAAAAAAAAAAAAAAAATAGGAAAAAAATGGAAAAACGTCCAGTCGATGAATCCTAAGTCACACGACGAGTTCTTGCACAGGGCTATGCGACAAATTGTCTGAGCGTGCAGTTCGCGAAACATGAACGAAAGAATAGGGAAGAATTTATGCTGAAAATCTTCATGTCGCAGTTTATAGTCATTTGTCTTTTTTCTTCTCTTTCTTTATGTCATATATATATGTGCAGATGAAAAATTCTCAAAACGGAAAATTTATTTGTTAACGGAAAAAAAAGTCGATTTAGACAAAATTTTTGTTTTTTGGGGAAAAATTTTTAATTTTATTTTTTTATTTAAAAAATAGTTTGTTTTTCGAATGGGTTTTTTGTTTATATAATTAAAGAGAGGTGGAATGAATGTCATTAATCTGACGAAATCGAGACATCCGATCCATGAATTTATCCGACGTCCGATCTAGAGCACTTCCGTTATGCAAAATAGGCGCAAATAAGGTTCTATTCTTAAATTATATGTTGGAGTGTCGCGCATATGGCGATTTCGACTCTTTTTTATTTCTGCTCTTTGCAAAATTACTTTATATAACGTTTTTCACATATTTTTCTTAGAAATGTAAAATTAATTTTGAGAAGCTAATTTTTATTGCACAGAGCTATTAATAAATGTGTCTTTGTAAATTTTACAATACTAAATTTTTTTTGATAAATTTTTAACCGAAAATTACGAAAACCCTATCCAATAAATAATAATAATAATAATAATAATAATAACAACAAAAATAGAGATAATGATAAAAAAAATAATAATTATTATAATTACTATTATTTATAAATAATTATTTTGTATTTATTTATAATTATTATAATTTTAATAATAATATTAATAATAATAATTATAATAAAAATAGCAGTAAATATTCAATAAAATAAAATTGATATTACAAATTAAGTAATTTGAAAAAAGGATTTACTTGCCGAAAATAAATATAATGTTAAAAATAGTCTTACTTTTCTATATATATGGCATTTGTCGAGCTAAAAAATAGGAATAAAATCTCGTGGGACCAGTTTCTTGTCTCGCGCGGTCATTTCGTCACAGACTCAATTTTTATGAACCGAGTTTATTGTTCAGCTTGCTTATTCTATATGAATCCCAGGGCATTATGTGTTTTACGCACGAATTATATTCGTGTTTTGAATCTTTTATTTTATTGAAAAAAAAAAAAAATTCTTTGTCTTTTACACGTAACTAGAATTATAGAAAAAATTTATTTTTTTGCAAAAATTTTATTTTATATTTATATAAAAAAATATGGATTAAAATACGGTGAATAATTTTTACTTAAAATAATGGTATTTCCGCGCAGTATTACTATATATATTTATATAATTGGGTCAGTGAATAAAATACTAAAAAAGCAAAAAAATAGAAAAAAAATGAATAGAACTTTTGTGTTGAATATGGAAAATTCATAGTCTCTTTTTTAATATATTAATTTTTATACTCTTTTTAGTTATTTTTTTAATTCTTCTTTTAGCTATTTAAAAAATTTTTAAAAAACTTTTTTTGTCTATTTTAATATAGATATGGATTTAAATCCATACTTGTGGCTTATTTAGTATTCATATACATATAATCTTATCTGTTATCATGTAAAATGAAACCATTATTATAATTTATTATTGTCATTAATCGAATTTTATTCTCGGATTCTCGTTTTCCGTTTATTGAAACGTATTCGTTGCAAAATTTCTCTTACTCTCTCTTTCTCTCTCTCTCCCTTCGTAATACACACAATGGCAAGTTGAAAATATCCATTGGAATTGTTACAACTCTTTTGAGCTTTTGTATTCCTATAAAAGCTCATTTAATTGATTATTTGCATTGAATTATAAATGAACATTTGATCCCTATTATACAAAATCCACGCGAACGGACAAAAAAATCCAATCTCTATATCATTATTAGTGACTGTGAAAACAAATATTTAATTAATATTACATTTCGATTAAAAAATTCTATCTTTTTTTTATCAGTGTGTAAATGTTTATTTTTTGATTTTTTTGATTATTTTTATTAATTTTTATTATATATTATTATTATTATTATTATTTTGCGGTTCATATGAGAAAAATATTGAATTGATAAAAACAAGATATGTGATAAAAAAAAAAAGATCAGAATTTAATGAAAAACGTTATAACATTCCATGTTATCTTGGGAAAATAGTTGAATATAGTTTGAAAACTGGTTTTCTTAATTTTGTTCTCTTGAACGTGTTCCGCGAGTAGGTTTGATGTCACTTTATATCGAGACGGGTTATACGCAGCTGGGTTGTATTTTCTTCATCGCACATCAAGTTTTATAAAACAAGAATAAGTATTTATTATTATTGAAACTTCTTCTTTTTTTTATATAAATATATTGAAGTAAAAAAGAAATATATATATAAGTTTCATGTGATTTATGAGCATAATAAAAGCTCTTGTCATTTATTGAGTAATTTCAATTGATTTTTATATTTGAAGTACAATTTTTTTTTGTTCTTCACTCATTTTATATTTATAAATGTGAGTCTTGATTAAGTCGTAAAATAAAAAAAAAAAAAACTGAGATTTTGGAGTGAAAAATCGCTTTCAATAGTTTGCCAATATTTTTTATATTCTCTTTATTAAGACAAATTGATTTAATTTTATTGTTTTCATTTATTTTAATTCAAAAATTTTGCAAAAAAAAGCAATAATTACGTTATTATTGGGATTCGATTTTTATTTAATATTAAATGTTTTTATTATTATTATTACTATAAAACACGGAAAAATTCTTTTTTACCTGAAACAGCGAAAGTTTTCGCTATTCTAGAGAAACATATCGTTGTTCCAGATAAAGTTTTTTTCCCGTGTATTATTATAATTATTTTTATTATTATAATTAGTGTAGTAGTAGTATTTTTATTATTATTTTTTATTAATATGTTTTTTTTAAATTTTTGCGAAAATTTTATTTCGTTTTATTTTGTTTTGTGACTGAATGATAAAAGTTTATTTAAATAAAAAAGAGGTGTAATATTTCTCTTTGATTCTTATATCTATATCCATTTTCAATTTTCATCGAGATAGATACTTTTCTAAGTTGGAATTTTGTGTGAGTGCTATATATTTTATAGTGGAATATTTTATACGGTCACGTGTCTGTGATTCGTCAAGTGAACTGCAATTTTTCGAAAAGAGAGGGAGATTGACCTACCCTAATAAATTTCACGATACGTCACCTTATACGTATATATATATATATATATATATATATATATATATATATATATATATATGTACCTTTACCCTGTCGACTATACCGATTGGCGTAAACACGCTCTAATTTATGACGGTCGAGGAAAAAACACCCCTCTTATAACCCGAGAGTGTTATTTTAACGATTTGAAACGAAACTACCCCAACGAGACTCGTATAAGAAAATAAAAGTATTTTGATCTTTTTTTTTTCTTTTTATTTGCAATAATCTCATTTTCGATCTTCTTTTTATTTCTTGTCAAATGGTTCGATATTAGAGGGAAAATGATGATGGAACGTTTTTGAAAAAAAAAATTTTAATTGGAGGTATTTCAATTTTAAAATGAAAATATTTTTTTGAATATTATTTTTATAAATATTTTATGAAATATAAAATAATATTTTATTGAAAATAAATATTAAATTGAACATTAAATTTAATATTAAATTAACTATTAATATTAAATTAGATATTGATTTTTAGAAAAAAATAAAATTATTTTCGAAAAATTTTGGCTTAAACATTTAAACATAAATTAAATATTAATAAATATTAATAGATGACGAATGTAAAACATATTTTCAGTATTTTTTTATTTACTATCAACTTGTATTTTATTATCATAAATTTATTCTCATTTATCACACATGATAATTAGTAACAATTCTTGTATTTAATTTCCGATATATACAACTGTTATATATCAATTAAGAAAATAACAGATGGAAAAATTATACATTAAATCTTGACATTGAATTTATATAATCTATTTTTTTCTAGTTTATAAATAAATCTCGAAGAATGTAAAAGAGAACAATAAATTTTAAATTCGCTACTTAATTCAAAATTAAATTTTAATTTAATTTAATTTAAATTTTAATCGCGTTTTTTTATTTATTTTTTTTTTAAATTAAAACACGTATAAAAAAATACTTAAATATTTGATAAATAAATATATAATAGATTGAGTAAATATCGATCACGCGGTTAAAATATTGAGTAAATAACTATTCTGGATAAAATTTGAGGGGGATTAGAAAAATAAATAATAAAATGACGCGGTTAACCTGGAATAGAGAGAGCGACGACGGAAATGCATCGGTAATTGAAAAAAGGGAAATCACTTTAGTAGAAGGGAATAAAACTGACCAATCTGTCGAATAAGGCCTTTTCGTAGTTTTTTTTTTATTTTTTTTTATGAACCCGCAGTGTGACTGGTATATGTATGCTATATAGAAAAGAGTAAAATTGCGAGTGTTCCGTTCTACTCCCGCGGGAATTTTTCCCGAATCGAAAAACTGAATTGGAGCACTGGGTTAGGGATTCGAACAGACATTTCACTTTGTAATATATGGTGTTTCAAAAATAATACTAGCGTTTTATTATTTTATATTCGAACAAACTTATTACGTGAAAATACAAAAATTAATTTTTTACAATTATTTTAATTTTTAAAATTTAATTTTTTATATTATAGTAATTTTTATATTGGAATAATTTTATATTGTAATTGATTTTAATAATATATGATAATTTTTACATTATAATAATTCTTTTATTAAAATTATTGTATCGTAAAAATTCGAGAAAATTGTTATATTTATAATTTTTATATTGCAATAATTTTAATAATGTAGCGGATTGTATATTGTAATCATTTTTATATTATAATTTTTATATTGCAATAATTTTAATAATGTAGCGGATTGTATATTGTAATCATTTTTATATTATAATTGTTATATTATAAAAACATTTGCCCCATTTAATAATTTAATTTTTAATGGCAAATTTTATAATTTACATATTAATATTTCATTTTATCAAAAATATAACAAACTTTTAATAATTTGGACCACTAATTGTTAATGAATTAAAATATATATATATTTTTTGCCGACAAATCCTCGTAGGATTTACTTTAACTGTTTTCAACTGTTTGTAAATGAATTAATTTAAGCTCCGGGTAGCAGAAGTAACTAACGTAAAATTGATACAGATGAAGAATTTCAGAGCAAGTGAAACTATGCTGAAATTAAATTAAACATTTGCTGTCGGCAGATTTAATTATAATTGTCATTAGTATAATTGTTTATAAATAATTTGTACCTTAGTGAAATTTGAAAAAAAAATTTTTTTACCTAAAAATTAAAGCAGAATGTGATACTTTAGGTAATGTTTTTTTATTCCTCTATTTTTCTAAATATTTCTTTTGTAAAGAACGGAAATAGAGTAGACATAGAGGGTGGATTTTATTTCAAAAAACCGGTTTCTTGTAAATAAGGATTCAGGGGAGCCCTCAGGATAAATTATAATAGTCCTCTTGGATGCTTTTTTTTTTTTTGATAAATCTTACCTTGCCCTCGTCCTTACAATCGCAGGTTACTCGGCCGTGATCATCGCAGGTACATGGCGGTGGTGCGTCACACCTGTTGGTTGGAATGGTCATTGCGCCCTTTGGGAAACTGGTACAAAATAGTCCGAGGATTGCACTCCCCAGCACCAGTCCCGTTGCTCCCATTTTCTCCACTTAACAACTTAACGTTTTCTTTTTCCCACCCCTACTATCACCCTTTTACTTTCAAAGACCCACATTTGTCAACAAAAACCAATTCTCTTCTGTGGTTTTGGGGCAAAAAAAAAAAAGAGGGAAAATTAAAACAAAAAAAAAAGAAATTAAAATGAAAATCAAGGACAAACACTTGTCACATTCACAAACTCATTGTTCCTCGTGTAAATGAGTTTCACTTTGACAACGAATCTCTTTTCTCTCTTATTCCGGTCCATAGTGTGTAATTTATCGTTTTTTTCGACTTTTTCTTTTCATCAAAGAGATTCACATTCAATCCAAAGTGCTTCTTTTGATGATGAAAATGAATCCGATCCTCCAATCATTGTCAAAAAAATTCTCTGCTTCGTTCTGTAAGAAAAATATTCGTTTTAAAAAATGGTAAACATAAATTTTGATTTCTATTCCAAAAAAAGAAAAATATAATTTTAAGCTCAAAAATGAACTGAAACTGAATTTCTATTTTAAAGCAGAATTTTATTTTATTAACGAGAAGAATATTTTCTTTATGTTCGTGTTTCATTTCGATTTGTATACCATAAGCTATATAAGAGTGTTTTTGTTCTCCTTTTTTTTTCTCAGCAACATGCGCGGCCTCAATTGCGTAACCACTTTGATAACTGGTAATAATCTCATTACTTTAGCAAGGACATTAGTAAGTAATATACTATTCATCATGTTTTTTTTTCTAAACAGAAAAGTGATTCAGATTATTGATTCGAAAAAGAATAATATGACTGTAATTTTTTTGTTTTCGAGTAAAATTTCCGCATCGTTCGGCAAAGGAATACAAGATTCGAAACTTGAGGATTCAGCATTAAGGTTTTTCTAACCGCGATAAATTGTCTTTAGCTGGCCTAGAAACTTGGCAGAAAATTTATGTCTTACCTCCACTCGTTAACTATCCAGGGATATCATGAATGTTTTAATTTTGCATAGACTTCTTCAAACTCTCGCATAGAGTGCACTTCAACAGAAGGAATATTTAATATTTCAATATACTATTGATTAGAAATTTATTAATATTCGAATACTTTTGTTTATTTTTTGTTTCCTTTTTTGATATTCGCTTTTTCTCGTCTTTGGAATCTATTTTTGAAAAAAAATTAATTACTTTGGGATTTAAAAGAGATTACCCGCGAGCTGTTTAGTTTTTGAAGTCATTCTGCAACTGTGAGCAGAACTTTTATTTCCACATGAATTGCATTCACGGTACACCACGTGATTGACGTATATGTACGAACTATATATATATGCATATGCAAAAGTGTAAACGAAAAGCCAGTGTGTTAAAAACACGCCCGTTTCACTATATGACACTTTAACCAGGTGCGTTTGAGTGCAGGTGATGTAAGATATTTAAATGAAGTTTATTTAACCACGTACCCAACGTCATATAACTTTTTTTTTCCCATTCGAATCTCGAAAAAGATTGTCAAACTCAACCACAAATTTTTTCCCATTCTTTCTCGAGAAGATCGAATCTTATTTTCTTTGCAAATTTTTCCCAAAGGGTAAACAATTTTTACTCCTCGTTATTTGACAAATAAAATAAAAAAAAAGTAATTTTTCCAATTAATTCGATTTAAATTTGTCTCTAATCAGACAGGAAAAGTTTTTGCGGGTTTTCCCTCTTTTTTTTTCTTTTTCCTAGTTCGCGGATTAAATGGCGATCGACCCCAATAAGTGTCGGAACAACGCGTTAAGCCTTGGTGTTTAAATGGATAGAATAAGGGGTCGGTTTCTCCTGCGAGGCCGGATATCAAAGTTCACACACACATACATATATACATACACAGACAGTTCGAACTTTGGACTTCCTAATTATTGAAATTTCTCACTTCTCTCGAAACTTGATTGTACCTTCCCCCGCATCTCTATATTACGAATTCGCATAATGGCCTGTACGCGGTGATCGCCAGACGCGTCTGTTCCGCCCATAATAATTTCTCGCGCATTAGCATAGGATTCTCAAGGGGAAATCACGAATTACACCATATCTTCTATTTTCCGTATATATTATATATATACATAGAAACTTGAACTGCTTCTAAATAGTATAGAGAAAATTATATCTTATTATTTTCGGTATTAATTGAATTGAAATTAATTGTTTGAATATAATTTAATAATTAATTTAGTTATTTTTATTATATACGTGAATTCAAATTCCGTTTTGTAAGTAATTTGGCGCTAAATTATTAGAAAAAATTCCACTGAAAGTGACCCAGGAATTTTTAAGGCAATTGCATAGAAATTTCACCAAGTTTCCAGGGAATTTCCATGGAATTTCCATTTCCAAGATTACATGGACTTTTCATATAAGTATTCCATGAAAATTTACTTAGAAGTTACTTCGGAAGTTGATGGAATGTCCATGAAATTCCATGTAAACTTAATGGAAATTCCATGGAAATTGGATAAGTTTATGGAAAATATATCAAAAAAAAATTTTGTGGCAAATTTTGTAAAGTCTGTGAAAATTTAATAGAAATTCCATAGAATTGTATAATGGAATTTCTATAGCAAGTCTAAAAATTTACTGGAATCTCCTTGGAAAATTTATCGAAAATCCGTGGAAAAATTTGATTTAATTTCTTTGGAAAAACGTTGGAAAATCCATGGAAGTTTTATGGAAATTGAATAAAAAAATTACTGGAATTCCCTTGGGAAATTTATTGAAAGAATTGAATTTATTTCGAAAATTAATGAAAAGACCATGCAAATTTAATGGAAATTCCAAGAAAATTTATGGAAAGTCCATGAAAATTTACTGGAAATTCCTTGGAATATTTGTGGAAAGTCCGTTGGAAAAAAATTGAATTTCTTTCGAAAATTAATGAAAAGACCATGCAAATTTAATGGAATTTCCATGGAAATTCCAAGAAAATTTATGGAAACTCCATGAATATTTGATTTTAATTTCTCTGGAAAAATGATGGAAAGTTCATAAAAATTTGATGGAACATCTATGGAAAGTCTATGGAAAATATGAAAGTTACTGGGATTTCCTTGGAAAATTAATTAAAAATCCGTTGAAATTTGCTTTGGAAAATTTGATGAAAAATCCATTGAATATTGATGAATATTCAATGGATTTTTAATACAAAGTCAAAATAAATTTAATTTCTTTGGAAAATTGATGGAAATTGCATGAAAATTTGGTTGAATTTCTCAGTAAAAACAATGGAAAGCCCATAGAAATTTAATAGAATTTCGAGGAAAGTGAATAAAAATTCATTGAAAAATGTATGGGAATTCCATGAAAATTTGATAAAAATTCTATGTAAACTTAATGGAAAGTCTATGAATATATTTGATGGAATTTTTATGGAAAGTCTAAGGAAATTTGGCTTGTTTATGGAAAATCCATGAAAATTTCATGGAAAGTCTATGAAAATTCGATGGAAATTTGATAGAATTTCTATGGAAAGTCAATCAAAATCTTCTTAAATTTTTTTTTGGAAAATTAATGGAAAGTCCATAGAAATTTTATGAACATTTCATGTAAACTTGATCGAAAATCAATAGAAAAATTTGATGGAATATTTGTGGAAAGTTTAAGGAAATTCGACAAGTTTATGGAAAATTTATATAGAGATTTGATAGAAAGTATATATATATATAAAGTCTATGAAAATTTAATGGAAAATATGATATAATTTTTGTGGAAATTCAATGGAAATTAATTGGAATTTTCATGAAAAATTGATGTTAAAGTCCATGGAAATTAACTTGAATTTTCGTGGAAAATTGATGGAAAATGAAAATGAACTGGAATATACGCATGGAAAATTGATGGAAATTCCATGGAAATGAGGGAATTTCTACGAAATTTCCAAAAAGGAATTTTCTTGTAAATTCCTGTGGTCACTTTCGGTGGAATCTTTTTTTGGAAAATGAAATCGAAGTAAACGGAAATACTCAATTTCTCTCTTATAAGAGGAAGAACGCAATGTAAAATGTATTTTTAATTGAGTGCGTGGAAATTTTGGTTCATCGTAAAAATGACAAATTTCGCGTGACGTAAAATGAATCGTCGAATACGAAACTCCCCCCCCCCTCTCACACTCTCGGGGATGTGTGGAGGGGGATTTTTAGTAGCGTCGTAAAGTGTTTTCCATAAAGTTATGGCTTAGGAACAATGTCTCCATTCTCCTGCTTTTCATTATCCGGCTTCCTTCTTCAACTCTCCCGCGACGACAGAATGAAATTCTCTCGAGGGCGTGCAAAGTTTTACGAGCCTCGTACCTTGATTAACTTAACGAGCTCTCTCTCTCTCTTACTCTCTTACTCTCTTACTCTCTTCACGTCCAAGCCTCGAGCGCCGGGTCGAATCGCGAGGATTATCGCCCCGAATCTCGTTTAATCCAAACCCTGCCCTGTAATTGTTGCTGAATATTAAATATATAGTGATATATAAAAATATCTTTCAAGTTACTATAAAATATGTGTCATCTTATCTTTTTGACGTTTAATTATTAGGCTTTATGAAAACTTAATTTTTTTTTGCCCTAACAAAATTTAATTTTTATATAAAAAATAATACATATATTTATATATATAAAAAAAAAAGTTGAATATAATAGTCGACTTAATGATTACGTAAGGAAAGAAAAACAAAAGTTAGAACTTTCGCTATAGCGGTTTAAAATGAAACTTTGTTCTTAAATGAACTTTCATATTTGACATTTTGACAAATTATAACTCGTCATATTAAAGTTATTTTAGTAATTTATTTTTAAACTTTATTTAAATAATTAAATAAAATAATAAATAATAATAATTATAATAATAAATTATTTTAAAAACTATCGATTATAAATGATATAATTGTAATGAACTATTTATTGATTAGGTTCATTATTATTCATAGTAGAGGTCTGAATTAATTAATGTTACCAAAATTAAACGTCGACTAATTTGTATATATAGGTCTCTGTTAAGGTAAACCGTAAATGACTCTTTGTACTCCCATTATTTGTCGGTTGGAATTTGCTTCAACTATTACATAATTAAAACGAATTGTAAATGCCAGGAAAGCGTGTACGTGTATATATATACATATGTGGTTTAGAATAATTAACCGGAAAAAAAAAATTTGAAAAGAAAAACAGGTTTTAAAAAACAACTAAAGAATACTCATTTAAACTTTTTTCATGTTTCTTTTTTTTTTATTTTCTCTCGTGAAAAATTTTTTTCCCAAGTATTTTTCAAACTGTCATTCCATATTGACGGGAAATTGTTTCATTTAAAATTACTCTCTTTTTTTTTAATGTTTTTCTTTTTCGAAAAAAAGGGCAAAGGTGCGTCTATAAAAAAAAGAGAGAAAAAAAATGAGAGAGAAATTATACAGATGTAGAGTACACAAATTATTTCACGTTTAGTTAACTTTCCTCTCGGCCGGTCTGTTTCCTTGATTAAACATTCCTCACCGAGTGATTTATGCCTCGTTAACGGATATCCATAAATACTCGAATTCCAAACCTTTGGCTTTACGATAATTGCGCTGATTTCGTCCTGCTTGTTTAAGGATACTATGTACGTTCCAAATATATATATATTTAGTGCAACATCATTTATGTAAACAAATTTTTTTTTAAATTTCGATTTATTTCTATAATATTAATTTTCTCCATTAATGTCAATTGAAATATGACTTTTGCGGATCGAAATATTTTTTTTTAAACGAGAAAAAAATTCTCAATTTTTTTTATAAAGAAAAATATTTTTTAATTTATTATATAAAATATTAATTTTCTTAATTTAGATGAAAATAATAATTTTTTTCAATGGGAAAAAAAATTCTATTCTTTTCTATTTTCTTTTAAGAAAAAAATTCTTTTCTGATTTTTCGTAAAGAAAAATATTTATTACAAAATATATGCTAATTTTTTTTTTTACGAATCTATAAAAATTTTTTTTGAAACATTTATCAAAAAGTCAATTGTAACGCTGTGCGTCATGTCTTGTTAATAAATCTCTTTTTTTTCGCTCTCGCCTTGGCTTAATACTTTTGGGAATATAGGCAAAGTGTGAAAGCATTACCTGTCACTATGCTCTCGAGTAAATTTCAAATTAATGGAATTTAAAATCAAACCCTAGTCGGATTTATTTTATATATATATATGTAGTTTCTATACGGATCGATATAGAAAAGAGGAGGGGGGGAAAGCTTTGATAATACGTTATCGGGCGTATTTTCAATCACCCAATTCCCCATGCGAATGACCTACATTTCGTGAGATGTCATTGGTTTACACGCGTGTAAAATTTATCTATGTTTTTTTTTTCAAGGCTACTTTGTCGATTCTTTTTTTTTCTCTCTCTTTATTTTTTATCTCTTTTTTATTTCTTTTTTCTTAAGTACATTGGTCATATACATTTTTTTCATGTTATCACACACACACACTTTTTTTTATCATTCTGTAAATTTTTTTCTTCTTTTTCTTTTGTATATAAGGTAAGCCCTGGGCTTTCAAGGTATTTGAATTTTCTTCTACAGTTTCTCTAACATTTGAAAAGATAACGTGTGACGTGAAGATGCCTCGTGGCCCATTTTCTCTCTATCAACCATATATTCTCTATATACTTTCGCCAAAGTTGCTAAAACTTTTAACACATGGTTACTTAAGATATCGCATCTGCAATTTTCACCATCTCTCTCTCTCTCGCTCTCAGAATCCCGTCACAAAGTCGATGAATAATTTTCCTTCACTGGAAGCAATTAGAATATTTGCTGAATCTTTGCGTGTGTTTAGGGGAAAAATCAACATTATAAATGACGAAAATTGAAAATATTTGTTTAATATTTAACTTTGGTAAATATTTCGATAAATATTTATCTTTAACATTTTATGATTTTTATAAAATAATAAAATTTTGAAATTTAATTTAAATTTATTGTTTGTAAATTAAATTTTAATTTTTTTATTTTTAAATTAAAATTTCTTTTTTTAAATTCAATTTAAAATTATTTTTTTAAATTAAATTTTAATTTGTGTTTTTAAATTTAATGTTTATTTCTATTTTATTGGAATTTTTAATAATTTATTTTTATTAATAATAATTTATTTTTAATAATAATTTATTTTCATTATATACCTTTATTTCCATAAACTACATTTGGAATTTTTAATAATATTAAATAGAATAATAATTGATATGATAATTAATCGGATTTGTTGGGGAGGAAAATTTAGCTCTGAGGAAAAATTTCTTATTTCTATCTTGAGTAAAATCTTCCATGTTATATAGTTAATTTGGAAAATTCGGAAATCAACTACTTGAAAATAAATTGATCAATTAGTCAATAACAGTATTGCAGAATTTCCGATAATGTCAAAAGCAGAATCTTGTAAAGATGAGAGTAAATTAAAAAGTCATTCAATTTTACTATGTACATCAGTTGAAAATATGTTCAATATTATATTGACTAATGGGATTAATTTTTTTTTAATATTTTTTCATGAATTCAAATTTTAATGTACAATATTATTTCAAATTCAGAGTAGAAAGTTAAATATTATTTAAAGTACGAAATTAATTTCAAATTCAATTAAATAATAATAATTTCAAAAAATAATAATGACAAAATAATAACAAAGTCTTAAAAAATAATAACAGAAATAAATAACAAATAATAATAATAATAATTTATTGAAAAAAATAATAGTAACAGAATAATAATAATAATAATAATTTATTGAAAAAAATAATAGTAACAAAATAATAATAATAATAATAGTAATGAAAGCAATTGTAATGATTATAATAATTAGAACAATAAATAATATGGTAGTAATTTTGTTTATTGTTTAAAAATAACAATTTATATTACTAGTTTTTTTGGGGAAAATTTTATAATTATATGAATTTTGTTAATGTTTATTAAATTTATTATTTAAATCATTTGGTATTTATCTTGAATTCTATTATTTATTGTATTAATTCACAACTTTTGTTGACTCCAATATTGAGAAAAGATAATCAAGAGCTTATTAATTTATTTCTGATGTTGCTTAACAGTAAATTAATTTTGTATTGATAAATTCTAATTTCAGAACACTGAAATTGAAAATAGATTTCATCTTTTATTATATCATACTATTATGTTTATTAATTATTATGATTATTTATCCATTACTATATTTTATTGTCATTTTTTTATTATCACTAATTTTATTATTATTATTATTATTATTATTATTATTATTATGTTTATTAACTATTATAATTATTTATCCATTATTATATTTATTATTGTCATTATTTTTCTTAATATCACTATTTTTGTTATTGTCACTATTTTTTATTATTATTACTATTATCATGTTTATTAACAATTATGAAATATTTCATTAATCATAATTTCCGAATATTCTTCGCAATAAATTTTTCGTCTTGGTTTTCCTTTACTCTCAGTGATTGCACTTTTTTTTTGCATTTTCAATATCGCAGAATTTTATTTTTAAATTCGTACGATAGCAAAGTTCATCTTTCTATCTTCTTTTTGAAATTCGCAATTTATATCATATTTCATCATTTTAGTTATTTTATTTCTTCAATTTTTGTAATTATTTTATTTCTCGAATTTTTGTATTTATTTTATTTCTTGAATTATTTGTAATCATTTTTTTTCTCTCGTTTTTTTTGTATTTATTTTATTTCTTGAATTTTTGTAATGTATTTAATTTCTTCAATAATTCTCAATGAATATTTTATCTCACTTTTTTTGAAAAAAAAAAAAAAAAAAATTGCTTTCAACTAAGTGTCGGTGTATTTGCGCAAAAAAAAGGAATCTCTTTGTGAATAATGTCTAAAGTTAGAACCAATAAAAATTCTAGGCTACTCCTCTTGTTAGTTTCGTTATTTGTGGTTAGATGTATCAGCAAAGGCTAGATGCGGGGAAAAATTCCACTCTGTACGCGATAACATTACATAAGGCTGTGTAAATGTCAGTTTGCGGTAAGAAACGTGCAAGATCGCGTCGACTATTTTATTATATATATATATATAAATACAAATTTCCAACGCATGACAGAGCGCATTAAAAATATATATATATTTATATTGAAAATAATTTTTTTATTACCGTCGTCATTAAAAATCATTTTTTAAAATTATTAAACTCGGTCTCGATTTATTTTTTATCAATTTTATAATCCGCGGTGATAAACTCTTCACATTAATTTTATTTCTTGAGCCTTTCATATATACAAACTATCTTTCATCACAATCGTTTATATATTTTTTATCTGCCAGAGAAAATGAAAAAAAAGATCACTAATGCCAATATTTAATTTCGTTATAATTATAATAATTATATATTGAATTCCATTTGCAAAATAGCAATTATATATATTTCCTGATTGGCAATATACCTAATTAAAAATCAAGTCCAGGTGTCGCATTGCAGGAAAAATTAATTGCACGACATTCGTGCTTGTGATTAATTTTCCCCGAGGCAAAATGCACTCTCGGTGGTCACAATCTGCACGTACCACTTGAATAACTGATGACCAGGAATGTTTCATTGCACTTAATTATCATTGTTCCTTGATGAGTTTTGCATTTTCAAAAAAGGTTATATTTTATTATTTAGTAGTTGGGTTTATTTAGGTTGTATTTCAAAAAATGGTTTTAAATTTTTCAGTTGGTATAAATATGAATGAAACTTGTTGTCACGTGCAACACAATGAATAAACAATGTTTTTTCGTTCCTTGAAAGAATTTATATTTCTTTTTTTTTTTTAATATATGAAGCGCGACCTCGACGGCGCGCAAACAGCGACTGGTTGCCTTTCGAATTCCCGTCAGGTTCGCACCTCTACGACGACGACGACCCTCACCGTCGGCATTTCGCTCTCCCCCCCTCTCCTCTTTATTCCTCCTCTCCCGCAAAACGTCGCACGCACTCTCCCTCTCTCTCTCTCTCTTTCGGCTTTTCCACCCTCTCTTTCTCTTTGTTTTTTGTACCAATCTTCCTGCTTCAGCCCCACCAACTCTTTGGCTTCTTCCATTCTCTTCTGTACGTTCGGTACTCTAGGTCGTAACCGCCAAGTTCTTATCAGTCGCACGCGATAAGGCGCGACAGATAAAGCCCTTAAATCACGACTCTCCGCCTCGTGATCGCGATTCGGCAAGGGATCGTTTTGATCTCTGATTTTCACCCCCCTTCTCATCTCCTTTTTTTCTCTTCTCTCTCTCTTTTTTTTGCCCCTTTTCTGTCTTCGGGATGCTGAGGATCCATTCAGCTTTGAAATGTCAAGCTAATCTCCAAGGAATACCTTTGAGATTTAACGCGATAAGAGGATGACGCAGGTGTCGTCTTCTTTCTTGATAAAAGGGAATTTCTTTTTTAGAAGATGAAGTTGTTTAATGATTTGTTTAGTTAATTATGATTTAGGAATTTTTTTTAATGATATAAAGAATGTTGGAAATTTTTTATTTTTTTTTTAACATTTTATTATATATTTAGTACTGGAAGGAAGTTACAACTAAACATAATTTACATGTATAAATAAGTTACAGATTGAAATAATTTAAAGTAAAATAAACTTACAATTAGGAGTAACTTACAACTAAAATTAACTTACAATTCTAATTAACTGACAACTGGAATTAACGTACAACTAGAAATAACTTCCAACTATAGAATTAACTTCCAACTAGAAAGAACTTACAACAAGAAATAACTTATAACTAGAAATAACTTATTTAACTTCAAACTAGAATTAACTTACAAGTAGAAGTAACTTCCAACTAGAAAGAACCTATAACTAGAATTAACTTACAACTAAAAAAAAAAACTTACAACTAGGATTAACTTACACTTAGAAGTAACTTACAACTATATAAATAACTTCCAACTAAAAAAAAACTTACAACTAGGATTAACTTACACTTAGAAGTAACTTACAACTATATAAATAACTTCCAACTAAAAAAATAACTTACAACTATAAAAATAACTTTCAACTATGATTAACTTACAACTATAAAAATAACTTCCAACTGGAATTAACTTATAAGTGGAAGTAACTTACAACTAAAAAATAACTTCCAACTAGAAAGTACTTAGAACTAAAACTAATTTACACCAAAAAAATATGTAACTTCCAACTAGAATAAACTTACAAGTGGAAGTAACTTACACCTATATAAATAACTTCCAACTAAAAAATAACTTACAACTAGGATTAACTTCCAACTAAAAAAATAACTTACAACTAGGATTAACTTACAACTATAAAAATAACTTACAACTATGATTAACTTACAACTATAAAAATAACTTCCAACTAGAATTAACTTATAAGTGGAAGTAACTGACAACTATATAAATAACTTCTAACCTAAAAAATAACTTCCAAGTAGAAAGTAATTAGAACAATAACTAATTTACAACTAAAAAAATAACTTCCAACTAGAATAAACTTACAAGTGAAAGTAACTTACAACTAAAAAAATAACTTACAACTAGGAGTAACTTACAATTAGAAGTAACTTACAATTTCAATTAACTTACAGTTAGAAATAACTTCCAACTAGAAAGTACTTATAGAACTTGAATTAACTTACATCTATAAAAATAACTTACAACTAGAAATAACTTCCAAGTAGAAGTAACTTAAAATTAAAATTGACCTGCAATTTTATACTAAACAATTTTTTATATTAAAAAACTTTCTTTTAGAGATTACAATTTTTCGAGATTGATTTATTAAAAATTTATTTAAAATGTAGAACTATTAAAAACAAGAAGTAAATTATATACCGATATATTGAAAAAGTTAATTATCAACAGGATATTATGTTATATGATACATTTAAAAACACTTCATGATATACCCTTTTGGAGATATCAAATTTAATTATAAAAGAGAATAAATAGTATAATTACGAAATAGAAACAAATAAAAATCTGATATCCGTTCATTTAATCAGTTTATTAGACAGATTGACTTTTTTTTAAATGAAAGTTTGATTAAGATATTTATTTTTAAATAGGAAAAATATTTTTACTGTTTCCTTTAGAATACGCCTTGAATTTAAATTTATAGGTATAAATAAATAGAAATACGAAAATATCTATATGAATGTAAAATTTTCCCTTAATGGATATGCTTTAATTAAGTTTTCTTCTCAATGCAATATTCAGTATTACAATTCTATAGGAATTTAAAATTCTATAAAAGAAAATAATTTTATTTTGCATAACTCTGATTGTAAATAAAATTTAGAAGTGTGAATTTGTTTTATTTATTTATCGAAATTGATAAATATAGATTTTGCGGTAACTAAATTAAAGGAAATTGATATATAAACAAATCATTTAAACAAATTACAATAATATCAAACACTAAATTTACATTCGTATATTTATTAATTAATTGATTTATTGGTATTGGTTTTTTGTTATTATTATTTGTTGACATTATTGTCAGGAACAATAATAACTTAATTATCAAAAACAATTTAATTGAGAGTTAAATTCAAATAGTTTTTTATTATTGAATTATTTAAAAAAAAGGTAAAATCTCGATATTTGCAAAAATGGATGTTTGCTATTAATCGAAACATGTATATATATATATATATATATCTCTATATAGATCGAAATAATTGATTCACGTATTTCATTTTCAAATGTCAGAATTCTTTTATTTTCACTGCTCTCGACTGGGACAGTGACAAGTACTTTTGTAATTGGAGTACGTATTCCCCTTGTGCTTTCATTTTTGTTCCGTGGAGTGTATTTTTTTTTTTTTTTTTTTTTTTAATGTACGGGTATGAGAGTTAGTAAATTTACATACGCATTATACGTAAATCGCAACGTGGTTATAGAGTGGGAAGGGAAGGGGGACAAAACAATGTGACGTGCACACGCGAACTCAACATACGAAAGAAACCTTGGATTGCAATTTTATTTAATTTCTTCTTATAACGAAACCGAGAAAAATGTGTATTTCGTTGTTTTTAATTGATTTTTTTTTAATTTCTTAAATTTTTTAATTGCTAACTGAAATAAATAAATTATTTTTAAACTCTCCCCCCCCCCATGTTAAGAAAATTACATGGAAAGTGACCATTTCAAAATTTGGAAATTCCATTAAATTTCCATGGAATTTTACATTACATTTCCATATTTTTTGGCAAGTTTACATGGAATTTTCCTCAAGTTTCCACAGATTTTCCATGTAAACTTACCATTAAATTCCCATATCGAAGGATTTCCGCAAGAATTCCGGAAATTACTTCTTGAAAATTTTTCCGGAAGCTGTTTGCGGATTTCTCCGGAAAAATTACTTATTAGAATTTCCGGAAACAGTTTAAGGAAATTTTTTAGAAGTCTTTTCCGTAAATCTTTCCACATGGGTTTCTTTAACCTTTTTTTTTACAAAGAAATTCAATCAAACTTTCATGGATTTTCCATAAATTTTCATTGACATTCCGTAGAAATTCCATCAAAATTTCATAGAATTTCTATAAAATTTCCAAAAAAATTTTCATAGATTTTCCATAAACTTACCATCAAATTTTTTTGATCTGTCCACAAACTTTTCCGTCAAATTTCAATTGACTTTTCATTAAATTTCCATGGATTTTCCATCAATTTTCCAAGGAAATTTAATTAAATTTCTATAGATTTTATAAATTTTCCAAATAAAATATCCAGTAAATTTTCATTGATTTTCCATCGAAATTTCATCAAATTTCCATTGAATTTCTTTTGATTTTAATTTAATTTCAAAATTTCCATAAAATAAATAGATTTTTCATAAAATTACCAATAAAATTTTCATCAAATTTTCATATAGACTTTTCATCAAGTTTACATGGAATTTTTATCAAATTTTCATATATTTTCTATATATAAACTTACTATAAATTTCTAAAAACTTTCCATAAACTTTTCATCAAATTTCCATGGAGTTTCCATTATTTTTGCAAAGAAATTCAATCATATTTTTATTGATATTCCATTAATTTTCCCATGAAATTCAATTAAATTTTCATTTAATTTTTATATAGAGAAATTTCAACAAATTTCCAGGGATTTTTCATCAATTTTCCATGGAAGTTCAATTAAATTTTCATTAACTTTCTATAGAAATTTAATAAATTTTTGTATGAAATATAATTAAATTTTTCTTGATTTTATATAAAAATTTTATCAAATTTCCATGAAATTTCTATATGGAAAGTCCATAAAAATTTTATTTAAATTCCATATGGAATCATGGTAAAATTTTTATGGGATTTCCACGGATTTTCCGAATAGAATGTCATTGGTAATTCCTGTGGGAATTTTCTGTGGAAATTGTTACAATAAATGAAATTCATTAATTGCTTTAATTAAATTTTAGTTCAAGTAGAAAAAATTTAATTTGGTCAGATTATCCCATAAAAATCATTAATTAGAATTTTCAGTTTAAAGAATTTTATTATAATTATTTTTCAGACGAATTTTTTACTTAACAAAATTTTTAGTTACCGAATTTTTATTTTATAGTCATTTAATTTTACATAACTTTTTATTTAAAAGAATTCAAATTAAGCCGAATTAGCCGAATTCAAATTTAGCAGAATTTTCATTCAATCAAATTTTATGTGCTTCCAATTTTTAAATGACAAAATTTCCATAATTCACCAAATTTTAATTTGTCCGAATTTTTATTTGTACGAATTATTATTAAATGATAGAATTTTTAATAGTGCCGAATTTTCATTTGTCCGAAATTACAAATGACCGAACAAACAATTGACAGAATGATTGCGGCGCAATTTTTAAAATTGACCAATCACGATTTTCTTACTAATTTCTATAATTGGCCTATTTTAAAAATTACGCCGAATACTTTCTGTCAATTGTTTGTTCGGTCATTTTTAATTTTTGACAAATAAAAATTCGGCGTCTTAAAAATTCTATTAATCAATAATGTACAAATAAAAATTCAGATAAATTAAAATTCACTGAATTGGAATTTCTGTCATTTAAAAATTCGAATCACATAAAATTCGATTGAATGGAAATATTGCTAAATTAAAATTCTTTAAAATAAAAATTCTAATTAATGATTTTTATGGTATAATCATGCGCCCCCTTTAAATTAGTGAAAATTTCTATTAATTTTTTAGCCATTTTCCACTAAAAATTTATATTTAAAAAAATATTACTAAATAGTAATAAGAATAATATTAGTAAATAGTAACTAAAAATTAGTGAAAATGTCTACTAATTTGAATTAGTTAACGAATTATAATTCAAACTTAAATAGTACCTAAGTAGATAAATCTGGTATAGTCAGACCTTAGAAATCAAGTTTAGTAAAACAGTTTTGGTTTTATTATAAAGTTTCTTTTTCTAAGATAAAAAAATTGGTATCAAGTGAAACTTGTTCACAATTTTTGACAATTCACAGTTAATTTAAAAGTATTAAATTGAAATAAAAATTTTCTATTAGGTAGTTTAATATTTTTAGTATAGCAATTTGATATTTTCCAATTATTTGTGTAATATAAACGGAAATTGAGTGTATTATTTTATTACTATATAAATCAAATAAGTGGAATAATTATTTAATTATTTTTAATTATTTATAATTATTTAATTATTTATAATAATTAATAATTAGTTTTTAAATTTTTAATTCAAGTAGAAAAATCCAATATTGGTTAGACAAAAGCAAAACGAAACTTGAATTCAATTAATATTGAAATAATTTCTCTTAGTATAAATAAAAAATGAGGTTCAATGTGTGCACATATATTGATAAATGTGAACTTATTATTTGCTCGGTATAACCAAATATGAGAGGTCTTATTTAAATGTTTTTCGCATAAAATATGGTTCGTCCCAGAGGGGTTTATAATCATTTTCTGGTTCACATAACGAGTGGTATATGTATCAACAACTCGGAATTTTCAATTTTCCTTCTCTCTCTCTCGTCGTTGGTTCTTGAGCTTCCCTGCTGGCTTGCTTTTGGCATTACGCTAGAACGCTCCCATTCCTTCCTCAACGTGTATCTCCGTGCAAATATTATTAGTTTCGATATAGCGCCATACTTTGCACGAGGGTTTGAAGTGGTCATAATAAATGCATATTACGGTCGTCCCTATATATATATACCTCCTAAGAATATCCACCAAGGTATATTAGACCTTCTCTCAGATAAGGAAACCGCCTTATCGTCACTGTATAAGGCGAAATGCTTAGCCTTTTATTTATACAGCAAACACACTATAGCTAAGTTTCAAATCGCTCAAAAGAAGGAGAACATAAATGGGGAGGGCACTTTAGAATACTCACTCTTTTTCAAAAGTCCTCACGTTAAATCGCCTTTTATACTGACATGCATAAGAGACGTAAGAAGCTTTCCGCTAATGGAAAGCTTATTTTTATGCTTCAAAACTTCTCTTGTCACTCAATATTATTCTCTATGTGTATATACTTGTTCATTTATTAATTCTTCTTTCATTATTGATTTATAAAATTTTAGTGATTATAAAAAGGCTAATTTTCTTGTGAAACTATCAGGCTTACAAGTGATTGTGACTTTTTCACCTTTTTTTTTTTTGATGTCGAAAAATTTATTTTTAAAAAATTGCACACCTAGAGAAATATTTTATTTGTGACAAAATTTATTTGGAGGAAATAAAAATATTTGTTTCAGAGCCTAATAACTTTTTATTTGTTAAATTTATTTGGCACAAATAACATTTTATTTTAGTACAAATAACATTTTATTTAGTGCAAATAAAATTTTTATTTAACTCAAATAAAATTTGTGACACGAAGAGAAGCAAGCAAAAAAATTATAGGTTATGCTTTGAAATTTAAAACTGAAAATACACAAACAGGATCAACTTTCAATAGAAATAATTGGTATCTAAGTTTTGTTATATCAAAAATATTTTTAAAAAACTGATTTTAATTTTACAAAAGTAAAAAGGAACTTTTAATCAAGGTAAAATTATCGAAAACATAACCTATAATTCATCGTTTGCTTCTAAGGTCCCTTTCTTCAGAGCGTGTGAAATTTATTTGAAACAAGTAAATATTTATTTTGCTCCGAGACAAATCTATTATCTTTTCTCTATTGTATATTTGAGAAAATTTTAATATTTGGGAAATATTTTAATCCTTTTTTCCAAAAAAAATGCAATTTTTTAAGAAAAAAATGTTTTGTAAAAACGGCATTATAGTTAAAATTTTCATTTTAAAGAATTTTTAAGTTCAAAAAAAATCATAACAACTAAATTAAAAATACATATTTTCTTAATTTTTCATATACAAAATTTGAGAAAAATTCCAATAAAGAAAATTTGTTTGAGTAAAAATTTAACGTGGAATGCCCCATAAATATAAATTATAAGAGAAATAACTATATTTCTATTTATAATAATTTATATTTAAATAAAATAATATATTTACATTTAAAACTTACAATTTTGAACTATTATTTTGGAATTTTATTACCTCTATATCTGTGTCCCGAGTTATATGTATATATGTTAAAAGGTCAACCTTAAGTTGAAAGACCATAACAAAATTCCCAAGACAAATAAATCAGTTGCAATTCGTGTTTTGACCTGTTAAGACATGAGTATAAATTTTCTAATTTTAATTCAAAGTGAATAGTTTCAGAAGTGTACGATTTTTTTTAATTCGCGGATAAAAAACCTAAATATTTTTTCATCATTTTCGTAAAATGTTTTTTTTTATTCCGGGAGTATTCAAAATTCTTAATATCGCGATCGCTTAAATAAAAAATTTTGTATTTTCTTTCTTATAATATTTAAACATCGTTTCGGGAGTGTTCGAAATATTTTTTTAAATCGCGTGTACTTTCTGCAAATCTTATCATCAGAAATGTATAATCGATTGCAGAATAAGGTTGGAAATATATTTTTCTATAAAAAATAAATACATTCATTTGTATTATATATTAAAATTTTTTTAAATATTATTTTTTTAACAAAAACCAATATAGAAGAAAATGTATAAAAAAAATTTTTTTACGTAAAAGTAAAATACTTTCAACTATATTGTATTTTCTTTCAAACTTTAAAAAAAATTTTCTTTATATTTAAAACAAAATTTTATATACATTTCATACGTACACTTTTAACGTGTAACTTTTAGACGTTATGCAAAAAAAGGGGGAAAAAGTTATTTCAATAGCATATTTTTAAAAATGTGAAAAAATAATTTTTTTCAAGAAAAATTCTTGGAAGAGAATTGTTCAAAAATTTTGTTATTAATGTGACAGAAGAAAAGGTACCTTTAAGGCAAAAAATTTTAGGTTATATTTAGTGATAGTTTTAGGATTAAACGTTCATTTTTAATTAGTTACGTTCATTTAAAATTAAAATTAGTTTTTATTGAATATTTTTGATCAAATGAAGACTTGAACATTAGTGGTTTATATTAAAAGTTAATCTTCTTTGTTTATTTTCAATTCAAAAATCACAAACATAATCTAAAATTGTTTATACTTCTAAAGTGCCTTTTCAGCTTTTATATATAGAAAATTTATTTTATTAGAACTTTATTAGAAAAAATTTTAGGATTGTAAGAAATTGAATATCTTTTTTTCTCAGTATTAATTGTAAAAGGAAAAAAAAAGTTCCTATCATTATTTGTAAAATATATATTTTTATGTATATTATTATATGAGATAGTGAAGAACTTTGTCCATCATCAAAGATTAAAAAATATACATAATAATGGTTGCAATAAAAAGATAGCTAATCGGTGCACAGACCCGCGAGACTTGCACAGGAAACTTTTTATCGGCCCTCCCTTGATGTAATTAATCACAGACTAATTAATGCGACCTCCGCTCTCTCGAATGGGGTGTACTTTGCGTACAAACCTAAAGGGTCCCTTTTGCAATCGAGTTTCCGGTTTTCGAAAAAAAAAGGAAAAGGAAAAAAATTCGTTTGCACTTATTTTGTTTCTATTCATGCGAAATTGAAAGTTTTTAATATATTTTTTTAAATTAAAAACATAAATGCAATTAATAATTTTACACAATTATTATTTTATATTAATACATTTTTTTTTCTATCTATTATAATATTTTACTTATTTAATAATAATACTAATAATAAAAATATAGTAGTAATAAAAATTATAATAATAATTGAAAAAAATAATTAAATACTTGTAATTACCCAGAATAGCTTCATAATGAAAATTCCTGATATTTATACAGATAATGGTATTTAAGGTTTTGATCTTATGACAACAAAGTGTTATTTTTTTTCTTTTTTATTTGTTGAGAAAATGAAAAAACTTTTTCACTTTCTTTTTAATTAGTCTTTCAAAAAAAAAAAAAGAAAAGAAAAAAAATCCAAGGGCTGATGTAAAGTTATTAAAACTGTGACATTAATTTATTAGTAATGTTATTTTGAAAAGTTAAAACTTTTATGACAGTTTTTGAAAAAAAGTGAAGCAAAAAAAAAAAAAAAGAAAAAAAAACTGAAAGCTTTTTATGCGTATATATCTGTTTATATGGAGAATAATAAGTAGAATTCTACTTAAGAAGTTAATTGCGCAACACAGTATGTTTTAATTAAAAGTTTAGAGAAGCATGATTCAAACTTATGACTGGTCCTTAAGTTTTAGAGGTTTTCATTAAAGGGTGACGATGAAAATTAACTTTATAGCGTCTATTTGAATAAATCTCATTCATCTCTTTTTCACTTATAGTCAATATTTCAAAATCACATTGGTTAATTTAATTTTATTAAATAATTAATTTTTAATTAAATTTATTACAATTAATTGATTTTTAAATAAAATTCTTTTATTTTATGAAATTAAGTAAATTTTATGTAATCAATTCAATTTTAATTATCTATAATTTTTTGAATTTATTATTATTATTATTATTATTTTTATTATTATTATTGTTATTATAATAATATTATTATTACTAGTATTATTATTATTCATAATTGATTTATTGTCCTAAGACCCATAAAAAAATATTCATTTAAAAATTATCGAATTTCTATTTAAGGGGATTTTTTAAAGTAAAATTTACCTGAATTTTTATGTAACAAAATTTTTAATTAGCCCTAATATAACTTGATTCAAATAATCGATTACTTGGCTATTATACAGTAAATATTAATTACTTGAACCAAATAATTTTTCTTTGAATTAAATAAACTGTATTTGAACCAATAATTTCTGTATTTGTGACAAATACTATTTAATTGAAAATTTTAGAACTAGATTTTTTGAATTTCTTTTTAAATTAATTTTTACACATAGAGAAATGATTTATTTGAACCAAATAAAATATATTTGAGTTAAATAAACGTATATATTTGTCTCAGACCCTACTAACTTATTTATTTGGCATAAATAAATTTTTCTTTTAGCTCAAAAAAATTTTTTATTTAAATGAAATAAAATATATTTTCAGCAAATAAATAAAGTTTTGTTTGTGTTAAAAAGTCAATTTTCAGTTTTGAGGTTACGTTACTGCCTCCGTCCTCCTTAAATGAAAATTTGTTTTTGATTCTACACCCAGAGAGAAGATTTCTTTGATTTAAAGAAACCAGTTTCTTTGATATTGATATAGGGTCAAAGAAACATTTATTTGAAGTAAATAAATTTTTTTGAAACGCAGATAATTTTTTTTGAATCAAAGATAACTTGTTTGAAACAAATAAATTTTATTTGAATCAAAGAAAAATTTGTCAAAGAAATCTTTTTCCCCGGTGTGTTTTGCAAAGTTCGACTAAATGAAAATTTTACGGTATAAAAATTCTGTTGAGTTTTAAATTTTATTTTATTAAATTTTTTTAAATATCTAAATTTGATAATTTTTAATTTGGCACCTCAAAAATTCTAATATGTTCAATATAGAGATACAAGCGTCCCTTACGAAATAATTTTTTTTACGAAAAATAATTTATAAAAAAAACTAATCGAATAATTTTCTTTTTGTTTCAGGTGAGTTTTTACTCTCTTTTTTCAAACAAAAAGTTAAAATCAACGTTTTGAAAACAACCGATGTAAATCAAGGTATGAAATATTTCTTTTTCTAAATCTTTATTCGAATTTTATTTCTTGGCCTGCAAATCGATATAGCGAAGTTAGAATCTTTAACTACAGTTCCAATTACACCTTGCGTTTCGCATCGTAAAAACGTAATAGGTATTAGGTATGAGAGGGAGGTGGGAGGAGGTGGTGGTGGTGGTGGTTTAACGTCAAGAACTGTGAAAATAGAACTCAGAAAGTTGGATGGTCAGAATTTCACGATTCCCATTTTCGTGGCGGTTTAGTGCGCGTGGGATGTGGATAGTTTTGCCTTGGTAACACTAGTGGGACCATAAACGAAACGTTTCGTAATGACGCTGAGTTCACTTTGGGGATGTATCCGACACCGGAAGTTATAATTGTTCGCCATGGAGTTGCCCTCCCCCCCTCTCACTCTCTCTCTTTACCCCGCATTCTCAATTCTCAAGGGATGCCAAAGTCTCTATACTTGCGAGCTTATAGAATACGCGGTTGTGCATTCTCGAGAACAATTTATCTTTTCGGTAAAATACTAAAACAATTGAATAATATAGCGCATAAATTTCTCATACAAACTAAATGGTTTTAATTTTCATTTTAAAGTGGCAGAATTTTATTGGATATAATTTTTCATTTTTTGGTAAATTATCATTTTCCGAATTGGCATATGATTTTTTGAAATAGAGTACGAAAGTTCTGAAAATCAATTGTTAGAATTTTTATTTAATCAGGATGTCTAACAGTAAGGAAAAAGTCATGGAATTGTTTTTTGTATGGAAAAGTCATGGAATTTTTATTAAAATTCAGGAATTTTGAAAATAATTTTAAAAATTAGAGCAAAAACTCAGCCATTTTAATTTTTGCTCCAGTTTTATGAAAAATTTGAGCTAAAACGGCGGCATTTTAATTTCTGCTCTAGTTTTTCGTAGAAATATAGAAAAAATTGCGCTATTTTAATTTCTGCTTTAGTTTTCAGTAAAATTGGTCAGAAATTAAAAAGGCGCCGTTTTTTATCTATTTTTCCGTAAAAATATGTCAGAAATTAAGATGGCGCTGTTTTTGGTCTATTTTTCTGTAAAATTAGAACAGAAATTAAAATGGCGCCGTTTTTGTTGTATTTTTCCATTAAAATAGGATAAACATGATGCCACTTTAATTTCTGCTCTATTTTTACGAAAAACTAGAGCAAAAATTAAAATATCTCCGTTTTTGTTTTGTTTTTCCGCAAAACTAGGACATAAATTAAAAATGTGCCATTTTTTCTCTATTTTTCCGTAAAAATATGTCAATAACGCTGCTATTTTAATTTCTACTGTATTTTTTTGAAAAAGTAGGTCAAAAACTACGCCATCTTAATTTCTGCCATATTATTACGGAAAAATAGAGCAAAAAAGCACCATTTTAATTTCTAATTTAAATTTCACTAAAAATTGGTCAGAAATTAAAATGGCGTCGTTTTTGCTCTATTTTTCCATATAAATACAGCAGAAATTAAGATGGCGCTGTTTTAGCTCTATTTTTCCATAAAACTAAAGCGGAAATTAAAATGGCACCTATTTTGCTCTAATTTTCCGTAAAACTGGGACAGAAATTAAAATAACGCTGTTTTTGTTTTTTCCATAAAAATAGGATAAACATAATGTCACTTTAATTTCTGCTCTATTTTTACGAAAAACTATAAAAATTAAAATATATCCGTTTTTGCTCTGTTTTTCCGTAAATCTCAGACAGAAATTAAAATTCCGCCGTTTTTGCTCTATTTTTTCCTAAGAGTAGAGCAGAAATTAAAATGGTGCCGTTTTTTTCTATTTTTCCGTAAAATATGTCAAAAACGCCGCCATTTTAATTTCTGCTGTAATTTTTTGTAAAAATAGGGCAAAAACGGCACCATTTTAATTTGTGCTCTAGTTTTATGGAAAAATAGAGCAATACCTGTTAATAGAATTTCATTAGATATAATTTTCATTGAGCCGAATTTTTATTATTCAAATAATTATTATTTTACAGAATTAGAATTTTCATTAAACCAATTTTCTATATTACAGAATTTTTATATAAACAAAAAATTTACTTCGCCGAATTTTTATTTGTTCGAATTTTAATTTGTCAAAATTTTTATTTGCTTAAATTTTCAGTTTTAATATAATAGCCATCTTAATGAATTTTGATTAGGTAGTATTTTATTGCATTGAATTTTCATTTGTCCGAAATTGAAAATGACCGAACGAACAATCGACAGAAAGATTTCGGCGCTATGTTTTAATGTATCCAATCAAAAATTATGCATAACATTGTGATTGGTTACATTTAAAAATCATATTTTTCTGTTGATTGTTTTTTCGGACATTTTCAATTTCGGACAAATTAAAATTCGAGCAAATAAAAATTCAGACAAATGAAAATTGTTTTAATGAAAATTCTGCAAAATTATAATTCGAACAAATAAAATTTGCCTTGATTTTTATTTGATAGAATTTTTATTTAACAAAATATTTACCCAAAGTTTTATTTGAAATAATTATATATAATTTAATCCAATATTAATTTAGCATAATTCTCATTCAAAGCAAATTTTGTTAGTCCAGGGAAAAAAATTAATCATATAGGAAAATCAAGGAGTTTTGAAAATGAAATTCTGTGGCTACTTTGTTAACATTTTTTAAAATGAAAATTTTAATCATTGATTTTTATGGAAAATTCATGCACCCTAATATCGTTGAAATATTTATAATTTTTAACTCGTGAATATTTTTCCAAAAAAATGTTTTTAATTGAAATTCCAAAACTTGATTAATTTTCTCTTTAGAGAAAAAAATATTTACAAAAAATCCTTTTAGATAAAAATATTTTCTGAAATTATCACTTTCAAAAAAATGAAATTTCGATACCTTGCGTAATCCTTGAATTCTTCTCGTGGTATTTAGAATAAAATAACATGAAATATATCTTGGAAAATCTGATCTGAAAAATGATTTTGCTATAAATAGAGAGAGAGAGAGAGTGAGAAAAAAATCCCAACTGGTGTAGGAGTAATATATTTAAGACATCTCTTTTCCTTGACTGAAAGCTTTCTAGGGGTTTTGAGTTTTATTTTATTTTATTTTTTTCCATTTTTGGTCGCTCGTGCATCCAAATCGATGGGGGATTCTATTCAAAGATTTTCTCATACGTTCATGATTTCAGTCTGTTTCCTTTATCGAAACGCGTCAAATGCATCTGTGGATTTTCATTGGAAAGGATTCGTATTGAGTGCAGGACTCACTAGATATCTTTTGCAATTTTAAGTTCTCAGTGTCAAAGTGATGTTTTTTTTTTTCTTTCATTTTTTGAAATGAAAAACTTGGAAATATTAAATATTCATACGAAGAAATAGATTTTCAATAAATTCTCTTGTTTTTTTTTTCTTCGAGAAAATTTGTAGGTTTCAAAATATTTTTTTTTATACATATCGCTGGTATTTTAAAATAACAAGGTAAAAAGAATTTCTTTTTTGACTTCTGCTATTGTTTTTTTTTTTACTCTTTCTGTCTTATTTTTCTTTTCTTTTCCTCACACGACAAGCAACTTTTATCGATTGAGCATTTAGAGGGGGAAAAAAAAAAGTTGTATGAAGGAAGGGGGAAATACTCAGTACCGATTGCATAATACCAGCTGAGCGTTACCTCGTAAAAAATTTAACGATTGTTCTGCAAACCATTCGAGGGAAGTCAATTTCACGGTGAACCCCCCCCCCCCTCCCCCACCCCTCGAGTGTTCAAAATCTATATTTTTTTTAAGAGCAATTTTTAAGTTTTTGATCATTATCGCAAAGTTGTATAAGAGGCTTTAGTTTCTCGTTCAGATTTGAATGAAACTTAAAAAAATTGAGGTGAAAATCCTGAAAAAATATTGGCTTTATATAATTTCAAAATTTGTGAAAGTAGATTTTTTTTTTGTAATTTTTAAAAGGTTTTCACGTATCTTTGTGTTTTTTAAAATTAATTTTTTGAACTGGTTAGAAAAAAAAGCAAATCAAAAAATAATATACTAAAAAAAATTTATTTGTTTCAAATAATCGGTTACTTAATTAAAATCATATAAATATTTACTTGTTTCAAATAAATATTTAGCTGTGTCATACAAATATTTAACTGTGTCAAATAAATATTTAGTTATTTCTAATAAATATTTATTTGATACAACTAAATATTTATTTGACACAACTAAATATTTATACGATACAACTAAACATTTATTGGAAATAATTAAATATTTATTTGAAATAACTAAATATTTATTTGACACAACTAAATATTTATTTGACCCAACTAAATATTTATATGATACAGCTAAATAGTTATTTGAAACAATTAAATATTTAGTTGTTCCAAATACATATTTAGTTATTCTAAATAAATATTTAGTAGTATCAAATAAATATTTAGTTATTCCAAATAAATATTTAGTTATTTCAAATAAATGTGTAGTTGTATTGTATAAATATTTAGTTGTGTCAAATAAATGTTTAGTTGTATCGTATAAATATTTAGATGTTTCAAATAAATATTTATTCGTATTAAATAAATATTATTAGATTCAAATAAATGGTATTTTTTTCAAAGACAGAAATTATTGGTTCAAATACATTTTATTTAATTCAAAGAAAATTTAGTTGGTTCAAGTAATTAATATATGTACTGTATAATAGCCAAGTAACCGATTATTTGAATCAAGCAATTTTTTTTTCAATGGATAAAATCAGTTTTAAATTTTATATTCAGCTTGGCTTTTAATATATATATATCAAAATATTAATATTAAAATTTTATTTTTAATTTCATAATTGCTTTTTAGTATTTTATTCACATATAATCTAATTATTAGTTGAATCTACGCGCTACCTAAAAGACCGTTTTAAAAATTTTGCATAGCTAATGAATTCATCGTTTCTCTTTGAGTCGACTAATATTTATCTTTCACCCTTTGCTCTCTATGCTTCTTAGCTTTTACCTGTAACGCGATTAATAATTAAGAAGACGGAAAATTTTTTCGTTTTAACTCATAAAAAAAAAAAAAAACTAAATTGGGACTTGAGATTTATTAAATCTCAAAGAAATTTAATTTCCTGACAATTTCGAGAAGATTAAAGAGTTTCTATTATTTTCAATATATATATATAAAATTGATATTGCAGTTTGATCGAGCTTGCACATTGTTAGGAAATAACTATTTCTCAAGGAACAGCGACTGGTTTTTTTTCCAATTTCTTCTGTTTCGATTCTATTTCTATTTTCAAACTTTTTGAACATTGTCGCACATAAACTGAAAATGGGTAACGTTTCCTGAAATTGAAAAAAAGGAAAATCTCCATTTTTTTTTTAGAAAAAGGTTTTTTTTTTATATTTTCTTAAAAAGAAAAATTTTTCCTTTTGTATAAAATTTGTTTCTGTAAATAATTTATTTTTTGTAGGGGAAAAATTGTTTTATTCTTCAAGAATATTTTTTCATAAATTCAAAAAAAGCTGAATTTTGTTTTTTTTTTGTAGAAAAAACTGATAAAGAATTTTTTTTTTTATTATTTAAAAAAATCGAATGCATTTTGGCTCTTGTAAAATGAAAATTTTCCTTCTTCACCAAAGTTGAAATAGTTTTTAAACTTTTGACAGGATCAAAATTTCCTTCTCTTTTATATATTGGAAAAGTCGAATATGGATCGAACTCGAGATACTTTTTAAAGGATTCTTATAACTTTAAACAGCCTTTTATCTCGTTTCACTCTCTTTTATCTTTTGACATTTATGTTACTAGTCTCATATTAAATTTTAATAGTTATCTGTCTGACCTTTCGTATATATAAAAAGTTTTCCAATTTTTCACAAAATTTATAATATATTTCATATATATAAAACGAGAATTAGGGAATAAAAAATAAGAACTAGAAACTGGCGATATAGATCTAAAGAGAAAAAGAGAGAAAAAGGTTGAATTTCGTGAAATTCTTGTAATCTAGAATTCACCCTTGAGCTTTCGACATAAGGGTCGATTTAGAATGGAGAAAAGAGGGGGTGTCAATCGCTAAAAACGAGAATGTTCGCAAATAGTGTATAGCTTTACTTTCGACATGAGAATTCGAACTTTCATGGAAATTGAAATACCTTTCGGAAAATAAGAACTATTCCAATAATTTGGCAAAAAAAAAAATAATTTTTTTTTATTATATTTTATATATTTTATAATTATTCTTATTATTACTATTTTTATTTTTATTACTTTAGGTACACTCAGAAAAATGGTATATTTGTCTCAGAGCCTATTACACTAGAGTCTCCGAAGAGAGGACAGGAAGAGTCTTGGACCTCTCTACGGAATTCGTCCTTGACGCCAAAAATTGTAAACACTCCAGGGCCGTATATCGTATCACAGAGATGTGTTTTTTTAACAGAATACATTCTATTACATACATAAAACACTGCGCGAGAAAGGTACACTAAAAACAAACGCTCCTGAGTTCACGTTCCTCTTTCTGATCCCGCCCATCTCTTCCCCCCTCACTCCTTACCGCGCCGCGTTACTACTTAGTCCTCTCTTCAGAAGTCCTCTCTTGGGAGACTCCAGTGTAACTCATTTATTTGTTGCAAATATATTTTATTTCGTTTAAATAAAAAATTTATTTGAACCAAAGAAAAATTTATTTATGCCAAATAAAATTTTTAATTATGCCAAATAAATAAGTTGGTAGGCTTTAAGACAAATATACGTTTATTTAACTCAAATATATATTATTTGGTTCAAATAAATCATTTCTCTGGGTGTAACGTCCATTTTAAATTAGGATTAACAATTTTTTCTTCATTTTTTGAAATTCTTAAAATTTAATTATTTATTCATTTATATAACATTGGACAGAATTTTAAAAATCCCGCAAAAATATTTCTGTCGATTGTTTATTCGGTTATTTACAATTTCGGACAAATGTAAATTTGACGTTTTCAGAATTCTATCAAATAACGGATAAGCATGATTATTTATTTACAATTTTTCTTTTAAAGAATTTTATTCGAAATAATTAATATTCTGGATGTATTTTAATTTTTCGAATTAGCATTTGAGAGAATTTCTTTTTATACGAATTTTGCCGTAACTTTGTTTTAATTGTTTTGCACTTTTTCTTTAGGAGAATTTTAATTTATTTTAATTTAATAGAATTTTCGCATTCAATCGAATTTTATGTGATTCGGATTTTTATAAATGACAAAAATTCCAAGTCACCGAATTGTAATTTGTCCGAATTTTTGATTTACAGAATTTTAAAGACGCCAAATTTTCATTTGTCCGAACTTACAAAAGACAAAAACAAAAAATCGATAGAAAGATTTTGGCGCAATTTTTCTGTCGATTGTTTGTTTGGTTGTTTGTAGTTTCGGACAAATGGAAATTCGACGTCTTAAAAATATTCTATTAATTCAAAAATTCGGACAAATTAAAATTTGGTGATTTAGAAATTTTGCCATTTAAAAATTCGAATCACATAAAATTCGATTGAATGAGAATTCTGTTATAAATTAAAATTCGGTTAAAGAATATACTTTTATGTTTATTTCATTTAAATATTTTATTTTTTTTATATTTTATTTGCTTATTTCAAATTTGGGTAGAAAGAAATTCTGAGAAATAGAAATTCTGCTAAATAAAAATTCGATACCTAAAAATTCTGTTGATTAAAAATCCTTTTTTTATAGAATTTTTAAACACCGAATTTTTATTTGTTAAAATTCTTAAACGCCGAATTTTGTCCGAAATTTTAAATTGCCGAGCAAACAATCGATTTCGGCGCGATTTTTATTATCCACCAATCATGATTTTCTTGACAATCATTTGATTGGTGAATTTTAAACATCGCACCGAAATCGATTGTTTGTTCCATCATTTTAAATTTCGGACAAATAAAAATTCATCGTTTTAAGAATTCTGTACAATAATAATTCGACACATAAGAATTCTATTAAGTAAAAATTTGTTTGAAAAGAAAAATTCTGTCAAATATTAATTGGAAAAATAAAAATTTGTCTAAAAAATAATTATATATCTCATAAAATTTTTTAAAACGAAAATTTTAACTAAAGAATTTTAATGGGATAATTGCGCCCCATAAAATTCTTTACAGTAAAAATGTTATCGAAAAATTTTTATAGGAAATTCATATGCATCCCATTAATTGATTTACATTGAAAATATATCGAACTCAGTTTTTGATGGAATACATGTCTCTTTTGATGTTTATTTTAAAAGACGCGAACAATATATACAGTGAAAATGACTATTTGAAGAACAAAAGCAAGTTTTTCTTTTCTCTTTTTTTTTTTTTTATTTTTGCTTTAGACTTTCTCTAAAGCTTTTCTTGTTGTTTTCTATATACACCTCCGTACCTTCGGCTCGTCCCTTTCCTTCTTTTTGAAACACAAACGCGCGGCAGCACCGCGTTTATTTATCTCTCCCTCTCTGTTTCCTTCACTGGCTTTGGATTCGCAGTAGTTTCTCTCCAATACTCGCATGTCTATCTCTCTCTCTCTATATATATATATATATATATATATATATATATATATATATTCACTCTAAGTATATGTACGTATGCAGGTTCGTTTGATGTTCCAAAGTGTCGAAACTGCCTGAAAGCAAGCGATAGAGCGTACATACGTTTCGTCGTTTACTCCGAGTCAGTGAAGAAAAGAAAGAAATAGAGAGTAAAAATAAAAATAAAAGGAAATATAAGGGTAAGAGAGCTAAAGAAAACAAAAAAAAGAGAGAGAAAGAGAAAGATGTCGTGAAAAAGGGGTAAGTTGATACAAAAGGGGCGAATGATGAAATACAAGAGAGAGAGAGAGAGAGAATGAAAAAAAGAGAGAGAGAGACAAAAAGTTGGGAGCTTTTAGAAACCGAATGAGAAAAGGGGAAGATTGAACATCGCACAAGTATTATGAGATAATCCTTTGAGGCTCGATACCTGTAGCAAATGTTGAGTATCCTCGATACCGCGCTTACAATTGTACACTGCTAATGGTAATGTGCTTTCAGAATGTCGCGTCATAACAACACTTTTACCAACTCAATCCACGGTCTAGACCTCTACATAATGTACTTGATATGAAATTGTGACAAATGACTTTATAGAAACCCTTTTTTCCCCTTCTCAGAGAGGGTTTTTCTTTCTTTTTTTTTTTTTTTGTTAACCTCCTTCTTTTTAAAATAAATGGAAATTTTCACTTTTTCTGTTTTAAAAATATGAGTGGAGGGATTTTTTTTATCAGTCTCTGAATTAGAGAGAGAGAGATTACTTTTTTACTTCCACTCTTTATACAGATTCATTAGTAAAATACAGTTTTAGTCAGACAGTACTTAAAAATTCTTGCAATTATTATAGGATTATCCCATAAAATTCATTAGTTTGAATTTTCATTTTAGAGAGTTTTTATTAGATATAAGTATTTTTTAGAAACATTTATTCGTTTTTCGAATTAGCATTTCTACACTGAAAAAAAGGTTTGGTATTAACAACCAAACATTGGTTGGTATTCGAATTTTGGTTGGTATTTTAGCAACCAAAATTTTTTTGTTGAATCAACAAAATTTTGGTTGTCCCAATCAAACTTTAGTTAGGACAACAAAAATCCTTTTTTTCTAATTTTGGTTGTATCAAACAAATTTTGATTGAGACAATTAAAATTTTGTTGATTCAACAAAAAAATTTTGGTTGCTTAAATACCAACCAAACGTTTGGTTGTCAATACCAAACCCTTTTTTCAGTGTAATTAGAGGAATTTTTACTCAAAAGAATTTTTTAGGTACGGAATTTTTATCTTAACAGAATTTTTTATGTGCCGAATTTTTATTTAATAGAATTTTTTAGGTACCGAATTATAACTTAACAGAATTTTTTAGGCACCGAATTTTTACTTAACAGAATTTTTTAGGTGCCGAATTTTTACATAACATAATTTTTTAGGTAACGAATTTTTACTTAACAGAATTTTTTAGGTGCCGAATTTTTACATAACATAATTTTTTAGGCACCGAATTTTTACTTAACAGAATTTTTTAGGTGCCGAATTTTTACATAACATAATTTTTTAGGTAACGAATTTTTACTTAACAGAATTTTTTAGGTGCCGAATTTTTACATAACATAATTTTTTAGGCACCGAATTTTTACTTAACATAATTTTTTAGGTAACGAATTTTTATTTAATAGAATTTTTTAGGTACCGAATTTATACTTAACATAATTTTTACCGAATTTTAATTTGAAACAATTTTTATTTAACAGAAATTCTTTTTAACCCAAATTTTTATTTGAAAGACTGCTAATTTAGCCGAATTTTAATTTAGCTGAATTCTTATTCTACAGAATTTTATGTGATTCGAATTTTTAATTACCCGAATTTTCAATTCACCGAATATTCTCTCACTAAATTCGAATTAGTGTTTTTTAGTTTGTTAGTTTTTTTTAGTTAGTTCGATAATTTACATTAGTGAAATTTTCCACTAATTTTGAATTATTTTTCACTAAAACGTTAGTAAAAAAAAGATATTACTAACAATAAGTCAAATAGTAATATTTTTCTAAAAATTAGTGAAAATTTCTACTAATTTGAATTAGTTAATAAATTCTTACTCATATTCAACTTTCGAGTTCATTTTGTTATAATTTTTATTTGCATGAATTGTTATTTTGATAGAATTCTTAAAACGCCGAATTTTTATTTGTCAGAAATTGCAAATGGACCAAAAAAAATTGACAGAAAGTCACAATTTTGAAAATTACCCAATCAGAAATTATGGTAAAAATTTGTAATTGATTAATTTTCAAAATTGCGTCATCATATTTTAGTCGATTAATTTTCTGTCATTTGTAATTTTTGACAAATAAAAATTTGGCGTTTTAAGAATTCTATCAAAATAACAATTCATGCAAATAAAAATTCGGACAAATGATGATTCGATAAATTGGAAATTTTGGGCAATAAAAAATACATATCAGATGAAATTCTGTTAAATGAGAATTTCGTTAAATTTTAATTCGGCTTAATTAGAATTTATTTAAATGAAAAGTTAGGTACACTAAAAAAATCCATTTATTTGATTCATGTAATCAGCTAGTTTTTAACAAATAACTGTAAAAATAAAAATTCTTTCAAATAAATATTTTCAATCTAAAAATTCGCTTAAAAAGCAAAATATTTTTTGCAAAAGCTATTTGGAAAAATCAAATTTTATAAAAAAAAATTTAATAAAATTCTTTAAAAGGAAAATTTTAAGTAGTAAAAGACATTTATAGACAGATAAAACTATTTTCATTTTTTTCGTAATATTTTTGCGGTAAAGCTCAATTTCATTAAGACGAAATTTCGCGAAGGTTTTTTTTATTAGAATTTTTTATTAGAATTCTAATATCAGTAGTAAAAGCCGGTTTTTGAGTCAGACAAATTTTTTAAATTTGTGGTAGCTAAAGTAGAAAACGTCAGTTTAAGTAAGTCTGAAAAATTTTGTACAGTTCGTGTCAGTAGTCTAACTCAATTATAGTCAGACAATGTTTTAAAATCAAACAAGTTTAGTATCAGTAGTAAAAGTAAATTTTTCGTCAGACATTTATGCAATTTATTAGTATCAGTGATAATCACGAGTTTTAGTCGGACAAGTAAATTCTTTTCAATTTTTGTTTCTTTTTTGTTCTTTTCCTTCTTTTTTTCAATTTAATTTTTAAGAATTTAAAATACAATTGTATTTTTTGTATCAGTAATAAAAGTAAATTTTACTAAAGTTTAAATTCAGTGAAAATTGGTTGCAAAATATTATTTTTCCCAAATTTTGTATAAATCTGATATCAGTAGCAAAAAGTTAATCTAAAAGTTTTTTTTGTAAATTTTTCTCTGCCATTAGAAAAAGGTATCAGCCAAGAAAAAATCATTTAGTTTTTTTTCAAGTAAAGTTTCGTTTTTCACATCTGCTTCATATATATACAGGGTGATTTTTATTTTCCGGACCATTTAAAAAATTTTTTTTAATCTAATTTTTTTTTTTTTAAGAATATGTAAAATGAAGAATCGTATTTTCGTTTTCCAGAAAAACATTTCATTTTTAATAAACTTTGATCCCTTATCATAATCATTTTTGTTGATAGGGAAATTCTCAAGTGCATAATTCTCGAGTTGTTGATTAAACGAGAAAGAAGGTCGAAAGAAATGTGTATGCAAATTTTCTACGTGACTCCCAAGTGATGATTTCATTTGATGGAGTGGTTCGTCTAATTAACTTTTGTTGAATAAACTCGTTCATTTTTTTTTTATTTTTTTGTTTTGTTTCAAAAGAAAAACAGAGAGAATACATTTTTCAACGAAACTCACGTTATATATATATATAATATACATATATGTGACGTTTGAAAATAACGACTCAATAATATTTTCGTCAAAGATTTTTATGACAGTGAAGGATATGTGTACATTTTGCTATCTAGTTTTTTTTTCTCTTGTGTGTTTTAGATATGAGAAATTTTTAAATATACACTGTCACTTTTTTTTTTTATTTTAAAACACCCCTGCGGGTTTTTATAGATGCGGAGAACGATTCGACATTAAAAACTGGAAATAAATTTACTTCTCTTGAATCCATGAAAACCTCTCTCTTTCTCTCTCTGTCTGCTGTTGTGGAGCTTGTGCGTGAAAAGTAATTAACGAAATAGAGAGAAATGGGAGAATATGCTGAGTTTCTGCGGGAGTTTATAAAACAGCGGGCGAATGACATGGAAAAAAAAAAATATGTCGAAAACGTTTGTGAAAGAAAATTGTGCTGTAGGTAAAGAGGTCACAGATGGCAATGTATATTGTTCTCTTTGATATATATATATATATGTATATATAAAAACAATTTTTTTAATTGAGTGACTGAAAATCGTTATTAAAAAATATTTTTGTCTTTTTTTAAATTTCTTCCTCAGAAAATATAAAAAACAAAATTGTTATGCCCTTCTTAAAAAGTAGAATATAAAAAATCAGTAAGAGAAGCAGGTGCAAAGCTCCTTTATCTAGGGTTTCGTGTCTTTTAGCTATGTCAACACGAGCTTATAGTTCCCGCGGCTGCCGCTAGATGGCGCCACTGTCGGTTACCCTCGGTTGGTAATTCAGATTCCTACCTTATCAGTTGTCGGTAAGGTAGATTCCTGTTGGTAATTTTGGTTCAGTTTGACCCTGCCTTACCGATTGAACCAAAATTACTAACAGGAATCTACCTTACCGACAGCTGATAAGGTAGGAATCTGCATTACCAACAGAGGGTAACCGACAGTGGCGCCATCTAGCGACAGCCGCGGGAACTATATGCTCGTGGTGACATAGCTATACTATTTACCGGTTGCTATGGTAACGGTTGTCATGGAAACGGTTGCTTTGTTGAATAATTATTTTTTTAGTCATAATTATTATTTGATATTAGTTAAAATTGGTTACAAAAGTAGAAATTATTATTTTTCAATATTTAAATATCAATAAAAAATTTATTGAATTCAAATAAAAAATTTATTGAATTCAAATAAAAAATTTATTGAATTCAAATAAAAAATTGATTGAAGTAAATATGTTGATTAATTACTCAAGTATTTTATTTGTATTTTTTTTCCTTTTTTTTGTAGTATGTTATTAGAAAATTCCTTGGAACTATTTTTCACTTTACATTCATTAATTATTTATTCGCAAGCAACCTCATAGGCCCATAAAATTTGTTGTTAAACTCTATAAACATTTTACAGCAAAAAAAAAAAAAGAAAGAAAAAAAACTGTCACAACTTTATGGTCGATTCATAAATTTTTTTTTAACGTTCGCGAGAGAGAAAAAAAAAGAAGGCGAGGTGAAAAAAAAATAGAAGAAGGAGACTTACGGACTCTGGGCGATAAGAGTGGGAATAAATCTGTGTGACTGAGGGAATTGAAAACTCCAGGAAAACTTGTAAAAGGATTCCAATATCGTACACCAACGCTATATACGAATCCGTTAATGGTGTCTTGCCTCGCTCTCATCCCCGCGGGTTTTCCCATCAATTCTGTCTGTTAGAGAATTTTTACTGAGAATTTAACCGCATGTCTCTCTCTCCCTCTCTCTCTTTCTCTCTTTTTCCCTGTGCTTTACAGAAACTCTGACAATAGATATGGTGTAGTCGACACTGGGATTTCTTTTTAAGTGTGAAAAAAAACAATACAACTTTCTTTTGAATCAAAGCAAAATATCTATAATGCAGTGATTATCGCTTTGATTATGCAAGCGTCCAAAACCATTTCAACCAGAAACAATTATGTTGTAATAATGTTAAAATCGATGAGACACGGTTTCAAATTATTTATTTAGATAGAAGCATAGAATATATATATATTCGTTGGGAATGAGGTGCATGAATTTCTCATAAAAAAATCAATGAATGGAATTTGTATATTGAAGAATTTTATTATATATAACTAGCAAAATTAAACGCGCGCAAGCGCGCGAAATTAGGGCTTTAATTATTTATTATAAAGAAATTAAAATTAATATTATCAATAATATTTTTAATTTATTATAATATTATTACATTGTTAATAATAATTCCTTAATTTTTATCAAATAAAAAAATATATTTCTTGATTTTTTTTTTGATTATCTGTCGATAATTTTTCAGAAATTATTCAAGAAAATTTTCGATTTAAAATTTAAATTGATAATTTTTAATATAACATATATCGGTAAAGGTCTTGTAAAAATTTCTTATCATCAAAATATTTATCATTAAACAAAATTTTTAATTTTTTATTATATAATAATAAATAATAATTATTATTATTAATAAATTTAAATTAATAAATAAATAATTTATAAATTATAAAAAATTAATATTTAATATATATTATTTAATATTCCTAATTAATTAATTAATGTAACATATATAAATATATATAAAATATAATAATTTAAATTTTATTTTAAATAAAAATTATTTTAAAAAAATTTTATATTTAGTTAATATTTAAAAATAAAAATTATTAAAAAAAATTAATATTTAGTCAAAATTAAAAATTAATATGTATATATATAATATAAATTTTTTTAATTATAATAACAAAAATAAATAAATATTTTGTGAAAATAAAAAAAAATTTAATTTGTAATATATAATATAAATAATAAATATAATATAAATAAATAAATAATATAAAATTTTTTTTATTATTTTTAAAATTAATTAAATTATTGTGATTTAATTAAATAAATTTTTGAAATTTGATAAAATTATCAACTTATGCAGCTTACTCTAACAGCAATCGAATCAATTTTTCTCACAATCCTCACAATTTTTTTGCCCGATTCTAACAGTTTTATAATTTTTAATAATTAAAATACGACCGCACAAATGACAATTTCAAAACATTGAAAAATTTTAACCAACACAAAATAATGTCAAACAACACATTTAAAAAAAACAAAAGACCTATAACAAATACTAACTTCAGGTGTGGACAGACGGAATGAATGAATGAATACGGAAATTATTATAGTTAATTATTTTTTTTTTGGAAAATTATTATTTTAATTAACATTTTATAAGATTGCTTTTTAAACAAATTTTTAATTAATTAAATTTTTTTTGCGGAACCGAATTTTAATTTGACAGAAATTTTCTTCACCTTATTTTTTATTCGAAAGAATTATATTTAGCCAAATTTTATTTTAGCTAAATTCTCATTCAATAGAATTTTATGTGATTCGAATTTTTAAATGTCCAAAGTTTTATTTTTCGAATTAACATTTAACAGAATTTCGCTTTTGAAACGAATTTTAATTTAATTTAATTTTTACAGAATCGAATTTTTATTTGACAGAATTATTATTTTACAGAATACAAAATTTTTATTTAAAAAATTCTAATTTAACCGAATATTAGTTTAATAGAATTCTCATTCAACAAAATTTTTCTTTGATTTGAATTTTTAAATGACAGAATTTCTAATTTACCGAATTTTTATTTCTCCGAATTTTCGTTTGATAGTTATTAAAACTTAAAATTGACATTTGTCCGAAATTGCAAATAAACAAAAAAAAATCGGCAGAACGGCCCGAATTTTAAAATAAACCAATTACAATTTTATTATAAGTTCTAATTGATTAATCCCACTTGGAAAGATTCCCCGGAAAGTGCCCCCTGGAGGTTCTATCAGAATTCCGCCGGAACTTCCAAAGTAATTCTGTCGGAATTCCATCGGAGTTCCAAAGAATTTCCGATAAGATTCCGACGGAGTTAGGACTCTAAAATTTTTGAAAAAAATTAATCGGAATTCCGTCGGAACTCCGTCGGAATTAGGACTCTAAAATTTTTGAAAAAAATTAATCGGAATTCCTTCGGAACTCCGTCGGAATTACGACTCTAAAATTTTTGAAAAAAATTAATCGGAATTCCGTCGGAATTACATCGGAAATTCTTTGGAACTCCGATCGAATTCCGACGGAATTAGGACTCTAAAATTTTTGAAAAAAATTAATCGGAATTCCGTCAGAATTACATCGGAAATTCTTTGGAACTCCGATGGAATTCCGACGGAATTACGTTGGAAGTTCCGGCGGAATTCTGATTTTTGAAGCGCCGAATTTTTATTTGTTCGAAATTGCAAATGGCCGAAAAAATAATCAACAGGAAAATTTTGGCGCGAACTTTAAAATTACAACCAGAGAAATAGTTTATTTAAATTTATTTTGGGACAATAATAAAATTTATTTGAATCAAATAAAAATATATTTGGCTCAGAGGTCAATAAATTTTTATATGTTTCAAATAAAACTTTTAATTCAGCACAAGTTAAATTTTATTTAGCGCAAATAAAATTTATTTAAAAAAAATAAATATTTATTTGACTCTGGGACAAATTTATAATTTCTCTAAGTATAAACAATAGGAAATAATTAAGAAAATTGTGATTGGTTAATTTTAAAATTCGCGCCGAAATATTTCTGTCGGACATTTGCAATTTCGGACAAATGGAAATTCGGCGTTTTAGGAATTCTATTAAAATAAAAATTCGTGTAAATAAAAATTCGGAAAATTCAATGAACTGGAAATTTTTGCATTTAAAAATTCGAATTCAAAATTATGTTGAATGAAAATTCTGCTAAATTAATATTCGGCTAGATTATAATTTTTTAAAGAAAAAAGTGATAAAGAAAAATTATATAAAATAATAATTTGACGTTATTTGCTTTTCCCGTATATTTTCAATAAATAAATAAATTTTGTTAAATAAAAATTCGGTTGCCTGATATTTCGGCACCTAAAAATTTTCTGACTTAAATATTTGTTTAAAAAGAACAAATTTTGTCAAATATTAATTCGAAAATGATAATAAAATAATAATAAAAAAAAAAAAATAAAAAAAAATCTAATAAAATTGTTTTGAATTAAAATTTTAACTAATGATTTTTGTGGGAAATTTATGCGTCCACTGGGAATTTATATCCATAGCTTTTTTTTAATTGGAAAATAGAAGCTCTTTTTACATATATTTTATTCATATATTGTTTTCTAATAAAATCGAAATTGATATTGTGGTATGATAATTTTAGAGTTTCAGTGTGTGTATGTGAAAAAGTGGTTGATAATAATTTTCACATATCTTTCTTCAGGAAGTGGTAGTTTTGCGTGTGGGGGAGAAGGGGACCATTTTTGCGAGTCTTCGTTTCCGGCTCAGCAGGAAGCCACTATTTTCACGAGCAATTTCCACAGTGAATATTGGAAATTAAAAAGAGAGGATAGCTGAATACACACACACACATACCAGTTTGATAATATTTCGAAATTCTGGTCTCCATCTTTTTCCCCCAGACCGATTTTTACCGTCATTCACTTCCGTTGTTCCATATTTACTCTTCTCTCATTTTTTTTTTTGCTCTCTTTTATTTTTATTTATTTTTGTTTTTTCCTCTAGCAAAAACACGCTTTGACGCTTTTGTTATACAGGTATTAAATCAAATGTTCTTTTTTTTGTTCGCTCTAATAATTAATTTGAAATCGGATGGGATTTTGTGATCTGAAACAAAGTTATTTTTATTATACTCAAAGGTCAAAGTAGTTTTTTTTTTCTTAGTTTTATCCTCGGTTTTATCTGGTTTATTTTTTTTATCTATTTGTGTATATTTCCATCCATTAATATTTATTATTGATATTGGGATTTTTTTTTGGATATATTATTAATCGTTTACAAAATTTATGTTTCGATACCAACGTTTTGCTTTTTCTTCAGGTTATTCAAGTAATTATGATTACTAAAATTACAAGTAATAAATTAATTGTATCTTACAAAGGATCCATTTTTGTTTAAAATGTACATTTCAAAATTGTTCTTTTATTGAAGAAACAAAGTGTTTGTGAAAAATTTTTTTCACATTATATTTGAGAGGTCAACAGATCGATGAATTAAATTTAGCTTTAAGCACATTATGCATTTTGATGCACAAAATGTGAATCTTGTGCACAACATGTATCTCGGATGGATGAGTTCGAATATATATATTTATGAAATTACATTTTCGCGTTTCGTATCTGAATGCGCGCAGAAGGTGCTTAAAGGTAGTCGCGAGTACTATATATCTAATGGATTTAATGCCCCAAGAGAAAGCTCACATTCTCTCTCTCTCTCTTAGTTTTTTTCGTTTTTATTTGTTGATTTTGCCCATCTTTCCTTCTACTTTCTTATATGTTCTGTTTTCCTATGAGACGCACAGCCTACGGGTACACAACCAAGATTTCCTGTAGATTTCGCATCTAAATTATTTTCTTTGAACGTTTATCTAAAAAGGGGATGCACATATGGGTAGTTTTTTACTCGGAAACGAAACCCTTTTTCAGATGAAACACAAATACGATAGAAAATATACGATATGGAGTGTGTGTATATTGCGGGTATTTCAAATCTAAAGATGTACAACAGAATCGAGTTCTGAATATATATAGACATAAATATATTGCGAATAATTCTGCTAAATATTAATATCGAAAGGCGATTCATTGAAATAAAATTATATTGAGGTCGAGGGGTAAATAACTTAAAATTTTAGTGTACATCTACTTAAATACTTCAAGATAATTCAAAATAGTCCAAATACCTAAAGATAATTTAGGGTATTTTGAAATATTTCAAGATAATTTAGAATATTAAATGTTTCTAGATACTTCACAATACTTCAAATAATTCAAATACTTCAATATATAATGCAGGATATTTAAAAATATTTTAACATAATTCACAATACTTTAAGGTACAACAAGATAACCATACTGCGGATAATTCAGGATATTTAAGATAATTCAAAATATTTTAAATACTTTAAGATACTTCAGATAATTCAAAATAGATTCAAATACTTTAAAATAATTTAGATTACTTGAAGGTACTTTAAGATTTTCACGATACTTTAGATAATTCAGAATATTTTTAAATAATTCACACTACTTCAAGGTATTTTCGGATAATTTATCATACTTCAGATAATTCAAAATATTTCAGATAATTCAAATACTTCAGGTATTTTCGGATACTTCAAAATATAATGCAGAATATTTTAAAATATTTTAACATAATTCAAAATAATTAAAGGAATTTTAAATACTTTAAGATACTTTAGATAATTCAAAATACTTTAAATAATTTAAGATACTTTATATAATTCAAAATATTTCAAGATAATTCAAAGTACTTCAAGATACTTGAGGATATTTAAGGATAAATGAAATAATTTACGATATTTCAAATATTTCAGAATAGATTCAAATACTTCAAGATAATTTTAAAGTACTTGAAGGTACTTCAGAATATTTCACAAAACTTTAGATAATTCCCTTAACATCAAATAATTCGGGATACGTAAGCTAATTCAAAATATGTTCAAATACTTCAAGATAATTTAGGGTACTTTAAGGTACTTCAAGATATTTAAGAATACTTAAGATTGTTTAAGAGATTATAGATAATTCAAAATACTTCAAATACTTCCGGATAATTCAGATTATTTTAAGATAATTCACAGTACTTCAAGATACTTCAAGATATTTGATGCGATACTTAAGATAATTCGAAATTTTAGAGATAATTCAAAATACTTTAAATACTTTGAGATAATTTAGGATAATCCGAAATATTTCAAGATTTAGATGTACTTTAAGATTCTTTTAGATAATTCACAATACATGGGATAATTTAAGGTACTACAGATAATTTAAAACACTTCAGGATAATTCAGAATATGTCAAATTCTTTCAGATAATTCAGGTTATTTTAAGATAATTCTCAGAAGTTCAAGATACTTCAAGATATTTGATGCGATATTTATGATAATTCAAAATACTTTTAATATTTAAATACTTTAAGATAATTCAGTATATTTCAAAATATTTTAAGTTTGAAAAGTACTTCAAGATACTTTTAGATATTTCACAACACATGATATAATTTAGGATACTTTAGTTAATTCAAAATACTTCAAGATAATTCAAAATATTTTAAATGGATTCAAGATAATACCGAGTACTTCAAAGATTGCATTTCAAGATATTTTATGATACTTAAGATAATTAATAATACATTAGATAATTCCATATAGATTTAAATACTTCCACAGAAAATTAAAAGGTATTAAAATAAGCTTATTATTTTAATCCAATTTTGCTTATTTTAATTCCAAAACGGATTGAAATAAGTAAAATTGCATTAAAATAATAAGCTTATTTTAATGCCTTTTAATTTTCTGTGTCCAGATAATTTAAGATATTTTAAGATAATTCTCAGTACTTCAAGGTATTTTAAGGTTTCTCACGATATTTGAGATAAATTACTATGCTTAAAATAATTCACGATACCTCATATAATTCCCAATTTCTCAGATAATTCATGTACTTAGAGATATATTTAATGATAATTCAACACAAATGTAGACCTAAATTCATTAGTTTACCCCTCAAACACAGTAGGGATTACTAATTAATCAATCAGATTACTAATACTAATTAATTAATCAAATTGATTTTGTGTATATAATTAATTTCCAATAGAAAATAAAGGATCGATAATAATTTTTCAAATCTACATAAACGAAATTAGAAGTCGGCACAGGAACATTGCCTTTTCGTCGTCGTCGTCCTCGGGTTCAATTATTATCATCATCGTTGGTTTGAGAGCAATTTAACCTTAGATCGTTGGAGGTGTCCTAAGGTGATACTCACGTGCTTCCATTACATTTCAACATGCAGTAAATTGCCCGAGGCCAATAATGCCGGCCTCGATGTCGATGCGGAGACACATACACCTGAGTGGCACGGGGGCCTATACATATATTTATTACGTGAGTGATGATAGACCGCCTCGGGGGTATTAACGTATCATTACTGGGGTTACGGCCTCAGAGCACCCTGGAACACACACACACCTTTATAGGAGCTTGAAGCCAGAGAGGCAAGGGAATTGGGGAAATGGTGGAAGGGGTGTGGGGTGGAGCTGGCTTGTCAGAATACCCTTAGTACACAACGCTAGACAATGTGTATTGTAATTACACGGTGAAGGACCTTCCTTTCCCTTCTATAACCCTTGCCACTAAACCTCGACGTTGCCTATCCCGCAGATACATCTTGTCTGTTCCTCATCCTTGACACACGTTACCCGCCCTCGTATCAAAAGCATAATTTCGGACCAAAAATTTACTTACGAAGCAAAGCTTGTTTCAAAATTTATCTTTTGTTTTTTTAACACTGAAAAAAGTTGGATTTATTCAAGAAAGTTATGTTTCACTAATTTTTTAATTCAAGAAAATTTACTTTTGAAAATTTAAGAAAATATATTAGTTGAAGTTTCTTTGTTCAAGAAAATATTGAATCAAATACGAAAAAGTACAGTAAGAAAAATATGCTATTGAATCAACAGTATTTCCGCTAAAAGGATAAAAATTATTTATTTCAACCATATGCTATAGAATTTGTAAAATTTGATATAAATTTTATAGCATATACTTTTGGAACATTAAGAGCATTTCTTCCAAGAGCATAAAAATTATTTATTCCGAAGCACGTGCTTTAGAATTTATAACATATTTTACAAATTCTACAGCATATGCTTTGGAATAAATAATTTTTATGATTTTGGCAGAAATGCTGTTGGTGTTCCAAAAGCATATGCTATGGAATTTGTATCATATTTTACAACGTCTACAGAATATATGATTTTTAATTACTCATTTTTATGACTTTGTTAGAAATACTGTTGATGTTCCAAAAGCATATGCTTTAGAATTTATAGTGTATTTTACAAACTGTACAGCGTGTGATTTTGAAACATCATCAGCATTTTTGCCAAAAGCATAAACATTGGTGATTCAAAATCATATGCTGTAGAATTTATATTGTATTTTACAAATTCTACAGTATATGATTTTGAATCACTAATTTTTATGCCTTTGGCAGAAATGCTGTTGATGTTTTAAAAGCATATGCTGTAGAATTTATACTGTATTTTACAAACTGTACAGCATATGATTTTGGAACATCAACTGCATTTCTGCCAAAGGTATAAAAATTAATAATTCAAAATCATATATGCTGTACAGTTTGTAAAATACAATACAAATTCTATGCTTTTGGAACCTCAACAGCATTTCTGCCAAAGGCATAAAAATTAATTATTCAAAATCATATATGCTGTAGAGTTTGTAAAATACAATATAAATTCTACAGTATATTATTTTAAATCAGTAATTTTTATGCCTTTGGCAGAAATGCTGTTAATGTTTCAAAAGCATAGAATTTATACTGTATTTTACAAACTGTACAGCATATATAATTTTGAATCACTAATTCTAATGCCTTTGGCAGAAATGCTGTTGATTACATAGCATATTTTTCTTATTGTACACTTATTATCTACTACAGAACAATGAGTTAGTTCATTTAATATTTCCATTTGTAGAGATTTAGCAGAATTTTACTACAATGAATTGGTTTTTAGAGCTTACATTTTATAATTATTATAATTGGCAACAGAAATAATTCTATAATAATTCTAACGCGAAATGAATTTTAGAACCTATTCTCATAGATTTAATAATATTTGAAAATACCATTTTGCAGTTAGCATTATAAGCTTCTTTTTCTTAGTTTTCCTGTTATATATAGTACACTATTCGATTTACACAGAACGTTATTATTGTGCTACTCGCGCGCATAGAACTTGGGCAAACTTTCTGAATTATCTTGTATAATCCTATGCGACATTGGCTATACGTGCAATTACTGAAAACTCGTCTGGAAGGCGAAATCAGAAATGCCTTTTGCCGTAGTGGTAGTAGTAGTAGTAGTAGTATTAAGGTTGCGCGCATATAGTCGAGAAATTTCCAACGAAACGTTTTCTTCTGATTATGTCGCTGATAAAGCGCATTACAGAAACAGCTTAAATGAAACTCGTTGAGATTTGATAGGTCAGGCTTTTTTCTGCAACATTGAATTTGACCTATTTTTTCTCACTATATATATATAAAGAGACTAATTTTCTTCCGAGTCGTCAGGAAATTGGAGACTATTTGCGGAAAAAGTTTGTCAAAATAACATATCAACTAACGAAAATTTTAAATGACTCTTAAAAGATGTGTTTCACTTTCAGCTTTAATTTAAATGTCAGCGTGGAATTAAGTTTCAAACTATTTAAGCAAACTGTAACAGTCTATATATGTATGCTCTTTGAGTAAATTGACTTTGTGTTGTGTAATGTAACTCTAGTAACCTGTTATTGAAACTTAGTTTTCTAAGTTGTTGAATGTTAAAATATTGAATTATATGATTTGTCAGCGATGATTTTAACTGTTTGGGGATTATTTTCAGTTTTACGTTATTGAATAGGTTTAAGTTGTTGAATGCTAATATGATTTTTGAGTAATGATTTCCATTCAATTATTTTCAGTTTCTTTTATTTAAAATTTGTCTCTTCAAAAATTTTTATTTCGAAGGGGAACTTTCTGGTCTTATGTAAATTTTCGAAATTTCGTAATTTCCAAAAAGGTAAATATAGCCTAGAAACACAATAGATTTTGATTAATTCATACACGTATGTCCAGTAGAGAATTACAATATATATGCGTAAATCTCTGATGGATTACAACAAAGAGCAATATTGACATTTTCATTTGCCTGATTTGTTGTCATTAATAATCCCGTTATTAATGATAGTTAATGACTCTCGAGAGCTTTCATCGGATTTCGTCACTCTATTTGCATTAAGCTCACTTAAAGCACGCAATTCACGCATTTCGAGGGTATATATACATTTCGCTTTGATCTCGTGTTGGAAATTCTCGCCAATTCGAGTGTAAATTCGAAATGCTCTCTCTCCCGTTTATAACACGTTATATATATATGTATTTCTCTCCCTCTCTCTTAGTTACACCATTTCTACAATCAATCCACCTTTCATGTTGAACTGTGTCCTTATCTCTTATCGTAGTTTGTCGTTCATCTCTGTCCAATTTGAGAACGTCATGGTTGATCGTGCGATTTAAAGCCTGCTCATCGCATTCAATCCATTCGGCAAACTCGAAATACTGGACCGGATTCGCCACTAATGCTACTGTATGTATGTTGACACGCTGTTGACGAGTCCTCACAGTAACCAATTGTTTACCCATGCAAAAGGTAACTCACGTCTCGCTTTGTATTTATCTTTATATAGAACGGTTATCAGCACGTAAGCTAATTCGTGTTGGTCCCCTAGCTTGCGATGCTCTGTATAATGCTTCGTTTAGGATGGAAAAATATGCAAATTTTTTGCGGGAGAAAATAATTTTAATTTTTGAAAATCACTGCTCGAGAAAAGGGATCTAAAAAATTTTAGGTTATCTTTAGTGATAGTTTCATCTTGATTAGGCATTCATTTTTAATATTTTAATTATGTAAAATCAAAATCTGTTTTATTGATTGGATTATAAATATCAGTGGTTTGTATCAAAGTTGATCCTCTTTTTTTCAATCCAAAAAACACTAACTCAATTTGAAATTTTTTGCCTTTAAAGTCTCTTTTCTCATAGTCACATTTGGTTTTTGAGAAAATTTTTTTCAGTTAAATTGTACTTTAAATGAATTCATTTAAAAATGTATAATTATGTAATTAGAAAAATCTGCTCAGCTTATCTATTTTGATTTGAAATTTTGTCTACATGTATATAGTAGACAAATATTTATGAACAATGTTGATTAATAATTAGAAAATGAATTATAGCTGCATACACTATTTCATGAATGTCGTTCACAAAGGATGGTATTTTGATTATCTTTCTCCATATTGCCAGCTGAAATACATACTTCATTAACTGCAATAAATTATTATATACAGTCTGCGTTTCAAATCTATATTCAAATTTTGTAATGCTAAACATTGAACGTTTAATATCGAATTTAAGGGGGAAATTTTACATTAGCTATATATATGTATAGTCGTCGCTTTACAGTTTAATTTTAGATTTGGGAAAACTTTTTTTTTTGTACTCCATGAAAAGAGTTGGATGAATTATTTTAAGTGTTCATATTCCTAAAAAAAGATGCATAAATATTCCTCACATTAAGGAACTGTTGGAATTTTTATCGAATTAAAAAGTATCGAATTTTTATTTAGCAGAATTTTATAAACTAGATTTTATAAAGTAGATTTTGTAAACTAGATTTTATGTAAGGTATAGTAATTAAAAATTCCACTTGTTAGAAAATCTTCTTTATATAAAAGTTCGGTTAAACTACTTCAAGATCTTTTAGGATATTTTCGATATTTAAGATAATTCAGTATACTTCAGATAATTCAGAATACTTAAGATAATTCCAAATACTTAAGATAATTCAAAATTGTATTTCAAATACTTTATGATACTTCTGATAATTTAGTATACTTTAAATAATTTAAATTAATGCAGAATACTTTAAAATATTCCCAGATAATTTAAAGTACACAAAATACTTTCAGATATTTTATCATACATTTAGAATACTTCAGATAATAAAAAATAGATATTTCAAAATATTTCATGATAATACAGAGAAATTCAAGGTCCTTTAGAATATTTCACGACACTTCAGATAATTCGAGATAATTCTGTTAATTCTGAATACTTCAAGGTACTTTAGTTAATTTAAAATATTTCAGATAATTGAATATATTTTAAATACTTTAAGATAATGCAGAATTACTTAAAAATATTTCAAGATAATTTAAAGTACACTAAATACTTTCAAATATTTCATCATACATGAGATAATTTTAGATATTTCAAATAATTCAAAATACTTTAAATACTTTAAGATAATTCAGGATAATTCAAAATATTTTAATTTTGAAAAGTACTTCAAGATACTTTTATATATTTCACAACACATGAGATAATTTCGGATACTTCAGATATAATTAAAAATAGACTTAAATACATTAGGGTAATTCAGAATACTTTAAGATAATGGAGAGTACTTCAAAATATATTTTAACTATTTTAAGATAATTTAAAGTACACAAAATACTTTCAGATAATTCATCATACATGGGATAATTGCGGGTACTTCAGATAATTAAAAATAGATTCAGATACTTTAAGATAATTACGGATATTTACAAATATTTCATGATAATACAGAGAAATTCAAGATCCTTTAGGATATTTCACAACACTTTAGATATTTCAAGATAATTCAGATAATTCAGAATACTTCAAATACTTTTAGGTACTTCAGTTAATTTAAGATACTTCAGATAATTCAATATATATCAAATACTTCAAGATAATGCAGAATACTTCAAAATATTCCAAGATAATTTATAGTACACGATACTTGAGATAATTTAGGATACTTTAGATAATTCAAAATACTTCAAAATAATTCAAAATATTTCAAATGGGTTTAAAAATTATACCGAGTACTTCAAAGATTCTATCTTAACATATTTTATGATACTTCAGATAATTAATAATACATTAGATAATTCCATCTACGTGCAAATACTTTAAGATAATTTTAGAGTACTTCAAGATAATTTAGAATATTTCAAAATAATTAACAGTACTCCAAGGTACCTTAAGATATTTCACGATTCTACAGATAATTCAGAATTTTTCATTTAGTTCAAAATATTTCAAATACTTTCAGGTAATTCAAGATATTTCAAGATAATTCACAGTACTTCAAGGAACTTTTAAGATATTTAAAAATACTTAAGATAATTCAAAATATTACAGATAATTCAAAATACTTCAAATACTTCCAGATAATTCAGAATATTTTAAGATAATTCACAGTACTTCAAGATAAAAAATAATAAATAAAATAGATACTTCAAAATACTTCAAAATATTCCAAGTACACAAAATACTTTCAGATATTTCACCATACATGAGATAATTTAGGATACTTTAGATAATTAAAAATAGATTCAGATACTTTAAGATAATTACGGATATTTACAAATATTTCATGATAATACTGAGAAATTCAAGATCCTTTAGAATATTTCACAACACTTTAGATATTTTAAGATAATTCATTCCATCTTAACATATTTTATGATACTTCAGATAATTAATAATACATTAGATAATTCCATCTACGTGCAAATACTTTAAGATAATTTTAGAGTACTTCAAGATAATTTAGAATATTTCAAAATAATTCACAGTACTCCAAGGTACAATTTAGAGTACTTCAAGGTACTTCAGAATATTTCAAGATACTTAAGATGATTCAAATTATTATAGATAATTTAAAATACTTTAAATACTTTCAGATAATTCAGAATATTTTAGTTGAATTCACAGTACTTCAACACAAGTGTATACCTTAATTTTAGAGTGATTTACCCTTCGATTTTAGCATATGATTTATTCTCCTCAATATAATATTTAAAAATAACTATTAAAATAAATTTTTTTTTATTATTTTTCAAGCAACTATCAAAAAATTGTAAAAATTCAATTTTTTTTTTAAATTAAAATCTTGGTAAAAAAAAGAGAGAGAAAGGGATTTATTTGTTCCTCCAAAAAAGGTGATGTACAAAAAGCAATATATATGTCATGTTTGCCTTTTTTTTCGTCACTTGTTTTTGCATAAACAATAGATACTGGTACCAGTATTTGGTCAAACAGTTATCAGCAGTCTCTGCTCGTGTGAATCAATGTAGTCACGAGACAAACCACGAATCCCCCTACTGTGGTCGGGGGAATCGGTCACTGATCCTGGGGATTCATTCCAATGCTCTAGAGGTGCAACCGAGACTAACGCTGCGGATGGACGAACAAAACGAATAGCAAAGTGAAAACTTCAAACAGGACGTAGATTAAATGCGTCGATCGACCAAAGGAATCTATATATCTATATATATATAGAGTAAAGGGATTTTCCCCCGAGAAAGAAGGAAACAGTAAAATGAGAGAAAGAGAAAGACAATATAAGCCCCCGAAAACTAAAGAGAAAGCATAGCTTTTCGGCAATTCCTCCAGACCGGAAGTCAATATATATATATATATACAACTCTCCTTTTTCCCTCTGCACTCACTGACTAGCCTCTCCTCTTTCTCTCTTTCTATTTACTCGGTTCTTTGAGTTGAGATTGGAAAGCCGAAACGATTCCCCAAAAGATGCTTCAAACCTATAACGATGCTCCTTTTCTACCTCCCCGCAAAGCATCCCTTTAATGAATCGTATAAGCAAGAATTTTTCAAGTTTAATTCAATTTTTCGAATGAGAGATTCTCATTCATCCATTTTATCGATTGAGAAACTTCTTTTATATAAACGAGAACTTGGAAGAATGTTTCTTAAACTTTTTTTCTGAATGAAATCTTCTTTTTTTAAGTACATATAATTCTTTTTTAAATAAATTTTGTTCGGTTTTTTTTTTTTTAAATTGGCAATATTAAAAAAAAATAGAAAGGGAAAATAAATTATTACCGACAAATCATCATTGTTTAGTGTACACCAACAACATTAGGTCTTCCGTCACCCTTTGCTTTGTGCAGGTTAACATCATATAGCGTCACCTGTTTATCCTGCGTAAACAGGTGCGAGAGAGGGTTACTGTGAACAAAGGTGAACGTGAATGGATGCGGAACAAGCTGCAATCACGTAACAAACCCCCCTAACTGGAAGGATAACGAGAGAATTAGACAGCTAGGGCTAGTGAAAATGACCTCCCTATACAGATATATAGCAATGGTTTAATATTTATACACACCTCATTCTTCTTGCAGTCGAATTTTAAATACATTTTTTATGCACTAAGACACAAATTTGAAGTTAGATTTCTAAAATTTTAAATGTTGGACTTTTTTTTTAAATTTATCAGATTTGATTAAAATTTGTTATTCAATAGTTTTTTGATTCGTCAAATTGGAATCGTTATTTTGAATTTTCAAAATCTGACTTCAAATTCGTAATTAGCGATCCTGTAAACCCTCGAGTAACAACTTTCAAGCAAATCTGATAAAATTTAAAAAAATATTGCCGCCATATTAGATCCGCCATTTTTAAGTTTGAAAATCTGACTTTAGATTCGCAATCTGTGAGCGTTAAAACATCTATAGAAAAAATCTGTAGATAAAACCGAATTGGTGAAATTAGTTCAGACTTCAAAGGGTTAAATTATATTAACAGAACATATTTTTACTTAGATTATGTATCTTGATTTATCTAAAATTAAGCTAATTATCTGAAGTTTCGTGAACAATTCTGTAGCATCTTGAAGTACTCTAAATTATCCTAAAGTATTTGAGTCTATTTTGAATTATCTGAATTATACTAAATTATCTCATGTATGGTGAAATATCTGAAAGTATTTTGTGTACTTGGAATATTTTGAAGTATTTTGAAGTATCTATTTTATTTACTATTTTTTATCTTGAAGTACGGTGAATTATCTTAAAATATTCTGAATTATTTGGAAGTATTTGAAGTATTTTGAATTATCTGTAATATTTTAAATTATCTTAAGTATTTTTAAATATCTTAAAGTTCCTTGAAGTACTGTGAATTATCTTGAAATATCTTGAATTACCTGGAAGTATTTGAAATATTTTGAACGAAATGAAAAATTCTGAATTATCTGTAGAATCGTGAAATATCTTAAAGTACCTAGAAGTACTGTGAATTATTTTAAAATATACTAAAATATCTTGAAGTACTTTAAAATTATCTTGAAGTATTTGAACGTAGATGGAATTATCTAATGTATTATATAATAATCTGAAGTATCATAAAATATGTTAAGATGGAATCTTTGAAGTATTCGGTATATTTTTTAAACCCATTTGAAATATTTTGAATTATCTTAAGTATCCTAAATTATCTCAAGTATCGTGTACTATAAATTGTCTTGGAATATTTTGAAGTATTCTGCATTATCTGGAAGTATTTGATATATATTGAATTATCTGAAGTATCTTAAATTAACTGAAGTACCTAAAAGTATTTGAAGTATTCTGAATTATCTGAATTATCTTGAAATATCTAAAGTGTTGTGAAATATCCTAAAGGATTTTGAATTTCTCTGTATTATCATGAAATATTTGTAAATATCCGTAATTATCTTAAAGTATCTGAATCTATTTTTAATTATCTGAAGTATCCGCAATTATCTCATGTATGATGAAATATCAGAAAGTATTTTGTGTACTTTAAATTATCTTGAAATATATTTTGAAGTATTCTGCATTATCTTAAAGTATTCTAAATTACCCTAAAGTATTTGAGTCTATTTTTAATTATATCTGAAGTATCCGAAATTATCTCATGTATAATTATTATTAATTAATAGTTAGTATAATTAAAATTAATATTTATTATTATTAATTATAATAACTATTTCAATGAATGCGAGAGAAAATGTTGAATATCAAAAAGACTGTTAAAAAAGTTGAGAATCATTATATTCCCGAGTGAGAGATGTATACATATGAAAAGATAGCAGATGGAAAAATCTAAATCTGGTTGTTTAACTAAATTGCAATTTGTCCGAACACAATTTCGCAGGTGTTTTTCTTGTTTTCTTGTATGTGTGTGTGTGTATTTTTTTTAATGTATGTGTGGTCTAGCTGCTTTTCGCCACTGGACAGCATAAATTTCAACCAAAAAGGGGAGGGCAATGCAGTGGCGAGAGTGTTGTAAATTATAATCGCGAAAATACGGCCTTTCGGGACATTAAGCGCACAGCCAGTAGCGTCTAGTCTCTCGCCTCGCTTTAAATAAAGTGGCAAAAGGGGTTGGTAATTCAGCTGAGGGTGGTTACCCTGCTGCTGGCTTCTCGGCCGCTAAATAAATCTATCCTGACTATTTTCTGATTGGTATTAATGTACCACCCTGTGTATATATATACATACATACAATTTATCTCACTCATAAAAAAGTGTATTTTTTATTTCACGAAAATAATATATGAGCCATCATAATCGAGTTTTTTTTAAATTTTTTTAAATCAAACACTGAGAAAAATGTTTAGAGCCACCAAAAATTTGGATGGGCCAACAACAAAAATTTTGATTGAGTGTTTTTGTTGGTATAACAAAAATTTTTGATTAGCTCAACCAAATTTTTTTGTTAGGTCAACAAAAATGTTTGGTTGATCAATTTATTTGGTTGTCGTAAACAAACCCTATCAAAAATTGCACAGAAAATTAAAAGGCATTAAAATATGCTGCAACGCTTATTATTTTAATCCAATGTTGCTTATTTTAATACCAAAATGGATTAAAATAAGCAACATTGGATTAAAATAATAAGCGTTGCAGCTTATTTTAATACCTTATAATTTTCTGTGTGACTATTGGCACAGTACTGTCAGTATTGGCGCGATACTGGTACCAGTACCGTGCCAGTAGTAAACTCTGGCAATTTTTTGCAGGGAATTTTGGTTATGACAACAAACGATCATTTAGTTCTTTAGACAAAACTATTTTCTTGTGTTAACCAAATTATTTTGTTGTAACCAAATTTTGATTTGGCATTTAAAAATGTTCAACCAAATAATTTTGTTGGCCTATAACCAAATGTTTAGTTGGATAACTGTTTCAGCAAACCAATATTTGGTTACAAGAACCAAAATTGACTAAACAAACGATTTTTTCGCAAACACAAAATCTTTTTTTTCAGTGAAATATCAAAAAATTTTCTTATCTAAAGGTGTGTGTAAAATAAAAAAAATTATATCGGTATTCTCGTTTCTCAGAAGATGCTTTTTTCGAGACGTGAATTTTTACGACATTCGTAGAAGATTCACGAAAAAATCACCCTTTTAGCGTCAAAATTATGGGGTGGCTAAAGAATCCTCCAACGCAGAGACTTCTTCTTCGGGTATATAAAGGTTGAGGTGAGGGGGGGAGGGATGGGGGGTTAAAAGGAAAGCCAATGAACACCGTAATTTCAGAAAATCCGAGTTGCCCGCGTATAAAAATTCTCTCCTGGGTTTAAGGCGAGTTTTCACCGCATGCGGGTGGTTTTAACCTGTCTGCCAACGTCTTCTTCTTCTTCTTTCTCCTCTTCCTTCTCCTTCTTTACTATAACGGAGTAATCCTGCTCTCCGTGGCATCTGATGCTATAGGCTTGCCTTGGGTTAGATGCGAAACTCCATTCTCGAGCTGGCTTTCAAGAGCAAAACGTCTTAGGTTACTTGTCTGCGGTTTCTAGACAACCTCGTTTTCGTTGGGCAAGAAAAAAAAATATATAAAAAAAAAAACAACAACGAACCATTCCCTTCTTTGCAAATTTATACTTCCCGGAAACTTTCCACCCACGCGTCGTTTCTAATCTTGTAATTTAAACTTTTTCGTGTATATATAATATTTTATATGTGTGTGTGCGAAAAAAAATCTTATAACACATTTTACTAAACTTTTATCCCATGAGGAATTATTAATATTGATTACGGAAAATCTTTTTTTTGTCTTCTTTTATTATATATAAATTATGAAGCAATTTTTTTCGCATACAAAATTTTATTTTCGTTTTGAGATGTAGAAATAATTTTTCAAAAAGGAAGTAATTTTTTCCCTACACAGGATTTTTATTTCCACTTTAAGAATGACGCGATCTTAAGAAAGGGACCTTAGAAGCTACAAATTATATAGGTTATTTTTGAAATGGAAATACAAAAAAATGACCAACTATCAATATAAATCATTTATGTTTAAGTATTATAACTAAAATATTTCATAAACACTGATTTTAATTTGCAATAATTAAAAAGAAACTTTCAATCAAGAAAAAACTAACATAAACATAACCTCAAAGTAATTTGCTTCCAAGGTCCCTTTCTTCAGCTCGCGTCACAGATGTCGAAATATTTTTCAAAAAAAAAATTACAAAGACAGCCCGTGTAGAAATTGTCCTAGTAGGGAATGAAACGCCACACCTGATCAGGGCCTAATCAGGGCGACCAGAAAAAGTGGATTTCCTAATCAGGACCACATCAAGCGCGGCGTTTCATTCCCTAATAGGGCAGTCTGATCCGGCCCCGATCTGGGCCCTGGCAAAATTTCTGCACGAGAGGAGAAATTTTTTCCCATACAAAGTTTTTATTTACACTTTGAAATATGGAAATATTTTCTCAAAAAAGATATTACAAAAAAAAGCAATAATTTTTTCAGCACATGAAATTTTATTTCCACTTTGAGATTTAGAAATATTTTTCAAAAAAAAAAAAATTTACAAGGAAATAGAGAAAGTACCAAAAAAAAGTATGCTTTTATTCTAAAAGCATTTTTCTGTTCACAAAACATATACTGACACACAAAACATATATAAATTTTGTAACGAAATTTCCAAAATTAAGTATTTGATGAAATATCGGTTTTTGTGTTATATACAATTTACTTAAAACAAAATATTTATGTAATAAATCAGAATAGAGTTTTTTTTATAATTATATTATAATAATTAATGAAAGCACTGTATATTGGAACAAATTCGTTGATTTATTCACTGAAATATAGCACCACAGTTATAAAATAAATTATAAAGCTCAATTTCGATGTATATACATATATATGCGCGTGATGCATTAAAGTCAACTCAATTATTATCAGAAAACGATTTGTTTGAGGTGAAGCTATACCGAGTTTGATTCTCAATTGAAACATATAGCAAATGCGTTTATATTACACGAGATCAAGATAAGGTATTATCTGCCAGTTACGAATTTTGAATTGTAGATATTTCTCGTCCGAGTAATTTTTAGTTTACATAAATATATGAGGCATTCTTTGTCAACTGAAGCCCCCTTCTGCCCAAAAATAGTTTAAATATAGAAAATGGGGAAAAGGCTTATTACTTCAATAAAAACAAATACTTTTCGATGTTGTGTGGCGTTTTTGAAAATTCAAAATGGCGGATCCAATATGGCGACTAACTTTTATAAAATTAATTAAATTCACTTGAAAATTGCTACTCGGGGGTTTTTGGGGTCGTTGATTACGAATCCGATGATAGTTTTCAAATTCAAAATGGCGGATCCAATATGGCGACTAAATTTCATAAAATTAATTAAATTAACTTGAAAATTTCTACTCGGGGGTTTTTGAGGTCGCTGATTACGAATCTGATAATAGTTTTCAAAAATTCAAAATGGCGGATCCAATATGGCATCAAAATTGATTGATTAATGTTTAAAATTTACTCAGATTCTTCAGAAATTTGATACTTAGGGGTTTTTATGATCGCTAATTACAAATCTGGTGTTAACCTAGAAGTAATAGACGTTTGTGCTTGAGAAACCATTTGCCATCAATTCTGACGCCATATTGGATCCGCCATTTTGAATTTTTGAGAACTATTATCGGATTCGTAATCAGCGACCCCAAAAACCCCCGAATGGCAATTTTCAAGTGAATTTAATTAATTTTATAAAATTTAGTCGCCATATTGGATCCGCCATTTTGAATTTTCAAAAACGCCACACGACATCGAAAAGTATTTGTTTTTATTGAAGTAATAAGCCTATGCCCCATTTTCTATATTTAAACTATTTTTGGGCAGAAGCGGGCTTCATTTGACAAAGAATGCCTCATATATATATATGTGACTGATTCATGAAATATACATTCTTTTGACACATATGTGTATATGTTCTATTTGCGGTCAGTGTATATATGATCGATGGACTCTATAAGCACTTTTAGTATTCTCACATACACAGATTTTATATATATATATATGTACACGTTCCGGATGCAGTCGTTACAAAGTCGTAAATTTTAATGCGTGCAGCACGTGTTCCTTAAAAGTTTAACGCCTTTTACGACTATGTTTGCGGTACCGAAAACGCTGACAACAATGTTGTATAGACCTTAAAGATTTTTGTTTTTAAAAATATAATAAATATCTTTTATTGTCTTTAAAAACATTTTATTTTTATTTTTCTGAAAGAAAATAATTTTTCTTACATAGAAAATAAATAGTTTTTTTTTACAGAAACGAAAACTAATTTGGTAGAATTTTTATTTGATACACTGAAAAAAAAGATTTTGTGTTAGCAACAAAAATATTTGGTTAGAAAATTTTGGTTCTGGTAACCGAATTTTGGTTGCCTGAAACAATTTTTGATTTTACAAAAAAAAAACTATTTGTTTGATCAACCAAACATTTTTGTTGACCTAACAAATATTTTTGTTATGCCAACAAAAAACACTCAACCAAATTTTTTGTTTGATTCAACTAAATAGTTTGATTGCTTAAATACCAACATTTTTTTGTTGGCATAACCAAATTTTGGTTAGCGAAATATTTTTATGACCGAAAAATTACTTCACAAAATTTCTATCTGTTCGAATTTTTTCATTTGTCTGAATTTTGTTCGAATTTTTATTTAACGGAACTTTGTTCGAATAATAAACATTCGGCAGAAAAATTTGTGGCGAATTTTTAAATTAACCAATCAGAAATTATCCAGAAAAATTTGATTGATTAGTTTTGAAAATTCGCCCTATTGTGTTAAATAAAAATTATAACTGATGCAAGTTTTGACAAATAAAAATTCAATCAAATAGAAATTCTACGAAGTAAATATGTTCAGTTATATATAAAAATTATGAAATAGAAAATCGGTTCAATGGAAATTCAATCAAAAAATAATTCGAACGAATAAAAATTCGGCTATAAGAAATTTAATGAAATTCTACCAAAAAAATCACTAACAAATTAATTTTAGGCATTATTCATACGTCTTTGTAAAATCACACAATAATAATTTTTTTTATTTATTTTTTTGATTGAAAACTATAATTTCGTCCTTTTTATTTGTGTCATAACTTTTGTCAGTGTATTCTTCTCGTTTCCACACGTTTCTCTTTCTCTCTTTCTCTATCGTGTATATATATATCGACAAGAGGGAATTGGTGTGCACGACTACTACACTTACTCGGGAAAACCACCATTGAATAACGAGATATTCCCCTGACCCTATAGATAGAAACCAATCGAAAGTGGTTCTCGGACGCGCCTTTAACTCGTTTCTCTACCGGTCACTTTAATTACGCCCGATAACGATTGGATAACCGAGAATGATCACCGAATCGTCCCTGAATGGGAGTTCCATTACTCTCCTTTCCAATTCTAATTTACCAATTTTCTTCTTCTTTTTTTTTCTTTTCTTTTTTTTCATATTTCACACGTTTTAAACGTATGATTTAATTCTCAACTGTTATTGCTAAATTGAAAAATTTTACTTTTCAATATTATTTTCTGTAAATTTCAATAAAATTTTTTCTTCTCTGTCACTTGTTACGCGCCATGGCATAGAAATAAAGGTTAAAAAACTAAAAACTCGTCACCAAAATTTCTAATGATTACGCAAAATATAAATAATTAAGAAAAAATCAAGAAGTTAACCTTAAAATTTAATCAATTAAATTTACACCTTTTATATTGTATTCTATTCTTCGAGCGGCTAAAAAATGGAATTTGTAGGATCTTTTTATTTATAAAGACTTGAAACTCACCTTATTTATTGTTATTAAAGGAATTAAATAAAAGTCAAAGGGAAAGAGAAAATAGGTTAGGTGATATAGTTGAAATGGTTGTTTATTTACCGAACTTATGCACACAATGAGAATCCTTGACAATATACAAATTAACACACAAAAATTTCACAGAAAAGTTGAATCAAATTATATTAATAATTAAAAATTCATATACCAGAAGGGTTAAAAATTAGAAAATTAACAAAAGGTTAGAAAAATACAAAGTTGAAAAGATTTAATTTCAATTACTACACATTTTGAGAATATTTAATTTACACGGGAAAACATTTTTACATACAAAACACAGCATAATTAAAAGATAAATTAAATATTAATTTAGGGCATTCTGCATCCCACGCCTTAAGACAAATTTCAAAAAGAAAAGTGTGAGGTTTTTACCTTCCGGGACGTCATACACTGATTTTTGAAATAACGCAATAAAATAAATATCAGAAAACACATCCTTGCAAAATATTAAAACCCACTTAAAGATTGGTAGGTGCAACAGCTATAATACATTAAATCGATAATGAATATAGGTACTATATATCACGGAGAGAAATAGATGATAAGAACTTATGATCTTAAGATGGTAAAAAGTAGATGTTATCCGGTACTATCATTATGCTACTCGGTACTATCAAAGATGTTACAAAAAGTATGGCTATGTTACCCACTACAATCAAGACGTTACTCCGTACAATCTGAATTGTTACTGATAGAATCTAGATAACTGTCCGTATATGTAAGATCAAATATGGTACCTGGTACTATCTAGATAGTAGCCCGTACCATCTATTTCTCTCTGTGATAAAATAAATAACTACACTGAGAAAAGAAAAGCACAGAATCCGTACTGTGACAAACGCCGGCCGTGTAAAATGGGTGTCAGTATCCGTTCTTTAGTTTTGTTCAGTTGGTGTCGTTCATAGTTCAGATACTATGTTCTAGAAGCGCGGCAGCGGTGTGAACTAAGTTATACAGAATCTGTCTCATAGCGAACGACAGATACTGTACTTCTAGACAGTTCCATATTTGTGCTTGATTATAAAATCAAAACGGTATTAGTTATTATATTTAAAAGAAAATTTTTTAAAATCAAAATGTCATTATCGTAAAGCTCATTATTATTATTATTTATTTTTCAAAAATATAGGTTCAATTTTTTATAAGAAATTTTAAAATGTATGAATAAAGTAAATAAAAAATATACATATTATTTTTAAAAATCATAACCTCAAAACTAATGCAGTAATAAATAAAAAAATAATAATAATGACAATAGAATAATAAAAAAAAATAATAAATAATAATAACAATGAAAGAATAATAATAATATAATGGAATAATAATATTAATAATTAATTATATTGACTATATGCTTGAGTCTATTGAACGATTAATTTAATTAAGCATTCGTCCTCGGTGAAGTACAGTATCTGTACTCAAGCCAAGCACAACATCCGTTTCACATTTTAGTACGGCATCCATCACACAGTGACGCTGCTGCTGCGCTCAACTTGGTCTACAGATGCTGAACTTCTCCATTTCAGATTCCGTGCTTTTCTTTTCTCAGTGTATAGTTGCAAATAATTGTTCAATATAATGATTATTATAAGATCACTTTCATTAAGCTGAAAATTCATCTTCTCAATTCTTCCCACTTTTACGTCTATTGCTGAAGAAAATCATTTTTTCTTAACCATTTTCCACTACGAATTTGAATTTTAAAGGAAAAATCTGTAATTTTTAAGTAATATGAGATTTTCATATAACATTAGACTAAATAGAAAAATTAAGATAATATTTTATTACTATTATAATGCTAAATCATTATCTTATGTTTAAATATATTTATTATTTGTAATTTTCATATTAAAATCTGAAAGATTATTGATAATTATTCTTTTCAGAGAAAATATATAAAAAAGTAAACTATTCTTACCTCAGTTGAAGAATTATTATTTTTGCCGCAGAATATATATGTCTCTCTAATTTGCAAATCTAAATCTCGTGTAAAGAGTATACATTCTGCGTCCAAATATTGCTGTGAAAATTTCAATCAGAAAAGAAATCAAAGAGAGAGAATATCCAATTGCTAATACACGAAATAGTATGAAGAACAGTTTTTCCTTTTCAATATTTTCTGGTGGCAAAATGTTGGTGTTCCATACTTTGTTTGGCGGAAAAAAATCTTCAAGCAGCCCAAATTCAGAAGCATATCGCATTAATTTATTAGGACGATCATAATAATCATACCACAAATCAAGAAAGGCATTGAAATTTCGTAAAACAATTTTGTTCACTTTTTCAACATTTATACCATTTTTAGCGTAGTACTCATTAACAACGTCCTCAGTATTATAGAAAAAACAAGATATATTCTGATGTTCAATTATGTATCTCATACAGTAATTATGATATTTTTTTGTAGGTCCAAAAAACATTCTTACTTTATTTAGTATTTTTTCATAGTTCGAATTATCACGAATTAAATGTTTGAATCTATAAAAATCTTCGCGTCTGATTTTTAGTTCTAAAGATGAATTAGCAAATTCTTCGAGAGTGTTTATTTCGGATACTAGTGGCCAAGTGATGTCCAAAATAACTGAATAAAAATAACCAGAGTAGACGATGCATGTTATCAATAGTGAGCCAAAAACTATTCTTTCCAATAATTTTTTCGGTTCACGGGCAGTAGGCATTCCAATTATAATTTGACTGATATTTAATGTTTGCCATGTACTTCTCTCGAAGCTCATATAAGAAGTTGTTAATCGGATGATGCCAATCATGCCAATTGTTCCCAAGAACAAGTACCAAAATTCTTCAGACAGAATCATGTCATTAGAGTGTTTAAGCGTCTTTGGACTAACAATATTATAACTGTTAAATCCTAAAATGGGTAAACACCATCTTAAATCACTGTATTCCTGTATGTAATATGGAAAAATTCTTTCTATATGAATATCTTCTAATTTTAAATTGGATAATTTTTTTTGAAACCATTGGTATTCAGATGAAAAATTATCAAAGATAACTTTTTTAGTAAAATGAGTTATTTGACTTATAAAAGGTACCTCGTCTTTATGATTTGCGTTAAGCATAACTTTCCATTGTTGATTGTGTGATAATATAGAAATATCTAAACGGTTTTTTTTCCATTGTAACTGTAACTTGTCTTTAAGATCATTTTGACTTGAAAGAAAAGAATTTATAATTAAAATTCTTGGATAAAAGTTCTGTGGTATCTTTACTAGTATATCTTCACATTTGTTAGTTTTATTGTGTAGAACAAACATTGTTGAATCTCCTAATTTATAACAATAATCTATGACTTCCTTCGAATTTTTATTATTTAATATATCGTAGGTCATAATTAAAGATGGAAAATTCATATTCACTGCTGTCATAAGAGAATTCATTACTGGATCATCAATGTCCTGTTCATTTTCAAGAACAAACACCACTTGATAAGGTTTTTCTTCGTTCAGGTGTTTTATCAATCCATCATAATAATTATTTGTTGAAGATATTCCTAGGATTTTCGTCCATAGAAAGCAACTAACAATACATACACTTATTAACTTCATTGTGCACAACCACCATATTCAACTTTCAAAACCTGTGTGACTATGGTGAAAAAAAATTACGCTTCTAGCTGCTAGTTTTTAGGATATTTTTTTGAATTTTATGAAGGACGTTTTTGACGTAAAGTATGCTTCAAATGAAAATTTTTGTGTTATATATAAATTAAATATTAATAATTGTCGATTATGTCATTTAACAATCGTTTGTATAAATATTTCGTTAAATATAATTATATTGACTCAAAATAGTTATAAATATTGTTGACTTATTTTATGTGTTTATATATAAATTAAATATTAATAATTGTCGATTATGTCATTTAACAATCGTTTGTATAAATATTTCGTTAAATATAATTATATTGACTCAAAATAGTTATAAATATTGTTGACTTATTTTATGTACTGTTATATTTTGTGTGGAATACATTATATATTTTATTTGTTTTCTTTTTTCGAAGAAATTCAATTTTTTAATTTTTTTAACATCAATATTAATAAAATTAGACTTTTGTCTGTACATTGCTTAGAACTTAAAAATTCATGTATAATTCTTCGTTTCAAGTCATAAGGATTCTAAAAATAGCATTAAAAAAAATTCTGTCTGTCTGTCTGCACAATATTTTTTTCGTCAATCACGCATAAACGGCTTGGCCGATTTAAGTGAAACTTGGCAGTCTTTTAGGTATTAGACTAACTTAAAATCTTAGCCATACCCCATTAAAAAATATTAACTTGAAGGGAAGTTATGTCACTTTTTGTAAAAATCGAAATTTTAAAATTTTTTATTTTTTCGCTTATTTTTACTAGACTTTTTTAAAGAAGTTTTTTGAGGTTAATTAATCGCATTTTTACCTTAAAATTGAGAAAATAACTGATAGATTTGAAATTGTGAAGAAAAATTCCAAAATTCTAATTTTTTAAATTTAATTTCTGTTATATTTTACTAAACCTTTTTTAGCTACGTTTTTGAGTCCAATTAATCAAATTTTAACTTTAGAATTAAAAAACAATATCATTGAAATGCTTTTATATAAGCATTCAATATATATATATATATATATATTTAATTTAAATAAATTTGAAACAAAAAGAAAATGATCAAATATATATAGCTTAGAACATAAAACTTCTTAAATAATGTTTCTTTTTAATACATTCGTTTTTTCTTCAAATTTAATAAAAAAAATCAACTTTTCTCCATATCGGGCATTTTAAAAATTTTTTTTGTTTTGGTCTCAAAAAATAGCATTTTTTGTGTACTTTAATATAACGTATTTCCGAAAATGGGATAGAAATTATTTTCAAGGTCAAATTTGACAAAATATAGTTTTTTAAACTAAAAAAGTCAAATATGACCTTGAAAATATTTCTATCTCATTTTCGGAAATACGTTATGTTAAAGTACACAAAAAATTCTATTTTTTTGAGACCAAAACAAAAAATTTTTAAAATGCCCGATGTGGAGAAAACATGATTTTTAAAAAATTAAATTTGAAGAAAAAACGAATTCATTAAAAATATTTAAAAATTTGGATTTTATATTCTGAAAGTACGGGAAAAAACCTTTCCAGAACCATATAATAAAAGTTTAATTGATGAAGTTGCATAGAAGCTATGTTAACGCAAAGTTTAGAAGTACCACGCAAAACCTAAATTTTTATTTTTATACATTTTTTTTATATTTTTATTTAAAAATTTCTATTTTTTAATTTTTATTTATAATTTTTATTTCAAAATTTATAAAAACCGTTTAGTATAAAACACCGTCCGACAAAGCTCAACTTTTTCTTTGACCGTTTTGCTAGATCAAGTCGTTTGTCGTTTTTAGGGGTGAAAACAACCCCTAAATGAAAAGTGACAAGATATCTTTTAAAAATTATTAATATGTTATAAAACTTGGTATCTGGGGGTTTTCGGGGTCGCTGATTATTAATCTGATGGCAGATTTTCAAAATTCAAAATGGCGGATCCAATATGGTGGTCAACATTTTAAGAAGTTATAAATTTTTTATAAAATTTGGTATCTAGGCGTTTTTGGGGTCGCTGATGTCGAATCTGATATTAAATTTTTTAAATTCAAAATGGCGGATATAAAATAAAAAATTAATAACTTTTAAAAAATTTGATCGCCATATTGGATCCGCCATTTTAAAGTTTGAAAATTTGACATCAGATTAATAATGAGCGATCCCGAAAACCTCCAGATACCAAGTTTTATAAAATATTAATAATTTTTAAAAGATATTTTGTCACTTTTCATTTAGGGGATGTTTTCACCCCTAAAAACCACAAACGATTTGATCTAGCAAAACGGCCAGACACGGAAATTTTTTTTTTTTGGTCCTAGTTTCCGAAAATGTTAGATTTTTTTTGTGGGTCAAAAATCGTGTCGGACGGTGAAATATTTGGTAAAGTAGACTTGGAAAATGTTATAATATGCATGAAATTTTGCGATTATAATGTTAAAAAAATAAACTTTTTAAATATTCAGAGAATAATTTTCAAGATGCTTATGGGGATTTGTTAAAGTTAGTTTAGGTTTTGTTTCAACGTGGACAACGATTTCGTGAGATTGCTTGCTAGACGTTCTGTCTCTCTCACTCTCTCTCTCCTGTGTGTAAGAATATATCCGGCTTTGTACACTCAGTGGAAGTACCAAGGGATGCTTGAGGAGAATCACAGCTTTCCGGTACTTGCAAACTTAGCACCAGAAAGGAAGGATGTTACATTAAGCAGGATTTACCATAGTCATTATAATTTCACTAGGAGTGTATTAACTCTAATGTTCATCATCAAAAACGTCTCTTGCATTCAACTAAATGTAAAAGAAAAACTTTTTCTTCCAATTCTTGTACACCCCATGTATATATATATATATATATATATATATATATATATATAAAAGAAATGAAAACTTAACTTTATCCCAATTTCTAAATTTGAATTTGTTAAAAATATAGTTTGAACTACTCTCCAAAATCTAAATTAGTAAAATTTTTAACTGATTTGATTCTCACTTCTTGCTTTTAAATTAGTCAAATGTAACTAATTTTTAAATATTTTTTTACTATCAAATTAGTAAAATTTAACTAATTCAAAAGCAAACAGTGAGTCACTAATTCAAATTAGTTAAAATTTTTACTAATTTAAATTTAATTTCAAATTTACTCTCTAAAATTCGAACAATTGAGAATTCGTTCATTAATTCAAATTAGTAAAAATTTTCACTAATTTTTAATAAAGAATTACTACGTGATTTAGTAATTTTTTTTTTACTAAAAATGACTAAAAATGAATAAAAGTTTTCACTAATTTCTAGTAAAATATTACTATTATATTTAGTAATATTTTTTCACTAAAGGTTTTACTAAAAATGGCTAAAAATAGGTAGAAATTTTTAGTAATTTTTAGTAAAATATTACTATTTGATTTAGTAATATTTTTTTTACTAAAGTTTTTAATAAAAATGACTCAATATTAGAAGAAATTTTCACTAATTTTTAGTAAAATATTACTATTATATTTAGTAATATTTTATCACTAAAGGTTTTACTAAAAATGGCTAAAAATAGGTAGAAATTTTTAGTAAAATATTACTATTTGATTTAGTAATATTTTTTTTACTAAAGTTTTTAATAAAAATGACTCAATATTAGAAGAAATTTTCACTAATTTTTAGTAAAATATTACTATTATATTTAGTAATATTTTTTCACTAAAGGTTTTACTAAAAATGGCTAAAAATAGGTAGAAATTTTTAGTAATTTTTAGTAAAATATTACTATTTGATTTAGTAATATTTTTTTTACTAAAGTTTTTAATAAAAATGACTCAATATTAGAAGAAATTTTCACTAATTTTTAGTAAAATATTACTATTATATTTAGTAATATTTTTTCACTAAAGGTTTTACTAAAAATGGCTAAAAATAGGTAGAAATTTTTAGTAATTTTTAGTAAAATATTACTATTTGATTTAGTAATATTTTTTTTACTAAAGTTTTTAATACAAATGACTCAATATTAGAAGAAATTTTCACTAATTTTTAGTAAAATATTACTATTATATTTAGTAATATTTTTTCACTAATGGTTTTACTAAAAATGGCTAAAAATTGGTAGAAATTTTTAGTAAAATATTACTATTTAATTTAGTAATATTTTTTTACCAAAGTTTCTAACAAAAATGACTCAATATTAGAAGAAATTTTCACTAATTTTTAGTAAAATATTACTATTATATTTAGTAATATTTTTTCACTAATGGTTTTACTAAAAATGGCTAAAAATTGGTAGAAATTTTTAGTAAAATATTACTATTTAATTTAGTAATATTTTTTTACCAAAGTTTCTAACAAAAATGACTCAATATTAGAAGAAATTTTCACTAATTTTTAGTAAAATATTACTATTATATTTAGTAATATTTTTTCACTAAAGTTTTTACTAAAAATGTCTAAAAATTGGTAGAAATTTTTAGTAATTTTTAGTAAAATATTACTATTTGATTTAGTAATATTTTTTTTTACTAAAGTTTCTAATAAAAATGACTCAAAATTACAGTCTAAATCTGAATCAGTGAAAATTTCACTGATTCAGATTCAGATTTAAAGTGTAGTAGAAATTTTTACTAATTTAAATTAATGAACGTATTCTCACTTATTAAAATTTAGAGAGCAATCATTAGTTAAATTCACTTTAAGCTTTTGTCAAAATTTCTAAAATTTTGTTTAAATAATTAAAATTGATTTTTTTTTATTCAATTTTCAATTTCCTCACAAAAGAAGGATATTTATACTAATATTAGTAAAAAGAAAAAATTTGTCGCGTTTGTGTAATAAAGTTTCCTTCAAATTTGTGCGTTGCGATGCATTAAAAAAAAGCGCGTGAGCCGTGAAATGGTTTTTAGGTAAGGGTGGAAAAAGGGGGGGGGGTGAAAAACAGCGTGGCACGAGAAGAAACTAGTTGTATATATACTGAGAAAGTGCTGCCAGAAGCGAACTCTCTCTCTCTCTCTCTCTCTCTCTCTTTCTCTCTCCTCTCTCTAGGAAATCAGGCAATTTAAATTCACTGTAAAAAGGCTCTTTAATTAAAAGACTTTAATTCCTCACGCTTGTTCTATTCGTAAATGGCTTAAGTTACTTATTCACACTAATGACTAAGGTCACGCTCAGTAATTATGAATTTGACTTATTAAGTCCCTTAATTTGAAACGTTCAACTGTCACAATCTATATAATGAATTATTACAAATCACAATTATATATTTGATTCTATTTTCATTTTTTTGTTTTTAAAAATTTTTTTTCTCTTTCTATAAACTGAAAAAAAAATTTCTTTGATTCAAATACTCGATAAATATTTACTTAAATCAAATAATTTTTATTTCAATTAAATAAATTGTATTTGAACCAATAATTTTTGTATTTGAAATATATACTATCTCAAATAATAATTATTTGATATAAATAAATATTTATTTGATAATAGTTAAGTAATGAAGTATTTGAATCAAATAAATTTTTTGTTAGTGTAATGTTACTAAATAGTTACTTTCTATAATTCAATATTAAAGTTCCACATTGTTCTGGAGAAATTTTTTATTCGTATTCATTTGATACAAATATAATTTATTTGAATCAAATAAAAAAATATTTCTGTCAGAGCCTAATAACGTTTTATTTTGTTTTGAATAGAAAAAAATTTAATTTAGTACAAATAAAATTTTATTTAGCGCTAATAATAATAGTTTCATTTGTACCAAATAAAATTTATTTGAAAACAAATATTCTCCCTAACAATAAATCTGAATTGTTTTTTTTATTTTTTAGTTTGGTTATTATAATTTATTATAATTATTATAATAATTATAATAATAATAATAATTATAATTGGTTTGAAATTACTAATTGCACGGAAAATAAGATTTACCTGGAACAGTGAAACATTTCATTAGAATCGAAAAAGTTTTAATTGTCTCAGTTATAGTTAGTGTTACTAAAATCTTTGCTGACTGTTTGCTTTAGCAATTAGGAAAAAAATAATTATGTTTATTAATAAAAAGTTAATAATTTTCTGTGAAAAAATAGGCTAAAAAAATAATCAAAAGTAATTTAAATTAGTTATCAGAAAGTTTAGTTATTTTGACATAACCTAAAAATGAATTTAATTAATAAGTTATTTTTAATTAAAAAATTAGTAGAAATATTTTCTGTTTGAATCTGTAACTGAATTTTTGCCATCAAATTAATTAATTATTATTTATTGTTATTATTATTAATTATAATTTATTATTGTTATTTACTTAACTAATTAAAATTTAGACAGTTTATTTGGCTTTAAATATCGTTTTTCTGGGTGAATTATAGAAAAATTAACTATTCTTATTTTGTAAATACCTTTTTTCTTATTCAAAGAAGAAGAAGAAGAAGTTACAAAAAAAGTTTGTGACCCATTTCTTTATTTAAATACCATATATATATATATAGTGAAAAGTTAGATTAATTAAAGTTCGCGCAGATGCATTTCTGGTTTTAAGAGAAAAGTGAACATCAGTGTTGGGGGCAAAGTGTGTGTTTCGCTTCCAGGCACTTTTTCTCACTGAACCGGAAGCGTTTCTAGCGTTGAGGAGGCGTAGGGGGGGGGGGAGGGATATTTTATTTTGAACGTTAGCGATCATCATGTGACAATGGCAGGAGAATAAAAGTTGTTTGCGGTGCATTTTTTTTTTTTGCTTGTTTCTTTCTTATTCTTTCTTTCTTTTTTTTTTTTTTTTGCTTTATTTTTGTTCTTGGGAAAACTCAATTTTTCTCAACGTTATTTATTTTCCACGCGGCACTACGACTCTCTGGGGTTTACGAAATACTGCTCCTTCAAAAGTTCCGCTCGTAAAGCTCTTGCGGCTAGCTCGATAAAATCGGTGTCCAGAGTTCATAAAAGTGCCTTTAGGTCACTCTCTCTCTCTCTTTTTTTTTCTCTCTCTTGAAAAGGGCCGCTCGCGAGTGTAATACTTTTTTCGGCAACAACTTGCGTGGTGGCGGATAAACCCCCTTTCCCCCCCCCCCTCACCCCAACTTGCCGCAGATTATATGCAAATTTTTTGTTTTCTGAATTTTAAAATATTTTTTTTCCTGGCAATATTTTGGAATATATGCTGGCTGTGTTTTTTGTATTGTTATTGTGTAATTTGATGCAAGTTTTCTTTTACAAAATATCAGTTGGTCCGTTGTTGTTTTTTTTTAATAGAAAATAATGCTTTTAGAAAAGTTTAAATTTTGCCTGCGTTGAAAAAGAAAAAATCGAGGAGAAATTGAAAATAGTTTAAAATTATAGAAAAATAAAATAAATATCAAATTTTGCAAAAGTATCAAACGGACTCTCTAAATCTGAATTAGTAAAAATGTTTATTAATTTGAATTAGTGACTCACTTTTTGCTTTTGAATTAGTAAAATTTTACTAATTATTAGTAACTTTTACTAACAATTAGTAAAATTTTACTAATTCAGAAGCAAAAAGTGAGTCACTAATTCAAATTAGTAAACATTTTTACTAATTCAGATTTAGAGAGGAGAAAAGATTTTTTTGATTTAATGAAACCAATTTCTTTGACTTGTTTTCTTTCATTCAAAGTAAAATTTTCTTTGAATCAAAAAAAGTTTCTTAGTTTTAAAGAAATTTTCTTTGAATAAAACAAATTTGTGCATTAAATCAAAGAAACATTTATTTGAATTAAATAAAAAATTTCTTTGAAACAAAAATAATTTTTTTTTAAATCAAAGATAATTTGTTTGAAACAAGTAAATTTTCTTTCTATAAAAGAAAAAAATTTTTCAAAGAAATATGAAAATAATAATTATATATTAAGGAGAACGAAGGCTCAAACATAACCTCAAAACTGAAAAATGGTTAATACAAACAGAACTTTAATAAAAATTAATTTTGAACAATTTAAGAAGATTTAATTATACACTTTTTGGAAAAAATTATGTTAAGTTCATATATATTTTGTTAAATAATTTTTTTTTAAACATTTTGACTTTTTTTCTTTCAAAATAGACCAAAATTGCGATTTTTATCTGTTCTGAAAGAAAAAAGTAAAAATGTAAAAAATTAATTATTTAACAAGAGATTTTAAGTGAATATAATTTTTTCCAAAAAGCGTATAATTAAAGAACCCCGCACAAAATGTACAGAAAATAGATCCCTGTCGATTTTGATTAAACTTTGGGAAATTGTTGCTTTTGTAGTACCAAAGAAAAAAGTCTTATGATAAAATCCAAAAAAATGGACAGATTATTTGTTAATTAATGTTTAAGTTGACAATTCACAGTGTAAAAGTCGGTGATGCTTACAAGAGAACAAAACGAAAATAATTAAATTAAAATGCTTGATACTTGTTGCACGGGAGTTTTCGGAGTCGCTGATAACAAATGTACAGTCAGATTTCAAAAATTCAAAATGGCAGTATCAAGCATTTTAATTTAATTATTTTCGTTTTGTTCACTTGTAAGCATCACCGACTTCTACACTGTGAATTGTCAACTTAAACATTAATTAACAAAAAATCTGTCCATTTTTTTGGATTTTATCATAAGACTTTTTTCTTTGGTACTACAAAAGCAACAATTTCCCAAAGTTTAATCAAAATCGACAGGGATCTATTTTCTGTACATTTTGTGCGGGGTTCTTTTCTAAAATTGTGTAAAATTAATTTTTATTACTTTTGTCTGTGTTAACCGTTTTTTTAGTTTTGAGGTTATGTTTGAGTCTCCGTCCTCTTTAAAATTTGTTAAAATTAATTTTGATTCATTACCAAACGCAATGAGAAAAAATTTATTTGATCCAAATAATTAACCATTTAATATAATTATTAATGTATTTATGGATACAGAAAGCAATATTTTACAATCAAATTTGAAGTTAAAAAAATAATAAATAAATTTTTCATTCATTTAAAACTTCTGGCCTATGTTTCTAAAAAAAATTTTTTTTTTATTGATTTAACGTAATTATATTTAATTCAAAAATAAATTTTGATTAATTTTTAATTATCTATTTTAATTTTAAGTTTAAATCAATAATGTTTATAACTATATTTTTTGTTTAACAGAAATAGAATAGATTTTTCAATTAAATATATTATTCAAACAAAGAATATTTTCAAACTTAGCTTTTTTCTATTTTATTAATATTTGTATTTGAATTATATAAAATTTTTTTAGAGTTCAAATAGTTTTTTGAAAAATTAATTGGTTCAAGTAAATAATTATTTGATAATAGTCAAGTTATCGATTATTTAAATCAATTAAATTTTGTTTTCCACACTGTAAAAAGAAAGTACTAAAACAGTACCAGTTTTAGATACCAAATGACAATTTCACAGAAAATTAAAAGGCATTAAAATAAGCTGCAACGCTTATTATTTTAATCCAATTTTGCTTATATTAATACCAAAATGGATTAAAATAAGCAAAATTGGATAAAAATAATAAGCGTTGCAGCTTATTTTAATGCCTTTTAATTTTCTGTGTTAGTACTTGAAGTCGGTATTAAATTAATACCTTTCTTTTTACAGTGCAGTGAAAATTATTCTTTTTAGCATATTTTCCACGACTTGAAAATACTTTTCCAAATTTAAAAATACATTTATAAAATTTGATACTTATTTTCTTTTCCTATTTATTTTTGACATAATTGACAGTTTTTTTTTTGAAAAAAAAAATTATATTTCATTGACACAATGTGAATTGTCTCCTCGAATATAAAAAGAAAATAAAAAGAATTCTCGAGATCTTGGAGGGGAAAAAAAGAAGTTGAATTCGGCCAATTGGATGGTAAGAAACAGTTCATTACCTCCAACCTCTGACACTTTTAGCTTTTCTATATCCTTCGTCTTTCGATAATCCTCATTGTCAGTTTTAACACTTTGTCAGAGTAGTATTGTTTCATTTATATATAAAAACTTGTTGAAAATAGTATCCTATTCTTGTACACTCAGTGAATGTTAGTTACTTCACTTAAGAGCCTAACCACGTGATCAGAGTTTACTCTAGTTTTCGAACGTGATGCACCAGTCAAGGGTCTTTGGTCTTATTGATGAAGCTCGTTAGCAGATGAAACTAGTGTTGAAACAGAGATTGGTATTGCGCAGGATGAACTTTAATTAGTAACCCCATTTTCAAATATAGAATTTCACCTGAAAGTTATACCTTTCCATTTATATATATATGTAACGATAAATTCATTCAAAAACTACCTTTTTTGGTTTTAATCAAGAACATAATCCTCATTGTACGTAACTCTGAATTTCTTTTTTTCTAATTCAATTTTTTTTTTGTTTCGCAAAAATCGGTTTTTCTTTTCTGAAGTAATTTAACCAATTACAAAGTAAAACCTAAACTTTTCAGAATTTTTGTGCACCTCCGTTAATTTTTGATTGGAAAATAGAAAAAAAAATTACTTCGGAAATAGTATAGTTTACTCCGGAAATAGGAGTTTTTACTATCTTCGGAGCAAAAATTGCCAGAAATGTGTAGAAATTGTAGATAGTTTAGGATTTACTTTGAAAGTAGTAAATTTTGTTTAATATACAATTAAAATTTTTTGAGTAAAATTTTGGTTATTTTAATCAGGATTTAGTTGGTACAACGAAAAATTTCTTGATACAACCAATTAGGAAAAAATGAGGGAATTTTATTGTTTTAACCAAAGTTTGGTTGTGCCAACTAAAGTTTGATTGGAACAACTAAAATGTTATTGACGCAACAAAAAATTTTGGTTTCATTAACCAAAATGTTTTTTTTGTCAATTCAAACATACTTTCTCAGTACTAAAAAAAAATTTCTTTGAAACGACCAAAATTTCATTGAAACAACAAAATTCTTTTTTAGAAAAAATCAAATATTATGGCTATACAGTTACCCATAGTTGAATCAATAAAAATGTTTATTTGGCTTGATCAAATTTTTCCTTCGTTCAAAAAATTTATTAAAATAAACCAAACGTTTATTTAGGTATAAAAAATATTTATTTTAAATTAAACAAATTTTGTTTTAATTAAATAAACTTTTGGTTGATTCAACCAAAAGTTTAGTTAATATAGCAATGCATTTATTTGGTTTAGTTCAACAAACATTTGGTTGTTTCAAACAAATTTTTGGCTGAGTAAATGAAATCTTAAACATCTCACTCAGAGAAATGATTTCTTTGATTCTAAAGAAACCAATTTCTTTAACTTGTTTTCTTTCATTTGAAATAAAATTTTATTTGAAACAAAAAAAGTTTCTTACACTGAGAAAAATGTTTAGTCAGAGCAACCAAAATTTGGTTGGGCCAACAAAAAAATTTTGTTGGTACACTGAAAAAAAAATTTATTGGATTCAAATACCGGTGTATTTGGTTATTATCAAATAAATATTTACTTGAATCAAATATTTTTTATTTGAATCAAATATATAGTATTTGAATCAAATATTTCAATATTTGAAGCAAATACCATTTATTTGATTCAAATAAGAAATATTTGATTCAAGTAAATATTTATTTGATAATAACCAAATACACCGGTATTTGAATCAAATAAATTTTTTTTTCAGAGTATTTAAGCAACCAAATTTTGGTTAGGACAACAAACGATCATTTGGATTTTTAGACCAAACTATTTTGTTGTGTTAACCAAATTATTTTGTTGTCGTAACCAAATTTTGATTGGAATTTAAAAATGTTCAACCAAATTATTTGGTTAGCCTAACCAAATGTTTGGTTGAGATAACTCTACGACTTTGTTTCAGCCAACCAAAATTTGGCTACAAGAACCAAAATTGCCTAACCAAACAATTTTGTTGCAAACACTAAATTTTTTTTCACAGTGTAGTATCATTCCAAAAAACACAAACATAACCTAAAATTTGTTTACAATTAAAGTCCTTTTTGCCGTGAAGAGTCACAAATATTGAAATATTAAAATATTGAAAAATACACTGCAAAAAGAAGTATCTTATTTTAAGATATTTTGGTAGCGTTTTCAAGATATCAAGACATTTTAAACATCTTAATGTCTTAAAAACGCTATCAAAGCATCTTAAAATAAGATACTTCTTTTTGCAGTGATATTTGTATATATTTTTATTTAAATTGAACATAATTCTTAAAATAAATTGAAGCTCTTTTCGTGAACTTAAGACATACGTATATGCTTCGAATAATGTGAACTTTTACGATTTTGGTTATATATACTCAAATCCCAATATTACGTCTCGAGCATTCATTGACTTTCTACAATTCAGAAAATCGGATAAATACGCTTCTTCTTGTGGTAAGCTGGCCTGTAAATCCTCTCACCACTATAGTAGAAAAAGAGAGAAAAAAAAAGAGAGAGAAAGAAAATGAGAGAGAGAGAGGGCGTGAGTGGTCCAGAAGGGCCAAGAGAGGAGAGATTGGAAGTTAAAATGTTTGCCAGGACGAGATTGAATTCTCAAGCAACTCCTCTTCTTGAATTTTCTCCTAGAATCGTTCGGCACACTAGTCGATTTAGGTCGGTGTACTGGTCTACTCTCGAGGTCGAGTGAATCGCGGTTCAGCTTCGAGTGGATAAGGTGGTGAGAGATCTCTCTCTCTCTCTCTCTCTCTCTCTTGAGTGGTCGAATTCAAGCCAAAGGAGCATATATAGATTATATATTGTATATATGTATACGGATGAGGCAGTTACGGATATAAGCATGCGTCTGTTTATTGAAAATGAATTCCACTCACGCTAGATTATGATCCTCTTCACTCACGAATAGTTCAAAATACCCTCGGATTCCATGATCACAAATTCCGAATAGCCAATTATCTCCAATTATGGTCAAATCATTCGCGAATTCGATTTCTATTGACGTTATTAAAGCCATAATTAATTTCAAAATATCAAATGGTAATTAATTATATATTTTTCAATTCATTTTGTTTTTCGATATTCATTTATTTGTTTGTTAAGAGAATATTAACTACCTAGTTCCCATATGGAAATATTTCACATTTATATTCAGTTACGGTGCTGTTATGCTATTTTCTATATAGCCACTGTATAGTTAAACTATATGGAAACTAGCTAGGAATGTAACGCTACGATCAAGTTTATAGATACTCAAACTATGTGTAAACTATTTTGGACATCTAGATTATTTCTCATTAGGAAGTTATTATTATTATTAGACAGTTATTTCTATTTAGTTTCTAGGTAGTTAAACTGTATGGAAACTATTTAGCGCATGATGTTACCGAATTACAAGAATTATGTCTTGACTGTCACAAATTTCGACTACTGACACTAAAAGCGGAACAATATTTTCTGTCTGACCGAAATTTACTTTTACTACTTATAAAAAAACCTGTCTCACTAAAATTGAATTTTTCTACTGATACCAAAAGTACATATGTCCGACTGAAACTGGCTTTTACTAACTAACTGTTACTAATAATATTTAAATTCTACGAACTTGCACCAAAAATTTCTTATTATTACTGATTACTTCTACAAAAAATAAAATAACTTAAAAAACTCTCTGTTTTAATATATAAGAACAGAAATATATGAGGTTTTTTTTTTTATAAATTTTCAGGGGCGTAGCCAGGGGAGGGTTTGGGTTCAACCCCCCCTTAAAATTTTGTCCTAGTTATGCCTTTAAATATAAGTTTAAGATTTTTAAGGCCTGAACCTTTTTTAAAATTTATTTCTGGCTACGCCCCTGTAAATTTTTATATAAATAAATAGTATATTATGTTATTATTATTATATATGTAATATATATGAAATAGTATATAAAATAAAATAATAAAAATTGATAAATAAAATAAAAGCAAAACAAAAATTATGCAAAAATTAACAACTGTTAAGTTGGCCTAAACTGCCTTAAAAAGTGCTACTTTATCTGCCCAAAACAGGCACAAAAAAGACACTTTTTCATATCAATGGCGAAAAAAAAAATTTATTTCTGTTTTATTATATCAAAACATAAATTTTTTATCCAGTTCTTTTTTTTGTAACAGTAGTAAACATAAATTATTTGCACTTTTTTAATATCAGTTTTTGTGAGTTTTGTCTGACTGTAACTGTTTTCTATTACTGAATCAAATTTAAATAATCAATCTGAATAAATATTTAACTAAATAATTTTCATAATGTAATCAAAAGAAATTGCATATATACATTTAAATGAACAATTTCTGCATTTGAATCAAATACCCATGAAATTATTCCTTTTTGGAAAATGTCAAGTTATCTTATGATAATCATCGCCTTATAATACACACATTAATTAATGAATGGGAAACCTGGTTATGCGAGGAGGCACTTCTACACCAAAACGAGTAAATACTCTCCCTCCCCCCCCCTTTCTCTCTCACTCTCCCTTCGAGCGCACAAGAGCCTTAAAAACGTCCTAACGACGCAACGCGTAAATATTAAACTGCACTATTCACAAAGGATGCTCACCCGGCTTTGTTCAGTCTGAAAGCAAAAGGATTGCCCATGGGCTTCATATGCACAAGGCAGCAAAAGGATTTGTACAATAGGTTAGTTTAAAATCCCTGAGATTACTTGAAAAATATCCCAAGTATAATCATATTCCATATATTCATTAATTAATCAAAAAATTATATTAATAATATGGATGCAAACTGATTTTTTTCTAGTATCTTTAAACTTTCTCTCATGTTTTTTTTTAATACCAAAGCAACAAGAAAGAGAGAAAAATTGTTGTGGAGAATTTCAGATTTTAAATCTTTTCATGAGAAAAAATATTTTCACGCTTTTTTTTCGTAAATAAAACATCACTGTGATATACTAGCTAGGAATGTAACGCTACGATCAACAAGTTTCTACATACTCAAACTATGTGTAAACTATTTTGGATATCTAGATCATTTCTCATTAGAAAGTTATTGTTATTATTTGACAGTTATACTATCTAGTTTCCACCTAGTTAAACTATAAGGAAACTATCTAGCGCACGTAGATTAATTAAAAGTTAGGACACTTACTAAATTTAAAATTTCTTACTTTCCCCTTTATTATTTTTGTTCAGTACAGTTATACTATTTTCTATATAGTTAATGTATAGTTAAACTATACCGAAACTAGCTTAAATTGTAACGCCTACGACTCTAAAGTTTCTGAATACTCAAACTATATGGAAACTATCTTGTGTATTTAGATTATTTTTTTATGTTTGAAAATTTATTATTAAAAAATTAAACTATTTAGTTTCTAGATAGTTAAACTATCTGGAAACTATCTAGCGCATCTAGATTCTTTAGAAAAGTCAAAAAACTTAGTAGATTGAAAATTTCCTACTTTCCCGTTTATTATTTCACGTTTCTATACAGTTACAGTAAAGTTATTATACAGTCATACTACTTTCTATATAGTTAATGTATAGTATAACTATACTGATACTAGATGGAAATGTAACGCTACGATAAACAAGTTTCTACATACTCAAACTATGCGTAAACTATTTTGGATATCTAGAATATTACTCATTAGAAAGTTATTGTTATTATTTGACAGTTATACTATCTAGTTTCCACCTAGTTAAACTATAAGGAAACTATCTAGCGCACGTAGGTTAATTAAAAGTCATGACACTTACTAGATTGAAAATTTCATACTTTCCCGATTATTATTTTTGTTCAGTACAGTTATACTATTTTCTATATAGTTAATGTATAGTTAAACTATACCGAAACTAGCATAAATTGTAACGCTACGACTCCAAAGTTTCTGAATACTCAAACTATATGGAAACTATCTTGTGTATCTAGATTATTTTTTGTTTGAAAATTTATTTTTAAAAAATTAAACTATTTAGTTTCTAGATAGTTAAACTATCTGGAAACTATTTAGCGCATCTAGATTCTTTAGAGAAGTCAGAAAATTTACTAGATTGAAAATTTCCTGCTTTCCACTTTATTATTTCAAGTTTCTATACAGTTACAGTACAGTTATTATACAGTCATACTACTTTCTATATAGTTAATGTATAGTATAACTATACTGATACTAGATGGAAATGTAACGCTACGATAAACAAGTTTCTACATACTCAAACTATGCGTAAACTATTTTGGATATCTAGAATATTACTCATTAGAAAGTTATTGTTATTATTTGACAGTTATACTATCTAGTTTCCACCTAGTTAAACTATAAGGAAACTATCTAGCGCACGTAGGTTAATTAAAAGTCATGACACTTACTAGATTGAAAATTTCATACTTTCCCGATTATTATTTTTGTTCAGTACAGTTATACTATTTTCTATATAGTTAATGTATAGTTAAACTATACCGAAACTAGCATAAATTGTAACGCTACGACTCCAAAGTTTCTGAATACTCAAACTATATGGAAACTATCTTGTGTATCTAGATTATTTTTTGTTTGAAAATTTATTTTTAAAAAATTAAACTATTTAGTTTCTAGATAGTTAAACTATCTGGAAACTATTTAGCGCATCTAGATTATTTAGAAAAGTCAGAAAATTTACTAGTTTGAAAATTTCCTGCTTTCCACTTTATTATTTCAAGTTTCTATACAGTTACAGTACAGTTATTATACAGTCATAGTACTTTCTAAATAGTTAATGTATAGTATAACTATACTGAAACTAGATTGAATTGTAACTCTACGATCAACAAGTTTCTGGATACTCAAACTATTGGGAAAATATTTTGTACATCTTGATTATTTTTTATCAGAAAGTTATTAGTATTATTAGACAGTTATATTATCTAGTTTCTAAGTAGTTGAACTATATGGAAACTACCTAGGGCATCTAGATTATTAATAAAAGTTTTACTTAATTTTAAATTTGTTATTTTCTCGTTTATTATTCAACGTTATCATACAGTTATAATACAGTTTTAATATTTTTTCATATAGTTAATGTATAGTTTAACTATACCGAAACTAGGTAGAATTGTGACGCCAACAAGTTTCTAAATAATTAAATTATTTGAAAACTATTTAGTGCATTTATTTTATTTAGAAAGGTTAGGACATTTATACTATCTAGTTTCTAGATAGTTTAATTGTATGTAAACTATCTAGTGCTACTTGATTTCTAAGAAAGATCATAAGAAGTTTAGTTTCAGTTTCTATATTATACTTTACTATATTCAAACTATCTACTGCATCCGCATAGATTTTTTAGAGTTTGCAATTTGATACTTAAAAATTATTGTCTCATCTGGAAATATGAAATGTATGCTTTAATAAAAAAAAGTAAACATGGAGGCGTTTTGAAATTTTTGATAAATTCATGAGGACATTGAGTGCTTTTACGACAATCCCTCTTTCATTCCATAAGGTTTATTTTCATCACGTAGAAAGGGTTTTGGAAAGTGTAATTTCATGGAGACAGGCCAGTAGTAGTGCAGGTGTAACTGAATTACTATGGATGAAAGATACGCAGGACTTTTAGTTGTACTACTCGCCCGTTATGGTAATTCGGTTGACAAAGTTTACGACAGACTAAACTAAAAGATAGAAAGCAGAGGAACAGAGAGAGAGAGAGGAAGTTGTATGATGATGCCAAGGGCTCTCTCTGGGCAACAGCATTTGGTTCCCATGTGAGTGTTGTTATCCTCTCTCTCTCTCTCCCTCTCTCGCATGGAACTGTTTAATCCTAGGGCTAACAACTCGTGAGTTGAAAATTGTTGAAAACATCCAGCATATCCGACATTGCAATCTGTACTATCTATATCCTCAATATATATGTATACACACATAGGATCAAAAAAAAAAAAAATAAAACCCTCAAATCCAAAATAGACTTTTAATTAAAAAAGGATAATGATGTTCTTAAAAATCAAATAAATATAAATAAATATAAATAAACAATAAATAAATAATTATACATTCATAAATATTTAACTACTTGTATCTAAAAATGTGAATTTTTCTAAAATTTGTTTGTTCAGATAAAGATGAGGCGAAAAAAAGTATTACAGAAAATTTAGGCCAAATGATAATTAGGGCAAATTAGTTCAAATTATGATTATGAAAGAAGATTTGGCCGCAAATAGAAATTAGTTCATACATATATACAGATTAGGTCAAGTAATAATTAGTCCGTATGACTTTTAGGCCAATCGAATTGGTTCAAAAAGTTAATTAAGTGTAAGACCATTTTTGGAAAAAATTCATGAGCCTCAAATAATGATATCAATTTGATCCAATTCAGTATCAAATTAATACTTTCAAGAAAACAATGATATTGTTAATAATAATTCTCATGCATTCAATTCTAGTTAAAATTCAAAAAGTAAAAAATAAAATAAAATCGATAACCGAATAATTGTATCGAAAATTTGCAAACGTTTCATTTTATATATAAACCGTGATATATATATCTGAACTAATTAGAAATTAATTAAAAGCAACATCACATTTGGTGTGAAAATTAATTAATAATATTAGCAAAATCTTTTAATTATATTTCTCAAATATTTTATAAAGACTCGAAATATATTTGCCTCTCTCAAATCTAAATTAATTAATTAGATTAAATATATATATTTTCGTTCCCACGGTTCTATATATATATTCAAAAAGCAATCCATGTATATATTTAATTGAAAAGTCTAGTTCATTAAAGTGGCAGTTTCCTTCTGCATCGATAACGAAAAGGCTCATATTATACTAAATTTCCCAATAAAATCCTCCTTCCGGAATGGGAGATATGCTTCTGCATCTGTCGTAATTACTCTAGTAGCAATAGTACGAAAATAGATATGTTCATAACAGATACAAGAATATGCATATATAAATGTATACGTCTACACGTAAATATATTTCGTATTGTATATTTTGTATTTACATACAAACATATATATATATATTTATGCAGTATAAAATTTACAGTATTATATAGTAAAACTCGTAACACAAGGCACTTCACGCTGTTTGTAATTATGATATGTGTACATGCTTTGGAAACGTAAATACATTCAGCAGACTTATACACTTCAACGGGTTATAACGTGCGACGACCCTCATAAATTAAACTCAAAATTTATTTGTCACCAAGAACTGAACACGTTTTGTTTTCTTTTAAATAAATAATATGCGACCGTTACGCCATTATATATGTCACATACATTTTTTGATTAATTTATAAACAGCAATTTGTCTCATCTTTTTTTTTTCGCCACACATTTTTCATTATAATAATCAATCACATTTTGGAAGAAAAAAAATTAAAATTTCGCTAATTTCAATTTTTAAAATTTAATTCCACCATATGACATTAAAACCACAATATTAACTCGTGTGAAAAATTTTTTTGGTAAACTAATCAAAATAATAACAGTTTGCTTATTCGATTTTTTTTAAAGTAGATAGATTTTGTCTAGAATGACTAATCTAAACTTATTATAAATAATTTATAGATGCAATAGACAGTTTACATATATAAAATAAAGTGTATAGAAATAAGATAGTTTAAATACTATCTAAAAACTAGATAGTACAAATTTATGCATCTAGAAACTAGATAAAAACTAGATAGACTTAGTATAGTTAAAGAATTTATAAACTAGAAAGAAACTAGATAGAAACTAGATAGATTCAATATAGTTTAAGAATTAATTTTGACATAGTACAAGTATCTAGAAATAAAAAAGTTTTGATATAGTTCAGCTATAGATAGTTTACATACAGTACTATTATCTAAAAACTAGATATTACAACTTTATGCATCTAGAAACTAGATAAAAACCAGATAGACTCAGTATAGTTAAAGAATTCATAAACTAGATAGAAACTAAATAGAAAATATATAGGAACTAGATAGGAACTAGATCGAAACTAGATAGAAATTAGATAGAAACTGAATAGAAACTGAATAGAAACTAGATAGAAAATAGATAGGAACTAGATAGGAACTAGATCAAAACTAGATAGAAACTGAATATAAACTAAATAGAAACTAGATAGAAACTAGATAGAAATTAGATAGAAACTGAATAGAAACTGAATAGAAACTAGATAGAAAATAGATAGGAACTAGATAGGAACTAGATCGAAACTAGATAGAAATTAGATAGAAACTGAATAGAAACTGAATAGAAACTAGATAGAAAATAGATAGGAACTAGGTAGGAACTAGATCGAAACTAGATAGAAACTGAATAGAAACTAAATAGAAACTAGATAGAAACTAGATAGAAACTGAATAGAAACTGAATAGAAACTGAATAGAAACTAGATAGAAAATAGATAGGAACTAGATAGGAACTAGATCGAAACTAGATAGAAACTAGATAGAAACTGAATAGAAACTAAATAGAAACTAGATAGAAACTAGATTGAAACTAGATTGAAACTGAATAGAAACTGAATAGAAACTAGATAGAAAATAGATAGGAACTAGATAGGAACTAGATCGAAACTAGATAGAAATTAGATAGAAACTGGATAGAAACTGAATAGAAACTGAATAGAAATTGAATAGAAACTGAATAGAAACTGAATAGAAACTGAATAGAAACTGAATAGAAACTGAATAGAAACTGAATAGAAACTGAATAGAAACCAGATAGAAACCAGATAGAAACCAGATAGAAACCAGATAGAAACCAGATAGAAACCAGATAGAAAGTAGATAGATTCAATCTAGTTGAAGTCACATTTTTGACATAGTACAATCATCTTGAAACTAAATAGTTTTGATATAGTTCAGCTATCTAGAAACCAGCTAGAAACCAGATAGAAACTAGATAGATTCAATATAGTTAAAAAATCTATAAACTAGATAGTTTCAATATAGTAGAAATAATCAGTTTTCGTCAGGCAGTTTTTTGATGAGTAGTAAATGTGAGTATCAGTCAGACGAAGCTAAAATTCTTGCAATTTTATGATCAGTAGAAGAAACCAGTTTTTAGTTGGATATAAAGTTTGAAATTTTTGGTAACAGTAGAAAAAGTCGATTGTAGTCAGTTTTTTGGATAAGTAGTAATAGTGAATTTTAGTCAGACAGAAAAGTGATAAATTGTTGCGATTTTAGGATCGCAGTAAAACCAGTTTTAGTCAAACATAATACTTATAATTTTGGAAGATAAAGTAGAAGAAGTCATTTGCAGTCAGATTTATTTTTTTGATAAGTAGTAAAATTGGATTTTAGTCAGACAGAAACCGGATAAGTTATTTCTATTTTAGTATCAGTAGTAAAACCCAGTTTCAGTCAGACATAATCAAATTTTGCAAGACAAAGTAATAGAACTCAATTGCAGTCAGACAGTTTTCGAAATAAGTATAGTAAACGAAAATTTCAAGCAGACAGAATAATTGTTGAAATTAAAAGGGCACAATTTGAATATATACCTTCTTTAGAAATTTAGACAATGAATCTTATTATTTTCTTGGCACATGACTCTCTATTCAAGCTTTAACTTCTGACGTGTATATTTTGTTGTACAATTGCTTTATTATCTCAATTAAATATAGTGTTATATATAAGATGCGAGCACAAATGAAGATTTTGAATACACGTTAACTAACTTTCGTAACGAGTTTCCTGATCAGTTGGTAGCTTCATTCTGATTACAACGACAACGACGACCTTCGCACAGCTTTACCACTTGAGAAAGCTCCTAAGAAGGGGGATTTTGTCTTGGAAATGTCGTTTCTCTCTCTCTCTCTCTCTCTTAGTCTCTCTCGACTATTCTGTGAGTTTTGAATTAAGAAGACTAGAAAGGCCCAAGGCGCACACTTGCCGCACAAATCATTCCAAGTTTGAGCGAGTTCGCAAGAGCTTCTCTGAGACGGCAGATTCGTTCGAGTGTAAAATTGGAATGATATAGCGAATATCGGTGCCGAACGGTTTTCTTATATATACCATAGTAGTGGCCCATTTTAAGAATATACCCAAGTCCAAAGAAAAAGTTTCGTTCACAGACCTACCAGGAATTGAATTATTTTTTGTGAAAGGGATAACTTTTCTAAGAGAGAGAGAGAGAGGAAAACTCCTTCTTCCCGTCAGATGCCTTCGACTCGTGTCTTTTTTTTCTTGTTGTATTTCAATTTCTCCTGTATTCAATTTTCTGTCGATGACACATCTTTCTTGTTTTTTTTTATTACTTAACACTTTTAATTTCTTGACACTGGGCTCGAAAATTAATTTGCTCGAATTTTTATCAGATAAATCTGAATTGGTAATTAAATCCAACTAATTTTAAATTAGTGATTCATGTATTGCTTTTGAACTAATTAAATTTTACTGATTCGATTCGTTTTTTAAATGAATTAGTAACTGTTTTGACTAATTTTTAGTGAAAAAATGACTAATTAATAGTAGAAAACTACTAATTTATTTATTTTTACCAATTGAAATAGCAGTCTTAATCAATAAATTAGTTATTATTTTTATTAAAAAGTAATAGTCGTTTTAACTAATTTTTAGTCTAAATGACTTATTTTTAGTTAAAAAGTGAGAAATTTATAGTAGAAATCTACTAATTTATTTATTAGTATTTATACTAATTAAAATAATAGCATTACTAAATTAATTAGCAAATTTTGACTAAGAATTAGTAACTGTTTTGACTAAAATTCAGGAATAACGACTAATTTATAGTAGAAATTGACGAATTTACAGTAGGAAATAACTAATTGATAGTAGAAAACTAATATTCATTTATGAAACTCTACTAATTGAAATAGTATCCTTCCTAAATGAATTAGTATTTTTCTACTATTAATTACTTATTTTTTTAAAATAAAAATTATTAGCCGACTTTACTATTTTTTTAGTAAAAATGACAAACCTATAGTAGAAAATGACTAATTAATTTAGTACGACTACTTTTTTAATTAGTAAACTTTAATTATTGAATCAGTAGTTTTCTACTATAAATTAATTTTTTTATGATTATAGTAGAAAATGAGTAATTGATAGAAGAAAACTACTAATTGATGTATTAGTATTTATACTAATTAAAATAATAGCATTACTAAATAAATTAGCAGATTCTGACTAAGAATCACTCTCTAAATTTGAATTAGTAAAAATGTTTACTAATTTAAATTAATGACTCACTTTTTGCTTTATAATTAGTGAAATTTTACTAATTGTTAGTAAAAGTTACTAATAATTAGTAAAATTTTACTAATTGAGAAGCAAAAAGTGAGTCATTAATTTAAATTAGTAAACATTTTTACTAATTCAAATTTAGAGAGTAGTAACTGTTTTGGCTGATTTTTAGAAAAAACGACTAATTTATAGTAGAAAATGACTGATTGATAGTAAAAAACTACTAATTTAGGAAATTTATAATTTAGTTATGACACTTTACTAATTGCAATACTAACCTTTACAAAATGAATTATTATTTTTCTACTATTTATAAGTTATTTTTTAATTAAAAATTAGTAGTCTTTTTTTTAGTAATTTTTAGTCTAAATGACTAATTTATAGTAGAAAATGAGTAATTGATAGTAAAAAAAAACTACTAATTCATTTATTAAACTTTACTAATTAAATTATTTACTAAATGAATTATTAAATTTTTTACTAACTAAATTAGTAGTTTTTACGAATAATTACTAATTTTAAATAATTAATAATAATTATAAATTTAATAATTTTTTTATGAATTTTAATGAATAAATTGGCACAGTTTGATGTAGTCTAAAGGGACTAATTAAAATTTTTCAAATCAATTCTGTTAAATTAAAATTCTCTTTTGTTGACATTTGGAAGTTCTAAATATAAATTCAAAACCAAAAAAATCGCGTTAAATGGAAATTTGGTGAATTAGAAAATCTGTTTTACAAAATTTGGCTAAATGTAAATTTTTACGACATAAAAATTCTGTTCAGTTTCAAAGTTTATTTTATAAAATTTTCTTAAATATAAATTCGATAATTTCTAATTTTACACTTCAAAAATTTTAATGAGTTAAATATGGGGAATATTCATGCGTCTCTTACGAATTAATTTTATTACAAAAAATAATTTGTCAAAAAAAAACTAATTGAATAATTTTTTTTTGTTTCAGGTGAGTTTTTACTCTTTTTTCACAAAAAAAAGTTAAAATCAACGTTTTTAAATACAACCGATGAAAATTAAGGTAAGAAATATTTTCTTTTTTCAAATCTGCTTTACAGAAGTTCGGCTAAATGAAAATTTTACGATATAAAAATTCTGCTGAATTTTTAAGTTTATTTTATAAAATTTCGTTAAATATAAATTCGAAGATTTTTAATTCGACACCTTAAAAATTCTAATAATTTCAATGTAAGGAATATATTCATGTGTCCTAACGGAAAAATCTCTTCATCTGAAGCAGCGATATGTTTCACTAAAATAGTAAAAAAGTTTTCCCTGTTCTAAAGAAATATATCGCTGTTCCAGATGAAGATTTTTTTCATATCCCATAAATTCTAATTTCTAAAATATTCTGTCAAATGAATATAGTCAGAAATTAATTTTAGAGCTTATTCATGCGTTTCAATATTTTTCTAAACACATTTTTATTAGAAAAAAATATTTCAGAATATTCAAAATATTTTCCCATTCCAGCAAAATGAATCAAGAATAATTTGATGTCGCTTCATTTACATATGAAAAATGAGTTTTAAAATCAAAATTTACATATATTGGAAAATTCAAAATTGGAAATTTTTTTTTTTTTTTTGAAATTTACTTTTTGGAGCAAATTTTCCAATAGTGAAATCGTTCTATCAAGTTTTGAATTACGTCAGAGAGGGTTAAAGTCGATTGGTTACTAGAAGGTAAAGGGTGGCGGTGGGAGGGGGGAGGAATATAGGGGGGAAAAGGAGTGAGAGAGAGAGAGAGAGAGTTTAACTGACCGACCAAGGGAAGTTTGGACGAGGTCGACCAACCGGAAGTGCCCGATTTACGAGCGACCAGTCCTCATAACGACCACCAGCTATACAAACATAGGCGGATCCTGACCCCGAGTCTACGCCAATAATTCGCGGTACCCTGTCGGATACGGGACGATTCTAAATTAGCTGCAGGGTGCTCCGCAAGTCCTCGTGTAACTTTGTCTATGCTGAAAACGACTCGTGTCCTACTCGTCGTAGTCGTCGTCGTCGTCCTGTAGCCGTTTGCCAACAGTAAAGGATTTGCAAATAGAACTTGTCGGGTGAGGAGGGGGGGGGGAGTGGCACTCCACTCGACCCTCTTGTCGTCCAAGAGATCACGACAGTCCCTATACTTTGTTTATACAAACAGTTTCCACTTCTGTGTTGCCCATTTTCCTCCCTTTTCGGAAATCTGTATAAAATGTCCCCCCAGACAAACCTACAAATCTTAATTGGATTTTCAAATCCTAACATTTGCTGAATCACGTGTTTTAATTAAATATTCACAAATGATTACATTTTACAATTATATTTAAATATCAAGAGAATTGAGATTTTGATAAATTAATTCTCGATTTTTATGAAGGAAATTTTTTATACAGGAATAAGGAAAGAGAAAAAATTTTTTTTTAAAGTACTTCTCGATTATTATTATTATTATTATTATTATTATTATTATTATTATTATTATTAATATTATTGTTATATTATTATTATTATAAATTATCTAAAGTATCTTCAAATAACATAAAGTGCCTTAAAATATTTGAATCTATTCTGAGTTATCTGAAGTACCCTGATTTATCTGAAGAATCATAAAATATCTTAAAGTACCTTAAAGTACTGTAAATTATCTTAAAATATTCAAAATTAATTAAAAATAGATTAAAAATAATTATCTTCAATCTACTTTGAATTATCAGAAGTATCTTGAGTTATCTGAAGTCTAGCCTGAATTATCTCAAGAATCGTAAAATATCATAAAGTTCATTGAGATGTTCTAAATTATCTTAAAGTATTTGAACATATTTTAAATTATCTGAAGTACCCCGAATTATCTAAGGTGGTGTGAATTATTTGAAGTACACTGCAAAAAGAAGTATCTTATTTTAAGATGTTTTGGTCGACTTTTTAAGATGTTTTTTATAACTTGCTTCTAAGTTATCTAAAACAACTTAAAATGAATTAGTTTCTTAAGATATAAGATGTATAGGAAGATACTTTTGGTAACTTGCTTCCAATGTATCTTATAATAAGATACTTCTTTTTGCAGTGTATCGTGTAATATCCCAAAGTATCTTGTAGTACTCTAAATTATCTGGAAATATTTTGAAATATCCTAAAATATCTTAAAGTATTTACATTTATTTGGAATTATCTGACATATTCTGGAATTATCAGAAGTATTAGTATCATGCATTATCTGAAGTATCTTAAATTATCTTAAGTATCGTGGATATCCTAAAGTACCTTAAATTATCTTAAAGAATCTTAAAGCACTCTAAATTATCTAGAAGTATTTGATTCTATTTTGAACTATCTGAAGTATCCTAAATTATCTTAATTATCGTGAAATATCCTAAAGTACCTTGAAGTACTTTTAGTTATCTTGAAATATTTTGAAATTTCCTGAATTATCTTGAAGCATTTTTCTTGAAGTATTTTTAATTATCTGAAGTATTCTGATTTATAAGTATCGTGAATATCCTAAAGTAACTTAAAGTACCTTAAATTATTTTAAAGTACTCTAAATTATCTAAAAGTATTTGACTCTATTTTGAATTATCTGAAGTATCCTAAATTATCTTAAGTATCGTGGATATCCAAAAGAATCTTGAAGTATCTTAAATTATCTTAAAGTACTCTAAATTATCTAAAAGTATTTGACTCTATTTTGAATTATCTGAAGTATCCCAAATCATCTTAATTATCGTGAAATATCCTTAAGTATCTTGAAGTACTTTCAGTTATCTTGAAATATTTTAAAATATCCTGAATTATCTTGAAGTATTTTGAATTATCTAAAGTATTCTGATTTATCTTAAAGTATTTGAACATATTTTGAACATATTTTCATCATAATCTTAACTAACCTAAATTATCTAAAATAGTATAGACTATCTAAATTAGCGTGAAATATCCTGAAGTATCTTGAAGTATTTGAACCTATTTGGAATTATATAAAGTATTCTTAATTATCTCAAGTATTATTAATCATCTAAAGTATTATAAAAAATCTTAAAATGCCTCGAAATACTCTGCATTATCTTAAAACTACAGTTACATTCTTGTACTCTTCAATTATTTAAAACTTTAAAATTTTTTATTTTGGAACTTTCATACTTTGGGAGATTGTATTTTGTAAAAATAGTATTTTTTTTCCAAAGATTGTACTTTGAAAAAATAAATTTTGGATCCTTTGATTTTGAAACTTTTTTCTTGGAACTTTCAGTTTGGAATTTTTGTTTTGGAAATTTGTCCCAATATCGTTTAAATTATTATTTGATAGAATTCTTAAAATGCTGAATTTTCATTTATTCAAAATTTGCAAATGTCAAAACAAATATTTGACAGAAAAATTTGGCGCTGTATTTAAAATTTACCAATCACGATTTTCTAGCTAATTTCTGATTAGTTAATTTTAAAAATCCCGTTGAAATCTTTTTATTGATTGTATATTCGGACATCTGGAAATTCGGCGTCTTAAAAATTCTATCAATTAAAAAGTCGGACAAATTAAAATTTTGTGAATTGGGATTTATGTCATTTAAAAATCCGTATCACTTAAAAATCTGTTGAATGAAAATTATGCTAAATTCTCTTCTTTTTTTGTGGTTTGTATAAACATAAATTTTGTTACATCAAAATCGCGTTAAATGAAAATTTGGTGAATTACAGAATCTGCTTTACAAATTTCGGACAAATAAAAATTTCACGATATAAAAATTCTTTTTAATTTTCGATATTATTTAGTGTCTGAAACTAGTACTATTTGTTTTCAGAATGTACCAGTTTTTGACCATACTGAAAATTAGTATAGACCTTATTAATTTTCCACATTATTTATATGGGCAAATCCACAGAACCGGCCGATTTCATGTTACTCACATATTTTTCTATTTTAGAAGTATTATATTAATTATTTTCATACTTCAACCATTTTGTAATATCTCTGAGAACCTATTGAAATAAGAAAATTGAATAAATGTGAACCTTCTAGTCTTTTATAAAAAATAAAATCGAATTAAGTAACTTAAAAAATGAAATTTACGGTGTTACTCCAGGTATAAATTTTAATTCTTATAGGTATAACTTGTTCGGCATAGATCCGAACAATTCCAAACTGTGGTGAATTATAGTTTACTTATTGAAGAATGTTTTGAAAGTAATAAAAAATATGTGCTCTTAAATAAAAAGAAATGATAGTCGTTGAAAGTAGCGTTACTCATTATTTTATAATAATGAAATGTCTATACATTTTTGTAAATATCTTTTGCGGCGATTATTCGATTTGAATTTTTCAAATTGGAGCTTATTGCTTGTGAACAGACGAACAAATGTATGTATCATAGAATAGAGTGCAATCAGAATTAAAGAAAATATTCCAATAATTATCACTCTATGTTTAAGCGTGAACCATTTTCAACTTAGCCTTTTTTCAGTAGCACAACTACAGGATAAAATATGATGAGTTGAAAACATGTGTGATTATATAAAGACATTATTATAATTCTTGTATGCAAACGCCAAATTATATTTTCAATTTATAACGTCTAAAAATTAAAAATAAAAAAAAATTTATCGAAATTTAACTAGTTAATCGTGAAAAATGAATTATCCTTTCATTTGTTTTATTTTCAAAGTTATATCAAAATCGATGTCAATAATGTCAGTTTGTTGGTTAAAATAGTTAATATCAAAATTAGTAAGTAAACAATTTAATTTACAGAAATAAAAAATTAAATGCTAATAAATAAAATATATAATAAAATATGATAAAATATAAATAATTTATTTTTGATAATTAAAAAATTAATTATTTGTATTTTATCATATTTTATTATTCAAAATGTTTTGCACATATTTCAAATAATATATAAAAAAAACAAAGAAATGCCATTTTGAATTATAATTTCCAAAAGAAAAATAATATTTTCGTTTTTGGCTTTTAACTCAAACGGCATTAAAATAAAATGAATCACGCAAGAAGATAATTGTTCTTGAATATATTTTAAAGAAAGTAAACCATAAATAAAAGGTGTGCTTGCTATTTGGAAAATTTTCATCTTGATAAGTAAAAATCGGCCGGTTCTGTGGATTTGCCCATATAGTACTACTTTTGATTTCAGAACGTAACTGTTTTTTTACCATGCGGAAAATTAGTTTTTATTTATTTTTGGTATTATTTGGTGTTTTAGTTTCTAGTTTTGCTTTCAGGTACCAATTTCTGATCATATCGAAAATAAGTATAGACCATATTAATTTTCAGTAATAATTAGTTAGAAACTAGTCATATGTGACACGGACAGTTAAAAGGGACCTACGGTCCGAAAAAATCGATTTTCATTTTTTTATTGATTCTTATAGTAAATAAGCCGCGCTTTCCAACGCATTAAACCGCAGCTCGCTGATTACGAATCCGATGTTAGTTTTTAAAAGTTCAAAATGGCGGATCCAATATGGCGGATGACGTTTTTAAAAATTGATCTGATTCGCTTGAAATTCGTTACTCGGGGGTTTTTGGGGTCGCTGATTACGAATCCGATGTCAGTTTTTAAAAATTCAAAATGGCAGATCCAATATGGCGGATGAGTTATTTACAAATTATACGGATTTGCTTTTCAGAATTTTTAAATGTTGTCCTCCATATTGGATCCGCCATTTAAAATTTTTAAAAACTAACATCATATTTGTAATCAACGACCCCAAAAACCCCTGAGTAACGATTTTCAAGCGAATCCGATCAATTTTTAAAAAAGTTATCCGCCATATTGGATCCGCCATTTTGAATTTTTAAAAACTAACATCATATTCGTAATCAGCGACCCCGAAAACCCCCGAGTGACGAATTTCAAGCGAATCTGATCAATTTTTAAAAAAGTCATCCGCCATATTGAATCCGCCATTTTGAATTTTCAAAAACTAACATCATAATCGTCATCAGTGACCCCAAAAACCTCCGAGTAACAAGTTTCAATTCATTAAAACGTTCACAAGCATCAAAATCAACTTGCTGAACTTCAAAGTCGTTTTTCTCGAAATCTTTTTTTCGGATCGTAGGTCCCTTTTAACTGTCCGTGTCACATATGAAGGTACCAGTTTCTGACCACACTAAAAATTAGTATAAACCATATTAATTTTCTCTACTATTTGGTTAGAAACCTGTACGTTCATATAAATAAATAGTACAAAAATAGAAATGTCCACATTTTGAAAAACGTTATATTAATTTTTAAAAATAAAAAATCTTTCACAGAAAAAAATGATTTATTGAAATAAAAAAAATTAATTAAAAAAAATTAGTTCCTCATTTTGAAACTATGTATATACCCTTATGAAAATTCCTTATAAGAAAATAATGTTAAAGCTGAAATATTTTCAGTATAATGTTTTTTGTATAATATTTTCGCGATTATAGGTAATTTATTATAAGAAATTCATTATAAAATTTTTTTTTTTTCAAATAATTATAAAAATATAATTATTAGAGACTCTGTAATCAAATCATTACAATTTTATAATTATGAAAATGTAATTATAGAAAATAAAATTTTTCACGTGCAAAAATTAAAATTATAAAAATTTAATTACAGAAATTAATTAATTTTTTATTTTACTGATAACTATATATAGTTATCAGTAAAATACAAAATTACAAAACTATATATAGTTATCAGTAAAATACAAAATTAATTAATTTCTGTAATTAAATTTTTGTAATTTTAATTTTATAATATTTTAATTTTTGCACATGAAAAATTTTATTTTCTATAATTACATTTTCATAATTATAAAATTGTAATGATTTGATTACAGAGTCTCTAATAATTATATTTTTATAATTATTTGAAAAAAAAAAAATTTTATAATGAATTTCTTATAATAAATTACCTATAATCGCGAAAATATTATACAAAAAACATTATACTGAAAATATTTCAGCTTTAACATTATTTTCTTATAAGGAATTTTCATAAGGGTATAGTATATAAAGTATAAACTTTTAATGCAGTGCGGAAAAAAAAGTGAATTGAAAACACAAAAGTTACAAGATCCATTATTTGATAAAATAAAAAAAAAAAACTATGCAATATAAGAAAGAAAAAAAAAACTTTGTAGAATTTGATATTATAATCGGTTAATTATAATTAAATATGAAAGAAAGCCACTTGAAATGTATATTAATATTGTTCTACTAATTGTACTTTTTCTTTCCGTCCATTTCCTTAATTAGGGAGTACTTTCTCCCTGCTTCTCTACAATTTAAATCCCAAGAATTCAAACAAGAGGGCCACTCAGAAAATTTTAGTTAATTGTAGTTGCCAATTAATTAGACGCTTCTTTGCAGATATACCTGGCTTGGAATTAAGAGAAAGAAAGAGAGAGAGAAAATACTCTCGCCATGAAATATTCGCTTCGTCCAGAGAAAAGCCAAGATACCGTCGACCCGTAGAATCCTAGAGTATTATTCTCAGAAGACGCTCATAAGATTTAGTCGCGAGTTTAGGTGTGTGTCTGTACGAATAAAGTCAAAACTGGACCAAAATGAATTTAGAAAATGAAAAATTAAGAAGAAACTTGAAAAATAATAGAATTTTTCGGGCGCATGATTATCCCATAAAAATTATTAGTTAGAATTTTGATTTGAAAGAATTTTATTAGATATAATTATATTTTTTTGACGAATTTTCATTTTTCGAATTAGAATTTTTGACACAATTTCTCTTAAAACGAATTTTTATTGTACAGAATTTTTAAAACGCCGAATTTTTATTTGTCCGAAATTGCAAATGGCCGAATAAACAATCGATTTCGGCGCATTTTTTAAAATCCACCAATCAGAAATTGTCAAGAAAATCGTGATTGGTCAATTTTAAAAAACGCGCCGAAATCGAATGCCTGTTCGGCCATTTGCAATTTCGGACAAATAAAAATTCGGCATTTTAAGAATTCTGTACAATAAAAATTCGTTTAAAGACACAATTGTGTCAAATTCTAATTCGAAAAATGAAAATTTGTCTAAAAAATAATTATTATATCTAATAAAATTCTTTCAAATCAAAATTCTAACTAATGATTTTTATGGGATAATTACGCGCCCCGAATTTTTATTTAGACAAATTTTTTTTATTTTTTCGAATTATTTTTTGACCAAATTTCCATTAAACTCATTTTCTATAAAATAGAAAATTTTTACTTAATCGAAAATTCAGTTTACAGAATTTCTTTTTCATCAAATTTTCATTCGAATTAACTTTCATCAGAAATTGGTCGTGAATTTTAAAATTAACGAATCAGAAATTACAGAAAAAAAAATTTTTTAATTCGCGCCGAAATGTTTATTCGAACAATAATGGAAATTCTGACAAATTAAAAATTGGAATTAATAATAATAAAAAAAAAAAACGAAATAATATAAAAATGGATAAAACTGATTTAAAATTTCTTGGATGTTTCTATTTGAAATTCATGTTCCTAATTAAACACAGTAGAATCTTGTTATTAATGAAGTTAATTAACAGTGCGTGTTAATTTTATAAAATTATTATTATAACATTAAATACACCTTCTATTATCTATGAAAACAATAATGCCACGGCACATAATTCTGATTTACTAATGAAATCCTCGTATACGGAATAATATTATTTGAACGTATCACAAAGGTATAAATTGAACTAGGTCAAAGTGAAAAATAAGATCTTTGAAAGAAATGGGGTAGTACCCCCCCCCCTTTGAAAATCGAAATGTGATCTCTCCTTCAATAAGATTTTGCGTTATAGATTTCTTTTCAATGAGGAAAAATACCTTTTGTTGTAACTTCCTCGGAGAAGTTGAAAATTATTTTCACCAGAAGCTCTACTTTTTTTATATATGACTTTTTTTCCAATTCATTGCACTCAAAAAACGAAAAAAAAAAAATTATGTATAATAATTAAAAATAGAATTGAAAAACAATATGGCATTTATCATATAGATAAGGAAAGGAGAAAAAAAGGGGTAAAAATGTTCCAATAGAACATTAAAGCATTCTACTTGCAGAGAAAATTAAATTCTTTTCTCGAATAGCAGGAATGGTGTATATATATATATATATATATATATATATAGTGAGTCCCTTGAGTCTTCTTCGTTTTCCAACATGAGCATTATATGAAGCTCAGTATCAAGGACAAGTATGTTTTCGCGTGTTCTTAATTTCCTAGTTGTTTTTTTTTTAAAAAAGAAAAAAAACTACTCACATACCTAAAAAGCAACTCTCTCTCTCTCTTTTTCTCTTTGTGTTTTGCAATTTAAAATCTCCATAAAGAAAAAGATGTAATTTGACTTGAAATAATAGAAAAAAAGCTTTCTCGAAATAAGAAAAATAATCTTCTTGGCTAAAAAAAATCAAGGCGGAATGAAACTAACCATTTCTAATTTTATAATAATATATGCGAGGGGTAAACAATTTAAAAGAGTACACCTATTTTTATAATTCAAAATAATTATAAATAATTCAAAATAATTATAAATACTTCATTGACTATTAACAATACTTAAAATAATTCACGATACTTTAATAAACTTGCAGTAACTGTAGTAAATTTTACTACTTTAAAAGTAAAACCTGAACTATCCGCAGTTTCTGCGTATTGCTGGCAATTTTTACTCCAGAAATAGTAAAATTTACTATTTCCAGAATAGTTTTTACTATTTCAGGAGTAAATTTTACTATTTCTGGAGTAAAAATTGCCAGAAATGCGCAGAAACTGCGGACAGTTCAGGTTTTACTCTTAAAGTAGTAAAAGTTACTGTACTCGTTTTTCCATTTTTCTCCGTGTATCTAATAATATTCTTTAAAACGAACATTTAAACTAATGATATTTATTGGAAATTCATGAACCCCTAAATTTATACCCAGAGAATATTGCACTTATTTGAATCAAATAAAAAAATATTTGTCTCAGAACCTAATAACTTTTTATTTGTTTTAAATAAAAAAAATTTTATTAAATATTTATTTGCCTCTGAGACAAAATAATTTTTTGGATGTATTTATTATTGTCAAAGGAATAAATTATATTACTTAATATAATTTTTAAATTTAAATTTTTTGAATTTTGATATATATATTTTTTTTTCACCGAGCGTTGAATGTTAATTTATAGTAAAGTTCAACAAGAGTTTGAAGAAGTAAAATCTGGCAAAAGTGGAACTCGGATATGTCAGACAGTATATCTCTCTTTCTCTCGCTCTTCTTTTGTGAAAAGTTATAAAAAGGTTGGAAGATGGCACTTTTTATTTTGGTCTTGGGGGATGTAGAGACGACTATTATATTGGCCCTCCCTCCCATTGCCGTCGGCACCCGCAACGAAACGGTTTATCGATACCAATAAGCGCGGGCGCTACCACCGCAGCTCCTCGTCGTCGTTGTCGTCGTCGTCGTCGTTCTAAAACTTTTACGAAGACTTTAACCTCCAGAGGAAAACTTTGTGCGAACTTTTTGATTTTCTTCCCTTTTTTTTCATCTCTCTCTCTCTCTCTCTCTCTCTCTCTCTTTCTCTTCTCTTTCATCTCTACAGGGAGAGTTGTCTCGGTTTTGGCATTTACTCAACGCGCGCCTCGCAAATACAGGTCAGCAACTTTCTCGTATATAAATCTTTAAAAACCGCCTCGTACCAAAGACAACTCTTTCTCTCTTCAAATTGTAAACAATTTTATATATCTATTACACTGAGAGAATTTTCATTTCAATTAATTTAATTTATTTTTTTTTTTTTAAATAGGGACATTTCTGTTTTTATAAACTGGGGGTCAATTACGTAACTTTTTCCGGATTCCACATTTCACATTCCGTATTTCACTTTTCACATTCCCGATTCTACATTTCGTATTCCATATTTCAATTTCCACATTCGGGATCCCACTTTCAAAATTCCGGATTTCAGATTTCACATTTCGCATTTCACATTTCGTATTCCGGATTCCACTTTCAACATTCCAGATCCCACTTTTCACATTCCTGATTCCAGATTTCGTATTCCATATTTCAATTTCCACATTCGGGATCTCACTTTCAAAATTCCGTATTTCAGATTCCACATTTCGTATTCCGGATTCCACTTTTAACATTCCGGATCCCATTTTTCACATTCCTGATTCCATATTTCAATTTCCACATTCGGGATCCCTCTTTCAAAATTCCGGATTTCAGATTTCACATTTCACATTTCGTATTCCGGATTCCACTTTCAACATTCCAGATCCCACTTTTCACATTCCTGATTCCACATTTCGTATTCCATATTTCAATTTCCACATTCGGGATCCCTCTTTCAAAATTCCGTATTTCAGATTCCACATTTCGTATTTCGGATTCCACTTTTAACATTCCGGATCCCACTTTTCACATTCCTGATTCTACATTTCGGATTCTATATTCCGATTTACACATTCCAGATCCCACTTTTCACATTCCGCATTCCACTTTTAACCTCTTCACTGTTATTGACCTCTATAGAGGCATAAAAATGTCGTGCCACCAGTGTGTATGACCGCTAAAGTAGCATCAAAAAAAAGTAGACACAATACAATAAACTTGTCAATGGGTATTCTTAGGTTTTCGGGGACGAATCCGATGTCAGATTTCCAAAATTAAAAATGGCGGATCCAATATGGCAACCAAAAAAATTTGAAATTCACTAGATTTGCTTAAAACTTGTTACTCGGGAGTTTTCGGGGTCACTGATTACGAATCTGGTATCAGTTTTTCAAAATTTAAAATGGCGGATCCAATATGGCGACCAAAAAAATTTTTAATTTATTAGATTTGTCTAAAACTTGTTACTATGGGGTTTTCGGGATCGCTGATTACGAATTTGATATCACTTTTTCAAAATTTAAAATGGCAAATCCAATATGTCAGATGACAAATTTAAAAATTTAATAAAAATTTTCGGTCGCCATATTGGATCCGCCATTTTGAATGTTGAAAAACTGATATCAGATTCGTATTCAGAGACCCCGAAAACCACAGAGTAACAAGTTTCAAGCAAATCTAGTGAATTTCAAATTTTTTTGGTCGCCATATTGGATCCGCCATTTTGAATTTTGGAAATCTGACATCGGATTCATAATCAGCGACCCAAAAACCTCCGAATAACGAGTTTCAAGTAAATTCGATGAGTTTTTAATTTTCATCCGCCATATTGGATCTGACATTTTGAATTTTGAAAATTATGAAAAACTGACTTCACATTCGTAATCAGCGACCCTAAAAACATACAATATGGTAATATCAAGTTTTTTTTTTTAAAAAAATTTTTTTTCCCTACATACGGGGCACGAAATCTTTCTTACTGGTATACTGCGAAGGGGTTAAAATTCTCTATTCTGGATCCAATATTTCACATTTCGGATGATTAATAATCATTAATTTTCAAATTATAATTTGATAGAATTTCTTTTTATACGAATTTCTACTTAACAAAATTTTTAGCTACCGAATTTTTGATTGGCAGAATTTTTATTTTACAGTAAATGGAATTTTTTTTTTATTCGAATTTTTAAATAACAGAAATTCCAATTAACCGAATTTCAAATTTGTCCCAATTTTAATTCGTCTGAATTTTTGTTTGTACAAATTTTTAATTGATAAAATTTTTAAGACGCCGAATTTCCATTTGTCGGAAATTATTCCAAATGGCCGAACGAACTATCGACAGAAAGATATCAGCGCGTTTTTAAATAAATTGACCAATCCGAAATTGTCAAGAAAATCGTGATTGGTGAATTTTAAAAAACGCGCCAAAATCTTTCTAGCGACTTTTTGTTTGGCCATTTGTAATTTCGGACAAATAAAAATTCTATCAATTAAAAATACGTACAAATTGAAATTCGAACAAATTAAAATTCGGTGAATTTGAATTTTTGCCATTAAAAAAATTCGAATTACATAAATATCGACACAATGAGAATTCTGTTAAGGGGTTATGCCACTCTAGAGACCGAAAAAATAGGTGTTTTATGTGAATTTTTTTTAGAAAAACCATAAAGTCAATTAAAAATATAATATAAGAAGTTTATTATTCATCTTTTAAGGTGTAAAAAAATAATTTCTTATAAATATTTCTTGAAGAATGGTGGCGCTGTAGCGGTCGTCCTTCGACTCCTCTATGGTTCAAGGGGTACGTGGCCGAACTAACTGCTCCTGTAAATTTTGAAATATCTTGAGTATCTAAATTTTTTTTTATTATATATTACAATAGCTAAAGTAACACGTAGGATTTTTTCGATATATTGATTCATGATCAAATGGCGCACTTCTAAATTTAAACTTTCTAATTTCGACTAAAAAACCATCAGTTAATAGTTAATAACAAATGAACTATATAGAATAAAAAAAAAATCCTACGTGATACCTTAAAAAATGTATTTTTAAAGATGTGTGTCAAATTTGAACCTAATCGGTTGGAAATTGTACGAGTTGTTGGTTCGGCCAACTAGAAAAATGTAGTTTGGAGATAAACGCGTTTAAAGTTTTAAGTTGTAAAAAACTTAAATAATTTCACAATACCTTTAATCTGCAATGCCTGCACCATATAATTGACCACTATAGTCTAGCAAGTAACTAGCGCCTTTGAAAACATCTGCCGTATACCTGCTGTAGATCCTTCAAAGATCACCCCCCGTAGAACTGACAAAATGAGCTCGCCGCGTACCGTGCAGCCTTGCAAGGAACTTCGAAAATAAATTATTTAGAGATTTTTCCGAGCCATAATCCTGCAATATGTTATTTTTGAGACCCTAAGGAACTATTTAAAGCAAAAAAAAAAAGGGATTTTTTGAAAATCCTAGAGTGGCATAACCCCTTAAATTGAAATTCGATTAAATGAAAATTCTTTTGAATAAAAAATTATGTAAATAAAATGACTATAAAATAAAAATTTTGCCCAACAAAAATTAAGTAGCTCAAAATTTTGTTAAATAAAAATTGATATAGGGTCAAGTTGGGGTAAATGGGGACAAAATCGCTATTTTTCACAAATTACGTAAGTTTCTTCCTTTAAAAGGTAATATTTGCGGGTTTATTTTTTTAAGTTATATACGTTCCCAGGATTAATTTTATGCAGCAGAAAAAAATTTAGATAAGCTTTAAACGCATGAAACTGACTGTCCCCATTTACTCCAAAATTTAGAAAATTTCATAAAATTTGGGGTAAATGGGGATAGTATAGTTTCTAAGAAAGTTTTAAGAAAAAAATTTCCTCAAGTATATTACTGTATTGAGGGATGCAAAAACTTGAAAAAAAATTTGTAGTAGATATATAATAGTTGAACCAATTGAAATTTTTTTTATTTTTTTTTTATTTCAGTATTTTGTCTCGCATTTGAAAAAAATCAGTCTTAAAAATCATACCAAATTTTTTTCTTATTCCTTATGACTCCCATAATAGAAATTCACTTGAATTTTTGATTTTTGTTAATTTGGTTAATAATGACAAGCTGTCCCCATTTACCCCAAAAATTTGAAAATTCAGGTTAAATTGGGACAGCTTGTCATTATTAACCAAATTTACAAAAATCCAAAATTCAAGTGAATTTATATTATGGGAGTCATAAGGAATAAGAAAAAAATTTGGTATGATTTTTAAGTCTGTTTTCTTTGAAATGCGAGAAAAAATACTGAAACTGTTTGACTTTGATTTTCAAGTTTTTATGCATTGAGCGATAACTTTTTTTATCTTGCTGCCAATTGTCAAGACAAAAGCTTGACAATATACTCAAAACCTCTTGCAGGTGATCTGAGGTTAAAATATTGACGTTGAACTTAATTTTAAAACTGTAAATTAAGCTCCAAAATGTCTTGTTCCCATTTACCCCAACTGACTCTAAAAAGAAAATCTGACAAATTTCAATTTGACAGATTATTTCAAAATAATTATTTCGAATAAAATTGTTTAAAATGAAAATTTGCCTACAAAAAAAATAAATATTTCTTATAAAATTTTTTAAAAATGAAAATTTTTATTAATGATTTTTCTGGGATAAAAATGCGCTCCTAAATTTAATAAAAAAAAATTTTGTCACGAAAATTTTTTTGAATGTCAAATAAATGCATGAGGAAATTGAAAAATTTATTCTTGTGGCAATTCTGATATTGGAAGTAATTTTTCAGGAGAATTAAGGCATTTTTTTTTTTTTGAAAGATTATTTTTTCTATAGTTGGAAAATGTTGCTTCAGTTGCTTTGTGGTATTCTGGCAGAGAGCGTATTTAGTGTTATCAAGATTTCATGTCAGCCTGTTAGCACCAAACAAATTGAGCAGCTTGCAAAGGTCAGCACACTCGTGAGTTTTGCACTTTGTGTAATGTTCGCAATCGTATTTATATACAAAATTACTGTGTCATCAGCACATCTGATAATAATCCCATGACATTTAAATCACTTTTATTTAAACACAAATTCTATATTTTTTAATTAAAGTAAATAGCAAATAATTTTTATATATATATATATTTTTTTTTTGATTATGTTTTATTTAAACCACATATAATATATTTGAGTTAAATAAAGGTATATTTGTCTCAGAGCCAACTAGCCTATTTATTTGGTGTAAATATAAAAGGGTGCATGATTATCTCATAAAAATTATTAGTGAGAATTTTCATTTTCATAACAATTTTATTAAATATAATTATTTTTTTCGTTTTTCGAATAAACATTTATCAGGAATATCTTTTTCAAAGAATTTTTAGGCACCGAATTTTTATTTGTTAGAATTCTTAAAACGCCGAATTTTCATTTGTCCGAAATTGCAAATGGCCAAAAAAACAATCGACAGAAAGATTTCGGCGCGATTTTTAAAATCCACTAATCACGATTTTTTTTACAACATTTGATTGGTGGATTTTAAAACTCGCGCCTAAATCTTTCTATCGAATGCTTGTTCAGCCATTTGCAATTTCGGACAAATAAAAATTTGGCATTTTAAGAATTCTGTACAATAAAAATTGGTTTAAAGACACAATTATGTCAAATTCTAATTCGAAAAATGAAAAATTCGTCTAAAAAATAATAATTATATCTAATAAAATTCTTTCAAATCAAAATTCTAACTAATGATTTTTACGGGATAATTACGCGCCCCGAATTTTTATTTAGCCAAATTTTTTTTATTTTTCGAATTATTTTTTGACGAAATTTCCATTAAACTCATTTTCTATAAAATAGAAAATTTTTTCCTTAATCGAAAATTCACTTTACAGAATTTCTTTTTGATGAAATTCTAATTCGAAAAATAAAAATTCGTCTAAAAAATAATTATATCTAATAAAATTCTTTAAAATGGAAATTTTAACTATACCTAATGATCTTTATGGGATAATCATGCGCCCCAAATAAAAATTTTATTTATCATAAATAAAATTTTTAGTTTAATGAAGGAAATATTTATTTACAAGAAATAAATAATTATTGGCAACATGTAAATATTTATTTGCAACAAATAATTATTTATTTAAAACAAATAATTATTTATTTAAAATAAATATTTATTTGAAACACATAAATAATTATTGGCAACAAGAAAATATTTATTTGCAATAAATAAATAATTGTTGACAATAAATAAATATTTATTTGCAACAAATAAATAAATATTTGGTTCTGAGACAAATATATATTTTCTCTGAGTGTAAAAATTTTTTAAATTAAAATTATTTGCTATTTACAAAAATATAAAATTTAAGATTCAAATTTAAATTTAATTGCAAGATAAAATAAAGAAAAAAAATTATTTTTTAAAAATATTTATATAAATATGTAAATTGTTGTGAATTTATTTGCGATTGGAATATTAATTTTGTCATTTTGTGTTACATTTATAAATGCAGTGAGGGAACGTTTTAGTTTATAATATCTCTAACGCTACATTAGTTACGCGAATATGCACCATCGACTTGAATCAGGCGTACGTTAGTAAATTTCTTGCTTGGTTTATGTAAGTGAACATATTCCCAAATATCTAACTGCATTAAATTTCACATCTTCAATCTTGCCTGCTCTAAATATAAGACAAAATATATGCATATTATATACATCATGTTTGTCTAAAGTGTCTTTTTCAATTGGATTATTAAAATTTACCACACATTAAGTAAATCAAAAAAACACCCAGAGAAATATTTTGTTGCCGTTTAATTGAGATGTAAATAAAATTTAATTGAAGCAAATAAAAATATTTTTTTTCTCAGAGCCTAATAATTTCTTTATTTGTTTTAAGTATAAAAATTTATTTGGCACAAATAAAATTTTATTTAACGCAAATAAAATTTTTATTTAATTCAAATAAAAATTTTATTTACCCTCAAATAATCTTTAATTATTTAATTCAAATAAAATTTATTTGAAACTAATAAATATTTATTTCGCTCTGAGACAAATATTTGTAATAAATAAATATTTATTTGCAACAAATAAAAAATTATTAGGCTCTGAGACAAATATATATTTGCATTTAGATCAAATAAATTCTATTTGTCTCAAATAAACACGAATATACTAGAAAAAAATTTATTTAAATAATTATTAAAATTTATTATATTTATTTTAAATAATCGGTTACATCCCGAGAAATGATATATTTGTCTCTCAGCTTAATAAATATTTATTTGATTCAAATAAATTTTTATTTCATTTAAATAAAAAATTTTATTTACGCCAAATATTATATTTGGTTCAAATGAAACATTTTTTTGGGTGTACTTCACTATTATCAAATATTTATTTGTATTAAAAAATTATTTGTATTTGAGTCAATTAAATATGGTATTTGTTTCAAAATATAGAAATTATTTGTTCAGTTTTCAGTGATAAAATCAGAAATTAAATTTTCAATTTAGAAAAGAAATTTCATTTTTATTTCAAATTATTTACAAAAAATTTTCGCAAGATTTTCAAAATATTTTTCGATTTTTTTTTTTATTTCGATGTAAAGCAAACCTATTTTGATTCAGTTTAATATAAATTTGCGGCGTTTTGTCTCTTTTCGTAAGACTATTCAATTTATTCATGAAAGTCTGAAGGAGAGTTAATGCAACTATTCATACGTTATAGAAGTTTGGCTTGTGATAAATTGAATCCTATTGGATCGTGAGTCGCGGGAAAATAGTTATACCTTTCAAGGAATCTACCTTAATTAACGTTAACGAACGGAGGTGATTCGATTTAGGGGAATGAGGTGAAGTAGAAGAAGAAGAAGGAGGAGGAGGAGGAGGAGGATGATGATGCATGAGAAATCGGGTGTGAGGGTTTTTAGAGTAAAAGAGAAGGTTTTCCTACTCCGCGTTCGCAGACACCGCAGAATTTCATTCTCAATGTTGATATATATATATAGGTGAATAGCACCCCGTGTGTTTGTCGAGTTTGCCTCATATTTCATGAAAATTTCCACATACACCTGCGGTACAATCGTACAAGTTAGCAGCGTTGCATACGTTTCATATATAAACATATATATTTGCATGTGTTCAATTTTTATTTTTCCCTCGACCTCTTTTATATAATCTTAAGTAAAATGTGGTATATTCTTTCTTATAGGGGAAAAATTCTTATATAAAACATTTTTTTTTTTCAATTTTAGAACGAGGAAAGAGTTCGAAAATTGAAAATTTTCATTTGTCATAATTTTATTACCTATACAATTTACATTTGTAGGTACCTTAACCAAAAAACGAACATAACCTCAAATTTTGGCGGGAAATACCTTCTCCATAACCAACAAATGAACATAACCTCAAAATTTAGTTCAAATTTTGACGGAAAATACCTTCTCCCTAATCAATGAACGAACATAACCTCAAAATTTAGTTCAAATTATGGCGGGAAATACCTCCTTGCTAACCAACAAATGAACATAACCTCAAAAATAAATAAATTAGACAGAATAGTCATTTAAATGAATTTTTATTTTAAAGAAAGAATATTAAATAACAAATTTTCTAATTTTAATTCTAAAAAAATCAAATTTTCATTTGTTTGAATTTTATTGTATTTTTCGAAATTTTTTATTTTCGAATCGAATTTTTATTTCTCAAAACTTCTATTTGTTCGCATAAATATCTGGCAGAAAAATTTAAGCGTTAATTTTAAAATTGACCAATCAGATAAAAATGCTATTTTTATCTGCTATTTTTAAAAAGTAACATTTTTCGACAATAAAAACAAAAAAAAAACAAAAAGATATATTATTCAAACACAAGTTTCGCCAATGGTAAATCACATTGAGAGTGATTTATCGAGGCAAGAGTTAGAACACATCATCCGAAACACAGTATAGAAAAAAATACCATGAAAAAGCATTTTCGTTTCAATTTCCAAAGCATGTTTCCTCGATAAATTTACTTCTTTTATTTGTTATAAGAATATCTTTTTGATTTTTTCTACTTCTTTTCCTTCTTCTTAATGTACATTAAATTTCATCAAATCTGAAATTAAAATAAACACTCATTTTTTTTCTCTCTCTTTATAGAAAGGAACCTTTTGCTTTTTATATAAAGAAGTCATATTTTGCAGAAAATTTCTTCAAAGTGGAATTAAAGGGAAATGTTTTTGAAGTTTAAATGAAAAATCTGTTTTTTTCTTTATAAGAACATGTAATTATACATGACGCGTGTGCATTAAGTTCTTCGTTAAAACGTCTCTTTTTAAAAAAAGCCGCAAAGCAAGTATTTCCATAAGACTGAGCACGCTTAAACGATCATCGTTCGTTTCTTGCGCTCAGTGCTGGAAAACAATATAAATATACTTAGGGTTTGTAAATTTTTTTCTAAAAGTGAAAAATTTGTCATTTAGTTTTTTCTATAAAAAAAAAAAATGCTAATAAATATAAATGTCGAATAAATTTCCCATAAAAATCATTAGTTAAAATTTTTATTTTGAAGAACTCTATACGATATAATTATTTATTATCGATATTAATTATTATTTATTTTAACCGAATTTTTATTTGACAAAAATTTTATTTGACAAAATTTTTATCTGACAGAATTTTTATTTATCAGAAGTTTTATTTTACAGAATTTCTCTTTACTGAAATTTATATTTAAGAAATTCTAATTTAACCGAAATTAGAATTTATACATATTTAAAATATTATTTATAAATAATTTAATATTGAATATTAAAATTTGATCAAAACATAAATTACTTGATTTTCAACAAATAATTAATGCATACCAAATTAATTAACATAGTACTAAAATATTATAGTGTTTAAAAATAATCAAATTCCGAAATTTCGTAAATTTTTGTAGCTTGATAACTTTTTTTGGAACTTTTAAAAACTTAATTTTAATGTTAATATAACTGATTTTCTTTACTTTTTTTTAAAAAAAAATAATTGGAGTTTTGTACTAATTTATTTTAGATCACATTATCACAATTTTCATGAAAGTATCAAATTGATACCAAAATTAATTCGTTTCAATTTAATACTTTTAAGTTAACAGTAATTTCCATAAAAGAAAATTCTCGTAAAAAATGATTGCTGCTTAAGTATTAGTATTATATAAATTACATTAGTTTGTTGAAAAAAATTTCCTATATCAACATTTTTACTTAATTTATTTTCGAAACAATTGTAATATATGCAGAGTTCACTTGATTGAACTTTAAGTTCATGTCCATGACATTCTAAATTAAAATGTCGAAGTTAATAAACTCCAAATATAAAATTAGGTATTAAAATTCATATACCATTTTTGTGTTGTATAGATGGAAAAATTTTGTGATTTTTATTCATTAACACAATTAATCCTTTAAAATTATTTAAATTGACAAAATTATTAATTGATATCATTAATGTTCATAATAATATATACGATAATATACTCTTTGTAATAATACACATCTTAAAAAACTGTTTGATGACTACAAAGTAATTTAATTTAATGTATTCGCTATAAGAGACATTTTCAAAAAAAATTTCATTTAGCCTCCCCTGGTCGAGCATAAGTAATTTTGTAAGTATAAGTAAACCCGTCGGAAAAATTTGAAGAATGATTCATGAATACTCATTTTTTTAAATTGTATTAATATTATTGACATCAAATAAAAACAAAATGTAACGAACTCTAATTTTATTATATATAATAATTTATTATTCCACTTATTTCAATCAATTTAATATATTCGTATAATATCAGTATCATTGTTATCTGTGGCAGCTAAAAGCGTAATTTTTTTTTCATCATGGTCATACAAGTTGGGAAAGTTGAATATGGTGGTTGTGCACAATGAAGTTAATAAGTGTATGTATTGTTAGTTGCTTTCTATGGACGAAATTTCTAGGAATATCTTCAACAAATAATTATTATGATGGATTGATAAAACAAATAAACGAAATGAAACCTCGTCAGGTGGTGTTTGTTATTCAAGATGAGCAAGACATTATTGATCCAGTAATGAATTCTCTTATGACAGCAGTTAATATGAATTTTCCATCTTTGATTATGACCTATAATATATATTACAAACAAACTTTCGACGAATCCTTAGGTTTTTATTATAAATTAGCAGAGTCAACACTGTATGTTCTACATAATAAAAATGACGAATTTGAGGATATACTTTTTGATATCGCAAGCGATCCTAAGTCAAAAGTTTTGATTATAAATCCTTTTCTTTTAAGTCAAAATGATCTTAACGACAAGTTAAAGGTGCAATTGGAATATTCTTTTTTAGATATTTCTATAATGTCACATAATCAACAATGGAAAGTTATGCTTAAAGCAAGTCATAAATACGGGGTACCTTTTAGAAGTCAAATAAACCTTCTAACTAGAGAAGCTTTCTTTGCCGATTTGTCACCTGAAAGCAAGTGGTTTGGATATGAATATAGAACAAAGTATAGCGATGACTTCCAATCTATTTTTGCCTCACAAGAAAATTTTATAGATCTGCAGAGCAAGATAGGGAGTAGAAAAGTAGGTCTTTTAAATAAGAAAGTAGTTGTTTTAGGATTTAACAGTTACAAATTTGTTATTCCCAAGACGATCAAACACTCTAATGACATGTTTCTGTCTGAAGAATTCTGGTACATGCTCTTGATAACAATTGGCATGATTGGCATCATTCGATTAACAGCTTTTTATATGAGATTCGAGAGGAGTACATGGCAAACATTGAACATCTTTCAAATGATAATTGGAATGTCTACTGACCGTGAACCGAAAAAGTTACTGGAAAGAATAGTTTTTGGCTCTCTATTGATAACATGTATCGTCTACTCTGGTTATTTTTTCTCAATTATTTTGGACATCACTTGGCCACTAGTATCCGAAATAAACACTCTAGAAAAACTTGCTAATTCATCTTTAACACCGATAGTCAATTTTGAATATGATGCTACATTACAACTATTAAGTCGTGATAATCCTAACATTGCAAAAATACGAAATAAACAAAAACTATTCAATGAATCCAGTAAATATAAAGAATCTATCCTCTCTACAGAATCTAAAGAATACAATGATTATTGTATGAGATATTTGATTGAACATCAAAATATATCTTGTCTTTTCATGAATGCTGAGAACGTTGTTAATAAGTACGGCGTTAAAAATGAGGAAGACACAGAAAATTAAAAGGCATTAAAATAAGCTGCAACGCTTCTTATTTTAATCCAATTTTTCTTATTTTAATACCAAAATGGATTAAAATAAGCAAAATTGGATTAAAATAAGAAGCGTTGCAGCTTATTTTAATGCCTTTTAATTTTCTGTGGATGTTAAAATAATCGACGAAATTGTTTATCAAGATTTAAATAGCTTCGAATTTATGTTTAATCCTTCAAATGATCGAATTGTTAGATATGCTTTTGAATTTGGGCTGTATAAAGAACTTTTACCCTCCAAAGTACGGGCAACCAAAATTATGCCGCCAGAGAATATTGATAAGAAAAAACTGTTCTTTGTACTATTTCGTGTATTAGCAGTTGGATATTCTCTCTCTTCGCTTTTATTTCTGATAGAAATTTTTACATCAATAGTTGGACGCAGAATGTATACTCTGTACACGAGATTTAGATTTGCAAATTAGAGAGACATATATTCTGAGGCAAAAATAATAATTCTTCAATAGGGGTAAGAATAGTTTACTTTTTTATATATATTTTTTCTGAAAAGAATATTTATCAATAATTTTTAAGATTATAACATGAAAGTTACAAATAAACAATAAACTTAAATATAAGATAATAATTTAGCACCATAATACCACTGAAATATTATCTTAATTCTTCTACTTATTGTTACCCGTGCAGAAATTATGGTCTGGGCCTTTCAAGGCTTTTCCCAGTTTGTCAGGATTCTGGCAAGGGCCTGACATGGCAAATTGGCAAGGGCCTAGTAATGGCTTGAAACGGTTTTGCAAAGATTTGCCCTACTTAGGGATGAACTTGCCAGGGCCATAAGAGTTTTCCTGGGACTTACCCTACATTTTATGACAAAAATAAGCAATCAGTAAAAAGTGTACTACAGGCTTATAATCAGTTGTAAAAAGTAAGAATTAGGAAAGAACAAAATAAATAATGATAAATAAATAATAAATAAATAATAGATAAATAAATAATAAATAATAATAATAATAAATAATTATCCCAAAGTCGACCCAACTTCAAATAGGTAGTAACACCAACTAACACTAATATAAATTAAATACGGGATTAATTATACAATTAACACATTATTTATTAATGCAGACCTTATATTTTACCCCTGGAGGCCAATTACGTAACTTTTTCCGGATTCCACTTTCAAAATTCCGTTTTCCGGATCCTACATTCCGCATTCCACATTTCGGATCTCATTTTCCAAATTCTGTATTCCAGACTCCATATTCCGGATTCCGCTTTCAAATTCCGTATTCCGGATCCCACTTTCAAAATTACGTATTTCAGATTTAATATTCCGGATTCCACTTCCAAAATTCCGGATTCCAAATCCCACATTCTGGGAGTGGAATCTGAAATGTGGAATCCGGAATGTGGAATATAGGATTCGAAATACGGAATTTTGAAAGTGGAATCCGGAATGTGAAAAATCGGATCCAGAATGTGGAATCTGAAAAGTTGAAACCAAAATATGGAATCCGGAATACGGAAAAAGTTACGTAATTGACCCCCTGCCTATTATTATTTAACGCAATCGCTTACATAAATTTTGAAAAATATTTAACGCTCGCTGGGATCGAACCCTTTAACCTAACGCTCCGCAAGCTAACACGCTACCATTACGCCAACTTAACGTGAGAAAATAAATTCAAAATTGATTTTATAAGTTGCGACTGAGGAATATGAAGACTTGAGGGGCAGAAAAATAATGAAACAATAATTATATATAAATTATAATTTATTTTTAAAGTTAATTAATTTATTTAACATATAGGGTAAATGCACTAATTGCGGCGCGATTCGAGTCAAAATACTTTTACAATAGAAAATTCGATATTTCTATTTTATAAACTCAATTTAAGACTTATTAAACTAAAAGCTTATGTTATTAAGATATTAAAAAAAAATTTAACTCTATAAAAATCGATTATTTAAACAAATATGAGAAATTAAAACTAATACCGTAATTTTCTATTGCGGCGCGTTTGTATCAGTTTCGGTGTATCAATTTCGGTGACCAAAATTACGTGTATTTTCAAGATACTTTGCCCGCCGAAATTGAAGCCAATGAAAATCTTAAAAATGTTTCAATTGCGGCGCGGAAAAAAATTTGATCTCGAATAATTAAATTAATAATTGTTTAAATGTGCATCTTTATAAGTATTTGTATCAAAAAAAGATTAAAATAATTTTTTTTAATCATTTGGCAACAGTTATATTAAATATAATAATAATAATAATAGTTATTTTTTATGAACGCGCCGTAATTGGTGCACTCGCCGTAATTAGTACACTTACCCTAAGTCAATATTTTCATTTTTTTATTTTATTAAAACTTAGGAAAATAATTTTTCTTATTATCTAAAATATAAATAATATAGTAAAAAAAAACAAAAAATTTTAGTTTCTGTAAACAAAAAATCACTTAGGTATTTCTTTTGAGTTGCTGATAAAATTCTTAAATTAAAAATGTTAAATTAAAATTTGCGCTAAAAATTTTTTTAAAAATTTAACTTAATTTTATTTTAATTTTTTAAAAAATTAATAATTTTAATAGATTAATTATTTTAATTAATTAATTATTATTTAATTAATTTAAAATTCATAAATATTATTATTCTATAATTATTACTTGATAAAATATTTTGCATGGAAATTTAATTTTATTATGGTTTTATTTGGTGTTAAAAATTACTTTTTATTTTGAGGTTATGTCATAAAATCATGTCAAGACCGTGTTACTCTAGGGAATGACATACTTGTGGAAAAACTGGCAAGGGACATGAGAGAGCCTTACTTAAAATAGAACTAAGTAAGGAAATTTCTGCACGGGTAGTGTAATGTGATATAAACATTTCATATTATACTTAAAAATTACAGATTTTTCCTTTAAAATTCAAATTCGTAGCGGAAAATGGTGAAGAAAAAAATGAATTTTTTGGGCAATAGAAGTAAAGGTGGGAGGAACTGCGAAGACAATTTTTCAAGTAAATGGAAGAGATCTTATAATAATCATCGTCATAAACAATTATCTGCAACTATAATTACTTATCTATTTCTACTTAATATATTCATTATCTATTTAATGTATTGTATCAATTACACCTACCCATCTTTGACTGGGTTTTAATATTTTGCAAGTGTGTGTTTTCTGATATTTATTTTATTGCGTTATTTGAACAGAGGATTTTAAATATTTTGTTAGAAACTATATAATAGAGTATACGAAAAAGAAATTTGTAATGTTTTTCTCTGGTTCTCTAAATTTGTTTCAAATTAAAAAAAAAAATCGATTATTTTTTTTTAAATCTGAAAATATTGACAGGCTACTCAATACCTATGTTAATAATTGATATCTTACAGAGAAATAAGCACTTTTATTAAATTTACAATACAACCTGCAACAATCATTTAAATTATTAATGCACCGGGCCAATTATTGTGAAGTGTTAAAGAAACCAAAAACTATGATAAATTTAATAAGTTATTAATAAAAAAAATGTTTGTTTAAAATACTGGAAAAACTATTATAAAAATATAAACAAATTATTAAATTAATAAGTAATTAAACTATGGATTACTATCTCAATGCATAAAAACTTGAAAATCAAAGTCAAAGTCAAAATAATTAGAGTTTTGTACTAATTTATTTTAGATCACATTATCACAATTTTCATGAAAATATCAAATTGATACTAAAATTAATTCGTTTCAATTTGATACTTGTAAGTTAACAGTAATTTCCATAAAAGAAAATTCTCGTAAAAAATGATTGCTACTTAAGTATTAGTATTATATAAATTACATTAGTTTGTTGAAAAAAATTTCCTATATCAACATTTTTACTTAATTTATTTTCGAAAAAATTGTAATATATGCAGAGTTCACTTGATTGAAATTTAAATTCATGTCAATGACATTTTAAATTAAAATGTCGAAGTTAATAAACTCTAAATATAAAATTAGGTATTAAAATTCATATACCATTTTTGTGTTGTATAGATGGAAAAATTTTGTGATTTTTATTCATTAACACAATTAATCATTTAAAATTATTTAAATTGACAAAATTATATTATTGATATCATTAATGTTCATAATAATATATACGATAATATACTCTTTGTAATAATACACATCTTAAAAAACTGTTTGATGACTACAAAGGAATTTAATTTAATGTATTCGTTATAAGAGACATTTTCTAAAAAAATTTCATTTAGCCTCCCCTGGTCGAGCATAAGTAATTTTGTAAGTATAAGTCATCCCGTCGGAAAAATTTCAAGAATGATTAATGAATACTCATTTTTTTAAATTTATTAATATTATTGACATCAAATAAAAACAAAATGTAACGAACTCTAATTTTATTATGTATAGGGGAGGATGGGGCAAGGATAGTTAGGTAAGATATTTTTGTATCTAGCGGTGAAATTTAAACTGGCATCTGAAAAAGAATAGTATCGTTCGAAAGCCTGTTTATTTAGCTACAATTTTGCTATACATTGTTTTCTTGTAGATTGCAATGCCTTCGAGATAATATTGGAAAAGTAAAAAAAAAATTTTAACTATCCTTGCCCCACTAGTGGGGCAAAGATAGTTGAAAATTTGTTTTTACTAAGAATGATAAAAAAATCATAAAATTTGATTTTCCATTGTTTCTAGGTATCGAATTATATTTGTCAAGACTTAACAATAAAAATTATTGTTCTAATTAAATCGAATCATGTTTAATACAACTTAACAGTTAAGGATGATAATTTTTATCAAAAAAACATGTTTTTTGTGAATTTTTTGAAAAACAAAAAAATTATTAAATCCTGATCCATAAAAAGCAATTAGCATTTCGTTTGCAATTAAAAAATTGTGTTAGCCAGATATTACCTAGTCGTAAGTATTACAACAAGGAAAATATTTTAGCAAAACTGAGAATTAACACAAATGGGCACGTAGCTTCTACAAATAGTGTCCCCGCAAGCTCAAATTTTTACTGTCGTCTTTTGGTGTTAAGACGAGTGTACATGATAAATGACCCGTTTTTTTGACGAGCCGTTTCGGTATTAGAGCCACTAACTATCCTTGCCCCACCCTCCCCTAATAATTTATTATTCCACTTATTTCAATCAATTTAATATATTCGTATAATATCAGTATCATTGTTATCTGGGGCAGCTAAAAGCGTTATTTTTTTTTCATCATGGTCACACAAGTTGGGAAAGTTGAAAGTGGTGGTTGTGCACAATGAAGTTAATAAGTGTATGTATTGTTAGTTGCTTTCTATGGACGAAATTCCTAGGAATATCTTCAACAAATAATTATTATGATGGATTGATAAAACAACTAAACGAAAAGAAACCTCGTCAGGTGGTGTTTGTTATTGAAAATGGGCAAGACATTGATGATCCAGTAATGAATTCTCTTATGACAGTAGTTAATATGAATTTTCCATCTTTTATTATGACCTATAATGTATTAAATAAAAAAGGTATAATTGAATTCGAAAAATATTGTTATAAATTAGGAGAGTCAACACTGTTTGTTCTACATAATAAAAATAACCTATTTGAGCATATACTACTATATATGCCAAGCTATTTTAGGACAAAAGTTTTGATTATAAATCCTTTTCTGTTAAGTGAAAGAGATCTTTACGTAAAAATTTGGTGGTATGAGGACCTAAAAAGTTTTGATATTTCTATGTTGTCACACAATCAACAATGGAAAGTTATGCTTAACGCAAGTCATAAATACGGGTTACCTTTTATAAGTCAAATAAACCTTCTAACTAGGGAAGCTTTCTTTAAAAATTTGTCACCTGAAAGCAAGTGGTTTGGATATGAATATGAAAAAAAAAATAATAGCGATAGATTCCAATTTATTTTTGCCTCACAAGAAAATTTTACACATCTGCAGTGGAGGATAGAGAGTAGAAAACTAAATTTTTTAAATTACAAAGTAGACGTTTTAGGATTTAGCAGTTACAAATTTGTTATTCCCAAGACGATCAAACACTCTAATGACATGTTTCTGTCTGAAGAATTCTGGTACATGCTCTTGATAACAATTGGCATGATTGGCATCATTCGATTAACAGCTTTTTATATGAGATTCGAGAGGAGTACATGGCAAACATTGAACATCTTTCAAATGATAATTGGAATGTCTACTGACCGTGAACCGAAAAAGTTACTGGAAAGAATAGTTTTTGGCTCTCTATTGATAACATGTCTCGTCTACTCTGGTTATTTTTTCTCAGTTATTTTGGATATCACTTGGCCACTAGTATCCGAAATAAACACTCTAGAAAAACTTGCTAATTCATCTTTAACACCGATAGTCAATTTTAAATATGATGCTACATTACAACTATTAAGTCGTGATAATCCTAACATTGCAAAAATACGAAATAAACAAAAACTATTCAATGAATCCAGTAAATATAAAGAATCTATGCTCTCTACAGAATCTAAAGAATACAATGATTATTGTATGAGATATTTGATTGAACATCAAAATATATCTTGTCTTTTCATGAATGCTGAGAACGTTGTTAATAAGTACGGCGCTAAAAATGAGGAAAATGTTAAAATAATCGACGAAATTGTTTATCAAGATTTAAATAGCTTCGAACTTCTGTATTATGGTACAGATCCTCGAGTTGTTAGATATGCTTTTGAATTTGGACTGTATAAAGATCTTTTACCCTCCAAAGTACGAGCAACCAAAATTATGCCGCCAGAGAATATTGATAAGAAAAAACTGTTCTTCGTACTATTTCGTGTATTAGCAGTTGGATATTCTCTCTCTTCGCTTTTATTTCTGATAGAAATTTTTACATCAATAGTTGGACGCAGAATGTATACTCTGTACACGAGATTTAGATTTGCAAATTAGAAAGACATATATTCTGAGGCAAAAATAATAATTCTTCAATAGGGGTAAGAATAGTTTACTTTTTTATATATATTTTTTCTGAAAAGAATAATTATCAATAATTTTTAAGATTATAACATGAAAGTTACAAATAAACAATAAACTTAAATATAAGATAATAATTTAGCACCATAATACCACTGAAATATTATCTTAATTGAGGACCCCGATTCTATAAGGAGACTTACGCTTGAGGCAGCCGCCTTGCGACCTAACCAGTCAGGTGGTTCAAATATGGAAAAAACTAAAATTCAAATTTTTTAAAAACGCTATTCTGTAGGAAATAAAAATCCGCACCTTTTTTCCTTTGAGATTTTTTTATAAAACGAATATTAAAATTAATAGAGGTAAAAAAGTAGAAAATTTTTTTACTATAATTTAATGGACTTTTAAAACATAACTCGTCGTAATTTTGCCAAATATTAATGGATTTTTTTGAAATTTGGTGCATTTTATTTAGTTTATACTATTAAAGACGACAATCATAAAAAAATCAAGAAAATTGTTATTATTTAATATTAAATAATAATAAAGTTTTAATTTTGAAAATATGTGTTTTTCAACCTTCTACTGAAAAAGTTATCGAGGGAATTTTCATTCTGGAAAAACTTCTCGCAACAAAGTTTTTCCTTACATATTAAAGAAGTTTTTCCAAAAGTTTGGAATTAATTCTATAAAAAATAAAGAAGTTATGAGGAAAATAGTGAAAAACTATTTTTCCTTATACTGCAGCAGTAGCCATGACACCTCACGGCTTAGTTTCTTCAGGGGCGTTCTTATTATATAATTCGCCCTACAGTCGATTATGCTAGATAATTTGGCATACAAATTTTTGATTTTACTAATAATGAAATATTTTTGTATTCTATTTCTGTTAATAAACAAAAATATATCCAAAATACATATTAAGAATTATAATTATATTTGAAATCAGTATTTATACATTTTGAATAGGAAAAATAATAATTTTCTTTTACAAAATGAAATAATAATTTATTATTTAATTTAAGAAATATATTTTTTATAACAAATAAATAATTAATTTTTCATAATCGAGTGTAGGGCGAATTATATAATAAGAACGCCCCTGAAGAAACTAAGCCGTGAGGTGTCATGGCTACTGCTGCAGTATAAGGAAAAATAGTTTTTCACTATTTTCGTCATAACTTCTTTATTTTTTATAGAATTAATTCCAAACTTTTGAAAAAACTTCTTTAATATGTAAGGAAAAACTTTGTTGCGAGAAGTTTTTCCAGAATGAAAATTCCCTCGATAACTTTTTCAGTAGAAGGTTGAAAAACACATATTTTCAAAACTAAAACTTTATTATTATTTAATATTAAATAATAACAATTTTCTTGATTTTTTTAAGATTGTCGTCTTTAATAGTATAAACTAAATAAAATGCACCAAATTTCAAAAAATTAAATTTAAATTAAATTTTCTACTTTTTTACCTCTATTAATTTTAATATTCGTTTTATAAAAAAATCTCAAAGGAAAAAAAAGTGCGGATTTTCATTTCCTACAGAATAGCGTTTTTAAAAAATTTGAATTTTAGTTTTTTCCATATTTGAACCACCTGACTGGTCGCAAGGCGGCTGCCTCAAGCGTAAGTCTCCTTATAGAATCGGGTTTCCTTAATTCATCTATTTAGTGTAATGTGATATAAAAATCTCATATTATACCTAAAAATTACAGATTTTTCCTTTAAAATTCAAATTCGTAGCGGAAAATGGTGAAGAAAAAAATGAATTTTTTGGGCAATAGAAGTAAAGGTGGGAGGAACTGCGAAGACAAATTTTCAAGTAAATGGAAGAGATCTTATAATAATCATCGTCATAAACAATTATCTGCAACTATAATTACTTATCTATTTCTACATAATATATTCATTATCTATTTAATGTATTGTATCAATTACATCTACCCATCTTTGACTGGGTTTTAATATTTTGCAAGTGTGTGTTTTCTGATATTTATTTTATTGCGTTATTTGAACAGAGGATTTTTAATATTTTGTTAGAAACTATATAATAGAGTATACGAAAGAGAAATTTGTAATGTTTTTCTCTGGTTCTCTAAATTTGTTTCAAATTAAAAAAAAAATTCGAATATTTTTTTTAAATCTGAAAATATTGACAGGCTACTCAATACCTATGTTAATAATTGATATCTTACAGAGAAATAAGCACTTTTATTAAATTTACAATACAACCTTCAACAATCATTTAAACCATTAATGCACCGGGCAAACACAGAAAAAACATAGTCTCATTTTGATATGCAGCAAAAATGAGTCAATGCTAAACGACATAGACAGTGGCGCCACCAACCTGACTCATTTTTGCTGCATACCAAAATGAGTAGCATACGCTATCATTTTGAGTTCAGGTTTTTTCTGTGAATCATTGTGAAGTGTTAAAGAAACAAAAAACTATGATGAATTTAATAAGTTATTAATAAAAAAAATTTTGGTTTGAAATACTGGAAAAACTATCATAAAAATATAAACAAATTATTAAATTAATAAGTAATTAAACTATGGATTACTATCTCAATGCATAAAAACATGAAAATCAAAGTCAAAGTCAAAATAATTAGAGTTTTGTACTAATTTATTTTAGATCACATTATCACAATTTTCATGAAAATATCAAATTGATACCAACATTAATTCGTTTCAATTTGATACTTGTAAGTTAACAGTAATTTCCATATAAGAAAATTCTGGTAAAAAAATTAGTGTTGCTTAAGTATTAGTATTATATAAATTACATTAGTTTGTTGAAAAAAATTTCCTATATCAACATTTTTACTTAATTTATTTTCGAAAAAATTGTAATATATGCAGAGTTCACTTGATTGAAATTTAAATTCATGTCAATGACATTCTAAATTAAAATGTCGAAGTTAATAAACTCCAAATATAAAATTAGGTATTAAATTTCATATACCATTTTTGTGTTGTATAGATGGAAAATTTTGTGATTTTTATTCATTAACACAATTAATCATTTAAAATTAATTAAATTGACAAAATTATATTATTGATATCATTAATGTTCATAAAAATATATACGATAATATACTTTTTGTAATAATACACATCTTAAAAAACTGTTTGATGACTACAAAGTAATTTAATTTAATGTATTCCTTATAAGAGACATTTTCTAAAAAAAATTCATTTAGCCTCCCCTGGTAGAGCATAAGTAATTTTGTAAGTATAAGTCAACCCGTCGGAAAAATTTCAAGAATGATTAATGAATACTCATTTTTTTAAATTTATTAATATTATTGACGTCAAATAAAAACAAAATGTAACGAACTCTAATTTTATTATATATAATAATTTATTATTCCACTTATTTCAATCAATTTAATATATTCGTATAATATCAGTATCATTGTTATCTGGGGCAGCTAAAAGCGTATTTTTTTTCATCATGGTCACACAAGTTGGGAAAGTTGAATATGGTGGTTGTGCACAATGAAGTTAATAAGTGTATGTATTGTTAGTTGCTTTCTATGGACGAAATTCCTAGGAATATCTTCAACAAATAATTATTATGATGGATTGATAAAACAACTAAACGAAAAGAAACCTCGTCAGGTGGTGTTTGTTATTGAAAATGGGCAAGACATTGATGATCCAGTAATGAATTCTCTTATGACAGTAGTTAATATGAATTTTCCATCTTTGATTATGACCTATAATAATATATTTTACAATAAAAGTATGGTCGAATTCGTAGATTATTGTAATAAATTAGGAGAGTCAACACTGTATGTTCTACATAATAAAAATGACGAATTTGAGAATATAATTTTTTTTATGCCAGGCAATCCTAAGACAAAAGTTTTGATTATAAATCCTTTTCTTTTAAGTAAAAATGATCTTTACATAAAAACCCAGTGGCATATGGTCCCGGACCCACACGGTTTTGATATTTCTATGTTGTCACACAATCAACAATGGAAAGTTATGCTTAACGCAAGTCATAAATACGGAGTACCTTTTAGAAGTCAAATAAACCTTCTAACTAGAAAAGCTTTCTTTAAAAATTTGTCACCTGAAAGCAAGTGGTTTGGATTTGAATATAGAACAGATTATAGCGATGACTTCGAATTTATTAGTGCCTCACAAGAAAATTTTATAGATATGCAGAGAAAGATAAAGAGTAGAAAACTAGATCTTATAAATAGGAAAGTAGTCGTTTTAGGATTTAACAGTTACAAATTTGTTATTCCCAAAACGATCAAACACTCTAATGACATGTTTCTGTCTGAAGAATTCTGGTACATGCTCTTGATAACAATTGGCATAATTGGCATCATCCGATTAACAGCTTTTTATATGAGATTCGAGAGGAGTACATGGCAAACATTGAACATCTTTCAAATGATAATTGGAATGTCTACTGACCGTGAACCGAAAAAGTTACTGGAAAGAATAGTTTTTGGCTCTCTATTGATAACATGTATCGTCTACTCTGGTTATTTTTTCTCAATTATTTTGGACATCACTTGGCCACTAGTATCCGAAATAAACACTCTAGAAAAACTTGCTAATTCATCTTTAACACCGATAGTCAATTTTAAATATGATGCTACATTACAACTATTAAGTCGTGATAATCCTAACATTGCAAAAATACGAAATAAACAAAAACTATTCAATGAATCCAGTAAATATAAGGAATCTATCCTCTCTACAGAATCTAAAGAATACAATGATTATTGTATGAGATATTTGATTGAACATCAAAATATATCTTGTCTTTTCATGAATGCTGAGAACGTTGTTAATAAGTACGGCGTTAAAAATGAGGAAAATGTTAAAATAATCGACGAAATTGTTTATCAAGATTTAAATAGCTACGAACTTCTGTATTATGCTTTAGATTATCGATTTGTTAGATATGCTTTTGAATTTGGACTGTATAAAGAACTTTTACCCTCCAAAGTACGAGCAACCAAAATTATGCCGCCAGAGAATATTGATAAGAAAAAACTGTTCTTCGTACTATTTCGTGTATTAGCAGTTGGATATTCTCTCTCCTCGCTTTTATTTCTGATAGAAATTTTTACATCAATAGTTGGATGCAGAATGTATACTCTGTACACGAGATTTAGATTTGCAAATTACTCTCTAAATTTGAATCAGCGATAAGTATACCAGTGGTACCAATCAGCGGATATACGCTGAAAAATCAGTGAAATTCCACTAATTCATCAGTGCATATAAGCTGATTAGAATCAGTGGTATAATTATAGCTGAGAATCAGCGAGATTCCGCTGATTCAAATTTAGAGAGTACTTAAAAATTACAGATTTTTCCTTTAAAATTCAAATTCGTAGCGGAAAATGGTGAAAAAAAATGAATTTCGCGGGCAATAGAAGTAAAAGTGGGAAGAACTGAGAAGACAAATTTTCACTCTCTAAATTTGAATCAGCGAAACGTCGCTAATTTGCAGCTATAAGTATACAGTTGATTCAAACAGCGTATATACGCTGATGAAATAGTTTGTATGCGCTAATTATCAATGTATATACGCTGCTTGAATCAGCTGCATACTTATAGCTGCCCACTCAGTTATTTACCGCTGATTCAAATTTAGAGAGCAAGTAAATGGAAGTGATCTTATAATATTCATCTGCAACTATAGTTACTTATCTATTTATATTTTCTACGTAGTATATTCATTATCTATTTAATGTATTGTATCAATTACACCTACCCATCTTTGACTGGGTTTTAATATTTTGCAAGTGTGTGTTTTCTGATATTTATTTTATTGCGTTATTTGAACAGAGGATTTTTAATATTTTGTTAGAAACTATATAATAGAGTATACGAAAGAGAAATTTGTAATGGTTTTCTCTGGTTCTCTAAATTTGTTCCAAATTAAAAAAAATTCGAGTATTTTTTTTAAATCTGAAAATATTGACAGGCAACTCAATACCTATGTTAATAATTGATATCTTACAGAGAAATAAGCACTTTTATTAAATTTACAATACAACCTTCAACAATCATTTAAATCATTAATGCACCGGGCCAATTATTGTGAAGTGTTAAAGAAACCAAAAACTATAATAAATTTAATAAGTTATTAATAAAGAAAATTTTTGTTTAAAATACTGGAAAAACTATTATAAAAATATAAACAAATTATTAAATTAATAAGTAATTAAACTATGGATTACTATTTCAATGCATAAAAACTTGAAAATCAAAGTCAAAGTCAAAATAATTGGAGTTTTATACTAATTTATTTTAGATTACATTATCACAATTTTCATGAAAATATCAAATTGATACCAAAATTAATTCGTTTCAATTTGATACTTTTAAGTTAACAGTAATTTCCATAAAAGAAAATTCTCGTAAAAAATGATTGCTGCTTAAGTATGAGTATTATATAAATTACATTAGTTTGTTGAAAAAAATTTCCTATATCAACATTTTTACTTAATTTATTTTCGAAAAAATTATAATATATGCAGAGTTCACTTGATTGAAATTTAAATTCATGTCAATGACATTCTAAATTAAAATGTCGAAGTTAATAAACTCCAAATATAAAATTAGGTATTAAAATTCATATACCATTTTTGTGTTGTATAGATGGAAAAATTTTGTGATTTTTATTCACTAACACAATTAATCATTTAAAATTATTTAAATTGACAAAATTATATTATTGATATCATTAATGTTCATAAAAATATATACGATAATATACTTTTTGTAATAATAAACATCTTAAAAAGCTGTTTGATGTCTTTACAAAATAATTTTATAAGAGACATTTTCTCAAAATTTTTCATAGCCTCCCCTGGTCGAGTATATAAGTAATTTTGTAAGTATAACTCAACCCGTCGGAAAAATTTCAAGAATGATTGATGAATACTAATTTTTTTTAAATTTATTAATATTATTAACGTCAAATATAAATAAAATGTAACAAACTGTAATTTTATTATATATAATAATTTATTATTCCACTTATTTCAATCAATTTAATATATTCGTATAATATCAGTATCATTGTTATCTGGGGCAGCTATAAGCGTAATTTTTTTTCATCATGGTCACACAAGTTGGGAAAGTTGAATATGGTGGTTGTGCACAATGAAGTTAATAAGTGTATGTATTGTTAGTTGCTTTCTATGGACGAAATTCCTAGGAATATCTTCAACAAATAATTATTATGATGGATTGATAAAACAACTAAACGAAATGAAACCTCGTCAGGTGTTGTTTGTTATTCAAGATGAGCAAGACATTGACGATCCAGTACTGAATTCTATTATGACAGCAGTTAATATGAATTTTCCATCTTTGATTATGACCTATAATATATTTTACAATAAAAGTAGGGACGAATTCGAAGATGATTACTATAAATTAGGAGAGTCAACACTGTATGTTCTACATAATAAAAGTGATTAACAATCATCACTGGGTCAATTATTGTAAAGTGTTAAAGAAACCAAAAACCATGATGAATTTAATAATTTGTTAATAAAAAAATTTTTCTATGAAATACTTGAAAAACTATCATAAAAATTACAATTAAAATTTGCTACAAATTATTAAATTAATAAGTAATTAAACTATGGATTACTATATTTTTTACACCCTATTTGAATTAAAGCTGTACTAAATTTTAATTGATTTTTTGACAATTTTATGGGCTTTCGTCAATCTTAAAATATTCTTTAATTTGAAAAAATACGATTATTCTTTCTTACTTTGGGAAAAATTTAAGAAGTCATAGCAAAACATAATTTTAGGACCACATCACTGTGTAGTTTGCTTATTGTATTAGAAAAATAAACTCTTTCTATTGTACTACATGTTATTATAAAAAAAAAAATTTATATTAATGAAAAAAGTGTGATTATAATAAATTTATGTGTAATGCCCTCTAACATGCAATATATGTCGATTAAAAATAAAAAAAAAATTATCTAACTGTATGGTTAATTAAGGAGTATTGTTGTTATTGTTATTCCCAGGTGGAAAAATTCCCGATAGTGACTACCGGGAATTTTTCCACATGGAAATAACATTTCATAAAATTCTTTAAAATGAAAATTCTAATCATTGTATTTTATGGAAATAGAGAATAGAAAATATGTTAATATTTTTGCCTTTTTGGGGTTTATAATTTTTATTTTGCAAAATGAATTTATCATTCAGTTTTTTTTATAAAAAATAAAAATTCCTAATAAGTATAATAAAAAATACTTTAATGAATTCAATACTTTTAAAGTCGAGTTTTTATATATATATATAGGGGATTGTGTTTCTTCTCTCCTGTGTGTCAATCTCGACGGAGAACATTTCTGACGAAATTGCCCTCTTCCTCCTTTCTATCAAGTTGGCTGTGCGGGATAAGAAAGTTACATGTTCCAACAAAAGGCAATTTCGTTCGCTACCATTGAAATACTGTCTCTGGTAAAGGGGGAGAGAGAGAGAGAGAGAAATACAGAGAGAGAAAAAAAAGAAGAAAGGGAGAAAAAGTGACGCATTTATGAGATTTAAATCACCTAAGCGGTCCATTTCCTTTAGGTTATGCATTATTCACCATTTCGTGAGTCTCTGAATGTTTTACTCTCTTCCTCAGCTTTCTTTTTGTTTTAACTTCCCTTACTAATAAACTCTGTCTTATATACTGTTCCTTTCGCCCCTCCTTCGACCAAACTGATATACTTTCAGGGAGTGCTTTTTCTTTTATATTTACTTATATGGGGCATTCCACTTGAGATTTACATTCAACAATTTTTTTTTCATTTCTATGAAAATTGAGAAAATTCGTATTGTAATGTATTTAATTAATATATAAATAAAGTAAATATGTCGTTACTGTTAGATATTTATAATTTGAATATTCCCGCGTAAATTTCGTAAAGTTGTAGATGGCGCTCTCAGCCCGCTTCCGAGCAGACGACAAACGCATGTTGCGATTCATTGCATTCATCGGTCCTAATTGTAACATCTTTATATTCCACGGAATAATTGTAATAGAATCACCGATTATTATAATTTAAGATTTATAATAAAATTATTGTGTCGTTTTATATGAATTGTTTTATTAATATTATGAACAAATTGAACGAGAAAATTATTGGTTTATCACAAATAACAATTGCGAGGGCCAAGAATCTAACCTTCTTAACTTCTGAATTTGTATAATTTGGGTTTTGTATTTTTTATTCCTTTATTTTGATAAAAATTATGAAAGTTATGATTTTTTTAAATTTAACGTCGTCAGAAGCCGAATACGTTATTTTCTACTTTTATTTTTTTAAACTACATTAATCCAACATATATAATATTACTTTTTATCCTTTTTATTATATTATTTTTTTAGTATGGCAGAGAAAAACACATTTCAAGAGTATTCGGCCTGTGACGACACGTTAAATTTAAAAAAAATCATAACTTCCATTTTTATTAAAAAAAAAAAATAAACAAATACGTATTTTCTTATTTTTCATAAAGATTTTGAAAAAAATATTTTTCTGGTTTACATTTTCATGCAAACCAAGTTCGATTATTGTGGCTTCTAACCGAGTCTTATCCGCGTATTTAAAATTATTTAATAAAATTAATTAATCTCGGCTTTGGGTTTGTATTTTTTAATTTCTTTATTTTGATAAAAATTATGAAAGTTATGATTTTTTTTTAAATTTAACGTCGTCAGAAGCCGAATACGTTATTTTCTACTTTTATTTTTTTAAACTACATTAATCCAACATATATAATATTAATTTTTATCCTTTTTATTATATTATCCATTATATTATATTATTTTTTGAGTATTGCAGAGGAAAACTCATTTCAAGAGTATTCGGCCCCTGACGACACGTTAAATTTAAAAAAATCATAACTTCCACAATTTTTATTGAAAAAAAGAAATAAAAAAATACGTATTTTCTTAATTTTCGTAAAGATTTCGAAAAAAAATATTCGGGAAAATTTTTTTTTTAAATGTTAATCTCATATAGAATTCCCCCTTCTATATATAAGTACAGTAAAACTAGTCTCATCTCTAAAAAGTACTACGGCTTTTTTTTTCTCTATCTTTCTCACTTGAGAATTTAGAAGCTCTTTTTGACTCGTTGCCATGCTTTTTTCATATAAAGAAATTTTTTTTGGCAAACTTCCAAGCATATTTTTTTTTCTATATTTATGAAAAATTGTTTCTAAGGAAAATAAAAAAAAAAAAGAAAAGGGAAAATTTCACTTATTTTATATCTTCTTGAAAATAATAATGTCAAGAGTTAATAACGGTTTATCATGCGCTGGATGAGAAGGAAATAAAAAATTCTTGCCACGTACATGAAACAATTCTTTTCTTTCTGATTAGGTACCCTTTTTAATTTTCGCCATTAACGTTACTTTTTTTTCTACACCCTTTCTCTTATATATATATAATTCTTGTACATTTTTTTTTCCTTTTTTTCTCGCTTGGTAACCTTGTACCCACAAAAAGTAATAAAAAGAAACTGTGGAAGGTTCCTTTACGAGGAGTACGAGGAAAATAAAAATGGGCAGTGAAAAGTAAGAAGCTCAAAGAGTAAGGGAGGGAATTCACTATTTTTATTATCTTCATCTCTCTCTCTCTTTTTTTTTTTTCTTTACGCTGCTGTCTTTGCAGAATCTTTTCTTTCGATCTTACGATTTTCACATTAAGGTTATACTCTTAAATGTCCCATTCACTTAATGTACACTTTTCGTAAGTACTCGAGTACGATATAAAACATTTTGTGGCGCTCACAGTTTGCAAAATTAAATATATAAAATTAAGAAAACAACTTCTTTCTTTTTTTTTTTATTTTTTTAGAAAAAAATTTATTTTTCTATTTATTTTAAATTTAGTTTTCATATTTTTCTTTTTTTTGTTACAGGTGAGTGGTTTCTTCAATTAATTATTCGATACGTTTGCGGCTTATACGTGAGTAAATATTAATTTTCCATTTATTTATAGTTTGCAGTTTATTTCTAGTTTTCCACATGAAAAGATTTGAGGAAAAAATCCGGCAATGAATTCTAGAAAATTTCTATTAACGGTTTCCAAAATTTTTTCTGTAAAATTTTCGAAAATTCTGGTAAACATTTTACGGAAAATATTTTCGGTTTTTTTTTCACATAGTTATTATTTCTATAAACTGTATTCATGTATTATTATTATTATTATATATTATATGTAATACTGTATATATATACAAATATTATCGTCTTTATTTTATGAAATAAGTGTCATAAAAATGTCAGCATTTTACACGATAAAAAATAATGCCCGTAACTTTCATATATATATAGTTTAGGCAAAAAGCTTGAAATATATGACTTAAATAATTCCGCGAGTCGTTGCCAACTTATCCTTACGAATAATACATATATATTCGTCGAGAGAATATTGGAAAATAAGAAAAAAAATATTTAATATTTTACAATAAGTGAACAAAAAAAAAAAATCTTTGAAAATATTCTAAATATTAAAGATTAACTATAAAAAGTGACAACGAAGAAACGAAACTCTTAATTTGAGAATATTTTTTTTGCTCCTATTTTAAAATATTTCCTCCTGTATTCTTAGAGTTAGATATCATATACTCTTAAAATAAGAATTTTTATTACCCTTTTCTCATTTTTAAAAATATTCTAACTCTACACCGAAAAAATATTATTAACAATAGATTTAGTTGATTTATTCAAAAAAATTAAAATCAATTTCAATTTATTTATACTCAAATAGATGTAAATCATGGAATAACAAATTTTATTCCTTTTAATTTTATAGATTATATCTATATGACATACAAATTAGATGATTGCATTTTTATTATTTCAGAATTCTTTTTAAGATGATATTTTCCTCTTAAAATAAGAGTATCCTCTTAAATTAAGAGGAATAATTTTACATAGAGGACAATCCTCTTAAACCTAGAGGACATCCTTTTGTAGCATATACTAGAGGAAAATATGCCTTGAAATAAGAGGAATCCTCTTGAAACAAGAGGATTTTTTTTCGGTGTACACAGAAAAATTCGTAAACTGAAATTAATAATTTTTAACGCAAACAAAAATTTAATAAAAATTAATTTCAAAACAATTTTAGTAGATTCAGTTGTACACTTTTCTGAAAAAATTATGTTAAGTTGAAATCTTTTGTTAAATATAACTTTTTTATATTTTAATTTTTTTTTTCAGAATAGAACAAAATCGCAATTTTTATCCAATTTTTATGAACAATAGCTTATTTTATTCATTGAAACATTCTCTACAATTGTAAACTTTTTTCAAATTGTTAAAAGTATATATATATATATATTGTTAAAAAACTATTTAATAAAAAAAAATTGGATTGTTCATTATTATTTTTTAACAGCGTACTTTTAACAATTTGAAAAAAGTTTACGGATATAGAGAACATGTTTTACTAAATAAAAGAAGCTATTGTTTATAAAAAATTGGATAAAAACTGCGATTTTCGTCGAAGCTAAAAGAAAAAAAGTTAAAATGTTAAAAAAATAATTGTTGGAAATTAATTTTTATTAAATTTTTTGTTTGCGTTACAAATTATTTTTCAATTTTGAGGTTATGTGCCTCCTGCCTCCTGAAAAACTATTTCTTAATTTAAAAATCCTTTCTTATTTTAAGAGATATTTTAATTTTTAGAATGTAAGAAATTTAGAAAAAAAATTTATTCTTGGATTTAGAATAAAATACTCTTAAAATATGAAAGAATTTTTAAATTGAAAATTATTTCTTAATTTGAGAATTTTTCCTTATTTTAAGAGATATTGTAACTCCAAGAATATAAAAATCTTTTAAATACATTTTTATTCTTAGATTTAGAATAAAAATACTCTTAATAAGAACGGATTCTTAAATTATAAGAACTATATTCTATATATATACTAGGGGGGCGAAGCGCTTCGCGCGCTAACCCCTTATTTTTAATTGGTTTTGTAGATGTTTGAGTTAATGTTTAGACAATTTCTGGAATTTAAAACTATTATTAATATTTTATTATTTATTTCTTTAAAATGTTATTTTCGATTTTTATTAACAATAATTTTTATTATTTTCTATTTTTAAAACAAAATTTATTTTCAAAGTTTGACCTAAATTTTGAGGTTATGTTTGTTTCGTTGTCTTTTTGCGTCAAATTTTGGCCTAAATTTTGAGGTTATGTTTGTTTCTTGTTCGTTTCCCAACAAAATAACTTAACCTTAAAATTTAGTTCAATTTCGGCGGAAAATCCACCTCTTCTTCAACGTAAGGAAGAAGGGGGAGCTTGCGACTATATTCACAGTCTTGAAACGAACATAACCTTTAAATTCAGGTCATTTTTGGCAGGAAATCTACCTTCACTTGCGGCTATATTGAAAGTCTTGAAGTGAACATAACCTCAAAATTTATGTCATTTTTGGCGGGAAATACGGAGAGAGATGAGGGAAGGGAGAAGGACTTGCTGCTCTATTCAGAGTCTTGAAACAAACATAACCTCAAAATTTAGGTCATTTTTTGCGAGGGAGGGAGAGAAGGGGGGGGGACTTGCAGCTATATTTAGAGGCTTGAAACGAACATAACTTCAAAATTTAGGTGATTTTTGGTGGGAATATATATGTGACCTGGACAGTTAAAAGGGACCTGTTGTTCGAAAAAATTAATTTTTTATTGATTGGTGATTCTGATAGAAAAAAGTTTTCTCTATCAGAAACACCAATCAATAAAAAATTAATTTTTTCGAACAACAGGTCCCTTTTAACTGTCCAGGTCACATATATATATATATATATATATATATATAATATTAAATAGGCGCCGAAAATATATTTTTAAATTTAGAATTACGTTTTTTCAGTGTTATTCCAAATTTCAGGATAATTTTGTTAGCGTATATTTTTAAGAATATTGAATTTTAATCTTAAAATTAGAATGTAATACTATTTTAAAACAAAAAAGGATTCTTAAATTTAGAAATATTTCTTAAGGAGAATGGAGGTATTTCTAACATAACCTCAAAATTGTTAAATGGTTTTTAACGCAAACAAAAATTTCATAAAACTTAATTTCCAAAATAAGAATGAATTCGTAATTAAAAAATTATTTCTTAATTTAAGAATTCTTTCTTATATTTTAAGAGTAACTTTCAACTTTAAGAATAAAATGCCTATATGGGAAATATTTTTGAATAAGCGCAAAAAGGATACTCGTTATTTCGGTGAGTTAAAACTAAGTCTTTGAAGCTAATTTAAAAAAAAAAATTAATAATTTTTTTTGATTTGCACGCCTTTTTTTACAAAAAAAAAAAAAAATAGTTAAATTTAAAAAAAATTGGTTTTTTTTTAAACATAAAACACTTCTAAAGGGGTGTATAATGTGAAATAAGAAAAATGAGAATAGTGTGAATTACAAAGTGATGAATTGCGATTTGTCACGAGATAGATCGTCTGCAAATGGATGCCCCCGACTGGTATTGAATGGGTCGATTGGTGTGCAAAGTTACCCTACGAATTTCCGTATATATATATATATATATATATATATATATATATATTGAGTAAGAGAGAGAGAGAGGGAGGGTAAAAGGGAAGAAGACGAAGGTAACGGAAATAGACGATTAAGTAGTTCGAGTTTCCATGAACCAATCGATCATTTAACGCTCCCTTCGCATTTCCGCATCCGACACCGGAACACTAGCTTGTCGAATTAAAGGGGTTAGAATGCACCCATTTCTGCGGGGACAATCTTCATAAATTATCAGCATTCTCATATTATATTGAAAAGTTTTGATTAATTCAAAGTGCCCATTCATGTTTTCCAATCGAATCATCTCTTAATCTTTGATTTTCGTGTCCTCTCTCTCTCTCTCTTACTTGCTCTAAATATTGAGAAAACTGTATTCTTATATTGAGAGGAAAATATCCCAGTATTAGTTAGATAGAATCTTTCTAAATTTGGCAAACGTATTTAAATGTCAATTTTATTCCTACGTTTTTTTAAAGTAAGTGGTAAAAGTAGATTTCAGCCAGACAAAACTAGAAATTCTTATTTTTAGTAGTAAAAACGGTTTCACTCAGACATAATTCTTGCAATTTTAATAACAGTAGAAAAAGTCCAATTTTAGTCAGACTGTTTTTTTCGATCAGTAGTAAAATTCAGTTTTATTCAGACATAATGCTTGTAAAGTAACAGTAGAATAATAAATTTTAGTCAGATAATTTTTTGGTTAAATATTTGATTCAAATATTATATATTTGATTCAAGTAAATATTTATTTATGATAATAACCAAATACACCGGTATTTGAATCAAATAAATTTTTTTTTCAGTGTAAGTAGTAAAAGTAAGTTTTAGTCAGACGAAACATTATGAATTTATGCAATATTAGCAACGATAGAAAAATTAAGTTTCAGTCAAGCATAATGTTTGTAATTTTCGGCAACAATAGAAAAATCAATTTCAATCAGACAAATTTAGGATAAGTAGTAAACTTTATGAATTTGGCCAATTTTAGTAACAGTAAAAAAGGCCAATTTCAGTCAGACATTTTTTTTTATAAGTAATAAAAGAAAGACAAAAAAATTGATTAATTCTTGCAATCTTACAATTAGTAACAGTAGATGAAACTAATTTTGGTCAGACATTATTTTACAAGAAGAAAAAGTCCATTTTAGTCAGATAGATTTTTTAGTTAGTAGTAAAAACAGTTTTAGTTAGACAAACTGCTTGGAATTTTTGGTAACAGTAGAAAATGGAATTTTTAGTTATAGATTTTTGTTAAGTACACAGAAAATTAAAAGGCATTAAAATAATCAGCGTTGCAGCTTATTAATTTAATTTTCTGTGTAGTAAAAGCCAATGTCAGTCAGACAAAATACCTCTAATATTTATAATCAGTAGTCATACATTTTTAGAATAAATATAGTAAAAGTAAATTTTAAGTCAGACAGTAAAATGATAAATTGTTACGATTTTATAGTATCAGTAGTAAAAATTAGATTCATTTAGACAGAAAATTTTTTAATTTTTGGTAACAGAAAAAAATACCAATTTTAGTCAGACAGCTTTTTCATAAGTAGTGAAAGTAAGTTTCAGCCAGACAAAATATTTGTAATGTTGCCATCAGTAGAAAACTTAAGTCTAAGTCAAACCAGAACTTTTTTATTTTGTGCAATTTTAGAATCAGTAGTAACAATTTTTTCAGTCAGACATAATGCAATTTTATTAATAGTGGAAAAAGTCCATTTTAGTCGGATTTTTTGGTCAGTAGTAAAAATCAGTTTTAGGTAGCAATTTTTTTTCTTACCAATTTAAAAAAAAAATTTTAATTTAATTTTTTAATTTTAATTTTTTGCTAACAATTTTCGGTAACAGTAAAAAAAAGTTAATTTCGATCACACAGTTTTTGGTTAAGTAGTAAAAGCCAATGTGAGTCAGACAATGTACCTTCAACTTATGTAACCAATAGTAAAAGTTAATTTTCGTCAGACAAAACAGTGTAAAATATTGCAAATTTAGTAAAAATTAATTAAAAGTCAGATTTTTCCAATTCGTGAAATGTTAAAATCAGTAGTGTAAGCCTGTTTTAGTCAGACGCTATATTTTTGACATTTTATTAGCACACTCAGAAAAAAGATATGTTTAAACCAAATGTACCATTTATTTATATTTATCCAATTTTTTGGTTAGTTCAAACAAAATTTGTTTAATTAAAATAAATATTTATTTGATCTAAATAACTGTTTGGTTTATTTTAATAAATTTTTTGAACAAAGAAAAAATTTGATTGAGCTAAATAAACGTTTGGTTTATGCAACCAAATGTTTGGTTAACTGTATATCAATGCATTTATTTTGTTGATTTAACCAAAATTTGGTTGCTTCAAACGAATTTTTTTCTGAGTGCAGTAATAAAAAGTAAATTTCAGCCATAGTAAAGAATTTTAATAATAATAGTATAAATTTAAAATAAAAAATTATTCTAAATTGGAAAAGAAAATTGGTACATAAATAAAAAATTATAAATGAAAAAATTACCAAAATATTGTATTTGAAATATAATTACAATAATATATTGAACGCAATAATTAACAAAATTTCTATGTGGTTCAATTTGTCAATATTTCGATGCATATACCACACATATTTAGCGGACAATCTGCAATTTTGAATTTGCAACTTGAGATATAACATTCGTTATCAGCGAAACTCGCTAACTACCAATTTTCATGTAAATCAGATAAATTTATAGGGTTTTCGAGTTTATTTCATATAACTATATATATATATATATATTTTATATAATATACAGATGTTAAATACTAGGTTAAACATTTCTATATAAATTTTAGTTTATATTGCAATGATGAACTTTGTAAAATACTTTGAATTACTCTCTGGTGTTGTTCTCGCTTATATATAGTGTATATAGGTTGTAAAGCATTGTCTGACCAAACACGTCTTTTACTACTTCGGCACCCCCACAGAAATCCATTTCGTGCTGGAGAAATTCTATTATAACTGAAATCAAATTTACACGAATTGAAGACACAAAATTGATCAAAATCTAATTACAGGTAATTGATATATGATCCAGTTTTACTAATAACTGTGTCAAAGTTATTATAGTTTCACATTATAATTATAATATTTTATACCTCAAGCAATATTCATTTTATTTTGAATGGGGGAAAAAAATTTGTTTAATCCATTATTAAATTTTTATTAATTTTTCTTTTATAATGACTAAAAAATTAAAAATTAGAAATTTTTATCAAAAGAAAATTATAAATATTTATTTATAATAATAGTATAAAAATATAAATAAATGTAAAATAAATAATTATAGTATATGTGACGCTTCATGAGAGAACGGACCTTACGTGAAAAAAAAATTGTAGGTTATGTTTGTGATTTTTGAATTGAAAATACTTACAGAGAATCAAGTCTTAATACAAAATGTTTATTAAGTCGTGCATTATACATTCAAAAAATTCAATAAAAACTAGTTTTGATTTTAATAAAAAAGAAATTTTTGTCAAGGTAAAACTATCAGTAAACATAACCTCAAACTTTTTTGACGTAAGGTCCCTTCTGTCGTGGAGCGCCACATATAATAATCGAAAGATTTTGTTAGGAAATTTTTTTGTTAGCAAATTTATCTGCAATTATTTATTTACTTTATTTATTTATTTATTTCAAATAAAATAAACAGATCATTTTCTCAATTTCTTGGTAAATAAATAATAAACAAATTTTATTGTCAATATAAATTAAATTAAATTAAATATAAATTTCAGAATTGTAGATTGAATATCAGGAAATTTATATTATTTTTTCCAAATTGAGAACATAATATACATATTTTTGTTTAAATTTATCAATTTATGTCCAAATTATTTTTTTTATTAAATTATTTTTACAGTTGAATTGTTATTAAAATAAAATTTTTTTTTATAAATTAAATTACTTTGTACTAAACTTTTACTTTTTATACCTAAAATAAATTTTAAATAAATTATAAAATAGATAATTAATTTTAAAAGAATTTAACTTTTTCAAAGAATTAAAATTCTATTAATATTAAATTTTTTAAATAATTTATTTTAAAAAAAAATTTTAATTGCTAAATGATTGAATATTTAATGAATATAGTTTTTTAAACGATTCATTTTTATTGTAAATAATTTAACAGTGTAAATTAATTATATAATAAATTAAAATTAAATTATTATAATAAATAATCTTTATTAAATTGTTAAAGGGAAAATTGATGTGGAATAATATATTCTATAAAAAGTGTACAATAAAGAAATATATTTTCCTTCTCTTATATTAATTTAAAAATTAAATATTTGTTTGAAAATAGATAAAAGCAAATAATTTTTTTCAGATTGTTTTGTTTTTAATTTGAAAAAAATAATAGTTATATTTTAAATCTTGCATTCAATTGTTAATTTTTTAGTTTATTTTCCAAAAAAAAACGTTTATTTTTAATTATTTATTAAAAATTAAATTTCAAAGAATGTGAATAACAAAATTATTTTTATATAATTAACAATATGTTTTTAATTATTGTAAAGAATATATATATAAATGTTGCTTGTGTTCAATTTATAATTTATTTTATTAATTAAATTAAAAATAAAATTGTATTTATAATTTGTTCAAAATATAATTGAGTGTTCCAATTCAAATGAATTTAAAACAATTGAAAAATAATAATAATTCTAATTAAATTGTAGATAATCAAAATATAGAAAAAAAAAAATTATAATTTACTTAATAATTCGAATAAAATAACAGTGCAATAAACTTTTATATAGTTTTCTAAATAAAAAATAACTAATAATTAGAAAATTAATAATTAGAACTGAAAAATGAGAAAATAAAATAATTACAGAGATAACATTTTATGTAATTTAATTAAATCTTTTAAATCAATTAACGAGATAAAAAATAGTTGTTTTTATATAAAACATATTTTGTTTCCAATGTGATTTATTTCGATAAAAATAAAGTTTAAGATTTTTCTTTTTTTTATATCTATATATATATATATATATATATATATATATATCTAAAGTAAAAAATGTCACGAGAGATCCATTAAATACTTTTGTTCTTTGCTAAATTCGGGTCAATTCGAGAGTAAAAAAAAAAAAAATCTCCTGGTTACTCCCCTCCGTTTGTGGACGCGAGCTAATCGAACTGGACGAGCAGTATTGGAGTTTATGTCTGTGTACATATACATATATATGTAGTGAAGGGTGGGAGGTTATTTTGCAGGACGTACACATTCGATCGATGTGTCGTTTCGAATTTAACCACGCGTTTTGGAATCTTTCTCGAATGCAGTTCTGCAGTTTATTGACGTACATGGTTAGCCTATGCGGAAAAATTTTCTGGCTGGATATATTAATATCGTTCCGTCTTCCATTTCGTCGATCCAGAAAAACGTTCACTGACCCGTTTTTAAATCAAATCGAAACACGATGGCAGGAGAACAAAAAAAAAACAGCTAAAACAAAAATTAAAAAAAAAAACATGAAAAAAAAATAAAATAACAGTCAAACTGTAACTTGAGAGTAAATAATGATTTTTCTCGAGCGTGGAACAATAAAAAAAAAAAAATGTTTATGAACTGAGTTGGAGTTTGACATTAAAAACCGGGAGGAAAAATTTCTTCCTGAAACTATAATCAACTGTGCGGTTATTGTCTTGATTATAATCGGGGACAGTATCTGTACAATAAACGTATAGTGTAACTGGTCAGGTAAAACTATACTGATATTATTTAGGATCTGTATAGTTTTACTATGCAAACGTTATTTACTATTCTTCATTGAGAAACAAGATAGATTCTGTCTAGGAAACCTACTCAAAAACTATTCTAAATAATGTGTAGATGCAGTAGATAGTTTCCATATAGTTCGAGTATCTAGAAACTAAATAGTTTTGATATAGTTCAACTACCTAGAAACTAGATGGAAACTAGATAGATTCAATATAGTTTCGATGCATCTAGAAACTAGATAGTTTCAATATAGTTTCGTCAAGGTTCAAGTATGTAGAACCTAAATGGAATTGATATAGTTCAGCTATCTAGAAACTAGATAAAAACTAGATCGATTCAGTATAGTTAAAGAATCTAGAAACTATATAGAAACTATATAGATTAAATATATTTTTCATATAGTATAAGTATCTAGAAACTAAATGGTTTTGACATAGTTTAGCTATTTATAAACTAGATAGAAACTATATAGATTAAAATAGTTAAAGTATCTATAAACTACAGAGTTTTAATAGAGTTTTGACATAGTTCAAGTATATAGAAACTGAAGGTAGTTTTAATGTAGTTTATGTATCTAGAAACTAGATAGTTTCGATATAGTTTGTAGATAGTTCAAGTATCTATGATGTATTCCACGCCAAAGTGAAAGTCCATCTGCAATTGCATCTTCGATTTTTTTTGAGATTTTTTTTACTTTTAGTACTAATTTAGACTAGCTTCCATGAATTTTTTCAAATTGTTTTAGCAAGCCGTTTTCGAGTTATGAAATTTTGAAAATTGGAGAATTTTCATGACTTTTAATTTTTGAATGCTCATAACTTCCTTAAAAATGCATCAATTTTAAGTCTTTTTTTCAAAATGTGTGTTTTTAAACGTACTTTTCAAAAAAAAAAAATTAAAAATTTTTTTAAAACGATATTACTATCAAATTTTTGAGTTTTAATGATAAAAAGTCATTTTTCTCATTTGACGTACTGATCGATTTTTTTCAAAAAAACTACTTCTTTTTACGAAAGTTTTAAGCCTAGCCCGATAATGGGCAAACAATTTTTACAATATTTTCGGAATTTTTCAAAAATTTTTGAATTTTGAATTTTTCAAAAATATTTTTGGTTTTTTTTTATACTACGTACTTTTATGTATTTTGATGCGCTGATTACGAAAATCATAGTGACAATACCCAAAAATTTGATTTTTTTGGTGAAAACTATAAAAAAGTCCCAAAATGTATGGTTTTTTTCGTTTATAGGGTAAAATATGAAAAATTAAAAAAAATGCATAAGATATAAAAAAAGGTATTTTATTCAGATCTATAACTTTTGTTTGAAAGTTTTTTTCTAATTTTGCATATTTTACCCAATAAACGAAAAAAACCAAAAATTTTGGGACTTTTTTATGGTTTACACCAAAAAATCAAATTTTTGGGTATTGTCACTATGATTTTCGTAATCAGCGCATCAAAATACATAAAAGTACGTAGTATAAAAAAAAAACCAAAAATATTTTTGAAAAATTCAAAATTCAAAAATTTTTGAAAAATTCCGAAAATATTGTAAAAATCGTTTGCCCATTATCGGGCTAGGCTTAAAAGTTTTTTAAAAAGAAGTAGTTTTTTTTTGAAAAATTTTTGAAAAAAATCGATTAGTACGTCAAATGAGAAAAATGATTTTTTATCATTAAAACTCAACAATTTGATAGTAATATCGTTTAAAAAAAATTTTTGATTTTTTTTTGAAAAGTACGTTTAAAAACACACATTTTTAAAAAAAAGACTTTTAAAATTGATGCATTTTTAAGGAAGTTATGAGCATTCAAAAATTAAAAGTCATGAAAATTCTCCAATTTTCAAAATTTCATAACTCGAAAACGGCTTGCTAAATCAATTTGAAAAAATTCATGAAAGCTAGTCTCAATTAGTACTAAAAGTAAAAAAAATCTCAAAAAAATTGGAGATGAAATTGCAGATAGATTTTCACTTTGGCGTGGAATACATCCTATAGAAACTACATAGTTCGAATATAATTTATCAATTTAGAACTAGACAGTTTCGATATATATAGATTCTATATAGTTAAATTAGCTAGAATCTATAGAGTTTTTATATAGTTAAATTATCTAGAATCTATAGAATTTTTATATAGTTAAATTATCTAGAATCTATAGAGTTTTTATATAGTTCAATTATCTAGAAACTAGAAAGAATCTACATAGGTCCAGTATAGTAAAAGTATCTATATAAAGTAGATAGTTTCAATATAGTTTCTACTTAATTCAACTATATCTAGGAACCATATAGACATAAACGAGTTAAATTAAATTTTTCTTCAAAACAAACAGAAGTACGGTAAATGAAAACAATATTAAAATTAATTAAAAATAAAAAAAAAATAAATAAAAATAAATGATTTTTCAATAAAATGAAAAAGTTATTATTTTAAATTCTCGGCAAATTTGGCGTTTTCATTAAAAAAAATATATTTATTTTTTTAATTACAAATATTTGAAATTTTTTCTTCTCTTAATTAACTTTTTAATTACTTGTTTCTTTTTTTTCTAAAAACAATATAATATAACTTGAAGAACAATTTTTCTGTTATTGTTTTATTTTATAGACATGCTTGCTTGCCGTGGAATTTTATTAGTTCAGTTATAAAGAATTTTTATATCTATTTCATTTTGCGGCGTATATGTGTGTGTTGTTAAAATTGTTCGAATCAATTCTATATATATCGGAGGGGGGGGGCGGGTGTTTCAATGAAAATGCCGGTGGTCTTGATGCTCTAATAATAGAAATGTATGGTGTGTGTGTATGTGTGCGCAATGTCTTAAAGGAACGCGACACGGTAAATCAGCTTGCGATAAAAAAAAAGAAAAAAAAAATGCCAAGTAATAATCGCATAAGGCACAGTAATTTTAGGTTAGGCGGATAACAGAGCCACTTGAAAAAAAAACAAAATGAAAACACGGTCTTTGCTGGTTCTCTCGTTCTTGTGGTCTCTCTCTCTCACACACACACTTTTTTTTCTTTTTCTACAGTTAACGATAACCCTTTTCTCTCTTTCTCTTTATTCTCTATGCGAGATACGGCAAAATTCAATTCGATTTCCGGGGAAAAAATCGAGAAATGAAATAACTCAGTAAATTTAAATTATAGTTAAAAATAGGTCACTAGTTTTTTTTTTTTAATTTAACTAATTTTTTTTTAGCAAAAAATCAGCTACTGATATTTAAATAATATTTTTACTATTTTTTTTAAATAGTATTAGTTAGTTTTGACTATTTTTTTCCAGTTATTTTTACACTAACAATTAGTAAATTTTTACTAAAAATTAGTTATTACTTCTTCATAGACAAAGTATTTTTTTTTTACTACTGAAGCAAAAAGTTAGTCAAGATTTTACTGAAAACACAGAAAATTAAAAGGCATTAAAATAAGCTGCAACGCTTCTTATTTTAATCCAATTTTGCTTATTTTAATACCAAAATGGATTAAAATAAGAAAAATTGGATTAAAATAAGAAGCGTTGCAGCTTATTTTAATGCCTTTTAATTTTCTGTGAATTAATTATTTTTAATATGAGTAGAATATTACAATAGAAATTTATAGTAAATAAAATAAATTTTGAAATTTAGTGAATTTAAACTTTCTATATGCTGAGATGTAAATTTCGCGCTAAAATACACACTTGTAGAATGTGAAGTAGTTTGGAAGCTATATATATATATATAATGTGCGTGTGACATCTTAGACGAAAATTTGCTGTGACGGAAAGTCTCGAGCCTCATTTATATAATTAGAGAGAGAGGCATCCGTACTCATAATTATATTTTGAGGAAGTACTCAATTGAAAGTCTCGCTGTTGATTAGAACCCCACTTGCCTTTATAAATACAAATTACTTGATAATAACAAAGCGTCATTTTCGCATGAGTTTGAAACATACGTACAAATTGGAAAAGTTAGTTTCTGATTTTCATTCAATTCAAAAAAATTTTTTTTTTCCATTTATTCAAATTTATATCTAGGTATTTAATAAAATTTCTAATTTGCGTGGATGAAATATGATGCTAAATTAAAATTTGAAAATTCTGTAAAATTGAAATTCGAAAAAAATGAAGAATTAGTTAAATAAAATACAATTAAAAATTGTACAATAAACTATAATTTAAAAAGAAAATAAAAAATTTAATTTTCAATTCACTGACAATTTTGAATTGTATTTAAATTGAAAATATTTTTAACATTCTTCAAATTTATAAAAACTTAATAAAATAAAATTGAATTAAGGACTAAAAATTATTGAATTAAGGAATAAACATGTGTCGAACTAAACTTGAAAGTATTATCTAATTTAATTATAATTTATTTATTCTATCAGTATTTGAAGTATTTTACAATATCTGAAAAATTCTATATTGTCCTGAAGAATTTAAAGTGTCTTACATTATCTGAAATAATCTTTATTATCTAAAGTATCTTGAATTATCTGAAGTATCGTAAATACCTTGAAGTACTTTGAATTAATTTGAAATATTTTGAATTATTCTAAATTATCTTGATGTACAGAAAATATCCTAAAGTATCTTGAAGTACTCTAAATTATCTTGAAGTATTTGAATCTATTTTGAATCATATGAATTATCCTAAACTGTCTCAAGTATCCTGAAATAAATTAAAGTATCCTGAAGTACTTTGAATTATCTTGAATTATCTTGCACTATTTTTATCTCTTGAAATATCCTCAATTATCTTGAAGTATTTTGAAATATCTACATTATCTTGAAGTATTTGAATTATCTGAAATATCGTAAATTATCTATAGTATCGTAAAGTATCCAGAAATACCTAGAAATACTGTTATTTGAAATTTTCTGAATTATCTTAAAGTATTTAAAGTAGATATTTTTAACTATCTGAAGTAACATGAATTATTATTTTAAAATATATATTATCTTAAAGTATTTGAAGTATTTAATTATGTGAATTATTCTGAATTAGCTGAAGTTTCTGTGAAATATCTTTAATTACCTTGGAGCAATGTAAATTATCTTGATTTTTTTTTAAATATCTTGCATTATCTTAAAGTATTTGCATTATCTAAGGCAATATGATTTATCTGAAGTATCCTGAAATACCTTGAAGTACTGTGATTTATATATTTAAATATTCTAAATCATCCTCAAATATTTGAAGTATTTTGCATTATCTCAAATATTCTTAATCTGAAGTATATCAAAGTATCTGATGTATCGTGAATTATCCTAAAATACTTTGAAGTACTATGAATTATCTTACAATTTTTTGAAATATTCTGAATTATCTTAAAGTATTTGAAGTATTTTGAATTATCTGAAGTATTTTAAATTATCCGATATATCCTCAATTGTGTAAAATATCCTGTAGTAGTGTAATCAATGAAATTTTTTCAATTACTTTGAAGTATTGAAGTAGTTATACACCGTAATTTTTGAATTGTCTTCTGGCATTGAATTTTGAAAAATGCATTTGTCAATTTTATTCGAAAGTAATAGAGGTCCTCTTTCCGATTGAGATGAAAGGCACTTTTGGCAATCGATTAAATGGGAATTACGTTTGAACGTTGTTTTATCTAATCTTTGGCCGATCCAGGTTTTTCGATTCCCCCTAAGAAGAAGGATGAGAAGGAACGTCGCGAAACTGACTTTCTAAGGCGTGCCCGCGTTTTCCTACTCGGTTGGGTTTCGATGAATCTTGATAAAAGAGGAAGAGAGCAAGAGAGAGAGAGAGAGAAAGGTCGTCGCTATCGAGAACTCGACTTAATCTTGCCGGTTAGTTGTGAGTTCAGCCTTGCGGCTGTCGACCTTCTGTGGCGAAAAAAAAAACGAAAAAAGAAAAGCAAAAGAAACAGGTTAAAAAAAAAGAAAACAGAAACGACGACTAGAGTGGCAAAGCTAGTCTTTAGACCTTTCAACGAAGGATGAGAAAAACGGAGAAAAACAAACTTTCAATGGAGATGCGCTTGTTTCAAACGAGAAGCTGCTTGTTAAAACGAGTAAAATTGCAAAAAAAAAGGAGAAGAAAAAAAAGATTACATTATATTTATACTGTTGCCGGAAATTCTTGACACGCCTACACTTCCGGCTGAAATATCAAACCTGGAAATTACGCTCGTAGTTACTCAAAAAAAAAAAAAAAAATTAGATTCAAATATCGTAAAACTAAATCATTTTTAATTGAATCGACTGCAGTTGAATCAATTATTATTCTTTTTGTTTTATTTTGTTGTAAATTTGTTCAACATTTTTTTTGTTTAATTAGAATTTCTATTTCATTAAAATAACTTTATTTGTCAAAAGTTTCATTTAAGAGAATTATCAAATCCCGGAATTTTCATTTGACCGAAATGGCAAATGGCCGAACAAATATACGACAGAAAAGTTTTGGCGCGAATTTTAAAATTAACCAATCAGAAATAAATAATAAAGAAAATTGTGATTGATTAATTTTAAAATTTCCGCCAAAACTTTTCTGTTGGATATTTGTTTGGGCATTTTCAATTTAGGTCAAATGAAAATTCTTAAAAATAAAAAATCTTCAGTAATAGTTAAGAAATTGATTATTTATTTTGTAAAATAGAAAATTTGGGCAAAAAAAGAGAAGAGTTTAAACGTCTTCTTAAAATATATGGCTTCGGAATTCGACTTGTAAGGGTTTTACGTTGCTCGAGACGTAAAGTCGGATTCGAAAATCTTACAATTTAATGACTGTAAGTTCGGATCGTATATGGTATAGACGTGAGTTCTTTTGGATTTGAAGAATAAAAATCGAATTCCAAGAACATGAACGAGACGGAAGTCGACCAACAGTGGATTCGCCATAGGGGATCGTTAAGCTTTCTCAACTTTCTCTTTCTCTCTCGCTCTCTTGAAAAGCTTGACTATATCCTTGGATCCTGACAATGCAGCCACCTACGTGGATCGTTTTATTAGAAATGCCGCGTCAGCTTCCGCGGTAACGGAGACACCTCGGCAATAACGCTGACAGCTCGTTATACTGCGTTGATAAAGCGTCCGAGAGCAAGTGACTTGATGCTGCGCCACTGTGTGTGTTGTCAACTTCCGGTTACAGAGACGAATCACTGACAGTATGTTGATAGAACTTTAAATCCGAGACGATTTAAATTATCTTTTGTCAATGTCCCTCATTTTTCAATATATTCAAATATTTTTATTGACTACTACTGACTTGAGATAATTTAAATGATAGACTTCAAATACTTTAAGATAATTAAGGATATTTCTAAATATTTTATTAATAATTCACGATATTTTTAAATATTTTATTAATAATTCACGATATTTTAAGATGCTTCAGAATATTCCACGGTACTTTAGATAATTCAGAACACTACACATAATTAAAAATATTTTAAGATAATTTAATTTTCAAAAATTCAAGATATTTCAAATATAATTCTGAGTATTTTGTACTTTAGATAATTTAGGGTATTTCAGAATATTTCAAAATAATTCACATTTCAAACTACTTGAAGATATTTTACAGTATTTTAGATAATTCATGTTATTTCAGATAATTTGAAATACTTCAAATACTTTATGATAATTCATATAATTCAAAATACTTCTAATAATTTAAGATAATTCACAAAATTTCAAAATAATTAACAGTACTTTAAGGTATTTCTGGATATTTCACGATACTATATATAAATTACAATACTTCAGATAATCATGTTACTTCAGATTATTCAAATACTTCAAGATAATGTAGATATTTCAAAATACTTCAAGATAATTAAGGATATTTCAAGAGAATTGTCAGTATTTTAATTTTTAAGGTACTTTAAGATATTTTACAGTATTTCAGATTATTCGCGTTATTTTTGATAATTCATGATACTCTAGAAAATTAAAAATACTTCAAATAGTGCAAGATAATTCAAGATAATTCAAAGTACTTCATAGTGATACAGTATATAATATTTCACGATACTTCAACATTATTCACGTTTAGGTAATTTTTAAAATGTTTCAAGAAAATTAAGAGTACATTAAGATGATTCCGATTGTTTCCCGATACTTTAGATAATTCAAAAGTAGATTTAAATACATTAAGATAATTAAGTTAATTCCGTAGATAATTCAAGATACACTAAATAATGCAAAATACTTAAAGATTATTAAGTTTTGTATTCAAACTTACTTAATTATTTAAATTATCTTGAATTATCTACAGTAACGTTATTTATCTGAAGTATCATGAAGTATTCGGAAAGAACCTTGAAGTACTCTGAATTTTGTTAAAATATTTTTAAAAATTCTGAATTATCTTAAAATATTTGAATCTTTTTTAAATTATTTGAAGTATCTTAAAGTATCTGAAGTATCTTAAAGTATCTTAATGTATCTTAATGTATCTTAAAGTATTCTAAATTATATTAAAGTATCTTAAAGTATTCTAAATTATATTAAAGTATCTTTAAGTATTCTAAATAATCTTGAAACATTTTAATTTTCATATTATAAAATATATAATTTTATATTATAATTTTAAAGTTAAACAATATAAAATTATATTTGACATTACAATAATAATTATAATATATATTATATGTAATTATAACATCAGTAATTGTTTTCGATGATAACAAATTAAATTTATGTTAGTTTAAAACAGTTCTAATTTTCACCAATGAACTTCTAATTAATTTTTTTTAAATTTTCTCTCAACGAAATAGTAATTAGTGAGCTTATTATTATTATTTATAATTCCAACAAAATAATCAGAAATTGTGTGAATTGAATGAGGAAAATGCCTCGTATGTATAATGCACACAGAGGCTGATTCCACATGATAAATATAAAGCTCTTTATTAATTATTATTAGGCAAAAGTCGTGATAATAATTTCATGCATAATATTTATTTATTTATTATCTCGAACGAGAAATAATCTACAAAATTTACAAATATGAAAATTAAATTTTTTTTTTGTTCAAAGCTCCATTATACGTTAGTACAGAATGTATATATATATAAAAAGAATATCTCATTTCTTGTTATAGAAGTGTATAAGCGTAGACGGAAATAAAATTTTTTTTATGCGCATTATTAAAAAAAATAACTTCACGGTAATGTCTTGCTAAAGGCGTATTTCTTAATGTGAAGAGAACTTTTTTAAGATTTCTCCCTCCCCCCCTTTTTTTTACAGTGAATGAGCAAGAAATAAGTTTTCCAACTTCATTTTTCAAGGATTTAAAAGAGATACTCGTGAAACACCTGAAAATGACGTTTCTCTCTAATTTACTCATCCGGAATGATGACTCGAATATATAAACGTAAATGTGTGTATGTGTGTGTATGCTACTTTTAACGGAGTTTTCAATAAGACGAGATTTCGACATGCAATTTGCCTGTCATGAAAAGGGATATTCTCATCTGATGGATCCTGAATATAAAAGTTTAATTCAGATATGATCTCAGTTTTTGTTGCATATATTTAAACCTTGTTGAATTTCTGAGTGGATTTTTTTTCTAATGATTTCCAATGCTTTTTATGTACTAAATTTGAAATAATTAAAAATAATTATTTATTAGACGAATTTTTACTTATTGAATTTGCATTTGACAGAATTTCTTTTTATACGAATTTTTACTTAACATAATTAAAAGGTTCCGAATTTTTGTTTGGTAGAATTTTTATTTTACAGTCAATCGACTTTTATATGATTTAAATTTTTTAAATGACAGAAATTCCAATACACCGAATTTTTAAAACGCCGAATTTTCATTTGTCTGAACATACAATCGACAAAAAGATTTTGGCACTATTTTTAAAATTGACCAATCACAATTTAAGTGATAATTTCTAATTCGTCAATTTTAAACATTGCGCCGAAATCTTTTTGTCGATTGTTTGTTCGGCTATTTGTAATTTCGGACAAATGAAAACTAAGCGCCTTAGAAATTCTATCAATTAAAAATTTGTACAAATAAAAATGTTAGAATATTAACTTAATACAGAGAATATATGCGCAAAGACTGGATAGAGAAATAAAATGTACACAAGGATTTATGACATGAAAAATAGTATAGGCTTTATTTTGACAACGGGTAAACGAGGACTGGCTTCAAATTACCTGAGTACAGACCTTAGGACCTTCGTTCGGGGATGTACATGAAGTGGGGAGATCATAAACGGACCCTTACAACTTTTCTTGAATTTCACTATTTGTACATAGAAAATAAATATGTCGCAAATACAGTTGTAGTTCCAACAAAAAATTTGGAGAAATTAAAATTTGCTGAATTTGAATTTCTGTCATTTAAAAAATTCGAATTACATAAAATTCGATAAATTGTAAAATAAAAATTCTACCAAATTAAAATTTGGTAGCTAAAAATTTTTATAAGCAAAAATTCGTATAAAAAGAAATTCTGTCAAATGCTAATTCAAAAATTGAAAATTCGTCTAAATAATTATTTCTTATAAAATATTTAAAATAAAAATTCTAATTAATGATTTATATTGGAAATTGATGCACCCCTAAAATAAAAATTTCTTTATTATTCAGTTATATATACGAAATTTGATCGAATAAAGTAAAATAAAAATTTGTTGTTTATTTTTCAGATATTTTAGAAATTCTTATATATCGTATTTTCACATCAAAGTAACATCAGGTTACGACTAACTACATATGCCCTTAAGCTGTAAATCACTGGGGCTTTGTTGATTGTGTTTTATGGTATGTACGTGGTATACGACTTGTATATATATATAACATATATATATATATACAATATGAGAAAAGCAAAAATAACAAAAAAAATGGTTTCAACGAATGAAGCAGTATAAAATCCGGTTATAGCTATGTTGTCAGTCGATTATGAACGTATAACGATGTTCTTGTGAGTGGGAAAAAATGTAAAAAGTATTTTTTTTTATTTTATTTCAACCGGATGGCGAATGATCGGTAACTGGTAAAGTTACAAACTCGATTTTCAAATGGATACGACACGCGCCGAAGGCTCGACACGCACAAGCGTTAACCAGAGCTAACGACGTTTCCCCATTGACGCGTCGTGCATCGAGTAATTCGATTGGAGAATGGACAGGAGGGAAATAGGTATATGTCCTTCCGATAATACCGTTTCCAGCAACCAACGACAGAATTTTACCAATTCGATAGGGAATTGTCTCTCGTGTATTATATATACATATGTGATTTCACATCAATATCGATCTAAAAACTTAAATATAACACGGAATTTATATTTAAAGATATTTTAGACAATACAAAATAGGTTCAAATACTTTAAGATACTTCAGGATACTTTAAATAATTTAAGATAATTTAGAGTATTAGATACTTTTAAATATTTTACGATACTTCAGATAACTCATGTTACATGTTTCAGTTGAATTTAAGATACATCAGATAATTCAAAATTGTTAGAATATTAACTTAATACAGAGAATATACGCGCAAAGACTGGATAGAGAAATAAAATATACACAAGGATTTTTGGCATGAAAAATAGTATAGGCTTTATTTTGACAACGGGTAAACGAGGACTGGCTTCAAATTACCTGAGTACAGACCTTAGGACCTTCGTTCGGGGATTAACATGAAGTGGGGAGGTCATAAACGGACCCTTAAAACTTTTCTTGAATTTCACTATTTGTACATAGAAAATAAATATGTCGCAAATATAGTTGTAGTTCCAACAAAAATGCTTCATTAGAAAATTACTATTAAAATAAAAATATTTTCTAAATTTAAAAATCTATATAGAGAATACATTCTTATTCTAAGATAAGATAAAATTTTTACACTTGGACTAAATTTTAGTATTCACATCGAAATCTTCAAAAATACCAAAAACTTCAGGAATATATTCTTAATTTTAGAATATTTTTTTTCGATCCATAAATGGAAAGTAGAATAATCTGAGTTGTATAAATCATGTGAACAAACCTAATGTCATATATAAGCTGTAAAATCAGAGAACAGTGAGACAATGTGAGAAAGGGACAAAGAAAGTGAAGCCGAGAGAGAGAGAGAAAAGCAAATGAATTTGCGGTGACAATGCCAGCGACATTTCTTGCAAATAGTGTGCCGAAACACCCCGAAGGTGTCAGTTCTTGTGAATTTGTTCCCAACCGAGAGGAAGATTAGGAGCAACTCCTAGGAACAATGGAAACAGAGTTTCTGCCAGGGACCTGCATTCTATCTTCGTACGCGTAATTGCGCATGTAAACCCGTTAATTGTCTACCTAAACACGTGGTTTTACTATATATATATATATATAGCAGTGTGAGGAGGACGTATGTGCCTCTATATAGAGATACGACTAAATATACAAATATAGGCGCACCTGAATTTCGAAATTGGCGAGCGAAACATCATCTTGGCGTATTCACCTCATGTATACACACATAAATATATATATACATATTCAACCATAACATACAATGTCATTCGAGTTTCTTGTCTTTAAGTTGTCTCAGAGCCCGAAATATGACATTAGACAGATTTGCCAGGAAATCTGTCTCTTTCTCGTTCCAAAATTTCTAAAGAGACTTGCATATATGGACTTGATAACACTCGGGTGGAAATTCTCTATCTTCCAGGAAATTATCTTCAAAGTTTTCTGCCCTCGTATATATTATAACGGTGATTTTAATTTATTATTGATTTTTTTAAAATTATTTATTATTATATTTTCAAAACAATCAACGTTATCAACTACACTTTTTAATTATAAATTTTGACAAGACGCCACGTTATTTTATGGAAAATAACTAAACCTAAATAGTTAAACAACCCGACAAATAAATTTTATAATTCTAATTAGGAAAAACCAAAACCAGTTCAGGAATTCTATTGTTACTTTACAGCAACAATAGACCGCCGAGAGGGGGATAAGGACAAACACCATTAATTAGACAAAATTTGTTATATTTGTTGATTTTAATATTAATAAAAACACAAATACTATTTTAATTTATTTATTTATGAAAAGGCAGTAGGAAAACATTTTAACAGTGGGATCTGTACCAAGGCTGTACATAGACTGCCGTTCCCTAAGTCAACGTAGAAACGCAACAAGTTACGCAATTTATGCAAGCTGACAATAGTGACATCTCGACAAAATTTATAACAATAACACTATTTATTAATATTCACTTCAAATTTTAGAAAAAGTTAAATAATGGCAGAAAGCCGAAAGACAAGATTTATATTTTCTTTATTCAATTATACTTTAATAATAATGAGATCGATACTGAAGGAAACGACTCCTAATTAATTTATTGGGACTCGTCGTCCATTTGACGATGACGCCTCGTTTCATTTTATAATTTAACATTTTAATTTTTTAGCACGAAAAAGAATAAAACACAACTTGACTCTACGAACACCAGGATGAGAATGAGAGTAAAATGGCTGACGAGTTAAACTCGAAAGCGTCGCTAAACAGCGGCCTCTCTTCTCGGTGTCATTGAGATCAATTAATATTCAATAATACAATACCCGCGACCGATAATCGATACGCAGTCGTCGGTAACGCAGATCCCTACACTATCCGATGTTCAATTGATTGATGCGAGAAGTCCATGGGAAATTGACTGCCAGTATTGATTTGACAGATCGTCAACAAAACAGCAATTTCGTCTTCCTAGTGTTCTTGAATATTCGGGACTCTCATCCAAATATATACATCAGCAAACTCTTCCTTTGATGACTTCTGATTTCAATGATAGATAGTGATGTCCTAAACCACTTTGTGACCCAGCGAGAATCCTCAATGCCTCGCGAGATTTTTAATAACAGAACGAAAGAACAAATCAGAATCGAATTTATTTATTACAAGTCGACTATTAATCTGAGGAATTCGGCAAGTTGGTTTGTTAATACGTGAATTTATTATTTAAACAAAATGAAGTCAGTATCAAAAGAAAACAATTTTTATAATTTACTTGAATTATCTGAAGTCTATGGTGCATTATCTTTAATTATTTATACCTATTTCGAATTATCTAAACTATCCTGAATTCATTTGAAACTAATCAGTTTTGTTTCCTAATTAATTGTTTATATTATATAACTAGCAAAATTACACGCGCGCAAGCGCGCGTCCAACTTTACATACAATGGTTGTTTTAAAATAATAATAATATTAATAATAATAATAATTCTGCATCAGTGGATTAATAAATTAATAATAGGTATATTTCTAATTTTCACGTTATCATTTATTTATACACAGAAAAAAATGGGTTTGATGTTATATAAATAGTGATTTTTTAGTTAAGCCAGCTCTTAATTAGTTAATACAGCAAAAATAATTTAGCTAAGTTAATTTTTAAATTTAATAAACTTGTAAAACTATTAGTTCGATTGTTGAGGGTAACAACAATGAAAACCCAAGAAAAAACCTATTGAAAAAGTGATGATAAGAAAAACATAAATTAAAACCAATAGTTACAATTGGCGGTATAATGTTGATAAATCAATTCTAGTATCGCCAACATAACCGCCGCCACTAGAAAAGCCGAGAAAAATAAATTATGTTGTGTCAATTATGATTAAAATATTCTTTGTCACTTATGAACAATATTTTTTTTTTTACTTTAAACTGTCACTTAGTATATGACTTAATTAATGACGATGCATAAAAATATACGTCGCGTTAACCATAAAATATTACGAAATCAAGAATTGTCAAAATTTTAGAAAAACAAAAGGAACAAAATACGACTAAGTTCAAGTGTGGACAGACGGAATGAATGAATGAATGAATACGGAAATTATTATAGTTAATTGTCAGTTCCAGTCTCTTTGTCGATTTAAAAACAAAAAAAAAATCTCTCTCTCTCTTTTGCCTTTTTTTTTGTTTGAAAATAAAAATTGGTTTTAACTTTTAAATGTGGAATAAATTAAATCTTTTTGCTAAATAACAACTGTGCCACTAGTATATTGACTCGCTTTTTTTTTTATTTATTTATTTCTTTTTTTATTACGTATTTCTACATGTTCGCGGAGGAATTTATTGACAATCAACACATCAATTAACGTTGAAAGTTTTGATTTTTTCGTGAAATTGGATTTGGGGGATTCGAAGCGATTCCATGCCTGATCAAACAAGCGAGAGGAATATTGGAAAACTAGATTTTTCAAATAACGAAGTTAACGCGTCGCCGCAAAACGTTAAATAAAATAATGGTTTTCGAGGCATATACAAAATGATCTGTTATGTTCTTGTTTAATATGCGTGAATTAATTAATAATAACTTTACTTCAACACGCATATACATCATATGTCATTTAAATATATGTATATTATTGTTATAAACATTTTTGTCATTACAAGCGTAATGATATTTCTTCCGCATTGATAGATTTATTTGTTTTATTTATTTATAAACGTCAATCATTAAAAATGAAAAAGATTACATGAATAAATTTGACAAATTTAATTTGCATATTTATTGATAATAAATAATAGAGAGTAAAAATATACTCAATTTGAGAATATTTTATATTTTATATTTCATGTATTAAAAAACATTTTATTACTCTAAATTTTTTTTTATTTATTCTTACACTTTTGGAATATTCTCTTTCGATCATGTATTTATGTATACACCAAGAGAAATATTTTATTTGCGTTTTATTTGATAGAAATAAAATTTATTTGAAGCAAATAAAAATATATATATTTGTCTCTCAGCCTATTAACTTTTTATTTGTTTTAAATGAAAAAAAATTATTTAGCGCAAATAAAATTTTTATTTAAACTGAATAAAATTTTCATTTAATCGAAATAAAATTTTTATTTAAATAAGATTTATTTGAGTTGGTATTAAAATTAGGTACACAACGTTTTTCAAAAAAAAAAACTTCTAGATTAAACAAAATGTAAATTTTAGTTTTACATTGGATGTTTTTGCTTTTGTTATTTGTATTATTTATAATGTTTCTTTAATTGATTTTTTACATTAAAAAAAATTTTTGTTTTTTTACTTTATTATTTTTTATATATTTTTTTTTAACACAGTTATTTCATAAAACATTTATTTTTATTTTGTTATTTTTGCATAAATTTTGTATATAGAATTTTGTATTGTAAAATAACAAGTGGTAAAAAATAAATATTTATTTAAGACAAATAAATATTTATTTAAAACAAATTAATATTTTTTTGACTCTGAGACAAATATATCTTTTTCCTGGACATAATAGTAAAATTGTAATTAAATTTTTTTTTCTACTTTCGCCTTAAAATTGTCCACTTTTTTGTGTGGTTGTTAATTGCAAGTTGGAAAAAAAAAATTTTTGGGGGGGGGCAATGGGGAAGTAATCATTTCTGATTTTCTATTTCATTTTAAGACTGGCAGGTAATTCGTCGTCTATATAGTAGAGGGTGGAAGGGGGGGGGGGTGAATGAATCGATCTTGAAGAAGGATGAAGGATCCTTGAAGGTGATAAAAGCAAAGGGAAAAAACGGAAGAGAAAACGGGAGAAAAAAACTCGACCCCTTTCAGTCCCTTTACCTTCTTTTCACTATATACATATATATATGGCGCTGTCCCGTATCCGCAAGGGATGATAAATCGTTATCTTGCTTTCGTAGCTCACTCCTTGTAGACGAGTATCTTAAATGTTTCAAAATAGCTTATATTCTATTCACGTTAGAAAGAAAATTTAATTTTTCACCCTCTCTTTTTCTGTACAAAATTTTTCTATTTTTTCAAAAATTTCTTTTTTTTGAAATTATAAAAATTGTAATTGAAAAAATATTTTTTCTGACTGTAATTTTATGCATTTTGTCTGAATAAAATGAATTTTTACTACTGATGTGCTAAAATTAAAGGTGTTTAAAATTGTCTGACTCAAAAGGACTTTTACTACTGATATGTTAACTATCCACTATTCTGTCTGACCGAAATTGACTTTTTCTACTGAAAATAAAATTACACTATTCTGTCTACTCTCTATATCTGAATTAGTAGTTTTCTACTAATGAAAGAATGCGTATTCGTTTACCTATTGAATTAGCAAGTTTTGACTAATTTTTACTAAAAAAAAAATACTAATTGCTAGTAGAAAACTACTAATTCATGAAGTAGATCGGCTTACTAATTTGAAATATTAAAAAATACGACTTACTAATGAATTAGTAGTTTTCTACTAGCAATCAGTAGTTTTTTACTAAAAATTAGTCAAAACTGTTACTAATTCAATTGGTAAACGAATGCGCACTCTTTAATTAGGTGAAAACTACTAATTCAGATTTAGAGAGTAACTAAAGTGGACTTTTACTACAATTTTTGCTAAAATTTTCCTGTTCCGACAGACTAAAATTTACTTTTACTACTGATGCTAAAATTACACGAATTTAACATAATTGTATTTAATTTTGTCCGACGAAAATTTACTTTTACTTCTGGTGTTAAAATTATACTATTTTTCAGAATAAAATGAATTTTACTACTAATAATATGCTAAAACTACAGAAATTTACAGGGACTGTCTCGGACACGAAATGTTGTTGAATTTTAAGAAAGTGTCCGTGTAGTGTCGCGACTCGACACGTTTGAAAACAATTAAAAGTATCGTGGCGAGACCCGACACTTTTAAAACTTTTCAAACGTATCGTGGCACGACCCGACACAGTTAAGAAATTCATAATTGTATCGTGGCGAAGCACGATACGTTTAGAAATTTGTAATCGTATCGTGGCAGGACTGGACACGTTTACGAATTTCCAAAAAGTATCGTGGCGCGACTAGACACATTAACAATTTGAGAATCGTATCGTATCATGACTTGCCACGACACGATAATTCTGCATAAATATGTCGTGTCGCATGAAAAAAAATTGTTCAATTAATTTAAACTTATCTATTATGTATTATCTATTATAATATAGTATATATGGAATAATAATAATACTAATAATAATATCGAATTATATTATATTATATTATATTATATTATATTATATTATATTATATTATATTATATTATATTATATTATATTATATTATATTATATTATATTATATTATATTATATTATATTATATTATATTATATTATATTATATTATATTATATTATATTATATTATATTATATTATATTATATTATATTATATTATATTATATTATATTATATTATATTATATTATATTATATTATATTATATTATATTATATTATATTATATTATATTATTTCCACGAATTTCTGTTTTCATCCTATACTGTTTATTTTCATGTATTTCTTTTTGTATTATCAACAACTTATTGTCTAGTATGTAAACAAACCACACTTAAAATTAAAAATAATTTTGTTCAATAAACTTAATAGATTAATTTAATTTATTAACATTTTAATATTATTATGATTTAAAAATTGAAAAAAATGTAAGACTTGATTACGAATTCAATATCAGTTTTTTAAAATTCAAAATGGCGGATCCAATATACCGAATCAAAATAACTAAAAATGGGCAAATTCGTCTAAACCATGTTACCCAGGGGTTTTCGGGGTCGCTGATTACGAATCTGACATCAGTTTTTCAAAGTTCAAAATGGCGGATCCAATATGGCGGAAGACAAAATAAAAAATTAATCGGATTGTATTAAAAACCTATTACTCGGGGGTTTTCAGGGTCATTGATTACGAATTGTGACAAAAGTTTTTCAAAATTCAAAATGTCCCAAAAAACGCTCGAGTAACAAGTTTCAAAAGATCCGATCCTTTTTAAAAAATTGTTCAGCATATTAGATCCGCCATTTTGAATATTAAAAATAGGAAAAGAACTAGGCGCAATTGCGCCTACATCTAGGGTTTCGTGGCGCTTTAAATTTTAATGTCAACTACTGGGACATGTCAACTATAGGGACATGTCAACTATATGGACATGTCAACTATATGGACATGTCAACTATTGGGACATGTCAACTATTGGGACATGTCAACTATTGGGACATGTCAATTACTGAGACAGGTCAACTACTGGGACATGTCAATTATAGGGGCATGTTAACTAATGGGACATGTAATGTCCATTCATGTAATGTCCATTCGGGAAAATGTCCATTCAGTAAATGGAGATTTGGGATCTGTGGGCCCCAACATTTGAATTTGGGAGCTATGGTGCCCCAAAATTTGAATTTGGGATCTGTGGTGCCCCAAAATTCGAATTTGGAAGCTATGTTTGCCCAAAATTTGAATTTGGGATCTGTGTTGCCCCAAAAGGTTAATTTGGGATCTGTGGTGCCCCAAAAGTTTAATTTGGGATCTGTGGGGCCCCAAAATTTTAATTTGGGATCTGTGGTGCCCCAAAATTTTAATTTGGGATCTGTGCCCTAAAATTTGATTTTGGGAGCTGTGGTGCCCCAAAATATACTACGGACAGACGGACGCCAAAGTGAAACTATAAGGCTTTCGGCCATGGGCCACGAAACCCTAAAAAACTGATGTTACATTTGTAATCAGCGACCCTGAAAACCCCTCAGTAACCGGTTTCAATCCAATCCGATTAATTTTTTATTTTGTCGTCCGCCATATTGGATCCGCCATTTTAAATTTTAAAAAATTTTTGTCACAATTCGTAATCAATGACCCTGAAAACCCCCGAGTAATAGGTTTTTAATACAATCCAATTAATTTTTTATTTTGTCTTCCGCCATATTGGATCCGCCATTTTGAACTTTGAAAAACTGATGTCAGATTCGTAATCAGCGACCCCGAAAACCCCTGGGTAACATGGTTTAGACGAATTTGCCCATTTTTAGTTATTTTGATTCGGTATATTGGATCCGCCATTTTGAATTTTAAAAAACTGATATTGAATTCGTAATCAAGTCTTACATTTTTTTCAATTCTTTAAATCATAATAATATTAAAATGTTAATAAATTAAATTAATCTATTAAGTTTATTGAACAAAATTGTTTTTAATTTTAAGTGTGGTTTGTTTACATACTAGACAATAAGTTGTTGATAATACAAAAAGAAATACGTGAAAATAAACAGTATAGGATGAAAACAGAAATTCGTGGAAATAATATAATATAATATAATATTGTAATAATTATAATATTATAATATAATATAATATAATATAATATAATATAATATAATATAATATAATATAATATAATATAATATAATATAATATAATATAATATAATATAATATAATATAATATAATATAATATAATATAATATAATATAATATAATATAATATAATATAATATAATATAAATTTAATATAAATTTAATAATTTACATTTGATATATATTTAATCTATATCTATTTTATTTTAATTTTATTTCTTGAAATGTTATTGAAGGATTAATAAACTTTCAAGATGTTGATCAACAAGTTTCATTGTATGCGACACGAAATTCATAATTATTTTTGTATTGTGTCGTGTAGTTCAGCCCCACGATACGATTCTCAAATTGTTAATGTGTCTAGTCGCGCCACGATACTTTTGGAAATTCGTAAACGTGTCCAGTCCTGCCACGATACGATTACAAATTTCTAAACGTATCGTGCTTCGCCACGATACAATTATGAATTTCTTAACTGTGTCGGGTCGTGCCACGATACGTTTGAAAAGTTTTAAAAGTGTCGGGTCTCGCCACGATACTTTTAATTGTTTTCAAACGTGTCGAGTCGCGACACTACACGGACACGACACAAATATTTCGAGACAGTCCCTGGAAATTTAAAACTGTTTGATTAAAATTAACTTTTACTATTGTTATTTTAACATTCCACTATTCTGTCTGACTGAAATTGGCCTTTTCTACTTAAGATAAAATTATACTTTTCTGTCTAACTAAAATTGACTTTTTCTACTAATATGCTAAAAGTTCACGTGTTTGTCTTACTAAAATGCACTTTTACTACTTATATGCTATAAATTTACTATTCTGTCTGCCTAAAATTGACTTGTACTACTGATATGTTAAAATTACTAAAATTGGGAACTGCCTGACTAAAATAAAACTTTATTACTGTCATGCTAAATTCCATTATTAGATTTGATTAAAGTGTAGTTTTACTGCTGATATGCTAAATTATAGAAATTTAAAAATGTATGACTTAAATTGACTTTTACTACTGGTGGAAGAATTTCTCTATTTGTCTGACTAAAATAAGCCTTTACTACTGATATACTACATTTACCAGAATTTAAAACAGTCTGACTAAAACTGACTTTTACTACTGATACTCTAAAAAAATATTTTATTTTATTATTTGGTTACTTGACTATTATCAAATAAATATATCTATGAAAAGAAATAATTTTTATTCAAGTCAATTAAATTTTGTTTCAAATACCTATAGAAAAAAAATTAGTAAAATAATAATAGTAATAATAAAATAATAATAAAATAAAAATAAAAAAATAGAAAATTAAAATAATTGCTAATAATAAATTTAATAATAAAAAATATATAATAATAATAATAATAAATTGACTGATTAAATTTGATATTTGCTACGGATTATAAAATTAAACTACTTTGTCTCACTAAAATGACATTTTCTACTGAATAATAAAATACTTTATTCTGCCTAACTAAAGTAAGCTTATACTACTGATATGCTTAAATTAGAAGACTTTAAAACTGTCTGACTTATATCGACTTTTACTACTAAAAATCCAAAGAAACATAATTTGGAAAATTTGTCTGAATTTAACATTCATTTATTATTACTCTCTAAATCTGAATTAGTAAAAATGTTTACTAATTGGAATTAGTGACTCACTTTTTGCTTCTGAATTAGTAAAATTTTACTAATTGTTAGTAAAAGTTACTATTAATTAGTAGAATTTTACTAATTGAGAAGCAAAAAGTGAGTCACTAATTGAAATTAGTAAACATTTTTACTAATTCAGATTTAGAGAGTAATTCTGTATAACCGAATATTCGAAAATATTAGTATTGTGTAATAAATAAAATAATAATAATAATAATAATAATAGGTAATAATATTTTTTATCTAAAACTTTTGTTATTATTACTCTCTAAATCTGAATTAGTAAATATTTATACTAATTGAAATTAGTGATTCACTTTTTGCTTTAGAATTAGATAAATTTTACTAATTATTAGTTAAAATTACTAATAATTAGTAAAATTTTACTAATTCAAAAGCAAAAAGTGAGTCACTAATTCAAATTAGTAAACGTTTTTACTAATTCAGAGTTAGAGAATAAAAAAAAATATTAGTTTAAAAAGAACAATTTATTTTTCGCAAAAAGAAAATTTAATTTTTGTTTACAATGTAATTTTTGTTTACAAAAATAATTTTTTTTTTTTAATATTACTTCTTTATTTGATGTTTTCTATTTCTATATAAAGTACTTCACTTTACGGGTCATAAGTATACGTAAAATAAATTGAAATTCTCGTAAATGCAGTCAAAGGTATTGAAATTCACATTTTAAGGGATCAAAGTTTAATGGTTTCTTCTTTGGAGTTTGAGCCCTGAATCTCAGCAGTCGTTCGGTTAAATAGAGACTTGAATGGAAAACGTGAAGAGGGGAAGGGAGGGGGGGTGTGCTACTATTACAAACTCACATCAAGCAACTACATTTCAACGAAAGTCATTTTATTTAATGAGTATTCAGACGTGCTTTGATTTTTGTACATCTCGCGCATGTAATTAAAAAAGTTCCCTTTTTATGTACAAAAACTATTGCGAGCTCGAGTTTTATATCATAAAAAAGCAATTTTTTTTTTGTATAAATAAATGTGGGACGTTTTTTTTTATATATAGTTAAGTTTCAATAAGCTCCATTAGAAAAAAAAATATTTACACTTTTTTTTGCAAACTGAAATTTACTTTATATTGCAATATTTTTATATAAATAAAAAAAAAATATTTACACAAACAATTTTTTTTAAACTAAAATTTAATTTATATTGCAATATTTTTTTTCAGTGTGTTTGTATGATTGGGGGGGGGGGGGTTGGTATAAAGTTAATTAATTTTTTTTTCGCTCTGCTGAATTATTATGTATTTGAGAAAGGTCAATAAAAATTTTCAAAGGATGATATATAAAATATAGTGCAGATGAAATATAAAAAAAAAATTTTATTTCGTAATGAATATGTAAATATAATTTCTTCGAGTGTTTTTTTTTAAATTCGACTTTTTTAAAACTAAAGTTCTTTAAAATTTATAAATTATATCGATTGATATATCTCTGTATATATATAGCTACTATGTTAATTATGCGTAATTAACCACTTGAATGAGTAAACATTATTGAGGTCTAGCGACGACTACCCTGATTACAAGCTTTCAATGTCTGAAACGTATATGAAACAGATCGAGCAATTTGTAAATATACGTCGTTATGTTTACACTAGAAATTCAACATAAATTATATTGATAATAGGCTCATTTGCATATGCAAAATTTTATCAAATTTTGGTCATGTTACAATAATATTAATATTAAAAAAACTCAATAATAATAATAATAATAATAAAATATTAATAATAATTAATTTCCTATACAAAACATGGAAACATATTCTTTAAATTTATTATATTTAAATTAATTATAATTATTAATTAATTATTAATTTACTGATAGGTATAGAATAATAACAATTTTATTACCTTACTAAAAAAAAATTTCGTTATCAAAAATATTTCGCGAAAATAGTATATAGGTAGCACGGAAAATAATATTTAGAACAGCGAAAATTTTCACTAGAATAGACAAAATTTTAATTATTTTTCTTAAAACTTTTACTATTTTCGCGAAATATTTTTGATAACGAAATTTTTTTTAGTAAGGTAATAAAATTGTTATTATTATATACCTATCAGTAAATTAATAATTAATTAATAATTATATATATAAATTATAATGATAATTTTCCTTCCCAATTATATATTAGAATGTGAAAATTTTGATCCACGGAAGGTATTTTAAATAACACAAGTTTTATGTCATTTTTTAATTTATTGCTAAGCAACGTTTCGATGACATGGTTTTGTCATCCTCTTCAGGCAAGTATAAAATTAAAATTACATTTTTTGTAATTAGTCAAATGAATATAAAATTTTGTGTCTTATCATGGCAAGCGAATTTTCGAAACTATAATTATATATATATATATATATATATATATATTATTAATAATAACATATGACAAAAAGTGTATAATATTTTGTATAAACAAAAATCTTATAATTGTCGATTTATAAATTTTAGTATTTAAAAAATTTTTTTTTTAATATTTATTTTGAATTTATTTATTTTTTGATTATTTATTTATTAGTTCAGGTGCATGTTATTGAACTCTGTGTATTTTGTATATGTATATATTTTTTTTAAATTACAAATTCTCCAATAATTTATCGCACATGTGAAATTCAAATAATATTTATTAGTTTATTTTATAAAATATAATTTTCATTAACTCTCATTATTATTGTTGACTATATAATCTGATTAATTTTACGAGAGCTTTTGTTTGTATTATCGATAAAATAGTCATTAAATATACTTAAATCGCAAAAATAATTCCGTAACTTATTCGTGTCAATTGTTTTTAATAATATATTTATTTTATTGTATATATAGTATTTTTTTAATTTTCTTTTATTTATTGTCGTTGTCCTAGTTTCCGTCTATTTTCCAGTAGCTGTCTATTTTCACAAATATCTCGTGTAATAGTTTAAATTATTTTAAAAAAATATTTTATTCTTTTTGTCATGCAATGGACTTATTTACTTTAGGTAAACAAATAAAAGAAAATAATTTTTTTCATAAATGTTATCTTCCAACTCCCATTACTTTCCACTTTAAGGCTTAATTTTTTAAAGGCTTGCAAATATTTAAATTATTGAAATTTTATCGAAATTTTTAGGTTATGTTCGTTTCATGGTTAGGGAGGTGTGATTTACCGCCAAATTTTTACCTAAATTTTGAGATTATGTTTGTTTCTGGGTTAAGGAAATTTAATGTTTTATTCATTTTTTGGTTAGAGAAATGTGATTTTCCGTCGAAATTTGAGGTTATTTCTGTCGGACAGCCTCAAACCCAGCGGCAATCCTGGGGACTTGCGGCTAAATTCACAGTTGAAATTCACATAAGTTTTAAGGTTATGTTCGTTTATTTGTTATGGGGTGTGATTTCCAGCCAAAATTTAACCTAAATTTGAGGTTATATTTGTCGAACATAGTCTGAAACCCAGCGGCAATCCTGGGTACTTGCGGTTATATTCAAAGTCTTGAAACAGCGGCAACATCCTCTTTGTAATACATTTCCAAACTTATTTAATTAAAAATAAACAAAAGAAACAATAAAATTCGCGCACTAATAAAACAATAATCAATTGTTTAATAAAGGATATCCGGAAAATAAATAATTGGATTGCAATTGAAATGGACATATTTGGCAGTGCATGAAATTTTCCATGATTTCCCGTATGCAGTAAAAGTGTGATTTCCATCCAATCATTGTGGTGTACGTGTATGTGTGGGGCAATATAAGCAGGCTAAGAGAGGAATCCGATTATTTTGAAAAGCGCGATGCCATTTGTTATTGCTGGATCTAATTGCCAGTCGAAATGACATCGCGGCCAGAATTACGGTGTACGTTATATATATATAAATATATATCTATAGAACATATACGATTCCGAGCCCTCTGATTGCTTTACGGGTAGTTCGGGGAACGCGGACAGTATATAGAGAAGAGTTGAAGAGCCCCCCTGGGTGCGGATGGACGTGAGGGGTCAGAGTATGAGAAGGGTGGTGGGGGGGGGTTTAGGAGGTCGAATGGGACCGAAAAGGGTGGCCCCATCCGGGAGTAAACGTGACCTCAAAATCAGCATGCAAATTCAACGAATAATTATTCTGTATGTCCGTCTACGACCCCTCTCAGGGTCGAATTCCATATGTATATATAGCGAATGTGAAATATCCCTGATTTAGGGTTTTGTCTCTATGATCGCGCATATTTGTCCTCCCTGTCTACATGTTTTTGCCTCTAAAACAAGATTCGTTTGTGTGTGTGTGTGTGTCGTGTCCTAAGCTCTTTTTGTTGTGTGTGTTGCTTGTATCTTCCATCGTGTGTCAGTGGCCTTGTCTCTTCTTCAAAGGACAATAGTGGGCTCGTGAGGGGGTTGATTATTCCGCCCCTACGGGGAAAAGCGTTTGCTTTGATCTTTCAAGGGCAGGTGTATTTTATTGGCAAGAAAGAATAAAAAAAGAGAGCTGTTTTGTTTTTATGTAAGTGATATATTTTGCCTCTTTTTTCCAATTGAATCCCCCTTGTTATATTCAAAGATTTTTTTTAAAGAGTCTTAATTACCGCACTATTACTGTGTGGATACCGATCCTAATGCCGTTTTACTACTATACTAATATAGTATATATATATATTGTAAAGTTGATTTTAATTTATTATTGATTTTTAATTCAAATTATTTATTATTATATTTTCAAGATAATCAACGTTATCTGCACTTTTTAATTATTAACTTTGCCAAGACACCAAGTTACTTATGGAAAATAACGAAACCTAAAAAAATAGTTAAATAACCCGACAAATTATAATTCTAATTAGGAAAAACCAAAACCAGTTCAGGAATTCTTTTGTTACTTTACAGCAACAATAGACCGCAGAGAGGGGGATAAGGACAGACACCATTAATTAGACAAAATTTTTAACAATAACACTATTTATTAATATTCACTTCAAATTTTAGAAAAAGTTAAATAATGGCAGAAGGCCGAAAGACAAGATTTATATTCTATTTATTCAATTATACTTTAATAATAATGAGATCGTTTCTGAAGGAAACGGCTCCTAATTAGTTTATTGGGACTCACCGTCCATTTGACGATGATGCCTCGTCTAATTTTTATAATTTAAAATTTTAATTATTTTACATGAAAAAGAATAGAACACAACTTGACTCTATGAACACCAGGATGAGAATGAGAGTAAAATGGCTGACGAGTCAAACTCGCAAGCGTCGCTAAACAGCGGCCTCTCTTCTCGGTGTCATTAAGATCAATTAATATTCAATAATATAATACCCGCAACCGATAATCAATACGTAGTCGTCGGTAACGCAGATCCCTACACTATCCGATGTTAAATTGATTGATGCGAGAAGTCCATGGGAAATTGACTGCCAGTATTGATTTGACAGATCGTCAACGAAACAGCAATTTCGTCTTCCTAGTGTTCTTGAATATTCGGGACTCTCATCCAAATATATACACCAGGAAGCTCATCTCTTGATGACTTCTATTATTCAATGATAGATAGTGATGTCCTCAACGTCTTTGTGATCCGGTGAGAATCCTCAGTGCCTCGCGAGAGTTTTCATAACAGAACGAAAGGACAAATCAGAATCGAATTTATTTATTACGTGAATTTATTACTACCGTAAGTTCTATTACCGTATTTGAAATAACGTATTAATAAGCACTTATTACTCATTCTCAAAAACAGAAACCTTGTAAGAATAGCCAGGATAGAAAATGGAAATTTCCTCTTAAAATGCTATTATTATTATATTGGTACTTTGTATTCTTTTCTTCTGATACATTATTTTGCGGATAAAAATTCCAATTTTGAACCCAAGAAAGTCTTTTTAACCTCAACTTTTGTTTTTGTTTCATTTTTTTTCTTTTTATTCTCTATTTTAAAATATACAGAATCCACTGTATCTCGCAGTTGCTACGGACTCTGCCTTAGCTAGCTTACGGGGAAATTTATTGTTTCGGTCGCTATATATATATATATACGGGAGAGAGAGGGTGTTTTGAAGGGGAGGTTGGACGGAAGTCTCATCCTCTCATGTGCTACATGCGGTGCTGGACACTCCAGTTTTCATTGTTTACGGGCAGCGAAGAGAGTCGGAAGGTGGAATCGAGATGGGGGTTTTTCCTCCAAGGATAGTTTTCTCTGACACACCTCCTACATTTCCAACATAAAACTCCAACGTCAGAGTCTCGATCTGCTTTATTATATATATATATTTTTGCGAGTCTCCAAAAAGAAAGAATTTTCATGACATGACTTTTTATATAAAAAAATTTTAATTTAACTGAATTTTCATTTAATTGAATTTTATGTGATTTGAATTTTTAAATGACAGAAATTTCATTTCACCGAATTTCAAATTTTTCCGAATTTTTAATTGATAGAATTTTTAAGACGCCGAATTTTCATTTGTCAGAAATTCCAAATGGCAAAACAAACAATCGACAGAAAGATTTCGGCGCAATTTTTGAAAATTGACCAAACACAATTATTTGATATTTTATGTAATTAGACAAATTAATTGTCTTTTAATTGATAAAAATTTTCAAAAATTAAAAAACCGACAAAAGTTTGAGATATTTTATATAACTATATATATATATATAATTTTTTTTGTATTTATTATATATAAAAAATAACACGTTTTTTTCTTTTTGTTCCAGGTGAGTGAATTTTTACATTAGAAACGCTGTGTTTTTTGTAAGTATATAAAAAAATATTTTTAAATTTATTATTGAATTGAAAAAAAGAAATAACTATTTAATTTTACATTTTTTATTTTCGTTTTATGAAATAAAAAAATATATTTTCTTATTTTTTTATAAAAATTTTGAAAAAAATATTCCGGGGATAACAAAAAAAAAATTTTGAATAAAAATTTCACATGGGATGCCCCATATATATATACAACCCCTCATGACCAATGACGTAACTATAAGTGGATAGAGGGTGGTATATGCATCCATGTACTACAAATATATAGACATATTTGTAACAAGTACTATATATGTATATATATATATGTGGGTATATACATTTCACACGGTGTGAGTCTCAAGTGCACGACGTTCTTGCGAAAAATTACTTCGGGGAACGAACGTCTCCTTTGCATAATTCTTAGAAGAGGAAAATCAGTAGGAAAAAAATTGGGGAGAGAACTATATATATAGCACACGTGTCCCGAGGCAATCCGAACACGTATTACGTTCGCGTACTGTCGATTTTTCCCCCCAAATGTGATTCTGCGCTTCTCTTTGTCTTTTCTCAAAAAAAAGAAAGAAAAAATCCTATAATATGGAAATTTATGGAAAAAGAACGATTTATTGGAATAGACACTTATCGTACAAAAAAAATTCCTAAACTGAATCCAAAAAAGTAAAAGTATATAAAATGAAGGTAAAAAAGTTAAAATCATAACTTACACTTTTCAGCCATTCTTTTTTAATTGAAAAAATTAGACGACTTACCTAAAATTCTGTACGTTCAAATAAATGAAAAATTTATTTACTATTTTTTTAACTTCTCATTTTATAACAAAATATTGTTTTCTGTATTCAAAAATAAAGTAATAATTTTTTAAATGTTCAATTTACTTTTTTTTACTTAATTTTTAAAAAATTTATAGTCCAAATTAATAATTTTGTTCATTTGATCGTTCAAGAACTTCAGACACATACGACAGTTTATTTTTAACATTTTGTTAAATTTTATTTTAAATAAAAAGAAAAGATTAAGAAATTTTAAGTGAAATTTAAATTGTGAGAAGAAATATCTGCAATTTATATTTACTTTTGAAAAATCAATTATTTCGAATCACTATATAAATGAAAATCATCAGAAATAGAGATTGTAAAAAAATAATTGAATTATTAAAATTCCTGAGAGAGAAGCATCTGACATACGTATATATAGACATATGATGATATAATTTTTATAATTTGAGATTGTTTTAAAATATTTATCCGTATTTATGATTTTTTCCGCTATTTATTAATAAATATTTATAGTATAGCACAGATAACGATTTTTGCGGTGTTGAATTAAAAATTGTCGAATTTCTATTTAAAAAAATTGTATAAAGTAGATTTTATATTCAAACGAATTTTCATACAAAACAATTTTTATTCATCTGAATTTTTATGTAACAAAATTCTTCTCTACATTAATTATTTTCAATAATTTTAATGAAATTCTTCACAAATTCAATTATCTTAATCGGAGTTTTCAATTAAAAATTTTATAAAATTCATTAATTGTTTAAAATTTTTTAAAAAATCTACAATTAACATTGCCAAAAATTTTAATTCAAAATCACTTGAAATTCTATTATTTTTTGAAATTTCAATTTAAAACCCTCTAAAATTTAATTATTTCTAAAGTAATTCTAAAATTCTAAAATAATTCTAATTTTAAACTAAAAAATATGCCAAAATCAAAAAATTTTAATTTGTACGAATTTTTAAGACGCCGAATTTTCATTTGTCAAAAATTACAATTGGCCGAACAAACAATCGACAAAAATATTTTATCGCAATTTTTAAAATTTACCAATCACAACTTTCTTGATAATTTCTAATTGGTCAATTTTAAAAAATGCGCCGAAATATTTTTGTCGATTGTTTGTTTTGCCATTTGGAATTTCTGACAAATGAAAATTCGACATCTTAAAAATTCTTACAAATAAAAATTCGGACAAATTTGAAATTCGGTAAATTAGAATTTCTGTCATTTAAAAATTATCTTAAATTAAAATTCTCTTAAGTAAAAAGTAATGTAAAGAAAATGACTGTAAAATAAAAAATCCTACGAAAGAAAAATTCGGTAGCTAAAAATTTTATTATGTAAAAATTCGTATGAAAAGAAAATTTGTCAAATTTTAATTTGAAAATTATTATAAATTTCCCTAAAAAATAGTTATTTCTAATAAAATACTTTAAAATAAAAATTCTAATCAATGATTTTTATGGTTCCCTCAAGAATCGCGTTAAATGAAAATATTTGGTGAATTGGAGAATCTGCTTTTTAAAGTTCGGCTAAATAAAAATTTTACTTAAAACTCTATTGAATTTAAAAATTTATTTTTTAAAATTCTGTTAAATATAAATTCGTTAATTTTTAATTTGACACCTCAAAAATTCTAATAAGTTCAATTCATGCATCCCGTGAAAATTTATACGTAAAAGCAAATTAAATTTTTTATTTTAATTAAAATAAGTCCCATTTAGAAGAAACCTCATCAACTTTAAGATTATATCGTATGACCTTAAAAAAACTTTTTTTTTTTTGACTATTTTTCTCTCTCATTCTACAATGGCTGCAGGCGTCACTCGAGAAGAATTTCATAGGTCCATTTCGGTATTCGAGTTTCCTTATATACTTTTCCAGAGTACTGGACCCGGACTCCTTTTCTTGATGCAAGAAAAATATCCCTCTTTTTCTTCGGGAAACGTAGTACCTTGAGGGGACGAAGTTAGTATGCCGAGAATATAATAAAAGGAAAATATACACGACAGAAAATGCTACATCCATGTAAATGCCTCGTCAGTGTATGTATATATATGTATATACCTGTACGCCGGAAATTGTACGCGGAGCTCAGAAATAGTGGGAAGATGAAATTCTATTACTGCACTTTATCGCTGTGATTCATGAATACCTTCAAGTTATCTACAAAGCGAAACGATTACTTAGTTACATACACCTGCGAAGTCACTGTAGTGAATCATGGATAAAAGTTCCCTGGTTTTTCACGATCATAAGCATTTTTCCGCATACCCCCAGTCTTTTAAACTCCATTATCTCTCCTTCTCGCGCTTTTCCAAGTTTCATCGCGTCTTTTGCCGGATCACGAATTTTCCCCATTAAAAAAAAGAGAGAGAGAGAGTGAGTGAGAAAGAAAAAAAAATTTCTACTTTACTAATGTGTAATTTATTGGAAACTTACATTTATTTTAAATTTAATATTGCTCGTCCTCACGATGCTTTTTAAACCGATTTAACCTAAAGGTTCTGGCACATAAAAAAGAAAATCTTTTGTGGAGCTGTTTTTTTTTATTTTTACCAATTTTCTCTACAATTAATAACTTATTAGAAAAGCGAAAAAAATGATATAAAGACAGATTCATTACATCTTGCCGCCGTCAGATGGCAGAATCATGTAGGGAGCACAAAATAGTAGCTGTTATATTATTTTCTTAATTTTCGTCATTCAATCGACATTTTTGTATGGATTTGCACAATTTTTCGGATTTAGGAAATTAAATTAAATAAATAAAAATACTTCACTTTATCCAACTTATCCCCAGTAGTTATTAAGTGGGAAATTAAAAAAGAGTTTTTGACATTTGTTTACATTAGAAAAAAATAATAATTATTAAAATATATTTAGAATAAATACTAAAATCGGTAAATTTTTTCTCCCTCTTTTTCTAACACTTTAATTTTCCATTCCATATTTCACACAAAATGTAACAGTACATTAAATAAGTCAACAATATTTATAATTATTGTGAGTCAATATAATTACATTTCAAAAAAAATATCTATACAAACGGTTGTTAAATGACATAATCGACAACTATTATTAATATTTAATTTATATATAACACAAAAATGCTCCATTAAAACATACTTCACGTCAAAAACGTTCTTCATAAAATTCAATATGTCCTAAACAAACTAGCAGCTGAAAGCGTAATTTTTTTTTCACTATGGTCAGACAAGTTTAGAGAGTTGAACATAGTGGTTGTGCACAATGAAGTTAATAAGTGTATATTTTGTAATTTGCTTTCTTTGGACGAAAATCCTAGGAATTTCTTCAACAAATAATTATTATGATGGATTGATAAAACACCTAAATGAAGAGAAACCTCGTCAGGTGGTGTTTGTTATTGAAAATGAGCAAGATATTGATGATCCAGTAATGAATTCTCTTATGACAGCAGTTAATGTGAATTTATTTCCATATTTAATTATAACTTATGATATAATAAATAATAAAAGTGAAATAGAATTGAATGAATATCGTTATAAATTCGGAGACTCAACACTGTTTGTTCTACAGAATAAAACTAACATATGTAAGGATATGCTAAACAAAATACCATTTTTGTATAGGCCAAGAATTTTAATTATAAATTCTTTTCTTTCAAGTCAAAATGATCTTAACCACGAGATACAGTGGTATTGGAGTGGCAGAGATGTAGATATTTCTATATTGTCACACAATCAAAAATGGAAAGTTATCCTTAACGCAAGTCATAAATGCAAGGTGCCTTTTATAAGCCAAATAAACCCTTTAACTGATAAAGTTTTCTTAGAGAATTTGTCATCTGAAAGCAAGTGGTTTCCAAATAAAGTTATAAGGTTTTTTAATGAAAAAATAAAAGTTGATAGTATTCATGCAATTCAATCTTACTCTTCTTATGATACTTACTCCAGTCTTTCTCTAAGCAGGATTTCATTGATTTTTGGATTTAACAGTTACAAATTTGTTATTCCAAAGACGTTAAAACACACTAATGAAATGATTTTGTCTGAAGAATTTTGGTACTTACTCTTGGGAACAGTTGGCATGATTGGCATCATCCGATTAACAGCTTTTTATATGAGATTCAAGAGGAGTACATGGCAAATATTGAACATCAGTCAAATTATAATTGGAATGCCTTCTCCTCGTGAACCAAGAAAATTATTGGAAAGAATAGTTTTTGGCTCACTATTGATAACATGCATCGTCTACTCTGGTTATTTTTATTCAGTTATTTTGGACATCACTTGGCCACTAGTATCCGAAATAAACACTCTAGATGAACTTGCTAATTCATCTTTAACACCGATAATCAATGCAGAACATATTGTGTCAATAGAACAATTAAGTCATAATATTTCTTCCTATGCAAAAATACACAATAAAGCGAAACTATTTTATGATGAAATTGGAGAACATACATATAATGATTATTGTATGAGATACTTGATTGAACATCAGAATATATCTTGTCTTTTCTTTGATGCTGAGAACGTTGTTAATGAGTACTACGCTAAAAATGAGGATAATTTTAAGATACTGGACGAAATTGTTTTTCAAGATTATAATTTCTTCTTTAACTTTTTTCCTAATTATTATGGTCGCCCTAATAAATTTATTCGACATGCTTTTGAATTTGGGCTGATTAAAGATATTTATACGTCTAAAGTACGGAACACTAAAATTTTTCGGCCAGAGAATATTGAGAAGGAAATACTGTTCTTCGTATTATTTCGTGTATTGGCTATTGGATATTCTCTCTCTTTGATTTCATTTCTGATTGAAATTTTCACAGCAAAATTTGGACGCAGAATGTATATTCTGTACACGAGATTTAGGTTTGCAAATTAGAGGGACATATATTCTGAGGCAAAAATAATAATTCTTCAACTGGGGTAAAAATAATTATCAAATAATCTTTTAAGATTTTAATACGAAAATTACAAATAATAAATAAAATTAAAAGTAAGATAATAATTTAGCACTATAATACAACTAAATTATTATCTTAATTCTTCTATTTAGTTTCATGTTATATAAAAATCTCACATTACTTAAAAATTACAGATTATTTTTTTAAAATTTAAATTCGTTGCGCCAAATGGTTAAGAAAAAATTAATTTCTTGACCAATAGATGTAAAAGTGGGAAGAATTGAGAAGACGAATTTTCCAGTAAATGAAAGTGATCTTATAATAATCAGTGTGTTAAACTATTATCAGCAGCTATAGTTTCAAATAATTCAAATAATCCAAATAATCTTTGAACAATATTTTATTAATGTTACATAAAACAAAATTATATTGTAATGTTTTCTTACATTGCATTATAAAGTATTTTAATCAATTATTATTCAAAAATATGCAAAAATAAAGTACTTAAAACAAAATGGTTTTATTTTAACTGCTTTAAAATAAAAAAGAACAAAAAAAATCAAAAAGTTAGTTTTTTTCGTTTTTCTAGTAAATTATTAATTGTAGAGGAAATTGGTAAAAACAAAAAAATTCTTCTTTTAATATCTACAAATTTCTTTTTTTTATTATTAGTTTAGAAAAGAATTTTTTGACATTTTTTTTTAGTTTTGTCTATAAAATTGTTGCACGCAAGTACCAATAAAAGTTTTTCCAACATAACTTTTAGTATAATATGTATATGTAAAAATTGTAAATTTCATGTAGTTATTCAAGTTTCGAGTTGTGAAAAGTTATACGTCCAATTTAGATGTATTCATAGTGGAAAATCTAAATGACTTTAAATAAAATATTGCAAAAAAGTTACATTGAAAATAGAACAAAAAATATTTATTTAATAACAAATAATATTTATTATTTGAATTAAAATAGTATTTTCGTTTATTTTTTTTTCATTTCCTCTTAACATTTTTCATTCTTCTTATTTTATAATTTATTGATTACTTTTTTCATTTTTCTATTTTGTTTATAGAAAATAAATATCTGGCAGAAAAATTTTGCTATTATCAAATAAATATTTACTTGAAACAAATATAATCTTTATTTGATAATAGTCAATTAACCGATTATTTAAATCAAATAAATTCATTTTTCACTGTACTATAGAAATTTGGTTAAATAGAATTTCTGTTAAATAAATAATTCGAAGCAATAAATATTCGGCTAAAAGTATAAATTAAATTTATATTAAATTAAATAATTAAAAAAAGAAAATAAAAAAGTAAATAAAATTAAAAATTCTAATAACCACACTATACTTTTGTATTTGTTAATTTGACGAAACTATATATATTATTTTTCTAACTATTTTCGATTAAAACTAAAAAAATACTTTTACTTGAAAATAAATTTCGAAAGAAGAAAAAAAGTGAACGCGGAAAGGAAAACACTTTCAACATTTTATGGAACAGCTCTCAAGGAGTTGAAGATTCAGAGACGACACAAATTGAAAAAGACAAACTGACCTTATTTTTTTTTATACTGTTTTATTATTCTCCTCGCTAACGAAACCATTAAACAAACTGCTTTTTTTTTAAAAGCATCATATTTTTATTTCAAGCTTTGTTAATTTAGTTTATATTTAAATGATAAGAAAGACGGATTACTCTCATTTAATATTATGCAATCATCTTTCATCCAATGACATATATATATATATATATATATATATGAAATTATTTATATTTTTGAAAAAAACATATTAAATGAAGTGAAATTTAATTTACTTGAAAATTATAAATATAAGATTTTTATCTTCTCTAAATATATAATTTCCAAGTACATTAAATTTCACTTTATTTAATATTATTTTTGAAAAATATAAATAATTTGTTGATATTTATTTTTATTTACTCTCTAAAATTGAATCAGTGAGTTTTGCGGAAATGAAACAGTTGGAATTTAGTAACTGAATTATTTTAGTAAGATTTCCAATGAAATTCAGTTATATTTCACTGAAAATTAGTAGAATTCCTTACTGATTGAAATAGGTTCGTTTAATCGATTTATGGTAATGCAGATTTGGCTGCTCTGTTTTAACAATTAATGATAATATAGATTTAAGTGTTCTGTTTTACCGATTAATGATAATGCAGATGTGAATGTTTAAATCAGTAATAACAATAATAAATAATATTTAAACCAATAATGTCTGTATTTCAAACAGATAAATTATATTTGAATCAATAATTAACCTTTCTTTCATCAAAAATAGTAAAACCCTCTACAGAGAAGCCTCCCTCTCAAAATTAGATTATCTTTTTCTCTATAGAACATAAAATTTCTATCTACTTTAAAATTTCCACTTTAGACTAAAATTGCCAATATTCTAAAAATTTGAAAAATAAAATAATAATTTATTTTTCTAGGATAAAATATTAATAATTTTATAATATTAAAATTAATCACAATTTAAATCCATTGATTTGAGAATTGATGCATATACATAATAACGTTTATATCTCTTACATTAGATCGAGGGAAATTTTGGATGAAAATAGAGAGGAGAATATGTATATATACATATATATATATAGTGCAGAATTTAGCGGTAATCGAATCGTTTAGTCGGGCATTTCACCGGTTAACGTAATATTCAAAGCGGATGGACCCACAGCAACCGTTGTACACTGAGATCCTATGGTTTTGGTTTCTACACGTCCATAGAATTCCCCTACCCCTTTTGGTCGACCTATTGGTACGTGACCGCTTTGTTCGCGTGCCAATTGCAGCCGTTAATTGGCTATAGCCAATAAAGCGCTGATTACCAGCTCTAGCCGATCCGGATCCTACCCTATTCTGTATAATGTATTTACCATATATACACGTTTACAACTCGAGAGGTGATAATTCTCTAAAGAGAAGACCAAAATATTAAATAATAATTCGTTCCTTTTTTTTCCCCCAATTCTTTTGTCTATATTAGGGAAGGGAAAAAAATATTTTTTATTTTCGATAATTATAATTTAATTTAATATATTAAACATCGAGAATATATTTTATTTAATATTAATTTTAAATGAAATTTTTATTTATTGTTCAGAATGTAAAATTTGTAATATTTTGCGGTGGCCAATCTAATCGAGATTTTGACTTCGGGTTTCTATTACATTATGTTATTGAAAAACAGGTTCTCTTATTATTAAAATATTAAAAATTTGTTTACCGTATTTTTACGTAATTTAACATAAATAATTTTTAAATTTTAATAATAAATAAAAAAAAATTTTAATTTTAATAATAAAAAAATAATTGAAAATTTCAATTATTATTATCCTATTAAAATTTATTTAAATATTTTGAGCCTGGATTGTCATCCAATAACAATTCCCTTACGAAAATTCCTTATAAGAAATTCATTATAAATTTTTTTTTCTCAAATAATTATAAAAATATAATTATTAGAGACTCTGTAATGAAATCATTACAATTTTATAATTATGAAAATGTAATTATAGAAAAAAAAATTTTTCACGTCCAAAAATTAAAATATTATAAAATTAAAATTATAAAAATTTAATTATAGAAATTAAATAATTTTGTATTTTACTGATAACTATATATAGTTTTGTAATTAAATTTTTGTAATTTTAATTTTATAATATTTTAATTTTTGCACGTGAAAAATTTTATTTTCTATAATTACATTTTCATAATTATAAAATTGTAATGATTTCATTACAGAGTCTCTAATAATTATATTTTTTAATTATATTTTTATAATTATTTGAGAAAAAAAATTTTATAATGAATTTCTTATAAAAAATTACCTATAATCGCGAAAATATTGTACGAAAAACATTATACTGAAAACATTTCAGCTTTAACATTATTTTCTTATACGGAATTTTCATAAGAGTTTGGTTATTTATTTCTATTAAATTTAATTAGAAAATGTGAAAAATTAAGGAATTACACAGTACAAGGAAATAAAATTTTTTAGTCACAACTATATAAAGTGACATTAACAAATTAAGGAATCAAAATTAAAATTATTTGAAAACACATAGGAATAAAATAATATACAGTTGCAGAATAACCGCCTGCTTTAAACGACAGTATTCTTCGGAATTGGGAATTATGAAAAATTTTTTATGTAATTAGAAAATTTTTTCAAAAAAAAATAAAGATAATTTGTAAATATAATTTTGACACTTACTTTTTATTAATTTGATGAGAATTTTCCTGAAGATGCAAAATATAATGAATTTTATTCGTCCTTCATTCAAATATTTTAAATTGTAGAATTATAGTAGAAAATAATTTGAAATTGGAGAAATACTCGAGTTTTTATTTGTAGAATAAGAATTTGTAGAAAATATTTTTAACTTGGAACTTGTAGAATTGTGCAATAGACTTTTTAATAAGTTTGAAGATTGTAGAAGTAACTTTTAAATTGTAGAAGTGACTTCAAATAAAAATTTAGAATTAAGGAATGACTGAAGATTGTACAGAAACATAGGTTTTTAAGGGTTTGTCCCCACTACAATTTTTTGAGTTTGTAATGGTGGTGGTATATTGGAGGAACACAGAAAATTATAAGGTATTAAAATAAGCTGCAACGCTTATTATTTTAATCCAATTTTGCTTATTTTAATACCAAAATGGATTAAAATAAGCAAAATTGGATTAAAATAATAAGTGTTGCAGCTTATTTTAATGCCTTTTAATTTTCTGTGAAAGTGGATATTTTCTTAAAGTAGGCGAAAATTTTTTGAGGGCGTAAAAAAGAGGGTTGAGAAAATTTTTCATTGGGCCCTTTAAATGATAAATGTCGAAACTCAGAAAGCAAATAGTGAAAAACTCATAATCTTAAGAAAAAAAAGTAAAACAGGAAAAATATAACAGAGGAACTGCAAAAAAATACAAATAATACACTCTAACTATGTCTCCCTCTGGAAACAATAAATAATAATCATTTAAAAACAAAACGAATATTGTCCCTTTTAGTTGAAATATTATATTTTTAGATATTAAAAGTATGTTTTAATTTAGTGAAAAAGTGAGTGATATTAAAGATTTCCCTATTTAACGCATTCTGAAATGGATTTTTGCCTTAAATTTTGAAAGCGTATAAAAAAATTGTTTCCCTCGGTATAACGATTCAGCGTGTAAAAAATCGAAAAAAGAAAAATTTACAAAAGATTTTAAACATTGTTGAAAAAAGTTCTTTTGCGTTTCTGTGATATCGGGTGCAAAGAGATCAAACCCGCAGTGAACCTTAACTTTGTACTTACTTGAGGTCGGGAAATGTCCGCGGAGACGGAGAAGAACGTGACCACCATAGAAAACTAAAATCGACATAATATATATATATACATATGTGTACTATATGTCACAGACACGTTTGCGTGTAACATGTTCGTATATAATAAATATACACACATGTGTTTATTTATTACAGACACTGTACACTCGCCATTCCTTTACTGTTGCCATGTTCACCCTCTCACTCTTTTTTTTCTTCTTTTTTTTTTTGCTAAGGAATTGACGTGGAAAATATTTCACTTCTCTTGGATACAGCCTCCATAGGTAATAGTTCTATACCTACAAGCCGTACTTTTCTCTCTCATTTCTTTTTTCACTTTGCGCTCGACACGAAAAAGGGCTTATGGCTCGTTCACACGAGAACGCGAATCTACTCACGTCTTTCTACTATATCTCGTTGGAAAATCCTCCCCCGCTTCTCTTTTTCTCTCTCTCTATCTTTCTCATGCTGTTAATTTCTTGAAAATTCGATTTTGTCTTGTCTTTTCTTGTCCCGTGTCCGGAGCAAGAATTTCTCTCACAAAAAAAGAGAACCGTTAAAAAGGGAAATAATTTTTTAATTTAAATAATTATTTCTTTTTATTTACTCTACAGTTTTAATCAGGGTAATAAAAAAAAATTTATTTGATTCAAATAATTGGTTGCTTAAATATTTGATGCGCACTAAAGAAAGGGACCGAAGAAACAAAAAAAAATTATAGGTTATGTTTTGAAATTCTTAAGTGAATCAACCTACAATAAAAATTAATATGTAAATCTTCATTTTACATAAATAAAAAGAAACTTTTAATTATGTTAAAACGATCGTAAACATGACCTATAATTCGTTTGATTGTTAGGTTCCTTTTTTAATTGTAAAAAAGATAGTTTTTGACAGGCAATACGTTTTAAGTTGTATTATCAAATTCTAATGCTAGTGGTAAAAACAAATTTTAGTCAGACAAGTATTGAAAGAAAATTTTAGCATCAGGGGTGTAATTCTGTAACTTGACTTTATTTTCACTTCACTTTCACTTCACTTTTACTCGATATTCATTTCTCTTTTACTTTCACTCGATATTCACTCCATTTTCACTTCACTTTTACTAGATTTTCACTCGATACTCTCAGTTCTCTTTAACTTTCGCTCGATATTCACTTCACTTTCACTCCAATTTCACTCCATTTTCACTTTACTTTCACTCGATATTCACTTCACTTTCACTCCATTTTCACTCGATTCTTACTTCACTTTCACTTCATTTTTACTTGATTTTCAATTCACTTTCACTTCACTCTACTCGATTTTCACTTGAAAATCACTCCATCACTTTGAAGTGAAAATCGAGCACAGTGGAGTGAAAGTGAAGTGAAAATGGAGTGAAAATCAATTAAAAATGAAGTGAAAGTGAAGTAAGACTCGAGTGAAAATGGAGTGAAAATCAATTAAAAATGAAGTGAAAGTAAAGTGAAAATGGAGTGAAATTGGAGTGAAAGTGAAGTGAATATCGAGCGAAAGTTAAAGAGAACTGAGAGTATCGAGTGAAAATCTAGTAAAAGTGAAGTGAAAATGGAGTGAATATCGAGTGAAAGTGGAGTGAAAGTAACAGAGAAATAAATATCGAGTAAAAGTGAAAGTGAAGTGAAAATGAAATCAAGTTACAGAATTACACCCCAGGAGTAAATGTCAATTTCCGTCAGACAACTGTACATTTTTTTAATTTTTTGCAAATAGTAAAGGTAAATTTTAGAGTCAGACAGATATTTATTAAAAGACTTAAATATTATTCTCCTTACAGAAAAATTAAAAACGAAAAATTTTCTTTTTTTATTTTTCGTAATTTGCAATAATGAGGGCAATTAATCATTTCCTGAAAATTATTATTGGATATAAAGCATATATACACGAAAACACTCGGGTGTAAAGATTCATTATAGTGAGAAAAAATTTCACCCAGGGGAAATAAAAAGGACCATCGCACATTGTCGTTTGCTGCTTCTCGAGGACAGATATGCATTTTTAACGCGACAAAATGAAACCTCTCATGCGAGACGAGGAAGTTGAGACAATTAACGAAAATTCCATCCTTGTATAAGAAAATTGCTGAATTCTACATATATATAGAATTTAAAAGTCCATATTTTTTGCGACAGATGTTGCGCTTTAAAAGTTACCAACGATTAAGACAACGCAAAAGTTTTCTAGCGATTGTATGAGAAACTACAGGAAGGAAAATAGAAATGGAGAAAGCGATTAAGTTCACATTTTGACGGGGTGTAGTTGCTTTATGACCCACTTTTCTTCAAGTTGCCCCCTTCACTTCCGCATATAAGAAATGACAGAAAACAAATGCCATTAAGACACTTTTTGTCCTTTAAAAAGATAAATAATGCATTTTCCACTTTAGTCTCTCTTTCTGTTATATTTTTCTCGCTTTTTTGAAAAAAAAAAAATGTACTTGAGTAATTTTTTTTCTTATCTTTCTCTTTGGGTAAATTTATAAATTTATGGGGACAATAAACAATATAAAAATATCAAGTACTAATACATTTATGTATGAAAGTGGAATATTTCTGAAAAATGTGTTTTCTCAAGTAGTTACTTCTTTGAAAATAAATAATAAAGCTCTTATTTTTTAATTTTCAGAAAAATTATAAATTTCTTTATTAAAAATAAAAATTAAATAAATGTTTATTTATTAAATTAAAATACAATTTTTTAAAAATATTTCTTTATTTTTTAGTCGGAATTTCTCAAACGGATCATCTAAAATTAAATTTTTAATAATTTAAATACTTTTTCCTTTCTACTGTCATCAAAATAAGTTTCTAAAAACAGTAAAATGAAAAATATAAAAAATTACCGACACAGAAATCCACATTACCGACTGATGGTAAACCAAATTTCAAAATTAAAAAATGCTTCCTCTTTACCATCAGTCGGTAATGTAGATTTCTATGTCGGTAATTTTTATGTCATTATTTTTCCTGTTTTACCATCAGTCGGTAATGTAGATTTCTATGTTGGTAATTTTTGTATCTTCATTTTCTTATTTTGCCACCAGTCGGTAATGTAGATTTCTATGTTGATCATTTTTATATCATCATTTTCTTATTTTGCCATCAGTCGGTAATGTAGATTTCTATGCCGATAATCGATATTTATTTCAAAAAATTAGTTTTAACCTTGTATTAAACAAATATTACTTTTTTCGATAATATTGAAAGTTTTTTTTAACATATGTGGTCCCCCCATGTTTAATATTTAAAAAGTGCCATACGGAATCAATAAATCGACAAAATTTTCTGTAATTTAAGCCCATGTAGAGCTTAATTATAAATTATTAAAAATTGTTGAAACGAATTTTTATTTATTTATAATTTCTTTTTTTTAAGGAAAAAAATAGATAACGATGATAATAAGTTTTGTTTTTATTTTTCTGTTGCAGGTAAGAGAACACAATGAGTTTTCCACATAGAATATATAGCACCAGCAGAACGGTAAGTCAAAGTTGATTTCCGCTCTCTATAGTATATACAAGTATACACAACTGTACTCTGTGGTTCCTCTCTTGGTTTATGGTGAAATACTTTTCATTTTCCTTTTTCGCGCTTCGTCATTACTTTAGAATACCGTTTGAAATCCCTCGTGAAAAGTGTATTACTGTCGTAAAAGACGCCTCGCCCCCCTCTCACCCAACCCCTCCCCTTTTTTTTAGTAAGTCGTCCGATTTCCGCGATTACTTCCGCTTGGGTGGTACTTCCTTTTCTTCCCAGCATCCGCTCACTGCATCCGCGGCGTCCCTCCCTTTATATTTTCCACTTCTCTTTCTCTCTTTTTTTTATATATATATATATAGGTATCAGCTGATGTTATTCGTTGAATAAAGCCAAATACCGTCAAAATCTTCTCGTAAAGCAGGCATGCATTTTTCTTCTTTCTCATGCGGAACTATATATATATATATATATATATATATATATATATTGGATGCGAAATATTACACACACACTTATTGCACACATCTTTTTCAAAAGAATTGAAAGGCGACTATTTTCTTTCTTTTTTTTTAATACTCATTAAATAAAAAAAAGTACCTGAAAATTTATGAGGCTTTGCGAAGCTACGATGAAAGAAATTTTTATAACTGATAAAATTGTTCTTTTCTCTTTTTTTTCTGATGAAAAATAGCGCTTCTTTTTTTTTAACGTCAATTATTCCATGAAATTGACCATTTTATGGTATTCTGATAGAAGCGAACGTTGAAGGAAAATCGTTAAAAAAAAAAGTTTTTATGTTATCTATACATATGTGTGAAAAATTGATGAGTTGAGAAACTTTTTAAACGTCATTTTCTTGTGCTGGTGTCGGCAAAAAAAAATTTAATATCAAAAACTAAGGGACTGTATTTTATTAATTTTTTTCTTTTTTTTATATACTGCGTAAGAATGTTATAATTATTATTTTTTTTTAAATACTGCGTGAGAAAAACATTTAACAATGGATTTTTTTATTTCTAACGCGCTCTGAAAAAGGGACCTAAGAAACAAACAAAATATAGGTTATGTTTTAAAATTTTTAAGTGAAAATACATAGGGTGTTTTCGGCATTCACTCAGAGTTAACTCTAGAGTTAACAGTGGTGCTCAATGATATTATCTTTGAAAATTTATTTACCTAAATAAAATAATTGATTTTCTATTTTCATCACCCTGCCAGGGTGTCTACAAACCGGGAAATAGCAGGGAAACGAAAAAAACCGGGATAAACCGGGAAATAGCCGGGAAATGAAAAAAAACCCGGGAAATAGCCGGGAAAAAAATGAAATTAATAAATTTTTTTATAAAATCATGTGATATGTAAGGAAACGATTAAACCACCGGTCGGTATATCGTATATATATATATATATATATATTAAAAGTATAAAATATATTTTTTAATGTTTTTAAAATTGTTTAAAGTTTATTTTTCATGATTATTATTAAATAATTAATAATTGATTAAAATTAAAGACAGTATCTACTTTATAATATAATGTAATAAGAAGAATCTTCAATTTCTTAAAACCGGGAAAAAACCTGGAAAAAACCGGGAAAAAACCTGGAAAAAACCGGGAAGTAGCCGGGAATTTGAAATGGGAAATTTTGTAGACACCCTGCCTGAGTTTGAAGTTAGTTGTCCTTGTTTGCTTACTTTTTTTTAATTTATACGTATTTTTTGTTTTTCATTTAAAAATGGAACATATTTTTGCTACCCATAAACGTGTTATTTTTTTAAAGTTTATAATTTTCAAATTTTTCATTATTTCCCTAACTTTAATTAATCTGAATTGTTTTAGAAACTAGATTATTTATTTTAATTAAAGTTGTTTTTTATAAATAAAAAGTTAAAATAATTTTTAATAAAAATAAATTATTATGTTTCAATTTACACTTTTCAAAACAAACAATCCGTTCACAAATTTTGTCGGCCATTAAAGGTTAGGACTGACCCTTTTTCTTTACTCTCGCAAGAAAACAGAGTTAACTCTGGGTCATCTAGTAATAAATTTTTGGGGACTTTTATGAAATCTAGAAACAAAAAATTTTATTTTAACATTACATTACTAGAATAAAAGGCCCGTTTCACATGTTGTTACAATTGCAAACCCTGCGCCAATCAAAATGAATCGTCTATGCCAAATTGCCAATCAACAACGTTCACAACCGACAGATGAACTGAAAATCAAAATTTACATTTGAGCACCACTGCTAACTCTAGAGTTAACTCTGAGTGAATGCCGAAAACACCCATTGAGGATCAACTTCTAATGAAAAATTATTGATATTTAAATCTTCACTACATCCAAAGTATTCAATAAATATTGATTTTGAATTTAACATAAATAAAAAGGAACTTCTAATCAATATAAAACTATCGTAAACATAACCTATAATTCTTTGCTTCTTAGGTCACTTTCTTCAGAGCGCGTCACATTTAGTAAAGTAGATTTATCATTTTGGATAATCTACTTTATCTAAATTTTTATTTATAAAATAAATAAAGATTTTTATTTATATAGTAAATAAAGATTTTTGTTTATAAAATAAATAAAAATTTATTTTTATTCAAATAACAATCGGTTACTTGACTATTATCAAATATTAATTTTTATTAAATTTTTGTTTATGTTAAAAACCATTTTTTTAGTTTTGCGGTTATGTTAGAGCCTGCATCCACCTTAAATAATTATTATTTGAATAAATTAAATAATATTTGTTTCAAATACAAAATTTGTTGGTCCAAATACAGTTTATTTAATTAAAATAAAAAATATTTGGTCCAAATAAATATTTATTTGATCCTAATAGTCAAGTAACCGAATATTTATTTGAAGCAATAAGAAAATAAATATTTTTCGGTGCATATATAGAGAATTCAAAAAATGTCTTTCATTGAAAAAGAAAGTTTTGTAATTATTTTTTAATACAAAAAATTAAATATTTATTATTTAAATATATGAGAAAAAGTAGAGCTAAAGTTATTTAAAATAATATTTAGTTAGAAAGTCAATTTTTTGGTCCTAATTGTAAAAAATAATATGGAATAGAAAAACAATAAAATAATAAAAAAACGTACAAAAATAATAGAAACAAAACGAATACTTTCTCATTTATGATGAGAATGTAAAAATCATATAAAAATAATAAATTAATTATATAAAAATATTTTAAAAAATCATATATAAATAGTAAAAAAAAATAATTGGACTTTTTTTTTAGTTTGAAAGCAAAGTTGGGAATTTTCATGTGTAATTATTTTCACCTGGGTTGCCACATTAGGTTTCTTTTAGACGCCCGCCACCTCTCTAAAGACGTTAAAACATAAAGGGAAGAGAAAGCTTTTAGAGAAAACTACGTTGTTTGAAACGTGTCTTGCTGTTTATCGCAAACTTCGTAATCAACGTCACTTTTGAATTAAAGAAAACAAGTTTATCCAAGAGATGACAAAACTACTTTATATATATATATACTAAATGTAAAAAATGCATTTACATTTCTCACACTTTTTTCACTGCACAAAAAAAAATGCCACTGAATATGTATATCAATTTCAACAAAGAGAAACAAAATTTCTTTAATTTTTTTGTAATTTATTTTTAATTTTAATTAAAACACACATACAATTTTATCAAAACATTCTAAAAACTGCTTTCTAAATTTGAATTAGAATTTGTTCACTAATTTTTAGTAAAATATTACTATTTGATTTAAAAATATTTTTTTACAATAAAATTTGAGTGCAAAATGACTAAATTTAGTAAAAAATTTTATTGCATTTTAATACTATAAACAATAAAATATTATAATAAAATTTTATTTAAAAACTAGTAAAATTAAACTCGCGCAAGCGCGCCAAATTGAGTGTTTAATTGTTTGTTATAAAGAAATTAAAGATTAATATTATCAAAAATAATTTAATTTATTAGAATATTATTACATATTAAATGATAATAATGAAAATTATATGTTTACAGGCCTCGGATTATACGACTTTTTCCGACTTTTTTCAAAAATTCGACTTTTATCGACTTATTTTAATAAAATGCGACATTTTTTTTACATTTGAAAAAAAATGTAAATAAAATACATTTTTTTAGTATAAAATGTAGTTCTTCTTCAGATCTTCTTCAATTCAATTATTTAACAAATTTTGAACGAAAATGATTCTTCACTAAATTAATTATTTTTAATAATTTTAATGAAATACATCACAAATTCAATTATGTATATCAAAATTATTTTTTCAATTAAAATTTTTAAGAAATTTAACAAATGTTTATAATTTAAAAAATAATATCACAATAAAATTGAATTATTTTTTAAAAAGTTCAATTCAAAATAAACTAAAATTCAATTATTACCCGAAATTTTAATTCAAAATCAATTAAAAATCCAATAATTATCCAAAATTTTCAATTTAAAATTTAATTATTTACCAACTTTTCAATTTAAAATCAAATAAAATTCAATTATTTTCTAAAATTTCTATTCAAAATTAATTATTCAAATTTTCAATCAAAAATGAACTTAAATTAAATTATTATCCAAAATTTCAATTAAAATTCAATTATTTCCCAAAATTTTCAATTCAAAATGAACTGAAATTCAATTATTTTCCAAATTTAAAATCAAATAAAATTTCATTATTCTCAAAAATTTGAATTCAAAATTAATTGAATTTTCAATAATTTGAATTTAAAAGCATCTAAAATTTAATTATTTCTAAAATTTACCATCGAAAATTTTTTTTTTGAAATTTAATAATTTCAATTATAACTCTAAGGAAATTCAATTATTTTTAACTATTTTAATAATATTCTTTGAAATTTCAACTATCTGAAACCATTTTTTAATTAAAAATAATTTTCAAATTATTGTATTTTGTCCGCATTTTCTAATAAATTTTTAGTGAAATCATCTAAAATTTTAATTACAAAACACTTAAAGTTTCAATTAATTTCAAAAATCTCAATTTTAAATCTTTGAAAATTCAATTAAATTTAAATAATGTTTTCCAAAAATTGTTTGATAAATTATTTTTAGTTCTGTAAAATTTAATAATTGTTTGAAAATTACCAATATCATTTGGAATTTAATTATTTCTAAAAATTTCAACTTTAACCCTTCGAAAAGGATTATTATTAAAAAAAAAATTTTTTTATTTAAAAATCTGGAAAATATTTTTGTTAAAATAAAAAACAAATCCACTTTTTTTGGAATATAAATCGACTAAAACGACTTTTTTGTGTCTTTAAGTTGATTCGAGGCCTGTGTTTTTATAATTAATATTTAATAGGTATTCGTTGGCCCCTGGTACCTTAAAAATTAATTTTTAAAAATAAATTTTTTTCAAATCTTGTACGAAATTTCCTGGCGCATCTTTTTTCTCATCATAAATTTTTTGTATTTGTATACAATTTTTGAATGAATATACAACTTTAAAAAAAATTTCGTTGGTAAACGTTGTGTATTTCAGCTTCGTGAATTGAATTTTCGAATTTGGAATTTTAAAGAAACTTATTCCGAAATTTGGAAACACAATTATACAACTTTGGCAAAAATGAGAAAAAGAATTGTCAAAATTTGACACGTCATAAGATTACTATTCAAAAAAACACGTGAAATCAGAAAAGGCCAACTTCAAGTTAGGACAGAAGGACAGACCAAGCATTTTATTATATATAATTACTAAAAATTAGTAGTTTTTCTAATTTCTGGTATTAAATCAAATAATACTCTTTGATTTAGTAATATTTTTTAAAAATAAAATTGCAGTAAAATATTATAACAGTAAAAAAAGAGAGAACAATATCAATAATACAAATTTTTAACACACGTCTTTCTTTTTATTCGTAAAAAAATGATCGTTGAAATAGTAAAAATGTTTTATGGCATGTTTGACAGTTTTGTATGATTTTTCTGAAAACATTCTTGAAAAAGAATGAACCGTTTCATATATACACATATATATGTACACACACACACACACACACATAATTTTCAAAACCTTGGCTTGGTCGTGAATCATTTACTGAAAAGTTTATGGGCACTTCCGTACCTCACAAGGCAAATATTGTATACCGATTCTCTACTTTTTTTTTTATTTTTATCATATATATCGTTTCACATGACAGTAAAATTTTCTTTGCATAAATATGTATATATGTTTCGTAACACGTTAATGATCTAAACCCTGACCGGTTTCTGTTCACATATAAGTGAGTTCACGTCATTGAAATATTTATATGAATAAAACGGAAAGAGAAAATTTAAAAATAAATATGAAATAATTTTTGATTTATTATTGCAAAATTAAAGAAAATTGTGTGATATTAAAATAAGATTTTTTTAATAATTTTGAACTTTAGTTATTGTTTTTTCTGATTATTGAAAAATTTTAATTTTTGTTATTTCCATTTATTGTGAGTAACAATATTTTTTAGATTTGGTTTATTAGAAAATGTTTTCGAAATTTAGAGTTGTAATTTTTTACAGTTGTAGTTATTTTTATTTTAAAGTTATTAAAGTTTCAATTTTTTTCACAGTTTTAATTGTTTTTAATCGAAATTATTAGAAATGATTTTATTATATTAAAACTTGTAATTATTTTTTATAATAATTTGTTTATAATCATAAATACATCATGTTTCAATAAAAACGAAAATCTTCTGTGGAGCCGTTTTTGAAAAAAGTCGATTTGAAAATTCAAAATGAGAAAAACGCAATTTTTCTGCAAGGAATATTCATTTTAGAAAAAATTTCATCAGATGAAATTTGTGGATACATATAATGTGTCATATTATCGAAGGGATTGTTAATGAGTTTCCACTCGCCTTTTTATATATTCTTGGTGATTTTAATATGCCATTCGCAATGTGGCAATCTTTTGATAATAGTAGTTTATCATGTAGTGTGAATCTTGAAATCTCCAAGAATTTACGTTTACACAATTCAATAACGAACATAGTATCTGACACTATGAACTTTCTTAATCTACATCAAGTTAATAATTTTTTAAATGTTACTGGTTCTCTTTTGGATCTTGTTTTCATTAATACATTTAATTTTACGTTGAACTTGGCTGATGAAGCGTTTCTCCCGATTGATAAATATCACCCTCCTTTGTTATTGGAAATTGATACGCACATTTCTCTATGTAATTCTGATTCTATTTCTGATGTGCAATACGTGTACGATTTTAGGAATGCAAATATTGCGGGAATTTGTGGATTTTTAGATGCTGTGAAATGGGAGATTTGTTTTAAAAATTGTAATGTTGATGAAGCGGTTGATATTTTTTATACTCATGTTTATACTAGTTTTGATTTTTTTGTACCTATTAGAGTAATTAGACAATCAACCTACCCAACATGGTTTAATTTCGAATTGAAAAGAATTACGTTTTTAAAGAAAGCAGCTCATTTACAATATAAAAAATCACATAATATCAGGGACTATAATTATTTTTCTTATTTACGTTCGCAGTGTAAGAAGCTTTCTAAAAATTGTTATAATAGTTATATTAAACATGTTGAATCAAACTTGAAAGCTAATCCAAAACAATTTTGGGGCTACGTTAATTCTCTGAAAAAAGATAATAAATTTCCAAAAGAGATGCATCTCGGTACTAACTATGGTAATAATTACAAAGACATTGCTGACCTTTTTGCGATTCATTTTAAATCAGTTTATACCAATTTAGCGCCGAATTCAAATATTTCGAGCACTTCTTCATTGGATAATTTTTTTCTAAATGATATTTTTTTAAATAAAATAGATATTTTACGTAAATTGAAAGGTCTAGATACTTCTAAAGGAGCTGGACCAGATGACATTCCTGCAACTATCTTGAAGTCATGTTGCTCATCTTTTGTTAATCCTTTATTCTTATTATTTAATAAATCGTTATCAGATGGCATATTTCCTTATAATTGGAAACGCGGTATTGTAGTACCTATTCACAAGAGTGACAGTAAAACTAATGTGTCCAACTATAGGCCGATTACAATCTTAAGTGCAATATCTAAACTTTTTGAAAGTCTTGTGTATGATGTTATCTATGCTTATGCCTCTAAGTTAATTATACCTCAGCAGCATGGCTTCATGAAGCGCAGATCTGTCTTGACAAACTTATGCGTTTTTACTGAATATGTACGTAATAATTTGGAAAATGGCTTTCAGGTGGATACTATATATACTGATTTCTCAAAGGCTTTTGATAAAATTAACCATGATATTCTTTTGTCTAAGCTAAGGGCTCTGGGTTTTTCTGAACACTTAGTTGTATGGTTTAAAAGTTATTTGTCTGACAGGTGGTTGTCAGTTAGAGTAAACAATGTTTACTCCAATACTTTTTTGGCTACTTCGGGTGTACCACAGGGTTCACATCTTGGCCCTCTCCTTTTTCTGTTATATATAAATAATATCTCTCTGGTTTTTCGGCATTGCAACTTTTCCTTATTTGCTGACGATCTTAAAATTTATAAAAGAATTAATAAAAATGAAGTTAATAACAATAATGATAATGATGATCACCTAAAAATCCAAAAGGATCTTTTTCGTTTGCATGAATGGTGCGCTAATAACAAGTTATTTTTAAATATAAAGAAGTGCCACATTATTTCCTTCTCTAGGAAGAGTGATATTTCTTTATTTAAGTATAAAATTTGCAATGACGAACTACCGAGAGTATTTAGTGTTTCTGACCTTGGAATAACACTTGATTTTGACCTTAGTTTTGATAACCATGTAACTGATGTCGCGAGTAAGGCCAATGGAGCTCTTGGTTTTATTATGCGAAATGCAAATCGTTTTTCGGATTTATCCACCTTAAAGTCATTATATTATTCGTTTGCTAGATCGATCTTAGTTTGCAATCATGTTATTTGGTTTCCTTATCAACAAGATAGATTATTAAGACTCGAACAAATTCAAAATAAATTTTTACGCTTTACTGCTTGGCAAAGATATGTAATTCACGATAGATTTAATCATGATTACTCGGATCTCAGACGCTTATTCAATATCCCTGAAATTTCATCATATTTTATATATACTGATTTACTATTTTTATACAAAATTCTTAATAATTATATCGATTGTCCTGAGATTCTGTCAAAAATTAATTTTTATGCTCCATTTAAACACCTTAGAGATCGCCCTTTGTTTAAAACAAATTTTCATAGATCAAACTTTGCCAAAAATTCTATTTATGATAGATTGTCCGAAGAGGCAAACTTATATTGTAACAATTTGGATTTTTTTAACTCTTCGCTAAGTAATTTCAAAATGTCTTTGCGCAAACTTTTTCTTTTTGATAGTAATAACAACGCTACCTAGTTATAGTTATTTTTGTTATTCGGTTTTTAAGAAACATTATATTTTATGTTTCATTATTCTTAGTACTTCGGTACGAAAGGGCTAATTATTCTTTCTTTGTAAGCCCGTTTACATGTAAATAAATAAATAAATAAAAAAAAAGGAATTCTTTTTGTTTCTACCAATTTCCTCTACAATCAATAATTTACCAGAAAAACGAAAAAAATTAATATAATGACAGGTTCATTACTTCCTGTCACCGTTAGATGGCAGAAGCATGCATGGAGCACAAAGTCGCAGATCTTATTATATTACTTTCCTAATTTTCATTTTTCAAAGTTTAATTTTTTAAAAGTGTCGAACGGTCTCTAAAATTCTTTGGCATTTAATTATCGCCCTATAAAAACGGCACTGAACGAGTATATTTTAACGAAGCTGAAGTACACAACATTTATGATAAACGATTTTTAAAAAAATAATTTTTAAAAATAAAAAATTCTCCAATTTTTTGCTTAAAGATTTTTTTTTTTATATTTCTTGATTAATGAAAACTACAAGAAATATTTTTTAGGCGAAAAATTATAGAATTTTTCATTTTAAAAAATTGTTTCTTTAAAAATCGTTTATCATAAACTTTGCGTATTTCAGCTTCGTATATTTTGAACATGTGTGATAAAAAATATTTTTCTCTCGAAACACGGACACCTTTTACATAATCGGACAAAATGCCATGGATCCCAATCTTATAAATTTCTCCTAAAGCTGAAAGATTGTGCAAATCCATATAAAAATGCGATTGAAAAACGAAAATTAGGAAAGTAATATAATAAAATCTGCGACTTTGTGCTCCCTGCATTTTTCTGCCATCTAACGGTGGCAAGACGTAATGAACCTGTCATTATATTATTTTTTTTCCTTTTTCTGGTAAATTATTAAATTATTAATAAAATAAAAATTTTAATTATGTACACACATTTTTTAATCGCAGAACGTAATTGAACAAGTCCTTTTTACAATAGAAAAAAATCATCACAAAAACAAATTTGTATTTTAACTCGACAGAAGATTTAATGCAATAAATATATAGGACATGTAAAACAGATTTCTACTAATTCGTATTGGATCTCGACCGGTTTTATTCTTCATATATATATATATATATATGTGTGTGACAGGGACAATTACAATTTCATCGTGTGTCGTGATAGGATCGTAATATTAGCCTGTCGTTGCAGCATGCACGAATGCATCGTTTGTAGCTCGTTGTTGCTTTATCCCTTCAGGTAACATTGTAGAAAGGCAAGGGTTGCGGAGGGATGGAAAAGGGGATTATCAAGGCAGTATCTTGCACGAGGCCGTGTGTGCCCGGGTGTTATTTGTGTTATTTATACGTCCCACGGGTTTCGCCCCAGGTTTATATAATCGAGAGAGAGAGAGAGAGAGAGAGAGAGAGAGAGAGAGAGAGAGAGAGAGAAAGTGGCCTGGCTCTCCAACGGCCTGGTCGTGATTACACATCGTTATTCCGATTAACCCACCGGAAATGACGGGTCTACCAAGCGTTGTTGTTGTTGTCGAGTAGCCTGCTTCTCCTTCGGGAAATTTCCTCAGGAGACGCGTCTCTCAAGGATCAATCAGGATCTGTACTTTAGCACTTCCATATATATAATTATACAAGATTACAGACTCTCTGAGCTTCGAGTTCCTCTTTACAAAGAGGTATTGACACCTGTATATTTGCTCTTCTCAAAGTAATTTCAAAAAGAGAAACAAAATTCCTTAGTATAATTTTTGTTTTATAAAAGGGAAATTAAATGACAAATTTTTTTACTTTGAAAAAAAATTACAAACCCTAGGAGAAAAATGGAGAAACTAATAAAGTAATTTTTACTACTTTAATAGTAAAACCGTAACTTTTCGCAGTTTCAGCGGATTTCTGACAATTTTCACTCCAGAAATAGTAAAATTTACTACGAAATTAGTAAAATTCAGAAAATAGTAAATTTCACTATTTATGGATTTATGGACAGTTTCGGTTTTACTTTTAAAGTAGTAAAAGTTACTTTATTAGTTTTTTTTCATTTTTCTCCGAGTGAATATGAGGCGCAGGAATTTGCTATAAAAATTATTAGTTATAATTTTTATTAGTTTAAAGAATTTTATTAGATATAGACGATTTTATTAGATTCACTAGATTATTTAGACGAATTATCATTTTTTGAATAACATTTCGAATTTCTTTTTTAAACGAATTTTTTACTCAACAAATTTTTTAGCTTCCTAATTTTTTGTTTCACGGAATTTTTTATTTTACGGAATTTATCTTTTTCTTTATTTGAAAAATTTTAATTTATCCAAATATTAATTTAGTAGAATTTTTATTCAAGAGCGAATTTTAAGTGATTCAAATTTTTAAATGCCAGAATTTCCAATTCATCGAATCTTTATTCGTCTGAATTTTTATAAGCACAAATTGAAATTTAATAGAATTCTCAATAAGGACGAATTTCCATTTGACCGAAATTGAAACCGACCGAACTAACATAACCAATAAAAAGATTTTGGCGCGATTTTTAAAATTAATTTTTCTCAATAATTTCTTATTGGTCAATTTTTAAAAATCGCGCCAAAATCTTTTTGTGAGTTATGTTTATTCAATAATTTCTAATTGGACAATTTTTAAAAATCGCGCCAAAACTATATTTGTTGATTATGTTAATTCGGTGATTTTCAATTTTAAGCAAATGAAAATTAGGAATTTTTGAAAATTCTATTAAATAACAATTTGTAAAGATATAAATTCGGACAAATTTAAAAATGTGGATAAAATTATTTTTAAGTTACGATCAATAATATAATGATTTAAAAAAAGGGAAACAAAATAAAATATTTTCGTATATATATTTATAACATATTCCACTATTCGATAAATTAACAAAGATCGTTTTTTTTTCTTAGCTTAGAATTTATTATTTCTTTTTGTGCGCGGAAAATTTATTTCACATTGCCACAAATTTATTCTTCTTTCGCAGTTTATTTATTTCTTCTTTTGCAAAAATTTATTATTCTTCTTTGAAAATTTATTTCTTCTTTTTGTATCAGGTACATATACCGATATCTTCGTTTTTCTTCCATTTTTTAACGGTGTCTCTATTTCTCTTCCATAGTTTTTTGTTTGCAAGAATATTTTATATATATATATAATAAAAATCTCGTTCACATGAGGATTTGTTTATTTTATATAAAGTAACGTTGTGCATATGTATAGTCGATTCGGAAAAATATTCTTTATAAAGTATTCTTGAAGAGAGAAGTAAATAGGAATTTCGTTGCAAGTAATATTTTTTGTATTTTTTTTCTTTCTCACTTTTTTTTTTGCTTCTTTCTCTTTTCTTTTTTTCGTTTTTTTTTAGTATAGTGGAGTTTCCGTTCGAATTTTCCAATTTCAATAAATTGCATGTTGTATATGTGTTTGGTATATATATATTCTCATCTTAACGTATCTCAATTTCGATAAATCTTAGCCGCAATGTTAAATCTCAATTTCAATAAACTTTAATCCCGCTTGAATTGCATCGCCAATAAATTTTGATCCCTGATGACAATGGCTGCTTTCGAAAAAGGACGATATCCACACACAAACTGCGCCAAGAGTTCATTCATGAGCTTTTAACAATGGTTCAACAAAATCTTTGACCGCGTTTTTTTTTGTTACTTTATTTCACTTTTTGATTTTTCTTTTCTTATTTTATTTCACTTTTTGATTTTTTTTTTTGTTATTTTATTTCACTTTTTTATTTTTTTTAATTTAATTCATTTTTTGAATTTATTTTTGGTTATTAAATGTTCCATAATTTATTTTTGTAACACAAAACTTTTATTTAATAATTTGATTTGAATTTTTAAATGACAGAAATTCCAATTCGTCGAATTTTAATTTGTCCGAATTTTTATTTGCACGAACTTTTAAATGACTGAAATTCCAAATAACCGAATTTTAATTTGTCCGAAATTTTAATTGATAAAATTTTGAAAACGCCGAATTTTCATTTATCCGAAATTACAAATGGCCGAAAAGAAACGACAGAAAGATTTCGGCGCATTTTTTGAAAATTGACCAATCACGATTTTCTTGATAATTTTTAATTGATCAATTTTTAAAAATTGCGCCGAAATCTTTCTTTCGGACAAATGAAAATTCGGCGTTTTCAAAATTCTATCAATTAAATGTTCGGGTTAATAAAAATTCGGACAAATTAAAATTCGGTGAGTTGGAATTTCAGTCATTTAAAAGTTCGTGCAAATAAAAATTCGGACAAATTAAAATTCGGTAAGTTGGAATTTCTGTCATTTAAAAGTTCAGGTAAATAAAAATTCGGCAAGTTGGAATTTCTGTCATTTGAAAATTTGAATCACAGAAAATTCGATTGAATAAAAATTCTGTTGAATTAAAATTCGCTTAAATATTCTTTTAAATAAAAAGTCACGTAAAGAAAATGACTATAAAAAAAAATTCGATAGCTAATTATTTTGTTATGTAAAAATTCGTATAAAAAAAAATTATGTCAAATGCTAATTGGAAAAATGAAAATTAGTTTAAAAAATAATTATTTCTAATAAAATTGTTTTTAAAGTAAAACTATGAAATTAAAAAAATTAATTAAAATAACAAATATAAAAATAACAATATTTATGTTTTGTTCAATCCAGAATTTTTTATTTGAATATTTTCTATAGTTTTGATACCTCCTTGAATTATTGATACTTTCAGGAAGGGATAATTTTTTTTTGCATGAAAATTACATTCTATATTTGTAAGGCAAGATAAACCGTATATATTTAATTTATGAGTTAATCGTCTTAATTAATGTTCCATGTCACTCGCTGTGCGGCATGAGATTTTCCTCACTCGCTTTTTGCATTTTCCATATAATTTAGCGGAGAAGCGCTTTTGCTGAAAGAGCCCAAGAGAGAAAGAGAGAGAGGACACTTTGCTTCTATATTTATTTTGAGATCTTTAATCTAGATTGTCTTAATTAGAGAATGAAGGACGCGTAGTCGACTAAAGCTATTTATTTTAAAACATCGTTTGACTTTGAGAGAAAAATTAATGCGGAAATAAAAAAAAAATTTATCTTTCAAAAAAAAAAAAACATAGCACGTTATATATAGAAACCTGTTTTTTAATTTAATAAATTTGAAAAATTATTAATTTTATATTTGTATCAATTTATTATATGATAAATTATTTTTTTCAATCTTGATATAATTTTAAATAAATAATTTTGTCCGTGGGGAATATTTATGTTAATATTTTCTTATTGAGACAAATTTAATTTTCTATTTACTTTTTTTAATCATTTAGAAAATATTTTTACTGAAAATAAATTTAAAATACAATTTTGAGAAAAATATGTATGCGAGAATATAAATATACAAACAATATTGTGAAATCGCATTGATATATATTTTTCAATTTTACCATCCAGGATTTAAGGATTGAAAAATAATTTTTCTTTTCTGTTTTTTTATCGTATCGATTTTTGTTTATTCTATATAGAATTCAATATAAATTTGGATTATTTTATATACGTTTTATTTATTTAAAGTGGTAAAATATTTTTTTGGGAAATTTTTTCAATAATTAATAATACTATCAATAATAATATAATACCTAATAATAATAATAATAATAATAATAATATTTTAATAATATTTTAATAATATTTTAGTATTTTTTTTACTTTTGGAAAAATTTGAAATTTTTGTTTTCTGCTTTTGATATTAAAAATTTATTTAATGATCTTGTGTTGAGGGCGGTCGTCACTCTTGAATAATTAGAGATACTGTCATACTATTACAAAATTTACGTGAAAGCATTACTGCCGCGATAGTGCTTTATAATGAATTTAATTTTACCTTCGTGCGGGACAGGACAGATCTGCGTGAAGAAACTATGGTTGCAGGATGGGATGAGATAGTCGCGCAGTGTTGAAATATTTGCGGTCGCCCATTTCGTAATTACCCCCTTTCCCTCGTTAGCGTTTTGTAAATTAATATTCCTGGTATAGCAAACTATTAGAGGCTAACGAGTATAAAGAAGACAATAAATTACACTTGTTTATAACAATATTCTTTTTATTTATTATTTTTTTATATTATTTTTACATATATTATTTTCTATAATATTATTACCCTCCTAATATCTAATCTTTGAATTTGTAAGGTTATGTTCATATTTTATTTTATTTATTATTTTATTATTTTTATTATTATTCTTTTCGTATTCTTATTTTATTGTTGTGTTTTATTTTCCATATTTCATTTTATTTTAGTTTTTACCTAATTTTGAGGTTATGTTTACTGATTTTAATCTCAAACACAACAGCGACCTCTGTAACTAGAAATTTTAACTTGACTTTGAATTTTGACGTTATGTTCGCCCTCTTGATCCGGAAATTGAAATAATTTTGAGGTTACGTTTGCACATTTTAATCTCAAACCCAGGGACCTTTTAGTTTGTTATAGTATTAAACTTTCACAATTTTAAGGTTATGTTTTAACCTCAAACCTAACGGTTTCTTGACTTAAGACACTTGTTAATATTTAGAGTTAAAATACTAAAAAACTTGAAAACATAACCTCAAAATTAGATGATAAGTAAAGGTCAAAAGGCAAACATAACCTCAAAATTAGGTTAATCAAACATTAAAATCCAACTTCATTAAAGTATTATTAATTGATTTATTATTATTGTTATTATTATTATTATTAATTATTATTAATAATTATTAATAATTCATAATTATTGTTAATTCTCTTAATTTTGAAAAGGAAACTTTTTTTATTATTAAATTTCAATTGATAAACTGCAAATTAAAAATTGAATCTTTTCTTCGTTTAGAAAATATATTACACAGTTTTTTGTCTGCAAATTGAATATATTATGTATAAATTTAATAAAATATTCTTCATTAAATAAAAACGAGATAAAATGCAATTCAATATGAAAATAATTAATGAAATTAAAAGAGAATATGTAGGAATAAAGCAGCTTACATTATTTCAGTTATATAAAATTTAATCTAATTACGATTTATGATTATTGTAATATTTTTTTTATCAATGTTATTTTCCATTTATATATATAATTATAATTATAATAATTATTATATTATATTATTATTCGTTTAAATTGTAGGTATTTATATAATATTTATACAAGAAGAAAATTGAAAAAACAAAAATAAAATAATTTCTTACTTTTTCCAAAGTAAATCCTAAACTGTTCGGAATATTTGTGCATTTTTGGAAACTTTGTTACGGAAATATTTAAAAAAAATACTATTTCCGGGGCGCATGATTATTTCATAAAAATTATTAGAATTTTCATTTTCAACAATTTTATTAGATATAATTTGTTTTTAGACAAATTTTCATTTTTTGAATTAACATTTGTCAGAATTTTTTTTTTTTAAAGAATTTTTAATTAACAGAATTTTTAGATAATTTTTATTTGGAATAATTCTTAAAACGCCGAATTTTTATTTGTCCGAAATTGCAAATACCCGAACAAACAATCGATTTCGGTGCGATTTTTTAAATCCACCAATCACGATTTTCTTGACAAATTTTTTGATGGGTGAATTTAAAACATCGCGCCGAAATCGATTGTTTGTTCGGGTATTTGCAATTTCGGACAAATAAAAATTCGGCGTTTAAAGAATTATACCAAATAAAAATTATTATTTGTTTATAAAGAAATTCTGTCAAATATGTTAATTGGAAAAAAAAATTCATAAGTTATTTTTAATTCGTCTAAAAAATTATTATATTTAATAAAAATTTTTTAAAATGAAAATTTTAAGTAATAATTTTTATAGGATAATCACCCAGATAGCACGGAATCTTGCAGCAAGCTTGCGGCAAGTTCACCGTGCAAGCTTGTCTGAGCTAGCGAAATGTCCCACCCAGGGCAAGCTTGCCGTGAAAGCTTGCTGTAAGCTTTCCAGGAAAGGTTGCTGCAATCTTGCCATGAAAGATTTCTACAAGATTGCTGCAAGCATACTAAGAATGATTGCGGCAAGCTTGCCGTGAAAGATTGCTGTAAGCTTGCTACGTAAGGTTGCAGGAGAATTTCAACAAGCTTCTGGAAAGGTTGCTGCAAGCTTGCTGCAATTTTTAAAAAATACATTTTAAATTTAAACAAATTTATTTGTTTTTTTTAAATTTGAAAATCCTTGTGACGTTAATTATTATTAATTAATATTTGTTGTTTAGAAAATTTTCTCGTTAAGTTTCCAAATGAAAATAAACAGGACATAATTAATAATAATAAACGTCACAAGGATTTTCAAATTAAAAAAAAACAAATAAATTTGTTTAAATTTAAAATGTATTTTTTAAAAATTGCAGCAAGCTTGCAGCAACCTTTCCACAAGCTTGTTGAAATTCTCCTGCAACCTTACGTAGCAAGCTTACAGCAATCTTTCACGGCAAGCTTGCCGCAATCTTGTAGAAATCTTTCATGGCAAGATTGCAGCAACCTTTCCTGGAAAGCTTACAGCAAGCTTTCACGGCAAGCTTGCCCTGGGTGGGTCATTTCGCTAGCTCAGACAAGCTTGCAGCAAGCTTAACAAGCTTGCACGGTGAACTTGCCGCAAGCTTGCTGCAAGTTTCCGTGCTATCTGGGCATGCGCCTCTATTTCCGAAGTGAATTCTTAATAATTCAGGAGTAATTTTTACTATTTCCTAAGAAAAAGTTGCTGAACATGCTTAGAAGTTTCAGACAGTTTACATTTTACTTTGTAAATATAGTAAAAGTTACTTTATAATTTTTTTCTTGTATATAATAAATTTTTCCATAAAAATTAGTAAATATTTATTATTTTTAGTACTTAATTTTAGTTATCTCGAAATATATAAAAGCTCGATTCTCCCATCGAAATACTTCTCAAGAAAAATAAATTATACGCATAATAAATTTTTTTTTTTTGCCCTAGTGGAAAATTTTTCTTTCGTACATGTATATGCATTTTCATATATAACGGAACATATATATATATATTTTATTTGAAAAAGTTGCAATCTTTTTCGTCTTTTGAGAAAATAAGTCTTGAAAAGTCCTTTTCCAATATTGACGGGTGTCCCACAGAATTTGTAAAATGTTGGTTGGGAAATTCTCATTCGCAATGAATTGCTGAATACCGTCAAGTCTCATTCTCGGGATGAGGTTCTTCCAATTCATATTCTGGGGCAATGTGCATGTGTATATCCCCCCTGTCCCCCCCTCTGGTACATAACGAGACGAAAGCTCGCTGAGATTTTCGCTCATTTAAGAGCTTAAGGGACGCAAGGATCTAGAGGATCGATATATATATATATATATAATATATATATATATATATATATAGGTTGCATTCCACCTTGGAGTTGTGACGTGCGTGCGGAATTTCCCGATTGGAATACTCAGAATTCCACACAAAATGTGCAGTAGAGCCGCTGGCCGGTATTCACGTTTTACTTTCTCCCTATATATATATATATATATATATTTCTGATGCATCTCGTCGAGAGATCCTGCGGCGTAATTTCGTCCTTTTATGTATAGGTACAACTACTTTTGCTTTTCTCTGTGCGCGAAGAAGAAAAAGAGAAAAGTGGCAAGAGAGAGCGTGATGAAAACTTTATTTCATGGGAATGGTTTCAAGAAATATAAGATTCTCTCTCTCTTTCTCTTTCAACTGCATGTATACAATAGTCAACGTTAAATTTTTTATTTTCACCAAGTAAATTTCTAATATACTGAAAGCAACAATGTTTTTAGAATTTTTATTTTATTTTTTCATGTTGCTTTTAGGGAAATTTGAATTTTAAAGATGAATAGTTTATTATTATTTTTTGGAAAGTTTCTTTTTCAAATATTTATTAATTACGTCTTTTTTAATTTTTTATTTAATGTTCGTATTTGGGACGCATTATTTTCTACATTGATGGTAGTGTTGTAATTTACACATATCGCAGTCCAAATAAAATTCTGGCAATTTTTCAATTATAAAATAAAAATTAACCAACTCAGTTTATTACTAAAATCATACTGCTTTACATTTGTCATTACTAGTAAACATTTATTATTTTTTTTAATAACAATCATAATCCTTAACTAATCATCAGATAAATTTTTTTTTATTTTTAAACGATATATTATACACAATGTATGTTAGAGGGCAATCCCGTAAATTACACATTTTACTATAATCACACTTATTTCATAATTATACATTATTTTTTTTTCGAATTTTTAGTACAATAGAAAGAGTTTATTTTTCCAATACAATAAACGTACTACACAGTAATGTGGTCCTAAAATTGTAAAGTCAGAAATGTTTCACCCTGACTCCTGAATTTTTTCCTAAAGAAAAAAAATACTCGTATTTTTTTTTAAATTGCTGAATATTTTAAGGTTGTTGAACGTCCAGAAAATTGTCAAAAATCAATTAAAAATTAGTTCTGCTTCAAAGCAGAAAGAGTGTAAAAATAGTAATTTATAGTTTATTTAATAATTTCTTAATATTTTTTATGATGGTTTTTCAAGTATTGCATAAAAAATTTTTTTTATTAATAAAATATTAAATTAATCAAGGATTTTGGTATTTTTTAATAAATCTTTACAATAATTGGCCCGGTTCATTAATAATTTAAATGATTGTTCACGGTTCGACTGCAAATTTACAAGAAAGTACTTTTTTCCCGATAAGAAATCAATGATAAATTTCATATTCATTAAGTGACCTCTAAGTATTCTCGGGTTTCAAAAAAATACAGGTATTGTTTTTTTTAATTTGGAACAAACTTTGAGGATCAGAGAACAACATTACAAATTTTTTTTTGTATACATTTTTCTAACACTCTATTATATAGTTTCACAGAAAATTATAAGGTATTAAAATAAGCAGCAACGCTTATTATTTGAATCCAATTTTGCTTATTTTAATAGCAAAATGGATTAAAATAAGCAAAATTAGATTAAAATAAAAGGCGTTGCAGCTTATTTTAATACCTTATAATTTTCTGTGTTCGATTCAAAAATTAAAAATCCACTGTTGAAATAACGCAATAAAATAAATATCAAAAAACACAACCCTGCAAAATATTAAAACCCACTTAACGATGGGTAGGTGCAACACCTATAATACATATATATACTATGTAAAAATAAATAAGTAACTAGTTGTAGATAATTGTTCAAGATAATGATTATTATGAGATCACATGAAATCTCTTTATAATTTAGTTGAAAATTCGTCTTCTCAATTCTTTCGACTTTTACATCTATTGTGCCCAAGAAAATAATTTTTTCTTAACCATTTTCCGCTACAAATTTGAATTTTTAAGGAAAAATCTGTAATTATTAAGTAATATCAGATTTTTGTATAACATTAGACTAAATAGAAGAATTAAGATAATAATTTAGTTGTATTATGGTGCTAAATTATTATCTTATGTTTAAATATATTAATTATTTGTAATTTTCATATTAAAATCTTAAAGATTATTGATAATTATTTTTTTCTAAATAAATATATAAAAATAGAAATTATTCTTACCCCAGTTGAAGAACTATTAGTTTTGCCTCAAAATATGTCTATCTAATTTGCAAATCTAAATCTCGTGTAAAGAGTATACATTCTGCGTCCAAATATTGCTGTGAAAATTTCAATCAGAAAAGAAATCAAAGAGAGAGAATATCCAATTGCTAATACACGAAATAGTACGAAGAACATTTTTTCCTTCTCAATATTCTCTGACGGCAAAATTTTGGTGTTCCGTACTTTGGACGTATAAATATCTTTAATCAGCCCAAATTCAAAAGCATGTCGAACTAATTTATTAGGGCGACTATAATAATTAGGCCACATGTTAAGGAAGATATTGTAATCTTGTAAAACAATTTCGTCCAGTATCTTAAAATTATCTTCATTTTTAGCGTAGTACTCATTAACAACGTTCTCAGCATTCACGAAAAGACAAGATATATTCTGATGTTCAATCAAGTATCTCATACAATAATCATTGTATTCTTCAGGTTCATAAAATACTTCTAGTTTATCTAGTATTTTTTCAATGTCAGGATTGTAAAAACTTAATAGTATTAATGTATCAACATTTATGCGTCTGACTATCATTTTTAAAGGTGAATTAGCAAATTCTTCGAGAGTGTTTATTTCGGATTTTAGTGGCCAAGTAATGTCTAAAATAACTGAATAAAAATAACCTGAGTAGACGATGCATGTTATCAATAGTGAGCCAAAAACTATTCTTTCCAATAATTTATTCGGTTCACGGGCAGTAGACATTCCAATTATAATTTGACTGATTTTCAATATTTGCCATGTACTTTTCTCGAATCTCATATAAAAAGCTGTTAATCGAATGATGCCAATCATGCTAATTGTTCCCAAAAGCAAGTACCAAAATTCTTCAGACAGAATCATGTCGTTAGAGTGTTTAACAGTCTTTGGAATAACAATTTTATAATTGTTAAATTCTAAAATGAGTGAAAACCATCTTATATATTTGTGATCCGGCACAAAACCTAAAAACAATCTTTCTACTTTAATATTTTCTAATTTTAAATTGGGTAATGTTTTACGAAACCAATGTTTTTCAGATGACAAATTCTCAGAGAAAACTTGTAAAATAGAAGTATTTATTTGACTTATAAAAGGTATTTCGTGTTTATGATTTGCATTAAGCATAACTTTCCATTGTTGATTGTGTGACAATACAGAAATGTCTAAATGATTGTTTTCCCATTGTAACTGTAACTTGTCTTTAAGATCATTTTGACTTGAAAGAAAAGAATTTATAATTAAAATTCTTGGATAAAAGTGCCATGGTATCTTTTTTAGAATATCCTCACATATGTTAGTTTTATTTTGTAGAACAAACATTGTTGAATCTCCTAATTTATAACAATAATCTCTGACTTCCTCCCAATTTTTATTATTTAATATATCGTAGGTCATAATTAAAGATGGAAAATTCATATTAACTGCTGTCATAAGAGAATTCATTACTGGATCATCAATGTCCTGTTCATTTTCAAGAACAAACACCACTTGATGAGGTTTTTCTTCGTTCAGGTGTTTTATCAATCCATCATAATAATTATTTGTTGAAGATATTCCTAGGATTTTCGTCCATAGAAAGCAACTAACAATACATACACTTATTAACTTCATTGTGCACAACCACCATATTCAACTTTCAAAACCTGTGTGACCATGGTGAAAAAAAAATTACGCTTCTAGCTGCTAGTTTTTAGGATATTTTGAATTTTATGAAGGACGTTTTTGACGTAAAGTATGCTTCAAAAGAAAATTTTTGTGTTATATATAAATTAAATATTAATAATTGTCGATTTTGTCATTTAACAACCGTTTGTATAAATATTTCGTTAAATATAATTATATTGACTCAAAATAATTATAAATATTGATTTATTTTATGTACTATTACATTTTGTGTGGAATATGGAATGGAAAATTAAAGTGTTAGAGAAAGAGGGACCAAATGGGAAACTACCACGAGTAACCATTGGCCTATTAATTGGCCCAATGATGGGAGCCAATGAAAAAACCATTGGCACCCAATAATGGACCATTATTGGTAAAGTCATGGGCTGTTCACGCCGATGACAATGATTGGCAACCATCATTGGCAAATTATTGGCAACCAATAATTAGCCAATATTAAAAATTTTAATAATAATTTAAAAAATCAATATTTTTAAAAAAATATTTATTTTTATTCTTTTTTAACCCCTTCGCTGTGTAGCAGAAATAAAGCTTCCGTGCCCCGTAACTTGATGTTACCATACCTAAGAATACCCATTGACAAGTTTATCGTATTGTGTCTACTTATTTTTTTCTAGATGCTACTATAGCGGTCATACACACTGGTGGCACGATATTTTTATACCTCTATAGAGGTCAATAACAGTGAAGGGGTTAATAGTTATTATTATTATTATTATTATTATTATTATTATTATTATTTTATTTTTAATAATTAAATTAAAATAAAAAAATGGTCATCAAAGTATTAGTGAAACCATTTCTTCCAAAAAAGAGTTTGTCTCAAATGCAATAAATAGGAGAGACATCGGGCAGAAAAAAATTTCGACAAGAAAAAAAATTTTCTATCACTGCTTATATACCAATCTAATGGCACCTTAACTGCGAGAAACAGTTATGATGTTCGCCCTGCCTGTGGCGTTGAGCGAACTAAAGTCCAGAGCTGAGCCATCAGCGCAGCGCGGGAACATTTGAAAAATTTGATTTTATTAGATATTTTATTTTATAATTAACGAATTATTAAGTATGACATTATGTTATTAATAATTATTTATGACATTAATTATTTATTAAGTTAATTATTTGTCATATTTAAAATAAAATCAAATATCTAATAACATCAAATTTTTCAAATGTTCCCGCGCTGCGCTGATGGCTCAGCTCTGGATTTTAGTTCGCTCAACGCCATAGGGAGGGCGAACATCATAACTGTTTCTCGCAGTTGAGATGCCATTAGATTGGTATTGGGATCTGAAATCATAGGGAATTATGGGTAAACTGACCTCGTTGCGTCAGCCATCTTGATTTATTATCTCTTTCTTCTACATATATTTTAAAAAGGATGAAACGAAAAATGGCTGACACAACGAGGTCGTCACCAGATGGCGTATCGCAGTATTTCAGATCCCAATATAAGCAGTGATCGAAAATTTTTTTCTTGTCGAAATTTTTTTCTGCCTGATGTCTCTCCTATTTATTGCATTTGAGACAAACTCTTTTTTGGAAGAATTGGTTTCACTAATACTTTGATGACCATTTTTTTATTTTAATTTAATTATTAAAAATAAAATAATAATAATAATAATAATAATAATAATAATAATAATAATAATAACTATTAAAAAATAATTAAAATTAAAATTTTTTTTTAAATTATTATTAAAATTTTTAATATTTGATAATTATTGGTTGCCAATAATGAGCCAATGATGGTTGCCAATCATTGGTATCGGCGTGGACAGTCCATGACTTTACCAATAATGGTCCATTATTGGGTGCCATTATTGAAATTATATTGGCATTCCTGACTCCCATTATTGGGCCGTTAATACGCCAATGGTATTTTTCCCATTGGGTATTTGATTTTAGTGAATTAATTTGGTTATGTGCCAGAAATTGTTGTTACTGTTTTTTTAAAATATATTTTATTTGTTTTCTTTTTGCGAAAATATATCTAATTATTTTAATTTTATTACATTTTTATGTCCACATTCCAATTTCTGCACATGCTTAAAAATTACTCTGATTAATGGAAGCTGGACAAAAAGATAGTTAAAAAAAGAATTCCAACCGAGGGGCATTCTACAGTAACGGATGCATCCAAACAGAAAGTAGTTTAAAAAAAGCTTTCAATATTCAAACATTAATTTCTTGACAGAGAATAAATATCGCAGGCAAATTAACTTTAAGTCAACGTCAATTTTCGTTTTAACGAATGAAAATCAATTTGTAACAACCTCGCGCTAATAACTAAAAATCGATAAGTATATACCATCAGAGAGAGAGAGAGAAAAAAGGGGCAGCAGTCTACTTGGGTAGTCTTTGAAAAATTGAAGTCAATTAAATAAGATAGTAATCCTCTCAAGAATCATTGACAGAGACGAAGGAGAGTGAAAGAGAGGGAACTTGAAGAGTACCAGAATAAACAGGCTTTGCGCTCGAAAGTTAATCTAATCTTCGGGTAATAAGTTAGTAAATGAAAGAAGGTTAGACTGTATAGTGGAAGAGGAAAAGTAAAGAGCCTTGAGGGTTCGGAAGCCCGGGGTTCAAGTAAAGTAAAGTGAGGACGCGGAGGCAAAGAACGATTAAGATGCATCGGTTTATAATGATACGCCACAAGAACCAACCCCAACTTTTGGAAAAGGGGGTGGGGGGCAAAGGAGGGGGGGGGGTGGGTGGGCTTGTGAAGGGTTTCAACGAGCGGCGAAGGAACTTAATTACCGTTTAATGAAACTCTCGGGAGAAATGAAATCCTTATCTTGCAAGAATGCGCGAACATATACGACGCTACGACGGAAGGAAATTCTTGATAATTCCACTGGGTTACGGTTTCTAAGGGAAAACCCATAACCATTTCAAGGTATACAGAAGAACACTCCAAAATTTTGATTGTGGTTTAAGTGAAATTTAAATCTCCTTTTTGCCCGCACAAGATAAAATCATTTCAACAAAAATGGTTTTTGTCTCTTGTTTTTCCAAGTGTTTAAAAAATTTGACAGCATTTTATTTTTAAAGAAATTTTTATTTAAAAGATTTTTTCAATAGAGAATTTTTGTTTTGCAGAATTTCTTTTTAAAGTTTTATTTATATTTATTTGCTAAAATTTTGAAATTACAAAATTTCCTATTCACCATATCTTCATTTTGTTCGAATTTTTATTCGTCCAAATTTTGCTTATTGACAATACAAAAATGACAGAAAAATTTCGACTGAAATTTTGAAAATTAACCAATCAGAAATAACTAAGAAAACTTTGATTCGTTAATTTTAAAATTCGTGCCAAAATCTTTCTGTCGATTTTGTATCGGCCATTTACATTTTTGGACAAATAGAAATTTGACGTTTTAAGAATTATATCATATAAAAATTCGGACAAATAAAAATACGGACAAATTTGAAATTTGGTCATAGAAAAATTTAAATTACAACGAACTTTTTCTATTTTTTTTGATGCAGTATGGCACTTTTTAATTAAAATGGGGATATGGAAAATTACCGACATAGAAATCTACATCACCAATTGATGGTAAAAGAAAAAAATAACGACATAAAAAATTACAGAAATCTACATTATCGACTGATGGTAAAACAGGAAAATAAAAATATATAAAAAATTACCGACATAGAAATCTACATTACCGCCTGACGGTAGTGTAGATTTCTATGTCGGTAATTTTTCATATCCCCATGTTTAATATTTAAAAAGTGCCATATGGCATCAAAAGATAGACAAAATTTGCTGTAATTTAAATTTTTCTCTCTCTCTATATATATATATATATTACCATGACAGGAAATAAATGTTGAATACTAGAGAAAAATAAAATATAAATGACCAAAGGAAATGAAATGTAGAATTCATGAGAGAAAAATAAATTATAAATCGAAATAAACTTTTAAACAGATATAATAATTTAAGAATTGTTATAATTAGAAAAGTATAAAAAAGTTGATATAAGAAAAATGGTTATAATCTACAAAAATTATTTTAAAATATATTAAATACCTAAAATAAATACTTTTAAAAATGTAATTTTTTTTCATTTACATTTTTTCTCTATATTTTTTTTTACTAACTCGATAAAATTCTATCCATTTATTGATTATTTATATATTTTATTTATATCCTCATTCACAGGACCATTATTTTTATTCATCATTTATAAGTAATTTTTATATACGAAACTTAAAATTTCTATTTTCCAGTTTTTTTTCTCTCTTTCTCTCTCTCTCTCTCCTTTATATATTCACCTATTATAAATGTCATAGAATTTTCAAATAAAAATTCGTCAAAAAATTGAATTGTATTTTCAAAAATTGCATAGGACAAGTTTTCATTGTGAATTCTCTTTTGCTTTTTGTTTTTTTATTTTTTTGAAAAATTGAGATTTTGTGAGATATACTCTTTATATGCATTGAGTGTGAGTATAAAGTCTCTATTTTGATTTTAAATATTGCCAATAACCACCGCGGATCGTTTTTAATAACGACGAGAGTTTTCAAATGGACGAGAATAAACACTGCGCGGGTACTTTAATTACAAAAATCTTTTTGATTAAAAAAAAGCACACAAAAAAAGAAACTTTGAAAATTGACACCAGTTTTTTTCTGATTATAACGGAAATTTTAAAGTAACGATGATTGTTTTTCGTTTTCATACAAAAAAAAATGAAAATAAATAAAAGAGAATAGGAAAAAAAAAATAAAAAACATATTGTGTTTTTAAAAAGTGATAAAAAATTTAATTAAATCTATTATTAATTATATTAGTTTTGCAAAAATTAAAAGTTTACAATTTTTTCTTTATTTATGCTCGTGCAAAAATTCGCCAACCTGGCCCTGACCTGGTTGTAACAGGAAACCCGACCGGGGCCAAACCAGGCCCTGGTCGGGCCCCGGTTTTAATCCCTTTCAAAATTTCTGCACGGGTGATATTTAATTTTATTCATTTTATTATATTTATTGTATTTAATGATCGACAAAAATAATTTTCTTCCTATTTTTATTTTCTTTATTTATTTTCTATATTTTTGTTCCTTTTTTTTATTTTTCAAATTTTTTTTTTACTTTTTTTCACTATGTCTCTTTTTATCTCTCTTATTTCTTATCAAACATATATATATATTTTTTAATATTTTTCCATTCCCTTTGCACACATTTTTTTTTGTTTTCATTTAACACCCGCAGAGAATCTTGGCGTCATTTTTTTTTTTGTACAGAAGTGAAGATTTTTTTTTATTCAACACCCGCAAAGAATTTCACGTCATTTTTCGTTTTTTTTTTTACAAAAGTGAAATTTTTTTTATTTAACACCTGCGGAGAATCTTGACGTTATTTTTTCTTTTACAGAAGTGAAGGTTTCTTTTTTTTTATTCAACACCCACTGAGAGAATTTTGAATTCATTTTTCATATTTATTTTTTTTATTCAACATCTGTGAAAAATCTTGGCGTCAATTTTTTGGTTTTTTTTTCATTAAAGGAGTGAAGAAAGAATAAATGAAGTATAAGGTGAAGGGGGTAGGGCAAAAAAAAAAGAAAAGGAAAAAAAATGAGGTTGAGTAAACGTTGAAAGAGTATTACGTGTCACAGAAAATATCTGGGCCAAACTCCTTTATCGGATTTTTGGTGTGCTACAGGCAGTCTCAAGATTGGCGTGTAGTGTATACTCGCCTATTTCTCCGACTTTGGTATATCCTAAATAACTTAATACACTGTACCACATACAATGCAAGTTGGTTCATATATATATACAATATTACCAGTCTTCTCCAATATCCTCAACTTAGTTCTGATATTTTATTCATCTTAGCGCGAACATATATGCCAACTTCTTTCTCGAGCGAATAGCAATATATAGCAACGACACATATCCACTTCTTTTCTTTTCGGTATAAGAGAAAATGGGTAGGTCGCTTCGTTTATATATATATATATTTGATGGCGCAGTATTAGGGACATGTGTTGGTGAGATCATAGAAAGGGGATGAGTCAGAAGAAAGGAGAACTACTTTTTCGAAAAACCCTGAGCGCGTGAGTGAATATATATTCGAAGGAATCGAAGAGGGAAATAAGCGACCCTATATGTATATAGTTTTGAAATACATGTGGAGTCTTTCTTAAATTCGCTTCAATTGAAATGGTACGATGTTCCGAGAGACATTTTGTCTTCCTGACTATGTGTGTTTTTTGAATAAAGTTCTCCGGTAAATCGATGTAATTTTTTTTTGTTTTTTAAAAATGCGGTGTGGAATTTTTTTCTTTTTTGTGAACTACAATAAAAATTGTAACTGAACATTATAAATCAGTAACTGTCTTCTTTAACTGGACACTCAAAATGTATATATACGATAGTGTCTTAAATCTCTACAATTTCAATGTACAAACGTTGTTGACTCTTTATTATTGAATATCTAGATAGATTCTGTCTAGAAAAACTAAATAGTTTCCATCTAGTTCAACTATTTAGAAACTATATAGTTTCCATCTAGTTCAACTATTTCGAAACTAGATGGTTTCCATGTAGTTCAACTACTTAAAAACTAGATAGTTCCATATAGTTCCAGTATCTAGAAACTAGAAATATTTCATGTAGTTTCCATTTATTTCCACTATCTAGAAACTAGATAGTTTTGTTATAATTTAAGGACTTATAAACTGGATAGTTTTGCTATAGTTTCCATTTAGTTCCACTGTCTATAAACTAGATATACTTTCGATATAGTTTCCATTTAGTAACACTATCTAGAAACTAGTTAGTTTGAGATAGTTTACGTGCTTAGTAACAGGATAGTTTCGATATAGTTTAAGTACATAGAAACTTTATAGTTTAGAAACAGTTTCCATTTAGTACCAGTATCTAGAAACTAGATAGTTTTGATATAGTTTCTATATAGTTTAAGTATCTATAAAGTAGATAGTATAACTGTCCTGGCTATTATAAAAAAATTTCAGATGCACATGATAGTTTTCATGTAGTTCAAGTATTTAGAAATTAGATAGTTTCCATATAGTTTTAGTATATAGAAACTGGATAGGATCTATATAGTTTAAATATCCAGAAACTAGATAGTTTCCACATAGTTTAACTATCTATAAACTAGATAGTATAACTGTCCTGGCTATTATAAATAAACTACAGCTGCACCAGATAGTTTTGATAAAGTTCAAGTATCTAGAAAATTGATAGTTTCCATATAGTTTTAGTGTCTAGAAACTGGATAGTATCTGTATAGTTTAAATATTCAGAAACTAGATAGTTTCCATAGGTGTTTCAACTATTTAGAAACCAAATAGTTTTCATCTAGTTACCTATTTAGAATCTAGAAAGTTTTTATCTAGTTCAACTACTTAAAAACTAGATAGTTTTCATATAGCTCAACTACTTAAAAACTATACAGTTTTCATATAGTTGTCATATAGTTCAAATATCTAGAAACTGGATAGTTTCCACATAGTTTAACTATCTATAAACTAGATAGTATAACTGTCCTGGCTATTATAAATAAACTACTGATGCACCAGATAGTTTTCATGTGGTTCAAGTATTTAAAATTAGATAGTTTCCATATAGGTTTAGTATATAGAAACTGGATAGTATCTATATAGTTTAATTATCTAGAAACTTGATAGTAATTCTATCTTGACCCTTCAAAATAATCTAGATGAACTAAATAGTTTCCTTAAAATTTAAATAACTAGGAAATTGTTGGTCGTAACGTTACATTTTTAGCTAGTTTCGGTATAGTTCAACTATTCACTGACTATATAGAAAATGGTTTAACTGTACTGTACAGTAACGTGAAACAATTCCGCGCTGGGAATTAAGAAAAATTAATATTTTAAACCTAATAATCACATATTGTAAAAGTTAATAATATTAAGTGTATAATTATCTCACATAAAATATGAAATTAATTTTGTATTATATTTGTGTTAATTTAAAATAATTATCATTAATTACAATATGTTTCATTAATTATAATGTATACATTATTATTTCTCTTAATGAACCCGTAAACAATGTTCAAAAATATGAGTATTAATTTTCAATAACAACTTGTCGACAATGATTTATTATTGAATTGAAATTCAACTTTTGAATATTTATTAACAATATTTATATACTTTGCACTCTGTAAATTAAATTTAATTTATTGAAGTAGATAATTCAACATTTGTGTAATATAATTGTTAAACTTTTGCCGCTAATGTCACGAGGTTATATTTTATATTTTGATAAATTTATATATATATAGAAAGAGAGAGATATATTCAAAATTTGTTTTTAGGCTATATATTTAATTATATACAAAATTCTATTAAAGAGTAAAAGCTACATTTTATGATTTGCAGTTAAATTAACAGTTACATATAAATTATGGCAATTGTATTCAGTAAATGTAATAATGCATTTTCAATAAATTTTCCATATTATATTGCTATTTTATTACTTATATATTGATGTTTATAAAATTTGAATTGATATATTCAGAGTGTTTATTTGTCAAAAATAGGATTTTTTTAAAATTGGATTAAACTTGGGGTATAAAATCTATATTGGAATTTGTTAGAATTTACACATTCAGAGTGTATATTTATTTATTAAAATTTTTTTTTTTTTAATTGGATTAAACTTGGGCTGCTTTATCTATATTTATTTGCCACTGTTTACCGGAATTTGTTTATTTATCAAAGAAAAATTTTTTTTTTAAATTGCATTAAATTTGGGACATAGATTTATCTATATCTTCATCATATGCTACTATTTACTGAAACGATTTTGTTTGACATGAGAGATTTGCATTCTGTAAAGTTTGCAGATGCAAATTTTAATCACATTAACCAGAGAACCGGAGGTTACGAACACGTACCCCCTTATACCGGAAGCTCTCTCTCTCTCTCACTCTCGAACCTACATTGTTACGCAATTAGTATACAGTGGGATTTGCTCGAGATGTCTGCGGGTTCCCTTTGAGTCTCTCTATCTCTCTCTTATTCATCTTCTCACTCACGATTGAATAATGCGAACAATAGTTTACTCCAAAATGTCTGGACACTCCTCCAACATACTTTTGAATACAAAAGTAATTGAATATGAAAAGTATTGAATACAAAAGTTTATAATTTTCTTCAATACGAAAGGATACATGAATATTTTCCCAATTAGATTTTCCACATCGACATTGACTTTCATAATGACTATAATTTTCACGTTCACTTTTACTTTTATTTTCACTTTTACTGAAATTCAAATAAAAATTTATTTCAGTAAAAATGAAAAATTCAGTAAAAGTGAAAATTAAAGTAACAGTGAAAATGAAAGTAAAAATCAAAGTCAAAGTGAAAGTGAAAGTCATTATAAAAGTGTCGATGTGGAAGTAAAAATGAAATTACATAATTGCACCCCTGTTGGAATTTTTGTGGTGTCGAATTGAAAAAAAATTTTAATAATTGAATTTTTATTTAGCAGAATTTTATTAAAGTAGATTTTATAATGAGTTTAATTTTCATGTCGAAAAATTTCTATTTAACTGAATTCTCATTAATAGAACTTTTATTTAACTGAATTCTGATTTAATATATAATTTCTATTTAACTCTCGATTTAACTATCTTAAATTACGATTTAATAGAATTTCTACTTAACTGAACTTTTGTATAGAAGATTTTCTAATACATTGAATTTTCAAATAATAAAATTTACATTAAACAGAATTTATGTCTAGCAAAATTTTCATAAAAAAGAATTTTTATATGTAACAGAATTATTCTCTTTTTTTAATTTCTATTTAGCCGAATGTTCAATTAACAGCTTTTTATCAACTGAATTTCCATTTAATATTAATTTTTGTGTAAGGAAATTTTTATTAAAGAAAATTTCTATTTGACCTGTATTTTATTTAACAGAATTTTCATTTTAAACAAATTTAAATTTTCAAAATTTTATTTAGCTGAATTTTTAAGTGAGAAAATTTCTATTTCACTGAAACTATCATCAAAAATAATTACTGGAATAATTACGGATATAACTACTGGATTAATTACCAGAAACTCCTGTAATTTTTTCGGAATATTTTTTTAGTAAAAAAAAAAAATTTTAATTTCAATTTGACTAAACTTTTACTCCTCCGAATTGTCAGTTTTAAAAATCGTGCCAAAATTTTTTTGTTGGTTATGTTTGTTCGGTGATTTTCAATTTCGGTCAAATGAAATTTCGGAATTTTCGAATATTCTATAAAATAATAATTCATGCTAATAAAAATTCGGACAAATAAAGTTTCGGTGAATTGGAAAATTTGGCATTTAAAATTCTGAATCTTTTGTAAAATTAAAATTTCGTTCCTTAAGAATACTGTTAAGTAAAATTGTTATGAAGTAAAATTTTTATTTAACTACTCAAAAATTTTATTTAGCCGCATTTTTAATATTTTTCTAGTCTGTGACGTGAAAATGATTAATTTTCTTTTGAAAAATTCATTTAGAAATAATAATAAAAATTCTGGTAATAGAAATAGAAATAAAAATTTATTTCAAATATTTCGGCTAAATAAAAAATATGTCTGAATTATAATTTTTAGAAATTTAGTTTAATAAAGAAATTTTTATTTTCAATTATAAAATTATCGGGAAAATGAAAATTTGAAGAAAACTTTGATTCTCTTATATTTGGCTTAATAAAAAAAAATTTTTGTTAAAATTAGATTTTTAATAATTAAAAATTTGTTAAATTTAGATTTTTAATAAAAATTGAAAATTTTGTTTTTTCCATGAATACTATTTTATAAGTATATTACATCGGGTATTATTATTTTTAAATGCATATAATTCTCACAAATTATAAATCATGTAAGCAAAATAGTGTTACAATTAAAAATTTAACGATAAGCGAACAATGAGCGTTTTTTATATATATATAAAAAAAATAGAGGAAGGAAAAAAAAACTCGCGGAGCACTTAATTAAGACTCATGATTTTGATATTTTATAATGATTCCACACAACTCGAGCAGTGGATTAGCATAAGCGCAAGCTCGCATGTTTTCTAAGGGCTTGGGGGAATGAGGTATTTTTGCATGGTTAGTGTGCATCTTATCGGTTAATGCTACTAACCGAGAAAAGTGGCTCGTTATTCTCTAATTCCATTATCCTGATAGAAACCGGTAGCAGTATTTTCTTTTTTGTTTTTGAATACAGTTTTCCACACATTTTCTTTCTCTCTTTCTCTCTCTTTTTCTCGTTTAGTGTCACACTGTTGTTAAGCATTACACGAGTAAGTGGATGCAATTTTTTTTTTCCTCTTCTAATCGAGAATATATCGATTATCTCGTAAACTTGAAATGTTTTCTCGATTTTTCAAGGTATACAAAAAAAATGGACAATTTTTTCAATTACAAAGTTCTTCATAACATATATTGACAGTTATTTCATAAAAACAGTTCTATTATTTTTTTTTTCAAAATTGAATTGTAATGAAAAAATATATTCATCATTCTGTCCAAGTTTCTAATCAATAATTTTTTTTCTTTTTTTAAGGAAAAGTTTTGATTTTCAGTCGATAATTTTTTGTTTCTGACGAAAGTTAATTTGAACAAATAAAACTTCTGTCAAGTGAAAATTCGATCAAATAGATATTTTATTAAATGAATTTTTTGTTAAGTAAACATTGTGTAATGTGAAAAATCGATTATATTGAAATTCTGTCAAATAATAATTCGAACAAATACATTTTAGATACACTAACTATCTAGAAACTAGATAGTTTTTATGTAGTTTTCTTGATTAAAAACTGGTTAGTTTTTAAATAGTTAAAGTACTTAGAAACTAGATAGTTTTGATATAGTTTCCATTTAGTTCCACTATCTAGAAGCTAGATAGTTTTCACTTAGTTTAAGGGCTTAAAAACTGGATGGTTTCAATATAGTTTTCATTTAGTTCCGCTACCTAGAAACTAGAAAAAATTTAATACGGTTTTAGTACTTAGAAGCTGGATAGTTTCGGTAAAGTTTCCATTTAGTTTCACTTTCTAGAAACTAGATAGTTTTGACATAGTTTAAGTGCTTAGAAATTAGATAGTTTTAATATAGTTTCCATTTAGTTTCACTATTTAGAAACTAGATAGTTTTAATATAGTTTCTATTTAGTTACACTATCTAGAAACTAAAAAGTTTTGATATAATTCCATACAGTTCAAGTATCTAGAAACTAGATAGATTTCATACGTAGTTCAACTAATTAGAATCTAGATAGTTTTTATCTAGTTCAACTACGTAAAATCTAAATCGTTTCTATATAGTTCAACTATTTAGAAACTAAATAGTTTTTATCTAGTTCACCTATTTATATTCTAGATAGTTTTTATCTAGTGCAACTACTTAAAAACAAGATAGTTTCCATATAGTTCAACTACTTCAGAACTAGATAGTTTTCATTTATTTCCAGTGTCCAGAAACTAGATAGTTTCCATATAGTTCAACTATCTAGAAACTGGTTAGTTTTTACATAGTTTAACTATCTATAAACTAGATAGTATAACTGTCCTGGCTATTATAAATAAACTACAGCTGCACCAGATAGTTTTGATATAGTTCAAGTATCTAGAAAATTGATAGTTTCCATATAGTTTTAGTGTCTAGAAACTGGATAGTATCTGTATAGTTTAAATATCCAGAAACTAGATAGTATTACTATCTTGACCTTACTAAATAATCTAGATAAACTAAATAGTTTCCTTATAATTTAAGTGACTATGAACTAGTTGGTCGTAGCGTTACATTTGTAGCTAGTTTCAATATAGTTAAACTATACAGTGACTGTAGGGTAAATAGTATAACTGTAGTAATACCTCTTTACATTATAATAATAATAATAATGTGATATATTTCCTCACGAGAATGTAAGAAATTTTAAATCTAGTAAGTGTGTATATTTTTAATATAGTTTAAGGACTTAGAAACTGGATAGTTTCCACATAGGTCAACTACATAAAAACTGGATAGTTTCTACATAGTAAAAATATTCGGAAACTAGATAGCATAACTGTCCTTATATTTCTTAATAATTTACAGATACACTAGGTAGTTTCATTATAGTTTAAGTATCTAAAAACTTGTTGATTGTAGCGTTACATTTCAAGCTAGTTTAAATATACTTTAAAAATTTCAGTGGTTATATAGAAAATAATATAACTGTACCATAACTGTATAGAAACGTAAAATATTTTCACACAGTTTTGATTCAACATGTTATAGGTCTCGGCAATTAAAACAAATACAAACTTTTGAAAAATAATAATTCGAGTAAATTAATTTTATGCATTATTCATCCGTTTCGGAAAAAAATTTGCGACGTTAAAATTCTAAATAGGAAAGGATCTTTTCTAATTTTTTTTTTTTCTTTTTTGTTATAATGAGGATGAGCTGCATTTTCTCATCAATGCAACTTAATACTTGGCTAGAGAGTATAAAAGTTAAAACTCGCTAAATGGAAAATAGCTTCCGTGTCATTATCGCAAGCGTATCTAATGTGATATTGTATACGCACTTTTTTTTCCTCTCTCTCTTTCTCTCTTCTTTTCTAACAACCTGTTTGTGAGCTTGAAAATCTTTCGAAAGGCAAGAGAAGAGGACAAATAAAAGGAAAAGTCTTCTAGTTAAGTGAGAATATTTCCCCGAGACTTTAATGAATTCCGATGGGAGGACAACGACGACGACGACGACGACAACGACGATGCTATAAGAAAGCTCTGGTAGCATATCGAGGGACTTGGCACGAAACGAGGATAAAAATGGTAATTACGATATAAAGGCGTCTCCGGGATAAGAATGCTCCGCGGAGATGAAAGAGATGAGAGCGAGTGAGAGAGAGAGAGTCAAAGGGACCACAAAGTTATGGGCCATCCTTAGACTCGTCGTATAGAAAAAAATAAAGGGAGAAAACGAATGAAATATAAGGCAGAGAGAGGGGTGTTTCTCAATTTAAAATGACTCTGTGTGTTAAAGGAAAAGAGATGTTTAATAGTTTATTAAGCGTCGCACTCTATGATGCTCATCACGTTCACCTCTCTTCCTCGCCATGTTGTCACGATTTTTTTTTCTCAACTCTTCATATTTTATGAATTGTTTTTTATTCTTCTTCTTCATCTTCTTCTTCTTACACATCATCATATATTTAAAGAATATTTAATAATAAAATTTCCTTCTTTACTTAGGAAACTTGAATATAAAAAAAATTCATATCATTCAATTTGCCAATTTTTTTGCAAGGCGCATGATTATCCCATAAAAATCATTAATTAGAATTTTGATTTGAAAGAATTTTATTAGATACAATTATTTTTTAGATGAATTTTCATTTTTCGAATTAGAATTTGACACAATTTCTCTTTAAACGAATTTTTATTGTTCAGAATTCTATTGAAACGCCGAATTTTTATTTGTCCGAAATTGCAAATGGTCAAACAAAAATCAACAGAAAAATTTCGGCGCTTTTTTAGAATTGACCAATCAGAAATTGTCAAGAAAATCAAGATTGGTCAATTTTAAAAAACGCGCCGAATTCTTTCTGTTGATTTTTGTTCGACCATTTGCAATTTCGGACAAATAAAAATTCGGCGTTTTAAGAATTCTGAACAATACAAATTTGTTTAAAGAGAAATTGTGTCAAATTCTAATTTGAAAATTCATCTAAAAATAATAATTGTATCTAATAAAATTCTTTCAAATCAAAATTCTAACTAATAATTTTTATGGAATAATCATGCGCTCCATTTTTTCTTGGCAAAATGCGAGTTTTTAAGAAAACTTGAAGAAATTTTCCCATTTTAATGCATTTTTTAAAACAATTAATTAAGATAAAAATAAATGTTACTGCGTTAACAATTTTTTTTATGATATCAATTTTATTGTAAATATTTCGAATTCAGAGAATAATTTAAAAGAAGAAAAAAAAATGGGTGAAATTTGAAATTTTTCTAGTGTTGTAAGTTTACACTCTGACGGTTTTAATTCAATTAAAAGAATTTGCATATTTTTCTTTCTGAACTTTTCGCGTGAAGCTTTACGTGAAGACAAGAATAGTTATTGTAGTCCCTCTTAAATTCGTATTTATATATAGAATAGAGAAAATTAAAAATCTTGAATATAAATTAAGAAATTTCATTTTAAATTCTATTTTTTCAAATTTTTTTTTATTAAATATTCGATTAAATAGAAATTCTTATTTATTAATTTTCAATTAAATTAATATTCAGCTAAATAGAAATTTTTTATTTTTTTCTATTTTTTTCAGTATTTCAAAAATTTGAAAACTCAGGGTAAATGGGGTCATTATTACACCGTCCGACAAAATTCAACTTTTTTTTTGACCCACAAAAAAATTTAACATTTTCGGAAACTAGGAGCCAAAAAAAATACCCGTATCTGGCCGTTTTGCTAGATCAAGTCGTTTGTGGTTTTTAGGGGTGAAAACAGCCCCTAAATAAAAAATGACAAGATATCTTTTAAAAATTATTAATATTTTATAAAATTTGGTATCTGGGGGTTTCGGGGTCGCTGATTATTAATCTGATTTCAGATTTTCAAAATTCAAAATGGCGGATTCAATATGGCGGTCAAAATTTTAAAAAATTATTAAATTTTTTTTAAACCTTGGTATCTAGAAGTTTTTTGGGTCGCTGATGACGAATCTGATGGTAAATTTTCAAAATTCAAAATGGCGGATATAAAATAAAAAATTAATAACTTTTTAAAAATTTGATCGCCATATTGGATCCGCCATTTTTAATTTTGAAAATCACCCCTAAAAACCACAAACGACTTGATCTAGCAAAACGGCCATATACGGGTATTTTTTTTGGGTCCTAGTTTTCGAAAATGTTAAATTTTTTTGTGGGTCAAAAATTGTGTTGGACGGTGTTATCCAAATTGACAAAAATCAAAAATTCAAGTGAAGACAAAATACTGAAACTGTTTGACATTGATTTTCAAGTTTTTATTGCATTGAGCGATAATTTGAATTATTTTGCTGCCAATTGTCAAGATAAAAGCTTGGCAATACTCAAAACCTCTTGCAGGTGATCTGAGGTTAAAATATTAACGTTGAACTTAATTTTAAAACTGTAAATTAAGCTCCAAAACCTCTTGTCCCCATTTACCCCAACTGATCCTATACTTGACTATTATCAAATAAATCAAATAAATCAAATAAATCAAATAAATTAAAAATTTTTTTTCTTTTTTTAATAAACCATATAGAATATTTATTTTATTTCGTATGAAATTTTCTCTTTTTCTTTAACAATTGGTGTGTTGAAAGAAATAAAATTACATTTTCGGTACCAATTTTGGAGCAGAATTTGTCGAGAATTTCATCTGAATTTTCGTGATAACTATACCTTCATTTATCTATATATGTATATGCATTGCCTGGAAGAAATATATCTTCCTTAATGGTAGGTTTTGCCCTTATATGGTTTTCTCTCTATGCACACTAGTCCTTATTGTACAAACATGATGCGTATACCAGACAGGTGATATAAAAATTGGTTTTTCAGTAAAACTAATACCATTCTCTCTATTCATTCAGATTCATTATTTTTACCCAAAAAAAAAAAATTTAATTACAAAAAAAGTTGAGTTAAAATTCTTGGAAAAATTTAATTTAGAGAGTGACACAAAATGTATTTTTTTAAATCCTGTAAATATAAAAAATTTATATAAATTATAAAATAAAAAGAAAAAAAAAATTTCTTTTTATTTGTATAAAATTCTCTATACAGCGCCAGTAGTAAACTCTGGCAATTTCTGGTACACGGGAAGAAAATAAATATCAAATTTTATAAAAGTATTTTCAAGTCGTGGAAAATATACTTAAAAAACATCATTTTTTTTATCAGAATTTTTATTTTCTCAAATTTTCATTTAACATAATAGGCAATTTAAAGAATTTTTATTGTGTAGAATTTCATTGCATAGAATTTTCATTTTATTCTTTCAGATCAATTTTCATTTGTATCATTTGTATGAAAAATCGGTTATATGAAAATTCTATCAAATAATAATTTGAACAAATGAAAATTCACCTGAAAGAATAAAATGAAAATTAATCTATGCAATGAAATTCTACACAATAAAAATTCTTTAAAATGCCTATTATGTTAAATGAAAATTGGAGCAAATAAAAATTCGAACAAATAAAAATTCTGCGAAGAAGAGAATAAAAATTTGAAAAATAATTTTATGAAGATATTTATTTTCTTTGATAGAGATATTCTGAAATATCAGATAAATCCATTTGAATTAAAATTTGTAGAATTAAAAAACTATTTTTTCATTCGCCACAAATGAAGAAGTTACAAATTAATATAATATACATTTTTTTTTTGTTCAACAATCCCTTTTTGTTAAAGTTTTTGAATTATAATAAAATGCTTTAGAAGAAAATGCTTGAAAAACTTTTCAAGTAGGAAAGGAAATTTAAAATAATTCGGCTTTGAACAAAGTTCTCAGTTTTCAAAAGTTATGCAAGTACCCTACTTGGTAAGTTGAAAGCTTTTTCAGTTTTTCTTACTTAGCTATATATATATATATATATAGAAGTAGTTCGCTCGCTCGATTTTTATTTATCTGTCGGAGTTCTCAGAGTTTCAATAAAATCAAGAATGAACAATACTCGGTAGTTTCCTCGTCAGCTCTGTTCCTCTCTCTCTCTCTCTCTCTCTCTCTCTCTCTCTCTCTCTCTCTCTCTCTCTCTCTCTCTCTCTCTCTAGTTGTATTACGTATATATAGACAATTTCCTCTTGAAATTCGTCTTGCGCTCTCTCGGCCCTCCGTGATTTACAATGGCAACATCTCTTAAAGTATCGCAGTACATATGCAACACATGTATGGGTCATTTCACAATTTTCAAAATAACAAAATAATTTTTCCATTCTCTCTGATGGGATATATGGCTACTATATAATAAAAAAAAGTTATATATTATGAAATTAAAACACTCTTTAGCTGATTGTTCTCTGCTACTTTTTATATATATATAAAAATCCACATATTATTTTTCTTCATTTCAAGCGCAGTAATCACTCTTTCGAATTGAAGAAACTATTTATCTTTTGTCTCTCTACAATAACTAGTAATTGTTTTTCCTTCATCATTTATCATATTTTTCTTTTTGATCTTTTTATCACATGAAGAATAATGGATGATGAACTTCAAGATTAGAACTGTATATAAGGGGCATTCCACATCACATTTTTTATTCAACCTTTTTTATATTCACTTGAACATTTTTTTTTTGAAATTTTTATGACAAATAAGAAAATATGTATTTTTCTATTTCTCTATTTCACAGTTTTCTTGTGTGTATCAAATTGATACAAGAATTAAGATCAACTCATGCAACGTTTTGATTCGATATAAGGTATCAAATTGATCGAAATATTTGAATCATTTTCAAGAAATGATCCAGAATATGGGATCATTTTTTGATACCTGAATTGGTATCAAAGTATAACTGTCATGGCTGGCATGCTCTTATTGACAAGTTTATTAATTAATTTATTCACTGCACTGAATATTCAGATATTAAAAATACTTTTATATTCGTCCAAAGCGAATTTCAATCCTACCCAACTCTGCTTTGGACGTACATATTTTGGGCTCTTGTTTCCCAACCCTGTTTATATGTCGATTATGATATTGTGTAATAGGAAATTATTAATTGCATTAATTGACAACGCATTAGAAATATTTATCAAGCGTGCATTACTTAAATTTTGTTCATTTATAACAAATAAATTATTGATAATTATTTGAACCACAAAAATAATTAAAAATTTTCAAGTGTTGTGATTGTGAACTTAACTTAAATCTTATGTGATAAACATAAATAAAGGTTAGTGTATTTCATTTTATTTCGAAATAAATTTTTTCTTATTTAATTGCTCGCAATTTATAAGTTTTCGCTTCTCTCTTTCTTAAAATTCATAATAAAAGTATTTTTAATATCTGAATATTCAGTGCAGTGAATAAATTCATTAATAAACTTGTCAATAAGAGCATGCCAGCCATGACAGTTATACTTTGATACCAATTCAGGTATCAAAAAATGATCCCATATTCTGGATCATTTCTTGAAAATGATTCAAATATTTAGATCAATTTGATACGTTATATCGAATCAAAACGTTGCATTCCAAAATGATACCATTAAGTATACAGTGAATTGATAAAAATTATGAAAGTTACGATTTTTTTTTAAATTTAACGTTTCGTCAGAAGCCAAATACCTTGAAAACATGTTTTTCTCTATCATTATAACGGATAAAAAATAATATTATATACTCTCTAAATCTGAATTAGTAAAAATGTTTACTAATTTAAACTAGTGACTCACTTTTTGCTTTAGAATTAGTTAAATTTTACTAATTGTTAGTAAAAGTTACTAATAATTAGTAAAATTAACTTTCAGTTAATTCATTCATTTCATTAGTTTCGAACTAATTCTAAAGCAAAAAGTGAGTCACTAATTTAAATTAGTAAACATTTTTACTAATTCAGATTTAGAGAGTATGAAATTTGTTCAAATTTTCAAAAACAAATCGAACAAATATATACCTACAATTATTTTTTATCCGTCAGAATGACAAAGAAGGAAAGGTTTTCAAAGTATTCGGCTTCTGACGACCCGTTAAATTAAAAAAAATCATAACTTTCAAATTTTTTATCAAATAAAGAAATAGAAAAATATGTATTTCCTCATTTTTCATAAAAGCTTGGCAAAAAAAATGTTCTAGTCAAAAAAAAAAATTTTTGTATGAAAATCTCTGACAGAATTCCTCAGATATGAGTTCCAATAAACATTTTTTGAGGTTTTTTTTGCATTTCGTGTCAGAAATAGCGGTAATTTTAATTTATAATTTTATTTATATTATTTATGAATAAAAATAAAAAAAAATTTAATCAATAATTGTCATAGTACTGGCGCGATACTGATACCAGTACCGCACCAGTAATGACAATTTCCAGTAGGTCAAATAAATTATATATTCGTTATTCGTTTTTATAGAGTTTTTTTTCGGTTCCATTTTTGTTTTTCCATATACGTTTTTTCTTCGAAATAGATCGAGGCGAGTTTCCCCAGAAAATGTATATATATATATATATTTGGTTTTGGCGGTTGAGATCCTCAAGGAAGGCGATGTTCCATACGTAAAGCCGATATTTCGTAACTGGAATTTAAAAGAGAGCCCTGTACCAGCACCGATACGACGAGGTTTATATATACGGATAACTATATGGAATGGAACATATTCCGCCCCCCTCCCCAAAAAAAACTCATTTACCCATATAATATTACACAGTTTTATCGAACAAATATTTGCCCAAAGACTCTCTCGCATCTCGTTGACTTTATTTTTTTTCTTTGATTTTATATTTCTCCCCACGATATCCATCGTCTTATTTTAAAAGAAGAAAAGAAAAAATATTTTTTAAACATGTGAAAAATTACAATTGGTATTTTCTAACTTTTGCATAAATAAATATTAATTGGTATTTTATAATTTATGCACAAAAAAATTATAATTAGTATTTTATAATCTGCACAAAAATAAAAATTCTAATAGGTATTTTATGATGCAAAAATTGTTTAATTAAAATTTTAAAACAATTATTATTTTTTCAAGTAAGGTATTTGAATTTAAAAGTAAAGGATTAAATGTGCATATAAAAAAGGAGTTAAATTTACACTGTTTAAAGTATTTGAATATTCAGTTTGAATAATTGCATATTCAATTAAATGTTAGAATATATATATTAGAATTACTTGCATTTACAACAGTAAATAAAGTTTTAATTATACAACAAATGAATATTTCATATACTCTTGTAATTCGTCTAATTTTTCTCAACTTTTTCTACCTATTAAATTAATTCTAATTATATTCTCTGTCCAACGCCTTCGGTGGAATTGTGCTATTGTACACTAGTCACCAGTGGAGGAATGTACTACATTCAGTGGAGGAATGAGAAATACTGAGAGTAGAGTGGGGATACCCACTTGAAAAGATTCCCCGAAAAGTGCCCCCTGGAGATTCCATCAGAATTCCATCGGAACATTCAACGGAATTCCGTCGGAATTTCATCGAAGTTCCAAAGAATTTCCGATGGGATTCCGACGGAATTCCGATGAAATTTCAAAGAATTTCCGATGAAATCCCGACGGAATTCCGATGGGATTCCGATAGAATTCCGATTAATTCTTTTTTAATTTTTAGAGTCCTACGTTAATAAAATTATTAATATATAAAATAAAATTTTTATCATAGAAACTTTACTAAAAAATTTTATTTTTTATAAAATTTTATCTTAGTGTATGGCTCAAAAGATTAAAAAAATCGTATTTCCGTTGGAATTCCGATGAATTATCATAGAAACTTTCTAAAAAAAATATATTTTTAATTAAATATTTACTTGACATCGTTAAAAAAATGGTTTATGTATTAAAGAATTCGTAAAAGAAAAACATAAATCAAATTCAAACAATGTTGTTCAACTTGACAGATCGATTTAATTTCGATTAATCGATTTCTAGCTGTGCTGATAAATATTTCATAAAAAATAAAATTTTTTAGTAAAGTTTTTATGATAAAAATTCTATTTTATAATAATAATAATTTTCTTAATGTAGAACTCTAAAAATTAAAAAATAATTAATCGGAATTCTATCGGAATCTCATCGGAACTCCGTCGGTATCCCGCCGGAAATTCTTTGGAACTCCGCTGAAATTCCGACGGAATTCTCATGGAATATCCAGGGGGCACTTTCCGAGGAATCTTTCCAAGTGGGTAAAAGGCGTAATAAAAATTGCAAAAATAATAAATATTAAGCAACTAACTAGAACTTTTAATGATCGCTAATCACATAGTTGATGACAAATTGACAGTTTGACAGCTGTCATATTAACTGTTAACTTATTGACAACTTAACATCAAATTTGTCACCAATAACACCGAAAACCCTTTTATTGAAATTTTTTTTAAAACAAATAACTTTTTATAAGACTTGACACTTCATTTGACAGCTGTCAAATTATAATATGAATTAAAAAAATGATCAATTTTACCTTAAATTCTATACCAGCGGATCTGAAAATGTTTTTACTTTCATTTTAGAACGAAAAGATCTCTTTTCAGCAAACTTGACAGTTTATTTGACAGCTGTCAACTGTAATTTATAATTTACAGTTGTTGGACAAAGTATCATGTGCTATTCGTGGAGAACGTCGATTCTCGCGAGAAATCGCCCTTGTTCTCCACTCGTTGCACAATATACTATTTTCAATTATAAATACAGTAATATTTCAATTTTTAATTAAATAAATTATGATTTTTTTAAAAATAAATTATTTAAAAGAATTATAAACTATTATTCATGGAAAAATTGAAAAATAATTTAGTTATTTTATTATTGCAGTTAGAAGGTAGTACAGTTTTAATATTTAATAGAAGAAGAAAGAATTATTAAATAAAATATTTGTAAGTCAAAGTGGTCGTGTGGTTACAGTACATATCTCGCGTCCCAAGGATCCTGGGTTCGATCCCTCGTACGTGCGAGATTTTTTAAAATAAAATAATACAATATAATATAGTTAAATATAGTCATAAATAGGTAAAAGTTTGTTAAATATAGATAGTTAAGTATAATTAAATTAAGACAGTTAAACTCAGGTAGTAAAATATAATTAAATTTAAATAGTTAAATATAGTTAAATAAGGAAAAAACAGTTAACTATACACGAAAATAATTATATTCTAAATTTAAGAATATCTTCTTGACGCCTATTTAAGAATATTTCCCCTGCATTTTATTCTTAAAATTAGAATTTTCATAATTCGTACACGGAGAGACCGCCGGTTGGAAAAATTACTAAAAAGATTTACAAGTAGCGGAAATAAGGTTACTTTGTCATACAGCATACTTAATAAAACTGTAGACTATAGTAATTTCTATTCCAATTTGTGTACAATTTTACTATAGTCTACAGGTTTTATTAAGTATGCTGCTAGTAGAATTTTCGATTTCCTACAGCAATATTTGACAATGTAACCTTATTTCCGCTACTTGTAAATTTTTTTAGTAATTTTTCCAACTGGCGGTCTCTCCGTGTAGTCATTTTCATAATCAGCGCACCAAAATACGTGGATATACGCAGTTTCAAAAAGATTGTAGGTTTCGGCTAATCGGAACTTCACCAGAAAGTTGTTTTAATTGAGTTTTTTTAGAAAAATAAAAATTTTCTAAAAAAGTTTACTTTTACCTTAAGTTGAGGTACGGAACCCTCGGATTTAATGAATTATCTATACAAACGGTTGTTTAATGACATAATCGACAATTATTAATATTTAATTTATATATAACACAAAAATGCTCTCTTGAAGCATACTTTACGTCAAAAACGTTTTTCATAAAATTCAAAATATCGTTAACAAACTAGCAGCTAGAAGCATAATTTTTTTTCACCATAGTCACACAGGTTTGGAAAGTTGAATATGGTGGTTGTGCACAATGAAGTTAATAAGTGTATGTATTGTTAGTTGCTTTCTATGGACGAAAATCCAAACAATATCTTCAACAAATAATTATTATGATGGATTGATAAAACAACTAAACGAAAAGAAACCTCGTCAGGTGGTGTTTGTTCTTGAAAATAAACTTAACATTGATGATCCAGTTATGAATTCTCTTATGACAGCAGTAAATATGAATTTCCCATCTTTGATTATGACCTACGATACGATTTAATAAATAATAAAAGTCGAAGTGAATTCAAAGAATATTTTTATAAATTAGGATATTTAAGCCAAGAATTTTAATTATTAATTCTTTTCATTCAAGTCAAAATGATCTTAACGACAAGTTACAGTTGCAATGGGAAAATTTTTTTTAGATATTTCTGTAATGTCACACAATCAACAATGGAAAGTTATGCTTAACGCAAGCCATAAACAAGTTTTCTTTGAGAATTTATCATCTGAAAGCCATTGGTTTAGAAATGAAGTTTCCGGGAATTATAATTTTAAATTAGTTGATAAAATTGAACGAAAATATAATGCAAACATTATAGAGGGAAGCAATTATTTTAGACAATTTTTAACCATTTTAGGATTTAACAATTATAAATTTGTTATTCCAAAGACGTTTAAACACTCTAATGATATGATTCTGTCTGAAGAATTTTGGTACTTGCTGTTGGAAACAATTGGCATGATTGGCATCATCCGATTAACAGCTTTTTTTATGAGATTCGAGAGAAGTACATGGCAAATATTGAACATCAGTCAAATTATAATCGGAATGCCTACTGCCCGTGAACCGAAAAAATTATTGGAAAGAATAGTTTTTGGCTCACTATTGATAACATGCATCGTCTACTCAGGTTATTTTTATTCAGTTATTTTGGACGTTACTTGGCCACTAAAATCCGAAATAGCCACTCTCGAAGAACTTGCTAATTCATCTTTAAAAATGATAGTCAAGCGCAAAAATGTTGATACATTAAAACTATTAAGTCATGATAATCCTAACATTGCAAAAATACTAAATAAAGTAGAACTATTTTATGAACCTGAAGAATACAATGATTATTGTATGAGATACTTGATGGAACATCAGAATATATCTTGTCTTTTCGTGAATGCTGAGAACATTGTTAATAAGTACAGCACTAAAAACGAGGTAAATGTTAAAATAGTGGATGAAACTGTTTTACAAACTTTCAATGCCTTCTATGCTTTGTGGTCTCGTCATTATGGTCGCCCTAATAAATTAATTCGATATGCTTTTGAGTTTGGATTGCTTAAAGATTTTTATCCGTCCAAAGTACGAAACACCAAAATTTTACCGTCGGAGAATATTGAGAAGGAAAAACTGTTCTTCGTACTATATCGTGTATTAGCTATTGGATATTCTCTTTCTTTGATTTCTTTTCTAATTGAAATTTTCACAGCAATATTTGGACGCAGAATGTATATTCTTTTCATGAGATTTAGATTTACAAATTAGAGAGACATATATTCTGCGGCAAAAATAATAATTCTTCAACTGGGGTAAGAATAGTTTACTTTTTAATATATTTTTTCTGAAAAGAATAATTAATCTTAATTTTTCTATTTAGTCTAATGTTTTATAAAAATCTCACATTACTTAAAAATTACAGATTTTTCCTTTAAAATTCAAATTCGTAGAGGAAAATGATTTTAAAAAATTTATTTTCTTGGGCAATAGATGTAAAAGTATGAAGAATTGAGAAGACGAATTTTCAAGTAAATGAAAGTGATCTCATAATAATCATTGTTTTGAACAATTATCTGCAACAATAGTTACTTATTTATGTTTATATAGTATATTCATTATCTATCTAATGTATTATTGCAATTTAATACATTTACCTATCTTTAACTGTGTTTTAATCTTTTAATATTATGCAAGGGTGTGTTTTCTGAATATTTATTCTATGACGTTATTTGTACAGAGGATTTTTAATTTTTGGTTCGAAACAATATAGGTAATAGTGTTTAAAAATGTATACGAAAAAAAATTTGTAATATTTTTCTCTGACCCTCCAAATTTGTTCCAAATTAAAAAAAAATACTCGTTTTTTTCAAATCGGAGAATATTTAGTGGTCAGCACCACATTTCAATTTCTGTGCAAGAAATTAATGTTCTAATAGCTGAAGGCAAAAAGAGAAAATTTTCGGTATTGCCGGGCCAGATATTAGAACAAAAAAAACCTCGAAAGACTAGAAGGGTCGAAAAGAAGAAATGAAATGAGACACAAGAGAAAAAGGGAGATAATGAAAGATATCATTGAAGTGGTTCAATGTGGCAGTTAGAGGTGGGAAGGAAGCCAACTTGGCTTTTATAATGAAACTCTTCTCTCTCTCTCTCTGTCTCGAAGTTTGCCACGTGCACGAAGATTTAGGGCGATAGTTGTTACTCTCGCGACTAACTTTCTCAACCCGCCGCAACCTCGCTTTAGACACCCCTTTGGCTACTTCCCGAAAGTCGATGGTACAAGGAGGCCACTTTCCGGAAATGCTTCGGTCGCAGAGACTTACCCTTCATGAATAGTCGACCTCGCAAAGCGGACCATCCTCTGGAGTTCAAACTTTGACGTTTGCTATATATATTCCTTCTAAACTCGACTTGGTCTTTACTGCTAACTTGACTTGTACAATATACGCGCGCGAGAATATATATATATATATCTATATCGTTTGATTGTCAGCCTGTATTCAAGTGACAGCCTGCTGCTGCTGTTGTTCTTGTTCCTCGGAGACTTGAGACGAGGTGTTCTTGATTGTGAAGTTAATTAATCTCAAGTAACGGCCACAGGATTTCAAAACCTACTTCAGTAAATCCCAAAGAGATGGAATATCTTCAACTCATAATTTTTCGAAAATATTCATCCTTTATCTGTATAGTTAAACATAAGCATTAAAAAATTTACCAGAAAAATTCAATTAGGAAGTTGAATATTCTTCAAAGTTTTATTTTATTTTTTCATTTGAAAAGAAAAGAACGTTATCCTGACTTTGATTGAAATTTTTTTTACGAAACTTTGATGTATAAAGATTGTTTAATTTTCAAGTTGACTGCACAAAAGAAAATATCCTTAAATTAAAAATTTAGAAAGGATGGGAAAAATCAATACTACTTTTCATCTCTCTTTCCTTTGGAGTTTTATATATATATATGAAAAACTCTGAGAGGTCTAAATTATAAAAATTCTGCGAGCTTGGTTTTTCGTAGTTTAGGAAAAAGATAAATAAGAGGGAATATAAACAAATAGAAATAAATTTTCAAAAATAATTGGGACTCACAGTCCGAATTTAACTGATGACAAAACGATCATCGTTTTGTCTGGATTTTACACTTTACATTTTGAAATATTTCACCAAAAATGAATGACACTAACTCGACGAACACCAGGATGAGAATGAGAGTGAAATGGCCGACGAGGAAAACTCAAAAGCGTCGTTAATCAGCGACCTCTCTTCTCGGTGTCATTTAGATTAATTAATATTCAATACAATGTCCACAATCGATACGCGGTCGTCGGTAACGCAGATTCCTAAACTATCTCTGATGTTGGATTGATCGATGTGAGAACACCATTGGCAAATGGCTGCCAGTAGTATTTTAATAGATCGTCAACAAAACAGCATTTTCGTCTTCCTGGTGTTCTTGAATATTTAAGACTCACATCCGAATATATATATATATATACATTAGGGAATTCTTCCCTTGATGACTTCTTATTTCAATGATCGATAGTCATGTCCTTAACGTCTTTGTATTCCTTAATGCCTCGAGAGAATTTTTCATAACAAAACAAAAGAACGAATCAGAATTTTTAGGCATTCAGAATAAACACTTACTAAATAACTTTTTCATGCATTGTACATTTATTTTGCAAATTAAAGAGAGTTAGAATTCTCATATTGCTTTACTAGCAGAATTCCGCAAATAATGCGAATGATTTGGAACGAAATACCAATGATCTTGTATATCTATAGGTATATATACAATACAGGTGTATGTGGGTATCGTTGAAAAATAAAAGTTGAAGAAATTCGATAACACTTTGAAGCCATCCCTTTGAGCCACATAGAGGGGGTTGCGAGAGAATGCAGCTTATCACGGCTGACAGAGTCTTACATCCATTAGAGTGAGAGAGAAAGAGGAACCTCTTTGGCACGTGGAAAGAAAAGTCTTTTGGTGTGAAGCAAAGTCAATTTGATAAATTGTCCTTGTACCATTCCCATGTGAGTGTATGTGTCGATGGAAAAAGCTCATTTTCGCAAAATTGTTTCCTTTGCGATATTCGCGCACGCGACAGTTTTAAAAGCATTTTCGCACACACACATATATATATATTATCTGACTGCAAGTTTATATTTTTCGTTATATTATTTTTTTGTGAACACTTTCAGGGGACGCGTGAATTTCCCATAAAAATTATTAACTATTTATTATTTTTGTATATTATTTTTTATTTATTTGCTGAATCAAAAAGTCAGCCAAGATTTTTTTAAAAATTAGTTTTTTTAAACATGTTGCTGAAGCCAAAAAAATCAGTCATGATTTTACTAAAATTATGTTTACTAAATTCAGATTTGAAGAGAATATTTATAGTTTTCCAACATCTGATAAAATTAGTTTAATCTACAATTGTTATATTCATATTTCTCTCAAGAATAGAAAAAAAATGCTTGAGAAATAAACTCAGACAACAATGGAATATCATCATGGTTTTTATAATGCATAGAATTCAAATTCGCATGAAAACTTCTGAAGGTTACTTTATATAGAAATGAAACAAGGGAAATTAAAAACTTGGCAAAAAAAGAAAAAAAAATATATATAAATAATTGCACTATTAGTCCTGGGAAGAAGAAAGACTGACACTTAAGTTCACCATGAAATTGTGATTACTTGGCGTATGTTCACATGCAAAGTTATTTTTTTTCTTCCTTTTTCGTTTCCCTTTCGTTCTTTATTTCTACAGCTCTAAAAATTACTTCTTTCATTCACTTTTCCCTTTTTTTCCTATTTTTTAATGTCCTATCCTTTATTTTGTTTGCCTACTTTGCTTGTCTCGTTCCTTCACTTCTCGCGCGATACTTATCCACTTTTTTGTTTTTTTTCTCTCGCTTTACTTTTCGTCTTGCCGAGACGCTTTCTTCTTCTCTTATACTTGGTACCTGGTGTGTTTAATGGTTATACGGAAAAAAAAATTTACACTTTCGTGTGCCAAAGAACTGAGAAAAATTTGTAGATATACAATTGCTGCACGTACGGAAATGACAAAAAAATTTGTTAATTATACCCACGATAAGAATTGGTCTATTATCCCACTTAATTAGTTTATTAATTAATTTTTATTTTATTATTAATTTTTTTCTATTTATTTTTCTTTATTTTTTATTACTTTATTTTTTAATTATAGTTATATCATAGGTTTTCTATTTTATAGTTGAGTTACAAAAGTTTAATAATAATTTTCGTTATTATAAATTGTAACGAAAGTTTGAAAATTGTCCAGTAAATATTTCGTTTTATTGAAGGTCGATAAACACGTTACCGACGAATCCAAAAGTCGACGTAGTACTCATTTACGACACGCGCGCTGTATGTACGGTCCCCACCAAAGTCTCGCGAATGCGTTCCACCGAAGCGATCGTCTTTAAAAGTCGCGCACCCGGCGAGAATCGTCACTTCTCGAAGCGGTCTTACCGTAACAGGACATTCCGAAGTGGTCTTACCACGGATAAGAGGTCTTACCTAAAATTAGTATTACTACAAGTCAAAATTGATGTAAAAGTGGTCTTACCATATAAAAAGAAGTGAAGAATCGTCACTTCTCGAAGTGGTCTTACCGTAACAGGACATTCCGAAGTGGTCTTACCACGAATAAGAGGTCTTACCTAAAATTAATATTACTACAAGTCAAAATGGATGTAAAAGTAGTCTTACCATATAAAAAGAAGTCAAGAATCGTCACTTCTCGAAGTGGTCTTACCACAGCTAAGAGATCTTACCTCAAAAGTAGTATTACTACAAGTCAAAATGGATATAAAGGTGGTTTTAGCTTCCAAGCAGTTTTACTGCATAAAGTGGTTTAACCACAAGTAAGATATCATCGAATCGTGGAGGCGATTAAACATAGTGTCACTACCGCACTTCTAGCGCAGGGAACAACGCGTAATGTTTTTTTTTATTCTATCTTTTTTAATTGTCGTATTTTCGTTATTTTCTATCGATTGGTTAACTTAGATTACGTCAGGTTTTTCGCTATTGTAAATATGTATTACAAGTTATGTTTACCGTTCTTTGTAAATATACGTTTTTCGAGTTTATCTGTAATTTGCATTGTTATAATTTTGTTATTTTTGAACCCATGTCCGACAAGCATCCGTATATTACAATTTGTCACTTAACAATCATTACAAAATTAAAATTGTTGATCATTTCAATCAATATAATTATTTGCTTAATTCAGATAAATTGACATAATTTTAATCGTGTTTGTGAAGAAAACTAGAGATAAATTTATTAAAATCCATCGTGAATCTGGGTTAAGTATTAAAAAAATAACAACTTCAATGAATCGTCATTTCTCGAAAATGATGCAGTAATTAAAATGATCATTAATTTATATATGAAACTACTGTATTTTTTTCTAACATTTTTTTCACAAGTTTATAAATAGAGTATTCATGTATATGAGTCAGATAAATAATTATATTAGAAAAATTACGGCTGACATACTTTCACCAAAAAAAAATTTCATATTTAATGTGTGTCATTTTTTTATAGAATATTTCAATTAGTTTTTTTTTAATTACAGTACAGTACAATTCAGTAATTTAAAAAAAATGGTTTTTCAACTTTAGAATACTTTTTTTTGTTTAATTTAACAACAAAAAAAGGTTTGTAGGGTAAAATTAATTTGAATGGAATTTTTATTTTGTCTTTTTTATTTTCACTTGTTTGGACGATGTGCGCGCGGTTGTCCCATATGTTTGAAAATTCGAATTTAGCATTGGTTTGCTGTCGTTAATTATCTGCGACGTCGAAATTTACGTTTGGGAATGCATACACGACCCTCTCCTTCTCTACCCATGTTTGTTTGATGAACTCTCGTGCTACTTCAAATTGCAGTACACGCACTGCTTCCAAATTCCATGGTCACTGGCGAAAAAGCCTTTTTCACTCCCCACAAAACATAAAATCACTTCAAAATTAATTAAACTATTTTCCACTGAGTCTATATAAATTTATACGAGCGTAGAAATTCATATATATATATATATATATATAAAACGTTTTGCAAAGTATAATTACGTGCGTTCATTTTTTTTACACTTTAATAAAAAAAATAAAATACTAAATTTTTAAATATAAAGGTGATTTAGTATTTTTTTTACAAGAATTCAATTATAAAACATAAAATTGGTATTTAGAGTTAACAAAAACAAAGAATTATGTTTTTTCATTTCAAAAAAAAGAAAAACTAAAAAACGTTTATATATTTTCTAAGAAGTCCGAAGTGGTCGCAGTCGCTAGGCGCTCATAAATTAGGTGTTATATGTCGAGTCATGGGTTTGGAGTTCGATCCCCTTAAGGTTCAAATTTTTTTTGTCAAAGGTTTGGAAATCAGTGTAAAGACCTACTAAAAAAATATACATAATGTAAATAAATAAAAATAATAATAATAATAATAATATAAATATTTATATTATTTCTTTTTGTTAGGAAAAAAAATTAATTTTTCATATCTTTTTATGATGATAACTATTATTTACATTTTATATTGTCTATATAATAGTGATTCTCGACTCTATATTTTTTGGATTTTTCTCTATTTTTTTACCCCCTCGGTTTTGCTCGAACTACTCCCCCCTGCTTTCTCTTTTTTCTCTCTTTCTCTCTAGTTTTACTGTGTATATTTGCAAGAATTTCCGTAGTGAAAGGTTTTTGTTCTTTTGTACATAAAAGTCTATGCAAATTCTTCAAAGGGATGAGGGGGGGAGGAGGTTTCGGTTCTACTTCTGCTATACAGAAAAAGAGAATATTTCTCGCCAACATATATAGTGTCGTTGAATAATTTTTTAAATCCACTAAAAATAATTACATAAATCCAATCAACTCTCGTTGTATTTCCACGCATTGAATTGCAATCGAAACAAAAAAAAAAAAGAAAGGAGGGATAAGAATTTTTTTTCTCTCTTTTTAGAGCGAAAAATTTCGTTTATTTTACCTTGAGATTTTTTATATATTTTTTATATAAATAAATAAAAAAATATAAAATACGACCTACTTTTATCAAGAATCACAATTCTTTGTGAAAAATAAAATTATTCAATAGAAATTTGGTTTTATATTCGAAATAATTTATAATCGAAAAAAAAATTACAAAATAAAAAAAATGAAATTGAAAAAAATTGAAGGGGGTAATTCATTAATAATTTTTCTTACTATTATAAATATCGATGCTTATAAAAAAAATGTTTATTCTAACGCCGCAGAGGAATAAAATGGTCAGCAAATTGTTCCTGATTCTTTTTAAAAAATTGTGTGCAATATAATTTTTAATCAATTATTTGTGTTGTGTTTAAAATTAGAAAAATGTGTTAAACTTGAAAATAATTCAGAACTAAAATATTGAGCTACGTAAAACAAATATTTATCTTTATAATAAGCGTTTTTAATAAAACTCTTCTTTATCGTTTATTGAAAAAGTTGTCAAACTCCAAAAATAGTAAATTATTTTTTTAAGCAATTTATATTTTGAGATATAATTTTTAGATATGTATTTTTATATATTTTTTATATTTTAATTTTTTTTATCTCTAATACCTATTTTATAGAATTAATTAACGTTAGAATAAACCTTTTATCAACGGCATTGATTTTTTTTTAAATATTACAAAAATTTCTTTTATTTATATAAAGGTGAACAATTAATTTTGTAATTTTACCGTGACATGTATTATAATTTTGGCACTTTGCTCTAATTTAATCTTCTTATTGAAATCCTGGTATAATGTAAAGCGACATGGAAACGATCTACGCGTTAATGAGTTAATGAGTGCTTTTAGTAGTGACATGTTACTGATAATATATATTATATATATATTTATATATATATATATATATATATATATATATCTGCTAGTAAATTGTTTTTTTTTAATGAAAATTTTTCCTGATTCAAATAAATGGAATTTTGTTTATTTATATTCATTAGTCCGAATTTTAATTTAATCGAACTTTTTCAATTTTTAAATGCCATAATTTCCAAATAACCGAATTTTCATTTGTCTGAATTTGAATTTACACGAGTTTTGAAATTCCAAAATTTCCTATTCACAGTATCTTCATTAGTCCGAATTTTTATTTGACCGAATATTCATTTGTCCGAATTTTTATTTTACCGAAATTACAAATGACCGCCAAACAATCGACTGAAAGATTTTGGCGTAAATTTCAAAAATTAACACAATGACAATTTTCTTACTAATTTCTATTTGGTTAATTTTAAAATTCGCGCCAAAATCGGACGGTAAAATAAATATCTACGCAAAATTACTATCCGGTTATTTACATTTTTAATAATAATTAATTTTTAATTCATTAACTAGCAAAATTAAACGCTCGCAAGCGCGCCAAATTGAGTATTTAATTGTTTGTTATAAAGAAATTAAAGAATTATGTTTACAGTCCTCGGATTATACGACTTTTTCCGACTTTTTTCAAAAATACGACTTTTATCGACTTCTTTTAATAAAATGCGACATTTTTTTTTACATTTGAAAAAAAATGTAAATAAAATACATTTTTTTAGTATAAAATTTATATCTTCTTCAGATCTTCTTCAATTCAATTATTTAACCAATTTTGAACTAAAATGATTCTTCACTAAATTAATTATTTTTAATAATTTTAATGAAATACATCACAAATTCAATTATATCAAAATTATTTTTCAATTAAAATTTTTATGAAATTTAACAATTGTTTATAATTTAAAAAAAATATATCACAATAAAATTGAATTATTTTTTAAAAATTTCAATTCAAAATAAACTAAAATTCAATTATTACCCGAAATTTTAATTCAAAATCAATTAAAAATCCAATAATTATCAAAAATTTTCAATTTAAAATTTAATTATTTACCAAGTTTTTAATTTAAAATGAAATAAAATTAAATTATTTTCTAAAATTTCTATTCAAAATTAATTATCCAAATTTTCAATCAAAAATGAACTTAAATTAAATTATTATCCAAAATTTCAATTAAAATTCAATTATTTTCCAAAATTTTCAATTCAAAATGAACTGAAATTCAATTATTTTCCAAATTTAAAATCAAATAAAATTTCATTATTCTTAAAAATTTGAATTCAAAATTAATTGAATTTTCAATAATTTGAATTTGCTTTTAAAAAGCATCTAAAATTTAATTATTTCTAAAATTTTCCATCGAAATTTTTTTTTTTTAAATTTAATAATTTCAATTATAACTCTAAGGAAATTCAATTATTTTTAACTATTTTAATAATATTCTTTGAAAATTCAACTATCTGAAACCACTTTTGAATTAAAAATGATTTTCAAATTATTGTATTTTGTCCGCATTTTCTAATAAATTTTTAGTGAAATCATCTAAAATTTTAATTACAAAACACTTAAAGTTTCAATTAATATCAAAAATCTCAATTTTAAATCTTTGAAAATTCAATGAAATTTAAAAAATGTTTTCCAAAAATTGTTTGATAAATTATTTTTAGTTCTGTAAAATTTAATAATTGTTTGAAAATTAACAATATTTGAAATTTAATTATTTCTAAAAATTTCAACTTTAACCCTTTGAAAAGGATTATTATTAAAAAAAAATTTTTTGTTTAAAAAACTGTAAAATATTTTTGTTAAAATAAAAAACAAATCCAATTTTTTTTTTCATATAAATCGACTAAAACGACTTTTTTGTGTCTTTAAGTTGATTCGAGGCCTGTGTTTTTATAATTAATATTTAATAGGTATTCGTTGGCCCCTGGTACCTTAAAAATTAATTTTTAAAAATTCAGCTTTGAATTTTTGAATTTGGAATTTTAAAGAAACTTATTCCAAAATTTGGAAACACAATTAGACAACTTTGGCAAAAATGAGAAAAAGAATTGTCAAAATTTAACACCTCATAAGATTACTATTCAAAAAAACACGTGAAATCAGAAAAGGCCAACTTCAAGTTAGGACAGAAGGACAGACCAAGCATTTTATTATTATATAATTTTCATTTCAGCTTTTTATATTTTCTTTTTAATTTTATAATTTTTTGCTTAATTTTTCTCTTATTAACAATGATGATTGCAATTCGTGAATTTTTGACTTAAAAAAAAAAAATCCATTTTACTCTCTTGAACATATTTTTTCTAACTGGAGTGATTATGTAATATATAGAACAATTATATCCGCACGGTGGCCTTTCAATGCTCACTGTAATTAGCGCGATGATAACTCGTCCAATGAGGATAATGAAATGAAAACAGTGATAATGGGGTGGAGGGAAGTTGGTATTGGGTATAGTCGGATAGAGGGTTATATCGCTCGCGGCTTTAAAATTACATAGAGAGAGAGAGAGAAAGAGAGAGAGAGCTCACCCTCCTCATATATAATATTCTCTGTTTCGTTCGGGTTTGGATTGATTATGTTTATCTTTCATTAGAAACACCCAACGAAACCAGAGGTTTTAAGCCTGTAAATAATAAATCGCGATTCTCTTTTCCCCAACGATGATGATGGTGCAACGGCGAACAAAGTCTTCTCATTTTTATCTTTTCCTTTTTCTTATTTCCAGTTGGGTAGTCTTTGCATCCAACGGATATTACTTGAGAAATGATGATAACGTTCTCTAAACTGATGATTTAATATCATATAACAAATATACGGGAAGAAAAGGTTTTTTTTTATTATTTTTTTATTTATATTTTATTTTACTAAAACTGATATTTTTTTTATTAATATTATTATTAATAATTATAAAATATTTTTAAATATTATTAATATTTTTTATTTCTAGTATAAACGGGCTTAAAAAATAGTATATTATGTGGCAAGCACGTAAAGTAGTACTTTTTAGGTGAGGATGTAATTTTCAGTACGAGCTGTCGTTAGTGCGACGTAGGTGAGACGAAGGCGAGCTGTAGGTGAGATGAAGACGAGCCGAAGGCGAGTCGAGTCGAGCCGAAAGCGAGCCGAGTCGAACCGAAGTCGCACAGACAGCGAGTATTGAAATCATCCGAACCTAAAAATTACTACGTGCGAGCCACATACGCTATTTTTTTCGCCATTGTTATGAAAAAGTGAAACAATTTTAAAGAAAAAAAATAATAAAAATTGATAAATAAAATAAAAGCAAAAAAAAAAATTATGCAAAAATTAACAACTGCCTAAAAAAGACTTTATAGGGCAGTTTACTGCCTAAAAAAGACTTTATACGGCAGTTTGCTGCCTAAAAAAGTCTTTTTTAGGCAGTTGGCCCAAACTGCCTTAAAAAGTGCTACTTTATCTGCCCAAAACAGGCACAAAAAAGACACTTTTTCATGTCAATGGCGAAAAAAATATATTATTTTTAAAATTATATTTAAATATTTTTTGTATTTTTTGTTATTCATTTATTTATAGTATAAACGAGCTTAGAAAAAAATTATTATTATTATTATTATTAAACATTTAAATATTATTAATATTTATTTTTAATATTTCTCTTCAAATAATTACCCTAGTAGCACAGATATTACAGGGGTTCTTTTTGAAAAAAAGTTTTTTAATATATTACTGTAATTATTTATTTATTTATTTCATTTATAACAAGTACTTAAACCGGACAAAAAAAGTAATAAATGTCACTTTGTGTTAAAAGTACTAAATTATTAAGGAAAAGAAGTTTATTATAATTATTTATATTTAGGTATATAAATTTATACAAATTATTATATATTTATATTTATAAAATTACACTGAAAAAATAATTTATTTGATTCAACTATTCGATTACTTGACTTTTATCAAATAAATATTTACTTGAACAAAATAATTTTTACTTAAATTAAATAAATTGTATTTGAATCAATAATTTCTGTATTTGAAATAAATACCATTTAATTGATTGAAATAAAAATTATTTGGTTCAAGTAAATATTTATTTGCGATAAGTAATCGATTATTTGAATCAAATAAATTTTTTTTTTTTCATTGTATAATATACTGAAATTATTTAATTATGTCTTACTTGGGTATTTATTTGAATCAAATGATTTTCATATTTTTGAATCTCTTATTTCATACCAATAATTAATTAAATAAAAATTATTCGATTGAAATAATTGTTTTTGATACAAATAAATATTTATTTCATATAACATTAACAATTATATTTTAATTAAAATTTTTCAAATTATTCTGAATTCCTTTTGAACTGATTAAAAAAATAAATGAAATAAATAAAAATTAAATTTAAAAAAATTTTATATTTTTAAAAAAATGAAATTTTTAATTAAATTGAAAATTAAAATTAAATTTTAAGATTTAAAAAGCGCATTGTGGTTCCCCCTTGGAAAGAATTCATGTACCGTGTCTTTTGCTGTCATTCGTCAGATAGCGCCACACTGATGTTATATATATGTGTGTCGTACGACGTTTGATGAATCATTCATTAATGAATGTAAACTTGAATGGAGAACAATTTTGCTTGAAGAGTTCGTTGTACTACAATTTTCATTGATTTTCTTTTCAGAATAACAATATTTTTATATATATTTAATTTTGTCACTAAATTTTGGTTTTTAATTATCAATTATTTTTTCCATAACAATAAGGAATTTCCAATATTTATTTAAAAATGTTCAATTGAAAATTTTGTACGAATTAATTTTCTTTTTTTTTATTAAAAAAAGTTATCAAAATTTAATTCATTTAAAAAGTTAAGTATAAAGTAGAAATAAATTAAAATTTTAAAAATAAAACAATACAATAAAAAATACATAAAAATAAATAAAAATAAATTAAAAATAATATAAAAATAAATAAAAAAATAAATAATAAATAAAATAATAACAAAATAGAAATCGCACACGGAAAAAATCTTCACCTGAAACAGCGATAAGTTTCACTGGAACAGCGATATATTTTACTAAAACAGGGAAAGTTTTCGCTATTATAGAGAAACGTATAGTTGTTGAAAATTTTTCCCTGCAATATTCCAAATAAAAATTTAAGTATACCCAGGTGGAAAAGTTCCCGGTAGTGACTACCGGTAGTCCGGTTACCGCTCCCGCTACCGGAATATTCATTATCGGTAGTCACTACCGGTAATTTTTCCTAGACTGCCGGAAGCCACTACCGGTAATTCTTCCGGTACTACCGGTAGTCACTATCGGTAATTCTTCCGGTACTACCGGTAATTTTTTCGTTACTACCGGTAGTCACTATCGGTAATTTTTCCGGGACTACCGGTAGTCACTACCGGTAATTTTTCAGGGAGTTACAATCAAAATTTGAAATTTGGTAATAAATTTTGATTGTAATTCCCGGAAAAATTACCGATAGTGACTACCGGTAGTACCAGAAAAATTACCGGACACCACCGGTACTCCTTACCGATAGTGATTACCATTAGTGACTACCGGTAGTCCCGGAAAAATTACTGATAGTGACTACCGATAGTAACGAAAAATTTACAGGTAGTGACTACCGGTAGTACCGGAAATATTACCGGTAGTAACTACCAGTAGTACCGGAAGAATTACCGGTAGTGACTACCGGTAGTCCCGGAAAAATTACCGATAGTGACTACCGGTAGTGACTGCCGGTAGTACCGGAAGAATTACCGGTAGTGACTACCGGTAGTGAATATTCCGGTAGCGGGAGCGGTAATGACTACCGGTAGTCACTACCGGGAACTTTTCCACCTGGGTAAATAATTCAGAGAAAAAAAAAATTTGTGTGAATCGTAATAAATTCATATTTTTCTAGATTTAAATAAATACAAATATTTTTTGTAATTTTTGTATTTATTTTTGTAATATATAAGTTGCATTTTTTTTTTTTTTTTTGCAAATAAAAGTTAGACATTTTTTTTTTTTTTTTTTTTTTTTTTTTTAAATAAAAATATTCGTCGATAAATAAAGTAGGTGTTGAAGAGCAGTTTATCTATAAAATTGGCAAAAGAGTTGAATCGTGAAATTTAAGAAGCTTTTGGGGAACGGTGGCTGAGCAAAGTGAGAGGGACAAATTAAGTTCTCAACTGAACTCAAAGATCACTTCCGCTGAGATGAACTCTCGTGGTATAGCTCCTCCTACGATTTGATTGGCAGGGATAACGTGGGTAATGGCACCCCGATTTCTCTCTCTCTCTTTCTCTCTCACTCTCTTTCATTCTCTATCCAACTATCTATCGAAAGCGCACAATGACACGGTAATCGTCGCAAACTAATTTTCATTGCGCGCCCTTCATCGTCAGTGCGACGACCCTGGGGCTTTGTTGAATGTTAAGCAGAAGACAAAAATATCTTTTTATAAGTCTCGTGTCTCTTCCAAAGACAGAAAATTACTCGGTGGGAACGAAAAAAAAAAAATGTTTTTCCCTCAGTCACCACTTTGCCACTCTGATATTTTTTTTGTCTAACCACTTTTCAGCTGTTGCAAATATTTGAGTTTAACTATCAGACAAATGAATTTTCCGAATTTCGAATTATCAAAAGTTACTATTGTTAAAAGTTCAAATGTCTGATTAACCGAATTTTCAAATGTTCGGATTACAAATCATATGAATTTCGAAAAGTTGGAATTACCAAAACATCGAATTTTTACTAATTCGAATTATCAGAAAATTGAATTTTTAAAAATTTCGAATTATCAAATGATACTATTGTTAAAAGTTCAAATATCTAATTATTCGAATTGTCAAATGTTCGGATTACAGAAAATTTGAATTTTAAAAGGTCTTTGAAATTCGGATTATTAAAAGTTCGAATTATCGGAAAATCGAATTTTCAAAAAAATAGAATTGTTGAAACTTTGAATGTCTATTTGATCGAATTTTTTGAAAAATTTTCAAATATATATGAATTTGAAAAAGTTCGAATTATCAAAAAGATCGGATATCTAAAATTTCGAATTTTCGGATTTGTTTGCACGCGAAATTCAAAATTAATATAGAATTCTTAAATTTCGCGCAGAAATAAAATCCAAAAATCCGCACAAAAAGTCGAACTTTGAATAATTCGAATTTTAAACAATTCCATCTTTTAGTAATTCGAACTTCTAACAATTCGATCTTTTAAAAATTAAATTTTCTAATAATTCGAATTCCAATTAATTATTGTTATTTCCTTTTATGTTAATTAGTACTTTGTACGATTGGGCAAAGTTGTTATTGCCCGTTTGTATCAATAAATAAATAAATAAATAAATTCACATTTCTAAAAATTCGATCTTTTAGTAATTTAAAATTTTCAAAATTCAAACTTTTTGTAATTCGAACTTTTAATAATTAAATGTTCTAAAAATTTGATCATTTGGTAATTTGAAATTTTTGAAATTGAAACTTTTTGTAATGTGAACATTTGAAAAATCGATCAATCAGATCAATCATGAGAAAAATTCGAACTTTTAACAATTTAATTATTTTGTTATTCGAACTTTTAATAATTCAAATTTCGAAAAATTCGACCTTTTTGTAATTGAAACAATTTTTTACATTTTATTTTTCGTTTCCTATTTAGAATTATTTTAAAATTTTCATTTTCGGTAATTTTTTTTTAATTACAAAATAAATTATTCCCAAATTGATATTTTCGCAAAAAAAATTCTGTGTACAAAATTTTCCCCTATTACACTGAAACCCGTCTAACCGAGACAGAGTCTCAATTATTAAATTTGTAGTGTATTGAAAAAAAAAAATAAATGAAACTTTTATTTCGTTTTACATTTTAGCTAAAAAAAATTTTTTTTAAATTATCGAGAATTTCATATTCATATATATGTACATATATATACATATATGAAGTGTATTATAGAAAAAGTCAACGAGAAACGATTTGAAACATTTCTTTTGAATATTTTTGCTATCTTTTCACCCCTCATCCTTTTTCCTAGACACTATACATAGATATCTGAGCTATGCAGGAGGTTTGGTGTCACATTTCCAAACTCGATCGAGTTACCCCACCCGACCTCTTCTTTGACACTTGGATAATCTTCTATGAACAAATCGATTCTCTTACACAGAAAAAAAAGTCTCGAATGAATATTACTTTTTCTATATAACTATATTGCACTCTCGAATAACTCGTAAATTTTATTTCGAAAACCGAATTTCATTTTTTTTTGGGAAATGCGGGTTTAAAAATAGCCCTCTTTTCTGCTGAATACATATAATATTAGGGAAAAAATATTAACTATAATTATGTGTTTTTTTAAAATGACACTTTTATTTTATTTCTCTTCCTTTGAATTATTATTTTAGTTATTTTTATTTTAGTCCTCATCATTATTTTAGTTTTTTTTATTATTTAAGTTTTTTTACTCTGTTATTCTTGATATTTTTTTTTTATTATTATTATTATGATAAATTTTTTTTTATTTCAAATTTATCATTATTTTAGTGTTATTCTTCTTATTATTGTTATTTTTAGAAAGAAATAATTTCGCAATAAAAATGCAAAAAAAAAAAATCAATTGACAATATCCATAAAATTTTGTGCGAGTTAAATAAATAATACATTAGAATTATTTATTTTGACGGTTTTATATACGCGCGCAATGTCTGGTATAATCCTCCTATTTTTTTTTTCCAGGTCGTTTTAACCGTTTTGACTATTTAGCAACACCTGCTGACCATTTCGTTAGTTTTCTCGCACCCTCGTTATACATTTTTTACATCGCCCCCCCCCCTCCCCCTCCGCCCATTAACGTGTGAATTTAAAAATGACCAGATAGAAAACAATTCTAAATGAATAAACGCGCGAAAACAAGAATAAAAACAGTCCTCACACGCTTTTGTGTATTTAACAGCTGCCATTTTAATATTATGATTTTCTCTTTTTTTCATTTTTCGTTTCTTTCAAATTTTTTTTATTTTTTTTTTATTTTAGTTTTTTTTTTATGTCAACTTTATTATATTTTGGTTTTTTTTTTTGTAACATAAAAAAACAAAATATTTTGTTTTTGCTTTTATTATTTTATTATATATTCACAATAGGGTTGCTACGAGAATAAATTTTTCAATTTCTCTGACATTTTTCTGGCATTAAAAAAATGTTCCTGACAAATTTTTTTTATTAATTTTAATTAATTATATAAATGAAATTTTTTTTATAAATGATTGAAACATTAATAATTTAAAATTAGGGTAAATTAAATTTTGGATAAATTGAAACTTAAGTAAATTAAAAGATAGGAAAACTGAATTTTGAATAAATTGATACTTATATGTCAATTAAAAGTTAGGAAAACTGAATTTTGAATAAATTGATACTTATGTCGATTAAAATTTGGATAAATTGAATTTCGGATAATTTTAAATTTTAATCAATTAAAATTTGGATATTTCTAAAATTTTAAATTCGAAAAATTTAAATTCAGATAATTTGAAACTGAAATCAATTAAAATTTGGATAAATTGAAATTAGGATGAATTGAAACTTAAATTAGTTAAAATTTGGATAAATTGAAATTCGGATAATTTAAAACTAAAATCAATTAAAATTTGTATTTTCAAAATTGAAATTCGAACAAATTGAAATTAGGATAATTTGAAACTCAATCCAATTAAAATTTGGATAATTTAAATCAATTAAAATTTATATATTTTTAAAAATTAAAATTCGAACAATTGAAATTAAGATAATTTAAAACTTAAACTTATTAAAATTTTGATATATTGAAATTTGGATAATTTTAAATTTAAATCAATTAAAACTTGGATAAATTGAAGTTCGGATAATTTTAAATTTAAATTAATTAAAACTTGGATAAATTGAAGTTCGGATAATTTTAAATTTAAATTAATTAAAATTTGAATATTTCTTAAATTTTAAATTCAGATAATTTGAAACTGAAATCAATTAAAATTTGGATAAATTGAAATTAGAATGATTTGAAACTTAAATTAGTTAAAATTTGGATAAATTGAAATTCGGATAATTTAAAACTAAAATCAATTAAAATTTGTATTTTCAAAATTAAAATTCTTCAATTAGGATAATTTGAAACTCAAATCAATTAAAATTTGGATAATTTAAATCAATTAAAATTTATATATTTTTAAAAATTAAAATTCGAACAATTGAAATTCAGATAATTTGAAACTTAAATTTATTAAAATTTTGATATATTGAATTTTGGATAATTTGAAACTAAAATCAATTAAAATTGATATTCGGAGAACTTGAAACTTAAATCAATAAAAATTTGAATAAATTGAAATTCGGAAAATTTGAAACCTAAATTAATTAAAATTTGGATAAATTGAATTTCGGATAATTTGAAACTAAAATCAATTAAAATTGATATTCGGAGAACTTGAAACTTAAATCAACTTTTCTGGCTTTTATATCTAATCTAAAATATTTTTCTTGTCTTTCTTTTTTGTAATAAAAATTCATTTCCCCATTGTAATTATAAATAATGAAAATTGAGAAAGTTAATCAATCTCCCCCTTCCCCCTCTCGATCTCTCTTTTTTTTACCCTTTATACATTTCTTACTACTACTGTGATCATATTCCGGAACTTGTGCAGACTTTTTCTTTAAATCAATTTCCGAACTGAAAATTTCATAGTCAGCGTTAAATCGGATTCTGTCAAATATAAAAAGGAATTTATGTAGAAGTCGAAACCCGCATAAGGTCCTTATGGTTGAACCTTCAAACAGTTTGGGAGTCTGGAAGTTTCGTTTCACACGCCAAAAGTTTGACAGGATTGTGAGAAAAAGTTTACGCCCACACTTTAAGGAAGGGATCTATCCTGCATATATAGAGCCACGTGTCTTGAAATCGTCCTCAAGTTGTTACTTTTTTTTATATATATAAATACAATATATATATATATATATATATATATACAATATCAGGGGATCTTATACCATCCCTCGCACTTTTTAAAGACTGACAAGAACTCTCTAAAGATAAAAGTCATGTTTTCATATTTCTTGACATTTAAGTCTCTTTTATACACCTATTGTCGTAAATATATATGAATATTATTTATTTAAAAGATTTTGCACGAATTCATCAAATTGTTTTCATAATGTAAAAGTGACAGGTTTTTTTTACGTCGACATAATTTATCTCGAGTTTTATTTTTATGATTATTATTATTATTATATTATTATTATTCAATAAATTGTAAGCCTCGGATTGAACGATTTTTTTTTACTTTTTCAACTTATTACACAAAACAAAATTAAATAATTAATTTATTAATAAAAATCAAAAATACCTATGACTTTTTTCAATGCAAACTATAGCTTTTCCAAAATTTAATTTTTTTGAAAATTTGAATCTAAAAAGTCTTTTTTAAATTAATTATTTTTAATAATTTTAACACATTTCTTCAAAAATGCAATGATTTAAAACATTTTTCAATTTTGAAAATATAGCCTAAAATTTTTTTTTTTTAAATCAATTCAAACTGACAAAATTTTTTAATTTAAAATCTCTTGAAATTTGATTAATTCTAAAAATCTCGACTGTAGTTTTTCTGAAATTCAATTATTATTTTTAAATTTTTTAGTTAAAATTCTTCGCTAAGTTAATTATTTTTAATAATGTTAAACAATTTGTTTTAATTCAAATATTTTTTTATCAAGTTCTTCAAAAATTCAATTGCAAATTATATTTTTAGGTAAGAATTATAATTATAATTTTATAATATATATTATATAAATTATATATTTTACAATTATACAAAATTAATTAAAAATAATAATTATTAAAATAAAAATTAATTACTATTTTCTAAAACTTACTATATATTTGAATTAAAGTCATAATTGTTTAAAAAATTCTTCAATTGAAATTATAATAATAATTATGTTTAATTTTAACAATTCACAAAAGAAATTAATAAATATGTTAAAATAATTTTCTGATAATCATAATAATATAATACAAATCTACCACATAGAGAGAAAGAGTAAAAAATGTAAAATAAAGAAATTATACAACTAAATTTTTTTTTTTTTTGCACTACATTCTCCTCTTTGCATGTCCACGATTTCGCTTAATTCGTAATATATTCCTGACAAAAATTTATTCTGATTTCGAGGAAAAAATTGAAGTGCGCATATTATTCACAAGCCGGAAATAGAATCATTTTCATGTGCGACCCACATTTTGCTCTCTCTCTCTCTCTCTCCTCTCCTCCAATGCAGACAACAATTTTCTCACTTCGCAAATAGAAAATAAAAAAAAAATAATAATATAATCATGTCGTTCGTAAAATATTTTTTCGTGGTTTCGAAAAAAAATAGAATTTTCAATTTAAAAAGTAAATTTAAACTGATTGCAATAAATTTTCAAACTCGTGAATAATTTAGTAATTAAAAACAAGAATGTATAATTAAATTCAATATTTACAGGATTTAATTGTTTTTTATTTATTTTTTTTTTTGAATTCTTTTAATTACAACGAATGAAATAAAAAAAAATCATTTCAAAGCGTTTGATAAATATTCTGTTAATAGGAATCGTTTTGAAGTTTAATTTATGACAAAACAAACGATCCATCAACTGGATTCTTTGTTCGGTCCATGAAGAGTGCAATTTTCACGAAAAGAGAGCAATTCATTTTAAAATAAGCTCTCTCCCGCTGCAAAATTTATTATATATATATTTTGTGGCTCGCGCAGTTTACGTTAACTGTTAATATGTGTGTGTGATGCATTTTAAGTGTTAAATGCATATACCGATTAAAGGGCTATTAATATATATTCTGAGAGAAATTTTGTTTATATGTTTCGCAATGATGTGCGAGAAAATTACACACTCAAGAGAGAAGAGTTAGATATATAAAAATAAAGAAAATAAAATTTTTCAAACTATCTTCAACGCAATTCAGTTTGGAGGTATTATCTCTATATATACTGTCAGTGAAATTTATGCCCACGTACTGAGAGAGAGAGAGAGAGAGAGAGAGAGAGAGAGAGAGAGAAAATCTCAACCCTCTGACATTTGACGTTCAACCCTTCGAAACTTAATCCACTCGTATAACTTCTCGTTCTTTTCTCATTCTCCTCTTCCAACACAGTATCTTTCGCATTCAGAAAAGCTCCACTCCAAAACAGATCTCATTTCTATTATGTCTCATTTAAATTTCAAATATCTGGCTTTACGAAAAACTTGTCTTCCCGCCCTTCTCTATATGTTATGGGCATAAAATAGAAATGAAGAATTTTGGAAAATTTTATTTTGTTGCTGGAAAAAAGAAATTTTTTCGCTTATATGAGGTTACGCCAATCCCTATGATTTTCCACTTTAAACGTTATTTTTTTAAAGGCTTGCAAATATTAAAATTATTAAAAAATTTTACCTAAATTTTGAGGTTTTGTTCATTTCTTGGTTAAGGGAATTTAAGGTTATGTTTGTCGAACATATTTTTGACATATGACCTTGAATTTTGGGGTTATTTTTGAACTAAGGCCTTGAATCCTGGAAACCTATGTCTTTGAATTTTGAAGTTATGTATGATCTATGACCTTGAATCCTTTAGACCTTTACATCTTTTTAGGTCAAATTTTAGCGGGAAATCCCCCCTAACGAAGAAACGAATATAACCTCAAACTTAGCTAAAATTTTGTCGGGAAATACCTCCTACCCACAAACAAACGAACATAACCTCAAAATTTATATGAATTTTAATCGCGAATATAGCCGCAAGTCCCCAAGCTTGCCACTGGGTTCGAGGCTATTTCCGACAGACATAACCTCAAATACCCCTAACTTAGAAACGAACATAACCTCAAAAATTACCTAATATAACATAACCTTGTCAAAAACATAGATTTTGAGGCTATGTTCGGCAGACATAACCTCAAATACCCCTAACCAAGAAACGAACATAACCTCAAAAATTATCTTACCTAACCTAACCTAACCTAACCTAACCTAACCTAACCTAACCTAACCTAACCTAACCTAACCGTTTCGGATGTCATAACCTAGTTGCCACTATATTTTTTGTTTTTGTATTTATTAAATAAAAAATAACATATATTTTTTTTCTGTTTCAGGTGAGTGACAATATATAATATTACAAACGCTGTTCTTTCTTGTGAGTATAAAAAAAAAAATTTTCTATTCATTATTGAATTGAAAAATTATTATTAGTATTCATTAATTATTACTGAAAGCCCGATTCTACATTGAAAAAAATTTAGCTGAGATCTTCAACTACTGTTGGATAGTTGACTAAAAAGTAGTTAAAGTAACTACTTTTCTAATTAGTTTAATTTTGCGTGTGTAATTAATTCAACTACTTTGTATGGAGTTAATAATTAGCAGTTCAATTTACTAAAAAATGTAGTTGAATCAACTATACTAAAAATGAAACAACTATAAAATTTCGTTCTGCCAACTTCATTCTTAGTTATTTTAACTACTTTTTTATAGTTAATACAATTTTTTAAATTCAATTGAGGACCTATTGTACTAGGCAGAGTAGTTAAAAAGTAGTCAAATCTACTAGTTTTTTTTCAGTGTAATAAGTAGAAGAAAAAAAACAATTTAATTACAAGTCGAGCTTTAAAAAATATATGGGTGATTCTACAAACGAAGGACGAAAACGAAGAAAATATGGACACAACATTTTTTTCTCATTTAAAGTTTGAAAAGTACTTCAACTTCAAGTTAATGACACTAAAAAAGATATCTGAAAGTGGCCAGAAAAAATATTAAAAATTACAAAAGTTATGGTTGTTTATAAACAATTTATCCAGGAAATTAACCCTTTCGTGCCTCCGGTACATATATGTACCACTTACAAAATTTGATATAACTCTTACAAATTTAACCCAATCAGTAATTCCAATGGATAGTTTTATTGACAATCGTTATTACTATATGTTAAAAAATAGAAAACAGTATAATACAGTTATAATTATTTTAAACAATAGGTACAACATTGATAAAAAATTAACAAAAGTTATATATCAATAATGTTAAGTCATTCATTTAGGCTTCATCCGTTTTTAACAACACATTGACTCTTAATATTTTCGAGGTCGCTGATTACGAAACTGGAGTCAGATTTTCAAAATGCAAAATGGCGGATCCAATATGGCGGTCGAATATCCAAAATTTTATCTGTTCTCTTCAAATTCGTCACTCGGGGGTTTTTGGGGTCGCTGATTAGGAATCTGAAGTCAGATTTTCAAAATTCAAAATGGCGGATCCAATATGGAGGAATAAATTTCAAAATTTCACCGATTTCCCTTAAAACTCATCACTCGGGGGTTATTAAAATTATTATTTTATTAAACTAATTATATTGAAATTATTAATTTTATTTTAATCACCATCTGAAAATTATATTTAATTAATTTCTTTTATATTAATTAAACAATTTTTTGTATTTTGTTATATGTAAAGCTTACATCGAATTTGAAAATTCGCGAGACTCACATGATAATGAAATTCATCCACCTTGTTAAAATAGGGTTCTTGGCGAAGGTTTACTGTAAAAAAAACCTAACGCGCCTTATTCGGAACCTCTTAGGTGGTGTGGAAGACCGTCACCGCTGCAAACAATTGATTTGAAAGTGAGAAAAATTTAAAAATTTCTAAAAATTTTTTGAACAAACTCGATCCGTCATTTAGAATTTTGAAAATCTGACTGCAGATTCGTAATCAGCGACCCCAAAAACCCCCGAGTGATAAGTTTTAAGTGAAACCGGTGAAATTTTGAAAATTAGTCCGCCATATTAGATCGGCCATTTTGAATTTTGAAAATCTGACTTTAGATTCGTAATCAGCGACCCCAAAAACCCCCGAGTGATAAGTTTGAATGGAAACCGGTAAAATTTTGAAAATTAGTCCGCCATATTGGATCCGCCATTTTGATTTTTGAAAATCTGGCTTCAGATTCGTAATCAGCGACCCCAAAAACCCCCGAGTGATAAGTTTGAAGGGAAACCGGTGAAATTTTGAAAATTAGTCCGCCATATTGGATCCGCCATTTTGAATTTTGAAAATCTGACTTCAGATTTGTAATCAGCGACCCAAAAAACCCCCGAGTGACGAGTTTCAACAAAATCTATAAGCTAGGTTGCCCGGGGGCACGAAAGGGTTAAGATCGTGTATAGAAAATTCACATTAACACAAAAAATAGTGGATGGATTTTTACAAAATTTATTACTCGGGGGTTTTCGGGGACGCTGATTACGAATCCGAGGACAGTTTTTCAAAATTCAAAATGGCGGATTCAATATGGCGGACAACTTTTGAAAAAACTTAATATATTCGTCTGAAAATAGTTACTTTAGGGTTCTTGAGGTCGCTGATTACGAATCCGATGTCAGTTTTTCAAAATTCAAAATGACTGATCCAATATGGCGGACTTTTTTTTAAATCGTTTGGATTTGCTTGAAACTTTCTACTTGGAGGTTTTTGGGGTCGCTGAAAATGAATCTGATGTCAGTTTTTTAAAATTCAAAATGGCGGATCCAATATGGCGGACAACTTTTGTAAAAACTTAATATATTCGTCTGAAAATAGTTACTTTAGGGTTCTTGGGGTCGCTGATTACGAATCCGATGTCAGTTTTTCAAAATTTAAAATAGCGGATGCAACATGACGGACAAATATTTCAAATCACTGGAAAACTACTTACTTGGTAACTTTTCAGGGTCGCTGGTAACGATTCCGACGTCAGTTTTTCATATTTAAAATGTGCAGATCTTCTGTATTAATCAAGTTTTTAAAAAATTTTCGATTTAGATTTACAATTTTCATCAAAAATAAAATTATTTTTTCAAAATTAATATACAAAATAAGCTTGACCGCTCATAATTTCCTCGTTTGTAGAATCACCCATATATTCTCACACTAATTGTAAAATAAAAATTATCAATTATAAAACAATTAAAATATATAACACACTAAGAATATTGCACTGAGAAAAATTATTTGGTTCATATACAAATTATTTGAAAAATATTTACTTGCATCAAATATTTTTTATTTGCATCTAAAAAATATATATTTGATTCTAATCTTTAATTATTTATTTGTTATTATTTGTTTAATTATCAGTATTTAACACCGAGAGAAAAGATATATTTGTCTCAATACCAACTAGACGTTTTATTTGTTTGAAATAAATTTTACTTGGTTTAAATAAAATTTTATTTGGCTCAAATATATGTTTTATTTATGTCAAATAAAATTTTTATTTAAAACAAATAAAAGGTCTAGTTTGTGCTGAAACAAATATACGTTTATTTAACTCAAATAAAATATATTTGGTTTAAATGTAATTTTTCTCTGGGTGAACTTAAATATTCGGTGATATCAATATATAAAATATGAATTTGAATGAAGAATGGCGTTTATTTGAATTAAATAAATTTTTATTTAAAGCAAATTTGAATCTAACAAACCTTTTTTATACAAATAATTTTGTCTTTGAGCTGAGTAAAGTATTATTTGACTCACAACCAGAGAAATATTTTATTTGAACCAAATATAATTATATTTGAGTTAAATAAATGTATATATTTGTCTCACAGCCTACACTGAAAAAAAATTCTAGTTAGAATAACCAGAATTCTAGTTAGAATAACCAGAATTCTGGTTAGGGTATATTTAACATTTTGATTCTGGTTAGGTTAACCAGAATTCTGGTTATTTTAACGAGAATTCTAGTTAATTCAACTAGAATTCTGGTTAACATAACTAGAAAGTAATGTTAAATATATAGCCTAACCAGAATTTTTTTTCAGTGTACTAGCCTATTTGGCGAAAATAAATTTTTTTATTTAAATCAAATATATATTTATTAGGCTATGAGACAAATATATCATTTCTTTATGGGTGCAATTAAATAGATTTTAGTTTTAATTAACCCAATTACCCATATTCAATAATCAAATACTTGGTTATATTTATTTAAATAAAAACGAATGAAATAATTTTCATAATTAATTTAGAGCATTATTTATTTGCTCTAATTGCTATATTTATTTGTTTAATTAATTAATTAAATTTTAATTTGGTGTAAATAAAAATCTTATATGTCTCAAAAATTTTTATTTAAATCAAATAAAAATTTATTTGCAACAAATAAATAATTGTTTGAAACAAATATATATATATATATATCTGTATTTACTTAAAAATTATTTGATGCAAATAATTTTTTTCAATTTTATATTAGTGTCAAAAATTTTTTTAATTAGAAAACGATTAAAAATATTAAATAATAATATTAGTTATAAAAATTTAAAGTAGTCAAATATTTATTTTTTTTTTATTAAGAAAAAAGCATTTGGCTTTGTTACCTGGGCGCCCTTATAATTTTCATTTGAAAAGTTTTCAAGTGTAAGCAAAGTGTTTCCCTTTTAAAGTTTTAACTGATCCTTAATCCGGAAGTACATTAAAAAGACTAAATTATCTTGCTATTGAATTTACGAGGAAAAGGTGTGCACGAAATAGGGCAAGTTAGGGGTATATATAGAGAGAGAGGCAGGCGAATGTTTGAACGAAATGGTGTGTTCGGTTTAAAGGACCATTAGACCCAGTGTGGCTGGGTGCAATATGCTTGTAGGTACGTGACTTCTATAGCTGCAGGTCATAAGAAACAGACGGTGTGTATTAAAAAACTAGCCAACCGCCGGTTGGCTATATAATATATATATATATATATATATATATATATAAACTTTGCTCGCAAGAAAAAAGTATCAAGCTCCGCACATACTTAGATCCCTTCTCGATACACCTGAGTATTATCGTTTGACTGATGGTGACACTTTTATAATATGGCTATACACATACATATATTTATTTATGAATATATATTCTTTCACGATAAAACAGTTTTTGGTCTAAATTTTATGAATTCCACAAGTTTTTATCTCACTTTTTAGAAAAAGTTAAAGAAATTTTATATTCATCGAAATTTATTTATTTATATACAAAAGTTAGCAAAAAATTCAAAAGGGCAAAGAAATTTTTACTAACACACTCGAGAGAAATCGTTTATTTGAGAAAAAGAAAATTTATTTGGATCAAATAAAAATAATATCTGTTCCAGAGCCTACTAATTTTTTTTTACCAGTTTTGAATAAAAAAAATGTATTTAGCATAAATAAAATTTTTATTTAGCGTAAATAAATTTTTTTTATTTAAACAAAATAAAACTTATTAGAAACAAATGAAATTTATTGAAAAAATAAATATTTATTAGAAACAAATAAATATTTATTTGCCTCTGTCGAAAATATATCTTCTTTTTGAAAATAATTCAAAAAATATACCCTACAAATTATTTCAAAGTAATTGTTTATTTGTTTCAAACAAAAAGAAAAATGTTTGGCACAAGAAAACTATTTGTTTCAAATAAAAAGTTTATTTGGCTCAAATAACTATTTATTTGTTTAAAATACAAAAAGTTTTTGCCAGAAATAACTATTTTTTGTACCAAATTTATTTATTTGATTCAACTAAAAACAATTGTTTGGTAGAAAAAAATTATTTACTTGTTTCAAATAAAAAAAAAATTGTTTGGCAATTGGCATGAAAAAATTATTTGCTTATTATAAAATGTTTGACTCAAATAACTATTTATTTGTTTTAAATAAAAAATAGTTTGCCACAGATAGCTATTTTTTTTATTTGTAGCAAATTTATTTATTTATTTGTTTCAAATAAAAAGTTTGTTTGGATCAAATAACTATTTATTTTGCCTCAACTAAATGAATCGTTTGGGACGAAAAAACAATTTATTTGTTTCAAATAGAAAAAATTGTTTAATACGAAAAAACTATTTTTAATTAACTATTAATTATTTTATTAACTATTTTTAACTACGAGAAAACTATTTATTTGTTTCAAATAAAAAATAAATATATTTGGTGCAAGAAAACTATTTATTTGTTTCAAATTAAAAAAAATTGTAAAAAAAAAATTATACTTGTTTAAAAAAAATGGTTTGGTACGAGCTGTTTTTTTTATTAAAAATGTTATTTTGACGCAAATAAATTTTTATTTGTAATCAAAAATAAATATAATTTAAAATTTTTTTTAAAAATATTCGTCACTTTTAAGCACTGTTACGATTGGTAAAAATAATGCTGAAACGCTTTCAATTAACATTGAGAGTGAAGAATTGTTTTTTAAGATTGGGTCATGGACCACATAGGAATAAGACTATGTATATATATATATAAATCAGACACGAGCATTTTCTGTTCACTAACTCACACATATATTCTTACAATGGTGTGATGGAATGATTGGCCATTTGATCAGATCTGATTAAGTCTGTCTTTGGCATGATCACACCAAATTATAACTGTGATCTCATATCTACTTCCGTCATTTTGTTTTAAAAATATATATAAGTAAACTATTTTTTTTAATCCTTTCCTTGTTATACCAAAAATGATCATTTTTTACTAAAATAAAATAAAAAACGCCTGGGGTCCATTGGACCCACAGTGACAAATAATAATTAATAAAATAAATTAAAATTTATTAATTATATTATATATAATAAATAAAATTTAAAAAAAAATAAAATAAATTAATAAGACAGAAAACACATTTAATTACTAAATATTTATAACAATTAGTGATCTTTAGAATACACCCAGAGAATTTTTTTTTATTTGAACCAAATATAATAGGGGGGGAGTCAGCATGGTTGGGCCATCCCTGTGTTTATGGCTCTAGCACACTGGCGTCCTCTATTTTATTATGCAAATACTTGTTAGTGATGGCAACTAACTTTTCACGTCAGTTACAGTAAAATGCAAATGCAATAAACATTTAATTTTTCATGAAAACCAAAATAAGTGCTAAAATGACAACCCAAAACTTTTTCACAGTGACAGAAAAGTCGACTAAATAACAGAAGGAATGAGCAAACAACAAAATAAAATGACAGAAATTGTTCATTACAATATAATTTAAAAGTTTCAAGCATTATTTAGCGTTATTGTTATTCAATTTTTTATATAAAAAAAGAGTCAAAGATGTCATTTCCATTAAAAAAAATTGGTTTTAATAATTTTTTGTACTAATTTTTAACTTTTTAGACCAATTTCGCGAATAATCGGATTTTGGTTCAGGGGGCTAATTTTATTTTAATTTCAGATTTTATTTTATCATTTTCAGCTCAATTTCAGTATTTTTCTGACATTTGCGGGTCTTTTTTGGTCAATTTCCTTCATTTCATATTGATTTACTACAGTGGCCCAACCTACACGACAAAAATTTTTTTTTTTTTTAAATGCCTGTAACTTTTACACTTTTGACCCAGTCATTTTCTGATGTTCAAAAGAAACATTCCACTTTAGTGTATCTTTCCAACCATATACACGAGATAATTTAAAATTTAACCTAAAACTGAAGTTATGGGCACAAGTCAAAAACTGGCCCAACCATGCTGACTCTCCCCTATATTTGAGTTAAATAAACGTATATTTGTCTCACAGCCAACTAGCCTATTTATTTGGCGTAAATAACATTTTTTATTTAAATCAAATAAAAATTTATTTAAATGAAATAAATATTTATTTGAATCAAATAAAAATTTATTTAAATGAAATAAATATTTATTTGAATCAAATAAAAATTTATTTAAATGAAATAAATATTTATTTGGCTGTGAGACAAATATATATAATTTTTCTGGATGTATAATATTTGGAAAAATGATGAATAAGAAAATAAAAATATTTGCAAAAAAAAAGAATGAAAAATGTCTGTCATCGAGATAAAGAGTTTTTAAAAAAAGCAATTAGAACATTAGATTTATTGGATTGTGATATTAGAACTGATTCAAAAAAAAAAAAAGAAAAGAAGATTCGTTACTTAAAGTGACGTTATTACTCTTTCTTTAGAAACTTTACGACTGACATAAACTACTTTGTGAAGAAAAATTACATTCTTATCTGCGAAATGAGGGACTATAAACAATCCAATGGATCGCTGCGTGATGGAAGTTTGCGCTCGTAACTTGTTATCCTTTCCTATCGTCGCACAGTACATAGTGTGTGTGATATAGTCGGTCAAATGTTCATGAAATAAAAGCGTACGCAACATCCTCAATTCTAGATAAAAGCTGAAAACTTATAAAAGGTGTATATATACCTATATATACAAAAGCCGCTTAACTCACTATACATTATATTGCCATAAAATCACAAAATCTTACGATTTGCTTTATCATCATTTTTACACTTACTTACACATTTATGCAGAATTATTGCCTTGACAGTTTTTTTTTTCATCATCCAATTTCCGGAAAATTATCATTAATATTTTATCTTTAACGCTTATGAAAAAATTCAATAATATCAATATTCTGTCCTTTTTATGATTTGAATTTAATTCTATAAGTTATTTTTTAAATGTAATTTTAATATCTTTAAATTTCATTTTTTTTAATTTAATTTAATTTCACCAACAGAAAATATATATTTTTCCCAGAATCAAATAAATTTTATTTGAGCTAAATAAATTTTTTTATTTAAAACAAATAAAAAGTTATTTGGCTCTGAGACAAATATATAATATATAATATATTTAATATATGTAATATATTTTCTTAAATATAAGAAATATAAAATTATAAAAAATAAAAATATAAAAATTCGGATTATTTTAATCGTTTATGGCATTAATTTAATCTGCAATGATTTTTAATATCTTATAATTTACTGAGAAAAAAAAATTGCAAAATATATTTAAAAAAAAAGACTATTGAAATTAATTAAAGAAAAGTAATTTGTTTACATGTAGACGCAATCAACGAACAATTTAATAATTACTTTGACAATTTAATAACTGTTTAGAGAATTTTCTAATTGCTTTCAGAATTTCATTATTGCTTTTGGAATTTCATAATTGCTTTTAGAATTTGCATATATTGCTTTCAAAACTATTAAATATACATAATGGCAAAATTTTTGGAAAAAATTAAAAAAAAAAACTATTCATTTACCTTTGCTTATTTGCTGTTTTAGAAAAATGTAAATAATAAAAAAATTTTGAATTATTTAAAAAATTTTCTTCTATTAATTAAAATTTCATTTTATTCTATTAAAAAGAAATCAATTTTTTTGAAATTTAATTTCAATTTTTATTTTTTTAATTTCTTTCTTTTATTCTCCTTTTTTTCATTTTGAAAATTGTGATAAACACAAGAAAATTTAAATTAAATAACATCAACAATAAAAAATAAAAGAAAATTCTCCCCCAAGTAGGAAAACAGTTAAAACTTAAGTGACATTGTTTTTTAAATGCAAAAACATTTGTTTCCTTTGAATGTTCTCTTGGCTTGAGACGTGAAAAAGGTGAATGCAAAATTTTCCCTTGTACTTTATAGTCTCGAAAAAGCGACAAGCAACAACGTTGGCCGTTGAAACGTCAACAGCTGCAATCCAGACCCCCGAGTCGACTTCATTTGCTCCTCTTTACATTCTTCAGAGAAATAGTTTGGTCTCGCCGAACTCAGCGCCACAAGAGAAACAAGAATATCTCTTTTTCTCCGCTATGGGTTACGAGACACAGACCAAAATGAACAAACTCCCACTCCCCCCATTCTAATCCCATGAAGAATATATATATATATATATAACTCAAGATGAATCTTGTTCTTTTTTTTTACCATTCATAAAAAAAATTGAAATGAATATAGAAAAAAATCAGGAAAAAAGCAGACGCAAAGCGCCTACATCTAGGGTTTCGTGGCTTTTTAAATGCAGATCAAAAGTTATTTGAATATAATAAATAATTTATAATTACATTATTTGTGAATTGCTATGGTTGCTATGGAAACGGTTGCTACCGAAATCAACTGTTGCCATAGTAACTATTGACACAGTAACTGTTGCCATAGTAAGTAATTGTTTCCATAGTAACTGTTTCCATAGTAACTGTTGCCATAGTAACTGTTGCCATAGTAACTTTTGCTTTCGGCCCTGGACCACAAAACCCTAAAAAAGGAACAATTAGGAAAAGAATAAGACCTTTTTTTCTCGTCGATAAAGTTTAATAAAATTCGTTGTAATACTTTAATTATAATTTTTTTTTTGTCGAGGTAAGTATGTGCATATATTATATTACATCAATTATTATAAATATAAAAGTATCGATTTTTGGAAGGACACTTCGAATAAAAAAAAATTCAGTCATCACATAACACACATACATCAATTATGATTGCCGAATTCGAAGAATGCTTTCTTTCTTTTTTTTTGAACCCATATAATAAAAATGCGCAGGAAATATTTCATTTTTTCTTAAAAAATAAAATTTATATTCAGAAGAAGCAATAATCTTTTCTTGAAGAAAAGAAATTATGTTTTTCCTTTTTTTTTCATCATACTTTTCTTAAAAATATGTTTTTTTTCAGGCAATATTTTTCTTCATAAAAATCTATTTAAAAATTTATTTTTCTAGATATTTTTCTAGGCAATATTTTCAAAAATTTTCTTACAAAAATCAATTATGAATTAAATATATATACACCTTAAAAATTACTCTTCAAATATTTATTCTTAAAAATATTTCCTCAACAAGAAATGAGTTCAGAGTCTTTTTTGCATAATTCTTCGGGTTTTTTTTTGTTTGTTTTCATAATATCACAAATCACACATTCAGACACAAATAAATTTTCCCATCGCTGTTTTCATTCATCAATGTCTTTTCTTATAGTACACGGAAAAAAATTTCCGGAAAATGCTGCGATATCTACTGAAGTTTATAGTTTATATAAACCAGATAAATTGGTGACAATTTTTTTATCACAGCAGCATATGAAAATTTACAGATTTAGACCTGTAGAAACTACATTTCTGGAAATTTTTTAACGTGTACAATAGTGTGGCACTTGAATTAAAAAAAAAATAGTCTTAACCTCCCTTTACGAGAAGGAGATGGGATATAAAATCGATTACGAAAGTCAAATCACATATCACAGACAAGCTGCGGATCGCTGTCACGTCCTTTTTTTTAAAGAGAGAGTGTCACGTTACGTTCTTGTTTGATTCGCTGCACTTAGGGGCTGATCCGGTTTTGTGGGTAGGGGTCGATTTGCCATTTTACTCATTGAACATTGATTATTGTCCGATAATTCCGAATAAAGATGTGCCGTTGCATCGGATGGCTCAGCATATTCACAGAGCAATGAATTTGGCCTTTTGCCACTAATTTTTGACCCTCCAAGTATACTTTCGCCGAGGGATTTAAAAAAATTTGATCTTATTCGTGAATTATCAATTCTGCAATCTTTTGCATTATCATCGTCTTCTTTGGTATTTGAGAACCTGTAGTTTTCGCTAATTATATGATCGTTAACAACATCCGGTGGTAGTGGTTGTGGTGCTCGTGGTACAAGTCGACTTGTACTTGGCATTGTCTCATCACCTGGTAATTCGGCATAGAGATGATTTTGATCATTGTTGATTCTAAGATCACGTGGTTCGGCGTATTCGACAATTTGTGGCCTTGTACGAATTGTAATTGGTAACAATTTCTCAAGTGATGGTATTTTTGTACCAATTGTTGCCGTTGATTTTGGAACGATTCTAATTTTTCTCGATTTCGGTATTATGATATCGTAAGCGTTGTCTTCGTCGAAATTTGGCGATAAACGTCCTTCATTGTTGTTATTGTTACAACTCTCCTCGACCTTTACCAAATCGTATAAATGCTCAATCATATCACGTGCTTGTCCATAATTATCCGGATCGTTTAGACGATCTTTGAGATTTTGCAAATATTCAGCAGTTAATTCCTCGGGAAGTGTTTGCGTTGCCTTATTCTCCATGTAGGCATAGGTACCCTCATCTTCGGGAACAATTTCTTCCGGTTGGGTATCGATTTCAAGAATTCGTGTCTCTGGTTGTAGTCCCGCGTACTCGTGAACACTTAAACGGGAAATAGATCTCGCCGATGTTGCCGCGGTCATACCACTTGTTGGTGAAAACCATGAACTTGCGAAATTTGTCAATGAATTCGATGTTAATTTTGGACATACTCCACGACGTCTCATGTAAAGAATACCCGATGTTAGAATTACGACTAAAACAGAGAATACGGCAACGACACAAGCGATCACTATGATTCGTTTTTCCCTCTCTAATTGATCGGGATCACTCATTTCGACATCAAAATAGCCACGTTGTCGAGGATAGATGTGTGGACCTACACTCGGTGGACTTGGACTTGGTTCGGGTTTTGTTAATGGATTTGTGCAATTGATACGAAAACCTTTGGAGCATATGGTTTTTGTGTAATTCAACATGCCTAAATTTCCCTCAGGTAGATTGAAACAATTACGAAGAACTTTGTCAACGAGACAATAACTTGTGTCCATCATCCAGGCAATGGAACTATTACTTGTTATTAATTTTTGAACCCAGGTCTCCATATTACAATTACATGTCTCCTTGAAGTAATTATTACTCACGCGGGCTGAATTTAATTTTTGGGAGATTTTGGTAAATGCCAATGCTCCTGGTTTCACTGTTGAGAGACGATTCTCAAAGAAGGAGAATTCATAATTAGACACTGAAGTCGCGTCAGTACGTGCTGAAATTGCATCCGTTTCGAGATAATCAAACATGTTGTAGTCAATCGACAAACGATTCCATTGATGAAAGGTAATTGCCCCCTGACGTAGATTTTGAAATTCGTTGTTGTTAAAAGTCACCGTCGCTACTGATATGTCTATCGCTCCCTTCTCGACCTCCGTCAGTCTGAAAAAAAATAGATCGCAGTTAATAAAAAAAAAACAAATTAAAATAAAATTGTAGATTTAAAAATAATTTCGACTTTTAACGAACCTTGAATACTGAATGGTTAGATTATTAGCTCCTGCCCTAAGGGCACCAGATCGAATTGTCTTTAATCTCACGTCTACAAATTCTAAACTGTGAATTAACGTTCTCTCATTGAACGCTCCAGTTTCAATTTCAAATATTGAAGCATTGCTGATTATCACACTGAGAATGTTCATCGAGCAGAATGCATCCTTGCGTATCACTTTCGTCCAAATATCATCCATGCGAACTTCTGCAGCTGTCGAAGGAAACACTGCTGTTGGTAGTTCGGGAATTTTTACACTATGGAACATAATCTGCACAAAAAAAGATACCATTTTTTTAACAATTGAAACAGTTTATTAGTTATTCGAAAAATTGTATTTCAATTTAATATCCTCGTAAATAAATAAAAATATTTAATTATCAGAAAAAAGAAATTTTCCATTAATTTGTGTTTAGGTACAACCCAGAACCTGTTTGTGTGTAACGCCCATATTTTGTTTTAAAAGCCACCTGTTTCTTTTTTTTTTTGGCAGGCAAAAATGAACACCTGTTTCCCCTAAAAAAACAAGAAGACAAACAAACCTTGGTCGCTGGTCCATGGCGTCCGTGTTGTGGAGTTTCGAATTTAAATGCATTACTGGATAGTTCCAAATTTGGAACTTCACGAACTGTAATTTGTAGAAGCCAAGAAAATGCACTGGGTTTTATTGTGACGTGTCGACATCTGGATATAGAAACACTTAGAGGTCCCTTGGTATTTTTAAATGCATGACTCTCAAGTATCACACGATTGCATTCCGAAACTTCTAGCAATGGATTTGGTGCTGATAAATTTTGAAATGCCTGTCTATTGGCAACAACAGTATAAATTCCCGAGACATGTACACGTTTCAATTGTGTACCACCAGTGAAGGCTCCTGTTTGTATTCTTAATTCACGACAATGTGACACTTCAACCTCCATTGTGTCTTCCGGTATTGTACCTTCCAATAGATCGACATCCTGTAACAGAAAATTTATTTATGAATTTAAAGTTTGTTTTTGGAAATTTGATTTGAAAAATTCAGATTTTGAAAAATTATTTATAATAGAAAGTATCGTAAAATATTATAAACGATTCTAGGGATGTAATTTTAAATCGATGGACGTTTCATACGAACGAGTGAAAAATAGAAGTTTCTCTTCAAGCTTCGATCTTTGGGAAAAGCGAAATGGGAAACCCCTTTGGCTGCTGCTTCTTCCGCTCTCTTGGAAAAAACGAACCACGCTACGTGACACGATTTGGGAACAGCATCAGTGGAGAGAGAGAGCGAGAAAGAGGGAAAAAAAAGAGAGAAGACATTCTCTTCCCTTTCGGAGCAATGTTGCCACTTCGACCTTACAGAGTGCAATCCTTGCACGCATCAAAGCGCATAATTAAATGGCCTGGCAACCTAGCGTAATGTCCATTGTTTCCCGCAGTGGCAAGGTCTGATACTCTCATATATACAAGAGCAAGTTCCCTCACCGCTTTCTCAAGTTACGCCTTTTAAAGTGCCATTTGGATTCTTATTACGATGAGTCGCTTCAAATTATCATTAACATTCTTAAAGTCACGATCCAACTCTATGGGAGGATAAACATTTCATATATATATCCTTTTCCTTTAGATTAAGGAACGAAGATATACGAAAAGTGCTTCTTCCGATTCCTTTTTTTTCTTGTTTACAAAAATTACCATTAGGGGAAAAAATGTTGATTGCAGAGAAGAAAAACTACGAAACAAATTCTTTGATATAGATAGAATTTTCTTTTAGCTGAACAAATTCTGTAGTGTTGAAAATCTGTTAAATTCTGATAACGCTGATAATGCTAAATAACTGATAGTAAATTAATAACAAATCTCTGATAGAAATTACTGATTATTACAACCATTCCAGTGGGCAGAAAAACATGTTCGTTCCAAAAACGTTTTTAGAACATTTCATGTCAGCCAAAAAGTGTTCTAGAACATTATTTGAACATCCATGTTCTTAAAATGTTTCAGAACATTATTTGGCGGACATGAACATGGTTTTTGGGTTTTTTGACAAAAATGGGATGAGTAGGCTTCTCATATGACAATTCAATATGAGTAGAATAGATTCAATAATTGATAGCTATTTTTACCATCTTATTTACAAATAGAAACTCAGTTTGCACACTGTGAAACATATGTTATTGAATCCATAGCATTTCTGCCAAAGGTATAAAAATTATTGATTCAAAAGCATATGCTATAAAATCAATAAAATATTTTACAAATTTTATAGCATATGCTTTTGAATCAATAATTTTTATACCTTTGGCAGAAATGCTATTGATTCAATAGCATATTTTTCCCAGTGCAGATTTGAGAACCGAAAAGCTGCAATTAAAAAATCTAAACATAACAAAAGAACATAACGGATAGGTGAAACAAGCAGATGAAAATTGTGTATTAACCAAAACATTTTGACCTATTTTGGCTACAAAATTTTCTATTTTTCACAGAAAATTAAAAGGCATTAAAATAATAAGCGTTGCAGCTTATTTTAATGCCTTTTAATTTTCTGTGTTGCTATCTGATAGAAATTATGAATTTGTGGATTAATTTTAACCTAATTTATAAGGTAAAATTGTACACGAACTAAGTAGTAGATGGTAAAATCCAACAACTCATTTCTAACAGATTTTAGAAAAAATGGATTGTTATATTTACAATCAGGCGGTACTTTCAATCATTGGGGGGGCTTTATTTTTAGAAATCCATTAATTTGTAGTGTTACATTAAATCCTAAATGTTAAGGTTAAATTTTTAGTAATATTTTCTGTCTTAAATTTCTTTCCTCTGCATGTATAAAGTTAGGAGCATCGGTGGTATTCTATTGTTATTTATTATGAAATATTTTATCTTCAATTGGATCTTTATGAACTTCAAACTCTGGTTGTTTCAGTTTGTAGCCAGCAAACACCTGAAGTGGTTTTTGTTCAAATTGCTTCAAATGAAACTTTTTTCTCCGTTATTAGTTATATTAAGTAATTTCAGTATTCATTTGTCTTTGATTTAAAACAAAAATAATAAATTAAATACAAAAACATTTTAATATCCATAGAACATTAGAGCAATTTGTCATATTCACATTTGCAATTGTAATGCGGAGAATGATAATTATTTCAAGGTCGTCTCGGAAATGTCGCTGGGTAGTAATGCATTTAACTCGAGATGAATCATTTAATTAGTTTAGCGGGCAGAGTTAAAGGGAGGGAGAAGAGGGGGTCAAAGTTGGAGAGATAGAGGAGGGACCATCAACGGAGGGCACTTCCGGTAATGACTTTCAGCTGGATTGCTTATTTATAGTTTCGCAAAACCGCCACGGCTAATGGGGACATTTAAGCTCGACTCCACTTACGAGGAATTTGCCTATCTTTCTCTCTCTCTCTCTCTAATTAGAGACTGATATACTTATTAATGAAAAATGACGATACCATACTGGAATTCGTAATCGCGAGCAACATTAATAAATGATTTTCTCTTCCTTACACCCCTTTTTTTAGAGAGAAAGGAATGCAGCTTAATTATTTTACTTTCCTTCCTTTGCCTCTCTCCCTTGCGCCATAAGAGACGCGCGAGTGTTCGAAATAAACATTTAGGGTTTGAACCGGAAAGCTTTTACTGCGCGCCACACAGTTTATATTTAGAGCACAATGCTCCCAATTTAGATATTATCCGGTGTCCCTTTTTTTTTACTCCTAATTGACTATATATTCTTTGGAGATTTGGATAATTTTTATGATTCATTTAATTTAATAATAAGGGATTTAATAAAATATCATCGCAGGAATAAATTTCATTGTTAAAATCAAAATTACAATTAAGAATATAAATGTGAAAAAAAGATTTATCTGTAACAGAGAAAGGTTTGACTAAAATCGCTAAAATTATAATTGTAAATCTTTCTGAATTTATTGTTCCAGATGAATTCCATTTCCCGTATAGCGTAAATCCTTGGATGTTTTGTCAAAGATTTTTGAAATGGATTATATTATAATGGAACTTTTTTTTATCTTTTTTTTTCGATGATCGATTACGGATCTTTTTCTGGTCTGATTGAAGTTGGACAAAAGATAACGTGTTTGTGTGTGTGTGAGATGCGAGCAGCTATTACAACGTTGAGATCTCTTCACACCCATTTGTGTTCTTGTGTTCCATTTTCTCTTCTCTTTTGGGAAAGTTGGGGCAACCCTACTGTACGTACATACCACATATAGTACACGTATATAAGCCTCAGAGAGAAGAGAGGACTTAAATCTCTAATCCTCTAATTCTCCGAACGGTAGACCGCACATCCCGCCTAAGAAAAGCTCTCTCTCTCTCTCTCTCTCTCTCTCTCACTCTTTCTCTCTCAATCTCTCGTGTCTCATGTGCACTTTCTCTCATCTTCTTTTTTATTCTTCTTTTTCTTCTTTTTTTTCATTTAAACCTTTCTTTCTCTCCTGATTTTCTCACTTGTCGGATTTCATCGTTGTCAGATTGTCAACGATGGAACGAGGTCGTAATCTTCCTCCAAGTTTCAAGTTTCATTAGTCAACGTCTTATATATAAGGAGAGGTCTTTAAAAAGTATCATCGATCCGCGCAGTGTCCCCTCTGATTTATAACAATTTGAATTTGAATTCTTTAAGAAATTCTTTTGAAATTTTTAATTAATTATAGAATATGATTAATATAGGTGGAAAAAAATTGATTCAAGCTGGGAAGCATGAATTTTACATTAAAAAAAATCATTAGTTAACATTTTCATTTTAAAGAATTTTATTATTATTTTTTAGACGAATTTTCATTTTTCAAATTAGCATTTAACAGAATTTTAAATGATTTTAAACGAATTTTTATACTTAACAGATTGTTTCGCTTAATTTTTATTTATTACTTAACAAATAAAATAAATATTTTTTATTTATAGAATTTCTCTTTACCCAACTTTTTATTTAAAGAAAATTCTAATTTAACTGAACATAGTAATTTAGCAGAATTTTCATTTAACCGAATTTTAATAAGTGATTCGAATTTTTAAATGCCTGAATTTCCAATTTGCCGAATTTTTATTATGATAGAATTCTTAAAATGCCAAATTAACATTTGTCCGAAATTGCAAATGACCGAACAAACATAACCTAAAAAAAATTCGGCGTGATTTTAAAATTTGACCAATCAGAAATTATTAAGAAAATTGTGATTGGTTAATTTTAAAATTAGCGCCGAAATCTTTCTGTCGATGGTTTGTCAGACATTTGCAATTTCGGACAAATGGAAATTTGGCGTTTTAAGAATTACATCAAACTAATAATTCGTGCAAATAAAAATTTGGATAAATGAAGATTCGGTAAATTAGAAATTTTGTCATTTAAAAATTCGAATTCAAAAAATGAAAATTCGTGTTAAAAATAATTATATATAATGAAAGTTATAAATAATAAATTATAACACAAGGTAATATTATCTAGAAACTGCTAAATAGTAGTTTCTGGGTAATGTTACCTTGTGTCATAATTTTTTTTTTTAATTAGAATTGAATTTAGTATAAATAAATGTATTAATAAATATAATCATATAGTAAATATATATTGAAGCTAAACTGATTCCCTCTTAAAATTCTTTAGAAATATGATATATTAATGCAAATTATTCAAAAATATATGAAAGGGCGTATTTCGAAAATTTTCTGTTTGTATTACAATCTTTATAGTCGGGAAATTATTTGTAATATTTTGAAATTTTGTAATTTATGAAATACTCCATATCTGACATTGAGTGTTTGGACAAATTTTATATATTTTGTTTTTTTTCAATGTCACGCTGTTCATATATTATAAATATTATTTTTTTTTATTAATAACAGTTATGTAACATTTACGAGCAAACTTTAGTACTAATTTTCAATGAAATAAATTTTATGCGTACAAAATGTCAACAAAAAAAAAGAGAAAATTTTTCTCTAAAAAATTTATATATTCTTTAAGAGAGAGAGATGAATTTTATATTCGAATTGATCTTTTTTATCGTCTTGTAATAGAATCACAAATCATAAAAGGTGGATAACTATAATCATTTTCTTTACGTCTAGATCGCTCCTGTAGCATGTAATTTAAATCACACAATCTCGAATAGAAGTTTACCTTGAAAATCTCGAGTAACAAAGGTCAAACCACAAACCTTCTAAGTTGCAGAGTTTTGAAACACGAACACGATTCATTATTTATTAATCACTGTATTTATATTGGTAAAATGAATTTTATACAGGTGAGATAAAAAGTACCGAATGGCACTTTATAAATAATAAACATGGGGGACCACAAATGTTTTTAAAAAAAAACCTTCAATATTATCGAAAAAAGTAATAATTTTTTTAATACTTAAAACTTATTTTTTCAAATAAAAATCGATTACCGGCACATAAATCTACATTATCGACTGATGATAAAAGCAGAAAAATGATGATATAAAAATTACCGACATAGAAAGCTACATTACCGACTGATAGTAAAACAGGAAAATGAAAATATAAAAATGTAATATAATATAGATTTATAGGTCAGTAATTTTTATATTTTAATTTTCCTGTTTTACCATCAATCGGTAATGTAGTTTTCTATGTTGGTAATTTTTTATATAATCATTTTTCTGCTTTTATCATCAGTCGATACTGTAGATTTCTGTGCTGGTAATCGATTTTTATTTGAAAAAATAAGTTTTAACCTTGTATTAAAATAAATATTACTTTTTTCAATAATATTGAAGGTTTTTTTAACATTTGTGGTCCCCCATGTTTATTATTTAAAAAGTGACATACAGTTTCAAAAAATAGACAAAATTTGCTGTTATTTAAACTCATATAGAGCTTTTTTTAATTAAATCCATTCTGGGTAGAGAGGGTGTCTTTTTGATAAAGAATGACCCATGTACAAAGATAAAAAATCTCTTGGGAAAGTGAAAAAGAATTTAAAGGTTATTGTTTGTTATATTATATTAGGTTAGTATTTTTTATAGTTTAGTGGAAAATATCTAGCGATCTAGAGGTCATCATTTTTTATACATATCAATTTGAGTATGAAATTCATATTTACTTTAAGTTCAAGTTTTTTCTGCGTGATTCCAAATATTTAACAAATCAAATTTTAATTAAAACCAAAATCACTTGCTTTGAAATCATCGATTTTGGACAATTTGAAATTCCGGAAATTAGAAAGTTTCTCATGTGGTGGGAGTTTACCAAATTCCAGGTGAAATTCCAGAGATAATAGTTTGGCAAAAGGGTAAAAGAGAAAGAGAGAGTCAAAATGGGTGGATTTCCATAAAATCGATACTTGTAATAGCAGCCGGTGCTTGATTTTGTTGAATCGATCGATCGCGATCGATAGAGATAGATAGAGAGAGAGAGGATGGCTCTCTGAAATATATCGAGCAGTTTGACCTGCATCTCTCGTCCTTCTCCTTCAATATTATTCACCGTGTGCCAAGAGTTGAGTTTCTCGTGTGTGGCTCCAAGCCAAAACCACCATCGTACTAGCCGAAATTAATTCGCAACTGCAGCTGCAGCTGGATGGGACGAGTCTCAGGACAAGGATGAGAGACAAAGAGAGAGAGTGAGAGAGAGAACCTTCTCTCATAACTTCACAAGATCCTCTTTGTGCAACCAACACAGAAATAGATCACGTATACTGGATTATCCTCGACTCCCATCAACTCCTGAGTCACTCTGTTGCTTTGGAACTCGGGGTCCGAGTTGTTAAGAACACAAAAAAAAAGAGAAAGAAACGAATTACGAAGGAGTCATTCATCGACTCAAACTGAAATGAAGGTGATTCTACAAAAAGCTTTTTCCCACTATATAGCTACTTGTTTCGTCTTCGCTTTCTGAATATAAAAAAGATACTCGAAAAACAAGAGGAGAAATAAAGGAATGAGCCAAATTGAAGCGAAATTACTTGGAACTATCGTTTATCAAAAAAAAATAATAAATAATTAAACTTAAATTCTGATTTTACCATTACCGTGGAGTAATCTAATAAGTTTTTTTTTTAAAAAGGAGACATAAATCAAGAAAAAAAACATCAATTTCTCATAAAAATCATTGATTAGAATTTTTATTTTACAGAATTTTATATGAAATAATTAATTAATTATTTGTAAGCCGAAATTACAAATGACCAAAGAAACAATCGACAGAATTATTTTGGCGGAATTTTTAAAATTGACCAATTAGAATTTTATCATGAAAATCGTGATTGGTCAATTTTCAAAAATTGCGCCGAAATCTTTTTGTCGATATATTGTTTGTTCGGACATTTGTCATTTCGGATAAATGAAAATTCGGCGTCTTAAAAATTCTATCAATTATAAATTCGTACAAATTAAAATTCTGACAAATTTAAATTCCTCTAATAAATAATTATTTTTAATAAAATTCTTTAAAATAAAAATTCTATTTAATAATTTTTATGGGATAATTATATGCACCACAAAAATCACAATAGGAGTAAAAGAAGAAAATAAGAATGAAAATAGAGAAACAAAAGAAAGAAGAGAAATAAGAGGAAAAAGAAAAGTGAAAGAAGAAAATAGAGGGAAAAAATAAAAAAGAAGAAGAAAATAAGAGGAAAATGAATAATGACAGAAGGAAAACAAAAAGAAGAAAAAAAAGAAGAAAACTGTAGAGCAAAAATGAAGCGAAAGTAAAAAAAAATCAAAAGTCGCTGTTGTTTTACTCTTTTGAAGACAGGATGTTTCTCAAGAATGATTAGACACACTTTGTGGTCTGGTGTCACTTATCAAAAGCAAGTTACTAATGCTGCTTTAGTCAGACGCGACTGATGCTTGTTATTCAAAACCACGAGTCGATAATGTTACAAAAGTTTCTTTAAACAGCTGAGACCAATTGACCCAAATGAAAACAATTACCAATATGTTGGGTGATTTATTTTTTTTTAGAGAGAAATAAATTACATATATATTACAATATTTGTTAAAGTGTGTCAGGTGAAAGATAAACTGGTTGCACTTGCTGTATATTTAATAATAGTCGTAGGGAAAAATGTTCCAATGAAAAAAAATTTTTTTTTTTCTGAAAACAGAAAAAACGAAACTATATTTTGAAATTTTTATATGAATTATTAAATACAAAAATGCAATTAAAATTAGAAAATTTTTCATATTTGTAAATAATAAAAAAATTGTTAAAATTCATTTTTAGAATTGTAATTTTTTTTTTTTTTAATGCAACTAAATTGACGATAAAAAAATTCATTTAGATACTAAATGACAATGATTTAACGACTTTGTATGTATTGTATAAATAATTCATGAATGATGATTCAAAGACGATGAACTTAAACCATTAATTTCCCAACATGTAAATATATATCTATTATTGTAATATTGAGAACTGTTTTTGGCTTTGAATATAAACTATTATTTTTCAATGCATACAATGTGCTACACACTGAAAAAAATGTATTCTATTCAAACAATCGGTCACTTGACTATTATCAAATAAATATTTATTTGTGTCACAGTTAACTTGAAAGTTTAGTATAAAAATATCAAATTGATCAAAATTTTTATATTATTGTATTTTTTTTTTACTTTTGGTATCAATTTAATATTTTTAAATTATCTGTGATTAAATAATTATTATTTGAGTATTTTGTATTTGTTTCAATATAAAAATTATTGGTTCAAATACAATTTATTTCATTCAAGTCAAGTAACCGATTATTTGAATATAATTTTTTTTTATGCAATTTATAAATATTAAAAGCAGAATGAAGCAATTTAATTTTAATTTTATATATTGAATTATAAATTTGATTTGTAATTAAAAATTGAAATTACCTAATTTTAAATTAATAATAAAATAAATATTGTAATATCGTATTTTACATTTTACTAATAATTAAATTGATTACATAATAATTTTCTACTTCATTGGTATAACAACAAATAATTATGGTTTAATAAGAATATTTTTCATATTGAATTACGTATATATAAAAATGTAAATAAAGATGACGTATGTTCTTGAAATCTAATATAAAATAGCGTGCTCCATTTTCATTATAATATTCTCGCGTCTGAATGGAAATTTTTTTTTTTTTTTTTTTGGTTATAAAAAGAAAACAATATGATGGATGGCTTTGGATTAAAGAACTTTTGATATTTTCTTAAGGAAAAAGTTTCCAAAAAATTTCCGGCTTTACATATTATATAACCCTAAAAGAAAAATTTAAAAAAAAATTCCCTATTTAAACAATATTAATTCGAAATTTTTTTCCTTTTAGAATTTGCAAAATTTCTTCATTATTTCTTATAAACTTTAAAAATTCTATTTTATAACCCTTATCTCGCAGTTAGAGAATATTTTTGTTATTTATTTTTTATATTTTTTTTTTTATTTATTGTTTTATATTTATTATTTTCTATCCATCTAATTTGCAAATTAGACGATTTCCATTTTAATTAAAAATCGAATTAATATGTCATTTAATTAAAATTTCCATTATAGAAATCAAGGAATTTATTTTCCTTTTTTTTAAAATTATAATATCGATATATAAGAGAAAAGTGCGTATTAAAAAAAAGAAGAGGGATAAGTGAATATGCATTGAAATTTGCAAGTCGAATAATTCCATATTGGTATGAGTAAAAGTAATAGCACTTGAATTTCACTGTTGATAATGGGCAAAGAGAGCTTCCGATTTCTACCAACAGCGCAAGTATGTGCATCCTGATTTGAGACGATACGACAAAGTGCGTGATTTACGCCTACTTTAAACATATATATGTGTTATTCCACTTGTTTTGTCGACAATATAATTTTTTATTCGAAACAAGGGGTTTGAGTTCTCTATAATATTTAAAAAAAAAAATTACGTCATTTCGTATTATAAATTGAATATAAATAAAAACAGTTCTTAAAATAATTGTAATTTAATCGATGTAATAGCTTCAATTCATTGTAGCTTCAATTTATTGTAGCTTCATTTTATAGTAGTTTCAATTTCTCGTAACTTTCAATCATTGTAGCTTCAATTTATCATATCTTCAATTAATTTTAGCTTCAGTTTGTTGTAGTTTCAATTTATCGTAGCTTCAATTAATTATATCTTCAATTCATGGTAGCTTCAGATTTTTGTACTTTCAATTTATAGTAGCTTTTATTAATTGTAGCTTCAGTTTATAGTAATTTCAATATATTTTATCTTCAATTAATTTTATCTGCAATTGATTGTAGTTTCAGTTTATAGTTGTTTCAATTTATAGTAGCTTTAATTAATTTTAGCTTCAATTTAATGTAGTTTCAATTAATTTTATCTACAGTTTATTGAAGTTTCAATTTATCGTATCTTTAATTAATTGTGGTTTCAGTTTATATAGTAATTTCAATTTATCGTAGCTTCTATTAACCACATCTTCAATTAATTGTAGCTTTAGTTTATAGTAGTTTCAATTTATCTTATCTTCAGTTTATACTAGTTTCAATTTATAGTATAGCTTCAATTAATTATAGTTTTAATTTAATGTAGTTTTAATTTATCACAGCTTCAATTAATTTTAGCTTCAGTTTGTTGTAGTTTCAATTTATCGTAGCTTCAATTAATTATATCTTCAATTCATGGTAGCTTCAGATTTTTGTACTTTCAATTTATAGTAGCTTTTATTAATTGTAGCTTCAGTTTATAGTAATTTCAATATATTTTATCTTCAATTAATTTTATCTGCAATTGATTGTAGTTTCAGTTTATAGTTGTTTCAATTTATAGTAGCTTTAATTAATTTTAGCTTCAATTTAATGTAGTTTCAATTAATTTTATCTACAGTTTATTGAAGTTTCAATTTATCGTATCTTTAATTAATTGTGGTTTCAGTTTATATAGTAATTTCAATTTATCGTAGCTTCTATTAACCACATCTTCAATTAATTGTAGCTTTAGTTTATAGTAGTTTCAATTTATCTTATCTTCAGTTTATACTAGTTTCAATTTATAGTATAGCTTCAATTAATTATAGTTTTAATTTAATGTAGTTTTAATTTATCACAGCTTCAATTAATTTTAGCTTCAGTTTGTTGTAGTTTCAATTTATCGTAGCTTCAATTAATAATATCTTCAATTCATGGTAGCTTCAGATTTTAGTACTTTTAATTTATTGAAACTTGAAATTATAGTAGTTTCAATTTATAGTAGCTTTCATTAATTGTAGCTTCAGTTTATAATAGTTTCAATTTATCTTATCTTCAGTTAATTATAGCTTCAGTTTATACTAGTTTCAATTTATAGTAGCTTCAATTAATTATAGTTTTAATTTAATGTAGTTTTAATTTATCGCAGCTTCAATTAATTTTAGCTTCAATTTATTGTAGCTTCAATTAATTTTAGCTTCAATTAATCGCACCTTCAATTAATTTTAGCTTCAGTTTATAGTAGTTTCATTTTATCATATCTTCAATTAATTTTAGCTTGAATTTATTGTAGCTTCAGTTTATAATAACTGTAATTTATTCTAGCTTCAATAGTTATACTCATTGTTAAAAAATTAACTTTAATCAATTTGATTATCCTCTAATATACCTTCAATTTATTGTATAGCTTCAATAGGTAGTGTTTAAAGAATTATATCTATATGCCTAATTGTCATTCACTTTAATGATAACCTGATTGCTGTTTATATAACTTCAATAAACGATTGCTTCAATCGATGTGTTTTTTTTTAAATAATAAAAAAAAGAATTTATCTTCTTATAAATGTGTGAAATATGCAATCGGTTGGAAAATTCGTATAACGAAGAATTATGTTTTACAGTTTTATATATATATATATGTGTGCACCTTGACAATACATATTATCACGACTATGATTCAGAATTTCTCCCCGATTGGTTATATGTGTTGGAAACTTGCCACTTATATATATATGAGTGCAGTCGTACTCGCGAAACAAGACAAAGCCAAGTGCAAACTGGAAACGTATATATGCGTTGAAGAGTGAAAAAGCAAGCTCAACGAATGTGCAGAAGCAAGGAAGGAAGAAACTTCCGCGTGTAACAAGAATTCCATGGTAATTCACGGTTCAGAAAATCTCTTTGCCAGTTTGCTAGTTTCCAAGTACAGTAGCATGCATATATATATATGTATGTATGTATACATAAAAGAGAGGACAGCCACGCCCCGTCAAACCCACGTCACTTCCGTTCGTTACCGACAAGAAGCTTTATGTCTCATATATACTTGTCAGAATTCAGTTTTCAATCCACCCTCTCCGTGAGAATTTATAATCTATATTTACGCACGCCAACTATATATATATATATATATAAGCCTAAAGGGGTATTTGTATATGGTACAAAAGGCACTTGGCAAAAAATCGATTTCTATTCATTAGACTCAAGTGTTTGCTTTAAACTCATTATAATATATTTAAGTATTGTAATCGTGCTTAAAGATGTTTACAAATCTCATTCTTGTGGGTGAATGCAGATGTAAGCGATGAAAAACAATTTTTTCACCTTTTTAATTATTTCTAAAGGGATCCCATAAAAATCATTAGTTTTTTCATTTTAAAGAATTTTATTATAATTATTTTTTAGACGAATTTTTATTTTTTGAATTAACATATTTGACATAATTTCTTTTTAAACAAATCTTTACTTAACAAAATTCTTATGAATCGAATTTTTATTTGTCCAAAATTGTAAATGGCCGAACAAACAATCGATTTTGGCGCAATGTTTAAAATTCACCAATCAAAAAGTTGTCAAGACAATCATGATTGGTGGATTTTAAAAATCGCGCCGAAATCGATTGTTTGTTCGGACATTTGCAATTTCGGACAAATAAAAATTCGGTTAATTAAAAATTCTTTAAAAATGAAATTCTGATAAATGTTAATTGGAAAAATAAAAATTCGTCTAAAAGATAATTAAATCTAATAAAATTGTTGAAAATGAAAATTTTTACTAATGATTTTTTTTATTTTTGCATTTATATAATTTTCTAAAAAATAAAAATATATATAAAGTTGAACTAACTTTTAATTTGACTGTCTATCCAATTTCTTCTTAATTGATAATAGCTTATAAATCAAACTGTTTAATAAATAATTATAGTTTTAATTAATTGTAGCTTCAATTACTAATTGTTTCAATTAAAAAAATCTAATTTTAAAAAAAATTGTGAGGTATTGAAATAAAATGCAATACACATTTACAATTTTAGTTCATTTTAATTCACATTGACATTAAAATAATTGCATATTATGCATTGTTATTTTAATACCTCGCAATTTTTTTTTATGTGAATTAAATTAATGATGAATTAAATATTATTAATAACTATTAATTAATAATAATAATAATAACAATATAATGTAATATATTATTTATAATAATAATAATAATTGTTTTAAAATTCGGTATAATTTAAAAAAATCAAATTTTCCTATGAAATTCTTATTTTTGTAAATATTATTGAAAATTTTGTTTTGAATTTCATGTATATATTTGATAAATTAGGATCTCTTTTTCCGCATTGAATTGCAAAAATCCTTGAAATGGAGAATATGACCTTGCCATTCTTTACGAGGTCATGTGAAGCGCAGATTCTGTACTTCCTTTGACAAACGATACCACTTCCTGTTATATATATGTATATACATGAGATAAAGCATGAATTTTCCAAAAATTTGCTTCTTTGACAAATATATATACACAAACCAATTTTGTTTGATAATATCATCCACTAAATATTTTTCAACAAAATTCTATTTAGAAAACTAGAAATTAAAAAAAAAATTTTTTAATTAAAAATTAAATTTTAAATTATTTGATTCAAATAATCGATTACTTGTCTATTATAAAATAAATATTTATTTAGACCAAATAATTTTTAGTTGAATCAAATAATTATTTGTATTAAATAAATATTTATTTGGACCAAATAATTTTTATTTGAATCAAATTTATAATATAATATATATAGAAATATAATATTTGTTTTACATTTACTTGAAATGGTAAATAATATGTTCACAAATCATAAAGTGACAACGAAATTAAATTTTGCATTAAAATTAGCTTCCCTCTAAAAGCCTTTAAACTAGAAATATTTCAAGTTTAATTAAATGTACGCTGACATAGTTTAAACTATATATATATACATATTATATATTTTCAATTCTAATTTCCAATAAAGATGACTCGTTGAAAATTTTGCAAATTATTGGAAAATTAATTCTGAAAGGGATAAAATATAACATACAGAGAAAGAGTGTGTGTGTGTCTATGTTTATTAAAACCGGACCAAAAGTTTGAAAATTCGGAAAGTGCTTGATGAAGTAGAGAGAGAGAGAGAGAGAGTAGCGGGAAAAGATCAAATATATGATGAATGCACTTAGTAAATTGCACTCTGACACGGCGCCATATTCCAATTAACCAGAATTATTGTATATATAGAAACGACGACCCCGCGAGAGACGTCTCGGGGATAATTCACTAAAACCGAGATCACACAAGATATCAAATGTGCGGTTAATTCGCTTCCGCAAAAATAAGCTAAAAAGTTTATTCCTTTAACAAATAATATTCTATATATTCGAAATGTGCACTTGAAATCAATATCCGTTATGTCAATATCACAAATACCGCATTTCACGAGAGTCACTCGAGATTTTTATTGTCCGATAAGCGAACAAAAAGCTTTTTTGATAACTCAATTCGAAAAATGCCTCTTTAAATTTATAGTTTGCCCATTCACGTATATAGTATATATGCTGCTATATACTATATACGTATAGAAATAGATGAAAAAATACGTTTGATTGAAAATTTCCAGTTTACCATTCATTAAAGTTATTATTAATTAAAAATAATATTTGACAGCATTAATATTAGTTAAATACAATATAAATTGAAGGTGAAATTAATTAAAGACAACATTAGTCAAGAGAATATTAAAAGAAGACAATATTAGCTGCGGCAACATTAATAGACGACAACTTTAGCGGAGATAACATTAATTAAAGATAACATTAATTAAGAGAATATTAATTAAGGACATTAGTTAAATACAATATTAATTGGAGGCAGTATTGATTAATGCCAATAGTAGCTTCAATCCATAGTAGCTCCAATTAATAGTATTTTCAATCAATAATAATAGCTTCAATTAATAGTAGATTCAATAAGTAGTAGCTACAATGAATAGTAGATCTAATTAATAGTAGTTGTAATCATTAGTAGCTTCAATGAATAGTAGCTCCAATTAATAGTAGCTTCAATTAATAAGTCATTGCAATCATTAGTATAGCTTCATTTAATAGTAGCTTAAATTAATAAGTAATTGCAATCATTAGTAGCTGCAATTAATAGTATCTTCAATCAATAGTAGCTTCAATTAATAGTATCTTCAATCAACTGTAGCTTCAATCAATAGTATCTTCAATAAGTTGTAGCTACAATCAATAGTAGATTCAATTAATAGTAGTTGCAATCATTAGTCAATTAATAGCATCTTCAATCAATAGTAGCTCCAATTAATAGTATCTTCAATTAATAATAGCTTCAATCAATAGTAGCTTTAATAATTAGTAGCTACAATCAACAATAGGTCCAATTAATAGTAGTTGCAATCATTAGTAGCTTCAATGAATAGTAGCTTCAATTAATAAGTAATTGCAATCATTAGTAGCTGCAATTAATAGTATCTTCAATCAATAGTAGCTTCAATAAATAGTATCTTCAATCAACAGTAGCTTCAATTAATAGCATCTTCAACCAATGGTAGCTTCAATATTGCAAGTTCTAAATTACTGATAATATCTTCAATTTTTTAATAATTTTCAATGATTACATTATTATATACAATAAATTTTTGAATACAACTAAAAAATGTTTTTTCCCTAGATACATTTTTTCCCCCTATTTTTATTTTCCAAAAAGTTTATTAACTATGAAAAAAAAAATTTGTGAAACATAATAGTAACATACATTATATGAAAGTGATTGAAACATGTGCATTGTTACGATCCGTGAACCTGAAATAAGTATATATGGAAGCCATTGCTCTTTAAAGTTCAATGTCCGATCATGCATCACTTACGTTGCGAGAAACTGACATTATTCGGTCCATACATGCATCTTTCACGCGTCAACACTATTATACCGTCTACATATATATATATAGAGAGAGAGAACAGGATAACTTTACTTAAACACATTCAACTTAGATTGTGCAAGTTAGATTATATCATCAAAGTATATAATTTATTATCAGGAAAGTTATAACTGAGAGTGCTAAAATTGAGAATAATATTGTTACATCTCTATTATTAAATGTTATTTTCAATTGTTTCAATTTCAAGAATATTTTCATTAATCACATTAAATTCACATTCATTATTCACTATATTAAAATTAGTTTAATAAATTATTTTCTTTACAAAATGTTCATTAATATTTTTCATTAATTTTGTCTTCAATTTATATTTTATAGTCCAAAAAAATGTTGTCGCCAATAAAATATTGTCTTTTATTGATGTTCTCTTAAATTATTGTGATTTTTAATTAATGTTGACTTTCATTAATAATTGTAAATTAATAAATTAATTAATTTGTAACTTCAATTAATATTGCCCTCAAGTGATGGTGGCTTAAATTTAGGGTTTAATTTAATAATGCCTACAATTATTATTGTATTCAGTTAATGTTCGCTTCAAATAATATGATTTTCAATTAATGTTGACATTCATTAATATTGGCTTAAATTAATGTTATCTTCAATTAATATTGGCTTAAATTAATGTTGTCTTCAATTAATATTGGCTTAAATTCATGTTGTCTTCAATTAATATTGAATTCAATTAATATTGGCTTAAATTAATGTTGTCTTCAATTAATATTGGCTTAAATTAATGTTGTCTTCAATTAATATTGGCTTAAATTAATGTTGTCTTCAATTAATATTGGCTTAAATTCATGTTGTCTTCAATTAATATTGAATTCAATTAATATTGGCTTAAATTAATGTTGTCTTCAATTAATATTGGCTTAAATTAATGTTGTCTTCAATTAATATTGGCTTAAATTAATGTTGTCTTCAATTAATATTGGCTTAAATTCATGTTGTCTTCAATTAATATTGAATTCAATTAATATTGGCTTAAATTAATGTTGTCTTCAATTAATATTGGCTTAAATTAATGTTGTCTTCAATTAATATTGGCTTAAATTAATGTTGTCTTCAATTAATATTGGCTTTAATTAGTACTGTTTTCAATTAATATTGTCTATAATAAATATTGTCATCAATTAATATTGCCTTAAATTATATTAAATTTAAATAATGTATCTTTAATTAATGTTGTCTTTTATTAATGTCACTTCAACTAAAGTTGTCGTTAATTCATAAAGTTTTTCAATTATTATATTGTCGTCAAGTAATGTATTTTTGAATTAATGTTGTATTAATATTGTTTTTAAATAATGTTATCTAATATTTAATAATAATAACTTTTATGTTTAGAATTAAAAAATATTTACATTATTTATTAAAATTAATTAAAATTTTTTATTTCTTTTTAATAATAATAATTCACTTTTATCCATGAAATTGAAAAATTTATTTTATCTATTCGCAACTTAAATGGTTTATGTTGGAAATTGAATGCATTTACATGAGATATGTTTACATTTAAAGTTACACATGTCGTATAACCTCGATCAGCATAATTATCTACGCACTGGAGAGTCAGTGTTTGTCTCGAGTTGCGACATTTCCTTTCGCGCCATTCGTTATTTTCATAGTTACAAAATCTCTCTCTATATTATATACATTACAATATCAAGAGTCAAGAATAATAATTTTTCTTTATAACCAAATCGTTTATAGAAAAATATACATCATCATTGACTTTAATATCATAATAAAAAAAATATTATACTTATACTAATAGAACAAAAATTTTAAAAAAGTATTTTTTGATTTTCAAAATGTTTTTTTTTTTGGTTTGTTTTTTTATTTTTAAACAGGAAATAAAAAAATGAAGCGGAAATTGAAATATGATAATTTTGAGAATACAGAATTTCTCTTGCTTTTTTTCACTCAATGAAAAAAAAGTGAAAAAAAGCGGAAATGAAATGTTATGATAATTTTTCCGATTTTCATGTCGAAAATCAAAAGTGACATAATTTTAAATGTGATATTAATTAAAGACAACACTAATTGAAGGCAATATTAATTAAAGTCAACATTAATTGATAATCATATTATTTGAAGATAACATTAATTGAAGACAATATTAATTAAGACGACATTAATTGAAGACAGTACTGATTAAAACGAACATTAATTGTGCAAATGATATTAATTGAATACAATATTAATTAAAAACAATAATTGAAAGCAATATTAATTGAAAATCATATTATTTGAAGATAACATTAATCGAAAGAAATATTAATTAAAATCAACATTAATTGAAAATCATATTAATTGATGACAACATTAATTAAAGACACTTTAAATTAAAGTTAACATTCCCTCGCAGCATAGGATATCCCGTGGATATCCAATTTTCATCCCGCGATATCTCTGGGACATCCCAGGGATATCCCATGGGATATCCCGCGGGACGGAAATTTGGATATCCTAGGGATGTCCCAGGGATAACCCATGTGGGATATCCTCAGGATATTCTAGGGATATCTAAATTTCCGTCCCGCGGATATCCCTGGGACATCCCTGAGATCTCCCATGTAGGATATGTGTCCGCGCATGTGCAGGAAACTAAAAACAATATTTCTAAGTTGGTTCAAAGTATGTCATAATTATACGCTTTGTTAGTAATTAAAATATGTGTACATTATGAACTTTATGCAATACATCTAGATAAAATATTAAATTATAGTTAATTGTTATATTTCACACGTGTATAACCTCAAAACGACAACGAATAGTGTATTATATTGTAATCAATCTTTGTTATTCTCATGATTTTACAGTATAATGTGCATGATGTTCAATATAAATAAATAAATATAAAATTTTACAATCTATCTAATATATTTTTTTATAAAAAATAAACTGTATATATGTAATTCTATACATGTGCATAACCTCTAATTAATTGCGCGATAACTTTCGTGATCGTAATTTTAAAAATTTATTTTTAGTATATTCAGCGCTATTTTATTATATCCCATGAGAGTCATCCTGCGTTGGATATCCTGGGATATCCCGCGCGGGTCTCCTATGGGATTTCGGAAATTTGGATATCCCACGTATATTCCATCATTTCACGGGATATCTCTAGGATATCCCATCATTTCACAGGATATCCCTAGAATATCCCTGGGATATCCTTTTTTTGAGAGGGTTAGTTGAAAATTACATTAATTGAAGAAAACATTAATTGGACATCATATTAATTGATGACAATATAAATTGTAGATATTAATTGAAGGTAATAGTAATTAATGTCAATATTAATTGAAAATTATATTAATTGAAAACAACATTAATTAAAGGAAATATTAATTTAAGTCAATATTAATTGAAAAATAACACTAATTGAAGATTACTAAAATTGAAGACAATATTAATTAAAAACAACAATAACTGAAGGAATTATTAATGAAAATCAATATTAATTGGAAATCATATTAATTGAAGACAATTTTAATTAAAGATTACATTGGTTTATGATAATATTAATCAAAATCAACATTAATTGATAATCACATTATTATTGAAGCTAACATTAACTGAATACAATAATAATTGTTTAATTAATATATTATAATATAATGTAACGAAAATAAATGTTTTTTTTTTCATTGATGGATGCAAATGCCACTGGGCTTGTGTTCCATGGGTATATTTATTCATATATAATGTCTATTAAAAACCAATTGGCAGTCAGTGCGAGTATCAAGTCCACACGAATTGTATGAATCTACTGGCACCCCACACACATGGTTATAACCCGCATGGAGTGACATTAGCCATCCTTCAAATAACACCCAGAGAATCGTTTGAGGGCTCGTTGAAAGACTCTATTGTGAATAAATTGAGTCGAAAGATCGAGACGTGTTGACGGCATTAAAAAAAAAGAAAAAAAAAGAATGAGAATAGAAATGCCTACGGGTACTCAATATGTTCAAGACATTTCATATTACTATCACATTTCTTTCAAAACTTATAAAAGTGTTTTTTTGTTCATCGAATTTTCCAACTTCTCATTTTGAATGGAGAAAAAAAAATTACTAAATAATTTTCAATTTGGTAAAAAAAACTGTTAATTTTAATAACTGTTTATAGAAATTAATAAGATAAGTAATAAATCGTAATCAGTAATTAATAATTAATAAATAATAAATAATACCTAAATAATAAATAATAAAAAAAATAGTAAAAAATAATTTTATGTGAGAAAAAAATGAAAATAAAAAAGACATAAATATTTTACACCCAACAGGTAGAATGTAAATAATAAAAATAAACCCTTTTAACTTATGACATTGGGAATATACTTATATATATATTTTCCAGATGAGTGAATTTGAAAAGATTTCTAAATTTAGGAAAAAAAAGGGGGACCCATTGCTATATAGTCAATAAAGGTTTGAAATATTATAAAATTCAGTGATTCATCGTGACAGAGTTACTTTCCTAATTTTAAATTACATCACGTATATATCTCCCTATATGAATAATCTCATCGATTGTAGAAAAAAGGCCATATAATATATATAATTGACCAGTTGAAGTTAACACTGTCATTTTTTTCTTTTTTTTTTTTTTGAACAAAAGAGAGCTCCACCAAAAATTTATGACATCATGCTGCATATACAAGATATACTAAGATTAGGTTTTGGGAGGAGTGATCGTATGAGTCACGTGGTAACTAGTGGATTCTCATCTCGTACTAATTTTATCCCATATGTAATCCTCTTAAAAACGAAATTCAAATTACACATGCAATTGTGGAAAAATTTATGCCGGAAATTTTTTCAAAAAATTTAATTTTTAATTTGAAATGTTTTCAATTATAATTCTTTAGGTAAAAGAAAAGTAGCGTTACTGTTAATTTTGCATTAATTAAATTAATAAATTAAAGTATGATTAATTTAAGTAAAGTATCGTTAATCTAAATTAAATATAAATCCAAGTTAAAAAAAATTTAAATAACAAAATTTTAAAATTGAAGCTACCATTAATTATAGTTTATTAATTAAAGTTGACTGTAAATTGAAGTAATAATTACTTAAAGTTACTGTTAATTGAAGTTTCATTAATTGAAGCTACTATTAACGGAAGTTTGATTAAAATTGAAATTAAATGTAAATTGAAGTTATAATTGTTTACAGTTACTATAATCGAAGCTAAAATTAACTAAAGTTATAATTGTTACAAGTTACTGTTAATCGAAACTATTATTAATTGAAGTTATTATTGTTACAAATTACTTTTAATTGAAGCTATTGTTAATTAAAGTTACAATTATTACAAGTTACTGTTAATCGAAGTTATTATTAATTGAAGTTTCATTATAATAATGATATAATTGAAATTATAATAGTTTATAGTAACTGCAATTGAAGCTACTAATAAGTGAAGTCAACAGTAAATTGAAGTTTTATTAATTAAACTTACTATTAGTTGAAGTTTCATTAATTTAAATTGAATGTAAATCAAAATAATAATAATTATAATTAAATAATAATAATTATATAAATACTAATAATTAATTATTATTTTTAATTGAAGCTACTTCTAATTGAAATTACATTAATATTGAAGTTGACGAAATTTAAGTAATAATTACTTACAGTTACTGTAATTGAAGCTACTCTTAATTGAAGATTTATTAATGAATATACTAATTATTGAAGTTAACTTTAAATTGAAGCAATGATTAATTAACATTAACGTAATTGAAGCTACTATCAATTGAAGTTTTACTAATTGAAATTGAATGTAATTTGAAGTTATTATTTAAAATTACTTAAGTGGAAGCTACTATTAATTATAGTTTATTAATAAAAGTTGACTGTAAATTGAAGTAATAATTAATTAACATTAACATAATTGAAGCTACTATCAATTGAAGTTTTACTAATTGGAATTTAATGTAAATTGAAGTTAAATTATTATTTAAAATTAGTTAAAATGAAGCTACTATTATAGTTTATTAATTGAAGTTGACTGTAAATTGAAGTAATAATTACTTAAAATTACTGTTAATTGAAGTTATTATTAATTAAAGTTTCATTAATTGAAGTTTCATTAATTGAAGCTACTATTAGCTGAAGTTTCATTAATTAAAGTTGATTATAAATCCAAATTATAATTATTCAAAGTTTCTGTTAATTGAAGTTATTATTTATTGAAGCTACTAATAATTTAAGATACTTTTAATTAGTTTCATTAATATTGAAGTTAATGAATTGAAGTAATAATTACATAAAGTTAACTTTGCTTTTAACCAAAAGTATTATTAACCTTTTCTTAATATTAATAATAATTATAATAATAATAATAATTATTATTATTATTATCATTATATTTTTCCCACGTTATAATTGGTAATAATCATTATTTTTTCAAAGCATTTTTTTTTAATTTCACGAGAAAAAAAAATTTGATAATATCATTTTTTTTCTCAAATGAATTTTAAGAAGTAAAAAAGAATAAAGATAAGGGTTAAACTTTACGATGTAGTAAAAACTTGAAAAAAAGCGATAGTTTTCGAGAAATTTTTTTATCAGATATATATATATATATATATAAATACATAGAGATGGTAAAGAGTCGTAAATCTGATCGAATGTAGGGATTCGATTATCATAAGACAAGGAATAAAATGCAGACGATACAAATCGAGAACCCGGCAGCAACGAGATCAGCATAGTAATGCGTTGTGTGCCAGTAGTTTCTCTCATATATATAAATGACCCCTTCAACCGGAAGTCGAGTTCGACGGAAGCGTCGAGACTATATAGGTTTTAACCCGATGTATGAGAACATATTTTTCGGGGGTCCCAACTATATATTTCTTTACTTAAAAGAAACTTGAGAGAGAGAAAAAAAAGATTCTATAACGGGAGTGTCTTCACTTTTCAAACATATTCATTCGTCAAATAGTGATGATGCTGTGTGGAAATAATTTCTAAAGAAAATCTCATGTTTCATGTATTCCCTATCAATCTTTAAAGAGCGTCTCGTGAACTACCAAAAAAATTCCCTCATCTTAAAAAATAAAGGAAAAAAAATTTTCTGTGAGCAAAAAAAATTTGTTAAAAAGAATTTTTTTTTCAACTCTCTAAATCTGAATTAGTAAAAATGTTTACTAATTTGAATTAGTGACTCACTTTTTGCTTCTGAATTAGTAAAATTTTACTAATTATTAGTAACTTTTACTAACAATTAGTAAAATTTAACTAATTCTAAAGCAAAAAGTGAGTCACTAGTTTAAATTAGTAAAGATTTTTACTAATTCAGATTTAGAGAGAAAAATGATTTGTGAAATAAATTGACGATTAAAATTGGAATTATTTTCTAAATATATAGGAAATAATTTCTTTTTCGGTACTAAGTTGAGATGTATTACAATATCTTATCGTGTGGATATTATATATAGGCATATATCTTTATTTGAATCGCTTGAAATAATGATTGTGTCGGCTTGGGTTCAAATGGACATTGTGTTATAAAGACGATAAGTGTCGCCTTGGATTTGATTCGATTAGGAAGCGTATTTGGTGTTTGTCGTTTGCGTCTAATAATCTCCTCAACAAAATTGTTTTTTTTTTTTTTTAAAGAAGACTTTGAGAAAGAACTGTTTCACACGCAAATATGCAAACATATATTTATATAGATGAGACTTGTCTCATACCGGATAGGATTTTTATCAAAAAAAAAAATGTTTCTACTTTTATAATTATTATTTTCACAAAAAGAGAATTTTTTTATAATAGCTTCATCTATTAATATAGTAATCTCTATAAATCAAAGCTTTAATTATTTTGTAGCTTCATTATAATTATAATGCTTGATAACAAAGACAATTATATATATAGCTTCAATCATATATAGTTTTAGTCAAAGGAAATAACGTGCAAATATTAATTAAAATTAGCTTCAATTAAAAATTACTTTATTAAAGTTAGCTTCATTTAAAAATATCTTTGATTGGATATGGCTTTATAGTTAAAAATAGCTTCAACTAAATATATTTTCGATTGGATGTGGCTTTAGTTAAAAATATCTTCAATTAAATATATTTTCGATTGGATGTGGCTTTAGTTAAAAATAGCTTCAATTAAATATATTTTCGATTAGATGTGACTTCAATTTACAAATATCTTGAATTAAATATATAACTTCGCTTAAATGTGACATTAATTAAAAATATAGCTTCAATTAATAGATTCTTCAATATTAAATTTAGCTTCAATTAAATAATTCTTTGGTTAAATGTAGTTTTCATGTTTTAAATAAATTTAAAGAAATTAAATATTTCTTAAATATTAAAGTTAGCTTCAATTAAATATTTCTTTGATTGCTTTAGTTAAAAATAGCTTCAATTAATAAATTCTTCAATATTTTTAGTTTCCAATTAAATACATTTTTGGTTAAATGTGACTTTATAATTAAAGGTATCTTAAACTAAATATATCTTTGATTAAATGTAGTTTTAATTTCTAAAATTTTAATTTCTAATATTAAAGTAAGCTTCAATTAAATATATATCTTTGATTAAATGCATTTGTAATTAAAAATTGCTTCAATTAAAAATTTCTTCAATATAAAAATTAGCTTCAATTAAATATATCTTTGATTAACTGTAGCTTTAATTAAAAATATATTCAATTAAAGTTAGCTTCAATTAATATATCTTTAATTTAATACAGCTTTAATTTGAAATATCTTCAATTAAAATTAGCTTTAATTAAAAATATTTTCCCCTAAAATTAGTTCCAATAAAATATATCTTCAATATTAATTTTACCTTCAATTAAAAATAACTTCAATAAATTGTAAATAAAGCTATAAATTTAGTTTCATATAATATAAAGTATCTTCGCAATCAATTTTGTAGTTAATCGTCGATTAAATATTTTTCGACATTATATGGAAATTAATTTTCACCTCAATTTTCACATAATATATGTTTGTTTATTAATCGCATTGTTGTTGTTGTTGTTGTTGATTTTGTTGTATTTCACGCAGCAAGTTGACACTCTTGTGCAACTGTATAATTTTCATTCTCACTGATTACAGATAAAATAAGTGTCAAGATAATGACTTTTACGATAATTGAGTTTGACAAATGAATGCGGTTCGTTGGACTGTATCGATGCTAATCGTATATAACTTCACAGAAAATTAAAAGGCATTAAAATAAGCTGCAACGCTTATTATTTTAATCCAATTTTGCTTATTTTAATCCATTTTGGTATTAAAATAAGCAAAATTGGATTAAAATAATAAGCGTTGCAGCTTATTTTAATGCCTTTTAATTTTCTGTGTTATTTTGATGACTCAGAATGATTAATTCCCGCACACTATATATATTTTTTTGTAAATTAAAAAACGCGTATATAGGGTAAATGTCCCAATTACTGTGATGTACAACCCAAGACCGACTTTAATGATAAAAGTGTAAATGAAATAATTATTTAACTCTTTTTGTTAAATCACTATTAGTGTCTATTAAAATAGAAACGATACTTTAAACTTGAAGAAATAACAAATATATTATTAAAAATATTAACTTTTTTAAAAATGGCATATGCTGGTATTACTGCGCAAGTTTGCATGAATTATTGCAAATGATGTGCACCAATTACTGCAACGCTAAAAGTGTTGATTTAGAGGTTAGGTTGACTGGATAGACCACAGTAATAGCAGAATGAGAAAAATATACGCATATGCTCTAATTACTGTGATAGGTTCAATTGTAACTTGAATAAATAATTTGATAATAGTCGAAATATGCATCATTAGTGAATATAATATCAAATATCATTTGAAATAAGTTTTAAAGTCATTTTGAAGCAGTTTTATGTTCTCAATTACTACTCTCTAAATCTGAATTAGTAAAAATGTTTACTAATTTAAATTAGTGACTCACTTTTTGCTTTAGAATTAGTTAAATTTTACTAATTGTTAGTAAAAGTTACTAATAATTAGTAAAATTTTACTAATTCAGAAGCAAAAAGTGAGTCACTAATTCAAATTGGTAAACATTTTAACTAATTCAGATTTAGAGAGTAAGTTTTACTAATTTTTTTAAAAATCGCAGTAATTGGCGCATCAGCAGTAATTCATACACTTACCCTACCTAATGGTATTTTTTTTCTTTTTTTCTCTTTTTTTTTACTTGGATGATTATATGAATCGTTCATTATATTATATCTTTGATTTTTATCCATCATTATTTTAATTGTCTCTATTTTTTCAAATTTGGAACTATTAGTACCTACTTTTATTATTAGTATTTTAATTATTTTAATCATTATTATCATAATGATAATTATTTTTATTTTTATTATATTATATTTCTTCTTATTGCTTTTTTACTATTTTTATTATTATTATTATTATTATTATTATTATTATTATTTTAACATTCTTTTTTGGGGGAGAGAATTGAAAAAAATTGTTCTCAAATCGGGTCACGAGCATTTCTGATGAATATTTGAAATAGAGATCATATATATACAGTCACGTCGTTGTTTTAACCCGATCTGTTAACCTTTGATCTGCATCACTAAGATTTAGATGCGATTGACTTTTTTTTCCTCTTTTTTATTTTTTTTTCTTTTTTTTCGCTAAGAACAGATCTTGTTGTACATATAATATATATGTGTAATAGACGAGGATTTAGAAAGTATATGTTATTATCCACGTGTTCAGACATATAGTCAGAGAGATACGCGAGTAGGCGGTTTCCAGGAATGACCTTGATACTGCTCATCAAATTGCTGAAATTGTTAAACTTTTATTTTATAATACAGTTTGAAATGATATATCTAAGTCATTGTACTTTGCGCGCAAGTATTGTAATTACAAGCACTCTTAAAAGATAATTTTTTTTTTTAGATGTCTATATATTAATGAATATAAATTGAATGACTCACATTTTATTTTTTTTCTTAATTTCATGGAAGGTAATCTTATTCTTGAAAAATCAGTGTGATAATGAAATTTTATATTATTTTATTACTGAGAAAAATTTATTTAAATGCGTAGAGAAAAAATTGATCATCAGAAAAAAATTTTTCAAAAAACAGTATCAAAGTGACATTTCCCACGCTTATCATATATTTTATATCTATGTGATATTATATAATATTATAATATATATTATAATATAAAAACTAATACCCAATAATAATAATAATAATAATAATTTTCGATAGTAAACTTCAGTGAATAATAGCTTCAGTCGATTGTATTATAAATTGATAATAGCTTCAATCGATTATAATTTAAATTAATATTGACTTCAATCGACATTTGTTGCAATATATATATCTACTTTTGTCACATAATTCAATTTAAAGTATAGCTTTAATCATACGTAATTTAATTTTTTTTGTCTTCAATTAGTATAGTAGCTTCAGTGGATTGTTAGCTTTAATCGGTGTAATAATTTAAATCAATATAACTTCAAAAAAATAATATTTTGACATTGATTATTTTTTTTTTTTCAAAAAAAGGGGTTTTTAAAAAAATATAGGTATAAAAAATATTTATAAATAATAAAAAAATATAAATATAATAAATAAATAACAAAAAAATAATAAATAAATAAATATTATAAAAGGTGAATTGAACGAATAAATAAATATATTTGTGAAGAATATAATAAAGCACATTTGCAAATCTCTTGTTAATCTCTCAATTATTCTTGAAGTTGATCCAATGCAATTAATTGTCTTTATGGGTTTCGCCCACGGCCTTGCCCATTTTTCTCGCGCGCAATTTATATTCTTTATATATAATTATATATATCATCCGACACTCGAAATTAACCAACGGAAATTGTACACCATATCGACGACGACGACGATGGTCACCAATTTCAGTTGGGTGCTTTGAACTTAATAATAATTTCAATGTGTGCCAATTTTACTTCTCTATGGGTTGAATCATATTCACAAGTTAATTTCAGATCCGGCTGCTGCTGTAAACCCCCTATTACAATTTTATATGTGTATATATTTTTTTTTTTATTTATGGGCCTCGGTTATTTAATTACTTCAATTTTGATTCTTTGATTTTCTGGTATATATAAAAGGAGATTTCTCCTTTTTCTATTTTATTTTTGAAATTTTCTGTTTGATTTCACAATTTAAATTTCTTTTGAAGTAATTCTTTTGATACAATTTTATTAAATATATAATAAAATAATTTATATTAATAATTATATTATTTTTTCCGTTCCAAAATGCGATAATTTATTAAAATAATAATGATTTATAATTATATATATACTATATGTAATAAAAAATTAATTAATTATTACAACCTACTTATTATTTCATGAAATACTTTGCGCCTTTGGGCGAAATGTTTTATCAATTATTATATTATGTGTGTAATTTAAATTAATTACGCTAAAATGCTTACCAAATTTGCTATAATTATCTTTTATTTTTCTGTTACAGGTGAGTTTTTGGAAAATGTTACATTTCCCGCATAATGTGAGTTTATTCCATTTATTATTATTATTATTTTTTATTATTTCTCCATATTTATCTTTTTTTTTCTTTTGTAAACAATAATAAATACAAAATAATTTTAAACATTTAAAAATAATTTAAAAAAATATCTAATATTTTCAAAAAGATTAATTTAATTTCTTTTATCATAATATTATTATGCAATGAAAAATAAGTTTCATGATTTCTTTTCATTTCAAAGAATATAATTGTTCTTTTTATTATTCTTTGTCATATCTTCTTATCGTATGAATTTAAGTATTCATTTTTCTATTCTTCATAATTATTCATCATATTCTTATAATTCTTCCTAGAAAATATTTCCGTCTTAAAGAGATATATAAAATACATTAAGAGGGGAAAAAAAATTTCATTTGTTTGATAAAAGCAACATCATCGGGTAATCATTATATTATTTTTATACATAATATGAAAGTACATTCATTTGTGACTAATTGCGAGTCATTGAAATAGTATTTTCTTTTTTTTAATCTTTTAAGTCGTAACCCTTTTTTATTGTAACAAAATTTTTTTTTTATACATTCATAAAATATCAATTCTCATTAACACACTATATATATATATGACTCGAAGAAACTATTCTCTAACTGTTACTAATTAATCTTCACCACTTAATCAGATCAGTTCCAAACTAATTAAAACAATTTCCACGAACTTGCTCTTATTCGACGAATCGAATTTGACAAAAAGCATCCGGAAATGTAATAAATTCCTTTTCTTAGGTACTATAAAAATTATCTTTTTTCAAAATTAAAAAATTTTGTATTATTTTTTTCGGTTTTTTTTTTTTGGAAAATTTTTGTATTACGTTTATTTGATATAGGTGTTTTTTTAAAATATTTTTTTTCTGTAAGTATAGCTTCAATTAATAGTAGCTTCATTTTGTAGTTTCAATTTAAAGCAATTTCAACAAATTCAGTTTTTAAACAAATTTGTAAAAGAAAACAACAAAAAATTACCGTTAAATTTTGTTGTTAATACTATCATTTCTTTATAAAAATTGACAAAGTTTAGGATTCATATTCAATTATAGTTTTGGTAATTATATTATTCGCATTCCGAAATTTGTTTCCGATCCAATCAATTTTTAGTTGAATCTAAATTTCTGTGTAACAAAAAATTCTTTCCGAATCATTTCGAATTAATTTGTTTTATTCCAAAAATTAATTTTCATCCTTTTTAATTATGAAATTTTATTCCGCATCAATCCGAAATTAAATTTTAATCCTTTTCAATATTTCAATTATGAAATTTCATCCCAAATAAATCCGAATCAATCCGCTCCAACATTTTTTTTCCGGATTATTCCGAATTAATTCATTTCATTCCATAGCTAATTTTAATCCATTTGAATTCTGAAATTTTATTCCAAACCAATACAAATCAATCCGATGCTAAATTTTGATTCTTTTAAATTATGAAATTTTATTCCGAATAAATGTGAATTCAGATTTATTCGGAATGACATTTCATAATTTAAAAGAATTAAAAATATCTTCGGATTAATTCGTATTGATGCAGAATAAAATTTCAGGATTCAAAAGTATTAAAATTCAGCTATGGAATAAAATGGATTAATTCGGAATAATCCGGAAAAAATGTTGGAGCGGAATGATTCGGATTTATTTGGGATGAAATTTCATAATTGAAGTATTGAAAAGGATTAAAATTTAATTTCGGATTGATTTGTATTGGTTCGGAATAAAATTTCAGGATTCAAATGGATTAAAATTAGCTATGGAATGAAATGGATTAATTCGGAATCATCCGGAAGGAATTTTAATGATTGCTAATTAATCCATTTTATTCCATAGCTAATTTTAATCCATTTGAATTCTGAAATTTTATTCCGAACCAATTCAAATCAATCGGATGCTAAATTTTGATTCTTTTAAATTATGAAATTTCATTCCGAATAAATGCGAATCCTTCCGTTTTCAAAATTCTTTCCAAGTCATTCCGAATCAATTTATTTCATTTTCAAGCATAATGTTAATACTGAAATTTCATTTTGAATCAATTTGAAGCTAAATTTTAAACCTTTTATAAATTTTGAAATTTTATTTTTAATGAAATGATGATTTGGAATGAAATTTCTGAATTCCAAAAAGGATTAAATGCTTTGAAATGTGACGGATTGATTTGGAATAATACGGAAAGAATTTTTGAAACGGATCAATTCGGTTATGTTCAAAATGAAATTTCATAAATTAAAAGAATTAAAATTCAGCTTTGTATTGATTCGTATTGGTTCGAAATGAAATTTCAGGATTCAATAGAATTAAAATTTAGTATCGGAATGAAGTGAATTGATTCGAAAACAGAAAAATAGAATTAAAAAGGGTTAAAATTCAGTTTTACAATGAACATGGGAAAAAGAAGAATTGAAAGGGATCAAAATTTAGTTTCGGAATGAAACGAATTGATTCGGAAACAAAAAAAAAGAACTGAAAGGAATTAAAATTTAGTTTCGGAATGAAGCGAATTGATTCGGAACCAAAAAAAGAACTGAAAGGAATTAAAATTTAGTTTCGGAATGAAATCAATTGATTCGGAACCAAAAAAAGAACTGAAAGGAATTAAAATTTAGTTTCGGAATGAAGCGAATTTATTCGGAAACAAAAAAAGAATTCAAATTCAGCTTCAAAATGAAACATATTGATTATGAAAAAAATATTTCCTTGTTACGTTAAAATTAACATTCGGATAGAAACTGATTGGCTCGGAAACAAATTTTGAAATGCCTCGAAATAATATTCATCAAAACTGATTAAAATTTAATCCAAAACTTCTGATTGAATTAAAAAAAACGATTTTAATTTTCCGTTATTAATTAATTAAATAATAATTAATAGTTAAAATTGTTTCGAATTCCAATATATTTTCCAATTTTATTTATCCAGGATCTAATTATTTTCTCCCCTATTTCCCTAACAATAACACTATCAAAAAATAATAAAACCAGAACAAATATAAAAATTTCTATAAAATAAACGTCGGTGAAAGAAGATTATAAAAAATATCTTAAAAGAAGATTCCAACGTTTTTTTTCGATAAATCAAATTTAATGTCACGTATTTAATATATATTATAAAATATCAACGAGAGCTACTGGAAGCTTTTGAAAAATTAAATTTGAATTCCTATATATATATATAGCTGCGCACACGGCTATTCAGGAGTTATCTCCCGAGACTGCCCTATAGCGTCTAATCTGAACTCTAATGGCTCTTGGGAGTCGTTGACTTGTCGCCGCAGTGGTTCTCAAATGCATTATACAATGCTCTTAAAATCCTCTCTCTCTGTATATATATTATAAATGCAATTTTTGCGTAGAATTTTCCAATTTTTTTTCCCCCCATTCAGAGATGTAATCCATTTTTATTTTTTTTTTTTGCTGAAATCTAGTCTGTACTCTGAAATAGCGAATTCAGTCTCGCGGAAGAAAAAATTTTTCAACGGTGGCGCATTGATACCTTGAAATGATATAGCGGGACGATGCACTGAATTGTATGATATCGGTCGGGATGATATCCAGTAGAGCGCAACTGAAGCAGCAAGTGGAACGAAAAAGCAACAAACATACAAAGATATATATTATATATATATATATGTGTGTGAAAAAACCTGCCCTACCTGTTCAACATAGAAGAGGTGAACCTTGAAGTGTTTTAAAAACACCCCTTTCCCTCCCCATCAAACCCATTTTACTCTCACACCTTTCCTTTCGATTGGTTTCATGGACTGATGATTTATATGCTAATCCCATGTGAAATATGAAGCTAAGTCCGATTTTGAATAAACTTTCATATATATACAAGGAGTACAACAAACCAGGAATGATTGGGGTGAAGAGTGTGATATAAAAATGTTTTGCTGGTATATAATATTCCTTGCGGAGGCTCTTTGTCACTTTTTTTTATATATATAAAGAGGATAAAATTTTTTTTTTTAGGAAAATTTTTGAGTGCCATAAATTTTTGCACAATTTAAATTTTATTCAACTATTTAATTGACGTTGTTACACACTCGTATAATCTGAAATTGCATTTATTGGCAATATGAAATCGGATCAGTGATGTATGGATTTCACTGTGTGTATTTGGTTACCAATTATCAAGAGTGCATTTTCCCAAGTGGCTGATAGTTGTTGAAATTACAATATGAAATTATTTCTGTTTTTTTGGTTTTATTTTTTATTTACTATTATTAATTTTGTTTTGGCTTTTCAAATTAATATATTTAAAAATATTTTTTTTTATTTTAATTTTTTTTAAATATATTTATTTCAACAAAATATTTATTATTATTATTATTTATTTATTTATTTATTTATTTATTATATAAAAATTATTTGTTTCAAATAAAAAAATTTATTTAGCACAATTAAAATTTTATTTAGCGCAAATAAATTTTTTATGAGAACCACATACAAGTTTATTTGAAACAAATAAATATTTTTTATTTCAATTTTTACATGGTCTTAAATGATATTTTGTTTGATATTTTTGCCTGGATTTTAATGATAATTAATTTCTCCATTCGTTTTCCGTTTTTATTTTAAGTTTTACATGGCCTTAAACGATATTTTGTTTTATATTTTTGCCTGGATTTTAATGATAATTAATTTCTCCATTCGTTTTTATTTTAAGTTTTACATGGCCTGAAACGATATTTTTTTTTTTGTTTATTTTTAGTCAGCATTTTAATGATAAAATACATTTGTTTTCGTTTTTAATTTAATTTTCGCATGGCCTTAAACGATTAAAAAATATATAAATAAATATATAAATAATCAAATTTATATAATAAAAAAATTATAAATAAAAACTAAAAACGAATGTAGAAATTATAAATAAATATTTTTTTGTCTCTAAAATAAGTATATCTTTTCTCTGAGTGTATTTTTCAAATATAAAATTATCATCTTGTCAACATTTTTATTATTATATATTAAATTATTATTAAATAAAATATTATGTAATATTAATATTATATTAACATAATATTGATATTATATTAATATTATATTAATATTATATTAATTATCATATTAGTATTATATTAGTATTATATAAAAAATATTAAATTTAAAAATTCCCGTATGGAAGTTAGCAGTGACAACGAATTTTTTTGCAACGAAATAAAAATAAATTCAAATTTCGAAAATATTTGTACGTATCTTAAAAATTTCTGTTTGAAAGCCTTTTGTTTTTATGAAACCGGGAAACAAAATCGTTTTTTGATTAATGAGATCATTAACTTCAAAAGGCCATTAACCTATAAAGTGCATAATTCTTAAAAATTGGGTTTTAATGATCGAGATATAATTTTATAATTATATACTTAGTTTCTCTTTTTTTTTTTTAGATCATCGTTATACTTTTTCAAATTGTTTCTCTTTTACTTTTTAAACTTCTCTTGAATGTTTTTAATACAAAAAAAAGAACAAAATACTTCTTTTGTTTATTTTAATAACGTAAAAATAGTATTTCTTTCGTTCGTTCGTAAGAAAAATATTTCTTCTTCCACAAGAATAAAAAGAACAAGGGGAAATACTTTTTTTTCTAAATAAAAGAAGACGCACAAAATAAAAATAAGAAATACATACTTTTTTTTAATTTCAATGAAATAATATATTATTATTTAATATTAATCAAAATAATATTGTTTTAATTTTATTTTAATGAATATTTTTTTCTTCTATTGTTGTTTTTGAAATAAAAATTTTTTCATTAGCACTCGATGAAATCATAAGAGTTGTGAACCTCCTGCTGATAAAGAATATTACAATGAGTTAATCCAAGTTTGATCGATGCAACAAAGAAAGGGGGTTTTTTATAGTCACGATTAAAAACAATTATTTTCAATGTCCCTCCTTAAATCAAAACCGCATTTGATTTATTGCAAACTGAATGATGTTAATTTTTTTATACCACGATATTAAACTCAATTTTCGAATATATACACTCTCTAAATCTGAATTAGTAAAAATTTTTACTAATTTGAAATAGTGACTCACTTTTTGCTTCTCAATTAGTAAAATTTTACTAATTATTAATAACTTTTACTAACAGTTAGTAAAATTTAATTAATTCTAAAGCAAAAAGTGAGTCACTAATTTAAATTAGTAAACATTTTTACTAATTCAGATTTAGAGAGCAAAATCATCGATTTTCATTTTGTTTTCAAATCAATTTTTCCGATATTTATCGTTTTTTTTTTTAAATTTTCTCTCATTTCTAATTTTTATAGATCATAATCAATAATCATTTTATTAATAAATATAATTCTCATAATTAATTGCTGATAATTAATATTGATCATAATCAATTTTTTTTGGCATTTTATTAATAATATAAATTAATTTAAAAAAAAAAATATTGATTTAAAATCAAATCTATTTTTTGCCCTAGTTTTCATTTTCGATTTAAAAATCTTAAATTAGATTCCATTAATAAATTGGAATGTTAAAAGATTTTTTTTTCTAATTCGTCAATCACAATCAACGAGATTTATATTCAGAAAGGTGTCATCATTTTTTTTAAACCTAATAGCTAGTAAATTAACCAATAGTGATCATAATAATTCGAAAATAATCGAAAGCGTGAAAGAGATTATGGTTATGAAATATGCATCTGAAAAGATTTTAATCCGGTAGTCTCACATAAAAACCAGTTTCAATTCACCAAAAGAATTCCAACATTCATAATCCGATATATTCAAAAAGGGAAAAAGTATTAATCATCGAATGAATAAAAAATTCCAAAACGTTATAAAAACTTACTTTCATAAAAAATAAAAAAAAATTTTAAACTTAAAACCTAATTAAAAAACTAAAAGAAAAACGAAAGAAAAAAATCACCTGATCATCAGAGAAGACGCATTTAACGAAAATCCAATGGTGCGCCTTCACTGTACAATTGCATCCATTCATTGCGCATATTCCAGCGGGTTTCAAATTTTCTGCGCGCACAACGCTTGGAATTGCAATGAAACAACACAAAAACAACACAAAACAAAACACCAAATCACAAACACAAAATTCACTTTTTTTCCCCATTGTGTTGTTTTCTTAATCCAAATTTTAATCCAGAAAATTGAGAGATGAATAATTTAAACGATCCAAGAGAATGTTATCCAAATGATGATCATTTTTTTTTTTTTTTTTTTTAAATATTCATCATCATTTTGCATAATTTTTTGTTAACATTTTTTCCTTTGATTTGAAATTTTCAATTTTTCATATCTTCTTTTCATCATTATCAGCATTTTTATCTTCAAAGTGCTGTGAGAAGAGTATTTTTTTTTTTTTTGCTTTCGCACGCTCTTCGTATATGTGTGTTACCTATACGAACCGGTTTTGAAAACGCGCACGAGGTCACCTAAGAAGAAGTGGGACTAAAGACTACCAGCTGACGTGATCATGACGGAGGTTGCTTTCAAACTGGCGGGTGGAAGGCATACGATCAGTGTGTTTTCCCCCCTACTTTCGTGTGTATATACTTCGTCACTCTGCTGCCCTCCCTCCAACAAATTTTTTAAAAAGATAAAAGACTGACAAGATTATCTTTATGGAAGCAACAGTCCAGTATATTGAAAACCATGGGGACGAAGACCGTCAGAAAGGAAAACGGTAGAGACCCATGTGCGGTCATTGGGAAATTCCACGTGAGATTTTCATTCAAAAAAAAAAAAAAAAATGTTTTTTGTATGTAATAATTCAAAATTTTGGGTTACATGAATTTCTCATTAAAATTAGTTAAAATTTTTATTTTAAAGTATTTTATTAGAAATACACGGAAAAAAAGAAAAAGTAATTTTTACTACTTTCGGAGTAAAACGCCCTAATAACAAAAGATATCTTGGGATATATTGATAATATCCCGCAGATATCCTAGGGATGTCCTAAGGATATCAAAAGGATCTCTTAAGGATATCCAAAAAATCGGCGGTTTTTAATGGATAAAACAGTATCCTGAGAATATCTTCTTGACATCCAGAAGATATACTGAGAATATCCTGAAAATATCTGTGGGATATCCTGACGATATCTATGGGATATCTGGAGGACATTTATGAAAGTCTATAGAGATATCCAGAAGATATCCTTTGGATATTCCATGGATATGGAACTTTATGAACTTTATGAAAGTCTATAGAGATATCCAGAAGATATCCTTTGGATATTCCATGGATATCTGAGGATATCCATAGGATATCTTCTGGATATCTCTATAGACTTTCATAAATGTCCTCCAGATATCCCATAGATATCGTCAGGATATCCCACAGATATTTTCAGGATATTCTCAATATATCTTCTGGATGTCAAGAAGATATTCTCAGGATACTGTTTTTAAAGTCATTATGAGACTACGAGTGAGAATATTCTGTGAATTAAATTTTATATAAATAAAATAAAATGCAACTTGTTTTTCGAGAAAGTTGTTTAATTTGAAAAATTATTAACTAATTTTTTTCTCATTCGTGATTCATTCCTTTATTCATATGCTTAATATTGTCAGAAAATAAATTGGCTTTAAACAATATAAATTCTTCCCCGCAAATAACGAATAACTATTAATATTAATTATACATTAAGTGCATGAGTTTATTTAAAAACTTTGAAAAATGCGTTTCAAATCTTCATTTAAAATAAATTAGAAGCTCATAAGATTTTTGTTTTTATTATATTATTATTCATTATATTAGCTTAACAATTTTAACCTTTAAAAATATATGTTGAGATATTAAATATCCCGTGAATATCTTAAGAATATCCCACGGACATCCTGAGGATATCCCATGGATATCCTGCGATATAATATCCAATAGATATTTTGTGGATGTCTTAGGGATATCCTATGGATGTCCTGTTGATGTCCTACAGACCGCCCGTTTGGATATCCTAGGGATATCCTATGGATATCCCAAGATATCCAGGGGACCATTCTAGGATATCGACCATTGATATGGATATCCTATGGATATCCTAGGGATATCCTTTTGTTATGAGGGCGGAAACTGTCCGAAGTTTTTGCGCATCTCTGGCAACTTTTACTCCAAAAATAGTAAAATTTACTCCAGATATAGTAAATATTACTGCGGAAACAATAAAATTTACTACAGAAATAGTCAATTTTACTATTTTTGAACTAAATTTTACTATTTATGGAGTAAAAGTTGCCAGAGATGCGCAGAAACTTCGATAGTTCCCGTTTTACTCTGAAAGTATAGTAAAAATTACTTTTTCCTTTTTTTCCGTGTAATTATTTTTTTTTGTCGAATTTTCAATGAGGCACATGATTATCCCATAAAAATCAATTAGTTAAAATATTCATTTAAAAGAATTTTATTAGAATTCATTTTTTGAATTTACATTTGACAGAATATAAACAAATTTTTATGTATCAAATTTTTATTGTCAAGAATTCTTAAAGCGCCGAATTTTTATTTGTCCGAAGTTACGAACTAATAATCGCCAGAAATATTTCGGCGCAATTTTAAAAATTGACCAATTAGAAATTATCGAGAAAATCGTGATTGGTCAATTTTAAAAATTCCGCCATAATTTTTCAGTCTATTGTTTGTTCGGCCATTTGTAATTTCGGACCAATGAAAATTCGGCATGCTAAAATTTCTATTAATTAAAAATTCGTACAAATTAAAATTCGATGAATCTAAAATAAAAAATAATTATATCCAATAAAATTGTAGAAAATGAAAATTCTTATTTTAATAATTTTTATGGGATAATCATGGGCTTCTTTTTAATTTTCGAATTAAAATTTGACAGGATTTTCTTTTTATATACAAATTTTTAGCTACCGAATTTTTGTTTAGTAGAATTTTTATTTTACACTCATTTTCTTCAGATGACTTTTTATTTTAAATAATTTTAATTAAGGCAAATTTTAATTTAACAAAATTCTGATTAAATCAGATTTTATGTGATTCGAATATTTTAATAACAGAAATTTTAATTCACCCAATTGTAATTTTCCGAATTTTTAATTGATAGAATTTTTAAGGCGCCGAATTTTCATGTGCCCGAAGTTACGAATGGCCAAACAAACATAACCTACAAAACAATTTCGACGGAATTTTTTAAACTTGACCAATAAGAAATTCTTAAGAAAATCCTGATTGGTTAATTTTAAAATTAGCAAACTTTAAATTATCCAAATTTTGATTTTCTCGCATTTATAAATGACATAATTTCCAATTCGCCTAATATTCATTTACACGAATTAAAATTTAACCAATAAAAAATTAGCAAGAAATTTGTTAAATTGGTTTAATTTTAAAATCGAACCTAAATTGTTTTGTAGGTTATGTTTGTTCGGTCATTTGCAATTTCGAACATATAAAATTTCGTGCAAATAAGAATTCGGTGAATTAGAATTTTTTGGTATTCAAAAATTCGAAAAAGAAATTCGAACAAATGAAAATTCGGTAAATCAGAAATTGTGGCATTAAAAAATTCGAAAAAATAAGAATTCGTGTAAATAAAAATTAGGCAAATTGGAAATTCTGTCATTTAAAAATTCGGACAATTTAAAGTCTACTAATTTTGAAATTAACCAATCAGAATTTTCTTGATAATTTCTGATTGGTCAATTTTAAAAATTGCGCTAAAATCTTTCTGGCCTTTTTTGGTCGAACTTTTGTAATTTCGGACAAATTAAAATTCGGTGAATTAGAATTTCTGTCATTTGAAAATTCGAATCACATAAAAAATAAGTGAATTAAAATTCTGATAAATTAAAATTCGATTTAATTAAAATTTTATAAAAATCAACAAAAGGATTTCGGAGCAATTTTTAAAATTGGCTAATTAGAAATTATTAAGAAAATTGTGATTGCGCAATTTTAAAAATCTCTCTAAAATCTTTCTGTCAATTTGTTTGGCTATTCAATTTCGGATAAATGTAAAATTTGATTTTTTTTAAATTATATCAAATAACAATTCGAGCAAATAAAAAGTTGGACAATTTAAAATTCGTTAAATTGGAAATTCTCGAATTTAAAAATTCGAAATACTTTTAAATTCTTTTAAATGCGGATTGTATTAAATAAATATATAATTAAATAAATAAATTAAAAAATGTCTGTTAAATTAGAATTCTTTTAAATAAAAAATTGGGTAAATAGAAATACTGTGAAATAAATATTCTGCCAAATAAAAATTCGGTAAATAATTTCGGCTAATAAGTCTGTTATACGTAAAAATTCTTTTAAAAATAAATTCTTTTAAATTTTAATTCGAAAAATGAAAATTCGACTACAAAAATAATTATATCTTACAAAATTCTTTGGAATGAAATTTATAACTAATGATTTTCAGTAGAAGTTCGTGTATTTATACAAATAAAAGAATAAAATAAATAAAAAAAAATACATATTTTCTTTATTTTTCATAATGATTTCGGAAAAAAATATTTCAGTCAAAAGAAAAATTTAAAAAATAAATCTCACATATGGGAGGTCCTATATAGTATAATTAAATTTACGACTTGAAAATTGTTTGCACCATTAAAAACATATTTTTTTCGAAAGCCATAGAATTTTTCTTTTTCTATATAAATATAAATTTTTTTATGTATATATTTAATTATCTAGTTTCAAGGATATTTTTAACACATTCTGAACAAGTTGAGGCATGTTTTGGATATTTCCTCTCATGTGGACCTTGGCCGAGTTGTAGGATTGTTTACTTAGGTGTGATAATGCTGCTGATGGTGATCATGTTGCTTATATGCGTCAGCATCTTTTGTATATACAGAACTCGGCGACAAAAGGAAAAAGAAAAGGATGATGATAAACGTAATCTAATCTTTGAGAACTACCAACATATATATATGCAGAATGCATTTTCAACTTCCTTGCAATTTTAGAAGGACACGCCTTTATGATACCATATATATATATTTTTTTTTCTCTATAGAATTTCTATTATTCTTCTTCTTACATTTTTTTTCCATTTGCAATATTTTATACATTGTCCTATGTTATTTCCTGTTTTATTATCTTCAGACTTGGAATTTTTTTATTCGTGTGATTCAAATTTTAATCTCTCTAAATCTGGATTAGATAAAAATAACTAATTGTTAGTAAAATTAGAAATTTATTTGAATTTAGATTTTTAAAAATTTAGGCTGAATTTTTGCTTCAGAAATTAGTAAAAAAAAAATAACTAATTATTAGTAAAAAGCACCTAATTTTGGGGCGCATGATTATTCTATAAAAATCATTAATTAGAATATTTTAAAGAATTTTATTAGAAAAAATTATTTTCAAGACGAATTTTCAATTTTCGAATTAAAATTTGACAAGATTTTCTTTTTATACAAATTTTTACATGATCAAATTTTTAGCTACCGTATTTTGGTATTGCAGAATTTTTATTTTACAGTAATTTTGTTCACATGACTTTTTGTTTAAAATAATTTTAATTTAATGGAATTCTTATTCAATCGCGAATTTTATGTGATTCGAATTTTTAAATGACAGAAATTCCAATTCATCGAATTTTTATTTGCACGAAATGTTATTATGATAGAATTCTTAAAAAGACGAATTTTTATTTGTCCGAAATTGCAAATAACCGAACAAACATAACCTACAAAAAGATTTCGATGCGATTTTAAAATTGAACCAATTAAAAATTATTTTAAAAAATCGTGATTGGTCAATTTTAAAAATTGCGCCAAAATATTTCTATCGATTGTTTGTTCGGCCATTTGTAATTTCGGACTTTTTATTTAAAAGAATTTTAATTTAACAGAATTCTCATATTCAATCGAATTTTATGTGATTCGAATTTTTAAGTGACAGAAATTTGAATTCATCGAATTGTAATCTGTCCGAATTTTTAATTGATAGAAATTTTAAGACGTCGAATTTTCAATTGTCCGAAATTACAAATGGCCGAACAAAGTATCGAGAGAAAGAATTCGGTGCAATTTTTAAAATTAACCAATCACGATTTTCTCAAAAATTTCTAAATGGTTAATTTTTGAAAATTGCGCCGAAATATTTCTGGCGATTGTTGGTTCGGTCATTTATGTAATTTCTGACAAATAAAAATTCGGCGTCTTAAAAATCCTGTCAATTAAAAATTCGTATAAATAAAAATTCGGACAAATTAAAATTCGGTCATAAAAAAATGATTCTAAAATAAAAATTCTACAATCAAATAAAAATTCGGTAGCTATAAAAATTTTGATATATAAAAATTCTTGTAGTCTCTAAATTTGAATCAGCTAAATTCCGCTGATTGGCAGCGAATAGTCACTGATTGAAAAAGCTATAAGTATGCAGCTGCGAATCAGCGACTAACAACTATTTCAATCAGCGGAATACTCCATTTTAAAATAAATTTATCTTCCGACGAAAATGACCGACGTTCGCCGATTCGTGTTTCGCTATTTTATTAACTGTAACCGCTGATTTGCAGTGAAAACTTTATTCGCTGATTCAAACAGTGAAATTTTCGCTAATTCAAATTTAGAGAGTAAAAAGAAAATCTATTAAATTTTAATTCAAAAATTGAAAATTTTTCTAAAAAATAATTATTTCTAATAAAATACTTAAAAATTCTAATTAATATTTTTTATGGGAAATTCATGCGTCTCCTAATTTTTTCTATTAAAATAACTTTAATTTCTTTATGTATTAAAAATTCCTTTAAACTTAGTAATATTGTTATTTAAATTTTCCATTTTTTTTTTTGAAACTCCACAATTATTAATAAAAGTTAGTTCAAATTTTTAAAAAATCGTGTATTTAAAAAAAATGAAAAAACTATTCACGAATCATATTTCCTTATTTTGGATTTTTTTCCCCTCTAAACTTCAATAATTGTTTATACCGCTATACATTTTTAGGTGATGACACAATTTTATCTTAAGTTGAAAAAAATGCTTTATCTATCCTATAAACTTGTAGAGGTCATTTATAAGTATATTTAATGTGAAAGGGGAAAAAAACGTCGTTTTTAAAAAAGAAAAATACATTTTGTTCATTTCAAAAAAAAATAGTCATTCCATATATGAGAAACATCATTAGTACCCAAGCTTCATTAGGACATAATATGCAATTTTAACATGATTACAAGGTAGCGTGACTTCGTTTTAGAAAAATTTATGACTAGGTCTCATTTATATATTTATAGTTTCTTAATTGACTCTAAAACGGAAACAATTAATTTTTTAACGTTTTTAAATATTTTTAATCTAATTTTTTTAATTTTTTGAAAATTGTAATTAATTCCATAAATGATTATATAATTATTATATTAAATTAGTAAATTAAATTTATTCGTAAGTAAATTAAATATTAACTTAAATCGTTCGAAAAATATTATACAGTGAAAAAAAATTTTTTTTGATTCAAATAATCAATTATTATCAAAATAAATATTTACATGAATCAGTTAATTATTATTAGTTAAAATTTTTACTAATTCAGATTTAGAGAGTAATATAAATATTTATTTGATAATAGTTAACTATTTATTTGAATCAAATAAATTTTTTTCTTTCAGTGATAATAATAATAAAATTTAAGAACCTTTAAAATATAATAAATTGAATAAAAATTGAATGTCTCAACCTTGATATTAATTATTGCATTCAAGACAAATTCTAAAGCGATTATCGCGCGCGCACGTGACGCATAATTGATGAAGCATTGACAAGAAATAATTTATGAAGGTAATAAACACAATCTCGGATTCGTATATAACAATGGAGCAATGCCAAGTTTTCAACAGGTTGTTGCAAGTTTAAACGCATTTGCTGTCAGTTTGTTTTATAACTTTAACGCGCCCACGGTGATGACATCTAATTTTTCAATTTTTTGACTCCGTTTTGTATGCCCGCACAATAAATATTATAGGCACAATAGAAACATATAACAAACGCTTAAGAGATACTAATAATTCTTGCTACAATTAATTCCTTTGCTTTATCGATTTATTATTGAACTGAATTATTCTCAGTTAATATTATTATTATTTTTTTTTATTACGTTGATTATTTTTATTATTTTTATTATTGAATATTGGTTTTGTGACCCAAATGTATTAATTCTTGTAGTAATTGGTGGCTTTAGGGCCAAGTGTTATTGAATGAAAAATGTAAAGAAGCATTTTTCCTTTCATAACACCTGACCCCAAAGCCATCAATTACTACAGAATTTTTATTATTATTATTATTAATTACCTTAATTTAATAGTTACTTAAATTAAATGTTAATTTCATACTTATAGTATAGCTTCAATCAATTATATAATTCATGCACGGAGAAAAATGGAAAAACGAATAAAGTAACTTTTACTATACTTTAAAAGTAAGACCGGAACTGACCGCAGTTCTGTGCATGTCTGTCAATTTTTACTCCAGAAATAGTCAAATTTACTCCGAAAATAGTAAAAAAAGAAAATTATTCCAAAAATAGTAAATTTTACTATTTCTGGAGTAAAAATTAACAGAACTGCGCACAAACTGCGGACAGTTAAAAACTTAGGCGTCCCCTTAAAAAAAAATTTATTTTACAGAGAGATAGAATATTGGAAGAAATTTTTTTCTAGCCGAATTTTCGTATATGAATTTAAATTTGAGTAATTTCTTAAAACGTCAAATTTTTATTTTACACAACTTTCATATTTGTTCAAATAAATATCTGGTTGAACAATTTAAGTGCTAATTTTAAAATTAGCGCACAAATTTTTTTGCCAGAACTAAATATAGGAAAATTGATTTTTCCTTTCAAAATCTTTTCCCCATATTTTTGCAATACTTCAAAAATCAAATTTTTAAAGCTGAAAAAACGATAAAAATTCATTTTTTCTCTATCAATCTTTTTCCCATATATTAATAATACTTTGAAAATCTAATTTTTAAATTTGAAAAAATGAGAAAAATTGATTTTTCCTTTCACAATCTTTTTCCCATATTTTTGCAATACTTTGAAAATCTAATTTTTAAATGTGAAACAACAAGAAAAATTGATTTTTTTGTTCCCATATTTTTGCCACGTTTTTGCAATACTTTAAAAATCAAATTTTTAAAGTTGAAATAATGAGAGAAATTGATTTTTTCTTTCCAATCTTTTTCCCATATTTTTGTAATACTTTAAAAATCCAATTTTCATAGTTGAAAAAATGAGAAAAATTGTTTTTTTCTTTCCAATCTTTTTCCCATATCTTTGCAATAACTTTAAAAATCAAATTTTTAAAGTTGAAAAATAGAGGAAAATTGATTTTTCCTTTCAAAATCTTTTTCCCATATTTTTGCAATACTTCAAAAATCAAATTTTTAAAGTTGAAATAATGAGAGAAATTGATTTTTTCTTTCCAATCTTTTTCCCATATTTTTGTAATACTTTAAAAATCTAATTTTTAAAGATGAAAAAATGAGAAAAATAAATTTTTTCTTTCTTAATCTTTTTCCCATTGTTTTGCAATGATTTTAAGAAAAAAAATGAGAAAAATAAGAAGTAAGTTAGAAAAAATTGACTTTATTTTATCCCCATATTTTTGCAATACTTTGGCAAGATTTTAGCAATGTTATATGATATTAAAGAAAAGTATGGGAAAGGCTCATAATTTTTCCCATAGTTCGTTTTTCACGCGGGAATAAATTAACATTGAATTCAATTCAATTTACATGAAACAAAATTAGTTTACAAATTAACTCATCACAAATATAATGATTTAATAAATAATGAATACTAAATTCCTGAAATTATAATTATTAAAAAAATTATCTAAATTATTTTTAAATTAACATTAAATTTTTGTTTATAATTCACTTTTGGAAAAAAAACTGAAGAATAACATCTAGAAACAAATTACAATAATTTTATATTGACCATAGAAATATATAAGTTTGTAGGTTTAACTATTTTTTAGAATTTCTATTAAGAAAGGTTAATTATATATTTTATATTATTGATAATATAACATTTGTGCAATTTTACTTGCAATTGTATTTAATTTTTTAAATTAAATTTATATTCATATTTTATTTTAAAAAAATATTATTTTTTTATAAACAAATTTATTTATTTTTAGTTTGAGCGTTAAAATTTTTTTGTTTGTTTATTGCATATCTGAAAACAAAAAGAAAATCTTGCAAAATGTTTTAGACTTGGTCTCAGGAAACTTTTTGTTTAAATAATTTTACCCACAGAAAAGAAAAATAAAGTACATTTTAATTTTGAAAAATAAAATCAAGTTGAAAAAATTTTCATGAACAAAATATTTAAACAAAAAGATTCATCGGGTACACTCTTAGAACTTTTTTTAAACTAGTATTAATCAAAAAGAAAATCTATTTGAGCCAATACTGGCTTAATATCGGCTCAGTACTGGTTTGCCAGTACTGGGAGGGTGGTACTGCAACAGTATTGATACAATGAACATACCAGTACTGGTTCAGTACAGACTGCCCAGCCTCGGCAGCCAATACTGAACCAGTACTGCGCCAGTAGTCAACTCTGGTATAATACTGAAATTTTTGGTTGGGTTAAAATATTTTTTAATATAATAATTATATGTATAAGTAACCAAAAATTCATGTCTATAATCGCGATAAGGGGCCTCACCAAGTTCACCATGTCTACTCCTAAGTTTAGCCCAACTACGCCGCTGTAAATAATAATTTTCAGTCGACACTCAATCAAATGAAAATTTACAATAATAGTAAAAACTTTACACCCAGAGAAATGATTTATTTGAACCAAATAAAATATATTTGAGTTAAATAAACGTATATTTGTCTCAGAGCCTACTAACTTATTTATTTGGCGTAAATAAAAATTTTATTTATCAGAAATAAATTTTTCTTTGGCTCAAATAAATTTTTTATTTCAATAAAATGAAATATATTTGCAACAAATAAATGAGTTAGTAGGCTCGGAGACAAATATACCATTTCTCTGAGTGTAGTACAATAATTTGAAAAAAAATTACCAATTATAAAAAAATGGTTCTATATGTTTAAAAACATGGAAATTAAAAAGAGTACTAATAATTTTACAAAATCGCAAATGAAAAAATGAAAAGCATTATATTAAAAAGAAATTTTCGACGAGAAAGAAGGAACATTAAAAAACGTATTATACACGAAACTTTTGCGAAAAACTCTTTATATTCCCACAGTGAAACAATGAAGGTCATAACCATTATTATATAAAGTGAAGAAAATGACTTCATTTTCACAGAGGGCGTAGGGTTGTTTTTTATTTTTACGCACGGCCGGAACAAAATTGTGAATCTTGGAAATTCGTAGAATAGAATAGAGAGAAGTTTTTGGCCTCTCGTAAAGTGTAAAGTGAAATTATGTATATATACATACCAACGTGAGGGGGAGAAGGAGTGCATTTGTTATGGTTTACTTTACTTTGTTGGGAAAATTACAAAACTTGCGCGGGGCACGTTATTGTTATAATGGAGTGAATCTCTCTTTCTCTAAAGTCACGAACTTTGAACCTGAAATTCTCATTCTAAAGAGAAAGATAGAGAGAGAGAGGTAACCAAACTCGCCATTTAATTTCCCATGAGAAATTGCGCGTGCCCTTGTCTCTGTCTGTTGCAGCATATACACGTGATAGTTTGACGAGGGCATTCATTCACAACGAGTCTCACTCTCTCTCTCTCTCTGTTGCAACGTGCGGAAGTACCTGTCTTTCTGCCCCAGAAATGGCCATTTCCGAAATGACCACGTGCCAAGCATACGTTATGCTTGAAGTTTATTTTCCTCTATGTATATACATACATCTCGTTTTATTCACCGCGTTCGCATTATTTTTGTCTTTATGGTTAATATACTTTTTATGAGTTTTTTATCAAAAGAAAAGAGAGAAAAAATAAAAATTGAACTCATTTTGACAAAGAGAGGCTAAAATTCAAGAAAAATTTGCATGAAAATATTTTAAAGTTGATTGGCTTTATAATTTTTTAAAATTTAACTAATAAGTTTTTTTTAACAAATTTTTATAAAACCAAATTTTTTGCATTTAACGAGATTTTAATTTAAACAAATTTTCCGCTGTTAAAAATTAATATTCTAATCAATTGAGTTTAAACAGAATGTCAATTTTAATAATTTAATTTTAGTCGATATTTCATTTTTTTGAATAAATATTAAACAAAAATTTCTTTTAACGAAATTTCTATTTTACAAAATTGATATTTAAACACATATTTTTAAAAAAAATTTGAATTTGACGGAATTATTATTTGTTCGAATTTTTAATATAGACAGAATAAACATTTTTAAAGAAATTTTTATTTTACAGAACGAATATTAGAAAAAATTTTTTACCACACAAATTTTCGAATTTACATTTGACAACATTTTTAAAACGCTAAATTTTTATATTAAAGAACTTTTATTTGTCTGAATAAATTTCTAGCAGAAAAATTTGGGTGCAAAGTTTTTATTTATTCGAACAAAAACAAAGATCTGTAAAATAAAAATTCAACATTTTAAGAATTCAGTCAAATTTAATTTCGAACACATGAAAATTCGGCTAGAAAAAAATTCTTTTCAACAATAAGAATAAAAAAAAAATTTTTTTTAAAACAAAAATGTGTTGTACATATTTAGTGAGATTTTAATTTAAAAAAAAAAATTTTTAATTTTCCGCTGTTAATAAAATTTTGCTATTTTGAACTATTTTAATGTTAATTTTATTTGTAACTTGACGAGAATTTTATAGTTAAACAATTTTTGTTTAACTAAATTTGTACAAATTTAACACAATTTTAAATTTAATCGAATTTAATTTTGAATAGATTTTTATTTAACCAACATTCAATGTAACAGAAGAAGGTTATTATTTACCATATTTATGATTATTATTATTATTTATTTATTTAACAATGTATATTATTAGTACATTTAACCAAATTTGCTTTCGAAAGTATTTTTATTTAACTAAAATTGAATTCAACAGAATTATCATTTAACCAACTTTAATTTTAAAATTCAAATTAAATATTAATTATTTGTCAATTATTTGACACAGTTTTCAATTAAATCGATTTAAATTTTAAAAGAATTTTTATTTTACCAAAAAATTCATTTTAACAGAAGTAGGTATGTTGTTATTATTTTTTCTTTTATTATTACGATATTTAAACAAATTTGCTTTTGAAAGAATTTTAATTGAACCGCAAAAATTTATTATTTAAAAGAATTTTTTTTTGAAGGTTTTTTTTATCAAATTTGCATTTAATTTCATATTTTATCGAAATTTCGTTTAACCAAATTCGTCCCTTTTTATGTTGTCCCAATTTGAACCAAATTTGTGCCTTTTTAATCAAATTTTAATTTACAAAAATTGTTTAATCAAATTTTTATTTAATAGAATTAATATTTACTTTATTTTGCATTGGAATGTATTTTCTTCAACCAAAAGCATTGAATTTAACAAAATTATACACGAAAAAAAAGAAAAAGTAATTTTTACTACTTTCATAGTAAAGCGGAAACTGTCCGAAGTTTTTGCGCATCTCTGGCAACTTTTACTCCAAAAATAGTAAAATTTACTCCAGAAATAGTAAAAATTACTACGGAACAGTAAAAATTACTACAAAAATAGTAAATTTTACTATTTTTGGAGTAAAAGTTACCAGAGATGCGCAGAAAATTCGGACAGTTCCCTTATTACTATGAAAGTAGTAAAAATTACTTTTTCTTTTTTTCCGTGTAATTTAATTTAATTTGCTTTTTAAAGTATTTTTATTTAACCAAGATTAAGTTCAACAGAATTTTCATTAAACCAAATTTGCATTTAACAGAATTTTTATTTAGCCAAATTTGAATTTAACAGAATTTTTATTTAGCCAATTTTGAATTTAGCATAACTTTTATTTAGCCAAATTTTCACTTAACAGAATTTTTATTTAACCAACTTTTAAATTTAAAAAATTCAAATTAAAAATAAATGATTATTTTTAAATTTTCCTACTGCCAAGAAAGAGTGAAGTTTATTTTTTCCTTTGAAAAAAAAAACTTTCCAAACTTGGAACTTGGAACTTGTTGACACGAAGAGAAGAAGTGTCTCGTATTATATATATAAAGAAGCTGTGAGAGAGAGAAATAGGAAATGTAAGCCCGAGCACGTATAGTACTTTGTGAGAGCTGTTGGCCGTGGATCTTGAAGCGGGTGTCGTGTTGTGATTGCACCTTATTAGGGATGAGTTCAAAAAGGTCCACACGATGTGAGAGTCAAGAAAAATGAAAAAAGGAGTTTAGTTCTTGGCACAGCGAGAGCAAAATAGAAGAGAAAACGTCGTCAGTTTCTCTTCTTTCGTGATATATAGTCTATTGTCAAGATCTATAGTATATATGGATACCAATTAGAAGGTATTGCATTGCCCATACGAAACATGTTTTCTATAAATTCTATATACCAATCTCATTTTAAAATCAATGAATCAGCAAACAAATTTATAGAATTGTCGCAAAGAAATTTTAATTTGTATCTAATTGCAATTATCTTCTTTTTTCATCTCTATCTCTCATTAGTCGGGGAAAATAATTTATATTTATTGTTATTAATTAAAATTTTTTATAAATGCTACAGAAAATTTTCGATAATTAAAAAAATGTTATTAAATTTTCTCTTACTTTTTAATTTGGAATATTTTTTTAAGTATCAAAAATACACAAAATTTTACAAAAAAGGGTAAATTAAAAAAAAAAGTAAATAATATAATTTTTATATTCGGCGTTTTTATTTTTGTTATTTTAGTTATTTAAAAGTTTTTTAATTGCTTTTTTAAACATAAAATACTTTTTTTTGTTGCTCATTTTTAACATTGAAAATTTTTGTATTTTTTACTATTTTTCTACACAATTTTTTTTTAAATTTGTTAGTTATTACCTAAAAATTTTTTTTCATTTGTTATCTTTAAATGTAATTTTTTTTTAAACTAAAAAGTTTTATATATACATATATAAAGTAACAAATTTCGAAACATTTTTATGTATAAAATAACAAAATAAAAAAAATTGTATTACATTAGAAAAAAAAATTTTATGTGATAACTGAAATTAAAAGAAACAATTTTTTATGTGACAACTAAGAAATTAAAAAAATATATAAGTAGAAAATAACAAAGTAAAAAAATAATTAAAGAAAAAATATAAATAATTGAAATAATAAAAGTAAAAACATGGAATGCAAAAATAACAATATTTCTGTTTTGTACAATCAGAAATTTTTTTTTTTTTGAAAAATTTTATGTAATTTTGACACCGACTCATTTTTTCCCACGAGTAATTAGTAAAAATTCTGAAGAATGTTGAAAAAGGGAAAAAAAGTTTTCTTTACAAAAAATCCTTGAATTGGAGATGCACGAACGAAAAAAGAATAGAAAATTGTGAATAAAGAATATTTTCTTTTTTTTTCATAGTTGCCAGTCCAACGAGCGTTTATTCCTGAGGGACTTTGTATCGAGTACTGTGGGCACAAGTGGCGGTCGCTTGGCCAGATGGTTACAACCAAACAGCTTCGTGGATCCCTCTCAATGCGAGGTACTTTATTCCAGGGAGGAAATGAGATGCGGATGGCCTGCTGTCATCACGATTCTCGCCAGGGATCAATTTGGCGAGATAGTCCACGTACCTGGTCTCAAGGTTTGTATTTTCAAAATATTTTCATTTTATTTCATTTTTCTCGTTCCAGATAACAAAATTATTCACTTTTCGATTTTATATTATATCATAATAATATTATAATCGAGAGATTCCTTTAGAAAATTCATCTGCATTTATTTGTTTACGTTTGGAAAATTCTTTTTTTTTTTTATTATTACAAACTTTGTATCAAAATTATATGAAATTGGTCCTTTTTTGTTTTGTACTTTTTTTAATTTTGAATATTTAGAAATTTTTTCTATTTAATTAACTAAAAGATTAACATTCCTTAATCAAAAAAATTATTAATTATATTTTATTTATTATTTTTATAAATAAATGGATTGGGGTACATTTTTTCTAAAAAATATTTACTAATTTTGATCTTTCTACAAATTTTATTTTCTAATGAATTCCAACCAATGAATTTAAATTTCTTATAAGTTTAATTTGAAATTATTTAAAATCGTATTTTGTCATTCGCAAGCAATTTCGAAGAAGTCTTATCAATTTTTTTTGTATCCAAATTAAAATTATCCTTTGAAAATTGAACATATTGGAATTATAATATTGAAAAAATTTAAAGAAAGAAATTTAAACTTTTTAGAAAAATATATTTTAGAAATCAAAAATTGTTGGAAAAATGTTTTTTAGAAAAATTATTTCATTAGAAAATATTTTTTAGAAAAAGTGACCACGTACCAAATAAATGATCCGTTGTTTCTTAAAATTAAATTAATTATAACTAATTGATTAATACTAACTTCCATTAACAAATTAGTTTCACTTATTTAAATTATAAAAAATATTTTAATGTATTATTTGTTGAAAAAATAATAATTTCATTAAGTTTTCTAATTTTTAGAATAGAAATTAATATTTTTCTGTCTGTAATTAAAGAAATAGACCAATCGATTTATGTCGAAAATTATTTTCTAAATTACAATATTTTTAAAATTCAATTGTTTTTAAATTAAATTATTTTTATAAATTCAATTACTTTTATTACTCGATTTAGAAAATAAAAAAAAACTTCAGTACATTTTAATTTTTATATCACAAAGGTTAAAAATTTTATTAAAAATTAAAAAGTTAAACTGTTTTTTAAAAATATAAAATGTAAAAAAAATCATTTCTTTGCTCTCTATAAATAATAATTAATTATTTCAGGTCGAACTAAAGGCGGTACCAATAGACAAAAAGGATATATCTGATTCCGATCAGGGAATAAAAATTCGCCGTGTCTCAAAAGCAGATCCAATGACATTTGGTGGACATCCACAACCATCGTTAGACGTGCCATATGAAGTGACAGTCAGCAATAAAATGTGTTTTTACGCGATCACGATAATGAAAGCCTATCAAAATTATTCATTTGAAGAATTGAGATATACATCACCGGCTTTAAAGAGATCCAGCGAAAGTATGCTCGTTATACCAAATGGAAATGGTAGTTATGGTGCTACTTGGACTCCATCTTCCGCAGGCTGGTACTCTATCATGATCACGATTGATGGCTACAACATGGAAGATGTAAGAAATTTTTTTTCTTACTTTTTTTTTTAATAATTTAAAAAATTTTTTTTATTTAATTTTATATTATTTCAAGAAACAATAATTCATTAATTTTATTATAAAAATAAATATAAAATAAATAGATAAATAAATATGAAATAAATATATAAATAAATAAAATATAAAATAATAATAAATAATAGTACGTTTAATATAATAATAATTTCAGGTTTTGGATTATACGACTTTTTTCGACTTATTTTAATAAGATGTGATTTTTTAATCTTTTTTTTACAGTTCTTTTACAAAATATTTATATAATAAAATGCGTCTTTTTTTTAGTATTCAATGCAGATCTTCTTTATTTCAATTATTCAATAAATTTTTAATTAAAATTCATCACTAAAATCATTATTTTTAATAATTTTAATGAAATTCTTCATGAATTCAATTATATTAAACTATTTGTCGAATTAAAGAATTTATGAAATTCAATAATTGTTTGAAATTTTTAAAAATCAGCAACAAAAATTATCAAAAATTTCAATTCAAAATCACTTAAAATTCAATTATTTTCAAATAGTTCAATTTAACACTTTCTAAAATTTAATTATATCTAAAATTTTTCATCTAAAACTTTCGGAAATTTAATAATTTTAATTATAACTCTTTTGAAATATAATTATTTTTTAAAATAATTTTTATAATATTTTTCAAAAATTCAATTATTTCTAAAAATTTCAATTGTAACTTTTTCGAAATTCATTTATTTTCAATAATTTTAATGAAATTCGTGTAATTAAAGAATTTATAAAATTGAATAATTTTTTAAAATTATAAAAAAGAATTATCAAATAACATCAAAAATTTTCAATTTAAAATAACCACTAAAATTTAATTATTTCTAAAATTTTCTATCTAAACCTTTCTGAAATTTAATAATTTCAACTATAACTCTCCTGAAATTCAATTATTTTTAATGATTTTTATAATACTCTTCGAAAATTTAATTATCTAAAACCATTTTTCACTTTTAAAAAATTTTCAAATTCTACCTTTGTCTGCAATTTCTATTTTCTACTTAAATAAAATTTTAAAAATTTGTCTTACAATTAGTTCGATTCTAAAATATTCAAAATAAATTTTCTTGATAATATTCTTGTAAAATTATTCTTATTACAGAATTAATAAAATGAATTTAATATCGACTTTTTTTAAAATGTAAATTGACTAAAACGACTTTTTTTATACCTTAAAGTCGATCCAAGGCCTGTAATTTTCTAATTTTTTTTGAAAAATATTCACATAATGCAAATTGTTTATATTTTAGAATTATAAAGTTGAGGTAAAAGAACCACCATTGGGTGTGCAGCCACCAACGCAAAATCTTATGACAAAACTTCCAAAACAACTAACAAAGTTGAGAAAATTCGTTTCCACGAGTAGTGCTGGTTTGAGAATAAGGACTCAACCTTCCTTACAGAGTGAACAAATTGGTATTGTTCCTGTTGATCACACAATAGTTTTCATAGACGAGGTGAGATTACTCTAATAGAAAATTACTAAAAAAAAAAAAAGAATTAAAATCTTCAACATAAATAATAAATAAATAAAATAAATAAACATGGAAAATAAAAAGTGAATTTCTTTTTTTTTTTATTCAAATATTCGATATAATTTTCTCTTGTTTCACAGTATTACAATGACGATGGAGTCTGGTTGAGATTGAATGCAGAGTCAATAATGAAATATTGCAGTAAAAGTCATTTTGAGGCTTGGTGTCTTCAGTACAATCAACATTTGGGAAAAACTCTACTATTTCCTGTTGATGAGCTGAAGAATAATGTGAAATCAGTTGTGAAGGATGTCATTCTAAGAAAACGCTCCGAAATTGAAGAGTACGTATTTATTATTAATAAACATTTTCCCTTTTTTTTAAGTTAGAGAATACTTTATCTTATTCTTCAGAACATCTCGTCGTTTTAGTAAAAGGAAAACAGCGACATTCAACGGTGGAACGAGTATGGTGGTGATAACTTGCGGTGCCTCAGGTCATAATATCAGAAGCCGACCAAATTTAAAAGCAAGACCCATTGGAATTTTAGCTCTCGGAAATAGTGTCACTGTTCAGGAAGATGTGAGAATTTTATTTTTTTTCTCCCTAATTTAAACTTTAATTAATCCTAATTTATCCATATTATTCTAATTTTGATGAAAAATAAAATTTTTTTTATTTACCTCGCAGTTTGTAAACAATGAGGGTGTGTGGGTGAGAATTGACGATGATTCAATGAACAAATATTGCTTTGACACGGAAGGCGAGGCATGGTCGCTTGCTGTCAATAAAAAAGGAATAATTTACATGAAATCGGAACAAGACTTGGATGTTGATCCAATTGAAAAGAAATCAGCAATTGAAGAAATATCCTCATCGCCAACTAACAAAGGTTTTGACTTTTCCAATCCCTCTGGCAGTCACGATGGTTTCAACTTTAGTTCACAAAACTTTTCACCAAGTACCGCTGGTTCCGGCGATGCAGGAAATTCCAATCCATTCGTTTTTGGCACCTACAGTCAACATGATTCGCCGGGTAAATTTTTTTTCTTCTAATAAAAATTTCTTTTAAATACCCAAATAATAAATTAAATACAGATTTTAAATAATAATTAAATAATTTATTTCAGAACATGAGAAAAATGTTCAAGAGAAGAATGAAACACCGCCGAGATTTATTAAAAGTAACTTTACACCGAAAGAACAAAGTGGAAAGGAAAAGGAGAATAGTGGTGGAAAATTTAATGCATTGCAAAAATGGTTACGAGGTGACGATAAACTTTATGGTGAAAAGAAAGGTTCATCTGGAAGGTAAGTTAATTTTCTCCAAATGAAAAATAAAACAACAAATTAGTTAAATTGTTTGATCTGATTGCTAAACACTTCTTTTAATTTCAGGGATTTTTCCGAATTTATCGGCGTTTCTGTGAAAGAATTGGTAAAGGCAATTGGCGAGAGTCGTACAAATGGAAACGGTGCAACAACACCGGAAACACCAAAAAAATTATCACGAAGTTCTTCACCAAAAAATCCACAAACCAATTCTCCGAGATTTCACAACAGGTCTTCCAGTCCCGTTCCTATTGTCGGTATGTTCTTTAATTTTTCAATTAATTATTTTTTTAATTTAAATTTTCTATTTTTCCGTCTTTTTAATTTTAAGTTAGTCCTTGAATTTTTAACTTATCCTTACGGCTTTGGTTTTTTCAAAATTTTCATTGTCAATTTAAAAAAATATATTTTACTCGAATTATATGGAAATGAAAGTTTGTATTGTAATGAGAAACTGAAATTTCTGTTTAATTTGGGTTTTTTTATATTGTTGATATTTTGGCAAAAAGGGTAAAAATTAGTGGTGTTGGATTTTTTTTAGCCGGGTGCAGTCATCCATCAATGAGTTCTTCTAATTGTCTTTTTCCATCCGCTGCAAATGCTTTAGGTATTGCCTACTAATCTACTAATATTTAATATTCAAAAATAAAAATAAACAAATTAACATACTAATAAAATTATCAAAATAAAATTATTATAATAGGTACTAATTTTTGAATTATATTCTTTTAAAAAAGGTGGAAGAAATTTAGCTAGCGGAGCAGAGAGTGCAAGCAGTAGTGTTTCTCTTTATGGTTCCTCACAAAGTGGTAGATTTTCACCTTTGGGTAAGATTTTTAACAATTTCAACAATTTATTTTAACAAAAAAGTTATAATGTTATGAAATTTGTTCTAAAATTGTTTTATTTCAAACATATGTTTGAATAATTCGACTAATTAATGTTTATATGTTTTAATTAATATTTTAATTAATATTTTATTTAATATTAAGGTTTCAGATTATACAACTTTTTCCATCTCTTTTTTTACATTTTTTTCAAAATTTCTAAACAAAATACGTCTTTTTTTAGCATATAATAAATATTCTTCAGATATTCCTTATTTTAATTATTTGACAAATTTTTAACAAAAATTCTTCTCAAAATTAATTATTTTCAATAACTTTAATATACTTCGAAAATTCAATTATTTTTTAAAAAAAAGGTTATCTAAAATTATTTGATAAATTATTTTCAATTTTGTAAAATTTAATTATTGTCCGAAACTTAACAAAAGCTTTTAAAATTTAATTATTTATAAAAATTTCAATTGTAACTCATCCAAAATTCAATTATTTTTAATGATTTCTTCAAAAATTCAATTATCTAAAAGCATTTTTCAATTAAATTTTTTTTGAAAAATTGTTTAAAATTAAAAAAAAAAATTATAGCAAATAAAATTACCAAATATTTCAATTTCAAATTACTTGAAATTCAATTATTTTTAAAAATCTGTATTGTAAATTTTCGAAAATTCAATTATTTTCAAAAAAAAGGTTATCTAAAATTATTTGATAAATTATTTTCAATTTTATAAAATTTAATTATTGTCCGAAACTTAACAAAAGCTTTTGATATTCAATTATTTATAAAAATTTCAATTGTTACTCATCCAAAAATTTAATTATTTTTAATAATTTTTAATATTTTTTAAAAAAATTAATTATTTAAAAAAGTGTTAAATAAAAACTCTAAAATTGAATTGTTGTCAGAAATTTTAAAAAAATTACAAAAGTTTTAATTTTTAAAAATTTTATTTCTTTTAAATTTTATGTAATTCAATTATTTAAAAAGAAATTAATTTAGACATCTGTAAAACTTAATTACTGTCTAAATTCTTTTTTTTAGCATTTAAAATAAAAAACTATGCCAAAATTTTAAATTCGAATAAATTGTTTAAATCAGACTTCAAAAAATTTTAAAAATGTACCTTTAAGAATTTTTTTTAGAAATTTGTCATACTTAATTAAAATTTTGAAAATTTGCCTTAGTTCGATTCTGAAATATTTGAAATAAATTTTCTTGATAATATTTTTATAGAATTATTCCTATTAAGGAATTAATAAAATGAATATAATATCTAGTAACATTAGTTACTTAAAGTGAAATATTTATTAACTAAGTAAATTTAATTAAAATAAAGAAAATCGACTTTTTCAACTTTTTTTTTGAATGTAAATAAAATGACATTTTTTGCTTCTTAAAGTCGATCCAAGGCCTGAATAATATTAATTTATTTATTTTATTAATTTCAAATATGTTGGATGATTTTTGTTTATTTATTAAATCGATTATTACTAATTAGTCTCAGGAGGAGTGACTGATATTCCAAAAGCCCAACGCTGTGAGGCAACTCCAACCGATACAAATACTCCAAACAGCAGTTTGACTCAAGATCAATTCCATTCATTAAGCAGAGTAAGTTCAAATACAAATACAAGAGATCCATCTCCAAGTCGAAGTTGCAGTTCACAACAAATTAAATTAGAGGAGAATGTCACTAGTCCACCAAATACTCCGAAACGAGAATCACTTGTAAGTTAATTTCCAATTTACAGAATTTATCACAAATAAAAAAAAAAAAGTTTTCAATAACTAAAATAATTTCAAAAACATTTTCTTGATAGTAATTTGGAATATTTTACAGAAATATTAAAAATATAATATTAATTAATTAAATATTAAAATATTATTACAAAAAAATTTTTTTATAAATAAAATAGAAAATGTAATTATTTTTTTCAGGATTCACAGGATAGTCCAAACAAATTGACAGAGGCGCAAACGCAAACAAGTCCCGAAAATGCAACTGCTTCTGTAATGGGTCATTTTAGTATTGGATCATCAGGAACGAAAGAAGAACGAAATTCACCAAAATGTAATCGTCGTGATTTGACAAAAGTCGTGAAAACAAGAACAAAACGAGCAATGTCACCGGTTAATAGTACAAATCGCAAGGAAACATCGAGTCCAAATAGTAATTTGAATTTGAATAAAGATAAAATTAAAGAAGCAATGAGTCCATCGGCAGCTGAATGTTTACGTGCTGTTTTTGCCGCATTTCTTTGGCACGAGGGTATTGTACATGATGCAATGGCGTGTGCAAGTTTTTTGAAATTTCATCCCACATTACCTAAGGAAGGCGCTGTTGTTGTAACAAGACAGGCTGCAGTTCAAAATAATAATAAAAATCGCGAAGAAATGACAAAAGAAATGAAAGCAAGTCAACGACATTCCGTTGAAGTGTCAAATGCGGGAAATTATTTACACATTCAACCGAGTACACTTGAAACATTAACGCGTTCAGCTGATTGTGCAAATAGAAGTCGAAAGAAAGGTGACACAAGTACAACGTGTAAAGATGATGTCAATGACGATAAATTATCAGCACTTCCCGAACTTCATACAGTTGCAATACTTCCACCGGCATTAAAGAGTTTAGTTTTCCTTTGGGAGGAATTGAGTACCCATTGTCTTCACGCAATGGAACAACAAACAGTTCTCTCATCGCCAACAACGAGTGCACAATCAAAACTCACAAAACGCGCCGCTGAAAAAGCATTACTCGAAGACAAATTAAAAGATCGTGATAAAAAGGGTAATAAGCGGAAAAAAGAATTGAAAACAGCAACAAAACCAAATTACCCCTCAACGGCAATTGAACGCGAAGCAACTTGTGAATTATGCGGTGGATTATTTCCCCATCCTGTTACTTATCATATGAAAATGTCACATCCAGGTTGTGGATGGCAAGCCGGTGGCAAGGGTTACAATAGCGGTGGAATGTATTGTTTCGGCTGGGCCGGAAATTGCGGTGACGGTGGATTTGGCGCTAGTTCATGGTACCTAATTTGCGAATCATGTCGCGATAAATATTTAAAAGCAAAAAAATCACATCGTCTAACAAGAAAATGTGTTGGTCGAACATCAAAGAGAAAAGGTGATATCAATAAATTCCCCTCGCCAGTGAGCAGTCCGATAATAAATGAAAATCACATTATTATCAAAAATAATGCAATGTTTCTATTGGATCTTGCCAGTGCATCAGGACCAACAATTCCAAAACAACAGAGACGTTCATCACAAACTTTATCGTCAGTCGCGGAAAATTATAGCCCTCCAGAAGCTGCTGGACCATTTCCCACTAATGGTCCCTTTCAATGTCTTCAAGCCCTTGGTGTCAATCAATCGTCATGCAACGATGATCGTTACTATGAGGAAAATTTACGACCACAAACGAGTCAACAAAATTACGAAGGAACTAATGCAAATACAACAAGACCATTGTCCGAATGTCCATTGAGCGATAGTGACAGTGACAGTGGTAAAAATCGTGGAATGTTTCACAGATCAGTTTCAATGACAACGGGCGCACCTTGGGCGAAAAATAGCAACGATGGAAGAATTGTCATGACACGTAAGAGAAATAACAGTAGCAGTGAAATGAGTAACGATGGTGGATCATCATTACTTTGTTATCCATCGGCGGCTCTTCAAAAACTCGTACCATCAATGGATCAATCGGCAATTGTTTCCACTAGTCAGGAAACGGAGAACGCTGATAAAATTGATCTTCTCACACGACCTGTTATGTTTTTTGTTCTTCAACAACATAATCTTCAACATCTTCAATTGTCAATTAAACAATCGTTGAGAAGAGCCGCATGTCGTATGTACGCAATGCAGGCACTCAATTGGCTGATTAGAAATGTGACACAACCAATATGCCTTCATGATTTACTTTGGTGGTTTGTTGCCTCATTAACGCCAATTATTCCCGAGTCAATGATTAATCAAGATGATAATCGTGTTGATAAGAAAGACGATCCCGATATGATTGGTGTTTGTGAACATCCATTGAGTGATTTAGTTGTCGCTGGTGAATCGACAAATCTTCTACCAACATCGTTTCACAATCTTTTACAAACAATTGCCGATTTAATGTTACTTTTACCACCAGGTTCACCGCTACAACAAGCAGCGGTACGCTGTTGGGGAATTAAATTCACACCCGCTGATCATATGTTTTTACATCGAAGTCATGTGTTTAGTAATATCAGTAAAATACTCACTCGTTCCGAGGAGGAAGAGGATGTTAATATGAGTATGCATGAGAGTCATCAATCAATGTATTCGCAACAATCGGCAAATTTTGTCGAAGCTTTAAAAGATTTAACATCGGATGTTGATATTAAAGCGTCGAGCCGTCAGGCAATGATTGGCAGTTTAACTGATAATTCAACGGAAACATTTTGGGAATCAGGTGATGAGGATAAAAATAAAACAAAAACAATAACAATTGTTTGTGGATCACGATCACATCCACGTATGATTTATATACACATTGACAATTGTCGTGATTTGACACATAAAGTTGGAAGTCTTACTTTTCTGTCGGGTGTGAAATCAGATGAAATGATTAATTTACGAACAATGGAGATTGAAGGACGTTTCACTGGTTGGATTAATTGTCAAATAACAAATTCAAAGCATGTAAATATTAGTTTGGAATTAAAAGGACCTGATAATTCATTAAGAGTTCGTCAAATACGTATTCTGGGGGAAATGGAAGGTGAATCGTTGAAATTGGGAAAACAATTGAATTCATTGACGATACAGCAGAGAAATTGTGAGTCGGATACTTTGAAGGTGTTTCGTTTGATAACATCGCAGGTATTTGGAAAATTGATTCAAGGTGAACAACAGCAACAACAACCGATTGAACCAATTGAGGGCGATGATTTGGAAGACAGTAATGATCTTCGTGAGCATATGGTGGGAATTTTGTTTAGTAGAAGTAAATTGACGCATCTTCAAAAACAAGTTTGTTCGCATATTGTTCAGGCTATTAAAAAGGAGACAATTCGTTTACGTGAGGAATGGGAGATATTGTTGTGTTCACCAACACCGATTAATAGTATTTTGAGTGATGGTAGTGATTTACCAAAAGCTGTGGATACCTATTGTTTTGAAATGCTGTCAATGGTCTTGGCACTTAGTGGAAGTTCAGTGGGAAGGAATTATTTGTCCCATCAATATGGACTTTTAGAGGATTTATTGAGTTTACTTCACACAGGCACGGCACGCGTTCAAAGACAAGTAATTTCATTGCTCAGGAGAATATTACCGGAAATTAAACCTGAATTATTTGCAAACGCTGTTGGAATCGAAAGATTGCCACCATCGGATTTTAGTATCATTTCAGTGGGTAATAGTGATTATTCACAGGGCGAAGATTTTAATGAACATGCACCGGGAATTTTGGATGTTTTTCTTAGTTGTATCGCAAAAGCGTTGACTGTTCAAGTGAAGGTCAAAGGAAAGGAGAATAATGGAAAGGCACTACAAACTGTATCGTTGGCGACGAGTATTCATCCGAAAAATTTCCTCGGCGCTCGATGGTGGTTGCGAGGTTGTATGACTCGAAAATTGTCCGAACTCATCATTCAATTACTCAAGGATATGGCCTCCGTAAGTTTTTTTCTATTTATTTAATTTTTTATATTTTTAATTTTTTTCTTTTACTATTTACTGAATTTTTATAAAATTCGTAGGGAAAATTATCGGACTCATGGGCATTAGTGACAAAAGCAGCGATAGCGGAAAATATTCTCAATTTAACAAGAATGGATGAAAAAAGTCGAGAACCCACTGAATGTCTTCATTCGCCAACTTTATGGCTGGCTTTATCTTCTCTTTGTGTTTTGGATTCGGATCATGTTGAGAGATTAACATCTGGCCAATGGAGTGCAACCGATGGACAACCAGCTCTTCCAAGAGTAAGTTTTGATTATTATTTCCTTCTCGAAATAGAAATTTAAAAAATTATTCAAAAACTAAAATATAAATTGAAATAAAAACAAAGAAATTTAAAAAATAATTTAATTTCAGCAAACCTGCTCGAATCATGACGACAATGAGACAGTGGCGGTGATACAGTGCAATTTTTGCGGTAATCTATGCGCCGAATGCGATCGTATTCTTCATTTACATAGAAAAACAAAATTACATCAACGACAAGTTTGTAAAGAAGAGGAGGAGGCAATTCGCGTTGATCTTCATGAGGGTTGTGGAAGAACAAAACTCTTTTGGATTCTTGCATTGGCCGATAGCAGTACATTAAAGGCATTAGTTGAATTTCGCGATGGTTCACCACAAAAACCAGCTGGATTATCAACGGGTTTATGTCGTTTTTGTGGAGCAACGGGAAACACAGGATTATTGGCAATTGGAAATGTATGTGCCGATTATGATTGTCAGGAGCATGCAAAGAATGCGTGTCATAAAATTCATTCCTGCGGTCATATTTGCGGTGGTGTACGCAATGAACGTCAATGTTTACCGTGTCTTCATCGTTGTGTGTCAAATGGTGATTTGAAGCAAGACGCAGACGACATGTGTATGATTTGTTTTGTTGAGGCACTATCGAGCGCACCGGCTATACAACTTCAGTGCGGTCATATTTTTCATTTGCATTGTTGTTGGAATGTTCTTGTTAAAAAATGGGTGGGACCAAGAATTACTTTTGGATTTGCTTGTTGTCCAATTTGTAAAGTGCCCATGGAACATCCAAATTTGTCGGAACAACTCACAAGTGTCAAGGCTCTTTATGAGGACGTTCGACGAAAGGCGCTGATGCGATTGGAGTACGAGGGTTTGCACAAGTAGGTTTTGCAATTTAATAATATTTACAATATTTACCTAAATTCTTTTATAATTTATAATATTGCATATTATTTATTATTTTATTTAATAAGTTAACGGGACAAGCCCATTCGTACAGTAGTACTTCTTAAAATTAAATTATTATAATTATTTATTGTAAATTACCAGGTCTCGGATTATACTACTTTTTCGACTATTTTCGACTTTTTTTTATATTTTTTACACAGATTTTAAACAAAATACGTCTGTTTTAACTTATAATACAGATATTCTTTAAATCTTCCTTATTTTAATTATTTAACAAATTTTTAACTAAAATTCTTTTTTAAATTAATTATTCTTAATTAATCTTAATTAAAAAAAATTATGGAAATTTATACAGAAACAAAATTACCAAAAATTTCAATTTAAATCTTTTTGAATTCAATTATTTTCAAAAATCTTAATTGTAAATATTTAAAAATTCAAATATTTTAAAGAAAAGCTTTTTTAAAATTATTTCATAAATTATTTTCAATTCTGTAAAATTTAATTATTGTCTGAAACTTAATAAAATCTATTAAAATTTAATTATTTCTAAAAATTTCAACTCTAATTCATCCAAAATTCAATTACTTTTAATGATTTCTTCAAAAATTCAATTATTGGAAAGTATTTTTCAATTAAAATCTTTTGAAGTTCAATTATTTCTTAAATTTTCAACTTTAACTCATCCACAATTAAATTATTTTTAATGATTTCTTCAAAAATTCAATTATCTGAAAGCATTTTTCAATTAAAAACTTTTGAAATTCAATTTTTATCCGTAATTTCTAATAAATTCTTCAGCAACAGAAGTTATAAAAAATTTCAGTAATAAATCAAATAAGTTTAATTATTTTAAAAATTTTGAATTACAAAGCTTCAAAAATTTAATAATTTTTTTAAAAAAAGGCTACCTATCTAAAATTGTTTAATAAATTATTTTCAATTCTGTAAAATTTAATTGTTGTCAAAAATAAAATAAAAAATTACATCAGTATAAATTTGCAGAAAATTTATTTCAAATTTAAAATATTCTGCAATTCAATTATTTGAGAAGAATTTTAATTTTTTTAAATTTAAATGTTTAAATTTCTTTTTAATTTAGTAATTTATTTAAATTAAAATCTGGAAAACTTAATTATTATCCGAAATTTTTTTATCTTTAAAACTAAAAACTATGCCTGAATTTTAAATTCGTATAAATTGCTTAAATCAGACATTAAAATATTTTTTAAACAAAGTTTTTAGAATATTTTTTAGAAATTCTTCATATTTAAATAAAATTTTGAATATTTGCCTTAGTTCGATTCTGAAATATTTGAAATAAATTTTCTTGATAATATTCTTAAAAAACTATTCCTATTAAGGAATTAATAAAATGAATTTAATATCTTCCAACATTAGTTATTTAAAGTAAAATATTTATTAACTAATTAAATTTAATTAAAATATAAAAATCGACTTTTTTGTGGAATGTAAATCGGCTAAAACGACTTTTTTTGCGCCTTAAAGTCGATCCGAGGCCTGAATTACTACTTATTGTAAATTATTTTATATAAATAGGGATTTTTTTTGTAATTTTAATTATATTTTTGTGTTTCAGAGCTGAGGCGGTGATATCGCCGGGTGGTCGTTATTACCAAGATCCAACCGCGTATGCGATGGATCGTTACGCTTATTATGTATGTTATAAATGTCAAAAAGCCTATTATGGTGGCGAAGCGAGATGTGATGTTCAACAAGGCGGCGAAACATTCGATCCCACGGAACTTGTTTGCGGAGGTTGCAGCGATGTTGCACGTGCTCAAATGTGCCCCAAACACGGAACCGATTTTCTCGAATACAAATGTCGTTATTGTTGTTCAGTTGCCGTTTTCTTTTGTTTTGGCTCGACACATTTTTGTAATAATTGTCACGATGATTTTCAACGAGTTACCAACATTCCAAAAACCCAATTGCCATTTTGTCCAGCGGGTAAGTTTATTTATTTAAATTTTATTTATTTTACTAAATTTATTCTTTATATATTTTTATATTTCAGTAAAAAAAAAAAGAAGATATTTTTATTTTATATATCATTTGATATAATGGATGGGAAAATTTTGTTTCAGGACCAAAAGGCAAACAGCTAGAGGGAGATGAATGCCCTTTACATGTGAAACATCCGCCAACAGGCGAAGAATTTGCTCTTGGCTGTGGAATATGCCGCAATGCACATACTTTTTAATTGTCTTCAATATGTTGTAAAAGAAGAGAAGATGAGCCAAACTTTGAAATGTCACATGAAAATATTTCATTAATTTATTAGAATTTACTAGTCTGATTGTGAGAAAATGGCAAATGTGTGTGTGTGTGTTTTGTTTTGTTCTATTGATAAGAATCGAGTTCAAAGAGAGGAAAGTCAACGGTGATATGTTGCCACACTAGACAATTTAAAAAATTCTTTTTTTAAAATAATTCCCCCCATGCAATTATAAGATAAAATATTCTAGAATTTAAACGAATGAGAAGCAGTGTTTAAATGAATGTGAAATATTCATCGTTTTGGTGAACCATAAAAATAAGTGAGAAAAACCATATTGCATTTGTTAAGAAAATTAAAAATAAGAACGTTTTTATCGATAGATTTTCGTAATGGTGTAGAAAAACAAAAAATGAGAGCTTTCTACATAATTTATGTAAGACTTATCAAAAAAAAAAATAATAATAATTCCGTTTCAAGGTGTCCAATTATCGCCTTTTCTAACGCGTTCTAGAATTATTATTAATAATATATAAAAAAATAAATATAAATAAAAAAATAAACAAAAAAAAGGTGATTCCAAAGGCACGAATCGAATTTACAAAATGCTCGATATGTAAGTTTTCGTGTTGATAATTAAAAACAAAAAAAAATGAAGTGTGTTATGTTAATGCTGATGAGAATTAGGAAAAAAAAGTCTAATATGATTGTATGAACGAATTTTGCGAGACAATGTTAGGTGTACGTAATTAAAACAGTAATACAATCAAACGTACGTGTGATTAGTTAGCGTCTTTAAATTATTAAAAATGACAGTAATTTGTAAATTTTTCATGTTATAACTAATTTTTGTATTTTTGCGCATCACTTTTAGTCGTTGCCTATACTACAATATAATTATGCCGATAATAATGATTCAGCGTGTAAAATTGCACGTTTATTTGAAAAAAAAAAAATTATTTATTATACTTCATGTGAAATTTTGTCTGATAATGTTATAACTTGTTTTTTTAAAAAAAAAAATTGTTTTTGACACGTTTCCAATGTTTGTAAGCGTTTTTTTGGTAATTTGTATTCTTTTTCTACGACTTGTATTTCCGTTTGCCATTATACAGAAGACTTCAAAATAATATGTCTTTCATTTTCCCCATTATCTCTAAATTACAGTTATTGATACTTTAATTCTTATTCTATTTATTTTCTAATTTATTAATTTTCAAATTAATTATAATTATTTAAATTAAGAAGTAATTTTTGAGTTTGATTAACTATTTAAATGTTATTTAAATATATAAAGTGAATTTTAAAAAAATTTGATAATTGAGAAATTTGAATTTTTGAATTTAGCAGACGGTTACGCGCGCTTTTGTCGGATCGATTCAAGATGGCGTCGCTGTCGGCGCCGCCGCACGACAGTTTGCTGCAGGCATTTCGGAGTGAAAGAGTGTGTGAGTGCGCGGTCCTGACGTTTTTCGCCACGATCAGCGGTAAGTTGTATTTATTTACAAGTCATACAACAATAGTTACATAATTCTCACGCGTGAGACATTCACCTTTGTGTCAGTAAACATTTAACACCGGGAACAATGTAAAATTTCCCTTAAAACAAGTCCTGTCTCCCACGCAGTTTTCCAGGACCACCCCTGTTGTCATTTCCAAGTCTTTTCTTTTGTCATTGTGTTTTCTATTCTATATATTTTTTTTTACATATTTTTGATAAAATTTACAAATGACAATTTATTTTTATGGTAAATAATTGTTATCTAAATGTCATTAGTGCCCGGGACAGAAGTTTCATTTCAAAGTTTCCGTTACTTATATTTTTTATTGTTTTGTTTTGTTAAATTAAACATTTTGAAGATTGAGGAAATATTTATAAGATTTAATTTAATTAGAACAATTTTTCATGTGTTGGTGTATGAGTCATGTTTTTTTGATGTTGGTCAAAGTGTTGTGCAGAATATTGAACTGAAAACTAACCTCAATTTATTCACTTTGACACTATTGCAATATGACAGTTTGTAATGTAGTTTGAAATTCATGGAAGTGAAGTTGATTGAAGGTATTATTAATATAATTCAATTATATTTCATACACTCTTCCATCAATTTTTGTTTTTTCTTTTTTTAGTTTCTTTTTTTTCAATATAAAATTAGACCCACCCTCGTATTGTTTACTTTTAATTGACTCACTCAACATTTTACAATTATTAGACACTTCTAACATTACGTTTTTTAAAAATTAATTTATCTCTTATACTTCTAATTTCACGTTGACATTGAGTTAATCCAAAGACTTCTTTATAATTTACTTAGGGGGATTGATTATTCTATCAGACTCTCAGGTCTTATATAATTTAAATAAACTGAAATGGATTGATACAGTTTTAGTTCGTAATTAATTATAATGATATTAAAATTATAATTAAATTATTATTATTATTATTAATTAATATTATTATCGTTCTTATTGTTAAAATTGCAAAATATTTACATATTTAATTCTATATATGAAATTCGTGATTTTTATAGTGATCAAATAATTTTTTCTTTTTTTAATTTTTGGAAATTTATCTGATGATGATGATTGAAATTTCACTTCCATAAATTAATGTCATATTTAAGTTCCGTAAGATGACTGGTCAAAACCTGTTTCATGAAAAGATGGCCCAATCCCGTTACGCTTTTTCTTTAAAAGATATATAAAATAATAAAAATAAATCTACTATTATCAATAACAGTCATATAATTTGAAATGTCTTATTAAACGGGAAATGTGATTTCTAATCTTGAAATTGATAATTCTTTATAAGTATGTAAACGTGAGTAATATTCGCATTTTTGTATTACTCACTTTTGTTGTATATAAACTTTATCTAATTTTATAGTGACAAAACATTTTAAAAGAAAATTTTATAGAAAATATTTTAATTTTTATAATATTATTTTTATAATGTTAGTACTTTAGTTATTTTTTATTAATTGCAATTTATTTTTATTCAAATTTATTTTATTTATCAAGAGATGGACTTTTTTTTAATTATTCAAAGTTATTTATTTTAAATTCAATTTCTTGAGTATATAATTTTACATTTTTCTTTCTATTGACCTGTTGAAAGTAAATTTAAAATATTTTCTCAATTTATCGGAACTTGAATAAATTGTTTCGAAGGTGACCATGCAGAACCATCTTCCAATTAGTAATCAGTAGTAATCAAGAACACCTAATTAATTTCTTGCACGTCTTCCAATTAGAATCCAAATGTGGAAATTAATGGATAGATCACCGACACTGTTCTCGATAACTCAATCGATCATTATATAGAGTAATTGCGACTAATCCTTATTTCTTATATAATTTCCTTCTTATACTATATATAATTTTCTTATTGTTTAAACAATTTCACATTTAATAATAACGTTTATTATTTATCTCAATTAACAAAAAAAATTTCTATTTGCACCAAATTTATAATACATATTTACTGCAGATAAAAAAAATTCTTTTTTTTTTACGTTCGTTAACTTCCGAGATTACTAACTCGGATACTATAATTAATAGTTAATTATATACTTTGTTAATTATGACTTATTTCTCCTTATTTACTGATTGTCATTGAATTTATTACATTTAATATATATTTATTATATATTTTTTTTTTGTATTTATTATTTACTATATATTTTTACATTTTGAGATTGTTTTGGAATAAAAAATTCGCGAATATAAAAATTGTAGTGTTTTAAAAATTTTGAAATAATATAAAATTAATTTTAATTTTTTTTTAAATTTTAATTTATTTTGAATGTTGGACAATTAGAAATACAAATATATTGATATTTGATTATTTATTTGTCATGACATAATTTGCATACAATATAACGACTCAAGAGTTGTATTTTCAAGCTCTCTTAGCATGAAAGAATATTAATGACCGGAAATTTCGTAGGCGGAAATTTGTTGAAAATATAATTTTTTTTGTGAAAGTGTCAGTTAAATTATTGTTTAGTGGAAAAATAATATTGGAAGAGTTTTAAAGAACCGCATATAATTTCTTTGAAATTTGGATTTATTTTTATGGAAATTTATAGAAAAGAATTACTTTATATAAAATCGTTTTTTATTTTTATTTCTTTATTTATAAATTTTTTTTCTTGATTTTTTTTCTCTAGATTTTTTTCTCGTTAAAGTATATTTTTAATTACTCTTATAAAAAAAAAGTATACACGGCACTTGCTCTAAATACTATTTTGTTATTAGGATCTCACGTGTTTTAGCAAGTGGCACACAATTTATTCACTTGTAGAAAAATTAAGAAACAAATGAAAATAATTAAATTTGATTTTACTATAACGAAATAGAAGAAAATTGTCTCTTTTACATTGTTTTAGTAACGGCATTTATAATTCTTTAAATAACGGAATTGGTTCCACTGGAATACACATTTATATATATATATTTATAATTAGTTTGGCATTTAAAGTATAAACAAACCAAAAAGTTTCTTTTTTTCGTTGAACTCAAATCTGGAAAATGATTGAAAAATACCATTAAGCATAACTGTTTTAAATTAAATCAGTTGACTTTGATTAAAAGTATAAAAAAAATTTTTTTTTTCTTTTATACAAGAAAGTACATTTATTTAAATTGTACCTTTCAGAACGTATGTGGAGTGTAAACTATTACAGAGGTGTGTTGATGATTATATATGATAGGGTGAAAGGCGCGTCCACAAGTTGCATTATCTTTCAAGATTAATAGTCATTTAATTATTTTTCTAGGTCTCGTTTCTGTTTACATCATATATATATATATTATAAACGCCTTTACGCGGCTTTTATTTCTTATAACATTGTCAAGAATGAATGGTTGATTTTATAATGACGGAAATTCTTCTCTCGGTATAAATGTGAATAAGTGCACAATTAGGAAAATTTATTTTTAATGAATGCTTATGGTTTCTCATTTTGAGTTTGATACTTTTTTTTTGCAGTATATAATCACAATTTTTTTCAATTTTGATTATTGTTCATTAGGGCTTTAAAATACAATTTTATTATTTTATTTATAAATGGAAATCACTCTTTCTTGTTAATATAATAATTTTTTTTTATTTATTTTTTTACTATTATTATTACTATTACTATTATTTTTTATATTATTTTTTATTATTTAATATTTTTATTATTATTATTATTATTATTATTATTATCATTATTCTTTAAATTTGAATCAGTGAAAACTACACTGCTTTTTTTATTCCTTATGATTAAAACACAGAAAATTAAAAGGCATTAAAATAAGCGTTGCAGTTTATTTTAATACCTTATAATTTTCTGTGAACATCTGGAATACGAAATTTCGTATTGAACGAGGTATTGAAATATTTGATTGAAAAATTAATGATAAATCTCTAAAGGCCTTGTGTGTGGTTCAATAAACTCAATCTTATAATATTTTTATTGGTATAAAGGTAACCCGTCAACAAGAATGAGAAATCTGTTGATGCTTTTTGCTTCCAGACGAGGAATCTTTCAGCTCTCTCTCTCTTTTTCTATCCCTTCCGGAGATTTTTCATTGTATTCTGAAAATTGCTTCATTCCAGTAAAAGCACAAAAAAATATCAATGCTTCAAAAAAAAAAAAAAGAAAAGAAACATTTCAAATAAATAATAGTGACCACCTACTGGTTAATTGAAGACGCAAGAATTTCTAAACGAATATAAAAAAAGAAAACAAGCGAAACTTAAAAATTATTGAATGTCAGGTGTATATCGCGAGAATGAGTGATGAAGTATATGAAATCTTTATCTACTAAATAAATATCATGTCTAGTCGATTTGACCTCTCTCGCTCTCTTCCAATATTCAATCTCGAAGGTTATAATTGAAATTGAAAATTTTATCGAGAGTTATATTGGATTCTATTCGCGATTTTCAATATAAATCTAATTCAAAAATCTTTATATAAAAATTATTATGGTCAACTTTGATTAATTTAAATTGTATTTTTTTGTATATTAAATTTTTTCATATTAATTATAGTCCTAATTTTCGTCTTCAAATCAAAAAGGGGAGCGTATGGTTATTCCATAAAAGACGTTAGAATTTTTATTTTATAGAATTTTACAAGATATAGTAATTTTTTAGACGTTTTTTTATTTTTTGTATTAGCATTTCACGGAATTTCTTATTTAACGAATTTTTAGGGTACCAAATTTTTATTTCACGTAATTTTTATTTTACCGAATTTTTATTTTATAGAATTTTTCTTTATTCAACTTTTTATTTAAAAGAATTCTAATTATGCTGAATTTTAATTTAGCAAAATTCTCACGCAAGAGAATTTTATGTGATTCAAATTTTTAAAATGAAAAAATTTTCAATTTTGAATCATTATTTTCCGAACTTTTATTTAGACGAATTTTTATTTAATAGAATATTCTTAAACGCCGAATAGAATAAAAATTCTTCGATGTGAAAATTAGGCCCTATTGTGTTGTAAAATCCATTTTATAAAATTCTGCTAAATAAAAATTCGATAATTTTTAATTTTCAATTTCGCACAAATGAAAATTCGACGTTTTAAGTATTCCAGGGTGTCTTATGGTCAGGGAAAAGTCAGGGAATTTCAGAAAATTTCATTCAAAGTCAGGAAAATTTCTGTAAATTTCTACAAAAATTAAAATTTTTTGTGAATTTAAACATTTTTTAATCTAAAAAAACTTGAATGGTTTTTATTACAATTTGTTACTACCATTAGAAATTAATTTATTGTTACATATGTCAGTAACCATATTTTTGTCCGAAGAAAGCAGAAATAAGGTTATTAAAAAGTCAGGGAATTTTTTTCTCAATCCTTGTTAGATACCCTGATTATTCTATCAAATAACAAAAATTTGGACAAATGAAAATTCGATGAATTGGAAATTCTGGCATTTAAAAATTCCAGTCACATAATATGTTGACTAAGAATCCTGTTAAATTGAAATTCGGCTTAATTAAAATTTTTTTTTAAATAAAAATTTGGATACAGGAAAATTCTGGCAAATAAACATTCGGTACCTACACGAAAAAAAATTTATTTGATTCAAATAATCGGTTACATTATTATCAAGAAAAATTTATTTGTATCAAATAATTATTATTTGAGTCAATTATATTGTATTTGTTTAAAATATAGAAATTATTGGTTTCAATACAATTTATTAAATTCAAAAAAAATTATTTGGTTTTTTTTCAGTGTAAAAATTTTGGTAAGTTAAAATTCGTTTAAAAAGAAATTGTATGAAATGCTGTTTCGAAAACTGAAAATTCGTCTAAAAATAAAAATTAATTAATTTCAATAAAAAATCTTTATTAAAATAATAATTTTTTAAATTGAAAATTCAATTAATGAAAATACTGTTAAGTGAATTTACGAATAAATAGAAATTCGATAAAAGAACAATTTTAAAATAAAAATTTGTATTAGAAAATACGACGCTGAATTTTTTTAGAATAGAATAGAACGATTTTTTTAGAATAAAAAATTCTATAATTTTTTGCATGATAAATATTTCTCATACTGTTTATTAGTCAACAAATTATAGAAAAATATTTTTTTAGGTTAACAATTTTATAATTTTCCGTGTTAAATAAAAATTTATTTCCAATCGCTGATCATAAACGTTGTGTACTTCAGTATATCGTTTTAGAAAATCTCCTTTTTAAAATAAATAAAAAAAAAATAAATAAATAAATTGAAATTCGATTAAATCAGAATTTAGTTAAATAGAAATTTTTCGATATGAAAATTAGTCTCATTAAAAAATCCACTTTATAAAATTTAATTAAATAAAAATGCGATAATTTTTAATTCGACACCACAAAAATTCCGATCTTCTCTAAATTCCTATGCGTCCTGAAAATAGCTCCAAAAGTAGATAAATTTTTAAACTCTTCATTTCATTTGAAAAATGTCAACCTCACTTTTCACTTTCGTTATCATTTTAACATAATTCGAAGTGAAATCTCGTCGAGAGAGACTAGACATTTTAACCACAATTTTTATTCAGATAAAATCGAAATATATAATATACAATGCATCTATAAATCTTGCAAGTGAACTTGGACCATTAGAGAGAGAGTTGATATTTATAAGTGAAGATCAAGGCCGTCACTACCGGTGTAATTTATCGTTGAAGATCTAAGGGGGGTTTTTTTTTCTCCTTATATATACTTTTCTATAAAATGAAATTACACTCGAGATTTCTAGTATATTTGCGCGCATTGGCTCAATGTAAATCTTGCGTGTGGGGTGAGAGAGGGGGAGGGGGTAATACACGTGCAATTGCTCACGTGCTATATACACACAATGATAAAAAGCAAGGAGCCAGATTTTTCCTCTGTATTTGTTCATATAGGTGTAATTGAGTGAGGCAAGGTGAATGTGCTGCGGGCGGCCGAGCGCAGCCACCTTGCCTCCTCGCACTCTCTCAAGAAGCGTCGCGTTGCGTCGTCGATTCGCCGGTTGCACCCGGCGCACTCTTCTCTTTGTAAAAAAAAAAAAATTTTTTTTTTTCCTTTGCTCGCATTTTTTCTCAATCTCATTCCGTATCTTTTTTTTTTTCAAAAAGTCTTCCGGGTTACCGGTCCTGGACCGGTTTTCGGCAACGAGCGCATCTTTCATTTTATAATGGTCGTAACTGTCTTCAGAACGTGAATTTTTATTGAACTTGGAACGCGCGACACACACTCGTCAATATTTGTAGTTTTCAAGTGAATTTTCAAATTATTTTTGTGGAAAATAATTTGTAAATAATAGTGAATCTTTTTTTTTTTTTGATGACTGTTTATAGAAAAATTGTGAAACGTTTTTTTTTGGAAAGAAATTGAATTTTTGGAAATGTGTTTTGATTTTGTGTCATTTAGGAAGGCGAATTTATTAAAAGTTATACCGAGGTGTAATTTAGTTTCAGTTGATAGATAATATGGACTTTTTTAAATATAAATAATACTTTTTTTTAATTTGTACTAAATTTTTTGATTTGTTGGATTTTTTTAGTAAAATCGTTTTCCTTCTCTCTAAATCTGAATTAGTAAAAATGTTTACTAATTTGAATTAGTGACTCACTTTTTGCTTCTGAATTAGTAAAATTTTACTAATTCAGAAGCAAAAAGTGAGTCACTAATTCAAATTAGTAAACATTTTTACTAATTCAGATTTAGAGAGTTCTGAAAAGTCTGTGTAGATACTAAAACAGTATAGTTAGAGATTTGATAGTTGTCATTTGTATTTTTTAATGTCCCTGAAGTTCTGAAAGTTCAAATGAACGAAATTATTTTTTTGGTCTAAATTTTTTAAAATTACTACTACAATTAAAAATAAAATACCTTAAACATTTATTTATTTATTTGAAAATAACAAAGCCAAACATTTATTGAATTATTTATTTTTTGATATAAAACTATTATTTTATTGGGACGCATGAATATTCCCTAAATTGAATTTGTTGGAATTTTTTTCGGTTTTGAAATTAATAAGCTCGAATTTCTATGTTACCGAATTTTAAAAAGTACTCAGAAAAAAAAATTTTATTTGATTCAAATACTCGGATTATTTGAATATCATCAAATAAATATTTACTCGAACCAAATAATTTTTTTTTCAATTACAATCAATTGTATTTGAATTGAACAAATAATTTCTGTATTTGAAATAAATACCATTTAATTGATTCAAATAATAATTATTTGATACAAATAAATATTTATTTGATAATAGTCAAGTAATCGGGTATTTGAATCAATTTCTTTTCAGTGTAGAATTTATAATTTTTATTGAATTGAATTTTCATATTTAATAATTTTTATTTAACTGAATTTATAATTAAAGAAATTTTTTATTTAGTCCAATTTTTGTACAACAAATTATCTAGTTGACCGAATATCATTTAATATAATTTCTACTTAAATTTGTGTTATTTTAAAAAAACGAGAAAATAAAATGTAAATAGTGTAGTGTAAATGTCTGTATCTGGACAAGAAACAAATATCTTGTATTGTCAAAGAAATAAAATTCTATTCTATTCTAATTTCTATTTAACAGAATTTATATTCTGAAAAATTTTCCTAATACAGAATTTTTAATGAACATAATTGTTATAAATCTAATTTTCATTTAGCTGAATATTCACTGAGGAGAATTTTGATTTAACTGAATTCACATTAAAAAGAATTTTTATTTAACCAAATTTCTATTTAACAAAATTCTCATTTATCAGAATTTTAACCGAATCGAATTTTTAAATACCAGAATTCTTATTTCTCTAAAACTTCATTTGCTATTATTTTTTGTTTGAACAAATTTCCATATGATATAAATTTTGAAAACGCAGGAATAGTTATTGCGGGAATTTTAAAATACGCACCAAAACTTTTCGGTCGGATATTTGTTCGGTCAAATGAAAATTCGGTAATTTTGATATAATTCTTTCAAATGACAATTCATACAAATGAATTTTGCTAAAAATATTGGATGAAAAAACAATTATTTTCAATTAAAACTTTGTATTATGAAAATTTTGCAAAATAAAAATTCTGTTAAATATAGAAATTGTATTAAATAAAATTTTAGTGAAATTTGGTAAACAAATTTGTTCACTTGAACATTCAGAATTTGCAGAACATTTTTTTCACAATTGTCGGTAGTTTCTAACAGAAAGTAAAATCGGTGATAATTTTAGTTGATAAGTTGCAGCTGTTATAATTTATATTTATCAAGGAATATTTGAACGAATATTGCCCTCCCAGGAAGATAGTTCCAATTTTTTATTTTTTTCTCTCTGTCATGTAAAATCATTCTCTTTTGAAAGTTGTACGTTGGATAGAAAACACCCTCTGAAAATCAAAAATAGCAACCAATGCAAACGGCCTTTCGATGTCCAATGACAGTATAGAATTGACTATGGTAAAAGTGTCACGTTTCTTCGATAATAATACAAATGCACAGCTGTGACTCGAGAGTCGTGAGACTTGTTTCTTTCATCATCATCATCATCATCAGTACTTTTAATTGAGACATTCAACTTTTTTTTTCCACGTAACCTCTCTTTCAAGATTCATTCATAAAAAGAATGAATTCTCGTTTAGAGAATATTATTGTTCCCTGACCTAGGAATCTGAAAGTGACGCTTTGGAGAATAAATATTTGAATTTTATTAGCGAATGAATCATGATGAATTTATTTTAGAGACAGGTCTAATTTGCATATCGTGTTTACCACTTACGATCCGTTAATTAGAGAGGAAGATTCTAATGGTGAATACTTGCATCTTGTTAAACTTTGAATTGTGATTATAAATAAACAATTTAAAAAAAAAAAGAAGAAGAAATAATCGAGTTGTGTGGTGAAAAAAAACAGGTGTCGTGTGTTGTTAAATTACAATAAAGATCAAAGATATGGGATACTGCCCTTACGATGGTCGTTGTTACGTCATCGGAAGTTGCAGTTGTTGAGGATTTTTCGAAGGATACACTTGGCAGGTACGATTATGCAAATATTGTTCGAGACACATGTATAGTAAAATATTTTTAATGATGATAATGACAAAATTTAAATAAATTATTTGACTGTTATCAAATAAATACTCATTTGAAGCAAATAATTTTTATTTGAATTTTATTAAATATGTATTTGAACCAATGAGTTGTTCTTAAAACAAAATACCATTTATTTGCTATTTGTTAAATATGTATAGGAACTAATTAAACTATTATTAAATGTTGCAAATCGCGTGTCTTTTAAGGTCAGAGAAATCTTCATAAAAATGAGGTAGTGATTGTAGAGAATATGCATTTAATTTCTTTTCCTTCTGATGAATGATGATTAATAAATGAAAATACATTTTTTCGGGAATTTCACATTCGAAGTCACTACGCTTTTTGGATTGTATTTTTCTAATACATCTGTAATCTCCAAAAAATGCATAATTAGTAAGCTTATAATAATAATAATTTTTAGGACATACCTAGATTCAGAATGTTATTTTTTAAATATATATATACAATTTCTTTTTAATGTTGTGGATGGATAGAAATTATACATTGAAAAAAAATTATTTGGTTTAAATAATCGGTTACTTGGCTATTATCAAATAAATAATTAGTTGATACAAATTAATAATTGATTATACAAGTTGACAAAATTTCAGCCTACTTGGGAACCAAGTCCAAGAACCAGACTATACTTTTACGAAGCATTTTGACATGCTGAATCCTAATCTAACCTTAGATTTTACTTTCAACCTAAAAGTGCAAAAATACATTTTTTGACAGTATTTGAGGTCATATAACATAAAGAGATAAATTTTTTTTCATAAATGGTATTACATCATTTGCAAGTACTATTCCTACCCTTCAAAATTCATTTTGAAACTTTAAAAAATTTTTATTTGAAGGCTCCCATACAATAAGGGGACGAACGCTCGGCGAGTTACTTTCTTGCCAGTCAAAGGTATGAAAATGTTCATAAAATTAAAATTCGAAATTTTGATTTTTGAAAAGTACTACCTTATAGTAAATAAGAAGGCGCATCTTTTTTTCCTTTAACATTTTTTTGTAGAACGAATATTTTATTTAATAAAGTTAAAAAACTGTAAATATTTTATTTACAAATTTCATTGAATTTTAAAACATAAATTGTCGTATCTTCGACAATAATTAAGGAATCGTTTTGGAATTTTGTATATACACACGCATTTGGGTCCATAGAAAGCGAAGATATAACAAGAAAGTTAAAAATCATCAATTGTTTAATTATTTTTTATTATAAATATAGAAATGTCTGCTACGACGTTTTCTTGTCTTTGCCGAAAAAAAATCTGTGGGGAAGTTTAAAATTAAAAGAACTTCCAGTGAGACATTTGTTTATTGGTATATAAGGAAGTTTTTTGTAAAATTGCAGACAGATTCCTTGTTTAGTTTTTGAAATATATTAGTTTAAACAAATAGCGCGCGGCACGTGAGCGATCGCCTCTGTGGAGTTTCAAGCGCTTGACTTCGTTAGAGCATTTATTGCGAGAGAAAATTAATAATTACAATATTATGTATTTATTTATTACATATTATAAAAATGAATTATTCCTAATATTATATTCATAAATAACAATTTTAAAAATTGTTACATACCACTGAAACTATTAATCGTTCGAAAATTACTACCAAAACAAAATTTTATTCAAAGCAATAATAAATAAACAATTTTCCGGTTCCTTTTTCCATCATTACAAATTATAAACAATGATTTTGAATATAATTTGTAATTATTAATCAGAATTGATTATTCTATCAAACTGTTTGGTTTTAAAAGTGTAAACGTGAAAAGTTTAGACGTTTTATAATTGTGATAAAATTTTAACGAAATTTTATTAGAATTATGGAGTTCGAAAAAGGTCGAAAAAGGCTTCGAAATATTGATAAATGGAAAAGAATTATTAGGAAATATTCTAGAAACAAGGTAGTTAATGTTATTTAATTTTAAACCAGCTTTAGTATTTTTGAATTTTTTTTTTTTTTAATTTTTTGAAGCATTATCTGATACATGAAAATGACGATAATTCTGAGCCAAATAAAGATTTTTTAAAGTTACAAAATGCATTTTAAAGGGGAAAAATTTATTCGGATTCAACACATCAAAATGCTTCGGAAAAGTATAGTCTGATTCTTAGGTTTGAGATACTAATTACTTTTTTGAAATATAAAAGTTCTCAGAACATTGTTTCAAATATTGTATACATACCAGAAGACTATGAAATAAAATTTCTTTGTGAATTGAAAAATTTTACACAATGAAATTAAATGCTTGTTGTTATATGAGAACAGTAAGAGAGACCGCTCTCTTGAATGAACGTGAGTTATATTCATTCTTATAATATAGTGATTTTAGCAAGTGCACATTATTACCGAGTTTAAATGCGTATACTTATCGTGGCGAAGTAGCTTTTAATTAATTTAATTTAACGTTTTGTATATGTAGTTGCTACATTATTATCAAGATTTAAAAACGGATTTAAAGAATTAAATACCAAATATTTTGTAGTTTTCAAAGCATTGTCCTCTAACATCATGCATAATATGATTATTTCCGTTAATATTAATAATAATATTTCTTAGGAAAAAAATTTAAAACTATTATTTTCTTTGTGGTGATTCCAAAAACAATTTCATACTCATCGATTTTGTTTTTGCAAATCCTTTTTCTCATTTTTTATATAGTGTCTTTTTGAAATTTCTTAGGACAGGTATAAAAAGAAATAGTAGCTTAGTTGTAGAATATGTTACGTTTAATTATTAACAGCTCTCAGTCCGGAACGAACGTTGCTCTAAATTAGTTATGTGGCTATATTCACTGTTTATGACCTGAATTTATTTCCGATCTAATCTTGTGTTTTCATTTTTATATAAACGAAAAAAAAGACCCTATTAATTTGATAGTTTTTTTCTTATGCACATTTATTATATAATGAATCATGTGAGGATTTTGATTAATACGAAGTTCGCTGTTAACTCAATGTGTTAGCTAACTAATAATGATATATCCACTAGAAAAAATAGTAACTATTGAATTAAGAAAACCTTGTTTGTATTTGCTATTTTCTTGATCGAAACAAATTTTACTAGTTTGAAATAAATTTTCTTGAATTAAGAAAATTAGTGGATCAAATATGGATATATCGGACTCTAGGAAATTGTGTAAATAAATAAAAAAAATAAATAAGTAAATGATTTTCTTGAAATAATGCTACTTTTTTCAGTGAAGTGTAAAAATTATTAAAAATTACTTAATCTTTTTTTTTTAACATAATTTTTTGTTTGTATTCTAATATTTTTCTCCCTTGAAAAGTGAAAACATGTTTCATTGATAGTAAAATTTGAAGGTCTGATGAAAACTAGTACAAATTTTTTTTTAATTATATTCGCAAAGAGTTCTCCTTTAATTTTGGAATACATAAGGATATCTTTATTTTCAGTCAGTAAGACTATAAATTGTAATTATAACCCATTACATCTGGGTTATAACCCAGTTTATAAAATTCAGACTTGAGAAACTTGTTTTAACTTTCAAATGCGATCGCGTTTTATTGTTTTATATCATATGTTAGAATTTTCTATTATAGAAAAACTGATATATTTATTGTCACATATTCTTTTGAAGAATCATCAGATTCCTCTTTTTCTTCTTTTTTTTTGTTATATATAAATTACCTTTTTATTAAAATCGTGTATTCTCAAAAATAAGGCACGAATTTCCCATACAAATTAATTATTAGAATTTTCTTTGTAGAGAATTTTATTAGATACATAGGTAATTATTTTTAAACTTTTCATTTTTTAAATTTCTTTTTAAACGAATTTTTACTTAACAACATTTTTAGGTGATGAATTTTTAATTGACTTAATTTTTATTTTATAGAATTCCTGTTTATCCAACTTATTTTATAAAATTCTAATTTAATCGATGATTAATTTAAGCAGAATTAAGAAAATAATAACAAAATTTTGATTCAGAATTTTAAATAACATAATTTCAAATTTACCGGATCTTCATTTTTCTGAATTTACAGTTTTAGAAATTGTTATTTCAAAGAATTGTTAAAATTTTCCAATTTTCATTTGACCAAAATTGAAAATGACCAAACAATCATAAACAAAAAGATTTTAGCGCAATTTTTAATATTGGTCAATTAGAAATTATCGAGAAAATTATATTCAATTTTATAATTCGCGCCAGAATTCTTTTATTGGTTCTGTTTGTTCGGTCAAATAAAAATTCGGTGAAATGAAGATTCGGTGTATTCGAGTTTTTGGTATTTAAAAATTAAAATAACCTAAAATTGAATGAGAATTTTGCTAAATTAATATTTGATTAGATTAGAATTTTTTAAATAAAAAATTGGGTAAACTGAAATTCTGTAAAATAAAAATTCGGCACCAGAAAATTTTAAGTAAAATTTAAAAAAAAAAAAAATCTATCAAATGTTAATATTGAAAAATGAAAATTTGTCTAAAACATAATTATAATTAATAAAATTCTTTAAATTGAAAATTCTAATGATTTTCTAAGGGAAATTCGCCCAGATTCAAACATTGGTAATTTAAATCATTATAGTGTTTATATAATCGTATAGAATAATTTCTGCATTTTCTTATATTCAAAATATTATTTACACGCGGCGGAAGTGTCTCTTGCATAGGAAAGATTTATTGAGACAACCGCAAGAAGGTATATATACAAGGCCAAGATAGGGTCATGACATGTATCAGGGTTAAGATCTTGTACGAGAAAGATAATTCAAGGATAATGACAAGATTATCTTTCTATAAAAATCATTTATTTTTTTCCAAATAATCCTATTTCAAATGTGAAAGAAAATTTCTATACAGTTATATTAGGGAAATTGTGTATCTTCAATATAGAAATTACTTTTTATAATGGAAATTCAAATATTTTATTTACTGTTATTTAATAGCACAATATTTTTTGTAGACGAGAAATTATTTTCTAATGCGAAAATCTCTGGATCCACGTGTGAGATCTAGTACGCATGTTTTAAAATATCCCTTCCTTTTTATGTTAGGTTGACGATCATATTCGGCGGTTAGTGTGTCGTTTGACGTTACACAGGGTGAAAAGTTTCCGCAGCTTCCGTTTTTGGAAAACATATGTGCAATGTGTTTCTCTTTTAAATAGAATCCATTTACGGCAAATGAATGTCGGCCAAGTATAAACTCGTCAAGATTAGGAAGAAAAGAGCGTAAATACATTATTGTTACAGTGAAATATGTTTCTAAAGTTCGTAGTGTTTTTTTATTTTATTTAGTTGTTGAAATTACCATCCAAGCTACAAGATTTCAAATAATTAATAATTATTAATAATTTCCATTAATTGTTTCCAATTCAGAAAGTATTGCAAATAAAAAAAATTTTTTATTTGAATTTTTGTTTAAATCTGAATTTGATTCGAATGTTAAAAATAATAATGCAGTTAATTAAAACAAAGTTATTGAGAAATATTATTATACATATATTAATTTAATTATTTTGACAATTTGAGTGATATTTTGCTCTAATATCTCTCAGTTGATTTTTAATTAATTTTTTAATGGAAATGAATTTATTTTTAAACGTCAATAATTTGTCTCATGTAGCATAAAAGTTGAAAATTCGTTTAACTCACATTTTATTGTCAGTCGCTTCAATGTGCAGACTTTTCTATTTATAAACAAAAATTATTGATCGTTTAGACATTTCGGCAAAAAATATCTCGCAAAATTCGCAAATGTTTTTTACATTCAGATTTTGCTTCATCAAAATTTTTAGTTATACAAAATTTAATTTTTTTAGAATTTTTTTTGTTGAATTAAATTCAACTTAAAAATAACAAATGAATAATAATAGAATAATTATTTGGAATCTTTTTTTCGTTATTTTTTTTTTCGAATTAATTTCTGTTTTTATGATTATGATTTTTTTTTAAATTCGTGGTGAAGAGGGCATTGCATGTTGTGCAATTTTGTATGAAGAAAGAGCACGAACTGACTGACAATATAAGTGAGATTCTCTACTTCAATGAAAGGAAACGAGAGTGCAATTTGTGGGCATCCCCCTATATATATTGTATAAAACATGGTTCATCCCTCCCCCCCCCGTGTTATTGTCATTATTATTCGTCTGTTAAGAGGTTGTGGCTTCTCTCTACTCGCGGAGATGATACCGCACCACAATATGCGTCTAGCCACGATTGTTATGGGGTAGATTAAAGGAAGATTAAACACGCGCTCGTGCTCACTGCTCGCACAATTTCCATATCAAATATATTACAACTGGCGAACATGAGAAACAGGTTTTTTTCCGCCTCCTTAACTCGTTCTTGAAAATTTCTTTTCTTTACATAATACCGTTTTTTTTTAATTTAAAAAAAAATGTTATCAATTCATGCGACCGTGACTTATAATATACTTATTTGTATTTTTAAAAACTTTTTATAGAGATGATTTTATCAATTAAAAGCTCATTTTTGATTAAATAATTAACTTTGTGATATGCTGATGAAATGCATATATTGTGACGCTCCACGATCTTAGCTGCTAATAAATTTTAGGTTATGTTTGTTTTTTTCATCACACACGAACAAATTTGCTTATTTTCTGAAGCTGTAGAGCAAGTAGAAAGTGGCGTTTAGTAACCCGAGAGAGAAAAAAAATGTTCGCGCCTGCGCGTATGCCACTTAATTTCACTTTCCTCCCTAGGGACAGGGAAGAAAAAACTTTTTTCCCTATGAAACAGGTGGTGTTCAATAACAAGTGGCGCCATCTGACAGAGTACGTGACTAACCCTTTCATCAACTTGTCAACTGCAGCTATGTTCAGGTCATTTTGATCAGTAGTCATCAGCCATTTTGTCGTTGTATGTTCTCAGTATACAAAAAAGTGTAAAATTATGGGTAAAAATAGTGAAATTCTGGCCTATCTAATCAAAGGAGCAAATATTGCAATTGCATAAAATCATTCTAATTACTTTATTCTTTTGAGCACGTAGATTTGTTTCGGGGGGCTTCGTTCCCTGACCCCTCCAACTATATGGCAACCTATCATAGGCTTTTACAAAATATTAAATTTCAATTCGAATACAATCAATAGAAGTAATTTTATTCTTATGAGAGTATTTTTTTTCTTTCGGGGGGCTTCGCTCCCGAACCCCCCCCCCCCCTCTCCACGCCTACACTTTGGATAGTCCCTCAGTAGTTTTTTAATATAAATATACCAATTTTATAATTTTTTTACCATTTCTTTAATTGATGGAATACCCACCCCTTGTTAACTTGACTCGTTAATAGAACAACTTTCTTCCCTTGTCACACAATATACTATTTAAAGTGATACAACAAAAAGTAATTAACTCTTAATACAAACCACTGATGTTTAAGTTTTCATTAGATTCAAAATATTCAATAAAAAAACTAATTTTGACTTTACTTAAATAAATAAACGTATCCTCCAGAAACTGGTCATTTTTGAGGGAGAATTTTTGTTAAGTAAAGAATTGAATTGAAATTTAATTTCTTTTATCAATTTCTATTTATTGGTATTTATACTTGAAGTGATCACTAAATTATTTTAATAGCAGAAGACTTTTACTGATAAAGTACTTTCAGCCTTTTCATCTGTCAAAATAAAACCGGAAACTAACCTCAATTAGTGATCCAGACACGTAACATAAAGGGGTACTGAAATATTTATCTTCTAAAATGTATTACACAGACCTGCGAAATTTCACTTTACTTCGGTTACGAAAAAAAGGAGAAGTAATTTGCAGATTACGAATTTAATCTCCAAAATGGTCCATCACGTCAGAATTTTTTTGTAATATTAACTTAAATGGACAAAAATTGCTATTTTGGCCATTTTTATGAATTTTTTGTGGCTAACAAATTTTTTTATTTTTCGAAATTGTGCTGTATTTAAGTTTTAAAACCCATTTTAGTAAATTGTCTTACGATTTTTTAAAAATATTATGTAGATTTTAATTTTTTTCATTTAGGAAAATAATTTATTTTATTTATTTATTATTTTACTTTTATAAAACTATGAAGTATGAGGTATATATAAGAGGGGCAATAATAAAATATTAACACAATTTTCAACAAAATCACATATAATCATTATTCTTATATTGTAAATTAATTGCAAAAAAAAACTGTTCAAACAATTTCTTATATGATTTTTTGTAATTCAAGTAATTTTAATATTTTTTATAGATACTTGACTAAATGATAGAAATTAAAATCTACTTTTTTTAGGAAAATCGTGAAACAATTTACAAAAATAGTTTTTAAAACTGAAATAGTATACAGGATATTTCGGAAAATGAAAAAAAAAATTAAAAACCACAAAAATGGCCAAAATATACATTTTTTGTCCATATATTGAAAATTATTATAATAATTTTATACACCAATTTTATATTATGAAATTTTTTAATAATTATTTATACATTTTAATTCAAATTATCAGTTGGAAAAAAAAAATTGTATTTGTCAGTTGATAGAAAATATTGATATGTACAAATTTTTTTATCAATAATTTTTAAGTTTAAGAAAAAGCCTTTAAAGAAATAATTAATTGCATTTCCATTTCGTTGTAGGCGAGATTTCCTATTTTATAAAAAAAAAAAAAATTGTAACAGCTTTTATCACATAATTTGCGTCTTCCAGGCAATTGTCCTTCTTTTGCACATCTGAAAATTGATTACGTGGTTGAATAAACCATATGGTTATTTACAGGAATAATGTATTATTTCAGAATTTCACAAAATTTGAATTTATTTATAGAAATTTTGTTTTTTGAGCATTTATTTTTTTTATATGAAAAAATTTGTTATATGAGAGAAACTATAAAAAATTATTTTCTTTTTGTTAAAGTCGTTTTTTAATTAATTTTATAATTTAACCGTTATTATAAAATTAATTATAACAAATTTTTTACTCACCAGCCATAATTTTTGTAATGGCCGCAAAATAAAAGTTTGAATACACCACACTGCTAAACTCATATTTAAAAAAAAAAATAAATAAATTTACATTGATGAAAATGATTACTTATGTTACAATTTTTCTCTTAAGAGTTACATTATCTTTTTTAATAAAAAAGGTGTTGGTAATTTTTTTTTTTTTTTGCAATCACGTTGATATTTTTGAGAAATTAATTTTGCGAGCTTAGTCAACTGTCACAAAGTTTACATTGCTTGTACCAGTGACATTGAAGGAAAATAAAAAGTGGTGGGGACTTGCGGTGTTGGCAGTTGACCTATATATTCTTAAGCAATTATTTACATATTATTATTTATCTCTTTATCTTTTGATTAAGTTTTACAAAAATTGTTCTTTAGTTAATAAATATTTAGTATATTTATTTTTTTAATTAATTATTATGTGTAAAAAAATTTGCCTATATATAATATATTTAATAATATTTGTGTCGCGTTTTTCCTGAAAATATGCTACTTGTAATACACATAAGAATACTTTTTTGTATACGAGGTACAAGTTGCATAATTTAAGGGGTGGAATTTTAAATTTCTAGTTTTTCTTGTTCAAATATATAATAAAATAACGAAAAATATGGTTTTGAGATAGGAAATAGAAAAAATATATTCTTTTTGTGAAAAAGCTGTTACAAAATAAAGATTAGAACAGTTGGTCATCGTCGAGAGAACAAACGTGTCTGTCGGTCGTGTAAACTTGCCTCGTTAATCTTAATCATTCGTGGAGACGCATCTATCTAATTGTCCATTTTTTTTTTGTTTTTTAGTATTTACTTTGATTCTGAATGATTTTTGTCTTCTAAATTTCTGTATTTATACACTGAAAAAAAATTTATTTGATTCAAATACTCGATTACTTAACTATTATCAAATAAATATTTATATTTGATTGATTAATTAATTTATTTATTTATTATTATTTGAGGTCAATTAAATGGTATTTATTTCAAATACAATTTATTTCATCCAAATAAAAATTATTAGGTTCAAATAAATATTTATTTGATAATAGTCAAGTAATCGAGTATTTGAATTAAATAAATTTTTTTTATTTTTATTTAATAACATATTAGCTATTTTATAATTAATTCTGTTTATCCAATATTGTTAAATTGAATTAAATAAAAAATAATTACATTTATTGGTGGAAAATTGATAATTGAAGTTCTTTTTATTAACTTTATCGAATTGTTTCTGCCATTCTAAATCTCTATAATCAGGAAAAATGTTAGACACTAATTGGAGGATAGTTTATTGTGATTGCTCGTTTCTGTTCAAAGATAAATGGACCAATTTGATCTAAATTACTAAAGTCGAACAAATATTTAGAAAGTTTTTTTTCTAATTTAATTTCTTAAATTTTTATTTTAAAATTATTTAAATTTGAAAAATTTAATTCTTAATAAATTATTCGTAAAATTCTCTGACATGATAAAAAGATTTTATTCAAGTTTTTGTATTATTGGCTTGATAAAAAGAGTTTTCTTAAAAAAATTTTATTACTTATAGAAATTTTGTTGAAAAATATTTTTGAAAAAATAAATTTGCATTTTATTAATAGAAAAAACATTAGTAATATTGCATTCAAGTTATTATTATTATTATTATTATTGTGTATTACTATTATTAAAGGGAAAAGTTTATTGAGATGACAGGTGATAAGATACATCTGTCTCGGTGCAAAAAAAAAAAAGAAAAAAATCAATGAATTTCCATCTCCTCGTGCAAACAGACCGCGAATACCATGACTGACGGCAAAGCTCCGGGTCAAAGTACCTTTACTTGAATACTTCTCTTGTTTTAAGATAATTATTCTATGTTTGCACTTTGCGAGAAAAAAAAACGTAAAAATATTTTTAAAAGTAATTTAAAAAAAAATTTTAACTACTTTTTTTACGAAACCAATATTATAAACATCTAATGTGAGATTTATTCCCAAAAAAGTAGAAAAGAGAGCAAAGAGAAAATCGATCGCTTTATAGCTATCCTCTCTTGAATTTATGCTTTCTACTTTAAAACTTTAGGAGCTCTTTGTTTCCACATATATATATATGTATATCTGTATAAGACTTTCATGTGAGATAAAAATGAGATGAAAGCTTTTCAACAATCATTATTCTCTTGTGCGAATTATAGAATTTTTTAAAGTTCCATTTTTTTTAGTGCAAAAAAATTTTTGAATAGAGAAATTTTTTTAATTCAAAATTTTATAAATTTCAAAGTTTTTTAAATTCCTTTTTTATTTTTTGCTGATGTAATATATTGAATTTCTGAGATAGTTTCTGATTAGGAAGCTGTGTATAAGAAATGTCAAAGTATTAAAACCCAACCCTTGCCTCCAGTTAAACACATCCGGCTGCTAGATTGATGTCTAGCTAATTATACCTGGACCTTAATGGGTGTTCAGAATCAACAGACCAAGATAATATAATAAACGTCGCGTAACGACTTAGTTTTGTTTCGCAACTTCCGTAGTTTGTTTAAATATATACATACATTTATTTATATTCAATATATATTGAATCCTTTTAATTTATCATTGAATGATCAATAAATAATTTCAAGCAAAAGAAATATATAATCTAAAGGAAAATACAATTTCAAAAAAAAAATACATATATATGGGTACATAATGTGGGCTGAAACCGTTAATGTCTAATTTTAAACGAAAAAAAAACTTTCTACAACAATTGACAATACATAATACTATATATAATTTTAATGTACCAGCATGTTTTATTGATTTTGCGATATTTAATTCTTATATACTTTTCAACTGGATTTTAAAATGTATTTTTCATGATGGACTTTCATAAAACTTTTACTGTTTTATATTTAAATTTATACGTTTTTAAAGTTTATAAACATCGAATAGAAAATTTTGATTTAAATAATTGGATAATATTAGATATAAATATTTTACATGAACCGAATAATTTTCAGTTGAATCAAAATTAACTGTATTTGAAACAATTGTTCTTGTATTTAAATAAAAAATAACATTTAGATTCAAATGAATGAAAAATTTAGTTACTATTTTTTTCATAAATTATAAAATAATTTTTTTTTTTGTATCCAAAAATAAATTAATAATTTATTAAATATTCAATGTAATTTTTTTTCTCATTGCTGTAGTAATTTTCGAAAAATTTAAAAAACTAAATAATTTCGTTCAATTAATAAAAAAAAAGAATTATAATAATAATGATAATTTATGCTTAATTATTTTTGTCAGATATTAATAATTATAAAATTAGTCAAATGTATGGAAACAAAATCTTCGTTTTATTCCGTTAATTTTGATGATTTATTAACAATAATAAAAAATTTATTTACATTTATAATTTATTAACAAATATTTGAATTTGCAAAATTTAGAAACTCTTTTAGAAATGAAATTGATTCATTTTGTATTCTAGTGCATTGTGGAATATGCATCAAGTAGCAGTAAAAAGAAATAAAACTTCAGTCATTGAATTAATTAAACTCTGCAATAAAAAAATTTTCTATTCTTTTTTTTTTAAAAGATAATTTTATTGTTACTCATTGTATGAAATTTACAATCTTAAAGAGAGTATGATTTATTGCTTAAATATAACTAAATACTAATTAATACACTGAAAAAAAATTTATTTGATTCATAATAATCATTTACTTGATTTTTATCAAATAAATATTTATTTGTGTCAAATAATTATTATTTGAGTCAATTAAATGGTATTTGTTTCAAATAAAAAAATTATTGATTCAAATAAAATTTATTTAATTGAAATAAAAATTATTTGGTTCAAAATAAATATTTATTTGATAATAGTCAAGTAATCAAGTATTTGAATCAAATAAATTTTTTTTTTCATTGTATAAAAATATGTTAAAATATTTATATTAATAATTAATAAAAAAAAATTTAATATAAATATTCATATATTTATTTATTTTTAATAATAGTATTGTTGAGGATTATAATATTATTATTATTAATAAAAATTGAATCGTTAATTAATGTTTGTAAGGTAGAAATATAAAATTCACATGTATTTGTCATGAAAAATTAGAGGTTATAATTAATGGTAAATTAAAATTATTATCTATAATCAAATTGAAATTAATATCTAAATAAACAATAAATTAGCAAATGGACGGAGTATGATAAGATTCACTTTTTTTTAAATTGTAATTTAAAAGTGATTTAGAAATTCTTTACCATGAGAATAAATAATCATTATTCCATCAGGCAAATATAGTAATTAATAAATAATTTGAGTAATATTTATCATTAAAATTACAATAGTAAAAAGTTATTATAAACAATCAAATTGTTATATAATAAGGAAAAATTTATGAGGAATAATATATTATAAAACTTAAAAAGAATTAAATCTATATCTATCAATAATAAAGAGTTTTCGATTTACACATTTTTATCACATAATTATAATAATATAAATTTAAAAAAATAATTTTAAAAATTAAATTCCTCTTTCACTCTACGTGAAATAATTTTTAAAATTTGTATTCAACACTTTAAATTTATAATTATTTGGATTAATTACCATTCTACGTTGCACGTTATTGTTGTTCGTAAATGGAAAATTTGAATTTTGCTCTCCAGATTTTTGTACATTATTGCTGGTAGAAGATGGAGAATCATAATTTCGAAATACCGGTTGACCATTGTTGTTCGTAGATTGTTGTGAATTGAAATTTTGATATTCCAATTGTCTGTTATTATTATTATTAAATAATGGAGGATTAAAATTTCGGCCATCGACTTGTCCATTGTTAAATGGTAAATTAAAATTTTGTCCAGGTGGAATATTGAAATTTCGATTGTTTAGAGGTTGTGGAAAATTGTTGTTGTTGTTGTTGTTGTTATTTAAAGGTGGAAAATTTCGAATATCGGATAATCCATTATTGTTATTATTATTATTATTAACAGGTGGTTGAAAATTAAAATTTCGAAATTGAGAATTATAATTTTGATTTTCCGGTTGTCCATAATTATTATTTACATAGGGTTGTCCATTATTATTCATATATAATGAATTATAATTTCTCGCATTTTCTGATTGCGTTAATCCTGGTCCTCCATTTTTTAATACATAATTGAAAAATGCTCCCAACGAATCGAAATTATTTCTTGTTGTTGCATAATTATTTACCAAATTTGGATTGTTTATAAGATTTTGTAATGATTGACCGTTCTGTAATTTAAATTAATTAATATTATTTTTTTATCGATATTAATTTTTGTTATTATTTTTTTTTTACTTTTTTTTTATATTGATAAAAATAAATTTGAAATAAATAGGTGAAAATATTGTAATTCTTACCAATTGTGGTAAAACGTTTTGCACAAAATTACTGATTTCTCCATTAGCAACAGAAAGAATTCCATATGGTAGATATGTTTTTATAATTTTTTCCACCTCTTCAGCGTATTGGGTAAAATTGAAATTTTTCACACCACCTGGAATTTTGTTTATAAAAGTGTTGACCAAGTCCCTTGCCATTTGTTGTAAAACTTCTTGGGAGAATACAATGTCAAAAGTCTTTTTATTTTTTTGAAAATCTGAAAATAGAAAATTATTTTTTTTACGCTAACTATAAACAAAATGAAAATTATTTTTTTTGTTATACAACAAATTATTCCAAAAATTGAATTTTTTTTCACTATTCAAAAAGATAATGTTTATAAATAATTTATGGAAGAAAAAATGTTTTTTAACAATAATTATATTATTAATTTTTTTTTTTTATTATTTACCTGGATTGTCATTAGTGTTCCGAATAATAACTTTGTGTAAATCATCGACTTTAGAATCATTTATTAAGGGCGCGTTCGGGGAAACAAATATGCTCCCACTATCGGTGACGGATTCTGTCTGGCGAAAATTAAATTATAGAAAAATAATACATAATGATATAAATATATAATTTAAATATATATAATTATACTTCTATAAATATATTTATTAATTTTATATTTATTTCAACAGAGTTGAATTATTTTTATTTATTATTATTATTATTAATTAATAAGTAAAAAAAAACATTTTCGCTCACCTGATTAGAATTAGTAAATTCATTAATAATTTTTGGTTCATTTATACCAGATTGTGTATAAATCTGTGGTGGTTGATTTTGAATTTCATTTTCTTGATTTGGAACTTGAATTTCCTGAATATTTTTTCTATTTTCAGTAAGAAATAATTCTGGAATTATTGCTTCCTTTGGTGGTGTATTCGGTATTAATTGTTGATATAGTTGTTGTTGCTGTTGTTGATTTGTATCAATAAAACACATTTCACAAGGTTGATTCAATGAATTAATTTTATTATGATTAACTGGAAGTGGCTGTGTTAAAATGTAATAATATCCCGGTTGAATAAATTCATCTCCCCTCACAAAATTTAACGATAAAATTATCGTTAAAGGAATCTGCAAATAATTAACTTAAATTAATTAAAAAATTATTTAACGAGATTCTATATAATAATGAAAAATTATTATTATTATTATTCAGTTAAAATAATATCCATCATTATACGCGTTTATTATATATTTCCATGAAATTATTCAATTTTACCTTCTATCAAGTGTTCTATTTTATTTATTATATAATTTAAAAAATTTAACAGTATTAGAAATTAATTATTTTTTTTTGTGATATGAATTATAGGATAAATTATATTTGTCCTTTTTTTTATTATAAAAAAAAAGAAAAATTATTACCAGTAAATATTGCTTAAACTTCATAGTTGTTAATTGAATGAGAATAAAGTGTGAACTGATTCAAATATTAAGAATGAATTACTTTTCAGGTTACTAAAAAATGCTGACGATAGATCCTCACAGACTTTGAAATTTTATCAATTTAGCAAATTTTATTCCCTTACAATGTAATATATAAAGTGTGATGAAACTTGTAATGAAATCTACAAGTGGAATTGTTTTAAGCAATGTTTTAAATTTTTTTATTATTATTATTATTTTAATTAACCAGTTCATTTTGTTATAGATAGTAAATGTTTTATAAACGTCTATAAAAATAATAAGAAACCAGTTAATAATTACATGTAAAATTTTAGAATATTTTTATGTTTCTTCATAATTTATAATGTTTATTTTGTAGATTATAATTTTTATTTTATCCTTTATTTAAAATTTGTGTTAAATTTATTTTTATATAAGCCAAAAATTCTGAACGTACAAATGAACAAAATATTTTCTTTAATTTATAAATTATTAAAAATTATAATATCAATGTAAAATATAACAGTAAATTAAACAAATTTAATATTAAATTCATAACTTCTTTTTAGATATTTAAAACAATATTTTGTAATAAAATTCGTACTTAAAGAAGATGCGAAAAAAGTTTCGTACGTTTATAATTTAAAAAAAAATTTTTTTTAAGATATTTATAGTTTTTTAAAACATTTTTATATACACTGAAAAAAAATTTATTTGATTGAAATACTTGATTATTTGACTATTATCAAATAAATATTTACTTGAACCAAATAATTTTGAAAATTGAAATTTTTATTTTGAATTAATAATTTTTGTATTCGAAACAAATACCATTAAATTGACTCAAATAATAATTATTTGACACAAATAAATATTTATTTAATAATAATCAAGTAACCGATTATTTGAATCAAATAAATTTTTTTTTTCAATGTAGATTTTTAAAAATTATTTTTTTTTATACAGTTAATATTTATAATTTTTTAAATAAATTTCCTTTTTTATTATTATTAAAGTTTATTTATTTGTAATTGAAAAAAATATAATTTTTTGTTGTTGTTATAATCATTAAAATAAGGAAAAAGGACTTTTAATGCAACAGTTTATGTTTAATTTCCTTTAATAAAGTTTATGAGTCTAGTTTTTAGACGTTAATATTGAGACTCCTTCACACTAGATTCAGGTGCAATGAACTTTTATTCAAATGTACTTCACCCTTTGGCAGGATAAAAAAAAAAAATTAAAAAAAATGTCTTAATACATTTACGGGTAAAAAAAAATTTTCTTTTCGCAAAAAATTACTTTCATTTTTTAAGTGTATTTAAAAACGATAATTAAAATAATTTGGATATTTAAAATTTAATAATTAAGTAATTAATTAAAGCAATAAAAAATATAAAAAATACCAAAAATATACATATTTTCACAAAAGCAAAAAAACAAACAAACGTGTTAACTATGCGTTCTTAAATTTTTCTCATTCAGCAAAATATCGTTTTACACTGTTCAGAATGTTGAAAATGTGTTTGATTATTGTAAAATCTTGTAGTTAATTGTAATAAAATTCCGTCAAACATTTTTTTTTAATATTTTAATTCTTATGTTATAATACATAACAATAATAACAAAATAATAAATTTAATATTTATTATTATTATTATTATTATTATTCTGATTAATATTACTATTATTATTTAATAAATAATAATAAAATTACATTCAAATTTTTAATTTTTCATGACGAAAGCTCCAAAATTTAAAAAAATGTTATATAAAATTTTTATCATTATACAATAAATTGCTCTATGAGGGAGGGAAACATAGAAATTGTTCGAATATGGAAATTTCTTAGTTGATATTCTGTTCAGATATACTTGGTGAATAAAGTTTATGTCAATTGGAATAGTAGTAGACGTTCAATCAAGCTTTAAATGTCCTGTTATTTACTTCAAATTACTGACATGAAGAATTTGTCAAAAAAAAAATCTGAAATCCTATGTTTTTAGTTCAAAAAATATTTTATTATTTTTTATTTATTTATTCTTATTTTTATTATTTTATTATTATTTTCTTAATTTTTTCTTAATATTAAAATTATTCTTATAGGAAATTTAATTTCAGTTGCATTTTAAAAGTGAGATTTTCCTTTTTATTTTACAAAAATAAATTTTATATATTGAAAAAAAAGATCAATTCCCGATTAATGTGAATATGAATATATATATTAATGGAATTTTCTGTTTCAGGTTGCGTATTCGGTACGTGATGCCGGCAGCGCATCTAACGCTGCGTGAGGAGGACGTGGTGCGACTTACATTGGAGTTCTTGCATGGACGAGACCTTCACATATCCCAATTATCCTTGGAACGTGAGACTGGAGTGATAAATGGCCAGTACAGCGATGATGTTCTGTTTCTTCGTCAACTTATTCTCGATGGTCAGTGGGATGATGTATTGGAGTTCATTCAACCATTGGAAGCGTTACCTGATTTTGATATGAGAAAATTTACTTATTCAATATTGAGACATAAATACGTTGAATTATTATGCATTAAATCAGAGGCAAATGTAATAATCACTGGTACTAATGGAAGTGTTGATAATGCTGTTGAGGAAGTTGTCAAAGTACTCAGCGATTTGGAAAAAGTTGCACCAACAAAAGATGAATACAGTAGTTTATGTTTACTATTAACATTACCACGTCTCACCGATCATTTACAATATAAAGACTGGAATCCAAGTAATGCACGAGTTCAATGCTTTCGTGAGGTGCATCCACTTGTTGAGAAATTTTTACCTGGCGATCGAAAAAGTTCTGATCCATTACATCCGGTGACGTCGGCAAAAAATGATAGACTTATTCAATTGATTATTAAGGGAATTCTTTATGAATCGTGTGTTAATTATTGTCAGGCGAAAGCTACTGGATCCAAAGAAAGTGAACAGGTAGGAGATAAATATTTTTTTATTGTTTTAAAATATACAAAATTTTGAAATATTTTTTTTCATTTTTAGATTGAAATGAGTTTCTCGAGGCTATTGGATGGCTCAGTGGGATTTAGCGATTCGGATCTTAGTTTATTGTCATGGTTGCAGAGTATTCCATCGGAGACGTTTGCCGTTCCATTTGCTCAACGAACATTAAATGTTGATGTTGAGCGGTTAGAGAGACCTTCGTTAGAGACTTCGTGGACTGAACATATGTTAATTACGCCAATTAAACCAAAAACTTTTCCTCATAGTGCAATGCCCTTTACAAGGCCAAGATCAGCGGCTGATATGATGTCAAGGAGTTTAGTTCCAGCATTGGAGGCTGGTTTGATGGGACCAAGAAGCCCTGGTCCAAGGAGTACAATGATTCCATCGGCTGCATTAATGGCATTATCGACAGGTGATATTAATCCAATGTCAAGATCATCATTTGCCAGCTTTCATCTCACTGGATTTAAAAATAATAAATTAATGAACACAAGTGTTGATCGTTTATTTGAAAATGAGGGCGATGTCTTTCTTAGTTCGAGTTATGCGGAATTTCAACAATTACCCTCAATTCAAGAGGCGATTAATTCAACGCAACCCAAAGCGACACAACTCAAAGCACGAGCCAGTTCCAAAAGTCCCGATGGTGAGTGTTAAATGTTTAGATATATTAAAAATATATTTTCAGCGTTGTCATAAGTTAGAAAAATGTGAGGGAATTTAAAAGCAATGAGCTGGAAGAATGTTATAAATCTATTTTTACTATTGTAAGATTCAGCGACACTTAAAAACATTGAATTCCAATTGAATTTATTTTTTCTACCTTGAAAATATTTAAATCACTTTGAATTTTGAAACCAAACTTTGAATTATTTAAATTTTATAAAATAATATTTCTGATTTCCATAACAAATCAACACATTTTTTTTACAATTATTAACAAACAAAATATATCAAAATAATTGAATTTTTTGAAGATTAACAGGTTCTATTTTTAGAAATAATTCAATTTCAGGCGATTTTAAATTAAATTTTTTTTATCAATTCACAATCCTGAATTTTTTGTATACGAATTTTAGACAGTAATTAAATTTTTAAAAAACTATTAAAATTATTGAAAATTATTGATTTGGCTAAGAATTTTAGATAAAAATTTATAAATACTTAAATTTTCGAATAGTTCCTATTAAGATTTTTGGAAGTAATTGTATTTCAGAAGATTTAAAATTGCAATTATTTGTAAATTTGAATTTCTGAAATTTTTTATTACAAATTTTTAACAATAATTGAGTTTTTGAGAATTTTTAATAAAAAATTTTTGCAATTAATTGAAATTTCGGAGAATTATCGTTTTTGTTTAATTAATTAAATTTTCAAAGTATAGCAGTTAAATTTTTTGTTAATGATTAAAGATAGATATATATGTTTATTCATTGATATTACAATAAGTTTCGTTTCTTTTTACAGTCTTTCATTTATTAATGATTAAATTTTAAATGATTTTAAATTGAAATCAATTTTTTTTTAAATAGTAATAATTTAAATTATATTTTTGAAAATAATTGAATTTTGCAAAGAATTTAAATTGTTTTTTTATACAATGTTTGTTAAACATTTTCATTTGATCGAATTTTTATTTATCACAATTTTTTAAAACAAAATTCACGTTTGATGAATAAATTAATTGTCTGTAAGTCAGGGAAAATTATAATGAAAATTTTGTGGCAATTATGATTTTATTAATTTTATTAATAAAGATACGAGTAAATTTTATATTAATATTATCTACAATTCATTAAGTATTCAATTATTTATCAGTTAAAATTTTTCTCATTCAATTATTTTATAAATTTAATTCTATTAAAATTTTAATTGTTTGAATAAGTTCAATTCTTTTAAAATTAAATTGAATTGAATTTTAATTAATTTATTTATTTTTTTGAAAAAAGGTGTCAAGATAAATCCATCGGCGGCATCTACACCTGAACGAAGAATGCCTGGTCGAGAGTCACCTGCATTATCGACTGCAAGAAGCTCAAGGAGGGATTCCTTAACAGATAAACCAGTGGGTGTTACAACTAAAGTCACTGATGCTGCAATTAATCATCCAATATCATCTGGAGACAATTTAGAGCAAAGTTACAATGGCGATCTTTTTAAAGAATATCAAAAACAAAAGCAAAGGCTTCAAGAAACGATACAACAAAAGGAAAGGGAGAGGGATGAACTTGTTAGACAATTATCAGCACCTGTTGCTTCTCAAATTATCGACAATCGATTGCACAATGAAAAGTGAGTTTAGTTTTTAAATTTAATTTAAAAAAATAATAATGCTGATGAAATACAGAGAAATTTTTCTCATGGTTGAAAATTTAAATTTTCATACAGAATTTTCACTTCAATAATATTAATAATTCAAATTTCCATTGAATTCAATTTTAAATTTTTAATTATTTATTAATAATAATAATAATTAATAATTAATTTTTTTTCTATAAGTCGGTAATTTTTTCCGAAACTCTTCCCACGAGAGAGATGCGTTTTCATCAAGTTTTAAAGAGATGGCACCACGTGATTAGAATGTTTAAATTTTTGAGCGCGTATTTTATTTTCTGTTAATTAATTTATTAGCATGATAATTTGTAACTTGAAAGTTTCTTTTTTATTTTTTGAAAAAAAAACTATTAGGTGATAAATTTTGTAGACATTTTTTTTCACGCCAAATGGTGAAATTTCTTATTAAGGTTTTAACACTTTGTTATAAAAATAGTTGACTCGCAGTCTAGACGTAAACATACGGCACCGATGAAAATAACCCTTTCAAAACCAGCTACTAGTGAAAGAAATGAGAAATTATTTTAACCCCCTTCTTGTCGGCATTAACCTTGCGGCGCCTCTTTAAATCTTGAATGAAATATCCATTTTTGTTTTGGTCTTTCATTCTATTTTTAGTATATTCACTAAATAAATTTGAGTTTTTTGCAGAATAATTCTCAAACTTATTCAAATAAATATAAAGAATATTATTAATAAATATTAAAATAAATTATTAATAAATAATAGTATTATTATTTATTATTTATAGTCCATGCCTTTCGGCTTTGAACGAACTTCCGGTACATATAAATAAATTTAAATTATAATATAATACAAAACAAAAATTTAGAGATAAATATAAATTCAAATTCACTTTAAATAATATCAGTAAATAATATCGATAAATAATATCAATAAATAAATACAGGATTTAAATATTAGATATTTCTAATATTCATTGAATTTTTATATATTAAAATTTTTAATTTCGAATTAATTATTTTATTAATTTCTTTAAATTGTAATAACAATTTTTGAAAGTTGACAATAAATTAAATTAAATAATTAAATTAAATTATAAAGATTAAATATAAATTAAATATTTATTTTCAAATTTTTTATTTTATTTTTCTCAGATGAATTTATTATTGTAAAATATATTTTACAACTTTAGAAAATTGAAAACAATTTTAAATTGCGTATTTAAAAATGGTAAAAAAAATTGAGCAGAACATTTCTGTTCATATTCTTGGAATTTTAATTTTGCGGATAAAAAAAATGGTTATTTCACTTTCTTAAAGTGTTATTTGAGTTTGCCGCATAATTGGTAGTAAAAAAAAAAGAGGGAAAACAGTCGTATCGTAAGCATTCTTAAATGTCGCATTAATCTTAATTTACTGTTTCAACAAAAATATAGTGCGTTGTCATTTTTGATTGTGCGCAAATTACGATATGAAAAATATCAATTTTCGTTTCATGTCAAGGTTTTCAATTTCGTAAAAAAAAATTACATTCTGAACAAAGTTGTCGAAGGAAAAAAAATTTTCTTTTTTAAAATAAATATATTAGTTCTGAATTTGTAGTTGTTTTTTACAAAACTGAATTTATCTGAGAAAAATAAAATAAATTTTAAGTAAAGTACAAAAAGAAAATGGACAAATGAGAAATTTTTTTTATGTTTTTTAAATGTAATTGAGAATGAATAGAATCGAAAGTGGAATTTGGCTATAGTTCGTTGACATCCTTTGACGATATTGTTTCCGAGACCATGACCGGATGCCGGATGTATGAAGCACAGTCATGGCGAGACTGTGTTCCAAGGCTTGTGGTCGATAAAATTTGTTCGATTTTGAATACATTTTGATCGACATTGCAATCTGCAACTAAACAAATTAAAAATAACTCAAAATTAGTCAAGTAATACAAACATTTTTATTATTTTTTTTTAAACTGTTTTGCTCAATTTTTTTTATTAATATTCTTTATTCTTTGTATTTTAATAAAGCTTCATTAAATTTATCATTTTTGATTCTAATGATCAACAAGATTACAAGATACAAATAGTGAAGGATAATTTTATTATTGAAAAAGAAAAAAAAAGTTTTATTACAGAGATTTAATCTGAAATATTATAGCAACGTTACTTATTTATTATAACAGAGATAACATAAATCGTAAATAAAAAAAAAGAATATAATATATATAATAACAATCTAATTAGAAATGATGAGTATTACTAGAGTAGAAAAAAAAATAGAAATTGATTTAGTTAAACGAAGTGCAAATTTTGTCAAATATATTCTCACTGAAACGATAAATATATTTCCTTTTTGAGTTTATCGCGTGTCGGATCTTTATAATATATTTTTCTTAAAAAGAATATATTGTTTATTATTTATAAAAAAAAAATAATTTATGATAAAAATGGATTCGAAAGTAGATCAGTATATAATTATTTTTAAAGTCCATAATTACAATCACTTTCTCGCCTTTTCTCTTCTGGTATTTTTGTCTATTATTAATAGGTCATATAATGGGTAAAAATTGTTTAGAATACTATTTTTCACTACTCACTAATTAATTTTCTAAGATAATCAAAAATTTACGGATCTTTTGAAAAAAAAGTGTTCCTTATTTTTCTCGATATTGCGAATTTTATAATTGGTACTTTCAATCTTCAACTGAAGATTACTTTTTAACTATACACTAAGAAGAAATGATTTAAATAATCGGTTACTTGTCTGTTATCAATTAAATATTTTTTTTTTAATTTCTTTATTTCTCCATATGTACATTTTAATATTTATTTGTATTAAATAATTATTGAGTCAATTAAATGTTATTTGTTTCAAATACAGAAATTATTGGTTCAAATAAAGTTTATTTAATTGAAATAAAAATTATTTGGCCCAAGTAAATATTTATTTGATAATAGTCAAGTAATCGATTATTTGAATCAATTTTTTTTCAGTGTGTATAAAAATACCTTTAATGATAACATCATGGAGCGTGATTTTACTTAATAATAATTTTCAGTCAGTGGTAACATGGTAATTTTAATTAATGTTAATTAGCCTTAAGAACTATAATTTTAACAAAATTGAAGTTATCTAAACTTCTATTTAAAATAAAGTTTACTATTTGTCTGAAGTTACATGCAGAAAGTTTCCGTCGATTAAAAAAAAATAAACGGTAACTTCAATAACTTCAATCGACGGGTATTATATAGTTCTTACACAATATATAGGTCAATGTCTTTATTCAATGAAATCATATTTGATCTTGATTTTATTATGAATGAATGTCTCTGTCAAATAATAAGCGCACAAGAAGTTTATATATATACAGGAAAATATTTCAATATCGTGACTTTTTCTATATACTAACCCCATATATTCCAACAAGGAGAGAAAATAATATTATTAAATCACAAAAAAAATGGTAACAAGAAACAGTGTTAAGAAAAGTTAGGAATTTTATAATTGTTCTATTCCTGCGCACGAAATAGTTTGCGAGAAACAAAAAAAAAAGGATTACGTAACTTGTGGCATATTTTAAGTCCCTTGTGAAATTAACAATATTAAAGACACGTGGATTAAATTTTACATATATATAGTAATCGTGTATATTTTATAACATGAAAAATAACGGCTGTGTTGTGCGGTCGTCTATTTGCTATATTTTACTTCACGCCATCTGCTAGACGGTCATGTGTTCGTATACATATAAAGTATGTTTGGAAAAAAAAGTATATGTACATACACATACAAAGTTTATTATAAACATTTTTTTTTTTTTTTTTTTTTATTAAAATGTTGAATTTTTCCCCCCTCGTGAAATTTTAATTATATATCACAGGATATTGTCTTAGGATAAAAATCTTTAATTTATAGTAGGAAGACAATTAAAGAATTTTTGAATTAAATATAATTTAAATGACTCAAAAGAAAATTTTTATTATTTTTTTTTACAATTATTCCCACGACGAAATGTTTATATAAAAAAATATTATTTTATTATTATTATTATTATTATATTAAATATTTATTTTACAATAGGTAATTATTTAAAACTAATACATTTTTTCAGTATTATTTTTATTATTTTTATCGTGTATATTTTGTTTTTGAAATAGGGTAGCCACAAGTCTGGGAAAAGTCAAGGAAAAACACTTTTGTCAAGGAAATTCGGAAAATTGAACAAATTTACAGAAAAAATCAATTATATATTTCATTTATGCGTATAAAAAGTTTTAATTTCTTTTTTCTCCAGCGGAAATAGAAAAATATACAGTAGGAAAATACAATTTTGTAACTTTAAATTATTAAATTTCTAATTAGTTTAATAAATTTTGGTATTTTGGAACAGGAAAAAAGAAATAACGTTTTTTTAACATTTCCTGTTCCAAAATATCAAAATTTATTAAAATAATTGTTTATTGATTGAAACAAAACATCAATGAATATTACTAGATTTCTATTGCAATACACATTAAATTAAAATAAAGCTGAAGTACGCAATGTTTATGATAAACGATTTTTAAAGAAATAATTTTTTAAAACGAAAAAATTCTACAAGTTTTTGCCTAAAAAAATTATAAAATTTTTCATTTTAAAAAATTATTTCTTTAAAAATCGTTTATCATAAACGTTGCATATTTCAGCTTCGTAAATTAAAAAAAAAAAAAATTAAGGAAAAAATTTTTTAATATCAGGGAAATATTAAGAAAATTGAAAATTTTATTTTTGTGGCAACCCTGAAAAACTGTTTTTTAAAAATTTAATTCTTCTTCAATTTTTTGAGAATTTTGAAAATCAATTACGAAAGTGAAAAGTGGAAATGTTACTTCATTTTTCTCTATTTTTTCTTTCATAAGTTTCCTGTCATTCCTTTATTGCGATGTTTGCTCATGACTTAAGGCATATTTACTTATGTGATTCAGGGACAATTTTTTTGTTATCTTATTTTAGAGACGTTTTCTCGTTTCCTTTGACTTTTTTTTTATTTCAATTGCGCTCTCATTTATACATAGAGACAGAAGTAGTTGAAACGAAGCAGTAAAATTAAAAAAAAAATGAAGAATAAAGTTATAAATATAAAAAAATTAGAAAAATTAAATTTATATAAATTTAATTTAATATAAATATATAAATTAAATATAAAATGAAATAACCAGTGAAGTTAACTAATTCGCAAATTATATTAGTTAATTAAATAAATAAATTCAATTATTAAAATAAAATTGAATAAAAATTACCGATGTAAATTTAGATTATCATTGATTGAAATTTACTCGGGAAGGAAAAAATAGGAAATTAATTTAAATCAATCACACTTGACTATATAATTATCAAATTAAATAAGTCAAATGATTATCATTTGTCAAAAAAAAAAAAAAAAAAAAAAAAAATGAGGCAATTGAAATGAAAATTAAAAAAAGGGGTGAAATTATCCAATTGTTATTACGATTCATGGAAAATGACATGCAATAATAAATATAATAAATATCATTTAGTTATTTTCTCTAATTGAATTCAGGAGAAATTTTCATTTCATAATTATCAGTTGATTGCTCATTGAGAAGTATGTGTTCAGTGATAGTTTTATACAATTCTTAGAGCGCAAATCAAAAGCGCGATTTAAAGGAATAACCCGCGGGACTTAGTTAAAACACAAACACAAAGTCATGGGAAACATGTGTGCTTATGATTTACACATATACACATTTATCATACTCGAGTGCACTCACACACACACTTGTATCGGGACACAACGCATGCTGTGTTACAAGCGAGGGCTGCTCAGTGCTCTCAGATAGTCTACAGCGTACTTACAGGACGGTAGTGTTGTTTAAATACAGTTGCATTTATACTTTTTCTTTGTATATTGTTAAAAGAAAAATAAATAACGAGTTTTTTTTTCGGCGACGTAAGAAACAAATTTTTGTTTGTAATTTTCATAAATTATAAAATTGATAGAAACAATTTTTTGTTAGTGGAATTTTAAACGTCAACTGATTTTGGTCCATTTTTTACAATCAAAGAGGATTTTTTAAAACAATAAAATTTTATAAAAAAACATTGCAGGATAAATAAATTATAAAAATTATTATATTGTGAAAGTTAAAATATAATATAAAGTCGGGAAAATATTCTTAAAATACATTTTTAATAATAATTTTTGCTAATACAAAAAAAAATATTCTTGAAAAATGTTGAAAATGTTTTAATGAGAATAAAATGCAGTTTTTTTTTAAATAGTGAAAATTTTTAAATTTATTTGTTTTTCTACTCTGAATCAGTTCACAAAAATTGTGAAATAAAAAATCAATTTTGATATAGGTAAAAAAATCAGTCAATAAATCAGTGTGAATCTTGTTATAATAATTATTAATAAAAATTATTTAATTATTAATTTAATCGTTAATAATTATTAATAATAGTTATTTAATTATTAATTTAATAGTTAATAATTAGTTGAATTAAATTAAATATAAAATAAAGCTTAAAAAAATCGAATCTCTGAAAAATTAATGGACCGAAATTATTGAATATCATCCACAGATTTTAGAATGTTTTTCGAAAATAGTTGATGTGTGATATAAAAGTGAGTGATCAAAGTTGATAACAATGTTGTATCATAAGCCAACGACTCCACGTTTTCGTATCGCGGAACGTGTCAGTGTGTCTGTGAATAATCGACCGGTTTACATGAAACAGAACAATCACAGTAGCACATGCAGTCTAAGGAGTTCCGGCAATACACCGCCTTGCGTTAACCGGTAAATGTTATAACTCACACAATTCAGAGAAAAATTATTATTCGAACAAATTTTTACTCAATTTATTTTTTTTTTCTTTCAAACCAAAATTTACGATTAATTTAAATAAAAATAAAATTTTTATAAAACTGAATTCCGAAATTATTGATATTTTGGATAAAAATAATTTTTTTGGATTTATGCGAATCAAATAGTAAATAATATTTTGACGATTTATTGCGATTGACGGTCACATGTGTTTTTACAAGAAACAAATTTTTAAAGATTATAGGTAATTCGCTTAATTATATAGATGTTCGCTTAATGATTTTGTGTGTTATATGCACTTGGATCATAACGGAAAATTTATACATATTCTTATAACCTGCTTCGTCTTGCGTGAAACATTAATGTCCATAATTCGCGATTTATACAAGAGGAACCGTCATTTTTACCAAATGAACTCTTGAGAAAAATTCAATTTTTCCTGTCTGAATTTATGAGAATTTTTTTATCAAAATCATTTTTTTTTCATTATAATGATTATAGTTTAGCAGAGATGTAAAATAATTATTTTCTTTTGTCTCATTTTTGTTAGACAATATTTAATTGAAAAAAAAAAATTTCAATCTTTGTGTTGGAAATTTTACTGCTTTAGTGTATATATATTATGAAAAAGACGACATTTACATGCGTAAATATGCTTTTGAAATGATTTGTTTTCTTCTTTACTTTTTTTTTTGAAGGAAAGTACCGGTTTGAAAAAGTTGTGAAACATTATTCCCAGCTGACGTTTTTCCTTTATGTACTCAACCTAAAATTATTGTACTTGCTTTCTATTGCAGCATAAAACAACCCCTAGGAAATAAAGGACCATCACCTGTGCATACCGGCACGCCAGCTAGATCCGGTATTCAGTCACCCAAACCAACAATCAATGGATCAGACTCAGTCACGTAAGTTTGTATATATATATATATATGTTTTGTTTAAAAAATAAATAGAAAATTATATAGAATTTACTAGGTTTTCCTCTCGATTTTTTTTAGTAATTTAAAAAATTAATTTTTCAATTTTTAATAAAAAAAAATTTTTATTTAATTTTTTTAAAATTATTATATTAATGTAAAAGTTTATGAATAGACTTATTAATAGAAATAAATAATAATTATTATTGTTAATTAATAATTAAAATATTAATTTTTAATTACAGGAAGCAGAATTCAACATCATCAAACATATACGACTCAAGAATTTCAGAAGGGAACTACGACATCGTGAAACCAGTTAAGGTAGGAAATTTTCCATTTAGTAAAAAAAATTCCACAAGAATATAAAATTATTTTTTTTAAATTCTGATTTTCTATTTTTTCGCTTTACATTAATTTAAATTGACAATTGATTTTTTTTTTTGAATTTTTAAGATTTTTTCAAAAATATCGAATAAAATCGAAATGAAATTGCAGAATAGAAAATCAAGGTTAAAAAAAAAAGTAATGCCCTCAAGGAGCTTGTACATACAATTTAAATATAAATCTATATATACATGACACGGCTTCTTTAAAACTTAAATACTATAATTGGCCGCAGCAATTAGATCGATGAATAATTGCGGTCGAGATTTTTCTGAATTAATTAAGACCTTGCATACAAAAAAAAATATTGTGCAATCGGTTTATAATCTTCTTAAGAACAAAAAACAAAAGGTCATGTGACACAAAAAAAAATTTTTATGCTTTTTTTACACAATTTTTTTACAATGGAAAATTCTTGTTTTATTTCTATGATAAAAGAAAGAAATTTTACTATAGAGAAAAGAGAAAAAAAAAATCAAAGTAGAGAAAAAAAATTGTACAAAAAAAAATTATTTGCAATCTTCTTCCTGAAGAGAGAGAGAAAGAGAGATTCTCATTTTCGAAAAGAATCGTAGGCTTCATTCATACAGATTAGAAATACACAAGTCCCCAAGGGCTAACGCGTAATTATTGTACTGTATGAGGAGATTCATAAGGACGTGTAAAGAGAGTGGCACGATTCGCAATGACTTAACTGTTCTGAAAAGGATTGAGAACAACTTCACTTTTCTACCAAGTCTCATTTTGTTTTTGTTTTTTTATTATTATTAATTAGTACAAATCTCAAAATAGTAAAACGTAACAATTAAGTTTCTCTTGAGGTGATTTATTTGAAAAAAAACATGGCTTAATCAGTTTTTATTTTTTTATAATTTGCTGATTCAACAACATTTTCTGATTGTGGTAGTTTTTAATTATTTTTTATTCGGCTTTAATTTCAATACAATTTAATTGAATAATTGAAATTATCTTCAATATTAATTAAAAACATTTTCAAATATTTAATAAAACAAAATCAAAATATATATTTTCAAATAAAATAATTGAAATGACAGACATAAAAATTTTATTTAATTTTTATTATTATTATTATTTATTTGGTTTCATATGTATTTTGGCCTTTTACATTTCCCATACATAAATGGTTTTCTCGATTTTTTATAAAATTATCTTAAATTAACGTAAAACTAAATTTTAAATTTAGTTTTAAGTTAATTAAAAATTAAAATTAAAATTTTTTTTATTATTATTAATTAGTTAATGAAGTTACAAATTAATTTATTAATTTATTGAATCCGTAAAATCTAAAAAATAATTTAAATTAAATAAAATTTAAAAAAATATTAAATTAAAATTAATTTAAAAAATAATGGAATTTTTTTAAATAGTCTTGACGTAATAATTAATAGTGTACCCTATAATTGTGGTTCGATTATAGCTAAACGTCGATGTGCAAATTTTCAATAATTGTGCTCTTGTCCTTGAAACTAACAATTATAATTCAATTACAAGATGATTGTCGGCATTTTGAAATGTTTGCGTATGATGTTTGAATTTTAAAAAGAGATATTAACTCTTAACTATATTGTCTTTATTTGCTTATAATAGAAGATTCAATCAGGAAACTTTGAATTAAAAATAATAATATAACTTCTTTATATTTTTATCTTTAAATAAAAAATAAAAAATAAACTTTATTTTCATAATATAAAAGAATCATTGCCGCAAGTCTACAAAAAATACAAGTCTTTTTGTGTTTATGAAAATATAAAACTTTTTTTTTTTGTCAACTACTGGTGGTTACAACCAAAGAAATATTTGATTTGAATCAAATAAAAATATGTTTATCTTAGAGCCTAATAACTTTTATTTTAAATAGAGACATTTATATAAGAACAAATGAAATTTTATTTCGAGCAAAAATATATCTTATTTAAACTAAATAAAATTTATTTAAACCAAATAGAATTTACTTGAACGGAATAAAATTTATGTACATCAAATAAAATTTACTTGAACCAAATAAAATTTATTTAAACCAAATAAAATTTACTTGCACCAAATAAAATTTATTTAAATCAAACAAAAATTTACTGGAACGTAATAAAATTTATTTAAATCAAATAAAATTTACTTAAACCAAATAAAATTTATTTAAACCAAATATTTATTTGGCTCTGAGACAAATATATATCTTTTCTCTGGGTGTAGAAACTATTGTTTAATGAAGTCAAGAACCGTGTCTTAATTGAAATAATTGATACAATTAGTGTGACAAATTAAAAAAAATTATTATTATCTTTAGAAATTATATCCCATGTGATTTTTTTTGTTACTAATATTCTGGACAAAAAATGATTAAATTTTCCTCAATTTATTATAATTAAAAAAATTCTCATATCATGGTAAATCCGTAATATAATACATTTTTCATGTTTACTTGATTTTTTGTTTTGAATTTGAAATGCAATTTTTTACGCGTTAAAAAAACAGTTGAAAAAAATGTGAAAAGAAATATGTTCACAACAATTAGCAAATTTTTTTTTTTTTTTTGTAAAATAAAACGATAAAAGCAGAACGACACTCGGCATATTGTGTTACAATGGATAATAGCGTCACCGGATTTGCATTTCAGGGGCATTTGTGTATATCCTGAGTGACGGAAATGCCTGGCAATAGATTATTTACAACAATAATAGTGATAAACTGTAAAAATTTAAATTTTAAATTGCCTTTTTGAAAATTTCATTCATCAAAAGTCTTTTGTCAATCGAAAATTGCTTCTTTTTAAAAAAACTTTTTATGATACTTTTATTTGTTTCTATTTAATTTCGCAAATTTTATTTTATTTTATTTTTATTTGTTTCTATTTAATTTAGCAAATTTTATTTATTTATTAAAAATTATTTTAATTTGTTTTTTTATTTAATTTAGTAAATTTTATTTTTTCTAAATTCATTTAGTATTTTGTTTTATTTTTATTTAATTTTTAAATTTATTTTGTTTTGTACTTAATTTTTATTTTTTTTAAAATTTATTTTAAGTTAAAAACATTTTTCGATTGAAATATTTTTGCGGTTTTTTTTATTTTTTTGTTTCTTTATTTCTGCTTACAATAGATTTCAGCTGATTTTAGTAATGTTTGATGATCGTGTCGATGAATCAACTAGTAATTTTAGTTTAACCTCAATACCAGTTGCCATAAAATTGCGAGGAATATCCATATCGCGACTGTAAATGACACTTGATGTTTTTTTTTTTCTTCTTTTTGTACAAATTACGATAAACATTTATCTAATAAGTATTTCAATAGTCTTTTCTTCTTAAATCATTATAAAATTGTTCAAGTGCTATTGACATAATTTCCTCGTTTTGGATATATAGAGTTGACTTTGTTTGTAATTCATTCGATTATCGATTTTTTTTTCTGGGACATATCAATTACGTCATATTCATTAAATTGGAAATTAAGATCACTCATTTTTAATTAACAGTCATTAAAAGATTTATACTGAAAAAAAATTTGATTCAAATAATTAACTTGACTATTATCAAATAAATATTTATTTTTATTAAATAATCATTTCAGTCAATTAAGTGGTATTTGTTTCAAATACAGTTGCAAAAAAAAATCTGACCTTTTTTTCGCTTTTCTTCTAGTAATTCTATGCCTCGCAAAAATCAATAATAGTACATTGTTATGTAATAAGCCTTGCTTTTTTCTTCTGTGACTATCGAAAAGTTGTTTAATATTCAAATTTTGATTGCTAATTGAGAAAACGATTTGTGTCAACTCTGAAGAGTACTTGTAGCGATCTGTGTGGGTTTAAAGCTCTTTCTCATCTCATTAATAGGATCAATACTTTAGTTATAGCGATATACCACTCAAAAATAAATTATGATAATTTTTTTGTAATTAATACACGAAACGAAAGTTTTCTGTATAAAAAAATTGAAACTTAAATAAAGTTTACAGTGAAAAAAAATGTATTTGATTCAAATACACGATTACTTGACTATTATCAAATAAATATTTACTTGAACCAAACACTGAGAAAAAAGGTTTGAGCTGACAACCAAATATTTCATTCAATATATGTGCAACTAAAATTTTTTGGTTGACACAACTAAACTTTAGTTGACAACAACCAAAGTTTGTTTCAGACGACTAAATAAGAAAATGAAAAAGAATTTGGTAGTCTCAACCAAACTTTGGTTGATGTCAACTAAAGTTTAGTTGTGTCAACCAAAAAATTTTAGTTGCACATATATTAAATGAAATATTTGGTTGTCAGCTCAAACCTTTTTTCTCAGTGAATAATTTTTATTTGAATTAAATAAATTGTATTTGAGCAAATAATTTCTGTATTTGAAACAAATACGATTTAATTGAGTCAAATAATAATTATTGGAAATAAATAAATATTTTTATTTGATAATATTCAAGTAATCGAGTATTTGAATAAAATAAATTTTTTTTTCAGTCTAATAATTTATTTTTATTTTGAATTAAATAATTAAATAATTATAATAAACTAGCAAAATTAAACGAGCGCAAGCGCGCCAAATTGAGTATTTAATTGTTTGTTATAAAGAAATTAAAGATTAATATTATCAAAAATAATTTAATTTATTAGAATATTATTACATATTAAATGATAATAATGAAAATTATATGTTTACAGGCCTCGGATTATATGACTTTTTCCGATATTTTTCAAAAATACGACTTTTAAATGTAAATCTTCTTCAGATCTTCTTCAATTCAATTATTTAACAAATTTAAACTAAAATGATTCTTCACTAAATTAATTATTTTTAATAATTTTAATTAAATACATCACAAATTCAATTATATCAAAATTATTTTTCAATTAAAATTTTTATGAAATTTAACAATTGTTGATAATTTAAAAAAAAAATATCACAATAAAATTGAATTATTTTTTAAAAATTTCAATTCAAAATAAACTAAAATTCAATTATTACCCGAAATTTTAATTCAAAATCAATTAAAAATCCAATAATTATCCAAAATTTTCAATTTAAAATTTAATTATTTACCAAGTGTTCAATTAAAAATGAATTATAAAATTCAATTATTTTCTAAAATTTCTATTCAAAATTAATTATCCAAATTTTTAATCAAAAATGAACTTAAATTAAATTATTATCCAAAATTTCAATTAAAATTCAATTATTTCCCAAAATTTTCAATTCAAAATGAACTGAAATTCAATTATTTTCCAAATTTAAAATCAAATAAAATTTCATTATTCTCAAAAATTTGAATTCAAAATTAATTGAATTTTCAATAATTTGAATTTAAAAGCATCTAAAATTTAATTATTTCTAAAATTATCCATCGAAATTTTTTTTGTTGAAATTTAATAATTTCAATTATAACTGTAAGGAAATTCAATTATTTTTAACTATTTTAATAATATTCTTTGAAATTTCTACTATCTGAAACCATTTTTTAATTAAAAATAATTTTCAAATTATTGTATTTTGTCCGCATTTTCTAATAAATTTTTAGTGAAATCATTTAAAATTTTAATTACTAAACACTTAAAGTTTCAATTAATTTCAAAAATCTCAATTTTAAATCTTTGAAAATTCAATTAAATTTAAAAAAAGTTTTCCAAAAATTGTTTGATAAATTATTTTTAGTTCTGTAAAATTTAATAATTGTTTGAAAATTAACAATATCTTTTGAAATTTAATTATTTCTAAAAATTTCAACATTTAACTCTTCCAAAGGATTATTATTAAAAAAAATTTTTATTTAAAAATCTGTAAAATATTTTTGATAAAATAAAAAACAAATCCACTTTTTTTGGAATATAAATCGACTGAAACGACTTTTTGTGTCTTTAAGTTGATTCGAGGCCTGTGTTTTTATAATTAATATTTAATAGGTATTCGTTGGCCCCTGGTATAATCAATATACAACTTTAAAAAAAATTTCGTTGGTAAACGTTGTGTACTTCAGCTTCGTGAATTGAATTTTCGAATTTGGAATTTTAAAGAAACTTATTCCGAAATTTGGAAACACAATTATACAACTTTGGCAAAAATGAGAAAAAGAATTGTCAAAATTTAACACGTCATAAGATTACTATTGAAAAAAACACGTGAAATCAGAAAAGGCGCCAACTTCAAGTTAGGACAGAAGGACAGACCAATCATTTTATTATTATATAATTATGACAATTTTTTGCAATTAATAATATACAAAAAACAAAAGCTTTCTGCATTTTAAAAAATTGAAACTCAAAAAGTTTAATAATAATTTGTTTTTAATTATAAACAATGGTTGTTGAAATTTTTTTAATACTTTCTTTGGAAGGAGGAGGAATTAAATTTAATTCTTTCTTTTCAATATATTTTTGAAAAACAAAACTGATTTCTAAAATCGTTTTTCTCGGAGTTTAATCGTGTAGAGTTATACGTTTAGAGTTGTTTTTACAAGACATTGTAAAAGAACACCAATTAAGTTCCTTTAACGGGAGCAGTGCATAATAAACAAAATTACTTAGAAACTTGCAATATAATGCATAAACTTGTCGGCTGAAATTTTTCAAATGCTTCCGAGAAATCATATCATATGAAAATAATATACGTTTTACTGAATACTGTGTTTTCACTGAATTTTCTTCTCTCATTTCTTAAAGAAAATATAGTGTTTTTTTTGCGTAAGTTATAACTTTATAAGCCTCTCTATATTTTGCCTATTCGCATATTTTAAATCAGAATAAATAACTTAATTTGTATACATATAGACTTGTTTTCTAATCCGATAATTGAGGGAACATTTTCATATAAATATAAACAAAATTAAACGACAATTTAAAAAAAAAGGTGGTAAAATTATAATAAAAATATTTTTAAAGATCGTATACTGAAAAAAAATTTATTTTGAATAAAAATTATTTGATTCAAACAAATGATTTGTCTCCAATCCATTAAATATGTATTTGAATCAAATAAATATTTACTAGACCTAAATATTTTATTTTATCGTATCTATAGTAATTTGGATCAAATTTAAATTATACTTACAACAAATAAATATAATAATTTGGGTAAATTAATAATTTATTTCTTTATTTTGACAGTGATTTAAATTAATTATGAAAATTATTTCATTTAATAATAATATATGTTTTTTAGTCAAATAAATATTTATTTACACGAATCAAATTTTGGTTTTAAAAAAAATTTTGAACCAAGTATTTTATTATTCAACGTGAGTAATTGGATAATTAAAACTAAAATTAGTTTAATTGGGTTAAATAATACTTTACTTAGCTCTAAAACAATTAGTATCAAAGAAAAGATTTTTTGTATCCAAATAAATTTAAAGACTTATAAATTTATTAGCATTGAAAAGACTTATTCCTTGTATTAAATAATTTAGTTTATTTGAGTCATTAAAATAGAATTGTGTCCAATAATTTTTATTGTATCAAATAACCAATCATTTTAGTGAAATAAATAAATAATAATTTATTTATTTCACTGAAATAAATAAATAAAATCAAAAAAACTTTTGCTTTGTTTAAAGAAATTATTTATTAGAATAATCAATTAATTGTCTATTAATTCAATTTATTAATTAATAATTAAAATTTATTTGGTTTGAATCAGTGTAATTCAAATAATTGAAGTTATTTGAATCAAATATACATTTTTTAGATGTAAATAAAAAATATTTGATCCAAGTAAATATTTTTCAAATAATTTGAATTATAATTGAATCAAATAATTTTTTTCCAGTGTATTTTATAAATAGAATAGAAATGATATTCAATTTACATAATATTGCTTTTTAATTGGATATATAATGAGAGATGATTGTGAGTGATTTCAATAAAAGTAATAATGTTTTCATATATGAAAGTGGGACAATTTGAATTTATAGAAAAATCAAAGAATCACTTCTAAAAAAAAAGATGACTTTGATATTTCGAGTCTACAGAAACAAATTATTTGTGTTATTGTGTATTTTGTTAACTTTTTTTTTGTTTGGAAAGTTTTCATTTCTTTTACGCCGGTAGCAAATTAAATGCTCACATCTACCAAGGTAAACTAGAATCTACCAACTTGTTGCGTGGGTGTGAAAAGAAATACTCGGTAATCCGATATCTGTATATGATTAGCTAGATTATTACGCTTCTTCAAAATTTACCTTTATTTTCTTTAATTTTTTTTTTGTCAGAATGGATTAAAATTAAAAGAATAAATTGAATCATCATTTATGTATATTAAATTATTAAGCAAAATTATTTGTTGATCTCTGGAAATTGATTTACCTAACTTTGTAAATTATTTACGTTTTATTATTTATTTATTTACTTTTTATTATTTATCTATTTATGTATATTATTATTTATTTATTTATTTATTTATTTATTTACCAAATAGCAAATTTTAGTTAATTGTTTTTTTGGGGAAAATATTGGAAAAAATTTTGTGAACAAAAATAAGTTTAAAAAATTATAATTATCAAGGTCAATTTTTAAATGAATCTAGTGTGAAAAAAATGTTGAGCTAATTGAAGGCTGTTTGGATAAATTAACTTTAGCTAATTATCGTTAGACAGCGCCACGATCCAAGGATCGAGAAAATCAAGTCGATAAAACAGTACTCCCGCGGAAAAATCGTTTAGTGCAGATACCAAGTTGTTTTATTCTCATTACAGATTTTCATTTCACTAAATCTTGATTTTTTCTATCTCTCGGTTTTTTCTCCGATATTTTAGTTTAAAATTTAGTGTCATGTATAAACTATAAAATTAATTTATTAGAATTTTCAATATTGACAGAATTTTATTATATAAAATTTATATTTTTTAAAAAAAATTTTGTTTTTTAAATTTTTTCTTTTTTCGAATTATTATTTAATAAAAATTCTATTTAACCGGATTTTTATATTACACAATTGTTATATTTAAACGAATTTTTATTTGACAAATTTTTATTTTCATTGAATTTGACTGAATTATTATTTACACGATTTTTCATTAGACAGAATAGTTTTTTTAAAAAAATTTCATTTCGGAGAAAGAATATTAAAAAGAATTCTTTTTAAGTCGATTTTTTATTTCTTCGAATAAATATTTGGCAAAAATTTGGGCGCAAATTTTATAATTTTTATAATTAATAACTTTTTGTTTGGCTGCAATTTTAAAATTTGCATCTAAATATTTCCACCAGATTCATTCTAAAAAATGAAACTTCTGTAAAATAAAAATTCGGCTTTTTAAAAATGTTGCAAAATGTAAATTCGAGTAATTAATAATTTTGGCAAATTCAATTTCAATGAAATAAAAAGTCTGTAAAATGAAAATTCGGCTAAAAATGTTTTTAGGTAATGAAATTTTGTCAATTGAAAATTCAAAAAAAAAATTAATTTTAGAACTTATTCGTGGGTTTCTTGAAATTTTGTCAAGGGCAAATTAATAGTGACAGGATTGTGAAATGATTTGAAGAGTTAGTATTTTAACGGTTTCTAAAGATGTATGGATATATGTTAACGGTTTGTTGAATGATCGTTCCGCGCACGTGGATATATGCGTACAATATCTTTTCACTAATATTGCACCTTCGGGGCCTCTTTCATATGTGAATATAGCCACTTAGCCACTCTACATAATATCATCTCATGAATCATTATATATCTGAAACTGCATTCTTGAATGTGTAATTTAAGGTCCTTGGATATCATCCCGATGTTCTCTTTTTATAAACTCGTTCGATGCATTGCAACATTTCACTTTAAATATATGGAATCAGAGTATATGAAATGATTTTTTTTTTAAACGTTTTCAGTTATAAGCTTTATTATTATTTTCTTTATTATTAATAATAATTTCAATATTGAATTTTTTTAAATTTTAATTTTTAAATAATACCGATAGTAATTGTTGATAATTTATAAACTGAAAAAAAATTATTTTATTCAAATAATCAGTTACTTGACTAATATCAAATAAATATTTACTTGAATCTAATAATTTTTATTTCAATGAAATAAACGGTATTAGAATCAATCATTTCTGTATTTGAAACAAATACCATTAAATTGACTCAAATAATAAATTATTTAATACAAATAAATATTTATTAGATATAATAGTCAAGTAATCGATTACTTAAATTAAATAATTTTTTTTTTCAGTTTATCGATAACTACAATTAATGGTTGTTATTGTTTCAATTTTTTTTAGATTAAAATCATTTTGGTAGATGGAAATAATTATAGCTACAATTTTTTTTGTATAGATTATAATAATTTTAGTAGATTGAATTCTTTTAGCTTCAATTTTTTTGGTATAGATTAAAATCATTTTGGTAGATTGAATATTTTTTAGTTTCAATGTTCTTTGTATAGATGAAATCATTTTGTCAGATTGAATTAATAGTAGCTTCATTTTTTTTTTGATTAGATTAAATTAAGGGTAGCTTCAATTTTTTATTTAGGTTAAAATGATTTTAGTACAGATTGAATTAATAGTAGCTTCAATTTTTTTAGTTTCAAATTTTTTGTTTAAATTATAATAATTTTGGTTGATCGATTTGATAGATTGAATTTTTTTAGCTTTAATTTTTTTGTGCACTAATTCAAATTTAGAGAATAACTACAATTATTGACATGTAGTGCATTTTAATCATGCGGTCAATTTTGATTAATTAAATTCAATTGATATCACTATTTGTAATGTTAATTTTTAATTAATTGTCGCTTCAATATTGGTAGTTTTTTGTTTCATAATAATTTCAATCAGATTTCCCATTTTGGAACTTAATTGATGTTTTAATTGATGATAGCTTCAATTGGTTTATGTACATGTATATTCAACAATTGTTACGTTCGATGCTATTCGTAAATAATTATTATAATAGTCTCAGAAAAAACAATAGCGTTAGAATTAATTATTTTCTAATAATAGTGGTTTTAATTTGTTTATTGATTAGTCTAGTTTATTGATTAATTACTAGTAACAAAAATAAATTTATCACTTAATACTTCCGTAGTAAATCCTTAGTTATCCGGAATTTCTGCACATTTTTAATAACTTTTTCTCCGTAAATAGTAAAAATTACTATTTCCGGAGAAAACTTTACCATTTCAGTTTAGCAATTTTTTCTATTTCCGATGCAAAAGTTGACAGAAATACGCAGAAATTCCGGTCAGTTTTGGTTTTACTTTGTAAATAGTAAAAGTTACTTTATATTTTTTCCTAGTGGAATTTTTGAAATGCCAAATTTTCATTTGACCGAAATTGCAAATGACCGAACAAACAATCGACAGAAAGATTTCGGCGCGATTTTTAAAATCAACCAATCATAATTTTATGGATAATTTTTTATTGCTTGATTTTAAAAATCGCGCCGAATCTTTCTGTCGATTGTTTTTTCGGCTATTTGTAATTTCGGACAAATGAAAATTCTATCAATTAGAAATTCTGTTAAATGATTTTTCGGTTAAGTAAAAATTCTGTTGTATGAAAAATCGGTTATATGGAAATTAAATCAAATAATAATTCGAACAAATGAAAATTCATTTGAAAGAAAATTCTATGCAATAAAATTCTTTAAAATTCTTTCTATTATAGTAAATGAAAATTCGAGCAAATAAAAGTTCTGACAAATAAAAAAGTCGAACAAATAAAAATTCTGTGAACTGAATTTTCGGTTATATAAAATTCCGTAATATAGAAAATCGGTTTGATGAAAATTCTACAGAATACTAATTCCAACAAATAAAAATTCGGTTCAAATGTAATTATGACAAATGAAATTCCATAAAATGAAAATTCTTACTAATGATTTTTAGAACATAATCATGCGTTCCTAAAATTCTTTCAAATCAAAATTCTAACTAATGATTTTTATAAAAATTTCTAGGTTAAAGCCAATATATTTCAATTAAAAGATGTTTTTTTCATTTTTGGCCTAAATGGCTTTTAGTTTATTGCAACAATTGACATGACGCGTTTCGACACAGAATTCTGTGTCCTCATCAGATACATTTCTGCAAAGATAAATCTTTTTAGAATTTTTTCAAACGAAGATTAAAGCTCTTTTTATGAAGAATATATACCGACATTGTCACGTCTGTTTCATTTTAGTTAATATACATAATGAGTTTTTGTTATTTTAGTTATAATAATTTTAGTCATAAAAAATGTAAAACTGTAAGAAGCAGCTATTACTTAAATTATTTTTTATATAATTATGAAACATGTATCTTTAATTAATTTTGAAAATTGAATTGAAAAAATATTATATATGTTAAGTTAAAAATTATAAATTAAAAATAAAACTTTTTTTGAAACACATGTTTGACATGTGTTTCAATTTTGTAGGTTAGAAAGGTCAATGAAAAGTAGATTTAGTATTGAGAATCAAAACGGTATCAAACCAAGGTTCATATAAAAAGTGCTGAATATATAAAGGTCGGTTCACAAACGTATATTAAAAAAATTGTTATGATATTAACTGTAAATAAATATAACTTAACTTTTCAACATCAGTTTTAAAGTTAATTGAACTATTTTCTTTTAAAATATAATACATTTCTATAATTCTTCGTTTTCGTAAATTTTTTTCTGAATGTAAAATTTTAACATCATTTGATGAAAAATTAAAATGCTGTTTTAGTTCCGTTGAATGTTTACAAAGGGCTGTTTCTTTACTTTTTATCGACTCCTGATATTTGTGTCTAGATATTCTATTCTTTAGATGCTGTGATGTCTCACCCACATAACATGAATTACAATTTTTACAATTTATTTTATAAACTAAATTAATTTTTTCGAAATTGGGAAAATGATTTTTATGGGATAATCATGTCCCCCCTTTTTATGTGATATTTATATGCCCCAGAAATTCTGTTAAATGCTAATTCGAAGAATCTAAAAAATAATTATATCTAATAAGATTCTATAAAATGAAAATCTCAACTAATGATTTTTATGGGTTAATAATGCGTCCAATTTTTTCTTGTTAAAATACATAGAGATTTTTGAATGCACCAAGAACTTTTTTCACTGTCATTCAGTGTATATTTAAATATATATAGTAAAACGACTATAAATCTTCGAATATACCAAAATTGAAAAGAAGAAGAAGAAGAAGAAGTGAAAGGTATATAATAGAAGTAGCTATCAACAATGAATCAGATGATCGTGATTTTAAAAATAGTTTTGTGAAAGATTCGCACGCTCGTGAATGTTGTCGTTTGAGAAAGTCACGTGGCATATGAAAGAAGGAGTCATGATATGGGCCCCCATTGAAAATCCCGAGCGATATTATCTGACCCAGTATTATTATTATATATACCGGCCGCAGACGACGAGTATGCCAGGGTCATAACAACCTTATGCACCTATATCTCTCTTTCGCGGATTTGCGCGACAAACCATAAGTTTGACCTAATATGGAGACTTGACTTTATAACGAATGCGACTTAATCGTGTATATATGTATATATATATGAAAGAGAGATAATGGGGGGGATCACGGACTCAGACTTCGGGTTTCTCACTCTCCAACATAGGACCCCAGTGCTTCATTGAACGTGTATTAAGACGCATTTTCTCGTGTGCCCCCACATTTACTCGGAAACGTGACATAATATAAACCCGGCATTAGAATCTATTTGTTATGATTCTTGTACAATTTCTTTATAGTTGTTTGTAAATTTAAAGAGAGTTAAAACAAAAATGTCTTCAAGTCAAAGATCAGCGATAAAACGTCTCGAGGAATTATTTCGGGATGTGAAGGTGGAACCGGAAATTGTGAGAATTGAAACAAAATTCGATAGATGTTGTGATATTCATGGAAAGCATTTTAAGGAGAATTGTGCATTTCGAATGCTTGGCGGTGGTAGAACGGATGGTAAAAGAAGTTATTCGCCAACACGTCGTGGTTCATTGGGTTTACCAAAATCACCAGCGCAAAAAGAATTTCATCCATCGGCATTTCCAAGTTCATTGAGAAAAGATTCATTGGGTTCGTCAACTGGTACCATTGATTATTCACGTAAGGATTGGTATCAAAATAGTCTCAGTGGATTGGCATTGAGACGTGATAGTCTTGGAAAATCAGTTGGTTGTTTAAAGAAGGAGGAGGTGAATTATAATTCACCATTGAGACGGGATTATGTTGCTAAATCAATGTCAAGTCTTCATAGACCGGTGAAAAATTCTTTATTTACAAATACAGAATTTAAGGGTGATTTGACAAAAAGTTATGAACCATTGAGAAATAGGAATAGTACAACGTCGAGTTTGAAGAGTTGTTTGGCTGGATCAAAGGGGAATTTGAGGAGTAACTTGAATGTAACATTGCCAAGTGAGACGGCTGGGAAGAAGGACAAGGTATCATCGCTTGGTGGATGTTACACCACTGGTAGACGGGGATCGTATGACAGACGACGTTTTTCAACAGATTCATTGGATAATTTAAAGAGAAACTCATGGGATTCGACGACTCGAAGAGGATCTGCTGGATCATCTTGTGGATGGGATGATCCTATTTGGGAGGAGGGTTATTTTGATAAATTTATGCAGGTATTTCAGCATTTTCATATACATGCGGAAAAAATTTATAACTAAAATTTTAGGATTGAATTCACTGAAAAAAGGGTTTGGTATTGACAACAAAATGTTTGGATAACAACTAAAATTTTTCTGTTGCGATAACAAAATTTTGATTGTCTCAATCAAACTTTAGTTAAGACAACAAAAATAATTTTTTTCTAATTTTGGTTGTGTCAACCAAATTTTGATTAAGACAATTAAAATTTTGTTGATTCAACAAAAAAAATTTAGTTGCTTAAATACCAATCAAACGTTTGGTTGTCAATACCAATTCAGTGAATTTATTGCAACATAAAATGTTTTTGTTGGTTCAACCAAACTCGGGTGGAAATTCCCCTATTTGTTCCAGTTTCATTCTTTTTTTTTGACAGTGTTATTGTACATTGTATTTTGTACAAACAAAATAGTGCATTTATCGTCAGAGGAATCTTTTAACCATAATCAAATTTTCCTCTTAATATTGCTCCATATTCCTTTTCTTAAATTTCTTCTTAAATCCTCTATTTATGAAAGGATTTTATTTTATTTTAAATGGAATAAACTTTCAGTGATAAATTTTTGTCGAATGTCATACATTGAAAAAAGTGAAACAAAACGAATAACACTGTCAAATATGAAGAAAATATTTTGGAGATATTATTATTATTAAGGAAAATCACCAAATTTATTTTGACCCCTTTAAATTTTAATCATCGCACATTGTTACATTTTTTTATTGCATCATTTCGGTCCTAACAACATACAAGATACACAAACACCTTGTATGTTTTTAGTACCGAAATGATGGTCAAAAGAAAGAAAATCTGATTTTTTTTACCATTTTAGAGTACAAAGCCTTGAAAAAATTAAGATTCTTCAAAATGAAGCTTTTTCACAATTTTGACTATTTTTTTACAATGCTGAATTATGCAATGTTTATAATCAACAATTAGAAATCAATTTTTATTTTACAAGGAAAATTATAAAATTGTTTATCTAAAAAAATAATTTTTTTATAATTTGTTGACTAATAAAAACTACAAGAAATATTTTTCAGGTGAAAAATTTGTTTAATTTTTCATTCTAAAAAATTATTTCTTTAAAAATCGTTTATCATAAACATTGCGTACTTTAGCATCGTCCAATTTTTTTTACAAGCTTTGTTAATGATTTTTTAAAAATCATTAAAGAGAAATCAAAAATGGAAAAAATTTCTACACTCAGAGAAAAGTTTCTTTTAAACCTAATATATACAATTTTTTGGTATTAAACAAAATTTGGTTGATTTAAATAAATATTTCTTTGATCTAAATAGACGTTTGGTTTATTTTAATAAATTTTTCGAATTAAAGAAAGAGAAATTGAGAAATAAATAAATAACTGGATGAGATTTTAATTTAACAATGTTAAAAAAATTTTAATTTATGCTTTAAATTCTACTGTTTCTTTTTAAGTTTTCTTTAGTGCCGGTACGTAAAAAAAACATAAATTTTCAAATGCATTTCAATTTTGTACAATAATTTTAAGCATAGTAGAAAAAATAATAATAGAACAATAAATAATAATACAATAAATTACAATAAAAAAAAATATAAAAAATTACAATAATAATATACAAAGTAAACATTGAAACTAACAATTTTAGAGCAGTAAAACATATATGTAATCGTTAAAATGAATTGAAACTATCTATTTGTCAATTTATTATTTACAAAAAAAAATTTTTTTTGTTAAAAATTTTCCATTACAAATGATTTATTTCTGGTTTTTTCACTTTTTTTTTACTAAGCAATGAATAATAATTACGAATTCTGGGATATTTTTTACTAAACATAATTTATATTTTTTTTCATTTTATTTGGTTTCATATCTATGACCTCTCGGCCTTTTACATTTCCCACACATAAATGGACAAAATTATTAATTTTGTATAGAGAAATAATATACAGGGTGATTTTTATGTTCCGGACACCCTAAAAAAATTTTTTTAATTTCATTATTTTTGTTAAAAAACAAAAAAAATGAGAATAAAAAAAAATTTTAGGGGGTCCGGAACATAAAAGTGTTGTAATAATTGAATTGGTTTATTTACTTATTTTGGGAAAAATTTTTTTCGAAAAAATTTCTAAAAGATCTTACTAAGGTGCGTTCACTCTTACATTACCTATCAAAACCTATCGTCCGTTTTACGTCATTGGTATGCCGTGCATGGTAAGACTAAGTCATGCGGCGCTTAGTCAGCGCTAAATTGCAAAACCCGACAATAGAGATGCGTAAAGAATAACGATTTTTTTTTGCTACTCGAAACATCGTTTTGTTTCTTATCCCCTCGCTTTTCAGAAAATTGGGAAAAAAAGAGAGAGATTTCTAAATTTAAAAAAAAAATTTGTTTCATTGTATTAAATAATTTAAAACAAAATTTTTTTTTCGTAATAATAAAATAAATTAATAATAAAAGTTTTATTTAATATGAAATATTAAATTATAATGCGTTAATATAGAAAGTTCAAAAAAAATTTGATAACTTCAAGTAAGAATCAATGATACAGCCAGAGAAAAGATATATTTGTCTCAGAATCAAATAAATATTTATTTGTTTAAAAAAAAATTTAAGATAAAAAACTTTTATTTGCTTTAAATAAAATTTGATTTGTGCTAAATTTTTGTTTATTTAAAAAAAATAACAATTAGGCTCTGAGAAGAATATATTTTTATTTGCTTCAAAAAAATTTTACCTGTCTCAAATAAATGCCAATGTAATATTTCTTTAGGTGTAGCTTCAATTTTTTTGATAATAGTAGGAAACAAAGATGGATAGTGTTTGATATTTATATATTTAAAATTACGCGGTACGGAAATGACTAAGTTAAAACTATAGAGGGCGTACGAAGCGCTTCCTTTTTTTCTTCAGAAAAATAAAAATGGCTATGATTCAGTTAACACATAAAATTAGTCTCTTTAAAAATTGGAATTATTACAGTTTTTTAATGATAAGTTCACAATATGTAGAAGCAATTTAATAAAAGTTTATATTAAAGTGTTCATGGTGAATATATGTATTTTATTGACAGTCATCACAAAATCCAGTTTTCATAAAATATTAAATTGATGCTGTGGCCACATGGCGTGGCAAGAATCTAAAGTCAATTAAAAGTTTCGTGAAATTGTCTTTGAACATAAAATGTTGACAAAACCCTAAACAGAGAGTGGTTTAAATAAATTAATACTTAATAATCTGGATTCATGATAAATTTAAATAAATAAATGATCAACAATTAAATTAATTTGAAATTTATCAAATTCTTCAGATAGTAACTTCAATTAATCATAATGCAATCACTAGCAATTTTAATTATAATGCTCCAATGTTTTATTCAAAAATAAATTTTTGATTCAGAAATTTTTTCATCATTTATATTTGAAAGAACACACATAAATTGTGAATTAAAATTTTTAATTTCGTCTATTCCTAAAAAAGACAATCATCAAATGAATCTTGATGCTCGTAAATTAATTATTGAAAAATTCAACAATTTTTTTTTTTCTTCAAATTTTGACGCAAATCTAGACAACGAAACGTAATAATTTTCACATTGTTTATGATAATGTTTATTTCCTGAATGATCGTTAAGGCAAGTGCACCCACTCAATTGTAGATTGGCCCTGAATTCTGACTCTACCTACGCCATTAAAGTGCTACCGACCATGGCTCAAGTTCGTCGTGTATATATTATTTCCCCTTCTTTAATTTTGTTCTTCTTTTTTTTTTCCTGGATTATTTTGTTTTTTTTTACACTTTTATACAAATCGTACGAACTTACTTAATTCTGATGGATTCTCATCTCGTATAATAGACCTACGCGGTTTTCTTCATATGGATTGATTCGATCATCCCATAGCGACTTGTTCTATAAAAATATGACAATTGCGTCATTCTATATACTTGTCTCGAAAATATGCAGGTGCAATTTTTTTTCTTCTTCCTCTATAGTTTGCAAAAAAATTGTCATCGCAACTATTATATTACTCTGAAAAAAATATAGGAAATCTGTTTTTATTTTTACCTTAGTACAAAAGCAATGTAATTGTTATTAAAAAAAGATATTTTTTGCTGTCTCACAAATTTTTGTTGAATCAACTAATGGTTTATTTTGCTCAATCAAATTCTTTCTTCATTCGAAATATTTATTATAAAAAACCAAACGTTTAATTAGAATAAATAAATATTTATTTGAATCAATTTCTTTTTAAATAACCAAAAAATTGTGTTAATACAAAAAAGGTATATTTAGTAAAAACAAAACTTTTTCTTAATGTAAAAAATTCACTTATTAATTATTTTAAATAAAAAAAATTCAAATGTTTAATATTTATTTTATTATTTGCATTGTTTAAAATTTTGCTACTTTTTCTATGAACTGACTACGTTTTCAATTTTTTAAAAATATATTTAACATTTTTATAAATCATTTTTATAAATCAACATGAAAAGGATTTTATAATTAAAAAAAATTAATTTTATACCTTTGAAGATTTGAACAAAAAATTTCCAAATTCCACTTTTTCAGTAAATTCATTACTTTTGTATCTTCCATTTGAAGACGCATGAATTTCTCATAATAATCATGAATTAAAATTAACTAAATTTAATTATTAATTAACTAAAATTTATTAGATATAATTATTTTTTAGACCAATAATAATTTTTCAAACGAACATTTGATAAAATTTCTTTTTAAATGATTTTTTATTTAACAAAAATTTGTAGGTAACGAATTTAAGGATTGCCACGGGTCAGGGAAATTAGAGAAAATTCAGGGAATTTTATGAAAAGTACTGGAAAAATATCAAATTTCTAAAAATGCTACTAAAATTATAATTTTTGAAATTTTCAATTCAAACTTTTGCTTTTAAAAATTGTCTTAATTTTTTATAAATTGAAAGCCTCTTCATATATTTTCATTAGGGTCAGGGAAAAAATATTAAATTCTGACTGTGAATCAGGGAAAAACAAAATAAAATTTTTGTTGCCACCCTGTATTTTATAGAATTTTTTTTTGTAAAAATAAAAATTGCAAAATTTATTTTCTCGATTTTTGCCCAACTTTTTATTTAAAAAATTCTTATTTAACCAAATAATATTAATGTAGCAGAAATCTATCATTTAATAATTTGAATCACTTAAAAATGAAAATTTTGTTAAATTCTACTAAATTAATATTCGGTTAAATTAGAATTTATTCTTAAATCAAAAGTTGGTAAAGAGAGAATAATTCTGCCAAATAAAAATTCTGAAAAAAAAATTCTTGAAAAAAATACTTGAAAAATTTGTTAAGTAAACATTTTGTTAAAAAAGAAATTCTGTAAAAGATAATTGAAAAAATGAAAATTTGTCGAAAAAAATAATTAAATAGATAAAATTCTTCAAAATGAAAGTTCTAACTAATGATTTTTACAAATAAAAAAGCAGATTTTGTATTATTTTATTTTCAGTGTGTGACTAAATTGATTTTTTTTTCTCTCTCTTTGTTAGTGTCAGTTTATTCAATTCATCCTGTCACAATAATTTGTTCCTGGTTAGAAATTATTTATTTTCATTTAAATATAGAAAAAGAATTCCGAGTTGTAAATCAAATTTTTCAGAAAAAACAGTTTTAATTTTTATTTTTCTCTAATTTGTCAGGGAAAATAATAATTTTTATCGGCAATATTTTTATCAGGTTTTATAAAAAATTATTGTATAGAAAATTTACCGTTTGTTTTATGGTATATGTTATATATGCAAAATAACTGTTATTCCGCTAACATTAAAAAAAAAAATCTCGCGTTTTTTTGTTATGAAAAATAATCTGAAGAGCAATTTTTTTTTGCAATAGAAAAATTTTTTTGGGTGTTACAAAAAAAAATAAAAAAATAAAAAACAAAACCAGTCGCGTGTTTATACGCAAATCATGAAATGAAAATGGAAAGTTGTATTCTGGATCCTATCTTGCAAATACACGCTCGCGTGGATGTCAGTGTGTCGTAAGATTTTCAAATGTATAGAAAGGAGCACCAAGTAACTTTGATTGTACCCCACTCGAAGTCAACTTCAAGGGGTCATTCTGCTATTTAGTCAGACAGTTTGTCAGTTTTAAACATAGCGCCCCATCGCGTGGGTGTTATACGGAAATAAATTGTTAAAAAGCCCCCAAATTTTTTTAGTTTATTAATTTTTTCTAAATTAAAATTTCCAGTTTTATCTCTTTTGATTGTAAAATTCATAAGAATTTCTTTTACACTTTTATTATTTTATAAGTATTTGATTTATTTATTATTATTTATTTTTTATTTATTTTTTATTTATTTTTTATTTACTTTTTATTTATTTAACAAATTTACGGGACAACTCCATTTATTTATTACTTTGTTTTTATTATTATTTATTATAATAATAAATATAAATAATTAATAAATATTATTTTTAGTTATTATTTATTTTATTTATATATATTTCAAAGATTTACTGTCAATTTTATAGTTGAAAAAATAGTACTAACAATTGTTATTTATATGAATATAATTAATTTTTAAAAGAAGAATTAGTTAGGCTTCTTTTTTAAGAAATAGATTCTTTACAATTTTTTTTTTGTTTCGTTTTGAAAATAAAATAAAAATATTGGTATAGTTAATAGAAATAATTTTTTAATTTAGTTTTTTCTATAATTAATTTCATTCAAGTAAAATATTAATTTCGTTTGTTAATAAAAAATAAAAAAAATGCGCGGTTTACCATATTTTGAAAAAAGTTTTAAAAATTTAATAGCTGTATTAAATTCATCGAATCATCAAAGACACAGGATTCATGTCGAATTATTTCCAGATTCACTAGAAATTCAGGTATAAAAAATCTCTAATGATTCTTTATTTGAAAATTAGTTAAAAAATTAAAAATAACGAAAAATCGAAATTTAATTTATTTAGATAATTATCAAAAAATTAATTTTTAATTATTAATTAATTATTTAATGAATAAATAATTAATTAGTTAATTATGAATTAATTAATTACTTAATTAATAAATTGTGAATTAATTATTTAATAAATAAATTATTAATTATTTTATTAATTATCAATAAAGAATGAAAATACAATAAGTATGAAATTTAATGCCCTTTTGTATTTTAATTTTTTTTTTGTAAATATTTTCTACACATATATGATCAGATATTGTAACGTTAATTTACATTCTCGTCAAGAATCAATAGGTTATGACAAACTAAAGATAAAGGTGTGAAATAAAAAAAAAAAGTTAATTGCACGCGTTTGTGAAAAATATATAACTGTTTTTTCTCAATGTTTGCATTGTTTATTCATCAATTATGACTTTTAAATTTCTTATTTACAAAGGAAGGTGAAAATGAATTGAGCAAACTTAAAGGTTAAATTCATTTCTATATGTTGTGGGAAAATACGAATATTTTCAATATTATAAATATTTTTTTTCAAAAAAAAAAAAAAAAAAATCAATGCACAAAAATGTAAATATTTTTGTGAATTTTTTTTTTTTCATAAAAATAATTTTTTGTGAAAATTTTATATTTATAAATTTTAAAATATTTTTATTAAACATATGCGATTATTTGAAAAGAAATTGAAAAGTAGAGTGAAATTTTTGCTCCTATAGACAATTATGATAATTATACACACTCTATGAGGTGAAATGATTCCGCATTATGTTTTTTATTTGGAGAAAGTTTTGCAGCTCTAATGACAATTTTTTTTTTCTTCTAAAAGTGAAACTAATTTTTCTTTTCCGTTACATGTTTATATGGCAAAAAAGTATAGTTTTGTTTTTTTGTCTAATAACAGTGACATAATTTTCCCAGGCATAAATTTGTTTTTTAATAAAATTATTATATAAATAAATTGTTATTATAAATAAGCAAGCTATTTATATGCTAATATTACTAAAGAATTGAAAATTGATAATATAAAAATTGAAATAATTAAAAATTTTTTATTATAATATTATTATTATTATTATTATTATTATTATTATTTTTTTAAATTAAAATTTTTTAATTTATTAATAATAGTATTATTATGTAAAATAAAAAATATCGAAATTCATGGTTTATCTATATTTTATTTATTCGATGATTTTTTTTAAAATTGATTTGTAGAGTCAATAATCGATTTTTCCTTTTTTTTCGTTTGTCGGGGGAAAAAAACTTAATAAATTAAAAATGAAATATTTAAAATAATTCATTGTTTGTAAATTTAAATAATACTTGTCGATGCAGTCGCAAAATCCTCTTATACTCCTCCTACTTATACTCATCTATTTAATTCTCATCGTGATAAAGTTATCAAGACTACTAACGCCCATTTGGCACCAGTTTTCTTTTGCTTTGGCTATCTTATTGTACCTTTTATGAATAATATCACAACGCAATTTATATTACTTAATACTTGTGACTCAACTCTCACATTTTTGTCTTCTTTTTACCAGTGTTTTTTCAACACTATCAAAATGTTATTTTAAATCATCGATCAAATTTTTTTTTTTTTAAATAAATTTTAATAACTAAAAAATTCCACTCGTTATGTAGATAAAAATTTGTTTTTTATTATAATAACGTGACAAATTTAATAGATATTTATGCCCAAACAAATATTAATTAATCTAAAAAAAAATTGACAAAAATTTTTCTACGTGAAAAAATAATTGAAATTTTTGTTTAAAATATTTATGTCTGGGAAATGTAAAAGGGCCGAAAGGTCATACATATTTATGAAACCAAATAAATAAAAAAAAATGAATTTTATTTTAAATAAATAAAATTTTTATAGGAAAATTTTTTTTTTTTATTGTTTTCTTGGTAATTTATTTACCTTTTGTGCTTTTTTGTAAAACAATAGTAGGTAATAAATCAGATAAATTAATTTCCGCAAAGAGAAACAACAATAATTTCAGGGATGTGCGTGAGAATAGAATTGAAAATACTTTTTTTTAAAAATAAATTCAAATAAACGTTAGAACAAGGTAAAATGCAATTGTTGTGGAATGCTAATGAACATTTTTGCATCTATCGACCTCTCTGGAATGCAAATCATATAAAAGTCAATACCAATCAAATTGTTGGGTAATATAAGATAGAAATAAATTAATGAAACTTTGGCATTAATATAATTAATTATATTACTATTATAAATTAAATATAATGTAATTATATAAGAATAAAATGCTTTCTTTAAAATTCAAAATTCGAAAATTCGTTTACCAACGAAATTTTTTTTAAAGTTGTATATTGATTCAAAAATTGTATACAAATACAAAAAATTTATGATGAGAAAAAAGATGCGCCAGGAAATTTCGTACAAGATAGTAATTTGAAAAAAAATTATTTTTAAAAATTTATTTTTAAGGTACCAGGGGCCAACGAATACCTATTAAATATTTAAATATTAATTATAAAAACACAGGACTCGAATCAACTTAAAGACACAAAAAGTCGTTTCAGTCGATTTATATTCCAAAAAAAGTGGATTTGTTTTTTATTTTAACAAAAATATTTTACAGATTTTTAAATAAATTTTTTTTTTTAATAATAAACAATTCAAACAATTATTAAATTTTACAGAACTGAAAATAATTTATCAAACAATTTTTGGAAAACATTTTTTAAATTTAATTGAATTTTCAAAGATTTAAAATTGAGAATTTTGAAATTAATTGAAACTTTAAGTGATTTTTAATTAAAATTTTAGATGATTTCACTAAAAATTTATTAGAAAATGCGTACAAAATACAATAATTTGAAAATCATTTTTAATTGAAAAATGGTTTCAGATAGTTGATTTTTCAAAGAAAATAAAATAAAAAAATAAATAAATAATAAATAATAAATAATAAATTAATAATAAATTAAAATAGTTAAAAATAATTGAATTTCCTTAGTTATAATTGAAATTATTAAATTTCCAAAAAAAAAATTTTCGATGGAAAATTTTAGAAATAATTAAATTTTAGATGCTTTTAAATTTAAATTATTGAAAATTTAATTAATTTTGAATTCAAATTTTTGAGAATAATGAAATTCTAATTGATTTTAAATTTGGAAAATAATTGAATTTCAGTTCATTTTGAATTGAAAATTTTGGGAAATAATTGAATTTTAATTGAATTTCAGTTCATTTTGAATTGAAAATTTTGGGAAATAATTGAATTTTAATTGAAATTTTGGATAATAATAATTTAATTTAAGTTTATTTTTGATTGAAAATTTGGATAATTAATTTTGAATAGAAATTTTAGAAAATAATTGAATTTTATTTCATTTTAAATTGAAAACTTGGTAAATAATTAAATTTTAAATTGAAAATTTTGGATAATTATTGGATTTTTAATTGATTTTGAATTAAAATTTCGGGTAATAATTGAATTTTAGTTTATTTTGAATTGAAATTTTTAAAAAATAATTCAATTTTATTGTGATATTTTTTTTTAAATTATAAACAATTGTTAAATTTCATAAAAATTTTAATTGAAAAATAATTTTGATATAATTGAATTTGTGATGTATTTCATTAAAATTATTAAAAATAATTAATTTAGTGAAGAATCATTTTAGTTCAAAATTTGTTAAATAATTGAATTGAAGAAGATCTGAAGAAGATCTACATTTTATACTAAAAAATGTATTTTATTTACATTTTTTTTCAAATGTAAAAAAATGTCGCATTTTATTAAAATAAGTCGATAAAAATCGTATTTTTGAAAAAAGTCGGAAAAAGTCGTATAATCCGAGGCCTGTAAACATATAATTTTCATTATTATCATTTAATATGTAATAATATTCTAATAAATTAAATTATTATTGATAATATTAATCTTTAATTTCTTTATAACAAACAATTAAATACTCAATTTGGCGCGCGTTTAATTTTGCTAGTATAATATAATATATAATATTTACTGTAAATTAAATATTATAATTATTTATAAATTATGTTATAAAATTCTAACGTGTGCAAAGTTATTTTTTTAATCAATTTCGATAATGAGTGTAGACATGTTGATTAAAACATAGTTTGCAGAGAACCTGTTCAAATCAGGTCAGTCTTTTATGGATAAAAAGATTCTATACATAATTTATTTCTGTTAAGCAATGTTTACTGGTTTTGGATATCGGGAAAAGTTTTAATTGCTTTCATTTACAATATGTTCTTTTTTATTACAAAATAATGATAGATTCGCTAAATTTTGATTTTAATTTCGCAAAATTTGGAAATCTTTTTGTCCACTTTAGTTGATTTTAGGTTAAAGGATAATGGTCCTAATAGATTTTTTGTAGGGAACTCTCTTTGGATACCGTCTGTGATATTTTTTTTATTTTTTCTTAAAAATTTTACACTAAAAAAAATTTATCTGATTCAAATAATCGATTACTATTATCAAATAAATATTTACTTGAACCAAATAATTTTTATTTGAATTAAATAAATTGTATTTAAGCCAATAATTTATGTATTTATAACAAGTACCAATTGAGTCAAATAATAATTATTCGGTTCAAGTAAATATTTATTTGATAATAGTCAAGTAGTCGATTATTTGAATCAAATAAATTTTGTTTTCAGTGTAGATTGAATAAAATATAAATATGTTATTTTTATTGCTTTTACTTTTGTTATTTCAGTTATTTATAATCTTTCTTTAACTTCTTTTTTTAAATTGAAAAAAAAAATTGTTTGTTATTTTCAACATATAAAATTTTTGTTTTTATTTTTTTAAAAATATTTTTGTTTTTTAAAATTTATTTTTTTAAATATTTGTTTTCAATTTGTTATTTTGTATATAAAATTTTTTTTAGACATTAAAAAATTGTTTATATCCAAAATTAACAAGTTTAAGAAAAATTTTATATACAAAATAACAAATTTAAAGAAAATTATGTAATAACTGAAAAATTGAAAGAAAATTTTATGTAAAAAAACAAAAATTTTAAATGTTTAAATAACAAAAAATAATTTTTTTTTTTAATGTAAAAAAAGAAATCAAAGAAAAATTATAAATAATTGAAATAACTAAAGTAAAAAATCTAATGTAAAAATAACAATATTTATATTTTGTTCAATCTAATATTTTTAAGAAAAATTTTGTTTAATTTTTGAATTAAAAAAATTAAAAAATGTTTTAAAAATTTTAATATTAAATTGCAAATATTGCAGCCCATAGTTTTTTTGGAAAATTTAAAATTCTGAAAATTTTTTGTCCATTTTGGACGATCGTAGGTCAGAGAATAATTGTCCCATCAAAAGTGATTTGATTTCTTAAATTTTTCAGATTTTCGCATAACGTTACAGATTAAGACAAATATGTAATAACTTATTATTTTTGCTTACAGAATTTTTTATTACAATCAGCTTGAAGTAATTGAAATTTTCGTTTTTTAGTTATCATGTTTATAAGAAAATTTTTTTTAGAAAGCTTTACGTTTCTTTGAATAATATATGAATCCTGGAAACAATTATCAGAAGCATCTTGTCGAACGTTATAGTATATGTACGCGGAAATGTTAAGGAAACACACCCACCGACTTTGAAGTGTATTGTAGAATCTTTTGACGAGTCGTGGGTGGACAGCTTCAAAACAACGGTGTTCAAGAACCATTGAAAATAAATAATATAGGCCTATTATTTCGATACACAATATATAGCCTAAAGCAATAAGATGAATAAATAGATAAATTTACAGTTCACCGAATACCGGATTATATGCTTACAGGTCTCAAAGAATAAAAACATGACCTGCATAAAATTGTCTTGTTTTATTTTTTCATTCTTAAATTATAAATGGAAATTTAATAACTTTCGTTTTTTATTGAAGTAAAATGAAAAAAAAATCCTTTTGTTCTCTTTATGCATTTTTTTTTTACAATTTTCTTTTTTGTTTCAGGTGAGTCTTGTTTGGATACATCTATTTTTTCCTCGTTTTTTTATGTGAGTATAAAACATCTTTTGGTAATTTATATTTGCATAATCAATTATTTTCGTGTATTTGACACGCATATTATTTTAATTTTTTTTCTTGCATTATATTTAAATAGATTAGTTTTTTATTTGAATTCTTTAATTCTTATAAAGAAAATTTCTGTTCTATTTTTCAAATATTGTTAGTAGTGACCATCAGTCGGTAAGATATTACCGATTTATAACTTTAGTAAAATTATAGAAAAAAGTAAAATGAATGTTTTTTAAATTTTAAATTTAATATTAAATTTCCAACGTGTGTAGAAAATCAGTAAATTTTCTATTTAAAAAACATTTATTTTAATCAACCGACAGTCGGTATGAAGTAATTTGCTTTCGATTGTTAAAGAAGTTCTCTTCTTTTTTATATAATATTTACCGAACGTAGAAATCTGTTGTGCCAACCGCTGGCATTTAGAAAGTGTTGTTTTAGTTTACAAACTTACAGCTCGCGATTATTTTGAAAACTTTTTTATTACTTTATTTTAAATTAAATTTACATTTTTAATATTTGTTTTTGTATAAAGAAATAAATAATAATAATAATAATAATAATAATAATAATAATAATAATAATAATAATAAAGAAAAGTGTAAGTTTTTGACAATTTTCGATATAAAAAAATTTTTTATAATCAGAAATATACGAATGATTATTTAAATAAATTTTCAAAGAACAAAAAAAAAATAGATCTAAATATTCTATTTCTATGATGATAAAAGTTTCATGAGACAATTTCAATGTGGGCCATGATCATAACGATGAGGAAACCAAGCGAATCTAATGTTTCTACACTTTCTTATAAATTCCTATCTGTAGGAACATTATATCCAAAGAATTTCACCTCCAATAGGGAGTTTAATAAATTTTTTATTTTCTCAATTTTTTATTCCCTTCTTTTGATATTTCGTTATTTATTATGCTATGAATCAGTTAAATCCTACCGTCAATTAGTGAAAACCTAATTCTGTTTAAAAAAAATTATTTATTAATTAATAAATCAATTTTTTTTTTATTTATTTTTTTTATTAATTCAAGAAATAAAATATAAATTTATGTTTTGCTATAAATTAGTTAAATCCTACTATGAATTAGTGAATATTTTTTATTTTATTAATTCATTAGTAATTATTTTATTTTTTTGAATATTTTTTTTTTATTTTTTTATTAATTTTTTTTATTAATTTATATAGAAAAAAATAAAATACAAATTTAAATCATGTTACAATTTTTATGCTAATTAATAATTTAGAGAATTGTTAGTTTTGTGGTATTTCGTTTCAAAATTCTTTAACTGTATAAGTAAATAGGAAAATTGCAACTAATATAAAAAAAGATCGTTTATTCTGTTCAAATACCCTGAAAATATTATTATAATTCTAAAAGAATTTATGAATTTTAAATTTCTATAATGATTGACTTCCTTCGTTTCCTTTCATATATATATTTACTCGTGTATATTTCAATATTAGCGTTTTTGTCAAATTTGTAAATATAATTATTATTATATATGTTACATGTTTTTTTTTTTTTAAAGAAATATTTAGTCATTTTCTGACATTTATTAAAAGTTATTTTAATAAACGTCAGAAAATGATTTATAGAATATTTTTCTTGTTTTCACAATAATAGTGATAAATTTCGAAAACTAGCAATAAAAAATTATAATACCATGTAAATCATTGATAATTTTACCACTTCGGTAACTGATTTTTATATCAGATAATTGTAATTTAAATATTTTAAATATTTTTGATATTTTTTATTTTATTATTATTATTTTCCTTTCTGCTATGTAGCATTTCACGGAATTTCTTAATAAACGAATTTTTGAATCCGAATTTTTACTTAACAGAATTTTTAAGTACCAAATTTTTTATTTGGTAGAATTTTTATTTGACAGAATTTTTATTCAACAAAATTTTATGTAATTCCAATTTTTTAGTGTCAGAATTTTTTATTAAACGAATTTTTAAATCCGAATTTTTATTTGGCAGAATTTTTATTTTACAAAATTTCTCTTTACCCAAATTTTTATTTAAAAATATTCTAATTAAGCCGAAGTTTAATTGAATAGAAATTTTATTCAAAAAAATTTTATGTAATTCCAATTTTTTAGTGTGAGAATTTCTCATTCACCGAATCTTCATTTGTTCGAATTTTTATTTGTCCGAAATTGCAAATGACAGAAAAAACAAAAAAAAAAAATATGTTGGGGTGATTTTTAAATTAACCAATTAGAAATTATCAACAAAATTGTGATTGATTAATATTTAATCTGCTATTTAAGAAAAAAATTCTGCTAAATTTTTAATTTGTAATTTCGGACAAATTGAAAATTCGATGTTTGCATAATTCTATTAAATAACAAAAATTTGCAAATAAAAATTCGAAAAATGAAAATTCGTCTAAAAATTAATTATGTCTAATAAAATTCATTTAAATTAAAATTCTAACTAAAGATTTTTGATAATCATGCGCTCCATTTATTTTTTTTTTCGTGTAAAAGCCGGTTCTTTTGTGAAATTTTTTTTTGTGGAATTGTGAATTAAAAAAAATATTATCTATTGCCTCGTTTATCAAAACAAAGACTGTACAGTTTTCATAGAATGATATAGAAAATTATATATGCCAAAGGATTATAAATTCATATTTTTTGCTTATATTGAATTTAATTTTAAAAATACGATTTGTAATCTAATTTTCTGTATAATTTTAAAAGCAATAATCAATTCAATTTGAAATTATTATGAACAATAAAAACAAGTTCAAAAAAATATGCAACATTTTTAAACTATATATATATAGCCATTATTAAAATAAAGAAAATAAAGTATAAATATTATTACAATTCAGAATTGCTTTATATATATTAGAAGAAAACTATCGTCACGCATGAATAAACTGCTTATCGAAGGATGTCAAATTTAATTCCACTCATTTCTTATGAAAGAAAATGAAACGCTTTCAAGAATAACGCCATAAATGTCCCTATGCTCCTGTTTTAGTTATACCACCTATAGGCTCAGTTTATAGAAATGGTTTTGTAGAAATTAATCGTCCAAAAGAAGACCGCGTATGTATAAACTTCTTGCAAAATTATTATTATTTTTTTTAACCATTTTTTTTTTTTTTTTTTTTTTTTGCCTGCGTATTTTATAAAGGATGCGAGACAGGTTTTTGCAATAGAAAATTCTTCTGAAGTATCGGCGAAACTAAAGAGAAGTGATCTTAAGATCCGCTCTGAATATAAACGACGAAATATATGTATATATATATATATGGGGCAAAATTTCTCATGTATGATCCATTCGCAAAAAAGTTAACTTCTTTGAAAAATCAGAACTAAAAAATAAAAAATATAATAAAACAAAATAAAATAAAAAAAAATTACATAAAAGGGTTGTCAAATTTTTGATCTATTTTTTTGCTATAAAAATATATAGTTGAAAAAGTTGGACAATAATAAATAAAATATTGATAATTAACATTTTTTACCATTTTTGGCTATTTTTGATCATTTTTTTTTATTATTTTTCAATATTTAAACATTCTTGTCCCATTTTTTCAACTAGGTATATATTTTTATAGATAAAAACCTCAAGTTTCGATTTAAAAAAAAAAAAAAAAAAAATTCGTACCTTTCACCCCGAAAAAGTAAAATTTATTTTTGAGTTTCATTTTTTTTGGTCAAAAAATTTGTTTTCAAAAATTCTTATTACCAATCGAAAAAGCATCAAAAAAGCTTTCGAAACTGATATTAATAAAAAAAATTTATTTTAATATTTAAGAGAAAAAAAAATAATTACAAGAAAAAAAAACCCCTTTGATCACTTCACATGAAATTCTTGATATATTTTCGAAAAGTGTAAAATTTTTTTCAAAGTAATTCAAAGTATAACTCTTTTTTTGAAAATTAAAAATATTTTTTAATTCTTTTTTGTAAAAAAGATATTTTTTCTCTCTTTTACCCCTTAAAATGAAACTGAAATTTCAGCCAACTAAATATACAGGGTAATTTTTATGTTCCGGACCCCCTAAAATTTTTTTTTATTCTCATTTTTTGCATTTTTTAAACAAAAAAAAAGTTAAATAAAAAAAAAATTTTAGGGGGTCCGGAATATAAAAATCACTCTGTATAATTTTAAAATACGAATTTAAAAACAGGTATTTTTTTCATTTTTGAAAATATTAAATAATTAATAAAAGTTAATAAAAAAAATCAAATATTTTACAAACAAAAAAAGCGTGATTCTGAACTTACCAATCGAATGCTTTTAAAATTCCGCATCCAACTATTGAAATTTTTTGGATTAATGAATTTTTACTTCGATTAGTAAGTTCAGAATTACACTATTTTTAAATTGTTTGTAATATACATATTCCATTTTCTTTTTAATAACTTGTGTCATTTAAAGAGGAATTATTTCAATTTTAGAGATAAATCTTAAATTAAATAAATATTATCAAATAAATAAATAAATAGAATAAATAAATTCACAAGAATAATTCAAATCAAAGATGAATGACTAAAAAGTTGCCTACTAATCAGAATATTCTCAAATAAAAAAAGATCGTCTTTTTTTAGATGAATATTGATAAATTGAAAATAAAATGTAAAATTAATTTTTGAACGGAATATTTTTCTCATTTAAAATTTTTTTTTTCGGTGTATAGAATTTTTTTTTAAATATCGCTTTTGAGAAAAAGTGAAAAAAATATTTTCGTTTTTTTTTTCTAGAAAAAGGTAAAAATTGATTCAGGTGTGTTGCATACTTCGGGATGTACCTGATTTGACTTTCCATCTTTTCACAGTAATAATAACTAACCGGATCATAAAGATTTGCATTTTCTTGTCGCTTCTATGTAAATTCCTATATATATATAAAACAAAACTTTCTCTTATAAACGCATAGATGGATACTGATCTATATGGCTTCTATAATGTTAACAATATTATCGTCACGTGAAAATGATGATACGTTCCATGACACGTATCATTGAGATGTAGGTTTTGAGTCCTTTTTATGTGGTTAAAAAATAAAAATAAATTCCAACGGTACACAGAAGAAACAAAGTTTGACTCCGTTTTACATCTTAAAACTAAAATAGACTGGAAATCAGCCAATTTTTTGCCTTAAAAATAATTCATCAGCTTAAAATCATAATATGAAGACTAAAATTCATTCAACATTCAGTTTTATGTAAACAATTAGAATTTTTATTTTTTCTATTTTAGAATTTTTATTTTCGAGAATTTTATTAGATATAATAATTTTTTTAGACGAATTTTCAGTTTTTGCATTAGCATTTCACGGAATTTTTTATTAAACGAATTTTTGAATTCGAATTTTTACTTAACAGAATTTCTACCGAATTTTTATTTGGCGGAATTTTTATTTTACAAAATTTCTCTTTACCCAACTTTTTATTTAAAAAAAAATTCTAATTAAGCCGAAGTTTAATTGAATAGAAATTTTATTCAAAAAAATTTTATGTTATTCCAATTTTTTAGTGGGCAGAATTTCACATTCATTGAATCTTCATTTGTTCGAATTTTTATTTGTCCGAAATTGCAAATGACAGAAAAAAGAAACAAAAAATATGACGTGATTTTTAAAATTAACCAATTAGAAATTATAAAAAAAATTGTGATTGATTAATATTAAAATTAAAAATCGAGACGCATGCATATATTTTCCCACATTAAACCTATTCGAATTTTTGTGGCGTTGAAATAAAATTAATGAATTTTTATTTAGCAGAATTTAGTAAGAATTTTATAATGAGCCTAATTTTTATTTCGAAGGATTTTCCATATTAATTCTGATTTAATAGATAAAAAAAACATTAAAATTTAGCAAAATAAAATTTCTGTTGAATGAAAATTCTGTTAAATAAAAATTAGTTCAAATAAAAATTTTCATTGATAAAAGTTTAGTTAAATGAAATTTTGTTAACTAGAAATTAAGTTAAATGTGAATTCAGTTAATGAAAATATTGTCAAGGGAATATTTAAATAAATAAGAAATTCAATAAAAGAACAATTCTGTTAAATAAAAAATTTTGCTACACATAAATTCTGTAAAATGGAAATTTCATTATTTGAAAATTCGATGGTATTAGAAAATCTGCTATTAAAAATAAATTCTGCTAAATGAAAATTCGATAAATTTTTAATTTGTAATTTCGCACAAATAAAAATTCGACGTTTGAATAATTCTTATTAAATAACAAAAATTTACAAATAAAAATTTGGACAAACAAAAATTCGTTGAATTGGAAATTCTTGCACTTAAAAATTCGAATCACATAAAATTCTGTTGAATAAAAATTTTTAATTAAAATTCAGCTAAATTAGAATTTTTTCAAATAAAAAGTTTGGTAAAGAGAAATTCCGTAAAACAAAAATTCGTTTACTGATTGTAATTAAAAAATTAATTTTAACATATTAAAAATTAATATTCGATAATTTGTAATTTAAATCTACCATCAATTTCTAATATTTGAGATTAATTTATTTATCAATTTCTTGTAACATACTGCCATTTTATATAAAAAAAAAACAATGAAATTTTTTTTTTCAATATTATATTATATTTTATAATAAATGTCATAGTTTTATAAAAATTAATTTCTTTCCGAGAATCCATATCGACTTTTTTCTTTTTCCAAGAGAATATTACAAAGATAGTCAAGTTTTTTTACAATAATTTTTAATGAAATGTGAAGTGAAAGTCATTCATATAATATATACTCGAGATGCATATTTGGTGGAAAGTGGGAAGAATATATTCTCCTTAAAATCCCTTGGTGATCGCATCCTGTGCTCTTATTATTTCTACTAGGCACAGTGTGTTAATTAGCCTTTCCATGCAAATTTACTTGTTCAGTGTCTGTGCCTGATTCAGTGAAACTTCTTTGATGATAAAATTAACCTTGAATATTATTCATGGCACCAAATTATATATTAAAAAATAATAAAATTGACGATATAAAAAAAATCGATTTCTTTTTTTTTTTTTATAACATTGTCAAAAATTCACAAAATTTATACAAAAATACTTATTATGAAGAAAAAAAATAGGAAAATATTATTTTTAAAAAATTGGGAAAATTATTTTTAAAAAATTAGAATCAAATATATTTTCTTTATTTTGTAATTGGTCACGTATATTACTCCCAAAGCGAAAGCCAAATCGTATCATTTTGATTTTCCACTGGATCAATGAGAAAAAGGCTATATGATATAAAAAGAGAGAAATTATTAACGGAGCGTATCGGAGAAAGTCGCTGATGGGAAAATCAAATTGAACATGATGTGCACATATATTATGATTGTCCTGTACGAAAAAAAAATTCAAAAAAGAAAAATCTTTCTTTTTTTCCTTAAAAAAAAAAAAAAAAAAAAAACATTTACAAACAGAGACATTACGCAATTAAATCTACTATTGTTATTGTGAAACATATCAGAAACTATATATTATTTTCTTGTTCCTAAGTTTAAAATTATATTCCAAGTTTTATTATTGGCAAAAAGTAGAAGGGGACATATATAATTATCCTAATTATAAATTGAGGCACTAAAAACAAGGCATCAAAATTATTGCGCGCGAGCAATTGCACAAAAGTGTACATAAAATTTAATATTATTATTCGCAAAAGATTTATGAATATGAAAAATCAAAAGTATTTTATATGTCGAGCAAAAACTAATTTTCCACATTTTAAACACATTTTGTGTTAAAAATTAGTTTTGGTCAATAAAATATATATGATTTTAGGAGTCATTAAAATTTTTTTTTTTCTAAAATGAAATTTTTTAAAAATTCTAAATCGACGATTTTATAAAGAAAAAAAAAATAATAAAGTTGATCGCTTTGGTTGACTTTTTTTCATTTTTTTAAAATTAAAATTGTCAGTAAATTATGATTTACTGATTGAAAATAACTTTCGGAATTATTACTTGTTGTTGGAGAATTTTTGTTTTGTTTCGCGGTCGTTTCAAGTGAATAATGGGGGGAGCTGCAACATGTTTCTTAACGCCTACTGTATTTCTCATATCCGGCGATTTCTAGAGAGTTTACAATAATTTACCCAGCGATTAGATGAGAGAAAAAACGGGAGTGAAAAAAAAATGAGATATATAAATTTACAGCGAAAGTTATAATGAGAACAACATCCCCTTTTATATTAACTATAATCGAATTGATTAATATGTGACAGACTTTACAATTTATTTGCGATTGAAAATTGAATTTTATCGAAAAACAAATTTAAATCAAGTTTCGCTTTAATTATTATTAATTATTATTAAAATAATAATAAAAATAATTATTATTATCATTATTTTATTTTTATTATTAAATTATTATTAATTCATTAATAATATATTACTTAATAATAATAATTATTATTATTATTTTTAACTTCAACTGATTTTCTATTACTAATTTTCTTTCAAATTTTTCTTTATTATTTGTACAATTTAATTTTTCAAAATAATGTAAAGAATAATTTTAATTAAATTAATTAACTTCAATATTCAATTAAAGGATAATTGATTGGCTTTAGTTGATGAATAATTAATTGTTACAATATAAGAGAAAGAGAAACCTAGGAAGTTTATTATAAAACTGATTATGACGTGATGTTTTTTTTCAATAATTGTTTCTATGAAGATGTCACAATTCAGTATTATAAAACTTAAATAAAATGAAAATTTTCGATATCTACTCTTAATTTTTTCGAATTTTTATACTTCACTGTCATTTTTTTTTCAATTTAGTATAATTATAAATTAATTACCCTATTTTTGATAAATTTGGAGTAGAGTTTTATTTTTTGGCACCCATGAATATTCCAAAAATTAGAATTGTTTGAATTTTTTTGGTGTCAAATTAAAAATTATCTAATTTTTATTTAGCAAAATTCTCTATGGAATTCTCATTCAACAAAAATTTTGTGTGATTCGAATTTTTTAGTGCCTGAATTTTCAACTCAACAAATTTTCATTTGTCTGAATTTTTTTTTTTTTTTTGATATAATTTTTAAAAGGTCGTATTTATACTTATTCGGAATTTAAAATTTTATATTTATTTACAATTTTATTGGTAATTTTTTTAGCTCCAGAAATATTAAAAAGTTAGTATTTTTCAAAAACAAATCTTCTGTTGAATTGTGATAGTACAACACCAAAAAAAATCATATTTACAAAAATATAAAAAATTTTTGGAATTCAAATTGGAAATTCAAAAAACATTTTTTTATCCAGAAATATTTAAAAAATCGTTTATTATTCAAAATTGAATTTTGTGATGAATAATTGTGCCAGTCTAGGACAAAAAGAAACAATTATAATATAATGTTTAGGAATAATTAAAAATTTTCGAAAATCATTCAATTTTAAAATTCAAAAATACTTTTTTTTTACTCAAAAATATTAAATAATTATTATTAAAACGCAAATTTTGTTCTGAATTGTGCTAGTCCAGCACAAAAAGAACAAGGTACTATAACACTTAAGAAAAAATTAAATTTTTTAAAAAAATAATTCAATTTTAAAATTCAAAAAAAATTTTCCAGAAATATTGAAAATTTATTATTTTTCAAAAACAAATTTTGTGCTAATTCTGTAAGTCGAGCACAAAAAGAAGCAATCATAACATTTACGAAAAATTAAAATTTTTTGAAAATAATTCAATTTTAAAATTCAAAACAACATTTTCATCGAGAAATATTAAAAAATAATTATTTTTCAAAAATACATTTTGTGCTAAATTGTGCTAGTCCAGTAATATTAAAAAAAAAATTGTTTTTGAATATTTCAGAGTAAATAACTTAATTTTGAATTTTAAAAATAAAATATTTTGAAAATTTTTTATTTTTCGTTAATTTTATGACTGTTTCTTTCTTTGCTGGACTATCACAATTCGGTACATAATTTGTTTTTAAAAATAATTTAAATATTTCTGAATTGTAAAAAAATATTTTTTTAAATTTTTAAATTAAATTATTTCGATAATTTTTTATCTTCCTTTAATGTAATGACTGTTTCTTTTTGTGTTGAACTAGCAAAATTCAACGCAAAATTTGTTTTTGAAAAATAATAAATTCACAGAAAATTAAAAGGCATTAAAATAAGCGTTGCAGATTATTTTAATGCCTTTTAATTTTCTGTGTTTTCAATATTTCTGAATTGCATAAAATATTTTTTTGAATATTAAAATAAAATTATTTTGATAATTTTTTAATTTCCTTTAATGTTATAACTGTTTTTTTTTATGGCACAATTCAGCACAATTTTTTTTGGAAAAATAATAATTTCATAATGTTTCTGGGTTAAAAAATCGTTTTTGTAATTTAAATTCAAATTATTTTGAATAATTTATTATTAAAAATTTTGAAAATTGTTGTAATAATTTTTTTTTGGTCTTGCATAATTTTTTATTTTTAATTACATATAAGAGGCATTTATTAAAATATGTTTTTTTTTCAAAAATCGAGTTCTATTATTATTTTTTCAAAATAAATGTTCGCAGAAAAAATTATTACAAAATTAGCACAAAATGTCACAATAAATATTTTTTTAAAACAATAAAATTGCTAACTTCTTGCATGTAAAAAGTTGGTAAAGAGAAATTCTGTAAAATAAACATTAGATAATTTTCTAATTAGACACGACAAAAACTCCGACAGGTCTAATGAAGAAAATATTCATGCCTTCCTATTTTTTCCTTCACAAAAACTGAAATTTAAAAAAAAAAAAAGGAAAAAATCTTAATGAAAAGCATTGTTAGTATTGAAGGTACGTTGAACTGAAAATAAATTGCAGAAAAATTGTGCATAACGTTTTTTTTTCTTCTTTTTGGTCAATTTTCTGCACGGGATGTAGTGAAAAATTGAAGAATATAATTTTCAAAACAAGAGTTTTGAATTGGTTTAAAAAAAAACAACATGTTTATGTTAATGGAATAATAGTGCATAATCAGTTAAATAAGATCGAGAAATTGGGGGGATATAAATTGCATTGATTGTGCAGTGGGAGAGAAGGAAAGGGGAGTTTTAAGAGAGAGAGAGAGAGAGAGAAAAAAAGAGAGAAAGATAGAAGTGGGTCGTTTCTCATCCATTCGAACTCACTCGGCAAGAACGTTTCCTACGCACTCCTTCGCTACACACAGTTGAGTTCAGTTCGCTCTCTTATCTTCTCGTAAAATTGAAAAATTATTCGCGAATTTTTTCCCCCTCATTCCAAAAGTGAAGTGTTTGGTGATTCAGTTCTAATTATTATTTTACGAAAATAGTAATTTTTAACGGCAAAAAAAAGAAGAAGAAGAAATTATATTAATTATTAAGATTTATTATTAGAATTATTTATAATATTTATAATTACATAATGAGAAACCGTGTTCGGCAAAATTGCAGAGATCTAATATAATCACTGTACAGACCAAACTTGTTTTGGTCCAGAATGGATGTTGGAAATTTGAAAAGTTCAATCGGTCACTTAAACACCGGTTTTTGGTGATTAAATAAAACTGGCAAATTTCAAAATTATTTGATTTAAAGAAATTTAAAAAGAAAAAAATTTTTTGAAAAATATTAAAATAATGGGAGACATTAGAATTCTCGATCCAAGAATGGATCCACGTTTTGGAATTGACAACAAACATAGACCATGGCCACCTTTATACAGAAGTCCAGCATCATCGCGTGGACCATCATTTTGTTATCGTCCCGTACCCATGGAAACATTAACACAATGGATAACACCTGTACCGGAATATAATTATGTACCGGCAAGAATGCCATCGAATTCCTGTAATAAGGGACGTGATTATTATTATTTAACGCCATTATATCGAAATGCAATGCCACCACCTGCTCAAGCAATGCCACCAATGCAAATATCACAAATGGGAATGCAACCGCGATTAATGTTAATGGAAAGACCGCGAACAAGGGCCAAAAGTTCAGGTGGCAGTGGCGGTGGTGGTAAAGGTAGTGCGCCACCTTGCACATGTTCCGTGGGAAGAACACGTTCATTAGAAGATGTGAGGAGTGAAATTAGTGAATGGGAAGAGTATCATGATGAAAATGGAAATCGAATTAGAACAAGTCCAAAGAATGGAGTGACAAAATGTAATCGAAGATCAATGGAGAATTTACTTGAAGTGGAAGGGGACGAATCGTGTCTTAATGGAACGGGAAAATCGGGAAAGAGTAATAATAAAAAAATTGATGAGCGACGAAGTGAAAAGTGCCCGGGAAAACGAAGAGGCAGTTATATGGTAGGTTGTTAAACTTTTGGAAAAAGATTTTTGCACACTACTTTTAAAAGATTAAATTGATACTGAAAATATCAAATTGATACAAATTTTTATATCAATTTGATACTTTTAAATTAGTGTGTTTTTATGGGGATAAAAATTGCAAAATAAGTATCAATCGAATGGAAATTAGAAATCAGATGTAGGAGATTTTTATATGAATGAAATATGAAAAAAAAAGTTACACGATAGTCTGGTGATGACTCAAATGAATAGATGTAAAATTTGCTATACTTTAATGAATTTATGTAAAATTTACTATACTCGATTGAATATATTTAAAATTTACTATACTTGATTGAATATATTTAAAATTTACTATACTGGTGAGAATTGTTTTAGAACGTTAAGAGAAACATCAACATTTATTTTTGGCCTAATGGTATTTAAAATATGGATCAATTGTTGCTGTATCTTCAATGTATGGTAGTTACAAATGATGGTAATTTTTTAAATGGTAACTTCAATTTCTGGTGGCAATAGTTTATGGTAATTCAATTTGTGATATTCAAATCAGTGGTAGAATGCAAGGACAATAGCTTCAATATGGTAGCAATAATAGTATATCTTCAATTTATGCGGTAGTTTCAAACAATGGAAATTTTGAGCAATGATTGCTTCAACTTTTGCTGATTATAATCTATGGTATATCTTCAATTTATGGTAGTCAAATCGATGGCAGTTTCAAAGATAATATCTTCAATTACTGATAATAACATTTAGAATATCTTCAATTTATGGTAATAACTTTAATTACTGGTGAAAATAAAAGTCTGTATATCTTCAATATATGATAGTTACAAATTATAGTAAATTCAAAAAATAGTAGCTTCAATTACTGGTAGTAATAAAAATTAGGATATCTTCAATTTATGGTAGTCAAATCGATGGTAGCTTCAAGGGACAATAGCTTCAATTACTGGTAGAAATGAACAGTTAAAATATCTTCAATTTATATTAATAGCTTCAATCACTGATAGTAATAAAATTTAGGATATCTTCAATTTATAATAGCTTCAATTACTGGTAACAATAAAAGTCTGAATATCTTCAATGTACGGTAATTACAAATTACAGTAAATTCAAAAAATAGTAGCTTCAATTACTGGTAGCGATAACATATATGTTATACCTTCATTTCATGGTAATCAAATCGATGGCAGTTTCAAAGATAATATCTTCAATTACTGATAATAACATTTAGAATATCTTCAATTTATGGTAATAACTTTATTTTCGGGTGAACATATAAGTCTGTATATCTTCAATATATGGTAGTTACAAATTATAGTAAATTCAAAAAATAGTAGCTTCAATTACTGGTAGTAATAAAAGTTAGGGTACACCATATCTTCATTTTATGGTAGTAAAATAGATAATAATTTCAATGATAATAACTACTAATAATAATTGTTAGAATATCTTCAATTTATGGTACTAGCTTCAATTACATGTTGCTTAATAATTTGTATATCTTCATTATATGGTAGTTTCAAAACTATGATAAATTCCAAAAACATTAACTTCAATTACTGGTGGCGATAATAATTAGCATATCTTCAATGTATGGTAATTAGAAATTATGGTAAATTCAAGAAATACTAGCTTCAATTTTTGGTAGCCATAAGTTATAGTATATCTTTATTTTATGGTGGTCAATTCGATGATAGTTTCTAGGGACAGTAGCTTCAATTACAGTTGCTATTTATATATGGTATATCTTCATTTTATGATAGTGAAATCAATAATTGTTTGAAGAGACAATAGCTTCAATTGATAGAAAGAATTACTGATGATAATAATAATTTTTGTTTATCTTGATGTATGGTAGCTAGAAATGATGGTGTATTCAAGAAATACTAGCTTCAATTTCTGATAGCAAGAATCTATGACATTTCTTCATTTTATGGTACTCAATTCGATGACAATAGCTTCAATTACTGCTATTAATAATTGGTAGGATATCTTCAATTTATGGTACTAGCTTCATTTACTGGTAGTAATAATAATTAGCATTTCTTCAGTATATAGCACTGACAAACTATGGTAAATTCAAAAAATATTAGCTTCAATTTCTATTGCTAATATTCTATAATATTTTTTTATTTTATGATACTTAAAAGGATAATAGCATCAATTACTGCTCTTAATAATTGGTAATATATCTTCAATTTATGGTACTAGCTTCATTTACAGATAGTAATAATAATTGGTATTTTTTCAATATATAATCAAATCAGTGGTAGAATCCAAGGACAATAGCTTTAATATGGTAATAATTCTACTGGTAGCAATATTAGTATATCTTCAATGTATCATAGTTTCAAACAATGGAAATTTCAAGAAATGATTTCTTCAATTATTGCTGATAATAATCTATGGTATATTAATATTTAGTTTATTCTTCCACAATTATTTATAAATTAGTTTTTCGATTTTTTGGAAGATGTAAGAGGTAAAAGAAAAAACAATCTTTCACTTTTTTAAAAATTTAAGACAACGTTTCGGTGATCTGGTTCGCCACCATCATCAGGTCACTAATTAAAATCAATAAATAAACATCACATAAATAAATAAAATAACTTCAATCTCTAGTGAAATTTTTGTATATCTTCAATTTATGATAATTACAATAAACTGTAACCATAAATATTTAAATATTCATTAAAACTGAACGAATTTTGTTTTGAAAATTAAAAATCAACTTCCGTAAATTGCACAAAAAAAGTTAATCGGGCGTGAAGTACGTTGACACCTTTTATATAGTTTAATTATATCTTCATAGCTTTTTCAAAGTGTAGTAATTTTTTTCAACTCTCACTTGTATATTTGATTGCAATTCTTATTATATATATAGGAAATCCGCAAAAAAATAGTTAAAGATAATTATTTACTCATTCAATATAGTATATATTTATTAAATAATTTATCGCTTTATTAGTTTCTTATATATCCATATCATCATTAAAATTATAGCATCGAGATATTTTTTTTTTACCATCAATATAGTATAATAATCTCATTTTATCAATTAGAGAAATCTAAAATTATTTATTAAATATTAAATTAATCTATAAATGGCAAAAGCTGTTTATTGGCAATAATACAACATGTGAATATGAAGAAATTTTCTTTAATAATGCCTGTTGTTATTGTAAGAAATTAATGCTTTTGTATTTTTTTTATAACCTTTAAGAAGTTTGGAAAAATTTTTTTTTTTCTTTAAAAAACTATCGTTATAGAAAGTAAACATTTTATTGAAGTTTCTTAATTTCATTTTCGAAAGTACTTTCGAATTTTATTACAAAGTTTTAAATGAAATTAAATGGAGTTGTTGATTTTATCTATGAGCAATTTTCCAACATAATAACTAAATTTAATTTTTTAGTCTAAATAATTTATTCTGCAAACAGACAAAAAGTATATAAAATTTTCTTTATGTAAAGAAATGGTATAGAAACCAGATAAAAATTGAGTTGATTGAAAAAGGAAAATTTTTTTCCTTTACAAAAAAACCAGTATTAACAAGGGGAGAAAAAAAGTCATTATAGAAAAAAATTTGAGTTTTGATACAAAGAAATAATTGAAATTAAGATGATAAACGTGTTTTTAGAAAAAAAAAATCTAAAAAAATTTTAGTTTAAAGAAGTTGAATATTAAAAAAAAAAATTATTATTACTTAATAGAAAGTTGACAATTATTATTTTATTTGATTATGTCAATGAGTTTTACGTAAGAATAATACATTATAATTATCGATTAATTGTGGATTCTAAATTACAAATTTCAGAATAAATAAATCGTAAATTTCTCAATCACCAAATTATTATTAAATAGTAATTATGATTAGTAAAAGCGATTTTTTTTTCTATTAAACACAAAAATATTTATTGTTGCTATTTAATTGTCACTGATATATTAAACAAAAACAAAAAATTTTATTAAATTTAAATTAAAAAAAAAATAATAAAATTAAATTTAAATTATTAAATTATTAAATTTTTAATTTAACAGTTAAAATTTTTAACAATTAATTATTTAATATTTATTTATTTATTAATAGACGGGATATTTATTTATTTAATACATTGGTGGATATAATTTATTATTGAATTAATTAATTATTTTTTATTCTTTTGTGACATTATATTTAATTTTTGTGATTTTTTTCATTATTAAAATATTTTTGCAATTAAAATATGAAAAATAATAATTTCAAGTTCAGAGAACGCGAACTAAACGTAAAATCCTAATTAGGATAAAAATTAGAAAGTTATATAGAAGGAGGTCGGTGGCACTGTAGCAAGTGCATTTGGTCTTATTATCTTAATCTGAAATTGTTAACACTTTAATGTAACTCTTGATGAATAATGTGACTGATTATTTTTTTTCCTCGGGGACAAACTGTGAATATGTGTCGAAAGTCAGTTAACATTGAAACAATATATAATATATATATATAAATTTGTGATATTGTCATTATTTTCACAAACTATATTTATTAAATAGAGAATAAAAGTATAGTAATTTGATGAAAAATAAAAAAAAAAAAAATAGTAAAAGTTATTTGGTGTTAAAAAAGTAAATAATTCATGTCCTCATTTTCACGACGACCTTATTTTTCTTTAATAATAATATTTTTGCACTTGAGAAAAACTATAATCATCAGTTTCGCTTCCCTAACCTTTAAGCAGTATCAGCAATATAAAACTGAATTGTCAATATCAAATTTTTTTTTTAAGAAGTGATGATCTGCTTTTAGTCTTTATTTTCTCGATAGAATAACTGTGACAAACTTTTTTCGGTTTAATTTTTTTTTTTTTTATTAAAAATATTAATTGAAAGACGGTATTTTGGAATTTGTTTTTTAAAAAAAGAAAATTTTACTTTAAAAGAAAAAAAAATGATTTATTTGCTGTCGAAAATAAATAAAATGTTTGAAAAAATTTTACCGTTCGTATTATGCAAATTAAAGTATTTGTATTAAACAGGTGGACTTGCTTTTCTGTCATGTATCACCTTTGAGAAATAAATGTGAGATTAATTTGCTGGGAAACAAACTTTGAAAATGACTTAATTACAGATTTTTGCTTTACAAGTGCAGTAAATTCTCTCTGAATGAATATATATGTTCTGTAGTAATATTTGGCGTCGATTTCAACATAACTTGTTCAAATAATAACACTGTTTTTCTATCACAGTACATTAACTTAAAAGAAAAGTAAAAATTATTCAAATTGACTTGAAAAATTTATCATTATCTTGATAATTGTGAAAATAAATACATTTTTTTTTTTGGAAAAGAGGAAAATGAATATTTTAAACTTTAAAGCAAAATTGGAACGTTAAGATTTTAGAATGTATTTGATAATTAATGTTATCTTTTATTAAAACAAAAAAATTATTTTTTCTTTAATTAATTTTTTAATTTCTCAATTAATTTTTCTTAATTTTTTAATAATTAATTTTTCAAGAGGGTGTCAAAAATTACACAAAAAAAAATAAAATTTCGTTTCACATTATAAATTTTTTAAATCAAAAATTCATTGTCCGATTAATAAAATAAATATTAAATTTCAATAATATAAATTAAAATGAAATGAAAATAAAAAATTGTAATTATTTTCTCTAATGCGAAAAATAAACAACAAAATAAATATTAAATTGTAATAATAAATTAAAATAAAATAATTGAATTGTTATATCCTCTGATGCGAGAAATAAATTTTTTTTTTTTTGACACTATAAAGAAAATAATAAAGATAAAGTGCGAAAATAAACATTGAAAGTTTCCCATTCCATATGTCAAAGAGAGATAGATATATGAAGATGAATGACCGAAAAAAGTATGTCACACCTCGAATGCAGGCAGGTTTCTCCAGATTTCAATACTCCAGTTAATTCAGTATTATAATATGGGATATACGATTTTAAAGTTCCGGTTTTGACAGAAAATTGACAAACAACGTATTATTTACTCTTACTTAACTATAGGTATATATAAACACAACTTATGGTTCTAAAATGATTTTTATCATTCTGTCCATTGGCCTTTATCTATGACGTAAATTGCAAATGATCTGTTCGGTTGAACTAGTTTTAGAGTTGAAAAGTAGATATTCCAGATATGACTTGTATATATATATATAAATGACGTAGCAAATTAATTGCGAAAAAAAAATTAGAAAAAATGAAGATAAGCGCGGAAAGGAAATCTAAATGACAAATGCATTAGAAAGGTTTCAATGGGTTTCGGAACTGTCGCTTTTCGCATTTTTTTTTTTTTATTCATATTTTTCCACGTTGTGAATGAATGCATTTTTCTTTTCTTTTTTTACGGTAAAATTATTTTTAATAAAAATTTAATTCGAAGGCATTTTTACATAAATTAATTTTCATTGAAATAATAATAATAATATTTAATAATAATCTAATTTTTATATCTATATTTTAAATATTTTTATTTGTCTATTTTTAATTATTTATTTCATATATAGGAAAGCTGCGCTTGAATTTCCCTCAAAAATTAAGTTCAGAATTTTCATTTTAAAGAATTTTATTAAATATAATTATTTTTCTTATTTCTTATTATCAATTTTCAAATTAACATTTGAGAGAATTTTTTTTTCAACGAATTTTTACTTAATAGATTTTTTACCGAATTTTTGTTGGATAGAATTTTTTTGACCAAATTTCTCTTTATTCAATTTTTTATTTTAAAAATTTAAATTTATTCTAATATTAATTTAGCAGAATTTTTATTAATTTAACTCTTTTAATTTAAATTTTTTTTAAGTAATTCTAATTTTTAAATTCTAGAATTTTCATTTGTCTGAATATTTATTTGCATTGATTTTTCTTTTTTGACAAAAAATTCGGACAAATGAAGATTCGGTGACTTGAAAATTCTACAATTTGAAAATTCAAAATCACTTAAAATTCTGTTGAATGAAAATTCTGCTAAATTAATATTCAGTTAAATTTTCATTTTTAAAATAAAAAGTTGGTAATGAGAAATGATGTAAAATAAAAATTCTGCCAAATAAAATGCACCAACAAATAAAATTTTGAATCGTATAAATAATCTATAAAAAATAAAATTAAATTGTTCGAATTTACATTTGTCAGAATTTTTTGAAATGCCAAATTTTTATTTTACAAAACTTTTATTTGTCCGAATAAATATCTGGTATAAAAATTTAATCTCTAATTTTTATGGCAGTTACTTATTTGGAAAAATGTAAATTTTTTTAGTTTATAAATTTATTTATAAATATAGAAAATAAAAATTTGGAGTTTTAAAAATTTTGCCAAATGTCAATTCGAATAAATAAAAATTAGACTATAAAAAAATTTAGTTCTATTATATTTTCTGTATAATAAAAATAAAAAAATTTTTTTTTAAATGATTATTCTGTAATTTCTCAAAAAAATAAAAAATTCGATGAAATAAAAATTCTCTAAAATAAAAATTTATATGAATAACAATTTTTTAATATATTTCAGTTAAATGGAATTTCTGTTAGACTATAATTTAAAAAAAAAAAAATTCGACTGAAAGTAAATTATAGAGATAATGAAATTGTGTAAATTGAAAATTCTATTAAATTACATTTGGAGCTCATTCATGCGTCTCATAATGTTGTTAAGAAAAAATTCGTTTAATAGAAAATTGTCGGAAATTCCGTCAATGCGAAAAATAAAAAATATTAATTGTAAAAAAAATTTCTTTTTAAATTATTTTTTTATTAAAATAACAAAATTTTTTAAAATGAAAATTCTAACCATTGACTTTTATATGGGAAATTCATGTTTGAAATTAAACATAAAAGAAAGTGCAAAACAAATTTCTGACGTATAAATTTAAAAAAGAAAAGTGAATTCTCTTGTAATTTTTAATTTCTCAACATATAAAGTATATAAAGCGGAAGGTAAATTGCGAATCTGTGATCGAATCTTTCGAACCGGTTTTCACCGCGACAATAACATTGACGTTCTCATAAAAAAAAAGGTTTCTCTTGATTCCCATGACTGTTTTCAATTATTTAGAACAATTTCCGGTATTTTTATCAAATTATATATATATATATATATATATCATCGAGATTCTAATTGCAAAGTTTTGGTATAAATATAACATGAAATAAATTAGAACGAAAAAAATTATAAATAATATATAAATAAAAAAATCGATTATTAATTATTAAATTAATCAATTAAATTACTCAATTTAAATAATATTATGATTTAAATTGAATTTTGTGTAACGATATCGTTTTATGTGTATACATGGCGTAATACACACTTGAGGCACAAAAAGTTTTTTGCATATGTCCCGGAAATAAGTAATTCTAATACAAGTGTAATGGGAAAAAATATATGTACTTTATAATCACCGTAATTTTCTATTACTACCAGATCCCTTATTTAATGATTACATATATCTAAACGATATAATTGTAGTTTCTTTGAAATTTAGACTTTATGATTTCTGAACTAGTATTTCTTTTTTCTAAATCGGAGAAACTATGAAAATTATTATTTTAATATTATTAAAACAGTATCTCGTAATAGATTATTTCCTGCGATCTTCTCTCAATTATTAAACATTTAATTATAATTGAGTGTTTTTTTTTATATTTTATTATTTGCAATTAGTATTTAAAACTGTAAATATTATTTTACTGAAATATAATTTTTTTAATTTATATAATATTTACTTAATTTTTTTTAATTTTATTTACTATAAGTCTATAGTAAAATTTATTTAATATTTAATTAATATTTATTTATTATTTATTTTAGTATTTATTTGATATTTGTTTAATATTTATTTATTATTCTTTCTTTATTTAAATTATATTCGATTGTCGTTTGTAATTCATTAATTCTCGATTATTATAATTATATAGAAGGGAGAAATAAAATTTTCTCCTTTCGCTATATAGAATGAGACGTAAAGTGCTCTATTGTTCTTAATTTAAATAAACAAAAGTCGACATAATGACTAGTCAGCGTTGACAAATGATCGTAAAAAACAGATTGCAACGCTCAAAGATGAGTAAGCAGTCAATTACGATAATGTTCCTTTCAATTCTTTTTCACGTCTATAAAACTTATTTTATTTCATCGTCATCCATGAAATACTTGACATCTGTTTTGACCCAGTTTTATAATCGAATTTAAGTCAAAATTTACAATTTCTCATTTTTTTTTCTGCAGACAAAAAGAAAACTGAAATTGAAAATGAATATTTCAATAGAATATAAAAATATTCCAATAAAAAAATAAAATAAAAAACTAAATAAAAATATGTCACCGAATTTTATAAAGTATAGAATTTATTTTTATATTGAATAGAATTTTCATATTTAAGAATTTTTATTTACCTAATTGAATTCATTATTAAAGGAATTTTCATTTAGTCGAATTTTTATAAAACAGATTTACTAATTGTCCGAATTTTCATTTAATATAATTTCAACTTAACAGAATTTATATTCTGAAAAATTTTCATAATACAGAATTTTTAATTAACATAATTGTTCTTTAATCTAATTTTTATTTAGCAGAATTCAGAATATTCAAATTTTGATTTAACTGAATTTCCATTTAATAAAATTGTCAGAATTTTGACTAATTCGAATATTTAAATGCCAGAATTCTTATTTTATCGAAATTTCATTTACCAGAATTTTTATTTGTACGAATTGTCATTTGATATAAAATTTTGAAAATGCTGAATTTTCATTTGACCGAAATTGCAAATATCCGAACAAAAATCTGACAGAAAAGTTTTGGCGAGAATTTTACAATTAATAAATCAGAATTTCTTTTTTTATTTCTGATTGGTTAATTTTAAAATTTGTGTCAAAACTTTTCTGTCCGATATTAATTCGGCCATTTCCAATTTCGGTCAAATGAAAATTCTGCTAAATAATATTTTTTTAAAATAATAAATCTCTTTATTGAAAATTCATGTAAATAAGAATTTTGTCAAATAGAAATTTATATGTGAATTCAGTTAAGTCAAAATTCTGTTAAGTGAATATTTTGCTAAATGAAAATTAGAATAAAAAAAGTAATTTTTAATTAAAACTTTGTATTATGTTAATTTTTCAAAATAAAAATTCTGTTAAATAGAAATTATATTGAATAAAAATTCTGCGAAGTAGAGAATCTATTTTATAAAAGGTCGACTAAATAAAAATTCCTTCGAACATAAATTCACTTAAATAAAAATTCTTAAATAAATAATAAATTTTTGAAAATTTAATTCAATATAATTAATTAATTTAATTTAATTAATTTCCATATAGGAAATTATTGCAAAAAAAAAATTCTCTACCATTTTCGATATATTTTCGCTTTTCGATTTTTATCTTTTCTTCCAGTTGAAAAAATAAAGGAGTCACGAGGGTTTTTTTTTATTAATAAAATTTATTGTATACATCCAATCTTTAGATGATAATAATAATTAATAACGGTAAAAATTGTATAAACTTGTTGCGCCTGAGGTCCGCTTGTTTGTTACATTGAATGAGTCTGAAGTACTTCCGATGACGATGGCCTATGATTACAATGGCGTAACATTTCTTTCCGATAAACGCTCTTTGATTATGCAAACTGTCCCACATGTTCTCTCTGTAAGTTTAAAATATTTTTAAAATTGCGCATTTTCATATGATTGGGTTAATATATTTTGAATTTGACTTATATTTATATATACATTTCGGAGTCGATTTGAGTGAAAGTAGAATAATAATTACCTTATATATAAATATATATTCACGACAAGGACGAAAGATCGCGATATTACCGGTTCCGCGTTACCGACCTTTTTTTCCACTCAATTTTTGTTTTAACAATCCGGTAATACCTGACTTGGTCTACGAGAAAATGCCTTAGAGCTTTTTCAAAAACAACATTCACTAGGCCAAAATTCCAAATGTACCTGATTTTTTTAAAAAATTTTGTTTGTTGAATTTTTCTTCATTGCGAATATCAAAGACAGGTTTTATTATTAAATAACTATAAATAATAACTAATAATAATTATTATTGAGGCATAATTATTAATGATAATAAATAATAATAATTATGAAATTTATTTGTTAAAATTTTTTTATACAGAATTTTATTACTTACAATTAGAATTTATTTTAATTTGGTACCTGAAGTTCTGGACGTTGAAATGAAAGAAAATTTTTTTACTACTGTTTTAATTTCAAATTTTATTATAAAATATTGTTTTTTGTACCCAAAAATAAATTAATAATTTATTAAATGTTTTAAAATACTTTTTAATTTCTGTAGTAATTTTAAAAAAATTTACAGAGTAAAAAAAATTTCGTTGATTTGAACTTTCTGACCTACAGGCGCATCTTTTAGCCGAATTTTTTATTCTTTGAATTATTATTTAACAGAAATTTCATTAAATCGAGTTTCTACATTTAAAAATGGTTAATTAAACAAATTTTCATTTTACAGATTTTCATTGAATTTGAACTTGACAGAATTATTATTTTCTCAAATTTTCATTAGACAGAATAGTGATTTCAAAAAATTTTTATTTTACATAAACAATATTAGAGAATTTTTTTTTTCAGTCAAAATAATTTGTACAAATTATTATTTTACAGATATTTTACTTCATAGAATTTGAATTTGACTAGTATTATTTTCTCAAATTTTTGTTAGGCAAAATGTAATGATTTAAAAAATTTTTTTTTCAAATCTCTCATTTGTTCGAATAACTAATATCTGTTAGAAAAATAAGCACCAAAATTTTTATGCCAAATATTTATCCAAACAAATGTAAGTTCTGTGAATTAAAAATTCAGCGTTTCAAAAATTCTGTAACATATGTAAATTCGAACAAATGAAAATTCGGTTTAGAAAAAAATTCTTTCTTTCTGTAAAAAAAAATTTCTATTAATCACTATTTTATGTCTAATGAAAATTCGAGCAAATTCTGTCAAATAAAAATTCTAACAAATTAATAAAATTAAATTTAATTAATTAATGTTACCGTATTATTATATAATAATAAAAAAAATAATAGAATAATAATAATAATTTTTTTTTTTTCATATTTTCGAATATCAAAATTAATTATGGCAACAAACAGTGAAAAAAGAAATTCTTAAATTTTGAATTTCTTAAATTTGTCGAATTAGTTCTTTGTTTACAATGTATTTATATTTTTAATTTTAATATCTTTTCTTTTTCTTGCCATTGTTTGAAAGTTTATAATTTTTCAAGGCTATTAGGAAACTGTATAATTGATTACACCACTATCATTATAATTTATATATATAGTTTTTTATAATTATTTTTTTTTTTGCATAAATGTGTATTTAAACGGAAAACATCCTTTTATGATCAAAAGGAAATTATTGAAATTAACTAAAGTGAAGAGAATAATGTACATTTTTATAAAAAAAAAAAAAAAAAACTTGGCTCACAGGGAATACCGTTAATATACTCGGTGCGTATATAAAGTGTTTTTTCTTTTTTTTTTTTATTAAAGTGCGCGTTATTAAGAAGAATTAAAAAGTTCGTCTTGCACTGGCTGCCAAGAGAACAACTTGCCTCTCATTTGCTTTGGTAATGGATTCGCCAAGATGATAATCGCATATCTGATAGGCTGGTCAGTTCACGTATATATACTGATGGAAATTGAAAGTAAAAGCGTGCCCAAGTTCCGTTGTGTAAAATCAAACTCGAAGAATGCATTCTTCCATCAAAAAATAAGAAAAAAAATAATTTTTTAACCATTTTTTTAATACAAAAATTGTAATTTAATTACAAAAATAAATTAAATAAAAAAATAGATGAATTTTTTTTTATTTATCATATTTTAAAATTGATGATTTTTTGAAACAATAAAATCAAATAGAATTTATAAGTACGTGTGAACATTGCAATAGAATTAATAAAAAAATTTTTTAGAAATTTGATTTGAAATTGAATTTTTAATTTTAATTTAAAAAAATTGATTTTATAATATTATTTTTTTTTAGCAGGAACCAAGACCGGATTTGGATGTGAGTAACGGAAGTAGCAATGGGGGTCGACCGAGATTTATTCCAGTTACCGCACTCGAAGATGTTCAAGCCGTTCGCTGTGCTGAATTTCATCCCCATGGAAAACTCTATGCAGTTGGATCTAATTCGAAAACCCTTAGAATATGCGCTTATCCAAAACTCAGCGATGTTCGGTAAGGAAATTTTCTTCTTTTTTTTTAAATTAGCCTCTGAAAAATATAAGCAATATTTTTATTAGTATTTTTCGTATCCTTAAATTATTTTTTTAATTATTATTAATAATTAATTTATTAATTTATTTATTGGTATTACATTATTAATTATATTATTTATTAATTATTATTTTATATTATTTAAAACAATTTTTTTTGTATAAGATAATATTATATTATAATAATATAATATTATATTATCTTATTTGTATTCAGTAGTAAAACATAATTACAGTCTGACAGAACTACAAAATTGTTGAAATTTTAATATCAGCGTCAAAAGTTTGTAATATCTCTATAATTTCAAAAAGAAATTTCAATTAGAAAATATTTTTGAAAAATATTAAAAGTTCCATAAAAAAATGATAAAAATAGTAAAAATTGTTTAAAAAATCTCATTTTATAAAAGGAAAATTTAAAATTTTTAAAAAGATAAATCGTAAAAATGGAGAAATTTTGCTGTTAAAGAGAAAGTCAAATATAAATTTAAAAAAATAAAATAAAATACATTAAAATGTTTAAAAAATATATATAAAATACTTGCAGTCACTTGAGTGAGAAATATAAAATTCATTGGAAATTATGATTCGCATCTGCCGTTTAGGGAAATCAATCTTTATCGATTTGAAAAGATATTTACAAATGATGTCAATTGTTAGAAATCGTATTCCTTACTAAAAAAAAATAAGAAAAAATTATTCATATTTATATGATAATGTTCTACAATTTTTGTAAACTATATAACTCAGTTTTTTTTTATTCATTGTGAATAAGTCATAAAATAAAATTCGAAACTATAACAAAATCCAAATTTTAAATTAACAATATAGTAAAAATTATTTGAAATAAATAAATAAAAAAATTATTTGATTGAAAAAATGTTTTATTTTTCAATAGTGATTTTAATATTGTTTTTTTTTTGAGTGTTTAATAAGTACCTACTTTCGATTGTCGTAATTCGTATTTGAATGAATTTTTTGCTTTTAATATGTGTACACTTTTTTATTCTCCTTTTGAATTTAAAAGATAGCATCACTTTCTTTTAAATGTCGAAATGGAACGATAAAAAAAAGTAGTTTGGCAAATATTAACGCGTCAAATTAACATGAATATTGCTCGGAATAAAATTGTATCTGAGTAATAAAAATATAATTTTTCAAAATTTACAACTCAATTATATTTCCTTGTTTTTTTTTTTTTTTTTTTTTATAAATGTAAATTACGACAAAACGAGCGTTTTTGGACAAATTTCATAATTAACAATAATTTATTAAATCATTAAGATAATTTATTATAAAATCATCAAAATTAAATAGAAACTCATAAAAAGATTATACAATAATAAATATTTTGCAATAGGTTATATATACATTCTTTTATTTTTTTAATATACAATATTTTTCGTTTGTCAAATTTCACAATTAACAATTTATTAAATCGTTAAAGATAATTTAGTATAAAATCATCGAAATTAAATAGGAAATAATAAAAAGATTGTACAATAATAAATATTTTGCAATAGATTAAAAAACTAATTTTAAGAAAACCATAAATTTGAAAAATAATAATGTAAATGATAAATTATAAAAATTATTAAATATTAAATCAATTAAAAAATTACGAAATAATTAAAATTAGGATCCAAAATTATGAATCGTTACAATTAGATTATGAAATCATGAAAATTATTAATTACACGAGAATTAATTTTTTTTGATAAATAATAAAAATATTTTAAGTTAATTGATTTTAGTTTGAGAATAATGAAGTGCTAATATTTGTGTATTTGAAATTGAATTTTTTTTTTGGCATTACGAAAAAAAAGGGAAATGATAGACTTTCGTTTTCCTCGAATTTGTGGAATCCTCGATCCGTGTAATCATTACGTTACGCCACACTAAATCGATTAGATTCATTGATTGTGTCGATTTCTCTAATAGATGAGACGGGAGGGGTATTGTTGAAATTTTTTGAAAGTGGTCCAGAAATTCCTTTTTTCAAAGTCTAATATAAATATGAAAATATATATAAGAGGAGAAAGTACAAAAAATGCTAAATAATGATGATTTATTCATGTTTGCGAATTTATGTTCCTTTATACTATAAAAAAAGTCCACATAAATCTCTCTTGATAAATAAAAAAAAAAAAAAAAAATTTTTTTTCTTTGTTTCCCCAATTTATTTGGATCGTTAAATTTATGAAACATTTTTGCAAAACGTTTATCATTTAATGCTCATATATATTCTTTTAAAATTTATAGATTATTTCATTTTTATTATTAATAATTTTTCAATGATGTATTATATAATTTGAATAAAGAAAAATAATTTTAGAAATATAAAAACCGTAAAAAGTTTTCATCTAAATAGAGCTCAAAAAAGAAATTTATTATTATTTATTAATATTTATTATCATTTATTATTGTTTATTATTATTTATTATTATTTATTAAAAAATTATTTTTTTTTATGTTTAATTACATATAAAATTAACGAACCTTTGAAATATAATAATTATTATAAATAATTGAGGAAAAATTCACTTAACTATATGTACAATTTTAAAGAAAGTATAATTCATGTAACGTAAGAGTTGTAAATTAAATGGAAAAAGTAATATGAAAATTGAACTCGTTTTAATCATATTGAGTTAAACAAGGGAAAGGTTGGGAAAATATGTGCCTGATTCTTGTGGAAAGTAATTGCTGAGAATATCCGGTGCGTATAGAAGATTTGAGGAAAAATATGAGATGCTTTTTATAGTGAAAGGAATAATAATCATTCGAGAATTTAATTTAATATGGCTTTTAATATTCGAAATTATTTTCAATTTTTGTTTCTTCTTTCTTGAAATTATTTATTCATTATTAAATTTTTTTTCCTTTAAATAATTTTTAATATTCATTTTTTTAATAGGCGTTTACTTTTTTATTTTTGATTAAAAAAAAATAAAATTTTTTTTTTATAAATATAAATTAAATACATTATATATTTTATGATATTGAATTAATTTTGCTAATGTGTATAATAATGTTTACAGGGAAGATCATCAGACATACCAACCAACAGTTCTTTTTAAAAGAACAAAACATCACAAAGGCTCGATTTATTGTTTGGCTTGGACACCAGATGGTCATTTAATGGCAACAGGAAGTAATGACAAAACAGTGAAATTAATGCGCTTTAATGCTGATACCTCAAATCTAGAAGGTAATGTATGATGAAAAGAAAAAAATAATTAAATTTCAAATCGTGAAACTTTTAGAAAGTGTCATTGTTGACAATAATTCACAAGACGCGAGTTCAAAAGTTCAGATATTATACACGGTGAAAATAACAATTGGTCTGGACACAATAATTTAAAAGTTACTCATGTCAAAGGTTTAACTTTCGCTAATTTTCTGATATCTGTGTAAGAAAGAAAAAACATTAACATCACTTTTTAACTCATTTGAGTAAAATTATTGTGAAATAATTGAGAATTAGATTTTTTTTTCGCGAATAAATTGTAAAAGAAAGTTGTCATATTTATAATGTAATAGAATATTTTTTTTAATTTCAATTAAATTTATTAAATTAAATTACAAATAAATTCAAATTAAATGGAAAGTTCTATGTTTAACGAGAATATAAATATATTTAATAATAATAATAATAATTATTATTATTAATTTTATTAATATTATTAGATATTAATATTTAATAATTATTTAATTATAAATTCTAATTTATTTTATATTAGCAAAATTTTTCCCGAGTAAATGTCATTCGATTTACTTAAAAATACAATTTATCACAACTTGACATTTTTATCGAAAAAGTATTTTTTCTCCAAATAATATTCCGATTTTCTACTTAAGATAAAATTTTTTTACGTTACTATATCTATTTTGTTTATTCAATAAATTTAAATTTTTCTGACAAAAACTTTATTTTCTACTTAAAAATACAATTTTCTTTTACGTTTTCATTTATTTTTATTTAATATAATTTTTATCAATTTTTTTAATTCTATAAATGTAAATTTTGTCTGACTAAAACATTTTGTTCCACTTAAAAATAAACTTTGTCTGACTAAATCGCCTCATTCTACTTAAAAAGTAAATTTTTTTTTACACGCGTTAATTTTATTGAAATTTTATTTTATTACTATTTTATTTTATTTGCTTTATCTATAACAATTATGTTCGATTAAAACTATTTTTTTTAGATAATAATACAGTTTTTTTATAATTTAAAATCTTTATCCACTTACAAAAGGAAATTTTGTCTGGTCAAAACTTCTTGTTCTACTTTGAAATATAATTTATCATAACTTGATATTTTTATTCGTATAAAAATAAATTTTGTCTGACTAAAAGTGATTTTGTTCTACATAAAAATACAATTTATTATAAGTTGAAATTTTTATTTATTCTAAAAATAAATTTATCTGACTAGAAACTACTTTTTCTACTTGAAAATAAAATTTTTCCTATTCTAATAATTTTTATTTATATGTAAAAGTAAATTTTGCCTACAACCAAAATTTGTTTTCTACTTAATAATATAATTTGTCTAGTAATGATAACTTTTTCTACTAAAAGTAGAATTTTCCTTTGTCAAACAATTGTATTTTTATATTTAAAAATGAATATATTTTATCTGGTCAAGATTAATTTTTGTATTTTATTATTATTTAAGATACTATTATTAGTATATTATTATTATTATTATTATTATTAATTTTTTTTATTTATATTTAATTGTTAAATTCGCCTGACTAAAAATCTGTAATGTACTTGAAAATGAGATTTATCTGATTAAAACAGTTGAAAATTGAAAAAAAATTTTTTAACTATAATTGATTTAAATTATTACCTTTTATTATTTGAGATAAAATTGTAAAATTTAATCAGTAATTATATCATAGTAATAATAATAATGATAATATTATATAATAATAATAATTCATAATTTATGAATTAATTAATATTAATAAAATTATTAAATAATATCATAATGAATATTAATAATTAAAAAAGAAAATTTAATAAAATTTCAGGCCAAGAAGTGGAATTGTCAATGCATGACGGAACAGTTCGTGATCTTTGTTTTCTTGAGGACACATCAAATAAATCTAGTCTCCTTATTAGTGGAGGAGCTGGAGATTGTAAAATTTATGTAACCGATTGCGCAACGGGAACACCATTCCAAGCATTGAGCGGTCACAGTGGACATGTTTTGTCCCTTTATAATTGGGGTGGTGCAATGTTTGTCAGTGGTGGTCAGGATAAAACAGTGAGATTTTGGGATCTCAGGACGAGAGGCTGCGTTAATATGGTTACACCAGCAACTGTACCTGGTAGCAAGGTATAACTTCAATTTTTTTTCCCTAATCAATTTTTTAAATATTAATTAATTATTATTTATTTTCTACTCAATTTTTGTATCTGTTTCTGAAAAAAAGTTTGATTTTTTTGAAAAAAAAACAATAGAAAAAAATAAAAATTTCAGGTAAACTAAATCAGTAAAAGTTCGACTAATTTTAAAAATTTCAATTAAAAAATGAATTTTAGGAGAGAATTTTTTTTTGTTAATATTTTGTTTTTCAATTTTTTTGTTAATTTTTTTTTCAGGTTGGCAGTGCAGCAGCTGCTGTTTGCGTGGATCCTTCAGGACGGCTTTTAGTCTCTGGTCACGAGGACAGTAGTTGTGTACTTTTCGATATTCGCGGTGGAAGAACTGTTCAATGTTTCAAACCTCATTCCTCGGATATCAGAAGTATACGTTTCTCACCCTCAGCCTATTATCTTCTAACTGGAGGATATGATAATAAACTTGTCCTAACGGATCTACAGGGTAATTTTTTATGTTTTGAAATTTTTTCTTTTTTACATAGTTTTCAAATTTCAATTTTTCAAAATTCCCTATCACAAATCATGCAGAAAGTCCAATGGTCAATTGAGAATTAACATTATAAAAAAATATATTTTTCTACTAAAAAAATAAAGAAACACATATTTTTAAAAAATTTCATAATATTTTGTTTGTAATTTTTATGGATATTTTAAGATTTTAGCAAAACAATGGTCCTTTTCCAATTTTTTTTTCTTTCAATATAAATTTCCAATTTAATGTATTTTCATCATGATAAATTGCAAAAATATAAAGTAACTAATGGTTAATCTTTCTATGATTTTCTTAGTTCGTCTTTGATTTAAAGTAGCGCTATAAAAAATTAATAATAAATTTTTTCTTAAAAAAAGAGAAAAAATACTGAATGGAAATTTTAATGGCAAATTGTCATAAAATTATATAATTATCATAATTGCTTTATAAGTTCTTATAAAGCCAAAAAACCATCAGTCTGCCTGCATGATATTAATAGTTTCGTTCTATAATAATTTTAATTTGCAATTAATGAATATAATAAAAATATAATAAATGTTTAATTTAAAATTATTTTTAACAATTAATTAATGTATAATTAATTTTTTTTTTTGCAGGTGACTTGACGATGCCACTACCAAGTGTTGTTGTTGCTCAACATCAGGATAAAGTAATTTCTGGACGTTGGCATCCAACAGAATTCTCATTCCTGAGTACCTCTGCTGATAAAACGGCAACTCTTTGGGCTTTACCACCAATTTAGATCAAATGCTCTCTTTCCATCTCTTTCTATTGAGATTTTAATTGCTTTCAGAAATTTCCCTTATTTATTGTTTTTCATTCTCGTTGAATAATTATTTCGAGGAACGTTTAATTATAAAATATAAAAAAAAATTAATTAATCAGTTAAACCAAAATTTAATGTAACTAATTGATTTGATAATTTAATTATTTAAATTGATTTCATTACATTATAAAAATGTTTTTTTTTTTAAAGAATATTTTCTATTGGTTATTTAATTATTTTCTATTCCTATAATTAAAAAGTAAAATAATATTAAAAACTTTGGCAATTTTTTGTAAAAAAATTTCACAAAGACATTTTCTTTATTGATCCTCGAATATTAAATTCACCGATGAAACCTTATTAATCTCCCCCCATATTCGCGCATTAAATAACTATAATCAACAAAGTATATTTATATTCTTTAAATTTACTTGATGATTTTAATACAAGCCTTACTGTATTTACTTTGTTAACCGTTTTTTAATGTTTTTTTTAGTCTCGACACCGTTCAAAAAAAAAAAAAGAAAAACAATAAAGTGTTGGATTCTAATTGTAAAAACGTGAAATATTAAGGGCCATCGTTTATCTCATTGTAATTTCTATTATATACAATTGAGAAATTGTGCCTAAATGGCAGGGACCGAATATATGAAAAAAAACTAATTGGCTAATTCTATTTTTACGTGTTTTTAAACACGGAGCGATAAGTACTTGTACCTTGATATTTTATTCTCATTTTTTTTTAATTTTTATTTAATTAATGTAAACTTTGTCTTGATTGTGTATTGTAAATATGTTATAACGCGAAAAATTCAAGAAAACACAATCGTGACAGTCAGCATTAAAGACAATTATATTTTAGTCGCTCTCTTTTTTTTTATTCGATAATCGTCGGATAAAATAATTTTTATTTTCTAATTGTGTTTTTAATTCATATTTCAAAATAATAATAATTATTATTATTATTATTGTCGCGAAGAATTATTTCGATATAATATTTTCTTTACGAACAACAACAAAAAAATGTTTCCACGATAAATTATTTAGAAAATTAATTGAACATTGTGTCAATAGGTTTTTTTTTTTGTTTCTAACACATAAACGTTCAGACAATGGATCCAATTCATTATTCGAATTAATTTTCAAATATTATAATTGTGGAAATCGTGCTGAAGCGTTTTACTTCCAAAACTTCATTTACCAATTTTACGAGTCACGCCAAATATCTATAAATATACATAGAAAGTATTTATATATTGTAGGTAGTGCGCATAGATTCAAAGCTAACGTACATGAAAATTAATTAATATACGTCGCACACTGCGTGATAATCTGTTGTTGTCATTTTATGAGAAAACAAAAATTAAAAAAAATAAAAAAGAAAATTATCCCAAAACAATTAAAAGAGTCTGATTTCGAAAATAAAAAAGTGTCGAAAAAAAAATTGTTGAGATTAATTGTTTATAGTTTACTTCGATGTTAAGTTTTTTTTCTAAAATAAAAAAAAGGAAGGAAAATAAAATGCGAGTTTGTATTTTTTATCTGTATTACACTATATAAGATGATTAAGATCGATTATTATTGTAGATTTAAGGCACGCAGATACTTCGCTCGTGGCAACAAGTGATTGTGAATTTAAAAATAATTCTACGCACTTGAACTGAACAATATTCATTAACAATTTTACGTTAAAATTGTTGTCTCATTAATTAATAAATAATACCAAAAAAAACAACAAATATCTAATAATTATAAAAAATTATTTTCGTCAAATGAGTATTAAAAAAAAATCTAAGACGAAAAGAAATTCAAACCGCACAATTGAATTGAAAAATAAATGGACTGATTAAATTTATGTATAATAAAAAAATCATTATAAAATACAATTTTCAAGTGTCTTTTTTACAATTTACAAATGGAACAATCTTTTTGCATATTTGTGACTTTTTCAAAAAAAAAAAGAAAAGAAAAAATTTTGTTCACGAATCTTAGTGCCACAAGCATGTGTATCATCAATGCGTTTACGTATTGTAATTTAAAAACAAACAGAAGAAATTTTCATCGAATTGTATAATCGTTCTTCGAGAAAAAAAATTTCATGTCAAATGTATTGTGAGAAAAAGAAATTTTTTTTGTTTTTTGCTTCTGTGCAGCAATTTGTCGTGCCTTGTATCTTTGGCAGCTTTCGGCGATTTCAATACTCGTTTTGTATTTTCTCTTTTAATCATACCCTCCCGTCGAATTTCTCGATTTACTAATTTCTTTTTTCTCTAATTTAACAATTTACAATTTCAATTAAAAAACGAATTTTGGATTTTAAAATAAAATTTTCTAAAAATAAAAGTAAAAATAGAGAAAAATTCGACGGAGAGAGAAAAATGAAAAAAATACAAAAAAAAAAGAATAATTTTAATTGAAATGAGATTATCATCGCAATTTACTGACTACTGCATATATATAAATATATAAATTATAACTTTGTACTTTTTTTCTGTAGATATGATTCTTGTATAACAATGTCGCAAGTTTTATTTAAATAATAAACTTAAGTTATTAAAACAAAAAAAAAAAAAATTATGTGAGATTATTTTTTTCTCTTTAAGAGAGGGAAAAAAGGGTTGAAATTTCGTGGAATGAGTTTACGAGTTATCGAGTCGATTAGGTCGCGACCATAATCGGAGAAGACCTAATTGGCTTCGGTGGGCATTTCACAGTGGGGCTTTTTAAAGTCACGATAGGCGAATAATTTACTTAACGCCCACACGACTCGTAAACGAAAAATAAAAAATTAGAATTATTTTTAGGTAAACGTATTTTTTTAATAAAAATAAAAATAAGTGTAATTTCTCCTTGGTGAGATTATTCTCTCTTTATTTTGTCCTCTTGAAACTGTTTTTGGAGTTTAAAAAATTCTTCGTCTTTGTGTGGAGCATGTCGCTTTTTTTCGCCATTCCACTTAAGTTTATTTAATGGCGTTGAGAGAAAGAAAGAAAGAGAGGAGAGTATAGGAAAGGAAATCCTGGTAAGTGCTTCGGGACATCTTTTGATGGAACCACCTACGAAATTCCAACTCGTCCATCAAGGGCCGCTTGTCGATTCGACGAATTCAGGTCGTCACGAAGTTTTTCGAAAAAGAAGTTTCTCTCTCTCTCTCTCTCTCTCTCTCTTTTTTTCTCCTCCGGGTCCCCCCGCAACTATATAAACGTTACTTGTGTTTGAGGTCTGCTCAAAAGAAACCTTAATTACAATGATCGAGGTGGCAGCCCTGAGCAAAATGGCAACGTCCTGTTTTCAGTACAATTATTCCCGGCCTACCAAGAAGCCCGAGGACATTTCTTCGGCTCCGATCCACCCACGAAATTCCATTCCTAGTGTGTCTGTCTGTCTGTCCCGTCTTTCTGTTACACATACATAAATATACCTAAATCTAATACCCTCTGGAGAATTTCATTTTTTTCGAAACAATGACCTTCACATTTTTTTCAAATTCAATGTGGCCTTTTATTTTTTACAAAATTTTTGTTTTCTTTTGTTATTCTTTAAAAGTTATTATGTTCAAATTTAAATGGTGACTTTATAGTTTCTTATTTAATCTTTAGAGGTCCTTATTTCCGGTTTTTCCTAACCTCAATTAATTCGTTATCGTAACTGAAATAGGTCATTTATAAAAGACATTATATACAAACATATTTGAATATTCTCGGGATTATGTGTGATACTTTGATTACGGGAAGTATGAATATTCTAGAAAAGTCGATTGACCGGAAATCATAATTTTTGGAGGAATTAATAATTAGCGTGGGTTAGTCAGTCTTGGCTGGAATGTCCAAATGTTAAGATGCGTTGTGCACGTATTTTTTCATATTGATTGTTATAAAATATACGTATAAAGAGGTTGCAGTGTTCTAATTTTGTATTATTGAACTTATTTTCATTATTGTAATAAATTACAATTATATTTTAATTATAATTTCCCTGTATTTTTTTTTTAATTTAACGTTTGAAAAATTGACATGCGTGTTGTTTTGAGGTTAGTTTTCTACAATATTCACACTGTAAAAAAGCTTTTTGGAGATTGTACATTCACAATTTGTGTATTTGTGTTAAAATTTGTAAAATTACTATATTCAATAAGGTTATGTTACTACATTAAAAAAAGCACTTTTACCATTTTCTGTAAATTTACTACTTTCAAAGTAGGTAATAGGTGACGGATGCAACAACTAATAATGTTTCACCTATTACCCACTTTGAAAGTAGTAAATTTACAGAAAATGGTAAAAGTGCTTTTTTTAATGTAGTAACATAACGTTATCGAATATAGTAATTTTACAAATTTTAACACAAATACACAAATTGTGAATGTATAATCTCCAAAAAGATTTTTTACACTCTAAATCTGAATCAGTGAAAATTTCACTGAATTGAAATCAATGGCTCAGTTTTCTTTAATTCACCAGTGGAATTTCACTGCCCAGGTGAAACGATTCTACGAAAACTACTCCACGGAAATTCCACACGGAATTCCGTAAAAATTATATACGGAATTCCGCAAAAACTTCCACAAAATTTTTGAAAGAAGTTCTTTTGTAATTTTGCGAATTTTTTATAAGAATTACTCACATAATCTCTATACAGAATTGCGCAAAATTTTTGTTGGAATTGCACAAAATTTTTGTTAGAATTTCACAACTGTACACTGAAAAAAATTTAGCGGAAATCCTTAACTACCTTTAGTTAACTGACTTGAAAGTAGTAAAAGTAACTATTTTTTTGGTTATTGCTTCCTCGTGGAGGAAGCTTTGTAGTCGTTTCGTTTATAAAACTTTTCAAAGTGGCGGAAACAATTTTTTTTCTTTATAGAAACATGTTATATGAGATCCTGATCAATGTCCGGATGTATGTATGTATGTATGTGTGTGTGTGTGTGTGTGTGTGTGTGGATCCCTTTTTTGTTTAAAAGATAACTTTGACAGGTTTTAATGGATTTAGATAAAATTTGGTAGGCTCATTTATCATATTAATATCTCAAATCTGACCAAAGGATTTTGAAAAATACCCAAAAAAAAAATTTTATCGTCTTTTTTCCAAAAATTTTTTTTAATCGAAAAATTTTTTAAATAGAATAATTTAAGGTTATATATAATAAAATCGTATTCCTTACGTCAAGACGTATCGATCGATATATATAAAGTATACATTTGAGGTAAATTTAAAGAATTAATAAAAGTTAAAAAATCAAAAATTCACATTTTGGCAATAAAATTTTGCTTTCTCCACGAGGAAGCAAATTTTTTTGCTGATCGTAAAGAGTAAGCAAAATGTTCATGTAATGAACATCTGAATTTACAACTTGCGTTTTAATTATGTGCGTGTAGTCAATTTAACTATTTTTTATGGAGTTAAGAATTAGTAGTTAATAAATTGTACTTAACAAAAGTAGTTAAATCAACTTCAAAAATTAGAACAATTACAAAATCTCCTTGACCCAACTAAATTCTTAGTTCTTTTAACTACTTTTTAATAGTCCATACAACATTTTAAATTCAGTTAAGGACCTATTGAACTATGCAGGGTAGTTAAAAAGTAGTCAAATCTACTAGTTTTTTTATTGAGTGTATTTTTTACTGATTTTTTTGTAATTTTAAAATAACTGCTGGTGGATACACTGAAAAAAATTAGTTGAGAAATTCAACTAGAGTTAGTTAGTTGACTGAAAAATAGTAAATTTCTTTTGGAAAACGTTTTATTGACCTCTCAAATAAGTTCGACTAGATATTAATTAATCTATCATAAATTCTATATTATATCCACCAGTCATCGTCGACTAGTTTTCGTTATAGTAGTAGCAGTTATTTTAAAATCACAAAAAAATCAGCAAAAAATAAAGTTGTGGAATTTTATTGAAAATTTTGTGCAATTCTGTATGGAATTCTTCCAAAAAAATTCGCAAAATTGCGAAAGGCATACTTTCAAAATTTTGCGGAATTCCGTGGAGTGATTTCCGTAGAATCGTTTCACCTGGGTGAGAATCAGTGGTTTTTACTGATTCCCAGTGAAATTTCACTAGTGAATTATAAAGAAAACTGAGCCATTGATTTGAATTCAGTGAAATTTTCACTGATTCTTTAGAGTGTAGTGCATTTAATTCTGTGAATTTGAAATTGTCAAATGATTTATTTATTTTATCTTTATTTTTAATTTTATTTGTATTATGTTTTGATTTCGCAGTATATTGCTTTGAGGAGGCTCTGCGTGTCAGAGTGAAAGATTAGCGTGTTGTCGATTTTTATCGATGAAAAATTGTACGGATCAGACGAATAAAAAATGTAACATCTTTCACTAAATATGAGTTACTGATCAACAACTTTTCCATCTTATTAAATAATTTCCCTGTGTTTATTTTAATTTGGCCCTCAAGAAAGACGCACATAGCACAACGCTCATTCCTCAACCATGCTATAACGCACACTGAACTTTACAATACCATCTTCCGGTCAAATGTATTTCCGGTAGGACGCGCAATATTTAAAAACGCTAACATTCAATTCTAATTTTCTAATAAAAAAAAATGAAAAAAGCAAAATGTAAATTAATTCTATAATATTATTCATTGCGAACAACTTATCTTGCACATTAGTAGGATTACATATTATCAATCTTTGCTTCTGATATTACTGATAATAGATCCTACTGTATAATAACTGATTCGCAACATTAAATTGAAGCTCGTGTGTTCAAGTCGCAATTACGCCTCGCGAACTGATAAAATCGCAAAAGGTGTAAATTGAACAGGGAATTTTTTTATTTTCTTTACAAATATCCAATTTTTTTTTTTTTTTTTTTTTGAGTTTACACCGACACATTCCATAGTTGGATGTGCCCTGAAGAGACAATCTAATAGGTGAGCAATTAGATGCGCGAACGATTAAAAGCGAATTTTAATAGGCGAGAGAGGAGAGTCTGTGAAGAGAATTGTAATGTTCTTTCCATATTTTTTTTTCTTTCTCTCTAATACTACTGTTGCTGACGTTGGTGCTGTCCAACGACGATAAATCTTCCTAACATGTATGTACTAACTAGTAACCGATTCACATTTATACGACTGTTGTGAGATATTAGCTATTACAAAGAGTTATGACTCTCCTTGACTCTCTCTTTCTCTCTTGGTCCCCGCAGCACACTCACCCTATGGGATGTAGAAATGACCCCATCGATTTTAGTTTCGGAGTTAACGCTTTTTATATTGTAAAATAGTAAATTCGAAATTACAAATTTTCCAATGATCAAATGAAGAAATAGAAGAAAAGAGTATTGCAATTGTTGGTTGAAAAAATTTTGTACAGATAATTATATTTTTTTCTTCATAGAGAAAGGAACTTTTTTTTGACTGTTTAAAATAGAAAAATTAACAAATTGAAACTAGAAGAAGAAGAAGAACTAGAATGAAGAAATGTAAGAAAAAAATAACTCAAATTTAGACAGTAATTAAATTTTTCTCCTCATGGAAAAAGAAATTTTGTTTGCACAAAAAAAATTTGCAGAAATTTAGAAAAAGAGAATAATTAATATTAAATATAAAAACGTCTAAAACTCTTACTAAGAAGAAATGAGAAGAAAAAAAGTGAAGAAAACAAAAACGAATTCTCAAAAAAAAGAAATTAAAAAAAGCAAAATTTAAAACAAAAAAATTCCAAATAAAAATGAATAAAACAAAAATTTCTCCCGAGACAAAAATTTGTTTTTCTGATTTTTTTTCCATACGAAACAGAATTATCATAATTGTGTCCATGGAACTCGAGCTTTAAATAAATTATTTACAAAAAACAAAAATTTCCGATAGACTTTGACGACTAATACGTTAATGGGGCAGCCAATAATGTAAATCTCGTAATTTTGTATTGGACCTTAATTTTTGTTGAGGTATATTCTTTGAAAAACGATTTCGTCAAAAACGCAACAGACACGCCCTCAAAGTAGACCTCGATTCATGCAAATAATTTCCGCGCACAAATATCTTTTCTCCGCTGGCGTTCTTTTTTTTCTGCCCTCAATTTTTTTTTCTTTTCTTTATAAATATATACATATGAGAATAATTTTATTTCTTCAATTCTACATAAAAATTGGATATAAATATATATGTCGATTTTTGTTTTCTTTTTCATTTTCTTAAAATTATTAACCCAATTTTTTTTCTTTTTCTTTATTTATATGAAAATAATTTTAATAATAATTAATTATAGTCAATAATAGCTACATTTACTAGTAGTTTCAGTCAGTGATAACTTTAGTTTCGAATACCTTCAGCCAAATGTAACTTCAATTGCTGGTAGTTTTAGTCAATAATAGCTTCAATTATTGGTAGTTTCAGCAAATGTTAGATTACATTGTTAATAGTTTTAGTCAGTGATAACTTCAGCTCCCAGTAGTTTCAGCCAATTATAACTTCAATTTCTGGTAGTTTCAATCAATCGTTGCTTCAGTTTCCAGTAATTTCAGTCAATTGTAACTTCAATTAATGGTAGTTTCTTTCAATGATAGATTATTTTTAGTATCAGATCAGCCGATGATAGATGTCATTGCTGGTACTTTCAGTAAATGATAGCTACTGTTTTCAGTTGTTTCAGCCAATTGTATATTCAATTACGGGTAATTTCTGTCAATGACAGCTTCAATTATTAGTAGTTTCAGCCAATAATGTATTTAATTACTGGTACGTTCAGTCAATAATAGCTTCAATTATTGGTCATTGTTAAACTAAATTGCTGTTAGTTTTAGTCAATTATAACTTCACTTTTCAGTAGTTTCAGCCATTTATTGCTTTAATTACTGGTAGTTTATGTCTATCAAAACTTCAATTATTAGCAGTTTCTGAAAATAATGTATTTAATTAATGGTAGTATCAGTCAATAATAGCCAATTATAATCTTAATTTCTAGTAGTTTCATTCAATGATAGCTTCAATTATTGGTATTTTCAGCTCTTGATAGATTTATTTGCTAACAGTTTCAATCAATTGTAGCTTTGGTTAATAATAGCTTCTATTATTGGTCAATGATAAATTAATTTTGCTGGTAGTTTCAGTCAATGATACCTTCAGTTTTCAGTAGTTTCAGCCAATGATAGCTTTAATTATTGGTAGTTTCAGTCAATGAGAGCTTCAAATTAATAGTTGTTTCAAATAATGTTAGCTTCAATTGATAGTAGTTGTAATTCAGAATAGAATCAGTTTCTAATAATAGTTTAAGCCAATTAGAACTAAAATTATTGGTAGTTTTAGCTAATGGTAGATTTAATTACTGGTAGTTTCAGTCAATAATATCTTCAATTTTTGGTGAATGATAAATTTAATTGCTAGTAGTTTCAGTCAATGATAGCTTCAATTATCGGTATTTTCAGCCTATTATAACTTTAATTGGTGATATATTCAGACAATAATAGCTTCAGTTTCCAGTAGTTTCAGCCAATTATAACTTCAATTACTGGTAGTTTTTTTCAATGATAGCTTCAATTATTGGTAGTATCAGTCAATGATAGATTCAATTGATAATAGATACAGTCAATGGTAGCTTTAGTTTTCAGTATTTTAAGCCAATTAGAACTTCAATAATAACTTTAATTATTGGTAGTTTCAGCCAATGTTAGATTTAAATGTTGATAGTTAATGATAACTTCAGCTTTTAGTAGTTTCAGCCATTCATTGGTTTAATTACTGGTAGTTTATGTCTATGACAACTACAGTTATTAGTAGTTTCAGCCAATAATGTATTTAATTATTTATTAATTATTTAATTAATAATTTCTTCAATTTTTGGTGAATGATAAATTTAATTGCTAGTAGTTTCAGTCAATGATAGTTTCAATTATTAGTAGTTTCAGCCAATTATATCTTCATTTACTGGTAGTCTCTGTCAATAAAAGATTAAATACATATATTTAATTATATGTAGTTTGATTCAATGATATCTTCACTTTTAGACAATAGTATGTTTATGGAAGTGGCAATGACTTCAATTAATATACAAGCATTTTTACAAGAAGAAAAAATTGTTTTCCTAGAAAAAAAGTGTGATAAAATTAAATTAACTTCGTATATGTATTTTTTTTAAAGTCCTCGTAGAAGCATAATAACAAATCGTTTTTTAAATTTAAAATTACTTTAAAGACTTTTTAATATGAAAATCATAAGGTGCCAACAAATCGTTTAAAAAAAAACAAAACAAAAAAAAACCCCCCTCTATTTATATGATATTCAAAATATGGCATCTACGCAAATCTATATGATTCTGAGGTGAATATATAAAAGCTAAAAGATAGACATTTAGAAAATCATAAAATTAGTATATATGGATGTAAATAGGATTGTGAAAAGGAAGAATTAATTATAAGGGGGTCGAATTCAGGGAGGGAATGTGCGATTATGTCTTTTGGCGGAACCTTAAGGAATGACCCATAAGAGCGAATCTCTCTCGCGTTTGTTTTGAATATATATGAAAATTATAATTTTTTTTTTTTTTTTTGAGAGAGAGAGAGAAAGATGAACGATGACCACACTGAAGAGATGAGTGCATTTTGCCTATGGGACACACACAAACAAACACGCACACATCTTTCTTGAAAATTGTCTTAAACGTCAAATTACACGTATGCTAAGCGAATTCATCGGTTCCATATGATTATTATTATCAACAGCGCACGAAATTTGCTGCCTTTTTTTGGAATTATAATACATACATACAGTATACCCATACATTAAAAAGGCACGTGCTCTACAATCCTCAATTTTCCAAATGCCTTGTTTTATTTTCTATTATCAACATTTTCAGTATTACAATTAATAATAATATTTTTTAAATATTTTTTTTGAAATAAAATCTGATGTGTGTAGTTTTAATTGATAAAGCACTAATCTGCAGACATCAATAGCTTCAAATTGTAGGTAGTTACAGTTAATAATAGTTTTAATCATTTTCAAAAAATGGTAGCTTCAATTTTTGGTAACTTCAGTCAATAATAGTTTCACTTGTTAACAATATAATTTAGTAAAAGCTTTAATTGATCTTATACAGTAGCTTCAATTATAACGTAGTTTTAGTCAATTATAGCTTCAATTTATAGTAGTTTTAATCGACTAACTTCACAGGTTGGTCATTTCAGTAAGTAATATTTTTAATTGTTGGTAAAAATAGCTTCAGTTGGAAGTTTCAGTCAATGATAGCTTCAATTTTTGACGGCTTTAGTCAATGATAATTTTAAAAATTAGTAGTTTCAGCCAAATATAATAGTTTTATTTGCTAGCAATTTTAGTCAATGATATCTTCAACTTCCAGTAGTTTCGGTTAATGATAGCTTCAATTATTGGTAGTTTCAGCTCTTGATAGATTTATTTGCTAACAGTTTCAATCAATTGTAGCTTCGGTCAATAATAGCTTCTATTAATGGTCAATGATAAATTTAGTTGCTGGTAGTTTCAGTCAATGATACCTTCAGTTTTCAGTAGTTTCAGCCAATGATAGCTTTAATTATTGGTAGTTTCAGCCAATGAGAGCTTCAAATTAATAGTTGTTTCAAATAATGTTAGCTTCAATTGATAGTAGTTGTAATACAGAATAGAATCAGTTTTTAATATTAGTTTAAGCCAAATAGAACTAAAATTATTGGTAGTTTTAGCTAATGGTAGATTTAATTACTGATTGTTTCAGTCAATGATAGCTTCAGTTATTGGTTAATGATAAATTTAATTGCTGGTAGTTTCAGTCACTGATAGCTTCAATCATTAGTAGTTACAGCCAATCATAACTTTAATTACTGGTAGTTTCTGTCAATAATAGCTTCAGTTATTGGTCAATGATAAAATTAATTGCTGGTAGTTTCAGTCTATGACAACTTCAATAATTAGTAGTTTCAACAAATAATGTATTTAATTACTGGTAGTTTCAGTCAATAATAGCTTCAATTATTGGTCAATAATAATTTTAATTTGATGGTAGTTTTAGTCAATGATATTTTTAGTTGTCAGTAGTTTCAGATAATTTTAACTTCAATTACGGGTAGTTTCAGTAAATAATAACTTTAATTGTTGGAATTTTCAGGCAAAGATACCTTCAGTTATTGGTAGTTTCAGCCGCTTATAGATTCAATTGTTGATATTTTCTGGAAATAATAGCTTCAGTTTCTTTTAGTTTCAGCCAATGATATATTTATTTTTGGTAGTTTTTGTTTGTTGGTAATTTCAGTCAGTGATAGCTTCAATTGCTCAGTTGAAGTAAAGAATCAAAGAAAAAAATAAAAATTGTGGGAAATGAAAAGAAGTTTTTCTAAAACAATAAAAGAATTTTTATCTATATCTTCAGCGCGGTACTTTCAAGTACACGAAAAAAATTCCAAGAGAGTTATTGATGTGAAAACAGATATCAATTTGCGGACCTGTTGCGCGCGGTCTTTGGACTTTGAGTGCCATATATAAGTTGAAAACATATATATATATATATATATAAACGAAACCGGTCGATCCTTAATAACCACCCTCACATTGCCTAAAGCCACCATCGGCGACCTATACAATAACGCCACATAGACAACTCGAAGCAACTCGATCATTATCACAGCCAATAATCACTGGGACGTATTCCTTTCTAAGTGCTCCCTCAATCCTCACTTCTGGCACTCCCATTCGCTGTAAGTCGCGCCGAATTTTTTTCAAAAAAAAAGAAGAAAAAAAGAATAGCAACAGTCAGGGCTTCATATTCACTCGAAAAATTTTTCGAAAATATTTCCTTGGAGCTATATATAATTTCGACATTTTTGTCTTGTCAATCAAAAATTCTTAAAAAGAATTTCTTAAAAAACTAAAAAATAAAAATTTTATTTTTGTTTGTTTGTAAATTTTGTTTGACATTTTTTCAATATTTATTATAGTAAATTCTATCTCAAAATTTTAATCTATTGTTGCAGTACCACAGTTTTTATATTTATAAGGAAAAAATCAAAATCGATTCTAAATCAAAACTCGTTTTTTACAAATGTCGATTTTTAATCGATTATTTACTTTTATCACATAAATAATAATCGATCGATTTTATGATTCTAATCTCTATTATATAATTACTATCAATTGAAGTTATATAAAATCATAAAATCGATCGATTATTATTTATGTGGTAAAAATCGATTAAAAATCGACTTTTGTACAAAACGATTTTCAACCGAATATTATTCTCGAATTCGATATTCGATTAAAATCAATTGTGATTTTTTTCGATATTTTTTTTTAAATATAAAAAATTGTAGTACTGAAATAATAGCTTCTTAGGCGATATAATAATAATAAATATTCAAAAAATAGTACTATATCTGAAGCTATATAGCGATTTTTTATTTTCAGAAAACTTTTATTTTTTGTAGTTTTTTTTTTTTTGTTCAATATAATGAGATTGTTAATTTAATTGATTTATGATTAGTGCTGCATTCTTTGCGGCACGCTATTATCATAATGAGTACGCTTTATTTTAGACTAATTTTCTAATAGGATCCCGTTATAGACTATTCTATTATTTCTAATAGCAAATTAGCGCCGTCTTTCAAAATCACCAGGTGACGTTCGAAGTTTATATAAAACACCTTGAATTATTAATAATAAACAATAAGCTTACAGGAAAATAGCTTCGTAATGTATCATTATTAACTAATAAACCTATAACAATGCGAGTTATTAAATCATGATTTGCAACACCTAACTTTATTTATATTACTTTCTAAATAGAGAAAGGTATGTATATAGGGAAATACTTTATTTATAAAAATAAAATTTTTTATACATTATTATTATTATTATTATTATTATTAATATTATATTATAATATAATTCTTTTATAAAAATATATTTTAAAAAATTTATATACACTGAGAAAAATGTTAAGTCAGAGTAACCAAAATTTGTTGGCAACCAAACTATTTGTTTGAGTCAACCAAAAAATTTAGTTGAGTGTTTTTGCTGGTATAACAAAAATGTTTGGTTATCTCAACCAAATTTTTTTTTTAGGTCAACAAAAATATTTGGTTGATCAAGCAAACAGTTTTTTTTTGTAAAATTAAAAATTTTATTCTACGATATTTCTATTAATTTTATCTTTTTTATTTATTTTATTATTTATTATCAATTTAACCTTTAATTTATATTAATTCAATGGAAATATTTGTGGATTTTGAAAAATGTCATTTCCGCCTGGGATCGAACCTCTGTTTTTAAACTGCGAGTCGGGAGCTTTGACCACTGGACTACCTATTTAAACTAATTGTTCTCTTAAGGTACAAGCTGAGAGTGAATTAAATTATTTGGTTGTCGTAACCAAATTTCGGTTTCGACAACAAACGATCATTTGGTTTTTTAGACCAAACTATTTTGTTGTATTAACCAAATTATTTTGTTGTCGTAACAAAATTTTGGTTGGAATTTAAAAGAGAAACTTATCGCTGTTCCAGGTGAAGATTTTTTTTCGTGTAAATAACATTTTTTATATATATCATTATTAGCTACAATTGCAAAAAAGTTAGCTGTGACGTATAAAAAAATCAAGAATTTAAACCCTATAGCAAAGTTATTATTATTATTATCATTATTGTTATTATTATATTTGAACTTAAAAATTTTGTTAAGTTACGTCCCTGATTTTTCACCCACACCCCTGAGGTTTTTTTTTTTTTATTTAGTTTTATTCCATCGGAATAAATTCTCGGTTCTGTTGATCTCTAATTCAGGCCGATTATCAAGTAACGATTAAAAAGATTTAATTGTCTATATGGCTCTATACTGTCTCTGATTTCACCTCTATAACGGTCATTACCTCTTCTCTCGCTGAAGAGGGTTCTTCTCTCGACTGTTATCTTGTCAGATGAGAGGCAAAGAAAACCTATCATCCCGACAGCTTTTATCCTATTTCTAAATGAAATGTGTATGTGCTCCTGCAGCTATTATTCCCTTCCAAGAGATGCATCAGTGCAATACATATTTATCTTTATATATATTTACGTTTGATTATTGTGAATTTAGTGCGAACACATTAATTTATCTTCTCAAATTATTAATTTTATAGAAATTTTTTTTTTCTATTTGAAATTGAAAATTTAATTTTAGCACAAAAAAAAATATTTTTAGAAATAAACTAGGCGACTATTTTTTATTGGTTTTGTAGATGTTTGAGTTAATGTTTAGACAATTTCTGAAATTTAAAACTATTATTAATATTTTATTATTTATTTCTTTAAATGTCATTTACGATTTTTATTAACCATAATTTTTTATTATTTTCAATTTTTAAAACAAAATTTATCTAATTTTTTAAATTTTCCAGCTAAAATTTGACCTACATTTAAGGTTGTGTTCGTTTTTTGGTCATTTTCCTTCAAAGTTTGACCTAAATTTTGAGGTTATGTTTGTTCCTTTGTCTTTTTGCGCCAAATTTTGAGGTTATGTTTGTTTCTTGATCGTTTCCCGACAAAATAACTTAACCTTAAAATTTAGTTCAATTTCGGCGGAAAATCCACCACTCCTTCAACGTAAGGAAGGAGGAGGGGCCTTGCGACTATATTCACAGTCTTGAAACGAACATACCCTTAAAATTCAGGTCATTTTTGGCAGGAAATCTACCTCCACTTGCTGCTATATTGAAAGTCTTGAAACAAACATAACCTCAGAATTTAGGTCACTTTTGGCGGGAAATACGGAGAGAGGGGAGGGGGGAAGACTTTCGACCCTATTCAGTTTTGAAACGATCATAACCTCAAAATTTATGTCATTTTTGGCGGGAGACGGGAGACTTGCGGTTATATTGAAAGTCTTGAAATGAACATAACCTCAAAATTTATGTTATTTTTAGTGGAAAATACGGAGAGAGGGTATGGGAGGAGGAGGACTTGCGGCCCTATTCAGAGTCTTGAAACGAACATAACCTTAAAATTTAGGTCATTTTTTGCCAGGGATGGGGAGGAGAGGGGGGAGAAAGGACTTGCAGCTATATTCATATGGGTCATTCCATGGGTTGGGTAAACTTGACATGGAATGACCCATCCTTGTCAAAATTTCTGAAACAGCGGCGGCGGCGAAATCTTTTTATAATATAGAAAGATAAGTAAATATAATAATTAATATAGGTAATATAGGTAATAATATAATAATTATTTTAATAAATAAAATTAAAAAATAGTTAAAAAGAAAAATATACAAAAAAATATTTAAAAAATAATTAAAAATAAAATTCAACAAAGAATTAAAAGGAAGAAGAAAATAGATTTAAATCTATAAAATAAATATAAATAATAAATATGTAAATGAAAAAACAAAATACAAAAAAATATATTATAAATAAATTGAATATACGAAAGAAGATTAATAGTTAAAAAGAGAGAGAAAAAAAAAGTGAAAGAGAGTTCCTTCTGTGCGTCATCTTGTCGCCAATCTGACGTCTTGGACGCCTCCCGCTGATCCAGAGGATGCGGCAACTCTAGTGCATCCTGAAGAATTAAGCGTTGGTAGCGCACTAATTAAAATTAACGATAATGAGCTCCCTTTCGCGAGTACGCTACTGCCAATTAACGCTCATTTTTCTTTTTTTTAATCCAACTGTCTGTCAAATAGAAATAATTTTTTTAAAAAAGATTTTTCTTATTTTTTGAGTCCCAAAATGTAACTAAAATGAAAATTTGAGAAAAAATTTATTTATATACTATCATTTTTTTTTATTTATTTTCATAGAAAATAATAATTATTTTATTTATTTTATTTTTTTCTATTTCTATTTATATATTTTCACACCAGTGCAGATTAAAAAAAGTTTTTTTTTTCATGAATTATTATTATTCTTTAACCGGGTATAAAAGCAAAAAAAAATAGAAAAAAATGTTAACTAATCTCATTATATACCTACTGTGATTTAATTAAAATTATTTTTCATTATATAATGAGATAATGATATAAAAAAAATAAAAAAGGAAAAAGAAATAAATATAAAAAGGGGTAAAATAAAAGTTGAAAAAGAAAAAAAATTGCATTAATTGCGCGACTGAGAACTCATGCGGAACCTTGCTCTTCATCAGTATATGTATATATAAGGGCCTAAATTTAATCAGACCCCAAACAATTCCTTTTATATCGTCGTAAATCTTGCCTTCTTTTTTTTATTACTATTCATCCGTTGTAAGTGTAATTCGTGGCAGCGGGGCGCTCGTTAGAGAAACCGTGTTTTAGTCACCATTACATTTTTTCCATTTTATTTAAAAAAAATTCCCCTATCGCATCGTTTTAATTTCACATCAAAAATTTTTATAAACGATGCGGAGTTAGTTAATAAAATTCATTTAATATTAGCAAAAAAATAGATATATATTAATATATACAAAAATTTTAATTTCAATTTATTAATTAATAATAAATTATCTTAAAATTATTTGATAAAAATATTATTTAGAATAGAATTAATCAATAATAAATTATCTAAAAATATTTCATATATCCTGCATTGTCATGAAGTATTGAAATTATCGGAAGTTTCGTGAAGTATCCGGAATTATAAAGAATTATTTTTAAATATTCTGAATTATCTTGAAGTATTTTGAATTATCTGAAGTATTATAAAACACCCTAAAGTACATTAAAGTACTATAAATTATCTAAAGAAGCGAGAAGTATTTGGAAATACCTTAAAGTATTTTACATTAATTTGAAATAAACTGAATTATCTTGAAGTATTTGAGATACTTTTAATTATCTAAAATATCCTGAAATACACTAAAATAGCGCGAAATACTGTGAATTATCTGGAGTACCTTGAAATACCTTTAAGTACCTTGAACTATTGAGAATTATCTTGAAATATTTTGAAATGTCCTGAATTATCTCAAAGTATCCTGAATTATCTTAAGTATCATAAAATATTCTGAATTATCTGAAGTATTATAAAATATTTTGAAGGACTTTGAAATACCTTCAAGTACCTTGAAGTACTAAGAATTATATTAAAATGTTTGAAATATCCTGAATTATCTTAAAGTATCCTGAATTATCTAGAAGTATTTTGATTTAGCTGAAGTACCATAAATTATCTGAAGTATCATAAAATATTCTGAAGTACCTTGAAGTACCTTGAAGTATTGAGAATTATCTTGAAATATTTTGAAATGTCCTGAATTATCTCAAAGTATCCTGAATTATCTTAAGTATCATAAAATATTCTAAATTATCTAAAGTATTAAAAAAAAAATTGTCAAGGACTTTGAAATACCTTGAATTACCTTGAAGTACTAAGAATTATATTAAAATGTTTGAAATATCCTGAATTATCTTAAAGTATCCTGAATTATCTAGAAGTATTTTGATTTAGCTGAAGTACCATGAATTATCTGAAGTATCATAAAATATTCTGAAGTACCTATTGAAGTACCATGAAGTATTGAGAATTATCTTGAAATATTTTGAAAAATCCTGAATTATCTGAAGTATCATGAAATATTTTGAACGACTTTGAAATACCTTCAAGTACCTTGAAGTACTATAAATTTTCTTGAAATATCCTAAAGTATATTAAAGTACTTTAAAATTTCTAAAGTATCATGAAGTATGTGGAACATCTTTAAAGTACTCCATATAATGTTTGTACATTCTGAATTATCTTGAAGTATTTTAATTTATCTATAGTATTCTGAATTATCTGAAGTATCATGAAATATCCTGAAGTACCTTGAAATACTGAGAATTGTCTTGAAATATCCTAAATGATCTGAAAGTATTTTAATTTATCTGAAGCATCGTGAAATACATTCAATACTTTGAAGTACTGAGAATTATCTTAAAGTATCCAGAATTATCTGAAGTATCATGAAATATCCTGAAGTACCTTGAAGTACTGAGAATTATCTTGAAATATCCTAAATGATCTGAAAGTATTTTAATTTATCTGAAGCATCGTGAAATACATTCAATACTTTGAAGTACTGAGAATTATCTTAAAGTATCCAGAATTATCTGAAGTATCTTAAAATACCTTAATTATTTTGTATTATTTTGAAGTATTGCTTTTTTAATATATAATGTTTGATAATTTTTCTGTCTGACCAAAATTTATTTACTCTATACTTATAGTCATATTTTCCAAACTCTAAAATTTGTATATTCAATAAATTAACTATATTATTTATTTTACAAATAAATACATTTTTTATACGATAATTTATTATAAAAATAAATTTATAAATCTGACTAAAAATAATTATTATTTTTTTCAATTTGTATTGATTTAATATAAATATAAAAAGAATTTTGTTGTTACGATAAAGAAGATTAATCTACATACGTTGTTATTTTGAACTTCTATTTTGTCCTCTTTGTATATACAAGTTCCATAACTGATCAGTTGTTTTTATTGCTCGACTCGATGCAAATCAGATATATAATCATTTGAAAGAGGCAATCAGTTGTTTCATGTATTGATTAGAACACAAACCATCATTCCCGATTCAATTTCAGAAGCTCTCCTTCATTTATGATCATTCACAATTTTCTCTCTATATACATTCAATTATATGTCAGTTCCATTTTTTTCTCAGTCATTTCCTGTGTACTATTTTTTTAAACAAGGGAATTATTTTCTTCCTGCCATTTTCTAACAAGTTTTTTTTTTAAATTCTTTTGTTTTTTTTTTAAACTACAATTTTCATTGTGACATATTTTTTGCAACAATTTCTTTTTTACTATCAAGGTCATTTTTAAGTGAGTTTTTTATTCAAAATTTTTATGAAAAATAAGAAAATACGTATTTTTTATTTTTCGATTTGATAAAAATTATGAAAGTTATGATTATTTTAAATTCAGCTTTGTCAGAAACCGAATACTTTTAAAATGCGTTTTTCTCTGTTATACTAACAGATAAAAAATAATATTTTATACAAAATTTGTTTGATTTTGCTTCCTCTGGAGGAAGCTATGTAGTCCTTCAAATTATGAAATTATTAGAAATGCACCAAACAAATTTTTTTCTATTTATAAATGTCATATATAAGTCCCTGATCAATTGTCCGGATGTATGTATGTGTGTGTGTATGTGTGCGTGTGTGTGTGTATGTGTGTGTGTGTGGATCCATTTTTTTGTGAACACGATAACTTTAATACGTTTTAACGGATTTGGCTAAAATTTGGTACGTATATTTGTCACATCAATATCTCAAAATGGACACAATGATTTTAGAAAATACCCACAAAAAAAATTTTTTTGGCATTTTTTCAAAAAAATCGATTTTAATCGAAAAAATTTATTGAAAGCAAAATTAAAGGCAATACATAGTAAAATCGTATTCCTCATATCAAGACGAATCGATTGGTATATATAAAGTTTATATTTCATTGAAATTTAAAGAATAAATTAAAAAATTCAAAATTCAAAAATTCATATTTTAGTTAAAAAAGTTTTTGTGAACACGATATCGTTAATACGTTTTAACGGATTTGGCTAAAATTCGGTATGTACATTTGTCACATTAATATCTCAAAATGAACACAACAATTTTAGAAAGTACCCCCTAAAAAAAAATTTTTTTTTACTTTTTTTCAAAAAATCGATTTTAATAAAAAAATTGTTTCAAAGCTAAAATAAAGGCAATACATATAATAATTTTATTCCTTACGTCAAAAGAAACTGATTGGTATATATATAAAGTTTAGATTTCATTTAAATTTAAAGAATAAATCTTTAAGGAAGAATTCCATTATTCTTCTGATCTTTTAAAAAATTTCACCTCGTAGAGGATGTAGAAAAAGTTTTTCATTTATATTATATTAATTAAACTTAATAATTGTTTACAGTAATTAACTTAATTAATATTATAATTAGTTTTGTTATAGGGACCGTCCATATACCACGTGGACAATTTTTTACAGATTTTTGACCCCCCCTCCCCCCTTGTGGACACCAAAATGCATTGGATCGTGGACAATTTTATACATTTTTAAACCCCCCCTCCTCCGCGAAAGTGTCCACGTGGTATATGGACGGCCCCATATTATTTTACTTGATTTGATGTCTTCTTTTTCTTTAATTGTTTTTATCCTCTCTCAGCAATAAAACGGTTGAAAGAGTGGAAAAGGTGGAAAAAGATATATTTTTTGAAATCGTTTATCATATTTTAAAAATAATATGTATATAAATTATTAATTTATTGCTTCCTCCAAGAGGAAGCAAATCTTTTGCTTTGCGCAATGAGGAAGCAAAATGTTCATGAAATGAACATAAACTTCTTTTATAAAAAGGGACCCCCATCTTGTTTCTTTAATATTTTAAATATTTAGTAAAAAATAATGTAACTACAACAAAAGCATCTAAAAAATTGAAATTAAATCCAAAAGAAAATGCGTTTCAAAAATATTCGGCTTTTGACGGCGTTAAATTTAAAAAAATCATAACTTGCATAATTTTTATCAAATAAAAAAAAATGTATTTTCTTATTTTTCATAAAAAAATTTAGAAAAAAATGTTCCAGTCAAAAAAATTTTTTTTTAAATGAAAATCTCACTTAGAATCTTTTGTTCTCATTTTTTGAGATACTTTTTTTTGTGTTATTAAAAAAATTACAATTTTTCGAGTTTAAAATTTTTTTATGCAGAAAAATATGTCTTATTTTGTATCTGAATATGACATATGATTATATTTCTGTGACTTGGAAATTTAATCACTTGCTTTCCTAAGTGTTTTGCTTCCGGCTTCTTGTCTTATTAATCACACACATATATGAAGCGAGAGGCGAAGATAGACGTAAAGTTTTGCGGTGGTGGATGCAAATCCAGTGGCATGCAAGTTGTAACACTTGGCACACATTACACTGTTTACTGCAAAGCAAGTCGAGTGTGACAAATCGCGACACGGAATGATAATAGTTTCAGGAATTCCTCATTCGTACTTCTGAATCACTTCACTTTTTGAGTTTTACGATTCGTTTTTTCTTTTTTTTTTATATAGATTAGAAAACAACTTCCGCCAAAAAATTTCAATTTCTTCCAAAATTTCTTGTAAATAAAAAAAAAATTTTTAGGTAATTACTAAATAAATTAAAAAAAAGAAAATTACGTAGAAAATAACAAAAAGAAGAGAAGAAAGAAAAAAAGAAACAACAAATTTATTTAGAATGTAAAAAACCAATTACAGAGAAATAATTATAATTAAAATAATAGTAAAAACATCGAATGTAAGAGTAACAAAATTTGTTTTGTTCAAACTAAATGTTTTTTTCGAAAAATTTTATGTACTTTTTGATACCGACTCAAAATAAATACTATACACTGAGAAAAAAAATTTAGTGTTTGCAACAAAATTGTTTGGTTAGTCAATTTTGGTTCTTGTAACCAAATTTTGGTTGGCTGAAACAAACTCGTAGAGTTATCTCAACCAAACATTTGGTTGAACATTTTTAAATTTCAACTAAAATTTGGTTACGACAACAAAATAATTTGGTTAAAACAACAAAATAGTTTGGTCTAAAAAACCAAATGATCGTTTGTTGTCCTAACCAAATAATTTGATTCGTTCTCAGCTTATAGCTTAAGAGAACTGTTAGTTTAAATCTCTCACAAGGATGGGGTAGTCCAGTGGTCAGAACTCCCAGTTCTTTAAAACTCTTCAGTTTTAAAACAGGTTCGATCCCAGGCGGAGATGAGATTTTTCAAAGTCTACAAATATTTCAATTGGATAAATATAAATTCAATGTCAAATTAATAATAAATAAATAATGAAATAAATAAAAGAGATAAAAAGAAAAGAAATAAGGTAGAATAAAATTTTTAATTTTACAAAAAAAAATGTTTGTTTGATCAACCAAACATTTTTGTTGACCTAACAAAAAAAAATTGGTTTTGCTAACCAAACATTTTTGTTATGCCAACAAAAAACACTCAACCAAATTGTTTGGTTGCTTAAATACCAACAAAATTTTGGTTGCTCTGACTAAACATTTTTCTCAGTGTAGGTATTATAAAAAAAAATTATGTAAAAAAAATAATTGTAGTTAAATTATTATACAAATGGTATTCATAAATTAATGAAGAGAGGGGAATTTTTCTAAATAACAATAGAAACAACTATTCAAACGCCAGGCAAAAAAAAAATTCAGTGTTCATAAATCTCCAAACATTGTGAATATGCACGCACAAGTTTTATCTTACGGTAAAAATCTCGAGAACCCTTCGTTCCATTAAATATGTTATAAATCCTCAGATGAAACATTGAGGTATTCTTTGAATGTTGCTAATGTCGCTGAAGTTTAAAAAAACAGGGGGGGAAGTTTTTTTGTTGGGAATGGGGGTGGGGCGAATGTTGGGCGCCAGTCAAAAATTCAGCGTGAGAAATGTCACGCGCATTCTAATCAAACATATCTTTTGCATTATATATTAACCAAAGAACAAAAGATTTTTTTAAATCAAAAATTAAATATTATTATACCCAAGTAGCACGATATATCAACCAGATGTCACGGTGATATCACCGGGGAATGTCACCGTGACATCAGGAAAATGTCAAAATGTCCGCCTTACGGTGATATCACACGGTGACATCGAGGTGATATCACAGTCATATCACGGTGATATCATGGTGATATCATGTTGATATTTTACAGGGATTTAAAATTTTTAAAAAATTATTATTTTTTTTTTATTATTTTTATTATTTTTTTTATTTCCCGTGTGGAAAAAGCCACGATCTTGCCCTCAAGAGTTCGGGGCCCCCGGCGGGGGCCCATGAGGGCTGATCCATATGGCGAATCCATGAGGGGCACCGTAGGGGCCCCGCATGGATCGCCCTCATGATCGATTAGCAAAATTTTCTAAGTCCAAAAATCAAATATTTTTTTATCACCAAAAAATTAATGTTTATAATGATTCAGAACAACGAAAAACGCGTTTTTAATAAAAATATATTTACACTTTTTTGAAAATAACACTCACACTTATGGCAAAATAGATGAGGGCCACCGTAGGGGCCCGCATGGATCGCCCTCATGATCGATTAGCAAAATTTTCTAAGTCCAAAAATCAAATATTTTTTTATCAACAAAAAATGAATGTTTCCAATGATTCAAAACAACGAAAAACGCGTTTTTAATAAAAATATATTTACACTTTTTTGAAAATTCACCTGAGATGATTCATGATAATAATCATAAAGCATATAATTAATTATATTTTATAAATTGCATTTGATTGGAAAATATAATTTAATATCTTAACTTTAACTAAATGATGTTAAGCACTTTTCTTTGTTAGGTATTTTTTAAGTTTAAATAGCATCAAGAAGTTAGCATTCGTTTTGAAGTAGCGTGCGTAGCGTAGTTGGTAAAGCGTTAGACTCATAGTCCGTAGGTCGTAGGTTCGATTCCCCCCATGCGTTAGATTTATTTATTTCTCAGGTTTGCGTTTAATCATTAATTCTATGTATGAATTAATTGAAAAATGAAAATATCCGTTAATAGTATGCATAAATTAAATATTTTTTAATTTTTTAATTAATTAATTTATTATTACTTTTAATTATATCCGACAGTTAATTAATTAGAACGTTAATTAATAAATTGAATTTGAGTAAGAATTTAATTTAAAATTGAATAATTATTAAATAAATATGTTATTTATTCATAACTTAAGCTTATTTATTATTAATTAACTTTTATTATTAATATTATTGATTAAAAAACATTATGGCAAACTTGAGGGCAAGATGAGGGCAAACGTGAGGGCCCATAAGGGCGCCCGTAGGGGCACCCTCATGGATCGCCCATGCGGGCGCCCTCATCGATGAGCATGTCGTTTCCATGAGGGGCCCCTATGGATCATCCATATGCGGCCCTCATGGCATGAGGGCGATCCATAAGGGCCCCCGCTGGGGGCCCACATCACTTTTCCACACGGGTTGTTATTATTTTTTAAATTATTAAAAATTTTAAGTCCCTCTAAAATATCAACATGATATCATGGTGATATCACCGTGATATGACTGTGATATCACCTTAATGTCTCCATGATATCACCTCGATGTCACCGTGTGATATCACCGTAAGGCGGACATTTCTCGGAGAATTAAATTTATCTACACGGTGAAAATGGGCTCAATGTTCAATTTTGAAATTCAATGTAAAGATCTACAAATAGGTGTTTACTGAATAATAATAATGATAATAATAATAAAGAATAATAATAATAATATTTTTAAAAAATCATAATAAAAATAATATTTTGTTAAAACCGTTTTTTAATTAATTTTATGTATTCTGTAATTATATAGAAAAAACCTTGACAAGGAACTGTAAACAATTCGAAAATTTTAGGTTATGTTTAGTGATAATTTTACCTTGATTAAAGTTTATTTTTTAATTATCTAAAATAAAATAAAATCTAAAAAAAATAAGTTTTTATTGATTTATTTTGGATCTAATGAAAACTTAAACATCAGTGGTTTGTATAAAAAATTAATCACCGTTTTGTAGTATCACTCAAAAAAAGATAAACATAGCATAAAATTTCTTTGCAGCTTTCAACGTGGAGAGCATGGAGTAGTATAAGGAGACCGAACGACGCACATTGAAAGTGGACCAAATAAATAAAATTCTATAACTCAACGCAAAATTTAAAATTTTTGACACTAATTATGCAAAAGTTATTTAAACTTAGAGAATAGTTAAATAAAATTTAATATAGTTCAAGGTAATAAATATATAACAATAATGACAGACATTTTTTTGGAATTTCATTTATTTAAATATTAATTCCAGTTACAATTTATTTATAAAATTTATGAACTTAAGAACATGGAATAGACATTGCATTAATAAAATAAACTTCACGAATAAACTGTACTAAACAGCAGTGCAGGGCTTGGAACGTAGAAGAGCATCCTTTCTTATAGAACTGTGTGACTAATTTTGATTGGCCCAGTCTAAACATTTGCTCAATCGCCATCAGTGTAACCAATCAAATTCACTTGAATAGTTTAAACTTAGTGACCACACTTTTAATACTTCAGATACAATTTACGTAGAAAAAATTACATTTAGGTAAAAACACTAAAAAAACCAGTAAAGAAAAAAAAGATACTAAATTTCCTACTAAAATATTTCTCCTACTAAAAATGTTACTGAAGGACCAAAATCTTACTAAATTTAGTGGGAAAACTACTAACTTGGCAACACTGATGAAAATATGTAATGGAACACAAGCGCTCTTGTGGGAAGTATGTAAACAGTGGAAAAAATTAGAAGTATGTTAATCATAACCCAAAAATACATTGCTCCTTATTTTTAAAACTTTTACAATGGCTGATGGAGCATTTACACACTGCAAAAAATTTTCTTCACTTTGCATTTTCCGAAATACACTTAACTGATTGGTTGTCCAGAATCTGATTCATTGTGGACAACAAAACAGGTAAGTGTATTTCGGAAAATGCAAAGTGAAGAAAATTTTTTGCCGAAGGTGTAAATGCTCCATGACTGTCCAGCTGAGTTTAAAACAATCAGTGGCGCTAGTGTTCCATTACGTATTTTTATGACACTAAGCGGTTACTAAAATTTGGTCCACTTTTAACGCAGATTTAAGATGGTCGTTCGGTCTCCTTATACTACTCCATGGTGGAGAGTAACATTTTATGTAACACAAAAATAACCGTACAAGGTTTTTTTATTATAAAATTAATTAATTAATTAACAAAATAAATTAATAAAAAAAATTAATTAATTAAATAAAACAGTAAAATAATTCATAAAATATTAATTACGAGAGAATTAAAAATAAAAAAATTTCGCAATATAGTTTCTTTGTGTAAATATTGATCTATTGCGAACATTTTTTTATGTATTATTTGTATTTACGGGTTATGCGTGTTTTGCGGCATCTGACATTTGTGAAAATTTGTGTTCGTGATATATCACAAGTCGAGCGTGAACTTTAGGTCTGTATACACACATATATAAATGAATGCACATATAGTAGAGACGCGAATGTCTTGACTGTGTTGCATTCAGTATAGAGTTCGCGGCGCGTTAGGACAAAAATATTGAGCAATAAATGTCTCGTGTAGAAAAGGCGAGAAACGCAGTGTTACAAATAGCAATAAAACAAATCTTTATTCCGGCATTTCGAATCTGATGAAAGGTTCATCGAAAATTTTGCAAATTCACTGACAAAAAGTAAAAAAAAAAAATAACTAAAAAGCTAAGAGATTTGTATCAAGAAGCAAAAAGACCTACACTAGGGATTACGTACCGGGACGCATCAATCACCTAAAGCTTAAATAGTTGTAAGGAACAGGGTTCCTAAGTTTAATCGTCGCAGTGTCGGGAATAAGTAGAGATATTTCTGAAAATGGGAGAAATCATTTTCATGACGAGATTGATTGTCGCGCATGTTTTAAATTTAGTGATCAAGGACCCTTTGCGTGCGAAGCATGCGAAAAGGGAATTGCCAGAAAACTAATTAATTTTATATTCGCTTAGCGGATCTGACGAATTTGCCGGACACAACGCCCGATTGGGGTAATTTCTAAAAAACGAAATCCAAGATTTTATTGTAAGTCCGTGTGTTTGATATTATATTCATTTGATTAAATTCATTATAGCGGTTGGTGAATACGCACACATCACCTTGTGTTTCGTCGACGAAGCTTATCGTTTTCCTTTTGTGGAGCGAAATACTCACCTTTTATGTAATAACGCATTGTATCGTTTCCCTGGCATTTTTGGGTGGCGATTAGGAGAAATACATGACATATAATATTTGGCGTTGCTTTGGATTCATATTCGACACTGAATCTTGGAATTGGCCGTCCAAGAAATTTCCGGAAGTTTGATATCTACCCAATCAGCACAGAAGTTTGCAGCAAGCTTGCCGTGCAAGGTTTGCAAGCTTGTTTGGCAAACTTGGTGCAAGTTTGTTGCAAGTAACAAAATGTCCTCTTGTGGCAAGCTTACATGGCAAACTTATTGCAAGCTTGGTGCAAGCTTGCGGAATATTAACAAAAAATTTTTTGGTGGGAGAAAATTTACTTTTGTATATACATTGAGCACCAGTTCCTGGGAAGTCAAAAAAGTTTTCTGCGCAGCCGTAAGTGCTTGTGATTGCAAGTGCGCATAGTGCTCATTTTCGTAACTTGCACCAAGCTTGCCATAAGTTTGACATGTAAGCTTGCCACAAGAGGACATTTTGCTACTTGCAGACAACTTGTACCAAGTTTGCCAAGCAAGCTTGCGAACCTTGCACGGCAAGCTTGCTGCAAGTTTGCTGCAAACTTCTGTGCTGATTGGGTATTCGCCACGTGCAACGGAAACTACCTGCGACACACTACTTTGAGACTTCTACTCATCTTGGTAGATATATATTAATTTTTATTGACTATTGGTGAGTTCGCCTCTCAGATTTTATATTATTTTATTCTCGTCAGAATCCTTGACCACATATTTTTATTTAAATCAATTTTTATAATTTTTATCGGAATAATAATTGTTATTGCGAGTATGAGTAATTCATGTGTGAGTGACTTTTTTTTATTGAATTCGAATTCATAGTGTAAATTTTGTAAATTATTTCTAGACGAATTTTATTAATAGAAATTGTAAAATAAATAAATACTCATACCGAAATTTATATTTTCTTTATAATCTTGCAAAATATTTTCTTTAATATTTGTTACATAGTAAAAAAAATTTCATTATACTCGACGAATATCACTTTTATACAGTAAAGGTACAAATAGACCTACACTAGGGATTACGTACCATAACGCATCCGTCACCCGGAGCTTAAACACTCACAAAAAAATATCTTGTGCTATGAAAGATGAGTAAAGAGAATTTTTTTTATATATTAAAAAAAATTTTTCACTTAATTTACATTTTCTTAATCGACAAATAATAATTACATTTTATTATAATTGATCAATAACATTGAAATATATTCTTATACAAAAATTCAGCGTGAATATTTTTTTTTTTGCAATTAATATATTTCTCTCTTCCTGAAAGAAATAAAAATTCATTTATATTGAATTTTTTTAAACGTGCACTAAAGAAACGAGAAAGAAATTGTATAAAAAATGGAAATTAAACTTTCACGAAAATTTTATCATTTTTTTGCAATCTAATATATATGTAAATATACATTGCCGCTGCCGGAGTGTTTGTTTTCTTTTTTTTCTCCCTTGGGAAAAACTTTATTAACTTTTATCGAATGCAATAATATGATTTTCTCATCTTATTACATATATACACGATAATTGAAACAACTAATTTAGAATACTTTGTATTTGTTAATAGGTTGTAAATTTGTGTGTTGTACATATGTGTGTATTCTTTCTTTTTTAAGGCGATAATAAACACATTATGGTGGAGAGAAAGAGAAAAAGAGTCGCACAATATTATCAACATCATTATCTTCATGAATATTCATGGTTTGTGAAACAAAAAAAAAATTCTTCCTACTGCGAAGAAATTACGACAATCAATTTTAAGTATTTCAATTATTTTTTGATATTATTTTCCTGTTTTGCAAATTTGCTGCAATAATATTTTTTTAAATTTTGATATAAATCAAAAATTAATATAAAAATTGAATAATAATTATAATAATAATAGTAATTCTTATCGTAATTAATTACCTTTCTTAATTTTTCTTCTTCTTTTGTTATTTAAGAGAGATTGTTATCCAAGAAAAAACATACCTGAAACAAAGAAAAGTACTGAGAATTATTTTAAAATATTTTGAAATATCCTGAATTATCTAGAAGTATTTTGATTTATCTAAAGTATATGAATTATTTGAAGTATCATACAATACTCTGAAGTACCTTTAAGTACCTTAAAGTTAGAATTATCTTAAAATATTTTAAATAACCTGAAATTTCTTAAAGTATCCTGAATTATCTAGAAGTATGTATTATGAGTTTTCTGAAGATTTTTTTCATAAAATGTAACGCGCTCCGAGGAAAGGTACCTAAGAAGCAAATCATTTTAAGGTTATGTTTGTCGTAATTTTACCTTAATTGAAAGTTTATTTTTTTATTATGTAAAGTAAAATCAGTTTTTATTGAATATTTTCAATATTATGAAGATTTAAACACCAATAATTTATATTGAGAGTTGATTCCCTTTTTGTATTTTTACTTTAAAAATCACAAACATAACCTACAATTTTTTGCTTCTTAGGTACCTTTCCTTGGAGCGCGTCACAAATATTCTAAAGTACCTTGACATACCTCTAAGTACCTTAAAGTCAGAATTATCTTAAAATATTTTGATATAACCTGAATTATCTTAAAGTATCCTAAATTATCTAAAGTATTATGAAATACCCTGAAGTATCTTGAAGTACTGCGAATTATCTTGAAATATCCTAAATAATCAAATAGTATTTTAATTTATCTGAAATATTCTGAATTATCTGAAGTATCATGAAATAGTCGAACAGTGAAAGCGTAAGTGGAATGGTGAAAGTGGAAGTGAAATTTTATAATCGACTTCCCTGTATATAAATGATAGATAGAATATAAAAAAATGTATAAAGAATAAAATTAAAATATAGAAGAGAATTTAAATAAAAAATATTAAAAATATTTTTAAAAAATTAGAATTTATAATAAAAATATAGAAAACAGAATTCAAATATAAAATATCAAAAAAATAGTAAAAATAGAATTCAAATAAAGAATATTCGAATAAAAAAAATAGAATAAATAATAGAAAATTGTAAATTACATTTTTCGAAGCGAATAGACTTCGTGGAAAATACATATTTACAATATAGAGTTGTATGTTAAGCACAATATTTATTAGCAAGATTCAACCTGCCTCTTGGGTTCATTTTCTGAATTATAGTGATGATGATAAGTGGTCGACAGTGTCAAGTTCAAAAGTGCGCAATGGATTTGTGCATTGGAGGGCGTATATATATGTATATATACGCGAAGCTTAAGTCGCGGACTTATCGCCAAGTTTAGCGCCGCCTTATAGACGACCAGCTGGGTTGACCCCGGCTCGTTAATTTTACGATAATAATTTCTCGCGGTGCACGTGAATCTCACTCCCTCTCTCTCTTTCTAGATTTTCCTCTTTTGACTCCTATATAAACGTTGACGCGCAATCCCTTGAAATTTAATTATGCGTTCATGCCAATCAAGCTTATATATCCAATCCTACAAATAATAATTAACTACAAACTTTTCATCACTTTTTCTATTTATCTATAAATCATTATTTTCATTTTGACAAATTTATTTCATTATTATTAAAATTTACTGTAATAATTAACTATTATTATTAATAAATAAACTATTATTATTAATTACTACTATTAATAAACTATTATTATTAATTACTACTATTAATAAACTATTATTATTAATTACTACTATTAATAAACTATTACTAATAAATAAATTAATTAATCTTAATTATTAATAATTTATACAGGCCTTTTTTTATTTTCTATATCGGAATGGTTTTCAACGTATTTTTATCTGCTGAACACGATTGCCTGTTTCAAAATTGGCTAGCACATCAAGATTTTGAGAAAAGTGGTGTGTTACGTCTCAAATAGAGAAATAACTAACGAAATAATATTTTATTTTATTTATGGCCGCACGGTGATTCAGTGAATTCCTGTTTCATTTACAGAGCAGAAGGCTCTGAGCTAAGGGTACAGGGAAGAAAGAGAATAGTGATTTTTAATGAAAAGGTTACAAATTTATTTAGACAATCATTTAGAGTTATAAAATTGATCTTTGAGAGAGAGTATCCTGAAGCAACCATTCTTGAAATAAGGGGAAGTCAGCATTCCACTGCAACAAGGAATACTAGGGTTACTACGAATAAACGACAAGTTTATAAAAGTTAGGAGTGAGAATATAAAACACTTACCTTAAAATTCAGTAGTAGGTGTGTTGAAAGAAAAAGGACCACTGCTATGTCCTTTGTTGTCACAGGAAAAGAGCTGGTACCAGCGTGAGTTTATGACGTCAGGTAGGTTGACGGGCCCTGGTATAACCGCAGGTCCGGAGTTCTATTAGGCGTGATGAAACTCCCAATAATGAGTCTCTTCCAAAAAAAGGAAGAATGGATAATTGCTCAATATAATGAGAAGTAAAGATCCTCGTTTAATAAAGAGGGTTTTGACACTTGATTTTAACTTTCGTATAAGAAAATTATGCACTTGAACTAGAAGACGTCGACTGGTACCAAAAATGAGCTTGATGTTATACGTATGAAGAGCATTTCAGAACTGGTCTCTCCGTAAAAATGTAGTCCATTTATACTGAATTTTCGTAAGAGAATAGATAAAATTTTATTGTTGTACTATATATTTTTCACCCTTATTTTGGAAGCCAAAGTTGAGACCTTCTCTCTCAGTTGAACGTAAAAAAGGGGGGTGTGAACCATTCTAATACAAGATAGAAAGAGTACGACTACGTTTGTTCGCAGCTGTAGTAGAGTGTTTATGGTCTTCTAATGTGGTGATACCCCAGGGGTTTGTCACATAGGAAAATTAGAAAGAGAGCATTTATTACATCGTCTAATTTTAGCACATAAGGAAAATTAGAAACAGAGCATTTTGTTTCGTGGGGGTGTGAGCTCTTCTAGTGTCATAAAAGATTTCTCGCTTCTATTTGTATGTTTTTAGAAATACAGTATATAGACGTAGAAGGATACAAAACACAGGGGTCTTTTATATATATATAAAAGAAAGATCTTTAGGTGCGCAACAAAAGGGCGGAAATTTAACATTTAAGAGAAAAGTATTTAGTTGCGTAACAAAAACACGGGTGTTTGTCGCAAGAAAAACGCAACTCGGTATAGATTTAAGAATTCTTATAATATGAATATTAAAGTTACGGTGACGTGACAGGTGCTAAAGACAAAAAAACCGATTTTTTAGGGTTTTTTTAAAATATTTTTCAATCTTTACTTCCACTTTTTTCAAAATCTTAACATTCTAGGATATTTTGGAACCCGGGATCGTGTTCAGTGGACAAAAGTACATTGAAAACCACTCTGATATTAAAAAATAGTCAAAAAATTTTTTTGGGGTCTTTACCCCCACTTTTTTCAAAATGTTCTATTTTTTAGTCTTGCGCATGCGCGTCTTAAAGTGTACGATTCAAATTAAAAACCGCATAGAAGTCTCTATAAGATCAGGTTAAAGCGAAAATTTTTTTGAAAATCTTAATAAAACGTTTTTGGTGTCTTTATCCCCACTTTTTTCAAAATACTGACGAGCTTCACAATTTTGAGATCCGAGATTGTGTTCAGCGGACAAAAATACATTAGAAACCACTCCGATATCAAAAATAAAAAAAGTCGAATTTTGCAGGTCTGTGTTATTGTTTTTAATTATTGTTATAATTATTATTAATTAATTGTTGATTAAGGTTATAATTTAACCCCTTGCCTGTCGAAAATATTTCCACTGTTTGGGCCAAGTGTTGAAAAAAATTTCTACGGATTTTTATGAAAATTGATTTATGCGGGTTTTTGAGTTTGCTGATTACGAATTTGAAGTGAGTTTTCCAAAATTCAAAATGGGGGATCCAATATGGCGGAAGAATTTTTTTTAATTGATCAGAATCGCTTGAAACTTGTTACTCGGGGGTTTTTGGGGTCGCTGATTACGAATTTGAAGTCAGTTTTTCAAAATTCAAAATGGCGGTTCCAATATGATTGACAATTTTTTTCAATCAATCAAATTCTTATGGAATTGGTCCTCGAATATGCTGCTTGCTCAGGGAGAGTATAATAAAGACTATTAATTATTATTAATTAATTATATTAGTATTAATTAACAAAAATTACAGAGAAAATGATAAATCATTCATAGTATATTATGAATTTTTGATTTTATCGTAACGCATATAAATATTTTCATTGAATATATTTATACTATATATAACTATATCTATAACATTGTTGTTCTAAAGAAAATAATCGATATATTATAAATAGAATAGAGAAAATAAATTAATTCTTTAACGCGATAATATGGCAATTGCTTGAGCAATTTTCCATTCAAAGAATGTTTATTATCAGCAAACATTGTATGTATGTATATAAATAATTTGTGACTCTAATATTATATACAATTTGTTATTATCAAATCTATTATACTGTTGTCATGTAATTCCATAATATATGTTTGCTCTTGCAAATTCTAAATTAATTCAAGTGTGATAACTTTTGACACTATATTAACTTAAGAATACAATAAATCGAGATCGTAAATTTATTCTCTGTTATCCACGAACGTTTATGAGTCTCCATATAACCTTTCATGTTATAATAGTTGTCGAAGAAATTGTCCTCGCGAGAAAATTATATATATATCATATATTATTTCTAATAAATAGAATTTTTAAATTTTTACTGCGATAAAAATATTTATTTTCTCTCCGAAATGTATTTTGTAATGTATTACGTTTTTTAAAAAATTAACAATTATAAGAAGAATCTTTGTACTTGTATTTTAAGAATTTTTTTTAGTGTTTATAACAGAATTTACAGGCTGAAGCCTCCCCCAAAAAGAAGTAATTCGAAATAAAAATCGGAATAGAAAATTCTATCTAATAAAATTCCATCTAATGAAATACTACCAAATAAAAATTCTAACATTAATTTTAGACATTATTCATGCGTCTCATTTTTTTAAATAGATAAATTAAGCTATCTTAAACACTTTAAATTGAAGCTAATAAAGAAAAATAACAAGGAAAAATGACATTCAAATGTGCACGTGAATATGTTTTTTTTTGTTTTGGCGAAAACTACATTTATTTTATTTTTCTTATTCGTCTTCTTACACATTTGTGTAAGACATGTTTTTTGTCTCGACGAAAACGCGACCAATGTTAATTTAATAACCCCATAAGCGATTAATCGGCCACTGAATCAGGCGTGATCGCTCAGTAATTCACGGTCAAATGGGGGTCTTGTGTGTTGCCAACGCTTTTATTATTGCCTTGTATAAATTATTATACTCATGGACCACCCGTGTCGCATTCTCACGTTCGTTAAATTGCTCACCAAGTGTCTTGAAAACGCCCACGATCTCAGCAACATTGTAAGACAGTTAACATTATTTTCAAAAACAAACCTGGAAACCATACATATATATGCACCTTTTAAGTACCGCGAATGCAATAATGGACGCACGCTTCAGGAAGTAATATTCATAAAAAAAGAATTCACTCAACACTTTATAATTTCTTAGTTATTCAATATGTATGTACATATATTTAGTTGTAATAATCCCCATTACAAGCAATTAATTTATTTTTTTACTGCTATTTATAATACATATTTATAACAAAGGAAAAATAATTCTAAGAATTTTCTTTTTAATTCTAATTTAGATATTTAATAAAATAACACAGGCCTACAAAATTTAGGATTTTGTCAGTATTTGACACTCTATTAAATCGACAAAAATTATATTTAATCATTAGTACAAATTTTAAAAGAAAGTACTGTATTTTTATTTTTAAAATTTTCTAGGCTTGATCTGATCCGATTTTTTTTCTCTGAGATACAGCCATTTGAATTTTACCTTGAATAAATTAAAATTCCTTTAAAAGCGAAAAATAAATTGCGAAGTACCTATTCAGAGCACCGAAACTTGTTACTCGGGGGTTTTTGGGATCGCTAATTACAAATCCGATGTCAGATTTTTGAATTTCAAAATGGCGGCTCCAATATGGCGGACTCTTTTTTCAGAAAATTCACTAGATTTGCTTGAAACTCGTTACTCATTGTCAGGGGTTTTTGAGGTCGCTGATTACGAATACGATGTCAGATTTTTGAAAATTAAAATGGCGGATCCAATATGGCGGACATTAAAAAAAAATTCTATAGAATTACTTGAATTTTTTTTTAAATTAATTGAATTACTTCAATAGAATTACTCTATGAAGGACGCCTTCTTTAAGACGTTCTATGTCTGGCCAGAAGACGTCTAAAAGACATCCGAAAAGGACGTCTAAAAAACATTCTGTGTAATGAATGTAATGACAAAAATAAGTGTTGGATTAGCCCGCCGGATCAGGGTTCGTTTTTAAACAACGATATTACATTACAATTACAGACACAATTCGAAAAATAACGTTTATTAATAAAAAAGGACGACATAACCTAAAAATTACTTACTTACAACGCGATTACAAAAAAGTACGATGTAATCGATTTTACAATAAGAATATACGACGAGAACAATTTAAATATAAAACGATCAAAAAATACGGATTACATTACTCTACTTTACGTTACGTTCCCTACGTCGGAGGAACGGAAGCGATGATGAACAACTACGCTAGGGGTTACGTACAAAACGGGAACTCGAAAACGCAGTAAAACTGCTTTGTGTCTTCAACGGGTAATACCACGTTGAGACGAGAGAAATACTCTCATACGATACGTTGGGAAATTCCCCATAGTACTTGGGAAAATGCGCCAGTGTGAAGGAAATGTCACTCACCGACTTCGTGAACCACAAGAGTCTCCGATTTTCTGCGGGAGTGCAGCTTATATAGCCGATCGGTGGCCGGGACGCTTGCGAGAGAGCTCGGGGCGGTATAGTTCTCGCAGCGCGATCGGGTACTACGATGTACTTTACAGTCGGTAACATTTTATCGACATGGGGTATATATTTTTATCGACGTGGGGCAAATATTTATAAAAAAGATTTATCCGCGAATTTTCAAACAATCTTTACATCTGAAAGAATGTCTAAAAGACGTCCCAAAGAAGTCTTTAGGATTTAGAGGTTTTTTTTCTTCAGAAAATTTTTTAAGTTAAACACATTAATCATTTATTGTCTTACTTAAATTGACCTGGGATCGAACCCGCGATACGTTGGGTTCAAACTCTACGCCTTAAGCGTCTGAGCCATCGGAGACAGGTAAAATCCTCAAAAAGATATCCTGAGAACGTCTTTGGAATAAGTGTGCCCACTGGGTAGTGAGAATTGAAATCCACGAGTGAAAATTGTTAATATAAAAGTATATTTTAAAAACTAAAATGAATTTTATTAATTAATTTTTCAAATTCCTACGCTCAGAAAAAAATTTCTTTAAAACGTAAACGTAAACGTAATTTATAGCTTCAATTAATTAAAAGCGCCCGTGCAAAAATTTGAGTTAGATTTTAATAGGGACCTCGCTGTGCGTCCCTTTTGCCAGATGGGTTCCGGAAGGGAAACTCTAGGCGGGACCCGGCATTTTTCGTCACGATCGACGCCAGCGAGGAATGTTGGTAGGGATCTAGCAGGGATATCCCTGCGATTTCCCTACCAGAAGTAAAGGGTTCCCGCTAGAACCCTATTAGCTCCCTTTAATCGATTATTATTAAATAAAAATTAATAAATATTTAATAAATCCAAAAAACATATTTATATAAAGATCCAACGTCCTTTCTTCCGTGTGTGTTTTTGAAATTGTAGAGTTAAAAACGCCCGTTATGCTATTTATTATAACCGTGAAGTTTAATTGAACTTCCTAACCTCCAAACAGTACTAACACAAATTTTAACCAGAATCATAAATAAAAAAGTTAGAAATTATAATATTACCTGAAGAAATTGGAATAATCATAGTAAAAATTTGCAATAATGATATTAACATAAAGACAAAATTTGAGGTTAGAAAACCAATCAATATATTTTTTACTTTTAATATTCTAAGTACATATTTCATGTTTGTTGGCTTAATATATTAAGTATTCTTAAATTGAAAATATTATGTTAATATTTACCTTCTGATAAAGAAGATGAGTGATTATTTTCCATTATTAATTAACAAAAGAACAATAAAATTCAGGTTCACACAAAATGACATGTGCACTTGCACCATTCATGTCATCATTCTCGACGATGGAACATCGATATATTGAAAACTTCGATATATCGATTTCGATATTTTCGATTTAAATTTAAATATTATTTTTAAATTCAATAAAAAGTGAAACTATATATAATAATGTAATTTATTAATAATATTATGTTGATTCTATCACTTGGTGTTACTTAATAATAAATTTAATTTATTTAATAATTTTATTATTATAATTTATTATTATTAATATTTATTCTTTTTATTATTATTTCTAAAACGAACATTTTAAAAATATTTGTGTCCCTTATTGAACATAATTAAATTCATATTTTAAATAAAGAAAACATCGAAAAATAATCTAAGTCCGATTCGAGGTATTTCTGGCTAGAATTTAGTAAGGGCTTAATCAGATTTTTCTAGTTTGAATTGCCTTTCTAGAATTCAAACGGGATCTCAGCAGATATTTCTAGTCTGAATTTCTGACAAGAATCTAATCAGGTTCGAGTACGACTTTTTTAGGCTAGATTTTCTACCGCGGTTCTAGTCGAAATCCATTATCACGTTGGGAAACTTAGGGACATTTCTACACGGGGCAGTAAACGTTTCTAATTTTTTGTTAAAAAAAAATAAAATTAAAAATAGTAGTTTAAAAAGTTTGACAAAACTTAAAATTGTTAACTTTTTTTTTTACTTTTAATGAAAAATGTTGAGTATGCAAAACTCGAGAGTCAATAAAATGTCAAAACGACATTTTTATCTCGTGAAGCGAAATACGTTTTTTAAAACCTACTTTTTTTTGCTTGCCCCGTTAAAGTATCTTCCTGGGTACTTATAAATATACCTTTTGGAAAAAATTTATATTGTTTTACAATATGGCTTATTCTTTTAAATATGTGAAGTGTGTATATGGTACTTATATATATATGTATATGGTAAGAGAGTAATTGCTTGATGATCATTTAAGATGCGTCGGTTTTATTTTCGTATGTAGTGCTAATTTTTTTTCACGTTTTCACGGCACTTTTACTTACGAATAAACACATCGTGAACGAGTGAGGTAAGTGGCAATCATCCAATAATTCCAACGGGCTCTTGATTATGATGACTTGAGCGCTTGGAAAGAACTTTATTATGTTCGTTTATATATTTACTGACACACACACACATATATACATACAACTTTGAAAGAGTCGAAAAAAACTGTGCAGGAGGTCCCCGAGCATATTATATTATATGGGCAAATCCACAGAACCGGCCGATTTTTACTTATCAAGATGAAAATTTTCCAAATAGCAAGCACACCTTTTATTTATGGTTTACTTTCTTTAAAATATATTCAAGAACAATTATCTTCTTGCGTGATTCATTTTATTTTAATGCCGTTTGAGTTAAAAGCCAAAAACGAAAATATTATTTTTTTTCTGGAAATTATAATTATAAATGGCATTTCTTTGTTTTTTTTTATATATTATTTGAAATATGTGCAAAACATTTTGAATAATAAAATATGATAAAATACAAATAATTAATTTTTTAATTATCAAAAATAAATTATTTATATTTTATCATATTTTATTATATATTTTATTTATTAGCATTTAATTTTTTATTTCTGTAAATTAAATTGTTTACTTACTAATTTTGATATTAACTATTTTAACCAACAAACTGACATTATTGACATCGATTTTGATATAACTTTGAAAATAAAACAAATGAAAGGATAATTCATTTTTCACGATTAACTAGTTAAATTTCGATAAATTTTTTTTTATTTTTAATTTTTAGACGTTATAAATTGAAAATATAATTTGGCGTTTGCATACAAGAATTATAATAATGTCTTTATATAATCACACATGTTTTCAACTCATCATATTTTATCCTGTAGTTGTGCTACTGAAAAAAGGCTAAGTTGAAAATGGTTCACGCTTAAACATAGAGTGATAATTATTGGAATATTTTCTTTAATTCTGATTGCACTCTATTCTATGATACATACATTTGTTCGTCTGTTCACAAGCAATAAGCTCCAATTTGAAAAATTCAAATCGAATAATCGCCGCAAAAGATATTTACAAAAATGTATAGACATTTCATTATTATAAAATAATGAGTAACGCTACTTTCAACGACTATCATTTCTTTTTATTTAAGAGCACATATTTTTTATTACTTTCAAAACATTCTTCAATAAGTAAACTATAATTCACCACAGTTTGGAATTGTTCGGATCTATGCCGAACAAGTTATACCTATAAGAATTAAAATTTATACCTGGAGTAACACCGTAAATTTCATTTTTTAAGTTACTTAATTCGATTTTATTTTTTATAAAAGACTAGAAGGTTCACATTTATTCAATTTTCTTATTTCAATAGGTTCTCAGAGATATTACAAAATGGTTGAAGTATGAAAATAATTAATATAATACTTCTAAAATAGAAAAATATGTGAGTAACATGAAATCGGCCGGTTCTGTGGATTTGCCCATATACGTGAGCCTTGCATGAAGCAAAAATTTATTTCTTATTACTGCATTTTTCGAAATAAAACATTCAACCAGCGAGAAAATTGAGTTCAAAAAAGAGAATAAGAAAAAAAATGTAAGTTTACTTTGATTAAACAAAAAAAAGTACGGAAATAATTATTGTTTTTTAAAGATAAGACTTCAGTTTTTTTAAATAATTAAATCAAATTTTATAATTTGTTTAAATATTTACTTTCTGAATTAAAATTAGTGTAAATTTCTACTATTTTTTAGTGTTTTTTCACTAAAATTTTAATAAAAAAGAAGAATATTACCCAATCAAAATTTTTACTAATTTAAGGATGCAAAAATATTCCCTACTTAGAACTTATTAGAATTTTTAAGATGTCGAATTAAAAATTATTGAATTTATACATTTAATAGAATTTTATAAAATAAACTTTAATACTCAACAGAATTTTTATATCGTAAAATTTTCATTTAGCCAAACTTTGTAAAGCAAATTCTCTAATTCAATAAATTTTCATTTAACATGGTTTTCATTTAAGAGAATTTATATTTATACACATTTACATACAAAAGAGAACTTTCATTTAACTGAATTGATCTGCAATCGAATTTCTATTTATCCGAATATTCACTTAATAAAAACATTTCGGACAATAATTAATAAAGTTACAGATTTATAGTTTTTTAAATTAAATTTTTTTTAAATAATTGGATTGCAGAAGATTTTAAATTTGAAATAATAATTTTCTGCAAATTTATACTACTGTAATTTTTTTAAAATTTCTGACAATATTTCAATTTTTCACGGAGAGAAATAGATGGTAAGAACTTATGATCTTAAGACGGTAAAAAGTAGATGTTATACGGTACCATCATTATGCTACTCGGTACTATCAAAGATGTTACAAAAAGTATGGTTATGTTACCCACTACAATCTAGATAGTAACAGATACACTGAGAAAAAAAATTTAGTGTTTGCAACAAAATTGTTTGGTTATGCAATTTTGGTTCTTGTAACCAAATTTTGGTTGGCTGAAACAAAGTCGTAGAGTTATCTCAACCAAACATTTGGTTAGGTCAACCAAATTATTTGGTTAAACATTTTTAAATTCCAACCAAAATTTAGTTACGACAACAAAATAATTTGGTTAACTCAACAAAATAGTTTGGTCTAAGAAACCAAATGATCGTTTGTTGTCCTAACCAAAATTTGGTCGCGACAACCAAATAATTTCATTTGCTCTCAGCTCATAGCATAAAAGAACAGTTAGTTTAAATCTCTCACAAGGATGGGTAGTCCAGTGGTCAGAACTCCCGACCTTCAGTTTTAAAACAGAGGTTCGATCCCATGCGGAGATGCGATTTTTCAAAGTCCACAAATATTTCAATTGGATAAATATAAATTTAATGTCAAATTGATAATAAATAAATAATGAAATAAATAAAAAAAGATAAAAAGAAAAGAAATAAGGTAGAATAAAATTTTTTAATTTTACAAAAAAATTGGTTTTTTGATCAACCAAACATTTTTGTTGACCTAACAAAAGAACTTTGGTTGAGCTAACCAAACATTTTTGTTATGCCAACAAAAAACACTCAACCAAATTTTTTGGTTGACTCAAACAAATAGTTTGGTTGCTTAAATACCAACAAAAATTTTTTGTTGGCCCAACCAAATTTTGGTTGACTAAACATTTTTCTCAGTGTAGAATCTAGATAGCTGTCCGTATATGTAAGATCACATATGGTACCTGGTACTATCTAGATAGTACCCCGTACTATCTATTTCTCTCCGTGTTGAGTTTTTATTTAAATTTTTTTTTAAATAATTGAATTTTTAAAGAAATATTAAAATTATTAAAAATAGTTGAATTTTGGAATAGTTACAGTTGAAATTATTAGAAATAATTGAATTTCAAAAGATTTTGTTAAATTTCAGACAACAATTAAATTTTACAGAATTGAAAATAATTTATCAAATAATTGAATTTTTAAAAATTTTACAAAAATCATTGAAAATAATTAGATTTTTGAAGAGTTACAGAAAAATTTTTATAAATAATTAAATTTCAAACAACAATTAAATTTTACAGAATTGAAAATAATTTATCAAATAATTTTAGATAACATTTAGCGAGGGGGAATTTACTCAGGTAGTCAAGTGTACACTCTTCCTGTAATACTTGTGTAATAACGTGTAATACCGTGTAATAATGCGTTATTACGGTGCTGTAATAACGCAAAAAAATCTGTAATATCTCTGTAATAATGTGTAATACTCTGTAATAACGTGTAATAACTTAGTAATAAGGGTAATATGAGGTGTAATACCGGTAGTCAAGTGTACACGTTTTTAACTAGTAAATTCCCCCTCGACATTTAGGTATTTAAAATAATTGAATTTTCGGAGAATATTATAAAAATAATTGAATATATAATGAAATAATTGAATTTCAAGTGATTTTGAATTGTAATTTTTGGTAATTTTCTTAGCCCATTTTTTAAAATTTAAATTGAAAAATAGTTTAAGGTAATTGAATTTGTAAAAAATTTCATTAAAATTATTGCAAATAATTAATTTAGAGAATAATTTTAGTTAGAAATTTGTTAAATAATTTAAAATAAACAAGATCTAAAGAAGATTTGCATTGCATACTAAAAAAAATAGTTTTTACTTACAATAGAACATTTTTTTCTATACTTGTAATTGTAAGGTCGTAAATGTTTATTATAAATAAATTTTTTTCATCAAAAAGACAATTGTAAATATTATTATTCACAATTTTTTATTTGAATAAAATTAATTTGATATTCAATAAATTTTAATTTTTGAGATTCAATTTTAGTTAGGAAGACAAAAGAATCTTCTTTGTTATTATTTACAAAAGAATAGAATTTATAGTTGGAGGGTTAGAAGAAGATTAAACGTGTCTTGTGAGTGGACAAGAGAGAAAGAGAGAAAGAGAGAAACTTACGACACTTGAATAAAAGAGAAAGGGCCCGGAAGGTGGAGGCTGTGAATTAATCTCGACCCTCGTAGGCATGCTTGTTTTCTTGTTGTAAACATCTTTTCTTATCTTTGAGGAACTGTAACTCGCGACGCGTTTTATAACCACAAACGCGAATCAGTCCTGGCCAAGCCCTTCTGTCTCTGCGTGTAGTGATGAATGATCAAAAAAAAAAAAAAATCTCACCACGTCCACACCTTCTGAAATCACATAGAGACATTCCTATACATATGTTTATGCACGCAAATCACGTTTCGTAATTTTTATTTATTTTTTTATCTTCTCGATTTTGCTCATTATTTCATTTTTCTCCTTCTCTTATTTTACTCTTGTTTATTATATACTATTCAAGTTTGATTGTTGGAAAATTGAAGCTATATATTTTACTGCATATCATAAACAAGTTTCTATTTAATAATTATTATTTATTTATATTTTTTTTTAATTGACCGTTTCTTTGAATCAAATAAATTTTTTAAGTGTAAATGTATCATATTATTGATATTTTTTCCTTTGTTTTAAAATTTAGGTCAAAAACTAGTTTATATATAATAAAAAAAAGGTTTCCATAGTAACGGTTGCTATGGAAATCGTTGTTATGGTAACTATAGAAACAGTTTCCATGACAACCGTTACCATAGCAACGATTTCCATAGAAACCGATTCCATGACAACCGTTACCATAACAACAGTTTCCATAGCAACCGTTGCCATTTGACCATACCAAACGTTACTATGGCAACCTTTTTTTTTATTATATACAAACTAATTTTTGACCTAAATTTTAAAACAAAGGAAAGAAAGAAAAACTGAATTTTAAAAGACTCGAAACCCTACATGAAGGCACTTTGTGTTTGCTTCTCTTACTGATTTTTTATTATTATTTTTATTAATTATTTGTATAGCTATATCGCTTTTTAAATACTAATTTTAAATCGAGAGATTTATTTTAAAGAGAATTTATTCTTTGCAAGAAAAAAAAGAAGGGGTGTAGTATAAAATTATCATAGAATTGAAAATGTAGTGCGGAGCAGTGAATATGTGACAGGAGATACTAATATTATGCTGCTGAATCGAGGGGGAGACCGCCGGTCGGTTTTCTTTGAGGACATTTGCCTAATAAATTAATCTATTAAGTTGAGAATTGGCCGGAGTTGAATTTCACTGTAATCGCTGACCAATTAGGTTCAAATTGATTATTTGGAATTAATATCGCACTGCGCGAAAAGGGTTTTATACACACTACTGCGTTGCCAGCAGGTAGGTAAAAAATTCTCAAAGATTCCACTTTGCTCCGCAGCACATTTATATGTAGAAGAATTTCAAAAAGAAAATAAAAAAATCAATTCCTTGCTAACAATCGTCCATTAATATTCTCCGATAAATAACAAACTTTGGTTCATTATTTACCTATATCGCAACCAGTGGATATATTTTATATTTTTCATTTTTTTTCATATTCGCGAATTTTATTTATTTTTTTTTTTTTTGCTTTTCTTTTCTGAAAAATTAGTAAAATATTTTGCACTGACGTCTCGGATAGTATGATATTTTCTACTTATTGGTAATAAAATTGCGACTATTTCAATTTATTATACAAAAGAAAATTAAAAATTAAATAATTAATTAAATAAAAACAAAAAAAATTTCAAAATTCAATTATTCGCTCTTCTGAAATTCAATTTTTTAAAAAATTTGTATATAAAAAGTCTGCAAAATTAATTATTTTGAAATAATTTTAATAAAATTCATCGAAAATTCAGAAATATCAAACTATTTTCAATTAAAAATTCTCTAAAATTCAATTATTGCCTAAATTTCTTTTAAAAAAATCTTATACAATTAAGTTTACAAAAGTTTTAATTAAAATCTTCTTTAATTGGATTAAGTCTAAAAATCTAAACTGTAGCTCTTCTGGAATACAATTATTTTTTAAATTTTTATTTAAATTCTTCGCTAAGTCAAAGGTAACTTCAGTCAAAGGTAACTTCAGTCAAAGGTAACTTCAGTCAAAGGTAACTTCAGTCAAAGGTAACTTCAGTCAAAGGTAACTTCAGTCAAAGGTAACTTCAGTCAAAGGTAACTTCAGTCAAAGGTAACTTCAGTCAAAGGTAACTTCAGTCAAAGGTAACTTCAGTCAAAGGTAACTTCAGTCAAAGGTAACTTCAGTCAAAGGTAACTTCAGTCAAAGGTAACTTCAGTCAAAGGTAACTTCAGTCAAAGGTAACTTCAGTCAAAGGTAACTTCAGTCAAAGGTAACTTCAGTCAAAGGTAACTTCAGTCAAAGGTAACTTCAGTCAAAGGTAACTTCAGTCAAAGGTAACTTCAGTCAAAGGTAACTTCAGTCAAAGGTAACTTCAGTCAAAGGTAACTTCAGTCAAAGGTAACTTCAGTCAAAGGTAACTTCAGTCAAAGGTAACTTCAGTCAAAGGTAACTTCAGTCAAAGGTAACTTCAGTCAAAGGTAACTTCAGTCAAAGGTAACTTCAGTCACTTCCACTGGATTTAATTTTTTTTCACAGATTCAAATTTTTACTCACTTATTTGATTTTGATTTTCACTTTCACTCTTTTTAATTTTCACTCACATTTCACATACTTTATTTTTCCTGTTACTAATTTTTTTAATCTGTGGAATTAAAAATAAAAATGAGAGTGAAAATTAGAATCAGGTGGAAGTGAAAATGAAAATGAGAGTGGAAATTAAAATCACGTGAAAGTGGAGGTGAAAATATAAATGAGAGTCAAAATTTATGTCAATTGAAAGTGTTAAAAAAACAGTTAATGAATAGCAATTTTTTTCCACGCGAAGCTTTTTAAACTATAAATCGCTTTTAGTATATATATATTATCATCAACGTTGAGTGCTTAAGGTTGGTATTTATTTTTTTTTATGTTTAGTTCATCTCGTTCTTATTTAAAGTGCAAGTTATCATTATATTTGAAAGCCGCGGGATTCTGTGTGTGCAAAACACCTACGCATTTCACATATTACTCTCTGCGCCTCTTTCCAAGAAGCTTTTCAGTGCGCGCACCACACAAATTGCGGTATGAATTTAAGTCGCGTCATTAGTCAGGCTTCTGACTAATTCGCACAATTAAGATTATATGCACCGGGTGTGTACACACAACGGTTAAAATATATAATATAAAAGTTTATATAAAAGTTGAGAGAGAAAAAAAAATTCGTAATTTAAAAGAGAAAACTTTTGCATGTAACGCGCGGGTTACACATTTAATTTCTTTTACTTTTTGGAAGCTTTTTTTTCTCAAACACACGGGCGCAGATGCTCCGGTAATTAGATATTTCAGCATATCTAATTATTATCAATCAGTCGATCGCCCCAGCACTTAAAGTAAAATTCCGCGAGATTGGAATTATTATTCGTGTCGTATTAATCGAATACGTTTAACGATTATCTTACCCATGTATGCAATTAAAGGGGGTCTTTTTCTCACTAAAGTTGCGGCCATTAAATGCTTCTTTCTATTTTATCACAGTCGTAAAATGTATCGATAACTAATTTTTTATTATTTATTATACTCGAATATTTTATTTATCTGGAGGGCTGAAATTTGGTACACATATGTATTTTGGTGTGTAGATTACAGGAAAAATATAGCGAGTCTCATAGGAATTGATTATCATAGCGTTGTCAAGGAAAAACTATGAATTTTTATGAAAAATCCCTAAAAATGACACAAATGCACACAATATTTGACCAAGATAGTTCACATTTGGTATATATGCGCATTTTTGCATGTAGATTATAGAAAAAATATAGCGAGCACGATTGGAGTTGATGTTCATATTGTTTTTAAGGAAAACTCATATTTTTAGAAAAAATCATAGATTTTTGAATAACAAAAGAAGAAAATTTTATCTCAAGGTATTCAAATTTATATATTTTTACGTATTTTTACGTGTAGATTACAAAAAAAATATAGCAACAACGATTGGAGTTAATTATCATATCGTTTACAAAGAAAAACTGATAATTTTCGATCTATATGTCTATCTATGTGTTTTCATGCTCACATAACAGGAAAAATTAAGCAAAATTGGAATTTTTCCATAGGCCTTTACACTTTAACCCCCTCAAATTTTAGGTTTAACGGTACGGAAACCTCGGTTTTAATGCGAGTGTAACTCGCACTTGTCCGATTTTTTTTATTTTATTAACCATTGACAAAGAGAAACAAAAAATTTTTTTTTTTAATTTTTAATTTAATTTTTTTTATTTTTAATTTACTTTTTCATTATTTTTTTTTGTTGTTCTACTATGTTTTCTATTATCTTTTTATCGGTTTTCTATAATTTTAGAGAAAAATTTTTTTTTTGTTTTTTGTTCTTGAAAAAAGAACTGTAAAAAATTAATCTGTATTGGAATTATAATAATAAAGATAATAGTAATAATAATAACAAAAATTAAAAATAATAAAAAATAAAAATAATTATATGTGATAAATAAGGAATAAGAAAAGAGAAAGGGCTCTTCCACGTGAGCTTCAAAAGGGATTTCATATATGTGATTCCATCAAAAATATGCATTATATAGCAAACCCTGGTATTATATGAGCTTGTGGGCCTCCTGGTATTTCATACTTTCAGATCCGTCAGGTGAGCCAAGGCGCCCGGAGCGCCGCTGATCACTTCGACCTATAACCCCATCAATCATCGCCAAATCATACACCACTTATTCACGATGTACACGCAACCGGCGCACGTTCATGTTATGCGTAATCTTTATACTCTTATTTTTTCCTCATTCACCAAGATTCTCTTACATCGATTTCTTCTTCTTTTTTTAATTTTTCCTAATCCTTTGAATTTATTTTTGTGCCTCATTGTCTATAACACAGGTTTACAGTGAAATTGTCATTCGAACAAAACATTTTTTTTCGATTAATATGTGTTTTTTGAGTTAGAAAATCATATTTTAAATTTTTTTCCCTCGTGCAATTTTTTTGTAACAGCAAATTATGCATTTTCGAGGTGTGACGTCACATAAAGTCACCAATAGAGAAAACAGTTAATCAAAATGTAAAAAATAAATCACCATTTGAAAGATAATTAAATTACCTTTTAAACCATTGGTCAACCAATAAAATCCATTCAAAATTGTCAGAGTTACAGTCGATCAAAGTTCAAATTTCAAGCAAATTTTAATGATTTTTAGACATTCGTCTAACTTTCGCTAATTTTTTCAAAGTCAAACAATCAAAAAAAGGCAAGTTTTAAATTTTTTATTAATAGTATATTTAATTACGTAACTTTTAAGCCTTTATAGACCTCGATCGGATAAAAAATGACAATTCTACACTAGATTTATTGAAGAAAGTACTTTTTCACTTTTAGTATATTTTCAAGTGATTTCGATCTATATCAGTTTTGTATAAAACTAAGTTAAGCTAAGTTCTCTAAAATGAGTACTCGGGGGTTTTCGGGGTCGCTGATTACGAATTCGAGGTCAGTTTTTCAAAATTCAAAATGGCGGATCCAATATGGCGAACAAAATTTTAGTAATTAGAGCTAAGTACACCAAAATGAGTACTCGGGGGTTTTCGTGGTCACTGATTATGAATCTGAGATCAGTTTTTAAAAATTCATTTCTAATTATTAAAATTTTGTCCGCCATATTGGATCCGCCATTTTGAATTCATGATTATTATATTATAGTTGTTATTTATATCATATTATAATTATATTCATATTATAATTATATAATATATATATTATAACGTTGAATTTAATTTGAAATTATTTATTATTATATTTTTCAGACAGTCAACGTTATCTACACTTTATAATTATTAATTTTGCCCAGACGCCAAGTTATTTTGCGGAATATAACTAAACCAAAAAAACTAGTTAAATAACCCGACAAGTAAATTTTATAATCCTAATTAGGAAAAACTAAAACCAGCTCAGGAATTTCATTGTTACTTTACAGAAACAATAGGCTGCGGAGAAGAGGATAAGGATAAACACCCTTAATTAGACAAAATTTATAACAATAACACTATTTATTAATATTCATTTTAAGTTTTACAAAAAGTTAAATAATGACAGATGGCCGAAAGACAAGATTTATATTTTATTTATTTAATTATACTTTAATAATAATAATGTGATCGTTTCTAAAAGGAAACGACTCCTAATTAATTTATTGGGACTCACCGTCTATTTGACGAGGACGATGACGCTTCGTCTCATTTTTATAATTTTAAATTTTAAGTATTTTACACGAAAAAGAATAGATCACAACTTGACTCTACGAACACCAGGATGAGAATGAGCAAGAATGAAAGTAAAATTGAAAGATTGAACGAACTTACCTCAAGTGAAGTTCAATCAAAATTGTATAAGCCGCCTCGTCCGAATAGATCATACACGTAGTACCGCGGTACTGCTCGTTTCGCCACAACAATTTTAAATCTCTGAGATTTTTCGCGCCTCCTATAGGCGGCGTCCTAACCTGGTTTCCGTATCCTGTATGTATCGTCATTATATTTGAAAGTTTAAATGAAAAAAATCGTAAGGGAAACTGACTTATCTGTTTATTGGGAGGGTGGGTGTGATCTATTCGGACGAGGCGGCTTATACAATTTTGATTGAACTTCACTTGAGGTAAGTTCGTTCAATCTTTCAATTGTACGTCGCCGCCTCGTCCTTCTAGATCATACACGTAGATTTTTAAAGCAATATACGATTTTTTTTTTTTTTTTTTTTTGTAGTTATTTTTATTTTATTAGGTATGAAAATAAGATATGACTAATTACTTTGAACGCAGTTATTAAGTTAATTATTAAGTTTTAGATTTCAGTATCGCTTCTGCAAATGAAATCGAATTTACAACCGGACGATTGTAAAAACGTGCGAACGTTGACGAGGACTCTGTCCATCCAGCTGTTTTGCGGATTGATTCAATGTCCACACCTCGGCGGGCTGCAGTCGATGTCGATGAGTGACGAGTGCTATGAGCACCGTAGATTTCCGTGTTGATTCCACTTTCTTGTAGTGTCTCCTTAATCCAACGACTTACTGACTGTGTTGTCGCTGGGTGATAAGGTTTTTTGTAAGTTAAAATTGTTACATTCTTTCCAAGCTCGTTTCCCATGAGCAGAGACAAAGCGGATCTGTACACATTGAGTGTACTGTATGATTTTACGTTTTCTACAGTTTTCGAGAAAAACTGTAAAAGTTCTGGAGTTGAGCAGTTGAAGAGGTCGCAACGATTTTCTTGGCAAAAAATCCACCATAATTTTATTGCCTTGTTGTACTGTTTGAGAGTACCTTCCGCGATGGACTTCATCATAACTTCCGCTGCTTCGTCTGTTGCCCCTCTGTTCTTGAACCCTTCCCGGATAAGCGCGCCGCTGCCAGGGTAAGATTGCGGTGTAAGGGATGACTTTTCCTGTGAGGAGCAGATAAAAGATTTTCATTAGGTGGAAATGTGATTACTTTTGAAATAGCAAGAGAGGTGAACAGTGGATACCAGGGCTGCGTGGGCCACAATGGTACCACGAGGACACCCTCTGCTTGATCCATCTGGATCTTTTGTAATGTTCTTAGTATAATACTGAATGGGGGAAAACCATAAAAATTATGACCGCACCAGTCCATAGTGAAAGCATCCACCAGCAATGAATCAGGGTCTCGTTTCCAAGACACATAAATATCACACTTACTGTTAACTCGTGACGCAAAGAGATCTATTTCGAATGGACCAAGTTTTTGTTCAATTTTTTTGAAGGCCCAATTGGCTAACTCCCATTCGGTTTCTTCTGGTAAAATGCGCGATTGTTCATCGGCATCTTTATTTTCTTTGGAGCTGAGGTATGATGCGAAGATCCAAATGTCCCTTTTCTCACACCATTGCCATATTTCGCGTGCTAATGATGTCAACCTTGGGTATTTAACTCCACCCATTCTATTAATATAAGAAATGGATGTTGTGTTATCCATTCGGAGAAGTATCTCGCAGTTATGGTATTTTTTAGCGAAGCATTTGAGTCCCATAAACGCTGCCAGAAGCTCTAGGGCATTTATATGGAGTTCCTGCTCCTTTTTATTCCATAACCCGCTAGCTACTTCTCCTTTTGAATAAGCTCCCCACCCCGTTAGAGACGCGTCTGTGAAAATTTCGGATATAAATTTAGATTCTCTAATTGGATTGCATGCTGTTTTAATTTTTCTGGACCACCAAAGCAGATCAGGTTTGATCAAACTGGAAAGACTGATTCGCGCTTTGTAATTGTCACTTGTCTCTATAAGGGCTAGATATTTTTCTCGCTCTAAACGTTTGGTATATAACCAACCATATTTAATGGCAGGGCAAGCTGCAACCAGAATGCCAAGGAATTGGGCCATATCCTCTATTTTACAGGTTTTGTTATTTAAAAAGAAATTGATTTTTTGAGATATCGACACGCGTTTTTTCTCTGTTAATTCGACACGGAACTTTTTACTATTTATTATAAATCCTAGAAAAGTGCATAATTTAGCCGGTTCGAATTGACTTTTTTTACTTAAAACAAAACCGAGGGATTCCAGTAACGAATGAACTACTGCGACATTTGCTCTGCACTCAGCTTCAGTTTTTGCGATGATAAGGATATCATCTAAATAAATGACTAACAGGATGCCTAAAGACCGGAGTTTGTGAATAACAGGCTTCATCAATTTTGTGAAAACATGTGGTGCTGTGCAGAGCCCGAATGGTAGGCAATTGAATTCATAAGTAATTCCCTGAAATAGAAAACGAATGAATTTACAGTGCTGTTTTGCCACTGGAACCATGAGATATGCATCTTTAATGTCCAGAACTGCCATAAAACATTCTCTACTAATGAGCCGAAGAGCTGTTTTAAAATCCTCTATTTTAAAATGAGAAGTGGTTATGAATTTATTTAATTTTTTTAAATTTAATATAAATCTGTCTTCTCCATTAGACTTTGGTCTAAGGAAGAAGGAGGATAGAAATTCTTCATCGCATGGTTCACAGGGCGAAACAGCTTGTATTTCCTGAAGGTGAAGAATGGCATTTGCCATTCGAGTTTGGTCTTCAATTGACAAGGAAACCTCTGTTGGTTTCTGCGACTGGTGAGGTATTTCATCAAATGGTATGAAGTAACCTTTGACGCATTTCAATATGGACTGGTCGTCTGTCAATTTTTCCCATTCATGAGCAAAAAATTTTAATCGACCTGCTTTGTAACTCACCGTTAATTCCTCTGGCGACGAGATGTCGGGTTGCGCGAGTTCCTCGGCACTTGCCCGCTCCTCCTCGAATTCGCGCTGAATTGATTTTTCTTGGAGGGGGCCTTCGAGTTTAAATATCCTTTTGTCCTAAAAGTCGACGACGAAGCTTTGCTTGAGTTATTTTTGTACTCTTTGTTTGAATTAGAAGATGATTTGCTGATGTCCTTGATTGATTTCTCAACCTCCTTTGCAGATTTCAATTTCTCGGAAAGAGATGCCCCAAACAAGTGTGTGTCAATCTGTGTTTCATCTGCAATTTTTTTCAGAATGATACTAAAGGATGGCACGATAAATGATCTTCGTGTCATGGAAAGACTGTATTGCAGGTCTGTCATAATTCTTCCAGCATCACTCAAGATAGAGAAAATTTGCATCAAATCTATTTCTTTTGAATCTTTTTTTGATTCAAGTATTAAACTGAGTACACGACCTACAGCACTGATTGCCGCGCAGAGTTTATTTTGTGACACAACTTGATATTCGTCTTTTTTAACAGCTATGGCACCCATGCCAGATTTTATTTCTTCGTTTAAGATCGGCGCTCCCATTACCAAGCAATTTTCAGCTGGTTGATAATCTTTAACTAAATTTTTACTATTTTCTTTTGACAGCCCAGCTTTTAATATTTTTGTCCATAGTTCAGCTATGGTGCCATCTATCGGTGCGCTTGGTTTTGCAGTTTCCTGCGCGCCCTCTCCCAGAAGCTTAAGAAGTGAATCGTGAGCTGTTACCGACTGTGGGTCACCTCGTTGGGCGCCTTGCCCGCCATTTTGATTAACCTCTCCAGGATTTCTGACGACAGGTGTAGGTGTCCGAGATCTGGAACGTCGAACATGTGTTCGAATTGAATGATTTGGATTGCGCACTTCACCGGGATTAGAGTGAGGCGTTTCTCGCGGAGAACGCTCAACACTCGATCCTCTGTGCGAGAAAGCCTCGTGGTCCTCAGATTTTCGTTTCTGCCTAGTATCGTTTCGACGTGACGCGCCTCGCAGGCTACGCTCACTAGGACTTTCTGAACGGTTATGTCTACGAACCGAGTCACTTCTGGAAGAACTGCGCGATGACGATGAATTTGAACTTGACGAACGCTTTTTGCGTTTCTGTTTGAGTTTTTTCAACTCTTTTCTCATCTTCTTGACTTTTCGTGCCAAGCTACTTGACGATGACCGTTTTCTCTTTTTGGGACGACGACGACGATCTTCTTCCTCTGAGGAATATTCACTTGACGAACTTCTTTCCCGATTGGATTCTCTCGACGAATTCATTTTTGAATTACTTTTCTTGAACGATAGGACGCGATGTTCAGCGAAACGCACAACACAACGTAATGACGATACATACAGGATACGGAAACCAGGTTAGGACGCCGCCTATAGGAGGCGCGAAAAATCTCAGAGATTTAAAATTGTTGTGGCGAAACGAGCAGTACCGCGGTACTACGTGTATGATCTAGAAGGACGAGGCGGCGACGTACAATGGCTAACGAGTCAAACTCGAAAGCGTCGCTAAACAGCGGCATCTCTTCTCGGTGTCATTAAGATCAATTAATATTCAATAATATAGTACCTGCGACCGATAATCGATTCGCAGTCGTCGGTAACGCAGATCCCTACACTATCCGATGTTATGTTGATTGATGCCAGAAGTCCATATGAAAGAAGGTGAAAATTTTTTCCCGTGTATAATTTTAAAATTATGAATATAAAGTTAATTAGTAATTTTACAAACTTAGTTTATTTAAAATTATTATTTCATCAATTAATATTTTTTTCTAAATTAGGAAACCTGGCGAGACTCTGACCAGTGCCCTCTATTGGCGATTCAAACAGCTACACTAGCGCCACAGTTGAACTAACTTAGGCGTGACTCGCTCTAAAGCAGTCTCTGTTGTGACAGTTTATTTCAAATTATTTAATTATTCTGATATTTTTATTGCGTTTGTAAAATAATTTTTAAGCGTTAAATAAAAAAAAATAATTTAAAACACATGGAGTGCTACAGAGCGACTCACGCCTAAGTTAGTTCAACTGTGGCGCTAGTGTAGCTGTTTGAATCGCCAATTAAATCTAGTGACCAACCAATTTTGGGTTTCGTCCGGCAGTTCTGGACCAAAAACAAAAAAAATATTTTGATTCTTACGTAACGAGGACTTAAAAAAATATATTTCATAAAACTTTCGAATAGTTTTTTTGTTATATTATAGAGAGGGAATTGTTGCCGCGAACAAAAAAAAGTCATTTAAAAACTCTTGTTTGGTTAACACCCACAGTGAGAAAATAACTGCGATGGTAAAGTATGTAGAAGTTTATTGTGTGCCTCTAATGAAACGTCAATGATTACGTATACCGACTCTTGACTTGGGAAAGATTGATCGTCTAGGAGTTCGACGAACGACAGGTGAATCTGTACCTGACCTCGCAGTTGTAATCACAATAGTGACCTCCAAGTTCGCTTATTTTTGCTCTTTCATCCTTTTTTCTCTACATAGTGTTTTTAACTCTTTTTTTCTCTTACAATTTTAACTTTTTTTATATGATAATAAATAATAATATAATAATTGTTATTATTATGTAAATAATTATTATCGTGGCTTTAATTAAAAAATTATAATCTGAGGTTAATTAATTGGAAATTAATGAAAACAAAAGAGATGAGAAATTTCAAGGATCATTATAAAGTAGGCGATTCTTAATTTATAAATAGCAGAATTGAAATTGCAGTTATTAAAGGATTGATAGTAATCATAGAACATGCAAGTAGCAACAACAACTACTTAAAGTTGACGTTTCTTTAGAATATACATATACCTGTATCTAAAGTGTCGATCTCTCGCTGACAAGAAATAACAAATGTTCCTTAGTGCGAAATACAATAACATTCATCGTCATCGCTGTTGGATGTAAAGAATGTAGTCTATATATACACGACAAGACCTCTTCTCTTATTGCTCTACTTTGCCCTCACACCTGATAACGGATACTTATAATGTACTGGACCTCCCAGCGATTAATAGACCACACTGTAACCTTGAATGTAATTGTAATCAGTTATAATTTATACAAAAATAATTTTTATTCATAGTAGCGTTAGCATGAATATTTTTTTTGTATGGTAATTTTTACTTTACTGTTACCTTTGACTAAAGTTACCTTTGACTGAAGTTACCTTTGACTGAAGTTACCTTTGACTGAAGTTACCTTTGACTGAAGTTACCTTTGACTGAAGTTACCTTTGACTGAAGTTACCTTTGACTGAAGTTACCTTTGACTGAAGTTACCTTTGACTGAAGTTACCTTTGACTGAAGTTACCTTTGACTGAAGTTACCTTTGACTGAAGTTACCTTTGACTGAAGTTACCTTTGACTGAAGTTACCTTTGACTGAAGTTACCTTTGACTGAAGTTACCTTTGACTGAAGTTACCTTTGACTGAAGTTACCTTTGACTGAAGTTACCTTTGACTGAAGTTACCTTTGACTGAAGTTACCTTTGACTGAAGTTACCTTTGACTGAAGTTACCTTTGACTGAAGTTACCTTTGACTGAAGTTACCTTTGACTGAAGTTACCTTTGACTGAAGTTACCTTTGACTGAAGTTACCTTTGACTGAAGTTACCTTTGACTGAAGTTACCTTTGACTGAAGTTACCTTTGACTGAAGTTACCTTTGACTGAAGTTACCTTTGACTGAAGTTACCTTTGACTGAAGTTACCTTTGACTGAAGTTACCTTTGACTGAAGTTACCTTTGACTGAAGTTACCTTTGACTGAAGTTACCTTTGACTGAAGTTACCTTTGACTGAAGTTACCTTTGACTGAAGTTACCTTTGACTGAAGTTACCTTTGACTGAAGTTACCTTTGACTGAAGTTACCTTTGACTGAAGTTACCTTTGACTGAAGTTACCTTTGACTGAAGTTACCTTTGACTGAAGTTACCTTTGACTGAAGTTACCTTTGACTGAAGTTACCTTTGACTGAAGTTACCTTTGACTGAAGTTACCTTTGACTGAAGTTACCTTTGACTGAAGTTACCTTTGACTGAAGTTACCTTTGACTGAAGTTACCTTTGACTGAAGTTACCTTTGACTGAAGTTACCTTTGACTGAAGTTACCTTTGACTGAAGTTACCTTTGACTGAAGTTACCTTTGACTGAAGTTACCTTTGACTGAAGTTACCTTTGACTGAAGTTACCTTTGACTGAAGTTACCTTTGACTGAAGTTACCTTTGACTGAAGTTACCTTTGACTGAAGTTACCTTTGACTGAAGTTACCTTTGACTGAAGTTACCTTTGACTGAAGTTACCTTTGACTGAAGTTACCTTTGACTGAAGTTACCTTTGACTGAAGTTACCTTTGACTGAAGTTACCTTTCACTAAAGATAAAAAAATAAATAATATAAAAATATAAAAACATAAACTTGAAATAAAAAGCTCTAACACAGTTTTTATGATTCTCAAAGTATACAATACTAATTGTATATGTAAAACTGTGAACCGAAGGGCAGAATAGAATCATTCATTCTACGAAACTTTATTCTTATATAGCCTTATTGGCCATTGCTTTGGGCAAACAATCTAGAAAGTGGCTCTTGTTTATTCTAACAGGTTATTTCTAATTATATTGCATTTTAAAAGAACAATCACTTTATCAATAAAAATAAAAATCACATGTTTTAAATATGCTAAAGAAATTCACTACAGCAAAAATTTGAAGATGAATGGATAATTTTTAGCATCTAGGGAAATGATACTCATATAGTTCTCCTTCTTTGGTACCAGAATATATATATATATGTATATATGCCGAAGTAGCATCTGTTAGCGCCCTGCATTCAGATGTAAATCAAGCATATAAGGAAGAGAGCTGAGCACAAGAGTCAAAGTGTGCCTTGGTAAATGCACTGCACTTAGGCGTTGAGAAGATGATTATGAGGAAGGATGATAGCTGAGAAACATATGCGTCAGCTTGAATGGATGAACCTGACACTTATTGTTTTTTTTCTTTTTACAATACTCACGGATGGATCAACTGCCAAAATCACGTCTTTACTTCCAATGTATTATATACATATATATATATGAGGGTCCATACAAGGTGAAAAAAAAGAAAATCTTATCGATCTCTCATCGAAGACTTTCTTTACGACAGCTTGATTGACGTGCGTTAAGGAAGCCGACGACTTTGCTTCCCGACATTTATTTAAAACAAAAGAAAAAAATAACTTCGACAATTTTTATTTCAGACTTTATATTAGTTGTTTTTGAGAAGTTTTCTTCATATTTATAATATAGTTGAATTTTTCTTCAATTCCGATTGAATCCAATATCTCCAATCGAAAATAACTCCAATTAAAGAAAACTTCAATTGAGGAAAAATACATTAGAACATAAATCTAATCGAAGAGAATTTAATTGTAGAAAACTTAAAATAAAATTCTATTTAATAACCTCAATTAATGGTAGTTACAATTATTTATAGCTTCAATTTGTTACTATAGTTTTTAATCAGTGGTAGCTACATTTGATGATAGTTTGAATTACTGCTTTTTTCCTTTATTTACCATAGCTTCAATATATAAACGTTTCAATAATTGATAGCTTCAACCATTACTATTTTTAATTAAAGATATCTTACTGGTGTACACAGAAAATTAAAAGGCATTAAAATAAGCGGCAACGCTTATTTTAATAACTTATAATTTTCTGTGGTAGTTTTCAATTATTAATAACACCAATCGATAGTAGTTTCAATTATTAGCATCTTCAATCAGTGGTGCAGTTTCCAGTCTACAGTAGTTTCAATTACTCATATCTCCAATTACTGATGCTGTTTTCAACTAATTATAGCTTCAATTTATTGTGTAGTTTCAAATCATTAATAACACAACTCGATGGTAGTTCCATTTATTATTTTTAGCTTCAATTGTCTGTGCAGTTTCTAGTCGTTGCATAAAACTACTGTCGCATTGGTAGTTTCAACTATTTGAAGGTTTAATTACTGGTATAGTTTCCATTTTACGGTGGTTTCAATTATTCATATCTCCTATTACTGTTATTGTTTTCAAATAATTATAGCTTCAATTTGTGGTAGTTTCAATTTATAGTAGCTTCAATTACTAGTGTAGTTTTAATTAATAGTAGTTTCAATTATTTATACCTTGAATTACTGTTATTTTCAATTATCGATAGCTTTAATTTATGGTAGTTTCAATTATTGATAGTTTTAATCACTAATGTTTTTTAATTGAAGTAATCTTCAATTTCAAATTGCTTCAATTATTTATGTAGTTTTCAGTAATTGAAAGTATCAATTTTCTGTTATAGTTTTCAAGTATTGATAGCCAATTATTAATAGCTTAAATTTGGTGTAGTTTTTAATCATTGATTGTAGTTTCAATTATTTGTAGCTTCAATTTCTGATGTAGTTTTTAGTTAAATATAGCTTTAAATGATGGTAGTTTCAATTATTTATACATTTAATTAAAGCTTCCTACAATTCAAGTTCTCTTCAATTATATTTATCTTCATTTGGAGTTTTCTTCGGTCGAAGTTACTTTCGGTTGAAAATATCTTCAACTAAAGATATCGTCAATATACAAACAAATAAAATGTAAATATCAAAAATTATTAAAATTAGCTAAATGCCTTGCAAAGTGTGTGCGGTACGATTACAGAAAATCCCACGCCACGAAAAGTTTCTTCTTCTTCTTCTTCTTCCTTCATGTAATTCTATTTGCAAGACGTAGATCTTGATTGCACTCGTCGTTCCATTGGACGACAAGTCACCAGGATTATGTTCATGGTAGCAATCCAGAATGAGAGAGAGAGAGAGACCGCCGTGGACATGAGAGAATCTACAATTCTACATTCCATGGCTGTTCGAGAATGGTCACCGACAAAAGAACTGCCGACTTTAACCCTTTTCTTTTGCCATTGTCAGTCGATATCGAGCGGACGAGTGAAAGGTTTCTTCCTGAACGCGTGGGATGCCTAAAAGAACGACAGAATTTTATACAGGTGCAATGAAATTCTGTTCCATTTATTTATATATCCTAGAATTTTGATTTTGTGCTACTCTAACTAAAGAAGAAATACAAAAGAGAGAATAACTGATGTTATAAAGAATAATAGAAAAACAAATATAATAATAATAAAAATAACAATAATAATACAGAAGACAAAGAGTTACATCGATTAAAGCTATCGTTAATCAAAAATATCGGCAATTAAAGCTATAAATAATTGAAGCTACCATAAATTGAAATTAAAAATAATTAAAAACTACAGTAGTAATTGAAGCTTTAAATAATTGAAACTACCAATGGTTGATGATTTATAAACTATTGAAGCTATCAAGAATTAAAAACTACAACAGAAAATTGAAGCTATACATAATTGTAAATATTTTAGATTGAAGATATTAATGATTCAAAACTACAAATTGAAGCTATTGTTGATTGAAAACTGCATAAATAATTGAAGCTATAAATCATTGAAAACTACACTAGTAACACAGCATCAGTATTCGAAGGTTTCAATAATTGAAAATACTATCGATTGTAGCCATTTTCAATTAAGAGCTACAATTGTAATTAAAGCTATAAATAATTGATGCTGTCCTTAATTGAAAATATGGAATATATAAATAATTGAAAACAACATCTGTAATTGAGGCTATAAATAATTGAAAACAATATCAGTAATTAAGGTTATAAATAATTGAAACTAGAATCGATTGAAGTTATTAATGATTGAAAACTACACCGGAAATTTGAAGCTATAAATAATTAAAGCTATCCTTAATTAAAACAGCAGCAATAATTGAAACTACCATGCACTGAAGCTATTTTCAATTAAGAGCTACATTAGTAATTAAAGCTCTTCTTAATTAAAAATGATAGCAATGATTGAAGATAACAATAATTGAAACTACAATTCATTGAAGCTATTGTAAATAGAAAACAACAGTGGTAATAGAAATTAGAAATAATTGAAACTACCGTCAACTGAAGCTATTGTCAATTTAAAACAACAGCTGGAATTGAAGCTATAAGTAATTGAAACTACGATCGATTGACGTTATTAATAATTGAAAACTACACCAGCAATTTGAAGCTATCAATAATTAAAACAACCATGTATTGAAGCTATTTTTAATTGAGACCAACAGCAGTAATTGAAACTAGAAATAATGGAAACTACCATTGATTGAAGCTATCAATTTTTAAAAATCTCACCAGGAAGTTAATGCTACAAATAATTGAATCTATTATCAATTAAGAAACAACAGCAGTGCTTGAAGCTATCAACAATTGAAACTACCAACAATTGAAGCTATTTTTAATTGAAGAGAACATCAGTAATTGAAGATATCATCAATTTAAATGTTCTTAAACCGTTACGAAATTAAAACTACCACTAGCGATTAAATTGAATTTCTACAATTATAAAAAATTATTTGAAGATATTTTTCTTAACCCAAGAAATAAAAAGAATACGTAGGAATTTTTTCTTTTTGGTGATAAAGTTAATAAGTGTAATTAAACATTTGCCGACAAAAATGAGGAATTTTAATGTTCTCAGATCTTTATAAAAATGTTCGGATGAAACTAAAGTCACGAATCATGTGAGTTAGTCTTATCAATCACGAAAGTCTATATAGCCACAACTAGTGCCGGTTCGATTGACTTTAACCGGTAATCACTATCATTTGTCAGAGATCCATGAATTAATGTTAACTCACCCAACTTTTACTGTAAATTTATATACAATGTATCGTATTTGTCATCAAGATTTACTTTTACAAAATTATCTAATATATTCTGTCAAATGTTTGTCAATTTATTTTATCTTATTTATTTATTTTATCTAAACAGAGATTCTATTTTAGGGTTTAATTATACCAACAAAAATATTTTTTTGGTATTTACAAGTAATCAAACTATTTATTTGAGTCAAACAAAAAATTTTGTTGAATGGTTTTTGTTGGTATAACAAAAATGTTTGATCAGCTCAACCAAATTTTTTTGTTAGGACAACAAACGATAATTTGGTTTTTTAGACCAAATTATTTTGATGCGTTAACCAAATTATTTTGTTGTAACCAAATTTTGGTTGGAATTTAAAAATGTTCAATCAAATAATTTTGTTAGCCTAACCAAATGTTTGGTTTGACTTTGTTTCAGCCAACTAAAATTTGGTTTCAAGAACCAAAATTGTTTAACCAAATGATTTTGATGCAAACACAAAATCTTTTTCTTCAGTGTAGTTATAAATATAAAAAAATTCAACAATTCATTTTATTATCATCTTGATGCAAAGATGAAAGCTTTCAAAAAAAAAGAAATACTACGAATTTGAACAAAATTGAGACGAATTGAATTCAACTTTTTTTTCTAATCTATTATATAAATCGCAGAATCATAAAATTACCAGTGTCCATTTAAAAATACATTCATGATTCCATCATCATTATAATAACTATATTTTTTAATAGACTTGATGACTGGTAGCTTTAAACGTTATATATATATATATAAAATTCACCGGGGGCTAGAAGAGAAAATTGCATATTAAATAATGACTATACAAAGCAATAAAGATAATAATGAAGGTGATCATAATGAACTCTGGTATAATATATATATAGGAAGCCATAAGAGGTGGCAACCATTGAGCAACTGTTTTCAATCCTTTCACATATACATATATATTGATGCCATATATGTATAGAAAAAAGTACCAAGAATTAGGCTTAAAATATAACCGTGCGCATTTGATTGAACAATTTCATAATTAGCTTCCGAAACCTATAATTATCGGACCATCATTTTTTACACATACAATATACGTGAGAATATCTTTAACCCATTTATAGGATCAATGCTCTTGACTAATTACTTTTTACAATTATTATCCTTCTTTTTTTTCAAATCCCATGTTGCTGTAAATTTTAACTTCTATCAATTTAAAGATACTTTCAATTATAGAAGAAGATATAAAAAAAAAAAATTAAAAAAAATCGAAACGATATAAAAATGTAATAATAATGTAATAATAAAATAACAATATAATAATAATATAATACTAATATAATTATAATTAATAATAATGATATAATAATAAAAATAAAATAATATAACAATAATATAATAATTTCTACTATACTATTAATGGGGAACAGTCAATAATAATTAAAAAATTGTATAGCCAACTATAAAATTAACATTCAACATACACCTGATTATGAAGTATCTATATAAATGAAATATTTTTAATTATAAAATAAATTAAATGTTAATATGAATAAAAGAGGTGGTTGAGCTCACTTCAATGTCAGACGTTTTTAATTGGATAAAATTATAAGGTGCCTAATGCGCGTATTCGATAGGCGGGACAGGTGAGATGTTCGCTTACTGCCAGAAATGCTCACCTATTGAAACACTTTTGCAGATCTCAATATATATATACCGTTAAACGACGAACGATAACTAACGCTATTATTAACTAATCGGTTACAAAAAAAAAAAAATAATTTTTCAAACTATATTTTATGAAGACAATAAAAAATATAAAATAATAGAAATTAAATACAGAAAATTGTTATTTTAATTAGGTTAAATATTCTCATTTTTATTTAGTTAAATAAATAATTAAATAATAATAAAATGCTTGGTCTGTCCTTCTGTCCTAACTTGAAGTTGGCCTTTTCTGATTTCACGTGTTTTTTTGAATTGTAATCTTATGACGTGTCAAATTTTGACAATTCTTTTTCTCATTTTTGCCAAAGTTGTATAATTGTGTTTCCAAACTTCGGAATAAGTTTCTTTAGAATTCCAAATTCGAAAATTCAATTCACGAAGTTGAAGTACACAACGTTTACCAACGAAATTTTTTTTAAAGTTGTATATTCATTCAAAAATTGTATACAAATACAAAAAATTTATGATGAGAAAAAAGATGCGTCAAAAAATTTCGTACAAGATAGTAATTTGAAAAAAATTTAGTTTTAAAAATTAATTTTTAAGGTACCAGGGGCCAACGAATACCTATTAAATATTAATTATAAAAACACAGGCCTCGAATCAACTTAAAGACACAAAAAGTCGTTTTAGTCGATTTATATTCCAAAAAAAAGTGGATTTGTTTCTTATTTTAACAAAAATATTTTACAGATTTTTAAATAAAAAATTTTTTTTTTAATAATAATCCTTTTCGAAGGGTTAAAGTTGAAATTTTTAAAAATAATTAAATTTCAAAAGATATTGTTAATTTTCAAACAATTATTAAATTTTACAGAACTAAAAATAATTTATCAAACAATTTTTGGAAAATATTTTTTAAATTTATTTGAATTTTCAAAGATTTAAAATTGAGATTTTTGAAATTAATTTAAACTTTAAGTGATTTTTAATTAAAATTTTAGATAATTTCATTAAAAATTTATTAGAAACAGCGGACAAAATACAATAATTTGAAAATCATTTTTAATAGAAAAATGGTTTCAGATAGTTGAATTTTCAAAGAATATTATTAAAATAGTTAAAAATAATTGAATTTCCTTAGAGTTATAATTGAAATTATTAAATTTCAAAAAATTTCGATGGAAAATTTTAGAAATAATTAAATTTTAGATGCTTTTAAATTCAAATTATTGAAAATTCAATTAATTTTGAATTCAAATTTTTGAGAATAATGAAATTTTATTTGATTTTAAATTTGGAAAATAATTGAATTTCAGTTCATTTTGAATTGAAAATTTTGGGAAATAATTGAATTTTAATTGAAATTTTGGATAATAATTTAATTTAAGTTCATTTTTTATTGAAAATTTGGATAATTAATTTTGAATAGAAATTTTAGAAAATAATTGAATTTTATTTCATTTTAAATTGAAAACTTGGTCAATAATTAAATTTTAAATTGAAAATTTTGGATAATTATTGGATTTTTAATTGATTTTGAATTAAAATGTCGAGTAATAATTGAATTTTAGTTTATTTTGAATTGAAATTTTTAAAAAATAATTCAATTTTATTGTGATATTTTCTTTTATATTATAAACAATTGTTAAATTTTATAAAAATTTTAATTGAAAAATAATTTTGATATAATTGAATTTGTGATGTATTTCATTAAAATTATTAAAAATAATTAATTTAATGAAGAATCATTTTAGTTCACAATTTGTTAAATAATTGAATTGAAGAAGATCTGAAGAAGATATAAATTTTATACTAAAAAAATGTATTTTATTTACATTTTTTTTTCAAATGTAAAAAAAAATGACGCATTTTATTAAAATAAGTCGATAAAAGTCGTATTTTTGAAAAAAGTCGGAAAAAATCGTATAATCCAAGGCCTGTAAACATATAATTTTCATTATTATCATTTAATATGTAATAATATTCTAATAAATTAAATTATTATTAATAATATTAATCTTTAATTTCTTTATAACAAACAATTAAATACTCAATTTGGCGCGCTTGCACGCGTTTAATTTGCTAGTTTATAATAATTAATTAAAAATGAAAATTTTTAAATTTATTAAAATAATAATTTTCTGCATTTAATTTCTATTATTTCATATTTTTATAATAATAATAATAATAATAATAATAATAATAATAATAATAATAATAATAATAATCATTATTATTAACATCATTTACCTACTAAATTAAATCATTATTATTATTATTATTATTATAAGAACACTGAGAAAATTTATTTAATTCAAAAAATAATTAGTTTTTTTACTATTATCAAATAAATATTTATTTGTATAAAAAAATTTGTCAAGTAAATGGTATTTGCTTCAAATACTGAAATTATTATAGTTCACATACAGTTTGTTTAATTTAAATAAAAATTATTTGGTTCAAGTAAATATTTATTTGATAATCAAATTCTTGATATAATTTTAAAAATTTTCAACGTTGCATTCATAATTTAAAAAAACATATATATAATTGTATATAAGTTAACATTATAATTTCTCAAAAAAAAAAGAAAATTAAAATTAATCTTGACGAATAGTTATAAATTAAATAAATCATAAAATCGACATACTATGAAAATGATCAAGAACCTAAATAATATAAAAAAAATGTCAAGTATTAATAAACACTGTTGGTTTATTGAGCGTGTAATGGCTACCAAAATTCATGAATCCATTTGCATAAAAAAATTTTTTCAACTCAAAATTGTGTTAATACTGAAATATTACCGAAAAAAAGTATACTACACTTTTGTTAAAAAAAGAGAAAAAATATGAAGATATTCTGTAATGCTGTCTTCATCTCTCAATAACGTCTCCATTAAGAACCTTAAATCATTCGGGATTTGGGTTAACTCTGAAATTTCGATGAGATTAAAATCTCTTTGAAAGGCACACGAAAGAAAATGAAGTTGTCTGACAACAATATTCCTGACGATCTTTGAAAGGTCATTCTCATATCTTTGTAAAGTTATACATATCGTCCACTGGTGATACGTGGAAGTCAGTGAAACATATATAAATATGTGTAGGTAAACGTAAAATAAATAAATATATTTATTATAATTTAATTTATTTTTTAATAGAATGAAAAAAAGTCAATAATTAAAACTACATTATTAATTGAAGATATAAATAATTAAAACTACCATCGCATCGATTGAAACTAATTATTATTGAAGATTGTGTTAGTAATTAAAACTGTAAATATTTGAAGCTATTAGTAATTGAAACTACCATAAATTGAAGCTATAGTTAATTGAAAACATCAACAGTAATTAAAGCTACTAATAATTGAAACTACCATAGATTGAAGTTAAAAATAATTTAAAACCACAACAGTAATTTGAAGCTACTAATAATTAAAAGTACCAATGGTTGATGGTATCACTAATTGGAAACTACATTAGAATTAGAACTACCATCAATTGAAACTAGTAATTATTCAAATCTGTATTAGTAACTAAGCTTTAAATAATTGAAGCTATCAAAAATTGAAAACTGCAAAAGTAAATTGCAGCTACAAATAATTGAAACTACCATAAGTTGAAGTTAAAATTAATTTAAGCCTAATAACAGTAATTAAAGCTACAAATGATTGAAACTACCATAAATTGAAGTTAAAAATAATTTTAAACTACAACTGTAATTAAAGATAGAAATAATTGAAATTACCATCGATTGAAGCTATTCATAATTGAAAACTACATTAGTAAATGAAACTACTAATTGTTTATGATATCAATAATTAAAACTACATTATTAATTGAAGATATAAATAATTAAAACTACCATCGCATCGATTGAAACTAATAATTTTTGAAGATTGTATTAGTAATTAAACAAATTTATTTATTTATTTAATACATATTAATAATAGAAACTACCGTAAATTGAAGTTATAAATAATTTAAAACTACAACAGTAATTGAACCAACAATCGAACAGAAATTTCTCAAGTAATTGAAGCTATAAATAATTTAAACTACAATCGATTGGTGTTAATAATACACTCGCAATTAAAGCTATAAATAATTGAAACTACCATCGCTGGTAGTTATTAATGATTGAGAACTACATTGGTAATGGAAGATGATTATAATTGAAAATTCTATCCATTATCAATAATCAAAATAATTGAAGCTAGAAATAATTTAAAATTACAAGAGTAATTGAAGCTACAAATAATTAAAACTTCTATAGATTGAAGTAATTGTAAACTGCGTTAGTAATTAAAGCTACTAATAATTTAAACTACCAATGGTTTATGGTGTATCAATAATTGAAAACTACATTAGTAATTGAAGCTATAAATAATTTAAACTACCTTCGATTGAAACTAATAATTATTGAAAACTGTATTAGTAACTAAAACTGTAAATAATTGAAGCTATTAAGAATTAAAACTACCATCTATACTAGTTATTAATGATAGAAAACTACATCAGTATATAAAGCTAAAAAGAATTAAAACTGTCATTAATTAAAAACAATAGCAGAAATTGATGATAATGTTTAATTAAAATACCATCTTTTGAAGTAAATATTTATTTTATTATATTTAAGAGAATTGATTATTTGAATCAATTATATTTTAAGTCACTGTATATTTATTATTTATTTAATTAAATAAAAACCTATTCTGGCAAATTATTTGCATAAATATAAATCGATTTGGAAATTTGTGATTATTGAAACTTTTCGTTGAGACGAAAATATAAATAATAATAAAACAAACCATGAAACGACTATGTCATGGTCATCGTTGTATATAACTTGAAACTCACGAGTTAAAATCATCAGTAGGTACGATTGGATTTAGACACTTCCTCACACATCAGACATCCCGTTAAACCATTCAATTTCTCGTAATTGCACTTTCTCGCGTCTTTCTCTCTCGCGGCCTTTCAAACTCACCTCTTTGCTTCTTTTCATATATACATCCCCCCTCTCCATTTTTTTCACTTCAAATGCAAACTGACAGTTAAACAACTTTCCCACGCAAATATAATTTTTTTGTAACTTTTTTCTTGACTTTTGAATTTAATTATTGTCCATATTTTTACATATATATATACTTCAAATTGTCTTTAAATTGAAAGTATAATTTTTGAAAAAAATATCCTAATACTGAATTACCATTATTTTTTTAAACAACGGAAAATTGAAGTTATAATATATAATATAACCGTAAATTGAAGTTGGTATTCTAGTTGTATAAGTTTTAAATGAAGAAAAAAATGGTAACCTTTCTGAATAGAAAAAACTAAATTTTGAGAAATAGATGCAAAAATAAATAAATAAATAAGAAGATACAGTTGCTTATTACGTATTGAAAAGGTGAAAGAAAGAGAAGACCATACTTCCGCAATTTTCAATAGTTATAAAAAGCATCTTTTCGCCTCTGTTCATGAATCATTAAACAAACCGAACGTTGAAAATGATCATACAATTATCTAGAATTGAATCATTTTCCAATAAACTCATACATCCTGCAATTTATTTTATATAAGTACTAAAGGTTTCCTATATATATATATATATATATATATAGATGTTGCATCAAATTTGTAGGCAGTTAATGTTTTTCCAATTTTTTTTTATCACTTGATACTATCTTCGAGTTATATCTCGATCTAGGTATAAAAGAAATCTTTTATGCTTTTCAATTGAAGGTAATATTCATTGAAAATTTTTTAAAAGTATTTCTTAATTAACTATAATAAGTAGCTTTAAACGATATTATAGTAAAAAACCTGATAATAGCTTCAATTTGTGATCGCTTCATTTTAAGGGAGGAATTAATTACAATTATTTCAATAATTGAAACTATCATCGATTAAAGCTATCGTCAATTATTGAAAAAAATATCAGTAATTGAAGCTATAAATCATTGAAACCAACATCGATTGAAGCTATCTATGACTAAAATCAAAACTAAAAATTGAAGTTGAAAATAATTGAAACTATCAATGATTGAAGCTATAAATTGATTTAAAATTACATTAGTGATTGAAGCTAAAAAGAATTGAAACCACCATCTATTGAAACTTTTTATGACTAATAACTATATTAGTAATTAAAGTTATTAATAATAATTGAAAACAGTATCGGTTGAAGCTATTATTTATTAAAAACTACAATAGTAATTGAAGCTATAAATAATTAAAATTACCATTGTTTGCAGTTATTAATTAATAAAAACTGTAGAAGTAATTTGAGTTATAAATAAATGAAGCTATTAAAAATTGGAAACTACAACTAAGAATTTAAGCTACAATTAATTAGACCTACCATAGATGGTAGTAATAGATGGTAATAATGGAAAACTCCATTTTTAATTAAAGATATGAATAATAAAAATACCAACGATTGAAGCTATCAATAATCGAAAATGCCATCAATTAAAAACAATAGTAATGATTGAAGCTATCAATAATAGAAACTGACATCTATTGAAGCTATTTTAAATTGAGAACAACAGCAGTTTTGAAAGCTACAAATAATTGAAACTATCAACAATTGAAGCCAACAATTATTGAAATCTACAACAGAAAATTGAAGCTAGAAATAATTGAAACTACCATAAGTTGAAGTTAAAAATAATTTATAATTATACATTAGTAATTGAAGCTATAAATAATTGAAACTTCCATTGATTGTAGCTATCAATGATTAAAAACAGCAATGATTATAGCTATCAGCAATTGTAAACAACAGCAATAATTTATAAACCCTTCATTTTGAGTGAAGAATTAATTTTAATTATTATAAAAGATAATAAAATGTCTTATTAAATACTAGCAACTTCTATTTTCAAATGGGAATAGATAGATCCTATTCATATGTAAATAATTGTGAATTATTATTGATCGAATGTGTTGAATTTTCAATTGCTGTTTAAGACTACATGTAATATGGTACACACGTGATATATATATACGTAAATCACAAAGCTGAATATGTACACGCGCGCTGCCTTAACACGAATATTTTCTCGACCTACCATTTCGTGTAGGCAAAAGCAAATTTTATCGAGGAATTTCCAATTTTTTTCATTTTAAATCTAGGTGCAAAAAATCAATCACCGTTTCGCCTACGATATATATTTCCGGGTACACACATACACACACCACAATCATCAGGGCGTGGAATGATATAATATTTGTACAACATAATTTTAACGTTCCAAAAAGGAAAACAAATCACCTTATTTAAATAAATTGAAACCATGAGAATTGAAGAAATAATTGCATTTCAAAAAGATAGATGAAAATCAGTAAACATATATTTTAACAGCTGAATATAAATATACCTAAGTCTATTATATTTTTTAAAATTATTCTTTTTTTTATTTTATTTTTGTAAATTTATAATTTTAATGTAAAGTAAACAATTGTCCCTTGACCTAAGTCCTTGAATTTTGAGGTTATGTTCGATCTAACCTAACCTAACCTAACCTAACCTAACCTAACCTAACCTAACCTAACCTAACCTAACCTAACCTAACCTAACCTAACCTAACCTAACCTAACCTAACCTAACCTAACCTAACCTAACCTAACCTAACCTAACCTAACCTAACCTAACCTAACCTAATCTAACCTAACCTAATCTAACCTAACAAATTTTTCACGCATGGGGGATCGAACCCTGGACCCTTATATACATTTTTTAAACTAGAAAAACTGGTAGGCTCTGACCAGTTTTCTTTCAAACTCATAAAATAAGTTTTTTCTAAATTATTAACCCTCATCATAGCCCTATTTTAAATAGAGAAAAGTGGAACAATTTTTGCACGGAATTGATCGTTATTTGAATTTAAAAAAAATATTTAATTAATTAGGTATTTAAATAATGTAAATTACTATGAATCAAAAATGAAAAATTCTTGTATAATCAGACCAATAATGTGTGGTGGAAGAGAGGGTAAAGGTTTAAAAAAAAATATGGTGACTTGATCGTGTCGGGGTCACAATAATTTGCGACCAAGGCTAATATATATATATATATATATAAGAACGATACTGTTCCTGGAAGAAAATCTGAAAGAATCGGTGCCGACGAAGCGCATGATGACCCGAAAGGCAGGGCTATAACGTACGTGAAACACATGTTTACCGCCATTTATTGTTGTTAACCAGAGCTGAACGCCAAATATGCAAATGGCACCACGAAGCGGGACCTCCACTTTTTAAATTCATCGGCTCCGCAGACGGATCTTTAAATTTTGTTCTGTCCACCTCTTTCCTCGCCATTATCGAATAATCGCTGGAAATTTTTATACGAGATTCGTGAAAGTCCTCTCAAAATACTTAGAAAAAAAAACAAAAAAAAACTACAAATTGTATAGGAAATTGGATAATAAATTGAAATAAGTATTATCTGAAGATACTTGCTACCGATTTTAAACAAGATTATATCAAGAAAGAAAGAAATTCCATTCGTTGGTAGGTGACAACTTCAATTACCGGTAGCTTCAATTATTAGTACTTTTAACTAATGGTATGTTTTAAATATTAAAAGTATCTTCAAGCCATGATTACTACATTTGATTGTAGTTACAGTTTATTGTAGCTTCAATTAATGGCGACTTTACTTTATTATATCTTGAGTTAATTGTAGCTACAATTAATGGTAACTTTACATTTTCATAGCTTCAGTTAATTATACCTTAAATTAATTAGTAACTTCATTTTCTTATAGTTTTAGTTTATCGCAGCTTCAATTATTAGTAACTTCAGTTAATTGTATCTTCAATTAATGGTGACTTTAGTTTACTATAGCTTTAGTTAATAATAACTTTAATTAATGGTAACGTCACTTTATCATAGCTTCATTTAATTGTAGCTTCAATTAATGGTAACTTTACTTTATCATAGCTTCAGTTGATTGTAGCTTCAATTAATGATATATTCAATTACAAGTAATTTTACTTTATTACAGCTTCAGTGAATTGCATCTTTAATAAATTAGTAATATCATTTTCTTATAGTTAAAGTTTATTGTAGCTTCAATTAATAGTAACTTAATTTTGTTATAAATTAAGTTATTTAAGCTTCAATTTGGAATTTTAGTAACTTCAGTTTATTGTAACTTCAATTAATGATGCCTTTAATTAATGTTTTCAAAAAGATAATGTAGTTATAAATAAAATTAACACTAATTAATCTCTTCGCTGTCGAATAGAAAAATCGTTTGTGGGTCCAATATGGACACCCAATATGGCGGAAAAATTTTAAATTGATTCAATTCGTTCAAAATTCAGTACTCGGGGGTTTTTGGGGTCGTTGAATCCAAATTTGATGTCACATTTAAAAAATTCAAAATGGCGGACCCAATATGGCGACCCAATATGTCGGAAAAATATAAATTGATTCGATTCGTTCAAAATTCGGTACTCGGGGGTTTTTTGGGTCGCTAAATCCAAATTTGATGTCAGATTTAAAAAATTTTAAATGGCGGACTCAATATGGCTACTTAATATTGCGGAAAAAATTTAAAATTGATTCGATTCGTTTAAAATTCGGTACTTAGGGGTTTTTTCGGTCGCTGAATTTAAATCTGACCTCAAATTTGGATTCAGCGACCCCAAAAACCCCCGAGTATCGAATTTTTGAACGAGTCGAATCAATTTAAAATTTTTTCCGCCATATTGGGTCCGCCATTTTGAATTTTTTAATTCTGACCTCAAATTCGGATTCAGCGACCCCGAAAACCTTAGTATATACATTGATACTCAATTCTAATTATGCTTAGTATTTTTTTTTTAATGTGGACATATATGTCCAAAATTACAAAGGTTGGACGACTTTTTTTGGACATATATGGGCCATCAACAGTTAAGAGGTTAAATAAATACTTTAGTTTAATATAGCTTTAGTTAATTGCAATTTTACTTTATCATAGCTCCAGTTAATTGTAGCTTCAATTAATGGTAACTTTACTTTATCATAGCTTCAGTTAATTGTAGCTTCAATTAATGATGCCTTTAATTAATGTTTTCTTTAAGATAATATAGTTATAAATAAAATTAACACTAATTAAATAAATACCATAAATTTTATTAATGGTTTAATGTAGCTCAAAGTAGGTACAATGTAAGTTCAATGTAGGGTCAAAGTAGGTTCAATGTAGGTATAACGTAGTTTAAAACTAGATAAATAAATAGGTTCCAAACTTATCTTATATGTATATTAAAATATGAGTGTAACTCTATCAATTTCTCCATTTTTTCATCAAATTTACATATATATATAAAATGAAGAAAGAATTTTTCACTTTATTTCTTATGTTCTAAAAGACAACTTTTTTTTTAATGACTTTAAAAGCAGGAAATGATTTTTCTAAATGAAAAATTTTCTCCTATATTCAATTATATATCTTTTTTCGAGTTTTCTTCTTTTTCAACATAGATATATATATATATAGCATCATTATTTCAGAAAAATATTTGAATAAAAGTTAGAGAAATTGTGTTTTAGTAATGTATACAACTTTTTTTTTTGGAAAGAAGACAAATTAGTTACGGTTTATTTGAAGAAAAAAAAATGATAAAGCCAAAGTTTTTTTTTTTATAAATGAAGATGCGATTTTAGTTGAATGTGTGTGGGACTCAAAATGACCACCATGTCGAGACATTAAATATCGTTTGAACACTATAAGCTATCGCTCTTAATTAATTCGTAAAATGATGAGTCTTCGTAATACACCTGCCATTATAAATTCTTATATATAACCGAAGTGCAATATGAATTTCAATGCGCACATCACCTGCAAAAAAAATATGAATATTTGCCACGAAATGAAATTTACAATCATATTACTAAAAATTTATTGTTTAATACAATTAAAAAAATTCATTGGTAGTGATAATTATCACTACCAATGAATGAATTAATTGATTATTGTTTCAATTACTGTTGGTGATCTCAATTTACAATAGCTTCAATAGATGTCAGTTTCAATTATTAATAACATTAATCATTGCTATTCTTTTTAATTGATGATATCTTCGATTATTGATAGCTTCAATCGTTGGTATTTTCAATTATTCATATCAATTATCATTCATTTCAATTATTGACAACAGTAATAGTAGTTCCAATTAGTTGTAGCTTCAATTTATGGTTATAGTTTCCAATTATTAATAGCTTTATTTGTTTATAACTTAAATTACTTCTGTAGTTTTCAATAATTAATAACTGCAAACAATGTTAGTTTCAATTATTTATAGCTTCAATTACTATTCTAGTTTTTAGGTATTGATAGTTTCAATATATGGTAGCTTCCAAAACTGCTGTTGTTCTTAATTTAAAATAGCTTCAATAGATGTCAGTTTCTATTATTGATATCTTAAATCATTGCTATTGTTTTTAATTGATGACATCTTCGATTACACAGCCCCACAAAAAAAAGTGTCGTGCGCGGCAGACCAGACTAGTCATTTTCTATGTATTTTGACGCGCTGAACACGAATCCGAAGTCCGTTTTGCTCCATCACGTCAGGATTTTTTTCTAACCTCCAAAAATCTGTCGGATTTTAAGAGGTAGGTTATTTTTTTTATTAAATTGATGGATTTACTTCAAAATTGGTATCTAGGGGTTTTTTTGGTCGCTGATGACGAATTTGAAGTTAGATTTTCAAAATTCAAAATGGCGGCTCCAATATGGCGGACGAATTTTGTAAAAATTGATTGATTTACTTCAAACTTGGTATCTAGGGGTTTTTTGGGTCGTTGATTACGAATCTAAAGTTAGATTTTCAAAATTTAAAATGGCGGCTCCAATATGGCGGATTATATCGACCCTTCAAAGGTGATAATTCCGCCCTTACACACGAAACTAGGAGCAATTAAACAGTTTGTCAAAGCCTTAGATAAAAAAGGAAACTGTTTCAAATACCTGGAACAAAAGTTTCCAGAAATCTCTGATGCGAAACTAAAAGAAGGGGTTTTCGACGGACCACGTATTCGCAAATTGTTAAAAGATGAGCAATTTATCACCAAGATGAATAAAAAGGAGAAAGCCGCATGGCTTAGTTTCAAAGCAGTTGTCGGAAATTTTCTGGGTAATCACAAGAGTGAAAATTGGGAGCAAATAGTTATTGATATGATTAAAAACTTTGGTAAGTTAGGATGCTTAATGAGCATAAAGTTGCATTACTTAGACACGCATCGGGATCAATTCCCTGAAAATTTTGGAGATTACAGTGAAGAACAAGGAGAACGATTCCATCAAGATCTGAAAGAATTTGAGCGTCGTTATCAAGGAAGATGGGATATAAATATGATGGCCGACTACTGTTGGATGCTAAAATAGGATATTGTACCTGGAGGCACCAATTTGAAAAGAAAACCATTACACAGATCCTTTGAGGACAAAAGTGTGCGCTACCATAAAAAGACGTGAATACCTTACTTATGTATATAAGAATTTCCATTTCTAGTTTTGAAAATCTAACTTGAGATTCGTAATCAGCGACCCAAAAAACCCCAAGGTACCAAGTTTGAAGTAAATCCATCAATTTTTACAAAATTCGTCCGCCATATTGGAGCCGCCATTTTAAATTTTGAAAATCTAACTTTAGATTCGTAATCAGCGACCCAAAAAACCTCTAGATACCAAGTTTGAAGTAAATCCATCAATTTTTACAAAATTCGTCCGCCATATTGGAGCCGCCATTTTGAATTTTGAAAATCTAACTTCAAATTCGTCATCAGCGACCCAAAAAACCCCTAGATACCAATTTTGAAGTAAATCCATAAATTTAAAAAAAAAATAACCTACCTCTCAAAATCCGACAGGTTTTTGGAGGTTAGAAAAAAATCCTGACGTGATGGAGCAAAACGGACTTCGGATTCGTGTTCAGCGCGTCAAAATACATAGGAAATGACTAGTCTGGTCTGCCTCGCACGACACTTTTTTTTTGTGGAGCTGTGTTATTCATAGCTTCAATCGATGGTATTTTCAATTATTCATATCTTCAATTACAAATGCAGTTTTCAATTATGTCTATGGTAGTTCTAATTATTTGCAGCTTCAATTTTCTGTTGTAGTTTCCAATTATTAATAGCTTTAATTATATATAACTTAAATTACTTCTGCAGTTTCAAAAATTAATAACTGCAAATAATGGTAATTTTAATTATTTATAGCTTCAATTACTAATGTAGTTTTTAATAATTAATATCTTCAACCGATAACATTTTCAATTATTTATAGCTTCAATTATTAGTGTCGTTTTTAATCAATAATAATTACCATCAATGGTGATTGCAATTACATTTAGCTTCAATTACTAATGTAATTTTAAATCCTTAATAAATTTACTCTATGTTAGTTTCATGTATATATAGCTTTTATTAATTACTGCAATGGTAATTTTAATTATATATAGCTTCAATAACTAATGTAGTTTTTCATCACTAATAGCTTCAACCGATACTATTTTTAATTATTTTTAGCTTCAATTTGCAGTTGTAGATTTCAATCATTAATATCTTCACTCGATTTAAGTTTCAATCATTTATAGCTTCAATTACTAATGTAGTTTTTCATCATTAGTAGCTTCAACCGATACTATTTTCAATTATTTTAAGCTTCAATTTGCAGTTGTAGATTTCAATCATTGATATACTCACTCGATTTTAGTTTCAATTATTTATAGCTTCAATTACTAATGTAGTTTTTAGTCATTGATAGTTTTAATCCATGGTGGTTTCAATTATTTATAGCTTTAAATACTGCTGTTTTTTCAATTGTCAATAGTTTCAATCCATGAAAGTTTCAAGTATTTGTACCTTCAATTACTGCTATTGTTTTTAATTAATAATATTTTTTCTACTATTTATCGCTTCAATTACTAATGCAATTTTTAATAATTGATAGCTTTACTCGATAGTGGCTTCAATTTACTGTTGTAGATTTCAATCATTGATAGCTTCACTCGATGGTAGTTTCAAATATTTATAGCTTCAAAAAGCTATGACCCTATATTGAATGAACAATGAACATTGGACCTACTTTAAATTTAAATTATACCTTCTTTGAACCTGCATTCTACCTACTTTAAACCTATATTGTACCTACTTTAAACCAAAAGTGTGTCTACTTTGAACTTACATTGAACCTATAATGAACCTATGTTGAACCTTTATTGAACCTAATTTGATCTACATTAAACCTACATTGAACCTAGAAACTGCGATATTTGCTCACAAAAAAAAGATAATAATAATACGATGTGAATATATATAAAAAAAGGATAACAACGCGGAAATAAGAGCACCTTTTTGAAATTATACAGGTAGTCTGCGGCGAGGATGAGAAATTTCGATCAAAATATATCGACAGTGCCAGGGGCGTCCTTGAGGACAAACAGGAGCAGCGAATCATGGTGATCATTATTATATACTGATGAAGCGCGTATAAGACATACAGATAAGTGTAAGGCGGGTATCATCATCAGCAGTCTCGAGAGAGTGAATTAGTATGAGTGAGGGTTACTCTACCTTTTTCCTCCCCTCCCCCCCCTTTAAATTTCTTCTTGTATAGATATTATATACATAAGATGTAAATACTCTGGAGTAAAGAAGGACGAGGTGATTATCTCGCGCGCCGGTACGTCCGCCAATTGAAGTATATATGTAGGCAGACATGAGACATACATGTGCATTATAATACCTTCTTACAATTTCTTCAGGTAAGATTGCGCGCGTACATAAATGCAGAGCGATTTTTAAGAACGTGATGCGCGTGTCTGAGCGGAAGGCGCGTGGTGGTATCTTTCTTTCTCTCATATATATTTATATTCTTATAATAATAATCGACCTCCGTAGGCTCTACTGTATACAACGCAGGATTCCGCAACTATAACTCCAGTCTTAACACTTTCTTTTTTCGTCCATTTGAAATCACTTTTTAACGACGAGTACGCTACTTCAAGTTTAATATATATCTCAAACCGCAATTAGAATTAAGGTTCTATCTTTCATGTGCGCCAAATTACTAATTATTTTTATTTTTAATAAATGATAGTTTCTGCAATTTTTTATTTTCTGACTTGCTTTCTATTTAGGATTATTACATAGGGGAGACTGGGGCAAACCGGCCAGGTGTTAATTTCTCCGAATTGGTGAAACTTTAAAATATGTCAATTATAGATTTGAAATGATTATATTAAGAATACCTTATTTCCTCAGTTTGACATTTTTTAATTGTTTGTGCAATTTTATAAACAAAAGTTTGTTTTTTCGCTTAAGCTAGAAATTTTTACAGATCTGTTCATAAGCAATTTGTGAGAAAATTGTGTAATGTTTATTAACCCCTGGACTGTCGATGGCCCATATATGTCCAAAAAAAGTCGTGCAACCTTTGTGATTTTGGCCTATGTCCACATTAGAAAAAAAAATACTAAACATAATTAGAATTGAGTGTCAATGTATATACTAAGGTTTTCGGGGTCTCTGAATCCGAATTTGAGGTCAGATTTGGATTCAGCGACCCAAAATACCCTCGAGTATCGAATTTTGAACGAATCGAATCAATTTTAAATTTTTTCCGCTATATTAAGTGGACATATTGGGACCGCAATTTAAAATTTTTAAAATCTGACATCAAATTTGGATTCAGCGACCCCAAAAACCCCCGACTACCGAATTTTGAACCAATCGAATCAATTTTTCCGACATATTGGGTCGCCATATTGAATTTTTAAAATCTGACATCAAATTTGGATTCAGCGACCCTAAAAACCTTTAATATGGTGATATAAAATTTTTTTGGAAACTTTTTTGTTTGGACCGTTTTGGGCCCACAAACGATTTTTCTACTCAACTGCGAAGGGGTTAAAATTGTTTTTTAGGTTTAAAAGTTGCATACCTAAGTTAAATTTATCGGTATATTATTTAACCTTTAAACTGATTTAGCGGTCTGACAGACCGCTATTAAAACTTTCATCGCTTATAACTTTTTTTTAAAGTACAATAAGAACTTGAGCTTTTCAGTAGTAAAAATAAAAAAATTAAAACGAAACAACATAGAAATTGACTTTTTAATCATAAAAAATAAAAAATATATACAACAATTGACTTTACAAAATTTAAAATCAATAAAATAACATAAAAAAGGAATAGCGGTCTGACAGACCGGTGAAATCAGTTAGTGTGATTTTTCGGCACGTATCAGTTTAAAGGTTAATGATTTTACGAAGTAGTTTTTTTATACAAGTATTAATTGTCAAAATGGGCCTGTGGGTCAAACCGGTCAATTTTCAGTGAGGCAAACCGGCCTATGTTTGTTTCCCTTGCAACAGAAATTCACGAAGATTACCGATCGGCTAGGGAACTTCGTGCACGCCTTCGTGAATTTCCGTCCACTTTACGGAGATTTACGAAGTCTTACAAAGTTCACCGACAGACTTTTCTTCATGAACGACAACAATTAGTTAAAATTATTTTGTGTTATAATAAATGTTTCTTTAATTGAAATTTAATCCTATTTTATTATTTTCCTTATTGGGAAGATTGTTTATTGATTTTTTATATTTAGTGACGTTCTCCTTACAATTAATTCTCTAAACAAAAAAAAAAAAAATAAATAAACTGGCCGGTTTACCTCAGGGGCAATTAGATGACCTTTTCAACAAGCCATTATAAAAGGTTTTTCATTAGTTTCTTTAGTTACTAGAGTCTTACAACTGTTAACATGGCCGGTTTGCCCCAGTCTTGCCTATATATTTAGAATTATTTTACATATTTAGGATTATTACATATTGTGAAACACTAGAAAATAATTTGAAAAAATATTGCACGCATGGGGAATCGAACCCAGGACCCATGGGACATAAGTTGGGTATTCTGACCGCGCAGCCACGTTCTCTCTGAAAATGTATTGGTAAAACTATTAACTAATTTGAATTAGTGACTCACTTTTTGCTCTTGAATTATTAAAATGTAACTAATAATTAATAGTACAAATAATTTTTTTTTACTATCGAATTAGCAAAATGTTACTTATTCAAAAACAAAAATGAGACATTAATTCAAATTAGTTAAAATTATTACTAATTAAAATTTAGAAAGTTGAGTTATAAATCTTCTATCTAACACTTATTCTTAAATATTAGGACTGTGCTTCATTCTGTTTGTGATAACAAAGTTACTAAATTATTTTTAAAATTTTTACTAATAAATTGAGCTGCCGGATCAAAGAAGGGCACATAACTAATGTAATTCAAATGGGTTATGTGCCCTACTTTGATCCGATAGCTCAATTATATGTAATTATATTATATTTATACTATTATTATTATTTTTTGTTATAATTATATAGTATATAAAACACTTAAAAATAATTTAGAAAAATCTCGCACCTATGGAGAATCGAACTCAGGACTCTTTTGGACGCAAGCCGTGTATTCTGACCACAAAGCTGTAATGATAGTTAGAAATCGGCCGGTAAATATTTGTACTAAATATTATCGCGCGTCGATAAACATGTTTCCGACCGCGGAGCACAAAGACGTAGTACCCGATTTCGCCGCGCGGGCCGCATCGCCAAAGCTCACTCGCGTGCGCCCAGCCCACCGATCGACTATATAAGCTGCGCTCTCGCTGAGGACCGTCACTCTCGTGCTACACGGAGTCCGGGTGGGTCTTAACCATTTGACTAGAAGTTTTACTCCGAAAATCTTTGTAGAGAGTTTTACTCTCTATCGGTTTCTAATGTAAATAGTGTATAGTAACGAATTGTTAAGTAATGTATCGCGATGTAAAGTAACGTAATGTATAGTAAAGAAATATTGTAAAGTAACGTAACAAATGTATAGTAAAGAAATATTGTATTCCCGCAGTTTTAAGTAAATTTTCCGTTTTATTACCGTTTGTAGATATACTTAGAGTTTTACTCGTAGTTCACCAGAATTTCACGAATTTTTAGGCAGTATTACAATTGATTTCACAGCTCATCGCTGCAAGTTGAAGCCGATTTCGTTAATGCGCGGCTCAAATAAGCGACGTTACCAGATTGATGCTGAATCTCGATTCCGTGGCTCAACGTATCGCGATAGACGCCGACAATTGTTGTGTGAAACCGACTTCCGCGATTTATCTGTACGCCTGTATATTTTTCACCTGTAAATACCGTTGTAAATAAATAATTTGTTTCAGTTTGTAATTAACCCGTAATTATCCTGTTATTATTTTTGTTGAAATCAAAACGAACCCTGGCATTATTTTTTTCTAATAATAATAATGATAATAATAATAATCTAATAATAATTTATAACCCTCATTAAATAATATATCAAATATTGCAAAATAAATTTTTTAAATTTTCTTTTAAAGACAAATTCGCTGTTTTTCTTTTTCCTTTTGGTAAGAAAAAAAAATTCTTTTTTCTCCCGCTAAGAATTAAAAAACAAAACAAGCGAGGAATAGAATTTCCAGAATGAGATTTGACACGATAAATTTCCACAATGATTTGTGGGTGTAAAAGAATGATGTGTGTATATGTATATATATATGTATATATGTAAAAGTGAGAGACAAGATATGAGAGTTTTTCGGGAAAAGAAATTTCAGTGGCTCGAGGGCGGCGACGGTTTATACAAGATATATATATATATATATATATATATATATATAAAAGAAAGAGGAGGAAAAGAGTTTTGCGCTGATAAACACGTGTAGCTTTTAAGATGGCATCCCAAAGATCGTATCTCCCGTTAAAATATACCCGCCGGAGAAAATATTAACTACTTCGTGCTTCTGCTGTCCCTCCCACCGCCGAAACCCACCGCGCCTTTGCAATATTTTCACACAAGTGCACATTCTCTTTTTTTTTTTGTTTTTTTTTCTTTCTTTTAAGACCTCCCGCCTTCCTCTCTTCTTCTTCTTTCTTCTTCTTCCATCTTTGTACGAATAAATAAATGACCTTGCGAAAATCGTTGGATGGTAATACGACTGCAGTAATCGTTAGCATTTATGTTGAATCCTAATGTAGATTGGTGATAGTTAGTTTTAAGAAACATTTCATCGTTCACAGTCGACAAAAATGCGTGATTTTTTCTTTTTACTGTAACTTATTTTTTATATCGAAGTCGTTAAATATTAATTTCAATTAAAATTAGACATTATATTAAGGATCTTTTTTTAACCCCTTCACTGTTATTGACCTCTATAGAGGCATAAAAATGTCGTGCCACCAGTGTGTATAACCGCTATAGTAGCATCTCAAAAAAATAAGTATAGATACAATACGATAAATTATCAATCGTTTACTTTAACAATACGATAAACTTGTCAAAGGGTATTCTTAGGTTTTCGGGTTTTTTTTAATATCAATTTTTTAAAAAATTTTTTTCCCACCTACGGGGCACTGAAGCTTTATTTTTGCTACACTGCGATGGGGTTAATTGAAGGTATACCATAAATTGAAATTATTGAAAATATTATCTAAAATTACCAACGATCATGTTAAATTGAAGCTACTATCAAGATTAACTGAAGTTATAGAAGAGGTTAAAATTGATCATAATTGAAGATATATCGACTATGAACTAACTATCATAATTGAAGGTAATATGGCACTAACAATTTAAGTTACCATAAGTTTAAATTACCATAATTGAATCCTAAATTGAAGCTACCAAAAATTTTAATAATTATCACAGACAGTACACGTATAGAAAAAATTTGCTGTGGCAGCGAATTATTTGCTGTCACATCAAATTACGTTAACTAATATAGAGGCAGCGAACAAATTTGCCGGGGGGTCAAAAAAGTTTGCTGTGACAGTAAATTTTTGAAAACTAATACTGATATTGTTTATCATAGCAAACTTTTTTGTTGTCATAGAAAAAAATTTAGCTGTAGTTACTAATTCTGATAGATTTGATAGTAAACATCAGTTAGCATCTGTAGGCAATTACTTTTATTCCGTGTTCTATTTAATTGAAATTAGCATAATTTTAATAATTTTATAATTAATTAAGATTATTAGCAGAATGATAAAAATAATTTCTAAAATTAAATAAATGTTATGTTCAGCGAAAATAAAATCTTGGAAAGATATTAAAAAAATATATAACGAATTTATAATTTTAAAATTTCTTTTAAAGAATTTTCGATCAACTTTTTTGTATAGAAAATGTGGTATAAATAATATATTTTATTATATGTGGGGGTTTAATTTCCTTTTGCCAGAGGAAATCCTTTGAAACAGATCTCTAACAAATAGCTCGCATTAGAGTAGCACATGAGTAATGAGACGCAAGTATATAATAATATAATATTACTTTTTCCTCAACTGCAAATTTACTTCATAGTTTCCAAGAAAAAAAAATGTTTTTTTTTCCTTAAATTATTCAATCATCAAAATATAATTTACTAAAAAAGAATTATTTTATTTTACGGCAATATATTTTATAATTAACTATATTATATATATATATATATATATATGTAAGATTAACCTGATTGTTTTTTTTTCATTTTATATTTTTTTTAAATTTCCGAAATGCGTGACACAAAATATCGTGTGTCACATTTCACTTTTCTTTCTTTTTTTGAATGACAGGGACAAATTGCAATTTCTCGCGTACTTTTAGGTTTGGACCGTGCAATTTGCTACTGGCTTCTCACACACTACTGTCCGATAAATCTCGACATATAATCAGGTTGCATTCTTCGCTCGGATGACGGACTATATATATATATATATATATATATAATATTATGTACAAAAAATTATTACTACAACCACACACATATATATATATATGGGATGTTCCACGTCAAGCGGACCAAAGCTCTGCCCAAAATTGTACGCAATATAAATAAACTTATAATATATAAAAATGTTCGTACACATGTAAACTTTCAAAAAATGAGTGGCAAATTAAAAAATTTATAATAATGCTTTTGTTATAACAAATATAAACAATCATAAATGGAAATGCGTAAGTTAAAAAATGTCTCATTTAAAGACAAAAATTTTAAATTCTAAAGTCATAGTTGTTTTTAATGTTTTCGGGGTCGCTGATTACGAATCTGATGTCAGAATTAAAAAATTCAAAATGGCGGATCCAATATGGCGGCCGAATTTTTAAAAAATCGTCCAATTCGCTTAAAACTTATTACTCGGGGGTTTTCGGGGTCGCTGATTACGAATCTGATGTCAGAATTTAAAAATTCAAAATGGCGGATCCAATATGGCGTCCGAATTTTAAAAAAATCGTCCAATTCGCTTAAAACTTATTATTCGGGGGTTTTCGGGGTCGCTGATTACGAATCTGATGTCAGAAATAAGAAATTTAAAATGGCGTATCCAATATGGCGGCCGAATTTTAAAAAAATCGTCCAATTCGCTTAAAACTTATTATTCGGGGGTTTTCGGGGTCGCTGATTACGAATCTGATGTCAGAAATAAGAAATTTAAAATGGCAGACCTAATAGGGCGGAAGATTATTAAAAAAAACTATTAGAAATATTTAAAACTTGTTACTCTGGAGCTTTTTAAGTTGCCGATCACGAATTTGTCACGAGAGATTAAAGAAAAAAAATATTAATAAAAAGATCATTTGTATGGATCTTGTAAACTATAGGTTTTCGTATTCAAAATATTTTTTGCAGTTACTCATTACTACTCTAGTATTGGATAACTGCGAGTGGTGTGGTTGCATTTGAGTACCTAAATACTACTAGCTTCTTGTCTGAAGTAACTATGAATGAGTGTGCTGATTGGATTTTTGTAACTGAAGGAGCTTTGGAAAATCTTTTATTTAATGAACGCTTAATTTTTTCATGCTCTTGTTTTGTGTAATAGATAAATCGTGTCGTTTTAATGTGCTCTTTAGCCCATGTAAATAGACTAGTGGCATTCAAAATAGCATTTTCTGGCTTAGCTTGTAAGCTAGCTCGAGTAGCATAAAAATGCCACTCTGCCAGAACATTAAAATCATCTTCGTGATGAACTAAATTCATCATTTGAAATTTGTTTTTATAATGCTGTTTAGCACCATCAGTAAAAATTATTATTTTTTTAACATTTGTGCAAACTTTTTTAATGTCTGCAATAACTTTTTGTTGCAGTATGTAGACTGCAGCAGTATCATGCGTAGTAGATTCGGATAGCAAGACAATGCTGCAATGCTTTAATTCACCATTTTCTTTATAATAAAAAATTGCAGGATGCACTGTGCATTGGTCATTATTATAATGAAAACCTTGTACAGCATCTTGTACAACATAGGCGTAGTTTTCAGAAAAATCACACTGTAGTAACACTTCGCCTTCTTGGAGGTTTCTTTTCCTCTCTTGATAATATTCCTATTGATTTTTTGCAATGTAATGGTGTGGCAATAGTTTTGTTAATTGACTAGATAATTCGGTTACAAAGTCCTTTGAAATATAATATTTTTTCGTCAGAGTGCATCTATCAGTTGATTGCCAACAACTACAAATGATTTCAGATATTTCATTTTCTTCCAAAAGGTTTAAAATCATATTTGAAAAGTTTTCCACGCCAGGGCATAAGGTGCACTCCAAAAGGAAACAGGATGGTCCAGGATTTTCACATAAAGCAAATTTAAAGCAGTCTTTATAATCTTTTATCCTATTCTCTGAATCAGGTATCAATTTTTCAAAATTTATGGATTCAATCATCAACTTGAAATTTTGATGAATCACACACACACAGACGCTTTGTGTACCTGCTGATCCTGCGCAGACACAATTTTTGGGTCGCAATTCAGCGAATTTCGACAAGCCAATTGGAAATTCAGGATACTGCTCCTTAAATTGATTATGCAACACTTTAATGTCTACAAGCAAAAGTCTTTTTTGTAGTATCATTTTTTTTCCATTCACTCTAGCGGAAACAGTATCTTTTTTACCTGGCATAATACGACTATTCTGATCACACTCGTAATAATCTTTAACTTTATCAATTGTTTCCTCAGGTAGTGTTTTATCAAGTTTTGATTCAGGTGTTGCCAAAACTCCACCATTCTTTCTCAAATGTTTGGCTTTCCTTGCTTGTCTCTCTGAAGTACCAAACTCTGACGCAATTTGTCGTACAGTCCAGCATTCAGGAGAAATTGTCAGTATAGACATGCGTAGAGGATCGTTCATTGGTAAAGAAGAAAATTTATCCTTTAGCCCCGTTAAAAGTTGCTCTAATTGTTCTTCTCTTGACAAACATTTCCGTTTACTCTCTGGCTCTTCTGTCAATGAATTATCAAAATCACTAGTGACAACACTTTTATTACATAATTTACGACATTGCGAGCAAATTCTTGCATTTTCTGGTACTTGAGGAAATTGTTTTAATAATGTCTTTGACATTATCCTTAAATCTGAACCTTTGTGATTTTCACGGTTTAAGGGGTTAATGCATCTATCTGCATGAAGCGGATAGTTAGAAGTTTTCTTTTCACCGCCTGACATGATGGAAATGATAATTTTGAAATTAAACAATTTCGAAAAGAAATTAAGAACTTTCAATGCAAAATTGAAAAAACTTACCTTTTGACAATTAAAATAAAAATGACAGAAGAAAGTCACTGAAAATAAACAAAAAAAGAACTAAAAATAGGAAAGAAAGTATCAGAAGAATGAAGAACAGAAAGAGAAGAATAAAACAATGATTTGAAAAAATGACTGGAGAAAGAAATGTAGAGATGAAAATGAAAAGTTTTAAAAAAATTTAAAAAGATATGACTGAGAAAAAAACGAAAAATAGAAGGAATAATGGAAAGGAAAAATGGAAAGGAATAGCTCTGAAAAGAACTGATTTTTTATGTTTGAAATGCACAAGAATACCTACCTGCAAAAGTACACGAAAAATTCGTAATATTTCTGTATCGAAAGTCTCTCGTATTTATACGTTTCACAACGCATCTCGTTGATGAGAGAAATTACCTCATTTACGATTGCGCCACCATGCGGAAAATATAGAAAACGCGGCTCTTTAATGAAGGAATCGACCTTATGTACGATTTCGCCACCTCGCGGACAAAATAAGAGTTATATATTAAGAGCGCGAATATTTAAATTTGACGAAATCTTTACAAATAATAAAAAGCAAAATTATGTTAAATTATTAAATAGAAATTAATTCAAAATAATTAAAAAATTAAGTGATAAATAAAAATCACAATTTTCACAAACAAAACGGGTTCTTAAAATTATATGTTAGAATTTTCATTTCCAAGAGTTTCTTGTGAAATAATTTTCTTTTAGAGCAATTTTTATAACTCCCAATTATTATTAGAAACAATTTTCATTAAACAGTTTTTCTACATTATAGAATAATAATAATTCGGGCAAATGAAAATTATACACAAAAAAAAATTATTTTAATCAAATATAAAAGTACTTATCATTCAAATGTTTTTGCTTCCTCGTGGAGGAAGCTTTGCAGTCTTTTCGTTTATAAAATTTTTAAAAATGGTAAACATTTTTTTTAATTGAAAAATTTAAGGTAATATATAATATAATCGTCTTTCTTACGTCAAGACGAATCCATTGGTATATACAAAGTATAGATTCGATTAAAATTTAAAGAATTAATGAAAGTTAAAAAATCAAAATTTCACATTTTAGCTAAAAAATTTTGTGTTTTTTTAATTTCAAGTTAATAAATAAAATAATTTAATTCCTTGCATTGAAACGAATCGATTCGTATATATAATATAAAGTATATGTTACACCCAAAATGAATTGAAATTTTCTTACTTTTCCAAAAATTTTTATTAATTTAAATCAATTTTTAACTCGAAATATTTTAATTTAATCAATCGAATTAGAGAAATTTATAGCTTCCTCCACGAGGAAGCAAATTTTTTGCTTTACACAAGAAGGAAGCAAAATATTTATGAAATAAACATAAAGGACCCCCTCTTTGTTTAAGTTTCAACATAATCAATTTCTTATTTCTGACATCAGATTCGTAATCAGCGACCCCGAAAACCCCCGAGTAACAACTTTCAAACGAATTGGACGATTTTTTTAAAATTCGGCCGCCATATTGGATCCGCCATTTTGAATTTTTCAATTCTGACATCAGATTTGTAATCAGCTACCCCGAAAACCCCCGAATAATAAGTTTTAAGCGATTTGGACGATTTTTTTTAATTCGGCCGCCATATTGGATTCGCCATTTTGAATTTTTCAATTCTGACATCAGATTCGTAATCAGCGACCCCGAAAACCCCCGAGTAACAACTTTCAAACGAATTGGACGATTTTTTTAAAATTCGGCCGCCATATTGGATCCGCCATTTTGAATTTTTCAATTCTGACATCAGATTCGTAATCAGCGACCCCGAAAACATTAAAAACAACTATGACTTTAGAATTTAAAATTTTTGTCTTTAAATGAGACATTTTTTAACTTACGCATTTCCATTTATGATTGTTTATATTTGTTATAACAAAAGCATTATTATAAATTTTTTAATTTGCCACTCATTTTTTGAAAGTTTACATGTGTACGAACATTTTTATATATTATAAGTTTATTTATATTGCGTGCAATTTTGGGCAGAGCTTTGGTCCGCTTGACGTGGAACATCCCATATATATATATTATATATATGTGGTTGTAGTAATAATTTTTTTTGGGAAAAATTTTCCCAAGCTATAAAATTACAATAAAATTTTGCTTGCGCGGCTATACCTTGTACTTTTTTTGTAATAAACTAAATTTAGAATTTTTTTTTTGATAGAATTTGATTAGATAGAATTTTCTTTTAGCCGAATTTTTATTAGATTTGAATTATTTTTTGATTGAATTTCCATTTTACCGATTTTTTATATTTTAGAATTTTTACTTAACCTAATAACTGCCATATTACCCCGAGTAATATTATATTCCAGTGAATCCGATTTTTTTTTTAAATTTTCCGCCATATTGGATCTGCCATTTTGAATTTTAGAAAACTGATATCAAATTCGTTAATTAGCGACCCCAAAAACCCACGAGTAACAAATTTCAGATGAATTCAATCAAGTTATTATTTTTTATTTTTTTTCTCAATTGAGTGTCATATATATTTTTTTTTTCCGTTTACGATTGCGTTCCCATTCAAGTATCTATTCTGCTTTGGCCTATAGCTTAACCCCCCCTCCCCAATGAAGCGTTACGTAATTTAAGTATGGTCCCTAAAATTATTATACTTATTTAGCATGGACTTACTTTATGCTAATCGATATTTAAAAAATTTTTTAAGTCCTTTTTCTCAAAAAGCTTTCGATGGAATATTTTGGTTCAGCAATTTTTTTAATCTGCGAACATAACACTTTCAAAATCCAAAAGAAAATTTCAAGTGTTTTGACTTTTGGGTTAAATTTTTTCAGGCGCACCGTGTTGTATTTTGCAATAAAGTTATAAATATTTTTTAATTAATTATAAACTAATTTTAGCTTCAGAACTGAAAAAAGCAATAATTTTTAAGTTAGGAATTATATTTAATAAATTAAAAGTTGATTTCACTTTCACTTCACTCTCAATCCATTTTCAGTTGATTTTCACTTCAATTTCACTCCACTTTTACTCGATATTCACTTCACTTTTACCTTATTTTAAGTTGATTTTCACTTCACTTGCCCTTCACTTTCACTCCATTTTTACTGGATTTTCACTTCACTTTCACTCCAATTTCATAAGTTTAAAAAAGTAAAGTGAGATGATAGTTAAGTGAGGGTGATGTGAAAAAAAGTAAAAGTAAAGTGAAAATCGTGCGAAAGTAATAGTGAAGTGAAAGTGTAGTGAAAATAAAGCAAATGAAATAAAATGAAGTGAAAGTGAAGTGTAGGTGAAGTGAACAACGAGTGAAAGTGAAGTGAACAAGTGAGAGTATTGTGAAGTGAAAGTGAAGTGAACAAAAATATAAATTTTGTCGTTAATTCAACCAAAAATAGAGAAAAATGATTTTTGTCATTTTAACTAAAGTTTGGTTGGTACGCAACAATTAATTAATTTTGTTATAACGCAACAGAAAAAATTTTGGTTAAAATACCAACTCGATACCAACCTAACGTTTTGTTGTCAAAATCAAACTCTTCTAACCGAAAGAGTTATTGATATAATTGAAATCATCTCACACGATTGTATGGATGTTTGATTGCATACCTAGTAGACAATCGGAGCAACAAATCAAAAGCACCGCAAAGCCGTCATTAAAGGAGTTGGAAATATCAGGTAATTTCGAAAGCTTCAACGAGAGAAGCTTTATAGCCCCTTGAAGGTACCAGTTAAAGAATTTTCCTCTACGAGGAAGAGAAAGAGAGAGAGAGAGAAGGGTTTTATAGTTTTGCACTGGGATCAGGTATTAGAGTCATCCTGGGGGCAGGTGGAGGCGTTAGTACCCACTATATACAGCATTCGCATTTTTCAGGCAAATACCGCCTCACACAAATAATGATGAAAACACATACATATATATATAAAATTTGTCTGTGTTATACACCCCAACGTGCGTTTCCGATTGCGCTTCGTTCTCACAAGGATGACCGTGCATGTCGGCGTGAGTCTGCTTCTTTTACGCGTTCATAATTGAGATAATCTTTACCGACCAAGCGAAGGACTGGCGGTATGTGGATTTTTACAATCGGCGATTTCCTTTCCTCAAGAGAGACAGAGAGAGAGAGAGAGAAAAAGAGAGAAGCCGTTATCTTCTCTTATTACTTTAACCAAGGATCAATATCTGAATATCGCCAAACTTCAAAAGGTCCTTGTTCACAAAATCATTTTGCGTGTTTGTTCTTTGTGAAGAGAGAGGGAGGTATTTTTTTTCATCAACATTATATATTGATTATATGGAAGATTATTATCGCGTGTGTGTGTGTGCTAAAGCCATATATATAATTATCATGTATACCGTTTACAGAAGCTTCCATATTAAAAATAATAATTAGAATTAGATAAAAATAGCTATTATTAAGAACACTATTTAATCGATTTAAAAGTGTCACTATAAAACTACAGTTATGTTTTTATAGGGGAGTGAAAGAGATTTTTTTTTTAAAGTCAAAAAAGCATAAAAATGATCAGGTTTACTCTTTGTTCATGTCCTTTCTTACTTTGTGTCTCGTAAAATAAGTGCGCTCGCAAATGCATAAGGCGAGGAGGCAGCTGCCTCGGGAGATGTATCGTGCTCCCGTATACGTGCGGTCAGGAATTCTCAACCCAAAAACTCATAAAATCGTCAAGTAACTGAATAAAAATTACTTGAAATATCAAATATTATTATTCCTTCTTCGCAATTAAAATTCTTTTTTGACCTTTGTTTAGTTCTTTATCACTGGGAAAAATATGCTATTGAATTAACAGCATTTTTGCTAAAGGCATATAAAAATTATTGATTCTGAAGCATATGCTATAGAATCTATACAAATTCTTTAGCATATGCTTCAGAATCAATAATTTTTATGCCTTTAGCAGAAATTGCAAGGAATTGATACCAATATTTGGATCAAAATATAATTTAATCCAAATGTAGGTATCAATTTGATTCAATTCGGTATTAATTTGATACCTTTAAGAAAATAGTGTCACGAAAGAACGTACTCAGAAAAAACCAAATTTTGGTTGAATCAAATAAATTTTGTTTAAAATAACCAAAAAATTGTGTTAATACAAAAAAAAATTGTATGTATGGTATTTTTAAAAAAGGGAAAAATAGTATGAGAACCTTTTGAATAATTAATTGAATTAGCGAAGGTGTTTTATAGACAAATATTATTATTTAAAGACAAATTTCACAGCAGTCAGAAAAGAGATCCACATTTAGTTATTTATACAGATATAATATTATTTTTTAATTATTTTTTTGTTTTTTGTTGGCAGGTGTATATACTCGTCATCATCATTCCTTCCAACGCTATATACACCTTTTACCTTTTCAACCTCCACCTCTTTCTATTTCTTATCCTCACTGCACCCAACCTTTCAAGTTCCTTTTCTTCATTGCGCCCGCACCAGGAAAATTAAACCCCACTTAACTCCTTGATTATCGTCGTCACGTACAACCGCCGCCATCCTCGTTAACCACTTGGAGAAAACAAAAAAAAAAAAAAAAAAAAAACTTTCGCCAAGTAATTTTTACCGCTCAGAATGATAATTTTTTTTTCTTTTCAAAAAAGAAGGTGTAACAAATATATTCTCTTTCATTATGTATATTTTCATAAATTCCCTTTTTGTCACTCTCTAAATCTGATTTAGTAAAAATGTTTACTAATTTGAATTAGTGACTCACTTTTTGTTTCTGAATTAGTGAAATTTTACGAATTAATAGTAACTTTTACTAACAATTAGTAAAATTTAACTAATTCTAAAGCAAAAAGTAAGTCACTATTTCAAATTAGTAAACATTTTTACTAATTCAGATTTAGAGAGCAGTTTAGGATTTTTTAAACTCTTATATGTTATATAATCATCTACTGTAATTTTTATTCCATCATTTGAAGCTATATTATCGATTACAATTTTCTAACTTCAAATGAGAGGCTGATAGTAAAAATGATTTAAAATAACATTGGGAGCAAAAGTGGGATAAGCGACTTGGGAGAAAAAACGGGTTAAAATGATTCGTGTAATTTATTGATAAATTCATTATATTATCGATTAAAAAATATTAATTATAATAAAATATGCATTTTTTCCTATTGTTAATATTTTTTAATCGTTAATATAATGAATTTATCAATAAATTACACGAATCATTTTAACCCGTTTTTGCTCCCAAGTCACTTATCCCACTTTTGCTCCCAATGTTATTTTAAACCATTTTTACTATCAGCCCCTCAAATGTACTTCAATTAAAAATTTTCTACTGATTAAAATTACCACATATTAAAACTTTTTTTTTAACTGCTATTACAAACAAACCAAAAAAGATTAATTTAACAAATTTTACACTCAATAAAATTTGTTTGAAGCAAATTTTGGTTGAATCAAGTAAATAAATGCATTGCTGTACGAAACTTAACGAAAATTAACGAAAATTAACGAAACTTTAGGTTGAATCAATCAAAAGCTTAGTTGGCTTAATAAAATTTTTTCTTCGTTCGAAAATTTTTTAAAAATAAACCAAACGTTTATTTAGATCAAACAAATATTTATTTGAATTAAACAAGTGTTTGACATGACTAAAAATTAAGAGAAACTTAATAGGGTCAGTTGGGGTAAATAGAAACAAGGGGTAAATCTAAACAGTAGTTATTTCAGTTAAATAATAAATTTTTAAATAAATATGGCCTCAAATCTTGAACTTTAGATCACACCTTACAAGGTTTGAGGCCGCATTTATTTTAAAAATTTTTTATTTAAGTGAAATAACTACTGTTTCGATTTACCCCTTGTTTCTATTTACCCCAACTAACCCTAATAGTGTTTTAATAATTTTTTTATTACTGTGGTTTAACAAAAATTTACGAGCGAATTGCTATTGGCTTATTTATAATTTAATTAATTTTTTAAATATATGAAGAAAATTTATTTTTTGATTTTTTAAATAAATCATTTAAAAAGGATTATGAACAATTACTATATGTAAAAACTGAAAAATAATGTAGTTATTTTGTTATTACAAGTAAAGGTAGTACAGTCTTAATATTCAAAAAGAAGTGTTAGGTAAAAGATTTGATGGTCAACGTAGCCGTGCGGTCAGAGTACATGGCTCGCGTCCCAAAGGTTCTAGGTTCGATTCCCCATGCGTGCGAGATTTTTCTATATTATTCTTAACTGTTTTGTACACTATATAATAATATAGTATAAATATAGCACTATTAATTATAATATATATATATATAGTATAATTAGAATAATATAATATATAATATAAGTAATAGATATAATATAATAACTTTGCCACGCCCGATCAAGGCAAGATCATGGCCACGAGAAAATGTGGATTTCCTCATCAGGACCATATCAGGCCCGGCGTTTCATTCCCCCCCGATCCGGCCCCGGTCTGGACCATGGCAAAATTTCTACACGGGTTAAATAAAATATATGTTAGTAATAAAAAAAATTGTAAAGAACATCATTTATTTAAACTAAAATAAAAATAATTTCACAAAACAGGGCAATTTAAATGAAAACTAACAAGGCCCTGATTAGTTTTGTCGTAAGAAGGGTATTCGTCGGGAGCAACGTAACAACCTTGTCGGGCACTAGTCAGTTTCTTTAGCCCATGTAGAAATTGCCCTATCAGGGCCCTAGTAGGAAATGAAACGCCACACCAGATCAGGGAGACCAGAAAATGTGGATTTCCTATAATCAAGGCCACATCAGGCGCGGCGTTTCATTCTCTAATAGGGCGGCCCGAGCCTGCCCCGATCTGGGCCCTGGCGAAATTTCTGCACGGGAGCAAGGGCCACATTATAGATAGGGAAAACTGGTCAGCGCCCCATCAGTCCCCCATTTCAATTTCTTCACGAATCATTATATTACATTTGGAAAATAATAATTCTACTAGAAGACAATTTGCCAATAAAAATGGTAATTAATAAATGAAAATAATATAAAATTACAAACAGAAATTGTATGTAATTTTAATAATAGAACCTTTGCTTATACAAAAGAACATACAGAGAGAGAGAGGGGGGGGGGGGCACAAAAGTATAGAAAACGATCTACAGTATATTGTTGAATGATGAATGTGTCTGACGTCATATATAGCAAAGTTTCACCCCTCGCAATTATCTTGTCATTAATTTTTTCCCCGCCACGCCACTATTATGCCATATAATGAATTCCACCCTCAACATGCAGGCAATCACGAGTCTAGATTTTTCAAACGGATAGAGAAAGGAGAGTAAGTGAGAGAAAGAAAAAACGAATAAGAGAGGGGGTGATTTTGAAGTTCGGGACCGAGAGAATAGCACTTAGGGCACTACGTGCCTTGGATGATACCTTACAAGGTATCAGTGAAAAAGAGAGAGAGAAAGAGAGAGAGACCATTGCTTCTCTTGGCGTAATACTTTAGTGCGAGGCGGAGGCGTACAGTGGTAGTTAGAGGTTTCGTATAGGCTAACGCAAGGGCTTGATCATCGTCATCGTTGATCTTCTTGTTGCTACTCCTGCTTTCATATTGTATATGTATACTGGTACTGCCACACAGACTCTGAAGCATCGCGAACGCTATCATTAGCAAAGCAAGAATAAGCTTCATGGTGTATATATATATATATATATATATATATATATATATATAAGAAAATGGAGGATGGATGGTCGTTTCTCGAGAGAGAAACTAAGAATCCGGCCAGTAGTCGACTTGTAGCCTTAGGCTACGGTCCCTCATATAATATCGAGTACATACCCCCTACCGGATTCCCATCTTTTCTTACCCCACTCTGCAATTTAATATAAAAATTCTTATTTTTTTTATTATACCCTCTAGAAAAAATGCTTCCTTCAAATTATTTGTATTATTTCAATTTGGCTCCTATATTGAAGATTATAGAGGTCTGCTATATAGATATCATCGCTATAATGAAGGAATTTTTATTTCACAATTTATGATAATTTATTTCTAAATAGAAATATTTCTATTTTTGTATACTATTTAGTCGAAGGAATATATCAATTCCTGATAAATTGGTAATCAGAAAATTAGTATGGTTAATACTAATTTTAAGTATTGTCAGAAAATGGTACTAGCTTTGCTTTTATAACGTACCAGTTTTTGACCACATTGAAAATTAGTATAGACCATATTAATTTTTGGTATTAATGGTTAAAAACTTTTCGTATCAATGTACCAATTTTTACCAATACTGAAAAGTAGTGTGGAGCATATTAATTTTCACAATTCTTTCGGGATATAGAAACTTGTGTCAGTTTTGCTTTCAGAATGTACCAGTTTTTGACCATACTAAAAATTAGTATGGACCATGTTAATTTTCGGTATTCATTGGTTAAAATCTTTTCGTATTAATGTATACTAGATTCTGACTACACCAAAAATTAGTATGATATTAATTTATGATATTATTTAATTAAAAATTAGTGCTCTATCTTACATTTCAAAACGTACCAGTTTTTGATCATATTGAAAATTAGTATACACTGTTAAAAATGTTTGTAGTTTTAATATACATAAAGTACTTAAATTTAAGAAACTGGTATATTAGAGTGTAATTCATATACAAAGTATATTAAATTTTGTCACTGAAAAAAAATCAAATAAAAAAATTGCATTTTACTCAATTTATACATGTTCTTGTGTACAAAATAAGGTTTTTATTAATAAAGCAAAGTAATTTCTTTCATGTAAATACAAGTTTAAATCAATTTACATTGTAAAAATGCATATAATTTGACATTTATAGTACTTAACCTAAATGTCACATATAAGTATTAAAATTCTTGTATTTAGAATGTTTTTTTTGAAAAATTTTCCCCTTATAAAACATTATTTGGACATAAACAACACAATAGTTAAAGAATTACGCACTGTTGTTTCAATTTCAAATAAATTTTCAATATCAAGGAAATAATGACCGTTTGGTGAAATAGGCATCTACAGCCGCCATGTTGTCACTTTAAATTTAATATACATGTATCTTAGATTTCAATACCTGTAGTGCATATTCGCTTCATACGCATGTATATTAAATCTAATACAGATTTTTCTAACAGTGTAGACCTTATTAAGTTTGCCTATTATTTGTTTAGAAACTATAACGTTCATACAACTGAAAAGTATACAACCCGTGTAGAAATTGATTTAGTTAAATCCTATTTGCTATCTGGCCCTGATAAGGGTTGCCTCATTATAGCCTGATCGGGAAATTACCGGGACCTGATAGGGCCCTAGACTACAAAAATCATTTATAAAAAAAGTAATAAATGAAGTCTTTGGTATTTCTTTTTTTAATGACCACATTCAAGTAATAAAAATAAATGTCAGATTGTCAGTGAATGTCTTTCCTGAATGTTTAAAATAAAGAAGTATTACAATAAAATGGCAAAGGAAAAAAGTACAAAAAGAGTGAGGAGATATCGATTTATAAAATGACTTAAAAATTTAATGCAAAACACTAAAGAAAATAAGTAAATATTTTTAATTAAGATTTTCTAACAATTAATTTTAGAAACTTCTATAATTTTTCTTTATCTAAATATCGTGTTGCAAAGTTAAATTACACCAAAATTATCTATGCGGCCCATTTCTATGACTGCAAAAAATTATTTATTTTTTAAAACATGTTTCTTGAAATTATTTCTCTTTAGGTTAATGATACCTTTTGAAATTTTGCAAAAAGTTATTTTTAAACGAAACAAAATTATTTAATTTTTAAATAAAATATTTCAAAAAGCTTTAAATTTGCATTATATTCCTGAAATTAATATTGCTTAAGTATTTAACATTTTTTAAATTACAAATTGTTGAAACTTTTTAATTTTCTTATCATTAAAAAAATAATTCTAATAAGTAATTATATAAACATATAAAATTTTATTTTATTAAAATTTAATCGATATTTATTTATTTATTTATTAAAATTTCGAATTTTTTTAATTATTCCAGATGTACTGATGGAAAAATTCAACTTGAGCGAAGACAGCGTTCTAGGTCTCTTCGCAATTGCGTTTAACAATGCAAAAGATTGGGAAGGAGGACGCAAGATAAGGATGAAGTTAGATTTTTAAAGTTCACTTCTGTTGTGTTACTTTTTTTCGTTTATATATTGTATCCTCTATAATCTCATTTTGTTTAAAAAAATAAAAATTTACTAACTAAAATGATAGGGTTAACAATTTTGTCAATTTCAGTATTTTATTGCGATTTTCAATAATTAATAGTAAAAATAATTTATATAAACAAAATTATTACAAAAGTTAATTGTATTAATTATAAATTATAAATAATAATTACTATTTTAATATTTTTATTCATTAACCAGATATATAATAAAAGAACTGATTTAAAACTTTACCAATTAGAAATTAAAGTAAACAAACATTTCTTTATATAAAATTTATATTTTTCAGTCTAAGGAATCACTAAAATTTCAATTACTAATTATAATTTGTGATTTAATTATCTTTATATGATTCAAATGTTAATGTTGAGCAGAAAGAAACATTGTAGTTTTTTCAATACTGTCAATCCAACCTATTTTTTTTGTAATTTAAACAAAATGTTTTACTTACTATCAATACATTATAATTTATATAATTTTTGTTCACTTAGTTTGTAAAATCTCAAATATTTTTAGCACGAACGGCACTTTATTAATTGCTGAGCTAGAAAATACATGCAAACGTGTCTTTTTTTAATGATGTTAATGACAGGAAAGAGGTTATTAACTGAATTAATTAAACAAAATAATGACATCTGTGACCCCTTTGATAACCCTATTTGGCCCTTAATTTCAAAATGTATTGTCAGGCCCAGTTCAAGTAAGGTGTTTCATTTGATCATTTCCCTAACTAGGGCCATATTTCGCCTAATCTGGTCCTGATCTTCACCATGTTCCAATTTTTACACGGGAAAAAGTGATAAATTTTGAAATCATATTAATTTTTGAAATAAAAATTTTTTCTCTACAGTAGCTATTGTTTTTTTTATTACCAATAATTCTTCATTACGCCATTAAAGCTTTAAACCATTTACGTAATATCATCTCCTAAATCTGAAAACTACAAATGTGTTTCGAACAAGCATAAATTAAGAAATTTTTTTTTGTAGAAAAAAATTTCTCTTTGTCATCTTCCCAAAATAAAAACAGTTTCGTTTGAGAAATAAACATTCTTACAATATACCGATAAGTAAACTGAAAGCGATCATAAAAAACTATCTTCATATTGCCCGCGTATAGATATTAAAACAGTCACCTTATAACATTCACTGCCTCATTATTTCCTTGAAAAAAAAAATGAGTCAAAAATTTTTCTCTGGCATTTAATACAAAAAAAAAAACTGATAAAAAGTCGTTTGGCGGAAACTTTAAAATTGTTTGTTAAAATTTTCGACTTGGTCTCTTTTTCTCTGTGCGATTATTATTATTATTATCATTTTTTTTTCGCTTTCTTCGCGTTATATATGTTGTGGTGACTTCTCTTTGCTTCACGGGAAACAAAAATTCAAACGTGGGCGCAAAAGAAGATTGGTGCGACCTAAAGTTTTTTGGTCCATGCGCGCAAATATCCCGTTTTAAAACATCGTTTGCATATTGCGCTCCGGGCTTGGAAAAAAAGAGCCCTGAATACTGTATATATATATACATACTGCGGACACTCTATAAACGACAGGTTTGCCATTTATGACAGGGTGGTACCTTTTTTTCTAAAGGAAGCGATGAATTTTTGTGTCGATAAATCATAAAAGAAAAAAAAAATGTTTGCTTCTTTTAAATATTTTATAAAGGAAAAAGAATTTTTTTGTGACAATTCTAAATATGTGTTCATTATAGTGTGAAATTAGAAAAGACATAAATGTTACACATATACATAGAGAACACTGTGACAGTGCGCCTATATGTTGTCAGTTTGCTGCAAACTATGGGCCCTGTAATTAAGAATAATGACCTCGCTAATGCTTTTAACGAAATGAACAATTAGCAGGTGCAAGTATATATTAAGAATACCTTTCTGTCGTCTCATATCTCTTTTTCATTTCTATTATTGTATTACAATTATTGAACACAATTGTAATTAATTTAGAAATTCAGAAAAGAATTTCTTTTTAATAAATTCTATAAAATTAACTAACAAATTTTATGATATATTTCAATTGGAAGAAACTATGGAAAATAATTTACCGTTGATTTTTTAAAGGAAAATTTCTTGTCGAGAATTGACGTATGCGCAAAAGCATTATTGTCTGTCATTTCATAATATATAACCTCAAAAATGCGCTTTATTTGTAAAAGTTGATTTTGTCTAATTTTTATAAAATATAAAATTAATTTCGGAAAAATTTTATTTTTACTTGTAGAATTATAACAAGAAATAATAATAATAATGCTTTCCATAAATTGCTCTATTTATAGAAACTCAAATTACCATCAATAGATGGCGCAGGAGTTTTACTTCTCTTGTAAATTTTTCTCTACTGGCGGACTGTTACCATAATTGAAACTATACCAGTTCGATTCAAGGATATAATAAAATAAACTAATGACCGGTAATAGAAAAACTATTTCCTTAATTTGAAAAAACTTATTTTTTAATGAGCCTAACTTTATATATATATGAAAAATCGTAAAAGATAAACGATTTTGTCATTGCTACCTCATATCCCTTGTGTCGTTATAATTTCCATCCAACTAATTAAGAGTCCAAATGACTGAGCAGAGATCTTTTAAGAGAGAAACCTCTATATATTTTTAATGCTATTTTTGTTATTGATATCAAGACTAATATAAACGATGTTTCTATATACGCGACTGGGGATATTTCTTCATGGTTTTTTTTCTCTCTCTCTCTCATCCCCTTCATCCCCCCCCTCTCTCTCTCTCTTTCCATTTCAACCCACGCGCACTTAAACCAGTCAGGTGAGTTCTGATTATAATATGCTCGTAAAACAGCGGCATGCGGTATCTTTAAAGATGGGATCCCTGCCGATGGTAAAAGAAAAAAAAAAGAAAAAGAGGTAAAGACTTGGCAGAACGGGAATTCATGGCATTCAACAGGTGGATTCACTCTCTTCGACGATATAGTATATTAGAGAACACGAATTGAAGAATGACGATATGACGATTGGGGGTGTGCGAGACGCAAGAATATATATATATATATATATATATATATATATATATATAGGAAAAACGGTATAAGGAAAAAAAAATTTTTTTTAGGACTATTGACCTCTTCATTCATCAATTCCTGTAAAAATTTTTAAATTATCCCTTCCACTCCTTGGAGAAAAGAAGCGATGACCCTTTGATTTATTAAAAAAAAAAGGAAACCTAATTCTTTAAAACTGGTTTTTTTTCACTTTTTATCAAAAAAAAATTTTTTTTTTCTCTTTTATGTTCTCTCCCACATTATTATTGTAATTCAATCTATCAGGTTGTATTAATAAATCGTTTAATCGAAAAGAAGAAAAATCTTTGAATATTTAATTAATTTTTAGTTTCATTAAACAAGGAATTAATTTTATAAATTAGTAACATTAATTATTTCGAAATAATAAATAACAAATTATTTATTAATAAATAATTTATTTGTTAATAAATAATTTATTTATTATAATATCCCGTGCAGAAATTTTGACCTGGCCCAGATCGGGGCTGGATTGGGCCGCCCTATTAGAGAATGAAACGCCGCGCCTGATGTGGCCCTGATTGGGCTTGGCGTTTCATTCGCTATTAGGGCCCTGGTAGGTCAATTTCTACACGAGATATTCATAAATATCCCCATGTAGTAATTTCCCAACCAGGGCCCTAGTAGGAAATGAAACACCATGCCCGATAAAGGCCAAATCAGGGCGAAGAGAAAATGTGGATTTCCTAATCAGGGCCACATCAGGCACATTGTTTTATTCCCTAATAAGGTGGTCCAATCCGGCCCCGTTCTGGGCCATAGCAAAATTTCTGCGGTAGCAGTAATAATCTAATAGCAATAGAAAATAATATTTGGTAGTAAAATAATAACAATAACATTATTATTATTATTATTATTATTATTATTAATATTATTAGTTATAGTTTATATAAGTTATTAATATAAAATGTTTTAAATATTTTTCCGTTACTAAACAAAGGAATTCCAATTAAATAATAATAATTTATAGTTCTAAATCGAGATTTGTTGAACTAGAATTTATAATATAGAAAACCACATTCCTGATTGCGTATTTTATCAGTATATATAATAAGCAATTGAGATCGAAATAAACATTAATGATGTGGTCACCCCCCCCCTCCTTCGTATCCCCCGTCAAAAAATGGCCAAATAGGCGTGGTTCATGGACGATTTAGGAAAAATATAATTTAACAGGCGTTCCCACTTGGCGCACAAGGTGCAACGAAAATGAGATTTTTTATCATACGTCATCGTATTCGTTTCAGAGTATAGGTAGATATATATATATATATATATATATATATATATATATATATATATATATACATGTATAGAAGAGATTTATATAAACGTTAAATATATAATGATAGTAACAACGCCTACAAAACGCTGCGCTATCTACAATCATAGCTTCTTTATTTATTAAAAAAAAAAATTAATTTTTCTTATAACACTGTAAAATATTTAATTTTATTAATTTTCGTTTTTTAAAACCTGCATAATAAGAGTTCTCAGGACTTTAGTAGCTTAAAACTATCGATTATTGAAGATGTAATTTAAATACAAAGTACTACCGATTAATGATACTGTTTATAAATAATTTTAAACATTAAAAAAAATTCAACAGGTTTTGATACTATCCAATGAAGCTGTAGTAGATTATAACAGAAAGCGAGTGAAGCTATCATTGAAGAAAACTACCATGAATTGAAGCTATCAATAGTTGAAACTATCAGAAATTGAAGATAATATTAATTAAAACTACCAATTTTAAAAACTATGATTGGCTGATACTACCAGCAATTAAAGTTATAATTGGCTAAAACTACTGAAAACTAAACCTATCGTTGACCGAAACTACCAGTAATTGAAGTTAAAATTGGCTAAAACTAATGGAAATTGAAGCTATCATTGACTGAAACTACTAGCAATTAAAGTAATAATTAATTGAAACTACATATAATTCAAACTATCACTATTATTTATCACCATTATCACTATCATCACAAACTATCATTAATTTAAACTACCAAAAATTAGAACTATTTTTGGCTGAAACTCTTAGCATTGGAAGCAATCATTGATTGAAAATACCAAAAATTGAAGCTATAATTGGCAGAAACTACTAGTAACTGAAATTAGCGATATTTTAAACTACCAGCAGTTCGATTTATCATACGCTTAAACTACCAATAATTGAAGCCAACATTGATTGAAACTACCAGAAATTGAAATTATAACTGGCTGAAACTACAAACAATTGAAGCTATAATTGATTTAAACTATCAGAAATTAAAATTATAACTGGCTGAAACTACAAACAATTGAAGCTATAATTGATTTAAACTACCAGAAATTGAAGCTATCATTAAATGTAACTACCAACAATTGAAGATATCATTGATTTAAACTACCAGCAATTGAAGTTACAATTGACTGACATTATAAATAATTGAAGACTAAAACCACCAAATATTAAAACTATTCTTTGTCAGAAAAAAAAAGATATTATTGACTAAAACTACTAGTAATTGAAGCTATAATTGACTGAAACTACCAGAAAATTTGAAGCAATTATTAACTAAAAATTCTATTTATAAAAAGTACCATTGACTGAAACTACCAGGAACTTAAATTAACGTTGTCTAAAACTACCAGCAATTAAATATGTTTTTGGCTGGAACTTCTGTCGACTACCAGCAATTGAAGTTAACATTGCGGCTGAAACTACTAGCAACTGAAGAAATCGTTTTTTTAAAACTACCAACAATTGAATCTATCATTGGTTGAAACTACAAATAATTGAAGCTATCATTGACTTAAGCCATTTTCAATCATATCTATAATTTATTATAGTTAGCAGCAATTGAAGCTATTTAAATTATTAAAACTACCAATAACAACTGAAACAATGTTAAAATAAGAAATTGGGAAATTGTCTTATCAATATTTGCGTTTATAATTAAAAAATTTGTTGTTTTCAATTGTACCACGAGTTAAATAATTTTGACAAATCAAAATTTTTTCATATCGATTCAACGATCGAGCTGAGCGATGCGGTAATCAAGATTCATGCGTACCAACGCCTAGCAGTCTTGATAAATTACAGTAATTTTATTGGAGGTGTAGGTTTTATGCGACCGGACATGCATGAATGTGATTTTCATAGAATATATTTTCTCCATGAACTTGAATTTCTGAGCAGTTAATAATTATATCCAAGTTATATATATATATATATATATATATATATATAAAGAGAATAGAAAGAATCGAGGCAATGTCGATCCAGAAGCATATATGTCGATCACTCAAGCGTATCTTTCAAGATGACTATCGGTAATTTCATAGGTAAATGATATGTCGACCACGTACTTGAGTGTGATAGAAACCGGGTTCATTTATATATATATATATAAAGCTACCACCACGACGCATTCGATCGATGTTTCGATAAATCGACGACTTGTCCACCACACGACCATCGACCAGTGTTATTTCCGGTCCACGCAACGATATACATTTCACTTCTTCATCTACAAATCAAGTACACGCATCAAATTAGTTGAGACTAATTGAAACCGATACTTAATTACTTTTTTTTATTTACTATAGATTTTATAACATTTACAATTTAATTAAATTTTATTTTCTTCCTTGTGAATTTAAGTTTTGAATTAATTGATAAATTATTCTTTTGAGAAATTGAATTTTTCATAAAGAAATTTAAATTGCGTCCTACTTCATAAAATATATTTTTCATATATATTATTATTATACAAAAAAAGGTTTTAATTAATAATATCAAATTCTTTTAGGTTAAAAAGTATTTAATAAAAAAAAAATTAATAATTTGCAACAACATTCGAAGAAATAGTTGCTTTTTTTATAATAATATTATTTTTTAATATTCAGAATAATAAACAAAATTAAAACTACCGTTGATTAAAGCTATACTACAAATTAAAGCTATTATTAACTGAAACTACCAGAAATTGGAACTACTATTGTTATAAAACAATCAGAAATTATAGCAATTATTTCAAGAATTTATCAAAAAATAAATATGTAATTTGCTAAAACTACAAATAATTGTAGCTATCATTGACTGATACTACCAGCAATTGAAATTATAATTGACTGAAACTGACAAATATTGAAGCTATTGTTTGTCACTTATAAAGATATTATTGAATAAAACTACCAGTTATAATTGGCTGAAACTACAAATATGTAAAACTGTTATTGATTGAAACTATTAAATATTCAAGCTACCAGAAATTAAAGATATTATTATATCTAAAATTACTTATAATTGAAGCTGTGATTTATAGAATCTATCAGAAATTGAAGCTATTATTGGCTGAAACTACAAAAAATTGAAGTTTAGTTTTCTAATAGTTGAAGATTTTATTAAACGAAATTACTAGCAATTGAAGCTATCAATTAGCTGAAACTAGAAAAAATAAAGCAATTATTTTCCAGTAATGAAGATATTATTTTGTAAATATATCAGCAATTGAAGCTATCATTGATTGAAGATTGTAACATCTGAATTATCATTGACGGAAACTGCAACAAAATTAAAGCTATTATTAACTAAAACTACCAAATATTAAAGCTATTATGTACTGAAACTACTAACAACTGAAATTATCATTGTTCAAAATTACTAATAATTAAAGTTACTATTGGCGGAAACTACAAGTAATTGAAATTATCATTAACTGAAACTACAAAATATTAAAACTATTGTTTATCAGAAATGAAGATAGTATTGACTAAAACTACCAGAAATTGAAGCAATCATTTTTTTAAACTACTACAAAATCGAAGCTATTATTATATGAAACTACTGCAAAATTGAAGTTATCGTTATCTAAAACTTCCAATTATTAAAGCTATCATTGAATGAAACTACTAGAAACTTATATTTACATTATCTAAAACTATACCAATAATTGAAGCTATGACAGGGTCTAATAATTATCTTGCCTATTTTTTACAATACTGTTAGAAATGAGAATGGAACTAGAATAAAGAGGGAAATTTCTGTACAATGATAAAGAAAAATAAAATTGTAAATTTTTGGTAATGATTGCTGCAGTTAACACGATTTTTATATACAGGAAGTGTGGAATAAACGAAGAAATCTGACACTTTTAGCGGGGGTGTGTTTCTAAATTTATTTTGCACGCCCGCACCGCAAAGTATCATAAACCTAATAATACCCTCTTTGATGTGAGCGTCATCCTTCAACGTTTAATAAATCCACGTGTTGATACTCCTCTTTCAAAAGTGGCTTCGTGCCGAATTTTCGCCCTGATACTTAGGAAATCCGAGCTAATTAACAATGACGATAAACGCCCTTAAAAATAGTACAAAATTTTCCATAGTTTTTGTTATATAATTCTTAATTTAAATAGAAAAAATTATATTTTTTTTTAAATTTGTATATCGCAAAATATTACTTTTTTTTATCTTTAATTTAAATTAACATTTAAAATATTTTTTTAAAGATAATTTATATAAATTTTTTTAAATGCAAATTTACATAAAAAATCCAGTATATAATGTTTGTTTATGAAATTTTTAATTAAGATTTCATATACGCGTGAATTATTGTCGTTTTTAATTGAACCTTTTTTTTATACAATCAATATATTATTAGTAAATCGTATGTCATTCTGTAAAATTTCAATTTATTTGTTATAATTTAGTGATAAAATATCAAAGATTTATAAAGCGAAACTAAAACTGTGAGTCAAGTGAGGTGGAATATATACGTACACATATATAAAGGAAATGAGACTCAAGATTTAAATTAATATTATTGCGGTCGTTCAATATATGACGTCAGTCGAACTTTGTGCACAGACTCCTAATTCAAATTTTATGTTAAAAATTGAAAAAAAAAGAAATAAAAAAAGTAGATATATATATTTAAACGTGGGAAAAAATTTAATTATCAACCAATAAATGAGTCGAGGTGAAAATAAATTTATTATATAAACACAAAATCTCTAATATAGATTCTACAATATGTCTATATTAAGTAGAATAAATTTTAGACTGACAAAATGCATATTTTATATCTTTCTCTTCAATTAAAATATAATTAATGTTTACGTCAATTAAAACACAAAATAAAACAGATACCTATATGTTAATTACGAATAAAGTTTTTAAAAAGTTTCTAACTTAAAATATTTTTAAATAATTAATTTTCAAATTACTATCCATTATTTGAAAAATAATTAATTATTGTTAACAATAGTAATTTTAATTGTTGAGAAAAATAATTGATAGTAGTATTTTCAAATTACGAAAAATAATCTATATTAATTATTAATAGTTAAATTAATTAATATTAATTATTACTATTGTTAATATTTTAATACTAATGATTAATATTGATTATTAATAAATAGAATTTTTATTTCTTATTCCACAGAATTCACATTTAAAAATTCAATTTTTTCTTTTTAAAAAAATGACTAACTTCTAAATAATAATTGTTTAAAAATGTAACAATTGAAGCTATCATTGCCCAAAATTACCAGCAACTTTAGTTATCATTAATGGAAACCATCGGCAATTGTAACCATTTTCGTCTTAAACTAACAGAAATTGAAGTTATTATTGATTACAATTACCAACAACTGAAGCTACTTTTATGTGAAACTACCAATAATTAAAGGAGTCATTCACTAAAACTACAAACAACAGAAGTTATAAGTGTCGAAAACTACAAATAATTGAAGGTATCATTGACTGAAACTACCTGAAATTGAATTTAAAATTGGCTGAAACTATAAATTATTGAAGCTACTATTGGCTGAAACTACCAGCAATTGAAGTTATAATTGGCTGAAACAATAAATTATTGAAGCTACTATTGGCTGAAACTACCAGCAATTGAAGTTATAATTGGCTGAAACTATAAATTATTGATGCTACTATTGGCTGAAACTACCAGCAATTGAAGTTATAATTGGCTGAAACAATGAATTATTGAAGCTACTATTGGTTAAAACTACCAGCAATTGAAGTTATAATTGTCTGAAACTATAAATTATTGAAGCTACTATTGGCTGAAACTACCAGCAATTGAAGTTATAATTGGCTGAAACTATAAATTATTGAAGCTACTATTGGCTGAAACTACCAGCAATTGAAGTTATAATTGGCTGAAACTATAAATTATTGAAGCTACTGTTGGCTGAAACTACCATCGATTGAAGTAATAATTGGCTGAAACTATAAATTATTGAAGCTACTATTGGTTAAAACTACCATCAATTGAAGTTAGAATTGGCTGAAACTACCAGCAACAGAAGCTTTTATTGACTGAAACTATGAATAATTGAAGTTATAATTGGCTGAAACTACAAACAATTGAAGCAATAGCTAACTAAAACTATCGGCAATTATTTCAATAACAATTTTTCTGCAAAAAACAAATATAAAAATCTTATATTTTTTACAAAAATCATTAATTTTTAAAAATTAAATGAATAATAACCGTTTTGTAGTGAGAGGAGAATTTAAAAAAAAAGTGAAATGAGAAAAAAAATATTGTGAGTATGAAAATGAGGAAGTGTTGGCACTTGGCCAATATTGTTGGCTTATCTATTCACGGTACCTAATGTGAGAGATGTTTAAAAGAGTAGTAGTAGTAGAAGTAATAGTAGTAGTGGTACTTGCAAAGCGCGAGTCAGAGAAAAAAGGGGGTGAGGGGGGGGGGGTATTGGAGAACTGAAAGGGAAACGAGCAAAGAGGGCTGATTTTTTCCAAAGAGGCAATTTATGGTAAAATTGCTCGGCGAGGCGTGAAGAATTTTGAGAGGCGTGCAACAAGTGGTTGGGTGCAACAAGTTATTGCCAACGTACGTCTCTGTGCTTTCCATGCGCGCTTATTCCCTTCTTTCAAACGCGCTTGCGTCCAATATCAGCCCCCAATGAAGAATTTAAATCTCCCATTTGTGAATTTTAACCACGAGAACTTTTATCACAGAATTCTTACCAAACAGAAAAAATTCATTCAGCAGAATTTCTATTTAATTAAATTTCCAATTTAAGAGAACTTTCATTTGTTTGTATTAACTTAAGTTAAAAAATTTTGGGTGGAAATTTTAAAATTAACCAATCAGAAATTACCCTTAATTTCACATCCATTTTATCCATTCCACTTCCACATTTTGACAACCATTTTCCATTAATTTAACAATAATAATGATAGCTTCAATTCCTAGTAGTTTCAGTCAATGATAGCTACAGTTTCAATTAGTTTCAGCCAATTATAATCTTAATTGCTGATAGTTTCAGTCAATGATAGCTTCAGTTCCCAGTAGTTTTAGCCAATTATACCTTCAATCGTTGATAGTTTCAGTCACTGATTGCTTCAGTTATAAGTAGCTTCATCTAATTATAACTTCAACTGCTGGTAGTCGCAGTTAATAATAGCTACAATTCTTCGTAGGTTTAGTCAATGATAGCTTCAATTGTTAGTAGTTTCAGACAATGATAGCTTCAATGATACTTAGTTTAAGTTAATAAAAGCTTAAATTACTAATATATCTACTAAATGATGCTTTTCATTTTTGGTAGTTTCAGTTAACAATAGCTTCAATTACTGAGTGTTAGTTCCAATTAATAATATTAACAATTTATGGTGGTTTTAAAAAAATTGTAGCTACAGTTTCTGGTAGTTTTCGTTACTAACATCTTCAATCTCTAATAATTTCAATCTATTATAGATTTCATTGTTATTAAAAAATAGCTTTAATTGTTAGTAGTTTCAGTTTATGATAGCTTCAAGTATTGCAGTTGTAATACATAATGCCTTTAAATTCTGAAAGTTTTAGTTAAAGAGTCAATTTTTGTTATCTTTAATCAATGATGGCTTTAAGTAGTTTCTGACAATGATAGCTTCAATGTACGGTAGTTTTAGTTAATAATACTTTCTAATAATACATTTTATTTCTGGTAGATTTAATTGTTGTAGTTTCAGTTTAAAATAGCTTCAGTTGATGGTAGTTTTAGTAAAAAATAGTCTTAATTCCAAGTAGTTTCCGTTAACAGTAGTTTCAATTGTTGGTTGTTTTGTGAATAATAGTTTTAATTTCTAATAGTTTCGGTTAACAGTAGTTTGAATTTTATCGATGATAAATTCAATTACTGATTGTTTCAGTGAAAATTTCAGTTGTTGGTAGTTTTTGGTAATAGTGTTTTTAATTTTTAGTTGGATAAATTAGTTATTAATTTTGAATTCGTCATTGTTTGGAAAAGAATAAATGGAATTTAAAATTTTGTTGGAAAAATAAAAGTTCTTGTGTGTTATTCAAAAAGTGGTGTCAAAAATAGGATTTTTTTTACTGATTCTCTTTTTGGAATATCTCCCGATAAGAGTAGCGTTTAAATTCTGAAAAATAAAATTGTGAGAGTGGATGTCTAAATGGAATTACATAATCGACCCCAATTTGAAAAATTGTTTTCTTGTTTATTTTTTTTAAACTAAAGAGTTGATGAAAGCACACGGTCTGACGATTATTATAAATGTCCCCTTAAAACAGTGAAACGATGCATAAAATGAAATTTGAAACTTTGTTAAGTGGGTAATCTATTGGCATGATATGCGAATTGCATAATAATCATTTAAGCGCGCATTAAAGTTAGTATATTCAAAATATGTATATAAGAGAGAATAAAGGTAGATATGATGTGGCAGTGCCCTGCCAGAATAATTTAAACGTCATAGAGGAGCCTCGTTTTTCACTGGACACTCGTTATTCTGGACATGGGCCAAGGCAAATAAACTTATTCTGATGTGTGGCAGCAGAAGTAGCAGCAGCAGCAGCAGTGGAAAAAAAAATCACGCGCGCGGTTTAAGATGAGCGACGATTGTGAACCGTGCGAACTTACACATATTCGTTTGGTCACGCTGCCTCGAGATTGGTCCAGACACGACACGAGAGATGAGGCAGACTGAAAGAAGAGCGAGACACTTACGTGGGTGGGTGCCCTGAGATGTCTGTCTGTCTTTGTCATATATACACGCAAGAAAAATACAAAAAAAAAAAAAAAAATTGAAAATCATTCTCACAGCTTCTGATACAACTTTCGATTATCATCTCAGAGAAAAATGATACTCTTGTGAATGAAAAAAAAACTTATAATTTTTTTTCTAAATTTTAAAAGAAACAACATTTAATTTCCAAGAAAAAAAGATTTTTGATTACTTTAAAAAAAAAAAATAGAGTTGCTAACTTCTTAAACGTGAGGAAAAGACTATAATATTGTGATCCGCTAAACAAAATTGTCTTTTATTAACATGTAACAATCTCTAGCTGAGACATATAGGTATAAATGGAATATATATCGGTGATAATATGCGCGGTAATTTCATTTTCGGGGTAGCAGACAAAACTGACACTAATTGCGCGCGTTTATCGGACCTCGGCCAAAGTGTGAGCGTTAATCATACAGTCTGGTAATTTTGCCGTCATCAACCTGGAAATTGTGTGGGAGGTGATGCAAGAGGTGTGCGCAAAAAAAAATCAAAGTTGACGACAATATGACAAAAGTCTGCGTCCTAAAAAGAATTTATTTGTTTTATTATACTGTGCAACAATGTGTCATCTACACGGAGAAGATGAGACTTTATTGTTCATCTCTCGCGGTGGACTCGAGTGGAATATAATTTATGACTCGCGACTACACAATACATTTTATTAACATTTCCTTAAGAAGAAAATTGTTTAAATTAAATTTTCAATTTTATTTTTTGTATTTAAATTAATTTATTTATTAAAATTTCTTTTTAATGAATTTAATTTTTTAGAGAAAAAATTTTCGACAATTAACTAATTTGTTTGTGTCCAACACAGGGGTAAAATTAAATTAAAAAAAAGGAAAATTTTGATATAAATTTTCTCCACATATATATATATATATTGTGGATGAGAGAAAAAGATGATATTATAAAACCCACACGGTGCGCCCATATCGAAAAAGACGTCCCACGGACATCCGCAAGAATCGCGTTTTGTTTTTGAGACGTTCCCTAAGGACGTATGTATGTATGTTAGCAGTGAGATATCTTAGGCGCTTGTAATGCAAAAACAGCTATCTTCTACCACTGTCACAGTTTGCTCGATGTCAAACTGTGGCGTGGGCGTCGTATCTCATTGGTTCGGCTCGTAAGTCTCTCTCTCTCTCTCTTTCTTTCTCTCTTGCAGTTTGAAAAACTTGCTTATGTCGATACTCGTGTATATACGTGCAATCTGCATTACACGATCCGGTGACCGCTTGCAAACTAACGACAAAGTTGAACGCGCGCCCTCGAGCGTAAAGATTCAGGTGGGCTCACTCTACTCTATCGATGACATAAATTTTCATGTGAATAATTATCCACGACTTTAATATTCCTTATTCTGTGAATTATTACCTTCTTCGCACAATTGCAATGGTCGCCCTTCTACGTTCAAACCACCTAACTAGATCTGATTAAAATTATTATTATTATTATTATTATTAAATTATTATTGAACTATTATTATTATTGAAATTTTATTATTATAATTAGTAATATTATTATTATTTGCCTAAAACAACTAAAATTTTTTTTTAAATTCACAGCTAGCTTTGATTTTAGAATTATTATAATTTGGTAGAAGGCAATTGAGGCTCCTTGAGATCTTAAAGTCTATTTATGTAAAAAGATTCAATGTAAAATTTATCTACCTTTGCTTAAAACTACTGTCAATTAAAGCTGTCATTAAATAAAACTACCAACAATTGAAGCTATAGTTAACTGAAACTACCAGTAATTAAAGCTATTATTGACTACAACTACAAACAACTGAAGCTACTGTTATGTGAATCTACTAACAATTGAAATAATTGAAGCTATCACTGACTGAAACTACCAGCAATAGAAGTTATAATTGACTGAAACTTCAAATATTAAAGCTGTCACTGACTGAAACTACCATCAATTAAAAATATAATTGCCTGAAACTTCAAATAATTAAAGCTATCACTGACTGAAACTACTGGAAATTTGAGTTATAATTCGCTGAAACTACTAAAAATTGAAGTTATAATTGATTGAAGTTACTCGCAACTGAAGCTATTATTAACTGAAACTACTAAAAAGTGAAGCTACCATTGACTGCTACTATTATAAATTAAAGCTATTATTGGCTGAAACTACTAACAACCTTAATTCATATTGATTAAAACTACGAGCAATTGAAACTATCATTGATTGAAACTACAATAAATTGAAGCTATTAAGAACTAAAACTACCAAAAATTAAAACAATTGTTTGGTGAAACAACCAAAAATTGAAGCTATAAATTAAAACTATAAATCTATCAAAAATTAAAGTTATTGTTTATTGAAACTACCAGAAATTGAAGCTATTATTAATTAAAACTACCCAAATTAATGGTATCATTGATTTAAACTATCAAAATATAAAGCAATTGTTTACTGAAACAACAAAAAATTGAAGTTATTATTAACTAAAACTACCAAAAATTAATGCTACTGTTTACTAAAAATACGAAAAATTGAATTTATTATTAATACCAAAACTACACAAAATAACTGGTATTATTGACTTAAACTACTAAAAATTAGTGCTACTTTTTTGGCATCAATTAAAGCTGTTATCGTATGAAACTACGGGAAACTGAATTGTCTAAATATACAAAAAGTTGAATCTATTTATGACTGAAACATCCAAGTTATCTTTACCTAATATTATCATAAATTTTCCCAAAAAAATTCTATTGGACTGGATGGACTTTGTATCTATTTTCCACTCTCTAAATCTGATTTAGTAAAAATGTTCACTAATTTAAATTAGTGACTCACTTTTTGCTTCTAAATTAGTAAAATTTTACTAATTATTAGTAACTTTTACTAACAATTAGTAAAATTTAATTAATTCTAAAGCAAAAAGTGAGTCACTAATTTAAATTAGTAAACATTTTTACTAATTCAGATTTAGAGAGCAAGGAAATTTTATTAAATTTTTATTGTCCTTCCATAGAAAGTCTATCAAACTCACAGAGTTTACTTTCCGCGGAAATTTTTTACCTAGTTATATAAAGAAATAAAAAAAAATGAAAGAGAGGAAAGATTACAGAATTGACATTGTTACAACCAGCAAAAAAAAAAAATGTTTTTTTTCTCAAACAACACGAAAAAAAAATGAATTGTTTGGTACAATTTGTCAACTTGAGTGAGTGTTATATTCGAGGGACCAATGGCTCTTTATTAATAATCATGAGAGCAGAATGTCGCGAGAGAAATTTCTCTCACACCTACTTTGTCTTCGTTGAAAGAAAGACTAGAGGACGAGAGAGAGAGAGAGTCACAGTGTCTGTTAAACTTGTCACGGGGGTGGCAAAAGCATAATAATAGCGAGAATGATACATGACTCCAAGATGAGAAGAGAATCTCGTCTGGAGCTCTTGAGATTTTATTTCACACACGCGCCTCTTCTCGCTTCTGTACAAACAATTCCGTTTTCTTTTGTGTGTTTTTCCCCCGTGGCAAATATAATTTTGTCTACATTTTTTTGTTTGCAAAAATATTAATGTAAAAAAAATTTATGATTTAAATAAATAATTTTTTCGAGAAAAATATATATAATTTCGCTATGATTTATTTTCTCCGTGAGGGAAAATCACAACTGAGAGTCGAGTATGTATGTAACGACTATAAAGTTTGTTTTGTGGACTTTGTCCTAAGTGGGTGGCCATAACGCGAACAGACAATGGAACACATGTTTCCGTCATGCAAAGATGTCATTATGTGAATCGTCGAAACACTTCGTTATAATATAACTGACGAGATGATAATTCTACATGACAAGTAAACTATGTCCATGGTTAATTTCCCTTTTATCTCATCTTTTCATTTCTCATATATAACAAAAACAATGTACAAATATTTTGTGTTTTAATTTTTAAAAAAACAATAATAATAATAATAAGAAAGAAATAAAAAGCAGAAAATAAAATACAAAAAAAAAATTCCGATTCATTAAACGGAGACAATTTCTAAATTCGCACTCAACAGACCAATTACTACAGAAATAAAAAGGAAAATTCCTTTTTTTTCCAACTATACTTGATGAATTGGAAAAATAAATTTTGATTAGCAAAGAACTGAAACGCAATGAGAGGCCCCATAGATCACTGCGGTACGGTGAAAATTAATGGAAGAGTTTGTCGTTTGAATCTGAAAATAATTGAAGGAATAGGCTATTTTCGACTTCATCGAATCTCGTAATCCGCGTTAAATCATGCGAATCAACGTGCTAACGAGGACTCGTGATTAACGACCACTTTCCCAAAGACGTCGACGAGACTCTCACGAGGCGTAAGAACGACCAACAAAATCCACATACAGTTAAGGGGGAGGGGGACAAAGAGACATACACTCGAGACTAAACATTTTAACTCTCTCCCACCTTCAGTGGTATATACAAAAAAATAATAAAAAAAAATAAGCGACCTTTTCATTTTACGCGTGGGTCTCTTGTGAAACAACATTTTGCGATAATAATACACAAGAGACAGAAGTTAAAACATTAAAAAACAAAAATATAGAAATCCATTACAAAAATTTTATTAACATTTACTAATGACAATTTTTTTTAACTGATAACAAAATACTAAAGCTGTTATTATGGATTGAAACTACTTGCAATTGAAGATATTATTTATTGAAACTGACATCATTTGCAGCTATTATTGACTGAAGATATCGTTTACTGAAACTACCAATAATTGAAGATATTTTTTACTAACGATTGAATCTAACACTAATTGCAGTTGTTAGAAATTAAATCAATTATTAACTTAAACTACCAGATATTGAAACAACCATTGTCGGAAACTACTAGTAATTAAGGATATCACTGATTTGAACTACCAGAAATTGAAGCTATTATTACTTAAAACTACCAAAAATTAAAGCTATTATTAACTGAAACTACCAAAAATTAAAGCTATTATTAACTGAAACTACCAAAAATTAAAGCGATTATTGACTGAAATTACCAGAAATTAAAGCAATCATGAACTGCAACTACCAAAAAATAAAAATATAGTTTGCCAGCAAATAAATATATTTTTAACTCTAACTACCAACAATTGAAGTTATCATTGATTCAAACAAGTAGCACATGAAGTTGTCATTGACTAAAACTATAGGTAGGTAAAACTACCAAGAATTAAGGGGGGAAACCACATTACGGGGTTCAAAAAATCAAATTGTTTTTTTTGCATAAATAGTCAGCTTATGTATTTAAAAGTATGTTGAAAAAGTTTTTACAGCGAAATTCGGTGTCCTCTCTGTGCTATAGGCAATGAATGAAGCTTGCTCCGAGTAACGGAGCAGGTTGGTAACGGCGTCGCTGACGAAGTCCCTTTGTGAATTTATGATTTGACTTATGAAGAAGAGGAAGGACTAATGTATAGTGCAGGAATAGCAGATTAAAGTGTAAGCACTTTAAATGGTTTTTTTCTTATCATTAATTTCAAATTTTCGATAATTTTTTTAAACGCGTTTTTCTCGAAACAGGATTTTTGAAATTACTGTGCAGGATAGCTCAAAATGTTATTGACCGATTTCAAAAAAGAAAATTGCAAATTGTTCATTATTAAATTTATTATTAAGTGAACTTAATGTTAGATAGAAAAAAAAATTTTAATACCTTCTTTTTTAATCTCAAAGACGCACAAAAATATGCCAAAAATCAAACATTAACATAAAAGTAGTGTCAATTTTTCATTTTTTAATATTTTCATTTAAAAATTAGTTCAATTAATAATAAAATTTGTATAAAATGTGAATAACCTTCATTTTTTGCCATTAGATCAAATTTGTGGACTCCACCTTGCACAGCAATCATAAACTCAGACGGCTCAGCTCCAGGTTTAATGGCTGCTAACTTGGAATGTTTTTAATAAAAATGCTTAAAAAAATTGTGTGACACAGATAAATATATGTGCAACATAATGTCATTCTTGCATTTCATTTAAAAAATTTTTCCCTTTTGAAAAAAATTCCGAAATTTAAAAACAGTGTCGTAATGTGGTTTCCCCCCTTAAACCTATTTACCAACAATTAAATTTATCATCGATTGAAAGTATTAGCAATTAGAGGTATTATTGCCTGAAACTACTAGAAATTGAAGCTATCAATGACCAATCAATTTTTTTAATTAATAATTAAATTTGATGTAGATTGAAATGGATTAAAATTGAAGCTGTTATTATAACTAAAATTGCTGGCAATTGAAGCTATCATTGATAGAAACTACCTAAAACTCTAACTACCAATAATTGAAGTTATTTCGGTCAAATAAAAATTCTTTTTCTTATGAATGGATTTAGATTTTCACTAAATTAAATGTGGTTTGAATTATAATTTTTTTTTAAATAATCAGTTGGATAATGAGAACACAAAGATGGAAAAAGTGATAAATCATAAAAAGGTGTTTCATCAAAATAGGCGAAAAAAGAGACAAAATTTAAAAAAAGGTGAAACATGATGAAAAGATATGATGCCTGTTATAAGATAAACCATATGTCAAAAATTACCAAAAAAGAATGTTAAATTCTAACAATTTATATATACAGTAGAATCGTTACACTAAAATGAAAGGATTAAGAAATTGAAGTTGTCAGGTGTTTAATATTAAAATGAACATGGAAAAATTGTTGATTCATATGTCGGATTGTGTCGCGTTGGCTCATGTTCTGGTCTAAGTTTGCCACAAAGCAGTGTGTGCCACACTTTAATATATATATATATATATTAGTTTCATGTGCAGTTACATAACCGCGAGTTTGCATTCCTGACGTCATCTAAGTTCGTCTTTTCGTGAAGAGTGTCCAGGAATTTATGTTCGAGTTCTGCATATACATATACATATAACGATTCGTTGCACTTTCCAAAGGCTACTCTGCTTTGTCACCCGGAACCATCTTTGTCACCAGAAAATATCTCCATTAATAGCACGATGACCAAGAAAAGATACCATATATTTATGGTCCATCCCACACATAGTCTTCAAACCCAGAAATTAAGGGACCATAAATTTCGTATTTATAATTGTAACTAAAAATTTTATTCTTTTTTCTTTCAACAAAAAAAAATTAAATTTTTCTATGTACGAAAACAAGGAAAGAGATCTTTGTAAAATTTTATGCGACACTGAGAAAAAAATATGCTATTGAATTTACAGTATTTTCACCTAAGGTTTCAAACTACCAAAATTTGAAGCTATAATTAACTGAAACTACAAAAAACTGAAGCTATTATTAACTAAAACTACCAAAAATTGAAGCCATCATTGTCTAAAATTATCAGAAAATAGAGCAATCATTGAGTAACAATACTAAAAACATATAATACTATTAGATACAACTACCATTAACTGAAGCTGCCATTGATTTAAACTACTAACAATTGAAGCTTTAATTGATTTAAACTACTAACAATTGAAACTAATTGATTTAAACTACCTATAACTGAAGTTAGTTTTTAATAAAACTACAAACAAATAAGGCTATTATTAACTAAACCAACCGCAAAATTTAAGCTATCATTGACTAAAACTACTAACTACTGAAGCAATATTTAACTAAAACTACTAACAATTGAAGCTATAATTAACTTAAACTATCAGCTTTTGAAGTTATAATTGGCTGAAACTTCAAATAATTGAAGGTATCATTGACTGAAACTACCAAATTTAAAGATATCAATGATTTAAACTACCCAAAATAGAAGTTAATATTTACTAAAACTACCAGAAATTGAAGCCATTAATGACTAAAACTACCAATAACTGAAGCTATCATTGACTAAAACTACCAATTACTGAAGAAATATTCAACTCAAACTACCAACAATTAAAGAAATATTTAACTAAAACTACCAATAATTGAAACTATAATTCATTTAAACTACCCAAAATGGAAGTTAATATTTACTAAAACTACCATAAATTGAAGCCATTAATGACTAAAACTACCAATAATTGAAGCTACTTTTTATATAAAATTACCAACAATTGAAGCTATGTTTATCTACAACTACAAATAACTGAAGCTATTTTTATCTAAAACTATCAGCAATTTAAGGTATTTTTAATTAAAACTACCATAAATTGAAATTGTAATTTATTGATAAAACTACCACCACCTGAAGCTATTTTTAACTAAAGCTTCAAGAAATTGAAGCTATAATTAATTGAAACTACCAACAACTGAAGCAATTATTAACTAAAACTACCAGAAATTGAAGACATAGTTGTCAGTAAGATTTAGGAATTGGAGCTATCATTGAGTAAAACTACCAAAAACTGAGGCTACTGTTAGGTGAAACTACCAGCCATTGAAGTTGATTGTAATTATTAAAAGTGGAAGCTATAATTGATGTAAACTACCAGCAATTGAAGTGGATTGTAATTATTTAAAATTGAAACTAAATTGTTAACTAAAAGTACCTGAAATTAAAACTATAATTTCCTGAAACTACCAAAAATTGTTCATGTAAAGGCATACACTATGGAATTTATTAAATATTTTCTATATTCTATATCATGTGATTTTGAAATATAATATTTTTTATACGTTTGGTAGAAATGTTGCTGTTTCAAAAGCATATTTTTTCTGATATGAAAACAAAAAAACAAATTGATTATATTGAAGAAAATCGAATGTTTCTGTAATTGTGATTGACACATGTGTATATAATAAGATTCATGAACGTGTGAAGCACTAGGTGACGTAAATACTTGTAGGAATACAGACATCTGACATATTATTCTGCAAAGATTTAGTGGTAACACCCACATGGCAGATGCATTCAATTGCGCGAAGCACATACACACCAGGCTTGGATTCTCAGGAATGATAGTCGTTCGTCGCCTAAAAGGAACCTCGAACAAAGGAATGTCGATTCCTCGAGGAGGATGATGATAATGCCCCTCTAACTCTAATTTTCCCTACACATAAAAAAACCTATGGAATATAATTGTCTCTACACAAAATTATTTAAATAAATTATTTTCTTCATTTTACTAATTTACATGTAACACTTATTTTCTACACAGATTTTAAGAAATAAATTTTAAATTACAGTATGTGTGTATAAAGAATGATTAATTTTATGTAACACTGTGAATGTCATACGTTCGTGTCGTGAATCTTGTAAATTCATTGTGCACTAAAATGAACGATTCAAAGATTATTTTTGTTTTTTATTTTTTTTTTTTATTCAATGGAGACCTAGCACTCTCTTAACTCAAGCGTTTCGAGTTCGCATGTTTTGTGAATTAGCGGCTCGTTTCACGGGTTATACGATACAGTGCGATATACGAAAACCACCCACTAAACGTCACTCGTCGTCGCCACGAAATAAACGGGGGGGGGGGGGACAAACGAGCAACCATTTCGCGTATATAATATAGTCGTTTGAAAATGTGTGCAAGATCGTTTTTTTTTGTCAGACGATAAATGAAGCACTATATGTCTTGTATTGTAACAATTTGTCTCTATGATAAATTATATTGAAAAGAAATTCCATTATTGAAACTTTCGAAAATTCTTCCTTGTTGCGAATTATTTCCCTCAATTTCAAATTTTAAGCTTTTCGAAACATTTGAAATTATTTACTAACTACTCTACACTTCTAAATTATTACAAATTTTAACTAATTTAAATAGTTTAACGTCCGAGAAATATATTAATTAGAAGGTTTCGTATGAATAAAACGATAACATTCGGACCATTGTTGTTTTAATAAAGGTTTACTCCAACGTTTCGAAATCTAAATGATTTCCTCTTCAGGGAGTCTATCAAAATTACAATAAATTGTCAAATAAATATATACAAAAAAAATAATTAAAAAAATAATTAAAATAAATACAGTGAAACATCAAAAATAAATACAGTCAATGATAAATTAAATACAATAATAATAATGAAAATAGAAATAAAAACAAATACAATAAGAATAAGAATAAACACAATAGATAGTAAAAAATAAATAAAATAACAATAATAAGCAATAAATTAAATACAATCAATTTAAAATAATCTTACCAAATAAGAAACATATGTCAAGTCATAGAAATAATGGTCAATTGCGGTGTCAAATTAATAAAAACAAAACCACCCTAACGTTGGAGAAAAAACATAGAGTTTGGAGTTCAAATCTAAAATTGAATGAATCAAATTCACTATAAATTAAAAATTATATAAAGAATAAATTAATAATTTAAAATTCGAAAATTAAAATAATAGATTACATACCAATCAATCCATTTTTTAAAAACAAGTAATAACTGAACAGACACATTATAAATAAAACATATGATAAATAAATAAATAAATAAATCATACAATCTATAAATAAACAATATAAAATGAAATAAATAAAATAAAATATTATGTGTTCTGTTCCCAACGTCAACTTTAAAACTGATCTCCAAACACTATCGACTCTTTACAATAAATTATCAATTGAACAAAACGAAAATAAAAACAAAAACAATTGTATAAGAAATAGAGAATAACGAAAATGAGCAATTTTTCATTTTAAATTGTTAGAAATAAAATTCAAAATTATTTCATACGACTTATCAAAATTTTTCAAGTCTGTCATTTTATTTAAGCTATTTTTTCCTTCTTTTTTAATAAAACACATTTCAGCAAATAATCGCTTTTTTAGATTTGATTCAACATGCAATATCTCAAATTCATCCCATTTTATAAAGTGTGAAAAAGTGTCATTTTTGCAACTTGTTAAGTGATCACTGATAACATTATGATATTATTAATTTAATTCAATTTTTTTTTTCATTCAATTCATTCATTATCACCTTTATTAAAACAACAATGGCCCGAATGTTATCGTTTTATTCATACGAAACCTTCTAATTAACTAATTTAAATTAGTAACTGATATTTTTACTTTTTATTTCGTAAAATTTTTCTAATTTGTTAGTAAAAAAAAATTTTAATTAAATTTTACTAATTCGTTAGAAAAAAATTTCATTTTTTTCCTAATTAGTAAAATAAATTTTTCAATTTAATTTGACAAAATTGGTAAGTAAAAAAAAATGTTTTGTTTAATTTTATAAATTCAAAAAGTCAGGCACAAAGTTGAATTTTCTTTTGGTTATTCAGATTTAGAGAGTATATAATAACTTTTTAATATATAGTTTTTATAGCAACGATAATTTAAAAAAAGGTAGTAAAATATATTATAGTATAATTTGAAAAACGGCAGTTTAATCATCCGTCGAGATATGTATTATTTATTCAAAAAAAAAAAAAAAAAAAAATTTTCAAGAAGATTTAGCGGTATTTTTCTGAGAAAAATTGTCAGCCACTAGGTAATTCATCTTTCGGGCAAAGGATAACGCGCAAATTATACCGACTGATACATTACGAACAGTTGTGCAGCTTAGTGACAACGATCTCTGTAATTATTCATAGAACGGCGATGAATATGCTCGTTGGAAAGTGCTAGAGAGGCCATTGTTTCTGGAGTTCAACATATGAGATTTACATTAGCGTTCTTTGCGGCCGACATATATAATTATATTGAGAAACTACTGGAAGTATCACACTTGAATGGGGATTATATTTATCTTCGTTATATACATATATTCAACGCATGAATATTCCACACATTGAACTTATTAGAATTTTTACGGTGTCAAATTAAAAATTACCAAATTTTTATATTTAACACAATTACACAAAATAAACTTTAAATTAAAACTCAACAGAATTTTTATATCGTAAAATTTTCATTTAGTAAATACTATTATCATAAATTGAAGCTGTTATTGATTAAAACTACTAACAATTGAAGCTATTATTAACTAAAAGTACCATCAATTTAGGCTATTGTTAGTAATAGTTAAATCTGTTATAAATTGAAACTGTTAGAAATTGAAGCTATTATAAACTAAAAAATACCAAATATTGAAGCTATTATAAACTAAAACTACCAACAATTTAAGCTATAGTTAACGTAAACTACCAGAAATTGAAGCTATAATTGATTTAAACTAGCAGCAATTGAAGTTATTAGTGGCTAAAACTAAAAATAATTGAAGCTATCATGGAATCAAACTACTAGAAATTGAAGCTATCATTCATTGAAACTACCATAAACTACCTATTATTAATTATAAGTGGCTGAAACTACAAATAATTGAAGCTATCATTGACTGAAACTACCAGCAATTGAAGGTATAATTGACTGAAACTACCAATAATTGAAGATATTATTGATTTAAAATACCAAAAATGAAAGTTAATATTTACTGAAACTACTAGAAATTGAAGCTATTGTTTTCTAAAAGAATCAAATTGAAGTTATCGTCGTCTAAAACTACCAATAAATGAAACTATCTTTAGATGAAACTACCAACAATTGAAGGTATAATTAATTTAAACTAGCAGCAATTGAAGTTATAATTGACTAAAACTACATACAATTAAAGATATCATTGATTTAAACTACCAGGAATGGAAGTTAATATTAACTAAAACTACCAGAAATGGAATTTAATATTGACTCAAACTACCATAAATTGGAGCTATTATTGTCTAAAAGTATCAAAAATTATAGTTATCGTTGACTGAAACTACCAATAACTGAAGCTATCATTGAATAAAACTACCAACTACTGAAGCAATCTTTAACTAAAACTATTAACATTGATTTAAACTATCAGCAATTAAAGTTATTGTTTATTTTTTTGATGCTACCGACAATTGAAACTACTGTATACTAACAATTGATCTATCATTGATGACAATTGTAAAAATAGAAGCTATTATCAATTAAAACTACTAATAACTTAAGCAGTCATTGACTTAAATTGAAAATAATTCAAAATACTTTAAAGGCTATTGAAGTTCGTAGATAACTAAATTAATATCTGTCTCAATCTTCATAATCTTAATGTTAAAAAAAACCATAAGGGTCAAAAGAATAAATATAAGAAAATTTCCAACGAAAGAAAAAGGAAACTTGAAAATTTCTCGTCACGAGAAAATTAATACACACGAGAGAGTTAAGTAGATGTGGCGCGTATTAGTCAGACTTGAATATATGAAATATGTGGGTAGAGGTAAAGTATCTGACTGATGTGGATGAAAGAGAAGAGAGCTGGTGATGTACAACGATGAAGGGAGAAAGGGGGATCCAGATTTCAATAACTAGAAGTGCACACGCCTCCAAGCTCTCTTCTCTCTCTCTTTCTCTGTGTATGAAACATTAAAGTGGTTGGCAACATTGTTTTATTCCGCCTGGCGCTATTCTCGTCAAAATTATTATTACCCGGTTTTCATTTTAGAGATGGTTTCTATAAGAGAAAGATTTCAAGTTACATTCATAGACCGAGGCGTGTGGACTCTTCCCGTTCACGGGGATCATGAGACGATTCATAGTCCGTCGTTCCATTAATGAGGGGACTCTCTCTCTTTCTCTCTTTTCACATCAGGAACGAAACATCTCGAGCGACCACTGCTGTTATTATAGCTGTTCATAACATTTACCGTCCGTTGGCACTATGGAGAGTCTATTTCAAACGATGTCGCGCAAACAGCAATGGTCCTTGTATCATAAATGCTACCTCAGAATCTACAAACTTCTTTTTTATCGAAAATGTAAAAAAAACCAAATTCTTTCTAGAATTTATATAATAAAAATTTTATTTCTCTCCAAAAAAGTATCGTTACAAAAAGATAAAACATTTTTAAAAGAAATATTATATTAAAACTACCGACAATTGAAGCTATCGTTAACTAAAACTACCAAAATTGAAGCTACAGTTAGTATTAATTAAATCTGTCATAAATTGAAATTATTAGAAATTGAAGCTATTATTAACTAAAACTACCAGAAGTTGAAACTATAATTGTCTGAAACTACCAACAACTGAGGCCATCGTTGAATAAAAACCAGCTATTGAAGCTATAATAGACTGAAATTACTGAAAACTGAAGCTATAATTAACTAAAACCACTAACTACTGAAGAAATCTTTTACTAAAACTACCAATAATTGAAGCTATTGTTAACTAAAACTACCAACAATTGAAACCTCTAATAATTGAATCTATTACAGATTGAAATTATTAAAAATTAAAGCTATTATTGGCTGAAACTACCAAAAATTGAAGCTATCATTGACTAAAAGTATCAGAAATTGTAGTTATCATTGATTTAAACTACCAGAAATTGAAGTTAATATTTACTAAAACTACTAGAAATTGTAGTTATCGTTGACTAAAACTACTAATAACTGAAGCTATCTTTAATTAAAACTATCAACAACTGAAGCAATCATTAACTGAAACTACTAACAACTGAAGCTATAATTAACTAAAACTACCAACTACTGAAGCAATCTTTTACTAAAACTACCAATAATAATTGAAGCTGTTGTTAACTAAAACTACCAACAATTGAAACCTTTAATAATTGAATCTATTACAGATTAAAATTATTAAAAATTAATGCTATTATTGGCTGAAACTACCAAAAATTGAAGCTATCATTGACTAAAAGTATCAAAAATTGTAGTTATCGTTGACTAAAACTAACAATAACTGAAGATATCATTGACTAATACTACTAACTACTGAAGCAATCTTTAATTGAAACTACCAACAATTAAAGCTATAATTGATTTACACTACCAGCAATTGAAGATATCATTGATTTAAACTACCAGAAATAGAAGTTAATATTTACAAAAACTACCAAAAATTGAAGCTATTATTGTCCAAAAGTATCAGAAATTGTAGTTTTCATTGATTTAAACTACCAGAAATGGAAGTTAATATTTACTAAAACTACTAGAAATTGTAGTTATCGTTGACTAAAACTACTAATAACTGAAGCTATTATTGACTAAAATTATTAATTACTGAAGCTATCATTGACTAAAAGTATCAACAACTGAAGCTATCATTGACTAAAACTATCAACAACTGAAGCAACCATTAACTAAAACTACAAACAATTGAAGCTATAATTGAATTAAAACTCTCAGTAATATATTACTACCTGGAACTACTAGCAATTGAAGCTATCATTAATTGCAATTACCACTCTCTAAATATGAATCAGTGAAAAAGTCACTGGTCTCAAATCAGTCGCTAAATTCTAGCTGTTTGAATCAGTGCTTTTCACTGACAGTTAGTGACAGTTCGCTAGAGAATCAATTACTTTGACTGAAAATCAGTGAAATGTTACTGATTCAAATAGCTAGAATTTAGCGACTGATTTGAGACCAGTGACTTTTTCACTGATTCAAATTTAGAGAGCAGCAATTGAAGTTATTGTTTATTAACATTTGATTCTATTTTTGATTCTAATTATTGAAAATCGAAGCTATTGTTAACTAAAACTATCTGAAATTTAAAATATAATTTCCTGTAGCTTTAAGAAATTGAAGTTGTTATTGATTCAAACTATCAGCAATTGAAGCTATTATTATTCATTAAAACTACCAACAAATAAAGCTGTCGTAATCTAAAAATTTCTTTTTTATCGAAAATGTTGAAAAAACGAATTCTTTTCAGAATTTATAACAAAAATTTTCTTCCCCAAAAGTATCGAAATAGATGAAATTTTTTTTTTAAAAAATACTATTTTTCTAATTTTATAATAAAAATTTTCCTCCACCCAAAAAAGTATCAAAAAAAAGAAAAATTTTTAACGAAATACTTTTTTTTTTTTAAACAAAAAGTAAAAAAATGAGAGAAAATTTGATCGAATAAATAGTCGTCTTTTAAGAGAAGAATTTGAGACTTTTTATTTCAAAAGGATTGACGATGCAGAGGGAGGAAGAAAGAGAGGGGGTTAAAATGCATTGCACTCTTTTTCGAGATCTCTTTGCCATTCTCGGCATGGCAAAAGATGCAAACGCGTTCCACGCGCGACGTTCCAAGCACACACGCGCGCGAAACAAACAAATTAACTCACTCTTTCTCGAAGTGTTTCGCACGTATGTACAACACAATATAATGCCGCGAGCGCGCGAAAATAAAGAAGAAAAAGAAAACAAAGCTCTCTCTTCAAAGAAGACAAGAGAAAATGTATATATATATATAAAAGACAAAGATGTCACACTCACATAGCAGACAGTGGAGGGCGTGGGAGATACGCATTTATAAACTTGTCTCTGAACCTGAGATCACGTGATATATCGCATACTTTAAACAGAGAAGTGCGTTAAAATACAAGTAAAAACTCACCCCATTCCAAAGTGTTTGTATGTCACTTTTCTCCATGTCCTTCCCACTTTTGCATTTTCAGGAATCTGAAACAAAAAGAGAATTTTATAGTTTTTGTAGAATACTTTCAAACTTTTTTTACTTTGGACTAGAAAACATTATTAAAATTATAAAGAAAGACTAAATTTTTAAAATGAATATTACCTCACGTCTGTAATAATTTTTATATTGAAAGAAATGAATTCATGAAATTTCTAATTTAGAAGATTTTATTATTTATAAAATATTAAATATAAATTACCTACCCTAATAACACAAGATATCTTGGGATATATTGATAATATCCCGCAGATATCCTAGGGATGTCCTATGGATATCAAAAGAATCTCTTAAGGATATCCAAAAAATCGGCGGTTTGGATATCCACAGGATATCTTCTGGATATCTCTATAGACTTTCATAAATGTCCTCCAGATATCCCATAGATATCGTCAGGATATCCCACAGATATCATCAGGATATCCCACAGATATTTTCAGGATATTCTCAATATATCTTATGGATGTCAAGAAGATATTCTCAGGATACTGTTTTTAAAGTCATTATGAGACTACGAGTGAGAATATTCTGTGAATTAAATTTTATATAAATAAAATAAAATGCAACTTGTTTTTCGAGAAAGTTGTTTAATTTGAAAAATTATTAACTAATTTTTTTCTCATTCGTGATTCATTCCTTTATTCATATGCTTAATATTGTCAGAAAATAAATTTGCTTTAAACAATATAAATTCTTCCCCGCAAATAACGAATAACTATTAATATTAATTATACATCAAGTGCATGAGTTTATTTAAAAACTTTGAAAAATGCGTTTCAAATCTTCATTTAAAATAAATTAGAAGCTCATAAGATTTTTGTTTTTATTATATTATTATTCATTATATTAGCTTAACAATTTTATAACCTTTAAAAATATATGTTGAGATATTAAATATCCCGTGAATATCCTAAGAATATCCCACGGACATCCTGAGGATATCCCATGGATATCCTGCGATATAATATCCAATAGATATTTTGTGTATGTCTTAGGGATATCCTGTGGATATCCTATGGATGTCCTGTTGATGTCCCACAGATTGGCGGTTTGGATATCCTAGGGATATCCCAAGATATCTTGGGGACCATTCTAGGATATCGACCATTGATATGGATATCCTTTTGTTATGAGGGTATATTGAATATTGTTAATGAATTTAATTAATTCTATAATAAAACTACAATAAAACCCCTTGTTTTTAAATTCGATAAATATATATTTTTTCACTCTTTATAGAGAAAAAAGTTTACGTAGGGTAAGTGCATCAATTACGGCGCGTTCATAAAAAATAACTATTATTACTCTTATATTTAATATAACTGTTTGCAAAATGATATAAAAAATTATTTAAATCTATTTTTGATACAATTACTCATAAAGATGCAAATTTTAACAATTATTAATTTAATTATTTCAGATCAAATTTTTCCCTCGCCGTAATTGAAAATTTTTTTAAGATTTCCATTGGTTTCAATTACGGTGGGCAAAATATCTTCAAAATACACGTAATTTTGGTCACCGTAATTGATACACCGAAACTGATATAAACGCGCCGTAATAGAAAATTACGGTATTAGTTTTAATTTCTTATATTTGTTTAAATAATCGATTTTTATAAAGTAAAATTTTCTTTTAATATCTAAATAACATTAGTTTAATAAGTCTTAAATTGACTTTATACAATAGAAATGTCGAATTTTTTATTTCAAACGTGTTTTGACTTGAACCGCGCCGTAATTAGTGCATTTATCCTAATTTTTTTATAAGAGCTAAAATTTGTGAGTTATGAATTTTTAAAATTTTGATTTTTCAAGTTTTTTAAAAATACACCTAATTTCAGTGACATCTAACTCTAAAAGTATTGAATTTAGGAATTATTACCAAGATACAAAAGTTTCAGTATTTCACCAACTTTCAAAATATGTTAATAAAAAAAAAAAGTTGTGCGCGATTTTTAAAAATTTTTTTTATATTTTTACACACATGAAATTAATAGAGAAATTTTGTAATAAGTTTTGTAGTGGGCCTAATGATCCTTTTGTTTATATAATTTGTTGTAAAACAAAAATTTTATTTTTTTCGTTTTTTTTTATTTTTTAAAATAAAATCTTTTTTAATTTGCTTTTCTATGAGTTTACTAAAAGATCCTAGTGCCCAAAATACTTTTCATTTCGAAAAAATAAAAAAAAAAACAAAAAATAAAAACAAATTATATAAACAAAAGGATTATCAGGCCCACTTCAAAACTTATTACAAAATTTTCTTATTATTTTTATGTTTTTTTTAAATTGCGCCCAAATTTAAAAAAATTTAATTTGTTTTTAAAAAATCGTTATTTTTTTCTAAATAATTAGGAAAATTTCAAAAATAATAGGTAACAATCGTAAAGAAATTTATTTTACTAAGTACACCACATCGCATTGATATACGATATTTCTTCGCTTGTTTTGACAAATTGTGGATTAATTGCCACTTAACGTATAAATATGAATATTAGTGAGTCGCAAAGATTTCTCTCTTGGACGACTAGCGGCGCGAAAATATATATAATAATAATAATAAGCAAGTTTCCCACTAGTGTCATGGATGACGGGATAATCCGCCATTTCCGAAAGACGACGTGTTGCACTAAAATTATTTACGTCCCACATGTCCACCCTCATATGATATTTCTGAACTTTGAAAATAATAAAAGACATTTGTAATCAAAATTTTCAATCTCTAATCACTTGAGTGTGATTTAAATATAAAAAGAAGAAAAAAAAACTATATAAAAATATTTCCTATATACAATCAGCCTCTTGTCTCATTCCTGTCACGTTATATGGCATAATTTAAAAATGTTGTTTACGATGCGGCCAGTAATTAAATTATGGTAATTTAAATGTCATAATCGTTGAAGCTTGATAGACCTAATGATCAGATATGTATATATCCTTAAAATCTGATTTTTTTTATCTTTTTTTGAAAAAAAAGAATAAAGTAATTTGCATGTACATCGTCATCCGTCGGTGTTCAAGAGCGAAATGGTTCGTCTCCACTTTCTTCTTCTTTTTTTTGTCTTCTTTCTTCATCTCCGCTCACGTTCTTCCTTCTACCCCTGACCTTCACGCTAAAAGAACTCTTGATCCATCGGCCTGCATTCGAAAAAGCCAAATCTATCTTTAACTCTCTGTCTCTTGTTTGTTATTTCCTTTTTCAATGTCGACACATTTGGCCATCGAATACCGATTTAAAGGAAAAAGAATAGAAATGAAAATAAAAAAAGGAAAAGAACAGAAAAACAATAGAAAAAATAAAAAGGAAAATAAAAAAATAAAAAAAGGAAATAGAAATATACATAGAAAAGAAAAAAGATAATATTTACTAAAACAACTAGAAATTGAAACTATATTCAACTAAAACTACCAACAATTAAAGAAATATTTAACTAGAACTACCAACAATTGAAGCTATAATTGATTTAAACTACCAGAAATGGAAGTTAATATTTACTAAAACTACTAGAAATTGAAGCTATTATTGTTTAAAAGTATCAGAAATTATAGTTATCGTTGACTGAAACTACCAATAACTGAAACTATTATTGACTAAAACTACCAACAATTGAAGCTATAATTGTTTTAAACTAGCAGCAATTGAAGTTATATTTAATTGGCTAAAATTACAAATAATTGAAGCTATCATTGACTGAAACTACCAGAAAATGAAGTTATATTTTACTGAAACTACCAACAATTAAAGCTATAATTAATTTAAACTAACAGCAATTGCAGTTATAAGTGTCTTAAACTACAAATAATTGAAGCTATCATTGACAAAAACTATTAATAACTAAAGCTATCATTGACTAATACCACTAACTACTGAAAAAATATTCAACTAAAACTACCAACAATTAAAGAAATATTTAATTAAAACTACCAATAATTGAAGCTATAATTGATTTAAACTACCCAAAATGGAAGTTAATATTTACTAAAACTACCAGAAATTGATACTTTTATTGTCTAAAAAGTATCAGACATTGTAGTTATCGTTGACTAAAACTATAAATAACTGAAGCTATCATTGACTAATACCACCAATTACTGAAGCAATCTTTAACTAAAACTATCAACAATTGAAGCTATGTAACTGATTTAAACTAGCAGCAATTGAAGTTATTGTTAAATTGATATTACCAACAATTAAATTAGTAATTGTAAATTGATACTGAAAAGTACCTGTATGTTATTTAAATCAACAGATTTCGTATGGAGCCAAAAGATTTTTAAACTTGGACAAGGTTTATAATAAGAAAGATATCGGGGTTTACATATCTGATGCGGCTAATATCTATTTTACCTATTATCTATCCACTTATCTATGTGGAATTCTCTTTCTCTCTTTCTGGTATTGCGCATTCTTTATCTCCCTCTCACTCTTTCTCTCTATCCTTCTTGTAAATTCCGTTCCGCGTTCAACGTCTCGCCTTGTGCCTCCTGCGTTCGTAAATCTTTCGTGAAGTTACAGCCGCCAGTGCATTACGCTGATGCACTATTTATAAACACAGTGACATCAGTCGAGCAAAGTCTTTCTCTCTCTCTCTCTCTCTCTCTCTCTTTCTGGTGCGGGTGGCCAATGCCGACAAAATCACCACGGTTGCTGTTTCTGTTACCACTAACATCTCTCGCCTTATGTACAGCTTGCATTATCAGATTCTACATTCGTATATATATACATGTATTACATTTCTATTTTTTTCTATTCTACAGTGTACCATTTTTCGATTTTCTATCACAGGTAAATTTTTTTTTTATTAAATTTACAGATAATAAGTAAGAAATAATTTAAATTATAAAATAAAATTGTTTGTCAATTAAACAATTTATAACTTATTAAGTAAAATATTTAATAAATAATTAATAAATAATAAATACGTAATAGATTCGACCCCATTTTGTCAAAACCGAATAACTGAGTGTCGGTGCCAGTATTGACCCAGTATTGAACCGATATTCGGTTTAATTTCTTAGAATTAGTAAGAATTAGTGCCTATATTGGGCCAGTATTCAGACGAAAATCGGCTCAATTTTGTCAAATTAGAATTACTGAAAATCGGTGCCAATATTGGTACAGTATTGAAACGATATTCAGTCCAATTTTTTAAAATTATTGAGAAACAGTGCCAAGAATAGCCCAGCATTGAGACGAAATTTCACATAATTTTGTCAGATTAGAATTAGTTAGAATTGGTGCCAATATTGAGCCAGTATTGAGCCGATATTCAGTTCGATTTCTTAGAATTAGTGAAAATCAGTGCTAATATTGGACTAGTATTGAGACGAAATTTCGAAGAATTTTGTCAAATTAGAATTACTGAGAGTCACTGCCAATATTAACCCAGTATGGTGAAACGATATTCGGTCTAATTTCTTAGAATTACAGAGAAACGGTGCCAATATTGCCCCAATATTGATACGAAATTTAACCCAATTTGGTCAAATTAAAATTATTAAGAATTTTGGCCCAGTATTGAGTTTCAATATAAGGGTAATATTGGCACCGATTCTCAGTAATTTTAAGAAATTGGACCACATATCATTTCACTAGTGGTCTAATATTAGCACCGATTCCTAGTAATTCTAATTTGTTAAAATTGAGGCGAATCTCGTCTCAATACTGGGCAAATATTGGCACCGATTCTCAGTAATTTAAAGAAATTGGAATTAATGTCGCTTCAATACTGGCTCAGTATTGGCACTGACGTTCAGTTATTTGAATTAGTCAGAATTTGTCCGAATCTAGTCTCAATGCTGGGCAAATATTGGCACCGATTCTCAGTGATTTTAATTTGACAAAATTGGGACGAACTTCGTATGAATATTGGGTCAATATTGGCTCCAATTTTCAGTAATTCTAAGATATTAAACCGAATATCGGCTCAATAGTGGGTCAATATTGGCACTCACAATTATTTTTTCGGTTTTGACAAAATTGGTTCGAAACTATTCTCAGTGCTGGGCGAATATTGGCACCGATTCTCAGTAATTTTAATTTGACAAAGTTGGGACGAACTTCGTCTGAATATTGGGTCAATATTGGCTCCGATTTTCAGTAACTCTAAGATATTAAACCGAATATCGGCTCAATAGTGGGTCAATATTGGCACTAACACTTATTTTTTTGGTTTTGCCAAAATGGGTCCGAAACTATTCTTAATGCTGGGCGAATATTGGCACCGATTCTCAGTTTTTCTAATTTGCTGAAATTGTTCCGAATCTCGGCTGAATAGTGGCGCATCAACGGCTCAAGTAGAAAAATATATAATGTCAAATTATCTGTATCAAAGCTGACACGTATCTCGGCCCAATAATGGCGCATTAATGGCTAAAGTGTTGGAATCTATAATGGCAAATTATCATTCCCAGTCATGGTATATTTGATTTCTGTTCTTTCAAAAAGTAAAATTATATATTATATTCAAAAAAGGGACTCTCTACCTCAAAGTATCCGCGCAAGCAGTGCTTTGATATTATATATATATATATATATACATGTAGACCATATTTTCTCGTCAGGGCTTACCATCTTTATTATTATGACGCGTACCTTCGCGCCACGTGGGGTAGTGAAGACATAAAGCCTAGCGGCAATTAATCTCATGCGACGTAGCAACGTTAATGCAATCATTTAATAAATCCAGACCAGAGTGCTTTATTAACTGCGGGGGCTCTCGACGGCATTAATAAGTCCGTTTGTATATAACACACAAGAGAAGAAAGAGAGAGAGAGAGAAAGATTTGTACCAAAATGCGATTCTCTTTTATTTTTCAAAAAAAAAAAAAAATCAAATTCTGTTCTTTTTATTTTAAATCCGCACCTTTTTTTCTTACAAAGTGGAAAATTTTCCAACTGCTGTCTCTAACAAATGGCCTTTTTATTTTCTTTCAAAAAAAAAATATGTATCCTTTAATGCCGAATGGTTTTTGATCGAATATAGAAAACAACTTTAGTATTCAAAAAGTCGTAACTTTGACAAAAAATTTCAATAAGTTTTTTTCATAGAAGTTATCCACAAATTTATTTATAATACTTTGCAAAGAAATTAGATGCATCTATAAATTAGGTAACTATTTTATAATTATGATAACAAAAACAAATTTTTTTTGAAAATGGCTATTTCGAAACTTTTAGGGTCGCTAATGACGAATCCAATAAGAGTTTTCCAAAATTCAAAATGGCGGATCCAATATGGAGGACGAAAATGCTGACGCCCACTAGGGGACTTTTGATAAAAAGTGTGACAAAAACAAAGAACTTTTGATTGGAACCATTTAATCAGATGAAACCTTTTGGAGGTTGTTGTTTAATCCCTTCTAATTATGTGAAAAATAAAAAGAAACAACAATAATTGATTTTTAACCTCAAAAAGTAACGTCAAAGTTGATTATGTTTGGAAAAATTTGTGTTTTTTCACTCTCCCACGCTTACGATGATCAAGATTTAAGCGTGAACCACGTTTTCTTATATATTTTTGAGCGCTCTTTCTGAATTAGCAATTGTTTTTTAAAAATTCAAAATGGCTGATCCAATATGTCGAATGTTTCGAGCTTAATTTTAAAAATTCATCAGATTTACTTGAAACTCTTTAGGGAGCGTTCACAAATTACGTAACGTTTTTTTTTTAAATTTTGACCCCCCCCCCCCTCCCCATGTAACATGTTATTGCATACATTAGCGCCATTTTTTCTGCTGTCCGTAACAAAGTGCTTGATCCCCCCCCTCCCCCAAAAAATGTTACGTAATTTTTGAACGCTCCCTTACTTGGAGGGTTTTTTGGGTCTCTGATTCCGAATATGAAGTCAGTTTTTCAAAATACAAAATGGCGGATCCATTATGGCGGACAATATTTGTTAAAATTCATCGAATTCACTTGAAACTCGTTACTCGGGGGTTTCTTAGGTTGCTGATTACGAATTCGATGTCAGTTTTTCAAATTTCAAAATGACGGACCTAGTATGGCGGAAAATTTTTTAAATTAATTGAATTTACTGAAACTTGTTACTCGGGGGTTTTCAGGGTCATTAAATACAAATTAAATATCAAATTTATAATCAACGACTATCAAAACCCTTCTAGTAATAAGTTTCAAGCGAATCTGATAAACTCCGCCATATTGGATTCGCCATTTTAAATTTTGTCTGTCAATATAATGTCCACTTTATTATCAGTTACACCGAAAAGCCTCAAAATTCAGGCAAAATTTACATTACATTAAAAAAGTCCAGCTTTAAATGGTTAAAAAATGACCAAAAGAAATCAAATTTTTTTTCCTACTTTTAGTTATGTTCAGAACAAACAAATACATTGAACGAAACAAATAACTTTAATTATCTCAATTATACATATTTTCAAAAAAAAAAAGTTAAATGCCGCATCTAAACACCGAGAGAGAGCGGGAGAGATTGTTGAGTAGCATCATATCGTCTGTTGCGGCGCCACTTCGCGATTCATATTTTGCTCATCATAATTACGAGAGTGTGTAGAAGATTCTCCGTATTGCCCTAAGCGAGTATATGCGCGCATAATTCGACGATTATGATGGGGTAAAAAAGAAAAAAAATTTTTTTTTTTGCCATTTGCACACACAGATACCGTGACGACTTAGAGGACCGTATAACGACCCATATATGATATACCATAGTAGAGTCATCTGGCACAACGACGATTTAACATCACGCGGATAATCGAAACTTAATTCTCGAAAAAAAAAATTCACCCGGGACGTGCAATTATATTTTATAAAACTACAGCAAATTCTTTCTTTTCGAAAAATTACCAGCATTCAACGAAGGTACTTTTTAATTTTAAATAGGTTTCGTTTATAAAATCATTTCCAAATTCTTAGTTTTATTCTGCTCCACTTAATCTTTTTTATGAACGGTTTTCTCTGAAATTAAGGTGGACGAAATGCCTGAATAAGCTCTAAAATTAATTTGTTAAAATTTTTATTTTACAAAATTTTATTTTATTTTTATTTTATAGAATTTACTTTTAGCAGAATTTAAATCTCTTCGAATTATTACTTATTTAGTAAAAATTTTATTTCATTGTATTTCACTATATTACAAAATTGTCATTTAAATGAATTTTACAGACTTTTTATTTCGTCAAATTTAAATTTTTCAGAATTATTATTTGCTCCAATTTTCATTAGACAGAATGGGGATTTAACAGAATTTTTATTATACAGAACTTTTATTTTTGTCCGAATAAATATCTGACCGAATAATCTCCGAATTTGTACGAATAAAAAAACTGAAACTGGCACCAAGTCATTAGCGCCAAGTTAATTAAATACAAATTTTATAATTAACCAATTAAGGAAATGTTATCAAAATCAATATAATTGGTTAATTTATAAAATTGCATCTAAATTTAAAAAAAAAAATTTGTCGGTTTTTAGAATTTTGTCAAACGTAAATTCGAAGAAATGAAAATTTTATTAGAAAACAATTCTTTCTAATACTCTTTCTATAAAAATAAAATACGAGTAAGAAGTTACCAATACCGTTTAATTAAAAATACCTAAACAATTGTGCAAGAGCAGAACAAAAAGAAATTCTTACATCAATTTTCAAAAATTTTAATAATAAATTATTCAAAATAATTCAAATTTTAATACGAAAAACGATTTTTTAACTCAGAAACATTAAATAAGTATTAATTTAAAAAAAAAAATTTGGGCTGAATTGTGCTAGTCGTCTAGCCCAAAAAGAAAAATTATATCATTTATGAAAAATTAAAAATTTTTGAAATTTAATTTGAAAATTCAAAAAAACATTTTTTTGTCCAGAAATATTAAAAAATTATTACTATTATTATTCACAACCAAACTTTATGATGAATTTTGCTAGTCTAGCATAAAAAGAAAGAAAATATTTAAAAACTGATTATTTTTCAAAATTTCTATGTTAGCACAATTCAGCACAAAATTTGTTTTTGAATAATAATTGTTTAATATTTTTGTGTAAAAAAAAAGTATTATTGAATATGAAAATTGGATTACATATTTTCAAAAAATTTTAATTTTTCGCAAATGTTAACATTTTTTTTTATATTGGAATTAAAAATTTTTTTTTTGAATTTTCAAATGAAATTCAAAAAATTTTTAATTTTTCCTAAATGTTATCATTTTTCTTTTTGTACACGATTAGCGCAATGCAGAGCAAAATTTTTTTTTAAATTAACCATTTTTTAATGTTTCTAGGTTAAAAAATCATTTTTCGAATTTAAATATTTAAAATATTTTGAATAATTTATTTTTAGGTACAGATTGTGAAAATTGTTGTAACAATTTGTTTTTGTTCTGGTATTTTTTTAAAATTTGACTCTTAATTATTGTTTTCTCAAAAAAAATTTTGCAGCAGAAATTATCACAAGAATTATTTTTATGAAAAAAGAAAGTGGCGTTGTTAACTTTTTGCACTTAAATAAAAAAAACTATTTCCAATGACTATTCTGTCTAATGAAAATTCGAGGAAATAAAAATTCTCAAAAATTTAAAATTGGGTGAAATAAAGTCTGTATAATGAAAATTCATTTAAGTAACCATTTCAATAATATAAAATTTTAGTAAAGTTAAATTTCTATTAAATAATAATTCGATGAAATAAAAATGTGGCTGAAAGTTAATTTCACTTTTTAAATTTTAATCAGTATGATTTTACTGATGAAATAGCTGGAATTTTGCAAACGGAATCAGTTCAGTAACATTTTCACTGAAATTCAAAAATATTCCACTGAAAATCAGCATAGAATTATTATTACTTATTTAAATAATTAAATTTGCATCGGTAAAACAGATTTGACTGTTTTAATCACATTATCATTAATAGGTAAAACAGATTTAACTGTATTAAAATCACATTATCATTAATCGGTAAAACAGATTTAACTGTATTAAACTGACATTGTCATCAATCGGTAAAACAGATTCACCTGTTTTAATCACATTTTTATTAATCGATAAAACAGATTTGACTGTTTTAATCAATAAAGAATTCTACTAATTTTAGGTGAAATTATGAAAGATCACTGAATTTCACTAGAAATCATACTGAAGTGATTCAGTTGCTAAATTCAAAACTATTTCATTAAAAAAAAAGAAGAAAAGAACATTGCGTATACTGTGTTTGATAAATGAAATTGGAGCCTTATGAATGAGTAAATAAATCGGATGAGTTTATCAGTAGAGATCGGAGAAAGAAATGAGGACCATTAGCATCAGTAATGTATAATGGCGCTTGGATAAAAATCTACAAAAGTTTTTATATAGTGAAAGACAAACCGGTAGCACATCATTGATGTCGATTTTTTTTGTTTTTGGGTGGGGGAGGGGAGGTCTTTGTTCAACTCTTTCTCTCTCACACACACACTTACAGAAAGCCTAAATATCAGACTCTTTAAAAAGAAAAATTTCTCTTGTTCTTTTAACTTATTGTCATAATCTGACATTTGTTACATCAAGATAAAAACATTTACCATCACATTAAATTCCACTACATGTATATAGGTTGCAAAATATGTAAGCTTTTAAAAATTATAATCATTTTTTTTTCTTTTTTCTTCAAAAAAAAAAAAAAAAAAAAAAAATATATATATATATATATATATATATATATAAGAGAAAAAGTGGATCTTGGTCAACGTTAATGATAAACTGTCGGATGATTTGAGACTCTGTTCTCACCACCTGATGTTAATTAGAGAATCAGGAGAATCACGGAAAAGCATAAGTGGACTGGTAAATTGCAGTCTTGCTACAGTTGTGAGAGAGAGAGAGAAAGAGAGAGAAAGACTCTGAATTGTCCAATTATCGAGTCAGCGGACAAGGCTACTTTTTTTCACTCACTATTATACACAGCAAACAGTTTTAAAAAAATTAAAAACAAATGCATGGAACTTTTTCATATGGAGCCAAATAAACTGGTTTTTGTATTTTCTAAACACAAAAATTATCTACACCTTCAAGTTGTTTTGGAAAATTTTTTTTTCTTTCATTTTTGTTATTATTTCTTACAATTAGAAAGAAAGTAAAATTGTAAAGAAAATAATTATTAATTAATATTAATTAATTTTTAATAATAGATTTTTATTCAAAATAATAACATTAATAATAATTTGTAATTATTTAATTATTATTAGAATAATGAAAAACGTTTTTCGTTAAATTTTGAATTCAGTAACTCTTCGATTTATTTTTAATAATAGAATTTTAATTAAATTAAAAATATTAATTATTAATCAATTTATTATCATTAAATTTATGTATATCAATAAATAAGTTAATTTATTAATGAAAAACGATCTTCGATAAATTTTAATTAACTAACTCTTTGATTAATTTTTAAAAATAGGCTTTTAATTATATTAATAATAATTTGGTAATTAAATTATTATTATTATTGTTAAAATATAATTAAAACCGTTTTTTGGTAAATTTGATATAATTAACACTTTTATTAATTTTTAATAATAGATTTTAAAATAAATTAAAAATAAATTAATAATAATAATTAATAATTAATAATTAATAATAACAATAATTATTATTATCAGTAAAATAAATAAAAAAAAAATTCTTGAAAAAGCGCAGAGAAAATGGGTTTAAAACAATTGCGTTAATTTAGCATAGCAACCGAGCGACAAAAGAAAAACGAATCAACAAACAGACATTTTATTCGTTTGCGGACCGTCAATACTAAATCATCGTTTAAAGTTTCTTTTACAATTTAAAAAGTTTTTTTCCAAATTTTCTGTATAATTCGAATTAAAAAAATAAATAAAAAAAAAGTTTAAAAATAATTATTATTATTTTCATCGTGGAAAGTGGTGACAAAAACTTGGAATCAACAAAAAAAAAAATAGTCAGTCAGCTTAGAAGAGCGTTTACATTTAGTGGAATTTTTGGGAGAAGAAAATTATATTAAAAAAAAATAAAAAAAAAATAAAATGAGACAACCAATACCAAAAATGTCGGCCCTTGTGGCATCGGCGATTCGAAGTCTTCGTGAAACTCGCGGATCTACTGCCAAGGATATCATGAATTATATCATTTCAGAACATCGCGCAGGGGATGCTGCAATTCAACGTCAGGTTTGTATTTTTTTGTCAATTTTCAAACAGATTTACAAATTATTTTGAAATTTAATTTTTTAAAAAAATTAAAAAATTATTTAATTATTAATTATTATTATTATATTATTTAATTATTATTATTATTTATTCTAATTTTTTTTGTAAATTTTCCAGCATATTTTTTAGTTAATTTAAAAAAATCTTAATATTAAAAATGTTTATTTTTTTAATAAAAATATTAAATATTTTAATATTAATTTTTCTAATTTTTAATATTAAAAAAAAACATTTTTGCCATTTTTATTTTGTAAATAATATTTACAAGAATTTTTTTAATAAAAACTAATTTTTTTTAGTAATCTGAATTTATTTCATTGATAGAAAATAGGAAAAAATTTAATTTGTAGAAATAATTAATTTAATAAAATATTTTTCTCGTTTATAAAAAAAATAATATAAAAATATTTTTGGTGTATAAATTTTACAGGAAAAATTTTTTAAAAAAATTCATATATAATTTATTGCAAAATTACAAATTTTGTATTATTTGAGTTAAATTAACAAAAATGTAAGTGATAAATTTTATTCTGCAAATAAATCATTTTTGAGATTGTTTATAGGTTAGTTGAGAAATTAAAAGTTTTGATTTTGAAATGAATTTTTTTTTATCAAATTATATACCATAATTTTTAGTTAAGTTTTCCAATTTTTAATACTTCAACAAAAAAAATTTTTGCAATTTTTTCAAATATTTACAAGAAATATTCAATAAAAACTGTTTTTATTAAATTAAATTTATTTCATTGACATGAAATAGAAAAAAATTTAATTTATAGAAATAATTTATTTAATAAAATTTTTTTCTTATGTAAAAAAAATAATATAAATATATTTTTGGTGTATTTATGAAAAATAATTTTTTTTAAAGTGCATTATTTTCTGCAAAAACATGATGTGTTTTATTGCAAAATTAAAATTTTTCATTTCTCGAATTAAATTGTCAAAAATAGAATTGTTTTCTATTATTTTTTTTACAAAAATAATTCATTTTTGAGATTGTTTATAGGTTATAGGTGAAAAAATCTCAAAATAAATTAGTTAAAATTCAGTACAATTAAAAATTAAATTAATTTAAAAATAATTTGTCACCAATTTTTTTTAGGTTACTTTCAAAATTCTAATTAATTCAAATTTAAAGAGTGTGTTAAAATCTTTTTAAATAAGGATAATAAAAAAAATTAAGAAATAGAAACCTAATTACAAAATAAAAAATAGATAAAAAAAATAAAAAAAAATATATAAAAAGTGTAATTAAATTTTGATCATTTAAATTGATTTAATAATCATTCATTAAATTAAAAAATTTTAATTATTTATTTTATTATTCAATATATTTCCAATAAATATTTGAAATATCTTCATCATGAAATAAAACAAGGAAAATAATTTTAAATAAAAAAAGAAAATCAATAGATAAAAAAAATAATTACATAAAAAAACTGAAGAACAAAAACTAAAAATTTAAGCAGTTGATAATAATAACATAAATAATAATAAACAATTAAAATTACATTATTTAAAACGACAAAATTAGAATTTAATTATTTAATTTCAAATAGTTGAAGTTAAAATATTTTAAAATTTAATTAATTAATAAAAAAAATGAAACGCGTAAATACGCTCTAAAATTAATTTCGTTAGAATTTTTCTTTCACAACTTTTTATTATCTAACAATTTACAATTTTATTTAATTTTTAATTAATTAATTAATTAATTAAATTATTTTTATTTAATTTTTACAATTTTTAATTTATCGATTAATTACATTACAGAAATTCCATTTAACCAAATTTTTATGTCATTGAATTGTTATTTCTATAATTCGATGAAATAAAAATTTGTCTGAAAGTAAATTCCACTTTTTAAATTTGAATTAGTGTGATTTCATTGATGAAATATTTTTGAATTTGGCAAGTGAATCACGTCAGTATTATTTTTACTGAAATTCAGTTATATTTCTCATTAAGTCGAATAATTATTATTACTTATTTAAACTGTTAAATCTGCATCGGTAAAATAGATTTGACTGTTTTAAACACATTATCATTAATCGGTAAAACAGATTTAACTGTATTAAAATCACTTAATCATTTATCGGTAAAACAGATTTAATTGTATTAAAATCACACATTATCATTTATCGGTAAAACAGAACGGAAAAAATCTTTACCTGTAACAGCGATAAGTTTCACTAGAATAGCGATATGTTTCACTAAAACAACGAAAATTTTTGCTATTCTAGAGAAAAATATAGCTGTTCCAGATAAATATTTTTTTTCCGTGAACAATTAATTCTAAAAAAATGAATGAATTAATTAAAAATGTTCTTTTTTTGACAGCTGAATGCAGCCCTAAAACGAGGAATGGAATACGGAATTTTGAGACGAGTCAAGGGCCATTATACCTTAAATCCCGATCCATTTGGCGTGAATCCATACACAATGATTCCAGAGGAAAAGGGTATGAGAAAAAGAAGGCGTCGCAAGGGTTCGCGTCGCATGCGTAAAGGACGTCGCGGTCGTGGCGCACGTCGTTCACGTCGTTCACGTCGCGGACGGGGCGGTCATCGCAGAACAACAGCGGCGACAACACGAAAAATTATCACAAAACCAGAACGTCGTCCTGGAATTTTGGCGCGCAATAATAAAAAAATAACAATTAACAACAATAATAATAAAGACAACAATAAGGACAACAACGACAATAACAAAAATAATAATAATAATAACAACAACAACAATGCCCGACGTCTACGAAGAATGGATGAGGATGAATTAAATGATAAATATTCAAATGAAATGGCGCCAATTGAACGAATGCATGTCGATCATCATGATCATGATCATCATAATCATAATGATGATCAGGATTATCAAGATCTTGAGGAAGATCGTCCTCCTGCGAACGTTGAAATTCCCAGGCGAACATCTACCATCAATAATAATAATAATAACAACAACAACAACAGCAGTAACAACAAGGAACGTGAACGCAGTCGAAGTAAAAGCCGACGATCACAAAGTCAACCGCGACAACAAACGAGACAGGAAACTCCTCCTGCTCGAAGTCCAAGTCGATCTTCAGAGAGTAGCGATCGCGAAGATCAAGATGATAATCGTCAAGATGATTAAATATCGATTTCAAAAAAAATTTATACAAAAAATGTCGACAAGGATATTACAAAAATATTGCCAAATCTTTTTAGTATTTTTTCAATTTTTGATAAATTTTTTTTTTATTTTTATTATTTTTGTAAAAAAAAAATATTTTCTGATATTTTTGTTAAATATTCTGTCGTTATTTTGGTAAATTATCTCACGATATTTAATTTAGAAATCGGGGGAAAAAATGTGAGATTTGTAGGAAAAATAATTTTCTGTTGACAGTTTTTTTTTTTTTTCGTTGATTGTGTCAAGTTTTTTTTTTTTTGTAGTTTTTCAATTGTGGCAAATGTATCAAAATTTTCTAGTTATTTAAAAATATAAAAATTTACATTTAAATGCAAATTTTTTTTTCTAATTTAATGCAATTTATTTAGATATGTTTTTTTTTTAGTAAATGACATTATTTTTCAGAAGGAAAAAAACGCTCATCGAGAATACCAAATTATTATTAAATAATTTTGATTTGTCTAAAAAGAACCGGATTTTTGAATTTGGAAATTAAAATTTAATATTTTTATTTTATAATGAAAATTTTTTGAATTCAACAATTGAAGACAAATTGCAATTACAACAGCTAAAATTTTGATTTTTTGATTTTAATTTTTTATTAAATTCGAATTTAATAAATGGTAACTAAATTAAAATTTTTGAAAATAGTAACTGAATTTAAATTTAATAAATTGGTATTAAAATTGGTAACATTGGTACATTCAAAATTAATAATAAATAACAGTTTAAATTCAAATCCAATAAAATAGAAATTAACAATAAATTAAAATTTTTAAAAATACTACCTAAATTCAAATTATATATACTAATTATAATTATATACTAAATTCAAATTTTATAAAATAGTAACTAAATTCAACTACAATAAAATAGTACCTAAATTGAAATATAATAAAATGGTAACTAAATTAAAATTTAATAAATAAGTAAATATATTAATATTTAATGAAATACCTAGTAGGTATCTAAATTTAAATTCAATAAAATCGTAATTAAATTTTTAAAAAAATTAATGCAAAAAAATAAAAGTTATTTTTGAAAAATAATCAAAGCAGCCATTTACCAACTTCCTGGTAAGTTAAAGTATATAAGTTGAACTTGAAAATCTATGACTGTTCTTATGCAAAATGGATAAGAAGAGATTTGCGTACCATTTCAAAGGGGGGATTGAAAAATAATTAGTCGTACTTACTATACAGTTAATGTTCGTTTAAAATATACGAGAACGTGAGAAATATTGCTACCAGTTTTCATATTCGTAAATATACACTTTGTGCGATATTTTTCTAAGTACATGTAAACATGTGTATGACTTTATGATCCTATAATATATTTAGTCACTAGTGGCATTAATTTATCTTTCACGCGAGTTCATATAACTCTATATAAACTTTATATATATATTTACTTCAAGTATTTAAATCGAAAGTAAATTTAAATACATTGTAAAATATGTAAATATATACCAACAAAATTTTTATAAAATAATATACATCAAACAATGCAATTTTTTCTATTCTATGAACAAATTTATTTAACTTTTCGCTTGTTAAAATAAAAAAAAAAGTTTTTTTTTTAATTAGAATTTAAAAAAATGAAATCGTGAATTTTTTATTTTGGTTATATTTTTATTTATTTTTAGTTATTTTACACAAAAAAAAAATTATTTTAAACAAAATTTGTTTAAATCAACTAAATTTATTGCTATACAGTTTCCAAACTTTAGATTTAATCAACCAAAAATTTATTTGGCTCAATCAAATTATTTCTCCGTTTTTAAAATTTATTAAAAATAAATCTAATGTTTATTTAGATCAAATAAATGTATTTAAATTAAACACATTTTTATTAAAACAAAATTCTACGGAAGAGAAATAAAAAAAACAAATAAACAAATAAATAAAAACATACAAATTTTGTTTAAAATAACCAAAAAATTGTTTTAATGTAAATAAATGTTATATTTGTCTCAAAAAAAATTTTTTTATTTTGTAGTTATCCTGTTATCATCAAAGTGGAACAATAAAACAGAATATGTGAAAAAAAATCAAAAAGTGTAATTAAAGGTAGAAGACAGTAAAAAAAAAGGGGGGGGAGGTGGGGGGTTTAATCGCAAAGATCTCGTATTGCGTGGACAATTTTACTTCTTCAGTATAATAATATGAGCAAGTGCAAAATGGTGGATCAAGGTGTCAAGCATGTTCTCACGTGCAAAGAACGAGATAGCGCGTCACCCCGACGTGTGATATCATTAAGACGCAGATTTATATCGTCTACAACTTAGCTAACTTGTGGTTAGGCTGAGGTTAGGCCAGAGGCTAAAGAAATATATATGCAATGTTTTTTTTTCTTTTCTTTTTTTTTAAAGTGAAGGTGGAACCAGCATTCGGGTTCATGCGAAAGACCTCAACTATATACACACTTTTTTTACGAAATTTAATTAGCAATAGATTCATCAAGACAATTTAATCTTTTTCGAAAAAATCATCAAAAAAAAAAACATTTTTTAATGAAAGTTATTATTATTATTCAGGTAAATTGTACCCCCCCCCACCCTCTGTACATTAACTTAAAGAAATTCTAACATTGATATAGGACCAAAGAAATATTTATTTGATTTAAATAAAAAATTTCTTTGGAAGATAGTTAGGTACATAATAAGATAATTTTAAAAAATTATTTTTAAAACAAATATAATTTGTTTGAAACAAATAAATTTTCTTTGTACATATCATAAAGAAAAATTTATGAAATAAATTGATTTCTTTGAATCAAAGAAATCTTTTTTCTGGGTGTTTATTTGATAAATAGACAAGTAACCGAATATTTGAATCAAATAATTTTTTTTTCAATGTACTCTATTGATCCAAATGGAAATTTTTTTTTTCCACATTATCATTCAATAAAACTACAAATTACTCAAGTTTAAGAACGATTGGAGAAAATATTTTTTTTTCACCTTGATCACTTCAACTGAAATCCCTCATATATATTATGATATATAATGATTATGATGATCATTTCCCATAATTGAATTTAGAATACCAATATAACGATGATTGTTACGAGCAGTAAAAAAAATGTATTACCTTTAACGATATTTAGAAAATAATGTGGCAAAGGATTACAGGTAATTGCGCACTATTTCATATATATATAAAGAGTTTTATAGTTTTATATGTAAACTATGTGGAAGATATGCGCCAATCTAGTGCTATAAAACAGGCCGCAAGTGTCCGGGTAATAATGTGTGAAGTACTATCCATCAGAGAGTGAACAAAACAGTTAAGCGCTTGTCCTGCGCGACTCAAGTGTAATAAAGGCCATCTATATGGAAGAGGGAAAAGAACTCATATAAAAGACGAAATGTTGCAAAAAAAAAAAAAAATGAAAAGAAAAAATATGAGAACACGCGCTAAATTTCTTTGTGAGTTACAAGAAAATCCTCTATACGCCGCACCTAACAATTTTAACGTTCTACTTTAAAAATTTACACAGTTCGTACAGAAATTTTTTAACAGGCCTTATTTTATCCCGATTAAAATCGGGGCCCTACTATCGCCTAGTTTGGCCCTGGATTCATAGTTTCATTTAGGTAAGGGCTAGATTGTTATATTTTTCCACATACATTCTAAAATATAGTACTATATAGAGCCATAAAAAAGCCCTATTTTAGCCCCATTAAAACAAGCACCTGACCAGCGCCTTGTTTGGCCCCGGATTCCCTGTTTTACTCAGGTCGGTGCTAGCTTTGGAAAATTTCTGTACGTATTCTAAAATATAGTACTAAATAGGTCCATAGAGAAAGCCCTGTTGTAGCTCAATTAAAATCGAAACCTGATCAGCGCCAAGTTTGGCCCCGGATTCTCTGTATCATCCAGGTCAGAGCCAGATTGTCAAATTTCTGCATTTACGTTCTAAAATATAGTACTATATAGATCCATAGAGAAAGTCCTATTTTAGCTCCATTAAAACTAAAGCCCGATCAGCGCCTAGTTTGGCCCGGGATTCCCTGTTTTATCCAGGTCGATGCTAGTTTGTCAAATTTCTGTACTTACATTCTAAAATATAGTACTATATAGGGCCAAAAAGCCCTATTTTAGCAAAATTAAAACTGAAGCCCGATCAGCGCCTAGTTTGGCCCGGGATTCCCTGTTTTATCCAGGTCGATGCTAGTTTGTCAAATTTCTGTACTTACATTCTAAAATATAGTACTATATAGGGCCAAAAAGCCCTATTTTAGCAAAATTAAAACTGAAGCCCGTTCAGCGCCTAGTTTGGTCCCGGATTCTCTGTTTGTTAAAATCGGAGCCCGATCAGAGCCTAGTGTGACTCTGGTTTCCCTGTTTCATCCAGGTTAGAGCCAGATTGACAAATTTCAGCACAAGTTATATTGGATTTTAAAATATAAATATACAGTACTATATTTTAGAACGTAACTGCAGAAATTTGACAATCTGGCTCTGACCTGGATGAAACAGGGAAACCAGAGTCACACTAGGCCCCAATCGGGCTCCGATTTTAATCGATATTAATTGATCTAAAATAGAGCTTCTTCTCTGGCCCTAACTAGGCTCAGTGTTTCATGCGAATTTGGAACTGCCTGACCTTGGCTCTGACAGGGCCTTACCTAAGTAAGGGTGAAACACACAGTTCCATCAGGGCGATGCCGAAATTTGGATTCCTTATATGGTGCAAAAATTTTGCCATTGTTTAAATCGGGGTCAAAACTGGCGTCCATAAAATTGGCATGAAACACTTTACCCGATCTGTGCCACAAGATGAAGCCACATTTCGACGCTTTCCAGATCTGGCCCATATCGGGTGAGGGGTTTCTAGCCATTTTTGGGACAAATATGTCAATTTCTACACGGATTCTGAACAGGCCCTAGCAGGGTCGATGTCAAGCAGCACCAAATTCGCATGAAACATACTAAATCCTATGGGGACCACAGAGAATGATCTATTTCGAATAAAATCCATTAAAATCCTGGCCCGATTAGGGCCTGGCGTGGCCACGGTTTCATCCTAGTTTTTAATGAATTTCTGGCCAGAAATATTTAGTAAAATAAAAATTCTACGTCAAATTGAAATTTCTAACTGTTAATTTGTCTAAAATAAAATTCGAATCTTATGAAGAATTCTTTTAAATAAAAATTCCATCTAATTTTAATTAATGCGCGTCAAAATTTTCCCTTCATTTATATTTGTTATAAAAATTATTTTACCGTAATTTTACAAACGCAGTTGAACATATATATATATTTATATATATATATATATATATATATATAAATAAAAAACTAAATTCGCAATTATAAATCAGTAAATTGATGATTCTGTCGAAAATCTATGTACTGAGAATATAAAGCAAAGAATATATATATGTAATTTATTTTCATTTTGTTGAATGCAGATGCAATCAACAACGATACAATTAATCGAGAAAACTATCTATAAACAAGTCAAAGCAATGTATCGTTTGCAACTGAAATTCTTCAATATATATATATATATATACGTGCGGAAGATGGAGATTGATGTACATGAAACTGATACATTATATAGTGCCAGACACGCAACAAGACTTATAACCTATCGTTTTCCCGATGAAAGAACAATTAGCCAACTTGCAAGATATATAGATAGGTTATGGAGAAGAAAGAAGGTTACCAAGTTTTTGGGGTGTGTAGAGGGGTTTTGAGAGTAATCATGTCGAGAACCAGGACATAAATTTAGTCGCAATATATGTACACCTTGAATTGTATGAGAGTGTATTCATATATACTTGGCAAAATATATACTTGTTTTGCTATTATTTTTCTTCACTTCCGTGGCTAGCTTTCTCTCTCTCTTTCTCACTCTCCTTCCAACGGGAACAAATCATGCGTTAATTGCCGCAAATCACAGGTCCATGGTTACAAACATGTTATAACAATGCCTATCCTACAATTTACGAGACTAGGGAGTAAGAGAAAAAAAAATCTTTAAATTTAATCTATGATGAATGGCAAAAGTTAATTCGCTGCAAAAATTTATGCGAAATTTCTCATATATGTATACTAGAATATAAAAATTATGAAAATAAATTATTTTCCTATATTTTAGTCTGAAAAAATTACTTCATTGTTAATTAAAATGTTCAGAAATTAAAATGAGGGCCAAATGGAGTGCTGACCAGTTTTTCCTATATGTCTGATTTGTCCCTTTCTAGAGAAAGTGGCAAGTATCCAACAAGGCTGCTACGCTGTTCCTAACCAATACCCTACTTAGGGAAAAACTTATCAGGGCCTTGTCAGCTTTCCTTTAAATTACCCTATTTATTTAATTATATTGTTTTATGGTAGATTATTAATATTAATATTATTATAATAATATTATTAATATATAGTTCGTTTTTACAAGTGAGAAATTGCCCTATTTACACCGAAAAAAAATCCTCTTGTTTCAAGAGGATTCCTCTTATTACAATGCATATTTTCCTCTAGTACCCTCACAACAAAAGGATATTCAGGATATCCTTGGGACGTCCTGGGGATATCGATTTGTTTTCGGCGGTTTGGATATCCCTGGGATATCTTAGAGATGTCCATGTATATCCAGAGGATATCTTAGGGATATCCGAATCGCCAAAAGCAAATGGATATCCCCAGGACGTCCCAGGGATATCCTGAATATCCTTGTGTTGTGAGGGTATATGCTGCAAAAGGATGTCCTCTAGTTTTAAGAGGATTGTCCTCTAGGTAAAATTATTCTTTTTAATTTAAGAGGATACTCTTATTTTAAGAGGAAAATATCGTCTTAAGAAGAACTCTGAAATAATAAAAATGCAATCATCTAGTTTGTATGTCATAGATATAATCTATAAAATTAAAAGGAATAAAATTTGTTATTCCATGATTTACAACTATTTCATAATAAATTTAAATTGATTTTAATTTTTTTGAATAAATCAACTAAATCTATTTTTAATAATATTTTTATGCGCAAAACATATAATTAATTAAATTTGAAAATTTATTTTAAATAAATTTAAAATTAAATTAAAATAAATAAAATTTTAAATAGCATAACCGCAAAATTATTAAAATTTTTTTTTAAAATTACCTTTAAAAATTTCTTTTACCTTCAAAAATAGGCACGTATTGTGTAAGTTGCAACTCTATCAAGATATTTAAAAGTTTATTATCCATTTTGGTTTATTTCTTTTTTTTCACACATAACTGAAACTTTTTCACGAATGATATGCGATTTATGACGCGACATAAATGATATGACGCAATCATATTTGCGCATGAGCGACTTTCTATGGGAAATCCTCTTAGAATTTAGAGGAATATTCTTAAACATAGAAGATTATTCTAAATTCTAAGAGTATTATTTTTATTCTAAAAAGATTATTCTGAATATAAGAGGAATGCTCTAGAATAGTCTTTTTGTTTCGATCCTCTTGAAATTAGAGGAAAATATTCTCATTTAAAGAGTAATACTCTTGTTTTAAGAATAAAATTCAAGAGGATTCTGTAAGAGGAATTTTCCTCTGAATACAAGAATATTTTTTTTTCGGTGTAGTTTTTAATTTTTATTTTGAATAAAATTAATAATTAAATTAAATTTAATTAATTAAGGACGATCGCCATTTTAATTTTTTACATCTTGAAAATAATTTTTTAGTAGTTTAATATGTACTCAACAATAATAAATAATTAATGTTTCAATTCATTTCATTCTAGGGGTCAATTACGTAACTTTTTCCGGATACCACTTTCCAAATTTCGTATTTCAGATTTCACATTCCGGATTCCAATTTCGAAATTCGGGATTCCACTTTTCACATTCCAGATCTCAAATTCCGGATTCCACAATCCGGATCCCACATTTCACATTCCGCATTTCAGATTCCACATTCCGGATTCTACTTTCAAAATTCAATATTCCAGATCCCACATTCCGGATTCCACTTTTTACATTTCGTAATTCAATCCCATATTCCGTATTGCACTTTCCACTTATCGTATTCTGGATTGCACATTTCAGATTCCACTTGCATAATTCCGGATTCCACACCCCACATTCTGAAAGCGGAATACGGAATGTGGAAAGTAAAATCCGGAATGTGGAATATAGGATCCACAATACGGAATTTTGAATGCGTGAAAAGTGGGATCCGAAATGTGGAATCTGGAATTTGGAAATCGAAATGTGGGATCTGAAATGTGAAAAGTGGAATCCGGAATGCGAAATGTGTGATCCGGAATACGGAATGTGAAAAGTGGAATCCGAAAAAGGTTACCTAATTAATCCCCTGTTCTTGAAAAAAATCTTAAAAATGGGTCTGACGATATTTTTGGTCTCTACAGTGATCTTTTTAATGGCCTTAATAAAGGCTAATTCGAAAAATAAAAATTTGTCTAAAAGAAATTTCTAACGAATAAAATTTTATTGAAATAAAAATTTAAACGAATTTATAGAATACACCCACAATTTTTTAATTTAAATAACAAATTGATTTTTCTTAATTAAAACTGATCCCATGGAGATAAGAAATTTATGATAATTTTTTTTTAAATTGAGAAGAAAAAAAAGGATATAAATAATATTTTGCAATAATCGGTTGTGCACGCGATCGAGGAAATTGTCGCGTGACGCGCGGCACATTTAAATCATGCGACGCCCACTCAATTTATATATGTATGTGTATATACATATATATACATACACGAAGTAAGTCAATAAAGATAACAAAGCGTGCGCCCGCGCGCAATTCAAATCGACAACAAGCAAAAACAATCTACGTACGATCGAGAACAATGAAAAGTAATGGGCGGGCAAGGTTTATATTCTTGATTACCGTCCGAATAGATCACACACATACAAACTATTGTTCTACAATATGTGACATTCCAAATGACAAGCGCAAAGGCGTGACGGGAAATACGCACAAAATCGTCGAAAAAAAAATATTTCAAAAAATCTTTTCCAATTTTTTTCTTAAAAAATTATTCGAATGATTAATATGAAGATCATTTTTTTTCTCCGCGAAAATTGTTTTCAAAACAAAATTCTGTTTCTTTGAACAAAATGCACACAGAAAAAAGTTGGATTCATATATTTGTTGCATCTCAAAATGAGTTTATGTTAAATGACATAGAACGTGGCGCCATCTCATTTTTGATGCGTATCAAATTGAGTATAAATTTTGTACTCAATTTGAAATTAAGTTTTTTCTGTGCACTCAATGAAAAGATATATTTGTCGAAGAATAAAATAATTTTTTATTTGATTTAAATAAAAATTTTATTTCCGCATATTAAATTTTTTTGTTTGAAAAAAATAAAAAAATTATTAGTCTCTGAGACAAATATATTTTTATTTGATTCAAAGAAATTTTATTTGCCTTAAATAAGAAATATGTTTTATTTGAATCAAATATAATATGAGTTACATAAACGTATATTTGTCTCAGAGACTACTAGCTTATTTATTTGATGTAAATAAAAATTTTATTTGTCATAAACAATATTTTTATTTAAATCAAATAAAATTTATTTGTAACAAATATAAATATTTATTTGGCACTGAGACAAATATATTTTTTCTCTGGGTGCAAATAAAATATTTCTCTGGGTTTACCAAAAAAAAAAAAAATTATTTTCTTCTAAACAATTTCCAATAAAGTATTTTTTAATAATTAAATTTTGGGATTAATTTTCAAATTCACTGTTTTTTTTAAAGTACTTTTCAAAGGAAAAAGAAAATCTCTTTTTTCTTTTAGAGGGAATAATTTTCCAGCAAAGTACGTGAACGAATGCGGTCTTGAAGGAGAAATATGAAAGAAGTCATTATTCCATTATATTTGATAGCACCGACCACCTGGAAGCTACCATTCGTCACGTTGTTTTTAAAAAAAAGTAAAAAGTTATGTCACGGTGAATTATTTGAGTTTCCATAGTTTTCCGGGTCTTTAAAGCTGTGCGCAGATAATGTGACTTTTTTTTTAATCTGGAACTTTTGAGCGGATCTACGTACAGTAACACGCTTTGAACTTGTATATAGTGTCATATAACCGCGTGATAGCTCGAGACGATAACGTTACCACGATGGTACTAATGTCACCGAGACACAAGATCATAAGGTGTTTTACACAAGAAAATGAGAAACAACTTAAGTCCAACATCCACGACGAACATTAATATAATGCCTCAAGTCATTTATCTCTTACATTATATAGAAATTGTGTACTTTACTTTTATTTATATATATATATTACAATTCAAAGAAGAAAAAGATCTTTTCAAATTTATTTTTATAATAATGTTTTATAAAAAAAATTAGTCTTAAACGTTATTTGATAATTATGTATAGACACAGGAAATTTATGCTTTTTAATAAAGATTTATGCTTTCGAAAAAATAAATAAATGCACCAGAATTCTTATTACAATAAGTACAATTATGTGTAAAATAACTAAAATTCTAGTTTGTCTAACCGAAATTCTGACTAGAATAACTAGAATGCTGATTTCTTTAATTAATATAACTGCTTTTTGAGTAGTAAATTTTTTATTAATTTCTATGATTTTATAGGCTTCAATAAAATTCTTGTTGTAGAATTAACAAGTCGTCTGTAATTAAAACTACTACTTTAAGTAGTAGATTTTTACTATTTTAATTAATTCGATAAACTTAAAGAAGATTTTTTATGTAGAATTTACAAATCGTTTCCAGTTAATACTACTACTTTAAGTAGTAATTTTTTACTATTTTAATTAATTCAATAAGCTTGCAAAACGTTTTTGATGTAAAATTTATAAATCATTTCCAATTAAAATTACTACTTTCAGTAGTAGCTTTTACTACTTAAAGTGGTTCAATAGGCTTTAAGAACATTTATGTCGTAGAATTAAAAAATCCTTTGCAATTAAAACTATCACTTTAAGTAGTAGATTTTACTGCACTATGCAATTAAACAACTTATAATATAATTAAAAGATAAAAAATTTACAAGTCAAAACTTAAAAAAGATAGTTATAGCAACTAATGAAAGTAGTAAAAATGACTACTTTAAATAGTTAAACTACCAATTGGACAAGCAGAAAGTAGTCTTCGAGTAGTTTGCAGACTGTCGTAGTAAGCGTGCGTGGTTAGTCGGTTAAGGTATCGGATAGCGAGCGATCGGGTCGAGGGTTCAATTCCCGTCAGTCAGAAATTTTCTCTGTTAGGTACATAATCGTTAGGGCATAAAATTAGAGTCAGTATAGGAGAGAGGATGAAAAAGTCAATTCTACTGATAATAAACAATTATAAATAAAAAATAATTTTATTTTCCTATTTTAAGTAGTAAAATCTACTACTTAAACTAGTAGTTTTAATTGCAAAAGATTTATTAATTATACAAAAAAATGTTCTTAAAGCCTATTGAACCACTTTAAGTAGTAAAATCTACTACTTACATCTTGAGTTGTTTTAACATTTTTAAATTGAGTTAATACAATCACAAAATGTCATTCTACCAATTACATTTTTAATTCGTTTAACTATTTTTATATAGTTAATAGAACCGTTTAAATTCAGTTGAGGACCTATTGTACTACTCAGAGTAGTTAAAAAGTAGTAAATATTTTCTCCCAAACCAATTATATGTTTCTCGGATGTTCGAAATTTGTCACCGAAGCCGCTGAGTTCAGAACTTTTCATCGAAGCCGTCATTCAGTTCATACTTTGGTACCAGCACGTCGAAGTACTCTTCACGATTTTATACTCAAGTTCGACTTAAAAGAATTTCCAAATCAAGTGTTTGAAAGTCTCTACATTATGAAGAACTCATCTCATTATTCGAGGACCTCATTCGTTTCATTATGTTTGGGATTCATCTTTACTTCCTTCGTGGGTTCCTGCCATATTTAAGGACACATCAATGGTCCTTTTTTCATACATCTTATATCTAAAATTTTTAAGATAAGTATTAATACTTTTTTTCTAAATCATTTCTAACTCTTATAAAATTTGTAGTAACCTTTACATTCCTTGTTGCAGTGGTATGCTGACTTCCCTTATTTCAAGAATGGTTGCTTCAGAATACTCTCTCTCAAAGATCAATTTTATAACTTTAAATGTCTGTGTAAATAAACTTGTAACCTTGTCATTAAAAATCAATATTCTCTTTCTTCCCTGTACCCTTACCTCAAAACTTTCTGCTCTATAAATAAAACAGGAATACACTAAATCACCGAGAAATAAAATATTATTTAATTAGTTATTTCTCTATTTGAGACGTAACAATTTTAATTAAATCATGAATTTCAAAAAAGGCTCAACTCCAAAAACTGTAAGAGTTATTTTCACTATCCTGCAGGATTTTTTTTTTAACACATGTGTTAAAAAAAAAATTGTAGAGTTGAGCCCTTTTCGAAATTCACAATTCAATATTATCGTAATCAGAATGCTAATTATTCTAATCAGTATTCAATGTATTATTTAAAATAAATATACTTCTAGTCATTCAAATTTCTGGTTAATTTAACCAGAAATACTAAGAATTCAAGTTATTTAAATCAGTATTCTAGATTACCAAATAGAATTCCGTTCATCCTAATCAGAATTTTAGTAATTTAGAATTCTAATTAGAATTCAAGTTATTATTTAGACTAACGAAAATTCTAATTATTCTACTAAAACTTCTAATTATTAAAATCAAAATTCTAATTCCTGTAACCAGAATTCAAGCTATTCTAATAAGAATTCTGTTTAAAGTAACTATAGTTTAAGTTATTCTAAACAAAATTCTTTTTGGACTAATTAGAAGTCTAGTTATACTAATCAGAATTTGAGTCAGACTAACCAACAATTCAGTTATCCTAATCAGAATTGGAGGGACGTTAGCCCGAAACCTAATTATTCTGTTAATAATTCAAGTTACTATTTTATATTACAAGAATTGGAATTCTGGTTAGTTTTTCTAAAATTTTGGACAGTGTAACGAGAATTCTGATTAGAATAATTTGACTCCTTATTAGATGAACTGGAAATTTTATTAAATTCATCATAAATTTAGTACAATGACTAAAATTCTATTTATTCTAATCACAATTCAAGTTATTCTAATCAGAATTCTATTTACACTAAACAGAATTCCGATAATTATATCTATATTTTAATTAGAATAACTGGATTTCTGGTTAGTCTAACTAAAATTTTGATTAGAATAACAATAACTGAATTTGTTATTCGAATAACTAGAGTTCTGGTAAATCTAAATGGTTTTCTAATTAGAATTCTTGTTAGTCTAACCAGAATAAAATATTAAAATACCCTTAATACTTTTTCTGGGTTTAAAGTGTTAGAAAATCTAGTTAAATTTCTAGTCGCAAAAAATATTTTTAAATACACCAGCATAATTTTTCTAGTAAAAAACTATTTCCACAATATTTTTTTACTTGAAAAATTATGCTGGTGTATTTAAAAACTCTAGTTAATCTTAGTAGAAATGAACCAGAACTGCTAGTCCTTTATTATTTTTTCTTATTCTTAAAACAACTAGTAATTTTTTTAATCAGATACACCTAGTAACCTCCAATTTTTTTTCGTGTAGCATAAATAAAAAAAGGTTCCATTAAAAACAAAAATAGACGAGAAAAACAAAAACTAATTAAATTTACAACTAAACAAATGCTAACTGACATGTGATTTTATATTTACTAATGCAGTTGAACATTAATATTTTGCGGGAATAACATTTTTGGTTTAATGGCTAGAGAGCATAGGCGATAAAGAAATTAACACGCTATTAAAAATAAAAAAAAAACTCTTTATTTTGCCCTCATTGCCACAAGAATGCTGCGCGCTCGTCTTGGTTTTAATCGCAATCACATGTAAAAGAAAATTTTATAGTCTTTTAATATTTCGAAAGTATTATAATACTTGCAAATACAGTTTCGGAGGACTAGAGAGAAATAATTTCCTTCTTCTCTCTTGACAATATTATTACAATAATCAATTACGATAATAAGTAGCAAACTTGGAAATTGCATTCGCGAGTAATGGTTTGCTCGTAAATGTGAAAATTATTATTGTTACGATAGGCAGTAGGGGGAGGGAGTAGTTTTATATAGAGCTTTAATTATATTATATATCCTCAATAAAAAATCTTGATATATTTTATACGTCATTTATAGAATATATAAATTTTATATAACGAATCGTAAATTCTACATTAGCAGTGAAAAATAATTTATTAAAATAATTATCTTAACAGAAACAAGTTGATAATGATAACGTAAATTTTAATTTAAAAAAAAATATCTATTTTGATAAGAAAATTAAAATTTTTATTTATATCAATGTTTGTTTATATAGTCAATTAAAAAATAGTCGACATTTATTATTAATTATTTTATAATTATAATTTATATTTTTATGTATATCAATATTTTGTTTATTTATCTAGCCAATCAAAAAATTGTCGACATTTATTATTAATTATTTTATAATTATAATTATAATATTTATAATTTGTATATAAATTTATTTGAAATAATATTGAATTTTAAAATTTTGCATAAATATTACTGATAAAAAAATTATTATTATTATTATTGTGCTATAGCACGCAAAATTTGTATTATAAAAAAAATTAATTCTCGGTGTAAAATTGAATCGATTTACAATTAATCATATTAAATTATTGCTACCAGAAGTATATTCTATTCGATCGGGCTATTAATAACTAATTGATTGCAATCACGCTATTCAACGACGAAGGAATGGTACCGCGAATATGTCAAAAATTTATCCAGATTGTGAATTTATTACTGAGCCAATACGATGGCACCTAATAAAACGACATCTCTCTCTCTCTCTCTCTCTCTCTCCATCCCTCTTAAAATTTGAAAATTAATCACACGGAATTCTCAAGGGTATATACAATTAAGTACATTCGAGGAGCAAGTTATTTTTTTTTACTTTACATTATTAATAAATTTCTATTTTATTTATACTACATCAAACTTGTTTTTAATTCAATTAAATTTTCAATCTAATTTAAATTTCGAATCAAGCGTCATTTTTTTTATGGAAATTTTTATTTCAATGCAAATAAATTTCAAATTAAAAACAACAAGAGGATATAATCTATAAAAAGGAATTTATCATTATCGTACATAATGTCACGTCACCGTAACTTTAATATTCATATGATAAGAATTCTTAAATCTGTACCGAGTTGCGTTTTTTCTTGCGATAAACACTTGTGTTTTTGTTACGCATCTAAATACTTTTCTCTTAAATGTTAAATTTCCGCCCTTTTGTCGCGCAACTAAACATCTTTCTTTTATATATAAAAGACCCCTACGTTTTGTATCCTTCTACGTCTATATACTGTATTTCTAAAACATACAAATGGAAGCGAGAAATCTTTTATGACACTAGAAGAGCTCACACCCCCACGAAACAAAATGCTCTCTTTCTAATTTTCCCTATATGCTAATTGTGACAAACCCCTGTGATATCACCACATTAGAAGAGCACAAACACTCTTCTACAGCTACGAATAACCGTAGTCGTACTCTTTCTATCCTGTATTAGAATGGTTCACACCCCTCCTTTTAACGTTCAACTGAGAGAGAAGGACTCAACTTTGGCTTCCAAAATTAGGGTGAAAAATATATAGTACGATAATAAAGTTTTATCTATTCTCTTACGAAAATTCAGTATAAAAGGACTACATTTTCACGGAGAGACCAGTTCTGAAATTCTCTTCATACGTATAACATCAAGCTCATTTTTGGTACCAGTCGACGTCTTCTAGTTCAAGTGCATAATTTTCTTATACGAAAGTTAAAATCAATTGTCAAAACCCTCTACATTAAACGAGGATCTTTACTTCTCATTATATTGATCAATTATCCATTCTTCCTTTCTTTGGAAGAGACTCATTATTGGGAGTTTCATCACGCCTAATAGAACTCCGGACCTGCGGTTATACCTGGGCCCGTCAACCTACCTGACGTCATAAACTCACGCTGGTACCAGCTCTTTTCCTGTGACAACAAAGGAAACAACAGTGGTCCTTTTTTCATTCAACACACCTACTACTGAATTTTAAGGTAAGTGTTTTATATTCTCACTCCTAAATTTTTCTAAACTTGTCGTATATTTGTAGTAACCCTTGCATTCCTTATTTCAGTTGAATGCTGAACTCTCTATTTCCTGGATTGGTTGGTTCGAGATTCTCTCTCTCTGATAAGAACGAATTGTTGTAACAAAAAATACTGGTCTAAATAAATTGTAACCTAATTATAAAATTAATCACTATTCTCTTTCTTTTCTGTACCCTTAGTTCAGAGCCTTCTGCTCTATAAATGAAACAGGAATTCACTGAATCACCGAGCGGCCATAAATAAAATAAAATAAAATATTATTTCGTTAGTTATTTCTCTATTTGAGACGTAACAATAATTATCAAAAACGATTATTACTAATACACCGTCCGACAAAATTCAATTTTTTTTTGACCCTCAAAAAAAATCAAATATTTTTGGAAATTATAAGACCAAAAATAATACCCGTGCCTGGCCGATTAGCAAGATCAAGTCGTTTGTGGTTTTTAGGGGTAAAAACAACCAAAAAATTAAAGTTTTAAAAGAATTTCATTAAAATTTTTGAAAATATATAATTAAATCATCTAAGAATTTTAATGGAAATATTTGGATTGGATTGTATACTTATTAAAAATCACGTAAAACTTAAAAGTAACCAGGATTCCGATTATTCTAACCAGAAATCTAGTTATCCTAATCAGAATTCCCGTTAGACTAATCCGAATTCCAGTTATATTAATTAGATTTCTGGTTAGATTAACCAGAATTTCAGTTATTATAATCAGAGTTCTGGTTAAACTAACCAGAATTCCAGTTATCCTTTTTGGAATTCTGGTTAGATGAACCAGAATTCCATTCAACACAATTAGAATTTTGGTTAAACTAACCAGAATTCTAGATATCCTAATCAGAATTCTGGTAAGACTAACAAAAATTCTATTTATTTTAACAAGAATTCTATTTAACCTAATCAGAATTCTGGGATTTATTATTAATCTGGTTAAAGTAACCATAATTCTAGTTATCCTAATTAGAATTCTGTAAGGACTAACGAAAATTCATAATCAGAATTGTGGTTAGTCGTACTAGAATAACAGTTCCCCTAAATAGAATTCTAGTTAGACTATCAAGAATTTTTGTTAGACTATCAAGAATTTTTATTAGAGAAATAAGAATTCTTGTTATTCTATTCACAATTCCAGTATGACTAATTAGAATTCTAGTCTCTCTAATTAGAATTCTTATAAGACTAACCAGAATTCTTGTTAATCTAACCAGATTTTTAGTTATTTTTATCAAAATTTTAGATATTTATTTATATTTAAGGGGTCTACCCACTTTAGACGCGCTAAAATGAAGGCTGTTTTTAAGAATTTTTCTAATTGGTTTATATTATAAATATTGACATATAAGTTGTTAGACTAAAGAAATACACTTCCGAAATACATGAAAAAATTTTTGTTATTTGTTTTTTTAAAATTTTATATGCATGCAAATGGTAGTTGAAAAAAAATCCCCCAAAAACGATGGGTCCACGCTGTTGATGAAATCTCTGACATGGATTGTCCGAAACCAAAAAATCAAAAAGTTTTGGATTCAGTGTGGTAATAGCTATAGCGCATATCAAGGGATTTTTTATTTTTGCAAAATTGACAAAATGGCGGACATTTTTCGAAAAAACTAACACACGGTTTTCTTTAATTTTTCGAAAAATGTCCGCCATTTTGTCAATTTTGCAAAAATAAAAAATCCCTTGATATGCGCTATAGCTATTACCACACTGAATCCAAAACTTTTTGATTTTTTGGTTTCGGACAATCCATGTCAAAGATTTCATCAACAGCGTGGACCCATCGTTTTTGGGGGATTTTTTTTCAACTACCATTTGCATGCATATAAAATTTTAAAAAAACAAATAACAAAAATTTTTTCATGTATTTCGGAAGTGTATTTCTTTAGTCTAACAACTTATATGTCAATATTTATAATATAAACCAATTAGAAAAATTCTTAAAAACAGCCTTCATTTTAGCGCGTCTAAAGTGGGTAGACCCCTTAAATCAGAATTCTAGTTATTTTAATCAAACTTCTGGTTAGACTAGGCAAAATTTTAGTTATTCTAATCAGAATTTAATTATTCTAATCAGAATTTAATTATTCTAATCAAAATTTTGGTTAGAGAAACTAGTATTCTAGTTATTCTACTCAGATTTTTTCAGATACTTGCAGAAACTAAAAGAATAACTTGCACGTCGTAATGATGAATTTGACAAAAACAATTGATTGTAAAATTGAGATTTTCGTATAGAGTACTTATAAGAATTCTGCTACATCCGCAGACAAATTTCTGAAAAACTTCGAGCGTCATATAAAAGTGCCATGGCCTAATGATTTTCATGTGTATTTCAAATTATATTTTTATTTTCTAAAATTTATCTTTTTTTTGTAAGTATAGAATATTTCAGTTAGACCGATTTCAATAAACATTTCAATTTCATGTTTTCTTGAATTTCAGTAGTATAAGAGTCATTTTAGTCAGACATGCTTCTTTTTACAATTATTTAATTTTATTTTTACTTTTATTTATTTTACTAGTTCTTTTATTGAATTTCACTGTAATTTATTTCTATAAATTTAATAATAGGGAATATGGTTTTTTTTGAATTTTTCCTTCTTTGGAATTTTAGTATAGTAATGGTAATTTTAAGATATGATTTCCACAGAAGATTCACAATTATAGTAACTTTTTTTCCTCACAATTTTCTTATGTTCCCTGAATAATACATCTACTTCTAAACTATTCTAAAAAAAAATATTCCTGGTGTTCTATATTTAAAAATTTTTAAACAAGAATATTCCCCGAAAACTATTAATGAAATATTCCATCACTAATATTAATAATCAAATTTTTTTCTCCCACACTCATATATAAACAAAGTGTCTCAAGGACATATGAAATTTAAATTTTAAAAGAAACAAGAGGAAAAAAGGGAATATGTATAATATATAATTGAAAGAGAATTCGTTCACCTGTGTCGAGAACATTTGTCCTTTCGCTTTTCTCGCAGGTGACTACACCCCCTCCTCTCTCCCATCCCCCGGATGTCGTCACGCGCCGGAAGTCCTATCGATAATTATTTATCTTGGCCCTAATTAACTTTATTTTAGCGCTTTATGCACCATGCTAAACTGTACAGTTACCGCTGCTTTTGGCACACCTGCGGAATAATTCTTTTTCATTTTCAGTTCTTATTATTTTGCACTGACGCTACGAATTTAGAGGTGTAGGCGGTACAAATTTTACCACGCGGTCTTTTTTTAAAAAACGAAAATTGTGACTTCTCATTTGCATTGTTAATTACTAGAAAAACCAACCGCTTGTCGATGTGCAAGCCGATAATGTGCTTCGAAAACATTTTTTTTTTCTCTCTCTTGTCTATGGCATTTTCGATGTTCATCGCTTGAAGAAAACAATAGATCGCGTGTCACGATGAATCGCAAACGACTCGTTAACATTAATTAGTTCCGCATTTAATGCGCGTTACCTTCCTCTTTACCCCCTCGTCCCACCATGTCTAAACACCCTCTTCTTTTTTTTGTTTTCCCTCTTCTTCTTTCTTCTTAAATATACACGTGGAAAACTTTCCTTGTCTAGGAGAGCTTGTAAAACTTCCTTTATTGCCGTTCAATAAGACAATTTAATTTTGTGTAGTTAGTGGTTTGGCGCCATGTCTGTTTGCTTTTTTATTTTTTTAAAAATTTTATTATTTTCTTGATTTTATTAATGTTTATTTTACTTTATCATTATTTATTATAAATAAATTTAACTACAATAAACTTTTCTTTTTTTTTTGAATTTTTTCCCAAATTAGGACTACACTGGCGTTCGATTATGTGATTCCATTTTGACTTCCACTTTCACTTACACGAATTTTAATTTTCACTTTAACTTCTACTGGTTATAAATTTCACTTTTACTTTCACTTTAAATTACGCTGATTCTAGTTTCCACTCCCACTTTTATTTTCATTTCCACTTCCATTAATTTTTAATCAGTAGAATTGAAAGTGAAAATTAGAACCAGTGGAAGTGAAAATAGAAGTGAGAATGAAAACTAGAATAAGTGGAAGTCGAAGTGAATATACGAGTGAAAATTAGAACCAGAGGAAGTGTAATGGAAAATAAAAATTACATAATCGTATAAAATTTATTTTATGCTAATAATCGATTTATTAACTTTTATAAAATTAATATTTATGTTTATCAAATAATTATTTGACTCATCAAAATAGTACTTGTTTCAAATACTGAAGTTATAGGTTCAAATACAGTTTATTTAATTCAAATAAAAATTATTGGGTTCAAGTAAATATTTATTTTATTTGGTTCCAGTAAATGTTTATTTTATAATAATAGTCAAGTAAAAAATTATTTGTATCAAATAAATTTTCTTTTTTAAATTGTAAAATCTTATTTTTATAGTAAATTTAAATGCGAAAGACAACAAAAAAAGAAGACGATATGAATATAAAAATTTGCATTGATCGTTACCTACACGCGGCGAAATAGTAATTATTATCTATATAAAGAAACGCGGTTGCTGGTTATATCTTATTTATACACACCAATTTGGCGCAAGTATAGCCTTCCTTTCAATAATCACAATAAGTCTGCTGCATTACACAAAGAAGGCTTCCATTCAGCCACCCTTCCTCCTCCCCCTCGACAATATAATCACAACTCAGCACTTTTCATCCCACTGCTCTTCTTATCGCTCAAAGATATCATACCCGATCGTTCAAAGTCAAACAGACTCGCATTTTTTTTATTTTACTTTATAGAAAGGCATTACTTTTGATCATTATCAATTTTGTGCAAAAAAAAAAAAAAAAATTATCGAATATAACGAATCTTTATAGATCTAAATATTAAAACAGTCGGTAATTTTTTTTAAAAATTTGTTTTGTCATTGAAAAATTTAATAATATGTAATTTGCATATTTGTAGAATTCTTATTTCTTCTCGTTTTATTATTATTGATCTGCCAATGTCATTTTATGGATTTGAAATTTATGTGACGTTTGAATTTAGTCAGAAATTTCTTGTCTGCACACGGTGCGCGGAAACGAGCTTAAAAACTGACAAAAATTACGACAAAATCTGATAGTGCCATCTTTTTTAGCACTTAAAATTATGTAAGAAAATGTTTTTCCCAAAATCTAAATCGCAGAGTTTCGCGTTTTTTAAATCATTTTGTAAAAAAAATAACTTTTTAACACTAGGGGAGGATGGGGCAAGGATAGTTAGGAAAGACATTTTTAGATCTAGCAGCTAAAATTCAGTAGGCATCGGAAAAAGAATAGTATCGTTCGAAAGCCTGTTTATTTAGCTACAATTTTGTAATACATTATTTTGCTGTGGATTGCAATGCCTTTGAGATATTAGCGGAAAATTAAAAAAAAAATTTAACTATCCTTGCCCCACTATTGGGGCAAGGATAGTTATCAAAATTTTTTTACGAAAAATAATCAAAAAAAGACATTAAATTTGGGGTTTTTTTAATTTCATTGGATAAAAGCTCCTCAAAACACTTCAAAGCACTACCAAAAAAATTTTTTGGACATAAATAAATATTTAAAACAGTTAATATCTGAAACAGTGTTTTAAACAGAACTGAGACATGTTAGAAAAAACAGGATTTTCACAAATAAACACGTAGCTTCCACAAATGATATCGCATCAAGATCAAATTTTTCTTGACATCTTTTGGTGTTAAAACAAGAATATATGATGAATAGTGCCATTTTTGAACAAGCTGTATAGGCAATAGAGCCACTAACTATCCTTGCCCCATCCTCCCCTAAATCTTTTTTAATGCTTTAAACTTTTTTATATAGATGATTAAGATTAATTATTCTTATTTTAGCATAAATTATGAATTTGGTCTTAAATTCAAAAGTTAAACTTTTTATAGATGACAAAAGAGAACATGAGCTACTGCTCAAATTTAAATACCGCGTGACATGGTAATTTAGTAGTAGTCCAGTCAGTTTTTTCAAATTGCCGCCTTTCATGACATTTTAGCATAAAAATACTTATAATAAAAAAAAAGTGTATCAAATTCTGAGTAATTTGATAAAAAATGAACCCTGTAGCTCAAAAATTGACCGAGATATAGCTTTCGCAAAAAACACATTTTTTCGAGATTTTAGCTAAAATGAGGTATTTTTCAGTTTTGCCAATATAGCTTTGAAACAAATAATTTTTTGAAAAAATTGACCAACAGGAAAGTAAAAGCTAACAAAATTCTTTACAATTTGCAAAAAAGACCAATGCAATAACTCTGATAGTTTCCGAGATACAGTCTCTCAAATATAACTATCGGAAACTATCAGAGCTATTGCATTGTACTTTTTTGTAAATTGTTAGAAATTTTGTCAGCTTTTATGCTAAAATGTCATGGAAGATGGCAATTTGAAAAAAACATGTTCTCTTTTGTCATCTATAAAAAGTTTAACTTTTGTATTTTATGACCAAATTCATAATTTATGCTAAAATAAGAATAATTAATCTTAATCATCTATATAAAAAAGTTTAAAGCATTAAAAAAGATTTAGTGTTAAAAAGTTATTTTTTTTACAAAATGATTTAAAAAACGCGAAACTCTGCGATTTAGATTTTGGGAAAAACATTTTCTTACATAATTTTAAGTGATAAAAAAGATGGCACTATCAGATTTTGTCGTAATTTTTGTCAATTTCTAAGCTCGTTCCCGCGCACCGTGTGCAGATCTAGCAAAATTCTTATAAGAACTTATTCTTAAAAGTATTCTGATTCACCTAACCAGAATTTTGGTTAGGCTAACTAACCATTGTTATTGAATATGCCTTAGTTAAGCTCTTGGAAAGACCAAATCTCTTTCTTTTTATCAGACAATAATTTATTAGAACCATTACAATCAGGTTTTCGCTCTCTAAGCATAACACTAATACTGCATCGTTGAAGTTTACATCTGACATTAAATTTGCAATTGATGCGAATCATATTATTATTGTTATATTTTTTGACTTCTCAAAGACATTCCTGTCAGTAGATCATAATTTACTAGTTAGCAAACTTAGTACATTTAAAATGTCGAGTACGGTTTATTGGTTTAAGTCATATCTTAGTTACATACTACAAAGATAGGTGGATGATAACGGTGATAAATCAGATTGGAATATTCTTAATTGTGGTGTTCCACAGAGTGCAACCCTTACCTCGATGTTATTGTATCTTTTTTTCGGACCTCGGTAGTGAATTAAAATATTGTAAATATCATAAATATGCTGATGATTTCACATTATACATCTCGGGTCCATAATAGCATTACTCTCTGAACTTATTAAAAATATTCAAACGGATATAAATTATGTTGTTAATTGGGCTTTTATCCGCCGTATTAGATCCGCCATTTTGTTTTTTTAAAAACTAATTTCATTTTTGTAATTAGCGACCTCAAAAACCCCTAGATATTATATATCCAATATTTTCAAAATTATTTTACTAAAATTTTTAATTTTTTCCCTGAAACCTTATAGGGGTAGCTTCAGCCCCTATAAAACTGTTTTTGGGGAAAAACAAAAAATAGGGGTAAAATATATTTTTAGTAGAACTACTTGTATGCATCCCAGTGGGCAAAAAACCAGGTTCGTTCTAAAAACGTTTTAAGGACGTTTTTAGAACGTTTCATGTCCGACAAATAATGTTCTGGAACATTTTAAGAACATGGATGTTTAAATAATGTTCCAGAACATTATTTGACAGACATGAAACGTTCTAAAAACGTTCTTAAAACGTTTTTAGAACGAACATGGTTTTTTGCCCACTGGGATAGTTTCAAAAAGATCGGCGTGTATCACTTATTAGATAGTGTTACTTGTTAGCAGAAATACTCCTAACAACAATCTTATCAGAAATTAGGAAATCTGACAAAAAGTCCATATGAAAATCTTATTAAAATTTTGGCTTCGGCTGAAACCCATATCAATTAATTAATAAACTCCATAATCTTGCAATTATGAAAATTTGGTAGGGATAAATTGTTTTTTTTTAAATTGAAAATTTAATTTTATGTGTAGGTATTATATATATATAGTGACATATAATATACAGGTGAATAAGGTGATGATAATGATTTAGATTCAGAGGTGATAAAGTCACGTTCTAAGACCAATATGGCGAGAATGCCTTCTTTACCAGTATAATAGTATAACTCATTCCCAGTGGAGTGCGTCCAGTAGCGGAGCTAATTAGCCTCGATTAATCGCACGATCTTGCTGTTAAAAAGAAAAGCGTGACAAGATCGCGACATCGATAGCTCGAGGAAGAAATTTTCACTCTCTCGCAAAACAAAACAAAAAAATAAATAAATAAAAGTCCTAATCGAACAATTCATCTATTTCAATTTCCAGCATAAGCAAAGTGTTTGATATAAAGCTTCATCGATCGATATCGATGCAATTTACACTTTTGTAATTTATATTTATTATTAATCCCGATATCACATATTTTCTCTAAGAAAAATAGCCATCCAAATTTAAAGTTCTTGAATTGACTTAATATTTTGGTACATTGTTTGAATTTGTAAATGGGGGTTTTTTTGAAGGATTTTTCGTGTAGTTTTGAATGCCAAAAAAAGTTTAAAAAAAACCTTTTCTTTCAAAATTAACCATTTTTTATTTTTAACCTCTTCTCGCCTTTAAATTTTTTTTATTTTCATTCGAAAGCTCAGATTTCGACTTATTTAATTTTCTATATTAAATGTAATTTAAAATTTTTCGGTCAAATGTAATATTCGGACAAAAATATATTTGGGTGTTTTGATTCGAGCAAATGAGTGTATATCAATAATAACAATTAATATGATTAATAAGAATTATAATAAAAATTAAATAATACATACCCAGTAAATATTCGGTTTCTTGAAATCAATTTGGTACTCGATTTTCATTTTAGAATTTTTCTCGAACGGTACATCTGTAAAAATAAAATATAGGATTTTTAATTATTTTTTTTTTAATTTAAAAAAGTTTTAATACATATTTTTGTAATATATTTTTATTTTGAAATTAAAGTATACTGAATTTACAAAATAAATTTTATTGAAATTTCAAACAGGTGTAATCTCTTAATTTGAAAATATTTTTTTGTTTTGGAAGAGAGAATATAAAAAAACTGATAAAATAGTGCAGCATTGCATTGATTTGAAAATGTATTTCTCCACCCTGGTGAGACGACAAGGAATGAAATTAAACAAAGAGAACGTATATTCCGAAGAGATATCGTGCTATAATCTTGTTAAATCTTGGCGATCGCTAAAGATCCCTGGCCGTACATCGGCAAACGAGTCACCCGTTGTGACGCGATAGAATCTTAACATCCACAACACAATGCTGGACATATTAATTACTACCACATAAAACACACAATTTTGTTCAGAAAATTCTGGTTACTCTATTTGTTTTTCTACTAATTTTTTTAATATTAAATAATTTTTACATTTTCAATATAATTTTCAACAAAAATAAAAAATATTTTTTTTATATAGGTAATAAATCAATTTATGTATTATTAATTTTTTTACGTTTATAAACAATATATCTATAACCTTACCTAACAACAGCCGATGAATATCAGCTCTGAAGAAAATACACGTAATTAAAAATTTCAAACACTTCCGAAACCACATTTAAATTAAATAGAATTAATAAAAAACAAAATACTTTTTAATTTAAGAGATCGCGATTTTAAACATTTTTCGAACACTCCCAGAATAATTAAAAATTTACCGAGAGAAAAAAATTAACATGTTTATATTAAATAAAATTAATAAGAAACAAAATACTTTCTTCTAACGAATGTATAAGATTGCGATTTTAAAAATTTTTCAAACACTACTGGAACAAAAAAGAAGTTACTAAAAATTACAAAAAGAACAATAAAAATGAAAACTTTTAAAAATTATTTTGATTCGCGAATAAAAAAATTCCAGCACTCCCGAAACTATTCACTTCAAAATTGAAATTAGAAATTTACACTTGAGTCAACTACGTCTTATCAGGTCAAAGCACGAATTGCAACTAATTTTATTAGCTTTGGAATATCCCAAACCACATTGTTATGATCTTCCGCTTGAGCTATAATTGTTTTGTATCAATGTAAACATACACCTCGGACTACAGGTATTAAGGTAATAAAATTTCAAAATTCCTTCGAAATATTTGAAATTTTTGGAAATTATAATTTTTAATATTTTTTTTTTTTGCTTCCTCGTGGAGGAAGCTTTGTAGTCCTTTCGTTTATAAAACTTTTCAAAGTGGCTATGTAATCTTTTTTGTTTTAATGTACTCAAACGTGCAATATCTATATATTGTTTTCAATTGTCATTAGATCTGTAAAAACTTCTCCGACTTCCACGCGAGTGCATATGAGTGCAAAGCATTCAAAGATGATCTCGCCTCTTTCAATGTGACATCTTTTTTTGTTGCTCCTCTCTCTACCACCTCAATAACTATTTTCCTTTCGGAAAAAGATAAATTTTTATTGGTTCTTAGAAACATTTTAAACGATATAAACCGAGGCAGATAGCAAAATGAATTAAGAAATTACTCAGCATTGTTAATAATAAGGTAATTAGGTATTGTATTGACAAATGAAACAATACAATAACTATTATTAAGAAGAGAATATTTTGTATGTAAATTTGTATCGCAAGAAAAGTTCAAATTATTGAGAGTTTGGTCTGGCTGAATTCAATATATAGAGAGTGAATGGAGAAATTGACCAAAAGATACTTTTAATTATCGAGAGTACATAAAACCATTGTTTATTTTCAATTTACCAAGAGTTTTTCAAGGGACTGGACTGTTACTTCAATTTAACGAGAAATTCAAATTATCAAGAGTTTAATTATCGAGAGTCAACTGTACCTAAAAAAAATTTTATCGTCTTTTTTCCAAAAATTTTTTTTTAATCCAAAAAATTTTTAAATAGAAAAATTTAAGGTTATATATAATAAAATCGTATTCCTTACGTCAAGACGAATCGATCGATATATATAAAGTATACATTTGAGGTAAATTTAAAGAATTAATGAAAGTTAAAAAATCAAAAATTCACATTTTAGCAATAAAATTTTGCTTTCTCCACGAGGAAGCAAATTTTTTTGCTGATCGTAAAGAGGAAGCAAAATGTTCATGTAATGAACATCTGAATTTACAACTTGTTTATTAAATTATTATTTCTATCTAATTAAATTTTTTCTTTTTTAAAAGTTACAAAACTTAATAAGAAAATTAATATATTTTTCTTAATTTTAATTACACCTATTTTTATTATTTTTATAAGTACCTAGAAAAATGAGAATTTTCCAAACCTAAACAAATGAATGCAAATAAATTTGCTAACGGAATCTCTCGATTATTATATATGTATAGTATTGTCAAACAATATCAGAAGCATATTGACAGTGCAAAAGATTGCGGAAATAAATAAAGAACCTTTCCCAACATTCTACAAGATGAAAAAGCGGGGTCACATCCGGACATTCCAAGGTTTCTTTCTTTTCTTTTTTTTTAATCTCAAGGAAGCTTTGCTTGAGGGGTCAAACAGCTGAGAGAAGTTGTGTGTTTTTTTTTCTTCCGTTGCGTCGAGAGTGCCGCCGCTTATTTGGCATTGTTGTATATATATAGTAGTCATCGTCGCGCGCTTTCATTGTTGTCCGTTATTATTGTTATCCCTATTACGTATTCCGGCTTATTCCATACGCGAGCTAAGGGGTCAAGAATGCCGCGATTGTAGAAAGCATAGCGGGTGTGTGTGTGTGCGCACATGGTAAGTTGTTACTGGCAAGGTCGAAGGTCGTCACTAGGTCGTCCATATACCATCATGAGAAACAGGCTTTAAGGTCCCGGCGAGAATATATATATATACAAGACGAAGAAGTTTCTACACGTTGAGACTAGCTGATGACCATCGTCCACCTGACTTTCAAGATTTATAGTCCCTATACTAACTTCCCGGCAGTCCCGGATTTCATGAAACATGGAGTGAGAGAGAAGATCTAGGAAACTATGAATTCTAAATTATCCTTCTTGTGGATAAAAGTTATAAAAGAAATTACTACATCCAAAGCACGTCATATGCTCTTTACTTTTTTCTGTTGCGCCCAATCAATGAATTGGTCAACATTTTTAGTTTTCAATAGTTTTCAAGTATGTATATTCTAAGTTACAGTTTTTTGATATATTACAGCCATATTAATAAAGTTTTGTTTATATTAAATTAAATAATGTTATATGTGAGGGACAGAAATTCCGTAAATTTTTATAATTTTATTATTATTTATTATAAAATAATAATTGTTATTCTAATATTTATAATATCAAACACAACAAATATACATTATTATTCTAATTGTGAATATTTAATTATTGTTTCAAAATTATTTAATAATTAATTGTGTCAAAAGTCTTTTATTATAAATTATTTACAAATGAATCGTTATTTCGCAAATTAGTTACAAAATAATAAACCTTGTTTGGGAAATAACATGAACTAAATTATCATTATATTTGTCAAAATGTGGGTCTTCAATATATAAGAATTACTAAATTCATTTGGAAGAATAAGTAATATTAATGAAAATCATAAAGTAGACCAAGTGATTGAATGGATCACGATCCAATTAAAAATGCAATTTAGCTAAAGTTGCATGGAAACAAGGAATTGTTGAATGCAAAATTAACCCTCTCACTACACCCGTGTAGAAATTGATCTAGTTAAATCCTATTTGCTATCTGGCCACTGATAAGGGTTGCCTCATTATATCCTGATCGGGGAATTACCGGGACCTGATAGGGCCCTAGACTACAAAAATCATTTTTAAAAAAGTAATAAATAAAGTCTTTGGTATTTCTTTTTTTAATGACCACATTCAAGTAATAAAAATAAATGTCAGATTGTCAATGAATGTCTTTCCTGAATGTTTAAAATAAAGAAGTGTTACAATAAAATGGCAAAGGAAAAAAGTACAAAAAGAGTGAGGAGATATCGATTTATAAAAGGAGGAAACTTCTATAATTTTTCTTTATCTAAATATCATGTTGCAAAGTTAAATTACACCAAAATTATCTATGCGGCCCATTTCTATGACTGCAAAAAATTATTTATTTTTTAAAACATGTTTCTTGAAATTATTTCTCTTTAGGTTAATGATACCTTTTGAAATTTCGCAAAAAGTTATTTTTAAGCGAAACAAAATTATTTAATTTTTAAATAAAATATTTCAAAAAGCTTTAAATTTGCATTATATTCCTGAAATTAATATTGCTTAAGTATTTAACATTTTTTAAATTACAAATTGTTGAAACTTTTTAATTTTCTTATCATTAAAAAAATAATTCTAATAAGTAATTATATAAACATATAAAATTTTATTTTATTAAAATTTAATCGATATTTATTTATTTATTTATTAAAATTTCGAATTTTTTTAATTATTCCAGATGTACTGATGGAAAAATTCAACTTGAGCGAAGACAGCGTTCTAGGTCTCTTCGCAATTGCTTTTAACAATGCAAAAGATTGGGAAGGAGGACGCAAGATGAGGATGAAGTTAGATTTTTAAAGTTCATTTCTGTTGTGTTACTTTTTTTCGTTTATATATTGTATCCTCTATAATCTCATTTTGTTTGAAAAAATAAAAATTTACTAACTAAAATGAAAGGGTTAACAATTTTGTTCATTTCAGTATTTTATTTCGATTTTCAATAATTAATAGTAAAAATAATTTATATAAACAAAATTATTACAAAAGTTAATTGTATTAAGGGGGGAACACCAGTTGTAACTCAAAAAATAATGCTTTTTTCAAGAATATTTTCCAAAAGAACAATGAATCTTTTTAAAGAATACTATTTATTAGTTAAAAGTACATGTAAAAAGCTGTAATTTAAAAGAAAAAAAAAATTTTTTTAACAAAAACTTTTGGAGATATGAGCCATTGAAGTGGCGTCTTAAGAAAAAAGGCGAATTGCGGTGACCAGCATTCTGCAAGTATACTTCGTCTGAAATACAAAAATGAAATTGATTTACATTTATTATAAGATTATCTAGTTCGTGATCGAAGGATTTAAAAAAAAAAAAATTTGACAAAATGGCGACCTGTCAAAGTCAAAAGTATGATTTTCGTTAAAAAAATACGGTCGATTTTCAGCTATATAAAAAAAAGTTTTGATTAAAAAAAAAATCCTTCGATCACGAACTAGACTTATATGTGTAAATGAAGCACACTAAATTTTAAATAAATCGGTTTAATGGTATTCGAGTAATCGTGGTCACCGACTTGGAAAATGTCATTTTGAGAAAAACGCATTAAAAGTTTCAACTTACTTTTTTTTGTTCAGAAGAAATTTTGTTTCTAAGTTACAAAGAGTCATCGATTCCTGGACCATATAATAACTCTTCCGCAGTGGTTGCCGTTTCTAAATCATAGGAAAAGGCCATCTGTCGTTAGGGTCAGGTATGGCTGGCCACCTTGTATGAAGCCACGGGACGCGCCGCTGCAGTGTTCTGTATATCTCATTTATTTTTCACCGGATCAACTTTGAAATTTACAGACACATTTCTAAATATGTATACTTTAAGAAAATGCACCAAAAAAAAATCGATTTTTCAAAAGTTACAACTGGTGTTCCCCCCTTAATTATAAATTATAATTACTATTTTAATATTTTTATTATAATATTTTTATTCATAAACCAGATATATAATAAAATAACTGATTTAAAACTTTACCAATTAGAAATTAAAGTAAACAAACATTTCTTTATATAAAATTTATACTTTTCAGTCTAAGGAATCACTAAAATTTCAATTATTAATTATAATTTGTGATTTAATTATCTTTATATGATTAAAATGTTAATGTTGAGCAGGAAGAAACATTGTAGTTTTTTCAATACTGTCAAGCCAACCTATTTTTTTGTAAATTAAACAAAATGTTTACTTACTATCAATACATACATCATAATTTATATAATTTTTTTTCACTTAGTTTTGTAAAATCTCAAATATTTTTAGCACGAACGGCACTTTATTAATTGCTGAGCTAGAAAATACATGCAAACGTGTCTTTTTTTAATGATGTTAATGACAGGAAAGAGGTTATTAACTGAATTAATTAAACAAAATAATGACATCTGTGGCCCCTTTGATAACCCTATTTGGCCCTTAATTTCAAAATGTATTGTCAGGCCCAGTTTAGGTAAGGTGTTTCATTTGATCATTTCCCTAACTAGGGCCATATTTCGCCTAATCTGGTCCTGATCTGCACCATGTTTCAATTTCTATGAACAGGGTGTGATCATTGTCACCAATTTTATTGTTTTAAGAAGTTTAAATAGTCACAATTCATAGCAAATTGTTGATATTTAAAATTTAAGTTGTATTTTGGAAATAAAAATCTTTTTGTTTCGATTCACGGTGATTAAAGTGAAGTTATTATTTGTGAGACTTGACTTGAGTCAAGTAGTTTAGTTTTGTTTTATTATTGAACTGTAAAATAAACATTTATAATATTTTCATTTGTTTGATAATTCATTTTTATATAAAGAATTATATTGGGGAATTTACTGTAAAGCTTTTGAGGGTTTATTAATTAAGCAGTGTATTATTTTTAATTCGACTCCTTTTATTTAATTCACCTTGAAGTACTTTTGTCTCACATTTCTTTTCGACATTTTCTCATAATTACCGTCTATCCGCGTTTATTGAATTAATAATTTACTGAGAGGTAGTCCACTACTTTATTCTAATATAAATATTGTTTAGCGAAGATCAATTTACGCCTACCTATAAGCGGAATTGTTAATAGTAACATTTAAACGTGCAATTTAAATATTATTATTTCTTTAAATTTTCTTCTTTAAATTTTCTTCCGTCTTTATCATTATAGTTCAATTATTATAAAATAAGTATCTTAAATTCAAATTAGTTCACAATAACTCGTTTTTTCGTCATGGGTCATACTTTCCGCTAGCTTCAGTATAGTATTGTTTTGTAGGGGATTTTAAATTAGCATCGTACTAAAATTTTGATAGAAATGATATTGCAAGAAAATATCATTAAGAATTGTCTTGTTTTATTATTTCAATAAGCATTATATGAACGGAATTCATTATATCATGGTATTGAATTACCAATATTCATTGAATTAATTCAATATTGATTGAAAATACTTAATTTTTTTTTGATACAATTCATTACCGAAAATTGAAACAATTTCGCCCACGCAATTTTACTTTCCATACCGGCAAATCTTGTCTTATAATTTTTTTTCCATAATGTATAAATATAAATTTATAAGTGCCAATGTAGATGTTATCAGGTTAAAACCTATAGGTGCTTGATCCAGATCAGATATTCCGATTTAATTTCATCTTTCTCTCTCTCTTTTTCTGATACTGATCGACCATTTCAAAAGGAAATTACGGTGATTTTGCGATATTTTCTTTTTTTTCATCACAAATTCCACAACCTCAAATTATCTTTTTTTACGCATACACCCTTTTTTCATAAAAAAAGATTAAGAAAAAAAAGAAAACTAAACCTTAATCTGTATTTATCTGTTGTTATCTCATGCCTCAATCTTATATATCTGTATATATGCAATTCAGTGGAAAGTCAATATCAGCAATTTTTGGAAAACGACATGAATGATAATAATTAAACTAATTGAAACACGTTTTTTGCAGAATTGACTTTAATGTTTATTTGAGAAATGAAATACTCCGCTTGTTTTATTAACACACACACATATATACTAATTAGACGTCATATAAGAATCGCGAAATTTTATTAGCTCAATTTTATTCAAACGGTAGTTGGGGATAATTATTATGATTCGAGAGTAAATGATCCAATATATACGAGAATTCACTTTTGGAAAATTAATTCGATGTCAAGATTTTAATAATTTTAAAAAGTTTCTGTATATAAAAATCCATTTTCAATCGCTTGAATAAATAAATAAAAAAGAATTTTTACATTTTTTAAAAATAAATAATCTAACATCGCGTGAAACTCTATTTAAACGCAATGAGGAAAATATAACGTATATAAATTATGATAGGAACTAGTTCCTAGAATGAATTATTGTTAGTATTGTGAATTATGAATGAAAAAAAAACATTTATTTCGCACTTTAAGTTTGTCAGCCGATAATTTTCATTTCATTTTTTACCCTATGGGAGAAAAATTTCAAAAGGAAATCGCTCATTATTATTAATACATATGTCCCAAGAGTTTATTAGAATAGCATATATATTAAGAAACATTTAGGTATTTTTAAATATCTTGATTTATTTCTTTATTTTCAGCAAAATTATTTCTAGAAACAGTTATTAGTATAGTGATAAATAATGTTACATGTCCGTGTACCTGTAATTGCTTTTTATCCGAATATTTTATATTATAGATTATCAAAACAAATTTTATCGGGACCTGTCAGGGCTCTGCTAGGGCAGTCCTAAATCCGCTTAAAACAAGGAGCCTTTTCCTTTTTTTCGATGAATATAATTGTTACAATTTTTTATTACGCAGTTCTTCATGATTTTCAGATTAAACTTATTAATTATATGTACCTAAGAAATAACTATACCAAAAATATATTAAATATTCGTTACAATTTGACTAGTTTTGACGGAAGGGACAATGAGTCACCTTTTTACCTTTCTTACATATACTGTAACGTATTTTTAGACTCTATAATCACTCTTAAACTTAATCTCTAAATTTTACTATAGCAGTCAACAAATAATTTTAATTATTAAAATCACTCAACCTTAAATAAATTGGATTTCAAATTCTATACAAAATGACTCGATATTTGGAACTTAATTTTATGTTAATTTGAATCTTAGAAAAATCAAACACGAAAAATAAGCAAAACGTTACTGTGCGACTTATCTTGTTTATTCTTCTGGACGATCCCCGGTATGGAAGGGGGCCAGACAACTTTTGTATCGCCGGTATTGTCAACCGGACTAAACTATAATCTAAATCTCAAACTTATAATTAACAAAATTACTTATTAAGATCGATCAATAAGAATTATTAATTAAGTCTTTTGCACATGTCGGTGCTAATCAGTTATGCAGGTCGTGGAGAGAGGGGTGGGTTTTTAATAATAAGAGAGTTCATGGTAACAATAAATAATTTATAAACAATAAATTAACAATAAAAGAAGCGTTATATTTTTAATTGAATAAATTATTAACATTTAATTATTTTCTTTATAACATCTGTACTTTATTTGTTAACGTTATTATGTTAACAAAAGTAAATAAAAGATTCTTGCAAGCAATTATAAAAAAATGACTTACTTTCAATTAAACTATATTTATTATCGTTGAACTTTAATAATATTTAATTAGATATGTAGCGTCTGGAAATTTATTTCCACATTTTGGACAATATAAACTTTATAATTATATTTTATATATTACTCTAATCTAAAAATGCACAAACATGTACACAAATACACACACACAAACAATATGTATTAATACAACATTTTCATTGATACTTGTAATTTTATGTATTTGCAATATGGTTGTGCTCAGAATATTTAATGTATATTTTCAATATTTAAATTTTTGTACTTCTTAAAGTGAGCTCTCTTGCTGGCCTGGCGATCATGCCATCCTTTCCTAGGTACCTACGGCCGACCCTATCATAAAATCGGTCCGTTCAAGTAGCCCGGCAATGTACTCTGTACACTCCTTACCCTCTCTTTTTACACCTTTTCCCTCCTTGTTCAACTACAATAATTTTCCTTAATTTTATCGTTTTTTTCTTTTCCCAAGCGACGCTTTGAAAACCCTGTCGCCATTTTTTCATTTAGTCTTTACCTAATTCTCGTCCTGAGCACAACCTCGCTCCGAGAGCAAATTAAATTTTATAATAAATAATTTTTGTGTTTTATTTTCGAAAGATACCCGGGCGACTAAAGATATAATTTAGTTTTTTATAACACGGCTGTAACCACAAAAACTGTAACTTGAAACACATACTCGAAAATTATTGAAAAATAAACATGTCGACTCGATGACGGTTGGATGGCAAGACTGAGAGTTCGAAAACTAAATTCTTAATTCACACTAAAATTGACACTAGATGACGCAACGATTTTCTTTAATTTTAACCAATCAGAAATATTTTCCTACCTTACTTCTCCCAGAATTCTGAATTACTGATACAACTAAGCGACTTTTCCAATGTCAAGCTCGCGACAACTTGAATATTGGAACCTGTCATACCGAAATTAAACAACGCCTGTCAACCTAAATCTAACTTAAACTAAATTAATGCAAAATCCCTTAAAAATGGAGATTTCAACTGGACTTGTGTCAAGTATAGGAAATTCTCAAAATGCGGTAAACTGACAGGTTCACAGTCAAATACACTGTACATATTTACATTCCACGACGATTTCAATATCAACGTGCTTGAATATCCCGCCTATATCGGATATTTTTTCTGTTCCCTTCAAATTCGATAAACATGGGTTTTACTGTACCTCATGCTTCCAAAATGTTCTAAAATTCGACCAATTAATCGACAAAAAGGTATTCGAAAATGTGGAAAAAGATTATTGTTAAAAGCATGTGTGCGAACATGAGAGGATGATGATAAAACCTAGACCAATTACCACATTGTCGCAGAGGCGCAGCTGGCGACAAGTGTCGCGACAAAACTGGGAAACAAGCCGGCAAAAAGCAAGTTTGTTAAGAGTTTGAAAAAGAAGTTAAAGAGAGACGAAGAAGTAAGCAGAAGGTGAAAAAGATTCAGGGAGCTTATAGATTACAAGACGATAGGCAAGGGGTGAATAAATAACTGTATTAGAGAGAGAAAAAGAGGTAGAGAACAAGAGAGAGCTCCAGTGAGCTTGATAACATCCACATAGGCAACACCCTCTTTTCAAAAATACATACGCACTCGAAACATTGAAAAGATTCACATTGGGTGCGCATATTTCTATAATTATTGCCGGTCGCCTTTGATCAACCTTAACTTTTTCGCTTTGCGTATCTCTCGCCCTGTCGTTTACTTCTTTTTTTTCACCAACAACATATTCGATCTCTTATTCCATCTCTTTCGTATCTTCATCGTTCGACTTTGCCTCCTTTGAGAGAGTTCCTCCTCTACCTACACATCTCACGACCCGAATATCGTTCCTCTCCGTATCGCATATTTATACGATATCACACTGTCATTACATATTGTCCTCACTTGTATCTCATTTTTTAATTTATTATTCACATTACCAATTATTTCTTCATTGCTTTCTTCTTTGAATAAATTCCATACAGAAATTCTTTAAAAAAAAAAACATTTTTTCTTTTAAGATGTGTTCTCCAAACTCTGAACGTTCAAATGTACGAAAGTTTAAGGCATCTTTAAGTTTAAATTTTATTAAAAAATATTGGTTTTTATATAAATAAGTAATTAAATAAATATTATTTTTCATTGCAGTAGTAATTTTAAAAAATTAGAACAAAAAAATTATTTCGTTCATTTGAACGTTAGGAACTTAAGGCACATCATTGAAGAAATAATTGTAAGTTTATCCTACTGTAATTTTGTCGGAAAAAACCAATGATTTAGACGAGTATAATAATTGAATTGATCGTCTACAAACTATTAGTGATTAGGTACCGAATTTTTATTTAGAAGAATTATTTTTATTTTACAGAATTTCTCTTTATTGGAATTTTTATTTAAAAGAATTTTCATTCATCAGAATTTCAAATTAATTTTTCCGAATTTTTATTTGCACGAATTGTTATTTGATAGAATTTTTAAAATTCCGAATTTTCATTTGTCCAAAATTGAAAGTGACCAAATAAACAATGGAGTATTTTAACGTGACGTCATCTTCCCTATCAGATGGTAATTTTGCTCAGATATTTATTTTATCAACACATAACATCATTGTTATTATAATACGTCAGTAAAATAAATATATGCACAAAAATACCATCTGATAGGGAAGATGACGTCACATTAAAATACTCTATTGTTTATTCGGTCACTTGCAATTTCGGGCAAAATTCAGAGTTTTAAAAGTTCTATCAAGTATCAAGTGCAAAAAAAAATTCGGATAAATTAAGATTCAGTCAATTGTGACAAAATTGCTACATTAAATTATAAAATAAAAATTATTATAAAATTGATAAAAATACTATAATGATGAAAATAAAAGAAAAAAAGAAACTAAATGTCGATTTGTGTATAATCAAATGCAAATCTTGAAAATAACATGTAACACATGTAAATAATTTCAATTACTGATATAGTTTCCACCGAATGGCAAATTAGAGAACATCGACCAGGTTTTAAGATGACTCAATCAATCATTCGACAAGGGCCTCTCTTACTTTCTTGCCTTTTTATAAAGAGATCGAATGTCGTGATGACGTTTCGTGGTGACAAAGTATCGTCAGCTTTCGTCATAATGAGAGACTCCTCACTCCATTAGCATCAGTAGAAACATAATCTCACTGTATCAACTTCCATAAATCTTGTCTCGAGGCTCTCTTTTGCAACCTTGTAATATATGTATATATATATATATGCATTTGCTTTCGCATGAAAAGCGATTCGTTCGACACGTTCTTGGGAGTGCGTACGTTACAAATCAAAATATCAATTAGTGGAGAAACGAGCAGAACCTTTCTGTCTGTCTCTTCCTTTCTTTTTTTTCTTCATCTTTTACTTCTTTTTTTCCATTTCTTTTGCATGTTTCTTCCGCTATCTTTGATCGTCGCTTTTGCGCGTCTCGCATACTCAGTGTTTAAAAAACTTGCGCAAGGAAGCACCATGTGTGTGTGTGTTGGGATTCTTGTTATCGGCGTATATTGAAGATTGTGGCGCGCGAGGTGTTGCACGATAAGAAACGCCTTTTGAAAAAGAAGAGACGAACACAGGCGGCACACGGGTTTTTTTTTATTCCAGGTATGTTAATAATTTCGCTGCTCGAATTCAAAGCTCCGTATATATAAGTAGGATGGGATGAACATCGAATGGGTAAAGTTGTTCTTTAAATGAAGAAATTCCCAATCACTTCAAATTCGATTAAAGCCAATATATATTTATGCTGAGTGTCCAAGTATTTTTTTACTGTATACTGAAGACATCACTAATTTTTTACTATAATGTAATGATTCATACAAGTTGAAAACAAAAGCAAATAATGCTTTAAGAATAACGACGAAGATCAATAAAAATAGATATTTTATACAATAAAAATAATTAAAAAGGAAAATTTAATTATAATTATTGTATTAATTTAATTTTTGAGTCTGGATTCTCATTTAATAACTCGGGAATGATTATAATTGGATTATATTAAATATATACTAAGTATTGTTTACTAATTTTGTATCATCAAATCTTGAAAAGGGAATGCAATGAAAAGTCGATGCAATTTACATTCACTTTGCAGAAGCTTTTGAAATGGTTGACCATGTAATTCTGGTGGCAAAGCTTGAAGCTTTAGATTTTTCTAGTGATTTAATTACTTGTGTTAAAAGCGATCTTATTGATAGCTATTCGTCAGCGCCTTTTAAGCATGAATTTTTAATGGTTTTCTTAGCAATCTCTGCTGTACCCAAGGACCTCTATTTTGCTTGCTCTTTATAAACGACACTAAAACTCTATTTAAGTACAGCTTATTTCTTTTGTTCGTTGATAACCTTAAATTATACAAAGCAATAATCTGTGATCAAGATGCTCTTGATCTTTAATCAGATCTTAATCAACTAAATAAAGGGTCATCAAATAATTTGAAAGCAAGTGGTAGAAATATGACATTCTATATATAAACGAATATACATACATAACAAATTAAAAACAATATTATTTAAATTAAAATTATTTTACTTCTGACAATACAAGGAGTAATCCTGTCGCCATCAATAAGGCCTAGATCGCCTCCACTTTAAATATATGATCTTGTACCATATTATTTAAAGTTATTGAAAATGATATTGTACTTACATTGCTGACACTGGTGAGAACCCGTCTCCCCTTGGACCTCTTACTTCCACTTCCTTCAGGAGTTCCTCTGGTCGACCTTTTCACCTCACTGTCTAATACAATACTACCTCTCTTTTCCATATTATTTCTAACGTAATTAGTCCTATCCCTTTTCTACCACTATATGAGCTATCCTTCTCCTGACCTGGTGTTAAGAAAGACGGAGGTATATACAGGTACAGGTATATAATAATATGTAAATGTTAAATTGACCTGAAGTATCTTCCGGCGTCAAAATAGACCGTTTAATTTAAGGAAAATTACAATAAACGAAAACTCAAAAAATAATAAAGTATAACGCAAATATAAACTTTAAACCTTAAACAGAAATAAATTTATTATAACGGTAACACTGTGGGACTCTGACGTTTAGGCACCCATACCATTGGACTGAAGAAACTCCATTCCACCCAGACGCAATTTCATCGGCGGAACTGCTGTCAAGCTTCGGTCCTCGCGGATGCAACGGCATTAAGTATTAGGGATTGTTCCGAGACTGTCTTATCTCAAGTTATCTGTTGTGAAGTATCGTAAGCATTTTAAGCACAGCTTATTTTTTTTTTGTTTGTTGCTAACCTTTAATTATGCAAAGCAATAATCTGTGATCAAGATGCCTCCGATCTTCAATCAAATCTTAATCAACTAAATAAATGGTCATCAAATAATAAACTCTTTCTTAATATAAAAAATGCAATATAATTTCATTTCAGTAAACTACAAGTATTAGTAAAATGTATTAAGAATGCTCTAGAACGGGTTCAAAATAAATGTATGCGTTTTGTAGCTAGACAGACGGGGATACCATTCGATAGATTTAGTCATGACTATACTGAATTGAGATGGATTTTGAGCATACCTTTATTAAGAAACAGATTTTTAATTACAGATTTACTTTTTTTGTTTAAACTTATTGAAGGCATCATAAACTGCCCTCCACTTTTGTCTTTGCTTAATTTTGCTGTTCCTAATAGACAAACCAGAAATGAGCTTGATAACAGTTTAAATAGTATCATAATTGTGACAACATTAAAATAATAATTTTAGGGGAAAAGAAAATTTATAAGAATAAGTTTTTTTTAAAGATACTCTCATGGCATTATATTTGATACAGGCGGATAACTGGAAGCACGATAAATAAAGGTAGTGTCACCAATTAAGCGAATTTCGTTCGCGACGTCGTTCCAACTATATATGGCGGCTAAAAAGGGAATTTACGTCATTAAGGGTGCGATGGCGATTAGCCCGCCTTCGCCGCCCGACATGACAGAACCAAAGAGACATGTACCGTGTATATAAGAGAATGGTAGCAGTTGAATTCACCTGCCGTATTACGGCGAAACCAGCTGCTTTTTCAAACCACGACTCTAGATCCGCGATGTACGCTCGCACACACACACACGCATTTAAAATCAACCTCCTTCATTTCCGATAAAGTTGTTTATTAATGAGATAATCGAGAAATACGATTTCAAATTACTTTAATTTATCATCGCGAATAATTAACCACGGATTTTAATCAAAATTTTTAATTATTTCAATTGATTTGTAAAAATGAATTTCCATTTCCCCGTGTAGAAATTGAAAAGTGGTTCCTATTAGGATCAGTTCAGGCAAAATGAGTCCGCAATCATGGAAATGATTAAATGAAACGCCCCATCTGATCAAGTCCTAACGATGAATTTTTACCACAAGGGACAAATCGAGTTGTGAAAGGGGTCATATTGTTGGAGATTCAACGATATTTGTAAATATTATAAGTTTCAAGATAAAATTTTAGTAGAAAACCAGGTATTGGAGGTACCTGCGTGCAATTCCGGGTTGATAGATTTTGTCAGTCGTGCTATCATAGTACTGTTGAAAGCATTAAAATTTGTACGGCTAATTTTAAGTATAAAGTAAAATTTCTATGTTTAAGTCTATTCTATATTCTTAAATTAAATTTTTAATTGTTCAATAAAGTCTTAATTTACTTGTTATAATTTCTTTCACTGAAAAAAAATTCTAGTTAGTTTCCAAATAACCTATCAACATATTTATCTTAATTTTGGTTAATCAATATTGTTTATCCTATAAGTTGTCATTAACGTCATTGAGAAATTCATGTACTTTTATGGATTTTCCATCACAGTAATAAAATCCTTAAGCTTAAAATCAATTCTAAACAATTCAAACAAAAAAAATCTTATTATTAACTTTTTAAAAGAAATAGCTATGTTCAAAAAAATTTAAACAATACTTAGACTATTGTATAAAGCTATATTTAACAATTATTGTATCATTGCGGTCGCTTAAGACCCTAGCTGTTCAACAGCGACCTTAAATAAATAAAAAAAAATAAAATCCTTTTTATATCAGAAATATTTTTAATTTTACAAAATTAAGATAAACGATAATAAAATTAATTTACAGGATCCTTGATTATAATTCAAATATTATTTAAAAAAAGTAACATGTTTTTTGGTTTAGTTATAATGATAGAGAAACTATAATTTTAATTAATACAAATTTAAATTATAAATCAGACTTTGTAGACAAATTTTAATTTATTCCATTTACTTAATTATATTTCAAATTTGCGAATAACAAAAGTTAAGAACTTTAATTAAATATTTAAAAAGTTGCATAAATTAATTATTTCTAAATTGAAAATTTACTAGATTAAATAAAAAATGTTTCAATATTCAGTTTTAAAAATCAATTAAGTTGTGCATGAGTTAACGAAAAAATGTTCATGTTACTTGAAATTAACACTGGTCCTCAGAGGATTAAAATTGTTACGAATTTCCAATTTTTATCGCAATTTTATTTTTTAGGTATAATAAATAACTAAAAGTATAATCTATACGTTAATATGATAAATACAAAAATAAACAATTGTAAAATTCATATTTTCATAGAATACTAATAAAGGGGAGAAACTACATTTTAGGAAGTTGTTTTTAGCCGTTTTTCGGGATTTTTTTAAGGGATAAAATTTCTTAAATTAAATGCAAAAATGACATTATGTTGCACATATGTGATCTGGTCTATGAAAAGGGACCTTATGTGTCAAAAAACCATTTTTCACTTTTTTGTTGATTCGGATCGAGTTTGAAACACTCTTTAAGGTGGTGAAAACCAAAATATCATAATTTGTTTAGAGGTTGTTTAAAAGTTTGTTTAAAGTCAAGAGAAACAGAAGTACAAGAACGATTTTTTTGTTATCATACAAATTAAAATAACTGTCATTTTTTTCGTTAAAAACCGTTATTATTTAGAAAAGTTGACAGATTTTTTGACAGCTGTCAACTGTCAGTTGGTCAATTTGACATCATATTCGAAATTAGCGGCCACGAAAACCCTTACAAACATGTATCACTTATTTATACATTTTGTTGCTATTTGGAAAACTTGGATTGTTTTTTTTATGTTTGGGGATTTTGTTATTAATTTATACGAAAAATCATTTTAAAAAATTCTTCATTATTTGTATATTTTTTATTTTGATACTGTAATCCATACTGAAGAAAATAAGCTAAACTTGATTAAAAAATATTAATATTTGAAAAAGTTACAAGGGTTTTTCTAAAGTTTAAACTTCAACTGCTGTTTTCTCGAAAACTTGTTTTCGCACGTAAGGTCCCTTTTCATAGACCAGGTCACATATATTTATCTATGTCTCACAATTTTTTTAAGCATTTTTATTAAAAACCTTCCAAATTAGCAATCATTAAACCTGGAGCTTCGCCGTCTGAGTTTATGATTATGATTTCGCTAGTTCCGCAGCCAAGAAATTCTTAACAAAATTCGAGGGTCACATAAAATTCCAGGACCTAAACTTTTTTGTGCGTATTCCCCTACAATTAATACTGTAAAAAAATAAAGGAACTAGAAGAAATAGGTAAATTTCTACACGGCGGTTTTTTTTTTGGTATAAAAAAAGTGTTCTCTCTTATATTGAGGTGCGGAATAATGTCGAAAGGTGTCTTAAGACTTTTGGATACCTTTTGAATGGGTTTATATCGAAATGTGAAGGAACAATAGAGAATGGAGAGATGCCTAACGTTAATCAGGTAGCTAATAAGCATGAAGTGAAGAAAAGACCATTGCCATATACGTAAAAGTGCTCGAGTTCAGAAAAGAGACACTGGAGACATCGAAATGCGAATGCTGGTGTGCGACCAAAGGAAAAGAAGAGAAGAAGAAGGTGGTGTTTCTCACCTGCACATTGCCTCAAGGTTTATTTCACTGATGCTCACTTTATGGTGGAGACTCCTTTCATGTCCCGATCCAAAGTATATACGTCGAATTATCCCCACGTTAACTAAAGCACTACTCCTCAAAAGTCATGTAAATTGTTTCGCACATGCACATCAATAACGACCTGTAATTACGTATTATATGCGGATGATTCGTTCATATGATATAAATTCAATTCATTTTCCAAAGGTAAAAGAAAATTTTCTTTTCTCATATTTGTTAAATTTAGAAGAATTTCATTTAGAAATTCGTTGCAAATTAATTCCTTTATCAAATTCAAAATTTCTTACAAAAATTTCTCAACTAAAATTAATTTTCCCCAAAGAATCTCTTATTCTTTTTATATGGTAAAAAATTATTATTATCAAATAAAAATTTGAAAATAAGTAAATATCCCAAGGTAGATATATTATATATATAAGCGGTTGAGAGATAGAAAAATGCCAAGCAATTTAAGCGTTAATTTTAAACGATTTCCGTCGACCTGAATTTTTTTTCTGCTTTTTTTTGCCGATAAAAATGTCTTGTGATACGCTCGTGAAGAAGAAAAAGTGTACGCGCCTCCTGTAATGGGGGCGCGCATAGTTTCAAAGCCGAAACCGTATATATATATATATTGCCTGAAGCCAACACCCACGCATCGATGGTCGTTATAATATACCGAGAGCGAAGCATTAAATTGTTTGAGGCCCACATAGTGAGATACATATATACAATATAGTTAAGGTCGATTAACACAGGATATTGTATTCTCTTAAAAGGGTCCAAATGCCGATATATAGTCTTTTAAGTGATTATCATCATCATCATCATCATCATGAGAACCAACTCCCGTAAAAGCGATATTTCAAACGATAATAATTTATCTTTCCTTATTATTAATATTATTATCATCATTATTTTTTTTATTATTATTCATTATTATTATATCTTACAGGGGAAAAATATAATTTAGTAAAAAACAAAAAAATTACTATTTACTATTATCGCAAATAGAAAATTCTATTGTCGTAATATTTAAAATGAAGAAGGAAGTAATATAATGGAAGAAGTATCACTAAGTAAATTAGTATTATATGTAAATTAATGTGGCTGTGTGGTCAGAGTACATGGCTCACCTTCCAAAGGACCTGGGTTTGTTCCCCCCTGCGTGCGAGATTTTTTCCAAAATTATTCTTAAACGTCTTATATACCGCGTATTTAATAATATTAAATAGAATATAAGAAATAAAAAATTGTAAAAACTGTGATTTAAAATAAAAATAATTCTGAAGATTTTGAACAATATATAGACTTCGCCAATATGAAAGGTCATTGTATAAAGTTCTCTGATAGCTTCATTATGCGCGGAAAGTAAATGCATATGGCCTGCTGTTTTATAGACCTAACATCGATGGTAAACGACGTGACCCCGCTTGACACGCCATATATACACGTGCGGGAGGATATTTTTATAATGGTGTGTGTGTATATGTGTTAGTTGCCATTATGGGTCCTTCGAGAGAATGAGGCCTCTTTTTCTTCGTTCCAACAACCTTTATAATATATATCAGGAAGGTATTGGCGAGAAGATGTATTTGCTAGCATCGCGGAACAGACTCCCTGCGGATCACGAATTCGAATTCGCGCGTTTCATTGCCTCAACACATTCGTTCCGACAATTTTTTTTTCATTATACTTGAAGAGATGAGAAACTTTCAAATCATTCCGCATATCCTCTTTGCCATCAATGAATCTCATGACTTTAACGACTCGTCTTTCGAATTCGAAAAGTTTCACAATCGAAAAAAAAAATTATGTACAATTAAAATATATACCAATAAAGTACCAAGGATTAAATAAATTATTATACCTTAAACTATCATTTTTCTCTAACTTTCATTAAAATCTCTATTAAAAACAAAAACGGATTTTATAGTTCCAAAAAAATTAATCCAATTTTTTTAAAAAAATTTTCTGAACGAAAATATAAATTATATAGAATTGAATAAAAAGTGAATATGTACACGCACTCTCGATTCATTTCGAAATAATATATTGCAATTTCTACATCTGAAAATGATCGTGAAATTAAATTTCATTTGCAGTTTATCACTTTAAAGAAGTCACGGGGGTAACATTTCATTTATCGACCTTGATATGCGAATGATCAGAAGCAACTGCAGGTAGCCAGCAAAGTTACAGTATAAAGCCCAAGAGGGAATGGCTTAATTTGATTCCACTCCAAGTAGTAGTAGTAGTAGCAGCAGTATGGGGATAAATTTACTGATACAAAAGCTTTATCTTTCTCTCTCGCTCTATAAAATATGATAAATCTTTCCAAGTAGGTTCTTTCGTTGCGAGTGTGTTCTCTTTAAAATAATTCTCGATATTGGTTTTGACGCAGCCTCCGGGAAAGGTCCCGTAAATCATTTTGCGCTACCTACCGTGTGTGTATATATATGCGCTAACTTAAATGCACTCAAGCTGAACTAACCATCGGTATATGTTGGCTCATTATCGTGACGTATGGTAAATTCTCTCTCTCTCTCTTTTTCATTTATCCCCAGGGGCGATTTCTTGTCTTCTTAATGTTTAAAAGAATATCATCTATGCAATACTTGATCATGCTGCATTTCTTTTTATCTATACAAAGCATTTAACGACATCGCTAATATATAACATACTGCGCCTTTATCCAAATTCTAAACACATATATTTGAACAAGAAGAATGAATTTTCTCCAAATTTAAATTGGTCTAATACATAATTCGCCTAAATTCGGTAGCCACAATCATCACATGGCCTAATCTGCATTTAATTCAATTCTTATAACAATCTTTAATCCTCTAGCGTAATTGTAATTTAAGGTAACTTTCATTTGAACTAATCTTTCTGTGACCTAATTTTTATTTTGGCCTAAACTTTACTCTGCATAGTTGTTTTTTAATACAATTTTTAACTGGCCTCATCAGTAGCCTAATTTCGATTCGATATAATATACTTATTCACTGTGTGTTAATAACGGGAACATTTGAAAGGAAGTGGTAGAAATGTGACTTTATATATATATATAAAAACGAATGTGCCTACATAACAAATTAAAAACAATATTATATAAATTAAAATTACTTCATTTCTGGAAATACAAGGAGTAATCCTGTCGCCATCAGTAAGGCCCAGATCGCCTTATCATAATAAGACAACGATCGCCTTCACTTTCAATATATGGACCTTGTACCGTATTTTATAAAGTTATTTAAAGTTATTGAAAATGATATTGTACTTACATTGCTGACACTGGTGAGCACCCGTCTCCCCTTGGATCTCTTACTTCCACTTCCTTCAGGAGATCCTCTGGTCGACCTTTTCACCTCACTGTCTAATTTAATACTACCCCTCTTTTCCATATTACTTCTAACGTAATTAGTCCTATCCCTTTTCTACCGCTATAAGAGCTATCCTTCTCCTGACCTGTTCTTAAGAAAGGAGAAGATAAGTAATAGTAATAAATGAACAAGGATCTTAAGGAGTCAAAATAGACCGTACCTTTCTATTAACTCCATTCCACCCAGACGGAATTTCATCCGCGGAACTGCTGTCAAGCATTAGTCTTCGCGGATACAGCAGCATTATTAGGGATTGTTCCTCGACTGTCATATTTCAAGTTATCTGTAGAGAAGTATCGTAAGCATTTCGTCAAAACAATTAATAACTATTTCAATGAGTGTAGTATTTCTACTTTTCTAAATATCTTTCTTGGTGTTTGAATTTTATTCTTGTTTCAGTGAAATGTTTTCATCTATTGTTTACAAGGATTGAAACCAAGTCAATATTAATAGGTAATTTTATGACTTATTTTTTAATGTTTGAAACGTAACAAAAGAAAAAAAAATATGTTCTCCTTTCCATTGCACAAAAAGTCTATTTTTCAAATTTAAAAATCGTGCATATAAACCTCGAAGGGAATAGTTAGTGGGTGAATAGGGAGAAAAGCACAAGAAGAACAAAAAAAGAAAAAAAGAGAAGAATTGAATATGCGCTTAAGGGTTCGCGTGCTCATGATTACACCCTCGAGCTCCTGGTCAGGTGGCCGTCTGGTCCAAAACCTTTAAGACTTTTAAATTCAAAAGCCAAAGAAGAGTAGTTTACTGTCTATATTGCTTTTTACCTTCCAGTCAAGTCAGTTATGTATATCTTCCAGCCATGTCTCGACACTGGCAAATTCGACATATATATTTACTCCCCAGTACCCTCAGGTACCCCCTTTGAAGAAAATCGTCTTCGTTGAAGGTCACCCTAACCACTGTCTTTATAATTCTCCCTCCCACCAAGTCCCAATAATTTTCCATCTGATTAAATACTCTCATTAAATTGGTTCAATATCATACCAAAAATTTATAATTTCAAAAATTAAATTTTTAAAAATTTTTCTGAATGTAGAGCAGAATGAGAAATTGCGAAGATGATTTTACGTGTGAGGTGAAGATATGAAGGTCTAGGTTGAGTTGCAAGATCTGGCGATGATGGATGCATGTTAGCGCGCGGGAGTGTGTGAAGACAAAGATCCACACGGGGTGATTCCCCACCTGGAGTGCAATACGTGCATTAGTTCGCGTCGCTCCTGCTGAGCGCAAATTAGAATCGAGGATAGCCTCTCTCTCTCTCTCTTTCTCAACCAGGATTTGCTGAGAGAACAGCGAAAGAACCCATTGGTAAGGCCAAATAATCCAACCGATGAACGACCGTAATCAACGCAACAACCGTACCCGCAAAAATTACTCAAGACTATCCTACCCACACATTTCCTCTCTGAATAAATTATATCCAACTGAATCTTCCAAAGATCACATCCCTTTTTTAAGGTCAAAAGGTCCTAGATACTAGAGAACCGTGTCGAGAGAGCGTGGCTAAAACCTTCCTCACGAATTTATTTCAAACCATGATAGACAAAAGAATCGGAATTCAAATCCCACACTCTAAATTTTAATGAGTGAGTATGGACATTAATACAACTAAAAATAATTTTCTTTGAATTTTAACTTTTGTATTAGGAGTTTGTTCCTCAGCGTATTAAGTACCTGAGTTTGTTAGGAAGTAATAGATGACGTCACCGATCGTAAACAAAAAAGTTTTGGTAACTCGGAAGGGGAAGAAGAAAATTTTCCACGTGAAGAAAAATGTATTAGTTAGTATTTCGTGTAATTCTGTACGAGCCATATGGAACTTACTATTAATTTTATAATTATTGTAATTCATTTTTAAATTCAGTATATTCGTCTTGGAATAAATATGAATTTACTTTATCAAACTAATTTTTCGAGTTAAATAAAAATTCGATTTCTGAATCTATAAATATTTCGTGCAGCCTCAAAGATGCGTGAATGCATGTTTTCAAACGTGCGTGACTTCTGTATTTAGAGAGAAAGAAAGAGAAAGAGGGAAAAAACGATTAAACTAAAACCAATACATGCAAAAAAGCCAATGACATTGGCATATGGTCAATACTCAAAATAAAAATCCATCAGCTGCATAATTTTGCATAAGAAAAAAAATCCTACATATATAGTTTCAAAATACTAATAGAAGCAATCATTTTTTTTCTTTTAAGATCCAATTTTTCTCAAATTCTCAGCCGATTTAAAAAAAATTCAAAAGCTTAGAAAAAAATTAGAGCAAAAAGTTCGAATATACTTTGAAAAAATTTTTATAAAAAAAAATGACTCACTGATCGTTGAATAAAAAAAATTATTATTTCTGGTTTATTGAAATTTCCACAATAAATCTTTAGTACCCGATCCATTATGTTCTTCATCTTTCTGATAATAGACTTTAATTAATCTAATCTGCCTGCAATCGCCTATTAATTTAAACCAACGTTCTTTCGACATTTTCAAAATGCCACCTGCTTATATATCTTTGGTTCATGCTTTCCAAATGATTGCTTGTCGGATAAGAATCGCAAATGACAAGATTTTTTCACAATCATTTAACTTTAAGTTGGTCCCTAAGTCTTATGGAACATCGTGCGCACGCTTATATTGGTCTTTTCTTTAATACCCCCCACTCTCATTGGGTTCATTCTTCGACACCTCTTAATAAGTATTTTACTTTTTATCCGATAAATCTCCCTCAAGACTGCCCACGATTCTCAAGTATATTAATTAGCAGCAAATACATTCATCCAGTTTGTAACGTTTAGCGTGGGCTTGATGTATATATTTTTTTTAAAAATAACCCCAGATTTTTATACGTGAGTCACGTGTCATCATGAATAATTCTCATTCCTGAAATTTTACATAAAATTATTATACTATATTTTTTTATAATTAAAATATGACAAAAAAATTTTTTAATTGAAGCTACAATGTTGGGAATCATTATAATACTTGGGCTATACACTCAAGAAACTGGCACCATTCCCAAACGATTTTCCTAATTGCACTTTCCTAGTGATCTATTTTTTTAATAGTTATTTTTCCTCATTCTTTTTTCCTAATTGTAAATTCCTTATTTATATATTTTTTCCTAATAGTAAATTCCTAATGTGTAATTTTTCCTAATGGCTACTTTCTCCTAAAAGACAAATTTTTTGAATTATGAAAATATTGAAAATCGATGTTCGTCCATTGCGATATTCGATTTTCAATTGTTTTCTATTCGTAAATGTTTATATTTAATTAAACTTTTAGTTTGACATACATCTTTACAAAATCTACACCCAAAAAAAAGTAATCTTAAATTTAGAGGAAAATTCCTCTTCTAAAATCCTCTGAATATTTCCTCTTAAAATACGAATATTCCATTTCACTGTAGAATATTTTTATTCTTTGTTGTAATGGAACAATGACAAAAGGAGTACTTTTGCATTTTCCTCTTCAATTGTGATTTTCCTGTTTAAATTTAGTATATTTGAAAAAAGGAAAAGTAAATTTTTTTCCTGTTTGACATTTGCGCTTTTGTTTTTCGAAACTGTCAATTTTCGTATTTTGTCATAATAGTGTTCTGTTATAAATCGAAAGATCAAAATGGAAAAGAGACTCGAAGATTTACTATAAATGATTTAAATCTGGGTGGATATATTGAATGGAGGTATAAATACAGAAAATATAACCTCTCGATGAATCTTCATTTCTTACTAATTTTCTTAAATATTTGCGTCGAACTTGTTTGATATTTGCAACTGGCTATAGCATTTTTTATTATTATTGTAATTAAATCTAATGTATTGATGCTCAGCAAAAAGCAAGAAATTTTTTTCAGAAATGTTTAATTAAAAACCAATATTTCATTCTTTATTCCAGAAATCTATTATAATTTACTTTTTTTGAATGTAAATAATTAAATCTTATTAAATATTTATTATATTATTCAAATTTAAAAAAATTATTGGTTCTCTTGACATTAATAACACTAGGAATTTTTTTTGTTGAGGTTTTGATATCAACATTTAATTCAATGTGTCAAAACTGTACTTTATTATCAATGCATAATCATTATTGTCTAATAATTTATTCAAAACCTGTGTATTACGGTTATTTTCAACTTGTCAAAATATTGGAATATTATTCTTCCTTTAAGAGGATTTTTTCGAGAGGAAAATCCTTCTAAATTAAGATTATTACTTTTGATACCAAAATTAAGAGGAAAATATGCATTACATTTAGAGGAATCCTCTAGAATGAAGATTACTTTTTTTAAGGTGCACCTACCTGACGTCATAAACTCACGCTGGTACCAGCTCTTTTCCTGTGACAACAAAGGACACAGCAGTGGTCCTTTTTCTTTCAACACACCTACTACTGAATTTTAAGATAAGTGTTTTATATTCTCACTCCTAACTTTTCTAAACTTGTTGTTTATTTGTAGTAACCTTTGCATTCCTTATTTCAGTTGGATGCTGAACTCTATTTCCTGGATTGGTTGGTTCGAGATTCCCTCTCTCTCATAAGAACGAATTGTTGTAACTAATAATACATGTCTAAATAAATAGTAACCTAATTATAAAATTAATCACTATTCTCTTTCTTTCCTGTACCCTTAGTTCAGAGCCTTCTGCTCTGTAAATGAAACAGGAATTCACTGAATCACCGAGCGGCCATAAATAAAATATTATTTCGTTAGTTATTTCTCTATTTGAGACGTAACAATATATACGAGGGTAAATGGAATTTTTTATACACAACTTTCACTATACTTGACTGACTCTGTTGTTTTGTTTATATATATTATATTCTATGATCAGCTTCTTACACCTATCACATTTCTTCTGTGTTTTTCGCTCGAGTGTATATCCCGCTTTTGCGGTGTACCACGAGACTCGTTACACTGAATCGATATCGAATTTTTCAACATTGCAATCGAATATATTGATCCAGAGGTATACACCTACATCAAGTATTAAAAAAAAACAGAACTATTTTTCAAATAAAAATCAAAATGCATTTGTATATAAAAAAGTTTAAGCTAAAAAACATATTGCATATCTATATTTTTTTTTATTTTCTTATTTTCCAAGATATATTATATCATTTTACAAATGTAACTCATAACTATACCAACACCAAAAATAATGAAGCTATTATTTTTCTTTCTAAATAGTTAAATACTGTTTGAAATTTTATTAAGGAAATAAATTCATCTATATTAAAATTTTTCCAATTCTATAAATTTGTAATATTCTCTAATCTACTCCTCGATTTAACTTAGATAATTAAAACTAAGACTGTTGTCTATTTAAAATATTTATGAACATTTCTATTTTTCTAAATATCTTTCTAGGTGTTTAAATTTTAACCTTGTTTCAGTGGAATGTTTTGATCTTCAGGTTACAAGGACTGTTCACCACGGATAACTCTCTCTCTCTTATGCAGAATTTAACAAATCAAATCTAACTTTAAATTAATTCAATTTAAATAGGGATCTAAAACTAGAAGTCAATATTTCGAGTAAATTACGATTTAATGTATATGTTTAATTATTACAACTAAAATATTTATTCATATTAATAATTGAAAACATATTGTTAATAAGAATTTTAGTCATAAAATATATATTTTTTACATCTATTAATATTTACCTCACGATGACATGACATATATAAAAAAAATTAAAAATCGTCACAATTATCGCAAGAGGAAATTTCATTTTATATAATATGCACAAGAAATATATCAAATTACGTTTTGTTAATTTAAACGTTCTCACGTTCACGCCCTGCTTGTAAACTTGGTACCTTTCTTTTTTTTCTTACTTTGCATCTTTTCTTTTTTGATGTGCCATAAATTCCAGGATATTAATGGCAGCCGATCGAGTCTTAAAGGAGGCGTACTTATCATCGTCCTCGTTATCTCTCAGCATCATTATAATTATCGTAATTATTCTCGTGGTCGAAAAGCATCGCGCGCGATTGGGATCAACGTCGCATGGAATGTCGCGCGACGTCAGAAAATGGCGGGAGATCGAGTTCTTTCAAGGACTCGCGGAGACTCTTTTTAAAACGATATGTGACTATATATATATATATATATAGAATGCCAAGTACCTAACAAGTATAAGTAGGCGGAATATTCAGAGTGTCGGTATTCTAGGTTCCTGCATCGCAATAACGCGGTCCATCGGCATCATGAGAGATCCTATCGGGATGACGCACTGCACATGCACCTGATACCGGATTGTGCGTACGCACGCACCATATGCGTCGTCCAACATTATACAAGAGAGTTATTTGACTGGATATTTTAGAAACTGCCATGCCGCTTTAATCTTTCTCTCTTTCTCTTTTGCACACAAAGAGACGAATGCAAAATTTCAGTGATGGTGATTAAGGTGGCAATTGAAAAAAAAATCTTTTCTAGGCCAGCCAAACAAGTACTGAATTATGAACAGCAGTCGTAATTTACTATAAGTCCAGTTCAGGAAGCTGGTCAAAAATACTGCGATTAGTCTATTTATAATGATATGCTAAACTAGTTTACTTATATCCTACTTGCGGGGAAGAAGTATCTCTATTACCGGTGATTTAATGTTATTTTATTCCAAAACTGGATCAAAATATATATATAAATTCTCCTTTGTGTTATAAATTTAACATTTTATTCAAATAATACCCGGCTACAAAGTTGGAATTGAATAGAATTAAAAATAATAATTACATTTCATTTTTGAAATTTTCTTCTTTCTTTACACAGAAAAAACCTTGTCTCATTTTTGATGCAAATCAAAATGAGCCAATGCTAAACGACATAGACAGTGGCGCCACCAACCTGGTTCATTTTTGTTGCACATCAAAATGAGCCGCCTACACGCATCATTCTGAGTTCAGTTTTTTTCTGTGTAATTCAATGTCTACACTGTAAAAAAATTAGGGAGTTAACGTTACTGGGAGTTGGGAGTTAAATTTTTCGAGTTAAAAATCAACTCAAAAAAGGAGTTAATAATGAAATTAACTCCTTAAAACCAACTCCCTAGGCATAAAATTAACTCGAAAAGCATTAACTCCCTTCGCTTCAACTCCAAAAGGGTGGGACTTTTACAGCATCCCCTAGGGAGTTGAAATTTAATTTCTTTTTTTACAGTGTATAGGACAGAAATATGGGAATTTTTATTCTTATTAATTCCATTCCATAAAATTAGGAATCGAACCAGGCTTTCTCGCTGTAAGTTATAATCTGTTGTTTATCTAATTATAAAATTAATAATTAATAAATAGAATATTCGGGAAATATTCAATGACAGACTATAAATGCGAACCATTTATTTATTAAATTTACAAACCGTCTGTCTTCTTTAAAATATAATTAATTATTTATTAGAAGCCATACTTAGTAAAAAAAAAGAAAGAATATGAGATTCTAAGTGAAGAGCTTCATGAAAATTAAGCTCTTATCAAAGAAATTGATTCAGTCGTTAGAAATATTGACAAATTTTATTTAATTAAGGAGGCAAAACAAATTACATAATAAATAGAAAGAAGAAAATTTAGTTAAGTCTCGAACTTATTTAGAATTTAATAAACAAAAAGAATAATATTCAGTGGAAATCTACTGACTCCAGCAACAAACCAATATAGGCCAGTCAATAAAGACAAAAAATGCCACTAATTGATTACAGATTTTTCTAAATGGATTTTAAATTTTTAATACAGTATCAAAAAAAGTACATAGTTCTACACGAATGTGTATTAATAATTTTAATAATTTTAAAAAATTAAATAACATTAAAATGCTTAAAATTATGTGCAATTAAAAAAAAGTATAAAAATGTTTAAATTAATGACAAAATTTTGTTACTAAAAAAAAATTGTTAAAATATTGATAAAAAAAATTTTTTATTAAAAATATAATTCCATTTTTGAAAAGAGGAGAAAAAATAACATAAAATCAAAAAAAGAAAGATTAAAATCGGTTAACAATTGACCGACTTACAACAACTTCTGTAAAGAGCCTCGGCAAGCCCCATGCAAAAAATGCCCCTTTTTCGTACCTCGAACTTTGAAACTTTTTTTATGCCAAATGGTTACATATGATGACCCAATAATAGAATATGCAATATAATCAAAAATAATAATGTTAAAAAAATCAGACAAAATGGTTCCCTTAAGATTTTTGTCTGCTGATTACGAATCTAAAGTCCGTTTTCAAAAATTCAAAATGGCGGATCCAATATGGCGGACAACAATTTTAAAAATCGATCCAATTTACTTGAAAATCGTTACTCGGGGGTTTTTGTGGTCGCTGATTATGAATATGATTGACAATATCATGAAAAAAATACTCCAAATCCTGGAATTTGTGATGTATCTGTAACTATACCAAAGGAAAAGCCATAACCCATGCAAACAGAAGACTAAGGAAACTGCACTACATCTTACCTTTGTTGGTTGGATTCTTATTCTTTATCTTTGTTGATCGGGTTATCGATTACATCTTGTCTTCATTGGTTGGGATACTACCTTTGTTTGACAATTTGGGTCAATTTTCAAAAAAGTGTACCGCCATATTGGATCCGCCATTTTGAATTTTTAAAAACGCACATCATATCCGTAATCAGCGACCCCAAAAACCCACGAGTAACAAGTTTCAAGTCAATTGGATCGATTTTCAAAAATGTTGTCCGCCATATTGGATCCGGCATTTTGAATTTTTAAAATCGGACTTTAGATTCGTAATCAGCAGACGAAAATCTTAAGGAAACCATTTTGTCTGATTTTTTTAACATTATTGTTTTTGATTATATTGCATATTCTATTTTTGGACATGGCCCCCTTTGACCCCCTGTATTTCGGAAAGGGGCACATGCTCATCTTTAAATTTTGCAGGGATTATTGGGTCATCATATGTAACCATTAGGCATAAAAAAAAGTTTCAAAATTCGAGGTACGAAAAAGGGGAATTTTTTGCCGAGGCTCTTTGACTAAAAAATATTAATAATTATAGGGTGAAGAATTTTTTGACAATAAAACATTATCTTCCCCCCTCTTTAAGCTAAATAGTTTTTCATTTTTTTTGAAAGTTTTGTAAAGAAAAAAGAAATTCAATGGCGTTTATTAGAATTCGATAGAGTAAAAACTGGCCGAGTAATTGCAATTGTTTATAACTAAAAAACGTACCCTTTTTTCTTTATCCCAAATTATGCAATTAATTAATGAATTTCAATTCTTTTTTTTATGTACATGATAGTATCACTCTTCAAGAGTAAAATGAAAAAAAAAATTGAATTCGCTCTATATCGTTCTGTGGAAATTAGTTTGAAAAACAACATGTTTTTAATTAACAAATGGAATAATTTATAAACTATTCATCCGATTAGGTTCGAAGTTCTTTTATTTTGTTTAGTATCGCGAGGGGCACATTTTCAGAAAGTTTCACTTCAATCGGATTATTATTAACAAAGTTATTAAACAATTAAAAAAGTGCCATTTTTAATAGTTAAAATTCAATAACTTTTAAACAAATAATCCGATTTTAACTTTCGACCCGCCATTTTGTAGATATTTTTAATACCTTTTCTTTTTAATAACAACTTTTTTCTCTAAAATTTAAAGGAAAATAACGAGCAACAAAAAACTACGTTTCACTAACTTTGACCATTGTTTATAACAATTTCTGCAACCGGAAATCGAGAGCAAACTATGGGGCCTTTATACTACCCCCCCCAAACTACCAAAATCCATTTAGAAAAATCTGTAAGCAATTAGTGGCACTTTTTGTCTTTATTGACTGACCTAACAGCGTTTCCTTACATTTATTGAATTTAATTTTTCTTTTTATTTAACATAGTCGGGCATATTAACTTACCAATTCCTCCTCGAATATTGTTTCTAATTTCATAATAAACTTTTCTAACATATTTATGACAAAAGAAAAGTAAGATTTTAACTAATTTATTAAAAGTGAGTCAAAAGCGTATCCTTCAACCTGGATGTTAGTAAAGTGAAGAACGAGCGCCAGTCAGCTGCTCGTTCCCTATGGTCAATTGAATTTTACTCGCCAGATGGCGCATTCTCATACGCGAAAGGGCGCGTTTATTTAAAATCGGCTTTCACTTGTTTTAAAGAATTTCACTTGTAGAAAATTTTCTTAAAATTTCTGTTTAAAAAAAGCAAAAAAAAAAATTAACAAAAATTTAAAAATACAAAAAAAAATTAGTAGTGTAAAATCCTACCGCACACCTCCACGTGATACACTCTGGGGTTGTAGATAATTGTTATAATATTTACTAGCAAATTCCGGGGGTGGAATTTTATAGTTTTTTTTTCTTTTTTTTATTTAATATTTACATTAATAATTTTCGCCATCCATTTTATCCATATTTCCTGTCCACCATGTTGGATCCCCTATTTCGAATTTTGAAAAACTAACATCGGATTCGTAATCAGCGACCCCGAGTAACGTGTTTCAAGCAAATCCGTCGAATTGAAAAAAGCATGTCCGCCATATTGGATCCCCATTTTGAATTTTGAAAAACTAACATCAGATTTGTTATCAGCGACCCCAAAAACCTATGTTAACAGTTTCAAAAAATGTTGTAGTGAAAAAGATTCTTAACATTTTGGACCCACATTTAAGGGGTTATATACAGTCACGATTTTCAAAAAATCGATTTTTTTTTGCTGCATTTTCTTAAAGTATATATATTTGTCTGTTGTGAAAAAAATTTTTATTAAGATTCGAGAAATATTATCGAAGTTACAGACAAAACTAAAAAGGCGCGCCGTATACATATAATATATATTATATATAATTTTCGTATACCTGAGAATGCAATTGAAATGGAAGATACATTATATGGTCCTGGAATAGACGATTCAATGTAAGTATGAAAAAAAAATTTTAACTCAATGTAAACTGTTTGTGAAACTTAAAATCGCTTTTTCTCAAAACTATGTTTTTCAAATCGGTGAACACGATTTCTCGAAAACCACTGAACCGATTTAGCTCTAATTTTCACACAAGCTAAATAACTACTTTTTGCTGTCCTTAATCGAAGATCTTTTAAATAAAATTAAAATTATAATTTTAATCAACACTTGAAGTCGATTTTTTTCCATGAAAATGAATCTTTTTTTTCTAGAAGCTGCCATTTTGTCAAAAAGTGATATTTTTTTAATTCCTTCGATTAAGGACTACATTTTTTAATACAATAACAGAATCTTTTTGACTTTTTGATTTCAGATGATTCTGTCAATTGCTGTTATGTTCACCGCGGACCACTTTTTTTTCGAGGACCTTCGGGAGATTGGATATAGAGGCCAAAAAGAATAATATTTTTACAAATTAAATAAATTTTTTTAAACTTAAAAACATGTAAAACAATATAGAAAAACTTCCTGTTTAATAAATAAATATTCCTTTAAAAAAAAACCGAAAAACTGCATTTTTTTGACCGCCTGACTGTATATAACCCCTTAAGATTTTGCTCCTCTCAGCGAAGGGGTTAAAACTGAAAATGAATTAAATGGGATTGACAAAAATCGAAATGAATTTTATAAACGGAATTAAACTTTGATTATCATATGTTGATAAGACAGAAAAACAAAATTTGCTTGCAAATTAATTAATTAATATTTTTAATTGAAAATATTAATAATTGAAATTACTAAATACTTTTAAATTCGAAATTAAATTAATTGCAAATATTATTAATTGAAACTACTGTAAACGGTAGGTCTTTATCAATATAAGATTTTTTTCTTCTAAAATATGGACCTCTAAATATTTTTGAACCAATTCGTTAATTCCTGTTTCTCTTGGGAGCCACCCATGTATTTTACTAAGAGAGAAAAAGAACGAGATAGTTAGCAATCTTTACGATTTGCTTTTATATCATCAATATAATAAGCCGAGTGTTCCTGTAATACAAGCACACGTTGATTTATCATTTGGTACATGGCTTCGAAGTATCAAAACCTTATTTTTTTAGACGTTGATAATTGGCCCACGAAACGAAATCGCGATCTTATCGTGTTTTTATCGTTTTTATTCTGACTTAAATATTAGTGAATGTTTATTACAATTGTGCAATTAAAAATTATTTATTTTCCCCACCCATCCTGATGGCTCTTTTATATAAAAATATGATTATTGCATTCTTTGATTTAGTTTCATAAACTTAAAGTTATAATCCGAAATTTTTTTTAAGAAAAATAAATTCAAAATGATAAATAGAAAAATAATATTAATTATAAAGAAATATAAATATTTAAAGATAAATTATTGTAAATTTGTAAATGTTTTAAAAATTGTGAAAAATTTACAATTATTTTAAAACTTATCGTTGTAATTCTTTTTAGGGATAGGTATATAATTTAAAGATTATATTAGAAAAAACATATAATTCACGTGGGTAATTATTTATATTCACCTGCTATTATTATTTATGTAGAATATAATTTACTAATTATAAAAAGTGTTACTATAATATACAATGATTGTGGGGGAAAAAAAATTGCCACGATTTTAGGTGAAGGAACAGTTTGTATAAAATCATTTTTTTTTCATGTTATATTATGCGATTATAATTTCATGTGTTCCTAGAGTTGACCTCGAACATTCATCATTTTTGATGACTATGTGGGAGGTAACCAGTAGATTTACCACCAACCGAGACCTATAACTGTATATATGTATGGTTGCTACCACATATACATTTTCCATATCCTTTCACTCTTTTTCCTGACTCTCATAATGCATACAATTTATCATCAATGCACGCGTCATACTTTTCGCTCTATCGCATATGTACAATTTCTACCCTCTACAATCTCTATATTTATTCTTTTATATATTTTCAAAAGAAAATTTAGTTTTTTTTTCCTAAAAAGTATTTCCAATAATATGATATAATTAAAAGTAATTAATTTAAAAAATGAGGCTTGTTAATTAATTATTAATTTTAATTTATAGTATTTTTAATTTCTGGAATTAACAATTCTTGGTTTTTGTCATTTAAATTTATTATAAATTAATGGTATTTTTAATTTTTTGTGTTTTCGATTAAAATTTTTTCTATTAAATGGCATTATTAATTAGATATTTTTTAAATTGAAAATATTTTAAATTTATAAATTATTTTAACCCTTATCTGGTACAATTGTGCGTTCGAACGTAAATGGCACAACGGGTCTGCTGGACCCGACGTATTCAAACGTGTATTGTACAGCCGGTATTGAATATTTTTGCACAAAAATTTAATCTGATGTAGCCTATGATGTGTTTTTTAAAATGTAATTAGTTTCACAGGTATTAATTTATTTTAGGTTATTTAAAAAAAATTTTTGAAAAATAAAAACAAAAAATTGCGTATTTTTACTTAAAAATTCATGAGTTATTTAAATTTTAATATTATGACTTAAAAATGTAAGGTTATACTCTTGACATATTATTCTTTAAGGAAAAAATTACCACAACAGCAGGACTTGCAAAAAAGGTATTTATTTTGCAGAATAAAATGTGACTTTTTAGGTTAAAATTGTATTAAAAAACTTACAAAATTACTAAGAATTATGTCAAACTAATATATTAAAATTTATAAAATATTCAATTGTTACACATTCAATTAATTTGAGTTCAATAAAATGCTCGGGTCTACTGGACCCATGGTGCTAGTTAAGGGTTAAATTGAAACTATTTTTAATTTATAAATTATTTTAAATTTAAAGTATTTTAAATTAATGGCACATTCTACCATTGATAGTTTATTCGGACGATTTAATTTTGATTTGAATGCATTTATTAGCTTCAATTGTTTTCAACTTCAATTATTATAACACTACAATATTTTCTGCCAAAGATATCGCGAATAATTCCAATTAAAAAAATAATTTTTTTTTAATACTCGTGTATTTTTTGGTCATGTTGTGTTGAGAGTAACAGACCGGATGAGAAGAAGCGCGGACGCAGTAGCTGTATATATACAAGATGAGGACTCGTTATCGAAATATAAGAAGCGGGTCCCCACTTCGTGATTGAGGGTATAACGCGAAGGAATGAAAAGGAAGCAAGTCAGAGGCAAAAGGGGACCAAAAAAAAGAGGGGGAGGGGGCTCTCTTCATAAGAGAGTGTGTGCCCTCCGGGTTACAGGAAGGGTGGAGCTGATTATTATTTACGTCCAACGTCGAGACGTAAATCGCCGGGAGAGAAAAGAAGTGTATATACTTCACTTTGGTGTGTCTGTACGTGTGTGGAACTACTTTTTCAATTTTCAAATTGCTAAATAACGCAAGGACCAATTTTTCGTATATGTAAACGATTCTCTAAAAGAGTTTATTTTCCAATCAAAACATATCTGACTTTTTGAATCCACAATATACACTTAGAAAAAAATTAGTTTGGATCAACCAAATTTTGGTTAAATCAACAAAATAAATCCATTGGTGCGATTCCAAGTGAGATTTTGACTTTTTCGGAGTAGGTTAACCGATTGCAATGAAACTTTGGAATTTTGTTATATATAGTAAGACTAATCTTTAACGTAAATTTCAGCCTAAAATATTTGTTAGTTTACGAGATTTGCAATAATAACAAAAAATTTAAAACTGCTGTATCTTCCGTTCTAATAAACGGATTGAGGTCTACTTTTTTTTAAAATGTCAAGAAAAATGAGAGGAATAAATCTCTTTCAGAACATTTTTTTATAATTTTTCAACTAAAAAAATTATTAAATAATAATTGAATAACTTTCGCGCGACTAAATAAAATTCAATCACTTAAACGTTAAAATGATCTTACCTGTGTTTTCTTTAATGTTCCAAAGGATTTTTATTGTAAATGTAAGTTTAACTTAAGAAATTTTATTAATTTATTAGTATAAACAATTGAGATTTCTGCTAGTTGACGTGCAGACGACATTGCGCACGCAGCATTCTCACATAGCCAATTTAGTCCACGAATCACGTCAGTTGGCTATGTGAGAATGCTGCGTGCGCAATGTCGTCTGCACGTCAACTAGCAGAAATCTCAATTGTTTATACTAATAAATTAATAAAATTTCTTAAGTTAAACTTACATTTACAATAAAAATCCTTTGGAACATTAAAGAAAACACAGGTAAGATCATTTTAACGTTTAAGTGATTGAATTTTATTTAGTCGCGCGAAAGTTATTCAATTATTATTTAATAATTTTTTTAGTTGAAAAATTATAAAAAAATGTTCTGAAAGAGATTTATTCCTCTCATTTTCCTTGACATTTTAAAAAAAAGTAGACCTCAATCCGTTTATTAGAACGGAAGATATAGCTGTTTTAAATTTTTTGTTATTATTGCAAATCTCGTAAACTAACAAATATTTTAGGCTGAAATTTACGTTAAAGATTAGTCTTACTATATATAACAAAATTCCAAAGTTTCATTGCAATCGGTTAACCTACTCTGAAAAAGTCAAAATCTCACTTGGAATCGCACATTGATATATACAGTTAACCAAACATTTGGTTGCATAAACCAAACGTTTATTTAGCTCAATCAAATTTTTTCTTTGTTCAAAAAATTTAGTAAAATAAACCAAACAGTTATTTAGATCAAATAAATATTTATTTGAATTAAACAAATTTTGTTTGAACTAATCAAAAAATTGGGTAAATATAAAAAATGGTACATTTGGTTCAAACATATCTTTTTTCAGATTGTAGGGGAGAAAATCTGGTCAAAATCGGAATAGGGACTTTATTTCTTAAATTGGTAATATAGATAAATCACCGTAGCTCCGTGGTAACGTATATAGTGTCAGCAAGGTCCTGCGTTCAATCCCTGACGTGTGCGAAAATTTTAATTCTTAGTTTTAAGTGTTATATATATACAGTAATTGTTAATTAGTCTGAAAAACTAAAAAAAAAGTCGTAAATATGTGGATTAATATAACAATTAATTATAAATAATTTTTTTTTTCTCCTCGATATCAAAAATCTCTTCAGAAATATTTATGTCGCATTCGATTCAACAGAATTGAAATAATAATTATATTTTTCATCTTATCGGACGCATATTAATTGATATTTATTAAAATATGATTCCATGTACGAGCGAGCTGCAACGATTTGCATATATTGCACTTGCCGAACACGATTTTTTTAATAGATATGGTATGCTATATTAAAAAGTCAGTGAATGCAAATTTAATTGATCTGCACTATTTTTGGGGCATTTATTATATAGGATAACTTTTTATAATTTACAAATCGATTTGTAACTTTTTTCTTCATTACATTTTTTTTTAACTAGTAAAATAACAATAATAATAATAATTTTACAAAAAAAATTACAAATTGCCCTTCATTTTTGAAATTTTCTATATTAGAAAGAAAAAATTTTTCTAAAGACCATGTCTACAATAATTCTCTGGAAATCGTTTTTTCTGAAGATTAAACTCGTTTTTTCTTGTTTTTTTTCAAGTGTCAGTGAAATCGAGGGGACGATGTCAAAGTGCATGCTTGACTGGTCATTTCAAGTCTTTTTGTATGAATATATAAGAGATAAGATCGCGCACGCACACACACACACACACAGTGTATATACGAAGACCATCAACATGTTTACTGCGCCTCTTTCAAGTATAGAGAGGCAGTTGAGCCTCATAAACGATTGGTTATGGAAATTGCAGGAAAGTGGCGAGTAAGAAGAATAAAAAAAAAAAAAAAAGGCGAACAAAAGGAAAATGAGCGCGGATATATATATACATATATAGAGGAAGAGTGAAGAAAACAGAAGCAACTTTAGGAAAATAATACACACTCCTTGGCTACTTATAAGGTGTAATAGGCCAAGAAAATAGTGATCGCCAATTGGCGCCAACTCTACACTATTTTTTCTAACTTATATATATTTATACATTACACTTCCTTTTTCCTCATGCAATCCACACCCCGCAGTGATTCAATTTGAAAGAAAAACGAGATTATATAATCATATATAGAAACATGACAGTCTTTATCTGTACTGTTATCTGCGTAATAGTATACTTAAAATTAGTAATTGAATTTCATGGAAAGTAAATTGTTATCTTTAGTAATTTTTTTCTTTATTCCTACTTTTCTCAAAATCCTGAAGTTCTAGACAATTTTGGAGTCCGGGATCGTGTTCGGCAGACAAAAGTACATTGAAAACCACTACGATATCAAAAAATAAAAAAAAAAAAATTTTGGGTTCTTTACCCCCACTTGTCTCAAAATTCTAAATTTTTTTGTCTTGCCTATGTGGGTCGTAAATTATAAGATTCAAGTTTTAATTAAAGACCTTACAGAAGTCTCTAGCACTTTAGGGTAAAGAGAAAAAAATATTGAAAACCAAAAATCTGTTTTTTTGGGTCTTTACCCCCACTTTTCTCAAAATCCTGAAGTTCTAGACAATTTTGGAGCCCGGGATCGTGTTCAGCAGTCAAAAATACATTAAAAACCACTACGATATCAAAAAATGATCAAAAATTTTTTTTTTGCTTCTCTACCCCCACTTTTTTCGAAATTCTATATTTTTTTGTCTTGCGCATGTAGTTTTTAAAGTGTACAATTCAAGCTTTAATTAAAGACCTTATGGAAGTCTCTAGCACTTTAGGTTAAAGAGAAAAAAAATATTGAAAACATAAAAAATACTTTTTTTGGGTCTTTACCCACACTTTTCTCTAAATCCTGACATGCTGGACAATTTTAGAACCCCGGACAAAAATAGCGGACAAAAATACATTGGAAACTACTTCAATATTAAAAATAAAAACAGTCGAATTTTGCAGGCCTGTGATATGAATATGGATTTTCAAAATTCAAAATGGCGGATCCAATATGGCGGAATTAAAAAAAGATTATTAAATTCCTTTGAAACCTGTTACTGGGGGATTTTCGGGGTTACTGATCACGAATTTAATAACAGATTCGTAATTAGTAACTCCAAAAACCCCTAATTAATGAATCTTAATCGAATTCTATCAATTTCTCAAAATTCTTTAGCCATATTGTATCCGCGATTTTGAATTTCTGAAATCTGATACGAAATTCATAACACAGCCTCACAAAAAAAATATTTTTTTGTCCGGCGAACTAGACTAGTCATTTTTCACGTATTTTGAGTCGCTGAATTATGACCATGGATTACAATTTAGAAGTTAAATTTACTTACCACTTAAATAGATTCTTCAAATTAAAAATGGCTGATCTAATGTGGCGGACCAAAAATTGCGGATATTTTACAAATTGTTCCGATTCGCTCGAAATTTGGTACTTGGGGGTTTTTTGGGTCGCTGATTACGACTCTGGCGTCAGTTTTAAAAAATTCAAAATGGCAGATCCAATATGGTGACGGTACCCTGGTTACAGAAGGAATGTCATATATATATTTTAAATGTCAAATATATAAAATTAGTCATTTTTTCGAGTCATATAATACAAGGTAGATTGTCTGTGTGACATTGTGATATCAATTTTAAAAAATTCCATTCACTATGTAAGATTCCATAATTTTAAATTACAAAAATCTGAATTTTTATTTGCAATCAACGATTAGAAAAACCCCCATCTACTAAATTTACTTTTCTCATAAGCCATATTGGATCCGCCATTTTGAATTTTTTTAAACTGACGCCAGTGTCGTAATCAGCGACCCAAAAAACCCCCAAGTACCAAATTTCAAGCGAATCGGAACAATTTGTAAAATATCCGCAATTTTTGGTCCGCCATATTGGATCTGCTATTTTTAATTTGAAGAATCTATTTAAGTGGTAAGTAAATTTAATTTCTAAATTGTAATCCATGGTTATAATTTTAAAACTAGCTCACGCTTTTACATTATCTCACAAAATGTACCAAAAAAGCAGGGATGTGTCCGGAAACGGAACTAAAATCAATTTTAATTTTGTTCCGTTCCGTGCCAGAGGCATGAAACTGAATTACTTAAGAAATTTGTTTTGTGTCCCGGCACGAAACAAAAATAAGAGGCAATTTTATTTTGTGCCGAGGAACGGAACAAAAATACGAGGTAATTATATTTCGTGCCGAGGTACGAATCCAAAATAAGTGGTAATTATAATTTGTGCCAAGGAACAAAACAAAAATAAGAGGTAACTATATTTTGTGCTGTGGAAAGAAACAAAAATAAGTAGAAATTTTATTTCGTTCCAAGCTCAAAAACAGAAATATATAGTAATACATTTACGTGTCCTGACACGTTACTAATTAGACTCGGATTTTGTTTTGATTCTAAACCCTCTATTCAACATGATACAAACATTTAAATATCATAAATTCCGAGAAAGGAATATTTATCTAATTCTATAGTTTATTTCATTATTAAGATGAAATAAAAATACTCTATAAATTTTAATATATGAATATTAACATCATAAATGAATATTGTACCCTTTCAGATATATGTATATTTTTTTACTCAACAAAGTTTATAGATCATTGTATTCGTAAGGGTTTTTGGGGTCGCTAATTAAGAAACCAATATCAGTTTTTTAAAAATTCAAAATGGCGTATCCAATATGGCAGACGATTTTTAAAAAAAAATTATCGGATTTACATGAAACTTATTACTTAGGGGTTTTTTGGGTCGCTGATTACGAATCTGATATCCGTTTTTAAAAATTCATAATGGCGAATCCAATATGGCAGACGATTTTTTAAAAAAATTATTGTATTTACATGAAACTCGTTACTCAGGGGTTATTTGGGTTACTGATTACAAATCCGATATCAGTTTTCAAAATTCAAAATGGCGGATTCAATATGCCGAATAATTTTGCAAAATGTCCTAGCCGTAGCCGGATATCTCTACGATGTCCTCAGGATATCTATGGATATCCTAATTACCGGATATCCCTAGAACGTTCGTAGGATTTCTTGAATATCCGGATGCTGTTAGGGAATATTAATTGAGTAAAAACTCAAAGAATATTTTATGATTACATGTTTTCATGATAGTACCCGGTTATGATACACCCTGTATATATTCAGTCTATATTTATTTTATTTTAATTAAATTTCTCAGAAATCTTATTTAACATTTAATAGACAGTCAACTTGTTGATAAACAATTTTTATTGTATGCGACTTATTTATTTTATTTATTTACTATACATATATACACTGCCGCTCAATAATATTTACCCACCTTACAGCATATTAGGGCTTTCCAAAAATTTTGCATCTTTAATTCTAAAAAAGATGTAACCTTCCTCAAATATTCATCTTAAAGCTTATATCTTTGACTTTAACGATACAAAAAAGAAAATAAAAAAAATGCATTGTTTAATTGTTTAAAATAACAAAAAAAATTTTCATTTTTTTTGTAAATTTCAAATTGATCTTGGTTATGAAGAAATGATCAGAATTTAATTCTCGATACGGCATTTGAAAGCTTATTTTATCACCTTTTAAACGCTTTTTTGAAAATTTGTCTACGATGATTTTTGAAAAAGATATGACCATTTACTCGACCATTTATTTAAAAAAATGGCCCATTTTTTTCAATTGTTGATAACTTATGAACAATTGACTTTTGAAAAAAATTGTTTAGAGAAAAAATGTTCCTTATTATGTGTAGACCTAAGAAAAAAATAATTAAAATTTTTTGAAAATAATTTTGTTTTTCTCAATTTGACCTCATGTATTTGTCGTAAAAATATATAAGATCAAAATGGGAGAAAAACAAAATTATTTAAAAAAATTTTTTAATATTTTTTTCCTAATTCTACATATAATAAGGAACATTTTTTCTCTAACCAATTTTTTTCGAAAGTTAATTGTTCTTAAGTTATCAACAATTGAAAATTTTTTTCAATGACTGATAACTCGAAAAAAATGGATTTTTTAAATTTTTGATAAGAGAAGAAAAGTTTCAGTTTTTCTTTTACTTTTCAATAATGTTAACAAAAATTTTTTAACAATTTTACAATTTTTTTTAATTTTTAAAAATGCGCAAAATGCTGCGCGCGGTGTTTAAACGTTTACTTAAACCAATAAAACTTATCGGCCCACTCTAAATTTTTTTTTCAAAATTTTCTTAGTATTTCCAGGTATGTTTAAAAAAATTAAAAAAATATCATAGCCAAATTAAAAAAAACTTTATTTGTTTATAAAAAATTGTTATTTTTTTAATAAAAAATGAAAAAAAAAATTTTTGTTAACATTATTGAAAAGTAAAACAAAAACTGAAACTTTTCTTCTCTTATCAAAAATTGAAAAAATCCATTTTTTTCGAGTTATCAGTCATTGAAAATAGGTCTACATTGAAGAAACTGAAATTTCGAAAATTTTTCAAAAAATAAAAGAAAATAGAAAAAGTAACGGTAACGCGTTACTCTTTTAAAAAAGTAACTGTTCCCATAGCACATTACTGTTTAGAAAATGTAACGCGATAATTTTTAGAAACATTATCGGTAACGATTACGCGTTACTGTTTAAAAAAAGAATGTTAACGAATTATTTTTAAAAAAATGTATTGGTCACGATTAGCGATACTTTTTACAAAAAGTAACGGTAACGCGTCACTTTTTAAAAATAGTTACAGTAAAGATTGTATGTTACTGCATAGAAAAAGTAACGGTAACGCGTTACTCGTTAAAAAAAGTAACTGTTCCCACAGCACATTACTGTTTAGAAAAAGTAATCCTATTGATAAAGAGGGGGACCGGGGGTTATAAAAAGAATAAAATATTGTTAACTTATTTTATGGAGGGCCCCTTATTAATAATACCACCCTTTATATGATACATTTTATTGTAGTCGAGTAATTGATTTTATCAATTTTATTAAAAAGTATTACGCATGTAACTCATAAAGCTGTGGTTTGATTTTTTTATAATAAGAGACTAAGTACATATTATTTAGAATAAAAACATTTTCTTGTCTCTTTTCATTTCTAATGTTGGACATATAACGAATTTGAGAGATAATATCCTTGAGTGCAAGGACACTTAATGTAAACAGGCCCGACAATCTGTTCTCATTTATTGTTGTTTACGTATTTGGAACGGAATAATATTCCTAAATAATTAATTTTATTCTGTACTTATAGCACGAAAATAAATACCTGTAAATTTTTGTTTTGTACCTTGGCACGGAATTAAATATACAACTATTTTTGTTCCATGCCTTGGCACAGAACTGAATATATAACCATTTTTGTTTCGTGCCTCGGCACGAAACTAAATATGTAACTTCTTTCGTTCCATGCCTTGGCACGGAACTAAATATTTAACCATTTTCGTTTCGTACCACGGCACAGAACTGAATATACAACTATTTTCGTTCCATGCCTTGGCACGGAACTAAATATATATACATTATCGTTTCGTGCCTCGGCACGGAACTGAATACACAACCATTTTTGTTCCGTGCCTTGGCACGGAACAAAATATGTAACTATTTTTATTCCGTGGCACTGGCACGGAACAGAACAAAAATGGCATTTCCGGACACATCCCTGCAAAAAAGTAAGTTTTTTTGAGGTTATAAAGAAAAAACGAACCAACTTGTGAATTCTGATACCGGATTCGGATTCAGCGACCCAAAATACGTGAGAAATGACTAGTCTAGTTTGCCGGACAAAAAATTTTTTTTGTGGGGCTGTGTAATCAGCGACTTTGAAAATCCTCTAGTAACAAGTTTTAAGTCAATCTGATCAATTTTTATTCTTTTTTGTAAGAATTAAGGAAAAGGCACAGTTTCAAAAATTTGATTAAGCTATTTAAAAAGTTATAAATATTTTATAATATTCTGTATTATTTTAAATATTCTGTAATATGTTAGCAGATTATGGGTCTACATTGAAAGAACAATTTTCAATAAATGATTTTCGAAAAAAATGTTTACCAAACCGATTCAATTTACAATCTTTATAATAGGTTATATATTTCCTTTCGAAATCTAATAAAACGTCCACCTTCATTTATTACTACCATATGAGTACCAGGACATTTGATTTTTAATGTCCATGACTCAATTAGTGTATACATATACAATATGTCATTACTATAAAGGTATACATAATTAATTGTTCGTTTAATCTATCAGCGAACTTTCATATGACTAATTGGCCATTTCTGTCCACGCCTCTTGGACTTTCCGCAGACAAATGCGCCTTTTACTCACACTTTCACAGAGGGTTCATAAACCAGTTATTATGCATAACGTTCGAAATAAAAAGAAAAAGAAAAAAATACAAGTTAGGTGATTCCGCAAAATGCGTTGGTGGATGAAAGAGAAAGAAAGAGAAAAACAAAGTGAAAGAACGAGAGAAAAAGAGAGAGACAGAACTTAAGGAAATCCAAAAGGTAATAATGTACACATATTTATGATCACTTTACGAAATGATTATGACAATGCTGGCGTAAATAAATACCCTACTTGAACGCATTCACCTGTTTAGGAAGAATTCACACACAAAAATCATCACCGTTTCACGCTGACACTAACACTATACAACCCAAGAAATATATGTCGTTTTACTTCATGGAGCCAATTTATAATCTTGCAAAAAAAAAAAATGAAAGCAAAAAAAAGAGAGTTCCATTCGAAAATCTCCCTGAAGAAAGTTTTATTATATCCACAATATCCTTTTTTTATCTCACAAAATATTATAAATTCAGCGCACGAAACAACATATTTCTTTTATTCTCTCATTTTTTACAAGTACGAAAAAAAATGAAATTATTAATTTTATGAAAAAAAGAATTCAATTGATTTAATCACAATTTTTATTTTTTTTTCATCCAACAATTTTTCCCGTAAAGCTAATTTCAATTTTTCCATTAGTATAGGGAAAAAAAATTAAATTTGTCAATTTTTCGAAAATTGAGATTATTTTTATATTAAAAAAGGAAAATAAGGGGAAAATAAGAAAAACAGAGAGATAGAGAGTTTGGCATCGACTTGAGATTTCGCATAAAGAATTTTCCAACAGAGACATATAGAATTGCGCGTCATGATTAACGCCTCGAAGACTGGCTTAATACCCTCTTTGTACATCATCATCGTATATGGAGGAGACCGTCACACTGACAGAGAACAAATGACCATCAAATAAAATACGTGATCATTATCACAAATCATGTGCGAAATGAGTGTAGGTCGTAATGTCATTGTGCCTCGCACTCAATATTTCTAGGGGCCTAATATATAATACACACATACAATTCCTTTTTTGCCCTGGCATATATATCTTCTAAATTAGAATTTAAAAATAAATTAATGCAAATAATTACAACTTCGAGTTAGTATCAAAGCTAGTGAAAATTTTTCAAAAAAAAAAAAAAAACAGATTGAACAAAGCATAAATGTTTTTTTACATTCGATACTTTTAATTTTATTATTTTAATTATAATTTTTCATTAATTGATTTTTTTTCATTGAAAAAAATTTTTCGTTTATTATTTTTAATGATAAACTTATTTACTTTTTTTTAATGAAAGTATTTGTTTTTTTACTTTGTTATTTTTTACATAACATTTTTTTTAAACATTACAAAATTTTGTATATAAAAATTAACAAGTTTAAACTCTAATAACACAAGATATCTTGGAATATATTGATAATATCCCGCAGATATCCTAGGGATGTCCTATGGATATCAAAAGGATCTCTTAAGGATATCCAAAAAATCGGCGGTTTGGATATCCCATGGATATCTGAGGATATCCACAGGATATCTTCTGGATATCTCTATAGACTTTCATAAATGTTCTCCAGATATCCCATAGATATCGTCAGGATATCCCACAGATATCATCAGGATATCCCATAGATATCGTCAGGATATTCCACAGATATTTTCAGGATATTCTCAGTATATCTTCTGGATGTCAAGAAGATATTCTCAGGATACTGTTTTTAAAGTCATTATGAGACTACGAGTGAGAATATTCTGTGAATTAAATTTTATATAAATAAAATAAAATGCAACTTGTTTTTCGAGAAAGTTGTTTAATTTGAAAAATTATTAACTAATTTTTTTCTCATTCGTGATTCATTCCTTTATTCATATGCTTAATATTGTCAGAAAATAAATTGGCTTTAAACAATATAAATTCTTCCCCGCAAATAACGAATAACTATTAATATTAATTATACATTAAGTGCATGAGTTTATTTAAAAACTTTGAAAAATGCATTTCAAATCTTCATTTAAAATAAATTAGAAGCTCATAAGATTTTTGTTTTTATTATATTATTATTCATTATATTAGCTTAACAATTTGAACCTTTAAAAATATATGTTGAGATATTAAATATCCCGTGAATATCCTAAGAATATCCCACGGACATCCTGAGGATATCCCATGGATATCATGCGATATAATATCCAATAGATATTTTGTGGATGTCTTAGGGATATCCTGTGGATATCCTATAGATGTCCATTCTAGGATATCGACCATTGATATGGATATCCTTTTGTTATAAGGGAAAAAATTTTTATGTTTAAAATAAAAAATAAAAAAAATTGTATATGTAATAACGAACAAATTAAAAAGAATGAATGTATAAAATAACAGTAAAAAAACAAAAATTTGTAACAAACAAAATTTTTTTCCAATGTTAAAAAAAGCAAGTAAAGAAAAATTAAATGACAATAAATAAATAATAATTAAAAATTAAATTATTCAAATAACAGAAGTAAAAAAATCGAATGTAAAAATCGAATATTTTGTTAAGAACGTTGAACCTATTAACATAACCTCAAATTAAAAAGTAGATTTTAACAGAAATAAAAAAATATTTAAAATTAATTTCACCCAAATTTGAAAGATACAGTTCTACAATTTTCAAAATAAAATTTATTTTGAGTAAAAATTTGTTGCTAAATAATAATTAATAAACATTTTGTGTTTTTTTAAAGTTAGTGAACAATTCTAATTTTCATCCAATTTTTATAATAAATGGCTCTTTGAATATTTATAATTTTTTAAGATCAAAATTTTTATTTTACAGAATTTTTCTTTAGCCAACATTTTATTTTAAAAATTCTAATTTAACCGAATATTAATTTAGCAAAATTCTCATTCAACAGAATTTTTAAATTCAAAAATTTTCAAATCACACAATCTTCATTTGCCCGAATTTGTATTTGCACTAATTTTTATTTAATAGAATTCATATGAAACGCTGAATTTCCATTTGTCCGAAATTGTAAATGTCCGATAAAATTTCGAGAGAAAGATTTCGGCGCGAATTTTAAAATTAATCAATCACAATTTTTATGATAATTTCTGATTGTTTAATTACAAAATTCGGGCCAAAATTTTTTTTTCTGCATTTTTTAGTCATTATAACAGTTATGGACAAATGGAAATTCGGTATTTTAAGAATTCGTGCAATTAAAAATTCGGACAAATAAAGATTCGGTGAATTGAAAATTCTGGTATTTAAAAAAATTATATGTCATTCTTATTTTATTTTCACTTAAAGGAAATATTTTATTTATTCAAAATATTTTTTCAATTTCTTATCCCGCTTTCGATCGTAAAGAATTATATAGTTAAAATTTTTCATCACGGCCCACAGATATAAAATCGCAAAATATTTCTTACGTATACAAGAAAAAAAGGGGAAAATGATAAAAAAAATGTGTTTTACTGTTTTCTATAGTAAAACTATAAAACCTAATGGGATAATGTTTCGCTATATTTCATATACACATATATAAATGCGAGCGTGGTTTTAACGTTATCTAGTGTATATATATATATATATATTCGGTTCACATATATATCAGTATCATCCATCTTTATATACGCCACTAGTGTATAATATTCAGATCGACCCCGATGGACCGGGGATTCTAAAACGCCTACACATCACTTTATTTAACCTGATTTGATGCAATTGAGAGTCACAAATTACTTGTCGTGGCATAAATGTGCTGAAGTGGTTCGCTAATGTGACTGCGTGGTATGATACATATGCATCTTAAGGCTAGAAATCACATGCTAATGTATTTGTTTAGTGACATCAATCTAATCAATTTTTTTTTTTCAAAAACACAATTGAGGATAATTAATTTTATTCCTCGTAAAAAATAAAATAAAATCATCTTTATTTTTTTCGTACAATAATTCTCTAAATTTGTACAAAAATGTTTATTTACTGATAAATAAATGAATTTTAAAAAATTGACTAAAATATATGGGGCATTCTTTTGTCAAAAAACACCCCCTCTGTCCAAAATAGATTTAATTTAAAAAACCTCTATATGGGCATAATTTACAGCAAATTTTGTCTATTTTTAATGTCGTATGGCACTTTTTAAATATTAAACATGGGGGACCACAAATGTTAAAAAAAACTTCAATATTATTGAAAAAAGTAATATTTTTTTTTAATACAAGGTTCAAAAATTTGTTTAAATAAAAATCAATCCCACACAGTTTCTAAGGTACTTGATAACAAAGACATTAATAACATTATCGACTGATGGTAAAAGCAGAAAAATAATAATATAAAAAATTACCGACTGTTTTACCATCAGTCGGTTATGTAGATTTCTATGTCGGTAATTTTTATTTTTCATTTTTAGGGTTTCGTGGCCCATGGCCGAAAGCCTTATAGTTTCACTTTGGCGTCCGTCTGTCCGTAGTATATTTTGGGGCACCACAGCTCCCAAAATCAAATTTTAGGGCACAGATCCCAAATTAAACTTTTGGGGCACCACAGATCCCAAATTCGAATTTTGGGCAAACATAGCTTCCAAATTCGAATTTTGGGGCACCACAGATCCCAAATTCAAATTTTAGGGCACCATAGCTCCCAAATTCAAATTTTGGGGCCCCACAGATCCCAAATCTCCATTTACTGAATGGACATTTTCCCGAATAGACATTACATGAATGGACATTACATGTCCCATTAGTTAACATGCCCCTACAATTGACATGTCCCAGTAGTTGACCTCTCTCAGTAATTAACATGTCCCAATAGTTGACATGTCCCAATAGTTGACATGTCCATATAGTTGACATGTCCCAGTAGTTGACATGTCCCTATAGTTGACATGTCTCTATAGTTGACATGTCCAAGAGTTGACATGTCTTAATAGTGGACATTATCGAATGGACATTTTACCTAATGTTTTAGGTAAATTTATAAAATAAATTTTATTATTTATTTTTGATTTTTTTTTTTTAATTAAAATTTAAAGCGCCACGAAACCCTAGATGTAGGCGCAATTGCGCCTAGTTCTTTTCCTATTTTTCTATTTTACCATCAGTCTGTAATATAGATTTCTATGTCGGTAATTTTTTATATCATTTTCCTGATTTTACCATCAGTTGATAATGTAGATTTCTTAGCCGGTAATCGAATCGAATAATCAGTTTTAACCTTGCAGTAAAAAAAATTAGTTTTTTCCATAATATGGAAGGTATTTTTTAAAATTTGTGGTTCCCCATGTTTAATATTTAAAAAGTGACATACCGCATCAAAAAAATACAAAAGTTTCCTTAATTTAAGTCCTTATAGAGCTTTTTAACAAAGAATGACCCGTATTTTTTTGAAAATTTCAAGAAAAAATTAAAAACCCTTGAAATTGCTGAATTGATACATTAATATTTGCAACATGTGATTAAACGTTCAATGAATTATCTTAAGAGCCTGTGATTATTAAAAATATTTTTCTCTCGAAAAAAAGAAATTCTGCACTCTAAAAGATCGCAAGTATATATCTTTAAATGATTTAATGCATGAAATGTTAGTATTACGAGTTTCTTCGATTTTGCCAGTATCATAAGGAGAAAGAGAAAATAAAGAGACCGGCAAACATTGTAAAAATAAGAAATAAAATGAACGGTAGCTAAGTGAAGGGATACGAAAAAAAGGAAATGAATTCTCACTTACGATGCGTTCAGATTGCGCACGCCTTAATTACTTCACTTTATATAGTATTTTAAAACCAAAGAATGTATCCGGATAAGTTACCTTATCCACATAGAACTATACCGATAAATGATTGGTATTAAGATCTTGTTTGGCATAATGATAAATTATAGTATTTCTGCGGTTCAAAAAAAAAAATGGCAAAATAAAGTATATATTCTGTTTAACAGAAAGATATACTTTAATAGGAGTTAATCGATTCAATATATATGTAATTTCAGGTATTAATATTCTTGCATTAGTATTTGTTATTGAAAATGTTTTGCTACCAAATACACTAATCGTTATCGACTCAGTGATTTATTATATCTATCCATTAAAATAATTATATTGAAAATGCACTTTACAAAAAAAATAAAGATAAGATATTTTCTCAATTCCCTTTTTTTGCTATTTCCAATATTCTCACATATTCAAGAATCGAAAAATAATTTTTTTAATTATTATTATTACTAATTAATTATTCTTAATTAAAAATAATTTTTTAAATAATTTTAGTATTCTTTTAAGAGTAATGTTCCTGACCACAAACATTTTTTGTTTATTAATTTTTTTTAAAGCAAAATAGAAGCTTTAGCTTTTTAGTAACTTCAAATTTTATGATAAACTGTTTAGTGAAAAATTTTATAATAAATATAAATTATATAATAGTAATATTAAAATAAATATAAGAAATTTTTTAATATGTCGTATATAGCGATCTCTGTAATACCGGCATTAAGTGTGTTAATTTTTGTAACTTCTGCGCATCATTGTGCGCAACTAGTTATGTCAGTCATTATAACCTATAATTATTGCTTTGACGTTTTTGTGGTTTTGTAAGCACCATGTAAATACTTCAATTATTTATAAATAAAATAACTTTTCAATGTAAAAATATAAAAAAAAATATATATGACAGTTGTCATTACTTAATTTAAAATTACTAAAAAAACACAAAAAATAGCGGTCTGACAGACCGAAAAGAGTACTAAGTGTAATTTTTTATCACCCAACAGTTTGAAGGTTAAAATTTTAGACCTAACAATCACATACTGGTAACAATTGAATAATAATTGAAAATTGAAACATAATTGAAAAATTCATTACTTTTTTATGATCAATAATTTAATTTGTTGATTAAATATAGGGCTCTCCTGCTGTTTGGAGAAAGAAAGAGAGGTTTTGATATGTGGTGCACCTGCGCTTATAAGACCGATTATTTTGCCTGATATTGTAACTATGAGTCCTGCAAATGTTTGCATCGTGGTCACCGAAGCAATACCATGGTGTTTACATAATTATTACGGCACGTGTGCTCCCTATCATGTAATTCAAAAAATATGAACGCAATGAAATGTTAAATTTTTTTTTATATTCGCAATGAAGTCATCACCTGCTTCATTATTATATTGAAATAGCAAATGAAGCTGAAACTTAAAAATATTTCAGGAACAAAGAATTAATTTCAGGAAAATAAAGTAAATAATTTAAACAAAAATTCTAAACAAATGTAATTATTTATAATTAAAAATAGTCATTAAATTAAAATTACAGTAGTAGATGGATTAAAAATAAAAATTGGATTAGAAATAAAAAAAACAAAAATAGTTAAAGCTACTATCAAATAATTTGGTACTTTGAAACTACCATTTTGTTTAACGATATGTATCTAACTGAAACTATCGAAAATGGAAATTATGGAAACTATTATAGATTAATGAATTTTTTAACGACAGTTCAAAAAAATTGGTAGAAAATAATTTTAATTTTTATAAAAAATGCTCTCGTTTCTTTTTATTCTGTCACCTATCAAGATGTATAATAAATTGCAATGCGTTTATAAGAACATTTGCCTGGCAGATGTTTTAAGTATTCTCTCAAATTTTTACCGAAATAGTTATATGTACATACGGGTCTTCTTATCATCCTTTTTGATCAGACTTTACGTACATTACACTTTTTATCCGGCAATTTTCTTTTTTTTATATATAAAAATGAAAAAAAAATTCCTCTTAACTGCTACATAAAAATGTTTCAATATTTTTGTCTTAAAATTCTAATATCTCAAAAATTTTCTGTAATTTAAAAACCTAAAAATTTTCTTTAAACTTGTACCTTGTCAGATTTAAATAAAAATTCTACAAAAAACCCTACCAGCATCTCACTTTCAATATTATTTGTTAAATAGGTACTTTTTATATAATAAATATAATTTAAATTTAATTAAATTTCAATTAGTTTTAACAAGTAGGAATTATTTCTCGAGAAGTGTCTGAAATGTAAAAGTTCGGCTAAATAAAAATTTTGTTACATAAAAATAAATAAAAATTAATTTAAATAAAAATTCCGTTGAATACAAAACCTACTTTATAAAATTTTCTTAAACTAGACCGGTCGCGCGCTTGTATACGTGTGTTAATTTTCTGTAATTTAATAACATAAAATTTTGAACTAATCATAAAATTTATTTATTAATTTTAAATGTATAATTTTGTATATAATACATAATTTTTAAAAATATTTTATGTTTGTTGACTTCCAAGAAAACTTTGAGAGATTCCCAAGACCAAATTCATGAAAATGCAACATATAATCGACAATGATTAAATACATCTTTGCGTAGATCAAGTCAATCATCTCAAAAGATTGCTTATCAAATTAGTAAACAGATAATTTCAATTAAATGTCACAATAACAAAGAAAAAGAATACAATACATTACATTTTTCTTGCCCAGTTCATAACTTCTTTAACACAAAAACTGAAATCACTGTAAAAATACAAAAAATTATTTTTAATAGTGAAAACACTGTAATCACTAATAATGAGTTACAACTGATCACTCAATTTTTTCTCACAAAAAAAAAAAATTATCATGTATACTGAAATCACTATAACAATTAATTACAAACTAACACTCCCAATTTTTTCTCACCAAAAAAATTATCATGAATACCGAAAACACTGTAATCACTAACAATTAATTATTAAGTAAATTCTTCATTTTTTCTCACTACAAAAAATTATCCTGAGTACTGAAAACACTGTAATCACTTGCAATTCATAACGAACTGACACAAAAATATACAACTTTTTCAGTATAGTGCTATGATGTACCTACCGTCACCAAATGCACAGGCTCATCCCTAGGTCATGTTTATTCTATTTATGCCCCTTCATTTCTATAAATGTTTCAATTAAAAATAATGTCATTTAAATACAAATGACTTTAAAAAAATATAATTTATGCATATGTTGTATAAATTTATTTCTTTTTATCTTTCGTGATTATATAATCTGGAAACTATAATTAAATCAACATTATGAACAAACAATGGTGAAAGCACACCTTAAAGAAAATATTTAAATCAAGGTAGCTACCCAACCTTGACAAAAGCGAATTGCACCAATTTATAAGTTTATTTATATTTTTGATGGATTCACATCTTTATTTGTAAAATATTTATTTCAAAAAATGTTAGCTTTATGTTATTTAATGCTTCATGCAAAATATTCATTTTTTTTTAAATATTAAATTTTCTTTTCAAATTAGAAAAAGTAACCAATAAAAATTAAGAGAAATGTGCAAAATAACCAATAAGGATTGGTGTCTACACTTGAAGTTAGGAAATTACACGTCTCGTTTTTAAGATAGGGTAGAAATTTGATATATAGGATTAAAATTAAGCTTTGGAATAAAACGGATGGATTCGAAATGAATTTGACAAAATGAAACTATTGTAAGATGCCAGGTGTGCGACAAACCCGTCGCGAGTTTCTATTCGTTTCTTAAAACAATACCATTTAATTTGATTATAGAGAATATAAAAAAGTCGTTTACAGTACAATGTGCTTGCAGAGCAAGCAATATAATTTTTGCCCGTTTAGGAAGGATCACTTATCAATTAGAAGTCTCACTTCTCTCTTACGAAATTTCTGCAACCTGCCGGCGGCGTAGTTTCGTCGTCTGCTAAGCGGTGCAATGCGCGCCATCTACAACTTTGTGGCGCGTTAATTTAAATTGAACGATAATATTAATTAAAAGTAATATATTTTATAGAAATGATCGAAAACGTCATATTTAAACAAAATTAAATCTAATAACGAAATTCATTTGTTACACAGGACCTAATAATAATTTTAAACATATTTTCCTTTAAGAAAAAAATGGAACTAAAACAAATATGGAAATTTCTCCACCTGAATTATATTTTAATTTGAAAAATTCCATATCATTTAATTTCCACTTGAACAAATTATCGAAATCATATCTATATAGTATGAGCAGAGGGGAAAAAGGATATCACATGTATACAGCATCACATATTTATATATATATATTTGTAAGATAATCTCTGTTGCAAATTGCAGACTACCATTAAGCGATTATCGCGGTAAAATATCAAAAGTTTTCATATATACCAATTTAAATTGAAAAAAAAATATTCTAAATTGAAGAAAAGGAATATAACATCTAAGTGAAAAAGGCTCATCCGTCTTTGAAGGTGCAAATCTATATACGCGCAATGTACTCACGTGTGAAACGTGGCATTAGGCATCCGCCATATAGTGATAAGAAGTTGGCACACCTGCCTCGTTATGCTTGACAAGTGGTTGCTCTCCACAGGGATTATTAAACGTTATATACCTATCGATGCTTTTCTAAATTGCTACATTGAGAAGATGAACGCAAAAGTGAGAGAGAGTGAGAGAGAGAGAAAAAGCGATGGGACAATAATATATTTGCAAGAAAGAAAGATTCCCCACACTATTATATAGTGACAGCCCAGGGGGGTGATTAATTACCATGAATGTCCATTTTCTTGGAATTTCACTTTCTCCACGAAATAGAAGAAAAATATTTGATATATACTTATACGTTAATAGGATGATTTGCATTCACGAGATTCTAAAAGGAAATCTCATCATAGCTATGATAATGATAAATAAAAGTTTTTTCATTTTTAATTCATAGGGGGGAAAAAATTATTAATGAGAAAATTATTTTTTTATTTTTTTTATATATAAATTGACAGTATTTAATATATTATTGTCGCATTTATTGGTGATAATTAACTTATAAATACTCGTTAAATGTGACATGAAATAATAATAGAAAGCTATCAATAATCGAAACAAATAATTGAAGCTAATAAATTAATAATAATTACTAATAATGAAGCTTACGAATAATAAAGTTTATAATAATAATTAAAAATTAAGCTACTAATGTAATTAAAACTATCACAGTTTCAGGTTTTATAGTAATACTAAAAAATATTTTAGGGGAAATAGGGGAATAAAAATTTAAAAATTGGTGACTTTTAGGGTACTATGAAAATTACATAAGTAAACATAAAGGGTTAATTTACAGTTTAAAATATTTGAAACAGAAATTTTTTTATTAAATTTAATTTATTTCCTGAATTAACCCTCATAACAAAAGGATATCCTGAGGATACCCTCAGGATATCCTAAACTAATGTAGGATATCCTGAAAACGTCCATAGGATATCCTAGGATATCCTCAGAACATTCAAACCGCCGTTACGTAGGATATTTTTGGGATATCCTTGGAATATATTGAGGATATTATAAGGATATCCTGAGGATATTCTAGGGATATCCTAGTGATATCGTGGGGATATTCTTGGGATAAACTTGGTATATCGTTAAAATATTCTAGAAATATCGCTAAGATCTCCCTAGGATATCATTATGATTCAAATTTTGACTATTTGAGATAGCGATTTTTTTATACATATATGTTATTAGGTATTACATATTAATCAAACTATGAACAATAGTGAGTCTCAAACGTCTGGTACACCACAAGTAGTAACTATACTACTACCAGACACAACCATACCATCATCATCATAGACATACTGTGGATATCCTTAGGACGTCCTAAGGACACCCCTAATTATTCCAGGGATATCCTGTGGATATCCTAATAATATCCGGGGAAATGATTAGGATATCCCTGGGACGTCCTTAGATATCCCTGGGACGTCCTTAGATATCCCTGGGATATCCCTAGGATATCCTAACCGCCGCTACTTTGGATATCCTTAAAGTATCCTTAGGATATCCCTGCGGTATCCCTAGGATATCCAAGGGATGTTTTTGGAATATCCTAGGATATCTGGTGCTGTGAAGGAAAAGTTTCAGAAACATATTCGGTATATAAAATTCTTTACAAGTAATTTTGAGTTTTTCCAAATATCTTACAAAATCATTTCCAAAAATTTTATAAAATTAGTTCACAATGACTTTAATTAGAAATGTAGTGAAATAATTCTTTACATAAAAATTTTTAGGTATTTATCAAATTTTATAAATCATTTTAATACAAAATCTATCAAATAAGTTGTTATAGTCAATTTACATCGAAAAAAGTTGATTTTTAATAATTTTAATTAGTTAACAAATATTTTATTATGACAAATTTATTTCTGAATAAAAATGTTTCATAGAAATATTTTCAAGAATTTGTTTTTATTTAGAATACAATTTAAAATTGAATTGATGCAAATTATCAAAATTTCAATTTAATAGGACAAATTTTTGAAAAAATTATTTAGTTGATTTTTTAAAGAAAATTTAAGTCTAATTCATAAAAATTATTCGAATTCAAAAGTTTGGCAAATATTTTAAATAAATTTAAATTCAGAAATGTTTTAAATAATTAAATTTTTAAAAAACTAGATTAATTTTTTAAAATAATAAATTTATTTGATATTCTATTCAAACAATTGTTATAAATTTATTAAATTTTGGGTAGATAATAAATATTTTTAAAAATTATTCTCACAAAAATCAAAGTTTTATACTAATTTTTGTGTGAAAAATAGGGAATTTTTTCAAATGGGATACTTTTTGGGACAAATAGGAAAATGTGGGACGACTATGAAGCATGCAGTTTGCAAATGAGGATAAATTGAAAAAAAAAAATTTTTTTTTTAAATTTCTAAACATGGAAAAAATATTGAAACCAATCTACAAGTGTCAAAATAAATCATCGTCGCATTTATATAATAATACCTTTCGTCTTTTCTGTATTTATATTTTTTTCATTACGATGAATGGAAATACAAGTTTACAATGACAAGTGCTGCTGTATAAGAAACTCTCTAGTTAACTGCGCCTGCAGGGGAATCAGCATCCATGCAAACTGGATATTTAATTAGTCCCCATAAATCAAGAGTATTATGAAATTTAAGCGTATATATATATATACAGCGAAACCTTCGCTATTCCATTTCAAAGCGCTACTGTCACCCGCATTGAAAGTATAAAATTAATTGTTATACGAAACGGGCAAAATATTTCCAATCGATCTCAATTTTTATCATTGCGGATAAAAAAATAATAAACTTTTATTTACGTTTGAAAAAAGTTCGATTTTAATTGCAAATTTCAAAAATATTTCAAAAAATTGTTTATATATTCATAATTCAATAATCCGTTTTTAATTAACTCGTTTGACATTTCAATACTTTTTTTTTAATCAATTAAAATTACGATTTATTCAAATTGTCCTCGATTTAATCTACTAATTGTAATTTTGCTTTATATCTGGCCGTTTTGCTAGATCAAGTCGTTTGTGGTTTTTAGGGGTGAAAACAACTCCTAAATGAAAAGTGACAAGATATCTTTTAAAAATTATTAATATTTTATAAAACTTGATATCTGGGGATTTTCGGGATCACTGATTATTAATCTGATGTCAGATTTTCAAAATTCAAAATGGCTGATCCAATATGGCGATCAAATTTTTAAAAAGTTATTAATTTTTTATTTTATATCCGCTATTTTGAATTTTGACAATTTAACATCAGATTCGTCATCAACGACCCAAAAAACCCCTAGATACCAAGGTTTAAAAAAATTTAATAACTTTTTAAAATTTTCACCGCCATATTGAATCCGCCATTTTGAATTTTGAAAATCTGACATCAGATTAATAATCAGCGACCCCGATTTAGGGTCTGTTTTCACCCCTAAAAATCACAAATGTGCTTTTTTTGTGGGACAAAAAAAAGTTGAATTTTGTCGGACGGTGTTATTAGTTTGAAACAATTATGAATTAAAACTACTATTGATAAAATGATCTCTTTAAACTACCGTTAATAAAATATGAATACCATAACATACAATTAAAATTTAATTCTTTAATTGTCAATTCAAATTGTAAATTAAAATTATCGTCATTTGAAATTAATATTTTAAATCGAATAAAACAATTATTAATCAAATTAATTACTGACTATCCATCAATCATTATAATAAATTTTTCTATAGAGAAAATAAAAAAAAACAAAGAAATTTTAATTGAAACAGCCTTTTAGGTTTTTTGATAAGAGGTCAACATTGCAGTAATGTCGATAATTAATTGTTTATTCTCGTGGCAAATTAGTAAGGCTTCTTATTATATATTGCTCATAATAATATAATATGTGGGAAAGAGAAAGAGGAAAAAAAAATGCAAATTTTCATAAAGGGACCTTTTGAACCGTTTGGTATTCATGAAATTTCAATTTCCCTAATATACAATGACGTGCGAGCATTTGCAATATCAGTAAAATTTTGAAATTATAAATCGTAAACACCTGTTTATTATAACAGACGCGGTATTAAATTTCTAAGTATAATGCCAATTCCGGGTTAACCGAGCATGACATCGTTCCTATATCTCTCTCTCTCGCGAGAATTAGCTGGACCGTTAATCGAAGAGTCGGATCATCATTATTATCATCATCAAACACCCCATATACATTCTTTTATATAACAGTTACATATAATATACTTCTTTTGTTGGGAATTTTTGCGTTACAAATTGTTCAGTAACAACAAAAATTAGATATTAAAAAACTTATATATTAACATAATTATGTAAATAAAAAATTAACTCACGTGAAATTTCTTCTCTAATGGTTGTCTGAAATAGAAACAAATAATTAATTAATAAAAATAAAAAAAGATTTTGAAATTAATTTTTCATTTATTTTTTAAAAATATAAACTATTTTTACATTTTTTTCAAACAAAAACAATTTTTGCAAATTTAAATTGAAATAAGAATATCATATGGAAAAACATATTTATCTGAAACAGCGAATAGATTTCACTAGAATAGCGAAAGATTTAATTGAAACAAGTAAAACTTTTGCTAATATAGTGAAACGTTTCGTTGATTCTGGTAAATTTTATTTTTCGTGCAAAATTAATAAATAATAGTATGATAAACACAGTATTAATAACTATAATAATTATATTAAATTATTGTTATAAATAATTATCTATCTCCGTGCAGAAATTGCAACACTTTGTACTATTTTAAATAGGGCTATGGTTAGGACTTCCCCAGTTTTCCTAGTTTTAATAATTTTATTATAAAGATCTACTGTAAGTTAACGGGGATATATGGTCAGAGTAAACGCCTCGTATCACAAGGATCATGGGTTCGATCCCCCATGTGTGCGAGATTTTTCAAAATTATGAAAAAAATTTTTATATACTATACTTACTTTTTTAAATTATCTAGATGCAGTAGACAGTTTCTGTATAGTTAAGTATCTGGAAACTGGATAATATAACTATCCTAATTTTCCTAAATAATCTAGATGCACTAGATAAGTTCAATATAGTTTAGGTATCCAGAAACTTGATAGTATAAATGCGCTGAACCATATAAATAATCTAGATAGTTTCCATATAGTTTAAATATCTAGAAACTAAAATGTATAATTGTCCTAAACTTTCCATATAATCTGAATAGTTTCTACACAGTTTAAGTATTTAAAAACTAGCTGATATAACTATCCTGATCTTTCTATACAACCTGAATGCACCAGACAGTTCCCATACAGTTTAATTATCTAGAAACTAGAATACTATAATTATTCTGATATTTCTAAATAATCTAGACAGTTTCCATATAGTTAAAGTATTTAAAAATTAGATAGTAAAACTGTTCTTACGTTTCTAAATAACCTACATAGTTTCCATATAATTCATGTGACTAAAAACTAGATAGTATAATTATCTTGGTTTTTCTATATGATCTAGATAGTTTTCATATAGTTTAAATATCTCAAAACTAGATAGTAAAACTGTCTTGGCCTTTATAAATAATCTAGATGCAATAGACAGTTTCCATATAGTTAAAGTATTTAGAAACTAGACAGTAAAACTGTTCTTACGTTTCTAAATAACCTAGATAGTTTCCATATAATTCATGTAACGTAAAACTAGATAGTATAATTATCTTGGTATTTCTATATCATCTAGATAGTTTTCATATAGTTTAAATATCTAAAAACTAGATAGTAAAACTGTCTTGGCCTTTATAAATAATTTAGATGCACTAAACAGTTTCCATATAGTTAAAGTATTTAAAAACTAGATAGTAAATCTGTTCTTACGTTTCTAAATAACCTAGATAGTTTCCATATAATTTATGTGTCTAAAAACTAGATAGTATAATTATCTTGGTATTTCTATATGATCTAGATAGTTTTCATATAGTTTAAATATCTAATAACTAGATAGTAAAACTGTCTTGACCTTTATAAATAATCTAGATGCACTAGACAGTTTCCATAAAGTTTAAGTATTTCAAAATTAGATAATATAATCATCCTGGCATTTCTAAATGATCTAGATAGTTTTAACATACTTTAAGTATTTAAAAACAAGTTGGTATAACTAGAATAGTATAATTCTTTTGACATTTCTAAATAATCTAGCCAGTTTCCATATAGTTTAAGTATTTAAATACCAGACAGAAAAACTGCCCTCATAACAAAAGGATATCCCTAGGATATCCATATCAATGGTCGATATGTGGGACATCAACAGGACATCCATAGGATATCCACAGGATATCCCTAAGACATCCACAAAATAAGCTTCTAATTTATTTTAAATGAAGATTTGAAACGCATTTTTCAAAGTTTTTAAATAAACTCATGCACTTAATGTATAATTAATATTAATAGTTATTCGTTATTTGCGGGGAAGAATTTATATTGTTTAAAGCCAATTTATTTTCTGACAATATTAAGCATATGAATAAAGGAATGAATCACGAATGAGAAAAAAATTAGTTAATAATTTTTCAAATTAAACAACTTTCTCGAAAAACAAGTTGCATTTTATTTTATTTATATAAAATTTAATTCACAGAATATTCGCACTCGTAGTCTCATAATGACTTTAAAAACAGTATCCTGAGAATATCTTCTTGACATCCAGAAGATATACTGAGAATATCCTGAAAATATCTGTGGGATATCCTGACGATATCTATGGGATATCCTGATGATATCTGTCGGATATCCTGACGATAACTATGGGATATCTGGAGGACATTTATGAAAGTCTATAGAGATATCCAGAAGATATCCTGTGGATATCCTCAGATATCCATGGGATATCCAAACCACCGATTTTTTGGATATCCTTAAGAGATCCTTTTGATATCCATAGGACATCCCTAGGATATCTGCGGGATATTATCAATATATCCCAAGATATCTTGTGTTATTAGGGTGTCCTTACCTTTCTAAATAACCTAGATATTTTCCATATAGTTTATGTATATAAGTCAAAAATAAAAAATTATAAAAAGTGTCATTTAATTTAAAAAAATAATCTCACATAACAAGGCAATTTAAAGGAAAATTGACCAGGTCCTGGTAAGTATTTCTCTGTACTAATTTTTGTACTGTACCTATACTTGTTACTAATAATTAACAGCCTCGTCGTGTACAAGTCAGCTTTTCTAAGAAGGCCCAAATCAAACATAAGGAAATCTGGTCAGCGCCCCATTAGGTCCACAATTCAATTTCAGCAAAAATTAGTAAAAAAAAATTCCCTGAACCTATAACGAAGACAATAAATAAACCTTGGAAAAGAAATTCTGTGCAATCATAATAATAATAATAATAATAATAATAATAAAAATCCTACAACCTCGTTATGATCAGAGTATAGAAAGGCCTTTCTATTGGAATTTCCAATAATATTTTTTTTCTCCCTTTTTTTCTAATTGGAGAGAATTTTCCTGGGAAATATTATGTAATAATCACGTCTCTTTTGAGGTAAAGTTGATTAGTAACAAGAGGAGAATAAAATGACTGTGCGTGTATATGTGTGTTGACCGCAAGAGTGGAAAACGGTATAAGGATAATTACAATGAGCATAGTCGCGATTACGAAGGTTTCAATGAATTCCAAGCAGCAATATAAACTCCGCGTTAATACGGGGCTAACTGCTCGCTATTTTAATTAACAGCTATCACCGTCTTCTCCTCTCGTTGCGATTAGTTGAACGCGCTTATACATATGGTCAAAGCGAATAGAAAAGACGATCGATCTACACCTGATGTTGTGTTGTGCCGGTTTGTCACAGCCTGTTTATACTATAAAAATAAAAAAAAAAAGAATGAATGAAAAAAAGAAAAATGAAAGAAACGTTTTGTCGTCGCGTGTGTGTATTTTCCAAGCTCTCGATCTGATTCTCCAACCGCCGCGACTTTAGATCGATTCACAACAAGAAACATCCGCAATTACTTGTCGTTGATCATTGAGAGACTATACATACATATATATATATATACTATCCACACATGTGGCAGCGGTACGATCAAACGAAATCGTGCGATTATGTTGAATTACGAAGTCGACAACGTAGACTCAGAATATATATATATATATATAGGAAGGGTAAATACACTCACAGTAAAATAAGAAGGGGAATATTTTTCTGTATACTTGTCAACAATTTTAAACGTGACGCTTTCTTAGTTCATAATGAGCCATGCATGTTATGTGTCATATAAAAACTGTCCCCAATAAACTATGTGACAAGTTTATTTTCATAAAATCTTTGCAAGAAAAGAGGTTTTTATTTTCACGCGCATTGATGTTGTTGAAAAACTTTTACCCTTTCAATCAAGAAGATAAAAATTCAACTTTAAAAACCTGAACTCTATATTTGAGTAAATGAAACTCATTTTGAGTATTAGGCAAAATGCTTCAAACTGAAATCAGGTTCATTTTGAGTTACAGACAAAATGACTATCGTCGAATAACAAGTAATAATTTATAAAAATATGAATTAAAATTATTTTTCGTAGGTAAGTACTTTCTACATTTGTTATTCGTTTTAGTTTAATTTTTACATGGCCTTAAATTTCTACTTTCGTTGTTATTTTAATTGTTACATGGCCTTAAATTTCTATATTGGTTTTTCGTTTTTATTTTAATTTTTACATTGCCTTAAATTTTATGGCCAGTATTTTACTAATAATTAATTCATACATCTGTTTTCAGTTTTAGCTTTTATTTCAATTTTTACATGGCCTTAAATTTTTAAATTCGTTTTTCATGATTATTATAATTTTTACATAGCCTTAAATTTCGATATTCGTTTTTCATGTTTATTTGAATTTTTACATGGCCTTAAATTTTTTAGCCAGCATTTTAATGACAAGTAATTTCTACATCTGTTTTCCATTTTTATAAAAAATTTTACATGGCCTTAAATTTCTACATTAGTTTTTATTTTAATTTTTACATGGCCTTTTTCTATATTGGTTTTTCGTTTTTATTTTAATTTTTACATTAAATTTTTTGGCCAGTATTTTAATGATAAGTAATTTCTACATCTGTTTTCCGTTTTTAGTTTAATTTTTACATTGCTTTAAATTTTTACATTCATTTATCGAATTTATTTTAATTTTTACATGGCCTTAAATTTCTACATTCATTTTTATTTTAACTTTTACATGGCCTTAAGAGCATTTGAACCTTCGTGACGTCACAAATCATGGCGCATGACACGCAAACTTCTCAGGTATGTGAAAAGCACAATTTTAAATATTTTTTAAAAAAACCTTTTGGAAAATGTTCAGAATAACATAGACTCTGTCTGTTATGTGCGGAAAATTCAAAATTTTGCGTTTAAAACGTTTTTTAAACAATGTTAACGTCACAAATCATGGCGCATGACACGCAAACTTCTCAGGTATGTGAAAAGCACAATTTTGAATATTTTTTAAAAAAACCTTTTGGAAAATGTTCAGAATAACATAGACTCTGTCTGTTATGTGCGGAAAATTCAAAATTTTGCGTTTAAAACGTTTTTTAAACAATGTTAACGTCACAAATCATGGCGCATGACACGCAAACTTCTCAGGTATGTGAAAAGCACAATTTTGAATATTTTTTAAAAAAACCTTTTGGAAAATGTTCAGAGAAACATAGACTATGTCTGTTATGTGCGAAAAATTCAAAATTTTGCGTATAAAACGTTTTTTAAACAATGTTTAAGTTGGTTGTCATAAGTAAGGGAAAATACACGAATTGCTTATATGTAGGCATTGTTTAAAAAACGTTTTAAATGCAAAATTTTGAATTTTCCGCACATAACAGACAGAGTCTATGTTTCTCTGAACATTTTCCAAAAGGTTTTTTTAAAAAATATTCAAAATTGTGTTTTTCACATACCTGAGAAGTTTGCGTGTCATGCGCCATGATTTGTGACCTTAACATTGTTTAAAAAACGTTTTAAACGCAAAATTTTGAATTTTCCGCACATAACAGACAGAGTCTATGTTATTCTGAACATTTTCCAAAAGGTTTTTTTAAAAAATATTCAAAATTGTGCTTTTCACATACCTGAGAAGTTTGCGTGTCATGCGCCATGATTTGTGACGTCACGAAGGTTCAAATGCTCTTAAATTTTTTATCCAGCATTTTAATGATAAGTAATTTCTATATTTTTTCTGATTTTAGTGATTATTTTAATTTTTATAATTAAAAATTTTTAATTTTTTTTCGCCTTAATAAAATTTAAGGTCATAAAAAAATTAAAATAAAAACGGAAAACAAATGTAAAAATTACTTATCATTGAAATGCTGGCCCAAATGAAAAATTTAAGGCCATGTAAAAAATAAAAAAAATTATTTTTTACGATTTGGAAACATATTACACTTGAAAAAACTGATATTTAAAGTTGATTTATTAAATTTATGAATCAAAATAAAAAATTTTTCAGGATTGAAAATTGTTACTTGACAGGCACAAATGCCAACCGTATAACATAAAATACAGAAAGTTTTATTACTCCTCCGTGGTTATAGCAAAAATGCTAATGACCGTCACAAAACGCAACTGCGCTTGCGCTATTACAACTCTCTCATTGGTAGAAAATGGCGCTCCAATTTAAAATGCTTTAATATAAGAAAATGTGTATAAAATAAAAAAACGAAATTCCAAGTGTTAAACTAATTGTTTTTAAGTTTAGTTTTATAACTTTATTATCATTAACATTATTATTATCATTATTATTATTATTATTATTTATTTATTTCTTCATTGTACTTTTTCTAAGTTGTACAATATAATTTTCCCCATCAATTTCCCCTTTATTATTATTGTTATTATTATTTATAAATTTTAAATTTAAATACTTTTAATTATATTAAAAAAATTCCTGTGATAATCAATTAGTTAATTAACTTACTTTAATGTAAAAATCGAGTAAAAATTAATTTCTATAGAAAAAAAGACATTTTAACAGTTAGTAAATTTATTCCTACTGAAAATTAATCTCAAAATAATTGATAACATTAAATTTCAATTAAAAACATAACTAAACATAAAAACAATAAATTTAAAACTTACAATTTTTTTCAATTGTGTTTTTAAACATTTTCGTATCCCAGTGGGAAATTGCCAATGGTAACCATTAGGCCATTATAGAACCAATGATGGTCCAATATTGGGCCAATGCTGCCAATATTGGGCCACCCTTTTGCCAATGGTAAATTTCCCACTGGGATATTAAAGCATTTTAAATATGAGCGCCTTTTTCTACCAATGAAGTAGAAGTAGTGGCGCATGTGCAGTTACGTTTGGTAACGGTCGTTAGAATTTTTGCATGGCCAGAATCACTTTGAGTAACGTAAAGTTGTCGCTAACTCATCATTTGGATACAGAACTCAAAAAATGATATGCAACAAAAATAAGTCCAGGTTCTTTTTTATTTTTCAACTATACCCAACTTAAATATTAGTATAAAGAATTTTAAAAATTAAAAAAACAATTGGATAGCAAATGTTCATAAAACATTTTTAAAAATATATATAATTTTTGCAAGATTTAAAAACATTTCTGATGAATATTCGATGGCTTCTGGAGATTTATCAACATTATATGTATACAAGTTTGGTCGTTATGCGTAGGTAGACAAGCAATGGATTAACGATAATGTTCCTAGCGATACTCGAGAGCATGTTTAACATTGCTCGATTGCAAGTATATATATATATAGAGGTTCCCTTATGGTTGAAACCATTGCTCTCGTGTGGTATACATACATAGAATATCGCAATATACACAAATATAACACCGCGAACAGTATCTGTGGTGACATTATTATGCGGATTATAATCCAAACGATTTTCAACCTCTGCATCAACTTTGCGATTAGAATTAGCCAGACAGTCATGTAGAAAGTCATGTATGCTGTAAACTTCAAAAGTAAACGAGAGAAAAGTGTCCGATTGCATCAGGAATAATCGTTTGTCTCATACTACATATGTGTAAGCCTAATAGTTATTTGATTTTTTTCAAGTTCCAATATTCATTTGCATCTTATATGCGACAAGGTTGATTTTCATTTAAAAATTATTCTATTTTTATTTTTCTATTATTGATTTGAGGAAATAATTTACATTTTTAGAGCAGAATTTATTAGATACTATTCACTGAAAAAAAGTAACCAGAAAACGGTATAAAAATTAATAGATTTTTAGTTGAGGACGCCACCGTCTATGCGCTACTCTCTAAAACTGAACCAGTGAAAACATAACCTCTAAATGTACGCAAAAAAGGCACCGAAAAATGATGCAAATATTTCAAACAAAGATACTGTAGTTTTTACAATTGTGACGAAAAGTAGAAAATAATTCTCAAAGTTTAAAAAACCTTTCTTTCTGTTGAGAAAAAAAAATTAAAAAACCGCAAAAAATAATTGTCATGATAATATACGATATACAATATATAAAAATTTAATGGTTGAGAAAAGCTCATATATGTTTATTTATTAGGGATGCAAAAGGGCGTTAAGAAAAAAAAGAAGAAGAAGAAGAATTGAAACGAACCAGTTTGCTTTGACATTGCAATTCATATGTAGCTCGTGCGACCAACGACTACATTCGTCACATATGTGCACCATTTTATATTATTTCCGTTCAAAATATGCATACATTATATTTGTATGTTTATCCTTTCTTTAGGACCTGCACTCTTTTTTATACCTGTGAAGAAAACGAACTTCTCACCCCTTTTACTTTTAAACAGCCTCCTCCTCATTCCTTTTAAATTTAAATACACCGAGATTACGTTTTTTGTGGACGTAAAAAAAATCAATAAAGAATGAAGTACCTGATGCCTGAGCAGATGTTTCAATGCCGAAAACAGACGTTACGTTATATATATATATATATACATTACACCAAGGTTAAAATCTCTTATAATTTTTATGAAAAGTTCATTGTTTTCCTTGTGGTACAAAAAATCTTGTTATTAAATAAAAAATTAAAATATCAAAAATATAAATGCTAAAAACGTGTAATTCTTCTGTTCGAAATAAGAACTTCCTTTGAGATGCTGTAATTTTTAAAATAATAATAAACCAAATGGGAAATTGAAGTTCAAAGCCCTCTAATATTATGCAATTGTCCTAATTTCAAAATTCTCTCAAATAGAAGGGATATTGAAATAAAAGAAGGGGGGAAATTTTTTTCCCGATGACAACGACGAGCGACGAAAAGGCGTTCTATAGCCATCGAGTCTTGTAATGTTGGACGTTGAGCGATGCTCAGAGACGAACGATTGTGTTCACAGATTTTACTCAGACGAGAATCGTGCTAAAATTAGGACAAGGCGATACTTATATGCTCGAAAGATCAACGCTTATGTGCAGTAAGACTGATTGTCCTCCCTTTATTCGTTCAGCGACCTTCGTCTCGACCGAGTTCAATGCAAAACGAGGCAAAAACTTTCTGGTTTCACCAATTCACAGGATTGTCTAACTAAATCTCTTTCTTATTCTCTCTCATTCTCTTTCTCTCTTACTCCTTCCTCTTTCTCATTTCACGAAAATAGCAAAAGCAAATAACGCCAACTTTCACTGGAAACATTAGTATTGTCATTATATCGGTCTTTCAAGTCAGCCTCCTTGCTGATAAATGGACCCTTTATAAAGCTTTATACTTAAGTGATACGTTTATGCATATAAATACAGTTATATTAAATATAGACGCGAAAAGTCACTTTTGCTTTGACTAAATTTGTTTCCAAATAAATTGTCATATTTAATATGTTTTTTTTTTATTATTTTTAGGTGAGCAAAAATTTTGTTATTGCCTTTCCAAAAATTACAATTTAAGTACATAATTAACCATTAGTTTTATTAAAAAAATACAATTAAGTGAAATTAATCTATTAAAACAACAATTAACTAAACTTACTATTAAATGAAAAATGAAACTAATTAAAGCTTCAACAAACTGCAGCTATCATCTATTAAAGCTACCGATAACATTAGCTGAAACAACCACTAACTTAAAGTTACTATTATAACTGAAACTACCGTTAACTTAAAATTTTAACTACCGTTGAAATACTGTTATTGTCAACATTAACTGAAACTAGCGCTGACAAAAGCTACTGTTAACAAATGTTACCATTAGCTGAAACTATATTTGATTAAAGTTACCATTAACTAAAGTTAATATTTCCTAAAACTACCGTCGACTAAAGTTATCATCTATTTAAACTAAAATTAACTAAAGTTACAATCAACTGAAACTACAATTGACTAAAACTTCTGTTAACTATAGTAACTATTAGCTGTAACTGTAGTAAACAAAAGTTCCGTAAAATAAATTTATCATTATTAACTTAAACTACTTTTACTAAAATTACCATTAGATTAATTTAATATTTCCTAACTAAAGTTACTATTAACTGAAACTATTGTTAACTAAAGTTACTACTAACTAATGATACCATTCATTTAAACTACCGTTTAAAATTACTGTTAATTAATCAACAGCTACGTTGACTTAATTTACTATTAACTACCGTTAACTAAAGTAACTAGTAACTAAAACTACTATTAATTAAAATCATACTTAGCTAAAACTGTAATTAACTTAAGGTAATATTACCTAAAGCAACCTTTAATTAGAATTACTATCCAATAAAACTACAATTAAAAAAAGTTACAATTTATTTAAACTACCGTTAACTTAAATTCTTACTTACTAAAACTACAGTGAACTAATGTTATTAGTAACAAAAATTAATGATAATAATAGTCACTCTTAGCAAAAGTTACGATTAACTAATGTTACCACCTATTGAAAGAAGAATTACCTAAAATTACCATGAAATAAAACTACCAATAACTAAATTTACTAGTAACAAAAATTACTGTTAATTATAGTCGCTCTTAACTAACGCTACTGTCAACTAAAGTTATTATTACCTGAAGCTACCTTTAATTGAAGTTTACATATAGTTAAACCATAAATAACAAATGTTACCTTGAATTTATACTTTCGTTAATTAAAGTTACCATCTAACGTAACTTTGATTAATAAATTTTATTAACTTAAACTACCGTTAACTTAATTTAAAACTATCTTAAACAGAAGTTAACTTAAGTTACTACTAACTAAAACTACCGTTAACAAAAGTTGCTACTAACTAAAACTACCGTTAACTAAAGTCAATACTAACTAAATTTTTTGGTAACTAAAGTAAATCCCGTACCTTATTTACGCTTGACTGCAATAATCGATTAAGTACATTATAAAAATGAGAAAAGAGAGAAATATTGATTTCAAAAAGTGACAAAAATTGGTGTATCCTTCCTTTCTTTTTCTTTTTGTAGGAATCCGCGATTCTATACGTATACACGTACATGGGGGACCTGTGTCGACCTGTGCGGGGAAATTAGTAACGTGCGTTTTTGTACTTTGTAGCACGTGGTTGCCTAAGGAGTAGGGGAGACCTCACCCCACGAATCGAATATTGCCTAACTGAAATACTGGCTCCTTCAGGACAGGCTTACGAATATAATAAGGATGCTCTGAAAGGGAAGGAAGGCACGGGACAAGGTCCTCTTTTATAGGACTTTAAACCCGAGCCGTTGGCGAGCGCACCTTTTGGCACATATATATATATATACACGTGGCATGATTCATAACGTATCTCAGCTGTATATATGCTTCTTTAGACCGTTTTACGTCTCTTTTTTTTCGCCTTTTCTCATCCTTCTCGCATCATCAAGAATTAAACCCCCTTCCTCTTTCTAGTCATCATCTATAAAATTTTTCTTTTGTATTGTTGTTGTTGTTTGTCTCGCACACGGTAGCCAATGCGGAAGTCAAATGTACCGCAACGTGAGTAATAGAGCCGGGAATTAATTCTGAAATGGGCAGCTTCATTACTTTGCAAATTACGATATGTATATGTGTGTGTATATGTAGATTGTGTTTTCTCAAAGAGAGAAATAACATTTTTGACAATTGTATTTGGATTTTCTTTTGTTTTCTATGTCTATATCACTGAAAAAAATATATTTTAATTTTAAGAATTGTTTGTCATATTTTAAGAATCTTATATTCTAACTTTAAGAATAAAATTCATGGAAAATATTCTTAAATAGGCGACAAAAATATATTTTTAGAATATAATTTTATATCTGTGAAAATTATTCGATACTATATACTAGATTAAATTTAAGAAAAAGGAATAGTGATGTGATTAATTTTTTCATGAATAATTGAGGTTGGATTTTTTTTTCTTTTTCCCCTAAATGAATATTTATATACTGTACTGAAATTGACTACTTATTATATTGATAATTAATTTGAGTAATCAATACTCAGATGCGGTGAGAAATGCCGCAACCTGATGTTATATATGATAGATTGTTAATTCATTCACGTATGGGTGTAATTAATAATTCGGCATTGAAAATATTTTTGAAAAATGAGAATAACTGTTTATGCGAATTTTTTTTAAAACTCTGCTTTCGAAATATTTTTTGGCAGTTGTTTTTGATAATGTTTCTTAATTTTGATTAAACACGAAGGAAAAAAGGTAGCTGCTTCATCTAATATTTAGCTCCTTCTTTCTACTATTTACCTTTTTTTGCTACTATTTAGCTTTTTTTGCTAGTATTTAGCTCCTTCAGCAGATATTTAGCTCCTTTTTTCTAGAATTCAACTCCTTTTGCTACTATTTAGCAAATTTAACAAACATTTAGCTTCTTTTTGCTGCTATTTAGCTCCTTTTTCTTTGTATTTAGCTCCTTCAGCTGATATTTAGCTCTTTTTATAATATTTAACTCCTTTTGCTACTATTTAGCAAATTTAGCTAATATTTAGCTCCTTCAGCTGATATTTAGCTCCTTTTTTCTAATATTTAACTCCTTTTGCTACTATTTAGCAAATTTAGCTAATATTGAGCTTCTTTTTGCTACTATTTAGCTTCTTCAGCTGATATTTAGATCCTTTTTTGTAGTATTTAACTCCTTTTTCTACTATTTAGCAAATTTAACAAACATTTAGCTTTTTTTTCTTTGTATTTAGCTCCTTCAGCTGATATGTAGCTCCTTCTTTCTACTATTTACCTTTTTTTGCTACTATTTAGCTTCTTTTTCTAGTATTTAGCTCCTTCAGCAGATATTTAGCTCCTTTTTTCTAGTATTCAACTCCTTTTGCTACTATTTAGCAAATTTAACAAACATTTAGCTTCTTTTTGCTGCTATTTAGCTCCTTTTTCTTTGTATTTAGCTCCTTCAGCTGATATTTAGCTCCTTTTTTCTAATATTTAACTCCTTTTGCTACTATTTAGCAAATTTAGCTAATATTTAGATCCTTCAGCTGATATTTAGCTCCTTTTTTCTAATATTTAACTCCTTTTGCTACTATTTAGCAAATTTAGCTAATATTTAGATCCTTCAGCTGATATTTAGCTCCTTTTTTCTAATATTTAACTCCTTTTGCTACTATTTAGCAAATTTAGCTAATATTGAGCTTCTTTTTGCTACTATTTAGCTCCTTCAGCTGATATTTAGATCCTTTTTTGTAGTATTTAACTCCTTTTTCTACTATTTACCAAACTTAGCTAATACTTAGCTCCTTTTTTCTACTATTTAGCTCCTTTAGCTAATATTTAGCTCCTTTTTCCTACTATTTAGCTCCTTTTTTCTACTGTTTACCTCTTTTCGCAATTATTTGTCAACTTGAGCTAATATTTATCTTCTTTTTGATACTATTTAGCTCCTTTAGTTAATATTTAGCTACTGTAGCTAAATCCAATTGATATTATTAGCAATTTTTAATAACTGGTACTACTAACAATTAGCTTTCATGTTTCACAACTATAACTTAATTACAATTAATTATGAGTTGACATAACTAAAAATTAGCTATGACAGAAAATTCCGTGTAAAAAAAGAAACTATTAATATGAAGATAAAAATTCAAAATTTTTATAATTTTTCTATAACAAACGATATTAATAATGGTTCTTTTTAATTTTAATATAACACTTGGTTAACGATTGTATCTATACTTTTTATTGATTTTCTTCTTTTTTCCGCAAGAGGTGCATATACAGAAGAAATGTACGTTACGCCACATCCCTTGGGATTCATCGTAAGGGGAAGATGGCACGCGCTAAAGGAGAAAAAAAAAGAGAAGACTTGGTGTGTGTCCCAATCGAGGGGAGCAGCTGCCCTCTTTCCCTTTTTGGCTTGCGCCTTTACCCATATATGTATATACACTTTGGGGTCCCTCGACTTCGTCTTGACCCGATCTCTCCCTTATATTCTGGGGCCTGTCATCCTCGAGATGAATGACGTGACGTTGCGGGTCCCATTCTCAAGATTCACTCTTTCTCTCTTTCTCCCTTCTTTATAGCTATACTCCTATCTCACCTCTTTATTACGATAGTAGCGACTTTTCCAAAATGGCAAAAAAAAATAATCACGCGTTCGTCTTTTTTTTAATAGAAAAAATTTATAGATAGAATTTTATTTTTTTATCTCTCTAAATTTGAATTAGAAATAATTCGTTTACTAATTCAAAATTAGCAGAAATTTTCACTTATTTTTAGTAAAATATTACTATATATATATATATATATTTATTTATTTATTTAGTAATATTTTTTAAAATAAAATTTTAGTGAAAAATGACTAAAAATTAATAGAAGTTTTAGTAAAAAACTATTACTAAATCAAATAGAAATATTTTATTAAATTATTAGTGGAAATTTTCAGTAATTTTTCAGTAGCACTTTAGTAAAAAAATTTACTTAATCAATTAGTAATATTTTCTTTAAAATTAGTAAGAATTCGTTTACAAATTCAAATTAGTATAAATTTTTATTACTTTTTAGTAAAATATTGTTTCAAACGATTTTTTAATATAATTTTTAAACGATAATCTCTTTAAATCTCAATTAGTGAAAACTAATTTTTACTAATTTAAATTAGTAAGAATTTTCACTAATTTTTAGTCACTTTTTCTAAAACTTTAGTAATAAAAATTTTTAACTACTAGTAATATTTTACTATTAGTAAAAATTCTTAATAATGTAAATTAGTAGCTCACTTTTCACTAATTCAAATTTAGAAAGACAGCACCAATCGTTGATAGTTTTAATTTGTAGAAATTGAAATCATTTACAACTTGAACACTAAGAAAAAAATTTTTTTGAAACAACTAAACTTTAGTTGAATTAATATAAAGTTTATTTGGCTAAATTAATGTTTTTTATATCGTTCAAAAAATTTATTAAAATAAACCAAACGTTTATTTAGATAAAATAAATATTTATTTGAATCAAATAAATTTTCTTTAAACTAATTCAAAAATTATATTAATACAAAATAAAATTTTTCCCCCACAGCATCTAAAATTGTAGCAATATTAATTTATTACTTAATTATTTATAAAAAAAAATTTATCTGATAAACAAGTTACTGGACTATTATCAAATAAATATTTATTTGTAACAAATAATTTGTATTTGAATCAAATAAACTCTAGACTTAAAGTAATAATTTCTGTATTTAAAACAAATAAAATTTAATTAACCCCAAAATTATTTGGTTCAAGAAAATATTTATTTGACAATAACTGATTTGAATCAAATAAATTTTTTTTCAGTGCAATGTTAGCTATTAACACAAAATGCCTCTTTTAGTACATATTATCCTTTGTGATAAAATTACATTCTATAACATAAAAAGATTATGTCGCCTCCCCTTTGCTAGACTCTGACACGGATTTTACGATTTATAAAAGATTTGTTGAAACTCTCATTTAAAAATGAAAAAGTGTAATAAATTAGGTGCGACAATATACATCTGGTGTGTGTGTGTGTTTCGTTTTGTGGACACTGCGTGGAATCCACCCTCGCAACAATATTTGGACACGGTAGCTTGTCACGTGATAAATGCGAAAAATGACAGTGAAGCGGTCAGTAAGACGGCTTGCTGTCGTTTGTCCATTTCATTGTTGATAAAATGATGGGTCTTTGTGCTAACAACGCGAAAACATGGAATATACAAGGCCCCGCCATCTACTCGTAAATTTTCTCCGAAAGACGTCTTGTTTAATCACCCCCGCTTTCGACTTACACGACTTGCATCTCACGAACACAAGGAAACATATAACAGCTGGTTACTATTTTCTAGGGGGGATAGAAATTTCACAAAGGGGAAACGCTTGAATTACCCGCAAGGAGTTTATATAAAATTCAAACAAATGTATCAAAATTTCTTATCAAAAACACACTATACTTAAAGTGTCATTAATTATCCTTAACAATAATTTTAACATATTCTATTTTATCTTTTTTCTCTTCAAAAATTCTTTCTTTCTTTCTAAATTTTTTCTTTCTTCTAAAATCTAAAATCAATTATTTTTAGCCGATAATTATTTGCTATGGATATAATTTTTTATCCATAGATAAATACAATTGATAAAACTCATGTAAGTAGTAAATGTTTGAAAAATAAAAAAAAAGGAAACAACTTGGGGGAAGAAAATATCAAGTGCGTAGGTATATATATAGTTTAAAATGGGATATATGTAAGCAGAAGTGAAGCGAGATTTCTGATATTAATCTGCATCCGAGCATCGCAAGAGACGACCAGGCATTCATCATCTTTATTTTAACCACACGACTGCCATCGTACTTATCTGACCGCGATCTGCACTAATAACATTCGGATTATGAATGGTGCGCGCTCCCTCGCCCCTCCACTTCATCCCTTGAATACCATATTTAATCGAATGTATCAACAAAATTACATTTCCAAAACTAGGAATTTTATGATATATATACTAAAAAAATATAACTTTAATAAAATTAAAATTTAAAAATCCGTTATTTAAAAAATAAATTCTTTGGCGTCCGTCCGTCCATCGTACACATGTTCAGTTGATATGCCCGTGAAGAAATTTGAGTTAGATTTTAGGGATATCCCTGCGATTTCCCTACCAGGAGTAAAGGATTCTCGCTAGAACCCTATTAGCTCCCTTTAATCGATTATTATTAAATAAAAATTAATAAATATTTAATAAATCCAAAAAACATATTTATATAAAGATCCAACGTCCTTTCTTTCGTGTGTGTTTTTGAAATTGTAGAGTTAAAAACGCCCGTTATGCTATTTATTATAGCCGTGAAGTTTAATTGAACTTCCTAACCTCCAAACAGTACTAACACAAATTTTAACCAGAATTATAAATTAAAAAGTTAGAAATCACAATATTACCTGAAGAAATTGGAATAATCATAGTAAAAATTAAAAATTTGCAATAATGATATTAACATAAAGACAAAATTTGAGGTTAGAAAACCAATCAATATATTTTTTACTTTTAATATTCTAAGTACATATTTCATGTTTGTTGGCTAAATATTAAATATTCTTAAATTGATAATATTATGTTAATATTTACCTCCTGATAAAGAAGATGAGTGATTTGAGTCATCTAAATTGTTAATATCCATAACTTGCTCTTGAACATATTGCATTCTATTTAATTCAGCGCGTACGGATTTCAACTCACGATATTGTTTGCTACGCATTCGCGATTGCTTTTTTTTCCTCTCATTATTTTCCATTATTAATTAACAAAAGAACAATAAAATTCAGGTTCACACAAAATGACATGTGCACTTGCACCATTCATGTCATCATTCTCGACGATGGAACATCGATATATTGAAAACTTCGATACATCGATTTCAATATTTTCGATTTAAATTTAAATATTATTTTTAAATTAAATAAAAAGTGAAACTATATATAATAATGTAATTTATTAATATTATTTTGATTCTATCACTCGGTGATATTTAATAATAAATTTAATTTATTTAATAATTTTATTATTATAATTTATTATTATTAATATTTATTCTTTTTATTATTATTTCTAAAACGAACATTTTAAAAATATTTGTGTCCCTTATTGAACATATTTAAATTCATATTTTAAATAAAGAAAACATCGAAAAATAATCTAAGTCCGATTCGAGGTATTTCTGACTAGAATTTAGCTTACTAAATTCTAGCTTAATCAGATTTTTCTAGTTTGAATTGCCTTTCTAGAATTCAAACGAAATTCAAACGATAGAATATCTCAGCAGATATTTCTAGTCTGAATTTCTCACAAGAATCTAATCAGGTTCGAGTACGACTTTTCTAGGCTAGATTTTCTAGCGCGGTTCTAGTCGGAATCCATTATTACGTTGGGAAGCTTAGGGACATTTCTACACGGGAGTTGGTAACAGTTTTCCATAGCAACCGTTACTATTGGAACCGTTTCCATGACAATCGTTACCATAACAACCGTTTCCATTACAACTGTTACCATGACCTTTTTTTCCCATACCAACCATTGCTAATGACTTTTTTTCCTTAATATCGGTTTCTAAGGATTAAGGATTTCGTCTGTGTTGAATTTTTAAATGCCAGAATTTTCATTAAACTAAATTTTAAATTTTCCGAATTTCCATTAGCACGAAATGTCATTTAATAGAAATCTTAAAACTCAGATAATTTTCATTTATCCTCTATATTGCAAATGATCGAATAATCAAACGGGCAGAAATATTTCGGCGCCAATTTTAAAATTGACCATTCAGAAACTGTCACAGGAAAATTGTCATTGGTCAATTTTAAAATTGGCGCCGAAATATTTCTGCCGTTTGATTATTCGATCATTTGCAATATAGAGGATAAATGAAAATTCTGAGTTTTAAGATTTCTATTAAATGACATTTCGTGATTATTAAAATTCGGACAATTAAAGATTTGATTTAATGAAAATTCTGACATTTAAAAATTCGAGTCAAACAAAATTCTATCTAATAAAATTATATTAAATGAAAATTCTAACTAATTCACATTATGAAATAATTATGCACCCCAATTCATGCATCCCAAAAGGTGACAAAAAAAGTGAAAAGGTAACTGACTATACCTCTGATGCTTGAAATAATGAAATGGCAATGACGACGACAAAATGAAAATAATAAAGAATGAATGCATCGCGCTTTAGTGGATTATATACACACGACGACACAGTGAATCTCAGGGGCTAGCTAATTTAGTCGGCGTGCAGAAAATCACGCGAATCTATTCTGCCGCGCACAGAGTGCTTTCTTTTCGTTGAAGAGCGCGGCCGTCCCGAAATAATTGGCAAAAGAAAGCCCTGGAGTTGTATATACACCTCTCTCTTCTACCATTCCCGACGGACAATGTGAATTATTCGAGTTGGCGGCGTGGGGTGCTTGCCAACCGATGCGCGCATTTAAGAAACAACGAAAGAAAATTGGTTTACGTTTATATACAAAACACATACACATTAGCAGAAAAGAAAAAAGATTTCTCAATTTTCCTCCATGTTTTTCTCAAAGAAAAGAAAAATAAGTAATTGAAATTTTACAATGAAAAAAAATTATTATCGTTAAAATAATTAGCAATAATTTATACTATACTGAGAAAAAGCAGGGATTCATTTTTGTTGCAATTCAAAATGAACCAAACGACATAGAATGTGGCACAATCGGAACTTGACTCGGAAGCATTAATATTCTCAAAATTATACTTAGAAAAATGTTTTCTGTGTTAAATTAAAAATTATTTGATAAAACTTATATATAACCGAATTTTCATTAAAAAAATTTCTTATTTAAATAAATTATTATTTAGCAGATTCACAGAAACTTACAAGGTATTAAAATAATAAGCGTTGCGGCTTATTTTAATACCTTTTAATTTTCTTTGTTCCCTGACTTCCCTGACTTGTGGCAACCTTGATAAAGTCGATCATTTTTAATTCGACATTCCAAATTCCATTTCCACTATGATCATTTCACTTTCATTTTTCTACTTTTACTTTCCATTTTCATAATTCCATTTCCACTTTCGCGAAACTCGAACTGTGAATATAGAATTGGTATGGTAAAAGTTTACATGAAATGATAAAAATGGAATTGGAATTTGGAAGTGAAACGGTGATATAGAGGAACTGCAAAGATGAAAGTGAAAATGGAATGGTGGAAGTGGAAAAGTAAGGGCAAAAGTGAAAGAGTGGAAATGGAATTTTGAAAGTGGAAATGGAAGGGCAGAAGTGGAAATGAAATTAAATAATCGACCACCTGCAAATAACAAAATCTTCGCAAAAAAAATATCGCTCACGATGACAATGGAAAATTCCATTTGAGTGCACACGAACAATGGAGAAGTTGTCGATTTGATGTGAGTTGAGATTCGGAAGTATATATATATATATATATATATATATATAACGTCTCGAATAACGTGAAAATAAAAGGGAAGCCGCCGGTTATGTGGAATATACGAGCTGCTTGCGGACACTATTATTTGCCTGTAATTTATACAGTGCTCGGTATAAAGTAAGTTATCTTGTAAGTAAAAGAGAGGGGGGGGAGAGAGAACTTCACAATGCTCAACGACTCGTCGCAAAACGAGAAGTCCAATGCTTTCACGCGCGTGCGATACCGCCCTCTGATCTCTCTCTCTCATTTCTTTTTTTTTCATTCCCTCTCATCTCTTGTTCTGCATCTTATACAAATGCCGGCTGCTTATTCTTCCACCTGTGCTCTTCTTTATTCTCATAGAGCACGCAAAATATCCCGCTGAGTACATAAGTTACCCATTTGTTAATAACCTAGAGTTTATTATTATTTTTTTCAACAAAAAATATCAAATGGTTTTCTATACTGATGCTTTTGAGTTTTATTAGAAAAGCAAATAAAATAATTCTTCAAATAGGTGGCAAAAAATTACGCTTAGTGCTTTCCCCCGGTCTGTCAGACCGAATTCCTTTTTTCTGTGTTTGCTTTTTAATTATGTATTTTTTAAACTGTAGTATTTAATATTTATTGCAGGTTGTGATGACTGACAGAATTAGTTGCGCACGAAAATGCGCAGAAGTTACCTATACAAGAATTTACCGACTAATGTCGGTATTACAGATCACTATATATACAACATTTTCATTGATACAAATTTTAAACATTCTCGCCTAACACTATTTCAAATAAAATATGAAAATAGCTATGAAGTAAATAATAAATAAATAAAATATAAAGCTACTGGCTGAAATTTCTGTTTTTTTAAGTATTAGATGAAAAATGTTTCGGTCTCAGAGACCTCTATCAGTTTAAAGGTTAAATCTCCACACCCAACTTATTCGTTAAGTAACAGTAGAATAATTGGAATTTAATTGCCAAAAATCGAAAAAGCCTAAAAAGAATCTCCAAGGAAGAAGAAAAAATACAAATTGATAAGAATTTGAAAATGCAATGGTTTCAGCAATAAAGGGGAAGGGAACCACAAGAATTGCTATATGAGCATCACGATTTACGACGACGACGAGCATATATAAGATCGTGCCGCGATCGAAATAGATCTCCGACCCACGATCCTCTCTCTCTCGCGGTTGCACCGGTCAGTTAATCACCTCGTCTTCGACGCAATTATCCCAAGTGGGCGAGATCGGCCTGGCCGATCAGCAGCACGAAGGCGTGCACCGGAGCTTCTGTTCTCTCTTTCCCGTCGAGTCAATGTATATATATGCGTTTGTATGTGTGTAGGTCCCGATCCGAAAGTACATGAAATTACCAGCGGCATTTGCCCAGCAGCATTTTCGACATGAAAGCAAATTACTCTCTTCCAAGAAAGCTTATAAAAAACATATATATCCCTCCTTTAAACTGTCTGTTAATCAAAGTTTCTGGTACTCGACTAATTAAAATAGCGTTGCAATTCTTATTCCCTCACCTGGAATTCGTAACTGATTTGTTTTTCTTTCTCTTTTTTTTTTTGAACGAACTTTTAAGAGACATTAATCGGAAATTAATTTCGTTCTGTGATCAACAAATTTGGTTCAATGTGATTAAAGGACCATTGAAAATCTTATTAATTTTAATTCAATATCAGTTTTATTGAAACTACCATTGTTACACTCTCTAAATCTGAATTAGTAAAAATGTTTACTAATTTAAATTAGTGACTCACTTTTTGCTTTAGAATTAGTTAAATTTTACTAATAATTAGTAAAATTTTACTAATTCAGAAGGAAAACGTAAGTCACTAATTCAAATTAGTAAACATTTTTACTAATTCAGATTTAGAGAGCAGGGGGTTAACAACTCTAAAATTTCAGTGTACACCTAATTACAAAACTTCAAAATATTTCGGGATATTTCACGATAATTCAGAAAATTCAAGATATTTTAGATAATTCAAAATACTTTAAATACTCCGATATAATTCAGGAAACTTTAACTATTTCCAAATAATTTTTGTTGTTTTAAGGTATTGTGGAATATTTTACTATACTTCAGATAATTCACAGTACTTTAGATAATTCAGGATACTTTAAATACGTTAAGATAATTCAAAATATTTCCAGATATTAATTGTTAATCACTTTAAGATGTTTCGGGACATTTAACGATACTTTAGATAATTCACGGAACTTTAGATAATTGATAATACTTCCAGATAATGTTTATCATTTTAAGACATTCGGAATACTTTACTATTCTTTTGATAATTTAGAAACCTTCAGGTTATTCATAACTTCAGATAATTAAGGATGATTTAGATAATTCACGATACTTCAGATAATTAAAAATACTTCGAAATAATTCAAGGTTCTTCTGGATTTAAAGTACTGCAACGTAATTAAAATATTTAAAAGATTTTAAGTACTTTAAGATAATTCAGGATATCCCGTGTAGAAATTGATCTAGTTAAATCCTATTTGCTATCTGGCCCTGATAAGGGTTGCCTCATTATAGCCTGATCGGGGAATTACCGGGACCTGATAGGGCCCTAGACTACAAAAATCATTTTTTAAAAAAGTAATAAATGAAGTCTTTGTTATTTCTTTTTTTAATGACCACATTCAAGTAATAAAAATAAATATCAGATTGTCAATGAATGTCTTTCCTGAATGTTTAAAATAAAGAAGTGTTACAATAAAATGGCAAAGGAAAAAAGTACAAAAAGAGTGAGGAGATATCGATTTATAAAAGGACTTAAAAATTTAATGCAAAACACTAAAGAAAGTAAGTAAATATTTTTAATTAAGATTTCTAAAAATTTAATTTTAGAAACTTCTATAATTTTTCTTTATCTAAATATCATATTGCAAAGATAAATTACACCAAAATTATCTATGCGGCCCATTTCTATGACTGCAAAAAATTATTTATTTTTTAAAACATGTTTCTTGAAATTATTTCTCTTTAGGTTAATGATACCTTTTGAAATTTTGCAAAAAGTTATTTTTAAACGAAACAAAATTATTTAATTTTTAAATAAAATATTTCAAAAAGCTTTAAATTTGCATTATATTCCTGAAATTAATATTGCTGAAGTATTTAACATTTTTTAAATTACAAATTGTTGAAACTTTTTAATTTTCTTATCATTAAAAAAATAATTCTAATAAGTAATTATATAAACATATAAAATTTTATTTTATTAAAATTTAATCGATATTTATTTATTAAAATTTCGAATTTTTTTAATTATTCCAGATGTACTGATGGAAAAATTCAACTTGAGCGAAGACAGCGTTCTAGGTCTCTTCGCAATTGCTTTTAACAATGCAAAAGATTGGGAAGGAGGACGCAAGATGAGGATGAAGTTAGATTTTTAAAGTTCACTTCTGTTGTGTTACTTTTTTTCGTTTATATATTGTATCCCCTATAATCTCATTTTGTTTAAAAAAATAAAAATTTACTAACTAAAATGAAAGGGTTAACAATTTTGTTCATTTCAGTATTTTATTTCGATTTTCAATAATTAATAGTAAAAATAATTTATATAAACAAAATTATTACAAAAGTTAATTGTATTAATTATAAATTATAAATAATAATTACTATTTTAATATTTTTATTATAATATTTTTATTCATAAACCAGATATATAATAAAAAAACTGATTTAAAACTTTACCAATTAGAAATTAAAGTAAACAAACATTTCTTTATATAAAATTTATATTTTTCAGTCTAAGGAATCACTAAAATTTCAATTATTAATTATAATTTGTGATTTAATTATCTTTATATGATTAAAATGTTAATGTTGAGCAGGAAGAAACATTGTAGTTTTTTCAATACTGTCAAGCCAACCTATTTTTTTGTAATTTAAACAAAATGTTTTACTTACTATCAATACATCATAATTTATATAATTTTTGTTCACTTAGTTTGTAAAATCTCAAATATTTTTAGCACGAACGGCACTTTATTAATTGCTGAGCTAGAAAATACATGCAAACGTGTCTTTTTTTAATTATGTTAATGACAGGAAAGTGGGCCATATTTCGCCTAATCTGGTCCTGATCTGCACCATGTTTCAATTTCTACACGGGATTTTAAGATAATTCTGAGTACTTATAAATATTGCAGTTTAGTAAAAATACTTTAAAGTAATTCAAAATATTGCAAGATGATTCTAAGTATTTTAAGGTACTTCAGGATATTTTACAATCTTTAAATTATTCAAAATACATCAAATACTTTAAGATAATTCAGGACATTTCAAGATAATTATCAGTACTTCAAGATAGTTGAGGATATTTTAAGCTAATTTTTAGTAGTTCAAAATGCTTTAGATAATTCAAAATATTTCAAAGTAATACAATATATTTCAAGATAATTCTTAAAATTTCAAGGTGCTTCAGGATATTATCTTTACATTAATGCAAAGATATTTAAATATCAAGAATTATCTTAAAGTTTTATACAAAGTATTATAATTATATGAAATTATATAATTATACAAAATACTTCAAGATTATTCAAGATATTTCAAGATAATTATCAATACTTTAAGATAATTCGGGATATTTACGATATTTTATGCACTTTAAGATATTTTAGCAAAAATGAACACAAATGTGACCGCGTTTGAGAAAAGGGTGTTTATAACCAAAAAACCGATTTTTGGATTTTGACGATTTCTTACACTTTAAGGTCCTAAAAATTGAATGCGATTAGTTCAAGTGAAAAAAAAATTTGATCGTAAACTCTCTTTTCTCAAGCGTGGTCATAAATATGTACACCTTACTTCTTAACTTTTTTGACCCTCGCAATCTCTTGAAGTTTAATGTAAATATTATAGTTTAACAATATATTGTTAAACTATGATGACTCATTAAAGTTTAATTTTTTTATACCAAGAATAGCAAAGGCAGAAATAGAGTTAGGAGAAACTAACCCTTAAAATTTTGTTAGGTAAAGTTTTACAATATGGTTAAAGTAATTTATTTTATATTTTTTTTGTAGATTTTCATAGACCACAAGCTTATATTTCGATTTAATAGACAAGCAAAATAACCACAAAGTGAAGGTGTATTTTTATTTATTTTATTTATTTATAATTACTAAATTAAACTAAAAGTAAATTTTATTCTATTCAGAACTGAGAGATAATAAGAAAGGACTCACAATCGTTTTTATAAACAAAGAAAGCTATATTGTCAGATTGATTGTTTATTTTTATTACTTAAATAAAAATAACTAATTCTTTTATTTATTATCATTATTTTCTTTAGCATCAAATTCTTTGAAACGTTAAACAATCAATTGTTTAAACAAGTAAAAGAATTTTGAAAAGTTAATAACAAAAGCTAAAAAACTAAGTAATTATTGGAAAGATTCCTCTAATTTAGTTTAAAAAGCGACAAATAATTTAAAAATAAAAGAGAAGAATATAAATATATATAAGTACCCAAGAAGCACGTAATATATCCTCAATATCAAGGTAATATTACACGTGAGATTCGTAATATAACGCTGTAATATTACAGTGATCTTAAAATGTCCGCCTCAAGGTAACATTACCGGGAATATTACTGTAATATTAACGGTAATATTACAGTAATATTACAGTAATATTACAGACTGATTTGAGTTATTCATAAACCATAAAAAAGTAAATATATTATAAGTCAATTTGGCTTGTTGGTAAAACTCTGGACTCGTGTGCTTTGAGTTCGGGGTTCGATTCCCTGGATGGGTAGATTTTTTTCGTAAAGAAATGTTCCCATAATATTACTGTAATATTCTCTTGTAATATTACCTTAATATTACGGTATAATATTACTGCAATATTACTGTAATATTACCTTAATATTAGCGCGTAATATTACAGTAACATTACCGGTAATATTACCTTGAGGCGGACATTTTAAGATCACTGTAAGATTACTGTAATATTACAACGTTATATTACGAATCTTACATGTAATATTACCTTGATATTGAGGTTATATTACGTGCTTCTTGGGTATAATATAGAATTTGGAAAAGCAAAAAAAAGATAAATACTAACGTATTTTCATTCATAAATTTTACTACATGTTTACAATCTTATCTGATGATATAGTTAGCACGTGTTTCATTATATTGAATAATAGAAATTAAGGATATAATGTCCCTTTAAATTTTAACAATACTATTGTTTCTTTTGTATTAGAGATAATAGAATGTGGGTGATACTTCCCTAAACATTTATGTTTATCAGCCACATGTTTGAACTCATTTGCTTTTCAGAATCGATGTGTCACGTAAATTTAATTAAATAAGAATAAGAAATTATATAATATATTAATAATCCCTGGACTGAGAGCTTATGAATGCTTCAATTCTATTTATTGAAAATTAATTTGTCACTGCGACTTTCTCAAAAATATCCCTCACCCATTTTTTCTTCACCCGAGGGTTAAGATTTCTTTCGCGCCAGCCGCTTCAAACACCGCGTGAAAAATGAAATGAATAAGACAACGAGAGAAGAACGTATATATATATTTCTACATGAGATATCTCACTGTACCATCCCTCTTGTCCACCCTTTCTTTCTGTCTCTCTTTCTCCCTTCTTGTTTTGCCCTCCCACAAAGAAGACTCCCGCGATTATAATTATTCGCGACTGAATCACGAGGTATATAACCCGCGGACTACGCTCACATGTATAATCCGCAGAACATTAATTAACCGTGTAGTCATAATAATGTCCCGATGGCAGAATTGCAAAGATTTTTTTGTACCCTTTTCCTTTCTCTCAGACGCATCAAAAACATCACACACACACAATGCTTTTTTATATGTGTGAAAAATAGAACGGCTAAATTAACCTAGAGTGTGATGTAATAACAAAGATTAAGAAATGGATGAACAAAGATGTATGGATATATATATGTAAACACACACTGTATACATAGAAGAAATCAACTAAAAGGAGAAAAAAGAACAAGGAACACTATGGAGACTAAACAATAGTGGACTTTCACTATTTTAAATGTGTCAACAGACCTATTTTACACCCACGTGTTTTATCCTTCTATGAGCAGACTTCATGGGATCGTGAAATTACTTGATTGACAACATTTGCATAATTGAGGGTGTTCAATGTGACATATGCGTCATTGATATTTAGTCAAAGGTTTATGAGGCTAGTTGAACGGCGAAAGTTTTCCCAGGATTGATTTTCTTTTATATATACGCACTAGAAAGGGAATTTAGAAATTCAGTTACCAAGAATTATTTAGTAGTTACAATTCTCATAACCTATTTTTTTATTTAGCCTGTTTTAATACTGATACTAATAATAATATAATTACTTTATAAATATTATTCATACTATTTATAAATAATAATAACCCGTCCAAAAATTTTGCCCAGGCACAGATCGGGTCCGGATCAGGCTGCTCTATTAGGGAATAAAACGCCGCGCCTGATGTGGCCCTGATTAGAAAATTCACATTTTCTGCTCGTCTTGATCAGGTGTGGCGTTTCATTCCCGACTAGGGACCCGGTAGGTCAATTTCTACACGGGAAATTTAATTATTAATTCACTAAGATTATTCATAGCGTTTGATCATTTATAATTAAAATTAAGTCACTTAAAATAATATTTAATTAAATAGGAGTAGATGGGTTTTCTTGAGTCAATACTATTTTTTTAATGTAGTACATTTTTGTGCCAAAATTTTAAACGGGCCCAGTTAGGGCTCACATTGGGCATGGCCTAAATACGCATGAAACACTAAATCCTTTCAGGAGCAATGGAAGAAGGACAATTTTGATTAAAACCGGGCTTCGACCGAGGCCAGAATTGGCCCTAATTGGCTTCCCTGTTTCATCCAGGTCAGGGACACATTAGTGAATTTTTACATAAGACCTTATTTTAAAATTCGGTACAATTTTTTCAGTGCAGAAATTCGTTAATCTGGTCCTGACCTGGGTGAAACAGGAAACCAGACTAGGGTAAAAGCAGGCCCTGATCGGGCCCCGATTTTGGTCGATTTTAATCAAAATAGGGTTTTTTCTGTAACTCCCGATTGAATGTAGCGCTTGATGCGGATTTGGGGCAACTCGACGTAGGCCCTGTTCAGAGCCTGTTTTGACACCGGTCAGGTTCCCTCTTTCATCCAGGTCAGAGCCAGATTGATGAATTTCTGCATAAGACTATATCCAGTATAATTTTTGTTACGTGTCAATTTTGGATTATGCAGGTGTTGAAAACTGACCCTGACCTGGGTGAAACAGGGAATTTAACCGGGGCCGCACCAGGCTCTGGTCAGGTCCCAGTTTTAATTGATTTTAATCAAAATAGGCCTTTTTTGTAGCTTTCAATTGAATTTAGTGTTTGATACGGATTTAGGGCTACCTAACGTGGGCCCCTTTCAGAGCCTGTTCTGAGCCTGGTTAGGTTCCCAGTTTCATCCAAGTTAGGACTATATTGCAGAATTTCTGCATAAGACTATATTCGCAGTATAATTTTTGCTATGTGTCAATTTTGGATTACGCATGTGTAGAAATCTAGCCCTGACCTGGGTGAAACAGGGAACCCAACCCGAACCCTATCAGGCCCTGGTCAGGTCCCAGTTTTAATTGATTTTAATCGAAATAGGGCTTCTTCTGTGGCCCCTGACAAAATTTACAGTGTTTCATGCAGATTTGTGGCAACCAAACGAGGGCCCTGCCAGCGCCCGTTTAAAATTTCTACAACATTTTAAAACCTACTACAATTGTTGTTACATGTCAATTTGGAAGTGTCCTGTTAAAAATTGTTTGAACAGGTCAAATTAAATCGATTAAAACAGGGCCCCACCTAGGACCTACTGTGGCCCAGGTCGGGTTCCCTGTTTCATCCAGTTCAGGGCCAGACTAACGAATTTTTGCTAAAGTATAGTACTTTTTTAAAACCCAGTACAATTTTTGCTATGTGACACTTTGGAAATAGAGAAATTTTGAACGGGTCTTGACAGGGTCCACTTCGTATAGCCTTGATCGGGATCCAATCAGGGCCTGTCATGGCCCAGATCGGGTTCCTTGTTTAATCCAGATTGACGAATTCCAGCACGGGTTCTAACTTTTTAGAACTACGATTATTTATAATTATCGAGGATTAAAAATATCAAAAATTAGTGCAGTTAGCGACAAACAGAGTTGGGAGTAAAAATTTTGTAGTGCTGCTCCTTATTAAGTCCCATTGGGAGTTAAAACCTAACTCCCTTTTTGTCACCATCGCAATGGACGTTGCTTTTTTTGTAGTTAAGAGTTTCAATGAAGAAGTATTAATTCTCATATCTTGTCCCTTCATATTTTATCACTTTCATTCTGTTTCTTGTTTTTTTTTTTTTGGTAGTCATCTCTCGCGGCAACAAAGGACCGGTTGTTCTGTTAATGGGCTGTACATTTCTTCGTCTGCTTTCACAGTCAGCTGATTATGACATGTCGTTTGCGTCTGCGAGATTCATACCACGTTTTCCAGACACCGGAACGCCATTTGCCCGGCTAATGATTCTTGGACACTTTGGCTAAACTTCCTTTCTTTTATCTATATACTATAAACAGCGAGAAAGATAATCCTCTTGGTGGTGGTATTAGTAGGAGTATAGTGCTATTCATCTGCGACGCATAATGAGTTGCATACCATATAAACGAAAATCTATTTATAAAAAATTATTTTAATTTTTTTCTTCTTGTTCCATCCCTTTTTTTGGTGGACAATGTTATAATTTATTTAGTCACGAATATATGTGAAAATCAGACGAAAATTTAATTTAGAACAACTAATTAAATGGTCACTTATTTATAATAATGATATTTTGTGTTGAGGCATATATAGAGAGGGCGTTGTTATTTTCTTTTTGTCGATGTAGAGACATGAAAATGAAATTCTGTCTAGAACAGTAATGTCATTTTTGCGTCTCATTTCGACCATGAAGCATGTCACAACGGATTCAGATTCCGCGACTCCTGTCGCCTCGCTCTCGCTACTCCATTAAGACTTACGTATGTAGATATGTCTTGGTTTATGACGCGCTCGATTCATCTCTCAGTTCCCGTGAAAGATGCACACTTCTCTTTAATGAACAGTGTCCAAGATGGACACAAGGGAACAAAAGCAGCAAAAAAAACCAATGTTTGCATCATTATAATAAAATATAAAATTTTAATCGTAAACATAAATTGAATTGTCATATTATGATGAAAGATATTTCAATTCTGAATTTTGGTTATATAGTTTTAATCAGTGGTAACTTTGACAAATTGTAGTTTCAGTCATTGATAACTTGAATGAAAATTCTGCCAATGGTAACTTTAATCAGTTGTTGTAATGATCGATGATAATTTTAGTCAGTGGTTACTTCAACCAATAATACAATTAATCAAGATTTAGTTTCATTCAGTGGTAATTTCAGCCAGTGGTAACTTTAAGCAATTGTAGTTCAGAGTGTTAACTTCAACCACTATTAGTAAAATTAGAGTTAATTTTGTTAAGCAGTAATTTCAGCCAAAATTAACATTAACCAAATGTAATTTTAATCAGTAGTAACTTGAACAATTACAATTACTACTAGCTGTTAAAACAAATATTTAAAATTAACATTGACTGAAACAACATTAAAGTTAACATTGACTAAAACTACAATTGATTAAGTTTACCACTGTCTGAAATTATCACTCAATGAAACTAATATTCGATTAATATTACTAATGAATAAAGTTACTAATAAATGAAACTACAATCAGATAAAGTTACTATTAGCTGAAAATACATTTAAGTTCACACCTGCTGAAAGTAACTATCACTAATGCATCAGGATTAGTTTAAGCAGGCGTTAACTTAAATGTAGTTTCAGCCAATAGTAAATTTAAATCATTGTAGTTTTATTTATTAGTAACATTAATCAAATATTAGTTTCATTCAGTGATAATTTTAGCCAGTGGTAAATTTAATCAATTGTAGTTTCAGTCAATGTTAATTTAAAATGTTTGTATTATCAGCCAATGGTAACTTTAATCGTTTGTAGTTTTAGCCAATCGTTACTTTAACTGATTGTAGTATCATGCAGTAGTAATTTTAACCAATACTGTTGTAATGACCGATAATAGTTTCAGTTCAAAGTAACATCAATCAATAATATAATTAGTTGTGGGTTTGTTACATTCCGTGGTAATTTCACCAAGTGTTAAATTTGATCAATTAGTAGTTTCAGCCAGTAGTAAATTTAACCAATCGTAATTCAGTGTGTTAACTTGAATAACGAATTGTAAAAAAAATTACTTTTATTAAATGGTAATTTCAGCAACTTTTAGCTTTAATCAATTGTAATTTCAGTCAGTAGTAATTTATATAATAATATTAACCAGGGTTAGTTTCGACGATTGTTAACTTTAATTATTTTTAGTTTCAGCCAATGGTAACTTTCAACGTTTGCATTATGAACTAGTAGTAATTTTAAAAGTTTATAGTTTCAGCCAGTCGTAACTTTAACTGATTGTAGTTTCATTAAGTGATAATTTCAGTCAGTGGTAACATTAAGCAATTGTAATTTCAGCCAACGTTAACCTCAATCATTTGTATAATAAAAGTTGCTACTGGCTGAAACTGTAGTAGTAACTAACCGATTTTAGTTTCAGGTAGTTGTATCTTTAAGTAGTTGTTTTGAGTGTTAATTTAAACCACTAACAGTAAAAATGAGATTGTTATTGAGTGGTAGTTTCAGCCACTGTTAACTTTAGTTAATTTCAGTAAGTAGTAACAAATAATATTATTCAGGGTTAGTTTCAGCCAGTAGTAATTTTAAGTAAATTAATATAACCCTACCAGAAATTAATAGAGTTAATGTTAAATTCTATACCAATGGCATTTTTAGCCAATTTTTTCAGTCAGTAGTAACTTGAAAAAACTATAGTTTCAGCCGAAAAAGGAACTTAATACAATTATAATTTCAATTTTTGATTATTGATAATTACGAATTAACTATTTGCAAAATATAAATAAATAATCATAAATAATGAATAATTAACGATTACATTGTAGACAATATTTGCTGATTCTCAAGTAACTGAATGAATTGGTAACGTTACTTTTTAAGGGTAGGAAAATTCTCGTATTTCGCGTGCTAAATTTACTTGTTGTAGCGGCGCGAATGATACGCGAGCGTAGGTGGAGGTATTAGAATCGTCGTTTTAACGATGTGTGTGTGTGTGTGTCAGTTGCGTAATTATGATGATGACTTGGTCGTCGTTGTCGTCGACGAAGAAGACGAAAACGTTGTTGCCACTTGACTGGCGATTTGTTACGAGCAACCTTACGCGATGAATAATTGCTTGTCGTCCCACGTGGGTACACATGCAAAGTTCGCGCTTCCCCATTTCTATGTGTGACAACGGAATCGTTTCCGTTATCGTGACGACGCGGCCCCTCTGTATATATCTCTTCATCCTCTTTCGTTCGACACACCCACGCCTCTGCTTTCTCTCCTTCGTCTTCTTTACTATTCGTCTGAGACTTGAGATTAATATCTCACTGTTATGACTTTCTCTTTCTCGATTATCTCATCTTTCGCATTCACACCTCCTAAATATTCCGCGACCACTAAAATCCAAAATCTTTCATGCTCCTTAGAATTCAATGTTGAAGTAAACGTGATTTATTAATATTTTTTTTATTACTACTTTCCATTAAAAATTATTTCTACTGATGGATAATTTATTAAAGAGCAATATTATATTGTAGTTGACAAAAAATTTTTTTTCTATTATATTAGCAATTCATGTACGATTAGTCTATAATCGTTATAGATAAATTTAACATTTAAGTGCGGATAGTTCCGCGTGTGTTATATATGTTTGTGAGCATTAAAGTAGTAGTGTTTCTTATATATTTTGTGTCATGTGTATATACAGATTTGCGAAAGCAGCATGTTTCAAGTCAACAAGCACGTTTGTGCTAATATGTCACAGATATCGAGAGTCCAGCTACAAACTCCTTGACACTCTTTCCTATACTCTCGTTCCCTTTTCTTTTATTTTTATTTATCGCAAACTGCATATATGACACCCGTTTAGCTCTGCTCTTTGTTCCATTTGCTGATCGAGAATGCCTTGCAATAAATCACTCGTTGAGTATGGGACAACTTTTTTTTCATATAAATGATAATAGATCATAAAAAAAGAACCATTTTGTAACTGTTTTTAAATTGGAATTTTAATTTTTTGTATTTTTTAAACTATCACTATTGGAAACGACCGAAATTCGCGAATCTGGCTCTGATATGGGTGAAACCAGGGCCACATCAAGCGCTAGTCGGACACCGATTTGGGGCTACCTGATTTGAGAAAAATTTCTGTACAAAAAATTGAACTGGATTTTAAAAAGGAGCTGAGCAAAAATGTTGAACGGGCTCTGGCAGGGCATAAATCCGGAAGCCCTAAATCCACATAAAACACTAGATCTGGTCTGAGCCATAGAAGAAGCCCTATTTCGATTAGAATCGATTAAAACTAAAACCCGACGAGGCTATAGTTTTGCCCTGGTTGAGTTCTCTGTTTCATCCAGGTCACGGCCAGATTGGCGAATATCTACATGACTATATCTTAAAATTTAGTATAATTTTTGCTACGTGTCAATTTTGGATTATGCACACGTCGGATTGCCTTAAGTCAGTATGAAACACTAAATCCCGTGTAGAAATTGCCCTATCAGAGCCCTAGTAGGGAATGACACGCTACCTCTGATCAGGGCTAAATCAAGGCGACCAGAAAATGTGGGTTTCCTAATCAGGGCCACATCAGGCACGGCGTTTCATTCTCTAATAGGACAGCCTGATCAGGCCCCGATCAAGGCCCTGACAAAATTTCTGCACGGGATTCGGTCAAGGCCAAAAAAGCCCAATCAATTAAAATTGATTAAAACCGGGGCATGACCAGGGCCTGCTGTGGCCCCAATTGAGTTCCCTGACCTGGTTGAAACAGGGGCCACATCAGGCTCTGGACATATATCGGTTTTAATGCATTTAAATTAGGCTGACATAAGGTTTCTTTTGTAGCTTTGAACAGATTTATTGTTTTATGCGAATTGGGAACTTCCCGACGTGGGCCCTGCTAGGGCCCGTTCAAAATTTTTCCACTTGTTTTATATTGATTTGGAAGACATTAACCTTTCCCGGGACCGTTTATTTCTGCACGAAAAATGCTATTTAAAATTATTAATTACAATCAATCGTAATTAATCAATGCTAGATAAGAGCAATAGTATTTTTAACCAAAAATAGTTTAAATCACCAAACATTTTAATTAAAACAAGAAACAAAAATTTTGTTAGCTAGCAGTAAAAAAAATAATAACTTTAACAAAATTAGTAATAATAATAATAATAAAATAATGGATTTTTCATTTTCTTGAAGTTAAATTGGTTGGTATAAAGTTAATGATAAATAAGAGTGACGGTATATGACTCTAATATCCAATCGAGTTAAACGTGAGACCAGAAGCACTTCTGCAATCTATGTAATATGCACTTACAACTCGTAACTTACGTATATTGGCGGTTCGCGTATAGATGGGTGATATAAATAGCATAGTTGGTGAACATGTATACATATACATACAGCCATTATACTATGCGGGACCATTGCGCTATTATAAGACAAACCGCAAAGCTGTCAACAGGGCACACACTTCTCTACCATCCCTGCAAAAAAGGGCCCAAGCAAAATTCACTTGACTGCGCCAAACGAGAAATCCCACTAACTTCCGGTTATATTACCACCTGTCGCGTATATTTTTCTCCTTTATTGTTTTAGATTGTAAAATCTATTTATATAATTTATATTGTTTGTAACTTTAAAAGAAACTTTTTTTTTATTTGTTTTTAGTTTTCATAAAAAAAACAACTCTTTCAACAAATTGTAAGCGCCATATAAAAATGTATATAATACACACGTGTTCATTACGATAATAGTCGGGTGTAGTGCAATATAATACCGCCCACTTCCTAGAATTGGCATTTCTCCTTCTCACGAATTTCCCCCTCTCCCAACAATTATCACACAACATCACCTTGTTTTCTTGTATAGTACACACTTAACTTTCCAACGCCCCTCAAGTTCTAAAATTGCCTGATCGTATTTGTATAATTAATGCAAAGATTATACGACCGACAGCTAATATCTACCGTTACATTAACTGCTTTAGAGGTAGCTATATAGAGAAAAACAAAAAATATTTTTGTGGCAAAACAAGAGAGGCGTCACACACCTATGCGCCTATGAAATTGATATCCTTGTTGAGAATCAATACGAGATGAGGAAAATAAATAAATATATATTTATAAAAAATATTTACAAGCCTACAATTGTACTACTATTTACTTTTTCTTCTTCTAATTGATAGAGTTTTTAATTAGAAACAAAAAAAAAAGTATAGAAAATAAAAAAAATCCTTCAATTTAGAATTACATATAAAATGAGAAGAAATAAATAGAAGAGAATAAAAGACGTAATTGGAGAATAATGTATAAGTTCAATTCGTTCGACATTATAACTAAAGGCAAAACGAGATAACGAGATTTTCAACGACTTCCGTTGGAATTCGATACGCGGATGTAATAAAAATCACTACTATATCATTCGGCTTTCCGGTAATTACGAAATGTTCCCGAGCTGAATTTCCAAGAAAAAAAAGACTTTCGTTAATCGGATTTTGCAATTTTAGAATTTTTTTATTCTCTCTCTCTCTCTCCTTTTATAGTTATTTATATTAAATTATATTAACATTATACAAAAAACAAAAATTTATTTCATTTAAATAATCGTTTATCTGACAATTACACTGTGCTCGAAAAAGTCACTTTTTTCTATACTTTCAAAATTCCGTATTCCGGATCCCAATTTCAAAATTCCGTATTCTAGATCCCACATTCCGGATTCTACATTTTGAATCCCATATTCCGGATTACACTTTCCACATTCCGGATTCCACTTTCAAAATTTTGGATTCCACATCCCACATTCCGAAAGTGGAATCCGGAATGTGTAAATCGGAATACGGAATGTGAAAAGTGGAATACGGAATGTGAAATGTGGAATCTGAAATACGGAATTTTGAAAGTGGAATCCGGAATGTGGAATTCGAAATCTGAAAAGTGGAATCCGCAATATAGAATGTGAAATGTGGGATCCAGAATGTGGAATCAATAAAAGAATTTTGAGAAACTGACACTGGATTCGAAATCAGCGGCCGTGAAAACCCCCGATTAGAGAGTTTCAAGCGAATTTTAACGTTTTTTGAAAAAAAAGTCCGCCATATTGAATCCGCCATTTTGAATTTTGAAAAACTGACATTGGATTCGTAATCAGCGATCCCAAAAACCTTCTAGTATTATTATATACTTTAGTATAATAGTAGCGTAATTAATAGTTAATTATTATATAAACATTATATGTTAACATTAACATCCTTTAAAATTAACCTAATACAAAAACTATTTTCTTGTGTCATATAAATTTTTTTATTTCGATTCATTATATAAATGTCTGAAGGAATTGTGTTCATTATTCAGAAGAATAATGAAAGCATAAAAAAAAAGTTATAAGAGAATCTATATAAACGAGGAAGGAGCATTAAAAAAGAAGTGACGAACTTGAGAACAAAGGAGAAGAATTAACTATAGAACCTTACTTGGTCAAACATGAAATATATGCCTTCCTCATTAATACAATCGGTCGTTGAATCATCTTCAGGAACGCGAGTGTCACACACCCACACCTCCTACGACTTTAGTCGATAGGGTTAAAAAAAAAAAACCAACACACACCGTCTAATTGTTACGATGATGGATCACTTTTAGGAGTGGCCTCTTTGTCCTGTCAAGACAAGAACGTGCTCAATTCCCCAGAAATCTCTTTTGATACCAATCCTCATTTTCAAAATGAACCACACTATTTTCCAATGATTATAATCTTTTCAAGAAACATTTTCTCAGCTTCGACATTCATTCAAAATTTTTTTTTTTTCTTTATCACAATAAACCACAAAAAATGCTACACAGAAGAGAATTAATTAGCTGCAGATGCTAAAGAAACAAAATTTTTCTACAGAAACTAAAATTTTTGCTGGAGCTGCTAAAAAGTTAGCAAAATAGATCACTTTGAAAATTGAAAAAAATTAGAAGTTGGTTGTTTTTTTAGCCAATTAATATTTTTTATTAATACCACCTCCAAAAATTCAACTAACCCTGAAAACCTCCTCCCAATTATTTATATTCCATTCCTTTTTTATTATTATTATTATTATTATTAACTTGATTAATTACTTCACTCTATAAATTTACACTTTTTTCTGTTCATTCTCGAAATGAGATGATGTAAATCTTGTCACATCTTATGTTGTATAAACTTGATACTGTTGCGAAAGATAGGATCCAGCATGGGAGGTCACCTAATCTTTGCGAACTCAGGAAATCGTCACCTCATCTTTTATGAGCATCACGAGCTCAAAATGCTGATCTCATCAGAGACTTAGGGTGACAAGAACGACCTCACGGAAATCTTGATGATGTATCTCGAAAAATTTACTGACTACGATATATCTTTTCTGGTCTTTGAACCCCACCCCTTTTTATTCGCAACGAGATTTCAGAATTTTTTTTTGGAAAACGTTTCCTTTTATAATTTTTTAATTATAATGATTGAATATATAAAATTTTTGACTGAGAGAAAGAAGTGCTTGTTGAAGAATACAAAACTGGAATCTGCGTGATCTAATCCCTAAGTGAAATTCCCGTTTTGAAAATTAAACAATTATATGCTACGACGAAAGTGTTCTTATAAAAATTATTATCCTTCCTGGAATCCTTCACGTCTTTGAACCAGGCAATATGACCTGTAATTAAAACCGTTAACCGTGTGTTGTCCACCCTTCTTTACCTATTTAAAGTATATAATAACTGTAGCAATTAATCGAGAAACTTGAAAATCTTCCTTGAAAATCAACAGTCGTGTTTAAAGAATTAAAACTTTTATTTCTAAACTCGTTTAATAAAAATAAACTATATATATATATATATATATATACAACAAAGTTCAATTTGACAAATAGTGAGTACATTTCCCGATTTAGAGACATGCTCAACTATTATTTCGATTAAAATAAATCTGAATAAATTACAAATAGCTACAGCAAGAAACGAGTGTTTATACAACTTGGATCTGTCAACGAAACAGGATATACGAGCGATAGGTTTTGATGAATTGTTTTGAACTTACACTCTCTCGAAGGAGGGAGGGGAGATTTGAATTCGTATCGATCGAGGTATGTATCGCCTTAGCTAGATTATGAAATTCTAAATATAACTATGTAAATGAAAATATTTAGTATAGAATCGGGAAAATGCTCCCAACTATTTTACAAAAATAGTATAAGGAAAGCCTATGAGTGAATTATATATAGAAAACTTTCCACTTTCCACTAAAAATCAATTAAATTTTCATGGAATTTCAATATAAATTGCATAAAAATTCCTAAGGATTGTTTATTTAATTTTTAAAGAAATTTAATTAAATTTTCATTGCCTTTACATGGAAATTCCATAAATTTTTCATGGCATTCTTATGGAAATTTTATGGACATGTGATGTAAATTCCATGGAAACTAAGTGAAATTCCATTACATTTCCAAGTACTATGCATCAATTCTCCAAGAAAAAGTTCATATAAATTCCATAAAAAATTTCCAAGGATTTTTTATTTAATTTCGAAAGAGATTTAATGAAATTTTCATTGCCTTTCCATGGAAACTCCATAAATTTTCGATGGTATCCTTGCAGAAAATTTATGGAAATGTAATTAAAATTCCATGGAAACTTTGTGAAATTTCAATAGAATTTCTTTCTAAATTCTTTAGTAATTTTGTAGAAATTCCATCAAATTTCCATACAATTTCAGTGGACTTTCCATGAATTTTTCAAAAAAATTCAATTAAATTTTCCTTAGATTTCCATATAAAATCATTTAAAAATTTCCATGTAATTCCTATAGAAATTTTATGAAAATGTAAAGGAAATTCCATGGAAACTACATGAAATTTATAAGAAATTTTCAAGTGGAATTTCTTGGAAAATTTCTTGAAAAATTTCCAGAGAAATTTTTTTTACCTTTGATAGAATATGAAAAGCGTTCCATTGAAATAGAAAAAAAGAATAAATTAAAAATCAATGGTGTTTATTTTCTTTGTATATATATATATATTGCAAAATGCAATTTCATCAATTATGGTTGCTATAAGATAAAATAATATCAGCTAATAGCAAACTTTCATGTATATTATCATGACCCTCTTTTTCTTCGCTGCACAAATTTATCTCTCGTTCGATTATTTAATTAATAAATATCCAATCGGCGCTACCACACGACAAGTATTATTATAGGTTTTTACGCCATTACCAGGTGCCAAGAATCCAGTGGAGAGCGAGATATCTCGCGATAAACTTTCCACTCAAATCTCTTTTAAGACCACTTAGCCGCATGGAATCTTCGACTTGTTAGACCGGAAACCTTGTAAACGGTTTCTCGAAGCCATCATTGATTTTCTCTGAGAGAATGAGAGAGAGAGAGAAAGAGAGACGAGCACTTTTCATTCTAGAGCACAATATAAGGATTACTTTATCTAAATTGGAATTTCATTCACAATATAAACAACAAAAAAAAATATCATCAGTCGCTGGAAGTTCAAGTCGCCTTTGGATTTTATTTAATAGCATTTTAAAATGCTTGCATTTTTTTTTAGTTGGAAAAATTACTAGAGTTTAAAATTTTTAACCCCATCATTTTTTTACAAATGCAATTTGAAAAAAAGTTTCAGTCGATTAAAATTAAAACTATCAAGGGAAACAACCGCGAGAATAATTATCATCATCATTCACTTGAAATAAATTCATTAGGAAATTTCTTCCTTCGTAATAAATTTTGTTTCAAAGAGGCATGAATAGACTCGTATCGAGTGAGATCGAACTGATAGTGCCATAAAAGTGGATGGGTTTTAAATCTCGAGTGCGGAAAATGCAATATATATATATATACGAGCGCACAAGTTATACGTATATATGCTGTCGTTGTTATTCGCGTATATAGTAAAGAGTATATTGCGAAACTGAATTTAATTGAAACTGAACCTCGAGTACTGTATACGTTGAATGCATTCGTAATGACAGGTGTTCCAACGACATAGAGGCGCAATGTCATCGAAACACTTTATGCAAAATTCAAATTTGAGAAAATTCTAAACAATTTTTTTTTTTAAATATATTTTCCAATTTGGAAAATTTATTGCGAAACATTTAAAGCACGTAAAATTATTATTATAATCAAATAAAAAGTATCTTAATCCCGTACAGAAATTTGAGTTAGATTTTAATAGGGACCTCGCTGTGCGTCCCTTTCGCCAGATGGGTTCCGGAAGGGAAACTTTAGGCGGGACCCGGCATTTTTCGTCACGATCGACGACAGCGAGGAATGTTGGTAGGGATCTAGCAGGGATATCCTTGCGATTTCCCTACCAGAAGTAAAGGGTTCTTGCTAGAACCCTATTAGCTCCCTTTAATCGATTATTATTAAATAATAATTAATAAATATTTAATAAATCCAACAAACATATTTATATAAAGATCCAACGTCCTTTCTTCCGTGTGTATTTTTGAAATTGTAGAGTTAAAAACGCCCGTTATGCTATTTATTATAGTCGTGAAGTTTAATTGAACTTCCTAACCTCCAAACAGTACTAACGCAAATTTTAACCAGAATTATAAATAAAAAAGTTAGAAATCATAATATTACCTGAAGAAATTGGAATAATCATAGTAAAAATTAAAAATTTGCAATAATGATATTAACATAAAGACAAAATTTGAGGTTAGAAAACCAATCAATATATTTTTTACTTTTAATATTCTAAGTACATATTTCATGTTTGTTGGCTAAATATTAAATATTCTTAAATTGATAATATTATGTTAATATTTACCTCCTGATAAAGAAGATGAGTGATTTGAGTCATCTAAATTGTTAATATCCATAACTTGCTCTTGAACATATTGCATTCTATTTAATTCAGCGCGTACGGATTTCACCTCACGATATTGTTTGCTACGCATTCGCGATTGCTTTTTTTTCCTCTCATTATTTTCCATTATTAATTAACAAAAGAACAATAAAATTCAGGTTCACACAAAATGACATCTGCACTTGCACCATTCATGTCATCATTCTCGACGATGGAACATCGATATATTGAAAACTTCGATACATCGATTTCAATATTTTCGATTTAAATTTAAATATTATTTTTAAATTAAATAAAAAGTGAAACTATATATAATAATGTAATTTATTAATAATATTATTTTGATTCTATCACTCGGTGGTATTTAATAATAAATTTAATTTAATTAATAATTTTATTATTATAATTTATTATTATTAATATTTATTCTTTTTATTATTATTTCTAAAACGAACATTTTAAAAATATTCGTGTCCCTTATTGAACATAATTAAATTCATATTTTATAAATAAAGAAAACATCGAAAAATAATCTAAGTCCGATTCGAGGTATTTCTGACTAGAATTTAGTAAGGGCTTAATCAGATTTTTCTAGTTTGAATTGCCTTTCTAGAATTCAAACGGGATCTCAGCAGATATTTCTATTCTGAATTTCTCACAAGAATCTAATCAGGTTCGAGTACGACTTTTCTAGGCTAGATTTTCTAGCGCGGTTTTAGTCGGAATCCATTATCACGTTGGGAAGCTTAGGGACATTTCTACACGTGTAGGGACATTTCTACACGGGATATGACATTAACTTCCTAAAAAAGTTTAAATTTTTAAATCCACAGTAAACTGACGCCGTTTACACCTGGGTTAAATTTTATCTCCGCGCAGATTAAAAGAACAGGTTAAAGTGTCTAAGCAGAGTTAAAATTTAACCCACACGGTTAAAACGGAATCTATGAGGTATTAAAAAATAAATGATTAAAATAATCCTTTTTTTTTGATTAATTTTATTTCAATTTGATAAATATTTGTTTCTATCTACAATTTATGAAAGTTTGTATAACTTTAATCTTTGGATGGATTATTTTAATTCATTTTGGCATTAAAATAATATCCCACAATTTACTGTGCAAAAAAAAAAATTTTGTAAGATTTGTAAATTTTTAAAAGTATAAAAAATAATAATTTACTCATAAATTAATAATAATAATTCAGCGAATGTATAATTAATTATATAAATTTATTCACGTAATGAGGGAGGATATCTTACATCTGTTACTAACAATTTAACAAAAGGTTCTTTAGAACGTTAAATTCTCAACAAATGCCGAAAGCACATAATAACCCTCTCTAACTGCTGACAATGAGTTATATCAACCATTTGAATATAGAAAAAGGAAATAATTTTATAATTAAAATAAAGCTTCTATTACAACGTGCAGGAAACGTGATTTGGGGAAAATAAATAACATTACTGTCATACTAAGAACACTAATTATATAAATAATAACGATAAGATTTATTTTATAAATAACAATATAAACATTGTTATTACCCACATTGAACTTATATAAGAATTTTTGCGGTGTTGAATTAAAAATTATCGAATATATATTTAATGGAATTTATTATTAACACAGAAAATTAAAAGACATTAAAATAAGCTGCAACGCTTATTATTTTAATTCAATTTTGTTTATTTTAATACATTTTGGTATTAAAATAAGCAAAATTGGATTAAAATAATAAGCGTTGCAGCTTATTTTAATGCCTTTTAATTTTCTGTGAAATTGATTTTATATTCAACCGAATTTTCACACGAAACAATTTTTATTTATCTGAAATTTTATGTAACAGAATTTTTATGTAGTCCAATTTTTACATGGTAGACACTTTAGTTTACCGAATTTTCATTTTCTAAATCTTTTAAAACGTCGAATTTTTTATTTCATCTAATTTGCAAATGGCCGAACAAACAATTCATAGACTACTGGTCTAAATCTAAATTAGTAAAAAAAAATTTTTAAGTTACTATCGAATTGGTATAATTTAACTAATTTAAAAGCAAAAAGTGAGTCACTAATTTAAATTAGTTATTATTAATTACATTATTGACAGTAATGGTACCAATATCACGCCAGTATAAATTTTTATAGGAATTAGGTAATTAATTTTTTCATAGATCAAGTTATTCATTAAAAAATAATTTGTTCGCATATTAAAAAAAAAAATTTCGTCAAAGAAAAAAAACCCTTTTCTGTTAAAGGAAAAACGTCTACTGACTCACGTGAGACACGTATTATTCCTATATTACTCAATTAATCCGTGAATTCAATTACTTGGTATATGGAAAGTGTATGTAGCAAGGAGAGAGAAAGTCTAATGTCAGTAGAGATTTGCGCGTTGATCGATAAATATATCTAAAGAATACACGCAAAGAATAAATAATTTTTTCCAAATGAAATTGTCATTAAAAATAAATTAGAACTCTATATATATATATTACAGGAAATAATTATTACAAAATATTTGTCTAAATAAATTGGACAAATATTTGGTCATGTCAGATCACGTGACAATAACGTATAAGCTTTCAGAGAAGAGATTAATAATTATTTTCAAGAACCTTTTTATCTATTTAACATCTGGCAATGAGAAAAGGAGTCAATAGCACAAAAGAGAGAAAGAGAAGTTTGCTCCATTATTTCGCTTCTCTTACTTTAAATGTGGAATTAAATTACAATCAGTAAACTATATGGAAATAGAAAGAACGCGTGACGTAAATACTCGTATTTAAAGGAAGGAAAAAAAATCATTAACCAATCCTGAGACATTTTTCCCTTGAGAAATTAAAGTTGAGTTATTTGAAGAAATCATTAAAAAAAACTCGAAGACTAATTTGAAAATTGGATAAGAATTAATTAATTAATTAATTACCATTTTTTTTTCTTCTTTCAATTAAAGAGATTTTAATTTAATTTTTTTATGTTTATGGAGCGTTCTTTGTCAAAAAGAATAGCCCGGAATAGATTTAATTAAAAAATGATCTATATGGGATTACATTACAGCAAATTTTGTCTGCTTTTTGATGCTGTATGGCACTTTTTAAATATTAAACTTGGGGAACCACAAATGTTAAAAAAAACCTTCAATATTATCGAAAAAAGTAATATTTTTAAAAGTTAAAACTTTTTTTAAAAATAAAAATCGATTACCGGCACAGAAATCTATATTGTCGACTAATGGTAGAAGCAGGAAAATGAAATTATGTCGGTAATATAGATTTCTATGTCGGTTATTTTTATATAATTATTCTCGTGTTTTACCATCATTCAGTAATGTAGATTTCTATGTCGGTAATTTTTATATTTTCATTTTCTTGTTTTACCATCAGGAATTAATGTAGATTTCTATGTCGGTAATTTTTATATCATTATTCTCGTGTTTTACCATCAGTCGATAATGTAGATTTCTGTACCGGTAATCGATTTTTATTTAAAAAATTAGTTTTAACCCTGTGTTAAAAAAAACTTTTTTCGATAATATTGAAGGTTTTTTTAACATTGTCTTTTTGACAAAGAATGCCCTTTATTTTTTAATTTAAATTTAATTTTGGACATTAAAGTTACTAATTCTGGATATCAAATGTATGAAACCACCTACGAATTTTTATTTTAAGAGGGCAAAACTATATATAGATAACTTTGCTTGTATTTTCTTAACCCCCCCCCCCTGCCCCCTAGGTTCCTACGTCACTATATTTGCAACCAGTTAGTAAAAAAAATAAAATATTGCAATAAACTGAATAAATTATTATTCTCTCTTGCAAAAATTCTAAACTCTAATAAAGAAAGACAGGTTTTCAATTATTGTTCACCTGAGAGACATGATTGAGTTCATGTTGACAGTCAATAACTAAAGCGGACATAAAAGAAGCCATTAAATTGTGCACTGCTTATTGACAGCGTATTTAAAACTCATAAAATACCTTCAAACTTGTAGCGTATATATGTATATATACTAGGCATTATATTGTTTATTGACTCTGAACGACTTAATCAAGAAAACGATTATTTGTACTCAATTAATTTCTTATCCTTTTTTTTCAATGAGAATAAAATAAAAATAGCAAAATCTTAATTAAAACAAAAATTCAATATTAAAAATTTGCGTATAATTTCACAATATAAGAATCTTCAATGGAAGAAAAATAATTTTTTTTTTAATTTTCTCATTTCAACACTCCTTTACGTAATTGTAATTCGAAAAGGTCACTATAAAACAATCTTTGTAAAATAATAAACAGATTCCATTGTGCGCTTGAGTCTTATCGTGAATAAGCCATCATCTAACATTGCTATAACAAAAAAAGATAAATATTGGTGGTGTAAAATTTTTTTTTTAATAGAATTTTAGAATTTTTTTTAATAACAGAAAAATTATACATATAATAAATAATTGGTTGATACTATAAAAACTACCAAAATTGGTTATTATATCAATTGTGCCAATTACTAAAAAAACTCATCGAAACTACTAGACAACTGAAATTACCAAAAAATTATATTATGTATGAATTGCAATCATCTAGAATGACTAAAATTTTTTTAAAAAATACCCTTTTAACATGAAAAATTATGAACCTTTTCAAACTATTTGAACAAATGACGCAAGATGTGTATAAAATAAAAGAATATAAAATGGTAAAAAATATCAATCGATCATAAAGGAATTTTGTGAACATGTTTCACATCTGATGTAATAAATAAATAATTTTGTATTTTGTAAGTGATGTATATATGTGTGTAAAACTTATGTTGAAGACGTCAATTTTTGATGGAGTGATTGGTATTTAACGATAGATTCAATTTACGGGATTCTTTATGTAATTTTCTGTCATCATCATTTATTAGGTATATATATTGGAATTTTTTTTTTGTCATTATAGGACGCCATCGTTCATTGAAAGAGTCCTTGTACCACTGACATCAGCCGAGGTGCGTGTATACATATATATATATTGGATAAAGTTGCGTTGAGAGAGCGTTGTTGTATTTTATTGGATACGCAACACACTATGATCATCTCGATTCTGCGGCTCCTTTCACTTTCGACAATCTCTTTGGCTGCCCGCAGCCAATATATATGTATAAACGCACAAAGCTGCTTCGAGCAACGTTCAAATGACGCGAACGTGTTTGGAATTATTTTTGCGCGTGACGACTGATAAATCCAAGAGAGATGCGAACGATTAATATATACTTTTTGAAAACCATTCCGTTATAATTTCAAAATACATAAATCGCGATTACTTTCCATGCAAAAATTACAATAGGATTTTTGTAAAGATCTTGTCAGATTTCTTTATTTCTAATAAAATTGTCTCGCATGAATAATACCCAAATCTTATTTGGCATAAAACTAATTTAACATAAAATCATATGACATAAACCACATTTAACGTAAATCGCAATTGATATCAACTTCATTTGTCATAAACCGTAATTGACATAAATCACATTTCACATAAAATCATTTGACATAAACCACAATCGGCATAAATCTCACATAACATAAATTACATTTCATATAAATCTCATTTGACATAAACCACATTTGACATAAATCTAATTGAACATAAATTTCATTTGACATAAACCACCTTTAACGTAAATCGCAATTGATATCAATTTCATTTGTCATAAACCGTAATTGACATAAATCACATTTCTCATAAAATCATTTGACATAAACCACAATTGGCATAAATCTCACATAACATAAATTACATTTGAAATAAATCTCATTTGACATAAACCACATTTGACATAAATCTCATTAAACAAAAATTTCATTTGACATTAACCGCATTTAACATAAATCACATTTCACATAAAATCATTTGACATAAACCACAATTGGCATAAATCTCATTTGACATAAACCACATTTGACATAAATCTCATTAAACATAAATTTCGTTTGACATAAACCACATTTAACATAAACTGCAGTTGACATAAATTTCATTTGGCATAAACCGTAATTGACATAAATCAAATTTCACATAAAATAATTTAACATAAAACACAATTGGCATACATCTCACATAACATAAATTATATTTGAAATAAATCTCATTTGACATAAACCACATTTGACATAAATCTCATTTGACGAAAATCTTATTTGACTTAAATTTTATTTGACTTAAATTTTATTTAACATAAATTTCATTTGAGATAAATCACATTTGATACAAACCACATTTGACATAAATCGCAATTGACATAAATTTCATTTCACGTAAATCTCATTTAAAATTTTTATTTGACATAAAACTGATGTCTTCAAAGTTGCTCTATTTCTTCTCGTCTTACACACTGAAGCCTATGTTAAATGAGTTTTACGTCAAAAGAAATTTATGTTAAATGAGATTTGTGTCAAATGAAATTTTTGTTAAATGAAATTTATGTCAATTGCGATTTATGTCAAATGTGGTTAGTTTATGTCAAATGAGATTTATATGAAATAAAATTTATGTTAAATGAGATTTATGTCAAATGAGATTTATATCAAATGAGATTTATATCAAATGAGATTTATATCAAATGAAATTTGCGTTAAATGAGATTTATGTCGAATAAAACTTATGTCAAATAAATATTATTCCAATTGTGGTTTATGTCAAAAGAGATTTATATCAAATAAGTTTTATGTCATATGTGGTTTATGTCAAATGAGATTTAAGTCAAATGAAATTTATGCCAATTGCGGTTTATATCAAAACAGATTTATATCAAATAAATTTTATGCTAACTGAAATTTATGTTAAATGATTTTATGTCTAATAAAATTTGGGAAATATTCATTCTAGCCATTTTTATATGGGTATAAATTACAATTTCTTATAATTTTTGAATTAAAAAAAAAGAACAAAGTATAAATTAATTCTTAAAAGAAAATTTGATTGATCTATGCGTTTTAAAATATACAGAGAAAAGATGATCATCAGAGTCTAATCTTTTGCTGAGCAAAACAAATGTTTCAAAATGCCGAAGGCGCAAGTCACATAGGATATTTATAAGATCAAATCAAAATTGCACTTAATAGATCTCGCTCGGATGTTTTTTCGTCGATCCAATCGAGAAATCGAAATCTCGAGGGCATGAAATTATTATAAAGTCTTATTACGATCATCGGTGTGATGTCTTGTCTGGATTGCACATCCCACATCGATTCGTGATATATATGTATATATATATATATATTGATCGTGACTTGTCAGCCCTGTATATATACGTACCCGTCATTTACATAAATATTCGCACGAAACTGATAAATTCAACGATTTTATGGGCGCTTAATTTTTGATCAAAAATGATTACCTTCATTTTATATAAAATTCTTTTTGAAAATATCGTTTCCGCGGGGGGATGAGAGCAGCGAAGTCTGCCAACTGATATGTGATGCCACATTTATAGAAAATTTAGATAATAGATGTCGAATTATCATTATTTTGAATATTTAAAGTCAGTCCCTAACACAAATTAGTTATAAACTTTTACTAATTTTTTACATATTTATTTATTTATTATTATTTTTTTATTTTACTAATTCTTTTTTTATTCACTAAAACTATACCAACGGCTAAAATTACAAATGATGATTGAATTTACAAAACTTTAAAACAACTATAAAGCCTATACTTTAATTTTATATTACTACTTTTACTTTTGAACAACCATTCTTTTAAATTAGTCAGAATTCGTTCACTAAAAATCAGTGAAAGTTTTTACTAATTTTTAGTCATTATTTACCAAAATTTTAGTAAAAAAAATAAATATTACTAAATCAAATAGTAATATTTCACTAAAATTAGTGAACGAATTTTCACTAATTTAAATTTAGTGAGTATACAACTACTAAAAAGTGAAAACTACCAAAAGTTAAATCCACTAAAAGTTAAACACTATGCCTTGAAAAATGTATTTTATAAATTAACAATTAAAATACTTCATTCAATAAATTAAGATCAATTTTAAGTTCATAATTATTCTATACATTGTCCCACTGTGTCTGACCAAAGCAGGCACTGTACTACTCGGATCTTTTGCTCTAATATATTGCATTGAGGATGAGAATTCTTTTTCATTTTTATATTATTCTCTTATTATTATTATTATAAATAATTTTTTTCTTTCTATACACAAAAAAAGTTCGTTATTAACCGTATATTAATATAAAAAACCAAATCCGTTTTTAAAATTGTTTCTTTTTTTCAAAAAACTTTTTTTTCTTCCACTGAAATATTAAAATTCCTTTAAAAACAACTTTATTGGAGAAATATGTTTTCAAAATACTTTTTAAAAAAATTAAACAATTAAGCAAAATGATAAATTTTGATAAAAATTAATAATAATTTATAGGAGTAAAGTACTGACACATTGTATACTAAATGTATGCACCGCATACATGGGAAATTGGGTTCCGGTGAAATTTCTTGAAACTTCGCAATTTTGTAGATTTTAACCTCGTGATAAAGTTCAAAAAAATGGATAGATTTTTTGTTAAGATTTAAGTTTTAAAAATACTGTTTTCACTTATTTTAACACAGTTCTTTTTTTTAAACTTAAAACTAAATTAATAAAAAAACTGTCCATATTTTTTTAATTTTGTCATTAACATTTTTTGTTCACGAGGTCAAAATCTACAAAATTGCGAAGTTTCAAGAAATTTCCCATGTATGCGGTGCGGGGTTCTTTTGCCTCACATCTTATAGAGCGTACAGTTTTCTTGTGTGTATCAAATTGATACAAGAATTAAGATCAACTCATGCAACGTTTTGATTCGATATAAGGTATCAAATTTGATCCAAATATTTGGATCATTTTCAAGAAATGATCCAGAATATGGGATCATTTTTTGATACCTGAATTGGTATCAAAGTATAACTGTCATGGCTGGCATGCTCTTATTGACAAGTTTATTAATTAATTTATTCACTGCACTGAATATTCAGATATTAAAAATACTTTTATTATGAATTTTAAGAAAGAGAGAAGCGAAAACTTATAAATTGCGAGCAATTAAATAAGAAAAAATTTATTTCGAAATAAAATGAAATACACTAACCTTTATTTATGTTTATCACATAAGATTTAAGTTAAGTTCAGAATCACAACACTTGAAAATTTTTAATTATTTTTATGGTTCAAATAATTATCAATAATCTATTTATTATAAATCAACAAAATTTAAGCAATGCACGCTTGATATATATTTCTAATGCGTTGTCAATTAATGCAATTAATAATTTCCTATTACACAATATCATAATCGACATATATGACATTTGTAAACAAGCAGGGTTGGGAAACAAGAGCCCAAAATATTTTCGTCCAAAGCAGAGTTGGGTAGGATTGAAATTATGTCCAACAATAATTTTCAAAAAGTGTATGCATTTTCCAAATTCTCGCTATGAGCGCTCAGTTATCACGAAAAGGTTCTCAACCTGTTTATAAAAGTACAGTTTAGTTTCATTGATTGAAACATTAAATTAAAATTAACATTAAACATTTATTTTTAAAATTTTAACATTAAACATTAAATTTCATTAGTTAAAACATTGCAATTAAGAGGTGAAAGTGAAACAGACTATAGTTTTTCATGTTTTTGATCAAGACAACGTTCGACACTCTTATCAGAATTTCTAATTAATAGAATTTTCATTTGTCTGAACAAAAATCGCAATATTTGAATTTTTTTCATTATTTTTACAGTTCAAATTATTTTTAACAAAACTATTAAAAAATAATTATTCAGTTTTGCCCTATTTCAAAATTACATGTGCGTTAACCTTAAACGTGAAACAGAATCCTGAATATTCAGTGCAGTGAATAAATTAATTAATAAACTTGTCAATAAGAGCATGTCAGCCATGACAGTTATACTTTAATGCCAATTCAGGTATCAAAAAATGATCCCATATTCTGGATCATTTCTTGAAAATGATCCAAATATTTGGATCAATTTGATACCTTATATTGATTGAAAACATTGTATTCTAAAATGATACCATCAAGTTTACAGTGAGGTAAATATAAATATATATGAAACGAAGAAAAACGATTGTCCAGAGCATAAAGAAATCAATTAGCAGGAAGCGAGATATACGCGCCGCAAGTACGTATACCATAGATATAATATTGATAATGGGGAAAAATTCCCCGTGTGTCTTTTGAGTGAAATTACGAGCATTGGTATCGTATATTGCGTCAGTGCCAGCGCAGGGCATTTTGCTAGATGCGTGTGCAAGTGGTACACAAGAGGTACACTTGTGCTTACATACTGTACTTTAAAGTGTATACACATGGGATGTGTGGTGTATGAGAGAAAAGTGAACAGTGAACACTGAACATTGCACGATACGGTCATGTGCACATTGCATATATATATACACGCACATTCAAAGTACAGAAGGCAAGTGGCCTTACAAGGACGTGGCGCGACGTGTCACGCAATCCTTCTCTATATACGCGCGTCTATGTACCTACATGTCTATGGGGCTCCAACATCATATATATATATATATATATATATTTTATATGTACAAAGCATTTGCATGGGCACGCGCGTAACCACCGGTCCGTAACGCCAGACAAGATAGATTTATTTTATTTACTATTTTAAAAAAAACCGCCTCTGACAGACGTAATGCAATCGTTACATGCATTTAAAATTACATGCCAAAATAGTAACCCGAGGAGAGAAATAAAATCCATTTGCTAGTAACTTTTAAGAACTAACTCATCTTATTCTTTAAAATTGAATTAGTAAAAATTTTAACTAATTTCAATTAGTGACTCACTTTTTGCTTTCGTTAGGTGCGCTGAACACAAATCAGGTTAGAATTTTTTTCTAACCTCAAAGAACATGTTAGATTTCATGTAACATACAAATTTTTTAAAAATTGGTTGGATTCACTTAAAACTCGTTCCTCGGGGGTTTTTGGGGTCGCTGATTACAAATATGAAGTTAAATTTTCAAAATTCAAAATGGCGGACGAATTAATTTTTTTTTAATTTTCACATTACTTGGTATCTAGGGATTTTTGGGGTCGTTAATTACAAATCTGAAGTCAGATATCAAAAATACAAAATGACGAAAATTTTTTTAAAAAGGTTTTATTTGAATTTTTAAAATCTGAGTTCAGATTTGTAATCAGCGACCCCGAAAACCACTAGATACACCAAGTTCCGTGAAAATTTATTTAAAAAAATTAAATATAAAAAAAAAATTAGAAAAAAATCCTGACCTGATGGAGCAAATATAACCTCAGTCAGTACAAATAAAATAGTAAAATTTAATTCAAAAGCAAAAAGTGAGTCACTAATTCAATTTAGATAAAATTTTGTTGAGCCAAGGAAAAAATTTTGCTTTTTTAAATACACGGAGAAAAATGTAAAAACAAATAAAGTAACTTTTACTACTTTAAAAGTAAAAGCTGAACTGTCCCAGTTTCTGCACATTTCTGGCATTTTTTCGACAGAAATAGTAAAATTTACTATTTCCAGAATAATTTTTACTATTTCAGGAGTAAATTTTACTATTTATGGAGTAAAAATTATCAGAAATGCGCAGAAACTGCGGATAGTTCCGGTTTTACTTTTAAAGTAGTAAAAGTTACTTTATTATTCTTTTTTTCATTTTTCTCTGTGTACCAACCAAACGTTCTGATATCAAAACCAAACCCTTTTTCTAAACTAACAAATTGGGAAACTATATAAAATATATATTAAAGCTAATAAAACTTAAAATTACCAAAAATCTGTTATTGAAGAAACTATACAGAAAAATTATAATTTTTATTATTCCTTATAACGATAATTATACCCTTATTTATTATCCTTATAAGGATAAGAAAAATGCCAACAAATTTGTTAGTTTTGATAATTTCTAATTCCTGCTTTTTTAAACAAAAGAAAAGACTTATTGTACAAGTACACACGAATTTGCAAAGAGGAAACCCTTCTTTTTTTTAAAGCCTGACGCGCCAACTCACGTTTCTTTATTCTCGATTCCCGTTTTTCTTATCCTTCGTCGCACATTTTCACCTTTATATATTTGTTCTGAGAGAAATCTCTCTCGCAAGTGTTGTGGAATGTAAATATGCCGCGACCAATAGGTTTTTATGGTTAACGTCAGTAAATCTATGTACGTGTGTGTGTGTGTATGTGTGCATATACGAACGTGCCAGATACATTCAAAATGTGTTGGAACTCGAGGGAAACAAATAAAATTGCTCGCTACTATAGTGCCTATATATAGTGGCGATTTCCGTGTACAATACTCAAAAGCAGAAACTTAATGGATCTGTAATTTTTAGTTGTAAACTCAATTCTTCCTTGGCTATTCAAAAAAAAAATAATGCTTGTTTTTGACTTATTTTAACAAAATTAAGTGTTTAAATGATTATACAATTCTGAAAATTATTTGATTATATACACCACCGCAATTATATTACTATAACGTAAAACGAATGATATTTTATTAATTTTTTCCATATGGAGTTTTATTCATTTTTTTTAATATTCTTGAAAAATATTCAAAGAAGTCATAAACATAATAATGAAATAATAACTTAAAAACGAAAATATTAAAAAATAAAATTTGCATTGTAAATCAGGTTAAATAAACTAGGTTACTTTTTCTTCAAGTTATATGTAATGACTATTAACAAACGTAAAATGTGCAAAAAAAATATGTCAGTCTCTTTTTAAGTAAACAATGTGGGTGAAATCATGCGTTTCCTTGTGTATTTTACCTTTCGTATTTTGTAACTCAACATATAATGTGCATTAAATGTTTATAATTGTATAGTTTGCCGCATGGAATATACGCAGTTCATGTTAAAGCGATTTTACAAAACCTATATGTCGATGCGAATTAGTTTCGAATTAGCATTTGACAAAATTCATTTTAAAACGAATTTTTACTTTACAGAATTTTTAGGTATTTTTTATTTTACAGAATTTCTCTTTAAACAATTTTTTGCATTGTAAATGAAATTCGTTAATGTAAGAATATAAAATAAAAATTCAATCAAATTATGATTTGGTGAATTACAAATTTAGACATTTTAAAATTCGAAGTACTTAAAATTCTATTGAATAAGAATTATGTCAAATTAAAATTTGGTTAAATTAAAATTCTTTCAATTAAAAATTTGTCAAATTAAAAAATCTGTTCAAAAAAATCAATTAAAAATCTGTCAAATAAAAGTTTGGTACCTTGAAATTTTGTTAAACAAAAATTCGTTTTAAAAGAAATTCTGTTAAAGGCAAACAATGAAAATTCGTCTTAAAATAATTATTATATAATTGGTCAAAATCTGCAAAGAGAGGAAAGCAAAAACAAAGTATTTTCTCTAATAGTTTTAACATTGCTGAATCCGAAAAATAAAATTAAATAAATAAATCAACAAAATTCTTTCTGAAAATTTTAACTAATTATTTTTATGGAATAATCATCGCTTCTAAATATTGTGAACATATTGAAAATAAAACTAAAACTAATACAGATTTTTCTAACAGTGTAAACTAACATTTTTTAAAACTACCACCAAAAATATTGTATAATAACTATTATATTAACTATATCAATAATCAATATTAAAAATACCATTTTGTTTCTTGTATGTTCGAGAAGATATAGTATACATATATTTTATACAGTACATCTTTTGAAACCGTTTTGAAAATAATTGTTATAGCATTCTAGAATAATTTTTCAGTGCGCTCGTAAATCACAGTAAATCTGAGAGGTTCCTCACAACGCTCGTAGATACATATATATTATATATACAGCCTACTCGACCTGATGGAGATTGATGTATCGAGAAAGATGTAACTCGGTTTGCTGCCGTATAGTTTTATCGTTTTATATATTTTACACGAGAATGTTCTATCACTGATTTGAATAGAGTAATCCAAACTCACGGAGATTCTATATAGGTAAAAATCTATTAATAAAAATATAGTATCGCTCGTAAATCACACTATTCTCGTATAACACACGTGGTGCCATATATACCATGAACAAACTATTTTACAATTTCCATATATGTTTCAAAAATCCTATAACACACATTTATAGTAAGGAATAAAAAATAAGATATAAAAAAAATAAAAAAAATTGTTGCACCAAAAAATACTTTGAAAGAAAAAACAACGATATGTGTTTTTTAAAAAGTAATAATTCATTATAGAAAAAAAATTATAAAGTATATGAGAAGAAACTGCTCTTTCGAAAAAGTGAATAAAAAGATAATGTGTAAAAAAAATTGGCACAATACACGGAAAAAAAAGAATTGTTGTGGTTACTAAAAATTAAGTCCACACAACAATTCCGGATTGTCAATATAGAACCAGCAGTTCTATTTGTTGTTGGGACAAAAAAATTGTTAAATGGGATTGTTCGGTGAACAAATAGAATTGTTTGATGAACAAAGAAAATTGTTATGGAACAGTTGAAATAACAAAACTAAATTGTTAAATCGGCAATACAATTTGTTTTATTAACAAAGCTTTGATCCGTCTAATACAATTTGTTCAGTTTCTTCGCCTTCTAAAATAATCGATAGCAGATTTCCGTAGGTCATATCACCAGTTTTATTTTCATTGAAATCTGTGGAACATGCAGCTTCTGAATCAAATTCTTCGACCTGAAACCAAAAAATTATTTTGAGTTGAAATTTGTTGTTAAATAATATTTAATACATTTTGTATTTTTTAAGGTGAGGTTATGTTCAATAGTAACCGAGTATAACTTACCGATAAACGATGAAATTGTCTCTTCATTCATTCACCACACTTGCAATAGAATTCTCACTTTAACCGGATTCATTATTTAACAGAACTTTGTCATTTAAAAAAAAACTAATAATAAAAGCAAAAGTGGCATATGGGCCAAAAACAAACGACGCGACGATCTGCATGCCAGTTTGCGAGAATTCAAGATGACCACGTGACACGGAACAATAAACCTGTCAGCTGAACAAATCCGGATTGTTCCATCAGCAATCGACAGAGAGTTTGCTTCTGCAACTGTACGCAATTGCAAACCGAACAAAACTGACAACAAAAAATTCGTATTGTTGTTAAAACAATATACATTTGTATTGACAACAATCCGAATTGTAATATTAACATTTCGAATTGTAATATCATCAAATTAATTAACACCAATCCAAAAATTGTTTGCACAACAATCCCATTTTTCTCCGTGTAGATTGAAAATCTTGTATAGGTATATATTCTTGTGTATAATAACTCGATTTTCATTATCGTAACACCAGAATGTAAGTCGGTAATTTTCAAGATAGGTACAGCTTGGAATCGAATTTGAGCACGATGGTGGAGGTAAAATTGTTATTAGAGGGCATTACCAACGTCATGCTGCATCAGTCGGGCCACCCACCAACCTCAATCATCAGGAAAGATCACTTGGTGCCTCGCAACCTTCCAACAATTCCTATATCACCTGCCAATTTATCTGACCTCCAAAAGTTTTCCTCCGTTTCTTATACATCGAAATTTTCGTTTTTTTAAATGGATTTTATTAATTATTGTGAAACCATCCGAAAACTTTTATTGCTACTTTCTTAGTTAATTTTATTAATTCAACTGCGTTACTTCATTAAATTTAATTAATTTCTATCCTTTTTGACTAATTTTTAATTAAATATGACTTAGAAAACTACTGATTTATTTAAAATCAAGAATCATTGGAAAATAAGTACTAGACCATTGGCTGAATATTGGACCATTATTGGCATCCAATATTGCATCACACGGAGAAAAAAGTATTATTGTGGTTACTAAAAATTAAGTCCACACAACAATTCCAGATTGTCAATATAGAACCAGCAGTTCTATTTGTGTTTGGGACAAAAAAATTGTTAAAATGGGATTGTTATTAAAACTATTCGGATTGTTCGGTGAACAAAGAAAATTGTTACGGTACAGTTGAAATAACAAAACTAAATTGTTAAATCGGCAATACAATTTGTATTATTAACAAAGCTTTGATCCGTCTAATACAATTTGTTCAGTTTCTTCGTCTTCTAAAATAATCGATAGCAGATTTCCGTCCCAGATAACAAAATGCTTGAATAGTGCAAACATAAAGAGTCGCATACGTGCTAATTAATTCGCACTCAGTGATCTCATAGTTGCATGCTGATGGGTCATCCATGGACGATCCTATGCGTCTCTTACATGAGTTCGCATTCAAGCGAGTTAAATGCGATCCTTGTGCTAGTACATTTGAGGTTAGAAACATCAATTGATTATTTAATACTTGTTATATAATACGATAAATATTATATTTCTGTTAACATTTTTTACTACTCTAGTTTTTTATTAAAGTGAAGAGACATATTTATATTTTTCTTCTTCTAAGCCAAACTCAAAAAATAACCTAAAATTATATATGCACATGACCACCACTGATATCGAGGCCACGATTGGATCACTAATCTTATTAATAAATGTTGATTAATCGAACTTACCTCTATAGATCACAACACAAAGATATAAACACATTAAATTATAAATACGCACGATTTATATAAAAATATGATATTATTCTTACCGTTTCTTATCTTATGAATTAGTTGACATAGACATTTTCCAGCTATCAGCTGACTCAAGTGCATTACGCGCCACCTACATTCGGGAACGTGAATCAGACGCGGGAATTTTAATCTATTCGATGAATTAAAAATATCTAATTGGAAAGGAGGCATCAATTACTTAATTGATAAAATCGAAATTGATTTCTGATACCACTCAAAACGATTGCTACTGGAATTTTATATATTCAAAGAATACAAAATTTTTCAAGGACTTTCGTCACAGGAATTTTAATAAAAATATATAAGGGAAAATCTCTGGAACTTTTAACTATTATGTCCCTCGCGTATATTTTGTTAATTCCAATGAAATTTTACCTGGTTTTTGTTGGAAAAATCAATACTTGATACGAGCAATCATTTCCAACAGGTTTCACATTAATTTATTAAATAAATAAATAATTATTTAATTTTCAATGCACGATTTTCAACAATTTCTACTTGTCCCTAACCATACTTTGTGGTGCTTTAAACGATAAAACTTTATTATTAAAAAAAATTACCAGTTCTAAGATACGTCATTTTAAAGTTAATTAAACGATGAACACATTTTCGCAAGAAAATTAACATTTTGTAAATTGTAAAAACAGTTATAAGCTTTTAAAAGTTGTCCCTCACTTTTAACCTTTTTGACTGCAATCCTCTTATTTAGCATTTTTCTTTGATAAGACAATTGGCACACCAAAATAACTTATGAGAAATTAAAGTTCAAGTCATTAGAATTATTTTGAGACATATTAAATTGATGTGCCTCGTGTCTTAAAAAAATTATTGTAATTTTAATAACAGAAAACACGTGTGTACAAAATGAGAATTTTATTTTAAATAAATGTTGAAATTATTAACCAAATTTTATCATTTTTAAAAAATTGTAACTTCACAGTAATTTCCTTTCCATTGTTTTTCATTCCAAAATCAACCACCTGTTGAATACTTTTCTGTTTTAGGTTAACAATAATTTGCAATTTTAAATAATTAATAACTTTTTTAAGACAAAAAATTTTATCTGTCCACTTATATAATTTGAAATCTTCGTACTTGAAGTTTATGTTGACAGAGTTTCAATACTGTGCTCGAAAAAAAGAATTTTTTTTTCCTTTATTGAAAAGTTAAAAGTTCCAGAGATATGCCCATAAATTCATAAGTTTGTTATAAAATTCTCACATTTTTAAAAGTCCATTTCATATAAAGCTGATCAACAAACTTTATTATTAACTTTAATTTATTCTCTAAATCTAAATTAGTAGTTTTTTACTAATGAAAAGACTAAATGATTTAGTAACAATTTAACTAACATTTAGTGAAATTTTACTAATTGTTAGTAGAATTTGACTAACGAATTAGTCATTCCGCCTTATTAACAGTCAATAAAACAGTTTGACTAATTCATTTAGTCAGACAGATGACTAGTAATTGAGGGCCTCCATGCAATAAGGGGACGAGCGCGCCAGTAGAAGTCCCCGCGGACGGCGCGCTGCCAGCTGCGCAAGGAGACAACGAAAATCACGTTCGTCCCCTTATTGCATGGAGGCCCTCAATTAGTGAAATAATACTAAAAAATTAGTGAATATTTACTAAAAATTAGTTATATTTAACTAATAAAAAGGGGGAAAGTCTTCCACTAATATTAGTCAAATTTTACTATTTGTTAGTAGTATTTCACTAATTCAGATTTAGAGAGTAATAATTACTTTCTTATTAACTTTTATTAATTATGTTTTCAAGAGTGAATTTTCATCTTAACATAATATTACTCATGTTTTAAGCTATTTAAATTAAATGATTTTTATTGTAATTCGCATACTGTGTGAGTTCATTGAAGGCGCATTTCAAATGCATTGTAGGAGATCGCATACGTGAAGGCATAAAGAGAACTTCTTGCTAGCATGAATGCGACTGTAAGCGCATGCGTCGCATCAGCATACTGCTTTTGCATGCACCATAGGAGAATCACTAAGTGCGATCTTAAATGCGCGCATTATTGTTATCTGGGGTAGGTCATATCACCAGTTTTATTTTCATTGAAATCTGTGGAACATGCAGCTTCTGAATCAAATTCTTCGACCTGAAACCAAAAAATTATTTTGAGTTGAAATTTGTTGTTAAATAATATTTAATACATTTTGTATTTTTTAAGGTGAGGTTATGTTCAATAGTAACCGAGTATAACTTACCGATAAACGATGAAATTGTCTCTTCATCCATTCACCACACTTGCAATATATTTCTCACTTTAACCGGATTCATTATTTAACAAAACTTTGTCATTTAAAAAAACTAATAATAAAAGCAAAAGTGGCATATGGGCCAAAAACAAACGACGCGACGATCTGCATGCCAGTTTGCGAGAATTCAATATGACCACGTGACACGGAACAATAAACCTGTCAGCTGAACAAATCCGAATTGTTCCATCAGCAATCGACAGAGAGTTTGCTTCTGTAACTGTATGGAATTGCATACTGAACATAACTGACAACAAAAAATTCGTATTGTTGTTAAAATAACATACACTGGAACGCCGGTTATTCGGACAGCTCGGGTGTGTGTCAGAATAATCCGGAAAGGTCACCTTGACGAAAAAGCATAATCTTGCAGGGCCGTAAGAAGTTTTTTTTTTTGCCTTCGATTGAAATACATAACCAAAGTCTGACAGTTGACCAACAATTTTGAGGTTAGACGCATGAGACGTGCCAAAAGAAAATATTAATTAAGTGAGAAATATTAATTGTTTTTTAGAAATAAAACAAATTTTACTTTGCAAAATTGTCACACAGCTTATTAATTTTTATCATAATCATATAACACTAATAAATGATTGCAAAATAATACATTAAATCAAGGCGGGGAACGGACTCTTTAATAGATGCGCTACTGCGTTCAGATCGTAAGCTGCCTAAGCTTTTTAAACAATCAGTTTCCGAATAACCGGCGTTCCAGTGTACATTTGTATTGACAACAATCCGAATTGTAATATTAACATTTTGAATTGTAATATCAACAAATCTACTGACAACAATCCAAAATTTGTTTGCATCACAATCCTATTTCTCTCCGTGTAGTTTTGGCAATTTCCCACTGGGTAGAAAAAAACCATAACAACAAAAGAAACATAGGTAAAAATTACCAAAATTTGAATCTACCAAAAGGTTGAAATCATCAAAATTATTTCTATAAAATTACACAAAAAATAAAAACAACTAATTTAATCTTATAAAAGAATTAAAATTCCTATTTACTAAAGAATAAACACGCATTAATTCTGTAAGTTTTTAAATGGTTACCTGGAATTAATGGAATTTTTTTTCAGTACTTTTCATTTTGTCAGTTGCGAGTGCCGAAAGTGGAATTTATTCAAAACTGGCATTTCTCATTCGTGACTCGAATGCTTGTATATATGTGTGCTCTTCGAACAATGGCCGCCCACGCATTCGCATTATATTATTTGGTCGCGTCCTCGCGATTTATAGTCACTCTGTTTATGTATACCCCCATCGCCTCCCACTCTTGTGGGGGTGGGGTGTACCCTTTTTTTATCGTGCGCTTTCCTTTCTTTCACGTGGTCATAAACTTTGAAAGCACCTTTTTCCTTATACGCGCATACATGCATTAAAAATTTATAATCCAAAAACCATGCCTCGTAATGTCAATTGGGACGCATGAATATATTCCCTATACATTTAACTTATTAGAATTTTTGAGGTGTCGAATTAAAAATTAATAATTTAATAATAATTTTTGACGTTAAAAATTTTATGAAAAAAATATTTTTTAATTTGTTATAAACAAATATATAAATTGTGACTTTTAAAAAACTAATAGCGCCATTCGATTCTACGTGAAAAATTACTATAGGAATATGTATTATTTAATTTTTTTTACACTGTTATGAAAATGTTATAAACAATTAAAGTGATCGAGTTATTCTCATTTATTTGTTTAAAAAAAATTTTTTTATTAAATTTTTAACGTCAAAAATTATAATTAGGGGTCATGCTGGGAACTTAATAGTTGTATTTTCGATATCTGCTTGTTTGTGGCTATGGTAACTAATGGGTCAACAGAATTTTATAAAATAAATATTAAAACTAACATCAGGGAGTCAATTAGGTAACTTTTTCCAGATTCCACATTCCGTATTCCAGATCCCACATTCCTGATTCCACTTTCCATATTCCGTATGACGGATCCCACATTCCGGATTCCACTTTCCATATTCCGGATTCCACATTCTACATTGCGGATCCCACAACAAACAAATAAAATTATTACGAAAATAATAATTATTAAATCTTGAAAAATCAAGTTGCTGAAATGTGGAATCCGGAATACGGAAAGTGGAAGTCAGAATGTGGCATACAGAATATGGATTTCGGAATATGGAAAGTGGAACACGGAATATGGAAAGTGGAATACGGAATCCGGAAAAAGTTACGTAATCGACCCTTAGAATTTTTTTCATCGTAAAATTTTCATTTAGCCGAACTTTATAAAGCAGATTCTCTAATTCACAAAATTTCCATTTAACGTAATTTTCGTTTAAGAGAATTTATAATTATCCAAATTCCAAAATTTACACAAAAAATAACTTTAATTTACTAGAATTGATTTTCAATAAAATTTCTGTTTATCTGAATATTCATTGAACAGTATTGCTTCCTTTCCTCCTGAAGAGGAGTGACGATTTTCAATTTTTTAAAAATCGATGAAGTGGAAACTCTGCTATTTGAAAATTAAGCTAAACAGAAATTCCGTTTTATGAGAATTTTGTTAGAATAAAAATTCTGCTTTTTGAAAATTCTGTTAAATAAAAGTTATGTTATATATAAATTCCGTTGAATTTTAATTAAATGAAATGAAAATATTTTGAAGTAAATATTTGGATAAGTAGAAATTGGATTAAAGAAGTAAATGTAAATTGTGTTAATTGAAAATTCTATCTGCTATGTAAAAGTTCAGCTAAATAAAAATTCTGTTACATAAATATTCAGATAAATAAAAACAATTTTGTATGAAAATTCGTTGTTGTATTCGTTTTTATGAAATTTTGTTGAATATAAAAAATCTATTTTATAAAATTCTCTTAAAAAGAAATTCGATAATTTTTTAATTCAACGCCGCAAAAATCCATATAAGTTCAATGTGCGGCGTAATATTCATGCGTCCCATGTCAAATAATAACGTGTATAATATAATGAGAATAATGATGATGGAAACGAAAACAATAAATTATCTTCTCATATACAAAGATACACCAACGGTTTGTTATTTAAAGATTAGTTTTGACTGGTTTAGTTCAACAGTTTGTGGTTTCGCGAGCAACACGACTGCGTGGGAGTTTGACATGATTCTCATGCTAAAGAACCGTTCATTTAACAAATCATGATGATGAGAGGGGAGGGGGGGGACACATCAGTTTGGCAAATGACGCTATGGTTAGCCACAATGTTATTAAAACTGAGAATAGAAATTTACAACAATAATAAAATTTATCACTGTTATTTTTTTCCTTAGATGTTAAAAGGTTGTTATTTAATAGAGAACTTTTCATTTCTTTTTTTTTTTATAATTATGTTAAAAAACCGCAGAAAGCATGATTTTTGTTACAATAACTTTTTTACCAAAAAAAAAAAAAACAGAAATAAATAATTTGGTTCCAACTTAAAGAAGTTATCATTGAAATTGAAGCTCAAAATTTTGAATATTATAAAACTTAAATTAAATACTTTTTTTTAAAAAAGAGTGATATTTTGTTAAATTTAACAACACTAGAAACCTAACGTTAAAAGTGGAATGTATGCTGGAAACATATAATCGAAGTCTTGATGGATGATATTAAAGAAGCTTGTCAGTAGTGCTTCTCAGAGCTAATATCAGGATTTAGATCGGATGCAGAAAATGCTCACTATATATATATATATCAGTGCACTCAATCTGTTTTACGCACGCGATTACTCATTTTCTGTGATCGTTTGCTTCAACAAGCTTATGATCGTTTGTTCAGATAAATGTCAAGAGGGAGTGACCAAAGTATCGAAGTCAATAAACGTCACTCAAATCACACAAATACAGAAGTTAATAGTTGATTTAAGAAACTAATGCTACAAAACTACAAATATCGACGCAGCTTTCGAAATAGCCTGTAAATCATCCTTCTTTATTTTCTAATCATTATTATCCAATTCTATATATCTTCTATCAATTCCGATTACTATCAAAATCATATTATAAACTCCAATTATTATAACAAAATATTTATAATTATAAAATTTTGTAAATGAGATTTAATACCTTCAACTTTCTTCACAAATTTTTTTTTAATTTGTTTCAAAACATTTTTATCTTTCTTGGGGTTTTTATTATTTGTGAATTTATATGGGTTGATATTTCGCAAACGGATCATTTAAAATTAAAAAATTTAATTTTTAATCTTAAATGGTTTTTTTTAGCCCTAACTGTGATCAAAATAAGTTTCTGAAAATATTATATGTGTCTGAAATTCTGAACGTTCAAATGAACGGAATCATTTTTTTGGTCTACGAATTTTTGAAAAATTAAATTAAATTAAATTCATTACTACAGCAATGAAAAATAAAAAAGTACTTTAAACATTTAATAAATCAGTAATTTATTTTTGGATGCAGAAAACAATATTTAATAATAAAATTTAAATTTAAAAAAGTAATAAACAAATTTTTCGTTCATTTCAACGTTCAGAGGGTCAATTACGTAACTTTTTCCGGATTCCGTATTTTAAATTCCACATTCCGAAGTCTACTTTTAAAATTCCGGATTCTACATTTCACATTCCGTATTTCAGATCCTACATTCCGGATTCCGAATTTAACATTTCTGATTCCACATCCTACGTACATATATTCTGAGAGTGGAATCCAGAATACGGAATGTGGAAAATGGAATCAACAATGTGGGATCCGGAATGTGGAAATCGAAATATGGAATCCAAAATGTGGAATTTGTAATACGGAATGTGAAAAGTGGAATCCGGAATCTAGGTAATTTAATAAATTTAATAATTTTTTGTAAATTTTAAGTGAACCATTTGAGAAATTCTGACCCATATAGAATAAAAGAGACGTGTATATATCTTGTGTTGGAAAAATAATTCTTTTTTTCGAAGGGGGAAAGGTTTCCATTTGAGATAGATTTCGCTCGACTTTTTTGGAGCATATATAAAATATATATTGTGGGTGGCTCATAAGACGGGTATGCGGCACACCTACATCAAAACGCAAATACATTTATTCATGTTTAGTAAGGCGTTAGTATTGTATTCCGTTCTTGGTCCATAGTACATTTATATATATATATAAAGTGACGGGGGCGTTTCCACCATTTTTTTGTCGTCTCCCAATGCCCCAAAAGACGTGGGTAAGAATCGCGTTATTCTTTGCCGATAAGAGACAAAAAAAATAGTAGCAGTTCTAGACAAGCTTTACGAGATAAAAAGAATAAAAACGGAAACGCAAAAGGACCCAGAATGATTTTAAAAGGGAGTCCCCCAGTGGCATTGTTGATTCTTATATAGTCCGATTTGCATTTTTTTCTCAAATAAAGAATGGACAAAAATTTTTTAATCTCGTCCAAAGGTACAAAAAATCACTATTCTTCGATATATGAATTAATATAATTATAATAATAAATATATTTTAAATTTATATTTGTTTAATTTGCCAATTTGTTATAAAGTTTGTTTCAGCCCTGAAACAAAGAATTGAAATTATTAAAAAATTAAATTAAATTTTCACAAAAAATTGAAAACCCACAAAAGATCGAAACGATAAAGTGATACTAAAACTACAAGAAGCAAATATTAATCTTTAAAAAAAAGTAAAAAAAATTTCTAAAAATTAAATTGATGACATGGTGAGAAAATAAATTGAAAAATTTTCCCAAATCGTGAAAGAGAATGAGATTATTATATCCGTCTTTGTGAATTTCGAATTGAGAGATCAACAATATTCCTTTGGGTTGGTAATGACGTCGGATTATTTTTGAGCATTCAAACAGTGGAGAATCAAGCCGAATAAAGAGGAAAAGTTGCCTGCTGAATACACAGTTTGCGATCAACGATCATCGATTTCGTAATTGTGATCGAGTCGACGATCGATGTCAGGACGGCGTTTAATTGGCAATTATTTGTTGATGCAGCGAGCCCAACACCATAAAGTATTGTAAATCGTCAGACGAATAAATTCCATACATTCGCAACTGCGGACGCGCTTGCGAGGGAGAGAGAGAGAGAGAGAACCATTCAGAGAAAAGTTTGACTTTAAAATGTCTTTGCCTCGTCCTTCCATTGTTTGCCCCTTTTTTTTAATTGCAAAACTTTTTTTTTCCACAATGCCAAGAATTTTTCGGTGTATTTTTTTCTTCTTTAAATTTATATATGGTTTTTGAACTATAAAATAATAATGTGTACAATTTTTTTTTCGATAAAATAAATCCTAAAATATCCTTCTATTTTTAAAATCACTTTATAGGAACTTTTTAAAAACAATTTTTAGGGGATTTTAAAAAAATCTTGTTGGTTTTTATTGCAGAAAATCGTGTTTGATTATTATAATAATACGAAAAAATTTAGCTAATTTTAATGACTCACCGGGATGAAAGGATCCTTTGTCCAAAGTTCCTTCGAGTTTGGAAATCCTTTGTTCCTTTGTCTCACTGGCAGACTCACGATCGCTGAAAATTAAGATTTCCGATTAATTTCACTTAACATATCGAATTTTAATTTAATTTAATAATTTATTTAAAAATTTGAATCACGGAGAAAAATATTTATCTGGAACAGAGAAAGTATTCTTCAAAATAGCAAAAGTTTTCATTAAACAAAAATTTTAATTATTTCACTTAAATTTTTCACTATTCTAGTAAAACTTTCAGCTGTTTTAGATGAAGATTTTTTTTGGGCTTACTAAAAAATATAATTAATTAAAATATTTACTACACGGAAAAAAGCTCAGGCTCAAGAGTTAATCAAGAAATTTTATTTATAATATTTCAAAATTGACTTGGGACAAATTTTCAAAAACATTAGATTTATAAAAAAAATATGAATGTTACTCTTTTTTAAAAAAAATTCAAGTCTGATTTATGCAAATTATTTATGAATTTAGAATTTTGTCAAAGTTTGAAGTTCAAATGGTTAAAAAAAAATTCAGTCACTTTTTAATAACAAAGATACTTTATGGGAAATGGAAGCATTTTTTCTTAAAAATGTTTTAAATAATTGGATTTTAGAAGAACTTGATTAAAATTATTAAAAATAATAATTTACTTGGCGAAGAATTTCAACTAGAAATTTAAAAAATAATTGAATTTCAGAAGTGCTACAGTTTAGATTTTTAGAATTAATCAAATTTCAGGAGATTTTAACTGACAATTTTGTAAATTTGAATTGCTGAAGATTTTTTTAGAAGAATTTTAGAGAATTTTTAATTACAAATAGTTTGAAGTAATTCAATTTTTGAAGAATTCTGTTAAATTATTGAAAATAATTAATTTCACAAAGACCTTTATAAATTGTACTAAAAAAAATCAGAGTTTTTTTGTTTTTAATTTAAAAAATTATTAAAAAATTTCAGAAGTGCTACAGTTTAGATTTTTAAAATTAAAAATTAATCAAATGTCAGGAGATTTTAAAATGAAAATTTTGTAAAAATTTGCAGAAGATTTTTTTAAAAAGAATTTTAGGCAATAATAGAATTTTTAATTAAAAATAGTTTGAAATAATTGAATTTTCGAAGAATTTCATTAAAATTATTGAAAATAATTAATTTTGCAAAGACTTTTTAGATTTAAATTTTCAAAATAAATGAATTTTGGAAGAGCTACAGTTTCTACTAGAAACGTCAGAGGTTATTTTGTTTTAAATTTAATAAAATTAATAATTTTATTTTATTTTCTAAAACAAGTCGAAAGTCACCTTTTATTAAAATAAGTCGAAAAAAAGACCTGAAAACTTCATCTGGAACAGTGAAAAGTTTCGCTAGAATAGTGAAAGATATTGAAACAATTAAAACGTTTGCTATTCTAGTGTACCGTTTCGCTGTTCCAGATAAATTTTTTTCCCCTGCAATTGATTGAAATTAAAATTAGAGTAAAAAAAATATTTCTAATAGTTTCAATTGAAATTATTCAATAAAATAGTTTCCTCTAATATAGAAAGGAAATGAACGAGTGGATTATAGAAGAAATATATTCAACTTTAGATAATCGGCCAAAGTTTCCATTCCAAGAACGCGCGCAATAGAAGAATAATAAATTAGTCGGCAGTGTGACATGTTACACTTTTTTGAAAACACGTTTGGTATTCATTGCACTCCATGTAAGAAACAAATACCATAAAAATTAATCCCGAAGACTCCTCTCTTTCTCACTCTGCATTCTGCTCGTACAATAACAGAAAACCTTATCGGATTCCCTGTAGATCCATTAGGGCGGTTTCTATGTTCGGTCATCCGAGCAAACAGAAAGACTTGATTCGGTTCGATAGATCGATCGAGATTCTGATACGGGTGGCGATAGGTAGATGGCCTACAGGGTTGACTGACCCACTCAAGCGGTTCGACCATAACAGGAAGATAAATGTGAAATCTTCTTTTGGTCAGAAATTTACAAGAATTCCATGAAATAAAAAAAAAACAGAAAAAAAACCCCAAAGGCAATTTCCACTTTATGTGAGAGATTTCTTTAAATAATTAATTGATACTGATAAAAAAAAACCTCCTTACTGCTGAGGAATAAGAAAATAAAATCGTATTAATATTCCAAGTTTTTCTGATTTAATAGTCGATTTAATGACCGGTGGTATTGTGCATTTTTCCAAACAGAACACTTGATGAGAGAATCTCAATTTTTTTTGTGGTCATCTGCAACATCCTTTTCAAAGAAGAAACCCTCATAACAAAAGGATATCCCTAGGATATCCATATCAATGGTCGATATCCTAGAATGGTCTCCAGGATATCTTGGAATATCCATAGGATATCCCTAGGATATCCAAACCGCCGGTCTGTAGGACATCAACAGGACATCCATAGGACATCCATAGGATATCCACAGGATATCCCTAAGACATCCACAAAATATCTATTGGATATTATATCGCAGGATATCCATGGGATATTCTCAGGATGTCCGTGGGATATTCTTAGGATATTCACGGGACATTTAATATCTCAACATATATTTTTAAAGGTTAAAATTGTTAAGCTAATATAATGAATAATAATATAATAAAAACAAAAATCTTATGAGCTTCTAATTTATTTTAAATGAAGATTTGAAACGCATTTTTCAAAGTTTTTAAATAAACTCATGCACTTAATTTATAATTAATATTAATAGTTATTCGTTATTTGCGGGGAAGAATTTATATTGTTTAAAGCGAATTTATTTTCTGACAATATTAAGCATATGAATAAAGGAATGAATCACGAATGAGAAAAAAATTAGTTAATAATTTTTCAAATTAAACAACTTTCTCGAAAAACAAGTTGCATTTTATTTTATTTATATAAAATTTAATTCACAGAATATTCTCACTCGTAGTCTCATAATGACTTTAAAAACAGTATCCTGAGAATATCTTCTTGACATCCAGAAGATATACTGAGAATATCCTGAAAATATCTGTGGGATATCCTGACGATATCCATGGGATATCCTGATGATATCTGTGGGATATCCTGACGATATCTATGGGATATCTGGAGGACATTTATGAAAGTCTATAGAGATATCTAGAAGATATCCATGGGATATCCAAACCACCGATTTTTTGGATATCCTTAAGAGATCCTTTTGATATCCATAGGACATCCCTAGGATATCTACGGGATATTATCAATATATCCCAAGATATCTTGTGTTATTAGGGAAGGAACTGGAAAATGCCATCTGGATTGCCTCTTAATCAAAAACGTTCGATTTCATGGAAAATTGTCTCGATTGTTCCAAATTTTGATCACAAACACTATAAAAAAAAAACTGATTTCAAAAACTAATTTTGTAGACAATGCCTAGTAGGAAAATTTCCATTATATTTAAAAAAATATATTGAAAACAGTTTTGAAGAACAGAATTTTTTTTTAAAATTAATTAGTAAATTTAATGAATTAAAATTTAATTAATGTAAATATTAAAAAATTAATTTTGTGATAATTACAAATTTTGGTTTTAAAGTAGAATCATTGAAATAAAGGACAATTAAAAATTGTGTAATATTGTTTCATATTTTTTTCTTCATTATCTCTAGGAGTGATCTATATAACACGAGTGCTAATATGCACTTGAGTGAGTGAGTGAGAGAGTAAAAAAAAAGTTATAAGTGCAAAGAAGATTTTTCATGATTGGCAGTGAAGAGCAACGGAGACGCTTGTTTTATATAGATTTGCCAAGTGCGTTACCTTGTTTGTTAGGTCGAACAGGTCGTGTCTAAGAATTCTTCGTTCTCGTTGGAACAAAATCAGCAAACTCGTATCTCGACATTCTACACTATCCAAGGCTCAATAAATGTTATTGCTTTGACACACACCTAAACTCTAATGGGTAAATTCATTAGACAGATTGACAGTGCGCACAAAAAAGGATAAAAAGTATTCTCTTTTCAATTAAAATTTTTCTCCAATTCCAATACAGTGTATGTGTCTGTGTTTATTTATACAAAATGAAGAATGTGTCTTAAATATACTTTATATTCAATATATAAGCGAAATTACTAAAAGAAAAACAAAAATAATTAAACACTTAAAATATTCAAAAAATGTTTGTTTAAATAAGAATTTCTCATTTGAAAGCGAAAAAAATTTAAATCAATATTTTAAGAATTATGAAACATATTAGAAAGCTGAAAATAAATATAATTTTCAGAAAATAAAAGAAAATTTAAAAAAATTATGCGATTCTTTAAAATATCCAATTAAAATTGCTTAATAAAACTATTAAAAAATGATATAAATTAGATGTCGATTTTTTATGAATATATTTCCTAAGAACATAATTAGGATAATGAACGAAAAATAATCAAATGAATCATTATTTAAGAGAAACCATTGTGTTTACTGAAGACAAAGTCACTTGTTGAGATTTTAATTAGAACATTAATTTACTTTCACAAGACAAAAAAATAAAAAATTTATGGATTATCGATCATGATCGAAATTTTTCTAATTAAAATCTACAAAACAAATCATTAAGTTTATAATCAATAACAGTCGCAATAAATAATAATAATAAATTTAAAAATCGAAAAATAACTAAATAAAATTTAGTTAAAAACTTTAAACTAAATTAATGAATTAAAAAATAAAATTATTTTCTAAAAATTATTTTTAATAATAAACTGTGAGCAAAGTTTCATTGAAAAAAAAAATAAAAATAAACGTGACAACGAAAAACTGGAGAAATGAATCAATTAAAATTAATTAGCATTTTCGTAACACAGAGAGCTATAGCAGTAGGGAATAATTGCATTTCGTAAAGTGAGTGCGTTTATGGACATCACAGTGTGAGTATAAAATTCCACTTTTTCAATGGTGAAACATGTGACCTGCCGGTTCAAAATCAGGTATCCCGCTGAACGAAGAAATCTGACATGTCTTGGCAGCAACCAGATCAGTCGCACCAAGTAAACCTAATCGAAATGTACAGTCCACGGGGTTCTAAAAGTTTACGCCAAATAAGAGAACTTGTCTCGTCGTAGGCGGTCTCCATGTATAGAAATAAATATATATAAATGAAAAATTCTATTATTTACGACTATTTTTATTTTTTACAAACTCGCTATATTAATTTAAACTATACTTCCAATTTAAACTATTACTTCCATAATAACACAAGATATCGTGGGATATATTGATAATATCCCGCAGATGTCCTAGGGATGTCCTATGGATATCAAAAGGATCTCTTAAGGATATCCAAAAAATCGACGGTTTGGATATCCCATGGATATCTTCTGGATATCTCTATAGACTTTCATAAATGTCCTCCAGATATTCCATAGATATCGTCAGGATATCCCACAGATATCATCAGGATATTCTCAGTATATCTTCTGGATGTCAAGAAGATATCCTCAGGATACTGTTTTTAAAGTCATTATGAGACTACGAGTGAGAATATTCTGTGAATTAAATTTTATATAAATAAAATAAAATGCAACTTGTTTTTCGAGAAAGTTGTTTAATTTGAAAAATTATTAACTAATTTTTTTCTCATTCGTGATTCATTCCTTTATTCATATGCTTAATATTGTCAGAAAATAAATTGGCTTTAAACAATATAAATTCTTCCCCGCAAATAACGAATAACAATTAATATTAATTATACATTAAGTGCATGAGTTTATTTAAAAACTTTGAAAAATGCGTTTCAAATCTTCATTTAAAATAAATTAGAAGCTCATAAGATTTTTGTTTTTATTATATTATTATTCATTATATTAGCTTAACAATTTTAACCTTTAAAAATGTATGTTGAGATATTAAATATCCCGTGAATATCCTAAGAATATCCCACGGACATCCTGAGAATATCCCATGGATATCCTGCGATATAATATCCAATAGATATTTTGTGGATGTCTTATGGATATCCTATGGATGTCCTGTTGATGTCCCAAAGACCGGCGGTTTGGATATCCTAGGGATATCCTATGGATATCCCAAGATATAATGGGGATCATTCTAGGATATTCTAGGGATATCCTTTTGTTATGAGGGCACTTTTTTTTTAATTTTTAAAAATTTTATTTAGAGATATTTTAATATCTTTTTTTTATGTCGACATTTTTATTGTTTATAATAATAATATTAAAAAACACCGTTACTGACAATGAAAAAATTAAGAATTTAGAAAAAAAAACTAGAATCAGCTGTGATTGCAACGTGCAACAATTTTTGTCAATTTGTATTTATATGTTAATTAAACAATTTACTCTAATTTGCATCATTAGTATTGCATTCGTTTTTCCATTGCAATAAGAGAGAAACTCATAATTATCTCTTCCAAGAAGTTGGAAATAAATTTGTGAAATTAGTGGCTATTATGCATTGCCAGGATTATGTTTGTAATTGAGATTAGGAAAATAATTGAATGTTGTAATATGGCACTTACTTAGTATTGTAATTTGTAAACGATCCAAGGTGAACGCTAGGCTGACTTCATTAAATTCAATGGGGGAGAAAAAATTGCAGCAAAAACTAAAAGAGAATTTAAAAAAAAAATTTATATAAAGAAATAAAATATAGACAAATATTAAAAATAATAATAAAAATACAATAATAACAATACAATAAAAAAAACAATAAATACAATAATAAAATTTTTTTGTGAATTTAAAAATTTTTTAATCTAAAAAAACTTGAATGGTTTTTATTACCATTTGTTACTACCATTAGAAATTAATTTATTGTTAAATATGTCAGTAACCATATTTTTGTCCAAAGAAAGCAGAAATAAGGTTATTAAAAAGTCAGGGAAAAATCAAAAAATGTCAGGGAGGAGTCAGGGAATTTTTTTCTCAATCCTTGTTAGACATCCTGTATAATAATAATAATAATAATAATAATAATAATAATAATAATAATAAAAGAATAAATATTATTATTATAAATGCTCAAAATATTGAAAAATATAAACACCCACACAGCATAATATATATTGCTATAAGCATACCTCGACCTTACCGGAAGCTTACAGTGTTAGCTTACAAAACTTACATGTAAGCTTGAGGTAAGCTTAGAGTAACATATTGTGCACGTGTGGGCACTTTACACGAAACAAAAATGATATAAAATACGAAATTACATTAAAAGCAGCACATAGTGAAAAAATATATTTCATCAGTAAACTAATCATCAAAATTACTTTTATGCATGTTATAAAATTTATGTCGATAATACCTAATTGAAATAAATTGAAAGCACTGTAAAAAATATTTTATCTAAATAACCAACGACTTTTGGTATTTTTCCTGAAATTTCTAAATTTTCATACTCTCCCGTGTAGAAAAATCTTCTGGAACGCCTAGAGTCAAGCCTGGCGCAATATAGAAAGCATCTAGCATCGCTAGTCTGGACGATCTGGCTTGGCCCAGTTCTAGTGCTACTCAGACACTAGTCAGACCCTGAATAGCGTCGCTAGTCTGGAAAGTCTAGCCAGACCCAGTTCTGGTGCTGGACAGAAGGTCTAGGTAACTGAAAATTTTTATTTTGTAATTTCTAGACTGTGTCCAGCGATGTTGGTCTGAAAGGTCTAGCCAGACCCAGCCCTGATGCTTTCCAGAACTAATGAGCCAAAAGTTTTAAACGTTCAAATGAACAAAATTTTTTTTTGCAACTTCTTTAAGTACGATTTTTATTACGAAATATTGTTTTAAATATCTAAAAAGAAGTTATTAATTTAATAATTGTTTAATTTACTGTTTTATTTTACATTGTCATTAGAATTTTTAATAATTTATAGATTGGAAAAAATATTTCGTTCATTTGAACGTTCAGAACTTTTGGCTCATCAGAACTAATAGATAATTAAAATTTTTTCATTGGGAATTTCTAGACTGTATCTAGCGATGCTGGTCTGGAAGGTCTAGCCGAACCAGCTCCGGTGCTGGCCAGAAGAAATAGATAACTAAAATTTTTTATTTGTTGACATGACAACATAATTAAGATTAATCGGATTTTTCAATTTCTTTTTCATTTAATTTAAGCTGACATATATTTTATTTATTTTTTAAAAAAGGACATTTCATATTAAACAATTCAATTACAAAATTATTAAAAATAATAATAAAAATAATCCTTCTAACTTTTTTTATAGTGAAAAGAGTATAACTATTATTAAATAGTTAAATTAAGTAAAATTAATAATATAAATTAAGATTTTTACAATTGTAATTCATATAGACAATTTGAATAAAAAAATTTCAGACGATTTAGCCGCGGTCGTTAAAGCGTTAGATTAGGTTTCAGGTTAGGTATAGGAATCAGGCCAGCCCCAGGAAATTTTTCTACACGGGCTACTGTAAATTCAAATTGTAATTATATTAAATAATTAGGTAGTTGTTAATAATTTTTTCAATCAACACTCAAAATTGATGAATAACATAAAAAATAAAAAAAAATCAATAAATTTGCCCAATGCAGCAGGAATTAGAAGAAAAAAAACTTAACTGAAAAAATGAACTCCAAACATAACTTTTCACTTTTTTCTCTTTTTGTTATAACAATGTACTTTAACAATTGTTGACGTTTGTTTGTTATGTGAAAATGGAATTTTATTTCGGTTTCAACTTTTTTTTGGTCAATATAACCTTGAAATCATGAAGATTTGAGACACATCGGACACTCGCATTACACACTTTTTATATGCTGAAACACTTGTGTAATTACTTCTATTTTTAATTTCTTTATAAAAATAATAGAGGGAATTATTAAAATAAAGCACAGATTGAAATACGAGCTTTAAAACAAATAAAGGAAACAAAATCAAACACATTGTTTGAGCGCCAAAAGCAAAGTTAAAGACACTTTGGGCGTGTTACAGTAGCGCCATCACTCGAGTGGTTGGTAAATTAGTGATGAGGATATTTTCGCAGCGCGCAAAATTTGAAATTTCAAATATGCTTTTTTTGAAAATTCTAATATATATTTGAACAAATTGAAATTTTTTTATTTATTAATTAATTATATATTATTATACGAGATATAATAACAAATAAGTAGGTAAATAAAATAAATAATATAAATTAAAATTAATTTCTATATATTTTTTTGTTTTCAGTAAAATTATACTTATATGGATAATAAAAATAAATAATATTTATATTATGATTTAATTATTTCTTAAAAATGGAATAATTTATAATAAAATAATAAAACTTAAAAAAATAAATAAATAATTTTAAAAAATGTAATAAAAAAATATTAAATAAATTTTTGTCAAAAATAAGTTTATATAGAAACAATAACGTTTTGTATTTATCAAATTACTGAACTCGCAATATGAATTATTCGTGTCATCTAAAAAATGCGATTTTAGAAAAAAAACAAAACTAAATCACGCTCGGTTAGCTTTATCAATTTTGACAGCGTTTTTAATTTTTAAAATGGCCTTCAAGAAACTATCACGAAAGTTGGTCCCACAATTTGACATGTTGGCCCTAAACAAAATTGGAGCAAGATATTTTTGAATCCTATCCTAAGAATCGCATCAACGACGAATATCTCGCATTCTATATCGACTTTCTAGAATCGCAAACAGTCGTCTTAATTAAAATAAATGACATATTTTCCGCTAAAAACCAGATTTGCAAACAAATAATTTATATCGTCATCGGAAAAAAACTTCTGTAATTATTAATAAATACAATGTATTTTTAAAATTTTTATTTATTATTTTATTTATTATTTAGAGAAAAAAGAAGCTGCTTAGACAATATCTTTGTGTTAAATTCTATGATTCAAATACACTTAAGCAGAGAGAAGGGTAAACTATTTGCCATTTTTTTGGACTTTGAGAGCGCGTTTCCGTCGATAAATCATAACAAATTGTGGTATAAACTTTTTAAATTAGGAGTGAGCTCGAAGCTTGTCAGAATCTGTAAAAATTTATATGATCAGGCCACTATTGGAATTCGATGAAAAAAAGAAATCTCGAACTGGGTAGAAGTTACTAAAGGCGTGTTACAGGGAGAAACCTTAAGTCCTTTATGTTTCTCTTTATATATTAGTGACATGGAAATATATTTTCGCGAACATGGCGCCAGGGGTATTTCTATCGATTTAAAGAATGAAATTATAATTATAGCCTACGCGGATGATATCGTCATCTTGGCCTATTCGGCTAGCGACTTACAAAGAAAATGAAAGATTTTACATAAGTACTGCAATGAAAACGAATTAAAAGTTAATCTCAAAAAATCAAAAATAATAATTTTTCAAAAGGGGGCTCGCAGAAAAAAATATTTGTTTACCTACGATAAATCCGAGTTAGAGATAGTCAGGGAATACACCTATCTGGGCACGCATTTCTCGAATTCGGGCTATTTCAATGCAGCTGCAGACAGAGCGCAAACGGCAGCAAAATTGGCTACAGAATCGGTGCTAAATATTCTAGAAAAATCTAAATCGGACACGTGGGAACTGAAAATCAGGTTATTCGATGCCATGGTAAAAACGGTTGCAGTTTACGGAGCAGAGGTCTGGGGACTGCAATTTTTAGATACCATAGAAAAATCCCAGACATACTTTTTTAAGATGTTATTAATGTTACTGAGCAATACGCCAAATTATGCTATAAGAGTAGAAGCAAAAAGAATTCATTTATCGTTTACCATTTAAAAGTCGTTATTTAAATGGATGGAAAAGCTTCATGGTATGTCAGAAAATAGATACCCTAAAATCTGCTGCGATAAAATTTTTAGCCTAGCAAGACAACGCGAGAGAACCTGTCAAAAGTATAATTAGGCGTTACAGGTCGAAGCCTTAATTAGAAATATGGGTTATAATAAAAATAATGACACCTTGGATGTAAATGTTTTGTTAACGGAGGCGAGCGATATTATGAAAGTGTGCGAAAAATTTCTTGTAGAGACTGATAAGGCTAGACTGTTAAAAACAGAAAGTCTTCAGATCCTGACATCCTTGCCAATCGAGAGAAACATTTCTTTTTACCTGAACGCGGGATTAAAAATGTCCACAGTTCGAGTAATTTGTCAAATTCGAATGACCTCAAGTATAAGGCAGAGAATCAAATTTAAAAAATAAACTTTTCTAATTAATCCCAAGTTTGCTCGATTTGCAATTCTCAAGAAAAGGAAACAATGTTCCATATCTTAGCAATATGTCCATTTTATTCAGGTCTTAGAGAGGAAGTATTTAAGAACACCAATTTGAGTTTCTCCGAAGGGTGGTTTTGGTCCCATCTGATGACTTTTGACGATAAAGGCCCAGCAAACACGTTCTAGAACTGTGTCTGAAAAGTGTTATGTATAGCTGTTCTAAAATTTTGTTGCAGATTAGTTCTGGATGACATTTGTACCTAAAAATGGGAACAATTCTGCAACAGTGTTACATAACATTTCTATAACACTACAGCCACAAATTTTTTGTAACTAATGTTCCATCGCATATCTAGAACTATATCGGAACAATGATATGTAACTGTTCTAAAATTTTGATGAAGTTCAGTTCTGGAATATATTTGTACCCGAGATTAAAAATTTTGAAGTGTTCATAAGTAGCTTCACTATTTCCTATGGAATTAATAAATAAATAGTTCATTTTACTTAAGTATACATCACATAGTCTTATTGTTTTTTTTATATATAAGCAATACAATTTTTAAATCCTCCTCAGTCGCAAGTTATCAAATTAATTTTGTATTTATATTCCCATGTTAGGGTAGCGTAATGGTTAGCGTATTAGCCTGTGAAGCGATATTGTTATAGAACAGTTGAAATTTGACACTGTTCTAACTATGTTTATTTTAGAGTTTCCTTTTTCTATTACATCAAGTTTTAATATTTTTATTAAGAATAAAAATATTTTGCATGTATTTTTAGGTAATAATCGTGCGATAATAGTTATGTACCATTTTATAGTTGTTACAAACCAGTTCTAGAACTATTACAAATACATTTGTAACTATATTCTAGATCTATTACAGAATTTTACATATCCGCTGAGTACGACATTTTGCATAACCAGTGACTCACAGGTTCATAACCAGTTACAGAAAAAAATTCGTTCTCAAAAAATTTGTAACAGTTCTATAACTGACCTGTAACAGTGTTTGCTGGGGGGATGTTGAGAACATTTGCGAACTTCGTAGTGAGAGCGATACGAGCGCGATCTGTCCTTACATAGCAATATATTAAGCTTAATATTTGTATTTTAATTATTTATTTGTGTGTGTTTTTGTTTGTATTATTGTGAGATACTAAAGAACGAGCTTATACTAAAGATGAAGAAAAAATCTGTAATTTTATTATATCTTATTTTATCGATCGTGATTTTTGTATACGGATCTCTATTGTATGAATTCTGTGAATTTAAAACAATAAATATACTATATATTATATTATTTATTTATCAAAATTATTATTTATTTTAATATTTAAAAAAAAATTTACAATTATAAACATTTTTGGGACAGTAATTAATTTCTGTAAAAACAAATTAATCGTGAAATTAAAAAAAATATATATATATACCTATATATGAGAGATTCTTTTTCAATCGCCCCAGCCCAAAAAGTCAATGTTCTGGGATTGGCTTCATACTTTGGTAAATTGTTGTCCTATATGATAGTAATAAATCCCTAAAATATAAACTCATTAAAAAAATATTTGTAGAAAGTAGAGGGGGTTGAAGTTTTTACGTTAAGGGTAACATTGTCATTTTCAAATCCGTATAACTATGACAAAAGTTAATGGATTTTAATTTATCTCTAATGAATTTTAATGCATTTTTCACGTACTTTTCAAAAATGTATATGAAATTTAAAAAAAAAATTTTTTGACCCCTTTTTTTCCAAAATCAACCATTATTTTTCGATTTTCACCCCTTCGGGTATTTTTTTTTTTTATTTTATTTTCATTGGAAAGCTGAGGTTTTTTCCGATGAGCTATGTAAATATGAAAATGGGACAACAATAATTTTGTGAGTAACAGAATATTAAAGTAGGCGGTGCCGATAAGGGGTGTACCTGGAGACCATATTTGAGGATTTAGGTAGGCACCATCTAATTTAATATTATGTTTCTCGCAAAATTATTGTTGTCCCACTTTCATATTTACATAGCTCATGGGAAAAAACCTCAGCTTTCCAATGAAACTAAAAAAAATTAAAAAAAAAATTCCCGAAGGGGTGAAAATCGAAAAATAATGGTTGATTTTGAAAAAAAGGGGTCAAAAAAATTTTTTTTTAAATTTTGTATACATTTTTGAAAAGTACGTGAAAAATGCATTAAAATTCATTAGAGATAAATTAAAATCCATTAACTTTTGTCATAGTTATACGGATTTGAAAATGACAATGTTACCCTTAACGTAAAAACTTCAACCCCCTCTACTTTCTACAAATATTTTTTTAATGAGTTTATATTTTAGGGATTTATTACTATCATATAGGACAACAATTTACCAAAGTATGAAGCCAATCCCAGAACATTGACTTTTTGGGCTGGGGCGATTGAAAAAGAATCTCTCATATATATCATGATATATATATATATATATATATATATATATATATATATATATATATATATATATTCATGATTATCAATTTATCTTTTAAAAAGAGGAAAAGAAAATTTTTATTTACATCTCTCGAAAAATCTCTCTTATGCTAATAAATCCCTTTTCAAAACGAGACTAACCGTGCAATTTTAAATGTGCTGATTTGTCCGAATGTTAAGTAAGCAAAAAAAATAAAAGAAAAAAAAGAAAAACGTTTCAAGAAGCGAAAAATAATAAAAAATATTTTTAAAAAATAAAGTAACGAGCGATTTCACGGGAACCGTCAGCACAATGTTATTATATCAGTGATAAAGAAGAACGTTAAGTCTTATTTATGCATGTCGCGTAAGAGTGGGCGTATGGGACTGATTATAACGCGAGAGACCAGATGAGAGACTCTTGATCTCATTCGCATGAGAAATGCAAAACCCAACCCTAACTATCAAGCCTTTGATTTGTATGCGAAAATATTTGCACATTGACTTTTGAAAAAAAATAATATATATATCATTAATAAATGAAACAAACAAAATTTTGTTTTTGCTTCAATATCAAATTGGATATAATAATTCCATTATGTATTTTAAGAATTTTGTTAAAATAACACATTTTTATCTAAATTACTATATTTAATATTTTAGTACCTATCATCAATTAAAATTAGTAAAAAATGCAAAACTAAAAACACAATTTTTTAAAAGCTATACTTTTTTATTTAAAACTATATAATTATTTTTAAAGAAATTTATGTAAAATTAGAAAATTTACTAATTATTTGTTTTCAAAGAATTAAAAATAATTTTTCGTAAATATATCACAGAAAAAATTAGTTATTATTAATTTTTAATTAATTATTTATACATTTTTATTATTTTTATTATTAATATATTATGATTATTATATATTTTATTATTATTTGAACTGCAAATGAAGAATTTATATGCACTTGAGTAAAAATGCAGAAAATTATGCTTTTTTCCAATTTTACGATTTATTAACAATATATTATATGGTTGGAGGTTTTAAATTTTTTTTTTTAAAAAATAAAAACTGCTCAGGCGCGAAGTGACAATGGGTTCAAGCTTTATGAAGCTTGGTTGAGGACTGCATTGTGAAAAATAAAAAATTTACATTTTGAAATAGTAAAATAACATTTTAGAATTTGTGTAATTTTACTATATTTTCAGTGAGATATTTATACACTTTTTGAATTTAGAAATACAATCGAACTTGTAACTTTACAATTTTCGTAGTGGTAAAAGAACAAAACATTGTAATAGTACAAGATTAAATTGCTTTTGTGTGAGTTTCCAAGTAGGTAAGAAAATGGACCCTCTTTGAAAGCGACAAAAGTACTCTATAATGTACAAGTACACAAAATTGTGATGTTATATTTTTTTGTGTAAATTTACATTTTTAAAAATTAAATAAACGCACTCAAAATAGTAAATTTAAAAAACCCAGTAGTTTTCAACTTTGAAAATGAAACAAATACAATTTTTCTCACTTTTGCATATAAAAGTAAATATACCCCATTTGTCACCTTAAAAGTAATAGTTATGATAATACTTAGGTGTTGTAAATTACTTTTCGTTTTTTAATAATATTATTAATATAATATATATATATATATATATATATATGACCCGATATGAAACGCAATGTAACCTAAAATTTTTTTGCTCATTATATTCCATTTTATTCATATCTCGTCACATACATAATATATTAATATATGTATTATTATATATTGTAACTCAAATAATAATAAAATAATTTGTTTCAAATAAATGTTTATATAAATTTGATTATTTGTATCACATATTTTTTATTGCAATGAAGAAAAGTAATAATTTTATAATATAAAAATAAATTTCAATTAAAATATTTTTAATACGATTACACACAAAAAAATAGCATTCGTAAAAATGACTGAAAATGTGTAGTTAAAAAAAGCAGTTAAAAGTACCATATTCAGAACTATTTAAACTAAACTCAGACAGTTGGTGGTACTAAATTTTAGTAGTCAATTTCACCGAGTGAAAATTACTAATATTTGTAGTTGAAATAACTGTCACGTGATTTTAAATGGCTTTACAACATTTTAATAGTAAAAACTACTGTTGGAAATTGTTATTTTTAGGATTTGTGTAGATGAAAGAATGTCCTCAAATATCAAGCAAGCCATCTTAGCTGGCGTGCGCGGTTAGATGGTTAAGTTGTCGGCTTGCGAATGTTAGGGTCGTGCGTTCAATCCCCAGCGTTTAGGGATTTTTCTCTGTTAGGTATACAAAAATTAAATATTATAAGGCATATATAAACGAAAGTAGTAGGGGAGAGGGTAAAAAAATGGATCTCAATAATAATATTAATAATAATAATTTTACTATATAGTTTTTTTTACTAAATTTTACAGTTGATTTACCCGTTTTTACATAGTTATCTCAACTACTTTTTGTTAATAGGTGCCTCTTGGAACTAGGAGAAATAGTTAAAATTAGTCAAATTTACCATGAATTTTTTTTGAGTGTATAAACTTCCCCATTGTAGATGCTGTTATACTGTTTTATGTACTTATGCCACTTTCACAGTAGGTAAGATTTTGGACCTACGTAGAAAGTGGTAATGTTACGAGAAAAAATTTTTACAGACCCACGCTGGGCGTCCAAGCTAGAATCTACCTTTAACCCATCGTCAGCATTGGTTTTTCTCGCCTGGGATGTTAATATAAATCAAAAATTTTTTTTGTGTTATCGGAGCGTTCATAAACTATGTAGACACATTTTTGCCACTTATTAACCCCCCCCCCCCCCCCCGTAAACTTTTACTGAACTTTTTCCCCGTGTAAAACGTAATTTTTTTCAAAATGAATTTTTACTACATATATACCCGCATTACAAGTAAGTCAATTGAAAACACAGTCAAAAAATCTAAATAAAATATTTTATTTTTTGCATATAAGAACAATTAAAACCATCAAACAAACAAAATTTTTAATTTAAAGATAAACTTACAGTTTTAAGTTAACTTTATAAATAACTTTATTTTCATTATTAGTAAATTTATTATAAACTTAATGTTCAATTTCGAAATTGAAATATATCGAATGGTTTGAATTTTTTATTGATACTATATTAATTATATTAGGAATTTTTAATTGACTTTTCTTTAGTATTTTAAGTTAATATCAAATGTCTTAAAACAGTATTTTAATGGTATAAAATTAACTTAGAAATATCCCAAGTAGCACGTAATATTAAAATGTCTGCCTCATGGTAATATTACCGGTTAATATTACACTTGATAAAATTGTTGGTGAATCTGTCACACTTCGCTTTTATTTCTTTTTAAAAAATTATATATTTCTTATTCCAAATCGGCTTTTTTAAACTTTGAAACATTTATTATATTCATTTATAATGCAAACTTGAATAAACAAACGTCAATTCAAATGTTCAAGAGAAAAGAATTCACGGTAAGAAAAAAATAATTCACCGTAACGTTCCAATTCGGTTTTTTCGCCAAACCGAATTCAGCTTAAGTTACCACCAATTCTTTTCGCTCACTCTAAATTATTTTTTTACTGGGTATCTATTTGCACTCGTGAATAAAGAATTTTTATTTAAGAACAATCGAAACGTTTGCTTCCATAATTTATGGTTGAGATCAGAAAAATAAAATTAAATAAAGTTTTCGTTAATAATTGGAGGTTATATTTCTCTAGCCTTGCTCTACTACTGGCCTGAACAGAAAATTCGTACTAACACATTATATGTATTAAAGTCACTACTGGTTTTCATTTTTCCGTACTAAACCAATTTGTCTATCGTCAATTTCTGCCGAGGATCGGACGGGAATTATTATAAAAAGTATCAGAATATATTCTCATAGTATGTTCAATCAAATATATTTACTTCTTTACTATAATGTTTAACTTTTTATAATGATTGTCGGAATATGAACCACTTTCTGAGTAGTGATTTCTCTGCTTCTGAGCAAAATAACACCCTTGTCATCCGAATACGCAACTACAAATGTATAATTAGTTTCGGCTTTTAACCCTGAGAATCTCCTTATAGTATAAGGATCAATGAAGAGATGATCATTATACTTCGGTGGAGGATGATGTATAGGTTTCATCAAGATAGGTTCCATAGTATTATTTGATTCGATTCTAAAAACATCTGCGTCTGCATGTCTGGAAATATTCACAGGGACATTCCAAAAAATACTGGCGCTCTGTTCAGTGACATCTGAAACTTCGATGAGTTCATCATGGTCAGTTAAATTAGATGTTTCCCTGAGATAAGAATCAATTTTTGAATCTGTAATAGAATATTATTACAATATCGGTATTGTTTCAATGCATGTTAATTGATAAGTATTAAAAAAGAAGGACATGTGAATTCTAAATGCTGTTTCGTACCTAAATGATGCTTAATTCTGTTAATTGAGCTGATTTCTTGAGTTTCATGTCCGTAATGAAATGCATGTAATGTGAACGTGTATATGAATCCTGGTCGAAGATTTGTTACTGTGACATTAGTAGTATTAAAATTTAAAGGTAGATACAAATTGTTATATTCATCCCATGCCTCATACGACACACTATATGTCACAAACTTGTAGTTACAATTTTTAGGCTCTTCCCATTGTATAATAGCAGATGTTTCAGTGATATTAAACACTTTTAAATCTCCCCTAAGTGAACAACCATCTACAAATTAAAATATAAAGTTACAATAAAATCAAAATTTAAAAATTACCTCTAACAGGTTGTTAATGTGTATTAAATTATTAAAAAAAAAGTTTGAATTAAGCATTAAACTGAAAAGTTAATTTTTCTCTATTAGCTTATGTTCCTAAATACTAAAGTTTCATAAATTTTATGTCAACCTTTAATGATTATTCTCAAAAATTTAGAATACAACAAAAATGAAGTAACAACATTGTTAAAATTGTGTGTTGTTGTTTTAAAATTTTTTCATGAAACTTTAAAATGCTAAAGAAGAATCCACATTTTCAATCCCGTGTAGAAATTTATCGTGGCCGTCCTAGTGTTAGCCTATAGCTAGACCGTGTTTGTCGTGGAAATTTATTGTCAAATAACTGCAATGGCCACTCAAAGTTCATGTGCAGTTTTTATACAGGTTTCCCTTTATTTCCTTAGATATGCAGCCTTTCTAGAATTTAGTTAGTTATTGTCTAGAATGCTTACTTGAAACTTTTAAACAAGTTCGTACAGTAGGCTGTCTAGAATTTACCAAGATGCGGCCTAGAATTCATAAAAAATTAATAAGTACGTCCAGCAGGTGTCACTGAATTCTCTATAGTAACTAGCTATCAGACGAATTCAATTTTTGACGTGCATATATGCTTCTGGCTATTATTATATTATGTAAGCATTATATTACAAATAATAAGTTTAATTGATTTGAAATTTTTATTTTATTGGGTTAATATTGACAAGTAAAACAAGAAAGCATAAATAAAATTTGATTTAAGATAACATATATTCATAATAACAAATTAAATAAATAAATCAATGAAAATATATTTATTTAATTATTGTTATTTTTATGTTGTATAATATAAATTTAAATTTAATTGATTAAATTAATAAGAATTATTAATTTCAATTTTAATTTACACAAATTAATTTAAAAATGAAAAAAATAATCTTATTTTAAACAAAAAAAGGTTTCTTTACTAAATGGTAAAAATAAAAAAAATGAAAATATTGACTTATATTTGTTAAATAAATTATTTAACATTAAAAATAAATTATAATCTATATATAATTATTGTTTTTTTATTGTTCTGCTCCTCAAGTCTTCATTTTCTTCAGTCGCAACTTATCTAATCAATTTTGTATTTATTTTCCCATGTTAAGGTGGCGTAATGGTTAGCGTGTTAGCCTGCGGAGCGAGGTTAGGGGGTTCGATCCCAGCAAGCGTTAAATATTTTCCAAAATTTATGTAAGCGATTGCGTTAAATAATAACACAGGCCAACACTGATTTTGGTGCGGCAGATGTCAGACCTGTTTTTGATATGTTTTTTCATGCTGAACACAAATCCGTAAACGAAAAGTTCCTATCAGCTCTAGTTTTTGAGAAAAACGGGTTTTAAATGTTCAAAAATCGCGTTTTTGGCTAACTTTGAGTACCTCTAGCACTGAAATAAAAGGTCGTAGAACCTTCCACTTGGGCTTAATTTGAAGCTTAATGTTTTAACTATTATCCCCAAAAATGACCTATGTTGCACGCGATTTTTGAACATTTAAAACCCGTTTTTCTCAAAAACTAGAGCTGATAGGAAATTTTCGTTTACGGATTCGTGTTCGACATGAAAAAACTTATCAGAAACAGGTCTGACATTTGCCGCACCAAAAAAGTTTGCTAATTTTGTTGGCCTGTGAATAGGTAGGGGTAAATATAAGGTCTCCAATTATAAATAATGTGATAATTGTATAATTAATTCCATATTTAATTTTTTTTTATGTAGGTGTTACTATCTATTTGAAGTTGGGTCGACCCTTGGGTAGATAGAAACTGTATATTTTTATATAAATGAAACTGGCTAGAAATTTTTATTTTACTAGAAAGAGATTAGACAACAGTCCTGGAAAAAAACTAGCTATCCCTAGCGTCACATACCCTACTTGATTCTGTCCAGTTTTCCTCTCAAGTTGCTCGATTGAATCTAGCCCAACTGTACAGTTTCCAATACATTTCCACGATAAATTTCCACACGGGATTGGGTTTTTCTTAGTATAATAAAAGTTAATATTATAACTGATTACTGAATGTTGAGATTCATACCCTTTATTTCTGAGAACTTGAATTCAGAGCTAAACAACGAATAACCCATATCAATGATATTAACCCTAAATTGCAATCTGTCAAGATAGCCATTCGTTAGTGAAATTGAAATGGTTGGACAATCAGCACTACTTTCATAACCTATACATATACCCACATCTTCGAGAAAAAACATATATGTACATTATTAATTCGTTCTTTTATAAACATTAGTATGATATAAATACATCGTAATAAAAAAACAATTCGCTAAATTGCAAGTACTCTTTCTAATTTTTGCAATTAAAAATTGATTATTTAAACAATTTCATTAATTAATGCACTTGTGAGATGTTTTAGGGCAAATCCAAAGTAAAAAATGTACATAAAAATTTACAGATTAAAAAATACAGAAATCCTGGCGTATGATTTTAAACTGTAATTCGCGATGTATTTAATGTCTTTTGCAGATTTTGAAATATGCTAAGAACTTCGTGTGTTTTCTTTCCAATGTATTCAATAATTTTTTGCAAATTGCTGTCAATTCAATATTAATTAATTTTAACAAATAATTAAATTTTACACTTTTAATTTCGAGTGTTAGATACAGTTTTATCTCACGAGTCTATTGATAACAAAAGCTTATTTTTCAACAAAATGTTACTCACTTATATCTACTGCACATATGTGATATCTTATTAAACCTTCGCGATTGGGCTTTCTCCATTTCAAGGTGAAAATTCCAAAATTTTCTACTTCCACAAGAACTTGCTTATCAGAACTAACACAGGTACCTGCTAACAAAAATTAGATATCAAAATAAAATACGAATATAGAAAACAATTTACCAAAGTTGTTAATTAAGTATGAAGCTGAAACAACTACCCAGGTGCGAATTTCGGTTGGCCGCCAGAGTTTGAAGGTTGGCCCAAAATTGGCCTAACTTTGGCTTCTGGAGTTATGCCAAAGTTTGCCCAACTTTGTCAGTTACAAGTTGGCCCGACGGTTGTCAAAACTTCGAAGAACGTAGTATAACCGACTTAAAATTATTGGTTGGCCAAACTCTGGGTGATGGTTGGCCCGACGGTTGGCAACTTTTAAATGCATTTTTTTTATATAATCCCATGTAAGCGTAGCATAATGGTTAGCGTATAAGACTTCGGTGCGTTAAGTTAAGGGTTCGATCCCAGCGAGCGTTAGATATTTTCGAAAATGTATGTGAGCGATTGTGTTTAATTATAATAAGTATAGGTTATATGTAGTGTCTCCGATAATAATAATGTGTTAATCGTATAAATAATTTAATTTTTTAATTATTTTTTTAATGGTTGTTATTATTCCCTATTTAAAGTTGTCCCGACTTTGAGATCAGTTGTCGGGCCAACCATCGTCGCTAAAGGACGGTAAACTGTTATCATATGTATGGTTAGGCCAACCAATAGCACGAGAAGTTGGGCCGACCAAAAATTCGCACCTGGGTAACTATAATTAAAACCTTCTTACCTTCTGAAGAACTATTCTCACGTAGAATTATTAGAGGATTACTGTCACGTAATACTGAAGGTGGAGGCCCTGAAAAGTCACATATGGAATCTGTCAACGACAGAATGGTGATAATGGTTAGATAGAAACATAATGATCTTGTCGTTGCCATTTTGCTAACGATTATGGTTTACGTTAGCAATCAATAGAATCAGATTAGATGTGGAAGCCTAAATAATAAATTGAAACACAACAATTGAGAAAAAATTAAGCTTAAGTAGTAATAAATAATAAAACATGTCGGAGTTATAATACTTCTACCTATCTAGCATAAGTGTGATTTTAGAGACAGAAATGATACTATAAAAACATATTTACTGGCCTAAAAGCAATTTCATTAAGGGGGAAGTCTGGTCCAGCCGAGGGTTTCTTCCAATGTGTTTTTTTCAATAATATTATATATTTTTATTACATAAAATTTTTTTAAACAAAAAGGAACATATGGAGAAGAAAATTTAAAAAAAGAATTATTTTTTATATAAATATAAATATATATATATATAAATATAAAGCCTAGGGGGTCTTTAAAATTGGCGGGAGCTCTGGAATCCATAAAAATCGTCTAAAACAAAAATCCCAAGAACTTTTGGTTAAAATATGAACGTAGAATGCGGATGAACCTCAAGTTGCAAAAATTTTTTTTTTGCAAAAATGGCAAGAAAAATAAAAAAAAGTGGGTGAAAAATTTTGTCACTTATTTTGCTCTAACTTTTTTTTTATAATAAAAATTCATAAATATTCGAGGTTAATAATAATATTAATATTTAACTATATTTGCAGTTCGAATTTGTTTAAACAATTACAGGAGAGCATTCTCCACATGTTTAGGAATATATTTAAGCAATAAAATAGTATATAGTGCACCAAGTACCGAAAGAAGCTGTTTTTCGACTTCGTGCAAATTTTGCACTTGTCGGGAAACAGCTTCTTTCGGTACTTGGTGCACACAGTACTTTGTGCAACACCAATTTAGAGAAAATGCTTTTTATTAAGTGAATAACAAGCTACAATTATTGTTTATAATTAAAATAAAAAATATTTATTAAATTCATAAAATATGTAATAATTTCTATATAATTAGTTTTGTACACAAATTCAACTGCCAATAGCGAGCAACAGTCAAAGTTCTACAAAAATAAAGTCATAACGCTCGATGCTGCCAGCGTACATACTTGTAAACATCCTTCAAAGTACTTTTCTGCACTAGTGCAGCAAAGTAATGTTTTGCGCCTTCTTTACAAGCATGTAAACCCGCGTGAAAATCGAAGTATGGGAAAAAACCATCAAAAGCCAGCAAAGAATGGGAAAAATTTTTTACCAAATTTTCAGATTTTTCGCGCACATAACCTTGGGTTATGAGCGTTTCCCATACTTTGCTTTCACATAACAAAATCACAAAAATCTCGTCAAAATTAGTTCCTCAAAGTACGGCAAACATTGGAAAAAACTAAGGGCTAAGAAGAAATAATTTTTTTCATTTTTTTACTTTTCAAAATTAGTTTTTCAAAGTACGGGAAAATTTGGGAAAAATTCGGGGCCAAGAAAATTTCATTTTTTTACTTTCTAAAATTAGTTTTTCAAAGTACGGGAAAATTTGGGAAAAATTCGGGGCCAAGAAAATTTCATTTTTTTCTTTTCTTTACTTTTTAAAATTAGTTTTTCAAAGTACGGGAAAAAAAGAGGAAAAATGAATTTTTCTTGGCCCCGAATTTTCCCAAATTTTCCCGTACTTTGAGAAACAAATTTTAAAAAGTAAAGAAAAGAAAAAAAATGAATTTTTCTAGGCCCCGAATTTTTCCCAAATTTTCCCGTTCTTTGAAAAACTAATTTTAGAATGTAAATAATTGAGGAAAAATGAATTTTTCTTGGCCGCGAATTTTTCCCAAATTTTCCCGTAGTTTTAAAAACTAATTTTAAAAAGTAAAAAATGAGAAAAAATTAATTTTTCTTGGCCGCGAATTTTTCCCAAATTTTCCCGTACTTTGAGAAACAAATTTTAAAAAGTAAAGAAAAGAAAAAAATGAAATTTTCTTGGCCCCGAATTTTTCCCAAAATTTCCCGTACTTTGAAAAACTAATTTTAGGAAGTAAAAAAATGAAAAAAATTAATTTTTCTTGGCCCCGAATTTTTCCCAAATTTTCCCGTACTTTGAAAAACTAATTTTAGAATGTAAAAAATTGAGGAAAAATGAATTTTTCTTGGCCTCGAATTTTTCCCAAATTTTCCCGTAGTTTTAAAATAGTTATTTATGATACAAGTGCGTAAAGTGAGTGATTATACGAGTGATGCAAATCACACGAGTATAATCAGATTTATGCACGTATATCATACAACACTTTTTGCAACACCCACCTCTAAAGTTAAGTACCTATTATGAAGAATTCCAACTCTCTGTTAGAATAATTTCGATTGTATAGAATTAAAAAAATCAATCGAAGATCAGGAAAAATATCATTAAGCAGGAGTGTATAAATTTAAAAGAAAAGTTCGTTTTTTAATTTTGTGGTTTTGTATGGTCTAAAACAATCCATTATCTTATGTGAGAGAAATTTCGGTGCGTAAAGTGAATTTCAGTGTGTAAAGTAATATTTCAGTGCGTAAAGTAAATTTCAGTGCGTAAAGTGAATCACTTTACACACCGTTTGAAAAAGAGCTTCTTTACACACACTTTTCGGTGTGTAAAATTTAACTTTAGAGGTTAGTGTTGCGAAAACTAATTTTGAAAAGTAAAAAATGAGAAAAAATTAATTTTTCTTGGCCGCGAATTTTTCCCAAATTTTCCCGTACTTTGAGAAACAAATTTTAAAAAGTAAAGAAAAGAAAAAAATGAAATTTTCTTGGCCCCGAATTTTTCCCAAATTTTCCCGTACTTTGCAAAACTAATTTTAGAAAGTAAAAAAATGAAATTTTCTTGGCCCCGAATTTTTCCCAAATTTTCCCGTACTTTGAAAAACTAATTTTAGAAAGTAAAAAAATGAAATTTTCTTGGCCCCGAATTTTTCCCAAATTTTCCCGTACTTTGAAAAACTAATTTTAGAAAGTAAAAAAATGAAATTTTCTTGGCCCCGAATTTTTCCCAAATTTTCCCGTACTTTGAAAAACTAATTTTAAAAAGTAAAAAAATGAAAAAAATTATTTCTTCTTAGCCCTTAGTTTTTTCCAATGTTTGCCGTACTTTGAAGAACTAATTTTGACGAGATTTTTGTGATTTTGTAATGTGAAAGCAAAGTATGGGAAAGGCTCATAACCCAAGGTTTGCTTAATTTTGCCCATACTTTAAAGTGCGCGAAAAATCTGAAAATTTGGTAAAAAATTTTTCCCATACTTTGCTGGCATTTGATGGTTTTTTCCCATACTTCGATTTTCACTCGGGGTAATGCTTTTTTTAAGGTGTTGCACAAAAAAAATTAATTTTTTCGACCACATGGACCAGACTCCCCCTTAAAGGCATAAGCCTGTAAGTAATATGTAATTTTCCATGTATAATATTAATTTTTAATTTGACAATTCTTGCATTTTTAATTTATTATCGAATGCGCTCGTTAACCACACGCATGATGCCTAGTATTGTCCATAATTTGTGTCTAATTATTTTCATGTTTTACTTACAGGATCATCATGGACATCATTAAATGTATGAGTAGTTTAATAAATTTTCATTTTATATATGTGCCATTCCATGAGTTTTTTTATCACTTTTCAAAGTAACCTTTCCAAATGAAATGAAACATTTTTTTTATAATATTTATTAATATGAAGGTCCAAAATAATCACTTTTTAAGTAAAAACAATTGTTTTTTTAAAAAATACAATAATAAATAATGAAAAAAATTCACTTTTCTTCTGCACTACCAAATAAATTGGTTTAAAGATCAAAATTTTTCTTATTTTTAAAGCTCTAATACTGCACAAGAAAAATGAGATGATTCGAAATAGTTAATTCACAATTTATTAAACAATGTTTGTTTTCTTTTTGTATTTTATTTATTGTGAAACCTCTACAAACATTGTTTAATAAATTGTGAGTTAACTATTTTGAATCACATCATTTTTCTTGTGAGGTATTAAAGCTTGAAAAATAAGGAAAATTTTGATTTTTAAACCAATTTATTTGGTGGTGCAGAAAAAAAGTGAATTTTTTTCATTATTTATTGTTGTATTTTTCAAATAAACAATTGTTTTTACTTAAAAAGTGATTATTTTGGACCTTTATATTAATAGCTATTATAAAAAAAATGTTTCACTTAATTTGGAAAGGTGAGAAAAAACTTATGGAATGGCACATATCTAATATTGGGTTGAAAAAAGAAAAATGCTTTTGTTGGAATGTTTATGTGATTTACATAATTTTTGTAACATTATGTCTTATTCTTCGGGATTAATATTTATAGGTTTTTTAATCTTTTTTCGTTCTAAAAATTATTCAATTTTTTTTTTATATAAAGTAATGAAATTATTTTAGAACTTATTTTGGCTATTCTTCAAAGGTATATATTTTAGTTCATTAAATTATAGAAAAATTATTTTTTAACATCTTTACTCCTCAGAAAATTTTGAGCTTGTAAGGTTCATTGGAAATCGAAATAGGATTAACGGATAGAAACGGATTATAATATATAGCCATGTTGAAACATTGTAATAAAAAACTTCAATGTAATAGTTTGAAAAATTATTTTTATATTAGTTCAATTTTTTTAGCATACATGAGAAATAATAATTATATTCATGTATAAAATAAAATAAATTTTCTTAAAGTTTTTCGACTTTAAGGATAACATTCTCATCATAGCACTCGCGCTCGAAAGTGTGATGCGCAACTAGATGCTCGAAAATATACTTCATAACAATTTCAAAGAAAAATATTTTTTCGCAAAAAATTCAGATTAAATCTAGAAATTAAATACATTTTAACAATTGAAAAAAACGTCTTTTTAGGTAATATAAATTTACTTCATTTATATGAATTTAATACATATTGTCAATTAAAAATTGCAAAAAGAAATCAAATTCAAAGAATTGAGATTTTTAAAAAAGTTTCAAATAAATTTTTATAAATATAATGATTTTTTCTTATGAACATTAATTTTATTTCTATAGGAATTTAATAAATTATAGTAATTGACAATTTATTGTTACCTTCTGCCTTATTCTTTTTCAAACTACTTTAGTTTTACTATATCGATAATACAAATTTTAATCATTTATATAATGCTGACAACAGATCAATTGCAGCAACAATTGCTTGTGTTTCATAATTTCGTTTAAAAATTTTATTAATTTTTATCAAAATGCAAAAATTTAAAAATTGTTTTGAATTTAGCAATATTATTAAATATTTAAACTCTAAATAAACTATAACTATGAATATAAAATATGTAAAATAATATGTATTATTTTATTATTTTACTATTATAAATTAATAAAAAGAAAAGAGTAGTATATTTCCACTTTTTAAATGTAAAACGCCTCCATATATTTAGAAAAAAATTATTTTTAAAAATTACACATCTAAATAAACTAATGGATTGTGGACAATAAAAATATCATTGGAATAAACAATTGATTTTATAAGTTAAGTTTAATTAACAAAAAAAATATTTTTTTAAATTTAATTTTTAAAGGGCAGAGGGGGATAAGTATCCAAAAGTTGCCCCCGCATATATTCAAATAATATTTGCACCATATATTGCTACACATATGAGTATAAAATTCTGAAAGTATGAATTCATAATTCAAATTTTTACGGGAGTTATGGAAGGGGAAAGAAAAATATTAATACTAATTTTTCTCGAAAACTACTGAACGGAATAAAATATACTTTTGGCGAAAAATTAATTTTTTCAACTCCTTCTACAGCAATGTGATACGCCGATAAATCATGGTTCGCCGGAAGGGTATTTTATCAAAATTGTCGAGCACATTTGATTATTTTTTTTGTAATTTAGGTAGTTCAAGGTGCCAGAAAGTGAATTCAACAGTTTTTAAAATCGAAAACAAATAATGAGGCGCATAAATTTTCTCCAAATTTAAAATGACCTAACACTTAATTGACCTAAATTCAATTGTCCTAAAAGTCGTATGGACTAACTATTACTTGGCCTAATCTGTATATAGGGGAAGGTGAGGGAATTGGAGCCCCTTAAGGACAATGATTAAAAAAACCAACTTATTGTTATAATAAAATATTCACGGAGAGAAATAGATGGTACGGGGTACTATCTAGATAGTACCAGGTACCATATTTGATCTTACATATACGGACAACAATCTAGATTCTATCAGTTACTATCCAGATTGTACGGAGTAACATCTTAATTGTAGTGGGTAACATAACCATACATTTTGTAACATCTTTGATAGTACCGAGCATGAAGTAGGATAAGGAGAGGTAACGGCGTATATTCATTGGCCCTCAGATAGACGGACCACAGTAGTAGGCTTTCTTTTTTCCTAATGTCGCGAGCGCTCCTTTGAGGAAAGCGAAGAATTAAAATTTATCGTCTGCAACATGGCTGCAAGTCAGCTGTTTACAACGTTAGGTTAAGTTAATGAATATGAAGGTATTATGCAAATACATTAACTGTAAAATGTCAGAAATATTTTAAAAATCAAATAATAGTTTAATATTGACACTGGAATTTATTATGTTGTATTGCCTAATGGATGAGACAACGCTTGGCAAATTGTTTTCAAAACACTAACACATTACTGAAATACTTCATGTGTAAAACAAACGACTGAATTTTAACAACAAAAACACCATGTGAAACATTCAGGTTATGTTTCTCTTTTCGCGGTAGGTCACGTGATAAAATATAATTCAAATATTTCCCACCGCAAGCGCTGTCAACAGTAGGAAAATAGAAAGTCGTACTACTGTGGTCCCCCCTATATGGTGTCAAGTTTTCTAGCGATTGGCTACAGGCGTTACCTCTCCTTATCCTACTTCATGGTACCGAGTAGCATAATGATAGTACCGGATAACATCTGCTTTTTACCATTTTAACCTTCGCGCTACCGAGAGCCACCTGGTGTCAAAAAATGTTTAAAATCTACTCGAGTTTTGCATCAATTACTAAGATTACTACTTTATATAACTATTTCTAAAATACATCACTTGTATTTAGATACAATTGTAATGAAAAATCTTGATGAGTTTTGTTTTTTGTGCGACATAAAAAAAAACGTTTGGGTCACCCTGGGTGGTCCCTGGTAGTCCGCGTATACAAAAAAACGTCGGTAGCGCGAAGGTTAAGATCATAAGTTCTTACCATCTATTTCTCTCTGTGTTGTTTTGGTCATTTTTTACTCCTTTTGTTATTTATCTTAAATTATAATTAATTAGAAATTAAGAACAAAAAAGTAAGTTTGCAAAAAAAAATGTTTTCTAAAACGATGCATTTTCTCCCATTACCCCACCAGTGGGGTATTGGGAGCTCTCACTTGAAATTCCAATAAAATGATATAATTTTTATTTTCTTTAGATATTTTTCTTATTTTGTCAATAGTTCTCGATAAATGAACATTTTACAAAATATTAGAGACATAAAAAAGACCTACAGCTTCTTTAGTATTAGAATATCCAATAATAAACAATTTAGACAATAAAACACAAATATTGATTCTTAGCAATTAAATATGAAACAATATCAAATTTTATAAATGAATCTTGTTTAATTTTCAAAAAAATAAAAAAAGCCATATCAAGGTAACGAAACTCTGCTGGCTGGCACAATTTTCCCATTAACCTTAAGAGTTTTCACAGTCCGCAATTTGAATAAAAAGGAAAAACATAAACAAATTTAATTATTACCTGTATTTTTATTCATGTATCTAAATCTACACATATGTATCTCTAATAAAATCACAAAACATAATTAAATAATAAATTTTTAACCATTTACTTTGATATCCGGAAATATTTTCCATTTAGGAAGAAAATCTCGAAAACTTGATTTTTCCTTGTAGTTTCTAAAAAATCTGTCAGAAATGTGACCGTTTGTTTTCGTATGACATACAGGAAGATTGTTCAAGTTTTCCGAGTTATTTCCACGAAATTCAAAGTCTCTGTGTACTTGAAATTTAAAAGCTCCCATTACCATTACAATTCTTATTTGACCTAATTTTAATTCAATCTAATCCTCATTTGTACTAATCATCATTTGTCCTAATTCTCATTTGGCCTAATCTTAAAATAACCTAATTCTGATTTAACATAATATTTATCTGCCTTAAATCTCACTTGGCCTAAATTTTTTGTAACTTAATACTTTTTTGAAATCATTTTTATCTGGCTTAATTATTACTTGGCATAAACATCATTCTCATTAGAAGTAGTTTTCATCTGCCCCAATTATTGTTTGGACTAAACGCTGCTTAAACTAATTTTCATTTAATTTAAACTTTATAAAACCTAATTCTAATTTGGCCTAATCATATTATAACCTAATATGGTTCTAAAATTTACATGACCTAATTCTCCTTTGGCCTAAACTTAATGTTATCTAATTCTCATTCTCAGAAGCTTGCAGAAGTACTCTGCCCAATTTTATACTCAAGTTGAACTTAGAAAAATCTCTGTGTCGAGTATTAAAAGTTTCTACGTCAAGAAGAACTCATCCAAGTATCCAAGGCTTTGACTTTCGCATAATATTTAAAAATCATATTTTTTTCCTTTTCTGGAAGAATTCCTGTGAACTCTTAAACGATATCCGGTAACAGACGTTCCTATTATAAATAGGACAAAGCAGTGGTCCTTTTTCATTCATCTTACATCTAAATTTTCAAGGTAGGGGAAAGCGGGGCAAAGCCGCTGATGTAACATTTATTTATAAATATTTTTGTTATTACACCTTCAATTGACGTGATTTTTTTTTCTATTTCATCTAAAACTAATTAATAACAAATTTCAATAGTAATTATTTAATTTATTATAAGCTTGATTAATTAATTTAATTATTTTCAAAGAGATGCAAAAAAACGGCTTTGCCCCGTATGGCGGGGCAGCGACGTTTTTGCTTATATTTTTTAAAGGTAGAAAATTATAGCTGTTAAAACTGGACGAAGTTGCAGTAAATGACCTAATATCTTTGAAACATAAGTATTTTATACATTTTTTAAAGAGTTTTAAGTTATTTTATAAAAAATATCAATACTTGTATTTTTAACCTCACATTTTGAATTCAACTCTTCACTTTTTCGTTGAAAAGTCTACTTTACCGACTGTTCAAATTCAAAAATAATTTACATAACGGCGCGAAAATATTATGAAATATTAATATTATATTTACATAAAATTGATCATTTTTTTAATGTTAATAATAAATTTGAATACTAATAAATTAATTTATGTTCTAAATGAAATATTATTTTAAAATTATACTATTTTAATATATTATATAATAAACACAGATTTTTTACATAAAAATAACTAATTTCCTTTATTTTATTTGATTTTGTGAAATAATGTAACATAATAATACAGGTAATGTAAGATAATAACAATAATAATAAAAAATAATTAAATTGAAATATGTAATTTTTGAAAATAAATAAAAACAATTATTTAATATTATTTTATTTAATATTAATTTATTAATTTCAATTTATGTTTTGGTTAAAAAATCAGGTTAATATTTGTTGACACTTGATTCACGTGAAGTTAGAAAAACTTCAAATATGAAGGTAATGCAGATTTTCATTTTCAACTGTTTTTACGAAACACTTTTTAAACGGCTTTGCCCCCAATCACATACATTTTTTATTTTTAAAATTTAATTTATTTAAATAAAAAATAAAACCTAAATTTCATGCAGATCGTGTAGTTAAATGTTTCATTTATTCAAGCAAAAAGTTTTTAAGACCTAAGTGCTTAAAACAATTTTTTAAATCTGAATCTTCGATCAACGAAATTTTCATCTTTTCCTTGCAAAAACTATTTTTATGTTATATTTCCTAATATATTTAATATTTTTTAGCTGTTTCTTTTCCAATCTATTGCTTTAATCGTATTAATAATAAACTGTTAACGAAAATGGTAATAGATTAGAAAGAAAGAAGATATTTCGAAAAACGCCTTTGCCCCGCATAGCGGCTTTGCCCCGCTCTCCCCTACGTAGTATAAAGTAAAACCGGAAATATTTTTAAAAAATTAAAAATTCCGAAAATATTGAAAAAATTGTTTTCCCACGACCGGACTAGGCTTAAAATTTTTGTAAATGAAAATAGTTTTTAAAAAAAATTTTTGAACAAATTAAAGGATACAAACAGTTTTAAAAACAAGATTTTAACTTTTAAATTACAAAACATATAGTAAATTTTAATTTTATAATTTTTTGCATGAAATTTTTGAAAAGCTCAGTTAAAAACACACATTTGGAAAAAAAATTTTACAACTGATGCATTTTTAAGGAAGTTATGAGCATTCAAAAATAAAAAATGATTAAAATTCTTTAATTTTTAAAAATTCATAACTCGTAAACGGCTTGCACGGTGTGCCTTAACCAGACTCAACGCAAAAGTCTTTGCTCAGTAAAAAATTTTTTTCTCGTGAAAGTATATGGAAAATAGAAACTTTTCTCAAAAAAATCAAAATAATCTATGGAGCCATTTTTGAGAACGGTCCCATTGAATATTTTCACTATTAAAAATATAGTTATTTAAATGAAAATAGCGAAAAGAAGTTCATTATTGTATTACAGTATCAGACGTGGATCCAGGGGTCACATATACATGCCCACCCCCAAGAAACATAGTGGGTAGTTTTGGGGTTAAAACCTCCACCAACGTGAAATTTTGAATTTCTTTGACAAATCTGAGCAAACATAAAATCTTTCCTAAGACTTCTTTTTTGCCTACGCCCATGAAAAAACAAATGAACTTATAATAATGATCAATTATAATATAATTGATAGTTACAATAATAACTATCAAGGCCTCGATGGCTCTGCGGTTAGTGCTTTTGGTTCGTAATATGCGTTTAGTGTTAGGTTAGGGTCTTCGAATCTCGGCATCGGTTAGGATTTTTCAAAATATGCGAGTTGTGCGTTCAATTGCGTTTAAGGTAGGGAAAAAAATCATGTATGTGGAATCTACAGAAAATAAAAAGTAACATTAATTTAACTTAATAAATTAAATAAATTTTTTTAAATTATTTTTTTAAATTTAATGATGGAATCCAATATTGGATCGAGGATAAATTTCAGTATCGGGCCAATGTCGGATTCCAATATTGTAACGGTGTAGGAAAACAGTATCGATCCGATCTTACATTCAAACATCCTTTCGATACCGAAACAGTACCGAATATCAGTATCGAGACGACATTGGTATGTCGAAATCCGACATCGGTCCGATACTGATCCGGTATCAGAACCCTCCTTGGGCTCATATTGTATACAAGTGTGAATTAAGAAAATATTAAAAATGTTCAAAGATCATGCGTTTACGCATGCACTGTATAAAGTATTAAAGAATTTTAACTGTTTGAAAGAGGGAGCGATTATTACCCACTTTTAATGTATCACTTATACTTAACCCATATAGGACCGAACAAACTGTTCGACTAGTCAAACTTCAACAAAGTTCAAATTTTTAAAGATCAAAAATTGATAAACAATTACAATAATTATGCCACTTACATTTGTAAGTGCGTCTGGAATTGTAGCTGTCCGATATGGGTTAAACAAATGATTGTACCATATTAAAAATATCAATAGTCCTTGATTTGGCAAAAAGAAAATTCCCACCTTCCAGATAATTGCTATTTTAAACATGGTAAGTTTAAGTTCGGCAATGAGAATTTTCCCATCTGCTGTAATTTCATTAGTTATTTTGCTACATTAAAAGTTGGTACTATTATTACCTACAATGAAAGTGTCAAAATCATCGGAGATTTGACAATTATTTAAAATGGGAAAATTAAAAAATTTTATGTTCTTCATTTTAGATTCTGTATTTTTGCCGCATTATAAGAACTGCTATTACCAACGATTTTAAATTCTCTATCAGTGATAGTGAAAAAAATTTAGGAAAATTCCCTTATGACTTTTTACAGTGAGATGAAAATCGTTTAAAAGTGAATTTATTATGCTTTTGCAAGATAAAAGAGATGTTTCCATTAACGAAAACACTAAAATTTTTGTCCTATTATATTTTCTTAATTCACACTCGTACACAATACAAAACGATTATTATTTCGTTGAAAAAATTAAATTGAAAAACAGACAAGTTGGCAAGAAAAATTATTATAAGTTCAATTGTTTTTTTCAGGGGCAAAGGAAAAAAAAAGTTTCAGAAAAGATTTTATGTTTGTTTAGATTTCTTAAAAAAATTCAAAATTTCACGTGGGTAGAGGTTTTAACCCCACTATCCCAAGTAGAAATGTCCGTAGCTCGCCGTAATTAAACACTGGTATGGTACTGATCCAATACTGTCCGTCGGTATTGACTTTCAGTACTGGCAGTGCACTGACTAATACACCGAATCAGTACTATGTGGAAGGTAAAAAAATATTAAAACCAGTACTGGCAGTACACTGTCATTCACACCGAATCAGTACTATGTCGGTGGTAAAAAAACATTAAATGAAAAAGTCTTTAAATTATTTCAATAGGTAGAAAACGATGATTTTTTATTAAAAAAATATGTTTATTAATTTCTTTCCAATACTTTCTCTCAAAATTTTTTATATCATTGTAATGTATTATTATTATATATATAAAATATATTTATGTGTTTATTAGTTATTTTAATACTCTTTGAAATATGTGCATTAAGTTATTTATCATGCATACAATAACAGTAAGTTGAGAATTTTTTTCTTATAGTTTTAAAAATAAAGCAAATGTAATTTTTTTACTGAAATTTTTAAATATTATGAATAATTAAATATTAAATTTTAAAAAATGTTTACCATTCATATTTTACAGTCGGCTTTTATTAACTTATTTTTAATTATGTAATACATCAATCATTTTTTTCTGTTTTAATATTATTATTCACGGTAAGAATAATTTATTAAAAAAATTTAACGGAAATTGATATCCAGTTTTATTTCATAAAATCTTTTTAAAAATTATTAGGTCAGCACTTCAAGCCAGCGCGGCTGTGCGGTATGCGTATCCGACTTGCGATCTTAGGGTTTAGGGTTCGATCCCCCATGCGTGCGAGATTTTTCATTCTTAGTTTTAAGTGTTATAAGTACAATATTTGTTTATCTGTAATATTAATTATTAAATAATTAATTAATTAAGTATAAGTGCAAATTAAAAAAAATTAAATAGTACACGGAGAGAAAAATCTGCCTTTTATAGTATGAAATAGATTGCTGCTATTTTTCTTTAAACTTTTCATACTAATAGAGCAAAGATTTGAGAATTTTTAGGATAGTATTTGTCCGTACTAAAAAAGCATAGTATATATGCTTCTATAGTACAAAACATGTAGTTTAATAGCAACAACGCCATGCGAAGATCGCACATAACATCATCCTACTATGTTTGCATAAGTTCTATGCTTTTTCGGGGATAGACTCTTGCAACTGGCGATTAGGCCACGCCCACCTTTACTGAATTGGAACTGCCCTAATCGCCAGTTGCAAGAGTCTATCCCCGAAAAAGCATAGAACTTATGCAAACATAGTAGGATGATGTTATGTGCGATCTTCGCATGGCGCCGTTGGATTAAAAGTATAATAAGTATGTAATAAGAGGCTATATGACAAACTTTATTAGCATAGACAAGTTTCATGCTAAAAAGACATACGATTGTACTATAATTACTCAAATTTCATGCCTATATAGCATAGAAAATTTCTGTGCATTAAATGTAAACCTTTCTATACTATAAAAGGCAGATTTTTCTCTCCGTGTATGAATTAAAAAAAAATTACAACACAAAAATATTTTTTGTAAATTAATTTTTTTTAAAAATAATATAATTTAATTAACATAAATGATAATTATTATTTTAATTATTTATTATTAATAATAGTTTATATATTCTAAATTAAATTAACTATTATTGACCTCACATTACCTTTTCGTGGTAAAAATGGGAGTAATAAGCTTATATGGATGAAATTTGTAATGAAAAGAGTATTATAGCATTTTGTAGAAAAAATGAGATTTTAACTCCGGATGAGTACTTTGCCAGTATTATTCCAGTACTACGTTAGTACTGGTGAGCGGGACAAAATCAGTACTGGACAGCGTTACCAGCCAGGGCTGGCCCACTACTAGCCCAGTACGGCAGTCAGTACTGTTATATTGACTGGCAGTGTTGGGTCAGTACTATGCCAGTGGCACATTTCTACTCGGGATGTTTCTTAGGGGTGGGCATGTAAATGTGACCCTGGATCCGCGACAGAAACTGTAATACAATAATAAACTTCTTTTCGCTATTTTCATTTTAAAAAATGTACTTCTAATGGCAAAAATATTTAATGGGACCGTTCTTAAAAACGACTCCACAAATTATTTTGATTTTTGTGAGAAAAGTTTCTATTTTTCATATACTTTCACTGAAAAAAAATTTTTACTAAGCAAAGACTTTTGGGTTTGAGTCTGGTTAAGGCACATCGTGCTTGATGAAAGACTTTGAAAAAAATCATGAAGCTCTTTTTCGGAGAGTATAAAACGGTAAAAAAAACTTGAGCCAAATCGAAAATGTCAATGTTGACGATATGTTGGTTTGGCATAGAACGCCCCATATACACAATGACTTAAAAATCAAGGTCAAAATTTCAAAGGCCACTCAGAGCCTCTACTATTGAAGTCTATGATCTTAAGGAAGCCATTAAATTTGAAAAAAAAAATTTTCTTCATTTTTATTATAAATTAATATGAAAATGAGATATTTGAAAGATCTGAATGTTCAGGATTCTAGATTTACAAAAATTTCTATAAATAGTTAAAAATTAAATAGTTAATTTCTTTTAATTTTTATAAAAATTTTGAGATAAGTGAAATCCTCAGAACAAATTTTTTTATTCGTCACTTGGGGGATTTCGAGTTCACTGATATATTTTTTAATTATTGTGGAAAAGGAAGGAGAATTTTACCTTGACAGGTGATCCGTGCGGCACCAAATGTCAATGCCAAATATGTCATGTGCCGAGCGGCACAATGAACAAATTCTATTAGAATATATTTATATATTTTTAACAATTCAAGAAGGCCCAATTGATAAGTGTGCCGAGCGGCATCAAATATCAAAACCAGAAATACAATGTGCCGGGCGGCACTAAAGCAATTCTCGCTGAGTCTAATTAAACTTGTCAAACTTTTCAAGGATATTATTAACAATTAAAGAGTATCAGACAATTAAGCCTAACAAAACTAAATATCGTATCGTAGTTCATTAGTTTAAATATAGAGGTTATGTTTTCAGGTTTTAACAAATGTTATATTGAAATACAAGCGAATGTTAAGTTATTTTTATAGTTACCTCTTCTGCCTTCTTCTTCTTCTTTAGACTTCTTTAGTTTTACTATGTCTTTAATATAAATTTCGACCATTTATATACTGCTGACAGCAGGTAGATAACACAGTAAAATAATAAAAAGAACGCTATCAAGTTAAAATATTAATTTTTTGTGTTCATTTCATGTACACTTTTCTTCTGCATGCAGATATGGAGTATATAAAATAGATGCAGTATATTAAAATTTAATAACTAAGCTACATTAAAAGTCACGTTTTTAGATATTTTTTATTTCAACGATTTATATACTGCTGACTCACAAGTAGACAATATTGCAATATTTCTTCTTGTTTCATCATTTGAAATTAAAATTTTATTATTTTTTATCAACGTACAAACAGTGAAAAGTCACGTTTTTAGATATTTTTATTTCGACAATTTATATACTCCTGACAATACTGTAAAAATGTATGCCTGGACCCTTCCCTGGACCATGCGTGGCAGTTCTAAATATTTTGTAACAGTCCCTGCACAAATCAACTATAAGTAATGACTAATTTAGCAGTATTCATCTTCTTTTATTATACTGCATTAATTAGAAACCTGACAAAAATCGCTCAAAGTTTTATTGAGATATTTCATCAGTGTCTTATTAATCTTCATTAAACTAGTTTTAAAAACATTACTTATAAATTTTTTATATTTAGTACTCCTATTATATATATATGAGGCATTCTTTATCAACGGATGCCCCCCCCCCTCTACAAAATTGTTTTAGATATAAAAAATCTGGCAAGGGCTTAAAATTTTAATAAAAACAAATACTTTTAAATGCTGAGTGGCTTTTTTCAAAATTCAAAATGACAGATCCAATATGGCGGCTTATTAAAAAAAAAATTTCATTGGTTTCACTTGAAAATTGTTACTCGAGGATTTTTGGGGTCGCGGATTACGAATCTAATGTCACGTCACCTTAACGTTGTTAAACATTGCAGCTGCATTTTTGTAACAAAGGCCCTTACTTGTTTAACTATTCTGACTAAGTATTTCAATATTATTTAATGATTCGGAAAATCAGATATGATAACGTAAATTTTCCATTAAATGTTTTATACCCCTTTAAGCAGCCCTACAAGTGTACAGAAAATGGGTAATAAACTCATAAATCCGACCCTCTGTAATTTTCGATAATTAAATTGTATAATCCCACTTTTATTAACATCGGTTTCTCTTAAAATTCAGAAAATATAAAATTTGTAGGATTATTTTAATTTTCTGTTTTATTGAAAGAAAATACCTTGTATTATCACAAACTTATGGAATGTAAAAGGTAGTCACCCTAATCCATAACATTTAGTTTGCTCCTTACTCATTAAAAAGGGTGGACAATGCAACCCTTACATGAAAATTTGTGCGCGCTCTATGTGAAAATCTTGTATAAAAAGGTCCACATTTGCCTGGAAAGTTCAGTTCATATTTTGGTATCAGCACGTCTTCGTCATATACGAAATCTAGTACAAGCATTGTTACTCTGATCAATTTCATACTCAAGTTCGACTTACAAGAATTTCAAGTCAATTAATTAAAAGTCTCTAAATCAAGAAGGAGCCTTCCAAGTATACGACTAATATCCTGTCATAATATTTGGGAAACATCTTCTCATTTCCATACAAAGGATATTTGGGCTTTCATCATAGTGCATTGAACTCCGGACCTTGTGCAAACCACCTAGGCCCATCAACCCTCCTAAGCACTCATAATCGACATCTGGTACTAGCCGTTTTCCTTCACACATTTAAGGACACATATATCAGTGGTCCTTTTTTATACATCTAACATCTAAATTTTTAAGGTCAGTCCTAATACTTTTTACATAAATCTTTCCTAACTCCTTTTAAAAATTTGTAATAACCTTTACAATGTATTTTTTCTGTAAGAAAATATAGTAAAATAGCGGGACAGGAGTAGTAGGGGTTAAAAATCTTGAAAAAGTGCGTGACATTATTTACGAACACTCCCAAAGGACGTTTTATGTAGTTTTAAACTTTCTCTGAAATAAAAAATGAAGTCGAGTTAAAATTTCGGAGAAATGATTTTGTTTGGTACAAAGAATCTCGCTGATCTACTCATTTACTATAACATAACGCAAAATTAATAAAAATAAAGCAATAAATAGTAAAATAATGTGTTTTATCATAGTTCATTCAGTGGTCACTTGCTTGAATTGGCGTTATTTCCTAGAGCACTGACACACTCAAGCAACGTCAGTGTAAGCACCGCCATGTTTATTTTCATTTTCATTTCAAAATGTAACTTCTTAAACTTCATTTTTTAATAATTTAACGTAATATTATGAACAGCGACACGTCTATGATTTTTCTTTAACAAGGGGTTGCAGCATACATTTGGTGACGGCATTTTTATTTTTCATGAGAAATAGAAGCAGAGTGTGAAAAATATTTGTGATATAAGGTTATAATTTTCATAAACAATAAACTTTAAAATACTCGTGAACGAATAGGCATTTAAAATACTTACGTATACAAAATATTCTGTACAAATAGAAAAATTATTAAATATTATGCAGATATAATTTTTTAATAGTAAGGGAAATTACAAATAAATATGAATTTAAAAATTAAATTATACACATGCACTCAAAAGAACAGCAAGGTCCAAGAGCGCGCTCGTGTTCTAACGTGTTTCAGCGTATTAGTCCGGCGCGGCGTTCCACTTAGTTCTCGGACCGCGATCACAAATATATTAATAACTTTTGACCAAATGCAATATACTGACTTTTTTTTTTTAAAATACTGGTGATAAAATAGGGAATCATAATACCGAAAGTTGAGTGAAAATGTAATTTAAATATTCATTCAATTTTTGTGACGAACATTTCCTAAAAATTTAAATTAAATTTTCAGAAATGGTTGGACGAAAATATTTGTAAAAAATACAAAAATAATATTAAGAAGTATTAATATTATAATTAATATTAATAATAATAGATAGATAGATAGATAGATAGATAGATCTTTATTATTATTATTATTATCAATAAAAAAAATTTACTATCTGGGATTAAAAATAAAATAAATAATATACAAACATTGTTGTTCTGCTATGATTCAGATTGAATCAAGCACTGGATGCTTGTTGAGCAAGAACTTTTGTAAACAAATTATGGGGTGCTGGGGATTGAACCTACATTCGCCGCGCGCTAGCTAAAGACCCTAACCACTACACTACAGATATCTGGCTGAGAAAAAAAAATCTTCCACAGGCTCTACAACTTGCCGATAGAAAAGTAATCATACTTATCGACCTAAAAGGGCGGGCTCATTTAAAAAGGTTTTTCAGGGAGATATTTGAATATTCTGAATATTCACATTGCAGGTGAATATAAAAATTAAAAGTGTACTGAAATAATGTTGTAAAACCATGACTGAAGGTTATGTAAAGAGGTTATTATAAAATTAATTATTTTTTTAAATATTATTTATTAATTAAAAATTCACAAATTTGCAAAAATTAATTTTAAAGTTTTTTATTTATTAATAAACAATTATTATTTTTTTTCAATGTTGATATTTGCATTCCTTATGATTTCATGAGTATTTTAAGACCAAGAAATCAATGGTATGTCTTAAACTTTCGGAGATATTGAATTTTTTGTCATTGCGTGCAAGATCAAAAAGCGAGTGGCTGCAATGGCATAAGATGTTTCAATGTCGCTAGGAAGCATCATTCTTAACGGATTTTTGATTTTTTAAAAATTAAAGCTGTTTTTAGGGTTATATAAAACGTTAAATTGACGCTAATTGTTTAAACAGTATTGTTATAAATAAACAAATTTAATTAATTAAATGCCATTAATGCTAAAAGATTAAACAGCCTTTCTAACGTCAAACTAAATATTGGATTCATAGCATAACCGGAAAAAATACACCTATTTTTTCTTTTTGCCAAATAATTTTTTTAAACAATTTATTTAAAAAAATCGATTTTTAATAAACCAATACAGCCATTCGAAAGAATGTAGAAAAATAAGCAACTTTTCTCTTTATTATTAACTGATTAAAAATTTTTTTTTGCAAAAAGGTGTGGACGAATAAAAAAGTTAAAAAGAGAAAAGTTGCATATTTTTCTTTGTTATATCAAATGGCATTATTCGTTTTTATAACTTGAATTTTTTTCTTAAATTGAGATGCCGGATCAAAGAATGTTTTTTTGAGAAAATCGACCAGTCTGTCAATTGAGAAAAATCTTTAAAAAACCGGACATGCAATTGCAGATGGACTTCGAATTTGGCGTGGAATGCATCATATACTGAAATACAAAAGTTATGAAATATAGTTTATTTTCTAATTTCTCTTAGAGATTTGAGAAGTGACATGTCTTTTTCGATTTCCATATTCCAACGTGATAATTTGATTTTAATAATATTGTAAAATGTTGATATTGAAAAAAATAAATTTTACTGCTTTAAAACTTTATTTTCAAAAACACATAAATTTAAAATTTAGAACTAGAAACATATATAAGAAGTATAAAAAACCAACAATATTAAGAAAAATAAAATAATATTTTCAATGTAAATTGCACGCGATTAAGATAATTATTTTTCAATTCGCGTGCATTAGACATAAAAAATATTTTTTTCTTTTCCTTAAAATTTTACAAGCTTTTTAAATTTTTTTATTTATTGTTCTTTTCAGATAGACATATTTTTCAAAACAAATAAATTTTAAAGTAGTAAAACTTCTTTTCGTAAATCTATTACAAACTCATTTTTATTTTTTTAAGAACATTTTTAAAGAAACTTTAATAAATTTTAATTAATGAACAACTTTCTCACTGAAAGTTTGTTGCTGCTGAAAATTTGTTGGACTTCCCCGCATGGAGAAAATTGCATTTTACGAATTTTGCAATGTCTCAATAAAAAATAAATAATTTTTTTTTAATCAAGACAACTTTTTTTTTAATAGTCACTTTTAGAAAATAATAACACGTAGTTTCGTTTTTGTTTCATTAAGAAATTCGTAAAATAGTCTGAGCTGTCGCGAGTTGAAGTCAAAAAACAATTAAAATTTTCTTCTTAAAAAAAACAGTTTTTCTCTTATATTTTGAAATCGGAAAAAGATGGAAAATTTCTTATTATCGAAAAAAGATGCTTAAAGAACATTAAAATTTTTAAGTTGAATTTTTAGTGGACAGGGGACTCTGTTTTCCAGCGGAATAAATTTATGTGACCTTCTTCGACCCGGCAGCTCAATTGTATATTGAAGGTTACAATTTTTGTGAAAAAGTGTATTAAACATACAAGAATGAAATTTAATTACTATATGGATGTATAAACAATTGTGTTAATAATATTGTTTAATTCAGAATAATTTCAGAATTATATATTTTTAATTTTGATAAAAAAAAATAAAAATTTTAAACTAAATGATATAACACAAGCAAACGTTGCTGCAACAAATCAGTTGTCAGCAGTATATAACTGGTTGCAATTTGTATTATCGATAAAGTAAAACTAAAGAGGTCCATAAATTACGTAAGACTTTTTTTGGGGTATTTTGACCCCCCCCACCCCCATGTAAGACACATTACAAACATTAGCGCCATTTTTCCTACTGTTCGTAAAAAATGCTTAATTTGTGTTTATTTTATCTTAAGAATTAAATTTTTTATGAATTAATTTTTTAAAAAAATTGCAATTTCTTTTTACATTTTTTCAAGATGTTGATATTTGGATTCCTTATGATTTCATGAGTATTTTAAGACCAAGAAATCAATGGTATGTGTTACGGACGGAATTCCGTAACTTTTTAATTTTTTTTTGTTTAATATTATTCATTAAAAATAATATTTGTTATTAAGATATTGTAAACATTCTTCTCAATTATAATCAAACAACAAATGTAACACCCACACATACATATGTAAATTTTGCTAATCTTAAATATTCAATTATTAATTCAAATTTAGTTAACAATTATTAGTAATTTTATTTTATATTTATTTTAATTCCGAAATCAATGGTTATTTCGCAAATAAATTGAGATTATTGAACTTCAGGTTGCGAAATAACACGGACTAAAAATATGATCAAGTTTGCCAATTGTGAGATTTACAACGTATAAAAGTTTCCACATTAGTTTGGAAAATTAGGAAATATAAGAAATCATAAAGGTAATTCAAGTGGTTGAACCGATCACGCCTCTAATAAAATGCAAGTTTGCTAAAACTTGCATGGAAACAACGAGGTGCTAATTGAAAAATCGACCGTCCCACTTCCTTACATTACATACCAACAGGGTGTGATCGTTGCCACCGAATTATTCTTTAGGGAGTCTTATATTGTTTTTCCCGCAAGAAGGCGGAGGATTATTAAAAGTTTAACTCCCACTAAGAGTGGTAGAGAGTATTATTTGTTCCCCGCAGTAAGGGTAGAAATTCGTCGAGTTTGTTTATAAAAATACAAGTGAATTTTCCATAATTTGCGAATTTGGTAATCATACAAAAGTTCATTGAAAAAGGAAATTGAATCAGTCCGTATAAAGTGTCATAAAGGATTAAAGTGTAGATTCAGCGAAAATCTTAAGTGTTTTATTTAAAAAAAACAATTATTTATATTTCAAATTAACTGTATAGTAAATTCAGACTTGGTGAACCCAATGTTCTGAATTTTAAAACGGAATTTGTAATATTGAAATAATTGCTCATTAAAGTAATCATTGCAAATTTATTGGAAATAAAAAGATATAAAGAATTAAAAGGAAATAAAAGCAACTTCCGCATAAGTGAAGTCGTATGACGAATTCGAGTGTTGAACTCCACAAAGCTAAAAAGTAATATGATACTTTTCTGTATCATTTTAGTTATTATTATTCTGGTGAGTTACTCTGAATATTTATTCTCTATTTAAAGAATAAAGAATCTCATAAAGAAACATCCACATAACACACACATTTCTTACACGTACAATTTATTATTTGTTGTCTCAACTTTATGATAAACAAACTATTTTCACTTTATTATTGAATATTTCTTTCATTTGAACATTTTGCTTTTTTTGGTTGAAATAAACCATTCTTTGTGAGAATTGAATTTGTTCAAGTAAATTAAAGTAAATGGCTTTTTTAATTGTAAACATTATAATTTTATCAATGATCATTTTGGGAAACTAGATGTACACTGTTTGGGGGTTGAGTGAATAAATGTATTCTTGATTTTGTGGTAATTCAGTTTTAATTTATTTAATCACCTTTTGATGATTTTTTCTCATTTCTTCTTTGTAATCATTTTCACTAAAATACCGTCTACCCGGGTGTATTGAATAAATAATATTCTAGGTGACAGTCCACTACCTCAAACTAACTCTGTTAGCGAAGAGCAATTTACGCTTTCTGAATAAGCGGAATTATTAATAATAAAAATTAGTGTTAATTCTAACTTTATTATTTTTTCTTCAAATTTATTTTATTTTATTTTTTGTTAATTAACTTCCGTCTTTAACAGTATGTCTTAAACTTTCGGAGATATTAAATTTTTTGTCATTGCGTACAAGACCAAAAAGCGAGTGGCTGCAATGACATAAAATGTTTCAATGTCGCTAGGAAGCATCATTCTTAACGGATTTTTGATTTTTTTAAATTTAAAGCTGTTTTTAGGGTTATATAAAAGTAAAATTGACGCTAATTGTTTAAACAGTATTGTTATAAATAAACAAATTTAATTAATTAAATGCCATTAATGCCAAAAGATTAAACAGCCTTTCTAACGTCAAACTAAATATTGGATTCATATCATAACCGGAAAAAATACACCTATTTTTTCTTTTTGCAAAATAATTTTTTTAAACAATTTATTTAAAAAAATCGATTTTTAATAAACCAATACAGCCATTCGAAAGAATGTAGAAAAATAAGCAACTTTTCTCTTTATTATTAACTGATTAAAAATTTTTTTTTGCAAAAAGGTGTAGACGAATAAAAAAGTTGAAAAGAGAAAAGTTGCATATTTTTCTTCGTTATATCAAATGGCATTATTCGTTTTTATAAATCGAATTTTTTTCTTAAATTGAGATGCCGGATCAAAGAATGTTTTTTTGAGAAAATCGACCAGTCTGTCAATTGAGAAAAATCTTTAAAAAACCGGACATGCAATTGCAGATGGACTTCGAATTTGGCGTGGAATGCATCATATACTGAAATACGAAAGTTATGAAATATAGTTTATTTCCTAATATCTCTTAGGGATTTGAGAAGTGATATGTTTTTTCGATTTCCATATTCCAACGTGATAATTTGATTTTAATAATATTGTAAAATGTTGATATTAAAAAAAAATAAATTTTACTGCTTTAAAACTTTGTTTTCAAAAACACATAATTTTGAAATTTAGAACTAGAAACATAAATAAGAAGTATAAAAAACCAACAATATTAAGAAAAATAAAATAATATTTTCAATGTAAATTGCACGCGATTAAGATAATTATTTTTCAATTCGCGTGCATTAGACATAAAAAATATTTTTTTCTTTTCCTTAAAATTTTAAAAGCTTTTTAGATTTTTTATTTATTGTTCTTTTCAGATAGACATATTTTTCAAAACAAATAAATTTTAAAGTAGTAAAACTTCTTTTCATAAATCTATTACAAACTCATTTTTTATTTTTTTAAGAACATTTTTATAGAAAATTTAATAAATTTTAATTAATGAATAACTTTTTCACTGAAAGTTTGTTGCTGCTGAAAATTTGTTGGACTTCCCCGCATGTAGAAAAATGCATTTCACGAATTTCGCAATGTCTCAATAAAAAATTAATAATTTTTTTGAAAATCAAGACAACTTTTTCTTAATAGTCACTCGTAGAAAATAATAACACGTAGTTTCGTTTTTGTTTCATTAAGAAATTCGTAAAATAGTCTGAGCTGTCGCGAGTTGAAGTCAATAAACAATTAAAATTTTCTTCTTTAAAAAAACTGTTTTTCTCTTATATTTCGAAAACGGAAAAAGATGGAAAATTTCTTATTAACAAAAAAAGATGCTTAAAGAACATTAAAATTTTTAAGTTGAATTTTTAGTGGACAGGAGACTCTGTTTTCCAGCGGAAAAAATTTATGTGACCTTCTTCGATCCGGCAGCTCAATTGCATATTTAAGCTTACAATTTTTTTGAAAAAGTGTATTAAACATACAAGAATGAAATTTAATTACTATATGGATGTATAAACAATTGTGTTAATAATATTGTTTAAATCAGAATAATTTCAGAATTATATATTTTAAATTTTGATAAAAAAAAATAAAAATTTTAAACGAAATGATATAACACAAGCAAACGTTGCTGCAACAAATCTGTTGTCAGCAGTATATAACTGGTTGCAATTTGTATTATTGATAAAGTAAAACTAAAGAGGTCCATAAATTACGTAAGACTTTTTTTGGGGTATTTTGACCCCCCCCATCCCCATGTAAGACACATTTCAAACATTAGCGCCATTTTTCCTAATGGTCGTAAAAAATGCTTAATTTGTGTTTATTTTATCTTAAGAATTAAATTTTTTATGAATTAATTTTTTAAAAAAATTGCAATTTCTTTTTACATTTTTTCAAGATGTTGATATTTGGATTCCTTATGATTTCATGAGTATTTTAAGACCAAGAAATCAATGGTATGTCTTAAACTTTCGGAGATATTGAAATTTTTGTCATTGCGTGCAAGACCAAAAATCGAGTGGCTGCAATGACATAAGATGTTTCAATGTGGCTAGGAAGCACTATTCTTAACGGATTTTTGATTTTTTAGAGTTCCTTACCCGAAGGGGGAACCCTATTAATGAGACTAGTGAAGCAAGGCATGTACCCCCCTTCTAGCGACCACACGAATTTATCTAGAGGGCTGAAATTTGGTACAAATATGTATTTTTGGTTATAGATTACAGGAAAAATAAAGCGAATCTCATAAAAATTGATTATCATAGCGTTGTCAAGGAAAAACCATGAATTTTTACGAAAAATCCCTAAAAATGGCTATGTACCCCCCCCCCCTGGTGGCCACATCTTTTTACATAGAGAGCTTAAGTTTGGTACACTTATGTATTTTTACGTGAAAATTACAGGAAAAATATAGCGAACATGATTCGGATCGATTTACATAGCGTTATCAAGGAAAAATCAAAAATTTTTAAAAAAAGCGTTTAATCCTCCTAGCGCACACACTATTTGACCAAAACAGTTCATATTTGGTATACATGCGTATTTTTGCGTCTAGATCACAGAAAAAATATAGCGAGCACGATTAGAGTTGATGATTATATTGTTTTTAAGGAAAACTCATATTTTTAGAAAAAATCATGGATTTTTCGAATAAAAAAAGAAGAAAATTTTATCTTAAGGGATTCAAATTTATACATTTTTACGTATTTTTACATGTAGATTACAAAAAAAATATATAGAGAACGATTGGAGTTGATTATCATAGCGTTTTCAAGGAAAAACTGATAATTTTCGATAAAAATCATGATTTTTCTCCAAAAAACGAAGAAAATTTTATCTAAAGGGCTTCAAATTTATATATTTTTACGTGTAGATTATAGTAAAAATTTAATAAACATGATTTAATCAACATACAATTTTTGACCTATAAAGATAAAATTTTCTTCGTTTTTGGGTGAAAAATTCCTGTTTTTTTTCATCTCCAATTGTGCTTGCTATATTTTTTTTGTAGAGTTTTGCCATTCTTTATAATCTGACATTTTGGCCATTTAACATTTTTTATCTTTTGCCATTTTTTAACTGTTGATATCTTTATTATTTTGTGACATCCCCTTCAAATTTTAGGTTTAAGGGTACGGAACCCTCGGTTTTAATGCAAGAGTAACTCGCACTTATCCGATTTTTTTAAATTAAAGATGTTTTTAGGGTTATATAAAACATAAAATTGACGCTAATTGTTTAAACAGTATTGTTATAAATACACAAATTTAATTAATTAAATGCCATTAATGCTAAAAGATTAAACAGCCTTTCTAACGTCAAACTAAATATTGGATTCATATCATAACCGGAAAAAATACACCTATTTTTTCTTTTTGCCAAATAATTTTTTTAAACAATTTATTTAAAAAAATCGATTTTTAATAAACCAATACAGCCATTCGAAAGAATGTAGAAAAATGTGCAACTTTTCTCTTTATTATTAACTGATTAAAAATTTTTTTTTTGCAAAAAGGTGTGGACGAATAAAAAAATTGAAAAGAGAAAAGTTGCATATTTTTCTTCGTTATATCAAATGGCATTATTCGGTTTTATAAATCGAATTTTTTTCTTAAATTGAGATGCCGGATCAAAGAATGTTTTTTTGAGAAAATCGACCAGTCTGTCAATTGAGAAAAATCTTTAAAAAACCGGACATGCAATTGCAGATGCACTTCGAATTTAGCGTGGAATGCATCATATACTGAAATACGAAAGTTATGAAATATAGTTTATTTCCTAATATCTCTTAGGGATTTGAGAAGTGATATGTTTTTTCGATTTCCATATTCCAACGTAATAATTTGATTTTAATAATATTGTAAAATGTTGATATTAAAAAAAAAATTTTACTGCTTTAAAACTTTGTTTTCAAAAACACATAAATTTAAAATTTAGACTAGAAACATAAATAAGAAGTATAAAAAACCAACAATATTAAGAAAAATAAAATAATATTTTCAATGTAAATTGCACGCGATTAAGATAATTATTTTTCAATTCGCGTGCATTAGACATAAAAAATATTTTTTTCTTTTCCTTAAAATTTTAAAAGCTTTTTATATTTTTTATTTATTGTTCTCTTCAAATAGACATATTTTTTAAAACAAATAAATTTTAAAGTAGCAAAACTTCTTTTCGTAAATCTATTACAAACTCATTTTTTATTTTTTTTTAAGAACATTTTTATAGAAAATTTAATAAATTTTAATTAATGAACAACTTTCTCACTGAAAGTTTGTTGCTGCTGAAAATATGTTGGACTTTCCCGCATGGAGAAAATTGCATTTTACAAATTTTCAATGTCTCAATAAAAAATTAATAATTTTTTTTTAATCAAGACAACTTTTTTTTAATAGTCACTCGTAGAAAATAATAACACGCAGTTTCATTATTGTTTCATTAAGAGATTCGTAAAATAGTCTGAGCTGTCGCGAGTTGAATTCAAAAAACAATTAAAATTTTCTTTTTTAAAAAAGCAGTTTTTTTCCTACTGGTCGTAAAAAATGCTTAATTTGTGTTTATTTTATCTTAAGAATTAAATTTTTTATGAATTAAAAAAAAAATTGCAATATCTTTTTACATTTTTTCAATATGCAAAAAATTTTAAATGTCGAAAAACTGTATTGGATTTTATAGATTAGTTCGTCAACTAAAATTCAGTTACAGAATTGAGTCGAAGAATTAAGTAGAAGGGAAATAGCAACTGTCAAGTCACCGTAACTTTTACATTCATGTTACCTATAAGAATCTTTTTCTTAATCAATACCGAGTTGTATTTTCCTGCTACAAACACCCGTGTTTTTGTTACGTATCTAAATGCCTTTCTCTTAAATGGAAAACTCCTGCCCCTTTGTCGCGCGGCTAAACATCTTTTCTTTTATATATAAAAGCCTCTGCGTTTTGTATCCTTCAGTATATTGTATTTCTAAAAATATACAATTAGAAGCGAGAAACTCAGTATTTCCGTAAAAGGGCATAAACGAGTGTCCCTTTCTTACACCTGCAATTTGACACTAAGGCGCTCTCTTTCTACTCATGTACTACCCCTCTAGTGTTTCTCGCCTAGGTGTTTCACACACGGAGAGAAATCTGCTGCGATTTGCGCATGAGCAAGTCCATAGGAATATAGCATGGACACTTCCAAGCAAAAACTATAAGATTCCATCTGAATATCAGGTGAGACTCATACAATAATACCTCGCTCACTTAGGATTTTTGCTTGAAAGCGTCTGTTACTATATTCCTAAGGACATGCTCATGCGTAAATCGCACCAGATTTCTCTCCGTGCACCTGTGATAAAATTTTATAGTCTCTTACGTAAATTTGATATAAAAGGGCTACATTTTTACGGAAAGTTCAGTTCAAAGCTTTTCATCATACACGTTACTACTACTTCATATTTGGATATTTGGTGCCACTTCATTGTCTTTATATACGAAATCTATTTACCTTGGACGATTTCTATATAAGTTCATTTTACGAGTGATTTCTAGTCAAGTGTTATAAACCTCAACATTAAGGATTACTCATCTATACAAGGACCTACTCTTTCCATATATTTGGAAAAACATCTATCTTTCCTTTTGTGGAGGAATCTCATTGTTGGGTCTTTGTCACGGCAATTACGAACTCCGGACCTGTACCTAGGCTCGTCAACCTTCCTCAGGCTCATAATTCATCATACCTGGTACCAGCCTCTTTCTTGTCATTACAGAAGACACCGCAGTGGTCCTAATTCATACACGGAAAAAATTTTGGTGCAGCGGTTGTACTGGTTCGTAAATTTGTAGTTACCTTTGCATTCCTTGTTTCAGTGGAATGCTGAACTCTTATTTCCTTGGATTGCTTGCTTCAAGATTCTCTCTCTCAAAGAACAATTTTTATAACTCTAAATGTTTGTCATAAAATAAAGTGTAAGCTTAATATTTAAAATATTTCTCTTTCTTACCTGTACCCTTAGCTCAGAGCCTTATGCTCTGTAACACAACTGTTCTGCTGCGTGGGGTCCGCTTTACCCCATATGACCATTACGTTATATAAAAACAAATTTTTACATAAAATAATTTGTTTTTAACATTGTGCAAATGAATCTTTGAAAATTTGATAAAGTCAATTTTAATTTATAGTTTTATTAAAATGTTGTTTTTAATAATTAATAAAATTATAAATTAATTGCATTCATCAAATTTTCAATGATTCATTTGTACAATTTTAAAATGCATCAATTTTAAAAAGTTTTTTTTAACGATAAGTGTTTTTAAACCTACTTTTAAAAAAAACCGAAAATATTTTTCGAATTCTATTACTATCAAATTTGTAAGTTTTAGAGATAAAGTCATTTTTCTCAATTGACGTACTGATCGATTTTTTCAAAAAATTTTCAAAAAAACTGCTTCCTTTGACGAAAATTTTAAGCCTAGTCTGATCGTGGGTAAATAATTTTTACTATATTTTCGAAATCTTTTAAAATTTTTTATTAATTTTGAATTTTTTAAAAATATGTTTGGTTTTTTCTCATACTACATACTTTTATGTATTTTGATTCGCTGATTACGAAAATCATAGTGACAATACCCAAAAATTTTATTTTTATGGTGAAAACCACACAAAAGTCCTAAAATCTATGGTTTTTTCGGTTATTGGGTAAAACAGGCAAAATTAAAAAAAAACTTTTAGACAAAAGTTATAGATCTTGTCACATCACCGTAACTTTTACGTTCATATTATAAGAATCCTTTTCTTAATCAATACCGAATTTTGTTTCTCTGCAGCAAACACCCGTGCTTTTGTTACGCATCTAAACACTTTTTTTTATATATAAAAGATCCCTGCGTTTTGAATCCTCCAACGTTAATATACTGTATTTCTAAAAATATACAAATACACGGAGAGAAATTTCTAGGAATATTTACCGTGCTGCTACCTGAAAGTGAGTACAACAATGTTCTCATTCTAATTTTCTCTATAATACTCATGTACTAAAATCAGATGAACCCCTCTAGTGTCTCTCTTCTACAGCTGCGATTGCGAAACAAAAATGCTCTCTTTCTATTCTGTAAAAAAATCGGACGTACCCCTCTTTTAACGTTCAACTGAGAGAAAGCTTTCAACTTTTGGCTTCTAATATTAGGGTGGAAAAAGCAACACAAGACAATAAAATTTTATCTATTCTCTTACGAAAATTCGATATAAAAGGATTACATTTTTACGGAGAGACCAGTTCAGAAATTGCAACCGAACCTGCTACTTCAATTCAGAAATTGTCTCTAAACCCTAAATTGTCTCTAATTTTATACTCAAGTTGAACTTAGAAGAATCTCTATGTTAAATATTAAAAGTTTCTACGTCAAGAAGAACTCATCCAAGTACTCAAGGCTTTGACTCTCGCATAATATTTGGAAATTATCTATTTTTCCTATACTGGAAGAATTTATTTATTTGGATTTTCATCGCGGTCAACTAAACTCCGGACCTGTGGTCATTACCAAGGCCCGTCAACCTTCCAGGGGTGCGTTCACGTAACTCTCACCCTCACTCTCACCCTCACTCTCACTCTCACTCTCACTCTCACTCTCACTCAAAAATTTTTCTCTCTCACCCTCACTCTCACCCTCACTCTCACCCTCACTCTCACCCTCACTCTCACTCTCACTCTCACTCAAAAATTTTTCTCTCTCACCCTCACTCTCACTCTCACTCAAAAATTTTTCTCTCTCACTCTCACCCTCACTCTCACTCTCACTCAAAAATTTTTCTCTCTCACCCTCACTCTCACTCTCACTCAAAAATTTTTCACTCTCACTCTCACTCAAAAATTTTTCTCTCTCACCCTCACTCTCACTCTCACTCTCACTCAAAAATTTTTCTCTCTCACTCTCACTCTCACTCAAAAATTTTTCTCTCTCACTCTCACCCTCACTCAAAAATTTTTCTCTCTCACTCTCACCCTCACTCTCACTCTCACTCAAAAATTTTTCTCTCTCACTCTCACCCTCACTCTAACTCTAAAATTTTTCTTTCTCACTCTCACTCAAAAATTTTCCTCTCTCATTCTCACTCTCACTTAAAAATTTTTCTCTCACTCTCACTCAAAAATTTTTAACTCTCAATCTCACTCTCGCTCAAAAATTTTTCTCTCTCACTCTCACTCAAAAATTTATCACTATCACTCTTACTCTCATTCAAAAATTCTTCACTATCATTCTCACTCTTACTAAAAAAGTTTTCTCTTTCACTCTCACTCATAAATTTTTCACTATCACTCTCACTCTCATTCAAAAAATTTTCTCTCTCGCACTCACTCTCACTCAAAAATTTTTCTCTCTCACTCTCACTCTCATTAAAAAATTTTACTCTCACTTTCACCCTCACTCAATATTTTTTCTCTCACTCTCACTCAAAAATTTTTCTCTCTCACTCTCACTTTCACTCAAAAATTTTTCACTCTCACTCTGACTCAGAAATTTTTCTCTCTCAATTTCACTCTCACTTAAAAATTTTTCTCTCTTACTCTCACATTAAAATTTGTCTCTCTTACTTTCACTCAAAAATTGTTCCCTTTCACTTACAATTTTCAGCTAAACTAAAAAATTCCCTTTCATTTCAATTCAGAAAAATTTCACTCGGACTCCCACTCATAATTTCATTTTCACTTTCGAACAAAAATTTTCACCTTTACTCCAACATTCACTATAATTTTTTCTCGCACTTTCAAATTGAAATTTTTTTGTTTTCACACTCACTTTATCACTTACGCTTTCAATTTTATTTAAAAAAAATTTTTCTTACTTAATCTTACACTCTTACTTTCCCTTTTACTAAAGTTTTAACACTCTCTGATACTCTCTTTCAATTTTACTATTTAATATGAATATACATACCTTTCTTTGTCTTCGTATAATGTAACAGTATATACTCATATAAACAATAGAATTTAACGCCATTAAAAAATAACAATTTTTAATTCAAATAAAATTGAATTGATTCGCAGTTATGTGACGAATTATTAATTTTAATATTAATCGTAATTAATAATAATATTAATTTTAATAATACAATAAAAAATTAAATAAAAAAATACTTAAATAATATTAAATAAATTTATAATAAACTTGTGATTACTGAAGCTTATACTTTTTAAAAAAATTTCTATTGACAGATGTCAAAAATTAAATTTCAAACAATAGAAATGTCATAATTTATAAACATTTTTATTAAAATTTAAAATACAAGAAATTTGTAATAAAACTATTCATAGAACAAAAGATAAATATAAATAAAGTAAAGATAAATTAAAGAATTAAATAAATTTAAGATGAACGGAGTAAATTATTTTGAGCTTCTAGAGCAACAGCAATTCGAATTAAAAAATCATTTAATACGGGAAATTGTAGCTTATTTGTAGTTTCCTTTGCCACGTGGCGATTTTGGAATTACAACTATACACGGTCAATATGGTGCTTCTATTAAAATTTTAAGTTCAATTGTTCAAACACTTAATATTCAAAGCTTTGTGGGGTCGCTTATTACAAATATGAAGTTAAAATTCAAAAATTCAAAATGGCAGATCCAATATGGCCAACGATTTTTAAAATTCATTTAATTCACTTGAAACTGTTTACTCGGGGGTTTTTGGGGCCGCTGATTACGAATCCGTGGTTAATTTTTTAAAATTGAAATTGGCGGATCCAATATGGCGGATAATTTATAAGATTTTACTTAATTCGCTTAAAATTTATTACTCGTGGGTTTTTGGGGTTATGATCACAAATTCGAGGACGGTTTTTCGAAACACAAAATGGCAGGTCTAATATAGCTTATGCAAAAATTAAAAATTGTCAGATTTGTCACGAAACTTTTTACTTAGAGATTTATGGAGTCGCTGATTACGAAAATGAATTTAACAATTTCAAATGGCGGATTCTAAAATTATACAAACCAATTTTATAACAATTTAACAGATTTGATTGACACTTATGACTCGGGTATTTCTGAGGTTACTGATTACAAATTTGATGTCAGTTTCGTAATCGGCCTCGCAAAAATGATAGTGAAAAATTTTTGAGTGAGAGTGAGTGCGAGAAAGAAAAATTTTTGAATGAGAGTGAGAATGATAGTTAAAATTTATGAGTGAGAGTGAAAGAGAAAATTTTTTTAGTAAGAGTGAGAATGATAGTGAAAAATTTTTGAATGAGAGTAAGAATGATAGTGATAAATTTTTGAGTGAGAGTGAGAGAGAGAGAAAAATTTTTGTGAGAATGAGAATGAGAGAGGAAAATTTTTGAGTGAGAGTGAGAAAGAAAAATTTTTAAATGAGGGTAAGAGTGAGAGAGAAAAATTTTTGAGTGAGAGTGAGGGTGAGTGTGAGAGAGAAAAAATTTGAGTGAGAGTGAGAGAGAAAAAATTTTGAGTGAGAGTGAGAGAGAAAAATTTTGGAGTGAGAGTGAGTGCGAAAGAGAAAATTTTTTAAATGAGAGTGAGAATGATAGTGAAAAATTTATGAGTGAGAGTGAAAGAGAAAACTTTTTTAGTAAGAGTGAGAATGATAGTGAAGAATTTTTGAATGAGAGTAAGAATGATAGTGATAAATTTTTGAGTGAGAGTGAGAGAGAAAAATTTTTGAGCGAGAGTGAGAGTAAGATTGAGAGTTAAAAATTTTTGAGTGAGAGTGAGAGAAAAATTTTTAAGTGAGAGTGAGAATGAGAGAGGAAAATTTTTGAGTGAGAGTGAGAAAGAAAAATTTTTGAGTGAGAATGAGAGTGAGGGTGAGAGTGAGAGAGAAAAATTTTTGAGTGAGAGTGAGGGTGAGGGTGAGAGAGAAAAATTTTTGATTGAGAGTGAGAGTGAGGGTGAGACTGAGAGAGAAAAATTTTTGAGTGAGGGTGAGAGTGAGAGAGAAAAATTTTTGAGTGAGAGTGAGAGTGAGAGTGAGGGTGAGAGTGAGAGAAAAAAATTTTTGAGTGAGAGTGAGAGTGAGGGTGAGAGTGAGAGAGAAAAATTTTTGAGTGAGAGTGAGAGTGAAAAATTTTTGAGTGAGAGTGAGAGTGAGGGTGAGAGTGAGAGTGAGAGAGAAAAATTTTTGAGTGAGAGTGAGAGTGAGGGTGAGAATGAGGGTGAGAGTGAGTGTGAGAGTTACGTGAACGCACCCCTGTTAGCTCTTAAACGATATCTGGTACCAGTCGTTCTTGCTTATATTTAAAGACATAGCAGTGGTCTTTTTTCTATAAATCTTGCATCTAATTTTTCAAGGTAAGTCGTAATACTTTTTATCTAAATCCTAACTAACTCCTTATTAAATTTGTAGTAACCTTTACATTCCTTTTGATAATTACGAAATTTAAGAATTCGACTTTATCAGCAAAGTGACATCTATTAGATGTCATTTAAACTTCTTGGTTCAGAGTTAGGTGTTTCATGAGATAATTATATCGATATGATTTTTCGACAAAGAATTATCGATTTTTGAATTAATTTTTGATCTGAAAAAATAAGCTGCGTGCTCGAGTACACTGTCCATCTGCGAGGACTCGAACCTCCTTAGTTGCTGCCTAACGCCGGACTTCTGCCGGCAAATGCACCATACCAACACAGCCTGAACGACCAAGCCTCTTATATTCTCAGATCAAGCCCATAACTAGTCAAGAGCTATAGTTAATGTTATATATATTTTATATAGAAATACTATATTTTTCGCTGATTAAGATTTTTTTTAAAAATTATGAAATTGAATCGAGCACGCAGGTTATTTTTTCAGATCAAAAATTAATTCAAAAATTGGTAATTATTTGTCGACAAATCATATCGATATAATTATCACATGAAACACCTAACTCTGAACCAAGGAGTTTAAATGACATCTAATAGATGTCACTTTGCTGATGAAGTCGAATTCTTTAATTTCGTTATTTTCAAAAAAATCTTAATTAGCGAAAAATATATTATTTCTATATAAAATAAATCCAACACTTTACATTCCTTGTTGCAGTGGAATGCTGATTTCCTTATTTCAAGAATGGTTGCTTCAGGATACTCTCTCTCAAAGTACAATTTTATAACTCTAAATGTTTGTCTAAATAAACTTGTAACTTTGTCATTAATAATCAGTATTCTCTTTCTTCCCTGTACCCTTATATCAGAGCCTTCTGCTCTGTAAATGAAACAGGAATTCACTGAATCACCCAGCAACCAAAAATAAAATATTATTTCGTTAGTTATTTCTGTATTTGAGACGTAACAACCTTATTAAATTACACTTTTTATATTTTATGCACTTTTTAAAAATTTTGCATATTTTACCGAATAAACGAAAAAAATCATAAATTTTAAGTCTTTTTTATGATTGTCACCATAAAAATAAAATTTTCGGGTATTATCACTATGATTTTCGTAATCAGCGTATTTTCGCATCAAAATACATAAAAGTACATAGTATAAACAAGTTGTAAATGCAGATGTTCATTACATGAACATTTTGCTTCCTCTTTACGATCAGCAAAAAAATTTGCTTCCTCGTGGAGAAAGCAAAATTTTATTGACAAAATGTGATTTTGATTTTTAACTTTCATTAATTCTTTAATTTTTCCTCAAATGTATACTTTATATATATCAATCGATTCGTCTTGACGTAAGGAATACAATTATTTCATATATAAACTTCAATTTAAAAAATAACAAAATTTTATAGCCAAAATGTGAGTTTTTGATTTTTTAACTTTCATTAATTCTTTAAATTTACCTCAAATGTATACTTTATATATATCCATCGATTTGTCCTGACGTAAGGAATACAATTTTATTATATATAACCTTAAATTTTTCTATTTAAAAATTTTTTCGATTGAAAAAAAATTTTTGGAAAAAAGACGGTAAAATTTTTTTTTGGGTATTTTTCAAAATCCTTTGGTCAGATTTGAGATATTAATATGATAAATGAGCCTACCAAATTTTATTTAAATCCATTAAACCTGTTAAAGTTATCTTCTAAACAAAAAAGGGATCCACACACACACATACACACACACATACATACATCCGGACAATTGATCAGGATCTCATATAACATGTTTCTATAAAGAAAAAAAATTGTTTCCGCCTTTTTGAAAAGTTTTATAAACGAAAGGACTACAAAGCTTCCTCCACGAGGAAGCAAAAAAACAAAAATATATTTTAAAAAATCAAAATACAAATTTTAAAAAATTCCGAAAATATAGTAAAAATCGTTTACCCACTATCGGACTCAGCTCAAAATTTTCGTGAAAGGAAGTAGTTTTTTTGAAAAAATCGATCAATACGTCTATTGAGAAAAATTACTTTTTATCTTTAATAATAAACTGTCGCACACGAAAGTGCATAAAATTTGATTTATTTTTACTTGCATCGTCGAGATGAAAAAACAAGCAAGGCAACTTGGGTCTGTCGAGCGAGGATGTCGGGTGGATTCGGCCGATCTCCCCTCCATCCTCGGTCCGACCAATCACGCCAAAAAAACTCCCACTCGTCCAAGAGTGTCGAGTGGAGGGGGTCACAGCTCGCTACGAGCCGTAAAAAGGAACGAACGTCCACCGTCGCGCTCTGTAGAACCTCCGCTACGATACGAGACACATCTGTGTAGTAAAATTCAAAAATAAAATCTGTGTTTCGAGATATTTCTCCTGTTCACTTTCTTTAAAACCTTTGCGCTGATTCCCGCTCGGAGACGCCGATTCGCCATCCTACTTTGTTGACTCTAGGCGACGAGACTTTGCCTTTTCTTATCCTACTGAAACCATCGTGGCAGATCAGCGAGAACGACTTCCCGAAAGGGACAAGATTGTAAGCAGGAACCGACCAAAACCCAGGAATCTTCTAGCTAACAAGAGGCGGCTTGCGCGTCACCTCCAAAGCATCGTGCCCTCCGGGATCCACGTCGTGGTTCCTCCGTCATATCGGCAGATGAAGCAGCTGTAGGGAGAAACCTAGAGAAAGATTGAATTGGAGAGGGGGAACCGCTCTCTCTGGGAGCCGCCGACGAAGGACGAACTCCCCCCTACGCCAGGGAAATCGTTACAGCGGTTCCACATGTATGCGAAGTCGCAGAGTCGTTGCGAGCCCCGTATCCCCACTGCGTCATCTACTCAATGCACTCCCCTCCGTGACGTCAGAAGGGGAGTGCATTGAGTAAATGGCGCAGTGGGGATACGGGGCTCGCAACGACTCAGCGACTTCGCATACATGTGAAACCGCTGTTAGGTTCCTTAAACGCCAGAGATCAGGGGTGCTATTCTCGAAATGAGTTCCGTGCACGAATCGAAGACTTTCGAATAACTTTGACGAAAACTGTATTCTCGAACTGTTCACTAGGCGTTCGTAGACGAAACGATTCGAGTGAAATACAACGAGTGGTCTTAACCACTCGAAGCAACAGTTTCGTGTTCGAATTTTGGTACTGCTCATGCGCAGTAGTATTATTTAATAATATTATGTACACATATTAAAAGGGATTCAAAGTTTCGAATTGTTATAAGTGTAAGAAGTGTAAATAATTATAAGTTAAATTTCATTTAATTTCTAAATATAAGGTAAGTTTGACGTGGACGTTAATATTTGATCCGATAGTAGATACAAAAAAAATTTAAACCTACATAACCACAAAAAACTTAAATAAAGGTAAAAGGAATTTGAACTAATAATTAAAAAGTAATAAAATTAAAAATTGGAAATAAATTTTTCATTAATTATTTTTATCAAAAACTGAAATGATATTTATATTGATTAATTTTTCTTTCGTTTATGCGTACATAAACATCCCCCGCCAAGCGGGGGACACTCAGAGATCAGACCCGACGAAGAAGAGGACGTCCTTCTTTTGGACAGTTCTCCCATTCAGGAGGCGGAATTACGTTAACTTTCAATTGCTAACTTCAGAATTACGGTAACTTTATTTGTTTGTAAAATATTTCATTTGTTATAAACATTAATTAATTAATTATTGTCTCGAAAAAAACGTCCTTCTAGTTTTTTTTGGTATTGAAAGTATATATCTTAATCTGCATTTTGAGTCATTAAAAAGGTGTTCCGATGTAAATCGTTACTTATATTAGTTGGTATCTGTATGCGTTTTTGCCTCTCTCGATCAGTCAGCTATTTAGTTTTTCGTGTCAGCGTGCCATGAAAATGTGTTCTGGCAGTTTTTCTGCGTGAGGATCTGCGCATGTTTGTGCCGCTTAAAGGCCCGATTGTCAGCGTCGTTATCTAGGTTTTCCAGGGAGCTGCCGCCAAAATCATCCAGGGAGAAGGATGGAGCGATATAGGGGTGACGAGAAAAAGGGATAGCGCACCCCTCTTAACAGATTACGAGATCTAGGAAAAGTCGGCGTCAATAGGCAGTCGATTTTCGATCATATTGAAAGAAAGACCCTCTCGCGGGGCTCATAATTAATTATCGCGTTACACGCTTAATTGTAGGGAATGAGTGACGTACACTTAACGTATGATAAGAGTGGGAGACGGTCGGGGAAATGAGGATAGAGATCAGATTGACTCGCGAACCGCTACCGTGTTAAGTTCGATGTATAAAAAGTATAATGAATGTATATCTTTATTTTATGTGGAGTGACTTTTTTAACCTGTAAATTATTTGTTTTAATAAATATACGTACCAGATAATCTTACATAATTATTCTTTTAAGTAATTGTTATATGTTTTAAATAAATCTTTATCCTTGTTAACTAAATATGAGTTATTGTTTGTGTTATTTGGATTTATCAGCGTCAGGCAACGTCGTCTTAGTGTCGGCATTTCAACGTTGCTGAGTTCCTTCATGGTTAATCTTATTCTGGGATCATCAATGCACCGATGGTTTAACTTGGTTGGAATCTCCCTTTGGTATTTTTCAGCGTAATTTGTGATCATTATTTAGCGTTCGGTTAATGTGGACGGTGCACGCGGATTTTTATTAACGCGCGAAAGTCTATCATTATAACGGGTCTATTGTTTTCTAAAATTTTATTAAACGTTGATCTAAAAATTTTTATTTTAAGTTATATATTAACGTATAATTAACTAAGTAAAGAAATAAAAAATAAAATTTTTATGTTAGAAATGAAAAAATTATTTAACCCTTTAAGGTGCAAATTAACTATCGTAATAATAATTCCTCAACATATATCATTTTTAAAGTTTTTGGTATGCTGATTACGAATATGATGTCGGATTTAATATGGCGGCCCAAAAATTAAAAATTCATCAGATTCGTATAAAACAGTTGCCAAAGGGGTTTTCGGGGCCGCTGATTACAAATATCATGTCTGTTTTTGCAAATTCAAAATGGCGGTTTTAATATGGTGGGTGAAATTTAAAAAATTCACCAGAGGATTTTGAAACTCATTACTCAGGGGTTTTCGAGAACGCTGATTATGAATATAATGTTAGATTTTAATAATTCAAAATGGCTGATCTAATACCGCGACGAAAAAAATTTAATTAGTTTGGAATTTTTCAAAAAGTTGTTATTTAAGGATTTTCGGCATTGCTAGTTTTCAATTAAAGTAAATATATCTACAGTTTAGGGAAGGAGTATAGATAAGTTGTAATAGATGGTATGGACTATTTCATTCATAATAGTAGTCCAAGATGAATAAATGGACGCACGTAGAGCGTAAAAATTAGTTCTAGTATGTATATTATGTCTCGTAAATATATTGCTTCCTCCTGGAGGAAGCTTTGTAGTCCTTTCGTTTATAAAATTTTTAAAAATGGTGAAAACAAATTTTCCTCTATATAAAAACATGTTATATGAGATCCTGGTCAAATTTCCGGACGATGTATGTGTGGATCGTTTTTGTGAACACGATATCTTTAACAGGTTTAAATCGATTTAGGTAAAATTTGGTAGGCTTATTTATCACATTAATCTCTCAAAAATGACGAGATAATTTTTAAAAATACCCCTAAAAAAATTTTATCGTCTTTTTTCCAAAATTTTTTTTTTAATTGAAAAAGTTTTTAAATAGAAAAATTTAAGGTCACATATAATAAAATCGTCTTCCTTACGTCAAGACGAATCGATTAATATATATAAAGTGTATGTTTAATTTAAATTTATAGAATTAATGAAAGTTAAAAATCAAAAATTCACATTTTAGCTAAAAAAATTTATGCTTACTTAAACTCAAGGTTATATATGAAATAATTTTATTTTTTGCATTGAAACTAATCGATTGGTATATATAAAGTATAGATTTGATTTAAATTTTAAGAATCGATGAAAATTGAAGAATAAAAAATTCATATTTTAGCCAAAAAATGTTGTGTTTATATAAATTCAAGTTAATACATAAAATAATTATATTCCTTGCATTGAAACGAATCGATTCGTATATATAAAGGATATGTTACAACCAAAATTAATTCAATTTACCTACTTAAAATTCATAAGTAAAAACATTATTTTTATTTTATTAACGTACATATTTGAAAACATTTTTATACGGCGTTGGTTTTTGATGCGCACGCAAAAAGTAGGAGAAAGGCACCCGACACTTGCCAAGATTGTAGGCGTGGAAAAAATCCGACATATATCGCGATCCGACACTTATCAAACCTGACACTTACCGAAATCGTACTGTATTGGGAGTTTTGTAATATATATAATAATTTATTTATTTCAACCTATTTGGTCCAGAAACAGACTTGGTTTACATTTGTCTTATCTCCCACATTCATCTATACTTGACTCTCCTTATATATTTTAATAATTAAGCCTAAATCTATATCCATGAAATAATTCATTAAATTCATCAGCTTTTGTGAGTAAAGTAAAAACTTTTTTGCTTTTGAGAAAAATAACTCCCTTCTCATCCGTATACGCAACTAGAAATATATAATTTGTTTGGAATTTTAAATTTGAGATTGTCTTTTCCTTATACCAAGATTTTAACGAAAAAGTGTCAGGAAAGATATGTCCTAGTCTAAAAGGAAATGCACTTTCAAACAATTCAGGTTCCCCAGTATTATCTAAATCGATTATAAAAATCTCCATGTCTGCAGCGACGGAAATCTCAGGTATAGTCCACTCAATTGTGACGCTACTATTAGTGACTTTTAAAACATTGACGAGTTTAACATCGCCAGTTTCCCTGATATAAGAATCAAGTTTTGAATCTGTAACAGAATATTATTAAAATAGCAGTATTTTTTCAATGCATGTTAATTAATAAGCATTAAAAAAGAAGGATATGTGAATTCTAAATGCTGTTTCGTACCTAAATGATGTTTAGTTCTGATATGTGGGCTATAGATATTACTAGTTTCTGCTCCGAAATGATGAACAACTAATGTAAATTCGTATACGGTTCTTGGTAAAAGATTTTTCACTGTGAAATTGGTAGAATTAAAAGGAAAAGGTATTTCCTGATATACCTTTTCAAATGTCCGCAGATGATTTATCAACACAGTATAATTCACAAACATGTAGTTACAATTTTTAGGCTTGTTCCATTGTAGAATGACAGATGTTACAGTGATATTAAATACTTCTAAACCTCCCCTAAGTAGACAACCATCTAGAAATTAAAATATACAATTACAATAAAATTCAAATTTAAAAATTACCCTTAACAGGTTGTTAATGTGTATTAAAACAAAAGTTTGAATTAAGCTTTAAACTGAAAAGTTAATTTTACTATTAGGTTGAAGAACGTAATGTTAAAAGTTTAACAAAAACAAAATTCATAATTATGCATTCAATTCAATAAAAATAACGAACATTATACATCAAACACTTAAATAGTAAATATTAAAAGCAAATCTAAGTGATTTTGATAATAATAGGGAAAATAATGCATTTTAATACAAAGAAAACAAATATCTTTCGTTCTCAACATTAACGATTGCAATTACTAAAAAATAAAAATTTGTTACACTCTTAAATCATGCCATTCAAAAGAGCACCAAAAAATGTGTCGAAAACGTCCATATTTTTTTAATTTTGAAGAGCGCTAAGGGTTGAAACTCAACGAAGAAAAAAAATATTTTCCGTTTTTAACATTAACGATTGCAATCACCCAAAAAATTAAAATTTGTCGCACATCAAAATCACTTAGATTTGCTTTTAATATTTACTATTTAAGTGTTTGATGTATAATGTTCGTTATTTTTATTGAATTGAATGCATAAATATGAATTTTGTTTTTGTTAAACTTTTAACATTACGTTCTTCAGCCCAATATTTTACTCTATTAGCTTATGTTCCTAAACACTTAAGTTTCATAAATGTTTTGTCAATCTTTAGTGATTATTCTCAAAAATTTAAAATACGACAAAAATGAAGAAACATCATTTTTTAAAATGTGTGTTGTTGTTTTACAATTCTTTTTAAGAATTATTTCATGAAACTTTAAAATGCAAAATAAGAATCCTGATTTTCAAATGGTTTTTACTAAGCCTAATAAAAGTTAATATTACAACTAATTACTGAATGTTCAGATACATACCCTTTATTTCTGTGAAGTTAAATCTAGAGCTAGACAACGTACTATAAGGAGTACCGTCAAAAATACGAACAAAAAATTGAACATATTTATCTTCAATCACATTGAATAATGTATAAGTTGGACAATCATCACTAGTACTATAATAATGACAATACCCAGATTCTACAAGGAAAACATATATGTCTAATATTAATTCGTTGTTTTATAAAATTATTATGGTATCAATACACCGTAATGAAAAAACAATTTATTCACTCATTCAATTGCTAGTACAATATCTAATTTTGCAATTAACCCCTTCGCTGTGTAGCAGAAATAAAGCTTCCGTGCCCCGTATGTGGTAAAAAAAATTTTTTAAAAAAAAACTTGATGTTACCATACCTAAGAATACCTATTGACAAGTTTATCGTATTGTGTCTACTTATTTTTTTCTAGATGCTACTATAGCGGTCATACACACTGGTGGCACGATATTTTTATGCCTCTATAGAGGTCAATAACAGTGAAGGGGTTAAAAATTGATTATTTAAACAATTGCATTTAATAATGCACTTGTGAGATATTTTAGAGCAAATCCAATGTAAAAAATTCATAAAAATTTACAGATTAAAAAACACTAAAGTCCTGGCGTATGATTTTAAACTGTAATTCGCGATGTATTTAATGTCTTTTGCAGATTTTGAAATACGCTAAGAACTTCGTGTGTTTTCTTTCCAATGTATTCAAAATTTTTTGCAAATTACTGTCAATTCAATACTAATTAATTTTAACAAATAATTAAAATTTACATTTTTAATTTCGAGTATTAGACACAGTTTTATCTCACGAGTCTATTGATAACAGAAACTTATTTTTCAACAAATTGTTACTCACCATAAGTTTTATAAGGACTTATTTGATAAATTATTAAACCAGTGCGATTGGGCTTTTTCCATTTCAGGGTGAAATTACCTGATGTTTTCATTTCCACATAAACCTCATCATTGGAACTAAAACAGATACCTGTTAAGAAAAATATGAAATTAAAATAAAATACGAATATAGAAAACAATTTACCAAAGCTGATAATTAAGTATGAAGTGAAAACAACTAATTATAATTAAATCCTTCTTACCTTCTGAAGAACTATTCTCACTTGGTGTCGTTTGACAATATGTGTGAACGAATATTGACAGAATGGTGATAATGGGTGAATAGAAACCCAATAATCTTGTAATTGACATTTTGCTAACGATTATGGTTTAGGTAAGCAATCAATAGAGTAAGATCAGATGTGGCAGCCTGAATAATATATTGAAACACATCAGTGTAAAAAAAATAAGCTCAAATAGTAATAAATAATAAAACAAGTCGGAGTTATAATGCTTCTACCTCTCTAGCATAAGTGTGATTTTAAAGACATAAATGATACTACAGAAACAAATTTACTGGCCTAAAATTAATTTCATTAAAGGCATGAAAGCCAGTAAGCAAAATGTAATTTTCCATGTATAATATTAATTTTAATCTGAAAATTCTTGAATTTTTAATTTAGGTATTATCGAATGCGGTCGTTAACCACACGCATGATGCCTAGTCCATATCTTGTGTCTAATTATTTTCATGTTTTACTTATAGGATCATCATAGACATCATTAAATAGATTAGTAGTTTGATAAATTTTAATTTAATATATCTAATATTGGGTTGAAAAATGAAAACTGCTTTTGTTGGCATGTTTACATGATTTACATAATTTTTGTAACAATATGCCTAATTAATCAGGATTAATATTTATAGGCATTTTAATCTTTTTTCGTACTAAAAATTATTCAATCTTTTTTTTATATAAAGTAATGAAATTACTTTAAGACTTATGTTTGGCTATACTTCAAAGGTATATCTTTTTAGTTCATTATTTTTTAACATCTTTACTCCTCAGCAAACTTTGAGCTTGTAAGGTTCATTGGAAATCGAAATAGGATTAACGCATAGAAACGACCCAGACAGCACAAAAACTTGCAACAACCTTGCAGCATTATAAAAATGCCAGGTTCTCAAGCTTGCGCGGCAAGCTTCCAACAAGATTGCCTCAAGTAACAAAATGTCCCACTTTGGCAAGCTTGCAATGAAAGGTTGCTGCAAGCTTTCAAAAAAATGTAGCCGCAATTTTGCAATGACAGATTGTTGCAACCTTGCAGTGAAAGCTTAATGTAAGCTTTCAGTAAAAGGTTCATATGTGCTTAACACAAGCTTACAATATGCTTGCTGCAATCTTACAAAAGACTTGTTCTTAAAATCACAAAAGGAAAAAATTTTAATTTTTTATTTATTAAGGGGGGGGGGGGTAAGGTTAATTCCATGAAAAAAATGCATATTTTTACGAATTTTTTTTGGCTATACAGAAAGAGTTAATATATTTATTAAATTTTTATATAATAGTACAACATTTGAATAGTATTTCACCAAAGTTTCATTGCAAAATATTGAGAATTGATCGAGTGACAGTACATTTCCTCTGGCTCCACAAAAAAAAGTTATTTTGCGGTGTTCACTGTAACTCGCAATAGAATCATCTAAAACAAAAGAATCAAAATGGATTTGTTAAAGGAGATGTTTTTTTAGGGATCCCTGCACAGAGAGAAATCTGCTGCGATTTGCGCATGAGCAAGTCCATAGGAATATAGCATTGACACTTCCAAGCAAAAACCATAAGATTCCATCTGAATATCAGGTGAGACTCATACAATAATACCTCGCTCACTTAGGATTTTTGCTTGAAAGCGTCTATTACTATATTCCTAAGGACATGCTCATGCGTAAATCGCACCAGATTTCTCTCCGTGTGGGAGGGTTTTTTTTTTTTATTTTTGAATTTTTTGTAGCACTTTGAAGCCAAAACCCGGCTGATTTTTTATAGAGAAAATCGGGTTTTTGGCTTCAAAGTGCTACAAAAAATTCAAAAATAAAAAAAAAAAACCCTCCCACACGGAGAGAAATCTGGTGCGATTTACGCATGAGCATGTCCTTAGGAATATAGTAATAGACGCTTTCAAGCAAAAATCCTAAGTGAGCGAGGTATTATTGTATGAGTCTCACCTGATATTCAGATGGAATCTTATGGTTTTTGCTTGGAAGTGTCAATGCTATATTCCTATGGACTTGCTCATGCGCAAATCGCAGCAGATTTCTCTCTGTGCAGGGATCCCTAAAAAAACATCTCCTTTAACAAATCCATTTTGATTCTTTTGTTTTAGATGATTCTATTGCGAGTTACAGTGAACACCGCAAAATAACTTTTTTTTGGGGAGCCAGAGGAAATGTACTGTCACTCGAACAATTCTCAATATTTTGCAATGAAACTTTGGTGAAATACTGTTCAAATGTTGTACTATTATATAAAAATTTAATAAATATATTAACTCTTTCTGTATAGCCAAAAAAATTCGTAAAAATATGCATTTTTTTCATGGAATTAACCTTACCCCCCCCCCCTTAAGTTTTTTCTTTGCATTATATATATTTTTCTATGTTAACTAAATATTACACGATAAAATCTTGGCGGGTATGGGGATTCGAAACCTGATTTTACGCACGCAAGTCGAGAACGCTAACCGATCTACTACCACGGACACGTATGAGAGAATAAAATTAACTCTCTCTTATGCTCTTACATTTCGATGCTCTTATGTTTCGATTGCATAAAAGAGAGTAAATTTTATTCTCTCATACGTGTCCGTTGTAGTAGATCGATTAGCGTTCTCGACTTGCGTGCGTAAAATCAGATTTCGAATCCCCATACCCCCCAAGATTTTTTCGTGTAATATTTAGTTAACATAGAAAAATATATATAATGCAAAGAAAAAACTTAATAAATAAAAAATTAAAATTTTTTCCTTTTGTGATTTTAAGCACAAGTCTTTTGTAAGATTGCAGCAAGCATATTGTAAGCTTGTGTTAAGCACATATGAACGTTTTATTGAAAGCTTACATTAAGCTTTTACTGCAAGATTGCAACAATCTTTCATTGCAAGATTGCGGCAACATTTTTTTGAAAGCTTGCAGCAACCTTTCATTCGAAGATTGCGGCAACATTTTTTGACAGCTTACAGCAACCTTTCATTGCAAGCTTGCTAATGTGGGACATTTTGTTACTTGAAGCAATCTTGCTGGAAGCTTGCCGCGCAAGCTTGGGAACCTGGCATTTTATAATGCTGCAAGGTTGTTGCAAGTTTTTGTGCTGTCTGGGGAATTATAATATAGCAATGTTGAAACATTGTAATAAAAAAACTTCAATGTAATAGTTTAAAAAATTAGTTGTATATTATTTAAATTTTTTTAGCATACATGAGAAATAATAATTATATTCATGTACAAAATAAAATAAATTTTCTTAAAGTTTTTGACTTTAAGGATAACATTCTCATCATAGCACTCGCGCTCGAAAGTGTGATGCGCAACTAGATGCTCGAAAATACACTTCATGATAATTTTAAAGAAAAATATTTTTTCGCAAAAATTCAGATTAAATCTAGAAATTAAATACATTTTAGCAATTGAAAATTGTTATAAAAGATGACAACATCTATAAAATCAAGTTTTTTAAACGTTTAAAATTAATTATAAAAAACGTCTTTTTAGATAAATTTACTTCATATATATGAATTTAATACATATTGGCAATTAAAAATTGCAAAAAGAAATCAAATTCAAACAATTGAGATTTTTAAAAAAGTTTCAAACAAATTTTTATAAATATAATCATTTTTTATTATAAACATTAATTCTATTTCTAGGAATTTAGAAAATTATAGTGATTGACAATTTATTGTTACCTTCTGCCTTATTCTTTTTCAAACTACTTCAGTTTTATTATATCGATAATACAAATTATAATAATTTATATAATGCTGACAACCGATCAATTGTAGCAACGATTCCTTGTGTTTCATCATTTTGTTTAAACATTTCATTAATTTTTATCAAAATGCAAATATTCAAAAATTATTCTGAATTAAGCAATATTATTTAATATTTAAACTATATAGATAGGTATATAAAATATATAAAATAATATGTATTATTTTATTATTTTACTATTATTAATTAATAAAAAGAATAGAGTCCTATATTTCCATTTTTTAAATGTAAAACGCGTCCATCATTAAGTTTAATTAAGAAAAAACACATTTTTTTAAATTTAAATTTAATTTTTAAAGGGCAGAGGAGGATAAGTATCCAAAAGTTGCCCCTGCATATATTCAAATAATATTTGCACCATATATTGCTACACATATGAGTATAAAATTCTGAAAGTATGAATCCATAATTAAAATTTTTACGGGAGTTATGGAGAAGGAAAGTAAAATATTAATACTAATTTTTCTCGAAAACTACTAAACGGAATAAAATATACTTTTGTCAAAAAATTAATTTTTTCAACCCCTTCTACAGCAACGTGATGCGCCGATAAATCATTGTTCGCCGGAAGGGTAGTTCAAGGTGCCAGAAAGTTTATTCAACAGTTTTTAAAATCGAAAACAAATAATGAGGCGCATAAATTTTCTCTAGATTTAAAATGACCTAACACTTATTTGACCTAAATTCAATTGTCCTAAAAGTCGTATGGACTAACTATTACTTGGCATAATCTGTATATAACCTAATTCTTATTTGACCTAATCTTCATTCAATCTAATCCTCATTTGTATTAATCATCATTTGTCCTAATTCTCATTTGGCCTAATCTTAAAATAACCTAATTCTGATTTAACATAATATATATCTGCCTTAAATCTTACTTGGCCTAAATTTTCTGTAACTATATACTTTTTTGGACTCATTTTTATCTGACTTAATTATTATACTTGGCCTAAACATCATTCGCCATAATTCTCATTTGAAATAGTTTTCATCTGGCACAATTATTGTTTGGACTAAACGCTGCTTAAACTAATTTCCATGTAATTTAATTTTTATAAAACCTAATTCTTATTTGGCCTAATCATATTATAACCTAATATGGTTCTAATATTTACATGTCCTAATTCTCTTTTGGCCTAATTTTACTATATCCTAATTTTTACTTGTTCTCATATTAATCTAATCTAATTTTTAATTCGCCTTATCTAAATGTAATCTAATTCTCATTTGGCTTAATCCTCATTTGATCTAATTCTCACTTGGCCTAAACTTTATTTGTTACACATTCTTGAACGTGAATAATAAGAGAGAAAAGAACAAAAATATGTTCTGTCACTTTCTCTCTCATGATTCGCGTTCATGAGCGGGTGACTAATAAAATTTAGGCCAGGTAAGGATCAGGCCAAATGAGAATTAGATTACATTAAGATTAGGTGAATTGAGAATTAGATTAGATAAATATTAGAACAAGTTAAAATTAGGATATAGTAAAAATAGGCCAAATGAGAATTAGGTCATGTAAATATTAGAACCATATTAGAAACACAAGCAATCGTTGCTGCAATAGATCTGTTGTCAGCATTATATAAATGGTTAAAATTTGTTTTATCGATATAGTTAAACTAAAGTAGTTTGCAAAAGAATAAGGTCTGACTAGAGGCTAAGTAGTACCAGAACTGGGCCAAGCCAGACCTTGCAGACTAGCGATGCTAGACGCTTTCTAGCTTGCTCTAGGCTTGACTTTAGACGTTGCAGAAGATTTCTCTACATGGGTACTCAGTAAGAGTGTTTGTTGGTTTAAAGTCTTGATATATGTTTGAAGAAATTTCAATTGATTAAATATTTTTCGAAATTTTTAATTTTTTTTTACAAAAAAAATCATTTTTTGAGAATTAGCCTAGTGAAAATACTACCGATCAGGAAAATTTGCAAGTTCACAAGTTTGTCAATTTCATTGAATTCTAAACATATTGTATTTTAAATTTCAATGTTGTGAAAAAATAAAATTTCTAAAATAATCAAAAATATTTCATAAATGTTATTATTGTTATTAAATATAATAATATATATATAAAATTGTAAAAAAAATCTTTCTGTAGTTACATTTCAAAATCTGTTATATAGACTTCCCGCAATGACGCCATTCATTTTTTAGGGTGAAAACAATAAAAAAAGTAATAAAATTTTTGTTTTATTTCATTTATTGGGTAGAATATGCAAAATTAAAAAAACTTTTAGAAAGTAGTTGTAGATTTTATTGAAATACATTTTTTATATCTTATGCATTTCATGCATTTGTCATGTCACCGTAACGTTACTAAACATTGCAGCTGCATTTTTGTAAGAAAGGCCCTTATTTGTTTTAACTTTTCTGTATAAAATCAATACTATAGTCGCGAGAGTAGTCTGATTGACTAAGTATTTCAATATTATTTAATGAATCGGAAAATCACGTAGATTTCTCATTAAATGGTATATACCCCTCTGAGCAGCCCTACAAGTGTATAGAAAATGGGAAATAAAATCATAATCCGACCCTCTGTAATTTTCGATAATCAAAATGTCTAATCTCACTTATATTAACATCGATTTCTCCTCGAATTCAAAAAATATAAAATTTGTAGGATTATTTTAGTGTCCTGTTTTATTGAGAGAAAATAACTTGTATCGGTTCGATCTTACATTCCAACATCCTTTCGATACCGAAACAGTACCGAATATCAGTATCGAGACGACATTGGTATGTCAAAATCCGACATCGGTCCGATACTGATCCGGTATCAGAACCCTCCTTGGGGAGGGTATACATAAGGGTGAAGGGTATAAATATTGTATACAAGTGTGAATTAAGAAAATATTAAAAATGTCCAAAGATCATGCGTTTACGCATGCACTGTATAAAGTATTAAAGAATTTTAACTGTTTGAAAGAGGGAGCGATTATTATCCACTTTTAATGTATCACTTATACTTAACCCATATAGGACCGAACAAACTGTTCGACTAGTCAAACTTCAACAAAGTTCAAATTTTTAAAGATCAAAAATTGATAAACAATTACAATAATTATGCCACTTACATTTGTAAGTGCGTCTGGAATTGTAGCTGTCCGATATGGGTTAAACAAATAATTGTACCATATTAAAATTATCAATAGTCCTTGATTTGGTAAAAAGAAAATTCCCACCTTCCAGATAATTGCTATTTTAAACATGGTAAGTTTACGTTCGGCAATGAGAATTTTCCCATCTGCTGTAATTTCATTAGTTATTTTGCTACATTAAAAGTTGGTACTATTATTACCTACAATGTGTCACGCTCAGATTTAATCCAAATTATATGCTATGATTTTTTTTAAAAAAATAAAAAAAAATAAATAAATAAAATTGTTAAAACTATATTTAGCTCAAATTATATTCTTCTAAATTGTTCTACTATATTCATATTATTTACTAAATTGTAAATGAGAATTGCTGAGCAAACTAAAATCAGGAAATTAAACTAGAAAACAAATTTATTATATTATTTCTGCTTGAGGCTACTATCAGTGAGTTTGTGCATTCGCTGGCTCGATACCGGAAGTGATCAAATTACTATTCGCGTACCTCGGCCATAATTTTATCACCTAAAGAAGGATAAAAATTTCAATAAAATTGAAAAGTCAAATAAAAAAAACAATACTATTGATTAATTATCGATCAATCGCGTGAAAAACGAACTATGGGAAAAAGCTATCAAAAGCTGGCAAAAGATGGGAGAAGATTTTCGCCATTGTTTTTAAGTTTTATCCCATACTTCAAAGAATTGCAAAAAGCTCACAAACCATTGCTTATGAGCCTTTCCCACACTTTTTTTTAATATCATATAACATTGCTAAAATCTTGCCAAAGTATTGCAAAAATATGGGAATAAAATAAAGTCAATTTTTTCTAACATACTTCTTATTTTTCTCATTTTTTTTCTGAAAATCATTGCAAAACAATGGGAAAAAGATTAAGAAAGAAAAAATTTATTTTTCTCATTTTTTCATCTTTAAAAATTAGATTTTTAAAGTATTGCTAAAACCTGGCAAAAATATACGAACAAAATTAATCAATTTTTCTCGTTATTTTAGCTTTAAAAATCTGATTTTTGAAGTATTGCAAAAATATGGGAATAAGATTTTGAAAGAAAAAATCAATTTTCCTCTATTTTTCAACTTTGAAAATTTGATTTTTAAAGTATTGCAAAAATATGGGAAAAAGATTTTGAAAAAAAAAATCAATTTTCCTCTATTTTTCAACTTTAAAAATTGGATTTTTAAAGTATTGCAAAAATATGGGAAAAAGATTTTGAAAGGAAAAATCAATTTTCCTCTATTTTTCAACTTTAAAAATTAAATTTTTAAAGTATTGCAAAAATATGGGAAAAAGATTTTGAAAGGAAAAATCAATTTTCCCATATTTTTGCAATACTTTAAAACTCAAATTTTTAAAATTGAAAAATAGAGGAAAATACTTTAAAAATCAAATTTTTAAAATTGAAAATTAGAGGAAAATTGATTTTTCCTTTCAAAATCTTTTTCCCATATTTTTGCAATACTTTAAAAATTAAATTTTTAAAGTTGAAAAATAGAGGAAATTTGATTTTTCCTTTTAAAATCTTTTTCCCATATTTTTGCAATACTTTAAAAATCAAATTTTTAAAATTGAAAATTAGAGGAGAATTGATTTTTCCTTTCAAAATCTTTTTCCCATATTTTTGCAATACTTTAAAAATTAAATTTTTAAAGTTGAAAAATAGAGGAAATTTGATTTTTCCTTTTAAAATCTTTTTCCCATATTTTTGCAATACTTTAAAAATTAAATTTTTAAAGTTGAAAAATAGAGGAAAATTGATTTTTTCTTTCAAAATCTTTTTCCCATATTTTTGCAATACTTTAAAAATCAAATTTTTAAAGTTGAAAAATACAGGAAAATTGATTTTTTCTTTCAAAATCTTTTTCCCATATTTTTGCAATACTTTAAAAATCAAATTTTTAAAGTTGAAAAATAGAGGAAAATTGATTTTTTCTTTCAAAATCTTTTTCCCATATTTTTGCAATACTTTAAATCAAATTTTTAAAGTTGAAAAATAGAGGAAAATTGATTTTTTCTTTCAAAATCTTTTTCCCATATTTTTGCAATACTTTAAATCAAATTTTTAAAGTTGAAAAATAGAGGAAAATTGATTTTTTCTTTCAAAATCTTTTTCCCATATTTTTGCAATACTTTAAAAAACAAAGTTTTAAAGTTTAAAAAATAAGGAAAATTGATTTTTTCACTACCAATCTTTTTCCTCTTTATTTTTGCAATACTTTAAAAATCAAATTTTTAAAGTTGAAAAATAGAGAAAAATTGATTTTTTCTTTCAAAATCTTTTTCACATATTTTTGCAATACTTTAAAAATCAAATTTTTAAAATTGAAAATTAGAGAAGAATTGATTTTTCCTTTCAAAATCTTTTTCCCATATTTTTGCAATACTTTAAAAATTAAATTTTTAAAGTTGAAAAATAGAGGAAATTTGATTTTTCCTTTTAAAATCTTTTTCCCATATTTTTGCAATACTTTAAAAATTAAATTTTTAAAGTTGAAAAATAGAGGAAAATTGATTTTTTCTTTCAAAATCTTTTTCCCATATTTTTGCAATACTTTAAAAATCAAATTTTTAAAGTTGAAAAATAGAGGAAAATTGATTTTTTCTTTCAAAATCTTTTTCCCATATTTTTGCAATACTTTAAAAATCAAATTTTCAAAGTTGAAAAATAGAGGAAAATTGATTTTTTCTTTCAAAATCTTTTTCCCATATTTTTGCAATACTTTAAAACTCAAATTTTCAAAGTTGAAAAATAGAGGAAAATTGATTTTTTCTTTCAAAATCTTTTTCCCATATTTTTGCAATACTTTAAAAATCAAATTTTTAAAGTTGAAAAATAGAGGAAAATTGATTTTTTCTTTCAAAATCTTTTTCCCATATTTTTGCAATACTTTAAATCAAATTTTTAAAGTTGAAAAATAGAGGAAAATTGATTTTTTCTTTCAAAATCTTTTTCCCATATTTTTGCAATACTTTAAAAAACAAAGTTTTAAAGTTTAAAAAATAAGGAAAATTGATTTTTTCACTACCAATCTTTTTCCTCTTTATTTTTGCAATACTTTAAAAATCAAATTTTTAAAGTTGAAAAATAGAGAAAAATTGATTTTTTCTTTCAAAATCTTTTTCCCATATTTTTGCAATACTTTAAAAATCAAATTTTCAAAGTTGAAAAATAGAGGAAAATTGATTTTTTCTTTCAAAATCTTATTCCCATATTTTTGCAATACTTCAAAAATCAGATTTTTAAAGCTAAAAGAACGAGAAAAATTGATTAATTTTGTTCGTATATTTTTGCCAGGTTTTAGCAATACTTTAAAAATCTAATTTTTAAAGATGAAAAAATGAGAAAAATAAATTTTTTCTTTCTTAATCTTTTTCCCATTGTTTTGCAATGATTTTCAGAAAAAAAATGAGAAAAATAAGAAGTAAGTTAGAAAAAATTGACTTTATTTTATTCCCATATTTTTGCAATACTTTGGCAAGATTTTAGCAATGTTATATGATATTAAAAAAAAGTATGGGAAAGGCTCATAAGCAATGGTTTGTGAGCTTTTTGCAATTCTTTGAAGTATGGGATAAAACTTAAAAACAATGGCGAAAATCTTCTCCCATCTTTTGCCAGCTTTTGATAGCTTTTTCCCATAGTTCGTTTTTCACGCGGGAAGTTTAATGTTAAATTATAAATTGAAAAAGATAATAAAAATAGATATACATTAATAAGAGACAATCATATAGATGCACCAAGACCGAGTTGCGCGAGGGGTAGAGGGACATCAGTCTACCTGCACTACTTTCGCGCAAGAATACCATTAGAGCGTGTGAATTCCAAATTCAGCAAAAATTGACCGCGTAGACGCCAGCGACCGCGGAGGCCCACTGAGAGTAGTTTCTCCCCACCATAAGTAGCACAAGGGGACCGAGGTGACAATGAATGATGTGAGGAAGTACCTGTCGCATTTCTTCTCCATCCGTATGTGCGATTAATTATATTATCGCGGTAGAGATTGTAATTGTCCGTCATAATAGAATAGAAATTCGCGAACTCCTACGAAGCAAGTGGCCTCGCTAAAATTATCTAATAGTGACGTTAAATTGTTTAATAAATTCATAAAATTTCTACATTCCCACGAAGCAAGTGGCATGAAGAAGTTATGAATGAATTAAATACATTTATTAAACATTAGTAGATAGATTTCAAAGCAACACGAAGCAAGTGGTCTTTCGAATTTCTACCTTGTTTAAACAACTTTACTACAGTTAATAAATTTTTTTTCAAATTGATTGCCCTCAAAATTTTTTTTTGAGGTAGAATTAAAGTTAAACTAAAATTTTATAAAAGTAAAAATAAAGAAAAATCAAGGACAAGGAAAACTCAGCAAATCTCATCAAAAATCGGTAATGTAAAGGGTATCGTTCCACAACACAAAACACACACAATATAAATTTTAATTTAAAAAGATTTTTTTTTACAAAAAAAAAAAATAATAAAATTAAAAACAATTTAATGTAACATTACAAGGGGGAAAACAAAAATATTCAATAAAATTTTATACTTTTATGCAAATGACTTTAACAATTTATTCAACAAACAAAACATTCCAAAACCAATAAAAGAAATATTATAATACAAATAAGAACGGAAACGGCCTGAATTAATAGGCCAGAAGCTGGACTCATTTTACCACTCTGAAACGAGAATAATCTATATTTAAATCTAATGATTTTAAATATTTTGGAGATATTAAAGAAAAATAGTAATTCAGCTATTCTTTTTTTTATAACTTAAAATAAATAACTAAAATTGTTACACAATGAAAGTATCAAAATCATCGGAGATTTGACAATTATTTAAAATGGGAAAATTAAAAAATTTTATGTTCTTCATTTTAGATTCTGTATTTTTGCCGCATTATAAGAACTGCTATTACCAACGATTTTAAATTCTCTATCAGTGATAGTGAAAAAAATTTAGGAAAATTCCCTTATGACTTTTTACAGTGAGATGAAAATCGTTTAAAAGTGAATTTATTATGCTTTTGCAAGATAAAAGAGATGTTTCCATTAACGAAAACACTAAAATTTTTGTCCTATAATATTTTCTTAATTCACACTCGTATACAATACAAAACGATTATTATTTCGTTGTAAAAATTAATTTGACAAACAGACAAGTTGGCGAGAAAAATTATTATAAGTTCAATTGTTTTTTTCAGGGGCGAAGGAAAAAAAAAGTTTCAGAAAAGATTTTATGTTTGCTTAGATTTCTCAAAAAAATTCAAAATTTCACGTGGGTGGAGGTTTCAACCCCAAAACCCCACTATGTTTCTTGGGGGTGGGCATGTAAATGTGATTCTGGATCCGCGACAGAAACTGTAATACAATAATAAACTTCTTTTCGCTATTTTCATTTTAAAAAATGTACTTTTAATGGCAAAAATATTTAATGGGACCGTTCTTAAAAACGGCTCCACAGATTATATTGATTTTTGTGAGAAAAGTTTCTATTTTTCATATACTTTCACTGAAAAAAAAAAATTTTTACTAAGCAAAGACTTTTGGGTTTGAGTCTGGTTAAGGCACATCGTGCTTGATGAAAGACTTTGAAAAAATCATGAAGCTCTTTTTCGGAGAGTATAAAACGGTAAAAAAAACTTGAGCCAAATCGAAAATGTCAATGTTGACGATATGTTGGTTTGGCATAGAACGCCCCATATACACAATGACTTAAAAATCAAGGTCAAAATTTCAAAGGCCACTCTGAGCCTCTACTATTGAAGTCTATGATCTTAAGGAAGCCATTAAATTTGAAAAAAAAATTTCTTCATTTTTATTATTAATTAATATGAAAATGAGATATTTGAAAGATCTAAATGTTCAGGATTCTAGATTTACAAAAATTTCTATAAATAGTTAAAAATTAAATAGTTAATTTCTTTTAATTTTTATAAAAATGTTGAGATAAGTGAAATCCTCAGAACAAATTTTTTTATTCGTCACTTGGGGGATTTCGAGTTCGCTGATATATTTTTTAATTATTGTGGAAAAGGAAGGAGAATTTTACCTTGAAAGGTGATCCGTGCGGCACCAAATGTCAATGCCAAATATGTCATGTGCCGAGCGGCACAATGAACAAATTCTATTAGAATATATTTATATATTTTTAACAATTCAAGAAGGCCCAATTGATAAGTGTGCCGAGCGGCATCAAATATCAAAACCAGAAATACAATGTGCCGGGCGGCACTAAAGCAATTCTCGCTGAGTCTAATTAAACTTGTCAAACTTTTCAAGGATATTATTAACAATTAAAGAGTATCAGACAATTAAGCCTAACAAAACTAAATATCGTATCGTAGTTCATTAGTTTAAATATAGAGGTTATGTTTTCAGGTTTTAACAAATGTTATATTGAAATACAAGCGAATGTTAAGTTATTTTTATAGTTACCTCTTCTGCCTTCTTCTTCTTCTTTAGACTTCTTTAGTTTTACTATGTCTTTAATATAAATTTCGACCATTTATATACTGCTGACAGCAGGTAGATAACACAGTAAAATAATAAAAAGAACGCTATCAAGTTAAAATATTAATTTTTTGTGTTCATTTCATGTACACTTTTCTTCTGCATGCAGATATGGAGTATATAAAATAGATGCAGTATATTAAAATTTAATAACTAAGCTACATTAAAAGTCACGTTTTTAGATATTTTTTATTTCAACGATTTATATACTGGTGACTCACAAGTAGACAATATTGCAATATTTCATCTTGTTTCATCATTTGAAATTAAAATTTTATTATTTTTTATCAACGTACAAACAGTGAAAAGTCACGTTTTTAGATATTTTTATTTCGACAATTTATATACTCCTGACAATACTGTAAAAATGTATGCCTGGACCCTTCCCTGGACCATGCGTGACAGTTCTAAATATTTTGTGACAGTCCCTGCACAGATCAACTATAAGTAATGACTAATTTAGCAATATTCATCTTCTTTTATTATACTGCATTAATTAGAAACCTGACAAAAATCGCTCAAAGTTTTATTGAGATATTTCATCAGTGTCTTATTAATCTTCATTAAACTAGTTTTAAAAACATTACTTATAAATTTTTTATATTTAGTACACCTATTATATATATATATGAGGCATTCTTTATCAACAGAAGCCCCCCTCTCTCCAAAATTGTTTTAGATATAAAAAATCGGACAAGGGCTTAAAATTTTAATAAAAACAAATACTTTTAAATGCTGAGTGGCTTTTTTCAAAATTCAAAATGACAGATCCAATATGGCGGCTTATTAAAAAAAAATTTCATTGGTTTCACTTGAAAATTGTTACTCGAGGATTTTTGGGGTCGGGGATTACGATTCTAATGTCACGTCACCGTAACGTTGTTAAACATTGTTGCTGCATTTTTGTAACAAAGGCCCTTACTTGTTTAACTTTTCTGTATAAAATCAATACTTTAGTCGCGACAGTAGTCTGACTGACTAAGTATTTCAATATTATTTAATGAATCGGAAAATCAGATATGATAACGTAGATTTTCCATTAAATGTTTTATACCCCTTTAAGCAGCCCTACAAGTGTACAGGAAATGGGCAATAAACTCATAAAGCCGACCATCTGTAAGTTTCGATAATTAAATTGTACAATTCCACTTATATTAACATCGGTTTCTCTTAGAATTCCAAAAATATAAAATTTGTTGGATTATTTTAATATCCTGTTTTATTGAGAGAAAATACCTTGTGTTATCACAAACTTATTGAATGTAAAAGGGAGTCACCTTAATTCATAACATTTAGTTAACTTCTTACTTATTAAAAAGGGTGGAAACTGCAACCCTCATATGAAAATTTGTGCGCGCTCTTTGTAAAAATCTTGTATAAAAAGGTCCACATTTGCCTGGAGAGTTCAGTTCATATTTTGGTATCAGCACGTCTTCGTCTTATACGAAATCTAGTACAAGCATTGTTACTCTGATCGATTTCATACTCAAGTTCGACTTATAAGAATTTCAAGTCAATTATTTAAAAGTCTCTACATCAAGGAGGAGCCTTCCAAGTATACGACTAGTATCCTGCCATAATAATTGGAAACATCTTCTCATTTCCATACAAAGGATATTTGGGCTTTCATTACAGTGCATTGAACTCTGGACCTGTGGGAACCACCTAGGCCCGTCAACCCTCCTGAGCACTCATAAACGACATCTGGTACCAGCCGTTTTCCTGCCCATATTTAAGAACACATCAGTGGTCCTTTTTCATACATCTTACATTGAAATTTTTAAGGTAAGTAGTAATACTTTTTATATAAAACTTTCCTAACTCCTTATAAAATTTGTAGTAACCTTTACATTCCTTGTTGCAGTGGAATGCTAACTTCCCTATTTCAAGAATGGTTGCTTAACATACTCTCTTTCAAAGATCAATTTTATAACACTAAATATTTATCTAAATAAACTTGTAACCTTGTCATTAAAAATTAATATTCTCTTTCTTCTCTCTACCCTTAGCTCAGAGCCTTCTGCTCTGTAAATGAAACAGAAATTCACTGAATCACCGAGCGGCCATAAATAAAATATGATTTCGTTAGTTATTTCTCTATTTGAGACGTAACACTACCGTCAGTTTTTCAAAATTCAAAATGGCGGATACAATATGACGGACTTTGTTTTAAAACTTCATTGGATTTACTTGAAAATGTATACTCGGGGGTTTTTGAGGTCGCTGATTACGAATACGATGTCGATTATTCAAAATTCAAAATGGCGAATACAATATGTCGGCTAATTTAAAAATTATTTGTTGGATTCACTTTAAAATTATTACTCGGGGGTTTTCGGAGTCGCTGATCATAAATCTGGTGTTAGTTTTCAAAACTTTTAAATGGTGGATATAATATGAAAGGTGGTTTTTATTAAATTACTCTCATTCATCTAAAAAATGTTACTTGTGTCGTTGAACTTGAACCTATTACTTCTAGTTATCTAAAGCTAGCAGGAGTATTCAACAGCATTTCATAGATGCACCTATACACAAAGAAAAATTATCTTTCCATACTGACAGTTTTGGAATTGTTTTGACTAAAATTTGTGCATTAAGGATATGACACACTCAAGCAACGTTTGTGTAAGCACCGCCATGTTTGTTTTCATTTTCGTTTCAAACTGTCACTTTTTAAACTTCATTTTTTAACAATTTAACGCAATATTATGTATTTTTCGGGGAACAGCGAGATTCCTTGTACCCACATCTATCACCCTTTAAAATTTTAGACAAAAATCTTTTTTCATTTTAGAGTAAGATGTATACTACACAAAACACATTTTCCCATACTAGGTCACGTGGAAGGTTCACACATACCCTTAAGAAGGGTTCCGTGAAATAAGACTAAAATCGATATACATATTTCAGGAGTAAATTTTACTATTTCTGGAGTCAAAATTGCTAGAAATGCGAAGAAGAAGTTTAACTTTTAAAGTAGGGTGAAACCAGGCCTAAAATATCAATGTTGTCCCCTACTTTATCGATTTTAATAAAACTTAGTAAAAAGGTAAAGAAATGCATGTAAATAAAATTTCTAAAAGTAATTTTTGAAAATATTAAAAATTTTTGGATTTACGGAATTAAAATTTTTTTTTTAAATTATGAAATCGTTATATCTTCAAGAGCAATGGATGAATTTACGCACGTGTATCATACAACATTTTTTGCAACACCCACCTCTAAAGTTAAGTACCTATTATGAAGAATTCCAACTCTATATTAGAATAATTTTTATTGTATAGAATTAAAAAAAACAATCGAAGATCAGGAAAAATATCATTAAGCAGTAGTGTATAAACACAGAAAAAACCTAATCTCAAATTGAGTACAAAATTTATACTCAATTTGATACGCATAAAAAATGAGACAGGCAGATGGCGCCACGTTCTATGTCATTTAACATACACTCATTTTGAAATGCAACAAATATGAGTCCAAATTTTTTTGTAAATTTAAAAGTAAAGTTCTTTCTTTAAGTTTGTGGTTTTGTATGGTCTAAAACAATCCTTACATTATGTGATATAAATTTCGGTGCGTAAAGTAAATTTCAGTGCGTAAAGTGAATCACTTTACACACCGTTTTAAAAAGAGCTTTTTTACACACACTTTACGGTGTGTAAAATTTAACTTTAGAGGTTAGTGTTGTAAAAAAAAAATTTTTTATTGTTTAAACAAATTTTTTGTTTATAACTGTATTTTTTATTTTTTTCACTGTTGATATTTGGATTCCTTAAGATTTCATGAGTATTTTAAGACCAAGAAATTAATGGTATGTCTTAAACTTTCGGAGATATTGAATTTTTTGTCATTGCGTGCAAGACCAAAAAGCGAGTGGAAGCAATGACATAAGATGTTTCAATGTCGCTAGGAAGCATCATTCTTAACAGATTTTTGATTTTTTTTTAATTAAAGATGTTTTTAGGGTTATATAAAACGTAAAATTGACGCTAATTATTTAAACAGTATTGTTATAAATAAACAAATTTAATTAATTAAATGACATTAATGCCAAAAGATTAAACAGCCTTTCTACCGTTAAACTAAATATTGGATTCATAGCATAACCGGAAAAATACACGTATTTTTTCTTTTTGCAAAATAATTTTTATAAACAATTTAATAAAAAAAAATCGATTTTTAATAAACCAATACAGCCATTCGAAAGAACGTAGAAAAATAAGCAACTTTTCTCTTTATTCTTAACTGATTTTTAATTTTTTTTGCAAAAAGGTGTGGACGAATAAAAAAGTTGAAAAGAGAAAAGTTGCTTATTTTTCCTCGTTATATCAAATGGCATTATTCGTTTTTATAAATAGAATTTTTTTCTTAAATTGAGCTACTGGATCAAAGATTGTTTTTTTGAGAAAATCGACCAGTCTGTCAATTGAGAAAAATCTTTAAAAAATCGGACATGCAATTGCAGATGGACTTCGAATTTGGCGTGGAATGCATCATATACTGAATTACGAAAGTTATGAAATATAGTTTATTTCCTAATTTCTCTTAGGGATTTGAGAAGTGACATGTTTTTTTCAATTTCCATATTCCAACGTGATAATTTGATTTTAATAATATTGTAAAATGTTGATATTAAAAAAAAATAAATTTTACTGCTTTAAAACTTTGTTTTCAAAAACACATAATTTTGAAATTTAGAACTAGAAACATAAATAAGAAGTATAAAAAACCAACAATATTAAGAAAAATAAAATAATATTTTTAATGTAAAATGCACGCGATTGAGATATTTATTTTCCAATTCGCGTGCTTTATATAATTCTTATATTATATAAAATTTATCGCTATGTTAGTTGTAATCTTTCTTTTAATTTTGAATATAAGTGTATCATGATGAGGAAGCTAAATGGTCATGATTTAAACACCTTGTTTCCAAAGTTTTTTAATTTACAGTTTTATTAAAAAGTTGTTTTTAATAATTAATAAAATTATAAATTAATTGAATTCATTAAATTTTCAAAGATTTATTTGTACAATTTTAAAAGCAAATTATTTTAAGAGAAAATTTAATGTCAAATAATAATTAACGTTTTGTATTTTTTGTTCAAAGTTAGTGAATGCAATTATAATTTTTATTCAATTTATCTGAGTAGAAATTAACCTCTCCAGAAAAAATATGACAATAATTAATATTTTTTATTAAAAATTGTTATTAATTTTTGTTTATATAAATATAGAGAGATTATTGTCATTATTCAATTATTATATAACACCGTGCGACAAAATTCAACTTTTTTTTTACCCACAAAAAATCCAACATTTTCGGAAACTATAGGACCAAAAAAAAATACCCGTGTCTGTCCGTTTTGCTAGATCAGCTCGTTTGTTGTTTTTAGGTGTGAAAACAACCTCTAAATAAAAAGTGACAAGATATCTTTTAAACAAGGTGTTTAATTCATGGCCATTTAGCTTCCTCATCATGATACACTTATATTTAAGATTAAAAGAAGGATTACAACAAAAATAGCGATCAATTTTACAAATATTAGTAAAATGTAAACTTTATATGATGTATTCCACGCCAAAGTGTAGGTCCATCTGCAATTGCATCTCCGATTTTTTTTTCATTTAGTACTAATTGAGACTAGTTTTCATGAATTTTTTCAAATTTTTTTAGCAAGCCGTTTTCGAGTTATGGAATTTTGAAAATTGGAGAATTTTCATGACTTTTAATTTTTGAATGCTCATAACTTCCTTAAAAATGCATCAATTTTAAAAGCCTTTTTTCAAAATGTGTGTTTTTAAACGTACTTTTCAAAAAAAATACAAATTTTTTTTAAACGATATTATTATCAAATTTTTGAGTTTTAATGATAAAAAGTCATTTTTTCTGATTTGACGTACTGATCAATTTTTTTTTAAATTTAAAAAAACTACTTCTTTTTACGAAATTTTTAAGCCTAGCCCGATAATGAGCAAACGAATTTTACAATATTTTCAGAATTTTTCCAAAGTTTTTGAATTTTTTTTAAATATTTTTTTTTATACTACTTACTTTTATGTATTTTGATGCTCTGATTACGAAAATTATAGTGACAATACCCAACAATTTGATTTTTATGGTGAAAACCATAAAAAAGTCTTAAAATGTATGGTTTTTTTCGTTTATTGCACTGTAAAATGAGAGGTATTAATTTAATACCAACTTTAGGTACTATTGGTTCTATTTTAATATCTAAAATCGGTACCTTCTTTTTACTAAGTGGGTAAAATATGCAAAATTAAAAATGCATAAGATATGAAAAATGTATTTTATTAAGATCTATAACTTTTGTTAAAAAGTTTTTATTTAATTTTGCATATTTTACCCAAAAAACGAAAAAAAAAAAAACATAAATTTTGGGACTTCTGTATGGTTTTAACCATAAAAATCAAATTTTTGGGTATTGTCACTATGATTTTCGTAATCAGAGCATCAAATTATATAAAAGTACGTAGTATAAAAAAAAACCAAAAATATTTTTAAAAAATTCAAAATTCAAAAACTTCGGAAACAAGGTGTTTAAATCATGGCCATTTAGCTTCCTCATCATGATACACTTATATTCAAAATTAAAAGAAAGATTACAACTAAAATAGCGATCAATTTTATATAATATAAGCATTATATAAAGCACGCGAATTGTAAAATAAATATCTTTATCGCGTGCATTTTACAATAAAAATATTATTTTATTTTTCTTAATATTGTTGGTTTTTTTATACTTCTTATTTATGTTTCTAGTTCTAAATTTCAAATTTATGTGTTTTTGAAAACAAAGTTTTAAAGCAGTAAAATTTATTTTTTTTAATATCAACATTTTACAATATTATTAAAATCAAATTATCACGTTGGAATATGGAAATCGAAAAAAACATATCACTCCTCAAATCCCTAAGAGAAATTAGGAAATAAACTATATTTCATAACTTTCGTATTTCAGTATATGATGCATTCCACGCCAAATTCGAAGTCCATCTGCAATTGCATGTCCGATTTTTTAAAGATTTTTCTCAATTGATAGACTGGTCGATTTTCTCAAAAAAACAATCTTTGCTCCAGCAGCTCAATTTAAGAAAAAAATTCTATTTATAAAAACGAATAATGCCATTTGATATAACGAGGAAAAATAAGCAACTTTTCTCTTTTCAACTTTTTTATTCGTCCACACCTTTTTGCAAAAAAAAATTTTTAATCAGTTAATAATAAAGAGAAAAGTTGCTTATTTTTCTACATTCTTTCGAATGGCTGTATTGGTTTATTAAAAATCGATTTTTTTATTAAATTGTTTAAAAAAATTATTTGGCAAAAAGAAAAAATAGGTGTATTTTTTCCGATTATGCTATGAATCCAATATTTAGTTTAACGGTAGAAAGGCTGTTTAATCTTTTGGCATTAATGGCATTTAATTAATTAAATTTGTTTATTTATAACAATACTGTTTAAACAATTAGCGTCAATTTTATGTTTTATATAACCCTAAAAACAGCTTTAATTTTAAAAAAATCAAAAATCCGTTAAGAATGATGCTTCCTAGCGACATTGAAACATCTTATGTCATTGCAGCCACTCGATTTTTGGTCTTGCACGCAATGACAAAAATTTCAATATCTCCGAAAGTTTAAGACATACCATTGATTTCTTGGTCTTAAAATACTCATGAAATCATAAGGAATCCAAATATCAACATCTTGAAAAAATGTAAAAAGAAATTGCAATTTTTTTTAAAATTAATTCATAAAAAATTTAATTCTTAAGATAAAATAAACACAAATTAAGCATTTTTTACGACCAGTAGAAAAAATGGCGCTAATGTTTGTAATGTGTCTTACATGGGGTTGGGGGGGTCAAAATACCCCAAAAAAGTCTTACGTAATTTATGGACCTCTTTATTTTTACTTTATCGATAATACAAATTGCAACCAGTTATATACTGCTGACAACAGATTTGTTCCAGCAACGTTTGATAGTGTTTTATCATTTCGTTTAAAAATTTTATTTTTTTCTATCAAAATTAAAAATATATAGTTCTGAAATTATTCTGAATTAAGCAATATTATTAACACAATTTTTTATACATCCATATAGTAATTAAATTTCATTCTTGTATGTTTAATACACTTTTCCATAAAAATTGTAACCTTCAGTATACAATTGAGCTGCCGGATCGAAGAAGGGCACATAAATGTTTTCCGCTGGAAAACGGAGTCCCCTGTCCACTAAGAATTCAACTTTAAAATTTTAATGTTTTTTAAGCATCTTTTTTTGTTAATAAGAAATTTTCCATCTTTTTCCGTTTTCGAAATATAAGAGAAAAACTGTTTTTTTAAAGAAGAAAATTTTAATTGTTTTTTGACTACAACTCGCGACAGATCAGACTATTTTACGAATTTCTTAATGAAACAAAAACGAAACTACGTGTTATTATTTTCTACGAGTGACTATAAAAGAAAGAAGTTGTCTTGATTAAAAATAAAACAAGGAGGGGGTCCTTTATGTTTATTTCATAAACATTTTGCTTCCTCATTATGTGAAGCAAAAAATTTGCTTCCTCGTGGAGGAAGCTATGAATTTCTGTAATCAATTGATTCATTTAAAACATTTCGAGTTAAAAACTGATTTCAATGAATTAAATTTTTTGAAAAATTAAGAAAATTTTAATTCATTTTGGGTGTAACATACTTTATATATACGAATCGATTCATTTCAATGCAAGGAATTCAATTATATTATGTATTAACTTGAATTTAAAAAAACACTAAATTTTTTAGCCAAAACATGAATTTTTGATTTTTCAATTTTTATTAATTCTTAAAATTTAAATCAAATCTATACTTTATATGTATGTACCAATCGATTCGTTTTAATGCAGGAAATAAAATTATTTTATATATAAACTTGAATTTTAATAAACACAACATTGTTTAGCTAAAATGTAAATTTTTGATTATTTAACTTTCATTAATTCTTTAAATTTCAATCAAATCTATACTTTATATATACCAATCGATTCGTCTTGATGTAAGGAAGACGATTATATTATATATTACCTTAAATTTTTCTATTTGGAAAATTTTTCAAATAAAAAAAAAATTTTGGAAAAAAGACGATAAAAATTTTTTTTGGGTTTTTTTAAAAAATCCTCTCGTCATTTTTGAGAAATTAATGTGATAAATAAAGCCTATCAAATTTTACCCAAATCCAATAAAACCTGTTAAAGATATCGTGTTCACAAAAACTATCCACACACACATACACACATACATACATACGGACAATTGATCAGGATCTCATATAACATGTTTCTATATAGAGGAAAATTTGTTTACACCATTTTTAAAAATTTTATAAACGAAAGGACTACAAACCTTCCTTCACGAGGAAGAAAAAGTTATTAATTTTTTATTGAGACATTGAAAAATTCGTAAAATGCAATATTCTCCATGCGGAGAAGTCCAACAAATTTTCAGCTGCAACAAACTTTCATTGAGAAAGTTGTTCATTAATTAAAATTTATTAAATTTTCTATAAAAATGTTCTTAAAAAAATAAAAAATGAGATTGTAATAGATTTCCAAAAAAGAAGTTTTACTACTTTAAAATTTATTTGTTTTGAAAAATATGTCTATTTGAAAAGAACAATAAATAAAAAATCTAAAAAGCTTTTAAAATTTTAAGGAAAATTAAAAAATATTTTTTTATGTCTAATGCACGCGAATTGGAAAATAAATATCTCAATCGCGTGCATTTTACATTAAAAATATTATTTTATTTTTCTTAATATTGTTGGTTTTTTATACTTCTTATTTATGTTTCTAGTTCTAAATTTCAAATTTATGTGTTTTTGAAAACAAAGTTTTAAAGCAGTAAAATTTATTTTTTTTAATATCAACATTTTACAATATTATTAAAATCAAATAATCACGTTGGAATATGGAAATTGAAAAAAACATGTCACTTCTCAAATCCCTAAGAGAAATTAGGAAATAAACTATATTTCATAACTTTCGTATTTCAGTATATGATGCATTCCACGCCAAATTCGAAGTCCATCTGCAATTGCATGTCCGATTTTTTAAAGATTTTTCTCAATTGACAGACTGGTCGATTTTCTCAAAAAAACAATCTTTGCTCCAGCAGCTCAATTTAAGAAAAAAATTCTATTTATAAAAACGAATAATGCCATTTGATATAACGAGGAAAAATAAGCAACTTTTCTCTTTTCAACTTTTTTATTCGTCCACACCTTTTTGCAAAAAAAATTTTTAATCAGTTAATAATAAAGAGAAAAGTTGCTTATTTTTCTACATTCTTTCGAATGGCTGTATTGGTTTATTAAAAATCGATTTTTTTATTAAATTGTTTAAAAAAATTATTTGGCAAAAAGAAAAAATAGGTGTATTTTTTCCGGTTATGCTATGAATCCAATATTTAGTTTAACGGTAGAAAGGCTGTTTAATCTTTTGGCATTAATGGCATTTAATTAATTAAATTTGTTTATTTATAACAATACTGTTTAAACAATTAGCGTCAATTTTATGTTTTATATAACCCTAAAAACAGCTTTAATTTTAAAAAAATCAAAAATCCGTTAAGAATGATGCTTCCTAGCGACATTGAAACATCTTATGTCATTGCAGCCACTCGATTTTTGGTCTTGCACGCAATGACAAAAATTTCAATATCTCCGAAAGTTTAAGACATACCATTGATTTCTAGGTCTTAAAATACTTATGAAATTATAAGGAATCCAAAAAGCATCATTAAAAAAATAACTCTCATAAACAAAAAATTTGTTTAAACAATTAAATTTTTTTTTGTTTAAACAAATTTTTTTTCTCATATAACTTTTTATTTGTCTCTATATAATAAGTAATGCGTCTAAAAATCATTAAAGTTCATTCATTCCTTTTGAAGATATAACGATTTCATAATTTTTTTAAAAAATTTGTAAATTCCGTAAATCCAAAAATTTCTAATATTTTCAAAAATTACTTTTAGAAATTTTATTTACATGTATTTCCTTACCATTTCACCAAGTTTCATTGAAATCAATAAAGTAGGGGACATCATTGATATTTTAGGCCCGGTTTCAATCTACTTTAAAAGTTAAACCGGAACTGTCCACAATTTCTTCGCATTTCTAGTAAATTTTGACTCCAGAAATAGTAAAATTTACTCCTGAAATATGTATATCGATTTTAGTCTTATTTTACGGAACCCTTCTTAAGGATATGTGTGAACCTTCCACGTGACCTAGTATGGGAAAATGTGTTTTGGTAGTATACATCTTACTCTAAAATGAAAAAAGATTTTTGTCTAAAATTTTGAGGGGTGATAGATGTGGGTACAAGGAATCTCGCTGTTCCCCGAAAAATACATAATATTGCGTTAAATTGTTAAAAAATGAAGTTTAAAAAGTGACATTTTGAAACGAAAATGAAAACAAACATGGCGGTGCTTACACAAACGTTGCTTGAGTGTGTCAGTGCTCTAGGAAATAGCGCCAATTCAAGCAAGTGGCCACTGAATGAACTATGATAACATTTTTTCAAGTAAATCCAATGAAGTTTTAAAACAAAGTCCGTCATATTGTATCCGCCATTTTGAATTTTGAAAAACTGACGGTAGTGTTACGTCTCAAATAGAGAAATAACTAACGAAATCATATTTTATTTATGGCCGCTCGGTGATTCAGTAAATTTCTGTTTTATATAAAAAGTATTACTACTTACCTTAAAAATTTCAATGTAAGATGTATAAAAAAGGACCACTGATGTGTTCTTAAATATGGACAGGAAAACGGCTGGTACCAGATGTCGTTTATGAGTGCTCAGGCGGGTTGACGGGCCTAGGTGGTTCCCACAGGTTCAGAGTTCAATGCACTGTAATTGACACCGGTCACTGTAGAGGGAGCCACCGGGCCAAAGGCCAAATCTATTTCACCTTTATAACCATAGGGAGCATTCAAAGGTACAGCAAAATAGTGGCAGAGTAACTTTAATTTCATTAAAGTTTGGAAGAGAGAGAGAGAGTCACCACCTCACACGAGAAAAGCAACTTTTCCGTTGTGACGAGCACCTCAATTATTGTTACCAGCAGCTAGTCTCAATAATGGTGGTGATACAAAGCTTTTTAAAAAAATGGCGACTGACAGTGTGGAAACTGTGGAGTCCAAAAGTAGTTTATAGGTTATGATTTGTAACCTTAAGTTGATTCACCACCCCACAATAGAAAAGCAACTCTTCTATTATGGCAAGTACCTCGATTATTGAGAACAGCAACTATTCTCAATAATGGTGGTGACTTAAATATGGCGGCTGACCATGTAGAAACTGTGAAGTTTAAATAAGCGGCGCAGCACCACCCGACTATGTGTGTCGAATGAAAGGCAACCTCTCATTCGACTGAATTTAGGGATTTATCTGAGAAAGGCACCCTCTCTCAGCCCAGTAGTTTATAGGTTATGATTTATAACCGTAAGTTGATTCACCACCCCACAATAGAAAAGCAACTTTTCTATTGAGGCGAGTATCTCAATCATTGAGAACAGCAACTGATCTCAACAACGATAGTGATCGAAATTCAAGTTAGTGCCGGGGAGGGGGTGAATGAAAACGAGTCAATGTACAAGTGATCGTTTATTTTCATTAAGTACACTTTGTTAAAATAAGTCAAAGTCCCACAAGGGTAGAATATTTCTAAGTTCGAAAAGCGAAGAAAAATTCAAAGTCCAAGACTCGGAAAAATTTCTAAGTACGAATAAGTAGAAATCTTTTTAAGTCCACTAACTCGGAATTTTTCTAAGTAGGAAGCTGTTGCGTAGTATAGGGTAGGCTAGGCAGGGAAGGCAACCAACCCTGAGTGAGCTCTGCAACAGAACTGACGTCTTGGTCCAGCGCATCAGATTTTATCATCCGCGACTTTCCAAACGTTGAAGTGGGAGACATCTTCAGAGGGAGGGCAAAACATCAGCGTCTGCGCTTCTTACTCTTGACGCGAGCTGAATGCGCGCACGGTTCACGCGTTTCACTTGAGCCAAGGGCAACTCGCGCGTCTTTTCGCAAGATTTGCTCTATCTTAAAAGATTCTCTCACATCCCTGCTTAACCTTTCCTAATTAACCTAATTAATAACTAATTTAACTAATAAGTGAATAATAACGATAATGTTATTATACTAAAATATAGCGCATTAATGCAATATACTACAAATATACATATGTATATGTAATATATTACATACTCGCGAAAACGGCCAATGGTCGAAAAAAACAGCCAAACCTAGTTTTGGTCGGTGCATTTTTGCCAAAACTAGTTGTGGCAGATTTACTTCGACCATTGGCCGTTTAAAATTGGCAAAACTAGTTTTGGCAAACCGTTATTTGCCAAAACCAGTTTTGGCATCGTTAAAAATAACAAAAGCCGTTGAATAAAAAAAAGTGTTAAAAAATTAATTTTTTGTTGACAGTAATTAATTGATTCATTAACAACGAGTATATATCACGAAGTAGTATAAGGAGACTTAACGGCCATGCAAATGTAAAGAAAAGGATAAATAATTATATTTTAAAATATTGTTAAAAAGACGAGTACGAGTACTTTTAATGTATTGTTTAAAAGTTATTTATTGCAAATATTTTGTCATTAACTTTAAATGACTGTACATAATTGCAAAGAAATAATTAATTTTAAAAGATATCGTTTTTATACAAGTAGAAAAAATTTATACATCGTTGAAATGATAATTACGAATGTTTTTAATGTATATTGTTACGCGTACTTTTCATGTATTGTTTAAAAGTTATTTATTGCAAATATTTTGTCATTAACTTTAAATGACGAATGCTCCATGATTTACTTTTTTTCAATAATAAATATAATTGAAAATTAATGTAACATTTGTTCCTCCTTGAAAAGTTTATTTATTGTTTTGTTTGGCATCATTTAAAATAGACATAACCTACAACAATTAATGTAAGAATAATAAAAACATGTCAACTGATAAAGAAATAATGCTGTACACTATTTTTAAAGAAATTAAGCTTTCATACATACTGTTATATTGTCTTATTTTAATCCCTTCATTAATCAATAATTAAATATTTAAATTATCACATGCACATTTAAACTTTTCACAGTGCATTAGAAGCAGACGACACGATTTAATTCTACATTTTCCCACCGAGGTCGCGCTGAATCGTCGACTACCGGAAAACTCGAGATAGGTATTGCCGTATTCTGGGGCCAAGTTTTCTTTACATTTGCATGGCCGTTAAGTCTCCTTATACTACTTCGTGATATATACTCGTTGTTAATGAATCAATTAATTACTGTCAACAAAAAATTAATTTTTTAACACTTTTTTTTATTCAACGGCTTTTGTTATTTTTAACGATGCCAAAACTGGTTTTGGCAAATAACGGTTTGCCAAAACTAGTTTTGCCAATTTTAAACGGCCAATGGTCGAAGTAAATCTGCCACAACTAGTTTTGGCAAAAATGCACCGACCAAAACTAGGTTTGGCTGTTTTTTTCGACCATTGGCCGTTTTCGCGAGTATGTAATATATTACATATACATATGTATATTTGTAGTATATTGCATTAATGCGCTATATTTTAGTATAATAACATTATCGTTATTATTCACTTATTAGTTAAATTAGTTATTAATTAGGTTAATTAGGAAAGGTTAAGCAGGGATGTGAGAGAATCTTTTAAGATAGAGCAAATCTTGCGAAAAGACGCGCGAGTTGCCCTTGGCTCAAGTGAAACGCGTGAACCGTGCGCGCATTCAGCTCGCGTCAAGAGTAAGAAGCGCAGACGCTGATGTTTTGCCCTCCCTCTGAAGATGTCTCCCACTTCAACGTTTGGAAAGTCGCGGATGATAAAATCTGATGCGCTGGACCAAGACGTCAGTTCTGTTGCAGAGCTCACTCAGGGTTGGTTGCCTTCCCTGCCTAGCCTACCCTATACTACGCAACAGCTTCCTACTTAGAAAAATTCCGAGTTAGTGGACTTAAAAAGATTTCTACTTATTCGTACTTAGAAATTTTTCCGAGTCTTGGACTTTGAATTTTTCTTCGCTTTTCGAACTTAGAAATATTCTACCCTTGTGGGACTTTGACTTATTTTAACAAAGTGTACTTAATGAAAATAAACGATCACTTGTACATTGACTCGTTTTCATTCACCCCCTCCCCGGCACTAACTTGAATTTCGATCACTATCGTTGTTGAGATCAGTTGCTGTTCTCAATGATTGAGATACTCGCCTCAATAGAAAAGTTGCTTTTCTATTGTGGGGTGGTGAATCAACTTACGGTTATAAATCATAACCTATAAACTACTGGGCTGAGAGAGGGTGCCTTTCTCAGATAAATCCCTAAATTCAGTCGAATGAGAGGTTGCCTTTCATTCGACACACATAGTCGGGTGGTGCTGCGCCGCTTATTTAAACTTCACAGTTTCTACATGGTCAGCCGCCATATTTAAGTCACCACCATTATTGAGAATAGTTGCTGTTCTCAATAATCGAGGTACTTGCCATAATAGAAGAGTTGCTTTTCTATTGTGGGGTGGTGAATCAACTTAAGGTTACAAATCATAACCTATAAACTACTTTTGGACTCCACAGTTTCCACACTGTCAGTCGCCATTTTTTTAAAAAGCTTTGTATCACCACCATTATTGAGACTAGCTGCTGGTAACAATAATTGAGGTGCTCGTCACAACGGAAAAGTTGCTTTTCTCGTGTGAGGTGGTGACTCTCTCTCTCTCTTCCAAACTTTAATGAAATTAAAGTTACTCTGCCACTATTTTGCTGTACCTTTGAATGCTCCCTATGGTTATAAAGGTGAAATAGATTTGGCCTTTGGCCCGGTGGCTCCCTCTACAGTGACCGGTGTCAATTACAGTGCATTGAACTCTGAACCTGTGGGAACCACCTAGGCCCGTCAACCCGCCTGAGCACTCATAAACGACATCTGGTACCAGCCGTTTTCCTGTCCATATTTAAGAACACATCAGTGGTCCTTTTTTATACATCTTACATTGAAATTTTTAAGGTAAGTAGTAATACTTTTTATATAAAACAGAAATTTACTGAATCACCGAGCGGCCATAAATAAAATATGATTTCGTTAGTTATTTCTCTATTTGAGACGTAACACTACCGTCAGTTTTTCAAAATTCAAAATGGCGGATACAATATGACGGACTTTGTTTTAAAACTTCATTGGATTTACTTGAAAAAATGTTATCATAGTTCATTCAGTGGCCACTTGCTTGAATTGGCGCTATTTCCTAGAGCACTGACACACTCAAGCAACGTTTGTGTAAGCACCGCCATGTTTGTTTTCATTTTCGTTTCAAAATGTCACTTTTTAAACTTCATTTTTTAACAATTTAACGCAATATTATGTATTTTTCGGGGAACAGCGAGATTCCTTGTACCCACATCTATCACCCCTCAAAATTTTAGACAAAAATCTTTTTTCATTTTAGAGTAAGATGTATACTACCAAAACACATTTTCCCATACTAGGTCACGTGGAAGGTTCACACATATCCTTAAGAAGGGTTCCGTAAAATAAGACTAAAATCGATATACATATTTCAGGAGTAAATTTTACTATTTCTGGAGTCAAAATTTACTAGAAATGCGAAGAAATTGTGGACAGTTCCGGTTTAACTTTTAAAGTAGATTGAAACCGGGCCTAAAATATCAATGATGTCCCCTACTTTATTGATTTCAATGAAACTTGGTGAAATGGTAAGGAAATACATGTAAATAAAATTTCTAAAAGTAATTTTTGAAAATATTAGAAATTTTTGGATTTACGGAATTTACAAATTTTTTAAAAAAATTATGAAATCGTTATATCTTCAAAAGGAATGAATGAACTTTAATGATTTTTAGACGCATTACTTATTATATAGAGACAAATAAAAAGTTATATGAGAAAAAAAATTTGTTTAAACAAAAAAAAATTTAATTGTTTAAACAAATTTTTTGTTTATGAGAGTTATTTTTTTAATGATGCTTTTTGGATTCCTTATAATTTCATAAGTATTTTAAGACCTAGAAATCAATGGTATGTCTTAAACTTTCGGAGATATTGAAATTTTTGTCATTGCGTGCAAGACCAAAAATCGAGTGGCTGCAATGACATAAGATGTTTCAATGTCGCTAGGAAGCATCATTCTTAACGGATTTTTGATTTTTTTAAAATTAAAGCTGTTTTTAGGGTTATATAAAACATAAAATTGACGCTAATTGTTTAAACAGTATTGTTATAAATAAACAAATTTAATTAATTAAATGCCATTAATGCCAAAAGATTAAACAGCCTTTCTACCGTTAAACTAAATATTGGATTCATAGCATAACCGGAAAAAATACACCTATTTTTTCTTTTTGCCAAATAATTTTTTTAAACAATTTAATAAAAAAATCGATTTTTAATAAACCAATACAGCCATTCGAAAGAATGTAGAAAAATAAGCAACTTTTCTCTTTATTATTAACTGATTAAAAATTTTTTTTGCAAAAAGGTGTGGACGAATAAAAAAGTTGAAAAGAGAAAAGTTGCTTATTTTTCCTCGTTATATCAAATGGCATTATTCGTTTTTATAAATAGAATTTTTTTCTTAAATTGAGCTGCTGGAGCAAAGATTGTTTTTTTGAGAAAATCGACCAGTCTGTCAATTGAGAAAAATCTTTAAAAAATCGGACATGCAATTGCAGATGGACTTCGAATTTGGCGTGGAATGCATCATATACTGAAATACGAAAGTTATGAAATATAGTTTATTTCCTAATTTCTCTTAGGGATTTGAGAAGTGACATGTTTTTTTCAATTTCCATATTCCAACGTGATTATTTGATTTTAATAATATTGTAAAATGTTGATATTAAAAAAAATAAATTTTACTGCTTTAAAACTTTGTTTTCAAAAACACATAAATTTGAAATTTAGAACTAGAAACATAAATAAGAAGTATAAAAAACCAACAATATTAAGAAAAATAAAATAATATTTTTAATGTAAAATGCACGCGATTGAGATATTTATTTTCCAATTCGCGTGCATTAGACATAAAAAAATATTTTTTAATTTTCCTTAAAATTTTAAAAGCTTTTTAGATTTTTTATTTATTGTTCTTTTCAAATAGACATATTTTTCAAAACAAATAAATTTTAAAGTAGTAAAACTTCTTTTTTGGAAATCTATTACAATCTCATTTTTTATTTTTTTAAGAACATTTTTATAGAAAATTTAATAAATTTTAATTAATGAACAACTTTCTCAATGAAAGTTTGTTGCAGCTGAAAATTTGTTGGACTTCTCCGCATGGAGAATATTGCATTTTACGAATTTTTCAATGTCTCAATAAAAAATTAATAACTTTTTCTTCCTCGTGAAGGAAGGTTTGTAGTCCTTTCGTTTATAAAATTTTTAAAAATGGTGTAAACAAATTTTCCTCTATATAGAAACATGTTATATGAGATCCTGATCAATTGTCCGTATGTATGTATGTGTGTATGTGTGTGTGGATAGTTTTTGTGAACACGATATCTTTAACAGGTTTTATTGGATTTGGGTAAAATTTGATAGGCTTTATTTATCACATTAATTTCTCAAAAATGACGAGAGGATTTTTTAAAAAAACCCAAAAAAAATTTTTATCGTCTTTTTTCCAAAATTTTTTTTTTATTTGAAAAATTTTCCAAATAGAAAAATTTAAGGTAATATATAATATAATCGTCTTCCTTACATCAAGACGAATCGATTGGTATATATAAAGTATAGATTTGATTGAAATTTAAAGAATTAATGAAAGTTAAATAATCAAAAATTTACATTTTAGCTAAACAATGTTGTGTTTATTAAAATTCAAGTTTATATATAAAATAATTTTATTTCCTGCATTAAAACGAATCGATTGGTACATACATATAAAGTATAGATTTGATTTAAATTTTAAGAATTAATAAAAATTGAAAAATCAAAAATTCATGTTTTGGCTAAAAAATTTAGTGTTTTTTTAAATTCAAGTTAATACATAATATAATTGAATTCCTTGCATTGAAATGAATCGATTCGTATATATAAAGTATGTTACACCCAAAATGAATTAAAATTTTCTTAATTTTTCAAAAAATTTAATTCATTGAAATCAGTTTTTAACTCGAAATGTTTTAAATGAATCAATTGATTACAGAAATTCATAGCTTCCTCCACGAGGAAGCAAATTTTTTGCTTCACATAATGAGGAAGCAAAATGTTTATGAAATAAACATAAAGGACCCCCTCCTTGTTTTATTTTTAATCAAGACAACTTCTTTCTTTTATAGTCACTCGTAGAAAATAATAACACGTAGTTTCGTTTTTGTTTCATTAAGAAATTCGTAAAATAGTCTGATCTGTCGCGAGTTGTAGTCAAAAAACAATTAAAATTTTCTTCTTTAAAAAAACAGTTTTTCTCTTATATTTCGAAAACGGAAAAAGATGGAAAATTTCTTATTAACAAAAAAAGATGCTTAAAAAACATTAAAATTTTAAAGTTGAATTCTTAGTGGACAGGGGACTCCGTTTTCCAGCGGAAAACATTTATGTGCCCTTCTTCGATCCGGCAGCTCAATTGTATACTGAAGGTTACAATTTTTATGGAAAAGTGTATTAAACATACAAGAATGAAATTTAATTACTATATGGATGTATAAAAAATTGTGTTAATAATATTGCTTAATTCAGAATAATTTCAGAACTATATATTTTTAATTTTGATAGAAAAAAATAAAATTTTTAAACGAAATGATAAAACACTATCAAACGTTGCTGGAACAAATCTGTTGTCAGCAGTATATAACTGGTTGCAATTTGTATTATCGATAAAGTAAAAATAAAGAGGTCCATAAATTACGTAAGACTTTTTTGGGGTATTTTGACCCCCCCAACCCCATGTAAGACACATTACAAACATTAGCGCCATTTTTTCTACTGGTCGTAAAAAATGCTTAATTTGTGTTTATTTTATCTTAAGAATTAAATTTTTTATGAATTAATTTTAAAAAAAATTGCAATTTCTTTTTACATTTTTTCAAGATGTTGATATTTGGATTCCTTATGATTTCATGAGTATTTTAAGACCAAGAAATCAATGGTATGTCTTAAACTTTCGGAGATATTGAAATTTTTGTCATTGCGTGCAAGACCAAAAATCGAGTGGCTGCAATGACATAAGATGTTTCAATGTCGCTAGGAAGCATCATTCTTAACGGATTTTTGATTTTTTTAAAATTAAAGCTGTTTTTAGGGTTATATAAAACATAAAATTGACGCTAATTGTTTAAACAGTATTGTTATAAATAAACAAATTTAATTAATTAAATGCCATTAATGCCAAAAGATTAAACAGCCTTTCTACCGTTAAACTAAATATTGGATTCATAGCATAATCGGAAAAAATACACCTATTTTTTCTTTTTGCCAAATAATTTTTTTAAACAATTTAATAAAAAAATCGATTTTTAATAAACCAATACAGCCATTCGAAAGAATGTAGAAAAATAAGCAACTTTTCTCTTTATTATTAACTGATTAAAAATTTTTTTTTGCAAAAAGGTGTGGACGAATAAAAAAGTTGAAAAGAGAAAAGTTGCTTATTTTTCCTCGTTATATCAAATGGCATTATTCGTTTTTATAAATAGAATTTTTTTCTTAAATTGAGCTGCTGGAGCAAAGATTGTTTTTTTGAGAAAATCGACCAGTCTATCAATTGAGAAAAATCTTTAAAAAATCGGACATGCAATTGCAGATGGACTTCGAATTTGGCGTGGAATGCATCATATACTGAAATACGAAAGTTATGAAATATAGTTTATTTCCTAATTTCTCTTAGGGATTTGAGGAGTGATATGTTTTTTTCGATTTCCATATTCCAACGTGATAATTTGATTTTAATAATATTGTAAAATGTTGATATTAAAAAAAATAAATTTTACTGCTTTAAAACTTTGTTTTCAAAAACACATAAATTTGAAATTTAGAACTAGAAACATAAATAAGAAGTATAAAAAAACCAACAATATTAAGAAAAATAAAATAATATTTTTATTGTAAAATGCACGCGATAAAGATATTTATTTTACAATTCGCGTGCTTTATATAATGCTTATATTATATAAAATTGATCGCTATTTTAGTTGTAATCTTTCTTTTAATTTTGAATATAAGTGTATCATGATGAGGAAGCTAAATGGCCATGATTTAAACACCTTGTTTCCGAAGTTTTTGAATTTTGAATTTTTTAAAAATATTTTTGGTTTTTTTTTATACTACGTACTTTTATATAATTTGATGCTCTGATTACGAAAATCATAGTGACAATACCCAAAAATTTGATTTTTATGGTTAAAACCATACAGAAGTCCCAAAATTTATGTTTTTTTTTTTTTCGTTTTTTGGGTAAAATATGCAAAATTAAATAAAAACTTTTTAACAAAAGTTATAGATCTTAATAAAATACATTTTTCATATCTTATGCATTTTTAATTTTGCATATTTTACCCACTTAGTAAAAAGAAGGTACCGATTTTAGATATTAAAATAGAACCAATAGTACCTAAAGTTGGTATTAAATTAATACCTCTCATTTTACAGTGCAATAAACGAAAAAAACCATACATTTTAAGACTTTTTTATGGTTTTCACCATAAAAATCAAATTGTTGGGTATTGTCACTATAATTTTCGTAATCAGAGCATCAAAATACATAAAAGTAAGTAGTATAAAAAAAAATATTTAAAAAAAATTCAAAAACTTTGGAAAAATTCTGAAAATATTGTAAAATTCGTTTGCTCATTATCGGGCTAGGCTTAAAAATTTCGTAAAAAGAAGTAGTTTTTTTAAATTTAAAAAAAAATTGATCAGTACGTCAAATCAGAAAAAATGACTTTTTATCATTAAAACTCAAAAATTTGATAATAATATCGTTTAAAAAAAATTTGTATTTTTTTTGAAAAGTACGTTTAAAAACACACATTTTGAAAAAAGGCTTTTAAAATTGATGCATTTTTAAGGAAGTTATGAGCATTCAAAAATTAAAAGTCATGAAAATTCTCCAATTTTCAAAATTCCATAACTCGAAAACGGCTTGCTAAAAAAATTTGAAAAAATTCATGAAAACTAGTCTCAATTAGTACTAAATGAAAAAAAAATCGGAGATGCAATTGCAGATGGACCTACACTTTGGCGTGGAATACATCATATAAAGTTTACATTTTACTAATATTTGTAAAATTGATCGCTATTTTTGTTGTAATCCTTCTTTTAATCTTAAATATAAGTGTATCATGATGAGGAAGCTAAATGGCCATGAATTAAACACCTTGTTTAAAAGATATCTTGTCACTTTTTATTTAGAGGTTGTTTTCACACCTAAAAACAACAAACGAGCTGATCTAGCAAAACGGACAGACACGGGTATTTTTTTTTGGTCCTATAGTTTCCGAAAATGTTGGATTTTTTGTGGGTAAAAAAAAAGTTGAATTTTGTCGCACGGTGTTATATAATAATTGAATAATGACAATAATCTCTCTATATTTATATAAACAAAAATTAATAACAATTTTTAATAAAAAATATTAATTATTGTCATATTTTTTCTGGAGAGGTTAATTTCTACTCAGATAAATTGAATAAAAATTATAATTGCATTCACTAACTTTGAACAAAAAATACAAAACGTTAATTATTATTTGACATTAAATTTTCTCTTAAAATAATTTGCTTTTAAAATTGTACAAATAAATCTTTGAAAATTTAATGAATTCAATTAATTTATAATTTTATTAATTATTAAAAACAACTTTTTAATAAAACTGTAAATTAAAAAACTTTGGAAACAAGGTGTTTAAATCATGACCATTTAGCTTCCTCATCATGATACACTTATATTCAAAATTAAAAGAAAGATTACAACTAACATAGCGATAAATTTTATATAATATAAGAATTATATAAAGCACGCGAATTGGAAAATAAATATCTCAATCGCGTGCATTTTACATTAAAAATATTATTTTATTTTTCTTAATATTGTTGGTTTTTTATACTTCTTATTTATGTTTCTAGTTCTAAATTTCAAAATTATGTGTTTTTGAAAACAAAGTTTTAAAGCAGTAAAATTTATTTTTTTTTAATATCAACATTTTACAATATTATTAAAATCAAATTATCACGTTGGAATATGGAAATTGAAAAAAACATGTCACTTCTCAAATCCCTAAGAGAAATTAGGAAATAAACTATATTTCATAACTTTCGTAATTCAGTATATGATGCATTCCACGCCAAATTCGAAGTCCATCTGCAATTGCATGTCCGATTTTTTAAAGATTTTTCTCAATTGACAGACTGGTCGATTTTCTCAAAAAAACAATCTTTGATCCAGTAGCTCAATTTAAGAAAAAAATTCTATTTATAAAAACGAATAATGCCATTTGATATAACGAGGAAAAATAAGCAACTTTTCTCTTTTCAACTTTTTTATTCGTCCACACCTTTTTGCAAAAAAAATTAAAAATCAGTTAAGAATAAAGAGAAAAGTTGCTTATTTTTCTACGTTCTTTCGAATGGCTGTATTGGTTTATTAAAAATCGATTTTTTTTTATTAAATTGTTTATAAAAATTATTTTGCAAAAAGAAAAAATACGTGTATTTTTCCGGTTATGCTATGAATCCAATATTTAGTTTAACGGTAGAAAGGCTGTTTAATCTTTTGGCATTAATGTCATTTAATTAATTAAATTTGTTTATTTATAACAATACTGTTTAAATAATTAGCGTCAATTTTACGTTTTATATAACCCTAAAAACATCTTTAATTAAAAAAAAATCAAAAATCTGTTAAGAATGATGCTTCCTAGCGACATTGAAACATCTTATGTCATTGCTTCCACTCGCTTTTTGGTCTTGCACGCAATGACAAAAAATTCAATATCTCCGAAAGTTTAAGACATACCATTAATTTCTTGGTCTTAAAATACTCATGAAATCTTAAGGAATCCAAATATCAACAGTGAAAAAAATAAAAAATACAGTTATAAACAAAAAATTTGTTTAAACAATAAAAAATTTTTTTTTTACAACACTAACCTCTAAAGTTAAATTTTACACACCGTAAAGTGTGTGTAAAAAAGCTCTTTTTAAAACGGTGTGTAAAGTGATTCACTTTACGCACTGAAATTTACTTTACGCACCGAAATTTATATCACATAATGTAAGGATTGTTTTAGACCATACAAAACCACAAACTTAAAGAAAGAACTTTACTTTTAAATTTACAAAAAAATTTGGACTCATATTTGTTGCATTTCAAAATGAGTGTATGTTAAATGACATAGAACGTGGCGCCATCTGCCTGTCTCATTTTTTATGCGTATCAAATTGAGTATAAATTTTGTACTCAATTTGAGATTAGGTTTTTTCTGTGTTTATACACTACTGCTTAATGATATTTTTCCTGATCTTCGATTGTTTTTTTTAATTCTATACAATAAAAATTATTCTAATATAGAGTTGGAATTCTTCATAATAGGTACTTAACTTTAGAGGTGGGTGTTGCAAAAAATGTTGTATGATACACGTGCGTAAATTCATCCATTGCTCTTGAAGATATAACGATTTCATAATTTAAAAAAAAAATTTTAATTCCGTAAATCCAAAAATTTTTAATATTTTCAAAAATTACTTTTAGAAATTTTATTTACATGCATTTCTTTACCTTTTTACTAAGTTTTATTAAAATCGATAAAGTAGGGGACAACATTGATATTTTAGGCCTGGTTTCACCCTACTTTAAAAGTTAAACTTCTTCTTCGCATTTCTAGCAATTTTGACTCCAGAAATAGTAAAATTTACTCCTGAAATATGTATATCGATTTTAGTCTTATTTCACGGAACCCTTCTTAAGGGTATGTGTGAACCTTCCACGTGACCTAGTATGGGAAAATGTGTTTTGTGTAGTATACATCTTACTCTAAAATGAAAAAAGATTTTTGTCTAAAATTTTAAAGGGTGATAGATGTGGGTACAAGGAATCTCGCTGTTCCCCGAAAAATACATAATATTGCGTTAAATTGTTAAAAAATGAAGTTTAAAAAGTGACAGTTTGAAACGAAAATGAAAACAAACATGGCGGTGCTTACACAAACGTTGCTTGAGTGTGTCATATCCTTAATGCACAAATTTTAGTCAAAACAATTCCAAAACTGTCAGTATGGAAAGATAATTTTTCTTTGTGTATAGGTGCATCTATGAAATGCTGTTGAATACTCCTGCTAGCTTTAGATAACTAGAAGTAATAGGTTCAAGTTCAACGACACAAGTAACATTTTTTAGATGAATGAGAGTAATTTAATAAAAACCACCTTTCATATTATATCCACCATTTAAAAGTTTTGAAAACTAACACCAGATTTATGATCAGCGACTCCGAAAACCCCCGAGTAATAATTTTAAAGTGAATCCAACAAATAATTTTTAAATTAGCCGACATATTGTATTCGCCATTTTGAATTTTGAATAATCGACATCGTATTCGTAATCAGCGACCTCAAAAACCCCCGAGTATACATTTTCAAGTAAATCCAATGAAGTTTTAAAACAAAGTCCGTCATATTGTATCCGCCATTTTGAATTTTGAAAAACTGACGGTAGTGTTACGTCTCAAATAGAGAAATAACTAACGAAATCATATTTTATTTATGGCCGCTCGGTGATTCAGTGAATTTCTGTTTCATTTACAGAGCAGAAGGCTCTGAGCTAAGGGTAGAGAGAAGAAAGAGAATATTAATTTTTAATGACAAGGTTACAAGTTTATTTAGATAAATATTTAGTGTTATAAAATTGATCTTTGAAAGAGAGTATGTTAAGCAACCATTCTTGAAATAGGGAAGTTAGCATTCCACTGCAACAAGGAATGTAAAGGTTACTACAAATTTTATAAGGAGTTAGGAAAGTTTTATATAAAAAGTATTACTACTTACCTTAAAAATTTCAATGTAAGATGTATGAAAAAGGACCACTGATGTGTTCTTAAATATGGGCAGGAAAACGGCTGGTACCAGATGTCGTTTATGAGTGCTCAGGAGGGTTGACGGGCCTAGGTGGTTCCCACAGGTCCAGAGTTCAATGCACTGTAATGAAAGCCCAAATATCCTTTGTATGGAAATGAGAAGATGTTTCCAATTATTATGGCAGGATACTAGTCGTATACTTGGAAGGCTCCTCCTTGATGTAGAGACTTTTAAATAATTGACTTGAAATTCTTATAAGTCGAACTTGAGTATGAAATCGATCAGAGTAACAATGCTTGTACTAGATTTCGTATAAGACGAAGACGTGCTGATACCAAAATATGAACTGAACTCTCCAGGCAAATGTGGACCTTTTTATACAAGATTTTTACAAAGAGCGCGCACAAATTTTCATATGAGGGTTGCAGTTTCCACCCTTTTTAATAAGTAAGAAGTTAACTAAATGTTATGAATTAAGGTGACTCCCTTTTACATTCAATAAGTTTGTGATAACACAAGGTATTTTCTCTCAATAAAACAGGATATTAAAATAATCCAACAAATTTTATATTTTTGGAATTCTAAGAGAAACCGATGTTAATATAAGTGGAATTGTACAATTTAATTATCGAAACTTACAGATGGTCGGCTTTATGAGTTTATTGCCCATTTCCTGTACACTTGTAGGGCTGCTTAAAGGGGTATAAAACATTTAATGGAAAATCTACGTTATCATATCTGATTTTCCGATTCATTAAATAATATTGAAATACTTAGTCAGTCAGACTACTGTCGCGACTAAAGTATTGATTTTATACAGAAAAGTTAAACAAGTAAGGGCCTTTGTTACAAAAATGCAGCAACAATGTTTAACAACGTTACGGTGACGTGACATTAGAATCGTAATCCCCGACCCCAAAAATCCTCGAGTAACAATTTTCAAGTGAAACCAATGAAATTTTTTTTTAATAAGCCGCCATATTGGATCTGTCATTTTGAATTTTGAAAAAAGCCACTCAGCATTTAAAAGTATTTGTTTTTATTAAAATTTTAAGCCCTTGTCCGATTTTTTATATCTAAAACAATTTTGGAGAGAGGGGGGCTTCTGTTGATAAAGAATGCCTCATATATATATATAATAGGTGTACTAAATATAAAAAATTTATAAGTAATGTTTTTAAAACTAGTTTAATGAAGATTAATAAGACACTGATGAAATATCTCAATAAAACTTTGAGCGATTTTTGTCAGGTTTCTAATTAATGCAGTATAATAAAAGAAGATGAATATTGCTAAATTAGTCATTACTTATAGTTGATCTGTGCAGGGACTGTCACAAAATATTTAGAACTGTCACGCATGGTCCAGGGAAGGGTCCAGGCATACATTTTTACAGTATTGTCAGGAGTATATAAATTGTCGAAATAAAAATATCTAAAAACGTGACTTTTCACTGTTTGTACGTTGATAAAAAATAATAAAATTTTAATTTCAAATGATGAAACAAGATGAAATATTGCAATATTGTCTACTTGTGAGTCACCAGTATATAAATCGTTGAAATAAAAAATATCTAAAAACGTGACTTTTAATGTAGCTTAGTTATTAAATTTTAATATACTGCATCTATTTTATATACTCCATATCTGCATGCAGAAGAAAAGTGTACATGAAATGAACACAAAAAATTAATATTTTAACTTGATAGCGTTCTTTTTATTATTTTACTGTGTTATCTACCTGCTGTCAGCAGTATATAAATGGTCGAAATTTATATTAAAGACATAGTAAAACTAAAGAAGTCTAAAGAAGAAGAAGAAGGCAGAAGAGGTAACTATAAAAATAACTTAACATTCGCTTGTATTTCAATATAACATTTGTTAAAACCTGAAAACATAACCTCTATATTTAAACTAATGAACTACGATACGATATTTAGTTTTGTTAGGCTTAATTGTCTGATACTCTTTAATTGTTAATAATATCCTTGAAAAGTTTGACAAGTTTAATTAGACTCAGCGAGAATTGCTTTAGTGCCGCCCGGCACATTGTATTTCTGGTTTTGATATTTGATGCCGCTCGGCACACTTATCAATTGGGCCTTCTTGAATTGTTAAAAATATATAAATATATTCTAATAGAATTTGTTCATTGTGCCGCTCGGCACATGACATATTTGGCATTGACATTTGGTGCCGCACGGATCACCTTTCAAGGTAAAATTCTCCTTCCTTTTCCACAATAATTAAAAAATATATCAGCGAACTCGAAATCCCCCAAGTGACGAATAAAAAAATTTGTTCTGAGGATTTCACTTATCTCAACATTTTTATAAAAATTAAAAGAAATTAACTATTTAATTTTTAACTATTTATAGAAATTTTTGTAAATCTAGAATCCTGAACATTTAGATCTTTCAAATATCTCATTTTCATATTAATTAATAATAAAAATGAAGAAATTTTTTTTTCAAATTTAATGGCTTCCTTAAGATCATAGACTTCAATAGTAGAGGCTCAGAGTGGCCTTTGAAATTTTGACCTTGATTTTTAAGTCATTGTGTATATGGGGCGTTCTATGCCAAACCAACATATCGTCAACATTGACATTTTCGATTTGGCTCAAGTTTTTTTTACCGTTTTATACTCTCCGAAAAAGAGCTTCATGATTTTTTCAAAGTCTTTCATCAAGCACGATGTGCCTTAACCAGACTCAAACCCAAAAGTCTTTGCTTAGTAAAAATTTTTTTTTTTCAGTGAAAGTATATGAAAAATAGAAACTTTTCTCACAAAAATCAATATAATCTGTGGAGCCGTTTTTAAGAACGGTCCCATTAAATATTTTTGCCATTAAAAGTACATTTTTTAAAATGAAAATAGCGAAAAGAAGTTTATTATTGTATTACAGTTTCTGTCGCGGATCCAGAATCACATTTACATGCCCACCCCCAAGAAACATAGTGGGGTTTTGGGGTTGAAACCTCCACCCACGTGAAATTTTGAATTTTTTTGAGAAATCTAAGCAAACATAAAATCTTTTCTGAAACTTTTTTTTTCCTTCGCCCCTGAAAAAAACAATTGAACTTATAATAATTTTTCTCGCCAACTTGTCTGTTTGTCAAATTAATTTTTACAACGAAATAATAATCATTTTGTATTGTATACGAGTGTGAATTAAGAAAATATTATAGGACAAAAATTTTAGTGTTTTCGTTAATGGAAACATCTCTTTTATCTTGCAAAAGCATAATAAATTCACTTTTAAACGATTTTCATCTCACTATAAAAAGTCATAAGGGAATTTTCCTAAATTTTTTTCACTATCACTGATAGATATTTTAAAATCGTTGGTAATTTTCTTTTTACCAAATCAAGGACTATTGATATTTTTAATATGGTACAATCATTTGTTTAACCCATATCGGACAGCTACAATTCCAGACGCACTTACAAATGTAAGTGGCATAATTATTGTAATTGTTTATCAATTTTTGATCTTTAAAAATTTGAACTTTGTTGAAGTTTGACTAGTCGAACTGTTTGTTCGGTCCTATATGGGTTAAGTGATACATTAAAAGTGGGTAATAATCGCTCCCTCTTTCAAACAGTTAAAATTCTTTAATACTTTATACAGTGCATGCGTAAACGCATGATCTTTGGACATTTTTAATATTTTCTTAATTCACACTTGTATACAATATTTATACCCTTCACCCTTATGTATACCCTCCCCAAGGAGGGTTCTGATACCGGATCAGTATCGGACCGATGTCGGATTTTGACATACCAATGTCGTCTCGATACTGATATTCGGTACTGTTTCGGTATCGAAAGGATGTTGGAATGTAAGATCGAACCGATACAAGTTATTTTCTCTCAATAAAACAGGACACTAAAATAATCCTACAAATTTTATATTTTTTGAATTCGAGGAGAAATCGATGTTAATATAAGTGAGATTAGACATTTTGATTATCGAAAATTACAGAGGGTCGGATTATGATTTTATTTCCCATTTTCTATACACTTGTAGGGCTGCTCAGAGGGGTATATACCATTTAATGAGAAATCTACGTGATTTTCCGATTCATTAAATAATATTGAAATACTTAGTCAATCAGACTACTCTCGCGACTATAGTATTGATTTTATACAGAAAAGTTAAAACAAATAAGGGCCTTTCTTACAAAAATGCAGCTGCAATGTTTAGTAACGTTACGGTGACATGACAAATGCATGAAATGCATAAGATATAAAAAATGTATTTCAATAAAATCTACAACTACTTTCTAAAAGTTTTTTTAATTTTGCATATTCTACCCAATAAATGAAATAAAACAAAAATTTTATTACTTTTTTTATTGTTTTCACCCTAAAAAATGAATGGCGTCATTGCGGGAAGTCTATATAACAGATTTTGAAATGTAACTACAGAAAGATTTTTTTTACAATTTTATATATATTATTATATTTAATAACAATAATAACATTTATGAAATATTTTTGATTATTTTAGAAATTTTATTTTTTCACAACATTGAAATTTAAAATACAATATGTTTAGAATTCAATGAAATTGACAAACTTGTGAACTTGCAAATTTTCCTGATCGGTAGTATTTTCACTAGGCTAATTCTCAAAAAATGATTTTTTTTGTAAAAAAAATTAAAAATTTCGAAAAATATTTAATCAATTGAAATTTCTTCAAACATATATCAAGACTTTAAACCAACAAACACTCTTACTGAGTACCCATGTAGAGAAATCTTCTGCAACGTCTAAAGTCAAGCCTAGAGCAAGCTAGAAAGCGTCTAGCATCGCTAGTCTGCAAGGTCTGGCTTGGCCCAGTTCTGCTACTACTTAGCCTCTAGTCAGACCTTATTCTTTTTCAAACTACTTTAGTTTAACTATATCGATAAAACAAATTTTAACCATTTATATAATGCTGACAACAGATCTATTGCAGCAACGATTGCTTGTGTTTCTAATATGGTTCTAATATTTACATGACCTAATTCTCATTTGGCCTATTTTTACTATATCCTAATTTTAACTTGTTCTAATATTTATCTAATCTAATTCTCAATTCACCTAATCTTAATGTAATCTAATTCTCATTTGGCCTGATCCTTACCTGGCCTAAATTTTATTAGTCACCCGCTCATGAACGCGAATCATGAGAGAGAAAGTGACAGAACATATTTTTGTTCTTTTCTCTCTTATTATTCACGTTCAAGAATGTGTAACAAATAAAGTTTAGGCCAAGTGAGAATTAGATCAAATGAGGATTATGCCAAATGAGAATTAGATTACATTTAGATAAGGCGAATTAAAAATTAGATTAGATTAATATGAGAACCGGTCACTGTAGAGGGAGTAACCGGGTAACGGCCAAATCTATTTCGCCTCATAACCAATGGGGCTTTTAAAGGTACGGCGAAATAGTTGCAAGGTAACTTTAACTTCTTTAAAGTTGGGGGAAAAGAGAAGAACGATTGTTTGATTGTTAAATTTTAAAAAGGAGAAAGTAGTTTGTACTCTAATATCGAGAGGAAAGAACTCGATATAGGGCGGTCGCGTAGAAATATTGAAAGGTCAACCACCTCAATATTTTTGGCTAAAATGGTTTGCCCGAGAGGAAAACCAGCTCAAAGTTGAATTTGTTGAGAGGAAAACCAACTCAACAAAGTGTTAAGGTACTCTTACATCGAGAGGAAAACCAACTCGACATGTAGTGTTGCGGCGAATTATTGAGAGGAAAACCAGCTTAATAATAGCGGCTAAGAGTGTATATTCGAGAGGAAAACCAGCTCGATGTGTGGATTATTGAGAGGAAACCAGCTCAACAATGGGTCTGAAAACTCTTATATCGAGAGGAAAACCAACTAGATACGTAGAGTATTTCGCGTTAGTGTGTATCTGAAAGTGTAAAACGTTACAGTCGGTGGGGGGAGTAGCGTTGATTGAAACGAGTCAAAGTAGAAGTGATCGTCTATTTTTAAAGTACAGTGTGTCAAAAACGTTTAAGTCCCACAAGGGCGAAAATTTCTAAGTATCAATATCAAAGAAATACTCTAAGTCGGAGATTCTGAAAAATTTCTAAGTTCAATGACTCAGAATTTTTCTAAGTCCAACAACTCAGAATTTTTCTAAGTATTGAATAGTGTTAGCGGTCGGTAAGGCTAGGCAAGGGAAGGAAAGCCAACCCCAAGTGAGCTCTAAGGAGAACTGACGTTTTGGGCCAGTGAAACACATTTTATAATCCGTGCCTTTTCCAAAAACGGCAAAGTAGGAGAATTTTAAAGAGAGGACAAAAATCAGCGTTCGCGATTCTTTCTCTCGACGCAATCTGAATGCGCGTACGGTTCACGCGTTTCGCCTGAGTCAAGGGTCGAGTCCCGCGTCTTTTCGCGAGACTTGCTCTATCTTAAATGATTCTCTTACATTTCTGCTTAACCATTCCTAATTAACCTAATTAATATCTAATCTTAATTAATAAGTGTCATATATGATAATAATATTATTATATTAAAATATAGTTTGTTAATATAATATGTTACAAATACACATATGTATGTGTAACATATTACATATTTACTATAAGTTAACAATATAATATTATTCATATTAAACACACACACATACAAATATATATATATATATAACATTATAAATTATAAACCATTATAACAATAATATTTACAATTAACAAATTATAATTATTTTAATAACAATTATAATTAATAATTAGTTAATAATAATGTATTATTATACAATAATTATTTATAATAAATTATGCTATAAATGATATACAAGGTTTAAAAAACACATCTTACTTCGAACATAACCTTTTATTTAAATAAATAATTGAAAATTCGACTCGGAAAAGTATCCGGCGAACAGAAGGTTAAAAGAAGTGGCGCGAGGAAAACAAAGGGCCTGTCACGTTGAGAGTGGGAGGTGCGAGGATGAATAGAGATGGGCCGTAAGGCGAAAGTGGAGAGAGCGAATGGGGAAAAGAGTGGAAAGCGTGAAGTGAAAAGGGGCGCGCCGATGGGATGTTTGGAAAAGTGTAGAGAAAATACGTCACCAATGACTCGGATAAGGACAAGAATTCATGAAAATGTAGCAAAGTTTTTGCATTCTTCATGAATCCTCGTTACCCCCATCAGTGACCTGTATCAATACCCTTCCGGCGAACCATGATTTATCGGCGCATCACGTTGCTGTAGAAGGGGTTGAAAAAATTAATTTTTCGACAAAAGTATATTTTATTCCGTTCAGTAGTTTTCGAGAAAAATTAGTATTAATATATTACTTTCCTTCTCCATAACTCCCGTAAAAATTTGTATTATGGATTCATACTTTTAGAATTTTATACTCATATGTGTAGCAATATATAGATACTAGTTACAAGGGGTAAAAGGCTCAAAGGAGGGAAAATACGTAAACAAATTACCAAAATTACGTTTGCGCAGGCGTGAAAGAGTTTGTGTTGTATTAGAATAAGAGAGAGTGACGTCACGTGAAGTGCTCTCTCTCTGTCGCATGGAGTGAAACGATAGTGTGTGAGATGACGTCACCTGGTGGTTCCGGCATCCGTACCATAACCGACTCGCTGAGAGTGACTCCCGGTATCGGTGTAGGTGGGCCGTAAACGCTTTGCAGCTCTTCACGTAACGTGAAAGCTCGATAAGAGTGACTCCCCGTACGTTTACGTTAGTGAGGCGGCACCTGGTGGTCACGTCACGTGATGACGACGTTGAGAAGCGTAGCTTTCCGTATTTACGGATTGCCTGGCGAAATGTAGCTGGAGGGTTTACCCGTACCCTAACTACTCACTAATAGTGACTCCCCGTATCGTTAGGCGGGCCAGGAGTGGAATTACGAATAGAAACAGCGCTACGAAGATTTCGCTACGTAGCGATTTGAAGCTACATTCACTTAACAAAAATTTTTAGTTACTGGGTGTGACTCAAAAAAATTGTATCAGTTTTATTCAAATAATCAAAATGTTTATTCAAATAATTTTTTGTAAATTAATTTTATTGTAAAGTAACAGTTGGCAAACATGAAGTTAGAGAATTGTTTCCACCTTCATGTCGTATTTGTTTACAACGCAGATAAAATATTTTAGGAAATTGACATGAATTCTATGTCACAGGTCTGATCCAGTGGGGTTATGTTTATATTCTTTTTGGAATTACGATCTTACAGTTTAAGTTTTGAAAAAACTGTCAACGCTATTTTATTTTGGACATCATTTAGAACAAATTTCACTAAAAATATGTAAGTTTTTAACCCTAAATAGCGAAAAGCGCTACATAGCGACTAGCGCTATTCGTAATCCCACTACAGAGACTTTGCACGTAACACGAACGCTCTTTAAGAGAGACTCCCCGTACGTTCACGTCAGTGAGAGTGTAAAAGAGGGTTGGGGTCTGAAAGAGGAAATTGATTAGAGCGCCTACGGTAGTAGGGTGAAAGAAAAGTAGTACAGTGCAGTTAAAGAACCTTTATTTGAAAGTTCGCAAGAGATCTACACGCCGCTGGGCGGCAAATCGCCTGCTGGCTGGTGCTCTAACACTCAGACCTTATATACACTTAGCAAGTCATCTCGACTGCGAGTGAAAAAATAACTACATATTTACTACAGAATAGCGTTTGTTGCGTTAAAACATAAGAACTAAATTGAAAACTTATAATTAACAGTAATACACACACACACACATATATATATATATATATATATATATATATATATATTATAAATTACAAATAAATTATAAATCATTATAACAATAATATTTATATTTAACAATTATGAAAATTATAATTATTATAATAGCAACAATTACAATAATCGATTTGTTAATCATAATTTATTACAATAGAATAATTATTTATTATTAATTATAAGTTATAAATCATATAATATTACATAGAATAAAAACCATTAAACTTCGAACATAACCTTTTTTGTAAACAAATTAACTGAAAACTCCGCTCGGAAAAGTATCCGGCGAGAAGGAGATTTAATGTAGTGACGCGTTGACAACAAAGGGCCTGACGCGTGGATAGTAGGAGAAAAAAGCGGGAAAATAGGAGAGGGGTGCGGCGGTGGAGTTGGTTGGAAAACGTAGCAGACCCGTTAACAATGACTCAGCCAAGAACAAGAAATTCATGAAGAATGAGCAATTTTGTCAATCTTCATGAATTCTAGTCACCCCTATCAGTGACATGTATCAATATGGTGCAAATATTATTTGAATATATGCGGGGGCAACTTTTGGATCCTTATCCCCCTCTGCCCTTTAAAAATTAAATTTAAATTTAAAAAAATATGTTTTTTCTTAATTAAACTTAATGATGGACGCGTTATACATTTAAAAAATGGAAATATAGGACTCTATTCTTTTTATTAATTAATAATAGTAAAATAATAAAATAATACATATTATTTTATATATTTTATATACCTATATAGTTTAAATATTTAATAATATTGCTTAATTCAGAATAATTTTTGAATATTTGCATTTTGATAAAAATTAATAAAATGTTTAAGGGTGATTCTCTCAAAAAGAACAAATTATTTGTGCACTATTTTTGGACGAGGATTTTGTTAAAAAATAATAACATTAATTTCAATTAATAAACATTCTCCCAGCCATACGATAAAATTCAACAAATTTTTATGGGATCACTAAAGAAAATTTCAAAAAAATGGCAAACAACTGAATTATTGAATGAAAACTAGTGTTAAAACTCCATTCCGTAACTCCATTCCGTAACATCAGTTTTTATTCAATATTTCAGTTATTTTACCTTTTTTTAAAATTTTCTTTAGTTGTCCGATTGAAAATTGTTAAATCCTAACGTATGGCTGACAGAATTTTAAATAATTTCAATTAATTTTCATATTTTTTAACAAAATATCTTAAAAGCGTAATTTGTCCTTTTTGAGAGAATCACCCTTAAACGAAATGATGAAACACAAGCAATGTGATAAAAACAATTGATCAGTTGTCAGCATTATATAAATGATTAAAATTTGTATTACACAGGCCAACACTGATTTTGGTGCGGCAAATGTCAGACCTGTTTTTGATATGTTTTTTCATGCTGAGCACAAATCCGTAAACGAAAAGTTCCTATCAGTTCTAGTTTTTGAGAAAAACGGGTTTAAAATGTTCAAAAATCACGTTTTTGGCTAACTTTGAGTACCTCTAGCACTGAAATAAAAGGTCGTAGAACCTTCCACTTGGGCTTAAATTGAGGCTTAATGTTTCAACTATTATTCCCAAAAATGACCTATGTTGCACCATAATCTTAAAATCATTTGTTATCATTTTTGATTCGCAAATATTAATTTTGTAAAATTTTGAGCGCGTACCTCTAGCAAAGAAAAAAGGATCATAGAACCTTTTATTTGAACTTAAAATAAAGTTTGAACTTTAGACTACAAGCCCTAAAAATTATATTATTCACTAATAACCTCTAAATTATTGGTAACTAGTATTTAACTACAGAACTTATTTGGTAATATTTGAATAACTCTACTCAATTAAATCAAAGGTGAGTGAACCTTCTTGTTGAGCTTCAATTCAATTTATCCCTTGACTGTAGTTCATAAAAACTACATTTCTGCACCTTATCCTCAAGGACTAGATGTACGCGCTCAAACTTTTACAAAATTAATATTTGGGAATCAAAAATGGATAACAAATGACTTTGAGGTTATGGTGCAAGATAGGTCATTTTTGGGGATAATAGTTGAAACATTAAGCTTTAATTTAAGCCCAAGTGGAAGGTTCTAAGACCTTTTGTTTCAGTGTTAGAGGTACTCAAAGTTAGCCAAAAACGCGATTTTTGAACATTTTAAACCCGTTTTTCTCAAAAACTAGAGCTGATAGGATATTTTCGTTTACGGATTCGTGTTCGACATAAAAAAACCTACCAGAAACAGGTCTGACATTAGCCGCAACAAAAAAGTTTGCTGATTTTGTTGACCTGTGTTATGGATATAGTATAACTAAAGTAGTTTGAAAAAGAATAAGGCAGAAGGTAACAATAAATTGTCAATCACTATAATTTTCTAAATTCCTCGAAATAAAATTAATGTTTATAATAAAAAATGATTATATTTATAAAAATTTGTTTGAAACTTTTTTAAAAATCTTAATTCTTTGAATTTGTATTTGTATTTTTGAGCATCTAGTTGCGCATCACACTTTCGAGCGCGAGTGCTATGATGAGAATGTTATCCTTAAAGTCGATAAACTTTAAGAAAATTTATTTTATTTTATACATGAATATAATTATTATTTCTCATGTATGCTAAAAAAATTAAACTAATATAAAAATAATTTTTTAAACTATTACATTGAAGTTTTTTTATTACAATGTTTTAACATTGCTATATTATAATTCGGTTCTATGCGTTAATCCTATTTCGATTTCCAATGAACCTTACAAGCTCAAAATTTTCTGAGGAGTAAAGGTGTTAAAAAATCATTTTTCTATAACATAATGAACTAAAAAGATATACCTTTGAAGTATAGCCGAACATAAGTCTTAAAGTAATTTCATTACTTTATATAAAAAAATATTGAATAATTTTTAGTACGAAAAAAGATTAAAAAGCCTATAAATATTAATCCTGATTAATTAGGCATAATGTTACAAAAATTATGTAAATCATGTAAACATGCCAACAAAAGCAGTTTTCATTTTTCCACCCAATATTAGATATATTAAATTAAAATTTATCAAACTACTTATCCATTTAATGATGTCCATGATGATCCTATAAGTAAAACATGAAAATAATTAGACACAAAATATGGACTAGGCATCATGCGTGTGGTTAACGACCGCATTCGATAATACCTAAATTAAAAATTCAAGAATTTTCAGATTAAAAATTAATATTATACATGGAAAATTACATATTGCTTACAGGCTTTTATGCCTTTAATGAAATTACTTTTAGGCCAGTAAATTTGTTTCTATAGGAAAAGGTACCCTAAGAGTACACATTGCCTAAGAGTACGCACCATCAAATATCGCAGCATATCTCAGTTTATTAGAAACTAGCTAAAATAAACGCGCGTGATATCTGTAATTTTTGTATGCAAAATTAAAAATTTATTGTATTTAACGAAAAGTTATTAGAATTTTGATCTCACAAAATTAATAATGTTATTTTTGAAATCGTTATTGTATTACTATTTCAACATTATGGTGTTATAATATAATAGTTTAGTTAATTTGTAAATATAATCTGTGCATAGCTTCTGGTGGACATACATAACGTGTGTTTAAATTATGTTAAATTTCATCATTTTGCATTTCCTGATTATCATCTTTATAACCTATTATTGCACAGTCAATATGACCTTCAAATTTTGTACTCAAATAAATATTATATGCTATGATCATCGAATTGTCAGCAATACGTTTAATGGACCCATCTCAAGATCCATAAAGGGTGAATTCCTATTTTGTTTACCACAAGGCCGATGAAGTTGAAATCGCTTTACAATGTTAAAAAGTTTTGGATTCTATGAAAGACGATACATATAAAATTGTAATAGACACAAATCCAATAACCAAAATCGTATTACCACTAAAAACTATTTGAATATGTTTACCTTCTTCTTTAATTGGAAAAATTAAATGAAGCATTTGGAAATACAAAGTACTTTGCATAATGAAAAAATAATTTGTATCTTTTCTCAATAATTTTTGAAATTTATACATATGAGGCATTTTACGTGTAATGTCCTGAGTTAAAAAATTGATTTCTCGAAAAAAGTGAAACTTAAGGAAATTGTTGTTCTACCTGATAGTAAAATATCTCAAAAATTTTTTTGAAATTTTGGGGGAGATAGTGGGGGGTCAATTTTATCAGTTTTCCCTGACACTGTCTACTATTTCAATTTTTTCTGTCTATAAATGCAATAAAAAAAATGTTGACAGGTATGTTTCTTGAAATTTTTTTATTATCTTTCCAATAGTGAATTTCGTTTTTTAACATTTTTGAATTTTGTCCTTGATTTTCTATAATTAAACATAAATTTGCTATTTTCACTAAAATCGATGCGATTTTTTTAAAAAAAATAATTGCATGAAAAAACCTTCAAAAAACATACTTGCCAAAATATTTTTTATTGCATTTATAGACAGAAAAAGTTCAAACAGTAGGCGGTGTCAGGGAAAACTGATAAAATTGACCCCTCCTCTATCTCCCCCAAAATTTCAAAAAAGTCAAAAATTTTTTTGAGATATTTTACTATCAGGTAGGACAACAATTTCCCCAAGTTTCACTTTTTTTCGAGAAATCAATTTTTTAACTCAGGACATTACACGTAAAATGCCTCATATGCATATCATTAAAAATTTCATTTTACATTTTCAACAATTTTAAAATCTTTATTACTTAAAATAAAATACTCTTTTATTTTCGACATGGTAACCTTCTTCAAATTTCAAGCTCCTGGTAAAAACACTTTTCAAAACAAATCTTCTATTTCAATTTCCTGCTTTAAAAAATTTATATGGGTGATTCTGTCAAAAATGACTAATCACGCTTTCACGGTAATCTGTTCAAAAATAATAAAATTGATTGAAATTATTAAAAATTCTGTTAGCCATACGGTAAGATTTAAAAATTTTCAATCGAATCACTAAAGAAAAATTCAAAAAAATTAGACAAGTGCGAGTTACACTCACTTACCTAGGGTTCCGTTCACGATTATTTATATATTTATATATTATACATATATATGTACAAAGTTTAAGATGGTTGGCTAAAAAGTTGTTAAAGTTAAGATAAAAAGGAATTTTGAGTTTTTGTAGCGAACCAATATTTAAGTCAATTTCAAAAGGGTTAGCTATATTTTTCGTGAAATCTACACGTGAAATTAAATGTGTCACAAGTTTAAGTTTCTTAGCTCCAAAACTGTAAAAGTTAAGAGGGGACACGTTTTTCCGAAATTTCGAGTTTTTGGCGTTTTGGAATATAACTATATTCAATTCAATTCCAATCGGATTCGCTATAATTTTCGTTTAATCTACTCGCGAAAATACGTATGTATACTAGGTTTAAGCTTAAACGGTTGAAATGGTTGAAATGGTTTAAGAAGGGGGGACATGATTTTGTGGACGGACATGAGTGGAACTATAAAGGTTCCGTTTCATTTCATTGCGTGAACGGAACCCTAAAAAGGCAAAATAACTGAAATATTAAATAAAATCGGACGTTACGTAGGGGAATTTTAATACTACTTTTCATTCAATAATTCAGTTATTTGAACTATTTTTGAAATTTTCATTAGTTATCCGATTGAAAATTTGTTAAATCTTATCGTATGGCTGGCAGAATTTTTATTGATTGAAATTAATTTAATTTTTACAAAAGCACCGTCTAAAATCGAGCACATGTGTTTCACCTTTAAAATATTTCATTAACTATAAATCAGCCAACGAATGCAATAAGGATAATCCTTTATATAGGTGACTTAGCGTGTTGTCTATAACCTTTTTTCACATTACATCAATTTCGATAATGATTATCATTTTACTTATTTTCCTCTACCCTCTTAATTTTTGGTTCATTAAGGCGTACTTCCGTTTGCGAAGACGAAATATAGGCACCTCTTTACAATTTTTTTTCATAGCCATTTTAATATAAATTTAAAAACTTTTTTTATTCCTAAAAATACATGATTAAAGCTACAAAAAGCAAAAATTGTTTTGTTTTTTCATTGATAATTACGATTTGTAGAGGGCGCCAAAGTAGAGGTCTAAAATTTGTAAGATTTTGCGGTACCCCCTGTAGCAAAAAATCTAAACGAGATTTTGAGGTTTTCTTTTTTGCATGTTGTTAAGAAACATATTCTTCAGTGGACTAATTATCAAAGTTTTGAAAATTTAAATTTTTTTCTATTTTTTATAGCCAAAAACTGTAAAAAAACCAGTGATTTTTTAAATTTTTACTTTAAAAGGACGCCATTTTGTTTTTTTTAGATTTTTTTAATTCCATGATATTAGTCCATTGGGTAATCATGTATAGTAAAAAAAAATTTTGGTTTTTTGATTTTGGACTGTCAGGGGCGGCTCTACAGGGGTACCGCAAAATCTTACAAATTTTAGACCTCTACTTTGGCGCCCTCTACAAATCGTAATTATCAATGAAAAAACAAAACAATTTTTGCTTTTTGTAGCTTTAATCATGTATTTTTAGGAATAAAAAAAGTTTTTAAATTTATATTAAAATGGCTATGAAAAAAAAATTGTAAAGAGGTGCCTATATTTCGTCTTCGCAAACGGAAGTACGCCTTAAATCAAGTTTTCTAATGTCTCTAAAATTAACAATTGATATTCAAATCAATATTCAGCTCGCAAACTATTATTTCACCCGTAAAACAATATTTAACCCGCTTTCTATTTAATTAATTTTCCAAAATCCAGCTTCCACAATTATCAAATAATCAATATTTTTTTCCACTATCAAAATAAATATTCAAAACCAATTTTATCTACTATCATATTTTATCCTCAAAATCCAAATATACTTATTGCCAATATTGAGCAACACAGTAAAAAAAAATAATTGGGAGTAAGCAAAAAGAATTGGTGGTAACTTAATCTGAATTCGGTTTGGCAAAAAAACCGAATTGGAACGTTACGGTGAATTAGTTTTTTCTTATTGTGAATTCTTTTCTGTTGAACATTTGAATTGACGTTTGTTTATTTGAGTGTGTATTATAAATGAATAGAATAAATGTTTCGAAGTGTAAAAAAGCCGATTTGGAATAAGAAATATATATTTTTTTAAAAAGAAATTAAAGCGAAGTGTGACAGATCCACCGACAATTTTATCAAGTGTGTAGTGTTCATATGATAAATTTACCATTGAGTACAACTCACATGTTAAAACAGTCGGTAAATCTGTCACATTTCTCTTTTATTTCTTTTTAAAAAATGATATATTTCTTAGACCAAATCGGCTTTTTTATACTTCGAAACATTTATTCTATTCATTTATAATGCAAACTCGAATAAAAAACGTCAATTTAAATGTTCAAGAGAAAAGAATTCACGGTAAGAAAAATATAATTCACCGTAACGTTCCAATTCGGTTTTTTCGACAAACCAAATTCAGCTTAAGTTACCACCAAATCTTTACGCTTACTCCTAATTATTTTTTTTACTGGGAATATAAAAAAACTAAATGGAATGAAGTATTTTTTTATATATCTGTATCCTGGGACTATTACAAGTTTTCTTTAGTAGCCGTTCCACTTCTGTGAGGAGAAGTGTTATACCCCTACTCTACCGGTCCGGGCCTATTTTAGGACCTCGCGTAAGGCAGACATTGCAGTAGGCATGAGTGGTGTTATCCATTGGTAAGTAAAGTATGGGTTCACCACTTCTACTCACGGGAATTAAACGGTCATCACCTATGTCACGTATACAATAATAGAAAAACAAATTTCCCTCAACCCAAGGCTGTGTGGACAAAACGGGCCTGGCTCGGACCTCAAGTAAGTCAATTACAGCGGGGGCTCTGTGTGGCGTTCTCGGGCTTAAGGACAATATTATTTTATAACGCTTAATAAGTTTTTCATACAAATTTTTAAATATAAACATTTTAAAAATTTATTTTGACATATTCGTATTCCTCAGAATTTCACGATTACGAGCATATGTTGGTCCAAATATAAATGTTAATATTCAAAAGTTTTACAATTTTGGTACAATAGACCTATACGATGTGTTTTAAACTGATTTAACCCAAAGGTGGTGGCACCAAAGATTTTCTTCTTGATTTTGATTATCCAGTATAACCACATGGTTATAGGTCGGGCGCGGCTAGTAAGATGAGGGACACAACTTCCCCTTACACGACAGTAATTAAACGATCATCGATCATCCTATATAAACAATAATAGAAAATAAACCCTCAACCGAAGGCTGTTTTTGACGAAACAAATTGCAGGTAGAAACCCTCGAGATCCCTCATTATCAAAGCAAATGTATATATAATCTAATAATAATGTGATCAATGATGTGCGATGATTAAATCGTCTTATTTGAAATAACGCTGATGAGCATTTCCACAGGAACCATTTAAAAATAAAAATCAAAAAGAAATTACACAAGTTTAAAATAATAATAAAATTTTATTAACTCACAATAAATATCACACATTTATAAAAAGTGAGATCACAAAATAAAAATATTAAATGAGCACGATAGCTCTTTTTGCGAAAAATAGCGAAATTTGAACAAAATCGTTCGCGAACGTGCTCGACCATACGAGATACAAAAGATTTCTGAAAGTAGCCGAAGAGCGACTCCGGCGGAGAACGAAACAACTTTCGATCTATCGATACTATCGATGTATCGTTCGATAGATTGAGCAGTCATTTAAATTATAATAAATTTCTTATGTGAATTCTTTAACATTACTGCCCCCCTTGAACTCTCTGTAGTTCAAAAGTTGTAACGTAGTTTAATCATAATAATTAAACGATGTAAAAAAAAATACAATTATTCATTTTCATGTTTTATAGGTAACAAAATCAATTTCGCAATAGGTCTAACATAGGTGCTTGACGCAGTTTTAATTGTGGCGACTCTAACGAGATTGTCGGAACCCTTTGTGACTTGAATTACGCGACCTATCGGCCATTTTGTTGGTGGTAACGATTCGTTTTTTATTAACACGAGTTGATTAATCTCTAAATTTCTATTATTTAATTGCCATTTGTTACGCTGTTGCAAAGATAGTAAACAATCTTGCAACCAAGTCTTCCAGAAAGACTCCAAAAGTTGTTGCCAGAGCTGCCATCGAGACAGTCGATTTTCTTTAACATCAAGTAACGAAATTTCTGGTATCGCAGTAAGTTCACCACCAATTAAAAAATGACCCGGTGTCAGTACACGTAGATCTGTCGGATCGTCGGTAAGAGGATTTATTGGTCTCGAATTCAAGCACATTTCAATTTGGCAAAGCAAAGTATTTAATTCCTCAAAATGAGGAGTTCGATCTTTTCAAACCCTTCTCAAATGATATTTAACACTACGAACGCCGAATTCCCAAATCCCACCAAAATGCGCCACAGCTGGAGGAATGAATTCCCATCGAATTTTATCATTAATTACATATGATTGTATTTCAGCCGATTTAACGACCGATTTAAAAACTTCATCAAGTTCCCGTTGAGCACCCTTGAAATTAGTTCCATTGTCACTGTAAATGACTTGGGGTAATCCACGACGACTTACGAAACGCTTTAAAGTCGCAATAAAAGCTTCTGACGTATAATCACTGACAATCTCTAAGTGGATTGCTCGAACAGCAAAACAAATAAATACGGCGATATAAGCCATATGAGACGAATGTCCACGACCCTTTTGTGATTTTAATTTAATAGGACCAGCGTAGTCCACTCCGACGTGTAAAAAGGGCCTTAAAGGACGCGAAACACGATTAATCGGCAATGATCCCATTAACTGTTCAGCAACCGTTGCTTTAAGACGAACACACGTAACGCAATTATAAATTACCGATTTAATGACTTGACGCGATCGTAAAATCCAAAAGAATTGTCGAATTTGATTTAACTTGAGTTGAAGGCACCGTGTAAACATTTTTCATGAAAATATCGAATAATCATAACAATGAGTGGATGTTTTTTAAGAATCGCAGGATGACGTCTATCATATTCTAATGGAGCATTCAAGAGTCGTCCTCCAACACGTAAAACATTTTTGTCATCAAGAAACGGGTTTAAATTCAAAAGTCCACTTGATTTAGGTAGTTGTTTATTATCTTTTAATAATTTAATTTCATTCGGAAATAAACGTATTTGAATCAATCGAACAATAACCAACTGACTATCGTGGCAAAATTCCACAAATGAAGGCATATCAATGAATTCACGATTTCGAATTATTAATTTTGTTTTTAACCATAAAAATTTTAAAATAAATGCAACAATTTTTTGAAGAATTTTCCATTTAGAAATTTTATCGATTAGGTTATCAAACCACATAGGTGTATCTTCAATAACGTGAGTAACGTGAACACGAGCTTCGAGATCAGTAATTGTGTCTATAACTTCTTGAAAAGAAGGCCATGAATTTTCTGGATCTGATAACCATTGAGGACCTCTCCACCACAACTCACTATTACGAAAATGAGACGCTCGAATTCCTCTTGAGCCCAAATCATCTGGGTTTTCCTCTGAATTAATGTGTCGCCATTTTTCAAAAAAAGCGATTGATTGAATGGCTGCAACGCGATTGGCCACGAATGTTTTCCATTCGGATGAGTGTATTTTCAATCACGCGAGCACTATCGTGGAATCAGTCTAATATGTAGAAGTCAAATTTGAAAAAACTGATATATCTTTTATTGCGGATACGAGTTGAGCCAAAAGTAATGCTCCACAAAGTTCAAGTCGTGGCACCGAAAGCACCTTTATTGGAGCTACTTTTGTCTTACTCGATAGAAGAGTTGTTTGAATTTCACCAGATTTAAAAACCAATCGAATGTAAACTACGGCAGCGTAAGCCACATTAGAGGCATCGGAAAATCCGTGAATAGAAGATTTGACTACCGTTTCACCTTGTCCAGTCCATCGCGGTATTGACAACTCATTCAAACAAACTAAATCTTTATAATAGGACATCCAAAATTCTTGTAAATTTTGAGGTAATTCTTCATCCCAATTTACTGATTTCAGCCATAATTTTTGCATAAATATTTTCGCAGTAACTATAACGGGAGAAACTAAAAGAAAGAAACTAATTGAAGGTAATTGTATTTTGAACTGATAAATGTCCTGAGCGGGGACCCAAACAATTCCAAGAATTTTCAATGAGTCATCCTCACTTAGAGGCTTTTCAAGTGCATGACCATGATCTGATGGATCAATATCTTCAAGTAATGATAAAGAGTTACTTGCCCACTTCCTCAAACGGAATTTACCCTTTTTAAGAAGTGCTATCAGTTCATGACTCACCTTCGTCTACTACCAATTGTTGCAAAACTCTCAACGCTAAATAAGGAGCAGCAGCAGTACCATAAGTTACAGTATTTAAACAAAATTCTAATATTTGTTTTAAGTATGAATCATACCACAGAATTGTTTGATAGTTACGGTCTTTCTCGTCGATTAAAATTTGTCGATACATCTGAGCAATATTTGACCTTTTTTCAGACCATCACGAATAATTAATCCGTACAAATCGGCCCCGATTAAAAAGTGAATAGACTTGGATGATGTTGACAACTCATCATCAGCCAAATCAACTCCTCTTAAATAAGGTTTTTCTAAAATTTTACTATCAACTGTAGGAACGTATTTAGTAATTTGTTTTACTATTAAAGCATTCGAATTAATTAAGGGGTTTTTATTTTCTTTTGAACCGAGCGAAATAAAAGCAAAACCCGACGAAATTCCTGCATTAACATCACCAACCCCTTTAAGCTGGATATTGGATCGAACTGGACGAATTTGTAAAGCATTTGCTAGTTCTTCCGAAATAAATGTCCAGGTTGATCCTTGATCCACTAATGCCCGAACTTTAATTGAACGTCCCTTTTTAGAAGTAACAATAACCTGAGCGGTGGCTAAAAGAATTCGATGAGACCTCACTCCTCCAGGAGTCGCATGAAAAGATTGTGCAACCGAAACATTTTCTTTATTTTCAGATGGTAATTCGGAGGATGATGACTTATCTTGAGCTGACTTTGCTTGGTCAGATTTTACATTATTTTTGAAATGCAATAATGTATGATGTTTCGCTTGACATTGTCCACAAGTATACGTAATTGTACATTTACTTACTGAATGACCTTGATCGAAACAGTTTAAACATAAATTTTTCGACTTCACAAAGGCCGTAGCCGGATAAGCAGGGTCCTGCGGCCCCCGCTCAAATTTCGTCGATATTTACAGGATCAATTAGTCTCAGTATGAAACTTTTTTTTGCCAAGTTTCAACTTCTAAAAATAATTTTGAAAAAAGTTATGGCATTTTTAAAAAAAAATTAAAAATTGGATTTTCTCTTAAGCGTTTATAGTTTTTTAATCGGGTAAAAAATATGTTATAGGGGAAGCAAAAATGCATCTAACAAAAATTTGGCGACTATTTTTGTGTAGTGGAAGGGGTAAAAAAAATTTGTTTTTACTTTTTATATTTTTTAAAAATATTAATTGACTTGGCACAATCACCATATTTTTTTCCTACATTCTTTAACATCCAAGAAGCAACATATTTTTTTGGCAGCTCGATCTGAGGGGTACTTGCCCGTTAAAATTTAAAAAAACTTATTTTTGGCCTTTAAAATGCATGGTATCTCATGAAAATGGGGGGCCAACATCACCGGGCAAAGAAAATGTTAAAAAGGAAGCAAAAATGCATCTAACAAAAATTTGGCGACCATTTTTGTGCAGTGGAAGAGGTAAGAATATATTTTACTTCTTACTTTCTTTAAAAATTTTTAATTGACTAGGCACAATCGCCCTATTTTTTCTTCCCTTCTTTTTTACATGCAAATGTGTGCCTTCTTTTGGCAGCTTTATGAGTGAAACTGAACACAGTAAAAAGAGAATCTTATTTTAAGGGCGGAATTAAGTCTTATTTTAAGACGCAACATTTTTAAGACAGGCATTGTTGATTTTAAAAAGGGAGTATGTAAGCTGATTTTCAGAACTTTTTATGTGCTATATTGAAGGCAATTTTTTGGTAAAAGCAGCAGCCCCAAGCTGCTTAGCTTTTATAAATTAAGGCTCAAAGGGAGTTGAATTTCAAACACTCTGTAAATTCAGATTTATAAGTACCTTAAATTCATACAAGGCTCACTTTAAATTAAGACTATGTTGATTTCCAAGAATCATTTAATTTAAGATTAACCTTAATATAAGATTTACTTTTTACTGTGAGACATTAAGTAAAATAACAGGCAATTATTAAAAGTCAAGTGTATTTTTAGTGCACGGCACTTTTTTCATTAATATTATAATTATATAAAACTATATTAACATAAGTTTAGTATATCTAACTTATCATAAATACAATAACATTTATTATTCGTGTACTTTTCGTTACTATTACTAGTTCTGCAACACTCTTAGTGCAGAATCATATGCACAGTATTCCGCCATTGAACACCAAATTTTTTTTAAATGTATTTTTGCTGTCCTTTTAACATATTTTTTGCTCGGTTATGTTGGCCCCCCATTTTCATAAGATACCATGCATTTTAAAGGCCAAAAATCAGTTTTTTTAAATTTTAACTGGCAAGTACCCCTCAGATCGAGCTGCCAAACAAATATGTTGCTTCTTGGATGTTAAAGAATGTAGGAAAAAAATATGGCGATTTTGCCAAGTCAATTAAAAATTTTAAAAGAAAGTAAGAAGTAAAATATATTCTTACACCTTCCACTGCAGAAAATTCAACACCAAATTTTTTTTAAATGCATTTTTGCTGTCCTTTTAACATATTTTTTGCTCGGTTATGTTGGCCCCCCATTTTCATGAGATACCATGCATGTTAAAGGCCAAAAATAAGTTTTTTTAAATTTTAACGGGTAAGTACCCCTCAGATCGAGCTGCCAAAAAAATATGTTGCTTCTTGGATGTTAAAAAATGTAGGAAAAAAATATGGTGATTGTGCCAAGTCAATTAATATTTTTAAAAAATATAAAAAGTTAAAAAAAAAATTTTTTTACCCCTTCCACTACACAAAAATAGTCACCAAATTTTTGTTAGATGCATTTTTGCTTCCCCTATAACATATTTTTTACCCGATTAAAAAACTATAAACGCTTAAGAGAAAATCCAATTTTTAATTTTTTTTTAAAAATGCCATAACTTTTTTCAAAATTATTTTTAGAAGTTGAAACTTGGCGAAAAAAAGTTTCATACTGAGACTAATTGATCCTGTAAATATCGACGAAATTTGAGCGGGGGCCGCAGGACCCTGCTTATCCGGCTACGGTCTTTGAATCGCTTTTCAGCAGAAATAATTTTAAATTCTGAACATTTAAACAATTTATGCGCTAATTTACAGAAAGGGCAACTATTATTATTATTCGAGACCACATGAGATCGTGCAATTTTAGTTTTCGATTTATTTTCTTCTTTACTTTGAATCGCTTCTAAAGCTCTAACACGTGAATCTAAAAAATTTAAAAGAATTGAAAAATGAGGGTAATCAGTCGAATTTCCTAGAAATAATTCCCAGGCCATGCGTGTGTTAAAATCTAATTTTTGCGAAACATAAAAAACTAAAATATCGCTAACTCCATCACAATATTTGCTATCTTGTTCAACTGTCAAACCTGAAAAACGATTTAAATTCTCTAATGCCGCAATTTTTTCTGTCACAATATTTCGAATATTTTTAAGCTATGAAAGCGATTCATTTTTCATGGGTTGAATTGAAAATAACACTTTTAATTCAGCTTGAATGATCGCGCGAGGATTTTCATATCTATTTTTAAGACGATCCCATGCAGAAACAAAATTATTTTCAATTAATGGAATATTTTTCAATAATAATAAGGCTTCGCCTTCAACAAATGACTTTAAAAAATGAATTCTTTGTAAATTGTCAAGTGACTGATTTTGAATTATTAATGAAATAAAATAATCACGAAAAATTACCCAATCTGTTGGCTTACCAGAAAACCTTGGAATATTAATTCTTGGTAACGGTGTTGACAGGTGTGCAGGAGTCGATGATGACGTTGGAGCTGTAGGTGCACGAGACAAAATCAATTCTTGTTCCAAACGAGTAACATCCTTCATAATGACATCGTTAAAATTTAAAAAATATTCCTCAGCTTTCTCAAATTTTCCATCGATAAAATAAGAATTACTCATATCCTTTTTGACATTTTGAATCTGCGACTCAGTTGCAATGCACACTTCCCATATTTGAGAAATAAGCCTCAATCGATTATTCAAGGCAGCGAAGGTTATGTCACTACCGGTGACAGCATGTTTTGCCGAATTGCAATGACGTTTTAAAGTTTCTAAGTTGCTGATCAATAAGATGTTGTAATGTCAATTGTTCCGAAAATTTCATGATTGTAGATTTTCAACTACACGACAAAAGATTAAAAAATCCTGTAGATTATTTTTCACCACCCAGTGTTTAAAAAACAAATTGATAAATGTTCAATAAAAGAAAATGATCGATTGTGATATATCAGATCGAATATGCTGTCAAAGTATGCGCATAACGATCGCGCATCAATAACAATGGCTGACAATAAGCGCTTACACCGGTGGGAAATTGCACACGATTGCGCAATATTTCGAAAATTTGCACGACACAACAAACAAAACAATTAAATGTCCCAACAGTTTTTTTTCCGAAAAAGGTTCACTAATTTTGATCAATGAGATCAGAATATTCACTAAAACGTGCACATGAGAGCATCGAATTATGCGTCGCAATGTTGACGTTTAAAAACAACGACACGAAAATGCGAACTTGTGTAAGAATGCGAAACTCGCGAAAGTCGAACTTTTCAATCACTTAAAATGTTCCAATGGATCCTGGCAGGATCGCCAAATAATGATCAATGATGTGCGATGATTAAATCGTCTTATTTGAAATAACGCTGATGAGCATTTCCACAGGAACCATTTAAAAATAAAAATCAAAAAGAAATTACACAAGTTTAAAAAATAATAAAATTTTATTAATTCACAATAAATATCACTCAGTTATAAAACGTGAGATCACAAAATAAAAATATTAAATGAGCACGATAGCTCTTTTTGCGAAAAATAGCGAAATTTGAACAAAATCGTTCGCGAACGTGCTCGACCATACGAGATACAAAAGATTTCTGAAAGTAGCCGAAGAGCGACTCCGGCGGAGAACGAAACAACTTTCGATCTATCGATACTATCGATGTATCGTTCGATAGATTGAGCAGTCATTTAAATTATAATAAATTTCTTATGTGAATTCTTTAACATAATGAGAAATTTCAAGTGCTAAGAAAATGTGAATGAATGAAGGAATGAATACAAAGATTATTATAAGATAATAATAATAATAATATTTACATCTATTTACGGCATGAAGAGGTTCTATCAGGTACTGCGAATTAAATTCTGTCGTAGTTTATAATAATGATATTTGTATATGTTTTGTCCGCACATTTATTTTAACACGCGGTTCTGAATTAATTAATTGTTTATTCTTAATTAACAGAAGGTATAATTAGTAAAAAACCAAGTTGACATTTTACTTTAAATATATGTATAATTTCATATTAAAAAACGTACATGTGTTAGATGTACTGTTGTGATTCATGTAGAACTAACAATAAATTTTTAATTTCGTGCTTCGGTTTCGACGTTCGACAGATTTCTGATCAATTTTCAAATTTGAAGTTTTGCGTTGAGAAGGAGAGGGATGAGCTAAAATTAGTAAGAAGGGATAGACATCTAGGATTGGTTAAAATTAGGAAAAACCCAAAAAGGTGGAGTTGTTACATTTGCCTGTGACGTAAGCGTTGCCGTGACAAATATGAGAGCGAGTATCGACGGACTCTCATTGTTTTCAAACAATGATCCTAATCCTGAGGATTAAGGCGATCCTTACTCCAGCAGATAGATACATTTTAAATAGCTTTCTCTAAATTACACCCGTAAATTTAGAAAAGCGAATTTTATGATTACAAGAAAATTTGAGAACCTAAGAATACTACTAACCATAAAAATCGATATTTAATTTCTTTGAAACCGAAAATAACGGATAATCCTAGTTTATTTTAGTATTGTGAATGAGGTGTTGTGTTCGTTTTAATTTTTGAAATTGTTATTTTGTAAAGGTTTTTATTCTGTCGCTTAAGTATACTTTATTATTACAAGCAATTTTGAAAAATAGTGAAATATAATAAAATTGTGTGCGACACAACAGTATAAGTTTTATATTACTTAATTTTTATATTGAAGATTAGAAAGCGCGTGTCATTGTAATTTTTTTATTCATGAAATTAAATGATTAATGAGTTTCTTCATGTTATAAACAATTTTCAAATATATTAAACGTGAAAATAAATACCGTTTAATATAATAAAATAAGTCTGAACTTGATTTTTTACAGTTAAGTATTTATTTTAATTATTATTATATTCTTCTCTGTACTGCTTAAGAGTACGCAGTAATAATTTTTTAAAAGTATTTACCGTACTTTACAAAAATTTGATCGGCTAAACTGTAATTAATGTTAATAAATAAGGTAATAATTGTTAAATATACAAAAATTTATAATTTATTAAAAATAGAAATAAATCAATAGTAAATTGGTAGGTTATAACCTGCGTACTCTTAGGAAGGTTTCAATTAATTGTCATTTATATGACTAAATAAAAAAATAATATATTTAATATACATAAATTAGTAATATAAGAAAAATGATAATGTAAAAAATTATTTTTTCCTGTATTTATTTATAAATGTTGATTCTCTTTAAAAGTATAGAACATGCGTACTCTTAGGCATGCCTTGCCTAAGAGTACGCAATTGATTTTTCTTCAAAAATATTTAATTTACGAAAAAAATAAAATAATATTTCTAATTCCAACATCGAATATCCATTCTACAGATGTTTCACTGTAATTTAGTCATTTATTTGTGAGTTTTTAGTTTTAAGTTTAAAAGTAATTCCAAAAAAAAATAAGTGCGTACTCTTAGGACACTTCACCCTAGTATCATTTCTGTCTCTAAAATCACACTTATGCTAGAGAGGTAGAAGCATTATAACTCCGACTTGTTTTATTATTTATTACTATTTGAGCTTAATTTTTTCTACATTGATGTGTTTCAATATTATTCAGCTACATCTGATCTGACTCTATTGTTTGCTAAAGTAAACCATAATCGTTAGCAAAATGGCAATTACAAGATTATTGGGTTTCTATCTACCCATTATCAGCATTCTGTCAATATTCGTTCACACAAATTGTCAAACGACACCAAGTGAGAATAGTTCTTCAGAAGGTAAGAAAGATTTAATTATAATTAGTTGTTTTCACTTCATACTAATTATCAACTTTGGTAAATTGTTTTTTATATTCGTATTTTATTTTAATTTCATATTTTTGTTAACAGGTATCTGTTTTAGTTCCAATGATGAGGTTTATGTGGAAATGAAAACATCAGGTAATTTCACCCTGAAATGGAAAAAGCCCAATCTCACTGGTTTAATAACTTATCAAATAAGTCCTTATAAAACTTATGGTGAGTAACAATTTGTTGAAAAATAAGGTTTTGTTATCAATAGACTCGTGAGATAAAACTGTATCTAATACTTGAAATTAAAAAGTGTAAATTTTAATTATTTGTTAAAATTAATTAGTATTGAATTGACAGTAATTTGCAAAAAATTATTGAATACATTGGAAAGAAAACACACGAAGTTCTTAGCGTATTTCAAAATTTGCAAAAGACATTAAATACATCGCGAATTACAGTTTAAAATCATACGCCAGGACTTTTGTGTTTTTTAATCTGTAAATTTTGATGTATTTTTTACTTTGGATTGGCCCTAAAATATCTCACAAGTGCATTATTAAATGCAATTGTTTAAATAATCAATTTTTAATCGCAAAATTAGATAGAGTACCAGCAATTGACCGAGTGAATAAATTGTTTTTTCATTACGGTGTATTGATATCCTAATAATTTCATAAAAGAACGAATTAATAATGGACATATATGTTTTTTCTTGTAGAATCTGACTATTGTAGATATTATAGTACTAGTGATGATTGTCCAACTTATACAGTATTCAATGTGAGGAAATATGTTCAATATGTTCAATTTTTTGTTCATATTCTTGACGGAACTCCTTATAGTACGTTGTCTAGCTCCGTATTTAACTTCACAGGAATAAAAGGTATGGATCTCAACATTCAGTAATTAGTTGTAATATTAACTTTTATTAGGCTTAGTAAAAACCAATTGAAAATGAGGATTTTTATTTAGCATTTTAAAGTTCCCTGAAATAATTCTTAAACAAAATTGTAAAACAACAACACACAATTTTAAAAATGTTGTTACTTCATTTTTGTTGTATTTTAAATTTTTGAGAATAATCACTAAAGGTTGACAAAACATTTATGAAACTTAAGTGTTTAGGAACATAAGCTGATAGAGTAAAATTAACTTTTCAGTTTAAAGCTTAATTCAAACTTTTGTTTTAATACACATTAACAACCTGTTAAGGGTAATTTTTAAATTTGAATTTTATTGTAACTTTATATTTTAATTTGTAGATGGTTGTCTACTTAGGGGAGGTTTAGAAGTATTTAATATCACTGAAACATCTGCCATTCTGCAATGGAACAAGCCTAAAAATTGTAACTACATGTTTGTGAATTATACTGTGTTGATAAATCTTCTGGAGACATTTGAAAAGGTATATCAGGAAATACCTTTTCCTTTTAATTCTACCAATTTCACAGTGAAAAATCTTTTACCAGGAAACGTATACGAATTTACATTAGTTGCTCATCATTTCGCAGCAGAAACTAGTAATATCTATAGCCCACATATCAGAACTAAACATCATTTAGGTACGAAACAGCATTTAGAATTCACATATCCTTCTTTTTTAATGCTTATTAATTAACATGCATTGAAACAATACTGTTATTTTAATAATATTCTGTTACAGATTCAAAAATTGATTCTTATCTCAGGGAAACATCTAATTCAACTGACGATGATCAACTCATCGAAGTTTTACAAGTCACTGATAGTAGCGTTGAAATTAAGTGGTATCAACCTGTGAATATTTCCATCGCTGCAGACAAGGAGCTTTTTGTAATCGATTTAAATAATACTACGGAACCTGAGTCGCGTAAAATGAAAGATTTTTATAATCTTACAATTAGAACAATAGACGAGGATACTTTAACAACTGACATTGATAACTTTGAGGAGTTATGGCCTAACGATAAGATGTATTTTATAGGGACACTCTCAAATTTAAAACCCAAAACAAATTATATATTTCTAATTGCGTATACGGTTGAGAACAGAGTTGTTTTTCTCAAAAGCAAAAAAGTCTTAACGTCTTAACTTATTAACATTTGAAATAAAATAATTTAACACTGTTAATTTGTATATAATAATAAATATATTTACGAGACATAATATATATATGTATATATACTAGGGGGGCTTCGCCCTCTGCGCGCCAACCCTCTATTTAAATTTACTAAAATTATTAAATATTATTTTGATTAAATTTACATTATTTAATAAAAAGTTTTTAAATTTGAACAGCAGAAATTTATTTATATTTTAATATGAACATAAAATATATTTTAACTTGCATCCGTAAACTAAATTTTCATCTATTCTGCAATTAAAAAGTTAATTAGGAACGGAATAAGTTTTCATATGTTTTCAAAGATTAATTTTAGACAAATTCTTTAACAAAAATTTATTCTTTCATTCTAAAGAATTTATATCTAAGATACACCACGGATGACGTCCTACTAACATATGACCCTAATTTTGAGGTTATGTCAGTATTTTTCTGTGATTTTGACCAAATTTTGAGGTTATGTTCGCCTCCACGCCTATGACATTTGACGTAAATTTGAGGCTATGTTCTCTTTTGACCTGTGACCTTTGATATTTTAAGGGGAGGATTATCTTTTAACTTCTGATACTAATTTTGAGGTTATTTCTGTTTCAACTCCTTCAAAAACTTTAATTTTTGAGGTTATGTTCGTTTTAATCTATGATTTCGTCGTTCGACCTTGAGTATTGATATTATCTTAATTTTTAACCTATGTTTTTGATACACTGTAAAAAGAAGGTTCAAATAGTACCGATTTTAGGTATTAAAATAGTACCAAAAATCAATTTAGTACCCGAAATTGGTATTAAATTAATAGCTCTCGTTTTACAGTGTATAGATAGTACAATCTCTGAAATTTTCAAGACAAATTCTGAACGGTACGCGAATTTGAATGCTTCGCGAGTTGAATGGTAGGCGAGTACAACGAGTTCCCGCGTAGTGTCGAAATTCTCGCCTAGTGTTCATTTGAGACAAAATAAGGAACGGTACGAGAGTCGGAATGCTTTCGTATCATGAGGGGCCCCTATGAATCACCCATATGCGCCCCTTATGGCATGAGGGCGATCCATAAGGGCCCCCGCTGGGGGCCTACATCACTTTTCCACACGGGTATTTATAAATATATTTGTTTATTTATAAACAATTGTTTATTTACAAATACATTTATTTATTTAAAAAATTAATTTTACATAAATATTTATTTATTTATTCAAATTAATTATTAATAATTATTATTATTTATAACAAAAATGTTACGATGACGTGACAGTTCGCTTTAAAAAAATCTGTATTTTTTAAAAAACTAAATATTTTCTTGTCAGAAATATGGTTTCTCAGTTTTTATTTCATCAAGACATTCATTATCTACTTGAAAACAAGTGTTGCCTGACAAAAGTAGTTCCTATATAATTAAAAACTGAAAATTGTCTTACTAAGATAACTTTACCTACTAGAAACAAATTCTGCCCATTATAAATAAATTTTTTTAAAATAAAAAAATTAAATGGTGTCTTACTAAACATAAGTTTTTCTACTTACACTGCAAAAACGGGTGTCTTATTTTGAGACATAAGACACTTATCGACTTGTTTTATTGGTTAGAAAAATATCTAAAACATTCCGTCATTGGCCGAAATCTAAGACACCATAAAATGTCTTAAAAATAAAAACAAAAATGTCTTAAAATAAGACATCCTTTTTTGCAGTGTCCGCAAACTTTGTCTAAAGAAAACTAAATTTTTTACTTTTAAATAAATGTTCCCTATGAAATTTTATAAAAAATATACAACTGTACACTAAAAAAAATGTATTTAATTTAAATAATTATCTGAATCAAGTAACCGGTTACAATCGGTTACTTGACTATTATTCAAATAAATAATTCCTTTTTTTCAGTGTATTTTTTTAAAAACTAAATTTTTTACTCTTTAAAAATACGGTTTCTAAATTTGTTTGACCTAGACATTTTTTATGTACTTAAAAATTTAAATAAATTATGTGATACCAGAAATTAAAATGGAATTGTAGAACAACTACACTTATTATTATTGGTATAAACACACAACCAATATTTACTGCCAATACAATATTCATTTTATATCTTTCTCTCTTTCTCTCTCTCTCTCTCTCTCTTTCCAGACATTGAATTCATCATAAAACCACAGTCAGCTATTCAAATGATACACCAGAATAGACAATAAAATTTCGCGAAACTAACACACCCATTTATTTCCCACATGCGAATTAACTCTCTTGTATATAAAGACACATTTTATTTATGGAAAACCAAAGAAAGTCAAAGAAATGCAGTTAAACAATAATATAGCAATATAAACGCAGATATATTGTTCCACGATATAAAATTTGCAATTTTTCATACTTCCGAAAAAGTAGGTTAGTCACTTTTAAATAAAATTTAGACTCGTTGCAAAAATTCATGATACTAATGATTATGAGAATTTATATAATAATACTACATGACTTTTTTTATTTATTTAGCAAAATAAAATTCAAGTTTAAAAATAAAATCCTAATTTAAAAATTAAATCCAAATTTTAAAATTAAATGCAAATTTGGAAATTAAATTCAAATTTTAAAAAATATTATTTTTTTTGTTAATTAAAAACATTTATTTAACATTTATTCATGAAATCAATTGTTTATTCCAATGATTTTTTTTATTGTCCACAATCCATTAGTTTATTTACATGTATATTTTTTTAGTATAATGTTTATCTAAAAATATGGATGAGTTTTAAATTTAAAAAATGGAAATATACAATTCTTTTCTTTTTATTAATTAATAATAGTACAATAATATATATTATTTTATTATTATATATTGAAATAGATGAAAAAATTTGCAAATTAGCATCATTTAATTATTCATAGATATCGCTATTCTAATTAGCGACAAACAACTTCTAATTAATATAAAATCTCATTAATATTTAACCACTCAACACTTATTAAACACGGAATTTCCATTATTAATGGAAGTATTAACACATTTCCAATAAAAAGATAAAAAGATTGAAAAAAGAGAAAAAATTTCACAACAAAAAAACAAAAATATTTCTTTATCCTACTAATTTTTTAAAAATTATTTTAAAAAAAGATTTCTATTTAAAATATATATTAAAAAAAAATTTCTTTTAATGATGATATAAAATATAATTAAAAATATCGAATAATTAATTTACTAATTAAAGTCAATTATTGGAAATATTCTTTTTTCCATATTTTTATATTCAAAAGAGTAAATATACAAATACTTAATAAATAATCACTTCGTAGTGATAATAGTAATATAATAATAATAATTAGATATGTAATAGATATATAGACAAAGGTAGGTATTTTTCTCATTTGACTTTTTTTATCACATATAAATATTGGTAACGACCATAAAATCATTTAAAATTTTTTTTGTCAGCCTTTAAATGATATGTTGATTATCTTAGATTCAATACAGAAATTCGTGGGTGCTTTAAGGCACAGTTTTTTATCTTCAAACACTTTTTTAATCATTCACTATTATTTTCTAATTTCTAATTAATATTTTTAATAAACCTGACTGCAATAAAAATAAAAATAAAACTAAAAATAAAAATAAAATAAAAAAATAATAATAATAGAAATAATTATGATAATAATAAATAATAAAAAAAAGTCTATAAAAATTAATTTAACACAATGGTAACGAGGGGGGAGGGGGTCCAAAGAGAATGAAAAATTAGTAACGTAACTTATGGACGGTCCCTAATTGAAAAAAATAATATAAATTAATAAATAAGGAGCAAAAAAGTTGATATAAACAAAAGGATATAACAAAAAAAAACAGGAACAAACGAAAATAAAAAAACCAAAAATTCGTTCAAAAAATTATATTTTTTTTCTATTTTTTGCGTGATTCGTAAACACAACATAATTTATAAATTAACATACACAATCTCGTCGATAATAATAATAATAATAATAATAATAATAATAATTATTATTATTATTATTATTATTAATAATAATAATTTATACAGCAGATTCACGACAATGTTCGATTTCTTCGTCATCAATTTTTTTTTCTTTTTCTTCTTTTTTTTTTTAATATTATAACATTATGTCGATCAAGTATCTATTTTTTTAAATTAACGTTCTCACTTAGTTCTTCGAGAAAAAAAAGAATGACAGAAAAAGAGGAAATAAAAATAGGGTACATGGAAAAATAAAAAAAAATAAAAAAAAAAATAGATATGTGAAAATAAGACAAAAATATTAAGACTAAACAAAAAATACAATAAATGCGCGCAAAGAGCCTCGAACAATATTTTTCACAATTTTTTCTTCTTCTTTATTTGTCGCAAATAAGAATTAAATATATATATATATTTATATGATCATTAAGGATCGAAGGGGATTAATTAATGACTGGAATGAAGAAAACTTAAATCGAGAAAGGACTCACGAATAGGATAACAAAATAAATAATAGAAGCGTTATAAACATGATTAATCACTTAACAACGTAACTAATTAATAATAATTATAATTGAAATAGTAAATTATATTATTATATCGTAATTGTGATGATGGCTATAATAATTACAAGAATTTTTTTTTCTGGCATTTTAACCAATATTAAATATATATATTTATATAAGTCTGCGTTTCACAAATCTCAGAATCTCTCATGTTTTTTTTTCCTAAGTAAAATCGATAGAAATCGAAGATTCGCTTCAGTTTAAGGCTGATTCGTATTTTTTTATGAAAGAGCCGACGAGAGATATTCGATGATTATATATATTTATGAAAATCTCAGTGATCTCTTATCAATAATATCAACACTAACAATAACAATTTTTCTCAAATATTAAAAAATAAAAATGAAAAAAGAAAATAAAAATGAAAAGAGGATCCAATTTATCCTCATAGCGATTGATGCAGCCAATCGTTTTTCCCTCTCATTCGTTTTCGCGAATCCTCGTTTCTTATTCACAATAAATCTTTAAGTCTTTTAAGGAGTCTTACAAACAGGAAGTACTCTAAGAACCTGGCAAGCGAATACAAAAAGACGGAACTTGAGAAAATGCTTTTTCTTATTTCCGTTATTATTTTTTTTTTTCGTGCCTACTTCTTATCACTAGAAAAAAAATTTCACATACAAAAATACGACTTTGTACTCAGTGACGTTAATCCATTAATTTAAAAAAAATTTAATTATTTAATTTAATTTTTTATTTATTTATTAATATATTAATATAATATATTATTATTTTATTATTTTTACAAACAAATTTTTATTTATTCGATTTATTATCAGAAAATAAATCTGAAAAAAAATTAAAAAACCAATTTTTTGATTGAAATATCAAGATTAACATCACTGAAATTAATTTATTAAATTTGTTTAATTTGACATGTTCAAGTATATAGGATGATTTAAAAATAGTGGCTGAAATTTTTTTTTTTAAGTTTGTGGCTTCAATTCCTTCCAATAAGAAAATTTAACCCGCAAATATTAAAAATTTGAATAATATCCATTTTCACTCGGTACAAATTTTTATATTAAAAAAAAAAAAAAATGTTCATTGATAACTCTTGAAAAACATTGAAAATTGAAATTATTAAAAAACTAAAATAAATAAAAGCAACATTATGTAGATGGAAAAAAATATAAAAATATAATAAAATAAACGTAAAAATAAAAGACACAAATTTTCTCAGAAAGGAATTCAAGCCACAAAAAAAACCGAAAAATCCATTTTTAAATCACCCCACGAATATTCGATTATTTTTTAGTTTTTTTGTCACCGAGGACAATGTCGATTTTTTCACTCCTTCTCTTTTTAAAACATCCAATTATCATATTTAATATCTATTCGTATGAAAGTTTTCTTAATTTTAAAAGAGACCAACATGCTCTGTCTCCGACTAATTAATATACAAAACAAACAAAAAGAAAAACATAACTTAACATCGCTGGGACGTAGATATAGGAATTGGTCCTCAATATCTTATGACAATTGACTCGTTTTTTTTTTGTTTTTTTCTATCTTTTAAGAAATCGTTTATAGAAAAACGTCTTTTTTTAATCATGCCCTGCATGATTTTTTCTAATGACCTTTGTATTTTACAAAAAAAACCTCGTCCAATAATTTTTTTTCGAAAGTAAATACAATTTGACGATTCTCCTTCTTTTAAGTAATAATAATAATAATAATAATAATAATAATAATAATAATAATAATAATAATAATAATAATAATAATAATAATAATAATTATAATAATAATAATAATAATAATATTAATAATAGTAATAATAATAATAATATATAATAATAATAATAATAGTAATATTTAATAATTAATAATAATAGTTGATAATATGTAGTGTTAAATTAAATTAAAAATAAAATAATATTAAATAATAATAATAAGAATAATAATAATTAATAATGATAATAATAATAATTTTTATTTTTTAATATTATTATTATCATTGTAATTATCGTAGAAAAAAATAACATATGACACTAGTTTCTAGTAAGCGTACAGAGTTACTGCACGATAGTAATATGCATTAACTTCAGTTTCTTTATTTATTTTATTTTTTTTTTTTGCAGGTACGTGTTCATCCAAGTTTCTTATATATTTATCGTATTTTTTTATATTATTGAATTTATTTCATTTTTTAAAATGATAAAAAATTCTCTCTTTTTTTTAAATAGAATATTAAGAAAAAAAACATTATTATTGAAGGTAATTCAAATAAAGATTTTTTGTTTTTTGTTGACACACCGTTAAAGGTATGAGAAATACAAAAAAATTTAGACGAGAAAAAGTGAAAATCGACGTTATTATTTTTTTTTATATATATTATACTTTCATTGAAAATTGGAATTTTCATTTTGAATTTTTATTCCATGAAAATCCAAATTTATATATATATATATATATATTATATTTATATCGAAAAATTGTAATGTTCATTTTTATAAAATCGAACATTGATATATAGAAACTTTTATTTGTTTATTATAGAATTAAACACAGAAAAAAGGTTCCTTTTTTCATTTATAATAACATACAAAATAGATTTCGTTTATACGATAAAGTAAATTTCTCCCAAAAAAAATTGTTATTTATATTAAATTTTTTATCTAAATTTCACAAAACTATAAACATTTTTTTGTTTGTTTAATATTACATTATGTTACACACATGTATTTAATTTATTTTTTATAAATATAAAAATAATGTACACATATGTGTAATTTCAAATTCAACGAAAAAGACAAAAAAAAAAAGTTAATAGTAGAATGGCACTTTTTAAATATTCTGTATATTGTGCGGTGGAAAAAAAAGAAAAAAAAATAGTGTCGTATAATTGAGCCAAGAGCGAAAAAAATTTGGCACATTATCCAGCCAGAGTAAAAAAAAATGATTTGAGATATCAAAGAGCGAGAGAATAAAAATAAAAAAAATATTCTCAAGTAATGGCAGCAGTCAGGCATGGCTGGATATTTGAATATTAATCGATATTCAATTTGAAAAAAAAATTAATACTAAATCTTAAGCACCGTTTTCATGTCAGCAGGAATGCCTAGTTTTTTTTTTTTTTAATTATTAAGCTTAGTTCTATTAGAGAGCGTTTTTTTTGTTCTATAAAAGCAAACTTCTAGTCACTTGTACAAAAAATTTAATTAACTTTTTCCTTGTATGTGAAAAAAAATTTACTTTAATCAAATAATTTTTATTTGAATCAAATACATTTTAATTTGACTGTACAAAAAAATCCCAAAATTGTATTTTCAATCTTTTCAATGAAATTTTATTTTATTTCTTTTTTCTCAAAAATTAAATTTCTATAAACAGTAAAAACAACCATAACTTTTAAAATATTTGGTACAAATGTTTCTTAAAATGTAACACATTTTTAATTTAAGTGAATTTTTTTAAAATTAAAAACATTAACTTGATAAAGTTAAAAATTACTAAATTATAAAAACCAAAAGTTAATTTAACGACAATTTTTTAAAAAGAAATCCAGTGGAAGTTTTTTTTTCATTATCATATATCAAAAGCTGGCGTACATTCCAAAAATAATAGTTTACAATGTATATAGGTACATTTCTTCTACGAGATGTATCTATAAAGACAAGAAATCTTCAAAAGATAAAAGACAAGAAATGGCATCCTTTGCCCTTACTCTCTGGACTTTCAGTTTGCTTTTACGATCGGCCAAGTTTCCTGTTGAGCGAGTCCGCATCGCCTTCAGGATCATAAGGTGGAAGTACACGTTACGCAGCAATAAGATTAAGTACGTATACCTTTGAAAAGAATAATAATAATAATCGATCGCGTGTGCGAAAAAAAAGATGATGACTCTCGATGTCATAAAAAAAATTTCCCCTCATTAATGGCGCGATAGTAACAATAAAAAATAATAATAATAATAATTAAAAAAAACAATGAGTAACAGAGAGACTGAAAAATGAAAGTAAGACATGAGGAGATACAATATGATAATACTGTTCGACACTGCCTTCAAAAGGAAAAGCGATTGAAAATTTTCCCCTGGGTTACCAAAATTTTCATATTTTTTAATTTAAAAAAAAATTTTTTTTTACTAATTTGTTTTAACTGTTTTTTTTTCTTCATGGAAGAATTGTTTTTCAAAAACATCGAAAAGTATTTTTTTTGTTGAGAAATTTGTTTTTATAGAAATTTTATAATAATATATTTCTTTTGAAACTGTACATAAATTACATTTCTCTAGAAATTTTATAGAATTATATTTTTATAAAAATTTAATAGAATTATATTATAGAAATTTTATAGAATTATTTTCTTATAGAAATTTTATATTTTTTTCTTCCAAAAAATATTACCTTTTTTCATTTTAAAAAATGTGTTATAAAAATATATTCTTTTTTTTCCAAAATTTTTGTAGAAACTTTATAGAAATTCAATTTTTTGTTGCTTAAATTTTATAGAATTATATTGATTCAGAATTATATTTGTTTTGAAATTTTATTTTTTTTTTATATAAAAATATTGTTTTTATAAAAATATATTTTCATGAATTATTTTATAAAAAATTTTTTCCTAAAAATTTGTTTTTAAAAAGGTTTGTTTCGAGAAATTTCAATTTTTGTAGAAACTAAGAAAAAGGAAAATTTATGTACATTTTTTGTAAAATATTTTGTGAATATTTTTTTGTAAAATATTTTGTAAATATTTTTTTGTAAAATATTTTGTAAACCTTTTTTTTTGTAAAATACTTTGATTTTTCAAAAAAAAGATCTCGTTTCTCATGAGAACGTTTTTCTTGTTCTAGCGGACAATTTCGTAACTACTGTTTCGTATTTTCGCCGCTGTATCCTTGCGCCATAAACCACGCCCTCTCATCTATTAATCCCAATGAAAAACTTTCAGTTTCTACAAAAATTGAAAAAATATACTTAAAGTATAAAAAAATCAGACAGCAATCTCAATAAAAATTTTCCTTTTTCTTAGTTTCTAAAAAAATTGAAATTTCTCTAAACACACCTTTTTAAATGTAATTTATAAAAAATTTCTTTTATGAAATTGGCAAACCCAGAGGAAAACTTTCGATCCTTAAAAAAGGTGGCAGTCTTTCTAATCTCGATCATTCCGATTCTAGAACATAAATGATCGAGTCTCGATGTTGATGACGATATCTAAATGACAACTATCAGCGATTATCGAAGGTCATTCTGTTTTGATGGTGGATGGCGATGGCATTCCTTGCGAAAAAGTTGGACTCTCTGGACCAGTTGTTGGCTTACTTTTGGGAGTCGTTGTCGTCGTTGTCTGAACATCGTACCTTGCGTGTGTCCTCATGTGCCTGGTGATCATATCCCTTCGGCATGCTGCATAAATGCATTGTGGACACTTGTAGGGTTTCTCGCCTGTGTGTGTACGCTGATGAGTACTAAGATGATCGGATCTACTGAAGACTTGTCCGCAAACACGACAAGTGTAGGGTTTCAGTCCAGTGTGCTGTCTCATGTGTCGTGTGAGCATGTCCGAACGTGCGAAACTTCGTTTACAAACATCGCAAAGATAGGCTTTCGCCGACGCATCCTGTGGACCCTGTCGTCGATGACGTGATGCCATGTGTTTTGCTAATCTGTCATGTAAACTGAACATTTGTCCACAAACTGGACACACATAGGCGACATCGGCGCCTGGTGGCATTTCCTCGACAACGGGCGATACCTCGAGATTGTAACGAACAGCAACACTCTCCTTGGTTGTGGGTGATGCAACGTCACCACGAACGACGGGTACGCTGACTGATCCTCGAGTGACGACACCAGGTGGTAGGAGTTGTAGAGCGGGTGGTCGATTACCCTGAGCGAGATTCTTCATTGAGAGATCGAGAGGCGATTCTTGGGGACTTGTTGAGTCATTATTGTCGAGGGATTTTGGGGGTTGAGCAACCATTGTGGAATCAGTGGCGCGTGGCCTCTTCTCCCAACCGGGAACATCCGAATCCGAGTGACTTCGTTTTCTCGTGATATCTGGCAAGTACTTGGTGTGGAGGTAGTGCTCGAAGCTGCACGACGATGGAGAGACGGGGGTTAGGGGTGTGAGTGTCAGGGGAGTGAGCGGCGTTAACGGTGCCAATGGCGATGTTGGAGATGGAAGCAACATGGGCGCTGTGGCACAATGAACGCATCCACATCCAGAGTACATGGGTATCGGTCTCGTGTGATTATGATGATGATGATGATGATGATGATTCTGCAGGTGATTGGGACTCGGAAGATTTTGATTATTGTGATAATTCTGATAGTTTTGATTATTTAGATGACTCTGACTCGAATGGTTTTGATTTAGATGATTGTTGGGTCGATTCGGTTGGTTCTTGCGATGATGTGAATAGTGAAGGAGATGTTGACTGATTCCGGGTTCTTCTTCGGAGCGTGAGAGTGATTCCTCCTTTTGTCGGAGGGTGGTGAGATAACTATTGCCCGGACTGTCGAGACTTGAACCAGTTGATGATCTTGGTGATCCAAAGACGTCTTCCTCTTCTTCGGATGGTAATATTGTTTCCTCGTAGTTGGCGCACTTTGTAACGAGAGGTGAATTCCGATGTGCTTGAAGAATATCGACCACTTGTGAGAGACCTTTTCGTTTTCTTGGTTTTGATTGGTGATTTCGATTCGCCGTCGCCGCTAGCGTATTGTTGTTTGTACAGGATGGAGGTGGGGGTTTCGCCGGACCCGGTGGCACAGCGGCGGCGTCCTCCACGGCGCTCTCGGCCATCGTCATCGAGGATGCGCGGCACCCGCCGCCTGGGCCCCTGATGCCGCCTAGTATTCCTCCGTCCACCACCGTTCTGCCGCCCAATTCGTTCTGAAATCAAAAAAAAAATTTCATTAATAAACAATTGATGGAAAGTTTAAATAAATTCTATTATTATGAGAAAAATTGAGGTTATGTTTTGGGTAAATATGAAATCTACATTACCGACAATCAATAAAAAAGAATATTTCATGTCAATAGTGCGCATTTTTTGCACACAGTTTTTAATTTCTAGTTTTCTTCGTGTCAATGCTATTACCAATCACTGAGATAAAAAAAAATTGTGGAAATTTACCAGAACCTCAAAATTCACATTATTAAAAAAATACGTCTATAACGGTAAAAATTAATTAAATGACCGAAATTCAACAAATTTTCATCATTTTCTCTGGTTTTTTTTTAATTTAATTTTATTTGTAGGTTAATTGAGTTATTTCGGAGAAAACTTACATAGTTGGTGATTTCATAATCTTATGTCATTTCTCTAATTCTCATAACCATTATAAATAACAGGAGAATGAGTAATAGAAAAAGAAATTCCGAGAAAAATATGAAAAGGAATCTATAAAAATTAATCAGGGTATATAATAAATACAAAAAATTGAAAAAATGAAATAATTTTTTTAAAAAAAGGAAGAAAATATTAAAACATTTAAGCTTACCATATGAATCAAATTAGAAATAGATTTATTGGAGTCACATTTTAAGGTTAACAATAAAATCTAATTTAAAAAAAGATTTGATCAAAAAAAGAAAAGTAACGGAATTAAAGGTAAAATCATTTATAATACATCAGGGAATACAACAGACTGTGGAGAAATGATGGAACAGGAAAAAATTAAGTTTTATAGACGTTGAACTGTCATTGAATGAATAACAGGAGGACAGTAAAGAATTGAAGGAAAAAAAAAAAACAATCTCCCGAGAATAAGCTGATCATTCGAGGGTTGTAATTGAAAAAAAAAGATAGTAGTAAACTTTAATAAAAGATAATAACAATAAATTTATAATTCTCAATAATCAAATGCTATAACACCTTTGATATAATAAAAATTTTAACTAATTGTCCATTTTTATAGTTTTATGTCAAGTTTATTATTAAAATTTTAATTAAATAATTCAGTTTCTTATTTTCATTCACATTAAATTAATTATATTTTTTTTTTTATTTACTATTATTATTTTATTTTATTATTTATATAAATAAAATAAAAATATTTTTAATTTAGGTATTTAATCGAAATCTAAATATATATTTCAATTACGCGAATATTTTCAATCGCATAATAAATTAAAAGATAATTTTATAGAAAATTTCTCCTCAATTATTGTAAACTTGCATTATGAGGAATTTCTCCAAGTAATTCATATTGCCTAAGGCTTTAATTTATCATATATAAAATTTTAGAAGGACCGCGTATCGAATAGAGAGTGAGAGGGTGTGTGTATATATTTGAAATTTAAATAACCCGATCAAATAAATCAAAGCAGTTCTATATATATTTCTGAAACGCGTTAAACGTCATTAAAAAAAAAATTGAAGAGAGATGATGACAAGACATTAAAAAAAAAAAAAAGTTGTAAACGGGAATTTGAATTGAGATTCAAGTTTTATCATATACTAATCAAGCCGCACTTTATCTCATTTTTATAGCCGTGTGAGATTTTTTTCTCCTGACTTATCATTTTTGGTAAATTATTATCGTTTTTTTTTCTCTCTCTGTTCTTTTTTTATACTTTCATTCGATTATTTTTTTTTCTTTTATTATATTAGAGATTTTGTCGGGAAGCAAACAAAAATTTGATCAGCCCGTGTCGAACAAAATGATTATGCTAATCAGAAGCAACAGGTGGCGGAAATCGTGTTTTTCGGTGAAAAAAAGAGAGGGGGGGGGGTTTTTTTTTATTATTTTACATATTATATCTAACGCGCCAATATATTCACGAAATTTGCACACAAGAGTGAGTCAAGCCTTCTCTGATGATCCACCGACGAAAGGGGGATTTAAATTCTTTTTTTTTTAATGGAATTTAAATGCCGCACGCTATAAAAGTGAATAAATTACTTTACAATGTTAGGTGAGGTCTATAGTATAATTACCAGTATAGATTTCTGGGTTAAATAAGGTATAAATTTCTAGGTTTATTTCCACGTGAATAAAACGATTGAACGATTTAACTTGTATATATATAAAATTGAATTACTTTATTTTCTTTTTCACTTCCTCATTCAAGGCGCATTTTGTGAATTTTTTTTTATTTTGATCATTAAAATAATCACACAATTATTTTATTTGATTTATATTTAGATTTATTTCTGTTTTGTACTGAAGTTTCACAAGATTGATTAGAAAGCAAAAAAATTGAGTCCAAATTAAAATATTTTTTTTTTGTAGAACAAATTGGTAGAAAAATTATTTTTTTCCTAACCTTTTGCACGTATTACATTTTTTGGTTATTAAAAATTTATTGCTAGAATTTTTTTTTCACATTTTCTAAATCAAAAATTATAATTTATTTCCTTAATTTATTTCTTTGTATCAATATTTTGTGTGATCAAAATTTTTCCTATGAATAATGTTAATTAAGATATAAAGCAATTAGTTTTTTTTTTAATATCGCGATTAATGATTGTTTTCGTGCCAAGAAACTCGATATTTTATAATATATGCGTGTGTGTTCGGTGTTCAATAAAACCAGACAACTCGTTTCTGACACGGTATAATTAAAGGGAAAAAGACGTAGAAATCGTGTATAGTAAAAAAAAAAAAAGAGGTTTTAGGATCTTGAAACTTTTTAACTTTTAGTTATTGATCTTGTTGCGCGGTCGAATCATTAATAATCAATGCGTAGGAGGCACGTGGTTGTCAATAATATTATAAATGCCGCGGCAATTTCCTCGCGTTCAACATACGGAACGCCAAGTTCCAGTTTGCAATATAATATTCCCGGATCGCAAAGTTTTAAGAGCCTTAGAACAAATCCACGCACGGTAGCTGATATTACGAGATCAGTGGAGCAGTTAATGATCATTCTTAAGCATGCAGAAGGCTTGGCTCGAGGAAAAATCTTCAATACTCTATATATATATATATATATATATATACGAAACAGCGGAAATCAGTCTTCAGCTATTTCTCGGTGTAATTTATGTATATATAAGCAAAGCGAAAGCTTTTTAAAGAAGCGCGCATACTCATAAAAATAAAATTTTAAAATTGTGCCCTTTTTTTGACCATGGAATTACAATGCGTATATATACTAATTATTATTGTTTTTTATATGAATGGAAAAAAATAATTGCAACGTTTGGAAAATTTTCAAACAAGTACTATAACTTATTGGTTATTGCTCCCAAGGCGCCAGGGGAATTTTTTTTTACTCTCCCCCCTCTCCCTAGTGTGATCGATAACTTTATGTGATAACAAAAAAATTATGACGATATTATCCGCAGTAAATAAACCTCTTCCGTTGGTCAATGACAGGCCTTGGATCGACTATAATGAAATATGTGATTTTACTCGATTTACATTCCAAAAAAGTCGATTTTTTAAAACTAAATTTAATTCCTTAATTGAATTAAGACAAATTTTCGAAATTTCGAAAAAAAATTTATTTGATTCAAATAATTGGTTATTTGACTATTTTTATCAAATAAATATTTACATAAATGAAATTATTTTGAAATAAAATTGAAATTTTTATTTTGAAATAATAATCTCTGTATTTGAAACAAATATCATTTAATTGACTCAAATAATAATTATTTGATACAAATAAATATTTCTTTAATAATAATAAAGTAACCGATTATTTGAATCAAATTTTTTTTCAGTGTAGGACAAATTTTTAAAAGAAATTCCGAGGGGGAATTTACTAGTTAAAAACGTGTACACTTGACTACCGGTATTACACCTTATATTACCCTTATTACTAAGTTATTACACGTTATTACAGAGTATTACACATTATTACAGAGATATTACAGATTTTTTTGCGTTATTACAGCACCGTAATAACGCATTATTACACAAGTATTACAGGAAGAGTGTACACTTGACTACCTGAGTAAATTCCCCCTCGAGAAATTCTTAAGAGTTCCCATTTAAATATTTTTTGAAGTCTCATTAACACAGAAAATTAAAAGGCATTAAATTAAGCTGCAACGCTTATTATTTTAATCCAATTTTGCTTATTTTAATCCATTTTGGTATTAAAATAAGCCAAATTGGATTAAAATAATAAGCGTTGCAGCTTATTTTAATGCCTTTTAATTTTCTGTGAAAGCAATTTATTTAAATTAAAAATTTTGGCATAGTTTTTAGTTTTAAATTGACATTTTTGTAATTTTATTTGCTAATTTTTTAAAAAATATTAAGTAATTATTGAATTTTATAAAAATTTTAATTAAAAAATAGTCAGGCCTTGGATCGACTTTATAAAGCGCAAAGAAAGTTGTTTGAGTCGATTTACATTGGAAAAAAGTCGAAAAAGTCGATTTTTTATTTTAATTAAATTTAAATAATTAATATTTTATTTTAAATAACTAATGTTATTAAATATTAAATCAATTTTACTAATTCCTTAATAAAAATAATTCTATAGGAATATTATCAAGAAAATTTGTTTCTATTTCAGAATCGAAGACGTAAAGTTTTTAAATTTTAATTAAATTTCTAAAAAAAAATTTTTGATAATTCAATTTTTAGAGTTTTTATTTAAATTTTTTTTAAATAATTGAATTTTTAAAGACATATTAAAATTATTAAAAATAATTGAACTTTGAAAGAGTTACAGTTAATATTTTTAGAAATAATTAAATTTCAAAACATTTTGTTAAAATTCAGACAATAATTAAATTTTACAAAATTGAAAATAATTTATCAAATAATTTTAGATAACAATTTTTAAAAGTTAGAATGTGAAAAATTTTGATCCAAAGAAGGTATTTAAATAACACAAATTTCATGTCATTTTTTTCATTCAGATGAAATTTATGTTATTTAAATATCTTCCTTGCATCAAAATTTTTCACACCCCAAATTTTATGAAATTTTCTAAATTTTGGGGTAAATGGGGACAGTCAGTTTCATGCATTTAAAGCATATCTAAATTTTTTTCTGCTGCAAAAAAATTAATCCTGGGAACGTAAATAACAACTTAAAAAAATATAAACCCGCAAATATTACCTTTTAAAGGAAGAAACTTACGTGATTTGTGAAAAATAGCGATTTTGTCCCCATTTACCCCAACTGACCCACAGAAAATTAAAAGGCATTAAAATAAGCTGCAACGCTTCTTATTTTAATCCAATTTTGCTTATTTTAATACCAAAATGGATTAAAATAAGCAAAATTGGATAAAAATAAGAAGCGTTGCAGCTTATTTTAATGCCTTTTAATTTTCTGTGCCCTAATTGAAATATTATATTAAATTTCAAAAAGTTGTAAATGGAAAATTTTAAAAATTACACTTTAAATGGTTTAAAATTGAAATTTTGGTACCGTAAAATGAGGTAAAGTCGGCCTTTGCGGGTAAAGTCGGCCGGCGCTTTAAACACTTAAATATTGTATTTCATTTATTAATTTACATTAATTCTAACTACATTTTTAATAAAACTCGGATTTCTTCTGGAAAAAAGTAATAGTTAAACTTTAAAATGATTTAAAGCGCCGGCCGACTTTACCCTTAAACGCCGACTTTACCCCATTTTACGGTAATTTTATTTTGATTTTTTTAAAATTGTAAACAATTGTCGAATTTCATAAAAATTTTAATTGAAAAATAATTTATAATAATTAAAGCTGTAAAGAATTTCATTTTTATTAAAAATAATTAATTTACAGAAAAATTTGTTAAATAATTGAAATAAAGAAGTGCTGATGAACATCTTCATTGTGTTCTTAAAAGACGTATTTTGTTTAAAAATTTTGTAAAAAATGTTATAAAAAAAAGTCGATAAATTCGCATAAAAAGTCATATTTTCAAAAAAAGTCAATAAAAAATCAAAAAAGTCGTATAATCCGAGGCCTGTCACTTTTCTCTTCCTATAAAGAAAAATAGTGTTTAAAAAAAATTATTATATAAAAGAATAATTGAGAAAAAGTTAATAAGAAAAAAAAAATCCAAAAGCGCGGCAAAGTTGAAAGTCTTTTTTGTTTTGACTTTTCATTTTTTTTTACGTGACAAGACGTACAAATATAAGCAGAGAGCCAACAATGTGTCCAAAGAAACGAATGGAATAATATTCTATTCCACAAATCTAGTTCGCCAAGGGATTTTATATTGTTAATTCATACGGAAAACAGGTCTTGTTAAAGCGGTGTGTCTCAAGCATTTCAAAGACATTGAAACGGAAGTTGTATCCGTATACTGAAAATAAAACTCGTAATTCAACAAGAACGACTTATTTATGCCATTTGCCTACAGCGTCGACGAAAAAGCAGAACTGTCTTAATTTGCGGGAAGTGACGTTTTCTGAAAAGAAACCTGCTCAAAGCGTTTGCAATCACTATTGACTTCTACTTTATTGCTCTCATGTTTGCGTTTCAATTACAGAATTATCGAAAGTATATTGCCTTTTTTCTGTTTTTTCTTGCCTTTTTTTTTTTTTTTTTGTTTAACTCACAAGAGATTGTTCATCCATAAATATTAATCCATCATGTAAAGTAGAAAGGAAAAAAGAAGTTTAAATTTTCTATAATTAAAAACAAAGAAAATTAAAAGAAATCGAAATTGAAAAACAAAACGAAAAAATAAGAAACAAAAGAATGAAAATTAAAACAAATGGTAAAAAACGAAAAACAAACAAAATGTCTAAGAAACAAAAGAAAAAAAGAAACAAAAAATGGAAATTAAAATAAATAATTGTCGTTCGACTTTGTGTTGACAATTCCAGGAATCATTGGAGATAAAAAAGATGAGGAGGAGAGTAAGTGAAATGATGGTGAATTAATTTCTGGAGTGGGTCCAGGGCAATTTTCTCGTAAATTGTAAGTATATTTTTCTTTTGCCGCGCGCGGCATTGCCTCCAAGATGCCCAAAGAGGAATTTGCTTCCAGGAGAGGGAAAGAGAGTGAGAGAGAGAGAAAAAGAGAGACAGGCGAGGACGAGGAATGCCTCCGGGAGGCACCTGTAACCGCTGCTCGACGGGAGGAGTAGAACAGGTTGAGACACGATGGGCGTGGGTGGGGCGGTTGATCTTTCTCTCCCGTACATACATACATATATATATATATACGATCTCTCGAGAGATCTCGAGATCGAGTGACAGCTTCGAAAACGGCTCCGAGCAAACAATTATAATCTACAACAATCAGAAATAATAATTTACAACAAACCATTAATCGAACCAGTTTTCTTGCGCGCCATTGTTTCAAATTTTTTTTATTGAAAATGTTCTTAAAACCATAAATTTCATTTAACTGAATTTTTATTTTACAAAATACGACAATTTACACAATTTTTATCGAATTTTTTTTTTTTACAAAATATTAAAAAGAATTTTCTTTTAGCCGAATTTTTATTTTTACGGTAAAAACTCTTTATTTGGAACAGCGATATGTTTCTCTAGAATAGCGAAAATTTTTGCGAAAACATATTGCTATTCCAGTGAAACTTATATCGCTGTTTCCGTAAGATTTTTTTCCGTAATTTTCATTTGTGTAAATGTAAATAAATATTTATAGGAGAAAAGAAAAAGACGAAGAGAAAAGATTGAAAATAATTTTTTTTTTTTTTGAAGACTTGTTTGAATTTACGGGTTGTTCGAGGCTGTCGCTGGACGCGTCAGATATTGCCGTAGAAGTTCCCTTGTGAGTCAAATGACCGTGAGTTGCGGGGCAAAAGCGCCGATGTGCTCGGGCAAATATCGCTACCAAAAAACAAGCCCGGCTACCGAAGTGCCATGATGGCCACAAACACTATGGCAAAAGAATTGCCTTTATGTGCACACACGATTCTCTCTCTCTCTCTCTCTCTCTCTCCCTCTCTCTCTCCCTCTCTCTCTCTCTCTCTCTCTCTCTCTCTCTCTCTCTCTCTCTCTCTCTCTCTCTCTCTCTCTCTCTCTCTCTCTCTCTCTCTCTCTCTCTCTCTCTCTCTCTCTCTCTCTCTCTCTCTCTCTCTCTCTCTCTCTCTCTCTCTCTCTCTCTCTCTCTCTCTCTCTCTCTCTCTCTGTCTTATAACCCAACAATCGATGAGAGACTTAAAAAAAACGCCTTTTTTGTTGCGCCATAACAAAATAATAAATAATATAAAAAAAAGCCATCAAACGGAAAATTACGATAAAAAATACATTTCAAAAATGTTTATAAACAAAAAATTAATTTTCTAAATTAATTAATAATTATGAAAGAATTAATATAATTTCTGAATGAACTAATAATTTATGAATTAATAGCTTCTTAATTCTTAATTAATTTATAACTATTGTAACAGAAAAAAATTTAATAACAAAACAATCCACTTATAATAAACTTTATTACAACCAAAACATTTTCGAATTATTATTTACAGTTTAATTTATAATTGAAAATATATTTTGTATTAAACTTTTGAAATAGAAATGAAAAGATTTTTTTTATTAAGTCCTAAATTTTTCCTAAACAGTACAAAAAAATTGTAATTTTATTTTTTTATTAAATATACTATAATATACTATACAATAATATACTACTTATTAAACTAATTATGTTATTTAGATATTAAAAAAAATTGTAACTTTATAAAAAACGATTATTTAAATAAATATAAGAAATTAAAACTAATACCGTAATTTTCTATTACACTGTAAAAAGAAAGTACTAAAACAGTACCGATTTTAGGTATCAAAATAGAACCAAATGACAAGTTCGTACCTGAAGTCGGTATTAAATTAATACCTTTCTTTTTACAGTGTACGGCGCGTTTGTATCAGTTTCGGTGTATCAATTACGGTGACCGAAATTATACGTGTATTTTGAAGATACTTTGTCCACTGTAATTGGAGCCAATGGAAAATTTAAAAATGTTTCAATTACGGCGCGGGAAAAAATTTGATATCAAATAATTAAATTAATAATTGTTTAAATGTGCATCTTTATAAGTAATTGTATCAAAAATAGATTAAAATAATTTTTTAAAATAGTTAAAAGTTATAAATAGTTTTAAAATAGCAACAGTTATATTAAATGTATAATAGTAATAATAGTTTTTTTTATGAACGCGACGTAATTGGTGTACTTAACCTATATATTTGATTAAATTACAATTTTCCCTAAACGATAAAAATAGTTCAATTAAATAAAAACTGTATAAATAAAAAAAATAATATAATATGTAATATTAATATAGTAATAAAGTATAAAATAATAAATAAAAAATCTTTATTTTTCCTAAAATTAATTTAATAAAAAAAATTCTAATTTCATTTTTTTTTTTATTAAATATAAATTTTCCCTAAAAATACTTTATTAAAAAAAAAAAACTCTAATTTCTTTTCAGGGTAATTAAAAGTAATTTACTCGTTCATTTGTAAAAAAAAGAGAAAAAAAACGATGGATACGAGAATAGCGGATGTCGATGGAATTGTGGTACCACGCACACGATTCGGAGAGTGAGGTTTTATCAACCATTGATTAATTCTCAAATGGGGATTGGCTGTAACTAAACGGTGCGGTAATTTGTGCATCGCGAGTGCCGCGGTTGACAGCGCTTCGTGGGGTTGATTTAAGAAGCGCGTCTCTCTCATTTGTCTTCCCTAGAACCGATTTCCCCCACGGGTGGTTGACAGCCAACTGTCCCAGCATCTTTCCGAGAATTGCGTCTTGACGATTTTTTTTTTCATTCTCATCTCTCGATCGCCTATAAACGCCGATCAAAGTTACCTCCACACATGTTTCTTAGTATTAATGTTTCTATATATATATACCTTATATATAATTTGATAATTTCATCCAATTTTTATTTATTTCACTCTTAAACGTTTTAAAATAAAAAAAAATTTTCCTAAAATTTGATTCATGATACATTGTTTGAAATGGAATTTATTAAATTAATAACACAAAATTTAAATATTAATAAATAAATATACTAAAATTTATTATCAAAAATTGTAATTTCTTCTGAAATGTTTTTTTTTTTGACATGGCTCTTTTTTCTGATAAAGGTGAAAGAAAATTTCTACGTTATTGATTTTGTGGATTTTTTTTTAAATTCTTTATCTCTGTTTTGTTTTTGTTTATAAGCGCCAATTCGTCGACGCCGCGTGAAATTGATTATTATCGATAGTTATGAAATCAAGTTTAACGAGTCGAATAAATTGCGTAAAATTTATCTCGACAATTGTTTTTTTGTTAATTCTTAAAAAAAAAAAAAAAAAAATAGATCAAGTGTAATGTAAAAAATAAGTTAAAAATTGTAATATAATTCAAATAATCGGTTACTTGACTCAAGTAATTATTTATAAATAAATAAAAAAAGGAAAATAATAATAATTATAATAAAATTATTATTATTATTTTAGTCAATTAGAAATTATTTATCTTAAATGCAGAAATTATTGATTTCAAATACAGTTTATTTAATTCAAAAAAAAATTATTTGTTCCAAATAAATATTTATTTGATAACTGATTAAATAAATTTTTAAAATTTTATTAATAAATATTTAATATTTTTTTATATATTAACTGATAATGCGAATGATGTAATTCATTTTCATTCTCATCTATATTTACATGTATAATAAAGTATTTATTTCGCAAACGAAATGGAAGTACTGCCGAAAGTGAACATGGGCGGTGGGTGACTTTTATTAGCGAATTTATTTCGGGAAAATTCATTTTGAGATTTATCTAGGAAAAATTAATTTCAGACAATTAATGTATGGCTCACGACCAACTTTCGGGAGTTGGCAACAAGCGTTAATGGTTTCTTATGTCACCATAAATTTCATTGTACTTAGCCATGCACCATTCTGTGGTTCTTGAGTGTATGCGTGCGCGCGCGCGCGAGTTTTAATTATAAATTTTACACTCTTGACGTAGAATGCTTTCAGATCACTATATACAACTATATTTCAAATATACTATACATATAGTACTCACAACGAGCACTGTTATCTATCAATGAAAACAACGTTCATTCTTTAGTTGTTTTTAAATGCAAATCATAACCAAACAAAAATGCAACGATAAAAAAATATAATATATAATAAAATCGGAATATTTAAGTATACAGTAAAACCTCAGTTATTGAGACATTTGTTGAAGTTGGTTTTCTGTCTCAATAATCAAGGTCACACTTATTTAAGGAAAATTATTATTATTTTTAAATACAGTGGAACTTTTCTTAATGAGACTACGAAGAATTTTTATCGTGTCTCAATAACTAAGGTACTACTATAGTTAACATTCTTATAATTAGCCAATATTATTGAGTCTCAATAAATAAGATTCCAGTGTAGTTCAAATTCGTTCAATTGTTTGTTGTTTGTGTGCCTCAATAACTGAGATTATTGTAGTTCAAAATTCGTGTATTTATCCTTTATTTGTGTATCTAAGGTTCCACTGTGGTTAAAATTCGTGAAACTTTCTAATATTTGTGTGTCTGAATAACTGCAGAGGTTCCACTGTAGTTAAAATTCATGTAATTGACCAATGTTCTTCTAATTCGTCTAATTGTCTGTTGTTTACGTGTCTTAATATCTGAGGTACCACTGTAGTTCTAATTTTTGTAATTGGACAATATTTGTGTGTGTGTCTCAAAAAATAAGGTTCCAGTGTTGTTCTAATTCATGGAATTTTTCAATATTTGTGTGTCTCAATAACTGAGGTACCACTGTAGTTAAAATTTATGTAATTGGCCAATATTTTTTTGTCTTTAAATTCATTTAATTGCCCAATATTATTGTGTGTCTCAATATCTGAGATTCCACTGTACTTGAAATTCATAAAATTCGTCCAATATTTTTCTGTGTCTCAATAACAAAGGTTCGAGTGTATTTAAAAGTCATCGAATTTTTGACACTCTAAAAATGAGAGTTATTTTAGAGTTAATTGACCTAAACGATGATAATAAAATGAATATCGTCTTTTATTATCGAAGTAAATAAATGTGTAATTGAGGATCGTTTATGAAGACAGTATAAGCGCGACCTTTCTTGGAATTTCGAGTTTAACAAAGCCCGATGAATGCAGCGGCTAGTGCGCATTAGTGACGGCAGCATGAGGATCGTTGTGAGAGACGTAATCTCGTAATTGTGAGTTAATTCGAGGCTGGCAGGCGACAGCGAAGGAACGCAAGTGTGGGCGATTCCTTAGGTTGTGTCTCATCTTGTGTCGTGTGTCTTTTTGCGTTTCTTCGTCGCCTGCGATTGCTTCTTGAAATCTGGTGATTTTCTTCTGCCAAACGAAATCCGATATCCAAACGATTAGCCAAGAAAAAAAAAATATAATTTTCTTTTTTCGTTAATTTCGTATATTCATTAATTTTTATAGTCAGGCAATGAAATAATTTAGAAAATTGAAAAATTATTTCTTGATAATTATTTAAATATTGAATTTTTTTTTTAAATTGGAAATGAATTTAAAAAAAAAGACTATAAGTTACTACTGACTTACGTTTTACGTCTCTCGGACGCTTTTACAGCTTTAAAAACTCATACCGATGCCGCAGTTTTATAATTTATGACGCTCTCTGTGCCTTCCGCACCTTCTCTCTTCAAGACATAAGTACCGAATAAAAAGTGCAAAAAAAAACAACTTCCTTTTACTACTGGTTGCATTGATTTTGAATTACTTTCGAGATGAAAAAAAAGAAGATTACAGCTACTTTAACATTTAATTTATAACGCACTTTCATCTCTAAAACCTTAACAATTTATTATATATATTGTACAATTTATTATCAATTTCTTGACGATCGCATAATATTGTCAAGAGAATTTTATTAATTACACAAAAAAAAAATTTTACAGAAAATTTACATTTACAAATTTGTTTCCAAAACAAATGTAGAAAATAAATACTTTCTATTTTTGTTAAATAAAAATAAATTTTTGCTACATGGGTAAAATAGAAAGTTTTTCGAGAAAAAAGAAATCTCTCGCTTTTTACTATAATTTTCTCGCAAAGAGTGATATTCTAATATAATGTATATTTCACAATTCAGAGCCGTCAATTTGAGCAAACGATGCGTAACAATGTTGTTGAGCAATTTGCATCTTCTTCTCCTTTTTTTTTTTTTGCTTTCTTTCTTTCTTTGTTCTGCGGCGAAGCGGGCGCAAGAAAGAACCAAACAGAGATGCTGCGCGTACCCGGTTGGTCCATTAGGGCACATTTCTACAGACGATGAGAGTCGAGAAGATACGATCGCGTATACCAACTTACACGATAGACTACTTGTATATATATATATATATAAAATAACCTCAGCCACATGATGAGTGGCCGACGTAAATTAGTCGGCACGTAAATTAACCGCCCCCGAGCAGTTGACGGTAATTTAATGTAAAATAATATCACTGCCATTATATAGACACCCAAATAAAATTTTACCAAAAGGAACAAAAAATAATTATGTAAAAAAATTTTTTTTTTTAGATGAGAAATAGGAGCAAAAAAAAAATCTCCAAAAATAACGAGAGCTGTGTAAAAAAAACGAAGGATGAATTAAAATTATACTTTGTCCCTCGGCCTATAACAAACGTCGCGTGCCGTGCATTTATGTAGCAACCCGGGTCGAAATGATTAACCTTAACACTAGGACCGACGGAGCCTTGTTAATTATTAATTTCAAGACAGCGAGATCCTCGCTTTTTATTATTTCTGTGGTTCTTTATTTTAACTATCCATAACCTATGTGCCATGTCATTATAAACTTTCAGAAACATTTTTTTAAAATACTCAAAATTACCTATACGTGTGTCAATTTTCATTTTAAAATATAATTGAAGAGAAACGCGAGTTTTAATAGAATGGAAATATTTTTTTAATATTATGTCACGGAATTTTTTTTATTTATTTAATTTAATTTATTTTTGAATAAATATAGTTGAAGAGAAAAAAGGAATTTAAAATTTTATTAAAAACTATTTCTTTCTTTCACATAAATTTATTTACTATACAAAAAATTTAAAGTATACTTTTTTATTTTTCATTTCATTTACGTTATTATTGTTGTTAATTTATTTACGATTATCGGAAGAATAGAAAATGAAAAAAACTAATTCACTTTTTTGTGTTACACAAAAAACTGAATTAGTTTTTTTATTTTCTACTTTTCGAATAATCGTAAAAAAATTATTATTATTATTATATTTTATTTTTATTTATTTATTTATTGAGAAATACCAAAATAAAATCTTTTAAAACTACTTTCTGATTATGGTAAAAGATTCCATTCTATAAAAAAGTTTTGTTTTTTTAAAAAAAGGAAAAGTGCACACGATCCTTCATCATTCCCTATCACCTTTAATTATTATTCTAGAATATCAGAGAACATTTTGCATCAGGAAAAATTTGCCTTGATATAATCCACTGCGGAAGTATGTACTTGAGATTTTTTTTCACATTCGATGAAATTGATAATTTTTCTCAATTCTTTTTATAAACTTGCGCGCGCCTTGTAAATCGTGTGTACCAACATGAGCGCGTGAACTCACGATTTGTAAATAACGCATCGATCGTTCTGAATGAAAACTTTGCAATTCTAATTATCTTTAATATTGCCGCATGTATTACAACAACTGTATAAATTATGTACACTTTTCTTTCTTTTTTTTTTTTTGAATTATGTACCATTAAAATAAAAATAAAAGATTTATGGCATTTAAAAAAAAATATTATTTTTGCAATTTTGTTAAGTAAGTTAACACCAAAAAAAAAAATGGAACTGTAAAATTTTATTTATATTTATTTATTTATTCAATTAGATATACGAGCAAAGATATTTAATTTTAAGAATATATATTCTTGGCACCATTTAAGAATATTTCCCATGCATTTTATTCTTAAAATTTAAAATACTATTTTTTAATTTAAGAATTTTTTCTTATTTTATTTTATTCTAACTTTAAGAATAAAATACCTGAAAAATATATTCTTAAATAGGCACCCATAAAATATTCTCAAAAGAATAACGTTTTTGCAGTGGAAATTTCTAAAAAAAAAAAAAAATAAGTATGAAAATTAATATCACAATTTAAAAGTATCAAATTGATATTTTTAAATTAGTGCCATAAAAATAGAATAATAAAAAGTACTAAAATTGATAAAAAAAAAAATAAAATAATAAATATAAAAATTTCTAGTATATAAAATAATAAATATATATAGAAAAATTCGAAATCGAGATTAACGATTTCGATAAACAAAATAAAACAAATATTCACGTGCAAGATTAATTAATATACAAAATAAATAGAAACAAACGTATAAACTGAGAAAATTTATTGAATATTGAACCTCGATAAAAATATATACGCTTTCAAAAACAATTCCCAGAGTTATATATATATAATGGATGATAATAATCTCATTAATCAAGAAAGAAAGACTTTGATGGAATCACTAAATTTTTAAATTTGAATCATTGGATGAAACTGCTTGTGCGCATGGTATATATACGAGAGTTGTCTTAACGAAGGGCAATAACTGTATAAGGGTCATATTTACATTTATAATATACATATATGTTGTAACTCGATCCACTTCGAATATTATATATTCGATCGTTTGGCGGGTGAGAAACTGACTATTAAGATGAAACGAATGATAATTTTAAGTTTCAAATAAAGTTCGACCCAGTTCAATGTAGTTTAATTTATTAAAGGCTTTATATATTATTATGCAACAACCCATATAAAAAAATAAACGAATTTGCCCGCACGATTCTTTAATCATTTTTCCAACAATTTACAATCAATTTTTTCTGTCATTAATACTATAATAATAATACATTTAAATAATTGAATCATTTAGTTAATTATTAGTAATTTAAAATTTTAGTAATAACATTATTAAATATCAATAATTTTAGTAATATTAATAATTAATAAATTAGATTTAATAAATTATTAATAATTTGAAAAAGTAGAATTGTTTAAAAAATACGCATTGATATCAGTCTTTGATAATTGTATATGATAGAAGAAGACCGGAAATGGGACTTTTTGGTTAAAGTAATATACATAGTGTGTGTGCACCGCGTTATACGTTTAATGATATTATATACAATGCTATCCCTCATCTCGATAGCATGGTATTATGCGATAGAAGCCGCGCACTTAGTGCTTCCGAGCATCTGAGTTTCCAAGAGAGTCGCCCTCGGGGCCCCATCGCTGAAATGCGGGAACGCCTTTAGATTCTTGCCGCTCTTAACTCAGATTATTCTCGCGACTCCTCGTGCCTATATATCCATATATATATATATATATATAATCCAGCCTCTCTATTTTCCATCCTTCATTCCACCCTCTTTTTAACCATATTTATACATAAATATATGTATCTAAGTATATCTAAATGGGAATATAATAGCTTAATAAGCAAAATAAATCGCGCAATAAATATATATCAATAAAAAAAAATTATAAAAAAAGTTTAAGGCCATGTAAAAATTAAAATAAAACTGAATAAAAATAAAAAATTTAAGACATAAAAAATAACAAGAAGCAATTTTTCATAATTTTAAACGATGAGTTTCCAACTTTTCTGACTTTCTTTTTAAAGATTTCGATCACAAATATCGGCGAATCATTGATCGGCAAAAGTATTTTTCGTGCGTTATATATATATATCGATATCAATGCATTGATCTTGCACGCCAAGGGCCGCAGTGTACTGGAGACTATTTTCAAAAGAAGAAACAACAAGGTTCTTTTTTAAAGGGGGGTATATATATATACGCACACTTTGCGAACGATCGATAAAGAACGAATTGTCTGTAAATCAATCTCGGTGATCTTCGCGTTTGACATCCCCGATATATTCCCCGGCGCAAATACATGAGTTTCAATCCACGTGATCAGTGAATGCGACTTTGTATAGTATATGTATATATGTAGTTCAGAAACCGCCACTGCAGAAGCGTTCGCAACATATCAAACTATTATTGATTTCGATCAGGTATGGAGTTATTGACAATGAAAATCATTCAAAATCGGAGTCGAAAAAAAATTCGTAAATCAAATATTTATTTATCAATGATTTTAATGTGTTTTATTGTTATTGTACTGTACTGGAATTAGTACTGGTAAGGTGTAGGTAATAGTATTTTTCTAACCACAAATACTATGGCATTAGTACTAGTGTTTTTCACTCTAGTGGTACTGACATTATTACAAGGGTTTTCCAAACCATTAATATATTAGTACTAGTATTTTTTTAACCGCTAGTACTTTTCTAACCATTTGTACTTAATACTAGAGGTTTTCAAAGAAATAATACTATATTAGTTTTAGTATTTTGCTAATGACTAATAGTGACATGATACAAGTACTGTTCTAACCCCTAATAGTTTTCCAGCCAGTAGTATTTTTTCCAACCACTAGTATTTGATATAAATATTGTTCTAATATCTAATAGTTTTATAGCTATAGTAGTATTTTTTCGAATCACTCTAGTATTTGATACAAGTACTGTTCTAACCCCTAATACTTTTCTGACCAGTAGTTATGGCATGATACTAGTATTTTTCAAACTGTTATTGCTAAATTAGGACTAGTATCGTTCTATCCATTCTTACTTTTCTAACCACTGGTAAACGCACTAACTGGATTCCACTAGTATTTTTTAAATCACTAGTACCTACTGGCTTAATACTACTACTGTTCAGACCACTAGTATTTTTCTAACTTCTAGTTTTTTCAGTTCACTAGTATTTTTCTAACTCCCAGTATTTTCTGACCCCTAGTATTTTCGGACCACTAGTATTTTTCTACCCACTACTACTACTAATCGCTCAGTACTAATACTGTACTAACCATTATTATTAATACTGTTTTAATTCTGGCAACCAGTACTAATTTAGTTCTCCCTTTTTATAACTAAAAACCGACATCCATTTCTGTCTGAGTACTGATTGCAATTTCTGACTCTGATTGCTATGAGTATCACACGCACTCACAAAAGCAGACATAAATCAAGAATGTGAAAGAAGTTTAAAGCCAAATTTGCCAACATAGGGAAAAAGAATATATGCGACTTATTAGACCATATACAAAGCTTCGAGAAACGAGAAATTTATTCTTCATTTATTATCTCGCGCAAGTTAGGGATGGTAAAAAAAAGTCATATTCCACAATAAGGAAAGGCAATAACGATCAGTAAAGTTTGATTTCTCCTCCTCTAAGAAAGAAACTAGTGCATCGGTATATAACGAACGAGGAAAAGGGTTTGTATATATAAAAAGAAAGAAAAAGAGATCGGACGGATGGGCGGACCGCAGCAACAACGCGCTGAGAGAAAGAGAAAGAGAGAGAAGGTATTATATGGGTGCAGTAAGGCAAGTTTTTATCGCAACTGCCATCTGCCGACCGATCGTCATTACCGCGCTAAGTAATCCTTCGGAAGACTATACACAACATCGCGAAAGACCCCGACCCTGAGAGAAAGAGAGATGCACTTATACACACTCTCATTTCTTTCATGTCCCTTGCAAACTTGTAATATGTTCTTCTTCTAGATCGCTATGCAATATGCTCAAAAAAAAACATAAATACTAATAAGCAATATGTTTTTGTCCCAAATATCATTTGATATTGAAACATAGTGACAATTAAAAGTCGTGTAACTATATATCTTGACAAACTTGTCGCAGAGTTAATTCTGCAGAAATTATATATTATACTTATATGTTCTTTTTTTAATCCAAGACTACGACATCGTCGATACTAATTTTCCCATTAAACATCAACTTGGTTCTTTTTTTTTTTACTAATAAATCTGGATTATTAAAGAAATAAATTTTTTATTTTTTCCCTCTAGATATGATTTTATATAAATAAAAAATTATTTCTAAATTCTGCTAAAAAATGTTTAATTTGTTATATTTATTATATTTCCATTGACTGTTCATTCAGTTTACATGGAATTTTCCATAACTTTTCATGGATTTTCCTTCAATTTACCAAAGAAATTGAATCAAATTTTTCATGGATTTTCCATAGGAATTCCATAAAGTTTTTATGGAATTTCTACAGAAAGTCCATAAATTTGATTCAATTTTTTTTAAAAGTTTATGGGAAATTTATGGAAAATCAAATAAAAAAAGCGAAATTTAATAAAAATTCCATGTAAACTTGCTGGGAAATTAATGTAAATTTAATGGTAAGTTTATTGATTTTTTATCAAATTTCCATGGACTGTCCATCCAGTTTACATGGAATTTCCATAAAAAATTCTATGAACTTTCCATTAATTTTCATGGATTTTCCATCAATTTACCAAGAAAATTTAATTATATTTTCATTGTCTTTCACTAGAAATTCCTTCAAATTTTTAATGGAATTTCCACGGAAAGTTCAAGAAAAATTCGATTCAATTTTCTTGAAAAGTTGATGAAAAATTTATAGAAAGTCTAAGGATATTTGATGGTAAGTTTATGGAAAATCAATGAAAATTTGATGAAAATTGTGTGAAAATCTAAATTTTAACAAATATAAAAATTTCATATAATTTTAAAAAAATTGATGGAAAGTCCATGGAAAATTTGATGGAATTTCTATAGAATTTTTATAGAATTTTCAAATGGATTTTACTTAAAAATTCCTGGGGCACTTTCCGTAGAAATCTCATATTATCAGAAAATCAGAAAAAAATCTTTAAAAATCTCGAAACAAGAAAATATGGTGATTTTAAGCAAAAGGTTCATCGCGATAGGAAATGAAACGAAAATCAATATTGTTCCGTTTTGCGCGCTATTTAATCACGATTGAAATATAAATAAATACACGTAACGGAAATTGTTTCATGTCGTTTATAAGCGAGCGCATTTAATTTTACAACGCGTACAATTTTTTTCTTCATATTGTTGTTCAAGATTTCTTGTTTAAAAGTTGATATATACTCGAAATAAATTAAAAAAAAGACATACGGATATGTATCATAAAACATGATTTAAATGATATTATTTCCCACAACTATAATGAATTATACTTTTAACGTTCTAGATATAATTTAAATCTTTTAAAATATAATTATATTTTATTTCCAACTTCTCGCATATCATAGTATCGCACTTAATCTTTGTCTTATATTGTATACTCTCATGTGTTTCAATCGTTTTAAAACAAACTATTTCATTATAATTCTGTATTTGTTATAAAAAAAAAATTTACTTTCATAGAGCAAATCGATTTTATTTGTACAAAATTTATTTGATTCAAATAATCCGTTACTTGATTATTATCAAATAAATATTTACATGAACCAAATAATTTTTATTTGAATTAAATATTTTAAATTTCTCTACTTGAAACAAAGACCATTTAATTAACTTAAATAATAATTATTTAATACAAATAAACATTTATTTTTGATAATAGTAAACGATTATTTGAATCAAAAATTTGTTTCATTAATGTGAAAATGTATATATACTATTTTAAAAATCATATTTAAAATTCATTTGAAAAGAAGTTATTGAACTTACTTGCAGGGAAAGTATTTAAATCAAATCGACAAGTTGAATAATTTATCATAATTCATCCAAATTGTGGAACTCACCTGAAACAAAAAAAAACAAAATTTCTATTAGGATAATAAAATAACAAAAAGTATAACATATAAATTGAAAAAAAATAATTTGTAAAGGTCAAAAATGTTTCTAGAAATTTAGAAACAAAAGTCAAAAATATATCAAAATATGAATTATTTTATTTAAAAAAAATAAAAAAGTAAAACAAACAGTATTTATATTAATTATTAACTTTTAAATAAAAAATAAAAAAATTATTCAACTTAAATAAGAAAATAAATTACAAAACAAAATTATTTCGTAATTTCAAATAATGATTTTATAAGTATTTTAATTGCCTCTAATGAGGTCACATTAATCTTCACTGTCTTTTATTTCTACGAAAGCCTTTTATTTATCCAACTATTTTTGCCCATTGTATCGTGTGCAAGAGGAGAAAAAGTTGCTCTGCAATAAAATACGAAAAAAAAAAAAAAAAAAAAATTAAGCATCTTGTCTCACTATCGATGAATCAAAAACGAATAATAATATCCAAAGGTGCTGAACGAATCAAGAAAACAGAAAAATTCTCCTTTCTTAATTGATTGTTCAATTATCAGCAACGATCGCAAATTTATCGCTCGTGCGATGTTCAACTTTGAGTAATTATCCCGCCCAAGGGATTGAAGCGTGCTTAGATATCATCAGTAGCATTATCAGAGTAATTTTTGAGGAAGAAGAAGAAGAAAAAAAAATCGAGAATAATGATTTAGTACTTAATTAGGTGTGCACTTATTTCCATTGTAAATGTAAGTGTGGTAATTAAACGAACAGTTCCATATTTATAAATCCAGAGTATAATTATCAATCCCAACATGTCTACGTATACAAATAATAACAATAAAAAAATAATAATATAATAATAATAATAGTAATAATAATTGCAGACATCGTAATCTTTAACTATATAAATAAAAAACAAATTATAATATATAATTTGTAACAGAAAATTTCTTTTTTAAATAAATAATTTTTCTATAAATTAACTATGGAAAGAAATCTGAAAAGAAAAATTAAACAAAAACTTATTATTGCGCTTATTAAAAAAGGTACTTTTCTTCGAATATATATAGATATTCAAAATACATGCAGAAAATTGCTTTTAATAAAACTAAAAAATTTTTCAATGTTGGCGTGTGAGGCAATTTCAAAGCGAATGAGTTCCGTCCATAAATCCAAGCCTCAAGTCACTCCTGACCTTAATGGCGCACACTCAGAACTAAAGCATTTCTGGTTTGAAAAAAATGCGCATAATGAAAAAAGAACCGTTTCAGGTATAAAAATCCCGGGAGGTGGAGTCTTCTCTAAAAAAAAGCAAAAAAAAAAAAATAATAATAATAATTGTTCTACAAGCGAGCTTTTTGATTTAAACAAAACTTTTCAACTCAAAGTTATTGCAAATTACTTGCAATCAATGTTTTCCAAAACTAGAATTAATTTAGCATAGAAATAAAGGTATTCGAGTAGAAATTAATTAAATTTAATTACATTAAACTAAATTAAAAAAGCAATTAAATAGATCGTTGAGAAATTACTTTAAGTGATAGATATACAAATTCTGTAAGTCAACGTGGCATTGTGGTCAGCGTTTACGCCTCGCGTCTCAAGGGTCCTGGGATCGATTCCCCATGCGCGTGAGATTTTTCCTAATTCTTAAGTGTTTTATATACTGTATATTTCATAATATTAAATAGAATATATAAATTAACAATAAAAAACTCAATGTCGCAGCGGGGTGAAAATTTATAATTATAATCCAGTTAGCCCGGCGGCTCTAAAATGATTCGATAATGGAACATGATAGACCGGTTGTCGTCGTTGTCTCGTGTCGTTCGTTCCTATATGTATATGGCATCCGTGAGAAAAAAGAATGATTTAGAAAGCGACTTGTCCGCCAACGCGAAAGCCGCGATTTCAAGATAAAGCTCCTTCGGTTCCCCTGCGCTTGTGATCTTTAGCCGCGCGCCGAAAAGGTTCAAGAGGCTGAGGATCTTTTGGTGATGTCGCTAGCCTCCCACGATCGACTGGCTTTTAGTGCCTTTCTTTACGCATCTCTGAAGATGTCGGCTTTCATCCAACTTCACTTCTTCGACAAACATTCGAAATCCTCCCTCTTGAAGTCAATTTTTACTTTTTTCTTTTCAAATATTTTACATTCCCTATTAATTATTATTAATTAATTCCCATCAATTAATTAAATTATTATTATTATTAATTATTAATAAATAACTAGTAAAATGTTTAAAATTGTTATATAGGGAAAACAGAACCCTAGGTGAGAGAAAGTGTTAATTGTTTAAACTTACTATCACGAAAAATAGAACCCGAGGGAAGTGAAAGTTTAATCAATTAATTATTAATAATTAACGAATAACTTATAAATATTTTAATTATCTACTGAAAATAGAACCGAAGAGAAAGGGAAGTTTAAACAATTAATTATTATTATTAACAATTAACAATGATTAATTAAAATTATTATCCAAAAATTAAAACTCGAGGGGAGGGGAAGTGTTAACAATTAGTAATTAATCAAAATTAATTATAAATTAAAAATTGTTAATAAACAAAAAATCCAAGGGAAGAGGTAGTGTTATAATAAATATATATTTATCGATTGAAATACGTCTCGTTGATGTGGCTTTTAAATTACGGAAAGATAGACGCTAATGCTTTTTGTTTGTCCCTTGCATGATTCCTTGGAATTTCGAATGGAACGCAAGTCCCTCATTCGCGATTTCGTTCCGGCTCGTCCTGTATGAAGGCCCGCAGGTCCTTTATAAAGGTCCCTAAAGGATTCGAGAGAATTAAGTGTAAAGAGTGCCGCAACTGATATGTGCAAAAAAAAAATAAATAAATAAAAAAAAGTAGGAGGGAGTGAGGAAAAAAGGAAGCCACAACCTGATGAGATTGATGTCCACCTTGAAGTGAATAACTTATTTCGGTGGTCCATTATATTATATGTACATATTACGCAATTTGCGGTTAAATATTTTTTCCTTGAAAAAAAAAAATTTTTTTTCTTTCATTTTATATTTTTTTGTATTTCTTTTTATTTTTTATTGAAATTAACATTGAGGAAAAAGAAGTCTCTGTCATCAGGATAATCATTTCTTTTTTTTTTTTTTGGTTGGATTGGAATTTGTAGGAACTAAGAAGCTAATAATAATTCCCCATATGACCCCGTGGAAACGAAGCTATAATGTGCCAACTTTATGCGACAATTATCACGAGGGGCTTCGGCTCCAGTGAAAAGACGAACTGAAATTATAAAACGTCTTACGGTGCGCTCTCAGCGTGTGGCACCTGTTCCTTTTTTGCCTATCTTTTAACATTATTGCTCTCTTTTCTTTAAATATATGGAATGGGAATATATTTCTATATATATAGGGACAATTTTTTTTAATTTATCAGATTGTCATTAACCGTCGTTACTCGGGCGTTTTTCAGATCGCAAGTCCGATGTTAGTTTTTCAAAATTTAAAATGTCGGACAATTTGTTTATAAATATAAAAATTTTACACATATCGAAAAAAATCTCAAAATAAATTAATTAATATATCGTAGTTGTGATTTCTATTTCGATTCCTGGTAAATGAAATAAAGATGGACGGTTTGTGTTTAAGCCAACTTCCGCAATTGGTTTCTCTCCCTCTCAAAGATATATTCCATGAAGAAGAGTCTGATCTTATCAAAATGTGTAATTAAGGACCGTCTTAATTCCAGAGAAACGAAAATGGAACACTTATCGTACCAATTTTTTTTTTTTTTTTTGAAGATAAATTCAATCAAATGATAGCACCGAATAAAAATTTACTCTTTTTTTTTGTCTTATTTATATTACACGATGACGACATATTTTATTTTGACTAAAGGGCAGAAATTGCACTTGGAATTTATTTCCCTTTAACTTAGACAACGACGACAGATCGTCCAACGTGACTCCATAGAAAACACACGATCAGGAATGCCGCTCTGATCTTGAAGGAATGTCAACGATCGATATACCAGTCAGATTAACGTTTTCTCTCCTTCATTTCATAACTATTTCTTTTAATTTTATTCCATTTTTGAAAAATTATATTCTAGGGGAAGAATATTTTAAAAAATAATTATCAAATACGGAATAAAATTAATATAATAATCGACGTGTTGCGGTAAAAGTGTCATTCATTGATTATTTTCCTCAGCGACTACCGTCATTTTATATAATTCACGGCCGTGACCTCCGATCGCGCGTCTTTATTTTCATCCAAGCAAGCAGAAAAAAATGACGATGATGCAAATAAAAATCTGATTCTTGCATCACTTACATAATTGTTTATCATTATCGCCTTTCTGTATATGAATTATATGAAGTGAAATTATATGAAATAAATACTTGCTACTTGAAACAAATAATAACCACGAAATTTTTTAGATTCCCGTGTAGAAATATTCTAAACTGGCCCTGGCAGGGCCCAAATCGGGCAGCTTCAAATTTGTATGAAACACTATATCTGATTGAATTATGTTGATTTAATACCGACTTCAGGTACTAAATTGTCATTTGGTTCTATTTTGATACCTAAAATCGGTACTGTTTTAGTACCTACTTTCTTTTTACAGTGTGGCCTGATAGTGTAGAAATGGCCCTACCAGGGCCCTAGTAGGAAGTGAAACGCCAACCTGATCAGGGCCAAATAGGGCCCTAATAGGGTAGTCTGATCCGGCCCCGATCTGGGCACTGGCAAAATTTTTGCACGGAATTTAGTGTTTCGTGCGAATATAGAACTGTCCTACTTGAGCCCTACCAGGGCCCGATCAAAATTTCCGCGATCAAAATTTCCGCACACTTCAAAATTGACACGTAACAAAAATTATATATATACTTGATTTTAAAATAGTTTTAAAATTTATATATTTGGCGAAATTTCAGAAAATGGCTAATAGGTGACTCTACCAGGGCCAAACAAGGCCCTGGCAAGTTTTCGTTACACGCGCATGAAAAATGAAAATATTACAATTTTTTATCTTAAATATATTAAGACTCTAAATTTAAAAAGCAGTATTTGTATATAAAACAAAAATAAGGATTTTTATATTAACCAGAAAAATGTACAGTGAGATAAGTTTCTGCAGAAGTCCTGCGACAATGAATGCGTTGCGCGCGTGATTGGTCATTTTTATTTGACTCTCACCTCCTGGGATATTCTCACGGCTCCCTCAGGCAATTCTTTCGCAAACGCCACCTGGCCGAAGAGATCATACGGGTTTTAAATGCGACGCGACATAATTTAAACGTACATATATAAATACACAGAAAAGTAAGATTCGCACAAAATTTTTTTTTTTAAATAAAAATAAAATGTTTTTTTTTGGTATAAAAATTAACATTAGTAAATATTTTCTATTGTACGTACTTAAAGGAAAGTTTTCTTAGAACCAAATAAACCATTATTTATATTAAAGCAATTTTTTGATTATTTCAAACATTTGTCTGATATTCAAGAAAATAATTATTTTGTCTAAATAAACATTTCGTTTCATTTATTTATTATTTATCTAATTATTTACCAATTATATCGATTAATCGAAATTGTAGAAATTGCCCTACCAGGGCCCTAGTAGGGAATGAAACACCACACCTGATCAGGGCCAAATTAGGGAGAGCGGAAAATGTGGATTTCCTAAACAGGGCCACATCAGGCGCTGCGTTTCATTCCCCAATAGAGCAGCCTGATCCGGCCCCAATCTGGGCCCTGGTAAAATTTCTGCACGAGTCCATTCATATAGATACAAATTTGACATTCAATTAACAGCTTTAATATCATCATGAAATTAATATAAGAGACGATAAATTTAAATTCGTGCATTAAATGCAGATATATAATAATAATGTCATATACGGAAAGCGGTATTATATTTTTCGCGGGTAAAAACCTGATAAAGGCCTTTAAAGAGAATTCCCTCATTTGATTAAAAAAAAAAAAGAGAGAAAAAAAAATTTGCAAGAAAGTCAAAACACCTGATGCAAAAGTTTCTAGAAGAGAAAAAAAAGGATCAAAGAGAGAAAGTAACGGCACCAAGAATCGTCCGAGAAATGAAGTGGGGAGAAGGAGATATAAATTTCGGCACAAGAGGGACCACATGCTCGTGAGAAAAAAGTCACCGTCAGGCGACGCGTTTCTTGTACATATATACATATGCACGTGCTGGAATTCAGTTTATGACAAAATAGCGTAAACATTATATTTCTTTTTTTTCATAATTTTTTTCTTTCCTTCTTAAAAAAAGGACATAAAATCGACTTGTATATGTACTAACGATTCAGAAGTCATCATTTTAATGTGTGCATTTGCAAAAAAAAAAGCGTTAATTACCTCCGTGTGCTTTTGGGTAATTTCAATGCATTAAATTTACACAGTATATTTAACAGAGAGGTAGAAAGAGAGAGAACAAATGTTTATAAAAAATAAGATATATCCAAAAATAGCAGCTGGCCGTTATATGTATTTTGCATTTTTTATGTTCTTTCACTCGCGCAGGTTAAACTAACTTGCGCAATTTTATTAACTTTTTCCCTGGTTTGTAACATATTATTATATATTTATTCTCATTTGTTAAAATTTCTTTAGAGTGCGAAATTTTATATTTTTGTTATATTGATGAATTTTCCATTTTTCATAAAGTTTCTATAATCTGCACTCTAAATCTGAATCAGTGAAAATTTCACTGAATTCAAATCAGTGGCTCAGTTTTCTTTAATTCACCAGTGAAATTTCACTATGGGAATCAGTGGCTTTTACTGATTCCTTGTACTATAAATTTTATAAATAAATAAAAAATACTATAAATTTTTCTCAACGATGGTCCATTTTAAGAAGCATGTATATATTTTTGTACAGCATGCAAATTTACATAGATATATATATATATATATATATATATATATATATAAATCAGCGAATTTCTAATATTAAAAATTGATAAAAAAAGTATTCTAATCTCTCGGCAATTTATCACTGATATGAATTTCATGTTATATATCTATAAGTCGTATAGATTGACACCCACTCGACTCTCTTGGATTGCATATATATATACATATATGTGTTCCCCATATGATTTGTTCATTTTTTCACTTCAAAAAAAGGTGTCGATTATTCAGGTGCGCAAAAACAGGCTGAAATATATATCACAAAATTTTTTGCATTATCGATAGGTATTTATCACATTTTGCGTGGGATATTTTATTTATAGTCTCTATATTTTTCGAAAAACTTAATTTCAAATAGCTACTGTATTATAAATTATATTTGCCCTCATTAAAAAAAAAATAATAAATATTTGAAAAATCGACCACCTGTAATAAAAAGAGAGAGAGGAAGAGAAAAGGAAGAAAAAGTATATTGGCACACGCGCCTTTATTGCTAGGATATGAGAAACCATGGCGGTACCATTAGCGCGTATTCGCGGCTTGTAAGTCTGGCTTATCTTTGATCGGATCGTCGTCGTAGATGGTCCATACTCCGTTCAAGGTTCACGCGATACACCTGTTACCAGAACCCGCCGCTTCTTCTCTTTCAGAGACTGTGTCTCTTTTTGTTACCTTCCCCTTCCTCTTTTTCTTTCATTCCTTTTTTTCCATCCGGTGCCACGCATCCTTTCTCCTCATTTGTAAGAGTGTTTCTCCTACTCTTTTTTTTTCTCTCTCAGTTTGGGAAGAGTCGCGATGGATAATAAATTATCCGCTTCACTGTTTTTTTTTCTTCTTCTCTCTCTTATAATATACCGTATACTCTTCTCTCTCTCTCTCTTTTATTGGTTTCCCGCGATCTTCTTTGCGTGTGTGTTTATTTATCTTTCATTTATTTCTACCTCATACTGGCGCGGTCACTCCATATGGACCATGTCTCTTTTGTATGCGGGGGGAGGCCATTCAGAGTGAAAACACGAACTGTACCGAAATTCAGGACCAGCCAGCCTGGCGACACTCTTCGTGTCCCTCTCTTATTGTGAAAAGGATATATATATATATACGTTGACCTCCTTTTTATTATGAATGGGACCTTGATGATGATCACAATTTCTCATTTCTATTTTTCTTTAACATGAAAATATAATTTTCCATCATCTACACTGAAAGAAAATATACCTATAAAAAAAATTTCTTAAGTAGAATAGAAATTTTGGAGCCCGCGATTATCCCATAAAAATTATTATTTCATTGTAAAGAATTTTATTAGATAATTATTTTTTAAACGAATTTTTATTTTTCCAATTAAAATTTGACAGAATTTCTTTTTAAACAAATTTTTATTAAACAGAATTATTATAATTATCGGATTTCTATTAGAATTCTTAAAACGCCAAATTTTAATTTGTCCGAAATTGTAAATGACCGAACAAACAATCGGGTTTGGCGCGACGTTTAAAATTCACCAATCAAATGATTGTCAAGAAAATTGTGATTGGTGGATTTTAAAATTGCGCCAAAATCGATTGTTTGTTCGGTCATTTGCAATTTCAAACAAATAAAAATTCGGTTTTTTATAAGAATGCTATATATACCAAATAAAAATTTGGTGCCTAAAAATTCTTTAAAAAAGAAATTCTGACAAATGTTAATACGAAAAATGAATTTTCCGCAACCAAATTTTCCAGAAATTCCAAACAGTTTAGAATCAACTTTGAAAATAGTAAAAATTACTATAATTTTATTTCCATTTTTCTTCGTGTGAAAAATATTTACTAATATTTCTATTTGAAAATTCTAAAATATTTTCTTTCAATGACATATATTCTCTCAGATTGAGGATAAATGATTATTTTTCTATAAATAGTTTGTAAATTATTTTATTTATAAATAATAAAAAATATATATATAAAACATCGAAGCATCAAGAAATGAAAAATAAAAAAATCTTATGAAAACAGGTCAACAAATTATCCTCGAACTTAAACCTCCCGTCAATCGATATTGAACGCTGAACAAAAATGAGAAAATTTTTTTTTTTTTTAATCTATTATTTTGTATATCACTTTGTAAAATATTATCATTAAGGAATAAAATTTGAACCCAGAAATAAAAAAAAAATCACTATTGAAATTGATGAGTGAAGAAACATCGAGTATTGAATTTCTTGTATCAACACGCGAGATGAGTGATCTAAAAAAATATTATCTTTCAACTAAAAAGAGGATCATCACAGCACCTTCAAGTCCGAGTGCGGGAGTCAAAGAGTGCTTTTCTAATACACAGGTGTTGTGTGTGTTCTCTCCTTTTTTTCTCACTCCGGAGTATAATATTGATTTTTATATTAATTTTTTTTCTCATAAGCAAAATAAGTATATACGCATTTTCTCTGTCGAGTGTATACATCTGTTGAGGAAGCAGCGACCTGCAACATTGGAGGGTGGAATCACGGTCAAGGTCGTTGAACAATCCTGCGAGCCACGTGCATTCTCTCTCTCTCTCTCTCTCTCTCACCCACCCTATATACAAATTTGACGCTTCGTAGCACAACTAACGACTTCATCCCTTTTGTTATACCCTTTTTCATTCGCCTTGCCTTATATACATACATGAAAAAAAAAATTTTATATCATAATGAACACGATGCACTTGTTTATAATTAGAAAATAATAATTCCCTCATATTACACTTCCTATATGTATATATGTATGTAAACAATTCAAATGGAAAATTTCTCAAGCTATTTTCTTTCTTTTATTCTCTTACAATTCTATAAAAATTATATATTAAAAAATTTCTTATAAACAATTTTTCTTTTTAAAAATGAGACGCAAGAATAAGCTCTTAAATTAATTTGTTAGAATTTTCCTTTAACAGAATTTTATTACCTTGAATTTTCAAAATATTATATTATTAAATATTTTATTTACTATTATTATTATTATTATTATTATATATTTTTGTATTGTTATATTATTTTTTTATTTATAATTCAATTTTTCGAATTATTGTTCAACATAAATTCCGTTAAACCGAATTTTTATATAACAGAATTGTTACTAAACGAATTTTCATTTTACAGTCTTTTTATTTTATTAAATTTGAATTTGACAAAATTATTATTTACTCTAATTTTTATTACAGAATAATGATTTAAAATTATAAAATTTAAATTACAAAGTTTTAAATTTAAAAAAAAAATTATAAAATAAATAAAATTATAAAACTTAAATTACAAAGTTTTAAATTTAAAAAAAAAAATTAATTAAAAATTTACATTTTTATTTTGCCATAAAGAATATTAGAATTTTTTTGTAGCCGAATGCGTCTAGAAAAAAATTCTTTCTAATATGCTGTAAAAAATTTCTGTTTAATGAAAATTAATAAGTAAATATAATAAATGTTGTCAAATTGAAATTCGATGAAATAAAAAGACAGTAAAATAAAAATTCGTTTAAGTAACAATTTTGTAACATAAAAATACAATTAAATTTTAATTTCTATAGGTAATAAAATTCTTTCAAATGAAAATTCTATATATCTTAATTTTAAAGCTTACTCATATGCGTCTCTTAAAAATTTCCTTCTTACAAATCTTCATTTTTGAATTGCAAATAATTTTAAATAATATATTTTTAAAAATTATTTTTATGGTGATCTGTATGGCTTTAGGGTCAGAATTCAAAGAAAAAATTCTTCTTTAATTAAATTTTAATTTCCATACATTTCGGTCCTCATATCAATAAAAATACTTCCTCTATGGAGGAAGCAAAATATAAAATATAAATTTAAAAATTAATATATACAATTTTCCTTTAAACTAAAACTAGTGAGAATATTTTTTAGTTTAATTGTTTTAGAATAAATTTTTATTCTTTAAATAATAAATTAATTTAATAAAGTAAAGAATAAATATTTCTCATCAATTTTTTCCCAGTGGTGTAATTAGTGAACCAAAAAAGACCCAATAAATTAGTGACATGTGTATATATTTTACGGAGAATCATAAAAAAAATGAAAAAAAAAATTTACGAGGCGAGAAGCAGGTGGAAGGAGTAAAAATATATATATATTTTTTTTCTTTTCTTTTTCTACCAAGCATCAAGATACTTTCTACCAGTCACTTCCCGAATCGACTAAAAGTCAGGTAAAATACCATTGGTCCGCTCATTATATCCAGTCACCTGTAAGCCGATGAAGAAACAAGAAACTCATCAAGAGATAAAGTGTATGTGTATGTGTGTGTATATGGGTGTCGCCCTCCTACGCATCTATTACCAGCTGCTCAAAAGATTCGATTAGAAGGTTTTTTTTTTTAAAAAAAAAGAAAGAAAGACTTAAAACGACCTAACCGACTGTCTAACATAAGCATAATTTTTTTTTATTATTCATTCGAAAATTTATGCCTCTTTTTATGCATATGCAATTTCCTCTCAAAGGAAATCGTAAATGTTTCTCAATAAATTTTTGGAAAATATTTTTCACGCCTCATAATAATTATTGAGGTTTTTTTTATAGGCATTTATACATATATTTACGACATCTATACATGATGATGACAATCTTTTATATATAAATTATTCCGAATTTTTTATGTATTAAACGATTATTATAATTTCTTTTAGATTCCTTAAGTTTTAATTTGTAAATTAAATTTTTCAACTATTTTTTTATTTAACTATTATTTTATTTTTAAATATTTAACTATTTATTTATTTTTATTTTTTTTTATTTGAATTTTAAAAAAACGAATCTTTTTTAGATACTGTTTTGTAATATTTTAACTACAACTGTTATTAATTGAAATTTACTAACTTTTTGTATATACTTTTGAACTTTAACTTTCGGCTTTCATGAAAAAAAATATATAACGAGTTTATGACCTTCGCTATAATAAAAAACATTGGTCATGAGTAGCATTTTTATTTTGTCTCTTTAGTGATAATTTGTGATTGGCACGCGTATGACTTGGTAATAGTTGAGGTTAACAGGTAGTCTTGTACCCATCACACGTCGATCGGTCTTTGTCAGGTCTCGAAAAAGAGCAACCGAGATGACTCGCATATATACATATATATATATATAAAACAGAGACTAAACATCAAAGTGAATAAAAGCGTTGAGAGATCTTATAATGTTAAAATTTATAAATATTCATTACCGTTACAGATGTAATAGGCCGTATCTAAAATCAACTGACTAGGCCACACTATGCGATTATTATTCTTTCTCACGGTTCCCAAACTCATTCGCGAGATTTTTTTTTCTTTCTTTTTCCTTTTAAAAACTATCTCATCCTTTTTAAATAACTTCAAGACGAAAAAATATCACTCTACTTTTTTTTTTTGTTAATAATAATAATCATAATGATAATAATAATAAAAAAATAATAATAATATATTTATATAATAAGAATATTTTATTCTTAAATAATTTCATTCAGAAAAAAATTTGTTTGAAACAACCAAATGTTTGTTGAATCAATAGAAAATTTATTCGGTTCAATAAAATTGTTTCTTTGTTCGAAAAATGTATTAAAATAATAAATAAACCAAAACGAAATAAGACCCCACTAGTTGTTTTTAATATAAAAATAAATTTTTAGTAATTAAAAACTATTATTCTTCTTAAATATATAGCTTTACACTCAGAAAAATGTTTCTTTAAATCAAAGAAGTATTTCTTTTATTCAAGAAAGTTATATTTCTTTGTTTCAAAGAAATATTTTCTTTAATTTTACAAAAAATTTATTTAATTTAAAGAAAATTCATTTATTTTAATTAAAAACTTTGAAATTGAAAAAGCATTTCTTGAAATTTAAACAAATTTTTTTTAAACCAACTAAATTTTCTTCAAATTAAAAAAAACTTTTCTTCACGGATAATTGCTTGCAGATGCTAACTGATGTTTGCTATCGAATCTATCAAAATTAGTAACTACAGCTAAATATTTTGCTATGACAACGAAAAAGTTTGCTAAGATAAACAATATTAGTCTTAATTTTAAAAAATTTACTGTTACAGCAAACTTTTTTGACCCCACAGGAAATTTGTTACAGTTTCGTAATTTTCAGGAAATCTCTCTCTTTTCAAAACTGTTTCGAAAATTTCAGTTACAATGTCTTAAATTTTCTGTTACAGTTACTTGTTTTCCCCTTACGCAACTTAGAAATCAGTTACTTATTTAGAATTTTCAGTAACATTTTGTATTTTTAAGTAAAGTTTGGCAAATTTCCGTTAAAAGTAACTGACTTTAGCTTTCAGTAACATTATTTTGAAAATTATGTTACTTTTGTATTTTAATTTTGACGGATAATTCAGAACATTTCTAACAGTGTATATTAGCTAACGTAATTTGATGTCACAGCAAATATGTAATTCGCTGCCACAGCAAATTTTTTCTATGCGTGTTTGACCCTACTATATCAAAGAAATACTTCTTTTATTCAAAGAAACATTTTTCTGGATGCAAAAAAAAATTACTTTCATTTAATAATACTTTTTAATAATAAAAATAAATTTTTAGTCTTCATAAAAAATTCAATTTTTTATATATTTATTTTTTAATAAAAAGTTATATTAAAAAAAAACTGAAACTACTTATATGTAAAAAAGGGATAAAAATAGAAATCTACTTAAAATCTTCGTGGTCAAAAATAATAATAATAATTTAATATTTATAAATAATATCACGAGGGACATTTATGTTACAATTAATTAGCAGTAAAATGTGAGATCTCGAGTAAAACCGGAAATTGATTCGAAAAAAAGTGTATTGAATATTATAAACGCACCCACATGGTTTAATGAAATCATAACTTCTAGTTCTTATCTTGTGTGTATATTTTATGTATGTGTGTATATATATATACATAAAACGCAGACTCCGATTAAAGAATATATTTATTGTGAGAGTGAATCGATTGGATACGGGGCGACATTCGTTATTATACTCATAAACGCTCATCATCGCAATATTCTACTCGTACAGGATAGTTGTCCTTAATAGTTGGTCCTAATAAGAAAAAGGCTTAGAATCAAGTAAGAATAAAGATCGATACATAAAGATAAGGTGCAAGGATCGCGCCTACGTTCTTGCTCTCCCTTATTGGCTTATAGAACGCGACGTGCATTTTATCCACACACACACACATATATATGGCTTTTGCATTTAAATTTTGCCATGTATGCGTTAAAGTAGATGGCGTCGTTTGATTAAGTGCAGTAGCCGCTCATTCGCGCAATTACACCAAATGGATTTCCTAATTGCGGCGCCGTCTTATAGAGAGAGAAATTGCTCACGTTCGATCATCAACAACTGAGATCGACAAAAATTCTATATACTACATAAGGGCCGCGTCTCCCATCCTTTCCTTATGATTAAAATTATCAACTTTTATATAGAAAAACAAAAGATAATCTGCAATTTTTTTTTTTTTTTATAATATTAAACACGCATGGAAAAAGTTTGCTGTGGTAGCGAACTATACGGAAAAAAAGAAATTGCTGTCAAATCATGATGTCTGCTATCGGATCTATCAAAATTAGTAACCACAGCTAAATTTTTTGCTATGACAAGCAATATCAGTGATATTGTGATACTATGACGATAAATATGAATCTTCATTTTTGAAAATTTACTGACACAGCAAACTGTTTTGACCGCCATTGCAAATTCGTTTACTGTCCCTATATTTAATTTCATGTGACAGCAAATAGTTCGCTGCCACAGCAAACTTTTTTTATGCGTGTAGTTCGATAAAATTTATTGAAATAAATATATTTATTTGCTCAGAAAAAAAGGAATTGCTGACAGGTGCTAACTGATGTTTGATGTTATCAAAATTAGTAACAACAGCTAAAATTTTAGTCTTTATTTTTAAAAATTTACTGCCACAGCAAACTTTTTCTATGCGTGCGAATTAAATGAAATTTTGTTTTGAAGTAACCAAAAAATTATGTTAATGTAAATAAATGGTTTGTTTGGTTCAAATAAGACATTTTTGTGAATATCCTAGGAAAATTAAATTTTTTTGTGTCGTATGAATTTTTGGATGCGGAAAAATTAAATATCACTTTCTCGTAACACACCCACGTTATACCTAAACCTATTTATACGTACACTATCATCAAGCAAATTACACACACACACATAGAAAACAAATGCAAAACGCTTGGGCCATTAAAAGATAAATTTATGAAGATTCTAATAGAGAATTGCAGGATTGTATTACAAACGTTTCAGTTAAATTGAATTACCTCGCATTTTCTCCCCGTCGGCAAAATAATGCGTATATGCACACACGTCGCCAATTCAATCTGAATTATTATCGATATTTATAATCATTAATTTATTTTTTCTAAATCAAAAAACCTTTTCAAAATAAATTCATAATCATTTTCGCACAAACATCACGCATAGAAAAAACTTTTGCTGTGACATCAAATTACGTTTGCTAATATAGGGACAGCGAAAAAATTTGCTGTGGGGTCAAAAAAGTTTGCTGTGACAGTAAATTTTTAAAAATTAAGACTAATATTGTTTATCATAGAAAACTTTTTCATTGTCATAGCAAAAACTTTAGCTGTGGTTATTAATTTTGATAGATCCGATAGCAAACTTTAGTTAGCATCTGTAAGCCATTTCACTGCAAAAAGAAGTATCTTATTATAAGACACATTGGAAGCAAGTTACCAAAAGAATCTTCCCATCTATCTTCTATCTTAAGAAACTAATGCATTTTAAGATGTTTTTGATAACTTAGAAGCAAGTTGTAAAAAACATCTTAAAAAGGCGAACAAAATATCTTAAAATAAGATATTTCTTTTTGCAGTGTTGTTTTTTTCCGTGAGAATAAAAATTTCAATTTATTAATGACTACCTTGAAAGAATTTTCTTATTAAGATAATTTATATTCAGAAAATTACAAAATAAAAGTAAAATAGTTAATTACACTATACAGGATGATTTTTATGTTCCGTATGCCCTAAAAATTTTCTTTTAATTTTACCTTTTTTTGTGTTTAAAAAACGGAAAAAATGAGATTAAAAAAAAATTTTAGGGGGTCCGGAACATCCTTAATTTATTTATCTTTTGTATACTATATAAAAACTTTAGTGAAAAATATCATTAACACGAAAGAAAATACAAATAATCTCAGGAACTGTAATTTACTTCCGAAAACATCTAAAGCCGCAGGCAATGGCTGACTAGTTCTAGACCCTTTATTTATTGCTTTCTATACCTAAGTTATAATTTATACCTAAAAGTGTCTATCCTGGTTCTTTCCAAATTCGCTCAACTAATATCTGTTTAGAAAACATCGTTGCATTATGTTTCACATTTACGAGAAAATTTCATATTTTCAAACATAAAACACTGAACACGGAAAAAAAGGAATTGATGGCTTACACATATGTTAACTGATGTTTATTATCGGATCTATCAAAATTAGTAACCACAGCTAAATTTTTTTGCTATGGCAACGAAAAAGTTTGCTATGATAAACAATAGAAGTTTTAATTTGTAAAAATTTACTGTCACAGCAAGCTTTTTTGATCCCAGTTAATTTGCTGTCCCTATATTAGCTAACGTAATTTTCAATGACAGCAAATAGTTCGCTGCCGCAGCAAACTTTTTCTATGCGTGAAAAAGATGAGAAATCAAAATTTAAGATAAAGGTAACGAAATCAAAAAAAATTGTTGACGAAAGAAAAGATTTACCTGTAACAGCAAAAGTTTTTACTAGAATAGGCAAAATTTTTAATAGTTTAAATTGAATCTTTTCCTATTTTAGTGAAATTTTTTGCTATTCCAGATAAAATTTTCTTGCCATGTAAAAATTATACACATGTAAGAAAAAAAAACAGTTTGGAAAATTAGTTAAAATTTTCTAATAGGAAATTAAATGAAGTCAATAAGTATAAAAGCAAGCGCGCGTTAATTGTTGAACACACGTCAAGTGCGCGAAGCGTGAAGAGACACGCGTATTTGAAGGTTGATGTGCGTGACTGTGAATAGAGTAGGGTAAATATATTGAAGAACTTGAGGGAGCGAGAAATCGTTCTACGTGAACGCCCTTAACTCGTATATATATATATATATATATATATATATATGTATGTATACATATGTGCGCTCCACTTCCGACGCTTAGCGCCGCGACGCATCGTCGCTTTGCCACGCGCGATTATACCACCCTCACTATATACACATGTTGTATATTTGTAGAAATCACTTCTCTCCCTTATTTTCTAAATCCGCAGAAATCTCGATACACTGATTTATAATTATAGATTTCTTTGTTTTTATTATCATTATATAGTTATTATAATTTTTTTTTCTTTATTTTTATTTATTTATTTATTTAAAAAAAAGAAAGTTCCTATAAAGAAAAATAAATTCTTTATTTATTTTTTTATGTACATATTTCTAGAAAAGAAAAGAATTTTATATATATTTTATTATTTTGTTTTTGACCTATTTATTAAATTGTGTCATTTTGAAAAATTATTTATTTGTGTTTTTTTATAGTATATGATTCATATAAAATAGTATATATATATATCTATTACTATAATTGTAAGTCATATTGTGAGTCAGAAATTCTGAGACGGTCATTTGCATCATAATATTATTTTCCTTATAGTAATCTACTTTATATATAGGAAAACAAAAATAAATTCATTATCTTTTTTTCTCATAAAAATAATTATTTATTTTTATTGACAATTAAGAAAAGTTGCAATTATCAATAATTCTTTTTTAAATAAACATTCAAAATTAACCTCGAAATCAACAAAATAAATAAAAAAAATTATTATTTTTTTTTAACAGTAAAAAAATATAATTATATGTTAATAAATAAAAACCCCAAATAAAAGATGTATTTGTCTTCAGAGCCAAGTAAATATTGTTTTAAATAAATTTTATTTGGTTTAAATAAAAATTTTATTTGCACTAAATAAAATTTTTTCTCTGTTAAACTTAAGACAAAAAATCAGTAATTATATATTTTTGCTACTTTTTGATTTGTTTAGTATTGAGAAACTGGAATTTCCGGAAATAGAAATACAAATTAAAATTTAATTATCTCGTATATGCATTAACCATTGTATACATATATACATAAATAAAAGGTAGATATATATATTTTTACCATAAATGATAAAATTTCTTTAACATAAATAATTATTTACATTAACGAAAGTCAATATCAGTTTAAAGTTTTTTAAATTATTTATTTTTATTCAAATAAGTAATTTCTTATTTGTAGTATTGACGTCAATACATAAATAAATAAATCTTTAACAAACCGTATCAGTTTATATACAAATAAAACGAAAGTATCAATTTAGTATTAAGTAATCCAGAAATAGAGGATTAACATATATATATATATATGAAAAAATATTAACGATTGAGAATGTAATGAAATCAAAAAGGAAAAAAAACTGTTTCATAATGAATCCATATATAATATATATATATATATTATACATTGTACACTCAGCGTAATAAATTTTTATGCTAATGATTATATAATAGATAACAGGTCATATAATGCCTTGTGTAAATAACTTTTTTTCTATTAAATCAGAACATTTGAACAAATGTATATTTTTTTTTTGTTAATATTTGTAATCTATAATGAAGCCTCTCAAGAGTCATTATTATGAAAATCGATCGTTTCTATTCTAATTTGTGCGATTTGTAATATAAATAAATTTAAATGTGCGATTATAAAAAAAGCAATAATACAAGCTTTTGAAATACTTTGCTAACACTTTTTTAACGAAAAAAATATAAAGCAATTTGTTTCTCTCTTTTTTAATGATAATTAATAATTACAATTCTCATCTCTATTTTAATTAGTAAAAAGTAAGCCACTAATTTAAATAAGAATTTTCACTAAATAGTAACTTTTACTACTAATGAATTATTAGCTCACTTTTCACTAATTTAAAATTAGTTCCTATCATGTTACACAAAAAATAATTTAATATTAGTCAAAATTTCTAAATTTGAATATTTTTGAAAATTCACTAAAAAGCAAATTATTAAAAAAAATTATTTTTAAATCAAAAACTATAGGATTAATTTTTATTTTTCTTACTTGAATAATAATTAAAAATTAGTAGAAATTTTTACGAATTTGAACTATAGAGGACGATTCTCTCTAAATCTGAATTAGTGAAAAGTGAGCTACTAATTTAAATTAGTAAGAATTTTCACTAATTTTTAATCACTTTTTACTAAAACTTTAGTAAAAAAAAAATTTTAAACTATTAAATCAAATAGTAATATTTTACTAAAAATTAATAAAAATTCTTACTAATGTAAATTAGAAGCTAATTTTTCACTAATTCAATTTTAGAGAGTTAAATAAAATTAATGAAATAAATTTAGGTTTAGAGAAATATTCTTATTTTAAGAATATTCTTAAATTAAGAATATTCACGAGATTATAATATTAACACTTTTAATTATGAGATAAGAAAATATTTGAGATCTCAAATATTTTAATATCCAAAAATAATACACCTATATGATTCAACACAAATTTATCTAACAAAGTTGAAAGTTCAGTAGGTTACATCTCGATTTAACTGGAATTTTTAGATTAAATTAAAAACAACAATACTTTTATACACTCGAAATTAATTTTTTTTTTTTGTTGTTGACAGTACTAAAAATTAACAAAAATAATTATTTTCTTTACAGAGGAAATTTCCAGGGTGGCGATATTTTTTATGATTATAAATTCCCAATCAATTTTCTGTTTTTTCCGGTCAAAATTTTGTAAATAATTAATTATTTCACACAAAAAATGACCATTTTTTAAAAAAATTCATAATTTTTTAATATTAATTCTTCTAGTAAATTTTAATAATGCACTACTACAAAAAAATAATTAGATATACTTATTTCAAAACGCTACATTTTTTTGAGAAATTAATGCAACAAGATGTAATAGACGATATCAATTTTTAGAATATCTGAAAAATTCCCGCATTAACTATATGAAATTCCCGGTTATATCGTTACCCTAATTTCTTTTCTATTGCAAAATTTATTGCAAATAAAGGAAATTAATAAATGAAAATTTTTAAATATTTATTTATATTTACTACTATTTACAAAACTTGTTAATACTTTCATATAACGTTCTATACATAAACATTATATACAAAAATAAAAGAGATTGCCAAGAATATATATATATATCAATACATATTCCTTTGGCACGTGTCAAAACTGAATTTTCAACAACAAGTATATAAGCACGATCAATTTTTTTTTCTTATTTTATAATAATCAATGCTTACCCAATATTTGTTAAATTCTATCGAGCACGACTCGAATCCGACAATCTTCGAATAATCAGTTCCTTCCACTTCAAAAAATTAGGGGGGTAAACACAAAAAAAAAATTCGCGTCACTCCCGCGCAATTTATATAAAACTCCAATATTGTTCACGTCTCACATGAAAAAAACACTTATCTCAAGAATCATTTTTTTTTCTTGTTGTTCACACAATATCTTTCTAGATCCGACGCACAACTTGTTTGTAAATAAAACTCCCGCTATGACACAAGATATTTTTCAATTATCACCACTTGTTTATTATCACCCACAATTTTCTCTCAACTTTGATTAAAAGGAAAATTCACTTGTCTCTTTTAATTCTCCAGTCTTGAAAAAACTTTTTCTTTTTTAAAAAAAGTATTTTTTTTTCTTTTTTTGTAAAATAGTATTTTTTTAATGATACTTTTAAGGATATTTTTCCTTTTGTAAATTATGAATTTTCAATGAAAAAAATTGATTGAAAATTATAAAAGAAATTTTATTGAGCACATGAACACAAATATATAAACTTAAAATCTTTCCAGTAGCGCGGTCTCGCGCCGACTGCGAGACGAAGTTGCAGCGGGTGTTTGTGAGTTTCACCTTCGGTCGAAGTCGGTTCCCTTCGCCCCTCTCCACGTGCACCGGCACATCGAGTTCCTTCGCACTCCCCCTCTCTCTCTCGCTCATTCATTCTCTCTCTCTTTCTTTCTCGTCCCGCTTCTGAAAATCGCACCCTCGCACGGTGTACCAGCGCCACTCTCTCCCCCCCACCCCACTGTACCCCTACCCCTATTGAAGTGGTGGTGGTGGTGGTCGGCCACCCCCTCCCACCACCACAAGCACGGGACGGTCGTCGACAGGACTCGCCCCCCTACACACGATTTCTATATACAGTAGATACAGTAGGCGCGAGGTAGGCACACCAAGTAGATACACGAATACTTGTTGTGGCGCACGTATGTGAAATCATACGAACCACGCCTACTCCCTACTTAAATGCATTGTGTCTCACAAAACTCTTTTTCCCTCGGTAAAAATGAACCCTCCCCCTCTTATGGGCGTTTTTTTTTTTTTTTTTTTTTGCGGAGGGAGGCATTAGTTTTCTTCCTTTTTTTCCAACCCCTCATATTGAGTATATAGTGATTTGTTAGGGGTATTCTTCGCTTTTAAGAAGAAGAAGAAGACTTGCGGGTTATATGGTCATAAAGCTATGCGAGAAAATTGCAGAGTGACTGTTTTTTTTCTCTTGGGCAGATGCGAGAAAATTTTATTATTTTCGATTATTCAATTTTAATATAAGAAGGCGGTTTTTATCTGGCAAAGAATGATTAAGTATATATAGATATTTGTTATATACACGGAAAGAAATTTTCTGTAGAATTTACAGAAACTCCTGCGCCATCTACTGATGTTTCTCCAAATAGAGAAATTTGTAGAATCATTGGCATTAAAATCTGTTAATTCTACAAGTTTGAGCTACAGTTCTTAAAAACTGTTGAGTGACCAAATTATGTATAATATATGGGGATAATATATATTTGGTACAATATTTCTTATAGGTTATATTCTCCTCCGAATACATTAAATTCGCGGAACATTATTGTATAAATTAGTATAACTTCTATGTAAATAAATTCATCCTTCAATAATTTTCTAACAAAAAAAAATGAGGAGCAAGTTTTCAAAACTTATTATGATAAATCCACTTTTTCTTATGTCGAGAAATTGAAACAAACGACTTTTCTCACTTAATCACTACAGTTAATTTTAAAATAACAAATTTGTAATAATTTATTTCTATAATAATGTTTATATACTTAAGACGTTTCCTTTTTAATTAAACTTTCTTGCCGACACTATGATAATAATAAAAACACTAAATTCGCCTTAACCTCTCGCACTCAATCGTACTCAGCCTTAGTCGAATCACTGCATTGTTTTCGCGCATGCGTTAAATCCTCACAGAAAATATCTGTAGAATTAACAGATTTAGGAACATGTAAAATCTTCAAATCGATGTTAAAGAATTACCAGAAAATTTTTTTCCGTGTAGTTATGAAACTGATGGTAGAATGGGGTATACTGTAAAAAATTTTTTGGGGAAAATTCCCAAAAAGTCTGGTGACGTAATATACACCAATCATTTTGGGAATATTCCCCAATATTTATTGGGGGAACTTTATTTTCAAAATCTTATGGAAAATTACCAAAAATTTTTAGGAAAAAATTTTCCTAAAAAATTTGTTGATTATTCCCTACAATTTTTTGGTGAATTTTCATCAACAGTTTGGTTAAATTACCTAATTACTATTGAGTATTTCCCAAAACTGTTCGGTCAATTTTGCTGAATTTTTAGTGAAATTTTCTAATCAACACTGAATATTTCACACAATTTGTTGGTGAATTTTCACTAAAAGTTTCTTAATATTACCTAATTACCAAAGAATACCGCCGACGATTTTTTGGCGAATTTCGCTTAAATTTTTGTAGAAATTTCCAATTAATAATGAATATTTCCCGCGATATTTTGATGAATATTCTTTAAATGTTTATAGAAATTAATCAATTACTGATGAATATTTCCCAAAATTTTTTGATGAAATTTGCTTAATATTTTGTGGAAGTTCCCAAATCATAATTAATATTTCCCTAAAATTTTGTCGAGATAAAGAAATCAAAAATTATTTATATTAATGAATTTAATGAAATTTTATTAATATAAAGAAATCTATATATATTTTTTGTTAAAAAATAAATAATAAAAATATGATTTAATTACAACTTCTTTAAATTATGGAGTGAAGAAATTTTCACTTAAGTCGACGATGTTATCTATAATAGATACTGAGTAGATTTCCTTGTCCCTAATGTGGCTCTTCTACTCTCTAAATCTAAATTAGTAGATACTATAATGAAAGAGTGCGTATTCGTTTATCAATTGAATTAGTAACATAGTAACAGTTTTGACTAATTTGTAGTAAAAAACTACTAATTGCTAGTAGAAAACTGCTAATTCATGGAGTAAATCGGCTTATTACTAATTTGAAATAGTAAAAAATATGACTTACTCCATGAATTGGTATAGTTAAACTGTTACTAATTCAATTGGTAAACGAATACGCACTCTTTCATTAGTAGAAAACTACTAATTCAAATTTACAGAGTAAGAAAAACTGCCTACTATCGGTTCAAAATGTAAAGACCCCTGTCTTTGAATGCTTATAACTCAGGTAAAAAAAATTGTATTACATTGAGACAACTAGGAATCAGCAACTACTCTATTTCTACGTTACTATACGAAATTGCAACAAGCAGAAAAATTTTTTGCATCACTTATGGATTTTAGAAGATAAAAAATACATGGTTTTTTACACCATTTTGACAATACGGTCTACTTTGAAACCTTATAGCTTATTCAATAAAAATCGTATCAGTATATGCGAAATTTTTTCTATAATGTTTGAACCCTTCTGAAACATAATATTAAAAAAAATTTCTCTTATTTCATTAACTTTTCAAGATTATTTAAAACAAAGTTAAAAAGTTATCTTCTTGCCGAATAAACACACAGATTTGAAACAATTTTTCTATTCTTAGCTTTTTATTTACTATACTTTAAGGACCTCTTTCAAGTAATTTAGCAAAGTTATCGGTAAAAAGGGACCTGCACTTTGCTTTAATGGGAGTAATAAAGCAAAAAACGAAAAACATTTTCATGAATAATTCTTTGGAAAAATTTTTTAAACAATTTTTTTATTTTTGTTTCGTTAAAAGAATCTTTTATTACACAATTTGCAATTTGTTTCAAATCTGTGCGTTTACACAGAAAATAAAAAGGCATTAAAATAAGCTGCAAAGCTTATTATTTTAATTCAATTTTGCTTATTTTAATCCATTTTGGCATTAAAATAAGCACACGGAGAGAAATAGATGGTACGGTAGTGGGTAACATAACCATACTTTTTGTAACATTTTTGATAGTACCGAGTAGCATAATGATGGTACCGGATAACATCTACTTTTTACCATCTTAAGATCATAAATTCTTGCCTACTATTTCTCTCCGTGCAAAATTGGATTAAAATAATAAGCGTTGCAGCTTATTTTAATTCCTTTTAATTTTCTGTGAGACCGTTGTCAAAATGGTGTAAAAAACCATGTATTTTTTATCTTCTAAAATCCATGGATTTTTTGCATCACTTATGCATAAGTGATGCAAAAAATTTTTCTTCTTTTTGCAATTTCGTATAGTAACGTAGAAATAGAGTAGTTGCTGATTCCTAGTTGTCTCAATGTAATACAATTTTTTTTACCTGAGTTATAAGCATTCAAAGACAGGGGTCTTTACATTTTGAACCGATAGTATAAGTGCCTGTGATGAGACTGTTACACTGATTCCAAACAGCCCCGTGCAGAAATTGCCACTTTTCATCCCGATTACCGACCTGGCCCCGATCCGATTTCCTGTTCTGGCCCCGGGTTAGTAAATTTCTATTGGCCCGACCAGGGCCAGGCCTGGTTGTCATATTAAAAATTTTTAAAAATAAACTAGTGAAAATACATATTTATAGCATTTTATGACATTTTTTACTCTCTAAATCTGAATTAGTAAAAATGTTTACTAATTTGAATTAGTGACTCACTTTTTGCTTATTAATTTGTAAAATTTTACTTATTATTAGTAACTTTTACCAACAATTAGTAAAATTTAACTAATTCCACCATCATGACAAGGATATAGGAATATAATTTCGAGCAGCACTGGACAGTGCCATTAAAAAAACTGGATCACGGAGAGAAATAGATGGTAAGAATTTATGATCTTAAGATGGTAAAAAGTAGATGTTATCCGGTACCATCATTATGCTACTCGGTACTATCAAAGATGTTACAAAAAGTATGGTTATGTTACCCACTATAATCTAGATAGTAACAGATAGAAACTAGATAGCTGTCCGTATATATATGTAAGATCAAATATGGTACCTGGTACTATCTAGATAGTACCCCGTACCATCTATTTCTCTCGGTGATAGCTTTTAGTCGTGGAAATATCAAGTTTAACTTGAATTATTTCCAAGAGTGTTGGTCAGCCACTATACTGTAATTTAATGCAAGTTTAGCTAGAATCATCCGCGACACGAAAAAAACTGTCTAGTAACTTGACGAATTCTAGTGGTGCTATGACAAATTTCTACTCGGGTAGTAGTATAGTAGTACTAGTAGTATAGTAGTAATAGTATAGTAGTAGTATTTGTAGTTGTAGTAGTAGTAGTATATATAGTTAAAGATGTAAGTAGAAGAAGCAGCGTCATTTTAGTTAAGTCCACTTGAAGTAGATACAGATTTTCTAGGAAAGACAAAATTTACTTTTCAAGAAGAAACAATATTAAAGATGATTGAATGTCCAAAAAGTAGTTTTTTCTTATAGGAAAAATCCGTCTTCAGTAGGTACAGACTATCTTGGTAAGACAAAAAAATATATAATTTTTATAGTAATAATGATTAGTAGTTTAAGTCAATATTAAAGAATATAGGTAGTTTATATATTCTTTGACGTTTTTTCGGCATATACATATAAAATTTACATAAAAATGGGCAAAGAATCGATGCTTCTTGAAAATTCAATTATAGTTATGGTGAGGCACTTAGCGGTTGCTCTTGACCACGTGACATGTGTTCAAAGTACAGCCCGTAGATCTACGTGTCAATAGTGTTGGACTAACAATTTGTTTGCTAAGAAAGACGCGCGATGAGAGAGAAGCGCACTTTTGAGTTCTGGTAAATTGTTCATTTTCCTTAGAAACTTTAGAGTTAATAAGTCAGTCGCGTCTCTCGTCGTCGGCCTAAAATGCTATTTACGTATTTACCGATTCACCTACGCAAAGGAAAAATATATTAATATAATATAGACGAAGACACCTGCATATTCTTTTCCTAGAAACCATCTCTAAAAGTTTCGGTCATCATTATTAAAGAGCGCACACGCTAATGTCAATAAAAACTATTTGTTTTTTCGATATTGAGTATACCTATATAGAAATGAATGAAACTGGGCCGTGCAAATATTTGAAAAATATATAAACGAAAATTCAAAATTTTTAAATAAAAGTTTTATAAATAGATTTTTAGCCAATCAGTTATATTATTATCTTATATATACAGGTACTTAATATGTCAATGAGTTATATGTTTATTTTATTTCTCTATATAGCCACTTAATATGGTTTAAAAATTTAAACCGATAATGCATATATAATGCGAAGTGCTAATGAATATCCTTATTGGAATTATTACTTATTATTATCTCCTATACAGGTTTTTGTACTTAATATCTAATCGTATCAAAAGCTTTTCTTGCATTTTTTAAGCTTTATTTGTACTAAATTTTATTTTTCTCACTTTCAAATTGTATTATTATTATTATATTTTATAATATATAAAGGCTTTTTTGTCTATTTATAGTTACCAGAATAAAAAAATAAATGAATTATTATTTTTATATTATTGTTAATATTATTATTCATTGCCGAGGAAAATTCGTCGATTATCTTTTGAGTTTCAATTGCATTTATGATAAACAATTTTTCATTGATATTAAGGATATGAATCATGAAAAGGATTTTTTTTTATCGTCATGACGGGAATATAAGAGCACAATTTAAATAATTGAATGAGTTTTGTACGAGGTAATGGAACATGGAGAGTGTCGTTAAAATATAGCGAAACTGTATTAGCTTATACGATGCATATATATACCTACTGCTTGGTAGATAACGTCGATGCAATTTTCTTATTTTCTTTAAACCAATCAGCAATGCGAAATATACAAACAGTGGCTATATATTGATATGTATATGTATAAATGTGATTTTATACATATAGATTTATCTTTTTCCAAATGATAACAAGAAATTCGATACCTACGCGATATCCACGAAACGTCATTCCTCTTGTTGTTACTGCACTGTCGCCCTTCTCTCGTTCTATCAACTTTTTTTTTGTTTCCTTTTTTTTTATTTACTTGGAAATCTAAACCGGCTTCTCGTCTTGAGAAGGTTTTGCACACACGCACCCCTCGCGTGGCGCGTGGGCAGTTTCAGTACAAGGCGAAACCGGTAAAAAAAAGAGAACATTTCCATTGGCCCTGGCTTTTGTTTTTCTTAAGATTGAATATAGAGAAAATAAGAGCGAGAAAAGATAAATGTCCATTTGAGTCGTTTTTGTATATAGCGAAATTATGTATATTCCAAAAATGTTCTTTTCTTCTTAAAAAATATTTAAAAAACTAAAGTATACGTTTTGTTAAAAGAAAATTTTAAAAAATATATATATAAACTATAAAATGTTTAGATATTTAAAAAATTTTCTTTGGTACTTTGAGGCCGTTTTAACCGTATGTGGATATATCTACTGCCTTTAACCTCTCGAAGGATTAAATTTATCCACACGGTGAAAACAGCCACCGAATCTGAAGTCAGTTTAACCCCATCACGTCAGGTATAGGACATAACCTCAACAAACCTCAAAATTTTTAAATCAAGAAAAAATCGCGGATCTTACTATTTTAGTCTTATTGTGACTACTTTATGTTTTTGGGGTCGCTGAAACCAAATCTGAACTCTACTTAACCCTATCACGTCAAGCTTTTCACATAACCTCAAAAAATTCCAACTCTCTAAATCTGAATCAGTCATATTTTACTGATTAGCAGTATAAATCTACTAATTGACATAGCGAGAATTGAGCAACTGACAATTAGTAAAAATTTATTGATTCAATTAGTAAAATATCAATTACTGATTGAATCAGTAATATAAATATATGGCGGCGGCCACAAAATCTACTGGTTTAATTGTTAATTTTAAAGGTTATGTAATATACAAATTACTGATTTACATAAGTTATTTTCTATTGATTGCATATTCACTAAATATATTAGTAAATTTCAAAAAATAACTGAAACTTCAGTTAAAATGAAAAGTACTAATTGAATTAGTAAAATTTCTACTGATTCAGATTTAGAGAGAAAATTTGATTGTTTGAATTGTTTTTTATGTTATTTCAAAACGTGGTGGAGTTAAATAGACTTCAAATTTCGATTCAGCGACCCCAAAAACCTAAATTAGACATACTATAAATCAGAATTTTTCTTGATTTCAAAATTTTGGGGTCAAATTTTGAGGTTTTGTCAAATTCCTGACGTGCTGGGATTAAACTGACTTCAGATTCGGTTTCAGCGACCTAAAAAACCTAAAGCAGTTATGATTTGACCTCGAGCTCAGAACATGAATATTTTTTTTATGTGTCTGTCTATATTTATTAAAGATTCTGCAGTACTATACCAATATGAAAATATTACAATGTATAGAACATATAACCTATATTTTTACAGTAGGCAGGTACAATTAAGAAAATTAATGGCAAAATAGAAAACAATTTATCACCAGGTCAATATCATGCATTTCCGTATAGTGGTGAAAGAAAGAAAAAAATGAAAAAAAAAAGTAAAAGAGGCTTGAACATAAAAAGAAAGTCTGGAGTAGCGAACCTCCTGTATGTAATTACGTTAGATTTTACGGATCGACCATAGTGCGTGGGCATCGTATGGAGAAAATACCAATAGTTTCGTAAGTGCAGAGAGAGAGAGAGAGAGAGAGAGAGAGAGAGAGAGAGAGAGTCTCCTATATGGGAATATAAGCGGCTCTTGGATCTACTTGCCTCATTAAGGCTAATGACGTAGATCGCGCAATTATTCCAATAACTGCAGTCCACTAGACCGGCCGCACGTATCAATTTGTTATAATTAACCACGAGGGGGAGGTTAAAACCTATTGTGCGCACTCACGAAAATTATACGTCTCGAATATATACATATATACAACAAAGAACCTCGTCTACTATCGGCTTTTCTTTACGCATGTTAGAACAAATCTTCAGAATTTTTTTTTTTTTCTCAAGAAATAAAGAACTTGGAACCATGTGAAGAAATGAACTTATATTTAGAAAAAATTTTGCCAACATAAAACGAAACAAAGAAAAAATTATTGTATTCTAAAATAATAATAAAAAAATGTTTTTTGTAGAAATTTATTTTGAAATAATATTTATGAATTTGGAATAATGCAATTGTAATTTATTGAAAATAAAAATTATGTTTCAAAACAGAGAGTGATTTGTAGGAAAACTAATAAGGGCCAGGCCAGTTTTTTTGGGAGAAAAATTAATAAAAGTAATATATAATAATATGAAATAGGTGAGAGATCCTTTGCCTTGAGGCTGAAGGTTGACGATCCTTAGCGACAGAGACCTTCTCAAGGTGAGCCTCGTATATAATATATATATATGAACACGTGAGTCTGGATATATCGGGAGTTTCAAGAGACCTAAGCATTCAAGCTGCGACTACATAAGTGAATATGTATATATATACATATATGCGGGTACATATATATAATCTTTCATAAACGCAAGACAGAAAATTCTAAAGACAAAATCGTCAATTTACAAGTCGCGTTATTTCCTCTCCACTATATACACACTCAAGATTATTATGTGTGACTTTTAAGTGGTTTCACCCACGTCTATTATATGTTCGCGAGCCACTTGTTTTTCCTTTAAAGAAATTTTCATTCTATCTGTGAGAATTTGTTCATTAATTTATAAATCAGTAGAAATTTATTCACTAATTTTTAGTAAAATATTACTGTTTTATTCAGTAATATTTTTTTTATTAAAATTTTAGTAAAAAATGTCTAAAAATTAGTAGAAATTTATTTGCTGTCCAACTTCGTAAATAAAGTTGAATTTGATGAGGTTGCGAAATTCTATTAAATGTATACAAAAAAAAAATGACGAAATTGAAAATATTTAATTTTGATAAAGACTGATGAAATAATGGGTTATTCAAGAATATGATATATGGGGTGTTTATATTGATCGATTTGCAAATCACTTGAGATATCTTGTATACCTAATCCTGTAAACGCAGATGCACGTATAAAGTCCTAGGAATTATAAAAGGGCACGTGGTACATCAAACAGCTGGATCATCTCGTGCGTGCCTTTAAAGGTATATATGTGCGAGAATCTTTTTCTTATATACGTATATTTATATATACGGGGAGGAAAGGTGGGATGGACCCAGGTGCTCCCTTCTTCTTCTTCTTCTTAATACATGATCTTTCGAGACCCTTCCTGAATGATACACACACACACACACACTTCTTAAAGGAGAAAAAAATCTCTTTTCTTAAATTTACAATTAAAATTAGTAAATTCACAATTGACAATGACAATCCTCAATTTATCAAGAGATAATAATTTAATAATAAAACAATTAAAAAAATGATAATACCTTTTCATATGATGAGAATGTGAAAATTTTTCATAAAATTAAATATACAATTTCTTTTATTATAAACTGGAAAACTCATGTAATTAAAAACTGGGGGTCGATTATATAATCCTTTTCCACTTTCATTTCCTTTTCCAATTTCCATTTCTACTTCCATTTCCAATTTTTCTAATTTCCTCTCTCACTTCCATTTCTGCTTTCACTTTTTCTAATTTCCACTCCTACTTTTTCCAATTTCCATTCCGATTTCCATTTTCACTTCCACTTTTTCTAATTTCCAATTCCACTTTTTCCATTCCGATTTATAATATTTATATTTTCACTTCCACTTCTTCCAATTTCTATTTCGATTCCTATATATTCCCACTTCCCCTTTTTTAATTTTCGCTTCCACTTTCACTTTTTCCAATTTCCATTTTGATTCCCATTTTCACTGACACTTTTTCCATTTTTTCTACTCTCACAATTTTCTTGATAATTTAAGATACTTAATCTTAATAATGAAAATTAGAAAAAGGAGAAAGAAAAGTGTAAATTAGAAAAGTGAAAATGGTAATTGGAAAAAGTGGAAGTGGGAATGGAAGTGGAAATAGGAAAAGGTGGAAGTGGCAATAGAAGTGGAAATTGGAGAAATTGGTAGTAGAAAAGGCAGTGAGATGGAAATTGGAAAAAAATGGAAGCAAAAACTAGAAAATATGGAAATGGAATTATGGAAATGGGAATAGAAATTAGAAAAAGTAAAAGTAGAAATGAAAGTTGGATGGAAATTGGAAAAAGTGCTAGTAAAAATGGAAGTTAAATGAAAATTGAAAAAAGAGGAAGTAAAAATGGAAGTGGGACGGAAATTGGAAAAAGTGTAAATGGAAGTGGGAGTGGAAATTAGAAAAAATGAAAGTGGGAATAGAAGTAAAAATTAAAGAAATTGGCAGTAGAAGTGGCAGTGAGATGGAAATTGCAAAAAAATGGAAGTAAAAATGGAAGTGGGATGGAAATTGGAAAAAGTGGAAATGGTAGTGGGTGTGGAAATTGGAAAAAATGGAAGTGTGAATAGAAGTGGAAATTGGAGAAATTGGTAGTAGAAATTGAAAAAACTGGGTGCCAAACCTAGAAAATATGGAAATGGGAATACAAATTAGAAAAAGTGGAAGTAGAAATGGAAGTTGGATGAAAAAATTTGAAGTAGAAATTATAAAAAATGCTAATAGAAATGGAAGTTAAATAAAAATTGAAAAAGGAGAAGTAAAAATGAAAGTGGGATGGAAATTGGAAAAAGTGGAAATGGAAGTGGGAGTGGAAAATGGAAAAAGTGGAAGAGGAAATTAAAGTGAAAATGGAAGTTAAAATTGGAAAAAATGGTATAGTAGAAATAGAAGTGAAATGGAAATTTAAAGGGGGACAAGGAAAAAAACAAAACTCAGAATGAGCCATGTAGGCAGCTTATTTTGATGTGCAACAAAAATGAACCAGGTTGGTGGCGCCACTGTCTATGTTGTTTAGTATTGGCTCATTTTGATTTGCAACAAAAATGAGACTAGGTTTTTTCTGTGTACGGAAATTGAAAAAAGTGGAAGTGGAAACTAGAAAATGTGGAATTGGGAATAGAAGTTAGAAAAAGTGGAAATAGAAGTAGTAATGGAAATGGATTTACATAATCAATCCCCAGATGCTTGAAACTTATTTTACAAACTTCGTGTTTGTTCCTAAATCTCAAATTAGCGGTATTTTTCAATAGTGACAGTCACTCCGCAAAAATGATAAATATTTTTTTCACCTGGAAAATATAAAATAAATAATAAAGAAAAATATATCCTTTGTCATCAGAATTTTTTCCAAATTGTTATTATTTGGAATAAATGATATACTATAGATGCGAATCAGTTATAGATATCGTGGAATCAGGAGCACATGTTCCTACACTCGCGTGCACCTTAAGTAATATATCTACCTATATCAGACAGATGTGATTGGCCTGGAGACAGAAAGCTAATGGCTGACTCGAAGTCAGCGAGAGAAGAGTAGGTATTCTCTACTTCGATTACGGTCGTCGTCGTCGTCGTCGTAACTGTGTGTCCATAGGTCTATACATGGCGAAAAGTGTCTGGACTTGAAAGAGATGAGGTTGAAACCTAATCTTTCAATTCGATCGAAAACTTGGAACCAATCGAAGGGGGAATTCTTTCAAGATTCTTTACTTCCGTTCGATCAGTCGATGTGTAATTTATACTCTCGTGCCTCTAAAGAACCGTCTTTCTCTCTCTCTCTCTCTCTCTCTCTCTCTTACATTTTGCAACAGGTTTATTCGAGATTCGATCAACGATTCGATTCTCGTTACTCTGTATATATGATATTCTTCATTAGTTATATAGGTAGAAAAAAATAATCTTTGTTTTTCATTCCTCAATTTTCATAGTACATTCGACCCAGTTTTTCCCCATTAATACTTTTGGAAAATTAACAAAATTCATTGCTTGGGGTACCAGTAGTCCATTTTCGATAGGAATATTATAGAAAACCTGTTTTGAAAATAAAAAAAAAATGTTTATATTTATTCTACATTCCTTAATTTTCAAAGTAGATGCGACCCAATTTTTCCCTAGAGAATATTATATAGAAAAACTCGTATGAAAATGGAAATGAAAAAAAAAAAATCAGTTTGCCTTGGATATTGAATTCTGTCCATATGAGGACAGTGTGAGTTCAGTTCGTGCTGCAAAATAAATGAGCAGGTGTCTTTGGTATGTTCCTCTCGCCTACGCATACTCGTGGCATTTGTACCGCGCGCACATATATACGACAAAATTCGCTCCAACTTTTTTTTTTCATAAACTCGCCTCTCTTATATACGTATATGTCCTTATCATACTTCAAAATTACAACTGTCACACACAAAATTATTTATTTCTCGATAACGATCATTGCTTTTATATCTCATTATATAGTTTATGCTTGTCTGTTTCAATGTCGAAAATTAAGTATACATAAACGAGATCATATATACTGTATATTTATACTATATCAGGAAATTAATTAAATTGTCAATTTTAAGGGAGTGAAATTTACTAATGTAAATTTAAAATTAAAAATTTTAATTTACACCCTAAAAAATTTAAGCAAATTTTACTTCCTCAAAATTGCCAACTTAAGTAATTTGTTCACTACATCTTCACTTCATTTTCACACGATGTTCATTTCACTTTATCTCCATTTTAAGTAGATTTTCACTTCACTTCACTTGCAGTTCACTTTCACTCGATTTTCGTAAATTTAAAAAAACTCAATGTAAAAAGAAAGTTATAAATTAGAGTGATGTGAAAAAGAGTGAAAGTAAAGTGAAAATCGAGCGAAAGTAAAATTGAAGTGAACTGAAACTGTGATGAAAATAAAGTAAGTGAAATAAAATAAAGAGAAAGTGAAGTGAACATCGTGTGAAAGTGAAATGAAAATGGAGTGAAAGTAAAGTGAAAGTGAAGTAAAAGTGTAGTGAGGGTGAAGTGAACATCGTGTGAAAGTAAAGTGAAAATAAAGTGAAGGTGAAGTGAACATCATGTGAAAACAGAGTGAAATTGAAGTGAATGTGAAGTGAAAATGGAGTGAAAATGAAGTGAACAACGAGTGAAAGTAAAGTAAAATGAAGTGAAAACGAAGTGTAAGTGAAGGTGAAGTCAAGTTACAGAATCGCACCCCAAGGAGAAAAATTGATTGATTTTTAATTTTATTGTGTCTTTTTAAAAATGTTACACTGTAAAAAAGTTAGGGAGTTAACAGCACCGGGAGTTTAATATTTAGAGTTAAAAGTCAACTGAAAAAGGGAGTTAATAATTAAAATAACTCCTTAAAACCAACTCCCTAAGCATAAAATTAACTCGTAAAGCATTAACTCCCTTCGCTTCAACTCCTACACTTCAAAAAGAAGTATCCGAGGGGGAATTTACTAGTTAAAAACGTGTACACTTGACTACCGGTATTACACCTCATATTACCCTTATTACTAAGTATTACACGTTATTACAGAGTATTACACATTATTACAGAGATATTACAGAGTTTTTTGCGTTATTACAGCACCGTAATAACGCATTATTACACGGTATTACACGTTATTACATAAGTATTACAGGAAGAGTGTACACACTGCAAAAATAAGTGACTTATTTGGTATCTTATACAATAAGATGTAATATGGAAAAATAGTATCTTCCACCTTAAAAAAAGATATTTTGTAAAGTATCTTATTAATATTTAATATGCTTTTTGCGTTTTAACAAAAATGAAAATATTTCTTCCATCTTGAATTGTAAGTTACTTCGGTAAGTTTCTATGAATTAAGATATTTGTGGGGTCATAAGATGTTTAGAAAAACGATGCTTGTAAATTCTAAGATACGTCAGAATTTGAAGTTACTAAAATATATAAAATACATTAAGCATCTTACATAAGAGGCCATAGTTAACCTCAAAACTTTTTTCATCAAAAATATGTAAAGCACTTTGGCGAAGATACTATTAACATCTTAAACTAAGATATTTTAAATAACCAAAAAGTTACTACCAAAACATCTTAAAAATGACTACCAAAACATCTTATATTAAGATACTTCTTTTTGCAGTGCACTTGACTATACCTGAGTAAATCCCCCCTCGGAAGTATCTTATTTTAAGATGTTTTGGTCGCCTTTTTAAGATATTTTTTACAACTTGCTTCAAGTTACCAAAAACATCTTAAAATGCATTAGTTTCTTAAGATATAAAATTGATAGGACGAGATACTTTTGGTAACTTGCTTCCAATGTGTCTTATAACAATTAAGATACTCCTTTTTGTAGTGTAAAGGGTGGGACTTTTATAACATCCCCTAGGGAGTTGAAATTAAATTCTTTTTTTACAGTGTACTTTGTCAAGTTTTTTTATAAAAATAATTTATATTTATAATTAAAATAAAATTCGTTACTTAACGATTTAAAATTTTTTTGTAAATATAATTTCGAATTCTAAATCTAATTTATCTATTTCAAGAATACAAATAAAAATTTCTTAAATCATAGATAACAAAAATTTTCTAAGCATATAATTGTAAAATCTAAATACTATTTACCTATTTCAGTAAAATTATATTTTCAGATTCCGATATGTTAAAAGAAGTGAATTTAGTTTTAAAATATGATCACAGAAAATTATATGGTATTAAAATAAGCTGCAACGCTTATTATTTTAATCCAATTTTGCTTATTTTAATACCAAAATGGATTAAAATAATATAAGCGTTGCAGCTTATTTTAATGCCTTTTAATTTTCTGTGAATTTGCAAAAGAAAACAACTTAAAAAAAGTACGGTTGAAACAATATTCAACTATCAGAAAAAGAATGGAATTAGAACAAAAGTTTTAAATGAATTTTAAATTCAATTTGTTTTAATTAAATTCAATTTTAATTAAATCTGAAAACAGTAGCATTAGTGCCTCTCATCTTTTTCGCCCGCGCGCGCGCTTTTTTCTGATTCCTCGTCTCACGCGACACAATAGCCGCTATATCCCACTCGAGTTGTGTGTACTCTTTCAACACCTAAAAGCAGATTTACGAGCGATCAGAGTGAAAGAGATCGCAAATCGTTTGACACTGGGAAAAAGTGAGAGAGAGAGAAAAAAAAATAGTAAACCACAGTCACCCTCTGCATCATGGGCGTGCGTCTTTAGAGAGGGTAACTTCTCTTTCTCTCTCTCTCTCTCTCTCTTTCTCTCTCGAGGGGAGACCAGGTAAGATCTTATATAAAGATCGCTATACACAATATAATATGGTCTGGCTTGGTTGAAGCTTGTCCTGCAACGACGCGTAACGTCGTCAACGACCGTTATGACGAAGCATTTTCTGCATTGCAAGCTGTTTCACATACTCCCAACACACGCCGTAACATGTATTCTAAAGAATATGAATGTATGACTTATGAAATATCGCACAAGAACTTGAACAACCAGAGTGGAAATCTCATTTGAAAAACGAATTTTACTTGGGTATTTTTAATTTCGAAAATATATTACACGGAGAAAAAGATAAAGTAACTTTTACTATACTTTCAAAGTAAAACCTAAATTGGGGTGCAATTATTTAATTTCCTTCTGAATTCCACATCGACCTTGACTTTCATAATGAGTTTTACTTTAACTTACATTTTCACTTTCATTTTCATTTTCACTTGCATTCAATTAAAAATTAAATATCAGTAAAAGTGAAGAAAACAGTGAAAATGAAAGTCAAAGTGAAAGTCGATGTGGAATTCAAAATAAAATTACATAATTGCACCCGAAACTTCTGGCAACTTTTGTTTCGGAAATATCAAAAGTTACTCCTGAAATAGTATTTTTTTTACCGGAGCATTTCCACAGTTGTGCAGTTTAGGTTTTACTTTGTAAGTATGGTAAAAGTTACTTTATTTTTGTTTTCCATTTTCTCCATGCAACAATGGGAAAAAAAGTTGCATCTGACAGCGAAAGTATTTAAATCAAACAATTAAAACTTTCGCTGTTACAATAATAATGATTTAATCAATGTATATAGTAATTTATTACTTTTTAATAAAACAATGATAGTTATTACCAATAGAATACAAAATAGAAGGCAAAACCTACTCTAAAATTAAGAATAACATTCCTTATGCAAATTTATGCAAAATATATTCTATTGTTTATCATTAAAATAGTGTTTATTCTTTTGTGTTAATATATAACTAAAAAGCAACACAGAATCACACACATCTTATTCCAGTTGATTTCACCATTTAATTATAGTTATTTGCATCTCTATTATATTTATATAGAAGAAGAAGAAGAAGAAGAAGCCGCAGGGCATTTGCATGACTTCTTCCAAAAAGATCGCCAATTCTCTTTTTGAATAGTATTCGCGCCCCTTCTATATAATTGATTCATGTATACGCTCGAGAAAGAAACTAAACTATAATATAAAAAAATCAAGAGTCAAAAGAATAAATATTCCCATGCGCGCATATATATATAGTGAGTAGCGAAAATTCGACGTCTAAAAATCCACTACTTCCGGTCATGCAAACCACTTCATCATTAGCAACTTATTATATCCATTCACTTTTTTTTCTTAATGCTTCAATTAAATTGGCTAATGAGTTTTAATTTTAATTTTTTTTTTTATTATTATTAATTTTTTAAAAAAGCTTATTAAGTTTTAATGTAATTAAAAATTGACTACAAGGAGAACAATAGAAAGCAAAAATAAAATAATTTTTACTATACTAACAAAGTAAAATATAAATTGTCAGAAACTTTTGCGAATCTTTGGCAACTTCTTCTCCGGAAATAGAATGAAAAAATTTATTTTATTCTAATAATCGGTTACTTAATTAATTATCCAATAAATATTTATTTGTATTAAGTAAATAATTATTTATATTAAAGAAAAAAAAACACAATGAATAGAAAATTTATAAATTTAAAAAAAAATTGCCGGAGTTTTTCCCGATTTTTTGGTTTGTTAGAAATCCTAGAGGTCAATTACGTAACTTTTTCCGGATCCAATATTCCGTATTACAAATTCCGGATCACACTTTCAAAATCCCCTATTCGACAAACCACATTCCTTATTCGGAATTCTACTTTTCACATTCCGTATTTTGAATTCCACATTCAAAATTCCCTATTCGTCAAACCACATTCCTTATTCGGAATTCCAAATTCCGAATCCCACTTTCAAAATTCCGTATTCTGAATCCTATATTCCGAATTTCATATTTCACTTCCGTATTCCGAATTTCACTTTCAAAATTTCATATTTCAGATTCCACGAACCAGATTTCACTTTCAAAATTCCACATTCTGGATTCCAAATTCCGTTTTCTGAATCCCACATTCCGAATTACACATTCTTGATTCCATTTTTGACATTCCGGATTCCACTTTCAAAATTCCGTATTCCGGATCTCTCATTCTGTATTCCACATTCCGGATCCCACATTCAAAATTCCCTATTCGTCAAACCACATTCCTTGTTCGGAATTCCACATTCCGAATCCCACTTTCAAAATTTCGTATTTCAGATTCCACATTCCGTATTCTGAATCCCATATTCCGAATTACACATTCCGGATTCCATATTTCACTTCCGTATTCCGGATTCCACTTTCAAAATTCGATATTTCAGATTCCACGAACCGGATTCCACTTTCAAAATTCCACATTCTGGATTCTAAATTCCGTTTTCTGAATCCCACATTCCGAATTTCATATTTCACTTCCGTATTCCGAATTTCACTTTCAAAATTTCATATTTCAGATTCCACGAACCAGATTTCACTTTCAAAATTCCACATTCTGGATTCCAAATTCCGTTTTCTGAATCCCACATTCCGAATTACACATTCTTGATTCCATTTTTGACATTCCGGATTCCACTTTCAAAATTCCGTATTCCGGAACTGTCATTCTGTATTCCACATTCCGGATCCCACATTCAAAATTCCCTATTCGTCAAACCACATTCCTTATTCGGAATTCCACTTTTCACATTCCGTATTTTGAATTCCACATTCCGAATCCCACTTTCAAAATTTCGTATTTCAGATTCCACATTCCGTATTCTGAATCCCATATTCCGAATTACACATTCCGGATTCCATATTTCACTTCCGTATTCCGGATTCCACTTTCAAAATTCGATATTTCAGATTCCACGAACCGGATTCCACTTTCAAAATTCCACATTCTGGATTCTAAATTCCGTTTTCTGAATCCCACATTCCGAATTTCATATTTCACTTCCGTATTCCGAATTTCACTTTCAAAATTTCATATTTCAGATTCCACGAACCAGATTTCACTTTCAAAATTCCACATTCTGGATTCCAAATTCCGTTTTCTGAATCCCACATTCCGAATTACACATTCTTGATTCCATTTTTGACATTCCGGATTCCACTTTCAAAATTCCGTATTCCGGAACTGTCATTCTGTATTCCACATTCCGGATCCCACATTCAAAATTCCCTATTCGTCAAACCACATTCCTTATTCGGAATTCCACTTTTCACATTCCGTATTTTGAATTCCACATTCCGAATCCCACTTTCAAAATTCCGTATTTCAGATTCCACATTCCGTATTCTGAATCCTATATTCCGAATTACATATTCCGGATTTCATATTTCACTTCCGTATTCCGGATCCCACTTTCAAAATTCCATATTTCTGATTCCACGATCCGAATTCAGGATTCTACATTCTGAATCCCATATTTCGTATTAGGGGCCATTCATTAATTACGTAAGGGTCCTTAGGGGGAGGGGGGGGGGTTATAAAATCTCAACATGGTCTTACGTCTCGGGGTGTGGTGTAGAAGCTGTTCTTACGTAAGAATTTGCTAAGTATTTTCCATTTGTATAGTAATTAATTTTTTAATTACATTAATATTGTTAAAAACTTACGTAAGAAGGGGTAGGGGGGGTCCGAAAAATCTTATGTATTCTTACTTGGGGGCAGGGGTGGTCAAAATTAGCCAAAATCGTCCTTACGTAATTAATGAATGGTCCCTTACACATTCCGATTTCTACTTTTTATATTCCAGATTTCACATTTCGAATTCCACTTTCAAATTGCCGGATTACAAATCTCACATTCTGAAAGTGGAATCCGGAATACGGAAAATGCAGTCCGCAATGTGAGATCCAGAATGTGGAAATCGGAATATGCAATACGAAATGTGGAATCCAGAATACGGAATGTGAAATGTAGAATCCAGAATGTGGAATCTGAAATGCGGAATTTTTAAAGTGGATACCGGCATATATGGAATCCGAAATGTGGAATGCGGAATATAAAAAGTTGGATCCGGAATGTGAAAAGTGGAATCCAGAATGGGGAATGTGAAATGTGGGATCCGGAAATTGTTATGTAATTGACCCCCTGCAAGTGCAATAAAAAAAATTTTCCTTACACAAAAACTTTTCATCTATACCGAATCTTTAAAATGGTGATATTATTTCATTCCAACTAAAGATTTTATAATTGAAATACAACACGCAATGAAAAATAGCACAGATCATGATCATCTTCAACGAAAAGAAAAAAGGACAATAATCCAAAAAGAATGCTATAAACCTAAGGATCGTCGATTCGTTCTGGCGTTGATAAAACGAGAAAAGAAAATTTCTCGCCTTGGTAAATTCACAATATAAGAACGTCCATTACTCTTTTCCTGAAGACATCACAGGGATCATATATTGTAAAAGATTAAACGACGAAAACAGGATCAACGGGTGGTCCATATATACAGTGTGTTTGAGATGGCACGCGCGCACACGTCTTTAAAAGTTAAAATCTCCACCTTCAAAATTTCAGAGGGGTTCGGAAAAATTCCGATCGAAAAGAAAATAATATCTTCTTCTTCTCAATTTCCGTTTTATTTTCTTCTATATTATATATATAAGTCCATTTGACTTTTGTAGCAAAGCTTTTAGCGAGTAAAATCATCAAACCCCCCGAAGGCGTGTAAACTACCTTTACTTAGCCTAGATTTATGTATGTGGGCGTCATTGTCGTTTAGTTGTCGTACATCTGCGTCCCGCTGACAAATTGCTGGTTCGTTTGTCGAAATTTGAGTTTGTGGGGGACAATTTTTATACATTTATATATATGTGAGGGCGGTGTGGAACAAAGTCGACACAAAAAGAGATTTTTACATTAAGAGTTCATAAAAGATTTTACTTCATATATATGTTTTTATATTTTGTTTCTATCAAAAGAATTCTATTGTTATATTCAATTCTGTTTCAAAAAATATATAGGTTATTGTTCAAAAAATAAACGCGAAATAAAATAAATATAAATCCACTAAAAAAAGATTTTGTGTTTGCAAACAAAATCGTTTGGTTGGGCAATTTTGGTTCTTGTAACCAAATTTTAGTTGGCTGAAACAGATATCTCAACTAAACATTTTTTTAGACCAACGAAATTATTTTGTTGAATATTTTTAAATTCCAACCAAAATTTGGTTATGATAACAAAATAATTTGGTTAACACAACAAAATAGTTTGATCTAGAAAACCAAAAGATCGTTTGATGTCCTAACCAAATTTTGGTTGCTCTGATCCATCAGGCACACATTTTACTTTCTGCACGGGATATTTATTTCTTCCTCTTAAAATTATTTTCCAAATGGAATTTCTCTTCCCCAGAAAGTATATATTTTAAAAAAATATTCAGTTCAGTTTCAGTATTTATTATACTATACACATTGGAATCAAGCAAATCCTCAAATAAATATATACTAATCTCCGCAAATACAACTACAAAAATTTATGTTAATTTCAGATTTGTATTTCCTTATATACATATATATATATATATAGTAAAAAAAAAAGGTTTTTCTAATGAAACTTTTAAATTCGTATATATAGATACACGCGGGGCAATCAAGAAATAAAGTGATGCAGTTTTCGTGCTGATTTCATCTGATTTGTAGTTCATTAAAGCTATTCCTTTATGCATGCATGTATCCGAGGATACACCCATGTATACATATATATACCTATACATTTATATATATATATACACATTAGTTTATCCTAGTCTAAGAATTCACTAGTATATGTTGCCGCGACTATCAGGAAAGCAAAAGACGGTAGACTCGCATGTCCAAGCTCGTTCGTCTAAAGACATAAATGTTCACGCACATGAGAATGTAATGCACCGGACGTGTGTCTGTAAACAGGCATCAAGACATAGATATATGCACAACACGTAAATACATGACAGATGCGTAGAATGCACGCATTTTCTTCAAGAACTACCATCAGGTTCATTGCACTTTAACCTTTTTCTCCTCTCCAATTGTTTGAAAAAAAAATTAAAAATTTATTTTTATGGACAATAGAAGTAATTTTGTATTTACAAAAATACTCAAATTACTCAATTCTAGAATCGAAAAATTGTAAAAAAAACTGTGCTGTAAACAAAGAAAATAGTGTTTCCAACAGGTAGGTTTGGGGAAATCACAAAACAATCTGTATTTTTTTTTCACAAAAAATTTTCGCGTGAGCCAAAAAATTTTGTATTGTTCAGAAGTCTGATTTGTGTATTTCCCAAAATCAGCTGTTTTGCGGATGAGACTACAACTGCAGATAACACAAGAAATTTTTTTACGTGCACTTAAAAGGGTTTTGGTTTTGACAACAAACGTTTCGTTGTTATTTAAGTATCCAAAAATTTTTGGTTGGGGCAACAAAATTTTGGTTGTCTCAACCAAAAACTATCTAGTTGACAACAAAATCCTTTTTTTATAATTTTGGTAATAATTATGTAATAAAATAATAATTATAAATACTCATTTTAATCCGCTGCAATCGATAAATAAAAAATGTGATTTTATTTGCCGGAATCTATTTTAGTTTTTCCCTTAAGCACGTGAATATGGCTTTATCATCAGATCAACGAATAAACTTGGCGTTATTTAAATTTTTTTTTACAAGTAAAGTTCCTCGCGTTTTCCACAAAAGACGATTCAACGAATTGCATATAAAAACCCGAGTGTTTCGCGTCAAGGCGAATGAATTGCAAATTGTGATTTCTTCACGACTGGCAGCTGTGTCGTTGCCTTAAAAAAAAAGTGATTCCACTCGTAGACGTCTAGTTCTAGATATTCAGTTGGAAAGACGACGATGTCTAAGAGAGAAAAAAAAGAGAGAGAGAGAGAGAGAGAGAAGTGAAATGAAGGAAAAAAAAAGTGAAACAGAATATAAATAAGATGAAGGCAGCGGTAGCACGTGCCCCGTTCCATTCATAATACAGCTTCCACCCTCGTAATCTAACCCAAACTTAATGCAGCTTAACCTTCTTTGGATAAAAACCGTCGGTTGTTGGGGAATAGTTTTTGTAACCGACTCTATCGTGGATTTATATTTTTTTTTCTCTCTCGCCCTCCTTCACTTGCACCTTTTCTCGTTTACTCAGGTCGGAATCTTTTTTTTTCTTTCTCTCTCTCTCTTAAAGAGATGGCTTTTGATTCTCATGTGGAAGAAGGCCAATGAAAGAGTCGCGTGCCATGGAAGAGCCATTCAAGATATATATATGTTTAGAATAAGAATTAGATCTATAAAAGCGCATTTGTCCCATTTCTACTTCTTTTCAACTAATATGACTAATTTCTTCTTCTTCTCCTTCTTCTTTTTGTCATCTCTTTATAAACTTATCTTCAAATATCATTGAAATCATTTTAAATCACAGAATTTAATAATTTTAATTAAAAATTTTTTTGTATGGTTAATGATTCTGTCACTTGGTAAATTAGTAATATGTATTAAGGTAATATTCATGATGCACTGAGAGACTTTTTATTTAATGAAAAAAAATTAACGACATGGGAATCGAACTCTGAATCTAACGCACATCAGTCGAGAATCTTAACCAACAGACCAATTGTACTTGTAGCAAAAACTTATCTTTTGTCTAACTAAAATTTTATATTACCACTAGAACACATTAATTCGATTTTTCATTACGAATACAGAAGTAAAAAATATATATTTCTAATGTTTAATACTATATAATATTATATTATTGCACTACTTTAAAAATATTTAATTAATATCCTCAGTAAAGTTGACAAAACAAAAACCTTAAATCGTCGATTGAGGGCAGAAACACGCCAATTCAGGCGAATGTTGAGAAACATGACAATCTAAAAAATATTAGGGAAACCTGCCATTCCAGTGAAGATTTCAAAAACATGCCATCTCAGATGTCAAATTTTTGTTGATTGTTTTAGATTGGTAACACTGTAAACGAAAAATTGATGAGTCAAAATAATTAATATTTTGTTGAATATTGATGGTTAAGTCGGTAGAACCTTTAATAATTTTATTATTAATAATTATACTTTTCTTAATTTTTAATATTGATTTCAAGAATAAAATTTTTTTAACTATAATATAACATTCTCAAGAAAGTATTACCAACCTAAAACAATCAACAAAAATTTGACATCTGAAATGGCATGTTTTTGAAATCTTCACTGGAATGGCAGGTTCCCCTAATATTTTTTAGATTGTCATGTTTCTCAACATTCGCCTGAATTGGCGTGTTTCTGCCCTCAATCGACGAAATATAGTTTGACACTTGGGAATATACTAATAAACAAATTGTAAATTTGTTTTTCAGAAAATTATTACAGGAATTTTCCGGGAATGTTCCGGGAACTACTCCCGGAGTTGTTCCGCAAAATTTCTCGGGAACCAATTCACGTTGGCGAAAAGTGGTTCACTTTTAACACGGACATATATTACATATTGCTGAAAGCTATTTATATTTTGTCTAACGCCAAACCATACTTGAAAGACAATTAGTCTGTTGGTTACGACTCTTGACTGATGTGTATTAGGTTCGGAGTTCGATTCCTGTCTCGTTAACTTTTTTTCATTAAATAAAAAGTCTACTCTCAGTGCAGCATGTACACGGAAAGAAAAGGAATGGTTGGGCCAACCATAGGTATTGATAAATACGTCCCATCAATATTATATGGTTACCACAACCATATCTTTAGTTGATACAACCATAGTATGGTTGGCCTAACCAAAGGTTAGGTTGTCACATCAAAATGACGAAAAATTGCAAATTTGATGTGTCAACCTGACCTTTGGTTGCGCCAACCATACTATGGTTGTATCAACTAAAGATATGGTTGTGGTAACCATATAATATTGATGGGACGTATTTATCAATACCTATGGTTGGCCCAACCATTCCTTTTTCTCCGTGTAATGTTACTTGAATATTACCTTAATATTACATCGATATTACGGTGTAATATTCCCTCAATATTACATGTAATATTCAAGCGGACATTTTAAGATTACTGCAATATTACGCCGTAATATTTCGAATTTCATATGTAATGTTACATTGATATTAAGTTAATATTCTATGGACATTTACCGACTTCCAAGAACCTTCCTGGAATATTTTTTGGAAGGTTCCAAATATTTTAGGATAAGGTTCTTGAAATTCGTTGTGCTGTTTGGGTATAGTTATTTCGTTTCGATATAATTAATTTAAAACTTATAGGTAATTTAAAAGTAACATAAATTGATACCAAAGTATGAAATTGATAACAATTTTTGGATCAATTTGATACTTTTAGTATTAATTTGATACTTTCAAGTTAACTGCGTGCGGATCTTTTGAATGAAAATGTTTTCGGATTAAAGCGCATATATATGTATATATCTTACAAACATCATTGGAGTTAAATAAATGATACACCGCGAGGACTCTTTGCGTCAAGTCTCGTTTTATTTAAAGTCTATATATGCGAGGTGTGGCCTTGTTGAATATAAAGGTATATAGAATTGTTAAGAGACATTCCAGTTTACACTTATAATGCATTCCTCTGCAAAATATTTGTAACGATTGTATATATATATATTTATTTATTCCGTAAAGTAACGTCTAACTCAGAATTTTTTTTTCTTCATTAATATGGTTTAAATAAGAGGAAGCGAGAGTATCACCATATCTATACAGTCATTGAAACTATTATTTATAAAAAAGTTCAGGTCTAAAACTTAGTTAATTAGAATCTTATCTATTATTATTTATTATAATTATAATAATTATTATTATTATCATTATTATTATTATTTGTTTAGAAATTTATTTAGAAACGAAGAAAATGCAAAGTTATCATGATAAAGAGAGAAGAAAGTGTTAATGAAATTAAATATTCCACGTAGAATAGTTATTATTTCTTGTTAATGGATACACAGTTACACATATGTAACTCTTCTGAAAAAGTAATAATTTATGCAATTTGAATTCGTCACAGTTGGAGTAAATTTTTTCTACCTGAATGCTTCCGACCATTCAGAAATGTAATCCATTTCTTTAATATTCACACCGGTTTACTTCCTTCAACGGTCACCAAATTTATTTTATTATTTAACCATTTTAACCGATTATATGCCTTATATATACACATTGACAGAGAGAGAGAGAAAAAAAAGATCAAATGAATTACTGTGACATTTTTTATATGCCTCTCTTATAATTTTGAAATGTATAGCGAGAAAATAGCAATAATAATAATAATTCCAAAAAAGAATTATCTAAATCTATAATAACATATATTTTTCCTTTTATTCTTTTTTTTCGGTAATCCTCTTTTTGAAAAAAAGTTTTTCTTCTTTTTGAAATATAGTTTTTCTTCTTTTTGAAATATAGTTAAATTACTTTTTTTTAAATATCAAAATTATTATTTTTTTTTTATTATATTATTAATTATGTGAGATGCGGAATGTGGAAAACGGAATGTTCAGGTTTTACTTTGCAAGAGAAATGCAATTTGCAATGTCCTAACTTTTTATTATAATTATGTATAACGAGAAAAGTGTCTAAAACTGAAAATCCAACACACAACATAACTTGAAAAAGTGTTTCTTTTTATTTTTACATAATTTTTCAGTTAATTTGAAAAACCTTTGGATTCAGAATTGCTTAAAAACTATATTGTGGACCTTATTATTTCCTTTAAATCATCAAAAAAATGTTAATATTTGAAATTTTTTTAAAAATCAAACCTAACCTAGAAAAAATTAATAAATATAATATTCTATTAATATGCGTGTGTGAATAGCGCCACGCTGCCAAGCAAAGCTGATTGGTCAAACCGTCTGTCGGTATTATTTGAGAACATTATAGCCCTAACTTGATAGCCAAGTCAAATCTACCGTGCTCTCCAGTTACAAATGCCTTGTTAAATAAAATTGGACCAACGACTTGAAACAAAGCAGTTATCACCTAATTTTTCTCTCCGTGTATACTTTTCTCTTGTGCACAAAATAGGAGTAGCTCTATAATAAGATTTTATATATTATATTATATATATATATACATATATAAATGATTGACGATAAGGTACACAGAAAATTAAAAGGCATTAAAATAAGCTGCAACGCTTATTATTTTAATCCAATTTTGCTTATTTTAATACCAAAATGGATTAAAATAAGCAAAATTGGATTAAAATAATAAGCGTTGCAGCTTATTTTAATGCCTTTTAATTTTCTGTGTAAATAACTGTTTCCATTAACGAACAAACCATTGAAAATCATTTATCCATCATCAAGTGTGTACTTTGCTTCCTCAGTATAACCAATTAACAGACCAACCTTTCGAATTCCTAGGATTATTATTATTATTTTTTTTATAAAACAAGAATTTCCCTACATAAAATATTTCACTGTCATGGGCGCGGGACGAATTGATATTGTAATAATTACATCAACATTTTTTCAAGCTGAATATAACATTCCGCAAGTCGAGAAGCGATTATTCTTTAAAAGAACCATTAAACTGTAACTATTATGGTTTAATGTCTTAGGTTATGTTGCGAGTTGTAACTATTATTGTTTGCATTCAAAGAAAGTTTTATTTACACTTCTTTAAGATAAATAAAATTTATTTGAATCAAATAAAAAAAACATTAGAGTTAGAATTAAAAAAACTACCTATACAATTAGAGTCTACTAATATTTTATTTATTTTAAATAAAAAATCCAATGCAAAAAAAAATTTATTTGATACAATTAAAAATATATTTGTCTCAGAACCTAATTTAAATTTTAATTTAAATGCTTCAAATTTTTCAGTATTACACTTTTTTTGGGTTCAATTATTTTTTAGACAAAGCTCCATTTTTCGAATTAACATTTGACCGAATTTCTTTTTACACCAGAATCCTTATGTATCGGATTTTTATTAGAATTCTTAAAACACCGAATTTTTATTTGTCCGAAATTGCAAATGGCCGAACAAATAATCGATTTCGGCGCGAGGTTTTTAAAATTCACCAGTCAAATGATTGTCAAGAAAATCGTGATTGGTGGATTTTCAAAATCGCGCCGAAATTTTTCTGTCGATTGTTTTTTCTGCCATTTGCAATTTCGGACAAATAAAAATTCGGTACCTAAAAATTAAGTTAATTAAAAATTCTTTAAAAAAAAAATTTAACAAATGTTAATTCGAAAAATGAAAATACGTCTAAAAAATAATAATAAAATTGTTGAAAATGAAAATTCTAACTAATGATTTTTATGGGATAATCATAATATCATAACATAAATTAAATTTCCATTTTTATTATTATCTGAAGAGATTTATTTTCAACGATTTGTTCGCGGACAATAAAATTCCCGGCATTGTGAAATATAGGTATCTTTATATTAAAAAAAGTAAATAAAATAAACATTCACCTCTGATATTGACGACAGTGCGATTTTACTTGACGACGGATGTTCAATTGTGACGGTTGAAAGTCTTCCTTTACGCTGATGGGGCCATTTCACTTACTATAACCCACAACAAAAAAAAAATGTTCAAAAACAAAAATTTCTTCTTTTTCTCTACAAATCAGGCTTTATATTGTAAAAAAATTACCACTATAAACGCACTGTTACTCAATACTATTAATCACTATTTTACACTGCTTTTTATTTTCGAAAAAACAAAATTTTTCTTGTCTTCTATTTTCCACTTTGATTTTTATTGATTCTTATTCTATTTTTTAAAAATTATTTATTTAATTTAATAAATCCAAATTATTTAAATGAAATTTATTATTTCATGTATTGAAGATCACAATATTATAAAATTTGCACCTCAATTAATCCTTAAATTTCATACTGTTTTATTGGGAAACTAACACACATAGAAAAAGTTGCTGTGACATCAAATTACGTTAGCTAATATAGGGACAGCGAACAAATTTGCTGCGGGGTCAAAAAAGTTTGCTGTGACAGTAAATTTTTAATAATTAAGACTGATATTGTTTATCACAGAAAACTTTTTCGTTGTCATAGCAAAAAATTTAGCTGTTGATACTAATTTTGATAGATCCGATAGTAAACATCAGTTATAGCATCTGTAAGCAATACATTTTTTTCCGTGAATAACTGGGGCCCGTAGGAATTGGAACTTGTTTTTCACCACTATTTGTAATTAATATAAAAGAAAAAAAATTTTTCACTCTAATACCTATCACAATTATTTTCCTGCAACGCAACAAGTTTTCAAAAATTAGAACTTTCACTATAAAAATCGAATCATTTTTTTAACCACACAAAAAAATAATTAACTTTTCGAAGAGAAAGAAAAGATGTAATAGGAAGAGAAGGGCAAAAAAAGAAAAAAAAATTGTGCAAATGTCATATGAATCATTTTTCAAGTACACACTGCACTTGAGAATATATCAGAATCCTTCTGTCTGCTCATTCATTAAATTTTACGTTGTCCTTGGAACTTTAATGGGTGTAAGTGTCTGGAGCTCTCGTGATAACCCAAGGCGAAACGAAGAGTTCTCTGCAACAGGTGAAGAGGCATCGAACATATATATAGGTATATATACACATATATGTGTATATATATAGTAAACCGAGCGTAGTAGCGGACAGTCAGCAACTAAGCCGGTATAACAGTCGCATCTCTTTCCTGCCTCTATCGCTCGGTTCTCTTTTCTCTCGTATGTACATATACATACTTTTGCACACGTGAAATTGTGTGTCCCCTGTTGCGTGCATGTCAGTAAGTGTATATATGATGGTATGTGCTTTCTCTCTCTCTCTCTCTCTTTCTCCCTCGAGTAGACACAGAAGTTGTGCACGAGGTGCAGTTCGTGCAGATACTCACAAAAGCCAGTGTGCGCAAATGTGTGCGAATTCAACGGTAGGTGGAGTGGGAGTTAAGACACGCGACACGAAACTGGAGTGGGGGGGAGAAAATTCCATGAGAGGGGATGAAAGATTCTCCTTTCCAAGCGCGCTACCTCTTTCTCTCTTTGAATCGTTTGTTTACCCATAAAAATTATTAGTTAAAATTTTCATTTTACTCTCTAAATCTGAATTAGTAAAAAAGATGACTAATTTGAATTAGTGACTTACTTTTATTTTTCAATTAGTAAAATTCTACTAATTATTAGTAACTTTTACTAACAATTAGTAAAATTTAACTAATTCTAAAGCAAAAAGTGAGTCACTAACACAGGAAATTAAAAGGCATTAAACGCTTATTATTAATCCAATTTTGCTTATTTTAATCCATTTTGGTATTAAAATAAGCAAAATTGGATTAAAATAATAAGCGTAGCATAGCTTATTTTAATGCCTTTTAATTTTCTGTGAATTTAAATTAGTAAACATTTTTACTAATTCAGATTTAGAGAGTAAAGAATTTTATTAATTATTTTTTAGACGAATTATTTTTCGAATTAACATTTGACAAAATTTCTTTTTACACAAAATTTCTACTTAACAGAATTTTTATTTGTCCGAAATTGCAAATGGCCGAACAATCGATTTTGGCGAGATATTTAAAATTCACCAATCAAATGATTTTCAAGAAAATTGTGATTGTTGGATTTTAAACATCGCGCCAAAATCGATTGTTTGTTCGTCCATTTAGAATTTCGGACAAATAAAAAATTCAGCATTTTAAGAATTCTACAAAATAAAAATATTAAAAATTACCTAAAAATTCTGTTAATTAAATATTCTTCAGAAAAGAAATTCTGAGTAATGTTACACCCTAAAAAAAGTAATCTTGATTCTAGCGAATTCCTCTTAATTTGATGCATATTTTCCTCTTATATATTGTATCAAAAGTAATAGTCTTCACTTGAGAGGATTTTCCTCTCGCATATTATTTGACATTTATGGTTTTAAACTGATAAAGAAAAGCTATGATCATGCACTAAATTTATTTATTTAACTTTAATTCAATGTTTTTGACATCAGAACCTCAAAAAAATTGTTTTGTTTTATTATTAGTCACCAAAGAATAAAAATATTCTACATTCAAGTGGAATACTTTTGTTTTAAGAGGAAAAAATGAGAGGACATTAGAAGAGGATTTTTCCTCTAAATATGAGATTACTTTTTTCAGGGTGTAATACGAAAAATGAAAATTCGTGTAAAAATAATTATATTTAATAAAATTGTTGAGAATGAAAATTTTCACTAATAATTTTTTAGGGGATAATCATGTACCCCAAAAATTTATAAACGTCTTTTGTATTATGTAGGGTCTTTTTTAAATACAGGTTTAATGAATATTTCCCACATTGAACTTATAAGACTTTTTGTAGAGTTAAATTAAAAATTATCTGATTTCAATTTCAGAGACTTTTATGGGACGCATGAATAAGGTCGAAAAATCCATTGTTAAAATTTTCATTTAACAGAATTCCATTAGGATATAATTTCCATTAAGTCAAATTTTATTTAATCGAATTATTATTTAATGAAAATTATTGAGTTGACAATAATTTAAAAATTAATTTAAGATATAATTTTTTTAAAATAATTGAATTTTTAAAGAGTTATAATAAAAATTTTTAGAAGTATTTAAATTTCTGAAAGTTTTATACATTTAAAAAATGGAAAAACGAATAAAGTAACTTTTACTATACTTTAGAAGTAAAATATTAACTAACCGGAGTTTCTGCACATTTTTGGCAATTTTTACTCCAGAAATAGTAAAATTTACTATGTATTTCCGGAATAATTTTTACTGTTTCAGGAGTAAATTTTACTATTTTTGAAGTAAAAATTACTAGAAATGCGCAGAAACTCCGGATAATTTAGGTTTTATTTTTAAAGTAGTAAAAGTTACTTTATTTCCAACATGCAAAAAAATCTTCACCTGGAGCAGCGATATATTTCTCTAGAATAGCGAAAACTTTCGATGTTTTAGTTACACATATCGCTGATTTCGATGAAGATTTTTTTGCGTGAAGGATTTCGAATTGAAAGTTTTTGAAAATTTTAATTATTATGCTAAAGATTTTTTAATTTCTGTTAATAACTAAATTTTACAGAATTTTTAATTAAAAAATGATTTTAATAATTGATTTTTTAAAGAACTAGATGGAAATTATTATTAATTATTAAACTATTTGAGTTCTGATTTTTGAAAATAAAATAATAATTAAATTTCATGAGATTTTTAATTGAAATTAGTAATTTTATTTGCTGAAATTGTTTTTTTTTTGGGAAGTTTCAAACAATTATTAAATTTTCTCAAATACTTAATTGAAGAATATTTTAGATAATTGAATTTGTGAAGACTTTTACTTAAATTATTGAAAATAATTAATTTAGCAAAGAATTTTAGTTAAAAATTTGTCAAGTATACTTCAATTTTATAAGAGCAGCATTCTACACTAAAAAAGTCATATTTATAAAATTCTGCTAAATAAAAATTTGATAATTTTTAATTCGACACTTTAAAAATTCTAATAAGTAAAATATGGGGTAAATAAAAATAGTACCGAACAAATATAAAGAAGGATAATCAGAATATATCAAAATAACAGGGGGAGAAATAGATTGAAGTGCGCCTAAATATAAAAGTATATACATAAATGGTAAATGACGTGAGAGACAGAGCAAAAATTCCCAAACTGAAATTATTGTATATACGGGGTCCAATGGCATTTTTTTCTTTTACAATAAGTTCATAAAATATTTACAATTGAAAAAGAAAAAAAAAGGAGGGGGGGAGCTGAGTGAGAGAGCTAAGAACCCCTCAATTTTAAGTTCCCACGCGAAATGAGAAGCTGGGTCCTATATACTCTCTGTCTTTGGGACCCTCTTTCCCCCATTTCTCCGAGCACCTTGTGGGACTCACCCCCCTGACGCAACTTGTATTTTAGCCAATTGTCAGCGAATTGAAGTTTTCTGCCTCCCGTCGTGGTCCCCCTCTTTTTTTATATGACCATTTTACTTCATCCAAAAATAATAATAATAATAATTCATTATTGACGTTACAAACAATTTGTATTGATTTTAGTAATAATAATTATTATTACTATTAAAAAAATTAATAAGAAATATTTTAAAAAATTATTAATAAATATTATAGAAAAAAAAATTAATAATGGTAATAAAGAATGAAAATAAAATAGAAAAAAAAGAAGACAATATAAACGACAATAAAAAAAAATAATATTTTTATATAAAATTAAAAGACAGTGATCAACGCTGGGCGTAAATATATATACTGTCAGCTTGTATGACTGGACCTGATGTGTTAATTAATGTATCGATAGTGGCTCATCATTTATCGAGTCCGAAAAAAATATGATCAATGTTCACGTGAGTCGCGCGTATATACGATAATAATTAGAAGACTCTTGTAGTCAGGTTTTTTCGAGTAAATGAAGTCACGATGACAAAGACGAATTTCCTCTCAATTTCCTCCCCCCCTCTCAAAGAACCAACGCAAAAATTTAACATATATGATGTGCATATTATTTTGTAATTGATTCGTATATTTACCGATATTCGATGGATTGACGTTTGTGAATCAATTAATTTTTATGGAGACACATTCAGTTTTATAACATATATATAATTAACCACAATTTCCGAGAAGTTTATTGAGCTCAAATTGACACTTTCAATTTTAATTAATGCGACCCATTTCAATTATATATATCTGCATCATTATATATTTATTTTATAAATACAAAAATGAGTAATTAATTCTTGACAAAATAAAAAAAAAATCAAATATAATCTCTGGAAATAAGATATACATTTTATTTTGAAACATTTTTGTAAACACGAGACATTATTTTTTTTTTTGTATTTTAAATTTTTATATTCTGAGAATATAATTAAATGATTTTTTGAAATTCATATCTTGTCGATCGGTGAAACAATATTAAGTGATAAAAATTCAAATGCACATGCAAGAGAAATATGTCGTAATAAATATTGAAAAGAGAAGAAAATTTAATATATGGAACTTGTTCAAATCACGTGTGATTCATAAAATAAGAGCGTCGATAACCGGATTATCGTCTGTATATATATGTATTGTGTGGGCGTCACTAACGTCATCCATTGATCGCATTTTATATCCATTTGTTAAATGTTGCGAGAATTCATAATAAAAAAAAAAAAAAAAAATTCTTTTCACCACAGTGTAGGTGGAGCATACTTCAATAATAAATTGCAAAATAGATCATTTTCTTTCATTTTAATATGTACAAAGATCGCAACAATATTTTTAAAAGTTGAATGAATTATAAAATATAAAATAATTAAAATAAATTTTAAATATATGATAAATAATATATTATTAAAAAAATTACATATTAAAATAATATATATATATATATATATATATATATATGTGACAATCCACGGTGAAAGGGACATTAGCTGTAACAATTTCTAGGTTTGTTAGGGATAGTTTTACCTTAATTAAATATTCAATTTTAATTAAAAATCAAAATCAGTTTTTATGAAATATTTCGGATCTAATGAAGACAGAGGTGTGTATTTAGAATTATATTTTTACTCAAAAAGTCAGTAACATAATCTAAAATTTTTTGCAGCTAAGGTCCCTTTCACCGTGGAGCATCACGTATATAATTATATAATAAAATAAAATAATTTTTTTCTTAGACAATAGAAAACGTTGAATAAAAATACTCAGTAAAAACTGGTAATTATAAAAAGGACAAAAATAATTTGAAAAAAGTGAAAAATACGATTTTTTTTATTTTAGAGTCACTTGGATAAAATATGCAATAATCGACTACTTGTTCGCATATATTATTGCCGCACGTACCGCGAATCCCGATCAAGCAAATAAGAACGATGATAATTGGCCGCAATTGACTGGGACGCGTCACGGTCAATTTCCCATAGCGACATTGCTGTCGTCGACAAAATTTAATTCAAATAGAATTCAAAGTTATCGAATAAAATCCAAATACTTAATTTGGCTCAATTTTTTTTAACTTTTAATATACTCTATACCAAAAAGGGAGACATGATTTTTTTTTAAATTTTTTTTATCAAGCCTTTTACGAGATATATAAATTTTCCATAAAAACTATAAAAATTAAATTTCCGAATATTTTCACTATGATTTTCGTAATCAGCGCATCGAAAGGTATATTTATTTAGTATTAAACAAACTGGAGGTATTTTAAAAAAATTAAAAATTTCAAAAATTTTGAAAAATTCCAAAAATGTTGAAAAAATTGTTTCCTTACGATCGGAACAGGGGGTCAATTATTCGAGTCCATTTCAATTTCTACTTTTCAATTTCGTTTTCCATTCTCACTTCCATTTTCACTTCCACTTTTTCCAATACCCATTTCCATTCACTTCTACTTTAACTTTTTTCAATTAAGAAAAAAATGGAAATGGAAGTGGAAGTGAAAATGGAAGTGTGAATGAAAATTAGAAAAAATGGAAATGGAATAAAAAATGGGAATGGAAATGGATTTACATAAGCGATCCCCAGGTTTAAAATTTTGATAAAAGGAAATAGTTTTTTTTTAAAAATTTTCAAAAACAATTTTAAAAATAAAATTTTAATGTTTAAATTTAAAAAAAATAGTAAATTACTTTTCTAGAATTTTTGCATCATATTTTCGAAAGATTCACGTAAAAACATAAAATTACAAAAAAAAAATCTTTTAAAATTGATGCAGTTTAAGAAAATAAAAAGCATTAAAAAAAATCATTAAAATTCTAAAATTTTGAAAAATTTATATCTCGTTAACAGGTTGATAAAAAAAAAATTTTTTAATCATGTAACCCTAAAAAAGTAACCCCCTATAAAGTACTAAAGAATTAAAAAAATTTAGCCCAAATCAAAAGTGTCAAAGTCAACGATATTTTGAAATGGCATGGACCCCACCATATATGTATATATCAAATATCTTCAAATCCAAATGTATATTTCGAACAAATAAATATATATTTATGTAATGGGATATATGTATCTCTTATAATTCTACATTTGCTTTTTTGCTTGAAAATCATAATAAATAACACTTTCGTTGAACTCTGTCCCTCGGGGGAAAATCAACGTTTCTTGAAATAAATATTTTGATGTGATATTTATTGACCCGTTATCACGTCTTGTATTACACGCATTATATGAATATAGTTGCACACGTTTATAATAATATATAAACTGCGTGATCAATTTTTCGCTCAACTAGTTGTTTTTTCAAAAAAAAAAAAAAAAAGAAAAATACAATGATTTAAAAATAGACGAAATGTGCTCCTAAAAACATATATTGCCTCAGTAATTAAAAAAAACAAACTAATCACATCCCTGAGTATAAAAGGTCGTAAGATTCCAACATTTATCATACGTGGGCGTTTATAACACAGAGGCTATAGATAACGAAAAATTAACCAGAATATTAAAAGAAACAGATTACACTGTTATCATGCTAATTCAGCCAAGAGACTGAAAATTATGAAGAATAAGAAATATATAAAAAAAACTAATGAGACATTAAAAAATAACAATAAAGCGAAAATATTATTTTAATTAACGATAGTTAAAACATTTTTTTTTTTTTTTTTTTGAAAAAAAGAAAAGGTCTATATATAAGTTAATATACCCTTTTGCTCAGTTGTCGAAACCGCAAAGAAAGAAATTAAAAAAGAAAAATGGCTAGTGTAACGCCAAGGGCGAAGTATAAAATTTGAAAAAGGAAAAAAAAACAAAGTTGCCTTTGGATGTCAAGGAAGGCATAAAAGAAACAGGGTCCACTTTCGAGACCAAAAAGCGTCAGGAACTCTAAGTAGAGCCGACTTTTTAAATCTGATAATAAATGTAATCACTGAAAATAACATGGAATCTAACCGTCGAAGAGACGAGAAGTCGCTAAAGGAACGAGTATCATTTGGCCCTCGAGACACGAACGGGGCCCAATAATTACGTTAACTCCGGGGTTCCATATTCATCTCGCGCGCAGTTCTCTTCAGAAAAAAAATATATAACTCCTCTCTAACTGGTCCAAAACCGATATCCATCCAATGAGCCAATTCATTTTCACTTACACTTTCACTGATTCCAAATTTTCACTCGTATTTTTATTACTATTAATTCTAATTTTAACTCTCACTTTTATTTTCAGTTTCATTTACACTTTCACTGGTTAGAAATTTGTGGAATTTTTATTTACACTTCCACTTCCACTAGTTTTAAAATTCGAAGAAGTGAAAGTGAAATTTTCATTTCCACTTAAAACATTGGTAGAAGTGAATGTAAAAGTTTCATTTTCATTTACACTTCCATCAGCTTAGAAATTTGTAGAAGTGAAAGTGAAATTTTATTTCACTTAGAAATTCGTGGAAGTGATAGTGATATTTTCATTATACGCTTTCACTGGTTAGAAATTCGTAAAAGTGAAATTGAAATTGAGAATGAAATTTAGAATTAGTGGAAGTGAAAATTAAAATCAATGGAAGTGAAAGTGAAATTAGAATTACATAATCGTTCGCTCATTGTAAATATTTTGACGACTAGAATTATATTTATTATTTACTGTCCTCCATCCCAGAAACAAAATGTATTTATGAATTCTTGCGGTAAACCCATCTTCCTTTATGCTGGCTTCTTATATTTATTTTTGTTACATGTTATTTTTTTTTTTTTTTTTTGCAAAAACCTTTATACATATAAACCTTACACGCAACTTAAATCTACTCTCACTTTGAGGAAAAAAAATGCCAATCTAATTGATTCACTTCGATATAAACAATGTGACATTGCTTCTTATGCTAGCGGCATTAAACCATCTTCAGTATCCGTTTCCGTGTGGAATGTGAAACTTAACGCTCCAGTGCATTTACAATTTTTTATATGTTGGATATATACAATATATATTCTCTCTATTTATATTCTTCGGGAATTATAAAACGTTATGATTCAAATAATTCTGACAATGAAACATTTTACCAAAAAAATTTCTTATAAAAATATTAATTTAGTAAAAAATTAATTTTTCAAACAGAATAAAATTTAACAAAACTAAAACAAATGAAATTTAACAAAACTGAAACAAATGAAATTTAATGAAAATGGAGTAAGATTCTGTAACTTCACTTCACTTTCACTTCACTTTCAATCGATGGTCACTTTATCTTCACTACACTTTCACTTCACATTCACAAGTTTTTTTACTTCACTTTACTTTCACTCGGTGTTCACTTCACTTTCATTTCAGTTTTACTCGATTTTCACTTCATCTTCACTATACTTTCACTTCACTTTCACTTTATTTTATTTCATTTACTTTATTTTCACTACATTTTCACTTCACTTCTCTTTTACTTTTTTTCAATTTAAAAGAATTGAGTGAAAATAAAGTGAAAGTGACGTGAAAATCGACTAAAAATGAAGTGAATGTAAATTGTAAAGTGAAAGTGAAGTAAATATGTAGTGAAAATTCGAGTAAAAATAGAGGGATAGTGAAGTGAAAATCGAATTAAAATGGAGTGAAAGTGGATTGAAAATAAAGTGAAAGTGAAGTGAAAATGGAGTGAATATCGTGAGAAAGTGAAGTGAAACTTAAGTGAACATGGTGCAGAAGTGAAGTGAAGGTGAAGTCAAGTTACAGAATCATTAAATTAATGATAATCATTCATTACAGAATAATTATAATAAAAAATACTAAAAAATAATTTAATTTAAAAAAAACTGAAACAAATGAAATTGAAAAGAAATTAGTATAACGAAAAAAAAAGCTGAGAGAAATCTGTTTCTAACCGTCAAAAAACCGCAAAATTATTATCGTTCGCTCTTCAAATACACACAACAATCATTTTGAACAGCGTGTAATCTTCAATAATTCCTAGAATATAATTTCCATTTCTAAAAGGAGATTAGCGATTATTTTTGTTTTGCAATTCATTTACGATTCTCTCCGACTGTCTGATATAATGACAGTAGCCGTTTATTTTCTAAGCCTCTTTCTTTTTTTTCTTTTTTTAAAAAAAAAAAAAGTATCTTCTGGAGGTGAGATGCTCTCCGCAGAAAATTAGTCACTTTCGCACTGCTTCGTTATTAACCCTTCATCTCATATAGAGGTCTAACCCTTTCGCTTCCTTCCTTTCTCTACATATCCAAAAGCCAATTTGCATATGTAAGAAGAGTTCTGCTTCCGATCCTTCCTTCCTTATTTCTTTTTCTCCTTTTAGTTGTTTTTATTAGTCCATATACGTGTCCAAAATCTGCACCAACACTCTAGAGAGAAATATGGGCAAAATTCATCGAAGCGTTCACCTTCTCTCCTTCTCACTTAGGTGGAATTAAAGAACAGCTGCACGTGATTTTCTCACGCGTCCAAAAGCCACCCGTAAACAATTGAACTTGATTCCAAAAGGTGGGGTCGAAAAAAAAGAGGGTGGAAGGAGGGAGGAACATTTTTGTACACATTAACGTTTTTTGCACATGCGCACTCTTTTATAACTTACTCTCATGATATTTCATATCGAAATGATGTGAGATTATATAAGAATTAAGATTTTCCTAGATATAGACACCTGGATCTGATTTTCCCATCAAGAGGAATTCTTCTGGAAGGTGCAACGTCATTATGTATAGAGAAGTGAAGTCTCAATTTAATTTTTGTAACCCAATTGTTAAAATTTTAGATTTCAAGGGTTTATTTTTATATTTAGATAATAGATCTATTCTTTTTATCAATTAATTTTCATTTTTTATTATTTTCAAAAAAATGCAAATTCAAAGAGAGGTTCACATTACACGTACTGGGGGTCAATTACGTCACTTTTTCCGGATTCCACATTTCACATTCCGGAATCCACATTTCGGATTCCATATTCCGGTTTCAACATTCCGAATTTCACATTCCGTATTCCGGATTTTATTTTTCACATTCCGTATTCTACTTTTAAAATTCCGTATTCAGGACTCCACATTCCGGATCCCACTTTCAAAGTTCCGTATTTTAGATTCCACATTCCGGATTCCACTTTCAAAATTCCGAATCCCACATTTCACATTCTAAAACACACTTTTCACATTCCGAATTCCATTTTCAGAATGTGGGATATGGAATCCAGAATTTTGAAAGTGAAATGTGGAAAGTGTAATCTGGAATATGGGATTCACAATGTAGAATCCGGAATGTGAAAAGTGAAATCCGGAATGTGGGATCCAGAATACGTAATGTGGAATCCGGAATATGGAATTTTGAAAGTGGAATGCGGAATGTGGAATCCGGAATGTGGAATCTGAAATACGGAATTTTAAAAGTGAGATCCGGAATACGGGATTCAGAATGTAGAATCCGGAATGTGGGATCCAGAATACATAATGTGGAATCCGGAATATGCAATTTTGAAAGTGGAATGTGGAATCCGGAATGTGGAATCTGAAATACGGAATTTTAAAAGTGAGATCCGGAATATGGGATTCAGAATGTAGAATACAGAATGTGAAGAGTGGAGTCCGGAATTTAAAAAGTGGAATTTGGAATGTGGAATCTCGAATAGGGAATTGTGAATGTGGGATCCTGAATGTAAAATCTAAAATACGGAATGTTGAAAGCGGGATCCGGAATGTGAAATACGGAATTTTGAAAGTGGAATGTAGAATGCGGAACTTGAAATATACTTTTCACGTTACATATTTCGCATTCCACATTCATCTGAAAAATGGAATACGGAATTTGAAATGTGAAAAGTGGAATTCGGATTGCGGAATATGAAAAGTGGAATGCGGAATAGTTACATAATCAATCACCTGTTTTCTTTAATAAAAATATTATTTTATTTTAAATAATAATATGTGACTCTCCACATAAGAAAAGGGACCTTAGAGGGCAAAAAATTCTAGGTTATGTTTGTAACTTTTGGATTGAAAATACACAAAGATGATCAACCTTTTAATACAAATCACTGATATTTATGTCTTCATTAGATAAAAAATATTCAATAGAAACTGATTTTGATTTCACATAATTAAAAATGAAGGTTTAATCAAGCTATAATTATCACTAAACATAACCTAAAATTTTTTAGCCTTTAAAGTCCCTTTTTTTGTGGAGCGTCACATATATAGGTTTTTTTTAAAGTATTCTAGGTTGCAGGTCAGCAACACCGCGAATAAGAAAATATAAATCGATATTGTCGCGACTACATAAAGATCAATTCGTTTTTTTACGAATAAAGAGAGACAGAGAGAAATTCTATTTCCATAATTCATGGATACGAGAATGCATATTATATACTTTTTTTTAGAGTGGTGGGATATATCTATAGTTTATAGTTCTTTCGTCAGGGATCAGGATGCAAGGACCTCTTCTCGTTTCTTTTGAATAACGAGGCCAAATTCACCAAAAAACAGTCTGTAGATCGGCACGTACTGATATACAAAACGCAAAAATATATCGCAACACTGAATTCGCAGAGAGATCCTGATTCAGGATCTTTTTCACAAAGTATAAGGTACATTTATGCATCACTTCGATCAGAGCGAGGCAAAATATTTTATTTTTTAGGTTAACACGCATTTACTGCTACTGCAAAATTCGAACGATATTATCATCGCACAAATTCTCAATTTTACCGTTTCTTCATTAATATTGTAACTTTCAAAAATCAAGTTATTTGACTTTTATCTAATTTTATTTATTTTTTTTTTTTTTTGAAATAAATTATTTGATACAATTAAAAATTTGGTCCAAATAAAGCGATAGATTTTAAATATAAAGAAAAGGCACAAACATTTTTTTCATTTAAAGAAAAAAAACAAATGTTTACGAAAAGTGAAAAATAAATATATATGGTTAATAAAAATTAAATTCAAAGAATAAAATTGGTTAAATCAAATGTTTATATTGAAGTAAGGAAAGGATTTTGCATCATTGAGAAACTGTTGTGTGGTCTGGTGAATTCAATTTTACAGTGTTGCTACGCGAATCTAGGCCCTCGATTTAAACTGATGCACTCGACTCTCGCAGTTTTATATCATCTAAATTCATTTATTCGACGACTATGCTTGGCGCAGTTCACGGTTTCCGTTAAGCAATGCAAATCTGCACACTGAGACTTTGCAATTGCCTCCCACTCTGACGTATAGTGTACGTTTATATAGACAAAAAAAAATCTGCAAGCGGACAATTTCGAACGCGATCCTTTACTCGAGATATCTATACAAATATTGATTCGTATATAAATATATATGCTTTAAATTTACAAAATCTGGAATATTACCACAAAATCAAATAAACAATTCCCTATATACATTTTTCTATTTGCTTCATAAATTTTTGATTTCAAATTCTTTTCTAAATTTTCGACTCTTCTTCAAGAAAATATCTACTATATGAAAATTTCAATTTTACTATTGTTTGTTTTTGTCAAGTTCATTATTCTCATTTTTTAACATATACGAATCTGAAAATATTTTATTGAAATAGTATTTGAGGAGCAAATTTTCAAAAGTTGATAAATTCATTTACAAAAAAATTGAGATGACAACAGTTAAGTCATTTACTTGAAGCAAATAATTTTTATTTGACCTAATTAAATAGTATTTGTTTAAAATACAGAAATTATTCGTCCAAATACAATTTATTTAATTCAAATAAAAATTATTTCGTTCAAGTATAAATATTTATTTGATAATATTCAAGAAACCGATTATTTTAATCAAATAAATTTTTTTCTCAGTGTAGAAAAAATTACCATAACCTTTAAATCCTCTAATTATAATAGACTTTAATTAAAAACAAAACATCAAAATTAAAAAAAAATTCTTAAATAAATAATTTATTAATTTTTCCACCTTAAAATTAATTTTATTGGTTATGTGAGAAATTTCATTTATTTAATTTTTCGAAATAACAAAATATGAATTTATCAACTTCTGACAACTTACTTTTCATTTAAAATTTACAATTTTAAGAAAATTTTGTAATCTAAACGTTAAGTAAGAAATTTTTTTTATTATTCTGAATATAAAAAAGTAATATTAACATAAAGAAATAAACTATAATTATCTTATACAATATATTCAAGTTATTTTTATTATAAATTATTTTTTAAAATTAAAACCTTTTTGAAACCTATAGTAAAATCCGAAAATATTTTCTTAAAATAGATAAGATGGATTTAGAATTCGAAATTATATAATTAAAAAATTTTTTTAACCAAATCGTTAAGTATAACAAATTTTATTTTAATTTTTTATATAAATAGTAGGTTATGTATAAAAAAAAATTGAAAAATAGCATTTGTAGAAAGAAATAATAAATTTATTATTATTGTTCTATACATAAAGTATAGTCAAGAATTAGTTTCTTCAGATCAAAAAAATGACTTGCAGTTTATGAATACTTTATTTCACGATTTACTAAGTTTAGTTATTTAATTTTTTAAAATTCAAAATGGCTGATCTAATATGCCGGTCATTTTTAAAAATCATTCTAAATGCTTTAAATAGTAATAAATAGTAATAAATAATAATAATAATAATATAAAATATTAATAAAAATAGTCACTGAGTACGAATGCAATGTCAGTTTTACAAAATTCAAAATTACGGATACAATATGGCGGTTGAATCTTCTAAAATCATTTGGACTTGCTTAAAATTTATTACTTGGTAGTTTTTATGGTCGCTGATTACAAATCCGGTGTTAGTTTTTCAAAATTCGAAATGATGGATCCAATATAGGCAAAAAAAATTTTTTAAATCGTTTGGATTCGCTTTAATCTCGTTACTCGGGGGTTTTCGGGGTCACTTATTACAAATGTAATATCAAGTTTGTAATTAGCGACATTGAAAACCCCCACACTGCAAAAAGAAGTATCTTAATGTAAGATGTTTTGGTAGTCATTTTTAAGATGTTTTGGTAGTAACTTTTTAGTTATTTGAAATATCTTAGTTTAAGATGTTAATAATATCTTTGCCAAAGTGCTTCATATATTTTTAATAAAAAAAATTTTGAGGTTAACTATGGCCTCTTATGTAAGATGCTTAATGTATTTTATATTTTAGTAACTTCAAATTCTGACGTATCTTAGAATTTACAAGCATCTTTTTTCTAAACATCTTATGACCCCACAAATATCTTATTTCAAGTTACTTATAGAAACTTACCGAAGTAACTTACATTTTAAGATGGAAGAAATATTTTAATTCTTGTTAAAATGCAAAAAGCATCTTAAATATTAATAAGATACTTTACAAAATATCTTTTTTTAAGATGGAAGATACCATTTTTCCATATTACATCTTATTGTAAGATACCAAATAAGTCACTTATTTTTGCAGTGCAGGTGACAAGTTTCAAGTAAATCGAAACGATTCTCAAATTTTTGATTGCCATATTTGATCCGCCATTTAAAATTTTGAAAAACAGACCTCAGATTTAAATAATCTGCAAATTATTTTGAAAAATTAAATTCTTTTTTTACCTAACAGAATCTGAAAATACTTTTGTAAAATATATAAATTGCATTAAGAATTCGAAATAATGCTCACAATATTTTTCTAATCTAATTATTAAGTAGAAGATTTGATTTTAAAACAAATCAAAATGAAAAAAAATAAATAAGAAATAAATCAAATATGAAAAAGATGATTTAAAATAAACTTACTCTCTAAATTTAAATCAGTGAAAAAGTCACTGGTCTCAAATCAGTCGCTAAATTCTAGCTATGTTATAAATGTTATAACATTTCACTGATTTTCAGTCAAAGTAATTGATTCTCCAGCTCTCAAAATTTGAATCAGCGATAAGTATACCACTGGTACCGATCAGCGGATATACGCTGAAAAATCAGTGAAATTCCACTAATTCATCAGTGCATATAAGCTGATTGGAATCAGTGGTATATACTTATAGCTGAGAATCAGCGAGATTCCGCTGATTCAAATTTAGAGAGAGTGAAATGTCACTAACTGTCAGTGAAAACCGCTGATTCAAATAGCTAGAATTTAGCGACTGATTTGAGACCAGCGACTTTTTCACTGATTCATATTTAGAGAGTAACAAAATATAAATTTAAAGTATATATAATAATGTTAAAAATATTATATTTGACAGGAATAAGTATAATATCAAAACAAAAATTCTAGTAAGGTGTTTGTAAGATTCTCGACTTCTCATTAAATTCAAATCGAATCACTTTCATCAAGATTCGAGAGTCACTAAAAATTCCAAGGGGTTGGTTCCGTAAGTTTCCCACTTTGATTTTAAAAAGAAGTAAATATTTATTGAAAAATAAAGTGGAACGTAAGGAAAGTTGGAGGTGGAATATAGAAAGTGGGATGTGAAAAATGATGTTTTAAAAATGGAAAGTGAAGTTATAAGGGGGATGTTAAAAATAAGAAGCAGAAGATAGAAAGTGGAAATTTTGTAGCGAAGTGGGAAGTGAAATCTAAGAAGTGGGATGTAAAAAGTGGGAACTGAAATGTGAAAAGTTGGGAAGTGAAAATTGGGAAGTGGGAGCAGGTAGGATGTTGGAAAGTGGGATGTGAAAAGTAGGAAGTGTCAAGTGGGATGTGGAAAGTGGGAAATGAAATGTGAGAAGTGGGAGGTGAAAAGTGGGAAAGTTATTCGGAATCTTCCTCCAGTTCCTTATCCATTTCTAAAAATTTTTCCTTAGGAGAATCTGCATTAGAAATACAGGAAAATCATACAAGCTCCATACGTTAATCATATTAAAATTTCTTCATGAGATATTGTGAGAGAAAATTTTTTTTTATTTCACCAAACGAGATTTTTGATACAAAAGTTTTTGATGATAAAGTTTTTATGAGGTGGAGATTTTTTTTCTTTTTTGTAACGAGTTACGAGTTTATTTACTAACTGAATCCTTTTATCCTTCCTGTTTTTATCAACCTTCCGTTAATTAACCGGCTATATATATATATATATATATATATATATACATATAGCGAAGTGGAATAAGAAAACAGAGGGAGGAAAAGGGGGAGGAGTCGTGAGGCACACCGAACCTTTCGATGATAGCAATTAAATTAAACCAAGATCACGCGGCACTGATAAACTGACGATTAATCAGTGGCACGACAGTTGGACATTTCATTAATGACTTACGTCGATGATTCGTAATCATACTTTTTCTGAATTGTAATGGACTTTCATATACATAAAAAATAGAAAAAAAAATCAATAACAAGATATTTTCAACAGGTTAGTTTAATGATTTTTTTTCTCATTTTTTTTTTTTTTTTTTTGAAGAAAAGAAATTAATATTTTACTAATTGATAAAAAAACGAATTTTTATCTCGTGACTTTGTTTAGGCATTTTCAATTCATAAAAAGTGAAAGTGATGTTTATGTTTCTGGTTTAATCCATTATACCAGTTTTTATTATTTGGACTGTTACGAGAAAATATATATATATATATACACACAAGGTTGATATATTCTTCTGCTTTTTTCGGTCATATAATGCGGTTGACCACAATGAATGTAATATGTATTCAATGTGACTTTCGCCGAGCTAAATAATTCCTTGAACCAGAACATTTAAACTCATTTTTGAATATGTTGTTTGCGGTTTATCTGTTTTTCTTCATGATTGCGTCACTTATAATTGTTTTATGTATATAGATAAAATAAGGTCTACTTTTATATAAAAATATTGTTATGCTATGAAATTTTTTTTTTATTCACTTCCTTGATTTCTTGATATATTCAACATTTTTAAACTGTTTATAGATATATTATTCATCAGTTTTTTCTGTGCCTCTATAAAAATAACCCACCCTTTTGGAGTTGAATCAAAGAAAGTTAATCTAATAACTTTTGAAATTGATTTTTAACTTAAAAAATTTTAAACCCCGGTTGCGCCTTTTCAAATTTTGTTTGCAGTGTAGGAAAAAATTTTCACCACTACAGATGATGTATTTATTGGTAATACATTAGAATTCCCTGCGAAAAATATTTCTTTCTCTTCTCCATTATTAAAAATGAAAGCCAGCAAAAATTTGGAAGAATAGCGTTTCTTTTTTTTTGTCTTGGAGTCTCTCCACATTTTCCATATGAGTCAAAAAGTTTTACAACAACGGCGTATCGAAGGTCTTTTGATTCGGTTCATAAGAGCCGAACGAACAATGAATTCACGTGCTCCTTTATCAAAAAAAAAAAAAAAAAAAAAGAGGGATGATTCTGACGGGACAGCCCTTATTTCATCCATCAGTAAAGGTATGTTGATTCCCCTTGGAATTACCTGATGCATCTTCCGATTCTCTCTTGTCCCCGCACACATACGCTTATAGAGAGGGAAAACACTTCCGTTAACCTGTTTGGCTTGAAACGAGCTGGGGTAAAGTGGGATTTTTGATATTATGGGGTTTAGAAGGGGATTTCCCCATTGGTTAAGTAAAAATCCTGGGTGGCATAGGCGTGCAGCTCCCACGATTACGCAACGGTATGTACCACCAGGTGGTAACAACGGGGTCTCTCTCTCTTTTTTCTCTTTCACTTGTACTTTATCTCGCCATTGTGAGTCATTAGCGAGGGGTGTACGCACTTTCATCTAGTTAGGGTAAAGAGAGAAAGAAAGGGGGGGAGGGCAAAGAAATCCCTTTTCGTCCCGAATACCATACGTGGAATCTTAGAAGGGTGGCGTACGCCTCGAGTTTGCGCATTCTGCATCTTTTTTTTCTTCCCGCTGCTAATTCTAAAAGGAGGAACCATGTAGCCCCCGGAATTTCTTTGGGAAATAAACTCAACTGAATCTATACTGTTTCAGTATTTTTAAATTTTGCAAAAACAAAAATAATTTTATTGTAAATATTATACCAAAGGAATTGCTTTAATTACACGAAAAAAATCTTTATCTGGAACAACAATAAGTTTCACTAAAACAGGGGGTCAATTGCATAACTTTTTCAGGATTCCACTTTTCGCATTCCGGATCCCACATTCCGTATTTCGGATTCCAAATTCCGGATCCTTCTTTTCATATTCCGCATTTCGGATTACGGATCCCACTTTTCATATTCGGTATTCCATATTCCGGATTCCACTTTCAGAATGTGGGATGTAGAATCCGGAATATGGAATGTGAAAAGTGGAATCCGGAATTTTGAAAGTGAAATCCAGAATGTGGAATTTTGAAAGTGGGATCCGGAATACAGAATGTGAAAAGTGGAATCCGGAATGTGGAATACGGAATATTGAAACTGGGATCCGGAAAAAGTTACGTATTTGACACCCAGAGAAAGTTTGCGCTATTCTAGAGAAACATATCACTGTTTCAAATAAATTTTTTTTTCGTGTACAAATGTAGTTTTTTTGACAGTTTCTTTTTAGTTATAACAAAAAAAAATGTTTTAAATAATTTATAAAAGTATCAATTTCTCGTTTAAAAATGAAATAAAGTAATTTTAATGGTAGAAAATCAGCACACGTTAGACCGACATTGATTTAATTTCAAGTGCTTTGAATTGCCAAGTGCCAGGTGAGAGAGGCATCTGCATTCACCTTCGTTATATTCTATGGATCGATGACGTAAATATGTTAGGGTACACACGAATAACTACACTGTGGCGTCTTGTACTCCCTTTTAAGGTTCTTTAATAAAATATATTATGTGCTTGAAGAAATAATTCATTCATTTCAGAAACACCCTTAATTCGTATTTCATTTCTTTCAAGTTTTTTTACTTTTTCCCTCCACTTTATTGTAGTCCATTATACAATTCATACATTAAAAAAAAATAATAGTCTCCGTAAATTTTTTTTAATTGAAATTGATTATAACTTTTAAGAGTCGCAATAATCATTTAAAAAATGATATATACGTTTTCTCAATTTGCAATATATACATATATATATAAATATAAGAAAGTGATCGTCTCTTCTGAAAAAGTTCAACATTGACAAATTCTTCGAATGTAAATTTTTTGGAAAAAGTGAATAAATTTTCTCTGCTCTAGATATACGAATTGCGGATGCCTAATTTAGGTCCAAATGGACATTGCACGAGACTTATATTGAACTTCAACGATACAATTTTAAAAACTTTCTCTTCACATGTCGATATTTATCATTCTTGTTAAATTTGACTTGCATTTATAAAACATTACACAATAACATTATTGATTTCAAAATTATAAACATAAAAAATTAATAAAAAGTTTTAATTAAAAAAATTATTTTAAGTTCATTGAAATTTATATTAGACCCATAATCTGCAACTTTTATAACCAGTATTGCACGAAAAGAAAATAATAAGAAATTTTAAACTTCAGAAAAACTTTTATAAACTTAAGGAGGAATGGTACACGTTAACATAACCTCAAAACTGAGAAATTGTTTTTTTAACAATTTAACACAAACAAAAGTATAGTTAAAATTCTTTGCAATCGCAATTTTAGAAGATCTTGTTATGCATTTTGCAGAAAAACGATGTTGATTCAAAAATTTTTTTAAATAATTATTTATTTAACATTTTAATGTTTTTTCCTTCAGAACAGATAAAAATCACAATTTTTATCTAATTTCAATAAACAAGGGCTTATTTTATTCAGTAAGGCATTCTCTACAATCGTTTATTTTTTATATTGTTAAAAGTTGTTAAAAATTAATAAACAATTGAAATTTTATTTACTAAATAATTTTTTTACAACTTCCCGTGTAGAAATTGTCCTAACAGGGTCCTAGTAGGGAATGAAACGCCATGCCTGATTAGGAACATATTAGGGCGATCAGAAAATGTGATTTCCTAATCTGGGCGTTTTACCAAATTTTAATATATTCTAAATTTCATGAAAGATTACTAAAAATTAGTATTTCTTATATGTTAATTTTTATCATATTTTCCACGATTTGAAAATATTTTTACAAAATTTGATATTTTTATTTTCTCGTCGTGTGTGAAAGAAACAAAATATTATAAATTATTGCTTAGAACTTTCAAGTCTGATAATAAATCTGAATTTTTTCAAAAAAAAAAAAAAAAAAAAATTTTTTTAAAGAATTGCTAGTTGATACAAGGAACAACAATAATAACCGCGGTATGTTGTCATTGGGACTTAGTGGGTGTCGAAGACCGCATGGGGCAACAATGGTTGCCTCGCCTGACTCTCTCCCTTCATCACATACATATTGTGAGGGGGAGCAAAAGAAAAATGTGTGCCCACATCCGCAAAACTTGGACCGTTACGCTTGACTTATCCGCAAGTCTAAACAGTAGTATTGTTCCTATAGATTCAACAAAATCTACATATATACCCTTCTAACACTATATCAGACAAGATTATTTTCCCTTAGTACTTTTATATTCATATATCAAAATCTAATAATTTTTTTCCAATTAAATTAATATTATAATTTGTATTTACATTTTACATTAATTTTTTTCAATTAAATTAGTATTAAAATTTACATTAAAAAAAATATATATATATATATATATATATTTTAGAAAAGTAATCAAATATATATATCAGTGCAAAAACTAACCTACTTTTCCTCATTTGAAATGGGGCTTTGGTTAGGGTCTTTCCAGTTTTTTCCCTGTTCTATAAAAAAGTGAATAAACTATGTTTTCAAAATTATTTTTTGCAAAAAAAGATATTGTTGTTATTTTAAACAAGTGTTTTGATAATTTTTTTTATTTTAGGGATTTGACCAGAATTACCGGACAAAATTAGTGTCAAAATGGATGGCAACACTGCGTTTGCCATCATGGCAGATATCGGGTGCGCGCCCACACGCGAGCGATTTAATCCGGACGCGAAATCCAGCCGATACGACAGGTCGATCCAGTTCCAGGGGCTTCAAGTTGAGTCCTTGCAATATCTGGGAGGTCTCCGGTTACGAATCCCAGAACGATAGTGGAGTGATTATCCCGTCTTAAATTCAAGAAACACTCGAGTTCCCACCGGTGTTGCCACATTTATTTTTGTATATGTCGAAATTTTACTGTCACTCAATGACAAAATTGCAATTAATTAATATCCTTTGAAGAAAAAGCAGTAAACTCTCATATAAAATTAAAATTAATATTTGAATATTTCATTTTTTTACAAAAACGGATATTGGAAAAAATTTTTTAAAAAATTTTTTTAATAAATTTCGGGACGCATCGATATTCCTCCTATTGCACTTATTACAATTTTTGAGTTATCGGATTATCAAAATTATATGTAACAGAATTTTATAAAATATATATACTTTAAAACTCATCAGAATTTTTATATTGTAAAATTTTAATTTAGCCGAATTTACAATTACAATTGTTCGCCAACTTTAAACAAAAAACATTAAAAAAAATAATAATTATTTAACAACAAAGTTTTGGGCAAAATAATTTATTTCGTTAATCGTACAACTAAATCTTTAAAAATTTGATAAAATTAATTTTATTTGTAGTTTTATTTGTTGTTAAAAACAACTTTTTAGTTTGATGTTAAAGCTTTTGGAATTTTTGGGGTCGCTGAAACCGAATTTGATGTCAGATTTACGAAATTCAAAATGGTGGACCCAATATGGCGGAAAAATTTTAAATTGATTCAATTCGTTTAAAATTTGGTACTAGGGGGTTTTTGGAGTCGTTGAATCCAAATTTGAGGTCAGAATTAACAAATTCAAAATTTGGATTCATAGACCTTAAAAACCAACCAATACCGATGAATTTTGTACGAATCAAACACGGAGAGAAATAGATGGTAAGGGGTACTATCCAGATAGTACCGTACCATATTTGATATTACATATACGGACAGCTATCTAGATTCGATCAGTTACTATCCAGATTGTACGGAGTAACATCTTGATTGTAGTGGGGAACATACACAGAAAATTAAAAGGCATTAAAATAAGCTGCAACGCTTATTATTTTAATCCAATTTTGCTTATTTTAAGCCATTTTGGTATTAAAATAAGCAAAATTGGATTAAAATAATAAGCGTTGCAGCTTATTTTAATACCTTATAATTTTCTGTGTAACCATACTTTTTGTAACATCTTTGATAGTACCGAGTAGCATACTGATGGTACCGGATAACATCAATTCTAAATCAATTTTAAAATTTTATGCCATATTAGGTCCGCCATTTTGAATTTTTTCAATTTGACCTCAAATTTGGATTCAGCGACCCCAAAAACCCCCGAGTACCAAATTTTGAACGAATCGAATTAATTAAAAATTTTTTCCCCATATTGGTTCCGCCATTTTGAATTTCGTAAATTTGACCTCAAATTTGAATTCGAAAACATGACATTTGTTTGGCAACTTTTTCTTGGACCGTTTTGGACCCACAAACGATCTTTCTACTGGACTGCGAAGGGGTTAAATTGAAAATTCTAACTAATTATTTTTATGGAATAATCATGCGTTCCAGTTTAATGTATGGACAATATTCATGCGTTCAAAAATTAAAAAAAAATTTGGATTATTTACGGATATTGTATATGAGATAATAATCCTGTATATATATGTAATGGTCGCCGTTATTTGAAGCTCTGACAAATATAGCGGTCATTTATTCATGATTAATTTTCTCGAAAATATGGCCTTTTGTCAAGAAAGTCACTTTCTCTCTCTCTCTCTGTCTCTCTTTCTCTCTCATTGTGAGATGACAAAGTGAAACGACCATAATTCGAAGACAGTTGTTCGCGTCCAGCGCGTGAATCATTTTCTCGTTCCTTGTGGGTGGTATGAATCTGCCGCGAAAGTTTATGAGCTTACAGACGACTATAAGGTTTATTTCACGAAGTTGTCGTCTCATATATGAAACAACTATTAGCAAGCATGATGGGGCATTATGTTCCAGGTGGACGCGCATTAACGAGCTCCCGACTCATATGTGACGAAAATATTATCTTCACTTGTAAAACCGCCCACACACACAAACACATACTCTCTCTCCTTTTCCATTTGTTACCATTCATCCTTCCTCCTCCCCCCCTTTTTCCATATAGACTCTTCTCTCATATTTCGCGCCTCTCTCACTTAACTATATTTGCACGCATACATTAATCTGTATTTCTTCCCTTTGATGATTTCTCAGATTTATTAATGACCCTCTTTCTCTCCCCCACATGATTGTTTATTTTCCTCCTATATTTAAGGCAGCATATATGTTTTGCTTTCTAAGTAATTTATAATTGCTTATTAACTCTCTTAATATTTGATTCAAATTTCATGAATAAATTTAGGATATGGGAGAGGTCTTTTTCTTTTTGGGTGAAATATTTTAGAATATGAAAACAAAGTGAATTAAATAATAGAATAAAAATATTTGCTTTGAAAAATAATTTTTTTGGAAACTTTAATTTTTAACCCCTTCGCAATCAAGTAGAAAAATCGTTTGTGGCTCCAAAACGGTCCAATAAAAATATATCATCGTATTAAAAGTTTTTGGGGTCGCTGAATCCAAATTTGAGGTCAGATTTAAAAATATTCAAAATGTCGGACCTAATATGGCAGAAAATTTTAAAATTGATTTGATTCGTTCAAAATTCGGTACTCAGGGGTTTTTGAGGTCTATGAATCCAAATCTTGAATTTGTTAAATCTGACCTCAAATTTTGATTCAGCGAACCCAAAAACCCCCTAGTATACCAAATTTTGAACGAATCGAATCAATTTAAAATTTTTCCCCCATATTATGTTGTTATATTGGGTCCGCCATTTTGAATTTCTTAAAACTGACCTCAAATTTGGATTTAGCGACCCTGAAAACCCTCCAGGCACCAAATGTTGAACGAATCGAATCAATTTTAAATTTTTTCCGCCATATTGGATCCGCCATTTTGAATTTTTTAAATCTGACCTCAAATTTGGATTCAGCGACCCAAAACATTTTTTTCTGCGCCATGCACTGTCGAGGGGTTAATTAAAGTTAGTTTAAGTAAAATGGTTTTAAATAAAATGGTTTTAAGTAAAATTATAGTTTTGTAAAAAACAGATTGGGTAAAATTAGTTGGGAACAGTAACCTAATATCGTATTTCCAAATTCTTTGAAATTAAAATCCATTCTTTTAAGAAAAACATATTTCAAAAAAACATTAAATTATTAAAACTAATAAAAATAATAATTATTATTATTTATAAAATATTTAAATACCTTGAAATTTTCGGCCAGTATCCGATCTCCATCCTGGAGCTGCTGTTAAAAGATGCTTCATCTACTGCTACCACTATATTCACACCGGATAATTAGAAAACTGAAAATAATGAAAATATAAATGTAAACACTCTCGAAAAACACTTCGCAAATTTTTTATAACATTTCCTTTTATTTTTTCAATAAAATCAATTTGGCCGAATTTTTATTTTACAGAATTTCTTTTTACACAACTTTTTATTTAAAATATGTAATTCAAATTCGAATCACTTAAAATTGTGATAAATATTATTACTTAATTATTCCCATTAATTATTATTAATAATATCAATTATTATTTCTTTAAAATAAAAAGTTGGCTACAGAGAAATTATGTGAAATGAAAATTCTGTCAAATAAAACTTTTGTCTAAAAAATAATTTTAAAAATCTAAAAAATCTAATAAAATTCTTTAAAATGAAAATAACTAATGATTTTTCTGGGATAATCATGGGCTCCAATAAAGAAAAACATTATTTTATTAATAAAAAATTGTATTACAAAAAAATTATATAAAATACTTCAATTAGGAAATATTACCTTAATAATATATTATTAGTCTAATTTAAATTATTTTTCATTTAAAAAATATTAAATAAATTTAGAATAACCTTTTTTCAGTAAGAGGATATCATTAAAATGTCCCTAGATTATGAAACCAAGACTAAATACAATTTAATTAACAAAAGAGAACCCAATAATTCGAGTGAGAGAGAGAAATTTTGAGTCCCACGAAGAAGTGATTACGAAATGGGTATATTTTGCACCTGCCACCCTTTTGTATTACCTTCCTTGAAAAGGGGTATAAGGAGTACTTATAGCTGCTATGAAGTTACAAGAGTAATACGTAATAAGGGTTTGTAGTGTGTCGCTTTCAGTTGAGATTGAAACCCAATGACTTGAATGTTTGTATTCTTGTTTACAAATATAGGGCTCACTTGAGTAGTGTTAGTAGCGCTCTCTCCCAACTCTCCATTTTCTTTTCAGAGAATGAGAACGACCCCGCAGGATCCATCTGGTTTTACTGACGTCATTTAAATCGTTCTCCGTTATTCGAAATTCACGTCAAATTACGTCACATACAGACCGACAAAAAAAATGGTCACTATATATTTCGAATTTAAAAAAATTTATATCTCTCTTAAAAAGGGATTAAAAATATTTTTTTATTATTTTTTGACAAATTTCTGTAATTTTTTCATTTTTATTTAAAAGAATTTTAATTTCATCGAATTTTAAATTAACGAAATTCTCATTTAAAAGAATTTTATGTGATTGGAATTTTTAAATGACAAAAATTCGAATTCACCGAATTTTTAATTTATCCGAATTTTTAATTATTATAATTTTTAAGACGCCGAATTTTCATTTGACCGAAATTGCAAATGACCGAACAAATATCCGACAGAAAAGATTTGGCGCAAATTTTTAAAATTGACCAATTAAAAATTCTTACAAATAAAAAATCTGACAAATTTAAATTCAGTGAATTTGAATTTCTGTCATTTAAAAATTCAAATTATATAAAATTCGATTGAATGAGAATTTTGTTAAATTAAAATTCTTTTAAATAAAAAGTCAGGTAATGAAAATTGACTGTAAAATAAAAATTCTGCCAAAAAAAAGAATTTGGCAGCTAAAAATTTTGTTAACTAAATATTAGTATAAAAAGAAAATCAGTCAAATTTTAATTCGAAAATTGAAAATTCGTCTAAAAAATAATTATTTCTAATAAAATTATTTAAAATAAAAATTCTAATTATTGATTTTTATGGGAAATTCATGCGTCTCATTATTTTGCGATAGTACACCTGAGGAGAAAATTTACAATGGGATATCACAACAATTACATGACCTTAAAAAATATTTTTAAAAATGAAAAAAGAACCGAAAAAACTAAATATTATTTCTAAAAATTATTTTTCATTTTTTATTAAAAAGTTATTTTACATCTAAAAATTGAAAATTTCTCTAAAATAAAAGAAATCACTGCGAAGGAACAATTTTTTTTACATAAAGATTTCCTATTTTGTTGACAAAGAAATTTAATTTTCAATGAAATAATTTTCTCAAAAAAAAAAAAAAAAAAAATATTCTAAATGATTACTCAAAAAAGGAATAAAAAAACAAGTGTTCTGAACAAGTCCTTTGTAAAAGGATATAAATTCCATACAAATGAAGAACGAAATGTCCCGTATACGCGAATCTCGCACTCGCATATCATTCCTTTGTATATATGTGAATATGAGAAATAAACTTTTGTCAATCGTTTACGATCAGATAGTCATAAATATTCGTCACTAACCTTCGACCCAATAAATATATGACAATGAATCGGTGAAAATAATTTTTCAGGGGTTGATGGTGATGGTATTTTTATTTGAAAATTTTTGAAATCCCCCCTCATCCCCCTTTCGTATCGAAAGACCGGTCGTTTCGAGAGGTGGACATAAACAAAAAAAAAAGAAGTGAGAGAGAAAGAAAGAAAAGAGAGTCTGTGGGGTGTAAATAGCGATGGGGTCGCGGCCGATAAATCGCCATGATGTAAATCCGACAAAAGCACCGACAGCGACGTCCCGTGAGAAGACATATATAGGTATATATATATATATACCAGGGAGAAAATCACCCTCCTTTTTTCCACTTCATTCCTTATCCAGTAAGTCACCCCTTCGCGACAGGAACTGTGGGAATTGAGAACAGCTGAAGGCAGGAAGTGAAAGAAAATCCTCTTTCTCCTTAATTTTCTTACGTGTATATATTTTATTATATTATATAAGCAAATCTCAATAAAAAGGACTTCACGGTCATTGAATATACAATTTACATGCCTTGTCACTGTATCGACATTTTTTATCTTTAATTATTCTGATCTGACACATTTTTTTTTTTATTCAATTGCATTATAAAACCCCTTTCTTTTTTTTTTAATTTGAATCAGATGAAATTCCACTATAATCAAGTAGCTGGAATATAGAAACTAAATCACTTCAATAACATTTTTACTAAAATTCATTTACATTTCACTGAAAATCTAACGAATTTATTATTGTTTTAAACAGTCGAATCTGCATTATCATTAGAAGGTAAAACAGATTTTTGTCTTTCAATCAGTAAAGTATTTTACTAATTTTCAGTGAAAAATGACTTTAGTAATATTTTCACTGATATTCAGTTACATTTCACTAAAAATTAATCGAATTATTACTAATTTAAATCGTCGAATTTGCATTATCATTAGTTGGTAAAACAGATTTGACACTTAAAATCGGCAAAGAACTCTACTAATTTTTAGTAAAAAATGACTTTAGTAACATTTTCACTGAAATTCAGTCATATTTCACTAAAAAAAAGTCGAATTATTACTGATTTAAATAGTTAAATCTGCATTATCATTAGGGGGTAAAACAGATTTGACTCTTTCAAATGGTCGAATTCTACTAATTTTCAGTGAAATATGACTGAATTTTAATGAAAATCTTACAGAAGTGATTCAGTTGTTAAATTCACTAAAAGTAAGTAGAATTATTTAATAAATGTAATAGTAAAATTCGTTTTAACGATTAATGATAATGCAGATTCTATTTAAGTCAAAAATAACTCGATTGATTTTCAAATGTGACTGAATTTTAATGGAAATATAACTAAACTGATTCAGTTGCTAAATTCTTTAAAAATTAGTATCATTTCTTACTAGTTAAATCTGTTTTGCCGATTAATTATAAAGCAATAACAATAATAATGCCAAAACTAATAATAATTAATGATAATTGTTAAACAATCTAATCTGCATTATCTGATACATTAAAATTAGTAATAATTCTACTAATTTTCAGTGAAATGTGATTGAATTTCAGTGAAAATGTTATTGAAGTGATTCAGTTTCTAAATTCCAGCTATTTTACCAGTGGAATCAAATTTGGAGAGTTGTTAGCACTTATATTCGTTATATGACCTATAAATTAGCAATACAACTTGTATAACATTTATTGCCTTCTTTATTTCGTTTTCCGCTGAAATCTTTAAAATTTCTTTCACACCTTTCATTCATCAACGAATCACGTCCATAAAACTAATTTCACAAAAAGACACAATTTTTTCCCTTTTTTTAAGATAAAGATAAATAAAAACAAAATTTCCTTGGAAATAATTTTTTAAAAATATATTTGGACCAGAATTTATTAAACTGATCACGTAAAATTAAAAAATAGTTTTTTTTTTAATTTATAAAATTTTCAATGTTGAATCGTTTTTTATTTCTACTTTGAAGTTTGAAATGTTTAGTTATCTTAAATAAAAAAAATGTTCACCAGATACAGTTAAATAAAAAAATGGTATGTAGATTTAAAAATAATTTTTGTTTTAAAAATTTTTTATTTTAAATAGTTTTTTTACATTTTTTATTTATAAATTTTTAATAATGAAATATAATATTTTTAAATTGGTCAACTGAATCTCGAAAATTTTTTTTATTTTCAACAGCTCAAAATTTTAATTGTTAACAACTTACCAAAAAAGACGATTTAAAATTGAAAATTAATTTTTTAATTTTAGGTTATCCATTTGAGAAATTCTGACCCATTTTTTAAAATAAAAGTGTTCACTCGGATAATAATGGAATTAAAAATAATTAAGCATATGTACATATATAGTAAATTGCATAATGAATAAGATTCTAATTGCCATGCTATTAAATTGCATATATATTTTATTAAGGAGAATGCTGAGGTCAAGTGTGCGTCTGAATAAGTTTGGAAGAAATCACCTCGAGTGTAAGTAATTAGAGTCCTGGTGTTAATTCGATGATGGAATATGCAGATATAGTAGAAAAGCTTTTTCGCCGTTGGTATGTATAAACAGGAATGTCGAAGCGCGTAGGAGGAGTTTTTTTCTTCTTTTTTTGTTTTGTTTGCAAGTTATACTGAAATCTTCCGGGAATCTTTCACACCTCGCACATCTTATCTCTTTAAAATGAAAAAATCCATTCTTAAAGAGCGAGGTGCTTAGTTTCTTCTCATGTAAAGGAAATTTTTTTTAACATTCATTAATTAACATTCAAGCCCTACCCTCTCTTTAAATTCAATTATTATGAGAAACACGTTTTTCACTTAAAATGTTTACAATAAATATTCCAAGAAATTTTAAAAATAATAATTTCTTCTCATTTCATTGTAATAAAAAAATATTAATTTCATTTTATAAAATTCGTATAAAATTAGTAATTTTTCTAGTGTGAAAAGAAATGGTTTTCCCACTAGTGAGATAAAGGATCGTTTTTTACGCTAGGGAGTAAAGTGCTCAATATTAATAAATAAAGAAAATTTTTTTTTCTCACAGACAAGAAGAATTCATTACTTTGCCATAAATGCATATAAAGAGTAAAATGAAAATATTTTCCAATTCGAGAAAGAGAGAACGAATGTTTATATCTGAATCTTGAGAATTTGCATTCAAGTAGCAAATGTAATACAATTTCATTCATTCAAAGTATTTATTTGTAAATAATCGAAGCAATTATTCAGCGTCGTCTCTATATCCAGTTCGTACTAAACAAACGATTCCAAGTTGGACGTCTGAATTATTGCGACGAGTTGTTCAATGGAATCCGATAAAATCATTCAATCGACAAGTTCTCTAAGAAATTTGCATACTTATTGCTGGAAAGTACGATTAGTCTCTTTTCTCTCTGTATATGTTCATCCACTTCTTCTTCTTCTTCTTCTTCTTCGTCTTCTTTTCCGCAACCCAACCCTCCCACCCATTATATACATATATACACTCACGCAAAAAAAAGATTCTCCCTCTGATCGTTAAGTGGAATTATCTGTGCGTGTTTATTGCATGTAAACTTACACTTGCGCAGAAAAAAAAACTTTCAAAGGTGTACGTGTGGCGCGTCCAATCCAATATATATAGATTTTGCGTACCAAGATATCAACAGGTGTTGGTTTATGATGCCACATCCAGACATCGTGGGCACCGACATCGATTTCGATGCAATTTAGATAACCGAAAACGATTCGACAATCCAACCGAGTCACGCACTTCGATAAAAGCTCACAATCACACCGGATGCTTTGTAAATTACCACCGCGTTCATGTATATTCATACATATATGTGGAGCAAATTTTTTTTTCATTCAATTTCACTACAAACAAGAAAAGCGAAAGTCTTTTCTGTGTCGAACTTTATTTTCACTGATTTTGTCGCACTAGAGCAAAGAAAAATTGCTCCATTTATCACTGTAGTGGAAAAACCGATGTTTTCCCTCCCAGATGAGAAAAAGGTTATTTTTACCCCTAGTGAGGAAAAGGTTATTTTTCCTTCTAGTGCGAAAAGTGAATTTCCTCCCTAGAGAGATGGCCATTTTTCGCACTAGTGAGAAAAACTTTATTATTTCCCTTACTAAAAAAATGTCATTTTTCTTAGTGCGGAAAGAGTATTTTTACCTAGTGAGATAATACTCATTTTCGCACAGTGTAATCCTCTTTGCTAAAAAGTTATTTTTTCACTAGTAAGGAAAGTAAATTTTCTCATCCTACTGAGAAATATGTTCGTTTGTCCTCTAGTAAGAAAAGATTTACTTTTTCTTGCTATTGAGGAGAGCTAAATTTTCCCCCAGTGAGAGAGACGTCACTACTTCCCTTTCTTAGAAAAATAAACTTTTACCCCTAGTGAGACAAAGGTCATTTTTCGCACTAGTGAGAGCTAAGCAGAATTTTTTTCCCTACACTAAAAGAAATGCTTTGGGGCTGGGATTTGTTTTGAACTGACAATAAAATTAGGTTAATAAACGTAAATTTTCCTCTCTACTAAGAAAAATGTTATTTTTACCCCTAGTGAGAAAAGGGTTATTTTTCTTACTAGTACAGAGAAAAATATTTTCCCCTAGTGAAGAAAACGTCTTGTGAGAAAGTTATTATATTTATACATCAGATAAAGGTAATTTTTTTTTAAAGTGTAGAAAGCGAATTTTTTTGCACTAGTGAGAAAAGGGAAACATTTCCCCCACTGAATAAAACATCATTTTTCCCTAACTAATAAAAAAATATTATTTTCACCCCTACTGAGAAAAATTTTATCTTTTAGTAGTGTGAAAAAGCGAATTTTTTCCCTTAATGAGAAAAGAGTAATTTTTCTCACTAGGGAAAAAGTAGCACTTTTTTCATAGAAAAACGATTTTTTTTTTGTCAAATCGTGGTAAAAGTGTTTTCTTTTATAAGCAGTAGAAAAAGTGTCTAGTGGAAAAAGTTTCTATTTTCCAACAAAGTGGAAAAAACCTTTCATCGATTATGTAATTCCATTTCCATTCCCAAAAGACAAAAACAGAATAATAATACTTTTAATATAGAATTAAAATAGTAAATTGAATTTTCTGAAAAAATACATTTTTTTGTAAGAAGAAAAAAAAATGTAAAGTTCATGTAATGAAATAAAAATGAGCATTCGACATTTGATAGTTTTAATCGAAATTCAGTGGTTACGTCGATGCATTCGAAGGACTATCTCATTGCGGTCGCACTTTATGAGAACAAGAGAAACGCCAACGCAAAACCCGCACGATTCGCTCAAAAGAACCCTCCCCCCTTTCTACTCCTCCACAAGACCTCTCTTCTTATTTACCGATATATGTAAGTAGATATATATATACCTCTTCCCCTCAATGCTTCTTTGCGGTTCCATTGTCGAAGGGTTTTTATTCCTCTACGCAGTCATTCCTCGCATCGCTTCTCTTTTCTTATATTCTTTCTCATCTTTTGCCTTGTAAAGCCAAACTCGTCAAGTAACCTAAATATCTTTCTCCTAAAAACTTTTCCAACACTTTTAAAACAAAACGTTCGAAAAAGATGAATCTTATAATTTTTCGCGTTTCAAAAATTTTATAAATTGAAAAAAAAAATAATTACAGAGAATTATTTGTATAATTTTTTATTTGCAAAATTTGTTTACTTTATGTATTCAAATATTAATTTTATATTTCTTTCAGTTTATGTTAAAAATATTAATTTTATTTACTTGTATTAATTAAGATTATTTTTAGATTTTATTTCAGAATCAAAAACAATTATGAAACCTAATTAGGAATAAAATTTCATAAAATTATCTCAATTTATTGTAATTTTTCATTTTAAATAACTTGAATTAGGGTTTATATATTCTTGAAATAAAAAAAACGTTCTTGTTTGTCAAAATTATAAATTCTACTAATTAGAAAATAAAAATGATTCTCGGGACGATTTTAATTAAATTTATTCCAAAAATTTATTGCAAAAAGTTAATAAAAATTTGTATCTCGAGTAGTTTCATGAATATTCCTCCAGAAAAATTTTATATTCCAATATACATATATGTATACGATGTTATAATTATTGAGAAATGGTATAGAAATTGCCCTAATTGAAATGAACTCGTTAGGGTAGAGGAAAAAAAATATATAGAGAGAGAAAGAGTATAAAGAGGGTTGCATTTGTAAACGAAAAGAGATTATTATCCAAAAAAGAAGAGATAACAATAAACGCATTGATGAAAGATAAGACACTGAAGGCCCAGCTGGATTATATGGTGTAATTAAAAAAAAGAAAATGATTCAAGGTAGCCATAAATACGATGGAACGTTGCGGGTACAGAGCTTCTCACTTTTTATTCCACGTTCAAATATAATTATTTGCCCCTTTTTTTTGTTGGTGTTTTCTGTTTTCTTCCGGCGCCCACCAACGGGCAAGCTTGTTATATGACCAGCGGGCATAAAATTTAATTTCGTTTCGCCGAAAACTAAAGTGGAGAATGCCCAGAGTGCCTCTCTCTCTCTCTCTCTATATATATATATATATATATATATCGCCCAACCTGATGGCCACTTTGCAGCTTCGTGTACAATAATCACCTACAACGAGAAACACTATAAATACGGAAGACATTAAAATTAACTACGCTTCTTTTATAAGATCGTAACCTGAACTTGGTGTGAAAAAATGTGACTTTTGTAAAAATTTATGTCACAATTGACGAGTCATTCCCGCGCAAGCATCACGAAATATGTCTTAGAATTTTTATTCGATTAAAAAAAATTGATAGAAAACATGTAAAAATTAACACTTTTTTTAGAAGAAGAAGGATTATTTTTAACAAATTATTTAAAGAATACTTTTACTGTTGATGTTGTGAAAAAAACCACTTTTCTACTAGGGAGAAAAGAGTACACTTTTTTCACTAGTGACAAAGACAATTATTTTTTATTCTAGGGAGAAAAGGTATAATTTTTTTCACTAGTTATTTTCACTAGTGCAGTTTCTCCTACTACGTAGTAAAGGGGTCACTTTTTCGTACTAAGGACGAAAGAGATTATTTTTCTTTCTTCTTTTTTTCCTTTCGAAAAGGGGTTACATTTCCCACTAGTGAGAAAAAGAAAAAATTCTGTTTCTGTTCTGTTTCTATTCTGAAATGGGATTATCTTTTTGTACTAGAAATGAAAGTGACTATTTTTTCTGCTAAAGAGAAATAGGATAATTTTTTCCACTAGTGAGAAAAAAATAGAAAAGAACCTATTTCTGTTGTTTTATTTTTCCTACTAGAGAGTAAAAGGTCACTTTTTCGTACTTAGGACGAAAATGTCAATTTTTCTACTAGGAAGAAAAAGGATTCATTTTTCCACTAGTGAAAAAGAAAATATATTTCTGTTCTGTTCTATTTCTAATCTGAAATGGGATCATCTTTTTCCACTAGGGACGAAAGTAACTATTTTTTTGCTAGAAAGGAAAGGGATTACTTTTCCCACTAGCAAGAAAAAAATAAAAGAACCTATTTTAATTCTATTTCATTTATATTCTGAAAAGGAATCCCATTTTTCTACAAGGGATAAATGTAACTACTTTTTCTGCTAGGGAAATCTCTTTTTCTAGAAAAAAGATTGCTTTTTCCACTAGTAAGAAAAAAAAGAAAATAATCTATTTCTGTTCTATTTCTATTCTACAATAGGATCATATTTTTCTACTAGGGACGAAAGTGACTATGTACCTACAAGGGAGAAAAGGAATTACTTTTCCCACTAGTGACAAAAAAGTAAAAGAACTTATTTCTGTTCTGTTCTATATTACTATACTGAAATGAGATCACCTTCTTTTATACTAGAGTTGAAAGTGACTAATAATTTTTTCTGCCAGAGAAATCTTTTTTCTAGAAAAGACAATACTTTTCCCACTAGTGAGAAAAAGAAAAGAACCTATTTCTGTTCTATTTTTATTCTGAAATGGGATCACCTTTTTATACTATGGTCGAAAATAACTACTTTTTTATTTGGGAGAAAAGGGATTATTTTTCCTACTAGTGAGAAAAATAACAAAAAAAACTTTTTTCTGTTCTACAAAAATTTTTTTAATTCTTTCAAATAGTTCAGTTTTTTAAAGGAATGTGATTATTATTCGATACTTTTTTTCAACTAAAGAAACGAAATAAGAAACATGAAAAAAATAAAGAAAGTATAATTTTCTTTACAATACTAGTTTATATAAAATATTCTTCCATATAATTTTTAGTATTTTGTTTTTGTATGAATGATTCCAATGGGTGAGAAAAGAAACTTGTTTATTAATTAGTACATTTCCGGTGTATAAATTAACATTCAATTAAAGCCAAGAGAGTTCCGTCAGGTTTTGACAGAAAAAGCAACAACTTTGCCATAAATCCCTCGAGTATCCCGAGCTTGCAATATATAACATCTCTTGGGAGTGTGGCAAATCGATCACACGTTGTGTATATATACGACATTTCCACTTTCTTTATAAGGATTTAAAAAAAAAGAAAAAACAAAATGAGACTGACTAGAATTAATAATCATATTCTTTATCTCTCTCTCTCTCCCTCTCTGTCTTGGAAACTGCAACTATTTCAAAAGTCTTTTAAAAAAAATGTGTATGAAACTTCTTTCGTAAGTTTGATTTTTATCAAAACATCAATTCCATAAGGTAAAAGAAACTTCTCAACTTCAATAGTTTCGAAAAATTCGAAAATAATAAACATTAAAAATGTCATGATAAAAATTAAAAATTGTGTAACGAAATATTTTTCATTCACCCAACAAATTTTTGGTTATAGATAAAAAAAATATATTCTCAATGAAAAAAAAAAAATATGTACGTCAATATCGCATTGGCCTTTGATGTTGATAATTAGATGCATATCCGTCTCATAAAATTTTCTAAGAGGCGCACACATATTAAAAAGAAAATTTATGTAAAAAAAGGGTTAAAAAAGGGATGGGGGGGAGAGAAATTCATTTTCGTAAACGTCAACAACCCAAAAAATAATGCCGGTTTAACGAACCAGGGGCCTAATTTAAAGACCCTTTCTTCTTCAATCCTGAACACTCTCATCTTCCCTGCGGTGAATTTTACGTATATGGTCGATATTCCAGTCGCTCCCGTTTAACGCCGACGTATTTCACGGTTTTAGCGCCGGTGCCTCCGCATGTAAAACCGCGCGTCGCTTTATCACGATGAGTAAAAATAGATTCTCTTTTTTTTCTCTTTCGTTCTCTCTCTCTCTCTCTCTCTCTCTCTCATCCTCATCGTTTTTATTTATCTTCATTCGTGCAACTTAACGAACGTTGGGTCTAAAACTTCCCGAGATTCATTCTCAAAAAAAAGAGAGAGAGAGAGAAAAAAAGGGGGGGGGAGGAGCCAATTGAAAATAATCAATTGCAGACGTTAATTTAAATTGCCATTCTCAAAATGAAGCTTTAATAAAGTTTCATAATGAAAACAACAATAAAAATTAACTATATTATCATTTTATGCAAAAGACATTTTTTTTAATGTTATTGCCTGATCACGACAAAATATACACATGTAGTTGTGTGCGTTTCTTAAAGTACAAATTAATTTCCAAGTTGAAATGTATAAAATCTTAATAAAATTATTTAAAAATAAATAATAATCATAATAAATAATAATAACAATATAATAATAATATAATAATAATAATAATAATAATAAATATAACACTGTTCTCGAAAAAGGTACTTTTTTAAAAAAAAAACTGGGCATATGGTGTATTTACCTAATTTGGGTACGCTGAAATCAATCACTTTAACTGTTTTTCAAAATTGGGTCAAATTTTTAAAATATTCGTCATTTTAGTATTTGTGCACGGAGAGAAATAGATGGTACGGGGTACTATCTAGATAGTATCAGGTATCATATTTGATCTTACATATACATATATATACATATATAATTTCTTACCATCTATTTCTCTCCGTGTGGTTCATTATCAGAATACAACATTTTTCTAATCAAAAAGCATAAGATTCACTTTAAACTCATTACAAATCCGCAGTATCAGTTTTTCAAAATTGAAAATGGTGGATCCAATATGGCGGACGAGTTTTTAACAATTTATAAAATTCCTTTGAAACTCGTTACTTAGGGGTTTTTGGGGTCTCTAATTACAAATACAGTGTCAGTTTTTCAAAATTAAAAATGGCGGATCCAATATGGTGGGTGAATTTATTAAATATTCAACAAATTCATTTGAAATTCATTACTCGGGGGGTTTTAGGGTATCAGCGACCTCAGAAATACCACGATTGCAAATCCGGTGTTAGTTTTCAAAATTAAAAGTGGCAAGTCCAATATGGCGAACGAATTTTTTAAAAACTCAAGAAATTCACTTGAAACTCGTTATACTCGGTGATTTTTTTGCGGTTGCTGAAACCAGATTTATAATCAGCGACCCTAAAAAACCCCCGAGTAATAAATTTCAAGTGAATCTGTTGAATTTTTAAAAACTCGTCCGCCATATTGAATCAACCATTTTCAATTTTAAAAAACTGATACTGGATTCGTAATTAGCGATCCCAAAAACACCCGAGTAACGAGTTTCCAGTGAATCTTACACTTTTTGGTTAGGAAAATTTTGTATTTTGTTAATGGACAAAAATAATACACAGATAAAAATGGTAAAACGAATAAAGTAACTTTTACTATACTATAAAAGTAAAACCTCAACTATTCGCAGTTTCTGCGCATTTCCGGCAATTTTTACTCCATAAATAGTAAAATTTACTATTTCAGGAATAATTTTTACTATTTCAGAAGTAAATTTGACTATTTTTGTAATATATTTGACTATTTATGAAGTAAAAATTGCCAGAAATGCGCAGAAACTGCGGACAGTTTAGGTTTTATTTTTAAAGTAGTAAAGGTTACTTTATTCGTTTTTCCATTTTTCTTCGTGTGACGAATATTTTGAAAATTTTACCTGATTTTAAAAAACGGCTAACGCAATTGAATTCTGCGTACCCAAATTAGATTAACAAAGTATATGCCCAGTTTGTTCATTTTTTGAACTAGCTCAAAATCAGTGTAATTTAAAATAAATTCTAATGTTCAAAAAATAGAATACAAAAACTATTCTATTTAAAAAAAAAATTACATTGATCGGCTTACATGAAAAGAAAATGACGTCTTCAGGTATAATTTGTTTTCACTATCAATCAATCGATCGTTTTCAGGTAAATCATTTGAGTTTTATATACAATCAATATTGCATCTTTAAAAAATAAGTGGCTTCATTCTCATCCCTCTTTATATATTTATATATATATATATATTATATATGTGATATGCCAGGAATCTGCATAAGCGATTACATTTATAGCGCGCGGTGCAAAACGACATTGCGTTGAATTTAATCGTTAATTGGTTCTCACGCAGATTTCTCCCCTATATATACCCGATTTGAAAATGTATTTATCTTCATGTCATCGAGATATGCTGTAATCGCAGTAGGTACAGCAGGTTATCGATTTAACAGTTTCAGATTTATTTTGTATTTTTGTCTTTACATATATATAAATATATATTATATGCATTCATAAATTAGAAAAAATATTTAGGGCCAGTTTTACCAACTCAGGTTAAAAGTTAATCCGCGATTAAAGCCAATTTAATCGCTCATGATTGGTCGGTTAAGGGTTTAATCGCTTATTAACTTTTAACCGGAGTTGGTGAAACTGACGCTTAATATCACAGGGTGTACAGAAATTTTTGAAAGAAAAATATTAGGACTTTTTCAAGGTCCTAACCTAATACTTTTTTAGCTTCATTTTTATCTGACCTAATTATTACTTAGCCTAAACATCATTTACCTTAATTATCATTTGAAATAATTTTCATCTGGCCTCATTATCATTTCACAGAAAAAACGAATGATAAATTTTGTTGCGGGTAATTATAACCAATATTAATTCACATAGACGGTGGCGCCCCAACTAGACTAAAATTTGTTGCAGTTAATTTTTATGCCGATTTTGGGGTAAAACTTAAACTAATTTTCATTTGATCTAATCATTATAAAACCTAATTCTCATTTGGCCTAATCTTACTATAACCTAATTATTATATTTGTTCTAATATGTATCTGACCTAATTCTCATTTGGCCTAATTTTACTATATCCTAATTGTTACTTGTTCTAATATTAATCTAGCATAATTCTTAATTGGCCTAATCTTAATGTAACCTAATTCTCTTTTGGCATAATCCTCATTTGATCTAATACTCACTTGGCCTAAACTTCATTTACCCATTAGGTTAAGTGAGGATTAGGCCAAATGAGAATTAGGTTATATTAAAATTATGCCAAATGAGAATTAGTATAAACGAGGATTAGAATTAATGAAGATTAGGCCAAATAAAAATTAGGTCATATACAGATTAGGCCAAATAGGTCAAATAAGTGTTAGGCAATTTGAAATTTGGAGAAAATTCATGCGCCTCCAATAACACTTATAAGAAAAAGAATAGAACTAGAAAAAATAGGAAAATTTTTACTGGGCTACGGGAAAATAAAAATATTTTCCTGTATTTAGCATATATTGAATGAAGAAATCGACAAGTGAGAGAAATTTTATCAGGCCAAGTGTTGTTAAAACTTTAGTTAATCACGAGCAAGACATTGGTCACACACTGGTTCTCGTTGTTTTAATTCACGAATGGCGTTCACCCATGTTCTTAAATTCAAATGCATCTTTTTTTTTTAAATTACTCCTTCGCACTCACATATGAGATTTTGTATCCTTCTTCGTTTCATTTCTTCTCTCTGTTTTGTCATTGACTTTGCCAATTCTTTCGTATGTATCTTCTGTGATTTCTTTTCTTTATTTTTTTTTTTTTGTTGAAATGTATTTATATACATCTTCGACCTTCAATACATGTATCTCCATCGTTGTATCGCGAAGCTGAAAACTCAATTACAGCTTAATGAATTGGCGACCCGAAGGAGAAAATAAGAGAGGGACTGAAGAAGAGAAGCTCTCGCGCGCTAGTCATCGGTTCGTAATGACTTGGACACGCCATTGCACTATCTTCTCTTAAAGTATAATTTCATTACAATCGCGCGACATGCTTTTCTATATCTAATACAATGTGTCGCTAATGATTGTTTATTCTCATAAATTAATTAGCCACATTTTTTAGAAAAAAAATTAACTCGAATTTTTTACTATCATTTTTTTCTAAATCAGATCGTATTATTTTAAATTATTAATCATTTTTTTCGACAAATGTTGGGTTAATGTCATTATCAATCTTTACAGAACTAACCTTTTTTCCGTTTCCGAATTCCACTTTTCACATTCCGAATTCCACATTCCGGATCACATTTACAAAATTCCGTATTTCAGATTCCACAATCCGGATTTCACATTCTGGATTCCAAATTCCGGATCCGAGTTTTCACTTTCGTATTCCACATTCCGAATCCCGCTTTTCCCATAGCGCATTCCGGATTCCACTTGTCAAATTCTGTATTCCAGATCCTATATTCTACATTCCGTATTCCACTTTCAGAATGTAAGATATGGAATTTGTCATTTTGAAAGTGGAATCCGAAATGTGAAATCCGGAATGTGGAAAGTATAATCCGGAATATGAGATTCAGAATGTAGAATCCGGAATGTGAAAAGTAGAATCCAGAATTTTGAAAGTGGGATCCGGAATACGGAATGTGGAATCCGAAATTTTGAAAGTGAAACGGAATTTGAAAAATGGAATACGGAATCTGAAATACGGAATTTAAAAAGTCGGATGCGGATTTAGGAATACGGAATATGGGATCCGGAATACGGAATTTGAAAAGTGGAATCCGAAATGTGAAAAGTTGAATCCGGATACGGAATGTGGAATACGAAATGTGGGTTCGGAATTCTAAAAGTATGTTTAATTATAATGTTTTTTAATAAAAATTAATTTTTATGCATTATTTTCAAAATAATTTTAAAACTCTTAACAAAGCATTGTGTTTATTTATTACTGTTATTATTATTTATAAATTAAAGTTTAATTTTTTTTAATTATAAAAAAAATTCTCGTGAAAATTAATGAATTAGCGTAGTTTAATTTAAAAATTGATAAATTCCCCCTCAGCGATATTTCACTGCAAATCAGTGGAACTTCACTGATTCAAATTTAGAAAGTTTATTGTAAAAAAAAATTTATCATACACGCACACTTATTTTTTTTATCACAGTGTGATCATATATGTAAGAAAATGCAAAACACTGTGGGTTGTTTCTCTGATTATCCCCGTGACGTTTCCAGGCGTAAACTACAGTATTTTATGGATACGCGCATTTATTGCTTAATCAAAAGGTGGATGCACAGTACAGTATCGCAATTAAATATCCATTACAAAATGTCTGTATATAAAAAAAATCGTAACTTTGCCGTGAATATCGTGTTTCGCCGCACAAGTGTATACGCTCATGGTAAATATATTTCCTGATACCTAGATCTTCTTTTTCCTGCGATGATTCCCGTGATGTTCGGTATCCAGGAGGGAGTATAGTCATCTCATAAAGATGCAATAATTGAATTAAGTTAAAGACATAATCAAGAAATTTAATCTTCCTATACTAGATTTCATTAGAAATTTTCCTCTTTTTTTTTTGTTTCCTCACAAAAATTATAATTTATTTTACAGAAACTACCTCATGCAAGTAAAATTAACTTTACACATAAAGTACGTAAAATACTTCAAAAAAAAAAGATACAAAATCTTGTAAAAATAAAAAAAAATTATAAAATAATGATGAATTTCTTAAGAAAACATAAATAAGAAATCATTATTACTACAACAAAATCGTTAAATACAGAAAATAATTTTCATATATAAAATAAATATTCTTTACTGATATAATAAAAAAAAATCGAATCAAAAATGAAATTTCAAAAAATAATGATAATAATAATTTCTCAACAACCTATAAATAAATTGTTTAAAAATATTACCTCACGATGAGGATTTATGAACCATTTACGAATGTAGGTGCAAAATTGATGTAAGAACTGTTTATCTTCTTTTTTTTTGTATTTTCTCGCATCTTTCTTCCCAACAAACTGTAGCCGGTTAATGTGAGATAAGAAAACCTTTCGGAGGCGGACAGGACCATAAAATTTGTCAGTGCATTCTCTGTATATAAAAAAAGCCGCGCCGCGCAATACGCCCAGGTGAAAATTTATAACTGATGGCGCACGTTAATGCGCAAAAATATTCTAAATGTAATAAACTCGATTTTATTTATTTTAATTATAAAGACAGGTAAGTAATAATTTTCTTTTTTTTTTTTGGAGAGAGGGGAAAAAAATTCCTCGTATAAATTTTTAACTCATAAAGAATAATGATATAAAATCTTTTTTAAAAGTGAACTTTTATAAATTGAATTTATAAGTATAATTCAAGTTATTCTTTTACATATTTTATCGGTTATGTGTGTTAAGCGTTATAATTATATAAACAGGTTTTATTTATCTATTCCCTGGCAAATGCATATAAAATGCTTTCAGCAAATTTAAAGGAGTTTACATTTTTTTTAATCATTATAACGCACTATTCGTGCGGCAGTAGATCAACTTTTAATCTTCATAGGCAAGTATTTTTGTCACTTATTACTAAAAATTGATTAATATATCATAAATTTTAATAATATTTATAAAATTATGTTTTAATTTAATTATTATTTTTTTAAATTCTTAATATTATAGATAAAATAAATTATGTGTTTTAAAAATATAGCTACATAGTCTCTAAATTTGAATTAGTATAAGAATTCGTTCTCTAATTTAAATTAGTGAAAATTTCTACTAATTTTTAAACATTTTTTTGCTAAAACTTTCGCAAAAAATTTAACTAAATTAAATAGTAATTTATACTAAAAATTAGTGAACAAATTCTTACTTAAATTTAGAGAGTACGAAACATTAAAATATGTTTTGTACTCAATAAATAAATATTTCTCTATTAGAATCAAATTTAAATCCTGTAATAAAAAAGACAGACATGACACTTGTCACATAAGTCCTATCAAAAAGTGCCCCACACATTTTTTGTAGGGAACTTTCTCTAAAATATACCTCCTGTAGTATTCCCGAAAGGTTAATTTGAAAATTTAAAATTTCGATAATTTTTAAAATTGTAAAAAAATTTATTTAATTCAAATTATCCGAGGGGGACTTTACTCAGGTAGTCAACTGTACACGTTTTTAACTATAGTAAATTCCCCCTCGAAATTATCGATTACTTGACTATTATCAAATAAATATTTATTTGAACCAAGTAATTTTTATTTGAATTAATATATATTTGAAACAAAAATTTCTGTATTTGAAACATTCATCATTTAATTGACTCAAATAATATTTATTGAATAAAACAAATATTTGATATTAAGTCAAGTAATCGATTTACCGTCACCTTTGCTTCAGTAATCGTCACATAAGTAATTTGAGAATTTAAAGCAATGTATTTAAAAAATTATTATTATTATAATTTATTATTTGTACACTGAAAAAAAATTCTAGTTAGAATAACCAGAATTCTAGTTAGAATAACCAGAATTCTGGTTAGGGTATATTTAACATTTTGATTCTGGTTAGGTTAACCAGAATTCTGGTTATTTTAACGAGAATTCTAGTTAATTCAACTAGAATTCTGGTTAACATAACTAGAAAGTAATGTTAAATATAGCCTAACCAGAAATTTTTTTTCAGTGTATAAAAATAATTATTTAAAATCAAAAAAACTATTTGTTTTAGAAAATATTTTATGTAATTTTCAATGAAAGTGACGGTAACTAAAGCAGTGACGAAGACTGGGGCACTTAAATTTAAAAAATTCGATTTATTACATAGAAATTACATATTCCATGGACCTGATATAATTAATTAAAATAAATTGTAAAATATTTTATTATTAAATTGTAATATAATAAACACGAGCTCTTAAGCGCGCTATCGATTACAATAATTTAAATAGAAAAAAATATTTTTATACAGTACAAAATATATTTTTAATATTTCATATACATATACATTTTTTATGCTCGAATACTTTTAATTTATTTTCTTATCTATAATAATGTCGCGTGCACAATTATTGTATGTAAATACTACCATAATTTTTTAAAAAAGATATTATATATACACAATGTATATTTTAAAAAGTAATTTTAAAAAAATGTTTTAAAATTTTTAAACTTTTTTTTTGTTTATATTTATTAATTATGTGAAAAAATGCATTCTTCCACAAAATTAAAATGAAAAATCATGTGTTTTTGTAATAAATAAAATATATTTTAATTTTTGCAGTAAAACATTAAAAGATTGTCAAAATGAATCTCAGATTTCTTTTTCTTATTTTTCTGGGATTTCTTTCAACCGGTATAAGTCAAAACTTAAATAAAAATACAACATTGGAAGAGGTCTATCAATGGAAATATGTCGACTATGAATATGATAGTCAAGAGAGAAAAGATGAAATTCTTAAAAACGGCAACTATAGTAAATCAAAAATATTGATTACAAATTTTTATTTAGTTCCAGGTATCAATATTAATAATTGTAATTAATACAGAAAGTCTTAAAAATAATTACTTTAAATTTTACTAAAATTTAAATAACAGATGGACGTACTTTTGTGACTCTCAATAAAAATGATAAATCTCCTGTGACACTAGCAACGGTGTCAAAAAATCAATCCTCAAGTGGACCTTTATTAACACCATATCCAAATTGGCAATGGCACGTGAGAAAAGATTGTTTCGGAATATATAGAGCAACTAGTATTCAAGTAATAATTTAATATTCTCAAATATTTAGAAGTATATGAATTTATAGTGAATTATCTGCGAAGTATCGTGAAATATCCTAAAATATCTTAAAATACTGTAAATTATTTTGAAATATCTTGAATTATCTAGCAGTATTTTGAAATATTTTGAATTATTCTGAATTATATTGAAGCAATTTGAAGTATGCTTTATTATCTACAGTATCCAAAATTATCTGAAGTGAAATATATCATAAAAAACCTTGAAGTACTAAAAAAAAAATTTTGAAATATCCTGAATTATCTTGAAGTATTTTAAATTATCTGAAATATCTGAATTAACCTAAATTATCTGAAGTGTTATGAATTATTTTGAAATACTTTGAATTATCTTCAAGTATTTTAAATTATCTGAAATATTCTGAATTATCTGAAGTATATAGTGAAATATCAAGTAACTTGAAGTACCGAGAATTATCTCGAAATATCCCAAATATCGTGTTATATCTAAAGAATTATGTAGTCAATGAAACATTTGGAATTATTTAAGATAGTAGTATGTGTATACCAAAATTTTGAAGTTGTAATTCTCGGTTTTAATTTTTTTCATAGACAGATACATGCAACAGTAATAGATTATGGATTCTGGACAACGGTACTGATGATAATAAAACACAAGTGTGTCAGCCTCAATTATTAATTTTTGATCTGAAAAAAAATCGACTAATCGCAAGATATTCCATTCCACGGAAATTTGCACAGGGAAGTGATGGAAAGGGAAGATTATTGCGTGCAATTGTTGAAACCAGTGGCTGGTGGTGTGGAACAACAAAAGTAAAATTCGAATAATTTTTTCTTAAAAATTAAATAATTACCCGAACTACAAATTCTTTATTCTTTTCAATTAGATTTACATGAGTTACTATGAAACAAGTGCAATACTTGTTTGGAATGGTCGTAAATTTTGGCGGATAAGTGGTCCAAATCCAAAAGATCTAGTTGGACCTTTAGCAGTAGCAAACAAATATATTCCAGCACCTGGTGGTATTTTTGGTTTTGCTTTATCACCAAAAATTGACAATAATCCTCAATTCATCGCAATGTCATCTTTAGGAAGTTTTCACGTATTCACTGCAAAAATTGATGATATTCTTGCTTCTGAACCGAAAGTTGGCTTTTTCAAATGGTTATTTAGTCCAATTAGAAATTTATTTAAAAGAGGAAAATCACAGGAAAATGACACAACTATTGAAATTACACGTCATGAATATAGAATGCCAAATCCATCAGCTGCTTTTGCATTCGACTCAAGGGGAATATTGTATGTGGGCGTTAATGCGTACATTAGTTTGGCTTGTGCTAACACTGCGAAAAGCACTGCGAATAAGACAGATGTTCCATATTTTGTGAGTCTTTAAATATTTTAATTCACAATTAATGACAATGATTTTAATTTAGATATATTTAATCTATCATTTAAAAATGATAAAAATATAAAAATAAAATTTTCTTTTAGACTGTCATTGATTCAGATCCGAAGAAGTTACAATTTGTATCTGGGGCTTATACATTTAATTCATCAGTTACAAAAGGAAAAGAAGAAGAACTGTGGATTCTTACAAATCGATATTTAGATTTTGTGTACGACGCTTTGAATTTGACAGACATCAATTATAGAATTATGAAACAAAGTGTAAAAAAACTTACAGATGGCACTAAATGTGCTTAAATTCAAAATTAATAATGTAATATTTTTGGAAAAAAAATCATTGACAAAACTAAAGTTCAAAAATATTGTTTTCATTGACAAAATAAAAACAAAAAAGAAAAGAAAAAAAAGGCATTCGACGTTGTCTCGTATCTTCCTTTTTCGTCCATTCCTTAACGTTTCCAGTTATTCGCAATCAGGATTTTTCACAAACAAGACTTCAGGTTCATCGACTCAAAGTCACTTGTCCCGAACGATTTGTCGGTGCGTTGCAATCAATGTCACATCCTTCAATGGTCATAAAGGATGGCGCAAAAAAAAAGATCAATTTCTATGTCTAAAGGAACGAGAAAATACCCGGAAGTATAGAAAGTTGTTGGTGTGATGATGATGATGATAATGACGATAGTCATCATCATTCTCCATGACATTTCTTCAAAACCAATGATGACGATCAATTAAGTTATATATAGTATATGGCGACCCCCTTCGGCATTTATCAAACGATCTTTGTAATTATCCATATACCCTTTTCTCGTGCTCGAAGCATTTTTTTTAAATTCTTTGATTTATGTCTCTATGATGATTATTACGCACTGAAATTGACAATCAACAATCATTATTATCCGAGCGTGAAAATTATTGTTACTTTATAAAAATCGCTAGATACAAATTGGAAAAAGAAAACATTTCTACATTCATTAGAGGGGAAAAATATATTTGTCTCAGAAATAATAATTCAGCTAAATATAATATAATAATAAATATATAATTTTAAAAAATAAAATAAAAATTATTTTATAATTTGAAAAAATTAAGCCTCATTTTCTGAGGTGCGTTTCTAATTGCAAAGAAGTTGCTAGGCAGTTTTTTTCGAGAGAGAAAATATTGTTGAAGGAGGTACAGTGTTAAGGAACTTCACACAGTAAATGGATTCTTTTTGCCTCCCTCATTTTACATTATTATTATTATTTTTATTTCCCTTTCTTCGTCTCACTCTGCGGTAACCAGCTGCACGTATATAGCTGAATTCAAGTTGGTATATATATAGTGAGAGGTGGATGTTACCGCAAAGACGTGCGGAGAAGGTGCAGCCAAGAAAAGGAGAGATGAAAAGAAAAGAAAAAAGTAGAAGAGAGACTATAAGGCAAAAGAATCACGTTTCCTTGTCTCTCTTTCTCTTTCTATTGGTCAAATCTAATCATTCATCTTTCTTCAACCCGGTCGTATAGCAAAAACCTTGCTATTCATTAGAGTCACTCGCGCTATTAAGATAATTGCTGCGCCAGTGGATCCGCGAGATACCAGATGGCTTTAGATTTCTTCTTCGGTTTTATATTATTCTCAAAAGAATAGAATTTGGATCAAAGATGAATTTCTCTTTTACTTAAATAAAAATTTTTCTTGAGGAATTTCTGAATTATATATATCTACCAATTTCCATTCCCACATTCAAATTTTTTAATTTCCACTCACACTTTTATTCATACTTTTTCCAATTTTCATTCTCACTTCCATTTCCACTTTCACTTTATCTCAATTCCATTCCCACTTCCATTTCAACTTCCACTTTCACTTATTTCCGCTCTTCTATTTCTACAATTTTCGTTTTCCACTCCCATTTTCACTTTTTTCAAATTTCATTCCCACTCCCATTTCCAATTTTTCCAATCCTACTTCCATTTCCACTTTTTCTAATTTCCTCTCCCACTTTCATAATTTTGTTTTTCCACTTACACATTTTCCAATTTCCATTCAAACTTTTGCTTTTTCAATTTCCATTATCACGTCCATTCCCACTTTTTCCTATTACGATTACTGATTCAATTTCCACTTTTCCAATTTCCATTCCTGCTCCCATTTCCACTTTTTCCAAATTCCATTTCAATTTCCTTTTCTACTTTTTCTAATTTCCTCTTCTATTTCTACAATATTAATTTTCCTCTCCCACTTTTTTCAAATTCCATTCCCACTCCCATTACCAATTTTTCCAATCCTACTTCAAATCCTACTTTCATTTATACTTTTTCTACTTTCCTTTCCCTCTTCCATTTCCACTTCCACTTTATCCAAATTCCATTCCTACTTCCATTTCAACTTCACTTTCACTAATTTCCATTTCCTCTTCTATTACTATAATCTCATTTTCCAATTCCATTTTCATTTACACTTTTTCTACTTTCCTTTCCCACCTCCATTTCCACTTCTACTTTATCCAAATTCCATTCCTACTTCCATTTCAATTTCTACTTTCTCTAATTTCCATTTTCTCTTCTATTACTATAATTAACATTTTCTAATTCCACTTCCATTTCCAATTTTTCTAATCCTACTTTTAATCCTACTTTCATTTCCATTTTTCCAATTTCCATTCCTACTATCATTTCCACTTTATAAAATTCCATTCCAATTTCCATTTCAAGATTCTCTAATTTCCTCTTTCATTTCTCCAATTTTCATTTCCACTATTTTCAAATTCCATTTCTACTCCCATTTCCAGTTTTTCCAATTCTACTTCTAATCCTACATTTATTTCCACTTCTTCTACTTTCCTTTCCAATTTCCACTTTATCCAAATTCCATTCTCACTTCCATTTCAACTTTCACTAATTTTCTTTCCCTCTTCTATTTCTACAATTTTTTTTCCAATCCCACTTCAATTTCCAATTTTTCCAACCTTACTGCTAATCCTACTTTCATTTCCACTTTTTCTACTTTCCTTTCCTATACTTCCATTGCCACAATTTTTATTTTTCACTCACACTTTTTTCTAATTTCCTCTCCAACTTTTGCTTTTTCCAATTTCCATTCCCACATTTTCCAATTACAATTACTAATTCTATTTCCACTTTTCCAATTTCTACTTCCACTTCTATTTCCACTCTTTCAAATTCCACTCCCATTCTCATTACCACTTTCATTTTTTCTAATATATATTTTTTTAAAAGAAATTTTTATTAAACACCATTTTTAGGTACCGAATATCTGTTTGACAGAATTTTTATTTTACATAATCACTCTTTACCCAATTTTTTATTTAAAAAATTCTAATTTAACCGAATATTAATTTAGCAGAATTCTCATTCAACAGAATTTTAAATGATTCAATTTTTTAAATGTCAAAATTTTCAATTCATAAAATCTTTGTTTGCACAAATCTTTATTTGCACGAATTGTTATTTGATAGAATTCTCAAAAGATCGAATTTTCATTCATTCAAAATTATAAATAAATTAATAATAAATGGACAGATAGATTTCAGTTGGAATATTAAAATTAACCAATCAGAAATTATCAAGGAAATCGTGGAAGTGGAAATTAGAAAAAGTGGTAAAGGAAATTGAAAAACGTGGAAGTAGAAGTAAGAAAAAGTGAAAATGGAAGTGGGAGAGAAAATTAGTAGAAGTGGATAAGAGAATAAGAATAGCAAAAGTGGAAATTAGAATGGAAATAGAAGTGGATTTACATAATTTACCCCCAGGTAAAAAACATATTTCTATTACAATGAAAATTTTAATTGGATTAGATAGTACGATAGAAAATTAAGGAATCCGTCAGAGTATGTAGGTTTCCTTTACCAGTTCGTAATCAATTCTCCACATTCAATTTTTGTTAGCATTATAACCAAAAAATTTATACTACTATTTGTTTCTTTTTTTATTGTCCCATTTTTTAAAAATAAATAAATTTTACCAAGAGGAAGAAATATATGTTTCTCACATTATTTTTTTCATGACTGACCGGTTTTAAAGAACGAGGAACTTCATTTCAGAATTTCGTAATCCAAAAAGCTACTTGAAAAACATATTGCCAGGACCTGATGAGTGTATGCCTGGATCCTTTCTCACATTATTATTTTTAGCTGACCGGTTTCGAGAAGCGAAAGGAACAAGATAAATGATCTTTTAAGGTCCTAAATATATATATATATGAAACTTGAACGTCAAAAATCGACGTAATTTCAATATATTGCTTAATTCGAAAAGTCATCAAAATATTCGTTTTTTTTTGGTAAAAAGAAGATAATTTCTAGATTAGGGAATAAGAAAATGTTATACAGTGATATAAATTCTCGAAGAAGAAATTTCTACCTCCTAACCTTTTCTTCATTTGTCGACATCGACTTGGGTTTTACGAGACAAATTATGAAAGAGCATGTTTGTAGTACCCTATAACTACATCTTCATTGCAAGCTGAACCAAGTCTCTCGAGTTAAAAGAATTGACGGGAGACGAATACGTGAAGGAAGCTGAGTCTTGTCTTGTACCAAGAATCGGCATCCTTTGGTACTTCATTGGGACGTAACCATAGGCTAACCCATTCTGCATCGATCCCCCAGGGGATCTGTTCGACGACATCGCGAGGACAGCAAGGAATGTGATTTGATGATTCCTCTTAGAAGATAGATCCTGCCGTCGGCGTTGCAAGACAAACGACAATTTACAATAAAATCAATATCAAACAAATATAATTTAAAATTAAAAAAAAGAAAAATTCAATTTTTATTTATCTTTAGAAAGAAATTTTCTTCTTTTTTCAAGTTCGATTCTTTTTTTGACAAGTGTTGTTGAACGCAAGAAAATAATAAGGTTATAGACAAAATTTAGAAAAAGGGTTTGATTTAGGCAACAAAATGTTTGGTTGGGGATTTAAGAAACCAACATTTTTCTGTTGCGTCTGCAAAATTTTGATTATCCCAACGAAACTTTAGTTAGGACAACAAAAATTTTGAAGCAACAAACCAATTTTGGTTGCTTCAATACCAATTAAACAGTTTGTTATCAAAACCGAACTATTTTTTCAGTAAATTACTATTATACGAACAGTAATTTTTGATAACTAATACAGCTTCTTATTAGATTTCAATCGAACCATATTTTCATTAAGATTCGATGGTCAGTAATCTTATAAATTCTGAACAATTTTCTTTTAAGAGAATCTTATTAGTAATAGGGAAATCTAGACAAGGTCCACATGAGAATTCTATTAAAATTTCTGCATGGGTATATATAAAATAAAATTGTCAGAAAATTTTTTTTATGATCTTAATGACTGATGTGGAAGTTATAATAATATCACGTGCGTTTCTACGCAGGAAAACGATGCGCATGGCAGGGGTGATTCATGGATGAAAATTATTTAGTATCGTGTGGCAGGGCCATATTATGTGTCATTATACAAGATTTGCTTTATGATTACTGGGATCTTAATGTCAGTAACTCCCCCTCTTACTTTGCGTTACTTGCAATTGCCCGTTGATATTTTATATAAGAGAAAGACGCACACGTATAAAATCTGTACGACAAAAATTTGCGGTAAATTCGCCTTCTCTCATTACAATTTTATAATTCACGTAGCCACAAGCCACGGACTTTCAATATTTTATATAAATATACATATATATGATTATATTTAGTAATTTATCTAATCACCGAATTTAATATTTCTGACGCAGGTACGCTTAAAAATTCGGTCTTTGTCGCAATCCTATAAGAAGCTAATGCAATTCTGTTTACGGATTCGTAATTTTTAATTCCTATAAGAAATTATAAACATTTTTTAAATTCTTATAAATTCAATGTGGGGAATATTCATGCGTCCAGCAAAGACACAGTGAATCGCTCAAAGGTGTGGACAACAGTGATCAACATGAGAGAATACTTGGCCGCAAATGTAACGAGAGGACGTGTAACGCCCACATGATCGCCTTGATATCTACGAAGTATTTTTTTCTCCTTTTTTTTTGCTGCTGCACAGGGATATGATGAAGAGGACAACTAATATTACTACATACACAAGTATAGAGACGAACTCGCTTGCATTTTAGACTCACGTGCGTGAGGTTCGATTTATGCGGTCGTTTATCAATCCTATATAGGATGTGAGAAACCGTTTTTTTTTCTTTTATTCGTGGAGACGCACATAACGTAACGAAAGAAGCAACCTAGTTGGAATCTCTAATGATTCTTTTATGTTATTCAAAAGAAGCGGGAACTCAATGCGATAAGGAAGAAAAGCAGATATGCAAACGATTCAATAATGCAACGCAATCAATGCCAAATAAAGGTTTACCGTATAACGCTTCGTTGCGGTTTAGCGATAACGTTACCACCTCGAGGGAGAATGATTTTTCTTTTCTTCTACAGTCGTAAAATTTCTCTCGAACGCGCTCATTATCAGGGAATTTTACTTACAAGAACAATAACGATAGATCAATTTTTTATCAGTATCGCTAAATCGGGAAAATTCAATTTTAGATATATAATGTCCATTTCCTGAATTCTTATCGCACTGAAATAAATCTACTTCAATAAACAACAATTAGCAATTCGAATTAATTTTATTTACAAAAAAAAATGTTCTTATCGGATAATTAATCTTTTTTTTAAAAAAAATCTTTATTTGATAAAGTTTCAATATGAGAAAAAACTTTCTAAAGTATAAGAAGAATTTTAGGAACGTTTAGGGCCGATGACCCAAACTTTTTTTTCGGTATAATACCAAAATGCGAATCAATTGCTCCGATTGGGATTGAATCCAATATATATATATATACCTCCTTCTCCCCCATCAGCCCTTATTTTTACCTCGTTATCTGTTCCTCTTTCGGAGCAAACAGAATAAGCGACAAAGGAAAAGCCGCTCTAGATTGAAATTGAGACAAAGTCGGCGAATCGAGTGTATGTCCATATAAAAATTTTTAAGGGGGACAACACAGGATTTACGCCAACTACAATTTCCTTAGCGGACCCATATAGCGATTTATACATTATTCTGCTTTTTGATGTATAAAGTTCACTGCGATTTTGACAAATATCAGCCATTGTCTTTTATACATTTAATGTGCGTGTGAAACAGAAAATAAAAATGTCATTTACGAGTTTATACAAATGAAATACAATGTTACTGCGTTTATAACAAATATCGAAAAAAAATATTCTAAAATTAAGAATACATCGTTATTTACACTGATAAAAAATTTTACTTTTAATTCAAATAATCGGTAACTTGACTATTAGCAAAAAAATATTTATTTGCATTAAAAAATTGGGTTAATTAAATGGTATTTGTTTCAAATACAAAAATTATTGGTTCAAATACAGTTTATTTAATTCAATTAAAAATTATGGGGCGCAGGATTATTCCATAAAAATCATTAATTAGAACTTTTATTTTGAAGAATTTTATCAGAAATAATAATTTTTTGACTAATTTTTATTTATCGAATTAGCATTTGACAAATTTTCTTTTTATACTAATTTTTGCATAACAAAATTTTTAGCTATCAAATTTTTGTTAGGCAGAATTTTTATTTTATTTTTAATTTGTTTACGTAACAATTTTATGTAAAAGAGTTTTTATTTAATCGAATGTTTGGCAGAAATTTTTATTTACTATCATTTTCTTTACGTGAATTTTTATTTAATCGCATGTTAATTTAATAGAATTCTCATTCAATCGGATTTTATGATTCGAATTTTTAAATGACAAATTCAAATTTACCGAATTTTTAATTGTACGGATTTTTTAGACGCCGAATTTTCATTTGTCCGAAATTACAAATGGCTGAACAAACAATCGACAGAAAAATTTCGATACTATTTTTTAAAATTAACCAATGATTTTGTTTATTCGGCCATTTGTAATTTAGGAAAAATAAAAATTCGGCGTCTTCATAATTCATACAATTAAAAATTCGTAAACATAAAAATTCGGTGAATTGGAATTTCTGTTATTTAGAAATTCCAATCACATAAAATTCGATTAAATGAGAATTCTGTTAAATTAAAATTGTTTTAAATAAAAAGTCATGTTAAGAAAAATGACTGTAAAATAAAAATCCTGCTGACCAAAAATTAGATAGATAAATATTTTGTTATGCAAAAATTCGTATAAAAAGAAAATCTATCAAATTTTAATTAGAAAATTAAAAATTCGTCTTAAAAATAATTAATTAAAATTATATTTTAGCCCCTAAAATATATTTTTTATGAGATGTAATAATTGAAATCATTATTATCTAATTAAAAGATAAATAAAGTAAAAATCTTGTTACTGACAGCTCATCATGAATTGAATGTTCCCGCGGTATGAATTTCGTAAAGTTGTAGATGGCGCTTTTAGCCCTCGTTCGAGCAGACGATAAACGCACGTTTCTTGTCTACCAGCAAAAAGAAAAAAAAAACTCTCAGGAGCAAAGCGATTCGTTGCATTCACCTGTCCTAATTGTAACATTATTATATCCCATGGAATAATTGTAATAGAATCACCGATTATAATTAAAGATTTATAATAAAGTTATTTTGTCATTTTATATCTATGAATTATTTTATTAATATTGTGAACAAATTGAACAAGAATATTATTGGATTATCGCAAATAACAATTCCGAGTGTCAAGGATCTTTTTAACTTCTTTCAAATAAGACTTCCTTTCTGCCTTAAAATAAAATTTTTATTTAGGGAATAGTATATTATGTGGCAAGCACGTAAAGTAGTACTTTTTAGGTGAGGATGTAATTTTCAGTACGAGCTGTCGTTAGTGTGACGTAGGTGAGACGAAGACGAGCCGAGTCGAACCGAAGTCGCACAGACAGCGAGTATTGAAATCATCCGAACCTAAAAATTACTACGTGCGAGCCACATACGCTATTTTTTTCGCCATTGTTATCAAAAAGTGAAACAATTTTAAAGAAAAAAAATTTATTTTTTAAAACAACTAATTAAAATTAAATTTTAGAATAGTTTATGCAAAAATTAACAACTGCCTAAAAAAGACTTTATAGGGCAGTTTTCTGCCTAAAAAAGTCTTTTTTAGGCAGTTGACCCAAACTGCCTTAAAAAGTGCTACTTTATCTACCCAAAACAGGCACAAAAAAGACACTTTTTCATGTCAATGGCGAAAAAAATTTATTTATTTCATTTTTTTATTTTGTAAGATTAAAATTTTGTAAAAATTTCAAGGACATATTCTCAGTTTTAGAATACATTCTTTCGATGCATTTACCTCAATGTATATGTAATATGTACTTAAAAATAACGTTAAGTACAGCGATAATAATTTAATTAGTCTAATTAATTTAATTTATATATAATCACATCGAGGAATATAATAAATCTTTTCGTTGGAAACTAATTCTCCAGCTGACATTTATGAGATTAATCACAGATTGCGAAAGAAAGTAGCAATAAATCATAAATGCATTTCTGAAGACTACTATAATGGGGCTCTAATCAATTTTCCCATAGAAGACAAATTGAGAGCGAAATATAATTTTCAATATGACTTGTTAATGCAGAAAATGCTTTTACTAACAACTAATAATAATTCTTCTGGATAAAGGCATTTTTTTAGTTTGAAACTTGTGTATCCAAAAAAATGATGCCAAGAGTTTCTGAGTTTTAAAAACGAAACGAGAAATCCTCTAATATTCAGAATACTTTTTGTTTTATATTCATTGATTAAGAAAAAAATTTGTATTTGAAGGGTTCGGTAAAATTTGATCATTCTGTGTAATTAACAGTAGTTAAGAATAATATTTATAATTATGATAATAATATCATATAATCAATGATTAATACAACGAATTAATGATATCAAATTTGTCATCATAATGTCTGGCGATTTGTGAACAAATGCGAACAAGTGATAATTACAAAATGGAAATGCTGATAAATCTAGATGTGTGAATTATAAAAGGGATGCAAGTTGAAAAGGAAAAAAAAACATTTTATAAGATTAAATTAAGTATTCTGAGATATATCATTATTCTTATCAGGAGTGTATAAATTTTTTTTAAACTGTGGATAAATTTTATCTTTCTTTCTTTCCTTCTTTCTTTTTTTTGCAACTTTTTAGATTTGGTGATTAAGTGTCACATGAATATGCAAAGAGCGCAGGCGCATATGATCGAAAATTATATGCCATCAAGCGTGTAATAAAGAGCGACATTCTGCATAGATTGATGATCCTGTCCAAGGACCTCTTTCTCTCTCATATCCCTGCGGCAATTCGAGCATGTTTTCCATCTTTACTTTAGCGATAGTTTGAATTTTTTTTTTTTAATTTACCAAATAAAATCTAGTCAAATTTAAAGACGAAAGGAAATTTTGAAAAATTCGTGGTTTTTTAAATATATAATAATTTTGTTATTTAAAATTATCGAATTTCTATTTAAGAGAATTTTATAAAATAGATTTTATATTCAACCGAATTTTCATTTTTTTTTTTTCAAAAAATTTTCAGTTTTCTGAATTTTTATGTTACAGAATTTTTCTTTACAACACTTTTTATTTAAAAGAAAAAGAATTCTAATTTAACTGAATTTTAATTTAGCAGAATTCTCATTTAATAGAATTTTAAATGCTTCGAATTTTTAAACACTGGAATTTCTAATTCATCGAATCTTAATTTGGCCAAATTTTTATTTGAAGGTACGAATTGTTATTTGATACAATAATACAAATAAAGATTTCGCCAATTAGATAATTTGACATTTAAAAATTCGCATCACTTAAAATTCTGTTCAATGAAAATTGTTCTAAATTAAAATTCCGTTCAACTAGAATTCTTTTAAGTAAAAAATTAGGCAAAAATAAATTCAGCCAAATGAAAGTTTGGTACTTAAAATTTTATTAAGTAAAAAATTGTTTGAAAATTCGGTTCAATATTTTATAAATTTCTTTTAAATATAGATTCGATAATTTTTAATTCGACACCACAAAAATTCTTATAAGTTCAATGTGGGAAATATTCATGCGTCTCATATAAAAGTTAGAAGTATTTTAATAATGAAATATTTTTTATTAATATCAATTTTAATATTTTTAAATCTTCGATTTTCATATATGTACAATATGTAAACACGGGAAAGTTATTTTTTAAGGAAAAAAAATATTTTTTGAAAATGAGATGTACCCAACTGACGGCGAGACGAACACAATGTCATGGTTTCGATGTTGAATAATCAGAAGATTTGCGGAGGTGCAATTAAAGACTAAACGTTTGCCACCTGCGGTGATCTTGGGACGACGACCAAAACCGCCCAACGACCACCGGCGCATTTTAACAAGATTCGGGACCAGGGCATGAGCGAATCGCTTCTGTGAGTGTGGGAAAAAGCCGCCTTCAAGCGAGAATGAGGTTTTAAGGCGGTACATATGCGTACATATATATTCAGAAACCGCGATGAATGTGTAAAAATTCACCTGCAGGGGCCACAGATGTGTATATATACCCATATCAAACCACTTTCCTCTCATCGAACAAAAATTTCTTATCAGTATATAATTATTTATTTCGAAATTCTTTGTCATTTTTTTTCCAAATTTCTCTTATTTATCAAACTTTATGCGGTATCTAGTAGTTTTTGGGGTCGATAATTAAGAATTTATAAAATCAGACGCTTAAAATCCAAAATAGCGGATACAACCCACGTGAAAAGATTACCGGTAAACTCCGCGAAGTAGCTCCGCGGATTTTCCGCGAAATTTCCGCAAATTTTTTTTTTTTTGCATAATAATATATTTATGTTATTATTTAAAGTAATATAATATTAAATTCAATACATTCTATTTAAATTACGTTTTATACTTTAGTTAACAACTGAGACAAGATTTACTGTTAGACACGTCAATTTTTTGAAAAAAAAAAAAATTGAAAACCTTCAGGATAGTTTCGTGGTTACAATCGGTAAGGATTTTTTAAGGATTTTAACATTTCAAGACATGATGAAAATACGAAGCATTAGAAGAATAACAAATCGATGTCACTCAAGAACTAGGCAGCAGGAAGAATACAATTTTTTGGGGAAGTTAAACATGTCGTATAAAATTTTCATATTACGAAGCCATCAATAAGTAACGGTAACGACCGGGAAATCATTTCTTTTTCCAAACCTTTTTAAGAGCTTATAACCTGTATTTAGATTATAAAGTTATTTTCTGAAAGTTTTAATTGTAACCTAATTTAACCCTACTAAAAATTAAAATATATAATGAGTGAAATAAATTTTATTAAATAAATAGAAATCAGTATCATATGGCAAATGCATTTTTATTTTTTTATTAATAAAATTTTTATATGAAATGAATTTTAATATTGTCTTATAAAAAGGATAAATACAAGTAAAAAACTATTTAATCTATTATATATTTAACTCTCTTTAATGCAATAATCTGATATCAATTTTGGGATTACTTTTTTAAGTAGAAAAGAAAAATACATACATCTTTACCGCCCCGCGTGAAAAACGAAGTATGGGAAAAAGCTATCAAAAGCTGGCAAAAGATGGGAGAAGATTTTCGCCATTGTTTTTAAGTTTTATCCCATACTTCAAAGAATTGCAAAAAACTCACAAACCATTGCTTATGAGCCTTTCCCATACTTTTTTTTAATATCATATAACATTGCTAAAATCTTGCCAAAGTATTGCAAAAATATGGGGATAAAATAAAGTCAATTTTTTCTAACTTACTTCTTATTTTTCTCATTTTTTTCTGAAAATCATTGCAAAACAATGGGAAAAAGATTAAGAAAGAAAAAATTTATTATTCTCATTTTTTCATATTTAAAAATCATACTTTTAAAGTATTTCTAAAACCTGGCAAAAATATACGAACAAAATTAATCAATTTTTCTCGTTATTTTAGCTTTAAAAATCTGATTTTTGAAGTATTGCAAAAATATGGGAATAAGATTTTAAAAGAAAAAATCAATTTTCCTCTATTTTTCAACTTTAAAAATTGGATTTTTAAAGTATTGCAAAAATATGGGAAAAAGATTGGAAAGAAAAAACCAATTTTCCTCTATTTTTCAACTTTAAAAATTTGATTTTTAAAGTATTGCAAAAATATGGGAAAAAGATTTTGAAAGAAAAAATCAATTTTCCTCAATTTTTCAACTTTGAAAATTTGATTTTTAAAGTATTGCAAAAATATGGGAAAAAGATTTTGAAAGGAAAAATCAATTTTCCTCTATTTTTTAACTTTAAAAATTTGATTTTTAAAGTATTGCAAAAATATGGGAAAAAGATTGGAAAGAAAAAATCAATTTTCCTCTAATTTACAATTTTAAAAATTTGATTTTTAAAGTATTTTCCTCTATTTTTCAATTTTAAAAATTTGAGTTTTAAAGTATTGCAAAAATATGGGAAAAAGATTGGTAGTGAAAAAATCAATTTTCCTTATTTTTTAAACTTTAAAACTTTATTTTTTAAAGTATTGCGAAATCATTGGAAAAAGATTGGAAAGAAAAAATCAATCTTTCTCGATTTTTAAGCTATAAAATTTTGATTTTTAAAGTATTGCAAAAATATGGGAAAAAGATTTTGAAAGAAAAAATAAATTTCCTCTAATTTTCAACTTTAAAAATTTGATTTTTAAAGTATTACAAAAATATGGGAAAAAGATTGGAAAGAAAAAATCAATTTTCCTCTAATTTACAATTTTAAAAATTTGATTTTTAAAGTATTTTCCTCTATTTTTCAATTTTAAAAATTTAAGTTTTAAAGTATTGCAAAAATATGGGAAAAAGATTTTGAAAGAAAAAATCAATTTTCCTCAATTTTTCAACTTTGAAAATTTGATTTTTAAAGTATTGCAAAAATATGGGAAAAAGATTTTGAAAGGAAAAATCAATTTTCCTCTATTTTTCAACTTTAAAAATTTGAGTTTTAAAGTATTGCAAAAATATGGGAAAATTAATTTTTTCTTTCAAAATCTTTTTCCCATATTTTTGCAATGCTTTAAAAATTTAATTTTTAAAGTTGAAAAATAGAGGAAAATTGATTTTTCCTTTCAAAATCTTTTTCCCATATTTTTGCAATACTTTAAAAATCCAATTTTTAAAGTTGAAAAATAGAGGAAAATTGATTTTTTCTTTCAAAATCTTTTTCCCATATTTTTGCAATACTTTAAAAATCAAATTTTCAAAGTTGAAAAATTGAGGAAAATTGATTTTTTCTTTCAAAATCTTATTCCCATATTTTTGCAATACTTTAAAAATCAAATTTTCAAAGTTGAAAAATTGAGGAAAATTGATTTTTTCTTTCAAAATCTTATTCCCATATTTTTGCAATACTTCAAAAATCAGATTTTTAAAGCTAAAATAACGAGAAAAATTGATTAATTTTGTTCGTATATTTTTGCCAGGTTTTAGCAATACTTTAAAAATCTAATTTTTAAAGATGAAAAAATGAGAAAAATAAATTTTTTCTTTCTTAATCTTTTTCCCATTGTTTTGCAATGATTTTCAGAAAAAAAATGAGAAATATAAGAAGTAAGTTAGAAAAAATTGACTTTATTTTATTCCCATATTTTTGCAATACTTTGGCAAGATTTTAGCAATGTTATATGATATTAAAAAAAAGTATGGGAAAGGCTCCTAAGCAATGGTTTGTGAGCTTTTTGCAATTCTTTGAAGTATGGGATAAAACTTAAAAACAATGGCGAAAATCTTCTCCCATCTTTTGCCAGCTTTTGATAGCTTTTCCCATAGTTCGTTTTTCACGCGGGCGGCTATAACCGTGAACCTATTTTTATAGTTTTCAATTTTTTGTTAACAAAATTAGTGTCAAAGTCTTCTCTCACTTGTTAACTAAAAATTAAAAAGTAATTTTAAGTAGAATATACACAATTTAATTTTATATTATTTTAAATAATAACATAAATATATTATTATGCAAAAAAAAAATTTGCGGAAATTTCGCGGAGAATCCGCGGAGCTACTTCGCGGAGTTTACCGGTAATCTTTTCACGTGGGTAATATGGATTCGTAATCAGCAACCTCAGAAATTTTTAAAGACACACAAATTTTATAAAAATCTAGTAATTTTTTAAACATTCGACTGCTATTTCGGATTTTAAAAATGTACATCAAATTCGTAAGTAGCGACTCAAAAAATCAGTGATTAACATATCATCATTTTCGTGATTTCTAATTTTAAACAATCAAAAATGTTAAAATTTATTATTAAAAATTTTTTTATTTCTGTTACTTATTGTTTATTCCGTATGTATTGAATTTGTTTAAATTTTAATAAAGTGATCTGATGATGGTGGTTTCCACATTCCGGATCCCACTTTCCAAATTCTACATTCCGGATCCTACTTTCGAAATTCCCTATTCGGGATTCTACATTCCGTATCCCACATTCCGGATTCCACTTTTTACATTCCGTATTTCGAATTCAACATTTCGGATCACACTTTTAAAATTCCATATTTCAGATTCTAAATACCGGATTACACTTTTTATATTCCCTATTCCGGTTTTTTCATTTCAGATTCCACATCCAAAATTCTGAAAGTGGAATTTGGAATACGGAATGTGGAATACAGGATCCGGAATACACACGGAAAAAAATTTTAAGACGTGAACGAACGATTTTGGGAATATATTTAATATGAAAAAAGACACAACCAACGCTGGGAATTTAGCTTCACCGCAATAGTCGAATGTTTAGCCGATTCGGCTAAAGTGAACATAAGTTGAATCTCATTCGTCAGCCATATTGAAAATATTTGGAAATTTACCGTTCTTACCAAGAAATATTTCTTAAATCACAAATATCAAGTTTTGTGATCTTTAATTTTAAAACAGTTTTAATTTGAATTTATTTTCAATTGTTTGTAATATGAAATATAAAATTGAATAGATTTAAAAATACGCATTTAATATTACTCTACATAATTTTAAGTATATTTGTCATTTTTTGGTTATGTTGTTCTTTAACTAAAATCCAATATCGCCAGTCCGGTGATATTGCCAATATCGCTCGTTCATTTTCGACTAAATGTTTAGCTGTTTTGGCTAAAACATTCACCGGTTCAGTTGTAGTTTTTTTTCCGTGCAGAATTTTCAAAGCAGAATCCGGAATGCGGAATACGGAATGTAAAAAGTGGGATCCAGAATATGGAATTAGAAATACGGAATTCGAAAAGTGTAATACGGAATGTAGAATCCGGAATGTGAAATGTTGGAATCCAGAATGTGGACGGATAAAAGTCTCAAGAGAAAATACAACCAATAAATAATAATAACAACAATATAATATAATAATATAATAATATATATATATGAGGCATTCTTTTTCAACGCGGACACCCCCCTCTCGCCCAAATTCTTTTCATTTTAAATTCATGTTTAATGGCTTAAATTTTAGTTAAAGGAATATACTTTTGAAATCTGAGTGGCATATATCCAAAAACAAAGGGCTAAAAAGGCCTCAAACATTACTTTTTGGATTGTTCAAAATGAATTAGAGTAACTTTTTATTGGTAAATTTAAAGAATAACCTTTATATTGGATCCTATATTTTGTTTTTGGATATATGCCACTCAGATTTTAAAAGTATATTCCTTTAACTAAAATTTAAGCCATTAAACATGAATTTAAAATGAAAAGAATTTGGGCGAGAGGGGTGTCCGCGTTGACAAAGAATGCCTCATATACATATAATAAATATTATAATATTATATATAATAATATTATAATAATTATTTAACTTAAAAAATAGCCAAAAGTTTATAAAAATTGTAAAAATCATAAAAAACTTCACTTAACTCCAATTTAGACCTAAATAGCAAAAAATAATTATGAAACATAGGGACTGAAGGTTTTTGAACCACTGAATACGAATCTAATTATAAAAATAAAAAATTCAATATGGCGTATCCAATATGGCGCCCAAAACTTAAAAAAATATATCACGTTTCCTAAGTCAATGTCAAAATGTGGTTATTTTGAATAAAAATAACAGTAGGGGGGTTTTTGAGGTCGCTGATGACGAATATGATGTCTAATTGACTATTTGATAATTGACAGCTGCCAAATGTACTGCCAACTTTGTCAAAAAGTGATTATTTTAAACGAAAATTACAAAACAAGAGTTTTTGGGGTTGTTGATTACAAATTTGATGTTGTCAGCTGTCATGTCAACAGTCAATTTTGTCAAAAAGTATATTTCAAACGAAAGTGACATTAGGGGCTTTTTCAAAGACGCTGATTACAAATTTGATGACAATTTGACAGTTATCATATAAATTGTGAACTTTGTAAAAAAAAAAGTGATTATTTTAAACGAAAATATTAATAAAATAAGTTTTCTTGTGAATTGAAAAAGAAATAATATTCCAGTAACGTTAAATCTATATATAAATGTTTATAATATAACATCTGGGGACTTTATACGGAATCGAAAACCATTTTATACGACATTTGAAATTTACTAACCAATTCATCCATATTTTGCGCAATGTTTTTTTTTTTGCTAAAGGTACGTATATATATACATACATAGGAAATAAATAGAAATTTTTTTCTCAACTATTTTATGTCTCTCGTAGGTCGTCGGACTATTTGCAAAGATATTGGCTGAGACGTTCGTAAAGTTTCCTATACTCTCTCGCAAGTCACAAGGTTGGGACTCTCTTTGAAATGTTTGCGCATCAGTGCGCATATGAATGTGCACATTGCACGCGTGGCAGAACACGAGAGTGTGTCGATGTCGAGCATAGAAAAGATACCGCGACTCTGTCGTACAAACGCCTCCGGCATTATGCTTGCTTAGAGCCGCAAGGAGGTCGTTCAAGGTCGAATAAAGACACGAAGTCTTCAAGTGCTCGAAGGCACTTGAGACGGGTTTTCCTATATATATATATATGCGCACTTGCTCACTATACGGATGCACTTCCCATCTTTCTCGTTCGTACTATTTTCAACTTTAAGTACATCTTCGTGTTCCTCTGTCACTAGATACAGGAAAAATTTGCGGAATCTTGAAACTAAGTTTAAGTCACGTATACTCATAATTGCCTCATTTTTATCCACTCCTTTTTTTTTTGATTTATTTTCATTCAGAGCTCTTTTGCCGGGAAATTGCCTTTACGATGAAACGATTAAATGCGTGTATTTATTATCCCCATGAAAGCATTCAATCCCGTAGGTTTATTACTTCAATCTTGTACACTTCTAATTTCAGAGTCATTAAAATTTTATTTGTTTACATTGCGCTACTTGTTTATTTCGATATTATCGTTGAAACTTTTTTTTTGCTTTTTTTAATCAATTTTATTTTGAAAATTCAGGTATGATAAATTCGTCAAATACTTTTCTTTTCGCAAACATTGTTCTAGTGATAGTAACAAATAATTGCAAAATTGAAATTTTGTATCTCCACGTCTTGCAAAAAAAACTGTGTAATAAACTGTGTGTTTTAATCACTATATGTCCATCTTTACAGAAAAGATAAATTTCCCAAGAGGAAAATATAAATATAGCTTTATTTTAGAAAACTTGTGGGAAGCTGTTAAAAATTTATCACTTAAATACTTATTCAATATTTTTACTATATATAGACATTTTTATTGCTCAATACAAATTTTTTTTTACTTGAAAATTCGAAATTTATTTACTGACAATAAACTAAAAACAAAATGTATTTTTTTTTGCGACATTTCATTGTTTTTATTAATGATGTTTTAAAAGCAGAAAAATTCGACAATTAATTTAAATGCAAAGGATCTTAATTCACGTTGTTAAAATGAAAATTACATTACACCGAGTTACTTATGAGCTGTGGTTAACATAAGATTCTGAACTCAAAGTAATATATTTGAAAAGCTCGACCTTTAATCGACTATATCTCTTGAATTTTATCTCGTAAATTAATAAAATATCATAAATTCCTGTTTCTAAATAATACTATTTTACGCAGGATAAGTATCAAGGGGTATTTTGTATTATATATAGAAATATATACTGAAATAACATATATGATACTTGTTCATATAATAGTTTAACAGTATATTCTATACGAATTTTTAGAAATTAAAATGATGTATCACATTAATTTTTTATTATGAAATTCAAGAGAAAAATTGGAAACAAAAAATAAAAAACAACAATATCATTCGATATATTAAGTTTTCAATGATGGAGAAATTTATTTTTAGAAAAAAAAAAAATCTTTAACACAAATTGATTCAGTTTGCCTTATTTAAAATAGGGTTATGGTTAGGGCCTCGCCATTTTTCCTAGTTTAAAAAAATGTAAATAAACTAATTTTTAAACCTATTATAAAAAAAGTATATTAACCTTTTCACGCCTATGTCCCATCTACAAAAATCTGATAAACTTTAATAAAAAATTAATAATATGATTTTTAGTCAACTTTAACGAATTTTCTTCAGAAAGGGTATTACTTTCAACAAATTATGACAAAAAATTTTTATTGTTTATAAAAAAAATATAAATATTTGTTGAAAACCTGTAAAATAAAAAAAATTATTTCACTTTAATGATTGGCAACCCTGGATTTATTTAGTTTGGTTACTAAATTTTTTTAAAAATCAAAATGGCTTATTCAATATGGCGCACCTTTTTTATGTATCGTTATAAATGCTTAGTACACGGAAAAAATTAATTCAGTATATTTTACAAAACTGTGACGGAGTAGCGGATACAGCTCTTTACGAAACTGAGTTTTGTAAAATGTGATGGATATTTTTGGATAAACTATAGAAATTTTGTTATTTATACTGAATATTTCTGGAGTTTATCCTGAATATTTCGTGACATTTTACAACACTCAGTTTCGTAAAGAGCTGTATCCGCTACTCCGTGATAGTTCTGTAAAATCTACTGAATTAATTTTTTCCGTGTATAATAATAGTACTAATTAATAATAATAAAAATAGTCCCTGATTATGATTTTTACGATTTTTAAAATTTTCGATCGTCATATTGAATCCGCCATTTTGCATTTTGAAAAACTGACCTCAGATTCATAACACAGGTCTACAAAATAAGACTTTTTTAAATGTTGGAGTCGTTCCCAATGTATTTGTGTGCTGAACACGATCACGGGTTCCAAAATTGCGTATCACGTCTTGATTTTGAGTAAAGTGGAGATAAAGACCCCAAAAAATGTGTGTTTGAGGGTTTTCAGTATTTTTTTCTCCTTAACCTGACGTGCTAGAAGCTTCTACATATAGGCTTAAATTAAAGCTTAAAAGGTACACCTTAAGACCTGTATATGCGCAAGACAAAAAAATTTGAAATTTTGAAACAAAAGTTTCAAGTCACCTAAAAAGATTATTGAGGTCATTACCCCCATTTTTTCAAAATTTCAAAATTTTTTTTTATTATGCGTATATATGGGTCTTAAAATGTACGTTTTAAACTTTAATTTCAGCAAGTCTTTAGCACATCAGGTTAAAGAGAAAAAAATACTGAAAACCCTCAAACACACATTTTTTGTTTCTTTACCCACACTTTACTTATAATCCTTACGTGATACGCAATTTTGGAACCCGGGATCGTGTTCAGCACTCAAAAATACATTGGAAACCACTCTGATATTTCAAAAAAAAAACCTTTTAGACCTATATGTAATCATCCTAGTAATTTTCTTTTCTTAAATTTACATTTTTTCCTAGGTGTGAAAGTGTTAAGTTTGTTGCAAACTATTTTGAATTTTGAAAAACTGACATCGGATTCGTAATCAGCGACCACGAAAACCCCTGAGTAACCAGTTTCGAGCGGATATGATCAATTTAAAAAAATTGTCCGCCATATTGGATCCGCCATTTTGAATTTTGGAAATTTTTTAAATCTGGCTTCGGATTCGTAATCAGCGACCCTTAAAACCCCCTATAATGCATTATAAAAAGATAAATTCCTGTTAAAGAAAAATGTATGCTTCAAAGGGTTAAAGAAAAACTTGACAAAATATAAATTTAAATTACATAATAAGTTGAAATTATATTATATTTTGAATTATTAGAAATAGGAAAATCTAACAAGGTCCATAAGAGAATCCTATTAGAATATCCGCATGGGCACAAATAAATCAAATCTTTTTTTTTTTCATTTCATAAAATACTTTGCGAGCAGTGATTTAAAGCTTCAACAATAAGATTCAAATAATGGCGCATAACTTTCCTTATGTTATTTGCAATGCAGTATTCATTTCTATATGTAGAGAAAGGAGACATTTTTGTGACGTTCTATTCGATGGGTAAGAAATCTTTCTATGGGAGGTATTTTTTTTTTTTTGTTAATTTTTTGTTGTTAATTTTTTTCTCTCTCTCTCTTTACAGAACGTTGTCTTAACATATAAGGTAATACTTCTTCGGTAGTTATATTATAGTTATAGCACATCTTTCTTGGCAGCATATTTGCCATCTCTACGGTTAGCTATATAGAAAATAGTATGCGAATGCACCTATAACGTCCGGTCCTGTAACTAAGGTATTATCTGCTTCTCTTGATGGTCGTCTGATAAATTACAGCCCCGTTTCTATATACGTATGCATTAACAGAATTGACCACATTCGTATAGGACGTTCTCTCTGACAGAGTTGCCTTTTTTCCCTCCTTTCAGTTTTTGAGTTATTAACTAGAAAGAAGAAGAGGAAATGCGTATATATTGCTTATATTTTACGCACAATTCATTTCAATGCCAATTTTCCCTGTGAATATTGTGATTAAATTTTTTTTTTTTGTGAAATTATATTGAAGTCATAAAATGAGATTAAGAAGGTAATAAACTAACAATAATAAATACTTAATTTTTTTTAAATATTGTTTTATGGGAAAAAATTTTGGAATTTTTTTTTTATTATTATATTTGGAGTTGAATATATGAAAGGAATTTAAAACAAATCTTATAAAGTGACGTGAAGTTATAGTGCTTCTTTTTTTCTTTTTCTATGAATGCATTCCGTGTATCACACACATATGCTTCGTATTTCGACCGTTAATGCACGCACATTATTCGCGTTTTGTTTCTTATATATTTTCTTCTATTGTTGGATCCACATCTTCTCAGAAGTTTAAATCCTATGTCGCTTATTTCCATCGTCGTCTCTCAAAGGGAACAAAATAATTTACCCTCTTTGTTATAGAGAATCTCTTTGTTATAGAAATTTGACTTTATAGCTATAAACATTTCTATTTTCAGTTTTCACTATTTTTTATGAAAAAATAAAAAAAAATATATATTTAATTTATTTAATTTAAAAAGAAAATTTACACTTTTAATATGAAATTTTTTCCAATTTTAGAAGATATAGGTAAAGGTAAATTAATATACAATTATAGAAGGAAAAAATTAAATTACAAAATTTACACTTTTATTAATATGCATAAATATTACACACACTAAATTTGTTGAAACTTCTACGGTTCGAAATTAATAAGCTCAAATTTCTGTGTTACCAAATTTTATAAAGTAGAATTCATATTAAGGGGGAGTTACACCTTTGAGGTCTCTTTTGAACCTGTTTTTCAAGAATTTTTTTAAGGCACAGGAATAAAGTAAACAAAATTTGGTTTCAGGGACTTTATTTGTTATGATTTGAAGTTTACAAAAATATATTTACACTTAAAAAAAGTTTAAATTTGTAGCCTATAGAGGGCGCCAAAGTTGGTCCTGTTTCTCTGCAGAGCAAATCGGTGGACAATATTCCGGTTAGACCGTTTAATATAAAACAAAAATTCAAAGTTTTTCTGAATCTGTGATAGATTTAGCTTTAGAGTACGTAGGATATTTTAAAAATATTAATTTTTGTGAATTTGGCAGCTGTTTGAAGGAAAAAGTCGGTTTTTAGGGCTAAATTTTCTCAAAAAATCTATTGCCAAAAAAAAAAAACAAACCAAAAAAAAATCCGCTACGTACTCTAAAGCATTAGTAAATGACGAACAAAAAAAACTTTGGCCGAAGTCAATCCGATCAAAACTGTTCGAGCTAGACTGTCCACCGTTTTGAAAAACGTCATTTCGAGAAAAACGCGTTTAAAGTTTTGACATATGAAAACTTATAAAAAAATAGGAAAAGAACTAGGCGCAATTGCGCCTACATCTAGGGTTTCGTGGCGCTTTAAATTTTAATTAAAAAAAAAATAAATCAAAAATAAATAATAAAATTTATTTGATAAATGTCAACTCTTGGACATGTCAACTATAGAGACATGTCAACTATAGGGACATGTCAACTACTGGGACATGTCAACTATAGGGACATGTCAACTATATGGACATGTCAACTATTGGGACATGTCAACTATTGGGACATGTCAATTACTGAGACAGGTCAACTACTGGGACATGTCAATTATAGGGGCATGTTAACTAATGGGACATGTAATGTCCATTCGGGAAAATGTCCATTCAGTAAATGGAGATTTGGGATCTGTGGGGCCCCAAAATTTGAATTTGGGAGCTATGGTGCCCCAAAATTTGAATTTGGGATCTGTAGTGCCCCAAAATTCGAATTTGGAAGCTATGTTTGCCCAAAATTCGAATTTGGGATCTGTGGGGCCCAAAAATTCGAATTTGGGAGCTATGGTGCCACAAAATTCGAATTTGGGATCTCTGGTGCCCCCAAAATTCGAATTTGGGATCTGTGGTGCCCCAAAATTCGAATTTGGAAGCTATGTTTGCCCAAAATCCGAATTTGGGATCTGTGGGGCCCAAAAATTCGAATTTGGGAGCTATGGTGCCACAAAATTCGAATTTGGGATCTCTGGTGCCCCAAAAGTTTAATTTGGGATCTGTGGGGCCCCAAAATTTTAATTTGGGATCTGTGGTGCCCCAAAATTTTAATTTGAGATCTGTGCCCTAAAATTTGATTTTGGGAGCTGTGGTGCCCTAAAATATACCACGGACAGACGGACGCCAAAGTGAAACTATAAGGCTTTCGGCCATGGGCCACGAAACTCTAAAAATGAACTAACCGTTAATCTGCGATGCCTGCACCATATAATTGTCCTTCTACATTAATACATTAATTTTGTTTTACACATTGCCAAAAATAAAAATAAACATTAAAACTTAAAAGAACGCAATTGAAACCACGATAAAAGAGAAAATAGTCGATAGCGCTAAAAAGCACTCTAAGCGCTCTTGGACACCTTCTGCGGTTTTCGATTTTTTTCACATAAAATAACTTCAAAATCACTTCGCATGATATAATTTCTATTCTACACATTATAAAGTATCGTTTAAGCAAAAAAAAAAAATCGATTTACTCCCCCTTAAATTGAATTTTTATATTTATAAGAACTTTATTTAACTGAATTCATATTTAGAGGAAGTTTTATTTAGTCGAACTTTTATACACCAATTTTCTAAATCACGGAATTTTTTTTAATATAATTAAAAATAAACGAATTATTATTTAGCAGAATTTTCTTTAAATAGAATTATTTCTACTTTCTCAAATTTTAATTAAATATTTAGCAGAATTTCCATTAATTTTTATATATCTTTTCTAAACTTTTTGTAGCAAGTTTTTGAGAATGATTAATCTCATTTTAATCTTAAAATTGAACAAAAAATTTTTTGTTTATTCAATGAAGATAAATAAAAAAAACTTCCTCCATACAAATAATAATTATTATTAAAATATATTAAGAAAAATAAGGAGAATAATATATTTATGAATTCTGAGCAATTTACAGGCGAGCTTGACGAAAATACTAAGTAAATACTAACACTTTCTATACGAAAATAATATCTGTCACGCGCCACTAGACTTCCAGATCCAACGAAGATGGACTTGACAGCTAGTATTTCATAAGTACATAAGTAAAGAAACCAATTTATTCAGCCTTGGAATATTTGAAATTTTTTATTGAAAAAAATAAAAAACAATTAATAAGATAATAAAAAATAAAAAAAAAAATTTTTACGATAGCAAAATTTTGATTGTTATTTAATTAGAAAAATACAGTTCTGTAGGGCATCTAAATTTCTTTTTAACAATATTAAAAGATGATTTTGACTCGACAATAAAAAATTGAATTTTTTTAGATAAAACTGGTTCAATCTGACAATGCGTATAGGAAATTTTCAATAAAATAAAATAAATTTCATTTATACTAACTGTAATTCTTGGAATTTTGAAAAAAAGGTAATATTGCAGAATAAGCAATCAAAAAATAAATATAAAAATATGTTTATTATAAAACCAAAGTTATTATAATATATAAAAACAGTTCAGTAAAAATAAAAATGTTTATAAAATAATTATAATGTATACATATAATTATACAATTAGCTATTTAATTATTTTATTATTCACTTTAATTATTTGCATCAAAATAAATTTTTGAAAAACTTTTTTAAGAAAATAAAAGTTGTTTTTTAATTTTTAACAGAAAATTTTTTTAAAATTTTATTTTAAAAATTATTAATTTTTTTTACAAAAAATTTTATTTATTTTTAGTTTGATTGTTTAAAAACTTTTTTGGTTTATTGCATATCTGAAAACAATAAAAAAAACTTGCAAAATGTTTTGGAATTTGTCTTAGGAAACTTTTTGTTTAAATAATTTTACCCACAAAAAAGCAAAATAAAATACCTTTTAATTTTCAAAAATAAAATCAAAGTGAAAAAATTTTTATAAACAAAATATTAAACTAAAAGATTCATCAGGTTCACCCTAGAACTTTTTGTAAACTAGTATTAATCAAAAAGAAAATCTATTTGAGCCAGTACTGGCTCAATATCGGCTCAGTACTGGTTTTCCAGTACTGGGAGGGTGGTACTGAATCAGTACGGATACAATGAAAATACCAGTACTGGTTCAGTACAGACTGCCCAGCCTCGGCAGCCAATACTGAACCAGTACTGCGCCAATAGTTAACTCTATTTTCTGCCTTTTTAATAATAAAAGAAACACACTATTTGTTTATTTTATTTTTGGACACAAAAAAATTATTATAAAAAATTATTTTATAATAAATGAAAAAAATAGTATATAAATTTTTCGTTCATTTGAGCATACATAATTAAAGTACATTTTTGCTGCACAATTTTTACTTTTCTACACACTTTATCAGAATCCAAAAATCTACAACTTTTTGCTGCATTTACGTTAAAGTAAAGTAGCGCTTTTTTTACTGATGTTGCACAAAATAATTTATATTAATGAAATAAGTGTGATTATAATAAATTTATGTGTAATTTACGGGTAATGCCCTCTAACATGCAATATGTGTACAATGTATCGTTTAAAAATAAAAATAAAATTTTATCTGACTGTATGATTAATTATGGATTATTGTTGTTATTGTTATTAACAAATAATAAATGTTTACCAGCAGTGACAAATGTAGAGTAGTATGATTTTAGTAAATATTGAACTAAGTTGGTTAACTTTTATTTTTTAATTGAGAAATTTCAGAAATTTTGTCCCGTATTGAACTGCGGTGTGCAAATAAATAAATATTTAAATTTAAATAAATTTATTTTACTGTAGGTACAAGTTGAAATTGGTAGAATTTCAATTTTTTTATCAGATTTTATAAAACATCGTTTATTATTGAATTTTTAAAGCAAGTAGAGAAACTCAATTTTCTGGAACATATGGATTTCTTTTAACAAATTAAAATGACATTTATTGTTTCTTTATTTTTAAAAATAGTTGTACTTTTATATTTTTATTCAATTGGAGAAATTTGATATATCAGATAATTGAAATATAATAAAATAATTGGGTGATTCTCCCTGTAGCGTACAATTCAGTTATTGCTATAATATTAAAAATAATTTGTTACAATTTAACAAAAATTAAATTATAATCTTCAAGGTTAGTTCTCAAGAATGAAATATCTGTGGTGGGCCGAACAAAATATTCATAAGTTTCTTCATACTGAATAACATATGCGTTTTAATGAAAAGAGCTTTCCCACGATGCACAACTAATTCTGATTTTTTAAACAATATATCAACGATTTTAAAACTGTTTTATATTCACGGTATTTATGCTTGCTATATTTAAACAACTACATTTTATTTAATAGCACAGTAAAAACCCGGGCTCAAAATGATCCAGCCAGCAAGATCGTTTTGATCCGCAGCAAAAATGAGTCAAGTAGGTGGCGCCACGTTCTATGTCGCTTAGCATTGGCTCATTTTGAACCGCAGCAAAAATGAGCCCAGGTTTTTACTGTGAGAAAATATTAATAATTATTGAATTTATTGTAAAATATGTGAAGGCTTTCCCATGACGATTCTGTGATTCCTATGTAAAATTTTCACTTTAAGGGGGAGTGACACCTTTGAGGTCTCTTTTGAACCTGTTTTTCATGAATTTTTTTAAGTCACAGGAATAAAGTAATCAAAATTTGGTTTCGAGGTCTTTATTTGTTAACTTTTTAAGTTTACTAAAATATTTTTATACTTAAAAAAAGATTCAATTTGTTGACTATAGATGCCGCTAAAGTTGGTCTCGTTTCTCTGCAGGGCAAAGGGGCCATCCATAAATTACGTAACACGTTTAGGGGGAGGGGGGGTGTCGAGAAAATGTTATTATTTTTTAAATAGGGGAGGGGGGGTCAATTACCATTGTTACGTAATACTATCAATAAACTTTTTTTCCCCAGAACCGATTAATTTTTTTAAAAAAAACCGCCCTTGTCTGTCATATTTGACGCAGCAATCGATTTTAAGTATACAATCGATTCGTTTTGAGATTCGATTATTTGCAATCGATTTTTTTTCCTATCATCGTTCTCGCTGCACTTTCGTTTCGTGATTTTTTCTGATACCTACTAGTTATTGTTATGGTGATGATTTGAAAAATTAGTGACATATTTTTATTTATAAAAAATTGAAAAAATGAAGCCTGATATTGGTAAAATACGTATCAGCGATTATTTGAAGCTTATAAAAAAGCTCATGTGACGAAGTCTGCTGACAAGGCTCCAGAAGAAATAAATATTACACTGCGACCTGAGTTTAGCGGCAGGTTTGGTGGGTCGTTCGCTAAACTCAGTAATGAGATTTCTATTGTCCTGCTTGAGTCGGAGCATTATACGCTTACCGCTTAATTACCATTCTATTGTTGCCGATTCCGAGAATTCGCTAAACTCAGTTTCGCTAAACTCAGGTCGCAGTGTATTTGGAAAAATCTAAAAGAAAAATCAAAGTCACAAGATGAATTAGTTCAAAAAGCGGAAGATTTAATAACGTAGGATTATTTAAATTTGGCTCAGAGGAACAAATGCAGCAGCATCTTAAAGTTCTTAACTCTAGTAATAGGAATTAATTTGTTTTATATTTTATGCGTGTAGAGATTATAGCTTTAAAGTTATATCAGTATTATTGATTATAATTTCAAATGTAAAATTATTAATAAAATATCAATGTTGTCAATCCAATTGTTCACTAATAATCAATAAAATTATTCATCTATATGTTTTGTATATTTAATTTTAATTTATTTTGTTACTATAGTGCAATATGAATATTGTAATTAATAATACTAATTTTAAAAAAACGTTTATGAAAATATTTTGAAAAATTACGTAACAGTGTTAGGGGGGGTGGGGGTTAAACGATTTTGTTACGACTTGTTACATGAGGGGTGGGGGGGTTCAAATTTTCAATAAAAACGTGTTACGTAATTTATGGATGGCCCCAAATCGGTGGGCAAGATTTCAGTTAGACCGTTTAATATAAAACAAAAATTCAAATTTTTTCGGAATCTGTGATAGATTTAGCTTTAGAGTATGTAGGATATTTTGAAAATAATAATTTTTGTGGATTTGGCAGCTATTTGAAGGAAAAAGTCGATTTTTAGCGCGAAATTTTTTCAAAAAATCTATTGCCAAAAAAAACAAACAAACCAATAAAAAAATCCACTACGTACTCTAAAGCATTAGTAAATGACGATAAAAAAAAACTTTGGCCGAAGTCAATCCGATTAAAACTGTTCGATCTAGACTGCCCACCCGTTTTAAAAAAATGTCATTTCAAGAAAAACGCATTTAAAGTTTTGACATGAAAACTTATAGAAAATTGAAATCAACGTTAATCTGCGATGCTTGCACCGTATAATTGGCCTTCTACATTAATATTGGCTTCATCTTCAGCCTTTCGAGCAGCTGTGAGGGTAAAAGAACGCAATTGTTACCACGGTAAAAGACAAAATAGCCGATATAGCGCTATCAAGCACTTGAAGCGCTCTTGGACTCCTTCTGCAGATTTCAATTTTTTCACATAAAATAACTTCCAAATCGCTTTTGCTGATATAATTTCTATTCTACACATCATAAAGTATCGTTAAAAAAAACAAAAAAAATCGATTTTTTTTCGGGTCAAAGGTATCACTCCCCTTTAAAGAAGTATAAAAACAAAAAAATCAATTATTAAATTAGTTTCAATAAATCTACTTAAGGGAGTTAATTATTGCTTCTGCTAAAGTATAATTAAGTTTTGTTATGATTTTTATAAAATAATTCAGTTTTATTAAAAAGCTTCCTCATGACGCACAAAACTGGGCACAAGAATTAACATCGTAAAAAAGATAAAAAAATAACGGACAACTGCGAGTTGCACTCGCATTAATTCGAGGGTTCCGTACACTGACAATAGTAACCTCTTTTTTATAAAAACATAAATTATAAGTAACTGAACAGGGACATTTTGTGTAATTTTTTCGAAAAAACCGATTTCTTTCTTTTCTAGCTCGTAGACAACAAATTTAATCGGTCTCTCTATATTTTTCCTGTAATCTACACGTGAAAATACGTATGTGTCCTAAAATGAAGTTCTTCATATACAAAAATGTAGAAGCTAAGGGGGGGGACAGGGTCATTTCTTGCAAATTTTTTCAAAGAAAACCGATTTCTTTCCTTCCTATCTCGTAGCCATCAAATTCAATCGGTCTCTCTATATTTTTCCTGTAATCTATACGTGAAAATACATGTATATATACCAAATTCCAGCTCTCTATATTAAATACTGTAGCCGCAAGGGGGGGGGGCACAAAGCTGGGTCGGACGCAAGAGTCTTTTCATAAGCGTTCCGTCGGTACACCGAAGGTGTATGGAACCCTAAAAATAAATTTTTTTAACAGACAATTTTTTTCTGAATTCTACAAACTTGTCAATTAACGAATGTTACCAATAATTATTTTTATTATTCAGGGACTGACACGGAAACGAAACAAAACGCCAAATCAATTTTGTGTAGTGTCGTGTTCAATCACAAACACATTTAATAATTTATAATGTTTTCGTGTCCTGACCGGACACTTTTAAATTAATAAAATGTTTTCGTGTCCCGACCAGTCACTTTTAAAAAATTAAATGTTTTCGTGTCCGGACACGCCACTTTAAAGTTTTTTAAATGTTTTTGTGTCCGAACACAGCACTTTTAAAATAATTAAATGTTTTCGTGTTCTAACCAGACACTTTTGAAAAAATTAAATGTTTTCGTGTCTGGACACGATACTTTTGAAAAAATTAAATGTTTTCGTGTTTGGACACGATACTTTTAAAATAATTAAATGTTTTCGTGTCCGGACACGACACTTTTAAAATTTTCAAATGTTTTAGTGTCTGGGCACGACACTTATAAAATAATTAAATGTTTTCGTGTCCACACCCGACACTTTTAAAATAATCAAGAGTTTTCGTGTCCGAATCCGAATCCCAAAAACTAGCAACTCTCCTTTCCTCTCCCCTCTCCCATCACAAAGATTAAAAATTTAATTAAATTAATAATAAATTATTCATATTAAATTAAATTAATTAATTAAATATTTCAGTGACTAGACATGAAACATTAAAAAAGAATTATGTCTCGTATCCAAACACGAAACGTATTATTCAATGAGAAAATGTGTTGTGTTTGGACACAAAATATTTTATTATTTTAAATGTGTCAGGTCCGAACACGAAAACATTTCTTTATTTCAAAAGTGTCGGGTCCGGACACGAAACATTATTCGATGAGAAAATGTGTCGTGTCTTAACACGAAACGATAATCAATGTAGAAATGTGTCGTATCAGAACACAACACATTAGTCAATGGGGAAATGTTTCGTGTCCGGACACAACACATTAGTCAATGTGTAAATGTGTTGTGTACAGAACAGAAACGGAAACGACACGAATGATTCGGGCAAGTCCCTGTATATTATTGTATATTGCTAAAAATATTTGGCTCTTTGATTTGCATTTTAAAAATAATATTTAATTTTATAAATTAAAGCAGCTACAGGCCCAAATATATTAAAAATTAAAAATATTAAAATTCCGCAATTTTGAAAAATTTATGTCTAGTAAATGGCTTGCTTAAAAATATGTTTTGCAACATTATATTCAAATGGCAATAACTATTGGCTAAACTTATAATCTTAGCTATATACTTAATTAGAAAATATTAATTTGAATGAAAGATATATGCAACTTTTTAAAAAATTCAAAATTCCAAAATATTTTACTTTTTGATATATTTTTTCAAACTTTTTGCAGAAAGTTTTTGAAGATGATTAATCTCATTTTAACCTTAGAATTGAAAAAAAATTTTGTTTATTCAATAAAGATAAATAAAAACATTTCCGCCTTACCCGACTTGTTTGTAGTATAGTTATTAAGTGGAGAATTAAAAAAGAGTGTTTTGACATTTGTTGACAGCTATTAGAATAAAATAATAATTATTATTAAAATATATTAAGAAAAATAAGGAGAGTAATATATTTATGAATTCTAAGTAATTTACAGGCGAACTAGACGAAAATGCTAGGTAAATACAAACACTTTCTTTACAAAAATAATATCTGTCAAGCGCCACAAGACAACGAAATCGAACGAAGATGGGCTTGACAGCTAGTATATCATAAGTACATAAGTAAAAAACCAATTAATTCAACCTTGGAATATTTGAAATTTTTAATAAAATTAAAAAATTATTTTTACGACTGTAAAATTTTGATTATTGTTATTTAATTTTTTAACCAAGTAGAAAAATACAGTTTTATCAAACTGTAATTGTTTAAAATTTTGAAAAAATATTATGGCTGTTGCGAATACATCCACTATGTAATCAGCACACCAAAATACGTTAGTAAACCAAGTTTCAAAGAAATCTGAGGTATGTGCTAATCAGAAGTACACCCATTTTATATTAAATTTAATAATTTCTAAGAGAAATAAAAATATAATTAAATTAAAATGATACATAATAATATATTAACATAATAATTACAATAAAACAAACGCAAACAGAAAACAAATAATTAATTCACTAAAATCGGTAGATTTCCTCGCGTAGATTTTTTCACCCTCTTTCGCTCAAATTTAATTTTAATTTTAACTTTAATTTTCCATTCCATATTCAATACAAAATGTAACAGTACATAAATAAATCAAATAATTATTTTGAGTTAATATAATTATATTTTACGAAATGTCTATAAAAACGGTTGTTAAATACTATAATCGACAATTATTAATATTTAATTTATATATAACACAAAAATGTTCTTTTGAAGCATACTTTACGTCAAAAATATTTTTCATAAAATTCAAAATGTCCTAAACAAACAAGCAGCTGGAAGTGTTATTTTTTTCACCATGGTCACACACGTTTGGAAAGTGGAATATGGTGGTTGTGCACAATGAAGTTAATAAATTGTGTAATAAGTATTGTTAGTTGTTTTCTATGGACGAAAATCCTAGGAATATCTTTAAAAAATAATTATTATGATGGATTGATCAAACATCTAAACGAAAAGAAACCTTATCAAGTGGTGTTTGTTCTTGAAAATGAACAGGACATTGATGATCCAGTAATGAATTCTTTTATGACAGCAGTTAATATGAATTGCCCATCTTTGATTATGACCTACGATATATTAAATAATAAAAATACGAAGGAATTCAATGAATATTGGTATAATTTAGGAGATTCAACACTGTTTATTTTACAAAATAAAACTAACAAATGTGATGATGTACTAAATCGTATACCTAATTGTTATTCGCCAAAATTTTTAATTATAAATTCTTTTCTTTCAAGTCAAAATGATCTTAACGACAAGCTACAGGAATGGGAAAAGAGATATTTAGATATTTCTGTATTGTCACACAATCAACAATGGAAAGTAATGCTTAACGGAAGTCATAAATACGAGGTACCTTTTATAAGCCACAAATACCCTTCAACTGATAAAGTTTTCTTTGAGAATTTGTCATCTGAAAGCCAATGGTTTCGAAAAAACCATGATTACCATGGTTACCATGGTTACCATGATTACCATGATTTCAAATTAGAAAATATTATTGTAACATCTTATGCAGGGTTAAGCTTCACTTTAAGATTAGAATATCGACACATCATTTCAGGATTTAACAGTTATAAATTTGTCATTCCAAGAACGTTAAAACACTCTAATGACATGAGTCTGTCTGAAGAATTTTGGTACTTGCTCTTGGGAACAATTGGCATGATTGGCATCATTCGATTAACAGCTTTTTATATGAGATTCGAGAGGAGTACATGGCAAATATTAAACATCAGTCAAATTATAATTGGAATGCCTACTGCCCGTGAACCGAAAAAATTATTGGAAAGAATAGTTTTTGGCTCACTATTGATAACATGCATCGTCTACTCAGGTTATTTTTATTCAGTTATTTTGGACATCACTTGGCCACTAGTATCCGAAATAAACACTCTAGAAGAGCTTGCTAATTCATCTTTAGAAATTGTAGCTACTTGCGCCAATCTTTATTTTTTAAAACTATTAAGTGAATATAATCCTATTATTGAAAAACTTTGCCAAAAACTTTCTGAAGGTTGTTCAAATAGATTAGACCACAATGATTATTGTATGAGACGCTTGATTCAACATCAGAACATATCTTGTCTTTTAATGAATGCTGAGAACGTTGTTCAGGATTACTACGACAAAAATGAAGTAAATGTTAAAATAATGGACGAAATTGTTTATCAAGATTTCATTGCCTTCTTTGATCCATGGACTGATTATAGTATAAACCCTAATAAATTCATTCGATATGCTTTTGAATTTGGGTTTTTTAACCGTCATTTACCCTCTAAAGTACAGAAAACCGAAATTATGCCGCCAGAAACAATTGAGAAGGAAAAACTGTTTTTCGTACTATTTCGTGTATTGGCTATTGGATATTCTCTCTCTTTGATTTCTTTTCTGATTGAAATTTTCATAGCAATATTTGGACGCAGAATTTATGCTCTTTACACGAGATTTAGATTTGCAAATTAGAGAGACATATATTCGGAGGCAAAAATAATAATTCTTCAACTTGGGTAAGAATAGTTTACTTTTTTATATATTTGTTCTGAGAAGAATAATTATCAATAATCTTTATGATCATAATATAAAAATTACAAATAATACCTAAATAAACTTAAACATAAGATAATAACTTAGCACTATAATACTACTAAAATATTATCTTGATTTTTTGTTTTAGTGTAATGTTATATGAAAAACTCATTTTCCTTAAAAATTACATATTTTTCCTTTAAAATTCAAATTTGCAGCGGAAAAATGGTTCTTGGACAATAGATGTAAAAGTGGAAAGAATTAAGAAGATGAATTTTCAACTAAATGAAAGTGATCTCAAAATAATTATTATCTGCAACTATTTGCAAATATGACCTATTTTTTTTACGTCTAGTATATTCATTATCTATTTAATGTATTATAGCTGTTGCACCTACCCGGGTTTTAATATTTTGCAAGGATGTGTTTTTTGATATTTATTATTTTATTATTATTAATAATATTTATTATTATTATTATTATTATTATTCGGTCAACTAGAAAGTCGGTTTTATAAAAGCTTGCTTAAGAAGGTTCATCCCAAAATCGATTTTCTACAGATTTTTTAAAAATTTTTAAGATGTATTATTGACATCACTTTACATGTGTTGTTCAAATTTTATTGAATTTTACCGTATCATTTTCAAGATAAAAATTGATAAAGTTTGAAGTTTTACATGGGAACAGTGAAAAAACATGAAAAATGACCATGTTTTCATTAATTAAAAAAAAACGGTTCTACAGATTTTTTTCAAAAACTAATATGTTTTAAATTATGAGTTTTAACAGTTTTTACAAAAATATGAAATTTTTTTACCGTTTGGTTGTGAAATAAATGTTAATCAAAGTTAGCAACTTTTGAACTTATCCCATGTAAATAAAAGAAAGAAGAGGAGAAACGGCAAATTAACCTCTAAATTGGCCAGTGGAGCTCAACTTTTATGGACTATAGCTGTCGGTTTTAAACTTACGGAAAACCCCTAATAGAATGAGTAAGACTTGAAGGGATGAACTTCCTTAAATAAAAGTCCCTTTCATAATTCCTTTAATTTTGATACTATATATATTGAGAGAAACAATTGGTTGTGATTACCATTTCGTTAGTAAGAGTATTTTTGCTAATTTATATTAGTTACTGTTGCCATTTAGTTAGTCAGTCTAACCATTTCGTTAGTAAGGTAACGAATTAAATAGTTATTCCAACAAACTATTTAGTTAAAACAGCTAATAAAATAGTTATACCAACTAATAAAAATAGCAACCAGAATTAATAAACTAGCAGCAGTATAATTTACTAACTAAAAATAGTCACCTCAAAAATGGTAAACCCAACCAATGTTTTCTCTCAGTGATAGGAATTCTAACAAATTCAATGTGAAGAATACTCATATGTTCACTGTTATTTATGTAATCTTAAAAATTCACGAATTGTGTCGGCGTATAATATATTTGTATAATTATAAGCAAATCTATAATAATAAATATCAACCCCAGGTGGAAAAGTTCCCGGTAGTGACTACCGGTACACGGAGAAAATTTGTTCCGATAGTTTTACTGAACTTAGTTCGGTAAAATTGGGATATAATAGCAAAACGGTAATTTTTCAAGAATTAGTACAGTAAAATGAATTTCATAAAACTGTAATGTAAAAGGCATAAAATATTATAACACATATATTAGTGTTTCAAGTTCAGTTCAGGAAACCGTAAGGTACTGGCAGTACATAAACTATTAGAACAATAGCTAAGAATATTAAGATCTGTTTTTGATAAATCAGAATTGTGAATATGACAACTAATTTTAAGACAACATATGACAAAATTAGGAAGCAAACTTATTTTTTTTACGTAATTAATTCACTTTTTATGAAAATTTTTTTAAAATTTATTGTGATTTAAATAGAAACAAATTAATCAAAAAAAATTATTTTGTTAAATAAATTATTTTCCCTAAAATTTAATTTAAAAATATGATTTAGTTTGAAAATACATTTGAGCAAAATTCAATTTTGCTTCCTCGTGGAGGAAGCTTTGTAGTCCTTTCGTTTATAAAACTTTTCAAAGTGTCGGAAACAAATTTTTTTCTTTATAGAAACATGTTATATGAGATGCTGATCAATTGTCCGGATGTATGTATGTGTGTGTGGATCCCTTTTTTGTTTAGAAGATAACTTTAACAGGTTTTAATGGATTTAGATAAAATTTGGTAGGCTCATTTATCATATTAATATCTCAAATCTGACCAAAGGATTTTGAAAAATACCCAAAAAAAAAATTTTATCGTCTTTTTTCCAAAAAAATTTTTTTAATCGAAAAAATTTTTAAATAGAAAAATTTAAGGTTCTATATAATAAAATCGTATTCCATACGTCGAGACGAATCGATCGATATATATAAAGTATACATTTGAGGTAAATTTAAAGAATTAATGAAAGTTAAAAAATCAAAAATTCACATTTTCGCTATAAAATTTTGCTTTCTCCACGAGGAAGCAAATTTTTTTGCTGATCGTAAAGAGGAAGCAAAATGTTCATGTAATGAACATCTGAATTTACAACTTGTTTCATGTTGTGAAAGAAAAATCACAAATAATATTCACATAATATTTCGATTCCAATGTAAAAAAGTAATTTCTATGATTACAAACAAAAACCAATAGTTACTTTTGTATTTAACATTATAATTTTTCGTGAAAAGTGGTTTTTAAGGCTGAAAACGTCAAAATTTGACCTGTTCCCACACGACGTTTAAATAAAAAAGTTAATATTTTTAGCAATGTGCACTAATAAATACAATTTCTATTGCTATTTTAGTATTGTATATTGCAGTGGAATTGAATAAAAAAACGTTTGATTAAAAACATAATTATTTTCTTTTTTTTTGCTATTTATACTGAGTCTAACATCTACGCTCATAACATTTCTTCAACATCTCTGTTGCACCTTTCTACACTTCCCTGACTTTGAGAATGGCGAGGTGTACCATGCACTATTTTCAACTCTGGCCACATTATTCTCAACTTCTTAACAACTTTATTAGCGAACTCCCCCCCATTGTCAGATTGAAGTATTGACGGAGCACCAAAAATACAAAAGATATCAATTAAATTACGACACACTTCAACTCCTTTTTTTGATTTCATGGGCCTTAATGTTGTAAATTTTGTTAAGTGATCTTGATAGACAAAGATAAAATTGAAAGGACCATCTCTACTTGTCTGCATGTCAATTAAATCGACTTGCCCACGTTCAAAAGTCTCTTTTGTCAAAATCGGCTTAACAACAACTCCTTTTTTCGGATGCGCTCTCTTTTTGATGCACGTTTCACAGGCACCCAAAAAAAATGAAATCACTTTGCGGGTTATATTGGCATATTTTAATCGCAAATTCTTAAACATTTTGTGCAATCCGCCATGTCCAGTACCTTTGTGCGCCACTTTCAATAATTCAAACAGTTCATCATTATGCACAAAATATTTAATACTTTCACTGTCACCATTTTTTATTGGAACTATTAATTTTCTTTCGTCACCAATTGCTAGCACGTCAAATTTTTTTAAGCGTCGATAATCACTAGCACTTTTTTTACTTTTATTTTTGGACTCTAATACCTTCTCTACTATTTCACTATAAATTGTTTTATTCTTTATGATAACAGAGTTTTCTTTCAGAGACATTTCATTTAATTTTTTTTCAAACTCTGTTTTCATATCAAAAGTAGCCATGCTTTTATGTTTTTAAGTCTTTCTGCGAAGACGGCTACTATCACACTAAATGACTTTTAAATTCGTAATTACAATTAATTTGTAAATATTAGAGAGAGAGAGAGAGAGAGAGAGAGAGAGAGAGAGAGAGAGAGAGAGAGAGAGACTTGTCAGACTCTTAGGTATTGGCTAAACTTATAATCTTAGCTATATACTTAATTAGAAAATATTAATTTGAATGAAAGATATATGCAACTTTTTAAAAAATTCAAAATTCCAAAATATTTTACTTTTTGATATATTTTTTCAAACTTTTTGCAGAAAGTTTTTGAAGATGATTAATCTCATTTTAACCTTAGAATTGAAAAAAAATTTTGTTTATTCAATAAAGATAAATAAAAACATTTCCGCCTTACCCGACTTGTTTGTAGTATAGTTATTAAGTGGAGAATTAAAAAAGAGTGTTTTGACATTTGTTGACAGCTATTAGAATAAAATAATAATTATTATTAAAATATATTAAGAAAAATAAGGAGAGTAATATATTTATGAATTCTAAGTAATTTACAGGCGAACTAGATGAAAATGCTAGGTAAATACAAACACTTTCTTTACAAAAATAATATCTGTCAAGCGCCACAAGACAACGAAATCGAACGAAGATGGGCTTGACAGCTAGTATATCATAAGTACATAAGTAAAAAACCAATTAATTCAACCTTGGAATATTTGAAATTTTTAATAAAATTAAAAAATTATTTTTACGACTGTAAAATTTTGATTATTGTTATTTAATTTTTTAACCAAGTAGAAAAATACAGTTTTGTCAAACTGTAATTGTTTAAAATTTTGAAAAAATATTATGGCTGTTGCGAATATATCCACTATGTAATCAGCACACCAAAATACGTTAGTAAACCAAGTTTCAAAGAAATCTGAGGTATGTGCTAATCAGAAGTACACCCATTTTATATTAAATTTAATAATTTCTAAGAGAAATAAAAATATAATTAAATTAAAATGATACATAATAATATATTAACATAATAATTACAATAAAACAAACGCAAACAGAAAACAAATAATTAATTCACTAAAATCGGTAGATTTCCTCGCGTAGATTTTTTCACCCTCTTTCGCTCAAATTTAATTTTAATTTTATCTTTAATTTTCCATTCCATATTCAATACAAAATGTAACAGTACATAAAATAAATCAAATAATTATTTTGAGTTAATATAATTATATTTTACGAAATGTCTATAAAACCGGTTGTTAAATACTATAATCGACAATTATTAATATTTAATTTATGTATAACACAAAAATGTTCTTTTGAAGCATACTTTACGTCAAAAATATTTTTCATAAAATTCAAAATGTCCTAAACAAACAAGCAGCTGGAAGTGTTATTTTTTTTCACCATTGTCACTCACGTTTGGAAAGTGGAATATGGTGGTTGTGCACAATGAAGTTAATAAGTTGTGTAATAAGTATTGTTAGTTGTTTTCTATGGACGAAAATCCTAGGAATATCTTCAAAAAATAATTATTATGATGGATTGATAAAACATCTAAACGAAAAGAAACCTTATCAAGTGGTGTTTGTTCTTGAAAATGAACAGGACATTGATGATCCAGTAATGAATTCTCTTATGACAGCAGTTAATATGAATTGCCCATCTTTGATTATGACCTACGATATATTAGGTAATAAAAATTGGAAGGAATTGGAAGAATATTGTTATAATTTAGGAGATTCAACACTGTTTATTCTACAAAATAAAACTAACAAATGTGATCGTATACTACAAATTTTTCCTTATGATTATAAGCCAAAATATTTAATTATAAATTCTTTTCTTTCGAGTCAAAATGATCTTAACGACAAGATACAAGAATGGGAAAAGAACTATTCAGATATTTCTGTATTGTCACACAATCAACAATGGAAAGTAATGCTTAACGGAAGTCATAAATACGAGGTACCTTTTATAAGCTACAGAAACCCTTCAACTGAAAAAGTTTTCTTTGAGAATTTGTCATCTGAAAGCCAATGGTTTCGAAGTAAATTATCCAGTTACCATAGTTTCAAATTAGAAAATATTAGTGTAATACCTTATGCAGAGATAAGGTTCTTTTTAAGATTAGAATATCGACACATCATTTCAGGATTTAACAGTTATAAATTTGTCATTCCAAGAACGTTAAAACACTCTAATGACATGGTTCTGTCTGAAGAATTTTGGTACTTGCTCTTGGGAACAATTGGCATGATTGGCATCATTCGATTAACAGCTTTTTATATGAGATTCGAGAGGAGTACATGGCAAATATTAAACATCAGTCAAATTATAATTGGAATGCCTACTGCCCGTGAACCGAAAAAATTATTGGAAAGAATAGTTTTTGGCTCACTATTGATAACGTGCATCGTCTACTCAGGTTATTTTTATTCAGTTATTTTGGACATCACTTGGCCACTAGTATCCGAAATAAACACTCTAGAAGAACTTGCTAATTCATCTTTAGAAATTGTAGGTATTTGCAACAGTATTTTTTATTTAAAACTATTAGGTGAATCTAATCCTATTATTAAAAAACTTCGCCAAAAACTTTCTAAAAATTGTATATCGGGAGAAGGCTACATTGATGATTGTATGAGAGACTTGATTCAACATCAGAACGTATCTTGTCTTTTAATGAATGCTGAGAACGTTGTTCATGATTACTACGAAAAAAATGCAGTAAATGTTAAAATAATGGACGAAATTGTTTATCAACATTTCAATACCTTCACTGATTGGTGGACTAATTATAGTATAAACCCTAATAAATTCATTCGATATGCTTTTGAATTTGGGTTTTTTAACCGTCATTTACCCTCTAAAGTACAGAAAACCGAAATTATGCCGCCAGAAACAATTGAGAAGGAAAAACTGTTTTTCGTACTATTTCGTGTATTGGCTATTGGATATTCTCTCTCTTTGATTTCTTTTCTGATTGAAATTTTCATAGCAATATTTGGACGCAGAATTTATGCTCTTTACACGAGATTTAGATTTGCAAATTAGAGAGACATATATTCGGAGGCAAAAATAATAATTCTTCAACTTGGGTAAGAATAGTTTACTTTTTTATATATTTGTTCTGAGAAGAATAATTATCAATAATCTTTATGATCATAATATAAAAATTACAAATAATACCTAAATAAACTTAAACATAAGATAATAACTTAGCACTATAATACTACTAAAATATTATCTTGATTTTTTGTTTTAGTGTAATGTTATATGAAAAACTCATTTTCCTTAAAAATTACATATTTTTCCTTTAAAATTCAAATTTGCAGCGGAAAAATGGTTCTTGGACAATAGATGTAAAAGTGGAAAGAATTAAGAAGATGAATTTTCAACTAAATGAAAGTGATCTCAAAATAATTATTATCTGCAACTATTTGCAAATATGACCTATTTTTTTTACGTCTAGTATATTCATTATCTATTTAATGTATTATAGCTGTTGCACCTACCCGGGTTTTAATATTTTGCAAGGATGTGTTTTTTGATATTTATTATTTTATTATTATTAATAATATTTATTATTATTATTATTATTATTATTCGGTCAACTAGAAAGTCGGTTTTATAAAAGCTTGCTTAAATAAAAGTCCCTTTCATAATTCCTTTAATTTTGATACTATATATATTGAGAGAAACAATTGGTTGTGATTACCATTTCGTTAGTAAGAGTATTTTTGCTAATTTATATTAGTTACTGTTGCCATTTAGTTAGTCAGTCTAACCATTTCGTTAGTAAGGTAACGAATTAAATAGTTATTCCAACAAACTATTTAGTTAAACCAGCTAATAAAATAGTTATACCAACTAATAAAAATAGCAACCAGAATTAATAAACTAGCAGCAGTATAATTTACTAACTAAAAATAGTCACCTCAAAAATGGTAAACCCAACCAATGTTTTCTCTCAGTGATAGGAATTCTAACAAATTCAATGTGAAGAATACTCATATGTTCACTGTTATTTATGTAATCTTAAAAATTCACGAATTGTGTCGGCGTATAATATATTTGTATAATTATAAGCAAATCTATAATAATAAATATCAACCCCAGGTGGAAAAGTTCCCGGTAGTGACTACCGGTACACGGAGAAAATTTGTTCCGATAGTTTTACTGAACTTAGTTCGGTAAAATTGGGATATAACAGCAAAACGGTAATTTTTCAAGAATTAGTACAGTAAAATGAATTTCATAAAACTGTAATGTAAAAGGCATAAAATATTATAACACATATATTAGTGTTTCAAGTTCAGTTCAGGAAACCGTAAGGTACTGGCAGTACATAAACTATTAGAACAATAGCTAAGAATATTAAGATCTGTTTTTGATAAATCAGAATTGTAATTTTATAAATTATTTAAATTATTAATGAAGAGTTCGGTAAAACTTGAGGCAGAAATATAAAAAATAAATATTACCATTACTGGAAATCTCAATTCACCTACTTTAATGATTCTCTAATCGTTCACAATTTTATACTCACATATAGGAATTGAAACAATACATCATGTTAACCTTACACCTAATACATGCAACACATTTTTATTTAACGTAATACATACTAAACGCATACATATAAAATAACGCAATACATATAATCGCTCGCTTTATACATTGCTTCAGAAGGTTTGACCTGTCCTTATATATTAACCAGGATTTTAGTTTACCGCTTGTGAGAAACGTTCAAACAATTTATTGAAAAAAAAAATAAAATAATTTGGATTCAATTATTTCTGAATATGACAACTAATTTTAAGACAACATATGACAAAATTAGGAAGCAAACTTATTTTTTTTATGTAATTAATTCACTTTTTATGAAAATTTTTTAAAAATTTATTGTGATTTAAATAGAAACAAATTAATCAAAAAAAATTATTTTGTTAAATAAATTATTTTCCCTAAAATTTAATTTAAAAATATGATTTAGTTTGAAAATACATTTGAGCAAAATTCAATTTTGCTTCCTCGTGGAGGAAGCTTTGTAGTCCTTTCGTTTATAAAACTTTTCAAAGTGTCGGAAACAAATTTTTTTCTTTATAGAAACATGTTATATGAGATGCTGATCAATTGTCCGGATGTATGTATGTGTGTGTATGTGTGTGTGTGGATCCCTTTTTGATTAGAAAATAACTTTAACAGGTTTTAATGGATTTAGATAAAATTTGGTAGGCTCATTTATCATATTAATATCTCAAATCTGACCAAAGGATTTTGAAAAATACCCAAAAAAAAAAATTTTATCGTCTTTTTTCCAAAAAATTTTTTTTAATCGAAAAAATTTTTAAATAGAAAAATTTAAGGTTATATATAATAAAATCGTATTCCTTACGTCAAGACGAATCGATCGATATATATAAAGTATACATTTGAGGAAAAATTAAAGAATTAATGAAACTTAAAAAATCAAAATCACATTTTGGCAATAAAATTTTGCTTTCTCCACGAGGAAGCAAAATGTTCATGTAATGAACATCTGAATTTACAACTTGTTTCAAAAGTGTTCGTGTCGGAACATGAACACATTTAATTTTTTCAAAAGTGTTCGTGTTGGAACATGAACACATTTAATTTTTTCAAAAGTGTTCGTGTTGAGGATTACAAAATTAAAAAAAATTTTGATGTTTTTGTGTCAAGAAACAGACACATTTCATTTTTTTAAAAGTGTTCGTGTCCTCAACTTAATACGACACGATAATGAATTAACGTGTCGTTTCGTTTCCGTGACAGTCCCTGATTTTTTTAAAACTTTTTGTAGAAAGTTTTTGAGGATGATTAATTTCATTTTAACCTTAGAATTGAAAAAAAATTTTTGTTTATTCAATGAAGATAAATAAAAACAATTCCGCCTTACCCGACTTATTTGTAGTATGGTTATTAAGTGGAGAATTAAAAAGGAGTGTTTTGACATTTGTTGACAGCTATTAGAAAAAAATAATATTTATTATTTAAATACATTTAGAAAAATAATAAGGAGAATAATATATTTATGAATTCTGAGTAATTTACAGGCGAACTTAACGAAAATGATAAGTAAATACTAACGCTTTCTTTACAAAAATAATATCTATCAAGCGCCACAAGACTTCGAAATCCAACAAAGATGGGCTTGACAGCTTGTATATAATAAGTACATAAGTAAAGAAACCAATTTATTCAACCTTGGAATATTTGAAATTTTTAATAAAATTAAAAAATCATTTTTACTATAGTAAAATTTGATTGTTATTTACTTTTTATCCAAGTTAAAAGAATGCAGTTCAGGGTGGCCGCAAGTCAGGGAAAAACTGGAAATCAGGGAAAAGTCAGAGAATTTTGTTAGTTAGAGAGAAGTAAGGGAATTTTTAAATTTTTTTTAAAAGTCAGGGAATTTTGATTAAAAGAAACCACAAATTAAAAAAATTTGATACATAAATGTCAATTCAGCTTTTTTTATTTAGACTTTTTCAGTAATATAGCTCATTATAATGGTGCCGTCAGATTTTTCATTTTTCAAAGTATTTACTTTTTTTATAATAAAAGTTTTAAATATAATAAAATTTTGTTATTAAACAATTTTTAATTATCCTGTCTTTTCCTTTATGAATAAAATTGTTACTTAAAAAGCATTATAAAAATTGTAATCAGCAATGCAGAATATTAAATAATTCAAAAGTTTTTAGTCAGGGAAAATAAAAAATTAGTCAGGGACAAGTCAGGGAATTTTGAAATTAAAATTTTGCGGCCACCCTGAGTTCTGTCAGGCATCTAAATTTATTTTTAACAATTAGAAAAGATGATTTTGACCGAGGGGGAATTTACTCAGGTAGTCAAATGTACACTCTTCCTGTAATACTTGTGTAATAACGTGTAAAAATGAGTTATTACGGTGCCGTAATAACGCTAAAAACTCTGTAATAACGTGTAATAATATGTAATAACGTGTAATACTTATTAATAAGGGTAATATAAGGTGTAATACCGGTTGTCAAGTGTACACGTTTTTTAACTAGTAAATTCCCCCTCGATTTTGACTCCATGATAAAAAATTGAATTTTTTATATAAAACTGGTTTAATCAGAAATTGTACATGGAAATTTTCAATAAAATAAATCTTATTTATACAAACTGTAATTGTATAAAATTATGAAAAAAAATTATGGTTGTTGCGATTACATCCATTATGTAATCAGCGCACCAAAATACGTTAGTATACCAAATTTCAAAGAAATCGGAGGTATGTGCTAATCGGTAGTACACCCATTTTCTATTAAATTTAATAATTTCTAAGAGAAATAAAAATATAATCAAATTAAAATAAAACATAAGAATTACAATAAAACAAGCGCAAAAAGAAAACAAATAATTAATTCACTAAAATCGGTAGATTTCCTCGCGTAGATTTTTTATCCTCTTTCTCTCACATTTTAATTATCCATTCCATATTCAATACAAAATGTAACAGTACATAAAATAAATCAATATTTATAGTTATTTTGAGTCAATATAATTATATTTAACGAAATAGCCATAAAAACGGTTGTTAAATAACATAATCGACAATTATTCATATTTAATTTATATATAACACAAAACTGTTCTCTTGAAGCATACTTTATGTCAAAAACATTTTTCATAAAATTCAAAATATCCTAAACAAACTAGCAGCTAGAAGCGTAATTTTTTTTTCACCATGGTCAGATAGGTTTGGAGAGTTTAACATGGTGGTTGTGCACAATGAAGTTAATAACTATATATTTTGTCAATTGCTTTCTTTGGACGAAAATCATAGGGATATCTTCAACAAATAATTATTATGATGGATTGATAAAACACTTAAACAAAGAGAAACTTCGTCAGGTGGTGTTTGTACTAGAAAATGAACAGGACATTGGTGATCCAGTAATGAATTCTCTTATAACAGCAGTTAATAAGAAGTGCCCATCTTTGATTATGACCTACGATATATTGAATAATAAAAATTGGGAGGAATTCGAAGAATATTTTTCTAATTTACGAGATTCAACACTGTTTATTCTACAAAATAAAACTCATAAATGTGATGGTATACTAGAACAGATACCTTATAGTTATTCGCCAAAAATTTTAATTATAAATTCTTTTCTTTCAAGTCAAAATGATCTTAACGATACCTTAAAGATCCAATGGGAAGAAAATGGTTTAGATATTTCTGTATTGTCACACAATCAACAATGGAAAGTTATGCTTAACGCAAGTCATAAATACGAGGTACCTGTTTTAAGCTACAGAAACCCTTCAACTGAAAAAGTTTTCTTTGAAAATTTGTCATCTGAAAGCCAATGGTTTCGAAGTAAATTATCCAGTTCCCATAGTTTCGAATTAGAAAATAATAGTGTACTGTCGTATACAGGATCATGGTCCTATTTAGGAGATGCACCAACCACTTTAGGATTTAACAGTTATAAATTTGTTATTCCAAAGCGGTTAAAACACTCTAATGACATGAGTCTGTCTGAAGAATTTTGGTACTTGCTCTTGGGAACAATTGGCATGATTGGCATCATTCGATTAACAGCTTTTTATATGAGATTCGAGAAGAGTACGTGGCAAATATTAAACATCACTCAAATTATAATTGGAATGTCTACTGCCCGTGAACCGAAAAAATTATTGGAAAGAATAGTTTTTGGCTCACTATTGATAACATGCATTGTCTACTCTGGTTATTTTTATTCAGTTATTTTGGACATCACTTGGCCACTAGTATCCGAAAAAACCACTCTAGAAGAACTTGCTAATTCATCTTTAGAAATTGTAGGTACTTGCGACAATTATAATTATTTAAAACTATTAAGTAAATATGAGCCTGTTTTTGAAAAACTTTACAAAAAACGGTCTAAAGATTGTAAATTGGAAGCAGGCTACAATGAATATTGTATGAGACACTTGATTCAACATCAGAACATATCTTGTCTTTTAATGAATGCTGAGGAGGTTGTTCAGGATTACTATGACAAAAATGAAGTAAATGTTAAAATAGTGGACGAAATTGTTTATCAAGATTTAAATACCTTCATGGGTTGGTTTACTCATTATAGTATAAACCCTAGTAAATTCATTCATTATGCTTTTGAATTTGGGTTACTTAACGGTCATTTACCCTCTAAAATACTGAAAACCAAAATTATGCCGCCAGAAACAATGGAGAAGGAAAAACTGTTCTTCGTACTATTTCGTGTATTGGCTATTGGATATTCTCTCTCTTTGATTTCTTTTCTGATAGAAATTTTCACAGCAATATTTGGACGCAGAATTTATGCCCTTTACACGAGATTTAGATTTGCAAATTAGAGAGACATATACTCGGAGGCAAAAATAATAATTCAAATATACCAACAAATAAAAATAGTAACTACAACTAATAAATTAGCAGCAGTATAGTTTACTAACTAAAAATGGTTACTTAAAAAATGATAACACAGTAAAAACCTAGACTCATTTTTGCTGCGGATCAAAATGATCCTGCTAGCTGGATCATTTTGAGCCCGGATTTTTACTGTGAACCCCAACCAATTTTTTCTCTCAGTGATAGGAATTTCAACAAATTCAATGTAGAGAATACTCATATGTCCACTGTTATTTATATAATCTTAAAAATTCACGAATTGTGTCGGTGTATAATATAGTTGTATAATTATAAGTAAATCTATAATAATAAATATCCATAACAATGATAAAAGTAAAGATCGTTAAATGAAATAGAAAATCAATTTGAACATATATATGGGTGATTCTCCACGTAGCGCACAACTTGCTTTTTTTCATGTTGTGAAAGAAAAATCACAAATAATATTCACATAATATTTCGATTCCAATGTAAAAAGGTAATTTCTGTGACTACAAACAAAAACCAATAGTTATTTTTGTATTGAACATTATAATTTTTCGTGAAAAGTGGTTTTTAAGGCTGAAAACGTCAAAATTTGACCTGTCCCCACAGGATGTTTAAACAAAAAAGTTAATATTTTTAGCAATGTGCACTAATAAATACAATTTCTGTTGATATTTCAGTATTGTATATTGTAGTGGAATTAAATAAAAAAAACGTTTGATCAAAAAAAAATTATTTTCTTTTTTTTTGCTATTTATACTTGACTGCACTTTTGTGTGTTATTCTGCGTTTTATTATTAAACATTGAATTATTTAAATAAAAGTCAAATGTTAATATAGTTTTACTTTAGTAACAGCAAAAGTTATATTCCTTAAGTTGATCCATAAAGAAAGTAATCAATTTTCTAATTGATTCATCCTTTTTTTACACATTTTAAGATTCAAATTTGTACAGGGCATCACAAAATCGTCTCCACCGGCATCCACCGACCCTTCAATATTATTTTAAAAAAATCAGACAAGTGCGAGTTACACTAGCACTGAAATCGAGGGTTCCGTACTCGAAGCGAACTTATTTGGTATAAAAACAAATGTTTAAAAAATATGTGTTGTATGACAAATAATATATGTGATACGAAGAGGAACAATTTTCCTAAATTTTACAAAATTGTTCCTTTTTGTATCACTTATATTCTAAAAAAATTTATCTTTGCAGAAATGCATCTGATGAGGACACAGAATTCTGTGTCGAAACGCGTCACATTTTTATGTCAATTCTTGCAATAAACTAAAAGCCATTTAGGCCAAAATGAAAAAAACATCTTTTAATTTAATTAAAATAAACATTTACTTAAAAAAAATGTGAAAAGAATATCGAATTAAAAAAGGAAGAATAGGAGGAAGAGAAAAAAATAAATAGAACAGAGAAACGAATAAAAAACTTATGGGAAAAGTCCACTTTATTCAAAAGAATTTTCTTTTTCGAAAAAAACTTAATTAAAACAATTTCTTATCATGTTTTTTAAATTATTTCTATAATATACACACAAAAATGCGTGAAAATGAATAAATTTTAAGCCCTTTAGATAAAATTTTCTTAGTTTTTGGTCGAAAAATACATTTCTTTCCCTAAAATTATCATTTTTCTTTAAAAATTTGATAAAAATTAATCATTAACTCCAATCGTGCTCACATCTTTTTCCCTGTAATTTTCACGCAAAAATACATTTATACACCAAATATGAACTGTCTGGGTTGAATATTGTTTGCGCTAGGGGGATAAAACCGTTTTTTTCGACATTTTTGATTTTTCCTTGACAACGCTATGTAAATCAATCCCAATCAAGTTCGCTATATTTTTCCTGTAATCTACACGCGAAAATACACATGTGTAACAAATTTTAGCCCTCCAGATAAATTCGTGTGGCCGCTAGTGGGGGGGGGTACACGATTTCAAAAAAACCGATATTAACAGGGTTCCGAACCGAGTACGGAACCCTAAAAATAGAATATAATTAAATAATAAAGGTTAAATAAAGTGTAGTTATATTATTTTAGTCTATATATATGTGAAACATATGAAACCGATTAAAAATAAATGATAATTTTCTAAAAAAAAAAATAAAAATTATTAACGTTTGTTCAAACGGTTCCACCGACCCCAGCGTCTCCACCCGCCACAAAATTTCGACCGTCACTTGTGTTACGAACAAACTAGTGCAAGTTTAATACTACAGTGAAACAAACGAAATAAAAAATATTTATTATAAACTATCATAGCCACACCTATCTTTAACGAAGAAAAAGTTGGTCCCCGATGCCGAAAAAAAACTCTTATATATTTTGAATCTCTGGGCACTAAATAAACAAAATTTCAAAGATTCAAAATCGTAACCGATCCTCCTGCATGACTTTTTATGTATTTATTGTTTTTTATGCATTATAATGAAAAATTGCTTCATTACGATGTGCAGATCAGTTGAAATTACTAGTGCAATTTTTTTATTCTTATTAAATGTAAAAATAATAATAATACATAACTATAATTTTTGGGAATAAAAGTTGTATGATCAATATTGTAATTTTAAATCCGCACTGTCAACAAAAATAATAAGAGAGTATTTTCCCTAGAACACCGCAGATGCAAACATTAGATTATCCAAATTTTCTATCACTTCTTATTCTTATTAATATACGCAATATTAGTTACTGCTATTGGAATTTGTATTTGTATTGTGTAAGAAAATAAATAATAAGTTGGCTAAAATTAGTTAAAAGTTTTGTAGATGTAGTTGATTTATTTTCAATCACGCGTTTTGTCATGATTAAAATAGAAAGTTTGTACCTTATGTGGTAAAAAAATTGTTTGCAAAGACGGTAATTTAAAAACTTTTTTCTTCGCAGAAAGTCATAAAAAGATCTTCCAAATTTTTATGAATAAAAGTTTTTCTTTAAGTAATTTAAAATTTCCAACGATAGAATTGCCGTTGATAAGTTCAGATAATATTGTTTGACAATTTACACACATTCTCGATACAAAATTTTGAATTATTTAGAGAAAAATTTCTATTCTCATAAGTTTTGATCAGCTTTTCTTGGTTCACTGTAATGAAAAAAGTTTCTAAATTACCGTCTTTGCAAACACAAGTGTTTAGTCACTTTCTTCAAGAAAGGACTATCAGTAGCCTTATTTTCCCCCGAATTGGAAACAGAATCCTTGTGACCTTGGGCAAACTCAGTGTCCTCCTCCTGTAGCCGAACATCGTCCACAAATAAGGCAGAGTTCTTCATAGTTGCATTGATACCAGCATTCTTCAGTAATTGCAGGCGCGATAACAGAGCTCTCCTTTTCTCTCTCTCCTCGAGTGAGCGATCATTTGCTATGAAAATTTTGAGGTTTCTGAGATCAGTCACTTTCGAAAACACCGTACTGACCCATCGAGAGGCAATAAATTAAACGACAATAGGACGATTACCCATTGTTTTTCCTAATCTGAATACCTCGTTCAAAGCTATATCTGGTATTTGTAAACCAACACTTTCAAAGGTCGAGGACACAGTAGCGAATAAATTAATATTATTCTCTTGATTATCAGCCAGGTTGAAAATCAGAATATTTTTTTATCTTTCCCTACGGTTGTAGAACTCATATTCCTTCTCGAAAACTCTGATTTTATCCGATAGAAGATCCAACCTCTTTATATCATTTGAGGAAGCTGCACACGATGCATTTACATCCAAAATCAACTTCGATTGAGATTCCGTTAGAGTTTTAATGTCACTTTATAATTGAGTGATCACATCAGCGAGATCAGAGCTCATTGTCTGCAGGTAACACATAAGGTACAAACTTTCTATTTTAATCATGACAAAACGCGTGATTAAAAATAAATCAACTACATCTACAAAACTTTTAACTAATTTTAGCCAACTTGTTATTTATTTTCTTACACGATACAAATACAAATTCCAATAGCAGTAACTAATGTTGTGTATATTAATAAGAATAAGAAGTGATAGAAAATTTGGATAATCTAATGTTTGCATCTGCGGTGTTCTAGGGAAAATACTCTCTTATTATTTTTGTTGACAGTGCGGATTTAAAATTACAATATTGATCATTCAACATTTATTTCCAAAAATTATAGTTATGTATTATTATTATTATTTTTACGTTTAATAAGTATATTTAAAAATTGCACTAGTAATTTCAACTGATCTGCACATCGTAATGAAGCAATTTTTCATTATAATGCATAAAAAAACAATAAATACATAAAAAGTCATGCAGGAGGATCGGTTACGATTTTGAATCTTTGAAAGTTTGTTTATTTAGTGTCCAGAGATTCAAAATTTATAAGAGTTTTTTTTCGGCATCGGGGACCAACTTTTTCTTCATTTAAGACAGGTGTGTAGCTCAGGTAAGTTTACTATAAATTACCAAATAAATTTCTATAAATTACCGTATAAATTTCCATAAATTTCCATAAATTACCGAAATAAAATTTTTAATTGTCGTTCGCGCTATATATGTTTCCATAAATTACCGCGAAAATTTCCGTTCGAAAAATTCTATCTGCTTTTGAATTTGGGTTGCTTAAAGAATTTTTTCCCTCCAAAGTACAAAAAACCAAAATTATGCCGCCAGAGAATATTGAGAAGGAAATACTGTTCTTCGTACTATTTCGTGTATTAGCTAATCGATATTCTCTTTCTTTGATTTTTTTTCTGATGGAAATTTTCACATCAATATTTGAACGCAGAATGTATACTTTGTATACGAGATTTAGATTTGCAAATTAGAGAGACATATATTCTGAGGCAAAAATAATAATTCTTCAACTGGGGTAAGAATAGTTCACTTTTTTATATATTTATTCATGAAAAAATAATTATCAATAATCTTTAAAATTTTAATATGAAAATTAGAAATAATAAATAAACTTAAACATAAGATAATAATTTAGCACTATAATAGTACTAAAATATTATTTTAATTTTTCTATTTAGTCTAATGTTATATGAAAATCTCATATTACTTAAAAATTACAGATTTTTCCTTTAAAATTCAAATTCGCAGCAGAAAATGGTTAAGAATAAAATTATTTCCTTGAACAATAGATGTAAAAGTGCGAAGAATTAAGAAGATGAATTTTCAAATAAATGAAAGTGATCTCAAAATCATCATTCTCTTGAATAATTATCTGCAACAAGTTAATTATTAATTTTTTCATAGGGGAGTGTGAAGCAAAACCGGGTACCCCTAGTTTTCCATGATAGGTATTTTTATTTGTGTCACCCTTTACATAAATCTCTTATATTACAACCAACATTATTTTAATAATATAATTATAAAAATAAGCTGAAAATTTTACATTTTGTTAAAAAATACACTGCGGGGCAAAACCAGGTACCAAATCGGCAGGGCAAAACCATGTATATTCAAATACATTACACTATGCATATTTAAATTTTATTTCAAAAAAATCGACATATATGTTAAATATATAATAAAAATAATAATAACAAATGAATAAAAATAATAGAAATGTCGTTTTAAAAGATATATAATAATAATTGAATAAAAAATTAAATAACATTCCATGATTTATATATTTTCTTGATAGTACCCGGTTTTGCCCCACCATCGGGGCAAAACCGGGTACTTTGCATTTTTTTGAAAAACCTGGTTTAAATTGATCAAAAAAATTTTTTTCATGCAATCGACCTTATTTTCTCATTCTCTAATGTTCAAAGAAGACTTTTCAGCGAGACTTGAAATAATTTATTTGATAGATTCTTTGTAAACCGAGAATTACAAAAAGATACCCCGTTTTGCCCCACACTCCCCAGGTATATGTGTTGTAGCTGTTGCACCTACCAATTTTAAAGTGGGTTTTAATAGTTTGTTCGAAGCTATATATTAGAGTGTTTAAAAAATGTATACGAAAAAAAATTTGTTATGTTTTTCTCTGTCCCTCCAAATTAAAAAAAAATACCCATATTTTTTTGAAATTGGAGAATATTTAGAGATCACTCAATAAATATGTAATTAATAATTGATTTCTTATCGGGAAAAAAGCACTTTTTTGTAAATTTGCAATAAAATCGTCAACAATCACCTAAATCATTAATGTACCGGACCAGTTATTGTAAAATTAAAAAAAAACATTAATTCATGATGAATTTAATAATTTGATAGTAAAAAAAAATTGTGTATGAAATACTTGAAAAACCCTCATAAAAAATATTAACAAATAATTATTAAATAAAATATGGATTACTATTTTTTACACCCTTTCTGGTTCGAAGCAGAACAAATTTTTAATTAATTTTTTGACAATTTTGTGGGCTTTCATCAACCTTAAAATATTCTGCAATTAGAAAAAAATTACGAATATATTTTTTAATTTGGGAAAAAATTGAGGAGTCAAAGCGAAACATTCTGTATAGTTTGCTTATTGTATTAGAAAAATAAACTCTTTCTTTTGTACTATACATATTTAAAAATAGTACATTGTGCAACAAGAGCGGAAAGAAGTCGTTTTCCGACAAGTCTGTAAGTTTACGCTCGATCGAAGTGAGAGCAGGAATCAATCTTGTTGGAAAATGCAACTTCCCGCTCGAGTTGCACTCTGCAACATATGCAAAAAAGCTATTTTATATGCTGTTTTAAAGAATAAATTCAAAGTTATGTTGCCTAATATGCCTGAAAAGAGCAGAAAACTACTTTTAAACACACTTCATCAGAATGCAAAAATCAACAATTTTGTGCTGCATTTACGTTAAAGTAAAGTAGCGCTTTCTTTTACTGATGTTGCACAATGTTTATTTTCGTATCAAGGGCATCAAAGAGGTGCTTCGGGTCGCCGAGGTTGCCCCAATATCGCCTGAGCCATAATCACCATTTGCGTTTTTTGGTGCGAACATGATTTTTTGTCCTACTTGCATGGAAAGTATGGCATTGAGGGCATGAGCAGATAATTGCTCATTATAGTAAAAAATGAAATTATATGAAAAGATGTGATGGCACTTTAAAGTCAGCATACTATTAAAATTTTGGAAATTAAAATAAGAAAACTATTTTAAGAATATAATAATTATTTATTTAGAACATAATATTTAGTATTTTATAAAGGAAATAAAAAAAATTCGAAAATGGCGGAAAAGTATTTTGCGCCCGCTTACCCTACCCCCAGGCGAGAATTTGTTACTTTGCGCTCGCACTAAGTGCCAGAAATGACATACTTTCTGTACAGGTACGACAAAAAATAATTTATATTAATGAAACATAAATGTGATTATAATACATTTATGTGTAATTTACGGGTAATACCCTCTAACATGCAACATGTGTACAATATATCAGTTAAAAATAAAAAAATTTAATCTGACTGTATGATTAATTAAGGATTATGGTTGTTATTGTTATTAACAAATAATTTCTTAAAAAACACAAGCGACATGGAATTGTACGCTTCGTGGAGAATCACCAAAATATATTAAAAATTAAAAAATATTAAAATTCTGCAATTTTGAAAAAGAACTCCGCACAAAATGTACAGAAAATGGATCCCTGTCGATTTTTATTAAACTTTGGGAAATTGTTGCTTTTGTAGTACCAAACAAAAAAGTCTTATGACAAAATCCAAAAAAAATGGACAGATTTTTTGTTAATTAATGTTTAAGTTGACAATTCACAGTGTAAAAGTCGGTGATGCTTAAAAGTGAACAAAATGAAAATAATTGAATTAAAATGCTTAATACTTGTTGCGCGGGGGTTTTCGGGGTCGCTGTTAACGAATCTACAGTCAGATTTCAAAAATTCAAAATGGCGAACACAATATATGGGGGATGGTTTTTTTTAATTCATTGAATTCGCTTGAAACTCGTTACTTGGGGGTTTTTGGGGTCCCTAATTACGAATCTCAAATCCGTTTTTGAAAATTCAAAATGGCTGATCCAATATGGCGTATGACTTTTTTGAAAATTCATCGAATTCACTTGAAACTCGTTACCCGGGGGTTTTTGGGGTCGCTGATTAAGAATCCAATTACCGTTTTTCAAAACAACAAATCATGTGGAATAAGATACTATAGTAAACGACGAGCAAATGAATGAACACAAACAATAGCAATAGTCATGATGGTCATTAAGGATTCGTAACCAATGTTGACTATCGATAACTGATAATAAAAACTAATTCGTACATATTATTATACTGAAGAAAGTATCATTAATAACGACCAGCAAATGAATTCACAAATGTATATTCTGCATAAAAGTCAGTATCAAGGCAAAATCCGTTCCGTGCAGTTACAGAAAGTTAGCTACTACAGTACTACAGTAGTACAGAATGTACTGACTCACATCACACCTTAAATTCCGTAAGAGTTTGCGACTGCATTTAAGTAAAGTTTTCCGTGCAATTGTCACTAGTTTTATTTGATTATCATGATCATCGTCAATTCATTTGCTGGTCGTTATTAATGATACTTTCTTCAGTATAATAATATGCACGAATTAGTTTTTATTATTAGTTATCGATAGTCAACATTGGTTACCAATCCTTAATGACCATCATGACTATTGCTATTGTTTGTGTTCAATCATTTGCTCGTCGTTTACTATAGTATCTTATTCCACATGATTTGTTGTTTTGAAAAACGGTAATTGGATTCTTAATCAGCGACCCCAAAAACCCCGAGGTAACTAGTTTCCAGTGAATTCGATGAATTTTCAAAAAAGTCATACGCCATATTGGATCAGCCATTTTAAATTTTCAAAAACGGATTTGAGATTCGTAATTAGGGACCCCAAAAACCCCCGCGCAACAAGTATTAAGCATTTTAATTCAATTATTTTCGTTTTGTTCACTTTTAAGCTGTTCTGTATTTTATGATGGAGAGGATGGGGTGGATTGAAGGAGACGACGACGCCTTCTCTCTTGAACACTTACCCTTTTATTTCACAAACTGAATATAATAGAAACGATATAACCAAATATATTTTAACACGCGGAACATAAACTATAAACTGTTTCGGAAGTTGCTTTGGCAAAATTACGCGTATAGACTAGAGAGCCCGTCTTGACGCTCGGATAACCTCGGCTTCGGCCTCCTGCTTTCTTACGGTGAGAGAGGGGAGGCAGTTCCAGAGTGGGAGAAGGAGCGACAGAAATGTGCAACATAAGCATCACCGACTGTGAATTGTCAACTTAAACATTAATTAATAAAAAATTTGTCCATTTTTTTGGATTTTGTTATAAGACTTTTTTGTTTGGTACTACAAAAGCAACAAATTCCCAAAGTTTAATCAAAATCGACAGGGATCCATTTTCTGTTGATTTTGTGGGGGGTTCTTTATATCTAGTAAACGGTTTGCTTAAATGTTTTGCAACATTATATTCAAATAGCACTAAAGCACTATTGTCCGGTATCAATGGATTTAAAAATTTTACTAAAGTTTTTTCTAAAGAATTTCCTAAACTTTCAAATGATATTATTGATATATTTCAAAAATATAAAAAGGTAAAATATATTGGAAAATGAGGAAAACAGAAATAATTTTTTTGATTCAGTGGTTGTAGTATAACACCGTCCGACAAAATTCAACTTTTTTTTACCCACAAAAAAATCCAACATTTTTGGAAACTAGGACCCAAAAAAAATACCAGTGTCTGGTCGTTTTGCTAGATCAAGTCGTTTGTGGTTTTTAAGGGTAAAAACAACCCCTAAATGAAAAGTGACAAGATGTCTTTTAAAAATTATTGATATTTTATAAAACTTGGTATCTGGGGGTTTTCGGGGTCGCTCATCATGAATCTGATGTCAGATTTTTAAAATTCAAAATGGCGGATCCAATATGACGGTCAAAATTTTAAAAGTTATTAATTTTTTATAGAACTTGGTATCTAGGGGATTTTGGGATCGCTGATGGCGAATCTAATAATATAATGTATTATAATAATGTTTAAAAGATATCTTGTCACTTTTCATTTAGGGGTTGTTTTTACTCCTAAAAACCACAAACGACTTGATCTAGCAAAACGACCAGACACGGGTATTTTTTTGGGTCCTAGTTTCCGAAAATGTTGGATTTTTTTGTGGGTCAAAAATCGTGTCGGACTGTGTAATATATTCACATATATTATATTCATTTGTAGTTTGTATTTAGAGAAACTTGTTCTTCTCTTAGGTAAATTGGCTAAACTTATAATCTTAGCTATATACCGAATTAGAAAATATCAATTTGAATGAAAGATGTATGCAACTTTTTAAAAAATTCGAAATTCCAAAATATTTTACTTTTTGAATAATATATTCTGAGTAATTCAGGCGAATTTTAAAAAAAATTTTAAAAGTCAGGGAATTTTGATTAAAATAAACCACAAATTAAAAAAATTTGATACATAAATGTCAATTCAGCTTTTTTTATTTAGACTCTTTCAGTAATATAGCTCATTATAATGGTGCCGTCAGATTTTTCATTTTTCAAAGTATTTACTTTTTTTATAATAAAAGTTTTAAATATAATAAAACTTTATATTTGTTATTAAACAATTTTTAATTATCTTATCTTTTCCTTTATAAATAAAATTCTTACTTAAAAAGCATTATAAAAATTTTAATCAGCAATGCAGAATATTAAATAATTTAAAAGTTTTTTAGTCAGGGAAAAATCAGGGAATTTTGAAAATAAAATTTTGCGGCCACCCCGAGTTCTCTCAGGCATCTAATTTTTGACAATTAGAAAAGATGATTTTGACCGAGGGGGAATTTACTCAGGTAGTCAAATGTACACACTTCCTCTAATACTTGTGTAATAACGTGTAAAAATGAGTTATTACAATGCTGTAATAACGCTAAAAACTCTGTAATAACGTGTAATAATATGTAATAACGTGTAATACTTATTAATAAGGGTAATATACGGTGTAATACCGGTAGTCAAGTGTACACGTTTTTAACTAGTAAATTCCCCCTCGATTTTGACTCGATGATAAAAAATTGAATTTTTTATATAAAACTGGTCTAATCAGAAATTGCACATGGAAATTTTCAATGAAATAAATCTTATTTATACAAACTGTAATTGTTTAAAATTTTGAAAAAAAATTATGGTTGTTGCGATTACATCCATTATGTAATCAGCGCACCAAAATACGTTAGTATACCAAGTTTCAAAGAAATCGGAGGTATGTGCTAATCGGTAGTACACCCATTTTCTATATAATTTAATAATTTCTAAGAGAAATGAAAATATAATCAAATTAAAATAAAACATAAGAATTACAATAGAACAAGCGCAAAAAGAAAACAAATAATTAATTCACTAAAATCGGTAGATTTCCTCGAGTAGATTTTTTATCCTTTTTCTCTTACCTTTTAATTATCCATTCCATATTCAATACAAAATGTAATAGTACATAAAATAAATCAATATTTATAGTTATTTTGAGTCAATATAATTATATTTAACGAAATATCCATAAAAACGGTTGTTAAATAACATAATCGACAATTATTCATATTTAATTTATATATAACACAAAACTGTTCTCTTGAAGCATACTTTATGTCAAAAACATTTTTCATAAAATTCAAAATATCCTAAACAAACTAGCAGCTAGAAGCGTAATTTTTTTTTCACCATGGTCAGATAGGTTTGGAGAGTTTAACATGGTGGTTGTGCACAATGAAGTTAATAACTGTATATTTTGTCAATTGCTTTCTTTGGACGAAAATCCTAGGGATATCTTCAACAAATAATTATTATGATGGATTGATAAAACACTTAAACGAAGAGAAACCTCGTCAGGTGGTGTTTGTACTAGAAAATGAACAGGACATTGGTGATCCAGTAATGAATTCTCTTATAACAGCAGTTAATAAGAAGTGCCCATCTTTGATTGTGACCTACGATATATTAAATAATAAAAATTGGGAGGAATTCAAAGAATATTTTTATAATTTAGGAGATTCAACACTGTTTATTCTACAAAATAAAACTCATAAATGTGATGGTATACTAGAAGAGATACCTTATAGTTTATCGCCAAAATTTTTAATTATAAATTCTTTTCTTTCAAGTCAAAATGATCTTAACGATACCTTAAAGATCCAATGGGAAGAAAATGGTTTAGATATTTCTGTATTGTCACACAATCAACAATGGAAAGTTATGCTTAACGCAAGTCATAAATACGAGGTACCTGTTTTAAGCTACAGAAACCCTTCAACTGAAAAAGTTTTCTTTGAAAATTTGTCATCTGAAAGCCAATGGTTTCGAAGTAAATTATCCAGTTCCCATAGTTTCAAATTAGAAAATAAAAGTGTAATGTCGTATACAGGATTATGGTTCTATTTCGGAGATCGACAAATCTTTTCAGGATTTACCAGTTATAAATTTGTTATTCCAAAGACGTTAAAACACTCTAATGACATGAGTCTGTCTGAAGAATTTTGGTACTTGCTCTTGGGAACAATTGGCATGATTGGCATCATTCGATTAACAGCTTTTTATATGAGATTCGAGAGGAGTACATGGAAAATATTGAACATCAGTCAAATTATAATTGGAATGCCTACTGCCCGTGAACCGAAAAAATTATTGGAAAGAATAGTTTTTGGCTCACTATTGATAACATGCATTGTCTACTCTGGTTATTTTTATTCAGTTATTTTGGACATCACTTGGCCACTAGTATCCGAAAAAACCACTCTAGAAGGATCTTGCTAATTCATCTTTAGAAATTGTAGGTACTTGCAACAATTATTATTATTTAAAACAATTAACTAAATATAATCCTGTTATTGAAAAACTTTACAAAAAACGGTCTAAAGATTGTAAATTGGAAGCAGGCTACAATGATTATTGTATGAGACACTTGATTCAACATCAGAACATATCTTGTCTTTTAATGAATGCTGAGGAGATTGTTCAGGATTACTATGACAAAAATGAAGTAAATGTTAAAATAGTGGACGAAATTGTTTATCAAGATTTCAATACCTTCATTGTTTGGTTTCCTCATTATAGTGATAAATTCATTCGATATGCTTTTGAATTTGGGTTTCTTAACCGTCATTTACCCTCTAAAATACTGAAAACCAAAATTATGCCGCCAGAAACAATGGAGAAGGAAAAACTGTTCTTCGTACTATTTCGTGTATTGGCTATTGGATATTCTCTCTCTTTGATTTCTTTTCTGATTGAAATTTTCACAGCAATATTTGGACGCAGAATTTATGCCCTTTACACGAGATTTAGATTTGCAAATTAGAGAGACATATATTCGGAGGCAAAAATAATAATTCTTCAAATGGGGTAAGAATAGTTTACTTTTTTATACACGGAAAAAAATTTCTTGTAGCGAAAACACTACAAATTTCAGAAAAGACAATTCTATAGATTGTCATGTAGACTGTAAGAAAATTGTGTTTCAAACACACAAATTGGGAACAGCACAACCTGATTTGCGTTAGTATAAAGACATAGCGCATGCGCAACGAATTTTGTTTCCCCAACCTCAGCGTTTTGTGAATACTCCAACCGGGTTTTCTAGATGGCGATAGAGATCCTGTTGATAGCACTGGAAATTTTTTTCCGTGTATATTTGTTCTGAAAAGAATAATTATCAATAATCTTTAAGATTATAATATGAAAATTACAAATAATAAATTAACTTACACATAGGATAATAATTTAGCACTGCTCTCTATACTACTAAAATATTATCTTGATTTTTTGTTTTAGTATAATGTTATATGAAAAACTCATTTTTCTTAAAAATTACAGATTTTTCCTTTAAAATTCAAATTCGCAGCGGAAAATGGTTAAGAAAAAATATTATTTTCTTGGACAATAGATGTAAAAGTGGGAAGAAATGAGAAGATGAATTTTCAACTAAATGAAAGTGATCTCAAAAAAGTTATTATCAGCAACTATAATTACCTATTTTTTTACATAGTATATTCATTATCTATTTAATGTATTATAGCTGTTGCACCCACCTATCTTTAAGTGGGTTTTAATATTTTGCAAGGGTGTGTTTTTTGATATTTATTAATGTTCATTATTTTATTATTATTTATTATTAATAACATTCATTATTGTTATTATTATCATTCAGTCGACTAGAAAATCGGTTTTATAAAAGTTTGCTTAAATAAAAGTCCCTTTCATAATTCCTTTAATTTTGACACTATATATATACTAAGAGAAACGATTGGTTGTGATTACCATTTCGTTAATAAGAATATTTTTGCTGATTTATATTAGTTACTGTTACCATTTAGTTAGTCATCCTAACTATTTCGTTAAAAGGTAACTAATTAAATAGTTATTATTCCAACAAACTATTCAGTTAAACCGGCTAATAAATTAGTTATACCAACAAATAAAAATAGTAACTTCAACTAATAAATTAGCAGCAGTATAGTTTACTAACTAAAAATGGTTACTTAAAAAATGATAACACAGTAAAAACCTAGGCTCATTTTTGCTGCGGATCAAAATGATCCTGCTAGCTGGATCATTTTGAGCCCGGATTTTTACTGTGAACCCCAACCAATTTTTTCTCTCAGTGATAGGAATTTCAACAAATTCAATGTAGAGAATACTCATATGTCCACTGTTATTTATATAATCTTAAAAATTCACGAATTGTGTCGGTGTATAATATAGTTGTATAATTATAAGTAAATCTATAATAATAAATATCTATAACAATGATAAAAGTAAAGATCGTTAAATGAAATAGAAAATCAATTTGAACATATATATGGGTGATTCTCCACGTAGCGCACAACTTGCTTTTTTTCATGTTGTGAAAGAAAAATCACAAATAATATTCACATAATATTTCGATTCCAATGTAAAAAGGTAATTTCTGTGACTACAAACAAAAACCAATAGTTATTTTTGTATTGAACATTATAATTTTTCGTGAAAAGTGGTTTTTAAGGCTGAAAACGTCAAAATTTGACCTGTCCCCACAGGATGTTTAAACAAAAAAGTTAATATTTTTAGCAATGTGCACTAATAAATACAATTTCTGTTGATATTTCAGTATTGTATATTGTAGTGGAATTAAATAAAAAAAACGTTTGATCAAAAAAAAATTATTTTCTTTTTTTTTGCTATTTATACTTGACTGCACTTTTGTGTGTTATTCTGCGTTTTATTATTAAACATTGAATTATTTAAATAAAAGTCAAATGTTAATATAGTTTTACTTTAGTAACAGCAAAAGTTATATTCCTTAAGTTGATCCATGAAGAAAGTAATCAATTTTCTAATTGATTCATCCTTTTTTTACACATTTTAAGATTCAAATTTGTACAGGGCATCACAAAATCGTCTCCACCGGTATCCACCGACCCTTCAATATTATTTTAAAAAAATAGAATATAATTAAATAATAAAGGTTAAATAAAGTGTAGTTATATTATTTTAGTCTATATATATGTGAAACATATGAAACCGATTAAAAATAAATGATAATTTTCTCAAAAAAAAAAAAAAATTATTAACATCAGTTCCACCGGTTCGACCGACCGGACCCCAGCGTCTCCACCCGCCACAAAATTTCGACCGTCACTAGTCCAAGTTTAATACACAATGAAACAAACGAAATTCAAAATATTTATTATAAACTATCATAGCTCCGGTAAGTTTTCTATAAATTACCGTATAAATTTCCATAAATTACCGCATAAATATCCATAAATTACCAAAATAAAATTTTTAATTGTCGTTCGCGCTATATATATTTTTGTAAATTACCACGAAATTTTTCATAAATTACAGAAATTAAAATCTTTAATTGCGATTTATGCTTTACATATTTTTATGAATTATAGCCAAAATTTCTATAAATTACCATATAAATTTCCATAAATTACCGCATAAATTTCCATAAATTAACTCGAAAATTTCAGTAAATTACCGAAATCAAAATTTTTAATTGTCGTTCGCGCTATATATATTTTTGTTAATTACCCCAAAAATTCCCATAAACATTTTAAATCAAATTTCAACTATTTTATAGAATTCAACAAGCAAAGAATTTTTTTTTAATTTGTTTAAAAAAATTAAAAGTTATAAAAAATTTTTCCGGCCCACCATGGATATTTATTTCTTGACACTTTATCTTCAAAAATATGTACACGGAGAAAAAGAAAAAGTAATTTTTACTACTTTCAGAGTAAAACTGGACCAACTCGAAGTTTCTGCGCATCTCTGGCAATTTTTACTCCAAAAATAGTAAAATTTATTATTTCTGTAGTAAATTTTACTGTTTCCGTAGTAAGTTTTACTATTTCTAGAGTAAATTTTACTATTTTTGGAGTAAAAATTGCCAGAGATGCGCAGAAACTGCGAGTTGGTCCAGTTTTACTCTGAAAGTAGTAAAAGTTACTTTATAAAAGAAATCTTTTTCTCCGTGTATTGATATTTATCATTTCGATAAAAAAATATTTTTAAATTTCCAGACACCAAATCGTGCGCTACGCGAAGAATCACCCATATATAAAGTATACATTTGAGGTAAATTTAAAGAATTAATGAAAGTTAAAAAATCAAAAATTCACATTTTGGCAATAAAATTTTGCTTTCTCCACGAGGAAGCAAATTTTTTTGCTGATCGTAAAGAGGAAGCAAAATGTTCATGCAATCAGCATCTGAATTTACAACTTATTTTGTTTATTTCACCTCTAATAATAGTTAATGAATTAAAATAATTTTTCATTATGTTTTCTGAAAAATTGAAAAAAGATTGTGCAATAATAATAATATATATAAGGTATAAGTTCATAAAAAAGTACTTCAATCCTGAAAACAAGTACGATTATAGTTGTACGTACGTTTTACCGAACTGGACTAATAGTCAACATAATCTACGTATACGTTATCGTAATATAAACCAATGTTTAATGATTCAAATTTTTCATATATTTACAGTACTAGCTTGTAATAAATTAAAATATCATATCAAGTTTTAACTATCATCACTACAAAAAATAAAAAAAATATTTTGAAAAATTCCTTTTGTGCAATTATATCCCAACTTTCAGTTAAAATTCAGTAAAATGTCCGGAACAAATTTTCTCCGTGTAGTCACTACCGGTAAATTTTCCGGGAATTTCAACAAATTTTGGTTGCGATTCCCGGAAAAAGTACCGATATTCGCTACCGGTAGTGACTACCGGTAGTCACTACCGGGAACTTTTCCACCTGGCACAACAATGATAAAAGTAAAGATCGTTAAATGAAATGGAAAATCAATTTAAACATATATATATATATATATATAGAAGATAATGTATAATTTGCCTTATGAATACATAAAATATATATACAAATTGCACTTTCTATTCTCTGCATATTATTTCAGTGGCTTAAGAAATTCATGAACGGGCAATAAACATTAAAACGGTGCGCTAGAGATGGCTATAAAATATCGTTAGTCGACCTGCTGATCGAATACATTATCGTCTTAATGATTTGAAATTCCCTAAGAGTAAGAAGCATGTACCGAAATCTTCAAAAAAAATCGACAGACATAATCTTAAAAAACGAGTGAGTGAGAGATGAAAGGTTGTTAAGAATTTTAACTATAAAGAATGCATCCAACACTTAACGGTGCGTTTGAAACTAATCTATTAAAAATGCGAGGGAGGGTTAATTAATTTCAACCGAACCGATAAAAAAAAGATAATCATTCCTAGAAGTTTAACACCCATTTAAAACATTTACATATATTTTTCCTAAGTTATATCAAAGTCAAAAATTCTTAAAGAAACAGAGAGACTAAAATTTGTCAACTCTAAAAGGAATTAAGTAATTCATTATTTAAGATTTAAGATAATAAACTAAATAATTAATTAATTGACTGATTTGGATAATTTAAGGACAAAATTTTAACTAATTCTTATTTCAAAATGGTTTTTTTTTATATTACTGAAATAATTAACAATTAAATTATTTTTATTTATTATATAGATTTATTTGGTAATATTTTACCATAAATTAATATACAAAAATGAGCCAAATAACTTTGAAAGGAAAGGTTTGGTTATTTCTTTTTTCAACTCGAGGTTTGGAGTATTTTGATCACTTGTATTTTAAAGGGCTTCGTTGATCCGAAGAACTTTGGGCCAGTGACTCGCCCTGAGGGCCTTATAAGGCCCAGGGTATATATATATATATATATATATATCGTCTTTGAGGTCCCTCAAGCGATAATATTCCCACGCCCGCACACTTCTTCTTCTTCTTCTTCTTCTCTCTGATCTCCACTTAATGTTCATCGTTCATCCTTTTGGGCTTCACTCATCTCTCTCGCGAGCAGATAAAGATGCGGAAGAAAGATTCACATAGAGGTTTCATTTAAGGAAGCCAAAACGGTAAATCGTGACTGGCTGGTGAATATTTCGACAGTTTTCAAATAAAAAATTAAAATGTTTCCAAAAGAGAGAAGCCAGTCATTAAATTTTTTGACATCAAGATATTTATAAAAGCTTCATAAAATTTTTACATTTTTATTTCATTTTATAAATATATGTGTGTGCAAGATAGACACGTATTTTTGATAACATAGACGAGAAAGTGGATTTTTAATTACTGATTCGAATAAACAAAACATCGGGGAATAAAGCATTTTTATTTAAAATGTGTTTTTTTTTTATTACTTTAAGAGATTTTTCAAAATTGGCATTTATGTTGGTTATAATAGTTTTTAAATGAGTTTATATATACTATATTTGGCGAAAGTAGTTGTCCCATGAAACTTTTGAAAATGGATGATGAGAAGTTAATGTACTTCCGCCAAAATTATCTCGCGTCTATATATTGCGAATAATTGCTAATCGCTTCGCGAATCCACTGAATATTCAACTTCACGTGGGAACCTATCTTTTTCCTGTTCCGACACAGCTAAAGTTTTTATATATATTCTTGACTTTCAAATATATGCGAATATTTCCTCGCAAGATTCATCAATTTTTCATTCGTTATCATATCGTTTTGTCTCAACTCATTCATTTATTTATAATTTTATAATTTATATAAATCAAGTAGAATTAATATTTTCTCTAAATTTCCAAAAAAAATAAATGCGAAAAAAATATTACGCTTTGGAAAAGTAATAAACGAGGGGGAAACAACTAAAAAAATTTGGTATACATCTACTTCAAACTTTAAAACTATTTAGGATAATTCAAATACTTCAAGTTAATTCAAAATAATTCATAGTAATTCGAGATAATTCAAAGTAATTCATAATAATTCGCGTTACTTTAGATAATTCACGTAATTCAAGATAATTCAACACAAGTAAACACCTTAATTCACAAGTTATTTCTCCCTCGAATAATATTATTTAAGGGGGTGTCCTGAATTAGAAAGCATAAAAAAGCTGTTTTTTGATAATTTTTTTTAAAGGGAAAAGAAAATCTCAACCTAGTTAAACCTAAGGTACATTTTTATGGATGTTTGAAGAGTGTTAAAAAAATTTTAATCACTTGATTCGATGAAATTTTAAGGAGTTATCAGCCTATTCCGAGAGCGCCTTGAAAATTCAGTATCCAATTGGCGGGAAAGATACAGATGGCAATTCTTGACCAAAAAAAAAGAAAAAAATTTTTTTCCAATTTTTACATATGTAGTTTCTAGTTGAATCTATAAAAACACGTAAAAGTCGTGAAATAATAATTTTTATTGAAGTTTGAAGAAAAAAATGTATTTTTTAGACAAAAAAAATCACTTTAAAGTGTTATAAAATCTTCTGAAAAAGGATTTTGAACCATGTTTTAGGTTCAACTAGAAGAGAATATTATACTGAAGAGAATAAGCCTTGAACCGATCCAATCTGTCGATAAATTTTTTTGCTATCTTTCCCGCCAATTAGATACTGCATTTTCAAGGCGCTCTCGGATAACTCTTTAACAGTTCATCGAATCATGAAGTTAAAATTTTTTTAACACTCTTCAAACATCTACAAAAATGCACCTTAGGTTTAACTAGGCTGACAGTTTTTATCCCCTTCGAAAAAAATTCTCAAAAAACAGCTTTTTTTATGCTTTCAAATTCAGGACACCCCCTTAAAAGTTTAGGAAATTCTTTAGAAAAACATTTTTATTATAATTTGTTAATATTTTTTATCATGGTTTTTTTTAAGTATTTCATACACACATTTTTTTACTAACAAATTATTAAATTTATTTATTTTTTTTTGCAAATTTACAAAAATGTGCTTTTTTCCCTATAAGAAATCAATGATAAATTTCATATTCATTGTGTGACCTTTAAATATTCTCCGATTTGAAAAAATATGGGAATTTTTTTTAATTTGGAACAAATTTTGAAAGTTAGATAAAAACATAATAAATTTTTTTTCGTATACATTTTTTAAACACTCTATTATATAGTTTCGAACTAAAAATTAAAAATCCTCTGACCAAATAACGTCATAAAATAAATATCAGAAAATACACCCTTGCAAAATATTAAAACCCACTTAAAGATAGGTAGGTGCAACAGCTATAATACATTAAATAGATAATAAATGTACTATATAAAAATAAATAAGTAACTATAGTTGCAGATAATAATTATTCAAGATAATGATTATTATGAGATCATTTTCATTTACTTAAATATTCGTCTTCTCAATTCTTCCCACTTTTACATCTACGGCCCAAGAAAATAATTTTTTCTAAACCATTTTCTGCTACGAATTTGAATTTGAAAGGAAAAATCTGTAATTTTTAAGTAATATGAGATTTTCATATAACATTAGACTAAATACAAAAATTAAAATAATATTTTAGTACTATTATAGTGCTAAATTATTATCTTATGTTTAAGTTTATTTATTATTTCTAATTTTCATATTAAAATTTTAAAGATAATTGATAATTATTTTTTCTGAATAAATATATAAAAAAGTGAACTATTGTTACCCCAGTTGAAGAATTATTATTTTTGCCTCAGAATATATGTCTCTAATCTGCAAATCTAAATCTCGTGTACAGAGTATACATTCTGCGTTCAAATATTGATGTGAAAATTTCAATGAGAATTTCTTTCTCAATATTCTCTTACGGTAAAATTTTGGTTTTCCGTATATTGGAGGGTAAAAAATCTTTCAAAAGCCTAAATTCAAAAGCAGATCGAATTAATTTATTAGGGGAAACATTATTATCTGAACAAATATCATTGAAGGTTTTGAAATTCCGATAAACAATTTCGTCCAGTATTTTAACATTTATCTCATTTTTAGCGTGGTACTTATTAACAACGTTCTTAGCATCAAAGAAAAGACAAGATATATTCTGATGTTCAATCAAGTATCTCATACAATAATCATTATATTCTTCAGGCAACATACGTAATACAGACATGTTTCTGTAAATTTTTTCAATAATAGGAGTATCTCCACTTAATAGTGCTAATGAAATATTGCTTCCGGATCTGACAACAATTTTCAAAGATGAATTAGCAAAAATATAAAAAAAAATATCAAAAATTAGTCCAAAATAATTGAATAAAAATAACCAGAGTAGACAATGCATGTTATCAATAGTGAGCCAAAAACTATTGTTTTCAGTAACCTTTTCCTCTCGAATCTCATTAAAAAGCTGTTAATCGGATGATGACAATCATGCCAATTGTTCCCAAGAGCGCAAGTACCAAAATTTTTCAGACAGAATCATGTCATTAGAGCGTTGAAACGTCTTTGGAATAATAAATTTATAAATATTGAATCTTAAAATGATTTTTCTCTCTTCTGATGTTAAGTGTTCTATGAAATCTGAAGAACATCCATCACTTCTTTCTAATTGAAAACCATGGAAACTGAATAATTTACTTTGAAACATTGGTTTTCAGATGACAAATTCTCAAAGAAAACTTTTTCAGTTAAAGGATTTATTTGGCTTATAAAAGGTACCTCGTATTTATGACTTCCGTTATTTTTAATGAATGCGCCGTAATTGATGCTCTCGTCGTAATTGATGCACTTACCCTAATATTTAAAAATATTTAATTATTTATTTCTCCATTTCTTATTTTAAAGTTTTGCTCTTAAATAATAATTTTATTGAAAGTTCTAAGTATAAGAAAGTGCTATTTGACGTGGAATATTTTTTGTAATAAAGGGTAATACTCAGTAATTTGTGTGTAATACTTTGTAATACAGTAATATTTTGGTAGTAGTATGTAATACTTGTAAAAAGTGTAATACTAAGGTAATAATGGTAATATGTGTAGTTGTAGTTAAGTGTACACAATTTTTACTAGTAAATTCCCCCTCGTATAATATGTAACAATTAAAAGTTACTTATTGAATTTCTTTTATGAAATAAGCTTTTACTGGTGACATCAATGAATATTTATCTCTAGTTATCCTACTGTTATTTTATTCAGAGTTATTAAAATTTTGAAAAACCTGCCTTCTTGCATTATTTATTAGGAAATCTATACGTAGATTTAAAATTATTATGAACAACTTGGAGAATATTTATAAAAACGAATCAATTGACCTATTATTGAACCTTTTATTATAAAATATTACGAAGTTATTGATGTTAAGAATCTATCTCTGCAAATGCCTAAAAATACAACTAAACACCTTTTTAAAATTATTATAATACTAAATAAGTTTAGGAAGAGCCCCATCAGAGATAGGGATATCCGGTCTATACTCTATCAAGGCCAAATTTCAAATTCTACACTAACTACAATGTTTCCTCTCACAATATTTTTGTTTCGCAATTATAATGCATCACGACGAGAAAAAAAGAATGAAAAATCTCACTCTTTAATTGAGGATATAGAGGTATGTTGATGCCTCGAAAGGTGAGTGGTTATTTTTCCCCTGGGAGGCATTACATCATGGACCAGCAGGCGCGGAAGATGTGAACGAGAAGAACCCCTCAAGACTCATTTCGCCATTGTCCTGTAATTAGATGGCCGTTTAGGAGAAGCAGATCGCGGCAAAATGCGGGTGCTACGCGTTAATAGTGGCGTCTCGGCTCTATCATTACGCGTAATACGGACATAATACCGGCCCGGCGTGCAGAAAAGTACATCGCAATACTCTTGCGCGTAAAAGATTTGTTCACTCTCGCATCAGCGAAAACACTATGCTATACATCATTTATATAGTCAATGTTTACGATGAAAAAAGTAACAATAAACCTCAATTTATTGATTTTTATCCTTTTAAATCAAAAATATATTATCTACCATGTAAGTATGTTACATTGAATAAAAAATTGAATTTAATGATTCAGGAGGACGATTATGTAATTTCTTTTCCACTTTCACTATTTAAGTTCCACTTTTGCCATTATATTTCTACTATTTCACATACACTTTAAACATTCTACTTCCATTTCCACTTTCACCATTCCACTTTGTAAGGAATAGTCCTTCACTATGTTGAATGTCGCGCAAAAAGACATAAGAGAAATTGTCGTCGAGGTTAAAATTTGTATATATCGTAGTCGAAAAGAAAGATCCGTCGAACAGCTTATTGTCTAGGCATTAAGCTAAACGCGGTCGAATAGGAAAATGTACTATGAAAATAAATCCTGTAAGCTTTTCATTCTTCTAAAGTATTATATGAAAATACTTTTTATACTAATTTAATATTTTAAACCCACCAATCCGTATTTTTTATAAAATTCTTTTCGACGATTTGTACCATGATAACCATATAACAAAATCTTGGAAAAATACTGAATATAAAATTTGAAAATATTAATAATACAAATGCGATATTTTATTGAATTATAAGAGGTTAATCGTTAATGTATATTTAAATAAATTATAAACAAAGTTGTAGAGATGACAGTTTATTCCGTGCACGTTACTTAACAAGTGAGTAATCGTGATAACTAAACGGACGTTTAATGCATCTGACAGTTTGTTTTGTTAATCGAAAAAGTCACTATATTGTTTAGTAACCATGACTGAAGGTTAAGTATGAACCACTATACTCTTCTCTCCGTGTAGTATCGATAATTAAGCAATCACGGTGAGTAAGGCATTTTGTAAATTTTATATTTTGTACGTAAATTATTTGCATATTTACCCGGTATTATAATCAAAGTTTACAAAAAAAAATATTACATATTGAAACAACCGTTAAGCCAAATAGTTGTAACGAAAAAATTGTATTGATAATATTGTGATTTATACTTAGCATAAACTCGAATTTACGTGGAGTGACTTTTTTTCTTTTGGCGTATTTATTTTTTGTAATTAATTATATGGTATTCGAGTTTAACTAAATATATGATTGATTGATACTGCAGCCATTTTTTTATATTTAACAAGTGAAACATTAAAGAACATTTTTTAAAAATAACACAGGCACACAAAAAATAAAAAGTTGTTTGGCCGAGACACTACACTAGTCTATTTTCATGTATTTTTTCACGCTGAATCCGAATCCGAAGTCAGAATTATCAGATTGGCTCTTATTTTTGAGATAAACTCAAAAAACTGCACAGAAAGAAAAATAAAATCAAAAAGTTAAAAAATTTTTGAATGTCACTGCGATAGTGTAATTCCATGTATTTTTTGTCGCTGAATCCGAATCCAAAGTCAGAATTGTTAGATTCGCTCAAATTTTTGAGATAATTGCAAAAAAACACAAGTAACAAAAAACTCAAAATACTCAAAATCAGTTTTTTGGAATTATCTTCAAAATTTGAGCCAATCTGTCAATTCTGCACCGAAAAAAATAAAATCTCCAAATGAGAAGAAAATTCCGCTCATAAATTACTTTTACATTTTATTTTCAATATACGAATATTCATCTACAAAAAGGAGGATTTTTCTTCTTTATTTGAGAATATTTTTATTAAATGATAACTTTTAAAATTTTCTCTTTGATTGAATTTATTCATTTGCATTTAAGATTTTTTTTCTATAATTAAAATTATTCCTCTCAAAATGAAACAAATTTATGCTGTAAAAAAGATTTTTATAGTTTCATTTTGTTTTGTTGCGCGCATCTTCAAACTGTTTGAAAAGTGACAGTTCAAATTAATGGAAAAATATTGCTAAAAATAAAATACAAAATATTGTGTCCAATTAATATTTCAAAAATAAATAAATAATAGTGATCTTGTTTCATAAAATCACTTTTCTACATTAATTATTTAATTAACAAATTTTTCACTGAAAATTAAGGTTTTAATGTATAAAAAATTATTTCTATTCATATTAAAAAGTGTGATAAATTTATTATAATTTATCAACAATGCGATCTGTTTAACCCCTATTTTTTCTAGGGTTAGAATTTAATAATCTTCAAATTAGAATTGATTATTTCATCAATTTGACCTCTACACTATTTTAAAAATATATTTACTTTGATTTAAATAATCCATTAACTTTTTTTCACTTGAATACTGAGCACTTTATTTTAAAATGAACAAAAACTAAAAACATTTTTAACAACCTGAAAATCTTTGGTACTTTATTGTATAAAAACTCAGCTCGTGTTTTCGCCGTCTATATTTTTTCTCCAAAAATGGTTCCTTTCATTATAAATTACTTAATCCGAGTAATAACGAGTAAATTAAATCATAAATTTCTTTTAACCCTGTAAAGAAGGTTGACATTTCTGAATTTGACGTAAGTTTGAAACAAGATGAATAAATCTTTATTTGAAATTATTCCTCTCAAAATATAAAAGAGGAAAATCCTCTCAATTAGATATGAAAACTTTAGTGCCCATATATAAAAGGAAAAGTTGCTGCAAAAGAAGAGGAATCCTCTAAATTTGAGAACTTTTTTTTTTCGGTGTGACTTCGAATTCGTATTCAGCGTGAAAAAATACATGAAAATGCACTATCGTAGTGTTTCGGCAAAAAAAAATTATCTGTGCCCCTAATTCAGAATATTTATCAGTTTTTGGCGATTTTAGCTCAAAGAAATTTTTTTTTGCCGAAACATTACGATAGTGCATTTTCATGTATTTTTTCACGCTGAATACGAATTCGAAGTCAGAATTGACAGATTGGCTCAAATTTTGAAGATAATTCCAAAAAACTGATTTTGAGTATTTTGAGTTTTTTGTTACTTGTGTTTTTTTGCAATTATCTCAAAATTTTGAGCGAATCTAACAATTCTGACTTTGGATTCGGATTCAGCGACAAAAAATACATGGAATTACACTATCGCAGTGACATTCAAAAATTTTTTAACTTTTTGATTTTATTTTTCTTTCTGAGCAGTTTTTTGAGTTCATCTCAAAAATAAGAGCCAATCTGATAATTCTGACTTCGGATTCGGATTCAGCGTGAAAAAATACATGAAAATAGACTAGTGTAGTGTCTCGGCCAAACAACTTTTTATTTTTTGTGTGCCTGTGTAATTTATTATATAATTTGCAACAACTTCCACTTCTACAATTCCATTTTAACTTCTACGCGCCTATCTTTAACGAATAAAAAGATGGTCTCCGATGCCGAAAAATAAATTTTGAATATTTTAAATCTTTGTTCTCTAAATAAACAAAATTTCAAAGATTCAAAATCGTAACCGATCTTCCTGCATGATTTTTTATAAATTTATTGTTTTTTATGCATAATAATGAAAAATTGCTTCATTACGATGTGCAGATCAGTTGAAATTACTAGTGCAATTTTTTTATACCCCGTGTAGAAATGTCCCTAAGCTTTCGAACGTGATAATGGATTCCGACTAGAACCGCGCTAGAAAATCTAGCCTAGAAAAGTCGTACTCGAACCTGATTAGATTCTTGTGAGAAATTCAGACTAGAAATATCTGCTGAGATCCCGTTTGAATTCTAGAAAGGCAATTCAAACTAGAAAAATCTGATTAAGCCCTTACTAAATTCTAGCCAGAAATACCTCGAATCGGACTTAGATTATTTTTCGATGTTTGCTTTATTTAAAATATGAATTTAATTATGTTCAATAAGGGACACAAATATTTTTAAAATGTTCGTTTTAGAAATAATAATAAAAAGAATAAATATTAATAATAATAAATTATAATAATAAAATTATTAATTAAATTAAATTTATTATTAAATACCACCGAGTGATAAAATCAAAATAATATTATTAATAAATTACATTATTATATATAGTTTCACTTTTTATTTAATTTAAAAATAATATTTAAATTTAAATCGAAAATATCGAAATCGATTTATCGATGTTTTCAATATATCGATGTTCCATCGTCGAGAATGATGATATGAATGGTGCAAGTGCACATGTCATTTTGTCTGAACCTGAATTATAATGTTCTTTTGTTAATTAATAATGGAAAATAATGAGAGGAAAAAAAAGCAATAGCGAATGCGTAGCAAACAATATCGTGAGGTGAAATCCGTACGCGCTGAATTAAATAGAATGCAATATGTTCAAGCGCAAGTTATGGATATTGACAATTTAGATGACTCAAATCACTCATCTTCTTTATCAGAAGGTAAATATTAACATAATATTATCAATTTAAGAATATTTAATATTAAGCCAACAAACATGAAATATGTACTTAGAATATTAAAAGTAAAAAATATATTGATTGGTTTTCTAACCTCAAATTTTGTCTTTATGTTAATATCATTATTGCAAATTTTTAATTTTTACTATGATTATTCCAATTTCTTCAGGTAATATTATGATTTCTAACTTTTTTATTTATAATTCTGGTTAAAATTTGTGTTAGTACTGTTTGGAGGTTAGGAAGTTCAATTAAACTTTACGGCTATAATAAATAGCATAACGGGCGTTTTTACTCTACAATTTCAAAAACACACACGGAAGAAAGGACGTTGGATCTTTATATAAATATGTTTTTTGGATTTATTAAATGTTTATTAATTTTATTATATTATTTTTATTTAATAATAATCGATTAAAGGGAGCTAATAGGGTTCTAGCGAGAACCCTTTACTTCTGGTAGGGAAATCGCAGGGATATCCTTGCTAGATCCCTACCAACATTCCTCGCTGGCGTCGATCGTGACGAAAAATGCCTGGTCCCGCCTAGAGTTTCCCTTCCGGAACCCATCTGGCGAAAGGGACGCACAGCGAGGTCCCTATTAGCGAGGTCCCTATTAAAATCTAACTCAAATTTCTGCACGGGTTATTAAATGTAAAAATAATAATAACAGCAATAATACATTACTATAATTTTTCGGAATAAAAGTTGGATGATCAATATTGTAATTTTATATCCATACTGTCAACAAAAATAATAAAAGAGTATTTTCCCTAGAACACGGCAGATGTCATCATTATATTATCCGAATTTTCTATCATTTCTTATTCTTATTAATGTACGCAACATTAGTTACTGCTATTGCAATTTGTTAAATAAAATACTGTTATGTGAATATTCAGATAAATAGAAATTCGATTGAAGATCAAAAAATATAAATTCTCTTAAACGAAAATCGCGTTAAATGAAATTTTAATTGAATTGGAGAATCTGCTTTACAAAGTTTGGTTAAATTAAATGTATAGTGACAATGAACATAGAAGTGTAATGGTAAAATGGGAAATGGAATGGTCGAAGTGGAAGAGTGCAATCGACCCTGAGATGTCTTGAAAAAAATTTTATTTAATTACAAACTTCATACTGGATGAAATTCTACCTTTTTCTAAAATACATTATCAAAGTATTTACACAATTTTATAATTTTTTTTCCAGAGAACGAAAATGTTTTCCATCAAGGCGGGGGAACGCATGCAAATTTAAGAAATAATAAGCCTCTTGTTAACCTCTTAATGTGAATAACTGAATAACGTTTACTTATCGTTACATAGCTTTTCAAAACTATTATTTACCAAAGCGACTTTTTAATACATTCATGTCTGTCAAGACTGAATAAATATTCCACAAGAAAAATCGATAGTCAAGTTATGAGGTTTACGAGAGAGAGAGAGAGTCGTAGGTGTAAAAGAAAGACGTATCTAATAAGTGCTAATACAACGATAAAAATTAGCGAGTCAACAATCATTATGTGAAATAAATCTTAGAAAGAGTCATCACGTCATTGTCTTTTATGCTAAATCAATGGTACATCCATATAGTGTTAATATCAGATATTAAATACAATTCACACACGTACCATTTTGTCTGACCCACCCGAGAAACCAGACACGACCCTGAAGGAACGCATATTGCTTCTTTGGTATATTATAAAGAACCCCATAATAGACGTCATAAGAAAAAGAGGAGCGGGAGTGAAAATATGAGAGATCGTATGAATAATGCGGATCAAGTCGAGTCTCTTACAAATAATCATTATGATAATTGAATGCGAGGCGCCTCTTAAGAATTCTTTGTATATATTTTTTTAATGTACCTATATAGCAAACGATTATTAAGTATAGAAATGGCTTACTTTCAAAGACGAAATTTATTTTTACTATGTAAAGTTGTTCCAATAAAATAGAACAATTATTTTGAAGTAAGGTCATATTCCATTATAAATTCCAGTCGACTTTAGGTGAAATATAATGGAATTTTTTTTTCTTTAATTTTATGAGAAGCATGTAAAATTATTTTCCACACTATATTAAAAGATTTAAACAAGTCAAAAATAAATCATAAAACAGGAAAACAATAATTGTCTGTGGATCAACTTCCTCAGGGAAGTTTATCTGAAAAATATCAAAAATAAAACATCAGAAATTAACGATTTGTCTAACGGATTACCAGGTCAATTCAGCGCAACATCTTCAGAAAAGTTCACCTAAAGTAGCAAAAATAATACACCAAGATAAGCCAATAAGTGTCTAGCTGATATTGATAGATTTATTTTAGATCAACTTAATCTGGGTTTCTAAGTGTCCTGATTGTTTCCAGTAAATTTTTTTTGAAGAATTTAACCTTAAAAAGAAAAAATCGATCACCTGAACTTTATTCATTTCGTGAACATAAATTATAACTTATTTCTATTCAACTTTTTCGGTACAACTTGTCAAAAGGGCAAGACTATAAATAAAAAAATACTACTTTAATGTTACTTTAATACAATCAAATATACATAGGTATATATATATATATATATATTAATTCTTTCAAAATTACATTTTTCTGTTATTATTTTCAACAATTTCGATTTCGTTATATTGGTTATTTTCTAATGTTTCATTTTCGCTATTGGCTGAAACCATTTTAAATCATGCATGCCGACTAACTTCAAGTTGTAGATTTAACTAACACTGAAAATGTTATTCTGTGTGAAAAATAAGGATACAGGTATTTTTTTATTTTTCATAAAATTTTCTTTTAAGGAAGTTATACGCATTTGAATTTTGAATGATAAAACTAATATTTAACGTTTTGTCTGACAAACGCAGAATATATCTACTGCATTTAGCCTCTCGGAAGATTAAATTTATCCACACGGTGAGAACGGGCTCTATATATACTGTAACGCGGCATTTTCTCGCGTACAAAATGACTTAAAAATAATAAATTTAAATAAATTTTGTAAATAAACGACACCAAGGTGGGAATCCAGTCATAATGGCTGTAAAATGTTATAAATTATAAAAATTGTTACTTGTGATACTCACTTCATTTTATTTAAATAATAAATTCACGTATTAACAAACCAACTTGCCAATGTCGACAGATTAATAGTCGACTAATAATAAATAAATTCGATTATGATTTGTCCTTTCATTCTGTTATGAAAACTCTCGCGAGGCATTGAGCATTCTCGCCGGGTCACAAAGACGTTGAGGACATCACTATCCATTATTGAAATTAGAAGTCATCAAGGGAAGAGCTTCCTGGTGTATATATTTGGTTGAGAATCTGTCAAATCAATACTGGCAGTCAATTTCTTATGGACTTTCGTATAATTCAATTTAACATCGGATAGTGTAGGGATCTGCGTTACCGACAACTGCGTATTGATTACATAGGCCCGCAAATTTTGGGTCAGTTCTGTTACAAAGAAAGGGGAAGGTGATTCTTATAGGTTTTTTTGACGTAGAATACGAATCCAACCTCCAAAATGGCCCATCACGTCAGGATTTTTTGTAATATTGGCTTAAATGGCCAAAAAATGGCCATTTTGATCATTTTTGGGAATTTTTTGTGACTAACCAAATTTTTTTTTATTTTGCGAAATTGTATCTTATAGTACTATGTCTAAGCTTTAAAACCCATTTTTAAAAATCGCTCTACGATTTTTTTAAAAAAAGTTATGCAATTTTGAAATTTTTTCATTTAGGCAAAAATGTATATAAAACTATATAGGCTGAGGTAAATAAGAAACGGGCTAGCAGTAAAATAATAATATAATTTTTACCAAAAACACATATAATCATTTCTTACATTGCAAATTAATAACAAAAAAATTGTTCAAACAATTATTTATTAACAAATTTAAAAAAAAAATAATTGTTTAAACAATTTTTTCGTTATTAATTTTCAATATAAGAAATGATTATATGTGTTTTTGGTGAAAATTATATTATTATTTTACTGCTAGCCCGTTTCTTATTTACTTTTTTTTAAAAAATCGTAGAGCGATTTTTAAAAATGGGTTTTAAAGCTTAGACATAGTACTATAAGATACAATTTCGCAAAATAAAAAAAATTTGGTTAGTCACAAAAAATTCCCAAAAATAGTCAAAATGGACATTTTTTGGCCATTTAAGCCAATATTACAAAAAATCCTGACGTGATGGGCCATTTTGGAAGTCGGATTCGTATTCTACGTCAAAAAAACCTATAAGAATCACCTTCCCCTTTCTTTGTAACAGAAGTGACCCAAAATTTGCAGGCCAGTGACTATCGGTTGCGGGTATTAAATTATTGAATAGAGTAAAGTGGGGTGTAAAAACCAGGGGAAAAAAGCCATTTGAGTTTTATATTTAAACTATTGAACAGTTTTATCAGACATTTAGAATATAAATTCAATTAGGTAATACGCAACTTTTGATTCTAGTTTGGCCATCGTATTTATAATATTATAGTTTTTATTGTAAAATTTAGTTTTGTGATCTTTTAGATACAAAATTTTGGTTAACTTTCCGAACATATTACGACTCGTTCAAGTGTATGAAAAATAAAAGTAACCGTTTGTACATAAAGAGAAAACTATTCTTAACACGTGTGTGATGTAGATTTTTTTAAATTCATTTATTTTGAGATTTATTATAGCTTTTTGTAAAAATGTCCCGGAGTGTAAAAAAGCCACATACCTGTAGGATACAAAATCCCATGTAATATTCATTTGTTTTCTGGTATTCGTAACCTTGTCTTTTTTTAACCTCGAAAACAGATCAATTTTCTCTTATATTTTATGTTATTGTTACACTAGATTTAATATTAATATTCTTTAAAATTTATTAAAATAACATTATTTGTTATATAAATGAAGGAAAAAATTGAAAAAACAAATAATGGTAATATATTTTGCCCGAATCGCAAAGTGGCTTTATTACCCCACCAGTGGTGTAAAAAAGCCATTTGCAGTGCTCTAGTAAAAGTTACATAACTTTATCCTTTCATAGGATACGAAGATTGTCCGACCAGGATTTTGAAGCTGAATAACTAAACATTCAGAACCAATTGGAATTTCGAAAAAAAATTAATTTCGATTTTACATATTAAAAAGAAAAAAAGTGGCTTTTTCACCTCACTCTACTCTATTAATTGCTCTCAATGACACCCAGAAGAGAGGCTGCTGTTTAGCGACGCTTTCGAGTTTGACTCGTCTATTTTATTCTCATTCTCATCCTGGTGTTCGTAAAGTTAAGTAGTTCTCTTTTTATGTTATGAAATAATAAAAATGTAAAAAAATTAACAATTGTTGGACGAGGCGTCATCGTCGTCGTAAAATAGTCGGTAAATCCCAAAATAATTATTATGATTCGTTTCCTTCCGAGTCGATCTCATTATTATTTAAAAATGAATAAATTAATAAATAAATTGAATCTTGTTAATCGGCATTCTGCCATTTTCATAAATTTTGAAAATTTGAAGTGACTATTAATAAATAGTGTTATTGTTATAAATTTTGTCTAATTAATGGTGTTTATTCTTATACTCCCCTCTCCGCGGTCTATTGTTGCTGTAAAGTTACAATCACAGAAAAAACTCATTTTTGTTGCAACTCAATATGAGCCAATGATAAACGACATAGACAGTGGCGCCACCAACCTGACTCTTTTTTGTTGCACTTCAAAATGAGTAGCGTACGCTACTCATTTTGAGACCAGGTTTTTTCTGTCATGGAATTCCTGAGCTGGTTTTAGTTTTTCCTAATTAGAATTATGAAATTTACTTGTCGGGTTATTTAACTATTTTTTTATAACACCTTGCGTCAAAAACTCGACTAAAGTACAGTTTTTTAAGCACTAGTGCGTAAAAAGTACTTTTTACGCACTAGTGTTTAAAAAACTTCACTTTAATCGAGTTTTTGACGCAAAATGTTATAAAAAATTATGTATGGGGCACGGGCGCAAATAAATAACTATTTTAGGTTTAGTTATTTTCCATGAAATAACTTGGCGTTTTGGTAAAAATTAATAATCAAAAAGTGTGGATAACGTTGATTGTCTTGAATATATAATAATAAATAATATAAATTTAAATTAAGAATCAATAATAAATTAAATTCAACGTTACAATACCTATAAAAAATACTTTTGTGTCAGACAAAATTTATTTTTAAAACTAATTAAAATGTTTTATTTGCAAAGTATTTAAAAAAAATTCTGCCTATAATATTACATTTTTAAAATTTATTCAAATTTCGTAAAAAAAACACACTTTAGAATATAGAAAAGGAAATAACAAAAGGAAAAAAGTGAAATTATAATTTGTTTTAAAAAGGAAGGTATAAACAAAAACTAAAAGATCATAGTTAGGCGCAATTGCGCAAATATCGTCCAACCATATCGATGAAAATGACAGTCTCGTCGATCATCGTTATACAGTAGATTTGATATCCATCGATCATGACCAAATAGATAAACTCATGAAAAAGCAGTTTCTTCATTTGCTCGCCAAAGTGCGCGTCTATATAGGAAAACAGGAATGAAGACTATATAACAGTAGAGCCTAGCGCGCTTTTAAGAAATGCGAATGCGAGAAAAAAATCAATTTGAAAAATGTGAAGATTGAGAGAATGAGAAATATGCAAAGGGAAATAAATAAATATATATACACTGAAATAAAGTGGAAGTTGGAAATAGATGCCTTGTAAATTTATTAATACACCTTGATCTGGTAAAATTGCACACGGTAGCAGTGCAACGGTAGCAACGCTTCGGGGCCGGCATGCAATAATATAAACATTGATTAATTAACAATTTGATACATTGGCTTGAGGCATGCGGCATATATGAAACCCTCTTCTACATATATGCTCGCTGATCGGGAACAAGATTGCGTTAGCTCGCGCGTAGGAATCACCTGCTATATTCAAGTTCCTAGCTTTCAATATATATATTATATATATGTATAATTTTACTTTTACATGTGTGGAATATCACATACACAAAAGCGAGAGATTTATAACAATGTCGAGAAACATGAAATTAGTGGAAGCAATGTTAAGAGACAGACCTCGAGGCAACTAACGAGAAACTACTACTTATAATTGTCATACAATATCATTAGTGGTGCATAAACTTGTCACTAATTTTCTGAACGATGAATAATATTTTTCCCAAGGTCGTAATGTATCCTTAAATCAAATTTTTTTTCTAACATTTCGTCTCGAACCAAGAGTTAACAATTTTCTTTTCGATTCACAAAAAAAAAATTTTAGGCCTTGGATCGACTAAGTCGTTTTAGTTTATTTACATTAGAAGAAGTCGTTTTTTAAATTTTATTAATTAAATCAACCCTAATAACACAAGATATCTTGGGATATATTGATAATATCCCGCAGATGTCCTAGGGATGTCCTATGGATAACAAAAGGATCTCTTAAGGATATCCAAAAAGTCGGCGGTTTGGATATTCCATAAATATCTGAGGATATTCACAGGATATCTTCTGGATATCTCTATAGACTTTCATAAATGTCCTCCAGATATCCCATAGATATCGTCAGGATATCCCACAGATATTTTCAAGATATTCTCAGTATATCTTCTGGATGTCAAGAAGATATTCTCAGGATACTGTTTTTAAAGTCATTATGAGACTACGAGTGAGAATATTCTGTGAATTAAATTTTATATAAATAAAATAAAATGCAAAAAATAACTATTAATATTAATTATACATTAAGTGCATGAGTTTATTTAAAAACTTTGAAAAATGCGTTTCAAATCTTCATTTAAAATAAATTAGAAGCTCATAAGATTTTTCTTTTTATTATATTATTATTCATTATATTAGCTTAACAATTTTAACCTTTAAAAATATATGTTGAGATATTAAATATCCCACGGACATCCTGAGGATATCCCATGGATATCCTGCGATATAATATCCAATAGATATTTTGTGGATGTCTTAGGGATATCCTATGGATGTCCTGTTGATGTCCCACAGACCGGCGGTTTGGATATCCTATGGATATCCCAAGATATCCTGGGGACCATTCTAGGATATCGACCATTAATATGGATATCCTAGGGATATCCTTTTGTTATGAGGGAATATTATATTTCTATTAGATATTAAAAATAAATTTTAACAATTCTTTATAAGAAAAATTGCATAGTAATTTAAAAAGAATTTTTATTTCAAAAACAGTATCATTGATTCAAGAAAATCATGTACTTGTCTCTACTTGATCCAATAATTTTAATTCAAAAAAATTTACTTCAAACTAGTAAAATTTTCTTGGATCAAGAAAATATTCAATCAAATACGGATAAATAAATTGGTTTTCTTGATTTAATATTTTTTCAGACTTTTTAAAATTGAACTGAAGCAAATTTTCAAGAATTGCAAAAATTTTAGATAAAAAAATATAAAAGTTACTTTTTTAAAAAAACTTTCCAAGTCTGATTTATCTATATTATTTTATAAATGTCAAAGTTTGAATGTGAGATGGTTAAAAAAAATGTTCCAACACTTTTTAAAAATAAGATAATTTATGGGATATTGGAGAATTTTTACCTAAAAATATTTAAAACTTTTGAATTTTAGGAAAATACGATAAAAATTATTTCAATTGAAATAATAGATTACTGTTATTAGAAATTATTAATTTAATGAAGAATTTTACACAATTTTAAAAATAATTAAGTTTTGAAAGAGTTACATATTTAAGATTTTTATAAATAATTGAATTTCAACAGCTTTTAAATTAAAATATTTGATAAATTCAATTGCTGAAGATTTTTTTTTACAAATTACAGACAATTATTGAATATTAAAAATTTTTTAATTATAAGTAAAAAATATTTTAAATATTTGAATTTTAGAAGGACTTGGTTAAAATTATTAAAAATAATAAACTTGGCAAAGAATTTTAAATAAAAATTGTAAAGATAATTAATATTAAATTTAGGAGATCTTGAATTAAAAATTTTGTAAATTTAAATTGCTCAAGATTTTCACGAATTTTAGAGAATTTTTAATTGAAAAAGGTTTTAAATAATTTAATTTTCGAAAAATTTAATTAAGTTTTTATAATATATTTGAAACACGATGAATTTTTGAGGTCTTTAGCCATAACGAACAAATTTTATTTTTTGGTGATATTATTAATCAAAAGTAGGATGTTTACGTCGCAATTTCGTAACTTTACATTTTACACATTTTTGAAAACATTATTCAAAATTATTTTGTAAAATAAGTCGAAAAAATTGCATTTAAAAAAATAGTTGGAAAAAGTACAATCCGAAGAATTTTATTAATAATTGATTAATTGAATTAAATAAAATTTATTTTCCCTGTAAAAAGCATTTGAATAAATGTTAGAAAATTAAAAAAATAAATGAAAATGAAAAATCTCGACTTATTAATCACAAATCGATTTAACATATAGAAGGGTTATTTGTTTATTAGAAATAAATTGACTAATTAAAGTTGGAATTGATTGCCCGAGGGCTCGTATAGTGGCAATATAATAAAACACATGTACTAATAAATGATGACAATGATGAAGATGAAGCATTAGATATAAACAGAAGGAAGAAGTCAAAATAGAAATATATTTCCAATGGAGAAAGGATCCTGTTTTAAAAAGAACATTTATAATATAGTTATAATTAGTATTCAAAATTTGCAATTTGTTTTCCTTTGTTGGAACAAGGACATGATGTTCTCTTAATTGGGTAATATGCATTAAATTCATATCAACTTTCACATATATAGATTATCTGAATTGGTTGGGATTAACATTAATTTAAATTCTCCGTGTTTAATTAAAATTTATTGAATTCTTTTTCAATTAAATGTTTCCAATTTTTAAAACACATACTTATATAAATGCAAAAAATGCAAATAAAGCTTATTTATTTTCAAATATATTCAAGATCTGTAAAATTATTTTTGGTGCCAATAATTCTATATATTTTTTTCCTTGATTTTTTTTCAACTTTTAATTAAGATTAAGACTTTTATAGTTGTTAATAATTTTATTTCAAATTACAAATGTTTAGAAATTAAACAAAAAAAAATTTTAAAACTAAAGCAATTAATTTTAATTTACTACTAAATAATTTATTTTCAACTAATTTTTGTAATTATATATGTAATTAAGCTTCGTTATCTACATTGCGGGCCCCCCGAAGCAAATCGTAATTCTCATGTCGAAGATCAACTATTAACAAATGCCGGCTCGAGGCTAGACGCGATCTTGCTTTAACGATTTATACTGTGACTTTCTTTTTTAGAAAAATTACATCTTCCACGCGACTCTATTTAATATTTCAATCACGCGGAACAAGTGAGAGAGGATCTGATTGGCGGAAGCGAACGTTAAATTCAAGTAGTTGGAAACTTCTCTCTTTAAATTTATATATCTTTTGCGCGAGCAGTTCCATCGTGAAAACATCTAATTTAATATGTAATTTAAAGGTAATTGAACTCTTCTCAACCGAACATTAAACAAATTATTTTCATTCTCGCTTGTTATTGCTTATTTTCCCAATATTAATAAACAAGCTCGTTCAAATTTCAAATCAATATGTACATCCAAACTAGTAATTAATTATAACAAGTTATAAATATTTATAAATATAAGCAAATCCGTCATGTTAATAAATCAACAATAAATCATGATTTCGATATAATGAAAAATTTAATTTAAATTCACTTTTTTCAAAATTGTTTTACATAAGAAAAAAGTGGAAAAAATCATTTTTCTTTCTACCGTAAATTGCAAATTAGTAAAAATGATTTATTTTCTAATAAATAAATGAATGAAAGTATTTAAGGAAAAAAAGGAAACAGATTGCAAATCAGTGGGATAAGACAAAGTGTATATTCTCAAATCTTCGATTGCAATCTCTCTCTCTCTCTCTTTCCTTCGCACAAGCGGTAGTTTGCAAGATTTTCAGAGAAGCAACCAATGCAATAAAAAAAAGCGCAGATGTATAAGAAAAATCAAGGAGGCAAAGGAAAGAGAAAGAGAGTGGAGAAAAAATAGTATTTCGCCTACCCACACCCCCTTGACCGGAACACGCCTTCTCGAAGAATATATATAACTCGCGCACATAAAATCGTTTAAAAGATCTTTCTCGATAACAGTAGGGTCCATACGGTTCCTTCAACTCATGTATACTTGAACAAGTACACGCATTTGTACATAGGCTATCATATACACGATAATGCAAACCAATAATATGAAATATACTTGTTGAATATGGAAAACAGAAGACACTAAAATATCTCATAAGAAAAAAATTATAATTTGAAAAAAAACGAAAAAAATTTAAACAAAATGTGAATCAACTGATAAAAATTTGTTTGCAAAAAAATTAAGTTTGAAGCATAAGCAAAATGAGGATACTTCAGATAATTTAAATACTTCAAGATAATTTATGTTGTTTCAGATAATTCAGAATTGTAGATTAAAATCTTTAGTGTTTGATTTAGTGGTTAATTTCATTCAAAATTACAAAACTTCTCCCATTTCAAAGTATTTTTCACTATTTAACATGATAATTTTCGTGTTTTTTCAGAATATTACCACCGTCAAACAGGTTATTTTCTTCTTTTCAGAACAATTATTATCTGTTTTTCATTACTCCATTATCACTTTAAGCCACCTGACCTGAAAATTTCTTTCTTTCCATGATTTAAGAAATTAAAATTATTCAGTTTCTTAAATCAGGACCCTAAAAAATACACTAAAGATTTTATTCAACAGTTCTATCACTTGGGTTCACTGTAAAAAGAAAGTACTAAAACAGTACCGATTTTAGGTATCAAAATAGAATCAAATGACAATTTAGTACCTGAAGTTAGTATTAAATTAATACCTTTCTTTTTACAGTGTTGCAAAATAAAATCCAAAATTATAATTTAGAATATTTCAAAACATTTAAAAGTACTTCAATGTATTCACGGATATTTTACGATACTTCATATAATAATTAACGTTATTTCTGATTATCAAATTCTCCAAGATAATTCGGGATATTTTCGAGTATTTCTAGATAATTTTGAGTACTTCAGGATATTTCACGATACTTTAGATTGTTCTGGATAATTAAGGTAATTCAAAATAGTTGGAATGGTCATCCAGGATGTTTCAAAATATTTCAAAGTATTTTTAAGGCAATTCCGGATACTTAACGCTACTTGAGATAATTCAAATACTTCGAGATATAATATAGGATATTTGAAAATATTATAAGATAATTAACAATACTTCCGATTCTTCAAAATACTTCAAGATAATTCAGGATATTTTCAAGTATTTCTAGATAATTCATAAATTTTCAGATATATAAGGATATTTCAACACAAGTGTACACCTTAATTCAAGACTTCTTTACCCTCACTCAAAAAAAACTGAATATCAAAATTTTCCCTACAGAAAAAAATCTATTTTTCGATCATCATGAGATACAAAAGCAAGCGCTTGCCGCTTCGCAAAGAATATATATAAGTTGTGTCGGCTTTTGAAAAGTTAAGGAGAATGATGAGATTGGCAACAACTCGTTGGCCCAGTACTTGTACACCCGCGATACGCGTTCCGCATTCATATTATTTCATTAACTTTTTTTTGCAGGTCGCCTCTCCTCTACTCTTTGGAATAGTGGTTCCATCGACTGACGAGGAACGATCTCCACCTCCTCTCACATACTTTTTTTCCTTCATCATCATCATCTTCTTCTTCTTCTTGTGTCCACTTGAGTTCAGCCTCGATCGCTCTCCTTCCATATCGTGGACCACCGATTCCACTCACACACACACACACATCTCCCGGTCCACTTCTCTGGGAGTCTCGATAAAAGCCGTCGTGACACTCCAGAAAATCAAGATTACCATTTAAGATATTCTTCTTTAGAATATACAATTTTAGTTTACTCATTTTTATAACTGAATCATTTATTTATAATTATTATTGGGTCAAAATCGCCAGAGTCACGTATATATAATATAATCCCATGATGCGAATTATCGCAAACCTTTTTTCAGAAACTTTCCAAGTACCATTTTGCAATTAACGTCCCGATAAAAAAGAGTTATATTTTATACGTGTTCGCACAACGTTTTGGATATATACAAAATTCGAGTCGTGAAAAAAAAATATTTTTTTTTATATTATATATATAATATACATCAAGGCGTGACCTCATCGCGCACCAGGGGAGGATTTACTTTACCCAGTGCGCGTAAAGGAGGACCATTTCCGGGAGCTGAAATTACATCTGCTAATTTAACGATCTCGAAATGTGTGTTGCTCCGAATTTAAGGTGAATATTTCACAAAGATCAAGATACTCGCGATGCTTGAGGCTCTCGATCTTTTTGCACAGCATCCCCGCCGAGCGCAAGGAGATCTGATTTGTTGTGTACCGCGTGAAAATGAAAAGCACAGTTGACAACCCTCAGGGTATGAAAGAAGAGGGAAAAAATATAAATCTTTTACTTCGATCGTCGAAATATAAAAATTGATATTCCTCATCTTGAGGATATCAAGATAATATCAATAATAACTTCCCTTATGTGTCCTGAAGATGGATATCGACCCGAAACGTCGACACAAAAATTTTTATACTTTTTTCAAAATTAATAATAAATTAAATGCTTCGACTGAAAAGCATTTTTAAATTATTTATTGATAAAATTTGAACGGTCACTAAATTCAAGAGTATAAAAATATAAATATTCTCTCAATAATAAATGTGAATAATTTTTACTGGATTGAAGATCAATTCAATTTTACGGAAACAAATTATTTAGAACTGAATTTCCATATTTAAGAATTCTATTAGATAAAATTATTTTTTATATGACGAATGTTTATTTTTTCGAATTATCATTGGGATGCTTATGTTCTAAAAATCATTAGTAAGAATTTTCATTTTATAGAATTTCATTTGTCGTAATTATTTTTGAGCCGAATGTTTATTTCTTCGAATTAGTATTTTGCAGAATTTTCATCAAAACGATTTTCTATATTACAGAATTTTTATATAACCGAAAATTCACTTCACAGAATTTTTATTTGTTCGAATTTTTATTTGTCAGAATTTTTATTTGTCAGAATTTTTATTTGCTCGAATTTTCATTTAACATAATAGGCATTTTAAAGAATGTTTATTGGGTAGAATTTCATTGCATAGAATTTTCTTTCAGATGAATTTTAATTTTTTCGATATTATTTGATATAATTTTCATGTAACCGATTTTTCACACTACAGAATTTTTACTTAGCCGAAAAATCATTTTACAGAATTTCTAATTTATAGAATTTTCATTTGTTCGAAATCGCAAATGGCCGATCAAATAAACGACAGAAAGATTTGGGCGCGATTTTTAAAATCAACAATTATCCATAAAAATTCGGTTCAATAATACTTATGACAAATGAAATTCCATAAAATAAAAATTCTTACTAATGATTTTTAGAACATAATCATGCGTCCCTTATCATTTGACATAATTCTTTTTAAACAAATTTTTACTTCACATAATTTTTAGATACCGAATTTCTTTTTTTAAGAATTCTTATTTTACATCATTTCTCTATACAAAACTTTTTATTTTAATTGAGCATAATTCCCATTCAACAAAATTTTAAATGATTCGAATTTTTAAATATCAGAATTTCCAATTCACCGAATCTTCATTTGTCCAAATTTTTATTTATACGAATTCTTATTTGAAAGAATTATTAAGATACCAAATTTTTATTTATTCGAAATTGGAAATAGCCGAAAAATCATAATCATAATTTTTTTTCCTTGATAAAAATTTTTTTGAATAATTTGAACCTTGCATTGTTTAAATTTTTATATTGTTTTTTAAGTAACAATTTTATTAATAAAAGGAAAATAAATAAAATGGTTCAATTTTTTATTAAAAAACACTAAAACTTTAAATACTTTCCGTTGGATCAAAATTCCCTGACTTTTCCCTGACTTGCGGCCACACTGATTCTGTTGAATGAGAATTATGCTAAATTAAAATTTAGACAAATTATAATTTTTTGGCTAAAGAGAAATTTTTGCATTAATATTTTCGGAATTCAGCAGTTTTTGGTTAGGATGTTTACAAATAATAATATCACTGATTTTACAGAACAATTAGATTAACTTTTTGTTATCAGAAATTGTTATTACACTTTGATGAATTTGGATTAATTAAATCAAGTTTTGTTTCGTCGTTTTAAAGAAAACAATCATGGAGTAGTATAAGGAGACCGAACGACCATCTTAAATCTGCGTTAAAAGTGGACCAAATTTTGGTAACCGCTTAGTGTCATGAAAATACGTAATAGAACACTAGCGCCACTGATTGTGTTAAACTCAGCTGGACAGTCAGCCATTGTAAAAGTTTTAAAAATAAGGAGCAATGTATTTTTGGGTTATGTTCAATGTAATTCTAATCCATTACGTATTTTCATGACACTAACAATAAGCGGTTATCAAAATTTGGTTAACTTTCAATGTACGTCGTTCGGTCTCCTTGTACTACTCCATGAAAACAATAAAGGTGCATTGCACTCACATGAACTAAGAAAGAGTAGCAGAGAGAACTCTCACTAATTCTGTGCAACTCTGCTCACAGATGGCGCCACTAAACGCCCGCGTAAATTTAAAATTAAGTTTAGCGTCTAAGAAAAACTCGAATGTTGACAGAAATTCTGAAAAAGTAAAAAAAATTCTGCCAAATTAAAATTTGGTATCTAAAAATTCTGTTAAGTTTATCTGATTGTTTTCCTTTCATATGTAAATATTTTCCACATGTTTTAATATTTACTTGTGAAATCACAATAATTTGACCGTAAGTAAAAATTCGTTTAAAAAGAATTTCTATTAAATGCTACTCCGAAAAATAAAAATTTGTCTAAAAAATATCTAATAAAATTCTTTAAAATGAAAATTTGAACAAATGATTTTTAATGAGATAATCATATGCCCCGAACTAGGATGGAAAATAAGAAGAGAGACACAGTGATAAATATCGTCAGAGTTGAATGAACTTTTCAGCTTGCGAGTGGAAGATGAATTTTTTCTTTTTTTTATTTAAATGGCTCACTTATTCTGATTTTCATGACATTATCAGAGTGACTGATGTTCTACTGAAGCACCAAAACAAATGTCAAGATCGAGTAGTACAGAATTTCTTTCGTTTCGAATTGACAACGCGGCTGATATTGGTTCCAGAAAACCTGACATGTATTCGTGTAACATAGTTGCGTGCCGCGTCCTCCTGAACGTACATAAATTCGTATAAACCACTATAAATCCACATGTGAAAGCAGACAAAAAGAAGAGAAAAAAAGGAACGGGACAAACGCGAATATGTACTTTCATTGCGTAACTAACTTGACGTTTTGAAGAAGTAAAAAACGCCAACTTGCAAACAAAGCATTTATTTAATTTTCATAAAAAAACCTAATAATTAAATAATTACAATTTCTAAATAAAAAAGACAAAAAATTTTCCTCTAAGAAAATAGTATAAAAATATGAGATTTGTAGAAATAGTAGAAATCAGTAGAAATAGTCGATTTCAGTCAGACAATTATATAAGTGATATAAATACGCTCATTGTGAGAAAGAGAGAGAAAGAGGTGATACTGTCAATTTTCAGAAGGCATTTGATGTCAGGTCAGAGGCTTATTCGACTTCTCATCTCGAACGTGAGCTCTCTCGAACCAGGCCAAAAACGACCTGCAGCGCCTTCGCTTTGATTCGGGGTGGCCGTATAAACGCACCTGTTATAACGGTACAAATGTATGCCGGGTATACAAGTTCTCCAGTAATTGGGTCCCGGTCTGCACTTCCGGTCCATCGATTTATCTCGCGGTCGGCTCATTCAGATATCAAAAGAAATTTTGAAAGGCGGTTTCAAACACAAATTCCATCTATTTCCCATTAATGTTCATCTGATATTAAATATATATGTATACAAAACACACTGCGCACCAAGATTATTATCTTCTCATGCTCATAACAATTTTAAATTAAAACTAATTTTATCCCAAATGAATTTACCTTTCATTTCTGAAAAGCACGACAAATAAATTCTCATTTTTTTCTTTCCAAACCAAAAAGGAAACTAAAAGTGAAGCGTCATTTCGTCGAATTCATTTAATAATAATCGAGTAATTTTCGAGTCGTTTTAAAATCATTTCAACTAATTGAAAAAATTGATAATTAAATTTCATGAGGAAACGTACATTGGACAAAAATAGTATTAAATTCGAGGGGTAAACAAATCAAAAGTTTCAGTGTACATCTACTTCAATGCTTTAAAATAATTCAAAGTATTTAATTGACGACATTATACTACAGATACTTTATGATACTTCATATAATTCAAGATAATTTAGGATATTACAAAATAATTTACAGTACATAAGGGTACTTTAACATATTTCACGACATTTAAGGTTTAATTCTGCATATTTTATAGATGATTCCGGATATTTCAGATAATTCAAAATACTTCAAATACTTCAAGATAATTTAGAATATATCAAAATAATGCTTAGTACTTTAAGATACTTTAGGATATTTTATGATATTTCAGACAATTCAATTCACAATATTTTAAATAATTCAGAATATCTCAGATAATTCAAAATACTTTAAGATACTTTAGAATATTTTGAAATATTTCAAAGTACCACAAAGTATTTCCGAATACTTCGTGATATTTTAGATAGTTCCAAATGTTTCAAATAATTCAAAATACTTCAAATACTTCAAGACAATTTAGAATATTATAAAATAATTCACAGTACTTCAAGATACTTTAGGATATTTCACGATACCTGAGATAATATTTTATGATATTTCACTTATTAATTCAGCATATTTTCGATAATTCAGAATATTTTTAATTACTTTAAGATAATTCACGATATTGCAAAAAATTTCGAATAATTCAGAATATTTAAAAATATTTTAGGATAATTCTCAGTACTTTACGTTACTTCAAATACTTCAAGATAATTCATGTTACTTTAGATATTTTAGGATATTTCTGATAATTCAAAATACTTTAAATATCTCAAGATTATTTAGAATATTTCTAAATAATTCAGATAATTCACGATACTTCAGGTAATTCACGTTACTTTAGATAATTTCGGATATATTTCAGAAAATTCAAATTACATTAAATACTTCAAAGATAATTTAGGATGTTTCATAATAATTCACAGTACTTCAAGGTACTTTAGGATATTTCACGATACTTCCGAAATTCTTGATTTTTTCGATAATTCAAAATACTTAAAATACTTAATAATTCTCATTACTTCAAGGTATACATAATTCAGGATATTTGAGATAATTAAAAATACTTCAAGATAATTTAGGGTATTTTAAACTAATTCACAGTACTTCAGGTACTTCACGAACATTTCACGAGTCTAAAATTTCGAATACTTTAGATTATTCAAAATACTTCAAATTACTTCAAGATAATTCAGGATATTTCAAAATATTTTAAGAATAATTAGAATGAATGAATACGAATTAGAAAAACGCAACCAAATTTTAGTATAGATTTCAAATTGAAAAACCGAATTCTCTAAATCTGAAATATAGCGATAAGTATACTATTATTTTCAACTAGCGTATATGTTCAACTATAAAATTAGTGAAATTTTACTAATTCAGATTTAGAGAAGAACAAAAGTTTAATAACAGATTCTGAAAAGATGCAAAGTTTAATGAAAGCTAAATTTTAAAATTAAATTCACCTTTAACGGACTTCCAAATTTAAAATTGGAAACAAATTTTAATGAAATCGAATTCAAAGTTAAAAAGTAAAAGCAAATAAGCCAATTGATTCTGAATAGAAGAAAGAAAAATGTTTTGCTATAGAGTAATTGAATAATTACGCAGGAAGAGACCTTCACCTCATTCTTCACGGGATCGCGGGACGATTAATCGATTCTTTCTTTGGGCTATACAACCTCGCTATTCAGAAAAGATCGACGAGCCATTGGACAAAACTAGTCGTAGAAATCCTCGGCTTTTCCTTTAGCCTCGCGACGAGGGGAAAAATTCTCAGCACAATGCAAACTCTTCCTGGAAGATTTCAGTGCAGACACACACTGTGCCTATGCAAGCATAGGCAGTATATATACTATTATGTAAGAAAATGTCACGTGGACATTGTTGCAACTGAACGTATATTTAAACTTCCAAGAATGCGTCTCTCTCGCAAATCGCAATGTATGTTCCTTGTCGCATATATGCAATGTAGAAAATTGCAGCGGTCCATATTTTCCACCAAGACTTTCAAAAAAAAAAAAAATTTATTACAAATAAATTAAAAATTAAGCTCTAATTATTATTCAGCAACGATGTACATTTAGGAAAATAGTATGTCTCAAAACACTATACAACACAAGCCGACAAAATTTTGACCTACTTCAGAACCAAGAACCAAAGCATTTTGACGTGCTAAATCTGAATTCTAATCTAAAAGTGCAAAAAAGACGTTTTCAACCATATTTTAGGTTAGGTAAAATAAAGAGATAATTTTTTTCAAAAAGGTCGTTATAGCATCTAAAAGTACTATTCTTACATTTTAAAATGCATTTTGAAAATTTTAGAAATCTTTATTTGGCTCTAATTTATCGTCATTTTAATTTTCTGAGTTTGGTGAATTTTTCAGTATACGTAAACTGAGTAGGTAGTATCAGAAAATTCAAATGACGATAACTCAGAGCCAAATAAAGATTTTTTTTAAATTTCAAAATACATTCAAAAGAGAAAGAATAGTACTATCAAATGCTGTAATGATCTTTTTGCAAAAAAAAATTACATGACCTCAAATATAATAACTTATAGATTAAAATATCTCGAAAACCTCACGTGCCAGATCAATTCTGATATCAGATTCGGATTCAACACATCAAAATACTTCGGAAAAGTTCTGGTTCTTGTTTCTATAGGCCAAAATTTTAATGGCCTGTGTAATTGAAGTTTTAAACAATTTTTCGAGGAGAAATTTTTCCTTATTAGACACGTGAAAGGGGGTTAAGAAGAAATAAAAAAAAGATAATAAAGAGAGTATTATCTACCAAAGACGTTAGATCTAATTACGATTTTACGTCACAGTTGAAGTAATTATTATTTCCTTTTCCTTGTTTTCTAGGACAAGAACGATTATCGATTTTTCCCTCAAACCTTCTTCGTCTATATTTCACGATTAGTATCTACCACAATCCGATCCCATTAATTGCGCAAGCTACAAGTCCGCACATCCTGCGTGATTTTTAACTCTAATCACATATATAGACATAAATGAAAAAGCTGGATTTATGCATTTCACTATATGTTGAATTTTTTCATCGATTCCTTTCAATACCAGGCCTTCTATAATTTCTACTATTCAGATAAAAGATTTCCGTTTCCATATTCCAATCACATACAAAATAATAATCGAAAAAGTCATAAATTTCCTAGAAAATTAATAATTGTAATCACCATTGTACATTGATTAATCATTGTAATGTAGCACTGCAATTCTTATTAAATTCTATATAACTAATCCATCGATTTTTAATTAAATAACAAAAAAAATTTTCAAAAATGGAATCAAGTAATGATCGTAAATTTTGAAGACGACACGTGGTGAACTGTGCGAACTAAATGTTTTCCACGACAACCAATCAGCGCCAAGGAACAGTACGCCGATAAGCGATAAATCTTACGTGGACCACTACGGTGGATTCACAGAGTCTTTTATTGAACACACAGAGAACATGCGTGTTCCCGCAATTAGTGTCACTATACTGATCGATTGTTCCTTGCGGTTCACTTCACGGAAAGATTCGTTCCCTACACACAAACGGAATGTCCTGATGACTTTGTTCCTTCAACGATCTCTCAACTATTTCACTTTTATAATTATAAATGTCATTGCATTATTAATTAGTAAAATCAGGATTGCCACAAGAATTAATTTTTTTTGACATTTCTAAGACTCAAAAATTTTCCCTGACAACAAATTTTTTTTAATTTTATAGAATGGAAATTCAATAATTTGAAGTCATCAGAAAAAAGTGGTTTCCTGTATACTATATATTAATCTTTTTATTAGAACAGGGGGTCGATTATGTAATTCCATTTCCTCTTCCACTTTTTCTAATTATTATTCCCACTTCCATTTTCACTTCCATTTTATCTCATTTCCACTCCCATTTCCATTTCCACTCCCATTTCTATTTCCACTTTTTCTCATTTCCACTTTAACTTTTTCTAATTTTCATTCCCACTTCCATTTCCACTCCCACTTTCATTTCCACCTTTTCTAATTATTATTCCCACTTCCACTTCCACTTTATCTCATTTCCACTCCCACTTTCAATTGTAAGTCGAAGTAAAAGTGTGAATGAAAATTAGAAAAAGTGGAAGTGGAAATGAGAAAAAGTTGAAGAGGAACTGGATTTGGAAATTAGAAAAAGTGGAAATGGAAGTGGGAATGAAAATTAGAAAAAGTGGAAGTGGAAATGAGAAAAAGTTGAAGAGGAACTGGATTTGGAAATTAGAAAAAGTGGAAATGGAAGTGGGAATGAAAATTAGAAAAAGTGGAAATAGGAGTGGAAGTGGGAATAATAATTAGAAAAAGTGGAAGTGGAAATTGAAGTTGGAGTAGAAATTAGAAAAAGTGATAGTTGAAATGGAAGTAGGAAAGAAAATTAGAAAAGTAGAAGTGGAAATTGGGAGTGGAAATGGAATTGAAATTAGAAGAAGTGGAAGTAGAAATGAGAAAAAGTGGAAATGGAATTATATAAACGACCGTCAGGAAGTCAATTATCTAATTCCGTTTCCAGTTTCACTATTCCATTATATCTTCCACTATTCCACTTCCATTGTCACCGTTCCATTTCCACTTTCACCATCTACTTTTCTTACTCCATTTCCACTCTCACCATTTTAATGGGGAATGTGGATTGGTGAAGGTGGAAGTGGAATTCTGAATGTAGAAATGGAATAATTAATGTGGAGTGACACAAATGGAAATGGAATGGTAAAATTGGAAGTGGAAATGGCATGGTGGAAATGGAGTAGTGGAAGTGGAATTACATAATTGACTTAAATCAATTAAAATTTGAATCATTAGAAACTTAAATCAATAAAAATTTGGATAAATTAATATTTGAATTAATGGAAATTTTGGAAAAATCTAACCTAACTCTCTAAATTAATGTTTTTAAATTTGTAAATTTAATTATTTTTTAAATATTACATCTGCAAATTAACTGAATCTTGAAAAAAGTGAAATGTAGGTGACAAAATTACAAGTAGGTGAAAAATGTGAATAGGCAAAAATTGTAAAAACTTTTTATGCATACAGAAAGTATATAATTGACTTTTTCTGTAAATTTATTCAATTTTCCAAATTTCCCCGACAAAAAAAATTCTTTAAATTTTCCCCGACTTGTGGCTATATCATAAAAATAAGTGTTAAAAAATTCAATAAATGTCAAGAAATTAAAAAAAAATTAAAATAAAATTGAAAACAAAAAAGTATTGACTTGAACTAAATTTCTTATTGAAATCGATTATTTATTTTAAAAAAAAATGGAAAAAGCAATATTCAAAGATTGTGCGTTGATTACTATTCATTGGAAAGAATTTATGTAATTCAAAACGCTGTTTGAATATAACATTCAGGAATAGAACCAGGCTTATAATAAAACTTAGATGCAAATAAGTGACTGCAGATTATTATCAGCATAGAATATGGTGGTGGAAGTGCACTTAATTGTAAAAGGGGGAATTCGCATTGACTAAAAGTTGAATAATTTATCGTTCAGCTTAAGTAGTACATTGGAGAATTGTTTTTTGTTTTTCTTTTGTCGATTAGTGGCCGCGTCGCCAGCATGGGCTGTTTTCACTAACAAATGGAATACGCCCACATTCTCCAGATAGCGGACTCTAAGGAACAGAAACATTCCGTCACACCTGCAAGGACGTGTTTCTCGTTTCGACGCTAATCATTTTTTTCAACCACGTCAATTTCACATCGCGGAAATCGTGGTTCTAACCTACCTTGACATACATAACTATTTTTCATATCGTCACACAAATCATAATTATATAATAATTCATTCTTTTCTGTGGGTCCGCTTATGAGTAAATAAACAAATAATAATAATAAAAAAATTAATAATTGATGTTGATTAATTAAAAATCGACTCACCGGACACTGAATCCCACTTTGACAAAATGAATGATCCATCCTCCTTCTTTTGCATTGGATTTGTCGAAATATACTGCAAAATAAATTAATTTACGAATTATTTTTATAAATTTCAAAAATAATTTCAAAAATTTCAATTTCCATTTTATCGAAACTTTATTTAAACGAATTGTCATTTGAAAGAAGTATCAAATCACCTAATTTTCATTTGACCAAAATTGTAAATGTCCGAACAAATATCCAACAGAAAAATTTTGGCACGAATTTCAAAACTAAACCTGCATAAGAAATTATCAAGAAAATTGTGAATGATTAATTTTAAAATTCCCGACAAAACTATTCTTTTGAACATTTGTTTGGATACATTGAATTTTTGAGAAATTAAAACTTAAATTAATTAAAAATTTGGATTATTTTCAACTTATGACAATCAATAAATTCATACAATTTGAAACTCAAATCAATTAGATTTTGAGCAAATTAAAATTCAGATGATTTGAAACAGAAATCGATTAATATTCACATAAATTAAAATTTGGTTAATTTTAAATTTTTTAACGATTAAATTTATATTCAAATGAAATTTTAATTAATACCTACATTAGTTTTAACCAATAAAAATAAGAATTAATCAAAAGTTAAAATTTAGATTGAGTTGAAATTTGGATCGATTAAAATTTGGAAGAATGAAAATTTGAACAGATTCAAATTTGGATAAATTAAAATATAAATCAATTAAAATTTGAAACTTTAATGGATTACAGTTTGAAAAAAAAGGTTATGAATTTTGTTGATTTTAAGTTTCAAACAATAAAATTTATATTTAAATAAAATTTTAATTAAAACGTAAGTTTTAGCCAATAAAATTTACTATTAATTAAAAATTGAATTTCTTGAAATTAAAAATAAAAATTTCAGATTGAATTGAATTTTGGATCGATGAACATTTTAATCGAATAAAATTTTATTAAAATAAAATTTGGATAATGTTAAATCTAAATTAATTAAAATTTGGATAAATTAAATTTCGGCGTTTCAAAATTTTCATGAAATTACAATTTGTATAATAAAAATCCTGGCAAATGAAGTTCCAATGAAATAAGAATTCCAGTACTTAAAAATTAGACTTAATCTTAGTTCCGTTAAATAAGAAGTCTCTTAAATGGAGATTTGGTTAAATTAAAATTCTTTAAAATGCAAATTCAGTTTAATACAATTTTATTAAATAAAAATTCTTTTAAATGTGAATTCAGTTAAATCAAAATTCCGTTAAGTGAATATTTTGCTAAATTAAAGTTTGATTAAAGAACAATTATGTTAATTAAAAATTCTGTATTCTGGAAATTTTGTAGAATATAAATTCTGTTAAATAGAAAAAAAAATTCGTTCAATCAAAAAAATAATTTTATAAAAGTTTGCCACCGTAGAAATTTCAAAAATTCAGTATGCAAAATATTCATGCGTCCGAAATAAATTCAGAAATGGAATTTTCCTTTAAAAAATATTTGCTAATTTACTGCTTTTTTACAGTCTCTTTTTTTCTCTATAATTAGAAAATAATTTTTTGAAAATATTTAAAAGTTTTAATTTGGAATGTCTATATAAACGGGAGAGACACGTGAAATTATGTGGAGGACCTCCATTGAAGATCTTTGACGATCTTTCAGGTGATGGATTGATCACGTTTGAGTAAGACGAATGAGTATCTTGAGAGACAGATATTTCATGCTTCCATATGGCAAGTTTGGATTTTTACGTAAGATGGATTTTAGTTTTTTATTTCTTCTGTGAGTGAGAGAGAAAGAGAGGGAGAAAAAAACGTACCAGACAAATTAAATGAAGATTAATTTAAATATTCACCGTAAAAAAAGGAATATTTTAAATTGTTCTTTAAGAACCTACAATAATAAATTTTAGTTATACATGGGACATATATATTTAAAATTTTATTGCAATTTCTTTTTTATTTACAAAATTATTAAAACTCCTACAAGCATAGAAAAACTTTGCTCTAGGGGTCAATTACATAATTTTTTGCGGATTCCACATTCTACATTTAGGATCCCACATTCCGGATTTCACTTTCAGAATGTGGAATCCGGAATGTGGAAAGTGCAATCAGGAATATGGGATCTAGAATGTGAAATCCGGAATGTGGGATCCGAAATACGCAATGTGGAAAATGGAATATGGGACAGCGAAGCAGTGGTTACTAATTTCGATAGATCCGATAGCAAATATCCGTTAGCATCTGTAAGCAATTCCTTTTTTTCCGAGTAACAATTATTGAGTGTTGATTAAAAAGGGATCTTAAAAGTAAAAAAATTTAGGTTATGTTTAGATTCATTAAACGTTTATTTCTATTTACAAATCAAATTAGTTTTTATTTTGGATCTAATGAAGAAACAAACATTTGTAAGAGTTGATCCTCTTTGTATTTTTAATATCGAAAAATCACAAACATGTAAAATTTTTTGTCTCTAAGGTCCCTTTTCTCGTGGAGCGTCACATATAACAAAAAATACAACGAATTTTAATGTAATTCAATAATATCAAAAAATTCCTCTCAAGGGCTTCGAGAATTTGATCCTTTGAGGCGACGAATAATGATCCCCTCTTTCACTCTATGTTGGACTGTATGGCGAATTCTTTGAAATTTAGGTCGATCGAATTACTGAATTTGTTATATGGGTGCACCGGTATTTGTGCCATCTTAAAAAAATTAATTTCTTCTTTAAATGTAAATAAATAAAGTTCGCGTGTATATTTTATAACAAAACGCAGTCATTAATGGAATAAGACTTTCAGGAGCCGGAAATTGTGGAACAATACTATTTTCCCTGTTGAGTGAGATGAGGCTTGGCATATAAATATATTTTTTTTTTCAAGGTACACCTTCTATATAGAAGAAGCTGAAACTACTTATTACCGAAAACGCTTTTATTGGTTAGTGCGTGAAGGAGGCTCTCGCACGAGAGAAAAAGATATAGGTAGTGAGAAGGTGGAGTAGGAGAGAAAGAAATGAAAATGAAAAAACGAAAGTAAAAACGATACTACACAGCGCGCAAACCATCATCCACAAGCGTGATTATACGATGGGAGTGGTCGCGGCCCAGTTGGGCACTCTGGATGTTCTCCTCTTCTTTCATGCTCGCAATATCTCCCAGGGACCAAAATCGCCTCAAGCTATTGCGCCTCACGGACTTATAATGCGAGGGAAGCGGAAAGCATCTTTCTTCAGGCGTCCTTCTTCGACAGCAGTGGCCGCGGCTCTTGCGCGCCTCAAGAAAAGATGTGTGTTCCATAAGACCAGAGGCGCATTCGTGCCGCTAGCAAGAAAAGAGAGTGCACGAGATCTCCAATAGGTGGAGGGAAAAAAAAAATTCAACTCACCTCCTTGCATTGTAACATTGCATTTCAAACGATTATATTTCGTGTGTCGAAACGCTAAGTGCAATGCGCGCGGCGGTCAATTCATCCTCGTTCCAATAAGAAAAGACTCGCAAAGTTAATATAAAAAACAAAAAAAAAACAGGAATGATTAAAAAGTCGTTCAAGGTGCGAGAACCAGATAGCTTGATCTTGATAAAATACAAGATTGTTAGAAGATACACGAAATGCAATTTTTTATCACTCAACACCTGCAACTAATTACAGAACGTAAATATACGCACTTTTTCAAAATTATTTTCTATAATCTAGAGTATTTCTCTCTTCGTTAGCAGATCAATCTCTGTAAATTCCTTACATAGATAATTCATTCTTAATTGTAAAAACTATTTTATTTTTAAATGCGTCTGCAATTAATGCCAAAAAGAGGGAAAAAATAAGTTCCCTAACAAAAATGCACTTTTTGCATTCTTTAAAAAATAATTTCGCGTTCAAAAATATTTTCTTCTTTGCCGTGCAGAAACTGACCCTCTTTTTACTATTCCAAGTAGGGCTATAGTCATGGCTTCCCCAGTTTTCCCTAATTGAAAAACTAAACTGTTTTTTTTAATTGCCCTACCAGGGCCCCAGTAGGGAATGAAACGCCACACCTGATCAGGGCCAATCTGGCCCCGATTCGGGCTATGGCAAAATTTCTGCACGGGTTAAAGGAAAACTGACAAGGTCCTGATAAGTTTTTCCCTAAGTAGGGTATTAGTGGGGAACAGCGTAACAACCGTTTTAGGACACTAATCAGTTTCACTGAAAAGGGTCACATCAGAGATAGGGAAATTTGATTAGGTTCACATTTCAATTTCTACACGGTAGAGGGAATTTTAGCACCTGGAAACGAACGGCAAGCCTTCATCGTAAATGCACGCCTGGACAATATATTCTCAGGTATCCTTCGACTCTTGGATATCTCATTCATACATATCTTGCTACTTTGCATCCACATCAATGAGATACCTTGCCCGAGGCGTATTTCTATTGTCGATCCTTCTCAACTCTTATATATATGTATATATATATTACAAAATCGGTTACTTCTCGTTTACTATAAACTTGATATCGTTTCCCTTCAAGTACCTGGATAAGTACCACTCATTACGAGTAGCAAACGACTGGAATCGATCGAAACCACTTTTCTACTTCAATGCCATATTATTTTCAACGGGTTAAAAATATATATATATATATATCCATGTGCGATATCCTACAACTATATCCAACTAATTTATATTCAATGACTCATCCCAGGAATTGAACGGCATCAAACAAAAAATATTTTCATTAAAAAAAAATAATTAAAAATACTAATCTCATGTTACCAGGAAACTTATGTCACGCGAGTTCGAATTAATGTAAATAATTGACACAAAAATAAAAAATAAATTTCTGCCTCTTTTCCTCTCTTAAAAAATAATAAATTACAATAGTTAATCGGAGCAGAAATATTGAACAGGTCCTAACAGGGCCCACGTAGGGAAATCCCTTATACGCATGAAACACTAAATTCAGTCGGGGTAAAAAAAAGACCTATTTTGATTAAAATCAGGACAAGGTGGTCAATGACGTAACTTTTTTCGGATCCCACTTTCAAAATTCCCTTTTCGGGATTTTACATTCCGGATTACACTTTTAACATACCGTATTCCGGATTTAACATTACGGATTCCACTTTTAAAATGCAGGATTCCAGATCTCACATTCTGAAAGTGGAATCCAGAATACGGAATGTGAGATATAGGACTCGGGATACAGAATTTTAAAAGTGGAATCCAAAATTTTGAATGCAGAATGTGAAAAGTGAGATCCGGAATGTCCCACTTGGAAAGATTCCCCGGAAAGTGCCCCCTGGAGGTTCTATCAGAATTCCGCCGGAACTTCCAACGTAATTCCGTCGGAATTCCATCGGAGTTCCAAAGAATTTCCGATGGGATTCCGTCGGAATTCTAACGGAATTCCGATTAATTTTTTTCAAAATTTTTAGAGTCCTAATTCCGTCAGACTCTAAAAATTTTGAAAAAAATTATGGGAATTCCGTTGGAAATTCTTTGGAACTTCGATGGAATTCCGACGGAATTACGTTGGAAGTTCCGGCGGAATTCTGATAGAACCTCCAGGGGGCACTTTCCGGGGAATCTTTCCAAGTGGAGTGGAATGTGTAAATCGAAATATGGAATCCAGAATTTGGAATCCGGAATACGAAATCGGTAATCCGGAAAGTGAAATGTGGAATCCGGAATGTGAAATGTGCGATCCGGAATGTGGAATCAGGAAAAAGTTACGTAATTGACCCTCTGACTAGAGCTTAGTGTGGCCCGGGTCGATTTTCCTGTTTCATCTAGGTCAAGATCAGATTAGCGAATTTCTGCATGGGACTATATTTTAAAACCCACCAAAGTAGAAACCAGATATAGTGTCCCTAAGTCCAGTTACATCCTTACTTAGTCCATATTAGGTCAATTTTTACACTGGCAATACAATTTTTGTTACGTGTCAATTTCTCGTGTACAAATTATGCCGTCCTGTTTAGGAAATGATTACCCTGATTAGGAAATCCATATTTTCTCGTTGCCCTAAGCTGGTCCTGATCGGGCGTTACGTTTTATTCCCTACTAGGGCCCTGATAGGGAAATTTGTACACGGTTTGGAAGTAGAGAAATTTTGAACGGGCCCTGACAAGGGCCACGTCGTGAAATCGCATTTTCTCATAAAAATTAAATTCTCGATCGAAGCCACAAAAGAAACCCTATTTTAATTAAAATTGATTAAAACGTAGACCTGACCAGAACATGATGTGACCCCGTTTTTCTGTTTCATCTATATCAGGGCCAGATTGGCAAATTTCAGTTTTCCGCTTTAAAAAATATGTAAATAATTTAACTTTTTTTTTGTAACATATTACAGTGAAAAACAAATTCCAATAAATATCATTGAACCGGTTTCAATTCTCCAATAGTTAGGTATATACATATTTAAGTGAACTTGGCGTGCAGCGTTTTATATACATATATAGTGCGTACCAAGAGGAAATTAATGATGCAAATAGTTTCTTCACTCGCTAAAAATGGCAGAGAAAGAGGCGGAAGAGGACAGAGAAAGAAAAAGAGGGAAAGAAAAGTGAATTTATTATACCGCGGGTATTACAAGCGAGAGACTCTCTCGCGCAACGACATGCGGCAGGCAATAATCGATATGGACGCGTGGATTAATTGCAAATGAATAGTCATTGAGAAATCATTGTACATATATATATTTCCGGAAAATATAGTGTATGTGATGGAAAAAAAATTTGTTATGCATAAAATTGTAATTTTACGCTATCAATATTATTAATCACACTTCCTTGCAGAAATTGACTCATTTTGACCAATTTAAAATAGGGCGTTAGTCAGGACCTCTCCAGTTTTCCTTGTTTGAAAAAAATGTAAATAATCAATCAAAACTGTCAAGACACTAATCAGTTGGCCCTAAGTAGAAGCGCTCGTCACTTTCTCTGACATGGGACAGACTAGAGATAGGGAAACTGGTGTGTGTGAACCCCATCAGGATCCCATTTGTAAAAAATGTCTTACCAGGGCCCTAGTAGAGAATGAAACGCCACACCCTCGTAGGGCTAGATCAGAGCAGCGAGAAAATATGTCCTTCCTAATCAGAGCCACATCAGGAGCGGCGTTTCATTCCCAAATAGGGCGATCCAATCCTGCCCCGATTCGCGCCATGGCAAAATTTCGGCACGGGTATAATCAATTTTTTCTATATTAAAAAAAAATTAAATTATTTGGAAAATTCAAAACTTTGATGAGTGGTGGAATAACCAAAGCAAAAGAAATACAAGTACACGGCGGATGAGATGTTTTGCGAGGGAGGAGGTTTTGAAGGATTACGGGTGGGAGGAAAGGAGGGGGGAGGTGGAAAAGAGGGAGAAAGATGTGCGTGCACGCCGCTCACGTAGCGTGCAAAGCAGCCCAGCAGCTTTAACCTCCCTCTTGCTTTTATCCCCCTTTTTTTTCATAATGCTTTTATTTTTCTCTTTAATTTTCTCTTGGCTTCTCTCTTTCCATCTCAAGTTCGCGGTCCTCTCAAGAGGAGGGAATGTATCGCATCTTCGTTTGGTATACACTCATACTATATATAGGAGAGGAGAGAAAAAAAGGATGTCTATCTTCCTCTTTATCAAACTGCAAGTCTCTTATATATACCTGGAGCACGGTCCACTCCCACCCACGGAACCACCTGTGGTACCCTCCAACAGGTGAGAGAGACTTCTCTTGCACTTCTTCTTATTCTTCGTTGCGTGAGCGAGTGCGTGCTTGCGTGAGCGCGTGCGTGAGCGAAATATCGAAAAGTTCGAACCTCATCATTCTCATTCTCCTGACTCTATCCAACCACCTTATCTTTGTTTTATTCTTCGCGGATGATGCTGGATTCATTTCCAAAGTGTTCATTCACTGATATCGAATAACACCTTTTACTTTTTAATTAACTTTCTATGATATGCATTCAATCTTCAACTTATCGCATTTTACAGCTAAAGGAACATCAAATTTTTTTTTTCATTTCTAATGTAATGGAAAAATATTCTTCTAAGAATAATTTTTAGCACTGCAATTTATTTCCACAAGGAAAAAAAATTTACTGGTGATTCTTTAACGTCAATTTGATAATTTGCCATGTTTCTTGTATAATAAAAACAAAACATTTGATTTAAATAAACGGTTACTTGGCTATTATCAAATAAACATTGAACCCAATAATTTTTGTTTGAATTAAATAAGTTGTATTTGAACTAATTTCTGTATTTGAAACAAATAAAATTTAATTGACTCATAAAAATTATTTCGTTCAAGGAAATATTTATTTGATAATATACAAGTATCCGCTTATTTGAATGAAATAAATTTTTTTCTATGTAAGAAATTGACGCATGTACGTCAACTATATTTTCTGCATGCCATTTCAGAACATAACCTCAAATGCGCTTTATTTGTAAAAATTGCTTTTGGTTTTATGTATTTGTCAAATTTAATGTAATTTTTGTAGAACATAAACAAATTTTAACTTAACAGAATTCTTATGTATCGAATTTAGTGTTGCCGCAAGACGAGACAAGACGAGATTCTGATCAATCTCGTCTCGTCTTGTTAAGTCGAGACGAACAATGCTTCTTGTCTCGAAAAAGTCTCGTCTTGATACATAGAGTCTCGTCTCGTCTTGAATGGTCTCGATATTTTTCAAAAAATAAAAATTATTGATTTTTTTATATATCACGGGTCGTTTGAACTATGTTCAACTCAAAGATTTTGCTACTTCTGGTTTTCTTGTTGAAAGTTATTCTCTAAGGCTTAAATAATAAAAAAAGTTTTTTTAAAAAATTTTTTTTTAACTTTTTTCTTATTTAAACCTTAGAACAAGTTTGGAAACTTTTTTTAAAAAAAATATTTTTTTAAAAACTTTTTTCTTATTATTTAAACCTTAGAGAATAATTTTCAGTAAGAAAACCAAAAGTAGCAGAACTTTTAGGTTAAACATAGTTCAAACGACTCGTGATATGATGTATTAAACCTCAGATAACTGACTTAATGTTTTGTCTGTATATTGCAAATAAAAACACTTATTCATATGTTCCATAAATTTTGATATGTTATATAGCAGAAAAATTTCAATTACAAATAAAAAATCGATTATGCTACTATATATTGCTATACGAATAATATAATAATTAGAGTTGTGCAAATGTCAAAAATTCGATTCTCTCCATAAGAATTAACATGGACTCGGTTCTGTTCGAATTTCGAGTCCATGTAAAATTCGAGTTATTACACACCTCTAATAATAATGAATATTACAACCAAAACAGGCTAAGTAACAACAACATAGAATATCTTTTATGTTTGAACTCCTGGTTTTCTTCTTCTGTCTCTACTAAAATCAAAAATGAATTTAAAGAAAAGTAAAGAAATCTAAAATTTTTATAACAAATAGATTTCTATTATTTTAAATGTTCGTGTTTTTAAATAATTTAAAAATTTTATTACGTGTTCTCTATATTAATAATTATTTATTTGTGGAGAAATTAAAATTTATGAGAATTAAAGTATTCATTTACACTTAACAAAGTTATGCGTAATACTTATTTTTCTAGTAATCAGTTTATACTCGAGACTCTTGGTCTTGTCTTGGTCTTGACACAGTTGATCTCGTCTCGTCTTGAATAATCGAGACAAGATTAATGGTCCGTCTTGTCTTGGTCTTGTCACCTTTAGTCTCGTCTTGTCTCGAAAAGTCTTGAGTCTTGCGGCAACACTAATCGAATTTTTATTGTACAGAATTCTTATAAAATTCACCAATCAAAAATTGTCAAGAAAATCGTGATTGGTGGATTTTAAAAATTGATTGTTTATTTGGCTATTTGAAATGTCGGACAAATAAAAATTCGGCGTTTTAAGAATTCTGTACAATATAAATTCGATAAATAAGAATTCTGTTAAGTAAAAATTTGTTTAAAAAGAAATTCCGTCAAATGTTAAATCGAAAAATAATTATATCTAATAAAATTATTAAAAATGAAAATTCTAACTAATGATTTTTATGGGATAATCGTGCGCACCGAAAAAAATGACTGTTATATGTTATTTCTTACCTCTGTTACAACTAGCCCCTGGCTTCCCTAGTAGCGAAAAAGACTTTAATTCTCATTCTATTGAAACTACTTTATAAATTTAAAATTTATCCCTTTTTTAAAATTTAATCAACTGATAATTTAATATAAACTTTAATTAACCAATTTAATCAGAATTGTTTCAACAGTACAAAATGAAAATGCGAACTGTCTGAAGTTTTATAAGAAGAAAGAATTTCACAACAAAAAAGATGGAGAAGAATAAGAAGAAGAGTAAAATTGCGAAGTGGAAGATAAAAGAAGCAATAAATCATTGTAATAGGAGTGTATACTCGGTTTACTTAAAGAAAAATGCATGCCAATGACACCTTAAAGGGAAGTGTAGTAGTGTCTTACTACGTGCGCAGGGGCACATTATAAGTGCAATATACTTATGTCAAAGAGTGAAACTTGTCTTTTGCCCACAGGAGGCCCTCATGTGGTCCATGCATCGATTAATTCGTACCCACCAGTCAATGTAATTAATAATTAGTCGTATGCTTAATTAAACGGTAGAACCTGCCGGCCAATTAGGATTCCATTGGAATGAAGCCGTGACTCTACATACATATATATCTATACGTATCCCTTCGTGGATGACTTTGGACTATTTCTCGGACTGCAATACTCGAACTTGTCTTTTGCCTGAGACAAGTCTTTCTATAGTAGTTAAACCGAGATGAGTTACGACTCTGGAATATATATAAGGAAGCTAACAATGTGCTAGGAATTCAAAGTATCGAGAAAGATTCGTAGAACTTTCAGACAAGATGTTTCTCCTCAACAGAGTTTACTGTAAGAAGAATCTAATTGCTGTTTCAAGTTTCTCAATAAATTTTTCATTATTAATTAGAATTAATATCGAATTTCACAAAATAATAATGAATCGATTTATTAAAATAAAGTTCCTTTTATTTTGATAACTAAAGAAGAAATCAATTAAAATGTAGAAATTTAATTTTTTTACCAACTCAAATGAAGAATATTCTAAAGTTTTACAATATACACTATACCGTCGGAAATTGTGCAACCTCTGCTTTTTCGTTGACTATGAAACAGTTTAAATCTTCAAAATATAAATATTAAATTTTTATTTTTCAAAATTTTTACCATTAGTCGGTAAGGCAGATTTCTAAGTCGGTAATTTGTTATATTTTTCAAAAGAAAAACTGTTTTACCATCAGTCGGTAAAGTAGATTTCTATGTCGGTAGTTATTTCAAAATTTTTACCATCTGTCGGTAAGGTGAATTTCTATGTCGGAATTTTCCAAAGGTTCGCAAGATTTTAACAATGATCCAAAATCAGTAAAATTAAAAAATTATATTCCTATGGTTTCCAAGATTTCAGCAATGCATGTAAGTAAATTTAAAATTTACACATTTTACTCATCATCTTTTGTCATTTAAATATTAATCATAATTTTTTGACTTTTTTGAGCATAAATTGTTTTAAATAATTTGAATTAAATAATAAAATACCATTCCAATGAGTCCAAGAACGTTGAAAAATGTTAATTTTTGCCAGAGAAATAAAAAAAAATAGTAAAAACATTGAAAATTGGGATTTTCTTAAATATCTAATTGAAAAATTAACATATGTGACCTGGACAGTTAAAAGGGACCTTTTGTCCGAAAAAATTAATTTTTTATTGATTGGTGATTCTGATAGAGAAAACTTTTTTCTATCAGAATCACCAATCAATAAAAAATTAATTTTTTCGGACAAGAGGTCCCTTTTAACTGTCCAGGTCACATATTCTCTTTGTCAAGGTGTCATTTCTTTCAGAATTTTATTAGCTTTCAGGAAATAATAAATTTTAGTTTAAATACTTTTGAAGATTTAAACTATTTTAATATTTTATAGTCATCGAAAAAGCAGATGTCGCAAAATTTCCGACGATATAGTGTATATATCAATTTCTAGTTACTTTTATTATATTTCTTTGTTTAATTATAGGAAAATTATATTTTCGAAAAAAAAATATAATAAAAGAAGCAAATATAGAGAAAATGTGTGGAAATTACCTATACTGAGAGTAAAAGTGAATTTCCGGTAAAATTGCAAAAGTAGATGAGTTTCTAAAGCAAAAGTATCAGATCTATGTGATTATAAGCGCATACTCGCTGCAAATTGACCAGTCGTGACTCACATTCTTAGGTTTTTTCTAATTGCTCAACGCAGAAAAGAAAGTTACATCGCATCGGTCAGAATGAGGAGTTGACCTTTATCCTACTTTTCCATCTCTCTTCCCTTCCTGTTTCTCTCAATATTAAGTAGGATTTGTCTTCTCCTAATTTTTTTTCTAGCATTATCAATAACTAAATCAATAAAAATTCTCATTACATATGAGGCAATTTTCTTAAAGAATTAACAAAAAAAAACAATAATTGTTCTCATTTCTCTCGAGGAAAATCAAATGAAATACTGTTATTTTCCTTGTTTTTTGTTATAAAAACAAAAAAAAATATGAGATATTGTTGTTGATTTTACATACAAACACAAAGTATTCACTCTGCATGCACAACGAGGGAATATAAGCAGAGAGACACGTAAGTTATGGTTAATGCGGCGTATGCTAATCCAGATTGATTTAGTGGTCACTTTCGCTCGTAAATTCTGAGGATGTTGTACCATGCGTTTATTGGTCGACACTATCGAGTCGACAATGTATCGTCGCAAAGTGCTTCTTTTTTCTGCGACCACTCCAATTTAAATGTTCTGAAACATCTGTGTTTTCTGCATTTCCTCTAATATACACACAGACTTCTCGTAAAAACATTTTCATATACTCTATATTGACATCTCAGTACTTACATAAAATGGTCGCATTTTCCTTATAGTTTCAAAAATCAATAATCATTTTATTATGATTGAGATTCACAATAAAATTATGTGATGATTTTTGTATTTATCACAGAAAAAACTTAGATCCATTTTTGTTGTAACTCATTTTGAGATTGGTATCGAATTAAGTAAGTGACAAACTTCAAGCTTAATTAATATTTTCTCTTTTTGACCACTTTTTACGTTTTTAGGACCCAAATGATACAATAAAAAATACTACATTGTGTGATCATTAAAATTTAAAGAGGTCAAAATAAAACTTGTGTTTCCACTTAAAAAATAAATATGATTATTTTTGAAAATTTGTATTTATAAAATTTAAGAAATTGCAAGGATTTTTAAGGTGCCATTTCCTAAAATTCTTTTAACCCTCTCCCTGTCCTGGGTTATCTCCACTCCAGCGCTATAGAATGTATTTCCCATAGTCCCCACCAGACGACCGAATTGTCGTTTTTTGTCGATAACGGTCACTAGGACAGGGAGAGGGTTAAAAAAAGTCTTTAGCAATACAAATTTATAAAAATTTTAATTTAAAATTTCTTTTAAAATTGCAATGAAATGTCTTATTTTTAAAAAGTCTTTTTTTAACTATTTGAATTTCATGACAAAATTCTGAATTTATAAATAATAATTTGCATAAATTAATAACTCTATTTGTGTAAAACTAACGAACTGTAAATTGTAAATTGTACAATACTGTGTTGTACAATTTACAATACCATGTTGTAAAATTTACAATATTGTATTGTACAACTTACAATACTGTGGTATAAAATTTGGAATTTATGTGTTATATTATGTTATATTTTATATGTTAAATTTAATATTTACAATACTTAATTACAATCAAGCGCATGTTAAATAGCAAGGGTTTCCAATTTCTATCCAAGGAATTCTTGTGAAATTTAATAAAAATAAAAATCATGCTCACATTTTTCATTGCCGCGCACATGACCAAAAATTGAAATTCCAAAGCGAGTTGCAAAGGGTTCGGAAGAACACAAGCTCTCGATCGTAGAAATTTATTAGGCGCCTCAACTCATTTCCTCATTGCGCAAGGTCCCAAAAAGAGAAATGACAGCATTAGACTCGCCCACGGTTATGTGTGTGTGTGTGTTTGTATCATATACATAAGTCGGTCGCGTCTTGTGGCGCTCTTTTCAAACATTTATATGTAGAAGTACACATTGGATGGTCAATAACGTAATTTATGGTCGGGAACCCTTCATAATTTGCATAGGCCACAAAAGGCACCGATACGTAGATGAAACTGCGCGATAACGCTCCACGGTGGGCCCCACCATTCCTCCTCTACCACAGCCAACTTGGCGATATGTGAGATTTTCGTGAGCAGTGGCTAACGAATATAGGGGGATGAGAGACAGGTATGTTCACATGCGGGGGTAGGTCAATGGATCCTCCATAAAACATGTAAATGTAAATTTAGTGAAAAAAATAAAATGATAAACACCAGATTGAGATAACATCTCTCTTCGGATGATTACCAATATTCATTAGTCTAGATCAATTACTTTATGAGTTTCCCAATTATTTTGTCATAATTACCACCTTTTTATTTTCATTATAGTTTTATAATACGCAAAAGTGAAAAATATAAATTATTACTCTAATTCTATTTAAGGAGAGTTTTATCATTGCTCAAACAAGTTTCAAAGTATTAGAGATAAAGTAACTGTTTCCTGGAAATTGAATTTAATTGAACGCTTAATGTGAATCCAGGTAGCATTTTTTTTTAAACTGGTAACCGTTGCTTCACGAAAAAAGCCACTAAGTTGTAATGATCGTTAGCAACATTGTTGTCGAAAAAAAAAACGAGAAAACTACTTCCAAAAGAAAATAATTACCAAACATCAATTAAGTTTCTCTGACGTGATACGCAGAGAAAAAATTGAGATCTTCATCGACCCTATTTTGATTAAAATTATTATTATTATCAATATTTTATCAATTTATAAAATCTTGAAAACATAAAGGAAAATTGAAGATACGATTTCGAATTTCGACAAGAGTGAAGAAGTAGTAGCACTTGAGAGGTGAAGATGGATCACGATCATCTTGAAGGATAACACATATATACAGAGAACTTGTTCGGTGCATGGAAAAAAAGTGTACATTGAAGGTGGCACTTTGGTTAGTTGAGACTGGCAGACCCAGTTGTTGGTAGCAGAAGAGTAGCCCCTAGTAGCTACGAAGTGGTAGCCTAAGGCTACTAGAAGATTGCCGGCAGACAGGTGGGTGAGGCGAAGTATGGCTAAGGTAGAAGGCCTCCACCTTCTCATTCTCCTCCTTCTCTTCTTCTTTCGGGATGCATTTACCTTTTCTTTAGGCCCCACTTAGCCGCACGCGAACCTTCCAGAGGTCCATTGCTCGAGGGCACGAGATACAGCAGCGACTCATGAAGAAAGAGGAGCAAGAAAATGATGATGAAGAACAGGGCTAAAAGAAACTTGAAGGGGAAAAGGAGAACTAAGGGCGCATTAAGCATGGATTTATTCGTATATGCCGTAGAAAGAGTTACCCAAAATTGCCCGATTACAGTATTACACACAGCATCACCGAACGAAAAACGCAGCTTCAAAAAAAAAAAAAAAAAACGTTGGTTATAAAGGAAGATCAACAACAACAACAACAACCAGTTTGTTGTAAAACCGAAACTAACCTCTCGTTTTTGAGAGGGTGGCAATTTGCAGTAATATCTCCCATCGCTGCAGTAATGGCCATGGGTGCGTCTACCTTAAAAAAAATTCCAGTATCATAATGTCAACTCAGACAATATGTATACAATTTCCTGCTTTCACAAGAATTTGCTCTGCCTCATTATAATTATAAACCAAACATATCCTGTTCAACAGATGCTACATAGGAACGCTCAAGATGTCTAAGAAATAGATGTGAATTAGTCGCCTTTCTCGTCGTCGTCATCATCAATGCAAGTCTCACATGTCTTTCAATGTTGCCTATAATGATACGGTTATTCTAGGTTTTGTACACTCATCCTTATTCCTCCCTTTCATCACGCATCTCTTTTCTCGATTAAAAAATAAAAGAAAAATAAAAACTAAATCTTAATTACAATCTTAAAGATTAACATTTTTTTCTCAATTTTTATCCGCAATCCACAGAAGCTGTAAAATATCCTAAGAAGCATAATACCAATAATTGTGATAATTTCAGCTCATTTTAATAGTACCCAGATTAAACTATTTCTGGTGCGACTGTAATGACGCACTTTCGCTTGAATTTAAAACACGAATCTTTACCAGTAATCTGGGGAAACTTTGCAATGAGCAATCTTTATTAGAAAAAAGCAACTTGGAAGAAGAATATTTCTCTCGAAGGCGATAGTTATCGCGGCATTGAACTAGGAACGCCCGATGCAATTAAGGCCAGTTTCCATGACGCTTCTTCTTCTCCTCGTGAAGATGAAACGAATATCGTTTGTTCTTCAACCACAAACTCGTTGAAGGAAGAGAGGTTTGTTTTCTAACTAAGGAGAGAGACCGTATCACACCTGAGACATCCAATGGGGTTGAAATCACCAACAAAGTTTATTTCTTTTCTTGTATTACAAATTCTCGAATGTACCAATCACTCTCAGAACAATTGGCATGAGATGTTTACCAACTTCAACAGAATGAACTCGACTTGTTTAAGGCTCATCCTTCCATATAATCTATTACTAGATAGTAACTTCTACACTTTCAACTATTTCACTGGGGGGGACAAGAAACTTTAAGAGGAAATGGACAACAAGAAAGACTATCTCGAAACGTGTTTTCTATTCAGACAATAATCTTAATAGGTTGGTCAGAACATGCTACTGAAAATAAAGTTGGCTACTGGATATTTATTCGCAACAATTATGTGTTGTAAAATAATTTCTTTTCGAAATAAAATTCACAATCATTTTCCAGAAACGAATTATTATTTTCAGAAAAAAAATTAGAGATCATGAATCTTTTTTAATTTTCTTGTATATATATATATGTCTAAAATTCTATATGAATTTCTCATCAAGAAAATACAATAATCTTGGAAATATTAAGGAAAAGTTACTTAATATCGAGGAAGACCTGATGGCGTTAATGTCCTGCTAAAGACATTACTTACGGCAATAATCGGATGCTCGGGCACTAAGAGGCGATAAATTCAACGCGTTACATCTGGTCGGTTAACTGGGCGATGAGTAACTTATGGAAGTTCGCTGACGAATGCATCGGCCGACTGCTTCCTTATGTTCCTTCATTACTTCTTGCTGTTTACAATATATACGAGCCATGCAGTTCGAAAACCAGGCTATGCGCTCGTCAAGAAAATAAAACAAAAAAAAAGTAAAAACGCTTTCTCATACATTCAATTTCTATCTACTTTAAAAATTATATTTTCTTATATACAATTCTAAGAATATTTTATACAAAACTAAAGATCGAAAACTAAAGAATTTTTCCATCGACTAATTTAAAATCTAACTTGTAAATAATTGTTAATTATTACAAACTCATTAAACTTAATATATTGAGAAACTATTATCTGAAACTGATGGTTTTTATCAAAAACCAAAATGAAGGAAGTGCAAAGAAACTATAACTAATCGAGCGTAAAAATAGTATTCAATTTCAAGGTTCAAGGCCTCAAGATGAAGTTTATCCGATTCCTTATTAGCAACACGCACGATATAACACTTCATCTAATATGAAAAGAGCGAGAAGAGAAATAGTGATCCAAAAGGAGTTAACTAGCACCGGGATATATACAATATAAAAAAAAAGAAAACAAAAGAAAGGAAACAAGATGGGAGAGCGGAAAATTAATCTAAGTTTCCGGGGTGTTGGTTATGACCGACAACATCCTCCCGCGAAGTTCAAAAGATCATAACTACCGTGACTCACCCACTATCAAGACAGGCGTGTTCCGTGATATGGTTGTTGCTCCATCAGATGCAGCATCTTGACGGTTACTTAATATCCGCGCTCCTATACAAAGATTCCTTTTCACAAACTAACAACTGAAACACGTTCAACAAAACCCTTTTCATATGAACAGAATTTTTAATGATATTCAAAACTAAATTACAATATTTATAAAAATTAATTGCTACAATTAAGACAACCATTTTACATAGATCGACACTACCAATGAAATTCAAATTCCATAAGAACATTTAAAAATGTTGATAGCATTTATTCCGATACAAAAACTGGAAAAGGTGACATTTTTCTTAACCCAGCGACCATTTACGATTTAAAAAAACCCTAAATCATCGGCTCACACTCGTATTTCCTTACCGAAATACAACATTACAAAATATAGTGGAAAAATTGTCCAAGTGATTAGGCCAATAAAATATATGACACGGAAGTGAAAAATATAGTTAAAGAAAGACGTGCATTGCAATGGAACAATTTTGAAAAGCATCAATTCATCACTAATCTTGAAACAATATTCTGAATAGGCATACCATTTGTCTATTCATTCGACCACTCAACCAATCCATCCGTTCGTTTGTTCTTGTTCAAGGTGATCCGCATATCCTGATTCCGTGCGGATGGACCGTTGGTTACTGTAGTTTACTGTTTGATAAAATCTACTGCAGCTACTCGTTACACCGACAATGATATATGCAATGATTCCGTAAAAGAAAGCAATCTGTATTTATTGTATATATATATATATATACCTTTCTCAGATATACAGTAAATCGAATGTTCTCCATTTTACAAACAACAATCTTTATAATCTAAAATAATATTTGGTTTAAAATAAAATAAAAATAAAATATAAATGAAATAAAAATGAAATAAACCAGTTCATAATAATGAAATAAAATAAAAAAAAATAGAAGAAATTCATCTATGGAAAAAGAAGAATCACATTTTCATAATGATACCCTTGTCAATCACTTGTCTTACAAGTTAAATACCATAGCTGATTAAAAATCTATTTCTGTTCATTCTTCTAATTATTTATGATATACAAATGCTCCAAAATCCCCTATGCCTTTTAGACAAAGTTCAGAGTGATTAAGCAACTTTAACAAATATCACTGGCCAACAAAATTTTATTGCCCAAAATGTTATAGTCGAATCTTTTAGGATTTTCTCCGTAGAATCCGAATCTAGCCTTGAAAATATTAGATTGTCTCTAGTTTTCGAGCAATTAAGTTTTAAAGTGCCAAAAAACACATTTTTGGCATTTTTTGAATATTTGTAAAATAAAACAGCAACATAATAAAAATCTCTGCATAGGATAAAATGAAAGCTTAAGCATTGCTATTTGAGACCCAAAAACAAAAAAAGTAGGTATTGTACAGCTTAAATACATAATAGGGGACAGTTTTTCGATCCGAGCGGGACCGAATTTAGTTGAATGCTTTCATGTGCCAAAAAATTTTTAATCGTTAGGAATTTCATGAAACTTGTTACTCGAGAGTTTTTGGAGTCGCTGATTTCAAACTAAAATTCATGTTTTGAAAATTCAAAATGATGGATCTAAAATGAGTAGAAAATTTCATGAAATTATGAATGATTTAAAATTTTTTGACACATGAAAACATTTAACAGTTTTCTACCGTGCTTAGATCAAAAAGCTGGTCCCAATTATGATATTTAAGATGGACAATACAATAGTTTATTATTTTTGGATATAAAAGGGCATTGTTTAAGCTTTCATTTCGTTCTATGCAAACACTTTTATTTTGTTGCTGTCTATTGTTTTACCGACGTTTAAAAAATTTCAAAAATGGTTTTTTTGATTCTTTAAACCTTAAGGGCCAGATTCACCAACTCCGATTAAGAGTTAATCAGTGATTAAATCTCTAACCAACTAATCATGAGCGGTTAAATTGGCTTTAATCACTGCTTAACTTTTAATCACAGTTAGTTAAACTGGCCCTAAATTGCTCAAAAACTAAAGCCAATCCAATATTTACAAGATCAGATTCAGCTTTTACAAACAAAATCCTGTAAGAATTGGCTGCAACATTTTGGGCAACATAAAATTGTTGAAATTTTGTTGGACTGTGATATTTGATTGAATCCATTTTTCAAGGGAAAAATTATTCCTACAAGAAAATTGTTGTTCAGCGTATTAAGTAATAGAGTTTTTTAGGAAACAATAGATGATATTCCGATCATAAACAGAAAAGGTTTGGTAATAATATTAAAGAATTCAGGTAAAAGCAAACAAAAAGGAATACAGCAAAGAATGAAAACAGTGAACTTGGAAGGGGAAGAAAAAAATTTTTTCCATGTGAAGAAAAATGTATTACAGTTTGTACGAGCCATTTGGAAAATACACACTCTAAATCTGAATCAGTAAAAATTTCACTGATTCAGATTTAGAGTGCATTATGCCAAATATCTATTAATAAAAATTGTATTTTATTTTTTTCTAATATTCTACAATTACTTTTCCAAAAATGGCATCTGCTACTGGAGTTTAATTAGCTATCATGTCTTGATTATCAAGATACAAGTGTATATATATTTCATATAGTATATCTCATGGCTTTTGTATAAGCACGTCAGAATAGGCAAAAACTCGGAGCGTGCACTTCCGTCGGATTGCAAAGTTCTGGCAGTTCTATCAGTCGCAGCAGGTCTATCACGCCTACTAGATCCAACAGGTCGTAAGGCGCGTATCTTCATAGCGGATCAGCACGAACGTTCAGAGCGAACCATATAGCTTCACTGTTGGGAGCACACACTACTTGGATGATAGCCGATAACGGTCACCGCGTTACAACCGCAGGAAGATTAATCGTTCCCTCGATGGACAGCTCCCGTTTTCGGTCCATGTTCCCTAACATGGGTGTCTACCTTTAAACCTTTCAATAAACCTATCTTCCATCTGCAATCCCGCGCGATGATTATTTACCGACAACGCATTCACCATTCCAAAACACCCACAGAAAAATTCTTTGAAAAATCTGTTTTTTTTTATTTCTCTCTTTTTGGTTTATGATGGTAGTTACGATATAACATAATAACTTTAATTAATGCCTTGCTCCGAAAAATAGTTATGAATTAATTATACAAATAGAAACATTTGTCAATAATTTAAAATTAAATCATTATATATAGTAAAAAAGAAAGTTATAATAAGGATTATTAAACATAAAATATGTATAGTTTAGTGGTAGTTTCCAACAAAGTTGTAGTAATAATAATAAATCTCAAAAATTGCAAACAAAAAAAGAGATATGTTCAACCTTCTGACAAAGAACCATTTCATATGTTATTTAACCTTGCACCTTTAGTTGCGGATGAGCCGAGAAATTTTCGCGCGGGAGGTGAATTTATGAAGCTAATAACGCAATATAAACCAGGTAATACAGCCTCGCTAATGTCGTCACGTATTGCGATATTGATGCTGACCGTAAAGTTCAACTATAGAATATCGATATCGTATTGAAGCTGATCGTTCAGATAACAACATATCTTTCTTTAAAATAACCGTTGGATATATTATATATACATATAGCAGGAATATATATATACGCATGAAGAAATAAACTAGAAATCCTGTACCTCTTTTTCCATTTTTAGAAATAGCCCTCTATGTATTTAAATTAATCTTATTTATTTTATTAATCTGCAAAAAAATCTTATTCACTTTTTTCTGAATAATAAATATATATATATACTTTGTTGTATATGCCGATGACCTTGAAATGTTGAAAGATATACCAAATTAGTGTTTCATTATGCAAAACTTAACATTCGAATTACGATCCTTTTATTAAGGATCACTGAAAGCAATCAGCCTTTCTCATCTTTTCTCCATTATCGAGAAAGAGAGGGAGAGGCGTTTATATTTAAATTTCTAAGCATATAGTCATAACGGTTTCCAAAACCTATCTGCGAATGATCGAAATAAAAAAAAGCATTGACTTCTGTTTTCTCAGGATTTGTCTTTTGAATCAAAGACACTGTATATCGATCTGTCAAACGAATAGAGTGACGATGGGGTTGTAATATGATCAGATGCTACCGATCTGATATATACAAACTCTGAAATGGTGACACATGGACCATTTTTTTGTGTACCCGTGGCTTGTCGGTGTCGACGATCTTATATATTATGCTGGTTCTCGATAATAATCTTTCTATCACTATGGGACATCTTGTATTTTGATAATGAGTCGTGTAAGCCTTATAAATCATTCAAGTTTTGACAGAGGGAATAAAAAAAAATTAATTTTTTTTACGTGTGTTGTTTTATAAACTATAATCAAGAATGGAATCAATGAATCATTAACAAATCAAGGCAGAAATTGGCCCCCTTTTTACTACTTTTAAAATAAGGCTATGATCAGGGCTTTCCCACTTTTCCCTGTTTGAAAAAAATTTAAATAAACTAAATTTTTATCATTACTTTTTGTTAAAAGAAGTGATTGACAAAGGAAAGGGTATCATTTAATACAAGTGTTTTAATATTTTTTCTACACACAGAGAAAAGATATATATTTGTCTCAAAGCCAATTAAATTTTTATTTGGTTTTAATAAAAATTTTATATGCGATAAGTAAAATTTTATTTCTGCTAAATAATTTTTTTTTAAATAAATAAAAAGTTGTAAGGCTATAAAACAAATAATTTTTTTTTCTGGGTGTAAGTCAAAATAGCTGTGCGGTCAAAGTACCTGGCTCACGTCTCAAGGGTTCTGGGTTCGATTCCCCATGCGAGCGAGATTTTTCAAAATTAATTTATGTGTTTTATATACCCAGTAAAGAAGGGTTGTAATTAAAAGTATTAGAAAATTGCATCGCACCGTCATATCAATTTAAAAATAAAATCCTTTTGAATTCCCGTTTTGTCCACATTACTTTTAATTTCGAAATAGAGAAGAAGTTTTTATCATTTCTGTTCCTATCAGCGACAAAAAGGCTCGTTTTGTGAAAACTTCCAAATACCAAAAATTGATATTGAAGTCATAATATTTTTATTCCTTTAAATGCAATTTATCAAATTGTCCAAAATGATATTTTTATGTTATCTAAATTAGTTTTCTATTAAAAAAATTATTGTTGAGGACCTTTAAGCGAATTTTTTCTACATTTTTTAATTTTCAGATTTTACAGATTTTGATTAAAACAAATATTTTGCAATGGGCAAATTTATTATTAAACATAGATTTTGTTATTTTTAAACTTTCTTTAGTGTCCTTTAGTAATTGTGACAAAATTTTTAATAAAATATTAATCAAGGCGAAATTGAGGTTATGTTTGTTATAGATGTAGAGAGGAATTTAAATTTTATTCTTTCCATTCCTTGTTAGAAAATAAAAAAAATTGAACAAGGGGTCAATTGCGTAACTTATTCCGGATCCCACATTTCACATTCTGTATTCCGGACTTTTCACATTCCGGATTCAACTTTTTACATTTCGGATTCTACATTCCGTATTGCACTTTTCAAATTCTGTATTCTGGATTCTACATTCTGGATTCCACTTTTCATAATTCCGTATTACAAAATCCACTTTCAGAATGTTGGATGTGGAATCCGGCATTTTGAAAGTGGAATCCGAAATACGGAATGTAAAAAGTGTAATCCGGAATATGTGATTCAGAATGTAGAATCCGGAATGTGGAATGCGGAAAACGGAATTTTGAAAGTGGGATCCGGAATGTGGAATTCGAAAAACAGAATTTTGAAAGTGGGATCCGGAATACGGTATTTCGAAAAAGTTAAGTAATTGACCCCCAAAAAAGGAATTGTTAGGAATTAAATAATTGCAATACTTTTTAATGAAAGCCTTCTTATTGGATACTGTGTTTGTAATAATATTTAATAAAATATAAATTAGAAATAAGAAATTGTCATTGAAAATAAAAAAAAACTCACATAATAGGACAATTGAAAGAAAAACTGACAAGACCCTGATAAATTTTTCCCCAAGTAGAGTAGTGATCGGAAAAAGCGTAACAGCCTTGTAAGAAACTACACTGAAAAAAAATTTATTTAATTCAAATACTCGATTACTTGATTATTATCAAATAAATATTTACTTGAACCAAATAATTTTTATTTCAAGTATTTAAACCAATGATTTCTGTATCTGAAATAAACACCATTGATTTAAATAATAATTATTTGATACAAATAAATATTTATTTGATAGTAGTCAAGTAATCGAGTATTTGAATCAAATAAATTTTTGTTCAGTATAGTCAGTGTCTGTGGGAACGACCAAATCAGAAATAGTGAAATATTGTTATTTGGTGAAAATTTAACATAAATCCAAAAAAAAGTATGATTCAGTCAATTTTGGTTTATTTTACATTTCTAAATCTAAAGTTGAATTTTTCAGAATATAAAAAATCTAATGACATTTGTGGTATTTCTCAAAAGAGAAACTGAACGGGAAGTCAGCATGTGGGTAGGGAAAATCGCATTAGAAGGACGTTTAACCGTGACTTAACCCTGCTGTTTAACCACCTTCGTTTGCAACTAGTGTTGCCGCAAGACGAGACAAGACGAGATTCTGATCAATCTCGTCTCGTCTTGTTAAGTCGAGACGAACAATGCTTCTTGTCTCGAAAAAGTCTCGTCTTGATACATAGAGTCTCGTCTCGTCTTGAATGGTCTCGATATTTTTCAAAAAATAAAAATTATTGATTTTTTTATATATCACGGGTCGTTTGAACTATGTTCAACTCAAAGATTTTGCTACTTCTGGTTTTCTTGTTGAAAGTTATTCTCTAAGGCTTAAATAATAAAAAAAGTTTTTTTAAAAAATTTTTTTTTAACTTTTTTCTTATTTAAACCTTAGAACAAGTTTGGAAACTTTTTTTAAAAAAAATATTTTTTTAAAAACTTTTTTCTTATTATTTAAACCTTAGAGAATAATTTTCAGTAAGAAAACCAAAAGTAGCAGAACTTTTAGGTTAAACATAGTTCAAACGACTCGTGATATGATGTATTAAACCTCAGATAACTGACTTAATGTTTTGTCTGTATATTGCAAATAAAAACACTTATTCATATGTTCCATAAATTTTGATATGTTATATAGCAGAAAAATTTCAATTACAAATAAAAAATCGATTATGCTACTATATATTGCTATACGAATAATATAATAATTAGAGTTGTGCAAATGTCAAAAATTCGATTCTCTCCATAAGAATTAACATGGACTCGGTTCTGTTCGAATTTCGAGTCCATGTAAAATTCGAGTTATTACACACCTCTAATAATAATGAATATTACAACCAAAACAGGCTAAGTAACAACAACATAGAATATCTTTTATGTTTGAACTCCTGGTTTTCTTCTTCTGTCTCTACTAAAATCAAAAATGAATTTAAAGAAAAGTAAAGAAATCTAAAATTTTTATAACAAATAGATTTCTATTATTTTAAATGTTCGTGTTTTTAAATAATTTAAAAATTTTATTACGTGTTCTCTATATTAATAATTATTTATTTGTGGAGAAATTAAAATTTATGAGAATTAAAGTATTCATTTACACTTAACAAAGTTATGCGTAATACTTATTTTTCTAGTAATCAGTTTATACTCGAGACTCTTGGTCTTGTCTTGGTCTTGACACAGTTGATCTCGTCTCGTCTTGAATAATCGAGACAAGATTAATGGTCCGTCTTGTCTTGGTCTTGTCACCTTTAGTCTCGTCTTGTCTCGAAAAGTCTTGAGTCTTGCGGCAACACTATTTGCAACTAACGACAGCTGGACAATTGCGCGAGGTGGTAGCAAAGCGTAGGATTAACCACGATTACAGAGTTGGAAAAGATGGCTCGTGGTGTACTTAGAGATAATTGGTGTACCTGATGTTGCGTGTATAGTCACAATGAACGTCATCCACGACCAACAACGTAACATCTAAAGAATTTTTACTGCAACTTCATTTTACCATCATTTTTAAATATTAAAATTAAATGACGTCTAATTAAGTTAGATTATTCTATTTGTTATTTTTTTTTATATAAAAACAAATTTTTGAAAAAACGAAACAAGACAGTAAATATGTTGAGAATATATATATATATATATAATAAATTCAATTTGAAGGATGTAGTATTATTTAAATTTGTGAATTGAATGGACTACTGCACCCAGTTTAAAAGGCATTCTTATTGTGCTTGATGTCCCACTTTTAGAACATAAAACGCGTAAAAATTGTTTGGGATGCAAAGCGGCCACATAAGACATTTTCACAACATTGTTTCGTTTTTTCGTATGTGTGTATTTATATATATAAATAGTGGGTAGGTAAAGGATTACAACTGGTTAGAAGCAAGCAGATCAAGAAGTATTACTAGTAGCGTGGGCCATTGTTTGAATTCTCATTGGCATTCGCAGAGTGCTTGACCCCCTGTACGTCCTATCGATAGTATGATTCCTGACACTATTATGAGTTATCGTGCCATTGTCTATGCTCATTTTATGTGTATGCATATCCCCCTTTACACGCTTTTAATGTTACTTTCCGCAAGCATTGCCCGTTATATTATTATATTTATTGCGTCTCGCACTAAGAGCCAGGAAGTTGGGGGAGATTTACTTAAAACAGTCTTTGGTCTTGCAATAGTTACGCACGAAAGGAAAAAATAATTCACATCATTCTCTATATACCAGTTCAAAATCATTGCATTTCTCGGTTTTAAAATCGTGGACATATTTACTATTATTATTATTATTTTTATTAAAGAGAGTGACACAAAATTCCGACAATCTTTCAAGTAATATATTTTCAGTAAGTAGAAAAAGTATCGGCATATCGAAAAACAGGATTCGTAATTCAAGATGAGTACACGAAAATAATTGGCAAAGATCACGAAAGCCCTTTTTGAATTCTGTGGAAAAATCATTTGACCTCTCTCCGACAATTGGCAATTTTGTATAATCACGAGAACCAGAAACGCGGATTACTTGAAAATATACACCTGCAAAATTTGTTTTGAGGTGTATACTTTTTTTTCTTTTTTAGCCGCGTTTATGCTTTTCTTGAAAGCACCTGGTACACACCATAAAAAGCCGAAGCACATTTGCTTCTGTGTCCCACTTTTTGAAATCCTTTTAACAAAATTCTCTGAATTTATATAAAGTTATCATCATCGTTTTTACCATTGATTTTCACCCTATAATTTAAGTCAAAGTCATTTGGCACCCTTGAGAAATATCATTTTTACAAAATTAACGCTACCATTAAATTATGAACTATATACTTTAAAGGTATATATTTATATGCAATTATGTATTTGTGTCAAGACTATTTAATGAAAATTAATTTAATTGGGCCATATATGAATATTCAGCAAATTAATTTGTTGAAATTTTTACGGTGTCGAATTTCTATATTACCGAATTTTTAAAAATAAAATTTATATTGAACTGGATTTTCATATTTAGGAATTTTTATTTATATATTATCTGAATACATTTAGAATTTAGAATAATTAAATGTGCCTGAAGTTCTAAACGTTCCAATGAATGAAACAACTTTTTTGGTCTATAAATTTTTTTAAAGATTACTACAGCAACGAAAAATAAAAAAAGTACATTAAACATTAAATAAATTATTATTCTATATTTAAATACAGAAACCAATATTTTATAATAAAATTTGAATGTAAAAAAGTAATAAATAAATTTTTCGTTCATTTGAACGTTCAAAACTTCAAGTAAAATTATCATTTAATTTAATTTTTATTCATCAAAATATTCACTTAACAGAATTTTGACTTAACTGAATTTACATTTGTACGAATTGTCACTTAATAGATATTTTGAAAACGCCAAATTTTGTTGCGACCGAAATAGCAAATAGCCGAACAAATATCCGTTAGAAAAGTTTTGGCAATTTCGGACAAATGAAAATTTGATGATTTGATCATTCTCTCAAATGACAATTCGTACAAATAAAAATTCAAATTCAATATAAATTGTGCAAAAAATGCGCAGAAATTCCAAACAATTCAGGTTTCCTTTTGTAAATAGCAGGGACTGTCTCGAAATATTTGTGTCGTGTCCGTGTAGTGTCGCGACTCGACACGTTTGAAAACAATTAAAAGTATCGTGGCGAGACCCGACACTTTTAAAACTTTTCAAACGTATCGTGGCACGACCCGACACAGTTAAGAAATTCATAATTGTATCGTGGCGAACCACGATACATTTAGAAATTTGTAATCGTATCGTGGCAGGACTGGACACGTTTACGAATTTCACAAAGGTATCGTGGCGCGACTAGACACAATAAAAATTTGAGAATCGTATCGTGGGGCTGAACTACACGACACAATACAAAAATAATTATGAATTTCGTGTCGCATACAATGAAACTTGTTGATCAACATCTTGACAGTTTATTAATCCTTCAATAACATTTCAAGAAATAAAATTAAAATAAAATAGATATAGATTGAATATACAATCAAATGTAAATTATTAAATTTATATTATATTATATTATATTATATTATATTATATTATATTATATTATATTATATTATATTATATTATATTATATTATATTATATTATATTATATTATATTATATTATATTATATTATATTATATTATATTATATTATATTATATTATATTATATTATATTATATTATATTATATTATATTATATTATATTATATTATATTATATTATATTATATTATATTATATTATATTATATTATATTATATTATATTATATTATATTATATTATATTATATTATATTATATTATATTATATTATATTATATTATATTATATTATATTATATTATATTATATTATATTATATTATATTATATTATATTATATTATATTATATTATATTATATTATATTATATTATATTATATTATATTATATTATATTATATTATATTATATTATATTATATTATATTATATTATATTATATTATATTATATTATATTATATTATATTATATTATATATTATTTCCACGAATTTCTGTTTTCATCCTATACTGTTTATTTTCATGTATTTCTTTTTGTATTATCAACAACTTATTGTCTAGTATGTAAACAAACCACACTTAAAATTAAAAATAATTTTGTTCAATAAAATTAATAGATTAATTTAATTTATTAACATTTTAATATTATTATGATTTAAAGAATTGAAAAAAATGTAAGACTTGATTACGAATTCAATATCAGTTTTTTAAAATTCAAAATGGCGGATCCAATATACCGAATCAAAATAACTAAAAATGGGCAAATTCGTCTAAACCATGTTACCCAGGGGTTTTCGGGGTCGCTGATTACGAATCTGACATCAGTTTTTCAAAGTTCAAAATGGCGGATCCAATATGGCGGAAGACAAAATAAAAAATTAATCGGATTTTATTAAAAACCTATTACTCGGGGGTTTTCAGGGTCATTGATTACGAATTGTGACAAAAGTTTTTTAAAATTCAAAATGGCGGATCCAATATGGCGGACGACAAAATAAAAAATTAATCGGATTGGATTGAAACCGGTTACTGAGGGGTTTTCAGGGTCGCTGATTACAAATGTAACATCAGTTTTTTAGGGTTTCGTGGCCCATGGCCGAAAGCTTTATAGTTTCACTTTGGCGTCCGTCTGTCCGTAGTATATTTTGGGGCACCACAGCTCCCAAAATCAAATTTTAGGGCACAGATCCCAAATTAAAATTTTGGGGCACCACAGATCCCAAATTAAAATTTTAGGGCCCCACAGATCCCAAATTAAACTTTTGGGGCACCACAGATCCCAAATTCAAATTTTGGGGCCCCACAGATCCCAAATTAAACTTTTGGGGCACCACAGATCCCAAATTCAAATTTTGGGCAAACATAGCTTCCAAATTCGAATTTTGGGGCACCACAGATCCCAAATTCAAATTTTGGGGCACCATAGCTCCCAAATTCAAATGTTGGGGCCCACAGATCCCAAATCTCCATTTACTGAATTTTAGACGAATTTGCCCATTTTTAGTTATTTTGATTCGGTATATTGGATCCGCCATTTTGAATTTTAAAAAACTGATATTGAATTCGTAATCAAGTCTTACATTTTTTTCAATTCTTTAAATCATAATAATATTAAAATGTTAATAAATTAAATTAATCTATTAATTTTATTGAACAAAATTATTTTTAATTTTAAGTGTGGTTTGTTTACATACTAGACAATAAGTTGTTGATAATACAAAAAGAAATACATGAAAATAAACAGTATAGGATGAAAACAGAAATTCGTGGAAATAATATATAATATAATATATAATACAATATAATATAATATAATATAATATATAATATAATATAATATATAATATAATATAATATAATATATAATATAATATAATATAATATAATATAATATAATATAAAAATTATATATTATTGTATATTATTTTGTATGCATATTATTATTAGTATTATTATTATTCCATATATACTATATTATATTAGATAATACATAATAGATAAGTTTAAATTAATTGAACAATTTTTTTTCATGCGACACGACATATTTATGCAGAATTATCGTGTCGTGGCAAGTCATGATACGATACGATTCTCAAATTGTTAATGTGTCTAGTCGCGCCACGATACTTTTGGAAATTCGTAAACGTGTCCAGTCCTGCCACGATACGATTACAAATTTCTAAACGTATCGTGCTTCGCCACGATACAATTATGAATTTCTTAACTGTGTCGGGTCGTGCCACGATACGTTTGAAAAGTTTTAAAAGTGTCGGGTCTCGCCACGATACTTTTAATTGTTTTCAAACGTGTCGAGTCGCGACACTACACGGACACTTTCTTAAAATTCAACAACATTTCGTGTCCGAGACAGTCCCTGGTAAATAGTAAAAGTTACTTTATATTTTTTTCCGTGCATATACTTGAAGTAAATGAGTCTCTTCATGCATATATATTATATATAAAGAGATCGTTATAGACCTAAGTTTGTCGTTAAAATACCCTCAAAAAAATCAACTCTCATAAATTGCGTCTCGTAGTCATGAAAAAAACCAACAACCGCGCCTTTTACATATGCAACGTGTGGAGATGTTGGCAATAATACATTATTGCTTTTATGTCAAATGAAAAATTCTAAGTTTCTATAAAGAAATTTAAATTAATAATACTTTATATAAAAAAATGAAATTTATAACCATAAAGTTATAAAATACATCAAAATTGAAGGAAATTAAAAAAAAAGTCTAATTCTCTTTCTGGGGGAAAAAAATGAAAATTCTCTTGACAACCCTTTTTAGTTACGGAAGCAAATGCAAATATGTGGTGGATACATATAACGCGCGCGTGGTTACAGTTAAGTTTTGTGTTTTATGCGTGGGCCTTTCTCTTCTATAAGACCTGTATAGGCCTCTCTTCACACATACATTGGAGGACAATTGCGTTTGCGGGACGCGCACAAGTATCTGCATACGACAGTATAATACAATTTACAATATCTCGTCTTTACCCGCAACACATATTTTGCTACTGCATTGCGGTTCGCCACTTGATGGGCAACTGAATTTTTATTTGACTCTCCTCAGCTTCACCCCATTTACTCGTAAGTCACTGCGCGCCTCGAGAGAAATAAACGAGCTGTAAAATGTCCTTACGCTTTTGTAAAACCTGATAGATTCAAACCAAGATAAAATCATTTTATACTCAAATTCTCATGTTCTGCTTTTTTCCATTAAATAAAAAAAATCTAAATGAAAGAAATTCACAAAAAAAAGTTTTATCTACTTTTACTTTTGGGGTCGTCTAAAAAACTACGTTCTTACATTTTTAGACTCCGTCCTCCTCTTCATTGACAACCCTAAATTTTCTTACAACCCCCCTTTCACTACAAAAATTTACAACGCAGCAAAAATTATTTTTCGAGACATAATTATTGTTATGCCAATATGTGCTAATTTATGCTACAAAAACGAGGATTTCGTGGCCAATATTAATATTACCGTTGATAAGGAAAAAACGGTCATGGAAACGAATGCTATAGTAAAGACTGTCATGATAACTATTACCATGGCAACCGCACGAGCGCAAAAAGAGGCAATTAAAACATATAAGCAGAATTAAATTTTTTTTAAATAACTCACTACTTGTGCGTATTGAAGAAGAATTGTGCGTAGCAAAGTGATAAGAAAGAAAACTGTGCGTAGCAAGGGGATAAGAAGAAGAACTGCGCGTAGGAACACAGAAAATTAAAAGGCATTAAAATAAGCTACAACGCTTCTTATTTTTATCCAATTTTGCTTATTTTAATCCATTTTGGTATTAAAATAAGCAAAATTTAATTAAAATAAGAAGCGTTGCAGCTTATTTTAATGCCTTTTAATTTTCTGTGAAGGTGGTAAAAAAAAGAACTGACTTCTGTAGATTCTTATTCTTGCCTTTTATATACAAATCTTTTGCGTAGGCTAAAACCAGAGGGCAAATGAACATCCTATAGAGAAGAATTTACACATAGGGAAGATCTGTGACAAAATCATTCTACCCGATGGTGCAGGCGATCGATATAATTATAACACAGAGGGAAAAATGTTTCTCGCTCTCTGAAAAGTGCGTGGGTGCTTCATAATACTTCCTAACTCAGATATACATATACAAATAAGTTTTTTTTAATAATTGTATACATTTTTTTTAATAAATATTAGTTTTCGCAAAAGATTATTATAAATACGTCCAAATGTCAAAAACTTACTTCTCCGAATACTTATGTAACCGAAAGTACACTGATCAGAATACTTAATTCACAAAAATTCCACTTGTCAGAATGTTTAAATTCCCGAATATTTATTTGCCAGAATATTTAACTTTCAAACACTTTATTTGTTAAAATATTTAACTTTCCGAATCTCTATTTGTCAGAATAATTAACTTCCCAAATTTTCAGTTTCAGTTCAATTAACTTTCCATCTGTCCGAATATTTAACTTCCCGGTTCCCCATTTTTGAGAATATTTAACATTCCGGATTTCCACTTTACATAATATTTAACATTCCGAAATTTTAGTTGCCAAAATACTGAAATTACCAAATTTGTATTTGTCAGAATAATTAACTTCTCGAATCTCCAGTTGCTAAAATATCTAATTTCTCGAATTTTCATTTGTCATAATATTTAACTTCCCAAATTCCAATTGTCTTAATATTGAACTTGCCGAAATTCGAAGTTATTTGAATATTTAACTTCCCGAATCGCAATTTGTTAAATTATTTAACATTCCGAATTTCCATTTGTCATAATATCTAACTTCCGGAAATATTTATCTTCCCAAACTTGTATTTGTCAGTATATTTTACTTCCCAAATATCCATATTTGTCCAAATATTAAACTTACCAAATCTTTAGTTATCCAAATATTGAAATTCCCAAATTTGCATTTGTCAAAACATTTAATTCTCCGGGCACTAAGATAGCAGAATTGACACTCGCCCGATACATTTTTCGAATTTTAAAATTGAATTTTTTTATATTTAACTTTTCGTAAATGTTATGGTTATTCCTTTTTGCACTGGACTAGCACCAACATTTGTTTTTGAAAAATAATAATTTTTGAATATTTCTGAGTAAAAAACCTATTTTTAAATTTTTAAATTGAGTTATTTTGTTTAATACTTTAATATTACGTAAATGTTACAATTGTTACTTTTTGTCGTGTTACAAAGTGTAGTTAGAAGCATGACCCCCTCCGCCCTTATATTAGTAACGTAGTTTATATAAACAACACCTTTTATCTTTTTTGCAAAAAAGGAATAAAAAATGAGTATTTTTTTACTTTTCATTTTCAATATTTCCGATTATTTCAATATTCATAGAAAAAAATCATCTGAATCAAGTTTATTGGAAACGAAAGCCTTTGTCTATTAAATCGTTTTGTTTTATGACATTTTACAATCATATGGCATTTAAAACGTGCAGAATATAACTAAAAGTGAAAGCAAAATGGGCAGTTTGAATATAAACATACTCAACATTGAAATATAGTTGTGCTACCAGCATATCTTTACGCGTTCATGACAATAGTCGTTAAAGATAGACGTTCGGATAAATCATTCTTGAAGGTCGGGATAAACGTCCTGAAATACGAGATGTTTCAAAGACATAATAATAAAATCTCCACGAGAAATATTTTCACTTATATAAAATGCACTCAATAATTCCTCCCCGCCCCTTAACATTATTTTATGTAGAATATAAAGCGCAGAAGAAATTTTATCAAAACAAAAAAATGACATTCAAATGTCATTTATTCTTTAATTTTTTTCATCGACAAAAATCTGAAAAATCATACGCTCATGGTATATATAAAATAAAAATTTTTATTTTCAAAAAGAAAAATAAATGCCATGAGCAAAAAGCGAGGCGTGCAAATGTAGATATAAAATTGCGAAATACGTGCCCATTGGTCAGTAGAACCGGATGGCATTAATCAGAGTGGGCATTAAGAGAATCTCGTATTAATTAAGATAGCCTGGGCAATAAGGGACAGTGCGCGAACGTTGCACGATCAGCAACACTTTTGCCTCTTCATCTCTCGTTGCCAATTTCAATTTTTTTTTTTTTGCCTCTCGAAGGTGGCAATGGTATGGAGGGTGTCTTTGAGGTACAAGACAGTACAAAGGTAGTCATAATGGTGTAATTATCCATGGACGAGACAAATTGTATACACGCCCGTACGCCGGAGAGAGAGAGAGAAATCCACATGTGTGTAGGTGTCGTAAAACCTCACTTGGCTGCAAGGCGAGTTCGCGAACGCGCGATTGTCTCGTTAATTCGCGACGGGACGCCCGCGAAAGGATCTCGCCTTATATCCCTCGAGCCTCGTTCTCGCAAGAGCGATCGTTCCGGTTCGCGCCACAGGAACAAATGTCGCTGCTGGAATAGTGTGTGCGCACTTGCTTCTACAGCACGCGACATTAGTTATTATAATTATTGCACATGCACTTCGTGTTACGATTCATTCCATAACTTCACAGGTGTGCTGAACTATCATTTATTTCTCTCATTTTCTAATGTTTCACCAGCTTTCAAAAGTAAAACTCATTTTCCTATAAGGAAGATTTACATACATTCTATACAGTTCTATATAAATGGTGAAATATGCCAGAAAATTATTTAAAAACACTAAAAATAATTTGTACAAAAAACACCTCTCTTCTATACTGATTTATTATAATTTGATAGAAAAAATGATAAAAATAATAAGGCATTAAATTGTATAAACTGCTAATAAGGTTTTTCCTAGGTCATTCAGCGGCCACTAAATCGCATTAGCGCTGTATCTTAATCAACTACATCTACAAAACTTTGAACTAATTTTAGCCAACTTGTTATCATTTATGTTCATACACGATATAAATACAAATTGCAATAGCAGTAACTAATGTTGCATATATTAATAAGAATAAGAAATTATAGAAAATTCTGATAACACAGCCCCACAAAAAAAAAAAGTGTCATGTAATTTTGACCGGAATACCCTAACCCTATGTATTTTGATGCGCTGAACACGAATCCGAAGTCCGTTTTGCTCCATCACGTCAGGATTTTTTTCTAACCTCAAAAAACATGTCGGATTTTGAGAAGTAGGCGATTTTTTAAAAAATTGATGTATTAACTTCAAACTTGGTATCTGGGGGTTTTTTGTGTCGCTGATTACGAATCTGAAGTTAGATTTTCAAAATCAAAAATGGCGGATCCAATATGGCGGACGAATTTTGAAAAAATTTTTAGATTTACTTCAAACTTGGTATCTAGGGGTTTTTTGGGTCGCTGATTACGAATCTGATGTCAGTTTTCAAAAATTGATAATGGCGTATCTAATGTGGCTGATAGGAGTCCATGTTGGATATGCCATTTTGAATTTTTGAAATCTGACATCAGATTCGTAATCAGTGACCCAAAAAACCCCCAGATACACTATTGCACATTAATTTTTGAAAAATTTCGTAAAATAATGTCCCCCTACCAAAAAAAAATTCAAGGGGTATTTCCCCCCCATAAATCAGCTTTTGGGGAAAAACAAAACATACGTGTCATATTGTTTTCAAAAAACTACAAAACTGCCAAGTTTCAGAAAAATCGGCGTATGTCACTTCCCTAGTGTTACTTGTCAGCAACTTAGAAAACCTGTAGATACCAAATTTCATAATAATCTGACAATTTTTTAAAAATAATTCCTTAATATTGAATCAGACATATCGAATTTCGGAAATCTGACATCAGATTCGTAATCAGCGACCCAAAAAACCCCTAGATACCAAGTTTGAAGTAAATCTTAAAATTTTTTCAAAATTCGTCCGCCATATTGGATCTGCCATTTTTGATTTTGAAAATCTAACTTCAGATTCGTAATCAGCGACACAAAAAACCCCCAGATACCAAGTTTGAAGTTAATACATCAATTTTTTAAAAAATCGCCTACTTCTCAAAATCCGACATGTTTTTTGAGGTTAGAAAAAAATGCTGACGTGATGGAGCAAAACGGACTTCGGATTCGTGTTCAGCGCGTCAAAATACATAGGGTTAGGGTATTCCGGTCAAAAGTACATGACACTTTTTTTTTTGTGGGGCTGTGTAATCTAACGTTTACATCTGTGGTGTTCTAGGGAAAATACTCTCTTATTCTTTTTGTTGACAGTACGGATTTAAAATTACAATATTGATCATCCAACTTTTATTCCCAAAAATTATAGTAATTTAGGATTATTGTTCACTGTAAACTTGATGGTATCATTTTGGAATGCAACGTTTTGATTCGATATAAGGTATCAAATTAATAAAATGATCCAAATATTTGGATCATTTTCAAGAAATGATCCAGAATATGGGATCATTTTTTGATACCTCAATTGGTATCAAAGTATAACTGTCATGGCTGATATGCTCTTATTGACAAGTTTATTAATTTTATTCACTGCACTGAATATTCAGATATTAAAAATACTTTTATTATGAACTTTAAAAAAGAGAGAAGCGAAAACTTATAAATTGCGAGCAATTAAATAAGAAAAACTTTAATTCTAAATAAAATGAAATACACTAACCTTTATTTATGTTTATCACATAAGATTTAAGTTAAGTTCACAGTTACAGTTCAAATTATTTTTAACAAAACTATTAAAAAATAATTATTCAGTTTTTTCCCTATTTCAAAATTACATGTGCGTTAACCTTAAACGTGAAACAGAATCCTACCCAACTCTGCTTTGGACGAACATATTTTGGGCTCTTGTTTCCCAACCCTGCTTGTTTAAAAATGTCATATATGTGGATTATGATATTGTGTAATAGGAAATTATTTATTGCATTAATTGACAACGCATTAGAAATATTTATCAAGCGTGCTTTGGTTAAATTTTGTTCATTTATAATAAATAAATTATTGATAATTATTTGAACCATAAAAATAATTAAAAATTTTCAAATGTTGTGATTGTGAACTTAACTTAAATCTTATGTGATAAACATAAATAAAGGTTAGTGTATTTCATTTTATTTCGAAATAAATTTTTTCTTATTTAATTGCTCGCAATTTATAAGTTTTCGCTTCTCTCTTTTTTAAAATTCATAATAAAAGTATTTTTAATATCTGAATATTCAGAGCAGTGAATAAATTAATTATTAAACTTGTCAATAAGAGCATGCCAACCATGACAGTTATACTTTGATACCAATTGAGGTATCAAAAAATGATCCCATATTCTGGATCATTTCTTGAAAATGATCCAAATATTTGGATCAATTTGATACCTTATATTGATTGATAACGTTGCATGAGTTGATCTTAATTCTTGTATCAATTTGATACACACAAGAAAACTGTTGTTATTATTATTTTTACATTTAATAAGTATATAAAAATTGCACTAGTAATTTCAACTGATCTGCACACCGTAATGAAGCAATTTTTCATTATAATGCATAAAAAAAACAATAAATTTATAAAAGATCATGCAGGAGGATCAGTTACGATTTTGAATCTTTGAAATTTTGTTTATTCTGGGTAAAGAGATTCAAAATATTCAAGAGTTTTTTTTCGGCATCGGGGACCAACTTTTTCTTCGTTAAAGATAGGTATGCGTTACTCAGGGTAACGAGTTTCATATTTTATTATTAAAATAATAAAATAGTGTTAAAAGTACACTGAGAAAAATAATAATGTAATGTTAACAAAATAATTTGGTGGAGAACTTTTAGTTAAGATTACAAAAATTTAGTTGACATAACAGTAACGAAAGAAGCAATCAATCGAGAAATTTAGTTGGCTGTACCAAAAATTTCGTTCAAGCTTTTGCGTCTGTTAACTGAATAATTTGGTTCTCCAAACCAAACCGTCTGAATGCTCAATTGCGCATGCGCTGTTCTCGTAAATATGACTTATTTCTCTGTTTACGGATGTCACACGTGTCGTCCAGTTTTATTCAAGTGTTTTCGGGATTTTTATGGGTTTCAGAAATTCTGTAAAAAAGTGTGTGTAGTGATGCATATCGAACAGAGAGAATTAAGCTTTTTAAAAGAACGGAAGTTTTTCTCCAGCCTGTATACTTTATGAAAATAATTTACACTCACATTGTCACTAGGATTCTTAGTGTAGTGGTCAGCGTTCTTGATTTGCGTTGCGTAGTCTGAGGGTTCGATCTCCAGCAGTGTTAGGTTTTTCCGCAATAGAAATTAATTTAAGTAGACATAGGGTAATAAAAGAGGATAACAAAAGTGATAAAATTAAGTGAAAAATAAAATACATAAGTGTGAGCCAAAAAATAATTTGGTTGAGAAAAGAAAAAAATTTTTTCATTTAACTAAATTTTTTGTTTGCTTAAAAACAATAAGTTAGTTGTGCAAAACAAAAAATTTGGTAGACCGAACAAAATGATTCAACGAAAAATTTTAGTAGCCCGAACCAAACGGATTAGTTGCACATATATCAAATAAAAAATTTGGTTTGGAGAACCAAACTTCAGTAGATGATACCAAACAGTTTTCTCAGTGTAATAATGATTAATTTTACATTAAATAATTTGATATCACGAAATCCTAACCGAAACATTCGAATTAATACAGAATTTTTACGTATGGGGAACGAATTACAGTAAATGAGTAGTCATTGTTTGGAAACAACAGCGTGTAATTTTTGCCTTGTAAGCGCTTGTAAACGACATGAACAGTGTGGGTGTTCCAATTTGGGCCTTATATTGCGTCTCCCCCCACCCCATTCACACTCGAGTTGGAGTTGATCGAATAATTTATTTTCTCCTCTGCAATCATTTCATTACACGCAAAGGAAAACGATTTCATTTCAAGATGTAAAAGGAGAAGAGATAATTGAACTCATCGATATTAGTTCATCAAAATTATACTTTCTGAATGAGTTTATTACTGATGAATCAACTTTTCACTATATAATTGCCTTGTGATAACCTCAATGCATTTTAATTTCTTTTAACGATCATTGCATAATATAATAATATTAATCAAAAATTAATCAGTCAGTATTAAATTTTTTTTTTTTTGATTTTTAAAAATATATTTAAATATACAAATATATAAAATAAAAACCTTAAAAAAAATTTATTTGATTTGAGATTAAATGTTTTTCAGGTGTCTGCCTTGAAATCGAGTCACGGGTCGTTGAACAAGATTTGGGAGATAATTGGTCCTGGTACGTGGGCAAACGATAATTATGGTTTGATTATGATTGTAGGTGTGAAACAGTTTCAGGCCCATTTCTGACAAATCAATGTCCAACCATTGAATTGCAAATAATAAATTTTCGGTAACCCATTATTTTTCAGACAAGGGGAACTAAATGATGAAATTGATTATTCCCACTGGCAAGGGAAGCTATCGTTATAAATATATACTTTTGCAGTACATCCCAAGTGTCAAAAATGAAACATTGTGACTTTCTTCTAGAATAAGTAACCATTAATTTTTCCAAAAACGAAATTATAAAGATTAAAAGCCTTTTTTAAATATTGCAGATTTTTTACTATAAAAAAATTTAAATTTAAATTAAATTTAATTTAAATTTAAAAAGAAACTTTAAGGGGGGGAGAGTTTCCTATATAGTATCGTAAGTATTTAGACTTTCGAGGGTTTAATTTTGCACATCGTTAATAACGCGGAAGGATTTTAACACCTCATAAAGATATAGGAAATTGGTGCTAATGGTGGTTATAACCTTGGGAAAATATTTTTTTATTGATATTATACCGACAATGCACAAAAAGATGTCGTAAACTTTATGAGTATTTATTTTTAAAAATATTTATAACACAATTTGTAATTAGGTATATATATTCTTCGTGATTTTCATTTAAATCTCAATTTGGTTTTTTCGTATTTCTTCAATTGAAAATTTTATTTTTAATATTATTTTTTGAAACTACTTTTTGAGAAATTATTCTGTAAATAATAAATTGTTTTTGAATATCAAACGTATTTAATCTCGACTTTTTAAAAGAAAAATATAATTTGTACTTGTAAGGTGAAAAAAGTTAGAAAAATATTTTGATAATAGTGGCTGATTACATTCGCGCTTTGCAATTAGCGAGTTATGACATACGAAAGCCGTTAATTAAATTGAAACCGATAGTCTTGGAAGGGATGCCTTATTTTCTCGCACCTTGTACGCCACCTTCATGAAACATCTCACACGCAATATAACAAAACCACTTTAACTTTAATGCATCCCATATTCTTTATACACAAACTTTATACTCTCAATAACAAGTTATCTCGTCGAAAACTCGCTTCTGGTTTTTCCTTCTTTAGTAACTTGACATTATTTTTCGTAATCGTTTTATTCTTACTTGCGCTCAAAGAATGAAATTTTAACTTCTTTTAAATCATACTTTTACTATACAGTTTATTTGTGACTAATAAAAAGCCAACATATAACATTTATCTGATTACTTAACATAAACTTTAAACTCAACATTAAACTTATTCTTATATTTCTTGCTATTATTATATTAAAATAATTTTTTCAGGATATTCTGGACAATATTTTATTTCATTCGAATAATCAGTTACTTGACTATTATTAAATAAATATTTATTTGTATTGAATAATTATTATTTAAGTCAATTTCAATTAACCAAAATTCATTTGAGTTCAATTTAATTCTTTCTTCAATTGTAAATTTTATTTAAAAAAATAACTAAACAATTATTTAGATTAAATAAATATTTATTTGTCTAGAATATCCTGAAAAAATTATTTAACAATTATTATTACTGATACTGGGGGTAAATTACGTAACTTTTTCCAAATTCCACTTTTCACATTCCGGATTCTAAATTCTACATTCCGGATCCCACTTTGAAAATTCCGTATTTCAGATTCCACATACCGGATTCCACTTTCAAAATTCCGGATTCCATATTTCACATTACACATTCCGGATCCCACATTTCGCATTCACGATTCCACTTTTCACATTCTGGATTCCGGATCCCACATTTCGAATTCCATTTTCCACATTCCGGAATGTAAAAAGTGGAATCCGGAATGTGGAAATTAAATTGTAATCCGGAATGTGTAATCCATAATGTTGGATCCAAAATACGGAATGTGAAATGTTTAATCCGGAATTTTGAAAGTGGAATCCGGAATGGGGAATCTGAAATACGGAATTTTTAACGTGGGATCGGGAATGTGGAATCTGAAATACGGAATTTTGAAAGTGGGATCCGGAATGTGGAATTCGGAATACGGAATTTTGATAGTGGAATCCGGAATCTTGAATACACTCAAAGAAATGGTATATTTGTCTCTGAGCCTACTAACTCATTTATTTGTTGCAAATATATTTTATTTCATTTGAATAAAAAATTTATTTGAGCCAAAGAAAAATTTATTTATGACAAATAAAATTTTTATTTACGCCAAATAAATAAGTTAGTAGGCTCTGAGACAAATATACGTTTATTTAACTCAAATATGTTTTATTTAGTTCGGAATTTTTAATGTGGGATTCGGAATATGGGATCCTGAAGACATAATTTCGACAGTGTAATCCGGCATCTGATTTTTGTAAAAAATGTTCAAGACAAAACTTGTTGCCAACAAAAAGACTTTTGGGTTCAAAAATATAGATTTTAAACATTTTTTACCAAAATTCGTACTATTCGAGATATTTGCAAGTTTCCATATTTTTTTTATCACCCTGCATAAATTTAAACACTATATAATATTTGTATCAATAAAATTATTTAAAATAATTTTTAAATTAAACTCCGTGCAAATTATTTTCGAGTTTGATTAACTAGACTTTATATGAATGATTTTAGTGACAGGTTATAAAATAAAGTTACTAAAGAAGAATCAGAAAATAATTACAAAAAGGGGTCAAAAATTATCACAGAAGATTGCTTCCGCTCTGTCATATAATAATAATAAATGAATAGGATGAAAAAAAGAATAAAAAATTTTTTTTTCGTATTTCTCCCATCGCATCCATACTAATTGTCAATTACATAAGCGGTTCAGATCGTTATTACCGTTATGACTTGGTTGGTGAATTGCACATGCAAAATGTATATAATTTCACGTCAGCGCCTTCAATTGGCTGTCAAACCTTACATCAACCTACGTGTCTCTTGTGATAGGTTGTCGCGAAAATAACAACGTGTTAACATATTCTAAATGGACAAAAGCTTCTTCAACACACACATATATATATACACGACATAAACTGTCATCGTCAAATGCACATCTTTTTGTATATACCCCGCAAACACAAAAGCCCATTGGTCGGCAAGTTTTAATAATTATTTTAATGTTCCACAATATTAATGTCCCGTTTATTATTTCCGTTAGTACTTAAATGTTTTTTTTATCTCACTTAGTTCATCAATTTTTTAAATTAATAATTTTAAAAATCAAAAAACAAAATGTTTTTCAATTTTTTGTTTGGGAAATTGGGATACATGAATATTCCCCACATTGAACTTGTTAGAATTTTTGAGGTATCGAATTAAAAATTATCGAATTTATATATTAAACAGAATTTTATAAAATAAATTTCAAAATTTAACAGAATTTTTACATCGTGAAATTTTCATTTAACCGAATTTTGTAAAGCAGATTGTCTAATTCTATAGCAATTTTCGTTTAAGAGAATTTATATTTATCAAAATTTCCAGAAAAGAGTAAACTGAATTGATCTTCAATCGAATTTCTTTTATTTAACTGAATTAATTTTTGACAGAATTTCTATTGAAAAGAACACTTATTTAGTTGAACTTTCATTCGAACAAATTATTATTTAACAGAATTTATAATTAGATCAATTTACAAATGACATAATTTTCTTAACTCCATTTGATCAAATTGACATTTCAGAAAACTTTTAAAACGTCAAATTTGCATTTGATCAAATTACAAATGTCTGAACAAACAATTGACAGAAAGTTCGGCCGTTTGCAATTTCGATGAAATAAAAAAGTTCGACGTTTTATAAAAGTTCTATGAAATGATAATTCGATCGAATGGAATTTCGGTGAAATGGAAATTATATTATTTGAAAAATACACGGAAAAAAAGAAATTGCTTACAGACGCTTACTGATGTTTGCTATCGAATCTATCAAAATTAGTAACCACAGCTAAATTTTTTGTTATGACAACAAAAAATTTTGCTGTAATAAACAATACTGCCGTCCTGATGAAGAAAGTCGGTAATCGACATTTTTATCAAAAATGAGTTTTTTATATCACTGGATTCGTTATGAAAAAAAGGAATCTAGCTGTAGTAATATTAGTTAACAATATTAATTAATTTTGGAGATAATTAGCCTTTAATTACCCTACTTTGGCGAAATCATTCTCACAGAGTCGCTTGCAGACAAAATAGTCGGTATTTGCTTTTACTGCTTCAAAATGATGACGTATTTACGTACTTTCCTTGAAATCCTAATGCCGATGGTCAGTATCGCGAATACCGACTCTTGCCTCAAGGATTTCAGGTGGAGAAAGACCAACTTTCCTTGCAAAAAGTCAGTACTTGAATTTCTATATTAATAAGGCTGTACCGACTCTCGAGCAGTATTTCCAGGTTTTCTGAATCAATTTTTGGCAGTAATCGACTTTTTTATTATAAAAAATGAAAATTTCTAAAAAAAATGTAACATCATTGAATAGAGCATACCCAAATTAGTTAATATCGATTGTAATTATTTTATTATGTTTCAAATATTAGTGCTGCTCGTTAAAACGCGTTTCTTTAAATATCTTAAAATATATCTCAGTAATCGATTATTTTCATGAAAAAAAAGGAATTGGTTACAGATGCTGATATTTTTTTTTTGCTCAGGAACTTTTGGGAAATCTGTATACAGATACCTTGGCTTCCGCATGCCAAGGTTATGTGGGGTTGGTAAAAAAAGGAAACAATAAACAAAATAAGCTGGCGAACTACTATCAGCCCCGACCCGCACTAAAACCCGTCAACCCTTCTTGGGAGCCCTTAATCCACCCTCGAAACTGTTGGGAAGACCTTTTGCCTTCTTTGCTATTACAATGAAAAAGTTTGCTATGATAAACAATATTTTTAATAATAAAATATTAACAATATTTTTTAAAATTTAGTGTCACAACAAACTTTTTTGACCCCACAGCAAATTTGTTCCACAATTTTTTTTTCAGTGCAGTTGTCAATTTCTACTTGAGTTAGAAAGAGTTAAAATATTTTTTCCATAAATAATAAATTGTTTTTTGGGCATTATGAAAAATTCTCAAGTAAAATGAACAAATGTGCTTTTTTTAAAAAAATAAATCTCACGAACTCTAAATAGATTAGCGCAATGGTTCTGTGCGCAGAAAACTCATAAAATATATTGCGATTACGCCAAGGTACATAACAGGACTCACCGATAATAATGAGCCAAGTAATGAGTATCGTTAAACGCAACTCGCCAACACATGGAAATCTTATAAATATCCAACATAAGAAGTGTACCCACGATGCTTTCAAGCAACTTCTGTACGGATAAGAATGTTTGAGTATTTTCCTACTTGTTGTTTTGGGGGACTGCCACTTTATCATTCAGGAAGTGTATGTATATATATATGACGTTTTGTACGATAGGAAAAACGTTGTGTCTCTCATATAGTTTATTTAAATTTTTATAATTTACCAACACTGATTAAATATTTCACAGCAATAGATTGATAGTTATAATTACAACGTGGTAAATGTGGATTTATTTATATAAAATGATAATAGATAATTAAGCAGGTTGTTCTGGAATTCACGTATAATTCGTAAAAAAAAAATTAATAGAAATATTTAACCTGGCGAAGAAATAAGGCAGATTCAGAACAATTAAATATAGCCAAGATTAGAAGTCTAAGTAGTAATATAGATGAATTGGTCAGACACTTATTAAAATATTCGAATCAATACAAAGTATGTAATTTTTAAGTAGAAATGGGAAAACTAGTCAGACGAAGAGTATAGAATATCTAGTGCGATAAATTGGAGAATTTTATAAGTAGTAAAAGAATTTCTAGTCAGACACGATAAGTAACACACAGGATTACAAAAGACGTACAGAAAAAATTTGATTATTTAAGTAGTAAAGAAAATTTTAAGTCAGACACAAAAGAAAGCAATTTTTATACGAACTTCAGTAATACGGAAAATTGTTCGACAAAAAGTGTCACCTAGACTAAAACTAACAAGAATGGAAATAACAACTAAAGTAATAGAAAAAAAAAAAAAATTCTAAACAAGACGAATTATCAAACTTTCACAACGTCTAGAGAAATATTTATAGATATGTCTCTTTATTGTCTGTTTATAAACGCAAAAAGAGTGAGAACCCATTGGATTGAATGACGTAAATCATTTCCAATCGTTTCCTATACTCACACACGAGAATGTCGAGTGAAAGTGAATTTAAGTGCTTAACGTTGGCAGATATTGTCATCCCACATATTGCAGAGGACATAGGTGCTTATTAGTGAAAATGTTTCTATATTCTATGCGTATTTGAATCAAAAAGGAATTCAAAAACATATTCTTGAACGACAGAATGAAGAATTATTCATTGATTTTAATCAAAGTTGATTACAGTGTCTGGTAGCCAATTAGCACTGTCCTTATATACATATAAAAAGTCTTATATCAGTAGAAAAACAAAAGGAACGTATGTCATAATCTGACAACTAAGGGACATGTTTAAGAGGACTTTTTAACATTGGGCGTTAAGTGACTAAATTATTATATCTCCTGTCATTATCTTTCTATTCGTTAATTATGCATTCTTCGTAATTTATAGTCTCTAGGTATTATTCAATTTTAATTAGCGATATTAAATAACATTTAAAAGCCTCGAGACTGTCATTGACAATAGCTAAAATCATCATTTCATTTTCGATTAGTTTCTACATTTAAGATTTAATGAATCCTAATAAATAATATATTATCATTTAATTTATTACACACTTTTTCAACGATTTTGTAAACACTTTCAATTATACTATCATTGTTGCAGAACAATAAACCAAAAAATTACTGTGATTACATATAAAATGACTTCGCACATTTTCTCTATAAAAAATTTATAATTAACTATTTATTTAGAAATAGAAGAATAATTATTAAAATAATTCATTTCTGTGATAATTTTATACTGTCCCCTTTGTTAAATATTTATCACATTTATTAATTATTAAATTAATATTTCCCATGTATTAATTTCAATTATTTTGATTGTATTGATAAAGTGTATCGTTTTTTATCTTAATTTTTTTCAAAAAAAAAAAAAATTTTACATTTTTAAGAGAGATAAACTAAGATATGTATCTGTAATGGCGATTACGGATATACTTTGAAAGTAAAACAAACAGATGTAACAAGTAGCCTAATTAGCCGTGTAATTATGCAGTACATAATTTAAGCATGGAGACCGCAATTTAAATAATTGTTAAGCAGGTTAATTAATACTTAATATAATCTCTTGACACTGCACTTATCGTGCCGGAAAATATAAAGCCGTCTGACTTATACTATTATGCAAGAATATGCCAATAAATATGATAGTAGCAAATTCAATAATCGATAACATTTGACAATGCAATAACTAATCCACTGTACTTTACTATAATGAAATGACATTTTAAATACGAAAAGTGAAATCTCACATACCTATATGATAAACATTGAATAATTCCTCAGGACTATAATAATTTTATTTGGAAAATTATATTTAATTATTTCAATTACAATTATCACAGTATAAACTATGAGGTTTTAAAAAGTCATGCAGATTAAATTTTGACCCCTTTAAATTTTAATGATCGCAGGATGTTATATTTTTTTATTGCATCATTTGGGTCCTAAAAACATTTAAAAAATCTTAATTTTTGACTATTTCAAAGTTCTTGAAAAAATTTAGGTTATTCAAAATGCAACTACTTTCAAAAATTTGACTATTTTTCATCGCCAATTTTTCTACACACTTTTTTTAATGATTCTTCATAATCACTCATATTGATTTTTAAAAATTTGTATTTTTAAAAAATACAAATTCTAAAATGGTCAAAAATTAACATTTTCTTTTTTTGATAATCCTTGAAAGTTTTAGGACCCAAATAATGCAATAAAAAATATATAACATCGTGCGATCATTAAAATTTAAAGGCGTTAAAATAAAGATGATACTTCCCTTTAAGGAGAATAAAAACCCTAACATAACCTTAGAACCGAAAAATGGTTTTTAACGAAAACAAAAATTTAATAAAAATTAATTTCAAACAATTTTAGAAGATTTAGTTATACGAAAAAAATTATGAGTTAAAATCTCATGTTAAAAATTTTTTTTTTAACATTTTGACTTTTTTTAAGCTTAGACGAAAATGGCAATTTTTATCTAACTTTTAAAAGCAATAGTTTATTTCATTCAGTGAAATATTGTCTACAATCGTTAATTTTTTAGATTGTTAAAAGTATGTTTTGTTAAAAAATTATAAGCAATACAAATATTACTTATTAAATAATTTTTTAACAACTTACTGTTAAAAGTATGTTGTTAAAAATTATTCAAAAAATAAAATTTGTATTGCTTATCATTTTTTAACAACATACTTTTAACAATTGAAAACAATATAAAAACAATATAAAACACTTTACTCTAAAGAATATTTTACTGAATAAAATAAACTATTGTTTATAAAAATTGAATAAACTTTGCGATTTTTATTTTAAAATAGTAATCGTATGAATGAACACTTAATCAGCGTTTTTTCATGGTGAATTTTTCAAAATAAATACACAATAGTTAAATAAATGATTAAATAATCTTATAAACAATTCAAAAAACAGTTTTTCCAGGTAGAAACTTATAAAAAATCGACTCACCGATCGGTGAATCTCTCGACGGACCAAATGATTTCGCATTGCCTTTTAGGCAATTCCCGAACACTAATTTGGGAAAATATAAAAGCATACTGGGGCCATTTTTCTTTGTCCATATCATATTTATCCTTCAGGTTATTATTTATAGTCAGGAACTGAAAAAATAAAAACTTTATTTTAAAAAATTAAATTAATTATTGTCTATAAAACAATATTAAATGCTGATAATATAATAGAAAAAAAATGTTTCAATTGGAAATAGTTGGAATTTAGTAATTAAACCACTTCAACAAGATTTCCACTGAAATTCAGTCGAATTATTACTGATTTAAACAGTCAAATCTATATTATCATTAATCGGCAAAACAGAAAGTCAAATCTGAATTACCATTAATTGGTAAAACAGAACACTCAAATCGCTATTACAGTTAATAATCAAAACAGAACAGTCAAATCGTCATTATCATAAATCGGTAAAACTATCTCATTCAGTAAAGAATTCTACTAATTTTTAGTGAAATATGACTGAATTTCAGTAGAAATTTTACTGAAGTAATAAAGCTGCTAAATTCCAACTATTTCATCAGTGAAATCTCACTGATTCAAATATAGAGGATGCGCAAATTTTAGACCCAGCAGAGATTGCAATAAAACTTGAGTGCTATTTAAAAACAAATTGTTCAAATAAATGTCTTCGTTTGAGAAGACATGGTCATTTTTAAGACACTTTTTGGTGTCGAAAAATGCGTACATTTAGAGGTTATATTTTTTGTTTTAGATTCATAAATTAGACATTTACTTAAAAAAGACATTTGTAAATGTCTCAAAATGTGAATGTCTTATTCTTTTGAGACATATTTAGAAGACACTCGTTTTTACAGTGTAAAATTGGTTCCAAAATAGGCTCAAGACAACACTATACGACTTTGCCTATTCTGGAACCAACCTCATATAGATGAAGACTAATCAACAAATTTAGTAATTTTTAAAATTAGTTGTTGCCGCAAGTATTTAGCTATCCAAAAGATGATAAATAACGAGAAAGTATCACGAAAAAAAGGAAAAAACGAAACTAAATCAGACAAGATTCATATTAGGAAATAGGGAAAGAAGAGAAAAAAAATGAGAAAACCCACTTCCCTGTATTGTATGTATATGAGAGATGCAGTTTGAAATAATAGTTGATCAGACATATAGGAAATGGTTCGCAAAAGGCAACTGAGTACTATTCTTAGAAAGCATATATATATGAGAGATTTTGATCCTATATTCTTGTCCTTTCTCGAATTATATATAGTTGAGCAAATGCATATAACATACACTAACGAACGTCCTGGCGTCCTTGCTCAGCATGGCGAACGGCCTCGAGAGAACTCTCCCTGATTTCCGGGCTGGCAGGGCCGATGTATGCCAGACACTCATGTACGCCTAGGAATTTCTGACCCTGCCCACGTATAAACTCTACACACTCGCTTGGAAGTGCGAGAACCAGGCAAAGGAGCGAGATAATCGCAAGGCGTATATATGCCGGCCGCCGCCTTGTCGGCTTCCTCGTGCAAAACTAAACAACTAAACAACACTTCCAGTCGCCTGTGTGGGCACGGCTATATGTTTCTGGCATCCCTTTGTTGCACCTACAACCAAACGACTATTTATAGTTTGTACGTCGTCAATTGTGCACGCGTGCCAGAGTTCGAAAACTCGAAAACATTAATTGTTATCCAAGTTATTATTACAATAAATAATATGCAAATGCATTTCTGATCATTATTCAGATATATCTTTTGAAATAATAACAGTCCAAAATTCTAAACAGTTCTATTCAGTAGATTCTATTCACTTGATTCAAAAGAAGTCAAATATGTGACATTTCACGAGAAAAGGGACATTAAAGGCAAAAAAATTTAGGTTATGTTTTGTGATAGTTTAAACTTGATTAAATGTTCATTTTCAAATCTTTAAAATCAGAATCAGTTTCTATACTGAATATTTTAGATCTAATACACATATAATTTCAGTCGTTTGTATTAAAAGTTGATCCTCTTTGTGTATTTTAAATCCACACGGAGAAAAATGGAAAAACGAATAAAGTAACTTTTACTACTTTAAAAGTAAAACCTAAACTGTCCGGAGTTTCCGCGCATTTCTGTCAATTTTTACTCCAGAAATAGTAAAAATTACTATTTGCGGAATAATTTTTACTATTTCAGGAGTAAATTTTACTATTTTCGTAATATAAATTGACAGAAATACGCAGAAACTCCGGACAGTTCAGGTTTTACTTTTAAAGTAGTATGTAAAAGTTACTTTATTCGTTTTTCCATTTTTCTCCGTGCAAAACTCACAAACCTAAAATTTTTAGACTCTAAGGGTCCGTTTTCTTGTAGAGATTGAATTACAATTTTGTAAATTTTTTAATTTTCCAAATTTCTCTAACAAAAATGTTTTTTCCTTGACATTTATCGAATAAAAATATTTTTCATTTTTTTTTCATTTGTGACTACCATAAATAATCAAATCAGAAAAGTGTAATAATTTCCACACTGAAAAAAAAATTCTGGTTAGGCTATATTTAACATTACTTTCTAGTTATGTTAATCAGAATTCTAGTTGAATTAACTAAAATTCTCGTTAAAATAACCAGAATTCTGGTTAACCTAACCAGAATTCTGGTTATTCTAACTAGAATTTTTTTTCAGTGCAGGATTAAAAAAATTGATTAACTTTAGAAAAACAAAGTCCTGTTTAATGAAGTTTAGCTGAAAGATTTTGACCGAACAGAACTGAAACTTATATCCTACACTAAGATGATTTCAAAAAGGGAGGAGGCAAAGGAATCTGAACGACATTAATTCGAAGTTGCGTTATATTCTTGAGAGGACACAGCTTCCATGCAAGGAGGACTGGCTCCCGCCGGGCTACTAATTGCAATCATGGTCAAGCATCTGCAGTAAAGAGGACTAGCAGGTTGTACGCATAAGCATTCGCAAGTATAGTTATATATAAACGCAGGCAGAAAGACATCTCCTGTGTTTAAGCAAGGATGTACAGGACTTCTGCTGAATTGAAACGATTGTTAGCAAGTGTATGCAGCCACACATTAAATTCAACTACATCGCGTGGAAAAGAACACTAGCTTCAGGGGGCTTCTCGAGTTTTATTTCTATAATTCTAGATTTTGAAAGACTCAATTAATACAGGTCTTGCGCGGCAATGTTGAAACATTAACATTATTAATGATCCGCATAAAATTACACAAATGTTTTAATAATCAAGAAAAGATGAAATTTCCATTTGCATTATGAATAGCGCTAGTTGCTATGTAGCGCTTTTTGCTATTTAGGGTTAAAAACTTATATATTTTTAGTGAAATTTGTTCCAAATGATGTCCAAAATAAAATAGAGTTGGCAGTTTCTTCAAAACTTGAACTGCAAGATCGTAAACTGTGACGCGGCATTTTGTCGCGTACAAATGACTTAAAAATAATAAAAAATAAATTTTGCAAATAAACGACACCAGGGTGGGAATCCCGCCATTATGACCGTAAAATGTTATAAATTATAATAATTGTCTTCTTATGATACTCACTTCATTTTGTTTAAATAACAAATTCACGTATTAAGAAACCAACTTGCCAAAGTCGTCAGATTAATAGTTGATCTATAATAAATAAATTCGATTCTGAATTGTCCTTTCGTTCTGTTATGAAAACTCTCGCGAGGCACAGAGGATTCTCGCCGAGTCACAAAGACGTTGAGGACGTCACTATCTATCATTGAAATTAGATGTCATCAAGGGAAAAGCTTCCTGGTGTGTATATTTGGATGAGAGTCCCAACTTCTCGCATCAATCAATTTAACATCGGATAGTGTAGGGATCTGCGTTACCGACGACTGCGTATCAATTATCGATCGCGGATATTATATTATTTAATATTAATTGATCTCAACGACACCAAGAAGAGAGGCCGCTGATTAGCGACGCTGTCAAGTTTCACTCGTCAACCATTTTACTCTCATTCTCATCCTGGTATTCGTAGAGTTCAGTTGTGTTCTATTCTTTTTCGTGTAAAATAATTAAAATTTAATATTATAAAAATGCGACGAGGCGCCATCGTCGTCGTCAAATGGACGGTGAGTCCCAATTAATTAGGGGTCGTTTCCTTCAGAATCAATCTCATTATTATTAAAGAATACTTGAATAAATAAAATATAAATCCTGTCTTTCGGCCTTCTGTCATTATTTTACTTTTTCTAAAATTTGAAGTGAATATTAATAAATAGTGTTATTGTTATAAATTTTGTCTAGTTAAAGGTGTTTATCCTTTTCCTTCTACACCGCGGTCTATTGTTGCTGTAAAGTAGCAATGGAATTCCTGAGCTGAATTTAGTTTTTCCTAAGTAGAATAAATTATCAAATTTACTTGGCGGATTGCTTAACTATTTTTTAGGTTTAGTTATTTCCCATAAGATAACTTGGCGTCTTGGCAAAATTAATAATTAAAAAGTGTAGATAACGCTGATTGTCTCGAAAATGTAATAATAAATAATATAAATTTAAAATAAAATCAATAATAAATTAAATTCAACGTTATAAAACATAACCCTACTTGGTAAGACCCTTGACATAGAATTCATGTCAATTTCTTAAAAGATTTTATCTAAGCAACCCAATACATGAAGGTGGAAATAATTCTCTAACTTCATGTTTGCCAACTGTTACTTTCAAATACAAAATAATTTACAAAAAATTATTTGATTAAACATTTTGATTATTCAAGTAAATTTAACCTAAATCCATAATTTTTAACTTCATACTTTCTGCTTCAAATAATACCTATAATAAAAATTCTATTTTTGTATTTTACCAGCGAAACAATTGTACTAACCTTATTAGGTCAAATATACAATTATATTGACTCACAGAGTAGCTAAAAAAAATTGTAAGTAAATGTAGCTTCAAATCTTCGAAATCTTCGACTACTGATAAATTAGAACTACCTTAAGATTTAGAAAAACGAAAAAGATGAAATCGGAGAAAAATGAAGGAATCTTATTATGATATTATCATAAAATCAAAAATAAGAAACGACAGAAAACATGTCTTGACCGTAGCAAATGATCAATGTGTATTATAAATTTGAAAATAATCAAAATGAACATCGTGAATGGTGAGGATCGTTCGTCGTCGTCGTCGTACCTGATAGAATCCCTTGAGCCCTTCTTTGTGGCTTGTCAGCCGACACGTAGACTAACGCGTGTGTACGACGACGAACGTAATGGACATTTGTTACGGGACCTCTGATCGGTTTTACAGTCGACTACCGTTTCCAACCTATACTCAGATATCCAATCTATTTCACATAATTACCTGCGGCTATTCATTGTATACTTCCAGCGCAAAGGGATTCTCCTTTTTTTTTAATCGGAAACTTTCTTTATATCGATAACTAACAAAATTATTTTATTTCATGAATGAATTATCCTTTAAAAAAGAAAAAAACACTTGTTTTCAACCCTATTTTTACGGGATGCATGAATATTAAAACATTGAATTTGTTGGAATATCTACGGTTCCGAAATTTATTAAATGAATTTTCATATTCAACACTCAGAGCAGTAGCACATATTTTAGTTCTGATTTTAACCTCAAACCCACAGGCGAATTGACGTGGAACGACTAAATTAGTATTAAAACGAACATAACCTGAAAATTCAAGGTCCAAGGTCTCCAGGATTCAAGGTCATGGATCAAACATAACCTCATGGGACCATTGGGATTGAGGCCATGTCCGACAAACATAACTTCAGATTTCCCTAACCAAGAAACGAACATAACCTCAAAATTTAGATACAATTTTAATATTTTTAATACTTGCAAGCCTTTAAAATATTAATAATTAAGGTGGAAAATAATGGGGGTTGGCGCGCCAAGATTAAATTTAAAAATACCGCTAAAACTTTTCTGTCGGATATTTATTCGGCCAATTGCAATTTCAGTCAAATGAAAATTCACGGAAATGGCAATTCGTACAAATAAAAATCCTGTCAAAAAAGAATACTGTTAAATAAAAATTTGATTAAATTGAAATTCTTTAAATACAAAAATTTTTTTGAATATGTATATATTCAGTTAAAACAAAACAAAATTCAACTAAATAAAAATTTCCGTTAATTTTAAATTCATAGTTAAATAAAAAGTTTTAAATAAAAAAATTCAATTTAGCTGCCGGATCAAAGAAGGGCACATAACTAATGTAATTCAAATGGGTTATGTGCCCTTCTTTGATCCGGCAGCTCAATTAAATGTAAATTCTACTTTATAAAATTCGGTAACATAAAAATTCGAGCTTATTAATTTTGCCACCATGGAAAATCCATCAAATTCATTGTGTGGGGAATATTTATATGTCCCCATTTTTACATCGTAAAAAAGAATTTTTCTCACGTTTTCAATAAGTGAAATACAAACAGTTATTTGCCACACTGGAAATAGAAATTGTTTATTCCTTTTCCCTTTAAATTTTTGTTAAAAAAAGAAAGACGAACTAAAGTATGAACGGTCAGTATGAGTTGAACGAAACATAAAGACGGATGTGCGAAATTTATTACGACAGTTTAAGAATATAGGTAATTATTTACGTTTATTGTTCGATCGTGATGTTTATGGTTTATGTAAATTATATTCCGCAATGGGGTACCTACTTGTCTCCTCTTTCTTTCTTACCACAGATTTCTTTCCGTTTTCCTCCTCTATTATTACTGACGCCAAACAAAACAAAAAAAAAACACATTTTGCGGTGGTACAATATCATTATTTCATCTACCAATCTCTATTCAAAAGGGGAAAAAAGCAAATTCGTTAAAATTATCTAATTTTAATTCAATATAACCCTATAATTTCATAAAAAAAAGATTTTAAATTTTATGCATTATTTTTTTAACAATTTCTAAAAAATTTTAACATCTCAACATTTTATTATTTTTCAGTAAAAAAAATTATTTGATTAAATTAATTTAAATTATTTAAAAAATATTTATTTGATTCAAATACTTTTTATTTAGTTCTAAGAAATATGTATTTGATTCAAATAACTTAAATTATTTGAATTACATTTATTGAAACCAAATGCATCTTAATTCGGTCAAGTAAATAATTATTTGAATCTAATAAATGATTTTATTTAATTTAAGTAATGAGTTAATTGAAACAGTTAATTTATTTATTTCACTCAAATATTTAGTATTTTTATATTAATAAAAATTGACACAATAAAGTTATTTTGTTTATACAAGAAAACTAAATTATTTAATAATTCAAAAACAAATAAGGTAACTTTTACTACTTTAAAAATAAAACCGGAACTGTTCGCAGTTTCTGCGCATTTCTGGCAATCTTTACTCCAGATATAGTAAAATTTATTATTTTCGGAATAATTTTTACTATTTCAGGAGTAAATTTTACTATTTCTGGTGTAAAAATTGACAGAAATGTGCAGAAATTGTGGACAGTTCCGATTTTACTTTTAAAGTAGTAAAAGTTACTTTATTCGTGTTTTTCCATTTTTCTCCGTGCAGTAAATATTTATTTTATTCAAATACGCATTTAATGAGTAATAGACAAACAAATGACTTAATTGGATCAAATAAATTGTATTCAATCAAAATATCTAAATTTATTTTTTAGTGCTCCTTTTTGTAAACTATTTCTTCAATATAAATCTAAAAAATGATTCCATGCTTTTATATTACACTTTATGTTAAATTTAAAATGAATATATTTAGCAAATAATTTAGTCATTTATTGAAAAAAAGTGTGACACTATTTACGGAGGCAATAATTCACTATTTACTGTATACTATTAAAATTCTGAGAAAATTTTCCCTGAACCCTTAAGAGCATTTCATATGGAAGATTATAATATATTTCGTTCTTTTCTTTTTTCTTATGCGTCAAATCGGGTGTACGGCGTCTACGGTGGCGGCGACGACGACACTGGTAACCGTGAAAGCAACTGTGGTTGCCCAGCATCAGGGAGCATTTAACGTCGTGTTTGCAAATTGGAACATAAAATCACGTTTGTAACGGGCGCCGCTGATTGTTCGTTACCGCTGCCTACGCCCCATGCGTGTATCATAGCGACCATTTAATATCCGCGCATCGCATATACATTTTAAGATCTTTCCCTCTTAACTACCGCACCGAAACATACAAGCGTGCCAATATTTCATGAATATATGCGCGCCGCCTTCTAAAGACTAAATAAGACAAGAGCCGACCATATATGCTTGAATTTAACAAAAATACGCATATTTATATAGTACTAACTATCAGGAAAGAATATACGTTTTTGGAAATAAATCCTATTAGTGGAAAACTCATTTTATAGCCAGACGTTTATGAAGAAATTTTATATGTACCACCCACATTGCTGCGGTAATGGGACTAAACTGAATTATTAAACTCATTGGGAAATATTGCATACTCTATATATGATTCTTCCCACGCAATACAGTATATTACATCGAGTTTACAGAAACGTGTAAGAAATGTAAGGTAACATTGTAAATCGTCAGTAGACATATACTGTTAACTTATAAAATGTCTGATTCACTGTTAGCATACGCATGTGTGGTCGCGGTATGCTTGTATGGTAAGGTCATAGTAAGTTTGCATGACAAGGTCGTGGTAAGCTTACATGTAAGGTTGAGGTAAGCTAACTGTAAAAGTTTACCTTGTAAGTTTGCTGTAAGGTTACTGTAAGGTTACTGTAAGCTTACTGTAAACTTATACAGAAAATTAAAAGGTATTAAAATAATAAGCGTTGCAGCTTATTTTAATACCTTATAATTTTCTGTGTAGGTAATATAAAAATATATTAAGTATAATTATATAATATAATTTACATTATATTATAAACTTTTTAATAAATAATGGTATATTGAGTAAAGTAGTTTCTAGGCCATGGTAGGGTTTATTAAATAAAATTTACTATGCAGCTACATGATGCCAAAAAAAACTAGTGCGCATAAATATTAATAAAATTTATTTATTAATAGCATTGTAGATTTACAGTATAAGCTTCCAGTAACCTTACAGCAAGTTTACAAGGTAACATCTTGCAGTAAGCTTACAAGGTAAACATACCACAACCTTAGGGGCTATTCACAAAATAAGTAACGCTTAGTTACATAACATTAGCGCCATTTTTTGGCTGTCCGTAACAAATAACTTGACCCCCTCTTCTCCCTGGAAGCGTTACGTATTTTGTGAACAGTCCCTTACATGTAAACTTACCATGACCTTATTAAGTAAGCTTACCACGATCATACTTGTAATGCTTACAGTAAAACATACATTTTAAGTTAATAGTAAGTCCACTGACAGTTTACGATGTTACCTACTTACATTTCTTACATGTAAGCTTTCTGTAAACTTGATGTAATATATACTGTGCTGTGTAGGTTCTGTTGTAATTGCCGTAGATAGAAATTTATTTATTACGATTTAGTTTTCTACGACAACCCCTTTTTGATGACTTTCTTCTACTGTTAAGATGTTCCTTGTAAACTATTTTTTAATTTTTAAAAATTAAATATACTTTTTCAATCTAGAAGAATCTGAAAATGTTTTCTTAAAATAGATATAGCTAAATTGGGTTTAGAATTTGAAAAAATAATAAAATTAATATTAAAATCAATCAGTTTTTCTCCTCTGTTAAGTATTTGTTTTCCTTTTATTTTAAAATTTTAAATTCTTTTTCAACCTAACAGTATCTGAAAATACTTTTCAATTTTTCTTACGAGAATCTTATTAGAAATAGAAAACTCCAACCATACGGAGATATTAACAGAAAAATTACAATCCAATAAAAATAATCAAACTTTAGAATATAAGAAACTGTTCGAACTTTTAATGAAATTCAATTTACATATAGAGGATCGTTGGTAATTGCGGTGAAGGTGTGTAAGGCAAACTCACAAACTAAAAACTATGCAAGGGAAGGGCTTGAAGCCGCAATAGTAATTATTGAACAGAAGAACCCTGTCCGACACACTCAATATCGTTGTAAATCCCAAGTGTCTACCTTAAACCCAGCAGTTGGTTTTCACATAGAATGTAAAGTTAATGGTGTATATATATAGGTATACGCACGCGTACTTGTACGCGTCTTGGTTTCCGCGGATCCGGACCATCAGTTTAATTACATTCCGGTCCCTGTTCGTCCATAACGAGGAAAAAGCTTCAAACTAGTTTAACAGTATACGTATACGAAGGTCGATTTTGTCAAAAAGACGAACTGGTTTGTCTGCAAACCAGACGAGGAGATAAATCCACACATCGAGACAAAATGTTCCGGACAAACCAATATATATACATGTAATGAGAATTCAACAAACTTTTCTCATTACATTATTCCCTATTGTAAAAACTTTTACTTTTCTCCATTACAACACGTTTTCATTTGGTTTTTCTCTAAAAAATTATCTCTAAATTCAAATTTGACGAAACTTTAATTAATTTAATATAAAATTAATTTATTATTTCGTATTTTATTCTATCATTTATTATTGAATTAATTTAATATTACATTAAATTTTTATAATTCGAAATTCTATGTCGCCTTCTAATGACAAAAAAAATGTATTTATCTCAAATATTTGTTTCAAATAAATTTTATTTGATTTGAATAAAAAATTTATTTGCCCTTAAATTTTTTAAATTTTTTTCAGATTTAAAGAGTATAGGCTCTGAGACAAATATATTTTTATTTAATTCAAATAAATTATATTTGTCCCAAATAAACGTAAATGAAAGATTTCTCTTGGTGTAATTAATAATTTCAATTAAAAAGTGATGTATATATTTAAGTTTACAAAAATCTTCAGTAAGTGTCTAATTTAATTCTGGATTAATTAAAGAGGATCCTTAAAATTGAAGACTTAATTAAAAATATCGCACTCGAATGCCAAATGAATTACGCTTGAATAATTATTCAAAGAGGGGTCTGAATTTTTTGTTATATTTATTCTCTATATAAATCGATATCACGAAAATTTAATTAAGTAATTAAAAATCAAATTATTTATATTCTATTCAAAATGCTAATTTGCATTCTCATTTTTCAATTAATTTATTATTCATTGTCTTACTGTATCTTTTTCGTTAATTTTAATTAAATAGAGAATATGCCATTTGCTATTATTTTACCTATTATTTCATTAATAGTGATTAATTAAATAAATTAAATAATTAAATAATAATTAAAAGCAAATACAAAGAAAAATTTATTTTTTCTCCATTTTTAAATATATTAATTAACAAGCTATATATTTCCGTTCATTTAATATACATACAAAGTAAAGGGTATAACTTTTTTTTCTGGTTGTAAAGTTTGTAGTTTAAAACTTTTGACAGAAAATGGAATGAAATAATATAGGTATATATATATAAGCAAAGTGAAACAGTCGGTTCAAACAGACAATAACGTTGGAGCGCCGCTGGTCCACTTTTAAGACTTTGAAGCCCAGTAATTTCTCGCGAAATGCCAGAAATTACTGTGGTAAAGTTTTGTGCCCAGGGCGCGTGCCGTCTTTGAATATACCCTATAAAGATGAGCTGTATTTGTAATTCTAATAGGCGAAAAAGGGCGACTACGCTCGACTTTATAATGATTGTAAAAATGCGGGGCCCTAGGGCCTCACTATACATATATAAAGATGACTCCTTTTTGAAATGGATATAACGGCCCTTCGCAGAAAATTCGAAACATTTGCCCCCCAAACAGATTCAAACTGCTGGCACATTTTTCTGATCATTATATTGTGGTCTCGAATTTCAATTTTAGGTCAACGATACAGACTCCCAAATTATACTAAAAGACATTCGCAATTTTTTTTTCTTTTAAATTATATACATACGTATAACAAAAGATTTCATCTTTAACAAATTTTTATATTTTAAGCAATTATTTCATTCCATTAAGTCAGAAAAAATTGTTCGTATTTTTTATAAATGAAAACATGTTCGCTAATTTTTTTTTTTTATTTTCGTTTTACTATTTACATTTTATAAAGTATATTTTTAATCTAATTTAATATAGTTTTTATATAAATTTTATTAATTTAGAAATTAGATTTTAATTTTTTTTGATTAGTTGAATTTTCGAAAAAAGTTTATTTGTTTTGGATAATTGTTGAATGAACAAATATTGTTTGAATTTCAATGTACATTGGCAATTCGAGTCAACGATAAATTTAAAGTTATTGCATTCCATTCAACGCTTCGAGGGAACATGGAAAAGTGGGACAGTTTAACACAAGTTTTTATAACCTGCCATTGTCATGATGCCCCATCAAATGAGGCGGTCATGGAACAAACATTCTTAAGTCTCGCATGCCATTGATATATGCCGCCGTAAAAAATATACGATTGCCCGATAATGACAGTCAAAAAAAAAAAAAAAAAATTCCGAAAATTGAATAAAAATGTTAGTTTAAATAAATTTTACGTTTAACTGTTATTTAAAGTTTATTAATTTAAATAATATTTATAAAAAAATTAATTTGGTAATAAAAAATTTATTAAATGAACTTTTTATTATCATTTAGACATCCACACTTGTTAATTAAATTATTAAATTAATTTAAACTAAAAATATTTGTTTTTAAAAATATATTATTTTTATCAATACTTTTCCTTGAGAATATTTGTTCCTTTTTTTAAATTTATATTACTTATATTCCTTCTATTTTACAATTAAAAAGTTTTGTTTATTAAAATTGCAAAAAATAAATAATTGAAAATACGCCCCTGATAGTAGGCTATATGCGAGCGCATACAAGAACAACCGGTTGCCCTCATACAGGGGAACTCGAGAATTTTAAAAATGGCGTCACCCGTGATCAACACATAACCTCATTTAGCCATAAAAAAAATAAACAATTATTCTTAACTGAAAATTACTGAAATTTTAATTATCAAAGTGAAGAATAAATTTCTCAAATACGTAAAATGCTACTGAAGCTTTGTCAACCTTCATCATACAGTGCATTGAAAATAATTAAAAACAAAACTCGAATTAACCTCAACGATATAATTGTTACAAATCAATTATGTCAACAAAATCCCATTATTGTGACATGTTTAAGAAATTTAACACTAACTAAACATGTCTCTGCATTACCGGCAAACAGTGTTATGAATGTATTTGACAGAAATGCAAAATTACTTCAAAGAGAACGTGCAGCAAAAATGCCGGATCCAAAAATCTATGACTATATCAAGGACGAAGTTGGTTATAGATTGGCTGATAAAATTTATGATGTTAAAAGAAAATTTAAAAAAGCTCTCGACTTAGGTTGTGGTAGAGGACATGTGTCAAAACATATGACCAGTGATTCAATTGAAGAAGTAATATTATCAGACATGAGTCCAAGTTTTTTGGAGCAAGCTAATATTACCGATGATGGAATTAAAGTGCATAAACAAGTTATGGATGAAGAAACATTTTCACTTGAATCAAATAGTTTGGATTTAATTGTCAGTTCATTGAGTCTTCATTGGGTTAACGATCTACCAGGATGTTTTAGTAGGATAATTAATTGTTTGAAACCGGACGGTGTTTTTATCGGTGCAATGTTTGGTGGTGATACACTTTACGAACTTAGGTAAGCGATATTTAAAACAACAGGCTTCGAAACGTCGTAAGAGACTAAGAAAAGTATGAAAAAGTATCCCCAAAATTGAAAAAAAGTAGCATCTTTAAAATAAAATAGAATTAGTTTTCTAAGTTTGACGTTAAAGTGTAAACATTTTCTTGTCTAAAAAAATTGAAAGAAAAATTCTGAGGAATAAAATTAACATCATTTTTCTCCTGACTATTTTTTAAAAAACTATCTACTTTTAAATTTGGATTAACTTTTTGTTTTTGGCACAACGGTAAAAGCATATGATTATTCCATAAAAATCATTTTTCACATAAATTTTTATTTCACAAAATAACATTTAACACAGAATTTTTTTTAAACGAATGTTTACTCAGCGGATTTTTCAAAGTACCGAATTTTTATTTGACAGAATTTCTATTTTACAAAATTTCTCTTTACTCAACTGTTTCTTGAACAGAATTCTAATTTAATCTATTTTTAATTTATTATAATTCTCATTCAGTAGAATTTTAAGTACTTAATTCGAATTTTTAAATCCTAGAACTTGGAATCGGAAGCTTATATAAAATACATATATTTAGTATTTTAAAACAACAATTTTAATTAAAAATCTCCAAAAATTCAATTATTTCTAAAAATCTTAACTCGAACTCTTACAAAATTCAATTATTTCTAAAATTTTTATCTAAAATTCTTTGCTCAATTAATAATTTCAATAAATTTTATCCAATTATTCAAAAATTCAATTACTGTTTGAAACTTTGTTAATAATTTTCAGCAATTCTAATTTACAAAAATTTTAATTTAAAATCTCCTGAAATTCAATTATTATTAAAAATTTTAATTCAAATTTTTTATTGAAATAATTATTTCTAATAACTTTAATCAATATCTTGGTATTTCAATTATTTAAAACATTTTTCAATTCAAAATACTCTAAAATTTAATTATTGTCTGAATTTTGGTTAAATTAGAATTATTAAAAAAAAACAGGTAAAGAGAAATTTTGTAAAAAATTCTGTCAAAAAAAATTGCCAAATTAAAAATTCTATTGAGTAAATGATCGTTTAATATGTTAAATGCTATTTTGAAAAATGAAAATTCGTGTAAAAAATAATTATATAAAGCAGTAATTCACGCGGCCAATAATAAATCATCAACTTGGCGAAGAGCTTTTAGGAATCAAAAAATTCGCTAAAATTTAAAATTTAATTAATTTTAAATTAATTAATTAATTAATAATTAATTTAATTAATTTTATTTTTTTAAATTATTTTTTGAAAAAAGTAGCGTTAAGTGGCTTTTGGCCAAAATTAGTAGTAAAAAAGTAGCCTTGTTGAAAAAAAGTATCAAACAAGTAAAAAAGTATGTCACTTACTTACTTAAGCCTGAAAAGAATAAAGACAATAAAAACTCTTATAAAAGAGGTAAAATTTTAATAAATATATTAATAATTTAATTAGAGGATCTTTGCAATTAGCGGAAATGGAAAGAGAAGGAGGTGTGGCTGCACATATTTCACCTTTTGCAGAAATTAGAGACATTGGAAGTCTAATGACGAGGGCAGGATTTACAATGTTGACAATAGATACTGATGAAATTGTTGTGGGTTATCCTACTATGTTCGAACTTATGTGGGATTTAAAAGGTTTATCAACATTTTTTCTATTTGTCTAAAACTGTCTTTCTATTAAAAAATGAAGTTTATTTACCATCAAATTATTAATTTTAGGAATGGCAGAAAACAATGCATCGAGAAATCGTAAACTGCATTTAAATAGAGACACAACAATGGCTGCTGCAGCAATTTATAATCAATTATATGGTAAAACCAAAGAAGATGGTTCAAAATATATACCAGCGACTTTTCAAATTATTTTTATGATTGGATGGAAACCAGATCCATCGCAACCAAAACCATTAGAACGCGGGACAGGACAAATATCTTTGAAAGATATTCATAAACTCGATGAACTTATTAAAGAAACGAAAAAAATTAAACTTAGCGATAACGATAAATAGTAAAAAAAAAAAAAAAATTCGTTATAAAAGTTGTAAATGTATTTTAAAGTTCTTTGGCATGAGGGTTCTATGAAAAAAAGAACAAAAACTTTTCCTTTATTTAATACGTTTCGGCAACTGATGTGTGCCTTCGTTGTTCAAATATATGAAATTAGTATAAAATTAAATTAACGTAGAAGTTATAAATAATAGATTTATATAAAGAATTTGTAATTAAATTTAACAATTTTTTAAACTGTAAACTTGTATAATAATAGTAAGAAAGATAAGGTGAAGGTGAGAAAAAATAATTTTTTTTTTTTTTTTTTATAAAGTGTTATAGAAATTATATCCAATGAAGAAATCTCATGCCAACAATTTTAACTTACTTTCTTCAAACATGTGATTGTAAGTTAAAATTGTTGGCATGAAATTTCTCCTTTGGATATAATTTCTATAACACATTATAAAAAAAAAAAAAAAAAAAAAAAATTATTTTTTCTCACCTTCACCTTATCTTTCTTACTATTATTATACAAGTTTACAGTTTAAAAAATTGTTAAATTTAATTACAAATTCTTTATATAAATCTATTATTTATAACTTCTACGTTAATTTAATTTTATACTAATTTCATATATTTGAACAACTAAATTAAAATATCGACAATATCTAAATTTTAAACACCACTCTACAGTTACATTTGTACTTATCATTACAGATAGTATAATAAATATTCACTGACGAAGGCACACATCAGTTGCCGAAACGTATGAAATAAAGGAAAAGTTTTTGTTCTTTTTTTCATAGAACCCTCATGCCAAAGAACTTTAAAATACATTAAATCAAATTAAGGGTTCAAGTAAAAAAACATCATAATGCAATTAAAGTTGTAAATATTGTACAAATTGTAAAAAAGCAAAAATATATGCAAAATATATTAAAAGGGCAAATATAAAATAGTAAAATTATTTTTCGTATTAAAATCATTTTTTATTATTATTATAGGTAAGAAAACTAAATAACTTTCGTAATATAGAAAATAGTGAATAATTATGTACATAATAGTAAATTTAACAAAAAATTATTTTTCTTGATCTACCTCATCATTGTGACATACAATACCCTTTTCGATTAGATCAGGTATTTCTACCGCAAGCCATGGTCCAAGCTAAAAAAGAAAAATAAATTTTCAAATACAAATAAACAATAATAATATATTTAATAAAGTTTTTATAGAAAAGAAAGAAGGGGAGAATTTAATTCACTTACACCCAAGGCCATAGCATGGGCAATTCCGAATTTTGGTACATTTCTAGCCCATAAAGGTTTAAAATGATCAGTGAGACAAATTTTGCCTCCTCTGTACATTTTTGCAGTTTTCCCATCTAATTCAGGTAACGCTATTTCAGGAGCAGTAGTTGGATACGTAACAGGGATCTATAAAAAATGTAATTATATAAAAAAAGTTTTACAAAAATTTTAAACTAATTTCTAAATTTATATGAAAAAATCAAGTCATGTAATAATTTGTAAACATAAAATATTATAATTACGTACGTCAAATTCAACTTCAAACTCATATTTGAGAAGATTATGAATGTACCAACATTTTCCAAACCATTTTGTTCCTTCTTTATTTGATTCTAGACGAAACCAGTCATTATCTGCAGCTTTGTTGTTTTGTACATACTAAAAACAAATTTAATTTAAAAAATACAATTTTTTACAAAATTGTAAAAAATTAAAAATAATAATTGTCTAATGGTACAACATTAATTAAATTGAACAATTGATGATAAGAAATAGATTAATTAATTTAATTTAATTATTAATTTGTAAATTTCTTACATTTTACTTAGGTTATAGGAATCTGTACCATATGGGAACTTATTTATTTTTAATTTTAACCTTACCTTTATTAACGCTTGATATTCTTCCTTTAATCTTTGAACCCATAAATCCTTTTCACGGGGTCCAGCTTTAGTTTGCAATAAAGGAATGCTACTTAATGTTTTTCTCGTCGATTCATCAACCATTTTTATTAAAAAATTATATCAGACTTTATTATGGGAATTTCCAGCACAAGTAATTTGACATCTGTCACTCATTTAGAGAACATTATAAACAGATTTCTTAGATCTGAAACCTCACTGTGGAAGAAAATGCATACCTTTGAAGCAAACGTATGTTTTAAAAATGTCCACCGTAACTGAAGCGCTACAATCGAAAAAGTGAAATTTAACGAAAAATAAATAAATAAAAAAGTACATAAGTTAACGGAAAAAAATAAAATTGTACCAGAAAATTAAATTAATAAACTAAAAATTATAAATTAAAAACGAAAATAAATTTTAAAAAAATATTTAAAAATGTTTAAATAATATTATTATTTAAATACTTATCTGATTTAATATTTCTTCACATAAAAACACTTTAAAAACTTTACGGTCAAATATTTACACTTTCCACTATTCACAAACTACAATTTTGATTATTTATGTTGATGTATTTCACTTTTATTCACAATTATTATTTTATTTTTTAAGCTTGTGGGCCTTGTGAGAAAAAAAATGTAATACTTTGTAAAAGTACACAATGGAGAAATAAAACTATTATCTATTCACAAACTATTTAAATATATTAAATTTGTTTTTTACACCAATTGTATACTTCTATACGTATAAGCCAGCTATGTTGTATACTATCTGGGGTTAAAAGAAGCTGACAAAGGCAAAACAAATGTGAAAAAAAACACCAATACTTTATTGATATATTGGCAGGAATCCTAACCTTATATTTATTTATCATTTAATATGATATATATATGATTAGTGAACCGTAGTTTTTCATTTAGTATTGTAAAAAAAATACTTAATTCTAAAATCTTTCGACACATTGTTCAGAAACTTAGAAATGACATCACAATAGTGGCAAATAAAACATTTAGTACTCACCATGGGCGAACTTCTACGTCGTTGTAATAATGGTTGCACGACATAAACTCTGCTGCAGCCGATTTTTTTGTAGTTTTCTTCTTCAAGATCAAGTATTTCTGCGAGATTTATATGATGGTTTCATGGCAGACCTCAAATTATCCTCACTATTTTGTATTTTGTTGTCTTTCAGATTGCTTCAACCTCTTGACAATGAGCTGTAAAATAGAAGACAAGACAAAAATTAGAATAAACAATTAAGTTACAGTAATACACTTTTCTTCCGAAACTAAGTAAATTCTAGTAATTAAAAAACTACATTAATCCAAAGATACAAAAATTTAGGAAGTTCTTAATAAAATAATCTATTGTGTAAGAATGAGAAAAAGAAAAAACAACAGAATAATTTATTAATTTTTCCTACTTACCTCTTCGAAGACCAAAGGGGCCATCCATAAATTACGTTGCACTATTTTTAACCATTTTCGACTCCCCCCCATCTAATGTTGCACATTTTGCATACATTAGCGCCATTTTTTCTATTAAATATTGCAAATTCTTGAACCCCCTCCAAACCCTTCAAGCGCAACGAATTTATGCAAACGCAGACTGACACTCCGCTTCGCAGTTCCTTCTCTATCCCCACCACAGCTTCAGAGTCCCAGTAATCTTATTGGCTAAACGCGGACCAATGAAAAAAGTCATTGATGACCGGCAAAGTGGGGAGAGTTTTTTGGCGCTCTCTCTCGGTTTTCCGTGAACCGAAAATCGATTATCAATATCTAGCAAAAAATTAATCGATTATTGCAACTCGAACGACTCTCGACTTTACAATCGACTCTGAGTCCTCGAGTTTTAAAAGTCGATTTTTGAAATAACTTTAACTTTTTAAAAAAAAAATTCCAGGAGCAACTAGAATAATATCTAATTTTTTTCCTTTAATTTACATTACTTTACTTTACTTCCTTGATTTTATTAAAAAAATAAAAATCCAAACCAGAAGAGGGCTATATCGACAAAAGTCGATGTTGACCAAACTCGACTTTTCCTTCTCCTTCCCACACACACATCATCATCCTACGTAAAATCGAGACATATTGCATGCCATTGCATACCATTTGTTTAGAAAGAAAAAAAAATGAAAAAGCGTAAATAAAATACAGTGATTTTATTTTATAACACAGCATAAATAAACATATTCAGTAAAAATGTCGAGACATAGAGACGTTCGTTGTATGAATTATTCGGATGGTAAGTGATATTAATTGAGGTTAAGTTCCCATGACTTACTTATTTGAAAAGTTAGATTTTCAGTTTTTTCTCTTAGAAAAATATTTTCAAGATATCTTACATTCGTTGAGTTTAATTAAAACTTAATTTTCCAGAATATGATGGTTACGATGATGTTTACGGACATTCTGTGGAAGACGATTACTGCGTGTCTCCTGGTGGTAAGTTTTCTGATGTTTAAGTGCTAATTACAATATTATAATTTAGTAATTATATTTTTAAATTCCAAGAAATAAAATTGTCAATTTTTATAAAATGCTAATAGAAATATTTTGAAGATACTTAACTAGAATTTACAAGAAAAGCGGATCTCGAAAATGTTGATTTTTATTTAATTGTATAATTTTTAACTATAAGTTGCTGCAACCTATTACTTTAATTTTTATAATTTAAATATTAAAAATTTATAAGTTGATGCAACTTATTTCTTTAATTTCTGTAATTTAAATATTGAAACTGAAATAGGAAAATCAAGAAATAATGTTATATTTTTGACCAACTCGTAAATTTAAATTATAATAAATTAAATAATTATAATTAAAATTATAATATAAATTAAATTAAAATTAATTTTCAGCTGAACAGTTTATGTATGACAGAAATAAGCAGGCCAACATTTCATCTTTCATAACCGAGCCGAATATTGCAGAAGGCAATGAAGAGGAACATGAAGATCAACTGGCTAGTTATAAAACTCCAACTCTTAGCGAATTAGACACTGCAAAATTAATGTCCTGTATCGACTCAATTAGAACCGTTATTGGTGACACGGTAGCAGAATCTGAACTGAAGAAACGAATTATAGAGTTTGACTACAATACGGAAGCGGTTTTAGATGCTATTCTAAATTCTACCTCATCTAAGAAAACCGAAGGTATAAATATATTTAAAAAATGTCTTCCAAATGACAAATATTTAGTTCTTAAAAGTTTCATAATTTACTGCACTTCTTTTTATTAGAAATGTATGCGAGAAAATGTTTTTGTTACTTTCTACCAATTTCCATTTTAATTTTTATCGAATTTAAATAAATTTCTATAATTTACAGAACAAACACCGAATAAACGTCCCTTGGATTTTTCGTTAGGTATGTTTTTAATCTAATTTTAATATTCTTAAAATTAAATTGTTAAAAAAAAAATTATGACCTTGTAATTTTTCTTGTTCTTTTTCATGTGCTGTTTTCGTTTGTCGGTAAGGTAAGATCTCTCACTTAATAAATCGGCTCTTGGTAGCAAAACAGAACTTCATGCATTTACAATTCCAAAATTAACATTTCAAAAACAATCAAAATTTGATCAAGATCAAACCAAGGAACATGTATCCATGAGTCCTTTAAGTAATTTAAAATCTTTGAGTAGTTTGAGTTCTTCTTCGGTCTTAAATACTAAAAAAGATTCACCAAAATTTTCCGGTTTTTCAAATTTAAATTCTTTAAAAAAAAATAACGAAGCACAACAATGTTCCTCATTATCTGACTTGATTCAGGGTCACAAAAAATTGAATTTAACAAAATTAACATCGGATGTAAAATCGACAAATCCTCCGTCATTTACTTCATTGTCAGATTTAACTTCTCATCATTTAAGTAAATCGAGCAAACCATTTTTTTCACTGAACAAAGAACAGAAAGTTTTATCATTAAATGCAAACAAAGAGGAAAATCCTCTTAAAAACTTATCAAATTTGAAAAATACTTTTTCCGATAGTATTGTAAATATTGTTACAAAAGACGTTTCTTCCTTGACTTTGCATGAAGAACAAAACACAAGTAGTGATAAAAAGGGAAATATGTTAAATAACGAAATGGAAATAGTCGTGAAAGAGACGGAAAATCTTAATTTGAAAAGTCCACAAACTTTAGAATCTAAAAATACTTCAAAAAATGTAATTATTCTTGATTCAAGTGTTTCAAGTTCGTGTAATATACATAAAACAAAAGTTGACATTGTTTTTAAAAAGGCATCTCCACTGGGAAAAGTTTTATGTAGAAGGTGGAAAACGAAAACACCTTTTACAAAAAGTAAAGCTTGGTATTTTCAAACTTCTCCACATATTACACGATTTGACTTTTCGGAATTGTCACCAGATAGTAAAATTCTTCAATATTTGAGGAAAAAGGTGTAGGAAAAATTAATTGGACACAAAATCAAAAAACATTTTTGTAAATAGCAAGTAATTAGTTTTCTAAATATTTTTTCAGTAAAGAAAGAATAATTAAATTTTTACTAAAATGAGCCATTAAAAATTGGATTTTAGTGAAATAGACAAATTTGGTGATTTAAAAATTATTTTTTTATTTTACATCAGTTTACAAATTACCGTAATAATTTTTTATCATTTATCAGTTTTTGTATTTGTTTATTTATTTATATTTATTCGAATTTTGGAAAATTAATAATTATTTCTTAATAGTGTAAAAGTTTATAAATTAAAAATATTGTGAATAATTTCATTTTTACTTTTAATTTAATAAATTTAAAGCAGGGTAGCCTCAATTTATCCAAAATTCATTTTACCCAAATTTTAAACCATTAATTCTTCAATAATTTATGAAAAATTTCAATGAATAAAAATTTGAATAGAAACAAATTAGTAATTTTGAACGTTAATTGTGTTTAACTATCATTATTAAATTTCTATTATAATTCACTAAATTTATTTAAAAATTTTTATCAATGAAAATTTTTTAATGTTAGGAAAATGAAACTGAAATTTAGAAATTTATTCTTGTGTCAAACGTGTAAAATAAAATGATATTTTTTTCTTCATTAAAATAAAATGTTTAATTGCTCAATTATATAAAATAAAATTGTCTTCATTTTTTGTGCGATATTTCTTTTTATAAAATTTTTATAAATACGTGACTCTTTTTTTCTATTTTAGCCATTAGTTCAAAATGTTTGATCTTCATCAAAATTTTCTACATTTTTTTTGTAATATTATCTTAAATGAGAAGTTTTGTATTTGTATATTAGTTATTATAAAATAATATACTTGTATTTACAATTGTGCTAAATAAAAAGAGAAAATTTAGAATCATAAGCAAGAGTCTCATTGATAAGGGATTCAAAGTTCTTTAGCTTTAATTGAATTGAGTGTTTTATTAGGTAACAAGTCGACACCAAAATCAGCTTCGCAATTAGCGAAACCAGCAATAAAAATCGTTCCAGCAGCTGCTCGTTCAATCGTTAAGGGTTTTGATTTGAGTGGCACGGAAAATACAGAACTCCTTCATTCTCGAATATCAAGTCCACGTTCGCAAAGTCCAAGCTCGGAGCGAAATTCGCCTGATATTAGGAGGAGGGATGATTCGAGTTTCAAGGAGAAAAAATCTGGATTTTCAAAATCAGGTACACCCAGATGTCAGTCTCCAATTTCTGGCACAGCATCACCTGAACCGGATTCAAGAAATAAGATTGCTGAAGAGAAAGACGCTTTTGCTATCTACAGGAAGAAACGAGGAGATTCCAAGGAACAATTGCATTTGGTTGTCGTGGGACACGTCGATGCTGGGAAAAGTACTTTACTAGGAAGACTTCTCTGTGATTTGGGACAGGTTTCGTCCAAATTGATTCACAAGTATCAACAGGAGAGTAAAAAAATTGGCAAACAATCCTTTGCTTATGCTTGGGTTCTCGATGAAACTGGCGAAGAGAGGTAATGGTATTCTGTTATTTAATTTTTTAATTTTCGTCTTAATAGATATTTTAATAAGTCATTTTAATTTTCATTTAAAAAAAATAAAAAAAAATTCACTTAAATAATTTTGAAAATAATCTTATAGAGAACGAGGAATCACAATGGACGTGGGTCACTCAAAATTTGAAACCAGTACAAAATGTATAACTTTGCTTGATGCACCAGGTCATAAGGATTTTATACCAAATATGATAACTGGCGCCACTCAAGCTGATGTTGCCCTTTTGGTTGTGGATGCAACTAGAGGAGAATTTGAAACTGGATTTGATAGTGGCGGCCAAACTCGAGAACACGCTATTCTTTTACGATCTTTAGGTAATTCATTTCTGCTACAGAATTTAAAAATAAAAATAATTATGAGAACAAAATTTTTTATTCAGATAAAATAAAAAAAACTTAGTAGGTACATTTGCATACAAATAAATTTATAAATTTTCATAACCAATTTTGAGTTTTAAAATACATTTTTAAAACAATTTTTTAAATTTGAATAATAATAAAACTGATTAATAATTTAATAAACCGTAAAATGTCATGTAATTTGTATTAAAATAAACATAAAATACATAACATTTCAAAATAAAAAAATTAATCAAATGTAAAAGTTTTATAAGAAGAATTTAAATAATTTTAAAATATTGTCTGCTTAAATGAAATATAACTTTTAAGTAAATTTTAAATTCAATTAGGTAAATAGAAAATGTATTATATTATGGATTTTCATTTTTAGGCGTTTCTCAGTTGGCAGTGGTTGTTAACAAACTTGATACGGTTGAATGGTCAAAGGAAAGATTCAACGAAATTGTTAATAAAATGAGCATTTTTTTGAAACAAGTAGGATTCAGGGATGCTGTCACTTTTGTCCCAGCCAGTGGTTTATCTGGTGAAAACATTGTTTCAAAGCCAAAAGAAGTTCTTGCAAGTTGGTAAGTTATAATAAATCATAAATCATTAATAATAATATAAGAGTAATCTCATTATATTTTACTCGAAGTCGTTGCAGACTAATTTCAGGCCTCGGATTATTTTTACTTTTTTCACTTATACATATTAGAAAATAAAATTAAAAATTAATTTATTTATTAAATTAAAAACAAAATACCTGACTTTTTTAAAAAAAAGTGTAGCTCATCCAAAATTCAATTATTTTTAAAATTTGAATCTAAAAAGTCTTAGAAAAATTAATTATTTTAATATGAAATAAATGTTTTAATTTATTTAGTGTTTATTTATATATTTTATAAAAACTTAATTTTTCATCTTATTTATAAAAAAAGATAAAATAATGATTTTAATAAATAGTTAAAAATTGAATGAGTTTAATTGAAAATATTAAAAAGTATCAAATTTTAATTATTCAATTATTAATATTAATATAGGTACAATGGGCCAACTTTAGTTGGTGTTATCGATAACTTCAAATGTCCAGAGCGACCAATCGATAAACCTCTTCGCTTTTCCGTTAATGATATCTTCAAAGGCACAAGTTCCGGATTCTGCATTTCGGGACATGTTGAAACTGGTTTGCTTTCCATAGGCGATAAAGTTGTCATCTTACCGCAAAACGAATCAGCCCAAGTGAAAGGTTTGTAAATTCATAATTACTCAAAAAAAAAATAAATAAATTAGAGTTAAACAATTTTTTTATTGAAAAATAATAAAAAGAAAATTAAATAGAAATATTCCAAAACTCACTGTAAAGTTCTATGAAATTAGAAGTAAATTTTTGTTTTAGGAATTCAAATTGATGAATCTCCTACGACACATGCCTTCGCCGGAGATCAGCCAACTTTGATTTTATCGGGAGTGGAACAACAAAATATTGCCATTGGCGATATTGTTAGCAGTGTACATCATCCAATACCAGTAACGTCCTGTTTTCAAGCACATATTGTTATTTTTACGATAACAAATCCGATCACAAAGGGAATGCCCGTTGTAATGCATCTGCAATCGTTGATTGAACCGGCAGTGATGACGAAATTAATCGCGCAATTAAATAAAAGTACGGGCGAAATAGTGAAGAAGAAACCTCGTTGCTTACCGAAAAATTCGAGTGCAATCGTCGAAATCGTAACACAGAGACCAATTTGCATGGAATTGTACAGAGATATTAAACAACTTGGCCGAGTTATGTTGAGAGTGCAGGGCACTACGGTCGCAGCCGGTCTTGTTACTAAGATCAAATGAATCACTAAACGGTTAACAAGTCTTTAATAGTGTTTATGTGAAAAGCCTTAGGCAAAAGAATTAAATTTTTCATCTGTACATTTTTCAAAATGAATTTTTTAAATTATACAATTAAAAAAAAAACACTCGAGAATGATCAACAAACATAAATGTGTATAATGTGGTCTTTTTAACGGTCCCGTTTTTCTTACTTGTTGATCCTGTCTTTAATGCATAATATGACAGGTAACATTTATAATTTGTGATACTTTAAATGTAAAGATTAACATATCTAATAAAGTTGTACATCGTTATTATGCAACTTATCCGATTTTCTGTTTTATTTTTCTTTACTTAGTTGTAGAATATAATTTAAAAAATTATGCTGATAAATCAGGTATAAACTTTATTAATATATTATTAATTTCTTATTATTAAATCACTTTTAAGAGTGAGTCATTTTTCATAAATTGAAATAAGATTCTTTTTTTAGAAACAAAAATTGACAGATATTCAACATATTTGAGTCATTATTTATACAACATTCGTAAATATTTAATTTGATGATTTTTATATAATTTGTCATTAACCTTGACAGCTTCGACATCCAGGAATGGGAACATCAAAATTTATCCTGCCGATTGGTCGTCGTGGTGGGCGTGGACTGCAAAAAATTTTTAATAAATATAAGAAAAATAAAACTACTTACATATTTTTAAATTAAAATTTTCTTTTCGCCTATTATTAAACATTTGTAATTTTTTGGTATTTTTAAATTAAATGTAGACTAAATTAATAGGAAAAAATTGAAATAATGAAACAGAGACACAATAATAACAAATTATATAAAATGAAAAATTCACAACAAACTATAAGTATAGATCATTATATTTTGACCAAAGTTGTTGCAGCCTAATTTTTAAAAAAATGATACTTTTAGAGATAATTCTTTCAGAACTGCGTGATGATTTAAATTGAAAATATTTTAATATTCAAGTTATATTTTATGCAAAATTATTTACCTTTTCAAATATAAAATTTTGAAAAAACTACTTTTTAAAGTATTTGTTTAAAAATCTGTATATTACGTCAATATTACTACAATTAATTAAAAAAATATATTTTAAACGTACCGTTTGATTTATTCAAGCAATTTTACTATTATTACAAAGTTATTAGAGTTGAAAATAAAAAACATTTAAAATTGAAATTTCTTTTCGAATAATTTTAGTTCAAAATTTTTATATTAGTTCGAATATTTTCTAAACAAAATCTATAGTAATTAAAACTTTTTAAGGTAAAATATTACAAAAATATTTACTTTTTCAAAATTAAAAATTTTTAAAAGCATGAATTGTTGGACAATTTTAGTTTTTAATTCAAAAATTGTTATTTTCTTTGATAAAAAGTGGATACAAAATTTAAATATTTTTTAGAAGCTTCTATTATTAAATTTATCGTTTAAATATTTTGTTAAAAACAACTAATTTAGAAATGAACTTTTGAAAAATGTGGTGTAAGGAAAAATCAATTTGATTTAAATAAAAAATCAAATTTTTTATTATTTTTCTTAAAATATGAGCTTGAATTGGAGTAGGTACGGAAAATTGTCACTTTCTTAGCAATTAAAAATATATGAAAAAAACACAATAATTCGTAAGAGTGTAAAAAAAATTTTTTGTTTCTTGTTATGAATTAATTGATTTATTATTGTTTAATGATTAAAACAGTGAAAAAATTAGAATCTATAAAAAGGAAAAATTTTTAATTGTAAATTTTGTTTGTTAAAGAATTTTAATAAACAATAAGAAATAATTACCCAGAACCAGCACCAGATCCAGATCCTCGAGAATAATTTCCACTGTTGTAATGGCCTGAGGCTGGACTAATTAGTGTACTGAAACTAAAAGGTAAAATCGAATTTGTTTTTTTTAATTATGTTATTATTTATTCTCATATTTAATTCCTTTAAAAATATGTTCTTACAACAGTGTGATGGCATTGAATATTTCTCCTACAAAACGAGTTATACTCCAGGGTCTGGATGAAACCACTTGTCCATCTGCAAAATTAATTAATTATAATTTTCATTTTTCATTAATATTTAGATTGATAAAATTTATTTTTATTTTTATTGACTTTTGTATAATTATATGACGATATGCATTAAAGATATAGATTTTTAATTAATGAAAATTCAAGTAATTATAATATTTTTAAACGCATAGTATTAATAAAATGCTATAAAAGAAGCATTTTACTAAAGTTAATATATCAAAAACAGATAAGTCATTTCCTGGTTGATATTCAGTTAAAAAAATCTTTCTACTTACCTCCAGAAACATGAACCATTGCAATAATTATATATCTGTCAAACTGTGTTAAAATACACTGGTAATTGAAAGTTGTTAAATAATTTAATTGTTATTTTGATAATAAATAAACTTGATAAATTTTCAACTGTCAAAATATGTGTTTCACTTGCTAGTGTCACTGACAATAATAATCATAAAGCAAAGTTCATCGAGAATAATCAGAAAATTACGTTTCCTTCACTGATTGGTTCCTCAGGAAAAATTGACCAATCAGTAAGCTTTATTCGACGTGCAATTTCTTATAAGTGAACTAGTTATTACACAATTTTTTTTTAACAATCGTGAAAAGTTACTTTTGGAGTTAAATATTTTAACTCTTTTCATGTGAATTTGTTATTTTTTTATTTTCTATTTTTTAAAAATCTTCACTAACTAATGAATTATAAAAGTAAATTATTTAGGTAAATTTGTATTTGTTTGGAGTAAACATTAACAGCTGAGAGAAAGAGTGTATAATCGCAATGTCCACGCGATATATGAAAAAAGTTTATGGTTCAAATGTATTTCCAAAAACAAATGATTTTGATGATACAAGTGATAATGAAGAAACAACAATTCGAGACGTTAAACAAAAAAAATTCAACACATTCACTTTGGTGAGTTTGACAAAATAAAATACTTTACATTCCTAACCTAAAAACCTCTAATTTGATAAAGATATATCTATATAATTTAAATTCATTTAATTTACATTTAATTATAAAACTACAATCTAAGCAACTAAAAAGAATCTACTGTACTTTTTCTTATGGTTCAAATATAATCATAAAAGATTTAATCTACAGTATCTCAAAATGATTATATAGTCTTTATTTTCTTTTTGTTGTGAACATTTTTTATGTATATATATAATACGCATAAAAATAGTAATATTAATAAAAATAATAGTATTATTTCCATACTAATAGTATTAGTATTATTTATTCATTAAATTGTTTTAAAACAAATAAAGGATTGTATGATTTTTAAGAAAAAATTTAACATATTTGATTGAATCCGATAGTTAAATAATTCATCTGAAGACGAAAAACAAGACATTACAGACGATAATGATGTAGTAAGTCAAGAAGAGGAAGAAAATATTGAAAAAGGACAAAAAGAAGAAATAAAACGTAAAAAAAAGAAACGTCAACGCAAAAATCGTAATCAAAATGCCTCGCAAAATGTTGGTGCAACAAAAATTGATTCAGAAGATGAGATCGAAAGAACAGTGCGTGAAGTTAATAAACTACTTGGTGAACCAACTCCTAGTACAAGCCAAGTAGTCATTGAAGACTCAACATCGATTGTTCTTAAATCTAAAGAAGAAGTTCTGTCAGTGCATCATAAACATTTAAATCCAATCAATGAACTCAAAAGGATATTTGGAAGTAAAACAGTTCAAGCCGAAGAAAAGTTAGTTGTTTTTTTTTAAAGATAATTTTTTTAGGGGTCGTCCACTTTATTATTTTTCTTATTTTATATTTGGTATTTTGGGACAAGAAAGATATTAATTATTATTTGTTTATACATTTAGAGTAGTTGGCTCCTCATTTTTTTAAATTAATTTATTACTAGCAGTATTACACATTTTTTATTTCATAAAAAAAAATTCATGATTAATCATAATAAGTAGCAGCACTAAAAAATATTTGAATGTGCTTCCTATTTTTAACAATAATTAGTATAATTTGACCTAAGCATATACAAATAAATATGCTATTTTCATTTCAAAAATACCATTAGATTCAAATTCTAATAGGTTTGGAAATTTATTCATATTATTTATAATTAACGTTTAACTGCTTTCTTTCAGTAAAAATGATATTTGAATCAACGTAATTTAAATTCAAGAAACTTTTCTCTGCAGTTTTGAAATCTTACTAAATTTTTCAATATTTATAAGTGATATTTTAAGAATATTATTTTATAAAAAATTTCTTCTTGTATTTCTGCAGATAAATCATTATTATTTTATATTGATGAAGAATAAATCAAGTAGTTGACTCATAAAGAATGAGTTGTCTTCATATATATAAGTCTCGATCAATTGATAAATTCATCAATATAAATTGTTATTTTATGTGAATGTGAATCAATATATAACAAGTATTTTTCCATTTATATACGTATATTTATTATATTTTTTATTTGTGAGCAATTTTTGTTGATAGTTTTTTTTATTATAGATTTAATTATGTTTTTATTATTTGCAATTAATATACATTTTAAAATTAATATTAATAATATGGAAGAATAACAATTTCATTAAACAAAAGTTTAAAATTTTCAATAATAATAATATAATATTATACAAATTTTTTTTATCAAATTATTTAAGCAAAAAGCTCACTTTAAAACTTTTTGCAAAATCTTATTTCCAGGTCAGTATTAAAAAAAAATGTTAATAATGTTTTATATAATCATAAATTATTAGTCATTTTATTTAAAAATTTGTTAGAATAAAATTATTTAAAAAACTATTTTTGTTATTAAGTATTGTTAAAAAAGATTGAAAATTTAATTTTTATTTATAAAATAGTTGTAATCTCATTTATAAAATGAGAAGCTTGACTGATTTCTTTTCCATCTTTAACATATTCTTTCATATAGGTGAAATTAATTAATCAGAAATTATATAAATAAGTAGAAATTATTTCTCATCACTTGTGAATAATTGGGTGATTTTTCAGCAAACAAAGGGGTAAAAGACGAACGGGTCATTTAAAAAAAACATGGTTGGTTTCGCCAAAAGACAGTTGGTTGCCTTTCGCCAAAACAGGCCTTTCCATGATGTTAGATACTTCAATGGCATCGCAAGGTGGTATTCAATATTTTATGTACGAACACGGACCATCATATCGACAAGCTCAAATGAAATTTATTCAAGCCGTTGAAAGTTCGGATCACGAAAACATCATTGTAAGATAATAATAAAGAAAAACATAAGTCACTTAATTTAATCGCCATATTAGAATATAATTTCAATAGTTATTTTCATTTTATTTTTATATACAATTTTCAATTTTAAAAATCAAGAGTACAAATAAAAATTTATTATTTTTTATTTAAATATAAAATTAGAAATTTTTTTATTTCGATTGAACAATTTTTGTATTATTGATCATGAAAAATATTGTGTCTTTATTATATTTTTTCAGTCGATGGTAAATCAACATCCGTGCCATGTTGATGCGCTTATTCAATTATCCGAGCTTTGCAAGCTAAGTGAGGATCTAGCAACAGCTGCAGCACTAATTGAACGAGCTTTATACACCCTCGAATATGCCTTTCATCCCCTCTTTAATTTAACGACAGCAAATCATCGATTAGATTACAGGAAACAACAAAATCGATCCTTTTATGTTGTTCTCTTCAAGCATCTCACGTTCGTTGGCGGCAGAGCTTGTTACAGGTAGACACACTTTAATAATGCGATCTTTTTTATTTAGAATTATTTCTTCTCAATTCGAAATAAAAATTCTTTCTCTCCAATTCGGTATAGAAGAATAATTAATAAGAAAAGAATAATTCAGAAATTTGACTTCGGATAAAAACTGATTCGTAAACAAATTTTGGAATACATAAAAAAACATTACTGAAAAAAAATTAAATGTCAGTGTGGTAAAGGTTATTTAAAATGTTTTTACAGGACTAGTTTAGAACTTTCTAAGTTCCTCCTGTCGCTAGATCCAGTAGATGATCCACTTGCTGTTGTTTTAATGATTGATTTCTACGCCCTAAGAGCAAGAGAATATGAATGGTTCATTAAATTCTGCAATTTATGGGAAAGCACGAGAAATTTGACTCAGTTGCCAAATATCGCTTATAGTTTAGCTCTCGCTCATTTTCGTTTAGGAGAGCAAGAAACTGCGAATGAACTTCTTCAAAATGCTCTCCTTATGTTTCCAGGCGTTTTGATGTCTCTGCTAGATAAATGCAGCGTTCAAACGGATTCGAGGGTAGGAAATTATTTAAATTCATTTTTAATGAGCTGAAAGTTTTGAACGTTCATTATTATTATTATTTTTTTCAATCTATAAATTATTAAAAATTATGATGACCACGTAAAATAAAACAGTGAATTAAACAATTATTAAATTAATAACTTCTTTTTAGATATTTTAAACAATATTTTGTAATAAAATTCGTACTCGAAGAAGTTGAAAAAAAATATCGTTCATATGAACATTCAATACTTTTGGCTCATCATTTTTAATAAATTTCACTTTACTTTCCATCATTTAACTGCAGGGTTGCCACAAGTCAGGGAATTTTAAAAAAAGTGATGGAAAAATGTTATAAACCTAGATTTGTTATTATAAAGTACCTAATATGTTCATGTGTTAAAAATCAATGTGTCCAGCGACCGTTAAATAATTAAATAATAATTTCTATAAATATTTTTAAAATTAATTGAATTTCAGAAGCTTTAAAATTGAAATTTTTTATAAATTTGAATTGCTGAAATTTTTTTTTACAAATTTTTAACAATAATTGAGTTTTAGAGAACTTTTAATTAAAAATTTTTTCAAATTATTAAAATTTCGAAGAATTTTTGTTAAAATTTGGTTAATTAATTAAATTGTTGTAGTTTAGAAGTTTAATTTTTTATTAATGTTTAAATTTTAAAATATTTTCAATTGAAAATTTGGCAAATATTTAAAAGTATATAATAAACTTTGTAGGTACAAATTTTTCGTAAAAATTTAATTTTGATATTTCAAAATAATTGAAATATTGATATTTCTTTAAACTTTTTAAAATATGTAAGTGAATTTCTTTAAGAATTTGAATTGTTCTTTATACAATATTTGTTTAACATAATTCTCATTTGATTGAATTTTCATTTATCACAATTTTTTTAAATAGAATTAATTTGATAGAAAAGGGAAAATTATAATGAAATTTTTGTAGCAACCCCGAACTAATTTAGTTTTTCATGTTAATCAATTAATTTTAAATTAGATAAGAAATCAAAATTAATCGTAATTATGAATAAACTGTTCGTGGAACAAATTATTTTGAAAATATTTTTTCAATTCAAAAAATATTCGTTTTTTTTTTTTTTGTTAGGTTCAAGGACATGATTATTTTAATAGTAAAGCTGCCAATACTACTTCACCATCTTTAGAAAAATTGCAGGATTTATTTGTAAATCGTTCTTATCATGTGTGGAAAGAAGCCGAGGTTCTTCCTTGGCTTGAAAAACAAGTAAACATTGTTTTAGACAGAGTGGATTCTAAAGATGAGGCTGTGAAATTTTACCAAAATAAACGTATCAAAAGATATCAAGGGAAATTACCGAGAAATATATTGAGACACATTATTCTCTCGGATTTGAAAGGTGTAACCATCGCGGTTTCAGAAGTAATTTTGCAATATTAACAAAGTTACACTTTACATACATTGTAGTAAATTTTGAAAATTTACTTATCAATTTTTTTTTGTATTTCACAGACTCAACAAGCTCCAAGTAATGGACCAATTTTATCCTACGATCCTTTACCCCCTCTGGAAACAATTGATATTTATTCTAATCCCAGAGCTTCAAGGAGAATAAATGAGGCTTCAAATGTTTTATCTTTATTTTTTACCTCTTTGTTTAGAGACGTGGGAGGTAACACGCCAGATTTTAATGGCTTTTTGGTTGGGTAAGTTAAAATTATTTAAAAATATAATTATTTGAATTATTGAGCAATAAAAGAATTAGTAATTAAGTTGATTCACGATATTGGTAACAAAATTTTGTATCAGTTTTTGAATTTCTTAAAAACAAGTAACTATCTTTTTTTGAAAAAACTAACAAATAATAAAAATGCTTAAAAAATGGTCTTTTTTCAGAGATAATCCTGAGGAAAATGCCTAAAATAATGTCACCAGCTTAATTGGAAAGAATAATTTAAATATGTTTCTAATGCAGTTGAGATCTTGATGAAGTTTATAGATATAATAATTATTGTAAATATGCTTGATGCTCTTTGAAAGAATATTATTGAATATGTATTCGAATCTGTCGAGCTTGATGCTCTTTGAAAGAATATCATTGAATATGTATTCGAATTCGTCGATGTGAAAAATGTATTATTTTAATTTGCAAAGGCAAGGAATTCGAGATTGTAATATAACAGTTTTAATAAATGTAAGTATCTAGTCTTATTTCTAAATAGTCCTAGCTACAATAACAAGTTTTGGCAACATTCACACAATGGGAAACGCGCCTGTGTGTCTTTTTACAGCTCATTGAGAAATTATTGAGGAGTTCTTAGGTTCTTGAAAACAGAGATATTATTTTAAAAAGTTGATTCTTTTAACACACGCTTCGTATGTACATATTCTATACAATTGTTTTCATAGTTCACTTAATCATTTTAGTCATTCGTGTAGCCATAGTAATTAATAATAATACCTTGATTATCTAAAGTCCCTCTTTTAAATGCAGGCTTCATTTTTTTTCTTTTTTGTTACTTGATTAAAATCTTCAGTTAGTTTATCTTCATGCATCAGATGTAAGACTTCCTTGTACGTTCACTAATACTCTGGGCAGTTTACGTAAGAATTAATTGCACGATTTTAGTGACCCGTTTGATCGTTCCTGGACACGGTCGGTAGTTTTACGAAATGCAGAACAAACGAAATTTTATTAAAAATTCGTTTAGGTAGGTCGTCGGTTTAAGTTTCATCGTTCGATCAAACTAACGCGCTCCTTTGGCGTTATTCTATTTTTTAAAATCCTTATATCATACTACGGAAGGCTGGATTGTAACGGCAAATTCCTGGACCATATTCTTGATAGTCTTGTTTAGTGTGACAGACTTGGTAGAATTCGGGATCACTAGCTAATAATGCACCTCCGTACCAAACTGCACAGCGTTGTTTATGATGTGACAATACACGAACCTCTATTGGTTTTGGCTAAACAACAAATATTTTCATTAGAAAAATTTGACGTGACAAGCAAATTGTTGAAAAAACTTAATTTTTATTTAAATTAAATCTTAAAACAAACAAAAATTAGTAGTTCTGAGCAAAATAATTTATTTTGAACTAAATAATTCAATTTTCAATTCAATTCAAGTGAAAATGATAATTTAATTTAAAAAACAAGTTTTTATTTGATTTTGTTTGAATAATTACCGTAATATGGCCACCACTGAGTTTTTGACTCAGTTTTAATCTTGCGTCCACTGTCCTCTTAATGTCTCGTTGTAATCGTCTGCCGAAGTCTTTAAACATTGTCGATCCACCTGACAAGACTATATTATTATACAAAGGCCTCCTAACGTCAATGGGGCAATTTTGAATAACATCATCGACGATTTCATTGAGCGGTGTGGTAAAATCTGGGTTTGAAAACTGTAAAAAATAGCGATTATTGTAACAACAGTTAATTATGACCTAAATTATTTATGTTATAAAAACAAATCTTTCTTATTTCTCCAATAATTATTTTTTGTTTAATATCAAAGATAAAGAAATTTCTTAGATATTTTAATTTGACTTAAAGTGACTCGACAATCAGAGCTGATAAAAATCAGGATTTTTTTTACTTAAATCAAATTTATTTTTACTTACGTAACATTTTTCAAAAGTTAATTTTTAAATAATTTGTTTTTTAATAAATACTTATACGATACATTTACTAAAACAACTATTAGGAAATATATTTATTTTTTTCAAAGAAAGTATCATTTCTTAATTAAAAATTAAAACTGTCCAACAATTCAGGTTTTTTAAAATTGTTGATTTTTAAAAAATCACAATAATTCCGAAATAAAGTTTGAATAATTATGTATTTTCTTTAAATTATATTAGAACTTGTATAAAAATTTTTAACTCAAATTATCTAAAAAAAAAAATTCTTGATTTTTGAAACCTCAATACTTCCTAAATTTGAATTAGTAAAAACTTTAAATAATTTCAATTAGTGATCCAATTTTTACTTTTGAATCAGTTAAATTTTAATAATTCGATAGTAAAATAATATTTTTTGACTGTTAATTAGTTAAATTTTACTAATTCGAAAACAAAAAGTGAGTCACTAATTCAGATTAGTTAAAATTTTTATTAATTCAGATTTAGAAAGTAACATACTTTGTAATAATTTATAGTAAAATTATCAAATAAATCAATCGATACGTTTTTATATATTCCATTAACTGGTTATGATAGTTTTGACGCAAAGATATTCTTAATAATTACTTCAAAAAGTTATGTTTTAAAAATTTGTTATTTTTAAAAGGTATAACTAACTTTAAATTAAATGTCAGTAAAGTATTCGACAATAAATTAAAAGTTGAATTTTAAAATTTAGGACCTATAAAATTGAATGAGAAAAATATATTAAATATAAATTATCCTTTGATTTAAATGATTGTAGCCCTATCGACAATAAATAAAAATAATGAAGAAAGTAAAATCATAAAGAATTTTAAGAAAAAGCACATCAGTAATAATAATTTATAATAATAAATATATTTTGTCTTGAATAATTGATAAACTCACCTCTGGATGGAAGAAAATTTCTGGTCCGAGAAACCTTTCGTAACCGACATCCACGACGAAGGGCTGTTTTGTAATATTATTGACGCCTTCGAACTTTTGGAATTTACTAGGATCACTGTCGAACTTTGCGAATTCCTTCGCAATATCGGGACAAATATAACAATATTTTTCTTTGATCGTCTTGGCTGTCTCTAACGATTGTTCGGGAGGAATTCCTACCTCACGTTCTCTTAAAAGACTTTGAATGAAGTACGTAATATCTCTACCAGCAATTGGTATGTGCTTTATACAACTTCCTATAACGAAACCCTCCGCCTGTAAAAAAAAGATTTATTTTATGCTTTTTTGTTTTCTTAACTAAAGATTTAAATTTTTATAAAGATTGATGAATTTACATCAAATTTGGTAATTAGAGGTTTTCGAGATCGCTGATTAGGAATTCGGAGTCAGATTTTTCAAAATTCAGAATGTCGGAAAATTAAAAAAAAACATTGATGGAAGGTGCCTGAAACTTGTTACTCCGAAATTTCTAGGCTCGTAGAATCTGACATTAGATTACAAAATTTTTAAATTTTACGCGCTCTGAATAGAACTAATAGTTTCCTTTTACTTTTGTAAAATTAAAATCAGTTTTTATTAAATATTTTGGATGCTTCTAAGCTTCTAAGGTCCCTTTTTTCAGAGCGTGTTACAAATAGTGAACGAATTTTTCAAAAATTATTGGATTCATGCGAAACTTATTTTCAGTAAAAATTTAACGTTTGTAAAATTTACATTATTAATATAATTTTAATTTAAAAAATTTTTTGCAACGTTTCTTGATCAACAATTTTTTAAAGAAAATTTGTTTCTTTTTAATTGGAAATTATACTTCTTGCTGACAAAAGTATGTCAAATACAAATTAAAAATTTGTTTCACAAAGTAATGTAATTAAACATCCAAAAAAAACCTTTATTTTTTGTGAAGCAGATGAATAGTAAAATTAACGATTTAAAGTAGTAAAAAAAAAAACAATGAAATAGATTGATTTACCACTGGAATAACGTGAGTAACTCCGTCACCACTGTCGACAACAATGCCCGTTAGACTTCTGTCTTCTAGATTTTTCGCTGTCCACGAAGCAGCTAAAGCAAGCACTGCTTGCACAGCTATGTACAGTCCAGATACATTAAAAGATTCGAACATAATTTCGGCTGTGTACTCTCGATTTTCCGGAGTATTGAGTGGAGGCTCAGTCAGTAGAAAATAATGATCTTCGGGCTCAGCCCTGAGGTATTTGAAAATACACTGCTGAAGGAATCGTTCCATAAGATCCCAATCCTCCACGAGGCCATGCCTGACTGGGTACTAAAATAGGCGAAATAATTATCTTCATTTTTTTTTTTTTCTAAATTTGTCTCTTTCTCTTTTCAGGGAATATTTTAAGTGTGATACAGTATAAAAATAATAGAAACATTTAAATTTGCTTACTTTAACAGCATATCCCGTAGCTTCGAAGGCTTCATCGCCAATGTAAAAATCGAGGTCATCAACTCCTTTTGTAACACGCCTTGCACTATTGTCTCCAACTTTTGCTGTTTCTTTGATGGCTATAGCCGAGGGTATTACTAGTTGAGGCTCTTTATTGGTTGCGAAACCTAACTTTGTGTACCTAAAACCATTTTTTAAATTTATTATTACATTCGCCTATTTACAAGTTATAAAAACTATTAGTCCACGAGATTATTATCAATAGTAAAGTTATAATTACACTATCAATATAATACAAATTTTTGTAAATTACTTTATTTAATAAAAATAAACCAATTGTTTACTTTATTTTAAAATAGTTTGTAGTTTCTAAATTTATGTGTTATTGACATAATCATACAAGAAACATATTTATCAGAAAGTTTATTTATTGAATATTTTCTATAAATATCTAGTAAAAGTAAAAGGAAGAACTAGTTTCCAAGCAATTGCTTTTCCAATAAAATTTTTTAATCGTTTATTAATAGATAAATTAAATGTGAATAATTTAATGTTTATATATAATAACGTATTATTTAACAATTTAGTACTTAAATATATTTTTTAAAACAAAATTCTATTTAATAATGTTATTTACAAAAATGTATTGGTTTTTATAGTAAAATTTTTTTGGTTTTGTTTGGAAACAAAATAAGTTACATTTCTAAACTGTACTACTGTACATTTCTTTTGTTTTTTATATAAAGATACACTTTGAAGCTCCCATGACGAGACAAAAGACTACTCCAAAAATATTCCAAACTTAATCAAAACAAATCTAGTAATTTTATCCAAGCTATTAAAAAAAATCTCGTTTAAAAATAAAACTTTAAATAAATGATTTAATTAATTAAACAATGAAACATATTATAATAGCATCCAGCATAACCTCAAATAATGAACTGATCGCAAATTTCAAAGATAATTTTGTAAATTTTAATACCAGCCTTCCTATAACTGTAGATGTTTTTGTGGTATAATTAAAAAATTATACATTTAAAAACAAAAATAGTAACATTTGTTATGGAAAACAATGTATTGAAAAAGTAGGCTCGGTATGGCATGTCAAAAAGTGAAATAGTGTAAGTAAATTAATCGACCTATCAATATAAAAACAGAAATAAGTTTTTTTTTTTAACACTAAACAAGAAACGAAATTCGTTTTAAAAGAAAGTATATTTAATCTTAGATCGGAAGTTTATAATCAAGCCGGATGATGATACACTTTGTCACTGACACAAGAGTGGAGTTGTTTCAGGGTTAATCATCATTTCCTAGCCTAACTGTGCTCATTGAAAATGGAAATTTAGAAACAATACAAAATCACTTACCCTGTGCCTACATCTATTACACACGCGGGGAGATGTCCAAGAGGCATGATGTTTTATTTAACGCAGCGGCTCGCCCTTTTTAATTTGTTCTTATCTTTGACGAGACGTTCGTTAACCACCGCAAATACCACACCTCGGGTACAACCACATACAACACACACACACACACGGATCAAAGTAACAAACGCAAATCCAGCAAATCGCAGTGAAAAGAATCCGGTAAATTCACGTCAATGACGATGGGGTTAGTTCGATAAAAAAGAAAGCTTTTTTGTCGACATTTCACATTTTACCGATCGATTCTTCATGCAAGGTAAAGTAGTTTTGTCCGTTGTGAATTTGTGGACAGAATTGCCTTTATCAGCGCCAAATTTCAGTACGCTTTATTAATATTCACAGAGATTAGAAAATTAAAATTTAATATTATTTTTTTTTATTTTATTATTACATATAATAATATCCGTATTCATTCATTCATTCCGTCTGTCCACGCTAAACTTGAAATTAAGTAATATATACTTCTTGCTACTATCCTACTTGCTATTTATAGAAAAATAAGTTTCAATTATATAATATAACTTTTATATAAATAAATAATTTATTATAAATTATATATTAATAATATTTTATATTTTTTATATAATGATTATTACAGATAATATAATTATTATTTTTTTCATTATTATTTATTATATACTATTTATAAATTAAAAGAGAATTAAGACTTATTTATAGTTTAGTTTATAGTTTACTCACATTTTGATTTAATTTAAGTTTTAAATTTAAGTTTTGTGCAATTATTTTGATGTAATATAAGAATATGAAAGATGTAAACCGGAAGTTCGTCCGAAACCGAAAGGTGGGGACTATGAATAAATAATAATATACTATTTATAAATTTATTTATTAATTTATTTTTATTATTAATTATTATTATAATATTTTTAAACTGTAAACTTTTCATATTAGAGAAACAACAAATTTTTTTTTATATGAAAATAAATTGCTTATATTTTTAAAAATTTGTCAATTTGCTTCCAATTTTCAATTTAAGTTGAAATTTCAAAACATTAACAAAACTTTTTTTGTTTTATATTTTTCAAAATGTTTTTTATGTTGGCGATACGAAAATTGGTTTATCAATATTTACATATCCAATTGTCACATGTTGGTTTTAATTTATGTCTTTCTTATCATCATTACTTTTTCGGTGGAATTTTTTTGGGGTTTTCATTGTTGTTACCGTTAACAATCGAAATAATAGTTTTACAAGTTTATTAAATTTAAAAATTGACTTAGCTAAATTATTTTGCTATTAGCTAATTATGAGCTGCCTCAGCTAAAAAATCACTATTAATATAACATCAAACTGATTTTTCTCTGTTTAAATTAATGATAATGTGAAAATTAGAAATATATTATTAATTTATTACTCCACGACGTAGAAACTGCACGCGCGCTATATTTTAACTAGTTTATTATTAATATTTTATGAATTTACTTAATGTTATCAATTTATGACTACATTTTATTATTTTATCCGGATTAGTTATAGTAAATATTCTGAATAAAGGAATAATATAGAAAATCGTTTATGTATTTAAGCATTTGCAATAGCCGAAATAATTTTCATGTAAATTCCAATTCCATTAAGAAATATGTCTTTGTTTAAGTATTCGTTTGAAGCATGAAGAAGAATTGGTGTATTAATCATTGTAGAAAATCCTAATGCTGGAATTCCAAGCTAAAAAATTAAATAGAAATAATTATTATTGAAGTCAAAATTTTATTAATAAAATTTTTAATAATTGCTGCTATACCTATATATTTATACACCGAAAGAAAATAAATATCAAATTTTATAAAAGTATTTTCAAGTCGTGGAAAATATGCTAAAAATTATAATTTTCATTATAAGAAATTCTAAACTTTTTAAAAACTTTTATAAACATAATACAGGATTTAATAAAATTTAGTCTCATTTAGTAATAAATACATTTTACCAAATTTTAATATAACTATATTGTAAATTTCATAAAAGTTTATTAAAGATTATAGTATTTCTGGAAATTTCACTTTTTATCATATATTTTCCACCACTTAAAAATACTTTTACAAAATTTGAAAAAAAAATTTCTTGTATATATTTATAAAAAATTTTTTAATATATGTGAAACTTGATGAATATCTGAGTTCGTAAACTTAAATTTTACATTGAAAACTATTATCCAAAAACTATTTAACATAAGAGATTGTTAATTATAAGAAACATAAATCAATTTATTTTGCACCAAGAAATGATGGAATATAAATTATAAAATTATTTTATTTTAATTATAAATAAAATTGGTAATTTTTTCGTTGAAAAAACTTCACATTTTTTTCTGAAAGCTCTAAAAACTTTAATGTTTTTCAGATATATTTTTACTAGTAATAATAATTTATAGCTATTAAAATTTGACAAAGATATTTTGCTCCATTTTGAAAATTTTTTTTTACTTAAAAAAGTTATGCTTAAAAAAATTTTTTAATTCAATTATAATCTTAAAATAAAATAATTTTATAACAATTCCATCATTTCTTTGTGCAGAATAAATTGATTTATATTTCTCGTAATTAATAGTATCTTATGTTAATAGAACATGCTATTTTTGATTAATATCATAAAATGAATTTTGAAATTGATGGAGTTGCTTGTGCACGTTCAAAAATTGTAACTCAAATTATTAGAAAGAAGCAAGTTTTTCTAATTAAAATTTTGTTTTTGTAATTTTCTTATTATTATTATTATTATTATATAATAAAATCTTACTTCTCGCAAATATCGTATATCTGTTGCTCCTTGGAAAATACGAGTAACATACTTCATATTGAGTTCAGAAGCTGCTTTTTGAAATGCTATCCAAAAAATATTATTGTTATCCAATTTAGTACTTTGCACTGGAGTACCTCTATAAATTGTTGTATAATTAACTCCCTCTCCGGCTTCTTTAAGCCATGATTCAATTAATTTTTCAAACTCTGTTAAATTTCTACTCGGAGTAACTCGAATATCGAACATTGCAGAAAGTTCTTGTGGGAGTACGTTATCTTGAATTCCTCCCTGAAGTATAAAGAATGACAAGTTGAAATTTATTTTTAAAAAAACAATAGTTTATCTCAGAAGAATAAAATAATAATAATAAGAATTGAGATAAATACTTTGAGTCTCGACAAATTGACAGATGTGACATCGCCAGGATCAACATTTGGATCATTCAACTTCAATTTTTCTGAAGTTCTAAAATCCATAAAACGATCAATGACAATTCTGAGCTTTTCAGCTGCAGTGTCGTTCGCTAAAATCGAGGCATGTCCCGCTTCACCAGGACAATTGACCCATATTTGCAAAATAGTTCTTTCTCCATAATATAATGAAAATTGACTGTTTTCGTTAGCTAGACCCTCATCTAATGCAAATCCGACATTCATACTCTGAAATTCTGGACTTTTTACAAAATACTCCATACCAGGATCGCCGAATTCTTCATCTGGTACAAAAGTAACATGAATTGTTCTATTCAATCTCACATTATTTAGTTTCAGTTGTCGAATAGCTTCGAGATATTGAATACTGGTACTTTTCATATCTTGAGCACCGCGCGCATAAATATTTCCATTTTCATCCATTGTAGCATTAAACGGTGGATATTTCCATTCACTCTAAAAATTCATTAAAACAATTAAGTAAAATTATTTATCAATTATTGTTTAAGAACATGGAATTTTATTCTAAATTTTATTTCTAATTTGTAACGTAACAAATTAATTAATTAAAAATTAATTTTTAAATATTAATATTAATCCTAATTAATGTCGTGATATACTGTTTTTCGCAAACATATTAATTTGTTAATGGATTATGGTTGAAGTGTTTAATAGCGTAAAATTTATATCTTTGTTTTACTTTTAATTTAAATAATGTTAAAGAAAAATCTAAAAAAATTAAAATGTACAGTGGAACCTCGATTATCCGAACCCCTGTTATCCGTACCTTCTGCTATCCGAACCGTAAAACATTTTATCCGAACTTTTTTTTGTCTTTTCATTTTATTAATGTATTTATATCTTAATTATTATTTAATATATGTATATATATATTTAATTTAATATAAATATTTATTTGTAACAAATAATTATTATTTGAATCAATTAAATGCGGTATTTGTTTCAAATACAGAAATTATTGGTTCAAAAATACAAATTTATTTAATTCAAATAAAAATTATTTAGTTGAAGTAAATATTTATTTGATGATACTTAAGTAATCAAGTATTTGAATCAAATAAATTTTCTTTCAGTATATATTATAGTTTAACTGTGACATTGTTTTACTTTAATTATATATAAAAACATTTGAAATTTCTATTATCCGAATTTTCGTTTATCCGAACCCGGTCCTGTCTAAGTTAGTTGGGATAATCGAGGTTGCACTGTATCTGAATTAAAAATAATTTTTGAATAAAAGTCCCGTGGAATACATACTTCAACAACTGGTACCACATCCATATGTCCATTGAGCATAATTGACGATTTCTCAGGTTCCGTTCCTTCCCACGTAATTATTGCAACAGGTTTTTTAGGACTAACTTCAATAATTTTTACAGGAAGTCCTAAGGACTTGGCTTGACTTTTTATGAAATTTAAACATTTTTCTGTAATGAAAGTATAAGAGAATTTCAATAAATTTTAAAATTAATTACATAAATAGTAATACCTACAAAAAAATGTTAATAATTAAGTTAAGTTAATAATTTAATTTCATTAAAATATATTAAGACACATACCATAATTAATATTTGGTTGAACGGATGGAATTCGAAGATAATTTCGAAAGTTTTCAATGGCAATTTTATCCAATTCAGACTGAGTTATCTGCAAAAATATATAACTTTGTTTTTAGTGATTTTCAAATCAATTGTATAATTATTTTAATTTATTCATAGTTTTAGATATTTCAGCAATAAAAATACAAACCTCTCCTTGATTATTTATAAAAGTGTTGATAATTACTACAAGAATAAATAAATATTTTATTTCAATGCACATTTTGTTTAGTTGAGAAAAAACTTTTTTATTTAACACAGTTCTTTTCTCAGTTAGCTGGTTAAAAAATAAAATTTTTAATTTTATTCCTGTTACATATTTATTTTATGTCTTCTGAGATATTTTATATTTATTGCCATGCATGTCGAATACGATTTCCAAAATAATCTTTGTTTTTACATAAAAAACTCATGACAACAGTGTTTTATTTATACCGATATGACGTCACGATACCGTAGGTAATATTCGGGTCTCGCATCGTCTTCGGTACTTCAAAATTATTTACAACGTTTTTATTTAATTTAGCGCTTATTTTTCAATAAAAAATTATAAGAAAAAAAATTTGTTATATAAATCAGACCCGATCTACTCATAAAAATTTTAAAAAATTTTATGAAAACTCCCTAAGTAATAAGAATAAAATAAAAAGTTTCACTGAAGAGTGAAAAAATGTACTCTCTGCAATGTAAGAGACTATTGATTTCATGTCATATCACTAAAATTCCTCAAGGTATGTAGATATGACAGTATAAAAATATTTATAATAACAAAACACGATTTGTAAGACTTTTGTGTATGAGCGAAAAATTTTGTATCAAAAAAATATTTATTGGTCAGTTTCAGATAAATGTTTGTATCATTTCACAATGAAAATTTTTTTTTTTTCTTTTAAATTAAAATTTCAAAATTATGAATTATATAGGTATTTTCAATAAATTAAAACTTAGTTTTCTTTAAGCCTATTTATGTATTTATTTAATAAAGTATTTAATTTTTTAGCAAATTACAATTTCATTTTTTATAAAAATATGAAAATTTATAAAAATTTGTTGATGATAATAAAACTTACAAAGTTCGTTTATTAAATGTACATACTGTTATATTATTTACATATGTAAAATCAGCTTCCTTAAGCTGTCAATCATCTTCTTCAGAATAAATATTGCTGAAACATGATTTTTATTTGTATTAATTAACTATAAAAAAGGGATTTTTTAAAATATTTTGAAAATAATACCTATTTAATTATTAAATATAGAGAAAATATAAACAAAAATAAAAATTATTGATAATAGAATAAAAGGCCTCGGATCGACTATAAGGCGCAAAAGAAGTTGTCTTACTCAATCTACATTCCAAGAATAGTCGAAAAAGTCTACTTTTTATTCTTAATTTTAATTATTTACTAAATATTTTATTTCAATTAACTGTTGTTATTAAATATTAAATTAATTTTATTAATTTCTTGATAAGAATTATTCTATAGGAATAATATCAAGAAAATTTATTTTGAATATATCAAAATCGAACTAAAACAAAATTTTCAAGATTTTTATAATTCAGTAAGACAGATTCAAAATTCAAAATTTTGTCACAGTTTTTAGTTTTAACAAATAAAAAAATTTCGGACTATAATTAAGTTTTAAAGAGTTTTTAATTGACATTTTTTTAAATAATTAAATTTTAAAAGATTTTAAATTAAAATAAATTTTTGCAAATTTGAGTTGCTGTAATTTGTTTTTTAATTTCTGACAACAATTGAAATTTTAAAAGTTTTAATTTGAAACTTCTTTAAATAATTAAATTTAAAAAAATAAAAAATAATAGTATTATGGAAGAGATACAGTTGTAGTTATTAGAAATAATTAAATTTCAAAAGATTTTAAGTTTTCGAAAATTTTAATTTTTCAAGATATTTTTAAATTTCAGACAATAATTAAATTTTATTGAAAATGTAATTGAAAATGTTTTAAATAATTCAATATTCGAAGAAATTGATAAAAATTATTGGTTGACAACAATTTAATAATTTACTTAAAATAAAATTCTTTTAAAATAATTGACTTTTAGAAGGGTGTTAATTAAAATTTGAAGAAATAATTAAATTTCAGAAAGTTTTATTTTGAAAATTTTAGAAGGTTTTAAATTAAAATTTTTACAAGCAATTCAATTTCAAAAGATTTTAAATTGAAATTTTTAAAAATTTTAATTGCTGAAAATTTTTTCAATTTCTGTGAATAGGTAATTAAATTTTACAGAATTTTTAATTAAAATATGTTTTAAATAATTAATTTTTTAAAAAACTTGATGGAAATTATTCGTTGAAATTATTATTAATCATTAAATTATTAAGTTTAGATTTTTGTAAACAAATAAATTACATGTGATATTTAATTGAAATTTTTTATAATTTTATTTGCTGAAATTGTCTTTTTTTTGAAATTAGAAATAATTATTGAATTTTTTAAAATATTTAATTGATGAATATTTTCAGATAATTAAATTTTTGAAAAATTTTATTTATATTATTGAAAATAATCAATTTAGCGAAGAATTATAGTTAAAAATTTGTTAAGTACCTATGTAATTAAATTTGGAAGAGCTGCATTGTATACTATAAAAAAGTCGTATTTTATTAAAATTTTTGTAAAAATGTAAAAAAAAGTCGCATCTTTTTAAAATCAGTCGAAAAAATTTGCATTTTTGAAAAATAGTTGAAGAAAGTGGTAAAAGTCATACAATCCAAGGCCTGGAATAATTGAAATTAAAATGAAAATTTAAAACTATTCATGAAATATTTGTAATAAATTTCTATAAATATAGAAGATAATAGAAAGTAATTGTTTTAAAAACATTTAAACCATTAAATATTAAAAAAAACAAAGTATTTATGAAAAGAAAAATTAAATTTACCAATAATTTATTGATCGTCCTTTTGATTCCAACCATCTTCATCAGACAAAAATCTTCTTTTGTGAGATGTGTTCATGTATGGCCTCAAAGCCCATTCAGTATCAGCCGCTGCAATCGAGTCCAGGGTGCCCAATTTAATGTCGTAAAGTTTTAATAAAAATCTCGGTCCCACTTCAGTCATCTCAACGTTCTTTCCTTTTTCCTCCCGATATGTGTGATGTCGGAAAAAAATATAATCATCGTGATTAGCAAAAGTCATGACTCTCTTGCTCTCTTTCTTTGGCACAGGAAACAGATACTTTAAAATATCCATTGTTCTCATGCCGAGTTTTGTTTTAAAATTATGAAATACTAAATGTGGATATTCCTCGGACATTGTTCCAATATCGGGGATGTCGTGTCTCATCACAACTCCCGACATCGTGAAATATGCGGTTGGGCCATGAGGAAGATGACAAATAATAAGTGTGTCCGGTACACCTCGATGTTCATGAACGATAATAAAGTCAGTGACATCATTTGCCCGGCAGGCATGAATTAATTTCTTCATTTCATAATTACCTCGATTCATTCGCTGTGCATTGGGAAAAATGAGACGAAGTTCCTTTACAAACATTTTCAATCGTGCACTTGGATCCCGAGAGGTTGTGATCACAATTTTTGGATCCTCGACACCTGCCCATCGATATTCGTCATCCTTACTGTCGCCCAGGGCACCTCCCATTTCTGTGCCCATTGCCATGGCAAGTTCCGGTCCTGCATCCTCCCATTCTGCTTTTCTTTGTAAATGAAGAGCAGTTTTTCTTAGATCAGGATGAATCGGTACATTTTCTTCCAAGCTCTTCTTTAGCTTGTCCTTTTTCTCCTGTATTGTTTTTAATTTTCCTTCAATGGATTTTCTGTATAGATACTCCCGACGGAGACGAGCTTGTCGTCTTATCATTTTAAAAGTGAAATATTTATTAACTTTACTTAATAAAAAACTTATTAAACTTGCATGTAGTTTTCTCGAACTGACAATTATTTTCAATTATTTTTGAGGTTATGTCTAACAAGACACGCACGAGGTCTGGAGTGGCACTGTTTTATCATTCGAAACGGCGCTGCTGTCGAAAGTTTATTACCATCGGTTTATGTAGTCTGAAACAGTTGATAAGTGGTTGATGCCGGCCAGTCGGTACTAGAAAAGTGTTTGTCCCATTTGTAACAGATGGCGCTGCAACTAAAATATATTTTTTCATAATATTACAGACGATACAGATATATTCTTAATTCTTTCATATAAAATTTCAGTTTCTTTAATTCTTATTAATTAAAAATTGTTTATTTTTTGGAAAACAGTAAAGGAGAAATAAATTCAATTATTTTATTTATCTTTGTCAGTTATAGACATGTAGAATGAACAGAAAATGTTGAAAATCGAAGATCAAAAAGTTTGCGGAAATATTCCAGTAAGAAAACAAATACAGACGAATAAAAATGAAGTAATTGTCAAATTTGTAATAATTCCGTTTACTGATTTATTTAAACATATTGAAATAAATTGAGAAGATTATCCATTTCAATGACACTGAATTTGTCAAACGGAATTAAGTATTATGGATGGATGAATGCTCGCCTAAGATGCGTCTTCAAAAAAGTGAGGTTATGTGATAATTGATTTTGGCGAAAGGCCAAATTTTTTACGTAAGTAATTACTAATTGTGTTTAATTTTAATAGGTAAATAAAAATAATTTTTTTTTTAAACTATTGCAAAAACGCACCATCTCGTTCTTTTAGACCAAGAATTATTGACAGGAAAGTCTAAATTTTTTGCTATCGTTGACAAAGACATTAAACTGATATTAAACTTTTCAAAAATGAATTTGGAAAAATAAAATTTGTTTATTTTTCAATTTTGTAATAAATTTTAATATTCAGAATAAGAATAATTAATTAAATTGATTTTATTATTTATTTTTTGGTGATTTTTTTTAAACTTCAAAAATGGGTTATTGGCGCGGGCTTTTAAAGTACATCTATTCAACTTAACAAATTTACTAGAATTTATTTAAAAAGTTAAATTGTTTAAGTTACACTATTTTTTATAGTATAACAAAATTTTGAAGTTTTTTTAGTTTTTGCTATTTTCTTACCACATTTTTCATTCAATCATTCTATCATTGTAACTTTTTTTTGAAATCTCCTAAAAATTTGAGGTTTTATACATACACGAAAATAATATAAATATCAAATTTTTAAAAGCATTTTCAAATTTTGTTAAAGTATTTTCAAGTCGTGGAAAATATTGAAAAAATCGAAATTTCTATATAAGAAATACTAATCTTTAATAAACTTTTATATGAAATTTACTATAAGTTATAATAAAATTTGGTATCATTTAATAATAAATCAAATACGATCTACCAAATTTTATTATAACTATAGTAAATTTCACAAAAGTTTATTAAAGATTAGTATTTTTGATATGGAAATTTCGCTTTTTACAATATTTTCCAAAACTTGAAAATATACTTTTACATAATTTGAAAATGCTTTTATAAAATTTGATATTTATTTTCTTTCCGTGTATTTAAATGTCGATATAATTTATTTGCGTTATTGTTATTATTATTATTATTATTATTATTATTATTATTATTATTGCTGAATGGAACATTTTGTGGTTTTTTAGGTTCCTTAATGTAATACAAATGAAACTAGATGTTTTTTTGTTAGACGTTTCGACCCTTGGTTCGGGTCCTCTTTAATAATATTTTATTTTCTGTAAATTACATAGTTTTTAACACTAAGGAATATAATTCTATCATTTGTTTTTTTTTTAATCATAAGAAACAAGATGTTTATTTTTTATTTTTTATATAAATTAGTTTATTTTTAAATGGTTTGATAAATTGAAGACATTAAAACTTACAATTAGTATGATCTTACCTTATAACATAGTTTATAAGAATTGATGTATGTGGAAGCACATTATTTTTAAAAATTAATTTTTTTTTGTTTCTTTTAAATTTTTAATCAATTTTATATGAATGAGAAAAAACTGCACTGCACTAAAATATTGTATTAGATAAATTTACTTATTAGAATTTCACAAAGGTGTTTTGCTTAGTTTTTAAAAAATAAAGTTTAATTTTCAAGTGTCTAGGCTTTAAATTATAAAAAACAAAAATTTATTTGATATAACTATAAGTGATACTTTATTCTTTGTTGATTATTTTCGTGATTTTTACATTAATTAAAGTTTATCGTACTTAAAAGTTACAAACGACAAAAAGAAAACAAAAATAAAATATTGTTCCTTAAAAAATGTTTAAAGCTGAAAACGTGATATTAATTTAATTTTTTATAATTAATAAAATATAATAAAATAAACGATTTTAAAAATTCTTATCAATATTCAAACCTTTTTTGTTAAAAGCAAAAAAGTTTGATTTCACCGAATCATTAACGGATTATTTAACTGTGAAATTAATAACTATTAAAAAATTACAAGCATTAAAGGTGAATTATAAAAAAATAGTAATTTATAAAAATTAATCTTGAGCTATATACAAATAAAATGCATCAGAACGTCCAATAGTACTTTGATGAAAAATTAATTATTTGGTTAATTATTTTATTATTCCTCACAATACAGCGAAAAGCGATGAAAACGATACCGCCTTGTATTCTTTTTAAATGTATTCATGGAAGACTGCAGTGTTAATTAGATTAGTTTACTTCTTGCTTTTCAGCGCACTTCCGCGTTTGATGTTTGTTAATTATATCCAGCTTGCCATTTTTATACTCGCACATTGCTCTGATTATGATTCTCTGATTTAGCCGCCTTTTACCATTATAACTCTTTTCAGATAAGATTTAATTTTATACCCAACCATATGGATATATTAAAGCTAATATATAATAATTATTTACATTTTATATTACACTATAGTTCTCGCAGTTATAAATATATAATTCCACTCAATTTTTAATTTTAATTACAAAATTATTTCGCGCAAGTGATTTAATTATATTCCTCCAACTTTAATTCAATTAAGAGAAACTTGTATATAACTAATTACATATTTTTATGAATTTTTAAATTTTATTTTTAAACAAAAGAAATTTAGCGAAAAATATGTTACATATTTGACATGTTGTGTAATTCCATGACTGAAGGTCGAATATGACTGTGTCGAGACGATTTCAGTAATTTATGTGTCGACTGAAGTCAAGCTCAATTAAATTTGTTACAAAAAGTAGGAAAAATTCTCAGTACGTCGTGCGTGGTCCCTTCGTGTCGGTGAAATTGATCTCGGAACTTCTTCTGTCAGCAACCAATTTTCAGTAACAAAGTTAACTCGTTCGAATCCTTTCTGTCATCTGATCTAATTACCCATGTAATGTTAACAATCGCTAGTCTCCTCAGTATTTGGACCGAAAAAAGACCAAAGAAGAGTCTTGTCTAATAAAAAAACCCTCCCAAGAAGAATCAACTTATTTTTATTATTATATACTTATTGATGAATTTATCACTTGGTCGAGAATTGTATGAAAAAAATTATTCTCTCATTATATTTGACTCGAAAAAAATGATTTTATTCATACATACATCTATAGATATTTTTCTTTTATTTTAGAATTTTTTGAGACCGACCTGTTGACCTATATTAGTGAACATTTTTTTACCACGTCAAAGTTATTACCTAATATTTAAAAAAAAATTTTTAAGTGACTTTTTATCTTCAAATTAAGCATTGTCTTTTTAAAAATTCAAAATAGATTCAACGACATTCATCAGTTGTTAAATTAATTTGATTAAATAAGTAAGCGACATTTTATCTTTTCAAAAAAATAATAATTAGGACTCAAATTAAAAAAAAAACATTTTTTAGTTCAAAAATACACTTCTATGTATAATTAAAAATAAACCTTTGTGCAAGACCAGAACAAAAAGAAATTATTATATTATTAATTAATATTTATTCATAGTTAACACCATTTGGTTTTGGATAAACATCTAACTTATATCTTATATATTCACATATTGAATATACTTAATATAATATGTTAAATTACAAATTTAAATTCAAAATATGATTTTCTAACTCAGGAATATTAAAAAATTATTATTATTTAAAAACAAATTTTGTGCTGAATTGTGCTAGTCTATCATAAAAAAGAAACAATCATAACAGTCACGAAAAATTAAAAAATTTTCAAAATAATTAAATTTTAAAATTCAATAACAGCATTTTTTTATTCGGAAATATTTAAAACGAATTATTTTTCATTTAACAAATTTTGTGCTGGGTCAGTCCACTGACTTTCGTCTAATAGTGGTTGCGACCAAATTTTAAAAAAATCTAGTTTTAATATATGTGAAACTCGATGATTCCCTGAGTTCATTAACCATAATATTATGGTAAAAATTTTATTCCCTTTAAAAATATTAAATATCAAAAGTAGGAGGTTCACAATGTGATTTTGTAACCTTAAATTTTTCAATTTTTTTAAAAACGCTATTATTAAAAAACTATTAAAAATTAGATGTTGGATCTCACCAAAAACATAAATCACTTTATTCTGCACAGAGGAACGAAAGAATTATTGCAAAAATTTATTATTTTTGGATGATATACGATTTTAAAAAAAATTTTATTTAAATATTCTCAAGATTTTTATTTACTTATAACTTTTTTGTCGGTGCTCCGAAAAAATTGAGGTTTTGCACAAAGATTTTTTATAATATTCTTTACCTTCTATTAAAATCTTACGAAGGTGTTTTGCTTCGTTTTGGAGATAATAATTTTAAAAAAAATTTTATGTAAAAAGGTTAATTAAAAGACTTGAAGTTAACTGACCAATTTCAAATCGCTACATTTTAATATATTTTTATAAAAAATGGAGCAGTTTGAATTTCGATAGTTAACTTCAAGTCTTTTAATTAACCTTTTTAAATAAAAAATTTTGAAAATTAATATCTCCAAAACGAAGCAAAACACCTTCGTAAGATTTTAATAGAAGGTAAAGAATATTATAAAAAAATCTTTGTGCAAAACCTCAATTTTTTCGGAGCACCGACAAAAAAGTTATAAGTAAATAAAAATCTTGAGAATATTTAAATAAATTTTTTTTTAAAATCGTATATCATCCAAAAATAATAAATTTTTGCAATAATTCTTTCGTTCCTCTGTGCAGAATAAAGTGATATGAAAGAAGGGATTTCGTCAATATTTCATTTAGATATTATAAAAAAACGGTCATTTTCAATGTTTTATAAAAATTACTTCTAAAGTAATCAACACTTTTTAATGTTCCAAGGCTTATATTTTAAAGCAGAATGAGAATTACTTCTACGCACCAACGTATAATTTTTTCTTAAAAATTGCAGGCTCTCAAACTCGGACCAAAAAAATGAAAAAAAATTGTCAATGATTTATTTATACCAAAAACCGTTTTAAAAATATATTGAACATAACATAAATATAACTTATAGATATTTTAAGGAAATTACATAAAATAAAATTGTTAGAATTTAAAAAATCATTTTTTTGTTCAAAAAATCACTTCAAATTTTTTAGAAATATACTTTTGGACCAACTTTGAAGCCCTGCAATTTTTAAGAAAAACTATATGTTGGAGCGCATAATTCTCATTCTGCTTTAAAATATATGCCTTGGAATAATAAAAAGTATTGATTACTTTAGAAGTAATTCAAATTTTCATAAAACATTGAAAATGACAGTTTTTTTTATAATATCTAAATGAAATATTAACGAAATCACTTCTCTCAGGTCTTATTTTTCTCAAAATTTTATTTTAGTACCTATACATTTTATGCTTATAGATATTTTAAAATTTTCAAAAATGGGTAGTCTCCCAATTCTGACCGGTAGTTTAATTAAATTTTAAATTCCAAAAAAATATTTTTTTATTGGAAAATATTCAAAACTTATTATTTTTCAGAATCAAATGTTGTGCTGCATTATCTTTTTATGCTCAACTTGCAGAATATAGCACAAAATTTGTTAAAAGAAAAATAATAAGTTTTGAATATTTCCGGATTAAAAAAATGCTGTTTTTGAATTTTAAAATTGAATTAATTTGAAAATTTTTTAATTTTTCGTAACTGTTATGATTGTTTTGTGCTCAATTTGGAGAATTCAGCACAAAATTTTTTTTTGAAGAAATTAATATTTCTTAGTAAAAAATCGTTTTTTAAATTTAAATTTAAATAAATAGCGTTGCTAACTTCTTGCACTATATTTTTTATTTCCATTTTCTTATTTTTAGCAGGGTTAAGCTTGTTGATTATTATTTGTCCTCATTTAGATTATCAAAAATTGATTGAATTCAATTATTATTACTAGGAGGATTTATGACGCTTAAGTTACCAACGTTGACTTGACGAATCAACGAACGAATTTTTGGGTTTCAAATTAGTTTAATGGACAAGAACCAATTTTTCAAAATTTGAAACTTCTTTATTTTGGTTTCAAATACATCCTCAACCAAGGCGAGGAAATTTTCAATCTTAGGAAAAAAAATTCTTTTCGTCGAATCAACGTTGGTAACTTCAGTGTTATGAGGATTTTGGTTTCACTTAATCAAAATTCAATGTCAGGTTTACAAATAGTCAAATTAAAGCCGCCATTTTAAAATTTTTAGATCTTTCATCTTCTAATTGAGTGACTCAAAAATATCACGAGTAATAAGTTCTAAAAAAATGTAAAACTCATCCAGTCATTTTTAGGGTTTCGTGGCCCAGGGCCGAAAGCCTTATAGTTTCGCTTTGGCGTCCGTCTGTCCGTAGTACACTCGTATGGTTTCCATGGCAACCGTTACCAAGACAACTGTTTCCAGGGCAACCGTTTCCATAGCAACCATTACCATGGCAACCGTTTCCATGGCAACCGTTACCAAGACAACTGTTTCCATAGCAACCGTTTCCATAGCAACCATTACCATGGCCACTGTTTCCATAGCAACCGTTTCCATAGCAACAGTTTCCATAGCAACCGTTACCATGGCAACAGTTCCCATAGCAACCATTACCATGGCAACCGTTACCAAGACAACTGTTTCCATAGCAACAGTTTCCATAGCAACCGTTACCATGGTAACAGTTCCCATAGCAACCATTACCATGGCAACCGTTTCCATGACAACCATTACCATAGCAACCATAGCAATTAGCAAATAATGTAATTATAAATTATTTATTATGTACAAATAACTTCTGATCTGAATTTAAAAAGCCACGAAACCCTATATGTAGGTGCTTTGCGCCTGCTTCTTTTCCTGATTTTTAAAATTTTCACTCGCTGTATTGAAAACGCGCCATTAAAAGTTTTTTAAATTTGATGTCAAATTTGGATTCAGCTACCTTGGGAACCTTTAAGTAATAAGTTTCATAACGATTCATTATTTTATTGAGCTAAAATTTTATTTTTATGTATATACGTCATCGACACCTAAGGAGATTAAGGCCCCTTTTATAATTAAGAGTGACAATCTTTTGATCATTTAAAGTCTTCTGAAAATGAGGAAAAAGATCTCACTTATTGACGAAAGTCAGTTACCAATTAAATAAACATATTGAGATATACACTTCTCTCTTGGAATCTTAGGAGGCGCCAAAGTGTAAAAATGTTCGTGGCGGAACTCACGATGTATAGTTCTGGTGTATCAAAAGACAATGCCCTGTTGATAGGAACATTTTAATGAAGTTAGTAAATTCCCGGTAGTGGGTTCGAGTAGTCGGAAACACGATTCCAAGCAGAAATGCTAAAGAGTGGTGAAAAGTAGCGAGAGGAAGAGGAGGTAAAGATTGAGGAAGGAGACAGAGACGAACTATACAGAGAGTCGTTCAAAGGAAGGAGGCGCCACCCAACCTCTGATTTCTGCTTAGTGATATTCTCTACAAAGCTGCCTTCATCTTCCAACTTCTCAACACTGAATCTTGAGTATTGAGTCTCTCTGACTTCAGTACATAGTTCTGTTTTGACCTGTGCGCTTCGTGCGCTTTCAAGCACGAACGATTACTGATAACGACTAAGCGAACGTTCTATGAAACTTTACTCAGATTCCTCTTAAGAAATCCCTTAGAGCATTTTTAAACTTCATTTTCTTTAATATTGGAATTCTCTTGACAGTGGACTAAAAACTTTTCTCTATTCGTTAAGAAAAATGATAAACATAAAACATGACATTAAAAAAATTAAATAGGGAAGAATAATTCATCTCATTTATATTTATTTATTTAAGTTTTACGTTTTACTATTACGTACGATTCTCAAAAGAGCTGAAAATACATATGAATACTGATTTTCAATAACCTAACACAATTTTTTAAATTTTCGACTGCTATATTAGATCCGCCATTTTGAATTTTCAAAAATTGACATCAAATTCGTAATTAGCGACCCCCAAAACCCCCGAGTAACCAGTTTCAAGCAAATCCGGTGAATTTAAAAAAAAAATTCTGCCATATTGGATCCGAAATTTTCAATTTTTAAAAACTGACATCAAATTCGTAATCAGCGACCAGTCAAACCCCCCGAGTATCCAGTTTCAAGCAAATCCAGTAAATTTTGTAAAAAATTTCTGCCATATTGGATCCGCCATTTCGAATTTTTAAAAATTGACACTAATGTCAAATCAGTCGCTAAATTGCACTTATTTACATCAGTAAAATTTTTCTAATCGTCACACAGAAGCAACAAAGTTTGACTTCGTTTACATCTTAATATCAAAATGACTGAATATCAGTCAATTTTTTAAGACGAATTATTATTTCACAAAGTTTCCATTTAACCAATTTTTCATATTATAAAATTTTTACTTAATCAAATATTTATTTAACAGAATTTCTATTTGATCGAATTTTATTTGACAGAATCGTCATTTGTTCGAATAAACATTCGGCAGAAAAAATTCGGAGTTAATTATTAAATTAACCAATCAAAATTTTCTAGGCAATTTCTGATTGGTTAATTTTAAAATTTTTACAAGTGAAAATTCTTCTAAAAGAAAATTCTGTGCAATGAAATTCTATACATAATAAAAATTCATTTAAATGCGGTTACTATGTTAAATGAAAATTTGAACAAATGGAAATTCTATAAAGTAAATTTACGGTTATACAAAAATTCTGTAATATAGAAAATATTTGGTTTCATGAAAATTCAGTCAAAAAATAATTCGAACAAATATAAATTCGTCTAAAAGAAAAATATATGCAATTAAACTCTATCAAATAAAAATTCTAAGAAATTAATTATATAATTATTCATGTGTCTCAATTTTTTGGCTGAAAATAAGTTGAAGTCAATTTTTGAGCTAAAAATTATGCTATGAAGACTAAAATTCATTCGAAATTTAGTCTTTTATAATCACTATTTCAAATAACAGGAATTTATAGCAAGTGATCTGACAACATAAACTTTTTCCCTGAATTCTTTAAAGAGTATAATAACAAATCATCATAAAAATTTTATTAAAAAAAATTTGTTTGAAAATATAACTCATAGTATTTCAAAATTACCCCTGTCAACTGTACTTAAGTATTTTTTATATTAGTATGGAGATTTCATTCGAGCAAACAAGTTACTTGACTTGCGTGAAAGGGATTAATTTGATTGATGCTTTGCATACACAAACGAAGTGTGGGGTATTGATAAGAAAATCACATCTGCTAAAGATAACCAAATGCGCGTTTACCATAAAAGCATGTACGGTGAGCATAAAAAGCTTGAAAAGATAAATATTAAAAGAGTGAAAAATTTTTTTTTGCCTCAAGTCGTTATAGGGTATAATATACTTTATTTAATAAATATACTTTTCTACCCCAGGACTTACTATTTTTTAAGAATTGAATTTACCGGAGTTATGAACACTTTATTAATGAATGAAAGGAAATTAAATTACCATAAACTATGGGGCTATTATGATATAAAAATCTCAATCTTTTTGTTCTTAACCAAAATTCTAATCATCATAGGAAAATGTTTTAATTCACATACTTGTGTTGTGGATCTGATTTCTAAAATTTACTTCTTTTGCAAAATGGCACTCTAAAATTACAGCTAGGTATCAAATTTTGAACATTTCGAAATAAAATATTTTACAAATTTAAAACTAATAACCCCGGTTTATGCTGCCGTGTTAAACAAAAACTTACGTAAGTGACATTGTCGCTGAGGCTGATTTTGGTGTATTTTACTATTGAAATACCGACCAAAACAACAATGTCACTTACGTAAGTTTTTGTTTAACACGGCAGTATGGTACTAAAAGTTTCATAGAATTTTGGTACACAAGTTTAGAGAGTTTTCTTATATAAATATGTTAATGTTTATATAAATCATAATTTATTATCTTACTTACCCTTAATGATGTAGGCCCAAGGTGTCTTACTAGCAGAAATTGAGTTTGAGTGGGAGAGGTTTGGATTAATAACTCCTAAATATTCCAAGACCATACCAAATGTTACTTTGATTTAGAATTTAAATTTTAGCACATGTTTGGCACTCGTACTTATACGTTAATTTACAAGATTCTTACCACGCAAATTTTACTATTCAAATAAGTTTTATTGTGTATATATAGTAATGATTACCTGAGTCAAAATTTGGATCCTCTTTAGCTTCTCCTAGAACATGAATAAGCCCTCTTTTGAACTTTTTAGACTCCCGTATATTAAAAAAAAGAGGGCGCATTGCGTTACTTTTTCGAGTTTTGGAGCGCGACTCAGCTTTGAGGACTACTGTGCGAGTTTGAAAGTGTGCTGTAGGCTTTTCTGGGGAGCGTAGCACGCCCCAGATTGAGGTGTACAAGTTTGGGGTGCGTTGCGCGCCCCAGAAAAGCCTACAGCACACATTCAAAGTCTTCTTCTTCTTAAATGATTTTAGGTGTAGCCGAGTGTCAGAACTATATACATAAGAGAAAAGAAAAAGTTTGTCATTTGCGTTCAAATTTTATGTATAGATGCGTGATGCGAAATGTAAGATGGAAAGTCCATAGAGCTGCACACTTCGATAGGTGGAAGTAAAGTTCTGTTCATCCGTAGCAAATCGTGTCCAGATATTGTCGAACGGGAGGGAGAACAGGGACAGAATAGCAAGCCTGCCAATATAAGGCGGACCCAACGATGAACATGCATCGATCTCAAACATTCGAGGCATCTTTTTGAATCCCTGACGTTGTAAAATAAACGTCAGATGAGGATTGCAAAATAGAGACTCGGCACATCAAATGCATAACCATATGTTGCCGCACATCTAAAGTCGTCGCGCTTGCATCAGATGAACTGACCATCGAAGCAAAGGTAACCCCTAAGCTTTCTCACCACTTCCACATTAGGAGTCCAAATCAGAATATCGGACACAGAATTCAATATGTGCACTCGATTACTTTCTTTATTAATCTCCTTACAAATGCGATCAACTCGCTCATTTCCCTTTATGCCAGAGTGCGAGGGAACCCATAGAAACCGTATACCAGTGGGGCAAGTTATTGGAAAGACCATGGGGATAGCTTCTAGGATACGATAGACTAAGTCAGGTTCTTTCTTAAAGCGTAATAAGCAATTCGAAATGCGATTGATGGCTGACAGGGAATCGGAAATGATAAGTGCATTTGGTAAAGAGTTCATAATGGAATATTGTATTGCTCTAAGTATAGCATACAGTTCAGCTGTAAGGATGGAAACATTAGGCCGCAAAGGGATACCCATAAAAAAATTGCTTGACTCCACATAAAATGTTGAAGCTGCCAAGCCACTAGAGGGATCATAGGAATAACCATCAGTGTAAATCAATAAAGAGTTGGAATATGAATTTCCGATTAACTCTCGAAAAGCCTCCTCGGGATTAGGATGCACAGACACCTCTAGACCCAACCTAGTATCACAATGAGGAAAAGATGTTAAAATACCCCGAGACCAATCAAAATATGACGGTCTACGCGTTCTGAAGCTATCCTTGATGACTGGATAGACTCTCAAGAAGACTTTTAAGAGCGAGAGTCTTGACACGTTTAACTTGAAGTTGTACCTGGTGGAATCCTTTGAATCAATTGATGAAGAAAAGGGGAATTTGCGACAAGTTGTACAGGAGTTAAAGTTTAGTTTGATTTAAAAAAATACAGTGGAACCTCGTTTAACCGAACTAAATCGCGCAGAACCTGATTCGGATAAACGAAAATTCGGATAATGGAAATTTTAAGTGTTTTTAAATAGTTAAGACAAAATTCTTACAACATTTTTGAACAAAATACAACTTTTTTAATATAAAATATAGTTCTTCCAAAATGCAATTATTTAAAAAAATTTTAACTAAAATTCCTCGCCAAATTATTTATTTTCAATAATTTTAATAAAGTTTTTCGAAAATTCAATTATTTAAAACATTTTCCAGTTACAAATTCTATGAAATTCAATTACTATTTAAAATTTGTAAATAATATTCATAAATTTAAATTTACAAAAATTTCAATTTAAAATCTCCTAAAAATCAATTATTCCTGAAAACCTTAACTGCAACTCTTTCAAAATTCAATTATTTCTGATATTTGTATCTAAAATTTTCTTCTAAATTAATTATTTTTAATAATTTGAATCAAGTTCTTCGAGAATTCAATTATTTAAAACATTTCTCAATTAAAAATTTTTTTATATTTAATTGTTGTTGGAAATTTGAAAAAATATCTACAGCAATTTTAATTTACAAAAATTTCAATTTAAAATCTTCTGAAATTTAATTATTTCTAAATATCTTAACTACTGCTATTCCAGAATTTAATTCTCTTTTAATTTTGATGAAAATTCTTCGTCAAATTAGTTATTGTTAATAATTTTAATCAAGTCTTTCTAGAATTCAATTATTTAAAACATTTCTTAATTAAAAATTACCTAAAATTCAATAAATGCCGGAAATTTGTTAAAAAAATTTCAGCAATTCAAATTTATAATAATTTTAAGTTAAAATCACCTGAATTCCAATTATTTCTAAAAAATCTTAACTTTCAAAATCCAATTACTTTTCAAATTTTTAACTAAAATTTTTCGCTAAATTAATTATTTTTAATAACTTTAATTAAGTTCTTCGAAATTTTTAAAAATTTAAATCAAATTCTGTAGTAGTATATATATTAACTAATTAAGTTTATTAAAAATACAAAAATCGACTTTCTCGACTTTTCTTATAATATAAATCGACTAAAACGAATTTTTTTGTTCTTTAAAGTCGATCCAAGCTTGAATAATTAAATAAAAAACTTGAATTTTTTTTTTAACATTTGAAATCTTAATATTGAATTTTTTAAGTATTTGGTAATATTTGTAATAAATTAAATTTATTAAGAATAAAAAATTGATTTTTTCGACTTTTCATGCAATATAAATTGACTAAAACAACTTTTAATTATACATAAATATTGATTTGTAAGTTAAAAAAATATAATATTTAGAACTTTTCAATTTTATTTTTTTAGCATAAACTTGGTTTTATTTTTGCGAAAATATTAATGATTAAATAATTATAAAAATGGAATTTTTTAGTTTTGAGAAGCCGTAAAAAGTTCGGATAATAGAAGTTCGGATAAAATGATTTATAGTTCGGATAATAGAGGGTTCGGATGACAGAGGTTCGGATAATCGAGGTTGCACTGTATTTTGATCAAAGCAAAATGAAATTTGTTTTCACGCAATTTCTCTTTAATTATCCTTTAAAAACTGGAATTAATATATTTTTAAGCGTTTAAAAAAAATTAGTACCCGTGTAGAAATTTTGCCATGGCCTGGATTGGGGACAGATCGGACGAGAATGTAAAGCCGGGCCTGATTAGAAAATCCACATTTTCTCGGGGCCCTGATCTGTCCGTGATCGGGACCAGATTACAATTCACTACCGGGGCCCTGGTACACGGGCTCTACTTTGTATCCAAAAGTGGAAAAAGGGAAATTTGCGCACGTTCAAAGCAGCTAAGAATGGTCTGTTTAACCCTGCTTTACGCCTAGGAAAGTAGGCCTTAAATTTCGACTCGGGTAATAATTAATTAACATTAATTAATATGTTTTGCTCATAATTATTTATTTTTTAACTGCAATTTTCATTTTATTAATATTGAATTCAAATTTCAAAATGATCCTGTTAGCCTAAAATTCAAAGAAAGTTAACGGTATCATTTTTACTCCAGTTCGAAGTATATATTGGTATCGCGCATACGAGGATTACTTGGCACAGGCTTTTGCTGTTAGATAATACATAAAACGATATGAAGTATAATCTGAAGGAAAAAATTTTCTGTTCAAAAACCTATTTTGAAATTTGATGAATCTTGGTTGAATTTCACTACTTGCATGATACAAAATACGTGGACTTTACTGTTTGAAATAAAAAAAGTCGTATACCTTGCACAATTCACGTCATTGTGCGAATCTTATCTATTTGAAAATCCCCAAAGTCAACGACCTTGCCAGAGCTTCACTTCCAGCTGACGTATAAAGTTCAGTTTTAGGAGGATAGGTATAAGGCAACTGGGATAAAGTACATTTTTACGAGGGATTACGTGCTTTATGACCTTTTCTATCCACTCTCCTCTTCATCTCTTCTTCATAGTCTTCTTCTTCTTCCGTCCTCTTGCATTGGAGGAAAGTTTATGATCAGACTCCTCCTTTCCTTCTCCCTAGCTCTCTCGCTTTTGATGTCGCTCTTGGCTTTTCTTTGCCGGTACCTATCGACTCCATCTTTTTTTTTCTGTAAGTTGCGATATCGTCTACGTAATACGTGTAACTCGTGCAATAAAGCCTAATCTCGTGACGATGAAAGAGTAAAATGGCACATTTTATAAGCTTCGCTTCTTTATTTTTTTCGCCCCCTTCTTTTTGCTTCGTATGAAACGACTTGCATGTATATATCTATTAGAAAATATATGCAAGAGAAGAGAATTATTAAATTTTTTTCTTTAATTTTTCACTATTTTCACATGTCAATTTTATTTTTATAATTGGATTTGTTCAAAGTATTTTTATCACTTTTGATATCTTTTGATCCATTTTTATTCTTCAATTTCGTGCAACCTAGAAGCGTCAAATCTGACTTTTGAATTAAATTGCCATCACGGATAAGACCCCTGCATACCTATCGTTCAAACTCTCAGCGAAGAATATAAAAATTTAATTCTCTCGAAAGAGAATGACGTGCTGTTGAAGCCGCAAGGCTTTCTCAACTACTTCTTTTAAATTTCCACCCTCTTCTCATTTTAGCAACTTTCATATACTCTGTCCACTTACCTCTTCGCGTCTCATCGAAAAAGATACTATAAAAATAACTGTATTCCGTTGGTTAATTTTTTTGTGGTTGAATTAACTAAATTTTGAGTAATACACGGAGAGAAATAGATGGTCAGAACTTATGATCTTAAGATGGTAAAAAGTAGATGTTATCCGGTACCATCATTATGCTACTCGGTACTATCAAAGATGTTATAAAAAGTATGGTTATTTTATCCACTAGATGCTACTCCGTACAATCTGGATAGTAAAACTGATAGAATCTAGATTGCTGTCCGTATATGTAAGATCAAATATGGTACCTGGTACTATCTAGTACCCCGTACCATCTATTTCTCTCCGTGCACCATATTAGATCCGCAATTTTGAATTTTTTTAAAACTGACATCGGATTCTTGATTAGCGATCCTGAAAACCTCCGAGTAACTATATATTTTCAAGCGAATGTGACCTTTTAAAAAATTTTTAATTTTGTTGTCAGTTCTTGTAATTTAGCGTGACACTCAAGAAGTTAAGATAATGTTTTGTTTATTTATGTTTTGAACGCCATCTTGAATACACTACTTTGAATTTTTTATTTTTGGGATCAGATTCGTAAAATTTTAGTAATATAAACCGTACCAAGTATTTTTTGGTGTTACTTTAATCTTTTTAAGTTCTCCCTAATTTACTGTCAATATTGCTGCGCAGAGAGAAATAGATGGTAAGATATTATGATCTTAAGATGGTTAAAAGTAGATGGTATCCGGTACCATCATTATGCTACTCGGTACTATCAAATATGTTACAAAAAATATGGTATGTTACCCACTACAATCAAGATGTTACTCCGTACAATATGGATTATAACTGATAGGATTTAGATAACTGTCCGTATATGTAAGATCAAATATGGTACCTGGTACTATCTAGATAGTACCCCGTACCATCTATTTCTCTCCGTGTCTTTATTGCACATCAACATTTGATGCAAGTAGTTGATTGCAGTAATTTTAATTAATTATAACTATAAATAAAAGTTATTAAATACGCAAATTTGCAATTTCAATTCCTCAATTTAAGAAATATGATCATTATGCGCCAAATGTAAAGAAAAAGTTGTATATATACACATTTATTGTATGTAATATATCAGATAAGACTTTTATCAACATGTTTGCCCATTTCGGACATATGTAATGTTTATATGGTGATATGTCAGTGAGGGAATGGGAATGGGGTAGTCATTTTGTGTTTTAACGAGATCTCCTCACCTGTGTGCTACTACTACGGGTAAAGTGAGAATGTTTAAACTCGTTCTCGGTTGCCCACGCGTTCTTTTCGTCCTTCCGTATAGCCTTTTTCATATTCAAACAATTGATTGGGATGTCGAAACCACTTTACATATTTTTAACCAGTGCATACTTTTTCTGTGTAACCTTAATTTTATTTATATGTAAATCCAGATTATGAGTCAGATTAAGTAAATAAGCATGAATATCTTAAATATGTGCAAGTCGTATTGTATTGTTGAACATTGTATATATAAAACCTCTGTCGAATTTCGAGTGGTACCAAAAATAAGTAAAAATAATTTATATTCTAGCTAAAAATACTGTTCTTTATATAATTTGAATATTATAATTCATAAAGTTTCGAACGGTAAAAAAATTTGCGGTGCACTCGTCGCACATTCATCGCACATTCATAGTGAGTAGAAATCATGTGGAAAATTATGAAAATTGTTAAATATTAAATATTTTTGATTGTTATAATTATAACAACAGTATAAATAATTTAAAATTTGTTTAACATTTACTCACATTCCCAGTGGGAAATTGCCAAGACTGAATATTGGCTAAATATTTAATCACTAAAAAAATTAGAAAGAAACAGATTTTTAAAAAAAATTCACATTCATTTTTTAAATCCCTAATTTTTTTGGACTTATAAAAAAAAGAAAATCGAAAAAAATCTGGATTTAAAAAAAAATGTTTTGAGTAACTTTTTAAAAGAAGAATAATTTTATATATATCCAAAAATTCGAAAAAATTGCTTAAAATTATAAACACATTTTGATTTATTTGAAAATAAGTGTAAATAAATTTTTCGGTGTCGGTCGATGTTGCTATTGGAAATTTGTTAACTTAATATAATAGAAGATTACAAAGAACTGTAGAATAAAATAATCTATACAATTACTAGTAACTGTTCTCAAAAGATTAAAAGTTCAATTGCAAAACTGAATGAATTTATAACTTTTTTTTAACTTATTGTTTTAATATTTCTTGTTTTTCAAAAAGTTTTTTTTTACTTTTTTCTACATAACTAAAAAAATGTGAGAGAGATAAATATTTTTATCTCAAGTTATGATATGTTACTACATATGATACTGTTTGTCGACATATCTTTTTAGATATTTTATATGTAAAAAAAAGTAGAAAAAAGTTTTTAAAAAGTTTCAAGAGTTATGGACTGTTTTTTGTATATGCTGATAACTGCGGATTAACAAAAAGTAATGAATTCATGTTTTTTCTTTCTATATTTCGAAAGGTTTGATTTATATCAAAAAATGGGAAAATGGCCACCCTCGTGTTCGGTCTCTGTTAAGAAAGAGAAAAGAAGAACGAGGGGTTTTCTCTCGGATTTTCCGTGGGCGCATAAATCAAAATCCCAGGCGCGCAATCCAATTTACGCAGAGGTTAAAGAATCCTTCCAGTCTTCTTCGTACTCGGGCTCTTCTTCCTCTGTTCTGAGGTGACTTCCGTTTAACTCTGTCTCTCTCTCTCTCTTCCATTCGCCCCTCCAAGGAAAAGGAAGGGAAAACCGGCGAACTGATAACGGTTTGATGTATGGCCCAGTGACGTCACTGGTCGAGGGGTCTCCCCTTGTACTCCAACTTTTCCCTCCTGAAGACCCTCTTTGCTACTTTCTGTGTTCACCCTTGGCACCCCAGCTTCTCCTACGCAGGCACCAAGAACAGATTTCACAAATCGATAGGATTACGAACAAAGGCGACCATCGGAGAATGTCGTTCACGAAGCGCGCTTGCGCTTGACGTTTTCGTAATCACGCAGCGAAACGTGAAACGACCTGTGCAGATTGTTATCTGATTAGAAATTTTCTCTAGATCAAATTTTTGGACATCCGCTATTTTATTAAGAAATAAAACACTATTTAATTCAAATAATCGGTTTATTTAATTATATTTATTTGTATTAAGGTCATGCGATTGTTGTGATTTCACATGTAAATATTCTTCTCTGGTTTTCTCGCTAAAAAATTGATAGATTGAGCTAAAAATTTGTGGAGAATTAAAAAATAGTATAAAGATTCGTTGTCATGACAAAATATAATATTTTTTTTTAAATTTATGTATTTGGGAAGATGACTATAACATTGTTGCCGACATATTGAATTTTCCTCAAATGTGCAATAATTGCACATTTGAGGAAAATTCAATTACTCAAAAATTATTTTTGAGTTCTCCACAAAATTTCAACTCAATCTATTAAGTATTTTGCAAGGAAGCACGTGGAGAATATTTACCTTTAAAATCACAACAAGCACATAACCTTAAATAATTATTATTTAAGTCAATTTTATGGATTCACTATTGGTAAGACAAGTTAGAATATTTTTGTGCTATTAAAAAATATTTATTTCTAGAAATCATCAAGATCCAGTTACAGAAAAAGAACCAGATGGCTAATTTTGAACTGCAACAAAAATGAGTTCAAATTTTTTCTGATCAATAAAAATTAGCAGTGATGATACAAAGGTTGTTTAATATTAATGATGAATAATAATAGATATGTAAGATTAAATAATAAACTAAGTTTCTAGATACTTATTGAAATGCTTGGAAAATATATTTAGTCCATCTAGATTATTTAGAAAAGTTAGTTAGTTTCATTTATTTCAAGTATCTAGAAACTATATAGTTTACCTATCTAAAAATTAGACAGCATAAATTACTCTCTAAATCTAAATTAGTAGTTTTCTACTAATGAAAGAGTGCGTATTCGTTTACCAATTGAATTAGTAACAGTTTTTACTAATTTGTAGTAAAAAACTACTAATTGCTAGTAGAAAACTACTAATTCATGGAGTAAGTCGTATTTTTTACTATTTCAAATTAGTAAGACGATTTACTCCATGAATTAGTAGTTTTCTACTAGCAATTAGTAGTTTTTTACTACAAATTACTCAAAACTGTTACTAATTCAATCGGTAAACGAATACGCACTCTTTCATTAGTAGAAAACTACTAATTCAGATTTAGAGAGTATCTAGAAACTAGACAGTTTGACTGTCCTGAAACTAGGTTTAGTTTAGTTTAAAAATTTATTTATCTAATTTAGTTCAAACTTTGGCAAAATGTTTTCATGGTTAATGGAAGTGTAAATATCAAATATTATTCAATGTGATAAAATATTTTTTAAATTTTCACTTTTTTGAGAAGTTTATTTTTCAATGTACAATATTTATAAGTAGAAGGTTAAGTAAGTAATTAACATATATATGTAATGATTTTTAAATGTATTTCTACATTCTACATTCTGGTGATAAAATTTTTTTTAAAAACAATAAAATTTGATCTTGAAAATCAAGGTCAAAGTTTTAATTTGAATATATTTAAAAAAACGAATTTTTTTTTCCTTTTTTTCATTGTCTCGGTAAAATGATTGACTCATTTTCTACAAAGTATGTAAATTTCAGAGTAGAATTTTTTTAAGTCTTTGGGATATAAACAATTAATTTCCCGAGAACGTTTTAATTGCTAACGCCAATTCAGGCATATTGATGTGCTTGCATGTAAGAAGTGTTGCCTGCTGCGACATGAAGGCGCAAAGTTAGAGCACGCTCGGGGGATTTATTGTTAATACCTCAAAATCTTTAAAAAATTACGTATCTTGTAAAATATGAGTAAAACTTTGCATTGAGTAAGTGAAAAAAAAAAATTTTTTTTCTGAGATATATGCAAATTAAAGCTTTGATCTTGATTTTCAACATAAAATATTTCATTGTTTTTAAAAAAATTTTATCACCAGCATGAAGTTTGTAAAAATACTTTTAAAAATCATTACATTCATATATGTTACCTTTTATACATTCTACTTATAAATGTACATTAAAAAAAAATAAATTCTCAAAAAAGACTAAATTTTTGAATTCTACAGAGCAAAATTTGTTTAAAAAAAATTAAATAATATTTGACATTTAGACTTTCAATAACCATAAGAATATTTTGGCAAAGTTTTGACTAAATTCGATAACTTTAAATTTTTTCTCTCAGCTATTTCAGAAATTTTGTCCCATTTGTATATGAAAAGAATAAAGTAACGAAAATAATGCAGTTTCTACCCAGATAAAAATTGTAAAAAGTCTCTCACTTATTGTCATTTTATTTTTACTGATTTCCGCTGAGTCGAAACTCTGTATAGGAATTTGTTTCCATTTATCTTTCCAATCGAGTGACACTATTCTTATTCGTCAATAACTTTTCCTCCTAAAACTGATATCGCATTTAAATAATACAATTTTCCAACTCTTCTGAATGCTATTGTTTCCATCGAAAAATATAACATTTTTTTCTGAAACACGTTGTCCAGTATATATATAAATATTGTATTACATAGATATTCCACTATGATTGAAAAAAGAGAGCTGCTTTTACACACGGAGTTGTTGTTTTTTTTCGTTTTTTCTGAAATGCACAGTATTCGATTTCAATGGGGCCTGAGTTGGATAGCCGGGGTAATTTTATTGCGGTGGCTTGATGTTGGATGGGCGGGGGTTGCATCCCTTCCAGATTCTGTCAATCCTGGCCTAAAGTTGCCAGGACGAGGACGTCGTTCGTACGGAGAGTATAGCAGGAAAACGAGGAGGGGTTCATATCTGACGAGATAAGGGCGCAATCTCTGCTTTCGCGGGGTTGGAGGAGGTATGGTGCGGAGGTATAGCGGTGGCTGTGTCGGTGTATAAGGGGTTGAGTGGTTGCCTGGCAACGTCGAGAAGGGTGCAGCAGTATAGATCGCTATCCGACCACCTCCTGAGGGCGAGTTGCTCTGCAAGATGGCTTTATTACCCTCCGAGAGGAGTCGGCGATGTTGCTGTGTAGTAACTTGGTACTTGCTGTAGGAAATGACTTCGGCGTTGCTGCTGTTACACCATCCTCCATATCCCCCAACCTCCTTTGCCATACTGCCACTGGGATTTATCGTTTCGCTAATACAGGACGATCCGGTGTATGCACAGTTTCGAGATGCTTCTTCCTTGCTCCTAAAATGAACAATGATTTAGCTATTCGTTTTGTTTGGTTCTTCTTTTTCAAAATTGCTATATCTTATTGTACGATTCCAGAAAGAAATAATAATTTAGAAATAATAATTTAGAAATTTCAATTTCTAGATAATTTAATTAACACATGAACGAAAATTATATTTCCAAACGTTTTTTTAGGATCGGTGTTTAACAGATAACGGAAGCTTACGGCGGATTTCGAATTTAAACTTTTTAAGTTGAATAGATTTTTGTCTTATATGGGTGATTCTACAAACGAAAAACGAAAATGAAGAAAATATGGAGACCACATTTTTTTCTCATTTAAGGTCTGAAAAGTACTTGAACTTCAAGTTAATGACACTACCAAAGATATCTGAAAGTGGCCAGACATAATATTAAAAATTACAAATGTTATGGTTGTTTATAAACAATTTATCCAGGAAATTAAGATCGTGTATAGAAAATTCACATTAACACAAAAAATAATGAATGGGTTTATACAAAATTTATTACTCGGGGGTTTTAAGGGTCGCTGATTATGAATCTGACATCAGTATTTCAAAATTCAAAATGGCGGATCCAATATGGCGGACGACTTTTGAAAAACTTAATGTATTCGTCTGAAAATAGTTACTCGGGGGTTTTCGAGGTCACTGATTACGAATCCGATGTCAGTTTTTCAAAATTCAAAATGCCGGACGAATATTTAAAATTCACTTTACAATCACTGGAAACTGCTTACTTGGCAACTTTGTAGGGTCGCTGGTAACGATTCCAACGTCAGTTTTTTAAATTTAAAATGGCGGATCTAATTCATTATAAGACTATTACCGATATTCGGATGTTAAATACTTAAATGGTCCTTCTTACTAAAGCGACAACTCTTGTAAAATCGCTATTTTGTGATAGAATTTTACTAACATTATCAGTATGTGATAAAAAATTCCATCACTGGGAGGAGCTTTTCACGATATAATAGACTTCTAAAACTTTTGTTACCTGAGACTAAGAAGATTTTCTGATGATGTACATACATTACACAATTTTCCAAAGTTTAAAGTTTAAAGTTTGGCGAGCTATGCAGGAAAGTATGATTGATGATGATCCGGTGACTGAAGGCCTTGGTGAAAACAACAGAGTTACAAGTCTTCATGAAAGTGACAATCAGAACAAATTCCAACTCAGCAGATGAAGCAATTAGTAGAGATAAAGCAACCTTTAAAAACAGTGACGATAGTGAGTGCAGGACACATGGAAAATAATGAATTAGCTACAGATGACCGAATTCATTTCAAATCAGGCAGGCTCTTGTACCAGAATTGGGCACAAGTTAAATTCTTGTGGAAAATATTTCTCCCTATGAACACAATAACCAAAAAAATTTTAAGCAAAAAAAAAGATGAGATTTTTGAGTAATTTCAATTTTAAGTTTTTTAGTAAAATGGCCGCCATTTTGTTATTTTTTAAATTTTCCAATGTATTTCGAATGAAGAATATAAGCCATTTTAGACGCAACAGGAAAAAGTGAATTATCTTAATTACTCAAAAAGTTACAACACTTTTAAAATTTTTTCTCTTCATTTTAAAAAAAACGAAGTTCTCGACTTATACATTTGAAATCCTTATAACTCAATGAAAAAAATTTTTTCAGCAAAATAAAAAAATACGTGTCGTCTAAAATTCATTGAAAAACAACATTTGAAGGTGAAAATTATTTTCAGCTCCGACCATATCAAGCCTGCCTGATTTGAAATGAATTCGGTCAGATGATAACGAATGTTTGCTGAAAAAAATTACTACAATTAAAATGTTTGGTAGTTCTTCTAAAAAGTTATTACAACGTTAAATCTGATGATTTTTGAAATTGCTACTTTATACTTTTTATTATTGCTAACTTCACAGTTTTTTTCACAGAATCAAATTGATACCAAAGTGTATCAAATTGAGACCAAAATTTGTATCAATTTTTTATTTGATCCTCATGTTGGGTATCAATTCGTTGCAATTTGATACTTTTAACTTTTAAGTTAATAGTGTTTATACCGAACAATTATTTTAATAATAATAATAATAATTATTATTTTCATTATATATTTGGATTTTTACAAGTTCTATACTCATATATTAAACAAACAAAGAGCGAAAACTAAGTTTATCTTTTTTTTTTAAACCAATTGATGTTTTAAATTATACCAAAACTATAGGTTTGGTAATCTGATATTTGCCAAAACTAGGTGAGGCATTTCTAATTATATGCCAAAGACCATTGCATTACATGAGAATATATTTTATTAAAAATGTGCCTTTGAAGTTATCTACATCGAAAATCATCAGGTTTGCGTTGTAAACTTCAACTCAAAATGACTGACATGTATCCGTTCCAGATTTGACTTCCAAAGTTGACGAAATGATTGGTATTTAAAAATTGGAAGCATGTTAAATTATACTTACAATTAGTTTTCACTAGCATATTCGATGTTTTGAAGCTGGCATATATAGCTTTTAAAATAATTTTCTGTTACATTTATGTCATAAAAATACCAGCTTATAAACATTTTTAACATAATTTTATACATAAATAATGGAATTTTTAATTTAAAGTTATAATAGTGTATTGTTTCAATAGCACTTATTGTACATTTTTCATTAGTTTTCCCATATTTCATTATTCGTCTCTTTTCATATAACAGTAAGAAGTATATATGAATTTGCGATTAGGAATCAGTCTAGTGTGATTAAAACTTGTATCAATTTCAATTCTCTTGTAGGATGTTATGAACAGAAGCAAATATCGTAACCGTGAAGCGTTGCAAGTTTAATAACACACATACACAGACACATTTACCATCACACAGTTGGTGTACTATTTCGCTTTGCCTCCCACTTTTGCATCCTTGTCCTCGTCCCATGATGCCTCGCGATTCCTCGCGCGAATTCCGCAAGGCGCAACTTGGCAACAACACCGGAGATGGAACTCCAGACGTAATTTCCGGTTTGTAGGAAGCGAGAAGCAGTGGCGCGTTAGCCAAACCAAAAGACGATCACTCACAGTGTTCCAGATAGCGAGATTTCTGAGTTGAGTTAGCTAAAGTCATTCGAATTACATCTGGAGAACATCAACGGGCATTTAGGTCGATTTCAGTAGTTTCTCGGATAGGAACCTTTAGGCAGTTTGTCCATTATCAAGATTTCATTTAATGAGGTTCAAACCCAAACTTGTTTCCACTTGATTGATAGCTTATATACGTATTCTATTTGTATGAATGAATTTTAAATATTTATTTTTTTACTGTTGTTAAATTTATTTTTTTATTGCGTTACTCTATCAGTATATTGGAAGTTTGGGCAAAACTTTTATTTTTTTAAAGTGGTATATTTGGCTTCTGTTTGGTTTTTTCAACGGTACGCTTGATATCGCGCATTTCAATCGATTGTAAATCAAAAGTTTTTTATTGTTGATTGTCTGATTTTATCATAAAAGTGCTTCGCGGATTCGATGTATCGCTTGGCGAGCAACCACAAGCCAACTTCACATCATGAATAATAAGCGAAAGTATACATGCTAGGTACTATTTTTCTTTTTCTCAAAGACAATTGTTAAATATCTCTTCCATATCTACAGTCACAAGTCAAATAGAAAGATTTTCATATAATTATTGCAAGATGTTTCTATGACAGGACAGGATCGTGTTGCGACTCGATACATCTTGGATTTTTCGTGTCGTTTCGTTTCTGGGTATTAGGGGAACTAGGGGTTGGTTGTAACATATTTTTACCGAACTTTTTAATTTGTTAAAACGATATCAAATTCTAAAAATTGATTCCGCAGGTCGGAAACATATTTTTTAATATTTCTTGTGGTATGTTGATCTTGATTCTTCTAATCTTTATAAAATTTTTTTCTCTTGCATTTCTTGAGAGAACTTCTTCTGAATCTTAGAGATTGAATTTCCGTTTTTGCAATATGATTGTCAGTATACATGTAGATATAAATCGTTTAGAATATACTGTGGGCATTATATGAGCAAAACGTGAGATGGTAAAGAGGATCATAAGTTGTTATAGCCAGGGCGGTGTGCACGATTGCCTCTATGTCCGTCTTTACATTATCATATCATACACCCAAGCATATGGTGTACTGCAATAGCTAATACCATATCGAGGTAAACAGGTAGGCTGATCTCGCAGTCACGGTTTCTTCAGAATATTAGCGGTTCGCCAGTTGTTTAGATAGATCACATTTGTCATTTTTTCACATTGTCTAAAATAAGTAGACTCTGATATAGGTATATATATAAGAAGTATGCCCGTAGCTAAAAGATTTAAATGGGTGTAACGCCGTTAGTCGATAGAATTTCTATGATTCTTCCGATACAGCAGCATTCTCGAAATACTTTTCTTAAGGCAGAAAATGTGAATTTCCCTTTAGCGGATTAATTCGATTTTGATGCTTTTAATATATATTTAAAAGAGGTTACTTTAATATTTAAATAATTCCAAATACACGTTTATGATAGAAAAATTAGAAACACTTTTCTGTAGATTTATACATTATCCTAATCACTTATGACCAAGGAAAAGAAGAATTGTTATGGCTATTAAAAATTAGGTACACTCAACAATATTTTAGATTGTTTTTAGGGTCGCTGAATCCGAATCTGAGGCCCATTTAATCCCACAACTTCAGGATTCTCTCATAACCTCAAAAATAAGGTGTTGCTAATTTGTTTTTTGAGGTTATGGCATAATACTGAAAAGATGGGGTTAAATGGGCCTCGGATTCAGATTCAGGGACCCCAAAAACATATAGTATATGGGTGATTCTCCGCGTAGCGCACAACTTGCTTTTTTTCACGTTGTGAAAGAAAAATCACAAATAATGTTCACATAATATTTCGATTCCAATGTTAAAAGGTAATTTCTGTGATTACAAACAAAAACCAATAGTTACTTTTGTATTTAACATTATAATTTTTCGTGAAAAGTGGTTTTTAAGGCTGAATTTTTTTTTAATTTGTTTAAAAAAATTAAAAAATTATAACAAAATTTTTCAGGTCCACCACGGATATTTATTTCTTGACACTTTATCTTCAAAAATATGTATTGATATTTATCATTTCGATAAAAAAATATTTTTTCAAAGTTTCAGACACCAAATCGTGCGCTACGCGGAGAATCACCCATATAGTAAACATGGTCAAACCCCCAGATCAAAAAGAAAAACTTTTCTCTGGATTCATATTTCAAATTTAAGATTTTTTACGGCTATGGCAGAATCCTGAATTTTTTAAACGGGCCTCGGATGCGGATTCAGCGACTACGGTTGTATACCTCAATTTAAGGTTTTTTTTAGGTTATGTTAAAGTCCTGATCTGATGGGGTTAAACAGACCTCGAATTCATGTTCAGCGACCTAAAAACCATAGTTAAACATGGTTAAACATAGTTAAAATCGTTTTTAATGTAATTTGGGTTTTTAATAAAACAGAAAAAACGCATCTTTTGTTCCATGGGACAAGTTCAGATTAACTTTGAAAATTTAACCTATATGATTAATGAAACGCAATTGAAGTATGATCCCTCTTCAGTTTTTTTTTTAGTTTAAACTATGAAAATAATACATAGTTACGCGACAAGTTGAGAAATTCTACACTTTTGTCTAGTTCCGATTCGAACGCCGCTCATAAAACACCGTTAAAGTTTTAAAGGGTAGTTAAATTTAAAACGACTTTAGCTGGGGCATTATAAAGGCGCGTGCCAAGTAAAGGGAAGTGTCTGTACGAACTCATGGGCGGTACAATCGGAGATGATGGATGTTTAAATTTCAAATAACCCTTTCATTAAAGGGGTGCGCTCTGAAGTATCAAACGCTCCATTTTGTGGGAGAGAGAGCTGTAGCTTTGTGTCTTTTTCAAAATTTTGGTTCACGATTATTTCCTTTCGTGTGAGAAAAACTTTATCGGTTTGCACCCATATTATAAATCCATTATATGGAGGTATATGTTCGCGTCTATTGATCAAAATAGTTTCAATACGAATTTAAATTATCCTTGTCATAGTGCATACGGCTTTTTTTAAATACATTAGTTTTATGACTTTTCTTTTTTTTTATATATATATGTAAATCTCATCTTTATTATTATACTTTCTTTCTTATTAAGGATTAAAATATCTTATTTTGAATAAAAGTGTTCTATTAGGTATCACATTCTAATTTTTTGTAAATTATAATTTACAAAAAATTAGAATGTGGTATACCTAATAGATATTCAATTCTATGTTCCCAAGGGTATCAAGTATGGTGTTACAGTTGTAACTGTCATTGTCGATTGGTCTATTCAAATTGAAGCGGGGTGTGTGTTCAAGTATACTCTTCTATGTCTATACACTGAAAAAATTATATTCTAAAATGAATACAATGAATACCATCATGAAACTATAAACAATTGAATCAAATTATTTTGTTAAGCTAACCAAAAAATTTGGTAGGTTTAACTAAAGCGTTTTATTGATTCTATATCAAATAAAAAATGTATTCGAGTTAATAAAATTTTCCTTGATGATATCAAACCGTTTTTTTAGTGAAGCATTTATTCACGATTTTTAAAGGATTTATTTCATCAATAATAATAATAACAATAATATTAATATCAAAAGTATGAATTGTCATTTGATTTTTGTCATAAAAGTGACTTCCAGAAGTGGAAAAATTGTTGAAATTGCATCTCCTGTATTGAAATCCAATGATAAGAATCAAATATATAGATTATATCCTTAAATAGGAATCAAGATTATATCTCGGATTATATACTCTTAAATTTAAAAAATCGTTTTTTCGGTTTATACTACATTGGAAAAAAATATTATTGAATCAAAAAAAATCATTTACTTGTCCGAATTTGATTCAATATTTTTTTGACCCAAGAAAATTTTACTAGTTTGAAGTAAAGTTTCTTGAAATAAGAAAATTACTGCATCAAATACGGACGATTTTCTTGATTCAATGATACTTCTTTTCAGTATATTTCAAAAAGAATATATCAAAAATTTTTTTATACAGATTAGTTAAATATTCAGTTTTTTTTACGATATTCAGAATTATTGCGACCAAGTGGAATAAATGTTAAACTTGAAATAGAATACGAAATAATAGCTTCCTTTCTGTTTATTTGTAACATTCGTGTGACCGAGATTTCCTATTTTACACACACACACACGATCATATCTTCTCCCTCCTGTAAAATTTAAACTAGCAAGGGTTGCCGCGGGTACAGTTACTTATTTATTAACCCATCAATTTGTTAGCTGCATTGTGTTGGTCGCATGAGTCTGTCCCATCAAATGGTTAGGGATAAAACGGATGTGGGAGTTTATCTGAATCGCAGGAGCTTCATGCTTAAAATCGACCTCCTGTTAAATGGATAATAGAAAGACACTTTAATTCTAAAGAGGTTTTATGTGTTTTTCAAGAGAAAGAAATTTTAATCAAAAATATTATATAAAATAAAACTTATTTTGATTTTACATAATAAAAAAAACGGTTTAATCAAAGTAAAATTATCACCGAATATAACCTAAAATTTGTTTGCAGGTAAGGTCCTTTTTACCGTGGAGAGTCACATATATTATACTTATGTAGAAAGTGCTAGGGGCTGGATTTAAAAGGGGTAAGTTATAACATAATATTTTTAATGAAATTTAAATTTTTTTATTTTAATAATCTGACTTAATCTTGTACTTATAACCTCTTGCATTATGTAAGCAAAGCAAATAATTATTCCGTTGGCGTAGGGAGCAATAATATTAAAAAAACGAAATTTTGGCTGATTCTTAATAAAATTCTATTAGTTAACCCAAATATTTAAAATACTTTACAAAAATTGTACGCACTACTTATATTATTTATTGTTCTGTGAAGACTTCAACTGTTCATAAATTTAAAATTTTGTTTGTTTTTGTCTTAACTGTAAATGATACAACCTACCCAAAACGGGGCAGTTTGTAACATCTTAATTTTCAAAAGAAACGCATTTCGTATAGGAAAACATTATGTATATTTAAATTTTTAAAAAATTAAAACTATTCCTAAAAATTAATTTCAATGATTTAACCAAAGAGATATTTGTGGTATTGGATTAAAGTAAATTTGTTTGTCTATATAAATGGAGTATTTTATAAACTTTTGTCACCCCGTAAATAAACGGTCATTTTTATTCTCTCTCTGCTCATGCTCTCGAGTTGTTCACTCGTAACAAAAGTATAATGACGATATTATTCCGTTGTTACCATTGTCGTATACGAGATTTTCAAGAGCCGTCTTTTTGCCCATTTGAAGCCGTGGAATGACCAACGAAATAAGGGCGTTTAATGCATGCTCACACGCGTTCCAAGAGAATTTATTCACCATCAGAGTCTATATGTATATACATATATATCGAATAGAGGGTTCTTGGAAATAAAAATGCGCACCCTCACAAAGCATACACACTATATGAAACTAAATTTACGTACGTGCCCCCGAACAAACGTTTCTTGTTTGTTGCCACTTTACTTACAGTTCAATTGTTACGGGCAGAATCGCGACGCTGGTGTAATAGACAAATCACACACTGTATCGTGCACATAAATGATGATGAGGTGTGCGGTTTTTGGTGTTCATTGTCCTGTGGACATGGGAAGTGAACATCCTTTCACAACTATTTGCACTTCATTAAGCAAATAATGAGTCAAGTTTGGGTGTCATTTTATAAAGTTTATTTCAAATCAGTTCACGCAAAAAAAGTAATCTCATATTGAGATGATAATTTAACATTTGAAATTATCTTCTCTAAAAAAATACTTACCTTTAAAGTAGAAGAATGTATTTTTTTTGCAAGGAAGAATATGATGTAGGAATATATTAGCATTTTCCTCTACAATTACTCTCTAAATTTGAATCAGCTAAAATCCGCTGATTGGCAGCGAATAGTCGCTGATTGAGAAAGCTATATGTATGCAGCTGCCAATCAGCGACTAACAACTATTTCAATCAGCGGAATACTCCATTTTAAAAATAAATTTATCTTCCGACGAAAATGACCGACGTTCGCCGATTCGTGTTTCGCTATTTTATTAGCTGTATCCATTGATTTGCAGTGAAAACTTTATTCGCTGATTCAATCAGTGAAATTTTAGCTAATTCAAATTTAGAGAGTAAGAGAGTTATATAATATTCACTAAATTTTACAAGAACTCAGTTTATATTCTGTAATGTACAGAAAAAGTTTCGTTAAATTTACTGAATTTTAGATGAACACCTTCTTAAATAAACTGTTATAACCTGCTCCATGGTTGGATATAGGATGTATAACAGTTATAATTAAACATAATTAAACTATAATTTATTTCTGTGTAAAAACATCTTTTAATCTTTGAACAATTTAATCTAAAATTTCAAGTATTGGTATTACATTTATTTTAGTATTAATTGAAAATTCTGTTAGCCTATTTACGCCGGAACACAGAAAAAATGCTGAATAAAATTTGTTGCAGTTAATTTTTATACCAATTTTGGGGTAAAAATTCTACTTTTTTTCTTGTGAATATACAAAATTTTTTTATAAACTTTCAGATCATTTTTCAACATTTAAACACTATAATAAAAATTTGTCAAAAGACATCCAAAGTCAATATTTTTGAACGATTTTATAACCAAGTAACGAAATTTCGAAAAGTTGTTGGATTCGCCTGAAACTTGTTACTATTCGGAAGTTTTTGGGGTCTTTGATTACGAATCTAAATTTCATTATCAAAAATTCAAAATCGCGTATCCAACATGGCGTAAGACATGTTTAAAATAAGTGAACGCAATTGGTTTGAAACTTGTTACTCGATGGTTTTTTGAGGTTCGGCATTTTAAAGTTAAAAAATTGACACTGGATTTAAAATTAGCGACCTCAAAAACCCCCGAGTAGATAGTTTCAATCAAATTGCGTTCAATTTTTAAAATACCCGCCATATTGGAAAAGCCATTAAAAATTTTTGATAATTAACTTTAGATTCGTAATCAACGACCACAAAGACTCCCACACTGAGAAAAATATGCTTTTGAATCAATAATTCTATACCTTTGGCAGAAATGCTATTAATTCAATTGCATATTTTTCTCACAATCAGTATGCATAAGTAACAAGTTTTAAGCGAATCCAACCACTTTTGGCAATTTTGTTTTAGTTATGAAATTGTTTAAAAATATTTACTTTGGATGCTATTTTGTGGCAGCAAATTTTTAATTTAATTTATGCATAAAAAATATCTTTTGCCAAATTTGTATCATAGCGTTTAAATGTTAAAAAAAGGCCTCAAAGTTCATATGAAAATTTTTTACTTTCCAGCGTTAATGGGTTAAGTAGAAGTTTTAATAAATTAAATAATAATTAATAATTAAATTATTATTAAAATTAACAGATTTTATATTATAAAAAAATTATATCTATAGATATACATATATAAATATACTTGTCTAAAATATTCTCAACGATGATCTGTAAAGTGGGAAAGAATAATATATCCACTATGTATATATAGTTGGCTCAAGAGGATCGATTTAAAGGCATTAGGTTAACATATTGTTTACTATAAGCATAATAATCCGCGCGTGCCTTTTCCTTTCTCAAAATCCCGTGAGAATGCGGGAGTATACCTAAAAGTTGCTATAGGTTTGGTGGGAGTGTTTGTTTTATGTCACCGGATCAAAAGGGATTTAAGGAATTTGAATCGGCACCCTTATTACTAGAGTCGACTTTAGCATTATTCCCATGAACAGTTTGGTAGTTGCAGTGGTTCTAATATTATTAATCATTCGATAATCCTTCAATAAAAGGGAATCACAAAAAAATTTTTTGGAATTTATGTGTTTTATGGAAAAAAATCGTACATTTCTCTAAACTTTAAAAGACTTTCTTTATAGATTTTTATGCATTTATTATATTTAGGTAATATAAATGTATCTTTGACTTTTCATAATTTGACTTCAGATTAATAAAGATTTATTGCAAATAACCCGAAAAATTAATGGGCCAATCTGCGCATTTTTAACGATTTTTTTTTGTAAACGTGGTAAAATTTTGCTAATTTATTACTATGTGTTTAGAAATTTAGAATTCAATTCATATAATGAAAATTTGATAAAATCTGACTCAGAAAATATATTCATCTTACAGTTTCAATGAAAATTACAAAAGCAGTAATCCTTTCATATCGTTACAAGTACTCTCTGAATCTGCATTTGTAAAAATTTTAACTGAATTAGTGATTTAATTTTTCCTTTTGAATCAGTAAAATTGAACTAATTAATATAATTCTACTTTTTGCGGGGCTTGCAATATTTAAATTCTTTTGTACAAATATTTTTAAACAAAATTAATTCTTTCCAAATGTATGTTAAAAGAATTGCAGCTTAAAAATTGTTTGAATTTTTTATCTTTCAATTAAAAAATATCCAAGTTCAATTCTAAATGACATTAAAAGAAACTCATTCTTATATTTTTAATATGCTATATTAAAAAAGGTATTATTATTATATTATATCTTATTTTGATGAAGTATCCGTTAATTGGAGTCTAAATTAGCGAATACATAATTTAATTTATTTTGACAAAATGAGAATGACGATTTATTAAAGATGCAAGAATTCATATAACATTTATCAAAATTTGCCGTATCTCATAGTTTATGGCAAATATGCATATTACATATATTTATCAACGCATGCATGATATACAGGAAACAGATGCTCACGCGCGTCCGTAGAGAAAATGTGTTCTATATACATTATAATGTATAGAGTTGATGCAAGATTATTATTACGAAAAGATTAAAGTAGAATATGCCAATTAAATTAGACTTTGGCAGATGATTCCGCGACATATCGTTCACGACGCAAATTGCGGAAGGATAAGTATATATGATAGGTAGTAACAACAACCATCAAAGGAAGAGATAGCATCGCTCTCTGGTTGTAAATAAACGATAAATGCGTTTCAAACTTGCATATTACGTTTTCGTGCGTAAAGAATTTATTATTTACTACAAACCGTTATATAGGTACTTTTGTGTCATTTACTGATGATTGGTTCTCGTACAATATAAATTTCGATTCATTTTTATTATTATCAAATTTAATAGCAAAACTAACATTGCTCGAAGTAAAAATAAAATTGCAATCAATTAGAATTTCTCGGCTAAATTTTTTAGGAGCCAAGATATATTAAAGAATATTATATATTTTTTCCAATGTTGGTTCGCACGAGTTCTATTACATATATAAAAGAGGTTGGGACACTTGTACGAAAATGTGAAATAAGCCCAGTCAGCGAGGCAATAAAAGGACGCTTTGGGGACCGGTGGGATGCTGGTTATTTAATCTTTAATCCAGACACTCGAGGGTGACTTCGTTACTGATACCCTATTTTCTCCATGACATATAAATGTAGCGACCCTCCCTCAAAACGATTTTCTGGGGTTGCCAGCCCAGCAGGGGTCAAATCTATTCCACAGGAATCTTCGACATTTCCTGTAACTAAACCAACTAAATTACCTATTATACTTTTTTAGGAACGTTTAACAAACTCTTCTCATTAATATCGAAGAGAAAAATTTTAATTTTTAATTAATATCGTTTCGATTATTCTGCTGTTGAAATAAAATTGTCACAATTTTGCCATAATTTCTGAATGATCAATTTGAATGTGTTACCATTAACTCTGTTTGGTATATATATGATCTGGTAATTCATAATGATATGCAAAACAAAAAAAATTGGATGTTTTTTCTTTGACTCTAGAAGAGTGTATAGTGTATATAAGAATGCCGAGTTTAAAAATATGAATAGATTACAGTATGAAGGTATAAAGTTGGCTGCGGGCAAATTTGTATCTAAATAACAGCTTAGGTGGCTTCACTAAGATATTATTACTACATGAGTTGTGATTCACGAATGACACAGCTCTGAGATTTATAAGTTTGCTTCCTCTGTGATTAAGTCTTTCTTTATGCGAATCATTTACATACAAGCACCTTGACTGCTCAGATTTCAAGGTGCCTTTGTACATGGAGAGAAGGGAATAATGGCTTCCACTTTGACAAGAGTTGATTCTACTAAACAGCATTGTTAGATTTAAACAAACGATGCTGAATAGTTGAATTTATGACAAATTTTAAGGGGAAAGAATTACATATGGTTTTTAAAAGATTAAACAAAAATTAATTAATCTCATTATACAACTGATACTATTTCATTTTCAATCGCAGTTAATTTGAAGGTATCAAATATAGATACCAAAATGCAAAACGAATTCAAATTCAAAACGAATATCAAATGATTGAAATGCAACGTTTTTGATCCACTTTATGAGATCAATTTAATACCTTCAAAATTAACAGTGAAGATTTAATTGCATATTAATTTTATTTGGCATTTTGGAACAGGAAAGAATATAACGTTTCAAAAGCGGTATACCGGTTTCCGCAACAGATTTTATTAATCTATGATAGTAAACATTTTATTTGTCTTTTAAATTTTGAAAACTACATTTACTATATATTTTCTAATTTATTTATATTATTTATACATATATAGACATTTTTAATGTTAAAATAACACTTTCCCTGTGAATTATGTCAGTTTGGAAATAAACGACAAATTGTAAAAATAGATTTCATAACACTTGACGTGTTAGGTGATATTAAAGTATCAAATAGCGAGATTTTTCTAGTGTCCAAGTGCAAATGAGATTTTATCCCAAGAAAAACAAATGAACGTGCCTAAGCAAATACTCAAATCGACCCTTTAGGGCTTTATTCCCTGTTGACGTTGGTGACTTGGCACCAAATCGCGAATGTAATCCAGGTTAAAGTTGTATGTGTGTGAGTTTCCAGCTACCCTATGGTAATGGCACGTGCCAATCTCTGTGAGATCCTTTTGAAGGGCATCAAATCAAACTTTCAATGAATTCACTTTGTTCGGGGATCAGTATTATCGTCAGACACTTAAGTTTATGCCTTATATTGTCATCAACGCTTTGATAAAATGATTTTTATAAAAATTTATTATTTTTAAACATTATAAGATAATTAAAAATTTTTAAAGACATTTTTATTCATTCTTTCTAATACACTACGCAGGGGAACATTGAAAAAAATTTGGTGCGGTAAATGTCAAAACTAATTAGTTTTTTTTTTTTGATGATTATGAATCCGTTAGTGAAAAGTTTTCATCAGCTATAGTTTTTAAGAAAAAATAGGTCTGATAGAAACTTTTCACTAACGGATTCGTAATCAGCATAAAAAAACCTACCAGAATCTGCTTTAACATTTGCCACACCAAAATCTGTGTAAAATTTATTTAAAATTAACTTAATGCAACGGAATTTTAAACTTAATTATTGATTGTTGCTAACTACAAGAACAAAAGAACGAGTACATACGCAACGAATGGGTTACCAGTTCCTTTATACAAATCCGCCCTCTTCTCTGCTATCTTCATCTTCGTTTGTCTCGCGATGAAAAAAATGACGAGGAAAAGAGAAACAGAGAGTGCCAGTGAACCTCCTTCTTTTCTCCCTCTTGGTTTCTAACCTTTAATTAATAAACGCACCGGCTACGCTCTGCAAACTAGCCCTGAGGTCACAATGCAGAGGTGTTACTGATAAACAGTAACAAATGATTCTTTGCACCTGCAAAAACCATCCGAAATAATAAACATATATATTGGACGTGTGGAAGAGTAGTCGATATATGGTTAATTTATCCTATTCATTTATTTTGCAAAAGAATTATTAAAGAAATTTCGATAAACATATTTTGAATTTTCAAATATTATGAGGGAGTTTGCTAAAGGTGTAAAGATTAATATCATACGTGATAAATCAATGAGTAAACCATCCCTAACTAAATCGACTTTATGTGACCAAAACTAGGAGGGTGACTACAGGGGTTGCGGTGGTTACCGGTGTGAAATGTTCCCATGAGGGGGTCGATCTTGTGCTCCGAACACGATCATCTGTAACCCCATAACTTGTTTTTTCACTCAACAATTGCGAGACCCATATTTTCTAATATTCATCAGTCAAACATTCCATCAGACATTTAATTAACTCATTACCAGTATTTACTATTTTATAAATTTCATAAAAAGAAACTTTCAAATTAGAATTAAATTTTTTTTTAATTCCGCTAAAAGATAGTTGCATCTAATTTTCCAAATGAATCCAAAATTGGATGCAACCATCTTTTAGGGAATTGAAAAAATTTATATCTAGTAAAATTTCAGTGGTACAGTTAGTGCGGCTAAATATTTTTAGAATACCACTAAGTTTAGTCTTATAAAATATTTATCATTTAAGGGAGTTTGCTATAAAAAAAACTTTCCCACCGACATTATATTGTTTCTGAAAATCCTCTTCTTGTCGTAATTCTCTTCAACTTATATAATCATAACCCCATAGAGACGAGAAGGATGGGTTCCCATATCAGGCATGCAAAGCTTGATGTATCGATACTTTATGACGGCAGAGAACCCCGTATACAGACCGCCCACCAATGAAAGCAGCCTGACGTCGTTCTGTAACAGCAAAGTCACCCTAATAGGCGGATTATAGTTTCTGATAGTGAGACACACGAGTTTGCAGTGTGCCTTACGGGAAACATGCATTCATGGATGTTCGATTAGACAATTAATCAACGATTTATAATTGTATGCATTCGCTGTCTAACTGATGGATAACTTTTTTTTACTTATACTCGTTTCAAACAATATAGTTTTAGACACTTGTAGTTTTTTCATACATAATAATTGGTAAATAATTTTTTCAGGATATTCTTAATCAATAATTTTATTATATTCGGTCACACAACGATGTTTCGATAACAATGTTGGTATCATATCCTCTTCATTGCAACATACCTGGGTAAAACAAAAAAAATTTAAACTATTATAACATAACCTAGAATTTGATATCAAATTTTTTAAAAATTGTATACAATCTGTTTTCAAAGAAATTTTCCCAAAAATACAAATATAGAAGTTTTTTTTTAAATTTGTAAAAAAACATATTTCTTGCAAAGGACGCATAGACTTTTTAGGGTTCCGTAAACTTTCGGTGTACCGACGGAACTCTTTAAATTTTATTTTAAAAAAAATGTCACTTTTTTGAGGAAATTAATAAAGTAATGAGAATTTCCAAAACCTTTATTATATATGTAACCTGTACAGTTAAATTTATAATTGACCTTTCGGACTTTACGCCCAAAAAAATTAATTTTTTGATTCTGATAAAAAAAGATTAATAAGAAAATTTATAAATATTAATAAATTTAATGCCAAAAATTTAAAATCATCTTCTATTTAACTAAGGGTTCAAGAAAATAATTTAAAATGTCATTAATAAGAAAAAAGATTATAAAATAATCCTTCCAAAGATTGAAATTGCAAACATACAAAATTTGGATTTAGAAACGTTTATAAACGTTATATTTACGAAATTCAAAAACTACTTTAATCCGAAAAATTGATTTTACTTTTTTATGGTATAAAATTAAACTGCTACGCTTTTTAATACTTCATAGTTTACTGTTTATGTAAGACTTCAACTTGTACTCTCCCACACGGAGAAAAATGGAAAAACGAATAAAGTAACTTTTACTATACTTTAAAAGTAAAACCTGACACGGTGGTCAGGAAGAGATTTTAAATGAAGTGAAAATGTAGAGAAAATCTGTTTATATATACGTTAAACTTTACATTATGTCCATTCATAAGGTGATTGAAGTGATTTGTAAAACAGGAAGATACTATACACATGATATATATATATATATAAAATTAAATAAATATAAATACAAATCTACAAGTATTACTTGAATTTTTAAATGTATGATATACCATTCAATTTATTGTATGGTCTATATTCATGAAAAATATTGAATAATTCTCTAGAAATTTACTGAAGTAACAATTAGACGAATAATTATAAATAATTATTTTGCATTTAAATAAAGAAAATACTTTTATAAATGTAATGATCATAATGGAATTATAGCTTTCTTCAATTTAAGTGCATATGACGGGTAATTTATATAGCTTTTACTTTATATTTATTCCAATGCACTAAAAATTCACAATGTATGAATTCACCTGCTTCTTCTGACCAAATGCCCAGCCCATCACCATAAAGAAAACGAAGACAATCTTGAAGGTGTTCTGAAATCACGTGAATTTTCAGTGTTGTTGAACATTCAATAGCTTTATACATTGTCTTAAACTCCATTATGTTTTGATCTAAATCTTTTCCAGCTTTTCTTGCTGGAGAACTGGAGACGACTTTATCCATCGCTTTAAATGCGTTTATGTAAGGCAGAAAGCGAAGTCGACCAACGTTGGTCCAACAATACTGAAAATTCACGTGATTTCGGAACATGTTCAAGATCACCCGTCATATGCACTTAAATTAAAGGAAGCTGTAGTTTCATTATCATCATTACATTTATAAAAGTATTTTCTTTATTTAAATGCAAAATAATTATTTATAAATATTTCTCTTGTTGTTACTTCAGTAAATTTCTAGAGAATAATAATAATTATAAAAAGGATTATATATATATTAGAGCTGTGCAAAAGTTCGAATTTTGTATGGGCTCGGATCGAATATTCGATTCGAGCCCATGTTAATTCTTATGGAGCAGTTGGAATTTTAAAAACTTGCACAGCTCTAATATATATCATGTGTATGGTATCTTCCTGTTTTACAAATCACTTCAATCACCTTATGAATGAACTCAATGTAAAGTTTAACGTATATATATAAAAACTGTTGAAAGTATATACAACGATGTACTGTTCCTAAACATTGTCCAATTCTATGATGGGAGAAGGGGCAGTCCAGGTATATGAAGTACCGTCTAGCTCAGGGTAGTGAGGGTGTACTTTGGGCATAATTAGTTAGTTACCTGCTAACCACTCAACCAGAAACGTTTCTAAAAATAATATTCTTTTTCTACGGAGTTTTGTAATCAATCTTATATTGATGTTTATAATAAATATATGTATTATTAAATATTAATATTGTGTCACTGTATCATTCGTACTCCCTTTATTGTTTTTTCCCATTAATTAACTACTTCGCATAGGCTGGTATTAAATGGCATACGCCAACAGGTTATGGGCCCAGGCTGCGAAACAGTAATTAATTTTTTCAAGTCAAAAAACAATAATTGAGTAATTCGGTTTTTTTTTGTGAAAAAGTGATTAAAATTAAAAAGTGCTTAAGTGAAATTACAAACTGATTGTGAGAACAATAAAGTGAATATTAGAAAGAAAAACTGAACAAAAAAAAAAATAAAGTTAGTGAACATAAAGTTTTTTGTGAAAAGTGACTGGTTAAATAACGTTCAACTTGAAAAATATAAAGTGATATTTAGTAGTGAATATAAAAGGTAAATCTACAATAAAGTGAGTGAACGTAAAGTTTTTTTTTTAAAAAAAAAAAAAGGTACAAACTTGAGTGAATTATTCAGAATCAGAAAAATGTCTGAATCGCAGGGAACTCCTTTCGGGATTGAGAAGCTCAATAATGAAAATTACCAAATATGGAGTTGTAAGGTTGAATTAATGCTCACATCGGAAGACTTATGGGATGTCATCAGTGAAGATCCTCCACCCGAATCAGAAACACCAGCTACAAAGGCAACATGGAAGAAAAGGGATGCTAAGGCAAAAGCAAAAATTGGACTACTTGTGGACAATGATCAGCTCACCCACGTAAAGAATAGTAAGTCAGCAAAGGAACTTTGGTTTTTGCTTAAAGAATACCATCAAAAGGCTACAGCACATGGTAAGATGTTTTATATAAAAAGTCTTTTTAATAAACAGCTACCAGAAAACGGGGACATGGAAAAACATGTTAATTCCATGGTCGATCTTTTAGATAAATTATCTGCAATCGGTAAAAATTTAGATGACGATATATTTATTTCGGCGCTTTTTAATAGTTTACCGTCCTCATATTCTACATTAATTACTACCATGGAATCTCGTCCGGAAGATCTTACGGTTTCATTTGTTAAAGGAAAATTATTAGAGGAATACAGAAAAAGAAAGTTGAAAGATGTTGAAAATTCCTCGGGCGAAAATGCTTTAAAAGTATCTTTTGAAAAAGATAATAAATGTAAAAGTACGTGTTTTTTCTGCAAAAAGTTCGGGCATTTGAAAAAGGATTGTAGAGGTTATAAAACATGGTTACAAAAACGACAAAATTCAGGCAATACAGTAAAACCCCAAAACTCTGCTAACATCTGTTTTCTCACGAAGAAAAAGGACAATTGTTCAGACGATTGGTTTATAGATTCCGGCGCGACAAGCCATATGACTCATAATAAATTTTTCTTTACAAAATTTTCTTCAACTAATATGAAGGTTCAAGTCGCTAAGAAAAATATTATTATGGAGGTACTAGGTACAGGGTCCGGTACAATTGAAGGATTAGACAAAAATGGTTCTCAGGTAAAAATTGAGTTAAATAATGTGTTTTACATCCCTGCTTTAGAACAAAATTTAATTTCGGTCAGTAAAATGTCAGATGCAGGATGCAAAATTTTATTTGATAAAAAGGAATGTGAAATCCTATTCGAAGGTCGAAAAATTTTATTAGGGTCGCGTTATGGGGATTTATATAAAATAACAAAAAATGAGGTAGCGAGTTTAACAATTAGCACGGAAGAAAAACACAATGAAAATTGTCAACACGTGTGGCATCGCAAGTTCGGTCACAGAGATGCAGAATCAATTATAGGTCTAGAAAGAAAACTTCTTGCTACGGGAATAAAAATCGAGGATTGCGGAATCAGAAAGCAATGCGAACCTTGTTTAGAGGGTAAAATGACACGAAAGCCATTTCCAAAAGAATCAAGTTCAAAAACTAGCTCGATTCTCGATTTAATTCATACGGATGTATGCGGTCCAATAGAAGTTATTACACCGGGAAACAATAGATTTATATTGACTTTAATTGACGATTTTAGCCGCTATTCTACACTTCGGTTAATGAAACATAAAAATGAGGTAACAGATTTAATTAAAGATTTCGTCACATATTCGAAAACACAATTCAAGAAAACACCAAAAATTATACGCTCGGATCAAGGAAGGGAATATGTGAATAATGAACTACGGAAATATTTACAGTCGGAAGGTATAAAAATACAATACACTGTCAGGTATACTCCCGAGCAAAATGGTGTAGCAGAAAGGAAAAATAGAACTCTGGTCGAAATGTCAAGGTGTATGCTCATCGATGCGGGTTTACCGAAAAAGTATTGGGGTGAAGCAATTACCACAGCAAATTATTTACAAAATTTGCTTCCCACAAGGAGCAAAGATAAAACACCGTATGAATTATGGCATTCGAGGAAGCCAAATGTAGAAAATATATATATTTTTGGCTGTACAGTTTTCGCACACATACCTAAAGAATTGCGAAAGAAATTTGACAAAAAGGCAGAAAAATTAACATTTGTAGGGTATTCTGAAGAATCTAAAGGATTTCGGCTATTAAATACACAAACAGATACAGTAAAAATTAGCCGAGATGTTGTTTTCAGCGATCCAGATTTAAAAGATTCTTTATCTCAAAACAAAGTTGATAACTGTGATATGAAAGAATCCACACCTCAAATCACAGAGAATGTGTGTGTTCAAATTTCACACATGAATGAAGAAAAAGAAGATAAAGATGCTCAAAAGGATATCAACATTGAAGACAAAACTGCTAACAATATCATAGATGATAACATCAATGAAGATAACATCAATGAAGATAACCATATTAACCAGGAATCAATAAATGTTAATGAACTAATGGAAGAAAATTTTCAAGAAATCCAAGACAAAAACTGCAGAAGATCAGGTAGAGATAATAAAGGTGTTCCGCCCCCTAGGTATATGGCAGGACTTAACACCTTTATAAATGCAGAAGAAGAGGAACCGAAAAACTATAAACAGGCAATGGCATCCCCCAATAAAGATAAATGGAAATCGGCGACGGAAGAAGAGATTAAATCGTTGAAAGAAAATAAAACCTGGACTCTTGTAGAACCAAAAGAAAATACCAGATTAGTGGGCAGTAAATGGGTATTTAAATTAAAGAAAAACTCTGTAGGAACAATAACAAAATATAAAGCCAGGTTAGTTGCACAAGGTTTTTCACAGAAATTCGGCATTGATTATGACGAAGTGTTCGCCCCAGTTGTTCGTCAAACCACTTTTCGAACAATGTTGACAATTGCAGGTAATGAAAATATGCATGTTTATCATTATGACGTAAAAACTGCTTTCTTAAATGGAGATTTAAAAGAAACAGTTTTTATGAAACAACCAGAAGGTTTTGAGGTTAAAGGTAAAGAACATTGGATTTGTAAATTAAATAAATGTTTATACGGATTAAAACAAGCTGCAAAGGAATGGAATGAAAAATTAAACAACACTCTTTTGCAACAAGGTTTTATTCAAGGGCAAACTGATCCCTGTTTATACATTAAAAATCTTGAAGGGGAGAAGATTTTTGTAAGCATTTATGTTGACGATTTGGTAATTGCATGCAAAAATGAGGACAAGATTTTTCAAACAGGTAACAGCTTGGGACAATTTTTCAAATTAATTAACCTTGGAAAATTACATAGTTACTTAGGAATTCAAGTGGACCAAGACGAGAAAGGTTTTTTCAGCATTAGCCAAACGATTTATATTGAAGACATACTCAAGTCGGTCGGTTTGAGTGATGCAAAAGTATCAAAAATTCCACTCGACACTGGTTACATCAAATCAAGAAAAAATGAAGCACCAATGGAAGACAACAACGCGTATCGCAAGCTCATAGGAAAGCTTTTGTATGTAGCAGTCAACACAAGACCGGATATAGCAATAAGCGTATCACTTTTAAGTCAATATAATGCAATTGCAACAGAAGCAGATTGGAGAGAAGCAAAAAGAATTGCATTATATCTAAAAGGGACAAAATTTTTGAAACTCAAACTCGGAGGTTTCAAAGATAACAGCGAAGAAAAATTAATAGGATATGCAGATGCTGATTGGGCAGAAGACAAAGAAAACAGAAAATCAAATAGTGGCTATATATTCAAATTTCAAGGCGCAACAATTTGTTGGGCATCGAAAAAACAGGATTGCGTGGCACTATCGTCGACAGAAGCAGAATACATTGCTCTTTCAGAGGCAAGTAAAGAAGCAATGTGGTTAAGAGAATTGCTTAACGACTTCGGTGAACAACAAACTAAATCTACAATCATCTTTGAAGATAATCAAAGCTGCTTAAAGATAATGGAAAACAGAAAATTTAGTAATAGAACGAAACATATTTCCACAAAATATCATTATGTTCGAGACATTAAAGAAAAGGGTCATTTAAAGTATAATTATTGTCCAACAGAATTTATGACTGCAGATATGTTGACAAAACCTTTAAATCATATAAAGTTATCAAGGCATCGAAATAATTGTGGACTATTGTAAATGTAATTCGTCTATAATTTTTGTTTTGTTTCTTTTGTTTCTTTTGTTTCAGATAATCATCGTTGAGGAAGGGTGTTGAAAGTATATACAACGATGTACTGTTCCTAAACATTGTCCAATTCTATGATGGGAGAAGGGGCAGTCCAGGTATATGAAGTACCGTCTAGCTCAGGGTAGTGAGGGTGTACTTTGGGCATAATTAGTTAGTTACCTGCTAACCACTCAACCAGAAACGTTTCTAAAAATAATATTCTTTTTCTACGGAGTTTTGTAATCAATCTTATATTGATGTTTATAATAAATATATGTATTATTAAATATTAATATTGTGTCACTGTATCATTCGTACTCCCTTTATTGTTTTTTCCCATTAATTAACTACTTCGCATAGGCTGGTATTAAATGGCATACGCCAACAAAAACACTTTGACATAGCGTCAATTTTCACATTCTTTAAAAAATAGAATTTTTATAGTGCTGTAAAATCCGTAAATGATCAGATAAAGAGGTAAAAAAAGTGATTTTATTTTGTTTTTATGTATGCAATAAGCCTATATGTAAACAGATTTTTTTTATATTTTCACTTCATTTAAAATCTCTTCCTGATCACCGTGCTGAACTGTCCGCAGTTTTTGCGCATTACTGGCAATTTTTACTCCAGAAATAGTAAAATTTACTCCGAAAATAGAAAAATTTACTCCTGAGATAGTAAAAACTATTCCGGAAATAGTAAATTTTACTATTTTTGGAGTAAAAATTTCCAGAAATGCTCAGAAACTGCGGGCAGTTCCGGTTTTACTTTTAAAATATATAGTACACCATAACCGGTTTGTCTTGGTTTGAATGACAAGAAAAACATTACAAAATCTGCGTAGGTTTTCGGTACTAATTTGTAATAAGCTGTCCAGAATTAGTTTTGATAAGTTTCTTTAGGAATATAGATTGCATAAAATTTTTGAAAAATGTGAGATTAAAATTATAGGTTATGTTAATATAAATGAAATTTTTTGCTTTCATTGGTTATCCTAGTGGAAAAAAACATCCCTGTTTTAGAAACGTTTCTAAACCGTTTTAGAAAGTGTTTCATTTATGCCAAAATAACGTATTAATACGTTTTACGTTCTAAAAACGTTTTCGAACATAAAGCACGTTCTTAGCATGTTATTTGGGTGGACGCATGAAACGTTCTAGAATGTTTTAGGAATATTTTTAAAACAAGGATATGTTTTGTCCACTGTAATGTTAAAATAACTTGAAAAAGATAGCATATCGGATTTTCATCGTAATTTGAAAATTGCGATTATCTGGAAAATCGAAACCAACTTTGGCGAATTTAAAAAACCGGAACCCAATTCGGATTGAATGCTATTCGAATTTGGTTAACATGGTTAAAAAACAAAATTTTGTTGCTAATCCATAAAATATGATAAAAAGACAATTGATACTGATAAATTATTAGTTTAGGTAAATGAAACTGCACTTTACACATTAATTACTAATTAATTAGAGTTTACTCAATTCTTGGAAAATTTAACTAAATCATCATTTATCAGTATCAATGGTTTTTTAAAATCATATTTCATGGATTCAAAATTTTACTTTTAACCATAAAGTTAACCAAATTCGGTTAAATCTCGGTTTTCCGAATTTACAAATGATTATTTGTAATTTTATATTTCTTAGCTAAATGTAAAAAGAATCCAGTAAAATTTTTGACACCCTGAACGACTGCGGCCATGTATTTGCCACCTGGATTTTGTCGATTTTAAAGATTCTTCTAAATTACGCAACAATAATCAGAAACTAACAAACTGCTTTCTCCAACTATACTATATATATATCTTAGCAGAGCCGGTTCTGAGAACAAGACTATTATTTATTTGCCTGAGCGACATGTAGATCGACTTGGTAACTTCTCTATGCTATATTATACAAACTAATAGTCTAGAAGGTAGAAACCAATATCTCAGTTATCTGCTGTCTAAAAGACAGGACATTGACAAGCCACTGCCTTCGTGGGATCGGTCCAGATGCTGTATATCACGAGTATGATCTTGTTCCTTATAGGCCATAAAGAAAAGAAAAGTATATATATAGCGATGCATAACACTTATTCTCTTATTCATTTCTCCTTCTGCTCCTTAAACCTAACTAGCTGGAAGTCTCGAAATCATCGAGGAATGATCTTACAATCAACTTTTCAATCCTGCGCGACACTCTATTTTCATCGTTATTCCAGACCTAGTGCCTCTTTAAATGAATAGAATTATGTGAACGATTGCATCAGTGATTCATTGTCAAAGCCTCACTTGCCAGGGTCAGCAATTAATTATCATGATAGATATGGTTAAAGCCATACTAATGGAATCTATTCAAACAGATTTTCAATATAAAAAGAATTGAGAAATTATGAAAGTGTGAAAGTATTAAAAGGCATTTATAAAATTAATATACAAATAGGGGAAAAATATCAAGGAGAAATAGCATTTTTAAAAAAAAAGAGTAACAAAAACGTAATGTAAATTCTCCTTGATAAGAAATGTAATAGTGATGATCTTATTTGAAAGGATTGTCATTGTTCATCTGAAGAAGAAAGTAAAAGATGATAATCCTTGACGTTGATTCTGCATCGAGTAGGATGTCTGGCTACCAGTTCCATTCGCGATAAAGCAGATAAGGTAAACCTGCCGTGAAATAATGACGAGACTCGCAAACCCGTTCAAGAGTGGTTGCCGAGTGTTGGGTCGCTACTTCATAAATCGACTAAATCCCAACGTCTCCTGGCGAGGTTCATTTGCTTATTGGATAAATAATTTGAATAAGCAGCTGGACGGCTGCCACTGATTTTGTGGTATATACATATACACACAGTCCTATATAGTGTGACATCCCCAGGTGCCCAATTAGCAAGCCCGGAATTTCATCTGATCAACTATGCATGCAACATCTATCAGCACCCACGGTTAAACTATTCTAATGGCGATTCAGTTATTTATTTTATATTGGTCGATTGCTGCAAGACGCACCGGGTGTAAAACGTATCGTTAACTAGCTCCATGGTACCTAAGGACATGTTACCATTAATCACCGTGAAGACAAGAGACTCTCATCTACCCACCATCGGAGTTTACCTTAACAATGTGAGAGGGTTACAAAATCAGTTATCGTTTTCACATGTGTGTCTCGTAATCCGGCACGAAATTCGAAACTATATATTATCTGCACTTATTATGGAAGGCGCACCCAAGTCAGGTGTAAAAATACTTCACTTTAGTTTTTTTTTATCACTTTAAAAATATTTCAAATAAAATTTTAGAAAACAAAATAGACATAAATTTATACATTTAAAAAAGTCATATAAAGTTTTTCAAGAGTTAAAAATGAAAGAAAGAATAAAGACATGAAGTAAGAATATAGACTTCACATTAAAGCCAAGATTGGGCCCATTCGCTATAACAGCATTCTGGAAAATTAGAATAGGCAGAGGTGGCGCTCCTTACGGGGAGAAGCGGATTTAGAAACCACCGCGATTTCCCATATGAAAGTCGTCTGCTGTTACGATGAACAGCACCCAGGTATTACGCGTTGTTTAATGTCATACAATATTTATTTATTGTTTACTTCCTTAAAAGTAATCAAAATTACAATTTTTAATAATTTTTTATGTGTGCGAAAAGAAGTGTTCGAGTTTTCTGAAAACAATCACAAATATGAATTCAAATAACGCCGAAGTATAAGTAATTGTAATTTTTTTTGTAAATAAATACTATAATTCATTTTTAATATTTATTTCAGTTAAAAAAAAAGAAAAGAATATAAATTAATATCTATATAAATATATTCATAGGTAATAACATGTTTTATTTCTTTTTACATGATGGGTTAACACAGAATGCAATAAGTTAAACAAAGAATGGAGAAGAATAATTAACATTTTCTGAATTAAGAAATAGCTTAGAATAAATGTCACATTGCCTTGTGCTTTACAAGTAAAAATAATAATTGTTCTTTTGGTTTTTAAAGAATTTTTATTTTACAGAGTTTCTTTTCATTCACTTTTTTTTAAAGAATTCTACTTTAAGCAAATTTTAATTTAGCATAATTCTCATTCAACTAAATTTTAATAGTGATACGAATTTTTAAATGTTTAAATTTCTAATTCAATGAAACTTCATTTATTGGAATTTTTATTTGCACGAATTCTTATTTAATATAATTCTTAAAACAACAAATCTTCATTTGACTGAAATTGCAAATGCACGGAGAGAAATAGATGGTACGGGTACTATCTAGATGGTACCAGGTACCATATTTGATCTTACATATACGGACATAGCTATCTAGATTCTATTAGAACTACTATCCAGATTGTACGGAGTAACATCTTAATTGTAGTGGGTAACATAAGCATACTTTTTGTAACATCTTTGATAGTACCGAGTAGCATAATGATGGTACCGGATAACATCTACTTTTTACCATCTTAAGATCATAAATTCTTACCATCTATTTCTCTCCGTGTGGTAAATATACAATCAACAGAAAAATTTAAGTACAACTTTTAATATTGACAAATCAGAAATTATCAAGAAAATCGTAATTGGTACATTTTAAAAACAGCGTCGAAACCTTTCTGTCGATTATTTGTTTGGCCATTTGCAATTACTGATAAATAAAAATTCAGCGTTTTATGAATTCTATTCAATAATAATTCGTGCAAATAAAAACTTGGAAAAATTAATTTAATTGGAAGTTCTAGTATTTCAAAATTCGAAGCATTTAAAATTCTATTCTGCTAAATAAAAATTTGGTTAATTTATAGAATTCTCTTAAATAAAAAGTTTTGTAAACAGAAAATTCTGTAAAATAAAAATTCTATCAAATAAAAATTTGGTACCTAAAAATTCTTAAAAGTGAAATTTTGTTTTAAAATGAACTTTGTCGAATGCTAATTCGAAAAATGAAAATTCGTCAAAAAAATAATTATATAGAATTTTTAAAATTAAAATTCTAACTATTTTAACTAATCATGCATCTCAAAATTTTTCGTGTTTTTACTTAAAGACTGGAAAAAATAACTAAAGATTTTTAGTAATTTTATCTAATATGGTATCATTTTTGCTGCAGCTTAGAATGAGTATGACATATCATTCTGAGTCCATGTTTTTTTCACTGAAATTGAGGTGTATTATTTTAATACCAAAATAGATTAAAATTACAATGCTTTAATTTATCGAATATTAAAATTGTAAACTTTCAAAAATTGGACTTAGAAGCGTTTTTATTCATAAAATTCAAAAACGAATTTTATCCGAAAAAAATTGATTAATCTTATATATGGTATGAATTTAATCTGCAACGCCTTTTAATACCTCACATAGTTTACTGTGCTGTGTTGTAAGTTTTCCACACTGAAAAAAATATTCTCCATTTAAGAAAATTCCTCTTATTTTGATACAACTTTTCCTCTGCATTGAAATCAAAAGGATTGCTTCCAATTATAAATGATTGACCTCTTAAAATACATGTTTCATACAAATGTCATTTAAATTTAATAAGTTATGTTTTTGACTATACTTGAAGGAAATAACAAAAATGAAGAGTTTACATACATTCACGTACTGTTCAAGTTGCAATTCCTTCAAGATGATAATCAGAAGAAAATTCTCTTAATATTTCTCTTATTAAAAAGTGTAGCGGAATATTCCTCATCCGAGAATGTTATTCTTATTCTGAAAAGATTATAATCAATGTGAGAAGAAATTACTAGAGTCATTCTATCATCTTAAAATACGAAGTAAATATTAGTATATAAATTGAAGAGTTCTATCGTAGATTTTCTATATTTATATACACAAAATGTTATCCAATATATAGTTATTGCAACCAAAGGTAGGTATAATTGATACGTATATTTTCTATAGGAATATAATTGAGACATAATATTGCTTTTTTCCTTGCAACACTTCAAATTTTATATTGACAAATATTTTTAGTTCTCTGTGCAAACATTTTAGATCCGGTAATTAACTGTACAAAATGGACTGTATAATTTTTATTTTCGTAAATTAACATTGTAATGAAAATGCAGTATTAATAAGTAATTATAATATAATCAAATATATCAAATTATCTTAAGGATCTTAATACCCGCGAGATTAAGACGATTCCTTATTGGCGATTTGTCTTTAAACGTTGTCCCTACAAAAATACATTAAACGTTATACGCAACACCTGCGAGTCTTGATCACATCTAGATTTCGATGTATATGGTTGCGAAATGTGCTGTCATATATATATATATATATATATATATATACCTGAGCCGGTTCGAAGTCCATGTTCTATCTTCACTGAAAGAACAGTAGCTTGAAATTAATTTGAAGGGTAGAGTCGATCATCGATCTGAGCTGCCGAGATCATTAGTTTAAGTTGACACTGGAAGCTATCTGGATGGTTTCGTCTTTGGTTTTATAAATGATTTGGCAATTCAACGGTAGAAAAAATCTGGTTCTTCTTGCGTTGTTAAGAAGGATGTATCATGAAAAAAAGGCTATATGAAAGAAATTTGGAGATATCTTCATGCCTAGGATATGGGTCTTCGGTTAAATCTTCGAGAAAGATCTCAAAAAGGATAAAAGTACGGGGATAATTAAGAGAAGGAGCTAGGCATGAGAGTAAAAAACTTATTTGAAGATTAATGTTGTGACATTCGAGAGGAATTGATTATTAAAGGAGGAAGCGTAATTTCAGATAAGAAGGTAGATGCATGCCGTGTTTTTTTATTCAGGTGTTAAAGTTGTAGAGCAAGATATAGGAAACGTGCAGTAAAATATTCTTTTTTTTAATGACGTAGTTATTATCATGAAATTTATGATTTACTATTTAATTGTTTTGTGGAGAAATAACGATTGGTGTTACTTTTTTTAAGTTACTGAGGATATCATTATGCAAGCCTGATGGAGGTTTAAGGAAACTTGAAGTACAACTTCTCATATCACGTATATACTTTATATATATACTTCTTATGGAGTCTCCTGGCGGGTGGAGCGTTCTCCAAAGCGTAGAAAAGAACGCTCTGTGTCACGCAACGTTCTCCATTTTCATTGGTTCCACAACTGTTGGTAAATGTGACGCCCACGCGCACGCACTCTGTTCTCTAGTGACGAATCGAATCATGACTTTTATTTTTTTTTGTTTACTTTATCCTAGTTCACATTTTGATTAGATCTAAAATCAGTAGCTAGTTAGTAATAATTGGCAAATATCTTTTTCGAAACAAATTCGGCCTCTTAGTGTAAGATTTTTGTATTTATTATATGTCTTCCTAGTGGTACCATTATAGTGACAATATTTTTTTATGAATTGCAAAATTATTGTTTTATTTTTTAGGGAGGCTGCAATTTAGGGCAACGTAAGAACACCTTGTTTTTGGGTTTTGTTTCATTGCTGAAACTAGATCCGTTTTTAAAATATGATTCCGGTAAATTGTAATTCGATGTTGTATAGGAAATGCGGAAACAAGAGCATAGACCTCCAACGTAGACAGTTCTGTTCCGGGCGTATCATTAGATAAGTGGCAAGTGAGCACTTGAACCCGGATATTTCCAATGAGCTCTCACAGTGGGAAGCAAAACTCCGGTAACTGTAACAAGCACTGGGGTACAGGACACAATGCTCCTATGGCAGCGACCCTCCACCCTTGTATATATATATACGAATATTGCAGCACTCCACACTTTGCCCTAAACCTAAACTGAACTCAGAACCTACCGCAGCCCCTTGTACTGCCCGGGGCGCGTGCCCTCACAAAGCACACTTCAGGGATGACTCGAGTGCTCTGCTAGTGTAGGTATAGATGGTAGTTAAGCCTTATTGTTTCAACTTGTGGAGGATGCCGAGGAGACCACCGCATCGAAGGACAATGCTTTCAATTTCTCCTCTCAGACTTCACAAGAGAAACCTACACCTTCAGTATGAATATGTATATACGCAATGGCAATGGTCGATTCTCCTATTGTTATCTCTTTCATGCTTTTACCTCGACCTGCGAACAAGAAACGGAAAATCAGGCTTGATAACTGATAACTCCGATACATGGCTGGCTTTAAATTGTTGCAGTAAACTATCGAATGCAGCACAAAAATTAACAGACTTACAAAAGTATCATTATTTTTAAAAACCAAATTAAATATTGTAAAGATATCAAAATTATATTATTGCCATCTTTTATAGTCCTCGAACTGGAAGACGAAAAGTGAAGCCGAACTTTAAACTTTTGTTTGAAATTATTATAATCCCGCCGTGCAGAAATTTTGCCCTGGGCCTTGCACGGCACTTCCCAGTTACCCATGTTTCTAGCGTGGGCCTGGCAAGGAAAACTGGTAATTCAAGGGTGTAATGGTTTGGCGAGGATTTGACCTACTTAGGATAAAACTTGACAAGGCCATGAGAGTTTTTCTGGCAATTACCCTATATATTGCTGCGCATAAAAATATTCTTTATTCTAAATATTCTTCTCAATCAATAATATTTTTGCCAAAGAAGTGAAAATTACTGATTTAAAAACATCTGCCTTAGAATTTATTAAAACTGATACAAATTCTATTATAAAATTATTTTTTAAATCAATAATTTTTGCTTATACAACAAAAATGTTATTGATTAAGCAGAATATTTTTATCAGAGTATAATGTTATCACGTTAAAGTAAAAATGATGTTTTTTTCTTTGTAAACAAGTTTATTAGGCCAAAATATAAGTGATGATCTTGAATCTGAAATTATGTGTAAAAATTAAAATGTTGTTAAATTTCAAAAGAAAATAAACATATTTTTATGTAACAATCAAGTCATTTCTTCTGTGATTATTCTTGTGACGGAATTACTTTAAAATTAATTAATTTATAAGTGTATCAATTTATTTTGATGTTGTTATTATTACCATTCACAGGTATTTATAAAGTCTTATCATTTTCAAATTTCACTCCTTTTTAGGATTCCGTACACGCAGTGAACTGAAACGGAACTCTTATGGTTTCACTCATGTCCGTCCACAAAATCCTATCCCCCCCCTAAAATCTAGCCATTTTAACCGATTGGGCTCAAATTTGGTATACATGCGAATTTCTGCGAGTAGATTACAGGAAAATTATAGCAAACCTGATTGCAATTGAATTTAATATAGTTATAGTACAAAAACTCGAAATTTAGGAAAAAAGTGTGATCCCCCCTTAACTTGCACAGTTTTGGAGCTACGATGCTCAAATTTAGTATACATACGTATTTTTGCGAGTAGATTTAAGGTAAATTATAGCGAACGCGATTTCATATGTAGATTTCACGAAAAATATATCTAATCCCTTTGAAATTGAATTAGAATTAAAAATTAATATTATTATATTATATTAAAATTATATATCTTATATTAAAATATATTATTTTAAAATATTATATTTAAATATTTTTTAAATAATCGTGAACGAAACCCTAGGTATGTGAGAGTAACTCGTACTTGACCAATTTTTTTCTTTCTTTATATTTTTTAACTCTAAAACTATTCAAATCTTTTTCGTGCTTTCTTTTCCGATCCATTGTTTTTACATTCTCATCATAATGAGAAAATATTACATTTGGGCGATTTCGAGCATTCTCTAATTCCAGTAAATCTCGACGTTTGGAGACTTTCTGATGCCGAAAAAATGGGTCTTAAAAAAATGTCTGTCTGTATGTATGTCTGAAGACAAAATTTAGTCCGACGATAACTCGAACAAATTTTAATGAATCGACTTCAAATTTTGTATACACTTTAAGTGTACCAAAATCTCGCCAGAGTTTGTTGGCCAGATGATTTCGTCAAAAAACAACAAAATTATTCAAATTTTGAGTTTTTAAAAATTTTTAAAATTCGCATTTTTAAAAACAAAAATTACAATTTTTTTGCGAAAAATACGAGTAAAAATAAACACTTTTTTTCTCTGACAATTTTTAATAGCAATTAAAACAAAAAAGTTATACCTCTTTTTTTAAAAAAAGACAAAAACGGATGAAAAATAGGTAAAATGTAGGGCAAAATTACTTTATTTTGAGAAAATATGAGCAACTTTGTATTATCTTTGTTTAAACCACTTTAAATTAACACAAATAATACTAACTTATTCATACAATTTCGATTTTTATTTTTATATAAGTCCAACCATTGTTTTCCATTTCCAAAAATTGCAATTGTTTTGAAGAAATCCTCTATTCTAAAATAGTTCATATTGCGCTGTTTATACCAGAATTTCGTATGTTTTCGATTAATTACTTTTGAATTGGGTTAAATTCATTTATTTGAAGACTTTTTTTTAATGTAACCCCTTGTTAGTTGATGGCTCATATATGTCCAAAAAAAGTCGTAAACAGAAAAAACCTAGTCTCATTTTTGTTGCAAATCAAAATGAGCCAATGCTAAACGACACAGACAGTGGCGCCACCAACCTGGTTCATTTTTGTTGCACATCAAAATGAGTCGCCTAGGCGGCTCATTCTGAGTTCAGTTTTTTTCTGTGTACCGCCTTTGTGAATTTGGACGTATATGTCGACATTAGAAAATAATACTAAACCTAATTTGATTTAAATATCAATGGGTATACTGAGGTTTTCAAGGTCGCTGAATCCGAATTTGAGGTCAGATTTAAATTACTTTGAATTAACACAAATAAATATAATTCACTCAAAAACATTCGGAATTTTTTTTGTAAGTCCAACCATTACTTTCCACTTCTTTGGCGTGTTTTTTGTACATAATAATTTACAAATAAATAAAGTTATATTTCTGAAGTTATCAATTGAAAGTTGGCATAATTCCACATTCAACAAGCCTAATAAGAAATACTTTGGATTATTAGATTGTTAATATATAATAGGCTGACATAGCATTTGTTTACAAAACATCCGTAAGTTTTCTGTTTGTAACTGGGGGATAACTTTAATTATTTGTAGAGCAATAACAAAATTGTTCAAAATTTTTTTTTTATAATTCCAACCCTTACTTTACACTTTTGAACGTAAGAATTATTTTCCTTTATTTCTTTAAATTTCATTGATTGGAACAGGTTATAATTTTTTTCTTGTGTATCATTTCTGTTCTATACAGGGTAACAAAAAATTATATTTATTAATGGTGTTTCATTATTTTCTATATATGTAACATGGACATTGAAGATGGGGTTTACGTGCGAAAACAAGATTTCGAGAAATAGTTAACAAGTTAATATTGATACTCCTTCACGCTTGTATGGCTTGAAACTCATTACTCAGTGTTTTTTTGCATCGCTGATTACGAATCCAGTGTTAGTTTTTTAAAATTCAAAATTGCGGTTTTAATATGGCGGACAAGAAAAATTAAAAACTTATAGGATTCGCTTAAGACTGGCTACTCGGGGTTTTCAGACAAATCCTACAATTTTTTAAAAAATTTTCCGCCATATTGCATACTCCACTTTGAATTTTGAAAATTTAATATCAGATACTATAATCAGCAACCCCAAAAATCACCGAGTAACAAGTTTCAAGCGAGTCTAAAAACTTTTTTAATTTAACGATCGACACACTGATCACAAAAATGACATTCAGATTTGCAGGTTATGTCGTCTCAAAACAGTGACATACTAAAAATGTGGGAAATACAAGTTACTTTCACAGAAAAAACCTAGTCTCATTTTTGTTGCAAATCAAAATGAGCCATTTCTAAACGACATAGACAGTGGCGCCACCAATGTGGTTCATTTTTGTTACACATCAAAATGAGCCGCCTACACGTCTCATTCTGAGTTCAGTTTTTTTCTGTGTTGGGGATCGCCAGACTTGTGGAAAAACTGTCGAAAGCCATTTCAAAATCCCAATTTACAATTTTATAGGTTATGCGAGGAACAAAAAATTAAAGTGTCAGAACCGAGTAATTTCGGGGCATGCCAAACTTGTGGAAAAACTGGCAAGGGTCTTGTCAAAGCCTTAATTTAAATGTGGCTAAATAGGGCAATTTCTGCACGGGATGTGTAACCGAAACCGAAAAGCAAACGTCGTACTTCTTTACTTATCTTTTTCTTATTTAATATTCTGCCGTTTTGTTTTATTTTATTTTGTTTAAGTTCATTGGTTGCAGCCACGGAATAGCGCAATTTAAGAATGTCAATAGATTCTCAGAATCGGAGTGAGAAGAATCTGAAATACTTTGAGGGTGTTATTAAGCAACTAAAAACAACAGCCTCTTATTTGCAGCTGTTTGAAAATGTTCTACAGGGTGTTCCAAAAGTATGGAAACTTGCAAATATCTCGAAAAGTACAAATTTTCGTAAAAAATGTTCAAAACAAAAAAATATACATCTTTGAAACCAAAAAATTGTGCCCGGAGCCCAATGTTGGGCTCTACAATGAAAAAAGTGGTTTTCTTAAATGAGACCACTAATTTTCAGTATCAAATTCGTAATCCTCATGATATTCTGCGTTCAGACATGTATAAGTGCCCAAAATATTAGGCCCAATCCAAGATATTGGGTTCAAAATTTTTCTACAGATAAATAAATTTTAAAAAATCGCATCTTGGAGGGATTTTGAGATCACAGGATTAGAAATTGGAAGCTAATTTTCAAATTGGGCATAGAGCCTAATGTAAGATTCCGCGGCCCAATGTGAGGCTCACATTAAAAAAAATTAGTTGTTTAAATAAAACCCACTAATTTTCAGTTTCCATTTCAGAATCGTTATGAAATTCTGAGTTTAGACTTGTAATACAAAAGCCAAAAATATTGGCCCAAGGTCTGGGATTGGGCTCAAAATTTTTTGACAAATAAATAATGAATATTATTTTATTATGCAATACTCCAAAGCTCGACTTTACATGACCAATCCAAGATGAATTGTATTTTCAAAAATATAGAAGGTTTGATTCTCTCAAACTGACGGTTTTAGAAAATCTTGGAGGAGTTTGGTGAATCCAAAAAAAATCTTATTCAATAGAGTTTTGGTTCTCTTTTAGGTTCTTTATGATTCTCTGCTTATTAATATTGATGAAATATACAAATACATTACAAGTAGAATTATTTTAAATTAGAGAGAATGTAGAGAATCAAACAGAGTACCAAAAAATGATCAAGAAAATCAAAAGAAAATCAAAGGAGAACCAATAGAGAATCAAAATTTCAACTCGGGTCCTTTAAAAAAAATTCTATAAACAATTCAATTTTAGCGTTTTTATTTGAATCTTTTTTCATGAAATATTAAAATTATTAAAAATAATTAAACTTTGGAAGAGTTATAGGGTCAGTTGGGGTAAATGGGGACAAAATCACTATTTTTTACAAATTACGCAAGTTTCTTCCTTTAAAACGTAATTACGTTTTAAAGGAAGAAACTTACGTTATTTATATTCCCAGGATTAATTCTATGCAGCAGAAAAAAATTTAGATAAGTTATAAACGCATGAAACTGACTGTCCCCATTTACTCCAAAATTTAGAAAATTTTATAAAATTTGGGGTAAATGGGGACAGCATAGTTTCTAAGAAAGTTTTAAGAAAAAAGTTTCCTTAAGTATATTACTGTCTTAAGGGATGAAAAAACTTTAAAAAAAATTTGTAATATTGAGGACGAACTTAAAAATTTGCTTATAAATTGATTACCTACATTTTGCTTGGTTCATGTCTAACCTTTTTTACCTCGATTTTTGTAATATTTTGTTTTGTAGTAGATATTAATAATTTAGAAAAAACATGTTTCTTAAAAATTAAAATTTTTTTAGGATGATAGTTACAGAAAAATTTTTTTAGTAATAATGACGTGTAAATTGATTCCACATATTTTCTATGCAGTATAAATAAATCTAACTCTCTTTGTCAACTTGCGTCATTCACGAATTTTTAGAAAATATCGACAATCTTAACAAAATAACTTCAAGTTTTAGACAGGTTATGATATTTAATTGTTTCTTTTTGTATTAATTTTATAGAGGAGTGTTTAGAAGGGTGTCTAACGGTCAGGGAAGTCAGGGAATTTTGTTGGTCAGGGAAAAGTCAGGGAATTTTTTTCTCAATCTTTGTTAGACACCCTGGTTTAGCCAACGAGATGCAAAGTGCGAAATCTGTAGAGGAATAGTACACTTTTTAAAAAAAAAATATATATATAATGGTATGTTTCTTCTAGGCAACACCATGTTATAGAGGGTTAATTATGCATATATTTGTTATAAAAACATAAGTGATGAAAATAAATAAATTACAAAGAAAAACAAAATACATATTAGTTTGAACAAGTGAAAAATATAGTTTCTGGGTTTCCTGCTGAGTATATGTTAGTAGGTTAGTAACAAAATTAAAATGAAAAAAAGTAGAAAATACTTTGAAAAGTAATTAAAAACTTGATTAATATGAAAAATATAAAACAAAAAGAAAGAAAAAAATAATAATTATTATTATAATTGATTATTCCAATGGAATAATAAAAAAAATAAGAAAATATGAAAATAAAAAAATACCAAAATTAAAATGGAAAACAAAAAATAAAAATGAAAAAAAAGTAGAAGCTACTTTTAAAAATAATTAAAAACTTGTTTAATTACAAAAAAAAGAAAAAAAAATTTTTCTTTCAAATCACATATCTGTATTATTTTTTTATTTCAAAATCAATAATTTTTTTATCAAAACAAAATATTTTTTTACGATTGGAAGAAAATAACTGGAATTCCTCTTTATTCGTAGAATCATTTTCCTTTTCAACAATATTTAATTTTTCTTTTGTTAATGCTGATGAGACACATCTTCTCTTCGAAATATCATTATCATCATCATCATCATCATCATCATGTTCACTAATTTTAGTGAAATTTCTAATAAAATCAATTGTAGAAATATAATTTTTATCAAATAAGGAAAAATTAGAGTGAATTGATTGTTGAACATCTTCGTAACACTCTAATAATGCTGAAAGTGACAGATTACTAATTAACACTGATCTTCTGTCAACACATTTGTCAGCTGACCAAGAATATAATCTTTGGTTTTTAATCAAATTCGAAGCATAACGAAAATTTTTAGAATCAAAAACATCAACATTATTTATTTTATAAAATGACATTAATTCCTTTACTAATACAAAAAAAAATTCATTGATGTTTATTTCTCTACTAAATGGAAAAGATTCTTGTATTTTGTATACACATGTTGTTGAATTGTCCAATCATTTGTTTGTATGCATTAAATTTTTTTTTGATAATCTTAAACCTGAATAGCATTGGTATTTTTCTCGGATAAATGACCTGAATCGAATTAAAAAGTTGTCTCGATAGATTTCGTTACTGATTCGAAGCATATGTGAAGGCTCTCGAAAATGAAGTATGCACGGCATCTGTAGTGCCAGCGCGTGTCCCACAATGCACACTTTCTTCCTGAAGAAGGCTTAAGTGTGCTTCAGTAATATTATCGTAATATACGTATATAGTCGAACCCTTTGGATCAGACCACACATAAGCCGCGCTTTAATGAGTGCATAAATGACATAACAAGCCACCGCCAAAGACAATAGATATATCTATGCCTTACATATATAGTAAAATAATAGGTATATATATAACTATAAAATTTGTGACGCTTTATTTCTAAATATATCCTTTTTTTTAAATATACTCTTAATTAAAAACAATATTTTTGATCTGAGAGGGTTACTCTTATAATTTATGTATCTTTTCCTTTAAAAAAAAATTCTGATTAATTTATCTATTTAGAAGAGATTTTAATAATTTTTCTTTTACAAGTATTTAAATAAATATTTTAAACCTAAAATTACTACAGGAAAATATAAATTTACTTACTAAATATATTAATTAATCAAATAAATTTAACCCAATTGCGATCGCAATATTTATGCCCTACTTTTGCTATCAGACCCTCAATTATTAATTGAAATGCTTAATTTTCTTCTACTGATCAAAAAACTGCTTTCATCAATTCTTTAATTTAGAAAATATGTTACAAAACAATTATTAATCGAATGATGCTTTATTTTCTTCTACTGATCAAAAACTGCTTTCTTTCAAATCTCTAACTTAGCACAGTGGTCCTCAAGCATCGACAGGTTCGACTAAAATGGATCCAAAAACTGACTGAAGAAGCTTTTAGAAGACTATTCGTAAATGTAAAAACTGGTTTTCATAAAATCCTAGCTGATCGTTTTGTCGAAAAAACTTAAAATTACGTTTTACGAAATGTATTTTTAGCATTGTATTATATACTGTTCAATAATCAACAATTATATCTGTAATGTTGATTGGTAAACCATTTTAGTGTACAGTACGTACTCACTAAGCATTAGTATATTTAACTTATAGTAAAATACATACAAAAGCTTGTAGAATAGCTCATTAGATTACTCTTTATAGACGCTAAAACGACTTTGCCTGAAATCAGAACCAATTTTTTTCGAAATATTTTTAAACTGCGTTTTACAATAATTCATAGTGGTTTTCAAGCATCTACAGGTTCGACTAAAATGGATCCAAAAATTGACTGAACAAGCTTTTAAAAGACTATTCGTAGATGTAAAAACTGGTTTTCATAAAATCTTAGCTGATATTTGACTTATAGAAAATTACATACAAAAGCTTGTAGAATAGCTTATTAGATTACTCCAAGGGGGAATTTACTAGTAAAAATTGTGTACACTTGACTACAACTACACATATTACAATTATTATCTTAGTATTACACTTTTTACAAGTATTACATACTACTACCAAAATATTACTGTATTACAAAGTATTACATATATATTACTGAGTATTACCCTTTATTACAAAAAATATTACACGTCAACTAGCACTTTCTTATACGTAGAACTTTCAATAAAATTACTTAAAATTATTATTTAAGAGCAAAACTATAAAATAAGAAATAGAGAAATAAATAGTTAAATATTATTATATATTAAGGCAAGGGCATCAATTAAGACGAGTGCATCAATTACGGCGCGTTCATAAAAAATAACTATTATTACTATTATATTTAATATAACTGTTGCAAAATGATTTAAAAAAATTATTTTAATCTTTTTTTGATACAATTACTAATGAAGAGGCATATTTAAACAATTATTAATTAAAATATTTGAGATCAAATTTTTTCCCTCGCCGTAATTGAAACATTTTTAATATTTCCATTGGCTCTAATTTCGGCGGGCGGGCAAGGTATCTTCAAAATACACGTAATTTTGGTCACCTATATTGATTCACCAAAACTGATACAAACGCGCCGCAATAGAAAATTACGGTATTAGTATTAATTCTCACATTTGTTTAAATAATCGATTTTTATAAAGTTAAACATTTTTTTAATATGTAAATAACATAACCTGTTAGTTTAATAAGTCTTAAATTGAGTTTATACAATAGAAATGTCGAATTTTCTATTTCAAAGGTGTTTCGACTAGAATCGCTCCGCAATTAGTGCATTTACCATACTTATAAAAGAAAATAATAAATTTCTCTTTTTTAAAACGTAAATAACAATATTATTTCAAATGTTTTTAAATTTCTTTTAAAGAACACGATAAATATAACTTATTTGTTTTTAACTTTGGATGTGGAACTGAACAAATATAATTTTCTATATTATAATATCCGTGAGCATCCATGTTTATATAACGTTTAATATTTTGTTTTTTGCTATGTTAAACCACGAACACAAACAACCTAAGCCTCGTGCATTTTGTTTCGGTGTAATTACAGGAGCAGATTTCTTACTGTATTCGATTTTTTTTACCTATTCCGGTAAGTTAGCTAAAAGCTAAAATTCGGTTAATTACTAAAGAACCATCTTCTGATTTGATTCTGTAAACATTCAATGGCAAAGTTGCTATACTTCAGCATTAACTCCCGCGCTACATTTGAACAAGTGTTTAAAATTTTTACTTATATTAACATTTTTTGGTTTGATTTTAAAAAAAATTTTTTAAGATATTAGAACATAATACCACAATATTACAAGACATTACAAAATATTACAGATATTACAGGTATTGCTTTTTCCATATTTTGAAATGAGTTCTCATGAGGAGAACCGGAAGAAAATATGCGCACCATGCAGTCCGAAAATTGCTTTTAAAGAGGTTAAACCAGAAACGTTCCTTATAAACGAAAAGTTAACTAATCTAATTAAAAAATTTATCAACAATATTATCATCATGAGAACTCATTTTAAAATGGAGAAAAAGCAATTGGTCTTGCGCGCAAGCTATAAGTTAATCAGTCAATTGTTACAAGAAGTTACAAAACTAATGCACGAATTCATTGATATGAATGGATGAATGAATGAAATTTCAACTTGAATATAAATAGATAAATAAAGCTTAAATGGTAAATTAAGCTTAATGGTAATCTTAAAATATGAAAAATTATTGTAAAACGCAGTTTAAAAATATTTCGAAAAAAATTGGTTCTGATTTCAGGCAAAGTCGTTTTAGCGTCTATAAAGAGTAATCTAATGAGCTATTCTACAAGCTTTTGTATGTATTTTACTATAAGTTAAATATACTAATGCTTAGTGAGTACGTACTGTACACTAAAATGGTTTACCAATCAACATTACAGATATAATTGTTGATTATTGAACAGTATATAATACAATGCTAAAAATACATTTCGTAAAACGTAATTTTAAGTTTTTTCGACAAAACGATCAGCTAGGATTTTATGAAAACCAGTTTTTACATTTACGAATAGTCTTCTAAAAGCTTCTTCAGTCAGTTTTTGGATCCATTTTAGTCGAACCTGTCGATGCTTGAGGACCACTGTGTTAGAAAATATATTGTAACAATTATTAATTAAAAATTAAAATTTTTTCTACTGATCAAAAAACTGCTTTTATCAATTCTTTAATATAACAATTATTAATCGAATGATGCTTTATTTTCTTCTACTGATCAAACAACTACTTTCTTGTAAAACTCTGCAATTTTGAAATATCACATGATGCGAATGTCACTCTACAACTGAACGTAACTTGCAAATTTCACTTCATTTTACTAAAGTCGTCTGATTGGACACAGTATTATATACTGAAGCATGTGATTTCGTCAATTAGGGAAAGATCGTGACCACCTGTGTCTGTCACGAGTGATTTGATCACACAACAAATTACTCCCAGTAGTTACTATCTTTATGCCATAAATCTGAGACAATATTGCGCGTCGCGACGCGACCGTCGGTGCGGTATGTTTAGGCCGCGCGCTTGTTGCAGATTTAACGTCGCGCGTTAGTTGAGATTATGCTGCAACGTGTCACACAACTGAGGAATTTATGCTTAGGCCGATATCTAGTCGCGTTTTGCATACCTAGCAGCCACTGTGTAAGATTGCGTCGACCGATTATCTCTGAAATTTATAATGCCCCCAAGGCGAATAAATACTCACGCGGATTAAGCCCGACACAGCGAGGGGGTGACAAAAAAGGGTGGTGAAACCACCCTCGCATAAGAACTTTTCTTCAATTTCATTTTATTATTTTTCAAAATTTTATTTTTTATTATTTTATGCTTTTTAAATTTTACATTTTTTTCTTTGACATAAAATCACTGAAATGTAACTGTTAATTAATTGTGATATATGAAAAATTTTCCGAAAAAATACAAATTGCACGTAACGGATTTATCGGATATTTTCCCTTATGTTAACTCGAAATATTTTACGAATTAAACGGTAATTTTTTCCTGTTAATCAGTCAGATTTTTTTCCATATTGGTAGGATATTTTTCCACATATTTACTCAGAATTTTTTTTCGAATTGGTAATATAGCAATGAGTCGGATTTTTTCCGAATAATGGATTACTTCAGTAAAATTTGCTTAAAGTTGCATTTAAAATTTTTTATTTTTAATGCGAAATTTATTTTTTTTATTTCCACTGATATTAATGGAAAACTTAGACAATGCGCAAGCTGGACTTGTAACGCTAAATCCAATCAAATCCTAAGCTTAGGATAAATTTTAATATATACCTATACCCAACTGGGTTATCCCAACGTTTGTCTCTTTAAAAATGTATGTATATGAAATGGAATTTAAATATGTAAAAAATACATATAGAATCAGATTTTTCATATACACCAAATAAAAAATATACATATTGATATAATAATTTTAATCTAGAGTTGATTAACAATGAAGAAGATTAAAAATATAATCATATAACAAAATAATCATAAAATATACTTTTAAACTCTAATTAGAGAAAATATATAAATAGAGTCAGAACAATAATTCAAGTATAAAGTCTTACAATTAGATGCACATAGTAGTACGAAAAAGAATGAAATTTATTTTGTCGCGAACACATAACAGAGAATAAAAAATTAAAAATAACAATATGAACAAAATTGAAATAAAAAAAATCATGTGATATGCGCTCTAAAGAAAGGGACCTTAGAAGCAAACGAATTATAGGTTATGTTTACGGTTATTTTACCCTGATTAAAAGTTTCTTTTTACTTTTGTAAAATTAAAATAAATTTTTATTAAATATGTTGGATGTAATGAAGATTTGAATATCAATTATTTAAATATTGTGAGTTGATCCTCTTTGTGTATTTTCAATTTAAAGTTTCAAAGCATAACCTATATTTTTTTGTTTCTAAGGTCCCTTTCTTCAGAGCATGTCACACATATATTAACTATAAATTGCTACCAAATATTTAAAAATTTTTGATCTAAAAATACTAATAGTTTCAGCATTATAAGGAAGAGTGTTCGACAGAAAGGTACTGTAACAATTTTTCAATTTACTGCTACGATATTTTTAAATTCATTACAAATAATATATTTCACGAGTTTTTCAATAAAAGTATTTATAAAAATAATAATTTTCGTTATAAAGTCAATGTATATTTCGTGAGAATTCAACAAAAAATAATTAGATAAACTTCACTCATACCATCGTGTATTTAAACACAAAAAAATTATATCTCAATCGTATATTCGATGAATAATTATAAAAAAACAAAACAGATTTATATATAAAAAAATATTCATCGAGATGATAGAAGGTCGAATTCGGTTTGAAGGAAGATTCACAATTAAAATTATACAAATAAATTAAAACATAAAACGACATAAATTGACACAATTATAATTATAAAATAATTATACCTCGAGAACTCTCGCCAAGGTTTTCGAGTGTAATGGGAAGTTTTAGATATAATATTCAATCGAATGACCAATTTACATATAGTGACAATAATTTTATATTAGTCAATTTTCACCTTCCTTACAGAATTAAGGGTACGGAGCAAAGGCAAGTTTTCGTTAATTTATATATGATATGAGTGAACATAGCGATCGCTTCCGTACCCTGAGTAAATAAGTATACATTTTCTAATAAAGGCTAAGAGCATACTGATATTTTTTCAAGTGTAGATTAAGAGATTCCTTTGTTTGACGCAGTTTTTTAGAGAGTAGGGATAAAATAAACAAAATCGCCTGGTCGCCAAAGTCAGATCTTTGGTGGGATATTTCGTCGAATGCACGTGTACATTGAAATATGAAACTTAATAATAATACAAACAGTATGAAGAAAGAAGAACACATTATCTTAAATTCAATATTAAGGCGAAGTTTGAAATTAATATAAAAATTAAAAATTATTATAATCAAAAGTGATTCCAAACAGAGAGCTTTTCTATTTGATTTGAAATATTGCATAAACATTTCTACAAATATGACTAACATGTTTCTTCCACAACCTAAAAAAAGTAATCTTGATTCTAGAGGATTCCTTTTAATTTGATGCATATTTTCCTCTTATAAATTGTATCAAAAGTAATAGACTTCACTTGAGAGGATTTTCCTCTCGCATTTTATTTGCCAATTATGGTTATTGTTGGATTCCAAATAATAAATTCACAGATTTTTATTTAAAACTTTCTTTAATAATTTGGGAGTCCTTCTCCGAAAGCAGTCACGACTAAAACTGGCTTTTGAAGATTACATGTTGCTTATATATTAACGAAGAAGAAAGAAAAGATAAAAATATGACTAAGTTCTAGTCCTTACAAAGTTCAATATACATAGATAAAAATATGACTAAGTCCTAGTCCTGTAGATAGATAATGATGACTCAATACTTATAAAATTTGCCCTTTTAGAAAGTAAAAAAATAGAAATGAATTTGATTGTGAGAAAGACTCCTATAAAGTTAATATTACAATTTAAAAATACATAGATATATAACATTATAAACTGATAAATAAAAGCTATTATCATGCACTAAATTAAATGTTTTTAATTAAATAAATATAATTAATGATTTATAGTTAATTACTAACATTAATTAATAAATTTGTTTATTTATTTATTTAACTTTAATTTAATGTTTTTGACATCAGAATCACAAAAAAATTGTTTTCTTTTATTACAAAAGCATGTAAATAAAACAAAATTTCCGTTGTCAGAGATCGAGAAGTCATTTCCCGTAGTTTTTGGTGCGCTACATCAGATTCTGGTAACGAAAACCTCACATCATGTGAAGATTTTGAGAAAAGTGGGGGTAAATGTCCCAAAAATCACGTTTTTGGCAGTTTTTGAAAATTTCTACCGGGTAAATCCGACTTGCTAGAGACTTGTCATAGAAGTCAAAATAAAGCTTGAACCCTGTAAATCTGACATAATATCCGTAATCCGTGACACCGAAAACCACCGAGCGACAAATTGCAAGCGAATCCAAGTATTTTTTAAAATAGTTGTATTTAGGAACAGTGTGAGTCAATTTTTATGCTTGACAACTTAGAAAAACTTGTCAATATCGCTATATCATTATAAAATACATGGTTCAAGCTTTAATTTGACTCCTATGACAAGTCTCTAATAGCACGTCGGATTCAGCGCACCAAAACTTACGGGGAATGACTTCTCGATTTCTGACAACGGAAATTTTGTTTTTTTTTGCAGTCTTGTGTTATTAGTCACCAAAGAATAAAAATATTTTACATTCAAGTGGAATACTTTTGTTTTAAGAGGAAAAATTGAGAGGATATTAGAAGAGGATTTTTCTTCTAAATATGAGATTACGTTTTTCAGGGTGCAAGAAAGAGATGGATTAAAAATAACTTCCAAGTTCTTAACTGATTGTACATAAGGAGATACTACTTTTATTTATCTTAGTGGAAGGGTACTTATTTAAATCCAAGTTATTTGTTTCAAAGTGAACCAATAATCATGGAATAACTTTTATTAAAATTAATTTTTAGTTGACTTGTCTCCGACCAAACAAAAGTGACTGTCAAATACAATATGAAGTTAGTAAGTTAAAAGTTAGAAGATTTGGTAAAATAAAAAATTGGAAAAAGTATACTATTGGGAAAAGTATATCTTTTGAAAGAATAATAGGTTGGGAATTTTAACGATTGTGGAAAAATATAGATTAGGAAATATGTTCCAAAAAAAAGAATTTTTTTTTTTAAAATGCGATTTTTTTTCGTTGCTCCTGATAATCTTTTAGTTTTCGTGTTAAAGGATAAAATAAACGTTTATTTTATGTTGAAAAATTCAGTTGAAGTATGAAGTGGCTATATAAGCTTTGATCAAAATTGCGTTGAACGCTGAAGGGTAGAGAGAGAATAGAGGAAGTCAGCAGGGGAAAACTTGTTAACTTGCGTTCTGTAAAGCGACGACTGAATCCGGAGGAAGGAATGGCGGCCGGGAGCGCGGGTATAGGTTACGTGCGATAACGGAGGGCTCGGTTGTCTGATGGCAAGATGGCGTCCCATGATAGTGACGTCACGGAGGGTCTGGATTCACTGTATGGGCGAGGAGTGAAGTGACGGGGGGGTGGTGAGAGAGGAGTCGAGAGGAGTATAATATTGATCGCATCTCCGCGGTTGCAGACAGCATCTACCCTCTACTGTTGACGCGGGGTTGTTGCTTCAAGGATTTAAATTTAATTCATTGAGGCCTCAATTTATATCTGATTCAAAAACAACTGTGTTATAATACGTGTATAATCCACCTGCAAAGATTAACGTGATTATCGATCTGATTAAATAGATTGAAACCCTATAATGAAAATTTCTACGATATGCATCGGTTTCAACAGCACCAGAGCTCAACAAATCATATTATTCTCAATCGAATTCATATGATACCAAAAATGCTTTAGAATTATGTTAATGTTAACGTATTTTTATAATTGAAGATAAGGATTTTACAAAAATTTCTAATGCATTTGTAATTTTTTGAGAGAGGCAATCTTTTTTAAAATAGCCCTTGCTTACGTTTTGAATATTGTAAAAAAGGAGATAGGGATTCTAAAAAAATCCTACTACCCTTTTGAAGTTGAAACAAACTCTGATAATCTTTATCTCTCCGAATTTTTTACGAAGAACGTTCTAAATTTCTGAATAGGTATTATTCGCTAAACTTAAAAATAAATACCATTAAATTCAAAAATATTATTAAAATCATTTTTACAGTAGTAAAACACAAGTTAATTTAAAAAATATATTTTTTTCTAGAAAAGATTGCTCTCGTGACAGGTGATAAGGAATATTCTTCGTTTTCTAGCAAACGGCGAACTGAGCCAATAGAGAATAAAAACTGATCGTTTCAGCAATGTGGAAGCATAGGAGGTAGTAAAGCCCTTATCGAGCGCGCGACGGGCGACGTTTTGAATTTATTTCATCGACATTACTTTTTACGCGCGTGCAGGACGTCCCGGGTTGAAAAGTTATACGACGTCGAGTACCTACCTGTTTACAATTTACAAGCGACGTTAACGTGTTAACGGTATTAAGGACGGTTGGCACTTGGCAAGGAGCGTCGTAAAAAAATGCACACCCGAAATTAAGAGACCTTATCGGATCCCAAGAGCAGCAGCTGTTTCAACCCGGAGTTACCTCTGCAAGTTTAATTCGAAACTGGATTACAGGTTGCCTCCCAAACCCTCTGCAACAGGGAAAATATCACTTACTTACGAGCCCTTAGGTTACGTAAACTTCGCTTTAATTTGAATTAAATTATACTCTGTAGCTCATTTCTCACAAGCACTACTTTTCGAGTTTCTCACTACGTCCTTTAAATTGAATCAGAAGGAAATTCGAGGAACGATAATCATCGAGAATTTTACATACACTGTGTTAAAAATGTTCATATACACAAAGTAATTAAATTTAATACATTTACGTAAATGAACTTGGAATTTATATACAATGTATGGTCAATTTACAAATGCATGTAGTCATCGATATTGATCACTGAAAAAATTTAAATTCATTTTTTTTGCAACTTATTTCGAGTTGGATATAATTCAGTAAGTGACAACTTCAAGTTACTCAAAATGATTCTGGATGGAATTTCAGATTTCTACTTACTAAATCTGAATTGGTAAAAATGTTTACTAATTTGAATTAGTGACTTACTTTTTGCTTCTGAATTAGTTAAATTTTACTAATTGTTAGTAAAAGTTACTAATAATTAGTAAAATTTTACTAATTGAGAAGCAAAAAGTGAGTCAAAAATTTAAATTAGTAAACATTTTTACTAATCAGATTTAGAGAGTAGTTTTGACTAATTTAAATGCGATCATTTTTAAGTAAAAATTTTTTAATTATTATTTATTTTATTATTCATTTTATAAGTTTTGAAATTCAGCGCTATTATTTAAGTTGGCAGTACAGTTCCTTATGTTCAGTAAATTAATTTTTCTAACCTAAAAAGTAAAAACACATTTCACTTAATTATACGATTACAAGCAGTTTTTAATCAAGATTACAATACATTAAGTCTAGCATATTATTTACGTCTGGTAACTATTATATTTTATGCATTTGTGCAAAATTATTCGTTATTTTTATTTGGCAATATTTTCTTCCTTTTTTCTATTTATCAAAAATATTGTAAATTCTGTAATTATTTTTGTTTAGGGACATTTGAAAAATCTGCATACAGATGAAGCGCCTTATTAGCTTCCCCATGTTATCTATATACTGTGAAAACATAAATAATTTTTTCTCCTTCGGTCACAATTTTTATAAGAAACTGATTTGTTAGGAACAATATAGAACATTATGTCCCTACTGCAGTTAATTCGCTATTAAAGGCAGTTGAAGGAATGATATTTTGTTGAGAATCGCAGATCAATTATATTATCACCTATACTTAGAGTGATCAGTACTTTGCATGTCAGAAATTATGATGTTCAAATGTCCCACATATGATCGTCACATGCAATTTAACAAATAATTGAATTTCAACCCTAAAATTATGAGGATACGATCGAAAAGAAAACTTTTTGGCATTACTTTGTAGTAACTTAATTCTGACGTGCGAAGAAGCACTTGGATGGAATAATCCCAAGGTGTTCATTAGCACTCGGTAAGCGTGATATCATTACCAAACCGGAAACCATCCTCGGCGACACCTTGCGATCAGTGTTTATATTCTCAAGTATGTACATTGTTAATATATATCCTGCAACTGTAGAAAAAAAAGTTTGTCCCAAGTTATATGGTAGGAGAGGAGAATCGCGTGTACATTATGTGTACATAAATTCTTCAGATATATATATAATTATATAGCGTGTATATAGTCCCACAACATTTGTGTGTATCAGTTGGCATCGACTCAGTATCACATAGGTGCAATCTTTGCACGCATCGACATGTGTATTTAAATTAGTCGCTTCTGCTGTTGGTATATAGCCTTTCGCCGATGCGACGCGACGCACAACATTAGAGAACTTGACTTCTCTATACCTTCTTGTTGTGTATACTCGCAAACTCTGCGTGCACAGGTCCCGAGGTATGTCTCGAAAGAGGATATATATACATCTAACCGGGCCAGCTTGTATTCAAATTAACTTACCGAGAAGCTGTTAATTAGCTGTCCTATTATTGCTGCAGGACTTTTCATTAACGAACTAAAAAACCTGAGCTTAAAATGATTTCAGTACGATACTCATTTTGAGATGAAGCAAGAAATTATATCGTTTTAATTCATTTTTAGTTTCTGGAAAAAAAATTCAAACCAGTCGAACTTTCAGGTTTTGATTTCAAACCCGAGTCGAAATTTATGTTCTACATAACTCCGTCAATCTTCTTAAAAACTCACTTAAAAAAAGTAGAATTTTTACCCAGAAACGGTATTAAAAAACGCAACAAATTTTACCCTAATTGAGGGTGTTACCGCATGCATCTATGCGCTTTAGTCAAAATTATTCGCAACAAAAATTATACCAGGTTTTTTCTGTGCTGGCGTTTCATTTTACTTCTAAGGTTTATTACTCTCTACATTGGAATTTGTAAAAATTTTAACTAATTCGAATTAGTGATTCAATTTATGCTTATGAATAAGTTAAATTTTACTAATCCGATAGTAAAAAATTTTTTTTAGTATTAAACAAATGACTACATGGTTCTCTCTAAATCTGAGTTAGTAAAAATGTTTACTAATTTAAATTAGTGACTCACTTTTTGCTTTAGAATTAGTTAAATTTTACTAATTGTTAGTAAAAGTTACTAATAATTAGTAACATTTTACTAATTCAGAAGCAAAAAGTGCACTGAAAAAAATGTTGCCGAGAAATTCAACTACCATTGGGTAGTTGACTAGAAAGTAGTTAAAATAATTACTTTTTTAGTTAATCTAATCGTAGTTAATGTAACTATTTTTAAGAAGTTAATAAGTAATAGTTGATTTTACGTAAATATGTAGTTAAAGTACAACTACAGGTAGGTAGTAAAATTAACTTTCTTAAAGTAGTAAAAACAAGTGAAATTGTATTCAACTCAAAATTTGAAGAGTAGTAAATCCAACTACTATTCACCAGTTACATATATGAAATGTAGTAAAAGGAATTATTTTCTTTAATTAATATAACTGCTTTTTGAGTAGTAAATTTTTTATTAATTTCTATGATTTTATAGGCTTCAATAAAATTCTTGTTGTAGAATTAACAAGTCGTCTGTAATTAAAACTACTACTTTAAGTAGTAGATTTTTACTATTTTAATTAATTCGATAAACTTAAAGAAGATTTTTGATGTAGAATTTACAAATCGTTTCCAGTTAAAACTACTACTTTAAGTAGTAGATTTTACTACTCAAAGTGGTACAATAGGCTTTAAGAACATTTATGTCGTAGAATTAAAAAATCCTTTGCAATTAAAACTATCACTTTAAGTAGTAGATTTTACTGCACTATGCAATTAAACAACTTATAATATAATTAAAAGATGAAAAATTTACAAGTCAAAACTTAAAAAGGATAGTTATAGCAACTACATCCTAAAAAAAGTAATCTTGATTCTAGCGAATTCTCTTAATTTGATGCATATTTTCCTCTTATACATATATTGTATCAAAAGTAATAGTCTTCACTTGAGAGGATTTTCCTCTCGCATATAATTTGACAATTACACGGAAAAAATTTCGAGACGTCAGACGTGCCAATGTCAATGTAAACCTGCAGTACATTCATTTTGCACGCTATCTGTGCCACTTTTGCGTATCTGCCTTACCTTATGTACAGCGTTTGTGCCCAAACGGTACGGCAGACGTACATAATGAAATGTACTGTATAGGTTTACATTGACATCGGCACGTCTGACGTCTCGAAATTTTTCCCGTGTATGGTTATCAACTGATAAAGAAAAGCTATTATCATGCACTAAATTAAATATCTTTAATGAAATATTAAATATCTTTAATGAAATATTAAATATAATTAATAATTTATATTAATTACTTACATTAATTAATAGATTTGTTTATTTATTTAACTTTAATTCAATGTTTTTGATATCAGAACCTCAAAAAAATTGTTTTATTTTATTATTAGCCACCAAAGAATAAAAATATTCTACATTCAAGTAGAATACTTTTGTTTTAACCCCTTCGCTGTGAAGCAAAAATCGTGTTTCCGTGCCACCAGTGTGCAAAAAAAAAATTTTTTTTTTTAAATCTTATATTACCATATTGTATGTTTTTATTAACATTAATATTATATTAAGTAAAACTATTTTATTTTTAAGATGCTGCTATAGCGGCCATGCACACTGGTACCAGTGTGCCACCATGGTGGCACGACTTATTTTTGCCTCTATAGAGGTCAGTAACAGTGAAGGGGTTAAGAGGAAAAATTGAGAGGATATTATAGAAGAGGATTTTTCCTCTAAATATGAAATTACTTTTTTCAGGGTGTAATAAAAGTAGTAAAAATGACTACTTTAAATAGTTAAATTACCAATTGGACAAGCAGAAAGTAATCTTCGAGTAGTTTGCAGACTGTCGTAACGAGCGTGCGTGGTTAGTCGGTTAAGGTATCGGATTGCAAGCGTTAGGGTCGAGGGTTCAATTCCCGTCGGTTAGAAATTTTCTCTGTTAGGTACATAATCGTTAGGGCATAAAATAAGCGTCAGTATATTATTTTAAGTAGTAAAATCTACTACTTAAAGTAGTAGTTTTAATTGCAAAAGATTTATTAATTCTACAAAAAAATGTTCTTAAAGCCTATTGAACCACTTTCAGTAGTTATGTTTACTACTTAAAGTAGTAGTTTCAATTGGAAAATATTTATTAAATGTACCAAAAAAATGTTCTTAAAGCCTATTGAACCACTTTAAGTAGTAAAATCTACTACTTACATCTTGAGTTGTTTTAACATTTTTAAATTGAGTTAATACAATCACAAAATGTCATTCTAGCAATTACATTTTTAATTGGTTTAACTATTTTTATATAGTTAATAGAACCGTTTAAATTCAGTTGAGGACCTATTGTACTACTCAGAGTAGTTAAAAAGTAGTAAAACCTACTAGTTTTTTTTCAGTGTGAGTCACTAATTCAAATTAGTAAACATTTTTACTAATTCAGATTTAGAGAGTTAGTCCAGAAAGAAATGTATAACTATAATATTTAATAATGTGAGTTACTATTTTTTTGATTTTTAAAGAAATGATTTATTGTTAAAATAGCCACTAGTATTTTCCTCAATGGTCCAAATGATATGGAGATTAATATAGACCGTCAATATTTATGCGTTCCCTTAAACGCGCTGTTAGTAAAGGTATATCCATATACATATGACTTGAAATGGTTTGAATCTCAGATTCCTTTAAATCATTCCTTCATTTTATACACTCTCCACAAATATAAGAGGGATGAGTTTAGATAAAGATTCCAATCTTGGAAAAGGGCTTTACTATAGAGGGAATATTAATTCCCAAAGGTTTAGTTTATTATTTATTCATACTAAAGTGTTTGTTCATATTACAAGTCCATTTAATTCCGAAAGGTTAGAGTCCGAGAGTTAAATTTTGATCAGATTAGACGATATAAAGTGCAAGGTTCAGAGAATAAGTTTTTCACTCTTAGTGAATTTGAATAATCCACAATTTAATATAGTTTTGTTAAACAAGGCTATTAAGTAATTACTGACTTACGTCAGAAATTCTTCAAGAGTTTGATTTACTTTTCACAAGTCTCGAGAGATATTGACAGAGGTGCTTGAAAATGTTAAGTGGTTCAATTTCAGGGTATAATTTACGAAACAATAAAAACTTGTTCGATTTGATATGATTATGAATAAAGCTCAACTGGGTGATGATAAGAATTAAAGTGAACGAGCAAGATGACTATACATATATATATATATATATATATATATGGTATACGACCATTCTTGATCTCTATCGACCTCAATTAATTATTGTATATTGCTTAGCTCAAAACTTAATTTTCAGATGTATTTTATCTTTAACAAATTGAACTTCATGGTTCTTTGAAATATATATAACTTTCATCGATTTCATATAAAAATAAGATTCAAGATACAAATAAATGATTCGTTACAACGAGGTAAGAAATCTTGTAAATTGACAAGTATAATTACTAACCATGTAATGCGAAACGTGACGGTATTAATTCTATACACAAATAATACACAAGTAAATTCTACACCGCTAACTACACAAGTAAATTTTCAAGAAAATTAGAAAAAACTAAATTCCACACTTTTAAATACTTTAAAACCCTACACAATATAATGTAAACTAGAAAATTCTCACCGTAAACTGTACACGAGTAAACTCTATACATATTAATATAACGCAATGAAAATGAAATTGTTTAATAACTCTACAGAAATAAATTTAATTTTTCTATAATTCTACCCAATTTAACACATAAAAATTATTATTTCCTGATTTCAGGCTATTTGCAAAATTATACACATTTTAACTCAAAAATTTTACACTCTACATATAAAATAAAAATAAATAAATCCTACACAAGTAAAATTTACACATAAATTCTGTACATTAAATGAAAATAATTAAATTCAATACAAAAACATTCTACACATTCTGTTGACACATGCATATCTGTGGAAAGCTAACTAACTATACTGTCAAAGAAATTAAATTGATTCTGTTGATTAGAAAAATGTTGTTAAAAATTTACTAAATCGCTTATTTTCATTAAAAACAAAATTTTGTTACGATTGTGGACACCTTTTCAAAATCTGCTAAAAATATGAAAAAAATGAATTAAAACCACCTCAGATACGAAAAAAGTAAGAATTTATTTATTTCAAAAACCTTCATCGACAAAACAAAAACAGAAAATATCATTTTTCAGTCTCTTTACAATGTTTGCATTGTCCTGTTACGCATTTTGGCATACTTTAAATACACAGGTCGATCATATTCAATGCTTTTGATAGAGTTCGATGCTGTCAATTTACGTGGTAAGAGCTCTAAACAAAGAATACAAAAGTACATGTCCTCATCAAGTGGCGAAAACTCCCCTATTATCTTCGCCCGTTTAGCCGAATATGTTGCGTAAAGTTGCCTTGGCGCACATTTAGCCTGTGGTTTGACTGTATAGGATTTCAATATTTTCTGAATCGTCATGACTAAAAAAATTCATAAAAATACTATTAACCCCTTGACAGTCCATGGCCCCTATGTGTCCAGAAAAAAGTCGTGCCCCCTTTATGAGTTTGGATATATATGTCCATCTTAGAAAAAAAATACTAAACATAATTCGATTTGAATGTCAATGGGTATACTAAGGTTTTTAAGGTCGGTAAATCCGAATTTGATGTCAGATTTACTCTCCTTTAAGGTTTTTGGGTTGGAGTAGTATAAGGAGACCAAATGACCATGTTAAATCTGCGTTAAAAGTGGACCAAATTTTGGTATCCGCTTAGTGTCATGAAAATACGTAATGGAACACTAGCGCCACTGATTGTGTTAAACTCAACTGGACAGTCAGCCATTGTAAAAGTTTTAAAAATAAGGAGCAATGTATTTTTGGGTAATGTTCAACGTACTTCTAATTTTTCCCACTGTTTACATACTTCCCACGAGAGCGCTTGTGTTCCATTACGTATTTTCATGACACTAAGCGGTTATACCAAAATTTGGTCCAGTTTCAATGTACGTCGTTCGGTCTCCTTATACTACTCCATGGTTATTGGGATCGCTGAATCCAAATTTGAGGTCAGATTTAAAAAATTCAAAATGGCGGATCCAATATGGCGGAAAAAATTTAAAATTGATTCGATTCGTTCAAAATTCGGTACTAGGGGGCTTTCGGGTCGCTAAATCCAAATTTCAGGTCAGTTTTAAGAAATTCAAAATTTGGATTCACAGATCTCAAAAACCCCCAGTACCGAATTTTGAACGAATCGAATCAATTTAAAATTCTTCCGCCCCAAAAACTTTTAATACGATGATATGATATTTTTTGGGAATCTTTTTTTTACCGATTTGGACCCACAAACGATATTTCTACTGGACTGCGAGGGGGTCAATAGTAATGAAAAATTAATAATGTTGGCATCAACGACGATATTTTATGATTTGTAAAAAATAGAGAGGTGACCACTATCGAATCACGTTGCACTGCAAAAAGAAGTATCTTATTTTAAGATGTTTTGGTCGCCTTTTTATGATGTTTTTTATAACTTGCTTCTAAGTTATCTAAAACAACTAAAAATACATTAGTTTCTTAAGATATAAGATGGATAGGAATATACTTTTGGTAACTTGCTTCACAGGAAAAACCTAGACTCATTTTTGTTGCAAATCAAAATGAACCAATGCTAAACGACATAGACAGTGGCGCCACCAACCTGGTTCATTTTTGTTGCACATCAAAATGAGCCGCCTACACGGCTCATTCTGAGTTCAGTTATTTTCTGTGTTCCAATGTATCTCATAATAAGATACTTCTTTTTGCAGTGTGAGTGTCCACAACCAAATTTGGTATATGGAAACTGTATTGGGTATAAGAGGTTGAGTTGTTGAGTTTACTAATATAAGATTTATTTCTGTGTATAGAGTTATTAATAAACAATCTTATTTTCTTTGTTCTATTAATATATGTATAGACTTTACTCGTGTACAGTTTACGGTAAGAATGTTCTATTTGACAGTTTATTGTGTAGGTATTTAAAGTATTTAATTCTGTGAAATTTATTTATTCATTTTGTTGATAATTTCCTTATGTAAGTTAGCGGTGAAACATTTTCTTATGTGTAAAATTAAAACCGTCCCATGGGAAACAATAGCTAATAACACTAAATTTTAAAAACTGTTGAAAAAATAACTATATAGGTAGTTAATGAAAAATTTTTTTAAATTGAAATTAATACATATCTTTTATAATATAATTTAATGCGAATTTCAAAATTATTCAATCATAATTTTCTTGTCAATTTTGAAATTAGTTATGGATTGAATTCAATAGAAAATGAATCGAACAATGGATAACCAGGTGAGAATAAATGTAAATTTTAGTTTGAACCACAAAATATGCAGGAATTTGAACGGTTATAAATGAAGAAATTTGATTGGTGTTATTTCTTTTCACATTAATGACTTGTCGTTCTTAAAATGTCAATCTGAATATTCAAGAATGACGTACGATGTATGAATAGACAAAAAGTGACTATCAGGTGTCTTGTACATACATGTGTGTGTGTGAGTCGAGCGTCGACCTTTTGTAGATCGTAGACATTCGATGTGATTTAGTGATATCAAAATGGCGTTGGACGGTGGCTACCGCTTAGAAGCTGTATAAGTCTGACGAGTACCAATGTGTCCTTTATACATCATTTGCATCTTGAAATATTATGCGAGCCAACATTATCTGGAGTTGATCGACTACCGAGCAAAGTGTAGCATTTCTCTCTGACAACTACTTATATTCGCAAATCGTTCACAATGCAAATCATACCAAGACTATATTTTTCATCGGCAAACATTTTTTTTGTGAGAGTATATATATATAAATCAGAATTGTAAGATGACAACATTTTTTATTTGAGGTAAATCTGATAGTTTATTACACATAGTTTTGATTTAGGATATCGAAAGTTGTAACTCGTGAGAAGAAATTCAATGTCTTTTTAGTGTGCAACAAAAGATGGCAGCAGTTGCTCTCCACGATGTGAAACGTCCACCTCGAGAAATCGAGACTCTTTTTCAGACACAAAGATAGATGCTTTTGACTCCAATCTTGGGGAACTTCTTCCACAAGATTGAACGTCGCCAGTTTGTCCCGCTTAGCTTTCGAGTTGCCTGCGAACCTTATAGAATCGATCGATTCTCTCTTGCCCTGGCAATTGTCTTTGTATTTTTGTAATGGAACCTTAGCACGTTATTTTTTTAACCTTCTCTCGACCTTCTCTTAAATTACAAATATCCGAATGTTCGAAAATTTATAAAGTTTTGAAAGTTTCAGATTATGTTAAATTTGAATTTTTTGAATATTAGATAAAAAGTAAGTAAATGTATTTTTTATCAAAAACAGATGGAAATAAAGTTAGTTGTGGTAATTGTCAAAATATTTTCGTAAACCTCGGAAGTATGAAGAATATGACATAAGAAGCAACATGTCTTGGAATCGTTCCATTTATTCATTTAAATATGCATCTAACAATTGTAATATTTTTGGCGCCTGTTTACATTCTGAAAAATATTTTCAATTCTATGATTTTAAAAAATGGCGATAAATTTTCTTTTCAATAAATATATTCAGTAAATTACAATAGTGCTAGAAGAATCTATTATGAAATTGTATGTATTTTTTTTAATTTTCTCACTGCTTGTGAATTATTACCTTCTGATTCGTAATCAGAGACTTAGTAACATAAAGATACAAAGTTTCAATCAAATCCATTTATTTAAAAATTTTTATCTCAGGCGCCATTTTTAAAAACTTAGATTTGTGTACATCGATGAAAAATCTGTAAGATAGGCCTCTACTCTCATATATACTTGAATCAGAAAAAATTAATTTTTTGTCATTTTTATGCTCTTAAAAAAAGTATACCTATATTGAATAGTATAATTATTCTAGATTTAAATATAAAATTGTAGAGGATTTTAAAAACAGGAAACCTCTCAAGCGAAGAATATTTTTTTTATCTATACATTCTGGTCTTTCCTCTGTTTTCATCATTTCAACTTAGACTCGGCAATTAATAAGCGGATAGGATCATACAGGAGACAGTAGCGCACGTAGCTTTTACATGCGTATTTGCGTTCTTGTATACACGCTTACGTGACTGCGATAATCACAAAACACAGAAAAAATTGTTCTTTCAAATAACGGTTCAAAGTACACAGTACTTTTTAAAAATTCAATTAAAAATTCTACACCGAAAAAACGAAATTTTAAATTTAAGAATATATACTTAAAAAAAGAAATAATTTTCAAAACAACTATCTCTTAATATTATATTATATTCTAACTTTAAGAATTAAATGCATGGGAAATATTCTTAAATGCGCCAAAAATTATACCTTTTAGAATTACTTCGAAAATAATGTAGTCCTGCTTTGAGGAGGGAGGAGGGCTTTTCACCGCAAATAAAACACAATGTGTTTTTTTTATATATAAATAATACCGTGACAGGGAAGTTAGGGGTCTGAAGATCGTGAAAAAATGCGTGACATCATTGTGAACGGTAGTCAAAATGAAAATATTTTTTGTTTTTAAAAACCGTAAAATGGTTATGTGAACCATAGAGAAATTGACGTCCTAACCATATTCTTTCTTACCGTGTATATTCAAAATTCGACTTAATTTATTTTTTTATATTGGAGTGGTTTCCAATTTATTTTGGTCCACTGAACACGATCTCGGGTTCCAAAATTGGTTTATGAGGAAATTGAGGAAAAAAAACGTTTTTTGGGGGGTTTTACCTCCACTTTTTTGAAAATACTAAAAATTTCTGGTACCCGAAATCATATTCAGCGGACAAAAATACATAGGAAACCACTTCCATATTAAAAATAACAAAAAAATTTTGTTGGGCACATTAGGATTTTGAAAAAGTGGGGGTAAAACCCAAAAAGACGTGTTTTTGGGCATTTATCCTCAATTTTCTTATAAACCTGACGTATTAGATAATTTTGGAACCCGCGATCGTGTTCAGCGGACCAAAATATATTGGCAACCACTTCCATAGAAAAAAAATCTTGAAAATCCTCAAAAACACGATTTTTTTGGGTCTTTTTGAAAACGAATAAATATCTCGCACAAGGTGTTTCAAGGAAAATGATAATTTAAACAAAGTTATTCTACTTTCAGACTTTGGGATATAGAGTCACTGAATTGTAAAAGTCATAGCACATTTTTGTAAGGAAAAAATACATGTTTCACTGCGCCGACTGTGTCTGGAAACGGATAGGTCTATATATATATATAAAAGTGCTTGCTATAAAACATAAAGTATAAGAGCATAAAATTTGATAAGGGACTTTAGATATACGGCCGCTGTATATACCCGGCTCGAGTATATCGCGCACGCAAAAAGGGTTCGCGAAATTAGAATTTTTACGGGGCTCGCCGCGAAGGAGAGCAGGTGAAGTACAAAGAGGTGTAATAAAAAGCGCGATGCGCTTTACGTGACAAGATTTTCTTATGTTGCCGATGTTTAATATACCAACATGATCAACGACAGAAAAAAAACGAGGTTCATAAATTTTTCAGAAATATTTATTAAAGAATGTGAAATATATTTCACAAAATGGTTTTTATAGATACAATTCATTAAAGAATTTAGTTCAATTTTTTCTTGTCTGTAATCTTGAACACATTGCTACACGGAAAAAGTAAATTCAAATTTTACATAATTTTTCTGAACTAATACAGTGTTTTACGAGGCGTTCTGTAAAATGAATATTACTGAACTCTACAAAATGTGTAGTATTTTCTACTAAACTTTTCTGTATTTCTATCGCTAGAGTTTATCCGTAATATTCAACTCAAATTTTTTTCGTAAAAAAATTTTCATGAAATAAAACTTGTCTATTACGAATTGTAAAACAGTAATAAAATCACCAGAGAAAAAAATCTCTCGAAAAAAAAATGTCATTATTTCACTGGTGGAAACACTCTTGAAACGAGAACAAATGAGAAGCTTAATAAAACTTGGGAACTTTATTCCTCATTCGTGCTATAACAAAGAAAGCTTAAGCACACATTTTTGTTGGTATCACACGAGAAAGTGGGTTTCATTGAACGATTGTTGTATGGAAAAGTAAAAATCTGAAAGGTTATATTATAGTGTGTGTGTGTATGTGTGGGACATATAACTTTTGGAGTATTGCGGCAGTAAAGCGAAACGGTCGCGTATAAAACCCACGGGACGAGGGTGGCGTCCAGCGAGGGTTGATGCTATAGTATAGTGATTCTGGCTGGTAACCGCAGCGTTCTGAGCTCCATAGATGGGATGAACGAATGAACAGATCTTATCCGACGACTGCCATCCATGCTGTGTGTGATTCTCTTTTTTTTTTCTCCCCAACTCGCTGGCAAAGTCTAAACGCGATGCTTTTGTATGTCCGGTTGTCTACAATAACAGGTACGAGCTGCTGATGACGTTGCGGGTCACGTTACGCAAGATGTATATTATAAATTTTCTAATAAGCGTTTCAAAAAAAAGCTACCCAAAGGGAATAAATGCAAACATTAACATAATGCGGGTTCATCGGTTAAATGTCTTTTTTCCTTTGCACATTGTCTGCTTAATGGAACTGCATTTTTGACAATAGTCATTATTTCATATAACTCAATCTCTTTCTGATGCATATCATTTGCTATCATTTTTGTCTTGTTTCATTATTTCTTCTATCTTTTCTATTCGTTGCTATTTAATTATATTTTATTGAAAAATTTGATGAATAATAATTTGTTCAATATTTTATAAAATGAGAAACATTTGGTAATTCTAAAGTGACATTAAAGAATTTATAATGCTCTGATTTGAAAAATGTTTAGGTTGAAGATCTAGTATCGATTATTTCTTCCCTTTTTTCGATGCAAGGAGAGTCTGCGAACGAAGCAGAAGATGACATCTCGCACATAAGGAATAATAAATGAAAGAGAACGTTTCAATTAGGAGTTCTCGTCTCTCCCAGCGTGGTGTCCCTCTCCCAGGACCTGAGACCACCCTATACTGTCCTCCAAACGAATCCGTTGGTACTCCTCTTCCATGACAGATGAGCGCATTATGCATATCCTGCGTTAGGTGTTTTACAAACTTGGTCATCTACGTCTTACTTCACATTGATGGAGAAACAGCTTCCTTGAATTATTAGACATGATTTATTTCCGCATTAGACACCACTTTTATTCTCATTCAACGACAAATGACCCAATAATTTTGGAGATTTAAAAAGATAACGGAATATAATGAAATTAAATAGATTTTTATACTCGATTATTTATTAAGTGAATCCATTTCTCTTTTTACGTTTATAAAAACAAGTACCCAACATTTATTGTTAGATGCCAGTCAATTTTTAATGGAATTGACAAACCGAAAATCGATATTCGCAGCATAATAAAAAATACAGGCTTGCTCACTAAAACTCTGTTCAAAATTTTTCTTGTAAAGTCAAGACAAGTCAAGAAAAGGGAAACAAGAATGTACTTTTGATACCGTTTGGTGAACAAAAAGAAAATCCGTTAGATTACACTTCATATAGTAAAAAATTCGAATTCACTTGTTTCAATTAGAAAATCGAAAGTAATCTGATGGATTTTCCTTTCTTTAACCAAACGGAATCTATACGTTCTACTTTGGTTTCGTTCATCAAACGGAATTAAAACGAAGATGATTTTTGATTCTGATACACTCGTTTCAACACTAAAATCAGTTTTCTTAATCCCGGTTCCTCACGAACTCTCTCAAAATTCTGCAATGTGCTTCTGTCGTCCGCTTGACACATAGAAATTCTCACTTAGCGGCGCAATAATTAGGCGCGTAATTCAAAGGAAACAGTGACGAATCACTTAATCTAATAAGGAAGCAATGTTGTTCAATTGATATTTGGAAAAAAGAAAATTCGAAAATGTTGAATCTTAATGAAAGATGGTGAAGGGAGATCGCAGGTCTCCTAACACAGGTAGCCTACTGGCCCGTTAGGTTTTTGTTCATTTTGCGCGACTATTTTTCACTCGTCCAGTTTTTAATGGTGGAAATTAATATCTCCAGGTAACAAGACACTTTCTTAAGGGATTGTGTGAGTGCGTGCATATATGAATAAGTGGCGAGCGCAACACGGCAGTCGACCAGAGACATAAAAGATTACAGATGCGATGCATCCGTTCGCAGCAATAAGTCCGATTGTGTACCGGGTAGCCGGACAAATTATCCCGCATTATGCCGGTGTCTCAGTCTATCAGTTATACCAGTCCGGACTTAAAGTGCATACGACGTATCCTGCGGTGTGTGGCTCGAAACCACCACCACGCCTAAAGTCCATTTCATTGATCATCGTCACTCGCTTCCGAGTATTGCTGAACCTGCTGTTGCTGCTCGCCATGTACCTGCTCCTCTTTCGCGGAACAATGCACTTGCAAGACGATCCGCTAGAAACGCGCGCGCACAATACGAACAGAGAGAAATTGATTACTAGTGCCATTAACATTATCAGCGCTACTGCTACATTCAAAGGAATCTAATTGATATTCATTCAATTTCTATGGCTTTTATAACGCGGAAAAAAGATCTTCTTCTTCTTCTTCTTCTTAAATGACTTGAGGCTTAGCCAACTGTCAGAACAATAAACTTAGAAGACGAAAAAGTTCTAGAATACACTATATGCTACACTGTTGGTAATACAGGTTAGACAACAGCAAAGTAAATCCAGCTTATTGGAAATTGAGATTGAATCAAATATATTGTTCGCTTGGAAACGGACAAGTCGAGTACAAGGAAAATGACTTTGCCATACGTTGAATCTATTCATGAATCATAATAAACTCCCATGAGAAGAATACATGTGAGAATTGAATTCAAAGCGTATAGGCCATACATTGATATATATATAATTGATCTCAATAGCAATTTCTAAGTTTCAATCGGGAAAAAAAAAACACAATGGTTGCTTAAAGTAAGACTACCGCAGTCAGGCTCCCTCTGGGCAAAGCAATGAGAGGCAAACTCAAGTTGAGAGAGAAACATCAATTGTACTTGTAGCGCGGGAAAATGTCAACACCGGGTTTCAAACACTTTAAATATACTTAAACCTTGAACAAGGGGTATACAGTTAAGATATTAAACTGTCGAAGACCACAACACTACAAGGTGACACCACAAATATACAAAAGATGTTTACATAGATCTACAAAGCATTGTAAACCGCAGAGGTCACAGCACAATAACAGTGAGTCGTCTCAAACTCAGATAAGACCAGAAAAATGTATGAAAGAACACGCGGAACAGAATGAAGTAATAAAATAGATTCTCAGGATGACACAAAAATTTTAGATATTTCACAAAAGGTTACGATGAGCGAGGGTAGAAGTCACACTCGCTTATAGAACAAAACTCAGAACTGATCAGGATTAGAACAAACTTCGAAGAACACATCAGAGAGCACGTGGTAGAACGAACGTTTTAATAAAAAGGTTATATAGTTGCTTTCAGAAGCAGAACAAATCATAAGTATTTACTACACAGAACTTGACTAAGATGAACTAAAACTTGTTTGAAAAAATAATAGGTAGAACAAAATCGATTAAAAATGCATGGAGTGCCGGAACATATTCCGTCCGGTCACTACCGCTGCCAAGTTAGAACTGCGGAAAAAAGATGTAATTTAAAAATTATTTCTTCTTTATGGGGTATACGATTTTTAAGGTTTATAGAAATATTTCCTTTAATGCTATTGGCGATTCAAACAGCTACACTAGCGCCACAGTTGAACTAATTTAGGCGTGACTCGCTCTAAAGCAGTCTCTGTTTTGACAGTTTATTTCAAATTATTTAATTATTCTGATATTTTTATTGCGTTTGTAAAATTATTTTTAAGCGTTAAATAAAAAAAAATAATTTAAAACACATGGAGTGCTACAGAGCGAGTCACGCCTAAATTAGTTCAACTGTGGCGCTAGTGTAGCTGTTTGAATCGCCAATACAGTGGTTCTTCATGATGACTTCTTCCACTGCAGATGTGTTATGCTTATATAAACCTACGGTTTCTCATTCTTTGTTTTGGTCTTTTATTCTAGGAAAATTGATTAATCTGATGAAGAATATTTCTGGATGTTTATTAATCCCTTAACTGCAGATAACGAAGATTTTAGCCGTTACATTTTCGTCATCTCAGTTAAGGGGTTAAAGAGAAATTTTGGATCGGCTTCAGACATTTATGTCGTCCAGGTTGAAGTCCTTTTATGATTTCTAATTCATAAAAATTAGTTTTTTTGCAGCCAGTACAGATTGGATATGGTCTTTACCCCATAAAAAATGGTCACCTTCTCTATAAAATATCATAGTTGAATTAAAATTTCAGTTCATTTGGGGCTTATAAAACAATAGAAGAACATACTTTGGCATAACGGAAAAAACAACATTAATGACATTGACGGTTCTAAATAGATATTTCCGTTTATAGAATTTTTTAATTTAATTTGAATAAAGTTCAGTTCTTACCTTGTATATAGAAATAAAAAGAACATCTTAAGAAAAAGTGAATTTTTGAATTGAGAGAATATTTACTTCCCTATATATATATATATATATATATATATATAAAACAATAAATATATATAGAAAAAGCCTTTAAAAAATGGATGCTAAAGAACATTTATTTTTTTTTTTTAAGATCGTTAAAGTCGCTATAAATCGTAAAGGCCAGACGACTTTAAAGAAAAAAAAGTGGCGCCATTACTAGGTTCTTTGACCATCGTCGCCTCCAGTTAAAAATCTGCATAATTTTCCAGCCATTTCCAAACAAACCTCTGCAATAAAGACTAAGAATTATGGACTTCTCGGCTGACACTCCGTCTGTCTTATTAACTTTTTCTTTACTACCTCCACCTATATCTAAAAACCTCTTGACTACCATTTTCCTCAGATCACAACTTAGAACACAGAAATATTCATTATTTCTTTAAATTCCTCTTAGTTCTACCTGCTCTCCTTCCAGGGTCTTTCAGCATCTTTACTCTCTTATAGAATTAGTGAAAAGTGTGCCACTAATTTTCGTTAGTAAGTATTTTTCACTAATTTTTAGTCATTTTTCACTGAAAACTTGAGTAAAAAAAAAATTAGAACTACTAAATCAAATAGTAATTTTTGTCCAAAAATTAGTGGTACACGTGTTCTGTTAAAAAATTTGTGACATTTAGGGAAATTTATAATTTTTTTATTTAAGCTACATTTAGCAGTTTTACACTGTTAAAAATCGGGCTTCAACTGTACACTAGAAAGATTGAATTTATATAGATTCAATCTCGAAAAGTGCGAATGTTTTTATTTCATTGGCTTAAAGTTTTTTATCCAACCAATGACATGCAAACATATTCATACTTTTCGAGATTGAAAGTATATTATTTCAATCTTTTTAGTGTAAAGTTGAAGCACGATTTTTAACAATGTAATATTAAAAATTACAAAAGCTCACATTAATTATTACTAAAATACATTCCTAATACAATTTTCTTAAAAATAAATTCCTAATTCTATTAATTTTTCCTAAGTTTTAAATGATTTTTTGTATTTTATATGAACAGAAACTTTTTAAAATTCGAAGCACAGATTATTCTTTATTTTGTAAATCGACAGAAATTTTTTGAAATTCAAATTTCAAAACACCATAATGAATGAAACCATCCACAAGCAGTTGCGGTCCTAAAATTTTCGGGACATGTTTACTTTATAATTTTGTACTTTAATTTGGTATATTTATAATTTTCAATAATATGATGTCAAAAACAAATTTTACATATAAATACAAAATTTTTATGGAATGAAAATCAATTGTAAATCAAATAGAATAAATTCACTGCATTCGGAAAAATTATATTATTTGAATAAATATACTTTATGAAAAAATAATTAGGAAAAAGTAAATATTAGGAAAAATGTTTATACAATTATAGGAAAACTAAATTATTAGGAACGATCCTAAACATGTGGAATTGTTGATCCTATACATAAGATAGCATGTTAAATTAATAAATTTTTAATTTTTAAACTGTATAGTGAAACTGAAATTTTGAATAATTTACAAATAGAAAATTCATTTTCCAAAATTTCAAAAATTTCTGAACATTTTTACAACGTATTTCATTATTCGTTAAAAATTTTACTAATAATTAGTAATACTAATTCACAATAATAAATAAAATTCTTAAAAGCTAAGTATTTGTTTTTGTCTTAATATGGAAGATTCACCTAAATTTGTCAAAAAAGTTATTTTTCTTTAAATTTACAATTTAGTATTGGATCTATTTTGAAAGAAGTGTTTAGAAAAAGGAAGATGACGCATATAAAATAACTATTTATCAACAGTTTAATACACTCCTTGACACTCAGAATAATACAAAGTGTCCCGAACCTTTTTCCCATGATCCTTATTATGATTGTTGAGAATAAGATGTTGACACATGTATAGGGTCTTTCATTATATTCTTTGGAATGTGTTCGTTTGCAAGAAGACATAAAGTCTGCGATATAATATATACTGAGGCATAACTGCTTTTTCGTATATATAAAGGATTCGGTCAGATTATAGCACCTAAACTTATTCTTAGCCTCATTTAGGCCTGCTTACATTTCTCCACACGTTCCGCGATATGAGTCTGGTGATTCCCAGTATAAAAAATTTCAGATTCATTTCATTTCAGATTTCTGTACAGTGAAAAAAATAATCTTGAGGTATTAGCATAATTATTATAAGTCGTACTGTTACTCTGATATAATGAATTTATATGTAAAAAGGACAAAAAGTGTTTTAGAAAATTTTTCGTTTTTTTTTTAATTTTGATTTAGAAAAATTAAATTTATAAAACTTGACAGTAAAATGCAAAGAGTATATTTGTAAAGTATGTTGCAATTTCATTTTTGAGGCTAGCTACATTTTTCTTATATGGAAAATATCATTTTTAAAAGAAAACTCTATATGAGTTGAAAAGCCCTACTTTTCAGCTTGAAAATGAAAAAAAAATTTTTAAAACGGTGCAAAAATAAAAAAGTTACAAGGATTTTTATTCATATTATACGTGAAAACTGTTTTTTGACACTAAAATCAAAATTTTGGGGGCGTTAAGGAAATTTTTAATATACCATTCTTCTTAGTTTTTTGTTACTTACAACCTCTAGTTGGTCCAATAAAAATTTTTTTTCAACTTTTTTTATTTGTAACACGCAGTGTTATTTATCATATCCAGTTTGTAATTTTGTTGTAAATATATATATGTGAATTCAATCCAAAGTCATTAGCCCTTGATGCTTTTTCAAACCTGTTAATTTATCACCTGACATATAAAACCCATTTGATGCAAGAAATAAGAATTAATTGTTGTAATGTAATCAAGGGCAACTTGTTGAATATATTGAAATCAACTCAATCTTTCTTTAATGACAGCGTGTATGTATATTTACATGTCTGTTGTCTGCCTACGCATATCGTCATGTCTTCTGTTATTTACTGTATAATGTCAGAGTCGATAAGAATTTATCGATGGTTACTTTGCAAGGAAATTTATACACCACTATCAAAATAGCAGAAAACTTCATTGATTTATTCATTAGCATATTTAGAATCATTTAGCACTAATCTTTTCCCACAATATTGGTTCTTTTGTAAAAGTTAACTAATTTTGATTTTTAAAGTATAATAACTTTTTATCAAAAATTATAAAAAACGAACTTCTTTATTTTTATACAAAGAAAGATAAAGAATGAATTTTTTATTATTTAAAGAAGAGATATTGACCGTGATTTGAAACCGTAAAAAACTCTAGAGAGCTTGTACCGTGTGGCATAATTTTGCATTTTTTCTGGATGATCGTAAAGGGATTTGGTTTACTCACCGTTAGGTTAAGGGAGGGTGCTATCTCGTATAGTAAAAGTAGTGCAGTTTCGCGATAAGAGACGCAATCCGATGCGCGTGCCAGATAAGTGGCTGACGCCTTTGGTACGGCAAGGCAGAGGGTGTCCTAGGGGTTAAAATGCTTGGGGGTGCCATAACACCCTCTCCCTTTCATTTTAGCCATTCAAGCAAACCAAAGCCCGGACCGGATACAGATCAAATTATATCAGGGGATGAAAAGTCATTCGCAAACCAAATGCCCGGATTAAGGGACTACCAAGTCTTAATTGGCTGCATTTCTTGTTCTCGATTCTATCGTTATTAATCTTCTTCACTCTTCTTCCATTCTATTCGCTTTTTCTTGTCATTTAGGAATTTAGGGGCGTTTTCTCACAAAATCATTTCTTAATGTTAATATATTAGTATTTTTTGCTATTTCTACCCTAACTAAATCATCTTTAATTTCTAAAGATATATACTTCTAAAAATAGAAACTGATGACAGTGATTTCAATAGTGATAAAATTTATTCGATCTTTAATTGAATTACAGTTTTCAAGGGGTGCTTTTGTGACGATAATCTTCACTTTCTATTTTAGTACTATACTGCAAAAAGGAAGTATCTTAAAATACATTGTAGTTATTTTTATAACGTTTAAAACATCGCCTGAATTTAATACTTTCTCATTATGATAAAAATGTAAAAACAAATTTTAGGATTTCTATATGGAACATGGTATCTATAGGTGTTTTCAGTGGTAATTTGTCAAAACGAGTATAGGATTCGATATTTTAAAAATTTGTCCCATATATTGGATCTTCCATTTCGAATTTTGGAATTCTGACTGTAGATTCGCAATCAGCGACCCCAAAAACTCCTAGGTACAAAGTTTTATAAAAAACTAACGACTTTTAAAAATTCCTCCACCATATTGTATCCGCCATTTTGAATTTTTTAAATCTAATTCTAGATTCATGAAAATCCAATAATTTTTTAAAAATTCGTCCGCCATATTTTATCTGCCATTTTGAAATTCTGACTTTAAATTCGTTCATAATTCGGAAATTTTTTCAAAGATAGATAGAAAATACTATAGTTATCCAACTTTTTTCACTAAAAATCAGAAATTATCGGAAATTCTTCCGATTAAAGAGGATTTTTTTCAATAACAGTAAGAAATATTTTCGAAAAATGGAGGAAAAATGTTTTTTCAATAGCATGACCCAAATTACTTATTTCTAAGAATTCGGAATAACTTCACAGGCAGTGGATTTTTTCCAATATTAGTAATAAATATATTTCTGTAAAAAGGAAGAAAACTACTTTTTCCACAGAAAACCAGAAATTAATCATTAGGAAAAATTCCGAATTTTACCAATATTTAATAGGAAATATTTTTCGAAAAGGAGAAAAAGTACATTCTTCATAGAAAAAGAGAAATTATTATTCTTCAACATTCAAACAATTTTTCCTAAATTTCACCGTGTGAATAAATTTAATCTTCCAAGAGGTTAAAGGCAGCAGATATACTCTGTGTCTGCGTAAAAGCTGTATACAAACATACTGCGCAGGCGCAGAATATATCTACTGCCTTTGCGTCTGCGCAGAATATTTGTATACAGCTTCTGCGCAGATGCAGAATATATCTACTGCCTTTAACCTCTGGGAAGATTAAAATTCACAAGGTGAAAACGGCCTCTATGCAATTAAATCTTCGGGAAAATTATTATATTTATTATAATAAATTTTGTCAGTTTTGAACCAAGAAAAAATATTTGCAACGCATCTTTTAACGTTTCGAAACCAGTACATCGATGAATATTGATTATATTTATAATTAATATTAGTATATTAATATGAATATTAATTTATATTTATAATTAAATTTGTGTACAATAAATTTTGGATGAAACTGAATAATTATGAAATTTCGTATAGTGGGAGAATTTCAGTGAAAAGCCATTAGTTTTCTTATATATATATAAATGACCCTCCCATCGATTTCACGCTCGTTCCAGTTGAATGGATATTATATGAGGTACCTCAAGGCAACGGAAGCCTCAATTTTTCATTTCGTCTTGAAATTTCCCGCGTACATGGAATAGTCAAAACAGCCCCACCCAAAAGTGAGATCCTATGGGTAAACAAGTGAGTGTGCGGCTATATAAGGTTTTGAATTTGAAAGGGTCCTTGGGGCAAAGCGCGTGTCTCTAGGGCAAAGACGAAGGGAGGGGATCACGTTACCCCTTAAACCGTGACACCATCAGGTTACTGCTATTTTGTACACAGATTCGCTACGGCCAATATAATGGCAATTTACTAGCCACCACCTATTCCTCCTGGCTAATAAAATTATTCAAGGTATCACATTATGATAGTCTTCTTTATCTGCTCGACATTCTTCCCATATAGTTCCCATTCAGAAGGGCGTATCTTACACAAGTTTACGCACGCAGTTATACGACATTTTCCTCTAAGGATCATAATTTCAATTTCAATCTTATTCAACCGATGCTTGGTGGCTCGATCAGTCGTGGATTATTTTATACGAATCGAGGAGGCGTGTGAACTGTGTAGCCACCTTCTCACCATAAAACTTGTTTATGAGATATAGAATACGCAGAAAATTTCAGAAGCGTGCGCATGCAATTAAAATTTTTATTGCCATTTGAAAATTGACCATTATCATTTGCAAAACTTTAAATTTATGCCTCTTTTTATATAACTTATGGGTTTTTTCTCGGCTACACCGAGAGTCAACCAGGAGAATTTTTGATGCTCAGGTATATTAAACGAGTAGATTATATTCGCGTTTGCGTAGAATGTTTGTGTACATCTGCGACCATGGTTGCGATAGGGACAGGTTAGAAAAGTTAGGTTAGAAAGGCGACCACGTGGTCGGCAATGCCAGCGAACTTTTCTAACCTATCACTATCGCAACCATGGTCGCAGATTACACAAACATTCTGCGCAGACGCGAATATACTCTACTCGTTTAATACGCCTGAGCATCTTTAATTCTCCTGGTGTAGCCAGGCTCTATATTTGGTAGGAAATAATACTGAGTCGAAAATAAAATTGAATTTGAGTGGTTCTCGTGCCCCTTATATATTTTCGAAGACCGAAAACAAACTTAGAGAGTCAAGTGCATCAATTACAGAGGTGGTAACTATTCTGAAAGGCATTCAAGGTGACAGGAAAATAATTCCTCGGCAGGGTCACAATGCACGAATGGCGTAATCCATAGTTTCGATAACAATGAGAGTGCGAAACGCGAAGAATTATAGAACTCCTCGAGTTGTCTCGCTGGGTCGACCCAGAGGCCTCCCGCTGTCACGAGTTCGAAGGACTCTATCAATTCCCAGCGTAGAAAATGTGTTTTGAACTTGACCAAGCCAAGAGGAAGAGAGCAGACATTGAACCATGGGTGGGCCAACCTGCCCATGGGAACCCGTAGCGACGTCCTCACGCAGACCTCGAACCCCGCACGGTTCCACACCTTAAACGAATCTTATTTTTCGTCTTCTTATTTTTCTTCATCGATTTCGTGGTCTCTCTCACTCTCTCATTTTTCGCGACGCGACCCTCCGATTTTTTTTTTTTTTTTTTGATTGATCTCACGTTTTCTTGGAAATATATCGGGAACACACCAAAGTTCTACGTCTCATCCTGAGAGATGCTTGAAATTTCCAAGGGACTTGTGGAGAAATAAAGTGTCATGATGAAAACGAGTTTTAAGTGAATTAAACGCCATGTCTAAATAACCGCGATTTCATATATTTGAAGAATTCTTTTTGTGATGGGAACTTTTTTTTTTGAATCAACGAATTTTTATTTCAAAATATATTTTCTCTTCCAGGAATCAATGTAATCTATATGCACAGAGAATTTTTTTGATTTGAACCAATATAAGGTGTTTGAATTTAATAAAAATGTAATCATATTAGTTTTAGTTATAACGAGATTATATAGAATAATTTTATCCTGAACATCTAGATTTTGAATAATATACTTATTACTAAATAATATACACACATTGTTTACAAGAACAATTATCTAATATTTTAAAACATTCTGTTTTTTATAGTAATTTTAAAATAGTAAATTTTTTGTTTTATGTTGAAATTTAGTCATTATTCTCTTCAATGACAGTTACACATACGTATTGTGACGTGATCATCTTAACACAAAATACATGAAATTTTCTATCATTATTCGCACATTACAGGTATCAATGATATTTGGTTACCCAATGGGAAATTGACACGAGTCACCATTGGCGTATTAATTGGCCCAATAATGGGAGCCAATGAAAAAATCATTGGTACCCAATAATGGATCATATTATCGGTAAAGTCATGGGCTGTCCACACCGATGCAAATGATTGGTAACCAATAATAAGCCAATATAAAAAATTTTAATAATAATTTAAAAAATCAATTATTTAAAAAAAATTTTTTCCTAAATAATATAAAACATAATTGTTACATTCTTAATCAATATGAAAATTAAAATACGTGTTTAGATTATAAGATACATAATGTATGTTAAAGGAAGGATTAATAATTATACAAGTTTATAATTTTTTCATACGACAAAAAATTTTTTTTCGTGAACTTGAATAATAAAAAAATTATTAATCCTTCCTTTAACATGCATTATGTATCTTATAATCTAAACTCGTATTTTAATTTTCCAAAATATTCTGAAAATTAAAGATGTAAAAAAAAGTTAATAAATTAAAATCTAAAACATTTATTGCATTTGATTTCTTTATAAACATTTACTATTTAATTAAAATGGGTAAATAAATAAAAAAAATTAAATATCTTTTGATTATAATAATATGTTAATTATCATAATATTAATTATTAATTATAATAATAAAAATTGCATAATCCGCGAATATTAATGTATATGATCATTTTCCATTGGCAACACTGACACTAAAGCTACGTGACCAAAGAACGCCGAACTCATCTGCTTTGAATGAGCAGTACAATTCTGTCGACTTGTGAAGATAGTGTAATTTTTAATATTTGTTTATTGTTATAAAGTGAGAAAAAAATCAATTTTATGGAATGGTGAGTAAAAAAGCCTTTTCATGTTTAATATCTTAATTATTGAGAATTTTAAAACAAATATAAATTATAGGTTAAGTAACTTTAAATTTTTGATTTTATCAAAAAGGGAATAATAAATTAAATTGATTAAATTACTTTTTATTGATACAGATTGTTTCTTTGGAGCACTGATAATTTCATTTTCTTCACTCGAGGAGGAATCATAACTTGTAATATTTTTTTTCGTTGTGAATCCTGTTATTCAAATAAATCAAATATAATAAATAATTCAAATATAAATAAATTTTAATTTCATTTTTTATTGTATTTCATTATTTATATTAATATATTAATTGCATACTTTTTGTTTAACCAGGCTTTTCGGTTTTTGTATTTATTCTGCTTCTTCCAAGACAAGATTTGGAATTTTTTTTAATTCTGTTCTGCATTCTCTTTTTGATAATATTTTAAGAGAAGATTCTTTTTTATTTTGCTCCGCGTCTGTACTATGTTGGATAAATCCGTCCGTAATCATTCTGCTCATTCTCCGTTGTGCTTGTTTATAATCACTTTAATAAAATAAATAAATTATTTTTACGTAAAGTTATTATAGAAAACAATAATATATTTTGATAAAAATAGTCAATATAATTTTTTAAATATTAAACTTACTAGCTTCAGCAGTTATTAATACTTCGAATTCTCTCTAAATTGGTCCAGCATCGAATTCTCCTTGAACCCATCCATCAATAAATTTGTAGTGTTCTGGCTCCGGATATTTACATAAATATTCATTTTCCTTTGCGTCATTTTTTCTTATCCATGATGTAGGCACAATTTCTATACACTTTTTTCATTTTTATCTTGTAGCATAAATTCTACTATAATATATTTTGTCAAAATTTTCCACGTCGTAGCCATCTGCGAAAAAGCAAAATTCTGAAATCTTTATAACTTTACAATAAATGCCAATGACACTGAGAAAAATGAACAATCGCTTTTTTGTTCTCAGGCACTTAAAATAATAATTAAATATTTTGGTGATTGTTTTGGGCAATTAAAAAATAATATAATTATTTATTATGTATTATTAAATAAAATTAAATAAAATAATAATAATTATAATAACTATTGAAAAATAATAAAAATAAAAAAAAATTTTTTTAATTAATTGATTTTTTAAATTATTATTAAAATTTTTAATACTGGCTAATTATTGGTTGCCAATCATTGGCATCGGCGTTTACAGACTATGACTTTTCCGATAATGGTCCATTATTGGGTGCCATTATTGAAATTATATTGGCATCCCTGGCTCCCATTATTGGGCCATTAATACTCCAATGGTATTTTTCCCATTGGGTAAGTAAAAATTAAATAATTATTTATTATTTTTAACTAATATAACAATTGAAAAACAATAAAAATCATGAAAATTTCTTTTTTCAAATTAACCCACATTTTAGGTGTATAAGGGTTTTTGGGGTCGCTGAATTCGAATTTTACCTTTAAATTCAAAAATTCAAAATGGCCAATCCAACATGATGGACATAATTTTTAAAATTTTAACGGATTTTAATGAAAATTGGTATAAGGGGGTTTTCGATGGTGCTAAATTCGAATTTGACCTTCAAATTAACAAATTCAAAATGGCGGACATGATTTTTAAAATTTTAACAGATTTTAATGGAACTTACTTTTTGCATAAATTAAAAAAATATATGTCCGTTGTTTTGGATTTTATTTTTGAGGTTATATTAGAATTCAGCGATCCGAAAAACCCTTATATAAAAAATTTTATGAAATTCCGCATAATTTAAAAAAATGTCCTCCATTTTGATTTTTGTTTAGATCATATTTGAATTCAGCGACCCCAAAAACTTTTTTCTTCTAAGTTTCATGTAATTCCGCATAAATTATGAAAAAGAAATGTTTGCCATTTTTGATTCGTAATTTTGAATTTTGTTAGGTCATATTTGAATTCAGAGACTCCAAAAACCCTTATATAATAAGTTTCATAAAAATTTGTCGACCAGAATTTGTTAGACATTTTGGAACCACAGTATCAATTTTTTCTCTAACAGTGAAGGGGTTAACCTTTTTATAAGAAAAATTGAGGCAATTCGCTTTAAGTTTGTTCCTAGGGGGTTTTTGGGATCGCTGAGATTACGAATTCGATGTCAGTTGTTAAAAAATTTCAAAATTCAAAATGGCAGATTCAATATGGCGGACGATTATTCAAAAATGTTTGGGATTCTCATGAAATAAAATTTCAAGTGAATCCGATTAATTTATGAAAACATCGTCTGCCATATTGAATCCGCCATTTTGAGTTTTGAAAAACTAACATCGTGGTTATAATACCGCTATTTTGAATTTCAAAAAACTAACATTAGATTTATAATAAGCGACCCTAAAAACCTTCGAGTATCAAATTTTAGAAAATTTAGATCGATTTTTCAAAAAATCGTCCCCCATATTCGATCCACCATTTTGTATTTTTAAAAACTAATACTGGATCTGTAATCAGTTTTAAGTGCAAATTTGAACTGTGTTGAAAATTTCGTACGATTATGATTTTGTAAAAAAATTTGGATTTTGACGCCATTTTTGGTACGCCATCTTGAATTTAAAAAAAAACCTTCTACACTACTTTCATATTTGAACATTTAGGACACGATATTTAAAAGTTTTAAACATTTCTTGATACCTAATAACTTGGAAAAATTATTTTCAAACAAAATTTTTTGTTAAATACTGTTTTTTTAAGATGCGACTAAACTTCACAAAAAAATCCTGAACTCAAAATGAGTTCAATTAGACTTAATTTGAAGTGCAACAAAAATGAGTCAATGCTAAACGACATAGAACGTAGGGCCATATATGAATTATTTTTTTTTGCACCCTCAAATTGAGTCTGAATTCAACTCGTTTTGAGTTCATGTTTTTTCTGTGTAGTTAAATTTGTCAAGAATTGAATTATAAATTATAAGCTCTAATTAATTAATGTGTAAAAAATACAAAAATGTGCCAAGGTTTTTTTTAATAATGCCAAAAATTAACAGAAGTTGTAAATCAAAAAATTTTTTTTTTGGCACAGCTATACATATAATATTATTAAGATGTATTTTGCGATATATATATATATATTGACCACCAGCTTTCTTGCTGGTGTATTAGTGATAAAAATAAATTCCAAAAGTTGACGGCGGATGATCGATTTGAATTCACTGTCAATGGACTAATTCAGCATTACATCATCAGTGAGAAATCACTTAGTAAGAGGGCATCTCTGGAATTCCCGCGTGTCAGGATGATTGCCTTGTCTGACGGGGGAAGGAGTTGAAAGACAAAGAGGGTAAAATGGGACAACGGAGAGGCATTGCTTTGATATAAAGGGAGAGGGCAGAGACACTTGATTCGAAGAGGCCGCAGGAGCACAATGTCCATCAGAACAACAATAGATTCAGTTCAGTTGGTCTTCTGTAGGGCTCAAGTCCCCGGGCGAATATCGATACTAATCGATATATGTATCGCTCCTCGATTAGTCTCCGCATTGTGGTCCTCATCAATGTCTGTGGACACCAATAGTTTGAATATACTCGCACATATATACAAATGTAGCTCTTCATCGCAAGCAAATACACCAGGGGATATCAATGTGGTATGTTTGGATGCTCACTCTTGCTGCTATATATATATATATGAATGTCATTGTTAGCCACTCGAGATCCTAAGTGATTCCTGACACGTTCCCCGTGACCACGAGAGTCTTTCTCTCTTGAAAAAAAAGTTCTCAATTCGATGGACTTATATTACCTTTTTTTTACCTTCGATGGAAGGTCCGGAATCCAATGGACCAGATCCATTTCGCGCTAAGTACGATGATCAAGCTTGTGCTCGAACTTGCTTCACCTCTTTTTTTTCGTGACATTACTTATTCATTCCTTTCTATCTCTCTTCTTTATATATTCAAAGTCTTTGGATGTCCTTCTTTAAAAAGAAGAATGACACCATTTTACATCTCTTGTGTCGCTATATTACATACATATATATAAGTATATACAAATGTCAATAGATTTCAATACAGCATCAAAAAAAGTATTCTGAAATTGAGAATATAATATTCTAGACTATTTTCTTCAGTGAACACTCTAAAACTTTTTATTTGAATATTCAAATTTTCTGTCGCACTCACTCTCATGCGTTGCCATGGTAACCTGCAGGCAGCCAAAAAGGTGTGAGAGCGCCTTTAGGTTGTTCAAGTTGGGTGGAGGAAATCCAAAATTGCGATTAAGCAATAGATAAATTTTAGGTTATGTTTAGTAATAGCTTTACTTTGATTAAAAGTTTCTAATTATTTTGAATGAAAAATAATATTTATTGAATTTTTCGAATGTAATGAAGACTTAAACATAAATGCTTTGTACTAAGAGTTAATTTTTTTTGTGTAATTTACTTAAAAATCACAAACATAATCTAAAATGTTTTTATCATTAGTTTCCCTATTTCTCGTGAAGCGTCACATATATAATTCTTTTTTTTTTCTTTTTTCTTTATTTACTCTTATTAAATATCAGTATTTTAATTTTTTATAAATAGAATACTCTATTTTCTAAGTTAGAGTATTCTATTCTTCATTTTAGAACCTATTTTATAGGGATGTATTTTTCATGTTATAGTGGGAGATTCTAACTTTCAGTACACTAAAAAAAATTTTTTATTTAACTCAAATAATCTGTTACTTGAATATTATCAAATAAATTTTTACTTGAACCAAATAATTATGATTTGAGTCAATTAAATGATATTTGTTTCAAATGTTGTTGTATGTGTGTGTTGTTGTTGTTGTATGTTGTTTTTTCCAAATTATTGGTTCGAATACATTTTATTTAATTCAAATAAAAAATATTTGGTTCAAGTTTATATTTATTTGATAGTCAAGTAATCGATTATTTGAATCAAATAAATTTTTTAAAATATTTTTTTCTGTGAAGAATAGTGTTTTTCTTTTTTCTTCCTCAAAATATTGAAAAAAATGTAGAAAAAAAAATTAAAACTGAAAATTTTGAACCTATAAACGAATATATGAAATATTTGATTGACCTTCTAATTTTATCGACATTTTCCGTTGATACGAGGGAATATGTAAAAGACACTTTGACACATTTGGCATTTCAGATATGATGTTTACCACAAAAACGTCATCAGCTTTTAGAGACCTGTCTCGAAATTTGTGAGGGATAATGGAGCGTCAAAATATGTTGAGAAAACGTCAAAACTCAGGGAGAAATGTAAGGCGAAATGTTATAAGAGAAGGTAGAACAAATCTGAAAAAAAGGAATCCCTTTTGTAACTGAATACAAGTTTCTTTTCTATCTCGCTTTATCCATTTGCCCATCTATGTATGTGTCCTCTTTGGCATCTCTATCTTCTTCTTTGTCGTTCGTGTCCTTATAGAAAAGGTGTGCTCATATAAATGTATCCAGACGTGGCTAACAATAGAACAAGATCTCATAGTTTCAGGTCAGTAACGTCGTTTTGAGTGTGAAAAGGCGAACCACACCCACGCGTGTATAATATCGTGCATCCACGACTTTTTACCAATGGAAATATAATCTGTCCACTTCCACGAAATTGCGAGACCATATATTTTTAACGATCACATAATCAACAACATTATGTAGTTTCTTGTAACTTTGGGGTAAAAGAAAAATGAAACGCTATTCATTCCACGATGGGCTCTTGTTTGAATTTCTCAATTTTTACAAACCTCCTCTTTTTTCGGGTCCCAACTATCGGCTTATTAATGTCGAATTAATTCTTCAAATGGGAGTTTTATTGAGTACAAAATTCACTATATGTTTTAAAATATGATGAAAGATATTTTATTCTCTATTGGGAATTATTCTAAAATATAATTTTTATTTTTTATAGGTACTGGACTTTTCAACAATGATTTTTATCTCGGGAAGTAAATGGTGAGTAACAAAATTTATTTTTAATTCAAATACTAATTTTCCTATACTTTTTTCTTTTTTTAACAATGAATCAATGAATTTTTAAATTTCAATTTGAATTTTTAGGATTTATTAGATATTTAATCGGCAATAGGTCGATTCCCATATTCCCTCTACTCTTTCTAAAGTTGAATTAGTGATTTTTTACTAAAGTTTTAGTAAAAGATAACTAAAAATTAATAGAAATTCTCACTAATTTTAAATTAGTAGACAAATTCTCACTAATTCCAACTTAGAGAGTACACTGTAAAAAAAGGAGTTATAGATTTTAACTCCCAAGGGATTCTATAATATTCCCACCTTTTTATTGTTGAAACAAAAAAAGGTTATGCTAATGTAGTTAATTTTATGCCTAAGGAGTTAATTTAATGTTAACACGCTTTTGGAGTTGTTTTAATTCTAAAAGTTTTTCTTCCAACTTCGATTGTCATTAACTCCCAGTTAAATCATTTTCACTCCATTTTATTTCATTTAATAAATTAAAGTGTTGGTTAAAATTTTTCCGTTTTTCGTTGAGTAGGGGAGACCGGGGCTGAAAGTGCCGATTTTGAGAAAACTAAAGAAAATACTAGTAAAATGACAACTTTTTATTTTACTTCATAGTCTATCTTTTGTGAAATTTAATGTAGTTTTTGAATCCAGTATTATTTTTTTGATAATATTGAATAGTTTTTTTGTAAAAATTGATTTTCTGCAGCGAGGCGAAGCGACACATCGAGCTACGCCCTGGGGAGAGTTGTGCCGACGCCTGGGTCGGTTGTGCCGCTCAGATTTTGTAGTTGCTTAACTTGAAGCAAATGATTTTACGTGTAAGAAATAAAATAATTATTTCCAATATATGATTTAATATTATTTATTAATATATTTTTATAAACATTTAAACGTTTTTGTGAACAATCTTAGGATTTCTAGATTTTAGTACCACTTTTAGTAGGTAAAAATAAACAATTTCTGACTTATATTCTATAATTACATAGTTAGTCAGTCACTTAAAATATAGTTTTCGTAATAAGTATTTTTATTATAAACATTCAAAAGATTTTTCCAACAATCGTAATACTTATAGATTTTTATAAATAAATAAACATTTCTGACTTAAATTTTACAATTACATAATTAATCAGTCTTTTAAAATATTTTTTCAAATAATTATTTGTATCGTTAATTAAGTGTAAAAACTCTACTTTCTGATTAATAAATAGTTTTTGAGACGTAAATACTTATTCCGAATGCGATTTATTGAAATTACAATTGACACACATATAACTGACCCTTTTTTTTACACTTCACACATTTTCAATGTGCCCAGTTTTTGCAAACTATGCATTGAATCAACTTTTCTCTTGATTTCGGGTTGGAATAACTATTCGAACAAACGAGGCAATAGTATAGATTATGGTTATGTAGCGATTGACAGCGGCACAACCAGCCCCAAGCGAAAGGCACAATTAACCTCGTTGCGTCAACGCTCACTTTTTATCATATATTAAAAAAGTAGATAAATAAAATGTTAAGATCAATACACCATTGAATCCCTCGATAAATTTGGATCATTTTAAAAAAAAATACGTATCGATATCTTTAAAAATGCAAAAAATAGACCAAAAAGTGTAAACATGAAAACTTGTACGTAAGTGACGCCAAAGCACCAAATTACTAACAGCTAATTATTCCATAAAGCAAACAAAATCAAAATAGTTGCCAAAGATGCGCATAAGTAAAACAATACTTCTCTCACTTCCACTTTTCAAAAAAAAAATTTTCTTTTTGAGATATTCCTATCGGCACAACTTACCCCCGGCACTTTCAGCCCCGGTCTCCCCTACACTGTAAAAAATTTGAGGAATTAATCAGAGTTGGGATTAAAATCTTTAGAGTTAAAAATCAACTCCAAAAGCAAGTTAAAATTAGATTAACTACCAATAAAATTAACTTTCTTAGCATCAAATTCATTTGCTTCAACCCCAAAAGGTTGGGATTTTTATAGAGTTCCGTTGGGAGTTAAAATTTAGCTCCCATTTTTTACAGTGTAACTTTTGGTATAGACTGTCATAGCAGTTATATTTCTTAAATGTCAAAAGCGTTGACTATTTCTAGTGAAAAGACACACGTGATATCATTCATTGGTGAATTCTCGCAGATTTAAAAGAATGAACCGGTTTCTTTTCTCACACTGATCAACTTTCAAAGAAATAGAAATAATATAATAAATCTGTGGAAGATGAGCACTGACAATGAGACGGCATTTAAAAAATCCTTGTCGTGCGTGTGGTTGGACACTCTAATATATATTGCTGCTCGCTCAGCGTTGACGTTGTAATTAATCAAACATATCTCGGATTGCGGATGAAACTATGTATATATATATATATATATATATATACGACAAGGTAGCAACATCAAAAAGAGACAAAGCCAATAAAAAATATCATTTTAAATAGTAGGGATTTAAAATTAATGACAATGAAAAATTTAATTGAAATAAATTTTTAGTGAGTTGACAATATTAATATTTTCATTATAAAATACCTAAGTCTGTAACAGCTTGTATTTTAAAAAAATTAATATTTCATTTATCTATTTTTCTTTTGCGATAAGAAAATTGTTTTTTTTTATAAGTCGATAAATTTTGATTTATATATATACCCGTGTAGAAATTAAAATTTCCACATTTTGTCCAAGTTACCTATCAGGTCCTGATCAGGTTTTCCTAATCCGGCCCCTACTAATGAAATATTCTGGTCCTGAAGAGGGCCTGAAGTGGTGTGGCGAATCAGGAGCTTCATCACCTCAGGGTTTATGAACATTTGTCATTATACATATTATGTTAAATGCATATTTTAATTATAATTAAAATATGCCGAAAATGAACAGTACTCAGCGTGTTAGATTGCATCGTGCATTTAAAACAATTGAAAATATTTCAGATCCCGTTCAAAGTAAGTAAAATTCAATATGTATAATTATTTGCAACTGTATCATATACTTCAAAAAGAGGTTATGTTAACTATATAGTAGATGTGGTACAATTTTATTGATTTATCGATTTTACGAAGCTTTTTAATAACGAAAAAACATTAAATTTGAAAGATCAAAAAAGCGTTAGTTTAACTAATTATTTTAATGTAAAAAACAAGTTTAAAAAATAATCTCACATTTTTTGTACAGTATTTTACATATGACTCTTGTTTGTTTTGACAAGCAGTATTATACATTTTTTTAATAATAATACTTTTACTATTATGAAACTCTGACTTGATAAATAAATATCAAAAATTTAAACAAAACTACAATTTTGTATATTATGTTCGGAATCCTTTGATTTAATTTTAAAGAAAAAATTATCTTCCGAGCCACATCAGTGCCCTATCAAGCCCCTATTTATAGGGACTTCCATATGTGGACCTGATCGGGCGGTGTGTTTCATTCTGATCTGGTACTGATCAAAGTTTCCACATCAGGCCCTGACTAATCCCTAACAGGCCCTGATCGGGACCATGACAAAATTTCTACACGGGTAATTGAAAATTGTTAACTTCAATTAAATTGTCAGACTGCGGATAATGTTCCATAATTAAAATGTAATGTAGAACAACGTTTCCTATTAAACAGGGTTGTTCTATACATATGTAAATGAGATCTTCAGCACTGATTCTTCTTTTTCTTTTTCTCATCTTTTCTTTCTTTAACTCCACCCTTGTCCTCGGGCTAAGCTGGGAACAGTAGATATATGCAGTACTTGCAAGCCGTATTCGAAGTATACATTTCAAAAATTCTTTCCTTCCAAGTAGATTAATAACATGTATAGTCAGCCACTCGTTGATTCAACAGTTAACTTTGTTTAATAATTTCGATTTATATAACTCGATAATTATTATTCTCTTACACTGAAAAAAATTCTATTTAAACTTACTAGATGCATCTGGTCAAAATTTTTTTAGTTATTTTAACAAGAAAAAATAATTAATTAGAGTATACAGTTCTAGTTAAATAATTCTGGTTGATTTCTGGTAAAATCAACTGTAATACAGTATTTGAATAAATAACTAAACCGCTGAATACGAATCTGTGGTCTTTATTGTTCTATCATTCTATCATTCTATCTTTCTTTAAACACTAATAGATTTACATCTAGATAATTTGGGGTCGCTGATTACGAATCTTAAGTCAAATTTTCAAAATTGGTACTTAACGATAATTTAAAGTCAGATTTTAGAAATTCAAAATGACGGATCCATAAACAAATTTTGGCAAAAATTGATCAATTTTTAGAAATTTTCTTAAAGATTAATATATTTTCATAAAATTTGTTACTTGATTGTTTTGGGCTCGATGATTACAAATTTTAAGGAGGAATGGTACACTTTCACATAACCTCAAAATTAAGAAATTGTTTTTTAACAATTTAATGCGAAGAAAATTATGTTTAAAATTAATAGCAACCAATTTTAAAAGATCTTGTTATGCATTTCGCAAAAAAACGATGTTGATTGAAAAGTTTTTTTTAAATAATTATTTTTTTAAACATTTTAATGTTTTTTCTTTCAGCTCAGACAAAAATCACAATTTTTATCTAATTGTAATAAACAAGGGCTTATTTTATTCAGTATAAGACATTCTCTTCAATCACTTATATTTTTATATTGTTTAAAGTAAATTGTTAAAAAATTATAAACAATTGAAATTTTATTTAGTAAATAATTTTTTGAAAACTTACTTTTAACAATATTAAAATTTAAGCAATTGTAGAGTAGGTTTCACTAAATAAAATAAGCTTTTGTTTATTAAAATTAGATAAAAACTGTGTTTTTTGTTTGACTTGATAGAAAAAACATTAAAATGTTAAAAAAAATAATGATTCAAAAAAAGATTTTGAATCAACATCGTTTTTCTGCAAATTGCATAACAAGATCTTTTAAAATTGGTTGCAATTAATTTTAGTTATAATTACGTTTGCATTAAATTGTTAAAAAACAATTTCTCAGTTTTGAGGTTATATTAACGTGTACCATTCCTCCTTAAATCAGAATTCCAAAATTCAAAATGTCGGCTCCAATATGTTGAACAGCTTTGCTAAAAAATTGATATTTAACTTGGTATATAGGAATTTTTAGGGTCGCTATAATTGCGAATTATTGTTTTCACTTACTTGTTTTTAACAAACTGTTTAGTATTATTTTATATAGTAAACTAGTCGAGAAATATGAAAAAATGCTTTTTTACTGTTTTTTAGACGAATTGAGGGCAATAAACATTTTTAATACAAAAAATTTTTTTATATGATTTTTCCTCCTTAAAAATAAGCTAAAATTGTTTTTCAATTTAATTATTTTTTTTTATATATTTTTTCCTCTGCTGTACGTAGTTGTACATTTTTGGTTTTATCATGGATGTTTTGAAATTATTGTTCAAAAGCCACTTTCACTTCCGTCAGTATCTGTTGTGAGGAAAAGGTTTATCGTTCTTCTCGAAGCTCCTTTCCGACTCGATACAATATTTACGAGGCGATGCATCATGACCAACAAAGGCTCATAACACCCTCAAAAGAAAAACAACCCCTCTATAGGCATTCTTCTGCAAGGCATACGCACATATATTCATATATACATATATCCATACACACACAACGACGAGAGGATAAAAGTACTTTGGCATATATACCCAAGGGCTCTATCGTATCAGAGCTCGACTGATAACACTTATCTCTGCAAAGCAGTTTTCTTACTTGTGAGCTAAGGGGTCGTCATACTCAGGGTCGTATCTATTCGAGAACCTCCCTTGACTTCTAACTTTTATGGCTAGATGAGAAAATACGCAGTAAAATAAAAATTTCAATTTTATTATAACTTTTTTTTCACTTTTAATTTAAATTTACAATTAGTTAATTTTATAAGTTTTATCTCATATTTTATGTGTTTTATATTTTGTCTTACAATGGAAAAACATATGTAAGTGCGAAATTTTGGTAATAAATGAGTTTTTGTATCAATGGTCTCGTGAAACAACTGTAGTAGTGATTAAAACTGTAAATTTTCATTATTTATAATAAGTAACTCAACTACAAAATAAAATTTTATCTCATGTTAGGAATTTGACATAACCTCAAAAAACCATCACAGGAACAAAAAAAAATATAAAAAATAATTCAACCCTGTGATTGAGACCATTTATTATACTTTTCTGGGACCGAAAAAGTCGAGTCCTCTGTCCGTTTTACCCCATCATGTTTGGGTTTTGACATAACCTTAAAAAACCTTCACTGCTACACAAAAAACAGATATAACTCTGGGGGATTCAGACCATGAATTGTTTTGTGTAAACCTCTTGTAGGTTATATATTATAATTTTTATGACGTAATTTCTCACAAAACTCGAAGCGCAAACATGTAGGCACTGTTTACAATAATTACCCCTTATGGTTTACAATTACCATAAATGTTCCCTGCAAGGTAATAGAAATCCGAAATTGTGAAAAATTATAGTTTCATAAAAATAAGTGTGTGAATATAAAAATTTAATGTATACTAATAAAGAGAAAAAATATATCTAATTGCCTTTTTATTGTCGTTTTGGTAAAATATAATAAAAATCGCAGAAAATGGAGGCTGTCTCATTATTTTTGTCTGGGAATATTGTTCTCTAAATTAAAAATACATTACACTGTCTGCAAATAATTGATTACCAATGAATGTCAATTAAGTTTCGCTGTTTAACATGTTAAACGATTTAGATAATTACTAAATTTTCTACATTTTACAAACAATATCTTATTGATAATTAATTACAGTTATGATTGTATTTCAACATTATTCTAATGAATAAAATAAATATTTGTCTATTATTCTTTAGAATGAGAATAATAAATATTTTATTATTATATTATTTTATTATTATATTATTTTATATTATACGCTTTTATTGTAACTTACTTCGTATGGTCTCAAATTCTATTCCATTTTATTCTATTTTAAAAAAATTAAATGTAAATGCGTTTAAATTTAGTTTAAACTAATTGTGAAAAAGTTAGTTTTTAAAAACTATTTATGTCGATTATAAGAAATATGAAATTTATTTTTAATAAAAAATGGGACTATATAAATATTGTATATGGGTATTAAAACTTTATGTTTCTATTGTAAAAATAATTATGTGACACGAAAATTTTATAGATATATTATATTAAACATTGATTGCTTGATAGTATATTAAATGTGCCATGTGTTTAATAATTATTACTTCATTTCATTGACAAATGATTTTGTATACTCTGTAAAAGTTTTTATGGCTGAGATGCTTAAGGCGCAGAGTTCCAACCCAATAACGTATCAGGGTTCGATCCCAAGTCTCGAAGATTTTTATTCTTTATTTGTGGCCGTATATAGTTAATTAAAATATCACTTGAATTATATTATTATTATATTCTACACGCATAGAAAAAATTTGCTGTGGCAGCGAATTATTTGCAGTTACATCAAATTACGTTAGCTAATATAGTATAGGGATAGCGAACAAATTTGCTGTGGGGTCAAAAAGTTTGCTGTGACAGTAAATTTTTTAAAATTAAGACTGATATTGTTTATCATAGCAAACGTTTTTGTTGTCATACCAAAAAAATTTAGCTGTTACTAATTTTGATAGTCTGATAGCAACAGTTTTCCGTGTATTCATTTGAACAAGTTTAAAAAAAATATACTGTTTTTTTATTTAAACTTATTAAAAATTATTTTTAAACATTTGAACAATAATTGAATCAACAAGAATAAATAAAAAGTTTTGTAACTTATTTTTTAAATTGTACGATTATATATTCTTTTGTATAGATATTTTTTATTAGCTAATATTGCAGAATAAATTTTCCTGGTGATAAAATCATGAATTTAGATATTCGTTGGGAATTATTAGTCTAATTTTGTTGGAAAATGTTGTCAAATAAAAATGATTGAATATTGGTGCGAGAAAATTAAATGTCACTCACTGGGTGACATTTTTTTTTTTAATACATCTTATATGTATAGCACAAGCTATATAGGCGTCGATTAGGCCTCCCAGAACTGTGTATATATAGGGATGACTGGTATAAATAACTGTTAGCACTCGGTGTTACTAAACTGCGGGGATAGTGGCAGTCAAGCATCGCAAAAACAGGGGATGCTGCTACCGAGCAAAAGGGATCGTAAGAGGGTGCCAAACTAAATCTACTAAACACATTCCTTCCGCTTCGTTAAATCTGTGAATATGTTTTCGATTTACTTAACCAATCTTTACACTTTCATTCAATATTTACGGTCTGTTCCTTTTAATTAACCTACATCATTTTTCACAATCATCCGTATATTTATATTATTCATTTTCTATATTTTTATTTTTTTTTTATATTTTGTTTAATAATTTCAGAAAAATTTAAAAATAATTGTTCACTTCATTTGTCTCTTATAAAGTTATAGATAAAAGGAATTATGTGAAAAAAAAATTATTTTTACTTTTTAGCAAAATACGATATTTGCTATTGATTTAATATAAATTTGGTCTATAAGTTGACAAAAATCGTTTTTCTGTGCAGATGACAATTGTTTTGTATATGTGTAAAATACACACATGACAAAACCAAAAATTATGGTAATTGTCTGTTTGACAGGTTGCTGAAATTATTGACCAATTGAAAACGATTTACGTCAAAAGTAAACAAAAGAACCTGACACTTGTCTCCCTCTATTGAATCGTATATTTATTCTATATGTAACATCTTTCTCGCAGATGTTCATCAACAATTACGTTTTGAAATTGTCTGTGGGGACACCGCAGGGATCTTCTGACCCTTGATTTTTGTATGAACTGAATGTTGCTTCTTTATAATAATAATGTTCAAATGCAAATTTTCTTATGCTAAAATCATGAAGTTTGTTCATAAGCAATAAGATTTAAATTTTCACCACATTTTGCAAATGTTTCACTTTTTCATGCGGACATCCACATATTTGTAATACTATATATTTTTTAATAATCAAGGGATCAATTACGTAACTTCTTCCGGATCCCACTTTCAAAATCCCGTATTTCAGATTCCGAATTCCAGATTCCACTTTTCACATTCCGGGACCACTTTAAAAATTCCGTATTTCAGATTCCACATTCAAAATTCTGTATTTCACATTCTGGATTCCACTTTTCAAATTCCGTATTCCATATTCCACTTTTCACATTTCGTATTCCATATTCCAGTTCCAGATCCCACGTTTCACATTCCGAATTGAACATCTCACATTCTGAAAGTGGAATCCGGAATGTGGAATATAGGATCCGGAATTTTAAAGTGGAATTCGAAATGTGTAATGCGGAATACAGAATGTGAAAAGTGGGATCCGGAATGTGGAAACTGAAATATGGGATCCGAAATGTGGAATCCGGAATACGGATTCTGAGATCCGGAATGTCGAAACCAGAATGTAGGATCTGAAATCCGGAATGTGAAGAGTGGAATCCGGCGGAGTACGGAATCTGGAAAACGTTACGTAATTGACCCCAGTTCAAAAATTTGATTCCAGTTATACAATTTTGACTAAATCACTTTAACAAGTTTTCCATTGAAATTCAGTCATATTTTACTGAAAATTAATAGAAGTCAGTACTGATTAAAATAGTCAAATCTGTTTTACCGCTTAATGATAATGCAGATTTAACTGTTTAAATTAGTAATCATTCGAATGAATTTCAGTGGAATGTGACTCAATTTTAGTGGGAATCTGAAGTGTTTTAGTGGCTATTAATTTACTGAAAATTAGTAGAAATGTTTACTATAGTCAAATCTGTTTTACCGATTAATGATAATGCAGACTTGACTGTTTAAAATAGTAAAAATTTGACTAAATTTCAGTGGAGTGTACTTAAATTTCAGTGAAAATTTAACTAAAGTGATAAAAACAGTCAAAACTATTTTACCGATTAATGATAATGTGGATTTGATTATTTAAATCAGTAATAACTCGACTGAATTGAAGTCTTACTGAAGTGATTAAAAGAGCCAAATCTGTTTTACCGATTAAAAATAATGCAGATTATAATTGGACTTGAATAATAATAATTAATACTGTTTCAATCTTTACAGAAATAGACTAATTTTCAGTGAAATGTGACTGAATTTCATTGGAAATGTTATTGAAATGATTCAGTTGGTAAATTCCAGCTATTTCATCAGTAAAATCTCCCTGATTCGAATTTAGAAATTATCGATGTCAGCGCTGATAAACATTAACTGTTTAAAAGTGAAAACAAAATGGCGTCTTCCATTTAACCTCATTCTCATGAAATATTCTCTTGTTCTTTTACCATTTTGGTTATTTTTTGTGTGAAAGCACCCGGAAATTAAAATGAATCGAGTGGTACCAAATTGAGAAGGCAAAAACGAAATGAAACCCCACCATCGACATCGTATATGAGTACACATATGCACATATATGTATATATAGTGTGCCACACGCTCGTGTAACTTTGAAACGGGAGACTGGGGGCGAATGAATGGAATTAGTGAGGAGGCTAGGCTGAATAATATCGGTTCTATCAGTGGGGCTGGAGACTGGAAGTTGAAACGTATCTCTGGACATATCTGCATAGAAGTATACGAGGGAGAGCCCTTGCCCTCTCGGTCAGAGAAACTACCTCTCTTCTCACAACCTCCATAGCCATCTTCCTTTGCTCTTTGCCTCGCCTTTTACCCATTCTCAAGTCCAAACTCCAAACTAAACCGTGGCTAAGAAAACTCGTGGAAGGAGGAAATTCAGAATCTGTTTGAAGATCAGGAACGTACATTGAGGGTGGTTGCGGAAGAGGAATTATTCTTTTCAACTCAACTCATGATAGATCATCTATCATTGTCATCAGTTTTTAGATCATCAACAAACCTGAATTTTCATTCACAAGTCCTTTTATTTACATCAAGATCAAATGCGTACAATTTAATTTTTTTCAAGCTTATCTATACGCTCTGATTTTTGATAACAATTTCCGCCAATTATTTATAATTTGATGTATTTTAAAAATGTAAAAAATTAGTCAGTTTTTTAAAATTCAAAATATTGGATCCAATATGGCAAACAATTTTTAATTGATTCACTTGAAATTTGTTACTCGAGGGTTTTCGGGGTAACTGATCACTAACTAAATGTGATATTCATAATTAGCGATACTGAAAACCCCTGGAAAAAAGTTTTAAGTAAATCTAATGAATAATTTCACAATTTTCCGCCATCTTGGATCCGCCATCTTGAATTTTCAAAAAGGGACTTCTGATTTGTAATCTGCGACCCTAAAAACATCTGAGTAACGAGTGTCAAAGAAATCTGTTCAATTTTTTGAAAAGTTGTCTGCCCTATTGCATCCGCCATCTTTAATTTTATAAAGACTGATTCAAATTTGTTATCAGTGTTCCCGAAAACTGTTTAGAGTACAGTGATTCGTAAATTTCATTGAAAAGAAAAACATATGACTCTAAAAAGTCTGCCATATTGGATCCTTCATTTTGAAAACCATAGTCGTCAGTTACGTAATTATTAATCATCGACAATTTCTATTTATTGACATCAAATAAAGTTATACTTAAAGTCATAGCTGTCGAAATAAAACCGGAAATTAATATAGATTAAGATATACGTCTTCTTGACCTATGTTCTTGACATTTGACCTTGAATTATGAGGATATGTTTGTCTATTGACCTTTACTTATTACCTAATTTTGAGGTTATGTTTTCAGGTTTGTTAGTTTTTTGGCCCTGAACATTGACAAAAGTCATAAGTCAAGCAACCGTTAGATCTGAAGTTTAAACATAACCTCAAAATTAAGTCAAAATAAGAAAGCGCTGGGTTGGAGATTAAAATCGGCAAAAGTATAACATCAAAATTAGGTTAATTTCTGAGTCAAAGGAGCACAAATAACGTCAAAATTCATGGTAAGATTTTAATTTCTTATAAATAAAGAAGTTAAAATAAGTAAACATAACCTTTAAATTATGTTAAAACTCAGAGCTAAAATACGAACATAACCTCAAAAATTCAAGATTTAGAGAGGGCGGCGTTGTAAATAAAATTATGAAGTATTAAAAAACGTCAGCTTTATTACTTATTTTAACAAAATTTAACCCTTAACTGTCACAATTCCGCGTTCGAACGTAAATAGCACAATGGGTCTGCTGGACCCGACGTATTCAAACGTGTATTGTAATTAAACAATGAGAAATTGAAGAAGAAAATTATTTCCTGCCGTTCAATATCTTTTCCTTTCATTTCTATATGTTGTAATTTTATAATATTTTCAAATTCTTCACACAGTATTCAGATTATTGAAAATTTTTTATTTTTCAAACATTATTGAGAGGATGAGAAGAAATTTAAAACGTCGTTTAACACATACCGGATGTTTCATATGTATATATGCACCATTCCCACATAGCCATTGGTTTATTCGAGAATTATTTTAATTAGATTTTGGACCTGTTTTTCAATGGACGAAATTCTCATTCAATATTCCGAGGCTCTCTAGTGTGTATCTAATTCAATTTGGAAAAACATAATAAAATCCATTCTCATCTCGAACAAATGTCTTGAAAATGTTAATATAACTTGAAAATCCAGGATATAAACGATAATTTGTATATAAGGAGAAAGAAGCAATCAAAAGACATCCGGTTACCCCTGTGGGGAACACATCTACTTATTTACACATGATGATGACGACCTATCCCAAATTTAATTAATTTATTTTTCTATATTAGCAAAAATTATTTCTGCCAGTTCTATGAATTTATTTAGTCTTCTAAGAAACCGAAAAGAAGTATGATTTTTAAATTAACAAAATTTAAATTAAATTCAAGAATATTGTTTGGATGAAATTGTAAACCTAATACTGATTGATACAAGAATTGACACGTATAATAACTCACAGCTTCCTCAACTGACTATATTATATTCTGACTCTTGGGGAGGTTAAATAAAAATAGAATACGGTTATCAAAAAAGGAAGTATAAGATTTTTAACTAATAATAACTGTGTAGTTTGGATCAGATGAATATCGGATCCATCTGAACCTTGAATGCTGTCCCATTTGGCTACCGTTGACCACACCCTTTTCCTGTTCCTCTCATCGAATGGTTTACTACTATAATAATCAAGATCAAAATCATTCAAATATTTTCCTATTTATTATTTCCATATAGACCTCCAAAATATACTGAATATTTTTTAATATTTTTGTATACATATATACAAATGTTCTTTTTTAAGGAAACACATCATTTACATGTGATGAATATTGGAAGATATATATATACTCGACATTAAAATTAGTAAATAATAATATTTATTTTATTAGTCTTTATTAATGTTAATAAGTCTAGTTTTTTTAATTTTCTGCTTTTAATTATTCTATACTTATGTCATGCACTTCGAGTAAAGAAAACTTAAAATGTTAATTATTTATATTTATTTTAGATCTTAATGAATTTAAGAGAATAATTTTACATTCTCTTATATAATTTGTACATTATTTGAAGTTGAATATAATTTATCGCAATATTTGTAGAGTGATTATATAATGAAACGAAGAGTTTCATTTTTGATCATTAAAATTCTTCAATTTTTTTTTAATGTTGCACAATATTTATTGTGGAAAAAATTCAAAGAACGATGAAGTATTAGCAAAATTTTACTTATAAGGATAATTAATAATTTGGAGAAAAATCCTACAAGAGTTGGTCAATATTAAAAAAATTCAAGAATTTTAACCCATTTCGTCCGAGAAGTCCGTTTTTCTTCCTCCTAATTTGCTCTCGCCATTTTCAAAATTCATGGACTAAAAAAAATTGGCAGTAGGTGTTTCTTATGTATTTTTTAGTCCTCTTTCAGAATCTATAAGAAAATTTAACTTTTGACTTAAGGATAAACAGTTATGATTGTTTAAACAAAAAAAAAGACGGATTTTTTGGGGTTTTTTCCCATTAAAACTATATTTTTGATTCGAAATCGCGTGAGAAAAAATTTGGAATGGCAAAATATCGCGTCCAAAATGTGTGCCCTTTCATTTGGTGATGATAAGAAATTTTTATTTTCGCTAAATTCAAAATGGCGCCTCCAAACTGGCCACCAATATGTCTGAAATTAAATCGTTTAGTCCCACTATTAAAAAACTATAGACAAATATCTACAAAACTTGTTACTCGGGGGTTTTCGGGGTTGCTGATCCCGAATTTGATGTCATATTTTCAAAATTCGAAATGGCGGATCCAATATGGCGAACGACATTTTAAAAATTTAACGCAATCGGCTTGACACTTGTTACTGATTACGAATCTGAAGTCAGTTTTTAATAATTCAAAATGGTGGATCCAATATGGCGAACGAAAATTTTAAAAATCCACGAAATTTGCTTAAAACTTGTTACTTGGGGTTTTTCGGGTCGCTGATTACGAATCCAATGTTAGTTTTTCAAAATTCAAAATGTGGATCCAATATGTGCTCATTGTATAGTACAAAAGCTGACCAAAAGCGAACGTCCTGGATTTGTAAAACTTGCAATGTTCCACTCTGCTTATTGACAGCAAGAAATTGTTTCGCCGCTTATCACAACTAAAAATGGAATTTTACTTACGATCCGCCATTTCCAATTTTAAAAAACAAACGTGATATTTGTAATCAGCAACTATAACAATCAGCCTTTTTCAAGGCTACCAAATCATCTCGAAAAACCCCGAGTAACAAATTTCAAGCGAATTGCATTAGATTTTAAAAATCGTACGCCATATTGGATCCGACATTTTGAGTTTTTGAAAACTGAGTTCAGATTCGCAATCAGCGACCCCAAAGACCCCTGAGTAACAAGTTTCAAGCGAATTGCATTAGATTTTCAAAAAGTCGTCCGCCATATTGGATTTGCCATTTTGAATTTTTAAAAACTGACTTCAGATTCGTAATCAGCGACCCCAAAAACCCCCGAGTAACTAGTTTCAAGCAAATTGCATTAAGTTTTCAAAAAGTCGTCCGCCATATTGGATCCTTCATTTTGAATTTTGAAAATCTGACTTCATATTTTTTTAAATTAACGACCATGAAAACCCCCAAGTAACAAGTTTTAGACAAATTAGAAAATTAAAATTTTTAATTCAGCCATATTGGTTACGACATTTTTAATTTTTGAAAATCAAGTTCAGATTCGTAATCGGCGACCCCGAAAACCTCTGAGTAACAAGTTTTAAACGATTCTATCTACTTTTAAAAATTTTGTCCACTTGGTTATAAAATTTTTTTTAAATATTAACTTTGGACGAAAATTCAATTTTCTGAATAGTTCTATCTTGTAACCCAAACATTGTTGATGCGATATTTTTAATATTTAGAGGTATATTGATAGGATAAGCTTTGAAAAAATTACAAAAACTGAAAAAAAATTATAAAATTTTTTTTTTTTAAGTGAATACAAATTGCTTATTTAAAAATTTTTGCTTTTGTCGAGTGCGCTATTCGATAGAACAGCTCTTAAGACATAAGAAATGTCTATTAAAAAATTTTTATCGTAGCGTTTAAATGTTAAAAATTGGCCACCAATTTCGTGTAAAAAAATTTTGTACATTCCGGCGTTAATGGTTTAAGGTGAGTCACCATCCTTATTTTGAGTCCTTTAAATTTTAATGATGTCAGGAAGTCATATTTTTTTTCTTGCATCATTTAAGTCCTGAAAACATACAGGATGGTAAAAAACAAAATTTTATTTTTTTGACCATTTTAGAATTTTTATTTTTTGAAAAAATTAAAATTTTTGAAAATCCATACGAGAAGTTCTTAAAAATCATTCAAAAAGCGTTGAAAAAAATTGGCGATGGAAAATAATTAAAATTGTGAAGGAAGGTAGATAATTAAAATATTAATTTTTGTAAGACTTTCACTGTAAAATTAAAAGGTATTAATTTAATACCTACTTTAGGTACTAAATTGTCATTTGATTCTATTTTGATACCTAAAATCGGTACTATTTTAGTATACTTTATTTTTACAGTATTTATTAATTTCTAAAATGCTTAAAAAAAATAATTTAATTTTTTTAACCATCCTGGGGGTCAATTACGTAACTTTTTCCGGATTCCACATTTTACACTCCGTATTATGGATTCTACTTTTCACATTCCGGATTCCATATTCCGGTTTTTACATTCCGGATTCCATTTCTCACATTCCGGATCCCACTTTCAAAAGTCCTTATTTCATATTCCACATTCCGGATTCCGCTTTCAGAATGTGGGATGTGGAATCCGGCATTTTGAAAGTGGAATCCGAAATGTAAGTGAACAAAAATTATATAAATTATGATGTATTGATAGTAAGTAAAACATTTTGTTTAATTTACAAAAAAATAGGTTGGCTTGACAGTATTGAAAAAACTACAATGTTTCTTCCTGCTCAACATTAAGATTTTAATCATATAAAGATAATTAAATCACAAATTATAATTAATAATTGAAATTTTAGTGATTCCTTAGACTGAAAAATATAAATTTTATATAAAGAAATGTTTGTTTACTTTAATTTCTAATTGGTAAAGTTTTAAATCAGTTCTTTTATTATACATCTGGTTTATGGATAAAAATATTATAATAAAAATATTAAAATAGTAATTATTATTTATAATTAATACAATTAACTTTTGTAATAATTTTGTTTATATAAATTATTTTTACTATTAATTATTGAAAATCGAAATAAAATACTGAAATGAACAAAATTGTTAACCCTTTCATTTTAGTTAGTAAATTTTTATTTTTTCAAACAAATTGAGATTATAGAGGACACAATATATAAACGAAAAAAAGTAACACAACAGAAATGAACTTTAAAAATCTAACTTCATCCTCATCTTGCGTCCTCCTTCCCAATCTTTTGCAATAATAAACGCAATTGCGAAGAGACCTAGACCGCTGTCATCGCTCAAGTTGAATTTCTCCATCAGTACATCTGGAATAATTAAAAAAATTCGAAATTTTAATAAATAAATAAATAAATATCGATTAAATTTTAATAAAATAAAATTTTATATGTTTATATAATTACTTATTAGAATTATTTTTTTAATGATAAGAAAATTAAAAAGTTTCAACAATTTGTAATTAAAAAAATGTTAAATACTTAAGCAATATAATGCAAATTTAAAGCTTTTTGAAATATTTTATTTAAAAATTAAATAATTTTGTTTCGTTTAAAAATAACTTTTTGCAAAATTTCAAAAGGTAGGTATCATTAACCTAAAGAGAAATAATTTCAAGAAACATGTTTTAAAAAATAAATAATTTTTTGCAGGCATAGAAATGGGCCGCATAGATAATTTTGGTGTAATCACAGAAAGTTATAAGGGATTAAAATAAGCTGCAACGCTTATTATTTTAATCCAATTTTGCTTATTTTAATATCAAAATGGATTAAAATAAGCAAATTTGGATTAAAATAATAAGCGTTGCAGCTTATTTTAATGCCTTTTAATTTTCTGTGATTTAACTTTGCAACATGATATTTAGATAAAGAAAAATTATAGAAGCTTCTAAAATTAATTGTTAGAAAATCTTAATTTAAAATATTTACTTACTTTCTTTAGTGTTTTGCATTAAATTTTTAAGTCCTTTTATAAATCGATATCTCCTCACTCTTTTCGTACTTTTTTCCTTTGCCATTTTATTGTAACACTTCTTTATTTTAAACATTCAGGAAAGATATTCACTGAGAATCTGACATTTATTTTTATTACTTGAATGTGGTCATTAAAAAAAGAAATACCAAAGACTTTATTTATTACTTTTTTTAAAAATGATTTTTGTAGTCTAGGGCCCTATCAGGTCCAGGTAATTCCCCGATCAGGCTATAATGAGGCAACCCTTATCAGGGCCAGATAGCAAATAGGATTTAACTAGATCAATTTCTACACGGGGGAATGTGGGATACAGAATGCGGAATGTGAGATGTGGAATCTGAAATAAGGAATTTTGAAAGTGGGATCTGGAATACGGAAAGTGGAATCCGGAATTTTGAAAGTGGAATTCGGAATGTGGATCTTGAATACGGAATTTTTAAAGTGGGAACCGGAAATGTGGAATACGGAATGTGGGAATGATGCAAGAAAAAATATAACTTTTTGCGATTATTAAAAGTATCAAATTGATACCAAAAATATCAAATTGGTGTACAAATTTGGATCTATTTGATACTTTTAAATTAGTGTGAGCACAATAATTAACTGACAAAAACATAGAGTCAATATGACATATGAAAGATATGTTCGGTTAAGAATTGTATGTAGAGTGTAATATTACGTAAGCCCAGATTGTAAGAACCGGGTTTAACGATTTGGAATTGTTTTACGAAAAACAGATTGAAAATGATCATTTATAATAATTTTTATTTAATTTAATTGCATTATTATATTTGTTTCGAATAAAAAAATGATATTTTGGTGTATATAAAATGAAAATAATTTGAATACTCGAATTCTAAAATATTTGATATGGTACATTGTTTCTGCACCTTAATGAGAAGGAACTAGAATCATCAATGTCGACATTGATGATTGAAAGAGACAGCATGATCGACGAGCTATATGTATATAGCAATGATCGGTCCATCGAATTCCGTCGTGTTCTTCTATTTTGAATGGTTCGCTATTAAAACATTCCATTCTTGAAATTGGTCAGGTCATTCATGTTTTAGCTTAAAAAAATGCGCGTGACAAGGGTCGACTGCATGCGACCGCTCGTTTGTCACTGACACCAATTTCCAACGATGTCGTGGATTCGTAGCGAAACTTAACGAACGACTTAACTAACTTATGGGGACCCTTGGAAAACATTCTTTGTCTCTAAATGAATATAAAAGGCGGGGCACTTTTCACTCCTCGAGAGAGAATATTCCTAAATCAAGTCCTTCGCATAACTTTTAAATCTGATGATTCTTGTCCAGCATCGAAAATTCAACATTTTTTTTTCTTTTTTTTTTAATAGATCATTTACATAAATGAAAGTTTCCAAGTGTTGTGGGAGATTTTATTGTTTCTTGGGACTTTTAAATTGGATGTGTCACATCTTGGTTTCTTGTTTTCATTCAGAAAAAATTAAATGCTTTTGACATTTAGTACCCGTTAATTTTTTAAATTGAATTTTAATTCAAAAAAAATTTTTATTTCCTAAAAGTGAATAAATTAAGCATAAATATAAATGATGATATAAATATTCTTTGCCACACGAGTTCATTATTGAAAATATAGAGAAATTATCAAGATCAAAACCATGTATTTTTAAAAATACTCTTGTTTAGCAATGATATTACCAAAAAAATTGCATGTTTTATATTAATCTCTTTGTAATTATTCTTTTCGATGATGATTTTTCCATTTCTTTTATTACCAAAACTCAAAATTGATATTTTAATAGATATTTTTTACAATTTTTTAGACGAATTTTCATTTTTCGAATTTCTCATTTCCAATACACCGAATTTTTATTTTCCCGAATTCTTGTTTGTACGAATTGTTATTTGATAGATTTCTTAAAACGCCAAACAATTTGTCCGAACAAACAATAGACAGAAAGATTTCGGCGTAATTTTTAAAATTTACCAATCACGATTTTTTTGGATAATTTATGATTGGTTAATTCTAAATGTGTCGAAATCTTTCTGTCTATTATTTATTCGGTCAATTACAATTTCGAACAAATAAAAGAATCGTCCTTGTAAGAATTCTATTAAATAACAATACCTGCAAATAAAAATTCGGATAAATGAAAATTCTATTTATAAATTCGATTTACTTAAATTCTGTTAAATGCGAATTATGCTGAATTAAAATTAGAATTCTTTTAAATAAAAAGTTGGATATAAATCTTATTAAAAATTGTACAAAATAAAAATTACCTTAAAAATTATTTTAAGTAAAAGTTTGTTTAAAAAGAAATTTCTTTACTTATTAATTTGTAATTAAACTTAATTTATAACAAAATGTCAATATGAATTCATAAAATCAGTATTCAAATTAGTTAACATTTTTATTAATTCAGATTTAGGGAAAATTTAAAAATCTTTTACCAAAGTGATAAATTCTATTATTATACAATGTGAAGATCATTTATCATTGATAGAGAAACAATCTATTAAAAACATTTTTCTAAAACTCATATATATATATATTTACTGACATGATGTATAAGGGTTTGCTCATAATTTTCCAAAAGATTTTGAGACTTTGGGTATATATAATAGGTCAGACAAATGCATAGACACCTTTTTGAAACGCCATTAAGATCTCCAGGAAAAACGAAAGACATTTATTTACATGACACTCTTGAAGGAGTGCGTTCGAATGTTTGGGGTGCGTATACTGATTGTAAAATCATTTGTGGGTTTTTGGAGTTGGTAAAAAATTATAAGTATTTATATCCAGCCAGGTGAATGCCGCTTTGCCTCTTGGCTTCAAAACCCCCTAGGATGTTGTTGGACCTCCTACTGCACCTACCACATTGAGCTGCTAATACTTCCAGGACGTGCGGGTATCATATAGTTAGAGTTGATATAAAATATGAGTTACATCCTGAAACACATGGTAGTGGCGCGTTATAGAAATTATCTCTCTATCAATCGCACCATTTCTTTCATCTTTTATTGTCCTTTAGAAAATTAATTTCACTGATTCAGATTTAGAGTGTAAAGTTTAATTTAAGTCGCACACAAAAAAACAATCACAACATATTGGAATATGTTTCGGAATTCAATAATTATGAAATGAAGAAGAAAAGGCCCATTTGGCCCTCAGTTAAAAATTGGAAAAATTTCCAAACAGGATTTCTGAACCTTTTATGAAAATTTAATTTTAACTGTCCTTTGACAAAAATATATTTTCTTTATAAATATTTGTTCCTTCTCTCGTTTTGATTTACTGCTTAATTTACTCTATTCTATAAAATTTTTCAGATTTCACTTTTCGCTTTACTAGGAAAAAACGTTTGAAAAACGATTATTTCGAAGTGTGCGTATAACTTTATTTATATAAATGCGACAAAGGTAACAATATAATCGCGTTTCCAAAAATGGTTTTGATTCTTTTTAATATAATAAAAGCAATTCTGTGGGCAATAATTCATCAATAAAGAGGCGCGTCGTAAAAGAAAATAGAGTCAAACTTGGGAACAATGTCAGTGAATGATGTTCAGAGGAGAAAACAAATTTTCATCGCTCAATATCACAACAGGACACATTTTTTTTTTTTTTTTTTTGAAAACATTTTTAATGCGTTTTTCATCGAGACACTAGATACAATTCGTAACAACAATGCCCGCCAAATTACGGTTGTCCCAGTCAAAATATGTGTTGGTCTTAGAATTCTACAGAATCGCAATCACGCCTACCAATCTCGTCGACATTCTCGGCTCCTGTACACATGCGGTTGTGGTGGCAGACCGCAAACGGCCGCTGTGGTCCAGCTGTATTTTGAGTTATCGTCGATTGCCGATCAGTGGATTTTCTCTTTTTTTTATGATCCCACCATATACTCAGCATTAGAAATTCTACTCCCCATTTCCGTAGCTGAAAAATATTATGCGACACTGGAGAATACTTTTTTATTTTCACGATTTTATATTTACTATATATAAATGTTGATGTGTATAGGGATTTATTTGTCATATAAATCGAGAATGGTACTTCCTTTTGTTTTTTTTCAAACGAAATCGATTACACTTGAAATCAGTTGTACAAGAAAAAAAATATTTTAATTTTAGTGGATTCGCCTCAATTTTTTGTTTTGTGTTGAATATTTATATTACTTTAAATTAAAAGTTGTTGATAGAATTTACTAAAAATTTATTACACGTGGGATTTTTAGATTCATATTACAAAGATAATGTCAGCATAATTATTATTCATCATTTTAAATCTAGAGTTTCTCGATCTTCTATTATATATTAGATTGGTATATATATATATATATATATGAAATTATGTAATGGACTGCAGAATGAATACATTACAGATTATTTCCAACTGCAGTTTTGTAGAAAGCGTTTCGAAATAAAACTATAACAACGATAAAGACTTTCTGGGCTGATTCAACATTTATCTTTTCGAAACTTTCAAAAATTTCAAAAGAGATAAAAATGATAAATTGTCGCAGCATTATAAGAATAGAAAAAATGTAACATTGATTGTTTCTATTGATTTATTTTTTGCAATTGACAATTTGAATTTCTCCTCTAATTGATAAATTTAGAATATAAATACAATAAATAATGAAAATAATCCTGTCAGCTTAACGGTGCTTTAACGCATCACGCGATTTTATCGAAATTGTGCATCAGGATTAATGTCCGTTTATTCCTCTTTCTCTTTCGCATTTTTTCTCCACCTCTCCATATTCTTTTTTTTTTTTTTTATTGAAAATTCCTCATGGCACATTCAGTTTGCAATGAGAATTACTAGGAGCGAGAGCGTTAGGCAGCTGTCGCCCATTCGAAGCTATTGTCAAAGCAATGTTTGAGTGTTCCCGAAGAGAAGAGAACACCCGGTATTGTCCTGGCAAGATCCGCCGATTACGTCTGTGATAAAATCTCATCTGCATCACTACTCTTTTCTTACAAGTATACACTTCTGTAAATTCGTGCGTGCGCTGCTGATGTTACACAAGTTATGTACCCTCCTCCATGGACTGTATATGTACATATATATGTATATATGTAAACGCTCATATCCTCAGGGATCGCGCGAAAACTGTGGTCAGATATAGGCACAGATCCAGATTTTCTGATTAGATCTATGGTCAACTTCTCCGGACGTCCTTATTAAGAATGCTACCTCTGTCTGTACAGTCAACTTGGAAATTAATATATATTTATATTCACTCTATGATAACAGGGCCGGCTCAAGGGCGGGACCGAATATCTAAAGGTGCAAAAATTCAGTAAACATAATTTAATTCTAAATTTAAAAAACCGTGATTTGTAATATTAATTAATTGCCTAGAACGTCAGGGTTTATAGTAAAGTGTCGGTAAAGAATCCTAACGTTCTAAACAATTTTTGAACCCCTAATCGTATTCAGAGGGCAAAAGTACATTGAAAACCACTCTGATATCGAAAATAAATAAAAAATTTTTTGGGTTTTTTTTTACCCCCACTTTTGTCAAAATATTCCATTTTTTTTCCTGCGCATGTGGGTCTTAAAGTGTACGATTCAAGCGAGATACTTCCATCCGGTCTTCAATTAAATTTTGAATTGTACACTTTAAAACTCTCATGCTCAAGATAAAAAAAAATTGAGTATTTTGAAAAAAGTGTGGATAGAGACCCAAAAAAAAAATTTTTTTTAGTTATTTTTGATATTGGAGTGATTTCTACTGTAATTTTGTCCACTGAACACGATCCCGGTTTCCAAAATTACCTAGAACGACAGAATTTTGAGAAGAGTAGGGGTAAAGAGAAAAAAAAGAGAAAACACATTTTTTGGGGTCTTTAACTCCAATTTTCTCAAACTCCCTATTTTCTTACGCTTGAAAAGTAGGGTGGCACAAAAATAAATAATAATTTTTTTGATTTCACCCCCTAGGATTTAAGTATATCAAAACATAAAAAAAACCCTCTTTTTTTTCTTTTAAAAAAACTTCAAAGCCCTACATTCCCCCGTATTTTACAAGCAAAAAAATTAGTTTTTCATAAAAATAATATGAAATCTAGAAAATCTAATACTTTCTAAGCGAATTACTCTGTTCTTTTTCAAAAAAAGATCATGTAAAGTCTTTCATTAAATAATTGGATAAAAATTGCAATTTTTGTCTAACAATAAGTTGAAAGAAAAAAGTCAAAATGTTAAAAAAAAATTTTGTATATCAAAAGATTTTAACTCTACATAATTTTTTCAAAAAGTGTATAACTAGATCTTTTAAAATTGTTTAAAATTAATTTTTATTAAAGTTTTCTTGTGAAAAAACATTCTCAGTTTTGAGGTTATGTTAGGGCCTCCATCCTTCTTAAAGAATAAAATCCAATTGCTTATTGATCAGGTTTTTTATTTTTATATATTATATTTTTTATTTTTGAAAAAAGAAAAAACAAAAAGGTTCAACTTCTTGCTGAAAGAAGGTTAATTTTTAACTTTGAAAAAATTATATACATATAACTGATATTGTAAGTGTATCAACTTTTTTAAAATCTTGTACAAAAAAAGTATAGAATAAAAATAATAATTTTGAAGCTTTATTAGAGAATTAAAGTTTCGCCAAGCTTATAAATATGTAAATAAATATTCCTAACAAAATAAAAATAGCGATGAGCCTCTTTGGTGTGGGAACCGAAGAGGCGAACATTTAAGAGCGGATCGCTTCCGGTCTCAGGAAAAGGATGGATAATAATCCTATATAGACAAGAAGGAATCGCGAAAACTTGAGAACAACATAATTACAGGGTCTACGGAAATGACCTCTTCACGAGTCCTTCAGCCTTTTTTTTTCTTCTAAGCTTTTCGTCAATAAATTTTAGTGTTTCACACGGTTCTTTTTTAAAAACCTGATTTCTGAAATTCATTGCTGATGCGGTCTAAAATAGTTTATTTTATATAGATAAAAATGCGGTCGAAATTAATTTTTTGATAATTATTGAATAAAGAAAAATTTGAATAAATTAAATAAATTATTCTCTATACAAAAATCGATTTCAAATTTACTTTGTAAATTTTAGCAGCATTATTTTAATTTATGATGGTGGAGCTGCTGTGTTAGTTATAAATATAGGTAAGACAAAAATCGTTTGAGATTCTTACATAATTTGTATGTGAAGTTTTTAAAACTGTTTATTAATTATTTCATATGGTACAAAAAAAGGAACAAGTTTCGGAAATTTGTTCGTTGCTTATGCTACAATCAATACACTTTAAGGTTAAGTATATCGAGCTTCGTATTGAAGACGATTTTTTAGGACGAGACGATGCGCGCGCATCCATTGCCAACAGGTTTTTTTTATAATTTAAATATTAAAGTCGCTTCCACAATAGGTTTTAGATGAACGAAAAAGCGTTGATTCTGCAGCGATTGAGCATTGATGCTCGATTTGAAGTTCAGTACTGCGCTTTACAAACTGACACATTACTTCCAAATCTCTTTTCCGGTTCTTCTGATAAATCTTGCAAGATTAATAAAGCGTGAACCGCAAAACAGATTTTGAGGTTATGTGTCAGTTTGTATTCAAAACCAAAACTGGGAAAAAGTTGAACATTTTTTTCAGTAGATGGCAGTACTGCGCTTCTAATCGAGCATCGATGCTAAATTGCTACACAATCGACGCTTTATCGTTCATCTAAAACCTATTGTGGAAGCGACCTTAATAAATTAAAATTGTAGGAGTATTGGAACACGTGAAATAAATTTTTTGTTGACAGTTGACAATGGATGCGCGCGCATCATGTTATCCTAAAAAATCATCTTCAAAACAATGCGATTTAGCCATATTGTGAAAGCAGCTTGATGCAGAAATTTTAATTTTCTTTGAATAGCAGTAGTGTAATATATGTGAAATCTCGTTTGCGTTCGCGAATCTATTCTGCGTTGGCCTTTTCGCCGAGGTGTGAACTCTGACTGAATGTAAGCCACACTTAATCTTCCAACCAGCGTCATGGATTAAAGTGGTTAAGAGATCGTATAACTATATATTATTTTATTATTTAAAAAAGTCGACATAAAAACATGAGGCCTTAAAAAATTTATTTTTCTGACGAAATAAAACTTGCCGTGTATTTCATGAAATACGAGTCATTGCGTTCTATTCGAGTGCGTGTTTCGTGAGCAAGATTAAAGGAGATATTTATTCCTTTCTTCAACGGGATGATGAGAGGGGAGGTATATACGGGGGAATTGAAGTATGTATATAAGAAGTAAGAAAAAGGAGCTAACGATTCGTGTTCGTATGCAGATTCCCGCATCTCGGGGTCCTTGCATATGAGGTAAAGGACAGAGAGAGAGAGAGACACGTCGTGGTCCTGGGTTCAACAATGCGCTCATTCATGAAGTCTGGTACACACTGAGGCGCATTATTGAATTCACCGAGGGCTGAATGCTATCTATATTATCCGAAGGGTTAGTGCCGTGGAGCCCCGAGCTCACTGTTTGGCGTAGATCGAGATTATCTCATATCTGTGTGTCGCCGAGAAGCAAAGTGTGCTGCTGCCGTTGCCACTGCCGACGTCGTCTGATGCCTGATGTTGAGGCCGAAGAGCAAAGGGCTAGATGCATGGGAGATACGTTTGTGAATTGCCATGTCGCTTCCAAATCTAATGTGACGTCTATGTCACTTACTTGGCGATCAGGCGCGGATTTTGTTCGTGAGATTACATTCAATTAATATAGAAAAAAAACATCCGCTTACCAATGTCAGGAGCCTCAATTTAAGGCCGAACAATTGTTTTTCCTTGTTTACTATTGTGTGTACTATTATATATTCCATCACTGTGCTTGTATTTTTCTCTTCTACCTATCACTGTACAAAATAGATTTAATAAAAACATTTACATATCGCCGATACTAACAACCCTAGCGGAAAAGCGGAGAATTACAAGTCTCGTGGTACATCCTTTTAAAAATGTTCAATTTTATACTATAATAATTTTTATTCCTTTGCCAATAAGTCATACAAAAAAATTATATAGAAACTTGTCAATAAAACAATTATTAGTACATATTTATGGGATACTGATGAAAATATTTAAAAAATAATAAAGTTAATTTTGAAAGTCCTAAGTACACCGCTTTTCCGTTAGAGGCGTCATAATCGGTGATATGCAATTTTTCGGATCATTTAATTCTCCTAAAATGGGGAGTACAGTGAGTACTCCTTATGTATGGACACAACTTTATAAGTTAGCCTAAATTGTGCAGTGATGAAATTTCAAAACGACTGATCCAATATGATAGAATATTTTTTTAGAATTTTATGAAACTTGATATCAAATAGCCACTCTCTGAATTAGAGAAAAGTGAGCACCTAATTTAAATTAGTAAAAATTTTCACTAATTTTCAATAAAACTTTAGTAAAAAAATTAAAAATTTTCCACCATATTAGATCAGCATTTTGAATTTAAAAAATTTGACTTCAGATTTGTAATCAGCGATCCCGAAAACCCCTAGATACCAAGTTACGTGAAAATTAAAAAAAAATAAAATTCGTCCGACATATTGGATCCGCCATATTGGATTTTGAAAATTTAACTTCATATTTATATTTAAAAAAATTATGTCTTATAAAAATGATGAAAAATAAACACTAATACTAAATTTATCTTACATAAAAATTAAGTAAAAGAAATAAACATTAAAATTTTAAATTATTAATAATTAATATTATAATAATCAAATAGAACAAAAAATAATCAGAAAATTAATTTAGATAAATAAAAATTTAGTAAGATAAAAATTAAAACTAATAAATTTTTGCGTATAATAATTATTAAATATTATAAAAAATTTAATCATCGACAAATAAATAGAACAAAAATTTCAAAATATTAACTGTAAATTCAATACAAATTCATAAAAAAAAATTAATTACAGAAAAATATCGAAAAATAAAAATGTTAATAATTACATAAAATAATATTTACAATTCAAGAATATTAATAATAAACATTTAAAAATTTTAAATTTCTACAATTTTAGGATTGAGTAAAGTAAAAAATTTAATTATTATTTATCTAGTAAAATATACTTCTCTTAAATACTTTTTTCTTCAATTCATAATTAAAACAAATAAAAATTATTATTAAATACAAGAACCTTCTAACAATATTCGGAAAAAAAATAAATTATAAAAAATCAAATTCTGTAATATGATAATTGTTTTTTATAAAGTTTGGGGGGTGCAAGTCCTATTAATCTGCTGTGGTCGTCTATAAAGTATGATGCTTATTAGCGGAAAACACAATTTTTAAAATTATTTTTTTAGTATGTTTGCATAAGAATGGGACAATTCTTTGCCCGTATATTATATGCATGTATATTAAATGAATAAAAATAAAAAATTTTCGCTAAAAAAAAAAAAGACTATTGAGCTAAGAACTTAAGAAGTAAGATCTTTCTCCCAGATGCCAAAAGTTGTGAACTCTAATCTCCCTTGTTTTAATCCTTTGTGACGCCCTAGCTCATTTAGAAAGTAGACGATTTTCCAGGTGATGTTCAAGTGGTTTCTTAAACCGAAAAACCTTGTAAAATCTGGTCATTCGACCCATTAACTAAAAGTAGAGCGGATTCAGAAAACCGGATGACTTCCTATACAGCATTATAAGTGACTCGTAATGACGGTTCATAATATGTGACGAGTCATTAACTGATCTGTCAAAAATCCTTCAAAATAACAAGATAATGAACTCTAATTGCTTACAATATTAACGAGTGTTTATAAGCCTATATATATGGGGATATCAAATTTTATTTTTTACATGAATTATTAATAATTCTATATCATTGATATACCATTTATGCTCCAAATGAAGCAATTACAAAACTGAAAGACGGAATTAAAATCTAGTGATGATAATCCGTTTTTGTATATTTAAAAAAAAACCTAAGAATTTTAGCAAAGAATCTAAAAATTGCGTCTCGTCTGTCCGTCGCCGCACATATGAAATGGGCGCCGTCCATTCGGACCGTAATGCATTTACTGGTTAGTTAACAGTGCAACAATAAAAGCGAAAAAGTCGGGCCTTGTATCTCGTGTAAAGTTCCAGGAACGTCAGTTTCTTGCTAGGGTCTTCGTACATGCGTGATCGTCGACCCGTGTATAACGAGGTGATCCTTGGAAATATACGTATAAGACAGCTCGTGGACGTGAATTAAGTAGTTTCCAACCTTCTACCTTCACGTACAAATCTCTATATTCATTAATTACACATAGAGAAAATGAAAATTGCTTTTCAAATATAATAATTGTAACGACGCACATCCGAGTCGAAATTTTGCAGAAATATTGGAATATCCATATACATTTAGAGAATCGATGAGTGTGTTCTCTTTTGATACTTGTTTGAGGAGAATTAATATTTCGACTCAGTGAGTGTTTTTTTCTAAAATGTGGCTCGAAATCTGATAACTCGAAAATCTAAACAAAATTTCGGTTTATTTTAATAAATCTTTCAAACGAAGAAAGAATTTGACTTTTCAGAATAAACTTTTCGTTGATTTAACTCAAATTTAATTTTGGCACCTCAATGGCAACTCCCTTGAATTTAAATTTAATATTAAAAAATTTTTTTTTAACTAAATTCATATTTAAAGAAATTTTTATTTAGTCGGAACTTTTATACAACAGGGGGTCAATTACGTAACTTTTTCCGGATCCCACATTCCGTATTCCACATTCTGGATCCCACTTTCAAAATTCCCTATTCGGGATTTCACATTCCGTATTCCGGATTCTACATTCTGAATCCCATATTCCCGATTCCACTTTTTACATTCCAGATTTCACATTTCGGATTCCACATCCCACATTCTGAAAGTGGAATCCGAAATGTGGAAAATAGAATCCGCAATGTGGGATCCGGAATGTAGAGAATGGAATACGGAATGAGAAATATAGGATCCGGAATACAGAATTTTAAAAGTAAAATCCGGAATGCGGAATGTGAAAAGTGGGATCCCGAATGTGGAATATGTAAATCGGAATATGGAATCGGGAATGTGAAAAGTCGGATCCGGAATTTGGTATCCGGAATATGAAATGTGGAATCCAGAATTTTGAAAAAGGAATCTGGAATGTGGAATCTGAAATACGGAATGTGAAATGTGGAATCCGGAATACGAAAATTTGAAAGTGGAATCCAGAATGTGGAAATCGGAATATGGAATGGCAAAATATTCACTTAGGGACCATTCATTAATTACGTAAGGACGATTTTGGCTAATTTTGACTCCCCCCCTACCCCCATGTAAGAATACATAAGATTTTTCGAACCCCCCCTCCCCCTTCTTACGTAAGTTTTTAACAATATTAATGTAATTAAAAAATTAATTACAAACAATACAAATGGAAAATACTTGGCAAAATCTTACGTAAGAATAGCTTTTACCCCCCCCCCCCACCCCCCGACGTATGACCATGTAGAGATTTTATAAACCCCCCCTCCCCCTAAGAACCTTTACGTAAATAATGAATGGCCCCTTAACGAAATTTTGACTTGATTGAATTTACATATATAACATAATTTTTATTTCACAAAACTATTATTTATCCGAATTTTCAATAAAGAGATTTTTTATTTAAACGAATTATTATTTAGCAGAATTTTCTTGTAATAGAATTTATACCTAGTCGAATTTTTAGATAGCAAAATTTCCATTTCACTGAAATTTCATTTGTTTTAAATTTATTTTTTATTTAAAAATTTTTTTTTTTTAAATACCAGAATAAAAATTCTGGTATTTAAAAATTCGACTCAGTTAAAATTTTCTTGATTGAGAATTCTGTTGAATGGAAATTCGGTTAAATTGGAATTGTTTTAAATGAAAATTTAGTTAAATAAAAATTCTTTTGATTGTGAATTCAGTTATTCAGTGAATATTTTGTTAAATGAAAATTAGATTAAAGATCAATTATGTTAATTGAAAATTTTGTATTATGAAAATTTTGCAGAATATAAATTCTATAGCTTATAAAATTCAATAGCATATAGAAATTCGAACTTATTATATTTATTTGAACACCGTAGAAATTCCATAAAATTCATTGTGGGGAATATTCATGCTTCCTATACTCCCCCAATGTTTTAGGCCATATTGACAGTCCTTGCATTTTGTATTTGCAAAAAACATAACTCAGAGTGGTTCTCGTATATACAACCCATGAGTCGATTTTTTTTCTATATTATATTTTGAATTTGATTTTACAAATCATTAGAGGAATTTCTATATGTATAATATGTAAACGGTACATACATTGCGAGAATTTTCTGCTGATCACGAAATTGCCCAAAGCGTTGCAATAAGCCATAAAGATACCATACTGGATACGTCGTCGTTGCACGTGAACCCTTCCTTATAAAGATATGTGTATCCTGTACCAGGAATAATTATATAGACGCTGAGCGGACCGTATAAACTCGCAGATTCATCCCAGAGATCCGGCACTCAACGGTTCGACTTTTTTCCTTTTATTCCTCCGCACTTCGTCGGCTTATTCTTATATACGCATATACATACATCGATGCACTATAACAACATATGTATTCGTGATATATGCTCGCTTTCTTATGAAAAACACGTTAAAAATCATACGAGGCAAAAAGTAACCTTTTTCTAAATTTAAATCAATATTATATAGTTATTTGCGATTTCAATCAGGGAATTATTTTACTGCATCATATTTAAAGTAGGCGTCATTGAATGAATTTATAAAAAACGATAGTTTAATTTTTCCAAGTTAATAAAAACAATGATTTAACTTGCAATCAATAACTTTTTTTTAAGTTTTAGTTAACTCGAAAAAATACATAATTAAAAATTAAGATTGATATCGATAATAATAAAAATCCGTAAAGCCTATACTTTGCGGGCAAGATTGAGCACTTTTCTTCGTTAAAATCCACGTATATTTTATCCTTAATATCCTCATTTTCTCTTGGTATAAAAAAACCCATATCGAATCCTTTCGCAAGGCTAAAATTATCGCCCTCCTGTTAATAATATGTATCGAAATTGCAGGTGCCATGCCGATGCAGTGATACTTCAAGCAGGTGCATCAGCAAGCACCTGAACTCACATATCTATATGTTTCCCATTTTGAATCATTAGAACCGTATATATACGAAAGTGCATAATTTAAAATGATTTATCTCATTCTCATTTTCAATTTACTCATAAGTGCGCAGCAATATATGGTTCATTTTTACAGTGTAGTAAATATATATAATATAATAACTTAGGGCTGGCGTCGAAATTAAGTAACAATAATTTACCTCTGGATTAAAAAACAGTGCTTTAATATTAATTTAATAATTATTAAAATTTTGTTTATACACAGAAAAAAGTTGGACTCATCTTTGTTGCATCTCAAAATGAATTCATGTTAAATGGCATAGAACGTGGCGCCATCTGTCTGTCTCATTTTTGATGCGTATCAAATTGAGTATAAATTTTGTTTTCAATTTGAGATTAGGTTTTTTCTGTGTAAGCAATTGGTTAAAAATTTTGGACCGTTGCAATTATTTAATAATTCTACATTGTATATGCACTTTTAAATAAGTGGTTTTCACTCAAAAATAAGTGAAGTTTCACTTATTTTAAAGTGCATATATACACTTATTTTTCTACGTGGAAGACTTTTGACACATTTTAAGTGAAATTTCACTTATTCAGATTTAGAGAGTATACACGGTAAATTGTATACAATTTACAATTTGAATCAACAGCATTTCTGCCAAAAGCATAAAAATTATTAATTCAAAAGCATATACTATAGAATCTATATAATATTTTACAAATTCTATAGCATATGCTTCAGAATCAATCATTTTTATGGCTTTGGCAGAAATCTGTTGATTTAATAGCATATTTTTATCAGTGTACAACATTAAATTTACATTGTTTAAACTCTACATAATGTTCTTTTAAATTCTTCAAAATTAAATTTTTACACTCTGTAAACCTTACACACATTTATTTATAAATATATGTAGGGTTTTACGGTTTTCAGTTTACGTAGTGAAATCTGAAAAATTTGACATTGCACACTTTGATTTTGCCTAAATTCTTACATTTTATTGAACATAACAAAATAAGTTATAAAAGAGATATTACCACTGGAAGTTTCTCTTTGAATTTCAAAATATTTATTATTTGTGACACTGTTTATGTGATTCCGAAGAATTTACCTGTTTCATAAAGATTTGAGCCAGGTTAGTCAGTTTCTGCATAATTGTGTAAACATTGCACAATGTTTCAAATATATTTTTTTAAATAAAAGAAAATAATAAACATGTGTATTATCATTTCATTATAACAAAGTTCTCGAAGAATTCGATTATAAAGATATTCAGCATTCACATGGTAATTGTTGTGTTAAGTTTTCAAATTGAAAATAGATTTAATAGAAAGGAAAAGCTGAACACAAAGAAAAAAATATTGACAATACACCTTTTTTGAATTTCCATTATAGCCTCTTGAAATATTTAAAAGGGAAAAACTCTAACTTTTGCAAGTACGTTTAACCACAATGTAATTTTCAAGTGTATATAGACACACAGACACAGAGAATTTCCATTTGTCGACTCGAATTGCTAATCTGAACGCACTCGTTTGTTACATTCTCTGAAAATCCGTTTACGGAATGTGAGTCGTGCGACATTCATTTGAACGTGCGAAGTAAGAAGTTTTTCCCTTTCAACTACAATGCGTAATCTCGTCAAACTTGACAAATGGCATAAAAAGAATAAAAAATGCACTCGAGATCCAGAGAGAGAGAGAGAGGGAGAGAGAGAGCACTCAACGGTTTTTTGTTGGAAAAAAAGTCCAGCTTAGCGCCGTTCATCTTTATGCTCCACATAACTGCGTTATCCTAGGACAAGATCGCGATTCGGATACAATCTCTCTTTGGATCCAGAATCCATCAGGTGTCCATCGCCCACAACAGACACCTTCTCGAGTACCTGTTTGTGTCTGCGATAGGTTCGAGACATTGTCTCAGGTATTGTCCAGACGCGGACTACTTTTCCTCCTGAAACTGAAGGATCGAATACTAAGACCCGTCTCAAGGGATCCCCTTGGATTCCTTATTGCCCCTTATGACCAATGGACCACCTGCTGCGAAGGTTCAGCTGTTAATCCACGCAAACAAAAAGAGTTGGCGCCGAAGTAATGAGCGACGAACAATGTCCTTGCATTGTTACCAACATTCCCGACAATGATGTACTTACTCTAATCCCTGTAAACATTACTGCCTTCCAGAGTCTTGGTTATATACATTCAAGTTTCCTTTTATTGTTCTATCAGATCGGTTTCATTTCACTCCAGTGTTTATCAATTCGCCCAACTTTGGTAGTGTTGCAAAAATCTAGTTCAGATTTCATCATTTAAGTAACGCTACTTCAAAGTATACTCTATTTTTATCCAAGTTTTTTCGAAAGCAATAAATAGTATAGTGGTAATTAAAGAGTTAGTATTTAAGTACAAATAGCAACACGATTATTACAAGGATAATGCACTTGGCTGTTTGCTTGGCTAAATTCCACCGTTCACTTTTGGACGGGTCCAAAGTTTGGAAATCTTTCATTAACTTTGTTTAAGATTTCACCAACTTCTTTTTGTGCACGTGCGCAGACATTGATTGTCATGAAGAGAGTGATGAACGTTCGTGAAATCTTGGAAAAAGTTAATGAAAGATTTCCAAACTTTGGGACCGTGTCCAAAAGTGAAGAACTAGTTTACGAAAGTTTCGCGAACTATTTTTTTTCGTGTACGAATCTTGCGAATTTCATTTTAACATAATTTTTTTTGCATCGAATAAATATTTAACCGAATTTATTTTTCATAAAATTTTGGAGATTAAAATCCCCGAAAATTCATATTACAGAAATTCTAATCGACAGAAATTTATGTAACAGAAATTTTATTTGACAGAATTTTCGTTAAACACAGAAGTATTAAGTATAATAGACGTTTAGTTGGACAGAATTTTCATCCAATAGAAATGCCTCTTAACAGAATGCTTACCCAACAGAATTTTCATTTAACAGAATATGAGTGTAGCCGAATTTTCATTGGACAGAATCTCGGTTTAGCAGAAGTTTCGAATAGCAGATACCTTACTGGACAAAGCCGCTTTATTGGGCAGAATTTTCATCTAACAGAATTATCATTTAACAGAAATCTCACCTGATAGAATTCTTATTTGACAGAATATGAATATTGCAAAACTTTTATATTGAACAGAACAAAGCCATTATTAAGAAACATATTTATAAAGTTAACAATGCATTTTAATTGTTCAATATGAAAGTTTTGCAACATTCATATTCTGTCAATAAATAAGAATTCTATCAGGTGAGATTTCTGTTAAATGATAATTCTGTTAGATGAAAATTCTGTCCAATAAAGGTTTTGTCCAATAAGGTATATCTACTGCTATTCGAAACTTTTGATAAATCGAGATTCTGTCCAATTAAAATTCTGTTACACTCATATTCTGTTACATAAAAATTCTGTTGGGTGAGAATTTTGTTAAGAGGCATGTCTATTGCGGATGAAAATTCTGCCTAACTAAAAATCTGTTATTTAATACTTCTGTCAAATGAAATTTCTGTTACATAAATTTCTGTCTATTGGAATTTCTGTAATTTGAACTTTCGGGGATATTAATGCGTTTCGAATTTTTATGCAACATAACCTCATTTAAGTATACGTTAGTTTCCCATCCCTGAAAAAGTGATATTGCTAAAGACGCTAGAGGGCTCTATTTCAATTTTTTAGGGATGGGAAATTAATGTACTTAAATGGGGTTATGTTGCATGAAAATTCGATTGAAGAACAGTTCGGTTACATGGTTAATACTTATACACCCCGGAGGAACTAAATAGAGGAATTAAGGAACTATACAGACAAGTCGAGTTTACAGTTTTATGATTTTTATTTGTTTTTTTTATACTCTTTTTATCGAACCCCCCAACTCTGGTCGAAATGAACGAATGCGAGCAAACCAACCAACCAAAAAGGCGAGACAATCAACCCTCGACTCTTTGGTCTTGTGGTTAGAGTAGAACTGGTATTTCACATTGAAAACGCGACACGTTTCCACCCCCGTCTCGTCTCGCAGCTTCAGACACAACGCCTGGATCGAGCGCCATATCTCCGCACAAGAAATAAAACACTGTCAACATGTTTGTCGATGTGAGGTTTGCTTCTGAAAATGTGGGTTTTAATATACACATGTTGTACATACGTGGCCGAGTACGCGTGATACGTATACATACGAATGAGAAAGCGTGCAGGGCCGAAAGGGAGGAGAACTGCTCGCACACTGGCACTGGGGTGCTGGTTTAATTTAAAAAATAATTAAACCGTAAAATTAAACGACTTTCTATCTTTTCTTTCTCGTCGGAGTGTTTTCGTTAGACTAGGGATTTTTAGGGGTTTTTTTTTAAACAAAAAGAATGGAAGTTTGGAATGAGATTTTTCATTAATATGATTCAAAGATGAAAGAAATTTCATTAAATTCTGTCAATGGAAATTCATCAAAATGTGTTCCATCAAACGGAATTTTGTTTAAGGAAATTTCAAGATTGATACATACGAAAAAGGGATACATATATTACTCGTCGTAATTAATTACTTTATGAAATTTAAAGATGGATGGTAAGATTTTGATTGGTAAAAATAGATGATCATAATGCTACTCGGTACCATTAAAGATGTTACAAAAAATATGGTTATGTTACCAACTACAGTCAAGATGTTACTCCTGTACAATCTGGATTGTAACCTGATACTATCTATTAGTACCCCGCACCATCTATATTTCTCTTTGTATGTACACTCTACTTGAAAGTCTACTTAATTATCACAATAATTAACATAAGGATTATTTTGAGTCACTTGAAGTTTGACAATTACTCATTTTGATCCAGAATTCAGAATGATATCCCACACAGCACCCAAAATTCCCTGAAACTTGACAGAACCTCACATGGCGAGGTTAGGAAACTTTAGTGGCAAGGTTCATACAAGTTTGTGTCGATTTTTAAATGTCCACATGAAAAGAATATTCACACGAAACTTTGAAGAAATATTACACATAAATATTCACGTGCAATGTTCAGTCAATGTTGTGTCAATATTGAAATTACATTTTCGCCTAGTTATAAAAATTTCATTTACTAATATAATAAGTATAGGTGAATATTGACACAACATTGACTGAACATATTGCACGTTAATATTTATAGTGTAAATAAACCCAGGTTCTTACAGTCATTTATCAAATGAAAATACATAAAAATTGATTACCAAAGAAAAAACTAAATATTTTCAATACACCCAATAAAATAGTTTAGTTGCTTAATTACCAGCCAAATTTAGTTGGTTCTGTACATCTTTCTTAGTGTATATTTATGTATTATTGTCAAATAAAAGACTTGTGTTAAAAAAAAAGAAAAAAGTAGTGTATGAAAGGTTTTTGTTGATGGTTTTAACGGTTTAACTCATTAAATTCGTGAATGCAGTGTATAATCGTTTCGTGTGCACATTGAGATTTGAAGATTGGAGGTTGACCCGACGGGGATCTTAATTTGATCAGACGTTTCTCAGCAGCCGCGCAGTTGCTCTGTGTATATATTTGTGTGTCGCACTTTTGAGGAAGTCTGGAATTGCAGAGCCTCGCCCAGGGGCAGGTTTCTCATAAAAATGCTCGTTTCGCGTGAGTTCGGATAAAAAGTATGCCCGCTGCCGGCATATCTACTCGCGATAACAATGATATCTCTGATATATTGTTGCCTCCATACTACTAACCATTCGCGAGACTCTTTGTATATCCCACACCGCGTGCAGAGAGCGAGGGAAAAAATCATCTACATATACATTACTTGTTTACAGTATATATATAGAGTGGCTATATATGTACTTTTTTGCGATACGCGCATTGTGCACCTGCAAACTTTACAGAGCAATAGAATATTTTTACTGCCTCTATGATTACGAAAATCTACGAGCTGAAACCCGAGTCGAAATTTAGACTCTACTTTTGATGACTATTAAACTTTTACTCTCTGATGCTATTAAAGCATCTTCTTTTTGACTTAACTCGTATAGAATCAGTAAAAAAAATAAAAATCAATAAAAAACCGAGTTGAGGTACAGTAACAACTATGTCGACATGTTAAGGGCAGTAGATATATTCTGCGTCTGCGCAGAAACTGTATACAAAAATTCTGCGCAGACGCAGAATATATCTCTAATTAAATTTATCCACATGGTGTAAACGGCGTCATAGTGAAAAACAAATAGTTTAATATAGTTTTTTTATTTCTTAATTTTATTGTTTTGTGAAGAAAATGGTTAAGGCATGTACTTTTATTATGAATTGAAAAGAGAGAAAGTTAGGTTATGTTAAGTGTGACTGTAACTTGCATATAAAATCAAATATTTTGTCATAATACCACTAAATTTTTTAAAAATATATTTTTCAGTATATTAAACTAGGTCGCACGTGTGTTGCCAAGAATAAAGACGCACATAAATGACCCAAATTAGGTCAGTACGCATGAGCATGAGACAATGAACCTGTTAGCTGAGCAAATTGCCAACAATTCTTATTGTTCCTTTAGCAGTCGCTAGGATCACTACTATTAGCACAACACAAAGATGCCAAGGACTCCTTTAACGCAACTGCGCTTGCGCTATCTATTACTCTTTCATTGGTAGAAAAAGGCGCTTTTATTTAAAATGGTTTAATATAAGAAAATGTTTTTAAAAAAAGAAAAAAAATTGTTTAAGCAATAAATTTATTGTTTAGTTTTTTTAATTAAAATTAATTTTTATCAATTATTTTGAGATTAATTTTTAAGTCAAGGTTGGTGGCGCCACTGTCTATGTCGTTTAGAATTGGCTCATTTTGAGTTGCAACAAAAATGAGACTAAGTTTTTCCTGTGGCAAGAGTAGTTGTGTTTGCACTGAAAAAATTTACTTGTCTCAAATAATTGGTTATCAAATAAATATTTACTCGAACCGAATAATTTTTATTTGAATTAAATAAACTGTATTTAAACCAATAATTTATGTAGTATTTGAAACAAATACTATTTAACTGACTTAAATAATAATTACTTGATACAAATAAATATTTATTAGATATAATAGTCAAGTAACCGATTATTTGAATCAAATAATTTTTTTTCAGTGTGGCATCTTTGGCACTGTCTTGAATGGCTAAGGTGCTTAAGACCAGCTTATTAGTGTTTGATCCCATGTTCCGAAGATTTTTTTTCTTTATTTCTAAATAAGTTTATAGACAAAAAAAACAAACTTAATGTAAAAATTGATATGTTAATAATTAAATTAACGATAAGTATGCCACTTATAACTGACAATGAGAATCAGTAATATTCCGCTGATTCAGATTTAGACGTCAAAAAATATTTTGTTGGTGGAACTTTTCTTACAGTATATATTATTATCTCTTCTATAAAGTATGGATATTGTATATGACCCAAAATATATATGTAAGAGCAGGTGAGAAAGGGTCGAAAATGTATTAAATAAATAGCATGCAAATTATGTAACAGTATCGATCAAAGAGAGCTTATCGGACGATGGTAATTAATAAAGTGCCAGAGGAATACAAGTGTCAAAGTTTTCAAAACTTGTCCTTGGTTATCTATAACATTAGACAGCATGTGACGTAGCAACGTGTGCTACTTTGTAGCCTAATTAAACCGCAGATGCAGTAACTCTAATTAGCCAGGGTATGATTAAGTTTACGAAATTGCAGGTGATTTCAGACTAGCGGTAATTAACGTCTGTGAAAATTAATTTTACCTCGTACGCGGAAAAATAATTGTGTAGAATAACATTAAAAAATATATCATCAGTTATCGCCCATAAATTTTAACAGTTTTTAACTTTTCTAATTTTACATTTATATAAGGACAAAATGAAAATTGATAAATGAAAAAAATTAATAATAATTAATATAAAAGTAGAAAATTGTTATTATTACAATCTTTCTTAACATTTTAAACTAAATTTTAACAATTACTATAATACAATTACTATTATAATAATATTATAAAACCTTAGAGGCTAAATATTTTAGAGGTTATGTTTGTAATTATGTTGGATTGAATATTCTAGAAACTGATTTTGATTTTACATAATTAAAAATGAACGTTTAATGAAGCTAATAAAACTATCACAAAACATAACCTAAAATTTTTTGTCTTTAAGGTCCCTCTTCTCGTGAAACGTCACATATATAATAGTAAGTTGCGGTTTAACACATTTTTAATTTATATTCTTAAAAAATATATTTCTGAAAAAAATTTGTAAATTTGACTCTGCTAATTTTATTGTAGTGCTGAAAGTACACATTTTAACAGTAGAAGACACTCAATTCTTATTCTAAAAACAAGTTTCCATAAAATTTAAAAATTGTCGTGTCGAGGAAAAATGCGCGAGAAGGGATGAAAAAATAGAGGAAAGAGAGAGAAAGAGAGGGTTATCGCGATTCGTGGCACTTTTACATTAGCGAGATAAGTCATGGCGAAATGGGGTGGTGGGAGGGAGGGGAAGGTTCGGAGAAGATGGAAGTGGGACGGGGGTGTATTTTTTTACCCTTTCTTGCAATAAATCTGGTCGCGGGAATTAGTTTCGAGATAAAGTATAATATCGGACCCAGGGTGGGTGACGTCAGAGACTGCGAGTATTTATGGGCTTGATAGTGTCAGTCGTATGCACGGGCCCGTGCGCAAACCTTCTCTCCTGTACCCCCTCAGAGGCTACACCCCTATTCTCATTTCCCCGTCACCTCAGTTGGTGAGCCACCCCTCAGGCTAAATTATTGGAAAATAGTCGCTCTCTCGGTCTTTCCCTTCGTGTTTTTTCTTTTTTTTTTGCAACGCGCGCCACCACCCTAAAATCTCCTTTCTTTCTCTCTTCCGTTCCAATGCGATTTTCTTCGTTGGTAAAGAGCGATTCTTCTTCTGTTTTGTATTCAACGGAAGCTTCGGGCACTTGTCTGATTTACGAACGCTTTTCTTTCCGAGGAACGAATTTTATTTTCCTTATACAAATGTTTTCTCCATTTCCTTTTTGTATTTCTTTCATTTATATATTATTGTCGAATTCTGCTGAAAATAATTTGGGTATTTTTATTTAAAAAAATATAAAATAATTAAATATTTATTAAAAATATTATTTTTATACAGGACAAAATTGTATGTCAAATCAAAAAAAATGTTGAAAAGCTTTATTGTAAATTTAATGACGTTTCTTGATGAAAGGATTTATTACTTCTTAATATAAGATACATATGTTTTTTGTGGATTTGTATATATAAATGAAAATTGGCTACTTTGAATTTCTATTGAGCTGATAAGCTGTCCGAATCTTCCTTCCTTCCTTACTTTTCATATCCTTTTCTTTATATCAAAAATGCGTCCCTCTCTTTCTATATACAAGAGAGCTTGGCAGATTTTCAGGACCGTCGCGTCGGCCGATAATCTGATACAGTCCAAGGAGGAATAGGATTGGCGAAATACAAATTCCTCGTGTGCAGATATGCGCAGCATGTGTGCGATGGTACACTGATAATAATATATATACGTACATCGGAACTGTATGAAACTTGTGTAATATGTAAATTGACCCGTGCTGAGTGTATATATATCCACTACATTGTAACTTTAAATTATTTTCATAGTAATGTTTCCCTTCAAAATTGACTAAAAGTAATTCCTTCTTATTGACAATATTGTCAATACTGTGATAGATTTCACTTTTTTCTTCATTTATATATCAAATCATTGCAAAACCCTAAATATAAGTACTTAGGAGCCATCGATGTAAAAGAATTGTAATTTAATCGAGTTTTAACTTAACAGAATTCTCATTCAATCGAATTTTACGTGATTCGAATTTTTAAATGACAGAAATTCCAATTCACTGAATTTTTATTTGTCCGAAATTACGAATGACCGAACAAACAATTGATAGACAGATTTTGGCGCAATTTTTGAAATTGAGCAATCAGAATTTATCAAGAAAATCGAGATTGCGGTTAATTTTGAAAATTGCTACGATATCTTTTCTGTCGATTGTTTGTTCGGACATTTTTGTAATTTTTTGGCAAATGAAAATTCGGCGACTTAAAAATTCTATCAATTAAAAATTTGTACAAATAAAAATTTGAACAAATTAATATTCTCTTAAACAAAACTTCACTCTCTAAATCTGAATTAGTAAAAATGTTTACTAATTTGAATTAGAGATTCACTTTTTGCTTCTATATTAGTAAAATTTTACTAATTCTAAAGCAAAAAGTGAGTCACTAATTTAAATTAGTAAACATTTTTACTAATTCAGATTTAGAGAGCATTTAAATTAAATGATTATAAAATAAAAATTCTGCCATACAAAAATTCCGTATAGCTAAAAATTGTGTTATTTTAAAATTCGTAGAAAAAGAAAATCTATCAGATTTTAATTCAAAAATTGAAAATTCGTCTAAAAAATAATTATTTATAATAAAATACTTTAAAATAAAAATTTTAATCAATGAATTTTATGATATAATCATGTGTGCCTCTTTCAGATTAACACTTCAGTTACATAGGTCGAAAAGATGTTGGCCTACACTGTAAAAAATTTCGGAATCATTTCCATTAAAATAATCGGCAATATTTCCAAAAGTGGAAGAAAAACGATTATTCCTAACACTTTGATGGAAATAATTCCGAAATAGGAATATTTTCCAAAACGTTGGAATTTCTTCCAGTAAGTTAGGATTTTTTCCTGAAATTGGGAGAGTTTTACGATTTTAATTGATTTTTATCCAAATCTTAGAAAATAAATCCAAAGTGAGATAGAAATATGTCCAAAACTGGAATTTTTTCCAAACATTAAAAGAAATTTCCGAGTTCAATAGATTTTTATCCTAATGATAGGAAATAAAATCTGTTTGAAATAGAAATATTTCCAAAACTATAGGTACTTTTCCGAATTATTTTGAATTCGAATTTGACCTCAGAATTGATCCAACATGGAAGATTTTCAAGTGACGCTCCGCGACAAAAGGTACCTATAAAAGCTCCCAAAATTTTTAGATTATATTTAGTGATTGTCGCGAAGCGTCACATAAATTCAAACCTAAAAGTGCAAAAAATATACGTTTTTGACCAAATTTGAGGTCATGTATACCATCAAGAGATAATTTTGTTTAAAAAAAATCGGTATACGGCATTGGAAAGTACCATTTTTCCCCTTCAAGATGCATTTCGAAACTTTAAAAAATCTTTACTAGATTCTGAATTATTGTCATGAGAATTTTCTCAGTTTGTTGAATTTTCCAATATTCGTAAACTGCGATCAGAACATTCAAATCACGATAACTAAGAGCCATGTAAAGATCTATTAAAGTTTCAAAATGCATTTTAAAGAGGAAGAATAGAATTTTCCGATGCAACCTTTTTGAAAAAAATTATTTTTTGATGATGACCTCAAATATGGTCAAAAACGACTTTTTGGACTTTTAGGTCAGATTCATAGATTATCATGTCAAAATGCTTCGGAAACGTATAATATATATTGTTTATTTGTACTAATGTTTTAGTACCTTTCTCACAGTTTTAATTGAGAGAAAGATTATTTCGTATAAAAAAAGACATGCTTGTAATTGTAAAAGAAGATAATGTTCCTTGTATGCAATGGCCTTTAGCCAGAATACATGAACTACATCCTGGAAAGGATGGTGTGGTTGGATGTGTAACTTTGAGATTTTCGAATAATTTGTTAAAAAGACCAGTTACTAAAATTGCTGTATTGACAATACAAGAGAAAGATGTTGAGTGAATGTTGATCGTTAACTCTCAACGGGCGGAGTATGTTTAAGCATGAATATAATAATTTGATGAATTATTATTATTACTTTTTGTTTAACCTTCGCCGGACTGGATACTTTTTATATACACGGTTGACAAGATCCCACCCAGGGTGGGCCAAATGTTTTCTTCTTTGTATATTGCAATAAAAACTTAGAATCATTCAGTTTTTTTCCAAAATTGTTATATGTTACCAAATAATATATTATATTAATGTTTTGTTGATTTTTTATTTGTTTAAACAATTTATTATTAATAATTTATAACTTTTTCAAATATACATACGACAGTAGAAGAATTTTAAAAATTTGTTACCTTTTCTTCGTAGTTATTAATTCAAAGGTTATAAATAAAATAAAATATATAATTCAATTTGCAACAACTATTATTATAAATTGTTTAAACAAATAATTGTTGCTATTTATTAACTTTCCTTATAATGTTCCAAGAAAGTTGCAATTTTTTTCTAATTTTGCAACTTCCCACACAGCACCGAAAGTTTCCTAAACCTGTATTAAAGCTGTGCGTGCCAAGTTGGAAAAATTTACCGTAAAGCTTAGCACAGGTTGTGTAAATATGTAAATGTCCGCAATTGAGTAAATGTTTAGCGTAAAACTGTACTGAATCTTTAAATTACATATTTAGTACAGGTTTAGCGCAAAACTGTACTGAATCTTTAAATTACATATTTGGTACCCCTATCGAAAATTCCGATATCGAAACCTATATAGAAAACTATATGGGAAACTATATTGTTTCCCATATAGTTTCCTATATAGGAAGCTATATATAGCTATATATAGCGTCAATAATATAAAAAAAAAAATTCTTCCGACGTGTTGACTCTGAGACGCGAACCCTCGACCATCATAGCTCTCAACCGCACTGGGAGCGCCTTAACGGGCTCGACCAGGGGAGGCTATGAAATATCTTGAGAAAATGTCTCTTATAACGAAAATACTTTAAACAGATACTTATATTATTATTTTGTAAAGTCATCAAACAGTTTTTCAGATGTTTATTATTACAAAGAGTATATTATTGTATACATATATTTTTCTCCAATGGTATATGCGTTTTAATACCCAATTTTATATTCGGAGTTTATTAACTTCAACATTTTAATTTAGAATGACATGAATTTACATTAGTTTTAAAAAAAAATTTGCTATACGAACATTGTTACTTAATTTATTTCCAAAAAAATTGAAATTTATGCAGAGTTCACTTGATTAAAATTTAAATTCATGTCATTCTAAATTAAAATGTTGAAGTTAATAAACTCCGAATATAAAATTGGGTATTAAAACGCATATACCATTGGAGAAAAATATATGTATACAATAATATACTCTTTGTAATAATAAACATCTGAAAAACTGTTTGATGACTTTACAAAATAATATAAGTATCTGTTTAAAGTATTTTCGTTATAAGAGACATTTTCTCAAGATATTTCATAGCCTCCCCTGGTCGAGCCCGTTAAGGCGCTCCCAGTGCGGTTGAGAGCTATGATGGTCGAGGGTTCGCGTCTCAGAGTCAACATGTCGGAAGAATTTTTTTTTTTTATATTATTGACGCTATATATAGCTATATATAGCTTCCTATATAGGAAACTATATGGGAAACAATATAGTTTCCCATATAGTTTTCTATATAGGTTTCGATATCGGAATTTTCGATAGGGGTACCAAATATGTAATTTAAAGATTCAGTACAGTTTTGCGCTAAACCTGTACTAAATATGTAATTTAAAGATTCAGTACAGTTTTACGCTAAACCTGTACTAAATACGTAATTTAAAGATTCAGTACAGTTTTACGCTAAACCTGTACTAAATACGTAATTTAAAGATTCAGTACAGTTTTACGCTAAACCTGTACTAAATACGTAATTTAAAGATTCAGTACAGTTTTACGCTAAACATTTACTCAATTGCGGACATTTACATATTTACACAACCTGTGCTAAGCTTTACGGTAAATTTTTCCAACTTGGCACGCACAGCTTTAATACAGGTTTAGGAAACTTTCGGTGCTATGTGGGTTAACAAGCTCAACATAATAAACATGTAGATTTTATATGAATTTAGTATTCAAACGATTGTTTAAACAATTTATTGTTGTTATTTATTAACTTTATTTGTTTAAACAATTGTTGAATTAATAATTTTACTTCAAATCTATCTTTTATTATATTCGGCTTGATAAATTGCAAAATTAGAAAAAAATGCATCTTTCTAGGTACAGAACAAAGAAAGTTAATAAATAATAACAATAAATTGTTTAAACAAATGAAAAATGCAATATAATATTTTTTATATCTATTATTTGACATCATAAAACACTCACAGTGAAAAGTCTGCATGATTTCAAGTCTTTTTGTAAAATAGAATTAAAAAAATATCTGAATCATCCCGGTTATCTCCGTACATACATTGATAAAAGTTATAAATAATCAAGAAGAAATTTTTTTTAAAAATTTGTTTTTACATTTTTTGAAAGTTCTTAAGATTTTGTTCAGTGACTTAAAATCGCGATTCAATTAAGGCAAAACTTTAGAAGATATGGCAATTTCAATTTGTCTGGCCCACCCTGGGTGGGCATCTTGTCAAGCGAAGGTTAAGCATGTATATAATAATTTCATGAATTATTATTATTACTATTTATCAATATATTTTTACTATTATTAATGTAATTTTCATCTAACGTCAGTTTATTAAATTTAAAATTATATATTATATCGAAATATATATATATAAGAGATTTAAACTATATCATATATACGTTGAACGTTGTTCAGTTTGTAAGTTTCGTTTTAAGAATCGATTTTAAATATTGTAATTTTTCAACATTTGTATTGTCATCGCGTTTGTGTATCATAGTAGTAAAATAGTGTCTTTGAAAGATAACCATTCTTCCACTTTACCACTGAAAGTTGAAAGAACTGCTTGAGGAAGTTTCAATCTCTTATAATTGTTTGATACATTAGAGAGACGTTTATTTTCAGAATTTGAATTTACTTCGTGATTGTTGGTTTGATCTTTTTGCAAAACAATTGAAATTTGATTTTGAGCTAAAGACATTATTTTAAAAAATGAATTTTGTAACGTTTTTTTATCAAGAGTATGATTTGTTACAGTATCGATCAATTGTATTTCATTATACAAATCATCAATATTTGAAAAGTACGAAAATACTGAATTATATCGTAATTGTAATTCAGCAATTTGAGCAGGGTCATATGAATTGAATTGTGCAAGAAATTCTTAGAACGAATTAAAATGTTCTTTAATTGTAGTGACTTTTTGTCAAATACTTGTGAATGAATCTATTTAAATTTTGACATAAATGATCAACAGATTGAAGTTGAAAAAATCGTATAAATAACACACATTTGTTGAGACATTTCCGTAAATCAAGACTCAATGAATTGACATACCTGATATGACCTGAGATTACCCATGATGTTGAAGATAAGGTGTTTTAAACGCATTGCCTTTTTTCGTTTATGATGTAAATTGTAGAGTTGAGGTGTTTTAAACGCATTGCCCTTTTGTTTGTGATGTAAAATTGAAGTGTTTTACAAGAATTGTCACATTAAAAAGTTGATGCAGTTATTGAGGTGTTGAAATGCATAGCCTCAAATTTTATACGAATATCAATGTTTATAAATTCATTGAAATGTTTTTGAAGGGTGTTTTTAATGCATTGCCAAGACAAGATATTTATTTGAAATTTACTTGTCTCTTTAAATCGTGAAATCAATGTAGTACTTACTACTTAAATGATTTAATGATGAATTAAACTCTTAAAAAGAGTAAATTTTTAATGAATGGAATGTTGTGTAATATTAAATTGACGTGTAAATGAACTTTGATGAAAACTGTTTTACATTTGTTTGTGTATATTGCACCGAGTGTACACTCATGATGGTTCACTTATTTTGTTCGCATAGCCTGACATTATTGATATCAGGTGTATGAACTATTTGCACAGCACTGTTTTATCAGATTATTTATGCGTTTGTTAAAAAGTCATAGTTTTTGAAAATATATCCGGCTCGAAGGACCATGTTTAATTGTACTAATGTTTTAGTACCTTTCTCGCAGTTTTAATTGAGAGAAAGATTATTGCGTATAAAATGGAAATGATTGGATAAATGAATATGAATACTTAAGATAAAAATAAACGTTTAATTATATGTATTCTTTACAACGTGTCATCTGGAACTGAATAGTTTTTATAACACTTTTGGACAGAGCCTTTGTGTCGAAGGTTCGAATGAGTAGGGATAAACTAAACAAAATTTGGTACACGTGCATTCGGCGAAGTCCCTTATCTTATTTAGTAAAACGAAACTTACAAACTGAACAACGTTCAACGTATATGATAAAAAATATATTGATATATTGATAAATAGTAATAATAATAATTCATGAAATTATTATATACATGCTTAAACAAAAAGTAATAATAATAATTCATCAAATTATTATATTAATGCTTAAACATATATAGTTTGGTTTTTGGTTCTGAAGTAGGTCAAAATTTTATCGGCCAGTGAATTATAGGTATCAAAAAATGCTCCAAATATTGCGGATCAAGTTGATACCAATTATAGGTATCAAAACGTTGCAAGCCAAATTGATACCTTTAGATTAAAATCTGTGTAATTAAAAATTTATTTAATCAACTTTTCTTTTCTTCCGCATAAACTGCGGTAAAATTATTAGATTCAATGGTAATTTGTTTTAAAATATACATTTGCGATTCAGCTAATTGGTAAATTGATTAATGTAATAAATTCCTCGTTTTGAATAAAGTGCGTGTCTAATACGAATGAATGAAGCAATATATTGTATTGGTTTGCTTAATCAGTATCGAACCGCATTATGCCCGCATCTGTTTGTTGTAGTGTCAGTGAAGTGTGTGCATGAACATGAAATCACAGGGCAAGGATGGCCATTAGACTGATTTGTCGCTTTATTAGATCTTAGTCTGCGTTTGCGGGCCAATTGCGACATTAGTGCATTGGATTGCAGCCTGAGCCTGCATATAACACCTCCAACGGGTAGAGAAACCTCTCAACTATGTATATATACTCACGGGAGGATGAGAGTCAGAGAAGGGTTTGCAATTTGCGTAAATTAGACGATTGCGCCTCCCTTAGCGACCTCTAATGGCACGTGTAATCGCCAATAATTTGCGCGCGACTCGCTTTGACTTGGCGTTAATTGCTTATTGAGAACACAAACATATTATCTTAAACCGGATAGAAAATAATGTGCTTTACTCGCATCTTCAATGTTTCCGATGGGTTCGAGATATTTATTACATCAATTTGTATCGACCCAATTCATTTTTCTTACTAATATTTTTTTTTAGAGAAAAATAGTTTTTATAGTCAAAATTAGTCATCGTTATATTGCATTGCAACCTAGGGACGATTGTCCACTAAAATTGGATTTTCCGTATTAGACAACTTTCTAAAACGACATATGTTTAAATCGGAAAAAGTATGTAGAGATAAATCACAAGACATTGGTAACAAGTATATATAGACATTATGGAGAGTTGTAACAGTGAGACAGGTCCTTGCACCCCCTTAGTCATTAAAGTATGTTTAAGGATGACCGAGTGTCAAGTTGGAAAACCAAACAGCACCCTCAAAGTAAAAGGTCCTTCTACCCCTTATAGGAGGACCACCCGTTGGGATCAATTGGGTGAATCAAACATCACGGCCCATCTGCTCAAGGCAGCGAATCGCGCAATTACAGGCACTTAAATTACGCGACAGTGCTATATATTTCAAGGGTAGACTTTTAGGTCTGTCTCTATATTTATCGACACTGACGTAATAAACATATAACCGCACCCTCCCACTGCGATCTATACATGGTGTTGACGCTAAAATTATTTCATTAGGTCCCCAGGGTGCGTCGTGTTATGCGGTTTGCCGCGATTGCTCCATCTGGCATATGTGTTCAAACCTGCAGCATTGTATATACTTAAAGTTCAGGGTGGGACAGTTGCCTCAGGCGCTAAATTTCGGAAGGTGACAATATTAGTGATGAAAATAAATTTAACTTTCTGCATTCCAATTCAACTTTTTTACTTTTCGCATTCCACATTTTACTTTTCACATTCTGTATTCTACATTCCGAATTACACTTTTCATATTTCTCATTCCGCTCCTCATTTTCCTCATTCTGCATTTCACTTTTCACTTTCTACATTCCGTGTTCTACTTATCACGTAACTATTTCGTATTCTACATTCCGCATTATGAAATCCACTTTTCACATTCCACAATCCCACTTTTAACATTACACTTTTCGCATTCTACATTCCACATTCTTAATTCTACTTTTCATTTTCCAGATTCCGCAATCCACTTTTTCTTTTAATTTTTTAATTTGCTGATTCCTTTTTACATTTTCCAAATTCCGGATTCTATTTTTCACTTTTCGGATTCTAAATTCCAGGTTTCACTTTTCACATTTTCAGTTTTAACAATTATAATTGTTTTCTATTCTGGAATATAATTAATATCATTTTTTAAAATTTGTATTAATACAATAAGACAAAAATTAGTCCTATACATTAGTTACTAATCCTAAATTAGAAATTTGGGACGCATGATTATGTTCTAAAAATCATTAGTTATAGAATTTTCATTTTATGGAATTTCATTTGTCATAATTATTTTTGAGCCGAATTTTTATTTGTTCGAATTAGTATTTTGCAGAATTTTTGCATCAAAACGATTTTCTATATTACAGAATTTTTATATAACCAAAAATTCACTTCACAGAATTTTTATTTGTTCGAATTTTTAATTGACAGAATTTTCATTTAACATAATATGTATTTTAAAGAATTTTTCTTGGATAGAATTTCATTGCATATAGAATTTTCTTTCAGATGAATTTTCATTTGTTCGAATTATTATTTGATATAATTTCCATTCTCTTAATCTATAAATCAGTGAAAATCTTCACTGATTGCAATTTAGTGACTCACTTTTCACTGATTGTCAGTGAAGATCATTGATTGAATCAGTGGAATATGTCACTGATTCCCAGTGAATTTTCCACTGATTTTAAATCATCAGTGACCCACTTTTCACTGATTCAGATTAAGACAGGATATAACCGATTTTTCATTCTACAGAATTTTTAGTTAACCGAAAATCATTTAACAGAATTTCTAATTGATAGAATTTTCATTTGTCCGAAATTGCAAATAGCCGAACAAACAATCGGCAGAGAGATTTCGGCGCGATTTTTAAAACCAACCAATCAAAAATTATCCATAAAATTGTGATTGGTTGATTTTAAAAATCGCGCCGAATTCTTTCTGTCGATTGTTTGTTCGGCCATTTGCAATTTCGGATAAATAAAAATTTAAAAATGAATTTAAATAAATTTAAAAATAAATGATTTTTTGGTTAAGTATAAAAATTCTGTAGTATGAAAAATCGGTTAAATATGTAATCGACCCCCAGATAATACAAAAGAATTGAACATGAATGAAATTAATAAAGAGATTGATTAATTTATGGAAAGGCAAAAATTTTCAGTTCTTCTTAATTTTTCGTTCCTTACTAGGATGTAATAATTTTAATTTCCTTCTTTGATTAAAAAAAAAAAAAAAATTTCGAAGATGAGTTTGATTCAAAGAAAAACATGTGCATGATTATTTAGAAATATACAGGAAATGTGTGCGTGATCTAGGAAACGCAATAAATCTTTTGCATCCTACATTCCTATATATATATATATATATATATATACATGGATATTGTTCGACTGTGCATTATGACACGAGTTACGTTCGTGCGATTCTCCTTCCCGGTGGGACGTTTGGTAAATTAATTGAAGCGTATTTATGCGAACATTATGCGACAGGGAGCCGGGATAAGACTTTTGCTATAGTACGGCTAATTGAAACGCCACTGTCAAACAGATAAGCTCGATTGCTACGGAGAGTTATGAGATAATATTATGAAGCACACTGTACGTCAGATACAAATTAATTTTAGCCGCATCTCTCCAATGCACGGCGGATTCCAAAACATCACGATGGATTGGTTATATATGCAAGTGAAAATTTCAATCTATGCGTCCAATTTCCTATCGCTGATTTTATGATTCGATTATCGACCATATTCTTTCGACATTCATTCTCTTGTTTGTTTGTTAAATGATCTAGATAAACCGGCGTTTCATTCGAGATTTCAATATAGTCATTCGTTCGTATTTGTTTATTGTCGCCAACGATTATTTAAACGGACAATTTATTTTTCAAAATCTATTATTTAAATAATATAATTATTTAGTGTAATTTCTTATTATATTTTTAAAATAGTTTTGTATATTTTATTAAATTTAATCTTCGATCTTTCTGATATTTTTTATTTCGAATTAATCATAAATAATAAAAAACCTAGTTTCATATTTGTCAGATCAAACGATATAGAACGTGGCGCCACCTACGAGGCACATTTTTGATGCGTTTAGTAGCGTACGCTAATTTTAAAAATCTTAATTAAATTTAGTAATTGTTGAAAAAATAAATATGTTTTTTTTGAAGATATATAAATTATATATTCATGATGGCAATTTGAGTTCATTTCACGCTTCTAAGTAATAACGCAAAAATCTCTAAAACGTTGAAATATGATTTGTGTTTATATATATGTATTTTGTTCAAAAGAACAAAACTCTTTGTAATAAATTGCAAATGCAACATTTTTCTCAGAACTTCAAAGGAATACAAATGTACTACGAGTGTAGTGAACTACTGCGTGACTTGACAAAGAGAAATGTTGGATAGCCGTTTGGGAATAAAAAGCTACTCAACGTCCTGCTAACTGTGGTTACTTCTTTACCCTCAAGAAGTGCTCTGATCTGCCCTATCGACATCTGCAAGTCGAGAGTACTAGGGATTAACAGTTCTGAGGGTGCGTGCTAAGTATGCTGCTGAACTTAATCGCAATAAGTGGCAAATACATCTATAAAGTTTTTTCTTCGTTAAAAAAATATACATATATTCATCGTTTTAAAAGAATCTTTATGTATTTATAATATTATCCCATTTTACTCACTGTACACATTTTACGAAAATATTAATAAAAACAGGACAATGCGTTTTAAGGTTATGTAATCAGTAACTCCGAAAAGTCTTGAATAGTAATTTTTAAGAGCATGGGCTGATAGTCGGATCTTAATAATTAAATTAACTCCTTAAAACTAACTCTTTAGGCATAAAATTAACTCGTAAGTCATTAACTCCCTTCGCTTCTACTTCAAAAGGGTGGGACTTTTATAGCATCCTTTAGGGAGTTGAAATTCAACTCCTTTCTTTGCAGTGTATATGAAACACAATTATATAAGAAAGAATAGAAAGAAATAAGACTCCGATTTTAAGAAAATTTTAATAAAAAGCATTTTTGTAATGTCACGATTATTCGGATTAAGGTTTCGATGACTGTGTTATTTACATCAAGGAAAAATATCAAACTCATATAATTTTATTCACAAGTGTATATGACAATAATTTTGGAAAAACATCTTTTCGAAAGCACACGGGACCACCGAAGGATAAACGCCCACGTATTCCCTTGTGGACGATATTGCTTATGTATATTATGGGAATGTTACGTATGCTTATGTCTCTCGAATTTGAAACTTTTTGAAGAGGGAAAAATAGAGTCAACCAAGATAATCCCATGTCCTTAGGGAGAACCTTTCAAAATTTTTATTCAACATTACGGATTATGAGACTGAATATCCACGCCTCTTTAAACAGTTTGTGGTTTTATAACATTTTTGAAAAAAAATTTGTTGATTAGTTATTTTTTTGAGTGTTTTTATCTATTTAAAAACTACAAATTAGCACTATACAACTCCAATTATTAATTCATTAATAAAATTCAGTTTTTTAGAATTTCTACAAATTACGAATATTAAGTTTCAAATAGTTAAATAAAGAAAAATTAATTAATTATTATTCTAGGGTGGTGAAAGTGAATCAAGATGATAAACAGACCTAGCAAATATAATTTAAGTAAATATTATTAAATAGATTTGATTTAGAATAACTCTAAAAGTCACATCGAAAAATAATTTCTAAATATAGCAAACTTTGCTCCTGAGTCATAAATTTTCGAAAGAAAAGAAAAAGCCGATATTTTCATCCTAATCCTAAGAAACCGAAAGCGAAACGTTCAGCGAAAGTCTCTTACCTAAAAAAAGACACCCCGCATAGAAAGTCTAACACTGAAATCGATACCCGGTTAAATCAATTACAAAAATATACATATAACACAGAATTTTCAATTTTGCCTTAATTTCTACCGTATTTGTAAATTAATTTCTTTTAACAGTAAATTTAATTAATAATTAACTGATTTTTGCTGATTAATGAACACTTTTAAGAAATAAAATTTCAAAAATAGTGCACTGCTTGGCAATGATGATTAAAATATTTTACCGACATTGTTTGGTAATTTAATAATTATATAAGTTAGAATTATATATAATAATAAACGTAAAATATTTATCAAACGAATTTTTTAAAATAAATGTAATTAGATTACATAAAAATTGACCAAAAAATTTTTCGGCAAATGACAAACAATTGTTTGAAAATTTTTTACGCTTTTAGATTTTTTTTGCCATCCATAAATTTTACATGGTCGAAACTATTTAAAGCTATATATTGCTGACCGCAACCAACAATAAGGCCCAATCGAGGGCCCAATTTCGGACAGTCCCTTTTCGCATGTTGTTCACATAGCAGGACGTCTTCTTGAGAGAAAGGTTGTTTTAAGTATGAACTTTAAAATTTCACCTTATTTAACTGTTTATAACACTAGAATTTTTTTCTTCTATTATATACGCACTTTCGAAACAGATTTAATTTTCCGATTTTTAAATTGTAACTAAAATTTTGAGGTTATGTTCTCCTCTTTTCATTGTGGACGGTCCTTAAAATGATCTAAATATGAAGGTTATGTTGCCCTCTTTCCATTGTGGAATTACCCTAAAAGACCCTTTAAGAACACTGTTAATTTGAAAGTATCAAATTGGATCAAATTGATACTTTCAAGAAAACAGTAAAAAATCAGGCGTACAATTTGTACAATGAAGTGTGATGACCGACGTTCAACCTATATAACTAATATTATATTACTAACGACATTTAACTACCTATTTCTTAAATTTAATAACGAGATTTTTAATATAGATCTTAGTTAATATAGAATTTAGTTTATTATAAAAACAAATTTTTTTTGTTTTTTCATCAGTTACTGTTATATTACTACAAATTTTAATTGTTAGAAGAACAAAAAAATTTGTTGCAACAACAAACTAAATTTTTTAGTTGCATAGTTTTTGTAATAACAATAAGAGATCTGAGTAGAATATCTTTTAAATATGTGATAATTTATTAATAAAAAATGAAAAAAATTTCAGTATATCTGTTGGAGAACATAACCTCAAACATGTTACCTTTGTAAGAATTTGTAGATTTTGAAGAAAGATCTGATAAGGAAAGGGGTCCAACTCTTCTAAACGTTCCCGAAGAAAACGAAAGTAAAATAAAAGATAGAAGTCATTATAGAACCACCTGATAAGACAGTAAGGCCGCGATTTTATTTCATTAATTATAATTAACGAAATAAAAAATAAATAAAACTATATAAAAATTGTTTATAATTATTAACAATTCTTATATTGTTTTTGTTAAAATTAATTACAGTTAATCAATTTCGTTTTGATCCGATTTATGGGATCAATTTGATACCTTAAAGTTAACATTGATTTTGATAATTAATTTTAAAATTTGAATCCAGTCTTAAATAGAGAAGATATATTTTCAAATTAATTTATTATTAATCTAAACTAAAATAAACTAAGTCGACGTGACAAGAAGTAAATTTTTTTTTTAGTAAAAAAAATTTTTGGAAACAATTTGAAATGTGAAACGAGTAAGTCGTAACTTTAAGTGAATGTATATGTTTTGAGACGAGATGAGGGGTGAATTTTGTGAGCGGCGCCTACGTTTACAATAAGTCCAGACACCCCTACTGGCGCATCATCTAACATGGCCCGTGAAAATGAGCCTCTCAGGTATACACATAACTTCTTCCCACTGATGTGTACACTCGCATCTATGATCTGTCTCCATTTTATGTCACGTGCGTGCAGGTAGATGCGGCATTTGGCTCTATATACATGTTTTTTTTCTGTTCCATGAACTTTTCCAGGATGCTACAGAAACGGTTAAAAAGGGTCTAAATTATGACGCGGTCACGTTTCGAGTACAAAATTTATTATCGTCGCTAGTTAATGGTTTGGTCCTTCTAAAAAAACACGAGAGAAACACACATAGATCTAATGTTCAGATTTCACTTTTCTTTTTATCTTTAATTATTATTCAACATACATTTACTAATTAATTTTTGATAAAATTTAAAAAGGAGAAACATTTGTTTAAATTACAGTAATAACGAATAAAAAAGAAGAAGAAGAAGAATAAAATATTTACATGAAGAGACATGAATTATCGAGTGATGTAATTTTTGAGGCATCAGATATATGAATATCCTGAGAGATTGAATAGAGTAAAGATTAGCTACTGGTGATTTGAAGATTGAAGAGTAGATAAAAAATCAGTTGAGAGTCAAAAAGATAGTGGTCAGTGAACACGTGTCACATCTGAGTGGGATACAATCGCAAACTTGAGGCATGAAATAATACCACGCTTTTATGAATATAGATAAGGTCATTTGGTTTATAGATAAGTGTACATTTAGTGAATTTCGATTTTCAACGAATTAGGAAAAAGAGCGTCCAGCACTTATCTACGACACACCCTGACACCATTTCAACTCCACCTTGTTCCGGCTTCTCAGTATCTTACCGCAGACAAGAATATACCAGATAAGTAGTGTTCGAGATGATCTTCTTCAGATATGGCTTACTTTGAGTAGCTTCTATTGACTACCAGACATACTATATAACTCTTTAACTGTATCTTCGACATGCCAAACACCATGTCGTTTATATGATCTTTCACACGACAATAAACATGAAGATATACATGAATAAGTTCTAAATTTTATTTGTTAGAATTTTCATTTCAAAGAATTTTATTAAATAGAATTTATTTTTAGCCAAATTTTAATTTCTTCGAATTATTACACAGGCCGACAAATTGTTGACCTACTTCAGAAAAAAACTAGATTATATACTTATCCGAAGCAATTTGACGTACTGAATCTGAATCTGATCTCAAAACTGACAAAATACGTTTTCGAAATATTCTGACCTCAAAGTGCAAAAAAGACATTTTTAGCCATATTTGAGGTTATGTAATATCAATAGATAATTTTTTTTCAAAAAAGTCGTTACATCATCTAAAAGTATACTATTCTTCCCCTTTAAAATGCATTTTTAAACTTTAAATAATTTTTATAGGCTCTGAGTTATCGTTATTTGAATTTTCTGATCGCAATTCCACTGAAGATCAGTGAAATTTGACTGAGAATCAGTGGGTTTATTCTCGCGATTTCAATCAGTGAAATTGCACTGAAGAACAGTTAAATATTACTGAAATATCAGCCATTTTTCACTGATTGTCCAATTAAAAAATTACTGAAATTTTCTGTCATTCATATTGAAAATTTCAGTTATTTTTTAACTGGACAATCAGTGAAAAATAACTGATATTTCAATCATTTTTATCTGATCTTCAGTAAAAATTCACTGATTCTCAGTCAAATTTCACTGATTCAGTTTTAGAGAGAGTTTACGAATATTGGAAAATTCAACAAACTGAGAAAATTCGAATGACGATAACTCAGAACCAAGTAAAGGTTTTTTAAAGTTTCCAAATGCATTTAAAAGAGAAAGAATAATAGTATTTTCAGATGCTGTAACGACCATTTTGAAAAAAATTATGTTACATTACCTCAAATATCGTCAAAAAATGCCTTTGTTGCACTTTCAGGTTAGAATATTTTGAAAACATATACTGAGTCAGTTTTGAGATCCGATTAGGATTCAGTACGTCAAAATGTTTCAGAAAAGTATAGTTTGGTTTCTTTTCTGAAATAGGATTGAGCCTTCACAACGTCAAGTCCAAATGCTGGCAAAAAAATTAGGGCGCAAATTTCTGACAAATATTTATTCGGATGTAAATGACAGTTCTGTAAAATAAAAATTTGCAGTTTTAAGAATTCTGTGATCTAATTATCGTCTAATTGACAATGAGGAAAAAAACATGCAGTTGTAAAGAGGCTATATACCTATGAGGTAAAAAAATGACCAAAAGCATTCGTTCTGACAAGATGTCACGCATTTTCTAATAGTCGTATACGAGACACGACGGAGGCCTCTCACTAAAGCGGAACGGCTCCAAGACTCTCAGAGAAGGTTTTTCTGCCGCTTAGATTTTAGAACAACAGACCTTCCTCACTAAACTCGGGGATAACATTTTAAATTTTACCTAATAACTACTCACCACGTACTGGCGCCGTCTTGTCCAAAGGGCAAAAGATCAAAAAAAGACTTAGGTCATTGTAATGATAAATATTCGGTTGCAATGACCTCCTCATTTGCAAATAAGATATTAAGGAATTTATTATTTATAAACATATATATATATATATACACTAAAAATTATATGCTCTAAAATATGTATATCTGAATGTACAAAAGTGTATCGTTAATTCAAGAAAATTTACTTCAAACTGTTAAAATTTTCTTAAATCAAGAAAATTCAATTCAATTTGATTGAATTAATATTGTCTCGTAGAATATTAATTATGCAGAATTTTAATTCAGAAGAATCTTAATTTTGCAGAAAGAAGATTAGACAGAATTTTGCAAAATATTCATTTGTTCGAATATTAATCTAAAAAATTAGAAAAGGTCGAAAATCAATTTACCATCAGAAATAATTCAGCGGAAACTTCAAATTTGACAAAACACAATTTTCTTGATAATTTCTGATTGGTCAATTTTAAATTTCCCGACGAACTATTTCTGGAAAATTAATTTTTGAGCATTTGCATTTTCTAAAAGTATAGTAAATTTTCGATATGTTTTCAACTAATACTTTAGTAAAAAAATTATTATTATTGAATCAAATTTAAAAAACTCCATACCGGATTTATAAATTATTATTAACAAAAAAATTGAAGTATACAACGTGCTTTTTAAATAAAATATATCAATATTATTTGTTGTTATGGAGCAGAGGCGCGAACTTCTATTATAAGTATATTCTAAGGATTCCTGTTGTGAAAATGATGTCTGGCTTAGGAAACTAAGTTTCTAAATTTTCAAGATTTTCGTGTTTCTGATTACTCTAGTAATCCTTTTGTCAGAAAATTTCATGCCCCATTAGTTTTGTAGTCGAAAGAGTAAATGAGTCTTGAAAAATATCAATTTGTCAAAAACGACGAATTCATAAAAACATCATCTTTGTACGAGTATACTTTTTAAAGATTTAATTTTTAAGATACATATACTTTGTGTCTGCTGTCTGTGAAATAACAATTATCATTCAGGATATTTTTTTACGTTCGAAAAAAGGTTTGCCTAATTCTAAAAATCTATGTCTTTCCAGAATGTGACATCTTTTTGACATTCTGTAGAATTTTTTTTTTATTTTTAAACTAGAAAATTTTTCATAAAAATAATAATTCAAAGTAGGAACTTAGAAAAAAATGAGTGAAATTTGATATGTTATTAATTAAATATAAAAATCTCAATAGTATATGCATTTTCTCCCATTACCCCACCTGTGGGGTATTAGGAGCTCTCATTTGAAATTCCAATAAAATGATATGTGACCTGGACAGTTAAAAGGGACCTTTTGTCCGAAAAAATCGATTTTTTATTGATTGGTGTTTCTGATAAAGAAAACTTTTTTCTATCAGAATCACCAATCAATAAAAAATTAATTTTTTCGGACAAAAGGTCCCTTTTAACTGTCCAGGTCACATATAATTTATATTTTCTTTAGATATTTTCCTTATTTTGTCAATAGTTCTCGCGACAAATGAACAATTTTACAAACTATTTAAGACCTTAAGACCTACAGCTTCTTTAGTATTAAAATATCCAATAATATAACACATTATAGACAATAAAACACAAATATTGATTCTTAGCAATTAAATATGCAACAATATCAAATTTTATAAATGAATCTTGTTTAATTTTCAAAAAAATAAGAAAAGCCATATCGAGGTAACGAAACTCTCCTGGCTGGCACAATTTTCCCATTACCCCAAAGAATTTTCACAGGCCACAATTTGAAAAAAAGAAGAAAAACATATACAAATTTAATTATTACCTCTATTTTTATTCATGTATCTAAATCTACATATATTTTTCTCTAATAAAATCATAAAACATAATTAAATAATAATTTTTTAACCATTTACTTTGATCTTCAAAAATATATTTTCCATTTAAGAAGAAAAACTTGAAAACTTATTGATTTTTCCTTGTGGTTTCTACAAATCTGTCAAAAATGTGACCATTTGTCTTCGTATGACATACAGGAAGATTGTTCAAGTTTTCCGATCCACAGTTTTCTTGTGTGGATCAAATTGATACAAGAATTAAGATCAACTCATGCAACGTTTTGATTCGATATAAGGTATCAAATTGATCCAAGATTCAAGAAATGATCCAGAATATGGGATCATTTTTTGATACCTGAATTGGTATCAAAGTATAACTGTAATGGCTGGCATGCTCTTATTGACAAGTTTATTAATTAATTTATTCACTGCCCTGAATATTCAGATATTAAAAATACTTTTATTATAAATTTTAAGAAAGAGAGAAGCGAAAACTTATAAATTGCGAGCAATTAAATAAGAAAAAATTTATTTCGAAATAAAATGAAATATACTAACCTTTATTTATGTTTATCACATAAGATTTAAGTTAAGTTCACCATCACAACACTTGAAAATTTTTAATTATTTTTATGGTTCAAATAATTATCAATAATTTATTTATTATAAATGAACAAAATTTAAGTAATGCAGGCTTGATAAATATTTCTAATGCGTTGTCAATTAATGCAATTTATAATTTCCTATTACACAATATCATAATGGACATATATAACATTTGTAAACAAACAGGGTTGGGAAACAAGAGCCCAAAATATATTCGTCCAAAGCGAATTTCAATCCTACCCAACTCTGCTTTGGGCGAACATATTTTGGGCTCTTGTTTCCCAACCCTGTTTGTTTACAAATGTTATATATGTCCATTATGATATTGTGTAATAGGAAATTATAAATTGCATTAATTGACAACGCATTAGAAATATTTATCAAGCATGCATTGCTTAAATTTTGTTTATTTATAATAAATAAATTATTGATAATTATTTGAACCACAAAAATAATTAAAAATTTTCAAGTGTTGTGATTGTGAACTTAACTTAAATCTTACGTGATAAACATAAATAAAGGTTAGTGTATTTCATTTTATTTCGAAATAAATTTTTTCTTATTTAATTGCTCTCAATTTATAAGTTTTCGCTTCTCTCTTTCTTAAAATTCATAATAAAAGTATTTTTAATACCTGAATATTCAGTGCAGTGAATAAATTAATTAATAAACTTGTCAATAAGAGCATGCCAGCCATGACAGTTATACTTTGATACCAATTCAGGTATCAAAAAATGATCCCATATTCTGGATCATTTCTTGAAAATGATCCAAATATTTGGATCAATTTGATACCTTATATCGAATCAAAACGTTGCATTCCAAAATGATACCATCAAGTTTACAGTGGAGTTAATATGTTAAATTTTATTAAATCCTGTATTAAGTTTATAAAAGTTTAGAATTTTTTATATGAAAAATATACTTTTTAGCATATTTTCTACAACTTGATAATACTTTTATAAAATTTCAAATATTTTCATAAAATTTGCTATTTATTTTCTTTCCGTTTATTAATTTTTATACGAAATTTTGGGAGAAAAAGAGGATTAAAATTTTGGTCAAAAATATAAGTATTAGTTCTGATTTTAATCTCAAACCCAGCTGCGAATTGACGTGCAATGATCCACATATATCTACTTATATTAGTATTAAAACGAACATAACCTCAAAATTCAAGGTCCTAGGTCAAACATAACCTCAAAATTCAGGGACATATAGATTACGGGACCTTTGGGTTTGAGGTTATGTCCGACAAATATAAATTCGAATTTCTCTAACCCAGAAACGAACGTAATCTCAAAATTTATATAAAATTTTAATAATTTTAATACGTACAAGTCTTTAAAAAATTAAGCATTAAAGTGGCATTAAATATTTAAAGCATTAAAATTTAAAAAATTTAAAGTTAACCCCTTTTTCGGAAATTAAATATATTCTCGATTTTTAAAGAATACCCTTTTTACTCCTTAAAATGAAGCTTGAAATGTATACTTTTAATTCACAAATTAAATTAATTAATTATTCTAATAAATTACAAATTAGTTTGTATATAGCTTCTGCGCAAAAAAAGGTCCTTAAAAAAACAATTAAAAAATAGGTTTAATTTTCAAAAAAATGGGTTTTTTAAAAAAAAATTTACACGATTGGAAAGCACGCAATTATGATTTTTCAAAAAATGCAATGCTATTGGATCACTTGAGAAATTTTGCCCCACATATAAATAATAAAACATATATATTGAATGAACACTTGTTATTGTAAAAAATCAATTTGACGGGAAATAAAATTGACAGAATCCTTCTTGAATGGAGACGCATGTTCGCATGGTCACCCCCTTCGTTGAAAGTACATCGAAGGAGGCACTTTTCCTTTCTTGTGCGATCAAAATCTGTCGATTTATCTTTGCTTTGAATCATCCTTGTCGCTATAACAAATGTTGAGCTTTTTGTCATCACTCACAATAAGCTCTATGTTCACTTTGCCATGAGACTAGGATCAATATATATATGTATATAAGTGTTTCGCGACATTCTCTTGGTGAAGAGGCGAAAATAAAAAGAGATTGAAAAACTATATATTGGAGAATGCAGCTTCAAATGTTATCCCCTTATCATATTGGCATCGACATATAGTATATGAAAGATCTCCATTTTTTTCTAAGGTGGATACACTCAGGTACACCTTCTCCAGTTTTCCTTCCATATACACTGCATCTCTCCTTCACCAATGGGTACTTAGGATTCATCAAGATAACTCATGGCTTTGTGCTCACGTACATTGTGCTCACTTGTGTGGTGGACCCTTATGTTTTGGGTTTCTTTTGACCTATCGAATTTGAAAAACGATGCTTTCAGTATTCGCCTTTCTTCAGTCTTTACATATACATATATATAGAGAATGGTAAATCAGCTTTTGATATTAAAATGCGGATGACAAACACGAAAAGAAGCAAGTTTTGTAAAAAAAAAATATACATACGATTATTTTCTGATTTTCAATATATTCGAGATAATGATCTAAATTTGAATTAGTTTCAATTTATTTAAAAATGCTCTTAAAAAGTATAAATATATATAGTTTTTTGAAAGGAAATCGTATAGTGACAGTGATTACAAATCGTTTAATGGTTGGTTCTCGTGACTTCCTCCTTAGGGACTACCGACATGCAAATTCCATAGATGCGGATATTGCGATACAACTCGTGAGAACACGTAAGAACGAGCTGGACAAGTCAGAGGATTACGAAGATTTATGTTCGTTCACGGACATCCCATTAAAAATAATATAAATAAAAATAATAAAAATACAAGTCAAATCGATTTGACAGATAAATGGAAGTCAATTTCATTTTAGTTTCAGTAAATTATTTAATCCGACTGATTTGTTCCTTATATTATTTTAATTAATCATACTATAATATATATGTAATATTAATCATTAAACCTCAAAACGTGCAAAAATGAGCAAATTTAGCCCCTGGATTTAAGGAGCCTTTATGGTTTACATTTGAAAAAAACACACTTTTTAAAACTTTAATTGTAAAAAAATGTATTCAAGTTTTTGCGAAAATTCTTTTTGGACAATGTTACATATTACGAATTTTTTTTACACTGAAAAAACGATATTCTAGATGTAAGAACGCCTACTTAAATAGGAGCCAAGAATATTCCCTACTTAAAGTAAGTGGGAAATATTTTTACAATAAGAGATTGAATATTCGAAAAAATTATTTTCTATCCTTTTATTATTTTCGAATTTACACCCAGAAAAAAAGTTTCTTTGTTTCAAAGAACGTTTCTTTGAATCAAAGAAATTTGTGCATTGCTATAGGGTCAAAGAAAAATTTCTTTGATTTAAAGAAATTACTTCTTTATTTGCTTTTTTATCGACTCAAAGAAATATTTCTTTGATTTTACGAAATTTTTTATTTGAATCAAAGAAATAAATGTTTAGTTTAATGCACAAATTTCTTTAAATGGAAAATATATTTATTTCGTTTTGAGATTGTATATACGTTCGTATTTTGATTAAATTATAGTTTAAAAATATTTAATTAATTAAATATTTTTGAAATATACTTGAAATGTATTTCAAAGACATTTAATTAATTTAATGCGCATTTTTACATGTAAAACACTGAAAAAAACTTCATAGCAGAATTTTGATCACTAAGAAAACAATTAATACACTGCGAGTCACTATTAACACATTTCACATATCACTCGTTAATCCCAAAGACACGAACGATTCACAAATTTTTCTTTATTACTTACTGTAAGAAAAACTGAAACAAAATTTAGCTATTAATACAACACTTTTTAGACCATAAATCCGATTATAATTATCACGCCATGAACACGGTGCCATGAGGCACACACAGCTGTTTACTAATTTACGTAGTCAGCGCAAACGCAGAGTCATGGCAACTCAGCGTACTTAAGTTCGAAACAAATATTTCTTTGATTCAAAGAAATAAAATTTTTCTTTAGGTTAAAAAAGTCATTCAAAGAAAAAATTTCTTTGATTCAAAACACTCAAAAATTTCTTTTTCGTAAAAGCAAAGAAAAATTTTTTTAATTCAAACAAATTTTACCTTTGATTCAAAAAGTGAGTTTAAAAAAACGATTTCTTTGTTTCAAAGAAATCTTTTCTTTGGGTGTAAATTCTTAAATTTAGAATATATATAATTTTTTCAGTGATATATTCAAGCGTCTCATTTAGCATTGGTCAAAATATAACACCCGACAGAAATAACACTTCTTTTTTCTGTGTAAAATTCCTATACATATAAAGTGTCTACAGAATCTTATAATTTTGCTTTTAGTGCTTTTTTTAAACAATTACTATACTGTGATTGAAAAAAAGTGACGAATGCCGGAATTGAGTAATATTAATTTAAAAGCAAAGTGAGTATGTATTTGCTGCCGGTGCATTAAGGTAATCACAAAGACCACCAAATAGATGTCTACATATATACGAAGTAATGTCAAACACGTTCCTGACACGCGTCTCTATAATCAAACCACCTACTCGAGCGTCAAATTATTTCTACTTGGTCCATGTATAAATATATATATATATATATATACTATAGGTATACGGTTCAAAAGTATTTTTAAATGGCTCTGACTCGACAAGAAATTCATTTTTATATACGCATTCGAAACATATATTTGATTTTTTCTACTCTGTTTTTTGAATTCACATTCTTCCTATAGGCACATATATTATAAACTTTTATAAGCCATTCGTTATCGATCAGACTATTGAAAAATATACGTCCGAGATAAGACTTCCCAAATTTTGAGCAGCGCTACTCCTATATCGCGTTAATTTATTAATTAATGAGATTTCAAACAAAAATGTGTGAAATTTCAAGTAACAATGTATGAAATTTTACTCAAAAACATTAAATTTAAAGAAAAGTATTTGAAATTTTAAAAAAATGTGTTTGAAATTTAAATCAAAAAATTTATATTAAATTTCAAAAAGTGTGTTGTAAATTTACAAAATTGTATGTGATACCTATACCTGAACGTCTTCCGTAATATTAATAAAAATTATATATTTAATTCTTCCATATGTATATATATATTGTATTATTTTAAATCGATTTTTGGAAGACAGGTGAATAAAACACATTCACATATGAAATGACAACGTTTCGGAGGCACAGTTCGCCACCATCCTCAGGTCACTTTATTACACACTGAGAAAAAAGGTTTGAACTGACAACAAAATATTTCATTTAATATATGTGCAACTAAAATTTTTTGGTTGACACAACTAAACTTTAGTTGACATCAACCAAAGTTTGGTTAAGACTACCAAATTCTTTTTCATTTTCTTATTTAGTCGTCTGAAACAAACTTTGGTTGTTGTCAACTAAAGTTTAGTTGTGTCAACCAAAAAATTTTAGTTGCACATATATTGAATGAAATATTTGGTTGTCAGCTCAAACCTTTTTTCTCAGTGCAATCTAAACAAATTCAATACATACGGAATAAACCAAAAAATTCAAAAAAAAATTTGTTTAGATTGTAATAAAGTGACCTGAGGATGGTGGCGAACTGTGCCTCCGAAACGTTGTCATTTCATATGTGAATGTGTTTTATTCACCTGTCTTCCAAAAATCGATTTAAAATAATACAATATAGTCTTCCGTAATATTCGAAACGCATATGACAGTACACTGAGTAAACTAAGCTGAATCTTTAAATGGATAATCTTAGTTTCCTAAGTATACCAAAGTATTCAGAGTAATCTCGAAGGTCTTCAGAAGTCTTTTAAAAGTATGAACATCGTCCGGAGTAAATAAAATGAATACTGCAGTCTCTGAGTTTTTGGATACTTAATTGGTGATACAACACATAGATGACAGAAGTAAAAAATTAGTATAGCACTAATAAATAAAATAATACATAATGAACTGAGATTATACAGTATTTTATTTAAATTTTAGTATTATACTTTAAGTAAGGACTACTAAACATAACTGATAACAAGAAGAAAGATTTTTTATTAATACTGCAAAATATTTTTACTCTAAAGCAAAAATTGGAGTATTTTTTTGTTTTCAAAGGTTTGCCACATCTGGTTTGCATTAGGATGACCAGTCAAGGGTTTCTCGATGCAAGAGGTCCTATTTTATGAGTTTTTCGGTACCTGTTTTTTTCCTATATAGATTTATTTAGATAGAAAATATGTGAATTTTGAAGATGCAAAGAGATGAAGGAAATGTTTTTAAATGTTTAGTATTTTTTCAAAAATTTTCCTAAGGCAGACCTTCAAGTTTTCAGTTGCTTTCTATAGCATTTGCCAGGAACGAAGGGGAACTTACAGTCTGTAGTTAGTGAGTTAAAATGAAGAATTTATTGTGAATTTATTTATTAATTATTAGTTTAATGTAATATCTAGTTTTTTATTAAATGAAATAATTTGAAGTGTAATGTAATTCTTTAACTAAAAAAATCCTGCACTAAATGATACAAAGCATTAATGACATAAATTACCCTTCGAATGGTACGAAATCATATGCTAAAAAATATAAGGAAATCAAGTAAGTTTTTCATATATTTTTTATTTACTTAACCAGAAATTTATATTTTATTAAATATCATACACTGAGAAAAATGTTTAGTCAGAGCAACCAAAATTTGGTTGGGCCAACAAAAAAATTTTGTTCGTATTTAAGCAACCAATAACTATTTGTTTAAGTCAACTAAAAAATTTGGTTGAGTGTTTTTTGTTCGCATAACAAAAATGTTTGGTTAGCCCAACCAAATTTTTTTGTTAGGTCAACAAAAATGTTTGGTTGATCAAACAAACCGTTTTTTTTGTAAAATTAAAAATTTTATTCTACCTTATCTCTTTTCTTTTTATCTTTTTTATTTATTTCATTATTTATTTATTATCCATTTAACATTGAATTTATATTTATCCAATTGAAATATTTGAGGACTTTGAAAAATCTCATCTCCGCCTGGGATCAAACCTCTGTTTTAAAATTGAAGGTCGAGAGCTCTGACCACTGAGCTACCCATTCTTGTGAGAGATTTAAACTAACTGTTCTCATAAGCTATGAGCTGAGAGCGAATCAATTTATTTGGTTGTCGCAACCAAATTTTGGTTAGGACAACAAACGATCATTTGGTTTTTTAGACCAAACTATTTTGTTGTGTTAACCAAATTATTTTGTTGTCGAAACCAAATTTTGGTTGGAATTAAAAAATATTCTACCAAATAATTTTGTTGGCCTAACCAAATGTTTGGTTGAGATAACTCTACGACTTTGTTTCAGGCAACCAAAATTTGGCTATAAGAACGAAAATTGCTTAACCAAAATATTTTGTTGCAAACACTAAATTTTTTTTCTCAGTGTAATATAATATTAATATTATAAATGTTAACCTTGTGTTCACTGCCAATTGTAATAGTTTATTTAATAAATTATTGTATAAAAAATTATAACAAAAAAATTTGTATAAAAAATAATTTGTAAAGGATATATACCATATTACTTAATCGCTTCAAATATTTAATTCAGATACAGTTATTTTTTTTATTTTTATCTATTTATTTATTTAACTTGTATATTAGTTAATTAAGTATTAGATATTATATGTATAATTATGTTATTTGAGAAAAAATTTTTGTTTATTTTGAAAAAAATTATTTGAAAAAATATTTTGAAATGAATTAATTATCATTTAATATTATTTATTTTTATTCACATTTATTATTGAGAAGAATTTTTGTCTATGTGATAATGCGACATCTATTAGACACCATTAGAACTCTATAATTGGAGTTCAATACAAGATAATTAAGAAAAATTCATATAATATCCCAATGTATACGAAACGTATACTCTCCTCTCTATGTGGTAGATCTTAATATACCATCAGTTTACTTTAGTAACTTAATTTTCTCAAAGTATTCCACAGTCTATACCTTTTGGCACGGAGGAATACTTATTCGAATACACACTAAAAAAGAAATCTTGATTTCAGCCTATTTTTGAGGCTGAATTTAAGGTGTTAACGGAGTCAGACCAATTAAAAAAGGACAGACTTATGCAAAATATATGGGCTTAATTTAAGGTGTAAACGGTTTAAGACTTTGTTTTTACTGTGTACTATGTAACTCAAGTTTACTTTTGGAATATACCAACATTTTTCATCCCGGAGCACAAGCTCCAAAACTTCTGTTCCTTCGAAGTAAATAAAATGAATTTTAATTTAAATAATTTAGTTCTAATATACATAGCGATCGCATAGATAAAGAAAGTATTAAGTAAAAATTTCAGATAAATATATGTATGAATTTATCAATCAATTTATCAATCAAAATGTTTAAAATATTTTTTACATACAGGATAATTTCTATAGTTTATTCCACAAAAGTATTTTACTTCATTAGTTTTAAAGGAATTGTATAATTTATATGATATATATATAATTATATATGTTGACGGTAATTTTTTACGAAAATTAATGTGAATGGCAATGTTTAAATTGTTTTTAAATGAAAAATATTATTTTTTACCAGAAACTAACATTCATATACTTTAATAGAACAGTTAAACATATACTATTCCTATATAGTATTTATATTTTTTGATGACACAAAAATTTTGAATTTTGTCCAGCCATACATTTGCGGTGATAAAATAACACTTCTTCTTTCATATTAATTAATATATTGAACGGGTTAATTTAGGATTTAGGTTAGCCTGGGAAGTTAATATTAAGGAGTTAATTTAAATATTAACTCCTTTTTTGAGTTAATTTTTAACTCGTAAAATTTAACTCTCAGTACTATTATAGAGGAAGGTGGGGGAATTGGAGCCCATTAAGGAAAATGATTTAAAAAAATAACTTATTGTTATAATAAAATATTGTTTTGGTCATTTTTTACTCCTTTTGTTATTTATCTTTAATTATAAATAATTAGAAATTAAGAACAAAAAAGTAAAGTTTGTAAAAAAATGCATTTTTACCCATTAACGAAACTCTGCTGGCTGGCACAATTTTCCCATTACCCCAAAGAATTTTCACAGGCCACAATTTGAAAAACAGAAGAAAAACATATACAAATTTAATTAATACCACTATTTTTATTCATGTATCTAAATCTACACATATTTTTCTCTAATAAAATCATAAAACATAATTAAATAATAATTTTTTAACCATTTACTTTGATCTCCAAAAATATATTTTCCATTTAAGAAGAAAAACTTGATTTTTCCATGTGGTTTCTACAAATCTGTCAAAAATGTGACCATTTGTCTTCGTATGACATACAGGAAGATTGTTCAAGTTTTCCGAGTTATTTCCACGAAATTCAAAGTCTCTGTGTACTTGAAATTTAAAAGCTCCCATTACACACGCTCTCCTGTTACGCCACCTTCCCCTAACTCCCTAATTTTTTACAGTGTAGTGTATACATTTTAACCTATAACATTTAGTTGTATCAATAAAATGTTTATTTGCCTCAATAAATTTTTTCTTCATTCGATAAATTTATTATTATAATCTTTTGACTAGGAATTGAGCGTGTTTTATCACTATAATACAAAAATTAAAGATTTATATTTTAATGAAGATGTATGACGCACAGTGGTACGAATTGCGAATCTATGCGGTGTTAAAATAACATATAGAACAAATTTTAACCATTCATGGTAATTTTAACACCACTTTAGGTGTTAAAATAATAGTGTTAAATCAACACCCATCCAGTGTTATTGTAACACTAAACGGTGTAAATCTTTATTGTATTAAAACAACACCATCTGCTGTCGTGTTAAAATATAACACTATATATATATGTATATACTATACAAGGCAACAAATTTAACACTTATTTTTTTAACGTCAACTTTAATTGAATATTAATAAGGGAATTATCTTTTTAGGATGGAAAAATAATTTGAATAATTAAAAATTAAATGTTACATTTTTAAGAAAGCAAGATTTGATTTTTTTATGAAACATTCTTTTCATTTCAGCGCCTTTAGAAAATCGAGTGCCCGAGGTTACTACGTTGGGAAAGTAAAGGGAAACTTATTTCTGCTGCAAATATTTGTGTTTCTAAGGATGTTTTGGCGAAAAAAGAAAAAACACTCTGCCTGGAATTCCCCAGAGGTAAGAGACTTTTAATAATTTTTTTTCTTCCCTCTTCTTTTGCGCGATATTGTTTGTACATACACATAGTATGTACGTTTTTTTTAAAAGTATATAAAAAAAAAAAACGGGAAAAACATTTTATAAACAAACATAACGACTTTTACAGAAAAAATATATATTCCTTATGTAAGATTCTTCATATACTTAAAATCACAGAAATACAAATGTATTCTTGAGAAGAAAATTGAGAAAAAGAGACAGAGTGGACGGGAGAAAAAAAGCGATGGACAAAGAGGGAATAATGTTGAAGAAGGGGTTTTGGGGGCAGAGGGTGAACGAGAGCAGTAAAAATGAATCGATAGGCGGAGTTTTTCGTGACGCACCGCGAGGAGGCGCTGAAAGTGGGGAGAGCAATAGGCGGAGTCAGGCTGATTTAAGGCCGCCATTTTGTGACAATGAACGAGAGGGGGTATGCCTATCTGATTGGCTGATCTACGGACTTCTCTCGTCCTGGACAAGCTTCTACAGATTGTTCGGTTGTACTCCGACGGTATTCTCCAGCCACCCGGCAACGCCGCTACCTCACCCCACTCTTTCAATTCCATCTCCCCTTCCACCCTTCCAGTCAACCCTTCCATTCATTTCTTCGTTTCGTGTCACGATACCTTCTGTAGTGCACAAATTTGTCTTAGGATTCTTCTTCAAAATTTCTTGTTTCATGATATGGCTTTTTTCCGGAAAATGAGATCAAAGGATTTAAATTTTACTGATAAAGTTAATTATAGTAGTAGAATTCTTTTTATTGTATAATTATTTGTTCCAGATGTTTTTGGATATGCTGTTTAGGATTTATTTTTGTTATTTAGTAAAAGCGCGCCTTTTTTGAATGACTCGCACTTTTTGCTTCTGAATTAGTAAAATTTCATTAATTTTTAAAAATGTTTTTACTATCAAATTGGTAAAATTTAACTGATTCAAAAGCAAAAAGTCAGTCATTATAATTCAAATTAGTTAACATTTTTACTAATTATTCAAATTCAGAGAGTTCTTTCAGAGAGTTAACATTTTTACTAATTATTCAAATTCAGAGAGTTCTTTCTAAATTTGAATTAGTGAAAAGTGAGCTACTAATACACATTAGCAAGAAATTTTACTAATGTTTAGTAAAATATTACTATTTAATTTAGTAGTTTTTAATTTTTTTACTAAAATTTTAGTAAAAAGTGACTAAAAATTAGTGAAAATTCTTACTAATCTAAATTAGTAGCGAGATTAGTAGCTCACTTTTCACTAATTCAAATTTAGAGAATTTATTTTCTATAAATATTTACTTTTTAAAGCAGCTGCGAATATTTTTTTAAAACATATATATATATCATGTATTACGGAATTAATTAGTACTTTTCAAACGAAAACAAATTAAGTTGAGGTATTTTTTCTACTTTCTGCAAATTATTCACAAAAATTATAATGTATTATAAAACTATGCATAAAATCCAACTAAAAATTAAATTTGATTCAAATAATCGGTTACTTTATTCACTATACACTATATCAAATAAATATTTACTTGAATCAAACAATTTTTACACGGGAAAAAAAAATGTAACATTTTATAAAAGTATATTTTTAAGTCATGGAAAATATGCTAAAAAGTATAATTTTCAAATACCTAGTTGACTCCAAAAATATTTATTTGGTAAATAAAGTAATCGATTATTGTCTTAGATTTCAACTAATATATATATGACGGAACGTCTTTTAGATACATATTTTCTTAACCAATTGAAACAAGACGAGTCAATTTTAAGATGTTCCCTTAACCTTACACAGAAAAACGCTGGGTAAATTTTATTGCGGGTAATTTTAACCAATGATAATTCACATAGACGGTGGCGCCCTCAACTAGGATAAAATTTGTTGCAGGTAATTTTTATACCGGTTTTGGGGTAAAATTCTACTTTTTTTTCGTGTGTTATAAAAATGAAGTGTCTTATTTTCGTCAAAAGTGTCTTGTTTTGAAAACCTTATAGTGGTTTCTAAGACATAAAAAATGTCTCAATTTGAGACGTTTTAAGTATCTTAGACAACAAATAAGACACTTTTTTCGTGTCTTATTTTAAAACATATATGTATCTTATGTGTAGCTATTTATTCACAAAGAAAATTTCTGCTGTCCAAAGCAAAAACCTAGTAAGTCCTTTTTTCGTAAGGGTGAAAATCGTTTGGTCAGATTTATCGACTTTTAAACTTACTCTCTAAATCTGAATCAGTGAATAAGTCACTGATGATCTCAAATCAGTCGCTAAATTCTAGCTATTTGAATCAGTGATTTTCACTGACAGTTAGTGACATTTCACTGGAGAATCAATTACTTTGACTGAAAATCAGTGAAATGTTACTGATTCAAATAGCTAGAATTTAGCGACTGATTTGAGACCAGTGACTTTTTCACTGATTCAAATTTAGAGAGTATGGAAAGGCTATATATACTCTCTAAATCTGAATTAGTCAAAATTTTACTAATTGAATTAGTAACACTATATTTTACTAATGAATTAGTTGTTTCATCACTTTCTACTAAAAAAAATAATCACTTTTCATTACTGAATTAATTAGTAGTGCTTTTTCTACTAAAAAAAATAGTCACTTTTAATGACTAAATGAATTGTAGAGATTTTCTTCTAATTTGTTAGTCATGATATGTGCATACATCAAAATAAGCAAAAATAGCTTAATTGAAAATTTTTTAATTTATTATACAACATTATTCTGTTCCAACCAAAGAAAAATCAGTTTAACAAATGCACAAGTAATTATTTTCTATTAAGTAATTATGAAAAAAATATTTATTTTTCTTTATGTCCAGTCATAACAGTTAGGTTTTGTAGGTTATGTTTACCAAAATTGACATATAATTAATTTAGTAATATAATATTAATAATGATGATATTGATATTTTGATCAAATTGAATGTGTTCAAACTCAGTTCTTCAAATGTTTGTATAGATGGCCAAAAAACACTCCAAACTATTGTTGTTATGTTAATGTTAATTAATTTAATTAACAAATCTAAATCAATATTGGCACATTTATAAGACTCTAATTACAAATTTATATAATAATTAAATTTGTATAGAAAACAAATCGACTTTACCTTATTTATTAGCGATTTGACAACGAGTTTATGACAATTTGTTTATAAGAGACATTTTGTAACTAATTTTCATAGCCTCCTTTGGTTGAGCGCGTCAAGGCGCAGCTCCCAAGGTAGAAGGCAAGGTAATGGGTTCAAATCCTAGTGACATCTCCCATACCAGTAATTATCGCAGAATAATTTCGAAAATGAAATAAATAAATTTTTTTTATTGATTCACGTTATTTAAACTATATAAAAACAAAATATAATCGTTTTCTATTTTTTAAGCAATAATTTTTGTCAATTTTCAAAATAAATACGTCTACATTACCTACTTTATCTACCTATGTATACCTATCTAGAAACTGAAACTACTAATTCATTTAGTGGTAGATTATAGTTACAGATTGAATTAGTAACTTTTGACTAATTCACAGTAAACGAATCCGCCCTATTTGAATTAGTCAAAAATGACTGTGAATTAGTCAAAAATGACTAATTCAGATTTAGAGAGTATATACTTACTAGGTTTTTACTTTGGACAGGAGATTATTATGTACAGCTTGAGTTAATTAAATGTTTGGTTTACTCAGACAAAATTTTTATTTATTTAAAAAATTTTTAAACACCAAATATTTATTATAATCGAATCATTTTGTTTAAACATATCCGAAAACGAACGCTTCAATAAAAAAAAGAAAAATTCATTTTAAAATAAAGATAGTCTTTGTTAAATATGCGCAAGTGTTCAAATGATAGTATGAATAATGAGGGGGGAGGTGGTAAATTGTAAAAGACGAAATATAATGAGAGACGTCTTTTCTATTTTGTGTGACGACCTACGACAACCTGTAACTCAAGCAGAGGGTTTACGTCCTCATCGCATCTCGGTCAGATTTCAGACTTCAGATTTCGAGGGGCGTATCTTAATCGACGTATCTCATCTAGATAGTCCGCATGCTATCAAGATTAACTCTCTGCACAGGCATATATAGGCATATATCTTGGGTGTAATCTTCTCGCGAGAGGCACGTGGCACGTGGTTCTCGTTTTCCCGATCTGATCTAAATTTGGAACCGTCGAAATGTTGCGAGACATTTCATTCACGGCGATATGATGTCACTCTCTCGCAGCATATCTTTTCACATTCACTCAAATCAAGCTTTTCTATTTTGACTCCATATATACCTGCCTTTTATCAAATTATAGGATTCAATTTCGGCCATTATTATACTCATCATTGGATATAACCTATATATGTTTGAGGTTTTTAATGTAATTTTTTATATGTATGTCTTGAAATAAAATTTCTAGTTTCAATAATTTTATCAATAAGACCCTAAAAAATTACTAAAGCTTTTCTCTATTCAACAATATAAATTTAGAATATATTTTTAAAGTTAGAAAAAAATATTACTAAATTAAATATATTTTTTTCTAAAAATTAGTGAAAATTTATAATAATTTGAATTACACTGTTTTCATAGTATAATTACAAGCCCAAAAATGGACTGAAATAACTTATTTTGAGGCAATAAAAAATTGGCCAATATTCATCAGTCATTTTCACTGCAATAAATAAATAATAACTTATATATATACTTGATATCTTACAATAAGATGTAATATGGAAAAATGGTATCATTCATCTTAAAAAAATAAGATATTTTGTAAAGCATATATAATCTTATTAATATTTATAAGATGCTTTTTAGCGTTTTAACGAGGATTAAAATATTTCTTCCATCTTAAAATGTATAGGTTTATACTTCGGCAAGTTTCTTTAAGTAAATTAATTGTGGAGTCATAAGATCAAGTACTCTCTAAATCTGAATAAAAGTGAATATTCACTTTATTGGAATCCAAAATCGACCACGTAAATTAATAATTGCACATATACACAAACGCATATAAGTATATTCACCCAATGGGAAATTTATATATACCATTGGCAAAAGTATATTGGCAGCATTTGACCCAATAGTGGACTATCATTTGTCCTATAATGGTTTAATTGGTTACCGCATTGGCAATTTTCTACTGAGCACTTATTTAAAGTTTATATGCGCACTTGTTTTTTTACGTGAACGAGTTTTTACATATTCAGATTTGGAGAGTATATCTTATTACATAAAGAGCCCCATATTTATAACCTTAAAATTTTTTTCACATAAAAAATTTGTACTCATATATTTATTGCATCTCAAAATTACTTCATGTTATGACTTTGCCATCAGTGCGCGGTGGTTCTAAGATATAAATGTAAACTTTATAGTAATTAATATACTTTTTTATTTTTATATTAATATTTATTAATTTTTAACTGAAAAAAGAGTTATATTTTAATGATTAATGTCATAAATTTTTAATATCATTGTCATAACCCTTTTTAAATTTTATCTATACTTATATATATATCACATGCAATTAAACCACCTATTAAAAATGAAGATAAAAATATATTGAATGACGCCTTTCCTTTGGCAAGACAAAACGTCGTTTTTATTAGGTGCAGTTAATTTTCAGCAAGATTCAGTGACGCTGAACGAATCTGGCATCCGCTGGTTACAGATCATTCGTTCACTATCATAATTTACGTAATAAGTTGCGGGATCGCTCGCGAACCTCATATATACACCAACGAGTAATGGAAAAATCAGTACCTTTATATAAAGGATACAAATTTAATGCAACTCTTGGCAAATATCCCGGGTGCGATTCTCTGTCAAATAGATCTAGCTGTAGTGAATATATTCTTATAAATATTAATATATACATATATATATGACCGCGCATATATCATATAGTGAAATGACTCATCTTCATATCATATTAATATAATTCTTTTAATATATATACAAGTCAGCACTTGTCTTTTAATCATATTTATCATTAAATAAATATATATATATGATAATATATATTTAAAATAAATATATTTGAGGTATTTATATATATATATATATTGTATCAAATATAATAATATGTATTATATACTTAATATTATTAATATTATATAAATTATCACATATGTCGCTCTGTTTCGTACAAATAAGTCAGGATATAAAAATGACTATAAGTATAAAAGAGTTGCCACTTTGTCTTTATGACTTAACAGAATAAGTCCTCCGCTGCGTATATAGGATGTCACGCCTGCGCAGAACTTATATGAACATGGTTTAATTAAGTCACCAATCGAATAGTGTACCGAACTTTAAAATAACAAATTTTCAAATCTTAATTAAGCCCAATTATAACAAAATAATTAATTGATATGGTTCTAAGTAATAAACCACAATCAAGGAGAAAAATGAATAAATATATATATATATATATATATATATACTTTAAAAGTAGAACTGAAACTGTCTGCAGTTTCTGTGCATTTATGTCAATTTTTACTCCAGAAGTAGTAAAATTTACTACGAAAATAGTAAATTTTACTATTTCTGGAGTAAAAATTGCCAGAAATGCGCAGAAACGCAGTTCCGGTTTTAAACTACTTTTAAAGTAGTACAAATTACTTTATTATAGGTATAGTTATCCCATTTTTCTCTGCGGTACTTACTATCTTAATAGTAACAATATTCGTGATGAGTATTCATTATGTGCATGTGTGACTTGCACCATTGTCATTTGCGCAAAATTTTATTTATTTGTGCTTGATAGAAAAAACTTTGTTTTATATATATAGTAGCGTCTCAAATTAAACCACATATGGTGCTGCCACCTACGAGGCTCATTTTTATTGCATTTCAAATTAAGGTAACGTTCGATACTTAAATCGAATTCAAGTTTTGTTTAGAAAATAAAATACATTTTAGAAACAAAGAATTGATTCCATTTTTCTCCCTAACGCATAACTCATAAATATATCAAATCTGATGAAATTTTAAAAATAGGTAAAGATTTACACAACTTTCTTTTTCCGCTTTCCTCTTTAAGGTAACCCCTTATATACAATGAACACAGATTCTTTAACCAGAGAGAAAAAAAAAAGAGAACCCTCTCGTTGCTTTCGCGGAATTTCACGAATGAGAGGACGTCGTTACAAGGAACTTTTGTTCCGTGAGCATATAAACTCGCTTTTTTTCCGCGGTGTTGACAGAAGTTGCGACGAGAAGGTAAAGTTGGGTTAGGTAAACCTCTCAACGAAGGAGGAGGGGGTTAAAACGATAAGGGGGTGGGTGAGTTAACGCCCGGTCGGAGGTGGTACTCCGCGCTGTAGGCGTTTCCACAGTGACCCGATTAAAACCGATTGCCACCGAAGAGACACGAGTTGTGGTGAACGTGGGGGCTTCACAGGTTTGTGTTTTTCTGCGCTTTAGTTCCGCGCCGGGTGCCACGAATGTTGCATCTATCATATTGTGTGTGCGCGCGTTTTTCAAACATTTTCCCACAAATTTTCGCATTTAAAGTGTGTAGCGCGAATTTCAATTGGTTTAACAAAAAGGATTTAATATTTTCAATGCAGCTCCTGCAGGTGGGAAAGATCAAAATCAAGTCTGATAAGATTCTTTCTACCTGGACCCTCCCGTGAAGTTAAAATTTTCAACAACTCGAAAACGATGTGCTGTGTGTGTGTACAGTGCAGTGTTCTGGTGATTACTTAGTGATAACACTTCGCGCCACCTACAAACTAGTCGCTATCATCGTTATCCTAGGATTGACACTCGAGATAAGGTAAGCAGTTTACTTTTCATCTCGAGCGGCGCTTATCAACCAGTGATCGAACTTCGAGTGTCGAAAAGTCGTTTACTCAGGATTAATTTACAAGATGAAATCTCGTTTTAGTCCTCTTACAACACATTTTTATGGGAATAGGTTTTTCTTGATAGCAGTGTTTTTGGTGAATTTAGTGCACTGAGTGGAAAAATATTAACATCTCGAATTGATCTGTTAGGTCCTTAAATAAAGATCATTGGGAAATTTTATGGTATTTAAATTAATGCTATTTAACTTTTGTTCTTTTATTGTTTCTCTGTCATTAAAAACAGAACTTCACTGCAATTTTTTTTTGCAACAGAAACAATTCACGATCATCTAATTTTTCCTATAACAAAAAACCGAGGGCAGGCATATAAAATCAGGGAAATTTTGAAAATTTAAAGCAATTTTCCTATAAAAACAAACAGTAGTTCTACGTAAACATTTCTAAGGATCAGTTTTGTATTTACTCAAAACAGTGAAAATTTATGACGTTGTTAGTTTATTGACAGTTGAAAATCATGTCTTTGATTGTTATTTGAATAAATAATAATTAGAGATGCCTATTGCAATACATTTTTGACAATTTTATTAAAAAATTTTTGTATTTCAATTTTTAAGTTGAGTATACTTAAGAAGAAAACTCATTGCATTATTCGAATAATCTTTTTACACGGAAGGAAAATAAATATCAAATTTTATAAAAGTATTTTCAAGTCGTAAAAAATATGCTAAAAAGTTTATAATTTTCAGATGAGAAATTCTAAAGTTTAGAAAAACTTTAATAAAATTAATATAGAATTTAATAAAATTTCCTATCATTTAGTAGTGAAGTTAGTTTTACGTTAGTTTTGCTAAATTTTAATATAACTTGTAAATTTCCTACAAGCTTATTAAAGATTAGTATTGTATGAAAATTACGTTTTTTACCATATTTTCCACGACTTGAAAATTCTTTTACAAAATTTGAAAATAATTTTATAAAATTAGATATCATTTTTTTTCCGTGTAAATTTCTATTGTACTGAAAGGCATATACGTATAACGTTAAAAATAACGAAATTTTTGTCTTTTTTACTACGTCTTTGTATTAAATAAAAGAGGATAAGAAATTTCATAATTTTTAACGTTATATAAGCGCAAATCATTCTTTTAGATTATTTGATTATATATTATATAAATCTAAAACTTTAAAGTATTATTAAACAATTGATTTTTCAATTTACATCTGTAAAATAATATCGCCTCACTGGGAAAAAAGAAAAAATAATTTTTTCTACTTTCGGAGTAAAACGGAAATTGTCACAAGTTTATGCGCATCTCTGGCAACTTTTACTCCAGAAATAGTCAATTTTACTATTTTTGGAGTAAAAGTTGCTAGAGATGCGCAGAAACTTCGGAGTTCCCGTTTTACTTTGAAAGTAATAAAAATTGCTTTTCCTTTTATTCCGTGAATTATACTCAACGAAAAAATCTAAAAAAAAATCTCCGAGTTTCAATATCGAATTTTATCAACTGTCAAATTGTAAATATATATATTAAAAAGTTATTTATTTACATTATTATTATCATCTTAAGAAAATTCAATGAATTTTTTATTTCCAATAATTGCTACAAAATATAAATATTTTATCAAATTCACAATTGAAAATAATTTTTCATAATCATCCAATCGTTTGGAAAATAAATATTATTAATTACTAATAGAAAAGTAATAAAAATACAAATTTAGTACTATGTGAAAAAATTTACTGATTAATCTAATGACAATAAATAGTACAATAAAAATTGTGTTTTAGTCAAAGGCATGATCTGTCAAAAATATTTTGCAAAATAATTGAGACGTGTATTTCAGAATATTTTAAAATAATTTATTCTTAAATTTGAAATATATTTTTATTTATAGCGAAATTTAATGATAATTTTTGAATTAAAATAAATAAATTGAACATAAATTTCAAAAATAGATGTCAAGGATTTCTTCTAAAATAATTTTTTTCACTATGTCATTCTGCAATTCTGAAGGTCTCGGTATATATGTATATTCGCATCAGATTTGTTGTCTACTCTAAATTTGCAGATTTGCACAATTTGCGGATTATTCCGAAATTCCGTAAAGCTTCATTGCGCCCACAATTAGAGACGTTTAATTTAAAGCACCTAGGATTATCTGGGATTACAATGTCCAAACTTTTGAACCTCTTGGAGAGTCTGGAGAGTCGCGCAGGTATATATATATATTGGCGACTTGGGTTCTTCAATAGGAGTGCGAGCAACATACACATAAAACTTGCAATATTATTTATATTGTCATGAAATAAAAGAGATTATATGGTTCGTTCAAATCCTTTTAGACATTTGGGTAAACACAATTTTCTTTTGGAATATCGTTTACAGGGGCGTATTTATATATATATAAAAGTATATATCGAGAGAGCTAGACTTCTTAAAAAAAAGTCTTGCAGCTTTTTCTGTCTCGAGTCGTTAAAAATCAATTAGTAACTAGCGCCATTTTCCTGTCTAGACAAATTAAAGAACATCAACATGAATTGCCAATTCTGGGCCTGGATGCGAACTTTCTACTCTTAAATCATTTTAAAGCGTTTTTTTTCGAGTTTAGGAAACTTATTTGAAGTTAGTTGCACTCAGTTCAGTTTCGTTTGTGCATCGGGGAAAGTGTTCATTTTACTTCGGCAGATTTAACTTTGACATAGAAAAGTTTTATAATTATAGGAATTATTAAATATAATTCTGTTTATTTATAAGAAAAAGAATTTTTATAAGAAAAATAAGGTAGGAATTATTTTTCTTCTTTTATTTGAATTAAATATGAAAAAAATATTTTCAAAATTAAATAACTATTTCTTTGAACGAAAAATAAAAATTATTTCAAACAAATAAATATTAAAATAATATATTAATAATATTAATTAATATTACAATAATATTTATAAATAAATAAATATCCCTACTGAGTGATATTTAGTTCTGAAATATATTTACTATTGTTAAAATTTCAGTTTTTTTGGAAAGTTTTTTTTGTTGAATTTTTGGCATTAGAAATATCTATATATTCAATCATTCGAATATCAAATAAAAAAAAGTGCGATAATAATGTGACAGGTAGTGTTGGAACAAAAGTGGACTTCTATATTATCCGACGGCAGAACAGGTAGATTAATCGATTCAGTCCATAGCTATTGTTTGCTTTTCGGTACAGAAATTTAACTGAAATATTTTCAATATAAAATCGAATTTCACGGTAATTTCGTATATCATCAATTTTCACACACAGCTTTGAAATATAGTGTTAAATCTCACATATTTAAAAAATAAAAAAATACAGAAGTACATTTTTTTATTGATACAATTAGGAAAATTTCTCCATTTATGGTGAAAATGAAAAAATATCATAGACTTTATAATATAATTTTTTTTACAATTATATCGTAATAACAATTTTTTTTATAATTGTATTATTATAATAAAATAAATTTTAATAACTGGCTTTTAAAATATTTAAATATAACTTATAATTGAAAGAATATTCTCAGGACTCAATTATTTTCTTGATTTTTTGGAAGGATAGAAATCTTCTGGATCAATTATCTTTTTTTTTATAAAATATACGATGTTTTGATACAGTATTCTCTTGAGCTGATATAAAATCCATATAATATAATTTATAATCATATAAAAGAATTATAAATAAATGAAGCAAATAATTATATACACGCAAATTTATAATAGCAGAAATGCCTCAAGTGCGAGAAAGATGTAAATTTTCTTTATTAATGTCAAAATAAGCATGAACATTAACATGAAAAATAACTTATAATTGCTTTCGCTAATAATATATAACTTATTATTTTACGAGTTGCACTCAACATTTATATAATTGCTTTTTGTAAATAAATAATTAGTTCACCACAATCCATATTATAAATATATATGTGCGAATTTGACCTGACTATATACAATATAATTATGCAATATACCTAGTAAAAGTCTATGATATTTATTTCCGGAATATTTATTAATAATTATTTTTATGTAGCAATATACTTTCAATCATAAAACCTTTATTTTGAATGTGTTATGAAAATGAAAAAACAAAATTAAAGTAAACAAAGTTAATTTTTTCTAAGTTTCATATCTCTGGACACTTCCGGCGAGGAATAAAAAAGTAGAACATGTCTATTCGCGGGGCACCGCAAAACAATAAACGGGCTTATTGGGGTTGCATTCAGCGATAGGGAACGTAAAGCATATTGTTGGTCTATAGCATAAGCTATAATTGGTAATTTGCAAGTATAATCACGTGGCGGTTTGTGTTTTCATTTATTAGCCGCGAATTGCCTCCGCTTATTAGCGCATCAGCGACGCATTTAAAATAACTCGTTTTTTTAAAAGTACTTTTGTTCATTTGTTTGGTCTCTTGAAAAATAATCATTTTTACCCAAAAAACGGTGCAACAAATTTTACCCTAGTCTTTAGTAAAAATTAGCTCAACAGAACTATGGCAGATTTTTTCCGTATTTTGCGAATAAGAAAGATTCGGAGAGTTCGAGATTTAGGATGAGATGAGACACGGATTCTTTTTTTATTGTGAGAATTTTCTTATGAACTTTTGATACTGTGTGCAAAATAATAAACTCTTGTGATTTTTTCGCACTTCGTTCCCTATTAATGGCTCAAGTAGATTGCGCTCCTTCAAGTACCAACGGAAGTTGTAAAATTTACCTTTCAGCGTAATCGGTTCTGTCGAGAGTTTCTCGGATTCAGGTTCATGTTTATTCAATTTTAATCTTTATGTATATATGTATTATATATACTCTCGCTATTTTTTCATTTTTTGCGCCTTTGTATGCGTAATGCGCTCACAATTTCTGTTGTCGTTCGAAAGTCGTTTTTTTCAAAAACAATTTAACATCCTGTTGAACTTATTTTCAAGATCAACACCCAGAAAAAAGTAATCATATATGTATATAGAATATTAAAAGAAATTTCTTTTCTGATATTTCTTATTCTTTTATTATTAATTTTTTTAAAGAAAGTATATGGTAAAAAAGTTTCCATTTAATTTTTATCATACATTTTTCGAGGATTTTAATTTTAAACGAAAAGAATTATAAAAAATCTTTTGGAACTAGAAAAAATTACTTCTGAAATAGTAAATTTTACTCTGGAAATAGTATATTTTTTTACTATCGGAGAAAAAGCTAGTATAGAAATGCGCAGATTAATGTTTAAAAACTAAAATTATGACAAATTGGATAAAAAATAAAAATGGCGGCAAAATTTAAATTCTGTGAACAAATTAATTACACATAGAGAAAAATGGAAAAAAGAATAAAGTAACTTTTACTACTTTAAATAAGTAAATAAGTACTATTTCAGGAGTAAATTTTACTATTTCTGGAGTGTATAAATTTTCGTTTTGATTTAAATCCGTGTAAAATTGCCACCTTTACAAACATTGTTTTTACTGTACTAAAACTATTTTCTGGAATATGTGATTCTCAGCATGAAATATGTATATATAATTTTTTCAGTTATTTTTCTATATAGTTTTTCATTATTATATGTTGTACGTGCCTCGATTGGTGCCGTCGGATCGAAACAAATATATACAAAATTCGATGATTTTTTTTCACGTTGTTGGACTATTTTCTATTGTGAATGTTTATTATATACTATTTTCTAGACATTATTTACTCCTGTCATTTTCTATTTTGCTTGTCATGGTCTTCTATATACATATTTTTTTTGCAAACATTTTTTTTTGCAATAATATTCTATATGATGAATATATATATAGTGAAAGAAAGATGTTATAAAGTGATTTAGATGCTGTTGAAATCTCAAATGATTATGCTGTTCTCTAAGTGCAATAACCAATGTACGAGAGAGTGGCAGAGAGTTTGCTTTCTCGCAACGGGGGGAGGAAAAGTCGGAAACAATATAACCAGGAGCGGATTAATCGAAGTCTCTATTGTTTTCTATTTATTAAGCTAAAAATCGCTTTATTAAAATTAAAAATTATTTTCTATAAAAAATTAAATTTCTGCTTTCTTCAGTATTCCAAAGAGTGCGTATTTCAATTACCAAAGTGTGTTAAATCAGATTTAAGGAATTGGTTAAAATTTTTTTAAACTTTGCTTCACAATTTAAAAATAAGCTTTTTTTGGATATTTCTTTCTATTCTAGGCGTCGTAACTTTGTTGGCATTGAGGATAACAGAATATATAGATTACAAAAATCATTCGATAAGATATATATATATATATATATATATTTCGTGTACGATTTATCTTAAATTTTCGATATTTAAAGAAAAGTGAGTTTCTGAGAAAATTCAAACATTATTATTCTTAACATTTTTATGCCTTTTAAATTTTTTTCAAATTATTTTCATAATTGTGTTATTATTATATTATAAAAATTCACTAATATATTTGTAATATTTACATATATATTTCATCTATAAGTGAATTTTTATTACCTATACGGTGAAGAAAAACAGTAAATAAATTATATCAAAAATGATTTCCATTACATTTATATATACGTCATTTCCATAAACTTTATAGACAATTTCAAATCGTTAAATTCTCATAAATTTTCCAATTTAAAATTAATAATTCTCAAATTAGAGAGAAAATTCAAATTTTGAAATATATATCCTCTTATGGCTTTTTATGGATATTATGTTTCTTTCGTCGGATCGAATATTAAATATATATTTAATAAAAATTGGCCTTCCCAGGTGATTATTTATCATTGTTTATTTGAAATTTTTGTAAGGAAAAAGATCATTTTGGCGATAAATTAAAAAAAAATACATATATGAATTATCTAATCTTTCATATAATATATAATAAAAACGTCATACATATATATATGTGCGACTATATTTAATCTCAAAAAAAAAATTAAAAATTAATTTTTCTTCAATCTTCTCTTCTTAAATAAAATAGAATATTTTCCAATGATCTTTTTTAGGGATTTTCTGTTACCTAATTATTTAAGACTGCGTGTTACATCACACGATAATACTTGGATTAAAGGTCGCTTATCTCTATTTTTTCACTCATTTATGTATTTCTTATCGGAAATATTTGACGTTCCGATTCTTCCATAACTTCTGCACGTATTAGATAAATTTCACCCAGGATATACGAGACAAAAGTTTGTCGTTAGATAAAAAACTATTTCGATAAATTTTTTTCCCCTCAAAATTTATTTCTCGTTTCAATTTTTTTTGTGTGTATTGTTTCCGGCTAAAATTTCCTAATACTTGATCAATTACGATATATCATTGATAAGTTTGTGATTTGACAAAATTTTTCATTGACAAATAAAAATACTGGGATTTTGATCTGATGATATAATTTGATGGATGAATTCATTACCTCGTCAATCGTCATTTGATTTTTTTAAGATAATTACTCGAAGGTAATTACGTCTTTCTTGCTCAAATTCGAAATATGAGGATTAAAATTGAGAATTAAAAAATGACGAAATGGCGCCCAGTGAACACGATATTATGATTTTTAAAATTTATTATATATATTCTATTATTATTTTATTATCATTATTATATACTATATATAATATACATTTTTCAACAATTTATAATTTGCCTTAAAATACAAGAGTCGTAAAAATTGTCTATGCAATAAATATTTTTTATGCCTAACAATAAAATTCGGTTGGACATCCGTCTAATAGAAATTAGTTCACTAGCGGAATAAATTAGCTGGGAGTTAAATATGGTATAGGACAGCGCTTACGACCTGCGTAATTTGCTACCGGTGTCATTCTGATAAGTCAAATAATGTTCACTATCCATTAAAGTAATTTCTAACACTGTCAGAAGACAACTTTATCGATAATGCATGTTCAATCTTCTTCTTTCTCTTTTTCTTCTTCTTCATATATCGATTTTGTGACTTATAAAAAACTTGTCTTTTCATAAAACAAAGATTTATTTCTTTTATAAAAAAATCATCACCTTTAATTAAATTTAATTACGTTCGTCTGTCGAATTCTTGATTTAATCTTATCGATACATAATTTTATCATTTTTTTTACAATATCTTATCGTATATTGTTTTTGACTGTTCTATTTTCTACTTTTACAAAAACCAATTTTCTATATTCAAAATTTTGAAATATTTTAAGTATTAAATTTTCTGTTTGAAATAGGAGAGAATTTTTTAAGTGACAGTTGTGGATTTTAAAAAAGGATAACTATTTCATTTTATAATATTTATATTACTGCCAAAATTCGTAGAAAAATACATTTGATGTAAAATTTTTTTTAATGATATATATAACAGAGTTATTTTTATAAAAGTGATTACATTTTTTTTAGGCAGATTGTTTTTCACAATTTGAAGTATATAACTTGTGGTCGAGGAATTTTTGTGTGATATCGTTATCGATGACCTTGTTTGATCACGCGTTTGTTGATAAATAATTTTGGACTCAGTTACACAAAATCATTTAATTCCAGTATTCCCTAACATAAGTGTTGATCAAGTCGCGATCAGGAAAGATCATATTCGATTGGATTTTTATCACTGTATCTTTTCATATATGTAAGTTTATTATAAATTTCATTTTAAACTAACAAACTTTTCAAAATCTATAATTTTGCCAATAAAAAATAATTAAGGGGCAAAATTTTTCCCTATAAAAATCATTTTTGATAAAACAAATTCTCATCAGAAAAAAACTTGATAAAAATATTTTTCTCCATGAAAAACCTGTTTCAATTAGAAGATTTAAAAAATTTTATACAGAAAATATTTGCTGATTTTCTATCTACTTTCCATATAGAAATAATTTGATAAATAAAATTCACTGCGGAAAAAAAAATTGGGAATTGTTTGCAGAAACAAGCGAGGAAGTGTAATGAACCCCCATGACTTAACACCGTGTCAAAAATAATACCCTGTGTAATTGGTACATTGCGGTATAATATCTTCCGAGTATAAAAGACTCGCTCCTTGGAAATTCGATCCGGCCATTTAGTCGTAAGTCTTTCTATCGATATACTGATGGCATCCGATCTTCTTGCGCATAGGAGGTCTTAATTTCATGTAAGCCGATTTCCCTTGCTCAATATATATATATATATATATATATATACAAATTAAATTCTCGTCCTTCCAGTTTCTTTAAAATAATCGTAACCAGTTTCGCTACGACTTCCAACTAACTGGTCAAGTTTGTTAAGAAAACCAAAAAAATCGACCGAAAATCATATTAATTTTGTCATTGCTACTCGATTACTCTTATTGCTCGCCATATTAGCGACAATTAATTCTTAATTATAAAAAAAATTAATTTTTTTTGTGCTTTCATTTTGTATAATTTGAATTGTTTGTTTGTTGCAGAGGGACAAGAGAAAAACAGGGGAATTCCCGGAGGAGCCGGGATTTAAGAGAAGGACCTTATGACACAGTATCGAGTGGTTGTGACGAGGCACAAAGAGGGGCGCCACTGATAAAAGCCTGTATTTTCCAACTGCCCTCACTTTTTTGATTGGCCTCGGCCTTTCTTTCTTTCTCTTTTGCTTTCTCTCTCTCTCCCTTATTTCTTTTTTTTTTTAAATTTCTTACCGCGAAAAAGTATCGCGCGTGCGCCTACTATTCGACACGTGCGGTGTCATTAAAAAACCGCAAAAATTCTCGACATAATGGACATGAGCAGCGAATCGAGCGCGCCGAGGTCGTGGTACGAGCAGCCGAGGAGCCTCGAACCACCCTCGGGGGCAGGAGGACCAGCCGGGGTCACAGGGGTCGTCGGCAGCCCCGATTACAGGAGTTACTACCCCCACGGACCAACGCCCCATCATCCAGCAGCCGCTCACTACGCTCACAGTAAGTCAACTCTTTATTTACTCTTAAGTCTTTTTTTTTCTTTTCGTTATATTGCCTCTCATTCTTTTTAATGTGTGTTTAACATCAGACTTTTTTTTTTAAAATCAACCTTCCCTTTGGCTCAATTTTTTTTTAAACAGCGCCGCCGTCGCTACTCTCTGATGAAAGACGATCTTTGAATGGACCTAATTAAATTTTACGCTCGCTCTATTTCATCGCTAAAGAACTAATTTTAATAGGATTTCAAATATAAATGTATAGTAGAGTATGTTTTATATTTGCAGGGTTTTTGACATTTAAGACCCGTTTTAGCGTGCAAAAAATTAGCATTTTTTTTTTTTTAATCATTTTTATACCAATTTGTGCTGCAAAAATTTTTTTCAAAAAAATAATAATTAGGACTTAAGAAACGAATTTTTAAGCTTACAAATGCAACTTAATTAAAAATCAACAACATTTTTGTCAGAATTTATTTTTTAAAGAATTTTTAATTAACAGAATTTTTAGTCACAAAATTTTTATTTAGTAGAATTATTAAAATGACGAATTTTTATTTGTCCGAAATTGCAAATGGCCGAACAAACAATCGATTTCGGCACGATTTTTAAAATTCACCAATCAAAAGTTGTCAAGAAAATCGTGATTGGTGGATTTTAAAAATAGCGCCGAAATTGATTGTTTTCTCTGCCATTTGCAATTTCTGACAAATAAAAATTCGGTGCCTAAAAATTCTGTTAATTAAAAATTCTTTAAAAAAAAATTCTGACAAATTTTAATTCGTCTGAAAAATAATTGTATTTAATACAATTCTTTAAAATGACAATTTTAACTAATAATTTTTATGGGATAATCATGCGCCCCACTTGTACAATTCGGTAAAAAATTTATTTTTGAGAATATTTTTGAATATTTTATGATAAACCAAACTTCTTACTTCTATATTAATAATTCGGTTATCAGATGTAACATTTTTTTAGTTTTTTTTCTCATTTTCTCAGTGTTCACATTGTTGATTATAAAGTGGAATTATTTGAGTCTATTTGATGATTATATGTAAACAATTTTTATAATTTCCTGCCAATAGATAATAAATAAATGTGACGCGTTCTGAAAAAGAGACCTAAGAAGCAAAAAATTATAGGCTATGTTCTGAAATTTTCAATACACGCACACAAAATCATTCATTAAGTCTTCATTACATTTAAAATATTCAATATAAAAACTGATTTTGCTTTTATATAAAAAAAGGATAAATTTAATCAAGGTAAAACTGTCGTAATTCTTCTAAGGTTATGTTTAGCTTCTTAGGTCCCTTTCTTTAGAGCGTGTCAGAAATATTAAAAAATTAACGAAATTTCCAAGAAAACCATCAATCTCAAAAATTGTTTTCTGTTTTCCAATTAAGTACAATGCAACAGAGGAATTTTAAGGATTATATATAATAACGTTTTCCAAGGTCGCCAGGTGGTTTATGTCTGAATTTAGATATAAACGCTGCACTATTAAATGCAAATGCAAATCGTAGCACGAATGCTATCGACCAGTGTGCGGAATAGTAGTGTGTGTGTGTGTGTGTTCCTCCGTATAATGCGTCAGAACAACGAAAATTCGTTCGGTGTATAGCAGTGGTGGCCAACCAGCAGCGCGTGCTCGGAATACATATTTGGAGTACATAAGTAATATACGTCCTTGAGATATCCCAAGTAACCACTCGGCCATATATACGTAATGCACAACACGCAATCCGACGCGGGTACTTGGCCAGTGGGCACTCGCGTGCCGAGATTTTGTTCCCTTGTTCTTTTAAAAAAACACTTGGAGGACCTTATTCTCAACTCACCGGGTGACTTTCCGTTTCGACTTTGTGGCCATTCTTTTTCCAAACAAAAGAGCGAATGTGAGTTGTAACATGCGGGCATAGTGATTTGTGAGATGAAGTCGACGTCTCTAATACATTATTGTAATGTACTTCATTGCTCACTTTTCGGACAAATTGGACCAACTAATCCCTTTCAGATATGGTCCACTTGATGACAAACAAATCATTCAGTATTTGATTCTGAAAGTCTTGAACCAAATGTTTCTAAAGCATCAGTTTGTATAATGAAATTTTCAGAATCAGTTAATCCAAAACATCAATTTAAAATATACAAAAATTTTCAAAATCAGAATTTGTTATTCATCCAAATGTTTCCAAAGCATCAATTTGCAACATAACCAAAATTTTCAGAATCAGAGCGAAATAGTTGGTTGGTGGATTTTGATATAAAAATTATTGGGCAAGAAATGTATATATATAAATGTAGGAGGCCTTGAAAAAGAAATAGAGATTACGCGGTCAAGAATATGAGGATGCTATATTGGAGCAGGAGAAATAAAGCCAAAAAGTACATACGATCCATGAAACTTGATCCACCCGGTCGGATCTTGAGGCCTAGAAGGCGATATCCCTGATTCGTGCCGACATACGTGGATCATACCCGAGCCTCTGTTAGCTCGTGGCCCCGAAAAACTGCTGTTCCTAATCGGAATCAAATCTCAAAGACCGCAGAAACGAATTTTGTTTCTTATGACACAAGCCTTCCGCTTTGAAAGACCCGCTGCTTTCTCCATTCCAGTTGGAAATCAACTTAATTCGCGTAACTTATGATCCCGTTTTCCAACTTTCAAGAAAAAAATAAATATTCCTTCCACTATAAAAAGAACATTTATATAAATAGCATTCTGTAAACATTTTTAAAAATAAACATTAATAAAAATGTACATTCATAAAATTTTATAATAAGAACAGGATTGAAAAGAATTTAATTAGCGTGATCCAATTATAGACATTGTAATGTTTACAAGTTAAAGAAGGAGGCTCTTGACACGTTCAAGTTCATTTTCCTTAGTGTGTGACAAAGTGTGATCATAAAGCTGATCATGTTATATGTATCATTATAATGAAATATCTTGGTTTATCGGCTCTTTATTGACTCAATGGAAACTTGATATGAATATGCACTGAACCAGAAAACGAAGGTTGGAGATAAGGAAGATAATTGCATACTGGTTTTACTCCCCATGTGCAAGTATACATATAGCGATTCAGAAATGTTTTTGCAATGCAAATCAATTGGAAATTTTCAACACGAAAATATAGAGTTCACTCAACGAAATGTCCTTTTCCTATAAAAATTGAACCAATCATTTATCTTTATTTTCGTTGATAACAGTGGAATCAATTGTACTTAATGCAGTTTTATTCATATCCGAGTGTCTATAAAAAAAATTGGGGGTTAAGGGAATACAATTTTTGGAGTTGTAAATCAGATCCAAAAATATTTAACATAACTTCCTTAGCATTGATTTCCTTTGCTTCAACTCTCCAAAAAGGTATGAGACATATAGAATTCCGTTGGGATTTAAAATCTGCTAAAACCCTAGTAAGTCGCTTTTCCATAAGGATGAAAATCGGTTGATCAGATCTAGCGATTTTCAAACTTACGAAAAAGCGAGGTTTTTACTTCGGATAGCAGAAATCTAACTCCCTTTTTTGTGTACCGAATACAAATTGTAAAGAAAAAAGAATTAACAATTTAGGCTTTTTAATAAGAGTCGTGTGATCTTTCCTGGAAGTCATATTGTTAATGAACGTTCCTAAAAATGGGTAAAACAACGTTATTCCCAGAGGCCATCATCATCTCAAAGCTGTATATACTATTGGTGCAAATGGATGGATCTGATGTAAATGAAACTTAGTCGAGATGACTTCGAGGAACAAATTTGATACCGCAGGACAGTGTTTTAGATGTTGGCGATAAGATGTTGTAAAGAAACTTTGTAAAGCCGGGTAAAGGAACCCAATCTTGCTTCCCACGTGACCAAAAAACAAAAAGAAGAAGAGGGTCGCTACCTGTGCTTGCGAACGAAGACAGAACCTTTCTGATGAAACGCTGTAATAGGAAAAAGAGAAGCGAGAGGAATACCTGATAAAGGAAAGTGTGTGCGTATGTGTGTGTATTCATGTTTGTCAGTTGGCAGCAGAGGTTGCAGCAGACAGGAAGGAAGCGCAACCAACCGCGAAGCTCCACGGGATCTGAGAGAGGTGCATATATAATTGCAGAGGCCACATAGGGAGGCTCTTTGCCAGAGAGCTGCTGTTTTATGCTGCTGCGCTGCTCTGCCATCCGTCCACTTAAGTTTACTTCTCTCTCTCTCTCTCCCTCATATTTTCCCTACATGGCTCTGTTTCCTCTTCTTCTTTTTCACTTGTTTTCTCCGTTATTTCCTTTCATTTCTTCAGTTTTCTTCTTCATTTCTTGTTCTTATTTTTTATCTCTTCATCCTTTTTTCCTAAAAATTATCTTTAATTTTAAATCCAAATTCTGTATTTTCTCTCATAATTTCTCGATTCTTTCTCTTTCTTCATCGAGACCTCCTCTTTCTCCTCCTCCTCTCTTAAACGGACTTTTGTACATATTTGACCATCTTTTCTGCAGTATTTATGTATGTAGTACGTACTGAAAAGAGAGAACGACGCCATCTTGCGCAAATGCATTCGCCAACCGAAGGCGGAGCCAAGGCTCTCTCTTTCTCCTGGCTCTCCTTTTCTCTACTCTGATCAAACTACAGATCCAGCTTCCCGCTTTCATTTCGTTTCTTCAATTCTTCGAATCCTTTTTCGAGTTAATGGAGTTTTGTAATTAATGAATAAAATTTTTCGCAACTATATTTCATCTTGTAATTTTCGTTTTCTTATATATATACATATTGCTATATATAATGCAGCTTGTTTCTAAACAAAGGGATTACGTTTATAATATGTGCAACAATTTTTACCACATATTTCTGTTATTTACTATAAATTTTATAATTTTTATTAAAGTACAGTTTTTCCCAAGTGTTTTGTTAATACTGATAAACTTATCAATTATCTAAATTATTCGTAAAATTTTCCTAAATGTTGCGTATTTTGTTATATATACTAAATTTTACAAACGCTTTGGAAAAAATTACCAATGATCTTGTGTATTTTTACATAAAACTTTTTTGGTATAATTTACTTGTATAGTAGTTCCATTTTTACCATACTAATAAATGACTCTGATTGATTTTCGCGACCTACTATATGGTAATAGTTCAAAAAATCTCAGCAGATGTCGTATACTCTTTAAATCTGAATTAGTAAAAATTTTAACTAATTTGAATTAGTGACTCACTTTTTGCTTTTGAATTATTTACACTCTAAATCTGAATCAGCCAAAATTTCACTGATCTCAATTCAGTGGACGAGTTTTCTTTAATTCATCAGTAAAATTTCACTGAGAATCAGTAAAAACCACTGATTGTCAATGAAATTCCCCTGATTCATCAATGAAAACTCGTCCACCGAATTGAAATCAGTGAAATATTCACTTATTCAGATTTAGAGTGTAAATTTAACTAATTAATAGTAAAAAAGTTTTTTACTGACAAATTAGTAAAATTGAACTAATTCAAATTCAAATAAAGATCCCAATTAAAAACCTATACCAAAATTAGACAGTTTGTACAATCAAATAAATTTTTATTAAAAGATAAATTATATATTTTGAACAACCAAATAGAATTCAAAATTTGCGTTGGATTTTACGACTTTGGCAGATAAAATGTTTTGAATAGGAGTCGTTTTTACGCAAGATTATAATTATTAATCTTCTTCTTTGAAATGTTGCGTTCTTATATAGTGCAGCATTGAATCCGTTTTTTTAAAACATTCTCGCATTGAGCGTTCAACGCTCTCCGCCACTATTTTCCGCTCTCGGGCAAATAACGAATGAATATATATATTGTAGCGAATCGCACGCGAGTAATAAGTGCACGTGCTTTTAGTTTAACGAGTCGAGGTTGCATTCCGTGGAGCTACGATGCGTCGCGCGCAATAGTAGCGCAATATATATATATATATATACAATTTATCTTGAACGTGTGTGCACTGGAAATAAATACAACATATTCTCATGATATAGAAGCTAAAAGTTATAGCCTCGTTATTGGTTTTTATCATTAGCATTACTCTCGCACCTCTCCATTTCAAGATCAAAATTCCCGCGAGTCTAGACACCTTTTATATATCTTTGAATAGAAATATAATTACTATATATTCAAACATTTGTATTCATATTCGGAAGCCTTCATATAATATGAAAATGTGTATAAAGAGTGTAAAGTAATGTTCTTCACTCTCTTTCGAAATGGTTATATACTTAGAGTAATTACTTTTCTGGATCTAGCGATGAATAGCTTTTCAGATACGATTGCAGTGTCTGCTTTGTATGCGAGGTGTCAAAAGCGAATCCATTCCACCGCTGATTCGTTGATTCGAAAAGGGTTCAAGAGGATTCTGCTCGAGTTCAAAAGGCGAGATCTTATCTTTCTTTTCATTCGAAAAGTCTATGATATCGACCGAGCCATGTCAATAGCGAGTTTCTAAAGTTTCTCTCCATTTTCGCCAACTGCGAGATGGGAATTATAATATACTTTTAGATTCGTTTTAAAATGAACCTTAATTCTGCATATTACGTTAGTGTTTTTTAGAAAATAAAAGGGGGAATAAAAATATGTACCTCACCGCTAAATGGAGGTGCCTTGAACCTGCAGGAGCGTGCGCAAACTTATAATAATAAAATCTTGGGAGCTGCTTCAATATATATAACTGATCACATAGCGCTGAGGGGACTTGATATAAAATTCCAACGAGAAAATAAAGCCTCATTTCGGCGAGTGCCCCCAGCAGCTTTTTTCGTAATAACATGCAATTTTAACTGTACCCACCCTCTTCTTTATCATAATCTTCTGAATCTCCTTACATTTCGACGAGAACTTTGGCTTGAGGATGAGAATATATATATTTTCAGAAATATCAGGCTCAAACATTGCGCACGTTATGTTTATTTAAATATAGTAGGAGAAATTTTAACAAATACATTTTATAAATTAAAAACTAAAGAAATTTTGTTAAAAATTGTTATTTTCATCGCAAAGGATATAAAGTATACGTATAGGAAATTCGTGTATGCGCAGAATATAGTCAAAAATGCGATTGATAATTGGATAATTTTCGTGTGTTCTGCGCAGACGCGAATTTCCTACTTCATTCTTTGCGATCAAAACATAACCTCATAATAGCAAATTTTTTCCATATAATTGAAGTCATATTCGCAGCAATTAATTGAAATTAGCCTCTAATTTTCTAAAAATGTCTCTTTCATGTTAGTCGAATTTTAATGTGTTTTTTCCTTTTCTGTATTTGCGCTTGCGGTTATAATTATTTCCTGTATGTGTAAACTTTGCCTTGACCATAGTAGTAGGATTTTCTCCGGCAGGTGAAACTGGAACGCACGAGTATAACTGGACTAGATATATTATACACATATAGCAAAAGTAAAAAAAAAGCTGAACTGGAATCATTAGCATATTAAATTGTCGTTATAGAGCGGAGTAATATTTGCAAGATTGATGATCGTAACGGCCTTTATATTGGCAGTCGTCCTCGAATATTCATGTTTACACGCCTCCACTTAAGATTATTAGACGAGTCGAGGAACGTTCTTTGATCGTGTTCGATATACAATTAATCTGTACGATCTAGATGACGCGAGATAATCTGGTACTTTATAGGCACTCAAACTTCTTTACGATCCAACTGTATAATGTATAAGCGTAACTACGGTTGCTGTTTTCTGCAAAATAATTTAAATTTTAGTTTATACAAGAATTGTATTAAAATTCGGAGTGATAATTATTTAATGCTCACCTTTGGAATACCTTTTAAGGATTTATAATATATATTAAAAAAAATAACATTAGCAGTTGCGTGTCTTCATCTGATGTGCATACGCAATAGTCTTAATTACTATTATTATATGCGGCTTAAAGGGGAATAAAACTATAAAATTACACATCTTGACAAGAGTTATAATTTCCGTGAAAATTATCACAAATTAGTAATTTCAGGTTGCATAGTATTTCTCGACAATTATAACATCCGATGAGTTTTCAAATATTTCACAAGAAGTATAATGAAATTTAGAAAATAAAAGAAAGTATCAATGGAAAATCCGCTTAAAAAAGAGAAGAAAAAAAGAAAATATAAATCTAGTTACCATGTATGAATATTCATTAGTCTCCCTATCATATATATTCATTGTCCATGAATCGGAGTAATACTCGATATTACGAAGTGCTTTATTTATCCCGGATGCGCGAGCGAGTGTCATCGGATTCAATGATCGACGATGTGGATTGAGTCTAACAAAACGTCCGACACGTTCTGAACAGTCTATAACATCAAAGTTTGAATTATTCACGAATTTATATGGTCGACTCATATAAATGCCATACAAAGAATATTGACGAAAAAACATTACTACAGTCGCAGAAAAGCGGCGCCATATTAGAAACGACGACCTGTTTTGAGACGCGTCAACCAGGCTCCGCACTGTCAGCTTTTTTACCCCCTAAGATTCTCCATGAGATATCACCTAATCGATATCTGTAAGAGTATATATATATATACAGCTGCAAGTAATTTAGAAAATTTACAATCTTCCCTAAAGACTGTAAAAAAAGTGCATGTTTCAATTTTCTAAGAAACATTTGTAGAAATAAAAAATCTTATTAACTACTAAATTTCATGAAAATATCTTTATTCACATAGGACCTAAGACAAAATTAAAACAAAAAAAGAACTATTATAACTGCATTCACAAGACCCTAGAACCAAATTCCAGTTGGAGTGCAGAAATTAGTGTTTAGCTGACCAACTGACGAAATTTTGACCCAAAGAACACGGTTTTCGTTATAGAAGAGCGCGATCCAACCCAGATAAACTTGCCGGAGTAGACAGAAATATCGTCGAGAGATAACGCCTCGAGAGTTATGTCAGCTCGTTTCAAGCGCAGAATCTTTTTCGAGGGCGTCAAGGGGGAAACGGAACGAAACGCGCGCGAACGATGCCGACAAAAAAAAGTTTCGTGAATTCGCGTAAAAACAAGTCTGAAAAAAGGCCCTTGCGAGAGGGGGAACATGATAAATATCTGGTAGAAAAGTTTTTGCCGCGTCGAGGCGCGAACTGCCTCTCTAGATTCATTTTTTCCCCCCCTTCAAGTTTCTCTCTCGCCTTATATATATACATTTCCTTCGTTTCATTACAAAGACATGTTTATTCCCTCCATTTTTCAGATAAGAAACTTGTAATTTATTTTTCATTCCGGAAATTGAATTTGATGAGCTTATTCTAAGTTTCGAAAAAAAGAATATCTCAACATTTAAAAAACGGGTGAAATTTATTATTATAAAAGAGAAAACATATTTCTTAATGACGAATTTATTTCTCAGGTGGAAAATTTATGCATAATCCGTTGAAAAATTATGAATATTTTTTTAAAAGTCATTAATTAAAATTCAAAAGGCATCATTTTTTAATGGATATGAATATTAATTATGTATTCTTTAAGTGGTTTTTGTTAAATTTCAGATATAGGAACAGTTCAGTAATAAAGGGTTTATACTGACAGGAAATCATATATGTTGTACATTTCTGTTACTTCCTTTTGTTTTTCCTTTTGTAGGACAATTTGATAATAGAGGAAAAAATTGTTTTTCTTTGCATAAAAAATTCTTGCTTTAAAGGATTTCTATATTGGAAAAAATAAATATTGGTTGGCTTAAAAATAATGTTAACGCTCACAAAGGAATTTTACACAAATCGATTTTTTAATGAAAAGTGACATTAAGAGACTTGCTAAGTAAAAAAATAATAATAATAATGGACTGAACAGAAATTCAAAAGGAAATAAAAGAATATATATATACTTTGCGTAAACTCTATTAATGATTGCTATCACATTTATAAATACAGATATTTTTCAATAATTATATATTATTTTCCTTCAGTTTTCAATAATCTCAAGCAAATAAATGTTTGCTACATATATATAAAAACATATAGGTACATGAATACAAAATTTTCTGTTATGTTCATTAAACACATATTTACTCGAAAATTATATATATATATATATCAAGATTTAAAAACATCAATATTTAACAGAAACTGTTTTCATATTTTATTTTTAATATTATTAAAAATGAAGAAGAATATGACAATAAAATATGAAAACAGGAAAATTAAATAACAATTCAGAGTACAAAATGTATAATTGAATATGTATTGTTATTTTGAAAATCAGGATGTTTCACTGATGAGAGTTTATTATAATTCATTATTAGAGGCTATAAATATAAATCAATCACGGATTTCTTATCTGCTAGTCTAATACGCGATTGAATTTTATTACATTACAAAATACGTATTTTGTAATTCGCGAAGATAATTATTGGATACTATTATATAAAGTGTGGACACTTAATGTCTAATTAACCAAGCACTTAGTGTCGAATTAATTGATCGTCCATTGATTGGTAATCCATAAAACTGTCTTAATTCTTCACATCCTATATATACATATATACATATACAATCTTATATCATTCAGCAATTGTTACTTTGAATTTTCCACATTTTTTTTTTAATTCATCAGCTATTCTTCATTTGTAATGATAGAATTTTCTACTGACGTCCTAGAAGTAGGAAATTAGTATATTCTCAGGACATCTAATTTCCCTAATTTTTAATTTCCCAGAACCATAACTGATAGGACGTCAATGGGATATTCTGAATACCTTGATGATGAACACTGATGAAACGAAACAAAAATCTTTGGTTGCGTTTTTGAATAATTTCTAACGATCTTTTTCTTTTTTGCATTGCAGGTAGGATGTCAACGAGTGGAGTTGGAAGTGGACCAGTGAGTCAAGTCTGTCGTCCTCACTTTCATAGTTCAGTACTCCACCCTTGGTTGTCCAGCACGGGTGCGGACACCTCCAAACCTTGGGGATTTCCATCGAGTGCCGCGTCGACAGGTGGCAGTGGCGAAGATAAACCCCAAAGTCCGTTGAATTCCTCTCTGCCACCCAGCTCAGGAAGTCTCTCGAGTCATGGGGGTGCGAGTGGTCATCACCTCTTCTCCTTCCCACCGACGCCGCCAAAGGACGCGACGCCGGACAGCATAACGGCGAGTACGACGTCGAGCACGACGAACGGCACCAGCAACAACAACAATAACTCGACCAGCAACAGTAACAACAATTCTCTGAATCTCGGCGGCGGTGGAAGCAGCGAGTATCAAGCGGCTGTGGCGCACGCCGCCGTGATGGGGGCCTTCATGCACCACCAAGACGCCCTCGGATCAACTTCCGGTGGTTCGTGTGACGTGAAACCCTCGGTGATGCTCGGTCATCATCACGGCGCACCATCGCCTCCCCATCAGCACAACGGCTCCAACGGTGCTTCCGGACAGGTCAAACAACGAGAAGGTAATAGCCAATCGGCCGGAAGCAATGGGCCATCCGGGAACCAGGCGACTGCAAGTCAACAACAGCAGCAGGATTATCAGAGCAATCAGCAGGCACCAAATTCACCTTGCCGGGAATCTTACGCCACGTCCCACCATACATCCTCTGCCTCCCAATATGATCCCACTGCCACTGCTTACAACATGTATCAACACCTTCAATATCCCACCCATCATTCCCACAATCCTCACAATGGGCCATCCTCAATATTTTCGACGAACCATCATGGCTCCGGTGTTCCCGGCGTCAGTCCCGACTCCAAACTCTTAGGCTCCCACGGGAACACACCCCACTCGCCCGGTTCCCAACAACAGCAGCAGCAAAAGCCGAGGAACAAGTCCAGAACGTCCGCCGGTAAGCGGCACCGTCTTTATTTTTCTTTCCTTTAGTTTTTCTTTCTTTCTTTCTTTCTGTTTCACCTTTTTGGTTATCTTATGGTTTGGTTTCCTTTTTTGTTCATTAACCTGTGTTCACCATTTTTGTTCATATGCACTGAGGATGTGCGATGTGTTGTTGTTCAGTGGTTTAGTATGTGCATCAGACTTCGGACTCACATTTGATAATATAGACACTAATTTTATTCTTTTTCTATAATTATGGCGAATCGTGTATTTTCCTCTTCAATTGAAAGTTTGTGTTTTAGACAAAATTTGGCCTGGACCTAATAAAGATTTGCATATTAATTTATTTTAATTTCTATGAATTTCTAAGAATCGTTAATTTACAACACAGATGGATTAAAATTCTCTCAATATTAAATGCAAATTTTCAATTAAAGATGACAACATATATCTTGGCAAATGTTTCGGATTCCAATCAGTTTTGGTAATGTATTATTCCGAGGCATTCTAAAACTTTTCGAACCAATTCGAACCTAACTTTCTATGTAACTCAGCAAAAAATTATTTTCGCATCATTTCGAATCATTCCAAAAGTTAATTTTATTCCTTTTAAATCCTGGAATTTTATTCCGAATCAATCCGAAGCTCAATTTTAATCCTTTTAAATTATGACATTTCATACCGAATAAATCCGTTTCCAAGACGAATGATTGATTTCGAATGAAATTGCAGGATTCAAAAAAGGATTAAAATTTAGTTTCGAAATGAAACGAATTGATTCTGAAAAAAAAGAATTAAAAATCCGGTTTAGAATGAAACGGATTGATTCGGAAAGAATATTTTGTTAAGTTAAATTAAAATTTAGATTCGGATAGTAATTGTTTGGCTCGGAAACAAATTTCAGAATGTCTTGGAATAATACCTATTAAAACTGATTGTAATTTAATCCGAAACTTTCGTCAGGGTATATAGCTAGAAAACTTTTCATTCGAATTGTGTAAATTAATTATAATTAGAAAAAAATTGTAAGTCGGGAAAATATTTTTAACAGCATATAATGTAATTGTTGTGATTTCACATATAAATTATCTCCGTACGTTTTCTTGCAAAATATTTAATTGAGCTAAAATTTTGTAGAGAATTCAAAAATAGTATAAAAAATTGCTGTTATTTTCCATCAGAGTATATTAATATGTTAACAAAAATTTATGGATAAAATAATAATAAAAAATAAAAAATTAATATACTCTGCCACATGACAATGATTTCTTCTACTATTTTTGAGTTCTCCTCAAAATATTATCTAAATCTATCGAATATTTTGCGAGAAAACCTGCAGAGAATATGAATGGGAAATTACAGCTACTTGACCTTAACAAGTTTGAAACATTAAACATACAAAGTAGGAAAAAATTCAATTATCAATTTTTAAAAATCATTTTTAATATTTTCTCATTATTTAAAATAGAAAACTAATATGGTATTTATTCTTTGAAACTTTCAATATTAAAAGTCCGAGGCCTGAGTATATAATTTTGAAATTGCAAAAACCATATATTCACCATCGCACTGCCTTGTTCATCTTTTGTGAATTTTATTTGATACTAATTTTTCTTTTTTTTATCTTATTTTTAATTAATTTATGAATTTTTAATAATAACGATTTTTTATGATTATTTTTCTTTTTTTTTGGTGAGCTTTCGGTGGCGGTCGTCCAACGCTTACAAATATATCAACGACACACGTAAAATCTACACCATTAAAAAGCTAATTTTCGTTATTGATTTGACTATAATAACATTGATGATTAAGAGAATTTTTTTTGCGCTCGTCCATCTGTGAGTGGAAGGAGATGGACACCATAAGATTTTGTATTTTGCCTCACTGAATTTTTTGAGTGGCACCCACGAAACGAGCGCACATTGAAAAGTGACACGACACGAGCACGTTTTTTTATGTGGTGTGGCTACTATTTGTTTATTATTCACAGCTAATATCCCCCAAAAAAATTTTTGAATATTAATTTCATTATAGGTTGAAAATTTATTGCGATTCATTTGAAATTCATTTGTTATTGAAAAAAAGTTTCGAAATTAAAATTAGAAATAGACTTTTTGAAAAAGTTAAAGTTTATCATTTTAGTGATATTAATTTTTGTTACGTTATTATAGAGATTCGCTTTTCAATTTCACAGGAACGGCGCTTTCTCAACGCCCTTAATTGCAAAACAAAATTATTCCTTTGGTTAATTAATCCTTCGCGCTTGGAAAATACCGGATGCAAGAATTGCAGTAATCGTTGGTCGCGGTGAAAATCCTAATTCTATTAACAATGGGGCATCATTGCACTGCGGAGACCGTTAATTAAATTTCCTTATGACACGCGTCTTAGGTCTTGTTTAGTTGTAGAAAAAGGCGCAGGAAAAACTAATTACAAACTGTGTTGGGTGTATATAAAAATGTAGAGAACGTAAAGTGCATAAACGTCTTGATAGCAGCGACTGGCTATTTATTCCAAGTATATAATATAAGGCATTGTATACAAATCACCCTCGCGAGTGAAAAAAACAAGAGCAACTTGGCCATTAAACAATGAATATTGTTTACGGAACCTTGTTGCACTCAAAAGACAAACCACAGAGAACTAAGAGGGAACATTCACTATGTCATCAACTTTTTCTAGAATGAATGGAAGTAATTTTTTTTCGTAATATGTATGTAACTTGGATATATATATATATATATATATATATATATATATTTAACGAGAGAAAAAATATGTTCATATTATCGAACCCCTGCAATCTCATGGCAATAAAGCTCAAATCGAATTAAGCGAAACAATATGGAGAAGAGTCTTTCGTAATTACTTTCAGAGCCAACTACAATTAGAGACACATTAAGTTAGACTAGATTGCATCTGATGAGATTGGATTTAGATCAAATCAAACTTTACCGATTGACCCAGTAGCAATGCCGTGTTTTTTTTTGTCCCAAAAACGACTTTTAGTTTTCGCCATCATCAATCTTTTCGGTATATATCTTGAGATTGCAGTTTTTATTCGAGATAAGGGTAATTTAATGACATCTCAATTTGAGTTGAGATTTAATTACGTTATTTCATTGATAATTAAGAGAAATTCATTGCATATATACGTGGAGAAAAATGAAATGTACCGTTTAATTCCTTTGGCGATTTATATATGTATTTTAAATTCGTCTATTTTTTAATTTTCTGTTATCACTATTTTTATGCGTATACGAATTTTACGTAGGATATTAACTTAATTTTTAACAAAAAAATTTATCTTCATTTCGGATCATATTTATTTTTCACTGAACTGATGTTCTATAATAATAAAATTTATGAATAATTTAATGAAAATATTTATTATTATTAATATAATTAGAATGAATTAGAACAGTAAAGTAATTTTTATTTCCAGTTCTATTTAGAAGCAAAATAATCCACAATTTTCAGATTAATTAAACTTTATTGAACGTTTGGAATTTCAAAAAAGTATATTTTTATAAAAAAGAATACTAAACTTTTTTTAACAAAAAGTATAAAAATTAGGAACTATAAATAAATATACAAATTATAATTATATATAATATGCTTAAGGTTATTACAATTAATATGTTTCAAAATTATCAAATATTTGAAACTGTATTTTTAAAATAGGATTTGAAGAATATCGACGTTCTACAAATTAAAAATTAATATCTAGTTAGATGTTTTGTATAGTCATCATTGATATACAAAGCGGGGCTATCAATTTATCTTCGTTTACTCTTATTGATGAATAAGCATCATGTTGTAATGGTTCAAGTAATTATTAATTGGATTCTAATTCTCACTTTAAATTTTCATCTGATTGAGTTTCTTTTTTTGTCAATTTTCCTTAGGATGCAGCAACTGTGTCAACATTTGGACAAATAACATTACGGTTTGAATTTTATAAAATTGACAACAATTTCTTTAATACAATTTGGGTAACTTTTGACTACTTTGATGATTTCAAAAAATTTTACCAGATTTATGGTACAATTATTTTATATTATATTAACTTTCTTATGAAAGTTAGTAATATAATAATAAATTAATAATAAATAGTAATAGTAAAAGGTTGTAAATAATATTATTTTGTTTATTAATCATAATTTTTAACTATGATTCAATAATTTTTTTTATTAATAATCAATATCTGATGATTTTTATTAATATAGTCAATCTACTGATATGTCTGCAAAGATTTTTATTAATAAACAATCTGACGACTTTTAAAACTTTTATTATTAGTATAGCCATTCTGAAAAATTTAATTAATTGCGAGATAATGACTCTGTTGATTACTTTTGATTAAGACGTTGACACTGGTAATTTTGATTAATTATATTGATCATCAACGTTACAGAATTGTTGTGGTTACCATTTTGTAAGATTGATCTCAACTTTGTTAACCTCATTGATAACTTTTCCCCCATAATCCGTTCTTCCTTCTTTCACTTTTCCTCTTGTAATTCGGCCATGGGATAATCTTTATTCTAATCATATATATGAACCTTAATATGCTGTCCTTAACTGCCTTAAGTCTGCTGCTTTTGCTCTGGTAACCGCTTTGTTGTATATGTTTGCAATGCATGTCAATTTATGTCAAAATATCGAAATGACCATTGATTTTATCGATAATTATAGAAATATATACACAATTTTTATTACAGATTAAAATTTTATTAAAGATTATTAAGAATATTTTAATGCGACGTTATTTTGCCTACCAGATGGTAATTTTTCACAAATATTTATTTTACCGACGTATATATAAATATAATAATAACACTGATTTTTATACAGATATGCGTCGGTAAAATAAATATCTGCGTAAAATTACCATTTGATAGGGTGCCATTACGTCTAAAGCCGAAGTTCATTAAAATAAAAAAGAAAATCTTTGGTCATTTTTGAAGCTTAAAAGTCTTCATCTCAAACTTAATGTTGAGTTTTAAGTTTTTGCAAAAATAATCTATTGTTAAGAATGAATCTGACGCGCTCTGAAGAAAGATATCTATATGCAAACAAATTTTAGGTTATGTTTGTGAAAGTTTTACCTTGATCCTTTTTTATAGGTAAAATCAAAATCAGTTTTTATTGAACAGAGTTGGCATTTTCACTTCAAAAATTACAAACCTACAACTTTTTGATAACCTTTCTTCAGAACACGTCACAAATAATAATAATTAAAGAATGAAAATAAAGTTAATTGAACATTAAGTTTGAGAATAAGTAATTATTTATGAAACAATATGATGCTAATATTTAACCCTGTTTGGGGCGAAAATGATCGCAGAAGGTCGCGAGTGTGTCAACTGTGGTGCCACGTCAACACCCTTATGGCGAAGGGACGGAACCGGTCATTACCTCTGCAATGCCTGTGGTCTTTACTACAAGATGAATGGACAAAATCGACCTCTCATCAAACCCAAACGACGCCTTGTAAGTACCTATATATATGCTTCTTCAATTTCGATAAATCATCGTACTGATTACTTTTAGTAGTCGATGACCCAAACTATTTTTTTACAAGTCACCTCAACTGTATATATCGATTTCCTAATGATCTAATCTATTAAAATTTTAAAAAATAAATCTCACCAATAATCATAATCTCAATATGTTTTCTGTTATTTGATACGTTATAGTCTTATTTGGGTCATCGACTGGAGTCGATTGATTATTTTATGAGTGTGTGTTTTTCTTATTAAATATTTCCTTAATTTCCATTTGATATATATAATCAATGGTGGGAAAATTCTTCGTGAGAGTCAATTGTAGAGGATCGTGCGAATCTGATTTATTTTTGAGCGACTATTGAAATGGCTTTGCAGGAAGCATCGCGTGGAAACAAGACACTGACTCGTCTGGACGTTTTTTTTCTTTTATCTTCGCATTCTACTGCCTTTGACTATATACACAGAAATCGCCCACACGAAACAGTCTAGCGATTGAATGATGGCGTAACAGCTTAATCCACTTCCTACATTCTCATTTTAGTTTATCACTTTTAATTCATATTCCAAACAAATCTTCCCCCTTATCAAAAGCATCCATTCAAAAAGCACCACCGTGTATACATATAATGCATTAATGTTGAATAAAAGTTTTATTTTATTTATACAACTTTAAGACATTCATTTATACACGGATATTTTTACATTGCATGCTGTGTATAGGGCAAGTTCATTGGATTGCGAATCGGTCCTTTGCGTGTTTCGGGTCCGGAATATATACCCTCAGTTTTGTAAACTTTTTGTGCTAAGACCACCACCCCTTTGATTTTCTTTCTCTCTTTTTTTTTTGCTTGCTTACACTCAGAACTCTTTCCAGCCTTTCAGTTGGAAGTCACGCTCTTTAGAAACACGAAGCACCTCGATTCTGTAATATCGATCCATTTCCTTGCTTTCGATAGACAGCTTGAAAATTAACACCGCGCAGTGAAGAGAAAAATAGGGAAAAAAATTGATAGAGTGGAAGAAAATTTTTCAATAGAATATACAGTGGAGAATGTGGAGAAACACGGAATAATAGAAAAAATTTAGAATAATAAAAAATTGGCAGATAAATTTCTAATAATTGAAAATAATATTTTTAATCTTGATTTCCAATAAAATTCAGTCATATTTCACTGAAAATTAGTAGAATTCCTTATTGATTGAAACATTCAAATCTGTTTTACCGATAAATGATAATGCTTATCATTTATCGGTAAAACAGATTTGAATGTTTCCATCAGTAAGAAATTCTACTAATTTTCAGCGAAATGAAAATTAGAATTATTTACTGATTGAAACAGTCAAATCTGTTTTATAACGAAAATATCAAAATTGTGAATATTGTCAGTAATAAATGAAAATGGATGACACATATACAATTTCTTTGAGTACCACTGAAGTCCCTGGACATGGCGTATATATACAACAGAACTGATGATAAAATATTTATCGCTATTGAACTGCGGTGTGTGCGCGCGGTATTCGTGTGTATGAACATTAGAGGAGGGTTGAGGGCGTACGCGACACTCAGGCGCAAAACCATAATTTTCGTGGTACCCACCCCTCTAGGAGGTGTCATTGTTCATGTTATTTACGAATCCTTTTTCAACCATTTACCAGGAACGAGATTAAAAATGAATGCAGACATTCAAATGTATTCCGGCCTCCATTGCAGACTGTCCAAATCCCAATAAATCCAATGACTTTGATCGATGTCCCAAATATACCCTGGTGACTAAATAATCATTTATGATTACTTTCAGGGAGTTTTATTTCAAAAATATGTTATTTTAGACTATCATTTCCGGTTTATATGTACACTGACAGAGTTTTCATTTCAAAAATTTAATTCCAAAATGGGAATATCTTTGTTTTTGTACTATTTAGTATAGGAACGTTTTCTAACCAAATAATTACTGAAAATAAAAATTGCCATACTAATAAGTTTTAGTATGGTTTGGTAACCAAAGCTGCAGTTTTTAGCCAAATAGTACCAAAAATTAGTATATTTCTAACCATAATACCGAAAATTAAAATAGTCTATACAAATTTTGAGTGTGGTCAGAAACTGTCATACGACTAAATAGTGCATGTCCTTATTTTGAAATACACTATATTAATTTTTAAAATGAAAAATCTCTAGTTATAATATAAATAATACTTAAACAGACTCGTGCGCTTGAAAGATTTTAAAAAATCCATTTCTAAACTGCCAAATTCCAAGGTATTGGAATGGTTCTCAATATATTTTTTAGGAAGCTTGGATACCAGAAGTCATTCGGTTTTAATGCTAAGCACAATCGGCTACATTCCTCGGACAAAAATGTGGCGCCGGAGTGGGTTAAAAAATCGTTAAAATTCGGACGGCATTCTGGGTGAGTGCGAGACTATATATCAGGCACTTTTGAACGTTGAGTGTGCGCAACAAAAGCGCGTTATAAGGGCATATGCCTTTTGGACAATATGTTACACTTTTATAAGTATAGTAAAGGTCCACCATGGGAGCCAAAGGTTTTCGTTCACAGATGTGTCGCCTACATAAAAAAAGAAGCAAAAATAGAGCGAGAACGATAAAGAGAGAGAGAGAGAGTGAGAGAGGGGGGGGGGAAGAACTGATACGATCTGGGAAAACAAAGCGACCACCATAGACTACTGCTGTAATAATGTTGGGTATATATATACGTAACATGGAAGGGCGTGCGCCTGCGTGTACGTGTTTACCTCCCGCCTCTACACACCAATATCGTGCTCACTCCACATGTGAAAGTCTCGCTCCGATGGGGAAGATAGCAAGGGTTGAAACCCATCGCCATCTTTGATTTTCGCCGCAGATAACTGGTGAACAGCTGGGAAATTTTCAAACTTCTTTTTTCCTCCCCTTCTGTACTTTGAAACCAACTATATATTTCTGTCATTTTTTTTTCTTCATGGGGAGTCGCCTTTCGTGCAACATATTCATAACGTATAATATGGCCGGTAATTTAATTTTTTTTTTGAAATGAAAATATTTGTTTTGCATTAGATGAAAATTGCCTCTTTCTCATATGGCGAAAGGTACGACCATGACATATCTTTTGAAAGGGTATAAGATGAAAAGGGGGAGTGTCGAGAGTAAACCGAAATATGCGCACCGCGCTGTCTGTGAGTTGCGGCAACCGCGTTAAAATTTATAACACACGTACCCACAGAACGTGGTCTGAAATATTCAGATACACGATGAAGAAAGTACCGCATCGTGCATCAGTGAAGAAAAACAAATTCGATGAAGAAAAAGTACGGAAAGTGAAAATCCGTTAATTTCGGTTGATTGAGAGGTTTTGTTTTCTTCACGGCCCCCGGAAGTAGGAAATGTGAATATAATTAAGTAATTTCCTGTCAGAGAGCGATGTGGCGAGAGGGAGACAAACTATAAACTTGGTGGCAACGATTGGTATATCTTTTCACTCTTCTGATCTCACTTTATCTCTCTCCCTCTCTCTGTTTAGGTAGCGAGGTTCGCGAGGTTATCTTCGGCATCTTCGCTTGGAAAATGAATAGTTGCCATACACCTCGGCCCGAAGGAGGAGCATTGTCTGGCCTTCCCCCGGTTGCATTGTCCGAGGCGTTAAAGGCTTCATATACATGCCAAGCGACCGCTTTATAGATCGTGTGCTGTGTTGCACCTCCGCCTTATGCTTTGGAGTTCGTGTGTCCCCGAACAAAATATATATACGCGTACGCGAAAGGATAAATCATCGCTACTCTCAGCCCTAGAATTCCTCAACACCTTTAAAAGATAAGATTCAAAGTCAAAGGAATTTAAACCCCTCCAAAAAAATTGTTATTTACTCCTAGTAGCAACTAATGGTTTCCTTCCTTTTGATACCGATCAGAAGCCTTCTTATTTATTAAATAGTTTGCTGCCATTGTTCGGATACTTTCTCTCTAGCTTCACAAATCAATAATATATGTACTGTATGCATCAGTAGCATCGATTGCAGCTTTAGTAGATTCAATAGCTCATATGGGAGGTGTCTTGCAGATTCAGAATCTTTTCAACATGTTGATAAGAATTTCTTCCTGACTTTGAAAATTAATAGTGCTAAAGAAGTAGCAATGATATATGTGGAGTATTTTATTTTTTGGTTATGAAGTCGTTGGTAGCAAATGAATACTAAAATCGATTTAAATAGTTATGTTTATTATCACACCAAATTAAAAATTAATTACAAATTTTGAATTTGGTGTATTTTCTTAAAGTTGACGTTTACAACAAACCTGATTTCTAAATTATGACTTTAGAAAACCGTCAAGTGTGACTTTAGCTTAATTATAAATAACTTCATTTTTTGGTAATAATTTTTGCTCTTAAAAGACGTGACAATTACTCCAGAAATATGAACCCTTTGCAGCTATTTTAAGATAGAAATCGAAAGCGCATATTTGATTGGTAATTGACGATAAAAGCGTAGGTTTGGTTTTATCCATTGAATATGGATCATAATGTCAGTATCGGCTTAATCGATTGGCAATCGAAGGGCGAGTTGGATTCGTCAGCATATATATAGCGATAAAGTATCGCCTTGAGAGGCTGCCAGAGTTCTCTATGAGCAGCATTCACAACATGCTGAAAGGCAGAACGACGTCTGAATTATGTATACCAGATGCAAATTCAGGCGCATTGTCCAGTGCCGCTCGGCGTGCTCCATCCATCTTTCAGCTTCCTTGAAAATTCTTCTCATGAAATCAAAATTTGCATCGTTCACACTTTGAATACGACGTCAGCATATCACGACGATGTACCGTTTTTCTTTTTTTATTCTCAAAAAATAATTTCTAATACATAGAATAATATATAAATATATTTGAGAGTAAAATTGTATTTCATTCTTTGATTGTTAATTTTCGATTGGTAGTTAATTTTCTGAATGAACGAAAGGTCAGTGACGATCATCGATCACAAGGGGAATTGGTACTCGTAATTTTCGAATCGTTTCTCTCGTTTCTTTGATGTTGTTTTATTCCTCTTGGATATATCTTCGAGCTCGATTGAACGAAGAGCAGAAGTGTTGCGAGCCAATTAGATGGGCGTACAAGCAGCCGAAATAAATCCTGCAGGAGCGAAGTGAGAAGGCATGGAACGAATCTGGTATAACCTATTAACTTGTAAATTGCTTCCGACTGTGGGCGAAGCGAACTAGAACACATAAATTTGCGATATAAAGCCCCTCTCACCCCTCGTCTCTCCTTTTCGCTCTCAATACACGTTTTTGTCTCTCTCTGTATCAAATCATAAAGTGAATTTAAATTTCTTTCAGAAAGTATTAGAAAATATAGATTTTAATTAATTATTCGCTGAAATTTCCGTCTCGGGAATCGATGAATGAAAAGAAGTGATTTTAAATGGGAGGGTGAAATTCTAAAGTGGATGAGGGTTAAGAACAATGTGGACAATGCAAAAAAGAAGAGTCTCTTAATTAAATTCCATTTTTTCTGGTCGGGAAGAGTGGTTCGGCACTTTCTAAAAAGTGACGACGTCGAAGACGATATTGATCGCATTCCTTGACGTCGCAGAGGAACCATCGTTTGGTAGCTGACAGTTCATACATACTTTACAAACAGTTAGAACTGGATTGCGTTTGGTATATATAGTCTTGAAGTATGCCGTCGATCCGAGACCCCTCGTTCAACAACTCGATCGATCATTCTCCATATGCAGGGCCGTATAAAGAAACAATTATTGTTCCCTTAGAATATAGAGCATAAAATTATAAACTTCAATTTTACTCAAATTATTATCTTCACAAGGGGTCAATGGGGAAAAGTTATATTCTATTTTGAATCAGAGCAATAACAATTAGGCAACGTTGCTCACTTGTGTTGGGAGATTAGGTACGATTGAAAATACAAAGCGAGCTTTTGTAAAGAACCATAAATGATTTATATAATTGAAAGGGAAATGAAGCGATGAGAGTCTTGAAGATGTCGAAATTGAAAGGGCGAATCGCTTTATAGCCGCGCCTTATACGTACGATCGATCTCCTTTCGACGTAAACAAACGGTACGATTGTGTATTAACTACCATTTGGCCTTTTGTTTTACTCGCTTGCTTTCAATGAAAACAATAGCATACGCGTGCACCCAGAAACGAACAACGCTCTTGAAACAATAATCTCGATGGAATAATTGTCTTTAGATTTGTTCGCGCCTCGTTTGACGAGGTGCTAACTTTTTTCAATTTTAATATTTATTATTTTTAATGTTATTTTATGTAAAGTTTTGGAAAATCGTTATTCATATATTTTCCACAAGGAATAAATGTTGTCGTAAATAATTTTCTTTTCGTAAATTAAAGAATTATTGCGGAAACAAAAAAACAAGATTGAGATTTTATTGGCTTAGAAAAATGGGAGTGTAACCCTAATCTTTTGCCAGACAAATAACCCTCGATATTACTGGCTTTCTTCCTCACATTTCACTGCTCTCATTTTATTCCCCTTTTATTTTCTCCCTCTCTCAACAGGGGTTGGTTGAGAAATATTTGGGGGCAGCTGTGCTTTATCATTGGTCGCGATCTTTCAGGAAACAACCCCTCGCCAATCAAGGACCAATCCTATTCGTCTCCCCGGAAGGATGACTTTACCACCCCAATTCTCTTTCCCAAGAAAAAGTCTATACCAACTTTTTGCTCTGTTCAACGAAAGAATGTTATAAAAAGACAACTTTCCGTCTAGTTCGCGGTTCAGTAAACTGTTAAAAATATTGTAGATTAAATTAATACCATCAATGATTAAAATAATTTAGATTAAATTTTTATTCTAAGTTTATAATTTTTGAAAGTTTTAAAATTTTAATCTTTTATCGGATTGAAACAGTTATTTTAATCCATTTTGGTATTAAAATGGATAAAAAAACAGAAAAAACCCGTGAAAAGCTATTCATTTTGAAATGCAACAAAATCATGTAACATAGGTGGCGCTACGTTCTATGTCTTTTGGCTCATTTTGAACTGCAACAAAAATCTAAAGTTTTTTCTATGCCGTGGTTAGGATCTTAAATCATATATAGCCATTAAACAAATTAGCCCAGCCTTTAAAGTTTATTTTTGACCAATCCGCAATTAAAATTTTTCTGAAAGCAAAATAAAGAAATTTATTCCATCAAATCGTGTATATACGATTTAATAGACTAAATTTGCGTTCCTATAAATAAAAAATATATTATACGAATGTTAAGCGCGCAGCTTTTGAGAGGAAAAGAGCAAAACAAAAATATAGAAACTGCGTCCGCGGTATAAAAAGACTTTTGGGAAGAGAAAGGTGGCGGGCCAATCTTAAAAGAATCGTCCAGGGAAGTCCATAAATTTCTGAGGCTCGAATGGGAAAAAGGGAAAAAAGCGTTGGGAGAAAGGGGGTGAGGGTTTGGCGAACCTCCATTACTGGCTGAAGGATTCGAAAAAGCTGCGACGGTGGCGCACTCGAATAAATCAAAGTGGCGTGAAAATCAATTGTAAGACACTCACTTCGCGTGTAGGCATCTTTGTCTTTCGATTCTCTCTCTCTCTCTCTTACTCTCATTCCTCTCTTATTTCACAGGTTACGAGACCCAACCCCACAGTGGCGCTTTGTAAATGTGCGTACACTGACAATAGTGTAGGTGTGTTGATGTGTTTTTATGTTTACTGTGAGGAGGCAAGCAAAGTCAATACGGTTTCACTTATGCGCACGCGCAACTTCCTCTCGTTGCTATTTTACCACCCAGCACATGCGTTCTCAGTTATATACTCGGTTATATATGTATTAGTATTTTCCCCTTTAAAATAATAATCTCCTTTACTTCTAAAGAAAATTTCAATTTAATAATTTTTGATTTTGAATCTTCAATATTAAAAAATTGTTCCTTGTGAGAAAATTCGACAGAAGCGCCATCTGCATTTCTTTGGAAAAAATTTTGCTATTTTTTCTCCTAATTATATTAGAGTATAAGGGAGAAAATAGAGGGAACGAGTCCGCCCTTCTGGCTCGGAAGTCCAGTAAGCAAAAGGGGGTGGTTCGTGGTAGGGTGAGTGACAAGTAATGGCCGCTTTGAAGTTATTTATTACGGCTGCCGTGAGTCTCGCAAACTCATAAATACCATAGAGGTATACATATATGTGTGCAAGAACAATTTTCGCACGTTACGATTAGTTGTTGGCGACTAAGCGTCATCGCAAACCGAAACGCAAAATGGAACAAACTCAACTGTTGTAAAGCAAGACGTAAAACAAAAGCGAAAATGGCGCACGGAGAAAATGACACGAACCGGAAGTGAGAACCACCTCGTTGTACACTCTGTTCCGCCTCAGCAAACCGCCATTTGAAAGTCATTCTCCAGCGGGACAAAATCCCATTGAATTAAGTTTTTTTTCACCTTGTCCCCTGCGTATCTTTTCACTGTATATATTTGAATTTCTGTTGAATATTTAAAAGAAAAATATATGAATTAATAATTTGAAGTTTATATTTTTAAATAAAAATGGTAATTTTTATTATAAAGGCAATTATCGATTCTTTGGTAAAAATGTATAGTAATATAATTATCAGTTGGCATTGTCATTAAGGATGATGAATGGGAGATAAAAGACGGAATCTACAAAGTAACTATTACTTTCAAGCGCAAAGTGCATAATAATAATAAGAAGCGTGTAAGCGTGAAAAGATACGAGCATAAAATTGATAATTGCAAATCACTGCTGATAATTGGCAAAGGAAAACCACCGCTTTCTTCAATTTGATATCCCAATCGACTGTTTGTAATGAGAAACCGAAAGCAAGTGGAATTGTAATTTTCGTGTTATAAAAATGTCTAATGGCAGGTAATTACTTGATTATCAGGTTTTATTGCGGTGTAGAATCATCCTTCCATTCGGAGGCAAATGAATATGGCGCCGGCGGCCAGCCGCACGCCACTGTCTCTCTTTCTCTCTCTCTCTCTCTCTCTCTGCTCCCTCTCCGCTATCGATTAATTTACTTTGCGCTAATTAGTCACGAGTTACGAAGCCGAGGAAAATGGAGGACGAGTCGTGGGCTCACACAGTAACCACGACGGATTTAACAAACCCTCCGGATAGCCGCCAGCTACAAGGGACTCTGATTAAGATTCGAACGCGAGAGAGTATATGATGTAGGTACACATGCAGTACACAAATACACCTGCACAGAATTACCAGTTATAAATCGCGTAACTTGCATATATGCTATTTGGTACAAAACGATTTTTCACGTTGTTTGTTTATTTTCCATTTATTTCATACTGATGCTTTATAGTGCACCTGAAAAATCATTGAATCAAACATTTTTCTTATTGATCGTCAATAAATCCTGTTGAAAAATCATCCTCGGCAAACAAATGAACATGAATGCCTGGAAAATTTCTATGGAGACGATGTATAATGAAATAGTCATTTGCATAAGTGAGTAATTGAAAAGTAATAAAAAATTTCATTTTTACCGTATCCAATAAGTTTATAGAGGATTCATTGTGAAGTGACCTTTGTTCTTTTTGTCAGAAAGTATATATTTATCATTCTTTCAGTTCAAATCCGAGTAGTCGAAACCAAAATTTCACTTCTTCCATTTTAATATTTAAGTATTTCAGAATACATTTCTTCGTACGACATTATTTATGTTTCAAAAAACATGTTACTTTTCACTCCGTTAACATTGAAAAGGAATATTCAAAAATAAATCACTTGCGAATGTGTAAATAATGGCACAATATAACCTTTGCAAAGCAGCAATTTGACAAGACAGGAATCATAAACTGAGTAAAGAGAGTTAATAATTAACTATTGGCGATTATACGCGAGGAAAGGGAGGTGGACGTTTGAAAAAAAGTTGGGAACTATGGGAGCATGTTTTCTTGAAGAAAAAGGGAGAGCGAGGTGATCCGAAGGAGGTCCGGTCAGACGGTATTCTCCAGCAACAATGGAGACAACGTAATGACCCTATAAATAAATAATAATGGCAGTCACTGAGGCACATGCCTTCAAGAACTAGGTACATATACCTATACTTGTTTCGCGACGCAGGTATTACACCAATTTCATCTAGTAAAGCGTTAAATCGTTCCAGTATAATATTTTCAAGCATAACTTTATAAATTATAAAGTTCAACTCTTGTTGAGTTCATGACTATTTGACAACTCTGATTAATATATCGACACAGGGGAATGTTAAAGAAAAACAAGAAATCTCAGATTTTCCAATAATATTCAACATGATCTCATGGCGTCTTCCCCGCTATTATAATGTCTTGCAAATGACTTTCTAAATAGCTGTATTACCGTCGGAACAACAGAATATACTCGGCATGTATCGATCCATTGAGATTTATTGCTAATTATTTACCTCCGCGTGCTCGTTCACGGTCGTCGCTTATAAAAAATATTTGCCTCTCTATTCAATATATACATCCACGACACTTATTGCCTTATTCTGTCTTGCTTTCGCGTCCCATAAGCAATTCCACGCGAGCTCCGGATGATTCATCGCGATATACCAACTCGAATTGATTTCTAAATTAATAATTCAGCGACTATCCTGCGCAAAAATATTTATTTCCCAGCCAATTAATTGGACAAAAATTCGAATCATCGTTAACGAGACTATAATTCGATCTATTGTTCTCCGTCGATAATATTCTTCGATGGAATATCACTCGATTTTTTTTATTCATAATATTTTAAAACTTATTATTACGACTTTGTTTAGCGATTACGAATAAAGAGTGAGATAATTATTAACTGGTGAATAGGAAGACAATTAGTATGACCTTTAATAAACGTAAATGTACCTATAACAAAGTGTGTGAAAAAATGAATGCGAATAGCGTTTATAATTACGGTATTATTACAAGAATATCATTGAAAGCATTGTGTAGTTCCATATTACAAAAAATAGACTTAATTGCAATTTATTCACAAAAATATATATATCTTTCCAATTAAGTTTTTTTTGTAGAAAATAGCAAACTGTCCTCACAAAAGTAAATCTTATATTCAAAATTTTCGAAATTAGTGATAGTTTTAATTATATATGTAAAATCAAAATAAATTTTTATTTTCAATCTAATAAAAAATTAATTTCAGTGGATCGTATTAAGTGTTGATACTTTTTGTGTATACTTTCAATATACAAATTACAAATATAACCTAAAATTTGTTGCTTCTGAGGTCTCTTTTCTTGTGGACATTTTCTTATATTAAAGCAATTTAAATAAGAGCACGTTTTTCTATACCAATGAGAGAGTTATAGTAGCGCATGCGCAGTTGTGAAATGAAGATCGTTAGCAGTTTGCTTGCACAATTAATATTATTTGCGACTCAAGTGCCATCTGGAGGTACACCCGCGTCAATATAAAACTACTTCTCCTTTTCTGCGCTATTTAAAATGATTGACTATTAATAAAACGACTTACAGTATAAAAATTAAAAAATTTAGTTACCACTATACAAAAGCAAAGTTTAAAAGTGAATATTTTTTCTTCATTCATGTGTATAATAAATAGAAAAATGATATAGACCCAGGCATAAATTTTTTTTTCTTTTTTGTCGAGCATGGTAATTACTTTTGGGCGCCCGGGGCGACTGCCTCGCCCCGATTATGTGAGGATGATTATTTGTTGATATTTGCGATTAAAAGTTGAAAATTTGTGAAAGTAATTTTAGTTGATATATAAGTGGGATAAATGACGAGGTTTTAGCGAAGCATTATCTTTGATACTGTAGTGTAGTATCAAAGTGGCAAGGTTGGCCACCTTGCCCTAATAAGCCAAACAGGATATTCGACCTGTGTATAATAACTATACACATATCCCTCGTGGTATATTGTCTCTTACTATCGTGCGTACACGCCGTAAGCAGTTGCACAACATGCTTCTATACATATACACATATATCGCCGCGGGCTTGCGAGAGAATGAAAGAGAGAAAGAGAGAGAGAGAGAGAGAGAGAGAGAGAGAGAGAGAGAGAGATTCATAAAACTATTTAAATACCATACACGTATGCTCGAGCAAATGCCTTTAGTCTACGTGCTCTATACTCACGCTCAAAAGATAAATAGAAAAATCATATTGTGATTGTCCGACAAGCCGTGGATTTTCAAACGAAACCTCATTTTAAATCCAAGTCTGAGTCATCTTCATCAACTCTCGATTATATTACCTTTTGTTTCTCTCTACGTCTCGTAGAATTTTTTAAATAGTAATTAATTTATATTTTTATATATTTATTATTATTTATACAATAATTACTATAGAAAATTTAACAGTTTTACATTTATTATAAAGCCGACCCTGGACTGAGAATGACCCTTTAATTTTCACTAATTATTTATAAATTACATCAATCATGATAGCGAAAAAATATTGATAATTTAAAACATTGTTGCAGACAGTCATCAATAATTTTCAGTGAAAGATTTCAATTTTTGGAAAACATTAAATAATATATTCGCTTTTATATATATATAATAGCAATCGCAGACAATTTAATCGATTCTTGTTTTATGATAAATCAGCAATAAACATATATATAACTTTATCGGGTTTACTTGGCGTGACATGATCGAAAATGCTAATTCGATCGTTGAATTGGCGTTGGACGATTAACGCGCAATCGCGATGGATAAAAGAAACATCAAATGACAAGTTGATTATTGTTAGATTTATATGCACCTCACTATTTTCAATTAATCGTATAATAGAAAAATGTCACAATTATGAAAAAACATTTTTGTCTTTTATTTTCTATATAAATTTAGAGTAGGAATTTATTTGTAACACGCTCTAATGAAAGGGACCTCTAAAGGAATTACGACACTTTCAAAAGTTCCTTTTTTATGTAAAATAATAATAATAATTCAACTTCCACGTTTTCCGGTGAAAATTAAATGTATAATAATAAATCCTGCAGAACAAAAAGCTATTTTCTAAAAAAAAATAGAAACAAAAATTTCTAAAAAATGTATAAAAGAACTTATAAAAAACAATATTACATGTTGAAAAATTATATACAATAATAAGCAGTGAGAACGTACAAATTACACAGTGCAAGATGAAACGGTCAACATCAAGTCAAAAAATGCCTTAAAATTATATCGCGCAGGCAATAGAGTAAATTATATGTCTAGGCGTGAAGTGTAATGAGAAATTGATACGCGCATTTATCAGGTCACCCGTTAAATGAAATAAGTCTGGACGAAAGTGCAGGAATATGTGGGTGCGTGTAAGAGGTCCAACCTTGCGGACGGAGGCTGGGTGTGGCCGTGACTAAAAGTTCACTAGAGCACTATATACATATTATAGTTAATAGCAAACAAAGTCGAGTTATTCTCTCTCAAAACTATATATGCATTTATTAAACATCCTCATAGTCTGTATATTTTGTTCAGAATTCCTCACGTTTCTTTATACGTTCAAAATTGCGCAAGCACTTTTTTCAATTATTGTGAGAATGCTTTCAATTAAATTGAAACGGAACTATTATATATTTTGCATCCGATCTTATCCACGACGATGCTTATTGACCTACCTAATTATTATTATTATTATTTATTAACATTATCCGAGATTGGTAAATTATTAATTATAATTCAGAATTATTAATTTATAATTACTTATTATGATTAATTATAAATTGACTGTTACATCAATTATAAGCACACTTGGAAACAAATTTGTTTGAAGTAACCAAACAATTGGCTATTATTAAATTTGATGCTCAGGCGTATTAAACGAGTAGATTATATTTGCGTCTGCGCAGAATATTTGTTCGCAGATGTACACAAACATTCTGCGCAGACGCGAATATAATCTACTCGTTTAATACGTCTGAGCATCAAATTTAATGCTCCTGGTTGGCTTTCGGCTCATAATATATAACATTTTATAAATATTTTAAATTACATTTTATAAACATTTCTTATAATACTAAAAAATTTGTATATTTGAGTTTTAAGTACAAACATATGTAGGATCAATTCCAAAACAATTATTAAAGTACGTATTTTTATTAAAATCCATAAAATCAAAAAATAGGCAGAAGATATACAAATTATAAAAGTTAAACTAAAGAAATATTCGGGTACAAAATAAGCATCATAAATTGGTCTGTTCTCTCGGCGATCAAAACTCGACTGATTCGTGATCTCGTTGCCACGCAGGGCATGAGTCTTGATCGTCTTTTCTTTCTCTAATTTTTACACTCGCACTCATTCTAACTTGCATAGAAAAATGTCACACGTGCATTCGGAGAATCGAAATCACGCCACTTCGGTCCAGTCAAACTGTTTAGGTTACACGATATCTAATATAAACACTTTGGCGACTCTCGGGCGCCTTGCGACAAACACGGGTCTAAACTTTCAAAAAGACTTTCAGAACAAAGACACTTTATATCTAATTTTTATTTCAACTTTTTCATTTTGTTAAACTTTAACTTTAATTTTTCTTTAATTTTACACAACACTACACTCGGCCATTCTGCAACTATGCATCGTCCTCGATGCACTCGTCTCCGGAAATGTAGTCATCTGGTTCCTCCTCGATATCCGTCTCGAATCCAGCTTCGTCTCGCATCGGCCAAGGTTTCATGTGATCAGCTGCTGAGCTCGTTTGGTTCGGGCCCTCATGTAACCCGACTTTTTCGACCTGGTATCGATGATTTCTCAGAACTCTCGTGACTTTGTATGGCCCCAAAAATTTCGGATAAAGTTTGAGACCGCCACCAAACTGCGTTCTTTGAATGGCAACAAAATCGTTGATTTTATATTCTTTTGCCACTTTTCTTTTGCGATTGAACGTTCTGCGATTCTCTTCCTGGATTTTCAGCAAACTCGTCCTAGCGTCATCTCGAACTGCGCTGCGTTGATTTTCGAAATTTTCAATGATTTCCTCGTCGATTAATTCTTTTATTTTCAGGTCTTCTTTCAGCTTCATCTTGACTCCGATCATCAACTCGAAGGGACTTCTTTTGATACTGCGATTGAATGATGAATTCAATTGCTGTTGCACTTTGTCGACATATTTGTGCCACTCCATCGGATTCGTCATTGACATCTTTGTTAAAATCGGAATTATACACCTGTTCATCCTTTCAACTTGGCCATTTCCTCGAGGAATTCCGGTTGTTATTAACACATGCTCGATTTCCTCTTCCCTGCAATACTCTTCGAACACTTTGGAGGTGAATGAGGATCCTCTGTCCGAAATTATTCTTCGAGGATTGCCGAAGATGGTAGCTTGAATCTTGAGTCTATTAATAACTTCATCTGCGGTCGTCGACTTTGTTGGATACAACCAAATAAATTTTGTGAATGCATCCACAACAGCAAAAATATGATTATAGCACTTTTTCGTCGATGGCATGGGACCGAGATGGTCCACGTGATAAGTTTCCAGTGGCTTATCACCTTTCGGGATTGGATTCAGCAGGCCTTCTCCTTTTCCTTTCTTCTTTTCAGCCAACAAACACTTGACACAATTAGCGATCACTTTCTGAATTTTTTCTTTCATTCGGGAAAACCAAAATTCTTGTTCCAAGAGATATTCAGTTTTTTTCCACCCAAAATGTCCTCTTTCATGAGCTTGCTTGATAACATCGTGTTGCATTGATTTTGGAACCACTAATTGATCTCTTCCGTCACTTTCGCGAAACAAAACACTGGAAATCAGCTTAAAATTCGCCTTTTCACCTTTTAATACAGCATCCACGATTTTTCTGATTTCTTCATCTTCTTCTTGGGCTTTCTGAATTTTAATTATCAACGTGTCCGAATTTTCGCGTAAACACAAGACACTCACAGGATTCCGACTTAATGCGTCAACGTGACGCATTGATGTTCCAGATCGATGTTCAATTGTGTATTCAAATTGTTCCATTAGCAGGACCCAATGAGAAACTCTCAAGCACGTATCCTTCTTTTTTACGGTCATTGCGAATGCTTTGCAATCGGTAACAATCTTGAATTTGATTCCGAGCAGGTGAACTCGAAATTTTATCAACGCTTTTATCACCGCTAATATTTCCAATTCAAAACTTGTGTACTTTTCTTCAGCTGGGGAGGTTTTCCAACTCGCGTAATAAACGGGGTGAAAAAGACCATCATTTACATCTTTTTGCAATAAAATTGCACCGAGTCCTTCGAGACAAGCATCAGTGTGCAACTCTGTTTCTGCACCGACTTGGTAAAGGCGTAACACTGGTTTCTCAACTAACGCCATTTTTAATTGTTCAAAAGCTGATTCTTGTTTCGCACCAAAAACAAACTTCACATCTTTTTTCAGCAAATCACTTAAAGGTCGAGCGATTGTCGCAAAATGAGGGATAAATTTCCGAAAATACCCCGTGAGACCAAGAAAACTCTGCACTTGTTTCACCGTCGTTGGTTTTGCGAATTTCGCCACTGCCAAGGTTTTTTTATCCGAGGGATAATAACGTCCCGCTTCAACTATATAGCCTAGATAGTCAACACTTTCAACTAAAAAGGTGCACTTTTTCCAGTTAATTACCAGGCCATACTCTTCAGCAACTTTTAAAACTTTTCGCAGTTTCTGCAAATTTTCTTCGTGTGTTTTTGCAGCCACAATCAGATCGTCGAGATACACGAGAACATCACCATCCGCGATCAATTGACGAAACACTGCTCTTATATGTCTTTGAAAAACCGCTGGGGAATTGCACATTCCGAAGGGAACTCTCAAAAATTCATATTGTCCATCTGGCACTATAAACGAGGTAAATTTTCGGCTTTCCTCTTCAACTTCCACTTGTAAAAATCCATCTTTCATGTCCAGAGTACTGAACACCACGGCATCTTGTAACTTGTCCAGCTGATCCTCGATCAAGGGGAGGGGATATCTGTCTTTGATAATTTTTTTATTCAACCACCGGTAATCAACACAGAGTCTCCACTCACCATTTTTCCTAACTGTCAAAACAATAGGACTCGCGTAATCGGAAGAACTTGGTCGCGCGATTTTTGCAGCAAGCCACGATTTTATAATTTTATTCGCCACACGATTCTGCTCAGCTGACAGCCGACGCGCGCGTTGATAAACCGGAATATCATCTGTCAACATAATTTTCATTTTAACACCGGTGTCTTTCACTTTTTCAGGGTTATATTCTTCGATCAACTTTTGTAATTGAATTTTCAGCTCTTCATCTTCTATGTGAACCAATGACACTTCACACTCATCGTCAGGCTCTTCAAGGACATTGATATTTAACACTTCGTTCCAACCACTGTCACCTGTTTCCACTTTTGTTTCAACCGGATCAATTTTTGTCAAAATTGCATTTCGATTTTTAATTCTCACTTCCGCGAAATCTGACAATTCACCACCAATTAACACATCATGAGCAATGAAATGATCAGGCACTACATCGAACACAAACGAAAAATCAATTTGATCCATGATTACTTTCGACTTGAATCGTCCCAAAGTTTGATTTTTTGACGCACCAACACCTTCAAACGTCACTACATCCGGTTCCAACTTTGGAGCACCTAGTTGAAAATAAAGACTGGAACGGATCAGATGCAAATCACTTCCGGGGTCAATGACAGCTGTAACTTTTTGTCCCAAAATCATCACGTCCTTGTAAGTCTTTTTGTCACTTGATTTCACTGCGTCAACGCGAACTTTTACATCTTTTACACTTGATTTTGTCTGTCTTTTTTCACTTGGGCACTTTGGCGCCGTGTGTCCAAACTGGTCACAATTAAAACATTTTGGACCTTTTCCCTTGTCAGGACATTCGTTGCTCAGATGACTCTTACTTCCGCAGTTGAAACAATTTTTCATTTGCCCTTGAGGTTTGCCCGTGAAATTTGTCTTCTTCCCTTTATCACTCGTTACAATCTTTGCAGCGGCTTTGCTCTTTGAATTATTCTTCTGGATTTCATATTGCGACAGTTTTTTTCGCAATTCTTTAATCGTCTCTGCACCATACAAAATGGATTTGTTTGCCTCTTCATCTTGAATTCCATCAATGATATATTGAATTTTCGCTTCTAATTCAATATCACTGTGGCTCGCAATCTCTAGTACGCGATAAACGTATGCTTGGAAAGATTCGTCACCTTTTTTCTTCACAGCATTCAGCTTTTGATGCACTTGTTTGCTGTTGATTGTCGTGGAAAATTCATCAACCAAAGATTTTCGCAAAAGTTTCCACGATTTTGCGGCACACTCGAAATTGGCAAAAAGTTTCGCGGATCCTGACAGCAGTCTTTTTGCGTAAATCACTTTTTGTGCTTCCGTCCATTGGCATAATTCTGCAGTTTCCTCGAAATTAATTAGCCATCGATGAATGTTCTCACTTCCGTCGCCGCTGAATTTTTCCAAAGCATCCTCGACATCTTTAAACGACAATGTCGGTTGTCTAAAAGAACGCGATTCTCTTTCATCTTCAGTTGGAACATCGAGCACTTTTTCTTTCTTCTTATTCTTCTTTCTTTTAACATTTTCTTCTTTCTTCTTTTTTCGTCTTGCAACTTCAATTTCGTCTTCACTTTCGTCATCACTTTCATCTTCACTTTCATCTTCACTTTCGTCTTCACTTTCATCACTTTTTTCGTATAGGACAGCTTTCAGTCTTTCGCGCAATACGGCTTTTTTACCGGAGGTATTTATTCCTAATTCGCGCAATTTCTTTTTTAAATCTATGTACGACATAGATTCAATGTCTCCAGAAGTTGAGGCATCTGGTTCTTTACGCTTTTCAGCACCGTCTGTGTTCTGCTTAGCGTTCGTCTGAGTTGAGTTTTGTGATTTTCCGTCATCTGCTGTACCAGTCCCAACTTCTTGACTTTTCTCGACCAAAGCCCGTCTTAGCCTTTCCGTCAGAGCAGCTTTACTTCCAGTCAATGACAGATTTAATTCTTCCAATCTTTTTCTTAAATCGTCTTCGGACAAAGTATGCAGATTCCCTTCAACATCACCGGGAGAAGACATCTTTCACAAGAATATTTAAATTTTCACTGAGAAGGATCCACTTTGAAAATCGTTAAATATCTCTTTTAGTCTTTCGCGAACTTGTAACGCACTATAAAATAAAGATTTGGCTAGATCCCGGACGAGCCCCCAAATTTGTAGGATCAATTCCAAAACAATTATTAAAGTACGTATTTTTATTAAAATCCATAAAATCAAAAAATAGGCAGAAGATATACAAATTATAAAAGTTAAACTAAAGAAATATTCGGGTACAAAATAAGCATCATAAATTGGTCTGTTCTCTCGGCGATCAAAACTCGACTGATTCGTGATCTCGTTGCCACGCAGGGCATGAGTCTTGATCGTCTTTTCTTTCTCTAATTTTTACACTCGCACTCATTCTAACTTGCATAGAAAAATGTCACACGTGCATTCGGAGAATCGAAATCACGCCACTTCGGTCCAGTCAAACTGTTTAGGTTACACGATATCTAATATAAACACTTTGGCGACTCTCGGGCGCCTTGCGACAAACACGGGTCTAAACTTTCAAAAAGACTTTCAGAACAAAGACACTTTATATCTAATTTTTATTTCAACTTTTTCATTTTGTTAAACTTTAACTTTAATTTTTCTTTAATTTTACACAACACTACACATATATCTATGTTGTGAAAAAAATTCTCACAATCAGTTAATATATAATTTAAAATCGTATTGTCTGATTTGTTATTTGTAGATTTATAGAGTCATGATGCCATTATAGGGTCGTATGGTGAATATATATATATAGCATGAAGCAACTATATGGTAATGAGACTTAGTGACTGTCTGACAGGAATCGTTTTACACTGGTATATTATCTAAGTGCAGATTGCAGCTTACGTATTGTAATTATCTGCCTGAGCGCATCACTTACCCTCCTCTGTAATTTAAAGTTTTTCAATAAGCCACGATTTTCTGATCATTAACATGCAGGTTAACAGGTTCGATCCTTATTGGCTCGTTCATGCCACAAGAGTAAACATCATCCTCGTTTTACGATCCACCCAACTCACTACAAATATATTCCCCTCTCCTTCAAACATTCAAATGGCAAATTCACTTATTAATCTTATTATTATAATTACATTTGCCACCGTTCAACGCCTAGAAGACACAAGTCAACCGAGACTATTATCACACGATCGATATCGCGTAATCTCATTTGCAGAAAGAAATAAATACAGTGTTATACATTTAATTATACTGCACTTTTTTTCCCCCCGTAAAAGCTTTCATTATCGCGCTAATCAATTACTGTGTTTAGACATTAATGTTTATATTCCACAATTGATGTTTTACTGCGATATAAAAATTTTAAATAATATTTTCTGCATTGCGGAAATAGTATGGAAAAAATTATTTAAACTTTGTAAAATCGTTATGATCACAAGTTATAAATCTGTTCTTAAAAAAATTTTTTGCTGGTGAAAATACTATTTCCTATATATATCGAGGCAGTGACATATATGAGTCGGTATGAATCAGTTGTAGCAAGAAAAACATGTCAACAATGAAGCAATGGTTATTCAGAGCAATAAATTGATTATGGATACATTCTTGACGAAAAAGAATGTTGTTACTCTCGAGTCGAGATCGATGTCACTTTAAAGAGGATAATTTTTAAATTCAAATTTTCTTGTTTGCAACGCCCTGCTCTTTTTCTTTTTCCGTTTTCTCTCCTTTTTCTTTTCTTCTTGCCTCTTCTTCTTTTTTTTGTAAGTCAAGCAGTGGCCAGAGCGAGGACAACGATCTACAGTGATTTCACTTTATAATCTTTCTCGGAGGTGTACATATAGTCACTCGACAATCTCAATATTGTAATCCCATTCTAAGTCGAAACGGTTTTTTATTGAAATTCACAGAAGAGGAAAAATATATCAATGCGAGCGAGTACAAATATTATACATTTTAAACATTTCAATATTTATGTTCAGGACATTGCGAGTTTGACAAAAACGTTAAAAATTTGAAAATTATACAGACGAAAATAATTTGTTTCAGTAAAAGATTGACTTTGTTGGGTCCAACAGACCCAGTGTGACCGTTATTGGATTTTAAATATCATAAATTGAAGAGCATAAAAAGTTTCCCAATTTAGAAAAAAAATGTATTATTTGCAAGGTGTAAAAGTGTGCACTTGCACAAAAGAGACACAATACCCACGTGCAAAAGTGTGAATAGATACACGTTCAGGATCTCTAAACAAGTACAAAGGTGTCGTTAGTCCGTTGCAATTACTCATACAGGAAATGGAAGGTACAATTGCGACTTGGAAGTTTATATATTTTTTTTCGAATCGTAAAAACACTCAATAGTCGAGCCGAAATTCACCTTTATTAATTAGAGAGGTGCAAATTCCACGGGAGTTGTTATGCCAATTCCTCTGCATAATTAATAAGCCGCTCCTGAATTTAAAGCCAATGGTTTTGTTTCACGCTGAGACGATATCCTAATTCCATTGTAAATTATTACCTGAAATTGAATTTTAATTATTTTTTGAATTTTAATTTAAATTTAAAAAAGAATATAATTGGTTAACCAGAAAACTCTAAAAGGCATAAAATTGAAAAAGTGACAAAGAAATTGATTTGAAATTGTTTCTTTGTTAAATTGGAAAAGTTAGCGAATAATAAAATAGTATCGGTATCAATGTTGTGAGTGTATATATGTATACATGTTGGAAAGTGTGCGCGTGGGTAGTGAATTACGACTTGTACCCCGCTGGCGAGCGCTTCAGAAAAAGAAATATCCTTCGCTCCTCGTTTCAATAGAATATAAATAAAATTTATTTACTCGGCTACCGAAACGGGCCTAAACGGGGCCTCTCTTTCTCTCTCTCTCTCTCTCTCTCTCCGCTTTTTTACTATACTCTGCCCCTCTCCCCTCCATCACTTGTGTGTGACGAGATGCGTGATGCTACGACTCCTCTTGCCCTTTATAACCTCTTAATGGCACCTTAATAACCTTCCGGATAATCGAAATGATTTGTGGTCCACTATGCTTGGTCGCAAGCCAATCTCTCAATTTTCGTTCCCAAAATATTTATCTTCGCCACAAATATTTCAATAGAAAAATACATATCCCATAACCGGTTTATATATACTCTGAAATCTATTTTCAAGTTAATTAGCTCTTTCGAGCGAATATGATTTAATTTGAACGCGAGAAATTTCATTTATTTATAGAAAGTGGACACATCATTTTTTTTATAAATACATGTTCCGTAATTGATTGATGATTGCGCGAATGATAATTTTCACACTAAAATTATTTTTACATTAAAAACTACTCTCTCTCTCTCTCTCTCTCTCTCTCTCTCTCTCTCTGTTTTAGTCTGAATTTCAACTTATTTGTTAACATCCATTTTTTTGTGAGAAAAAATATAACATTTTAAGAATCCTAAGTTTAAAGGAATCATAAAACTCCGGGTTCTATTTCATTTAAATCCGATCCTGTTACAAACTAATTATAAAGCAAATATGCAATAGAGAATCGTGGAGGCGAAAAATTATTAAAAATTTTGAATCAACTTTAAATATTTATTCAATCATGATATTACTCGCCAGGAGCAAAAATCGATGAAAAATTATAGAGATAATAAATATTTAATAATAGGTGATATTATAAGTGCGAAGTATAAACATTTTTTTCTACGACATAGTCTCTGTGAGGATGTGTTTAGTGAGTGCAGGCATGCGTATCGCGTGGGGAATTTTTCAAATCTTGAGAAGCGTTTTATATATAATATATTGTATATATAGGCACGTGTGCGAGAATGTATATATATACACACGGGTAAAGTTCCGTTCGCACGTGAAAATCGTCCCGTGAATATTGTATATTTTTTGCACATATATGTAGAGTACAAGGAAACTTGTAAATTATACGTGTGTGTGTGTGTATAAATCCTGCCAGTCTGTTATTTGGCGCACGTCGAGGATGCGCCAGTTGGCCTTTATGGAACGCTGGATGAATTACATGGTCGATCGTGGAAAAGGAATATAGTCCTTCTATTCCACGGCCAATCAGCCACTCGCAAATTATACTCTCCTCAGGAAATTTTCGCCTCGAATTATTCTCGAGGTATATCTTTCTCCTCTTCATTTTAAAATCGATCTATCCTTTTATATACTCTTTTTATTTTCAAGTAACTCCTAACGTATACTTTCTCAACTTAATACATACAACATATTCTCCTTCCGGTAAAAATATTTTTTCTCCCAACTAATAAATATTAAATTATATATTTATTTATATTTATAAAAAGTCTTTTTTTGTTTAAAAATTTATTATTGAAAGGTATATCTAATATTGAAAAATCCCGCTAAATGAAGCTTAAGAGGAAGGAAGGAAAATAGACAAAATGTTTTCCAGTTAAAAATGATTTACTACTTGTACATTCAGCGTGTGTCAGTGAAATTGCACTTTCTCTCTCTCGCTCTCTTGTGAGTGGTAATCGCGGTGAAAATAATAATTGAGTTTACCTCGATGCTACACAACAGTTTAATAAATCACTGCCACGTGTAATGTCAATCATTACATTATTCTCAAATAGCGACGTGTCCCAGTCACGCACAAGAAGTATATATGTCTTCGAGCCCATTGACAGATTCTATGCTTCACTGATCAACTATATGACTTTGGATATTATAACCGCGCGCTCATATCTATACATATATTATATACTTTAAATGACATTTAAATAACTGCTCGATTTTACAATAAAGCCGCGACAGTATGATTTATTCGATTTTTTTTTCTTTTCAATTTAGTCTCTAGAATTCATCGATTAATAATTTTTTTTTCACTCTATGGGTACATTCGAAAAATTTTGATGACGATTTTTTCTTTAACGTACATTAAAATCGTAAATGAATGAGAAAGAAAAAAACTAATATCTTCTATCCTTTTCTATTTCATATGCTTAGTTAGCGATACTAGCGCTCTTGCGGACAAACTGTTGCAACTCATGTGAGAGATGAATTATTACAAATGGCGGACATTTAATAAATTGAAAAAAAACTGCGTCTAACAATTCGAAATTGTTGTGATAACAGTAAAATAGTTCAGAAAAATAATTGTTCTCGCAAAAAAAACAGAATTTCTACCCCAAAATTAAAAATTAACTCTGCAAAAACTTTTATCCAACGTTTTTTCTATGCATGCCGTATTTGTTAGCTCTATCCGGTTATTACATTAGATTTAACAATTCCTTCTTCTCCGTGTACTACAATTTATTTTTTAAAAAGTCCTGTTGAAAAATTTACAAAAAGTGGAAAATCAATGTTTCTCAGGGTATAGGAGAAAACTCGTGACTGGTTTTTTTTTTGGTTTGGAGAGTAAAAAAATTGGGTACGGTGGACTCTCACACGAAGACTTGGGTCCTACCTGTAAAGAGCCCAGCGGTTTTATTTTATTTTTTTGTTTTTATACTCTCTCTCTTTCTCTTGCATTCTCCTTCTTTTCCGAGCATCTTCGCCGAAGCGGAGTTCACTTTGCTCGATTTTCATTACAGAAGAAGCTGCTGAACAAGAGGGAACATTGCTAGCAATTTAAATAAATTCACTGCGCTTGTACCACATTCACGACATGCCCTAAGTTCGCACGCTTTTTCCCTACCCCTCCCTTTCAATGTAATTACTTTTCGAAAATTGATTCTTTTCATTAAATTAACCTGTATTCCAAATAAGTCTTCTTTATTAGTTTGTCAGTCTTATTTAAAATCTCAATATTCCTAATTACTTTGTTTTTTCAGTGGAATTAGAATTTCTTTATTTCATTCCGCACGGAAAATAGGTTATTAGATATTAAATGTTTATAATAAATTTCGTATCTAATTAATAAAATTTTCTTCCGCATTCTTGAATTTTTTTTCTGGAGAGAAACGAGTTTTTTTTAGAGAGTATTGACAAAAATCCAATGACAGATTGAAGATGGTGTGTTTAATTTTCTTTTCCTTGGTCCCAATTCGCTACTGCAAGACGATCTGGGAGTTTTTAAATTGGAGTATAGTGACACGGATGCAGGCGAGCTAACTGACTCACTACTTTATAACTAGACTGTTTATCATATAGATTGGCTACTCTCAACTGTGGTAGCCCCTGATGCGATGGCAATGGTTGACTTGTTTGTTAAACTTTACAGCGGAGAACGTGTGGCCAATGTAATAGTTGTCGTTTTAAGCTCCCATGCACTTCGCGGAACTCCAGTCGCACGCTATATAGCTCGAAAGAGATTAAAATGACCTCATCTGTCTTCATTGTACCTACAAATCAAAATCTTTTTTATAAGAACTTTTAAAAGTGTTGTTTCAGGCGCTAAATTTCACGAGGCGACAAAATTAAGTAAATATAATTTCAAAAACTGCATTGTTAAATTATTATTATATTCATAATAATTTTTAAAAATATATTTTAAGAGTCATAAAAGGATGCTGTTTCCTTACCCCGAATGTCATTTTTGAGTATTCTGCGCAGACGCAAATTTAACCTATCACTTTATTTCTCTTAGTGACCGTTACTGCAAAAAATCGTCATTTTGGACGCCTGGTGGTGACAATGGGAATTACTAACCGCTCTACAGTGGAAATAAGTTTTATCCATTTACCTTTCGCGATAAAAACAGCTTTAATAAAATTTTAATTTAATTTTACATAATATAATTTCAAAAATAATTTGAAAAAAATGTGAATTATGATAATAATTTTAAATGATAAATACTAAATAAAATCTGAGAAATAAAATAGAAATTTCTGAAATAAATTCCAGATCTTGATTGGATGAAAAAAAAGGAACGCATCTACAAATTGAATTTGACGGATGACGTGTCATAGTATCTGGAATTGTGAGATTTTTTTTTATTTTTTTTTTGTTTGCACTCGTCGGGGGTTCGTATCCTTCCGTAGAAACGAATCTCCCTGTGGAGAGGGACTATGCTGCCGTGCACCGAGCGAGCTAGTGTTAGGAATGTGGTACCACTGCTTGTCACAGTCACATACAAACACACACACATTAGTCAAACCTATATATGCTCCATCCACATGCATTTCACGCATGCGTATTCGTTTATTTACATTAACAGATCCCACCGCGTACAGACTTGGTATAATTGTGCACAAGTTAACAGGGCCGTACATCATGTGGTCCACATATTCAAGATAATTAGTCTCACTATTCATTCAATTCAAGCTTCCAGTATTAAAAAAAACTCTAAATTGTTCCATTCATTTCAGTCCCATATTTTCTAGATACTACGTTTTGATTATTTCTTTAATTTTTTTAATGATTTTCTTTATGATTTTGAAATAGAATTTTTGTATCGGAATAGGAATTACAAAGATAATTTAGTTATGAAGTAGAGTAAACTAAAGTGTATATAAAAATAGATAATTAGTTTTTAATTTCGGTGCCCGGGGCACTGCCCCGCCTTAGAATCGGGGAGGCACGGTCCTGGCCATGTGTACATGTAAACTAAGTATGTATTTATTTATGTATCGAACGGAACGCATCATCGATGTAAATCTTGAGCAGAAGCGTCCGAAGGCAGCTCTTTCGAGTCGCAAAAAGCAATCGAGAGGCCCTTCCCTCGTTCTTTTCTCGTATTCGTTGTGGGGCAACGTGAAATGGGGCAGTGCCCCCACCCCGCCCTTAGGGGGCCTTTTTCTCCCTCCCTCTCTCTCTCTCTTCTGCCTCTTCTCAAGCCCTTCTTATTCTTAGCTGGTTTGCTCCAAGCAATTTGTATCCCGATACGAACAATGTTGCCCACTGTATATCGTTGTAATGCACTCCCTCTTCTTGATCGTCGACCGAGGGCTTCTAGTCACGATTTAGTCAAGGATATAGAGATACGTATCTCGGCCTCGCTCGTAAATGCTCGTTTACTTCGCGTCGCTATTGCACCGTCGAAGAACATCTTTGGAAAATTTTCGCGACAATTTTGCAGACTTTTTTTTCCCCAACCTTATGTCAATAATTTTCAGTACCTTGGGGTACAAAAAAATGTATGGTTCTTCTACAAGAAACGAATCCAATTCAAAAGAATAAATAATAATGAGAATTATAAGAATAAACTAACTTTATATTGGTTCGGATATAATTGTTGATTGTCACATACGAGTTTCAACCAAACGGTGTTTTTAATTAGCACTTCCTTGTCGATAGACAGTAATTAACATTGAAAAATCGTTCAAGGCTGAACGGTAATCCGGTTTTGAAGCAACGTTTTTCTTATGTGATTAAATAAAATGCTATGATTTTTCTCAATAACTGAAACTAGATCAGAAAATCCGTTATCTTTTCGGAAAACCAGAAATGTTTCTAATTTTTATTTGAAAAATTGAGGTATATTGGCTCTGGTTCTTGTATTTTGTTGAACGGAATATATATATATATATATATATACATACACGCTTGATCCAGCCGCACATATTGCCGTTGGTTATTAATTACCCGCAATGACTTTCGATAAAAGGGCATTAAATCGATTCGATCGACGAGAACTGATCGACTCGAACAGGCTTTCGCTCCGCGACCAGCCCAACTCGATTATCCATGAACCACGAGCGCTTTATGTCTTTTTATAATATACATTTTTGTCCGTTTCATCTTGTGCAACCGCGTGCCAATCTCTTGCTCTCAATTTATAGAGAATCATCCCACCATCCAACAGTCGGTTAATCATATGCAAGAAAAAAAAATATGCGGATTATAATGAAATGTCTAGCTAAAGTAAATTAATTATTTTAAAAGTTAACAAAACCGTAATCCTCAGAGGATACTCTGGGTGTCAAACACCCTTTACGTAATGGCTAAATCAGCAAACCTATATTTCTGTGTTAAAAAAATGAATTCATATAAAGGAATTTAAAAAATGAAGGATAATTTATACATATTATTTTTTGAAAGGTGAAATGAACAATTTCCGTCTATAAGTTCATTTGCAAATAGAGTAGAGCATTAAATATATAGGAATGAAATGAGAAGCTAATTGCACAGAACGATATTTTATATGAGAGTTATAACGGGGTTGTTACTTCGACTGTGGGTCTCTTATATCACACACCATGTTCCACTTCGGTAGCCATAGCGATGCCGGTGGTCACGAACGTGAAGGTGTGTAGTTCGCGCATGTATATTTCGCAGAATACGTGGACACTTGGGTCGATTTATCTATCACTCCTGCCGGGTTAATTTATAATTGCCACTAGGACTCGCAACTATGATCCATCAATCTTCTCGCAGTGATACAATCCAAAAGAATATTGCGCGTCTCGTTTTTTTTTATCTTTGCAATTTTATCACTGACAATTGCTTCTCAGTATTTCTAGTGTCTTAATTACATATGCAAATACGAACAAACGGAATCATTTTGATTTTGCAAGAGTGATATCATCCAGATTGTTAGCGATTAGATTTAATTTCCATAAAAATGTAAAGTAATTTAATTAAAAAGAAAGTATCTACTGAATCTAATTTCTCGCGATCAGAGTCACGATCAGAAGATCGATGAGTCGTGGGAGGTGGATAGTCGAGTTTAAGATCGAGACCGATATTCAGATCGAGAGTGAGCAAGAAATCGGGAGACCAATCAGAGACTTTGAGGGAAAAAGATAGTCTCTCTCTCTTTTCTGTAGAGGGATAATATATAAAAACGCCTGGATGGAAAGACAGCGACAAGATAAAAAAAAAACGCCAACTAGAAAAAAATGGGGGAGTTGAGATCGCCAAGAACTTGAGAAATGTCATATCCGTCAGCGTTCGGAGGTCTGGCTCCGACAACCGGTTCTCCACGGAATAAATATTGTCCATATCAAGTACAATTACCCAGCGAGCAATAGCACCCAATTCAGAAGCAAATAGGCAAACCATTTGCATAAGAAATAACTGCTCGTCCAATATTATTCTAGAATTAGCACGTCATTGATTGAGATATACCGTTTCTATTCAATTAGAGATTATAAACAGAAGAGGACAGGACTTAATACGCCTACAAATTTCAAGACTTTAATCATGCAGCAATGCGTACGAAATGTCCTGGTTGACCACTCTGGTTTGCATAAGAGAGAGAATCGACCGTATTGTTGCCGACTGCTCCAAACGAATCTTATATATACTTTCTTTTTCTTCGTTTCCCTTCTTTTCTTGTTTTATGTTTTTCCCTGGACCCTCTTCTTGATCAATGATGTATATATATACACACAGATTTACCGGGAAACGATTCACCGTATCAAGATTTACAACTTATTGTTACCAGGCTTGAATTTATACATTGGAAAATGCTTTTTTGCAGACCTAACTTTATTGAGCCATGCTTAAAATAAAACCAATTATTCTCCGCTAGTTCCTCTTTTACTGACTTAACGCACAAATTTTTCTCACGATTATTGAACTTAGAGACAAAATACTGAACTAATGCAAAACAAAATGAATTTTTTATTCAAAATTTACAGATTTAGAAAGTTTAGATATATAATCATGTTTAGTTCTCACGCGTTTCAAATTCAATTCTCATTTACTGAATTCAAATTTCTAAATTGCAAAAAAATATTCAACTTCTTTTTTCATCGCCGAAGATAAAGTAGGAAATGGATAAATTCGCTACTGCGCAGAAACACACGAAGATCATCCAATCAATCGCATTTTTTACTATTTTGCGCAGACGCTAATTTAACCTTACTAGCTACTACCCTTCGCTATGAAAACAGCCAAAGTGTTCTAAAAAGAAGAAAAGAAATAAAATTGTATGGAAAATGACAAAGAAACTTTTTCATAAGACACAAAAATAAACTTTGAATGTTTTATATAAAATATTTGCCTGTCCTCATTTAATAACCATTAAGCAACATCGTGGGAGGTTAGGTCGAGTATTTGCCAGGGTGTCAAAGATCTAGAGCAGATATAGCAACCCCCGCGTTGTATTGATGAGGTGGCGCGTATTGATTCTGGTATATATAAGGGTCGACGTGGTACCTTACTCTCACCCCCTTATACTCAGACCCCTTTTATGAAGCGCAAGAGTTGATAAGATCCGGCCGATAAGGCATGATTACACACCACCTCTTATGCCGGACCTGTACAATCGTATAACCACCACCCAACTTCTATTCTCACCAATCCTTTTTCCTTTCAATTAATCTTCACCACTTTCATAAAAAATTCTTTTTTTCATTTCCTTCGTGTTATTTTTTATTCCATTATCATGACGTTTTTAAAGATTGTATCATTTTTTTTATTATAAGGCGCACTATGTATATTTTCTTTCATTAAAAATTATATATTTATATACCAGGGACGTCTTTGGACAAAAAGCCAAGGTCCTTTTTAACCAAAGGTCGGCCTTATTATATGAATGATAATTACCTTTTTTAAACATTAAACAAATTCTTAGGTAAGCGAATTTTTGGCAAAATTCTTAAAACGACAAATTTTTATTTGTCCCAGGTTGCAAATAGCCGAACAAACAATAGACAAAATGGTTTCAACGTAATTTTTAAAATTTAGCAAATAAGAATTATAAAAATTATTAAAAGCTTTACAAACTATAAACATAAAATTAACTTTTTTGGAGTATAAAGATGGTTATTTTGGCATGCTGTAGATAATAATCTAACAGTAGAGTGTTATCTTATAGTTGACACAAAAAATTTTGTCAAATTTTACAATCCTTAAGGTAATTTTAATAATTCTTTTTTCTTGCATAATAGTATAAAAACTATAAATCTAAAAATGATAAAAAATTGAATAAAAATAAGTAAACTTAAAAAAAAAACGTTAAAAGTTCATTGGCATTTCACTCGAATTCAATTCTCATTTAATAGGATCAAGATTTTTGGACAAAAAGCGTGATTGTCAAAATAGTGAAATCCTCGAGAAATCGACATACCGAAAGGAAAGTTTCTCCTCGTCGTGTATATCGAAGCTTTATTGTGTACATATATCGAGAGGACAAAAAGCGTAATTTTGTCCCCAAGGGAGTACAAAAGAAATTTTCAATAACTTCTCCATTATGCTACGGGAGTTCGTCGGAGTTCCGACGGTGCCCGACAATGGCAGGTATATAGTATGTCTTGCGTCGAAATGGTTTCGGTTCAAATGTACTGTGTCATCTTAGAGGTTAAGTGGTCCAAAAGAAGGAGAAAAGAGGCTGGTCGAGGATACCCTATTATATAGGTAATCGTGCGAGAGGGATACCTATATACATGTTCGTTTTGTGGCACACGAGGAGGTCGATTCGTTTATATACACACAACTTACTTTTTTAAAACTTTTTTTTAAACTTACTTTTAAAACATTTATTTTTAAAATTTTGACATTTATTCTAATAAATTTCCAATTGAATGGAATTATTTATTCTATTAATAAAACAATGAATTCTCACAGTAACATACAATCTCATGAATATTAGATTTTAGAATGTGATAGTAGCGATTGTTTCGGAAAATGATGGAAAGATCAATCTGATTTTTTTTTTTTAGTGAGAGAGAAAGGTATGGGAGATGATGCTAAATAAGCTACAGTTATCCCGCAGAAGGGATAATAGACCTTTTTAGTTAAGTGTTTGCCACTCTCGAAGGCACAGGTGTCAAGACCATTCCTCGGTACACTAAAAGGTCCTAGACTCTTAGTGTGGAAGGATTAGATTCTAGTCGAGAAAAACGCATCACCTTTTTTTAATCCCTAAAATCTCCGATCGATCGAGAGGTTTCTTTTCAAAAGCTATTAAAGCATTTCTTTTGAAATAGCCGATTGAATCGTTTATCTTTACTGTTGAACAAAAGTTATTTCTAAAATTTTTTTTTAATTTGTTTCGTTTTTTTAATTCCAGTCCCTGCAAAGTGCTGCCCGTAGAGCTGGCACAAGTTGTGCGAACTGCAAAACAGCAACAACGACGCTTTGGCGAAGAAACCAAGCCGGCGAGCCCGTTTGCAACGCTTGCGGTTTATACTACAAACTCCATAACGTAAGTAACAATAAATTCTTAACTAAAAAGTAAAATAAATTTTCATGTATAAGGGGAAAACAAGTGTAAAGATTGAAAAAAAAATTGCCAGTGTCAGCAGAAATTTGGAAGATGGGGGAAAAAGAAAAGAGAATCAAGGGGATAATAATTTACGGCATGAATTTTGCGACAATAAGACGGGACACTTGAGAGTCTGTTGTACCGACAATTAGGGCAGGCGTGTTTGCCGGAACACGATTCCTCTGTTGTGCTGTATTTGGGCATTTATGTGTGAGGCAACCACTCAAGGGTGGAGCGTGCTCAACTGCGTGTGACACAGGAAGCGCCGGAAGTGAGCTCAGAGAGAGGCCCTCAAACCAAAGGTTTTTGCTCCCATTATTTTCCCTCGGGATGTTCCGCGGGACTAACCAGGAAAACGGATATCATTGCAAGAGAGGGCAATTCGCAAGGACCTCATTCAACTTGTTTTTATCCCATCCAACAACTTCCTAGACATTCCTGCCAAAAAAAATCATCATTTATCTTTTATTACGTTATTTAACAATGTTTCTTGAAAACACGGCAGAATATGAAAAAGATGACTATAGTTTATAAAATTATTAATGGGATTGCAAATATTTTTGTCATTGAAGGGAGTTTTTTTTATCGGTTAAGAAAAGACATATACGAATTAGGCTTTTAAAGAGGAGATTGACAATAGGCTTTTGGGGATCAACGACAATGGCAATCCGATATTTCGTTACCGACCCAACTACTTTAGAAATGTATCCACCTTCGACCTTTTGCTTTAGAGTATATTATACAGCATTCGTACTTTTATCATACTTAAAAACCTCGAAGGTGGGGTTATAGACTGTTGCTTTTGGGCAATGACATACCTATTGTCGCTTGTCGTTTGTCAACTTTACGTCGGCATTCAAAATCGAAAGAGTATCCATTACCGGTACTATTTTTTCCGTATTCAATTTTACGAATAAAACTTCTTTTATTCTCAAAGTTTGTATTTGCAAGACTGAATTAATGTAAATATCGATTTTCTTAACATTTCAACTATAAAAGTTTGTATTTGTATAGAAAAGTAAATCTCATATCCTTAGGAGATTAACGTGAATTGGTTTTGGTATGGAGATGATTGTTCGGACCTTATAGCGCTAATTAGTATAAGCATTTTCTACAGTGTGCGGATATTCGTCACTTTGGATTCCCTGATGGTCTTGTTACAGGCGGCTTTCTGTTTTCTTCGCTGCATGCGAAACCCACGAAACAAGCCTCCACTTGTTCGCATCTCGTAGTGCACGCGTCGCTCAATGAGCCTAATCGGAGTGCAAATCACCCGTTCAAATTTACCCTACTTTTTCCCCGTAGCGTTATCCGTCATTTTATCTCGTCCGCCTGCATCTTCATATTATCAAGATCAAGCCACAATTTAAAGCCAAAAAACGCAATATTCATCATTTATGTACTTTCTTTATTTGTTCAGAAAAAAAAGTCTTATACATCTTCTTCATTCCCTTGTGAACACAAAAAAAAACAACAGATTTTATAGCCAAACAAATGTTTTTTCACTTTTAGATTTTCGTATTAGGACCGAAACTCTTTTAACAAGATTCCTTTTTTGATTTTGTTTCTTTAGAGTCAATAGAATTGAAGGACTTCTTGTAACACAAAAAACAGATTTTATACCCATTTTTAGGTTTTTGTAGCCCCAGAGCTAACCTCTTATAACTGATTTTGTTTCTTGAGAGTCAGTAGAATTGGAGACTAAAATTTGTCAGGCAATATGTAATTGGAGATATTCTTTGATATCCTATATATTTGATCAAAAGTAGAATAATTTCATACATGCCAAAATTTTTTCAATTTGAGAAATAAGAAAATTTGCCGATGAAGCACCTTAATTGACTCGAACTTGCCGAAGCACAAGTGCTTTAGTTCTTCTCCTTTTCTCTGCTTCTTCTGGTATACTGGTTTTTTGTTAGTTACTTTTTTCCTTCTCAAAAGTCTTTGGGACGAAGAAACGTTACGTCGATCCCTATATATATGTGTCGTTACGTATATAGAGTTTATCGAGTTCGATCTGGATAAAGGGGGTGCACAGCTCGACCAGTGGACAAGATCGTACACAGTAGTCTCCCATAGTGTATAGTTATACGAGACACGTTTCCTGGTAATCATTAATTAAGCAAGGGGTTCCGTCGCTAGATATACTCGCGACACGAGACGCGCTATCCTCTGAAAAAATTGTTTTCATATCCCACCATTTTAGGCCACTCCTAAACCTCATCATTTTTTGAACTTTAAATTCAGTTTTTTGTGAATAAAAATTTTTTTATTCACCATTTTTTATGTGTGTTTCTCACCAAAGAATTTATGATATAACTTAATTAATTTTAAAATAAAAAGTTGTCCAATTTAAAATTGTTAGAGAATTACGTATACTGTATTTGTGCATTTTAAAAACAATGGAATTTGTCATAAAAATAATATTATTATTATTCCTTAAATCCCCTTGATCTTTTCCGAAAATGACATAAATCACATCGTGCGAGTATGTTTCGTGCGACAGTTTGAATTCTTTAATTTACAAAAATGCAGACGTCTTCCTGAAAGGTCCAAAAGTTGGGTCGTAAAGCCAAAGAATAATGTCTCGGACTGTTTTACCGTCTGCAATAAAATCCTTGATGGAAATAAAAACATTTGGAACAAGCCGATGTATTTTTTCTAAATTGCAGAGTAGAAATTATCATCATCCATTCTAATTGTGTATACAGGTGACAGTGACAAAAAAAGATGTTGGGCGACCAAAAACTAAAAACTGAGTCCCCAAACTATAAAATTCTGAGGTGGACTTTCGTACAAGAACAAAGTATATATCTGATCATTAATTCTTATATGTACATTTGTCAGTTCGGGTCAAGGGCGTAAAATATATCATATAAAATTAACGATGTTAAAAAGTGACACAGTGTAAATATTCTGAAAATATTCTTTATTTTTACAATGTGGCATTTAAAGTTTGACAGGATAATTAAACATAACGGAGCAAAATTATTAGCTTGTCGAGATGAATGTGAGGTTAGGTTGGGTTTAGGTGATTCAATTACGTAATGGGAACGTGACGGGTCGTTGTTGCCAAATAACGAAGTTGTCAGTCAAGGAATAACTTGACATAAGAATTCCATTGTCGTCGTTTCTTGTTTGATTGTTAGTCAAAAACGATATCGAAGGAAGGTCGACGATTTACCGATCGCGACCTGTGCAAAACTTGAGATCACATGCGCCTCACTTTAGCCTGTAATGGTGTTGGTTACATTGTTACCAACTCTGGCCTTATATATACACATAAACAAGTTGTATATAGCAAATGCGAGAATCCCGCGTAGACGACTCGTCTCGTTGGCATTAAGCCGACACATTACACTTTGAGCTGGACGTTTGTCTGAAATGTTCCTCTCAGTAATTCTCTCGTATATGTTGCACATATATTCAAACGGAATTATTAGTCACGGTCACTCTCCAGTCACAGCAAAAAGATCTGAATTCATCTTTAATGTGAAAAATGATCCAGTTAGGAACTTCTGTATGTTATTTTTTTCATTCCTTTTAACTTTAATTATTTTATTCCTGAAGAGTTGCTATTTATAGTTTCCTCTTCAAATAAAATTCCTATCATGTAAAATGGATCTTCACGCATCAAAGTTAAGTCCTTCTAGTTTTACACGCGACGGCATTTTGCATATATGATGGATTTGAGTCTTGCCAAATTGTTTGTCGCAAAAAAAAAAATGTTTAACTGCGATTTTGAGATATGAATATAAAAAAACGACTAAAAATCTTGGATCATTATCTCTGTGGATAATCCTGACCTCTGGGGGATTGGGACCTTTTAGACTGTTTGGAGCCATTTTTAGGAAGACGAAGAACAACCGGAGGATGATTCTGGGGGATATCTTGAGGGAACAGAGGTGCCCTGTCCACGCCGATATGATCTCAATCGTGGGCTGGGGCAACCAGTAAATATAGCGCTACTGGGAACCGTATATATTCATGCTCTGATTGGTCGATAAGCCGCATAATTTTAGGACTTTCTACACTTCACTGATCTTCCTGCGAAATCTTGCAAGCCTCCTCTTATACATACGTAAATAATCAGACAAATTTACCATCAGATCGAATTACCGACTATAAGATTCATGAGTCATTAAAAAAAGATTTCGTGAGTCATTCGAAAATACATTTCTTCGTGTAAAAATGGTGAAAATGGAAGCTAATACTGAGAGGAAGTTGTAAAAGTCACACTATACGTAGAAGAGACATTAAAGGTGCCTTTATTAGTATTCTTGTCTCGAAGTTATTCAACTCGCGCTTTATTATATACGTCATTGAATTCTCAGATTCGGACAATCTTTTCTTTATTTAAATTTCAAAATTGTAATTCGGAAAAACCTATGTAGATCCACTTTTAACAGTCAATTAAAAACGTTCGAAAAGTCAAGAATATCAAGGGCGAAAAGAAAGTCCAATAAAAAGACGTTTCGTCCTTTTTATCTGATTGAATGTTTGCGAAAATTGGGAAAGAACTGAGAAAAAAAATCGAGCAGACATGGCCATGTAAAACGCCATTTCTTCGATCCGATCTTTCATTCATTGACCCCTGTAAGCCGCGTAAACGTATCTCGTATGCAAGAGACGTGCGGTTGCATCGTGTGTGACCACATCAATCCGCATTCGAAACTCCTCCAAGTCTTCGTCTCTCGTCTTCCATCTCTGTCGACCTCTTTGGTTGGTGATACTCGCACTCTCTCATCTCTTTTGTTTGCACTTCGCACTTTCGGACACCAGCAGACTTAAGCGATGGTTCCTATTAAAGCCGCCTTATTGTATTCAAATCGGTCCGAGCAAACAGCGTCCATCTCGCGGAAACCGAAGCTTCCCTCATTAGAGTCTCATCGCTTATTATTGCTCCCATTGTCCCAACTATTCCCATCTCGAATTCCAATTTATACCTGCAACCTTCCAAACTCGCTAATTTCTCAAGTTTTACTTTTTTCTTTTTAAAATCGTACAATAAATCAAATGCAACTTTTAATTCTGACTATATTCACTTTTGTACAATTTGGCTAATTTTCAAACATGACTTCTATCGGTTGACGAGAGGGAATTATATTAATATTTCCTGAATCGCAGACCCTTTACAGACCCTTCGTTTGAGGAGGCCGCCACTAATTTGACAAAATTTGGCCAATTCCGAAAAAGAGTCATTGACCGTCTAGACACTGAGGATAACGAAAAATTAAGTTTAAATAAATTCAGAAAGAAATTGAAAAATCGATGTTTGTTACTTTCTATACAATAATAAATATAGGTACAAATTGTCACATATGTTGCGGATTTGTTTGATTTTCGAAAGGGTAAAGAAACTCTTGCCAATCGGTTGAAAGAAATATGAGACAAATTTTAATGTCCGATGAAGATGAAGAGGGTATAGAATATGCGGAAGAGGAGTAAGAGAGGGTATAAAGGACGAGAAGATACTCCTTATAATACCGGGAATTTTTTCTCGCGAGTTGTCAGTTGCGTCACGTCGCGGCGACTACAAAGTCCCGCCAACTCCCCGTTTGCCACACAATACTTGCATACCTACTTATTTTGTACTTAAGTATTGTACAAGGCACTCACTCACTCGAACGTCAAAAACTCTCCTTCTCTACATTCTATATCTGTATACGGTCCTGCCTGCTGTTACAGACTTGAAACAAACAAAGGATTAATAAACGAGCAAACTTTTTTTTCTATATACTTCTTTTCTATTTTGCTTATAGACATATTTTTATATATGAGGAAAATATGCTTTTCTGACAAAAGGCGTAACAATTATTAATTCAATACACGGAGAAAAAGTACTATCTATAAGAATTTTTTCGCTATACAGCCCGTTTGCACCGTGTGGATAAATTTAATCTTCCGAGAGGTTAAAGGCAGTTCTGCGTCTGCGCAGAAGCAAACATCCTGCGCAGACGTAGAATATATCTACAGCCTTTAACCTCTCAGAAGATTAAATTTATCCAGACGGTGATAACGGGATTATAATAACTAAACATTTAGTCAAAAATAGACGAGCGATATATCTTAATGATGAATATTGAAAAATTCATCAAACTCAGAAAATTCAAATGACGATAATTCAGAGCCAAATAAAGATTTTCTAAAGTTTCAAAATGCATTTTCAAGGGAAAAATGGTACTTTCAGATACTGTAACGAACTTTTTGAAAAAAAAAAATTATCAAACAGTTGGGAATCATGTTGGTTTAATGATGTTTATCAATAACCTGATATTGACTAAATCAGGGAATAAAAGAAACAAAGTCCACATCTTAAGTTATGATAAAAGTAATTCCCCATAAATAAAACGATTTTGCAAATAAGTGGAAAAAAATACGGATAATTAAAAGTGAAATCGTGGAAAAGAGAAATGAATATTTCATATATATATATATATATATATGTTTGATGGTGATATGGAGGATGTTAGGATCGTTATTGTTGGAGATTTGCATGAAGAATTTGAAGATTACGATGTGTGGAATATTATCCACATATGGCTTGCATGATACACACGTCTTGAGTATATATATGATGATACAGCTCTCGAATTGAGCGAGGGCTGTCGATTCGTTAATTATAATTGCGCGCGCTCGCAACCGCAGAATGAGCAGACTACCGAGAATCTGAGGGATTTCTTAATTGCGTTGTCTGGTTATACACACTCGCACGAGTCGACGCTATTGTCCGCTTTGCTGAAACGTGCTGAAACGATTGCAATTAGCGTCCTGTTCTCTCGCGCGTTAATGAACTAGAGAAACGTTATAGTAATCTCGGGAATGGAATTATAGACATATACGACTCGCGTTCATTATAATATAATTTAAGAAAATTTTTCCCTTCTCTTTGAAATTTGGGTATTAAAAGATAAAAAGTTTGCGAAAGAAAAACAAGTTTGCTTGAAGATAATTAAAATCCCTTTTCTAAAGAATCACTTTGATTAATAGATTTATTTAAAATCCAATAAATTTTGAAGAATACAATACAATTTTCAATTCCATTGTGTCTGATGGTTTTCTTGATGGCGAGATATAGTTTCTATTGTAGAAAAAAGAATTGTTTCATTGACCCTGATTAAAAAATGGATTACGCGTCCCAATTAAAAATGTTAATCGCCACAAGTGTTGTGTTTGATGAAAACAATTCATTGAAGCTATATATATATATATATATTTATTCCAACGAGGTACGTCTCTCTCGACTAAGAGTGAAACAACGTGCCATCGATTATGCGAACGATTTATGGGACGACCCGCGAATGCATATATACGCTCCCTCGACACGAGTTGCACCGTGTCTACCATCCGAGTAAGTAACGTCTTTGGCGTTATTGCTCAGCAAGTTACACGAAGTTGCGTCAGCGCATTGTTCCAGCAATAATTCCTGCACCACTTGCGTCCTTGGCTGATTTTTCTTCAGGTTCCCATTCCCCCGGCGCCCGTGATCCTTACCCGCACCTCATTTTTCCATTCTCTTCCACTTTTTTTTTCTCTTCTGTATAATGCACCTCAAGGGGAAAAATTGAAAATAGTAATCGAATTCTCAAATATGATAATTGGAAGACAAAATTGTCGGGACTGATGAAGGTCAGAGATATATGTGAAGCTGATGAAAAATAATTGAGTGAGATGTAAGGAATCTGAGAGATGAAGATGATGTATGGGGGTGTGTTAATGAATAAGAATTTGAATTTTTCGCACCGAATACAGTAGAAGAAGGCGGCCGCTATTCGAAATTCAAAGTTGGCGCGAGCGATCGTCAGATCGTCTTAATTGCCGCAACTCTTGGGTTGATTTTCAAGAATGCGACGGGACGTTAACCCTTAACCACCAGATGATCCGACCGATAAGTTCCTGCCTGCTGTCTCGCGTTATTTTTAAAACTAAGACTCAACCTTTTCAGTTTTTGTCACCAATAAATGAAAAGGGAAAAGCAAAGAATAAAAAATATTATATATAGGTATTTCTAAAAACGATGTAATAATAAATTCTTTTTTATTATTGTTGCAGGTCAATCGACCACTAACGATGAAGAAAGAGGGAATTCAAACCAGGAATCGGAAGTTGTCTTCGAAAAGCAAAAAAAAGAAGGCTGGAGGCTGTTTGGGACTGGGTGGTGTCATGGGAGACATGATCAAAGCCAGTGGGCATCTTGATCTCGATAACAAACCGTTTCATTCTGGATTTGGTTCTCCAATGGGTAAGTTTCTAAATTAGTATATTATGTTTTTAAATTAATTCATTTTCTATATAAAATCCTGAATCAATTTCTTGTATTTTAATTCTATAGAAGTTTTCAAAATAAATTTAAATTTCTAAAATGTCTTTTATATCCTCTAGTAATTGCATTAAAATTATTTATATTTTAGCATGTATTTTTATACTTTTCTTTTTCTACACCATAGAAAATTTGTTTTTTTACAATGTTTTGATTTCTGTGATTTCAGGTTCATCGCAACATCATCATCCAATGCATCCAATGCAGCATTATATGTACCACCCGGGAGTCGGTGTACCCGGCGGTCTTCATCAAGGATTTGCACCGCCGGCGCCACCTTCGATTCATCCTCACTCGCATTCACATTCTCATTCTCATCACATGACGAGTCTTCAGGGTCTTCAATTAGCAGCCACGACGAACGCTATGGTGAGTCGATTTTCTAATCTTTCATCAAAATTATTCAAAACAGCTTGTACAACTGGCGCCTCTCAATAATCCGTTCTCACAAGCACACCCCAACCAAAAAAACAGATTCTACTTTTAGAGAAATTTAAATTCAATCCATGAATTGGAAGATAAATGACGTAAACAAATAGTTTCATTTATTGACTGTTGAAAATTTTGGTTTGTTATCAATGAAGAGCTTCACGGAATAACGATCTATGGCACAATTGAAAAGTTTGGTTATGAGCTTTCAAAAAACGTAAATTTTCATAAAATTGGTAATAAGTATATGTAAACTGTTATTTATTACACGCTTAGTAACTATTACTAATTCTATTAGTAATAATAATTAGCTTACAATTGTTATCAATTTAATGAAAATTTATGTTTTTTGAAAGCCCATAACCAAACTTTTCAATTGTGCCATATATCGTTATTCCGTCGAGCTCTTCATATCATATATCGAAAATCTCGAATTGAACACCTGCAATAATAAAGAGATGAAAAAACTCATAAACATTGAAAATATTTAAATTTTACATGGAAAAAATTAATGACTATTTTACAGAAATGAAAATAAATTTTAATAATCACTAAAACTCCCCATAAGTTTTTTTAGTTTACAAAAATATGTCTCACCTGGTCTCACGTTAGCAGCTGTCAAGTTTCGGAAACGAACATAACCCTATTGAGTTGAAATCATCTGATTGGCTGAAATAAATAACGAGAGCTTATTTTGAAGTATTTAATAAAAATAAAAGCATATTTATAATCTTTATTAATTTTTTTTAATAAAATTTTTAATACGTCGTTTCGTATTGAAAAATATATGAAAAATCTCAGAAATTGATATAAAAATTGAAATTTATTTTCAAAATATGAAGATAGAAATTAAAATTAAAAAGGTAAATTATAAAATGTGCGAACTGAAAAAACGGACACGGCCACAAAACCGTCGGAGGTGCTAGGAAAATTAAAAACTTGGATTTATTGATAATTTTCATCACATTTATTATTTGACCAACTGTTAAATTCTTATATATTTAAACATAGAAAATTTTCACCCAAAAGTACAAAAAAATGCGTTTTACAAAATTTTCGATTTTTAAAACATCAATAACTTTTTAATTCTTAATTCAAATCAGTTGATCAGGTTCACAATAAATTTATGTTCCATCATTTGGGTTTTTTAATGATTCTTCAGAATCTCTCGTATGGATTTTTCAAAATTTTAATTTTTTCAAAAAATAAAAATTCTAAAATGGTCAAAAATTAAAATTTTGTTTTCTTGGCCATTCTGAATGTTTTTAGGACCCAAATGATGCAAGAAAAAAATATAACTTCCTGCCATCATTAAAATTTTAAGGGACTCAAGATAAAGGTGGTGCCTCCCCTTAAGGCTAAAGTAGTGGTCAAAAATACAAAAAAGAAAAAAAGATTTGAATTAAAAATTCGTTTTTATATATTTTGAAATCTTGATATTAAAACACATGAAGATATATAAAAAACCCAAATGTGAAAATTTTTACATAATAATTTTTTTTATGAATAAACAAAAAATGATTCCAGGAATAAAAATATTATTTTCTTTCTGTTACAGAGTGGCTGGAGATCGGAATATACATGAATGGAGACCGTTGATTAGCATTAAATAAGTTTTTGGGCGAAACCCACTCCACTTTTTTTTGTTTAAAAAAAAGAACCTTTTTCTCGTTGGTCCGATAAGAGAAATTATCGGGAGAATACATCTAAATAAACTATAGAAGACATATGTAATAGATGAGCGAATGTTTTGTAAATATGTAAGATAAAATTAATATTTAGGGCCATTGCGCCCCGGCCCCAAGTACAAAAGAAGTCATACTTGTATCGAGTCTTATATTGTGTATATATAATGCTATATATAAATATATAAATATATATTATTAATAATATAATTATATTAAAACGCATTCGCGTTGTGCGAGATCGTCACGTCTGCGGGTATTTATATTAGAGAAAATCCGCTCATTTTTTATGTCTTCAAAGTAAACTCTAATCTCTCAGGCAAAATGTTTATTTAATTTAACTTAACTATTAATTATTTATTACTTATTTACACATAACTTTAGTGTACATGCAATTAAATTTTTTTTATTTAATTTCAATAAAAATTTGATTCCTTATTATAAATATATGGAGTTTATTTGGTTGTTTCAAATAAACTTTTCTCTGAGGGAATAAATTATAAAATATCAAATTAGAAAAAAAATGATATATTTCATCAGTTAAAAATTTTTTGATTGTTTCAATCAATAAATTAGATTTCAAATATTGACAGAAATTTTTTAAAATGAAACGAGAGGATTTTTTTCGCGGTGTAAACGATTGTTGAAAATAATTGTTAGGGGGATGAAACCCAACGATTGGTCAATTGACTAATATATTTTTGACAATCGAGACGCGTCTTTAAAAGTGAGCCGCTGACGTGAACGAGGAAGCTTAGTTAATCGAAGGTATCGTGCAATTTAAGATAATAAATTTTTTCCAAGTGCGCTCGATCGGACGCTCTCGCGCGTCGACTCTCTCAATTCAAAATATTCTAAAAGTATCAATTCTTTCAGGAGGCTGTGCAAAAGAAATTATTTTGAATTTTAATGAAGCTTTTAAAAAAAAATATTGAGTAATATTTAAAATTTTACAAACTTTTTATCAATATAATTGTCCGATCGTGTCACTGTTGTTTTGTGTGTTGTAATGGTTAGTGATAAAAAAAAAGATATTATCCTTGTAAATCATAATGGTTCCCAGTGCGCGCCATTAGAAAATTCTCCTTTAAATTTTATTTATCAATGTGAAGATAAAAAGATTTCTTTAAATGTGAAATCTCTGTATTTTTCATCAAGAAGAAAAGTTTATTTATAAATTTAGACAAATTTTAATTTGTGACAATTATTAATTTAAATGATTTTCGGAGAGATGGAGAATTTTCTTTTGAGAAAGGAATCCCAATGCTGTCGCCAAATGTGTGTTTGTAATTTTCGGCAAGCGATGAAGATATGACAGCGTTGTGGCGATTGTTGACTGGGACAAAAAAGTAGCTCAAATAACGAAAGGATAAATTAAATGAATAGGAAAAAAAATAGTCAAAGCCACGAACCGAGAGGCGCGCGGAGAATTGTAAATTTTGTATCTTCGAGATTGTGTATCGTGTTATTAGTAATTATAACAATTACAAGTGTTGGTCAGATAGCGATTGCGAAAAAATTTTCGCGCTGCGAATGGCGACTGTGCATAAAAAAAAATTACTATAGTGTTTTAATCACATAACGTTTTACATAGATAGTCAAAAGTATTAAGATGATGAGAGAATATATCGATAAAAATACGTCATTGAACATATAAATATATATAAATAAAAAAAAAATATATATATATAAAACACTGTAAAACTCTCCGTTGCGTTGAGTACCGCATTGTGATTTTCGATTTCTAGAAGTTAACTCGTTCTAGTGTAATTATGATGGATTTTACGGCGCGTCATCCTGTTGCACTTTGATGCGATTTTCTAAAAGACTGATAAATACGAATGAATAAAGGGGAATGAGAGAGCGGGGGATTTTTGAAAATCGCAAATTCGAGGTGAGAGAGACGCACGTAGGTGTTTTGTCGACATTTAAGCCCGCATATACATACGTGAAAAAGAATTGTATCTATTAAAATAGTATTATTAGGATGTAGCGCGTAGAGCCTGTGCGATATTGTCCTTTTTCATGAGGCACGAAAGAAAGTGAATAAAAAAACAAACAGATTTAATAAAGAAACTGTCATTTTGCTGCGACCATACGATCAATTTGCTATACACACTTTGCTAAGTACACATCAGGCGTTCAAAATCGCGCGGAAGCATAAATGGTGTAAAAATGTATGTAAGATATTATTGTAAAAAAGGTTTTAACTTAAAATAAATTAAATGATAATAAATCATACCATAACTCGTTAGTTTTATTTTGATAATTATTATTCCCATCCTGACATGCCTGTTAATAATAAATTGATATACATTTAAATAAAAAGTAATGTGCTAATTTCTTTAATTAAAATAAATAATATTATTTGTTCTTTATTGCACTTTCTTGATAAATTAGGTGTACAGTAAAAAGTACATTGATACAATATTTTTTGTTACATTAAAATTTTATTCTTTTCAACAATTTTATTCTTTTTTTGTTAATAAACAAATTTTCGTTGAACTGATATTTGAAATGAAAATTAAACGGTCTCTCAGATCGCTATCTAAATATTTTTCGTTTATTACTTTTTTTTAAAGTAGAATAGAAAATTCAATAGCTTATAAAAAACTATGACAATTTGATTTAAAAGTTTAAAATTCCTTAAATTTTATAATGTCGATGAAAATATTGGGATCAGAAATCATAGGGAAAATACAAAAAAGGAATAGCGATTGAATAAACCAGGAATTAATGGCGCACTCACAACTTTTTGGCTGCCTGCTTGACTGCGCAGGTTACCATGGCAACGCAAGGGTGTGAGTGAGACAGAAAATTTGAATATTCAAATTTGAAAATTTCTGTCGCACTCACTTTCATGCGTTGCCATGGTAACCTGCAGGCAGCCAAAAAGGTGTGAGAGCGCCTCAAGCATAATTTTTTAGCACCTAACAGTTTAAAGGTTTGATTTTATTCATTTTGATTTTCAAGTCATAGAAGTTGAGGCTATTTTTTAAATAATAAAAATTAATCAAGTACTGTTCCTTTTTTGGGGATTCTTTCTATTCATCAATATCTTTGTCAATTATTAAAGTTCAAGTGTTTAAATAATTTTACTTTTTTCAAATCTTAAAACTGTTTTAGATACACCTATTCAACTTCACAAAATTCACTAGAATTTTTTTAAAAAAAGATATACTATTTTTTATGAAAGGTATTTTTCTAAAATTTTGAGTTTTTTTTTGGTGTTCCAATTTTCTGATCAGCTTTTTGATACAATCAAAAAACAAAAATGCTTTTTTCTCCCTTGTTATAAAACGAAGTAAATACTACATAATAAAGTTATTTTGTATTATAAACAAATGTTTTAGCAAAGAAAAAATAATTTTGGGGTAGTTTTCTACCCCAGTTAGGTTTTTAAATATGAACCATTTATACATATGGGGGATTCCAGGTGAAGTGATCAAGGTAAAAAAAAATTTGTAGTAGATGTTAATTTTTAGTAAAAATATATTTTTATTTAGTCCAATGTTTTCCGAAGGGGAGGGGATGAAAGTTTTGGAATTTTACGGTACACTGCATGTTTTAATAATTTTTTTTTTCTTAAATAGCAAAATAAAACTTTTTTTTATCAATATCAGTTAAATTATTTTTTTACTATTTTTCAATATTTAAATATTCTTGTTCCATTTTTTCAACTGCATATTTTTGTAGGAAAAAACTTCAGCTTTCGATTAAAAAAAAAAAAAAAAAACGTATACCTTTCACCCCGAAGAAGTCAAATTTTAATTTTGAGTTTAATTTTTTTTGGTCAAGAAACTTTTTTTTCTAAAATGCATATTACCAATCGAAAGAGCATAAAAAATCTTTCGAAACTGATATTGATAAAAAAAATTTTATTTTGATATTTAAGAGAAAAAAAAGAGAAAAAAATTACAAGAAAAGAACCATTTTTCCCATTTGATCACTTCACATATAGTGAAATCCCCTATAAATATTAGGCTTTCTAGGGTTAAGTAGAGCTTTAAGTGTGCAATGTCTAAATTCGAATTTCTTTTTCGCAAAACAAGAATAATGTATACACTTCAAGTCTTGCAGTGACACCTACCATAAAAAGTTGCACTAAATTTGCAAGTCGGTATGCAGCATCTACAGGTCAATTTATTCGAGGCAGGCTACTTATCCAATGAAATAAAAAAAAAAATGAAAACTAAGATTGTTCATTAACTTTTCGGGATTATGACTGATATTTGAAAAACGATAATAATAATAATTTTTCACCAGAAGTTAAAATAATTGTTAACATAATTCCAAAAGAAATATTTCTACTCTTAGCAATGAACCTGTGGGACAGAAAAGATTAAGAGATCTAAGATGATTTACATTAACCCTTAAACAAAAAAGCCAATACAAAACTTTAATCAATATTAAATATAATTAAATAAAATTAAAAAATAAATCATACAATGAAAGAAATTGATTAATTTGCAAATGTCAATAAAATATTACTCATGTAAATAAGATTGTGGATGATGGAGCTCAAGTTTTAGGAGACCTTATCGAAATCGATTCCTGGGTTTGAGAACCTCTTATATATAGCTCCCTACCGTTATCGAGTAATTAAAACGTCGTGTTTCTTGCAAGGACGACACGGTGCATCAAACCGTTTAGAATTCCGAGCTTGTTATACGGCAGTAGAAGGCCTGCAATTTGTCTTATACCCCATCCGGTGCAACATTAAGAAAAAAAAATTTTAACACACCCACTATTTTTTTTCTTCTTCATTCGTTTACAATAATAGTCGATTAAAAAAGTATGTATATTATCATTTATTCGAAAAAAAATAACTATTCTCAATAACTTTTAAATAATTTACATATTCAAGTTTTAAAAAAATATTTCCCGAAGAGTAATAATAAATTAAAAATTATCGTTTTTATCACATATATGCTCTAAATAGGTGGTGAAAATCTGTATAAAATTATTCCGAATCTAGATTTATAGATATGAAAAATAAAAAAGGCAAATGATCGATACTGATCAATATACATTGGTGTTAATTAAAAGATGCAACTCAATTAAGCTTATCGAAGATACCAAGTGTTTTTGCATGTAAATCAAAATCGATTTAAGATCTCTATCAACAGTAAATGTTTCATGTTCATTGGTTGATCTCTTTTCTCCTCAAACGGGAAATCGATTAATAATATGTGACATATTCAAAAGCGAACTTTGGTCTCCATACTAACAACACTCAATTCATATAGTTAATTACAAAATTAATTAACTTATTATACTATTATTACTCTTCAATAGGTACCTACTTTATTTTTATATAATTTTTAGAATAGAAATTTCTGAAAGTTTACTTTAAAAATTAATATTAAATTCTGGAATTAAATCAATAATTAATATAAAACTGGGACGCATTAATATCGGAATTTTTATGGTATCGAATTTTTATTTAGCAGAATTTTTAAAAGTGGATTTTATAATCAACCTATATAGTTTTCATATCGAAGAATTTCTATTTAACTAAATTCCGATTTAATTTAACTTTTGTGGGTATAGCAGATTTTTAAATATACATTCAATTCTCATATAATACAATTTCCATTTAACAGAATTTAAGTCCAGCAAAATTTTTATAAAAAATTATTTTTGTTTAATAGAATTTTATTCTTATTAAACAAAATTTTATTAAAGAAAATGTCTTTTTTTTATTTAAGTTAAATCGCTATTTTTCACAAATTACGTAAGTTTCTTCCTTTAAAAGGTAATAATTGCGGGTTTATTTTTTTTAAGTTGTTATTTACATTCCCAAGATTAATTTTATGCATCAGAAAAAAATATAGATACGCTTTAAACGCATGAAACTGACTGTCCCCATTTACCCTAAAATTTAGAAAATTTCATAAAATTTGGGGTAAATGGGGACAGCATAGTTTCTCAGAAAGTTTTAAGAAAAAAGTTTCCCTAAGTATATTACTGTATTAAGGGATGAAAAAACTTGAAAAAAATTTGTAGTAGATATATTGAACCAATTGAAATTTTTTTATTTTTTTTATTTTTTTTATTTCTGTATTTTGTCTCGCATTTGAAAAAAAACAGATTTAAAAATCATACCAAATTTTTGGTCTTATTCCTTATGACTCCCATAACAGAAATTCACTTGAATTTTTTATTTTTGTTAATTTGGTTAATAATGACAAGCTGTCCCCATTTACCCAAAACATTTTAAAACTCAGGGTAAATGGGGACAGCTTGTCATTATTAACCAAATTGACAAAATTCAAGTGAATTTCTGTTATAGGAGTCATAAGGAATAAGAAAAAAATTTGGTATGATTTTTAAGTCTGTTTTCTTTGAAATGCTCGACAAAATACTGAAAAAGTTTGACTTTGATTTTCAAGTTTTTATGCATTGAGCGATAACTTTTTTTATCTTGCTGCCAATTGTCAACATAAAAGCTTGGCAATACTCAAAACCTCTTGCAGGTGATCTGAGGTTAAAATATTGACGTAGAACTTCATTTTAAGATTGTAAATTAAGCTCTAAAACCTCTTGTCCCCATTTACCCCAACTGATCCTATGCAATTTTTTAAAAATAAATTTTTTGACAAAATATTAAATTTTATTTCAGCTCAATCGGTCAAGTATTTTGCGAGAAAGTCTATGGAGAATATTTGCATGTAAAATTACAACAATCTCAAGGCCTTAAAATGTCAAATTTCCATTTGAGAGAACTTTTACATATCCGATCATACACTTGATAGAAACACTTCAACGGCAGTTTTAAAATCAACCAATCACAATTTTCTTGATAATTTTTTATTGCGGTGGATTATAAAACTTCCTCTGAAATATTTTGTCCATAATCGAATATGTAAAATTCTATGAAATGAAAATTTGACGTTTTAAAATTTCTTTCAAATGTCAATTCGGACAAATGGAGTTTCGGTGAAATAGAAATTCTCTTACTAATAAAAAGTAACTTATAAGTAGAATGTTTTTAAAATAAAAACTTAGCCGAATAGAAATTTTCTTTAATGAATGATTTCATAATTTTCAATTCGCCACGAAAAAAAATATCACTAGGTCTCATGTGCTCTCTAAATCTGAATTAGTAAAAATGTTTACTAATTTGAATTAGTGACTCACTTTTTGCTTCTGAATTAGTAAAATTTTACTAATTGTTAGTAAAAGTTACTAATAATTAGTAGAATTTTACTAATTGAGAAACAAAAAGTGAGTCACTAATTCAAATCAGTAAACATTTTTACTAATTCAGATTTAAAGAGTGGAGAATATTCGCGTGCGTCTCATAAAACTAAATTAATTGATAAAAATTGAAGTTCTTGGAGTCAATTACGTAATTTATTTTTCCGGATCCCACATTTTACATTCGTATTCCGGATTCCAAATTCCGGATCCCACTTTTCACATTCCGGTTTACACATTTCACATTCGGAATCCCACATTGAGGATTCCATTTTTCACATTCTGTATTCCGGATTCTACTTTCAGAATGTGGAATGTGGAATACGGCATTTTAAAAGTGGAATCCGGAATGTAAAAGTATAATCCGGAATATGGGATTCAGAATGTAGAATACGGAATGTGAAATGTGTAATCCGGAATTTTGAAAGTGGAATCCGCAATGTAGAATCTGAAATATGTAATTATGAAAGTGGGATCCGAAATGTGGAATTCGAAATACGGAATGTGAAAAGTGAAATTCGGTAAACGGAATTTGAAAAGTAGAATACGGAATATGGAATCCCGAATAGGGAATTTTGAAAGTGGGTTCCGGAATGTGTCGTACGGAATTTTGAAAGTGGAATCAGGAATGTGGAATCTGGAATACGGAATTTGGAATGTGGGATCCAGAATGTGGAATATGAAATGTGGGATCCGGAAAAAGTTACGTAATTGACCCCCTGTTAAATATGATAAACAAGTGATGTGTATTAATTTTTTTCAAAAAAATCAAAAGAATCATAAATGTGTGTATAAAAAAAATGTAAACTTTTTCTATGAGAAATATTGAAAAGATCGAATGATTTGTCTGCGTGATTGCAAACGGGATTACGCAAATCTCGGTCACTTTTATGGGAATCGTATCCAATGAATTTAAGGAAGCATTTCAAGAACGGTAACTCGAAGTTTATTTTGTCGTCTGTATTCCCTTTGCCTCCAGATCTCGATTCTCGTGCAAAAGGTCACCACGAATGAGGGGCAGCTGGTCCGACTTAACTTCACATCGAGATTTAATTCCCCGTGAAATGAAACCGACTTGTGCACAACGCGAAAGGACTTGCGGGGATTTACTTGGCACGGATTTTCGGGGATTTTGGGTTTGACGTTCCTACATAAGAAAAGACATTTCCTGGAACCCTGGATCCTCCTCGCACGACAAACTCCTTTGATTTTTGTATATATATATAAAAACTAACTCATGTGCTCACCTTAATAACAGAATGAAACTTATATTATACACTTGAAAAATAGGCAAAACGCAACGGAAAGAGCTCTTTATGCAATAAGTTTTTATTTATAGTTTTAGTTTAATTTTTAAAATCAATTTTTCATATTTTTTTCAGGGAATGAAGTTACAAATAATCATTTTTATAAATTAAAGAATTCAAAAAAATTAAATAAAAAATATTATGAATATTATTAAAAAATAATATTAAATAAAATAATAAAATTTTGATTCTATCCTTGACTCGGAATGATCGATATCATCTTCTTATATTATTAAATAAAATAGTTATTTATGATACAAGTGCGTAAAGTGAGTGATTATACACGAGTGTGACGTTTGCAGCACGAGTATAATCAGATTTACGCACGTGTATCATACAACATTTTTTGCCTCACTCACCTCTAAAGTTAAGTACCTATTATGAAGAATTCCAACTCTCTATAAGAATAATTTCGATTGCACAGAATTAAATAAATATCAATCGAAGATCAGGAAAAATATGATTAAACAGTAGTGTATAAATTTAAAAGTAAAGTTCTTTCTTTAATTTTGTGGTTTTGTATGGTCTAAAACAATCCTTATATTATGTGAGAAAAATTTCGGTGCGTAAAGTAAATTTCAGTGCTTAAAGTGAATCACTCTATACGCCGTTTTAAAAAGAGCTTCTTTACACACACTTTTCGGTGTGTAAAATTTAACTTTAGAGGTTAGTGTTGCAAAAAAATATTAATTATCAGATATTTTTTTATGTCCTTTTGATTGGTAATATAATTTTGAAAAAAATGTGCCTAAAGTTCTGAACGTTCAAATCACGAAATAATATAAAAACACATATCACATGTATTTAGTTTGCTCAGAGATTTCGGGAAAAGATCGTGAAATAGTAAAACAGAATAATTTATAGGCACATGCAGGTTTCAGCGCCCCTCCAGGATAAAATTTGCAATATGATTGTTATGATTGGCATTTCATGCGTTAAGTGTGTTAAAAGTGTGGTTAAGTTGTTAAATTCGATTAAAAATCAGATGTTTTTTATCAAATATTTGTGATTATATACTTCTATAAAAAATAATAAAGTAAACAGTGCAGAGAAAAATCGTTTTTTTAGGGCACCAAGAACAGTAAGTAAATATATTATTCATAATTCATAACATTCTTTAATACTATTTACACAGCTCAACTTAGAATGCAATAAGTTAAACAAAATACATATCATTACTGGAGAAGAAGAAATAACATTTTTTGAATTAAAAAATAGATTAGACTATGTCACATTGTGTTGGTGCTTTACAAGAGAAAATGACTCTTTTTTTTGTTTCAAAATAATTACGAATTATTTTAACATCAGAAAAAAGATTGCAGTGTTTCAAAATATGAAGGCAAATGTTTACATTGATGATAAAATAATGCCTTTCTCATCACATATTAAATTCCCAACAGTTAAAAAATTTATAGTGGATTTTTGAATACCATTGATGAATTAGAATTAAGTGATTAAGTCAACTTTATTACGGTTTTTAATATATATTTAATTTGAATTTAAAAATTTTTAATTTTTATTTATTTAATTTACTTCACAATAAAATAATTTACAAAAATTATTTAATTAAACATTTTGATTATTCGAATAAATTTAACCTGAATCAATAATTTTTAACTTCATACTTTCCGCTTCAAAAAGTACTCATAATATAATTTCTATCTTTGAATTTTACCATCGAAACAATTGTGCTAACCTAAATCTGTGAAACTGATACAATTTTTATAAGCCACCCAGAAACTAAAAAAATGTTAAATTTTTTTTTAAATCGCTACGTAGTGAAATCTTCATAGCCCTGTTGCTATTCGTAATCCCTTTCCTGAAATCGTCCTCAGGATATCCTAAAGATATTCTTCGGATATCCAAACCGCTTCTATAAAGGATATTTTTCGCATATAGAATTTTGCAATGTAGGCATAGAGTGAAGTCTTCTTATTCTTCCTTCGAAACAAATTTTGTAAAAATTTTCTTTATCCATTGCTACGATATTTTTAAATTCATTACAAATAATATAATTATTTCACTAGTTTTCCAATAAAAATATTTATAAAAAATAATAATTTCCGTTATAAAGTCAATGTATATTTCGTGAGAATTCAACAAAAAATAATTAGATTAACTTCACTCATACCATCGTGTATTTAAACACACAAAAAATGATATCTCAAGCGAATATTCGATGAATATAATATACTTATAAAAAACAAAACAGATTTATATAAAAAAATACTCATCGAGACGATGGAACATCGAATTCGGTTTGAAGGAAGATTCACAATTCTATCAATCCAGAAATTTATGGTTGCTTCCTTGGCAAGGGATTAACTATGCAACTGCATTTCGCATATACATTGTGCTTTCATTTATTATATTCAAATAATTCTTTCACAGAGCTCCATCATTGGAGAAATCGATGGTGAAACAATACATAAAATTTAGGCAAATCAAAAAGTATAGCACAAAAAAAATATCACACTGTAATAAATTAAAATTACACAAATAAATTAAAATAGAAAACGACATAAATTTACACAATTTTAAGATAATTATACCTTGAGAACTCTCACCAAGGTTTTCGAGTGTGACGCGAAGTTTTAGATACAATATTCAATCGAATGACCAATTTACATATAGTGACAATAATTTTATATTCGTCAATTTTCCCCTTCCTTACAGAATTAAGGGTTAGGGAACAAAGGCAAGTCTTCGTTAATTTATATATGATATGAGTGAACATAGCGATCGCTTCAATTTTTTGTCCAATTTTTCCTCTTTTCAAAGGGCATGTTATATATATATATACATTTTGAAGATTCGAAATGAAGAGGCTATTTTGAAAATAATGAGCTATATAAATCATGTTAAAATCAGTACTGATCGGACTCGGATTTCCGTATAAATTTCTCAGTGACAGATCAGTCATTCTGAATGATTTCCGAAGGAATCTGGTCGTTGAATTTAATCCGTGTTGCTTGGATGGTGAAGTCACGTGGGAGAATCTCCGAGTGACTGTCATTGGCATTCCTAAGTGCCCGATCGGTCCAGGACGATTTCAACTCGTCAAATAAGAAGAAGAACCCGTCGACTCTGGAATGGATGTGGTTGGTAGTCGAGGCACTCCATCACAGTCTGGAGCGAAGCAAGTCACCTCCTCGTACCGGACAAATAATCCATCGCCTTATATTATATTACATGGCTTTAAACCTTCAGAATATACGAGTTTATATATATGTGTATTCTGACTCCTTCCACATGGACATATAACGGGTCAAATGCTTGGGTCAGCATCATGTCGAGTGTGAAACTAGGGATTTCCAACGTCCTTCTATCCCAACTTTCAAATAAACAAAAATCAATCCCTTGATTCATGGGATTCATTGACTTCAATCCCGAACAAAAGATTGGCGGATTTCTCAATTTTCGTTTAAATCACTGAACCGTTTCCTTATTTTCAATTTGTCTTTAGGATCGTGTCAAAATTTGATACTCGTGCGTTGGTTTGACAATTTTTAAGTTTTTTTGAAACAACCAATATATGTAAATATGAATTTATGTTAGCTGTTTTGCCCAACATAATTTATAATTTTGGAATTAGTTTTTTGAATATGGGTAAAATAATCTAAATAATTTCTATATTTAATTAAATTTTGCTTCAATCAGATCTGCTTTCAGTAAGACGACCTTGAATTAAAAGTAGAACTTCTTTCTTAATTGGCAAAATGGTGTAAAAGAAAGAAAAGTTGAAATATTACAAAAATATGATAGGGTTTACATAAGATCGCAATAACATGTCTTAAAGTTTCTTATTACTTTAAAAATTACGCAAGAATCTCTGCTCATTAAACAATGTTTTTTAAACTTTACAAGGAAGAGTTGCGTGCGTTCCCTAATTAAGTGCAAGTAACAATAGAAAACAAGTTCGTTACTAAGATACGAGGAATCCAGAATGGTCACTCGTGTTTCTTATAGGTCAGACAAGCGTCAATTGTAACGCCAATTTATAACCGCAATCGTATAGGACATTATGTTCTAATTAATAATTTCAAGTTGAAACAAAGCACATAATTGTGCTTTTCAGTCAATTTTACATTTGGCTTGAAAAATTTTAGATTTTCACTGAAATATTTGACAATTTTGAAAAAATTGTTTTGTTCCTCGCCATACAAAAAATAATTTTCAGGTTAAAAATAATGTCAAAATCTCATTGACAATAAATATAAAATAATCAGTGGAACTTTTGGATTGTAACACTTTGCAGGGAAAGGTAGATTTTTCTCCATACATGGCAGGGAACTGGAATACAGAAAATAGCAGGTGTCAAAAATATAAATATACGGCACATTTCGAACGTTCTACTTGAATTCCAGGGGAAATTTACATGCGCCCATTTTAAACTAAATTAAATGAAACATATATTATAATTTTCATTCAAATAAATAATATTTTTAAATTAGAGTATGATCGATATTTTGCATAAATTAAAATAAAATTACAAACTGTTAAATTAAAAATCGTTCAAACATATATTTAAATTAAGAATTCTTTTTTCTAAGTGTAAATAATACAATTATCATATAATAATGCAATAATTTCAATAATAATGTAGTAATTATATCAGTTTCTGAATATGGAAATAATTTACAGAACATATATAACAAAAATGAAATATAAAGGGAAAAATAAAGTTGAGTTATTCTTGAACATATATTGTGGAAGGGAGATGAATTCAAAAATGTCTCAATCAAAACTCGTGCTGATAATTTACGTGTTCCTTTGCTAATACATTTTCATATTCGGTTAATACCTTTGTTCCATATTCAAGTAGGCACACTCTCTTGATTTACATGCTCGTACAAACTCCTGCGCTACTTTATTTACTTATCGCACTGCTTTATCGACTTCTTTTTTCTTAGCAGCAACGTTGTAAAAAATTGCACCGGGAGAAAGAACCTTCACTTTAACGTTTAACACGTCGCGAAAAGTCATTGGAGCATTTTTATGCAAGGTCATGAATTACCAATGGATGTACATTTTTTAAATGTATATATGTATATTACAATACAAATTACAAATTAATAAATTGAAAATAACATATTAGTTTATACAATAAAACTACTTTACAATAATAATATAAAAATAAAAACAAAGATACTTTTGAATATACTTTCGAAAAATGTAAAAAACACAAATAAATAAATGTATATGAAAAAGACCTTACTTAATTGAAGACTTGATTCATTTTAAAAGTTTAATAGGTTGCAAAAGGTTAAGTTTTTATAGTAATAAGAAAAATCACAGAAAAAGTGAAAAAAATACATTTTTGAAAATATTAAATATAAAAGATGTTCATTAAATATATCGAATTAAACATAAATTATTGGAAAATTACTCACCTAAATATTTAAATTACACTTTTAATCCTTTTGTACATTCTTAAATCAACTTTTTCATTTTTTAATATCTTCTAAGATATCTATATGGTTATGATTATAATTTCGGTGAAATTTTCATGGGATCTCGTCTCATTAGTAATACAAATTTAATTTAAATTCAATTTTTGTTTAATGTCAACACTGAAGTTAATAAAACAATCAAGTTTGGATGATTTTTGCAGGAGTGTGATTCTTATTATGACACGGAAAAAAATGGAAAAACGAATAAAGTAACTTTTACTATACTTTAAAATTAAAATCGCAATTGTCCACAGTTTCTGCGCATTTCTGGCAATTTTTACTCCAGAAATAGTAAAATTTACTATTTCCAGAATAACTTTTACTATTTTAGGAGTAAATTTTACTATTTCTGGAGTAAAAATTGTCAGAAATGCGCAGAAACTGCGGACAGTTCCGATTTTACTTTTAAAGTATAAGTAAAAATTATTTTATTCATTTTTCCACTTTTCTCCGTGGATATATTATATAATTGAAAATGTTCACAAAATATTAATAAACAAAGGGAATTTTATAAGGGAACATTTTCTTTAATTAAAAATAAACTAAGTTATTTATATTAATAATTTAAAAATATTTTTTAATCATACATATTTTATTCTTACAATTATGAATATTTAACTAAAATTTACATAATTTCGGTAATATTTGCGGTAGAATTTTTTTTCTTCCACAGAGTATGTTATTATTATCGACTGGTAAATTCCAAGATCGACCTCGGTGCACCATAGAATGCCCGATTCCATGGCGTGTGACGGTGAGGAGCCATAAAAAAAGCGAGTGCATTGTTTCTGTGGGAGGATCCCATGCATAACTTAGACGGGCGTGCAGGTGTAAAGGGAATGCGCCTGAGTATAAATTCAGTGGGGAAACAGCTAGGGTAGAGAGTAGGAGGAAAGGGGAAATATTGTACTGAAGGAAGTGGAGGTGGGAAAGGGTGGAATGGGGAGGCGATGTCTAACAACAAAGGCGCAAGTTTCGCCAAGTAATCGCACCCATTAATAACGTATGGTGATCCACCTTATATTCCCTTCGTCGTTTCACCAACATCCAAACCACCCCTGACACCTTCACTGCCTCCAGCAGACACTTTCAACTTCTCCTCCCCCATCACCGTATGTTCAAACTTGTGGGTTTTTTTTATCACTTCAAGCTCCTCTCAAATCAATAACAAGTTTATTTTTCAAAATTTCCTTATCCCTTTTCTTATTTCGCATATACAAAACTGGAGGTACACGAATATTCCCGAAATACCACTTAATATAAATATCATTTGATATAGAAAATCATTTGATCTGAATCTCACTTGTAACATAAAATAAAATGTATTTGACATATACATAAAAAAATAAGTGTTAAAATTTAAATTTGTAAATAGTGTTATTTTAATACCACAAATGGTGTTGTTTTAATTGTACCAATATTTACACCGTTAGGTGTTAATTTAATAATAAATGATGATAATTTAACACTTTATGGCGTTATTTTAACACAAAATATGGTGTTATTTTAACACCAAATATTTTGTGTTTGCAACAAAATTGTTTGGTTAAGCAATTTTGGTTGTAGTAACCATATTTTGGGTGGCTGAAACAAAGTTGTAGAGTTATCTCAGCCAAAAATTTGGTTAGGCCAATAAAATTATTTGGTTGAACATTTTTAAATTCCAACCAAAAGTTGGTTACCACAATCAAATAATTTAATACGCTCTCAACTCGTACCTAAAGAGAACAATATTAGTTTAAATCTCTCACATAGATGGATAGCACAGTGGTCAAAGCTCCCGACTCACATTTTAAAAAGTGAGGTTCGATCCCAGGCGCAGATGAGATTTTTCAAAGTCCTGAAATATTTCAATTGGATAAATATAAATTAAACGTTAAATTGATAAAAAAAATAAATAAAAAAGATAAAATGAAAAGAAATAAAGTGTAGAATCAAATTTTTAATTTTACGAAAAAAACTGTTGGTTTGATCAACCAAACATTTTTTGTGTTCTAACAACAAAGAATGATGCTATCCAAAGAAACTCAACGAAATTTTTTGGTTGACTCAAACAAATAGTTTTGGTTGCTTAAGTACCAACAACATTTTTATATTGGCCCAACCAAATTTTGGTTTCTCTGACTAAACATTTTTCTCAGTGTGATGAATTTCGTTTGACATAATTTTGATTTGGCAGAAAAAATTTGGACATAAATTTCGTTACACATAATTATGATTTGGTAAAAGCCTCATTTAACATAAATGTCGTATTTGATATAAAATTCACTTTTGGCTTATTTATTGGGCATAAATTTTGATTGACATAATTTTGATTTGGCATAAATCTCATTTGATATAAAATTCATAGTTAGCATAAGTCTCGCATTTGATATAAATTTCACTTGATACAATTCTCACTGGACATAATAAAAGTCTTTTGAAATTTTCACTTCAGATAAATTTCCTTGTGTAAGGTTTATATATCATATGATATTTATGCTAAGTAAAAATTATGTCAAAAGAAGATTGATTTTAAAAGAGTTTTACAAGAAATGAGATTTATGCGGTAGGTAATTTTTTTGTCGCGTGAAATTTATGTCAAGTAGTATTTGGAGAATATTCATGTGCCTCATACCTTCGAAAGTCAATATTTATTTAACAAAGAACATATAAGAAATTTTTCTTGTAATAAAAATTGATCAGTGAAAAAAACTGCCATTAAAAATGATTCGACAAAAAAATAGTAAAAAAATTATATCACTTTTGGAAATGAAGTAAAATTAAAAAATATTATTTTAACAAAAAAAAAGAAACGTTATACTTTAATTGGAGTTTGATTATCGAGAATAAAAGTTACTTAGTCTGTTTAAAGTGTTCGTTACAATTTTTTGTTCTATATCGAAATAAAAGATCGAGCTCGAAGAGTTTCACGATCGGCAAGTAGTGCGCGCATAGCATCCGATTGGGCGTGTTCTGGATGATTTTGCAGCCCAATACTATATAAGACCAGGAAGAAGAGGTGAGTAGGTGAAGATGAGGATGAGGAAAGAGTAAGAATAAAAGGTTTATAACGCGATGCGCCGATATGCGATGGGATTAATCACATCACTAGCCGATCAGATTGTTCGGCTAATCTAATTCCACCTATATTGCCTCGCTACAAAGAGGCACAAGGAAAGAGAGGAACTTCTCGGCAGGGGGTGCCTCGGGTGTTAAAATGTTAATACGTGAGACGTTAAGTCCAAGAGAGGTATATAACAAGAGGTGCCTAACAAGCACGAACTCTCTTTTTTTAATAATAATACAAGACCGACGATGCAAAATCGATTCTTGTGAATTCTATATTGAGATTACATCATATATCTTATAAACATACACCCGCAGAAAAAAGCATAATTATAATTTAAAACATTTTGCCACAATTATTTTATTTAAAAGAAATTAATTTGATACAGTTGTATTTATTTCTCCACAAATAAAAAAAAGAAAATTGATATTTATTGTTAGTAATCCTGATGGTTAAAATTTGGAACTGATTCCAGATGAAATCCGGACAGACCAGAAATTATATATACGAAAACACTATACAACGAAAATGATCCGAAATAGTCACCAATCAGTCTCGACGAAAAGACAAATCTGAGAACAGTCCGGAATTGACATAAAATCAATTCGCAATTAGTTCGTAACAATATCTGATATTAAATTTATTAAAAAAATAAAAAAATAAAAGCAGTCCGAAATAATTGGAAATCTGTACGTAACGAATCCGGATTTGGTCAGAGGTTAAAAATCTATATAATGATGTTTTCCACGCCAAAGTGTAAGTCCATCTGCAATTACATCTCCAATTTTTTTGAGATTTTTTTTTCTTTTAGTACTAATTGAGACTAGCATCCATGAATGTTTTCAAATTTTTTTAGCAAGCCGTTTTCGAGTTATGGAATTTTTATGACTTTTAATTTTTGAATGTTCATAACTTCCTTAAAAATGCATCAATTTTAAAAGTCTTTTTTTTTAATGTGTGTCTTTAAACATATACTTTTCAAAAAAAATCGAAAATTTTTTTTAAACGATATTACTATCAAATTTTTGAGTTTTAATGATAAAAAGTCATTTTTCTCATTTGATGTATCGATTTTTTTCAAAATTTTAAAAAAAACTACTTCTTTTTACGAAACTTTTAAGCCTAGTCCGATACTGAGCAAACAATTTTTACAATATTTACGGAATTTTTCAAAAATTTTTGAATTTTGAATTTTTAAAAAATATTTTTGGTTTTTTTTTATACTACGTACTTTTATGTATTTTGATGCGCTTATTACGAAAATCATAGTGACAATACCCAAAAATTTGATTTTTATGGTGAAAACCATAAAAAATACACAAAATTTATGGTTTTTTTCGTTTATTGGGTAAAATATGTAAAATTTAAAAAAAATATTCAAACAAAAGTATATATAAAAAATGTATTTTAATACGATCTATAACTTTTGTTTGAATATTTTTTTTTAATTTTCCATGTGAAAAGTGGGATCCGGAATTTTTAAAGTTTGGAATCCGGAATGTGAAAAGTGGAATCTGGAATGTGAAATGTGGGATCCGGAAAAAGTTACGTAATTGACCCCCAGTTTAAGACCAGATTGTTGCTAAGTAACAACGAATTTTTCACATACAAATTTTAGATTATTTATAAAGGACTTATTTCAAATTAAGTTTTTTGATTGACCTAAAATCGAATTGTTATATGAACTGATTTCATATAAATTTCGGTTACTCTCAACACAACTCAGATTTATCTTTTCGGACTATTTCTTATCATTTTCGGACAGTTTTCGTACAATAATCTAAATAGATTATTTATCTGCTTAAAATCTGAATTTTTGCGTTCACATTTTTTGTAAAATAAAATCAAATATTTGCGTTACGTAATTTATGGAAGTTCATTTATAATAGCGTATACGTACACTGAAAGAAATGATGTTCAGTTTTGAAATAATAATTTTTAAGAATTTGCAATCTAAAATTATTTTTAACAAATATCATTTATTAGATCACTTACTAAAAAATTGAATTTTTGTTTCATTCGGTCAGTTGCCTCGCACTGTTATTGTTATGCGGCGCTTCGAGTTGTTTATCGGTTATTTTATTATTGAAGAATCTTGACCTTTTAAAATGCCGGGAAAATAAACTGAAGAGTCGATTCCAACAAGGCATAACCGTCAAGACGGCGACGTTAATACGTTTTCTCTTTGGCGTCTCAATAAACAATATTTACAGAGCAGCTAGGTGCCCTTTCGCGCGCTTGTCAGAAAACGCCCATTCGTTCAGCCTAACAAAATAAATTTCAAAAAAATAGGATCATAAAAATTTGGTCTTAAAAGCACTAAAAAAATTCGAATACAATAGACATATCGTATATACACATAAACAACGATCGGTTTGCTTTTCTTTGAAAAATTAAAATAGTAATAAGAAGCCGCTGATACTGTATATATAAAGTGATATATCAGAAGAGTTTTTTCGTCATTTATAGTTTTGTAAATGATATTGGGGCGTTGGATCTTTTCAAAGGATGGCGAGGGCGTTGACGGGAGGAGGACCATCACAAACACTCCCCAGATGAGTCCGAACGATGGATAATTTATGTCATGACTTTATGAGAGTTTAACTAGCGGGTATACCACTGGCAGTTGGTATCACTGAGCTGGCGGTTTTCGACGCCTACGTCTGTCTCTTATGCTTTCAACGTCTTTATATATTCCTCGGTTACTTACAGGCCTTCTTGATTTTTCGTGCAAAACAACAATTGTCCTGAATTACTTCATATTTCATTTACTTCATCTTCGTATAGCAAGTAGAAAAATTTCAATTAAACTTATTCCATAGTATTAAAAAATAAGTATAGTTACGAGCAACTACAGTTTGCTAAAGCTGCTAAAAAGTTAGCTAATATGACGGGTAAAAAAATCAAGAAACATTTTCAGATAACGTTATTTGAGCTAAAAACGTTATAAAATTTCGAGTTAAAGATCAACTTAAAAAGGGAGTTAATAATTAAATTAACTCATTAAATCTAACTCCCTTAACTCGTAAAGCATTAACTCCCTTTGCTTCAACTTCAAAAGGGTGGGACTTTTATAGCATCTCATAGGGAGTTAAAATTCAACTCCATTTTTTATAATTATTCAATGATTAAAAAAATATATTCCTACAATATTTCGTTCTAATTAATAGTTAATGTAGACATTATTTTTTTAAGTATAATTTTTTTTATTGTGAGAATAGAAACTTTGTTGAAGAGAATAATGATCCTTATACAATTATATACATATATATATATACAAACCGGTGACAAAATGCGATCTAGCGCAAAATCTTATTTGCAAACGGTGAAGGTACTCAAAAAATCGTCCCAGTTTAAAATGTTGCCATTGAGATTGTTAATCCGTCGTTTGTTGCAATGCCGATTCAATAGGTCAGAACCACTTCTCCCGGATGATATGTATACAAAAAGGGAATTTTTCTCGAGTCCCGAAAGCGATTTCCTGCATGAATTGACTCGTTATAAGGGTCGTCGTTCTTCCTGTTTGCTCTTGAGATTTTCAGCACCTATAATTTCATCGGCTTTCCCACTACTGCTCTCGTTTTCGTCATTTATTTCTCATCCCTTTTCATTTATACATATAATCTCTTCGAGTTTCTCTCGTTTTTATTTTCTAATACTCAAGTGTATACCTTAAATTCGGCAGTGCGCTATTTATCCAGGTAATCTGCTTTTGTCAATTTTGGGGACAATTTTACCTTTTTTTCCTCATCAATTCAGATTCTTTTTACTTTTATAATGGATTTTGTTTTATTCCTGATTTGAATATTTTATTTTTATTTAGAATTTTCAATATTTGAATAAACACTTTAAATTAGAGACACATTTCTCGTTATCTGATGAGTTATATCTCTCTTTCGCTTAATTGAAGAAATTTCCGAATTCACGATATAGATGAGAATTGTATATATAAATGATAAACACCCCGAAGCGTTAGATCGCAACCAACATTTTGCCCCCAACTCCAACCCCGCCCCAACAGTCTGCAAGGGGCACAGTCCTAAGATGTATGGTTTCCAGTTCTGGTATCCGGGCATTTGTCCGCCATGGCATGTTCAGGAACTAGTCGGGAAGACAGTGAACTCGGGAGAGATTTAGTGCGCCGAGCTAACGCCGGAAACGTCTAATCGCTAAAATCGCGTAATCGCAATGGTTGCTGCAAACTCGCGAATCGATTTCCCAAAGGATCTTGATATCTTTCGTGACCCTCTTTCACGTTCTTCGATTATTCTATATATAATTATTAAAATCCGCACCTCTTGAAAACTTCGTACATTTTTCATGAGTTAATAATAATTGTTGAATACAATAAAAACCCTTTTTGATTTTGAATTAATTCTATTCATTAATTAATGATTCTTGATTATACAAAATATTTTATTATATTGTTTAGAATTTAAAGAAACCCGTGTAGAAATTGATCTAGTTAAATCCTATTTCCTATCTGGCCCTGATAAAGGTTGCCTCATTATATCCTGTTCGGGAAATTACCGGGACCTGATAGGGCCCTAGACTACAAAAATCATTTTTAAAAAAAGTAATAAATGAAGTCTTTGGTATTTCTTTTTTTAATGACCACATTCAAGTAATAAAAATAAATGTCAGATTGTCAGTGAATGTCTTTCCTGAATGTTTAAAATAAAGAAGTGTTACAATAAAATGGCAAAGGAAAAAAGTGCAAAAAGAGTGAGGAGATATTGATTTATAAAAGGACTTACAAATTTAATGCAAAACACTAAAGAAAGTAAGTAAATATTTTTAATTAAGATTTTTTAACAATTAATTTTAGAAACTTCTATAATTTTTCTTTATCTAAATATCATATTGCAAAGTTAAATTACACCAAAATTATCTATGCGGCCCATTTCTATGACTGCAAAAAATTATTTATTTTTTAAAACATGTTTCTTGAAATTATTTCTCTTTAGGTTAATGATACCTTTTGAAATTTATTTATTAAAATTTCGAATTTTTTTAATTATTCCAGATGTACTGATGGAAAAATTCAACTTGAGCGATGACAGCGTTCTAGGTCTCTTCGCAATTGCGTTTATTATTGCAAAAGATTGGGAAGGAGGACGCAAGATGAGGATGAAGTTAGATTTTTAAAGTTCATTTCTGTTGTGTTACTTTTTTTCGTTTATATATTGTATCCTCTATAATCTCATTTTGTTTGAAAAAATAAAAATTTAATAACTAAAATGAAAGGGTTAACAATTTTGATCATTTCAGTATTTTATTTCGATTTTCAATAATTAATAGTAAAAATAATTTATATAAAAAAAATTATTACAAAAGTTAATTGTATTAATTATAAATAATAATTACTATTTTAATATTTTTATTATAATATTTTTATTCATAAAGCAGATATATAATAAAAGAACTGATTTAAAACTTTACCAATTAGAAATTAAAGTAAACAAACATTTCTTTATATAAAATTTATATTTTTTAGTCTAAGGAATCACTAAAATTTCAATTATTAATTGGTAATTTGTGATTTAATTATCTTTATATGATGAAAATGTTAATGTTGAGCAGGAAGAAACATTGTAGTTTTTTCAATACTGTCAAGCCAACCTATTGTTTTGTAAATTAAACAAAATGTACTTTTACTTACTATCAATACATCATAATTTATATAATTTTTTTCACTTAGTTTGTAAAATCTCAAATATTTTTAGCACGAACGGCACTTTATTAATTTCTGAGCTAGAAAATACATGCAAAAGTGTCTTTTTTTAATGATGTTAATGACAGGAAAGAGGTTAGTAACTGAATTAATTAAACAAAATAATGACATCTGTGACCCCTTTGATAACCCTATTTGGCCCTTAATTTCAAAATGTATTGTCAGGCCCAGTTCAGGTAAGGTGTTTCATTTGATCATTTCCCTAACTAGGGTCATATTTAGCCTAATCTGGTCCTGATCTGCACCATGTTTCAATTTCTACACGAGAATATTTGTATTAACTTAAATTAAAACATATAAATATATATATGAACAAAATATAATAGGGTCAGTTGTGGTAAATGGGGACAAAATCGCTATTTTTCACAAATTACTTAAGTATCTTCCTTTAAAAGGTAATAATTGCGGGTTTATTTTTTTAAGTTGTTATTTACATTCCCAGGATTAATTTTATGCAGTAGAAAAAAATTTAGATAAGCTTTAAACGCATGAAACTGACTGTCCCCATTTACCCCAAAATTTAGAAAATTTCATAAAATTTGGAGTAAATGGGGACAGCACAGTTTCTAAGAAACCAATTGAAATTTTTTTATTTTCTTTATTTTTTTTATTTCAGTATTTTGTCTCGCATTTGAAAAAAATAGACTTAAAAATCATACCAAATTTTTTCACTTTCCTTATGACTCCCATAACAGAAATTCACTTGAATTTTTTATTTTTGTAATTTGGTTAATAATGACAAGCTGTCCCCATTTACCCCAAATTTTATGAAATTTTCTAAACTTTGGGGTAAATGGGGACAATCAGTTTCATGCGTTTATAGCGTATCTAAATTTTTTTCCGCTGCATAAAATTAATCTTGGGAATGTAAATAACGAACTTAAAAAAAATACATCCGCAATTATTACCTTTTAAAGGAAGAAACTTACGTAATTTTTGAAAAATAGCGATTTTGTCCCTATTTACCCCAACTGACCCTATATATTTTACATAAATTCGAAAAACAAATCATTTTAATAAATATAACTGAAATAGAATGAATGGAAAAAATAGCCAAATACAGGTGTAATCATCCTGACTTTTCGTTAGCAATCGGTCAAACTCGTTCAGAATCCCTCGGTTGCCTTCGGTCCCTCTTTACCAACCTTCTTTTCTGAAAATTTCGTATCGAATATACCAAAATATAAAAATATTGAAGCAATTAACGTAATCATTTTATAATGATATTTCTAAAATTCTTAATAAAAATTGTCATTTGAGTTTCCTATAGTAAAATTTTAATTTTTCAAATGACTTTACTAATTTTTATTTTCTAACTATATTATATAATATTATTTTTATTTCAGGCTTTCTTAAAAGTTATAATAATAATTAATGAAATCCTTTAGTTTCAATGACATATGCTACCAACTATATTAAAAATAGATTTCAAAATATTAAATATTATTACAATTTTTCTTTCCGTGTATTTTCATAAAAATAAACTAAAAATTGAAACCAAAATAGTAGGTCCTAGCAGGTCTCAAGGAAGTTTTAATTAAGACCTCATTAGACTCTAATAGGTCACTAAAAGTGACATAAGTAGCACCTATTAGGTCTTAAGTCGATCCAAACTTAATGTATTACAAGACCTTATTAAATTCTTTTATATCCTGCAATAGCAGGCTCTAAGTCAACTTTAAATTTCGACTCGGGTCATTAATATTTTCTTGTACCCCATAAAATTTTTCTAGGGTAATGAAGTAACAAGTTCATGCAGAAGAAATACGTCAATTTTATCCTTTTAGCGAAAAAAACTTACATTTTTGGTGAAAGATAGATATTCTGTTTACATTTATCCCAAACTTTGAAATTTTTAAGTCATTTTTCACAATTACCATATAAGATTTTTAAGTAATATTTAAAAGATAAGTGAAATTTTTATCATTTTAATCATGTTTTTTTATAAATTATTTACTTTTGACAAACCCATTAAAATTTAGTGTTCGATTGGCCGATTCTAATCCCTAATATGGCCCCAATTTGACCCGAGCAGAGCCTAATGGGGCCCACGACAAAATTTCTACACATGCTTGTTTAGACAAGCATAATATTCATTATTAATATTGAAAATACTGCGAATGGAAAGCGAGGCATGTAATAAGCACCAAGCAATTGGAAGCCTCCCTGCGAAGAAGGAACAATGCGTCGTCTAATAGAAATCAAATGGATTCAACCATTTATAACGAGCTATATGATCTCTCTCACAGGTCCTCCTCGAGTCCTCACACTCACCTTCCTTTTGTTTCGTTTCACTCGCTTCTTTTTTCGCCCATCACGGAATAATCGAACAAGATTGATGAGGGCGGCATGACTGGCGCTCTCTACGGTGGCTACACGCCGAACCCATATAGAATCATGGTGTGCCTAAAGTGCCTTCGTATATAAGTAAAAGAGACGAGCCCACGTTCCTTGACGTCCGGAACATTGCCATTTTATGCCCTCTTACACGCTGAACCTTAGAAAATTTTTCTTATTTCAAACAAAAGAGAAAAAAAAGTTAAAGGCTCTTAAAAATAAAGGTAGACAGGTTCAGTTGTTTTTACAAATTTACACGTAAAAGGTATAAAAACGGACTCTTATTAAGGACAAAAGAAATTGTTCACTATAGGAATTTTGACTTGATTTTTATATACATATTTAGAAGCATTTAACAGACTTAGAAGAATTAATAGAATTTCATTGAAAAACAAATATTTTATTCAAACTTCAAATACTCGATTACTTGTCTACTATCGTATTATCAGATAAATATTTATTTGTATCAATTATTATTTAAGTCAATTGAATGATATTTGTTTCAAATACAAAAATTATTGGTTCAAATACAATTTATTTAATTAAAATAAAAATTATTTGGTAAAAGTAAATATTTATATGATAAATAGTCAATTAATCGAGTATTTGAATCAAATAAATTTTATTCTTAATATATCCAGTATAATTTGACTTTTTGGATATTCTTTTATGTTAACAATTTTTTTTGTTTATACTTTGAATTTTTTTCTTGACACTTTTATCCGTCCGAAGAAAATAAGCGTAGCTCCAATAAAAAATATTATTATTTATAAAAGTTACATTGGTTTTTATAAATAAAACGTCTTGCAGGCGTTAAAGGGTTAAATGAAAAAATTGGTCCCTATAGAAAATTCTAGCGTGAAACTAGTATACCAATTTTTAAATAAATGGGATAAATAGGATTGGGTTTCCCGACAGATTCAAAAAACGTTGTTTTAAAAAAACGCGTTTAACATTTATGTTGTTTTTATATTGGTGCAAGTAGGCGTTGCGCATATTTAAAATTTAGACTATTAACATTTTTTTCCTTTCATAATGATTAATGTTTCTTCTTCTTGAGACACAAGGAGGACTTTTAAGCAAAAAACACCTTACGAAAACGATTAAATTTTAAAGAGACGTGTTGTTTTGAGAAATTAATGTTAACATTGCAATGTACAGTGAATGTGGCGGAGCCAATTTTTCAATCATAACAACTATTTACAAATTTCAATACAGAAGAAGAAGAAGCCAAAAAGAATTATCTTATATGGAGAATTACACGTATATAGAGGGGAGAAGACTCAAGGATTGAAGGAGCTTGGACCCCCGGCGAGAAACAACAAGCAGTCAGAAAAATGGATGAGCTGCTAACCATGCCACCCATGGAGCTCAGCGTGCAAGTTATTTTTCGCCTTTTAGTTGGCGTTTGCTGTTATATGCATTTAATAACCGAATAGAAGTCTTTAATTGCTTCCCTCTCATCGATTCTTAATTAAGCTTCTTCCACACTCGCGAGCATAGAGTGGAACCAAGTTCCCAATTCCACGAGTAGGTATATATAAAGTATATTTGGTAAGACAATTTTTGGTTCTCTATAATTACGTAACTTTTTCCGGATCCCACATTCCAGATCCCATATTCCGTATCTCACATTCCGTATTCTACATTTCCTATTTCGAATTCCACATTACGGATCTCACATTCTGGATTCCACTTTTCACATTCCGCATTTCGAGTTCCACAATCCGAATTCCACTTTCAAAATTTAGTATTTCAGATTCCACATTCCGTATTGCACATTCTGGATTCCACATTCCGGATTCCACTTTCAAAATTCCGTATCATTTTTAAATTAAATTTTAAGGAAAATAATTTATTTTTGATATACCTACAAAGAAAATAATTTTTTTTTCATTAATTTGTTTCTGTTTAAATCACAAATTAATTTTAAATAAAATTTTAAGAAAAAATGAATTAATTACTTTAAAAAAATAAGTTTGCTTCCTAATTTTGTCATATGTATAGTCTTAAGATTAGTTGTTATATTCAGAAATGATTGAATCTAAATTTTTTTTTTCAATAAATTGTTTGAACGTTCCTCACAAGCGGTAAACTAAAATCCTGGTTAATATATATATGTGACCGTCCACGACAAAACAAGGCTTAGCTCTCAAAAAATCAATTTTGAGTTTTTGATGCTAATCGATAGATTTTAAGTTGCTCCTTCACATGCAAAAGTCAGAAATTGTTTATGTCAATTACTTTTGACACTATAACGTTCTAAAGACAGGCATGTCAAGCGTGTTCCTTGTTTCTGCTTCTACTTCAATCGCTTGCCCTGTGAAATTTACTTTTGGGAGCTAAGCCTTGTTTTGTCGTGGACGGTCACATATAAGGACAGCTCAAACCTTCTGAAGCAATGTAAAGCGAGCGATTATATATGTATTGCGTTATTATATATGTTGCGTTTAGTATGTAGGTATTACGTAAAATAAAAATGTGTTGCGTGTATTAGGTGTTAGGTTAACATGATGTACTGTTTCAATTCCTATATGTGAGTATACAATTGTAAACGATCAGAGAATCATTAAAGTAGGTGAATTGAGATTTCCAGTAATGGTAATATTTATTTTTTATATTTCTGCCTGAAGTTTTACCGAACTCTTCATTAATAATTTATGAAATTTCAATTCTGATTTATCAAAAACGGACCTTAATATTCTTAGCTATATATTGTTCTATAGTTTATGTACTGCCATTACCTTATTACGGTTTCCCGAATTGAATGTGAGACACTAATATGTGTGTTATAATATTTTATGCCTTTTGCATTACAGTTTTATAAAATTCATTTTACTGTACTAATTCTTGAAAAATTACCGTTTTGCTGTTATATCCCAATTTTACCGAACAAATTTTCTCCGCGCGGGATCCGGAATTTTGAAAGTGGAATCCGGAATGTGAAAAGTAGAATTCGGAACGTGGATTCCGGAATACGGTATGTAAAATATGTGGAATCCGGAATCAGAAATGTGGAATTAGCGAACTGACTTTCTCTTAAAAAAATTCAAATATTATTATTATTTTATTGTTATTATTAATTTTAATACTAATAATAATTGTTATTCACATCACAAAACAATAATTAAGTTTTTTGAACTCTAGTTGTCACAGTTTTACTGATCATCGGCTCGTCTTTGGTCATAGTTGGCCCGACCTTTTGAAATTGGGTTTTTTGAACTCCGCGGCTGTAGGAGTCGGTCCAAGTATGGGTGAAAGTAGTAACCATAGTCGGGCCAACTTTGGCAGCCATAGATGGATCAACCATGGTCCGACTTGCTAACTACGGCTGCCGACTCAAATTCGCACCTATATGGGTGTACACATTTTCTGATCAGTGCTTTTGTTGAGTCACTGCCAGCAAGTCTGGCAAAAATTGTAATTAGAACTTCGTTCCTGAGACTGGCCAGTGACTGACCAGTTTAACACCACATGGTTTTTATACTTCTGTCAAGTCACTGGCCAAAAATTTAGCCATTATTGTAATTAAAACTTCGCGTGTCAGAGACTGGCCAGTCACTAATTAGAAAAACTAACTACAAATTAGTTAATAATCCACTTTAAAAATCTGGTCCCAAAAAAACTTTTACAAATCTCTCTAAATCTAAATTTGTCACTTTTGACGAATTTAACTGCGCTGATTCGTTCATTAAAAGAATTAGTATGGTTTTCTACTAATAATTAGTCAGGTTTTTAAAAAAATTAGTCAAAACGGTTACTAATTCAATTAATGAACGAGTCGGCGTAGTTGAATTAGTCAAAAGTTAATAATTCAGATTTAGAGAGTAAGTCACCGTGGCTTCATGCTTGCTGAGCGTTGGTTAGGTCCTGCGGGTTCGATCCCCGATGCGTACATGGAAAGACTTTGTGCATCACTTTCTGTCAAACTTGCCAAGAGATTTTAGTAAACTCGCGACCAAACTCGGAAAAAATGGAAAACTATCATTTTATATAAATGTTTTCAACAAAAAATGTTTTCTTCTTTATCAAAATTTAGTAGTCACGCTAAGAAATATTCGTTAACGCTGTAAGAAAAATTAAGATTAAGAAAAAATGAATGTCAAAAGTAAATTCTTTATATTTGTAAGAACGACATTTTCGTTGCGTCGTGTTTACAATTTAGTAGTCTCACGATGAAAACAGCACGCATACAAACAAGCGAAGCTTGTCCGTGTAGCGTCAGCAGTTGAATAGTTCCGGCATAGATAGAAAAATGTCTACACAACGAACACTTTTAATAATCCTGTTTGCATAAAAAATCAATTCTGACATTTCCTAAAATTGACTTTATTAATAATATTAAATAATTTATTTTTTTGAAATTTTTTTATTGCACTTGAAATAAGTTTAAACATAATAAAAATTTTCTCGTAAGTGGAAATGAAATGGTGAGATTAGTATATAAGAAAAAAAAACTGCCCTCTTGATATCGTTGATATGAATTGTATTTGCGCGTTGCGTCGGTTAAAGCGAGCGTTTACCCTATCTGTATTTTAGGCGATTTTAGGTTAAGATGCGTTTATATATGTGATCTCTCGTTCATAGGTAAATTGGATTTCTACATTACTTATTGTCGATTGTCGATATACGTAGTCACGCTATTAAAAGCTATGTATATGTTTTTTTAGTGAAACTTCAGATTTTATTTTTTGATCGACTGACTATTAAATTTTAAAATTCTCAACAATCAATTATTGTACGTCAGTAACTTTTTTCTGATTTTATTAGTCAGACTACGAATTATTAATATCTTTCCTTTTTTTCCGAGTTTGGTAAAAAGTTTACTAAAATCTCGTGGCGAGTTTAACACAAAGTGATGCACAAAGTCTTTCCGTGTACGAAAATTTTAATTCTTAGATTTAAGTGTTATATGTACAGTAATAGTTAATTAGTCGTACGTATTAAAAATTATTAAAAATGTAATTAAATAATTCTAATAAGATATTAAAATTCTTAAAAACTTCTATTTTATTCTATAGATTTTGAACAGAAAAACTATATCCAGTCGTTGTCCAAATATTCTGACCACTAATTTTGAAAACAGAGCGTTACATTTCTAATCAGTCACTTGTCAGTTCTTCTGGTCAGACAGTAGCTAGCATACTATTAAAATCGAATATTTCGAAATGCATCGATTTTTGAAACAAATAATCCTATACGAAAAGAGCTTTCTTAACAAGTTTGGAAAATTGTAGTTATTTTTTGCAGCAAAAAGAGTATATGAGAAGACGGCAAAGAATATAAGCGCAAGTGAAAGAGTATAGGAGGAAAAATCATAAATAATGAAAAAATATTATAAAGAATTGAAGCAATTGAAAAAAACATAGAGAAAGAAAAAATCAAGAAAGAAAATAGAGAATATAAGTATAGAAGACGGAATATAAAGAAGGGAGCAAAGCAATATTATTTAACCGTTAAAGTCAGTTCTCGTTAGGCTCTTGCCGATAGAGGCGTGGGTCGTGTCATCGTATATTAGTTTCGAAACGCCCCCACCGAATCGCAGGGTTGATATACCGAGATTAATGCTAGGGTCAAATGCTTTGAGTTGCGAATCATTCTCGAAAACTTCCAACATTTTTATCCAGCATTTCGCACTTATACATTTATACATTCATTTAGAGTTATAATCAGTAACATTATAGGGTTATGTTGATAGACAAATTTTCATTTTTAAAAATTATTATTAATATGTGACGTTCCATGAGATAAAGGACCATATATGGGCAAAAATTTTTAGGTTATGTTAGTGATTTTTAGATTGAAAATACACAATGATTGATGCTCGTGAGTGTCAGATATATCTTAAAATTAGTATAATAGTGATGGGGATCATAATTACGTAACTCTTCGTAATTCCGGATCTTCACTTTTTACATTTCGGATTCCATATTCCGGATTCAGGATTCCACTTTTTACATTCCGGTTTCCACTTTTAAAATTCTGTATTCACGATCCTATATTCCACATTCCGTATTCTACTTTCTACATTACGTAATCCACTTTCCTCATTCCGGATCCCACATTGCGGATTTCACATTCCGTATTCCACTTTCAGAAAGTGAGATCTGGAAATCGGCATTTTGAAAGTGGAATCCGCAAAGTGAAATCCGCAATGTGGGATCCGGAATGAGGAAAGTGGATTACGTAATGTAGAAAGTAGAATACGGAATGTGGAAAGTGAAATCCCGAATGTGGGAACCAAAATACATAATGTGAAATGTGGAATGTGGAATACGGAATGTGAAAAGTGGAATCCTGAGTACGGAATTAAATAACTGGAATACGGAATGTACGTGAAAAAGTGGAATCCTGAATACAGAATTGGAAAAATGGAAACTGGAATCTGAAATACGGAATTTTGAATGTGGAATACGGAAAAAGTTACGTAATTTACCCCCTGCTTGAAAAAATAGATGATGACGACAAAGTTAGAATGTATAAAATTTATAAATTTTTGTGGTGCCCCCGATTGCAAATAATCTAATCGATATTTTAACTTTGGGTGTTTTGCACGTTTATTAGTAATTGCATTTTGATTTTAGATTGTCAGAATCGGCACTATCGGAGCACTGCAAAAAATAATAAATTGTACAATCTGACTTTGAGCCCTCTGGAAATAATAAACAATAAATTAAAAACATGACGAAAATTATTTTTCTGTATCCCCTACCCGAAAGTACGGACTTCCCTGTCGGTAATCGTTCAGGGAAGAACGGCTTTTGTGGCCGGCCAGAAACAACGTGCGCTCTGATTGGCTACGAGACTTTAAAGGCTTGATGGCATAGCAACCACATAGCAACGCTTATTTCATGGCCTGTTTTGTGTCAAGTGCGGTAAATAACCACAAAAATAAGCAACCTAAGTTAAAAAAAAGTGACAAATCATGTATAAATAAGATGTACTTGTGTAAGTGTTATTGTACTTTCTCCTTCTTTTTAAATGTCTAAACTGAAAATCTTTCACTTTCATCCACTATTATAAAGTAAACAAAAATTTTCAAAGGTTAACTATATATACACAAAGACACAACACAGGTGATTAGATGCCTTATGGTTAATAAACTAAATTCCATATGCCAAATTATTATTCGTGCATTGGATTTTTGTGCGTTTTATTTATATTTTTCATATAATTTTGACGCCCGCCCCGACCAGCAAAACCTCGGCTTCGCCTCGGTTTTGCAAAAGTCGGGCGGGCTACCTGTCATCTGTAACTAAGCCTTCTGCTACAAGCTTCGCTACGTGGCCGGGAGGGCGCGCTGACGCGAGCCACAGCAGTAGACACATGGTTAATGCCATTTTATTAAAAAATAATAATTATTAAACGTACTTTCGAGTGGGGATAAAGAAAAATTGTATACGACACACGGCCAAAAAGTTTGATGCCCTGCTGAGCGTGATATAAGGCCTCGGCTTCGCCTCGGCCTTATATTTCACGCCCGCCAGGAAATCCAACTTTCTGGCCTAGTATCGTAATATACTATCTTTTCGTTCAAATATATTATGTTTTCAAATATATAATGCTTTTTTTTAATTTAAAACATAAAAATGAGTAGGAAGAACAATAGTAAAGTGCCTATTTTTTGCGTTATGAAACGGACGTGTGCCTTAAATGGTTATCCCCTTCAAAGAAAAAAAAGATATTCTATTACATTAGTTTGAAGGTGTTATATGAAGAAGGGAAAAGATTGGAAAGTGAACATAACGGCCGGATCAAACACACAATCCATTTTGATCGGTCGAAGAGCCGCAGTCAGCGGGTGGAAAATTGTTCAGGAAAACGATCGGCCAATGATGGGACGCAGTCGTCCGTGTTATGGGATTCCCCTGGTCCCTATCTAGGATCCGTGATTTTCGAATCTATAATCTATTTAATAATCGTATCAGACGATATAGGGACCATCCTCCCTTCTATATAAGACTCATCGAGGATATCGAATCTTTACATTTTATTTTTATTCTCAACTTTTATTTTTTACTGGACATTGTATATTAAAGTATAATCTTTTTTGTTGTATAGCAACTTTTTATCCTTGTTTTTAACTGAAACTTCTAGTGTTTCAAATTTATTTGCATTCTAAGTACATGTAAAAAATAATAACTGTTATGCAACATTTATGACCTGTAAAAAAGAATTTTAAACCTTTTTAAAAATTAAACTCTAATTATTTTAAGAAAATAGCTATTACAGCAGTTTTTCTAACACGAAATGAAATGCTATAGTTAATTCAGTGCTTTTTACTATCGGTTTAAAAAAAATAGTTTAGATTTCGTTTAAGGGAGGAATATGCAGCTATTTTCTTGCAGATATTTAATCGGGGTCATCCACATATCACGTGATATCTTTAGGGGTGGGAGGGTGGTAGGCAAACTATCACTGTTCATACCCAACCCTAGTAGAAATTTGTCCTAGCTATAATAAAAGAACTGTCTAGTCGTGCTTGAATTTGTCTAGTTACTTTACTAGCCAGCTCGCTAAAAACTCGAATGTCATGTCACGCTTTTTTCATCAAGTTATTATCCAGCACAATTTGATAATTGTTTATCAATAGGACTTTTAAAAAGCAAATCAAATTCATTCTTTTAAATATTTCAAAATTCATTTAATAATAAGATTTAGTGTGGTAAACACGTTTATTTTATGTAATTAAAAAAATTCCAATTATCAAAAAAATTATTATATGAAAATATAATGCACTAAATACAGTAATTCGTTATAAATATGTAATTTTTCATTCACAATTAAACTGGATTTTAAAAAAAATTTACATGAGTAAAACGATTGAAGCAACACATCCACATCTTGACTGAACTATTAACAACACTGAAACAATTAAAATTATTATATTAATATGCATGTCATAACATGAACATTAAAACACTTTTCGCAGTTTCAATGAAAAAATCTTGGGGGTACCGGGGAGCAAACACAAAAGAAACGCACGCTTTATACGCAACTTGGCCGTTCTGATCAGTGATATTAGAATAAATGCTTGACGTGTTTCACTGTAGCTAATAATATGTATTATGAATTTGTGCATATTATTTTTATTATTTTTTAGGCAAATAAACATTTAAGATGTTTATTTGATTTTAAATGATTTATTTATAATTTAATTTAAACATTAGACAATTAGGTATAAAAAAACTAATTACTAATTTTTTTATTTATTATCCTCAAAAATTATATGTAAAACTTTATAAATAAAATTATTTTAATAAATTAATAATTATTGATATAATATAATATTATTATTATATTATTATAATATACTCAAACAGAAAAATAATATTCTACTATATTTGTAAAATTTGTCTAAAAATAATTATAATTGTTTAATCATTTTTTTTAAAAACTAAAAACACTTTTTATTCAAGATAATATTATTTTCATAATAATTTAATTTATTGCAATTATTTTATTATAATTTAATAAATTTCATTATTTTAAAAAAGCGCGCGCTATTTTGTCTTGGGCCAATCAGGTGATTTCAACTAAATACAGGTTATGTTCGTTTCTGATTCATGACAGCTGGCAAACATTTACAACAAATAATATTTTGCAAGTGTATATTTATTGCAATTAAGTAAGTTATGCAAAAAATATATATGTGGAACAATAATTTACGGTGATTTTCATAAAATGAATATTGATTTAGATGCTCTGGAAAGCAAAGTTCATTTTTTCTCACATTCAATTTTTTCGACCACCGAGATATTTCGATACATTTTCATGTGTTTTGTATGCACTGTCTTTTTTAAGAAAGGAATATTAATATTATTATTATTTATTTATTAAATAATTTATTTTTATAAACAAGTTGTAATTTTTTTAAACCAAGCAAGCGAAATGTCAATACACAAAATCCTAGCAGAGCTGTCCAGTTATCATCCGACACGAAAAAAACTGCGTCCAGTAACTTGACGAATTCTAGTGCTGCCATGACAAATTTCTACTATAGGGATGGAATTTTTATTCGCTAGAAATGAGACGTTAAAAGTCTTCAATCAAGCCCATGAGGTCTAGATACTACCCTACTGAAAATCCTTGTACAAGATCTTGTACAATTTCATGTATAAGTACTTTTACATGAACACGTCCATGTTCTTGCACATGTTAATTCATGTTTTTCTTTACTAAAAATTAAAAACTTCAGAGGCTGCGCAATAGTTTACTTTAACCTTTACAGCTGCGCAATTGTTTTTAGCATACATGAGTTACTAATCTTAGTGGTTAAAAATTATCAAAATCTCAAATTTTATTAAAAAAAAAAATTTTACAACTATACATGTGCAAGAACATGAACGTGTTCATGTACAAGTACTTATACATGAAATTGTATAAGATCATGTACATTTTTTTGTACAAGATCTCACACATGAACTTAAGTTCATTGTTCCAAATTCGTATGCATTTTCCTGTACAGGAACTGGTCAGAACTTGTACAAGTTCAGTTGCTGATCCTGTACAGGAAATTGTACAAGATCTTATACAGGGATTTTCAGTAGGGTAGTGAGTTGTAACTAGACGTACAACGAAAGTGCCCGAGTGTAAAGTATCATGGACGCCTTTCCAAAAATGTGACGCGTCTATAGTTAATCGGAACTAAAAGAATTAATTCAATTAATTAATTCAATATTCATTCCTGTATAAAAAATTTAAAAACTATGTTTATAAAACATTTTCATATCATGAATTGTTTGTGTCCTATAAATTCAGCTTTAATTGTTATGAGTGTGAAAATAATGTTATATATACAATATAATTTTATTACAATTTTCTCACAAATATAAAAATATATAAATTATATATACAAAAATAAATTGATCACTTTATGTTTTATATATATAAAGTATGATTTATATCAATAAAATATTGTTTGATGTTTCAAAACTTGTGTAAAATTTCAATAATATGGTGTTGACAGGTTTCATAAAAGTTTAGGTTATGTTAGCTAATTTTTATACCGCGCAGTGGCTTGATTTAAGCCCAGGTTCGGGCTTGTGGCTACTTTCTATTTCAAAAGGCAGCTTATTGTTAGCCCCTACAGTAGGTTTAAAGTAAGACTTATGCTATGAGCGAGTTAGAAACTATATTCGGTCTAGTTTGTGTCCCATATTGAAACTAGCTTCTTTTCGGGTTTGAAACAAAACTTATTTTTTCCTGTGCAGCACTGGACAGTGCCATTAAAAAAACTGGATAGCTTTGAGTCGTGGAAATATCAAGTTTAACTTGAATTATTTCCAAGAGTGTTGGTCAGCCACTATATAGTAATTTGCAAGTTTAGCTAGAATCATCCGACACGAGAAAAACTGTCCAGTTACTTAACGAATTCTATTGGTGCCATGACAAATTTCTACTAGGGATAAGGGAAAAAAACAACTGGTGCAATACTGCGCCAGTGCTGGCGGAAACCTGAAATGTAGCAACGCTGGCAAAGTGGTGCCTGTTAGTGCTGCCAGCAATCACTGGCGCAGTATTGTCTGTCAGAGCTGGCGCAAAGCGCTTTTTTTTTGCCTCGCCATTGCTAAAAATAATCAATCAGTGAAAAAGTAATTAACTGCAACAAATTTTATCCTAATTGAGGGCGCCACTGTCTATGTGAATTTGCATTGGTTAATTATTGCAATAATTTGCATTACCTGCAACTTGAAATATTTTGTAATGTTAAAATAATGTAAAATTATCACTAAAAAATAGTACCTTTGCAAAAATTATCGCAACATCAATTGAAGAGTGTGTAATTCCCCTATTATGTTAAACGAAAGCACGATCATTGAAAAGCTGTCGATTAAAAACAGAGTCTACATGCGAACCAAGACGAAGCAAGATTTGTTTCGCAATCTACTGCTTTTCTCTTTCTCTCTTTAAGTCGATCATGGTTCGGTTCCGTATGCAGGGAGATTCACTGAATCGCTCCACATAATAAATATCGTTCACCTCGTCGCGATTCGTCTATGACAAAAATTCAGCCTGCTCGAAAGATACATATCAAGCAAGATTTATCGTACTCGCTAATAGTTCTCAGTAGAGCTCTGACACTAAGTATACACACACACACACACATACATTTGTTCACGTGTCAGCCATTTGCGCTTGTCTCGCAAAAGTAGAAGTAGTGAATATACAAATTGTTATTACTTTAAAGTAAAAAGTTAAAAAAAAAAATTTTTTTCATCTTAATTAGAAAAATGATCATTTGTGTAAAAAATAATTATATCTACTAAAATTCTTTTCAATGAAAATGTTAACTAATTATTTTTATGGGAAATTCATTCCCTTCCATTTTAAGTTCAATTATATTAAAATTAACTAAATGTGATGAAGGGAAAATATTTTGTAATCATATATTCATTATTTATTAAATAACATAACCAATATTTATAATTTTTATAACCTATAGAATACAAAGGACGATACAAAATTTTTTACTATTACACTTCAATTAAGACGCCTTACTTTAACATAAATATCAAAAGATCGAATTTCATAAAGTTGAATAACCATTTTATTGAATTGTTAAAAGTTCGCATAACCAAAAGATTGGATCACTTTCTGAAAATTCGTTCGTTATATTTGATCCGACCTATTGAATTTTTAAAATTTGACTTCAGATTAGTAATCAGCGACCCCTAAAATCTCATGAGTAACAAATGTCAAGCAAATCCAATCACTTTTTAGAAATTCTGCCAGCACATTGGATCCGACATATTGAAATTGTAAAATCTGACTTTAGATTAGTAATCAGCGACCCCAAAAACCTCCGAGTAACAAGTTTCAAGCAAATCTAATCACTTTTTAGAAATTCTTCCGCCATATTGGAGCCGCCATTTTAAATTTTCAAAAAATGTCATTCGGCATTTAAAATTATTCCTTTTTACCTAAATTTTAAGCCTATGCCCGGTAATTTAAACGTAAACCATTTTTTGAGAGCAGGGGGGTCCCGAATCTCAAAATCATTTCTCATAATTTACCAGTTAAAATTGTGGATGACAAAAAGTAAATAAAAAGTGAAACATATTGCAATAAAAATGTTGTACAAATTTTTTACGTTAATTAAGTAATTGTAGTTACTTTCTATTTATAAGTTTATTAATATTATTATTATTTCCTTGTTCAGTGACACTTGTTTTGATAACACTATGACATAACCCTATTTTCTAACATTCGTAACAGTACAGTCATCTCTCTTATCCATCGTTCAAGAGTGACGTAGACAGAACGTGCGTAATGCGCATGCGCACTATATTAAGTGTTCATTGCCAGTTGTGAACCAAGACAGATTTTTGACTCACGTTCCACCGCCGGAAATATTACAGTTCGATCTCATTATTACTTCGTCGTCTATGCCTTTGGAATAAAAATTATCGTAAAACGGAAATAAAGGTGCATCCAATTGTTTACATTGATATTTGAATATTCGTTCACTCATGATAAGAACATCAATGTAAACAATAGTTACTGTCTGCCCATTGTTGCTTAATATACTATTAACGAAAGGATCATTATAACCAATATTATAAAAATTAATTATAAAAACGTTAAATTCAAAATTTCTGATGGAAAAATAAATATATCTATTATATTAACAAAAAAGAAACGTTTTTAACAGAAACTACATATATGTAATAAGCTTAACGGTCTTATGAAATCTTTTTTGTCATTTAAATTTTTCGTGTCATGAATTTCAGCAAAATGTGAATTTAATGTTCACGCAGGTGCGGTTTTACTTAAAGAAGCATCGGCGCCGCTGAAGGAGAAATGCATGTTCCATCATCGTCATTAATTTGGTACGGGTGCTACGTGCTGCGAAAAATAATGCTTGATTCTTTATAATTCTGTCTCCAAGGGATGTATCATAATTCGCACGTCCTTTCCTCGAATCATTTTTTAATTATTCATTTGAAAATCATCGATAATGATTATTATTATTATGATTATTAGTTAGTTACTTCTTTAGCATTATAAACGTATTAGCAACACATAAGTAAAATAAATATTATGTTTTAAATTATAGACAAAAATTTAATTTAAAGTTTATAAAAAAAATAATAACTATGTATTTTCATTTCCGCAAACTACCGAGGGGGAATTTACTCAGGTAGTCAAGTGTACACTCTTCCTGTAATACTTGTGTAATAACGTGTAATACCGTGTAATAATGCGTTATTATGGTACTGTAATAACGCAAAAAATCTGTAACATCTCTGTAATAATGTGTAATACTCTGTAATAACGTGTAATAACTTAGTAATAAGGGTAATATAAGGTGTAATACCGGTAGTCAAGTGTACACGTTTTTAACTAGTAAATTCCCCCTCGCAAACAACTAAAATTTAATTTTATGTATTCTTATAAAGAAACTGAAATATAAAAATTTGACCTAAAAAATCTTTGGTCAAAGGTTTCAAGAGCAGTTTTTGAATTGAAAAGGTATACTTTAATTTTTATGCTGAATTATTAAGAGTGCCTGGAAGAAATATACTTAGTGGGGCGAAATTCGATGGCAATAGCAATTTTTTGTCGGTCTGTCGGTCATACTTAAGGGCCAGTCGTGGATGTAGCTTTACAGGTTGTATTTATGAACGCGTGCAACGAAGAAGCAGGAGGAGGGACAGGTGCACAGATGCAACGGCACGCGTCCTCTCCTTAAGTTTTACTCGACTGCAGCTGAACTAATTATCAACGCCGTCAACTTCAACAACCATCAATCTAGAAAAACTCAAAAATTATCAAAATTACGGTTCATTTCATGGAAATACCTTTACAATTTTATGAAAATTTACATATCCAAATAACACGCGTACTAGTATTCTAAACGTACGATTATATACGTAGAGGAGAGTAGAGAGTCATGCTCCACGTTAATTTTTTTATTATAGCAATTAATATGACAAATTTCAACTATTGGCATATTTCTGTAGAATTTCTGTTAAATGACAATTCTATTAATTAGATTAAATAGAAATTTCATTGACTAAAAGTTTTGTTAAATAAGAATTTAGCTATATATAGAAATTCTGTTAATTTTGGAACTCTTTTTTATGGAAATTTTGCTAGATATAAATTCGGTTAAATGGAAATTGTATTATTTGAAAATTCGATGTATTAGAAAATCTGATTTGTAAAAATTCAGTTACCTACACTGAAAAAAATTCCTAACACCCAGGAATTGACTATAATTTGCCTGGTTACGAGAGGAACCCACTAGGGAATCTTGGTCAAAGTTGAGTTCGAAATATAGACGGAATGACTAGTAAACCTTATCATAATAACCAGGTATAATCTTAATTACATTGGCTAGAATTACTTTTACTAAATAAACTTTAGCAAAATTGGCTATAGATACATGTGATATTAACCAAAAATCTTATAGTTAATATAACTAGGAAACAATGGGTCAATTACTAAATCGGCTTTGCCAATATCAACCTTAGCTATACATAACTGAATTGACTAGGATTATTATGATTATTCTAACTATATTTAAAGTTGCTATGGTTAATAGTCATTAATGCGAAGCAAATTTTTTTCAGTGTAAATAGAAATTCTGCGATATGAAAATTGGGCTCATTATAAAATCTATCTAAATTCTGCTAAAAATAAATTTGATAATTTTTAATTCGACACTAAAAAAATTCCGTGATGTCTAATTTGGGGAATATTCATGCGCAATATAATATAAATAAAATACTATATCAAACGAAGAATTATTTTTCATTAAAAATTAATACATTTAACTGCATATCAAGAACATGTTAATAATCAAGAATATGTTTGAATGTATATAGTAAAGATATTGTATACTACATAAGTTTGAATTAAACATAACATGGTTGAACTAAAAATATCGTTTTCTCAGTGTAAAAGAAATAATGATAATAGTATTAAAGTGAGTTGTCAAAGTATACATTGAGAATAGAATGAAATAATTTAAATAAAAAATCAAATACGTTTATGGATTTACTTTTTTCCAATGACATTGGTCGTGTTGTCATAACGTTTATATAGTTTCCACATTCGGAATCCAGGTGTCGTATATTGAAACACCTGCGAGTAGTACCGACAATTCCAGACGGTACTAAATTCTTCATAATATACTTGAGAGTAAAAAATACTCTTTAAATTAACAATTTTAGGCAGTTTACAGATTAATACCTATAATAATTTTATAAATTAACAGTTACTTTATAAATAACAGTTTTTTCATAAATTAATAGTTATTTTATAACTTGATAGTTATACCTTATACCATAAAATAATACAAAAACTATAAAAGCAGTTAATCTACAATTTATCAGATACTTCAACAATAATGCATCTTGCTTATTCTTAAACGTTACTCATTGGTAATAAATTTGTCGATTGCGCCGTACAATTGAAATATCCTGTCGTGTGGATAAACTTCAAAGATGTACAATATAAATTATTTCTATTAATATATCAAAGAAATAGCCGATGAATTCTTCGCACTCGAGGAAGCTATCGATTGCACATATCGATCTTCTCGCGTGATAAGGTGAAATTAAAAGCAGACGATGTTTTTAAGGCATGTGACACGCGAGGTCGCATCACCAAAAGGATATATCTACATATCATCTCCGAGGCTGATATCTGAAGTCCATCGAAACGAGGATATAAATGAAAGTAAAAGCAATATATAACAGCTGCAATTCATCGGAAGGAAAGTGTGCTGTTCAATGTCTCGTGTTGAAGGCTCTTAGTTATGCGATCTTTCCAAGAGTTTTCAAGTCTATATCCTATAAAGGAAATGCCATTTATACGCTTCATTAATGCACTCGATAAAAGCTACTCTTACTTTCAGCTGCTAATCGTAAACTACTTTCTGATAAATGTTTTCAAATATTATACTTTCTAACTATCAAAAAGTCAATGCAAACAAAATAACTGAATAGAAGATGAAATTTTATTTTAACCATTAAAATCTATCCTTATTTATATTGAAATAATATTGTACACAATCGAGTGCAAAGATCGACTTGTATCTCTCATCGATTATTCAGTTACGACGAAGATGTTCTTTTCGAGCGTTACTCACATTTTTCGATCTCACATATATTTTTACTAAAAAATTGTTACATTTATGCTCTTATACCCTCATATCCTCACTGAAATTTTTTACACTAACACTCTCATTTACACTCTCATTAAAAAATTTTTCACGTTTACTCTTACATTTGCATTTACACCGGATAAAATCGACATTGATTTGTATTGAAGGTGGTCTTCCTTTAGACATTTTAACCCTTTAACACCTTCGGGACGTATATGTCCACTTACAAAAACCAATGTAACTTTTTCAAATAATAAGGAGGTTAGCCTTATTTTCTTCGGAACTGATTAAGGTTTCAAAATAATTCAAACAATAAATAAAAAAAATTTTAACATAAAAAAATAGTCGAAAGTATATAAAAGTTGCAAAATTGTACAAAATTATGTAGTTATAGTCCCCAAGTAGACATAAATGGCACACGGACACTGCGGACAGGGGGTCAATTACTTAACTTTTTCCGGATCCCACATTTCAAATTTCGGACACCATATTTCGGATTCCACTTTTAAAATTTCGTATTTCAGATTCCACATTACGGATTTCGCTTTCAAAATTCCGGATTCCACTTTTCACATTTCGTTACTGGACGCAGTTTTTCTCGTGTCGGATGATTCTAGCTAAACTTGCAAATTACTATATAGTGGCTGACCAACACTCTTGGAAATAATTCAAGTTAAACTTGATATTTCCACGACTCAAAGCTATTCAGTTTTTTTAATGGCACTGTCCAGTGCTCCTCGAAATTATATTCCTATATATCCTTGTCATGGCGGTGGCGCTACAATAAGTCTAGTAACTGGACAGCTCCGCTAGGATTTTGTGTATTGACATTTCGCTTGCTTGGTGTAAAAAAATTACAACTTGTTTATAAAAATTAATAATAATAATATTATTATTCCTTTCTTAAAAAAGACAGTGCATACAAAACACATGAAAATGTATTGAAATATCTCGGTGGTCGAAAAAATTGAATGTGAGAAAAAATGAACTTTGCTTTCCAGAGCATCTAAATCAATATTCATTTTATGAAAATCACCGTAAATTATTGTTCCACATATATATTTTTTGCATAACTTACTTAATTGCAATAAATATACACTTGCAAAATATTATTTGTTGTAAATGTTTGCCAGCTGTCATGAATCAGAAACGAACATAACCTGTATTTAGTTGAAATCACCTGATTGGCCCAAGACAAAATAGCGCGCGCTTTTTTAAAATAATGAAATTTATTAAATTATAATAAAATAATTGCAATAAATTAAATTATTATGAAAATAATATTATCTTGAATAAAAAGTGTTTTTAGTTTTTAAAAAAAATTATTAAACAATTATAATTATTTTTAGACAAATTTTACAAATATAGTAGAATATTATTATTCTGTTTGAGTATATTATAATATAATAATACTAATAATAATAATAATAATAATAATAATAATAATAATAATAATAATAATAATAATAATAATATTATAGGTATTATGTCAATAATTATTAATTTATTAAAATAATTTTATTTATAAAATTTTACATATAATTTTTGAGGATAATAAATAAAACAATTAGTAATTAGTTTTTTTATACCTAATTGTCTAATGTTTAAATTAAATTATAAATAAATCATTTAAAATCAAATAAACATCTAAAATGTTTATTTGCCTAGAAAATAATAAAAATAATATGCACAAGTTCATAATACTTATTATTAGCTGCAGTGAAACACGTCAAGCATTTATTCTAATATCACTGATCAGAACGGCCGAGTTGCGTAAAGCGTGCGTTTCTTTCGTTCCCGCCCAGCGGACCCGTGTTCGCTCCCCGGTACTCCCAAGATTTTTTCGTTGAAACTGCGAGAAGTGTTTTAAGGTTCATGTTATGACATGCATATTAATATAATAATTATAATTGTTTCAGTGTTGTTAATAGTTCAGTCAAGATGTGGATGTGTTGCTTCAATCGTTTTACTCATGTAAATTTTTTTTTAAATCCAGTTTAATTTGTTACCTTCTCTTATTAGTTATTAATTTAAAGGTTATAAATAAAATAAAATATAGAATTAAATTTTGCAACAACTATTATGTTAAATTGTTTGAACAAATAATTGTTTCTATTTATTAACATTTTTTATAATTTCCCTAGAAAAATGCAGTATTTTTTTCCTATTTTTGCAATTTATCAAACAAAATATAAAGTTATAATAGTTATTAATTAAGTTTTTTTGTAGTACACCTAGAAAAATGCAGTTTTTTCTTAATTTTATAATTATCAAGTAGAATAATATAAACTTGATAAATTGTAAAATTAGGAAAAAGCTGCATCTTTCTAGGTGCACTACAAAAAAGTTAATAAATAACAACAATAAATTGTTTAAACAATTGTTGAATTAATAATTTTACATCAAATCTATCTTTATATTCGATTTGATAAATTGTAAAATTAGGAAAAAACTGCATCTTTCTAGGTGCACTACAAAAAAAGTTAATATAAATAACAATAAATTGTTTAAACAATTAAACAATGCAATATAATGTTTTAAATCCATTATTTGGCAACATAAAACACTTACAGTGAAAGTTCTGGATGATTTCAAGTATTTTTTGTAAAATAGAATTAAAAAAATATAGTGAAAATTTTTATAGACAAATGAAATAAAAATATCTAATTAGGTTCGGTAGCCGCGGTCGTCAAAGCGTTCGTTAGGTCTCTTAGGTAATGCGTCTGGGGTTCGATTCCCGTAGGGTTCAAATTTTAATTTAACTCTCAGATTTTAATTTAAAACTTACAGGATATTCCTTCTAGAAAGTTAGTATTAATTGTGGTTAAAATTAATTTTTTAAATTATTTATTATTTATTATTAAAACTGGTTGTAACTAGGCACCCAAGTTAGGACCAGGCTAAAATCGCATCACAAACCATTGTAGGATCAAGCTAGAATGCCAAACTTGGACTTAGTTAATAATAGGGCAAAATAGATAGGACCGCAAGCTAGGACCAGTTTTTATTTTCTACACGGGAGTTAGGACAAATTTCTACTAGGGATATTCTAGTTTCCACATTCTTGATTCCACTTTTCAAATTCCGTATTTCGAATTCAACATTCCGGATTCCACATTTAAAATTCTGTATTCCGGATCCTATATTCCACATTCCGTATTCCACATTCCGGATCCCTCATTGCGGAATCCATTTTCCACATTTCGTATTGTGTATTCCGGAATATGGGATTCAGAATGTAGAATCCGGAATGTGAAATGCGGAATTCGGAATTTTGAAAGTGGAATCTGAAATACGTAATTTTAAAAGTGGTATCCGGAAAAAGTTACGTAATTAGCCCCCAGTTCCGGTTTTATTTTTAAAGTAATAAAAGTTACTTTTATTCGTTTTTCCATTTTTCTGCATGCAAAAAAAAGTTATGAAACTTAGGAACTAATGGTTTTAGAACCATTTAATACCAATCTGGTTTTAAAAGTGAAAGTTGTAAATGGCGAATCTAAGATGGCGTCCAAAATTTAAAAAAATATTTTACATTTCCCAAAAGTACCAAAAAATAAATAATTGACACATGTTTATAAGGGTTTTTGTGGTTGCTGATCATAAATTTGATGTTAAATTAACAATTTGATAGTTGATTTGACATCAAATTTGTGATCAGCGACCTTGAAAACTTTTAAAAAATAGCATTCCCAGGTGAAAAAGATACGTACGAAAATCGTTAGAATTTGTTTAAAATTTCGTTAGCAATTCGCTAGAACATTGTATAAAATTCATTTAAAAAAGTGATCGAAAATTTAAAAAATTCGTTAGTAATTTACACAAATATCGAACAAAATTCCTACAGAAGTGGTCGTCGAATTTAAAAAGAAAAATTAAAGCAAAAATTACGAGCGTAATTTCTTTTAAAAAAAATTTGCGGAATTCGTACAGAAAATTTAACTTGAATTTTAAAAAATTTTACCATATATATTACAGGCAGAATTCCATTTGAATTTCCGTGTGGAAATTTTTTTTTATCAATTCTGTATTCGTTTTTCCGAATTAAACCGCACGAATTACGATTAAATTTCAGTCGAATTCTGTTTTAAAACGGCACATGAATTCTTATAAGAATTGAACACGAATTTTAAACGATTCTAAACGAATATTATGGTTTCGAATCTTAGATGAGCCATAACCATACGTTTTTTTTTAATTTTCAGAGTTTCTGTTACATAATGAAAACAAATGAACTATAAAATCAGGCATAATCAGATCAGAGATCGGCAGTTATTGAAGAAACGCAAAATATGGTCGCAGGTGCCAACGCCTGATTAGGAAATATAAACGTGAGTTTCCTGTGAGACAGAGAGGAATATTTTGAAAGCAGGTGATTCTGTCAAACGGGATCAAAAGGAGCTGTGGTTGGCCCGTCAAACTGAATTCATAAGCCTCGTGCCATTGACAAGTTAATAAAGGCTGATGTTTTTCCTCTCCACCCTCTTTTCTTATAATCACCAAAATTTTTCACATGAAAGGAACAGAACTATCATAAAAAGTCGAATACATTTTTACTTGAGAGCAGATGTCTTGAAAGTGCCTTAAAATTTACTTGAGTCTCCATTAAATTAACATATTAATGAAGCACACTTCTTGAACTAAATAAATTATCATATTTAATATATATGTGAAAAGAGAGAGCATAAATATGCATAGATAAATTCCTCATTAAGGGAAAAAAATGAATAACATGTTCAAAAAAGATTGAAATTCAAATAGTCTTATCAGTAGTGTTTATTTATTAGTTATTTTAGTTTCATGCCAGTTTGTTGGATTACGTTTGTATTTAAATGTACATCAAACATTCATTTAAATGCACATTAAAATGCAATATTTAGCTTTCTTATAATTATAGTTCTTTTACGGTTAATGGAATTTTCTTTTCTTGCATTTTGAGTGAGATAATTGTTTGTTACTAAAAAAGGATTGCATATAGCTGTTGGTTTAATTTTCTTAAAAAGTACGCGTTAAGGAAAAGTTGACCGTTATGATGATTTAAATTTGTTCTTGTTGTACACTGAAAAAAAGGAATCGCTTACAGATGCTAACTGATGTTTGCTATCAGATCTATCAAAATTAGTAACCACAGCTATTCTTTGCTATGACAACGAAAAAGTTTGCTATGATAAACAATATCAGTCTTAATTTTTAAAAATTGACTGTCACAGCAAGCTTTTTTGACTTCACAGCAAATTTGTTCGCTGTCCCTATATTAGCTAACGTAATTTGATGTTACAGCAAATAATTCGCTGCCACAGTAAATTTTTTCTATGCGTGTAGAGATAATAGTCACTTGAAAAAAATGAACATCTTATAATCGCAATTAGAACAGTTTTCTAGAACAAAAAGTTTAACTTGTTCTAGAACAAGTGTTACAATTTTGTTATAGAACAGTTCTGGAACTGTGTTGCTCAGTAAGCTTGCACGGTAAGCTAGTCGCAAGGTTGGTGCAAGGTTGACAAATAATCTTGCCAATCAGCACTGAAGGTTGCAGCAAACTTGCAGCAAGCTTGCCATACAAGCTTGCTCGGCAACCTTATGACAAGTTTGGCGCAAGCTTGCGGTACTATAACAAAAAAATTTTTGGAGGGAGGAAATTTATTTTTGTATATACATTGAGCACCAGTTCCTGGAAGGTCAAAAAATTTGCTGCGCAGCCGTAAGTGTTTGTTATTTGCAAGTGGGCATAGTGCTCATTTTCAATGCAAACTTCTGTGCTGATTGGGCAAGGTTATTAGCAACCTTGCATCAACCTTGCCACAAGCTTACCGTGCAAGCTTACTATGCGAGCTTGCAATAATCTTATTATGCAATCTTGCAGTAACCTTACACTGCAATCTTTCGGCAAGCTTGGGTTAGGTGAGACATTTGAAGCTTGCCGCAAGGTTGCTGCAAGCTTACGTGCTGTCTGGTTTGTTACTGCAGCGTTCCAGAACAGTGTTACAAAAATATAACATATTAGTTCTATCACTGTGTTTTAGATTTTTTCTGTATCTATTCTGAAATAAAAATGTATCAAATAGCTGTTTTATAAATGTGATGCTGCTAGAGTGGCCCAAGACTGGCAAAAATAGAAATCAAAGAAAAATTGCACATTCGTGCGACGTACGATTGTTATTATTGTTATTATAAAATACATGTTATTGACGCGCTCTGAAGAAAGGGACTCTAAGCAAAAAAAAAAAATTATAGGTTTCAAAATTTTTAACTTAAAATACACGAATAGGATCAACTTTCAATGAAAAATAATTGATATTTAAGTCTTCATTACATAAAAAATATTCAATAAAAATTGATTTTAAGTTTACATAAATAAAAAGAAACATTTAATCAAGGTAAAACTATCGTAAACATAACCTATAATTCGTTTGCTTCTAAGGGCCCTTTCTTCATAGCGTGTCACATTTGGAGATTGTTAGGAAATGTGAGATGTATTTTATAATTATTTATTGATGAAAATTTCAACATGTCACTACACTCGAAGAAATTGTATATTTGTCTCAAAGCCAAATAAATATTTGATTTAAATAAATTTTATTTGGTTTAAATAAAAATTCCACTTGAAGGAAAAAAAATTTTATTTGTACTGAATTAAATTTTTTTAGGAACAGATAAAAAAAGTTATTTGGCTCGTAGATAAATATATTTCCATTTGCTTCAAATAAACATTATTTGTTTTAAATTTATTCCACATTATGGAACGTTATGGAAATGGAAATGAATAAGTGTCAACCCGTGTGGAAATTAATCGTGGAAGTCTAGCTATAGCTAGCGCCACCACTGGATTCGTGATGGCAGTCATTCTGCTAGAATGCAACATAACCTAATCCAATAGAATACAAATCTTTGTACATAGTATTATAATAATAATACAAACAAAATTCAAGATTAAAAAAAACCATAATGCGGAAAATTTATTTGGTAATTTATGGAAATTTATGAGGTAATTTATGAAATTTTGAGGTAACTTAAAATTATAATACAAACAAAATTTAAAAACTATTGCAGAAAATTTACGTAGTAATTTATGGAAATTTATGCGGTAATTTATGTAATTTTTGAGGTAATCTATAATTGTAATACAAACAAAATTTAAGATTTAAAAATTATTGCAGGAAATTTATGCGGTAATTTATGAAATTTATACGGTAATTTTTGAAATTTATGCGGAAATTTATAATATATAAAAGAAAAATTTGAAAACTAATTTTGGAAATTTATAGGGTAATTTATGGTAATTTATGAAATTTTTAAGATAATTTATAATATATAAAAGAAAAATTTAAAAACTAATTTTGGAAATTTATAGAGTAATTTATGGTAATTTATAGAATTTTATGTGGTAATTTAAGAAAATTTAATGTTGTAATGTAAATTATTTTTAAAAAATTGTATCTTAATTTTTAAATATCACTATTCCCGCAATACTAGCTAGTGGCTAGAACACAAAATTGTGACAAATGGGCCTAGTGCCATTACAGTGTCACGGAAAGCTAGGATGGTGTCATCCTGGCGCCACGATATTTTTCTACACGGGAAATAAAGATTATGTCAAATGAATCTGAATCAAATGATTCTTATGTCATTTGAGATTTGGGGTATAATTTCAAATTATCCTTGATCAGGGCAATTCTTTAGACAAAATATTCATTTACAAATACAAACCTCGACCTTTTTTTGGTATGGAAGTACACATATTTTTCTCTTGGACAAGTGCATACGTATTATAAACAAGTACTCGCTTATAGCGATCGGCACGTAAGAGCGTTCACAAAATCGAGTGAATTACACCTGCACAGCTGCCCTATCGGGCAGGTGAATCTTCAGCTCACCTGAACCACACAGCTTCTCACTCATACAAGCACACATACATAGATTCGTATACTTCGAAAACTGTGTGGGACATTCTGATAGACATACAAGGATACCTACAATATCGGCGAAGGAAAAGTGTCTTTCAGGGTGCGAGCAGGTGATATCAATTGTACGAATTATAGCTGATTGACTTATGAGAGCGCTCGAGTTTGTGTCTTACAAAATTGGGTGCATTAAGAAAAAAAGACATCGGAAATCCCCTCAGCTGTCAGTGTGATGAAGTTTTTTTTTACCTTCTTCCTTTGACAGCTTCTTATTATCACTTAAATTGTCTTGGAGTTTATAATGTTGAAAAACAATTTATGTGACACAAACTTAAAAAGTCGGGCTATTAATCAAAATGTGTTGAGAATATACACAATGTTGTGCGTGTCTCTTAAGGTATTGAATATTATTTATAACAGTTACATCCGCTTATATATATTAGTTATGAAAAATATTAATTAAACTAATCATTAATATTTTCGGACCACCCCGTGCTCGACTGCAAATTACTATGTTGATGTACATTTTTCACTGCGACATGAACAAGTTTTAATGGTTTGGCTTTTAACAAACCGACAAAATAATCTCTATCCTGTTCAATTATTTCGAACCTGCAATTTTACAGTCCTTTCTTTTCTCAGTATAGCTAGCTCATCATCTCGTCAAGATTGGTTTCGTATTAATATATATGAAGTGTACATTTTCTGTACATATAGCCAATATAGTGCAAAATGCAGTAGTGAGAATGTAGATAAAAATAAATAATATTTTCTTGAGAATGTAAAAATATATGGCATAAAATTACTCTGTTGACTTAATATGAGGTGCTAAATTTGAAATACATCTTCAGTAACACGTAATATTATGTCCCTCACAACACCGAAACTTTACTCAAGATTTATTGAAGGTCAAAATTTTTATTTCTTCGAATTTTCATATATAGGATTTTAAATGTTTTTTTATTAGGTATTATTTCATTGCATAGAATTTTCTTTTAGACGAATTATTATTTGTTCAAATTTCTATTTAACCGATTACACAATTTTGACTTAACTAAAAATTTATTTGAGAGAATTACCATTTGAATTGGGTACTGTCAAAAAATAATTCGAACAAATAAAAATTCGGTTAAAAGAAAATTCTGTCTAATAAAAATTCCAACAAATTAATTTAGGCATTATTTATGCGCCTCAAATTATTAAATTCCTTCTTTATTATATTTATTTATTATATATTGTTAAATAACTAATTATTATTGGAATCAAATAATTTTTTTTCACTGTATTACTTTTTAAATTGAAAATATAGAAATGTTAATAAAATAAAAATTAGTTGATTGTTTGATGATTTAAATGATTTGTTTCATTTTGGAAACTGAATATTATTTGCAAATTACGATTGGGTTTTCATATAACAAATTTTTTCAACTGCTGCTTCCTCTTTAAACATATCCTTTTTTTCTTTATCGTTTGCGAATCTGAAACATAAAAAGGGTTTAGTTTAAAATATGATTATTTTAAAATTAGGTTATGTTAAATGAAAATTCAAACAAATATAAATTCGGCTAAAATAAAATTCTATCAAATTAATTTTAGGTATTATATTTCTGCATCTCGTGCAATATTCCTTCAATAAAGGGGAGGGGGAGAGGGATATTTTCTCATTATTACAATAATATTATGAACTATATATATTCTGCGATGATATTGTGGGTCAATATTCCGAAACTTGCTCTGCAATATTTTCCGCTTCGTTCGGTGTATAGTAGTTTATACAATACAGTATCAGTTTTAATCCGTTACTATTACTAAAGAAAATAATAAGTAAGAGTCGCGAAAGATTGGGGCTGCAGCTTTTTCTACTTGACTAGTGGGTATATGTACAATATTTAGTGGGCAATCTTTGTAATTATATACCTGGCACGTTCCATTAGGTGCCCCGTTAAAACCCATGGGAGCAAAGCATTTATGCGAGATACCGTGATATAGCATCGACCCCATGTTCGCTCGGCCACACTGACCAGCTCAACGTTGCTCATACGCTCGTAGATACGATGATATGCTCTTGTAGTAATATGCGTTACGCTTCTGGAGCCATTAACGCGAGATTTCAATCGTTTCATTGTACTCCAACAACACACGAATATTCACACTGATAATATCCTTAAAATACTAAAGTCATTTAACTTAAGAGCATTTCATTTAAACACCTTTAACGTAAAACTTTATTTACCCATTTTACTTGTTTTACATCGGCAGGATAACAACAGAGTTTTTTTTCAAATATATTACCCTCGAGGTTTCATATGTCGAACACTATTATGTTTATGCAATAAACACAGGGCCAGATTTAGGGCGGGGCAGTCGCCTCGGGTACCAAATTTTTTTTACAGTATTCAAATTATTCAATTGATTATTATCAGAAAAATATAAAATTACAAATGTTTATTAAACTTCTTATATGGTAATTATTTATGAACGTCAAAATGAAAAGGGCTCACTTTGACGTTTTCAAAATAATAAAACAAGAAATAAAATAATTGACTATTTTCTTGTTTTGTTGCAAAACTCGTAAATTTCTGGTTTTTAACGTGTTTATTATTTCTTACAATTATTGTGTAATAAATTTATTATTTTTGTATATTCAGCGTTTGAATTAATGATAAAATTCGCTTTTACAAATCTATAAGATTTATTTAATAAATGATAAGCATTTGTTAACTCAGTAACAAAGGTAAAAATTGCCTTTTACCAATAATTATTGCCGTGAATGCATTGCTTTTGTATTAAGGTAGAAAATTACATAAATAAAAGGCAGATTTTGTATTTTTTTTTAAATACAGTTCCCATGCATATCAGGAGTTGTAATTTCCTCTAGGGGAAATACCGGATCCCACTTTTCATATTTCGTATTCCGCATTCCAAATTTCGGATTCCATATTCCGATTTCCACATTCCGTATTCCACTTTTAAAATTCTATATTCCGGATCCTATATTCCACATTCCGTATTCGACTTTCCACATTCCGGATACCACATTTCACATTCCAGATCTCACATTGCGGATTCCACTTTCAGAATGTGAGATGTGAAATCCGGCATTTTGAAAGTGGAATCCGGAATGTAGAATATGAAATACGAAATTTTTAAAGTGGGATCCCGAATGTGTAATTCGGAATGTGAAATACGGAATTTTGTAAGCGGAATCCGGAATGTGGAATCTGGAATACGTAATTTTGAAATTGGGATCCGGAATATGGAATACGGAATGTGCACTGAAAAAAAATTCTAGTTAGAATAACCAGAATTCTAGTTAGAATAACCAGAATTCTGGTTAGGGTATATTTAACATTTTGATTCTGGTTAGGTTAACCAGAATTCTGGTTATTTTAACGAGAATTCTAGTTAATTCAACTAGAATTCTGGTTAACATAACTAGAAAGTAATGTTAAATATATAGCCTAACCAGAATTTTTTTTTCAGTGTGGGATCCAGAAAAAGTTACGTAATTAAGCATATTTTATCCACACTACGAAAAAAAAATTTACTCTTTAAATCTGCCACGGAGAGAAAAAAAAAGTTCAAACTACTTTCCTTCAAGTCGTCATTCTGATCATATGAAGTCAAGTAGTTACAACCGGGGAGCCAGGCCGTTTTGACTTGGCTCTTTCATTGCTACTACTGTGTTCTCAGGCAATACCGACCAAGCGATTGGCCTATTGCTTTGACTTGCTGCTTGGCGTTTGCTTCTACCGGTCTTCACACATGTGTAAAGCAAAGTAGAAGCAAACGCCAAGCGGCAAGTCAAAGCAATAGGCCAATCGCTTGGTCGGTATTGCCTGAGAACACAGTAGTAGCAATGAAAGAGCCAAGTCAAAACGGCCTGGCTCCCCGGTTGTAACTACTTGACTTCATATGATCAGAATGACGACTTGAAGGAAAGTAGTTTGAACTTTTTTTTTCTCTCCGTGTGAATTAGTAAAAATCTTAACTAATTTGAATTAGTGACTCACTTTTTGCTTCTGTATTAGTCAAATTTAACTAATAGTAAAAAAAATTGTTTATCGAATTAGTAAAATTTAACTAATTTATAAGCAAAAAGTGAGTCACTAATTCAAATTAGTTAAAATTTTAACTAATTCAAATTTAGAAGGTATTATTATATTGTTTTGGAATAGTACAACAAGATAATTCTATAGAATGAAAAATAAATAAAAATTCCAGTGAATAATGAAAATAATTTTTTAAACAGCTGTAATTGGGTAATTGTCCAAGTAGATTTTCAAAATAATAAAAGACTTATACAAAAGAGATATTATGTTTTGGAGAAACTGAAACATAGAGTGAATTTGCATTTTATGTCAGCAGTAAAGAGAAGTGCGTGTGCCATAAATTAATTTGTTTTGCGGCAGATGTTCTGAATAAGGAACGTTAAGTCAAGGATGAACTGTTAAATCGCAATTTTGTGCTGGATCAGAGCGATTACGTTTTGGTTTTTAGCTAATATTGGTCTCCGAAACATTTCAAACGAATTGTTAGTGAAATTTTAGTACTCTAATGATTCGTTTCACTTAACTTTTAAAATAGAAATCCTCCATAAATTAATTGTTATCAAATTACACATAAATCAACTATTTTCATTAACCCTGAGAAAAAGTATGTTTATTTGCATTAAATAACTTTATTTGGTTTAAATAAAAATAAATTTATGAAACACTGCCAAGTAAGATAGTAAAAAAGGAGACCAATTTTTTAAATTAGATTTGAATTTAGTTTAAAGTGGCAATTTACTTTGGCCGTTTAATTTCTTTGAGAATCACGGGCCCACGAACTCTTGGTAAAAAAAGGGAACTTTACGAGGTTGTTGTCTTGTAAAAGCAGGTGTAAGGATAGGAAGGAACCATTTGGGTGTATTTTGCCACCCAGTAGTCCTTATAGATTCTCCCTTTTCTTGTCTCGACGTTCGTTACTCCATTTCGAGGCAGGAAGGAGGTATATAAGAACAGCTGAATCTCTAAGGAAAGTAGCACCTGAGTGAGATTATGCGAGAGTAAAACGAAGGGGATGTCTTGATGAATCGTCGACCCGTCCTTGGAACTTAAACATTTTTTAACGAGAAACTAATATTTACGAATATTCAAAAATTTTGCCAAGAAAAAAACTTTTTGATTTGTTGCTAATTTTTTTCCGTGTAGCTTACTTTTCATTAATTACAATTAGTTACAATTAGTTAGTACAATTAGTACAATTGTACAATTAGTTGAACAATTTTAATTATTTTTATTTATTTTGGAAAATCAGAAATTGTCTCGACAATACTTTCCTCTATACGGAAGCAAAAGTCATAAAATCTAAATAATTAATTATAAATAAGATAATAAAATCCTAAAAAAATTCTATTTTATAATAGATTTTGACTAGAAAAACTAGCTATAATCACTGTGCAAATGATTTGATCAGTGGGTTATAAAGCAGCGTTAATGTAATGTTAGTACACATGAATATTTTTTAGAAACATCATTTTTGGATTTATGGTATCAAATAACAACGAAATATGTCAAAAAATAGCAATAGAAAATTTTCACTAATACAATTCTTTGTCTATGATGGAGCCATTATTATTAACAAAATCTTGATCAAGATTGCACCAAAATTTTTTTCATAAGATTTATAAAACTCGATAAAATAGTAACGAACGATACTTCGTATGTTTATATATTATCGGATCATATACATACAGACAGATGTGGAACATTAAACTATAATTACCATTTCTCTTTATTAATTGAATAATTTGCAAGAATGATAAGATATCTTGACAGTATATATTATATGAATTCCGTTTATCATTGATCTGTTAATTGATAATTTCAAAAGAAGGTAATTACCGCTAATTTGCGATTAGGTATATACTAATGAATAATCTGATCAATCGAGTTTTACATATTGTTTTTTCGCTGTGCCATTAAAATTGTAGAAAAGTTAATTCTATTGTATGTATTTATTTTGGAATAAAGTATAATTGTGACTAAATATAAGTAACTTATTACTTTCGAAGGTTGATGTAAAAGAACATTTTTGCCTTTGAAAAAAAAAATTCACATATTATACGTATTAAAAAATGCTTTTGTTTAAAACAATTAATAATTAAATTAATTAATTTTTTGCACAAAAAAATATTTCTCAAAGAACTCATAAATCTGTGCATATTCAACCAAAAACAAAATGAAATAATAAAAAATTAAAACTTTGTGGCGAAAAGATATTTAAAGATTGGCTTCAGCCAAATAAAATTAACGCGAAAAAGTCTTTTGCTCTATTTATAATATTAATTTAAGTGCAAGTAAAAAATTTCTGGTCAAACACAGCACGAGTGCGAAACATATTATCGCGAATCGTTTTGCTACAAATGAAATTTTGAAGATGTGTATTACAACTGAGACATCAAAAAGATGATGAATTAAAAAGAAATATAAAAACTGATGAAGTAACTTTAGCATCATTGTTTGCTTGTCATAATAATCATACACGGAGAGAAATTTCTCACTGATTTCGTATGAAAACTAATTACTCATTTAGTAAAACAACTATTGCGACATTAATAGCATATATAACATTTATACCAATACCACTCTTAGACATATACTAAAATAGTTTGTATTGTTCCCGAGAGATAAAGTGTCATTGATTCTTCTATATTCGTACTCTCTAAATCTGAATTATAGTACACGGAGAGAAATAGATGGTAAGAACTTATGATCTTAAGATGGTAAAAAGTAGATTTTATCCTGTACCATCATTATGCTACTCGGTACTATCAAAGATGTTACAAAAAGTATGCTTATGTTACCCACTACAATCAAGATGTTATTCCGTATACAATCTGGATTGTAACTGGTAGAATCTAGATTGCTGTCCGCATATGTAAGATCAAATATACACGGAGAGAAATAGATGGTACGGGGTACTATCTAGATAGTATCAGGTATCATATTTGATCTTACATATACGGACAGTAATCTAGATTGTACGGGATACTATACATACTGTACGGAGTACCATCTTGATTGTAAAGTGGGTAACATAACCTCACTTTTTTAACATCTAGATGGTACCGAGTAGCATATAGATTGTACCGGATACCATCTACTTTTTACCATCTTAAGATCATAATTTCTTACCATCTATTTCTCTCCGTGTAGTACCTGGTACTATCTAGATAGTACCCCGTACCATGTATTTCTCTCCGTGTAGTTTTCTATACTAATGAAAGAGTGCGTATTTGTTTACCAATTGAATTAGTAACAGTTTTGACTAATTTTTAGTAAAAACCTACTAATTGATAGTAGAAAACTACTAATTCAAGGAGTAAGTCGTATTTTTTACTATTTCAAATTAGTAAGCCGATTTACTCCATGTAAATTAAAAATTAGTCAAAACTGTTACTATAATTCAATTGGTAAACGAATACGCACTCTTTCATTAGTAGAAAACTACTAATTCAGATTTAGAGGGTATGAATGTCATGTGAATATAGTTCTTCATTTTGCCATGCAAATTTCGTTCAAGGCTTGGGAATTTTTGGAACTATTTTAGTATAACTTTAAGTATTTTTGTTAAGAAAACGGACATACGAAAATCGCTAGTATAGTATTAGTACTTTTAAAGTGAGAAATTTCTCTCTGTGTTTTCATATACGGTATAGGAATTGTAGCAATTCTATAATAAATCAAGTTTTTTAGTGACTCTAAAATGCGAGAATTTTAGAAAAACTAAAATATTTTCAAATAATAAAAATGTTTTAAGTAAATAAGAGAAAGAAAAAACAGTTGAGGCTTTAAAAAATACTAATTTTTCGGTATTATATATGAAACCATGAAAAACTTTTGTGCTTTTCAGTTCAGTATTTATTTGCAGAAAATAAACTTGTCACTGCGACATGTATGACTTGATAGAACTAGATGGAAAAAAATATTCCTTCAAAAAAAATAATTGTTGGAGTAGCATGTGATATGATACCTCGGCTATGATTCAATAATAATAAATACAATAAATAATAATAAGAATAAACACGAAGATTAATATTTGTTTATTAAAAAAAGTAGAATCCTTTTAAACATTATGAGACTTATAGAAAACTGACAAAGAATATATGCTAGTGAGGAAAAGAATGTTCCGTTCTCGGAATTCTTTTGGACACGAGATATACGCTTTTTTTGTGAAATCTTTAAAAAGTAACGTTTACTCCTTGCCAAATAAATCGCCTCCCAAGATGGCTGATAGTAGATATCGCGGCTCCTACGCTGGAGAAATTTATCCATGCTCGCACCTTCGCGAAGTGTCTGTTGATGCTTTTTTAATTCTTATTTTTCACTTCTTGGAGTCTCTCTTTCTAACCCTCGCAAGCCATCTCTCTCTTTCTCTTTTACCCTCTGAATTCTCTCGTTCTTTTCCACGTAGCCACACGAGTAGTTTAATTGGCAGAGCATTCGAGGAATAATGATGCTAAGCTGATACTGATTCCAACCGGGAGCTAATCCTGATTGGTCCTGGTCTGTCACGAAGTCAAATTTATTCTGTCTTTATATTCTCTTTTTTACTTTGATGAATTCGTCGAATTTTTATATTTTAGATACATGATATCAATGCCAATTATTTAGTCTTTGTTTAAGAGCAATTCTTAAGAGTTTGGATTCAAATTCATTAATTTAAGACAAAATTAATATTAAAAATCACAACGTTTTAACGCTAATGTTAATGTCTTTTTTAGGTGATTAAAAATCATGAAAAATCATTTCTTAAATAAACTTGTCATACCTACTTGACAAACATTGATTTAGCTTTTTATTCTGATATCCTGATCCGAAACATAACAAATACAAAAAATCTAAATTCAAGATAGATGTAGGTTTCTAATAGTTTTGATTATTATTATTTTTTTTGTAATTTAAATGGTTCTTTTTATAGTTTTATTTGTTTTCTAAAATGATTCTATATATTCCATTCAGTTGGATCTTTAATGGTTTAATTTAGTTTCTATATGGTCTCTAAAAGGATTATACATTTCACCTAGTTGGAATTTAAATGGTTTTATTGGTTTCTATGTGTTTCTGTAACAAATTCATAACATTTCTGTATGTAAAAAGAATTAAAGAAATATATTAAAATATTAATATCATAATTCATACAAAATTCCAACATTCAATACGCCTGCATATACCCTACATCAAATTCTAAGAGTTATATTATAATTTATATCCCAGGGGGATCAAAATCACACACGCACGACCTAATCTAAGACCTGAACCTAAACGCTTTGACGATTGCGGATATCTAACCGACTTGAGTACACTGCAATATTTGATACCTTCTTATCCTATATAAATTGCAATTGTATATAAATCGTATACATGTGAGAAATTATTATTATATTATTATAATTATTTTTAACTTTTAGACCATTACATAACTAAATTATTGTTGTTAATTACTAATATTTTCTTCTAATCCACCTAGAATGATTCCAGTGGGTAAAATCCCATGTTCGTTCCAAAAACGTTCTTAAAACGTTTTTAGAACGAATAACAAGGTTTTTTGACCACTGGGATGCAGTATTTCCTAATTTTGAAATTTAAAGTATTTTTTTATTACCCTGCTAAAAATTCCAGTACAGGATTCTTAAAGGATCCCTAGAGGTTCCTACATAGGATCCTTAAAGGTTCCCTGAGGGATCCTGTTAAGAATCCTACGCAGGATCCGTTGCAGGATATTGGAAGGGGGATCCTATACAGGAACATTTGTATTTGTAGGAACTATAAGAATATGAATATATATTGATGCACTTAATTTAGAAAAATCCTTTGCGCAGACGTAGGAGCCATATAAACTTACTGCTCAACAAGTAAAGTTGTTAACATTCAGGAACAAAGGTTCCTGCATGGGATCCTGTGGAGGTTCATGTAGAGGAATAATTATTTGAAAATTTATTTTAAACTTTCAGACAAAGGACTGTAGAGGAACTAAATTAACCAAATCCTTAACTGGATCCCTCAGGGAACCTTTAAGGATCTTATACAGGAATTTTTAGCTGGGTTTTTAAATACCGTCTTGTTGATTATTTAAACAAAATATCGAGCAAAATATAGAAAACCACTAGATGCTAATAGATGACAGATTATTTAGTTTCCATAAGGTTTTAAAATGATTTTAATTGGATTTCGTTTTCATGAATGGTATCCATAATCCTCTAATAGCTTTTAATTTGAATTCATACCTTAAGAAACTTATTTTTCATCAAATTTCTAGTAGGTATCTGTCAATTCCTACGAGGAAATTAACCTAATTTAACAAAGATGGAAAACCAGAGGGTCGATTATGTAATTCCATTTCCATTCTCACTTCCACTTTTTCTAATTTTTATTTTCATTACCACTTTCACTTTTTCTAATTCTCACTTCCATTTCCACTTAACCTTTTTCTAATTTTCATTCACATTTCCATTTCAACTTTTTTATTTTCATTACCACTTTCACTTTTTCTAATTCTCATTTCCACTTTTACTTAACCTTTTTTTAATTTTCATTCCCATTTCCACTTTTTTATTTTCATTACCACTTCTACTTTTTTTTGCTATGACAACGAAAAAGTTAGTTATGATAAACAATATCAGTCTTAATTTTTTAAAATTTACTATCACAGCATAGTTTTTTGACCCTACAGCAAATTTGTTCGGTGTCCCTATATCAGTTAACGTAATTTGATGTGACAGCAAATAATTCACTACCACAGCAAATTTTTTCTATGCGTGTGGAAGTGAAAGTGGGAATGAGAATTAGAAAAAGTGGAAATGGGAATGAAAATTAGAAAAAACAAAAAAGTTTAAATGAAAGTGGGAATTAGAATTAGAAAAAGTGGAAGTGGCAATGAAGATAAAAAAGTGGAAGGGGAAATGAAAATGGAAAGTGGGAATGAGAATTAGAAAAAATGAAAATGGAAGTAGGGAAGAAATTTAGGAAAAGTGGAAATAGGCATGAAAATTATAAAAACTAAAAGTTGGAAGTGGGGAAGAGAATTAGAGAAAGTAAAAGTGGTAATGAAAATAAAAAAGAGAAAGTGGAAATGGGAATAGAAATTTGAAAAAGTTTAAATGGAAGTGGAAGTGGAAATGAAAATAATAAAGTGGAAGAGGAAATGGAAATGAAAGTAGAAGTGAAAGTGTCAATGAATATAAAAAAGTGGAAGTAGAAATAGAAATAGGAAAGAAAATTAGAAAACCTGGAAGTGAGAATGGAAATGGAATTACATAATCGACCCTCTGGTTTTCCATCTTTGTTAACTTAGGGATAATTTTTTTTTAATTTAACTTGATAACTTTGTTATTTTATCCAATATTTTTTATAATTAACTTAGGTTAATTTCCTTGTAGAAATTGATCAAAATTGTCCTAGACACTGGTTAGTCATGGTGAGAACTCCTGGTTTTCCATAGTTGTTATATAGTTGTGGCCAATATTTCCGTATAGACATTATCCGAAAGTGACCTTGACACCTAACAGACATTTTGATATTTCCGGGGTTTCTATCTTTGTTAATTCAGGTTAATTTCATTGTAGAAATTAGCCAAAATTGACCTAGACACCAGAAAATACTTGGGGACCTTTTTTGATAAGAAATACAAATTTTCAGGAATCGGAAATTTTTCTCGTGGAGGAAAATAATCTGCAATTTATTAGTTACTTAAATCCTAATAGAATCATAATAGAACCTATTAGAAATTTACAAATTAATAAATTTCTGAAGGTGAATCGAATTGAAATCTAATAGAGGATAATAAATATCATTTATAAAAACAGAATCTATTTTTACTAGGACCAAAAATATAAAAAGTCCTTCCCTAGAAAGTCTGTAACCTGGAATTAGAACCTACACTATTGCTACGTTTCTATACAAAACTACGAAATACAAAAAATGGAGTTTGTTTAATCCTTTTTAAATATTAATATTCAAAAATTATCATTATTTCATTTACTTTCCGTGATTATTTATAACACTGGTTATGTATTTAATTACGGAGTATTAATTTGACTTTACCAGCAATGCGACATCTATTAGATGCCATTTGAACTCTATTGCCGGTAAAGTAAACAACTTCGTAATTATTTACGAAAATGTCCCTTGTTCACAAACTTGAAATCGCAGATTTTTCCTATCAATAAAAACTTATATTTCTCAAGTTTATTAATGTCGAAAAAATTATTTTGTAATATAAAAATTCTATATTTAAAGAAAAACTACCGGTCCAATAAAATAATTTAATTATAGTGCTTGAAAAAAAATTAAAAGTGTATATCCTTAAGTTTCATATTTTTATGTAAAAATCACAATGTTTTAATATCATACCCTTAATATTTAATTGTGCGAGATTTGGCAACTGCTTTATATGCGACAGTAGTAAGAACTATGTGTATCTACAAAACTTGGGGAAAATAAACTAAAATGTTCTAACCTTTCTACAAATTACACGATACATGGCAGAGTGACAGATTGAATTTACCGTGCACAAAATGGTACGTAATATTAATATTTTTTAATAATATATCATTACACTCTTACTTATTGCACTAACTTTCGAAATTGCATGAAACCGAGGTTAGAAATATAATCATTCTTTTTTAAAATGGGAAATTGAGGCAGAATGTCACTGGTGTGTCCTCTCAATTATGTAAAAAAAAATCTTCTGCATTTTTTCGGTAAATTTTTAATTCGGCTATGTTTAATTTATTTTATGATCAATTAATACAGTTTTAACACTGAATTTTCATTCATATATTCATGTAATTTTCATCACTTAAAAAAATTGTCAGTATAATGTTCAGTTTCGAGTCATAAATTGAATTGATTGTAAGTATATTTGTATTTGTCAATAAATACGTAACTTTTTCCGAATCCCACATTTTATATTCCAGATTCCACATTTCGGATTCCATATTCCGTATTATACTTTCAAAATTCCGGATTCAACCTTTCACATTCCGGATCCCACATTCCAGATCCCACATTGGGGATTCCACTTTCAGAATGTGTGATGTGGAATCCGAAATTTTGAAAGTGGAATCCGAGATGTTAAATCCGGAATGTGGAAAGTGTAATCCGGAATATGAAACGTGGAATCTGGAATTTTGAAAGTAGGATCCGGAATGTATAATACGGAATTTTAAAAGTGGAATGCGGAATGTGGAATACGTAATTTTGAAAGTGCGATCCAGAATGTGGGATCCGGTATGTGGAATATGGAATGTGGAATAAAAAATGTGGAATATAGAATATGGGATCCGGAATGTGGGAAAAATTACGTAATTGACACCCAGGATTCTAATTCTATTTCTAACCTCCAACCTCGCCAAACTATTTAACATTAATATTTAATTCAAATTTTATGAATAAGGAAAATATTCAAGTTTTCAATTAATCTATTAAGCCCAGCCTCCTCTACTTATTTTACTATTGTGAAATTCAAAAGAATTATAAAGTTTGCGATGTATTAAAGTGGAATTGAAAAGAATACATTTTTATGCGAAATTTATCTACAACAGAGAATACAAAGAAATTAGACAGGAAATGGAATTTAAAAAGGTACAGATTAATTTAAGTTCTCAATGAAAAAATAAAAATTTCTAATTTTTCTTAATTTTTCACTTTTAAAGACTATATATTTACTATATATTTCTTCTTCAGACAATGCCGATAACTTTACTTAAATTTTGAACTCTTTTATAAAGATGCACAACTTCTGTTTTATATCCCAAAACTAATCGATTTTCGCCAAACTAATTTCTCACGGGAAAGAAAGTATTGGAAGTTCATCGACACAAGAACTAGATTAAAGAATATGGAATTAAGTTTAGGATGCACTTTAACCGTCTGCTGTTCATATAGGTGAGTGTCCCACCCTCGGCCTTTTTTTTAAAAAAAACCTTAATCCCTGGCGGATGATCCGCGGGTTTTTTCCCCTTTTTTTAATTACCGACAATTTATATGGGAAATATTAGTTTCGTGCGAAACCGTATTAAAAATGCTTCGCCTCCGCGATGTACTCATATAGAGGTTCTACTATTCCACAATAAGGCCCTTGGATGCTGATAGTGTATAGGGCTGCAAGCGTGTGCATACAAGCTCGATGGATCACGGATCTCGGGTCCCGATCGAAGCCCTGTAATTATTGCCAAATATGAAAAGCGAGACGTAAGATTAATTTTTGCGCGAGATTGATGTCAGGGATCGAAAGGGGGATTTCTTTTGCATCGACTATATGCTTGTATGGGGAGGAATCGTGGAACCCGATCGTCGATCGATTCCGCCTCTCTTAACGAGATTCCAGCCTTTCCGTCACTCAAATTAAGAATAATAATATGCCAATAATGCGCCTAATTACGGGTGTCGAACCGTTCGATGCGCCCGCAGAGGAAATCGAACGACCTATTTGCACTTTGAGAGCTTAGAAAAACGAGTCTAGTGCATAAAAACCTTTTTCATTCAACCCATATTATAGAGTCGAGTATAATCAAAATCTACAACCTTCACAAGATTAGAGTATAACTTGCGAGTTTTATGTGAAAAATGGATTCACTCTTTGTGCAAATTTTTTCATTAGTCGATTTACAATGTGTATTAAAAATTATTTTTTACTATTCCGCTGGTTTATTTCTTCACTGATTTTGAATAATTAATTTGATCTGAAGAGTTTATAATAAAAACGGATTATAAATCTTTTATAATTTATCTATTTGGAAAAGACACTGCAGTATTTAGTAATTTTACATTTGAAAATGTATTTAAAGAAACCAAAAGAAAAGTTATCAGCATTTTTTATAAATATAGACAAATTTATTTTACTTTAAACTCGTTCTTGCTCTCAATGTTTCTAATCCAAATTTGCTTGCATATTTATTATAACACATTTTTACTATCGGCACCTCATCTAATATTCGGATGATACGGTATTTTAGAAGTACAACAAGTGTTTTATCAAGTTTAAGAATCTGGCGATTGGCCCGTCGGAAACTTTATAGATTATTTATACGGTGTCAAACGTCAGATTCCCGTCAGGCCTGTAATAATCATTGTAACCACGTTACTATAATGAATTTTGCAATAAAAGAAAGACAATATTTTGCAATAACTATCGTAAATGATGAATAAAATTTTTGTTCTGCTAACTAGATACCAAGTCAATATAATAATGATATTGAATACACTATGAAAGCAATTCGAAGAGAAATGATTGATCTTTGAAGGCTGATTTTCTTGATGCTTTCAATTTTTTCTTTTAAAACACGATATACGAAGTGTATCTCAGAGGGCATCGATGTTTAAAGTTTGCTAACTAGATGCTCTCCATCGGTAGACCTAAAAATGGACCTTTTATCTTTGTTGTTGGCTGTTTTCACTCTCCCGTTGCGAATCCTCCTCCCTTCTCGTTTTCTCGCTGGCGGGACCTGGGGCCCACGAGAGATTAAAAAGTTAATGGGAGGCGGGCTGTGGGGGCGTGCAAGTGTACGTGGTGCCGGGATTTATGTCTGCACCACTGAGATATCGTTCCAACCGAACGCCAATAGGCATTATACTATTCCAAATCTCTCACCACACTACTTATTTTACTTATAAATAGAGATACGATTATGCATTATGCATTTTGAACCCCTTTATACGGAGAAAAATAGTTAGCTATATTAGCTAAAAATTAGTTACTTTAGCTAACCCCAGTTGATATTATATGGATAGCAATTGTTTTTAGCTAATACAGCTAATAATTAGCTTCCATTAGCTAACATGTTTTGCTGCGACAGCGAAATATTAGCTGCCAGAGCTAAAAATTCGCTATTCAAATAACAGCAAACTCATTTTTCTACGTGTGATTATACGCTGAAATTGTGCTTGATTGTACGAAATTATGTGATTAATATAAATAAATTCTACGTCAAATATGAGCTAAAATTATATGTGGGTGATTCTCCACGTAACGCATAATTTTGTTATTGCTATTATTAAAAAAATATTTTTACAATTTAACAAAAATTAAATTATAATCTTCAGAGTTAGTGCTCAAGAATGAAATATCCATGGTGGGCCTGACAAAATATTCATAATTCTATTCCCTATGCAAGTTTGATAGAATGTATAAAAAACAAAAAAAATTGATTTTTAAAATTACTTTCTTTTTTAGTATTTCACTTATGAGAGTTTATTATTGCTTTGTACTAATGTTGAGTAAAGTTTCGATTTGATTTTTTTGTAAATAATACAATTTTATAAAAAGGCCGCAAAAATAAAGTCTTGTGAAATATGGGATTTTTTTGTGTATAGAAATTTTAGTACACGAACAAACACAACTTTTGGCATGATTGATTAATTAAATTTCAAAACGAAAATAGTAATTTTGCTTGTTTTTCGAAAATACTGGTTTTATGACTTTTCAAAAAGAGTGGGGAGTTGTGTTTCACCGTTGAAAATTGAAGAAAAAAACTAGAATATTCTTTATTTAAATTATGAAATGTAAAAAACTAATTTTCCAGTTTTTATTTAAATTGTATATTTTTTTCACAATTAATGTTTAAAGAAAATGTGAGCAGTTGATATAACCTTAAAGCATCACAGTTTTTTTATTTTTCTCGTTAATATGTAGGTTTATTTGAGCAATTTGTTGTATATTTATTAAAACATAATAATATCTCAAAACAGTTTTCTTAGTTTCTTTTTAAATGACCTGCAGAATTTTTAAATGTTTTTTCACTTTCTGTAAAAACAGTGAATTGGGGCTTGTGTACCAAGTTTTAGCTCCCTGAGTTTATATGGTTCAGATTAGCGGGGACGACTAAATTTCCAGAAATGACAAAGCGTAAACGGAACCCTAAAAGAAAGAAATTACTAATCGTTTTTACTTATTCTTAGTTATAAATGATTAATAAATAATTAATTGGTAGAAATAATTATACTAATTTAATTAATTTATTTATTTATTTGGAACATTACGGGACATGCCCTTTCGTACAAAAGTACTCCTAAATCTAAAAATTACAATACTATATTTTACTAAATCTAGGTAGGTATTAATGTCCATTAGTAAAGTTTGTTAAACGATTTAGTATAATTTGTTACTCACACGTAGTAATTTTTGATTGAGAATATTTTAGGAAGGAATCAACGCAAATAAATTACAGTCAAAAGTGACGAGTTCAGTTTTAGAGAATATACCTTCCTAAAACTCTATTTACCATTATTCTTCAATTAAAATTAATGAAATCCAGGTGGAACCCTTGAATGAAAAGAAGTGGAAAAGCCTAGAGGGCGACTATTGAAGAAATTGATCATAAAGTAAAAGATGAGATGGGCATATTGATCGTAAAAGCCTGGATCGAGGGTTCGACAAATGAAGATCGACTACCATCACTAAATCATTATATATGGTGTATATAGGCCAGTGCGTGTTTCCGTGGTACACGTCAAACTGGAAAGAAGACAAATAGGATCCATGAAGTATGAGCATACGCTATAATCTGCTATAGCTTCTTCTTTCTTATTTCTCTTTATTCCCTTGTCTCTTTTAAGAGCAGTAATAGAGACACATTAGCATAAGTGTGCCCAGTGCGAGTGCATCAACCCTAACTGTTATTCTTGAATAAGAAAGGGAAAAGGGATGAGGAACGATAAAAAGTGAAAGAGAATTCTTGTTCGCTTATGAGCCGAGAGAAAGATAGAGGAAGTGATGAGAGGGGTAGGTGAGAGTCACGTCGAATTAGAGAAAATTACAGAACACCTCGTAAATACATCGTCGGCTAAGTGGTTGATTGGAGAACGTAGAAGCGGACTACCGCTAAATTATATCCCAACGCAGGACTTATCTCTGCCATCGCGATCGCTCTTGTAAATTAAAGCACAGACTATTGCATTATGTCTTGTATTCGAGATGTTGATCCGGAAGTTACTTCTACATATATTTAAACATTTTACTCAAAAAATTATAGTCTGATATTCAAAATTCATTAAAATCTTAAATTTTTTGCGCTGATCGCTCCTTTTTATTTCTTTTTTTTATAATAAAAAATAGAAATCATCTTTCAAACTTGTAAGTATTACTTTTTTGCAGTAATTGCCATTTGAATTGAATATATATATATATATATATATATATACTTATAATTATTAACCCTTCTCTTTTTGTGAATGAACTCTCAGACAATAAATCTAACCCGCTTAACAAACCGCGTTATTCGCGCAACTCTCGTCACTTTCTTATCAAACCTCGTTGATCGAAAAATCGTCGCAGGATCGCCAGATCAGAACAGACTTCATGGAGGATCGTGAGATCGTCTTATCGAGATCCTGTTTTGAGCATCCTTCCTTCCGATCCCTTTTGTTCACGAGGATCGTAAATGCAACCTTCTTTTTACTCTTTCTTTTTTCATCTTATTCCCTCTTCTGACTCAGCCATCGAGACTTTAACAAGAATTTTGTTTGAGCCCGCGAGGATCTTGCGAGAGGGGAAAGGAAGCGACGAGCAAGAAGGAGGTAAGATTTATGAGAAAATCAGAGAGAGAGAGAGAGAGAGAGAGAGAGAGAGAGAGAGAGAGAGAGAGAGAGAGAGAGAGAGAGAGAGAGAGAGAGAAGTAATGAGAAAGGAAGATGAAGAAAAAATGGTAAAGGAAAGATGAAAGAATAGAGAACGGGAGAAAAAAGAAAAGGATTCAATGTGATGGAGTGAGAGAAAGAAAGAGAGAAGATTGAAGAAAGGGTAGAGGAGAGCTCTGGTTCCTCCCTCCCGCATTGGACTAACCCATCATTATCGACAATTTATCAATAGCCAATAATATTATATTAAAACGCCGCTCATGCCGCGTGGAAACGCGGCCGCATGCTTGTGCCCCGAGTGCGACGAATCTGCGACGAGAACGTTGACTCGCGTTCAATGCGAATATTTATGTTGTTCTGATCATAATGTTTATGTTAGCCCAAGGTATCCACCCCTGCACCGCACCGGTCTCGGAAATTTCTTCTAATCAGATTAGAGGTGGGTGGGTGCGAGAAATCGGACGCACATATCGCGAGGGCATAAAACGCCATCAGGGGTTAATCAGCTCACTTGCAAATGAGCTACGAAACCACATAATAGACGTATTTGTTTTTCTTGTCTTGTACTATCTGTAATTTTTACACAATTTTACGTTTGGCGTTGTATTGTCAGCTAATTCTCCTCGCTTTTTAGTTAGATGTTCACGATTGTGAAAAATAATTTTATATTAATGAAATTATTTACATTAACTTAATAGTTAACTATTTTTACATACAAAAAGAAACATTGACGTTATATGTTATAATAAAAAGTCAAATTAAATATCCACAGGTTTCAAATCAAAGCTGCTAATTACAAATATCTTCTAATGGAAGCTGTCGAGAAGTGTTTTGACAAATTATTAAATAAAAAAATTAGATCCAGTGTACATGAAATTACTTAAAGGTACTCAGAAGTACTAACACAAAATCTTACTTTCAGACCGAATTATCTGAAATTCAACACAGACTAATAACCTAGAATAAATACATCTATAAAGCTGCTTGTAGGTTGTTATACTGGCTGAAAATCAAGTGTGAGATGATAAATGAGCTGAAGTTTAGTTTCGCAATAGGCTACCTTCGACCTTTAGTTGACATCTATATAGCATGTGATACTTTAGGAGGTGGGAGTGAATCGAAATAATATATCATATATTACTAACTTCTTCAACTTTATAAAACCATTTTTAACAGCTTATATTGAAACAAAAAAGAAAACAATGGCTCAGCGAAGGTAATACGTAAACGAAACTTAGTAAATTTTCTATTCAATGTATATTCTTCTCTGTTTATAATGAGCAACCATTTAGAAATTGACATTTGGTTGTACGATCGGAGAGAGATTATCAAAACCTCATTATGATGATATAATTAAATCTTCATTATTAACCAACGCCACAAGTTTTAGATCTCAGTTTCCCATTACTTTGCAGGATGCGATAATAATTATTGTTTCACATAAATTGATATTTCTCCTGCAGGATAAAAATATTTTAAACTTAATCTACTGGATTTTATAACATTTTTTTAAATGAAATATAGATTGTTAACAATGTAATAATATGTGAAAAGATGCTACAGATTTGTTACAGAATTATAATTTTTAAAAATTTTTTGTTTATAGAATTATTACGGATTTGTTCTACAACTGAGCCTTCAGAGGGACAACATTTTTAATAACCAGTTAGTAACAAGTTGATAGAATTTGATACTTTCTGTTCTAGAACTATTACAGAATTATTCTGTAACCTTGCACATTGGAAACGTTATTATATTAAAAAATTCCATTATTTAAAATTAAACCGCCAAGAGGGTATAACGCAGCAAAAAGTACTTCATGTGATAAGACAATGGTATTTCGAAAGAGCTAAATGTTTTCAATTATTTTTCGCATCTATCTCGCGAACAATATGGCGGAAGTGAGGGCGATAATTAATAATAAGAAAAAAATGTTCCCGAGAGATCCTTCGACCCACTTGCATCACCAAGTCTTTGCCTGGCCAAGCGGGAGTTCATGTTGAATTCACCTCATAAAACGCAATATTTCCATAAGTGTGGCTCGAAGCAGTTGCAATGCGTGAAAAGTGAGGGAGATATAAGTGACGATAGGGTCCTAGAAATAATGGAAACTAAACAATGCGTAAGGATAATTATGTAATTCGCATTTAAGCGGCGCTACGGCTCGGCAAAGTGCCACGATTTGTACCTATAATCCACTGCATAGTTTGCATAGCTCTTCAGTTATATAGTATATATATGTATGTAGGTATATACGTGTGCGCGAGAATGCACATCATCGCTCCACTTTAACGGAGCCACATAGAATCATCGTAAATTTAACATCCCGTGAACTCACAATGAGATTTATGATACGAGTGAGCCAACAACAATGGCAAGCGAAAAAAACAATACTTATTTCAATAACAAACACACTATATTCCAGAGAAAATAATTGTTTTACTTTTTTCCACCTGCTTTCTTTTCACGAATTCTAATTAGGCTAGAAAATAATTACAGTTTTTCCTTCAGAGATTTGCTTTTAGATATTATTGTCATAATAGAGGACTTTTAGTGCTTCTTAATTAAATATTATTCCTCTCCCGAAATTTATATTTATTGTCATTTTGTTTTTATATTTTGTGAAACAATGCATATGAGAAAGAAATGATTTATTTTTCTTTAATTATTGTACCAAAGATATTTTGCGCATACATTAAAAAAATGATTTTGATCAGAATAGTAGATTACATATATAGTGTCGTATACTATTTTCTTTGCCCTTAGCCGAAATTATGTTCAATAATAATTAATAAAATAGCGTTGTAAGCTGTTATTACTCATTTTTATTTTTGCGGCCTGCGGCAACGCACCCTCCTGGCCATCTCGCGAAGCGTTTTGAAATGTCGGGCATAAAAGCATATTATAAGTGAACTTTCAAAAAAAAATCAAAAAATAAGGAAACTTTCAAAAAGAATAGTGAAATTATTCTAAATTTTATAATACATTTAAATTTTTATTTTTTATAATAATATTAATTTATATTACACATAACTAACATTAAACAAGAATAATATAAAATCAAATTTCCACATGTAATCATACTTTTTTATTTATTTTAAAAGATTGTATGACTTATTGTCTTTATTGCAATTACATAAAGTGATGTTAAAGACACAATTGTTAAAAGTGCAATTTTAAAATTTTAAATCTTATTTTTCAGTGTAGAACTTATGTCATTGTGATTTTGGTTGTCCAAATCTTCACAACGTTTCCAGGCTTCAAAGTCTAATAGCAGACCAAAAAATGTATGAAAAACATGGAAATATAATACCTTTTTTCTCGATATTTTACATTAGAAAGTATAACGCACTTATTCATAACATTTTGCATATAATAAAACATAATTGTTAATAATACTTAAAGGAGATCTTTCATAACAATTTGTTTTTTAATAACGCGATTAGAATTTTCGGGAGTAAAAGTAACACCTTCTTTCTCCTGATATTTTTTAAAAAACTATAAATTGTTACATTACTTTTTGTTTTTTCTTTGGAACAATAGTATTCTTAATAACAGCCTTTCGTTTTTTCGTCGCTATAGGTTTAGTTGAAGGAATTTTCGATTCATTAGTTTTTTTACAGTTGTTGCTTTTTTATTCGCGAGTTTTTCTTTATTCGTTTTAATTTTATGCTTAGTATCTGAATGTGAGCTTGGAGATACATTAGGAACATCGTCTTTATCACAGTCATTTTTCGATTTACACGGTCTAATCTGCAATAAATTATTTAAAATTTTCGTTCTTTTGGTAGATTTTTTTGGTTAACTTTAATATTTTTCTTTTTCTATGGTATCCTCTTCTTTTCTAATGTTTTCCACTAACACCATCATTTCTCGAGCAACAAGAGAAAATTTTAGATTATTTTGATTTACAGCTTTTAACAATTGGCTATTAGCATTTTCCATATGTTCATTGTAACCTTATCAAAACCCTGGCACAAAGAATATATGAATCTAGGTATCACTTTGACTTCTTTCCCTAGGGGCTGTAGGACCTTGTTGTTAGTTGGGAAGCTTACGAGTTTAAGCGGGCACTGTCTCTGGATCACCCCATTCTTTTCCCTCGCTATTCTGTGGGGGCCTGCTCCAGTAAGGGAGGGACCGTACGCTAATTAGAGGGAATTGAATGGTGAGGAAGCGACCATTGCCCTTGGTGGGAAGAAATGACCACCACTGGAAGCGGAGGAGTTATGTGACTTTAACTAAGAAACGGCCCCTCCAGCTTCTTGAGGGGCGAGGAATCTGAAGTAAGTTGGCGCGATCTTTCTAGCCCCCCAATACAAGATGTTTTTGCCGTGTCGATGGATGAATGGTATTAGGGTCACCAAATTCATCTCGCTCCTGTGGAGGGTTGGCGCGGACGGGGATCGGCTTTCAGACTGGTACAGGTTACCACTCGTAAAGCTCGTGGAGCGACTGTGCCGGGATGGGTCGATCCGTGGACGCTCTGCGCAATCATGATGGAGGTATCACAAACGGAGACTCTAAGACACCAGAAGAAATCTCAGTATTATCTTGTCTTATGCTTGCACAATGAGCTCTGTGAAAACGAACCTTTACTTCCCCTGTACTCGTGGGATCTAAATGGAGACTACAGAAAACAACAAAAACAAAAGTGTTTCGCCTGAGAATACGAAACACTCTTTGGAGAGTCGGGATTCAGGGCTAGAGATATTGCCGCAGGAAGAAAGGTCAGCTTTAACGGTACCTTCAGCCTCGGTATTATCGCCTCAGGAAGATATGAGATCTAAAAGTGAACCATTGCATTCTGTGGCTTTAATGTAGAATAGTTCGGGACCATCGCAGGGAACCACTGTTCCTGTGGTCGAAGACCTAATGGTGAGCTTATTCGTTAAGGGTAAAAGCTCTATAGCAGCGCAAGAAAAGGCTGAAGAAGCTTAGGCAGCAAACCAACAAGGGTCTTATGCTGCTTCTTCTTCTTCGACTTCTATCCCTGCCAATGTTAAAGCTGGGTCTGTACATCAGGGCACGAAAAAGCGTCCGCGCCGACAGGACTCAAACGCTTCTCCACAGCAGGTGAAGAGAGGGAGGCAGGAACCGCCTCATTCTCCCAAGTGGCAAGATCGTCACTATCTGGAGCGATTATTGCGGTGGAGTAACTAGGAGGTAGGGCCAACTCTGGATCAACTTGTCCTTTTCAGGATAACAATCTTTAACGAGATCACGAAGAATTATAATTATTTAACTTCTTTTTGTTATTTAATTAAAAGTTGATTGTAAATGTAGAAAAAATGGGAGAATTTAGTAAAAAGGAAATTCTTGACAAATTTGAAGATTTAAAAAATATTGATTTAGTCGTAAATTATATATTTCATAAGAGACATATTGATATTTTCTATAACGACGAAAAATGTATAACCCGTCTTAGAACTGCAATTTATTCACTAAGAAATAAACGAAATTCTAACTTTAACGCTGAAAAAAGAAGGAAATCTAGATTTGAATTAAAACATGCTGAATGGTTAAATTCTAGTTTTAGTATGCCTAATCTGATTACGGCTAATCAACCAGAAAAAAAAATTCCAATCCTCGTCCTAGTCGTCCGAATCTCAAATTTGAAGAAAAAATTAATAGATTTAAACCTCAGAGTTGTAATCAGCAACCCCGAAAACCCCTATATATCGAGTTTGATGATTATTTTAAAGGTTTTTTCAAATTTCATCCGCCATTTTGAATATCGCGAATCTAACCTCAGATTCGTAATCAGCGACCCCGAAAACCCCTAAATATCAAGTTTTATATAAATTCGTTGAAATCTTGAATTATGACCACTATTGGATGCTTTCTGGCCCACAGTGCAAGGGTAAGATTAGAGGACTGAATAACTGTGTGGATTTAGTGTATTAACCACAGGTATTGGCATCCAAGGCGTGTATCGACTATAAAGGAGTAAATGCGTTTCCTCTTTTAGAGATACCTAGTCGAGATTTGTCAGTTATAAAAGTCAAGTATCGCGATAAAAATGAAAGTAAAAAAGAGTTGATTCTTGTCTCTGGTTACTTTCCGGGATCAGAAAATGAACCTTCACCACCGGTCGAAGTAATAAGACTGGTGGAGTACTTTTATCAAGAGGGTCTTTTGCTCATTTTGGGTTATGATGCCAATGCACATAATGTTATTTGGAATAGTATGGACATCAATGAAAGAGGTGTGAAACTTCTAGATTTTCTAGTAGATTCAGACTTAGATTTCATTAATCAGGGAAACGAGTCTACCTTTGTTACAAAAAACAGGAGAGAGGTTTTAGATATTACTATCTGTTCGAGGTCAATGTGGGAGGAAGTGCAGGACTGGAAACTATCGGATGAAGACTTAATTTCAGACCACAAACTCATAACGTTCAGAATAGACTCAGCTGCTCGTGAATATTGGTCGGGTCGTAATCCTAGCAGTATCAATTGGGCTTCATATCGTGAAGACCTTAGAGACTCCATGGAATGCTTCCCTAATAGTTATGGTACAGAAGAGGAGTTGAAACTTGCAGCAAAATTTTCTGCAGGATTCAGTTATTACCGTTTTTGAGAGAAATTGTAACCTAAAAAGACTTGAAACTAGCAGGAAACCCACTTGGTGGAATTCTAAGCTGGAGAGTCTTAGGGGTACGGTGAGAAAGTTGTTTCATAAAGCAAAGAATAATAGGAATCAATAGGCATGGGCATTGTACCATAAAGTTCGTAATTTCTATATAAAAGAGATAGACAATGCTTGAGCATACGGCTGGATGGGTTTTTGCGAAGGTTTTGAGAAGATACTAGAAGCATCAAGACTTCATAAAATTCTGGCTAGGGAAGCTACAGCTAAGTTATCTACAATAAAGCTACCTAACGGACGTTTCGCCCGTGACAGAGCTGAATTTTCAATTATTTATTTAAATAAAAGGTTATGTTCGAAGTTAGATGTGGTTTTTATATCTTGTAGATCATTTATAGCATAATTTATTATAAATAATTATTGTATCATAATAAATTATTGTTAACTAATTATTAATTATAATTGTTATTACAATAATTATAATTTGTTAATTGTTAATGGTAGGTATTATTGTTATAGTGATTTATAATTTTTAATGTTATATATATATATATATATATATATATATATATATATGTGTGTGTGTGTGTGTGTGTTAATACGGATAATATTATGTTGTTAACTTATAGTAAATATGTAATATGTTACACATACATATCTGTATTTGTAACATATTATATTAATAAACTATATTTTAATATAAATATATTATTGTCATATATCACACTTATTAAGTAAGATTAATTATTAATTAGATATATTAATTAGGTTAATTAGGAATGGTTAAGCAGGGATGTGAGAGAATCTTAAAGATAGAGCAAGTCTCGCGAAAAGACGCGCGACTTGACCCTTGGCTCAAGCGAAACGCGTGAACCGTACGCGCATTCGGATTGCGCCGGGCCTAAGAAACGCGAACGCTGATTTTTGCCCTCTCTCTAAAATTCTCCCACTTTGCCGTTTTTGGAAAAGTCGCGGATGATAAAAGTCGATGCGCTGGACCAAAACGTCAGTTCTCCTTAGAGCTCACTTGGGGTTGGCTTTCCTCCCCTGCCTAGCCTGACCTACCGCTTACACTTTCAGGCACTATCTAACGCAAAACACTCTACGTATCGAGTTGGTTTCCTCTCGATACTAGAGCCTTTCTAAACTCATTGTTGAGCTGGTTTTCCTCTCAATAGTAGTATATTGTACGACATAATACCGAGCTGGTTTTCCTCTCGGAACACAACACATACACGGTGTCGAGTTGGTTTTCCTCTCAATAGTAGTATATTGTGCGATATAGTACCGAGCTGGTTTTCCTCTCGGATACATTACGCACCCACATTACCGAGCTGGTTTTCCTCTCGGAACACTACACATACACGGTGTCGAGTTGGTTTTCCTCTCACACATCACTACTATATCGAGTTGGTTTTCCTCTCAATAGTAGTATATTGCGCGACATAGTACCGAGCTGGTTTTCCTCTCGGGACACTACACATACACGATGTCGAGTTGGTTTTCCTCTCACACATCACTACTACATCGAGTTGGTTTTCCTCTCAATAGTAGTATATTGCGCGACATAGTACCGAGCTGGTTTTCCTCTCGGATACATTACACACCTACATTACCGAGCTGGTTTTCCTCTCGACTACACCACAGATACACATAATCGAGTTGGTTTTCCTCTCGATATTAGAGTACAAACTACTTTCTTTTTTTTAAAGTAAACCATCAAACATTCGCTTTTCTCTTTCTCTTTACCCAACTTTAATGAATTTAAAGTTACTTTGCCACTATTTCGCTGTATCTTTGAAAAACTCCCCATTGGTTATGAAGCAAAATAGATTTGGCTGTTGCCCAGTTACTCCCTCTACAGTGACCGGTGTCACTGTTTAATTAAAAAATAACTTTAAAAAATTTGTTCACCAATTAAAAAAGTAAAAATACTTTCAATATAATTATTTTATTAATTAAAATAATTTTTTTCAAAAGAACAAGTGAAAAATAATTATTTAAAATTTAAACCTGTGTCTTATGACATCCTTGGGTATGCGTTGATTACATTCGTTATTACAACAATTCTTGTCATAAAATTTTTGACTTTCAATTCATCTCGTTCATCCTCGATTCTATTTTCTGTAAATTCGTCGTTCTAACTATCTTTGTCTTATTTACCAATTACAATAGTTAAATTTTCTTCATTATATTCAAAAAATTTTCAGAGTATCTTTATTTATTATACAATATAAATACTATTTTTAACATTTTTTTAATTTGATATTTTACAGATCTACACCTTAAAAATCTTGATTTCAAAGTTAATAAAGAAAATTAATTCAACAAAATATTTAAGTAACAAATTTCAAAAATAATTGAATTTTACAAAAGTTGAACTTAAGATTTTTGAATATAATTGAATGTAATGTTTAAGCTTCAAAAAATAATTGAATCTTACAGATTTTTGAATTTAAAAATATTTTAAATATTGACTTTTCAAAAATCTCGATTTACATTATTTGCAATAATTCATGAAGCACACAATTTCAGAAATAATTGAATTCTACAATGAATTCTAGTTACAATATTTTTTTAAATATAAGTCGAAAAAGTTGTGCAATTCGAAGCCTGTTGATTATTTTTTTGGAAGTTTTTTTACTAAGGAAATAAATATTTGTTCAAAAAATCATTAAACGGCTTTTATAAAAATACAAAAAATATTAACTAATCTTGTGGAATCTTTTTTTGTTTATTTTGTTAGTGGTAAAAAGCATTAAATACTAATTACATAAAAAACATTTTTTTAATTTAACAATTTTTTTATAATCTAAGAAGTTTTAATTTTTAGTAGATACTTACCACAGATTCGGAATCATCGTTTTCTATGTCGATGGTTAAAGAACAATAATTTGTTTCGACTAAACTCTCAAATTCTGTATCGAATTCCATTACATTTAGAAAAAAATTTAAACACTATATTCCAGAAATGAAATAAATTAATCTTGTAAACCCAAGATTCTTGAACATTCAATTGTTTATATATTGACAACTCTTGGTAATTTTTGATAGATTTGTTGGTTAAAAGTCAAAGATTTAATAAAAATGGAAGTCGACAAAAACTTGCGAAATCAGCCAACTAATTTTAATAAGAAAAGGAATAAATCCAAAGAAGAAGAAAAGTATGATAAATTGAATACATTAATAATTTCTTTGATTAATTTTCTTTCTTATCAATAGTTTTGCAAGTAGTTCAAAACGCACAAAATGAAATGACAGAAATGCAGTATTAAACACAATATTTAAATTCGACACTGATGCACAAGGAGAAAAATTTGCAAAATGCATAAGTTGTTCTTCCACAGGCACAGATGACAAGGAAAAAATTATAAAAATGAAAAATTGTAATACGTCAGGCATCAAACGACATTTGAAAAAATTTCATTTTCAAGAATTTCAGGGAATTTATGGAGAAAATGTTGAACAACAGGTGACTAAAACTAAAGAAATTAAAAATTTTTGGTTCCGTAATACACTTTTAATACCGTACTTTCATTCCATGTAATTTTCTAAATTCATTTAACTTGTCTATATTTTAACCTAAGAATTTCGAAATTTTTTAAAATCATTTTATATCTAAGAAGTCAGTCAAAATTTTATTAATGAATAAATACAGAGCAAATTATTATTTAGATTAATAAAATGTATTATATTATTATTATATTATAAAATTAAAAAAAGATAAAAAAATTTTTTCAAATTAAAACTAAAATGTTTTTTTCTACATTTTTTAAATAGAAATTTGAATTATCCATTTTTAAAGAAAAGTAAAAATAACACTACCAAAAAGTCTAGTAAAAATAAATTCTTTTGGAATTTTAAATACAATTAAGTTTTTATTTTAAAAACTAATATATTATTATTATAATAAATAATAGTAATAAATTTAATAATAATATTACAAATTATTTATATAATTAAGTTAACTAACTAATTAATAAAGTGAAAGAAATATATTATTTTGAAAGTTATTTATTTATTTTAGTCGCATACAACATTTCTTCAAGAAGATTTTGAGAAGCAGTTGGCTGATTGGTTTGCAATAAAATATTTGCCTTTTAATTTATTGGATGATCAACATTCACAAAACTTATTTCAATATTTGAATCCGAAAGTGAATATACCTCATCGGAATAAAATGAAATCGATAGTGTTATCACGATATTATGAAGTGAAGAGTATTGTAATTAATATTCTGAAAAAAAACTTGTCTAAACTTTCGTACACCATATACGGATGGACTTCGGTAGCTAACAAATCATTTTATGGAATAACTGCGCATTTTGTAGGAGATGATTGGAAATTAGGATCGCTTGTACTGGACTTCATACCATCAAATGGAAATCATACGGGTAAAGACATAGCGAATCTTTTTTACGACGTTCTATTAAATACGAATTGGAGAATAAATTACAAGGAATAGCAATGGACAACGCGGCTGCGAACACGAAGTTTATTCAAGAATTGTGCAAATTAATGAAAAATATTTTTGGCTCAAAAATTGATGTTAATGACCTGCATTTTCGGTGTATTGCACACATCTTGAATTTGGGAGTTCAAGATTTCTTGAAGCAACTTCGTATTCAAGAGGATTTTGAAGAAAATTAAAATGAGGAAAACGATGAGGAAGATGATGAAACAAGAAAACTTGAAAATGATGAAAGCAATGAAGAGTTTGAGGTGACTGAAAATACGTGTGTGATTGTAAGACTAAAAGGACTCCTCAAGAAATTAATATATTCGGAGAAATTACGCGAAAAATTAAAATGCTGTTGCGCTACAGTTGAAGTTAAAATGTTAACACCCAGTATTGACATCGCAACGAGATGGAATTCATCGTATGAAATGATAAAACTTGGACTTCAATTGAAACCAGCATTAAAATTATTATGCAATCTTAATCCCGATTTAAATAAATTCTATCTGCAAGAATCCGAATGGCAACTCCTTGAAGGTACTATAAAGTATTTACGATACTTCAAAACTTTATCGGAAACATTATCAGGTGATAAATATATTACAATCCCGATGGTTGTGGTAGGATTCAACATGCTTCTCGATAAACTACAGGACGGAATACGAAATTTGGATGAAAAAATTAGAAAAAGTGGAGTCGAAATCCAGATAAGAAATGCGCTTGAAGCAGCGCTGGAAAAACTGCTGAAGCACTATTCCAAGTTTAACTGGATGTATTGCGCAGTTCTTATTTTGGACCCGAGATTCAAGCTTGAAGCTTTCCAATTAACAGCTTGGGGAAAGGAGATGGCAAATGAGTCGCTGAAAAAGTTTGCAAATATTTACAAGGAGAAGTATTATAATAAACCCACTAATGTCACAGAAGACTTTGAAAACGTTGATCTTTCTTGCAATCCAGACAAACCTGATGAAGATGATGATGATGATGATCTAAAGATTAATTCTCTTTTCAGAAAGAGTAAAACAGCTTCAGCGCCTTTAATAACACGGAGAAAAAAGATATTGTTGCGATAACAATTTTTGGATTGTTGTTGACAGATTTGTTGTTGCTACAATTCGGAATGTTGAAATGACAATTCGGATTGTTGTCAATACAAATGTGTCTTGTTTTAACGATTATACGAATTTGCTACGTTTAACTTGTTCAGTCTGCAAATCCGTACTGTTATAGTAACAAACTTCTGGTAGCGCATCATGCGATTGCTGATGGAACAATTCGGATTTGTTGAGCTGACAGGTTTACTGCTCAATGTCACGTGTTCATCTTTACTTGCGCGTCGGTCTCGCGATTAGGGCACTTGTGCCTCTCTATTTATTTATTTATTTTAACTTAAGTTTTTATTATATAGTGAAGTGAAAATGCTCCCAGGAGAGGAGACAAAAGTGCGGGAATTGTTGTTAAAATGGGGACTTGATGAGAAGACTGTGTCTGATTTTATTGGTACGTGTCTAAATAGTGTTAAATATAACCAAGTATAGACTTCATTGTGATACTCGGCTGTAATTCTTAATTTTTAATACTTAATGTACTAAAATAATGTTTTATAATTGTAAAGAAAAAAGTTTTAATAAATTTTGTACTTAATTATCAATTAATTTTATTATTTCTAAAAAAATATTAATTAAGGTGAGAAAAATTTTTTTGATCAACGCTTGTTAGTACAACAAATTATTTTGTCAAACTAACAATCCAGGTATATTGCTGAAAACAATTCTGCTTGTTCACCGAACAAATCGGAATATTTTTTATAACAATCTCGCTTTAACAAATTTTTTTTGTCTCCACAACAAATAGATTTGCTAGTTCTATATTAGCAAACTGGAATTGTTGTGCGGACTTAATTTTTAGTTGTCACAACAATCCTTTTTTCTCCGTGAAGTGTTACGAATTCTTGGCGAAGTGAGATTGACGAATATTTTTTGATGGAACGAGCGACTGAGGATGTTGATATCGGACAATGGTGGAAGAATCATGAAGACATTTTTCCAAATTTAAGTAGAATGGCGAAAGATTTATTTTCGATTCAAGCTACCTCAGTTCCCGCCGAAAGGCTTTTTTCAAAAGCAGGGCTAATCATTCGGAAACACCGAATCCGATTAAATAATGAATCAGCGAGAAGTTTGATTTGTTTAAACTGTTGGATGACTTGTAATTTAAGCGACGTAATTATTAAAAAATTTAATTCTATTTAGATGTTTTTATCGGTTATATTTTGGGGCCGTTCAAAAATTACGTAACGCTTTTTTCGAGCAATTTTGACCCCCCCTCCCCCCACGTAACGGACCGTAACTTTTCGCAACCCCCCCCTCCCTCAAACGTTACGTAGTTTTTTCTTTATCTAGTATTTTGGTTTGAGAAGGAAATTTAAAATATTTGTTTTCATAATTTATAATATATTTATTTATCATATTTAACTTTCGTAACTTAATTTAAAATTTGGCCTCGATTTTTGGCATGTAGATAAAAGTAAAAACTTATTTAAAAGTCATTTTCCATCCAAGGTGACGTTAACCATTCAGGAATGTTTTCGATTACCCGTACGGATTCGGTGGTGGAAGAATCTTTGATAAAATTGCAAGGCAGTTCCACGTCACTTTCATCTCGCCACTCTGCAGAGATTCCTCTTGAAGAATTCCTCTTAATAATGCATAAAATTTCTTTGTGTCTTCTTGTCACAATAGTTAAAGGTGCGATTTTAGAGCGACGAAGACTTACTTTTTTATGCATAATTTTCTTGTGTTCTTCTAAGCTTTTCTTTGAAGCAAAATATAATCCGCAATCGCTGCAAACACGATCTTGAAGCACATCTTGTAGCGATGGACAATAAAAGTCGTAAGGAATTTTTCGAAATTTCTCACAAACAGGCTTGAGGTTAATGCTTAGGCGAGTTAAAAGTGAAGCTGGCTTCAATTTAAGACCATCTTTTGGCGCAGGTATTGTTACTCTGGGCTGATTAACAATAGGATAAGGTGGTGGAAAAAATCCTGCAGTAAGAGTTAAGCGCAGTGAGCTCCGAAAAGGAAGGCAACAGGATTGGTCATTGCATTTCGAAATCTGAAAATAATTTGTTTAAATGAAAGATTGATAAAATAGAAGCAATAGTAAACTACATTTATATAATTATTAATTACTTGAAGGAAATACTGGCTTTCTCGGACGTGAATTGAGTACCATAATTGACTAGGCTTCGATGATACATCTGCTTCCTCCTCCTCTTCCTCTAATTCATCTTCTGCTTCTTTTTCTTTCGGAGAAATATACTCTGCGCATACAGGATGAGAGTCGAGAACAACGTTGCTGAATATTTCAGCCAGCACATTTCCCGCATATTCAAAATTTCGTTTTTCCAAGGTTTCATCAATAGTTTGACAACGTGAATCCAAATGCGAACCGAAGTGATCATGTGGTATAATAACTCCAGATAATTCCCTACTCAAAGGAGCCATTCTTCTTTCAACTCTGTTGAACGCGCTCCTTCCAGGTGCATTGGTCGCAATAAATACCGCATCAAGATCGTAATTCTTAAAATGTTTGATTGCTGAATCGATTACTTTTCGATAACGAGGATTCTCGTCAGGGCCTCCGTCAGATGTAATAATTACTACAGGCTTTATAAATCCGTCAGATGTTTTCGTAAACTTTAAGAAAAAGTGTCGATCTGTAGAATTTTATCGAAATCTTCAGCATGTGAAGTGGCTGTGAAGGAAGAGTGCTTCCCACTTCTGATGGCCACGTATGTAGGACCCGAATAAGTAACAGATTCCGGCTGGCCTATCAAGTCTGTCGATACATTAATAATAGCGTACACAGAGGGGATTAATTTATGTTGACCAGCAACAACCCAATCATGATCGGGGAGTCGAATGCGATATTCCATATTCATTAAAAATGGCGCTTGTTTGTTCGCAGCTGTAATCCCTATAGGGACCCGCGCTTTGTCGTCTTGAGAAATAAATAATATTTCCTCTGGACCAAGCATCGATGCCAAAGTTTCAAGCTACCTGATGGAGGCGACGCAAAACTGTTGATCAGGGTGTTCCTTGTGGAGATCAGTTTGAGCTCGACACAATTTAACGGGAACAGTAACGACATGTCGCTTACTCTCAATTGAAGTTCGATTTCTTGGCACCAATCTGTAATATGCTGTTGTTTGGCAGCATGTAAACCCCATTTCTAATAGATTTTCGTACATACTCCTGAGAGTCTTACAACTTCTCACATCTACTGTTTTTCGGCGGGGATCGGCTGATGCGCCAAATGTAGCAATTTCAGCTACAACTCGAAGAAATTCAGGCTGATCTTCTTCTATCCGTGGTCTGCCTGATTCATTTTTATTGCGAATTTTCAATTCTTTAGCTGTTGTCGGATTTTCGTCGCATAAGCGTTTAACTTTCGATTTAAAATTCTTTCTATATTTTTTTTGTCGACTTGCATTTTTTTAATTGATGAAAGTGATTTTTTTTTCTCCGATAATTTTTTTTTAAGCTGATTATAGTTTTTTCAGTTGAGTCTTCAATGAACCCTGCGTCTCTCGCCATTAAAGCAGCGTTGAGTTGACTTTCGATTACGGAAATTTGACTTGTAATTGAATCTTGAGCGGGTGTTGAATAAACACGTTCAACTGTACTTTCTTGAACTGAAGTATCCGATTCAACATCTAAAATAGTTTATAGATATGTAAATCAATTATTACTTTTTTTCAGAATCATAAATTAAAAACTTGAATTTACAAATATCCTAATACATTAATTTATTATTTTCATAAATTATTTATTTGTTATTTTTTATCATGATTTTCCTTTGTTATTTATTATTATTATAAAAATAGATAATCGTAAAAAGTTATTAAAAAAACTTTTTTCAATATTTATAAAATATTTATTATTTTAATAGTTACCTTTGTCGTGATCTGAATTGACGATTTCATTTGCAGCTTCAGTTGTAATATTTGTTATCGATGAATTATTTACATTTGATTCATTGAAAGTTAGTGATGGCATATTTACTGGTGTAGAAGACGTAGATGCAGCAGGATTTTGAATCTCATTAGGAACCTAGCAAGAAAATTTACATATATTTCAAATTTTCCGTACAAAATTTAACGCGCTTTGAAAAAAGCGCTTTATTTTTATTAAAATATAGGTTATGTTTATTATAGTTTTAACTTAATCTGAAATGAAATGTTTTATCTATATATTTTGATAATTTAATGAAGTCATAAACATCAATGGTTTGTTCGAAAATTGATTATCTGTTTCTATTTTTACTCTATATTTTTTGTAAGGCTTTCTTTCAAGCTTTCTTCAAAACGCGTCACATGTTAAAATGATTAATAATTTAAATACCACCTTTTTCGTAAAAAACTGGAGTGTTCTTGTAGCTTTCAACTTTGTCATTTTTGTTCTGTATTGATCAAGAAGTTCATTCATGTGAGATTCAAGCTCTTCGAACTTCGAAAATTTCGCTCTAGCTTCTTTCCATTTTTCGTTTCTTTGACGTTGTGCTTCTTGTGCTGATAATTCATGATGAAGTTGCTTATATGCGACAAAAAACTTGTTATACAAATCACCTTGCTTAGATGACATATTAAATAACTTAAACAATACTTAAAAACCGAAAAATCAATATTAGTTTAACTCATGACTGAAACATTTGGAAAAACGTAATTTTTCGAACAAAATTTTCCTGGGAATCACTGAAAGTTTAACCACGAATTAAATTTGTAGTAGATAAAGAAGCAGAAAAAGAAGACAACTGCGCCCCTTTTATACATAAACTTAATTTATTTGAAATCATTATTAGTCAATAAATAAAGATTTCATTTCTTTAAGATTTCTTTAAGTATTAACTTAAAAAAAACATCTTTTGATGTCTAAGTATTGTAGTAAAAGAATAAAAATATTTAACAAAGACATGTATGGTATATAATTTTTTAAGAATATTGAATTAAATTAAATTAAAAATATTAAATCTAAACATTTTCAAACTTTATAAAACGACTAATTGAAACAAATTTTTAAGTAACTAAATGACAATAATTAACAAATATAATAAAAAAATAAAATAATTATATTCTTGGTTAAAATAAATAAATACGTAATAATTTAAAAAAAGTTACAAGCAGTAACAATAACTATTTATTAGTTAAACTATTATAAACGAGGTTAAATTTATTTATAAAAATTATATATAATGTAAAAAAATTACAATTTTTATGTTTCTATTAATAATTTTTTGTTTATTCTAAGAATTAATATGATAGATATTTTTAGATTCAAATAATGTTCCTAAAAATCAATTCTGATTAATTTTATGGTTCATTATAACAAATAGTTTAACAAGAATAACCAAGAATCTTGGTTGAAAACAATACAAGAACCAAATTTAAATTGACAGTAGAGATAAATTCTTGTACTTGACGTTTTCTCGCTTGGTCTTGCTTGAATGCATCCTGTTTTGTAACTAATGTTCCATCGCATATCTAGAACTATATCGGAACAATGATATGTAACTGTTCTAAAATTTCGATGAAGTTCAGTTCTGGAATATATGTGTACCTGAGATTAAAAATTTTAAAGTGTTCATAAGTACTAAACTATTTTCTATGGAACTAATAAATAAATAGTTCATTTTATTTAAGTATGTTGTCAAATTTAAAAAACTCTAAAATTTTTATATATCACATAGTCTTATTATTTTTTTTATATATAAGCAATACAGTTTTTAAATCCTCCTCAGTCGAAAGTTATCAAATGAATTTTGTATTTATATTCCCATGTTGGGGTAGCTTAATGGTTAGCGTATTAGCCTGTGGAGCGATATTGCTATAGAACAGTTGAAATTTGACACTGTTCTAACTATGTTTATTTTAGAGTTTCCTTTTTTTATTACATCAAGTTTTAATATTTTTATTAAGAATAAAAATATTTTGCATGTATTTTTAGGCAATAATCGTGCGATAATAGTTATGTACCATTTTATAGTTATTACAAAACAGTTCTAGAACTGTTACAAATACATTTGTAACCATATTCTAGATCTGTTACAGAATCTTACATATCTGCTGAGTACGACATTTTGCGTAACCAGTGACTTACAGGTTCATAACCAGTTACAGAACATGTTTTTAAAAAATTTGTAACAGTTCTATAACTGACCTGTAATACTGTTTGTGGGTTCATCCTGTTGGTGATGATAACCGAAACTATGGTCAGTTGAACATTCTTGATACCAATATAAGCAGTACTGGAATGATCATAAAATAAATCGTATAAGAAATGGTTATCATCAAAATCTAAAAATGAGCCTATACGGAATATTCAAATGTGGATTAAGCGCGACGGATCATTGAGTCAAAGCGAATTTAATGTTCTATCTTGTATTGAAGTGGCATTTGCATTTGTTGAAAGTATATACAACGATGTACAGGGGTCCTATTCTCGAAATCATTCGAATATTGTTCGTATGCGAGCAAATTCGATGGGTAAGTTTCGTGCACGAAGCAACAACCGTATTCTCGAGCACCATTCGAAACTTCGTTCGACGATCGTTCGTAGACGAATAGGTTGTACAGTGTTGCCGTCGTTTATTTCTAGTGAATTTCCAGTGTAATTTTTTTGAACCAATGAAATTACTTATGATATAAGAAATATTTATTGACTGCATCATCATCATTATTATTATTATTACTATTGTGATTATTATTATTATTCTCATTATTGTTATTATTATTATTATTATTATGAATGAAACTCTATAATTGATTACAATTCGAAACTTTGAATCCCTTTTAATATGTGTACATAATATTATTAAATAATACTACTGCGCATGAGCAGTACCAAAATTCGAACACGAAACTGTTGCTTCGAGTGGTTAGGACCACTCGTTGCATTTCACTCGAATCGTTTCGTCTATGAACGCCTAGTGAACAGTTCGAGAATACAGTTTTCGACAAAGTTATTCTAAAGTCTTTAATTCGTGCACGGAACTCATTTCGAGAATAGCACCCCTGTTCCTAAACATTGTCAATTCTATGATGGGAGAAGGGGCAGTCCAGGTATATGAAGTACCGTCTAGCTCAGGGTAGTGAGGGTGTACTTTGGTCATAATTAGTTACTAACCACTCAACCGGAAACATATTTCAAAATAATATTCTATTACGGATTTTTGTAATCAATCTTATATTGATGTTTATAATAAATATATCTTAATAAATATTAATTGTAGAGGTTATGAAACATGGTTACAAAAACGACAAAATTCAGGTAATGCAGTAGAACCCCAAAACTCTGCTAACATCTGTTTTCTCACGAAGAAAAAGGACAATTGTTCAGACGATTGGTTTATAGATTCCGGCGCGACAAGCCATATGACTCATAATAAATTTTTCTTTACAAAATTTTCTTCAACTAATATGAAGGTTCAAGTCGCTAAGAAAAATATTATGGAGGTACTAGGTACAGGGTCAGGTACAATTGAAGGATTAGACAAAAATGGTTCTCAGGTAAAAATCGAGTTAAATAATGTGTTTTACATCCCTGCTTTAGAACAAAATTTAATTTCTGTCAGTAAAATATCAGATACAGGATGCAAAATTTTATTTGATAAAAAGGAATTTGAAATCCTATTCGAAGGTCGAAAAATTTTATTAGGGTCGCGTTATGGGGGTTTATATAAAATAACAAAAAATGAGGTAGCGAGTTTAACAATTAGCACGGAAGAAAAACACAATGAAAATTGTCAACACGTGTGGCATCGCAAGTTCGGTCACAGAGATGCAGAATCAATTATAGGTCTAGAAAGAAAACTTCTTGCTACGGGAATAAAAATCGAGGATTGCGGAATCAGAAAGCAAAGCGAACCTTGCTTAGAGGGTAAAATGACACGAAATCCATGTCCAAAAGAATCAAGTTCAAAAACTAGCTCGATTCTCGATTTAATTCATACGGATGTATGCGGTCCAATAGAAATTATTACACCGGGAAACAATAGATTTATATTGACTTTAATTGACGAATTTAACCGCTATTCCACACTTCGGTTAATGAAACATAAAAATGAGGTAACAGATTTAATTAAAGATTTCGTCACATATTCGAAAACACAATTCAAGAAAACACCAAAAATTATACGCTCGGATCAAGGAAGGGAATATGTGAATAATGAACTACGGAAATATTTACAGTCGGAAGGTATAAAAATACAATACACTGTCAGGTATACTCCCGAGCAAAATGGTGTAGCAGAAAGAAAAAATAGAACTCTGGTCGAAATGTCAAGGTGTATGCTCATCGATGCGGGTTTACCGAAAAAGTATTGGGGTGAAGCAATTACCACAGCAAATTATTTACAAAATTTGCTTCCCATAAGGAGCAAAGATAGAACACCGTATGAATTATGGCATTCGAGGAAGCCAAATGTAGAAAATATATATATATATTTTTTTTGGCAGTACTGTTTTCGCACACATACCTAAAGAATTGCGAAAGAAATTTGACAAAAAGGCAGCAAAATTAACATTTGTAGGGTATTCTGAAGAATTTAAAGGATTAAAGGATATATGGCAGGACTTAACACCTTTATAAATGGAGAAGAAGAAGAACCGAAAAACTATAAACAGGCAATGGCTACCCCCAATAAAGATAAATGGAAATCGGCGACGGAAGAAGAGATTAAAGCTTTGGAAGAAAATAAAACCTGGACTCTTGTAGAACCAAAAGAAAATACCAGATTTGTGGGCAGTAAATGGGTATTTAAATTAAAGAAAAACTCTGTAGAGACAATAATAAAATATAAAGCCAGGTTAGTTGCACAAGGTTTTTCACAGGAATTCGGCATTGATTATGACGAAGTGTTCGCCCCTTTTGTTCGTCAAACCACTTTTCGAACAATGTTGACAATTGAAGGTAATGAAAATATGCATGTTTATCATTATGATGTAAAAACTGCTTTCTTAAATGAAGATTTAAATAAACAGTTTTTATGAAACAACCAGAAGGTTTTGATATTAAAGGTATAGAACATTGGATTTGTAAATTAAATAAATGTTTATACGGATTAAAACAAGTTGCAAAGGAATGGAATGAAAAATTAAACAACACTCTTTTGCAACAAGGTTTTATTCAAGGGCAAACTGATCCCTGTTTATATATTAAGAATCTTGAAGGGGAGAGGATTTTTGTAAGCATTTATGTTGACGATTTCGTAATTGCATGCAAAAATGAGGACAAGATTTTTCAAACAGGTAACAGTTTGGGACAATTTTTTAAATTAATCAACCTTGGAAAATTACATAGTTACTTAGGAATTCAAGTGGACCAAGAAGAGAAAGGTTTTTTCAGCATTAGCCAAACGATTTATATTGAACACATACTCAAGTCGGTCGGTTTGAGTGATGCATAAGTATCAAAAATTCCACTCGACACTGGTTACATCAAATCAAGAAAAAATGAAGCACCAATGGAAGACAACAACGCGCATCGCAAGCTCATAGGAAAGCTTTTGTATGTAGCAGTCAACACAAGACCGGATATAGCAATATGCGTATCACTTTTAAGTCAATATAATGCAATTGCAACAGAAGCAGATTCGAGAGAAGCAAAAAGAATTGCATTATATCTAAAAGGGACAAAATTTTTGAAACTCAAACTCGGAGGTTTCAAAGATAACAGCGAAGAAAAATTAATAGGATACGCAGATGCTGATTGGGCAGAAGACAAAGAAAACAGAAAATCAAATAGTGGCTAAAAATTCAAATTTCAAGGCGCAACAATTTGTTGGGCATCAAAAAAAGAAGATTGCGTGGCACTATCCTCGACAGAAGCAGAATACATTGCTTTTTCAGAGGCAAGTAAAGAAGCAATGTGGTTAAGAGAATTGCTAAATGACTTCGGTGAACAACAAAGTAAATCTACAATCATCTTTGAAGATAATCAAAGCTGCTTAAAGATAATGGTAAACAGAAAAAGAGTAATAGAACGAAACATATTTCCACAAGATGTTCGAGACATTAAGGAAGTTCTCCGGCAAATCGATTTGTGATAGATTTTTCTAAAACTTTGAGGAAACACTCATTTTTATATCCTGTATGCGTGGTAAAAATTTCAATATCGCTTGCGATGTTAAAGATTGAGATATTTAACTTCAAAGTTGTAATATTTAACATAGGACTCCTAACCTGAACGTTGAAAATGACAGATTTTATTTATTTTCTCCGAAGGTACGTGATAACTTTTTCTCAAAAACTAGTATATTGTAGGGGCGAATTAGAGAAATAAAAGTAAATAAAATTCTATAGGGGTAACGATGTTCAATTTTTAATAACAGTAATCTGAAAATCGAAATTCAAGTGATTTTCTAGTGAACTGACAAATAGGAGAAACCGAACCGGTCGGGTCTTGGCAACACCGCACTGTTCATATGAAACGCGCGCATGGTAGCGCGAAATTAAAACATAAAAAATAGGTTATGTTCTTCTTGGGATGAACCAACTTGTGTCAGCTGTTTAAAGTCAGCCCTTCTACACTGTTGCCGTATCTTAAAAAGCTGCGCACAATTACAAATTTTGCACTTCTGCACTTGACAGAGGGGAAGGGAAACAGGAAAATGTTCTCAACTATTTCTTTTGAGGGAGAAGTTATTCTTATATGTATAGAGAACAGGTTGTTATTGAGCTCCACTGGCGCCGGAGAGCTTCCTTAAAAGAATGGTTATTTAAATTATAATTATTGTTCAACAGAATTTATGACTCTGTCAAGTGCAGAAGTGCAAAATTTGTAATTGTGCGCAGCTTTTTAAGATACAGCAACAGTGTAGAAGGGCTGACTTTAAACAGCTGACACAAGTTGGTTCATCCCAAGAAGAACATAACCTATTTTTTATGTTTTAATTTCGCGCTACCATGCGCGCGTTTCATATGAACAGTGCGGTGTTGCCAAGACCCGACCGGTTCGGTTTCTCCTATTTGTCAGTTCACTAGAAAATCACTTGAATTTCGATTTTCAGATTACTGTTATTAAAAATTGAACATCGTTACCCCTATAGAATTTTATTTACTTTTATTTCTCTAATTCGCCCCTACAATATACTAGTTTTTGAGAAAAAGTTATCACGTACCTTCGGAGAAAATAAATAAAATCTGTCATTTTCAACGTTCAGGTTAGGAGTCCTATGTTAAATATTACAACTTTGAAGTTAAATATCTCAATCTTTAACATCGCAAGCGATATTGAAATTTTTACCACGCATACAGGATATAAAAATGAGTGTTTCCTCAAAGTTTTAGAAAAATCTATCACAAATCGATTTGCCGGAGAACTTCCTTAATGTCTCGAACATCTTGTGGAAATATGTTTCGTTCTATTACTCTTTTTCTGTTTACCATTATCTTTAAGCAGCTTTGATTATCTTCAAAGATGATTGTAGATTTACTTTTTTGTTCACCGAAGTCATTTAGCAATTCTCTTAACCACATTGCTTCTTTACTTGCCTCTGAAAAAGCAATGTATTCTGCTTCTGTCGAGGATAGTGGCAACATTTTTTATTGTTCTTGGAATCAATGGAAAGCTTAGATTTCAAGGAATAATTATGTTAAAGGACAATTTTTTTCTTCGCTTTTCTTGGACCATGCAAGAGGTTAAAGAAAGTCAAGGTAGGAAATAAGCAAAAAATTATAATTATTTTTTCAACTTTGTAACATGATATATTTAAACCTATTTTAGCAATCTCATTCAAATAGGTATCATTTTTTTAGAAATTTAATAAGCTTTCCAACGCTATAAGAGAAAAGTCTCTACGTTAATTTCTCTCAGAGTTATCTTTATTTTCACGCGAGTATGTTTTTCAATGACTCGCGGTGTAAGCGTTCGCACAATTTCGGACGGTAGTGTAAATGTAATTCGTCTATATTTTTTGTTTTATTTCTTTTCTTTTAGATAATCATCGTTGAGGAAGGGTGTTGAAAATATATACAACGATGTACTGTTCCTAAACATTGTCAATTCTATGATGGGAGAAGAGGCAGTCCAGGTATATGAAGTACCGTCTAGCTCAGGGTAGTGAGGGTGTACTTTGGGCATAATTAGTTAGTTACCTGCTAACCACTCAACCGGAAACATATTTCAAAATAATATTCTGTTACGGATTTTTGTAATCAATCTTATATTGATGTTTATAATAAATATATGTTTATTAAATATTAATTCGGTGTCACTATATCATTTGTACTCTCTTTATTGTTTTTCCATTAATTACTTACTTCGCATAGGCTGGTATTAAATGGCATACGCCAAAGTATTTGTTAGCGATAGTATTGAACAGCATATGAAACGCGTTATATGTATACACCTAAAGGATTGAAAGAGTATTCCAATTTCTAGTCTCATTGTTAGTGAAAATGTTGATCCCATGACATATCCTTCAATGTTTCCTTATAGTGATTCTAGATCGACTGTTAACCTTAAACATACTCAAGGTACTTGTAATTTTACTCATTTATAATTTTATATGTATCGTCTTTCATAGTGAAGCAAAAGCGTGGATTGCCACATATGCGTTTAATTTTATTTTTACGTACACAAATTTGCGATGCTGAAACTTTAAATAAAATGATATGTGCTGAAATCCCATAGACAAAGAATCCAGAACTTTTTAACATTGTCAAGCGATTTCAAGGTCATGGACCTTGCGCTAATCGAAATAGGAATTCACCTTGCATGGACCCTAAGATAGGTAATTTAAATGTATTGCTGACAATTCGATGATGATAGCATATAATCTTTATTTGAGTAAAAAATTTGAAGGTAATATTGACTGTGCAATAATAGGTTATTAAGATTGTAATAAGGAACTATGCAATACAATGAAATTGAACATTGTTTAAACACACAATAAGGTCTACCAGAAGTTATGCACAGATTATATTTATACAAATTAAGTAAACTATTGTATTTTAATATAACACCATAATGTTGAAATAATAATACAAAAAGGATTTCAAAAATAACATTATTAATTTTGTGTGATCCAAATTCCAATATCTTTTCGTCAAATGAAATAAATCTTTAATGGCGAATAAAGAATTTCACGCGCGTTTCTTTTAGCTAGTTTAGTACTAATCTACGTAATGCCGAGGTGAATTTTGTTAAATTATTATGAAATAAGTCTATTTCACTTGAAACTGAATTAGCTTCTCTACTAAGTCTATTAATTATAGCATTGTTCCCATAGATAGTTCTATGAAATGCTACTGAAAAAAGTAAATAATTTCTTGTAAATTTTACTGGAACGGACAGATTTATTAATGACGGAAGAGAAGGACACTTAATAAATCCGTTTAAAAGTCTGTACAAAAAACTTATATCTGCATAAAGAAATCATGAGACCAAGGGGATATTTAATATAAAACGTAAGTTACTGTAATCATGCGCGTACCTGTCGAAAGGAATATCAAGTTGTCTTGCAGAAAATCTGAGAAATCTGTTTTGTACGCGTTCAAGTCGAATAATCTGATATACGTACATTGGTGACCAAATAATGCAGGCACATTCGACTATCGTACTGACAAAAGTATAGAACCTTTAATATTACAGGGCTATGAAAGACCGATGCATTTCTCATTATTACTGAACTTTTATCACGATTCTAATTATCGTCTCGTCTTATTCCTTTCGGGGAATTTCGGTGTCTCCTCGTTATACGAAGGTCTTGTCTCTATACATGAGTCAGTGATATCATACACACACTCACACTATATCATTCCAGAATCTTCATACTTGTATTCCTGCATATTTTATAATCACTGAATTCGTGGATGACCTGACGATTACTTGTCGCTCCCCTAACCTCAATCAAATAACAACTTCTCTCCAAGATAATCTAAATTCAATCTCCTCTTACTTATCGGATAGAGGCCTGGAAGTATGTCCGGAAAAAACAAAATTAGTTATATTTAGTAACAAAAAACTTGATCTAGATGACCATCACTAAATAAAGTAATAATTAAGCTCTGCAGCTATGTATCTTGGCATTAATTTTCATCAATCCGGTTCATCCGATTTGCCATTTAAATTACTTATGTGATAAAAGTAGAAAAATTTTAAATGTTTTAAGAGTTTTTAGAGGCACTTGGTAGGGGGCTGACCCTAAACTACTGCTTTAAGTACACGAAGAGAAATTTCAAACTATTTTCACATGGGCAACCGATGCCAATAATACACTCACACATCTTTGCGTAATTTACTTGGAATCCATTCCAAAATCGCATGGGTCCTTATACAAATTGCATTAGCCGAAGCGTTTTTAGCACCACCTGTTGTAACTTTCGCGTACTAATTTCATGTGAAAATCGGGCGAGTAGGTCCTTGTGAAAATAGTTTAAAATTACTCTCCGTGTATTTGGCTCCTTAATTAGAAGTGGTTATGATTTTGGATTCACTGCCACAAACTTTAAAGTCCCATAAGAATCTCTCCTGCTTTGAAAAAATTTGAAACCAAGCTCTCCGACTAGCCATAGGCTACAGGAAGAGCACTCCTATCAATGTAATGTTAGCAGAATGTTGTGAACCCCCACATGACAACAAGATATCATTTCCTGGCAAAAAAGTATTTATATAGAATCTCTTCAATTGATAATCTCCCTTTACTAGACAGTTATGCTGTACTCTCGCGTCTCTTCCGTGACTCTAACGCCCAATTCAATTATCCCTTTTAATTGCTTTTGAGAAATCAAAGTTACACTGCGAACTCATAAGAACTAAGGATCTCGATCCTTATTTTAAATTTCTCTATGAGGATCATACTTTCACTCCCAAAATCACTCTTGATTTGGGTAAATCACTGCAAGAGTCCAAAAACCCTTCAGTTTCATTTAAACAACTTGGCAGGTTGCGCTTTCGTTTGTCCATGTCTAAACATAATTTATAAATTCGCTACTATATTTTCTCTTGAAGCATTCGCTATTTTATTTACACTTGATTATATTATTAATTCTCATCTCACTAATACAGTAATCTTCTCAGACTAAGACTTGAAACATCCTATCCAACTATCATTAGCACAAAATAGGTAGCAACTTCTCACCTAGGTGCAGATTGTGTGATGCAGAAGAGGAAACTTCAACTCATATTTTATATCACTGCCCAGATTATGCTGCAGTGAATCATCAATACTGGGGTCATGCCTTTGTAGACCCAGATTGGATTCGCAACCTCTTGGTAGAAGAGTTGCTGGCCTTTTGGAATAGGACAGGACTCGACTGGGTTCGAGCTTGCTAAGGTTAGATGCAATGGGTCTTGCGACTTAAGTGCCAACTAAGATACCTAGATAACTAGACTTCGGTATAAGCTCGTTTTAGAGTAGATTAGAAAATAATGAGCATTGGCAAGCAGTCAAGAAAATATTTAGATATTTAATAAATACTCCTGATATTGGTATACTTTTCGGAAACAGTGGGAGTTTGAATAATTTAACGGGCTTCACTGCTGCTGACTATGCTGGGTGTCTTGAAACGCGAAAATCAAGAAGCGGATTGGTTTTTATGCTTAATAATGGTCCTATTTCATGGTCCAGTCAGCGAAAAAATGTTGTTTCTTTGTCAACTGCAGAAGCAGAATATATTGCCTTAGCTCATGGTACAAACTTGGCTGTTTGGTTGAAAAGAATTTTAAATTATTTAAAAATTAATTGAACATGTCTTTCCATTCATGTAGATAACCAATCAGCTATTAGGTTAGCTCATAATTCAGAATTTCACAAACGCTCTAAACATATTGCTGTAAGATTTCATTTTATTAGAGATGTCTAAAAGAACTTTCTCAACATTTAGTTGATCCTCGTTCTCATAATTTCCCAGCAAAGAGTTAAAGAAAATTCCTTAAAGATTGCACAGAAACTCTTGGAGAAAATGAATTTATAATATTCGAGTTTTCTCAGAATCATGAGACCGTTATTTAAAACGCAGTTCAAAATGAATATTGGAACAAAAAAAATTATAATTCACCCTGCTGTAATTTATTACAAAAAACACGGAAAAGATGAGTGTGAAAGTTGCGCAATTATTTCCGAAGATTTGGAACACAATGCTAGCGCAGGGGTGCGTTCACTTAACTCTCACTCTCACTAAAAAAATTTTCTCTCTCACACCTCTCTTTCACTGAAAAATTTTCTACTTTCAGTTTCACTCTCACCCAAACTTAACATTTTTTAATCTCACCCTTACTATCGCCCAAAAATTTTTCACTCTTTCTCGCTCTTACTCAAAAATTTTTCAATCTCAATCTCACTCAAATTTTTCAATTTCACCCTCACTCAAATTTCTCAATTTCACTCTCACATTCACTCAAAAACTTTCCACTCTCAATATCACTCTTACTTCAAAAATATGATAAATTGAAATATATAAAATCTAAATTTGAGGTTCATTAAAAGTAGAGTAAATTGAAATTTTAATTATTTAAATTTTGTATGAATAAAACTTAGTGTCTATTGAAAATTTAATCATTGTATTGTTCTAAGAAATCAAAACTTGAAATTTTGCATATAAATGTTGATAAAATGATGCTTAAATTACAGTAATTTTACTTTAATATTAACGGTTAACATTACCATGAGGCGGACATTTTCACAGTTATTTTTGGGGTATCAAAAAACGTTGCAGATCATTTTGATTCCAAAAAGAGATCAAAATGATCCAAATTTTGTCTCATTTTAGTGGAAAAATGTATGTCAATTGTTTATTTTAAAATGTCAAAAATTTGTCAATAAATTTTTAGGTTTTGTCCAACAGTTTTTAAAAAAATATTTAAGTCAATTTACTGTTTCCATCACTGAAATCGTTAAAACCATTTTATTGATCAGATTTGGAGTAATCTAATTTTGTTGACATTTAAACAAAGTTGGTTGTTTCAACCAAATACTAAACTATCAAATCAGGCTTTTTTAAAGTGAAAATTGTTTTAAACGTGTGAGATCATGAGAATTTAAAATCATTTCTCAATTTTTAAAGAATTTTCAGGAATGTGTAAAAAGAAAAATAGATATTAAAAGAATGTTTTTCACGTAACTGTCGAAAAATTGTAGTGACTTTTTTTCTTTAAAATGTAATAAAATTAACAATGGGTTAACAAAAATATTTAATTTTTCATTATTTTATAATACCTAATGGGTTAACAAAAACAACAAATTTCAACAGTTAAATTCAAACACAATTTTTAGTAAATAAAAAGCATTATTTAAAAATCACGATTATATTTATTATTTTAACAGCTATATAATTTAAAAATTCTTGAGAATTTTCTTTTACGATCGTAACAGAATCCGAATATTTTATATGGACATTTTATTACGGAAGTCCGGTGATTCCTACAAATATAAATAAATAAATAAAAAATAAAAAAAATAAATGCATCACAAAAATATCCTTATTTTGAGAAGCCGATGGATAATTGTAGAAGATCCGTAAAATACTTTGAAAAATTAAACATTCCAAAAGCGAATTCAAATCTATTTGCATAATTTAAAAAATTATGCTAATGACCTTAATTTTTGCGAAATCGAAAAGAGCTTTGAAATAATTTTTTTATTTATCCAGTGGATTCGTTGAGTTTAAGTGTTCAGCATTCAGGTATTTTCATTGCAGACCATTTGTATCGACTGTTATTATTATTGGTGTTTTCAAATGAAGAGATGATAACTCCTAAAATAAAGTAATAATTACATTAGGTATTAAAATGGAAAATTTAGCATGCCGCGTTTTTTATTTTAATTACTACAAGATAATTCAGAAAACTTTGTTTCGATCGACTACAATTTGGTTAGGCCAAAACGGATCAATAAAATGGTTTTAATGATTTCAGTGGTGAAAACAGTAAATTAAATTAAATATTTATTTAAAAAATGTTGGACAAAACCTAAAAATTTATTGACAGATTTTTTGACATTTTAAAATAAACAATTGACATACATTTTTTCACTAAAATGAGACAAAATTTGGACCATTTTGATCTCTTTTTGGAATCAAAATGATCTGCAACGTTTTTTGATACCCCAAAAATAACTGTGTTAATATTACGTGCCACTTGGGTCGATATACCTAATTTTTAGTTTATATACGTTTGAAATTTTAAATTACTAATATTTGATCAAATTAATTTTTATTTCATCGAAATTTTAATCGGTTCATAGTCAATCGAAACAAATTTTAAACGTCTGAGACTACAATTATTAATATAAATTTCAACTAATTAAACTTTTAGAGATTAGATTGTCACCTTTTTACCTTTGACACCTTTTATAATTTTGGTCACCTTTTTCATCTATTTCGTTAATTAGTCACCCATTTCACTGATTTGCTAATTATTCAGATATTTAATTTTATATATATTCTGAATATATGTTAAAAATTGTAATTTTTTTTCATTTAATTTTTAAATTTAAGCATCATTTTATTAACTTTCAAATTAAAGAATTCAAGTTTCGATTTCTTAAAACATACAAGGATGAGTGAGAGTTTTTGAGTGAATGTGAGAGTGAAATTGAAGAATTTTTGAGTGAGGGTGAGATTAAAAAATTTGAGGAAGAGTGAGACTGTAAAATTTTTGAGTGAGAGTGAAAGTGAAAAATTTTTGAGTAATAGTAAGGGTAAGATTACAAAATTTTGAGTTATGTGAGTGAAAAATTTTTTAGTGAGAGTGGAGAATTTTTTTGTGAGAGTGAGAGTTACGTGAACGCACCCCAGTTCACCTCTTTATGAAAAAAATGATTGATGATGTAAAGAAAAATTATAATATCAAGGAAATACTATATTGTACTGAGGGCGTAGCTGCTCAATATAAAAACAAGAGTAGTTTTATTAACTTTCTGTATTATAAGCACTATTTTGAATTGGAAGCTCAGTAGCATTTTTTTGCGACTTTTCACAGGAAGAGTCCTTGTGATGAGACTGGAGGAAAACTTAAACGAGCAAGTTTGCAAAGACCAAGCATCAAGCAAATATTAAGGGGAGAAACTCGTATAAATGCAGGGTCTCAAATCTCAACCACAATCAAAAAATAGAATATTTATCGTTAAAATACGCAAATATGCTTTGCATAACGAAGAGAAAATTAAAAAAAATTTTTTTTGAAAATTTGGGACCATTTTGAAAAATAAAAACTTTATGTGTTTAAAAACAACTAATGCACTAAAACCAAAATTTACTATCACATGCTAATAGTGCTTGCTACTGACTATCTATTAATAAAATTATATTTACAAGAAAGTGGAAGAATAGTGCGATCTCGTGCGCATCGTCGCTCTCTAAAACTGAATCAGTGATTAGATCAGTCACATCCAGGGTGTTTTCGGCATTCACTCAGAGTTAACTCTAGAGTTAGCAGTGGTGCTCAAATGTAAATTTTGTTTTTCAGTTCGTCTGTTGGTTGTTGATTGGCAATTTGGCATAGACGATTCATTTTGATTGGCGCAGGGTTTGTAATTGTAACAACATGTGAAACGGGCCTTTTATTCTAGTAATGTAATGTTAAAATAAAATTTTTTGTTTCTAGATTTCATAAAAGTCCCCAAAAATTTATTACTAGATGACCCAGAGTTAACTCTGTTTTTTTGCGAGAGTAAAGAAAAAGGGTCAGTCCTAACCTTTAATGGCCGACAAAATTTGTGAACGGATTGTTTGTTTTGAAAAGTGTAAATTGAAACATAATTATTTATTTTTATTAAAAATTATTAAAACTTTTTATTTATAAAAAACAACTTTAATTAAAATAAATAATCTAGTTTCTTAAACAATTCAGATTAATTAAAGTTAGGGAAATAATGAAAAATTTTAAAGTTATAAACTTTAAAAAAATAACACGTTTATGGGTAGCAAAAATATGTTCCATTTTTAAATGAAAAACAAAAAATACGTATAAATTAAAAAAAAGTAAGCAAACAAGGACAACTAACTTTAAACTCAGGGTGATGAAAATAGAAAATTAATTATTTTATTTAGGTAAATAAATTTTCAAAAATAATATCATTGAGCACCACTGTTAACTCTAGAGTTAACTCTGAGTGAATGCCGAAAACACCCCCAGTGTCAATGGAAAATTAGTGGTTTTAACCTGTTCATTGAAAAAATCAGTCAAAAATTTTTACTGAAGTGAATCAATAAGAAGAAACTACTGATTTAATTAATTAAATTTTTCACAGAGTAATTTAGTTGAAAAAATGAACGTGCTCAAACGTGTCGAAAAATCAAAGCGAGAAACACTACTTTTTCACCGTTTCTAAGTATTTTTTGTTGCTTCCTCCAAATGATATCAAAAAATGTGTACATTTATATAGTGTATGGGAGAATTATGTTTACAAGATAGAAAGAAAATAGTGCATGTGTTAAAATTGTTAACTGAATATTGCTAGAATACAATTCGTCATTTCAAGTAATAAAAATCAAGGTAAGGTTAAGACCTTTATTATTTAATATAAAAACCTAATAACTTTTTGTAAATTGAAAGTAAAATTTGATATACAATAACAATAATATGTTATTTATATACCTGTTGTCAAACAACATAACCTTACATTTTGGAAAATGTTCTGTTTGGGCGTTTTAGACTGGCACTCGAGATATTAGCAACCTCTATTTATTTATTTTCTTTATATGCCTTTATATTTTTATGTAATTTATTGTAAACTGTGCAAAGTTTGTATAATTATTTTTGACTAAATATTTTAATGTTGAGTTAAAAACAACCATGAGAAAATACAGGTTAGAAACTCACGCACCATTAATGCATTTCACTTTGCTGTGAGTTCCAGTAGAGAAAAGATCATTACTTTTTAACTCCTCGACTTTTCGGAATAAAAGGTACATGTTTTTTATTTTTAAATCTGACAAATTACTATGAGGTTATTGATGATGAATGACTATTTTATACTATTTTGTGGAATTTATTGGATTAAACTTTAATATTCATAATTGTACCGTCACAGCTCTGCAGCCTGCCTGCCTGCAGGTAGTCATGCAAACGTAAAGGAGTAAGAGAGGAAAGAAATTCAAATTTGAATTTTCTTTCTCTCTTACTCCTGTACGTTTCCATGACTACCTGCAGGCAGGCAGGCAGAAATTCAAAGAAATTTAAATTTTCTTTCTCTCTTACTCCTGTACGTTTCAATGACTACCTGCGGGCAGGCAGGCAGGCTGCGGAGCTGTGACCGCACTTGAAAACTCATTATGCGACAAAAAATTGTGATGTGGAGTCATCCGATTGTTGTTTCAGTTGTACATTAATTTTTTTAATTCGATTTGCTTTACATTTTCGAAATAACTATCTCGAAAGTAGAGACCCTTAGTTCTATCGTTATAGCGAGATTTCCGGTCCGAAAATTTACGTAGCACGATTGTTTATACCGGCATTTGAAATGTAATTGTATTAAATCAAATGAAATTCTGAAGCTTGTAACTCTGATTATTGGTTTTGGTCGTTTGTAGCACATTGGAGCTACATTCATTCCGAGTGTGAGTTATTCTGAAACGCCCCCGTTGAACGTTTTGATGCTGAGGATTATTGGTGGTTATTAAAATGTGTTCATTGTTGTTTCTAGTTGATGAATATATAAGGTAAGTAAAATTATTACCCAAATTATAATTATTTAACTTCTTAAAAATATGTGTACGTTTATTGCCTAAAAGTTTTTACTAATATCAGATATTAATTTTCGAAGAACTTACCTATAATTATTAAATTGATGAAAATAATTTTAGAATTGAATAAATTAAAATTTTTTTTGAAATATTTGAATTTGTTAATTTAAACTGATAAATAATTTTTACAAATTTTTGACTACAATTTTTAATTAAAAAAGGTTGAATTCAATAATTGAATTTGTGAAGAATTAATTAATTGATTGAATTTCAAGAGTTTTGAACTTAAAATGTTTGTTATTATAAATTATTAATTTTGAATTATTAATTTATCTTAATTATTAAATAAACTACAAACTTAATCCACTCCACTTTAATTGATTTAATCTTGACTGAATGCAAAATTCAATTCGTTTCAATTTCAATATGTAAAAAACTGTTATTTTTTATAAACAACATATTTATACAATTAAATTAAAAATTTAAATTTAAAATTTTTTCGAACTTTTTAGTCACATTTTAAAGAAAAAAGATACTTTAATTACTGTTATTATTATAAGATGAAAAATTTTAATTATCAATCAGTCAGAGGTAATTAAAATTTTTGTATCTTTTATTAATTAACGCGTGATAATTTCATATTATTAAATGTTTACTATATTTGATTGTAAGTAGATTTAAAATCATTGCGGAAATATGGATAGAATTAAATGTTCTGAGTGTCCAGCTTATGTACGAGGGTTTAGTGATTATGTTTACCACTTACGATATAATCACGGATTCACAATTAATACAGGAGGGGGACAGCTTGGATTTAAATGTCCACAAGGTGGTTGTAGAAGGCGGTTTGCACTTTTCAAATCTTTGCGCGATCATATACAAAGAATTCATTTTCAAAGAAATAAATATGAGGAACTTCCACTGGATAATGATGACGATCATGATATTCAGAATGTGTTCAATGTTGATAATGCTGATGACGTCGATTTTGGAACTGCTGAAAATTTAGATAATGACAATCCGAATTTTGCTGAAAATGATATTTACGAAGCTGACAATGAGTGGATTTTATTATTCGATTTACGAGTTGCCGTGGTCAGGATGATTAACAAACTGTAATCAAAACTGTCAATGACGAGAAGTACTTTAACAAGTATATTAGATGAAATGGAACAAATTTTTAAACAATATAATAAATGCGTAAAGCGAAGATTAACAACAGTTCTTGAAACAAATAACCTTCTTGAAACTCCGATATGTCAAGAATTAATGACTCATTTTCAGCCCAAATAAGTTCCAGAGACATATCAATATGTTCCATTAATTGAGACTCTCTCTTTGATTATGTCAAATCCTGAATTATTATTATTTTTTAACAAATTATATGAACTAGAAACATGAACAAACATTTATAAAAATTAACTTAAATTTTTTTGCCTTGTGTTATACACATGCATATACGAGTTATTGTACCCTTTTTATTCTTATTGTCTCTTCTTCTTTTCGATTCTTTTGAGAAATTTTAGTTTTCGACCTCTTGTTTTTTACTTAACCAGTAGAATTTTGTGCATTCCGTTTTTTGTAAGTTATAATTTTTTCAGCTGGAATCTATGTGTGCGGTGATAAAGAAAAATGTTGTCATGGTATTTCGTACAACCCTAAAGTTTTCTTGCTGCTGTGTTCAGTTTGCTAGGTGCTGTGTGCTTGTATGTATCTCTCTGTATTTTTTTCACATCTTATTAATAAATTCATATTTAAAATTGAAAACCTCTTTTAATACAAAAGACTTACTTTTGTGTGTTGATACTACTGAATAACGACCTAAGCGATAAATATAGATAGTATCTTTTTAAATCAGGACGGCAGAGAAGCCGCTACTATTTGAGAATTTGTGATGATCGATGATTTTAAAATCATTCTCCATAACTAAAATGCCCTAACTTTTTTCGAAGATTGTATTTCGTTTAACATTTCCTCTGCTGTCAAAATATTGTTACCTTGCGCAACTGCTCGATCACACAGACTTTTTACTGTTCCACCGCTTCCATCTACAACACTTTTACGAGTCCGGGTGCTGTGAAATTCCAAGTAGCATAGTTTATATCCATTTTTACGCAAAAATGTTGAAAAAGATGGAAACAAGTTTTGTTTCTATATTGTGAACTATACGTATGTGAATTGCTGTTAATTCCAGTAAAGTTTCCTTTATCAATTTCAGGATTGGCTGTAAATGTGTCCACACAGGAGTAGCGTCGTGGCGAAGACACTCAGATACAGTGCAACAAGAAATACACTCTAAATCAACTTTTTCGTTTTTAAAGTAAAATACATTCTTGTGTAATGATAATTGTTTTTTAGACGCACCAAAATGTGCTCCTTGTATTTCTGCGCCATATTTACAAATCCAATTTTGAGAAAAATCTCCGCAATAAAATGCTTCGTTTGCTTTTAAAGAATCTCTAATAGCTGAAATCGCTCGTTGCTGATGAATCCTAAGATACTCGTGCTTCAAATAATATTTAACGAGATTGTTGGTTTAAGTAATTATACCATCTATTTTAGAATCAACTCTAATCTTGGATGTAATTTTAACATCATACATTTTGTCTTTTGACCCTAGTCTACTTACATCGCGAGTTACCCATTTGAAATACCAAGTTCGATTATTACAATTTCTAATACCAAACTTTTTGTTTATATAATTTATACACACTCACTGTACCAGCATTCTTTATTGAAAACATTTTAAACTCGCGATTCTATAAATAATTACGAAGAACGATTCTTTCTCAATTTATGATATTTCTGCTCTTTGTTGATCAGCTTTGATACACGATCTTTTACCATTGAATACTTCTGAATCCATATATATTTTCTTTGCGAACGACGACTCACTAAATGAGATAATTTTTTCATTCATTTATTTTCTTTTACAATAGGAACAGATAGGATTTTCTGAAAAGCAATTCTATCTTTTTCTTCAGTTATACTTTTTTCCGATCTAGCAATTGTTGATCGAGAACTTCATAGTACAAAAGGCGTTCTCTAACAGCTACAGAATCTTGTTTCTCAATCGTTTTTACTGCAGTTATTATTTCATTTTTTGGATTAGATTTAGGGTAAGTCCGGGGTAGTTGGCCATAGTTTTTTTAAAGGCCTGTAAAAATAAGAAGAAAGTGATTTATGTATTAACTTTTATTGCTAATTAAACATGGAATATTTAACTTACAAATAATAACAGAAATTATAAATTTTTTAAATGTAAACAATCTTAAAATTAATATTTTTTAAAAAACACGTTTGGACATCTCTCCCGGGATGTACGTGGGAGATGGCCAATACTTCAAATTATTCTTTGGCTTTTCGCTTTATCATAATTCTTAGTTTAAAGTGATTAAGGTCTTCTTTTCATCTTTTGACCACATTTCGAACATTTATTATTAAATTCAGTGCAATTTTCATGAACCCAATCAAAAATTTACGAATGGCGCAGTACTGACAAGTGTTGGCGCAGCCCAGGTGAAAATGATCCTCACGAATAACGTGTGGAATTCGTCCGGAATTCGTCCAAATTCCCTTAAGAATTCGTTTAGAATTCGTTCAGATTTCCTGTCGAATTCTGGAAAACGCCGTGTGGCGATTTGAAACAGAATTCGTCCACAAATTAAACGGAATTCGTGCGATTTTGATAAGAAAAACGAATACAAAAAAATTTTCTCTTAAATTTCCGACCGAATTTCGTACGGTATTCATATCAATTTCTTATAGGAATCCACACGAAGTTTATATAAAGAATTCCTTAGTAATTCGCACGAATACCGCGCAATATTCGGTCGAAAAAGTAGGCGAATATATTTTTAAAAAAATTTTTCATCCAAAATTCCGTTCGGAATTCCCATCAATTTCTTATAGGAATCCACACGAAGCTTATTTGAAGAATTCCTTGGTAATTCGCACGAATACTGCATACTATTCGGTCGGAAAAGTGGGCGGATATTTTTTTAAACAAATTTTTCATCCAAAATTCCGTTCGGAATTCCCATCAATTTCTTATAGGAATCCACACGAAGTTTATTTAAAGAATTCCTTAGTAATTCGCACGAATACCGCGCACTATACGTTCGGAAAAGTGGGCGAATATTTTTTTAAAAATATTTTTCAGCCAAAATTCCGTTCAGAATTCCCATCAATTTCTTATAGGAATCCACGCGAAGTTTATTTAAAGAATTTCTTGGTAATTCGCACGAATACCGCGTACTATTCGGTCGGAAAAGTGGACGAATATATTTTTCAAAATATTAATCAGCCTAAATTCCGTTCGGAATTCCCATCCATTTCTTATAGGAATCCACGCGAAGTTTATTTAAAGAATTTCTTGGTAATTCGCACGAATACCGCGCACTTTTCGGTCGGAAAAGTGGACGAATATATTTTTCAAAATATTAATCAGCCAAAATTCCGTTCTGAATTCCTATCAAATTCTTATTGGAATCCACACGAACTGTTTTTAAAATATTCGTTAGTAATTCGCACGAATACCATACGAATTTCGGTCGAAAATTTGGTCAAAATTTTTTTTTGTATTTATTTTTCTGAAAAAAGTTGCACGAATTCCTATTAAATTATGGACGAATTCTGTTTCAAATCGCCACACGGCGTTTTCCAGAATTCGACAGGAAATCTGGACGAAATCTAAACGAATTCTTTCGGAAATCTGGACGAATTTCGAACGAATTCCAAACGAATTCCTTACGAATCATTTGCACCTGGGAGTACTGGCACCCAGTATTGGCGCCAGAGTTGGCGTAACTTTGGAATGATAACATTTTACTAGTATTGGCTGCCAGAGTTGGCACCAGTACTACTAACCACTACTGGTTGAGTACTGGCTGACTACTGGTAGTTTTGTAAGCCAGCCAGTGCTGGGAGAGTGGTACTGCACCAGTACTGATAAAATGAAAATACCAGTACTGGTTTAGTACAGACTGCACAGCCTCGGCAGCCAATACTGAACCAGTACTCCGCCAGTAGTTAACTCTGGTATAATACTCAAATTTTTGGTTGGGAAGCCAAAGGTGACAATCATTGCACTGAATCCAGTTTTCGATAAGCGCTCTCTGTTTGTCTGTCTCACCAACACAACAATTCTACAAGGTATTTTTTTGAGATATCAGAGTGGTTTCCAATTTATTTTTGTGTCCTGAACACGATCCCGGGTTACAAAATTGCGTATCACGTCAGGATTTTGAGTAAAGTGAGGGTAAAGTCTCCAAAACCCATGTTTTTAAGGGTTTCAGTATTTTTTTTCTCCTTAATCTGACGTGATAGAGACTTCTATATAGGCTTAAATTAAAACTAATAAAGACTCATATGCGCAAGGAAAAAAAATTTGAAATTTTTTAAAAAAATTAGGTTCAACTCACCTAAAAAGATTTTTAGGGTATTTACCCCCATTTTTTCAAATTTTTTTAAATCCTGCGTAAATGAGTCTTAAAGTGTACGATCTAAGCTTTAATTTAAGCATATATAGAATTGTCTAGCACGTCTGGTTAAGGAATGAAAAAATAATGAAAACCCTCAAAAACACTGTTTTTGGAGACTTTACCTCCACTTTATTCAAAATCCTGATGTGATACGCAATTTTGGAACCCGGAATCGGGTTCAGCACACAAAAATACATTGGAAACCATTCCGCTATGTATATAAAAAAGTGTTATTTTGTAGACCTGTGTTATGATTGTTTATAAACGTTTTTAAGATTTAATTACACAATAGTGATTATTTTATTTGATCATATTTAAATTTGAAAATGTTTGTTGTAGTGTCTTGTTGTAGTATACATATGTCATAAAAATATCATTTGCCACAGAATTAATGTTTTTTTATTGTACACACGAATCTCAAGGGTGCCAATAACTTAAATAGTATGGACATCTCACCTCGAAAAAACATGGCCATCTCTCCTAATGTCAGGAGACAAATTGACACAACTAAAATATAAATAAGTAAATAAAATTTTTGAATAAATGTAAAGTTATGACAAAGCTCGGGTCATGTGTGAAAAAAACGACCGATACACCTTTCTGTTTTGCACGCATTTCTAAAACTAAAACTTTGGACCTTCGGAAAAGGTCTTGCACTCTCCAGGTACACAGTTTTATTATCCAAGGGATAAATGGTAGGGAGAGTGTCATCCTAACAGTTATTTTTGTACATTCAAAGTTTAAATCTATAAATGTTAGTAAATCTAAATACAAAATTTAACACTCCCACTTATTTAGATTCATATACTAATCTGATACGTTCATCATACTCCGAAGATAACAGAATTGTTCTTTTGGTAAAGGTTTTGTTAATATATCGGCAAGTTGTTTATTTGATTGAACATATTGAATTAAAATTTCCCGTTTTTCGATAATTTCGCGTACAAAATGATATCTGACATCTATGTGTTTCGTACGGTCATGAAATTCTGGATTGTTCGCGAGTTTGATGGTCGATTGATTATCAACAAACATAGTGACAGTCTCACAATTCACGCTCAATTCATTTAGCATTCTCCGTAACCATATAGCATCTTTCACACCTTGGGCAAGGGCAATATACTCAGCTTCAGTTGTCGAAAGTGATACAATACTTTGCCGTTGACTTGACCAACTAACAGGTGCATTATTTAGAAGAAATAAAAATCCACTTCTTGATCGACGTGTGGTAGGGCAACCTGCGTAGTCTGCGTCAGTGAAACCTATAAATTCATTGTTACTCCCACTTGCTCCGTAAGTTATACCAAACTTTAAAGTTCCATGCAAATATCTAAAAATCTTTTTAACTGCATTCCAATGTACAGATGAAAAATTAGAAAGATAAGAAATTTAGTGCATACTCTATATCAGGACGAGAAACTCTTGCAACGAACAACAAAGAACCGATAGCCTCACGGTATGGAACATTAACATTCATTTCATCATCAACATTCGGGATTACACCATTCAAGACAATTCCTGGCTCAGCAAGCACATTTACTGCGTTAGCATTTGACATTTCAAATTTGTTCAAAATTCTTTTAAGATAGATTGTTTTACCTTAAGAACTTGATTTTCACGATCACGCTGAATTTCGAACCCAACAAATTGATCCGCTTTTTCTATAAAAATTTTAAATTCTTTTTGCAAATGATCTACAATTTCATTTATTTCTTTTATCGATTTTGACATAATTAACCCGTCGTCGACATACAAAACAAGATAAATTATTTCTCCACTCACTTTTGCTACAAACACGCACTTGTCACTCTCAATGCTTTGAAACTTGAATTTATTTAAAAATTTCACAAACTCTTCAGTCCAACGTCTCGGTGATTGTTAAATCCATAAAGACTTCGATTTAATTTACACACAAGGTCAGGACTTTCTTCTTTCTTGAATTCGTTTGGTTGATTCATGTAGATTTCTTCTTTCAGCTCTCCATTTAAAAATGCAGTCTTTACGTCAAATCTTGTAATCTCAAGATTTTCCGCCGCACAGATAGATAATAATACTCGAATTGATTCATAGCGCACAACGGGTGCAAAAGTCTCGAAATAATCTACACGTTCGCGTTGATTAAAACCCTTGGCCACCAGTCGTGCTTTATATCGAGTAAGATATTCATCAGCATCAGTTTTATGAGTGAAAATCCATTTACAGCCAATTGCGTGACGTTCTGCTGGCAATTCTCGAAGGTCCCAGGTATTATTCTCTTTAAGTGCTAACATTTCCTCATTCATTGCTTGTTTCCATAGTTTTGAATTTTCAGACAAGATAGCTTCTTCATAACATTCTGGTATGTTATCAACATTGTAGATTACTGGAGCTCCGTAACGATCAGGGGGATTAATTAAATTCCTATTTCTTAAGCGGTGTCCAATGTTATCAAAATTGGCATTTTGTTCGCCTCCATCTTCATTTCTTAATTCATCTTGATTTTCATCTCTTTCAGCTTCATTTTGTAACTCATCTTGATCTTCTTCTTGTCCAAAGTCTAAATCATGTGTGAATGTGCTCTTTGGAATCTCAGAATCAAAACTTGCGTTGTTATGTTCATTGAAGTCAACATCGTTACTTATGTAAATCTTCTGAGTTTCTTTATCCCATAATCGATAATTTGTATGGTCTCCTGCATAACCAACTAAAAGCAGCTTCTTACTTTTTGGAGAGAACTTAGTTTCTCTCTTTTCTTTTGGTATATTCATGTAGGCATCAGTTCCAAAATTTTTAAATGTTTCACTTCTGACTTTTGATTATACCATTTTTCATACGGAGTCATACTTTCTTTTTTATCCAATATAACTCGATTCAGGATATTAGCTGCAGTATTAATTGCTTCAGGCCAGAAACTTTTCGTCACATTTTTTGCGATGATCATTGTCCTAGCAATGTTTACAAGTGTGCGAATTTCTCGTTCTGCATGTCCATTCTGCTCGTGAATATAGGGGGCGGATAAGTCGTGTTTCTTTTCTAAGTAGGCAATGAATTGATTGGACAAGTATTCTCGGCCATTATTAGATCTCAAAATTTTCATCTTGTTTCCCGTTTGCCTAGAAATTGTAGCTTCAAACTTCTTAAGTTCTTCAAATGCTTCAGATTTTTGTCGAAGGAAACCTACATGTCGAAATCCAGTGCAATCATCCTTGAAAAGGATAAAATATTTTGTGCCTGTATGTAAGGGGATATTTACAGGACCGCAAACATCTGTGTGAATCACTTCGCCCTGTTTATAATGTTTTTCTCTCAAAATTGTTTTATCGGGTTTCCGATTTTGCTTCCCAAAAACGCACGGTTCACAAAGAAAGGTTCACTTTCACTTATCTACAGGCCAAAAACTGCAGATGTTGCTTGTACACTTTTTATGTTTATATGTCCCATCCTTTCAAGCCACAGCTTTAACGTAGACACAGAACTGAAATTGCACTCATCAAATTCAGTTTTTACTTGAAATAACATTCGAAACAGATTTCTACGATACCGTTCACCAATTGCCGACACTTTATTATCCTTGTCCTTAAGTTCACAATAAGTTTTATAAGAATGAAAAGAGAGTCCTCGGTCATTTGCAGCTCCCACTGAAAATAAGTTCCTCTTTAATCCTTGCACGTAGAGAACATTAACTAATTGCCTGTTGTAAACTTTTCCTTCAATTTCTACCTGGACATTTACTGTACCGATTCCAGCCGTTGGCAAATTATTATTGTCAGCTGTTCTGACAAAGGGTACATTTGTAGATGGTTTAAGAGAATGAAAGTATTCTTTTATTGGCGTCATATGCATGCTGGCTCCAGAATCGGCGATCCACACACTTCTTTCGTTGAAAGATATATCTGCATGTAGAGCTGAAGTATCACAAATGTAAGTATCACTTTCACTCTTTTTCTTTTGATTTTCTTTTTCGTTTTTTATTGCAGTTTCTCTTCTTTCACAACATTCACGCGCCCAATGTCCCGTTTGTTTACAATAATTGCATTTAGTTTTCTTCTTTATCTCGCGAATCTTCTTTAATCTCTCCTCTCGTCCAGGATTATTATAATCTTCATATTTCTGGTCTGTTTTCTTCCTTAAATTCATGGAGTTTACTTGAAGAGCAAGCGATGAGGCCTCTTCTGTTTCATTCAATCGTTTATCCTCGCGTAGTATTCTTGCTGTTAGATTTTCATATTTTTGATCACTTTGTGTTGTGCATTCCCACGCCATCCGGAACGTTGAAAACTTTGGCGTCAGACTGCTTAATAATTTAGTTATCAGTGCTTTCTCTGATGGTTTCTCTTTAACATTGTCTAATTTATTACACACGTTTTCAAATTCATAGGCTCACTATCACTGAATTTAAAACCATAATATTGTTGCCGAGCAGTAGCCACTGCATCTTCGTTAGTTTTTCCATAAAACGTTTTTAATTTATCCCAAATGGCTTTGGGGCTCGAACAGTTTATCAAATTAGAGTGCAGGGATTGTTTCACTAAAGCTTAAAAATATCACTGCTGCCTGAGACTTATTTTTCTTCCACACTTTCCACTCATTTGGCTTAGTTGCTTTGTCAGGTTCGGTGTCTGTTCCTTCGATGAATTCTGTTAAATCCTTTGAATCCAGTAAAAATGAAACTCCAAACTTCCATAGATGGTAATTTCTTCCATCTAGCTTTATAAGGTTCACTGATTCTTTTTCGGACATTTTTCTGAAAACATATATCACTAACGAACACTAAACTGTTTTTCTCTTGAAGCACGAAATGAGTTCTTTTTGACTTTTAACTTGAACTGTTTTTACTTGGCGCAGTGGAAGCGTGCTGGGCCCATAACCTGTTAATTTTTCAGGGTAGTAATTTTAAATAAATGAATACAAATCAATTAAACATAATGATAAGGAATTTATTCAAGTTAAAAATCAGTATATTTTAAATTAAACAAAGTGTGAAGAAAAACGACCGATACACCTTTCTGGTTTGCACGCTTTTCTAAAACTAAAACTTTGGACCTTCGGAAAAGGTCTTGCACTCTCCAGGTACACAGTTTTATTATCCAAGGGATAAATGGTAAGGAGAGTGTCATCCTAACAGTTATTTTTGTACATTCAAAGTTTAAATCTATAAATGTTTATAAATCTAAATACAAAATTTAACATGTATACTCAAATGTTTATATTATTATATTATTTATGTATGTTTATTTCAATGATAATGCTTTATCCTCGAGGAAGCAAATTTTTTTGCTGATAGTAAAAAGGAAGCAAAATGTTCATGTAATGAACATCTGTATTTACAACTTGTTTTACTAACAATTAGTAAAATGCTTTCTATGGAAATGGTAAACGAATCCGCACTGATTAATATTGCTTAAATCGTCACCCCCACAGCACGGAAACTTTCCTAAAGATTTACTAAATATTTATTTGAAATATTCCAAACATTTCAAATAAATCTTTAGGAAAGTTTCGGCGCTGTGAGGCACGGTTTTCAGATTGATTTAAAATATCCGAAATAGTTAATGCTGTTGGTTGATTTAATGCTTCATTTAACACATTTTTATTGTTATAATGATCTTCGCTGACGCTGTCCTCAATTTCGCCCTTGTTTTGCAAGAGAATTTAAATTGATCAAATTGTTCGATAGGTTAGATCAAATTTTGTGCATTCGAGATTTTATAGAATTTTCTTCAAAATCAATAATTATTTTTGATAATTTTGTAGATGGACACAGTGGATTATTCCTACTATTATATTCTAATTTCCTCAAATGTTCTTCTTCCTTTTTCAAAGCTTATTTTTTTCGATTTTCTCTCATTTTGTCACGTTTAAGTATTTTTGAATCTAACGAAATTGTGATTGAACATATGTTATCAGTAAATACTAATCTAGAAAAGCTCTATTTTTGTAAAAATATGAAAAGAGTATAAAATTACCTGAAGACATTGTGTTTTCTTTATTTTTAACGATTGTGATTCGGTTACAGTGCAGAACTCGCTTAAACATCGTTATTTAAAAAAAACATGAAAATTGCGACAATTTCAAAATGCATAAGTGGAAAATCGCACGAAGCAGTAAATAACGATTTTTTAAAAATTTCTAATGAAATTTTTTTTAAGTATATATGTAAAAATATAAGAACTAGGGGTAAACGGTACAGTGATTGCCAGTATAACACAGAAAAAAGCTGGTGTTATTTTTGTTGCGGGTAATTTTCTCCAATGCTAAAACCTATAAGATTTAACCCGAGCTTTAGGGTAAAATTTGTTGCGTGTTATTTTAACACTAATTCGGGTGTTAAAATAACACTTTGTTTTTCCTGTGAAGCAAAAAGGGGATATATTTATACAAATTACAAATGTTTAATTATCGAAATGAGAAATGAAACCATTTGTAAAGAAATTAAAATATTCCATCAATCTGAAAATAATAATGAATTGTTAATTTAATATTAGTATAAATTTAAAAAAAATAAAAAAATCTTCACATGACAGAAAAAATAGTGATTGTTATTATTTTTACAGTGATTGACAATCAATTTTACAATGATTGCCCACTAGACATAAAATAGTAATGTAAATTATAAATTTTGCATAATTTATTAAAGAATGAATATAATTTGAAATTGTAAATTTGAATTGTAAAAATAAAAATTATTTTTGGCTATTTTGATTTGATATAATGATTACATGATTTTGAAGTTTTTCATTGCTTAAAGAAGCATATACGAAACACCTTTTTTTACCTTCGGCATTTTTTCGATAGCCTAAAATCATACTTCATATTAAAAAATTGTTAATAAAATATTACAAATCATTCTAATACATGCTGCGGCTCTAATTACATCTTTATTTTAAAAAATTAATTCACCAAATATGAAAAAACGTCCAAAAATTAAAAATACTTATCTCAAAAAAGTCTTGAAAATAAACAATTAATCACTGAAAAATGACATAATAACCAAACATTAAACATTGCCCGGGGAGGGCAATGACTTATTTGTTATTAATTGCAAGATAGTAGTTGTTCTCTATAATTTTCGGTAAATCGAGTCAAATTACGTTAAAACAAATTTTTTTACTTATTATTAAACTTATTTTCATGCATATAATTAAAAAATAATAATGATATGTATAATTTTTTCGATAAAAAGTCAAAGAAAGTATCTCCACTAACCTTGCAAATTTACAACTAAATTAACAAAATTTCAAAGAGCTAAGGACACTGTTCTCGAAAAGCGCTATTATTTTCATAATAGTGAGTCGAAGAATAAAAATCTTTTTATACTATTAGCAGAATATTTTGTAGATTTATATAAATAAATAAAACAAAGTATTATATGTAAATTTCGTTATTATTTCTGTTTGTAATGTAAGGGTGGCAATCACTGTGAGGGGGGCAACAACTGTACCGCTTACCCCTATTGGGTTTCAATAAAATTGCTCCAATCATAAAAAATTCTTGTGATCTCATCCCATGGAATTTTTCTATGCATACTTAAGCATTTTTTAAAATGAAATGCTTCAAAAACTACATGGGAAATCCCGAAATTGTTTGAAATAGTGCAAAATAAAGCTACGCCTTTTCAATTACACACCATTTCGTTATTCTTTATTTGCACACAGTTTTTATCTAGTATATTTAAAATGTATATGTAAGAACTAATCGCACATTAAATGCAAATTAAAATATCGACTGCTTCAAAAGTTATAAGTAGTTCAAGTTTTCATTTCATAAAAATTAAAAATTTTTGAATTTTTCTATTGTTTTTTGAACTTAAATTCATGTAGCGTATAAGTTATTCGATAAATCACTTTAAAATTTTTTGTAGGCTTCAATTATTAGTAAATTAACCCTTTGCAGCATACATTTTTAAAAAAGATTGATTAAAACGACAAATATTCTAATGGGAGTTTTTAGGGTCACTGATTACGAATCTGAAATCCGTATTCGAAAATTCTAAATGGCGGATCCAATTTTAAAAAATTGCTTTGATTGACTTGAAACAAATCTGAAATCTGTTTTTTCAAAATTCAAAATGGCGGATCCAATATGGCAGACGAATTTTTAAAAATTACTTCGATTCACTTGAAACTCGTTACTCGGAGGTTTTCAGGGTTGCTGATTGCGAATCTGAAATCCGTTTTTCAAAATTCTAAAAATCGGATAAAATATGGGGGACGACTTAACAAAAAATTGATCGGATTCGTTTGAAACTCGTTACTTGGAAGTTTTCGGGGTCTTTGATTACGAATCCGATGTAAGTTTTTCAAAATTCCTCTGAAATTTGTTACTCAGGGTTTTCGAATTCGTTGCTTACAACTCTAAAATTGATTATCAAAAATTAAAAAAGTACGTTAGACAAATATATTAAAAATTTGGTTGTAATATTTTTCATTTCGTAATGACAAATACTATAAACAAAATTGTTAATCGGAGCTTAGAGTTTAAATTGTTTTCATTCCTGTTGTCATAGAAAACCTTGAGTAACGAGCTTTAAACGAATCCAATAAATTTTTTAAAATTTGTCAACCATATTGGATTCTCCATTTCGAATTTTCGAAAATGGATTTCAGATTCGTAGTCAGCGACCCCGAAAATCTCCGAGTAACAAGTTTCAAACGAATCCAATTAATTTTTAATAATTTGTTCGCCATATTGGATCCGACATTTTTATAGGTATGAAATTTTTTCTTATAATTAAAATAAGTTTCTTGATTAACTTACATATTTATAGTGATTACAATTTGAAGCTTCAATCCTTAGACTACATAAATAAAAAAATTATTTAAAACTAAATAACAAATACTCAATTGATTAACATCCAATAATAAAATTACCATCCTTAGTCATTTAATTATACTTCATCGTCTCGTCCTCTAGGTCAAATATTGTAGTGAGGTTAGTTGCACGGTCCTTTCCACAGATTTTAAAGCTGATTTAAAAATTTCCGCCATTCCTAGACTAGATGGCGCTCTACCTTTTCTACTATCCTCATTACGTTTTTCTGTGCGATCGTAAAAATTTTGTCTCTCACCTTATTTGTTGCAAAAAAAATGGGTTCTTCATCTAAAAGTTCATCAAGTTCAAGTGACAGAAGATGCCGCAGTTCTGAACGTGAAAATAAAAAACTTTGGCGTGAAATAAATCGTCTAAAAAAGAAAGTTAAAAAACGAAGCCGTTCTCGTCGAGGGTCATCGGAACGAACAGATAGAAAGCGTCGACATCGTAGTGTTTCCCGTGGTCATCATTCCTATTCTCACGATAGAGACGGGTCAGTGCGAACACAGAGAGGTTCGTCGGCTCGTAGTCGTAGTTTTTCAGATCATGGAAGGAATTATAAACCTAAAAGAAAAAATAGGACTCATGGTAGCCATGGTAGAGAGAGTAGCGTGTCCCCCGAGAGTGAGGCATCCTGCTCTAACCATGAATCGGCTGCAATCTTCAGACGCTCACACACAGAGCGCGCAAGTGTCGCCAAGCTATGGAAACAACTGTGTTGTTACCCATAAGCGTGGCTTGGAAGCCACTAGTCGTTTCGTCCCGGTCCCCACCACTGGACTCATCAGTAAGGCTGCGTAGTGGGAAACCTGCCTTATACGACCATGGGGAAGTGAGAGTTGGATCGTGTATATATGCTACACGCCAAGCAACATCTACACTTGTGAGAGAGCACATGGGTATTGACCAATGGCAGAGACATCCATTGGCCAACCCCCACAAAGCAGACAAATTTACAAAATCAGATGTCAACAAAAACAGGCATTGAACCTGAAAACAACATGGACAATTCCCACATAGCACGACTTCTTGCTGTGAGGTTACTGTAAGGATATCTGTAGGGTTTGTAAGGTTACTGTGTAAGCCTGCAGTAAACTTGAGGTCATCTTAAAATTTCCGCCTTACAGTAAGCTTACACAGTAAAGCTAAGGTAAGCTTACACAGTAAGGTCGTGGTAAGTTTACATAGTAAGGTTGTGGCATGCTCACACGGTAAGGTAGTTGTAACCTTTCTTTAAGGTTACTGTAAGGTTGATGTAATGTTACTGTTGATATAGAGTAATATGAAAATATATTAAAAATAATTATATTATAATATATATTATATTATAAATTTTTTTGTATAAAAAATTATATATTTGGTAAAGTACTTTATGAACCCCAATAGGGTTTGTCAAATAAAAGTTACTGCGCAGCCGTATGTGCCATAGAAAACTACTGCGCATAAATATTAATAAATTTTATTTATTAACAACATTCTATGTTTACAGTAACCTTACATCAACCTTACAGTAACCTTAAAGGAAGCTTACAACTACCTTACCGTGTCAGCTTACCACAACCTTACCATGTAAACTTACCTCTACCTTACTGTGTAAGCTTACCTTAGTTTTACTGCGTAAGCTTACTGTAAGGCGGAAATTTTACGATGACCTCAAGTTTACTGCAGGCTTACACAGTAACCTTACAAACCCTACAGATATCCTTGCAGTAACCTCACAGCAAGAAGTCGTGCTATGTGGGTTCTGTTTTAGATTTTCTTGGTGAAGATCCTAACGCAAATTACGGTACTGGTCCTCCTATTCATGCTGCCTTAGTCGATAGATGGAGTGAAATATTAAAGAAAGGGTTGCCAAAAGATGTTAAAAAAGATTTATTAAACAAATATCCTCCAAGTCAAAATTGTCTTCTTCTTCAAGCTCCAAAGTTAAATCCTGAGGTTAAATCAGACATGAGTGTCATTTCAGTGAAAAAGGATGGTTACCAAACCTTAAATCAAAATCAGTTAGGAATGGGTATTTCGGCCTTAGGCGAAGCCCTTTCTGAAATTTTAGAAAAAGATAAATAAAAAAATAATGAAAATTTAATTACGTTGCTTGGTGATGCTGGTAGAATATTCACAGATCTTTTCATTCTATATCTGTTGCCAGGAGATATTTTATTGAACCTGGATTGACACTTCAGGCCAAGACTATTGCAACCGAAGCAGAAATTGACACTTATCTTTTTGGAAAAAATTTCTCAGAACAAGTGAAATCGTTGGCCACAGTAGCAAAGTCTAGTAAAGACATTAGCAAGCCTTCGTCGTCTTCTTATTCTCGATGCTCGAAAGGACGATAGTCGTTTTCGAAATAATGAAAATAAAAAGTCTTTAAACCAATATGGCCCCTCCAGGAAGACCTACTGGAAGTCAACACGGGGCGACAAAGCGAGGTAATTCAACAAACCATTCAACAAGACGAGTCATCGATAAAAGTAAGTATCATTGGTGGTCGGTTAAAATTTTTTATTGATAAATGGAATCCATTTATCAATAAAATATATAAATATTTAAATATAAAATTCCGTTCGTCCGAGAGGTTAGTCAACCTTTTCCGCCAGTAGACCCACAATTTACAAATGAGGAATTTAAGGAATGCCTCAAATCTATAAATGTGCTTTTAAAAAAATGCGCAATACAATTATGTACTCCTGTTGTTAATCAGTTTTTATCTTCTTATTTGCTAGTTTATAAAGCAGATGGAGGAAAAAGATTTATTTTAAATTTAAAACGTCTAAATGAATTTTTAGATCCGCCACACTTCAAACTAGAGGATCGAAAGGTTGCTTCATCCTTAATATATAAAAATTGTTTTCTGGCATCAATTGATTTGAAGGATGCTTACCTTCTTGTTCCAGTCCATAAGGATTTTTAAAAATACCTGCGCTTCTCTTTTAACGGAAATCTATATAAATTCTGTTGTTTACCTTTTGGGTTATGTACAGCCCCTTTTCTCTTTACAAAATTAACAAAACCAGTTATTCAACAATTAAGATCAAGAGGTTTTCTCTCAGTCATTTATTTAGATGACATTCTTTTAATTAGTAACTCGAAGAAAGATTGTTCAATTAATATTCAAGAAGCTAGAGTTTTATTTGAATCGCTTGGGTTTATCCTGAATTTAGAAAAATGTAACTTGGAACCGTCAATGAAATGCAAATATTTAGGTTTTATTTTTGACTCAAAAAATTTAACAATAGAATTGACAAGCAAGAAAAAAGAAGTAATTATAAATCTAGCAGAAAATTTTAAAATTAAGAAAAAATTCAAAATAAGATTGTTAGCTCAGTTGTTTACAATGTTATGCTGCAAATTTAAAGTCCAGCGAAATACTCTTGAGAATTGATAACACGACTTCCATTTCGTATATTAATAAAATGGGCAGTATCAAATTTCCAAAATTAACAGCTTTGTGTAAAAAGATTTGGCAGTTGTGTAAAGCAAGAGATCTCTGGATTTTTGCTTCCTACATTAGTTCCAAAGAAAAAGCAGATGCAGATTCAGAGTCTAGAATAATTTCGCTGGACACAGAATGGGAAATTGATAATAAAGCATTTAATCAGATAACAGACACCTTTGGTAAACCAGAAATAGATTTATTTGCATCTAATATAAATTCTAAGTGTTCAAAATTTGTTTCCTGGCGTAAAGATCCCGAGGCCATGGCTATAGATGCATTTAACCTTAATTGGACAAATCTTGACTTTTATGCTTTCCCTCCCTTTTCAATTATTTCAAGGGTGTTACAAAAAATTATTACAGACAAGGCATCGGGTTTAGTTGTGGTTCCAAACTGGCCAACTCAACCCTGGTTCCCTTTATTTAATAAATTACTTTTAACCGATCCAATAAGGGAGCGTTCACAAATTACGTAACATTAACAAGGGGAGGGGGGTGGTTCGTAATTTTGTTACGATCTGTTACATGAGGGGGAGTGGGGTATTTTTGTAATGTCACGTAACATTTTTGATACTTAAATCTATTTAAATTAAAGGCTTTTTCGCATATTCTGTAAGTAATTCTGCAAGTAAGGTGATCGGTTCTACAGGACAAGTATCGAGATTTACTTTAAAGCCCAGTTCACATAACGCGTATCGATAGTCGAAGTATCGATACATGAAACAAAGATTTATCGAGTTGAATGTTTCGATGGTCAGCCATCTTGCATGTTTTGACAGTTTCGCAACTTATGTCTTGAAACCTATTATGATAAAAAATATATTTTAATAAGTAAACTTTAAGTTGCAGTTAATTATAATTTCTTTTAAATATAACTAGAAAATGAAGCCAACTCAAAGTAATTTTGTCCAACTGTTTCATGCATATCGAAAAGCGTATCTTTTGAAGAAAAGTTCACAAGCTCAAAGTGAAGTAATTGAACTATGGAATAATGAAAAGTGTATATTTAAAGAAAAACCAAAGGGAGAATTCGACACACATGCTCAAGGACTTATTGCAAATTATGAAAAAATTGCGAGTAAAAAGAAGAGTGAAAATATTTTAAATTTCTTTAATAGAGTAAGTAAAAAAGGTTTCACAACAAAAATTCTCATTAATATTAATTAGTTACACTCGCTAGTTGCAGTAAAGTAACTGGTATTTATTGAAATTTTTAAATAATTTAATCAATTTTAGTTATATTAGCAAAAAAGGAGGATAAAGTGTACAGTAACCAACATCATAACATTAAACACCTGATATTAAATACAATAACAACTATACAAAAAAAGATATTAATGTAAATTATTAAATATAAATTTAATAATATACACTATTTAGTAACTGACACAATTAATGTTCTTAACATTAATTTACTTTCTTAAGAAATAATTTAAATTTTATTTACTAACCACTGTCTACTGACAAAACATTTTCAAATTAATATTGAAACATATGTAACATACATTAATTACAATTTTATGGAAAGTGAATTTAAAATATACTTAATTAATTTTAAGAGGTCTATAACAAATACGTTGTAATTATAAGTCAATTTAAATGGTTTGACAAGTTGTGTCGTTCACTGTACCTGTTACGTACATTTGAAATTATTTTTTCTTTTACATTGATAAATAAGTATCCGGTTAATAATAAGTATTAATTTATATAGACATATATAATTACGGTTCGCACTAACACAAATAATATTTCAAAAATTAATTACTTTGTAGAATTAATATTTTTACGTTTTTAGGATTCACTTAACAATCATCAGAAGACACCAGTTAAGAAGGACTCTCAAAATAAAGAACCAACAATTGAATCTCTTTCTGAAAATTCACTAGAATTAGAAAGAACATTTGAAAAAATTCAGCAAATGTCTTTTTCTGAAGAATGTGCATCAAATGAGGAATTACTGGTTGACTCAAATCACAAATCGAGTTCCGAAAGTTGTTCTGTTGATGCTACAGTTTTGTCACGTGTATCTAAAACTCCAGCTCAAGCCCTAACTGAGGATAAATTAAAAGTTCTTAATCATCAACTTCATGCAAAAGAGTTAGCACGAGATTCGGGATTAGCAGATCCAGGAATTCAAAAAGAGATAAATGGATTGCGGAAAATTATTAAGAAAGAAGAAAAAAATCTCAAAGAAAAAAAAAATAATGCGCTTCGACAAAAAAAAATATCGACCCTTACTAAAAACAAAATTACTTGCTGCTGCTGAAATTCCCGAAGTTTCAAATATTTTAAAACTTCGTAAAGAACCTGGCAGATCGCGAATTGAGAAATCTCAATCAGATTTGCATAAAACAATTACAGATATTGCTATTCATTGCAGTGGAGCAGATCCGAAACGTCGTACTGAAATAATAAGTTGCTGTCGCACACTTGATGATCTTCATGAACATTTATTGAAATTAGGTTTTAATTTGAGTCGAACTTCCACGTACTATCGTTTGCTACCTAAAAATCAAAGATCGAATTCGGGAAAGAGACACGTCGAGACCGTCCCAGTAAGGTTATGCAGAGCACGAACTGATATGCATAAAAAACATCCTGATGGTAAGTTTGCTAAATCTTCAATTCTAAGCCTAGAAGAACTTGCGTCTATATTAGGTCCAGAACAAGTGGGATGGATTTCTCAAGACGATAAGGCAAAAGTTCCCTTAGGTCTTCCAGGTGCTAATAAACAAACCTCTGTCTTAATGCATATCGAGTACAGAGTTCAGTTGCCTGATCACGATTGGGTGATAGCAGCTAAATATAAATTAACACCATCTGTCTATGCTGATGCTTCTATTGAACCTCATGGTTCTGGTTCTCCGGAAGCTGTCGGATATTCAGATCCTACGTACATAACAATAAGAAGTTGTAAACACTCTTCTAGTACAGCTGCTACGCACTCTCGTGATTTTGACAAATTGGTTGAGTTAGATTTATTTAAATCGATCCTAAAAATACACGATGGTAAAATAAAGCCAGAAATGGTCATCGATGATTATGAAGTTTTTGCGGAATACAAGGATAACACCGAAATATTGTCTGAACCTGTGGCTGTTGATCCTGTTTGGTATTAAAATCATGTACGTGAATCTCAATATTTTTTGCAGATTTGCAAATGCGAGAAACAAATGTGCTGTGGAAAAATCCGAAGCAATATTCGAGATTTTTTAATAGATGGATTTATTCCTCCACCATATCCTGTAGTACAGACGCACGAAGGTCTTGTTATTCCTCCACCTTCAGAAAGTAAAAATACTAAATTTGCAAACCTTTTTACTCGGTTAACTTTTAAAAAAACTCCAATTAAATATACAATTAAACAAAAGGAAATTCCTTATGACTTATATTGTCCATCGGTGTCCTCAGATTTAGATAGAAGAGTTTGCCAGGAATGTGGAGCATATTTTGCAACAATAAGCGCTGTGAATAAACATTCACAATCAGTTTATGGTTCTAGAGTAAAATTGAAATGTAATGTAAAATCAATTATTCGTCGCCGTAAAGAAGAGATTCTCTGCATTGTTGACCAACCAAATCAATTATGTTGAGTGGATTCCAGAAGAAGATGTTAATTGTATCGATATAGAAGAGACTACTACTGATGTAGTAGACCCCTTACTTGGCGCAGACTTAATCAGCGACATTAAGGAATGATTGTCTAGTCCATGGTCAGACCAACAATAATAAGAAAACTCAAACCAAAATCCAGACTGATATATGTATGCGTTAAGAGCTAATAGAATTTAAATTTACATTCGTTAAACGTCCTATATATGAAAATATATGTTATTCGTGATATAAATTTAATTTATAAAATTAAAGTGCAATTTAGTTTAAAAATTAAATGTCATTGTAGAGTTTAACTTTATTTATATGTATTTAAGTTATATCGTCTTTGAATATTTTTCAAAATTTTAAATATTCCGGATTTTTAAACTCTTTTTTATTAATACCTTCCTTTTTAAATTCATTACAAAGTTTAATAAACATATTTTCTATGCTTTTTAGCAAACTAAGAAAATGTTACGTAACAGTAATGCAAAGGGGGGGGGGTATAAGAAAATGTTATGTGCCGTTACGTGGGGAGGGGGGGGGTCAAAAAAGTGTCCAAAAAACGTTATGTAATTTGTGAACGTTCCCTAATCCTAAATGAACGAAAAAATTTATTATAGTCTCCTTTCAGGAATCAAGTGCCACCGCAGATTACCCTGGTAGCAGGGAGATTATCCGGAGATCTTATATTATGAAGGGAATTTCTGAAGAATCATTACCAATAATTTTTGCTTCGTTATCGAGCAACACTTTAAAACAATATGAGAAGCCAATACGTCTTTGGTGGGAATATTTCCAGACGAATTCCATCTCTCCATTTGAAACGTCAATCAAGAACATAATCTTCTTTTTACAGCAGAATTTGAACATGTCAATTCTTACGGGACTATAAATTCTTATAGATCTGCCATATCACTAATTGTATTACAGCAAATAAGTAATAATTCTCAAATGAAAAGATTCTGTAAAGGAGTCGCGAATCTTAAGCCTCAAAAGCCGAAGTATGACTATACTTGGGACCCAACGATAGATCTCGATTTTTTAGTTTCCTTGGGACCAAATGAAAAACTTAGTTTAAAACAATTAACGAAAAAATTAGTTACGCTGTTAGCACTCTGCCCAATGTGTTCAAACTTTGAGTAAAGTATAGAGAATATAAACGACTCAAATAATTTGATTCAAATTAAGATTCCTAATAAATTAAAGACTTCGAGAGTAAATAGTGTTCAACCTGTTCTTAAATTACCTTATTTTTTTGAAAAACCATTGTTATATGTTGCTACTACTCTAAATCATTATATAACGATTACTCAGAAAATTCGTCCGGTGAACGAAAAAAGACTTTTAATTTCTCTTAAAAAACCACACAAGCGAGCGACGACACAAACGATTAGTTAAAGAGACCTTAGATGATGGAGGTATAGATACTGATATTTTCGCAGCTCACAGTACACGACATGCTTCCACGTCATCAGCCCTCAGAAACGGTGTAAATGTGGAAACAATTAGAAAGCAAGCTGGCTGGTCTTCCAACTCACAGGTCTTTGCTCTTTTTTATAATCGTCCATTACGTACGGATGATTTAGATTATGCATTGAATGTTCTCAATACTTAGTAATTTTCTTATTTTGTTCGTATTACTATGCCATTGATTGGAAACAATGTATTTCATTTTGTTTAATTTTCTTATAAGTTGAAATAAATATTATAACTCGCAATAAAAATGATTCTTTGAACATCTACAATATTTGACTTAGAGGACGAGACGATGAAGTATTATTAATAAATCAAACGAACTTACCTAAGTGAAGTTCGATTTCAATTATACGAATCGTCTCGTCCGAATAGGTCAAAGCCCACCTCAAAAATTATCAATTTTAAATAATCCCACCCATTTATTTTAATTGCGAGTTAAAAGCTTTAAAATAATGAGGATAGTAGAAAAGGTAGAGCGCCATTTAGTCTAGGAATGGCGGAAATTTTTAATCAGCTTTAAAATCTGTGGAAAGGACCGTGCAACTAATGTCACTACAATAGTTGACCTATTCGGACGAGACGATTCGTATAATTGAAATCGAACTTCACTTAGGTAAGTTCGTTTGATTTATTAATTATTTCCCTCAAATAAATATTTTTCTTTGTGTACAAATTTTTTGTACCAGTTTTACGTAAGATATAAAAACGACATATCTGTGCGCTAAATATATAAAATCAAGATTTAATGTTTTTTCATTAAAGTTATAATTAATTGCTGAAAAGAACATAAACTTGATGCATCATGCTTATTACTCAGATGTGGAGCAATTGTTTCATGATTCAAAATCAACATTTTATAAGAATTAATTCCAGTAAAATATTTCGTTTTTGCGTCATCCTCTTCAAAAGATTGTTTGCATAATGTGAGTTTCTCAATTATATTTCTTAATTGTAAAATCAAAGAATTAGTATTCATTAATAAGCTTAGTTGCAGTGATGTTAAGTCAGTTTGCATCATTGCTTGTTTACTTGTAACCTGTTCTAAGCTTAGTTGCAGTGATGTTAAATCAGTTTGCACCATTTCTCCTTTATTTGTAATCTGTTCTAATGCTACATTTATATTTTCATGATTTATCTCTTTATCTTTATTTAAATTTTTGTCACCTTTTTCAGTTAAAGAGATGATTGTTCGATAATACCTTATTAGGAAATGAAATATTTTGCATTGCGTCTGGAAGAATATTTAAATTTTTCTCAATTAATACATTGACTTTCAGAAAGCCATAAGCCTAAAAATAAAAAAATTACTTTTAATATTTACAAAAAGAATTTACCGGCATTTTATAGGGTAAATGCATCAATTACGGCGTGTGCGACAATTGTGGCGCTCTTTAAAAATTAACTGTTATTTAATGTTATAATTAATATAACTTGCAAAGTGGTTAAAAAAATTATTTCAATCCGTTCCTGATATAAATACCAAAAATAAGTGCGCATTTAAACAATTATTAAATTAATTAATTGAAATCAATTGTTGATCATCACCGTAATTGGAATATTTTTAAGGTCGTAATTAGTGCATTTAACCTATTTTAAGAACTACTTACCCTGTTTGTAAATCGTTTAAATCTCTTGAGATTACTTTCTTTTTTTCAAATTTACCTTGTTCAATATTTAAAGTTTTACAAGGCACCCAATCAGGATTCTTTTCATCTTCCAGCACAGCCAGACGACCTACAAACATTTCAAACTATATTAGGGGCCGTGTACAAATTACGTAAGGGCCACAGGGGGGGAAGGGGTGTATGAAATCCTTACGGACGCTTACGTGGGGGGAGGGTAGGTGCGAAGATTTTCTTACGTAAGGCCATATATTAAAAAATTTCTTGAAACTTGCGGGCAGTTCTGCCGGTAAACTTCTACAATAAAAGTGACCTCTATGTGCAGTGGATAAAGTTATTACTAATAGATTTACCGACAACAACTGACAGTTACTATTCTGCAAGTGCCTGTCTGTTATACATACATTATATACGTTTCTGCAGTAAAAGTGTTGACAAATATATGAAGTTTAGCTGACGGTAACAGGATTTATCGTATGGGATTTCTATAATTTGTGGCAAAAATTGAAGTTCAAATTATAAGAAAGTAAATATATTATAAAAAGTGTAATGTTTTAATTTAAATCATAATCGATCACGGTCAACTTTACCAAAGATTTTTCCAAGTCTACAAAACTGCTTTCTCAGATATAAAAACTTCTCAGGCACAATATGATGTAAATAAAATTTGGAAAGACGCAAAAATTAAATTAAAGGACGCAAAAGTAGATGAGTCTTCCAAAGAAAATATTAATGTAGATGAATCTTTAGTGCCTATTATAAATTCCTTAAAGGAATGGACTGTTTAACTGTTTAACTATGTTAACTTTGTTTTAAATATAATTAAAAAAGTTTATTAACATTAAGAATAAAACGTGTAAGACGTAACTTTAATTTTTGACCTATATTTTCTTTAAATCTTACGTAAGAAAGGGGGGGGAGGCTAACAAAATCTTACTTAACCTTACATGGGGGAGGGGGGGTTTAAAATGTTTAAAATTGGCCTTACGTAATTTGTACACGGCCCTTTAATAGAAACAACTATATATAAACTAACATTATTAATATAATTTTTTCAACTTGTACATGTATTTTCATAATTAAATACTAATGAAAAAATTATTTACCTACAAGAAAATGTTTTTCACAAATATGTCCGTTTTTTAATTCAGTTTTTGATAAATTTAAATTAATAATGCCGAACCACGCATTCCTTCTCTTCTCCGTTAATTTCTTCATCACACCTATGACTTTGAATTTCAGGAATTTTTAAAAAAGAAACACCACCACCAACTTTTGGCACACTGTTGCACAAAAGACACTTGTAGGACATAGTTACTTAAACTTTAAATTAAATTAATAAACTTTTATCATAATTACACACTGTAAAAAAGAGTAATTAAATTTACAATTGATTAGTAAAGTTACATGTTTATGTAACGAATTTCGTTAAAAAATTATGTGATTTACTACTCTCAATATAGTACATTAGGTTGTATTTTCAATTCAACAAAAAGCGATTTTTATGGAAAAATAATTAAAAAATTATTCAAGTTATGAGAAAGAATTTAACACTTTTTTCTGTTTTTATGTAATATACTCGAACTTCCTGTTACATTTTTAATTTGTCCTTAAAAGCCGAATAAACCATCACATTGACAGAACTTTCTAATCTATATTTTTTTCACTATTTTTTTGACATTTAAAAATAATGCACTAATTAACAGGAAGTTTAAATATATTAATAAAATGCAAAAAAAATATTTTTTATCTGACAATTGTAATAATTTATTAAATTTTTTATTATATTTACATAAAAACCGTTTTTTATAAAAATCCCCATATAGCACAATACATATTTGGGTTTCCTCTCTAACCTTCCTGACAAAACGACCTAACATCATGGACTTATGACGTCACACTGATTTGCTCTATTCTATGTCTAGTCCAAAAAATGTCTAAAAGACATAAAAAGGACGTATTTAAAACGTCTTAAATACATTTCTTCAGATCTTTATAAATAGACATTTTTCTCAATCTTTTCTAAGTTGAAATACAATAATATTGTATTAAATTTACTTTAAGTTTAATTTTATATTTTTAAAATTATACAGAACTAATGAAAAAATGTCTATGAAGCTGGGATCGAACTCGAATACGTTGAGCATGAAGCATTGCGCCTTAAGCACCTCAGCCGTTGAATACATCTGATATAAAGCTCTACAAAGCTTACGATGTCACTTCTCAATGAAATGAATTAAACTTAGAAAAATTCCAATAACTTTAATCTTCAACAGTTTCTATGTCCGAGTTGAACTTAGATGGCATTGGTGGCTAATAATGCATAAAACCATTAATAAAGCTTTAAAAATTTGAAAGAGGTGGCCACAACCGAAGCAATTTAGATGCCCTCAACCGAATTTTGCAGTCACATTGAAAAGTCATAAAAAAAACTTAAGGTAAGGCATACACACCCAAACAATGTTGAAGTTTTATGATATTGTCTGGATAGTTGTTGGGCCTCTGGATAACAGCAGGTAAAAGGGTTTAGGAGTTTGAATTGTCCAAGATTTATTAATTCTCGTCAAAAGTAGATTGTATCAACAGATTTATTCTTTGCTACAGAAGGTTGAGTAGTACCTACTAGACAGGTTGTTCCTTCTTCATAAAATGTCCAAGAGTATGTATGACATTGGTAAAATTGACTGATTGTAAGTCTAACGACTATAGTTTCACGCACAGAGAAGAACATTTGACGAACAACACGTTTGATTATAGACGTAATATGTTTGGTGGCGAATTATGAACTAATGTAGCAGCTTTGGTGATAAATTCGGAACTGATTCTCCTAGTGTTTGTGACCCTTTTTATATAGAATTTTCACAAAGAGGAAGAAAAAATTTTCAGGTGTGGGTTGCATCCTTTCCACCCTCACAAAAAAGAGTGACCACCTGAACGTCGTAAATTAGGATGACTTCCCTTTCGAGGTGACAAGAAATCGTGATGATTTTATAGTTTTTATAATCTGGATTCAAACATTTCTGCAATTTTTCTTTTTGTTACATTTTTTTCTTTATATAAAAATTTAATTGTTAATTAATTAATTGGGACAAAACATCAAGGAAGATGTGAATTAATTTTATTGACATTTCTACATATACTATTCGACTTCTAAGGTTTTAAACTTTTATTAAAAAAAAAACTTTCAAAATCGTGCAATAGAAGCCTAAATATTTGAAAAATAAGACGGACCTGGGTTACACTAGTCCAGTATACTTAAATCTTATGTTTTAGAAGTGTACCGTCTAAGGAGTCTTTACGCCTCACCTTATTTTTAAGTTTTATTAGTGTAACATGTTTTCCGTAGTATCTATCAAAGGTTTGAATTAAGGCTTTTTGATATCAACTGTTATCAGAGTAGGTAATTATTAGTCAACAATATATTGCTAATTAATACCAATAAAATGCAAAAATAAAAAAATAATAAAAAATATTATGTTAAATTATATTGATTGGTGAAAAAAGTAATGGAGGTGGAAACCTGAAGAATAACGAGGCTGTTGGGGGAGAATAAGAGTTGAGACAAAGGGTAATCATCTGAGATACGTGTTGGGGGTAAGTTATGACTTAACGAGGGGTTAGCGTGTGGCTACCATTGGACAAGCATCATGGAAGCTCACAGACTATATATGGGTTCAAATGGCTCGCGCTGATTTTCCAAGTTCGCGATTCTCCATCGAACCCGTTAATTGGTTGAGCACGCTGGAATAATTTAGGAAGAATTATTATTACCGATTCAGCTGATAGGAAAACTTTGCTCATATACGTTTTACCTCTAATTATATGGTAAATTACAACCAAGAAACAATTACAATATTGTCCAGTAAATTTATTTTATACATAACATAGAAATATCAGTAATCTTTTTCCACTAGCACAAGTATAAAAGTAAAATTTAAAAACTTATTTTTGTATTATTTATAGTAACGTTTAAAAAATTAGAAAATAGGATTAATAAAATAGGGTAACTGCAACAGTGGTGGATCAGTTAAGCCCCTTAACTTTCTTATTTTGACTTTGAAGTTCTGTATAGGTTGTTTTTAGACAAATTCGAGGTTATTCTTTATAGTATTATGGACCAGATAGTTCCAATAGACATTTCCTTCAAGGTAAGACTTAATTTTGACACCTACGTTTACTTTAATGCTCCATCAAAGATAATTTGTCAATGATCATATTTTGGATCACTGTTTGCACCAGTCATGGTTATAGATTGCTCCAGTGGTGGATCACTTAAAAAATCATACTAAAAAACATTGCATTTTAAAATTACGAGAGTGAGACGTTTTGCAACTTTTATAAGGCTTTACGGACAGATTATCAAATTCACTTTCCTATCCATATCCCCTCCTCTTTTATTTCTATAGCTATAATGTGACTAAATATTAATTAATCATCTTTTTATTAGAATTTTTGGTAATAAATAAATAGAAACTCTTAAAGCTTCAGTTTCAATGATAAATAACATTTATTAATTCTGGGTGTTTTAATTCAACAAAAATTTAACAATTTGAAATCAGGGGGTCGATTACGTAACTTTCCCACTTCCCACATCTCACTTCCCACATTTTATATCCCACTTCTCACTTCCCACATTTTACATCCCACATCCCACATTTAACATCCCACATCTCACTTCCTACATTTTACATCCCACTTCTCAATTCCCACATCTCACTTCCCACATTTTACATCCCACTTCTCACTTCCCACATTTTACATCCCACATCCCACATCTCACTTCCCACATTTTACATCCCACATCTCACTTCCTACATTTTACATCCCACTTCTCAATTCCCACATCCCATTTCCCACATCTCACTTCCCACATTTTACATACCACTTCCCACATCCAACATCTTGTGGGAAATGGGAGAGATGTGAGAAGTGGGATATAAAAGGTGGGAAGCGTGATAAGAAAAGTGTAATGTACAATGTGAGATGTGAAAAGTGAAATGTGAGAAGTGGGATGTGAAATGTGGGAAGTGAGATGTGGAATGTGAAATATGGGAAGTGGGATGTGGTATGTGAAATATGGGAAGTGGGAAGTGGATATGAAATATGGGAAGTAAGAAGTGAGATGTGAAATATGGGAAGTGGGACATGAAATATGGGAAGTGAGAAGTGAAATATGGGATGTGGGAAGTAGGATGTGGGATGTAAAATATGGGAAGTGGGATGTAAAATGTAGGAAGTGAGATGTGGGATTTGGGAAGTGGGATGTAAAATATGGGAAGTGAGATGTGGGATGTGGGAAGTGGGAAAGTTACGTAATCGACCCCCAGGTGTTAACAATTAATAAACATTTGAATTAGTGTTAACTAAAATTTAACTCATAAAATTTTCAATAAAACAATGCGTCAACAGGCGAAAAGTAGGACTGATCCATCACTAGATTTTGTTACTTTTTTCGTTCCAGTCGTGGATCACCCCAAAACAATGGACACGCGCTACTTACAGACGTAAATATTGTTCTCAGGGCTCTATGGGGATGAAACGAAATGCCTCCTATTGTGAAAAAAATTAAAAATTGTCCTAAAATGGCTCCAAAGCTTTCTATTCCAAAATATACTGTTAACTTACATGTTAAGGAAAACTCTTGTTTTCTGTCACCACTTTAGTAATTGTTGTCCTGCTTTCTTCGTGATGAATTTAAAAATTTTTTTAAATTGTAATATTGATCTGTATAACTTTCTTAACAATTACCGACACTTGCGGTTCATTTACTTACAAACGTGTAAACACAAATGACCATTTTTCTCGCAGTTGATCCACCACTGGTGCATGATCCACCTCTGGTGCAGTTACCCTATAGTCGTTATGATGAAAATTTAATAGAAATCGTTCATAAAATTACAAAACGAAATTCTTTTAAGTTTAAAAATAATTTTAAATATTAAAATATGTTGAAGTTATATAGGCTGTAGGATTCAAATTAAAAATCAATTTAGATTTTTTATGTTGCGTTACTAACGGTAGTCACGTTGACGATCCTATTGGAATGGGTCATAGAAATCTTTTGGTAAACAGTAAAGTTTATAAAAGTCAAATATTAAACTCGAAAGCTGCATCAACGCATACCAGAATTCACTTAAGGCGGAAGCTCATCTGCATCCTTTACCCCTTTTTACATTCCTAGACTTAATAGTATGGTAAATATCATAATCGTTGAAAAAACTGCCGAGACGTGACGACGAGAGTTAACAAGCTCATTTTTTTATCGACATCGCGCCCACCAATTTCCATCGCACCTCATAATTTTTAACTTGTACAAGACAATGAAATTTCTTGAGGAAAAAAGTTGAAATTTATTTCATTCATAATTGATATATTAAAATCAAAATTTTTTCTACGATGATATAAAAATCCGGATATAATTTCAGATTTTATTTAAAAAGTTAAAGCAAACATTCTTTAAACAGAAATATTATTCTTTCAAAAAACTTTGACATATAGCATATTCCCTTTTTAAAATTTTTTTAAATAGATTTATATTTAATACTACAAAATAAAGTCGACTTAAGAACCGTTTTTTTTGTCAAGGAATAAAGAAAAAAAATTCAGTTAAAGCTAATCACTGTTCCTCTAAAATTAAAACTCTTTTCTTGTATGTTAAAATAAATTAATTCGGATTCCTATTTAATCTATCTCAGAAATCTTTAGATACTAAAATTTCATAAACATTTTTTTAAATATTTTTTATAAAGTATGAAGCATTGCGACCAGCAAATGTGTGTCTACGATTAATTCTTTTTATGTTAATGAAATAGAAAATACACGTAACAAGTTAAACCGGCATAAATGCACTAGAAACTATGCCTAAGATAATAGCTGAATATGTACACATTGATGAATCTAACAAGTAACACTACCCAACTGTTAATCACCGATTTTGATGAAACTTGGCACACTTCTAAAACATGGAAAAATATTGAACACGTATTTTTTTATATCGGCCCGTTTTGAGTTTTAAGGGTAGAAAACACCCTTCTTCAATTTAAGGGATGAAAAGCAGTATTTCATACAGAATTTACTAGATTTGCTTGAAACATATTACTCGGGGGTTTTCGAGGTCGCTGATTACGAATCTAAAGTCAGATTTAAAAAATTCAAAATGGCGGATACAATATGACGGACAATAAAATCAAAAATTAATCGGTTTTATTTGAAACTCGTTAGTCGGGGGTTCTTAGGGTCACAGATTACGAATCTGATATCAGTCGGGTAGTTGATTACGAATACGGTGTCAAATTTAAAAATTCAATATGGCGGATCTAATATGGCGGACAATAAAATTCAAATTCAATCGAATTTACTTGAAACTCATTACTCGGGGGTTTTTGGGGTCGCTGATTACGAATTTGAAGTCAGATTTAAAAAATTCAAAATGGCAGCTCCAAAATGACAGACAACTTTTTAAAAAATTTATTGCGTTCGCTTAAATCTTATAAATCGGGGGTTTTTCGTGTCGCTGATTACGGATCAGATGTTTGTTGTTTAAAATTCAAAATGATGGATCCAACATATTCAATAAAGCCATTATTAAAAAGACAAGATCTAATACTGCGACCAATAAATACAAGATATGATAATCGAACCAACAAAGGCAAGAAGCAATAATCCAACCAGTAAAGGCGAGACGTGATAATAATAATAATCACATCTTGCCTTTACTGGTTGGATTATCACGTCTCGCCCTTACTGGTTGGATTATTGCTTCTTGCCTTTGTTGGTTGGATTATTGCTTCTTGCCTTTACTGGTTGTATTATTGCTTCTTACCTTTGTTGGTTGTATTATTGCTTCTTACCTTTGTTGGTTAAATTATTCTTTCTTACTTATGATGGTTGGATTATCACATCTTCCCTTTACTGGTTGGATTATCACGTCTCGCCTTTACTGGTTGGATTATTGCTTCTTACCTTTACTGGTTGGATTATTGCTTCTTACCTTTGTTGGTTGTATTATTGCTTCTTACCTTTGTTGGTTAAATTATTCTTTCTTACTTATGATGGTTGGATTATCACATCTTCCCTTTACTGGTTGGATTTTCACATCTCGCCTTTACTGGTTGGATTATTGCTTCTTACCTTGGATGGTTGGATTATCACATTTTGCCATTACTGGTTGGATTATCACATCTCGCCTTTACTGGTTGGATTATTGCTTCTTACCTTTGATGGTTGGATTATCACATCTTGCCATTACTGGTTGGATTATCACATCACGCTTTTACTGGTTGGATAATTGCTTCTTACATTTGTTGGTTGGATTGTTGTTTCTTTCTTTTACTGCTTGTATTATTGCTTCTTACCTTTACTGGTTGGATTATTGCTTCTTTTCTTTGATGGTTGGATTATCACATTCCGCCATTACTGGTTGGATTATCACATCTCGCCTTTACTGGTTAGATTATTGCTTCTTACCTTTGTTAGTTGGATTATTGTTTCTTTCTTTTACTGCTTGTATTATTGCTTCTTACCTTTACTGGTTGGATAATTGCTTCTTACCTTTGTTGGTTGGATTATTGTTTCTTTCTTTTACTGCTTGTATTATTGCTTCTTACCTTTACTGGTTGGATTATTGCTTCTTTTCTTTGATGGTTGGATTATCACATTCCGCCATTACTGGTTGGATTATCACATCTCGCCTTTACTGGTTGGATTATTGCTTCTTACCTTTGTTAGTTGGATTATTGTTTCTTTCTTTTACTGCTTGTATTATTGCTTCTTACCTTTACTGGTTGGATAATTGCTTCTTACCTTTGTTGGTTGGATTATTGTTTCTTTCTTTTACTGCTTGTATTATTGCTTCTTACCTTTACTGGTTGGATTATTGCTTCTTTTCTTTGATGGTTGGATTATCACATTCTGCCATTACTGGTTGGATTATCACATCTCGCCTTTACTGGTTGGATTATTGCTTCTTACCTTTGTTGGTTGAATCATTGCTTCTTAACTTTGACGGTTGGATTATCACATCTTGCCATTACTGTTTGGATTATCACATCTCGCTTTTATTGGTTGGATAATTGCTTCTTGCCTTTGTTGGTTCGATTATCATATCTTGCATTTGTTGGTCGCAGTATTAGATCTTGTCTTTATAATAATGGCTTTATTGAATATGATGGATCCATCATTTAGAATTTTAAACAACTAACATCTGATTCGTAATCAGCGACACCAAAAACCCCCGAGTTATAAGATTTAAGCGAACGCAATGAATTTTTTAAAAAGTTGTCTGTCATTTTGGAGCTGCCATTTTGAATTTTTTAAATCTGACTTCAAATTCGTAATCAGCGACCCCAAAAACCCCCGAGTAATGAGTTTCAAGTAAATTTGATTGAATTTGAATTTTATTGTCCGCCATATTGGATCCGTCATATTGAATTTTTAAAAATTGACACCGTATTCGTAATCAACTACCCGACTGATATTAGATTCGTAATCGGTGACCCCAAAAACCCCCGACTAACGAGTTTCAATCAGATCCGATTAATTTTTGATTTTATTGTCCGCTATATTGGATCCGCCATTTTGAATTTTTAAAATCTGACTTCATATTCACAATCAGCGACCTCGAAAACCCCTGAGTAATATGTTTCAAGCAAATCTAGTAAATTCTGTATGAAATACTGCTTTTCATCCCTTAAATTGAAAAAGGGTGTTTTCTACTCTTAAAACTCAAAACGGGCCGATATAAAAAAATACGTGTTCAATATTTTTCCATTTTTTAGAAGTGTGACAAGTTGCATCAAAATCGGTGATTAACAGTTGGGTAGTGTTACTTGTAAGAAGTATATAACCAATACTTATAACCATATTAAAAAAGTAGTAATATTTACATCACTAATAATAAATTTGACTCTTATAGTGAAGTTGAAAAATTATATTTTTTTAATAAATAATTTATTTTTAATATTATTTTTTATAATATTTATTATTTTAGATAATATAATATCATAGTAAAATGCTTAAAAATAAATAAATATTAATTATATTAATGAATTATTATTAAAAAAATGATTGTTTGATAGTCACTTTTTAAATTGATATATTAATATATTTAAAAGCTTTTCTCAGAATAACTTAATAAATTCTTAGGTAAAATTTATTTTTTATTTAAAAACAGGGGACTAAAGAAAAATGACATTTGAAATCGATCTGTCCTACTTTTCTTTCACACGCGGATATAATTTCCTGAATGGAAAAAAGCTATTTCTCATTTACATAAAGACGTCACGATCGAGGCTTTGTGAAGTATATTAACAATGATATAATTATAATTTAAGAGTTTACATAAGAAACATGGTTGACTGGTAAGTACCATAAACTCGATTGCTGTTAAGTGTACGGTAATAAGGTATAGGAAGGTATAAAGAATGACCACCTACGCCACAGAGGCACGCAACGATTAGGCAATCTCGTAGAATTTTCGAGATAAGCGTCATGTTATCTGATGATAAATAGATAGGCCGTTTTGCCTCCCTAATGGACGCTTCTGTGCTCGATACCATCTGAGGTCGTTCGTTATCTACAGTTGAATAATTATCTTTCTTTTAGACTGCAGATGCTGGAATGAGATACTATACAAGAGATGCTAGTCACCGCAAAACTTTTAACTCATTTTACTTTCGATTTTTTACATTGACATGCATGATTTGAAACATAAATGTCCACATGTTCTTGGTTATGATTTCTCATTCATTTGGATAAAATCTGACAAATCATTTCTCTCTTTTAGTTGCATTCAATTTATTGACCAGGACGATTTCTATCGAATTGTTTTTTTAATCGGATATTGCTGTTTTCAAGGTTTTAAAAATTAACTTCATTGAATAATGTTGATTTTATTTAAATTTTAACTTTTCCTGAGATAATTTTTCACTTTTTAGAATTTTCTTTTATTGTTTGGGTATGTATTTAAATTGTCTACCATATAATAATTTAATAATAATTTATTTGTTTATTGCATAAAATCATTTACTACATTTTTCACAAAACTATTAAAAATTTCCAAGCTGTAAATAATTATTAAACTATCATTTGCTTCTAGGTATATTGTATTTCAAATAATTTTAAAGTTAAAAATTAGTGTAAAGGTTTAAATGGAGAGAAATGTGTGAACGAATATTAAAATTACAAATGTTTGTTTTTATACAAATGAACATTAGCATTAAATAATAATATTAAAAATGCTTTTTATAAGAATCTCACTGGTATATTAAAATAATAACACCAATTTTGAATTCACATAAAAGTAGATGTAGTGTAGATTCTTAGCTGGATTAACGGACTGACGACGAGGTTGTCAGGTCCAAAATGATCACGATTTAATTTAAAGTGTACGCACATATCTACCTACACCTGAAAGAGCAAATGTACATGGATTGTTCCATATAATGAATAATTTAGACTTGCGAAGGTTGGACGGTGCACGCTAACGCCAAGCGAACACTAATGCCTGCTCAGATAAATTACCGATAAGCCAAGGAGATAACCATCTAGATAACTAAGCGCACCACTAGCAACACGCGATTTGACTACCTATAAGACGATCTAACAAATACATCACCAGATAATTTCACCTTCTCCTTTATAAAAACAACTCTAAATATTGATTGCTCTTTTATCAAACAGATAGTGTTATATTTATATTATATTTAATAGCGCGTATAGTATACGATAAAATATTATGTCTGAGAAAATAATATTCAAAAGGTTTATTATTTTTTACTGAAATAGGGTTGTTTTTCAAAAATGATCAATTTTATTTTTAGTACTATCAACAATTAAAAATTTCATTTATACAATGCAAAAACTGTTCATTTTAAAAGTGAGAAAAACATCTTAAAACAAGACGTTTTTGCACTTTTAAGATGGACAGTTCGTGCAGTGATATGAATATGAAAATTCACATAACCTACAGTTGAGTCTCCAAATCAAATAACTCGACTGATACTCACATTAAAATTTTTTAATCGTCTTAATAGATTTTTTCATTAATCACAATCATGAACTATTTCATAAGGATAGATTTTAATTACAAAACTGATGATATTAGAACATGTGAATGATAAGTCACACATGTGATTCCACATTGAGAAAACTGAAGTTTTAATTTTTCATAGTTAAAAATTTGATTGGTCAATCAAATAAATAATATTATTTACACTCTACAGTAAATATTTATTAATAAATTTTTAAATTTCCCATTCAATAATTGGGCACCTTGTGGTTCTTTCATCTTGATTTTAAATTGTAAACTCATGTCATGAAAATTAAATTTTTGCACTGAAGCTTACTTTATAGACTAAAATTTAATATACGCTTTTTTAGCAGTAGGGAAAGTAAATACTTAACGCACTCTTATATACTAGTATAATAATAAAATTATAACTGGTATACTAAAAAATTATGCTACACATGATATTCTTGTCAATACATGATCGTTTAACACCAGTCTGTCAATTCCGATTTATAATTGCGAGTCCATCAGCGATATTGATCGTCCGGTTATTAAATCGTCTCGCATATCGAGAAAACGACTGATCACAGCCTCGTCTTCGCTTATAGCTTGATTTAATTGATTCGTTTGCCGAAGACCTTTTTTACGATTACATACCTCCTCAGCAGATTCAATCTTGATGAAAAGTTTACTTCGCTTCTTTACTGCAAAAAATATTATTCTCTGTTCCAGCAGTTAATTCTCTATATTAAACAACATCTGAAGTTCAAAGATGATTTGCAAAAATTAAGTTGTAGGTCATACAAATTTTAGTCCAATTTCAAATTGAATTCTAATAAATCCTAATTGAAAAGAAATTAACTTATTCGTTACTTACAACTAAGTTGAATTCGCAATGTGACCTAATCGAAGTTAATAGATACTAGCGATATATCCCAAGTAGAAATATCCGTAGCTCGCCGTAATTAGACACCGGCATGGTACTGATCCAATACTGGCTGTCGGTATTGACTTTCAGTACTGGCAGTGTACTGACTAATACACCGAATCAGTACTATGTCGGAGGTAAAAAAATATTAAAACCAGTACTGGCAGTACACCGTAATTCACACCGAATCAGTACTATATGTCGGTGATAAAAAACATTAAATGAAAAAGTCTTTAAATTATTTCAATAGGTAGAAAACGATGATTTTTTATTTAAAAAAATGTATATTAATTTCTTTCGAATACTTTCCCTCAAAATTTTGGATGTAATTGTAATGTATTATTATATACCTATATAAAATATATTTATGTTTTTTTAGTTATTTTAGTACTCATTGAAATATGTGCATTAAGTTATTTATCATGCATACAATAACAATAAGTTGAGAATTTTTTTCTAATAGTTTTAAAAATAAAGCAAATGTAATTTTTTCACCGTAATTTTTAAATATTATTAATAATTAAATATTAAATTTAAAAAATTTTTCACCATTCATATTTTACAGTCGTCTTTTATTAACTTATTTTTAATTATGTAAATCATCAATCATTTTTGTCTGTTTTAATATTATTTACGGTAAAAATAATTTATTAAAAATATTTAACTGAAATTGATATCCAGTTTTATTTCTTTAAATCTTTGTAAAAATTGAAAAAATTTTGTGAGTTTAAAAAATTTAAGATTAAATTCATTTTATTTTCGTGATGAATAGATAATATAAACTTTGAAATCAAAACTTTTGTATTAGGTGAACTACTTCAAGTCAGCACTTCAAGCCAGCGCGGCTGTGCGGTATGCGTATCTGACTTGCGTTCTAAGGGTTTAGGGTTCGATCCCCCATGCGTGCGAGATTTTTCGTTCTTAGTTTTAAGTGTTATAAGTACAATATTTGTTCATGTGTAATATCAATTATTAAATAATTATTAAATTAAGTATAAGTGCAAAGTAAAAAAAAAATTAAATATTATGAATTTAAAAAAATAAAAAAATTTACAACACAAATTACTTTTTGTAAAATAATTTATTAAAAATAAAATAATTTAATTAATATAAATGATAATTATTATTTTAATTATTTATTGTTAATAATATTTTATATATTCTAAATAACATTAACTATTATTGGCTTCACATTACCTGTTCGTGGTAAAAATGGGAGTAATAAGCTAATAAGGATGAAATTTGCATTGGAAAGCGTGTTTTAGCATTTTGTAAAAAAGTGAGATTTTAAGTCCGGATGAGTACTTTGCCAGTATTATGCCAGTATTATTCTAGTACTACGTTAGTACTGGTGAGCGGGACAAAATCAGTACTGGACAGCGTTACCAGCCAGGGTTGGTCCACTACTGGCCCAGTACGGCAGTCAGTACCGTTATACTGACTGGCAGTGTTGGGTCAGTACTATGCCAGTGGCACATTTCTACTTGGGATTCCTCGCTCGCTAACGCTCGCTCGGTTGAAGTTTTACTTTTTTTTCTTTACGTATTGTAGTTTATTCATATGTATATTTATTTTTTGTTTTAAATTATTATTTCATTATAAATTATAATAATTCAATTTTTTTAATTTTCAAATTACTTTTTAAAAAAAATTTAATTTAATCCCGTGTGGAAAAAGCCACGATCTTGCCCTCAAGAGTTCGGGGCCCCCGGCGGGGGCCCATGAGGGCTGATCCATATGGCGAATCCATGAGGGGCACCGTAGGGGCCCCGCATGGATCGCCCTCATGATCGATTAGCAAAATTTTCTAAGTCCAAAAATCAAATATTTTTTTATCACCAAAAAATTAATGTTTATAATGATTCACAACAATGAAAAACGCGTTTTTAATTAAAATATATTTTCACTTTTTTTGAAAATAACACTCACACTTATGGCGAATCCATGAGGGGCACCGTAGGGGCCCCGCATGGATCGCCCTCATAATCGATTAGCAAAATTTTCTAAGTCCAAAATTCAAATATTTTTTTATCACCAAAAAATTAATGTTTATAATGAATCACAACAATGAAAAACGCGTTTTTAATTAAAATATATTTTCACTTTTTTTGAAAATAACACTCACACTTATGGCAAAATAGATGAGGGCCACCGTAGGGGCCCGCATGGATCGCCCTCATGATCGATTAGCAAAATTTTCTAAGTCCAAAAATCAAATATTTTTTTATCAACAAAAAATGAATGTTTCCAATGATTCAAAACAACGAAAAACGCGTTTTTAATAAAAATATATTTACACTTTTTTGAAAATTCGCCTGAGATGATTCATGATAATAATCATAAAGCATATAATTAATTATATTTTATAAATTGCATTTGATTGGAAAATATAATTTAATATCTTAACTTTAACTAAATGATGTTAAGCACTTTTCTTTGTTAGGTATTTTTCAAGTTTAAATAGCATCAAGAAGTTAGCATTCGTTTTGAAGTAGCGTGCGTAGCGTAGTTGGTAAAGCGTTAGACTCATAGTCCGTAGGTCGTAGGTTCGATTCCCCCCATGCGTTAGATTTATTTATTTCTCAGGTTTGCGTTTAATCATTAATTCTATGTATGAATTAATTGAAAAATGAAAATATCGGTTAATAGTATGCATAAATTACATATTTTTTAATTTTTTAATTAATTAATTTATTATTACTTTTAATTATATCCGACAGTTAATTAATTAGAACGTTAATTAATAAATTCAATTTGAGTAAGAATTTAATTTAAAATTGAATAATTATTAAATAAATATGTTATTTATTCATAACTTAAGCTTATTTATTATCAATTAACTTTTATTATTAATATTATTGATTAAAAAACATTATGGCAAACTTGAGGGCAAGATGAGGGCAAACGTGAGGGCCCATAAGGGCGCCCGTAGGGGCACCCTCATGGATCGCCCATGCGGGCGCCCTCATCGATGAGCATGTCGTTTCCATGAGGGGCCCCTATGGATCATCCATATGCGCCCCTCATGGCATGAGGGCGATCCATAAGGGCCCCCGCTGGGGGCCCACATCACTTTTCCACACGGGATGTAATAAAACAAATTTTATATGTCTGTTGACTTAAATTCTGATTTTATTCTACAATATTGATTGTAAATTGTTTCTCTTTTTTTCAATTGCTACTAAATGCTATGTAAGGAAAACTGGTAAGGGCCTTACCACTTTTCCTAACGAATACCCTACTTTTTAATATTATATAGTATTCAAATTTGTAAATCTAAAAATATATTTTTAATTCAATATAATTAATTAGTACTATTAATTGATTATTTTATTAAATATATAATCGAACTGATCTTCGTATTTATCAAAGCCAAAACGCATGTTAAATCGTTTTAGCTATCTCCGTAATCAATGATTTAAAAATCTAAAAGGGTTATATCTTCGGAAGTGTGCATTGATTGAGTGCATTTGTGTAAAATTGGGAGTGACATGAGATGCTTTATTCTTTGTTTTTTAGAAAAATTGTCAAGAATTTATAATTTAAAATTCAAATTTTATAAATATTTTTAAAAAAATTTTATGGTGTTGCTGTTAATGAAAAATTATAATACAATGTAATGAATATAAACATGAAACATCAATTCAAAAAACAAGATTTATTGATTCATTATATCGAAAAAAATAAACATATATCAAATTTTAAATTATTATTGTTAAATAATAATTAAATTCTTAAATCATAAGAAGTCTTATTTGTGTCAAAGTCATTTGCGACGCCATAATTACAGTCATGCATGAAATTATTAACATTTTTTCATTTTCCATTTCCATTTTTTAATATTATATAATAAAGGAACCCAAGCAGCACGGTGTATCCCCTCAACATCCCTTGAATATCACCGTGGAATATTCCAATGATTTTCTAAGAAAACCAAAAAAAAAATATATATCCAAGCAATATTGAGGGAATATTCCAGTGATATGGATGAAATATTCCACGGTTATATTAAATTAAATTTTTTTTAATCTTCCTGATTATTTAAATAACAATTTATAACACAATTCCATGATTTCAACACATTAATAAAGTGGTTCATTTAATGAAAATATTTATCTTCTTCATCTTGATTAACAGAACTTATACTATTAGTTTTAAAAAATTAAAAATTTTCATTTTTTGTGAAAAATAATGCCAGCAATTATATTCTGACAAAAATCAATTAAAATGTTTATATAGGAAAAAGTTATTTAAAAAATTCAATTAAAAAATAAGGAGAAATGTAAAAGATATCGAAAAATGAAAAAAAAATTAAGAATGAAGAAATAAAATTACAAAATATTGAAAAATGTAAAGAATATCGAGAAAATTGTAGAAAAAGAAAATTAGAAGCCAATAATAATATTAATTTAAAATGTTTGAAGTTAGCAAATAATATAGTAATTTGGATGTTATTTGTTAATTTTGTCCAGCTAAGCATTTTCTTTTAGAAATGCCAGAGGATAAAAAGTTTAGTACATGTTGTCATAAAGGCAAAGTTTTGTTAACTGAATATCCATTACCCCCGGTAGAATTAAAGGAAATAGTTTGTGGTCAAACTGCAATTAGTAATCATTATAAAAAATGTATAAGAAGCTACAACAATACAATAGCGTTCGCAACCTTTGTGCAACATATGCTTCTCTACAAAATAAAGGTCCTCAAGTCTTTAAAATGTGTGGTCAAATTTATCATAACACATATTCATTACATCCCAAAGAAAATGAATTCAGAAAGTATGGTCAACTGTATATAATTGACAATGAATTAGCTACACAAAGTCGTAAAGATATTAATAATAACTGCAGAAATGATATTTTATCTAATTTAGATAAGTTGATCAGAAAAATTAACCCTTATGCTAAAGCGTACAAAATGATGTACGAAGTAGAAAAAGAAGAACAAGAATTTGTTACTAATAATAATAATCTACCTCGAGAAATTAAAATGATTATGAAAAGAGATATTAATTTAGATAAAAACCGATATAACTATCCTGTTACAAATGAAGTTGCTGTTGTATTTGTTGATGAAAATGATGAACCTCCAATAAAACGCGATTTTTGTGTATATTCTAAATTTGATAAACCAATTAGCATCCCTGCAATAAGTAGATATGTAGATCCAATGACATATCCTTTAATATATCCTGCAGGAGGTAGTGGTTGGATGCCGAAATTATTATCAAAAGATCAAAGAAACAATATAACAGCTTTACAGTTTTACTCATTTAAAATTAGTGTTAGAGATGAGTTTAGTCCATTTCTTAATTTAGGTAAATTAAGCCAACAATTTATTGTCGATGCTTTTGTAAAAATTGAAGGTGCAAGATTATATTTTATAAAGAAACAACAACATATCTTGAGAACTGAATTATACTCTGGATTAATGGATTATTTACATAAGAGAAAAGAAGAGAAGAAAATTGTTCAAATTCGTAAAATGTTTATATTGCCATCTAGTTTTGTTGGAAGCTCTAGAGCATTACAACAAACTTTTAGTGATGCAATTTGTTTAGTTCAAAAATATGGTAAACCTGATTTGTTTATAACTATGACATGTAATCCTAAATGGAAAGAAATTACTGATAATATTAAAAAAATGAAGATGTAATAAATAGGCCAGATATAGTTGCAAGAGTATTTAAACACAAAGTAAAAGAATAGCTTCATAAAATTACTGTGAAAGAAATATTTGGTACTTGTATTGCTTACACATATGTAATAGAATTTCAGAAGAGAGGATTACCGCATATTTACTTATTACTATATTTACATATAGATGACAAAATAAGAACAACATATGATGTCGACAACTTTATTTCAGCAGAAATACCTGATGAAATAACTAATCCACGTTTATTTAATTTAGTAAAGCAATTTATGATTCATGGACCATGTGGAAAACAGAACTTAACTTCTCCTTGTTTGAACATAAATACAAACAAGTGCACTAAAAATTATTCTAAACAATTTAATGATAATACAGATTTTAAAATTAAAAGGCTGCGCTAGAAATTATCGGCTGCGCCTTTCAAAAGTTAAAAAAATACAAAGCTACGCTGAACAAGAGCGGCTGCACCTTTTAAAAATTTTAATAAAATATAAATGGTTGCGCTCAGAAACATCGGCTGCGCTTTACAAACAAATATACATATAAAATGGCTGCGCTGGAAAATCGCAGCTGCGCCTAAAATCAATGTCGTAAAAAACACTTAAATATTAATTTTTCTAGGCAGGTTACTTTTAGTTAATTAATTACTTTTCATAATACCATTATGTAAATTTTTTATACTAATAAAAAGACAGTTTCTAAATGAAATTAATAATTAGTACTTTTACTTCATTAATTACTGTTCATACATTTATTGTTTTTTTTTAATAATAAAACCACAATATTTAAATGAATTTCATAAATAGTATTTATTTTCTACCTTTTCAATCCGAAGACAAAAAAGACAGAAAATGATGTAATATTAAATACAAGTTTCATAATAGAAATTTTTGCAAAATTCATGCAAATAACTTAAAAAAAAAAAAAAATTTGGCATTTTTTTTTGAATAGACATGTATGTAAGGCATGTGATTTCAAATTTTGAAGGAAAACTGTAAATAATTTCAAAAAGAAAACGAAAAATTTGTTTGTGGTGTCGGTCGGTGTCGGTCGTTTTAGAACTTAATATAATAAGAAGGATATGAGGGAAATTGAATATCGCCATAACTTTGTGAAAAAAATTTTTGTTTAGCTGAGATTTAAAATAGTGACGTATTTTCTGTGTTATTATCGTAAAAAAATAAAAAATTGCAAAAAATTTTTTTTGCAAAAAATTGTGCAAAAAAAAATTAGGCATTTTTTTTTGAATAGACATGTATGTAAGGCATGTGATTTCAAATTTTGAAGGAAAACTGTAAATAATTTCAAAAAGAAAACGAAAAAGTTTTTTTTGGTGTCGGTCGGTGTCGGTCGTTTTAGAACTTAATATAATAAGAAAGATATGAGGGAAATTGAATATCGCCATAACTTTGTGAAAAAAATTTTTTTTTAGCTGAGATTTAAAATAGTGACGTATTTTCTGTGTTATTATCGTAAAAAAATAAAAAATTGCAAAAAATTGCAAAAAATTTTTTTTGCAAAAAATCGCGCAAAAAAAAATTAGGCATTTTTTTTGAATAGACATGTATGTAAGGCATGTGATTTCAAATTTTGAAGGAAAACTGTAAATAATTTCAAAAAGAAAACGAAAAAGTTGTTTTTGGTGTCGGTCGGTGTCGGTCGTTTTAGAACTTAATATAATAAGAAAGATATGAGGGAAATTGAATATCGCCATAACTTTGTGAAAAAATTTTTTTTTTAGCTGAGATTTAAAAGAGTGACGTATTTTCTGTGTTATTATCGGAAAAAAATAAAAAATTGCAAAAAATTGCAAAAAATTTTTTTTGCAAAAAATCGCGCAAAAAAAAATTAGGCATTTTTTTTTGAATAGACATGTATGTAAGGCATGTGATTTCAAATTTTGAAGGAAAACTGTAAATAATTTCAAAAAGAAAACGAAAAAGTTGTTTTTGGTGTCGGTCGGTGTCGGTCGTTTTAGAACTTAATATAATAAGAAAGATATGAGGGAAATTGAATATCGCCATAACTTTGTGAAAAAAATTTTTTTTAGCTGAGATTTAAAATAGTGACGTACTTTCTGTGTTATTATCGTAAAAAAATAAAAAATTGCAAAAAATTGCAAAAAATCGCGCAAAAAAAAATTAGGCATTTTTTTTTGAATAGACATGTATATAAGGCATGTGATTTCAAATTTTGAAGGAAAACTGTAAATAATTTCAAAAAGAAAACGAAAAAGTTGTTTTTGGTGTCGGTCGGTGTCGGTCGTTTTAGAACTTAATATAATAAGAAAGATATGAGGGAAATTGAATATCGCCATAACTTTGTGAAAAAAATTTTTTTTTAGCTGAGATTTAAAATAGTGACGTATTTTCTGTGTTATTATCGTAAAAAAATAAAAAATTGCAAAAAATTGCAAAAAAATTTTTTTGCAAAAAATCGCGCAAAAAAAAATTAGGCATTTTTTTTTGAATAGACATGTATGTAAGGCATGTGATTTCAAATTTTGAAGGAAAACTGTAAATAATTTCAAAAAGAAAACGAAAAAGTTGTTTTTGGTGTCGGTCGGTGTCGGTCGTTTTAGAACTTAATATAATAAGAAAGATATGAGGGAAATTGAATATCGCCATAACTTTGTGAAAAAAATTTTTTTTTAGCTGAGATTTAAAATAGTGACGTATTTTCTGTGTTATTATCGTAAAAAAATAAAAAATTGCAAAAAATTTTTTTTGCAAAAAATTGCGCAAAAAAAAATTAGGCATTTTTTTTGAATAGACATGTATGTAAGGCATGTGATTTCAAATTTTGAAGGAAAACTGTAAATAATTTCAAAAAGAAAACGAAAAAGTTTTTTTTGGTGTCGGTCGGTGTCGGTCGTTTTAGAACTTAATATAATAAGAAAGATATGAGGGAAATTGAATATCGCCATAACTTTGTGAAAAAAATTATCGTAAAAAAATAAAAAATTGCAAAAAATTGCAAAAAATTTTTTTTGCAAAAAATCGCGCAAAAAAAAATTAGGCATTTTTTTTTGAATAGACATGTATGTAAGGCATGTGATTTCAAATTTTGAAGGAAAACTGTAAATAATTTCAAAAAGAAAACGAAAAAGTTGTTTTTGGTGTCGGTCGGTGTCGGTCGTTTTAGAACTTAATATAATAAGAAAGATATGAGGGAAATTGAATATCGCCATAACTTTGTGAAAAAAATTTTTTTTTAGCTGAGATTTAAAATAGTGACGTATTTTCTGTGTTATTATCGTAAAAAAATAAAAAATTGCAAAAAATTGCAAAAAATCGCGCAAAAAAAAATTAGGCATTTTTTTTTGAATACACATGTATGTAAGGCATGTGATTTCAAATTTTGAAGGAAAACTGTAAATAATTTTAAAAAGAAAACGAAAAAGTTGTTTTTGGTGTCGGTCGGTGTCGGTCGTTTTAGAACTTAATATAATAAGAAAGATATGAGGGAAATTGAATATCGCCATAACTTTGTGAAAAAAATTTTTTTTTAGCTGAGATTTAAAATAGTGACGTATTTTCTGTGTTATTATCGTAAAAAAATAAAAAATTGCAAAAAATTGCAAAAAATTTTTTTTGCAAAAAATCGCGCAAAAAAAATTAGGCATTTTTTTTTGAATAGACATGTATGTAAGGCATGTGATTTCAAATTTTGAAGGAAAACTGTAAATAATTTCAAAAAGAAAACGAAAAAGTTGTTTTTGGTGTCGGTCGGTGTCGGTCGTTTTAGAACTTAATATAATAAGAAAGATATGAGGGAAATTGAATATCGCCATAACTTTGTGAAAAAATTTTTTTTTTAGCTGAGATTTAAAATAGTGACGTATTTTCTGTGTTATTATCGTAAAAAAATAAAAAATTGCAAAAAATTTTTTTTGCAAAAAATTGCGCAAAAAAAAATTAGGCATTTTTTTTTGAATAGACATGTATGTAAGGCATGTGATTTCAAATTTTGAAGGAAAACTGTAAATAATTTTAAAAAGAAAACGAAAAAGTTGTTTTTGGTGTCGGTCGGTGTCGGTCGTTTTAGAACTTAATATAATAAGAAAGATATGAGGGAAATTGAATATCGCCATAACTTTGTGAAAAAAATTTTTTTTTAGCTGAGATTTAAAATAGTGACGTATTTTCTGTGTTATTATCGTAAAAAAATAAAAAATTGCAAAAAATTGCAAAAAATTTTTTTTGCAAAAAATCGCGCAAAAAAAAATTAGGCATTTTTTTTTGAATAGACATGTATGTAAGGCATGTGATTTCAAATTTTGAAGGAAAACTGTAAATAATTTCAAAAAGAAAACGAAAAAGTTGTTTTTGGTGTCGGTCGGTGTCGGTCGTTTTAGAACTTAATATAATAAAGAAAGATATGAGGGAAATTGAATATCGCCATAACTTTGTGAAAAAATTTTTTTTTTAGCTGAGATTTAAAATAGTGACGTATTTTCTGTGTTATTATCGTAAAAAAATAAAAAATTGCAAAAAATTTTTTTTGCAAAAAATTGCGCAAAAAAAAATTAGGCATTTTTTTTTGAATAGACATGTATGTAAGGCATGTGATTTCAAATTTTGAAGGAAAACTGTAAATAATTTCAAAAAGAAAACGAAAAAGTTGTTTTTGGTGTCGGTCGGTGTCGGTCGTTTTAGAACTTAATATAATAAGAAAGATATGAGGGAAATTGAATATCGCCATAACTTTGTGAAAAAAATTTTTTTTTAGCTGAGATTTAAAATAGTGACGTATTTTCTGTGTTATTATCGTAAAAAAATAAAAAATTGCAAAAAATTTTTTTTGCAAAAAATTGCGCAAAAAAAAATTAGGCATTTTTTTTGAATAGACATGTATGTAAGGCATGTGATTTCAAATTTTGAAGGAAAACTGTAAATAATTTCAAAAAGAAAACGAAAAAGTTTTTTTTGGTGTCGGTCGGTGTCGGTCGTTTTAGAACTTAATATAATAAGAAAGATATGAGGGAAATTGAATATCGCCATAACTTTGTGAAAAAAATTATCGTAAAAAAATAAAAAATTGCAAAAAATTGCAAAAAATTTTTTTTGCAAAAAATCGCGCAAAAAAAAATTAGGCATTTTTTTTTGAATAGACATGTATGTAAGGCATGTGATTTCAAATTTTGAAGGAAAACTGTAAATAATTTCAAAAAGAAAACGAAAAAGTTGTTTTTGGTGTCGGTCGGTGTCGGTCGTTTTAGAACTTAATATAATAAGAAAGATATGAGGGAAATTGAATATCGCCATAACTTTGTGAAAAAAATTTTTTTTTAGCTGAGATTTAAAATAGTGACGTATTTTCTGTGTTATTATCGTAAAAAAATAAAAAATTGCAAAAAATTGCAAAAAATCGCGCAAAAAAAAATTAGGCATTTTTTTTTGAATACACATGTATGTAAGGCATGTGATTTCAAATTTTGAAGGAAAACTGTAAATAATTTTAAAAAGAAAACGAAAAAGTTGTTTTTGGTGTCGGTCGGTGTCGGTCGTTTTAGAACTTAATATAATAAGAAAGATATGAGGGAAATTGAATATCGCCATAACTTTGTGAAAAAAATTTTTTTTTAGCTGAGATTTAAAATAGTGACGTATTTTCTGTGTTATTATCGTAAAAAAATAAAAAATTGCAAAAAATTGCAAAAAATTTTTTTTGCAAAAAATCGCGCAAAAAAAATTAGGCATTTTTTTTTGAATAGACATGTATGTAAGGCATGTGATTTCAAATTTTGAAGGAAAACTGTAAATAATTTCAAAAAGAAAACGAAAAAGTTGTTTTTGGTGTCGGTCGGTGTCGGTCGTTTTAGAACTTAATATAATAAGAAAGATATGAGGGAAATTGAATATCGCCATAACTTTGTGAAAAAATTTTTTTTTTAGCTGAGATTTAAAATAGTGACGTATTTTCTGTGTTATTATCGTAAAAAAATAAAAAATTGCAAAAAATTTTTTTTGCAAAAAATTGCGCAAAAAAAAATTAGGCATTTTTTTTTGAATAGACATGTATGTAAGGCATGTGATTTCAAATTTTGAAGGAAAACTGTAAATAATTTCAAAAAGAAAACGAAAAAGTTGTTTTTGGTGTCGGTCGGTGTCGGTCGTTTTAGAACTTAATATAATAAGAAAGATATGAGGGAAATTGAATATCGCCATAACTTTGTGAAAAAAATTTTTTTTTAGCTGAGATTTAAAATAGTGACGTATTTTCGGTGTTATTATCGTAAAAAAATAAAAAATTGCAAAAAATTGCAAAAAATTTTTTTTGCAAAAAATCGCGCAAAAAAAAATTAGGCATTTTTTTTTGAATAGACATGTATGTAAGGCATGTGATTTCAAATTTTGAAGGAAAACTGTAAATAATTTCAAAAAGAAAACGAAAAAGTTGTTTTTGGTGTCGGTCGGTGTCGGTCGTTTTAGAACTTAATATAATAAGAAAGATATGAGGGAAATTGAATATCGCCATAACTTTGTGAAAAAATTTTTTTTTTAGCTGAGATTTAAAATAGTGACGTATTTTCTGTGTTATTATCGTAAAAAAATAAAAAATTGCAAAAAATTTTTTTTGCAAAAAATTGCGCAAAAAAAATTAGGCATTTTTTTTTGAATAGACATGTATGTAAGGCATGTGATTTCAAATTTTGAAGGAAAACTGTAAATAATTTCAAAAAGAAAACGAAAAAGTTGTTTTTGGTGTCGGTCGGTGTCGGTCGTTTTAGAACTTAATATAATAAGAAAGATATGAGGGAAATTGAATATCGCCATAACTTTGTGAAAAAAATTTTTTTTTAGCTGAGATTTAAAATAGTGACGTATTTTCTGTGTTATTATCGTAAAAAAATAAAAAATTGCAAAAAATTGCAAAAAATTTTTTTTGCAAAAAATCGCGCAAAAAAAAATTAGGCATTTTTTTTGAATAGACATGTATGTAAGGCATGTGATTTCAAATTTTGAAGGAAAACTGTAAATAATTTCAAAAAGAAAACGAAAAAGTTGTTTTTGGTGTCGGTCGGTGTCGGTCGTTTTAGAACTTAATATAATAAGAAAGATATGAGGGAAATTGAATATCGCCATAACTTTGTGAAAAAATTTTTTTTTTAGCTGAGATTTAAAATAGTGACGTATTTTCTGTGTTATTATCGTAAAAAAATAAAAAATTGCAAAAAATTTTTTTTGCAAAAAATTGCGCAAAAAAAAATTAGGCATTTTTTTTTGAATAGACATGTATGTAAGGCATGTGATTTCAAATTTTGAAGGAAAACTGTAAATAATTTCAAAAAGAAAACGAAAAAGTTGTTTTTGGTGTCGGTCGGTGTCGGTCGTTTTAGAACTTAATATAATAAGAAAGATATGAGGGAAATTGAATATCGCCATAACTTTGTGAAAAAAATTTTTTTTTAGCTGAGATTTAAAATAGTGACGTATTTTCTGTGTTATTATCGTAAAAAAATAAAAAATTGCAAAAAATTGCAAAAAATTTTTTTTGCAAAAAATCGCGCAAAAAAAAATTAGGCATTTTTTTTTGAATAGACATGTATGTAAGGCATGTGATTTCAAATTTTGAAGGAAAACTGTAAATAATTTCAAAAAGAAAACGAAAAAGTTGTTTTTGGTGTCGGTCGGTGTCGGTCGTTTTAGAACTTAATATAATAAGAAAGATATGAGGGAAATTGAATATCGCCATAACTTTGTGAAAAAAATTTTTTTTAGCTGAGATTTAAAATAGTGACGTATTTTCTGTGTTATTATCGAAAAAAAATAAAAATTGCAAAAAATTGCAAAAAATTTTTTTTGCAAAAAATCGCGCAAAAAAAAATTAGGCATTTTTTTTGAATAGACATGTATGTAAGGCATGTGATTTCAAATTTTAAAGGAAAAGTGTAAATAATTTCAAAAAGAAAACGAAAAAGTTGTTTTTGGTGTCGGTCGGTGTCGGTCGTTTTAGAACTTAATATAATAAGAAAGAAGAAAGATATGAGGGAAATTGAATATCGCCATAACTTTGTGAAAAAAATTTTTTTTTAGCTGAGATTTAAAATAGTGACGTATTTTCTGTGTTATTATCGTAAAAAAATAAAAAATTGCAAAAAATTTTTTTTGCAAAAAATTGCGCAAAAAAAAATTAGGCATTTTTTTTTGAATAGACATGTATGTAAGGCATGTGATTTCAAATTTTGAAGGAAAACTGTAAATAATTTCAAAAAGAAAACGAAAAAGTTGTTTTTGGTGTCGGTCGGTGTCGGTCGTTTTAGAACTTAATATAATAAAGAAAGATTTATAAAACGGAATCCAATTAGAAATAAACCTTATACGAACCTTATCTGATCTATTAGGATCTAGTGGTTTCTTATAATTTTCTATTGGGGATTTTTACTAGTGTATATAAATATTTTGGTTTATATTTATTATAAAATAACATTGTTTATTTTCCAATAAGGTTTAGGAAAATTCGTATTCATGAATCAAGCAAAAGAAAGCACACATTAATTTAAAATGAAATTTTTTTAATTTCAATATTTTTGCAATTGAAGGTTATTGGGTATATGTGGAAAAGATATGGAATTGGTATAGACACGAACTATACATGTGAAGAAAAGTTGGCAGCTGATCTTATGTTTGTGTCTACCATTTAAAATGTCTACTATTTGAAGTTTCGATCAAATAAAAGTTCGACCATTTGTCATGTCGACCATTTGGAATTTCTATCACTTGGAGTTTCTGCTTTATCGAATGTCGATTATTTAAAATGTCGTTCATTAAAAATATTGACTATTTAGAATTTCACCCAATTAAAATTTTGGCAAAATAAAATTTCAACTACAAAAGAACCTCTATAAGTCGAAGCTGAAGGGAAACGCTAAAATTTTCGAGTTAAAGAGGTTTTGATTTATAGAGGTTTCTGAAAATAAAATTCGACATATAGAGGTTTTTGGATAGTGTATATTTATATGTTACGGTCAATGTCGATTATTGGGCATTGTCGACAATGCCCGAGTATTTTAAATAAAGTTCAAAAAAAGTGCTAGTGCCCGGGCAAAGTCGATATTGCCCACATGTGTTTGAGCAATAATGTATAATAATAAAAAATTTGTTGATATGGTAGAAACCCTGTTAGTTAATTGCCAATTTTTTTTTATTTATTTATTTTTACATGACAGACTGTTGTGACATCTAGAGTTGCACTTTTTGTTATTTTTAAATCCACTTATTGTGTGCACACCCAGTTTTGCAGTTACATTTCTCGTATCCTTGAGTAGCAAACATGCTATTTTGTGAAGCAGCTTCTCTGAGGGATATTTGTGTAGGTTCAAAAACTCCATGACACTGTCCCTTGTGACGTTACAATAAAACTTTCTGCGCGTATACTCCATGCGGTTTCTTCCTCCATGCCCAATCGTAGAATGAACATTAAACAAAACTTTAAAGAGATCTTCATTTTTAACGTAATATAAAATTTTGTCATTGTCATCATTAATAGGTTTAATTAATTTCTGGTGTCCATTCACCGAAATCGTGTCGTATCTTTTTGAAAATCTACACTCATTTGAAGTCTTTTTGATTTTACACTGTTCACTTTTTTCAAATATTCTTCGTATTTCACAGAAGAAAGACACTATTATCTGCACGTTTTGCAGATGTTAAGTTTATTGGATTATTATGAAAACGGTTTTTATCGATTGAAGATTCCATGTCACGCACAATATCAATAGCGTCGTTAACTTTCGATAGTTGATCACTACTAGTCTACCAAAGAACATTTCGGAGAAGCCTAGGGGTTAAAGATGTGAAAATCAGACTATATATTCGTAATCAGCGACCTAAATAACCCCTAGATACCAAGTTAGAAGTAAATCCATCAGTTTTTTAAAATTCGTCCGTCATATTGGATCGGCCATTTTGAAAATCTAACTTCAGATTCGTAATCAGGGACCCAAAAAACCTCTAGATTCCAAGTTTGCAGTAAATGCATAAATTTTTAAAAAATAGCCTACCTCTTAAAATCAGACAGGTTTTTGGAGGTTAGAAAAAATCCTGACATGATGAAGCAAAACGGACTGCGGATTCGTGTTCAGCGCGTCAAAATACACAGGGAATGACTAGTATAGTCCGCCGCGCACGACACTTTTTTTGTGGAGCTGTGTTACCAAATATTTTAATAAAATAAGCTTTAAAAATTTTAAACCGTTTTGATAATAATTAACATTAAGTGATTTTTTCAATTTTACCTGGAGGAGATATTGACTTTCGCGAACATGTTTAGTGTACCAAACTTGATCACAGCACTCTTCAGGATCATAAACTATTTTATCACTAGGAATGAACTCTGCTTTAACATTGTGTCCATCTATTTCCAGCTCAATCCAAATCTCAGCAAGAGTTTCGCCTGCATATTGAAAATTTTTTAACTCCAGTTCTTCATCTACCGTATTATTTTGTGAATCAAGATGATTCCCAAAGTAATCATAAGGTAGGACTTATCCTGATAGAGGTCTGATCAAAGGTGCCGTCCGTCTTTCTGCTTTATTGAAAGCAGATCTACCAGGAGCATTTGTAAACACAACAATTGCATCCAAATCGTGTTTCTTTAAATTTGGTGATGGTATGAGATATTACTTTCGTATATCGGGGGTTCTCATCAGGGCCACCATCGACTCATATCATGAGAACTGGTTTTACTTTGCCATCGTCTCCTTCTGTAATTAATTGGAAATTTTCTAATTCTAACAACCTTTCAAAATCTTTGGAATGGGTAGACGCATTTGAATTGTTATGCTTTGCACTACGTATAGTGATGTACGTTGGACCTGAATGCGCAACAGCGTCTTTTTTGCCCATACAATCATCTTTTATAACAATTGCAGCATATTGACCTATTTTGATCCGGATGATCTCCATGTCGATCAGCTTAAGTTCTACACAACTTGACCAGAACGATATTTACATACCTTTTTCCTTCTCTAGTTATTGAATTTCAAGGAATAAGTCTAAGGTAAGTTGCTGATCAAGATAAAGTAAATCCCATTAATTTTAATTCTTCGTCTAGAAGTAGAAGAAATAATCTAAATAAAAAATAATTTAATTTTTGTCTATCCATGACGTAACTTCGGAATTATTTTGTTTTTTTAATGTTTCTTTTTTCAGCTTTACTTTTCTCATTTAGTTCTAATTTTCTTTTTAATTGATTCTCTTCTGTCAATTTTTTTCTTTCTTGTTGTTCTTTTTCTTTTTGCTGCTTTTTGGCTAAACGCTCTTCTTTATTCATTTCTTTTCGTAATAATTTCTCATTTACAGCAAGTTTTATTTTCTGTCCCTCTCTCTTTCCACTGTTTCGATGTAATTGAAAATATAGGAACTTCTTTTTTGCGTTTATTAGAATTCTCGATGCGCGGAAAATGCAAATGCGTTGTCGAAATCGAGTCTAAATTTTCTTTTTGACTTGAGACTTTGGCAGAGGCTTCGGAAACTGGTACGTTTGAATTGGAGAACGTAACATCTTTGATTATTTTTAAATTTCTATTTGAAATATCCGCTGACGGAGAAGCATTATCAACTCTTTCATTGTTCGTACAAACATCTATTACAGGAATACCTAAAAATTATATAATATATTTTTGTTAAACCTTTTTTATAAAAAACCTAACCATGAAACAGATTCTTACTTAATTCGGCGCACACGTTTAAATTCAATTTATCAGATGATTCTTCGCTTGTAAAATTCTCTGGAAGTCTTAAATCTGAAACAAATCATTCTTTAAATAAAGAATATTTTTAATATTTAATTAAATTAAGTTTTTAAAAATATTTACCTTGTAAACAAACAGATTCGGAATCAAGATTATTTGTATTTAGATCAATCAATGAATCTGAATTTTTATTAGAATGAGCACGTTTCGATTTGTTTACTTTCACTCAGTGAATCAGGTTGGATTCCAATTTCTTTTTCATTTATGTAAGAGTGATTATAAGAAATTACAGAATTGTCCATTAAATTCTTCCATATTAAAATGATTGAAATCAAATAATCACATTCCAAAGCCATCGATAATAATTTTCATAATTAATAAAATTAATTAATAAAATAATTAATTAATATATTAACAATAATAATAATTTATTGTAATTATAGTTATTATTATAATAATTATTAATTGTATTATTTAAAATATTATGTCATACATTATATATATATATGCTTTTATATAAAAATATTTATATTTTTGTTTAAATTAAATAATTATGTAAATTAATCCATAGATAATTATACCTACACTTGAATTATTTCTTTAATCAAGCTGTCTATTAAATATTATTATTGATTTATTCTTTTCAAATTTATCATTTTTCAAAATTTAAATTTCTTTCAGTAACAGTAATGCAGGCATTATTTTATAGACAGTCTCAACCCTATAGAATGCAGAGAGCTGTTACTGAAGTAAACAGGTATAATAGGTATAGGTGCGTACAACGATATGTATGCATCTTTGCGTCGATTGCCCGGATGGACCGCCTACTTTTATATTATGTTTCTCACAGAATTGTTGTTGTCCCACTTTCATATTTACATAGCTTGTTACATTTAAGTTAGAGTTTTTTGAGAAGTGCGGTCTTAGTTAAACAATGACTATGAAACATATTTTCCTTAGCTCATTGGTATGCTCACACCAAGTAAGTTTCTTGTCAATATGAATGCCCAGGTATTAAGCTGAGTTTGTCCAATAATCTTGTCGGGTGATTGTATTTGTTTTGTAGTAAGAAAGATGGCTTGCGATTTTTCTTTGTTTATGGTAATTCTCCATATACGCATCCAGATTGTGACTTTATCAAAGGCGTATTGCAGTCTCTTTACTGTAAGTACGGGATAACGTCATTGTCTAATAATAGCAGTATCGTCCGCAAATAATGCTTTTTGTGAATTATTATTTTTTGGAATGTCATGAGTGAATATATTGTATAGTATCGGACCAAGAACTGACCTTTGAATAACTCCTAATTCAATAGGTCTACTAGTAGAGAGTGGACGCATGATCTTTTACCGTTGATCAGGGTTTTCAGCATTAATAAGATTCCTAATCTTGGCAGAGAGCATCGAAACAGTTTCAGTAAGTTCCTTGTTTTATTGAGGAAGTGTCTTAATGTGCTATTGAAGCGACATAATCTCTTCAAGCAGTTGTTGTTCTCTTGCGTTCGGTGCATTTATATGAAGGGTATTATTATTGTCAGCCATGGCAGTAGTTTTCCTTTGACCAAATTGATGATCGAAGAGGACCAGTGATTTGATACTCACTGTGTTGAGATTTGGTACTGGTCCTCGAAGGACCAGTATACTAGTTGGTGTGTAGAATAGTCCTGAGAAGGACTGATGAACAAAGTATTCTCTACGTTAAAATTATGACTGACTCGAAGCAAGGTAGAAACCAGAACTGGCCTGGTTTACTTCATTGAATAGAAATGTCAACATTCGACGGCTCTACCACCAACATAGGAACTAAATTTTACCCAGCATATATGTATGTATCTACTGTGTATATAGATATACAAGCTGAGTAAAAATTAGTTGCTATATTGGTGGTAGAGGCGCTGATTGTTGCTATTCCAATGGGCACGGTCAACCACTGGATGTCCCAAGGACATCCTTTTCGGAACGTTCTTGGGACATTGTTAAAAAGTCGTTCTAAAGATATCCTTAGGACATCCCGAAAATGTCCTTAAAAAGGCATCCTATAGATGTCAAAAAGAATGAAATAGAGACATCCTAATCAAGTTCTATTTCTGGCCTAGAACAGTTACAAAAATATCCTTAAGAAACCTTATGGATATTTTTGAAAATTATGGAAAAAATTTGATTCTTTTCAGTACATTTTTTAGACATGTTGAGGATATTACAAAAAATTTTGTTGAACATTTTTTGGGTATGTTTAGTACATTCTCAGAACATAATCATTTTCGGTGAATAAGCCCATAAGGATCAATATATATGACCAGTAATCGCGATATACTTTTTTGTCTATTTGGATCTTCAAGAGCACTTCGGTGTTGTGGGTCGTTTGGCGTTTATGAATTAATACTCTTTACATTACGCGCTCTTTAGCCTATGAAGTATACATAATTTCAATGTGTGGTGGTTCGATCGTCTATGTATTGTATTGTATGGGTGTGTTGATTAGTATAAAAGTGTCGTAAAGAGTCGGAAAGTTTGCGAGCTTTACCGATAATTATATATGGTAGGGGAGAGAACTCGAGAGGAAAGGTTCATCATTTTATTTCTAACGTTTAAAGTAACCACATTTAAGTCACAAAGAACTATCGTCAAGCCAATAGCGTTTTGTTTATATTATCCCTTCTGCGACAAAATCTCGTCGATGTCGATGCTCTAGAAGCAAAAAGACCATATATTTTTAGCATTCGTAAAAAGGCTTTCTTCAAATTAATGTCAAATTTTTATGTTCATTTTTCTATTAAATATAATTTCTTTGTAATAATTCATGTAATATTGTTGAAACTTTTATATGAAATAAATAAATGAATTTAAACGTATATTTTACGAAAATACTTTCTTGTTGGAATAAAATTCAACAAGAAGACACCTTTCAGTGTCACATTTAAACGGTTTTTTTTCGATAATTCAAGTTATAGAATCTCAATTAATTTATTTATTGTAATAATGTAACAAAATTATTACAAATGTAATATTTATTTCGGTTATCAAAGATTTTGAAACATTTTAGTACATTCCTTGGCCATTTTCAGCATATTTTTGATACATTCTCAGGACATATTTGGGACATTCTCGGGATATGGTTGGAACATTTTTAGTATACTCTAAGAGCATTTTAGGAACATTTTTTGATATTTCGGGGATATTTTTAGGACATTCTGAGGACCTTCTGAAGACGTATTTAACACATTTTGGGGACAATTTAAGGATATTCTTAAGACGTCTATTGACATTTTGGGAATATTTTTAGGACATTCTGGGGCTTTCTGAAGACGTAATTAAGACATTTTTAGGACAATTTCAGGACATTCTTAAGACTGTTCTGGGGCAGACATAGAATATACTTTGGGCGTCTTTAAGTCGTCTTTTTTAGGGTTTCGTGGCCCATGGATGAAAGCCTTATAGTTTCACTTTGGCGTCCGTCTGTCCGTAGTATATTTTGGGACACCACAGCTCCCAAAATCAAATTTTAGGGCACAGATCCCAAATTAAAATTTTGGGGCACCACAGATCCTAAATTCAAATTTTGGGGCCCCACAGATCCCAAATTAAACTTTTGGGGCACCACAGATCCCAAATTCGAATTTTGGGCAAACATAGCTTCCAAATTCGAATTTGGGGCACCACAGATCCCAAATTCAAATTCTGGGGCACCATAGCTCCCAAATTCAAATTTTGGGGCCCCACAGATCCCAAATCTCCATTTACTGAATGGACATTTTCCCGAATGTAAATTACATGAATGGACATTACATGTCCCATTAGTTAACATGCCCCTATAATTAACATGTCCCAGTAGTTCACCTGTCTTAGTAATTGACATGTCCCAGTAGTTCACCTGTCTTAGTAATTGACATGTCCCAATAGTTGACATGTTCATATAGTTGACATGTCCATATAGTTGACATGTCCCTATAGTTGACATGTCTTAATAGTGGACATTATCGAATGGACATTTTACCTAATGTTTTTGTTTGTGAATCAAAAAAGATAAATGATAGAAGAAAGACCTCCACTCCACAGCCACTCTTTCTTTTTTCTTTCATTTACCTTTTTGAATTTTGATTTTGCCAATTTTTGATTTTCTTCGAATTTACTGTCTGGAGGAGAATTAATTTATAGAAATTAATATTTTATAATTTATAATTAATTTATAATAAAAATTTTGCTAAATAAATAAAATTTAATAGTACATAAAATTTATAAAATAAATTTTATTATTTATTTTTAAATTATTTATTTTTGATTTATTTTTTTTTTAATTAAAATTTAAAGCGCCACGAAACCCTAGATGAAGCGCAATTGCGCCTAGTTCTTTTCCTATTTTTTTGTTTTTGGATCATTAACGCAATGTTCTAGGACACTTTGGAACGTTCTAAAATCATCCTAAAGATATCTTAATACCCACTGGATTTCCATTCAACGGAGTTGACGGGACCTGAATTCAGAATCTCGAAATGATGGTAGAGCGAGTCACGGAAACTCGATGAACTGATGCAGCGTGGAGAGAAACCTTGCGCAAGGTACCCTCTCTTTAATTGTGACCGCCAATCGTGAGCTTGTACTGCGGTTTATGCGCAGAGCGGAGAAGCGGGAAAGCGAAATTAGTCGAGAGCGGGAGCTCATGGAGATAGGATGTTGAGTGAATTGCTGAGAAAGAGATACATAAGTCATAATTATAATATACCTTAAATAATATTATGTAAAACAACAAAATTATTATTCCTTTACCCAAAAGTGGGTGTCAAAATGATATATTAAAGAAATTTCCAGTGTTTTCGGATGTTTGATTTTAACAATAAAATGCCCATAACGAGCGAACTTCTCAAAAACGTCAAAAACAGGAGCAAGCCATACGGCAGAAAGAGAAAGAACAATAAAATAAAAATATATGAATAAGACGCTAATTTTTTTTGTTAAAGTATTAGTAGTATGTACGCTTTTGAAAACTCAACTTTCTAGAAAAGATGAGAGTTAGCAATAAAAATGAAAGTTAGGTTAGTCTAGTTACTGTCTAGACAGTAGTGTACAGTTTTACTACTCAGGTAAACGAAGGGTATGTTCATTTAGGTTTGTCATAGGCAATGGGCCTCTTAGCGGTTAGTTGGTTTTAGCCACTCGGTCGAGATTGTTGTATCGAGTGTTCACCTTTACTTATTCCTATTTATAATAAACTTTGTTTTTGAGAATCTCTGACGTATTCAATTATAACCCTCAACAGGTTATGGGCCCAGAGCGATTACGATATATTGTCATAAGTGTTTCTTCTGTGAAAGTTTAAATTCAGTGCAAAATGGATTCGATGAATTCAAAAATTGAAAAACTGCGTGATAAAGACAACTGGATGCAGTGACGGTTTATAATACGTACATTGCTAATGACTCGCATTTTATCGATATTGCCAAAGTGTTTTCACCACTTTCATAGTGCGTGTGATTCCGTGGAAGACGGCAAAAGAAAGTTAGAAAATCTGACTTCAAGGTTGACGTCAGAAGAAATAAGAAATCAAGATCAAGAAAATCAAGAAACGACTGTGGCTCTTATGTCGAAAGCCAAGTCGGGAAACAATTTCTCGAGGCGGGAGCAGCAACAGAAGCCGGCTCAATATAACAATGAAAGAAGAAATCGAGATGTTGTGTGCTTTAATTGTGGCAAAAAAGGTAACAAAAGAAAAGACTGTTACGGATGTTACACGTATGGTGTAAGGGGACGCATAAGCAGAAATTGTCCCAAGAAGGAAGAAAAATCAGGAGAAAAGGATTCGAGTTCATCAGGAAAACTGGCCCTGGTGGAAAGTAACAACATCGTCGGCAGCGACTGTTGGGTGATTGATTCAGGTGCATCCGACCACATGACTCATCGTAAGGATTGGTTCAGCGCTTTTAGAGAATTCGAGGTGCCAACGAGCATAAAAATAGGTAATGGTTGCGTATGGTAAAGGGAATATAGAAATTGAGACATTTGTAAGCGGAGATAAAATAGCAGGTACTATGCATGATGTTTTATTTGTACCATATTTAAAGCAAAATTTGTTTTCTGTGAAAGTTGTCGCAAAAAAGGGCATAAATTTCTCAATTACTAATGTTGGAAGAAAATGTTATTTTACACGCGGAGAAAAAATTATAACAACGGGCTCTGATAGCGGGAACTTGTATAAAATCGATTTAAATGTATTGTTACCGAAAAGTTGCAATTTAATTAATAAAGTAGAGTCTACGTCCGGGTTAAATAAAATAAGTACGCTACAATAATGGCATGAAAGATTATGTCATCAAAATAACAGGCACGTTAAAACAGTTTTGAAAAATTTAGGTATTAATGTTCTAGATGAAAACTATTTTTGCGAAGGTTGTGTTTATGGTAAACAAACATAGATTTGATTTTCACGACAAAATTGAACGCGCGACAAGAATTAGAGAAATTATTTATACAGATGTTTGTGGAACAATGGAGCATGAATCTATAGCTAGAAAACGGTACTTTGTTATTTTTAAAGATGATTTTTCGGGTCTTACAAAAATATGTTTTATGTATCAAAAGTCGGAAGTAATTGAAAAATTTAAAATCTATTGTTCAGAAGTCGAAAATCAGGTTAACGAAGGAATTAAAGAGTTTCATAGCGACGGAGGAAAATGATTTAAAAATAAGTACGTTGAGTCTTTTCTGAATAGTAAAGGTATTAAACATTCTGTTTCTATACCTTACACTCCCGAGCAAAACGGTGTTGCTGAACGAGAAAATCGTATTATAGTGGAGGCTGCACGATCAATGTTATATTCAAAAACAAATTTGCCTTTATTTTTGTGGGCCGAAGCTATGAATACAGCTGCGTATATAATAAATAGAACAGGTCCGACTAAACACGCAGGTAAAACTCCTTATGAGTTATGGTACGGAAAATCGTCGAATATTGAAAATTTGAAAGTTTTCGGAACAGAGTGCTATGTTCATGTACCAAAGGAGAAAAGAAAGAAACTAGATAAAAAGGCGATAAAAGGTGTTCTAGTTGGTTAAGTTGAAGATTGCAAAGGTTATCGGGTTTATGTACCAAGTTTAAGAGACGTGATTTTAAGCCGCGATGTAATATTTAAATCTGAAGAAATTTGTCCGAATACGGTTGACATTAATAAAGGCACTATTATGAGTGCTGAAAATTTAAGTAATGAAGAATTATGTGATGAAAAATTAAATGACGAAGAAGCACCGGATAAAGAAATAGAACAACCACAAGAACCTTTGCGATCTTCTAGTCCCATTGAAAATGGCCGAAGATTGCGTGATAGAAGTCAAATTAAACCTACAGAATTATATGGTTGTCCAATCACATACCTGACCGAGGCATTGCCACAAAGTTATAATGACGCGATTAATTCAGATGAAAAAAGTAAATGGATAGAAGCAATGCAAGACGAAATTAATTCTCTTTATGAAAATAAGACGTGGGTATTGGTTGAACAGCCTGGAAATCAAAAGGTTATTAATTGCCGTTGGATTTTACGCGTAAAATTAATTCTGATTGTTTAGAAAGATTTAAAGCCCGATTAGTGATAAAAGGCTGCTCACAAAAGGAAGGTACAGATTATAAAGAGACATTTAGTCCAGTTGTACGCTTTGACACAGTTAGATTTTTATTAAGTGTCGCAGCTCGAACAAGTTTAAATCTTGGTCAATTCGATATAAAAACTGCATTTCTATACGGTAGCTTAAAAGAAAATGTGTTCATGAAACAACCAGAAGGATTTGATGACGGAACTGGTCGTGTGTGTAAATAGTTAAAAAGTTTGTATTTTCTAAAGCAAGCACCAAGGTGCTCGACTGAACATTTTGCGACTTTTATTACAAATTTTGGTTTTTGTAAGAGTACAGCCGATGCTTGTTTTTATGTATTCAAAGACGACGATAAAAGAATGTTTTTGGCAATTTATGTAGACGACGTACTTGTAGCAGCGACGCATGAGTATATGATTGACAATTTTTTCGATGCATTGAGTAAAGAATTTGAAATAACCTCTACGAAAAACGTGAAAAGTTTTCTTGGCTTAGAAATTTGTCAAATGATTAATGGTTTTATTTTTGTTCATCAAAATAAATATGTAGAGAAAATTTGCGAGAAATTTAATCTGAGTGAAGCAAATTGTGTTTCAACAGCGATTGAAACAAATTGGAGTGCGATTGATTTCGGAAAAATATGTACAAGCGCGCCATACCGGGAAGCTGTAGGCAATTTAATGTTTTTGCAAGTTGTGAGCAGACCTGACATTAGTTTTGCAGTAAATGTAGTGTCAAGAGTACTTGACAAACCAACCAAAGCACATTGGATGATTGTGAAAAGAATTATAAGATATTTAAAGGGCACGGCTGATGTAGGGCTATATTATAGTAAAGAAAATAGCTTTGTCGTATATAGTGATGCTGACTATGCAGGTGACAATGTAACACGAAAATCAATATCGGGTGTTGTATGCATGCATGCGAGTGCAGCCATCACATGGCAAACTAAAAGACAACAGTCTGTTGCTTTATGAACCACAGAAGCAGAATTTGTCAGTGCGGTTGTAGCAGCCAAAGAAATTCTGTGGTTAAATAAATTATTTGACGAATGTGAGTTGAATAATGTAGACTCTGTGTTATTGATTGATAATATGAGTGCATTAAAGTTAATTAAGAATCCTGAGTTTCATCAAAGAACGAAGCATATAGATGTGAAATTTCAATTCATCCCCGATTTATATGAAAAAGGTGCAATTAATGTAAACTACGTTAAAAGCGAAGAGCAGGTAGCAGACATATTTACAAAAGCATTAGCGAAGCCTAGGTTTTTATACTTAAAGAAGAGATTAGGACTTCGAAGCAAAATTGAAATTGCTAATTTATCTTCGTAAATGGTAGGAATGTTGAGTTTTAGGGTGGGTGTTAAAGTATTAGAAGTATATACGCTCTTGAAAACTCAACTTTCTAGAAAAAATGAGAGTTAGCAATAAAAATGAAAGTCAGGGTAAAACCCACTGTCTAGACAGTGGTGTACAATTTTACTACTCAGGTAAACGAAGGGTATGTTCACTTAGGTTTGTCATAGGCAATGGGCCTCTTAGCTGTTAGTTGGTTTTAGCCACTCGGTCGAGATTGTTGTATCGAGTGTTCACCTTTACTTATTCCTATTTATAATAATATTTTGTTTTTGAGAATCTCTGACTTATTCAATTATAACCCTCAACATTTTTAATTAAATTTTTTCATTTGAACAATTCAAGTATGTAAGTTTATTTACACAGTTAAACTAAAAAATTTTTTTTTATTTTTGCCCAGATATTTTAACCAGTTGTTACTAAAAATTGTAACAGTACAATAAACATAAATTGACTTATCATAATAACTATTAAATTTGTTTGCAAATGTTATTGTTATTGAGGAGTATTTTTATTTTCTATGTAATTTATTTAAAAAATTTCAATGTTTTTATTTTTTTAAGTATTCCTGTTTTTTGAGCTTCTAGGGAAGGGAATCGACGTTTTATTCGACTTATAGAGGTTTTCGACTTAGGTTGGATTTATATGTTGATGTAAATGCAGAATGCAAAACCAAAAATAATGAGAGTGAAAAGGACAGGGGTATATCACTATCCTTTTCACTCTCATTATTTTTTGTTTTGCATTCTGCATGTACATCAACATGTAACTCCACCCTTATCGAGGTCATACTGTATTAGAAATTTCTAAAAGTTGAGTTCCTTTTTTTCTGACATAAAGAGCAAATTCAATACTCTTATTACTCCTCTGAAGACTCTTCATTAAAGTTTCTATTCCGGGATCGTCAACTCCAACGATAAAAGTTTGTACTATTGCATTACATGCGCAAGTATTGCTAAATGAAAATAATGTATGACCTATCTTAACAGCCTAAAAATGAAAAATAAGAAAATTTAAAAAGAATGTGAAGCAAATCCTTCCAAAATTTTAAAAATGACAAAAAAGTATTTTAAAAAATAATTAATATAAAGTTTTTTATTTTATAATAAATATGCCATGAAAAAAAAATTCGTACAACTGACTATATATTTGCAATTAGAATATACAATAATTTCGTATTTCCATAAGATCTTATTTCAATTTTTTAATGATTATTTTCTTTTTATTAAAATCCTGTAAGAGAAAAAATAAATTTAAAGAAAAATATACATTTAAATCATCGTGATGTCCGTTCTTTAATACAGATGTTTTATCCAAGTTTTCAAATGATAACGAATCAAAAGTTTTTTAATTTTTTTAAGTACTTGGTTTTTTTTTACTTTTTGTCCGAATATTTTGCTATTTAGATATTAAACCTCTCCAATTTTCTTTCTTTCGTGATTCAATAATTATAGGCATGCTTTATATTTTTAAACAATTTTTACATATTTGATTATCTTTCAGTTTGTTTGGTTCGGTAGAAGATACTTTTGATTCGCATATTTTACATACTTTTTTCTAAAACATGACGTATGTAAATATATGCGATAAAAAAAAGTAATGCGATAAAAAAAAGTAATGCTATGAATGATCGGTGAAAAGCGCGATACGTATCGATAAAAAATAAAAGAGGTTAGAATCGACGACGATGATCTACTGCGATGACCAGGAACGATGATGATGATCCGCTGCGATTGACCAGGAACGATGATAAAACTCTTTTATAAGAAAAAAACTCGCTTTTATATTTCACAGTGTAATATACGGAGAAAGAGCGTAAAACGTCACTTTCTTTATAGAACCAAAAAGAATTTCGTACATTAAAAGACCCTACTAGTATATTGAGTAATGCTCAATATACTAGGTAGAAAAGAGAAATGCTCATTTTCTTCAGGGTGATAATCTGAGTGGAAAATGCTCCCATCTGTCTCGTACCGAAACATCGAATCGTATGTGTCATTCGTAGCCAGAACGTCTTCTTTTATACGCACGAGTGGAAAATAGACTGAGTGCAGGGGGCATGCTACTACGATTGGAACTAGGTGGGGGAAAACTTTCAGGCCTGCGCCTTACGGTTAGTGCGTTTGATATACTCCAATTCACATTTTCTTTCATTCCCAGTTTTCGGTGACCTTCACCTGTCACTTTTCGCGTTCGCTCTTCACGGTACATAATTGTTCTTCCTCACAGCACCCCCCTTTTGTTTAGAAAGAAAAATTATCATCGAGTTTTCTTTCTAATGTTTAAGAACAAATATATATTCTCCGTTGAAAACATTTTTTTTAAATACAAAGTAGACATACATACAAAACAAAATTAAAAGAACAGACATAAAAGAGAATACAAAATAAATGAAATTAATCCAATAACAATGGAAATATTAGAACAAAAAAAATGAAAAAAAACAAAATTAATGCCTGAATTTCTTCTCAATCATTCTATCATTTTCCTGCTCCGTCCGTTTGTATCTGCATCAGAACTCCATCCATTATCGTTAAAAATTGTGATCTTCTTCCTTTTGGAAAACAAAAATTGATAATTTTATTCTCGTCATTATTGGGCCCTTTTTTGTGTTGAATCCAAAAATCACAGCAGCTTCCAGGCGTTGACTTAAGTTTCTCGAATTGCGAAGCTCGTAAATCGTCGAGGTTGGTCTGTGGCGTTGGACGGTATAGAGCGTCGATCAAAAAAAGTCTCTTTCTTCAGTCTTTTTCGTTGTCGACTAAGGCCACATTCCTTTCCATGACAGGTGGGTAGAGGGGAGATGACTTCCTCTATTATCCTACTCTAAAGTAGGTGTTTACCAGATCCTGTTTCACTACCATCGTTGCGGGATCGTACGAGACGAAGGCATCCGCTGCTGGTCTATGCTGCGTCGATATAACAGTTGTGGGTGTTCTTTCCGGATACGAGATTAAAATTGGTTCCAGTAAACCCGTATCTTTGGCTGGATATCGCGGATTTAAAACAGGCACAGTCTTCTTTTGTAACAAATCGTCGACCTGTTTTACTACCGCCACGTCGGACAATTCCTCGCCAGGGATGTTTTGCTCGTTAATAGCTGAGACATCATCAGCAAAAATCGATAGAGATGCCATCTTTCTTGATTAATGTCCAAATGATAATAACCCGGAAGTTTTGCGTAACTAATTTATATAGACGATGTTGCGATGGTGGGGGTTGCGAAAAATTATCATTGGTCGTTGCACAGGTGGTGGAGAAAGTTTCTCGGGTCTTCACATGAAATCACGATTCTACTTGATCTTCATATACGGAGTGGAAAGGTTTCAAATCCTTCACAAGTCATCTTTGAATTCGCATTACGGAATCTTGAATTTCGACGATATTCGCGCTTATAATTTTTATTACAGTATAATTTCCTGATTATCGAGGAAACAATTTAGCCGCGAAAGTATCAATAGCAGACAATAGATGATGTTCTTTTTTAGCTACTTTTTTCTCAATTTCAGGTATCCAATCTTTCCGACTTTTATTGTAATGCTAGCTTTGTTGCGTAAAAGCGCGTCCCAAAATCACACGCACGAGTTCCTGTGTATCTTTTAATTTCTCAACGAAAGATGCGTTTCGCGGAAAATCTTTTTTTAAACTACCTTTCAGCGAAAAAGGTGTCTGCGGTATTCTTTGAAAATTGAGGCACGCCGCTGAAAATTGTGTCGACTCGTGTTGTGCAGTGTTAAATGCGAATTGTAATTCCGGTATTAAATTGTCGGCATTCTTTGATGTGTAATATTAATATCCTGAACTATTTTTTCAAAATCTTTCGCTCGAAATTGTGAACCATTATCGGTTATTAAAATAGGAGGACAACCGAAACGAAGTATAAATTACAATATAATCCTGCGCAGTAGTGTACTATGGTACTTGTACATGCGCAGAAGTAAAATTTTGGAGATACACAAGCGCACAAGTACCATTCATCATTATTTGTTTGGCAGTGAGACCTACAATTAAAAAAAATATATCCCTTTAGCTTTTATAGTATTCAAAAATAATTTTGAAAAAAGTCCGCCATATTGTATCCGCCATTTTGAATTTTTTAAATCTAAGTTCAGATTCGGAATCAGTGACCCCAAAAACCCTCGAATAATAACATTTGAGGACAATTTCGTTTATTTATTGGGCAAAAAAATAGTTTGAGAGTCATGGACAGTTTCAGACCATCAATTCCATGACGTGTATAGACGTCATAAACTATATAGTGATAGCGCCAGCGCTATATAGCGCGGTGCTACATAGCACCGTCGCTAATCAGAATCCCCTAGCTGGAGATGATTCCCATAAATCGTCTCAATTCAGTAATATTTTTCGGGACCGGAATCTCGAGAATCGATTTAACCTTATCCGGATCGGTGTGAATACCCGTCGCGTCGACAAGGTGTCTGAGATAATGAATTTTTGTTTTGAAAAATTTCGAATTTTCTGTATTCACCTTCAAATTAGCGTTTCACAAATGTAAAAGAATACAACTAACGTTCTTTAAGTGCTCATTAACGGTTTTACCAAGAACGATAACGTCATCTAAATAAATAAATGCCGAGACTCCTATTTGATCCTAAAACTTTCTCTATAGGCCGTTGAAAAGTAGCAGACGCTGAGTGCAAGCCAAATGGCATGACTTTAAATTGGAATAAACCACGTCCGGGAATGACGAAAGTCGTAATCGGTCGGCTTTTCTTCGCTAGTGAGATATTCTAATAGCCATTTTTCAAATTAATTTTCGAGAAAAATGGCGAATCTCGTAATCTATCCAACGATGCACAAATGATAAGTTCCGTCTTTTCGCCTGACTTTTCCCTGAGTGGGAAACCATGATAGTTCACACACAAGTTCCTTAAAGGATCCTTTTGTAAAATATGCTGTGTGGTAAACCACATATGAATATACGAGGGAACTTACGAAGGAACTCGAAATAGATTCTATGTGTGTTCCTTCACAGGAATTTTTAATATGGGTAGCCAGTACGGCTTCTTTTATACACGAGCGGAGTGTAACGTAGGATCATCCCTTAAATTTTAAAAATTATATTGAATTATATTATATTTAATTCTAATGGTTTATTAATAATGGACTATTAATATTATTAAGGTCACGGCAAAAGCGGCAGTAAACTTGAATGCAAAAATTGATAATGCAACATATGCACAAGAAGTTCGTATAGACTGCTTTGTTAATATAGAGGAAAAAATGGAAAGTGCAATAAAAGATATTTAAGGAAGATTATCAGCAAAAAAAATGAAACTTGGATATTGCGAACCAGGTTCTTTACCAAAAGCATAAGTTGCAAAACATGAACTACAAAATGCAACATATCTTCATAAAAACCCTCGAGATGCTATCGAAATAATAAAGAATACTTGTTGGAGTGGTGCTATTTGGACTATAGTGCAAAACCCGTTTCGAGTACATTTTTGGAGCAGTCACCAAATTCGTTCTTACTTTTACTATTCAAAAACAGAAACACTAGCTATGGGATTCCGTTTAGCAATGGCGCTAAGTAGCGCTACGCTACGGATTCTTCTAATTAAAAAACAACTAAAAAACAGGGTAGTAGTTCTGTACTGCACTGCACTGTACTGTAATCTTTCTGTACAACCTACGTTGAGCATGACGGTAAAACCTTTTTTATTTTAATCATAATTATTAAATCAAGTCACCTAATTGACATGTAAAGTCTTTAGTAATAAGGGGCCATCCATATATTACGTTACGCTTTTTTTCCGAAAATAAGACCCCCCTCCACCCACGTTACGCAGCTTCCAATACATTAGCGCTATTTTTTATATAGACCGTAAGAAACCGTTTGAACCTCCTCCCCCTCAATGCCTTACGTAACATATAGATGGCCCCTTACTGTATATCACAATCGGGTAAGAGAGGGGGAATTGATTTAAAAGTACATAAAGTATAGTACTATGTACAGTAAGTACATAGTATTACTGAATATGACATTTTGTCACGTTTTGGTGAAGACCCCCCTCCGAGAGCGTGACATCATTAGTTAATTCTCCCTTTTAAAAAAATCGTCCGCCTTATTGAGTCAACCATTTTGAATTTTGCAAAACGGACCTCGTATTCGTAATCAGCTATTCAGAAATCCCCCAAGTGACAAGTTTTAATCAAATACAATTAATTTAAAAAATTTTTTTGCCATATTGGATCCGTTATTTTGTATTTTGAAAAACAGACCTAAAATTCATAATCAGCGCACCCGAAAACCCCCGAGTAACGATTTTCAAGCTAAATGCATTAAATTTTCAAAAACTCGTCTGCCATATTGGATCCGCCATATTGAAGTTTAAAAATATAAGAGAAGCAGGCGCATAGCGCCTCCATCACAGGGTTTCGCGGCTTTTATTACAATTTAAAAAAAACCAACAATCATCTCCATGCTTAAAATAAACATTTATTTTGAACCACCTCCATAACAACGGTTGCTATGGTAACCGTTTGCATAGCAAACGTTGCTAGGGTAATCAACAACACTAGTAGATCCCAACAGGTGGTTGTTGGGTGTCTCAATTGAGACGAGTCTTAAGTCTCAAGCTTTAATTGCGACAAGTCCCATGTCTCAATTGAGACGAGTCCTAAGTCACAATTGAGACAAGTCTCAAGTCTCAATGGAGACAAGTCTCAAGTCTTAATTGAGACGAGTCCTAAGTCAAAATTGAGACAAGTCTTAAGTCTCAATTGACACAAGTCTCAAGTCTCAATTGCGACAAGACTCAAGTCTCAATTGCGACTAGTCTCATGTCTCAATTGCAACAAGTCTCATGTCTCAATTGACACGAGTCTCAAGTCTCAATTGCGACTAGTCTCATGTTTCAATTGAGAATTGTCTCAATTAAGACTTGAGACTTAAAATTAGTGGTCTCATTTAAGAAAACCATTTTTTTCATTATTGGGCCCAACGTTGGGCTCCGGGCCCAATTTTTTGGTTTCAAAGATGTACATCTTTTTGTTTGGAACAACTTTTGTCTTGAACATTTTTTACAAAAATTCGTACTTTTCGAGATATTTGAGTTTCCATACTTTCGGAATACCCTGTATACTGCATCAGCACACTGTGCGCGCTGCGTCATGTAGCGCGACGATGGTTTTCGTTAAATTATTCAAAAACTACATTTTTTAAAAATCTGAAAAAATATATTTTAAAGGGGATATTATAAGGTAACTTTTTAAAAAAAATTAAAGTGGTCACTTCAAAAAATCACCTCAAAAAAAATTTTTGAAAATTTCAAAATTAATTTTTTTTGACTTTTTTTCAAAAAAAAATTTTGAGATTTTTTTTTAGAATTGTCTTAGCGACATGTATAACATATTCAAAGCTCATTAAAATCGGTTCAGTAGTTTTCGAGAAAAATGGATTTCTTTATTTTCCTTTCCCCCACCATAACTCCCCCAAAAATTTGAATTATGGGTTCATACTTGCAGAATTTTATATTCATAGGGGTAGCAATATATGGTGTCAATTTGAACAGAATACCTGCAACGGCACTTTTTGTATCCTTAACCCCCTATACCCTTTGTTTTAAATGATGTCTAAAATAAAATAACGTTGACAGTTTCTTCAAAACTTAAACTGCAAGATCGTAATTCCGCTATTGAAAATTCCTACAAAGTTTCCCACGTGTGATCCTTCAAAACGAATCTATTAGGAATCTTCATAAGATTCTTCGTAAGATCTTACGTGGGATGCGTTTAAGGTAGCTTCTAGACAACATATGACATTACTGTACGAATTTGGTTCAGGCAATGTTGCAGGAAACTATATAGTTGTTTCCATTAATGCAACAGGGAAGATGGTTAAACGTTTTAAAATTTTGAAGATATTTAGGCTTCACAGTCTGTCCCCTATTTCCTTAAAGGTCTCGTTTTTTAATTTTGGCCCCTAAAAGTAAAGCGCAGAAGTCGAAAGGGGGTTTTTCAAATCCTAGAGATTATTAACTGAAGAAAGAGCAAACATGGATGAATAAACTCTAAACGCAATCAAGCAATTCAAGTTCCTATAACAGAAAAACTTTTGAAACTTTTAGAAAATGCGCATAAGTCCTACACAACTCATTTGGAAGAAAAGAAAAAACTAGCAGAAGAAAATATGCAGCGAAAGAGACAAGAATCTGAACGAAAAGTGAAAGAAAAAGCTCAATTAGAAAAAATCGAAAAAGCTAATAAAAGCGTAAAAGAATTAGAGAGTCAACTAAAAGTTACACAGGAATCTTACGAAAAAGCTGTCGAAGCTTCTGAATTAATGCAGAAGGAAGTAAATAAAATTCTTCAAGTTGCTGTTAAATCAAAGAATATAGCCAAAGCTGCAGTTGTCAAAGAGATGTATTCTGGGTTAGTAAACCTTAGAAGAAAGAAAAGAAAAAAAAAGGGTCGCGGTAGACAAATTATGTTTAAATATTAATAAGCGAAAATCAGAACAAAGCATTAATTAAGAAGCCAAAACTTAAAGTAAACCGTTATCTTTTAATTTTTTATCTCTTAAGAAAGTTTTAAATTATGTGATAAAAGAAACCTTAAAGACTTTTTAAATGTAAATTAATATTTCCCGTTGTACTAGATATTGTACTAAAATTTCTTAAAGCAGTATTTGAAAATCGTGCTAAATTTGTGTTCTTATAAATAAATTATATATTTAATTTTAAACAATTTTCATAGTCCCCTAAAAGTCCCCTATTTATCAATTTTCAGTCCCCTATTTCCCCTAAAATATTTTTTAGGGGCACTGTGAAACCTGAGATATTTCAACAGTTCATATTTTCCTTTATCTCATAGTAGTACATGAAGAAGCCGGACAGTATTGTGTAGCTCACAGATGATTAGTTTGGCACGTACCTCGGTAACAATTTCGCATTTTTTAGGCGAATGGAGCGAATCAGGTGCTCCAGTTTCTAAAATTATGAGTTGTGATGGTTTAACAGCTCTATTGGCAGCCACAGTAAGAACGTGTACGCAGTACAGAACGATATCAGAGTACATAGATGCTTGTCACCAAGGGGAACTTCCGAAATGTTACATTCGACTAGATGTTGTCCATTTTATAAAATTATATTCGGATCTTTTAAGCAAATTGACGAAGCTTAAAAGAGTTAGCACATTTTATAAAGCTGCAATTGGACAACTCATCTGGACTCGTTAATGCTGAAAAGGTCTTAAAGGCTATTTTGATTATTTCACAAGCTGAATCAGATGGTTGTCTACTTCAAACTAATGTGACTACACAATGCGAAAATCAACGAAATTAAAAAAAAACTGATAATAAATATTATTCAATATTATTTAATTATTGTTAAACATTTTCTTGTGTTAAAATTGATTAAAGCTCCCTCATTAATTACAGACTGAACCTTGGATTGAACTTACAGTAGAAGCTTATTAGTTTACCCTAGGGTCAAGTAGACAGTAGTAGGCCACTTAAGGAAATCCTTTTAATTAATGTTATTTTAAAAATGAAATTCAATAATTTTTACAAAAAAATGTTAATACGTTAAAAAAAGTTTGTAATATACAAGTAAGAAGAAGACAGTAGTTTATGATTATACTAAATATACTTGACTACTAACAAACTCATTCTATTTCACAGGGTTTTGTATCTATTCAAAATTAAAAAGTTATCTACTTTTCTTATGGAACTTAGCCTGTAAGCAGACATTATAGCTAGGTGCTCAATTTTTGAGAGAGCTGGATGTTACTAATTTTTTTATCACCTATATCAGCTAACGTAATATAATGTGACAGCAAATAGTTTGCAGCCACAACAAAGTAAACTCCTTTTATAAAAACAAAACATATGATGCACTGGGTTTTTGATTTTTAAGTTGTTTTGAAAATTCATTCCATGTCCATTGAAAAGCCCTAAATTATGGTAAAGTTGAATTTTCAAAAACCTGATTTTTTATTTGGGTTTTGAAGTGAGTTGTGTCACCTCAAAGTTGAGGTAGCACCAATCTCTTTTTTTTAAATATATATGAAGTAGTGTTTTTTAGATTTTGAAGTTTATTTTAAAAAATTTTCTAGCTCCGTTTAAAAGCCCTAAAGGAGCCCTAAAATAGGGAAAAGTACAATTTTAAATATCTGATTATTTATTTGAGTTTTGTAGCGGTTGGTGCTAGTTTAAAGTTAAGGTAGCACAAACCCCTTTTTAAAAAAAATATATGAATGACACTGAAAAAAAGAATATAGAATGTGCTTTAGAATACACCAATTTTGGTCGTATAACTAAAGTAAATGCATATATAGCAATTGTTTCTGTAGAGAAAGGCAATTTTTGCTTTGTTTACTAAGGTTAGAAATGCATGTTATTAATCAAGCGAATATGTAAATTGTGTAGAACAAATTTTAGCTTAAATATTTTGTTAATATTTCTGAAAACACTTTGATCCATTTTCATAATAAAAACATAGTTTTAATATTCTTGATATAACTGTCACATTCATTTTATAAATATCATGTAGTTGTTAACTTAGTAACCAAGCAGTTGCATTTCTCTACAGAAACAGTCGTCCTATATGCATTTAGTTTAGTTATACAACAAAAATTGCCGAATTCTAAATCACATTCTATATTCTTTTTTTCAGTGCATACGCTCATGCCATACTTTTAATTTCACCAAAGTTAAATCAGTTTTTGCGCAGAATTACATGCATTAGGTTTTATTACTTTAAAATCCATGTGAAACAATGTATTCTGTCGTACACCAATAGATGAAAGTTTTCCATCTTTGTCGAGAATCTTGCACTTTTCTTTATACGCATGTAATGAAAAATTCTTGTTGCTAATCGTACCAATAGAAATCTTTTGAACTTAGGAATCAATAAAACATTTTTTAATTCACGTTGCTGTAACGCATCCTTTCATTCTTCCTGAATGAAATATGGAGTCTTTATTAGCTGCTGCTAGAATTTTGTCATGTGCGACTATAAACAAAGCACTTCTGTACCTCACGTGCATAATGGCACCTGAATCGGACATCCACACATCCTTGTCTTCATCAGTTGAATTTGAAGAAAGTGCTGTAATAGTCCACACATACGTTTCCACGGTTTTACACTTTTTGTCTTTATTCACTGTAGTATTTTTTGTAAAAAAATTAGAACACGAATAAAACGGAAACATCCCAGTCACAACGTGAAACAACACCTAAAGAAAAACATTGGATCCCACTGTATTAAATGTAATTGGAAAACGCTTGGATGCAGAAAGAGTTTTAGCTCCACAAATTCTTCAATGATTTCGTAGTTCGTTGAAAGGAGATTTTGAAATTAGGTCTGCACGAAAAAGGTTTTAAAGATCTGTTGAAAAAATATCCGCCTCTGACTAATTGTATCCAAATTGATCCCCCGAAATTGAATGCTGAATTTAAGAGCTCCCTTCCAAAAGCAGTTGCCCTTCGAGATAGAAAAGTTTTTGCTCGTCAAGAAAAAATTACAGCTTGTAGCGCAGCGAATGTAAAGATCATATCTTATTTGCTGACACAAGAATCAGCGATTGATTGTTGTAAAGAACTCTTGTTCGGTAAAGAAGTCGTCACAATTCTGAAAAATGAAGATCTCTAAAACGGAGAGTCAAATGTTTCTAATCTAATCTAAAACAAGCTTATACCGAAGTCCTCTAGTACGAGTGTTGGTACTTAAGTCGCAAGCCCTATTGCACCTAACCCCGGCAAGCTCGAACCCAGTCTCCCTCTCTAGAGTCCTGTCCTATTCCAAAAGTCCAGTAATTCTTCTAACGAGAGGTCGCGAATCCTATCTGGGTCTATAAAGGCATAACCCCAGCATTGATGTCTCACTGCAGCGTAAGCTGGACAGGGACATAAAATATGAGTAGAAGATTCCTCTTCTGCGTCACACAATCTGCACCTAGGTGAGACGTTTCTACCTATTTTGTGCTGATGATAATTCAGGAGGCCATGTCCTGTGAGCAGCCTGACCACTTCTCTAACTTTGTTCTTATTGAGTTTTAGAAGTCACTCGGCAAAGCCCCTGTTCAGTTTTAATCCCAACAGAGCTTTGGCCTGTGTATCTATAGTAGTCTTCACCCACTCTCTCTCATAACATCCACTAGATCATCTTTCAATGGCCCTTTTTACCGCGCCTGGCATAATGCCTACCGCCGGTTCCGGGCCTATCATAGTCATCTCAGACCCTCTACGGCCTAAGATATCCGCTGCCTCATTTCCTCTGATTCCCGAGTGTCCTGGTACCTAGATTAATGAGAGCTTATTTTTCAAACCTAGCTCGTATAATATCTTCCGACATTCTCAAACTAGTTTTGACTCTATAGTCGGATTACTCAAGGCGTTTAAAGCCGCCTGACTATCGACACAGATATTAATTCTCTTGTCAGATTTTCCTTTTTCAAGACAACCTCTGCCTGCCAGACCGAGGTGTAATTACCCAAAGATAATGTCACTTTAGTTGCATTAGACCATTCTATCCTATCCCATACTGATTTCTGGGGATCTTCAGTATAGAGGCCGGGAGTTTTGTGTGTTTTCCCCTAGCTCTCCATTTTCACTGTGCTTGAAGACTGGTCATTGTGAGAGCAGCCTTCTTAACCGTTAAAATGTGTAGAGGTTCCTCCGCCAGTAAGAAACCTAACGCAGAAGTTGGCGTGGTTCTAATTACGCCAGTAATCCCTCTAAACATCATTGCTTGCAGTTATTCAAGTTTCAATTTCATCGTTTTCAACTGGCTTCTAATCCACCAAACAACTGCTGCATGCGGAAACCTTAGCAACAGGACCATACGATAGAGCCACTGAACCATATCCGGTTTTAATACCCAAGATGATCCAATAGCCCTTCTGCAAACCCGGAAAGTAGTGCAAAATCTACTATATTGATACTGTGAGTGCTTTCTCCACATCAGCTTCTTATCCAGAATCACTCCCAGATATTTGACCGAATCGGAAAAAGGCACTTCTCTCCCATAAAATACAGGTTTTCTCACAGTGAGAACCTTGTATTTCCTAGTAAACATAACAATATCCGTCTTGTCTGGATTAACAGGATGGCCAGTTCGTTCACACCATCTCTTAACGATCCCTAATGCCCTCTGTGTCAATTCTAAGAGTGTATATAACGAGAGACCTCTTACAATAATCAGGAAGTCGTCCGCATAGCTTTGCGTATTAAATCCCTGTCCGTTGAGTTCTACTAATAACTTATCTGCAACTAAGCTCCACAATAGAGGAGATAAAACACCGCCTTGTGGGCAACCATAGGAAACTAGGCCATTTATTTTGGCCTCTCCAAACTCTGCTTTCAGGGCTCTATTACGGAGCATACCTTTAATCCACCTAACCAATGGATCTGGTATGCCACATCTCTTAGCCGCATTGCATATTTCTTGACTACAGGTGTTAGGGAAAGCACCCTCTATATCTAAAAAAGTGACTACCGCATAACCCCCTGAGTGTATCTCTTCCTATATTTTGAAAATTGCTGAATGAAGGGCTGTTTCTACAGAACAGCCTGCTCTATACGCGTGCTGTCCTGAATGTAAAGGTTGATTTATCAGACATTCCTGCCTGATAAAAGTATCGATCAGTTTCTCCAACCTCTTAAGGATGAAGGAGGTTAAACTGATCGGTCTGAAGTCTTTGGCTGCTGTATTACTAGCACGCCCAGCCTTCGGAATAAACACTACTCTGGTCATTTTCCATGCCTCAGGAGTGTAGCCTAGAGCTATACTTGTTCTCATGATTTTAACCAAAGGTATACGAACATACCGCAGTCCTTTTTGTAAGAGAATCGGGTATATGCCGTCTCCCCCTGGTGCCTTAAATGGCTTAAACAGACCTAAAGCCCAATCAATCTTTTCCGGAGTCATAATGTCGGATGCAAGTTTCCAGTGTTCTTGTCCAGGACGAGATTTTCGTGGATACACTCAGCTGTCACGGGCGAAACGTCCTTTAGGTAGCTTAATTGAAGATAGCTTAGCTGTAGCATCTCTGGCTAGAATTTTATGAAGTCTACATACTTCTGGTATCTTCTCAATACCTTCGCAAAAGCTCCTCCAGCCGGATGCTCGAGCCTTGTCTATCTCTTTTTTATAGGAATTACGAGCGTTCTGGTTCACTGCCCATGCCTGTTCATTCCTACTTTTCTTTGCTTTATGCAGCAACATTCTCACCTTACCCCTAAGTCTTTCCAACTTAGCATTCCACCAAGTAGTTTTCCTGCTAGTTTCAAATCTTTTTGGGTTACACTTTCTCTCAAAAGCGGAAATAATTGAATCCTGCAGAAAATTTGCTGCAAGTTCTAACTCCTCTTTTGTACCATAACTAGTAGGAAAGCATTCCATGGAGTCCCTAAGGTCTTCACAATATAAAGACCAATTGGTACTTCTAGGATTACGACCCACTTATATTCACGATCAGCTGACTCTATTCTGAACGTTATAAGTCTGTGGTCTGAAAGTGAGTCTTCATCCGACACTTTCCAATCCTGCACTTTCTCCCACATTGACCTCGAACAGATAGTAATATCCAAAACCTCCTTCCTGTTTTTAGTAACAAAGGTAAGCTTGTTTTCCTGATTAAGGAAATCTAGGTCTGAATCAACTAGAAAGTCGAGAAGTTTTACACTTCTATCATTGATGTCTGTACTACCTCAAATAACATGGTGTGAATTGGTATCACAACCCAAAATAAGAAAAAGTCCGTCCTGATGACAGTACTCCACCAGTCTTATTACCTCGTCTGGTGGTGAGAGTTCATTTTCTGATCCCGGAAAGTAACCAGAGGCAAGAATCACCTCTTTGTTACTTCCATTTTTAACTCGATATATGACTTTTATAACTGCCAGATCTCGACTAGTTAACTCTAAAAGAGGAAACGCATTTACTCCCTTATAGGCGATACACGCCCTGGGTGCCAATACCTGTGGTGAACTCATTAACTCCCCACTGTTATTCAAACGTCTAATCTTACCCTTGTAAACCCAAGGATTTTGAATAAAGGCAATGGCTGTTTGCTTCACTGTCAAGCTCTTGCCTAGAATCGCCGTTGCGCTTTTACAGTGATGCAAGTTAATCTGCAAACATTGAATTCCGGAGCCAAAGGTTTAAAACCTAATAAAAATTTCGGGCCTCAAAAAAACTACAAGAGCCTGTTTGTGAAATTGTTGGTGCTGTTACATCCCGAGCGAAAGGCGAGGTTGAATTTAATTTTAATTAATAAAATCAATTTTAAAAATTTGGAGGAATGGTAGGCTGATTAAGTCAAGTTGGTAAAGCTTGACCATTTATTTTTATGTGAGAAAGTTTGTTCGTATCGATCCTACGGGGGTCGTCTTTTAATTTATTTTACTATTAAATAATTGCCTTGACACTTATAGTTGTTAATTTAAATATGAATTTAGGTATATGAGAATCTCAGTGAAGAATTTTATTGATATAAATGTTGTATAATTTATTAATATAATGAATTAAATCAAAATGTTACAATAATGTTTTATGTTAAAAGATGTTGTTACAAGAATTGTGGATTTTAAAATTTAGTACTTACAATTACCTCTGTTCAGAGGGCAGAAACAAATATAAATTGACAAGTTGGCACTTGTCCTTGACGCTGTGAGTTTTTACAACTCCTGAAAAGGAACGGTTGAGACTTCCTCACAGTTTTTTAGTTCGTAAACTCCGAAATGCACACACGTCACGTTTGCAAAATCGTTAAATTGAGAATACACTTATACGACGATTAACAATAAAATTAAATAAATGACAAGCTTACAAATCTGGCGATGATGATTACTTGCTTTAATACCGAACAACGAGTAAACATATACTGTTCGAGATGCAAGAGTTACAGTAGTAATAATTTTAAAGTAACCGAAGGGTCAAACTCACGATGGTAATTTCACGTTATGAAACGAACTATAAAATGATTCCGGAGCAAATGACAAATGACAATGTATTTGTATGGGTTTTTATACTAGAAAATGATCCTCAGTGGGAGTAAATAAGTTCAAAGATCACCCCATCTCCAAGCATGACTCTTAGACCTTTCATAGAATTAAGACAATTCTCAGAACTTAGATGGACACCTGCATCCTGTATCGCATAGCGCAAGTATCGCTATTACATCGTCTACAAGCATCTTCCAATAGTAGCTCGAAAACTGTGCTTGCGCCTCGCTAAACGCATACATGAGTCATAAGTCCATTCGTTGGTAGAAAGTATTGTGCGTAGTAGTGTCAAATGGCATAGGTATAATTTCTAGGAATTGCCTATCATCAGGCTTTCGATATTCAAGTCAAAGGTTAGCCTATGCTATTTGATACAAGTGAAAAGTTGAACATTGCATAGAATTTTATACTTTATGCAGCTGCAAAAACAATTCCTAAGAATTAGCCAAAGATTTGCGTGGAAATCATATTAGGAAAGTTTTTATATTGAGAATTATTCATACTTTTGAATAATAGCGTTTTGTAATCTTAAAATATTGAAAATATGAGGTTTGTTATTTTGATAATAATAGGTAATTGAATTTTATATAATATTGCAAAAAGAAATAATTAATTTTGAAGAATTAGGGCTAAAACTAGTATAGATAGTTTTCGCTCTTGTTCAACAATCACACGTGATTTCTCAGCATAGCCTTTCTGTAGCGGGAGGTCACCTTCGGTGATGCATCTACGCGCCATATCTATACTCACATATCCATGCCTGTACGCACTATATCTATATACATTGTTTGCTCGCGTCGAGTCATAGCATGCAGGCAGAGATATACATATATATAGACATAGACACATATAATGATATATATGAGTCAATGCTTCAATATAATATTAGAAATAATTATAATTTTAGATTATCAATTTTGAAAGATTGAGAGTAAAGCTTTGTTTACTATTATTTTTACTACTTATTATATGCCTATATAAATGAAATATATTTTAATATATTTTTAAAATTTTAGTTACTGGGATGTAACAGTACGCTAAAAATTTTTTCCAAAGAGTGGCAAAAAATGATGTTTCATTTTCCATGCGCTGTTAACTGAAATACGTATTTATTTTAAGCCTTGTCATAATATTTTGATTTCATCCGATAGACCTCGACACCCATTATAGAAGCACCTTAGCCTGGTGGCTGGCCAATTATTCGGCAAGCTTGGATTCAAATGGGAACACCAGAAGAAAGTCTGGAAATCACATTAGCATCTATTATCGATTCTTCAATATGAAATTACTTGGGAAATTAGAATTCCCTACAGCATAAAAACTATGCTTGATTCATTGTCACTTTAGTAGCTGCATGTCCAGCTATCTGTTATAGCAGGGTGCATATTAAACAGCTGGAGAAAGAAAGAAATTCCGTGCTTTGAGAAACTACGACAACGATTTTTATAAGAAACTTACACGTTCTGACAAGGTCGATGAGAACTTAAAGTGATGGATAGTGACGTCCATATTATCAGTCAATTCAATCAGAGAGTCCAGGTGTAAACTAACTATCTTTACAGATGATTCTCTGTAAAGATGATGATGATCTGGCTGGGGCAGCTACTATTACACCGAAAGCAGTGGAAGTAATGTTAGCCTCCCTATCAGAAAAAAACAGTATAGTAAAAGTCTTGAAAAATGGTAGAAATTTTGTCAAGTAAATGAAACCCCAATCTTCAGCAGCTTAAATACCATGATTTTACAATTTTTCACGGAGGCTATGACACATACTAACAATAAGTCATACGGTGTGCTCAACGTTTACAGACCAGCCATTTCTTTAATTATGGGCAACGAATTAGAAAACGATGCACAAATCTCCCGATTTTTAAAGGAATCTCAAAACTAAGACCGAAGTACCAATCAACATGGGATCCAGAACCAGTCCTTCGGTACCTGGAAATGCTGCACCCCAAAGAAGAAACTTCTTTCCCACGTGAAAAGGTTCCCGGAAGTTTTTGCAGAGTGACTCTGGGAGTAGTTCCCACAACATTTTGAGAACATTCCCGGAATTTTTTTGGTTTTTTCCCAGAATTCATGGAATTTTCGTTTCAATCAAGTAACTGATACTCCGGGATGACTCCAACGTACATCCAGATATCCAGGAGTAAATTGGACAACTTCATCAGGGAATTTTAGCTGTAATCAAAAAATCGATACTTTAGGATGACTCCAACGAACATCATGATGACTAGGAGTCAATTGGACAACTTCTCTGGGGAATTTTAGCTGTAATCAAACAATCGATACTCCAGGATGACTCCAACGTACATCATGATTACTAGGAGTCAATTGGGCAACTTCTCCAGGGAATTTTAACTGTATTCAAATAATCGATACTCCAGGATGACTCCAACGTACATCATGATGACTAGGAGTCAATTGGACAACTTCTTCAGGGAATTTTCGTTTTAACCAAATAATCGAGTTTCTATGACAACTCCAACGTACATGCAGATACCGATGTGTCAATTGGGCAACTCTCCAGGGAATTTTAACTGTAATCAACTAATCGATACTCCAGGATGACTCCAACGTACATCATGATGACTAGGAGTCAATTGGACAACTTCTTCAGGGAATTTTCGTTTTAACCAAATAATCGAGTTTCTATGACAACTCCAACGTACATCCAGATACCCAGATGTTAATTGGGCAACTTCTCCATGGAATTTTAGCTCTAGTCAAACAATCGATACTCCAGGATGACTCCAACGTATATCATGATTTCTAGGAGTCAATTGGGCAACTTCTCCAGGGAATTTATCTGTAATCAAATAATCGATACTCCAGGATGACTCCAACGTACATCATGATGACTAGGAGTCAATTGGACAACTTCTTCAGGGAATTTTCGTTTTAACCAAATAATCGAGTTTCTATGACAACTCCAACGTACATCCAGATACCCAGATGTCAAGTGGGCAACTTCTCAAGGGAATTTTAGCTCTAATCAAACAATCGATACTCCAGGATGACTCCAACGTACACCATGATTACTAGGAGTCAATTGGGCAACTTCTCCAGGGAATTTTAACGGTATTCAAATAATCGATACTCCAGGATGACTCCAACGTACATCATGATGACTAGGAGTCAATTGGACAACTTCTTCAGGGAATTTTCGTTTTAACCAAATAATCGAGTTTCTATGACAACTCCAACGTACATCCAGATACCCAGATGTCAAGTGGGCAACTTCTCCAGGGAATTTTAGCTCTAATCAAACAATCGATACTCCAGGATGACTCCAACGTACACCATGATTACTAGGAGTTAATTGGGCAACTTCTCCAGGGAATTTTAACTGTAATCAAATAATCGATACTCCAGGATGACTCCAACGTACATCATGATGACTAGGAGTCAATTGGACAACTTCTTCAAGGAATTTTCGTTTTAACCAAATAGTCGAGTTTCTATGACAACTCTAACGTACATCATGATGACTAGGAATCAATTGGACAACTTCTTAAGGGAATTTTCGTTTCAAACTGATTCTTAATAATTCAAAGAATTATAAACTTGGATTTAATTTTTATGATTATTTAATATTAGGATTATCAGAAAATTATTGTTGTCCCACTTTACTTTACCGAAGGGGTGAAAATCGAAAAAAAGGGTTGATTTTGAAAAAAAGGGGTCAAAATTTTTTTTTTTTTAAATTTACTATACATTTTTTGAAAGTACGTGAAAAATGCATCAAAATTCATTATAGATAAATTAAAATCCATTAACTTTTTTCATAGTTATACGGATTTGAAAATGACAATGTTACCCTTAACGTCATATATTGTCATATATTGTTAAAGAGACTTCTATTAAATAAGAAATTTCGTCTTCTTCTCGTTTTTGCCCCACTTTAGTAGTCAATTTACTAAAAATACATATGACTTTAACAAAAAGTAATACTTAAATTTTCTTTGTGTAAAATTCTCTAAAGAAGTTGACCAATACACTCCTGAGTATCCACATGTACGTTGGAGTTGTCTTTAAAACTCGATTATTTGGTTAAAACGAAAATGCCCTGAAGAAGTTGTCCAATTGACTCCTAGTCATCATGATGTACGTTGGAGTCATCCTGGAGTATCGATTATTTGAATACAGTTAAAATTCCCTGGAGAAGTTGCCCAATTGACTCCTAGTCATCATGATGTTCGTTGGAGTCATCCTGGAGTATCGATTATTTGATTACAGCTAAAATTCCCTGGAGAAGTTGTCCAATTGACTCCTAGTCATCATGATGTACGTTGGAGTCATCCTGGAGTATCAATTGTTTTATTACAGCTAAAATTCCCTGGAGAAGTTGTCCAATTCACACCTGGGTATCTGGATGTACGTTGGACTTGTCATAGAAACTCGATTATTTGGTTAAAACGAAAATTCCCTGAAGAAGTTGTCCAATTGACTCCTAGTCATCATGATGTACGTTGGAGTCATCCTGGAGTATTGATTATTTGATTACAGTTAAAACTCCCTGGAGAAGTTGCCCAATTGACTCCTAGTAATCATGATGTACGTTGGAGTCATCCTGGAGTATCGATTGTTTTATTACAGCTAAAATTCTCTGGAGAAGTTGTCCAATTGACTCTTAGTCATCATGATGTACGTTGGAGTCATCCTGGAGTATCGATTATTTGATTACAGTTAAAATTCCCTGGAGAAGTTGCCCAATTGACTCCTAGTCATCATGATGTTCGTTGGAGTCATCCTGGAGTATCGATTATTTGATTACAGCTAAAATTCCCTGGAGAAGTTGTCCAATTGACTCCTAGTAATCATGATATACGTTGGAGTCATCCTGGAGTATCGATTGTTTGACTAGAGCTAAAATTCCATGGATAAGTTGCCCAATTAACATCTGGGTATCTGGATGTACGTTGGAGTTGTCATAGAAACTCGATTATTTGGTTAAAACGAAAATTCCCTGAAGAAGTTGTCCAATTGACTCCTAGTCATCATGATGTACGTTGGAGTCATCCTGGAGTATCGATTGTTTTATTACAGCTAAAATTCTCTGGAGAAGTTGTCCAATTGACTCTTAGTCATCATGATGTACGTTGGAGTCATCCTGGAGTATCGATTATTTGATTACAGCTAAAATTCCCTGGAGAAGTTGTCCAATTGACTCCTAGTAATCATGATATACGTTGGAGTCATCCTGTAGTAACGATTGTTTGACTAGAGCTAAAATTCCATGGATAAGTTGCCCAATTAACATCTGGGTATCTGGATGTACGTTGGAGTTGTCATAGAAACTCGATTATTTGGTTAAAACGAAAATTCCCTTAAGAAGTTGCCCAATTGACTCCTAGTAATCATGATGTACGTTGGAGTCATCCTGGAGTATCGATTGTTTTATTACAGCTAAAATTCTCTGGAGAAGTTGTCCAATTGACTCTTAGTCATCATGATGTACGTTGGAGTCATCCTGGAGTATCGATTATTTGATTACAGTTAAAATTCCCTGGAGAAGTTGCCCAATTGACTCCTAGTCATCATGATGTTCGTTGGAGTCATCCTGGAGTATCGATTATTTGATTACAGCTAAAATTCCCTGGAGAAGTTGTCCAATTGACTCCTAGTAATCATGATATACGTTGGAGTCATCCTGGAGTATCGATTGTTTGACTAGAGCTAAAATTCCATGGATAAGTTGCCCAATTAACATCTGGGTATCTGGATGTACGTTGGAGTTGTCATAGAAACTCGATTATTTGGTTAAAACGAAAATTCCCTGAAGAAGTTGTCCAATTGACTCCTAGTCATCATGATGTACGTTGGAGTCATCCTGGAGTATCGATTGTTTTATTACAGCTAAAATTCTCTGGAGAAGTTGTCCAATTGACTCTTAGTCATCATGATGTACGTTGGAGTCATCCTGGAGTATCGATTATTTGATTACAGCTAAAATTCCCTGGAGAAGTTGTCCAATTGACTCCTAGTAATCATGATATACGTTGGAGTCATCCTGGAGTATCGATTGTTTGACTAGAGCTCAAATTCCATGGATAAGTTGCCCAATTAACATCTGGGTATCTGGATGTACGTTGGAGTTGTCATAGAAACTCGATTATTTGGTTAAAACGAAAATTCCCTGAAGAAGTTGCCCAATTGACTCCTAGTAATCATGATGTACGTTGGAGTCATCCTGGAGTATCGATTGTTTTATTACAGCTAAAATTCTCTGGAGAAGTTGTCCAATTGACTCTTAGTCATCATGATGTACGTTGGAGTCATCCTGGAGTATCGATTATTTAATTACAGTTAAAATTCCCTGGAGAAGTTGCCCAATTGACTCCTAGTCATCATGATGTTCGTTGGAGTCATCCTGGAGTATCGATTATTTGATTACAGCTAAAATTCCCTGGAGAAGTTGTCCAATTGACTCCTAGTCATCATGATGAACGTTGGAGTCATCCTGGAGTATTAATTGTATGATTACAGCTAAAATTCCCTGATGAAGTTGTCCAATTGACTCCTGGATATCTGGATGTACGTTGGAGTCATCCCGGAGTATCAATTACTTGATTGAAACGGAAATTCCATGAATTCTGGGAAAAAACCAAAAATTTTCCGGGAATGTTCTCCGAATGTTCTGGGAACTACTCCCAGAGTCACTTTGCAAAAATTCCGGGAACCTTTTCACGTGGGTTAGAGAACCTAACGAAGAAGATGGTCACTCTCCTAGCACTGTGTAAAACTCAAAGAGCACAGAAATTCTGGAATATCGAAGTCGACAACATAACAAGGCCAGAGAAATTGGTGCAAATTAAAATTCCAGCTCCAATAGAAACAGCAGGCCTTAACATACATCAACTGAATCTCAATATTCCTGTGTTCATTAACACTCAGTGCATACCTCGTAAGGACAGCGGCGTTAAGGAAAGATGAAAAGAAGCTGTTTCTCACGTTTAATAGCTCACAGTACAAGGCATGCCGCTACATCTACAGCAGCTAGAAAAGATAAAAGTACCTATAGATGTGATAAGGCAGACAGTAGGTTGGAGCTCAAACAAGTCAGTTTTTACCAGATTTTACAACAGGCCAATTGACCAATCAACCAGCTTTGCATCCGCAGTATTGAATGCGTAAACTTAAATCTTCAGAAAAGTACAATATTTTTCAATTATTATCACATTATCACGAAAAACGACATCTTTTTATTGAAAATTACTTTTTTACTATTACTATTTCTGTCTTACTTAAATTAATAATCCTAAAATAAAATCTATGTAAAATAGATATATAATTCTTTCAAATAGCTTTAAACATCTACACATATTTGATCTTGAGGACGAAGCAGCGAAGTTCAATTGAAAGATTAAACGCACTTACCTGAAGTGAAGTTCAATATCTTAATTATGCGAGCTGCCTCGTCCGAAGAGATCAAACCCACCCTACTCCTAAAATACCGAAAATCACAATTTAAAAGGAAAAAACGTTTTAAAATATAATGACTAAACCATGATAGCTGCCGGAAAACGACGAACAAGGCGCCACACACGGCAAAAAGAAAAAAAATTTTGAATTTGAAAAACTAACGGAACGGATAGTACTGTCGAACTATACACATATTTGATTTCTTCGGACGAGGCAGCTCCCACAATTAAGATTGAACTTCACTTCAGGTAAGTTGGTTCAATCTTTCAATTAAAAGCTGTTAAATATGATGTGAGGCACAACTTCCCAGTAACGCTAGAGCATTACTCCCCATTTTCTACATTTTCAAAATAGTTTAGAATAATTGATACATCCAAGGTTTCTGCGAATTTCTTTGTACATCAAAAAGTTATTAATGACACCTAATTTTTATACACTAAACATTGTGATCACTTTGAAAAAATTAGTGGAAATGACCTAAACATAAAGAGTCAAAAAAACTTTTAGAACAAAATTTTAATTCACTACCTGGAAAGACACTAAAAATACTTACAAAGATGACAAGAACCACTTAAAAAATTAGTTCTTAACGAGAAAAGAATATGCCAATAGTTGAAATTTGTCATAGTAATTGACAGAATAAAAAAATTGACATGGAGCACGACTCCCCATGAGGCACAACTCCCTACACTCTCCTACTAAAAATTTAACAATTGTATGCCTATAATAACAATAATACTAATTTCCTTTTAATTTGCTATTTTTATTCTAATTCTACAAGGAAAAAAACTTTTTATCGAAAACAGTGCAACTTTCAGAATAGACAATTGTATAAAATATAAATAGCCATATGTAGACTAAAAGAAAATTAAGTTTCCGACACATAAAATTGGGAATAGCACAATTTTATTTGCGTTAATACAGAGGCATAACGCATGCACAAAGAATGTAAGTGTGACACATTCAATGAGATTTGTGTGTTTCCCAAAAATCAGCTTTTTGTGAATAGTACAACTGCGATTTCTAGATGACGCCAGAGATGCTGTTGACAACGCAGCAAATTTTTTTCGGTGTATAATTTTGTTGTGCTTGATAATAAAGAGTAAAAGTAAACAAAAATATGAAATACAAATTAAAATAATTAAATTTAATGATATAAAGATTAGTGTTTGAAATGTCGTTTAGCAAGTACATAATACTTTAAGCATGACAAATAAGTTATCGCATAATATCACCAATATGTTATATCGAACAACTTATTATTCTCTTTAAATAAAAAGTTAAAGAATAGCTTCTTATAATAACTTTTTTTAAGTCTCGTGAATCGTATGAGATAGTTATGTTCTGGATTGTACTGGTTGAAAAATAAATTTAGACTTTTATTTAATTTAATCTAAACTTAATTTAATAAATAATTTTGTTTGTTATATATACAGTGAAAATCTAAGCTTTAATTTATTCTACAACTTGTGTTTTTGTTGAATGGTAAAATACATCTGAAAAACTCTCAAGATTTTTCATACTTGTAGATTTGTTTTTGACAAAGCTGGGCGGCTACTACCCCCTACTCTAAGGTGTTTAAGACAGTCCAAATTGCCGCCTTTGTAGACAATAGAATAAGACCCTTAATACATTTTTGGTACAAGTGTGAATATCTTAATCTAACTAATATCCGTACACATCTACCTTTGTTATTTTAAGACCCAAATAAAATAATAAACTGTAAGCTTGACAAATGTCCTTTCTATAAAATCTTATCCTGCACTAAATGAGAATATTGTTTTTTATTGCCTTATAAGTTTAGCCTATTCAATATTCTATTCTGAATGTTCTTCAGAGAAATCATAAACCTTTTCTATTTTCCAAAATTGTGAATTATATATTTCAAATAATATATCTAAAATAAACTAAAATTCTAAAGTGTTTCTTTTGTTATTGTTACGCCGTAACACTTGTTCCACAGTCTTCTATGTGGGTATTTTTAAAATACACCTTCTTTCTATGGAATCATCATTGTTTCTTAACTCAAATAACTCACAAAGATATGGTGGGGTTTTATTATTAAAAATTGGATGAAGCATGCTTCTCATAAACTGTCCACCAAGAGTCAAAACAAGGTAGGAGAAAAGTTTTTATTAATAGTAGACGTGTAGCAGTTGGAAGAGATTCTTTGTTTCTGCTTATTTGTTGTAACAGCGTGTATATTTTACGTGAAATTTCTATTATATGCTTATATGATAATGTTCGATCCATTATTAAACCGAGTTCTTTTACTTTTTCTTTAAATAGTATTGGAGTTCCGTTTACTACTAAAGATCTGAAATAAACAAATTAAAAAGTAGTGCAGAAAGAGATGAGCCTTGAGGAACACCACACTTTAGTCAATCCTACTCCGACTGGTCGTCAATTTCATATATGTATACCTATTTGTAGTCTATCATTGATATATGAATCAAACCAAAAACCTATTTTGAAGAGACTTAAGGGTAGGTCAAAGTCGATGTAATTTTTACATAGAGCTTCAATGGGAAAATCGCATCGACTTTGACCTGCCCTTAACTTGTCAATAAGTAAATTCTTCGATTTTAGAAAAAATTGGTAGCTTAATATCGTCGTCAATTTTGTCAATGATTTGAATATTTAGAGATACTAAATTGGAATAAAAATTATTTCAAGAAGATGTTTTTTGAGGTATACAGATATTCTGTCTGATTATATTTTCTTTTAATATATTTTGCATACTATCTTCAAATATCAATTTTTCTTCGCGTACTTAAATTTTATTTCTAATAGATGAATGACTTGGGAGTTAATAAAGTTTATTATGGTGCAGTCATAATATAATATATTAAAGTTCGTCGAGAAGAGAGAAGTAAAGAGAGATTGAAGATATATTTGAGAGTTGGGGGTGACTCGGCTCGACAAGAGTAAAAATACGGGGTATAGAAGGAAGAACATGTTTGAAAAGAGGTGGCAAGCTTGTCAATTAACAGTAGCGGTAAGTAATCTTTCGAGTATCCATTATGAAGGAGAATGGAGTGAGCCCATGCGAAATGAAGTGCTATCAACCTCGTTCCATCTGACTACACGCTACCTTCTCTCATTTTGAGCACCTACGACAGACGTCACTTCCTTTTCTCTCGCACTGAATCAAATTTCCAGAGTGACGCGTAACCACCTAACGATAAGCTCACTCGAAAACTCCGAAACTTGTTTCTTTTCACGCGATTTTCATGCTATTCATATATTCACTTCTGTCACATTTCTTGAAACAAAAGATGGACAACCTATTACCAACTTCTCATTTTCAGTTTTTTGTAAATGTCTTTTATATTATTTTATGTCAAAGTTCGAGAAATCATAAAACGATGTTTGATGTTCTAGGGAAAACCTGAATAAATGAAGGTTACAATAAACAAAATATTTAATTATTGTGGTAGGTGACAATATGAGTTGAAATGAAAAAAAATTAAATAAATTTGATTTATATTAACGTTCTGAAAGTATGTCTCTAATTGTAAGTGAATTAACGAGAGCTCATAATATTTCTAGCGCAACGAAGCTTATCCTCAAAATTACCATTCATATATTAAAGATATGAAATCGTGTATCATTAAGATTACTACTTTGTAAGAAACAGTTTGTGTAGTCTGAGATTTGAATTTTAAATAATAATGATTAAAGTTGCAGAAGAAAAAGTACTGGAAGCAATTAATGTTGGTAAATGAAAAATTTTCTTTAACGCGTAAATAACATTGACGTTGAGTTTTATCTTTTTTAATTAATAATAAAACAATGCCAAAGACATTTGGCCTTACAAAAAGTACTTATTTGTGGTAGTCATAATATCTTATGACTGCTTCATCTAAAATTAATAAAACAAAGTTCCCGTTAATGGGTGAGTATAGCTCGTGATTTCTTTTAAAATCATTTTTATCCAAAAAAATTCCTATTATAGGTTACTGACGAAAAGGCCTATAAGAACCTTAATTTGCAGAGAATATTAAGAAATATTTACCTTATCCACCAGTAACCTCTACATAAGAATTTTGTTGGATAAGAACGATAGGGTAGGGTTTGCCGACTAGGTCATTGACTTCAATGCCTCTTTTTCGATTTCTTTTGCTTATACCTATTGTAACCTTAATTTTTTTTTAAGTTACCTTCGGAAGACTAAATTTGGGCGCCAGTCCTGTCATTGGACACCAATAAAAAAAAAATAAAAAACGTAGACTAAAATAATCATAAATTCAAAATAGAATCAAATTAATTTTCTTCCGGAAATAATAAATGGCAGCTCAATCCCGTAGATGGATAATAGTAGAGGGAGTGATTCGTTTCTTTTAATTTAATAAAGAAAATAAACATTTAATATTTAATTTACATAGAAAATGATTTTAATATTTGAATTTTGAGGTTAACATTTTGATTCAACTAAATTAAATAGAACTTATTCTATAAAGATTAAAGGATTCTACATTCGAGATAAGACACAAACAAAAAAAATAGGATTGAATTATAATTTTAAATTAAATCATTTTAAATTTTGATTCTAAATATAGTCCAAAATAGAAGAAAAATTAAGAAAGATTATTTTTAGTGAAATTAACAAAGATTTTTTAAATAATTTTTAAATTGGCTTCAAGTCATTTTCGAAAAAATTATTAATTGTTCCATATATAATCAAAAATTAATCAATATTAAATAATCAAGTTAAATATTTGATAATAAACATTATTTTTTTAAGTTTTTATGGAATTCCCTACAAAAATTGTTATAAAATAATAGAATTTATTGTCATAAAATTGTTAAAATTTATACAATAGAGTGCAGCTTTATAGCGTCATTCGCAATTTTTATAAAATCTAAAGTTGAAGTATTTCAATTATCACACTAGAACGGGCCTAGTTTTTACAATTTTTACCATAAAATGTGCTAAATATCTTAATTTACTTCTATCATTCGACGTCAACAAATCCAACCAGTAAAGCCTCTCGGAGAATCTCGAATTTAAATCACCAAGTGTTAAATTTCTTAGCCTCATGTATGAGGCATTCCGTCAAGATATATGAAAAAAAATTACCTTCTCTTTCTAATTAATGATATCTTAATATAAGAACTGTCAGTCAGTAAAAAATATTTTCTAAATATCTAAAATTGTCGGAGTTACACGATATTGAATTTTGATACTGCATTTTCTTCATTCCTTTATATCTCAGTCAATTCTTAACCGATTTTGATGAATCACGCACCAATTTTTACATAAAATTACGTACTTTCAGAAAATTATGAAGCGAAAATAAAAAATTTGTTGTTTAAATAGAGAAAAATTAAAAATAAAATTTTACTTACAGTTTTTTTCAAATTTAGACCCTTTTTTAAAAAATTTTCTTTTTTAATAAAATTCCTCTTCTTTTCATCTTTAATTAAAAAAAAAATTCATTTTGGAGACTTTACAGGTTCTCGAGATATCGTCTTTTAAGTATCATCATCTCAACGAAAATTAGTATTCAGAATTGTTTTTACCTTCCTTTCCGGCGCGGTATCGGTTTTTATTATTTAATTTCTCTGTATACAGTTAAACTGTATAGAATTAACTGTATAAAGTTTATCTGTGTACTACTAAATTGTGTACAACCAATACCGCGCCAAAATTTTCCCATTACACGTTGTTTACAGGTTAAACAAATAAATAATAGCTATTCATAACCATAAAATTTTTTTTACAAACAAATGAAAATAACGATACAAAATATTGCGGTTGTCGAATTGATGGAGTCCGTTCATATTTAAGGGGCGATATCTCAAGAACCAGTAAAGTCTCCAAAAGATGAATTTTTAAAAAATTAAATATGAAAAGAAGAGGAATTTTATTAAAAAAGAAAATATTTCAAAAAAGGGTCGAAATTTGAAAAAAAACTGTAAGTAAAATTTTATTTTTACTTTTTTTCTATTTAAACAACAAATTTTTTATTTTCGCTTTGTAATTTTCTAAAAGTACGTAATTTTATGTAAAAATTGGTGCGTGATTCATCAAAATCGGTTAATTGACCGAGATATAAAGGAATGAAGAAAATGCAGTATCAAATTTCAATGTCGTGTAACTGCTACAATTTTAGATATTTAGAAAATTGTTTTTTACTGACTGCCAGCTCTTACATTAAGATATAATTTCACCAATTTTTATTAAAATCGGCGAACCACTTGCAGATTGATGATATTTCTGACGTGGAATCACCCATCACTATCGTTTAATTCATTCTTATTTACAGTGCAAGACTCTTCACTTATATCCATGATAAACGAGGTGTTCGTTCCATGACCATTTAACTACCTCATCATGATACAATGATATTCAAAATTAAAAAAAGGATTACAACTAAAATAGCAATCAATTTTATAAATATTGGTAAAATGTAACCTTTATATGGCTCATTTCATTTAAATTGTCATATTCGTGTCCCTTGCCAAAAAAAATGATTTGATATAACCTTAGTTGAAATTAATTTGTTTATATAGTAAAAAGCAATAATTTTCAATAATTTTTCTACTTACAAGGACATAAAAGTGATTTTCGTAATATTGGCAGAACAAAAAGCAGGCAAAATGTCATAAGTGTTATGCGTCCCCGGAGACATTTTCAATGTTTAAATGAATTAAATGTCAAAAATATAGTGTTTAAACCAGATTAAAAAAATATTTCGTGAAGTATTAGTTCTCTATTTAAGGAAAATCAAGTGTTGGTAATTAAACTTTATTTTATATAATTTCCAGAAAATGAAAATGACGTGTCCCTCACTTTTGTATTTTTACGTTGTGCCGACAGAATTTCCTACTTTTACCTGCTATTTAAATTACCTTACGAGCAGAAAATGCCGAAACACTTTCGTAATTGAATTTCTGTCAACAGTGTAACGCCTTGAAAATGGTTAGAAAATATTTTGAATTTTATATCGGTATGGAATTTAATGTATTTTTGGATTCTCTTTCGAATGAGATCAACCCCATCGATCTAAGTATAACCGTTTTCATTTTATAAGCGAAAAACGAGAAAAATGTCAATAGTGTAATGGTCATAAATGTAATGCAAATTTGTATATATGGCTTCAGTAAACGTAGTAAATCACAGAGGCCTACAAAATAAAACTTTTTTCTTTTATCTTGATATCAGAATGGTTTCTAATGTATTTTTGGGCGCTGAATACGATCCCGAATCTTAAAATTGCCTAGCATGTCAGGATTTTAAAAAAAGTGGGGGTAAAAACCGCCAAGAAACATGTTTTTATGGGTGTTTAATATGATTTTTCTTTTAAACCTGACGTAAAAACTTCAAAAAAGTTTTAAATTATAGCATAAATCGTGTACTACATGACCCGTACACGCGACCCTCCCCCCTAATTTTTTCCATAAAATGGGGTTATGACCCACCCCCAAAAAATTTTTATTTTAATTCTTTAGGCCAAATGAATAGATGTTTATTTGTTTTATGTTCATAATGTTTATGGACATAAATTTCGCATTTTGCCTATATAATTTTTAACCCCTTCGCAGTTCAGTTAAAAATTACTTATAAGCCTAATAAAGTTCCAAACAGACCTTTCAAAAAAATTTGATTTCATCGCATTTAAGATTTTTGGGTTCATCTGTCATCAAATTCGCATTCAGCGACCCCGAAAACCCCCGAGAAACAAATTTCGACCGAATAGCATCAGTCTTGAAATTATCCGCCATATTGGGTCGCCATATTGGATCCACCATTTTAAATTTTGAAAATCTGACTTCAAATTCGGATTCAGCGGCCCCAAAAACTTCAGTATATTTATCACCAGTCAAATCAAATTATATTTAGTATTATTATTTTATCAAAAATTGACAGAAAAAAATTTTTATAAGATATGACGATTTCTGCCAAAAAAACCGTCTGCCAAAAGAAATATATGACTTTAATTTTGTGACAACTATGTATTTTGTTAATTTAACATGTTAAACTGTATAAAAAAAAATTAGTTTCAACCTTAAAATCAAAATTTTCCAACTCAACTTTTCTGGAAGCTGAATATGACAATTTAAATGAAATGAGCCATATACATCAATCGATTTGTTTTCAGGTCAGGAATACAATTTTGACAAGAATTAATTAAAATTTTTATGTAAGAAATAGTTATTTCAAAAAATACAAAAAACGATTTTTTTCAAAAATTCATAAAAATGATTTAATCTATAGATTTCAGTAAAATATGAATTTTATTTAGATTAATCGATTCGTTTTAATGCAAGAAATAAGTTGTTTGTACAAGAACATATACATTTTCTTGTACAAGTTGTGCAATATCTTATACAGGTTCTGATACAAGAACTTGTTCCAAATTCTTGTGCCAAAATTTTACATTTTCTTAACAAGAACTGGTAGAAGTTCATCTTCTGAACTTGTACATGCTCTTGTACAAGATCTTGAACAGGAATTTTGAGTAGGGTTTTCTTTAAAAAATACAATAAAAAGTAAGTTTGAAAATATTTATAAAAACTAGGTTGACGCATAAATATTCAAATCGACTTTTCTGTGAAACGATTCTGATGATTATTTTAATTTTTGTATGACAAGCTTCTATTTTACATACACTTTCAAAGGAAAAACATGTTTACTGGTCAAACACTTTTGGGTTGATTTTGGTTAAGGCACACCTGCTGTAGAACGAATCTACAATTTCTATAGAGTAATTCTGTAAAATCCTTCCCTGTAAGTAGTTATTTTTAATTCAAAATACCTCGTCAATTTCACAAATTTGAAATAAAAGTAACGATATTATTGAATTTCTTATAAATGTTACCGAAGAATGTAAACGACATAAAATGATGGATGACGAATCTGTTAGTTTGAAAACAAGTAGGAAAACAGTTGGAGAATGTTGATGTGAGTGAAACAAGCGCTTTAACGCTCGTAAATACGAAGTAGGAGTCGCTGATTGGTCGCTGCAAACGAGGGTCGCTGCCTTATTAAACTTTTATCAGTAATCTTCCCTGCCACGAGAGAATGCCGGTCTCTCGCCTCGGGTTTCTGCATTGCGTTTCGGCATCTCCGATTCCGATGTTCCAAATGAGCTTTTTATTTCGATTCGTTCAACGATTAAAGGTGAATGAGGCCGCGACGTGATCGCGTTTGCCCCGAAGCGAGAGGGGCCTGAAGACCATTAAAAAATTACATTCGCGTAAAAAGTTACTTTCAGTACTCGCCAATATTCTCCCACGGATTTTATCATCCTCGTTACTTTTACACTTGAAATTTAACTACAAAAAATAAACAACTTGCGTTTGGAATTTGAATGATATATTGGTATATATCTCTTAAAATATTGTTTGTATTTTAAAAAATCTCTTTTCTTATAAATATTACACCCAAAAAAAGATTCTTTATTTCAAAGAACGTTTCTTTGATTCAAAGAAATTTTTCTTTAGGTTAAAAATATCATTAAAAGAAAAAATTTCTTTGATTCAAATTTTCATCTCTGATTCAAAAAGTCATTAAAAAACGATTTCTTTGTTTCAAAGATATATTTTTTCTGAATGTATATATTTCTTATAAGAAAACCTACAATTAAAAAAATTATTTTGAGAATTATAAAAGGACGCCCATTTCATAGTAGGTTTCATTTCGTCTAAAGCCGATTCTGAACTATATAGGTAAAGCTGAACACTGCGGAGTGAAGAAAGTTAGTTTCAAGTAGGTTTTATTTTTTTAAATGAATTATATATCTAATTGTAAGGACCAGTTAATCAGTGATTTAATCCCTAAAAACCAATCAGGAGGAGTTAAAATGGCTTTAATCTCTGATTAACTTTTAATCAAAATTCTCAAACTAAATTCTGTTTGCTTTAACATTCCAATAATCCTATTACATGAAAGAAGAAAAATTTTTTCAAACAAATGAGTACAGAACTAATTTTTCTGTTTCCCTTGAAATCACAGCATTAAATTTTTTGCCTTGCACTGGAGAGCAACCAGGTCTCAGAAGCCGAGATAATATGCGATCGTCGACGCGGAAAACGTTCTTCGGAGGAGTCGGTTCAAAAGTCAACAATTAAAAATCGACAAGGCGGAGAATGATGTCTATACATATGCATTCTTATACGCTACATATACAAATATATAGCAAACCTATACATATATGGAGTGAGTAAAATAAAAAAATACTTGCGATCTTTATTCCACGCATTTATGCAAGTGTGAGTGATTTTTTCGAAGTATCTGTGTGTCTGTACATTTGGCGAGGGGTCGGTGAGGGCGGCGAAGGCTTACTAGAGCGTTGAAAATTGAAAATTCAAAATGGCCGATATTTCCGCTCTACGGAATTAAAACAAAAAGTATGCCCGCCGTTCATTATGACATGCATCGCTGTACGCGCTCTGTGATTTGCACTGTTTCGGTGCAGAACGAAATGCACACATGTAACATTTCCCGTATACGAACACATTAATGGTGGTGACGATAACCTTGCTGTGACATGGGAAAACGCTTTCTTCGGAACAATATAAAATAATATCAAAGTGTGTAGGCTCACAGCCTGAAACAAATTTTATACTAGCAAAAAAATATTCTAGTTAGCTTCAAAAATTTCTATTTACAAATATAGTATTGAAGAATTTTCAGTACACTAATTTTTGCCATGGTATTTTGCTTTTAAAATCTTAATTAATACAAAGTTTTATGAGAATAGTTTTCAAAATATGAAGAAAGTTAAAATTAAATATAATTTTGCTGCACAATAAAGCCGAAAAAATTGTTAGTTGTTTCTTGGAAAATTCATGTATGGTATGGGATTCTGCAGAAATCTCACATTTTTGTAGTTGAAGCTAAAATAGTTGGTGATTAGGGAATGAATGTTAAGAGATTTTATCAAATCATTAGTAGAGGGTAACTTTTTCCTGATCTGTTTTTTCAAAACTAATTTTACCAATGACCAATTTTCCAAAAATTAAAATTTCCCAAAAAAAAAAAATTTCTAAAGCTAATTTCTGGAACATCTTGAACAATACTGACAAGAGCAGCTTCATGTTTATTAATTAAATTATTCTGTGCAAAGTTTGAAATTATTGTAAAAAATTATGACAGAAATAATTAAATTAAAATCTCAAAATATTCTTCATTATCAAGGTTTCTTGTATTACAAACAATCAAATGCATCTCGTAAAACCTATTGGATTTGCCGTAAAAAAAAGAGAGTGAATGAAAATATTTAACAAAAAAATAACTTCTCTGCAATTTTAGAAGTCAACAGGGAGGTATTTACACCAATTTTTTTATCATTTACCAAAACGGATCACAGTTTTAATAACTATGATTAATGTGAACAATGAATAAAAAAATATTTCTGTAAATTTGATGAAAAATGTGAAATGAAAAGATGAATAGAAGGATGGAAAGTTTGTAAAGATGTTTTATCACTGAAATGGAACGGAGGACAGAAAATATCCCTGATCCTTTTTTAGTCCGCCCCAAACCCGTAGTTTTTGTTTGTACTCGCGTCGACCTATCCCATCGGTTTCAATGGACGAAGTCTTTCTTCTGTGCCTATCCGCTCTCGTCAGTGATTTTTGCACAATATGCGCCCGACTGGGCTTTGTTTTAAAATTATCAACACGTCACACAATCGGGACCTGCCTCATTCGCGGACACAAAGAATGCCGTTTTCTCTCTTTCAAAAGCTTCAGCAAATTCCTCCTACCACCCGCCTCATAGCCCCAATAGCATGTATTTGTACGCTACTGTTACTCTTTAACCAAACGACGGATTTGCGCCTACTGGGTGTATGGCCATTTATCAATTATCTCTAATTTTGAATTTCTTTAAATTTAAAAAAAAAATGTTAACCGTAAACAAAGACTAGAATTTTTAAAGAGTTAAATTATTTTTACTTAATTTTGGTTCCTCCCAAAATTTGTAGCCGGTCCAGCCTGAAAATATGGTAGTATCTTGGCATTATTTTTTCATAATTTTAAAAACATGATTTTAAGATTAAAAATAAATGGTCATTATTACTATATTATTCCTCTCCGTTTTTAAAGAAACACCATGTATAAAAAGATTGGAAACAACCCCAACTCATCGTTGCAATGATGTATACATACATATACAAACAAGAACAGTCCCATACAAGAGCGCGATGGTCGTCCTGTTTTGCATGCGTATCTCCGGCTGAATAGGACTTTCCACTCGGTAGAATTGAAAAGCATTTTATGCAATGTGCGTTCAACTATCAAATATATACATAACTGTATACATATAAAAATATATTCATTTTTATGAATATTTATATTTGTAGTATTAATTTTTTATAATTTTTTAATAATTAGAGTAAATAAAAAATTAATTAATTTAGTTAACGTCAATTTGTAGTAAAAATAATTTCACAATAATTTCACAGTTTTTTCTAAAGTTATTAATTTGACATTCAACTTTTCGATACCCATAAGTTGTATCAACCTGATCCGCACTATTTGGATCATTTTTTGATACCTAAAATAATTGGTATTAAAGTTTAACAATTGTATAGAATAAACAATCGAATAAAAAAACACCTTTCTGATGATATAGTAGAATACATATATTCTTCAATATCAAAAATTATTTTTTTAATCTTCTTTTTAATCTTCTATCACAAAATAATTATGCAATTGAAATAACATTGGTACATGCAATTGCATTAATGCTGTCCTTCCTGTTTTGTTCAGCTCATCGTTTTTACATTGATTTTAGATGCGCATAACCTAACGGAAAGACAGAATTTATGCAATTGGGTGTACACAGAACAAACCTAGCCTCATTTTTGCTGCAGTTCAAAATGAGTCAATGCTAAACGACATAGAAAGTGGTGACACCAACCTGACTCATTTTTACTGCACGTCAAAATAAGTGGCGTACTCTACTGATTTTGAGTTCAGATTTTTTCTGTCTATAAATCTACAGACGTGGGGACGTAGGGAGCAGTAATGTTCAAAAAACGAAATTTTAGCTGATTGTGGAAGTCCAAACAAAATTTGCGTTCACAATAACTGTTAGAGAAAGTAACCTACAAAGAAACGTCACAAAAGTTTTCCAGCTTCTTCTTCAGAGTATTCAGAAAATAGTGAAGTTTTATTTTTGAAGATGAGTTTGGTTTTTATGTATTCGTATGACAGTGAAATTAATCATACGAAACGGATATGTGAAAATTTTTATGTTTAGTAAAAAAAATTTGTGCATAAAAAAATGTTGGCTAAAATAAAGATAAAAAATGAATGACAAATTTTGACCTATATTTTGTTATAACTTTTTTCTATGTTAAAAATTCATTCGAGGTTCATCTGATATAAATTTAATTATCTTCAATTAAGGCCCTGAACGAATTAATTCGGCCGAAAATTTATCTGCTATTCGCAAATTCGTACAGTAACAAAGAAATAATATAGCTTCTGACTCCAGGTTGTTTTAATATAATGCGATTTTTTCTGACTAATTGTAAATTATAAACTTTTAAAGAGATAGGATTTTGTCCCGATAGTACTAATAGACATTTATTTTCAATAATTGCAAAAAATTAACAGAATAGTGAATGCATTATCACATATAATGAACCCATTTGGAAGAACTATTTTCTTTTCACTTAAAGTAACGATGACAGAAGGTGAATGTTTAGTAAGATAAAGCCAGATGGGAAGGCACGTGCGTGTCGTAAACGAAAAAAGTAAAACAGAAGTTGAAGATGCCTAATGAAATACACCCTTAGCAAATTCGCGAGCAAAGAAATGACGATCAGACAAGAAAAGACATAAACAACAAATGCCGATCATATAAACGAGTAGCAAAATGTTAAGCTTAAGCCGAAATTATTACGTATTTAAATAAGGTTTCAGTGATCAGCTGCTGTTGATCCTATCCCACCATTTTTTCCCAGTAATAATTTCGAAGCTCGTGCATGCCGCGGGCTACCACGCGATCCCGCTGAAACAGTAGAAACCGGAAACCAAAACGAGACGAAATAAAAACCGTTGCTCTTAGTGATCTTATCTCAGATCCTCGATCGATAGTGTCTATCAATATACTAAAACCGAAATGATTAAGACCCAGAAATTATTGTTTATGAACAACATTAAGTGTATTTTGTGCAACATATCGTTCCTATCCTTTATCAGATAAAAGCCTCGTCAAAAAATCAAGCTCACGCAAACAATAGTTTTATACAATTCATTACAGCCGTCAAAAGAAATGGATTATTAATTTAATTAAATTCTGAATTAATTATTATCCAACAAATAGATAATTTGATGAAACATAAACGTTTACTAGTCTTTAAATAAAATAATTTTTTAAGTATACTTTTTTTATATAGTTAAATAACTGGTACTTTATAATTTTTAATAAAAAATTACACTTTTCAAAAAATGTCTAGTTTCAATTTTTCAATGAAGTTGTCAACATAAAGAAAATAATTTAAAAAAAACAATTTTTTAAATTGTTTTCATTAAATAACAGATGTCTAATAAATAAAAAATTAACGAAAGTGCTTTTACGATATTTTTTTAGTCCATTACTAACATGAATGTATATTAAGAAGGAAATGAAATATCATATTTGAGAAATAAATTATTCCAATAAAACAATAATTATTATGTACATGTTTTTTATTTTTCTTGTAGAATTGAAACAATGTTAAAATGTCAATTTTCGACAAATTACATGCTACCAACTGTCACGATGCAACGAAACTTCATTTGAATACGAAACAACCCAGTGGCATTTTTTACGGTTAGGTTAAGTTTGATGTGATCGTATCCAAGTTTCATTGTAAATGCGTATTTACCAAGAAGATATTATACAAAGTGAACATAAATATGTGTTTGAGTTCAGTGTGGGCTTGTCGTTGATTCTTCAGCCACCTGCCTCAGCACCACACGTATACCACTCAATCATCAACGTCCTGTTAATGCGTGATGTACTAAGCGAAAGAATAATGAGAATGTATCTGGTGATTTTTTCAAGCACTACGTCTCGTTTATCTCGTAAAATTTTATAAAGTAATTAAAATATTTTAAGAAAATTAAAAATTACATTATAATTAAGTTTTTAATTTTTATACATCAACCATGTTTAGGTGGGGAAAAAACTGCCTAATATACCAATGAAGCTCTTAAACCGAACATATACACATGTCAGTTAAAATTACATTTTAAAGATATATTTCATGTTCTGAAAACATTTGGCGAACATAAAACATTTTTAGAGCATTGTTTCAGCAGACATTAACTTTCTAAAAACGTTATTAAAACATAAAACGTATTGGGTCCATTAGGAAAGCTTAACACAATGAATCGCAGTAAGTTTTAAATAGGAATTCTGTTGGATAATAAATATTCTTAAAAGAATTTTGAATAAGAATTATATTTCATTAACATTTGAATAAACATCATACTGTCTGCTAGCTTCAGTAAGTATTCTTTTGCACGCGATTTTGAATAAGCATTGTCTTGCACTGAAATTTGTATAGGAATGATATATTGCACGCAAATATAAATAAGAATTGTTTTGTTATTTCAATAAGCATTATATGGTATCGATTGGTAAATTGTAGAAGGTAATAATATAATAATGCCCAAAATATCTATATGCTAAGATTAGAGAAAAAATGTGTTTCCTCTTTTTGTACCATGTGGTAATCACTCTATTATTTATTTCTTATACAGCACAACGAACCTGTCAGACGTTGTAACTTTGTTATAGATAGATAATATTTCTTAGGTTTGATAAAGCGTCCAAAAAATTTGTACTAAAAACTATGTGATTTTTGGATTTTCATGGTTTTGGATATAAAAATGCTCGAACGTTTGTCTAATGATATTTCGGGAAATCATTAAGCTTTTTTAACTATCCTGCATTTAAATTAACGGCAAGATAACTTTCTGTATCTAAACAATGCGAAGTTTTACTCAATAGAAATTTAATTCCATTTTAAATTATCTATGTTAGATATCATAAAACGCAGAATTTGGTCATCTTTTGAATGATTTTTGTTTTAATCTAATATATAACATATTGCTGAGCTATTATGGTTCAAAGATAGGCGTAATTTTGGATAGTATTATAGCTATCCGTTCTGAAAATTCCCAATTTCGTTACAATCGTATAAAACTATGGATGAATAACATAATTAAAGAAAGGCCAGACTATTATTGTAACGCAGATAAAATTTTTTCAGGAACACCTAATTCTCAAGATAATTTATAACACTAATAAAAATAATATTGTTAACATTTAAAATATTTAAATAGATTTTTGCGATTCAATTATTGTGTAGTGAAAAATAATATTTGCATACGCAGCATCTATAATTATATATATATATATATATATATATATAATGCAGAAATTAATAACATGATAGTTTCTGAATTCAATGTTTTTTATAAAGTATGATTACATACTATTGAAGATATTAAGAATGTTACAATGGGAGGCGTACGCCAGAATGGAACGATTGGAATCTGAAGAAACCATCGGAATTGGCAAATCCTGGTGGACTTTAGCGTACCACCAATTTGTAAGGGTAAGTACCGGTGCATCGAGTACGACGTGCTCCAATGTAATGTATACGGAGTGAATGTACTACCGTAACTACTATCTACCATCGTATATCTAATAGAGTACATCCTTCTTATTCGGTTGCAGAAAATATCTGATATATATTTATAATGCTTCAGACAAAAAATCAATACCTATAGAGTTTCTTTGTTTTTTATTTTAAATTAATATGCCTATTGCTTTTATAATTTAAAAACTTCCCTCTTAGATTCAAATATCTATAATAGTAAGTTTTCAATATTAATTTATCCAGAAAAAGTTGACACTTAATGTAACTGAGTCGAAGGGGAATTTACTAGTTAAAAACGTGTACACTGGACTACCGGTATTACACCTCATATTACTCTTATTACTAAGTATTACACGTTATTACAGATATATTACAGAGTTTTTTGCGTTATTACAGTACCGTAATAACGCATTATTACATGGTTTTACACGAGTATTACAGGAAGAGTGTACAGTGGACTACCTGAGTAAATTCCCCCTCGGACTACACGGAAAGAAAGTTTGTAGCAATATTTGATATTATGGTGTTACTTTTTAGTATATTTGGTTACAATTGCGGAACATTTTGGCATGATAACGATTTTCGATACTATTTTTTAGAATGATTGAGATTAAAATAAGAATATTTAATATAGTTGGAAAGAAAATTTGATATAATATTTACGAAATCTGAAATCTTTTTATTGAAACACAAAAATGTCAAATTTTAATAAGCTCTTTATCAATTTTTCTAACCAAATATTTCAAATTTCGTAATTAGAATTCTATAAAATGATATAATTATTTCAGATTTTGATATATTTGATATGAAAATTGAAAAAGAAATATCAAAGTTAACGAGATTCGACGAAATTTGCCGAAGTTGAACGTTCGGAATTGCCCGATCCTCACCGAGTGGTAACGAAGACTGACGAAGCTCTTTAGACAAGCCCCTTTTTACCATTATCTTGATACAGACCTGAATTTCTTTTATATAATTAATTTCGAAGATTTTACAATAAATCAGTAAAAAAAATTGTTCTTTAAAAAATAATAAAATATTTAATTATTTCCCAATAAATAATGATTTTTATTTATATTTTTAAACATGTTTTGATATAATTTCACCTTTCTCATAAGCGGTGAAAAATATGTCTGGTTAGTATATAAGAATGGTCACATCAGTTTTTCACATGAGCGTAAATTTGTATATGAAGCGTTATTCTGCGAATGTTATACGTATTATCGTTAGTATAGGTTAGGAATAAAAATAAGCCAATCGATGTAAAACAATGCGGTGTATGTGTGTGTGTGTGCATTTAAAAGTTCATATCCTCGTCTATCCTTGAGATGAGAAAGAGATAAAACTTTGGCGTAGAATCTATTGGTGTTTCTGTCGTCATCTGTCACGACTGAACCACTTCGAATTTTTAGTATAGTTTTAACAAATTTCGAAATAATCTTTCCAAATTTTCATATAAATTTAGTAAATAACGAAGTGCGCGTCGGTTTAACTTACTTCTGGTTTTTCGTATAAATTTATCAATTTACGAAATAATAATTTCAATTTCTGGAATATATTTACTAAAAAGACTATTGGTAAAAATATACCGATTTTCGTTATCAAACCCAAATGTTCCGCGTTTGAAAAAGAGAATACTAAAATTTCCTATCAGATTTATCAAATATTGCTACTAAATTTCTTTCCGTGTAATTGTTCTCTAGTTACTCTGTTTCGTCTATATTAACACTACATAGTTCATAAAAAATTCTTGAACTGTATTTTACATCATATTATAAATCATACCATTTAAGTATGAAAATGAAGACTACACGGAAAAAAATGATATGGTATTTATGCAATTTAATTTTAAAAGTCGGCGGTACATTTAATTGAAATTATAGAACTGCGAAGAGAGTTCCACAGGGATGTCGCAGTAATTAAGTAAGAGTTTTTATATTGTTCAGTTCTACAAGGAGGAGCCCTATGAATATTAGGACACCTTAACGCTCGAGAAGTAATCTCATCCCTAAAAGTAAATTTTTCATAAAGATATGAAGGTCTTTTAGTATACGATATGGTGTTACATATGGGGCATTCTATGGGAAATTTTCATTGAAAATTTTTTTTTGTCCGAAAAATTTTTTCCGAAATCTATATGAAAAATAAGGAAATACGTATTTTTTTATTTTTTTATTTGATGAAAATGAAGGAAGTTATGATTTTTTGAAATTTTACGTCAACGAAGAAAGTGTGATTTTGGAACATTTTTTAATCTATTGTACTAAGAAATTAAAAATTATGCTATATATGAAATTTGTTCATTTTTTCTTAAATTTTTCAAATATGTGCTCAAAAATAACGTACCTATAACAGAAGCAACAAAGAAGTTGAAATTAAACTTATGAAGTGAGTTTTCTCAAAGATGGACACTTTCGATTTTTAATTTTTTTTTGCATTACAATCTCTGATGATTGAAGAATTTTTTTCCCTATCTGCGAAAGTGTTACTTTTAGTTTTTAAATTACTATTTACAATTTTTAAGCTTGACGCAACGATTTTTAGTATGTTTTTATGAAAATTAAAAAAAAACAAATGAATGTTAATGGAAAAAGTTATATTTGTAGAAAAAATGCTTAAATTCTGTGAGCCGTACTAAAAAAATTATAAATAGTAATTTAAAAACGAAAAATACCACTTTCGCAGATAGGGGAAAAAATTCTTCAATCATCAGAGATTGTAATGCAAAAAAAATTAAAAATCGAAAGTGTCCATCGTTGAGAAAACTCACTTTATAAGTTTAATTTCAACTTTTTTGTTGCTTCTGTTATAGGTACGTTATTTTTGAGCACATATTTGAAAAATTTGAGAAAAAATGAACGCTGATCCCAAAGATTTCCCAAGGTTGGTAAATCCCAGCTGGGGCCAGATTGAGTTATTCCATGTTTATTTATAATTGTTAAATAATAATTATATAAATAATTTAACAACAAAAGAGTAAATTAAATGAATAAATATAATTTCCTTTTAAATAAATCTTCCTTTTTTAAATTAAATTGTATTAAAGATGACGACTAACAAACAATGTATATAGTAAAAAAAGTAAAAAAATATTTATATAATTTAAAAATTAAATATTAAGCAATTACACTAAGTGTATGTATTAGATTTTCAAGTTTTGGTACAACTTATAAATTAAAATCTAGAAATAACGCAAACCTATGAAATAAACAAAACTGCCCACGAGGGGAATCGAACCTACGACCTACAGACTTATAGATTAACGCTCTAATCACTATGCTAACGACGCGTACCTGCAGACAAGTTTTAATTTCTCAGTATCATTTATTTCATACAATTATTGAATCAAAGATGTGAAAAATATGATTAGGTTAGACAATAAATTAAAATATAATAAATTTTTAATTATTATAGTAAAAATATCACTTACTTAATTTCATTTATTTTAATTTAACGTTTTTACCAGTAATAATTTGGATTAATAAGTACTAATAAATTGAATAAAAATAGGAAATAAATGATTGAGAATGGGGTCAGAGTGGGTAAGCCCAAACTCAAAAAAACGACTTAGTTATTATTATTAATTAGCTTAGTTCAATAAATTAAAAACTAAGAACGTCACATACATTTTATTTATTCAGGGAAGGTATTATTTAAGCATTAATATAATTAACTTAAGTTTTCAATTTCCTTATTTTTCCTTAAATGTGAATTTTGCCCATATTGGCTTTTAGAAAAATCTCCAAACGGCATATAAATTAAATACAAAAATATAATAAAATATAAATATAATTAACTAGTTTTATTATTTCTCATTTTTTCTCAAGTTTTTTATTTATTTATAACAGAATATTAAATTAAATTTCAGTTTGGGAATACTTTGGGCAATCCCAGTTGGGGCCAGGTTGGGTTGACCCAACCTTTGCCCAAGTACAATGAAAAACAAAAATTTTTTTGAGCTTTTCACAGTTGCGCTTTTTTGTATATTTGTTCAGCATATTATTTATATAATAATTTAATTAACTTAATTCTTTTATTTCTTCATTTTTCAAACTTTGGGAAGCCAAGTTGGGCCCAGATTGGCGCCCAACCTCACTTTGGGCGACTTTGGGAAGATTTCCACTCGGGAATATAATATTGATATCCCATATTTATCAATATATATGTTTGCTCCAACCATTCCTTTCATTCCGTGCAGTTTTAAAGAAATTAACGACAATAATATTAACTTCTTAAAAAAATAGGATATATATTATATGATATTAATTTAATTAATAATTAAGATTAATTAATATTAAGATCTAATATAAGATGGAAGTTTGCATGAATGAGTATAAATGAATTAGGCCTTCACCTAACGTGTCTGATGAATTTAGGCTCCCCTTGGACGAACTAGTTCTAAAATTGTGATAATTTCCAATTCTTGTCGTTTCATGATAGTTTCTTCAAGAGTTACAGACCCTAAAACATTTCATCGTCTCCCTTCCTCTTTGCACCCTCTCTCTTTCTCCCTCTCATTTGTTACAAATATATAAATTCACTATAAATGTTCATTTAAAATAAAAGAAATTAAATTTTTTTAAAGATTCTAAAAACCAGTAAATGTTCAGCTTCCTCAGCGGCATTTCTTGTCTAAACCTTTGAGACTAAATTAGTGTCGTCCAAAGAAAAATGATTGTCGTAAAAGTTTCTTTTTTTTAGTTTTCTGTAATTTATATTCTTCGTTCATTGTTAGTCTGAATCGAGAGTTTAAAACTATATGTATTATCATTTTACCTGCCAATTATTTTGAATGTTGACAACAGGTTTTTCGAATATTTGTGGACATAGACACACATAAGAATATAAATTATCTCCCTAAGAAGCTTTCATTGAATTAAATAAAAATAATTGGTCATTATAAATATATTTTACTATCTACATAGGTATAACAAGTTAATTAATTATTGATTATAACCGTTCCAAATTGTTCTAGAGTACTACTCAGGTAGAAATTTCAACTCTGTACTGGCATGTTACTTAAAAATTTTTCTGGATATTAGACATTTATACTGATTAAAAAATCTGACAAGTTAAAAATGTAACCCGCTGCTTTTGGACCACATTTTCTAATCAAAATCGGAAATTAAATAAAAATAATAAAGAGTCAAACCACGTAAACCTTGAGTAAAAATTTTCTAGATTTTTGGAAAAACAAAAACAATTGTGAAAATCTGTAGCTCACAACGAACCAAAAAAAACCACTTTAAACCGTTTTTCAAAATTTAAAATTTTTATAACCTTTTTTATAATAACAAATTTTTGCATCATTTTTTAAGAAAATTAATAACTCAATTTTCGTTTTCTAGAAATTATTGGCAATTTTTTTAGTAGTTAATGAATATCCACTCTTTTAAATAAACTTAATTGTAAAAAAAAATTTTGAAAATTGTTAATTTTTAATAACAATTTTCTGTAATTTTTATACTTTCTGTAGCAAGGATTATATGAAATTTATATGTAACTTAAGTTGGATTCTTGTCTTTATTTTCCTGAAAAAATATTTTTTTTTTAATTCAACCGGAGATGTTGATTTTTTTTCCGCCGTGCATCGCCTGCCAAAGTAGTTTAAAATGAAAAAGTAGGGTTCAAAACAAATCTCAACCGATTTTGGAATTTTTTTAAAACAAATTTGTAATATCTTTCATATAAAGGAAATTTGAAGCTTTTTTAAAATAAGCGATTTTTACAAATTCGTCCGCCATGTTGGATTCGCCATTTTGCATTTTGAAAAACTGACATCGAATTCGTGATCAACGACCTCGAAAACCCCCGAGTAATTAGTTTAATATAAAAATTAATCATTAGTCATTTCCTAAATTAACAATTTGTTTATAATATTTTATGTTTTTCACCCGAAGTTCTAATTACGATTATGACACTTAGCCAACAAAATTAGATGAAATAATAAATAATTGATATTATTTTGCAATCCGATGGAATTTTGGAATAATAATATGAACTTGAAATCATTATCTCTTGACATCAAGCCCCTTCTTAGGAGCTTTGAGAAGTTTCTCAGAAATAAGGATAAAGAACGCCTGAAGTCTCTCAAAGAGTCTGTTAATTTATTCGTATCTTTTATTACAACCGGGCACACGACGTTATCAATTAATTCCTGTGCCAAATTTTTTTTAAAGAATTTTAACACAAATCAGACTCAATAACAAGCTTATAAAATAATCTTTAATAATTAAAAGTTTATTTTCCACTCCGATATATTTTACACTTTTTATAATTTAGATTTTTAATTTTTTTACTGCATATTTTTAACACATATGCCTGACATGCCCAGCTTGTATGAATTTATTTGACGGTATTAACAATCAGGTAGGCAACGATTCATCAATACAGCGAATGTAAAAAGCCATGTTTTTTTGAGTGAAACGGTGTGCACGAAAATATTTTTCAGATCGCAAAATCATTGCACTCACATATTCTGCACATAATTATATAACTTTAAAAAAATAAAAAAAATCTATTTTTTGAACCTCCGCAATGAGAACCTCTTTTCAAACCAAACAATATCTTAAATGTATTTAAAAATAATCGATTGAATACGGAAGATTTTTGTCTTTGTTAATTTTTTTTAAGGATGCCATAAGAACGTTCTCAAATCTTCCAGGACATATAGATGTGTTGGGGATGTAAACCTTAAGACATCCAAAGAACGTTCTACATCGATGCTACAGTTATAAGAATGTTCTAAAGAGATCCTTACAATGTCCTAAAAGCCCTAAGTATTTCCTAGAATGGCTTCAAAATGTCCTTATACCTAGCTTTAAAGTGTCTTATAGAACATTGTGTCTATATTCTATGTTTATTCAAGAGAGTCTTAAGAATGTTCTAAAAATGTCTCAAAAATGTCAAACACATTTTGAGAATGTCTGCAGAATGTCCTAAAAATGACTCTTATTTGTCCAAAGAATGTTCTTAGAATATCCTAAGACATCCTAAGACATTGCGTTAATGTTCCGAAGACATAACAAAAACGACTTAAAGATGCCTAAAGAATGTTCTATGTTTTCCCCAGGACCGTCTCTAGAATATCTCAATAATTTCCTAAAATTGTCCCCAAAAATGTCTTAAATACGTCTTCCGAAGGTTCCCAGAATGTCCTACAATATCCTAAAAATGTTCCAACCATGTCTAAAGAATGTCCTAAATATGTCCTGAGAACACAACATATAAAAAATCTTAGACGCCGACCTACTCATCACATTAAAATGCCTTTAAAGATCCAAATAGACAGAAAAAGTCTATCGCGATTACTGATCAAATATATTGATTATGTTCCGAGAATGTACCAAACATGCCCGAGGCGAAATTTTAATCGTCTTTAGCTTCCCTTAGAACCTAAATAGGCCCTCTTTACGATCTTGTAGACTCCCGTAGGCCCTCCTTTGCATCCAAACGTGGAAGAAAGGTAAATTTGCGACTGGTTGAGGAAGCTAAAGAGGGTCTAGTTCGATTAAAGAAGTACAAAAAAATGCAAAAAAAAACTCTTTTAATTATTTTGATTAAAGCAAAATGAATTTTTTCTTCACACAATATTTCTTTAATTACCCTTTAAAAACTGGAATTAACATATTTTGAAGCGTTTTCAAAAAATTAATAGAATTAGAGCAATTTCAAAATTTTCAATATTTTAATCAATTTTTAGACCCTACTTTGAATCCAAACGTGGAAGAAAGGGAAATTTGCGACTAGTTGAGGAAGCTAAAGAGGGTCTGTTTAACTCTACTTTACTCCTTGTAAATTAGGGCTTAAATTTCGCCTCGGGTGTGCTATAAATATGTACAATGAACTTCTTTGCAACTACTCTAGGCTAGAACTAGTATAGGACGTCTTTACGTCATCCATTGAACCTCAATAGGTTGCTTTTTTGACGACACTTTCGTAATATCCATGAGATATCTTTACAATGTCTTTTTAACATCGTCCCAAGAACGTTCCGAAAAGAAGGTCCAGTGAGCCGAGTCGAAATTTAACTCCTACTTAACGCCTCTAAATCTACGCCTATTTAGGTCCTCTAAATTGTGGCACATATTTCCAATTCTTCCTATTTGGAGGCGTTAAGTAGGACTTGAGAAATTTTACCAAAAGTTGAAATATTAACTTCCATCTCTTTTAATAGTTTTTTTAAATACTACAAAAAACAATATTTCTAGTCTTAAATGGTTATATTGGAAAGGATTATATAAAAATAATAATTTTTTTTTTATTAAAAATTAATGTTTTGTGTTCTGTTACTCCTTTCAAGTTCTACTACTTGTCCTACTTTACGCCTCTAAAAAGGCTGATAAATCCAAATCTTTCTATTTGGAGTCGTCCAGTAGCTTTTAGGAGCAGTACAAGGATGTAGAATAGACTTAAGTAGACTTTAGGAGAATCTAAGTAGATTTTAAATAGATTATTGGAGGAGTTACACAGGGCCTAAATTTCGACTCGAAGAATGTCCATGCCCATTGGGTATGTCTAAAAAATATACTCCTTAATACTTCAGTAATTCGTGCGTGAGGTAAAATTTTCATTCCATCTAATTATAATTGGATGATAACCAATTAATACCACGGATTGAAATGTTTTTGTGATTCATACCTACCATAAATTTGTCCTACCAACCAATTTGACTGTATATGTTTCATGAGAATAACGGAATCCAAAATTAGCCAAAATTATTATAGCATTAATGCGAGGATCGACATGGATTAGAATTATCAAAAATTTTAACAATATTAATAAAAAATTCTGCTTCGTGCATAACACTCATTAATTCCACTATTCGAAGTAATGGTCATCCAGCTTCAATTGACATGCAGAACCTCTGATAACCAGGCAGCAAGAAAGATAAAAAAACAAAATTAGAGACGGTGGGAAACGGCTGAAGGTATAAAATCAAAGAGGATATATACTACGTGCAAGAGATGGAAAGAGAAATAATAATGAAAAGAGAGACAGAAATTAAAACGAGAAAGGAAGGTTGAGAGACAGTAAAAGGAGGTTTGTTGAGAGTAAGATAGGTGGAATTGTGGGGAGGGAGGTTGAAGAGGCCGACGCTAAAAGAACGGCCAATGGAAACTACCGCCCGTGACATGAAGCCACGCATCGCAGTGAATTCTTCTTTTTTCCATCCACGGACGTTTTACCTTCCTCTCTATGCACCGACACGTGGAAGCGAAATGGAATATCACGAAGATGGTGGTGAAGGTGAAGGAGGTACTGTATGTAGAGAAGGACGGAGGAAGAATTGCAGGCCGTAGAGAGTCAGGATGGCGCGGTGAAACTAGCCAGCCGAGACCATCGGTCACGCGAACTTGTCCTCCCGCCCCTCTTTGCCCTCTTTCGACTCTGCCGTTTCATACTGCACTCTTCAATTTCTCAAATCCCTGTTTAATCCTTTACTTTCAATTTATTACAAACACTGATCGTTGGTTGTTCATAAACATTATACTTCTACTGACTACAATTTTTGAACCAATACGTTAGATTCGAGGATAATTACAAAATATAATTCACCTGTAGGATGATTTGGGAAACGCTAAATTTGTTTCAATTTTTAATATAGCGTCAGGTTTGTTCCAAATAAAAGTGATGCTCATAAAACTATTTCAACATCATTTGGTCATTATGAATTTAAGAGAATGCAATTCAGACTATTATTGAGAATTATTTGTTTCGTATATAGCAATCAAATTATATTATAAAGTGCATTTCTATAGTCGATGAATATATATGTATATGTGTATTTCTATATATTGTAAAGAAGAAGGATGATACGGCGACAAACTGCCTAGCTCACAACTCATTGAAATTTTCGTAAAATTCTCCGAAGAATCTCTTAATTCCAGGAAGTATAGGCATCAGAAAATCCCGTTACTCGAGAATGAGGAACCCCTCAATTCTTAAATATTATACTCATCAATTTTATTGTATTTGTGTTTTTTTTATAATGTTTACATTTTTTACAATAATTAAAAGCGTTGATTTCTTAAAGGTTTGTAACGTCATAAGGAGTTCCTAATAATTATAGGTACAAAAATGTTTCTCATCTTTAAAGATTTTAAGCTTTTAATTTTAAATTATATTTTTTAAAAATAGTGCCTATAGTAGCTTGAAAATGTATTTGAAAAAATACTATTTGTATAACCCCAATGAAAATTTCACAACTGGCGTGGTAGTGTGCCAGTACTGGCCAGTATTGTTTAGTACCGCTGTGGTACTGTAAACCAGTAATGACCCGACACTGACGTAATACTGGGATGATAACGATAATCGGTACTATCTGCCAGCACTGGTGCAGTACTAGCTGACCAATGAGTTTTCTAATTCTTTCTTTTCATCTACATAATCTGCACATGTTTTTACAATATTAAAATTTTGTTCTTCCAGTCGTTGTTGCTTTCCTCTAGGTAAATTCTTTATACCCTTCCCCAAAGGCAGGTCTCGAAACATATATTCCTCATCAGTTTGTGCATTTTGTAAGTCTGTTAGGAAATGATAAAAACTTTGGTGACTTCGACCGTCTAATATTTAGAACCGATTGTGCCAACTCTCCGATGTATTGTTCGTGCGCGCTGATCTCTGAAGTACAGAATTGTAATGATTCCAAAAAGTCAGATCATAGCATACCTTTACTATATTATCAGACATACAGAAAACCTCCAAGGTTTTCAGAAAGAAGAAGAAGAAGGTTATAAACAACAACAAAAAATACAACCGTATGCGTAAAAGTGACAAATTCATTCCGATTTTTTTTTACCTAAATGATTTTGCACTTTTCGAATTAGAATTTTTGACCATACGCGACAAAAAATCCAATCCAAAAAGTCCTGACCTATAAACTATAATTTTAGGTTCGTCACATTAAGATTGTCCACTACATTAATTATTATTAAATCTCACGATTAACTCAACCGGATCACCGATTTTGTTTATACTGCGTAATTTTGTAGTACTGAATAAATGTGCCAAATAGTTTTGTAAAATAAAATTATTTTTCAATATATTTGTAATTGAAAAAAATTAAAATTATCTATTATTTATTATCTATATTATTATCTATTAAAATTATCAATAATTCTTATCTTGAAAATTATTCATCCTACAAACAAAAAATTAATCCTAAACTTATTATTTTCTTAAAATTTGAACTTTTCTAAAAAATGCTAAAATTTTCAGAGAGGTGTTTATTGTTTATTTTTGAAAAAAAGAAATTATTGAAGTTTGCTAGCCGAGTTTTTGCGTTTTACACAAACTTAATGGCGCTCGTAATGATGTACATTTAAAAAACAGAGAACGGAGAGAATTTTTTAATAACAAGAAAAAGAGCACGAGAAAAAAAATTTCCTCGATATTGAGACATAAAGTTTCCTGCTGGTAAAGAACAAAGATTACGCTTAGTTTTAGAATGCGAGGATTCCCGTTTTTTCAAACCCGTAAGTACATGAACGTACTACGGTAATACACAGACACGTGTAACATTAGCAGCATGACTTATCGTTGAGCACACGGAAACGGAGGCGCACCACGCTTTTACTAGACCTTGCTAAGGGGGCCCCTAAGCCGTTGAACATTATGTAAAGTGCGGCGGTTTATTTTGGCACGAGAGACGTCCAGGGCCTTTTATCAGATTGCGTGCTCCCGTGCAACCAGGACGATGTAGGCCAACTCGCCAATGGCTACCCAGGGGCAGTCATCGTTGAGCCTCGCCGAGCCGATTAGAAAAGCCAAGGCATTTTTCAAAGTCCCTGGAATATATACGCCCTTCTCTCATGTATATACGGACGACGATTCGATCGATCTTGGACGGCCGCGAAGACTTTTGATTAATGATATATGATCGCATGTCTGGAAAAATAATTCTAATTGTTCCCACCGACTCACCGGACGAACCTGTAGAAACTCGAATTTTATCAGATATCCAATATAAAATTGTTCCATAAATAGAAAAATGTCTGGAAATCCCTTCACGACATATTTTAATCATTTGAAAATTTTTAAATTACTTTTTTTTATTAATTACATATTACATGAATAGTTTTTAGTTAATTATTCTTAGAATTTACGAGTCGAATTAAAAAATTTTGAAAACTTAACTTTTAGGACAGCTGAAATTTAACAACAATTTTAATTCTGAAACTAAATATTATTTTAAACTAAATTGGTTGCATTTGACAAACATTACAAATTAATAACTCCTTTTGTTGTGTGGGATACTGCTGCTAAAATGTAGCAAAAAATATAATACTTATAAGAATAGAATTACTGTATATATTCGAAATTTTATGCGATTTTAATTACAGATATTAAATAATGTACAATTATAATTTAGAATAATTAATTATGAATTATGACTAATTGCACAATGAGACATAAAGGTAGATAGTATTGTTAACGGTTATTAGAATACTTTTCTCTTGATTGTTATCGATTTACTTAAAAAAAAGAAAAAACTATTATTAAACAATGTATCTCGTCTGCTTAGAAAAATTGTTATTCATCCAAAACAATTCAAATTATAATTGATTTCTTTATGTATAGGAAACAACAGTTTCTTCTTAAAAACCATCAATAAACTTTCCCTTTTGTTTTTAGAATAATCATTTCAAGAATATTTCTAAACAAAAAAACATATTATCTGATTACTTAATAATGGAAATAAAGCCTATGGCGTAAATTTCATCAGACATATTTTACTGTTTAGTGCCTTATAGACGAGGAACTATTTGTGTGTTCTGGTTTCCGTACTTTCTAATAACAGGATAAGAACTCTACTTAAAATTTTTCTTCTCTGCGACCTTTCTATATCATCGCCCTGGCATAAGACTTCATTGGAGAACGATAATTATCATGTGATCAACAACAAAGGGTTAATTTCTTGGCTGACTTTCACCAAAGGTAATCATGGCAAACATTTCAAAAGTTTATTTACAAGTTCGTGAAATTTTACAAGGTAATATGTTATTATTCGATTATTAATCATATCATTTTGTCAATCAAATATTTTATTCTCGAATATTCACGAAGCATTTAATTTTATCGATCTATTATATTACAATATAATATATGTTTTAAATATATACTAATGGAATCTGAAGTATATAACAATTATATTATTATAAAATGAAGAAGGACTCATTTTTGTGATAAACCAAAAATTAGAATCACTTAAGAGGTCTAATTTTTAGACGAAAGGCTTCATAACTTTTTAAATACAAATTATGAATTATTAATATGGATCTTATTTTCAATTTATAAAACAAATAAAACATCTCACTATGTATATTATTTTTAAATATATTCACTCATATTGTATTAAGATTTCAAGTTAGTTTATAGACTCGTGAATTTAAAAATTCATGAAATTCTCGGGAGGAAGTGATTATTTGATGTTTTATGCAGATCATTTTAATGACTTCTTTGAATATCCGATTTTCCATCTTAATCTAAGGAGTCATCACGTGTCTGTAAATACACACAACTATACCGAGCCGTTTCAGTGACAACCGATAATTAAAATCTAGTTAATTGCTGCATGTAATAATAATTAACTATACTTCAATTACTTCATTTTTGTTTGTAGATATACGTTCGGGGCACATAAATATTACTTAACTGTCAATTAACCAAACTGGAATTGAAAACATTTAAATAAAGCAATGGAAAAATTGAAATTTTATTATTATATAGGTGTCAGTAGAATTAACAGAGATATTTCAGTAATTTTCATATTATTAAGATTCTTCACCTGTTCTAAATTACTGAGACTCGAAACTCTTGTCCTTATATGGCAGGAATAAAATGCTTTTTAGGAGATTCGACCCTATAATCACCAACTAATTTTCAAGCCACGAAAACGCAAAAATTTAACTGTTAATAACTGTTTCCAAGGCTTGCTTTAGAACGGAGCAGTTATTCCAAGCGGCAAATATCGGAGAAGGCAAACATTTTTAATTGCTTGTTTCAAAATTTTAATTTTAGTATTCGAAATAATCGCAATTCTCTGATTGCGATGAAAAACCTAAATTTTTCTAAATAATCAAAACACAATATATTTACACTTTAGATTATACAAAAGTTTAAAATTTTTATCTTCAACTTAATCATATACTTATATTGTTTAAATAAATTTAAAAAATTTTAGAATTCAAAGTTGTATAAAATAAGAATGTTTAAATTTTAACCCAGATATTCCGAATTTTAACCATCAGTCATTTTACATGGAATCCATCAAATATGATTCAGTAAAGTTTTAATTAGAAGAAAAAATTAACGTATAAGTTTTCCTAATAATTTTAACACATATGACCTAAACTTGCATCAATATTTGCATTTTTAGTAAAGATTAAAAAATATTTCATTGACTAAATTATTTATTAAATTCATTACTGTCTAATTGATTTATACGAATATTTCCCAAATTTTTAAGGATTTTTTAAATTTATTTATCAGTAATTGATATAACTGATTTATCATCATGTTAGAATTTTCAAAAATAATTTTAAGTGATTTTATTAAAATATAAAAATCATACTATTACTAGCACAGTAATTGAACATTTTGCAGTAATTGGTGTAATCCATGTTATGTATTACTGGCAGTATTGCTAATATAAAATTTTTTCTTTTCTATTTTCAGGGATAATTATTATTGACACATTTTTTAAAAAATTAGATTATTATTTTATTATCAGATCATAGCAATGCTTTTAAAAATCAGCGTGACTTCATTTTTGGATATCAGCATATATTTTTTGTCTTTCAAATAGGTTGTCGATTTAAATCTGAAGTAATTAGTACATTTACCCTAAAACATTTTATTCATGTCTATTTGAAATTTGATGAATTTTTCTATTTTTAAATTTTCCTTTCAACTGGTTTTCAAAAAGAAGTAAATTCTTTTTAACACCTATTTAATAAAATTAAAGAATTTTCATTGAAAGACTTTAAGATAAGCGATAAGTTTTTTTTCTCAATTTAAAAATATTTTCTTCTTATTGCTTATTATATTTAACATTTTTTAAAAAACAGAACTATATTTTTTAAAATCTAAAGTTGCAATAAAAAGTATTCTAAAGATAATCCGCGGTATTGTTGTGGAACTCACGTAGAGAGAAATCGCACGAAGCGACTTCAGTGCATCACGAAAATGATTTATAAATCATAGCACGACACGAAAACCGGAAGTGGGCGCGGTATCTAGTAACAATATGGCAACGGTAACGTTCGTGTAAAACAACCACCATTCTTTTCGAAAGATACCTCCGGATCTGCGACAATATATAGGAGTTTTTTTCTATTATGAGTAGCTTACGTGAACGAATCGGCAATCCGTAAAAGTTTATTTGAAAGCTTGCTTTATATAAAGACAATCGAAGAGTATATATAAACTAAACACACATACACACACATATGTATATATATTTATATACAGATTCTACATTTATATAAATTTATGTAGAGAAAAATTATATCAGACGCAATAAAGTTAATGCAATTTTATTTTCATGTTTCCATTTAGTTTATCTTTGTGTCCTATCGTCCTTGTTGCTTATCGAATACTCCGACCGACTGTAAGTCATGCGACGTGTATACCTTCTGTATGTTAGGTGATTAGAATCATTATACAAATGTTAGGACAGTTAAAAAATTAAAGGCACTGTTTGTAAATAAATACCTAGTCAATATGTGCATATATACTACTGAAATTGAACCTACACATAAAAAATTTATAAGAAAATTAAAATAGTTTTTATAAGAAAATACCGCGGAAAATAATATTCTTAAACAGAAGATCTGTAAAGGATTTAACGCAAATTATCTCGGTGAGGCAGCGAAAAAAAAATTTCTTATCGAACCTAGTGAAGATTCCCAGTGTGCACGAGTAACATGCATGTAACAGTTCCATAACAATTCTACGAAAATGTCTGCTTATAATAAGCGGACATTTTCACAGAATTGTTATGGAACTAGCTGTTACATGCATGTTACTCGTGCACACTGGGTTGAAGGTTACAAGAAACTGAAAAGAATGGTATATTTCAACTTTCCCCAACACCCCCAAATTCTCATTTTAGAGCCAAAAATAGTACATTATGCAACATCTGCAAGAAAAAAGCTATTTTGTATGTTGTTTTGAAGAATAAATTTAAGGTTATGTTGTCTAATATGCCTGAAAGTGTGCAGCAAAGTATACTTTGCTGAACTTTTATCAGAATGCAGAAATCAACAACTTTGTGCTGCATTTAGGTTTTCTTGCAGGTGTTGCACAAAACATTTTTACTTATATTTATGTATAAAAACTTTTGTAACTTTATTAATTCTGCTCCAATCTTAAATTATTTTTTTAGCTGAGAACATAGCTTTTTAACTCAAATAGTTTTTTTTGTTAATATTAATATAATTACAAATTTTTGAATAAAATAAAAAAAATCAATTTCATCACATGCAAAATTTTTATTAAAGTTTATTTAATTTTTATTATGATTATCCATCTTTATCTTATTTAATTAACATTATATTTACTATAATTGCTTACTGCAATTATTTGAATGTTAATCATTAAGTTTATACTCAAGTTTGTTCATTAATGAAGTATAAAAAATTTGCCTTAAAACAAACGCTAGAAGTTCTTTAACTAAAAGTAATTTGCAGTTATTTAGCTGATTTCTAGTTCAGACTTCTCAAAATGAAGAAATTTAAAGATCAGCTTTCAAGTTTTCTTTTCCTGCATAACTTTAATAGTTGTAACATAAAAATTGTAACATGCAAATGTGTTATATTAAAAATCTTTTCAGTGCCTCTAAAATAATTTTGTAGCATAAGAATTTTAGTTATAATTTTACTTGATGCAAATAAAAAGAAATTTTATTAGTATAAAAATAAAAGAAAAAAAATAAATCTGGATACTTAAAAAAAATCTTTTTTTCTAAAGTGATCTGTTTGTGAAGAATCGTTCATATAAGGATTCGAATGTTGATTTTCCTTGAAATGGAATCGGAATAAAACAATTACTAGTGGATTTAAACTACGGATTATATTCTAAAATAGGTAATGCAATAATTAGCGGTTTGATGGGTATGCCGATTATTTTGCGACTGAATTGGCGTTGCTTAAGGTGGCTATCGATGCGTGTAGATCGGACACCCCGTATAAGATTCGACACTTGAAAACTTGTATTCTTGGCTGGCTTATTTAAATAATAACGTTGGTGGCTGCGACTTAAAAGCCTCCTGTCCCATTCTGCCATACATGGCAGGGACAAGATTAGATAAAAGCCAAAGGCCCCGTGCCAGTCGTAAGACGCGAACGTCGCGCTGCCGACTTTTACCTATATCACTACCAAAAGGTGTAGGTACTTTATCCCCTATTCAAATTGGTTTAAACTGTTTTGAATACAAGCGCGAGCACGCGCACCGCGCACTTAAATATCGACTGAAGAAATTACAATACAATAAGGATTTCGGCTAAAAGCATTATACGTGCCGAATATCATGCCTACATACAAAATCATATGCCGATTATTAAAACAGTTTATTGTGTCCTAGCATAAAATCATAAATTCTTTTTGTAAATATTCTGTGCTTCTGTACTGTTGAAATCAGAGGAGAGTCGAGTAACCACATGATATTTAATGAACTGTTTTTTAAGATAATTATATTTTTGGTTTTATTTTCGATTTAAGCAGGTGAATTTATAATATGAATTTCAAATTATTAATGCATCCATTATAAATAATATGCAACAAAAATTAGTCAAAGTTTGTTAATTTAAATCGTAGTTTTTCTTGGGATTATTCGAGAGCAGAAACGGAGAACGACATTTTTCAAGGGTTGAGAGGAGTTTGATTGAAATAAAGCAGTTAAACAATTATCATACGCAGTGCTTGACGTTTCCGAAAGATGTATACGACGAGGCAAGGCACGCACATACGATGCACTTCTATCTGATACGAGTGTTTCCTTATACTTTTAGCAGAGCATGCAATAATGCCATGCATTCTTCCTATGTGGTAACGCCTTCCTTCAAGTTGTAATCCCCTTGATTCCCTGTGCACCATTCAGTTATATTACCAGCTCTTGGGAAAACGCATATGATTTCAGACTGAAGGCTCTGATCACATCCCAATTCTAATGAGAATCCTTCGGTTAGTCCTTAAAATGATATATTAATTACATATCTTGCTGTACGGCAAAATAAATTCTCTTATGAAATTACTTGGTTAATTTTAGATTTGGTCAACAGGAAGGATCATCATCATCATTACCATTCACTGTGCCTTACACACTCAATTATATCGTATTACCTCATATCATATATGAATATCATATTGTACATATATTTCATATAAAGAAACATCTTTTTACCATGTTTTGATTAACAGATATACGAAAACAACAGTTTTCCCGAACTTTAAAAAGGTCCTTGAAGCTAAGACCATAAGGATCAATGATTTTTGCGAGATAATTTTCCTTTTTGTTATCTTTTCAGGAAATTGATGAATTTCTGCAATATATATATAGACAATTTTATCTTCATTAAAATTCCAATAAACGCTTAATATTTTTATGGCGTCTGAAGAATCGAGTGCCATAAATGAGTCATCTCTTGAATTTTAGGAATATTAGGATCATTTGAAGCCCATTTTCTAAACTGAAATCGAGCCCTTTTTTAGACGTTCAATAAGGTCTTTGCGTAATTCTATAGTAACCTTTCGGGTATTTCAATTCGTCACGAAATTATCAATATAAAAATCTTCCCGAGTCGAAATTTTAATACTCGATCAATTCTCCCTATTGCTGATTGAATACTCTATCAGTACTAATTAGTCCTCTGCATCCTTTTTTAATTCCCCTTTATTCATAATTAGTCCTCAGTTTATCCTCTGTGCTTTTTCAATAAAATTTGTGTGTCGGATTTTCATCCTCTTTTAGTCTTCTCGATTTTTATATATTTTTTATTAAAGTCTCTATTAATCCTCTGCCAAATATTTCATTTATTTGAAGTCTCTTTCTGGTCTCTATTAAGCCTCTCCTATATTTTATTCCTCTTTCTAATCTCTGTTAATCCTCTTTTTATATTATTGGTGTCGCGAAGCAAACTGACGAGTGTTGATAATGAGAGAGGGGAGATTTTACACGGAGAAAAATGGAAAAACGAATAAAGTAACTTTTACTACTTTAAAAGTAAAATTAGACCTGTCCGAAGTTTCTGCGCATCTCTGGCAACTTTTACTCGAAAAATAGTAAAATTGACTATTTCTGTAGTAAATTTTACTGTTTTCGTAGTAATTTTTACTATTTCTGAAGTAAATTTTACTATTTTTGGAGTAAAAGTTGCCAGAGATGCGCAGAAACTTCGGACAGGTCCAATTTTACTTTTAAAGTAGTAAAAGTTACTTTTTCTTTTTTTCCGTGTAGGAAAAATAGACAAGAATCAGCAGGTAAAAGGTTTAGTTCTCACGAGAAGCCATGTGATAAAGATGTTTATATATATTGTACCGTGAATCAACCCTAACAAAAATTACCAGAGTTCACTATTGGCGCGGTACTGGTACCAATATCGCGCCACTACTGGTAGCACTGCTGGCGCTGTACTGCCGCAGTAGTTAATTTTTGATAGGGAACGAATTGTGAAATTATAAACTGACTATTCGTCAATATGCGTAAATCTTCGTATACATGAGTACGAAGATTTACGAATAAATAAATGCGCACAAATTGCGGCACATGCACATTACTATATATAAAGGAGAAAATTTTATTCATGGAGGAGAAAAGAGTAGTGAAAGAGGATTACTTTAAATCCAAATCTGCACGTTTTGAAGATAGAAAGAAAATTCGAATTACATTGTAACATTGTCCTCTATTTATTCTCTACTTGCGATACTAAAAAATTTTTTTTGGTTCATCAAAAGATTTTCGATCAATGATTTTTTTACATTAAGAATATTATCTGTTAAAACATATTGACAAGAGCGAACACGAATTAAAAGGTCACTTTGGATTGTAGTTTTAAAGATATTTATAATGGAGTGTCTAGTTTAGCTGAAATTTACGCTACTATAAATGTTTTTGACAAAATTTTTAAAGTATTAAATTTTTTGTGTGTCATAAATTAGCACTAAGTAATCACTACATTATGTCACAAGTTCCTTGTCAATACAAAAATTTTGTAATGCTAGCTTGTTGGACCTAAAATATTTTTTTCTGCGTAAAAAACATAAAATTTTTAACAATAAGTTGATATATAAGTAATGTTAAAAATTTTCATTGGTTCAAGAAGACTGTTTTATAAAGAGAAATTTCTCGGGAATCTGGGGAATTAACATGTAGGATGTAAGGCATGTCAGGGAGTTTCAATGCCGGTGGGTCCGACGGAAGAAAATCTTGAAGGCCCTAAGGGCCCAATCGGCGCCTTGCACCCTCCGCGGCTTCCTTGGACACACAATGAGACTGGATTGCTTGAATTATGGATGGGCAACCGCTTTGTCGGCTTTAGTAGAGGCGCGAGCCTCCTCTCCTTCGTGCATGCATGGCTATCCTGAGCGATCACACGCGACTGATAATTCACGCTTCTTCGGGGGGGGGGACTCTCATCCGGGGCGCCAATGCCCCCCACCACCAGACGACTCACTTCCAAATGGGACATACCTGAATACCAACTTTATTTCGTTAGTAAGAGAAATTAAGCATTCTTATTTCGTGCGCCAATAACTTCCTTTCTCAACATGAGAAAAAATTTGGAAATTTCAGGAAGAAAATATCCAATGTTATCATTGAAGAAAATAAACAAGAATTTCTCTTGTAGAAATTTGTTATAAAAGATTCTAGTTTCTGTAACGTAGAGTACTTGAGTTTTTTTGTTCCTATAGACATTTTTTGTACTTCTTAGTTTGTTGTCCTAGCAAATATTATAGTTGCTGCAGAAAATGTTAATTGTAAAAATCAATTTGCTGATTTATTTCTATTCATCTATTGTAAGCTATTTCTTAATTCAGAAAATGTTAATTCTTCTTCTCCATTAATGGTATATAGGTATTTTATTCACTTATTGCATTCTGTGTTAACCTATATGTAAAAGCTAAAAAGAAATAAAGAATTTTATTAAGTATGAATCACGGAGTAGTAATAAGGAGGTGGATCTTAGAAAGAAAAAGTGTGTCGGGTTTTTTGCAAGAGTAATGAGTTCGGGGTCCTCTCGTCACAGTGGCGCCCCTCACGGATAATTGTGTAAATGTTATGGAAACAGGGAAAAAATATTTTTTTTCTGCTGCTGGAGTCAGCTGCAAATCAATTTTTATCACATTGTTTTTCACGTAATTAAAATAAATATTTTTAAAAAATTGCAACTGTTATAAAATATTTAATTAAAGAAAAAAAAATTAATGCAAGAAATTTATAAAAGATTACTTCATTTTATTATAATCTTAGATTTCCTTAAAGTTATTAAAAATATTTATTTAATTTTTTTGTAATAATTTTAATTTATTATATTTTTTTTATTACTATTTCATTTTAATTATTTTTATAATTTTCATATTTATTGTTTTAAATATTCATTAATGTAATTTAAATTATTTAATTTAATTTCATGTTTAATTAATTTAAAAGTATTAAATGTTATTTAAGAAATTACTATAAATTTTTTTAAAAATTAATATTACAATAACCTTACGGAACATTACACAAATTTAAAATATTATCTTACGTTTTGGAGTTATTAGCCTCAAATTATTTAAGGGGTTACGCAACCCTGAACGCAAACAATTTTTACGGTTTTAAATTATTTTTTTTACCAAACTGTTAATGATACAACTTTTTCATGCATTAATGAAATATAGTACATGTATTCAAGTTTTTAGGGTTTTTTAATCGGTTAATTTAAAAAAATTATGAACTTTTTTAACTAACTACTTCGATTCCGAAAACAAATTTTATTTTTCAAAGTGTTATCATTTGAATAAATTTTTTTTTAATAAAAACGGCTACGTCACTCTATAAAGAATATATTAAAGAAGTTGTGTTTCAATTTTTAAGTCAATCGGTCAAATATTTGTCGAGTTATCATGCCCACCGTAGCAAAAAACATGGCAACACAAAAATAAACTTTATTTCATTAATACATGAAAAAGTTGTACCATTAGAAGTTTCGTAAAAAAATCATTTAAAACCGTAAAAATTGTTTGCGTCAGTTGGGGTAAATGGGGACAAAATCTCTATTTTTCACAAATTACGTAAGTTTCAACTTTTAAAAGGTAACATTTGCGGGTTTTTTAATTACCGCAAGTGGCGCTATTGTTGCTAGGGGACTCAGAACATTACTCTTGCAAAAAAAAGACACACTTTCTGTTAGAACCATGTATAGGAGATCCACCTCCTTATTATGGAGGTATGAATATTATTAAATACATACACTAATTTATGTTATAACGCCTGCCTCACAGTTGTGAAAAGTTTGCTGACATTGCTAACAAGTACTTACATATAAAGACAGATGGCGCTAGTGAGATAAAACTAAATAAATGCGATGGCTTAACTCTGACCACTGTCCTTCTTTACTGAAAGAAAAAAAATTGCAAAAAAATCGGAGATTCAATTGCAGATGGACTTCGATTTTGTCATGGAATACATCATATATATATGTTTTCCTTTCTTGACATCTTTTGATGTCTTCCCTCTTTTTTGTTTAATAGATAACTTTGGACCAAATATCGGCATTACATTCACAATACATTCATATTGACGCCATAATCTGCGGATTTCGATCCAAAACTTATTAATTTAAATTAACCTGTTTATCAAAATTATACGTGCAAAAAATGTTTCATTCCTTACTTTTCTTTTTAAAATTATACCAGATTACGAGTTTCAATCCAGATTTTCAAAATTTTACTATTTTAAAAAAATATCTTAAAAATTGTGGAATTTTAAAAATTGGACTTTAGATTAGTTATCAATTATTCAAAAACTCCTGGATTTAAAATTTAATTACAATCGAAATTTTTTTTAAAAACTTGTTTAATTCAGTAGATCTGCACATTTTAAATATGAAAAACTGACGTCGGAATCGTTACAAGCTACCCTGAAAAGTTACCAAGTACGTAGTTTCCAGTGATTTGAAATATTTGTCCGTCATGTTGCATTTGCCATTTAAAACTTTTAAAAACTGACTTCGGATTCATTTTCAGCCAGCCCGAAAACCCCCGAGTAGAGAGTTTCAAGCAAATACGAACGATTTTTTTAAAAAAAGTCCGCCATATTGGATCCGACATTTTGAATTTTGAAAAACTGACATCGGATTCGTAATCAGCAACCCCAAGAACCCTAGAGTAACTATTTTCAGACGAATATATTAAGTTTTTTTAAAAGTTGTCCGCCATATTGGATCCGCCATTTTGAATTTTAAAAAACTGAGATCGGATTCATTTTCAGCTACCCCAAAAACCCCCGAGTAATTATTTTCAGACAAATATATTAAATATAAACGTGTGTAGAGTTTGACGATTTAACAAATAAATTGTGCAGAGTTTAATCTATGTAGAATTTGACATTGTACAGTTTAACGTGTAGAGTTTAAACGGTGTAGAATTTGAACCGTGCTAAACGAATTAATTAGTAATTTATTTATTTTCGTCAACTGGAAACTGTTACGCATGCACCGTTTTGATTTAACAAAGCAAGTCAAATGCAAAGCAAAAGCTTAAGCAAGTTGTTGTGGAATCTCTTTCATAGCAGACGACTTTCATAGGAAAATCGATGGTTTATAAATTTTCACGTAAGGAGTGCCACCTCAACGGTTGCAAATGTTCCAAAATGCTATTATAGCGAATGGGAACAATCTTGGCTTTAATGTAAAATCAGTAATAATTTTTCAGCTTTCTGAAAAAAAGAACCATGCAAACCAAGACTTTATCATATTAATCAAAGTATAGTAGCTTTCATACAATTACTATAGAAATTATAGTTATTGTTTATTAGTACAAAGTTAATACAAATTCAAAAGTTGGCCTTTAGCGAGTATTTTCTCTTGTATATACTCATATTTTTTTATTAAGAAATGAAAGATACACCTATTGAAATATTAATGGCAGAAGCTTTTAAATGAAAATCAAATAAATTAAATTTATCGCTTGACCTAGGTCTATTTGAAAGAGACAATTGTATTGCAAGGGGCAGATAAGATGAAGTGATAGAGAATATTATGCTAAAGGTAAACATAGTTTCCCCAGTGTCATAGCGCATATCTCTTGAACATTATGGCACATTACCGTCTGTTGTCAGCCGGTGATCCTAATCACTCCGGTTTGACGAGATCCATGCGAAGATGTAAAGCCATGGCGCTAAACATTCATCTACGATCTCTTTAAAACGTTTCAAAGCGAACTCATCATGATATCGTCAAAACGTTAATTAATAACATATCACTAACTGATCTTTAAAAATGATTCTCGTATAATAAAAATATCTAAGAACTTAGTTATAATTGATGTATGTCAATTAATAATAAAAATTTAAATACATATTTCTTTCATTTTAACGATATAAAAAAAATAAAAATATTATTTTTATTCAATAACAATTATTATCTTAAAAATTAACAATATACAGAAAGTATTGAAAAAAGTAATAAATAATAAAATTACAACTGACGAAAGTTTTCTTTTGCAATGAAAAACCACACTTCCACATATCACAATATATATGTACATTTCCCAAGAGCGTCTCATAATAATTATTATTACGCAGCGTCCGTCGTGTGGAAATCTAATTTCGTATATATATATAAAAAAGAGAAATTATAAACGAAAGAGAAAAAAGAAGAAGTGAGTGAGAAATATTTCTATATATAATGAATAACAAAGAAGAAAAAACCCCCCAAGTACTTTTCAATTTCTAATTCGTCAGTTTACACTGTGTTTTTAATTGTGCTCATATTACACGCGCAAACTCATGGAAATTTATGCTAATCCATTCGGTAATTAAGAATGTAATCAATTCTTGACTATCGCGCCACGTCGTTTCTGTTTCTTGGTGTGTGCTTCGCCTTTAGCCATGCTATTGTTCATGATCGTTGGCCAAAGTTATTCAAACAAAAATAAATTTTACACATACCAAGTACAAATAAATTTATTCAAAACACTTCTGAGAAAAAAGTGTATCTGAATATAAGCCAACTTGGGCGCACTAGGTCGAATGCTAATGAACAGACTTTTCGAGAAATTTTAGATTAAAAGCAAAGCAGACTGCCAACTATTCTTTTATTTAATTTCATATTAAAAATAAATTCATGAATCAAAAATTATACATTTTAAATACTTACACCGAAAAAAAATATTCTCACTAAAAGAGGATTCCTCTTTTATTTTGCAGCAATTTTTCCTTTTATATAATGGGAACTAAATTATTTCTGTCTAATTGAGAGGATTTTCCTCATTTACTATATTTTTTTTAAATTTCACTTTATAAACAGGTTAAAGAGTAGCGTCAAAACAAAAGATAAGACAAAAAATTTTTTTTAACACCTTGCATCAAAAACTTTACTTACACAATTTTCTGGATAATTTCTGATTGGTTAATTTTAAAAATTTGTGCCGAAATCTTTCTGTCCTTTTTTGTTCGACTATTTGTAATTTCGGACAAATAAAAATTCGGCATTTTAAAAATTCTATCAAATAACAAATCGGGCAAATAAAGATTCGGACAAACGAATATTCGATGAATTGAAAATTACAACTGAATAAGAATTTTGCTAACCCAAGTGCGAAATGCCAAGACTGCTAATGCGGCTCAACATTGTACCAGTAATGTCTGGCGAAGAACGGCAAACGTTACTAGGCCAGTACTGGCGATCAATTCGTCCCATTATCGGGCCAATATTGGCATCGATTGTCGGTAGCTCTAATTTGCCATAATTGGGCCGAACTCCGTCACATTACTGGGCCAATATTGGCACCAATACTTGGTAATTCTAATTTACATAATTGAAACGAATTCTGTCCCATTACTGGGTCATTATTGGCACATTAACGGCTGAAATGATGAATTTATTTTAACAAGTTATTTTTTCCAATGTTGGAACATATCTTTGCCCAGTAATGTCGCATTAATGGCTTAAATCTTCCTCAAATGCAACTTATCAAAACATTTCTGAGTTGAGATTTCTATATTCGCGTAGTGTAGTGGTTAGCATGTTAGATTTTGGTGCTTTAGGTTTCGAGTTCGGTTCCCGCTAGCGTTAGAAATTTTCAAATGTTTATAAAATTGTGCTTTCTGTTAGGACTTATATTATAAATGTATAATAAATTAATCTGTTAATTAATTAGTAATTATAATTAAATTTTTTTTTTAACTTTGACAATACTGGGACACTAATGTCAGCCAAAATTGGCCCAGTAATGGCGTCCGACGTCTAGCCGCGGTTAACACCACAAGAGTCAGCCCAATATTATCTGCCAAGGCTCGGTGCCGGCTATGCCAATATTAGGTCAGTATTGGGCCGTGTTGGTTTTCGCACTTGGGAAATTAATATTCGGTTAACCCCGTCACTGTCACTGACCTCTATAGCGGCACAACAATGTCGTGCTCTGTATGTTCATGACCGCTACAGCAGGATCGAAAAAAAACATTTAAAAGTTAACAAATAATGCTGAATCCAAACTTTGATCCAAAATAAAATATTCAAAATGTCGGCTTCAAAATGGCGACCAAAAAAAATTTTTAAATTAAAGAATCAAGCTGAAAATGGTACCGTTACTCGGTCGCTGAATCCGAATCTTTGGTCGAACATAAAAAATGGCGGCAACGACTCCAATTTTTTTTGTATATTTTAGTACTTTCTTTATTTTAATATTTTTAATGAGAACAAAAACATAGGAGTAAACATTTTCAAATAGATTCAATAATTTTTAATTTCTAGTGGGCATTTGATGATGTTATTCTGAATTTTTTAGGTTCGACCAAAGATTAGGATTAATCGATCCCGAAAACCCCGGAGTAAGCAAATTCAGCCAAATTCGTTAACTTTTAAATTTTTTTGGTCGTCATTTTGAATTTTTTGTTGTCGACCAAAAATTCAGATTCCTGAAAATTCCAAATTCCTGAAACAAGATATTTAAGTTCGAAGTTTGTTAGTTTAACATTGTTAGTTTATGTAGAGTGCACATAAATGGCACATTTCTCTCAATGACTTCTAAAAATTTTTAAGATTTTTTTAAAACTATTATGTTATGATAGTATATTATGCACTAAGGGTGGGAACACCGAATTTATTGACGAGTACAATGTTTTTGAACAAGACAAAGCAAGTGCGAAGTCGAGCAGTCTTTAAAATAAAAAAAAATTCATTAAAATAAAAATTCTGTCCAACAGAAATTCGGTGCGCCTAAAAATGATATTTAGTAAAAATTGGTTTAAAAAAAGTCAAATGCTATTTCGAAAAATGAAACTTCATGGAGAAAAATGGGATTGTGGTGCAAACAATTTTTGGATTGTTGTCAGTAGATTTGTCGATATTACAATTCGAAATGTTAATATTACAATTCGGATTGTTGTCAATACAAATGTATGTTATTTTAACAACAATACGACTTTTTTTGTTGTCAGTTTTGTTCAGTTTGCAATCGCGTACAGTTGCAGAAGCAAAGTTGCTCTCGATGGGTGATGGAACAATCCGGATTTGTTCAGCTGACAGGTTTATTGTTCCATGTCATATGCTCATCTTGAATTCTCACAAACTGACGTGCAGATCGTCGCGTCGTTTTCTTCTGGCACATGTGCCATTTTTGCTTTTATTAGTAGCTTTTTTTAAATGACAAAGTGCTGTTAAATAATCAATCCGGTTAAAGTAAAAAATCTATTGCAAGTGTAGTGAATAGTTAAAGAGACAATTTCATCGTTTATCGGTAAGTTATACTCGGGTACTATTGAACATAACCTCACTTTAAAAAATACAATATGTATATTAAATATTATTTAACAACAAATTTCAACTCAAAATAATTTTTTGGTTTCAGGTCAAAGAATTTGATTCAGAAGCTGCATGTTCCACAGATTTTAATGCAAATGAAACTGATGATATAACCTACGGAAATCCTGCTATCGATTATTTTAGAAGGCGAAGAGACTGAACAAATTTTATTAGACGGATCAAAGCTTTGTTAATACAACAAATTGTATTGCCGATTTAACAATTTAGTTTTGTTATTTCAACTGTTCCATAATAATTTTCTTTGTTTACTAAACAATTCTGTTTCTTCACCGAACAATCTAAATAGTTTTAATAACAATCCCATTTTAACAATTTTTTTTGTCCCAAAAACAAATGGAACTGCTGGTTCTATATTGACAATCCGGAATTGTTGTGTGGACTTAATTTTTAGTAACCACAACAATTCTTTTTTCTCCGTGTTCGTCTAAAAAATAATTAAATCTAATAAAATTCTTTAAAATAAATAATTTAATTAATGATTTTTATGGAAAATTCTTGCGCTCCATTTAATATATTCAACCAGAAACAAAATTCGAAAAGGTGGAAGAAAAAGTGAAAATTACAAAAAGTCAAAGTAGAAATGGAAGTTGGTGTGGAAACTGGAAAAAATGAAAGTGTGATGAAAAGAGGAAAAAGTAGAAGTTGAAGTAGAAATGGGAGTAAAAATTTAAAAAGTGGAAATGGAAATTAGGAAAGGTGGATGTGGTAATGAAAATGGAACTAAGAAAAAGTGGAAGTGTTTATACGTTGCAGGCAAAATTCATTAATCGTTTAAATTTGCCTTCCCTAATAATTATTGGAAAAATAGGGAATCACTTTTTCTTAGGGTGAGAAATAAAAGTCTTGGTTTACATAAGATAATTCTAAGCATTTATTAAACATGTCTTTATGCATTGAGATTTCGCAAAGGACAATAGAAGGGGGAATGGAAATTGAAAATAGTGGAAAGTGATGTGGAAATAGATTTACATAATCGACCCCCCACATAGCACGGCTTCTTGCTGTGAGGTCACTGTAAGAATATCTTTAGGGTTTGTAAGGTTACTGTGTAAGCCTGCAGTAAAGTAGAGGTCATCTTAAAACTTCCGCCATTACAGTAAGCTTACACAGTAAAGCTAAGGTAAGCTTACACAGTAAGGTCGTGGTAAGTTTACATGGTAAGATTGTTGTAAGCTTCTTGTAAGGTTACTGTAAACATAGAATGTTATTAATAAATAAAGAGCCTTGGCAAAAAGTGCCCCTTTTTCGTACCTCAAATTTTGAAACTTTTTTATGCCAAAATGGTTACATATGATGACCCAATAATCCCTGCAAAATTTCAAGATGAGCATGTGCCCCCTTTCCGAAATACAGGGGGTCAAAGGAGGCCATGTCCAAAATTAGAATATGCAATATAATCGAATAATAATGTTAAAAAAAATCAGACCAAATGGTTCCCTTAAGATTTTCGTCTGCTGATTACGAATCTAAAGCCCGTTTTTAAAAATTCAAAATGGCGAATCCAATATGGCGGACGACATTTTTAAACATCGATCCAATTGACGTGAAAATCGTTACTCGGGAGTTCTTGGGGTCTCTGATTACGAATATGATGTCCGTTTTTAAAAATTCAAAATGGCGGATCCAAAATGGCGGACGACATTTTTTAAAATCGATCCAATTGACTTAAAAAAAATCATTGGTTAGATAACTTCATCTCATCTTTGTTGGTTGGATTCTAATCCCTTATCTTTGTTGATCGTGTGGTCGATTACATCTTGCCTTCATTGGTTGGATAACTTCATCTTACCTTTGTTGGTTGGATTATTATCTCTTATCTTTGCTGACCGGGTTGTCGATTACATCTTGCCTTCATTGGTTGGGATACTACTTCTTATCTTTGTTGATTGGAATATTACATCTTACTTTAGATGGTTTTGTAATTATTACATCTGGCCTTTGCAAGCTGAATTTAGCCTTAAATCTTGCCTTTATTCGTTTTATTAGATCCGACATTTTGAATTTTTAAAAACAGACATCATATTCGTAATCAGTGACCCCAAAAACACCCGATTAACGAATTTTAAGTCAATTGGATCGATTTTTAAAAATGTCGTCCGCCATATTGGATCCGCCATTTTGAATTTTTAAAAACGGACTTCAGATTCGTAATCAGCAGACGAAAATCTTAAGGGAACCAATTGGTTTTGGGGACATGGCCCCCTTTGACCCCCTGTATTTCGGAAAGGGGGAACATGCTCATCTTGAAATTTTGCAGGGATTATTGGGTCATCATATGTAACCATTTGGCATAAAAAAAGTTTCAAAATTCGAGGTACGAAAAAGGGGCATTTTTTGCATGGGGCTTGCCGAGGCTCTTTTATTTAACAAATCCTATTGGTGTTCTTGAAGTACTTTACTAAATATATAATTTTTTATAAAAAAATTTATAATATAATTTTTTTAATATATTTTCATATTACTCTACACGGGAAAAATTTCGAGACATCAGACGTGCCGATGTCAATGTAAACCTACAGTACATTTCATTATGTACGTCTGCCGTACCGTTTTGGCACAAACGCTGTACATAAGGTAAGGCAGATACGCAAAAGTGGCACAGATGAATGTACTGCAGGTTTACATTGACATTGGCACGTCTGACGTCTCGAAATTTTTTCCGTGTATGTTTACAGTAACCTTACAGCAACCTTACAGTAATCTTACGGGAAGCTTACAACAACCTTACCGTGTAAGCTTACCACAACCTTACCTTGAAAACTCACCACGACCTTACTGTGTAAGCTTACCTTAGCTTTATTGTGTAAGCTTACTGTAATGGCGGAAGTTTTAAGATGACTTCTAGTTTACTGTAGGCTTACACGGTTACCTTAAAAAAACCCTACAGATATCCTTACAATAACCTCACAGCAAGAAGTCGTGCTATGTGGATTTAATAATAATAATTTAACTATGTATATATTAAGAAAACTATTTTCATAATATTAATATAATTGTAACAAATGATGAGTCTGTCTAATAAGTCTGTTAAACAATCTTTGTAATTACGTAATAGTATTTATATATTCAAAAAATTGATTACTTGTAATCACAGTTAATTTTTCGCGAAAAAGTATAAAAAGGTAATAGTTGTTAATAAATAAAAATTCTTGTTTTGTGAAAAATAACCTAATAATAACCTAATCAATTTACAAATTCGCTTATCGTTTTTTCCAGATCTTTCAGGGCATACTTTAAGCGTGCGTAAAATTCCATCGTTCTTGGATGACTCCATCAGATTTCTTCCAGTTTCGATTGGAATCAAAGGGATGCGAAGAGATGAAGATTCATCGAGAGAGAGAGAGAGAGAGAGAATAGTAGAGTTGGTAGTGTGGAGTCAGACACGTTGAAATACATGCACAGAATGCAGATGAATATTTCGACAACGTGTTGGGAGCCTTCTTTTCGATCGAAGAAACAACGATTATTTTCACACTCTGCTCGAAAGCACTTTGGGTCAGAAGCATTTCTTAGAGTGAGTTAGGACGGATTCGAATACATTTTTTTCTGCGTCTTATAAAAAGAACTTAAATCGCGACTCTTTCATTCCATGCATTCCGAAACGAGATTTTTCGATATGGGCATGCCGCAACATTATAGATATATTACACAGTCTTCCCACATTAAATACGAGTTGCGAATTATTTATATTTTATTCAGGATATTTAGTGTCAGGAACGTAAATTTGTTAAACAACTTTTAAAAAATAATAGAGTACAATTTTATTCCGAATATATATTTATTTTACCGAAGGCTTAGTTTTCGAATTAATTTTTTACAAAGTCTTTTCCTGAAAATTGATTTTTCGAAATTTATAACTCTGAATAGTAATAATTTTTAATAAAATATTTTATAGAAAATAGAAACAATTGACTGTATCATATTTGACATCAAATTTGTCTATTCAAAAATTTTCGTTACATTTTCTTTCTAAATTTTTAGTTTATATATGTGACACGGAAAGTAAAAACCTACGAGTTGAAATAATTAAATTTTACTTTTTAGCAGTTCTTATAGTAAATTCTTAACTATACATAACCTAGGTATGTAAGTACATCAGTACTCGTTTCTATCCATGTTCGTGTTTCGTCGAATTGATTTAATTGCACGATAATAAAATTATATAGCTTTCCATTATCTTTAGACTTTGTCGCAATTCCTTAAAATTTTCGTGATCCAGCGATTCCTAAATTAAGGTAATTGATTACTCAATAAATTAATATCGTTTGCGTTTAATTTATAGGTTACATTGAAGAAAAAATTGCTAATTCGTATTTTGTTTGAAAATTTTATAAAGACACATAATATGTAATCTATTATATATGTAGTTAAACAATTTATTAAAAATTTAAATAAAATAATCAATATATATATATATGTATATTATATAATGTCTCACTGTGATAAGATTGTAATCTTGTTTTCATCATCAAAATCGACATCAGCGGTTGTAACGGTTGTAGAACACGAGGCCTCGACACAGGATGACATAAAAAATGAAGCCGTTAAAGCCAAGTGAGGAAGAGTGTTGGTGACCAAAGTAAAAAGGGAGACAGATTATATAGCAAAGCCGCGTGCTTCTTCTGGTTGGCGGAAGTGAGGCGTGCACCTTGTGGCATAATCATCAGCCCAATTCTCACAGGCAGACGCTCCCACACACATACACTTACATCGATTTATACAAACCCGTGCACCTTCAAAAACACAAGCCTTATTATAATAGTCCTGCAATTTTGCACTTTCACACACATTTGGAGTTTCTTTTCCATTTACAATTAGCATATTATTAATGGAAACAATAAACGAATTAAGTTCCTACAATTACTATTATTATTATTTTTTATAATATGAGAATAATAATATTATTTTCATAAACTAACCTAACTAAAATTAAAGATCTAATTAAATGGTTCAATACTTTACTGTAAAAAAGTACAGGGAAGTATGGACTAAGTGTGTGACTCTTCTAGTAAAAATAGCTAATAGAATCCTAAAAAATAATAATTATTTTTTTTACTTCCTGATTATTTAAAATAGGTTTCGATTGCTTCAATATCCACCTTTACGTCCCCGAATTGTGTATTCATTTTTGTCAAACAATACGTAATTTAATTTTGTTTTAAATTTTTAGCAAATAGATTAAGTCTAAAATTTTCTAAATCCGACTTCAAATTTGTAGTCAACGACTCGGAAAAACAAAAAACAAAATTTTATAAAAATCCGTTAATTTCTCGAATTTTTCAAAATGTTTAGCGGCCTTATTGGATCCGACATTTAGAATTTTTGAAAACTGACATCAGATTTGTTGTCAGTGACCACAAAAAATTCTGTATAACATGTTTTAACCGAATCTGATAAATTTTAAAAATGGTCTTCCGACATTTTGAATTTCTAAAAACTGACATCAGATTCGTTGTCAACGACCCCAAAAACCCCCGAGTAACAAGTTTTAACCGAATCGGATGAATTTTAAAAAATTTTGTCCGACATATTGGATCCGACATTTTGAATTTTTGAAAAAAAACTTAAGATTCATAATCAGCGACCCTAAAAGCTGTTAAAGAATGAGTTTCAAAATTATTTACCTCGTTTTTAGTTTTTAATTTATAAAAGTATTTTGGTATTTTTCGACTTTTTGATTTTTGACAGCTCTATTGGCATCAAAAATAAAAATTTTTGAAAAACGACCATCGGCATCTTAAAGTACATGAATGTAGAAATATATTTTAAGCGCTAGAACGTTTAAATTCATATAAGCAATTTTTGTCCGTGTTGACGTGGAATGTCCCACTATATTTTAGACAAATAAAGATACATTATTTTTAATTTAATTAAACTTTCCAATATAGAATTTTAATTTTTTTGACTCTATGCACTTCAAATCAAGGTAAACGTCACTCTGAAAAAATTTCGTTCATTTGTCATGTGGTGTTGATTTAAAATTTAATGTATGTAAATGTAAATGCATATGGTAAATATTAATAAACAAATTTTTACAAAAAATGAAGAAGGCGACTGTTTTGAAAATATATGGCAGTTTACATGAAGATGTGGATAATATATAGGTACGCACACTGGTGGGTGCCGGACAATTAATTCTGTATTTAAATTAGGCTAAACGACGCTTGCGCCTCGAAGGAGAACCAGTAATCTTAAGGGTGGTGAATGTGAATGTAGGTAAATAAGTAGGGGGTCTAAAGGATAAAGGAAGTGTATACTCGAGTGCGTTCGATGAACCTCAAGATAACTGAATGCGAGTCGCTGAAATTCGTAAACCTTCAGGAGGACTCTTTAACATCCTAAAACCTAACATCAGATAAAACGAGCGCAATTATTTTGCATCGTAATATATTATTCTGTATTGTGAAAGTAATTGCGTCACAATAAAACATAAAATATTTCTAACCAATTTTGTATAGTATATATATAAAAGAAATATTGTTTTAATGGAATTAAAGAAGATTATCAAAAAAAGTAATAAAAGTAAAAATAAATTTAATTAAACAAAAAAAAATTTTTAATCGACTGAGCCATTTCCTTCGACCATGGGAATTTCTCGAATTAGATGAAGAGAAGCAGCCAACAAATCATCTACATGCTGTGGTCCCTCCTCCGTATCAATGATAGGGAGGTAAAACATTTCCCCCCTATCGTTACTATATTCAATCTAATGAAAAATATCTCCACTACTGATGGTTAGAATTGTCTTAGCAGGATATAAGCAACGAATGGCGGTTTCATACAATAATATAAGGAGGATTTATTATTATAAAATCTTGCGTAATAAATGCCCAAATACATCTCCAGCATTGTCCAGCTGGTCGCCTTCGAAAAATATCTCTTCGAAGATAATCTCTTCGACAACCCCTTTCCTAGGGGTCAATTACGTAACTTTTTTCGGATCCCACTTTCAGAATTCCATATTTCAGATTCCACATTCCGTATTCCACTTTTCAAACTCCGTATACCAGATTCCACATTCCGGACTCTATCTTTTCACATACCGCATTTCGAATTCCACATCCCAGATCCCACTTTTAAAATTCCATATTTCAGATTCCACATCTCACATTCTGAAAGTGAAATACAGAATGTCGAAAACGGAATCCGCAATGTTGGATCGGGAATGTGGAAAGTGGAATCCGGAATATGGAATGCGGAATACGAAATATAAAAAGTGTAATCCGGAATGTTTATATGAGAATATGGAATCCTGAATTTTAAAAGTAGAATACAGAATGTGGAATCCGGAATTTTGAAAGTGGAAACCGGAATGTGGAATCAGAAATACGGAATTTTGAATGTAGAATCCGGAATATGGTATCCGAAATGTGGAATCCGGAATATATGTGAAATGTAGGGTCTGGAATGTGGAATCCGGAAAAAATTACGTAATTGACCCCCTGTGCCAATGTGACGGTTATTAAATAGTGTCGATGTTCGACAACTCCTTGAATATCTCCAGGTATTCTTCCATCCAAAAACAACCCTCACATCACCAAGTCTATACAGGAGATTGGATCGAAATCCAGATTATGGCGTCAATATGAATGTATAGTGAATCTACCGCCCATATTTGGTCCAAGGTTTATTAAACAAAAAAGAGGTGAGTCATCAAAAGATATCACAAAAATTAACGCAATTTCGCATTCAATGAGCCTAATGTAAAATATTATTGTTAAGTCGATTTTTTATTAACAATTGATTGGCATTAGAATTGTTTATACAAAACCAATTAAACAAAAATACTTCATATTAGGCTCTATAAGTACAAAAGAAAATTGAAGTTAAGGATAAATTTTGTGGAATTTAAATTAATTCCTAAAGAAAGTTAATATGTTAATTAGAATCAATCTACGCGATCTAAGAAATATAAAATTTGTTGCACCGTGTTATCATAAATTTCTATATAAAATAGGAAACGACTCAATTTACTCCGGGAGAAAAATATGTTTCTATAGGAGTTACATTTTTTTCTGAAAACGCTAAAGTTTGATGATTTTTTAGATTAGTATTTAATCAGTGAAAACGTCTTTATTATCTATTCATTGCGCTTGGAAGCGTGTAACATAAGGTTTTACTTTATATGTAAGTTACTTTTAGTTATAGGTTTTTAGTGAAAATGTTCCCTAGGATTCCTGTACGGCTGCACGCGTGCAGGAGTGCGTGATATCTTGTATACGCATCTGAGATCATAGATGTGATATCAAACACGCATATTACTGGCCCGAAAGGGCAGATGCTAACTTTGGCCCAAACTGGACTATTCACTCTCTTTCAAATGGGAATTTACCGATGTTACATATTGGAAACCTTCTGGTTTTTCAGGAATTACAACTGACCCTCCTGCACTGCGTCGCAAATAGTAATATATTTAAATTTTGTCATTACAGTTCGAAATTCCTTTGCAATATAAATCTGTAGAATAAAATGTAAAATAAAATACTAAAATCTGAGCTAAAAAATTGCAGGATACTCTACTTATTTTGAATAGTGAAACAAAAATGAGTTAGGTAGGTAGCACCACGTTCTATATGTCGTTTAGCATTGGCTCATTTTGAACTGAAACATAAATAAGTCCAGATTTTTTCTATAAATACCAAAGACCGAAATGATTAATTTTATAGATCGATGCAAAAACAATCTCATTTGCTTCTCAGAATCGATGTGTGGTGAGAAACTTATAAAATAAATATAATAAATACTAAAATGTATTATTAATCCTCGATCTGAGAGTTTATAAATGCGTCATGTAACTTAAAACTAGAAATTACTAGTTCTAGTCTAACTATTCCCATTGCTCAATAAAAATAAAAAAGACTAAACACGAATTTGCAGTCAGATTTACAAAATTAAAAATTACGGATCCAATATGAAGAATGAATTTTTTAAAATTGCTTGAGATTCGTTACTCAAGGATTTTTCGGAGTCGCTAATTACGAATTTGAAGCAATATTCACAATCACTGGCTTAAAAAAACTGTAATTATCAAGTTTCACTAAAACATAATTTTAAAAAAAATTCATCCACCATATTGGATCCGCCATTTGTAATTTTAAAAGTTTGACTTAAAATTAGTAACTAGCGACCTTGAAAATCCCCGAGTTTCAAGCAAATCCGATGAATTTTAAAAAATGTTTCCTCTATTTTAAAATTTGGTAATGTGACTTCAAATTTGAAATCAGTGACCTCAAAAACTTTAAGGTAGATACTATGGTACAATCTGCTATAGCATGCTGCTTAAGATTTTGTAGAAGGGTCAAAATTTGAATTTAACCCTCAGAGCACACTGGGGGTCTGTGAACCTTAACCTCAACTTTTGCTTAGTATATTCTTTAACATTTTTAAATTTAGCGAGTCTAACGCCATCTGTTAAAAGTTACAGGTACTGACTACACGTTCTGATACTTACCAACTACATTGAACTAGTTTTTTGGCTTCTAAATGTCTTGGAAATCGAATTGAGGTAAACAATAAATACTTTTTTTAAATTAAACTATATAGGGTTATTTTTTCTCATAGTATCACTATTCAAGAATACAAATATAAAATATAAGCCAAAAATATTACAAATTACAAAAATTACAATTTATTTATCAAAACCATTATTTTTAAATTATTTTTTCTTTTCAATTTTTTTATAATATTTTTTCGACACTTGAATACTTTTTCCACAATTATTAATGATAATTGAAAAAATTGGAATGTTCTCCAAAGTTTAAACAAAATTTACACCATTAAAAAGAGCAGGAAAAAACTCTTCGAAGACAAATTAATCGAAATTTCTTTAACCTTATTGTTATTTAGCTTCAAAATGAAAAAAGAATCTTTCACAATGGTCAAAAATGACTAAGACACAAAATATTTTATGCATAAACTTAGGATAGATCCGATGAAAAATAATTTTTCAGCGTCAGATTGTGAATTCAAAATTGTCAATACTCTTTAAGGGAGGATCCCAATGTGACAGGTCAAAAAAATTAATTTTTTCTTTTTTGCATTTTTTTATAGTTTAGAGTATTAAAATTAATATTCCATAGATGGTTTAGGCGAAACGTTCCTGGTTCACTATAAAAATAATGAATTTAAGTAGAGGTTGTAAGTGCGCGCGCTATATACTCTTTAACAGAACAGTGGCTATCATCCGTACCTCAATCGTCTTAAAATTTTAATTTTAACTAATTATTTTGACCTATTAATTACGAAAAAAGGGTAATTTTGTTCACTTTTGCAAAAATTGTCTCCATTTTGTTAATTTTCAGTGAAATTTAAAAATCGAGGTACAGGCGATAGCGAAGACATCACAGATAAGGAATCCCACATAGCACAACTTCTTGCTGTGAGGTTACTGTAAGGATATCTGTAGGGTTTGTAAGGTTACTGTGTAAGCCTGCAGTAAACTTGAGGTCATCTTAAAACTTCCGCCTTACAGTAAGCTTACACAATAATGCTAAGGTAAGCTTACACAGTAAGGTCGTGGTAAGTTTACATGGTAAGGTTGTGGTAAGCTTACACGGTAAGGTAGTTGTAAGCTTCCTTTAATGATAGAACGTCCAACCGCCCGCCCTGCCGGAAGGCTTTTTTGGATGGCCCTATATATGTATATGAGGGTGGTAAAAAGGGAACTCAAAATTTTTTTCTGTCACCCTTTCTTATTAAAGTAGACGTAAAAACGAAAAAATTCATGCGTTAGACTTTAAAAACAAATAATATTAAACCATGTTTCGAAGCCTTCAAACTTTGCATGTTTGCAACAAGCCAAAAAAACAGTTTTTCGTAAATTCACTGTAAAATCTACAAAAACCAATATTTTTCGGTCTAACTACTCTCATTTTCTTCTGAAGCCTTCAAAGAATAAAATGTTATAGTTTATTTTTAAAAAAATTCAGTTTAAATATTGTTACATCCCAGTAACAAATTTTAAACTTCGTTCAATACATATATATATATATATATATATAAATAATAAACCATAAAATTTATTTTGTATTTAAAAGAGTTAGAAATAATATCTTAAAATTATAATTATTTCAAAAATTATATAAAAAGCATTGATTCATATTCATATACGCGCGACTATATCTATATATATGCATATCTCTGCCTGCATGTTATGACTCGTCGCGAGCGAACGATATATATAGATATAGTGCGTACAGGCATGGATATGTGAATATAGATATAGCGAGTAGATGCATCACCGAAGGTGACCTCCCGCTACAGAAGGGCTATGCTGAGGAATCGCGTGTGGTTGTTGAACAAGAGCGAAAACTATCTACACTAGTTTTCGCCCTAATTCTTCAAAATTAATTAATTCTTTTTGCTATTATATTTAAAATACAGTTATCTATTACTTTAAAATAATAAATCTTCCACATTTTAAAATTAAAGCATTTAAAATGCCATTATTCAAAAATATGAATAATGTTCAGTATATAAAATTTTTCTAATTTGAATCCCACGTAATGCTTCAGCTAATTCTTAGGAATTGTTTTTGCAGCTGCATAAAGTATAAACCCTTATGCGATGATCTACTTCTCACTTGTATCAAATCGCATAGGCTAACCTTTGACTTGAATATCGAAAGCCTGGTAGGCTACTCCTAGAAATTAAACCTATGCCATTTGACACTACTACGCATATTACTCAGTAGCAGCGAGTGGACTTATGACTCATGTAAGCGTTAGCGAGGCGCAAGCACAGTATTCTAGCGTCGCAATATTGTGAGATGCTTGTAGACAATGTAATAGCGATACTTGTGCTATGCGATACAGGATGCAGGTGTTCATCTAAGCTTTGAGAATTGTTACAGTTCTATGAAAATCTAAGAGTCAAGCTTAGAGATGGGGTGATCTTTGAACTTATTTACTCCCACTGAGGGTAATTTTCTAGTATAAAAACCCATGCAAATCCATTGTCAATCGTCAGTTGCTCCGGAATCATTCTATAATTCATTTTCTTAAAGTAAATTCACCATCGTGAAGCTTGACCCTTCGGTTATTTTGAAAGTTCTACGACTGTAACTCCTGCATCTCAAACAGTATATGTTTACTCGTTGTTCGGGTTTTGAGCAAGTAATCGTCATCGCCAGATTTGTGAGCTTGTCAATTATTGAAATTTAAAATAAATCGTCGTATTAGTGTATTCTCATTTATCGATTTTGCAAACGTGACGTGTGTGCATTTCGGAGTTTACGAACTAAAAACTGTGAAGAAGTCCCAACTGTTCCTTTTAAGGAGTTGTAAAAACTCACAGCGTCGCTGACAAGTGCCAACTTGTTTTATATTCATTTCTGCCCTCTGAACAGAGGTAATTGTAAGTACTATATTTTAAAAACACAATTTTCTTTGTAACAACATTTTTACACTAAAACACCTTTGTAATATTTTGAGTTCAATTAATTTATATTAATAAATTATACAAAGTTTAAATTAATAAAATTCTTTATTAATTTCTCATTTACCTAAATTTATCATAACTATTCATATTTAACTTAACAATTATAAGTGGAAAGGCAATTATTTAATAGTAAATTACCTAAAGACGACCCCCATAGGATCGATAGGAACAAACGTTCTCACATAAAAATAAATGGTCAAGCCTTACCAACTTGACTTAATCAGCCTACCATTCCTCCAAAATTTAAAAATTGATTTTATTAATTAAAATTAAATTCAACCTCGCCTTTCGCTCGGGATGTAACAATATTTTTTTGGATTCGTCAAAAAAACTCTATAAAAACGTCTTTTTTCTTTGAATTCCCCAGCCTAGGGATTTTAATTTACAAACTTTATGTTTACATGCGCTAAAAGCTTGTGTTTTTACCTTTCCAACGATATATTTTACTTTTGGATTATCTAAATCCATGTTAATTTTATAAAGCGATTTCGGAGGGACTCACGTGAGTCTTTTTCATCCTGCCGGAAGGATGTTGGACGTTCTATCATTAAGGTTACTGTAAGGTTGATGTAAGCTTACTATTAATATAAAGTAATATGAAAATATATTAAAAATAATTATATTATAATATATATTATATTATAAATTTTTTTTGTATAAAAAATTATATATTTGGTAAAGTACTTTATGAACCCCTATAGGGTTTGTCAAATAAAAGTTACTGCGCAGCCGTATGTACCATAGAAAACTACTGCGCATAAATATTAATAAATTTTATTTATTAACAACATTCTATGTTTACAGTAACCTTACATCAACCTTACATCAACCTTACGATAACCTTAAAGGAAGCTTACAACTACCTTACCGTGTAAGCTTACCACAACCTTACCATGTAAACTTACCACGACCTTACTGTGTAAGCTTACCTTAGCTTTATTGTGTAAGCTTACTGTAAGGCGGAAGTTTTAAGATGACCTCAAGTTTACTGCAGGCTTACACAGTAACCTTACAAACCCTACAGATATCCTTACAGTAACCTCACAGCAAGAAGTTTTCATTACTTTTGTTTTAATGTAAAAAGTAATAAAATAAAATATTTTTGTTGGTAAAAAAATTTTTTTCTTTTCTTTAGGAATGTATCTTTCAAGCAAATAAAAATTTGCCTTATTCCATTTAATATCTTTAGAAAAAAAATTCTTGAAAATGTGCTTTTTTTAAGGAACTCACATTGGGATCCTTCCTTGACTTATATTTTATATTTATTGTTTTTGAACTGAAAAATTTATATTGCATGGAAAATTTTGACATTTAAAAAAATTTGTGCACATTTCACAATTTTTGATACACAAGCATGTAGATAAGTTTTCTCGCACACACTTTTAAAAAATGATATTAGCCAATTTCTGACTGTCTTTAAAATAATTTTACAGCTTCTGATAGTTTTTAAAAATAATCATGTCGATTAAATGTAAAGTAATAAATTTGTCATTAAATAAAAAAATAAAAAATATTGTTTTGATTAAATTTGGGAATTTTATGAGTTTTAATCGGATTTCTGTTAGTCCCCAACAGAGTTTAAAAAATACTTCTTACAAAAGTATTGTGTCAGTGCTGCTTTAGCCTGATTCTTTCTTCGTAAATTCTTTAATCAGGACTAAATGTGTTTGGAACGATGCAGTACTCAAAGTTGGAGGAGTAGTCTCCGGAACATATAAAAGATACATATCCTTATAAGAATGCATGGCAAAGCAGAAAATAACGCAAGATAGTAACGTACGTAAGCGCGTTGCGCTTAGCCTCCAGGCCGTGTATAAAGAGACGTTTCAGCGAGTATGCGTTTCAGAAGTGAACTGCAATCCACGATAGGAGTGGACGCAGTTGAGTGTTCCCCTGTTATTAGGGACAATTTCCAATTGGCCGTGGGCTCATCGCAAGAGAAAGAGAGACAAAGCTAGATGGAGAGGGACCCCAGACATTTTATAAGACTCATGTAGGAAGCATATAATGTTATGTGGCACCCGGGGGTGCTTTCAGGAAGTCTTGCTTGTGTACCACCTTTTTTAAAAAATATTTTGCTCGACTTGTACAAGTCCACAACGTCCTTTTTCATTGTTACGAAATTCTTGGGATTCTTGTCTTCACTAAATTTCTTATTCGAGAATTTTTTTACATTAAATCAACATTTAAAATTAAAATAAATAAATTAAATCACATTTAGAGGAAAATTATGATTTAACCTTATTTTTTTTATTATATTTTTTTATTTTTCTTTATATAGACCGAATTTTGTGGTTATTTTTAACTTTTTTTAAAAGGAGAATCTTAACTATAAAAATTCATTTTTTAGAAAATATTAGAAATCTTTGAGTTTTGCATTGATCAGGTTTGGATCTGATCCGATGAAAAAAAATTATTTTTAAACATTTGAGAAACGAGGCAGGATATTTGAGAAGCGGTTTTCCGTATAGTAACGCAGCAGCTTCCAAGCTCTCCGAAACACTGTTTCCCTTTTCTCTACTAATTTTTCTTGCAAACATTTTTTTTGAAAGTCAACCATTTTCTAGGGGCCTTGAAATGTTCAGTAAATATTCTAGAAAAGTTTGAATTGATAAACGTAGAAAATTTTTTGTAACCCTACTCATTTCGTAACATACCCTTGTGACCTCTATCGGATGTTTAAAAAAACTATTGTACAGCAGTAGCTACTATAAAAATCTACCGCGTATCAAGTTAAGTTGAAAATTGCAATGAAATTTTTCATTAAGTTTCGCGACAAAACTTTTCCTAACATGAGGAATTTTCAGCAACTATATAAACTTTCCTGAACATCGCAAATAAATCATCCAACCTTGATATGCCAGCTGATATCAAGTTTTAGGAAATTCTCGATGCAGTGTGGGAACAAATTAAAAAAAGACTTCAATTTGTTGAAAATAAATAAATTTATTAAATTTTTATTAAACAATTATATTTAATTCATGTCAGAATATTTTCTTAAAATACACAGCCATAACGGCTGATTGTTGATATACAAAATACGTATTAAATGGTCGAGAATTTCTAAAATCCACTTAAGTGACTTTCCTTTGTGCACAAATTTTTAATTGGGTATTTCTTTATCGCAGGACTTTCGCGCTTTTGACGAAATGTTCACTTATTAGTTTTTCTGTGTACGGACATGCAAGAGATATCCGACGGCTAAGATACTGATATCCATAGGGTTTTGATGGATATTCTAGGAGCCTCCTAATTTCTACAAGTCTATAGGACCCATGTATACTATGTTAAAGGGTTAAAACTTTAAAAGTATGTTTATTTAAAAATTGTCTATTAAATGTGTCTTATAAATAAATTTTTTTTACTTAAAAAGTATATTTTCTTTAAAAAAAATTGGGAAATTTTTAACGAAATTCATTTATTAGCTATGATTAAACCTCTTTTTTAAAGAAAGAGAATCTGGTTTTCTTTAGTTCTGAAATTTTTGTTTTCTCATGTTGGAAAAGTAAAACAAGTATATATTTAATGATAAACAGGGTTGCATTTTTGTTACAAGGGCTATTCGTTGAGAGCCGGCGGGCATCTTCTTTTTAGGACGCGCGAGCATGATGCACTTTTCTACAGTCGACGATAAAGACTCGAGGGACGTATAATATAAAAATAAAAGGAAAAAAGAAAGCGCATACAGAATACGGAGGGGTAAAGTTTAACGCGAGACGAGGGCGATATAGTGAGGGGAAAGGGAGGCTGGACTGAGTAGGAGAATAAAGGGGTAGGAATATAATCATTGTGATTATCTCATATTAGATATTGACTACGGATTTGCATAATATTACCAACCTACAACATGGGTCGTCATTTTATCACAGTGCTTTTTTCACAGCCTCTGGTGATATTTTCGAAAATTAGTTTTAATACTTTACTATAATGCGATATATACAAATATAGTTTAAAAAAAACTAACTCGAGAATGCAATTTCAATATGCTTTCTTAAACTAAATAAGTGAAAAGTTTTCTACGTGAAAATATTACAGAATGGATTATAAAATAATATTGGGGAGGTGACAAATGAACAGCGAAAGTTAATGCATGAATATCAAATTTTCTTATTTAGCCAAAAGTAAGCGTTAATCAATTTTAAACGCGATCACCTTGCCACTCCACCCAAAACGTTCTTTGAAAGGGCGCAAACTATAGGTTGCGCGTCGGACCATCAGATTTCTAATAAATTTAAATAATTACAGGTATATGAAGTATCAAACCCGAAATAGATTTATCAAACAAATATCGCCTGTTTAAACTCTTAAAGAGTTTAAAATCGATTGTTCAAATTAAACTAACATAAACCCAAGAAGCACGTAATATAACCTCAATATAAAGGTAATATTACATGTAAGATTCGTAATATAACGTTGTAATATTACAGTAATCTTACAGTGATCTTAAAATGTCCGCCTCAAGGTAATATTACCAGTAATGTTACTGTAATATTAACGGTAATATTAAGCTAATATTACAGTAATTTTGCAGTAATATTATACCGTAATATTAAGGTAATATTACAAGAGAATATTACAGTAATATTATGGGAACATTTCTTTACGAAAAAAATCTACCCATCCAGGGAATCGAACCCCGAACTCAAAGCACACGAGTCCAAAGTTTTACCAACAAGCCAAATTGACTTATAATATATTTACGTTTTTTATGCTTTATGAATAACTCAAATCAGTCTGTAATATTACTGTAATATTACCTTGAGGCGGACATTTTATGATCACTGTAAGATTACTGTAATATTACAGCGTTATATTACGAATCTCACGTGTAATATTACCTTGATATTGAGGATATATTACGTGCTTCTTGGGAAAATATTAGTTTTATTAAAGTAAATAATTTAACATAGTATTTAACATTAATATTCATATAGAAATATTTAATTTTAAAAACCTCTAATTTAAATCGACGGGTTCTACGAATTGTGAACTATCGTTTTGTAATACGGATATAAAACGTAATATCTATTCGATGTAAGTTCACAATGGTCTAACTTTTTGTTTACAATAAGAAATGTTTTAACTGTCAAAATGAAATTTTTTAATAAAGTGATTTGAAATTTCGAATGCATTAATCAAATCGAGGAATCTAAATAAATGAATGAATTTTCCAAAAGTAAAAACTTATATTGTAATTTAAGTTAAAAATAAAAAAAAGCATGTGCACATCAATGTAAATGTAAAAAAATATAGTTTCTATATATTATATTATCAAAAAATAACAATCTATATTAATAAAATCAGACTTTTGTCTGTACATTGCTCAGAATCCAAAATTTTTGACATATTTTTTCGTTATGAACAATAAGAAGTGCAAAAATATCCATAAAATTTTTTTTGTCTGTATCTATGTATGTGAGTATGTATGTATGTATGTCCGCAATATTTTGTTCCAGCATCACGTCAGAAGGGTTTGACCGATTGAAGTGAAACTTGCCAGTCTCTTAGGTATTAGCCTAACTCAAAATCTTAGCCATACTCGATTAAAAAATATTAATTTGTATGGAAGATATGCTACTTTTTTAAATATTCGAAAAATCAAAATTTTTTAAATTATTCATTTCTTAACAGATTGTTTCTAAACTTTTTATACTTGCGTAATAAATGCTATTTAGTCACATTTTAGCATAATTTTACAAAAATTACAATCTAAAACTGAGATATAGCTATAAAACTGGTTTTGGGGTTAAAAAATCGAAATAACTATTATTGTAACCAATTGCTTTCAAACTTAAGTCAGGGGTATTTTTAGGATCTGTGATTAAGATTTTCATGTAAAAATAAGAAAATTCCAAATTGCAAAATCCAAATCTAAAATTATAAATTACAGATTTGTAACCACACAGCAGCAAAAATTTGACGAACATATTATAGAAGAGCTATAGAAAATGTAATATATTATAGTTTATTATCATAGTTTTTTTTGAGTGGGTGAGATGTATGACTGGTTACCTCTACGTGGTGCATCTTGGAAACAATATCATTGAAATGTTTAAATTTAATAAAAAAAATTCAAGTTGGTAAAATTAAGTTTAAATCATAATTTAAGTTTAAGGAACATCCCGGACAGCACAGAAACTTCCCTGAACCTTGACTGAACCTCGCTTGACGAGGTTCGGGAACTTAAGTCGCGAGGTTTCAACGAGGTTGAGTTGATGTTTAAATGTCCGCGCATAATAAAGGTCAGTCACAGAGGTTGGCTGAATATTGGATTTGAATTTCTGTTAAATTAAAATAAAAAAATGGTCATCAAAGTATTAGTGAAACCATTTCATCCAAAAAAGAATTTGTCTCAAATGCAATAAATAGGAGAGACATTGGGCAGAAAAAAAAATTTCGACAAGGAAAAAATTTTCGATCACTGCTTATATACCAATCTAATGGCACCTCAACTGCGAGAAACAGTTATGATGTTTGCCCTCCCTGTGGCGTTGAGCGAACTAAAGTCCAGAGCTGAGCCATCAGCGCAGCGCGGGAACATTTGAAAATTTTGATTTTATTAGATATTTTATTTTATTTTAAATATGACAAATAATTAACTTAATAAATAATTAATGTCATAAATAATTATTAATAACATAATGTCATACTTAATAATTCTTTAATTAATTATTTTTAACGAAAATTTGACAAAAAAAAATTTGTGGTAAAAAAAATATTACCATTAAAAAATAATTTTTTTTAAATATTCGTAGTAAAAAAAATTTTTACAAGACAATTATTTGTGGCCTAAAAAAATATCACGATGAGAATATAATTAACAAAAAAAGTTACTCGTAGCACAAATTAATTTTTTTTAATAACATTTAACAAATCTTGAATTTTTAATTTCCTTAAATATCCCCTCACAATATGCCAAGAATCTTTAATTTTAATATTTAACAGAAATTCAAATCCAATATTCAGCCATCCTTTGTGATTGACCTTTATTATGCGCGGGCATTTAAACATTACGCTATTTAGGGTTAAAAACTTACATTTTTTTTAGTGAAATTTGTTCTAAATGATGTCCAAAATAAAATAGCGTTAACAGTTTCTTCAAAACTTAAACTGCAAGGTCGTAATTCCAAAGAAAATATAAACATAACCCCACTGGATAAGACCTTTGACATAGAATTTATGTCAATTTCCTAAAAGATTTTATCTCAAACAAATACGACACGAAGGTAGAAACAATTCTCTAACTATATGTTTGCCAACTGTTACTTTTCAATAAAATAATTTACAAAAAATTATTTGATTAAACATTTTGATTATTTGAATAAATCTACCTCGAATCCATAATTTTTAACTTCATACTTTCCGCTTCAAAAAGTACTCATAATGTAATTTGTCTTTGATTTTTACCAGCGAAAAAATTCTGCTAACCTAAATCTGTGAAACTGATACAATTTTTTTGAGTCACCTAGTAACTAAAAATTTTTTTTAAGTGAATGTACCTTCAAATCGCTACGATGTACATCTTCGTAGCGCTGTTGTTATTCGTAATCTCACTCCTAGAGTTTTAGTCGAACATAATGAATAGTAAAGTTCATTATATTTAGTAGGAATCGTTCCATTTGCGCATAACGTTAAAAGATCTTAAAGCTTTTTCTTTTCTATCGGGATACCACCAGTGTAAGCTTTAGAACGTTTGTAAGTTTGAAAATTTACAGGACGACCTCTTTTTTGTTAACATTCAAAATTACAAGCTCATCCCTGAAATTATATTTTAACTCGACTGCATGAGGTTTTTCAGGATAGAAGCTGATTTCGCGTACTTGAGTCCAGGATATTTTCTTTCCATTGATCTCCTTATCCCAACTTTGAGCCTGTACTAAAGGTTTGAAGTTTAAAATGTCTTCTGTTTTAACTTCGTAAGTAATGTAAGGCTTTGACGTATTTTTAGCGTTTGCTATTAAATTACTCCTTTCCATTAGGGCATTCATACTATTACCTTCGTTTTGAATGTGGACTTTTTCCAAAAATCGGTGAATGATTTTAACATGAAATTTAACTGCAGCGTACAAGTACATGGTACAGATGAATCTGTTTTTATTTTGTCCCTCACAATTGTCAGAATGTAGCTGAATTTCTTGAACTACTTTTTTTCTTCGGTTTTCTATAAATTTTAATACAGAAGTACCAATTTTGTTGGATCCTTTTTTGGCAATATTTGGCCCCATATAAAACAAAATCCTTCATGGTTAGCACAATCATATATTTTAAATTGTGTATCGAAAACTTGCGTTTATAATAATATTCTGAAATTTCTCCATGTGGAGTGACTAAAACCTTTTGCAGATCATAACAGGCAACAAAGAGTGCTTTATATTTTAAAGCTTCTTCTTTCGCCTTATCTTTTAAATATCTTGCAGTTTTTTTTATTTATTATATGCGCTTCATAAGTTTCTTGAGAGGATTTTTGTTAAATTCGCGATTAAAAACATCTCGGTATTGTCGCTCTGTAGCAATTTTGTCAAATTTTCCTTTCGCCCATTCCACGTACAAGGATTGCATTTTTCTAATAGAAATGCCTTCTTCTAAATACTCTATTCGAGTCTTTCCTTGAATAATGAGATGGAACTTTAGGAAACAAATTAGTGTGCTCTCTGATTCCGTCTTTTATACTCTCTTGTATCTTACATCTGTTTTTCGTAAATTTTCGCGCATATCATGTTCAATGGTTCCGGTATCTCTAACTTTTTTAAATGCTGTGAGAACCCAACTAGAACTGATTCCCAGCGTGTCAAAAAAAGTAGCTTTACAAACTCTAATTTTATTGCCGTTGATGCTTAAAAAATATTGTCAACTAATAGTTCTTCGACTTGTCCACTCTTTAGTCGTTTTATTTTTGGTTTCACTGTGATAAACGCTTCTCAAAATATAACTCCATTTTTCTTCCTGAGAAGATATTTTCCAAAATGAATTAAACACTTTAAGTCTTTCATTGTCGGAAATATTAGCTTTGCATTTTAAAATACAATTAACGTTACATACTTCTTTCATATTTCGAGATTCAATTTCTCGTCCAGGACGATTAGTATATGCTTCTCCGGCTTGTCTTGATTTTCTCGCTGTAACATCTATCCATTGACTTCGATTAATTGAACGTTTTCGAACGTTGTGACTAGACGCTGATTCCCTTCGTCTCTTTCTCTTATTTAAAAATTGAACATCAGGTAAATTGCCTTGATTTTCATGTAAATCATCCAAAGACCTAAACGTTTATTTATTTATTTTATTCATGAATTTTATTTGTGTTAAAAGAACAAATCAAATTAATATTTATTAAAACAATTTATTTTATTGAATATTACATTCTGTATTAAATTTCAATATATATTTTAATTATAAATTTTAATTTCAATAGCAGAATTTTTTTTTTAATTAATTTAAAATTTGCTATTATTTACTTTTCAGGAATTTCAACATTGGTTTCAAGGGGAACGTTTCATAAAAGTGAATTTCCTGTAAAAAATGTCAGTTTTATAAGAAAAGTTTTCTTACGTTTAGTTTAGTTGATAACTATAAATAAATATTTTAATAATAATATTTTTGAAAGTAGATTAAATTTAATTAATATTTCAATTTTGAAAATAATAAAAACAGAATTATTTATAGGTTAAGATTTTTGCAGACAAAAACCAATGGATTAATAATAATTAATTAATTGTTGTTGTATTTACTTACTTTCATCGTCGTAACTGTTCTGAGAGTTGAAATCATTGAATTCTTTTTTAAATACAATTCTATATTTTCATAAAGTGTAATAAGAAAAATTATTTTCATATCATTTTTGCAAATATTTATAAATGTCAAAAATTGTCAATATAAATAATAACCTGAAATCTCACCGTGATTGTATTGCATAAGAGCGCTATTCATCTTTTTTAAATAGATCATTTTTCGTTGGAACAAATCTGATGTATTGAAAATTGTCAAATTTAGTTTCAAGTTTCTTTAAAAGAAATTAATCTTATATTGAATTAAGCATAGCAAAATTTGAAAGAACTTAAATTTATAAATAATTTTACATGAATAATTAAATTGTGCAAAAAATGCATTTAAACCATTTCTTATCGGGAACAAATAGTTAAATCATTGTGAACTTGCAACGAATAGATAGTACAGTTTGTATCGGTAACAAAACGATAGTTCATAATTCGTAGAACCCATCGGAATAATAAATTTTGCTAGATCATCAATTTAAGTTCACATATTCTCAAGAGTAATTCTTTATTTCTGAGTCAGTACTATCAAAATACCAAAGTGCATCTATTTACTGCCTTCATTACTTCACAAACATTCATTACCATCATCAGATGCACAATAATTCTCACAGTTAATTGCAGCATTAAACTCTAATTAGTCAGACAAAAATCTCCTTCCCTTGTCATGAATTTTGTTTTCACAACAATGATTACTATGATGATGTCTCACCAATCATATAAAGTATTTTTTGAATTAATTAAATAAAACTTGAAAAAGTCCACATATACATTGTTTACTTCCAATTTAAATGCAAAATATTATAAACGACAAAAATAAAGTTACTAACCGCAAAATTTTATGGGGTATTTATTCATCAGCTCGGAAATCTCCCATTTGATTATTTCCGGAGTTGGGAGAATGCATGCAGGACATGGACGTCTTGCGCGAGCAGGTACTTTCTGACATTTATGTATTACAAGGCAAGTCTTGGCAAAGGAGGTGTCTTTTGTGGGAAGACAGGGAGAGGGAGATGAGTGAACGGGTTCAAGAGGAGGAACCAGGTGAGACGGTTTTTGCGGGGACTCAAGCATAACCAAAAAGAGATAAGGATCCCCACAGACCTGGATCACGACGCATTGCGAGCACGTACTGATGTCTATATATTAGATACTTATACTTAAAAAAACTTAAATGAAACTAATCCTAAGATTAACCTTTGCCTACTTTCTCTGCTTTATATGTTACATTCAATGTTTTTTTAAACAACGATCCCAGAATTCCTTAACTCTAACCCTCCACTGTCTTGTATGTTTTACAATTCGAGGGTGTCGAGCAACCGTGAATAGATAATAAATCCACGAAATTTTCCTAAATAAATTTTGAATTTACATTTTTTATTGTCAATAAAAAATAATTTAATAAAATACTTTATAACAATCAAAAATATAAAATTCTGTTGAAATTATCACTTCGTATTTTTTATTATACTAATTTATACAATATATATTTGTAAAAAAGAATAAGAAAGAAAATTCGATTACAGGACAAAAAGTCCAAACCAAAAAATCCGGACCAAAATGTTCAAGGAAACAAAAGTCCTACATTGGAAATGTCCCAAACAAAGAAGTTTAAAATAAATAGTAAAGAAATATATATTATGAGAGACATTCTTAAATTTTACATGTGAATATGGTGACTAATGAGTTTTATGTATTATAATTCTTTCAATATAAAAATGTGTTCTTCTAGTCGTTGTTGCTTTCCTCTAGGTAAATTCTTTATTCCCTTTCCCAAAGCCAGATCTCGAAACATATATTCCACATCAGTTTGTTCTTTTTGTAAGTCTGTTAGAAAATGATGAAAACTTTGGTGACTTCGTCCGACCAATATTTGGAACCGATTGTACCTGAAAACCTTTGGAATTGCTTTTCAAAAAAGCTGTGACCTTATTATACGAACTAATATATATTATTTTTTACTTTTAAAGTTGTCCGAAGCATCGAATATTGAGCCCATAAAGTACACCCAGAGAAAAAATTTATTAGTTTTGAATAAAAACTTATATTTAAATCATTTTTATTTATTTCAAATAAATATTTTATTTAAATTAAATAAATAAATGTTTGTTTGAAATTGTCGTATATGTTTCTTACAAATAAACAATTTTATTAGTACTTTTTAAAAAGGTACATTTGTGGCAAATAAATAATATATTTAATTCAAAGAAAAGTTTATTCGAGTTGAACGCAAGCATGCGCAGAATACTGTATACGATATAACTTTAAAGATGTCGGACGTAGTGAAAACGAGGTGACAGATTAACGCGACCAAGCAGTTGTTTGTACAAGGATTGATTATTATTTGATTAAAACAAATACTAATTTCAGGATAATTAAAGAAATTTTTTTTATTCGCGAGTGTTTATTAATTAAATCACACTTTCCTTTTATTTTGAGTGCCTTTCTCCCTGTTGTGTCTTAAATGTGAAGCAGAATTCAAATGAACTTATCATTGACGCAGAGAAATGGAAATTGTTATGTTTCAACAATATCCACGGAACATACAAAAAAATAACCACGAAATGTAAAAATTTAAGATTTTCAATTTGAATCATAAATTTTAATTATATCAATTCCAGAATATTTGTCTGAATACCAGGCAATTTTGCAATTAAATATATCACATTCAAAACTTTTTATTTATTTGTCCTAAATATAAAATATATTTGTAGCAAATAAAAATTTATTTGTCTCAAATTTAAATATAAAAATTTATTTAAGACAAAGAAAGCTTTAGTAGGCTTTGAGACAAATATCCATTTTTATTTAAGTCAAATATATTTTATTTAATTCAAATAAAACATTTCTCTGGGTGTAGATGTATTCAAGGTCTTTGATTTGTCATTAAAATAAGCGAGTACAACATTCTCTAAACAAAAAAATTCATAATTCCCTGAGTTTATACAGTAAATATTTAGATTTTGAGGTTATATTTTTCTAAACAAAAAAATTCATAATTCCATGAGTTTGAAGAGTAAATATTTATATTTTGTTATACAATTTTTACTAAATATAATTTTAGTTACCAAATTTTAAAATTAAAATGAGTAAAACTAACCTGAAAATGATCCTGTACAACCATTCTTCTCGCGATACTTATAAAATGTTTGATATGCAGTATCATATTTTGCTGCTGATTTTTTTGGAATCAAATGACTTTCAGCTTCTAAAGCTTTCAATCGAATTTCTGGAGGTGATAAATTGGACATAGTGCTGATTAACAATCAGCACGGAAAAAAACACAATGAAAATTGTCAACACGTGTGGCATCGCAAGTTCGGTCACAGAGATCCAGAATCAATTATAGGTCTAGAGCGAAAATTTCTTGCTACGCGGGAATAAAAATCGAGGATTGCAACCAGAAAGCAATGCGAACCTAGCTTAGAAGGTAAAATGACACTCCAAAAGAATCAAGTTCAATAACTAGCTCCATTCTTGATTTAATTCATACGGATGTATGCGGCCCAATAGAAGATGTTACTCCGGGAAACAATATATTTATATTAACTTTAATTGACGATTTCAAATTCGCTTGAAACTTATTACTCTGAGGTTTTCAAGGTCGCTGATTACGAATCTAAAGTCAGTTTTTAAACTTTCAAAATGGCGGACTTTTTTTAAAAACATGTTTGGATTCGCTTGAAACTGACTACTCGGAAGTTTTCGGGGTCACTAATTACGAATCCGATATCAGTTTTTCATCATTCAAAAGGGCAAATCCAAAATGGCGGACTTTTTTTAAAAACTCATTCGGATTCGCTTGAAAATAACTATTCGGGGGTTTTCGGTGTCGCTGATTACGAATCCGATGTCACTTTATCAAAATTCAAAATGGCCATATTCTGTTAATATTTACGAAAATTCAGTGGTTTTCCGCCATTTTGAGTCCGACATCTTGAAATTGAATGTTCTTAAGTATAGTTTGAAAGTATAATTATTTTATCCATTAACAGGATAAGTTAAATGACTAAAAAAATATATTTTTTTAAAGAAAACAGCGATTTTTCTAGGTTTTTTCTTATTTTATCTGACATATTGGATTTTCTCGTGAATCAATCTTTATTTTGACCTCAAAATCTGAAAGAGAGTTCCCGAATACCTTCTAAAACTTATTGACATTAAAATATCTGGTCTTTTAATTTTTTAATTCTTACATTAAAGTTGAGGTAAAAATTTTGGACATTTGGGCGTTAATGAGGTGAAGAAAACACCAAAAATTATACGCTTGGATCAAGGAAGGGAATATGTGAATAATGAATTACGGAAATATTTACAGTCGGAAAGTTTAAAAATACAATACACTGTAAGGTATACTCCCGAGCAAAATGGTAAAGTAGAAAGGAAAAATAGAACTCTGGTCGAAATATTAAGGTGTATGCTCATCGATGCGAGTTTACCGAAAAAGTATTGGGGTGAAGCAATTAACACAGCAAATTATTTACAGAATTTGCTTCCCTTAAGGAGCAAAGATAAAACACCTTATGAATTATGGCATTATGTAATGGCCAAATATGGAATATATATATATATGGGGTAAAATTCCTGTAGCGAACTAAGAGAAAAAAAAGTTGATCGGATCGAGCTGTAACATGCACATAGTTTAGCCCTAGGAGTGAGTATTGTTACGATGAAAAATAATTTTGTTGAAAAAATTTCTATGTAAAAAAATTTAACAAAAAAATTATACGTAGCACAAAAAAATATTACGATGAGAAATTTCCTTATTTTTAAATTTACTCAGTAAAAAAATTATTTTCGTTAAAAATAATTAAATAACGAATTATTAAGTATGACATTATGTTATTAATTTATGAAATTAATTATTTATTAAGTTAATTATTTGTCATATTTAAAATAAAATAAGATATCTAATAAAATCAAAATTTTCAAATGTTCCCGCGCTGCGCTGATGGCTCTGCTCTGGACTTTAGTTCGCTCAACGCCACAGGGAGGGCGAACATCATAACTGTTTCTCGCAGTTGAGGTGCCATTAGATTTGTATATAAGCAGTGATCGAAAATTTTTTTCTTGTCGAAATTTTTTTTCTGCCTGATGTCTCTCCTATTTATTTGATTTGAGACAAATTCTTTTTTGGAAGAATTAGTTTCACTAATACTTTGATGACCATTTTTTTATTTTAATTTAATTATTAATTTTTCCCATTGGGTTTTTAAATTCATTTACTTTCTTTTTATTTTTCCGTATTTATGCTCCTTCTAAATTTCCAGAATATTTAACGATTACATTTAACAAATCTTGAATTTTTAATTTCCTTAAATATCCCTTAACAATATGCCAAAAATCTTTAATTTTAATATTTAACAGAAATTCAAATCCAATATTTAGCCAATCTCTGTGACTGACCTTTATTATGCGCGGACATTTAAACGTCAACTCAACCTCGTTTGGACCTCGCGACTCAAGTTCCCGAACCTCGTCAAGCGAGGTTCAGTCAAGGTTCAGGGAAGTTTCGGTGCTGTCCGGGAAGTTACAAGTCTTCAAAAATTCACTGTTTAAATTTTTTACAAAAATTCAACCCTTTCCCTCTCCGACAGTTCTTGAAAAAACCTAACAATACTTTGTGGTTAAAGTATTCACCCCTAGGGCTAAATATTTGCAAGTTACAGCCCGATACGATCAACTTTTTTTTTACTTAGTACGCTATAGGAGTTTTACCCCATATATAAAATTTAAAAATTAGTTAAGTTTTTATTCTGTATAGATTAATATTATTCAGATTCATTCTTTAAAAAATGAATGTAATAGAATACTCAATTAAAAATATATTCTCATCTCTATAAGACTATTGTTTATTTAATCAAAGTCACAATTATGTATAATATAAATAATTAATATTTTTTTAACACAGTAATGAGCATAGTCTAATTACAAATGGAAACTATTATACTGACATACTGCTCTTAATAACAATTGGCTAAAGTCCAGATTATTATGTGCAACTTTGTTTTTTCCCAAAAATATTTGAAATCAAAATGTACTGATTTCATAGCATGAATTACCTTTGAATGCCGGAGAACCATGAGCGATTTCACGTTGTGCGGAGCACGCTTCTGCCCAAGATAATGACTCTGATTCACGTTCTATCATCAAATGAGTGAAAAGGGTATTGACTACACCGATTAGAAGATGTAGTTCTGGCGATGGAATAATTTCCAAAAATGGCTTATCTACATCGTAATTGGAAATTAACGGTGGGTGAATACAATTGTAGAAATTTTCCGCTTTGTCTTTCGAAGCTCCTGCAGCACGTCATACGTTGTAGTTTCCCATTACATTTGCGAAAGTTCTCAGATTTTCATAAACGTTTAGTACATGCAGCTCATTGTTTAATAATCCCGAAACTTTCTAACAATTTTTGGAAATCTCCTGCAGTAAATTGTGTTTCGTTGTCCGTTATAAGAACGCGTGGGGTTCCGTAACGTAGTAGAATTCTTTTTTTAAACGCTTTTATTAGCGGTTGAGTTTTCTGTTCTCGTAAAGGACAAAATTCAACCCATTTAGTGAATTTATCATGCATCACTAGAAAATATCAATGACCTTTAGACGATCGAACTAATGGACCGATAATATCCATCGTTACGTATTCCCATGGATGCGCCGCGTTACACGTACCCATTTTTCCGGCTACGGCGTTTTGCGAACTTTTGAATTTTTGGAAAGAACCACATTGCCTAACATATTTCGCGATTTCTCCGTTCATTCCGGGATAATAATAGTTTTCGGCGATTCGAACGATTCCTAAGTGTCCTGCTGTTGGAGCGTCGTGATTTTCCTTCAGGACTTTTTCACGTAACGGTTGAGGAACGCACAACTTCCATGTTTTATCTCTATCAGATAGTCCGTCATTACAGTGAATGAATATCTTTCAAGGTAATATCGCATTTTTTATATTCCCCATACGACTGATAAATATTGCTTTTCAGTTACAGAGTAATTTAACTCAACTTTGTTTAGCGTCCTACTCGCGTACGCGATGATGTCTTCTTTACCATCGATAATTTGGATTAAAACTGCGCATAAACTGTATTTGCTTGCATCGATTTGTAAACAAAAGGGAACAGAAAAATCGGGAACCTCGAGAACTGGTACAGTCGATAATCGTTTCTTTAAAGTTTCAAACGCATCGTTCCGTTCCTTTGTCCACACCCACTTTTGCTTCTTTTGAAACAGAGTCGATAGTCTACTACGAGACCGAGATATACAACGCGCGTTTTAAAGAATTCGAATTTCTCAGGGTTTACTTTTAAATTCGCTTCTAGCAATCGCTTCAATACACGTCTTACGTTACGTAAATGTTCACTAACCGTATTCCCTAGTATAATGACGTCATTGAGATATACTAACGCTGATACTGCTAATTCCGGACCAAGTACTTTTTCTACCGTCCTTCGGAAAGTAGCGGAAGCCGAGTGTAATCCAAATGGCATAACTTTGTATTGAAATAAACCTCGGCCTGCTATTACGAAAGCAGTAATCGGACGACTTTCTTTTGCTAGTGGTGTTCCGTTGAGAGTTAAAATAAGAAAAATAAAATTTAGAATAGCTTATTCTTAATCTTTTTCTAAAGGTAAAAAAAATAAAGTTGTAAATATTATCGCAAGAAAAACATCAGCATCTGCAACAATTGTAAAACTTTATATTGAGCCATAAGATATAATCCCAAATTTGTAAAAACTTATTTTGGAACATCTTGCATTTTATAACTTTAATCCTCTCATTGTTAAGATAGGTCTGTTGAAATTATTTCGAAGATAAGAGTACACTAATAAAACTAAATACCTAACCCCTCCACTTGCACCTCCACCATTACCTGGGTCCAAAAAACCTACAAAATATACCTGTACTAAACACCATGTTACCAACACATTTTGACCACTGTACACAAGCTACCAATGTAATCTTTGACTACGAAGACATGACACTTGCCATAATCGTCAGAACCATTTCTGCTCTCGCTTGAGTAGGATCAAGCAATTACTCTTTTCACAAATATTAATTCATCGGTGTACTCAATTTTTACTAACATTCAAATAAATAAATAAATTGTATTTTTTTAAATTATACATGTACATTGTCTCACTTCATTTAAACAGCCAAGCAATTTTCTATGAAATGTTTCTTTGCATGAACATTTTTTGGTCCTTCGAGCCGGATACTTGTTGCGCCGTGGTACATTAAAACTCATGGGTAAAAGTGTTTGATCATTTATCAATTATTAGTGCGCTGTTTCGGATTCAAATAGTGTACTCAACTAATAATAAATACAATTCAATAAACTGAAAGATAAAGTAAAAACTCTAAAAGGCTGTAAAGATATGTACATCAAATTGGTTGTGGTTTTCTAAGTGAAGTGCACAGTATACATTTAAGTTGAACAATAAACAATGACATGACACAATTTAACAGTGAAAGGTGCATCTTTGAACATTGCTACAATTAACGTGCCAAAACTAGCGACACAACAGGCGAAGTGAATATCAACTCAACGTGATTCAGCTGAAGAATCACGTCCAATTCAACAACAAGGAAGGAAGTCCAAGGTTTGGCAATTTCAAGGAATTGTCGTCCTATTAGCCGCCAGACTCCATCAAACGTGAAATTCATCGTCATACAGATTCATCAACGAGTAAGTCAAGGCACCAAGTCCTTTCAATTTTCTTTTCTTTTCCTAGTTTTTCTACCGCATAGACAGTTATTGTCGAAGTCAATATGGCAGAAGAAATTAAAGAATTAAATGTCAAACGTGGTGCTTTAAAACGGTCACTTACCATTACCGAAACCGCGCTAGATAGAATTAACGATTCGACCAATCTTGCTTCTCTAGATCCTGTCGGAAGATTGCAAAGGGTGGTAGACAATTGGAAAAAATTTTAAGATATTCAATCGCGTCTAGAAATCCTTTCTTGCGACAGTGAAGCAGATTTAAATACTAATTACAATGAAAGAGAGATTTTTGAAACTAGACATTTTAGCATAACAGGTAGATTAAAGGGAATAATTAGCAATTTACCTGGGGAAAGCACTCCAGAAAAAAATTCTCCGTCACCATCAAATTCAAATTTTTCAAATGATAGAAATGTAGATATTTCAACAAATATTAAATTACTAATAATAAATTTGCCTACATTTTCTGGCAGTTACGATACGTTGATAGGTTTCTCAGACATTTTTAAATCGATTACTATTCATGAGAATGATATAATTCCTGCTATTCAAAAATTGCATTACTTAAAGTCAAGTTTAAAGGACGAAGCAAGCACAATAATTGATTCACTAGAAACTTCCGCTCAAAATTATCAGGTTGCATGAGATTTACTTGAAGAACGTTATAATAATCATCGCTTCATAGTTGAAAGTCACACGAAAGCTCTTCTTGAACTCCCGCATGTATCAAAGGATTTTTCTATGCGTGCCTTATTAGATTATATTCAGAAACATTTTCTCGCATTAAAAGCACTAATGGTTCCTGTTGAACATTGGGATACAATGCTAATTTCATTAATTAAAAGCAAACAATAAAGGTGAATTAAATAAGACAAATTCTAAATATTCTAAAAAACAAAATACACAACATGCATACATTTCTACACAAGGTAAACCAATTTGTTTTTTGTGCAAGAGTGAACATCCAACTTATAGTTGCCCGCAATTCTTGAAACTATCTATAAATTGAATACAGTAACATATGGTACAGCATCAGCACCATATCTTGCTACACGTGTTTTATCTCAATTAGCTTCCGTTGAAGAAAAATCATTTCCGGTAGCTTCGCAAATTTTAAAGCGTGATTTTTATGTCGATGACGTTTTAACGGGTGCAAAAACCTACGAACAGTCTTTAGCATTACGCGATGAACTAATTGATCTTCTTCACAAGGGTGGATTTACCTTACGTAAGTGGGCCTCAAATGATCCACGCCTAGTAAACAATATTGACAATAAATCAAATGATTCTCTTATTTCACTGAAATCAGTTGAAATAATAAAAACTTTAGGTATGTCTTGGCTTTCAGGACAGGACCAATACATCTAGTTACCTTACCCAGGTTAGAGTTATGCGCAGCTTTATTATTTGCACGCTTATTTAATGTTACAAAACAAGCCCTGAATCACCTTGAAATTCAACAACAATATTTTTGGTCAGATTCGACAATTGCTGTCTGCTGGATAAAAACTCCGCCTTGTAATTTAAAAACTTTTGTTGCTAATCGAGTAGGTGAAATACTTGAAGTAACAAAACCCCAAGAATGGAAGCATGTGCCCACTGAGGATAATCCTGCGGATTTACCTTCTCGCGGTAGGATGCCACAATGGCTAAGGCATGACCAAGACAGTTGGCCTAAAACAGAATTGAAACCTATTACCGTTCCTGAGACACGTAAGAATGATGATTGTAAGATATTTACAATAACAACCAATAACACACATAATGACACAAATTTTCTCACGCGCTTTTCATCAATGTCAACCCTAATTCGTGTAATAGCTTATTGTTATGGATTTTGTCACAATTCAAGGGTAAACAATTCCAAGAAATTCACTGGTCAACTCTCGCATGCCGAAGATGGAAAAGCTCACAATGCTGTAATTAAACTAGTTCAATTTAGCGAATTTTCTGAAGAAATTCATCAATTATCTAAAGAAAAACCAATTTGTAAAAAAAGTAAACTTTTAAATCTAAATCCCTTCTTAAAAAAAGGTATACTTAAAGTTGGTGGACGACTAGTAAACTCAAATCTCGATATAAATCAAAAACATCCGATAGTACTTCCACGCAATCATTTTATTACTTCTTTGATAATTCTCGAACATCAGAAAAAATTAAAACATGCAGGAATTCAATCCACACTCTATTCAGTGCGCGAATTATATTGGCCTTTAGACGGAAGAAATATTACTAGAAAATTAATTCGTAAATGTGTAGATTGCTTTCGTGCTAATCCTCGCAGTTTTGATTGCATAATGGGAAACCTACCCGCAGATCGAACAAATTATTCACGAGCATTTTCTGTTGTTGGAGTAGATTACTGTGGCCCTTTTTTTGTTATAGAAAAAAGGTACCGCAATACAAAAAAATTAAAATCATAAGTAGCAGTTTTTATTTGTTTTGTAACTCGCGCAGTACACCTTGAACTAGTGAGTGATCTCACCACGGAGGCATTTATCGGGTGCTTAAAAAAGGTATTTGCAAGACGAAGGAAAGCTAACAAAATTTATTCTGATAATGGAACAAACTTTGTTGGCGCAAATAAACAGTTAAAAGAACTAGAGCAGTTATTCAATTCAACAAGTCATAAACAAAAGGTAACTCAATTTCTAGATAGCGAAAGAATTACTTGGAAATTTAGCCTTCCAAGAGCACCTCATTTTGTCGGGTTATGGGAAGCGGCGGTCAAATCGTTCAAGCACCCTTTTATACGCACCGTAGGTAATGCCGTATTTACATTCGAACAATTACAAGTTTATGTCTGTGAAATCGAAGCCATTTTGAATTCCCGCCCTCTCACTCCAGTTTCTTCCGATCCTATTGACCTACGCCCTCTTACACCTGGTCATTTCCTCATTAGTAGCCCCTTGACAGGATTACCTGAAGAAGATCTTAATGATGTCAAGCCAGGCCGATTATCTCTCTGGGAACACGCCCAGCAAATGAAACAGCACTTTTGGCGTCGTTGGCAAAAGAGTATTTGAATGAATTAATTACTCGCAACAAATGGAAATCTAGATCTTCAAACATCGCTGTTGGTACTCTAGTAGTTTTACGAGCAGACAGTTTTCCTCTCATGCAATGGAGCTTGGGACGCATCAATGACACTCATTCTGGGTCAGATGGAATCATTAGGGTTGTCACCGTAAAAACGAAAAATGGAAGCTATAAACGAGCAATTAGAAGTTTCTATCCACTTCCAATAGAACATTAAAATTGAATTGTTATTAAAAAACGAAAATTATTAATATTGCACATCATAAATACCTCGCTTTATACTTAATAATTTTTAAACACTAAATTGCTTTTATAAATACTCTAAACTGGGTGTGTCCATACCTAAAAAATCAAAGTTGTCCCCTGGTTCTCCGATTTTTATGAAACTCAGTGAAACAGTAGAGAAATATATGCAAATAAGAAATCCAAAAGCGATTTTGAAAATTTTTGGATTTACAGGGGTTCAAAATTTTTTTTTTAAATTTCGATACGCTATATCTCCGAGAAAAATAAATGAATTTTCATGATTTATTCAGAGATTACGTATCATTTACTAACGTTTAAGAACAACTACTTCAATATTATCAATTGACATTTTAACAACTTCTTTTATTAAAGAGGTGGAAGAAACATTGATCTCCTCATGCCTTCTTTCTTCTACAGGAACATTTTTGCTTCTTGGATCGAGTCTGTCACCTGTCCCTTTGAAGATGGGACAGTTCAAAGCGAGTACAACTTTATTCAGCAAAAGTTTAAGACCAATTGTTTGACAACACTAAATGCTACTTTTATTAGAATAGTGTAAAAGAAAATGAGACGTGATTAAGATAAAAATAAAAAAATGGGACAGGATAGGTAATTCAGGAAGGTAAATACAATAAAATGATCTAGCTAAAAAAGAATAAATACATATATTGAAACCTCCTTATTTCCCGTTTACATTTTGGTTAATAATACTAACGGCGTTTATTATGCTGGGACACATACCCATTTAGTCGCTTAATCTGATGGTGGTGACAGCGTGTGGTACAACTTGCGAGTACCGGCCGGGATACTGGTCGGATGTACGGCAAGTCGAGTAGAGAGGGAATCGTACGTTCCCAGTTTGCCAGGTCCCCAACTGGGACAATTTCATTGGTCGAAATGGTACACTTGGACATCTGGGCCGGCTCCGATGAAGATGACCGGGGAATAGGAGATCGGCAAAAGATCTCGAAAACGTCGTCGTCACTGTCGTCGTGTATGACAATAGGTGTCCCTACTCGGGGAGGTGGGACATGTGGACCAGCTGCTGGTGAGTTTGGCAGAACCAGTGGGACAGCCAAAGTCTCGACCCTGATGATCCTTGGGACGCCCGTAGTGGGAGGTGTCCCGGTACTGGTCGGATATTCGGACACCGTAGATCACGGTAAATAATAATAAATGAAAAATTAATAAAAAAAGAAAGTGTTGCAGCGGTAATTATTTTGAATAAAATAAAAGCGTTATTTCAGAACGCTATATGTGAAACGTACAAGGTGGTTAGCACTTGGTAGGAACAGGGTAAAGGTACTTACTGCGAAAAATGAAGAAGGCACTGTATATAGAAACTGACACTTTATTTTCACAATAAGAATTTTCCGTAAAAGTGGAGGCGGAAGAATGACTCCCGACAGGCCCGCTTCGACCCTTCTTATACTCTTCGAAGGGTTATAAAAAATCTGGCCCTGGGAAGGGGCAGTTTTTTTTATAACGTAAAGCGAAAATAAGCCAGGAATGAAGGTTGGCAGTCAAAAATACAAAAAAAACCTTAAAATTACAAAGTTATAATTAATTTTAAATAAAAGAACGAATAGTATGTCAAAAAATAGCAATTATTGATAAACCTTAATTTTTCTAATATAAACTGGATTAATACTTTTTATATGTACGTATATATATGTACATCGCATACTTTAGGGACTTTTCATTTATACAAAGCATACTTTAGGGATTTTTTGTTACTTTCGGGACGGCCCGAAAGTATCTACGACTCCAAAGCATAGTTTGGGGACTATTCATCGGTTTTACGTAAGAAGCATAGTTTTGGGACTTTTCTAGATTTGGCGTGTCTAACAGATGGCGGGTCGAAGTCAATTTCGAAGAAGATTTTGATTTGGACTGAAAGTCCCCAAAAAATGCCTTGAGCATATTAAAGTCGAATTAAAGTCATTAACAGAAAGCACATACTCCATGTTAATTACCCGTGAGCAATAACAAACTATCATACCCACGCATGCGCAATAGTGTTATATGACTCAAACATCTGCGCAGTAAATTCCTAAGGTATTAAAACATGCGCAGTAATGTAATATAACCCCAACCTATGCGCAGTAATATCATAAGGCTTTAAAACATGCGCAGTAGTGTTTTATAAAACCTATCTCTGCGCAACAAATTCCTAAGGTATTAAAACATGCGCAGAAATGTAAAATGTTATCTACATATCAACCGTGACGTTTTCAAATAATAAAAAATGCCCACATATGTAATATAATCCCAACTTATGCGCAGTAATGTCATAAAGAATTAAAACATGCGCAATTGTGTTTTATGAAACCTACCTCTGCGCAATAAATTCCTAAGGTATTAAAACATGCGCACTAATGTAATATAACCCCAACCTATGCGCAGTAATATCATAAGGCTTTAAAACATGCGCAGTAATGTAATATAACCCCAACCTATGCGCAGTAATATCATAAGGCTTTAAAACATGCGCAGTAGTGTTTTATGAAACCTATCTCTGCGCAACAAATTCCTAAGGTATTAAAACATGCGCAGAAATGTAAAATGTTATATACATATCAACCGTGACGTTTTCAAATAATAAAAAATGCTCACATATGTAATATAATCCCAACTTATGCGCAGTAATGTCATAAAGAATTAAAACATGCGCAATTGTGTTTTATGAAACCTACCCCTGCGCAATAAATTCCTAAGGTATTAAAACATGCGCACTAATGTAATGTAACCCCAACCTATGCGCAGTAATATCATAAGGCTTTAAAACATGCGCAGTAATGTAATATAATCCCAACTTATGCGCAGTAATGTCATAAAGAATAAAAACATGCGCAATAGTGTTTTATAAAACCTACCTCTGCGCAATAAATTCCAAAGGTATTAAAACATGCGTAGTAATGTAGAATGTTATATACATATCGACCGTGACGTTTTTGAAATAATAAAACATGCGCACATATGTAATATAATCCCAACCTTTGCGCTGTAATGTTGTAAGACATTAAAACATGCGCAGTAGTGTTTTATGAAACCTACCTCTGCGCACTAAATTCCTAAGGTATTAAAACATGCACAGTAATGTAAAATGTTATCTACATATAGACCGTGACGTTTTAAAATAATAAAACATACGCATTTATCGAACATATTCCTAACATGCGCGTAAACATGTGAGCGCGTAAAATTCGCAACCTTTTTTTTTAAATTTACGGTTTAATTAAAGCAACCATTATAATTATATTAACATTCGAATCAAGAAATGAAGAAAGTAATCTTAACTTCAGTGTTTAGAATCACTTGACGCTTTGATTCTCAGCTCAACGAATATTTTGAGGACTATATTAATTTAGATTACACTAATTTCACGTACATCATAATTGTCAAAAATTTCATTTATAATTTAATCTTGTTAGCATCAACAATGTCATGGTTAACATTTAAATTAGTAAATAATTACAAATCGTTCTAAATTACCAAACTCAACTCTATAATGTGTTAAAAAAGAACTAAATATTTACCACGACAAGAATCTAATAAATAATTATTTCAGTTTTTTAAGGGAATTTCTATAAATTGATGAGTGAACTACTGCAGTTTTCTTACTATTATATATATCTAGATATAATTTTCAGGAAATATAAAAATGCTGCAACTGCAAATGATTAATATTCGTAATGAATGTTAATTTATACTAATAAATGAAAAAGTAAATGTCAAATTAGATCTTATTTATGCAAATTACACGATAAAATCATCAGCTAGTTGTTTTTAAAGAATCAAGTTTTAGTAAATCATAGTTAATAAAACAATATACATTAAACGTAAGATTCATCAAAGGATTCTAGAATAGACATTAATTATTCTGATTATTAATCCATAAAATTTTCATGAGTTGAATAAATTAACATCACCTTAGACATATTCAAACAGCAGAAAACAACGGAAGACCAAAATATCTCTTTTTTAAGTGGAGTCTTTAGTTAAATTATGCATGCGATACAAAGCACATTTTTAGGACTATATTACTACAGACTTGTGAGCGCGTAAAATTTGGAACTTTTTTTTTTTAATTTACGGTTTAATTAAACAACCATTATAATTATATTAGCATTCGAATCAAGAAATGAAGAATGTAATCTTAACTTCAGTGTTTAGAATCACTTGACGCTTTGATTTTCAGCTCAACGAATATTTTAAGGACTATATTAATTTAGATTACACTAATTTCACGTACATCATAATTCTCAAAAATTTCATTTATAATTTAATCTTGTTGGCATGAACAATGTCATGATTAACATTTACATTAGTAAATAATTACAACTCGTTCTAAGTTACCAGACTCAACTCTATAATGTTTTAAAATGAAGTAAATATTTACCTCGATAAGAATCGAATAAAAAATTATTTCAGTTTTTTAAGGGTATTTCTATAAACTGATGAGTGAACTACTGTAGTCTTCTTAATATTATATATATCTAGATTTAATTTTCAGCAAATATAAAAATTCTGCTACTTCAAATGATTAATATTCGTAATGAATGTTAAGAGGGGAACACCAGTTGTAACTTTCGAAAAATCGATTTTTTTTGTGCATTTTCTTAAAGTATACATATTTAGAAATGTGTCTGTAAATTTCAAAGTTGATCCGGTGAAAAATAAATGAGATATACAGAACACTGCAGCGGCGCGTCCCGTGGCTTCATACAAGGTGGCCAGCCATACCTGACCCTAACGACAGATGGCCTTTTCCTATGATTTAGAATCGGCAACCACTGCGGAAGAGTTATTACATGGTCCAGGATTTGATGACTCTTTGTAACTTGGAAACAAAATTTCTTCTAAACAAAAAAAAGTAAGTTGAAGCTTTGAATGCGTTTTTCTCAAAATGACATTTTCCCAGTCGGTGACCACGATTACGCGAATACCATTAAACCGATTTATTTAAAATTTAGTGTGTTTCATTTACACATATAAGTCTAGTTCGTGATCGAAGGATTTTTTTTATGCAAAACTTTTTTTTATATAGCTAAAAATCGACCGTATTTTTTAACGAATATCATACTTTTGACTTTGACAGGTCGCCAATTTGACAAATTTTTTTTTTTAAATCCTTCGATCACGAACTAGATAATCTTATAATAAATGTAAATCAATTTCATTTTTGTATTTCAGACGAAGTATACTTGTAGAATGCTGGTCACCGCAATTCACCTTTTTTCTTAAGGCGCCACTTCAATGGATCATACCTCCAAAAGTTTTTGTTAAAAATTTTTTTTCTTTTAAATTGAAAATGTCAAATTAGATCTTATTTATGCAAATTACACGATAAAATCATCAGCTAGTTGTTTTTAAAGAATCAAGTTTTAGTAAATCCTAGTTAATAAAACAATTTACATTAAACCGAAGATTCATCAAAGGATTCTAGAATAGACATTAATTACTCTGATTATTAATCCATAAAATTTTCTTGAGTTGAAGAATTTTACATCACCTTAGACATATTCGAACAGCAGAAACAACGGAAGACCAAAATATCTCTTTTTTAATTGGAGTCTTTAGTTAAATTATGCATGCGATACAAGCACATTTTTAGGACTATATTACTACAGACTTGTGAGCGCGTAAAATTTGGAACTTTTTTTTTTTAATTTACGGTTTAATTAAACAACCATTATAATTATATTAGCATTCGAATCAAGAAATGAAGAATGTAATCTTAACTTCAGTGTTTAGAATCACTTGACGCTTTGATTTTCAGCTCAACGAATATTTTAAGGACTATATTAATTTAGTTTACACTAATTTCACGTACAACATAATTGTCAAAAATTTAATTTATAATTTAATCTTGTTGGCATGAACAATGTCATGATTAGCATTTACATTAGTAAATAATTACAAATCGTTCTAAATTACTAAACTCAACTCTCTAATGTGTTAAAAAAGAACTAAATGTTTACCACGACAAGAATCGAATAAATAATTATTTCAGTTTTTTAAGGGAATTTCTATAAATTGATGAGTGAACTACTGCAGTTTTCTTACTATTATATATATCTAGATATAATTTTCAGGAAATATAAAAATGCTGCAACTGCAAATGATTAATATTCGTAATGAATGTTAATTTATACTAATAAATGAAAAAGTAAATGTCAAATTAGATCTTATTTATGCAAATTACACGATAAAATCATCAGCTAGTTGTTTTTAAAGAATCAAGTTTTAGTAAATCATAGTTAATAAAACAATTTACATTAAACCGAAGATTCATCAAAGGATTCTAGAATAGACATTAATTATTCTGATTATTAATCCATAAAATTTTCTTGAGTTGAATAATTTAACATCACCTTAGACATATTCGAACAGCAGAAAACAACGGAAGAGCTAAATATCTCTTTTTTATGTAAATTCTTTAGTTAAATTATGCATGCGATACAAAGCATATTTCTAGGACTATATTACTACAGACTTGTGAGCGCGTAAAATTTGGAACTTTTTTTTTTAAATTTACGGTTTAATTAAACAACCATTATAATTATATTAGCATTCGAATCAAGAAATAAAGAAAGTAATCTTAACTCCAGAGTTTAGAATCACATGATACTTTGATTCTCAGCTCAACGAATATTTTGAGGCCTATATTAATTTAGTTTACACTAATTTCACGTACAACATAATTGTCAAAAATTTAATTTATAATTTAATCTTGTTGGCATGAACAATGTCATGATTACCATTTACATTAGTAAATAATTACAACTCGTTCTAAATTACCAGACTCAACTCTATAATGTTTTAAAAAAGAACTAAATATTTACCACGACAAGAATCGAATAAATAATTATTTCAGTTTTTTAAGGGAATTTCTATAAATTGATGAGTGAACTACTGCAGTTTTCTTACTATTATATATATCTAGATATAATTTTCAGGAAATATAAAAATGCTGCAACTGCAAATGATTAATATTCGTAATGAATGTTAATTTATACTAATAAATGAAAAAGTAAATGTCAAATTAGATCTTATTTATGCACATTACACGATTTAATTATCAGCTAGTTGTTTTTAAAGAATCAAATTTTAGTAAATCATTGTTAATAAAACAATATACATTAAACTGAAGATTCATCAAAGGATTCTGGAATAGACATTAATTATTCTGATTATTAATCCATAAAATTTTCTTGAGTTGAAGGATTTAACATCACCTTAGACATATTCGAACAGCAGAAAACAACGGAAGAGCAAAATATCTCTTTTTTAATTGGGGTCTTTAGTTAAATTATGCATGCGATACAAAGCACATTTTTAGGACTTTATTACTACAGACTTGTGTGCGCGTAAAATTCGCAACCTGTTTTTTAAATTTACAGTTTAATTAAAGCAACCATTATAATTATATTAGCATTCGAATCAAGAAATGGAGAAAGTAATCTTAACTCCAGAGTTTAGAATCACTTGATACTTTGATTCTAAGCTCAACGAATATTTTGAGGACTATATTAATTTAGTTTACACTAATTTCACGTACATCATAATTGTCAAAAATTTCATTTATAATTTAATCTTGTTGGTATGAACATTGTCATGATTAACATTTGCATTAGTAAATAATTACAACTCGTTCTAAATTACCAAACTCAACTCTAAAATGTTTTAAAAAAAAGAACTAAATATTTATCACGACAAGAATCGAGTACAAAATTATTTCAGTTTTTCAAGGGAATTTCTACAAATTGATGAGTGAACTACTGCAGTCTTCTTACTATTATATATATCTAGACTTCATTTTCAGGAAATATAATAATTCTGCTACTGCAAATGATTAATATTCGTAATGAATGTTATTTTATACTAATATATGAAAAAGTAAATGTCAAATTAGATCTTATTAATGCACATTGCACGATTTAATCATCAGCTAGTTGTTCATAAAGAATCAAATTTTAATAAATCATAGTTAATAAAACAATATACATTAAACGGAAGATTCATCAAAGGATTCTGGAATAGACATTAATTATTCTGATTATTAGTCCATAAAATTTTCTTGAGTTGAAGAATTTAACATCACCTTAGACATATTCGAACAGCCGAAAACAACGGAAGAGCAAAATATCTCTTTTTTAATTGGAGTCTTTAGTTAAATTATGCATGCGATACAAAGCACATTTCTAGGACTGTATTGCTGCAGACTTGTGAGCGCGTAAAATTCGCAACCTTTCTTTTTAAATTTACGGTTTAATTAAAGCAACCACTATAATTATATTAGCATTCGAATCAAGAAATGAAGAAAGCAATCTTTACTCCATAGTTTAGAATCACTTGATACTTTGATTCTCAGCTCAACGAATATTTTGAGGACTATATTAATTTAGTTTACACTAATTTCACGTACATCATAATTGTCAAAAATTTCATTTATAATTTAATCTTGTTGGCATGAACAATGTCATGATTACCATTTACATTAGTAAATAATTACAACTCGTTCTAAATTACCAGACTCAACTCTATAATGTTTTAAAAAAGAACTAAATATTTACCACGATAAGAATCAAATAAAAAATTATTTCAGTTTTTTAAGGGAATTTCTATAAATTGATGATTGAACTACTGCAGTCTTCTTACTATTATATATATCTATATTTAATTTTCAGGAAATATAAAAATTCTGCTACTGCAAATGATTAATATTCGTAATGAATGTTAATTTATACTAATAAATGAAAAAGTAAATGTCAAATTAGATCTTATTTATGCACATTACACGATTTAATCATCAGCTAGTTGTTTTTAGAGAATCAAATTTTAGTAAATCATTGTTAATAAAACAATATACATTAAACGGAAGATTCATCAAAGGATTCTGGAATAGACATTAATTATTCTGATTATTAATCCATAAAATTTTCTTGAGTTGAAGAATTTAACATCACCTTAGACATATTCGAACTGCTGAAAACATTGAAGAGCAAAATATCTCTTTTTTAATTGGAGTCTTTAGTTAAATTATGCATGCCATACAAAGCACATTTTTAGGACTATATTACTACAGACTTGTGTGCGCGTAAAATTCGCAAGAAGTATACTCGGGATCAGTGAGGTATACAAGCTCTTTAAGGGTACGGCCACAGCCAAACTATCTAAGAAGGGTTCGTAATGGTAAAGGTCTTTCTCCAATATGTTCCTAAATGTTTGCTTTGCGTAACTGACGCGTTAGTTCGCAAGCGCAGTGACGTCTTCATATCTGCCTAAAAGTGTACAAGTGTCAGTCCAAGTGCCAATCACATGAGTGCGATAGAGATAGATAGTCCATCTATCTCTCTTGCACTCATGGGATTTGCATTTGAACTTGTACTTGCACTTGCCTTTTGCATTTATTGTAGAACCTCCATAACTGTCTCTCCTGCACTCATGGGACTTGCACTTGTACTTGGTTTTTGCATATATTCTGAAACTATCTCCAATCAGACCCTAATAACAAAAATAAACATTGTCATATGATGTGACCAATACTAAACTCAGGTTGGATTTACATGTTGATGTAAATGCAGAATGCAAAACCGAAAATAATGAGTGTGCAAAGGACAGGGATATATCACTATCCTTTTCACTCACATTATTTTCGGTTTTGCATTTTGTATTTACATCAACATGTAAGGGTACGGTCACACTATCTCATGCATGCACTGTACATGCATGCAGAAACATTTGTCCGGTCACACTTGAACGAAATCTAGTGAATATTTAGTAACTTTCTAGTAATTTTCCAAAATTTTCGGTTGTAACTAGAAAGTTACTAAACATTCACTAGATTTCGTTGAAGTGTGACCGGCCAAATGTTTCTGCATGCATGGACAGTGCATGCGTGAGATAGTGTGACCGTACCCTAACTCCACCCTTAGGGTGAAGATACATGTTAATTTAAATGCAGAATGTAAAACCGAAAGTTACTAGATTCTAAAGTTTCACCAAAGACCAAACGTACACTCGTGGGCCAGATTTGCCTACATATTTTCATCCTTTTCTAACACAGGTGTTACCATGACAACGCAAATAATCTTTAGGTATATTAAAGATTATTTGCGTTCAAATAATCTTTAGGTACATTAAAGATTATTTGCGTTCAAATAATCTATAGGTACATTAAAGATTATTTGCGTTCTCATCCCTGTTCGCCAAACAAAATTTTCCACCTTTGGTTTCAATTTTAATTTAAAAAATTTAAATTAAATATATAAAGTATGCAAATAAATTATAAAATAAAAATAAAGTGCTTTGTATATTAACAACTATATTTAAAATATTTGGCGCTTTATTTTTAATTTATAATTACAATTTACTTGCATACTTTATATATCAAGTTGTATTTTTAAGGACCTTAATTTTTAAATATAAACTTTGGATTCTTTTGTGGCCTTTGGTCCGTATAAGAAATAGTTTCAATTTGGTTTTTTAATATAATTTATTTACAATACAAACACTCGAATGCATTTTCGCCATGTACATGGCTCATCAGGAACTACAATGAAAAAAATCGGTTTAGGATCTATGGTCGGAAATCGCATTTTGAAGGTAAAAAAATAAAAATAAGGATATATTAACATACCGCATTTTACAGGAGTTGAGAATTTAAATTTAAATTTTATAAAAATTAGAGACATCGATGTAAACATAACCTCCAAAGTAAACATACAATGAATGTTGTCGAAAAACTTTACAAGACAAAAATTCCATTCTCATGGGCTGGCACAGGTTTTGTGTAGAAAAAAGTGGTATAATTAAATGTTTAAAATAATAATCATAATAAATATTAAAAACTTTTTTAGTATGAGAGACATTGGCAATGTGCTCTCTGAAAAAGACAACACACATACTGCATACCAACTGTGGAGAAGGCTTTAACCCACCTTAACCTAGCAGTATGTGTGTTGTCTTTTTCAGAGAGCACATTGCCAATGTCTCTCATACTAAAAAAGTTTTTAATATTTATTATGATTATTATTTTAAACATTTAATTATACCACTTTTTTCTACACAAAACCTGTGCCAGCCCATGAGAATGGAATTTTTGTCTTGTAAAGTTTTTCGACAACATTCATTGTATGTTTACCTTTGGAGGTTATGTTTACATCGATGTCTCTAATTTTTATAAAATTTAAATTTAAATTCTCAACTCCTGTAAAATGCGGTATGTTAATATATCCTTATTTTTATTTTTATTTTTTTACCTTTAAAATGCGATTTCCGACCATAGATCCTAAACCGATTTTTTTCATTGTAGTTCCTGATGAGCCATGTACATGGCGAAAATGCATTCGAGTGGTTGTATTGTAAATAAATTATATTAAAAAACCAAATTGAAACTATTTCTTATACGGACCAAAGGCCACAAAAGAATCCAAAGTTTATACTTTATATATCTATATAACATTTTTGACGTGACAACGTCTTACTTCGTGGTCTACGGAGTCGGTCAGAAAAATTAGGTTGGATTTACATGTTGATGGAAATGCAGAATGCAAATCCGAAAATAATGATAGTAAAAACGACAGGGATATATCACTATCAAAACAGAACCTCAATCATGGATTTACTCTATTCAAGAATTGTGGTGGACCAATTAATTATAACAATTCTTGAATAGAATACATCCATGATTGGGGTTATGTTTTGATATTATTCCGGTGCAAAACTTCAGCAATTGGTAATACTGTGACATTTCGTTTCGAAAATTTTAAAATTTAATTGTTTGAAAATTATTATCAGTTTATTATAATTTTTAGCACTGAAAAAATTTATTAGATTTAAATTATCGGTTACTTGATTTTTTAAAAATAAATATTTATTTGTATGAAATAATTATTATTTGAGTCAATTAAATAATATTTGTTTCAAATACAAAAAGTTTAGAATCTAGTACTGGGAAATTGGAATTGAGGGCTCAGTACCAACTCAGTACTAATTTGGTGCATTTTGGTACTGAAATGGAACTGGGAAATTTACCTGCGAAAAGGGTAGATTTACCGTTAATACCCTCATAAAAGTAAAAAGTGACTAGCTTTTTCAATATGTTTAAACTAATACTTTATATTTATTTCAATATTATATTTGTTTTTCCTGGATTTATATTATTTTTATACATTATTATGCTTATGATATGTCCTTTGGCAGCTAAATTCAAAAATGATGTCCATTTTTTTATCAAACTTAAGGTATACGAGATAAATTATAACTTTTTTAAATGTAATTATTTTTTGATAAATTTTAGATATTCATAACCTGGAAATATTAAGGAATCTCAATATATATTTTTTAAAGTTGAGTTATTAAAATTTCAAATTTTTTAAGTCATAAAACTCGGGTTAAAATTATAATCCTTCTGCAAAGGACCTAGAGGTCTATTGTTCAAGGAGGGATTGCAATATAATTTCCAAACTTAACGGAAATTTTCTACAAACTATTGGGATTGGCTAAACTTCGATACGCCATCTGGTGTTTACCTACTTCTGACGGCCATTTTGGTGTTTTTTCTCTTTTTATCTAGTTAGATAGAAAAAGAGAAAAAAACAAAATGGTTGCCAGAAGTAGGTAAAGTTACTAGACCGCCAATCCCAATTATGTATTTTTTGCTGTTTTACACGTATATCGTGAGAGACGTTTTGTTGATCTATTATACCTTTAAAACTATTGTTAAAGTACTTTAAAAATGTCTTCTTATGGGTTATCAGGTAGTGGTACTGAAGTGAAACTCAAGCCAAGTCCAATTCAGTACCATTCAAGTATCACTCTTTCGGTAGGGTATGGACAACCTTATTAAGGTGCCGTCCCATGACAGCGTAAAACGCCGGCGTAAAAGCGGATAGCAAGAGAACGAAAGAGATGAAGATATCTCACTATCTCTTTCATTCTTTATCAAAAGGCCAACGAAAGAGAAGAAGAAGATCTCTTTTATTCTCATGCTTTCCGCTTTTACGCCGGTATTTCACGCTGTCATGGGACGACGCCTTTAGGGTCTGATTGAAGATGTACCATTAGTGAAATAGCTTAGCAAAGACGTTCGTAAACGTGAAACATTCAGTTAAAAAAGGGTATACATATATTCGTACCCTTTTCTATGTCATGCATCTCGTTCGCGGACGACTTTCGTGAAGCTATTGTGTGTTGGCCTTAAATCTGTTATCGTTGAAGCCGTTTCAGGATTGGGATTATTAGTACATTTTTGATAAAGTGTGTACTCAGGAAGTATACAGTGTCCTTTTTTTCGCACGGAGAAACAAGGACACTGCATACTTCCCTAGTATACACTTTATCAAGTATGCGCTAAAATTCCCAATTCGGAAACGACCGAACCGCAAATGTAACCGGAAGTATGAGTTAGAAAAGGACAAACAATATGTCTAACCTTCTTTGACACATCCTTTTGATTGCGTTTGCGATTCCAATTCCGGTGACGTTTCTATTTTGCTAAATGACAAAGTAAAGGCCTGAGCATAATAGAAACGTAACCGGAATCGTAATCACAAACAAAAGAATTAGTAAAAGAAGAACAGCAATACATGACTATCATGTATCTATGGTATCTTCCAAAGATACACGTGTGAAAAATGTTGATTTAATTTTTGATTGTAAATAAGTGATTTTTAGAAATAATGGTGGTAAACTGTTGTTATTGTACACTGAAAATTTATTCTTATTCAAATTTGTTATAAAAAATTAAAATATTTCAAAAATTTAAAACTTTAATATTTGTACTTATTTAAATTCTGTAAGAAAAAATTAAAAATGAAAATAATTTAAAAAATTTAATAATTTAAAATTTTAATATTTGTACCTATTTAAATTTCTTTTTATAAAATTACTTTGCACCGAAAAAATTCCATATTTCTTTTTCAACATTTACAAAATTCAACCATGGGTCCACTGATTCCTTCAAACGTCCCTGCTTTAGAAAGAGAGAGTGTGGGATAAGTCGTTTTTTTCTCTCTCTCTTTTTTCCTTCATGTCTCTCCACAGTGGTGCTCGGTCCATTTCTATATGTCTATGGATTAAATATAAATTTTTAGGTTAGAGGTGTTTGTTTACTAATCACACTTTATATTTAAACAACATTACTAAACAATATCCAGTATGCATGTTATTAAAATAAATATAAAATGTATATTTTAAGTGGAAATTACCGCAGCAGTAAAAGATTTCAAGTTAGTAAACACACTTTTCTAACCTCAAAATTTATATTTTCTCACGAATTCAGAGAATCTATCAATGCAATTGAATCAAACATATAACAAAATTAATTATCAACACACATTTTAATGTTATTATATGATAAAATGGACCTTACGTCCAAAATCCTGTTTTCGAGAAAAATGACTTTAAAGTTAACATGTCGAAATAAATGCTCTTGCACGTTGAAATGGCTTGAAACTTTTTACTTGGGGGTTTTTGAGATCGCTGATTTCGAATCTGGCATTAAATTTTGAAAATTCAAAATGGCGAATCCACTTTATGCGGATAACAAAAATTAGTTGAATTTGCTTGAAACTTGTTACTCGCAGGTTTTTGAGGTCGCTGATTACGTACATATTTGCTACCAGAGTTCAAAAATTCAAATTGGCGGCTCCAATATGATATAAAAAAATTAAAAAATTGATCGGATTCGCTTAAAACTCGTTTAAAAATCTGATGTCAAATTCGTAATCAGCAACCTCAAAACCCCCTGAGTAAAAAGTTTTAAGCAAGTCTAATTAATTTTTAATTTTGTCATCTGCCAAATTAGATCCACCATTTTGAATTTTCAAAATCGAATGCCAGTTTCGTCATCAGCGACTTCAAAAACCCCCTAAGTAACGTGTTTCAATCAAAGCCTATCAATTTTTTAAAATTTTGTCCGCCATATTGGATCTGCTATTTTGAATTTTAAAAATATGATGTCAAATTCGTAAAGGCCTGAGAAGAATAGAAACGTAACCGGAATCGTAATCGTAAACGCAACCGGAATAGTGAGAGAAGGACAAAGAACATGTCTATTCTTCTCTAAGTTTTAAGCAAATTCAATTAATTTTTAAATTTGTCATCCGCCATCTTGAGGTGTAGAGGTCATTGAAGCTGCGGTCACAGCCTGCGGTACATGCCCAAGCCGTGAAGGCTGAGATGCGACCGGTCTCTGGTGCATGTTCTATTGTTTCTTTGTTTAGTCTACGTATTGCCACAACACGTGCGTTATAGAGGCTGTTTTCGGCGTTCGCCTTTGGTTAATTGTGATTGGTAGATCTAACAGCATGTTATTGATGACACTGGACCATGGCTAACTCTGGGTTAACCCAGGGCGAACACCCTGGACGCATGTTATAATACAATATCTTTTCTTAAGTTGATTCTACAATAAGCGCGTCGGACGTGGACGTGAACGTGTACCTAATAAGAGAGAGGGATATAGATGTATATCCCCATACCCCTTTTTTATTAGGTATGCGTTCGCGTCTACGTCCGAAGCGCTTATTGTAGAACCAACTTTACAATATGAAAGAGCAGTTCGTTTTTCCGTGACGCTTACCATATTTAACTATATCTATATATATATAAAACTTAACGCAAGTGCGGACCGTTCGCGCAGTTTTAGGTGAATGTAGAATCATTATAAAGGCTGAAGCATTTACACCTTAAATAAAGAAAATTTTTTATTTTGATTTTCCGAAATCCAAATATCTGATTGATTGTCCATTGTCAATGGGTGTTTTCGGGAGTTGCTGTGAGTATACTGTCAGTATGTTGTGATTGGCTGATCCATCAACATGTTTATTCTGATTGGGTAATTTTTTACTGTCAGTATACTGTCAGCAACTCTCGAAAACATACGAAGATTGTGAACAACCAATCAGGTTTGTGTATTTCGGAAAATGCAAAATAAAAAGTTTTTTTTACTAAAGGTGTAAATTGTCTTTAAGACATTACGATTTTGCCTATTGTGGAACCTATTGTGGATTGCGTTCCCGCAATCGTCTTTAAGGCCGTTTCCGAATCGGCATTTTCAGCGCACTTTTGATAAAGTGTATACTCGGGAAGTATCCAATGTCCCAATTCGAAAGCTGCCTAATTGTGCGTTGAAATATGGTTGCGACAAACGTTGGCGCAACCGTTTTTTCAACGCACAATTAAAGGCGGTTACGGGAATTTGCACATCCCGTATCCGACTCGCGTACATATACGTAAATGTGCTTTTATCCCACCGGTATTTTGGACGAGTGAATCGACAGAATGTTTTTTCGCGGCCGTGAAAATTCATACAACTCTATGTGATTGGCCATATTAAAAGTTCCATTTTCACGGAGTTTATAGTAAAGCCAATCACATACAGTGATGTGAATTTTCACGGCCTTGAAAAACCAGCCCGTCGATTCACTCGTCCAACATACCGGAGGTACAAAATCACCTTTGTGCTCTCATGGAACGGCACCTTTAGCAACCTGTCGTTGATTTCCATTGTCCCACTTGCCATTTATCAAAATTCTCGTCAACTACCTCATCCTGTTCTAGTAAAAATTCAGTAACTTTATTGTTAAAATTAAAAGTTACTATAAAGTTATCAAATTTTCACTAGAACAGGGTGCGGTAGTTGACGAGAATTATGATAAATGGTGAGTGGTGACAATGTAAACCAACCTTACTGGAGAAAGGGCGTCAGGCCTGAGTCGGGTACGCAAGTCGGATACAGCATATGTAAGTTCCCATAAAAGTCGTGCGTTGTAAAACAGTTGCGGAAAACATTCTTTTTAGGGTCCCATTGAAGACACGCCATAAGAGCATTCGTAAACGTGGACGTATAACGTTACCAATGCAAAACATTGTAAAATGGCTGAAGAATAATGCCAAACCAAACTACGACCATAACTGAACCTCTTTCCCTAATAATATATGAAAATAATATAAAATCCATGAAAAACAAATATAATATTAAGATGAATATAAAATATTATTTAAAACATTTTCTAAAAGCTATTTGCTTTTTACTTATATGAGGATATTATTGGCAAATAGACCCCTTAAATTTTCCAGATCCATTTCAGTAACAAAATGTACTAAACTGGTACTGAGTTGTTACTGACCACTTAGCCCCGATTCTTCAGTACCAATCCAAATCCACTCATTCGACAGGGTATTCAATATCAAATTATATAATTGATTTTCAATTTCAATAGCCGCAATATGGAATCTGCAATTATAAATTTTGAAAATTTTATTTCATATTTGTAATCAGCGAACCCGAAAACCCCCAAGTGCCAATTTTCAGTAAATCCGCTCTTTTTCAATTTTAATGGCCGTCATATTAAATCTGTAATACTGAATCTTGAAAATCTGCATGCATATTCATAATTAGCGACCTTAAAAACCCCTGAGTGACAATATTCAAGAAAATCCGATTGATTTTTAATTTTGATAACCGCCACATTGCATCTGCAGTTATGAATTTTGAAAATTTGATTTCATATTCGTAATCAGCGATCTCCAAACCCCCGAGTGCCAATTTTTAGTAAATCCGCTCGATTTTCAATATTAATAGCCGCCATATTGGATCTGCAATTATGAGTTTTGAAAATTTAATTTCATATTTGTAATCAGCGAACCCGAAAACCCCCAAGTGCCAATTTTCAGTAAATCCGCTCGTTTTTCAATTTTGATAGCCGCCACATTGCATCTGCAGTTATGAATTTTGAAAATTTGATTTCATATTCATAATCAGCGATCTCGAAACCCCCGATTGCCAATTTTTAGTAAATTCGCTCGATTTTCAATATTAATAGCCGCCATATTGAATCTGCAATTATGAGTTTTGAAAATTTAATTTCATATTTGTAATCAGCGAACCCGAAAACCCCCAAGTGCCAATTTTCAGTAAATCCGCTCGTTTTTCAATTTTAATGGCCGTCATATTAAATCTGTAATACTGAATCTTGAAAATCTGCATGCATATTCATAATTAGCGACCTTAAAAAACCCTTAGTGACAATATTCAAGAAAATCTTATTGATTTTTAATTTAATAGCCGCCATATTGGATCTGCAATTATAAATTTTAAAAATTTTATTTCATATTCGTAATCAGCGACCCAGAAAAACCCCGAGTCTCAATTTTCAGTAAATCCGATCGATTTTTAATTTTAATGGGCGCCATATTCAATCTGTAATACTGAATTTTGAAAATCTGCATGAATATTCATAATTAAAGACCTTGAAAACCTTTGAGTGACAATATTCAAGAAAATCCGCTCGTTTTTCAATTTTGATAGCCGCCACATTGCATCTGCAGTTATGAATTTTGAAAATTTGATTTCATATTCATAATCTGCGATCTGGAAACCCGCGAGTGCCAATTTTTAGTAAATCCGATCGATTTTCAATTTTGATAGCCGCCATATTGGATCTGCCGTTATGAATTTTGAAAATTTGATTTCATATTCATAATCAGCGATCTCGAAACCCCCGAGTGAAAATATTCAAGAAAATCCGATCGATTTTCTTTTTTGATAGCCGCCATATTGGATCTGCAATTATGAGTTTTGAAAATTTAATTTTATATTTGTAATCAGCGAACCCGAAAATCCCCAAGTGCCAATTTTCAGTAAATCCGCTCGTTTTTCAATTTGAATGGCCATCATATTAAATCTGTAATATTGAATCTTGAAAATCTGCATGCATATTCATAATTAGGAGACGCCTACTTTTTCCTCAATTTTTAAATAACCGAATTTTTAATTAACATAATTTAAAATTACAAAAGTGTTAATAAACCGAATTTAAATATTTCAGAATTTTTAAAAAACCGAATTTTTATAGTTCCAAATTTTCAGTTTACACAATAAAAAAATAATCGAAATACCATTGGTTATAATTTTTCTGTTCTTGAATATTAAAATTACAGAAAATCAAAACAGCAGAAGTATCACTGACCGACTTTCTGTTCAACCCAATTGGGATTGGACAGAATTTTAAGATAACGGAAATATCAGTTAACATAATTTCAATTTTGCTGAATTTTTATTTCACAGAATTGAAAAATAACAGAAATACCATTTGTCAGAATTTTTATGTTCTAAAATTTTCAAATTACCGAAAATAAAAATAACACAAATATAACTTGACAGACTTTCTATTCAACCGAATTGTGATTGGACAGAAATTTAAGAAAACAGAAATATCATTTGTCATAATTTTAATTTTGCCGAATTTTTAATTTACAGAATTGAAAAACAATCGAAACACCATTTGTCAGAATTTTTATGGTCACAAATCTCAGATTAACCGACAATGAAAACAGCAGAAGTTTCACTTGACATACCAAATCCATTGTGTATTCATTGTTTAAACAATCATCAACAATGGATTTATTCTATCAAATGAAAGTTCTGCTGTTTTTATTTTCGGTTAATTTGAGATTCGAGAACATAAAAATTATGACAAATGACATTTATGTTTATTTTTAATTATGTAAACTAAAAATTCTGCAAAATTGAAATTATGTTAACTGATATTTCCGTTATCTTAAAATTCTGTCCAATCGCAATTAGGTTGAATAGAAAGTCTGTCAAGTTAAATTTCTGTTATTTTTATTTTCGGAAAAGTTAAAATTCGAGAACATAAAAATTATGTCAAATGACATTTCTGTTTATTTTAAATTATGTTAACTAAAAATTCTGCAAAATTGAAATTATGTTAACTGATATTTCTGTTCTCTTAAAATTTTGTCCAATCGCAATTAGGTTGAACAGAAAGTCTGTCAAGTGAAACTTCTGCTCTTTTCATTTTCTGTAATTTTAATATTCGAGAACATAAAAATTATAACCAATGGTATTTCGATTATTTTTTTATTGTGTAAACTGAAAATTTGGAACTATAAAAATTCGGTTTTTTAAAAATTCTGAAATATTTAAATTCGGTTTATTAACACTTTTGTAATTTTAAATTATGTTAATTAAAAATTCGGTTATTTAAAAATTGAGGAAAAAGTAGGCGTCTCATAATTAGTGACCTTAAAAAAACCCTTAGTGACAATATTCAAGAAAATCCGATTGATTTTTAATTTAATAGCCGCCATATTGGATCTGCAATTATAAATTTTAAAAATTTTATTTCATATTCGTAATCAGCGACCCAGAAAAACCCCGAGTCTCAATTTTAAGTAAACCCGCTCGATTTTTAATTTTAATGGCCGCCATATTCAATCTGTAATACTGAATTTTGAAAATCTGCATGAATATTCATAATTAACGACCTTGAAAACCTTTGAGTGACAATATTCAAGAAAATCCGATCTATTTTCAATTTTGATAGCCGCCATATTAGATTTGCAGTTATGAATTTTGAAAATTTGATTTCATATTCGTAATCAGCGATCTCGAAAGCCCCGAGTGCCAATTTTCAGTAAATCCGCTTGTTTTTCAATTTTAATGGCCGCCATATACAATCTGTGATAATGAATTTTGAAAATCTGCATGAATATTCATAATTAAAGACCTTGAAAACCTTTGAGTGACAATATTCAAGAAAATCCGCTCGTTTTTCAATTTTGATAGCCGCCACATTGCATCTGCAGTTATGAATTTTGAAAATTTGATTTCATATTCATAATCTGCGATCTGGAAACCCGCGAGTGCCAATTTTTAGTAAATCCGCTCGATTTTCAATTTTAATAGCCGCCATATTGGATCTGCAATTATTAATTTTGAAAATTTAATTTCATATTCGTAATCAGCGACCTAGAAAAACCCCGAGTCTCAATGTTCAAGTAAATCTGATCAATTTTCTATTTTAATAGCCGCCATATTGGATCTGCAGTTATGAATTTTGAAAAATTAATTTCATATTCGTAATCAGCGATCTCGCAACCCCCGAGTGCCAATTTGAAGTAAATCTGCTCGATTTTCTATTTTAATGGCCATCAAATTGGATTTATAATACTGAATTTTGAAAATCTGCCTGCAAATTCGTAATCAGCGACCTCAAAAAGCTACGAGTGATAATTTTAAGTAAATGCGCTTGATTTTTAAACATTAAAATTTATAATATTAATAAATATCATGTTACTTAAATAGTATTTTAAATATTTTTTATTTTATTAAAGAGTGTCGTCCACTATCTTATTATTTTGTTCAGGTCCAATTATCTTTTCACAAGCACAGTTGAGTCCATTGATATTTGGACTTGCACAGTAGGGTTAATTAAACTTTTCACATATCAACCCTACTGCGCATGTGAAAAATTCAATTTATCCTACTGCGCATGTCTAAAGTGCATTTAACCCTACTGCGCAAGTTTAAAGATCAACAGATTTTACTGCGCATGTCTCAAGTGCACTCAGCACTACTGCGCATGTAAACAATTTAATTAACTCTACTGCGCAACTCTAAATATCAATAGATTCTACTGCGCATGTGACGACTTTAATTGACCTTACTGCGCATGTCTAAAGTGCACTCTACCCTACTGCGCATGTGAAAAGTTCAATTGACCCTACTGCGCATGTCTAAAGTGCATTGAAGCCCACTGCGCAAGTTTAAAGATAACGGATTCTACGGCGCATGTGAAAACTTTAATTGACCTTACTGCGCATGTCTAAAGTGCACTCTACCCTACTGCGCATGTGAAAAGTTTAATTTACCCTACTGCGCATGTCTGAAGTGCATTTAACCCCACTGCGCATGTATTAAGTGCACTTAACCCCAATGCGCAACTCCAAAAATCAACAGAGTCTACTGCGCATGTGAAAACTTTAATTGATCTCACTGTGCATGTCTAAAGTGCAATCTACTCTACTGCGCATTTTTAGAAAAGATTTAACAGGAGTATCATTCAAATGTCTATCTTTGTCTGTCTGTCTGAACGTATGTGCGCATTTTTGATGCCCTTCTTTTGCGCGCACTTTCGTGAAGTCGCATAAAATGCGAGGCGTATGTACCTCCATGGAGGACACATCTGCGTGCTTATGTGCATTCACCAAGTGAGGGTAACTCGCACGTCATGAGTTACTTTTGCTGTCAATTTGAACTCACTATTACTATCTGGGTATATACATAATAATATTATAGGACACTACTGCGCATGATTCACTATCACAAAAAAATACTACGTATTTGCAGTAATAGTATAAAACCGCTGGGAAACTGTACGAGAACTCGAAAGGGCATTTGTAACTATTAATGTACTAATGCAGACTAAAGGTCCTTAAAGTATTCTTTCCTCCATTTGTAGAAAAGAAATTTACCGTCCCCAAAACATGCTTTATACATATGAATTACGTCTGTGTATAAAGCATAGTTTGAGGAATAATGACGTCAGACAAAATATCCGCATTATACGCATTCTTCGAGGACTTGGATTTTCTGCATATTTTAGGACAGTCCCCAAAGTATGCGATGTGTTAGTAAAATCAATCTTTTTCTTATAATTTTGATTGTATATCAAAATTTTCTGTTGCATCTATTTAGTTAGACAATAACGAAGCTATGTATGTAGGAAAAAATTAGGGTCCCTAAAGCATGCGTTATACATACATATATACATATGCGTATATACCTATATACATATACATACATATTCCACACACACACACACACATATATAACATGATATAATATAAAAATAATATAATTATATATACCAATATATAATTATATAATAAATTACATATAATATATACATAATATATATTATATTTATATATATCATACAATACACAATTATACATAATTATATATAATAATATAATATAAAAAATATACAACATATAATATATAAAATAACATAATATAATTGAGATAAAAGATAAAAAGTTAATATTATTCGATATACTTCTAAAAATTTAATATAACCGGAATATTCAAAACCATATGGTTTAGAATATTTCTCGACATAGCGCGCCTGGTTTTCTACGTGACCTTAGTGGAAGGTAAATAGAAAGGCGGAAGCAGGAAGCGTGGGAGAAGTGTATAGAGGAAGTAAATGAAAGAGAGCGGAGAAAGGATATGGCAAAGGGCCGTTGAAAATAGGTTTTTTTCTAGCGTTTGGTACGAAGCTCAAATCTTCACCCAAAGGACTGGCGAAGTATTTTTTGGCAAGGAAATGACCTTCAAAAAGAAGGTGTTCAACTTTAACAGCGGTTGTCAACCGGAACGACAACCTCAAAAACTGTGTCCAGTATCATCAAGTCCAAATTTTTTTTGCGAAAAGCGCTAACAGGGCGAGTATTTCTTTCTGGCAATCTTCTTTTGTCATGTTTTCCCATTTTAAAGTGATTGCAACAAAATTTGTAAACCATAACACAAGTTTTAACTACAACTATACTTACAACTAAACTCAACCTAAGAAAAAAATAAAACATACGAAAATGAATAAAAAAAATTAAATGGAAAACAAGAAACTTATGTAACTAGAAAAAAAACATGAAACAAAATTAATGAAAATAAAACGTTAGTAAAAAGGCTTATATATTAAAATAATAAGCTATTCAAATGAAAAGAATTATAAGAGATACAAAAAGTTGAAGTATCTGAACACAGGAAAATAAAATACTCATTGTGTGATGCATGTAGTCCGAATGAGGGCTCATAGAGAAATGAATGCAAATCAGTCCTTTTCTGGCGCTAACTATATCAGACGCACGAACGATAAATTAAGTCCAGCCACACAACGGGAGGTAAAATCGAGCGATTGGACGGTCATTAGTAGGAAAGGGAAATATTTGTCAAAGTTGCCCCTTCCCGATCGTGACCGTCCAATCACTCGACTCTACCTCCCGCTTAGGTGCTCAGCGTCCGTGCCTCTGATATAGTCAAACCGTTAAATATTTGTGATACATGAAAAATGGGGTTTCATTGATCATTTTATTTAATTATTGTAATATATGTTTTATGATATTCCAGTCAAATAAAGCGTAGTTACCAACTTTAATGCTTTAAATTACAATGTTCGTAGAGAAAATTAAAATTTTTTTATTTTTTTGAAAATGAGACCTTCGGAAAAAATTGTGTTTTTAGTTTTTGATTTGTTTACATTCCCATTGTTTACATTTCACATGAGACCTTCGGAAAAAATTGTGTTTTTAGTTTTTGATTTGTTTACATTCCCATTGTTTACATTTCACAACTTGGACATGCCCTCAATATACAGAATTTAAAAAATTTTTACTGAACTGTTAGCAGTTTTTTTGATTATACAAAACATCATTAGAATATAACTATCAATATGAAAAAAAGTAATGTTTAACAAAAAATGAATAAAAAAAGTAATAAATAAAATATTAAATAATAATAAAATAAAATACTAAAAAACAATGAATGTAAAGAACGTAATTATTATTCAACTTGTAAGTAACAATAGGGGAGGATGGGGCAAGTAGTGTTGCATTCAAGCGAGAACTAACCAAAAAACATCAAGATTGAGAAGTTTGTTTACTTGTCAAGAAAAAGTTTCGTTCTTGTCTTGTTATTATTAATCAAGATTCTTGATATCTCAACCAAGATCAAGACGGAAATGATTTGAATGTTGCAACATGATCGAGAAATAACCCTAGTTTTAAAAATTGTTCGTAGAAACGTATTTTATAAATAATCTATTTAATTAGAATTTTTTAACAGTTAATTACCAAAATAACTTAAAATCAATTTAACAACATTAATTAAAATAGTAATAAGAAATTATTTTTTTTATTTCTTTCAATAATTGGACTTTGTTTTTTTTTTAAATTTATACTTAACTAGTATAAATTACAAATTTAAAAAAGAAAATATGAATATCATTTTCTTTTTGTAAAGAAATTGAAAATATAAATATCATTTTCTTTTTGTAAAGAAATTGAAAATATAAAAAATAATTGTGGTTGGACAAATCAAAACACCATTTTCCTGAATCAGAATTTTATATTTTTATTCACAATAATTGTAATTTTAAGAAATAAATTTTTTAAATAATTTTTGTAATTATAATAGCTAGCGTTTATTTTAAGAAAAACTTTAAACTACCGTAATTTTAACAGTTTTAATTTTATTAATATATTAATTTTTGTGAAAAGTAAAAAATTACAAATGTATTTACAATAATGTAATTTTTAAAAAAATGTCATGTTAATATTAAAATGAAATAGAATTATTATTTTAACGTTTTTCCATTTCTATTTAGCAAATTCAATATGGAATTCGACAAACTGCAAGTGAGACAAGAATTCAAACACATGCAGACTCTAGCTGATTCACTGTTCAGTCGGTTTCTATGCTTCCTAATTGTTAAACCTGCTTTGGAAAATAACCGTTCAGTTGGCACAGAGGTGGCCTGTATAGAAAAATAATCTCTTGCCATTTTGCTCAAAGTAGGATAAATATCCATGTGCTTCTTCCACCATTGGGCTATGTCAGTTGCGGCATCAGCACACGGTGCTTCGAGATATCTACAAATTTCCTCTCTCCACGACAATGATATTTCGTTGTTATAATAAGTATTGATGTCAATTACGCTATCGGTATCACTACCCTCATCGTCATCAAATAAATGTCGATTGTTGTTCTGATTTGAATTTTCTTGGTTGGTAACTGTCTCAAGATTCTGGTTTCCACAGTAATCTTTGTAAATTTTTTCAAACTTTGCAGATGCTCCGGACTCCATTTCTTTCCCCCATTCTGTCTTTTTAAAAGACGTCATTTTGTGTCTTGGATCAAGAAGTAAAACTGCACAATAGCTCCAATTTGTTTTCTGATAGTGCTTCATAAGTTTTTCATAAGCAGATATAAGCGCATTATACAGTTGACTTTCAATATTTGTTTTACTTTTGTTCTGTAATTTTTTGATCGACAATTGCAATTTGTCTAAAAGTATGTTAAAGCCAACAACGACTGATGGGATAGTGATATATTTATCACCACAAAGTATTTTTGAGAGTATTTTGAAATTTTTCAAATGTTTAACAACCAAAGTCAAAAGTTCCCAATCAGATTTCTTCAAAGCATAATTTTTTAATTTTGGATTGGTAACGCACAATAAATCTAATGCTTTTTGCATTTTAAGTCCTAATTCTATCATGTCATTTGTCGAGTTCCAACGAGTTGACACATCCACGATAGGGGCTGACATTTCTATTCCCAGAGTACTGCAGCATGATTCCAGCTTCATTTTCAACTGCTCTGAATATTTTATTTTCTTAAAAATTGTTCTTAATTTGACTACTACTTTCTTATCGTTTACATTTTCGTAAGTCGTGTTTTCTGTCTCTTCAAAACTTTCCCTTTCTTCTCCATCTTTAGAGTCCAGGAACTCAACTTGGTCTTCCACCTCATCATCATCATCACTACTGTCATCATCGTCATCTACTTGTAAATTTTTAATAAAATCTTGAGCAGCCAAATGTATAATGTGGGCGAAGCAACGAAAATGCAAATCCAAGGGATCGAAATTTAAGCCAATGAACCTATCGTTTAAGATAATCGATAACTCGGTTACGAATTTAGTATTAGCTGCTGCATTGTCAAGTGTGATTCCTTGAAGCTTATCGAGTAATTTATACTTTTCCAGAACTTGAAAAAATAATTTGGCGATAGCTTTTCCTGTGTGTTCACCATTTGACTCTACAAAGTCTATAACCAGTGAATGCAAAACCCACTCTTCATTAATAAAGTGCCCAGTGATCCCATAGTATGACTTTCCATTGATAGAAGTCCATCCGTCAAGTGTGAATGAAATTTTGGAGGTGTTATTTTGTAAAATTTGTAGTACGATTGCTTGAGTTTCTTTAAATCGTTCAAATATTAAGCTTTTAAGTTGACCACGTTTTGGTATTACAGCCTCACTCCTTAAATATTTAAATAAATTTTGGGTACTCTCGTCATCAAAGAAACTGAACGGCAAATATTTTATTATTATCCAATCAGACACAAGAGTATTTAGTTCCCCTTGATTAAACTCTGCCTGAAATAGTAAAAAATTTAATTACTACTTGAATTTATCATTATTTATAACAAAATAGGTAATAATAATTAATAATTATAAAATTTGATTTACTTGTCCATTTATTTTCAAACAATTCATGTAAACATTTTTTTGGCAATATTAAAAATGATATGATTTTTATAAATTTAAAAATAATTTAATTAAGTAATTTTAAAATTTCGTGAAATAATAGTTGTTACGATTTTCAAAAAAATAAATATTATTAACAACTTATAATTATTTTTATTGAAACTAAATAGGTTAAAAAGCTTTTAGGAAGATTTTCGGGACTATTAGATTTTTTATTGGCAAATTAAAAATTATTAAATATGTATGGTACTTTATTTAATTTTTACCTTTGATTTTAATGAAGATGGTGCACCATAAATTTCTGCGTAAGCATCAGAATGACAATTTTCAATATGTCTTTTAACGCCGGAAGTGTTACTATTTTTCATTTTTATAATTTTTTCCGATTCGTTTGTCTTCTTACATTCTAAACATTTCGCAAATTTTTCCCCATTTGCATTCGTTCCAAATTCCATGATTTGCCTTAACCTTACGTCTCGATCAATTTTACATTTCTTTGGTGCTCGTTGTACACTAATTAATTAAATATGGAATAAATCAATTCATGTACATTTTACAAATAAGACTACCTACCTTTCCACTTCTTCTGATTCTGACGGTCTTTTCTCACCACTCGCTGTTGCATTAGCCATTTTTCACATTTAATAAAAAATAAATAGTTATCGTGTCACACCTGTCAAGAAACTCGCGACATTGATCTTGGTTTTATTAACAAGACAAGCCAATACAAAACAATAGAATGTTCAAGTTTTCTAACTTCAAGACTCTTATTATAACAAGAAATATCATTCAAGAATCAAGAAATTCTTGTCTTGAACTGCATCACTAGGGTCAAGTATAGTTAGTGGCTCTATTGCCTACACGGCTTGTTCAAAAAGGGCACCATGCATCATATATACTTGTTTTAACACCAAAAGACGTCAAGAAAAATTTAATCTTGAGGCGATATCATTTGTGGAAGCTACGTGTTTATTTGTGAAAATCCTGTTTTTTCTAAAATGTCTTAGTTTTGTTTAAAACACTGTTTCAGATATTAACTGTTTTTAATATTTATTTATGTACAAAAATTTTTTTTGTAGTGCTTTGAAGTGTTTTGAAGTGCTTTTATCCAATGAAATTAAAAAACCCCCAAATTTAATGTCTTTTTTTGATTATTTTTCGTAAGAAGAATTTTGATAACTATCCTTGCCCCAATAGTGGGGCAAGGATAGTTAAATTTTTTTTTAATATTCCCGTAATATCTCGAAGGCATTGCAATCCAGAGCAAAATAATGTATTACAAAATTGTAGCTAAATAAACAGGCTTTCGAACGATACTATTCTTTTTCCGATGCCTGTTGAATTTTAGCCACTAGCTCCAAAAATGTCTTACCTAACTATCCTTACCCCATCCTCCCCTAATTATTTTGTTAAATAATAAATGTTTGTTTAAGATTTCCATTCCAGAGTGAATCGAAACATCTACATAAAGAAAGTAAAAAGTATGTGGGGGAAAATTCCTGAAGTGAACCGATATAAAAAAAAAGTTTTTGGATCGGGCTAAAATTTTTCCTAAATTTAGTACTATGGGTGAGTACTTCACCCACCAAATATTATTAAGTTTTATTAAAAACTGTAGAGGGGGGAGGGGGTTGTAGTTTTCAGTCAAGCGTCAACATTGAGTTTTTCTAATAATGGTAGCTATTATATACTGAAATGAAAAAAATTTTGACATATATGTTTTCGAAAGGTTTTTTCCTGCTCTTTCGAATGGTTTTAAAAATTTTTGAAAAAATTCAAAATTTGACCCGTTTCTTTGAAAATTAAAAATATTTTTGACTGTATCTCAAAATCGGCATTTTTTTTTTTGAATTTTTTTTTTTTTTTGAAATAAAGCTTAAAATATGTACTTTTAGTAAAAAATTTTTGGAAATGTCCTTTTTTTTGTTTTCTAGATATAAATGAATTTATTAACAAAAATTATTAAAAAATGAAATATTTCACAGAGGAATAAGTTTAAGGTAACTCTGAGATTAATATTTCAAAGCTTATGAAATTCCGCATCTAATGAGCTATGTGTGAAGTATTTTGATTTAACAGATTGTTAATAAATAATTATCAATGACTGCTAGTTAATTAATTAATTAATTAAAATCTATTGATCCAAAATGCTTCATATAGGGCTCATTGGATGCGGAATTTAACCATCTTTAAGCTGATAATTTCAAATTCACTCTAACTTTATTTGCTTTTGAAATATTTCACTTTTTATAAATTTTTATTAATTTATTAGTTTATATCTCCGAAACAACTCTCTAAATCTGAATTAGTAAAAATGTTTACTAATTTGAATTAGTGACTCACTTTTTACTTTAGAATTAGTTAAATTTTATTAATTGTTAGTAAAAGTTACTAATAATTAGTAAAATTTTACTAATTCAGAAGCAAAAATTGAGTCACTAATTCAAATTAGTAAACTTTTTTACTAATTCAGATTTAGAGAGAAGAAACAAGGACATTTTCATAATACATTTTTTTTAACTTCTCTCTGCATTTACAGGGTTGAGACTGTCATTGGTTTATATCAATGCCTGCATTACAGTTGTGTAATGTATATGTGTGTAAATGTGTAAGTTTTATTTATATTGTTACAGTTGTGAAATGTATAAGTGTGGAAATGTATAATTTTTATTTGTATTGTAAAAATTGGATTTATACTTTGTATTGTAGTGGTTTTATGTTTTATGTCATTAATTTCTTTTTTTTCTTAATTTTTTAATCATAAAAATGTGCCTTTTTTAGTTATGGAAATTATTTTTACTTTTTTTTCGATCTAGTTTGAATGACAGACTCAACCCTGTAAATGCAGAAAGAAGTTAAAAAAAATGTATTATGAAAATGTCCTTGTTTCTTGTTTCGGAGATATAAACTAATAAATTAATAAAAATTTATAAAAAGTGAAATATTTCAAAAGCAAATAAAGTTAGAGTGAATTTGAAATTATCAGCTTAAAGATGGTTAAATTCCGCATCCAATGAGCCCTATATGAAGCATTTTGGATCAATAGATTTTAATTAATTAATTAATTAACTAGCAGTCATTGATAATTATTTATTAACAATCTGTTAAATCAAAATACTTCACACATAGCTCATTAGATGCGGAATTTCATAAGCTTTGAAATATTAATCTCAGAGTTACCTTAAACTTATTCCTCTGTGAAATATTTCATTTTTTAATAATTTTTGTTAATAAATTCATTTATATCTGGAAAACAAAAAAAAGGACATTTCCAAAATTTTTTTACTAAAAGTACATATTTTAAGCTTTATTTCAAAAAAAAAAAAATTCAAAAAAAAAATGCCGATTTTGAGATACAGTCAAAAATATTTTTAATTTTCAAAGAAACGGGTCAAATTTTGAATTTTTTCAAAAATTTTTAAAACCATTCGAAAGAGCAGGAAAAAACCTTTCGAAAACATATATGTCAAAATTTTTTTCATTTCAGTATATAATAGCTACCATTATTAGAAAAACTCAATGTTGACGCTTGACTGAAAACTACAACCCCCTCCCCCCTCTACAGTTTTTAATAAAACTTAATAATATTTGGTGGGTGAAGTACTCACCCATAGTACTAAATTTAGGAAAAATTTTAGCCCGATCCAAAAACTTTTTTTTTATATCGGTTCACTTCAGGAATTTTCCCCCATGTATAAGATCTAATTACGAGAAAAACTTGTTTGAGAAAATTGTTAATAACAATATATTGTAATGTTAATAGACTTATTTTTCTTTCAAAAATTAGTTTGGATAGTTTTAGTATATAAAATGTATTGCTTTCGGCGCTAATGTTTCTAGATAACATTGATTTTCGAAAACTGTAAAAGTATGGTGTGCTTGTTTGTTTATTTATAAACGTGTAATTTGTTAACAATTAGAAAATTAACCAACACAGTTTGCTTAGAAATTTACCACCGATCGCTTTCCAAAAAGAAACACATAATTTGGTTAAGATTTACGGTCTGTGGGTAATTTGCAATACCAGTTTGGACGCACCGTCATTGTCCAAATGTGTAGTTTGCGCATCTGCGCGCAAAGACAAAAAATACAGTAACTTCGAAAGTTTGACTTTGATTTTTTAGATATGGACTCACCCCTATGTAAGGAGGAGTAAATCTTAGTTTGGGTAAAATGAGTAATGGGTCATTGCCGTCAGCAGGATTAACTCCTAATTCTTCGTCTCTTCGTTCCTGCAATAATTTTCGAAAAACGTCACCGCTCTATAAAATAGGAGGTTTTACATCCCCAAACTCGATTTCTTTTCTGGAAATATTACGTCTACAATTAGCAGCTCCATGCTGTAATAATTCTGTTCGAATCATTTTTCTTTTATGGTTGCGTAATTGCCTTTGAATAATTTCATGATCAGCAACATCTGATAAATATACGGATATCCACAAATCTTCATCACCAATCGGTTCTCTTTCTGAAATATCATCAAATGTATTTTTACAAGTTTCACTTTTACACTTACCAATAATATGTATTACAGGTTTCCCGGGATCTAATGAAAGTGAAGCTTTCTTAAAACTGAAAGCACATAGCAAATAATTTTTGTTTTTATATATCTGGTTAATGGGTTTCATTTCTTTCCACGCTTCATGCTTTATACAAAGCTCAAAAGAAAGAGTTTGAAGATTTTCCAATTTATTATAATCACAAGAATCATTGCATCAATTCTCAACTGAAGCATCGTCGTCTGATTTATTAATTTTATCCGTATCACAAAAACTGATATTATTCACATCAATGTTTACACAATCTGCTGTATTTATTTTTTCTTCAACTTTTTCGTAGATAACTTTAATATTTAATTTTGCAAAAACTTTACTTTTTAGCTGTCTCCTATAATTTTTTAAATTTGTGTAAACATTATGTGCAGACGACTTTTGATTTAATTTCTTACTGACTTTAGAATTAAATACGTCTGAGTACGCTGGTATTGTGCCATTACGTAAACTTGAGGGAAATAAGGCACAACTAGCTTCAATTATATCCACTTTTGCTGCACGTGGCATTTTAATTTTAAAGAATTAAAAACTTTATTTACTTTTTTCAAAATAATAACATTCCAGTTTTCTGTTCATTGTACAGTCAGTCAACAATAAGGGTATGACATATAGGATATAAAATTAAGTTCAGCATAGGCTCGTTCCACAATGGGCTCGACGCAAGGCAAACGCAGCGTAGACGCGACACATCCCCATTTGATTAGCATTGGGATGTGTGGCGTCTGCATTGCGTTTGCCTTGAGTCAAACCTATTGTGGAATGGGCCTTAAGGCCAAAACAGATTAGAAACGTTACTGGAATCGTAATCGCAACCGGAAGAATGAGTTAGAGAAGGATAGACATATTGTTTGTCCTTCTCTAACTCATTCTTCTGGTTGCGATTACGATTCTGGTTACATTTCTATTTTCCTGAGGCCTTTAGAGAAAGATATCGCTATCCTTTTCACTTTTATGATTTTCTACTTTGCATTCGTTCCGTCATTGGACTGAGGCCTAAGGGGTCATTTATTAACTACGTAAGAATAATTTTAACTAATTTTGACCCCGTCTACCCCCATGTAAGAATACATAAGATTTTTCGGACCCCCCACCACCCCAACCTTACGTAAGTTTTTAACAATATTAATGTAATTAAAAAGTTAATTACAACAATGCAAATGGAAAATACTTGGCAAAATGTTACGTAAGTATAGCTTCTACCCCCCACCTCGCGACGTAAGACCATGTAAAGACCATGATAAACCCCCTCATCCCTAAGGACCCTTACGTAATCAATAAATGACCCCTAAAAGCATAAGCACAATAGAAACGTAACCAGAATCGCAATCGCAAACGGAAGAATTAGTAAGAGAAGTACAACAATATATGATTATCCTTCTCTAACTCATTCTGCCGTTTACGATTGCGATTGCAATTACTATTACGGTTACGTTTCTATTCTGATCATATTTTGCAAATGTGTTACGTTGAAATAGACCATAAGAACAGAAGTGACAAGAATATATATCTGTAACAGATTCACATTTGCGGTCTAGTAAAAAAGAGAAACGCGAAATGCTGCAAGTGGACTTCAATCTATCTATCTTGCACTCAAGAAAAGTTAAATGATGACGAAAAAGATATACAATATGTAAATTTATAAAGCGCCAATATAATACTGTCATCATTTTAAAAAAATTATATAAACATCATATTTATTTAATAATTCCATTTATTAAATTATGATAATCAGAAGTCTCAAACAGTTTATTTAAATTTGCCGCGCATGTGCAGCTAGTCACGCATGTATCTTTAGTTTTATGTCAACTAATATGTTTTTGCGTTTTTTTTTGGTAATTTTTGTCTATCAAACGTTCAAAAGTGACTATCAAACACTATCAAACGACCATCAAACGATTACAATAAAAATTTTTAGAAAATTTAAAAGTTGGCCCGTTAAAGGGTAAAGGGTTGCGCAAGTGTTATGAGTGTAACCAGTTTACTACTCATAAGGCTTTTCAGTGCCCTCGAAGAGTGATTAGACAGACGAATAGTTCAAATAGAGGAGGCCATAACGCGAAACGAAACGTTAACTATAACAAAAACGATAGCCAATTTCACGCGAAAAAGAAACGATCCTTTAAACAAACAATTAACCGCGGTAATAGAAACTCCCAATTCCGAAGAACTAATAATAATAGCAAAAATAAAAATTATCAAAATTTAAATAAATCTAAATTCAACAAAGACAGTACAAACTTTACACCAAACCAGTCACGAAATGGAAGAAATAATATCCCGAAGGTCAACCTGGCAGAAAATCAACAAAACGAAAATTCTGGTAAGTTCAAAACGATTTCTATTAACTCTAATTTTAAAAATCTTGAGAATAAATATGCTTTATCTACGAATTCTAATTATTGTTTTAAATCTAACGAAGGTGTCACAATAATAAATTAAGAAATAAAAATAATGTTACTTTTATAGTAGACTCTGGTGCTACCGAGCACCTTACAAATTCAAAAGAAATTTTTAGTATTTTTAAACAAACGGAAAAGAGTGTGATAAAATGTGCGAATAAAGACAGTAGAGCTGATTTAGCAGCTGAAGGTTTAGGAACCTTGTGCCTTATCCCGAATAATTAAAATAAAATCATTAATTTAAACAATACGGTATATTCAGAATCACTTTCAGAAAACTTAATTTCACTGCGACATTTCGTAGAAGCAGGTTTAAAAACTTATTTAGATAACAAGTCAGTGCAAATTTATGACCCTGAAACAAATGAGACGATTGTTTCTGGGACATACGATAGACCGTAATAGTAAAAATTCAGTAAACATTAATGAAAAACCAAACGACAGTGTAGCATGTAAAGACAAAGTTAAAAATTCAGATAAAAATATTTGTTTAGTATCTACACAATTATCGACAGAAAATAACTCGGTAAATAATTTTATGTTTTCCGAATTTGATACCTCGATTACAAAACGAAAAATAACAAATATTGATGAATTGCCTATTATTGATTTAGTTGACGAATATCCACTTTCTAATAATATACTGAACAATCCGGTCAAGACAAACAGAGCCATGTTATGGCACGTACATGGGTCCCGCATCGGTTTCTTATCTTTTTATTATTTTACTTACATATGTAGATGACATGCTGTTAGCAAGTAATAACAGTAAAAGGCTTTTCGAAATAAAAAAAATTAATGAACTATTTTGAGATGTCTGAACTAGGTGAACCAAAGAAATTTTTGGCATGTAAATTCAGAGAGATAGAAAAACGTAAGTCATGATTATTTCACAAGAAAGTTATGTGGATAAAATTCTGAAAAAATTTGGTTTCGACAAAGAATATCCGAAAAATACCCCAATGATGACAAGACAAGCTTTCAATCACAAACGACGGCAACGAGAAGAAAGCGGAAGTAATGATCAAGACGATAACATTTTAAATTTTCCGTGCAGAGAAGCATTCGGAAGTCTTCTGTACTTAGCTGGTGCAACTCGATGAGATATTGCATATGCTGTCAATGTCTTGAGCAGACACCACATAAATCCAACAGAAAACGAATGGAATATGGCCAAAACAGTATTTCTATAACTAAAAGGTACAAAATCTATGGATTTAAAATATATGGGACGAAGAAACGACTTATTAGCGTATTCTGACGCTAGTTGTGCAGATTGCAAAGGGTCGGTTTCTACATGTGGCTTTGTTATACGACTGTTTGGAGATACAATATCCTGGAGAGCAACAATTTGTGCACAGACGAATGGTGGAAATAAACTCAGACATATTGCAGAAGTACACATGGATTACGTAAAAGAATGTATTAAGTACGACCGTGTAGTCATTAAATGGGTTTCTACGAAAGACCAATGGGCAGATATAATGACAAAACCTCTTTGTTATGAAAATCATGCAAATTTACGAAATAAAATTTTAAATAATTATTTTTAGAAAACATAATTTTATTAGTTATATAACTGTAATAATAATAATAATCAATATTTTTTATTAGTTTTCCGAAGTTCCATGAAAAATTGTAAAATCAAACGAACTTACCTAAGTGAAGTTCGATTTCAATTATATGAGTCTTCTCGTCCGAAGAGGTCAAAGGTGTAGTAACGTTAGTTGCTCGGTCCATAACACAGATTTTTAAAGTTTCCCGGTTTTTTGTTTGATTTTTCGTACTTAGGTGACGCGGTAGTACATACTGCTGGCTTCCGGTTTCCTAGTTTCTCATTATTTTAGAGCTTTGAAAAAACTCGCAACTGAGAGCTTTCATTAAGGGTTGGGATATACATATAGGGAGCGGTTCGACCTCTTCGGACGAGAAGACTCATATAATTGAAATCGAACTTCACTTAGGTAAGTTCGTTTGATTTTACAATTATATTTCGTCTTCTCGTCCTCTAGGTCAAAGGTGTAGTCTTTCAGAGGCGAACTGATCAGAGTTTAACATAATTTTATTTTCTCAATTGTTATTATAAAATAATATATTTAGAAGTAATAGTACTAATATATTTCTTATATTTATATAAAATTATTTTTATTAATACTTATTTTATTTATATAAAAATATAAATATTTTATGTTTATTTTGAAGTAATATTAAAGAATAAATCTTTTTTTTTTTATAAGAAAAGTTATTTTTAATTATGTATTCAGAACACTGTATGCGAATTCGGTAGAATTTTGTAATGGTCAATTATAAAATCGAGCGAATGTGTTCGACGTATGTGTCCAACCGGCCGTTTTTCGAATTTGTTCAATTTGGACTCCTTGTCTTAAGGCGGCTGATGTGGAAGCATGTCTTTTACTATGCGATGAAAATACTTCTGTATCAATGCCTGCTTCTCTTATAGATTCTTTAATCCACCTACTAATTGTTTGGCAAGTAGCTGCTTTATGTGGTTTCTTAAATGTAACGATTAACTGCTTTTCAGTTTTTTATCTTAAATCTTTTGTTTTTTCAATATAATCTTTAAGTGTTCTTGCTACACACAACAGCGGTTTTTCATCGAAATACGGTAATTTAAGCAACGGCTGTTGTCTATTCACCCCTGATGTTTTAATCGTTTCTGGAATGGCAATTTGAATTATTCGATCTTCTTCTTTCACATTATCTAATTTTATTTTACTCAAGGTCTGAACTCTTTGCGCGGTTGTTAATGCCAATAATGTTACAAGTTTCATTGTGACTTTCTTTAAATTCAAATTTTTATTTTCACCCCATGTCGATATCATTTTTAACACTGTGGCATGATCCCAGGTATAATCATATTTCGGTTTTTGTGGTTTTAGTTTTGCGATTCCCTTAAATAATCTCTTAATTCCGGTGCTATTTGTAATATCCATTGTTACAATAAGTGAAACTGCTGCCCTGTAGCTATTTATTGTCCCGTATGATTCTTAAAGTTTGAATATTTCTGTAAGAAATTCTATAATTTTTGCCTCTGGTGCTTCATATAGATCAAGACTATGTTTCTTACAGAAATCCCACCAGGAATGTAGCAGCTTTTCGTACTGTTTGATTGTTCCTGGCGCAAGAGATGCTATCGCTACTTCCTGAGACTCTTTTGGATATCCTTTCGCCGCAAAAGCTCTCCGAATAATTTCCCTGCCACCAGGGTAATTTTCGTCGGGTACTCTGTCCTAAAAGGAGAAATTAATACATTTTTAGTATTACTAAAATAAATTGGCTTTGAATTTAATAATTGATGAAATAGAGGGTACCAAGACTGTGTTGGCCACTTTGGTACTACCAACACACCCTCTGCTTCATCTAAAATAATTTTTTGCAATATTTTTGGAATAAGTACAAAGGGAGAAAAAGCATAGAAATAAAAATTTTCCCAGTTATATGTGAAGCATCAACTCCTATTGCTTCGGGATCAGGATACCACGAAATAAATTTTTTACACTTAGCATTAATGTTTGATGCAAATAAATCTACATCAAAATTGCCAAATGATCGTGTTATTTCTTTAAATGTATCTTTGTTGATTTCCCATTCTGTGTCAATTGAAATTTTTCGAGATTCAGAATCTGCCTCCGTATTTTTGCTAGATTGTATATACGACGCTCTGACCCAAATATTTCTTTTTTCACACCATTGCCACATTTCTTTACATAATTTACTGAGTTTAGAAAATTTGACACTACCCATTTTATTTATGTAGGCAATGGCCGTCGTATTATCGACTCTCAAAAGTATTTCTGCCGAATTTAAATATTTTGCAAAACATTTTAGTCCATAAAATGCAGCCTTCAATTCTAGCCAGTTAATATGTTCTTTTTTCTCTTCGCTATTCCACCATCCGTGGGACTTAACATTATTGCAAGAAACACCCCATCCTGAGAGGGATGAATCTGAAAAGATTTCTAAAACTGGTCTGTTTTTTAAAATAGGACTTACTGCACCTGGGATTTTTAAAGACCACCAATTTAAATCTTTTATTGCTGATTTTGACAAACACATAGGTTTATCGAAATTATCATTTGATTTTTGCAAGGCCAAATACTTTTCACGTTCTACAACTTTTGTGTATAGAATTCCATACTTCGTAGCGGGACATGCTGAAATTAATAATCCTAAACATTTTGCTACTTCTCGAATTTTTGGTTCTGTTTTTGACTTTATTTCTGATAATACTTTAAGAATTTTTTCTTTTTTCTTATCTGGTAATTCGACTTGCAATTTTTCTGAATTAAATTTATAACCTAAAAATATACAAGATTTTGAAGGAATTAAAGAACATTTTTCTAAATTTAGTGTAAATCCTAGGGACTCTAGTAGATTTCGTGTTTCTTGTATATTAACAAGACATTCATTATAAGATTTGCTAATTAAGAGCATATCATCAAGATAAATTACTGATATTAAACCTCTTTCTCTTAAATAGTGAACTACAGGTTTGGTTCATTTTGTAAATAAATAAGGGGCAATAGAAAGACCAAATGGTATACAAGTAAATTCATATAACTGATTTTTAAAACTAAATCTCAAATATTTTCTATATTCTTGGTCTTCTGGAATTAAAAGATATGCATCTTTTAAATCTATTGTGGCCATTAAACAATTTTTAAACATTAAAGCTGTCACTATTTTTCTGTCCTCTAATTTAAAATGGGGAGGATCAATAAATTTATTTAAACCTTTTAAGTTAAGAATAAACCTTTTTTCCTTATTTGGTTTTTCTGTTAAAAAATAGAGAGACAAAAATTGATCTTTGCAAGATTTACAGGTTACAACAGCGTTCTTTTCTTGCAAAACTTTTATTGCTTTTAAAATATCATTTGTCTCTTTGACAGAAAATTTTTGTTCAGAAGGTTGAATATTTTGAATAACCTCTCTTGCAAAAGGAATTTTATATCCTTTAACTGTTTGCAAAATAGCTTTATCGGAGGTGATGCTTTCCCAAGCTGGTAAAAAATATTTTAATCGACCTGTCATACTTACATTTATCGTTTCGAGTGATGATTGTACGATCGATAACTCCCTCTGTTTTTCGTGCCCCCCCCCCGTTTAACTCTGTACGTTGACGTCTGACTTCTCCTGGAGGGGCCTTTGGAGTTTAAATAACTGCTGTTTGTTGTTGAACTCTGACGACTCGTTCCAGGGGTAGGCTGCGATGAACGTTTTTAGCTGACCTTTCTACAGCTTCGAAAGATTTTACTTTTTCAGAAAAATCCTTACCATAAAGAAATTCATCGATTTTATTTTCAGCCGCCATTGCTTTTTCAGATGGATTAAATCCTGATGTTATAAAATATCTCCTGGACGTTGAAAGAGTATGAAACAAATCTGCAAGTATTCTCCCAGTATCGCTTAAAAGTGTGATTTGGTTTTGGTCTTCTGGCTTGTCACTTCGAGAATTTAACAGCTCTGACAGAGCTAGACCCAACGCTGATAAACCACGTCCCAGCTGATTTTGTGATAACATTTGGTATGTATCCTTTTTTAAGGATATCGCGCTCATTGTCGATTGAACATGAGGTCCTAATTTCGGAGCTTGTAGCATAATGCAATTTTCAGCTGGCGCATACTTTTTTAAAATTTTTCTTTTTTATCTTTTGACAAACCATTTGTTAAAATATCTGTCCACCGTTCGACTAAGGCTTGATGCACTGGTGGACCCACACTTTTATTTTCATTAGGATCTTCTCCTAACAGCGCGATAATTGAATCTTTTAACTTTTCCGTGTTATTGTTGTTCTCTTTGGCTGTCACAGCCTGACCAGAGTTAGACGCCTCTCGCGGAGGGAGCTCTGAACTCTCTTTGCCTGACGGGTTCGCTTCTTTTCCGCTAGATGTCCTTCGCATCTCGACATTTTTGTCCATCTCGTCTCTTTTAGATTCAATATGGCTGCCATGTTCATCACTTGAGGAATATTCCGAACTTGACGAAATCGACTGACTACGATGCGACGAACTTCTACGAGTTCGCTTGTCATCGTCTCTATCAGGATCAGATGTACGCCTCGAAGAATGATGTCGACTTCTCTTTTTATTTTTGGCACTATTTTTCCTTTCCACTGGTGAATGACTGTCGCGTGACCGACGCCTCTTTTTCAATTTCTTTTTTAATTTATTTAATTGTCTCCAAAGTTTATCATCCTCGCGTTTTGATCTCTTCCGTTTTCAGCTAACTCTTTCCTCACTTGAACTACGCGAACTTTCGGAATTGCTTGATGTAGAATGCATTTTGAATTATTTTTCTATCACACGATGTGCTTTGGACCGCACAGAAAAACGTAATGAGAAACCAGGAAACCGGAAGCCAGCAGTATGTACTACCGCGTCACCTAAGTACGAAAAATCAAACAAAAAACCGGGAAACTTTAAAAATCTATGTAATGGACCGAGCAACTAACGTTACTACACCTTTGATCTAGAGGACGAGAAGACGAAATATAATTAATACTGGACCTTCGGATAAATTACCAATATATATATATATATATACTGTTGCGAAAAACGTATTTATGACACAATGATTCAAAAACTAATAAAAATAAAAGAATTCTGATTTATTTACAAGTTAAAATACAATTTTTGGACATGGTGACAAAGGTCTTGAGACAACTAATTAATTCTTATCAAAATCCATATATTCTACACTCTCCCCTCCAAATCAATCAATCTCTTACTCTCTCCAACATTCCGCTGCTCTTGAAATGCCACACCAAAACTGTCTAGCATTACAAAATTTTGTAATAACTAATTCACAGATACAATAATATTCACGCATCGTCAATGGGCAAAATACAAATTTTTTGCAATGATCGCTTTACAATTTCTCCGCTTGTTGTAACGCTCACTACTCGAACGAGTCCATCAGTACCAGGATGGAGATCATGAATCTTTTAATATACCATTCATCCCAAATACAACTTAATGTTATCAATACGTCTCTTCCACTTTGAACGCGATTGCATTTGAGCAATATACTCAGTCGACCATCTTCGCCAAAAGGACGGTTGTACTTGAGACAATAATTGAAAACGATAAACCCGGTTAGATGGAATATCCAGAAAATTTTCCTCTAAAATTGAACTTTACGAAGTTCCATTTAAAAAATGTCCTGGAGTAAGAACATTCATACCATTAGCATCTGCTGATATTGGACACATTGGTCTTCAATTTAATATTGCTTCGATTTCTACAATTATAGTATAAAATTCCTCGAAAGTGAAAGGAACGTCTTTGATAACAGCCCTCAAATGCGATTTCGCTGACTTCACGGCTGCCTCCCATAAACCTCCCAGGTCAGCCCTGTGGGCAAAAAACCATGTACGTTCTAAAAACGTTTTAAGAAAGTTTTTAGAACGTTTCATGTCTACCAAATAATGTTCTGGAACATTATTTGAACATCCATGTTCTTAGAATGTTCCAGAACATTATTTGGCTAACATGAAACGTTCTAAGAACGTCCTTAAAACGTTTTAAGAACGAACATGGTTTTTTGCCCACAGGGAGGCGAATATGGAGTGATGAAATGCCAATTTATTAAATTTGTGACATCCCTGACGCGAGATTTGATTTTTTAGAAGGGGTTAACACGGGTTCGACTCGCGACGGAAAGCACAATGCACACAGGAACAACACTTGACAAGAATTCTCCAGGTACGGCTACACTGGCGGTAGAGAGCGAGAGAAAGAATGCTCATAAGCACTGCAGAATTAATGACCATTAAAAGGTGAACTTACCGTAGTGGGGTGGCTCTCTACGACGGAAATATTCCCTTTTTGTAGCAATTTGACAAACACACAAGACGTAAAACAGATTTGAATTAAATGCACGAAAGATTATGGAACACAACTATTATATTTATTAATACAAAGAACAAATTATTATCACTTAATGTGATTCGCGTACAGTTTGCGACAAAGTCCGCGACTCGCAACAATTATATGCTTATTCGCCTATGGCTCGCAGCAATCTACCGGTTGGCGTCGTTTCGCTTGACACGCGGTCTTGTCGTCTGCTATTTCAGTCGCGAGAAGTATCGAATCGATACGCATCAAGAGATCGACAATCGATTAATCGAAGTCGAGCAGTGACGACGATTTAAATAATTAATTCGGTTCGTTACAATCCCCCTTACTTAATCGGAGTTACTGCTGTATTCGATTCTCGGCGCTGAAAAGAACATAATTAGTAAACATACAAAAAAACAATTTTTTTATTAGTTCACCTTAATTGGTCATTGCAATCATAATAAGTAAAAGTTATTTAGTTAAAAGAAATATAAAAAGAATATTCAGATTTGAATTTAAAAGTGAAATGGAAATAAATTTTTTTTTGAAAATAAAAGAAATTATAGTGCTTTTTCTAGGAGCGAGTATTTTGTGTTGCGCTAAAGAAAATGTATAACTAACATAAGGATACAATGATTTTGTGAAACTGTGCTCGAATATCGCGAAGATGTATATAAAACTAAAAAATATTGTGGAGTATAAAAATTCGCGTTTCGAGCATCGCAAGAAATATGAGTAACAAAAAAAACTAAAATAATACTTATAAGTAATAATATTCACAGCACTTAGCTACATTTGCTTAAAACTAAAAAATGTCTCTAAGTACTGGTAATGTCTCTTGCGAATTTTGGCAATTTTCACTCTTCTTCGTCCTTGATGCCAAGCTTATAAGCTTGACAAAGTGTTTCCCACAGCTCTGCATTGTTGTCGTCGGAGTCAAATGGTGCTAGTATCCTGCTGGGATCCCGTGAGTCGTTTCCAGCGATCTCTGAAGGTATCAGTTCTGGAGGTGTTTCTCGCGTAACTGGACTTCTGGGTTTAGAAGCTTCGTCGTCAACTTTGCGTGCTTCTTTTTGCGATGTTCTTTTGTTTTGCAGTGTTGGTTTCTCGATCGTGCGTTTGACGAACTCTATTATCTGCTGGTCTCTTTTCGCGATTTTGATCTCGATAACTCTTCTGCGGCATTCACCACAGTTGACGTCAGGCAAGTTCTTTGGTCTCTTGCATGCCTTGCAGCGTTGATTTTCCGGTACGTCGAACTTTCCATCTGCGACGTCTGGCCATGGGCATTCGTCGGTGCTAAAATCTGGGTTTGCGCACATTTGGCAAAATCGTTCGCTATATGCTTTTTTACAACACTTGAAACTGTGTCCTGGTGACCCACAATTGTGACATCCTTCTGGTGCTCTTGGTCTGATTCGAATTTCGCGAAGTTCTGACTGCATTTTAAATACTTCAGAGACTTTGTGTCGGAACAGATCGCGTGTACGGTGATACAATTTCTCGAGGTAGTTGTAGTCGGCAAGTAGTGAGTTGTAGTCAATTTCATACGAGTCGACCAACTTCTTCTGCTTTGTAGCTTCAGACTTAAAGTGAAGTGCCTCTTCTTTATATCGCGGCAGTTGCTCCGCCAGTTTCTGCTTCTCTTGCAGCAGTTCAGTGAGCATCTTGTAGTGTGTTGCTACGTCGGGAACGCCATTAGTGTTCGTAGTCGCTTTGGTTTCGGAAAGCTTTTCGCGGAGGTCATTGATGGTTTTATGAGCTTCCATCAATTGATCAGAGAACTCTTGTCGCGAGCTTACAAGGCTTTCAAAGTCTGTCTTGGATAACGCGATGAGTCCTGATGGTCAATCAGAGAACTCCACCTGATTGCCTTCGTTAGAGATCGCGGAGATTTGGATCGCTGGGATCTCGAGCTTGAGTGAATTGGCAGTGTTGTTGACCGTTGAATCCATATTGAATCTGAAAAGGGAGTGACAATTTGTTTTGCGATCGAAGACCCTTTTTTGCGAGTTTTAAATCATTTACATGGTATTTACTAATTTTTTTACCATGTGCGTCGCTGATAATAACCACCATGGGTGATAATTTTTCCGTAATAATGGCTGGGCCTTTATATCGAGGCGCTAATTTTGAACTATATCCTTCAATAGCTTTAGATAATTTATTATTTGGATAGAGCACTAAATTACCTAGTTCGAAATGTATATCATTTTTACGATTTTTATTATAAGTTTTTCTTTGTTTTTCGGAAGCTTTAGCGATTAATTTTTGAACTTTTGCACGGAGGATGTCTATGCGTTTTACCCTTTCTGTCCAGGCGTTGGGCGTATAGTCATTTGTCAATTTAGCGTCAGTTTGGCAATTTTGTTCTCCCATGCGTCTTGGTTCGCGAGCGAAGTTCAAGAATGAGGGGGTGACACCTAAGGAGGTTCCATTTGTTAATTAAAGTGTTTAATGACTTCACAATTTTTGGGCCATCGGCTTTCGATAAGGCGAAACATTCGATATATCGCGTATAAATGTCTTCGCAAACCAGGATATAAGATTTTCCTAATTTGGATCGCGGAAGTGGGCCTACAATATCTAATGAAACAATGTCCCATGGTTCGCTAAATTTTCGTGGATACATGAGTCCTTGAGGGGGGTTGTTTTTAGGTTTACATTTTAGGCAAACTTCGCATTCATTGATATATCTTTTAATATCTTCGCCCATACCGGGCCAGTAATAATGGTTAATAATTGATAAATAGGTTTTATTTATGCCTTGATGTGCGGACTGTGGAGAGTCGTGATATTTAGAAATAATCGGAAGTATTTCATTTTCTTTCAAAACTTTCTACCATGCATTATTATCGCCTATGCTTTCCTTGAGTTGATTAGGTTTGTAGTAATACAGATTGCTGTCTGAGTCAAGTCTGTATCGTTCGTAGCGCGTGGGGGTATTGCGTACGCGTTCAACCATTTCATCGTACCAAGATATGCTGTGGGTGCGACTAAGCTGTAAAGTGGGCGTGTCTTCGGGGACATTCTCATAGAGGCGCGAAAGAGTGTCAGCTGCTTCGTTGGTAGTACCTTTACGATGTTCAATTTTCGCATTGTTTGCTGATAATTCTAACGCCCATCGAGCAAGTCGACCTCGCGAATCTTTTAGGTTTTGCAACCAAACCAAACTAGAATGATCGGTGATAACCGTAAATTCTGTAGCTTCGAGATAACAGCGCAATTTCTTAATCGCAAAAATCACAGCTAAGCATTTCTTCTCGGTGGTAGTATAATTTAACTCTGCACCTCTCAAAGGTCTGCTCAGACATGTGATGAGATATTCTTTATCTTCGTCTTTTTGCGTGAGAATGGCACCTATGCCGGTGTTACTTGCATCTGTGTATAAGAAGAATGGTAAATTTGGTCGCGGTGCATTTAGCGTTAATGCATTTTTTAATAAATTTTTGACTTCTTGGTAAGCTTCCTCGTGTATTTCTGTCCATTTCCACGGTACTTTGGGACTAGCTAATTTATTTAATGGACCTTGTACTCGCGCGATGTTTCGCAAATGTCTATGGTACCAGTTCACGGAACCGTTGAACTGGCGTAGTTCTTTGCGATTACGAGGGGTAGGACGTTCTAAAATTGGATCTACGCGTTTCGAATTAGGTTTAAGACCTTCTTTATCAAGAATAAAACCAAGATATTCGACTTAAGATTTTGCGAAATATGATTTTTCTCGATTTATCGTGAGACCTGCTTTGTGGAGAATATCAAGGACAATATTTAACAACAAGATGTGTTCATCGAACGTTATGGAAATGATAATCCAGTCGTCGAGGTACGCGTGTACTTGATCAACATAGTGTTCGGGTAAATTGTTTATGCGGATATGTTCAACAAATTTTTCTTTTAACCTATCGGTTAATTCTTGAAAAGTGGCTGGTGAATTTGTTAGGCCAAAAGGCATTCTAACCCATTCAAATTGACCACGGCCAGGTACTACAAAACCGGTGTATTCACGTGAATCGGGATGAATTGGTACATAGTGAAATGCGTCTGTAAGGTCAATTGTACTAATAATGTTAGCTTTGAATAGTGCGTCAAGAATAGTGTCCATGCGCGGTAGTGGATAAGCTGATTTTTCAGTATTTTTATTTAATTTGCGGAAATCCATGCAAACTCTTGGTCTGCCATCTTTGCGATACGTGAGGACAATTGGACTTGCAAAACGACCGGAACTTCTAACTATAAATTTCTTTTCGAGATATTTATCAATTTGCTCGTTGATTATTTTGTTTGCTTCAATACTGTAACGATGTGCTTTGAGCTTAAATGGTGATGGGTCGATTAATTCGATAACGTGAGTTGCAAGGTCAGTGATGCCGGTGTAATCGGCGAAGTTTGATAGTTTTTTATCAATAAATTCGTCAAGAGTTTTTCTTTGTTCGGATGTTAATTCTAACAATTGTACCGAATTTAGAAAATTACGCGTATTGTTTGTTGAAACAATAGGGCTTTGCGCTTTCAATCCTTTTATAGACCAATAGCCTTCACTGGCGTTTATGACGACTTGCCATGCGGTTATGAAGTCCATGCCTAATATTATGGGCGTGGTTAATCCGTCGAGGATTGCGAACCAAAGTTCACCCATACAATCTTTTATTTTAACGTCACATTTTGTAGAATATCGCGGCGCTGCTACGTGATCACGTTGAGCTAGTTGTACTCCTGAGCGTGTAATTGCGTCTAGGATTGGATCATTATTCGCGAATTCTTTTAATTGATCGTATATTTCTCCTGACATAAAGGTGCGATCGCTACCTGTGTGGATGAGACCAATAATTTCTTTTCCGCAAATATTTATCGATGTGGTGATTGTGCGACGTTTCTGTGACGGTAGGGGCGGTGCTGGCCCTTTGTGTACTAAGCGCTTGAATTTACTGGCTGCCGCTAATAAGCCAACAGCTGGTTGTGACGAGGGCTTTGACATGAGTGATGATATGCTCGCCTCTACCAATTTCGAATTTTCGGTAGTGGGGGGCTCATTGCTCAAGTCAGTGTACTCTGTCTCAGAATCTGAGTAGCATGTGTCATCATACTCGCTTTCGGAGTCACTAGTGTAATTCCTGCTGGCATGCGCTTGGTTAAGCGCTGATGCATTTTGAGGAATACACGTTGAGTCCTTTGCGGTGTGACTGCAACTGGGGAGTGCACGGTTAACGATAATATTGCGGTTTTTTGAATTTATTTTCGTATCATAGGGATTTTCCGTATTTTCGTTAATAATAATTGTTGATTTGCCAGGGAGATCTATTCTCTCCTGGCATCTTTCTCGTTTTTTGGAGAGAAAGGGTTAGGTGCGTTGTAACTGAACGTGCTAGGATAGTCGCGATTATAATTACCAAACCAAGGTGGTACCTGCGGTAGCATTGGTGCTTGCGGGGGTTGGAGCGGTTGTTGCGCGTTACTAGGTTGACTGAATTGCACAAGAAATTGGTAGTAATCGTGATTATTGTAACCACGACCTTGTCCACGTCCACGGTAATTATTGTGATTTCTATCTTTGTGTTTATCGTAGTGGCCTTTGTCTCGTCTCGAGTCTTTTCTACGGTCTCGACTTCTGCGCGTTAACGGTCTACTCTTCCCCCCTTCTCTTCGCGACGACACGGAACGTGAGGAGCGAGAGGAACTTGAAGTAGAACGGCGGCGCGATTTACGGGCCTGTTGTGGGGATGAAGGTGGTTTCTTTTCACCTTTACCACTTTCTACTTTTAAGTTTTCATTCGGCGGTAATTTTGCTTCTAGTCTTTTAATTTGTTGCTTGTAAATTTCGAGTTTATTTAAACTAATTTCTGGTTCGCTTTTATTTTGTTTTTTATTGTTTTTTGATTTTTTTGACTCAATGTTCTTTTTTGTTTCCGTTTGCGGTTTTGATTTTTGAGTGGAATCAGTCGCAAGAGGGGGTGTTTCAATTGCGTTTAATACATTTTTACTACGTTTATTGTGGGTTTTCTTAGAATCTTGTTCGCGAATTTTTGAAGTAAATTGCATTGTTACAATTTTTTCTTTGTATTTTCGAATTTTTTTAATTAAACCGTCGTAGTTTGCGAAACTGTCGCGATCAAATTGCAAAATTAAGTCAGCGTGAAGCGCTGAGTAAACTTTGTCAAGTTGACTTTCTTCGGGTACTTTGTGTTGAAGTTTATTGTATAATGAGCCTATTCTTATTACGAATTCAATTCCTGATTCGTTCTTAAGTTGAACAGCGCGTTGAATTTTATTTGTGATGCGTTGATCATCATTGGATTCGCAAAATATTGATCGAAATTTGACTGAAAATTCGGTCCACGTGTTCCACGAATTGCGAAATGTCGCGAACCATGTGTAAGCGGATTCGACAAATACTTGGGATAACGTTGAGAGTGCGTCATCGGGATTGATATTGGATGCATCTAGTTTGCGTTCGAATTCGTTGATGAATTCGTCTGCTATTCCTGTGCTCGTTGTAGCGTAGGTCCCTGTGTTTGTAGTTGTCACTGTGGTAGTGGTACATGTAGGTGGTAGGGATGTAGGCTGTGTTACCTGTTGTGTACTAGCGCGATAGCCAGGGTCAATTGATTCCCATCGAGAATCGTGCCATGGAGATTGCGTTTGCCTAACTTGCAATTCCGAAATTTTTTGCGAGAGAGGTTCGATCATTTTGTTCACTTCGCTTCGATTTTCTTGAATTAATTTATTTGTTTGTAATTGATTTGTTTGAATTAATTTAAAAGTTTCTGTTTTAAGGGTATTTATTTCGTTTGTGCTATGTTTTAAATTTTCTAATCGTGCTGCGTTTATTTCGCGACGATTTTCAGCATAAAAATTGTTTAATTGTAAGCGGGATACATTTAAATTGCGATCTAACATTTATTGCATGTGGCGTTGAAAGTCATTATTTTGTGCCGTTTGATTTGCTTGAATAGTGTTAAAATGTGTGAGAACTTGTGTTATCGCTTTGTTAGTTATTGGGGTTAAAGTTTTTGGTTTTCGGACACGACGCGTTTGAATTGAGATTTTTGGGGTTGTCCCTGTTTTAAGAAGTACAAAAAATGTTGATTCGTGGCTGCTAGTTTGATTGCTGGCAGCGTTATGCGTTTCGTTGTTGCCATTTTTTTTGTTTATTGTAGAATCTCTGTGTGGGGATTCCAAATTCAAAGGGTCTGGGTTGAGAATCACTGACTCTGTATTATCAGTGGTTGTCTCTTGTGGCGCGGTAAAATTTGCTTCTGGATTTTTTGTTGTTTTTCGGGGAGGGGGAGTGGTATACATTTTGTCTGTTTTTGTTCGTGATCCGGTTGTCGCTCCTGGTGGTAGGGTCTTTTTCTTGTTAGTCATTAAGTGAGGGTATTAAATTTGCAAAAGTTCATTAAATAAAAAGAGAAACTTTTTTTTAGATGATCTTTAGGATTAATTTAAAAAGAAAAATTGTACTTATTTTTATTTATTTATATTTTTTTTATTTGTTTTTCCAATTTTTAATCAGTATAGCAACAAATGAAAATTAATTAATTATTTGAAAACAATAATTTCATTCGTTGGTTGGAAAAAAAAATTAATTAAATTTTGAATAATTCAAAATTTGTGATTTTGTAATTTCAAATATTAGAATTTGAAAGAATTTTATTTGAAAAAGAATGATGTTGAGCTGTGAATGTAAACACAGCTGTGTTTAATCGCGTAATCGAACGATGAATCCAGTGTTCTATAGAGGTTACTTTTAGGCAGCGTTTATTTTCTAATTAAAATAAAATTGCCCATGGTAATTTTTATCACGAACAGCACTTAAAAATTTTTAAAAATTTTACAGAAGAAAAAAAAATATAGCGAATTTTGTATAGAAAATGAAATAACAAGCGAAGTTCTACACAAAAAATTACAAATAAATTTTCTACATAAGCAAAGTTCTACATAAAAAATTACAAATAAATCTTGTATATCGAAGAAAGTGAAGCAGATGCGTTTTATTATAAAATTAGCGAAGCGTAAAAATGTTTAACATTTTAATGCAAAAGAATTTTTAGAAGCAATTATTTACTATTAAAATTGAGATTGTGCGAGCTAATAGTGTTTGTTAGAGAATTTTCATCAATGTGAGTGCCTGTGTGTTTTTTTTTTTTTGCGATCGAGAATTTAAAAAAAATTTGCTACAAATTTCTCAAAATTCGCGATGTTTTAGTAAAAAGGTAGTTTTACTTTTATTTGTAAAAAAAATAAAAACAAGTTTGGCTTCTAATTGGGACTAAAGTCGCAATTTGGCCATGGAAAAATAAAATGTTAATTTTATTATAAAAGAAAGAGTACTTTAGTGGCCATTTTTGTGACTAAGTGTACAAATATGGCTTATGAAAAATACACGTTGGACGCCATTTTTGTGACAGCCCTGACGCGAGATTTGATTTTTCAGAAGGGGTTAACACTGGTTCGACTCGCGACGGAAAGCACAATGCACACAGGAACAACACTTGACGAAAATTCTCCAGGTACGGCTACACTGGCGGTAGAGAGCGAGAGAAAGAATGCTCATAAGCACTGCAGAATTAATGACCATTAAAAGGTGAACTTACCGTAGTGGGGTGGCTCTCTACGACGGAAATATTCCCTTTTTGTAGCAATTTGACAAACACACAAGACGTAAAACAGATTTGAATTAAATGCACGAAAGATTATGGAACACAACTATTATATTTATTAATACAAAGAACAAATTATTATCACTTAATGTGATTCGCGTACAGTTTGCGACAAAGTCCGCGACTCGCAACAATTATATGCTTATTCGCCTATGGCTCGCAGCAATCTACCGGTTGGCGTCGTTTCGCTTGACACGCGGTCTTGTCGTCTGCTATTTCAGTCGCGAGAAGTATCGAATCGATACGCATCAAGAGATCGACAATCGATTAATCGAAGTCGAGCAGTGACGACGATTTAAATAATTAATTCGGTTCGTTACAAATTATCCGCGACGAAATTGTTGATAAGTTCGAGACCAACTCCAAATGCACAGCCTTAACTGCCATGCACACAAAGACACAGAGATATGCTTTTTGGGTCTTGTTTCTTGAAATCGTAATATTAAATGGTCCTGCGTAATCTAAACCAGTGTGCGCAAACGCTCGTGACGCTGTTGCTCTTTCCACTGGCAGATTTCCCATTAATTGATTCTCATTTTTTGGCTTGATTCTAAAATACTATACGCACATACGCAATACTTTACGAATTGCACTTCTCACATAATTTGTAGACATAATGATAGGGAAACCTTGGGAATAGGATGTGGATGCATGGGATAATCTTCGCCCTACCCTAAGTAAACCCTTATCATCTAAAAAAGGGTATAATGGCAAAATTCGACTATTTGAATGAATTGCTCTATTATTTCAAAGTTCGTAAATCTCCTTCGAAAATTCTTCTTCTTGATGAATCTCAATAATACTATATCAGCCTTATTCAACTCTTCTGCTAATAAAATATCCCTATTTAATGTGAATCCCTTAGATTTTTTAATTGCGTTTTCCTTAAACCTCAGGCAATAAGCGGTGACTCGACGAAGTTTACTCCAAGATGAACATCTTCTCAACTTTGAAAAATCCCGTTACTGAATAGAGAACGTCAATGCCAATTTTTTCTCCTCTGTTACCTCCACAATCTCCAATTCAATATGTTGATCTGCTCCTCGTGATATCAAATCTGCAGGATTTTCGTCAGTTTTGACATGATCCCATTTTTCACAAGGAGTTAATCGCTGGATCTCAGCCCCTCGATTCGACACAAATGTGAGCCATCTTGAAGGATCTCCCCTGATCCATGACAAAGCAATAGTTGAATAACTCCAAAAGAAGACATCATCAATGCTCACAGTTATAGCGTCTCGAATCTTAGAATATAATTCTGCTAATAGCAATGCTCCACACAATTCAAGTCTCGGTAGACTCACCGATTTCATAGGAGCAACGCGAGAGCGAGCGCAAAGAAGATGAATTACAATAACTCCATCCAATCCCTCTCAGATGCATCCGAAAAGCCATAAATTTGAATCTTCCTCGGTGAAGCAGTCAACACGTATCGTGGAATATTAAACGTTGTTCCATCGTCAGTAATCGTTTCTCCGCACTTACACGAGATTCTCCAAGTTCCTCAAGATTAGACTTCATCGGCATTGTGACCTCGAACTTCTTATCTGACGCTCGTTTACAAGTTTCTGTGAATATAACTTCACATTCCTTTTCTTCCACAGACATAACCTTCGTTGAGTTTCCTTCGTTAATGGTCTAAAAACTCTGCAGTTGTTGATTGAGTGATGACTCGCTTTGGTGAGGCGTATACGATTTTTAACGCTTCTGTTACACGCCAAATTAATATGGTGTAACTAATTTGAGGATAGCTTGTTATGATGAAAAGTAACGTGAAACAAATTTTTAATATTAACAATGATGCATTTATTTTAATTGTACAGATTTATCTGTTTATAAACTTCAGTTATTTATGATATATGTGTGAAAAGTTCGCGACGGAGTTTTCAACAAGAAGTTTAGTTTGAATCTGAATATTTCATCTTGTACATTCAATCGCCGTGGTGGAGGAAATTTTGGAAAATATTTGGAAAGGGAAAAAAGGAGTGTTCTTGTCATATTAGGGTGTTTTGATTGGTTTTTAAACATTCTATTCAAATTTGAAGGGAAGGTGGAGTGGAGGTGGGAAGATGCTTGGTAGATGGTTATCTGATTGCACGTAGCCTTGGGGTAATTACTACATTTGCTAAAATTTGGTTTTTATGAATTCTGTCCCTTTTTTATGGTAGGGACCAACTTATCGTATTGGTACCCGGATTAAGATATAAAGTGTGCAAGTTTATTGTCATAATCTCTTGCTTCATTCAAACTTTCTTAAAAATACATATTTTCAAACTTTCTTAATTTTTACAATCTCCAACTATTAGATTTAAAACCATCTGCAGATCTAAATTTACGCCGTAACACGCTTAAAAAGCCACAAAATAAATCCGATTGTTTAGTCATCCTGTCTGTAGATAATTGCCCACCTAAAATCTATTGAAATTTTGTTAATTGCAATACAGTGCGTCCTTGGCCTTGAAGGATTTATTTTTGGTTCCAGGGAATCCCAAAAGATAGATGTACCCAATAGAATATCCACATGTTGAGGTTTATAAAAATCGGGAACAGCTAATTGGATATAGTCAGGAATGGATAATTTACTAAGATCAATTTTTTTGTTAGAATACATTCGGAAATATTATTTGTGATAAAAAAAATCAGTGCTAATCTTATACGCGTTAGTAGTTGATTTGATCATTGCCGATGTACAAAAGTAAATATTAGTCTGTGGTAAATCAATTCCTGAAACTGTATGAGTTACATTATTTTTCTTTAAATTTAATTTATTGCATAGTTCTCTAGTCATAAAGATGGCCATAGAACCATTGTCCAGTAACGCTCTAGCTTTTATTTTTTGACCCGCATCGTTTTGAATGTATATTGGCACTGTTGACAATATTTTCTTGCTTGTGTCCTTGTGTGCAAAAAAGTTTACAGAAACACCAGACTCTGAATTCACACCGCCCTGTACTTCATTCTCCCTCAGTTGATTATTATTTAAACCACAATGTACTTGATTATTTAAATGCAAAAGAGAATGCTGTTTATGATTGCAATATTTACATAAGCGCGTGGATCTGCAATCTGTGGCAGCATGTTGAACACCCAAGCAATTAAAACACAAGTTGAGTTCCTTTACTTTCGCTCTTTTATCCTCAACTGATAAATCCCGAAAAACAGAGCAAGCGTAAACCCGATGATCTTTGTGACACAACACACAATCAGCTGAGTTTTTACCTGTTGTCAAATGAGTTAAGGTTTTGTTATTTTCCCTTTTTATTTCCTGATTTGAAACCGTTTTTATCATAATTGTATGTAAAGCCTTTGATGAAATAGTTTCTATTATTTGACACCGGGTTTCTAAAAAGTATAAAAATTCTGTTAATTTCGATAATAATTTATCTGATACCGCTTTCAATTTCCATACACGTTTAATCGCAACATCTAGTTTTATTGTTGCCAAATAAATTAAAAGCGTATCCCATGTCTCAACTGGCTCCTTCAGCTGTTTGAGTATACGAGTGTGCTTTTGCAATCCGTCCGACAACGCGAGCAATGATCCCGCTACATCTTTAATTACCTGCGGTAAATTAAACAATTGTTGAACATGATGCTGTATAATTAATTGAGAATTATGATATCCCTTTTTTAACAATTAAATGATATCTCATAATTATTTTCCGTGACTTCGAATGAATTTATATATTCCCTCGCCTTGCCGATTAACGCGGATTACAAATAGTGAAATTTGCTAATGGTGTCAAGAGCTGTGTTCCGGTGAACCATAGCATTAGAAGTATCAAAGAAGCTCTGTCATCGTTCATAGCTACCGTCAAAATTAGGCAACGTTATGATAGGCAACCGCGCATGCGACACTCCCACACTATTACCACTCGATAATATTGCTGATTCTGAATTTACACTAACGGGTCTGGAGAGATCCATACATTGAGCCTTCTTTCACGTAGCCATACTTAGCGTTGAAAATTAAGCATTTTCAAAATGCTCACGATTCTAAATTTCGGTTGAGAGTGCGTCAATTTCGCTTTGTATTTTTTCAAATTCTGACAAAAGCTGCTCGAATTTTTCAATATGCGATTCCAATTCAAAAAATGTTTTAACGGCCGGTACATAATTATTAATAAAATTTTCAAAACGCGTTGCTTTTGTTTTTATTACTGTACGACTTTTTCTTTTCTCTATTAGTTCAGCCATTTTTTGTCAGATTTGCACAATTTAATTAATAATAAAAATAATGTCTTACTCATTTATTTGCGCTTAGTTTATAGTCTAAACAATAATCAATTTTACAATAACCGTTAACAATCAGTATGAAACTATGATTAGCCGCCGATGAATTTCCCTGAAGTCTCGAGTATTCCTTATTAAATTAATATTTCTGCGATGATTCTTTCCTCGTTAAACCATATGTCCTCAAGTAAAATATTTCTTTTCAATAGTTGAATAAAACCATGTACTCCAAAGTTAAAGATAAATTCCAGATAATGTCGATTCCGGCTCGAAGGACCAAAATGTTGCGAAAAGCGTATTTATGACACAATGATTCAAAAACTAATTAAAATAAAAGACTTCTGATTTATTTACATATAAAAATACAATTTTTGGACATGGTGACCAAGGTCTTGAGACAACTAATTCATTCTTATCAAAATATATATATTTTACACTCTCCCCTCTAAATCACGCAATCTCTCCCTCTCTCCAACAATACAAAGGACTAGTTGGAGGATCTGCAACGATTGAACCCTGCGTTCAAATGACCAAGGGGCTGTGATTACCTTATGTTATATAAGTTTATTTTAATTATTATTTTATTACAAGTATTACAAGTTAAACGAATTTAGATTGTGAAACAAGCTAATGTTTAACCAGAGTCAACCTCAGGAGGGAGTGATGGTATTTTTGTAATTCGCGCCTTCCGTTTTTGTGTACTACAACGGTTCACGACGTTTTGTCTTTTTATTTAAATAAAACTTTTCATTCAAAATGAGTTTCTTATTAATTTACTCTGCTCCATAAACCAATTGTCAAAAACATTTTTTGCTCAGAAAATATTAAAGTTTAAGAAGAAAGAACAAGGTGTTCAATTCATTACCATTTAGCTTCCTTATCATGATACACTTATATTCAAGATTAATAGAAGGATTACAACTAAAATAGCGGTCAATTTTACAAATATTGGTAAAATGTAAACTTTATATACATCAATCGAGTCTCTTTCATTCCGGGAATACGGTTTTGACAAAATTTATTAAAAATTTTCATGAAAAAAAATGTTATTTCAAAAAATACGAAAAAAATTTTTTTTTCAAAAATTAAAAAATGATATTGTTAAAGAATTCACATAAGAAATTTATTATAATTTAAATGACCGCTCAATCTATCGAACGATTCATCGATAGTATCGATAGATTGAAAGTTGTGTCGTTCTCCGCTGGAGTCGCTCTGCGGATACTTTCAGAAATCTTTTGTATCTCGTATGGTCGAGCACGTTCGCGAACGATTTTGTTCAAATTTCGCTATTTGTTCGCAAAGAGCTATCGTGCTCATTTAATATTTGTTTATTTTGTGATCTCACGTTTTATAACTGAGTGATATTTATTGTGAATTAATAAAATTTTATTATTTTTTAAACTTGTGTAATTTTTTTGACTTTTATTTTAAAATGATTCCTGTAGAAATGCTCATCAGCGTTATTTGAAATAAGACGATTTAATCATCGCACATCATTGACCAGATATAATTTATAGATTTTAAGTAAAATATAGACTTTATATAGATTAATTAATGTGTTTTAATGCGAGAAATCAGTTTTTTGGATAAAAAAATTATATTTACAGTGTACAGAAATTTTTGGTAAAAAAACGTATTTTCGAACTTTGAAAAAGTGACTTAAAAAAATTATGTGGATATTCTTGGAAATTCTTGTACACAAGATTTTGTGACATATACACATACACAGACACACATACATCCAGACATTTGTTTAAAACTTCAAATATCACGAATACACAGCTTCCTCGTGAGGAGAGGAAGCAGTTAATTTTGATAAATTAAAATTTTTTAATTTATTTATTTAAAAAATAAAATTTAATTTTTAAACTTGTTATCGGGCTCCGTTTAAGCTGAAAAAATTCATGAACATTCCTTAATATGAGCCAAAGACTAAATTGCTAAATTTGGAGAATATCTTATTGTTTCTTTTCGAGATATTAATTAATTAATTAATAAAAAATGAAATATTTTACGAACAAATAAAGTTAGAATAATTTTAAAAACACCATTCTGATGTTTATCAAGATCCGCATCGAACGTGCCCTATATGAAATATTTTGGATGAACGGATTTTAAATTAATAATTAATAATAATTATGATTTAAATAATTAATAACATCTTAAGGAGTGGAGATAAACAGTTAATTCTTTTTTGTTTTGAAGATCATCTAATTATGTGTCAAATAAGACCATTGCAAATAGCATTTTTAACAATGTAAATTATTAACAAATAATTATTTAAAATCGCTGTTTCAGCACCCCACGGCACAACTTGACGGAAGTTCCCTACCTTCTCGGCACGGTATTTTTAAGTCTTTCTCTGAATAACATTTTATAATTTATTTTCGATTCTTAGCAATACTTAATATTCTTTTTTTGACACAGAATTTGATGATCTTCTAAACAAAAAAAGAATTATCTGTTTATCTCCACTCCATAAGATGTTATTAATTATTCAAATGTTTGATTTTTTTGTGGGTCAAAAATCGTGTTGGGCGGTGTTATTAAATAAAAATTTTAAATATACGGAAAATAATGATGACACATATTCTTAATAGTAAGTATTTTATGTTAAATATGATTTTTGTTAAAGTTTGTTGTGTGATAAACAAATAAACATATTATTTTTAACTTAACCAAAAAATAATAGAGGAATATAATAATGAATGTTTGCGACTTATATAATTTTAGGTGCTTCTGCTTGCTTTAATTGTTTTACATATGTTTAATCTATTTTATTGTGAATATTCTGTTCTTTTGTCGTACTGCGATGTTTTGCGATTTATGAAATATTTTCATTTTTCTAGAAACTATCTACGTTAATAATTCCTACTTGTTTGAATCGTGGTTAAAAGCGACAACGAAAGAATAGAAAAACGAAAATGTTTTACAATGCTTTCTAGAAAAACTTTCTCTAGATACAGCAGATGAGAAATTATTTTGCAATTTAAAAGAAAAATTCTATATTGCAATTTAAAAGAAATATTCTATTTTGTTTGTCGAGATATAGAAAGGCGTTTGCAAAAATGTCACAGGAAAGTCGACGTTTTCCGAAATACACATAAGGTCTTTCCTTCAAATACGATGACAATAGAAATTATAGATTCAGCGACAAAAACCTTGACATCAAAAACAGAAGCAGAATTAGCTTTAAAACCATGTGCATCTGCGTGAGGTCGTAAAAGAAAATCTTTTGAAGAAAGCTCCGAACGATCAAAACAAAGGCAAGCTAGTGAAATTATAAACACAGAAAATTAAAAGGCATTAAAATAAGCTTTAATCCAATTTTGCTTATTTTAATACCAAAATGGATTAAAATAAGCAAAATTTGATAAAAATAATAAGCGTTGCAGCTTATTTTAATGCCTTTTAATTTTCTGTGAAATCAGCAATGGATAATGCTAACCTTCTGATTCGTTCTGCTTGTAATTCTGCAAATAAAAACTCAAATTCAACCTTGTCACGCGCATTACAAGCTACATTAGAAAGCACAGAAAAAATTTTAAAGTTGAGTTCGAAATTGTAATATTTACCCACCTTATAAATCTTTAAGTGCTGTTAAATCTAAATGTAGACCCGAATTAGCAGTTAGCTATTATTCGATAGCAGCACTGGTAGGTCTAATTTTAAACAGCAGTATATTCAAGAAAACAATTATTCTTTAGATTCGTCTTTTTTAGCATCAACATTAAGTCCTCTGCAATTGATTAATTCAGATAAGCATATCATAAGGAAAATTGTACTCCACAATTGATTCGATTTTGTCGACCAATAAAGCTTGAATTTATTAAAGAAACTAAGGAGACTGTTTTAAAAGAAAGTGCTAAAAAAGACGAACAGATTAAAAACTTAAAAACATTTCAATTTTAAGTTGACAATGAAAAATTCTTAAACGTCAATTTTAAATTTAATAGATGGCAAAGTTCTCAATATCTTAACGGAAACTCCTTTATAACAAACTTGTCCTATATGTGGTGCTACACCAAATAATTTTCTTAAAATACATGATTTTACTTCAAAACATTTAAGCCAAAATAAGGTCATTTAAGATATGGAATAAATCCGCTTCATTGTTTGTTAAGATGCTTTGAATTTCTTCTTAATCTTGGGTATAAACTGAAGGTAAAAAATGACAACTAAGAAGTCAAGAAAATAAAAAAAAACTGTAGCAGAAAGTAAAGCGAGAATACAAAAAGAATTTTGGGAAAAATTAGGTATGCGGGTTGACAAACCAAAAACTGGTGGTTTTGGCAGCAGTAATGACGGCAATACTGCGAGACGAGCGTTTGATAATTAAGAAATATTTACAGAAATACTTGGTGTAGATAAATTAAGTTTTACCTCTTGGATTTTTTGTAGAAGATGCAGCAGTCAAGACACAAAATATCATCATCATCATCCATTTTGAAAAACTAACTTCAGATTCGTAATCAGCGACCCTGAAAATCCCCAAATAATAAGTTTCAGGCCATTTTAAATGAAATTAGAATTTTAGCCACCTCTTTAAGAAAATGACCTAATGTGCATAGGTATTAAATGTTTCCATGATAAGAGAGGTCGTTAGCAAAGGCGAAAACTGGGCCAAGTCAACGAGTTTCGTGCAAAAAAGTCAATATTACGAACTTAAGAAACTCCAGGCGGAAGCCAGGACTAATGAATTTTTCAAGTAAATAGAAAGGAGGAAGTTTAATAGATCTAAATGAAACGGCGAGGCGGGGGAGTTTGGAACAGATAACTCTAAATTCTTTTCTGCCGCTTCGTCAAATCGGATCTGCATCAATCGAACAAAAAATTACTACTGCATCTATATGTAAAGAAGCTCGAGAAATATACAATCAAACAACTTAATTATTAAATAAAACTCAGCATAATATGTGTCAGTGGGCTTCTAATGAGCCGTCTATGCTTCATTGAGGAAATGAAGAAAGCGTGGCTAAAAAATTTAAAATAAACAAAGATTTCATGGTGAAGACTCTTGGTACACATTGGAAGTCCATAAAAGATGTATTTGTATACCGTTATTAATTATTGTATCCTTAAGGATTTTTAAGTTCAATTATACTTTATGCCAAATTAATTATGCATGAACTTTGGTAATCTAAAGTAACGTGGGATGAATCGATACCAGATTCTATTCATCATAACAAAGCCCAACAAAAATAAAAGTGTCGTGCGCGGCGGACAAGACTAGTCATTCCCTATGTATTTTGACGCGCTGAACATGAATCCGAAGTCCGTTTTGCTCCATCACGTCAGGATTTTTTTCTAACCTCCAAAAACCTGTCGGAGGAAGCTTAGTCCTTTCGTTTATAAAAATTTTTAAAGTGTCTGAAACAAATTTTTCTCTAAATAGAAACATGTTATATGAGATCCTAATCAATTGTCCGGATGTGTGTGTGGATCCCTTTTTTGTTTAGAAGATAACTTTAACAGGTTTTAATGGATTTAGATAAAATTTGGTAGGCTTATATTTATCATATTAATATCTGAAAACTGATCAAAGGATTTTAAAAAATATCCCAAAAAAAATTTATCGTCTTTTTCCAAAGTTTTTTTTAATCGAAAAAATTTTTAAAAAGAAAAATTTAAGGTTATATATAATAAAATCGTATTCCTTACGTCAAGACAAATCGATCGGTATATATAAAGTATAGTTTTAATTTAAATTTAAAGAATTAATGAAAGTTAAAAAATCAAAAATTCATATTTTGGCTATAAAATTTCGTGATTATTTCAATTTCAGTTTATAGATGAAATAATTGTATTCCTTGCATGAAAACGAATCAATTGGTATATATAAAATTTACATTTGAGGTAAATTTTATAAATCAATGAAAGTTAAAAAATAGAAAATACACATTTCAGCTAAAAAATTTTGTGTTTATTTAAATTATTTATATATTATTTTTTATTAATATTTAGAAATTTCGGTTAAAATGTGAATTTTTGATTTTTTAACTTCCATTAATTCTTTAAATTTAACTCAAATGTACATATAGGTACTCAAATGTTTATATTATTATATTATTTTTGTATGTTTATTTAAATGTTAATGCTTTCTCCACGGGGAAGCAAATTTCTTTGCTGACCGTAAGGAGGAAGCAAAATGTTCATGTAATGAACATCTAAATTTACAACTTGTTTATCTATGGCTTTGACAAACTTTTGCATTGCTTCTGGTTTCGTGTTTAAGGGTGGAATTAGCACCCTTGTAGGGTCAATCAGGGAATTTTATATTATATTTTTTGAACTTGGTTCAAAAGAATTCCTTTTCGGCCATCGTTTTTTAATGTAGTGATTTGCTCGATCTCTACTGTCCCATAAACACAGGAAACATGGTGTTTTTGTAAAACCTTATTGTTGTCCAAGTAGTATGCTTAAAATTTTGAAATCTCTACAAATTCGCTAGTTGTGTTTTCGGTATCTAATTTTTTCCAAAACTAGTTTCATATATTCATAGTTTTCTTTCATTTCTGTTGAATGCGTTATTTTTTCTTTTCGAAGAGTCAATAAATAGTCTCCAATTTTCATCTTTGAATATATTTGATTTTAATTTATTCATGACTTTGTGGGTTTTTCCCACAAAGTTGGCTTTATAAACTTTAGTCTATCCTCTTCAGTATGATTCCAACGAGTTTACATTGTGTAAATGAAACTGCAAATTTTGTGTAAAACCCAATTTTTATCCTGATTGGCTATCTCTAGATGACAGCAATTTTTGTAGATCTGTTTTATATTTCCATTATTTGATTTACTATTTATGGGGACATCAGATTGTCCACATATGTAACAAAATGCATCTGCATTGCTGTCGCATAAGTATTCCTACGTTGTTACTGCAAAATTAACTTTTGAAGCCTTTGGAGTTTTATTATTATTTTGATATTGATTTATGTAAAAACCTGCACGTTAGGGATCCTGGCTCGAGGACAGGTGAGTCCGCGCCGACCTAGGGGTGATAATCCTCATATCTCCTCAGGCCGAAGTATTCGCAAATTCTTAAAAGATAAGCAATTAATCACCAAGATGAGTAGAAAATCAGTTGTCAAAAATTTTCTGGGCGATCACAAGAGTGGAAATTAAGAGCTAACAGTTAGTGATATGATTAAAAACTTTGGTAAGTTAGGATGCTTAATGAGAATGAAGTTGCATTGCTTAGACTCGCATCGGAATCACTTTCCTAAAAATTTGGGAGATTACAGTGGAGAGCAAGGAGAACGATTCCATCAAGATCTTAATGAATTCGAGCGTCATTATCAAGGAAGACAGGTTGTAAATATGATGGCCGACTACTGTTGGATGCTGAAAAGGGATATTGTACCTAAAGGGATCAATTTGAAACGAAAACCATTACACAGATCCTTTGAGGACAAAAGAGTGCGCTACCATAAAAAAACGTGAATACCTTACTTATGTAGAGTAGAACGGGGAGAGGCAGACAAGACGGCACATTTTGTTCAGCGAGTGAACTACCATAAGCACTCTACATTATCGACGGCGCGTGATTTGAAAAAGCGATGCAGGAATAAGAAGCAATTGGCTGCCTCGCCCTATTCTATTTCGAATTTTCAAAATTTAACTTCATATTCGTAATCAGCGACCTAAAAAACCCCTAGATACCAAGATTCATGAAAATCCATCAATTTTAAAAATTTTCGTCTGCCATTATGAATTTTGAAAATCTAACTTCAGATTCGTAATCAGCGACCCAAAAAACCCCTAGATACCAAGTTTGAATTAAATCCATCAATTTTTAAAAAAATAGCCTATCTTTCAAAATCCGACAGGTTTTTGAAGGTTAGAAAAAATCCTGACGTGATGGAGAAAAACGGACTTCGGATTCGTGTTCAGCGCGTCAAAATACATAGGAAATGACTAGTCTAGTCCGCCGCGCACGACACTTTTTTTGTGAGGCTGTGTAATTGGCCAAATTTTTGCGAGCAATTAGAATCCTTTAAAAATATTCATATTCCTCGAAATGTTTTGATAAATGATGTGCAGAAAACACAAGTACACGGATTTTTCGATTTTAATTTAAAGGGTTATGGGGCTTGTCTATATATAAGAACCAAAAATGATAAAGGACACATTCGTTCTACTAATGTACTGCATTAGTTACATATCGATTCAAACTCTTTGAAAACATTTGTTTTAAATCGCGTTTCCAAAATTCGAATAAATCAATGTCGTCATGTTCCATCTGAAAACCATCCTGCTGATCAAATGTCCTGCTGATTCTCGAGGTCAATTACAAAATAAATTTGTCGAAAATAATATGTGGTTTGAGTGTCCTTCTTGGTTATCTCAAAGCGATAAGTTTTGACCGAGAAGTGAATTTAAATCACATACTAATATTTCGCTAGAAACTAAATAATTAACATGTTTAAATGTTAACTCTCAAGATAAAATTTTGGAAAATCTTCTTCTTTTCTAAAATTAAAAAGAATCATTGCTTACTGTTGTCGATTTCTAACCGGATATCGACAATATAAAGGTTTCTTGAATATAATAGAATTAAATCATGCTGAAACAATAGAAATTTGAGTTGTACAAAATACCTGTTTTCAAATCGAAATTAAAGATATATCTGAAAATAAAAAAGCATTAAATACGAAAACTAAAATTTACAATCTGGATTATATTATTATTAGAACGCGCCAATGTTAATAGCTACCGCGGCGCAGTATGAGTCGACCGCCTCGCCGCGCGCGCCGACATAAAATCTTTGACATTTAATATCTTGAAAACAAACAAAATCGGCATTCTAAAAATTTATATACAGACAACAATTTCCCCAAGTTTCACTTTTTTCGAGAAATCAATTTTTTATCTCAGGACATTACACGTAAAATGCCTCATATCTCCAGTAGTTTGATTTTGATATTAAATACCAAAAGGGGAGCCAAAATCACGTCGCTGAGGTTGTATCGCGTGATCCCCTACCTGCAGAAAATGAAACTAAAGAATTCATCGACGAAACCGCCGAAAACGAACTATGTGATTGGTATAACAAATTAATAGCCGTCATCAAAGAGAATCCCGACAGTCACCCTGCATACTTGATAAAAAACGGCATGATTTTTCATCACATACATCATACCCTAAATTTTACGGACAGAAAAAAGGATTGGAAACTTTACGTACCCGGTCCATTACATAAACATGTTTTGTAAGAGAACCATGACAAGCCGACTGTCGGCCATCTTGGTATAACTAAAACTATCACACGCATCTCAGAAAATTATTACTGGGCGAAAATGAGTTCCGATATAGCGAAATACGTAAAACAGTGTCAGTCATGTATAATCACGTGGAACGTACAAACATAACGATAATATCTCAATACCGTAGAAATAATGCGAGTGAATTTGGCACGTGCATATACGCGACAAAGCGCTTATTACGACCGAAAAAGATGGGATTGGATTCCCGCAATGGGAGATAAAGTCAGTAAACGTGAAAGACCGTTGTCCTCTACCATAGCCAATTTTTCCGCGAATCTAGCGACTAAATTTAAAGAAAAGTTTTGTTGTATTCGATATAATAAGCCATACTGTAATAGAAATAGGCGGTAAAAGCGGAAAAAGGAGTTAGCGCATGTAAAGGACCTCAAACCGTATTTCGACGACGAAGAAAAAGCTCCGACGATCTTGAAGACGTGATCCGCCCGAAACAAAAAAGGACCAATCAGAAAACGCCAACCAAAATTTCACCACCCTAATGCTTCCAGACCTTACAGCCGATGTTCCAATCCAACAGCCAGATGTTTTATTAGACATGGCGATCCTGAAACAAATAGACGAGATTCTCGACAGTAAACCCGTTCCGCCAGCAACTAACAGAAATTCGGAAGATAAGACTTACGAACCCTCCAACAAAGCAGATAATTTTTTCAAGAAAATTGTGGATCTTCCCGAGATGCCCTGGAAGCTAATCTGCATCGCAGCGCCGGAGTTCAAACCGATGCCACCAGCAAACCTATCAAGCTTTCAGCCCAAAAAAGCAAGTTCTTGACCATTATCGATGGGAAAGAGATGCAGGTGCGGACATACGCCGCTGCAAGTGTCAAGATGTGAGAGAAAACGAGATCCTGAAAATAAAAAACTTCATTCTTTTTTATGTGTACTTCATTTCTTATATTGTTTCTTATTTTTTTTACTTTTCTTGTAAGTCATTATTCCTCATATACCGTGTTTTTGTTCGTTTTTAGGGATTCGTGACTTAGGCCCGAAAGCCTTATAGAGAGAATCGAGCGTCCGTCCGTAGTTCTTGAATCTTATGTCTTAATTCTTAAGTCGTAAGTCTTATCCTTAAGACTAAATTTTTTTTAAATGGTCGTAAATATTAAAAATGACCCCAGGCGCGAGAAACCAATGCTTACGATGGGTTGAAGCTTGATTGAGGCTTGGACGCCCAGCCTGGGTAACCCAGACTGGGCGCAGTCTTTACATCACTGTCGCTCAACATTGGTTCAAGATTGGACACAAATGCTCGCTCCATGCTTGATTCAAGACTGGTTGAATCTTCGCGGTCAAGACTCGAACTTCCAGTCTTGATTCAAGCTTGGATCAACTGTCATACCATTATTCAACTGAATTATATATATATATTGTTTTGTATTTATAATAAACAATGTTATAATTTTTAAATACTTATAATAATAATTAACAAAATATAACAATTTTTTAATAATTATTTTTTTGTAATTATGATAAAAATAATATTTTTAATTATTATTAATTATACTAAATTACTAATTACTAATTTTGTAAAATAAATAGTTAATAAAAATAAATAAGTATTAATTTATAAAATATATATAAATATTTTTTATTTTATGTTTTATTTTTTATATATTTCAAATATTTTGAAAAAAAGCGCTACTTTACTGCATTCTGTAGGTAAGTTTAGCTCAGGTCAGGTTGGTGTATATAGCATGATCTAATGAGTTATGGTATATTATTGTAAATGGTTAAATGTTAATGTCGAAACAGTATCATGGACTTGTTTACAAAAAATTCTACTGTTCGACAACAAAAACGACGTTTTTTGCAAAAAAATTTGGAATCAAGTGATGAAAATGATGCAGAAAATCCTGCTGAATTGGGAAAACCTGCAGAATCAGAAAAATCTAGCAGCTCTACTGCAAAAATTAAAGAGCCAGACATTGAAAATAATGAACAATTAATTAGGTAAAATCAAAATTGCTCTTTATTGAACTATTTTCATATAATGAAAACTTAAACATTAATTGTTTGTATTAAAAGTTGATTCTCATTGTGTATTTTTACTTTAAAATCACAAACATAACCTAAAAATTTTAAGGCTATAAGCCCCTTTCCTTCTGCGGCGTCACATATAATAATAAATTTAAAATCTCTTGTAAAAAGACACATAAATTTATTTTATTTTCTCATGCTATATATGTATAGTATTTAAAATTAAATTATTTTTTTTACAGCGAATTTTCGGGATCTAGTTCAACTTCCGTAAACAACAGTTTTCAAGACTGCAATTCTATAGAAAGTTCAATATTTTCACAAATAACTGCAGAGGACTGCTTGGTTTCAGGTGAAAATCAAGTAATTGGCATGAAAGGAAAAATTACCGATTGGGTAATTAAAAACATTTCAAATGTTAAGTTAACTGCAGTTTCACAATTACTGCAACTTTTAAAAACAGAAGGTTACAATGAGTTACCATCTTTTGCTGCTACATTATTGGGGTTTTCTCATTCTATAAAGACTCGTTCCCTCATATCGAAGCGTGATACCATTGGTGATTATATTTATCTAGGCATAAAAAATGGTTTAGAAAATGCCATAAAAACAGATGTTTATCAGGAATCTCAAATAATGTCCTCGTTTATATTGATGGAATGTCAGTGTACTCCAATTCCAAGGGACAATTGTGGCCTATAGTAATGAAAATTTTTCATAAGGATTATGAATGTGAACCATTTGTGGTAGGTCTTTATTATGGTACATCTAAACCTAAAAATGTCAAAGAATTTTTAGAAGATTTTATTGATGAAGCAAAGGACTACACTGCCAACGGCGTAAATATTAACGGAAAATTGTATCGGTTTAAAACTATAGCTATTATTGCGGATGCTATAGCGAGAGCATTTTTAAAATGCATCAAGGGACCAACAGGATTTTTTGCTTGCGAAAGGTGTGTAGTTGAAGGATGCACTGTCCATCGTAAAAGAGTTTATCCAGAGGTGAATTGCAAAAAGCGTACTTTGGAATCATTTATTTCTCGAGCGGATACAGAACATCAGCCGACGGATTGTAAATCACCGTTATTAAAAATACCAATTGATCCTGTCAAAGATGTTCCTATAGAAATGATGCATTTACTGTTTCTAAATCTTGGAAAATCTATGATGAAGAATTGGCTTGTAAAAAGAAATCCATATAAATTGAAAGCAAATAAAGTCGAGACCCTTAAAACTTTAATGACAGCTATTTCTCAATTTGTTCCGATGGAATTTCAACGCAAAGATTTCGATATTGCTTACTTTACTCAATGGAAAGCCACTCAAGTATCATTCCTGATTCTCTATGCTGGACCTGTGATTTTGGAACATGTCTTACCAACGGATGTTTACCAACATTTTCTTCATCTTAATGCTGGTTGTCGAATACTGTGCAGTGAAAAATTAGCTGTTCAATGCCACGAAAGTGCACATAATTTTCTTACAAAATTTTTTATTTTAATGCCAAGCTACTATGGTGAAGCTTCTCAAGTAATGCATGCTCATGGATTACTTCACCTAAGCGAAGACGTCGAGCACTTTCAGGTCCCACTAACCGAATTATCTGCTTTTTGGGGAGAAAATTATATAGGAAAATTTAAGAATCTGGTAACGGGCCATGCAAAGCCTCTTGCTCAAATTGTAAATCGAATAAGAGCCGTGAATAAACTGTGACAGAGTGGATCGTCACGACATTTGTTATTGATCCCCGATCCTGCGCCGGTACTAGGCTGCGGTAAGGTAGAGATCAAACGGGCGGGTGACCCACTAGTAATTTGGATGTGTGTCGCTCGCTCGAATAATTTTGGTTATTAGTTCTAAATAGGGGTCACTGCCACTGTGGAGCGAGAGAGAAGGAGCGAGGCTACAGTGACGGTGGAGAGAGAGAGAGAGAGACAGCGAGATGACGAAGCCAGTGGTATGAGGCATAGGAAGACGCCGAGAATCTCAATGCTTTAGCGTCCATTAGATTATCGATTACGATTCTGTAGCGGTGAAAGAGACGTGCTTGCGCGTGTGTTACACGAGGCGGAACTCGTGGAGTAAAACATATATATTGTGTAATATATATCTGAGTTGTGTTTATAACAAGTGTCTATCTTTTAGTACTGAATAAAAGTGGATATTGAAAGAGAACGGTGTATAGTGTATTCAATAGTGGTAGCGGTTGAGGACCATTGTGTAGATCTGCGAGAAGCTGAGAAGCCCAGACACGTGGTCGGGAATACATCGTGGGTAAGTCGTCTTATTGTCCAAGTCGTGGTCTCGCCGCTGGTATTTCTGCTTGCCGGTGTTTTGGCAGAATTCCCTCTGGAGATTAAGAGCATCTCAGAGGTGTTGTTTCGTTGTTGATGAAATGGATGTAAAATAGTTTATTAATTATCTTTAAAATTAATTGGCGCCTGACGGCGAAAATTTATATAATAAATTTTCTTATATTTTATTAGTAGAGGCCAGTGATTTTGATATTAGCAGATTAATTTAATGTATTAAATTTATACGTCATAAATTATTGGCGCCCAACGTGGGGCCAGGTCAGAACAGCGAGACACGACAAATTTATTAATTGGTGATAAAATTTTATGTGAAATGAAATAAAATTTTGTATTGTACATTTATTGTGGCCAGATATTTTTCAAGTGGAAAAATAATTTTGGCCAGTTGTGTTGGCCAGACGAATTTATTATTGTGTTTCCCCATTATTTCTCTAAATTAAATTTCGCGATGTTCATACCGTGTAAAATTTAGATCGGTGTATTAATTAATTGTAAGATCGCGATTGTGACGTCATAAAAATTTTAATTGAATTTTCCGTTATTAAAAATTATCGTTATCAGGGCCAGTGAGATATTTTTGCTGATTTTTAAATAAATTGATTATTTTTCGAGAACAATAAATAATGGCTAATTAAACAATTAGTGCAAATTATTTAAAAGTTTTGGAATTTTCGACCATGTGCTCGGCCGGAAATAAAATTCAGTAAATTCACGTGACGTTGGATTTTGCGCAGTGATTTAAAATGTGTTAAATTCACGCGACGATAAATTCAGGTGGAAGATAATTGGATAGAGAGAGAACGCGATACCAGTGACGTGATTCACTATTACTAGTGAGTTAGAGAGAGAAAGAGTTTTAGTTGAATCATTGGTCAGTCGCGGTAGAGAAAAATTTCAATTCGCACCAGAAAAATCGTGCGCCCCTGTACAAGCGTGGGTGGTTACAGGGCCGGATATACAAATTCTAATTTTATTTTTCAATTTTTGTTTTTTTTTTGCGTATTCTTTCGCGAATTCAAAATTTATTTAAATTTTTAATTATCATTAATAATTTATTTAATTCTCTCTTGTCGATTAAATTCAATTAAAATAAAAATGGCCAGAGCGATCGAAAAAATGCAGGCGTACCATGAGCGAATGAGAAGGCTAATGGAAATTCCAGAGGCGAATCGGGCCTGGGACACAATTGCGTTTATGCCACCGGGGCAAGTTGTAATAAAATTGTTGTCGCACCATTGCTGTATTAACGGTACAGAGCAGGTGCTTAAAGAGAGATTATTCCGGATAGAGTTGAGAATGTCCCTCGATCCAGAAATTGATGTCCCATTTAGCGAACAATATGATTGCGCGTCTTCTGATAAAATATTCCTCAAGGAAGCATTGTCAGAGCCACACAGCAGCCCCTTCCCAAATGTCTCTCAACGGAGAGGGGGGAAGAGATTATCGTCAGACGAGACCGATTCGAAAGAGGGGGAGAAAGAATTTTTAGGACGTACATTGACCGAAAGTGGGAATACAACGGCGGGTACGACAATACCGGCGGAAGATAGATTGTACAGTAGAGATAATCCGACCATCAATCTATCAACACCACAGTTCACATCCCCACCACCATTAGTCACAACGGCAATGACTACCAACACTTCCCCCACCACTTCTATGGCACAGATAGGGATGTCGACCATGGTAGTGTCAACCCCCGCCCAATCAATAGTATCCCCGACTATGGCCCCTAATGTATTAAAGCAACACGAGGCGTTCGGTAAATTAAATTTTTCACCCGAATTTAAAAGACTTATGCGGGCGGCCGAAATAATTGACAAACATTACTCCGACGGGGGGTGGGAATTTCAACAGAGCCAATGTAGGGCCGAAATCGGACAAGAGTATAGTTTGACCCACCATCAACACGCGAGGATTTCGTCCCCTCAGAGAAAGACGGCGAACCCCAGCGAATCGCCGATAGCTCAAAATGAGCCGAAGCTAATAATTAGCCCTACCCCAGAAAATCAAACACAAAATAGCTATTCTACTAAGGAAAACGAGGATTCCCAACGCGTACCATCAAAAGGGCAACGGGCCTTAGACTTTGAATCGTTGAGTAGTAAAAGCGAGAGAAATAGCGAAGTAAGGAGTAGGGCAAGTGGGGGTAACGTTAGTAACTATAACGTTAGTGGTCAGTCTGGGGACAGTAGAAGCTATAAGAGTCAAGAGGACTATGAATTTAGGGAAGTACGGAGAAAGAAAAATCGGGACAGAAAGAACACAAATAGGCGTAGTAGTGAGGATGGCCAGAGAAAGAGAGAGATTAGGGAAATGAGAGTCAACAATAGAGATAGTAGAGCATATAATAGGGACAGGAGGAGGGGATACAAGAAGTCGGAAGAAAATAAGAGAAGAAGGAACAATTCTTTGGATTCTTCCAGTAACTCGGAATCCGAAAGTGATTCTCAGACGAGCCAGAGCGAGGATCGAAAGGAGAATGTAATAGAATCTATCCGTAGGTCGAAGGTTCTTAAAACTTTGAAAGAATGGGATTTAAAATTTAAGGGGTACGAGAATGAGAATGCGGAGGTATTTCTAGAAAAATTGTCGGACTGTAGGGACTGTGCCACACTCTCGGACAAGGATATACTCCAAACACTCCCAATTATTTTGTAAGGTGATGCGATTATTTGGTTCCGTACCCTTCGGCATGAATTAAAAACGTGGAGAAGTTTCAAACGGGCCTTTACAAACGAGTACTTGGTGAACGTCGATGACGAGGAAATTATCGACGAACTAAAAAGTAGGACCCAAGGAAAGGACGAAAAAATTTCTTCATATTTGCGTAGCTTTCGAGTCATTCTGGGACACATGAAGTACCCACTCGACCGTAAGAGGCAAAATAAAATCGCATTGAAAGGATTATTACCCGAGTACAGGCGCCATCTGGATCGCCAGAAATACGATTCACTTGGCCAGATGGAGAAGATTCTTAGGAGATTCGAGAAGACGAGAAGCTTAGACGAGAAGTATGTGCCCCCTCCACCAAAAGAGAAAATGCTTTTCCCATCGGCCGCGTATAAAGGAAAATCCGAGAAAAAGGCCGGAAATAAGAGTGCGAAGAGCGAGAAGGTAGCAGCACTCGGAAATGAATCGGGATCGGAGAAAGAGTCGAGTGGGAGTAACCACTCCACTAAGAAGGATAAAAAGAAGAGGAAGGTTAAGAAGGGCAAGAAAGGTGAGAAAGCTCAAGGTCAGGACGCGGTGGACGCTATAAAAAAGGTAGTGACCCCCACCCTTAGCGCTCAAGGGACCAATGATACGACCGACCAAACGCAGTCGCAGTTTGTTTCGTTGCCGATACAAACGTTTGCAGCTATGGTAGCAGGAGGACCCAGACCTAGTTTCCCCAAAGCATTTGGACAAAAAGGGGGAAAAACGGGGCAGAGTGGCACTCCAACACCAGCAAGTCCTAAACAATTCTTGGGACCTTGCTACACCTGCCAGACGGTGGGAAACCGTGCATCGGAATGTCCCAAACGCGTTTGTTTCGCTTGCCAACAACCAGGACATCATGCGAAGAAATGTCCTATGAGACAACCTCAAGTGGAGAGTTGTCTAGTGTGTAAAACCCCGGGAGTGACGTTCCTAACCTGTACAAGTTGTGCAACACTTAGGACATGTTTGGGAAACAGCACGTGGGGGGCACAACACCCTTTTGTACCCCCCCTCTGCCCGAAGGGATCTTAGGCCAGGGAAGAGTAGAGCAAGGTGAAATACCCAATTAACGATGGTGCGACTTGTAGTTGGGTAAAAACAGAGATCGAGTTAGAGTTAGAGAGAGAGAAAGTCTGTAGAGAAGAGTTAACCGAGAATGATGTGTTCAAATTTGTGCCAAGCGACAGTAGGGCTAGATCGAGTGAGGAGAACTCACTCCATTGGAGGCCAGAGAAAAGTGTTAGTAAGGAATGTAGGACTAAAAGTACGGGAGTGGGTCCGGTACCTAATGTCCTGGGGAGGGGAAAGGCTGTGATGGACACAGCTGACCCAAACCTGATTATGGTTGAGAAGTTGGATGGATCCAGGACAGAGAATAGATATTTCTTTAGGATGGCCATTGGCGATAAACCATATGAAGCATTATTCGACTCCGGAGCAACGATTTCGGTAATCAGCTCCAAAGTAGCCGAACCTTACAAGGACCGAATACAGCCGTCCAGATCAGCAATTAGGAGTGCATTAGGGGGCACCACCAAAAACGCTGGACTTTTGAATTTAACCATGGTAGTCGATGGCTATGTACAGAAGTTTGAGGTCATGGTCATAGAGTCATTGACACCTGACGTCATACTGGGGGTTGATTTTTGTAAAGCCTGGAAAATGGAAGTCCAGTTAGGCCAGGGTTTATGGAGAGTATTCGGTGGAGAGTGGCACGAATTTGACAAGAGTGAAGACACAGACAGTGGAGAAATAATAATTGCAGAGTGTGCTGGCATCTCCGCATTGGATGATGAGCAGAGACAGATTGTCCAAGCCATAGTGGATCGTTGGGTACTGCCAGAAACAGACGAACTTGGAGTAACCAACCTAACAGAACATCACATCCGTGTGACGGATGAGACACCTGTCCAACATCGGCCGAGACGGATGTCACCGATCATGATCACATGGGCGCAGGAAAACACGCAGAAACTTTGGAAAAAAGGTATCATCGAACCGTCTGCGGCCCAGTGGAGAAGCGCGCCAGTTATTGCCAGAAAGGGAGAGAACGATTTTCGGCAGTGCATGGATTACAGAGACGTGAACAAGGTCACGGTGAAGGATGCGTACCCCATACCGACGATCGACTCCATCTTGGATAAACTCAGAAGAGCAAAATTCTTGTCAAAAATCGACTTGAAACTCGCGTATCATCAGATACCAATGGCCGAAGAGAGCAAGAAGTATACTGCTTTCGCAATTCCAGGGTCAGGATTGTGGCAGTATCGCAGGATGCCGTTTGGGCTAACGAACGCCCCAATGACGTTCCAGCGTCTTATTGACGCACTTTTCGGGCCAGAGTTTGAACCATTTGTCTTCGGATATCTGGACGATATCATAGTAGTCACGGATACTTTTGAGGAACACATCAAATGGTTAGAGATAGTGTTGAGAAAGCTAAATGAGGCCAGACTAGTTGTGAATCCAGAGAAGTGTGAGTTTGGATGCTCTAGGGTCACATATTTAGGGTACCTCTTGGACAGCGAAGGACTCAGGCCAGACCCGAAGAAGATCGAACCAGTCATGACGTATCCGGAACCGAAGAACATAAAACAACTTCGTCGTTTCTTAGGCATGGTTGGTTGGTACTCCAGATTTATTCCTAACGACAGTGATATCAAGATACCTTTGGTCAGATTGCTGCATAAAGGCCGGACGTGGGAGTGGGGAGAAGAACAACAAGAGGCGTTTGAAAAGCTTAAACAGAAGCTCACTTCGGCACCAGTGTTGGCTCGCCCAGACTTCACCAAGCCCTTCACCATACAGTGCGATGCCAGCGATTACGCCATTGGAGCGGTATTGACACTGGAATTTGAGGACGGAGAACATCCGGTTATGTACATAAGTCGAGTCCTAACGGAGGCCGAGAGAAATTACAGCGTGACAGAGAAAGAGTGCTTAGCGTTGCTGTGGTCAATTAAAAAGTTTAGACCTTATATTGAGGGATACAAATTTCATGTGATTACCGATCACAGTGCCCTCAAGTGGCTGAGAAATTTAAGAGACCCAACAGGTCGTTTAGCGAGATGGGCACTGGAAATGCAACAGTGGGACTTTGACATAGTTCACAGAAAGGGTGCACAACATCATGTCCCAGATGCATTGTCCAGATTACAAGAGAGTGAAGAAGAGTTAGTGTCCGCGTTTGAAACCATTGAGGACCAATGGTACCTCAAGCGCCGAGAGTTAGTCATCCAGCACCCTCAACGTTTTCCAGGATGGACAGTGGAAAATGATAACCTTTATCGCCATAGAAGTGACCCACTTTTAGTGCCGATAGTAGGAAACGAGGATGGGTGGAAATTGGTCGTCCCAGAAGAGTACAGAGAAAGAGTTATGGAGGACGCGCATGCGCAAGCGTCAGCTGGTCATCTGGGAATAGAAAAGACCTATGATCGCGTGGCTAGAGAATACTATTGGCCAGGTATTTGGAACGATGTGCACAATTTCGTGACGCATTGCATACAATGCCAAGTACATAAAGTTTCTCAAGCGGGACCAGTAGGTATGATGGGCCAGAGGATAGTCGAAAGACCGTGGTCAGTTGTAGCAGCGGACACAATGGAGTTTCCACCGAGTAAGAATCGTTATAAATACTTGGTGGTGTTTCAAGATTTATTCTCGAGGTGGGTTGAGGTTAAACCCCTCAGGTCAGCAGATGGAAAGTCGGTAGCCAGAGCGTTTGAGGAGTTGGTGTTATTTCGATGGGAAACACCAGAATATTTCCTATCAGATAACGGTAAAGAATTTGACAACAAATTTCTAAAGTCAACCTTAGAAGAATATGGAGTCAAACATATTACAACACCACCTTATCATCCCCAGGCCAACCCAGTTGAAAGAAGTAACAGAACATTAAAGACGATGATATCTACTTTCATTGGGGCCGATCATCGTGACTGGGACTTGCATATTCATGAGTTTCGTCACGCAATGAATACCGCGACACAAGCTGCGACTAAAACGTCCCCTGCGTTTCTTAACTATGGTCGACATCCTAGGCCAGTCAAAAGTTTGCGTAGAGAAATTGAAAAGAGAGATAAAGTGGTTAGAATCAATCCAGACGAGTGGGTAGATCGGGTCAAGAGATTAGATGCGCTGAGAGATTTAGTAGCGAGACTAATTGATAAAGAGCGAGAGAGGCAAACCAAATATTATAATAAAGGCCGTAGAGAGGGTATATTCAAAGTAGGAGATATGGTGTTACGTAGAACACACAAACTGTCTAGTGGTACCTAAAGGTTCGCAACTAAGTTAGCACCCAAATTCGAAGGGCCCTATGAGATAGTCGAAGTGTTATCGCCCACCGTATTCGTGTTACGCGCCGAAGACAGCCGTAGAATCCCTAAAGTTCACGTGACTGACTTAAAGCGATATCTCCCACCAAGGGGATAATAGTGACATAACTAATTGTATTGTGGTTTGCAGAGAGACGTGAGAGAGAGCAGAGAGGCCAGAGAGAGGGACAGAGAGATAGACGTAGGAGAAAAATGCCGTACGACCGCATCGGGCAGAGAGGGATGGAGAGAAGTCGACATCGTCCGTCGACGGACTTCGGTGTGGAACCGCGAGGCCAAGGACGAATGACGAGAAGTCGTAGTCAATCCGCCCATAGGCCAGGAGGCGAGTTCCAACCGGACACGACGGCTACGAGGGGGGCATCATTACTGATGTTCCCTAATAGAGATGCGCCGCTTCCCAACACGTTGGAACCGGTGAGACCAGGAGAGGGAAAAAGAAATAGACCAGAGAGAGAGTCAGGAACGGAGGAAGGTGCAGTGGGTGGAGCAACAGGCCAAAGAAGGAGGGAAGAGAGACGGGAGGATCTCCGGGGATTAGAAGGGTTCGAGAGACAACAACTCGCAGTCTCCCACACTCAGAACAAAGTGGAGATCGTCGTCCCGTATACTTGGCCAGCAGAGAGAAGCAAGGGGGAAAGCGAAGAGGCATATGAAAGCCGCCTTGCAGAGCACGAGCTGGAGAGTTTCCTCCGTCACGGGTCGGTGTATACGACGAGAGATTTGGCCCGGCTAAAGAGTCGCCAAAGCGAGGCCATGAAGGCCAGACAGAAGCCAGCCCTCAGGAAAGAGGATATGGAGAGCACGGCACCGACTCCGAGGGAAGCGCGTTCGCACTCCCCACATCCTGGACCGCCCAACCGTCGGGAACCTGTAAGGAGAGAAGCGGTCAGTGCAATGAGCGCTCAGTCTTCTCGGGATTCCCGAAATACAACGACACAACGGCCAGAGAGAGTAGAGGAGAAAAGAGGTAGAGAGGTGGGAACAAGGAGAGCACCGCTGAAGATCAAGACTTCAGGAGTGATCTTCGGAAATTTAAAGGCAATTCCCACGGTGAGCGCAATCGATCCCCCGCCATATGCCTGTTTTCAGTGTTGGAGGTTCGACCATAAGTTGGAGGCTTGTCAGAGCACCAAAAGATGGCCATATTGTTTGAATTGTGGTCGTCGATTGGTGACGGTCGACCGAGTCGAGCGGGTCAACAAACGAGAGGAGACCGAGGCAAGGAGGCCAACAAAAGAGGAGACCTCATCAGCAGAGGCTAAAGACAGAGAGACGAATGAGAAGGGCGGTGACGAGGATCTAACAGCAAAGATCTTAGAGATCACTAGAGCCCTAGCGGGACTGCCGGCCTCCACCATAGACAAGGCCATAAACCAGCTGCTGGAAGAGAGGAGGACGCAGTTGGGAAAGATGGCGGACGTGCAGGCGGAAGTCCCAGGCCGTAGAGAGAGAGAAAGGAGTTCGGACAGAGAGAGAGGAAAGGAGTAGGCCAGAGTGAGAGAAGGAGGGACAGACGGACAGAGATAGAGTAACGGGTGAACCATGGCCAGAGAGAATCGAGGGAGAGGACCATGGTTGCGGCCGATTTGGTAAGAAATAAAATCTTTTATATTATCATTTTTTTTTGTTGTCGTTATATGACGGTCCTACCAGGGGTAGTTCCGGTCATGGGGAGGGGATTGTGACAGAGTGAATCGTCACGACATCTGTTATTGATCCCCGATCCTGCGCCGGTACTAGGCTGCGGTAAGGTAGAGATCAAACGGGTGGGTGACCCACTAGTAATTTGGATGTGTGTCGCTCGCTCGAATAATTTTGGTTATTAGTTCTAAATAGGGGTCACTGCCACTGTGGAGCGAGAGAGAAGGAGCGAGGCTGCAGTAACGGTGGAGAGAGAGAGACAGCGAGATGACGAAGCCAGTGGTATGAGGCATAGGAAGACGCCGAGAATCTCAATGCTTTAGCGTCCATTAGATTATCGATTACGATTCTGTAGCGGTGAAAGAGACGTGCTTGCGCGTGTGTTACACGAGGCGGAACTCGTGGAGTAAAACATATATATTGTGTAATATATATCTGAGTTGTGTTTATAACAGCTGTTTCTTTTGTACTGAATAAAGTGGATATTGAAGAGAACGGTGTATATTGTTTCTTTTGTGGTAGCGGTTGAGGACCTTGTGTAGATTCGCTGAGAAGCCCAGACACGTGGTCGGCAATACATCGTGGGTAAGTCGTCTTATTGTCCAAGTCGTGTCTTACCGCTGGTATTTCTGCTTGCCGGTGTTTTGGCAGAATTCCCTCTGGAGATTAAGAGCATCTCAGAGGTGTTGTTTTTGTTGTTGTAAAATAGTTTATTAATTATCTTTAAAATTAATTGGCGCCTGACGGCGAAAATTTATATAATAAATTTTCTTATATTTTATTAGTTGAGGCCAGTGATTTTGATGTTAGCAGATTAATTTAATTTATTAAATTTATACGTCATAAAACAAGAAGAGAAAAAAATTAAGAAGAAAAAAATTCTTAGTAATTGCGTTACACAAAAACCATTAAACGTCAGCATCAGGAATGGAATTCGAATGGTTAAATTAGAATCCGTAAAATACAAACAAGTAACTATTGAAACTAAAAAACCAAACAACTTGGTTTACCTAGGCGAAAATCGATTCCTTTTAATCAAGAAGATATTTATAAATGAAAAAGTGGACCTTAACATTGCAATTGCGGAAGAAATACGAATTGAAGGATATTGCGATTCAGGCAGTAAGGACCTTTTCGATAAACCGTGCCCATCTTCAGAAATTGGAATTTTTTCTTTAAAAGGATTTAACACTGATGTAAAAAGTTTCAATCTTATTTCTATGAAAGCAAAATGTCTTCTTCTAAAAGTTTATGGAAATTGTTCTGCAATTTCTCTACTACATTGTTAAAACATTTAAAATTTAAGTTTTTGATTTAGACTGATCAGTTATTTGAACAAATTTTTTTAATAAAAAATTAATTTTTTATATATATAATTAAATACAAATAAACTTGATACTTTGAATTTATAGAAACTTTTTTATTCTTTCCACTTTTATACAATAAGTTGTGTATTGTTTACATTTTAAATGTTTAATGAAAAGAAAGGATTAGAATTTGTTAAATTGTCTGTTCATTAACAAATTGTGTATCATTAGAGATGGAAAAGCTTTAAATTCTTTTGAAAAACTGGTTTTTTACCATCGTGCATAAATATTAATTCTTTAAAATTGTTATAACAAAATTCTAGTAAAATTAATGTATTACAAATGAAAAGAAAATATTTATTATTATTCACTATTTTTTATATTTATTATTTATTATTTATTTTTTTTCTTTTCATTTTTCCATTGTTTGTTTTTCCATCTCCAAAAATATTAACAAACGTTTTACAATTTTAAACGAATATTAAACACCTTAAATATTTAAATAGTAATATTAAATTATTTTGCAGTCTTGACTATACAAAAATTTAGTAACTATGTAGTCTTTTTATTACAATTTTTAGAATTGCAAATTTTTTAAAATAAATAATACTTTTTACTTAACTACCTTTTTTATTGACAAGTACGTTTTCGTTTTTGGCAAACGATCGCTAATATATGACACAAATATTTCGCCTTAGTTTCTTGATATATTAAAATAATTAAAAATATTTTTATTATTCCGAATTCGAAGGAATTGTAATTTTAAGAGTAGAATTCACACTTTCTAGAATATTTAACTGATTGTAATTATCAATTATCCAGAAACTGTAGAAATGATAGAAACTGATATTTCTACAACGCTGCGCTCTCGTAAAAATTCTCTTTGGTATAAAATAGTAATCAGTGGTTCGAATGCCCTTTTTAAAAATTCCTTATAAAACGTTAATAAAAAATAAAACGTTATTAAAAAATAAATAAAATAATAAATAACAAAAAATACATTTAATATACTTTCTCTAAGCATCTGGTGCAGTTTTTTCTTTTGATTGTTGCGATAATAAAGACCCCACGTACTGGAGAAAGTTCATTCCCTGGTTCGGGAAGAGTTGAATTAGAAAGCCTATTTGAAAATAAAAAACAAGTTAATACGAATATAATCAATTAAAATAAAATTATACGAATTTTAATTTAATAATTACTTTGTAAGCATTTAAAAACTTCTGTGGTACTAAAATTTCTTTTGTGTGACGTTGATGATTGTCTCCCTTGTCCGCTGTATAGCTTCTGAATATTTTTATGAATGGTGTTCGAAAGCAGTCGTTTGCAGCAATCTTTCCACGTATCATTAGTAGAAATCCAAACTGAAAACAGTGACACCAAGGCCTTTTGCTTCTCCACTCCAGAATACTCGATGATTTGTCCATTTTCATCTTTTTTTTCTAAATTTTTAGTTTGCAAAGATTTTTCGAATTTTAAAAACTTATCGTCGTCTTTGATTGGGAAAGTCTCTTGAAGAATGGTGTTAATACTAGTCCTTTTTTCAATATCGACATGGATATCACTTTGATTGTAATAATTATTACTAGCAAAAAGTGTTGATATTTGCTTTTGATTTTGTGTTAAGTCGAATTGAAGACTTCTTTTCGTCTTTTTAACTACACCAATTATTTTGGTTTCAGATTCATGAATTTTTAACTCAACAAAACGGGCTAGAACTAAAACAAAAATAATAAATATCTAATTATAATTTTCTTTAATTGATAAAAATGATTATTGTCATCCTGCATAGTTACCTTGAAGAGATGGATCCATCTTATTAAAAAGTTGTGTAGCTTCATCGACTGTAGCTCCATCGACTGTAGTTCCATCGACTGTAGCTCCATCAACTGTAGCTTTAGAGACGTTTATTTCTTCACCTTTATTCCCCATTTCGCCATTTTTAAAAGAATGCAAGGATTCATTGCCATCGAGACTTTCAAATGATTTTCTGACCTCGTCAACTTCACTTTCTTCCAGTATCGCATCACTTCTGAATGTGTGACTTTTGTTCTTGTATGCTTCTATTTTACGAGGACCTATTGGAGTGGTTTCTTCAGAGCTGTCGCTTTCCAAGTTGACTCTTTTCGATGATTTTCTATTTTTATGTTTCTTACGTGGATTTTTTTTCGATCCAAAAGTATCACTATCTACTTAAAAGTTTGAATTTAATAAAACTTAGATTATTTAATTTAATAATTTCAAATGTTTAAAATTAATCTTTCGTGTAACCCTAAATTAAAAACTTTATTTTTTCCTAACTAACTTCTCCTAGGGCCTTCTACCCCTAGGAACTTTCTTTATCAATAAAAAAATTTAAAAATTCATTAATTAAAATTTTTTTAAATTAAAAAAAATTTAAATATTCTTTTTACCTGAAGAATTTATCGAATCAGAATTATCACTCATCAAAGGCGAACGATCTTTGGCATTCTTTTTAAGATTTGCTTTTGGTTTAAATATTAAAGTGGACTCTCGCATTAAACTCCTGGCCGTTGTCGTTGGAATTGTTAATACTTGACTTTTTCGTCCTGGGACATCAGATTCGGTAGATTCCAAATTATTCTCTTGCTTAAAGGAACGTTCGAGTCTGCGTAAGCCTTGTTCGTAGCAATCTAAAAATAAGCCATTATAAAAATGCTATTCAGTACAGGGTGACTATTAACCTGGAAAACAGGAGAAAAACCGGAAAATAGCTGGGAAACGAAAAAAAATACGAGAAAAGAGAACTAAAAAAATGGGAAATAAAATTTAATGAAAATTGAATTTTATATAAAATCGTGCTCTAGGTAAGGAATGACTATACTATGAATTTAATTAATTATTTTTCATCTGTGAAATATCTAATTATCTAAGAGAATTGATTTTGCCAAGTATATATTTCGATTAATGTGTAATTTTTTTCTTTAAAAATGAGAGTTTTTAAAGTTTGTACAAAATTGTTTTCTAAATAAAATTAAAAAAATTAAAAAGCGTTTATTATTTTCAGTGTTTCAAATTTTTGTAAACTATAATTTATTTATGTAATGAAAAGAATAACTTAAATTTCCCAAACCGAGTAAAACCGAGAATTTGAAGAACGAAATGTAGTAGACACCCTAATTATTCAATAAAATTTTATATAAATTAAAATTTTTACCTGCGTAACAGAGGATCTTTATATTTGTGTGCTCTATCCAGTTAGAGAGAGGTGTTTTTTTCTCCTGGGTCCAACTGATGACTTTAGGCCAATCTTTTTCTTCGGGATAAAGACAAACAAATATCCCATTTTCTACTTCGTATAACCACGAAGACGGAAGCAACTCCACGATTTTTTTTCCTTTTTTTTCATTTTTAAATAAAATCACTGCATAATCTTTCACCATATTTAAACACTGCGAACTGTATGTAAGAAAAATATATAACTTTTATTATAAATTTTGACTTTAGTATTATGCTTTGAAAAAAGTGAGGTTAGGTAATATAAGCATCATAATTATTATACAATTTCTTTTGTTCTAACTAAAAAGATAAAATATAGATACATAGTTTATATACAAATTATTCAAGGAATACTTACATTCACTTTTGCTGTAAAGCAATAATATTTTCATGCAAAATAAAAAATTGCACAAGTTTTTCGACAAATATCCGGAAGATGTAAACAACTGGATAGAACTACAGGACTGCGCACGTCACTGTAATCTCTCCTCATAGGACAACAAATCACGTGATTCACCAACCAGAATGGGCACGGTAGACGCGTCGCCATTTGGTGACGTCATACGTGAACGCTATAACGTACTCAGCTTCAGTCAGTTCTATTAACTTTGCACCAGCGTGTGAGTGTAGCCGTGTGATTAGCGGATGATTCTTGCGAGCGATGCGTCAAAAATGAGGCCGTGGGTTCGATCCCCCTCTAAGCGTGCGAGATTTTAATTCTTAGCTTAAGCGTTTATATGTATAAAATTGTAAATTGATCTTAAATGTTATAATTAATTAATGTAATATTGTAATGCTGAATATTTAGAAACTTAATAATTAATTAACAAAAAATTAATCTTAAATAATAAAAAAAATTTCAATTTAAAAAGTTAAAAATTGAAAATTTTTTTTTTAATGCAAATAGAGAAAATACAAAGAAAAATGTTATTTAAGTTATTAAGTACTAATAATTATTACTTTTTAATGATATTTATTATTATTATTATTATTATTATTATTATTAATATTGTTATTATTATTATTATTATTAAAAAAATTATTTGACGCTTTGCAAGTGACAGTGGGAGCAAACTTGGCGAAGCCTTAATCAGACTTCCGCAGCATTGATTGAGCATTGAACTCCAATGCTGAATCCAGACTGGCGCTTCAGGCTGGAATTAGCGTTACATTCTAGCTTTGATCAGTCTTGGATCCACTGACTCGCCAATGCTCAATGAATATTGACCAATGCTCAGCAAATCTTTATAAAGCCTGCGCCCAGCGTCACTTCGCGCCTGGGACCTATTAGAAGCCACGAAACCCTATGATGTAAGCGCTTTGCGCTTGCTTCTCATATTGATTTTTATATTTTTCTGTAGAAAATACTCTTTTTATAAAACCCAAATGTCTTACCTATCTCGTAAATAAAACCTTTTTTAATATATGTTATAGGGTAAGTGTACCAGTTACCGCTATCGGTATCTGTCGGTAACCAGTTGTCGATGGTCGTAATTTTCTTTTTCCGATAAATAGTATATTGTAGAAAATTTAAAAACCAAAATAATTTGTAAATTAATCTTACATTTCCAATTACATATTTTCCCCATTAAATTTCATATCGATGCCACTATAATAATTATTCTTTTATAATTATAATTCACTGCTGTCAAATTTACTCGATTCGACATTTTCTTAATACTTCAAGTTGATGGGAGTTAAATTTTAAAAATACAAATTACATGTATTTCTAATTACTTTTTTCATATTAAATTATTACTACAGCATTGTTGAAGAACTGTATTAAGTTTTTATATAAATATATTTGTTAAAATAAATTTTTTATATTTTTTAAAAGCAAATCATCGGTATCTGGTTCCATATTTTATCTCAGCTCCATTTTTCGAGGTATTGACTCAAAAATTAGTGCAGTCAGTTTTTTAGCTGATGTACCATTTGTCGATGCTTTGAACGAAAAAAATGCAAAATAAAGTTGGTTAAGTTTTTGTTTATAAAACGTCAGTGTTGCAAAACTTTTATAGGTTAGTTATTTTTTGTATAAACTATAAACTTACAGTTAAATAAGTAAAATTGTTTCATGCCAATGTTTTATAATATTTTTATTTAAAAAAAAAATATTTATTCGATTTTGTAAATACTGGTAAAGGTTAATTCATTAATTGTCAGGTTATATGTTAAAAAAATTCAATACCATCGAAAATTGGAACCGAACATCGAAAAAATTGGTACACGACCATCGACAAATGGTGATTTTGCTCAATTTACATTTAAAAACAATTTTTATCTAACACTGTAATTTATTTTAGAAAAATAAATAGGAATATTAAACATTATTAAATTCTTCGTCCAACTGCACAAAATTCAAATTTTTAAGTAAATTTACTCCGGAGAAAAAAATATCAAAGTCACATGTTATCTAAAATCATCGACAATTGCGCAGCTCCTGAGATTTCCCCAGCCAGGCTCCCGATCCGATCTTTTACCCCTACCATTTCCCAGCCGGTCGATTGTGTATAAAAAAAGGCACATTTTCAGAGACCAACACAGAACTCAGTCTCACTTAGAGGAGTAAGGTATTACCTTACAGTAACGAAGAGTTTTACTCTCCGAATATAGAGTTTTACTCAGATTATATGTTATATACGCAGGATTAATTTTTGTTCTTTTAAACATTTTTAGATATACTAGGAGTTTTACTCTTAATATAATTCGAATACTATATTTTTATTCTTTAGTAAATCGCAGCAGTTCAAGGACACGGACCTTCATCAGTACAAGCAGCAAATCACGGCTCACGCATCCAGATCGACGCCAATACATATAATTCGCGGCTCAATCTAGATTGACGACGATATTTAATGTTTTGCGGCTTGACATATCTTGAAAGACGCCGATAATGGAGGCTTGAAACGGAGTTCCGCGATTCACACGTCACCTCCAATTTAAGCTCTTAATTCACCCAGCACTTGTCAAAATCACATAGTTATCTTGCACGTAACCGTAAATCTGCGGTTTTTTATTCTTTTGAGGGTTTTATACCCTAAGGGGAACCCCATTAATGAGACTAGTGAAGCAAGGCATGTAAGGTAAATGACCTAATTTGTGAACGTGTACCAATTTGTGAACAGTCGCGTAAATAAATGCAAATTAAAATTAAAATCAGTAAAAAATTATGTTTTGAATATTTATTTCTTATTCTATAATATTTATTTGTAATAAAAAATTGAATTTTACAACTATAAAAGATTTATAAATTTACGTTAAAAAACTTTTTTCTATCAGAATCACCAATCAATAAAAAATTAATTTTTTCGGACAAAAGGTCCCTTTTAACTGTCCAGGTCACATATATATATATATATATTTTTTCATTAATATTTTTATTTTATTTTTATTATTATTTATTAATATTACCATAAATATATAAATATATATTGTGTAAATAAATAATTTGTGCGAGACGAAAGGTATATCACTGGCAGCTAGGTGACAGCAAGTAGTGGGGGAAGAGAGTGACACTACTAGTTACGTTGTCTACTTTCTCTCTCTTCGCCGGGCGACTATACTTTGATATCGTTACATTATAATGTATGAATGACTCATTGACAAGTTTTCCTGAGTCTGATTTTACACCTTTGCCATCAAATCGAGTGTCGATATGGAAATTACTTTCTAAGGTTAGATAAGCTTTTAGAAAAAAACATTAAATATTTGAATGAATTAAATATTCGTGGAAAATGGTCCCATGTAGCACCAAAGATTTAATAAATATTTAATTAATATGTATTTTCAATGTTCGCAGTATTTAGAATAAAGGTTAAGTAAAGCTTCTATAAATATTTAAATGTCCGCACTTGAGCAAATGTTTAGCGCGAACCTTGAGTGAAGCTTTAAATTTAATATTCGTTATAGCTTCAGATCGATTGAAGATTTAAATTAAATGTGCGCCCAAATAGCTGGGTTTTAAAATTATCTAAGAATAAAGTATTAATTGTATTAAGGGGGAGTGGCACCTTTGACCAGAAAAAGAATCGATTTTTTTTGTTTTCTTAAACGATACTGTATGATGTGTAGAATAGAAAATATATCAGCAAGAACGATTTCGAAGTAATTTTATATGAAAAAATCTAAATCTACAGAAGATGTTCAAGAGCGCTTCGAGTGCTTGATAGCGCTATCGGATATTTTCTCTTTTACCGTGGTAACAATTGCGTTCTTTTACGCTCACAGCCGCTCGAAAGGGTGAAGATAAAGCCAATATTAATGTAGAAGGCTAATTATACAGTGCAGGCATCGCAGATTAACGTTGATTTCATATTTTTATAACCCAGATAGCACGGAAACTTGCAGCGAGCTTGTTGCAAGTATCCGTGCTATCTGGGAAGTTTTCATATGTCAAAACTTTAAACGCGTTTTTCTCGAAATGTCATTCTTCAAAACGGTGGGCAGTATAGCTCGAACAGTTTTGATCGGATTGACTTCGGCCGAAGTTTTTGTTGATCGTCATTTACTAATGCTTTAAAGTACGTAGCGGATTTTTTATTGGTTTGTTTGTTTTCTTTTGGCAGTAGATTTTTTGAAAAAATTTCGCCCTAAAAATCGACTTTTTCCTTCAAATAGCTGCCAAATCCACAAAAATTAATATTTTAAAAATATCCTACGTACTCTATAGCTAAATTCTTGTTTTATATTAAATGATCTAACCGGAATCTTGCCCACCGATTGCCCTGCAGAGAAACAAGACCAACTTTAGCGTCATCTCTAGTCTATAAATTAAAACTTTTTTTAAGTATAAATATATTTCTGTAAACTTAAAAAGTTAACAAATAAAGTCCTCAAAACCAAATTTTGATTACTTTATTCATGTGACTTAAAAATTTTATGAAAAACAGTTTAAAAAGAGACCTCAAAGATGTCACTCCCCTTTAATAATAATAATATATTTAAAATAATTATATTTTTTAATTTGAATCAGTTTAATAAATAATATACTGATTTAAGAAATTTTAGTTTTCAAAAATGAAAAAAAAATCATAAATTTAGGGATTCATACTAGATTAAATTATTTTTTACAGACTTTAAATAACGAAATTAATTTTGAAAATAAATTTGGGGAGACCGGGGATTAAACACGGTTTCGACAAACGCAATACCTAACCAACCGAGCTATACAAGCAACTATGATTGGAAAAAAATGTTGCTCTTAAGCTACAAGTGATTTTATTGGTTGCGGAAAACGGCGAGATAATTTAAAATTGGATTTTTTGTTTTGACAGTATATAACCAAGCAAAAATTATCTTAACCATCGAAACAATTCGTGCCGTTTTCACCAACCAATAAAATCACTTGTAGCTTAAGAGCAAGATTTTTTTCCAATCATAGTTGCTCGTATATCTCTGTTGGTTAGGTATTGCATTTGCGTTTGTCAAAGCCGTGTTCGATCCCTGGTCCCCCTAAATTTATTTTCAAAATTAATTTCGTTATTTAAAGTCTCTAAAAATTTATTTAATCAAGTATGAGTCCCTAAATTTAAGAAATGATTTTTTTTTCATTTTTGAGAACTAAAATTTTTCAGAATCAATTTATTTATTTCAATTTTTTATTTATTAATTTTAGAAGAATGTTCTTCGTAATTATTTAAAATACTTTATGCTTATAGATAATTTTAAAACCCAGCTATCTGGGCGAACATTTGACGAATATTTTGTATCAAGTTTCAATCAAGGTTCGAGCTGAACCTTTAGCAAATATTTAATTTAAATCTTGAATCGATGTTCGAGTTGAACCTTTACCGAATAATTAATTTAAAGCTTCACTCAAGTTTCAAGCCGAACCTTTAACGAATATTTAATTTGAAGCTTCACTCAAGGTTCGCACTAAATATTTGCTCAAGTGCGGACATTTAAATATTTACAGAAGATCACTTAAAACAGTTTATTGTATACTTGTGTTAATTTTGGTTAAAGAATGACTCAGAAGCCAAGACAAGAAAAAAGGAAGAAGTGCTGCGCGGTCAAGCGTGCTGAACATAAACTATAAATACCCAATAGAAAATGAACGATTGAAACCATTATTGCCATTATTGAAACAATGATTGGCAACCACCATTGGACCACCATTGGTTTTGGTTTGGAATGATCACGCTACTGACAATGATTGGCAGCCAAGCTTTGGGTCAATATACGGCTGCCAAAGATCGGACAAGGATTGGCAACAATCATTGCCAACCAATAATAAGCCAATATTTAAAAATTTTTAAATTAAAAAATTTAATTATTCAAAAAAATATTTTATTTTTCTTATTTTTTAATAATTATTATTTTATTTTTAATAATTCAATTAAAATAAAAAAATAGTCGTCACAGTATATAGTGAAACCATTTCTTCCAAAAAAAGTTTGTCTTACATCCTAAAAGAAGGAGAGACATGGGGCAGAAAAATATTTCAACAAAAAAAATTTTAGTTCACCTCTTATATGCAAATCTAGTAACACCTCAACTGCGAGAAAGAGTAATGTTCGCCTTCCTTGTGGCGTTGAGCGAACTAAAGTCCAGAGCAAAGCCAATTGCGCAGCGCGGTAACATTTGAAAAATTTGATTTACTTAGATATTTTATACTTTACTTTCAAACAAATAATTAGATTTAAATAATAATTAGTTTAATAAATATTTAATTTAATAAATAATTATTAATAATAATGTTATATTTAATAATTAGTTAATTAATTTTTTTCAATGAAAATTTGACAAAAAAATTATTTGTGGCCAAAAAAATATTAGGATACGAAAATTATTTGTAGCCCAACAAAATATCACGATGAGAAAATATTTTTTTGTCAAATTTTCTCTGAAAAAAATTAATTAACTAAATAACACAATAATCTTTACTACGAAAATTTAACAAAAAAATTACTCTTAGGACAAAAGAATAAAACGATAAGAAAATAATTTTTTCTTTAAATTTTCATTGTAAAAAAAATTAATTGTGGCTCAAAAAATGATTTCACGATGTCAAAATAAACTTTTTAAATTTTCTTTGTAAAATAATTATTTGTATCCCAAAAATTTAACAAAAAAATTATTTTCTCAACTTAATATTTTTTTGGGACACAAATAATTTTTTTACAAAGAAAATTTGAAGAAAAACTTATTTTCTCATCGTCATATTTTTTTTGTGCTACGAATAATTTTTTTGTTAAATTTTCGTAGTAAAAAAATTAATTAACTCATTATTACGTTATATAGTTTATTAATTTTTTTAAAGAGAAAATTTGACAAAAATATGTTTTTCTAATCGTGATATTTTTTTGGGGCCACAAATAATTTTTTTAGAAATAAAATTTGAAGAAAAAGTTATTTTCTTATCGTGATATAATTTTTTAGTCTACGAATAATTCTTTAGTAAATTTTCGTAGTAATTAAAATTAGTTAACTCATTATTACGTTATATCGTTTATTAATTTTTTAAGGAGAAAATTTGACAAAAAATCATTTCTTCAGCGTGATTTTTTTTTGGGGCCACAAATAATTTTTTTGTCAAATTTTCGTAGGAATTAAAATTAATTAACTCATTATTAAGTTATATAGTTATTAATTTTTTTAATGCGAAAATTTGACATAAAAATCATTTTCTTATCGTGATATTTTTTTGTGCTACGAATAATTTTTTTGTTAAATTTTCGTAGTAAAAAAATAAATTAACTCATTATTACGTTATTTAGTTAATTAATTATTTTGCAAAGAAAATTTGAAAAGAAGTTAATTTTGACATCGTGAAATCATTTTTTGAGCCACAAATAATTTTTTTACAGTTATAATTTGAAGAAAAAATTATTTTTTTATAGTTTTATTTTTTTTGTCCTACGAGTAATTTTTTGTTAAAGTTTCGTAGTAAACATTATTACGTTATTTAGTTAATTAATTTTGTTACAGAGAAAATTTGACAAAAAAAAATATTTTCTCATCGTGATATTTTTTTGGGCTACAAATAATTTTCGTATCCTAATATTTTTTTGAATAATTTAATTTTTTAATTTAAAAATTTTTTAATATTGGCTTATTATTATTGGTTGCCAAACCTTGTCCGATCTTTGGCAGCCATATATTGACCCAAAGCTAGGCTGCCAATCATTGGTAGTAGCATGATCATTCTAAACCAAAACCAATGGTGGTCCAATGGTGGTTGCCAATAGTTTGCCAAGAGAAAACCATTGGGCGCCAAGAATGGCCCATTATTGAACCATTCGTAAGTATTGGCAACTTTCCATTGGGTAAAGATGCACTCACACGCATAGAAAGTAGTAAATAGGAATAAAGGGGGCGTTATAATTTTAAAATCTTAAATTTTGCTAATAAAAAAGTTTTTTGAATAAAAATAAATTTTTGGAAAAAAGACGCTAAATTTTTTGTTTGGGTATTTTTTAAAAGCCTTGTGTTTATTTTCATTTCATTTTCATTTTTCATTTATTAAGTTAACGGGACATGCCCTTTCGTACAATAGTACTTATTATAATATAGATACAAACTTGTATATAAAAAATATAAATATAATTATAACTAGGTTGGTGCATTTTAGTTATTATTTAGTATTAATCTACATAATGCCGAGGTGAATCTTGTTAAATTATTGTCAAATAGGTCTATTTCGTTAGAAATTGAATTAGCTTCTCTACTAAGTCTATCAATTAAAGCATTGTTCCCATAGTTTGTTCTATGAAATGCTACAGAAAAAAGTAAGTAATTCCTTGTTGTTCTTACTGGAACGGACAAATTTATTAATGACAGAAGAGAAGGACACTGAATAATTCCGTTTAATAGTCTGTACAAGAAACTTATATCCGCATAAAGAAACCTTGAGGAGACCAAAGGGATATTTAATATTGAACGTAAGTTATTATAATCATGCGTGTATCTATCAAAAGGAATACCAAGTTGTCTTGCAGCAAATCTAAGAAATCTATTTTGTACACGCTCAAGTCTGATAATCTGGTATACATACATTGGTGACCAAATAATACAGGCATATTCAATTATCGTTCTGACAAGTGTAAAGTATAGAACCCTCAGTGTTACAGAGCTGTGAAAAACCGATGCATTTCTCGTTATGAATCCCAGGGACCTTAAAGCTCTTGAAACCACGTCCGAGATATGTTCATTGAAAGAGAAATCACTAGTAAAAAGTACACCTAAGTCACGAACTATTCTCTCCCTGTGTAATTCGTCATTACCAACTGTGTAATGATACAACAATGTTGTTTTTTTGGTGAAGGAAATAACATGACTTTTATTAATGTTGATTGACATATGATTTAGATCACACCATTCCGATAATCGATCAAGATCACCTTGAAGTGATAAATGATCTTCATACGGATTTATAGAATTCAAGACTTTATAGCATTTAAGGTCATCAGCATACAAAAGGAAGGAAGAGTTCATGAAAATTGATTTTATATCATTCATAAATAAAACAAAAAATAGTGGTCCAAGATTAGATCCCTGTGGAACACCTGAGATAGCAAAGAAAGGATCAGAGTAAACATGGTTTACTCTAACAACTTGACACCTGTCAGAGAGATAGCCTCCAAAAAATAAGAGTAAATCATTTGATAGACCCATTGTCTTAAGTTTAGTCAACAATATACTATGATCAACCCTATCGAAGGCTTTGGTTAAATCCGCATAAATTACGTCAACTTGATATCCCAATTCAAGGTTAATAGTTATAAAATTTGTAAACACCCCAAGGTTTGTTAATGTGGAACGTCCTCTTACAAATCCATGTTGTTCTTCAATAATAATATTTGACACAGCAGCATATAATGATTCAAAAATTAAACTTTCAAATATTTTAGATATGGCACTTAATAAAGTTATTGGTCTATAATTTTGAACATTATTTCTATTATCAGACTTGTAAACAGGAGTTATTATCCCCCTCTTCCATTCCAAAGGAAAAGTACAAGTTTGTAATGATTTATTAAATAATATATATAGAGGCTCTATAAGAGCATAACCACATGACTTTATAAAAGAAGGAGGAATTTTATCCGGGCCCGGGCCTTTATTGACATCTAGTTCTTTTATCTTTTTAAATATATCATTTCTAGTAATTGATATAGATTGCAGATTCACCTCAACATTATTAATAGAAAATAAATCAGATGCTTGTGGTGGAAAAGTAATATAAACTGATTTAAAATGTTTAACAAAAAGATTAGATATTGATAGTGGTGTATCACCAAATTCATTTCTTAAAAACATGTGATTTGGTATACATTGGTTTTGTCTAGTAGAATTAACAAAATTCCAAAAAAATTTTGGATTACTAATAATTGAATTCTCAGTTTTAGAAATATAATTATTATAAGATAAAGTAGATAAATTTTTACAATCAGATCGCAGTTTAGTAAACTTTAAATAATTGAGTTCAGTTTTATTCTTAACATAGTTCATATGAGCAATTTTTTTTGCTAGTACCAATTTCTTTAACTCTCCTGTATACCATGGTGGAAAGTATGTAGGTTTTATAAATTTCATGGGTATAAAAGTATCGAAAATAATATACAAATAATTATAGAAATTACCTACATCCTCGTCTATGCTATTAGAATTTAACAATAGAGTCCAATTAGTGACATTTAACATTGATACTATACCAGCAATATTAGCATTCCTAAAATCATAGATAATACCATTTGACAGATGTGAACTATTATTATTATTGTGATTTTCAATTTTTATGTCAATTAGTAGTGGTGGATGATAAACATCAATTGGTAAAATTGAATCATTTAATAGATCTATAGAAAAACAATTTGAGTTACAAAAAACCAAATCTAAAATTGAACCTACTGAATTTTTATTATTATTAATTTGAAATAAATCCATGTACTCCATCATGTCAAATAATAATGTTACAATTAAATTTCGCTGGTAAGGTAAATTAGAATTTAGTTCACTAAAATTTATATTTCCACTTAAATTCCAGGTAATATATGGCAAATTAAAATCTCCAAGTATACAAAATAAAGAATTAGAATTATGTTCATAAATATTTTCAATAATTCTGCACAACTCTGAGTAAACATTGTGTGCCGAGTTTGGGGGAACATAAAAACATCCAATTATTAAAAGTTTATTATTTAGTTTAAATTTAACAAAAATATTTTCTACGACTGTTGAAGAAGAGACAATTGTAGAACTGTGTAAATTTCTTTTAACTGCTAGCATAACTCCACCTCCTCGTTGTTTTCCACTTATCACACTATTTCTATCAGAACGGTAAATATCGAAATCAAAAAAGCCTAATTCTTGTGAATTAATATCACTGTTTAACCAAGTCTCACTAAGAGCAAAAACACTATATGTATATAATGGTATACATCGACGAAGTTCATGAATTTTTGTACGTACACCCCTGACATTCTGATAATAAAGTTGAATGAATGACGAAGAATGAAAAGGGGGGAAAGAACGTTGAGTAATGCGAGGAGTGTTCAATTTTGATTTGAGGTGTGTGGGCCTATCTGCAATGTCAGTGTAGCCGTACGTTTTCGAGGAGGGATTTTTATTATAGTGGGGATCCCACGTCGATACACTAATTTTAGATCCATTTCTCCCTCCAGTTGACGAGCAGCTAGCCTCGCCTTCACAGACTGAATCTCCTCCCTCTCTACTACAGTCTTGTCGGTTGTCATCCACATGTCCTTTAATACCACTGAGTGGGCCTGGTCTTTTTTGGCAGAGACAAACGTTTTGAGGATCACTTGTGCCCTCTCCTCCGTCACACAAACTAATTTCACTGGTCGTGGCTTTTGGGGAACCTGCGCAGTAGAACCAATTCTAAATGCCCGAATGTTTGTTAATTCAATTGGTGATATAAAATCTTTTAGAGTATTGACAACAGTGTCAGTTACATTATTAACACGCGAAGTACCAGGTTCAGTTAAAGAAGTTTCAACTTCTGGTAAATTGAATAAAATTAAATTCTTTTTTCTATCATTTCTATCTAGTAGTTCTGCAATACAGTGACTTGTTGAAGTTTTTAAATCAATGGTTTGTGAATTGTTTTTAACAGAATTCAAAACTTTAGTTTCAACAACAGTAAGGCGTTCCGATAAATTAATAACTTTACCTTCCATATTTGTCAGTCTGGTCAACGCATCATCAAGCTTCTTGTTCACATCAGAAAATTTATCAGAAAAATTATCTGACATGGATTTAAAGTTGCTTGAAACTGTTTTTGTTAGATTCTCAATAGCACTCATAACAGAATCAATCCTATCAGATGAATTTGAAGGCTGCATATCAGCTGATGGGGACAATGACCTTTGTCTACAGCATTTGCTAAACGAACCATCAGATAATGTAGTGAGCTGCATTGAGCAACTGGGATGATAAGGCAGATTACAACCTCTACACATCACTGGAGTTGCACGTGTTATGTCCTTGCCACACTTTGCACAATTTTCAATATTGTCCGACATATTGAAGAATTTATTAATAATAATATAAAATAGTCAATAAAAAGACCCAATTAAGAACAATACACCAGTTTCTTCAAGGAGAGACTTAAAAATCTTTGATAAAGTAAAATGATCAAAGTTGAGGTTATAAAATGTTTAGAACACAATCATAAACAATCCAGGTCAATAAAAAAGCCGAAAATAAAAACAAAGACACTTCAAAAGAAGGACTTCCACAATCAGAACTTCGTAATAGATAAACCAAATTGTAACTAGTAATAATTAAACTAATTAATCAAGCCACGCACAAACACTTGTAACGTTGCAGCCACCTAGCGGTGAATTTTTTTTTTTTTTTTTTGGGATATTAATGTGATAAATAATACTTGCAAATATCAAAATCCATTGAAACCTGTTAAAGTTATCGTGTACACAAAAAAGAATCCATACACAGACATACAGCAGTGTTGCCAGACCGTACCATAATTATGTAATCGTACCATAATTTGACCCTTTGTCAATACACAATACACAATACACAATACACGCACTTGATCTAATATTTAAAATTTTTTATATTAGTAGAACATATATTGTAAGACATACTAATTTTATTAACATTCTAATTTTTTATTAACTTTTATGGGACTGAGGAAAAAAACACATTCTATGGGCGGACGAGGCAACCGGGTACCTATGTTTAATTTATTGAAGATTTTGTATTAAAATGAGCAGTTCAATGAACAAGTATAGTGGACATTTCAATGAAAGTAATAATCACATAAAATGAGTAGACTGTAAAAAGAAAGTCTTATTTTAACGCCGAAAAGAGGTCTTATTTTAAGTGACAACATTTTTAAGACAGCTATGCTGAATTTACGCAATGCAATTACCATTATAATTACTGGCGCTGATTTTAATAATAAACATAAACATTGCTAATAAAAAATTACTATTATTAGTTGATTATTAAAAAACTGTCCATTATATATTAAGTATTATGTATATATATTCACAATTTCCTTGATCTTTCATTGAATAGTATCCGTGTATATACCATTTGCTAGATTGCAAAACAGGTACATATTTAGGCAGATTATTATTTATGAAATTAAATATAAAAATGTAAGAAATTTATTTTTTATTATTTAAAATACATTTTTAATACAAATCAATTCTATTCAAACTTAATTTTTATGGTAATTTTTAAGTTAAAAACTGTCGACTTCTTATGAATATTATTATTTAACTATAGTAATTTTTTATAATTTTTTAATAGAAATTTCTACATTTATTTGCATGAAATGTATAGAGGTACCCGGGTACCTTGTTCGCCTTTTAAGGGTGAAGAAACTCTTTATTATTTCCGAATAAATAAATCAAAAAGGTACATTATACACTTTTACCCTGTATTTATTATATCGGTATCGCATCTTGGGTTTTCCGTAAAATAAAAAAAATAACAGTCTCTTGGTCACTTGTATCGATGTTATTTTGCAACACTAAGAATCCAAAACATGCAGCAATATTGGCAACATTGCCTCAGTCATAAAGAGTGTTCAATCCATATTTTTCCGGGTGCCTTTGCCGAGTTAAAATTTAGGTCCACTACAAGTCATAAAATAATAATCTGCTTTTAGGATATTATCATGTGATGATTTTCTATTAGATGGAAACATGTGAAAACTTTCCACAAGTAGAGTTTGTCCTTATTTTAATTGTTTCTAATCAACAGCTTAAAAGGGTGAGAATTTTATTATGCGCATATCAGATGAGGCAAATTTTGTCGAAAGATTGCGTGACAATGATGATTAACAGCTAAAAACGAACTTAATTCCTCTCCATTAAAATGAAGATCACGTTTACAAAAAGTTCTTTCTAAATTGGTGCAAATTGGACCTCACTTCTGTCTTAATCAACTTTGATGTGATTTAATAGAAGCTCTACTGCAACACTCATGGGGAAAAATATAATATAAGCATTCGTTTTTTCTCGCGGCCACCAGGGCCTGCTACAGTCGCCCACCGCTGCCATCATTACGTTTTTCTGTGCGATTCCGAAAACACGTGTTCTGTTTATATTCTTTTAGTTTTCTTAAAAAATTATTCACTTTGTGTAAAATGGGACGTGATTCAAGTAAAAATAGGAAGAGGACTCATCGAGATATGTCTGTGGAACCTGCGTGAAAGCGCAAAAAGTCGAAATGTTCACCAAAAAGAGAACTTTCCTCCAGACGTCGAGATGATTCTAAATATCGTGACGACGAGATTGACGCAGAATGCAGTCCGAGAGACTCATCACGTCATGGTCGTTATAAGATGGAGAAGACAAAATATTATTCTGAGAATAAAAAATCGGGCAAGTGCGAGTTACACTCGCATTAAAACCGAGGGTTCCGTACCCTTAAACCTAAAATTTAAGGGGTTAAAGTGTGAAGGCATGTGGAAAAATTCCAATTTTGATTAATTTTTCCTGTAATGTGAGCATAAAAACACATAGATAGACACATAGTCACATATAACGAAAATTATCAGTTTTTCCTTAAAAACGCTATGATTATCAACTCCAATCATGCTCACTATATTTTTTTTGTAATCTATACGTAAAAATACATAAAAATGTATAAGTTTGAAGCCCATTAGATAATATTTTCTTTGTTTTTTGAAGAAAATTCATGATTTTTATAAAAAATTATCAGTTTTTTCTTAAAAACTCTATGATAATCAACTCCAATCGTTCTCGCTATATTTTTTTGTAATCTACACGTAAAAATACGTAAAAATGTATAAATTTGAATTCCTTAAGACAAAATTTTCTTCTTTTAGGGTTCCGTACCCGAAGGGGGAACCCTATTAATGAGACTAGTGAAGCAAGGCATGTACCCCCCCTAGCGGCCACACGAATTTATCTAGAGGGCTGAAATTTGGTATACATATGTATTTTGGCGTGTAGATTACAGGAAAAATATAGCGAATCTCATAGGAATTGATTATCATAGCGTTGTCAAGGAAAAACCATGAATTTTTACGAAAAATCCCTGAAAATGACTATGTACCCCCCCTCTGGTTGCCACATCTTTTTACATAGAGAGCTCAAATTTGGTACACTTATGTATTTTTACGTGAAAATTACAGGAAAAATATAGCGAACATGATTTGGATCAATTTACATAGCGTTGTCAAGGAAAAATAAAAAATTTTGAAAAAAAGCGTTTAATCCACCTAGCGCACACACTATTTGACCAAGACAGTTCATATTTGGTATACTTACGTATTTTTGCGTGTAGATTACAGGAAAAATATAGCGAGCACGATTGGAGTTGATGATTATATTGTTTTTAAGGAAAACTCATATTTTTAGAAAAAATCATGGATTTTTCGAATAAAAAAAGAAGAAATTTTTATCTTAAGGAATTCAAATTTATACATTTTTACGTGTAGATTACAAAAAAATATAGCGAGAACGATTAGATTTGATTATCATAGAGTTTTTAAGAAAAAACTGATAATTTTTTATAAAAATCATGAATTTTCTTCAAAAAACAAAGAAAATATTATCTAATGGGCACTTGCCCGATTTTTTTTTATTCGAAAAATCCATGATTTGTTCTAAAAATATGAGTTTTCCTTGAAAACAATATAATCATCAACTCCAATCGTGCTCGCTATATTTTTCCAGTAATCTACACGCAAAAATACGTAAGTATACCAAATATGAACTGTCTTGGTCAAATAGTGTGTGCGCTAGGTGGATTAAACGCTTTTTTTCAAAATTTTTTATTTTTCCTTGACAACGCTATGTAAATTGATCCAAATCATGTTCGCTATATTTTTCCTGTAATTTTCACGTAAAAATACATAAGTGTACCAAATTTGAGCTCTCTATGTATAAAGATGTGGCAACCAGAGGGGGGGTACATAGTCATTTTCAGGGATTTTTCGTAAAAATTCATGGTTATAATTCATTCAATTACTATGAGATTCGCTATATTTTTCCTGTAATCTACACGCCAAAATACATATGTATACCAAATTTCAGCCCTCTAGATAAATTCATGTGGCCTCTAGGGGGGGGGTACATTCCTTGCTTCACTAGTCTCATTAATAGGGTTCCCCCTTCGGGTACGGAACCCTAAAAGGTAGGGATTATGTTGGTAGAGAGCGACACCTGGGAGGTGAGCCTCACCAGAGTCGCCCTAACCCTCACACGTCTAAAAGGAGTGTGCGACATTATCCGTCAGAATCTCCATCAGATACCGAATACTCTTCCACATCGTCATCTTCCAGGTCATACTTCACACACACTTCCGACACTGTATATATGAACGATGATCATAGCGCACACAACGACGAACATAACCCCAATTCCAGAGACCCTAGAAATAGCGCGCCGGCGCCTGTTCACGATCTACCAGAGGAATTAATCAATATTTTGACAGGTTCCAAGCCAATTGCAGCTTTAGGCCCAGACATTCATAAGTCTTTAGTTGACGTGTGGTCGAAAATAATTAAATCTGGTTTGTCTAAAGATGACAGGAAAGTCTTGTTGGAAAAATATCCAACCACGGCAAATTGTCCACTTTTAAAGGCTCCTGCTTTAAATCCGGAGGTTAAGACGATCGACTCTTTGGCATTGAAAAAAGATTCTTACCAAGTCAGTACTCAAAATCAGCTGAGTTCCGGGATAGCTGCTATTGGTTTTTGTCTTACCAATCTACTCAAGAAAGATGGTGAGGAAAGTGTTCCCCCTGATACTAACGAGGTAATTTCTTTATTGGCTGACGCAGATAGATTGTTAACAGATTTGCATCACAGGTTGTCAAGTACCAGGCGAAGTTTCATTATTCCAAAACTTAACTCAATTGTAAAAAACATTGCCGAGGACTGTCAAGTCAGCACTTTACTGTTTGGAGATGAATTCGCAGGAAAAATTAAAACGGCTCAACTGGCGGAAAAAACTGGCAAAAAATTACTGAGACAAAATCCCAATTTTAATACTAGCAAGAAGACAACACATAAAAGTGACAATAATAACCGATATTACGACCATTTAAACTCGAAAGGCCCTCTCAAGAATAATTTCAAGTCAACTTACAAGGGAGGGCGGAAGGACAATTATTACCATCGTACTCAATCGCATCCAAAGAAACGCCAATAAATCAGGTAAGCAGAATTGCTGGTAGATTGAAACTGTTTCTATCAGAGTGGGAAAAAATCACATCGGATATGTCTATCCTTCAATGTGTGTCGGGTTATAAAATTCCGTTTATATCCACTCCTTATCAGAAGCACTTGCCAAAAATAACAAATTTTTCCAATCAAGATCTGACAGATTGTAGACAAGCAATTTATAAATTAGAGGAAAAAGGAGCAGTTTCAAAATGGAAGTCTAAAAAAGATCAGTTTTTGTCCTCATTTTTTCTTACTGAAAAATCAAATGGGGAAAAAAGAGTTATTTTAAATCTTAAAAAATTAAATAAATTTTTAATACCCCCTCACTTTAAACTCGACGACAGAAAAAGTGTGACAAAAATCCTTTTTAGAGATGCACATTTAGCAACAATAGATTTTCAGGATGCTTATCTCACTATTCCAGTCGCGAAGTCGTTTAGAAAATTTTTGAGATGTAAATTTGAAGACCAACTTTATGAATTTACGTGTATCCCCTTTGGCTTATGTACAGCCCCGTTTATTTTTACGAAAATCATGAAACCCATTATTCATTACTTAAGATCTAATTCTATCATCTCTGTATTATACCTTGATGATTTTTTATTAATTGGAGAATCAAGGGAAAAATGTATCGAGAATATAGCAGTAACTCGAGAAGTAGTTGAAAGATTAGGCTTCGTTGTAAATGTTGAAAATAGTTCACTTGAGCCAAGTAAAGTGGTAAAATTCTTAGGTTTTTTATGGGATTCCGAAGACATGTCAATTCGTTTAACAAATGATAAGAGACAACATATTCATTCTCGCGCTCTGAAATTTCGCGAAAAATCCTTTTGTAAAATCAGAGATGTGGCTCAATTTATTGGCATTTTAGTATCAGCGTGTCCAGCTGTACAATATGGCCCTTTGTACACGAAAATCTTGGAGGGAGAAAAATTTTTAGTTTTAATAAATAGTAACGGGGATTTTGAGAAAAAAATGAAAATTTCTTCATTTGTGAAAACGGACCCAAGAAGCACGTAATATATCCTCAATATCAAGGTAATATTACACGTGAGATTCGTAATATAACGCTGTAATATTACAGTAATCTTACAGTGATCTTAAAATGTCCTCCTCAAGGTAATATTACCGGGAATATTACTGTAATATTAACGGTAATATTACAGTAATATTACAGACTGATTTGAGTTATTCATAAAGCATAAAAAACATAAATATATTATAAGTTGGTAAAACTCTGGACTCGTGTGCTTTGAGTTCGGGGTTCGATTCCCTGGATGGGTAGATTTTTTTCGTAAAGAGATGTTCCCATAATATTACTGTAATATTCTCTTGTAATATTACCTTAATATTACGGTATAATGTTACTGCAATATTACTGTAATATTACCTTAATATTAGCGCGTAATATTACAGTAACATTACCGGTAATATTACCTTGAGGCGGACATTTTAAGATCACTGTAAGATTACTGTAACATTACAACGTTATATTACGAATCATACATGTAATATTACCTTGATATTGAGGTTATATTACGTGCTTCTTGGGGATCTTCAGTGGTGGATTGACAAGATTTTTTTAACTTATAACTCAATAAGAACAACAAATTAAATGATAGAAATTTTTACAGACGCTTCTCTGTACGGATGGGGTGCTGCTTGCGACGAACAATCGACACATGGCTGGTGGAGTAGGCAACAGCAAGAATCTCATATAAATTATTTAGAACTGCTTGCTGCCTTCTACGGCCTGAAATGTTTCGCCAAAGATTTGCGGTCGTGTCAAATACTTCTCAGAGTAGATAACACGACCGCAATCTCTTATATAAACAGAATGGGAAGTGTCCAGTTTCCAAAACTGAGTGCTTTATGTCGAGAAATCTGGCAATGGTGTGAGAGGCGAAATTTATGGATTTTCGCATCTTATATCGCTTCTCGCGATAACACAGTAGCAGATAGGGAATCTCGTCAACTGCCCCATGAAACAGAATGGGAGTTAGCACCCTGGGCCTTCCATAAAATTACTTCTGTTTTTAATCATTTCGAATTTTATGCGTTTCCTCCTTTCTCGCTTGTGTTGAGAACCCTTCAAAAAATTTCTCATGATAGAGCGGAAGATGTTGTAGTTGTGCCCTTCTGGCCAACACAACCTTGGTTCCCTTTGTTCACAAAACTATTAGTGGGAAACCCGATATACTTAGGTCCAAGTACTAATCTTTTACTGTGTCCTTTCAAACAAGTTCATCTATTGGCCGAGAAACTTACGCTGGTAGTAGGGAGACTGTCAGGCAGACGTTTTTAAGACGAGGAGTTCCCGAGGATTCCTTACCTGTAATCCTAGCGTCATTATCGGAGTCAACCTACGCTCAATATGAAAAACCACTCCGTTTATGGTGGAAATTTTGCGCCGATCACGGAGTATCGATTTATGATCCTTCGATACCAGAAGTGTTAGAGTTTCTTTCGGCTGAATTAAAGAGAATCAACTCATATGGGACATTAAATACATATCGCTCTGCACTATCTTTAGACCCAACAATTAAACGTTTCTGTAAAGGGGCTTCGGTAATTAAACCCCAAAATTCAAAATATAATGACATATGGGATCCAGACATAGTTCTATCTCACCTATCGACCTACGAATGTAATTCCGAACTATCATTGGGAAAATTGAACAGCCTCTTTTGTATGTACCTTTTTTAAATGATAAACCAGAACTTTGCGTTGCAAGACTAGTCCAAGAATACTTGATTAAAACAAATGACATAAGATCCGTGAACGAAAAACTTTTATTTCTCACGTATAAAAAGCCGCAACAAGCGCAACGATTAGTCATTGGATTAAAAGATTAGAAGAAAGCGGAGTGGAAACTAATATTTATTCGGGTTATAGTACGCGACACGCATCAACTTCAGCCGCTCAACGTAAAGGAGTTAATATCGAATGTATTCGAAAAGCTGCTGGCTGGACCGATAAGTCCAATGTTTTTGTAAAATTTTATAATTTACCATTACGCGAACGAAAGAGTACGTTCGCAACTTCTGTGCTTGATTCTCATTTATAAGATAAAAAATAAGATCTTTCTGTTCTAATGATTTAAGTTTAAAAATTATTTAGGTTCAAAAATGATATAAGTTCAAAAATGATTTATGTTTAAAAATGATTTAAGATCAATAACTGATCAATTTTTCAACAATTAATAATAATAAATAATAACAAAAAAAAAATTCAAATCACTTTAAAGTGCTTTAAACATCTAAAATTTAATCTATTCGGACGAGACGACGTAGCATAATTATACGATTAAACGAACTTACCTGTAAGTGAAGTTCAATCGTGATTATGCTGTAGGTGGCCGCGGGAAAAAACGAATGCTTTTAAAATTCTGTGTTTGGAATCGAGCAACTAGCGTGACTACAATTTAATGTTTTCGGACGAGACGTACTTGCATAATCACGATTGAACTTCACTTACAGGTAAGTTCGTTTAATCGTATAATTATTTTTCTTTTTAATTTTAGTTATTAGATAGTTTTACTGTAATAAATTTTAAATCGTAAAGTAATATTCTTATAATATCACTTATCATCACTTGAAATAAGGAATAGAATCCTTCCTTGAAATTAGGAAAAATGTATCACAATTTTGCTCTTGAGAAATACAATTTTTTTTAGCAATTACTATCTATTTCGTCACCATCTCCAAAGTAAAAACACATCATACTTTCTGTATTTTGAGGTAAAAGTCTGTTACGTTTAGGTGTCCAAATATTCTCGTATGCAGAGAATCTTCTTTCACTATTTACATTCGAAATAAGTACACACAAAAAAATGGTTTGATTTATTGGACCGAACTGCGTTTGGTTAAAAAAAATTCGGTTATTGGAAACTGAGGTCAGGTTGTTTCAACCGAACTAGTTCGGTTGCAAATACAAAAGCTTTTTGGTTCTTATAAGCAAACACATTCATTTGTTATTTTAAAAGTATCACTTCATGGTTATTAATAATAAGAATTTGTTGTGTTTAACTGTCACGGGAAAAGTTTGTCCAAATGAAGTACAAAGATCTTTTAATAAAATGGAATCTTGAAAAATATATTAAAAAGTTTGAAGGTAAATTATAATTAATTTTATTTATAATACTAAAAATCTTTTATATTCAGTATGTTTTGTCAAATTAAAAATCAGTCATATTAATTATTTAAATATATTATTAATATTATTATTACTTTTTTCTCGTGTTAAAGTTAAGAAAATTAAACAAATTATATTTACTTGAATTCCATTTTTTATACAGAGGAAGAGATTGATGACGAGAGTTTTTCTTGTTTACTAGTTGAAAAAATCAATGAACTGTTCTCCAAAATCAATCCATACTCAAAGTTTATAAAAGAATATGACCGATGGAAAGAAAATAAAAAAGTATTTTATTCTGACTTCCTATATTTTCAATATTCTTATAATTTGAGTCAAAATTACCACGAATAATATTTTTGGTTATAATTTACTAATTTGTATATATATATATATATATACATATAAACATTTAAAAATCTTTTCAGAATCTTCCTAATATTCTTGAAGCATCGGTATATGAAATTGATAGATGCACTGGAGAATTGCATAAAATTGATAAATTAAGTTCTCCTGTTCAAGAAACACCATCAACATCTGATTCATTTACGCGAAATGATAGTGAATTAGAATTCCCGAAGAAACGTCAAAAAGTCCAAGATACGCCAACACAAAATTTTCAAATTTCCCAAGATTCTGCACCCTCCGTGGAGCCGTTTCCTGTAGTGACTAAAGTAAATTCATTTCCTTCTTTTGTAATTAATAATATTTATTTTAATATTAGTATGCAAATTTTATTATAACTTGTGATAAAATACATAAGTATTAGTAATAATAATAATAATAATAATAATAATAAAACTGCTGCCAAGTAAATACTAAAGGTTTTTAGTTCGTATTGCTTAGTTATTGGTGTATATTTTTCGTGCTCATTTTATGAGCACATTGCATCTTCGTAGAAATTAAAGTTTAGTTTTTCCAAAAGTATAATAAAATAATAAATTTTCTTCACATAGGTCAAAAAATAATTGCAAATAAGGTAATTTGAAATGGTAATTGGAAAACAATTATAAAATTGTTTAGGGGTTAAATAAGGATTTTTAATTATATATATTTTCAAACATCATTTTCAGACTCGTGGGGCGGAATCCAGGAATCTTTTTTTGTTTAAGGAGGTACCCCTTCTGCATTGCGAGTCAAAATAATGTCCATTTAAGTTTTTATTTGAATCACGTAGTGCCAATGCAACGCTTGGCAACACTGTATTTGTTTCTTCCCCGTTTTACTTCGTGTCGACTGCAAATGTTTTAATTATGTCGGAATTAAATTTATTAGCAGAAAATTCTGTAAAAACACCAAATAGTTTTTTTTTCTTATTTCACCTAACAGTTCATTTTTTTAAAACATCAATAAATTTTGTGGTTCTTGTTAACATTTTTTAAATTTTGTTTTATTAAATTTTTTAATTTATCATTTATTATTTGCAAATTTATTTAATATGTTTAATTAGTAATTAATGAATAATAAAATTACTAATTAATTACTAATTAATTTTAGACATGCTTTAAAATTTTTAATGATTTTATTATTGAAATAATTGTTATTGATAAAAGTAAACTTTTTATCAAAATTTTCTAGTGAAAATTCTATTGTACTTGTATTATTATATTAAATTTATAAATAAGAAAGGTAATTAAATTATTTTTGACAAAAATTGTTATTAAAAATATGATATGTAGTATTAGATACTATCTATGTTACTTTCGAAAATTTAAATTTCGCGCTTCTTGCTTACCCTAACCTTTTAGAAGCAACGTTGCCAAGCGTTGTGCTTAGTAAATGCTGATTAATAAAAAAGGGTGTTTTTTTATAAAGAATAATTACTTTTGAGTTTCACAGGTAAGGTATGATTTTTTTTGAAAATATCTAATCATTGGTTGTTTAACTTTAACTGTAAAAAGTTTTATTAATATCTCTCTGTTATATATGTCACAATTAAATTTCAAAGATCATGAAAGTGCGTTTTCTCATAAGACACCATGTAAAATGTAAAAAAATAAAATTGCTTATAACTTTTGTCAGAGTCAACCTCCACCTCTAAAAATTTAACTACATTTTTTTCAAACTAATATCTATAAGTGTGCTAACTTTCATTAAAAACTCTCTGTGAATTCTAAAGTCGGGGGTTCTTCCTTAAGTTGTTCAGCACAATTAAACGAATTTTTATGCAAAAAAAAATTCCTCTATGAGGAAGCAATAGTAATAATGAACCCTGCCGATGGTTTCCACTGCCAAGAATCGTGTAAATTCTTGGTAGACCTTGTCGTGGTGGTGGGGCTTTTCACTAAAGGACAACCAACAACCAGCGTGGTTTCTTGACCAAATAAACTCGGGGCTCCCACGATACGGGACTACAACATGATGAGTAATAAGAAAAATTCAAAGGACTGCCTGTAGGATAATGCTTCGGCTAAATCCCTCATCGGTTCCGACCGTCAAGCGCAAGGCGTGGGGATGTAGCCGGTGGCCCTAGGATACAGGAGGGCATTATTGCTTTGAATGTTCCATCTATAATTGTTGAAGGGAACGGGGGAGATTTAAAAGTACCACACACTACCGTGGTAAAGGAAAGTAGCAGACGTGGAAGTACATCGAGTCTTCTGAGTGTCTTGAATGGCAGTAATGGGAAGTCCGCTTTTAGTCCAATTCACTCGGAAGTAGATGATGAAGCTATATAGGAGGTTAGAGAAATCTGCCTGAGGCTCAGAAAAGAAGGAGCAAAGTGTCTCTCAAAGATTAAGGAGGACATCGTGAAGATGGCTAAGTCCTGCGACATTCAAAGGAATGTCAACAGGACGGTCAAGGATGGTCTTAGAACTCTTTAAGTTCTTGTCAACAAGGCGAAAGTAGACACGAAGTAAGCAACACGAGAGTGTTGGCGGTCGGGGCTACGAAAAGGGGAGACCTCTTGATTAGAATAGGAGGCGGCTCCAATAGGGAGGCTTTTACCGCAGAGGTTAGCCAAGCAGTAGGAAGCATGGGTAAGGTGCAGTCGGCGGATCCAAGGGTCACGCTAGAGATCCGTGATTTGGATTGTCTTGTTTTATGTCTTGTCTCATTAGAAAAAATTTAATGGTTGTTAGATGCCACCGATGCCTCGGATATGGACATCTAGGTCGAGACTGTAAGGGGACGGACAGGTCGGCTGTGTGCTTCAAGTGCGGAGAAGCCGACCACAGATTTGCTGATTGCAGGAGGACTGCCTGCTACTTCCTCTGTAAGGAGCAGCAGAACGGAGGAAAGGCGGACCACATTGCTGGATCCGGGCAGTGCGGAGTCTTCAGGTCGGCACTCGAGGAAGCCAAGAAGACTCTCGCAAGGATGAAAAGGAAGTAGGCCACGAGAAGAACGGCACGGAACGGTCGCGCAAGCGATGGAGACGGGACCTTGCCTATGAAGACTAAAGCCGGAAGGTAGTTCCGTGGGCAAGTTAAGGTCCAGAAAAAAAATACATTTTTTTTAATGTGGTAGGGGCGGCTACAATAGTAGACCGTCACAGTCCCACAGTACCCAAGCTGGGTCTCCATAAAGGATTTTTTTTTACTTTCCCTGTCATAAATTAAATTTAAAAAAATAATAAAATAAATAATAAAATTAAACAAATTAAATTTTTCAATTTTTTTAATTTAAATACAAAAAGTTTACTTTTTAAATTTATTTAACAAATAAAAATTTCATTTAATGAAAAATTTAATAAAATTTAAAAATAATGAATATTTCTTAAAACTTAAAGGGACCTATTTTTGATGCTCTGATCTTTAATCACAATGGTAAACTAGCAATAGAAGAATTTAAAAATTAAACAAAAATTATCTGCGAATAATCGACAGGTTATTGCTGAATGTGTTATTACAAACAGGTTAAAAGGTGATATTGAGAAAAAGTGAGTTTATCAGAATAAAATTTAGATTATTAAAAATAAAATTGAAAAGTTTCAAGAAAATACAAAAGCTATTTTCGTACAGGATAACACGAGAAAGATTTATAGAATTGCCCAATAAAATTGTAGAATTCTTTTCTTCTGAAACTAAACATACTTCAAGGATGAATTTGGAGTGAAACACAGTGCTTCAGGAAAATTAGTAGATTTGTATTACAACATACGAAAAAGAGCAACGAAAAGTGGGATTACACTTCAAAGGAAAAGCAATAATTTATTCGAGAATAACGAAACTAACTACGGTTCTTGCAATATTTTATCTATTAATCAATATTAATAAAACTTAAATATTAAAATTAATAAAATTTAACAATTACAGCCAATTCTTTTGATCAAGATGTGTATGGTAAAGTCAGTTCCCTTTTATTTACCTGTACACCCTGGAAGAATTGTGTTAAAAAGTGGGAGGACACACATGTTTATCGAATGGAAGAAATTCGTTCAACATCTATTCAAATAACAAAGCAAAATAAAAAAAATCAGCAATATAAATCTTCAACAAATCTATCCAATGATATCTCGGCTTATGTAAAGAAATACATAGGACTGAAAGAACCACTTGGTTATACTCTAGTAAGATTATTTATATATTATAAATTTTATGTATATTTCGTGTACCTTGGATGTAAAAAATTTTGACAACGTATACTTAATTTTACGCAGCTGGAATTGGACTACAAAATCCTTTATCCCGGAACTGAAAACAGTTTGCTTTTTATCCAATACTTAAACAGAAACTTATTGTTGCTCTATCTAATCTCAATAAAAAATCACCCGTTCAAGTCACAAAAGGTTAAAAACCTTTATAATCACATAACAAATACATAATGTTAAAAATTCATAAGTTTCAAGCTGTTTTAGTTAATTAAAAATTTTAAGAAAGAATTTTTTTTTTCTGCAGAAGAACTAATGTTTTTGCTTTACTTTGAGTTAAGTTTAAAAATGCCTTTGTGCTTTTTATGTGACAAGACACAACTTCCCTCAATTCAAGCATTAAATCTTTATTACAAACTTGTTCATCAAGACAAAAATTTAACTTCATATATGTGCGCTGAACCAAATTGTTTGTATAAAAATTCGTTTAATTCTTGGAATGGAATACGTAAGCACTACAAATGTTTTCATAGTTTTCCCACTTATTCTGACGGTCGTCATGTTGATAAAGCTCACTTTAAAGAAAGTGACATTGATGTCGGAAATAATGTTCAAGAGTCTTGTAATTCTAACGATGATGTAGAATATCCTCTTGATGAACCTTGTAATTCTAACGATGATGTAGAATATCCTCTTGATGAACCTTATAATTCTAACGATGATGTAGAATATCCTCTTGATGAACCTTGTAATTCTAACAATGATGTAGAATATCCTCTTGATGAACCTTGTAATTCAAACGATAATAATTTTGACAATTTGAATATTAATACTTGTGTCCAAGATGACATTCAGGTTTTAGTTAAACAGAAAGCTGAAGTATTATTTGTAAAATTTTATAGTAATCCTTCTATTCCTCGCAATCTTGTGCAGATGATTGTTGACGATGTAGGAGATTTTATTGAAAGCTCTGTTGGAGAAGTGAGACAAAGATTTGAGAAAACGTTAGGCAATTCACTTAGTAAGGATCAGTTAAATAGTTTACTTGATGGTTTGTCTAATCCCTTTTGTACTTTAAATTCAGATTATTTAAGATTGTGCAAGAAAATGTACATTTTCTGCACTAAAACTGTTACAAGTTCAGCTGCTGAACATGTACAAGATCTTGTACAGAGATTTTCAATAGAGATACTTAGTGTAAAAAAAAATGAAAAAAATACCTTTTGAAGCATTGAAGTGTTTCAGGTAAGTATTTTTCAATTTGGGGCTAAATTACAAATAAAAAAAGTATATATAGCGAGGGCTTATTAATAAACGTTGTCAGATTTGGAATGTCTCTACCCATCGCTACTAGTGAATTTGCAGTTTTCTTTAGACAACCACTAACATGATCAGCAGCATCTTTCCCATGACCTGACTCGCTATAATGCTATTGAATTGAATTCGTTTCAATTTTTTCTGACAAATATATTCCAATGAGATGGAACATTTTCTTGTTCACATATTGTGTGGATGGGCCGGCCGTCAATTAAAAAATGAACGACCTTTAATTCAGTAAGGAGGGTTTTTTCTTTTTCAATAACTGGTTTAAGATGAGCACAAATTGCAACGGCATCATGGCGTAGGTTATCTGGAATAGAGCACTTAACCGTTGACTTAATGGTGGCACTTTGTGAATCGTAATGGTATGTAAGCACTGAATGCAAGTTTATTTGCGTTTTTGAAGAGCCAAAGTGGATGGCTTAAGTTTCATTAGAATACTTACATTAAAAATTTTTCCGCAAAGTCTATATGTATGAGTAGGGGAAGATGGGGCAAGAATAGTTAGGTAAGACGTTTTCGAATCTAGCGAATCTTTGGAAAGCCTGGTTATTTGGCTATAATTTTGCTATACATTATTTTGCTGTAGACTGCAATCTCTACGAGATACGAATGAAAAAGGAAAAAAAAATTTTAACTATCCTTGCCCCAGTACCGGGGCAAGAATAGTTAAACGAATCCGAATGATAATAATTTCATAGAAAATCAGTAAATTTTCGTTTTCTTTATTTTATTGGATTTAGACTATTCAATATTGATATACCAAGTATTAGCAACATGTTTTGAACATTTTCTAAATATCAATTATTGCATTAAAATTCGTCTGAACTAGAATGTGAGGTTTAACCAATTTTCTTCAGATGATCACCAATTTCTTGGTCAATAAGCTTCGTTTTCCGTATATAATTACGCACCATTCTAAATACCAACCTGAAAAGAACAATTAAACATTTTTTTATAATTTGCAGTCGCATTAGCAGGATTTTATCGAGCCATAATAGCTCTAACTATCCTTGCCCCATGAGCCCATATTTCCGCTTTTTCTAAATTTTAAGGCACGACGTGAATTAATTTGTAAATAAATACGATATTCGTGTTTAGCAGAAAATTCCACTCCGGAAAACACTTACGTAAATAAATATTCAGAAGCAAATATACCATGACAGACGCGATTTTTGAGCAAGCCGTCTAATCGTAAGGATAACAGCAACTAACTATCCTTGCCCCATCCTCCCCTATATCATTTAGTTTTAAATTGCTTTTTATCGGGTACATGGCTCTGAATTGATGTTAAATATTTCGCACATCTAAAAATAAAGGTTTTACAGAATTTTCTAAAGAATTAAATAGTACTCCTTTTGTAGTAACAATTTTTTAAATTGTTTTTATCAAATTTTTATTTCCATTAACCACAATTTTATTTGTAGCAGTTGTCATTTGTTCATAAAAACAATGAATCATCTTTATCAAAATCGCCCTTTGAAATTATTTGTTAATCTTTACATAAGTTACTTGTTCTTTCCATACATTCGTCTTTTAAAACAGAATTTTCACAAGATTACCTTATACACAAATCATGTGGTGATTTACTGTAATAATATTAGCTAATTTTAATGCTGTTAAATATTCTGTCTATTAATTAAATTTTCAACAATATTTTATGGAAAATTTTTCTTATTTTCCACGATTAATTTTTTTCTTTTTCAACAATTCGTTTTAGTTTCGATTGCTATCGATTCCTTGTTTTTTCAGCTTTTCCAATTTTTCTTCCAAAATTTCGATTTTCTTTTGAACATTAAAATTGTTTCTTCTTTGCTTTTTTGACAGTAACAACCCTACCATGTTTTTTTGAAACTTTTTTCGCTTTTCTTTCTTTATCTTTTGTTTTCTTTTATTATACTTTTCTTTTTACTTTCTTCTTTAATAAAGCTGTTGAACTTCTTCGCTCATATCTTTAATCAATTTTTTTCGTTTATAATATCTCTCGCGTTCCTTTTTCTTATACTCATCATATTTTATAGAATTTGTCTTAATCTCATTTCTAATTGCTTTTGCAGCTTCCTTTTTTCCTTCTTCAGTTGCTTTTGATTCTCAGCAGAATCCACAGCACTAAAAAATTAACGTAATGTAAATTAAGAGAAAATATCATTACATGAACATTTTGCTTCCTCGTGGAGAAAGCATTAACATTTATATATACCAATCGATTCGTTTTTATGTAAGGAATACAATTATTTAATCTATAAACTTAAGTTTAAATAATCACAAAATTTTATAGCCAAAATGTGAATTTTTGATTTTTTAACTTTCATTAATTCTTTAAATTTAAATTAAAACTATACTTTATATATACCGATCGATTTGTCTTGACGTAAGGAATACGATTTTATTATTTATAACCTTAAATTTTTCTATTTAAAAATTTTTTTGATTAAACGAAAATTTTTAGAAAAAAGACGATAAAATTTTTTTTGGGGTATTTTTTAAAATCCTTTAATCAGATTTGAGATATTAATATGAGAAATGAGCCTACCAAATTTTATCTAAATCGATTTAAACCTGTTAAAGATATCTTCTATACAAAAAAGGGATCCACACACACACATACATACATACATACATACATACATACATCCGGACAATTGATCAGGATCTCATATAACATGTTTCTATATAGAAAAAAATTTGTTTCCGCCACTTTGAAAATTTTTATAAACTAAAGGACTACAAAGCTTCCTCCATGAGGAAGCAAAAAGAAATGCAATAAGTATTAATCTGGTACAGAAAACTGAAGAAATTTCGTTGTTGTTCGACTAGAATAAGAAATTTCTGTGAATCATTGATGTTCAACAATTATGAGATAGGAATTATTACAATGCCCTGAAGAAGATGTTGCAACAATTCCTAGTATATATTTTCAGTATTTAGTAAATATTCTTAGCATTCAGAATATATACTAAGTACTAAGAATATATTCTAATTTTAAAAATATTGCATACTGAATTTAAGTATAAAATATTCTAAAATAGGTCCTTCTGACAATCGTTATTTAATTTTCTTTCATGATGTTTAATTTGAATGACTACAAAGCTTTCTCCGCGAGAAAGTAAAATTGGTACATTTTCATGAAACTGGATATCTAGGAGTTATTTATTGTCACTAATAACAAACCAAACCTTTTTTTTCAAGACTAGAAAAATTATTTATAAATTTTACGTACAGTTGAATATTGCCGCCAAAAAGACGGGTTTTGCACATTTGGAATTGAATATCTCAAAATCATTATGTTATAGAGCAATTCTGCAGCTGAGAAAATTCAAAATTTTTTAGGATCTGTGATTTTCAGTATGAAATAACATGAGTAACTGGTAAAGTTTATAAGGCTCTCGCCTAAGGCCCCACAATTCTTGGAGTAACTAATGCAAGCAACCATTACTTTGATTGTGAGCCAATGGAGAAGAGCTCCACGCCCCCTTTCCAATACACTTTACAAACAGCATGCAAATACGTATACGTTTTCTGTACAGATAAAGTACATTGTACATAAACTTTAGTAAGAGTATTACATTCTCTCCCACAGATACAGAAGAATATCTCACCCATTTTCAAATTATCTTGTCAGAATTTTTCTTTTTGTATTTCAGTATAAGGTAACGTAGCCAACTATGACCCTTTATAAGTATACAAAATTTGGCCCCAAAAGAATGAGTAGTTTTTTGCAAAACTCCATTTGTGTATTTAAAACATGATTTTTTACAATGAAATTTGTTCTTTTCTGTCCGAAGAAAAATGAATTTTTTTGATCTTATTTTATTCAGAAAGAGTCAATCTATCATTTATGCATTTTGCCCAGTATGAGCAACAAGACATCTTTATGATGACTTTAGAACGGTCTAAAGTGTCCTAGGACATTGCGTCAATGTTCCGAAGACATAAAAAAGACGATTTAATATTCTATGTCTACCCCACAACAGTCTCTAGAACGCCTTCAGAATGTCCTGAAATTGTCCCCAAAATATCTTAAATACATCTTCAGAAGTTCCTCAGAATGTCCTAAAAATATCCCCGAAATGTCAGAAAACGTTCCTAAAATGTTCTTAGAGTATTCTAAAAATGTTCAAAACATATCCTGAGAATGTTCCAAATATGACCTGTACCAATCATGTGCTGAAAATGTCCAAGTAATCACCTTTTTATACCCTCAATGTTTTAAGAAAAATATACTAAAAAGTTCAAAAATCTTTTATATTCGGCATGAATATTACATTGAAATTATGTATACTTAATAGCCTAACGCTTTCATTGCTTAAAGAATATTTATTTATTATAAACACCACTTAAAAAAAACTATAATTGAATGGAATTGAAAAATTTAATTCGGAAAATTCCCTCCTTTTTTAATTTCACGCATAGAATAGAAATTTATAAGTTTGTATTCATTTTTTACAAAATGTAAAATGGTATAAAGTGATTTTATACTTTATCTACACTTCTTTAGTGGTAACATTTAAAGATAACTATAAGCATCCTTTAACAATTTGTTTTAATGCATATATGTTTGTGAAATATGATAAGTTAATATATGTATTACTATAATTAATAATAATTAATTAGATCAGTTGGAAAGTGCAAAAAAATAACTGTTATTTATCGTTGGTTGATTTTCATATTTATCAAGAATTATCCTGTTAAAGCATTATTAACTCTTACACCGGGGATATATACTATTATACGTGTTCATATTTACTTTCTTATCAATTTTTGCCTTGATTTAGTTCGGTTTTGAGAAATTAATAAGTTTAAAAATGTGGTTGAATGACCGTAAACATAAATGTTTAGATAGTACTCGCCCACATTACGTAAATTTGTAACAAAAGAAAGAATGGCTATTGTCTAAATTTAAAGGGACATTATATTTTCAAATTTAATTATTTAATACAATTAACACGTGCTAACTATATCAACTGATATGATTGTGATTTTATAATTTAGATTAATTCTTATAATTATTATTTTCATATATATGTGAAAGAAAATATTTATTTTATTCTTAAAAATTTTTTTGCTTGTTTACTAAATTAGAGGAATCTTTCCTATAATTGTCCGGTAGATCAGCTGTTTATTTTCTTATTCACTTCTACTTTTATAAATGAATAAATGTCATCTATCGTTTCGAAGTAGAATATTTTTACTTCACAAAAAAAATATTAACTAATAATAAAGAAAGAAAATATACAATCAATCATATGATATAGTTAATAATTTTAAGTAATTATTTGTGAGATTGTTCTGAATGAAATTAAACGAAATGTAATTTAAAATTGCTCGTAGGTTTATCTATAAAACTGAACCAATTGAATCTTACACATTAACAAATTGATCGCCTATTTCAATGAATTTGAGATATATGTATCTTCAAGAGACTTGCGATTTGCTTTTGTTACCACTTAAGGATCCAGATAATAAGGTGGTACTCCGCGTTATCAGAAACCTCTTACGTCTTTCACCATGGCTTGACTTTGTAGATATATTGTAGTTTATGTCAAAGTGATTATTCACTTATTATTTCTTCTACTTCCCTAATCTTTACTTTATATACTGAATTTACGGTTTTGCGTTTAAAATATTAATTACTTATATAATTATGAGTTAGAACGGTTGTTACGCCAGACTCTCAAATATTATATAAGATTATAAATAAATAATGTTAATTTTTAAGAAAGAGAAAAAATTAATATTTTAAATAATAAAAATTCGAATTGAGCACTTTTAAAATTCTTTATAAACTTACTTAAATTTTGTTAAATCCAATCACAAAAAGAAAATAAATCACAATTCACAAAAAGAACTACTTACTAACCGACTTCCAACGTTAAGAACGAGATAATTTGAAAATAAGTTTGAGTGCCCGAGTAAATTTTAGAATGCCCAGAATTTGGGTCACTTTCTCTATTTATAGATTCGAAAAGACGCTTCATCCCCAAAATTTTTCTCTATTCCGTGTAGTCTTTCCTTCCTACCTTTCGTACTATAGTTTTACTGCATATTTCATACCGCCAAATTTTCCCTCTAATCGCATTTTTCGCGGCGTCCTATTTTCTTAACCAATAATATTTAAATTATTTGGTAAGGACAGAGCGATTCCTCTCTTTCTATTTCCGTTGTAACGTTTACAGAGAACAATGCCATTGTCCAGCTGTTAATCATTTTTCTATAACCGAATATAATTTCTTTAAATCTTTAAAATCTAAAAAAAAATGATTTGACGATAATTTCACTTTTGTCATTAATTTTTAAATAATTTTTACTTTGATATGAGATATAATTTTATTTTATTATTATTAATTTAATCAATTAAATAAAACAATTTGCAATAACATCTGCTTTTAAAGTTTTTAATATGTCTTGAGCTCCCAGATTTAAAACACGACCAAGAACATTTAAAATATTAGTCCTTAAAATCGAATTTATTACCTCTTTTTTTGAGTATTTTTCTAAATTCCTCTAGAAATACATCATTCACAGATGCATTGTCTACTGTGATTCCCATAACTTTATTATAAATATTTAATTTCTCTAAAGAATTGTAAACAAATTCAGCAATGTCAGATCCTTCATGACGACCATTACTTGGGAAAAATCTATTGATAATGAAATCATTTTCCATTGATTGTCGATGAAGTGTACCGTAATTCCGTAATACGACTTACTTCTTATGGATGTCAAACCATCTATCGCGTAAAGGAAAAATTAGAATCGTTTTCCCTTAAAATTTTTGTGACGATATTTCTCATTTCAGCGTATACGGTAGCAACATGATTAGTCATCGCAGTACGACATGGATATCGATAATTAGGACTAATTTGATTAAAATAGTTTTGCGTAAGTTCACCGTCAAATATGTTTAACGGAAGCATTTTCACTGCGATCCATTCCACCAAAATAATACGAATGTCTTCTTCATTTAGAATCTATAGAAAAAGAATTGATTTTAAAAATTTATATTTACTTATTTGCAATAAAAATGTTGACTTTATTTTGCGACCCAATATAATGATTCAAGGACTCTACAAACCACAAAAACGTCACAATAATTTATTTAATTTATATTACCAAAAAAATTAGTACACCGTAAATTTCGAAAAGGGCTCAACTCGTATTTTTTTCGAATTTCAACTTTTTGCAGTTTTCTCATTATTATTTGTAGACTGATGTTTTGAAAAAGAAAAAGATCGTTCGAGTCATTTTTACCGGAAAAAGGTATCAAATTCTAAAATGAATTTCGAAAAGGGCTCAACTCTTAAAGCTATAATATCAAATTTCTGCAATCCACTCTCATTTAAAACACTTATTTTTTCATTTAATATAATAGCTAATAATGATAGAAAAAGCTGTCCTGTTTTAATTAAGTCTGTTTAAAAAAATCAGTTTTTTGTGTCTCCTGAAAAATTTCAAAAAACTGAGTTGAGCCGTTTTCGAAATACACAATTCAAATAAAGTATCATTTTCAGAACCGAATTGATTTAAAAAATATGGTCTTCTAGACTCTAATTATTTCATTATCATCTTTATATTATTACTACCCTATTGAAAAAAAACACGTATAATTATACGTATAATAATACGTATTATTATACGTATATTTATAAGTATTATTATACGTATAATTATACGTGTTTTTTTCACTAGGGTAACTTGATTTGAATTTTTTTGGGGAAAAAAATCTTCTAGTTTTTTTGAGGTTCCCAGTGTGCAAAGTTACAGAACAGTTCTGTAACTGTTCTATAACAAAAAATAACAAGTTCTAGAACTGGTAAGGAATTACGGATTAATGTTCTAGAACAAATTTTCAACAATTTGATAACAAAATAAATTTAAAAAATTTTAATTCTATAACAATTCTATAATCGATCTATAACAATATTCTAGAACTACAGAACTTTTTTTGTATCATTTTAATAAAAGTAAAATTTTGATTTGTAATTGCTACATGTCACTGATAGGGGTGACTAAAATTCATGAAGATAGCAAAAAAATGCTCATTCTTCATGAATTTCTTGTCCTTGGCCGAGCCATTGGTAACGGGTCTGCTACGCTTTCCCAAAAAAATTCACCGCCGCGCCTCTTTCCTATTTTCCCGCTTTTCTCTCCACGCGTCAGGCCCTTTGCTGTCATCGCGTCACTTCCTTTAACCTCCTGCTCGCCGGATACTTTTCCGAGTGAAGTTTTCAGTTAATTTGTTTATAAAAAAAAGGGGTGTACTTCCGAAGTAGGGGTACCACCGATCTTAATGAAACTTGGTATACTAACGTATTTTGGTGCGCTGATTACGAAAATGATAGTGAAAATTGGCGCGATTATCATGGTAAAAACCATAAAAAACACCATAAAATCATGGTTTTTTACGATTATCTCGTAAAAAACAAAAAATTTCGAAAAAAGTTTTAGACAAAAGTTGTAGATCTCAAAAAAACACACATTTTATGTTTTATGCATTTTTTACCAAAAGTCATTATTTTTCGAGAAAAATCCAAAAAACGAAAAACACCATGATAATGAAAACATATACCGCAGTCATGGTTAGACATATTATTTGACTCGTATATAGTATCATATTCACCATTACTCAGGATCCAACGAATTCCACAAAATACTTTCGACCATATCCACCCCCTCTCGCCAAGGTTTTTTTAAAAAGAAAAGCGAGCAGTACCTTACGCGTACGAAGGCCGTGTTTACTATTTTGCGTTTACCGCTGCTGTAGACTCCACCCCACAATTTCCGAAAATTACTACAACTTTTGTCTAAAACTTTTTTCAAAATTTTTTGTTTTTTACGAGATAATCGTAAAAACCATGATACTATGGTGTTTTTTATGGTTTTTACCATGATAATCAAATTTGCGCCAATTTTCACTATCATTTTCGTAATCAGCGCACCAAAATACGTTAGTATACCAAGTTTCATTAAGATCGGTGGTACCCCTACTTCGGGTATAATATAATAATTATAATTTATTGTTTGTTAATTACAATTATTATTGTTATAATAATTTATAATTTATTTATAATGTTTACATTTATATATGGGGTAAAATTCCTGTAGCGAACTAAGTGAAAAAAAGTTAATCGGATCGGGCTGTAACTTGCACACAGTTTAGCCCTAGCGGTAAGTAATTTAACCACGAAGTATTGTTAGGTTTTTTCAAAAACTGTAGGAGAGGGAGGGGGTAGAATTTTTTTGAAAAATGTAAACAGTGAATGTTTGAAGACTTGTATCTTTTAAATAAAAAGAAGAAAAAAAATTTGTCCTGTATGTTTTCGAAAGGTTGTTTCCTGCTCTTTCAAATGGTGCACAAATTTTTCTTAAAAATTCAGATTTTGACCCTTTTATTTTTAAATTAACCTTTTTTTCGAATTTTTTTTAAGTTAATTATTATTATTTTTACTTTTTGTTTAAGCATGTATATAATAATTTCATGAATTATTATAATTACTATTATTACTATTTATCAATATATTTTTACTATTATTAATGTAATTTTCATCTAACGTCAGTTCATTAAATTTAAAATTATATTATATCGAAATATATATATAAGAGATTTAAACTATATCATATACGTTGAACGTTGTTCAGTTTGTAAGTTTCGTTTTACTAAATAAGATAAGGGACTTCGACGAATGCACGTGTACCAAATGTTTAGTTTATCCCTACTTATTCGAACCTTCGACACAAAGGCTCTGTCCAAAAGTGTTATAAAAATTATTTAGTTCCAGATGAGACGTTGTAAAGAATACATATAATTAAACGTTTATTTTACCTTAAGTATTCATATTCATTTATCCAATCATTTCCATTTAATACGAAATAATCTTTCTCTCAATTAAAACTGCGAGAAAGGTACTAAAACATTAGTACAAATAAACACGGTCCTTTTTTTTATGAAAGCTAAAAATGTGTATTTTCACCACAAAAAATATTGAGATGTCCTTTTTTGTTATTTTCGAGATACTAATTAATTAATGTTAATAAAAAATGAAATATTTCAGAAATAAATAAAGTTATTGCAATCCTGAAGGTACCAATTGAAAGCTGACGTAATTCCGCATGCAACGAGCCCTATGTTGACTATTTTGGATTAGAGGATTTTTTATAAACAATTGCCATGTTAGCCAATTGTTTATTAACAATCCACCAACCCAAAGTACTTCATGTATGGCTCGTTGGATGCGAAATTTTGTCAACTTTCATTTAGTAACGTCAGAATTACGATACCTTTATTTGTTTATAAAATATATCATTTTTTATCAACATTCATTTATTAACTAATATCTCGAATATAACAAAAAAGGACATCTCAATATTTTTTCAGGTAAAAATTCACATTTTTAACTTTCAAAAAAAAAAATAAATTTAAAAAAAGACCGAACATAAAAAAAAATTTGAAAAAATGTTTAATTTTCAAAAAAGGGTCAAAATTTGAATTTTTACACCATTCGAAAGAGCAGGAAAAATCCTTTCGAAAACATAAAGGTCAAATTTTTTTTTCTTTCTGTTTAAAAGTTACAAGTCTTCAAAAATGTACTGTTTAAATTTTTTAAAAAAGTTTAACCCCCTCTCTCTCCGACAGTTTTTGAAAAAACCTGACCATACTTCATGGTTAAATTACTCACCCTTAGGGATAAACTATGTGCAAGTTACAGCCCGATCCGATCAACTTTTTTTTCACTTAGTTCGCTACAGGATGTGTGAGTGTGTGTATTAATGTTAATAACGTTTTTTAACGTTCCTCATTTTTTAACGCTAGGAGCACTGTTTTATAGTAAATATGTAGTTAAAAGTTCTCGCACAGTCAAGATGACTTTGTGAGTATATTTATAAGGACTGGGTGTTGCACCACTCAGGGAGTTGATCTACACTTGCACTCGATGTACGATCATTCCATCTTTAAAGTCCTTGCTAATAAAGATTCTCTCTTTACAGACTTCAAGGCATTACTTATTTACCCTGTAAGTCCCATTCGCCTCTCTCCCAACCCTCTCCTATCCCGCTCGTTGTGTTCACACGGGTTTCTCCCCTCACTTTCACGCTCGTTGTTTTTACACGGGCACTCTTTCACTCTCTCTCGCTCGTTGTTTTTACACGGGCACTCTTTTCGCTCTCTCTCGCTCATCGTTTTTACACGGTCTCTCTCTCAAAGTTAAAATTTCACAATGGATGGATTCAAATCAAAAAGATCATGACAGTTCTGAGTATTTTTTGAAATTGATTTTTTTAGGTTCATGAAAAATTAATTTGTAAAAGCATTTAAAGTTGAAATTTCACACTGGATGGATTCTTTCAACATTGAATGCTTTTACAAATTAATTTTTCTTGAACCTAAAAAAATCAATTTCAAAAAATACTCAGAACTATCTATTATCTATTATATCTATATGTTATATCTAACTATCTATTAATTTCTAGAAAATTCTATAAATTTCTAAAAAGTTCTATAAATTTTGTATAAAATTCTTTAACTTTCTAAAAATTTTATAAATTTCTTGAAAGTTCTATAAAATTTCAAGAAAAATTTAGAAAGTTCTATAAATTTCTAGAAATAACTATAAATTTCTTGAAAAATCTATAAATGTTCAGCTATTTCTGTAAAGTTTTTATAAACTTTCTTGAAAGTTCTATGAAGTTTCTTAAAGTTTGAATGAAGTTTCTAGAAAGTTTACTAAAGTTTCTAGAAAGTTCCATGAAGATTCAAAAAAGATTTCATGAATATTTTAGAAAATTCCTTAAAATTTGCTGTCTTGCGAAGTAAATATGTATAAATTTAAGAAATATCAGTGTGTGGGTGTTTAAATGTGACCATTATTATTATAAAGATGTATTACAGTTGACAGCTGTCAAATAAGCTGTCAACTTTGCTGAAAAGTAATCAATTTTTTCAAAAATGAAACTAAAAACTTTTTTTAGATCTGCTGGTAAAAAATTTTAGATAAAATTTATAATTTTTTTATTTATAATATAATTTGACAGCTGTCAAATAAACTGTCAAGTATGCTGAAAAATGATTTCTTTTAATAAAAATTTTAATAAAAGCTTTTTTTGGTATCATTGCTGGCGAATTTGATGTTAAGTTGGATATTTGACAATTAAAAGCTGTCAAACCTGCTATCAACTTTTTTTGAAAAGGGGCTTGTATTAATTAAAATTAGTAAAAGGGTTTACGAAGTCGCTGATCTCGAATTAGATTTTGAATTGACAATAAATTTTACATTTATTTATTAACAATAAAATATTACAAAAAGAAAATAAACAATTATTATAGTCGAAAATTTATATTTTTTATTAATTGTAATAAGAATATTGGAAATAAATTTTAATTTAATTTGAAACTAAATTTTAAACATTTTTCTAACGATAAACTTTAAATTGATTATAAAATATTACAAAGTGTAAATCAACAATTATTGTAGTGGTAAGTTATGTTTTATTAATTGTAATGGTAATATTTGAGCAATTGGCGAAACTAAATTTTAAACCTGTTTCCTCGATTTTTACTTCATCGCTTGAAACGTTTTGATGATTTAACTCAGTTTTTGTAATATCACTAGACAATTTAATTATTTTAGGACATGAGACATCGTACAAAGAACTGCCTGCGCTTGTGGACGGTTGGGGAACAATCATTTCTTCAATTTGTTTGGCAGTTTTGGTTTTATTTGACAACGAATTTTCAATATAACCTTCTGCCACAGAATCTGACTTCCATCCACCGTGCCTTTTCAAGGTCGTGATGTTAGCTCCTGCATCTGCCAACAAAGTTGCAGACGTTCGCCTGAAGCAATGTCCCGTGTACAATTCCACGTTATCCAAATTTAAATATTCAGCGACACTTTGCGGTATTTTCGAAATTTTATTAATTCCTATCACTTAAATTGAACATTTACCATTTTTGTAATTTAAAAAAAACCGTTCTGTCTGTGTGTATAATGGGCGAAGTTGAATATATTTTCGTACGTAACCAGAAAATTCCTCTGTTATTGTAAATGATCGAGAAACAGATGTTTTAGTTTTCGGTATTTTTACAAAATACATTTTACCGTGAGATTCGACATCTTTTAACGTGATATTCACGAGCTCGTGACTCCGACAACAACCAGTAACACCAAAGATAAGAATAACCTATACGCATAAAAAAATAATCATAGTAAAAAAAATACTAATATTATAGAAAATACTCGTTTATTTAATTATAAAAATTACCTTAGATGCTAAATATTCAGTGTCCGAAGCTTCAGTTAAAAATTTATTCACCTCTGTTGGAGTAAGTACTTTTGACTTCTTTGCCCGAAAACCTTTGGAATTGCTTTTCAAAAAAGCTGTGACCTTATTATACGAACTAATATATATTATTTTTTACACTAAAACGTCAATCGAGAACAGACGAATGTGCAGTGCTGTTCTCGATTGACGCGATTTTTATCGCTCGAAAATAAAAACACTCAGGGCCGTATGAAGGGCCTTACGCAACAATGTGAATTCTATCTAGGGGATTTTCACTAGTGGGGCACTGAATCCACCTTAAATTTAAAAATCACAAGTACGACTTTGGCGTCAGTCATAACCTAAATTCTACCCGCTTCCCCACTTCCCTTCAAGTGTTCCCTTGCTCTGTTCTCGACTGACGTGTTCTCGATTGACGTTCTAGTGTACTTTTAAAGTTGTCCGAAGCATCGAATATTGAGCCCATAAAGTAGATGGCTTCAAGGTCTTTGATTTGTCATTAAAATAAGCGAGTACAACATTCTCTAAACAAAAAAATTCATAATTCCCTGAGTTTATACAGTAAATATTTAGATTTTGAGGTTATATTTTTCTAAACAAAAAAATTCATAATTCCATGAGTTTGAAGAGTAAATATTTATATTTTGTTATACAATTTTTACTAAATATAATTTTAGTTGCAAAATTTTAAAATTAAAATGAGTAAAACTAACCTGAAAATGATCCTGTACAACCATTCTTCTCGCGATACTTATAAAATGTTTGATACGCAGTATCATATTTTGCTGCTGATTTTTTTGGAATCAAATGACTTTCAGCTTCTAAAGCTTTCAATCGAATTTCTGGAGGTGATAAATTGGACATAGACTCTTGTTCCATTTTTTAAATAACACAATAAACTCAAACTGTCAGAGTAAAGCAAACTAAACAAAGTTTGATTGTAAATTAATGTTAGCAACCGCTAGGTGTCGACAGTGTTGCAATTTTATAAGAGTCCACTGCTCAGTGACTGCTCAGTGCATGAATAAAATTACAGTGCAACGTCTGTTATGTGAGGCATCCCCTACTCTAATCTTTTTGTCTCTGAATTCCCCAAATAAGGAATTAAATTTTATAATAATTTTGACGGTTATGTTGACAGCTTCTAAATTTCAAAATGCTAAATTGAAATCAAATTCGAGATCAATGACACAAAATATCTATTAAAAATTATAAAAATAAATATCTATCTTTAATTTTATTATTTTTATTATATCTTTTATCTTTTCTAAAGATAAAATGTTATTATATTATAATATTATATAAATGTATATATATATATATATATATATATATATATATATATAACTTATTTATTACATCTTTTATCTCTATCTTATCTTCATCTTTTATCCCTACTCTATCTTTACTCCCTCCCCCTAACCCTCTCAGTATTTCTCATTCCTCCACTAGCCAAACCACCAGTGGAGGAATGTAGTACATTCCTCCACTGGTGACTAGTGTACAATAGCTCAATTCCCCGAAGGCGTTAGACAAAATGAATTTTTTACCGCCGTGAAGTTAGCACCCCGATAAGAAGCGATGAATAGAGAAAGATTGAAATTTTGCTTATATTGAGCATAAGTTGATCATTTTCAATTATTCTGAATAGGCGAATTTACGTTTTTACCTAATTCCCCAGTGAACGTCTAAATATCAAAAAAATGAATTCTTTTCATATTCCCAGTACAGATAAGTCAATAAAAAGAATTCAAACCTCTCATTTTTCTTAATGCGCAAATTTTTTCATTTTCAACCTTTTTGGAAGCGAATAGAAAAAAATTAAATGTTTGAAGAGTAAATTTTAAATGTCTATTCCATTTAATCGCAAGCTTCAAAATTTCTAAAACGTATTGAAATGAATAAGAAATTTTAAAAGTGATGTAGATGTGGTTATTTCTATAAATTAACAATATCTCATGCCATTTGAAGCGCATTTAGAGGAATTGAAAATGTGGAGAATAAATAAGGTATTTCTGTTTTACAATTGACTGCGTCAGGTTGTTAAGAAGAATATATATATAATTTAGAGTATAAATTTTGGCCAAGTCAATTAAGAAGAATAGATTTTTCTACTTTTTTTGCTTCATCAAGGAATTGATTAAAAACGTAAATTCTCCCATTCAAAAGAATTGAAACTCTGAATTCTTTTCAATTATTCTCTTTTTACCGGGACTACAACCATAAAATAACCATACTTTTTATGGTGGAATTGTTTGGAAATCGTTTAGTAAATATTGGAAACCTTGTATTTATTGTTTGGAAGCAACAAATTAATTATTTATAACAATTTTAAAAAACGTAGTGCTATTTTTACTTCTGTACAACAATTTTTGTACGTTTTTCAAAAATTCTTTTTTAAAAATCGTTTGGTAATGATTGGAAACAAGTTTTCATGGTTTGAAAATAATAAATATATAAGGTATTACAATTTCCAAAAAAATCCATTCGGCTGCGCAGTAGTTTTTGCGCATTCAATCTTGGCGCGAAATTTGAAAAAAATTAAAATTGGCTATTTTTACATTTGCACTTTTTTTAAAAATTCTTTTCACCATTAAAAAATGCGTAAAAAGAGCTACAAAATTAAAATATTGCAAACATTTTTTTGTTTTGTTTTATAGGAACTATAAATTTTTTAAATATGCCTTGCGAGATAAAAAGTTTAAACTTTGACCATTTTTGGTTTTTACATTTGTTTAAATAAATTAATAATATTTGGTATTTGCAATTGTATCTAATAGGAATACAATTTGTGCAAACCTATAACCTGATCCCAGACATTTCAAATTTCGACCCCGATCACTTCACGTGGAGTTTTTTGGATTCCTGAGGTCGAAAAACATAAAATTACATCAAAATATCGAGTTCGAAAAAGTTCGATGTTACAATGCTTCCTCCACGATAAAAAAAAATTTTAAAAATTTTAATACTCAAAAGATTTTTTTTTATTTAAATAAAAACTTACATGTGGGATATTATATTGGATCCTATGTGAGATTCCATTCGGAATATATTACATGGAATTCAACATGGGACCTCATAAGGAATTTCATATGGTTTATTACACCAAATCCCGTCCGAAATTCTGGTGTGCTTTTATATGGGAACCTATATGGATCCTCACATGGAATTAAGTATAAGTTTCCCTACTGAAAATCTCTGTACAAGATCTGTACAAGATACAAGAAACTGTATATGATCCTGCACACGAATATGAACAAGGACATATGTACATTTTCAAGTACAAGTATATTTTTTTGTATAAGATCTTGTGCAAGGTCTTGTACAAGTTCTGATATCAGCCAAATTCTGGTGTCGAAATTTGTACGTTCAAGAATACACCAATATTAATATTTTAAGGAACTATGTAATGTACTAGTTAAGAGTTCTTGTATCACTTTCTGAACTATACATTTTTTAAGGAAAAATTCTCAACTTTATGAAATTTTTTTTTAAATTGTCATTTTATAAAAAAATAAATTTTTGTTTTAATTGCATTTTTCAAGGTCAAAAACTACTTTTTTGTAAAATTGTTTTTACTATTAAAAAGTGCATAAAGAAGCTACAAAATTCATATATTATAAATATTTTTTTGTTTTGTTTTAAAAGAACTACAAATTTTTTAAATATGACATGTAAGACAAAAATTCAAGACTTTTACCCCCTCCAGTTTTTAAAACAAATTAATTAAATTTGGTATTTATAACTGTATCCAATAGAACTACAGTTTGTGTAAACTTTTAACCTGATCCCTGATAATTCAAATTTGGACTCGGATTACTTCACATGGATTGCCACATATAAGGAAGTAATCTGGAAAATTACAATCTTTATCATAATCATTCAAAGAGGATTCAAGAGCGTTGAGCATATTGTAAATCCGTTACAAGAATTCTTATTTTTGGTCAAAAATCTTGACACAATCGCGATAAATATTGCGTTTTAGGAACTAATCAGTTGTACTTGACAATTAACTGTGTTCTGCGTGGGAATTTTTTATACGATTCGTCTTTAGGTTCTTTAGGGTTCAATTCCCCCATGCGTGCGAAAAAATTTGATTCATAGAAAAATTCCGTTTTATTGTAAATCTTGACCAGAAATACTGTTCATTTACTGGACAGTTGATCTGAACAATGACTTCAAATACAGCACTTTACATTTTTAACAATTTCTTGACACTCACTAAATAGTATTTATTGAAAATGCTAAGTGATTAGACAGTACCGAGTTAAAATTTCTATCTGGTCAGTTATAAAAAAACATTTAATAAGGTAAAAACATTTCATAAAAATTGAAAATATTGGAATTGACAGGTGCGAATACGATTCTAAGAAATATTCTCTCATACGACTTGAAGGTGGCAGAGGGTACAGAGCCAATTTAAAAAGTGCAACCTGATGTCGGTAAACAATAGCCAATGATAAATAGGACACATTCCCCACACCTTTACAATCTTATTGTTGTTGTTCTTGTTTCTCGTGCAGGTGGCAGCATTGACTCGAGAGAAGGAGAGAAAGATTCTCCTTAGAACAGGTGAGTATACGGGATGGTAGGGGAAAGGTGTATCAAGGGGTCAGGAAGAGTAGGTTGGAAAGGGCGAGAGCAGGGTTAAGGATATAAACGAGTACGGGGAACCGAGAACCAGAACTAAGAGCCAATGATGCTGCAAGAGAGTATCAGCAACTGCATGGGGTGCAGATGCCACCGCAGAGATACTGATTACAAACTCCATTTCATTTGTAATGAGGTCCATCTATTTTGGCGTACGGAGGCTTTGCGCGCGGTCTAGGTAGCGCTTGATTTTAATACGATATCCTTACATTATCATTCGTTTTCTGTCTTCTCAGGATACATGTTACCATATGTAAGAAGGTAAAAAATGACCTTAATGCAGGACTACTGGTATTGAAACTTGAGATTATTAAATAACTTTCTTTCACTGTTCACAAATTAACGACACAAATGAGAGAATTATAAGTCGAATTATTTATAGTTTTTCGCGACTGAGAAAGGAAAAGATGTTAACTGTAAAGAAAACTAACGGACATATGTAAAACAATCAAGACGAGTAACGATCCACGAGTAACAAGTTTCAAGCAAATTATTATTATATCCACAATAATTACAGGGTGTTCCAAAAGTATGGAAACTTGTATAAATATCTCGAAAAGTACACATTTTCGTGATACTTCTTTTTTCACTGTTGGGTTCCGGGACCAATTTTTTGGCTTTTCTTTTTCTGACCACATTTCGAACATTTATCATTAAATTCAGTGCAATTTTCATGAAGCCAAAGGTGACAATCATTGCACTGAATCCAGTCTTCGATAAGCGCTCTCTGTTTGTCTGTCTCACCATCACAAGTCTACAAGGTATTTTTTTGAGATATCAGAGTGGTTTCCAATTTATTTTTGTGTCCTGAACACGATCCCGGGTTACAAAATTACGTACACTGTTAAAAATGTTTGTAGTTTTAATATACATAAAGTACTTAAATTTAAGAAACTGGTATATTAGAGTGTAATTCATATACAAAGTATATTAAATTTTGTCACTGAAAAAAATTCAAATAAAAAAATTGCATTTTACTCAATTTATACATGTTCTTGTGTACAAAATAAGGTTTTTATTAATAAAGCAAAGTAATTTCTTTCATGTAAATACAAGTTTAAATCAATTTACATTGTAAAAATGCATATAATTTGACATTTATAGTACTTAACCTAAATGTCACATATAAGTATTAAAATTCTTGTATTTAGAATGTTTTTTTTGAAAAATTTTCCCCTTATAAAACATTATTTGGACATAAACAACACAATAGTTAAAGAATTACGCACTGTTGTTTCAATTTCAAATAAATTTTCAATATCAAGGAAATAATGACCGTTTGGTGAAATAGGCATCTACAGCCGCCATGTTGTCACTTTAAATTTAATATACATGTATCTTAGATTTCAATACCTGTAGTGCATATTCGCTTCATACGCATGTATATTAAATCTAATACAGATTTTTCTAACAGTGTATCATGTCAGGATTTTGAGTAAAGTGGGGGTAAAGTCTCCAAAACCCGTGTTTTTGAGGGTTTTCAGTATTTTTTTTCTCCTTAACCTGACGTGATAGAGACTTCTATATAGGCTTAAATTAAAGCTTATATCTTACACTTTAAGACTCATATGCGCAAGGAAAAAAAATTTGAAATTTTGAAAAAAAATTAGGTTCAAGTCACCTAAAAAAATTTTTGGGGTATTTACCCCCATTTTTTTCAAAATTTCAAATTTTTTTAATCCTGCGTAAATGAGTCTTATAAAAAAAACAAAGTGTTATTTTAACACCAGAATTGGTGTTAAAATAACACGCAACAAATTTTACCCTAAATCTGGGTTAAATCTTATGGGTTTTAGCATTGGAGAAAATTACCCGCAACAAAAATAACACCAGTTTTTTTTGTGTAAAGTGTACGATCTAAGCTTTAATTTAAGCATATAAAGAAGTGTCTAGCACGTCTGGTTAAGGAATAAAAAAATAATGAAAACCCTCAGAACACTGTTTTTGGAGACTTTACCTCCACTTTATTCAAAATCCTGACGTGATACGCAATTTTGGAACCCGGAATCGGGTTCAGCACACAAAAATACATTGGAAACCACTCCGCTATATATATAAAAAAGTGTTATTTTGTAGACCTGTGTTATGATTGTTTACAAACGTTTTTAACATTTAATTATACAATAGTGATTATTTTATTTGATCATATTTAAATTTGAAAATCTTTGTTGGAGTTTCTTGTTGTAATATATGTCATAAAAAATGTCATTTGCCACAGAATTAATGTTTTTTTAGCGAACAGACGAATCTCAAGGGTGCCAATATCTTAAACAGTATGGCCATCTCACCTCGAAAAAACATGGCCATCTCTCCTAATGTCAGGAGACAAATTGACACAACTAAAATTTAAATAAATAAATAAATTTTTTGAATGAATATAAAGTTATGACAAAGCTTGGGTCATGTACTTTACAAAAATACATGAAATTCAAAATTATTCTATAAAATAACATAACACCAGTGAGAAACGTAAACTCATCACTTTTTTTCAGAACTAGTCAAAACAACAAATCAGATTTTTACTTACTTTTTCAATATTTTTTGTGAAGTTTTTTCTTTTAATTGTGTTTTGCCACAAAACAAAGCGAACTAATCTTTAATAAGCGATATATAGCAGCGAATTCTATAAAATATTTGAATTGGCCATCTCTCCCGCATGGCCAACTCCCCCGGACTTACCCTAATAGATTATTGTTATTAAAATTAATCTTTTAATTGGCTAAACCTCCTCTAAACAGTTTCATTCTACAATACTACAAAATATGTTCTTTTTCCCAGAATCATCAGAGGTTCCAACACGTTTTATTATTAACTGAATCATCAAATATCACTAGAAAATGTTAGAACGGGAACATTAAATTTGAAGAACACAGGATGTTGTTCATCTGAGAAACGTTAAAGTCGTTCTCGAATGAGAAAGTCGTTTATCCTAAAGCAATAAAACGCAGAAAAAATGTAAATCCAAAACGTTAGGGTCCTTCTTCTTGGACCACGGGCTTGAAAAACATTTTGGTGCCATATTTTCCAATCACAGTCAACACAAATCACCGCTAGACGCCAGGGGTTGTGAGAAATGTATTCCCTTCTCTTTCTTCCTTTTCCCAATAGCATACATTGGTTCTCATGAGTTAAATATGGACCTATCACTTTGCATTGTTTTAAAACATTACGATATTGATTTTTTGTTACTGGATCAAAACAAAATTCTTCAGAGGAATTTTAGTAGTATAAATAGTAAATTTAGCACGAATATTAACGATTTATTTATGTATTGTATAAATAAACGAGCTCACAAAAAAATACCCTATCGTAAATAACTACTATATAAGAAGAGAAAAAATTATGAATACAAAGATTAATATTTTATGCTGTGTTACTATTAAAAAGTAAATTGCGCAAAGTAGTGGCAAATCTAGTTACGGAATTATCGAAAAACGTTGGATGCAAATTAAATAATGGGTTAATTAATAGTTGGTTTAAATAGTCATTTAAAATTAACATTTATAATCGATTTTATTTTTACAAGAATAGTTTAGTTTTTACTAATTTTCCATACAAAATGAAGTGAGATAATAAATCATATTATGAATTATATACAAAGTTTTATATAAATTCGACCTGTTGAGAATTAAAAGAGAACCCGCTTCCCACACTTGATATTAAATATTCTGACATAATTATGACATCTATTAGGAATTCAACTTTTCACTAATTCTTTTCTACACTTGTCCATGAATTATTTATTCTTTTTTGCCTATATATGTAATATGTATATATATGTCTTTCGGCAAATTTGAACCGTCGACAATTCTGACCTGAAATTTCGGAAAGTCCTTCCAGAAAGGCAGAAATTTGAGGCTTTCTCTGTCTCGTGTTTCACATATAGGTATATGTATAAGATTTCCTATATGAAACTAGAGTCTAGAGAAGTAATCTAGGATGAAAATATATTCGGCGCCCAGGTAACAATTAAAAACGTCCGGGTCAACCGTGCAGAACAATTCACAAATCATGCCTCGAGAGTTGGTGTCCTTGTCTGTGAAAATCTGAAAGGACTGAAAGAAGAAAGTTAAGATTAGCGATCAGTAAGAATAAAAATTCAATCTTATGTAAAATTGTATAATAAAAAAATAATTAATCATCAATTATGATTGCTTTTCTAGAAATAATGAATTTGATCTTAAATTAAAATTTGTATTTCCGAGTGATTCCGTGCTACCGTGCGCGTATCGAGAAGGGAGCAATGAATTTAGTATAGGGACTGGAACATAACTCATCCATAGACCAAATGATGGCAATGGGCGACCTGTAGCTTCTCCCTTGTTATTTCAAGAATTGACAGTAATCCTTGTGATTTTCGTGATTCGTCGCCTAATAAGAAACCCCGTCGTGTTTTCAGTCGACACGAGACATCGATAGCCGTTAGTGATGTAACTATCAATAGATCATTTATAACGAAAAATGTCTACGTTATATGTGAACATTACTTTAACAAAAAAATTCCATTATAAGAAACCGAGAAACATGTTTTTTATTTATCAAAATTGAATTAATTTTTAAATTTTCTAAAATGGTCTGTTAGAAAGAAGTTGTCGTTAAAATTTTTCAAAAAAGTAGAAAGAGAAGAATATATTGTTCTGAATGAGTTAACAATAGATATGATTATATATACGCACTCAGAAAAATATGCTATTGAATCATAATTGCAATTTAAAATTAATAATTAATTATATTTATTATTTATTGTTGATTGCTTATTTTTTTTAACAGAATAATTTTATATACAATTACACACTCTTGGTCAAGATGAACTTGTATTCTTGATTTATATTTTTTCTTGCATAATATGTATGAAAATGTGAACTGTATATCGAAGAGAAATAGGTTAATTAAAAATTTTCCAACAGATTTTAGTTAGTATTAGTCAATATTCGACGAGTTTAAATTGCTTCAATTTTATTTTTTAATTTTAATGAATTATTAACGATATATATACGGTATATATTGTATATATTTTGTATTTAAATATATATATATAAATCGTGTGTACTTATAAGAAAAGGTACATAAATGACCAGTGAGAGGAAAACAATACTCCCACGGTTCTCGGGCCTTGAGACCCAAGCCCCAGGAGGTCGAAAACCAGCAATCCCTCCTAGACAAATTGTAATATATGAGACAGCATACGTTGAGTTATAATCTAAGACACGTCGTTCAAAATACACACAAGCTACCGTCGTCTTATAGCACAATAGGTTCATATACTGTTTTTGACGCAACGGTACATCCAAAAATAAGAAATTTGATAATATAAATAAACATGATCTAAAAAAACGATATTTCGTCAAATGTCATATGTATATGTATTATATATATCATTTTTTGTGTTAACAATATTACCAAATGCTTGTTCTTCATTTGTCATAATTAAAACAGTCATTTATAGTAGAAGAAGAAGAAGAAGAATATATGGATAAAAATCATAAACATTCGAATCTTTTTTAATCCTAAAGATTAAAAATGAAAGAAAACAAATCTATCTTTTTGTACTCATATCATTCCTTTTCTATCCTTATTTTATCCATACCTATCCACATGTATCCTTTTTCCTATCCACTGAAATTTCTGTCTACATAAATTCTTATAATATTATCTAAAATTATCCTAATAATAAACCGTCCGACACTATTTTTGACCCCCAAAAAATCCAACATTTTCGGAAACTAGGACCAAAAAAAAATATCCCTGTCTGGCCGTTTTGCTAGATCAAGTCGTTTGTGGTTTTTAGGGGTAAAAACAACCACTAAATGAAAAGTTACAAGATATCTTTTAAAAATTATTAATATTTTATAAAACTTGTTATCTGGGGGTTTTCGGGGTCGCTGATTATTAATCTGATGTCAGATTTTCAAACTTTAAAATGGCGGATCCAATATGGCGCTCAAATTTTTAAAAAGTTATTAATTTTTCATAAAATTTGATACATAGGAGTTTTTGGGGTCGCTGATGACAAATCTGATGTCAAATTTTCAAAATTCAAAATGGCGGATAAATAACACCTCTAATTTTCTTCTTGGGTTCGATTATATAACACTTCTGAATGATTTTTCTGCAAAATTTAAAATGACTTTAAACGGCCCTATTGAAAAAAAACACGCATAATTGTACGTATAATAATACGTATTATTATACGTATAATTATGCGTATAATTATACGTACAATTATACGCATAATTATACGTATTATTATACGTACAATTATACGTATAATAAGACATACGAATTTGAAACAAGAATTATACGTATAATAATACGTATAATTAATTATACGTATAATAATACGTATAATTATACGTATTATTATACGTATAATTATAATTCTATTAAAAATAGAATAATAGAATAGAATAATTAGTAGCAAAATTGCGCTGGAAATTTTTAGAAATTTTAAAATGCAAATTAAATTTCACGAAAAAAAATATCGTCGAATGTCAATTCAAGCAGTCACCCATCCAAGTACTAACCGCGTCCAACGTTGCTTAACTTCCGTGATCTGATGAGAACTTGTTCTTTCGCCTTGGTGTTTCCGCTGTCTTGTCTTGATTAATAACTTTGTCGTATAAGTATTGTATCGCACCTAACCTCACTTTTAGTGATACTTATACGACAAAGTTATTAATCAAGACAAGACAGCGGGAACACCAAGGCGAAGGAACAAGTTCTCATCAGATCACGGAAGTTAAGTAACGTTGGACGCGGTTAGTACTTGGATGGGTGACTGCTTGAATTGACATTCGACGATATTTTTTTTCGTGAAATTTAATTTGCATTTTAAAATTTCTAAAAATTTTCAGCGCAATTTTGCTACTAATTATTCTATTATTATTCTATTCTATTATTCTATTTTTAATAGAATTATAATTATACGTATAATAATACGTATAATTATACGTATTATTATACGTATTATTATACGTGTCTATATTTTATAATATTTAAGTATATATTAATAAACAAAAATATATCCCTATTGAAAAAAAACACGTACAATTATACATATAATTATACGTATTATTATACGTATAATTAATTATACGTATTATTATACGTATAATTAATTATACGTATTATTATACGTATAATTATACGTATAATTCTACGTATTATTATACGTATAATTATACGTATAATTCTTGTTTCAAATTCGTATGTCTTATTATACGTATAATTATACGTATAATTATACGTATAATAATACGTATAATAATACGTATAATAATACGTATAATTGTACGTATAATTATGCGTATAATTATACGTATAATAATACGTATAATTATACGTATTATTATACGTACAATTATACGTGTTTTTTTTCAATAGGGGGCACGGCGCCAGCGCGAAACTAGTGCGCGCCTTCACAAAAAATGCAACATCTCAAAAACTATTAAAGTTTCCATAGTTTTCTTGGTTTTAAAACAAAGGTGAGGTTATTAGGAATATTTTACTTTTTTACAAGCAACTCAAAAATTGGTCCCGTTCGAGTAAAATCAATTCAAAAAAATGTTTTGACTTTTTTGGGTCAAAATTCAATTTTTTTTTTCAACTACCCAATGGAAAACTGCCACGAGTAACCATTGGCGTTATTAAGGGGACTTTCTGGTTTAGAATTGACAAAAAAGGAAGGTTTTAAAACTTTTATTGTAAGAACAGTATTAAAGAAATTGTAAAAACTATTTTTGGACATTGTAGCACATTGCGTAGAGAAAATTTAAAAAATATGTTTGAGTGTATTTAGTTCAATTTCATTGCTGTAGGTGGCGTCTTCCAAAAGATACCTTTTTTTGGTACGTTAGATTCAGGGCAACCTGTAATACATAAATTCAAGTTCCAAACGGGAATCTCTTCATAAGGATTTATTCTTGTGCCTAAACCTCAAAAACAATTTTTTTTAAAGGTTTTTTTATTTTTTATGTACATTTTTCTCAAAAACTCGCAAAAACGCCGTGTTTTTGGGTCAATTTACCTCTATATAAAAACACAGGGGGTAGAAATATGAGTTTTTAGAGGTTTAGGCACCAGTTTTTTAAATAAAGAATCGAAAAATTTTTGGGATTTCAAAATCGGTTCGGTAGATTTCGAGAAAGGCTCTGTACCAGTTTGAAAAATGAGTTTTCGAGAAAAACGCGTTCAAAGTTTTCATAACATAATTCATTGAGTCATGAATATCAAACAACTTTTTATTACAACAGAACTTCGTATTCCGCTGTTTTTGGGGTCGCTGATTACGAATTTGATGTCCGTTTTGGAAAATCCAAAATGGCGGATCCAATATGGCGGACGAAAAAATAAAAATTCAACCGGATTTGCTTAAAACTTGTTACTCGGGGGTTTTTGAGGTCGCTGATTACGAATTTGATGTCCGTTTTTGAAAATTCAAAATGGCGGATCCAATATGGCGGACGAAAAAATAAAAATTCAACCGGATTTGCTTAAAACTTGCTACTCGGGGGTTTTTGGGGTCGCTGATTACGAATTTGATGTTTCTAGAACGTTAATGTTTTGTGCCTATATTCATAACTAGCAATCTCAAAAGGCCACAAGTAACCATTTTCAACTAAATTTAATTAATTTCTTAATCTTTGTCCGTCATATTAGATCCGCCATTTTGTATTTTTGAAAACTGACATCAAATTCGTAATCAGCGACCCCAAAAATCCCCGAGTAACAAGTTTTAAGCAAATCCGGTTGAATTTTTATTTTTTCGTTTGCCATATTGGATCCGCCATTTTGTCTTTTCAAAAACTGACATCAAATTCGTAATCAGCGACCCCAAAAACCCTCGAGTAACATGTTTCAAGCTAATATCAATAAAAGAGGAACACCAAATATGTAAATAAAATAACTGTAGATTGTTGTTGAAATACATACTGTCATAAATATTGTTATAACTTTTGTTTTTGTACATATTTTTTAAAGAACGTTTTGGGACAGTAATTCTATGATACTATGGAACATTTTTAAGCAAAAAAAAAAAATCGATTTTTTTGAAATTCTAAACTAGAAAGTCCCCTTAATTGGCCCAATGAAAAAACCATTGGCACCCAATAATGGACCATTATTAGTAAAGTCATGGGCTGTCCACGCCGATGCCAATAATTGGCAACCATCATTGGCAAATAATTGGCAATCAATAATTAGCCAATATTAAAAATGTTAATAATAATTTAAAAAATCAATAATTTAAAAAAAATGTTATTTTTATTATTTTTTAATAGTTATTTTTATTATTATTTTATTTTTAATAATTAAATTAAAATTTAAAAAAATGGTCATCACAGTATTAGTGAAACCATTTCTTCCAAAAAAGAGTGTGTCTCAAATCCAATAAATAGGAGAGACATCGATCAGAAAAAAATTTCGACGAGAAAAAATTTTCGATCACTGCTTATATACCAATGTACAGTCGAATCTCCCATAAGTTAACTTCCCACAAGTTAATTTTCCCCTATCACGTACCCCCTCTACCTAAAAAAACTGTAGTCAGTACACATGCGCATAGTGGTGCCAAGATGGCTGACACATAAATAAACATAACCTCGTCTACAAACGTGTTCTATGATCATCTGTGACTTAGTTTAATTCAGTTGAATGTGTTGAAATGTGTTGTATAAAATTAAAAACAATAAGATAACTTGTTAAAAATTAAAGTTTTATGTACTTTTAAGACTCCACGAGACTGACTACTTTTAATGTACACAAATATGTTGAATTTGACAAACTGTCAAAAAAGATTTTTAATTTTAAAAAAATACTAATTCAAAAAATCTCAATATTCTATTTTATTTTTAAATAGGAAGTTAAAATATATATTTTCGTTATTTGAATTTAAAAATACAGTTTATTTGAATTATAATTATAATAAAAATTGATTTCAATTTATGTTATTTTTAGTTCTCAAGTTAACATGTATGTCTACGATGTTTAACAATGTTCTTCTAAAACGTGTAACTAACATCTTGTACCACTGCCTAGAATAAAAACATTCGATTCATGTTTAAAAGAATTTTCTTTTAATTTAATTGAATTTTGTTTTTTTAATTTAATTTAATTATTAAATAATTGTTTCACTGATGTAGCTGCATCATTTACGAATATTAATTCCTTAACAATATTTCCAATTAACTCAAATAATATTTTATCATGAATAAAATTCCGTCCATGATTTATAAAATTAATAAAAGTAGTTAAAAGAATAATACAAGTATGTACCGACAATGTTTTTCACAGTCAACTAAACTTATATTAAATTAAATATTCAAACATTTCTTATAACTCATTTACTTCACAAGACTTCAAACATATATTTCGAAATTGACCGCCATGCGCAATAGGTCACTGCGCAACTATTTCTCCTTACGCGGCAATTCTCTCATAAGTTAACCCCCCACCAGAATTAACTTATGTAATAGCACCTCAACTACGAGAAACAGTTATGATGTTCGCCCTCCCTGTGGCATTGAGCGAATTAAAGTCCAGAGCTGAGTCATCAGCGCAGCGTGGGAACATTTGAAAAATTTGATTTTATTAGATATTTTATTTTATTTTAAATATGAGAAATAATTAATTCAATAAATAATAAATTTAATAAATAATTAACAATAACATAATGTCATACTTAATAATTAGTTAATTAATTTTTTTCAACGAAAATTTGCAACAAAAAAAATATTACGATAAAGAAAATAATTTTTTTGTTAAATTTTCGTAGTAAAAAAAATTAATTAACTAATTATTAAGCTAATTAGTAAATTAATTTTTTTACAGAGAAATTTGGACAAAAAAAATTATTTTTGCATCGTGATATTTTTTTGTGATACAAATAATATTTTTGTTAAATTTTCATATTAAAAAAAAATTAATTAACTAATAATTACATTATTTAGTATAGATGATAATTTTTTTTGGACTTACATAATTTAGTCAAGATGTTAGTTGTTTTTGGTAAAAATCCACATTTTATTTTTAAAATTCTTATTAAATGAGCTTTCGCCCGTCAACGTCGGGCTTCATCAGATTTAAATACAATATGGATTTCCACTCTCATTTAATAATTTTAAATAAAAAAATAATTAAAAATTGTATTAGAAAAATAATTTTTTTATTTAAAATTTTTAAGTGTGAGGGGAAATCCATATTGTATTTTAAATCTGATGAAGCCCGACGTTGACGGGCGAAAGCTCATTTAATAAGAATTTTAAAAATAAAATGTGGATTTTTACCATAAACAACTAACATCTTGACTAAATTACATTATTTAGTTAATTAATTTCTTTTACAGAGAAATATTGACAAAAAAATTATTTTCTTATCGTGATAATTTTTTTAGGCCACAAAATAATATTCTTACGTAGAAAATTTGAAAAAAAATTATTTTCTCATCGTGACATTTTTTTTGTGCTACGAATAATTTTTTTGTTAAATTTTCGTAGTACAAAAAATTAATCAACTAATTATTACGGTATTTAGTTAATTAATTTTTTTGGAGAGAAAATTTGCCAAAAAATTATTTTCTCATCGTGATATTTTTTTTGAGCTACCAATAATTTTTTTACAAAGAAAATTAAAAAAAAAAATTTTCTCTTGGCGAAATTTTTTTCTGCCCGATGTCTTTTCTATTTATTGAATTTGAGACAAACTCTTTTTTGGAAGAAATGGTTTCACTAATACTGTGATGACCATTTTCTTATTTTAATTTAATTATTAAGAATGAAATAATAATAAAAATAACTATTAAAACAAGTTGTAAATTCAGATGTTCATTACATGTTCCTCTTTACGATCAGCAAAAAAATTTGCTTCCTCGTGGAGAAAGCATTAACATTGAAATAAACATACAAAAATAATATAATAATAATATAAACATTTGAGTACCTATAGATTTGAGCTAAATTTAAAGAATTAATGGAAGTTAAAAAATCAAAAATTCACATTTCAGCTGAAATTTCTAAAAATTAATGAAAAATAATATATAATTTATAATTATTTACAATTATATCGGTTTGTTTCAATGCAAGGGACAAAATTATTTTATATTTAAACTTGAATTTAAATAAATACAAAATTTTTCCGCTAAAATGGGAATTTTTTTTCAACTTTCATTAATTTATTAAATTTACCTCAAATGTATACTTTATATATACCAATCGATCCGTTTTCATGCAAGGAATACAATTATTTTATATATAAACTTCAATTTAAAAAATCACAGAATTTTATTGCAAAAATGTGAATTTTTGATTTGTTAACTTTCATTAATTCTTTAAATTAAAATTGAAACTATACTTTATATATATCAATAGATTTGTCTTGACATAAGGAATACGATTTTATTATATATAACCTTAAAGTTTTCTATTTAAAAATTTTTTCGATTAAAAAAAAATTTTGGAAAAAAGACGATAAAATTTTTTATTTTTGTATTTTTTAAAATCCTTTGGTCAGATTTGAAATATTAATATGATAAACAAAAAAGGGATCACATACATACATCTGGACAATTGATCAGGATCTCATATAACATGTTTCTATAAGGAAAAAAATTTGTTTCCGCCACACTGTTAAAAATGTTCGTAAATTTACAACATTTTTAATATACCAATATATATTAAATTTAAGAAACTGTACTTTGAATTATATTAAGATACCTTTTTGTGGTAATATTAATATACTGGTGTCTTAATCCTGAAGTTTGTAAAGTTAATATACTTTTAATATACCACGGTATATTAACTTTAAAATACATGTACTCTAAGTTAATGTAATGTACATCTATATATAGTAATATTAATACATTAGTGTATTAATGCTTTATTTATCCTAAATTTGTACGTGTCTTATATGTTTAAAAGAGTAGTTATTTTAATGATTTATTTTCAACTTTTACGTTTTGCATTGAATCAAAAATTTATTTGATTAAAATATTTGATATCATTAAATATCACAGAAAAAACCTGGTTTCAAATTAAGTATAAATTCCATACTCAATTTGATTCGCAGCAAAAATGAAACTGGGATAATTATCAACAGAGAGGAATTGAGAGTAAGCACGTAATGCAAATCGCGCTTTTCTATTGAAGTCTGCCCCCTCGCGGTCAAAATATCGAAGCTTAGGTGGTTAGCTATATATATTGCTTAAATCGGTGAGGCTACACACATACGCATAATGTAATGGCTAAGCCGAATGACGTTCGGAATTGATCGGGCGGGCTCGTGTATCTTTGCGTGAATTAGAGAAACAAACTGAAAACGAACCGTGCGGGCCTCATCCAATGTTTTGACTTTTTTTCAGATAAAGTATATGCGAGCCGGTTTTTGAAACAATTCACTAATCAACAATATTTTTAAGGTTAAATTTAGAAATTTTAATTTAAATTAGTAATCAAAATACAATTTTAATTTATTATTTAAATTACATTTTAAATTTTTATAAAATTTAGAATTCTAAATGTTCTCTCTTCGAATGCATAGTTAAATAAGTACGAAATTCGTTTTCAATAAATCTTATATCATAATTATTTTATAATAAATAAAAAAAATTTCGGTATAAACCGAAGGGGTGATTTCACGTAAGATTTCAGTCGACCCTTTAATTTCAGCCAAATATAATTTTTTCGTGTTCTGTAGTGAAAAAAAGATACTTTCTTTATGCAAATTTACGAGTTATAAATTTTCAAAATTTCAGTTTTGTAAATGTAGACAAAAAACTGGATTTTTTCAATTTTTGCCAAGAGAAGAAAAGTTCCAGTTTATCTTTTACTTTTCAATAATGTTAACGAAATTTTTTTTTCATTTTTTATTAAAAAATAAAAAAATTTTATAAACAAATTAAGTTTTTTTAAATTGGAATATGATTTAAAAAAAAAATTTTAAACATACCTGAAAATACTAAGAAATACTGGAAATAACTAATGATTATAGGTTTAAATAAACATTTAAACACTGCGCGCAGCATTGTGCACATTTCTGAAAAGTAAAAAAAATTGTTAAATTGTTTCATTTTTCATAGTGAAATAAAATTTCAGGTTTCCAAAAAAATTTTTTTAAATAATTTTTAACAATTTATCAATTTTTTATACTTTTCAAAAATGTGCACAATGCTCCAAGTGGTGTTTTTTTTAAATACATAAAAATATAAAACTTATTGGCCGTCTCTAAATTTTTTCACTAAATCTTCTTTTTATTTCCAGGTATGTTTTAAAAAAATCACATACAAATTTAAAAAAAATTTAATTTGTTTATAAAAAAATGTTACTTTTTTAATAAAAAATGAAAAACAAATTTTTTTGATAACACTATTTGAAAAGTAAAAAAACTGACATAATTTTTATAAATATTATCTTTATTTATTTAATTTAGTTAAACATAAATAATAATGTGAAACTAAACACCATACAATATTCTATACAAATTAATAATGTATTAAATTGTGGGTAATTTTAATAGGTAGTGCCAACAATGTTTACAATATAAATTTTAAGAATATTCTCATTTTATTTAAAATTAAATCATTTTTTACTTGGACAAACCCAAAGAAAAAATAATTAATTAATTTACAAAAACAATTTTTCTGATTTAAAAACCTATAAAATATTTTTTTAAATTGATTATTTTGTTTATTTATTTTAGGTTAAAACATTTAATCTCTTGACAAAATGTTTTTAAATTTAATATTTTAAAAAATGTAAGCTATTTATAATGTGTAAGCATTTACAAATCAAAAATTTAAAAGTATAATATAAAACAAATTATATTTTTTTATAAACTATTAAATAGACATAAAAAATTGATTCAAATTTAAATAAAATGAGAACATTCTTAAAATTTATATTGTAAACATTGTTGTCAGTATTAGGTAAAATTTTTAAATTCTAAAATTTTATTATAATATTACAAAAAATATTTTTCAAAAATTTTAACGGCAAAATAATAAAAAGAATTTAATTTTTCTTTTAATATGACTTTGACAAAAGCACATTATTTCACATTACTAATCTATGATTTAATTGAATTAAATAAATAAAGATAATATTGTAATATCGAAATTTTTTTTACTTATTATAAAATAATTATGATATAAGATTTATTGAAAACGAATTTCGTACTTATTCAACTATGCATTCGAAGAGAGAACATTTAGAATTCTAAATTTTATAAAAATTTAAAATGAAATTTAAATAATAAATTAAAATTGTATTTTAATTACTAATTGAAATTAAAATTTCTAAATTTAACCTTAAAAATATTGTCGGTTAGTGAATTGTTTCAAAAACCGGCTCGCATATACTTTATCTGAAAAAAAGTCAAAACATTGGATGAGGCCCGCACGGTTCGTTTTCAGTTTGTTTCTCTAATTCACGCAAAGATACACGAGCCTGCCCGATCAATTCCGAACGTCATTCGGCTTAGCCATTACATTATGCGTATGTGTGTAGCCTCACCGATTTAAGCAATATATATAGCTAACCACCTAAGCTTCGATATTTTGACCGCGAGGGGGCAGACTTCAATAGAAAAGCGCGATTTGCATTACGTGCTTACTCTCAATTCCTCTCTGTTATCAAATTAAATATGGAATTTTATTCATACTCAATTTGAAACATTCATACTCAATTTGAAACTAGGTTTTTTCAGTGATTAATCGACTATTTGATTAGCTTTTATCAAATAAATATAAATTTGTATTTTTTTTTAGTAATGCAATTATATTATTTTTAATTAATTTAATAATTACTACAATATTACTTATTTTAATTAAATATTTATTTGACATTATAGTCAAGTGGCAGGTTGTTTGAATCAAATAAATTGTTTTCAGTGTACAACTCTAAAAGTTTACTTAAAAAATTTTTTAAATTCGCTTCTATTAAATATACTTCCACAATTTTTTCCCCTGTAGTTTTAAGGTTAATAATGGTGTAGATTCAAATGACTTTCCACTAAATTTTGTTCATTTTCATTTTAAATATTTATTTAGTTGAATTTCACAACAATTACCATCCATAAATAAAAAAATTAGTACTTTTTCAAAGAAAAAATAATACATTTGTTTGTATAAAAATATTTCTCTTTCAAGTTGTTGATAAGAAAAGTGTAAACATTTTTCAGACGAAAAAAAAATAAGAGGTGAATAAACAGCATTTGTGATAAAAGTTACAAATCATCTTTGTCTAGTTGCATTATGCAAAAAGTTAATATTCAGCAACAATAATTTCTTTAAATATTTATCAAAAATTTATTTCAAACATTTCTTTTTTTAGAACATTCTTATTACTGTATAATGTAAAATTATGGAAGAATTGGATGATTTTAGGTAAATTGTAAAAAGAAATTTAAATTACGACAATACTGTCTATATCTTATTACTTTAAATACTTTAAATAGGATTAGAAAATTTTAAATTAATAAAAATTGCAACTATCTAGGTGAAGTAGAAAAAATATTAATAATTAGAGACACTAATTGTATTTTAAATAAGTAATAAATTTTTGTATTAAATATATCTTTAATTTTGTATAATAACTAAATCGAAATGTTTAAATATTTTACACAATCTTATGTCTTCAGCAGTTACAGTTTATATGGACAGTGCGAATATTAACTTCTAATTCGGTTATTTAGTCGCGGTAGTTAAAGCGTTAGCGTTAGGTCTTAGATTAGGTAGGTGCGCCTGGGTTCAATCCCCGTAGGGTTCAAATTTTAATTTAATTCTGAGATTCGAACGTAAAAGATACAAGTAGATAAAATTATAAATGATAGTATTAGTTACAATTAATGTTTATTTTTATTAATTGTTTAAATTATTTTTTTTATAATCATTTTAGCATGAGATTTTGATGTTTTAAATTTAATATACCGGTATATTAATATTAATATACCGCAGTAAATTAAATTTAATATACACAAATATATTGATATTAATATACCTGTGTATTAATATCACAACATTGTGGTATATTACATTTAATATACGGTATATGCAAATTACTTCATATACAAGTATATTAAATTCCCCATGGATATTTTTAACAGTGCACTTAGAAAATTTTTATAAACGAAAGGACTACAAAGCTTCCTCCACGAGGAAGCAAAATAATAAAAATAAATTTTTTTGTTTTAAATTATTGACTTTTTAAATTATTATTAAAATTTTTAATATTGGCTAATTAGTGGTTGCCAATTATTTGCCAATGATGGTTGCCAATTATTGTCTTCGGCGTGGACAGCCTTTACCAATAATAACTTTACCAATAATAGTCCATTATTGGGTGCCATTATTGAAATTATATTGGCATCCCTGGCTCCCATTATTGGGCCATTAATACGCCAATGGTATTTTTCCTATTGAGTATATAAGATTTCGAAAAAGTATGTTTTAAACAATAACATATGTATTAAAAATTTATTAAGTTCCGAATTATTGTTTCGCAAATATTAATGTTTAAAAAATAATTATCAATAACTTCAATGTAGCGTAACTTTTACAATTTTAAAAAGAAAAATCCTGCGGGAGTTTCTTTTTTTATATCGTAATTATAGCGTAATTATTTTCGTGAGCGTAGCTCAACTTCTAAAGTGTTGACTTATGTTTTTATGACTGCAAACTTTTAACTCATTTTTCTCGAAACAAGATTTTTCAAAATGGACGGAAGGATTACTCCCACAGTTTTTAACGGATTCACTTGAAATTTGGACTGCAGCTTCAGGACACTATTTTGACACCATTTTGATTTTGATAAACAAATTATTTTTTTTCGTTTTCGTTTAGTACAGTACACGTGTTTTACATTAAAAAACCCCATCATTTTACTGTATCGTTTTCTAAATATAAATTATTGAAATTGACTCTATTTTTTACGTGCTCTTGCTGATGTTACCCCTGAAGTTACAATGGAGAGTAATACTTTGTCTAACCCCCTCCCTCCCCTAAAGATATCGCGTAATATGTGAATGCCCACTGGTCATTACACAAAACCCGCAAACATAAGCAGACACATACATATGAATACACAAAAATATATGACATATTATATGTATGTATTTAACATAAATAATGTATCAAAAAACGGCTGAAGGGATAATTTTAAATTTTGTAGAAGAATCACTTAGAAGTGTCATGGAATCGAACTCAACTGATATTTACTTTGAATAATAATTCGTTCTAGATTCTACAAAAAGAGATTTAATTTTACGAAAATCGACTTTTTTCAAAAACGGCTAAGGGGATTGCTTTAAATTTTTCAGAAAAATCATTCAGAAGTGTTACGGAATCGAAACCAACTAGGAAATCGGAAATGCTATTTACTTTAAATAAAATTGTGTTTTAGATTCTACAAAATGAGACTACAACCCTGTTGGCAAAAACCATGTTCGTTCTAAAAACGTTTTAAGGACGTTCTTAGAACGTTTCATGTCCGCCAAATAATGTTCTGGAACATTTTAAGAACATGGATGTTCAAATAATGTTCCAGAACATTATTTGGTAGACATAAAACATGGTTTTTTGCCCACAGGGAATCGATTTACTTGAGACTAAAAATATTAGTACAATGTTGCCGTTCTGATGAAGAAAGTCGGTAATCGACATTTTTATCAAAAATGAGTTTTTTATATCACTGAATTCGTTAGGAAAAAAGGAATCTAGCTGTAGTAATATTAGTTAACAATATGAATTAATTTTGGAGATAATTAGCCCTTAAGTATTCTACTTTGGCGAAATCATTCTCACAGAGTCGGTACTTTCAGACAGAATAGTCCGTATTTGCTCTTACTGCTTCAAAAAGATGACGTATTTACGTACTTTCTTTGAAGCACAGTCCGCATTGGTGAAGACTTCTAGGAAATGTGGTCTGATTTGATTACAAGCAATACAAGGCATTTAAACCATATGTTGTTTAGGATCTGACCTCGCTAGTCTCAGAGTTTTCCGACGATTGGTCCAATATTCCTCGGAGATTGACCAAACTCTGCTTTTAAGTATTTTTTTTGAATGTATAAACCGAACTCTAACCAAACAATTAAATCAACTTTCTCCTACAGTAGTGCCAACCATTTTAGACATAGGACGTAAGTCCTTAGACGTAGGAATATTTAGTCTCACATCCTACGTATTAAGTCTCAATTCCTAAACATTTAGTTTTGTCTCGAGTCTCAGTTCTCAAAACGAAAGTGCACAATGTAAATTATAAAATATGAATTCATTCTTAAGTCTCAAGTCATAATTCAAGCCTCAAGTGAAGTCACAAATCAATTTTTAAGTCTCCCGGGAAGGGGGGTTATGCCCCAGAGAGTTTTTCTTCAACTTCACTTGAACTTAATTTTCCCAAAGTTATTATTTAGTGGGTGCTCAATTCAAATGTAATAAAATAAAATTGGGTCGTCCAAACTACACCGTAAAAAATTGTATACTAAGGGACTAGGATTATTTAGAAATATTAAAAATTGAATTTTATTATGCGGTTTTGAAATTTTTTTTTCAAAAAATCACGATTTTTTGTGACGATTTTGTCGTGTAAAAAGAAAACTACTTATAAGTGCTATAACTTATTAAGGACGTTGTATATCAAAAAATCGCTTTACCCACATATTCTACATATGTTATAAAAATTACATATTTTATAAACGAATAAAGGTATCGTAATTCTGACATTACTAAATGAAAGTTGACAAAATTCCGCATCCAATGAGCCATATATGAAGTACTTTGGGTTAGTGGATTGGTAATGAACAATTATCTAACATGGTAATTGTTTTTAAAAAATCCTCTAATTCAAAATAGTCCATATAGGGTTCGTTGGATGCGATAAACGCGCAGACGCGCAGCAGCACACGCGTCGGCGTTCCCGCCACCCGTCGGTGTGAGGCGTGTCGTTATAGTGGTACGGATTACTACTTTTTTTAGTAAAAATCCTAAGGAAATAGTAATAACTGCTCCGATTCATAGTAAAAGTTGTTTTGCTTCTAGTATTAATTGCTCGGGACATTTTAAATATTACTCAGTTTTTAATAAAAGTTATTATTTCTTGAGCAGTTCCCAAATTACTATTTGAAAGTAGTAGTTTTTGATAGAAAATGTTACAATTATTACTCCCTTTTTCTCTTTGTAATTTAATAATTTCATTCATTATTAGTTCGGTTTTTAGTTTTCTACAATTAGTAAATCAATTGCTAAAAAAATTTCTTATATCATTAAATAATTAAGTTACTAACATTGAGAAGTTTAAATATTAATTTTTAAAATATAATGTACGTATATAACTTCCCTGTTGAAAATTCCTATGTGAGAACACATATGGGATCTCATCCAGGATCTCTTGTGAGTTCTTATGTGGGTTCCCATACAGGTTCACACATAAGATCCTGTATGAAAAGGTTCCTGGGATGAACTTGCGTGAGATCAAGCGCACGATCTTATGTCTTTGTAAAAGCAATAACACAGGATCCCATGAGGTTTTCTGTCTAGGTTCCTATATGAACAACACGATAAATAGGAACACACATGGAACTGTGAGAACCTATGTAAGAACTCATACAAGATCTCGGATAAGATCCCATGTGTGTTCCTATTTATCGTGTTGTTCATATAGGAACCTACACAGGAAACCTCATGGGATCCTGTGTTATTGCTTTTACAGAGACATAAGATCGTGCGCTTGATCTCACGCAAGTTCATCCCAGGAACCTTTTCATACAGGATCTTATGTGTGAACCTGTATGGGAACCCACATAAGAACTCACAAGAGATCCTGGATGGGATCCCATATGTGTTCTCACATAGGAATTTTCAACAGGGTTCACTTCTTAGTTTTATTTAAAATAAAATGCATAATGAATTTCAATATTTTAAATGTTCCCGCGTTGTGCGAGCGACTCTGTGATGCAGTTCAGTTCGCTCAATGTCGCACAGGAACAGCGAACATCAATTCTTCTCACAGCTAACAATAAGATGCTGTCAGAATCATATATAAATGGTCAGATTTTCATAGTCATTTGCAGAATATTATTTTGTTCGTTGACTCTTCTTTTTTTATAAGGATGTGAGGCAAATTTTTATCGAACAGGAGGAGTTCACATATTGCTGTGTGTTAATTAATAATTTTCTGTGGTCAGCACAATTAATTATAAAAAATAATAATTTTTTAATTAAAATAAAATAATTAAACAGGTCTTAATGGGTAACCATCCTTATGTGTTTTCGGTAAACCGTAAAATAAAGGAGGTAAACCATTATTGCATTTAATATTACGAAATGTGAATTCAGAGATTATGTCTTGCGAGAGCCAATCATTTAACAAGGATGATAAAGTTTTTTGAATAATATTTATAGGATTTCTTATTTTTTCGTAAGTATTTTGATTACTAAGCATTAAATTTACGTTATTTATATAAAAATCTTTTAATTGTAATACTGTAATTTTACCTTTATCAGCCTTGGTAATTATAAGATTTTGGTTTCGTTTTAGAAACGTTCTTGTTTCTTCAAATTTCTTTTCTAACAATCGCAAGTTTGGGTTCCATTTTTCTTCGGAATTTAAAAAATTTTTTAAGGAAAAAGTGACATTAGATCGTAAAAAGTTCATAACTTTATCTGAAAATCTCAAATTTTTTGACTCTATATCAGTAATAAACTTTTGTACCGGAACTTCTGATTTTCTAAAAGGTAAGGCAAACTTTCCACCTAGACTTAGAACTTGTATAACATTCTCTGGAACATTAATATCAGTTAAATCTTTAAAAGATTTTTCTATATTAACTTTCATGTCCACAGTTTGATTAGATTTTAAATTTTTCTTTTTGAAATATTTATTAAACCTTTACCGTATTTTTTTATTTTTATCATATTATAGTTTTTTAGTTCTTGGAAAAAAATATATGAAGTTAAATTAATTATTTTCTTTTTTAATTCATTCAGTTTAAAGGAAATGTTTTTTATATTCGAGTTTATATCAATAATTTCAAGTTCTAAAATTTTAATTCTAAAATTTAAAATATGTCTCTTAAGTTTCGTATGAGTTCCTGTACAGACAAAGTGTAAATTAAATTTTGTGTTACACCGTCCGACAAAATTCAACTTTTTTTTCACACACGAAAAAATCAATGATTTTTAGAAACTAGGACCAAAAAAAAGATACCCTTGTCTGGCCGTTTTGCTAGATCAGGTCATTTTTTGCTTTTAGGGGTAAAAACAACCCTTAAATGGAAAGTTGATAGGAAATCTTGTACAAAAAAATAATTTTTTATGAAACCTGGTATCTCGGGGTTTTCCGGGTCGCTGATTACGAATCTGATGTCAGATTTTCAAAATTCAAAATGGCGGATCCAATATGGCGATCGAAATTTATAAAAGTTCATCGAATTCACTTGAAACTTGTTACTTGAAGGGTTTTGGGGTCGCTGATAACGAATATGTGACGCGACGCGAATAAAGGGACCTAAGAGTCCAATTTTTGATTTTCGGATTATGATTGATTCAGATAAATTAAGGATTGCTTTTTAATTATGTGAAGTCAAAATTAAATTTTAGCAAATAGTTTTTTTGCAATAACGATTTAAACATGAGCGATTCGTGTAGAGAATTGACACTCTTTCTCCTCACACACACATGCGTACGCTCCCCTCTCACTGTGTCCATGCATCACTTGAAGTTCGGGTCGGTATTCGTGATTTAGAGAGAGATGCGCTGACTACACCGTTCTCTCTCACTACGAAAGCACGTGTACGAGGTGCAGGCAACAACCGGCGTAAATGCAAGGCAAAAAAATATTATTGTCTTGCAAATGGTTAATTAATGATTAATTAATTGCCTTGGTAATGGTTAGTATTTAAAAAAATGAATCTCGATCAAGAATATGCGGATGTCGTTGAAAGCAGTTACAGTTTAAATAATAATGTTGCAGAAGACAAAAATTCAGTGCATCTCTCTTTACTTTCCGAAGACGTCCGAACACACAGACGCCAACTTGAAATAGTAGTAGGAAGCAAGAGAGAGTAAGAGATATCGAAAACTCTTCGCCACGTTCTTGCCTACTCTTTTCTCTCTCCTGTGAAATTGCCGTTTGGACGCTTAGGTCCCTTTCTTCGCGTCGCGTCACATATGATGTCAGATTTTAATAATTCAAAATGGCGGATCCAATATGGCGGTCGAAATTTATAAATATTAATTATTTTTTATAAAACTTGGTGTCTAGGGGTTTTTGGGATCGCTGATAATAACATAATAATAATAATAACATAATAACATTTATAAATTTCGACCACCATATTGGATATTTAATATCAAAATCTGACATCATATTTGTTATCAGCGAACCAAAAACCTTCAAGTAACAAGCTTCAAGTGAATTCGATGAACTTTTATAAATTTCGACCGCTATATTGAATCCGCCATTTTGAATTTTGAAAATCTGACATCATATTCGTAATCAGCGACCTGGAAAACCCCGAGATACCAGGTTTCATAAAAAATTATTTTTTTGTACAAGATTTCCTATCACCTTTCCATTTAAGGGTTGTTTTTACCCCTAAAAGCAAAAAATGAACTGATCTAGCAAAACGGCCAGACAAGGGTATCTTTTTTTTGGTCCTAGTTTCTAAAAATCATTGATTTTTTCCTGTGTGAAAAATCGTGTCGGACGGTGTTATTTATGACATTGTTTGGTATTAAGTTTTTACTTTTTGCGGAAAATAAAAATCTTCTTTGATTTAGTAATTTTTGTAGACGAAAGGTTGTACTTATCCATTTTTTAACATACAAACATTCCTTATGCAGAATTCATAAAAGGTCTGAGATTGTGTCTGGATAATGCTTTTTTAAGTTTCAAGATAATTTTAACAAACAAACCTTTGGAGTCCCTATGGGAAGTTCCATTTCTTCTGTAGTTTCTGACATAGTTATACAATATTATGAAAATCAAATATTCAATGAAATTGATTACGAAGTTCTTTTCTATTATAGATTTGTAGATTATACTATTTGCTGTTTACCCGAAAATAAAGTGCAAGATATTTTAGACAATTTTAACCGTAAGGATAATTTTTTAAAATTTACAATGGAAGTAGCCGAAGAAAAAAAAATTAATTTTTTAGACATATCATTAAATTTCGAAAATGGTTACATAGAAACAAACTGGTATCAAAAGAAAACTTGGTCGGAAAATTATTTGAATTTTGAATCAAACCACCATATGAGCATAAAGATTGGCATTGTTTTTTCTTTGGTGATGATGATGTTTAGGTTTCATGCGGAGTACGCATGCGTTGGCTTTATACACGTAAGTTATGTATATTTCGCCATGATCCGGTACAGATTTGTAGTGTTGCCGCGCGAATTTTAAAATTCGCGTAGAAAAGATTGTAGAGAAAGTATTTGGGGATTTGTTAGAATTTCAAGTTTGTTTTATCTAAAAATTTGAATAGGTGAGAAATGATTGTTGGAGATGGATTGGTAAGGAGGATTTCGCTACAGAAAGGTCCGATGCATTTTAGTGATTTTGAGAGGCAGTTAATTAATATTGATCGAAAGATGTTGAATCTGGGGCAATTCCAGAGAACATGTTCGAGATCTTCTTGGATTAATGGGTTACATGGGCATGCTGGAGAGGGAACAATTCCTTTTCTATGAAGACTTGCGTTTAAGGAGTAATGATTACTCCTTAATCGACATATTGAGACTATTTGTTGTCTTTTTAAATGAGATGTTGCGAACCAGGGTTTGTTTCGTAGTTGATAAAATCGTTCTGTGTAGAAAGTTCCAAAGTTTTTGCCTCTTGTTAGGTAATAGTCGTCGGATTTTTTGTTCATTTGGTCTTTAAAGGTGTTAACGAAATCAGAATAAGGAAGATTGAAATTTAGAAGTGGGGCATTGATTGAAGCTTGTTTTGCTGCTTCGTCGGCTAGTTCGTTGCCTTCAATGCCTGAGTGACCCGGTACCCAGACTAGAGTAATGTCGTATTTTAGGGTAGATAAGACTGCTAATCGGTTTCTAATAAGGATGATGATGTGTGATTTAATATTACTGGGATTGGGTGAAGAAACACTTGTTAAAACACTTAAAGAATCGGTGTAAAAGCATGTTGTGTTTTTAAATTCGTTGATTAAAATATCTTTGAAGAGAAGAGCTGTAAGGGAAATCGTAATATGGGTGACGATAGGTTTTGTTGATATGGGGTTTGAATTCATTAGCTTTTCGAAAAGCTATTAAGAGTGTGAAGGTGATTCTTATTCCAAATGGATTTCTTTCGGTTGTAATTCTATGTAGATTTTCGAGTTTTTCGATTAGGGGGTGGTTAATGTTTGAGAGGTATTTAATAACGTATTTTATTTACAAGGAAATCGAATCTAAATTTGGGAGGTGGTTCGCAGGATTCAGCGAGCATAACATTTATAGGTGTACTAATTCTGTAAACTAAGGATAGACGAATGGCTTGATATACAAGTTTTTCTAATTTATTGAAAAATGTGTGATTTTTGAAATTGAAGATAAGCGAACTGTATTCTAAGCAGCTTCTGATTAATGCTCTGAAAATTGTGAGGAGGATGGATGGGTGAGCACCCCACCAGGTGTGTCTTAAGACTTTGATGATGTTTAGGGTTTTGTTTAGTTTTTAAAGAAGAAATTTGAAGTGAAATTCAAAAGACATTTTATAGTCAAGAGTGATACCAAGCAATTTTGATTGAAGTGAGGGAAAGATAGTGATATTATTTATTTTGAGGTTTAGGTTAGGGTCTTGTAGGTTAATTTTTAAATGGTTAAAAAGGATTAGTTTTGTTTTGTCTGGACAAACTAAGCCTCTGATTGATAAAAAGTTGGAAAGAATGTTCAAGTTGTTTTGAAGAATGGTTAAGCAGGTATTGGGATCTTTTGATTTGACAAGGATGACGATGTCATCTGCGAATTCGATTATTATACAATCTGGAGAGAGAAGGGAGTATAGTTTTCTGGTATAAATTAAATATAATGTTGGACTTAAAATGCATCCTTGTGGGAGGCCTAATGTGCTGATTTTTGGTCCTATTATTTTTCCGTTGATATTGAAGAAAATGTTTTGCATGCATTGGTGTTATAAACGAATTTAGCTATTTGGATTCGGATTGCGAGTTCTTTGAGGTCTTCCATTAGAATTTGTGACTCAACGCTGAGAAATGCCCCTTTTATGTCTAAGAATAAGCCTGCAGTGACTTCACCTTCTGCGAAGCCTGTTAAAATTTCGGTTGCTATGAGAGCTAAATTGTCTGAACAGGATTTATTTTTGCGAAAGCCATATTGGGTGTGAGATAAAAGGAGATTGTGTTCTAGGTACCAACTGAGTCTATTGTAGATTAGTTTTTCCATTAATTTGAGCATGCAAGATGCAAGGGCGATAGGGCGGAATTTTCCTGGAGTTGATTTTGGTATAAAAAATATTAGGAATTCATTCCAAGAAGTAGGAAAAGTACAAGTGGAGAAGATGTGATTGTAAATATCTAGTAGTATTACTCTTGCTTCTGTAGGGAAATTGTGGATGATATTGTTATTGATTTTGTCTAATCCAGGAGAGGTTTTTAGTTTCAGGGAGGAGATGGCAATATTTAATTCTGTAATATTGAAAGGTGCTTCAAGTTGTGGATTGGAATTGAAGTTGTCAGAAAAATAGTCATGGAAGACTGTTGGTGGACACATTTCGTTGGTTAGGTCGTGTAATTTTCTTATGGTTTCTGTGTCAGCAGAATAGGATGCTGTTGCGGGTTGGGTGTATCGAATTTTAAAAGATTTAACTACTCTCCAGACTTTGGTAATAGGAGTGGTTCTATTTATGAGTTGCAAAATTCTTGAAAGGAAGTTCTTCTTGCTTCGTTTAGGGTTCGTTTAATTTTGGCTTCGTTTTTTTTTTTTTGAAGTTAATGTAATTTTCATAGTTAGAATGTTTTTTGAATTTTTGGAATGCATCTCGTCTTTCTTGGATTGCTTTGTCGCAATTGTTGTTCCACTAGGGAGCTGGAATACGTGGTTTGGTTTTTCGAGGATGAACGGTTTTGGAGGGGTTTTTTGAACGAGAGATTGATGGAGATGCAAATGAAACTGCATTATCAATACATTGGTTAAATGTGTCGTATCGAGAGAGTGGGTCTTGAATTTCAGGGGAAAGTTTATTATTTTTAGAAATTAAGGAGTTTTTGAGAACAGAAGAAAATGTTGACCAGTCTATTTTTCTTAGGTTGTATTTGTGAGAGTAGAAATGGGATATAGGGATATGGACTCCTAAGTTTGTAATTACTGGAAAATGATCGCTTTCCATTGGGTCTTCCCAGATTTTTTGTGAGCAAAAGGTGTAAAGATTAGAGCTGACAAAAGAAAGGTCAAGAATTGATGGAGTTTCATTTGGTCTGTTTACATATGTGGGTGTGCCATTATTTAGACATGAAATCTTGAGTATCTAGAGCAGAATAAAGGGATTCGCCATTTTGGCATGAACGAGAACTGCCCCATAAGTAATGGTGGGAGTTGAAGTCTCCTCCAAGAAAAATTTGAGGAGAATTTGTTGCTAGGGCAGAGTTTAAAAAATTTGACCATGTGTTTTTATTAATATTTTTACCTGGTAGAGGAACTCTATAAACTGAGATGATTAATAGAGGACCTGAGGATGTGTCTATGGAGATGGAGACGGTTTCTAGACAGTTTTCTATGTTAAGGATGGTAGAGATTTTTGATTAGGTAATTCCTTTTTTTATTGCGATAGCTAGACCTCCTCTATTGAAATTTGGTCTATCCGCTCTGATAATGTTAAAATTTGGATTTAAGGAGAATGAATTATTTGGTTTTAAGAAAGTTTCACTGAAGAGTAAAATGTCGACTTCATTTAAAATTGATAGGATATCGTTTTTCTTATTTGTAATACCACGACAGTTCTATTGTAGTATTTTTAGGTTAATGAGCTGGTCCATTTTAAGGGTTGGGGATGAAGGACGTAAAGTCCGAAGCGAGATTGTTAATAAAATTATTTAGTTCTTTCGTGTTGGATGCGGAGTTTGATTTGTACACATTGAGTATTTTTGTGAGTACTTGAATAAGATTATTTATTGATGAAGTGATGTCATTGGGGGTTTGGTTTGAATATTGGTTGTGAGCAGTTGGGGGGGAGATCGAGGTTGGGTTAGATTGGGTTGATTGAGGCATTGTTGAAAGGGTTCGTCCGTTGAGTGGTGGTTCTTTTTCTTTTGGGTAAGGTCTGAGTCTAGGATCCTTGTTTGGATGTAACAGTGGATTGATTCTGGCGGAAGAGGGGTAGGATTTGGGTTTGAGATTTCCCGAAGAGTGAAATTTTTGTTTTGTTGTGGTGGTTTTTGGTTTTGTTTTTGAGAGAGAATGCTGGGTTGAAGAGTTTGCAGCTTCAGAGTATGAGTCTTGTTTCGTGAAAGAAGATTCTTTAGGTGTTGAAGGGCAGTCACCAAGATTTGGAAAATTGCTAAAGTTGAAATAAACTGAATTTTAGGGTGTTTTTGATTTTTTTGGTCGGAGTATTGCTTTGGCTTATGAGAATGTGAGGCAGTTGTTGATTGCATAAGAGCGGAAATCTTTTTGAAAGATATGTTCTGGACAAGTTGAGGAGTTAGGGAAATGAGGTCCATTGCAGTGGATGCATTTCGGATTTTTGTCAGTCGAAGGGCAAGGATTACTTTCGTCGTGGTCCGGGTCACCGCATTTTTTGCATTTCTTCTTGGATTTGCAGTATTTGCTGATGTGGCCGTATTGTAGGCAATTCCAGCACATTTTGACAGGTGGAGTGTAAGGTTCGACAACAATTGAAGCGTGGTAGATGGCTATCTTTGAAGGAAGTGATCTACCTTTAAACGTTAGAAGGATAGTATGTGAGGGAACGTATTCGGTTTTGTTTGTGTCTTTGTTAAAGGTTTTTCGAGGCAAGCGGCGGACTTCTAATACCGATGAGTTGAAGTGATGGTTATCGAGAATTTCGATGTTTTCAAGTAATTCTTGTCCTGAAAGATCGAGAGGGACGTTTTTGATTACGCCTTGGGATGTTACAAAGTAGGACGGAATAGAGGCTTTTAAGCCTTTGTCTTCGAAGGATTTGCTGTTCAAGGTCGAGTTTGCTGAAGATGCAGAGTTGGTGAAGACAGCTAGTCTGCCTAGTCCTGAGTTTTTGACGTCGACGATAGCATTTTTGAATTTTGAGTTCAAGAATTTTGCGTGGGTTATTCGATCGAGATTTTTAATCGATGAGTCAGGTTTGGAGCTTTCTAGAATTACTTTGAAGATTCCATTTGTTGACTCGTCATAAAGGAGATTATTCGAGGTTTTGGAATTGAAATTTGTGTTTTGTGTGTTAGACAACTGAGAGTTTCTTTTTGTGCGGAGTCATTGAGAGAGTTGAGAAAGTCTTGTTCATTTTCTGAATCAGAGTGATTGTTTGAATTATTTGCTAGATCGTCATTTGTATGACAAAAGTCCATTTGAGAAGGGTTATGGTTTAGTGAAGGGTTTTTTTCCCCACTTTCCTCATTCTCTTCTGAGAGCATAACTGGGATTAGGGCGCAAAATGCCGCCCTGATTTTTGAGAAATTCTATGATTGTTCAAATAGATGCGTGTTGGTGTTTGAGAAAAAGCATGCAGTGCCTTGGCACTTTCGCGGTTACGGCGTCCGGCCGCCGGTCACGTAGAACGCGGATCACGTATTTCTAACCGAAATATCGATAAAAAGCTTAAATATTTTATAACAAATAAAACAGAAACTTAAATTCGAACAAATAAACTAATTAAACACTGAACACTTGACAGAAATACATTAAATCGCGTTAAAATCTTTTTTCTTTGGTAGATAGAGCGATAAAATTATCTGAAACAAAACACCACTCAGATAATATAAAATTGGTTTTTAATACCCTACAAGATAATGGCTATCCAACTCTTTTTTTAAATAAGTATATATATAAGAGAATCAAGAGTTATGAAATTGAAAAAAACCGAAACTCGAATTGGATTTTTCAAGAGTTATCTCTGTTCCTTATATAAACTTTGCAGACACTCTCACAAGAATTTTGAAAACTTTCAATATCATTATTGGTTTTAAATCCATAAATAAAATAGAAGAAAACTTAATTAAACTTCCTAAAACCCGTTTCTTAAAATTTGAGAAAACAAATTTAATATATAAAATAAACTGTAAAAAATGTAACATCTGTTACATCGGACAAACTTTCAGATATTTTAAAAATAGAATTTACGAACATAAATATCAAGAAACCAATAAAAGTAAATCCACCGCTCTATGTAAGCATTGGTATGTACACCATAAAATAGTTTGCCAAAATGTTTCTCGTAGAAACTTATGTATTCTATTGGCTTTTTACAGATTATTTATCTTGCTTTGTTTTTTCTGATGAGGATACAGAATACTGTGTCGAAACGCGTCAAATTTTGATGTAATTAAATAAATATAAGCCAATAGGCCACAAAATTAAAAAGATATCTTCTCTCTATTAAAAATTTTTAATTGTTAAGACAGTTATTTTATTTGGCGATAAATTATTTAATTGCATTTTTATTTAAATAATTTTTAAATAATTAAATTAATTATTCAATTTATACTTATTTTAAAATTTGATATTTTTATTGTTTTATTAAAAACACTTAAGAAGAATTTAATTATTTAAATGTAAAAAAAATTAAAAGTAATAGTTTTTGAAGAACACATTTATTAATTTCATTTTTTATAAACTATTTATAATTAAGCCGAAGCGTTAAATAACAACGGGTATACTTTCAAGCTGCACGTTCTGATCGTAATCAGGTAGCAATAAACGCCACTGAGCCGGTCATAGCTACATGACTGGTATTAGCACGTGCGACCGCGCGTCGCCGGAGTTACTGGACTCTACGCCTCAATTATCAGAACAATTTTACTCAATTCTAATGTCTAATAAATTTAAATTTAATAAAAAAAATAATACTGGATTTAAAGAATTTAACAGAATTCATCGAAGGAACAGACACATAACTTGACATAACTTTTAAGCTCGGTGGAACAATCCCTGCACTCTAATTTGATAAACTGTTCGAGCCCCAAAGCAATTTGGGATAAATTAAAAACGTTTTATGGAGAAACTAACGAAGATGCAGTGGCTACTGCTTGGCAACAATATTATGATTTTAAAATCAGTGATAGTGAGCCTATGAATTTGCAAATCGAGAAATTTGAAAACGTGTGTAATAAATTAGACAATGTTAAAGAAAAACCTTCAGATAAAGCAATTATAATCAAATTATTAAGCAGTCTTACGCCAAAGTTTTCAACGTTCCGGATGGCGTGGGAATGCACAACAAATTGATCAAAAATATGAAAATCTAACAGCAAGAATACTACGTGAGGATAAACAGTTGAATGAAACAGAAGAGGCTTCATCACTTGTTCTTCAAGTAAACTGCATGACTTTAAGGAAGAAAACAGATCAGAAGTATGAAGATTATAATGATCCTGGACGAGAGGAGAGATTACAGAAGATTCGTGAGATAAAGAAGAAAACTAAATGCAATTATTGTAAACAAACGGGACATTAGGCGCGTGAATGTTGGAAAAGAAGAGAAATTGCAATAAAAAACGAAAAAGAAAATCAAAAGAAGAAGAGTAAAAATGATACTTACATTTGTGATACTTCAGCTCTACATACAGATATATCTTTCGACGAAAAAAGTGAGTGGATCGCCGATACTGGAGCCAGCATGCATATGACGCCAATAAAAGAATACTTCCATTCTCTTGAACCATCTACAAATGTACCCTTAGTCAGAACAGCTGACAGTAAAAATTTGCCAACTGTTGGAATCGGTACGGTAAATGTCCAGGTAGAAATTGAAGGAAAAGTCTACAACAGGCAATCACTTAATGTTCTCTACGTGCCAGGATTAAAGAGGAACTTATTTTCAGTGGGAGCTGCAAATGACCGAGGACTCTCTTTTCATTCTTATAAAACTTATTGTGAACTTAAGGACAAGGATAATAAAGTGTCGGCAATTGGTGTACGGTATCGTGGAAATCTATTTCGAATGTTATTTCAAGTGAAAACTAAATCTGCGGAGTGCAATTTCAGTTCTGTGTCTACGTTAAAGCTGTCCCGCGTAGAAATGGTCAACCCTGGGAAAAGGCTAAAAAAAGGCATCAGAGAGGCATTATAAACCTTGGCAAAGCCCTGGCACAAGGAATATATGAACCCTGGTATCACTTCGGCTTATGAACGATTCCCAGGGACTGGGAATACCCTGGCAGCAGTTTTTGCAGACCTTTTCAAAGTCAAAAGCAGTTTGCGATCTTTGCAATTTTTATAGTAAAACTAAGACTATTTCAACTCCGGGACAACCCCGGCATCATTTTTTCACGACCTTTTCACGGTTAAAACCGCGGATTGCGATTTTATGCATTTTTTGTGGAATAAATAAGACTATTTCAGCTCCGGGACAACACCGGCATCATTTTCTCACGACCTTTTCACGGTCAAAACCGCGGATTTTGATTTTATGCATTTTTGTGGAAAAAGTAAGACTATTTCAACCCCGGTATAACCCTGGCTTCCCTTTTTGTAGACCTTTTCACGGTTAAAACCGCGGATTGCGATTTTATGCATTTTTTGTGGAAAAATTAAAACTATTTCAACTCTGGGACAACCCCGGCATCATTTTCTCACGACCTTTTCACGGTCAAAACCGCGGATTTTGATTTTATGCATTTTTGTGGAAAAAGTAAGACTATTTCAACCCCGGAATAACCCTGGCAACCCTTTTTGCAGACCTTTTTACGGTCAAAAACGCTATTTGTGATTTTTGACATTTTTGTGGAAAAACTAAGACAATTTCAACCCCGGTATAACCCTGGCAACACTTTTTGCAGACCTTTTAACGGTCGAAACCGCTATTATTGATTTTTGCAATTTTTGTGAAAAAATTAAAACTATTTCAACTCTGGGACAACCCCGGCATCATTTTTTCACGACCTTTTCACGTACAAAACTGCGGATTTTTATTTTATGCAATTTTGTGGAAAAAGTAAGACTATTTCCACCCCGGTATAACCCTGGCATCACTTTTTGCAGACCTTTTAACGGTCAAAACCGCTATTATTGATTTTTGAAATTTTTGTGAAAAACTAAGACAATTTCAACCCCGGTATAACCCTGGCATCACCTTTTGCAGACATTTTTACGGTTAAAAACGCTATTTGTGATTTTTGAAATTTTTGTGGAATAAATAAGACTATTTCAGCTCCGGGACAACCCCGGCATCATTTTCTCACGACCTTTTCACGGTCAAAACCGCGGATTTTGATTTTATGCATTTTTGTGGAAAAAGTAAGACTATTTCAACCCCGGTATAACCCTGGCTTCCCTTTTTGCAGACCTTTTTACGGTCAAAAACGCTATTTGTGATTTTTGACATTTTTGTGGAAAAATTAAAACTATTTCAACCCCGGTATAACCCTGGCAACGCTTTTTGCAGACCTTTTAACTGTCAAAACCGCTATTATTGATTTTTGCAATTTTTGTGAAAAAATTAAAACTATTTCAACTCTGGGACAACCCCGGCATCATTTTTTCACGACCTTTTCACGGTTAAACCGCGGATTTTGATTTTATGCATTTTTGTGGAAAAAGTAAGACTATTTCAACCTCGGTATAACCCTGGCATCCCTTTTTGCAGACCTTTTTACGGTCAAAAACGCTAATTGTGATTTTTGAAATTTTTGTGGAAAAACTAAGACAATTTCAACCCCGGTATAACTCTGGCATCATTTTTTTCACGACCTTTTTATGGTCAAAAGCACTATATTTGATTTTTCAAATTTTTGTGGAATAATTAAGACAATTTCAACTCCGGGACAACCCCGGCATCATTTTTTCACGACCTTTTAACGGTCAAAACCGCAACTATTGATTTTTGCAATTTTTGTGAAAAAATTAAAACTATTTCAACTCTGGAACAACCCCGACATCATTTTTTCACGACCTTTTCACGTTCATAACCGCGGATTTTGATTTTTGCAATTTTTGTGATTAAAAATTAAAAATTAAAATTAAAATTAAATTAAAACTATTTCAACCCCGGTATGACCCTGGCATCACTTTTTTCGGAACTTTTTATCGTCAAATTGGAGCTTGCAAATTTTAACTATTCTCTTGGTAAAGTAAGAACCCTGTTTTGGTCAAAAACGTTGTTTAGGATATTTGCCATTTTTTGTGAAAAAATTATCTTGGGAATACTTGTAGAGTTTCATTTGCATGATTTGTTTTGATAGTTTTATGTAGGTGAATGGTAATGATGTACTGAATACTTTTAATATGTTTGATTAAAAATTTTTTTTATTTTGAAATATGAAAGTTATGGACATTTTTGATGCTTACAAAAAACAATTATTACATTAATCTGATAAATTTGTACATTTCTATGAAATAAAAATTACTTCACGTTAATAAATTCAAAAAAAATATGTTTTATAATTTGTTTTTCATACACATAGTTGTATATGAAAAGCAATCTATAAAGTGTCCCACTTCAAATCAGGCATATTCCATATAATCGATGCGGGTACGATATACATATATTTAGTGTAATTTTTTTATGTTTGGTACTGCAGTTAAAAACAGTATAATTTCATATACTTTGAACTATTTTTAGTTGAGGACGACATGAATAGAAAGAGTGATTTTTAATTTTTCTTTGTTAGCCTAGAAAACAGAAAATGATTTAATAAGCAGAAAATTACGTTTATTAAATAATAATTTGAATTAAAAATACTTACTCATTTTCATTCTTCCTACTGTCTATCTTTATCCACTGTAATTCATTATTTGTATGAAATACAGATAGTGTCGAATATTTTTACCATACGTAAAGAATTCGTTATGGTTTCGTGTTTTATTCTTTGTACTCAGACAAAAGTTTAAAAAACCATTTTAACGTCATTGATGATGATAATGATTTACAATTTTTCATTTTATTCAGCCAAAAATCTCTAAAATCTTCTGATTTTGTCAGCCAAAATTGTGGCTAATGTATTTATTTAACTGTAATGGCAGGTAAATTCAGCCAAAAATCTCGAAAGTCTGTCCATTGTCAGCCAAAATTGTGGCTAATTTATTTATATAACTGTTAACCAAAATTAATAAAGGTGTCACTTTTTATTCATGTTCAATAAAATTTACTGGTTGTGAAACAAACGTGGATGTAGTATTTTCTTTTTGAACTTTTATGAAAAAACAAACACTTTGTAAATTTTCTACATTTACAACATCCATATGGTTTGGAATTTCATAAACTCTGTGAATAAAATTTAAACCTATTTCCGGAAGAATTGTTGTTGGAAATGCGAGTTCTTTTCGGTACCTTCTAATAACTGCATAATAAGTTGCTGGACAATAACAGTTATTTCGACATTCGCAAGATAACACTTTTAGGAATAGACGAATAATGCCAAACCTGTAATTATTGTTTGCAATATATTGCGCACATTTAGAATTTGTAACTTTCGCTTGAGTGTATATCTCAGAAGTATATATTATTTTATTCTTCATTAATTTTTTGAAGACTATGTATTTTACAACTTGAACTCCACGATCTAAAAATAATTGATGAACATCATTCGGAATTCGCATTCTTGAATATGCGCCAACAATATATAAATTCTCTTGTATGTATTGTAATTTTAACTGTTTAGTGCAACATATATATTTTTTGCAAAAAGTGTGCGCTTCAGATCCTTCAACAAGTTGATCTTGATTTAATGTGAATGTGTTCATATATAAAGATGCACCAAAATATATTTGAAGTTGTGCCCCTTTACTACCATGTACCAAATTTTTCAATTTCCCATTAATGTCCTCATAGGTAAAACAAGAATATACGTATAAAGGACCAAATTCATGAACATCTGGAACAAAGTGTGCCAAAGAATGCAAATTATTTGTCATGTGGCGAACGTCATAAAGAAATGCATATCGAGAGATGAATTCGTGTATCATTCGATCCGCATTATTTAGCATATCTTCTGATATGCTTGGTTGACTAAGATAATAAATAGCATTAACTAATAATTTTAAATGCTCAAAATACTCGGGTTTTAAAGCTCCATCTAGAACTATAAGCGACACATAGAAAAAGAAAACTTTAAACTCAGATGCTTTCCAGTATTTTAAATGATCTTTTATAGAGCGAAGTCGTCTTTGAACAAATTGTGGTAGCTTAATTTTTTTTATGAGCTTATCAACATCGTCAACTTTGTTATAAATAGAATAGCGTTGGCCGGCAAATTTAGGGTCGAACCAAAGTGTTAAAAGTGCTTTGAACACACCAATAAATACGCAATGCATTGGATCAATCGCAGTTGTTCTTATCCATTGATAAACTAAATAAGTCAAAATAGTTGGGCCTTTAACACCAAACTTAGGTTTCTTAGGAGTACCTACTTTAGCATGCTCTAAAGTCTCTGCTTCAGTTCTTAGTTTAAGAACAGGTTGATATGGATAAACCTGAGTACCTCCTTCTCTTATTCCTTTTATTTTGCATTTCTGGCAACCGTATTTTCCATTGTATTGTTTCATATTAAGAAATAATGCTTTTGCCGGAAGATCGCATGTTCCTGATATAATCATTCCTTTTACATTAATAATTCTATTTTCATCATCAGGTGTATTCACATCAATGCCAGTCAATATTTCCGAAATTTCAGGGAATAGAGGTAAAAGAAATTGGTTAGGTGAAGGTTTATCTTCTCCAAACCACATTCCTGCTAAAATAAGATTTTCTTTCTTAAAACGTAAATCATAAGGCAGTTCATTTATTACCAAATAAAATGGCCAAAATGAAAATTTTGACGATTTGAAAACTTGAACTCCATCGGTGTACCATGAGAACGAAATGTTATTTGGATCAGATAAAAATTCACCAGGTTCTGACAATTCTTTATAAATTTTCCCATCATATATGTCTTCAATATTTTCATCATTCAATTTAACTCTGTTAAATCGATGTCTTAATTTTTCTCGAAAACCTTGTCGGTTGTAAAGAGATTTAATTTGCTCGATAATTGATATTGTTAAGAAATAACTACTTTTATTTTGTTTTAAACAATTTGGACATTGCGACATTTCTGATTCATGATTTTGTAAACAAAATGAACAATAAAAATGTCTTGTAAGGGGACTTTGTAAATTTTCAAAGTATTTTTTAAATTTATACAACGTTTTCTTACAATTGTTTGGCTGAGGACAGTGCATGGCCAGTAATTCTAACACAGCAGTTGTTACCACTCCTGAGAGTGAAAAGCGCAACACAACAGCAAGAATAGACAAAACACTTTCTCTAACTGTTAGTGGTGATCCTTCATAAAGCGGAAGATCATCATTTTCATCATTATTAATGTTATTATCATCGTTTTCTATATCATTATCATCATCATAATCATCATCATTATCATCATCATAATCATCATCATCATCATTATCATCATCATCACCATCATCATCATCATCATGATCATCATAATCATCTTCATCATCGTCATCTGGACTTGAATTTAAATTATTCTCTTCTTGAAGTATTTCATTTTCTTCAGCATCAAAATATTCTAAGATATAATTAATTTTATAAATAAAACACTGCAAAATAAGGTACAATATTTTTCTTTTAACCCTCCGTAAGTCGGATCTTTTTTGTAATGCAGTTAGTCGCAGGTGAGGAAGCTTTTCACTTTCAAAATTTAGTTTGAGGGGTTATCCATAAACCATGGTATATTTTAAGGGGTAGGAGGAGGGTTAGCAATATATCAAGCTACATGTTAATCGTTAATGAAAAAGCATCACAAGTGGGAGGGAAAATCTCGAATAAATGTATCACATGGTTTCATGCATGACCATTTAATGTTATTGTAAAATAGTAATTTTTGTCTTAAATATTTACTCGAGTTCATAAACGGTTAAATGAATGCACAATTATCATTAGTTATTGTTTATTATAGAAATAAAAATTTAATAACAATTTTTACTGTACGCGGTTTGTCGACCAGTGCAACGTTTCCTCACTACGCGTCAAAAATTCCCAACTTTTACTACTTTTAAATTCAATAAGTTGAAAATAAAAATCTTAAAAAATATAAAAACTGTTTAATATACAAACAAACTGGGTTAGGAGACTCCTCAGCATGCCACCTACGGAGGGTTAATATAAGAGTAATTTTATTTCTATTTTATTTCTATAAATGTTTATTAGGTAAAACAAAAAAATTCTTCTTTATTTTCATAAGAAGAAAATTATGTGAAAGTGGGAATAACTGTTACATGGGAGAGTATAAAGACGGGAGTCCAAGGAAAGTGATTAATTTTTATGTACCAGCATGCTGGTTATCTGCGATATAAAATGTACTTTAGCACATAAATCCTATGGGAATCAAAATTTAGAAAAATGCTTTAGATAGGAAAATTACTACATATCGTTGACCCCAAGTGAAATACATATATGTATGTCTATAAAAACATTTTGGTATTAAGGCATCTCCTAAGAACAAAATAAAAAAAACGTATCTCGAATTTTCAGTTAGAAATCACGTACATGAAAAATTTTTTGAAAGAGTTTGATGTACCAGTACATTAATTTATCAACTGTTGAAAGCATTGACACCCCACAGACGAATATCTTTCTGGCCTGTTGTTCAGAGCTACCACGAGGGGAAGCAGTAGACCCAAAATTGTTTTGCCTCTACATTTCATGCCTATAAAGTAGGCACCACCATTTTTGATAGAGAAAAACTAACAAAAATTCTTCCGTGTATGTTATTGACATACAAGATGCGTGATTTCTAAATGACTATCCGAGATATATTTTTTCTGCTCTGTTTGTAGGAGATAGGTAACTTCCAAAATTTTTGACTTAATATTACTTTGGGTGAACAATACGTAAGAGTTATTTGCATTTTTTAATCTGAATCTGACAGTAAATTTTAAATAAGAAATTTTCAATACACTTAAAAATATGATAAAAATAATTTTGTAAATTGGTATAAATTGTTTAAAACTTAAATATTTACTGAATATTCTTTTTAAAGTTGGCAAATTTTTCAATCGCTTGACAAAACTAATTAAAACAAAGACCATTTACTTTACGATTTGAGTTACTCATTACTTTGTGTTAAAATGACAAAATATTAGAAGTTTTGTTGAAAATTGAATGGAAAAAGTGAAAAAAAATTACAAAATAATTTATTGCAACCCTTTAATGTACATAATGACACTTTTTTTAAAGAGATAAAGATACAAAAATTTTCATCAATTTCTTCCGGGCTGAAAAAAATAGTACAAGAAAATGTACAAATTTTTGTACATGTTCATTAATGAACTTGTACATTTTCTTGTACATGTTCAAGTAATGTTCTTGAACAAGCTCAGCATCTAAAATTGAGACATTTTCTTGTACCAGATGTGGAACATGTTCCAGTACATGTTCATTTATGTCTTTTTAATAAAAAATTAAAAACTTTAAAGGCTGCGCAGTAGTTTTCTTAAGCCTTTACAGCTGTGCAATAATTTTTAGCATGTGTAAGTGAAGAGTATTAATAATTATAACTTATTAAGATTTCAAATTTTTTTCAAAAACATTTTTAAACAAATGTTCTTGTAAAAGAACATAAACGTGTTCATGTAAAAGTACTTGTGCATGAAACCTGCACAAAGAATATGTACAAGAACATGTACATTTTCTTGTACAAGTATATTATCTTATCCAGGATATTGTACAAGTTCTGGTACAAGAACATGTCTCAATTCCGGATGCTGAACTTGTTCAAGAACATTACATGAACATGTACAACAAATGTACAAGTTCATTAATGAACATGTACAAGAACTTGTACATTTTCTTGTACACGTTTTTCAGCCGGGTTAATGTTAAATATTTTTTAGTACGCAAATATATATAACGAAGTATAATGAAATATTTATCCTAACTATCCTCAGGTCTTAAAAATTTAACTCCACCATTATTAAAACTTTATCTACCGTACCAGTTTTATTACTTAATAAATATTTTTCCTTTTGGCACTAATTTTGCGCGTCCTTTTTTAAAAAACAATTTTTCATTTTGAATATATATATATATATAAATTTTTAAGCATAAAAGTTAAAGGTTACAATCAGAAGCAACAAAAATGAATGATAAAATGTAAAAAATAAAAATCCATTTATATACATTTGCAATTACAAAAATAAATTTCTTTGAAATATTACATCGTTCTATAAGTATTCCACACTAAATCTTTTTCTCGTTTAAAAAGTTTTATAGAATGAAATGCAATATTTCCAAAAAAAATCATGCAATTACAAATTTTATAATTGTTTTTTATTTTGACATTTTGTCATATGGAAGTGAACAAGGTCTTTGCTTCGTCACGAATACATTTCATAATTAAATATGAATATATTACACATATGAAGAAGAACTTAAGAAAAGAAGAAGTTACTTCTATAAAGGAGAATACACAGTTATATACTAATCAAAAAGTTACCATCATCCGATAAAACATTTTCCTCATCATATTCATCAGTGTTTGAGTCATCGATAACACTATTATTAGTATTGTGACTACCAATACTAGCAGCACTCATATTCTCATCTGGAATTTGATTGTCTAAGTCAACTTCCATCTCATTGACATCAAGCAGTCCATTATTGTTATAATTTCTTTGTTGAAATTCTTCATCTACATCCTAATTCAAAAAATTGAATTTAATCTATATTTTCATTTTTTACATTACAGTATGAGTTTTCAAAAAGTTTTCATTTCAAAAAATAACAAAAAAATGAAAAAAAGAAAAAATTGTTTTTAAACAAATTATACAAACAAAAGGATCATCAGGCCCACTCCAAAACTTAATACAAAATTTTCTTATTATTTTCATGTTTGTAAAAATAATAAAAATCGGACCCAAATTGAAAAAAATTTATTTATTTTTAAAAAATCGTTATTTTTTATAAACAAATTCAAAATTTTTTTTTCGTTAACATATTTTAAAAGTGAATAAAAAACTAAAACTTTTTTATATCTTGGTCATAATTCCTGAAACCAATGCTTTACGAGTTATATGTCATTGAATTTGAGACTATTTTCAAAAAACTCGAAAGAACCAGACTTTTAAAAATTTGTAACTCCAAAATTTGAGCACTTGTAAAAAGTAAAAACATACGTAAACCTTTCTTTCTATAGAGAAAAAAAAATACATTTACCGAATTTAAAATGTCATAGGTAAATTTCACCTACAGGCAAATTGACGTGAAATGACCCATATATCTACCTATATTAGTATTAAAATGAACATAACCTCAAAATTCAAGGTCCTAGGTCTCCAGGATTCAAGGTTATGGATCAAACATAACCTTAAATTTCAAGGGCATAGGGTTCCAGGATTTAAAGTCAAACATAACCTCAATATTCTAGGGCATAGGTCAAGGGATCGTCATGAAAGTTAGTATTGAGATTATTCGGATTTTTCGGAAGGTATAACTAGAAACTGAAATCGTTTTAAAACTTTAATTTTTTTCTATTTTACTAATATTTTACTGACAATGGGTCTTTTTTTATTTTCTCTCATTAATCACTAATAAAAATGTATGTAAATAATAAAATAAACTTTTTCTGATAAATATTTTTAAATATTTCAACGAAGTAGAAGAAGGCTGTATTGTGATCCACTTTATAAATTTATCGAAAATTTAAATTGAAATGAGTTTTGATTCGGTTTAACTGACCAATGTGAAAAAATTTCTGCGAGTTTCCCTGGAAACAAAAATATTACTTAAAAACATTTTTAATCCCAGAACTGATAATTCTTTGAGTCAAAATTCCGAAATATTTCGCCAAAGATTAAAAAGCCACAAAGTAAGTAACAAAATAAAAATAATCTTGGTCACTGTTAGTCAACTCTTCCGTGATAGTTAATCTCACTTGGCAAAAAATGAATCATAATGTAATTATCAGTTGTCTATAGATGGTTCTTGTTTCAATTAGTCAAATCGTCAGGGAAATTTTTTTTTTTAAATTTATTTAATTTTATTATTTTATACCTTTATTAATATAGATTTTTTAAAATTTTCCACCCTTGAAGAAATTAAAATCCAAAAATAATCAAATTTTTTTTAATTTTGAAAATACAGAAATATTTGAGATTTTATATAATTCTAAGAAAAATTGGTGTATATCAATCATGTAATTTAAAAAATTTTAATTTTTATTTAATTGTTTCTTCCCTTACAACTTGTAATGAAGATAAAAATTAAAAAATTACTTTTTATTCTTAAATTGTTCATATTAATGGTAAAACTATGTTTCAAGTAATTAAAAGTATTTAAATATTGAAATATTTAATAATTTTAACTATTTTTCCCATTCTTCCCCTTCCATATCCTCCTCTTGATCCACAACGTCCTGTTCCTCCTATTTTGGTACCACCATAACAGTCTTGAGATCCACCACGTCCTGTTCCTCCTCTACTTATACCACCGTAACCGCCTCGTGATCCACCACGTCCTGTTCCTCCTCTACTTATACCACCATATCCACCTTGTGATCCACCATTACCGTTTTCTCCTTTTTTGCCATTATCACCTTTACCATTTTGATAAAAGTTTCTATTATTCCACTCGGTTCGTCTCCTGTACCATTCTCTTCTACTCTTTCCACTCGATTTTCTTCTAATTCTCCCTGCATCTAATAAACATAAATAAAATTAATCACTATAATTTAATGTTTTTTTGAGTAGGATAAATTCATACAAAAATTAATTTAATAAATAACCTTCTGTCTGCTGCTTCTTCAAAGTCGAATTTTCCCACACTCTGCTCCAAACTTTTATCTCCTTACCATTACCTGAATAGAAAAAGTTTATTATTATAAATAAAATATTGCACAAGTATGTCAAATTAAAATATATAATATTCAAAACAAATTGATTTTCAAATTTAAACGTTTTTAAATTAATAATCGCATAATAAAAATTATAATTGTTAAAATTAATGTCACTTTAAATTTATGAAAAATAATGTTTATTAAGTTTCATTGAATAATTTATATTATCTTAGTATTTTAAAAATTAATAATATTAATATTTCCTTTGAAAATATAATATTAATATATTATAAAATTCAATTGATGTCTATACATTAAAACAAATTTTTTTCGGATTTTAACTAATATTAATGAAGGTTATATCTCTGTGTGGACGTTAATGCGAATTTGACGTTTATGAAAAAAATTAAAATAAAAACATTATTATACGGCTAAAAAATTTTTGTTTAAAATCTTACCATCCAGTTTCTCATTTTTTTTTTCATTACATATCGTACTTTTCCCATCCATTTCAATTTCCATGCTTGTATCTCCGTTTACTGAAAGGAACAACTAAATAAATTTTTCTATTAAAAATTTTAATTATTTAAATATGATACTTACATTTCTTTAATCGTTCAACCTCTTTTCTTAATTGGCCAATAGTATTTCTCATTTCTTCCATGGTAGAATTATTTTCAGACATTTTGACGTTTAAATGAACAAAAGTATTTCTTTGGTTATAACAAAAGAGTCACATTTTTTGAAATCTGTTACGTCATGTTTAATTAAAATTATCTATTACAAGGAAACAATTTTCAAGTCGTATAAATTATAGATTTATTTTTTTCACTAAAAAAATTAAAGAAAAAACTTATTTTATTACAATTCCTTAAATTTTTGAAAGTTAAAAAATATTTTTCAGTAGTAAATTTTTTTTATTTTTTTAACATTTAAATTTATAAAAATTATTCTATTAGAAGACCACAGTATTATTTTATTAATACTTACTTTATAATTTTAATATTTATGTCCTCAGAGATTAGAATATAATATATAAGTGTACATATTTTCACATTAAAATTATAAAAAATTTATTTACATGTATAGAAAAAAATATATGTAATAAGATTAAATTACACATATCTAAGAAATAATATTCTATACTTACCACATAAAAATTTTCCACTATATGAAAAATTATTTTATTCTTTTCAACAGAAATAAAACAATGTAAAGATTTACTTTAAAAAACGTGAATTTTGATATCTTAAAATTTCATTACAATCAATTGTAAAAATCTATTTAAAAAATTCTCACACTAAGACATTTATTATTTAGTTTTTAACAAATATTTTTAATTACACTTTTTTCTATCGAATTCGTATTAAATAAAGTAAAATTTTTTTAAAATTTAATTGCATACGTTAGGGTCTTTAACAAGAAGACAATTTACTAATATTTAGAATGACTTGACAAAAATTTATGTTAATTAAAATATTACATTAAAAATGTTTGTAACAAATTATTGTTATTATTATTATTAACAAAAAATGTCAATTTGGAGTTTTCTTTATTAAAATCACTAAAAAATAAAAATAAATTCATAGATAATAATAATCATCACGATAATAATGGTAATTGTCAGCAGCCGACTAAAATCATAAAACTTTAAAGGTTTTTTTCAGAAAATCTTAATAAGAAAAATCTAAGGGCCTAGAAAAAGAAAAGTCAGCAATATTCTCACTCGGTATATATTGCTAAAAAAATATTAACAACATTAATTGTTATAAATTATTTACAAGTACAGATTTTGGAAGGATTTTTCATGTACTTCTTAATAAGAAAAAAATTTAAAAAAAATTCGTAACACCTCTTTTGGATAATTAACCCTTATTTTTCAATTATGACTCATTACGATATTTTGAAATCTTTTATTATTGCAAAGCTGTGATTTTAAAAAATGTAAATATGTAAATAAAACATTAATTGACTTTTGTGAAAATATGAAAAGAAGTGCAAAATAATGTTTTCATTGAAGATTGAATTTTTTTTAAACTTCATTTTTAATGTTCTACAATTTTTTTTTAAATATATAATATTAAGTATGTATAGGAAACGCCAGTAAATTTTTATTTATAAATAATGCAATATCTTACTGAATCAGACGAACTAAATAAATTTGCTTCATTCTCTCGAAGAGCGTTTAAAATTCTTTTTTGCGTCGAGTACGAATAATTGTCAAAGTTCTTGTTTCGATTCATTTTTTTAGTTTTTTAATATTATTGTTTAATATAAAAATTCCTTTTTATTTAAATAACTTACATCATTTATCAAAATTATAATTAATCAATTTGAATAATGATAGTTTGAATTTTTATATTTACTTTTTTTTGACACATTCAAATGAAAAGCTATTTCTCAAGTAAAAACAGAACAAAAGATAGAAGACAAAAATTGTCAAAAAAATGAAATTTTAAGTTACTTTAATTAATTTATAAACTTTTTTTAAATTGAATCTTCATTGCAAAATCGAAATTTAATTTAAAAAATTTGAAAAATTAAACATTTTCTGAAAATCACTTAATCATCAAAAATTGCTTTAATTAATGAAATTTAAATTTAAAAATTTTCATGGTTACCAATGCAATTGTTTTAAGTGACAACATTCGTATTATTGATATGTCAACTGGAAAAAAGTAATTAGTTAAAATCAATATTGAAACTCATTAAGTTGAATAGGCAGAAAAAATGTCAGGAACAAAATATTGTTTAATTTTTTGGAAAAAAGAAAAAACTGTCAGTGTAATAGAAGAGCCTGAAGAAATTAAAACAATAAGTGATGGAGATGAAACTAAATTAATCGATCAGGGAATTTCATATCAAATAGTAATTATTGCAAGAAGTGGTAAATGAAATTTTTTAAAAATAATTGAAATATTACAAATAAAATTAAAATAGATTAATTTTTATTTTTCACATTTTGTATTTTTTGCTATTATTATTTTTTATTTTGGTTATGTATTATATATTTTATAATATATATTTTTATTTCTTTAAATAGAAAGTAAAAGTTATCTTGAAAAATTAAATGTTTCCACGGAAGGAAAAATTTTAAAAAGTAAAACTAAGGTCATGGCCAAAAAAAGGAGGAATCCATCAGCAGCTGCGGAAAAAAAGAAAAAGCAGGAGTCAGTTAAGGATAAAATAAATAAAAAAATTTTGGGGTTACAAAACTTGACAAGTAAGATTTAAATATATTTAATGTGTAATATAAAATTAATACGAATAAAAATTCAAAATAAATAAAAATAAATAAAATAAAAGTGCAAAAGAAAACATTAAAAATATTTTTAAAGGCAATAAGAGTGATAAAGATGGTCAAATTTCCGACGATGAGGAAATAATTCATAAAGACCCTAAACCTTCCACATCGACAATTCGGAAAGGTAATTTATTATATAATTAAAAATAAAAAAACAGTCTAACAAACAACAGTAAATTGTTTAAATTAAAGTCTGATATTTAATATTTAAAATTCAAAACAAAGATAAGTTCAATTAATGTTAAATTTTAAATTGTAAAAAATTAAATTATTTTCAATTTTATTGAAAATAGGTCTATTATTTCAAAATTTTTTTTAAATTCATTTTGTTCAAAATTTTTATTTTTTACTATTGTATAATCAATGAAGAAAAAAAATATTTAAAATTTTAATACATTGGAATTCAAAAAAAAATTTTTAATGTAAAAAATATTAATTATATAATATAAAAAAATTTACAAACATTAAAATAATATAATAAAAAATAATTATCTAAAAAAATTTGGTAAGATGATGATACAGAAACGAATCACACGGCAAGATCTAATGGAAATAAAAATAATAAAAAGCTAGTTGATGATAACAATTCCGAGGATGACGAAATATTTTATAAAGACCCTAAACCTTCCACATCGCAAATCCGGAATGGTAATTAATTCTATAATCAAAAAAATACGACAGTCCAACAAAAAAGCAGTAAATTGTTTATATTAAAGTCTTTAATATTTCTAATTTGTCAAAATTAAAAACAAGGAAAAATTCAATTACTACGTTATTATTTTTTTAAAAAACTTAAATTATTTTTAATTTTATTGAAAATAGCTCTATTATTCCAAATTATTGTCAATTTACTTTTTACAAAATTTTTAAGTTTTTACTATTGTATAATTAATGCAAAAAAATTATTAAAATTTTTTATACATATAAATTAAAAAAAAAATTTTAATTTAAAAAATATTAATTATATAATAAAAAAAGATATACAAACATTAAAATAATATAATAAAAAAATAATTATCTAAAAAAATTTGTTATGATGATGATATAGAAACGAATCACAAGGCAAAATCTAAAGCAAATAAAAATAATAAAAAGTTAGTTAACAAAGATGATAACAATTCCGAGGATGATGAAATATTTTATAAAGACCCTAAACCTTCCACATCGCAAATCCGAGATGGTAATTAATTCTATAATCAAAAAAAAAATACGACAGTTCAACAAAAAAGCAGTAATTTGTTTATATTAAAGTCTTTAATATTTCTAATTTGTCAAAATTCGAAACAAAGAAAAATTCAATTACAACGTTATTATTTTTTAAAAAAACTTAAATTATTTTTAATTTTATTGAAAATAGCTCTATTATTCTAAATTTTTGTCAATTTACTTCTTACAAAATTTTTAAGTTTTTACTATTGAATAATTAATGCAAAAAAAATTATTTTAAATTTTTATACATATAAATTAAAAATTTTTGTTTTTACTTTGAAAAATATTAATGATATAATATAAAAAAGATATACAAACATTAAAATAATGTAATAAAAAAATAATTATCTAAAAAAATTTGTTAAGATGATGATTTAGAAACGAATCAGACGGCAAAATCTAAAGCAAATAAAAATAATAAAAAGTTAGTTAACAAAGATGATAACAATTCCGAGGATGATGAAATATTTTATCAAGACCCTAAACCTTCCACATCGCAAATCCGAAATGGTAATTAATTCTATAATAAAAAAAAAATACGACAGTCCAACAAAAAAGCAGTAAATTGTTTATATTAAAGTCTTTAATATTTCTAATTTGTCAAAATTAAAAACAAGGAAAAATTCAATTACTACGTTATTATTTTTTTAAAAAACTTAAATTATTTTTAATTTTATTGAAAATAGCTCTATTATTCCAAATTATTGTCAATTTACTTTTTACAAAATTTTTAAGTTTTTAATATTGTATAATTAATGCAAAAAAATTATTTAAAATTTTTATACATATAAATTAAAAAAAAAAATTTAATTTAAAATATATTAATTATATAATATAAAAAAGATATACAAACATTAAAATAATATAATAAAAAAATAATTATCTAAAAAAATTTGTTATGATGATGATATAGAAACGAATCACAAGGCAAAATCTAAAGCAAATAAAAATAATAAAAAGTTAGTTAACAAAGATGATAACAATTCCGAGGATGATGAAATATTTTATAAAGACCCTAAACCTTCCACATCGCAAATCCGAGATGGTAATTAATTCTATAATAAAAAAAAATACGACAGTCCAACAAAAAAGCAGTAAATTGTTTATATTAAAGTCTTTAATATTTCTAATTTGTCAAAATTCGAAACAAAGAAAAATTTAATTACTACGTTATTATTTTTTTAAAAAACTTAAATTTTTTTTAATTTTATTGAAAATAGCTTTATTATTCCAAATTTTTGTCAATTTACTTCTTACAAAATTTTTAAGTTTTTACTATTGTATAATTAATGCAAAAAAAATTATTTAAAATTTTTATACATATAAATTTAAAAAAAAATTTTTAATGTAAAAAATATTTTTTTAATTTTTCATCTTAATAATTGTGGACTTCAGCATATTAATTTTAATCAATTAAAAATTTAACGATTTTTTTAAATAACAAATTCAGTTATTCTAATTTTAATCGATTCTTGTCTTAATTCGTTAAATCATTCATTGTTTGAAATTTTAGTTGAATTTAAATTTTAATAATCCATTTACTATGTATTTTCGAAAAATTATTCACTTCTTCTCTTAAAAAATTGGTACTGTGATTTCTGTAATTATTCAATATAAGTATATAATGACGTTTTTTCTGACGTAAATTTTGAGCAGCTGATAAAAAAAGATTCCATCAAGATATCGATGACGAAATTTCCGATGACGACTCCGTAGATGATCCATATGTTCCCGAAATGTCACAGTTGAATCGCAAAGTAATTTCAAAAAAGGGAAAAACTCAATCAAATAAAGAATACGAGAGTTCCGAAGATGAGGAAATTGATGAAGGCATGGGGTAAAAAGAGAATCTTACATTAAAGAAAAATATGAAAATATTTCCTGAAAATACCGAAAGTTTCCCGGAAATATTTTCACATGAATTTTTCATGTTTGTATATGAACATTTTATTTTTACACCTGTTTTCATTTTAAATATGATTAGCTTCATTTTTAATACTAATATTAATCCAAGGTTTTCTTTATACTCTGCAGTAAGGATTCAGAATTGGAAGAAATTATTACTTCCGATGACCATGTTTCGAAACCTATTAATTCAAATATTCTGAAAGGTAATTGTCCTAACAATTTAAAAAATTGAACAAAGTATACTCTGATAAATGACTGACAAAGCAATCTTTAAGTTATCTATTGGATATAATTTTTATTTATTATTAAAAACTGAAGAAAAACTACTTGTATTTCTGACATCTTAGCTCGACTGGACCAAACTTGAGTGAAATTTACTCAAATTTTTATGTTCCCTTATATAATTAATAAAGAAAATATTTTTGAAGGTGGAAATTTGGACCTAGTTGATGGACAAAACGGCAATTCAACTTCTTCAAGTCATACAAAATTGCCTTTTCCAATAAGTTAGAGTTGATATTTTTTACCTCTATAAAATAATCACCTATTAAAGTTTACGCAAATTTTCGTAACACTAATTAAAAATATAAAAATAATATATAAAATATAAATTTTACCTACCACTAATTCGAAAATTGTTTTATGATAAAATGATTCTCAATAATTTAAATTACTATAAAAAAACATTTTCTTTTTAGTGACTCGAGAAAACCTTGAATACCTTAAACAACTTGTGATTTGGGGAGAAGCTTATTTAAGTGGAAATGCAACTTCTGACAGTTCAGTTAGTAATTTTTCATAACTTTTGTATTCAAAATTCCAAACATAATTTCTATATTTTATACCTTTAATTTAAATAGAATAATGCATATTGAACTTGAAAATATTCCCAGAAAACTTCCGAGATTTGCTTATCAGGAATGGACTTCAATGAAATTCCCTATGAAATTACAAATAGTTTCCGGGAATTTCATAGGAAATGCACTTCGGATAATTAAATTGACACAAATCTCGGGAATATTCTTTATTCAATTTCTAGAATGTCTTTTTTTTTTAAATTATTACTTGGGATAGATATTTCATGCGTTTAATTTCTAATGTAGAGCACCAATCAAACATCCATCGCAAATATGGAATCGTCCAGAAAATTAGCGACAATGAATAATGACGTACTTGTTATTAATAAATCAAGACAAATTGAAATCCTTCGTTTTAAAAACAGACCCGAAGAAATGGTACGTAGATTAATGATAGAGTTAGTGGGAACCGAAGAATTGAAAACAATGACTGCCCTTGGACATTCTAGAGGTGGAAAACGTGGAAAAGGCATACCGGAAAATATCCGGAATGCTGTGTACAGTACGTACATAATAATTATTACTTTTTTACATATACGAAAATTTTTGTTCAGAATCCTTCACAGGATTCCTGACAGGATTCTTCTCAAAATTCTATAATAGAATTTTTAGCTGAGTAATGAATTAGTGAATTTATAACTAATTTAAATATAAAATGAATGTAAATTTGAAAATTTACTTACATCTTGAAAATATTGCCTAGGTTATGTGACAAGAAAAACAAAAGGAATGAGTTTCGACAGATATGTAGACACTTTGAACAGTCAATGTTGCACTCTTAGAAATCCCCGTAACAAAAATACAGTTCAAAGTAAAACGGATTTAGAAAAAGAAAACCAAAAACAAACGATAAAGGGCGACCAGGGATCAACAGGCACTGATGATTCAGGATCCACTTTGGACGAATTAAATCCTAAAAAAAGAAAATTGAATTAATTTGAATGCTCGCTATCAATGGTTCTGCAAATTTTTATAATTATTATTACTTATCTGATGCGGACTTAATGTTATAGTATTTGTTATTGCATTATCTGAAAAAAGGAAAATCAGATTAAAATTAATCTTAGGTAGACAAGTTTTATGGAAAGTGCCCCAGGAAGTTAAAAAAAAATTCAGACTGAAATTTTATAAAAGTTTCATCATCTTTCATTTAAATTACAACCAAATTTTTGATCAATTTCCTTAAGTTCTAATGGATTCCTTATTTTTCAACTTTACGAAATAATTTCAAATTTTTAAAAAACATAACAGTTTTAGTGCTTATCCTATTTGAAAATTTAGAGTTGCTCATTTTAAAATCTCGTCGTCAATCAATTCGTGATTTTACATAAACTTCCTCGTTCATTATAAAGGCAATAAAGTTATTTTACATAAGTAAAAATTCTATGAAAACTTGATGTAAATTCCATGAAATTTTATAGAATTTCTTATTGAAAATAAATAGAAGTGTTTCAATTTTTAAATTGAAATTTCTTTAGAAATTCTTGAAAAAACTTTCCATAAAATATTATATTAATTCAAATTTTCTAAGTTACTATTTTTTGAATTTAACTCCTCAAGGCACCCTGCCACTACTTTACATTAGCGAATAGTACATTAATTGTCACTATACACATTAGTTAATTTTACGTCAAAAAAAATTAACATTACTAGCAATTAAAATTTAAGAGATTTAAAAAGATTTAGCACTTAAATTGAGTGAGTTCGTATTTGCAATATGTATTAAAAATTGTATACGAATTCTCAAGATTACAATAACACTTTGCTCTGTAAGTTCTACGTTTGTTGTAATCCAACTACAACAACAGCTAAATGGTTAAAATAAATATACGTTCATATCTATAATTCTGACACTTTATTCATTTAATGCATTGTAGAACCAATATACCAAAAATAATTAAACAACAATACCAAAGAATTTTTGAGTCAATATAACTTTATAATTACACTACGATTAAATGATACCAGAGTTATTCTCGGGTTAAAGCAGTTTTCATTTTTCCACAAGAATTGCAAAGATCGCAAGCTGCAGTTTTGTTCGTGAGAAGGTCGTCAAAAGGTAATGCCAAGGTTATCCCAGGGTATGACCATTCTTAATTTATAAAGAGAATATTCAAAATTTTTCAGCCGCGGTTTTGACCGTAAAAAGGTCGTCAAAAATTAATGCCAGGGTTATTCCAGGGTTTAAAAAAGTCTTAAACACATTAAATTTAGCCTCGAAAATAGGCTGAAATCAAGATTTTTTTTTGTCCTTGGGTTGTCCCAAGTTTTAAATAGTCATAATTTTTCCACAAAAATAGCAAAGATCACAAGCCGTCGTTTTGACCGTAAAAAGGTCGTCAAAAAGTGATGCCAGGGTTGTCCCGAAGTTGAAATATTCATAATATTTACATAAAAACTGGAAAGATCACAAATTGCTCTTGACCGTGAAAAGGTGGACAAAAAGGTCGTAAAAAAGTTATGCCAGGATTGTCCCGAGGTTGAAATAGTCTTAATTTTTCCATAAAAATTGCAAAAGATCGGAATTCGCGGTTTTGACCGGGAAAAAGTTATGCCAGGGTTGTCTCGGAGTTGAAATAGTCTAATTTTTCTATAAAATTGCAAAGACCTCAATTCGCTTTTGACCGTGAAAAGGTCCGCAAAAAGGAATGCCAGGGTATTCCCAGTCCCTGGGAATCGTTCATAAGCCAAAGTGATACCAGGGTTCGCATATTCCTTGTGCCAGGGCTTTGCCAAGGTTTATAATGCCTCTCTGATGCCTTTTTTTAGCCTTTTCCCAGGGTTGACCATTTCTACGCGGGGTGGCATGAAAGGATGGGACATATAAACATAAAAAGTGTACAAGCAACATCTGCAGTTTTTGGTCTGAAGATAAGTGAAAGTGAACCTTTTTTTGTGAACCGTGCGTTTTTGGGAAGCAAAATCGGAAACCCCATAAAACAATTTTGAGAGAAAAACATTATAAATCGGGCAAAGTGATTCACACGGATGTTTGCGGTCCTGTAAATATCCCTTCACCTACAGGCACAAAATATATTATCCTTTTCAAGGATGATTGCACTGGATTTCGACATGTAGGTTTCCTTCGAGAAAAATCTGAAGCATTTGAAGAATTTAAGAAGTTTGAAGCCACAATTTCTAGACAAACGGGAAACAAGATGAAAATTTTGAGATCTGATAACGGCCGAGAATACTTGTCCAATCAATTCATTGCCTACTTAGAAAAGAAACACGACTTATCCGCCCCCTATATTCACGAGCAGAATGGACATGCAGAACGAGAAATTCGCACACTTGTAAACATTGCTAGGACAATGATCATCGCAAAAAATGTGACAAAAAGTCTCTGGCCTGAAGCAATTAATACTGCAGCTAATATCCTGAATCGAGTTATATTGGATAAAAAAGAAAGTATGACTCCGTATGAAAAATGGTATAATCAAAAGTCAGAAGTGATACATTTAAAAATTTTTGGAAGTGATGCCTACATGAATATACCAAAAGAAAAGAGAGAAACTAAGTTCTTTCCAAAAAGTAAGAAGCTGCTTTAAGTTGGTTATGCAGGAGACTCTATAAATTATCGCTTATGGGATAAAGAAACTCCGAAGATTTACATAAGTAACGATGTTGAGTTCAAGGAAAATAACAACGCAAGTTTTGATTCTGACAATTTGATTCCGAAGAGCACATTCACACATGATTTAGACTTTGGACAAGATGAAGATCAAGATGAGTTACAAAATGAAGCTGAAAGAGATGAAAATCCAGATGAATTAAGAAATGAAGATGGAGGCGAACAAAATGCCAATTTTGATAACATTGGACACCGCTTAAGAAATAGGAATTTAATTAATCCCCCTGATCGTTACGGAGCTCCAGTAATCTACAATGTTGATAACATACCAGAATGTTATGAAGGAGCTATCTCGTCTGAAAATTCAAAACTATGGAAACAAGCAATGAATGAGGAAATGTTAGCACTTAAAGAGAATAATACCTGGGACCTTCAAGAATTGATAGCGGGACATCACGCAATTGGCTGTAAATAGATTTTCACTCATAAAACTGATGTTGATGGATATCTTACTCGATATAAAGCACGACTGGTGGCCAAGGGTTTTAGTCAACGCGAAGGTGTAGATTATTTCGAGACTTTTGCACCCCTTGTGCGCTATGAATCAATTCGAGTATTATTATCTATCTGTGCGGCGGAAAATCTTGAGATTACAAGATTTGACGTAAAAACTGCATTTTTAAATGGAGAGCTGAAAGAAGAAATCTACATGAATCAACCAAACGGATTCAAGAAAGAAGAAAGTCCTGACCTTGTGTGTAAATTAAATCGAAGTCTTTATGGACTTAAACAATCACCGAGATGTTGCAATGAAAAGTTTGTGAAATTTTTAAATAAATTCAAATTTCAAAGCATTGAGAGTGACAAGTGCGTGTTTGTAGCAAAAGTGAGTGGAGAAATAATTTATCTTGTTTTGTATGTCGACGACGGGTTAATTATGTCAAAATCGATAAAAGAAATAAATGAAATTGTAGATCATTTGCAAAAAGAATTTAAAATTAAGAGTTTCTCGTCCTGATATAGAGTATGCAGTAAATTTCTTAAGTCAATTTTTGACTAATTTTTCATCTGTACATTGGAATGCAGTTAAAAAGATTTTTAGATATTTGCGTGGAACTTTAAAGTTTGGTATAACTTACGGAGCAAGTGGGAGTAACAATATATTGATAGGTTTCACTGACGCAGACTACGCAGGTTGCCCTACCACACGTCGATCAAGAAGTGGATTTGTATTTCTTCTAAATAATGCACCTGTTAGTTGGTCAAATCAACGGGAAAGTATTGTATCACTTTCGACAACTGAAGCTGAGTATATTGCCCTTGCCCAAGGTGTAAAAGATGCTATATGGTTACGGAGAATGAATGAATTTTGTACGCGAAATTATCGAAAAACGGGAAATTTTAATTCAACATGTTCAATCAAATAAACAACTTGACGATATATTAACAAAACCTTTACCGAAAGAACAATTCTGTTATCTTTGGAGTATGATGAATGTATCAGATTAGTATATGAATTTAAATAAGTGGGAGTGTTAAATTTTGTATTTAGATTTACTAACATTTATAGATTTAAACTTTGAATGTACAAAAATAACTGTTAGGATGAAACTCTCCCTACCATTTATCCCTTGGATAATAAAACTGTGTACCTGGAAAGTGCAAGACCTTTTCCGAAGGTCCAAAGTTTTAGTTTTAGAAAAGCGTGCAAACCAGAAAGGTGCATCGGTCGTTTTTCTTCACACTTTGTTTAATTTAAAATATACTGATTTTTAACTTGAATAAATTCCTTATCATTATGTTTAATTGATTTGTATTAATTTATTTAAAATTACTACCCTGAAAAATTAACATTTTTAATATTTGGAATTTCCATTGGAAAAAAATGATACATTAGGAATTTTAGGTATGGGAAGAAGTTTCATTTGGGAAATATGTCCCTTGGAAAAATTGGAGTGGGAATTGTGGATTGGGAAAAGTGACCTGCAATCATTCTACACATACATAGCTTTCAAATAATGCAAAAAAAATCGATTTTTTTACTCCCGCAATAGGAACCTCCCCTTAGTTTCGAATGTAATTGAAAAAATTCTTTTGATGAATGAGCAACGCTACCCTAAAATATATTTTTTCCGACTAAAAAGTTTCGCTAAAAATAAAAATGTATCATGTAAATTTAATTGATGTAAACAAGTGGAACAATTATTTGATAGAATAGAGGAAACAAAAAAATGGAAGACTCTTACTATAGAAAGTTTACAAGCAAAAAAAAGTATGGGTGGAAAAGTATGAGCATGTTTTGTTTATAGAAGACTTAAAAAGAGTACGTGAATGCAGATCATTGCAGATTCTGCCACACCTAGCGTTATATAAAGGTCCTCAAGTATATTTAAAACTAAAATTACCGATTGAATATATCAGAGCATTAAGGCAAATCAGACTTTTAAATAATTATAACAAAAAAATAAGAATTAATATGAGGATGTATGTGTTCTGGGTCACAGAATTCTGTGATGATTGTGGAATCGAAACCTCGTATCTTTTCTATCATGTTTTGATTAATTGTAAAAATCGTGCAGAAGCTAGAAGCAAATATATATATGTGCATCTTCAGATGAAATTACGATAAGAAACGTTTTTGTAAGTTTTTTGAAATCTTCTCAATCTGACACTACAAAAAGAGTTTATATTTTCATGAAAACTATTTTGGAAAAATAATGAAATGTTGTATAATTTAAATTTTTTATAGATTAAGCCTACGACAACCAAATAGAAAATTTTTAATTTAAATATCAATTAATTTTATCGTAGGGGAGTGTAGTCAGGGTTGGACATAGTTTTGACTTTTCTCTACAACTTCCTCTGTAGGCCGAATTTTGAGATTTCTCGCATTTGGTTCGAAAGATCTACTAAAATGTAATGTTTTTGCTGAAAATTTTAAATATATTTGACAAAAAGTTTTGGACTTTAATCAATTAAAAAAAAAATTAGTCAGGGTTGAGTCACTGTAGAAAATCAATGAAATATGCAGATAAATGATTAATAATGACCTTCAAATGATAGAATGGCGCTCAAATACACTTGGAAATGTGTAAAGGAACCACGAAATTAAAGTAAAAAGCCCTTATTATGTAATTTTCAAATTTTCGCTTGTGTCGCGAAGCTGGTCTATGAAGTGAAAATAAAATTATCAAATATTTGTATTTCCTTTCTTTCTAATGGAAATGAAGTTTTTGGCACCTCTTTACGTTCGCAAATAAATTTCCATTGCAAGAACCCTTCATAATTGCAAAATTTTTGGGTGGCTCAACCCTGACTTACGCGTCGTTTAGCGTCATATCACACAAAAAAATAAACGCGTGATTCAAACACCATATTACGTTCCACATTTTCATATAACATCTTAAAGAACAAGTTTCGTCAAGTTACTTTGCCTTCGCCATATTTTTTATGCACTTAATTGTCTTCTTTTGAAACAAGAAAAACGTTTTTTGTTGAGCGTATAACACTGACTGGCATAATACGTCTTTATTGTTCACACACTTCACTGCAATGTATGTGAAAAGTTTGATGACATTGCTAACAAATCCTTACATACAAAGACAGATGGATCTAGTGTGATAAAACAAAATAAACACGTTGGCTCAACCCTGACCACTGTCCAACCCTGACTACTCTCCCCTACATCATTTATTTTTAATTCAATTAATATCAATCATTAGATAATCTGAATATATAAATTGAATAATAAATTACTTAAAAATTAAAATTAATTTAAAATATAAAAATTACAATTTTCTTTCTTGAAATCGTTTGAAAGATTTTCGCTTTTAGAAAGTTTTGGAGAAACACTCAGTATATTTGGAATAAATAAAATCGTTTCAGTTCTTTATTAAACTTTGTATCATGATTTTGGCTGATTAGTTATTTCTTGCGTGATGATCCCACTTTATCTACCAGGGCCTATGTTAGGACGGCAGGGACTGCAGGAGGCCTTAGGTCCGTTTACGGGCTTTTGTATTTTATTGCTCTTAGTGAGTTCTTCACCAAAATTATAAAATTTTTAAATATAAACATTTTTTAATTTTTTCATATTTTCGTATTCCTTAGAAGTTTATGATTACGATCATATATTGTTTCTATGAATAATGTTAATATTTAAAAGTTGTATAACTTTGGTTGAATTAATCTAATATATATTTACATACTTAAGACTACAGCGTCATTATTTTAGGCATTCTCCGAAATAAAGCTACCCAAAGGAATAGTTTAGGATGAATTTTTTTCTAAAATATATTTTTTACATTGTTTATTAGTCAAATTTTTGTTTAAAAAAATTGAAATAAAAATTTTGTATAATTTTCCGTTAAAAAAATTGTAATTTTTGTGGAAAATTTGTATTTGTCATCCATCTTGTATTTTTGTTTATTAAATTCAATTTTTAAAAATGTTTAATGTTGACATTCGTAAAAAAGGGACTGCAATCATTCCTTTGAATGCGTATATCCATAAATTTTTTCTTAATATTTTTTACTCTAGGAAAATACTAATTTAATAATTAACATTTTAGTTAATCATTAATATGATTTATTTATTAATAAAAAAAGCTTATAGATATCCTCAGAATCTTTCTTAGAATGTCTGATGGATATTTTAAAGGCGATTGTTAAGAGGGATAATTTTAACTATCCATAAACCTAATAAAAAAAATAATATTTAAATATGTAATTGTTAAATTTCTGTTTATAGGAAAATGGAAACAAAGAAATTGCATAAAATTTCAGAATTTGTTGATTAAACTACAAATGAAAAAAGGAGCGTTGATATTGTTAAGGCATCACATATTAGATACGATACAATACGGGGATATTTGGTAGCAAAATTCATGGAGTCACCTGTAAATGAAGAAGATTTATATTTTTTCTACATATCTTAGACTTTCTAAGCTTCAAGTAATTCTTTCTTTTTTCATTAAATTAAAAAAAAACTTTTTTCAGAAACATATGAAAAAGCATTTCTGAAAATGGAGAAATTAAATAAAGAAAAATACGCCTATACCACAGATTCAGATACACTGAAAGATGTTAAGTGTAAGCTTGTTGAGGAAACATATAAGAAGAAAGCATGTAATACTTTCGGAGACGATATTAGATAATTCCCTAGATAAAAACAATTTTGAAATTAATGGTAAGCGATTTTTGTTTTTAATAATAATAATTGAAACATGTATAGTTTATTGCAAATAAATATATTCTTTTAACATTTCCAGACCCACTTCAGGATATCAAGAAAAGTTTATTTGATAATGATGATGAACTATTGATGACGCCAAGTAACTGTAAAAGAAAAAGATATTATGATAATACATTCTCACCCATAAAAGTAAAAAAGTTTAAAGGAATTGGTTATTTACTTTTATTTTCATTATTTGATTTATTTTAATTGCAGGTGTCGACAGTATGAAGTATGAGTGTGTATCATAAAGAGTAGGGATTATAACACAGGGTGCTGATTATGTAATTTGATTTGACGTCAAAATCAAATTCATTTTAACTTCAATGTCAAATTTAATTCAACAAATTCATTACTTTATTTAACTTAGACGTTAAATTAAAATTTATATTTTTTATTTCAATTGAACGTCGCATTCAAATTTATTTTTTGATAGCAATTTGACGTATTGCAATCAAAAAATAAATTTGACTTTGACGTCAATGTCAAATCAAATTACATAATCGACTCCCAGTCTTTTAAAACTAATGCATAAGCAGGTGTGGTCAGATTAATTAGTCGCTACTCAAAGTGATATCATGATTAGTATATTGTCTTCCAAAAAGATTCAGTGAAGCTTTGGAGGAATTGATAATCTCCAAGTTTTTAAACTTTGCTTGTAAAATAAATAAAGAAAAGTTGGCTCTGAATTGTGTAACCAATTCACCAAAAATAATTTTCGTAGTTTTTTATTACGACGACAACATAATTAGTGGCATCGGTAAAATATTTAAAATTATTTTGGAAATTCATCCAAATTTGGAGTATCCAGAACCCTGAACTAGTTCCAGATAATCAAAGTGAACGAGAGAATCAACAAAAGAAATATCCGAGATTTATCCAGATCTACGAAGAGGTATCTACAGAGTTATGCAGTTCAACGAAGTGTTATCCAGAGTGTTAACCCTTTAAGGACGGGACGGACACATTTTAGAGAAACTTTTTTATCTCAATTTTCTCGTCGATGAGGGGTTAAAAAAATCCATGAGAGCTATTCCTTAAGTCTTGGACATCGCTCTTTCCGAATCTGTACTTAAAATTTAAAAAAAAATCAAAAAATTACGGCCAATTTTTTGGAAAAAACGATATTTTTTGAAATTTTTTTTTCGAAAATGAATTTTTTCGAAGGTATTGAGTCCGAACAAGTTCGTAAAACCTTAAAATATTGCGTCCAAATGTTCAAGCTTTCAGATGGTGAAGTTTATTTGCTTAAAATTCAAGATGGCGGATGTAAAATGTCAACCGAATGTCCAATTTTTTATAATATCAGAATCTCGTGTACGGTATTTAAAAAAATGCTCAAATTCAATTAAAACTATTTACTAGGAGGTTTTCGGGGTCGCTGATTACGAATCTGAAGTTAGTTTTCAAAAATTCAAAATGGCAGATCCAATATGGCGGAATGTTTTTTAAAAATTTATAAATAAATTTAAAAATAAAACATGTAAAGACTTTAGTTTATCACCCACAAAGTAATGGATAGAATGACAGATCACACAAGAAGATTAATGAATATTCAAGGGGAGGTTCCCATTGCGGAGGCCAAAATCAACACAAACTTTGACAATTTTTTACGGGGAAGGTTAAAACTTAGTGATGTAATTTTTTTCTTAAATAAAGGTACATCTTTGAACTTTTAAAACATATATTTCATTTTCAAAAAATAACAAATGGCGACCATTATGGCGCACCTAGTAAACAATGTTTTTTTAAATAGGGAAAACGGTGAGCATTCTGCAATGCGCAATTTTAAGTCTGAAACAAAAACTTAACATTTTTTAGAAAGGTGACATCCTAAAGAATAGGTACTAAACAGAATTTTTCCCGCTTAAACTACAAAATGAGTCTCAACCGAGGAATGGTAGAGAGAACATGTGTATAGTATATACTTATGGTGAATAAATAGTGTTTCATTTATATTTTCGAGTTTTAATTTCAATTTCCCTAAACAATCAAAAGTCACATCTAATTTGCATCAGCAGAATTACGTCCCTTTTCAATTTGCATCATCCAGTAGACAATTCACAGAACAAAAAACGTTTTCTAATGTTACCAGATCACTTAACGATCAATCCAACAGAAAAATGCATCCGCAAAATAAACGAAGACACACTAGTCATAATCCTTTGATTACAAGTCATTTCAACAATGGCAGATCGACCATTGATCTTCCTAACGGTTTCGCCTTAAACTCAAATATATTGAGTTCTAACCCTGATGCAACTTCCTCTCAAGATAAAAACATCCCTATTCCGTCGAATACAGATTTAGCTGGATTAATAGCGTTTTTAATCTCAACATTATCGACTAGCTCCCAAACGGCTATTAATGACTTTCTGATCCTTCCGAAAATCAAAACCAAAATGAACTTATCGAATAAAATCAGCCTCATGCAGTGGAATTGTCAAGGCATTCAGAGTAAATCTGGCGAATTACGCAACTTGTCAAATCACTTTGACATCTTACTATTGTCAGAGACCTTCCTGAAACCTTCAAAAAGATAGTATCTTAAAAATTTTAATATTATTAGAGCAGACAGAATGACGAATAGAGGTGGCGGAATAGCAATTTTAATCCGTCAGGGCATAAGATTCTCAAGAATAACCTCCGTTTTAAATATCGTTAATAGTCTGGAAACACTTTCCATTTCTATTTAGTCAACTATTGGAGATATCCTAATTACTACTTTATATAGAGTCCCCTCCAGCGACAATAACATTTCTAAGACAACCTGGTCTAACCTATTTAATTCTATATTTAACCTCAATGAAAATAATGTTTACATTGCTGGTGACTTTAAATGCCATCATATCTTATGGGGTAGTGCAACTAATTGCAACAACGGTTCAGAGTTATGTGACTCACTTGACACATTTGATCTTATGTGCTTGAATAACGGTTCTGCCACTTATCGGCACCATCCTAATAACAAACTATCTATGTAGGACCTTAGTTTTATTTCTCCAAGGTTATTTACATCTACAACCTGGGATGTTTGGGATGATAACTTGGGCAGCGATCTATTCCCCGTGGTATCCACATTTGTCACCAATATTCCTATTTCCAACAACAAATCACATAAATACAACTTAAAAAATATTTCATGGTCAGACTTTTCTACAACAATGTCGACCTTTATCAAAGAAAATAACGCTCGACTAACTTCTGATGATTCCACCGCAATAAAATCTATTGATTTATTTGTTCAAGGAATAGATGAAACAATTGAAACTTTAACACCACAACGTCCAAAAAAGATAAATAATAAACGGCCAACTAACATTAACAAATAGTTCATCCCAGCTCCTTGGTGGAATAATAAGTGCAAAGATGCGGTAGCAGATCGAAGAAGAGCTCTGAAACGGTACAGAACAATGTGCAATATTGAAAATTATATTGAACTTAAAAGAATAGAAGCATCTACTAAACGAACATTAATTGAAGCTAGAAAAGGCTCCTTTAAAATATTTTGTGACTCACTTGATAGATAAACTACAATTACCAAAGTTTGTAAAACTGTTAAATGTTTTAAAAATAGGTTTTTACAACCAGATACGGCTTTATGCTCTTCTGATCAAAATGTTAGCAATAAATTATACGAACTTGTTTCTGAAACTTGTCCTCCAACAGTCTTCTATGATAACAGTAGTCTTTGGCTATATTTCTTCGCCAGTGAACTTATGATTTACTGTAGATATACTGTGAGGCGGAGTGAATTAATTCATTTCCCAAAAAGCGTATACACAGCTAATAGCAGTGATTCTTGAAGTGCAGTAGAAATTAAAAAAGAAGGGTGCGCTGTAAGAAAACTGTATCCGCAAAAATTTCATAGGTTAGTTTTGCATGACATTTAACATCCTAAATGCTTTATCGTCTGATATACGCTTGAATCAGTAATAGGCCAGTCAAACTATGGGGCATAGTTTGCTCTCGATTTCCGGTTGCGGAAAATGTTACAAATAAACATCAAAGTTGGCGAAAGGTGGTTTTTTGATGCTCCTTGCTTTCCTCCACACTTTAGAGGGAAAAGTTGTGATTAAAAAAGAAATGTATAAAAAATACCAACAAAATGGTGTGTCGAAAGTTAAAATCTGATTATTTGTTTAATAGTTATTAAATTTAAACCATTAAGAATGGTACTTTTTTAATTGTTTAATGATTTTGTTAATATTTTAGTTATAAACAATTGCAATTACTCGGCCATTTCATACTCTGTTGAGTTGTAATAAACGCCATTGAATTTCTTTTTTCTTTACAAAACTTTCATAAAACAGAGAAACTATGTATCTTAAAGTGGGGGGGAGATAATTTTTTATTTTCAAAAAATTCGTGACACTATAATTATTAATATTTTTTAGTCAAATTTACAGTATTTCAAGCTTAATTTACGTACTATAAGATAAAAAAAATGTAAACATTGTAGGAAAATTTTTTTTTATTTATACAGAGGGCCGAAGGGAGTTTATCATTTTACCTTGCACCCGACGTTAGAGTAGGGGAACGCGGTAGCGCTGATAGACGCCCGCCACAAAAGTAAAATTGCCCGTTCAAATTTACAAAAGTTATTGTTAGTCGGTTAATTATTAATAGATTTTAATCTTTCTTTTTTTGATTTTATGCAATTTTTTCTCCTCTTTTTAAAAATGACCTTAGATTTTTAATAAAAAATTTTTTTAACTATATTTAAACAATTTTTTTAATAACAAAATATTTTCATTAATTTAAAAATTTTTATACTTTTTTTTAATTACATATATTTTTAAGCCTATTAATGTTATTTTATGTTTAAAATTTTTTCAAATTATTTATATATATTCGTGTAGCACTATGTAACTTTTTCTATAATGTAAAAAATTATGTTTTATTGTAGTTTACTAATCATTTTCTGCTTTTTGCTTCCTCGTAGAAAGCGTTATAGTGATGACAATTTTTGAACTTCCTAAAATCTATTACTTCAATAAATTTTTAACTAATATAGTTATATTTCGACATGAGCAACAAATGTCTGCATGTATGTGTGTGTGTGTGTATAGCACCGCTTCTTGTGTACAAATTATCACAAACAAATGTTCCGGAAATACAGAAATTAAATTAAAATATTAATATTTTTTTTTCCTTTACATTAGAATGCACCTGCTTTGTACGTTTCATCTTCAGAATTCTTTAGAGAAAGTTCTAATTCCTTTTTTGCTATTTTTTTGTTTCCTCTAATTTTTGATAAATTTTGTTGTTTCTAATGGCCCCTTTTATTAATCTCCTTTGGTCTCTTCTATGAGCAATTTCGTGTCCAGTTCTTCCCAAAGATAAATTGTTTGCGTGTAAGAAGGCTTCATCAGTTTGCCGGATTCCATTATTATATTCTGAAATAGATTCAGCAACAGATATTTGCAAACGTTTCTGCGAAACAAACTTCTCCTTTGGACACTTGTTCCAAATAAGACTATGCAAACCATTTTTACCATTTGATTTATTGGAGTTCCAACATTTTTTTTGTGAGAACCGATTCGAAGACCTTTAGCTACCTGGTAAAAGCACCAAGAGTTTTCTCCTGATGGGCAAAATTGATGTTGAGGCTTTTCATCGCTTGAGACACCGTGGTAAATGATACCCATTATTGCTTTCTTCATTGCAGGCACATCGTTCTTATTCCGATACATAGCTGCTTAATAATAATAACAGAGCTTATCAATCGTTGTTGCTTTCAATGAGCCATAAGCTCGTCCACCAAGTGTGACCCCGCGGTTTCGCCGCATACAATAACTTGGTCCCGAAGACCTTTACCTAACCTGCATTATATAAATAATTGGCATATTTTCAAGTAAATATATTCTACATATTGAATATTATAATTATTCAAGTAACTAACGAAAATTGAGAGAAATCTAAAGCTAGAGATTTTTGTAAACTTTACGTATACTGCAAAAGCGTTCAGTGATAAATTTCGATTATGTATTCATTATTATATATGGCACGAGATAGTAAATTACTTGTACTGTTATAGCTACCTTTTCTTCGTATGATTGATGCATTCCTCTTTTCCAATAATGAAATCAGGACCAGAAACTTGTGACTCATTCAAATGCAGTAAGGTTTTTGCATCTCCGTCTGAAAGGATTGTTGAGTACCTCAAACCAAATGATTATGATTTCTTCCAAATTTCAACAGCAGCTGCCATTTCCATTGCTCCCGATGATCCAGAATGATTTTGTTGGCATTCACCAGCATGTCCTTCAAACCATATATCATACTCAGGACTATCTTCTCCAAGTTCGATTTTCGAAATAGCACATTCATGGCAATATTTAGACATAACTTCAAAATCAATCACATATCCAGTTTCTACATCAATAACAGACCCTACTCCTAATTAAAAAAGGGTGACCTCTTGTTAGCCAACTACCATCATAACTGACAATTATATCTGTAACTTTTTCTTCTTCATTTTGAGTCATGTAGGCATTCTTCACTTTGCTTTGAGCATCTTCAAAAATCTCTGCAACTTTTTCCATTGATGATTTGTTTATCGAATGCATATATCTGTAGAATGTATTCTCAGAGAATAACTTCATGCTCATAACCATGGAAAACAATTCAATTCCACAGTAATTTTTACCCATTTGAATGAAGGCGAGAGCAATGCAAAAATTAACGTCAAATACAGGGTTTTGGCCATTTTTGTCCTGTATTTTGCTAGAGGTAAATGTTGATGAAATCATTGGTTCTAGTCCACTTTCTTCAGAATTTATACACCTAACATCAACTTTTTTTGGAAAACCGCATTTGACATCATTTACGTTTATCTCTACTTTATTTGAGAAACACTTCTTGTATACTAGACTTTAAAGAATATTTTGCAAAGAAGAAATTTCAAAAAGAACGTAATCCTCCTTAGTTTGTGCTACAAAGTCAATCTGTGTTTCTGCTTCTAATTAATTGCTATCAAGTCTTAGGTTCAATTCATTTTAGATTCAATTATAATATTTACTTGTTTAATAATTGACGAATTTTCAACTTCCAAATTCTCTTCAGAATTTTCTTGAGAATGCAAAGTATCTTTACTCCATTTTCTTTTCGACAGTCCGGAAAATCAGGTAAAGTTTTTTTGTTTCGCCGGCGTTTTATGCAGTACTGATAAAACAATAAAATTATAAGTAATCTAAATTACTTCATTTGTTTATAGATGCACAGTGATTTTTTGAAAACTTTATTGTTTTATCAGTACTGCATAAAACGCCGGCGAAACAAAAAACTTTACCCGATTTTCCGGACTGTCGAAAAGAAAATGGAGTAAAGATACTTTGCATTCTCAAGAAAATTCTGAAACAAATTTGGAAGTTGAAAATTCTTCAAACATTGAAAAAATAAATATTGTTATTGAGTTTAAAAATAAATTAAACCTAAACGTGTTTTTTTTTAATTTCTTCATTGCGAAATATTCTTCAAGGTCTAGCATGCCCTATAAAAATCAAGTTATTCTTAAAAAAACATTTTACAGATAAATGTATTCGATAAACAAGTTACCAATGCAAATAGTACCCGAGATTTTTGAAGATACTCAAAGCAAAGTGAAGAATGCCTACTTGTTTAAAAATGAAGAGAAAGAAGTGATAGATATAACTGTTATGATAATAGTTGTCAAACAAGAGGCCATACATTTTTTTTTAGAATAGAGTGTGCCTCAAACATACGAAGAAAAGAAATAAATACAAAATAAAATTTATAACTGAACGCTTTTGCCATATACGTAAAGTTCCAAACTCTAGCACTAGATTTTTCTCACTTTTCATTAGTTATTTAAATAATTATATATTTCAATATGTAGAATATATTTACTTGAAAATATGCCAATTATTTATATAAGACAGGTTAGGTAAATATTGGAACTCCAATGAATCAAATGGTAAAACTGGTTTTTTCAATTTGGGATCTCTTAAAATTGAGGATATCGAAGACAAAACTAAAAAGTAATAAAATTACATCATTTTACATTTTTTCCCTTCATAGGATTTCAATATACTTTTAACAGTACTCGAAATACTATCAGATGACACATTGCTTGAACGTTGCAAAAAGTACAGAACCCAAAATTCAAACAAAAGTTTGCATAGTCTCATTTGGAACAAGTGTCCAAAAGAGAAATTTGATTTGAAGAAGCCTTCTTACATGCAAACAATTTATCTTTGGGAAGAACTGGACACGAAATTGCTCATAGAAGAGACCAAAGGAGATTAATAAAAGGGGCCATTAGAAACAACAAAATTTATCAAAAATTAGAGGAAGCAAAAAAATAGCAAAAAAGGAATTAGAACTTTCTCTAAAGAATTCTGAAGATGAAACGTACAAAGTAGGTGCATTCTAATGTAAAGAAATAAGAAGATATTAATATTTGAATTTAATTTTTATATTTCCGTCTTTCATGGTCGTAAAATTTTTTTAATTTTTAAAACATTTTCAAAAGCTTTTTAATTAATTTTCTTCTATTGTAATTTTTATATATAATGTTAAATATTATATGTTAAATGTTAAATAATGTGAAAAATAAATTTTTTTATGTAAAAAAATGATATGTTTTTTAAAAAAATGCTTTACAATTAGTAAAAATAAAAATTTTGAGTTGCTAAATTTTTTTTGAATATAAAAATATGTTCTCTAAAAAAATATGGATGGGTTTTTAAAAATATTTCGTTTTTATCAAAAAATACATTTCCAAAAGTGGTCAAAAAATTTTTTGACCTAATTTATTTTATGACCAATGAATTCGTCGTAAAAAATTACTATAAGGACAGAGGTTTTTGATATTTTACATAAACTCCTTCATATAGCTGAAAATGTCGTCGCAGTCTCCCCTTAATATTTACTTTGTATTTCACTTCTAAGTCTAGGTCCTGTGCCACGAAACGTATTTTTCACATTTTGAAGTGATTCTTGATGCAAATAGATCTGCTTCGAAATCGACAAATTCGTAAACAATTTCCTCGAAGGCCCAATAAGCTAACTCCCATTTGGAGGATTCTTCATTATTCATCGGCCTTTTATTTTCCTTTGATTTCAGGTATGAAGCGTGGATCCATATATTTATGTTTTCACAACATTACCAGATACTTTTTTAGGTGTCTTCTGTTAGGTTTGGGATTTGGATGCCGCCTATTCGGTTGATGTTGGATATTGCTGTGGTGATATGCACTCTCAACAATATTTCACAGTCGTGACAATTCTAAGTAAAGTGTTTTAGGCTGCTTTCAGCTCAAGATAGTTGATTTGTAAGTTTTGTTCTTTCCAATTCCACCAACCATTGGATTTTTACCTTCACATTCTCTTTTCTAACTTGATAAGGATGCGTCTGTAAAAATTACTTTTTTGTAGGTTTTCGTTCTTATAGTATTAAAAGATGATTTCGTCTATTCAATTCTCCACTCCAGATTTACGTCAACTTTTTCCGAGAGTGCCATTCTTTCATCGAAATTGTTTCCAGATTTTTCTAACGCTAGGAACTTCTCTCTTTTTAACTGATTCGTAATTAACAAATGGACATGCTGCAGCTATGAGTACCTATCAACTGGGCCAGTTCTCTTATTTTGCATGATTTTTTGTTGAGGAATCTTTCTGATAAATTTATTATTATATTTTTTTTTCATCTATTAATTTAATTACAAAGGATTCGGTATCTCGTCTTCACTGGTCGATATTATTAAAAAATCATTAAAATAAATAAGTAAGACTATGCCTATTTTATGAGTATTTCAACTACTGGTTTATTAATTTTCTGAAGTTAGGAATAAATCTTGCATCTCTATTACTTAATATATATCTGAAAAAGAAAGACGAATGTAACTGACCTTTCTTCGGAGTGCAAGTTCCTACTGCGCCTTTTCTATTAACTTAAATATGGCATCTTTTGTTTTTGCCTGTTCCTCTGGTGACAACTCAACTATGTTCCGTGGCGTCGTTTGCTCAGGAACGGAATCAACGTGGATCTCTTATCCGGTAATGCAATTTAGTACTGACCAGTCAAATTTTATTAATTTCCATGCTTTATAGAAATGAAATAACCTACTACCTATTGTACTTACATTTACTTCTTCCGATGTAGTGTTTGGTTCCGATGTTGTCCTTGCTCTCCCTTCCTTGAGATCGAAAACTTCACTGGAGGGCACTTTCAGTTTAAATGACTTGATTTGTTATTGTAGTTCTGAGTGTCGTGTAAGTGTCGTTTAAATCCAAAGCATTTTGACATTTATAAAAAAAGCCGGATTTATTTTCCTTGATATTTTTTTCATCAATTCTGTCATTAGATTCTTATTTAGCATGCAAAAGTATGTAAGTATAGTTGACGCAGACAATGATTTCAACATTTTTATGTTCGCGGTACATTGAAAACCAATTTTCTCTTGTTAAATTCAAACTTTGCACAATTTTTTTATAGGTTAAAATTTTTTTTAAAGGTTTCTCCATACTTTTCCTTGAATTTGTAGAGTCACAGCTTTCATTTCCAATTTTAATTATTAAATTATATTAATTCTGTCAAAAGATCTACGATTTTGACACAAAAATTAACAGTTTTCCTCACTGTGCGTCAAAAGGACATCCTGAATATCCGGATACTGTTAAGGGATAGACAACGGAAAAGAATCTTGGAAACGGAGGGAAAAGAATCAAACAAAATTGTTAAGAAACAAAAGATCGCACAACCCACACGAGAACCTTATGCAACAAGAAGCATGAAAATTGTAGATATCAGTTTTATTGAAATTTCACAAATAACGAGTTTCCGATATTTGTATTTTTTGTGATTTAGAAGACGAGGTTGCTAAAACAGAAAACAAATGTATCGATAAGTTTCTTTATTGCTTTTAAGCTGAAATTCTACCAATAAAAACGAATGATAAGATTCAATTAACGAAAAATGTAACAGAACCAAGTGTGGTCAATTATAGACCGTCCTTTACATGAGAAAAATGGTTAGAAGCCTATTATAATCGATTCACGATGGATATTCAAACAAAAGTTGGATAGTTCAGGAACTACTAAATACAAAACCAGATTAGTTGTACAAGGGTTTAATCTAGAATTAATATATTTAAAGTTCTGAGCAAGTGTCCAGATGTGTGTGTGTCAAAAAATATTGTTTACAAATTATCTCAGGAACGTTTTAACGGATTGTCCTGAAATTTTGTATGCTTATTGCAGTCATTAATATACCTAAAATCTGTCACAAGGATTTCCGAATATATTCAAAACATTTTTTTACAATTTTTTTAAATTTGAAAATTTTTTTTAACAAATTTTTTTTACTGAAAATTTAATTTTTTTGTCCAAAAAACTAATTTCTCGCATTGAAACGCATTGATTAATCTATATAAAGTCTATATTTTACTTAAAATCTATAAGTAAAATAATTTTTTAATTTAAAAAAAAATCGTTTTTCGTATTTTTTAAAAAAACTTTTTTCCTCATGAAACTTTTTAATAAATTTTGTCAAGAGTTGTATTCTTGGCATCAAAACAAATCGATTGATGTATATAAAGTTTACATTTTATCAATCATGTTTATCATGATGAGGAATCTAAATGGGCATAAAATGAACAAATTTTTAACTTGTTTTTTTCCTGTGTAAGTTTTTTTAAAATTATTTCAAAATCCTGATGTTATGAGCTGATGTTTCACATGCTGTTAAAATCTCATATTATGAACAAAAAATACTCAAAGTTTACTATACAGAGTAATTAATAAAAACTTTCATCAAAAATATATTTTTACTTGTCAAATAACAATGTGGCTTCCTACAACTAACTGTCAAACAATTATTGCTACATGTTTCATCCATTATGAGTCGTCCTACGTGATCGATGAATACACAGTAGTAACAAGATTCAATCACAGTGTTGGGCACCTTGGACATTAGCATAAACCTAATATGCCAGAGACACAATGCGTTATTAAAGAATCAAGGGAATGAGGAGAAATGCCACCCCTAAGATCTCATGGTCAGATACGTCACCCAATCTGGATGCCCTACTTAACATAATATAATTGACCACACGCAATTCAATAGATTTTGCATAATAAACAAAACGGGTATTGTGTTTTCTGATCTTTAAGCGATTATACACTCTGCTGCTGGGATGAGTTTCAATTTCTTTTTAAGTTATCGAATAAACCAGTGCATTAGAATCGTTTTCAATTTTAAAATCTTGTTCCTGTAATTGTTTTATTTCATGTTCAAAATTTTTTCTACGAAACCTTGTTTTTTATAAGTCTAATAATAGTCTAATAATAGCTTTGAATATAAATAGAATTAACAAGTCCATTATGTAGAACTATTTTAAACGATTATTGTAAATACTGACCTTATTTACATGAATTAAGTAGTATATTTTACAAGAAACTCATGTTGCCCTTGTAAAATTTACTAACATTAAAATTAATTTTGTGTTTGAGATACTTTTGAAACTTTTTTAAAACATCTTAAATTATCTTCTAATTCATACAAAGTTTTTGCAGTCTAGTTTTCTACCCGAATTGCGAATAAAACCTTTAACTTTGTAAAAATATATTCTTTAAGAATAAAACATAAAAAAGGAAAATTTCTCACAAATCGGAAAAATTTTGGTTTATTAAATAGTATCCCTTAATGAAAATGATGATTGAGGTAATAAAAGAGGAATTTCTATAAGTTCTTAGAGAAAGAGAAGAAGGGAACAAAAAAAACAGGAAAGGTTCATAATGAAGAAGAAGTTAAATCATCGATTGAAGAAGTGATATATATTTTCTGGAAGGGTAGTTGAAAGTGTGTAGTAAACTTATAGTATAGGGGTATAAAGGAACGCGTTATCGGGTAAATAATGTGTCCACACTAATTTAAAGACGTCTCCTCGCCCTGAAAGATCCTGTACATACCTGCAGATGGCATTCTGCCTGCCATCCTCTACGAAAGTTTTGCTAACGAGGTCCTGCCACGGACCCGAAGGACATTGAAACCACATCCTGTCAATTAAGAACACTATATACCGGGCCACATTTCTGCCTATCTCTCCGTATTTCGATCTTTTTCTCTTTCCTCTTTCAACCCTTTTTAACCTAAGCTCAATTTTTTCTCCTCTCATTTCATTTCCAATCAGAAACGACACGATCTCTCTGTCAATACAATCGCAACAAAAGGCACATTGTAAAAATACTAAAATAATTCTTTTGCCCATGTTTTTTTATAGACAAATTACTTTTTTATCCTACTTGCACGGAAAGTATGTCTTTTCAGGCAATTAGTGCGGGCGCAAAGTAACATATTCCTGCCCGCTTCTTGAGTATTTTGCGTCCGCTGGACCTGAAATAAGCGGGTCATCATGCCTTGTATGACATTCTTTCCATACAGTTAGGACAAAGAATTATGTTCGCACCTTGGGTGCAAAGGCGATTGTGACTCAGACGAGATTATAGAGACCTCGGCGACCCTCTTGCACCTCTCACTTAGGGTCCCCTCGGTCTCTATAATCTCGCCTGAGCCGCAATCACCTATTTTTCGCCCTTAACACGAAAATAACTATTGTCCACAAAATTAGTTATGACTACCGCTTGGTTGAATTGCGTTCCAAGAGATGGCAAGTATAAATTGAATAGCGTGCTGTGTCCGTTGTCCTATTTGTGTCATTTTTGGTTACTCATTAAGATTTTCACATTTCCCTTTGCACTCTACAGGTCAAAGCAAAATAGATTCTCTGTTTGCATTATGCAAAGGAGTTCTACTGTAGCCTTATCAATTATATACTGAGAAAAATAATAATTTATTAATTACAAAATAATTTTGTTAAGCTAAAAAGTGATAAAAATGTTCCATGACTTTAACAAGAACCTACAAATTTGGAAATCATAATGAGAATTAAAAATTCCAATATATTAGTAACCCTTTTGTTCCTACCGACATTACCTGGATCGTCTAACATTTGTATCTATAATATGAAAGCCAAAATTTTATCATTAACCGACATTCAAAACGGTATTGTCGTGTATTTGCAGGTTAGATTGAAAACTATTAATTTGAATAAGTTCAAGAAACTCGAGGGACGAAAAATGTATTTTAAAATAAATTTGCACAGTAAGTATGATGAAAAATAGAAAATACCAAGACCACAGTGAAAGGTAGAATTTAAGACCTTTTAGATAAATCTAAAGTCAATTTAAGATTCTGACATTGAGTAGAAAATAGTCAGCATTTTAAAGGTAAGCGCCCGTTTGGAGATCGTTTTCCGTAGCCTGGAAACAGAGCCTGAAGGCAGCAGGTGTTGATTCAGTAATCGTCTGGTAATTACAGCGATGAACGATGATCGCAAGAAGCGAATGGTAGCTTCGTTAGTGCTTAGTACATTCCATCACGTATATAAATGGATAGTACTCACGTTTACTTTATTTACTTTGCTACGCACTGACGCATTTTATACTTTGATCGGTAAATGAATTCCATCGTGGGTGCTAACCATTATACATTTAACAACAAGAAAGTAGAATAACTAGTTTGTTTTACTCATTCTTTTTTAATTTATAATTATGAAACTTTAATAAATACGATCAATACTTTGTTATTTTTATTTTACATACATAAAATATAAAATTTATGAAGTGAAAGAAATTATTATATAACAATTATAAAATATGATGACAGATTATTAAAATTCTTCATTAAGAAGAACTGGTTAAATTAACATCAATTATGTAAATTAAGTTTGAGTACACGGAAAGAAAGTTTGTAGCAATATTTGATATTATGGTGTTACTTTTTAGTATATTTGGTTACAATTGCGAAACATTTTGGCATGATAACGATTTTCGATACTATTTTTAAGAATGATTGAGATTAAAATAAGAATATTTAATATAGTTGGAAAGAAAATTTGATATAATATTTACGAAATCTGAAATCTTTTTATTGAAAGACAAAAACGTCAAATTTTAATAAGCTCTTTATCAATTTCTCTAACCAAATATTTCAAATTTCGTAATTAGAATTGTATAAAATGATATAATTATTTCAGATTTTGATATATTTGATATGAAAATTGAAAAAGAAATATCAAAGTTAACGAGATTCGACGAAATTTGCCGAAGTTGAACGTTCGGAATTGCCCGATCCTCACCGAGTGGTAACGAAGACTGACGAACCTCTTTAGACAAGCCCCTTTTTACCATTATCTTGATACAGACCTGAATTTCTTTTATATAATTAATTTTGAAGATTTTACAATAAATCAGTAAAAAAATTGTTCTTCAAAAAATAATAAAATATTTAATTATTTCCCAATAAATAATGATTTTTATTTATATTTTTAAACATGTTTTGATATAATTTCACCTTTCTCATAAGCGGTGAAAAATATGTCTCGTTAGTATATAAGAATGGTCCCATCAGTTTTTCACATGAGCGTAAGTTTGTATATGAAGCGTTATTCTGCGAATGTTATACGTATTATCATTAGTATAGGTTAGGAATAAAAATAAGCCAATCGATGAAAAAAAAATGCGGTGTATGTGTGTGTGTGCATTTAAAAGTTCATATCCTCGTCTATCCTCGAGATGAGAAAGACATAAAACTTTGGCGTAGAATCTGTTGGTGTTTCTGTCGTCATCTGTCACGACTGAACCACTTCGAATTTTTAGTATAGTTTTAACAAATTTCGAAATAATCTTTCCAAATTTCTATATATAAATTTAGTAAATAACGAAGTGCGCGTCGGTTTAACTTACTTCTGGTTTTTCGTATAAATTTATCAATTTACGAAATAATAATTTCAATTTCTGGAATAGATTTACTAAAAAGACTATTGGTAAAAATATACCGATTTTCGTTATCAAACCCAAATGTTCCGCGTTTGAAAAAGAGAATACTAAAATTTCCTATCAGATTTATCAAATATTGCTACTAAATTTCTTTCCGTGTATATACATATGGGGGTTCTCAGGTGAAGTGATTAAAGAGAAAAAAAAATTTTTCTCTATCGCGCTCAAACTTTGGTAATTTATAGTAATCATAGATGTTAAATTTTGTTAAAAATATATATTTATTTAATTGAAGAGAAGGAATTTATCATTCGGCAGTAATATTAATTAAAAATAGATGTTAGCAATCTGTCCGAATCAAGTTTTTTCATTAAAGCATCTTAAATTTCATTTATCGACAGTACAACTGTCCTAAATACAGAAATCTGCTTAATTTATATTTTCATTTAGTTCAATATTGTCAAAGGAAGGGGGGGGGGGGATTTTCGGGTTGTACGGTACACAGCCTATTCTAATAATGTTTTTTCTTAAATATTAAAGTAAAAAAATTTAATTAATATCAGTTTCGAAAACACCCCTACGTAATTTTTAGCAGAAAGTATACACGAAAAAAAAATGTTGAAATAACTAATGAAAACCTTGTTAAAAACTTTAAGTAAAAATAACCTTGAAAACAGTAAAAATTAGTACCCGCAATATGTTAAGGAAGAAAAGTCGTGTAAATGCACGTTTTTTCAGGAATTTTTTTTAAAAACTGGTAAAGTTTATTGAATTAAAGTAAAGCATACCTTAAAGTACACAATATAAGCTGTATAAAAAAATTTTTTTTAAAAAAATATTACAAAATGGCAGCGTTACAGGCGTCTGAAGTTGCATCTTTGGTTTTGCACCGTGCAACCAACAGGTCACAAATCTTAACTAAAATAAAAAATCAAAATTTTTACCGTTAAAATACGCAAATACGCTTTGCATGACAAAGAGAAAAATAAAACAAATTTTTTTTGGAAATTTGGGACTATTTTGAAAAAAAAATCACTTTTTTTTATAAACAATGTTCAAGAACAATTGTTAAAAAAATTTTTTTTTAAAGGAGCTCGTTATGCAATAGCCAGTAAAATAAAGAAGATTTTTGGTATGTTTAATTAAAATCGGTTAAAAATTGTCTGAGTTACATTGCATGGCGCGCGAAAAAACACGATTCGAGAAAAACACGTAAAAAAGTTTTCGATACATAAAAGTAGTGTTTTAACTATTGCCTTGAAGACGTACTGGATTCGAAAATAACTATTGCACTAAAACAAAGATTTACTATCACTTGCTTATGGTGCTTTCTAATGACAATTAATAAAATTATATTGACAAGAAACCGAAAGAATAGAGAGATTTCGTGCTCAAAGTTAACTGCATTTGGTAGCATCTGAAGTGCTAAATTTATGCTACATATGAACCTACAACACGCGAGTGTAACTCGCACTTGTCCGATTTTATTTTCAATTAAAATAAACATTTTCTTTAAAAAAAAATGTAAAAAGAATATCGAATTGAAAAGGAAGAATAGGAGGAAGAGAAAAAAATTAGAAAAAAATAAATAGAATAGAGAAACGCATAAAAAACTTATGGGAAAAGTTCACTTTTTCAAATAAATTTTCTTTTTTGAAAAAAACTTAATTCAAACAATTTCCTATCATATTTTTAAAATAATTTCTACTAGCGATGTATTCCTCGCTCGCCAACGCTTGCTCGGTTATAGTTGTACTTATTTTTGTTTACTTAATGTAGTTTATGAATATTATATATATAATAAAATGTTAAATTTGTTGCGGTTGTAGGGTCCTTTAAATAACTTTGATACTAGATCTTTTTTATTTAGACGTTTCGATCCTTATTTGGATCCTCATCAGTACATTTATTTTCTGTAAATTACAATACTTCTTATTTTTGTGACTTTATGTGTTTAAAAAATTTTTTAATTTTATTATTTGTATGTGCATAATATTATTGAGATTATAATTGTTTGTGTGAATAAGTATAAAAATGTGTATGTTATTTTGAAAACAGTAAAACTCTCGGGTTATTGGCTTACCTTCTTACATTTAATCCAAAGTTTTAAGCTTTTATGCTGCTATTTAATCCACATGTTTTTTTCACAATTACGTTATGTTTTCTAACTTTTTTTTTAAAATTAAAGTTTTAAACAACTGTACGAACTGGTAATGAAATATCATTTTAGTGTTACACTGTTGACAGTTTTGTAAATACTGAGGGAAATGTGACCGTTGTGTATTGCGGGAGAGTTAAAACATGTGTTTTTTATGGTTTTAAAGTATCTATTGGAAATTTTGTCAGTTGAGAATTGTTGTGGGTATACAAAGGAAAGGTTTAAGAGCTCAAAACATATGTTTTTAACGGTACAAAATAGAATTAAAATACAAAACTAAATAAAATTTGAAATATTTCCTTAAATAATTATTAACAATAATATATTTGAGTTATCTTAACTTAAATTGTTTTTTATTTTTAAAAGTTATGCTGAATAAATAAATTTCAAGAAAATATTTTAACCAAATTTTTTGAGAAGTGGTAAATAAATTTCCGACAGTCTTTCAATATCCTTTCTTTCATTTACTGTATTTCTAGTTACAATGCGGGTCATTTCTAAAACCAGTCTTTTTCTATATTTCTCTGTTTTATTTAATATTTTAGTGTTATTAAAATCAAAGGTGTGGTCCGATTCGTCCGCGTGTTTTGTTAGTGCTGTTTGTTTGTCATATGGTTTTAAGTAATCTCTCTTGTGTTCATAGATTCTGTCCTTTAGATGTCTTTTTGTTTGTCCAACGTAGTGTTTTGGGCAATTGTTGCAGGGAATGGAGTATACAATATTTGAATTTTGTTCTGTGGGAAGTTTGTCTTTGTTGGTTGTGAATATTTGTGATAGGTTTTTTGTTGTTTTAAATGCCGTGTTGACGTTGTGTTTTTTTAAAATTTTTGATACTTTTTCAGATAGAGAATATATGTACGGAAGTGATATGAATTGTGTGTTAATGTTGGAATGTGTAGCTTGTGGTTGAGTGTTATTGTAAGTAATTGTTCGTTCTCTTTCTTTTAAGGATATTAATCTTTTTTTGATGTTTGTTTGAATAAAGTGTTTCGGAAAACCATTGTTTGTTAGGATTTTTTGAATTTTTAGTAAGTTTTCTGTATGGAAGTTTTTGTGGGATAATTTGATAGCCCTGTCAACTAAATTGTGTAGGACATTCAATTTGTAAATTTTAGCTTGGTTTGAATGAAAATTTAAGTGTCTTCCGGAGAATGTGTCTTTTTGGAACCAATTAGTGATTATTGTGTCTTCTTGTTTTATTAGTGTGACATCTAAAAAGTTTATTTGTTTATTGCTTTCTGTTTCATGTGTGAATTGAATCTTGTGAATTTTACTGTTAAAAAGTTTGAGAAAATTATCTATCTGTAGTATTGGAATTGCAGTTAATATGTCGTCGACATATCGAAAGAAAAAAGGAAGATCGTGGGGAAATTCTGACAGACATTCTTGTTCAATGTCGTCCATAACTAGATTTGGGTCTAAGGGGAATATTTTCTTTGTGTAGTTTTGGTAAACCATAGATTTTTGGCGCAGTTCCATTTGTAACTTTGAGTGTTTTCGCTAATTCCGGTGTTATATATTGTTTATGTGTTAGAAAATTAATCTCATTATTAATGTCTTTTTGTAAGGCTTGTGTAGGATCAGATCTCAATAAAGTGTAATTGTTTGTGTCTTGTATGATTTGTTTCAGTTTAGTATCGTACGATGTTTTCGTCATTACTACCGTTGTGTTTGTTTTGTCTGATTTTGTGAAAAAAATGTTTTTATTATTTTTTAGAAAAAGTCTGGTTTCCTTATAATGTTCGTTAAGTAAAAGGTATTTTGAACCTACCGAAAACCTATTTGATTTTTCCCTTTGCACATGATTGTCAATAGTTCGAACAAATTGCATTCTAACATCTGTTCTATTTTCTTCAGGTATTTTATAAATATTTGATTCGATGTCAGAAATTAGTTCATGAATAGGTATTTTCTCAGCATTTACAGGCATGCCAAAGTTTTTTCCTAAACTTGCAATTTTTTTAACGTTATCAGGAATTTGAACATCTGTTAAATTTACCAACCAATTATCCTGAGATTCAATGTTTTTTACATGTTCAATTCTTTTAGACAGTAATGTTGAAAGTTTATCGATACAATTTTGTTTGTGTGTTTTGAAGATAAGCTGAGATTTTTTAGATTCTAATTCGACGAATTTATTAAATACATTATCTGGTAACTTATTTTTAATCAAATTTGTTGACAATTGGATTTGTTTATTAATGTTTTTAACTGAATTGTGTATGTCTTTAATTTCTTCATTTAGAGTTGAAATTTTAAATTTTTGTATTATTTGTTTGAATTGTGTATAATTTTTGTGATTGTGAAATTGAATAGAGTTAAAGCCATTGAAGTTGAGGTGTTTTGGTGTGACGTTGTGTTCTCTGCATTTTAGTAAAAAGATGAAAAAAACATGTGGATTAAATAGCTGCATAAAAGCTTAAAACTTTGGATTAAATGTAAGAAGGTAAGCCAATAACCCGAGAGTTTTACTGTTTTCAAAATAACATACACATTTTTATACTTATTCACACAAACAATTATAATCTCAATAATATTATGCACATACAAATAATAAAATTAAAAAATTTTTTAAACACATAAAGTCACAAAAATAAGAAGTATTGTAATTTACAGAAAATAAATGTACTGATGAGGATCCAAATAAGGATCGAAACGTCTAAATAAAAAAGATCTAGTATCAAAGTTATTTAAAGGACCCTACAACCGCAACAAATTTAACATTTTATTATTTAAATTTGGGTCGCAAAATACAGTCACATTTATTAAATATATATATATAATTTATGTTTTAAATTAATATCTTATTAATATTGTATAAAATTTATCTTAATTTTGATCAGTATCATTGAAGAAAGAAATGAAAATTGTTAAATATTAGATGTTATTTTTATTATAATTATGACAACAATCTTCTATTATATTAAGTTAACAAATTTCGAAAAACGACACCGACCCCGTGACCTCGACACCATCCTTGAAAAATCTATTTTTAATTATTTTCAAATAAACCAAAATAAAGCATATATGCAAAGTATTTTGATTTATTTGAAAATAATTGAAAATAGATTTTTCAAGGACGGTGCCGAGGTCACGGGGTCGGTGTCGTTTTTCGAAATTTGTTAACTTAATATAATAGAAGATGTTTCGTTTTAAATTAAGAAATGTTAAAATTATTAAGTTAAAAACATTTGATTTTAATGACACTTAAAATTAGACACAATATTATAGGTTACTAACTAAAAATTGAAAAAACAACAATAAATAATAAAAAATAATAATAAAAAATTGAAAAAATCAAAAAATTCTTAAAAAATTGCAAAATAACCCTTTTTCGGGTTAAAATTGAAAGAAGATGTTACATAAAAATAGTTTATAAAATTTTCTAAAAGCATATATGCAAAGTATTTTGATTTATTTGAAAATAATTGAAAATAGATTTTTCAAGAATGGTGTCGAGGTCACGGGGTCGGTGTCGTTTTTCGAAATTTGTTAACTTAATATAATAGAAGATAATATACACACAAAAATGCGTAAAAATAAATAAATTTTAAGCACTTTAGATAAAATTTCTTCGTTTTCGGGAGAAAATTCATGAATTTTTCTATTATTATCAGTTTTTTCCTGACAGCACCAGGATCATCAACTCTAATCGTCTTCGCTATATTTTTTTGTAATCTACACGTAAAAATACGTGAAAATATATAAATTTGAATTACTTTAGATAAAATTTTCTTAGTTTTTGGTCGAGGGGCTGTTCACTGAAAATCCAATTGAACAATATTTGAGAATTCATTAAAGATTTTTAAGGATTGCTAGTCATTTTTGTAATTCCTATTTTGAAATTAAGGGAAATAGTGCTTTAATTTTATTTGAAGTAATTACTTGCAAGAGTAAGATTGCAAGAAAAATAGATTAATTGTATAATTCGCCGCCGAATTCGCCCGTATGTCTCCGTAACCATTCGTGACTCGCAACAATTCTTACTGCATGATTTAGAATTTTACTGGAATCGACGAGATTCGTTTGGATTCGCATAGTATTCGACAAATTCGAACGTCCTTTTCAATAATCGTCGGTAATCTCCAATTAAAATACAATATATTCAGAATCAAGAGATTTACATTTTCTTATGTTAATTGATGAATATTCGGAAGATACCTAGTATATTCTCTACATTACAAATCGGGTATTCGAGAGTGAGCAGCCCCTCGTTTTTGGTCGAAAAATACATTTCTTTCCCTAAAATTATCATTTTTCTTTAAACATTTGATAAAAATGAATCATTTAACTCCAATCGTGTTCACATTTTTTTTCCCTGTAATTTTCACGCAAAAATACATTTATACATTAAATTTGAACTGTCTGGGTTGAATATTGTGTGCGCTAGGGGGATAAAACCGTTTTTTCGATATTTTTTATTTTTCCTTGACAACGCTATGTAAATCGATCCGAATCAAGTTCGCTATATTTTTCCTGTAATTTTCACGTAAAAATACATAAGTGTACCAAATTTGAGATCGTTATGTCAAAAGATGTGGCCGCTTGGGGGGGTACATAGTAATTTTTAGTTATTTTTCGTAAAAATTCATGGTTTTCCTTAACAACGCTATGTTAATCAATTCCTATCAAAGTTCGCTATATTTTTCCTGTAATCTACACGGAAACATACACATGTGTACTAAATTTCAGCCCTCCAGATAAATTTGTGTGGCCGCTAGCGGGGGGGTACACTATTTCAAAAAAACCGATATTAATAGGGTTCGGAACCGAGTACGGAACCCTAAAAAAGATGCGGTTACATTAAAAAAATTCTGGAAACTACGATTAAAGGAACAGAAATAATGTATGAATTGAAGACAATGAAAACTTTAAATCACAATAAATTAACAGCAATTGTTATAGACAAAACTCTGGAAGAAAACGTAGAAAAAAGGTATAAGTAAAATAATAAAAATGTGGAAGGTGAGAATGTTAAAAATTTTTTTTTAATTATAGAATATGTAGTTCATCTTTTCAAGAGTGGGCCTCAGAATGCGTTCAGCTTTTTCCAGAAGAATTAGAGGAAACTTTTTTTTCCGAAAAGTGTCAATTCTTTTGGCAAAAGTATCAGTAAAGGAATATTTTATGAACGCTATATCAATCAGAGGCGCTTGTATTAAAAAAATTGAAATGAATAAACCTAAACCTAATGAAAAATCAATCGGTGAAGATTTAATTCAAATTTTTATTATTTTTTTGTAGTAAAAAATATTTAGTTTTTTAATCATTTTTGTCCATAACACAATAACATATTTTATAGAAAAAGAACTCTTTAAGTGAAAACTGAGGCTTGATTACCGAATGGAAAAAATATCAAAACGTGTTTTAGAAATTGCCCAGGGACGTAGAGATTCTGATATCCAACGTTTATTGGAAAAACATGAATCCTGTATCAAAGAGGGTATTGTTATAATTTATATAAAATAAACTCGAATAAAGTATATTATTAATCTCGTTATTAATGCATTATTAAAATATTACTTTTTTAATTTTTTCAATTATTTGATTATAAAGTTTTTAAAGTATTTTGAAAAACAAACCGATTGTTTACATTTCAAAAGAAAAAAAATCATGTTTTCAGGCATTATTGAGAAGCGTTAATGTTAAATCACGTAAAGCAGGAAGTCATTGGAGACCTTCCATGGAGGAAATACAAAGAATCTTCTTCATCCATGTTGAGGTACACGGAGAGAAATCTGTTACTAATAACGCATGATCAGTCCTTTCGAAAATAGCAGACACAACCTTGCGTAAATTGTAAGAAATCCATGCTGATTTTTCATGGCTTTCGAGCATAACTCGCACAAGCTGCGCAATATTAGCATAAGCCTTTGCGATATTAGCAAACGAAGCTCATGAGAAAAGCGCACGCGTAAGTCTTGTGAGATAATCGTAACAGATTTCTCTCCGTGTAGAATAATTAATTAGACCTTCCACTTTTTTCTAATATATATTTCTTTTAAATTTAATTAAATGTGATTTAACTTTTATTTTAGACTATTGAAGAACTACCAGAAGTGTTGCAACAAAGGCAAGAGATCCTAGTTAAATACGATTTACCTGTCTTCATTGGATCGGCAAACCGCATTGCTAGTTCACAAGTTTACATAAATGAGATTCATTACGAATTAGGTACGTTCTTAAAAGCAATCGAAATATTTCGTTCATTTGAACGTTCAAAACTTGTGGATCATATCAAGAAACTGTGATTATTCCAAATAATAATATTAATATAAATGGGTTTACGCCGTTTTTAATTAAATAAATAAATATTGTTCAAATGCCAAAATATATTTAATTTTCTAAAAAAATTGTATATTTAATTTATTTCTCCCAACAAACTTATTTATAAAATTTGCATTATTGTTAAGTAGCTTTTATTTTCCAAAATAGTAAAAATAACGTTATTTAATATAATTTTAGCTCTTGGAATATGTTTAAACAATGATTAAATTTAATAGTTTTCACAATTTATATATGCTTATATTACTTCTTAAAATTGTAATATTGACAAATTATAATGGTAATTTTTACATCTAAACTTTGTTTAATAAACTCAGCGAACTAGTAAAATTAACTAACCGGACAGATAAAACTGTATGTAAAAATTGTTTAAACCTTTGAACGTGTTTACATGAAAAACCTAGTAAAATTAACAAAAAAGTCATGTTGTCTATATAAGTACAAGCCCATCTTGTAAAATTTACAAGTTTTCAAGTTAATAACACTTTTCTTTTTTCTCCGTGATAGGAGTTACTGATCTGAGTATGGTCAAATATGTATGTTGACAGTACACTGTTTTTGTGTTAATGCCGAAACGATACGCGCATTTTTTTTAGAGCAGTAAGAATAAAAAAAATATCTTGAAAAAATGAAGACAAATGTGATTTTCTACTTTTTTCCAAGTCTGTTAAATATGTATGAATTATTTCAAAAACGTAAGTGCAATTTTTTTGTGCAGTGTTTACATTATATTTTGTGATTTAATTTCGAATTTGACCAAAATATCAGCACTACATAAATTATTGGATTCTCTAAGGGTACCCACAACCTGGTACAACTTTTTTTTACTAAAAATGGTCCCTATTCGAATAGATTTTTTTAAAAATTGACTGATTTATTGCAGTTTTTCTATTTGCAATACCAGTAGTAAAGGACAATGTTAAAAATAGTCGATTTTTCGACCCGACAGGGAACCTAAAAATTCGTATATCAATTCTCTCATTACTTCATAAGGAACGACATATTGGAACCGCCAATTTGAGTATTCAAAATTTAAAAATAATACTTTAGATTCATAATTATTAATTCCAAAAAAATAAAACTAACATCAAAGTCGTAGTCAGCGACCCCGAAAACCCCCGAGTAGAGAGTTTCAAGCGAATCTGAACGATTTTTGAAAAAAAGTCCGCCATATTGGATTCGACATTTTGAATTTTGAAAAACTAACATCGAATTCGAAATTAGCGACCCTAAAAACCCCTAGATACCAATTTTCAGGAAAAAAATTTTTCTGTACATTTTGGGCACTTTTTGTAGAATTCCTTCTCCAACAAAAGGGTTATCGTTTTGTCGAAGCGAAGTTCTTATTAGTTATAAAATTGTTTATTTAATATTTTTATGTAAAAAAAATAACAAAAAATTTTTCAAGACACAGTCTTGTCGTAATTTTTTTTATAGAATCGCATGGTGTTATTAGATTTTAAGATTTTTGTTGATCTCAAGTAATTGTTTAAACAATTGAATTTTTTAAATATTTTTCTATGAAAAATTATCTTTATTTCTAATTTTTTCATTGCGGTATTCACGTTTTAGCTATTTGTAATAGTTTGACCACAGCCTCTAATTATGACATTACACCCCTATAACTTCAAGGGGTGATTTCTACCCTTTAAAGTGGATCATGGCAGATATAAAAATATACGGGTCTTTTATTTTTCCGAGTACTACATTCATACCAAGTTTTATTAAAATCAGAGATTATCACTTCCGAAGGTTTACGTGTCAGATTAATGTGTCTTTTAAAATCCTCCTACTTTGAGGTTCCCTGTTGGTTCTGTTTTTTTTGTAATTAATATTAGGATTTTAAGTTGAATTTTAGTTGACAATAAGAACATTCTTGACAAACAGTGTATTTGTAAAGTATGTTGATACATTCTTGAGGCTAACTACGTTTTTCTCATATGGAAAATAAAATTAATATTTACTGAAAAAAGTTATTTTTAACAAAACCAAGATACAAAAAATGTAAAAACTTCAAAAACACTGTATGTACATAAAACATTTAAGATTAAAAAATGAAGGAAAACTTACAAATACTCAAATTTGCTACTGGTCACGGCTGTCTTGAAGCTAGGAAATTCCAAGCAAAAATGACGAGTAAAACTGAACCGGAGAATGTGTTCGGGGTGACGTAAATATCACAATTCCGTTTGATTTGAAATCCTAGCTGATCGTTTAAGCGAGATATCGCAAATTTTCACAATTTTCGATAAATAAAGGATGATTTTAATATACTATTTGAATTATTTTACATGAAATGTGAACTATTAAATGCATAATTTAATAATAAGGTTATAACTTATTTTACATGTTTTATCAACAACGAAAAATACAAATTTAATTGAAATATTTAAATGTGTTGAGAAGAAAACTCAACAACTGCTCTCATCAATCTTCCCGCATACGTTGCAAACGATCCCTCGGCGTCTACCATAGAATTTACTTTATATTTATTCCATGTTTTCAAAAAAGCATGATGAACACTTTCGCACGCCTGCTCGGACCAAATTCCCAAGCCATCAGACCTTCCTAAAAACTGCAGGCATTGAGCAAGATGATCTAGAAGTACATGTATCTTGAGAGTTTCGGTCATTTCGGTAGCCTCATAAGCTTTTTTTACGTTGCTTATTTCAGAACTTAATACATCGTAGTTAACTTTTTTTGTCGAAAAACAATTGTTGACTAATTTGTCACAAGCTTTTAAGGCAGATACAAAAGGTACAAGTGTGTATTGGTTGTGACCTTCATAAATTTGCGGATCTAATAGTTTATCTGCTTCGGACAAAAGTTTTTTACAACCATTTCCTTCAAATACTTCACCATGGTAAGCCTTCGAGATGATACCAAGTTTCCTGGGCCACACAAGAGCCTTTTCACGACCAACAACACGCACTATTCCATCCCAAAACAAGTGATTCACAAATCCTTGAAGAATGTGTAATTCCGGGACAATACACTTCTCCAGTACACAGAGATCATCAGATTCTTGAAATAACGATGCATTTATTGTGCTATGATAATTTGGAGCAAGTATTTTGTTTTTTCCTGCGTCACAAAATGCTTGAAAGTCATTTTTCAATTGTCCAAATGTTTTTAGTTCTCGTGACTCTAAATGTGAATAATCTATTTTTTTCTTTGAAGTTAAAGTTTTCTTTTCGTCCTCACTTGAATTTCTCAAAGTACGCAGACATACGCAACAATATGGACATGGAAACATTGAAGTTGCGGTTTGTTGACCATTTACCAACAAGATGAGCTTGAAGTCAGCAACGAATTAAAACGGGATATTATTTAATTTAGTCAGCTCAAACAACGATTCCAAGTTTCCATATGTCTCCTTAATTTTTGGAACTAAGCACAAAATTATTAAACGATTAACACTGGTCAGTTTTGCCTTTTCTCCTCTTACTGCGCCTTCACAATAGCGTCTTCGTTTTTTGATAGGATAATCGGGTTCAACATTTTCGTCCGCTTCATCATCGACATCAATTTCTTTTTCGGTATTGTAATTGTGTGGAAATAAAGTTAAGCAAATTTTAAAGAAACCCTGTCCACCATCTGCAAGAACTTTAATATGATAATCTCCAATTAAATTCCGATGTTCAATAATTCTTGACACTATCTTTTCTCCATCAGCATACACAACGGGCCTTTTTTCTTTGATACCCTTTACACCTTCTACGTCAAAGTCCCTCAGTTCATAGTGGTATAAATCCGACAATAGTTTAAAGTTCAGCGATAGATGCTCCGCTAACTTTGGAGGTACTGAATGTTTACCAGCAATACACCTAACAAAATTAGCCATCTTTTTCATAAAACTTCCTGACGATCCGGTATTAACTTGAAAATTGCTGAATTCTTCATTTGAGACTTTAATTACTTTATTTACAGGGTGAAGTGCAATTTTCGTAGCAGATCCTGATACATTTGTCAGCTTAATATTAATATTTTTTTATTTTTATCATTTTTGCTGGTTCGATCTTTTAACAAACTACATAAAATGCGATCTTGTTGTCTTTCGGGCAGGTGCTTTACAATATCAACCACATTTTCACAAACAATATTACTATTCAGCCCTAGAACGGAAAGAAATAGGTGCGTGACATTTCCTTAAAAAAATGAGTTACAATAGAATATTTTCATGTAAATAAATTTCATTAAATATTGTCGTTTGACCTATTCTGGATCTGTATTTACGTGTATTTCCCTGTTGAAGGGCAGTTTTGGCAGAACAGGAGTGTTTTAAACCTCGACCAATTTCTTGCCAACAAATTTTGCACCTCGTTGTTAAATTAACAGATTTTGTGGTTTCATTCAAAGTTTTTCCTAATTGTTCACAGTTTGAAGAAACGTTATTTTGTGTTGATAAAACAATACGATTTTCAAATTTTCTTTTGTTACCAGCCCCTTTTCTTGGTTTAACGTGACCTTTGTTTATTTTATTTTATTTATAAAATTAGATCAATTTTTAATTTATTTATATTTCAATTTATTTTATATAATACCTTTATACCGGGCCTTTGTACAAATGAAATCACAACAGTTAAGGTTATCAGTTTGTCGAGTATTCTTTGGTAATTGTATATCTAAATAATTCGGCGTTACTGGTACTGGTCTCTTAAAGTCACCCTTTTCGTAATCATCAAGTGATAAACGGCAAGAAACGCAAATACTTAAAGGAAACTTGGAATTATGTAGATCAAATTTTTCATTTAAAAACTTTTTGATCAAATCTACATATTTTTCAGTTATAGAAGTTGAGAACAATTTTTTCTCCACAAGGGGCGCAAATTTTTCGGCGGTTTTTTTCGTGGGTTGTTGATACATCATTTTCAGACATTTTTGTGTCATTTATATTTAACCAACTCACCAATCAAGTCAAATGTAAAATGTCAAACCAATAATAAAACTGAAGTTGCATTTCTTTAAAAAAACGAAAATAAAAATCTTCCTTTATTTATCGAAAATTATGAAAATTTGCAATATCTCGCTTAAACGATCAGCTACGATTTCAAATCAAACGGATTTGTGATATTTACGCCACCCCGAACACATTCCCCGTTTCAGTTTTACTCGTCATTTTTGCTTGGAATTTCCTAGCTTCAAGACAGCCGTGCAAAGAGAAAACTGCAATAAATCAGTCAATTTTTAAAGAAATTTATTCAAATAGGGCTCGTTCGACGTAGAATTTAGTATGCTTAAATATTACATAAAGAAAAAAAATGTTTAAAATATAATGAAGGCCGTAAACATCATTTAATGTTGAAAAATTGAGAAAAAATTGACAATTTCTTAAGTTTCTTGGAACTTTTCTTTTGTAAATATTACTTTTAACCAAAAAAAACTCTATATGGGTTGAAAAGCCCTGCTTTACATCTTCAAAATGAAAACAAACTTTTAAACCGGTACAAAAATAAAAAAGTTACAAGGGATTATATTCATAAATATACGTGAAAACGGTTTTTTGGCTCTAAAATCAAATTTGGGGGTGTAAGGGAAATTTTTAATATACCATTCTTCTTAGTTTTTTGTTAACTACAACCTCTAGTACGTCCGACAAAACGTGTTGTTTGGCTGTCACACAGTGTAATATGCATTAGGTCAAATGTTATGAGCCATAAACAAAAAGGGGGCCCACAACCGGCCCACTTCCCAGGGTGGGCCTGAAGCAACTTTATGTTGCATGAAAATGACGAAAAAAAGTGGAAACGCTACTGTTTTCAGGGTTGATCATACATCAAGAAAATACTTCGACCGAAATTCTAGCTGATTTTTAATGTGTGTTAGAACTTATTTGAGGATTAACAGTGAATAAATGTCGACTTTTATGTAAATGTATAACAAATGTTTTTCTTATTTTATTCAAGCAAAAAGATCATTTTAAATAAATTTTGTTATGTAATTATTATGGATTTGTTCTAGAACTGTTACAGATTCTGTTCTAGAACTGTTCCTTCAGGGGGACGACATTTTTAGTAACCAGTTAGTAATAAGTTCTAGAACCTGTTCTTTTTTGTTCTAGAACTGTTACAGAATTGTTCTGTATCCTTGCACACTGGGGTGATAGCAGTCTAACCTAGCGATTTCACATAATGCAGAAAATTTATTTGGTAATTTATGGAAATTTATGAGGTAATTTATAAAATTTTGAGGTAATCCTATTTTTAGGGAAAATTCGCCTTCTAGTGCCGAAAAATTAAAACTAAGTGACTATTAAAAATCCATTTTTAATATTTTTGAGATAAGCATATATAGGGTAAGTGAGAGTAATGTCGGCCACTTTAGGATATTATTCATAAAATTATAAGAAATCACTATTATAGAAGAGTTTAAATTAAATTTTATTAACCTACAAATTCAAATTTTCGCGCCAAATAAACATTTCCCTCATTAAAAATTCTTAAGTGCCATAAAATGATTCGGGAAAATATATATTCATGTTGTTTACAAAAACATGTCAGTTTCTTGTTAATCTCTGTAAGATACACGACTGTCAAAAGAGGTAAGTATTTTGTGGCTAATAAATAATATTTCTTTTAAAATAATATTTATATTGAAAAGCATGGCTCTAAATTTTATGTTTTCTTATCGGAATAAAAATAAAATTGCATAAATTGATTAATATTTGTTATTATTTGTCATGGCCAACTATAGATGTTAAATTTGAAGGCGGCATGGTATTCGGCTAGCCTACTTGCAGCACACGCATTCAATTCAAGGCAGCAGTTGTCGGCCACTAGAGTGAGATTTAGTGAAAATGTTTATTTCTAATTTTAATTGAGTGAAATATCCATATATAACATACCATTTGCTTTTCCATCAAAACTATATACTCAATAGAACGTGAACTCTCATACTAAAATGGTGTCGGTTAAATGACAATTTTGTTAATTGACAATTCTGTAAAATGAGGTGTCGATAAAATGACATTTTGGGTAAATGACATTTCTGTTAATTGACGTGTCGTTTAAAAGCTGATTTTGTTAATTGATGAGTCATTTAAATAATATTTCGGTTAAATGACAATTTTGTTAATTGACGAGTCGTTTTTTTACGTTTCGGTCAAATGACGTTTCGGTTAAATTACACAGCCCCACAAAAAAAAGTTTCATGTACTTTTGACCGGAATACCCTAACCCTATGTATTTTGACGCGCTGAACACGAATCCGAAGTCCGTTTTGCTCCATCACGTCAGGATTTTTTTCTAACCTCAAAAAACGTGTCGGATTTTGAGAAGTAGGCGATTTTTTTAAAAATTGATGTATTAACTTCAAACTTGGTATCTGGGGTTTTTTTGTGTCGCTGATTACGAATCTGAAGTTAGATGTTCAAAATTCAAAATGGCGGATCCAATATGGCGGACGAATTTTGAAAAAATTTTAAGATTTACTTCAATTTGGTATCTAGGAGTTTTTTGGGTCGCTGATTACGAATCTGATCTCAGATTTCAAAAATTGATAATGGCGTATCTAATATGGCCGATAGAAGTCCATGTTGGATATGCCATTATCAGTTTTTGAAATCTGACATCAGATTCGTAATCAGCGACCCAAAAACTCCCAGATACACTATTGCACATTAATTTTTAAAAAATTTCGTAAAATAATGTCCCCCAACCAAAAAAAATTCAAGGGGTAGTTCCCCCCCATAAATCAGCTTTAGGGGAAAAACAAAACATACGTGTCAAATTGTTTTCAAAAAACTACAAAACTGCCAAGTTTCAGAAAAATCGGCTTATGGCACTTCCCTAGTGTTACTTGTCAGCAACTTAGAAAACCTGTAGATACCAAATTTCATAATAATCTGACAATTTTTTAAAAATAATTCCTTAATATTGAATCAGACATATCGAATTTCGGAAATCTGACATCAGATTCGTAATCAGCGACCCAAAAAACCCCTAGATACCAAGTTTGAAGTAAATCTTAAAATTTTTTCAAAATTCGTCCGCCATTTTGGATTTTGAAAATCTAACTTCAGATTCGTAATCAGCGACACAAAAAACCCCCAGATACCAAGTTTGAAGTTAATACATCAATTTTTAAAAAAATCGCCTACTTCTCAAAATCCGACATGTTTTTTGAGGTTAGAAAAAAATCCTGACGTGATGGAGCAAAACGGACTTCGGATTCGTGTTCAGCGCGTCAAAATACATAGGGTTAGGGTATTCCGGTCAAAAGTACATGACACTTTTTTTTGTGGGGCTGTGTTACAATTCTGTTACTTGACATGCTAGTTAATTGACGAGTAGGTTAATTGTCGTGTCGTTTAAATTATGATAAAGATATTTCGGTTAAGTGACATGTAGGGTAAATGTCATGTCGGTTAAATGGTATTTCTGTTTATTGGTTCAATGACAATTCAGTTAAGTTACAATTCGGTTAACCCTTTGACAGTCTATGGCTCATATATGTCCAAAATAGTCGTGCCACCTTTGTGATTTTGGACATATATGTCCACATTAGGAAAAAAATACTAAACATAATTCGATTTGAGTGTCAATGGATATACTAAGGTTTTTGGGGTCGCTGAATCCGAATTTGAGGTCAGATTAAAAAAATTCAAAATGACGGACCCAATATGGCGTACAAAAAAATTTTAAAAGTGTTTAGATTTGCATAAAAATGGTTCCTTTAGGGTTTTTGGGATTTAAAAAATTCAAAATGGCGAACCCAATATGTCGGAAAAATTTTCAATTGATTCGATTTGTTCAAAATTTGGTTTTCGGGGGTTTTTGGGGTCACAGAATCCAAATTTGACCTCAAATTTAGATTCAGCGACCCCAAAAGCTTTTAATACGATGATATGGTATTTTTTTGGAAACATTTTTTTGGACCGTTTTGGGCCCACAAACGATTTTTCTACTAGACTGTGAAGAAGTTAAATGACAATTGTGTTATTTGACAATTCGGTCAAATGATAATTCAATTAATTGGTCTATCGGTTAATTGCATTTCGATTAAAAAACTGTTTGGTTAATTGACATGTGATGCATATTCATACGTCCATCAAAATAATGCCAATCAATACGATGAGACATGAGACATAAGTGTTCACATGAAGATTGCGTTATGTATAAAGTTTCTTCTTTATTTTATCCAGTTGTTTCAATCTCTAGCTACTACACGATAACATTTCTTAATTTTTTTTAATTATAAGAGCTAAAGTTAACTTATTTTTCGGTGTGAAAAGATACCTAGGAAATGTTAGAAATTTATTTTAATTTATTTTTGTAGGGAAATTATTCTTTTTATGTTATTATTATTTTAAACATCAATTTTTACACGGAGAGAAATAGATGGTAAGAACTTATGATCTTAACACTAGAACTACCGACGGTACATTTTGTCCCGCGGCGCACGGTTTTTCTTGTGTATCTTTCGTTAATGACTATAGCTAGAGGGCTGAAATTTTTTCTGATTTTTATTTTTTTCTTGAGTTTAATCAGTATACCAAATTTCAGATTTTTATCAGTATTAGAACCTGAGATCTGAACTGGCATACCTAGAACTACCGTCAGGACATTTTGTTCCATGTTTATAATTATTGTTAAAAATAATTATTATTACAAAATTGAAAAATAATCATTTTGAACAGTTAATAGAAAGTATAAACAATGATAATATATGTAGAATTATGCTTATTTTGTATTGTAATTATCTATATTACTATTTACAAGACAAGCGTTTTTGATACAAATCTACATGTGAAGCAGCGCAGCGGACGGTTAGTGTACACTGAAAGAAATTTCATAGGAAAAAATAACAAAATGCGTATTACATTTTAATATATTCTTTTAGAATTTAGGGAAAAGTGTACTTTTTATTAAAATTCAATACACTTTATATTAAAGTTCCAACTTAAAATCTTTTTTCAAATATTAATAATTATTGTAGAAAGAACGTAAAAAGATTACCAATATTTGAAAATATTATATTAAATTTCTATTATGAACTTTCAAAAACTCATAGAGTTGTTGCATTATATGGAATGTAGCGTTCTAATATTTGTAAAACTTTATACGAAAAATTGAGAATGTCGGAAGAAAAGGGAAAAAAAGCGGAAACTGTCGGACGTTTCCGTTAATTCGCGGGAGGAAGAGGAGTGAGACTAGGAACAACACATTCACACTTACGATACAGGTTAATACACATACTAATGAACACGCACGTTCATTTCGCTTATACATAGACATTACACGATCGCAACGAAACCTACACTTACAATTCTATACGCATAACGATAAATTTCGCTGGGGGTCGGCATATTCGTTTTCTTATATACTAACTACTGAATATTTTTACCACTTGCGAGAAAGAAGTTTACTTATAATAACTTAATAATAAAAAATAGTTTACTAGTGCCAATGGTGCAATTTTATAGAGGTTACGCTGGGTTGATTTTTATTATTAATTGTTTATATAGATTTTTCTTTTTTTTCAGATTAAAAATTAAATAAAAAAAAAATTAATAAAAATAATAATAAATTTAATAATTAATAATAAATTTATTATTATTAAATAACTTTAATAAAACATTTTTTATAAATTGAAAATAAATTTAAATTAAAAACAATTTAAAACACTATAAACATTTGAAACACGTGTGTTGACAGTTGATAGGTATGTTCTGCTGGTTAACAACACTTTCGAAAATCGGATCAAGTCGTAGAAGTTCGAGTAGGATACGAAGCCGCAAACAGACAGAACTTCGGTTAAATTCGTAGTCTCTCGGGAAAATCCGTGACTTTTAATATAAAGTTTTACAAAATGTGAAATAAGTATACGGATATATGTTATTTTTCTTACTATTTTGTGAAATTATTTATTATAATATTTCGTATTCTGTGAATTCATAAAGAAAATACTAATTTTTAAAATAAATATACTAATTCTTATTTCTTAAAATAATAGTTACTGTTTAAAAAAGTTAGAATATATTCGTTGAATAGTTAGAGGCTTGTATGTCTCGGTTTCTTTTTCATTTCACGCTCATTCCAGTTACCTGAGAAAAAGTCTTAGTTTTATAACTAAGCAGGTATTTTGCAATATTATTGACCAGTTTCCCCTTTTTTCCTTACGTCATGCTCATTGTGCCCATCCAGGTAAAGTTTTCCCTTTCCCTTTGTCCTATGGGAACGTTTTTTCCCCCGGTTTTCAGTACAGGCTGAAGAAGGGGGCATCCTTTTTGAGACAAGGAGAATTGAGTCAGTCGATGAATTACTGTGGTTCGAGAATAGTGGTTCCTGCCTTACGAGTTTTCTCCATCGCTTGCAGCTTGGACGGTGCGTGTCTCTGGCAGTTCAATCTTGGGGAACCTCAACGCTGTGGGTTACTACTATTGGTGAGATCGCTCAGCTCCCACGTGCAGGCGCTTTCACCTGGTGGGTGTAAGGCACCCCTTGTGTATTATATACTAATTTAATTGATTTTTACATATATTGTGTTCTGGTTTTGTGTGAATGTGTTGTGTTATTGAGTTATACTATTTTATTGTTGATTCTGAGGCGAGTGAGTTCTTGAGACCACGAGGTGATCACCATGCGATCCTCTTGAGAATCGTTCGATCGCATGGAATCATTGATCGCCTTTTCGGTAAACTTTCGCGAGCTGACCTTTGAGATCCTTCCATGAGATTTTTTCGATCTCAAAGTCGTCTGTCTCGCCCGAGGCTTGAGACTTTTGCCGGTCCTCATCTTTTGTACTTTTGAACGAAAATAAAGAATAGTTCTTTAACTAAATATTCGTCAACTTACTTATCCGACCTCACTACCCCTATCCCTTAACATTTTTGGTCCTTCGAGCCGGATAAGTAAATTGATGATCAGTTAACAGACATAATTATAATAATTATCATGATTCCAAATTTTATCATTGCTCAATTGGAGCATCAGAATTTGGTTTCTGACCAGATCTTAAGTGCCCTTGATGATCTATATCGAGGAGGTCGAGATCGGGTCAATCGTCGTCGTGTTGATACACGGCTATCCGCTTTACATGAGGACTGGCAAGAGTTCGCTGGTAATCATAAATCTCTATCTTCTGAGATTAGTGAATTGCCACCCGAGGCAAGAGAGGTTGTAAAAAGCGAGTCATATTTTACACAAAATGTGTTTCGAACAACTAGAGAGGCCTTTTTAGAGTCATTCGAAAAAATGACCACTTTACTTGATGAGATGCAAGACGGCCTCACAGCTGGAGGTCCATCCCAGAATCCCCAAACCTCATCATCCAACCCTGTTTCCTGTCGCCTTTCTCGCATTGAACCACCTAAATTTAATGGGGACTACACCGAATGGCTTACGTTTCGAGATATGTTCACATCTATAATAATTCAAAATAAGTCCCTATCTCCAGTCGAGAAATTGTATTATCTTAGAAGTAGTCTTACTGACTCCGCTGCATTGCTATTGAAACACACCCCTTTAACCGGAGCTAACTTCCAAACGGCTTGGAACGATTTAACCGCGTACTATGACAACAAACGAGTTTTAATTGGTTCAGTACTAAATTCACTCTTTTCCATTAATTGTATGCAAAAGGAATCCGCGAAAGAACTGGAAGATTTGTGTACTACTATTCAGCAAAGCATTCGTTCATTAGAGATGTTAGAACAACCGGTTCAACATTGGGTTTCTTTTTTAGTCTATCTTACTACTCGGTGTCTTGATCCTAATACTGTTCGCGCGTGGGAGTTAGAACTCGGTTCCTCCACAGATTATCCTAAATGGAGTCAACTCGGTAATTGTTTGATCAGTCGGATCCGATCTTTGCAAGCTGTTACCCGCGCTTCCTCATCAAAGTCAACTCAACCAAGACAATTAGCATCAAAATCGCAAAATACCTTGCATAGCAATCGCCAGTCAAAGTCAAATACCGTTCAGCAAGTTAACTCTTTAAATTCTGTGATAAAGGCTTGCGTAGTTTGCGAAAATGATCACCTTATTTACAAATGTCCTGAATATGCTTCAAAACCAATGGAGGGGAAACTTGATATTATTAAACAAAAGAGTTTATGTTTTAATTGTCTCGGGTCTCATCTCGCGAAGTCATGTCCTTCGACGAGGCGTTGTACTAAATGTGGGAAGAAACACCATACCTCGATTCATAAGCCAACATCCAAATCTAACGATAACTCCTCTAAGAAGCCGCCAGTAGATGAAACTCCTCAGTCTGAATCCGAGTTAACCAACAAACAAGCTAATCACCTCAAATCATCCTCCTCTCCTTTACGAACCTCTGTTCTCTTAGCTACTGCTAGGGCTAAACTCGAGTTGGATGATGGACGATTGATTGATGTAAGAATCCTTATTGACCAAGGTTCTGAGATTTCTTTAGTTACTGAGCAATTGGTACAAAAGTACCGTATCCCTCGTCGAAAATCCTACCTATCCATTGTTGGAGCTGGCACACAAGCAGCTGGTAAATCAAGAGGTTCAGTTAGCTTAAAATTAAAGTCTAATTACAATCCTGATTATCATTGTCTTATGACAGCAGAAATTTTACCACAGTTGACAAGCGATATTCCATCAACTAAAGTTTCCCAACAATCGTGGGCACACTTAAATGAAATTGAGTTCGCAGATCCTAATTTCGCTGATCCCTCCTCAGTAGATATCATTCTTGGCGCTGATCTTTACCACCAGATCATTCAAGCCGGTTTAAGTAAGGGTCAAACTGATAGCCCAATTGCTCAATTGACCAGTTTTGGCTGGATTTTGTCGGGCCCTTCAGGCCAAACATCTTCAATCCAACCTGCTCAAGGGTATCATTGTTCTTGTGAACGAGATTGGTATGGGTTGATTGAGGATTTTTGGCGGCAAGAGGAATTGATCGAAGTGAAACCTTCTCTTTCCCCAGCAGAAGAAGAGTGCGAGAAAACCTTTGTGTCCACTTATACTCGTGTCGAGTCAGGAAAATACCAAGTTAGACTTCCCCTTAATGGCCCTGTCACGTCATTAGGTGATTCCAAACAGTCCGCTTTGAGAGGTTTATATAGGTTGTTCCATAAATTTGCTTCCAACAAAAAATTCTATTTGCAGTATGACAATTTCTTTAAAGAGTATGAGGATTTAGGTCATATGAAGCGGGTCTCATCCCACTTACCTGAACCAACTCCAGTAAATTATATTCCGCATCACGGCGTTCTATCTCATAACGACAAACTTCGTGTTGTATTTAACGGCTCGAGTAAAGTTTTTAACGGAACCCCCCTTAACGATCTTCTTCATATTGGGGCAAAGCTCCAAACCGATTTGGTTGATGTTTTACTCTATTTTCGCAAATTTAAGTACGTCTTTTCTACTGATATAGAAAAGATGTACCGTCAAATTCTGGTCCATCCAGATGACTGGTGCCTACAAAGAATTTTGTGAAGGGATTCTTTTGGTGACATCATTGTTTACAACCTGACTACTGTCACGTATGGTCTAGCTTGCTCACCCTTTCTTGCTCTGCGGGTGGTAAATCAGTTAGTGAAAGATGAAGGCCAAAAATTTCCATTAGCTGTTCCAGTTTTAGTCAAAGGTAGATTTGTTGATGACACATTTGGGGGAGGAGATACTATTGAAGAAAGCGAACAAGTTGTGCAACAGGTCACGCAGCTCTGTATGGCGGGCGGTTTTCCTCTTCGGAAATGGAGTAGTAACCACCCAGACGTATTGAAAGGTATCCCAGCAGAGCATAAATTACCCATCGATTCAGTATCAATTGATCAACCTCTGTCTGTACCGACATTAGGATTATCTTGGCAGCCTTCAGAAGACATTTTCATGTTCTCTCCGGGTACCATCGAAGCACCCTCGTTTACGAAACGATCCATTTCTTCAAGAATCGCACGTTTATTTGACCCCTTGGGATTCATTGCCCCTATTGTCATTAAAGCTAAAATACTTCTTCAAAAATTATGGGCCATTCGAGTTGGGTGGGATGATCCGATTCCGGAAGATATGGCTCAGGAATGGATTGACTTTACTCAACAACTATCTGATCTCCAGCATTTACGATTCCCTCGATGGATTGGTTTTACTGGCAATTGTAATTTGCAATTACACGGCTTCTCGGATGCGTCTCGAGTAGGTCTCGCAGCTGTAGTCTATGTTCGAGTATGTCTTGATAATCATACAACAGTATCATTTGTATGTTCCAAGACGAAGGTTACTCCGTTGAAACGGCTCACAATCCCGAGATTAGAGCTCTCTGCAGCAACTCTTCTAACCCGATTAACAGCTCATGTTATTCGATCTCTTGATCTCAACAACCCCCCTATTTTTTTATGGACTGATTCTGCCATTGTCCACACCTGGGTCAACAATCATCCTTCAAGATGGAAGGAATATGTACACAATCGTGTATGTCTTATACAAGAGACTTTGCCACTCGCACAGTGGAAATTTATTCCGGGTCAGGAAAACCCAGCCGATTGTGCCTCACGCGGATTAACACCGAACAAGCTTTCTACAGAAATCAGTTGGTTGAAGGGTCCATCTTGGTTGGCTGCCGAACCTTCACATTGGCCATCTTCTAGTCCAACCAAGCCTTTAGATAATTTGCTAGAAACAGATCCAAAAGGATCAATCAATTTGACACGCACTCCCGAACCAAAACTTTGGGAATTAATCGAGCGTTATTCTAGTTTGACGCGACTTCTCCGTATTACAGCACTTTGTCAACGGATTATCAAAAAATTTCAACATCGTTTTGATGATCCTATTACCGTTCCACTAACCCCGGATGAGTTAGCCGACGCCAAATACTATTGGGTACATCAAATTCAACTTCAGACATACAAGGATGAGCTTGCAACCATCGCAAATAATGAAAGTCTATCGAAACAAAATCCATTAGTTCGGTTAACCCCATTTATAGATGGAAAGGGCATTCTTCGAGTAGGGGGAAGGTTAAACAACTCTTCACTCAGTTGTGAAAACAAGCACCCCTTTATCCTTCCGCGAAATAGTTCTTTATCTCTGCTTATTATCCTTGACGCTCATTCTCGAACACTTCACGGTTCCACTCAATCCACGCTAACATTCATCAGAACCACTTGTTGGATTGTTGGCGGGAGAATCCCAGTTCGTTCAGTAATATTAAAATGTGTTAAATGCTCTATCATGCGAAAAAGAAATGCTCAACAATTAATGGGCCAGCTCCCATTTACTCGGGTTACTCCAGTCGAATGGGCATTTGTTCATACGGGAATCGATTATGCGGGTCCCTTTCATCTAAAAACGTGGAAAGGGCGGGCGGCGAAAACATATAAGGCATATATTGCTCTCTTTGTTTGTCAATCGACTTCCGCAATACATCTCGAAGTGGTAACCGATTCTACTACTGAGGCTTTCTTAGCAGCCTACCAACGTTTCGTTTCTCGGCGTGGTATTTGTAAGACACTCTCGAGTGACTGTGGGACGAATTTGAAGGGCGCGGATGCTGAATTAAAGAGGCTATTTTCGCAGACTTCTGCAGAGCTTGGTAATCTGGCATCTTTGATTGCAAATGATGGCACAAAATGGTTATTTAACCCTCCATCCGCCCCTCACTTCGGAGGAAAGTGGGAAGCGGGAGTTAAGTCTGTTAAGTACCACCTGCGTCGGACTGTTGGTGACTCTCTTGTGACTTTCGAAGAGATGACCACACTACTCACTCAAATTGAGGCGATTCTTAACTCGCGACCGCTTTGTCCTCTCACAGATGACCCAGATGATCTCTCCGTCCTTACTCCAGGCCATTTTTTAATCGGTCACCCCTTGAATGTTTTGCCTGAACCTTCTTTAGACAGTATAAATGTAAACCAGCTTAACCGATGGCAGCGAATACGCCAGATGATGGAGACTTTTTGGGTTAAATGGTCGCGTGAATGTCTCCAGCGTTACCAGGCAGTATATAAATGGAACCGATCCTCTGAACCTATTTCGGTGGGAGCAATCGTATTAATCATCGACGATCGTTACCCCCCAACCAAATGGCCACGTAGTTCAGACTCACCCTGGAGAGGATGGTTTAGTACGCGTCGCAAGTGTGAAAACCCAGACTAGTACAGTTACACGACCCATTGTTAAGCTTTGCCCCCTTCCTATTCCAATCAATGGGGAATAATTTCGTTATTGCATAACGAAGGCGGGCGGAATGTTTAAAAAAGTTAGAATATATTCGTTGAATAGTTAGAGGCTTGTATGTCTCGGTTTCTTTTTCATTTCACGCTCATTCCAGTTACCTGAGAAAAGGTCTTAGTTTCATAACTAAGCAGGTATTTTGCAATATTATTGACCAGTTTCCCCTTTTTTCCTTACGTCATGCTCATTGTGCCCATCCAGGTAAAGTTTTCCCTTTCCCTTTGTCCTACGGGAACGTTTTTCCCCCCGGTTTTCATTACAGGCTGAAGAAGGGGGCATCCTTTTTGAGACAAGGAGAATTGAGTCAGTCGATGAATTACTGTGGTTCGAGAATAGTGGTTCCTGCCTTACGAGTTTTCTCCATCGCTTGCAGCTTGGACGGTGCGTGTCTCTGGCAGTTCAATCTTGGGGAACCTCAACGCTGTGGGTTACTACTATTGGTGAGATCGCTCAGCTCCCACGTGCAGGCGCTTTCACCTGGTGGGTGTAAGGCACCCCTTGTGTATTATATACTAATTTAATTGATTTTTACATATATTGTGTTCTGGTTTTGTGTGAATGTGTTGTGTTATTGAGTTATACTATTTTATTGTTGATTCTGAGGCGAGTGAGTTCTTGAGACCACGAGGTGATCACCATGCGATCCTCTTGAGAATCGTTCGATCGCATGGAATCATTGATCGCCTTCTCGGTAAACTTTCGCCAGCTGACCTTTGAGATCCTTCCATGAGATTCTTTCGATCTCAAAGTCGTCTGTCTCGCCCGAGGCTTGAGACTTTTGCCGGTCCTCATCTTTTGTACTTTTGAACGAAAATAAAGAATAGTTCTTTAACTAAATATTCGTCAACTTACTTATCCGACCTCACTACCCCTATCCCTTAACAGTTACTCTTAAATTCATTATATATTTTCATAAAAACTGTAATAGTAATCAATATAGGTGCACTTTTTCCCTAAATTGTAACATTTATATTAAACTATATATAACTATATAAACTATATATATGAGTTTAATACTTAGTAGTATGAATTTTCTTTCAGTGTACGAAACTGCTAGTGAAACGCGATTATCAAAAAAATCGTTTTTGGCAAAATCTAAGTTAAAGTTTTGGGTTTTACATTATACATAATTTATTGTTGAAAATTTATTTATTATTTTAAGGCCTACCGGAAGTTTGAAACTTTTCGGGATAATTTTCTATATTGCTCTAAAGTTAACATAAAATCGCTGTTTTTAACACTCAAACCTACTTTTTTTAGTGAAAAATTATAATACTGGAGTATTTCCGACTTCGGATTCGTAAACTACGTGAAAAAACCTATGAAAATCATGTATCACTTTATTTTTCTAAATTATAATGTTAATAAAAAAACAAATGAATAATGGGACAAAATGCACCTGTGGTAGTTCTAGGTAAGCAGGATCTTCGATAGTTCTAGTGTTAAGATGGTAAAAAGTAGATGTTTTCCGGTACCATCATTATGCTAATCAGTACTATCAAAGATGTTACAAAAAGCATGGTTATGTTACCCACTACAATCAAGATGTTACTCCGTACAAACTGTATAGTTTAATTTGCGTTTTTCAAACATAAAAAATGTTTTGTGTTTCTCGAGTTATATTGAAAAATGTCCGAGCATATTTTTCTATAATTCAACCGCCGATCATCACTTTTCGCCGCCTCGCAGCTCTCCTCGTTCGTTCCGCCAGGGCCGAATTTGCCTTATTTCGAGTGGGTCCTTATTAGAGCCTGTCTAGTTTTTTAATTGTTTAAAGTTAATTAATTAATAAAAATATTATAAACTTATTATTGTGAAATCTATTATTATTATTGTGATTATTATTATTATTGTTATTATTATCATTAAAACTAATATGATTTTTAATACAATTGTTACTATTATTATTATTGTTATTATTATTTTTATTTCGAGAGGAGGATTTTTTTTACAGAATATGCACATACCATATTTTCTTTTAAATCCTGAATAATTATTTATATTTTTTTTTAATTTTGCTTAAAATTTTGTTGTTGTATTAAAAATCATATTAGTTATAATGATAATAATAACAATAATAATAATAATCACAATAATAATAATAGATTTCACAATAATAAGTTTATAATATTTTTATTAATTAATTAACTTTAAACAATTAAAAAACTAGACAGGCTCTAATAAGGACCCACTCGAAATAAGGCAAATTCGGCCCTGGCGGAACGAACGAGGAGAGCTGCGAGGCGGCGAAAAGTGATGATCGGCGGTTGAATTATAGAAAAATATGCTCGGACATTTTTCAATATAACTCGAGAACCACAAAACATTTTTTATGTTTGAAAAACGCAAATTAAAGCCAAGTTATTGAATATTATGTTGCGGAAGTTTCAAATTTTTCCATACATTTTTCAACATTTTGCCGAGATTCAAATAAATAGTTTGAAAATGGGAAAATTGTCTAATTTTGTGTGGCAACCTTTCCGGTGTTATAATCGCTCCAAAAACTAAAAAAAAATTTCTTGATATATGACAAGACGCAGAATTTCATCAGCTATCTAAAGGTGTTAAGAAGCACATTGTACTAGTGCGATCCTCATTTGCTTTCTAATCATTTCAACTAAAAGAATTCAATAAAACAATTGAGCGGTCTTACTACAAAGTATAAAGAGCACTTGTTGATGCAGTGAAGAAAGAATGATAGAAGATCAAAAGCTATGAATGACTTTCCTTTTTTATAAAATCAAGACCAGCTTACTAATTCGTCACTTCGAAGTATTGCTGTAGCTAGAGAACTTACGCTTTACAATAATGCGAATTCTCGTTTGCACGTTTTATATTTAATAATTAAATTAAAATAAAAAAAATGGTTATCACAGTATTAGTAAAACCATTTCTTCAAAAAAAAAGTTTGTCTCACATCCTAATAAATAGGAGAAACATCGGGCAGAAAAATATTTTAACGAGAAAAAAATTTTAGTTCACTTCTTATATGTATACAAATCTAGTGGCACCTCAACTGCGAGAAAGAGTGCTGTTCGCCTTCCCTTTGCGGCGTTTAGCGAGAATTGCAACATTGCTCCAATTTGTATTTCTCGTTAAGATTCACCAAAGCTCTTCGTTAATTCAATCCAATTCACGTCAATCCTTTTTCGTTTACTGGGAATATTAAAAAAAAAATCAAATGAGAATTTGCTTAATCTACTTCAGAAATGTTCAAAAAACTTTCTAACTTATTGACGAGTAACCACATGAATTTCTGATAAAGCCCATTTGAGAAATTACTATTGGTAGCGAATGATGTGTCGAATATTTAAAAAAATTTAACTAATTATTTCAAAATAATTTACTAATTTATAAAAAAATTTAATTCTTTCATTTTAATAAAAAAATTATTATTTTTCATAATTAATTGTGCTGAGCACAGCAAATTATTAATTAACACACAGCAATATGTGAACTCCTCCTGTTCGATAAAAATTTGCCTCGCATTATTATAAAAAAAGAAGAGGCAACGAACAGAATATAATATTCTGCAAATGGCTATGAAAAACTGACCGGGGATGAAAAATGTAGGTATTCCAAAAGTAAACTTGAGTCACATAGTATTCGAATAAGTATTCCTCCGTGACAAAAGGTAGACTCTGGAATACTTTGAGAAAAGTTACTAAAGTGAACTGATGGTATACTAAGATCTACCACATAGAGAGGAGAGTATACCGTTCGTATACATTGGGATATTATATGAACTTTTCCAAATTATCTTGTAATGAACTGCAACTATAGAGTTCTAATGGTGTCTAATAGATATCGCATTGTCATATAGACAAAAATTCTTCTTAATAATAAATGTGAATAAAAATAAATAATATTAAATGATAATTAATTTATTCATTGAATATTTTTTTATATATATATAAACACCAAATATACACAAATTTTTATTTTAAATAACATAATTATACATAATATGTAATACTTAATTAATTAATATACAAGTTAAATAAATAAATAGATAAACATAAGGAAAAATAACTATCTGAATTGAATATTTGAAGCGATAAGTAATATGGTATATCCTTTATAAAATCTAAAAAAAATGTCAACTTTAAGTTGCATTCTAATCAATGATATATTTAAATATTTTAATGATATTAAATTATTTTTTATAAAAAATTTTTTTGTTATAATATTTTAAACAATAATTCATTAAATGAACTATTACAATTGGCAGTGAATACAAGGTTCCCGCGTGGAAATGAAACTATGGGTAAAATCATAAAAACCATGGGCGAAATCGATTGACAAGGAAAAAAGCATTAGACCCATGGTTTAAACCTTGGTAAAAATCTCAAAAACCATTGCTTATATCCGTTTGCCATGGTACAATTTCCCATAGGAAATTTTTTTTTTATTTTACGGATTTTTAAACATTGCTAAAATCTTGAAAACCATGAGAAAATTAATTTTTTAATTTTACTAATTTTGGGCCATTGATAAAATCTTGGAAACCATGGGAATTTTTTTTTATTTTATAGATTTTGGACCATGGCTAAAAACTTGCAAACCATGGGAAACAATTTTTTAATTTTACGGATTTTGGACCATTGAATAAATCTTACGAACCATGGGAAATTTTTTTTTCTTTTTTACAGATTTTGGACAAGGGCTAAAAACTTGGGAACCATGGGAAAATTATTTTGTTTAATTTACGGATTTTTGACCATTGCAAAAATCATGCGAAATATGAAAAATTGATTTTAAAAACTTCCCAATGGTTCGCAAGTTTTTAACCATGCTCCAAAATGCGTAAAATAGAAAAAAAATTTCCTATATGGTTCGCAAGATTTTAGCAATGGTTAAAAATCAAAAAAATTATAAAACTTTTTCCCATGGTTTTCAAGATTTTAGCAATGGTTTAAAAACCGTAAATTTAAAAAAAAAATTTCCCATGGTTCGAAAGATTTTAGCAATGGTCAATGGTCAAAAAACCGTAAATTAAGAAAAATAATTTTCCCATGGTTCGCAAGATTTTAGCAATGGTCCAAAAACTGTAAATTTAAAAAATTATTTTTTCCCATGGTTGGCAAGTTTTTAGCAATGGTCCAAAATCAGTAAAATTGAAAAAAAAATTTCCAAGGTTTCCAAGATTTCAGCAATGGTTAAAAATGCGTAAAAAAAAGTTTCCCATGGAAAATTGTACCATGGGAAACGGACATCAGCAATGATTTTTAAGATTATTTCCAAGGTATAAACCAAGGGTCTAATCGTATTGGCACAACGATAACCTTGGCAAACGATTTCGCCCATGGTTTTTATGATTTTACCCATGGTTCCATTTCCACGCGGGTTAACATTTATAATATTAATATTATATTATGATATTTAATAAAATATAAATTTCTGGTTAAGTAAATATAAAATGTATGAAAAACTTACTTGATTTGCTTATAATTTTTTCAGCATATGATTTCGTACCCTTCGATGTGCAATTTGTCATTAATGCATTGTGTCACTTAAGTGCAGGATATTTTTAGTTAAAGAATTATCTTACACTTCAAATTATTTTCGTTTAATAAAAAACTTTAAATATTACATTAAAATAATAATTAATAAATAAATTCTCAATAAATTCTTCATTTTAACTCACTAACTACCGACTGTAGATTCCCCTTCGTTCCTGGTAAAATTGCTAGAAAGCAACTGAAAACTTGAAGGTCTGCCTTAGGAAATTTTTCGAAAAAATACTAAACATTTAAAAACATTTCCTTCGTCTCTTTGCATCTTCAAAATTCACACATTTTCTATCTAAATAAATCTGTAAAAAAACAGGTACTGAAAAACTCGTGAAATAGGACCTCTTGCATCGAGAAACCCTTGACTGGTCATCGTAATGCAAACCAGATGTGGCAAACCTTTAAAAACGAAAAAATACTCCAATCTCTGCTTTAGAGTAAAAATATTTTCCAGTGTTAATAAAAAATCTTTCATCTTGTTAACAATTATGTTTAGTAGTTCTTACTCAAAATATCCCTGTGGGCAAAAAATCATGTTCGTTCTAAAACCGTTTTAAGAACGTTTTTAGAACGCTTCATGTCCACCAAATAATGTTCTGGAACATTATTTGAACATCCATGTTCTTAAAATGTTTCAGAACATTATTTGGCGGACATGAAACGTTCTAAGAACGTCCATAAAACGTTTTTAGAACGAACATGGTTTTTTGCCCACAGTGATAATACTAAAATTTAAATAAAATACTACAAATCTCAGTTTATTATGTATTATATTATTTATTTATTAGTGCAATTCTAATTTTTTTACTTCTGCCATCTATGTGTTGTCTCACCAATTAAGTATACAAAAATTCAGAGACTGTAGTATTTATTTTATTTACTCCGGAAGATGTTCATACTTTTAAGAGACTTCTGAAGACTTTCGAGATTACTCTGAATACTTATTTGATATACTTAGGAAACTAAGATGATCCATTTGAAGATTCAGCTTAGTTTACTCAGTGTACTGTCATATGCGTTTCGAATATTACGGAAGACGTTCAAGTATACATTGGAGATTATGTATATACAAGTCAGAATACTATTTGGTATAGTCTATATACTTTCAATACCGTTTGGAATACTATTTCAAATATTCCGATTACTGTGTATACTTATTCGAATACTATTCATTTTATCCCGGGGACCATTTATATATGATTCTGTCAGCATCTTAGCTGCGAGAAGAATTGATGTTCGCTGTTCCTGTGAGGCATTGAGCGAACTAAACTGCATCACAGAGTCGTCCGCACAACGCGGGAACATTTAAAATATTTAAATTCATTATGCATTTTATTTTAAATAAAACTAAAAAGTGAAGTTTTATACGTACATTGTCTTTTAAAAAATAATATTTAAACTTCTCAATGTTAGTAACTTAATTATTTAATGATATAAGAAATTTTTTTAACAATTAATTTATTAATTGTAGAAAATTTAAAACCGAACAGATAATGAATGAAATTATTAAACTACAAAGAGAAAAAAAAGAGTAATAATTGTAACATTTTCTATCAAAAATTACTACTTTCAAATAGTAATTTGGGAACTGCTCAAGAAATAATAACTTTTATTAAAAGCTGAGTAATATTTAAAATGTCTCGAGCAATTAATACTAGAAGCTAAGCAACTTTTACTATGAATCGGAGCAGTTATTACTATTTCCTTAGGATTTTTACTAGAAACAGTAGTAATCCGTACCACTATAACGACGCGCCTCACACCGACGGGTGGCGGGAATGCCGACGAGTGTGCTGCTGCGCGCCTGCGCGTTTGTCACTAGAAACGTTTATAAAAAGAACTATATATTTTCTTGTATTATTTTAAAAAATCAAAATAAAAAACAGTGCGTACAAAAAAATTTTCTCTAATTAACATTCTATATGTGGGGTAAAATTCCTGTAGCGAACTAAGTGAAAAAAATGTTGATTGGATCGGGCTGTAACTTGCACATAGTTTATCCCTAAGGGTGAGTAATTTAACCACGAAGTATGGTCAGGTTTTTTCAAAAACTTTTGGAGAGAGAGGGGGTTAAACTTTTTTAAAAAATTTAAACAGTACATTTTTGAAGACTTGTAACTTTTAGACAGAAAGAAGAAAAAAATTTATTTTATATGTTTTTGAAAGGTTTTTTTCTGCTCTTTCGAATGGTGCCAAAAAAATTTCAAAAAATTTAAATTTTGACCCTTTTTTTGAAAATTAATTTTTTTTAGATTTTTTTTTTAAGTTCGGTCCTTTTTATTTTTTTTATTTATTTTTTTTAAAAGCTAAAAATGTGTATTTTCACCACAAAAAATATTGAAATGTCCTTATTTGTTATTTTCGAGATATTAATTAATTAATTAATGTTAAATGAAATATTTCACAAATAAATAAAGTTATTGCAGTCCTGAAGGTACCAATTGAAAGCTGAAGTTAAAGATTAAAGGATTTTTTATAAACAATTGCCATGTTAGCCAATTGTTTATTAACAATCCACTTACCCAAAGTACTTCATATAGTACAATTTTAACAACGAAACATATCGAAAAATCTTACATTTATATAGATTCGAACCCAGCCTAACTTATATCTAAACGCAACCTAACATTGCACGATTTTACATTAAGCCTCTCGACCATGCAATATCCTTCTTTAATAATGTCAATTATAAATTGTATTTGTCTATTAGATAAGTTATTGAATTAAAATATAAACATTTTTAATAATATTAATAAAATAATATAAATAAAAAATTTAATTAATTAAATTAAAATTACTTATTTTGTTACTTATTCTGATTTTATATAAAATACATAAGAATTATGTAAATTAATTTTATAATAATTTTATTTAAAGATGGAATTGCACATTGTAATATATATAAAACTTTGAAGTACTATAGCAAATAATAATTATAATTACTATATATTCTTAATGAGTTTATTTCTTTATATTTTTTAATTTATTTTATTATTATATAGACATAATAATTATTATAATATTTATTTTTATTAATTAATGAATAATTAATTAGAAATTAAGTATTTATTCGTTATACATAAATTGCATACTTTGACGCCGGGCTACAAACGCTGTGCATGACCGTAGTGACGTCGTAACACACATACAGGTGTATAGTAGTAGTGGTACGGATTACTACTTTTTCTAGTAAGAAGTTTGATCTACAATAGTTAAAGTTCTTTCTTGCAGTAGCAATTTTTATATTTCGCAGTATTACTTATTACAATTTCTACGACTAATATTTAAAAAGTGTCGAATGTAAAAAGTAATACAAAATTTAATAAAATTTACAATGGCGCCCAAGAAGCACGTAATATAACCTCAATATCAAGGTAATATTACACGTGAGATTCGTAATATAACGCTGTAATATTACAGTAATCTTACAGTGATCTTAAAATGTCCGCCTCAAGGTAATATTACCGGTAATGTTACTGTAATATTACGCGCTAATATTAAGGTAATATTACAGTAATATTGCAGTAATATTATACCGTAATATTAAGGTAATATTACAAGAGAATATTACAGTAATATTATGGGAACATTTCTTTACGAAAAAAATCTACCCATCCAGGGAAGCGAACACCGAACTCAAAGCACACGAGTCCAGAGTTTTACCAACAAGCCAAATTGACTTATAATATATTTATGTTTTTTATGCTTTATGAATAACTCAAATCAGTCTGTAATATTACCGTTAATATTACAGTAATATTACCTTGAGGCGGACATTTTAAGATCACTGTAAGATTACTGTAATATTACAGCGTTATATTACGAATCTCACGTGTAATATTACCTTGATATTGAGGATATATTACGTGCTTCTTGGGCGTTATAAAATTTATAAATCCTAAAGCAATTTTTATTACATCTGCAGCAATTTTTAAAATCTTAAAATAATCTTATTTTTTAGCCATTTAAGCTCGCATATTATAAAAAATTCGGACGTGATGGGACACTTTGGTCTAACTAACCAATTGAAAGTTAAACTAATTCAGCATCCAACAAGCCCTATATGAAGTATTTTGGATAAGTAGATTGTTCATAAACTATTGCAATGTTAACTAACTCATTAAAAAAGCTTTAAAAATCATTATATATATGTTAACTTTTATGCATTCTACTTATAAATATTGTACATTGAAAAAAATTTTTTTTTTCAAAAGTCAAAAATTAAAAACGTTGTAATTCAAAAACTATTTTATTAAATTCAATAATAATTGATTTTTAGACTTTCTCCAACAATAACAACATTTTAGAGAAGTATGGATTAAATTCGAGAACTTTTAATTATTTGTTCGGATATTTCAGGAATTTTGCCTCATATATATACGTCATGTTCAGTAGAAGTATAAAGATCTAGTAATAGTAATATGCAGACACATCTGTGAAAAGTAAAATAAAAGTAAATTTATGAGGCACTTTTTTTCTTTAAAATAAAAACTAAGATGATTATAAAATTCAAACATATTTTGTCACCGCATAGATTAGCAGTCCTATTACTTCTCCGGAATTTTTCTCACAGTCTCGCAGGTAGCAATAATACTACACGACGAATTTACACAGTGGTCCATCCGTAAAATTAACATATAATGGTGTTACTCAGTTATAAGCCTCTTTTGAAAGTACGACAGTAAGAGCTTTCAAAATAGAAACTTTCTTCGCGTGGCAGAAAATTACGTTCATTTTATAATTTGGACCTTACACCTCAACGATCTTTGATAGCATCGATTTACATATCAAATGAGATTTAAAATACAAGAAACTTGTAACTTAATATAACAGCCAAGAGACGCTGAATTAACTGTTAAGAAAAAGAATAATCATGAATACAAGGGGAGAATAACATGTCGATTTTAGTATCAATTGGGAATATATTGAAAGATTTATAAATTATTTAATTAAGTAAATTTTACCAGTTATATTGCATTTTGTGAAAAACAAAGTGTTAAACTTTTGACATTTTGTAAATAATGATACTTTCTACAACATATACACGAAAACAACGAGTTTTTATAGGTGTCAAGCGGGGAAGAGAAGTTGATGATTTTAGACAAGTTGATATGACAGAGCAAAAACTTAAGCAGGGAAAAATATTTATGATGCTATGAAAAAAACCATCCCAACCTTACCTTTAGTGAAGAATCTTTATAATTGATATTTTCAATCAGTGTCCTCACAACATGTTATTCTTGTTATTTTTACTATGTTAATTATGTAAACAAGATCTATATTTCTAGCAAGCTCTCACGTAGTTTTAAGCAACAGAATTGTTAATTTTACTAGTTTTATCAGTATTCGAAACTATTCTTGAATATAAAATATATTAATTTCCAAAATGGTTTTAAGTAATATTAAATAACTTACTCAGATGGTAAGTCTCATTCAAGCAGTTTAAAGAAATACCTTTCATTGAAATATTTTAAATCTTTCAGTAAAATTTTCAGGGAATATTAAGGAAATATTATTTGCTGTGTGGGTAACTAGGTTTGTTATTCTATGCTTTTTATTATAACATTTCATTTTTCTCCGTGTAGGATATGCTCAGGATATCTTGACATGATACATGATATCCTGAAATTGTCCCCAGGATATTCTAAAGATATCCTTAGCATATTCTACGAATATTCTTAGTACATCTTACAAATATTAGAATGTCCCTGGAATCACTTTTTAATACCCAACATAATAGAAAAAATCTACTGAAAAGTTCAAAAATCTTTAATAATCGGAATGAATATTACTTTGAAATTATGTATACTTAAAAGCCAAACGTGCGCGTAATGTAAAGGGCATTAAGACCTAGACGCAAACCAGGATTCCAGTTCATATCATATCCAGTTCTGCGAGATATAAAACAATAAAAATCGTCTGACAACTACCAGGCACAAAAACACACAGTTCTATCTAAGATGTATAATATATTATTTTTACTGACATTTTATATTCAAAGTACCAAATACTGTTGAATTTTTGCATAATAAAATTGTTATTGTTATTGTTAGTAATAAAACATCAATATTAGTATATCACGTTAATTTTATGAAATCTTTTAATAAATATAAATATTTTTATAAATTAGATTGATTGAATCAAAATATTAAAGAGTAGGTGTAATACGAATATTTAAAATAAATTAATTTTTATTTTAAATATTTTAAACAAAAGTTGAAGTAAAGCAAGAGATAATAATTTGTATCGACAACTAATGGACTTTTGGAGATCGAGATGAAGCAGCACTCCATGTGGGTTCGCTTTAAACGCATCAAAATGTTGCTAAGTGATATCCAACTGTGTTTAACCAGACGGGAGATGACCTGTTGAAATCAGGTGTAGGTCAAACAGTTAATTATTATATGGTCCATTAACTGAACGATTTTTCATTCTTCACCCTACTAAACTTATAAATTCTTGACTTACGAAAGAGAAATCATTCGTTAAATCTCTGTTAATGTATACTTTTCATATAATTACAGTTGGCAAACTGAACTTTTTTTTTAAAAAAAAGAAATTCAACATGAATTTAAAAACTTTTTAACCTACGTGGAAAAATTCCTAGGAAAGTGTTCCTGGCAATCTTTCCAGGTGGAAAGACAATTGTGTTAAATATTTTTTTTAGTCGATTTCTTGTCATTGAAAATCTTGTTCGTACTTAAATTTGTCTTAAATTGCTTATAGATGCTTAAGGCGCAGAGCTCCAAGCCAACGTATAAAGGTTCGACCCAAGAATTCGAAGTTCTTTTTCTTTATTGTAAATAATGTAAATAATATATAGCACGTGAACTTGCATCAATCTTGCGGTAAGCTTGCCGCGCAATATTGCTAACCTTGCATGTCAAACTTATCACAAGCTTACTGCAAGCTTCAAATGTCCCACCTGACCCAAGCTTGCATGGTAAGCGTACCAAAAGATTACTCAGTAATCCTACCGAAAGATTGCAGTGTAAGGTTACTACAAGATTCTACAATAAGATTTTCGTAAGATTGCTCAGTAAACTTGCACGGTAAGCTTGTAGCAAAGTTAATGTAAGGTTGCCAAATAACCTTGCTTTAAACCTAAAAATTTTTTTTTAAATGTTTCGACTAATTTATATAATCAAATTTATGTAAAAAAATTGTATCTATAAATTAGACGAAACATTAAAAAAAAAAGTTTTTAGGTTAAGAGTAAGGTTATTTGTCAACAAGCTTACCGTGCAATCTTACTGAGCAATCTTGCGATAATCTTATTGTGCAATCTTGTAGTAACCTTACACTGCAATCTTTCGGTAGGCTTACTGAGCAATCTTTTGGTTAGCTTACCATGCAAGCTTGGGTCAGGTAGGACATTTGAAGCTTGCATTAAGCTTGCGGAAAGTTTACCGTGCAAAGTTGGCAATATTGCCCCCACAGCACAGAAACTTTCCTAAAGATTTCCTATTTGAAATGTTTAGAATATTTAATTGCAATGTTTAGTGAAAATTGTAAAAAGATTTAAATGTCCCGATTAAATAAATGTTTTGTGTGAAACTTTTTGAAACTTTCCTGAACATTTATTCAAGTGGGACATTTAAATCTTTACACAATTTTCACTAAATATTGCAATTAATTATTCCGAACATTTCAAATAAATCTTTAGGAAAGTTTCGGTGCTGTGGGGGGTGCGCGATAAGCTTGCCGCAAGGTTGCTGTAAGCCTACATGTTATCTGGGAATATATGTTAATATATATGTTCATAGAAGATGTTTTTATCACGAAGAGAATGTATAAATTAAGCTGATGGATAAAGGTTAAATTCGCGTCTGCGAATAACAACTATATGAAAATATTGTCATACAAAAAAAACTTGAAAATTTAGAATGAACTTCACCGAACGAAATTATTAGTCGGCACAAGAAGTGGCAGGGCCATAATGATAAGTGGGCAGCCAATAAAAATAAATTAGTAAAATATGTTCTCACTAATGTTTCCTGGTCATCATCTATAAACCTTCAATAGCCCCTTAACGTGTCTGGAATTGTAAACATTCTTTGTCGCGATTTAATTGTACGAAAATTGTATATTATTACATTCTCATCATAATGAGAAAGTATTACATTTGCCCGATTTTGACCAATATCTAATTCTTGTGAATCTCCACGTTTCAAGACATCCTGATGCCAAAAAAATAGGTTTTAAACAAATGTTTGTCTGTATGTATGTATGTATGTATGTATGTCTGTATGTCTGTAGACAAAAAAGTTGTCTCGACGATAACTTGAGTAAATTTTAATTAATCGACCTCAAATTTGGTATACACTTTAAGTGTACCAAAATCTCGCCTGAGTTCGTTGGCCAGATGATTTCATCAAAAATCAACAAAATTATTCAAATTTTGAGTTTTTAAAAATTTCAAAAATTCGCATTTTTCAAAAAAAAAATTTTTTTAATTTTTTTTCAAAAATTACGACTAAAAATAAACACTTTTTTCTTTTGACAATTTTTAATAGCGATTAAAACAAAAAAGTTATACCACTTTTTTAAAAAAAGACAAAAAATGACAAAAACCGATGAAAAATGGGTAAAATGCAGAGCAAAATCACTTTATTTTGAAAAAATGTGTTCAAATATGTATTATTTCTCTTTAAACCACCTTCAATTAACATAAATTAAAGTAACTTACTCATAATATTTCGAATTTTTTTTTTTTTTTTTTATAAGTGAACCATTGCTATCCATTTCCAAAAAGTGCAATTTTTTTCATAATGTTTCTGATTAGTTCATGTTGCACTGTTTTTACTAGAATATTGTAAGTTTTCGATTGCTAACTTTTGAATTTAGTGAACTTCTTTTATTTTTAGCCCTTTTTTTTATCTAACCCCTTGACAGTCCATGGCTCATATATATCCCAATAAAAAGACGTTCCGTTTTTGTGATTTTGAACGTATTTGTACACCTTTGAAGAAAATAGTAAATCTTTTTCTATTTAAGTATCAATGAGTACACTGTTGTTTTCGAGGTCCCTGAATTCGAATTTGAGGTTAGATTTAAAAAATCCAAAATGGCTGGCCCATCATAACGGAATAATTTAACATTGATTCGATTATTATAAAATTCGGTTATTTTACTCATTAATTTTTTGCGTCCCAGTTTTAACCTATTTTGCCACCTTTTCTTTTAGCAACTTTCATCTCTAGATTTAAAGTTTTTGAAGCAGTATTCCTAAAACATTTTTTCCACTATAACGGAAGCATTGTGAAGTGAAACAAAAATAATAAGTGTTGCAGGCGAAATTATAAAGAATTATGAATTAACTAAGTATAAACATTGATATTTTTTAAGAGAAAATTCATTTTTCAACAATCTTTTTAACAAATTTAAATAAATCTTTCTACTCCTTGGTGTGTAGGTCGCTCATTACGATTCTGATGTCAGTTTTTAAAAATTCAAAATGGCGTATTGGAACATTTTTGACACCATATTTTTAGCATTTAAAGGTATTCTGAAGGGATAAGATTTGAAAAATTATAAAAACTGAACAAAAATTCTAAAAAATCTTTTTTTTAATGCTTGTAAATTGTTTATTTAAAAATTTTCGGTTCTTTTAGTACACTATTTGAGAGAGCCTCAAATTACCTGTAAAAATTTCGTTAATAGGTTAATGCATGCCTCCTTTTCCTATTGTATGTTTCTAATTTTCGAGCGTGAAACGCGAGTGCCGTGATGAGAATGTTATCCTTAAAGTCAAAGTACTTTAAGAAAATGAAATTTAATTTATAAAAACCAAAAATTTCACTTATATAAATTGTACAAAAAAATTTTTATGAATAAAAACATGAGAGCAAAACCTCATATAATAAATTTGTTGCTTTAAAAAATGCTTTTACTTTAAAGTTCTTTTTTTTTAGTGTTTTTAAATTTTCAGTGCGATTCCAGGTGAGATTTTGACTTTTTCGGAGTAGGTTAACCGATTGCAATGAAACTTTGGAATTTTGTTATATGAGGGGCTAATAGTAAAAATGGTTTAAAATAACATTGGGAGCAAAAGTGGGATAAGTGACTTGGGAGCAAAAACGGGTTAAAATGATTCGTTTAATTTATTGATAAATTCATTATATTATCGATTAGAAAATATTAACAATAGGAAAAAATGCATATTTTATTATAATTAATATTTTTTAATCGATAATATAATGAATTTATCAATAAATTACACGAATCATTTTAACCCGTTTTTGCTCCCAAGTCACTTATCCCACTTTTGCTCCCAATGTTATTTTAAACCATTTTTACTATCAGCCCCTCATATATAGTAAGACTAATCTTGAACGTAAATTGCAGCTTAAAATATTTGTTAGTTTACGAGATTTGCAATAATAACAAAAAATTTTAAAGTGCTATATCTTCCGTTCTAATAATCGGATTGAGGTCTACTTTTTTTAAAATGTCAAGGAAAATGAGAGGAATAAATCTCTTTAAAGAGATGTTCTTGTTAAAGAACAATTTTTTATAATTTTACAACTAAAAAAATTATTAAATAATAATTGAATAAATTTCACGCGACAATCTAAAATTCAATCACTCAAACGCTAAAATGATCTTACCTGTGTTTTCTTTAATGTTCCAAAGGAACATTAACGACATTGCGCACGCAGCATTCTCACGTAGCCAATTTAGTCCACGAATCACGTCAGCTAGTTATAGGAGAATGCTGCGTGCGCAATGACGTCTGCACGTCAACTAGCAGAAATCGCAATTGTTTATACACGTAAATTATTAAAATTAAATAAGTTAAACTCGCATTTTTTGTTATTATTGCAAATCTCGTAAACTAACAAATATTTTAAGCTGAAATTTACGTTAAAGATTAGTCTTACTATATATAACAAAATTCCAAAGTTTCATTGCAATCGGTTAACCTACTCCGAAAAAGTCAAAATCTCACCTGGAATCGCACTTCAATTAATTTTTTCTTTTACTCAATTGAAATTAGCTCAAAGCGGAATATCTTATTTTAATAAATAATTTGGTTTGTCGATTTTCGTTAATTACAAAGACCTGGCCAATCCACGGCGCAATATTAAGGAACTAAGTTTGATCAGCTACAGTGCCGTCATTCTTCAGTGCCCGATAAAAAATTTATTCTAATACCTTTAAACCTTACCTATTTCTATAATTTAATTTAACGCATTTTAATAAAGACTATGAGTTGTTTCTAATAAATTTTTCAAAACAAGTCGATTATATGAACATCCACTTTTAAAATAACTACTTTTTTACTTATTTTAACTCTGTGTGTAATTAATTTTATTCTTTTTAATAAAATAAATAAAAATAATTTCTTTCTTCTTGACATTTTACTTCAAAATTAATTAAATCAACTACAAAGTCTAAAACAACTACAAAATCTCATTCTACCAAATAGATTCTTGGGTCATTCAACTACTTTCTGGTAGTACAATTAATACAATTTTTAAATTTAATAGGAAAATTTTTGTATTACAGAGTGTAGTTAAAAAGTAATTAATGCTAATAGGTTTTGAATTGTAATAAACAAACAAAACGCGCGAAGCGCGTAATAATATCGGACCGCGAAGCGGGACGATTATCCTTCGCGCGCCCCGGGGCGCGCTCAAACTAGCGAGCGAAGCGAGCCCCTACGCGCGAAGCGCGTGATGAGAATGTGGCCGCCCCCGCAGGGGGCTGCCAGATTTTAATATATTAATATATTAAAAGTAAGTATAACATTGTCGTTTCACTATTCAATGTCAACATTCACCTCCTCTCTTATAAGATGTATTTTTATAAATTATAACTTATGAGAAATTCAATAACATTTTTAATTAAAAGATTCAACATTTTTTTGCAAAAATAAAAAATTTTAATCTTGTAAGTTACTTTTTACTTATTTACATTTAAATTCATAGAATGAATCAATGTGTCACTATAATTTGAATTCAAGACATAAAAGTGATAAAAACAAATTACACTATTTGTGGTTCGTTTTTTGGAATATTCGTAAATTTTATCTCGTAAATCGGACTGAAAGTATTCCTTTTTTTAGAATTCTAGAGAAACGTTTGAAAATTCAGAAACGCTTAGTCGATTTTTGTAGACGTGATAAAAGGATGTTCAAAGTTCTAAGAAGTAAAGCCTTAAGGCAAAAAAAAATTTCGGCACAACATATATATGGAATCTCGATGTTTTTCCTAATCTTAATGACTCGTGTCAAACTGATTAGCGCTTGTTTACATTCGGTAAGGCTAAGATTCAGAATCTCAAACAGCTGAATTAGTTAAATCTCTTTTCTTGACTCAAGTGATAGTTTATCCTCTAGATTTAAAACAACATAATTTTTTATTCGTATATCGATTTCGGAAATCGACCATAAATATATGTACAATAAATATAAATCACATGTTATTTCTGATAAACAAATTAGATAAGGTTTATAAATTATGTACTTTGTAGATAGCAAAGAATTATTCATATTTTATACACGGAGAAAAATGGGATTGTTGTGCAAAAAGTTTTGGATTGTTGTCAGTAGATTTGTTGATATTACAATTCGAAATGTTAATATTACAATTCGGATTGTTGTCAATACAAATGTATGTTGTTTTAACAACAATACGAATTTTTTGTTGTCAGTTTTGTTCAGTTTGCAATTCCGTACAGTTGCAGAAGCAAACTCTCTGTCGATTGCTGATGGAACAATCCGGATTTGTTCAGCTGACATGTTTATTGTTTCATGTCACGTGGTCATCTTGAATTCTCGCAAACTGGAGTGCAGATCGTCGTGTAGTTTGCTTCTGTACCATGTGCCACTTTTGCTTTTATTATTAGTTTTTATAAATGTCAAAGTGCCATTACATAATGAATTCGTTTAAAGTGAGAAATCTAATGCAAGTGTAGTGAATGGATGAAGAGACAATTTCATCGTTTATCGGTAAATTATACACGGTTACTATTGAACATAACCTCACCTTAAAAAATACAAAATGTATATTAAATATTATTTAACAACAAATTTCAACTCAAAATAATTTTTTGGTTTCAGGTCAAAAAATTTGATTCAGAAGCTGCATGTTCCACAGATTTTAATGCAAATGAAACTGGTGATCTGACCTACGGAAATCTGCTATCGATTATTTTAGATGGCGAAGAAACTGAATAACTTGTATTAGACGGATCAAATATTTGTTAGTAAAACAAATTTTATTACCGATATAACAATTTAGTTTCGTTATTTCAACTGTTCCATAACAATTTTCTTTGTTCATCAAACAATTCTGTTTGTTCACCGAACAATCCCATTTTAACAATTTTTTTGTCCCAACAACAAATAGAACTGCTGGTTTTATATTGACAATCCAGAATTGTTGTGTGGACTTAATTTTTAGTAACCACAACAAGTCTTTTTTCTCCGTGTATATAATTATTATATACTAATTATTGTCAAATATATGTATAGATATTTTGTTTACATAAATTATTCATTAATAATATTTTCTTTATTATAATGAATCCTTAAAAAAATTTTAGTTATCTAATTTTTGTTAAAGAAATTAAATAAAATTAATTAAAAATTATTATAATAGAACTAACATAGTTAAAATTAATTGGACTTTATAATTATTATTGAGAAATTAAGTATTTTAAAATCGTCGATCTTGTATGATAAGATTGAAATATACTTCATTACTGCATAGTTATTTGAAATTGTAAATTCAGTGATTGAAATAAATGGTTAGTCATAAAAGTTTTATCTTAAAAGAATCGTTTAACTAAATCTCAGTCTTACGCACACATATATATATATATATGCAATATAGCTCCTGTTTCCTTCCGACGGGACCTGACATTTTTACTAAAGTTTAAAGTCTGTTAATAGAAATATCCATATACACTATATTGTTTTGTTTTTTGATTAGTTATTTAATTTTTATTCAACGAAAAAACTATATGTAATTACAAATATGAATTATTATCAAAAATTTGTGTAGGGATTTTAAACTCTTTTGTTTCCAGAAACTGTATATTAAAATAATTCATTCATTCATTCAAAATCTCAATTATGATAAAATTAAACAATTAAAAACTTATTAATTATATTTTATCAATATTCTTAATATTACCTTGCAAAATTGATAAAATCTCGGATAAAATATTGTGGACATTTGTGTTATTTGGTTAACTAAGTAGTAATCTAACAAAATAAAGACTATAAAAGATATGAAATTTCTTCACTGGTATATTTCAAATCGACTGAAGATGTCGACTGGATTTACAAATATAACATCAATAAAATCATGTTATACATTAAATTTCTTTTTAAATTTTTCATCTGTGGAGTATAAATTAAAATATGCCGTATTGTATATGATGAATGACAAAGAGGTAGATCTTTTAATAAAATATAATTTCCACCTTAAGATAAAGAAGGAAAGCATAAAACACAATAAGAATTTATCTTTAGAAAAGGACCAACATCACTCCTAATATTGCAATATTATTTTAAATGAGACGCACATGACAAAAGTAAAATGCTGCTGTCCGAAATTTTCTTTTGCTATTTTAGTACTGGTCCGACGAGTGGGTGGTGAGTTCTCCAAAGTCAGGAAGATGATTGTCGGTACAACTTGTACTCTCTCACCGTCTAAAGCCATACGGACAATACTTTCGCATGAACGTACGTAACGAATAGGCTTTTAAATTATATTTTATCATCAACGGTGAGAAAATAAAGGAGCGAGAGCGAGCAAGCCTAGTGGTTTATTATTTCGTTTCGGTGAAGCTGTCTTGTTAGCGAGACCAATGGAAGGCGTACTCCCATAAACGCCCCACCGGGTCCTAACCAATCGCGACTCGTTTCATGAACATGCTACATCGCGTGTCGACGAGCACCTCCTCCTGGCATCGCTTCGCCTCGTCGCGTGTTTCTCTGCCCCTAACCTCTCTTTTGTTTTTATTGTCCGTGCCTGAGCAGTTTCTACGTATGCGGATCGACGGCCCCAACCCGCGATCACTTCGCGACGTCATTAGAGCTTCTTTTACTTCATGACCTATTCGCACGTGTCTTGAAGATCGTCTGTCAACTCTCGATACATTTGCTTCCCTGTTATTTCTTCGAAAACAGAAATCACTAAATTCTTATTCCGCTTTCTTTTTTTATAACACAAAATATTTTATATTTATATTCAGATAGGAATTCATGATCTGATATGGACAGTTAAAAGGGACCTTATGTCTGAAAAAATCGATTTTCACTTTTTTGTTGATTCTTATAGAAAAAGATGTGCTCTTTTCAATGCAACAAACAGTGTTTCACCAACTTCATTAGTCTTTATACAAATGCGCTTTAAAGATGGACACAACTGGTTAAAAAAATCGCAAAAAATTTAAGTAGAAAATAGGTGAATAAAAATTGACCAAATTAGTTTGAAAATTTTTACTCGGGGCTTTATGGGGTCGCTAATTATGAATTTGACATCATATTTTTAAAATTCAAAATGACAGATCCAATATTGCAGATGACTTTTAAAATTTTTTTTAATTTCCACGTAACTTGGTATCAAGGGGTTTTCGGGGTCGCTGATTACAAATCTGAAGTTAGATTTTGAAAACTCAAAAAGGCAGATCCAATATGGCGGAGATTTTTACAAAATTTGTCTTTGAATTTTCAAAATCTGACTTCAGATTTGTAATGAGTACTCTAACCGATAGCAGATACTCCTACAGTGTCCCCCACTTTTTGTTCCCCTCTTCACTGCACACTTTGAACGCGTGGTTAACTCTCAAGGTATTTAGGCTTTTTGCCCTAGATACTTATGAAAGTAAGTTAAGTAAAAATGAAGTAAGTAAAGTAAGTTACGTGAAAATTAAAAAAAAATTTTAAATTCGTCTACCATATTGAATACGCCATTTTGATTTTTGAAAATTTGACTCCCGAGGAACAAGTTTTAAGTGAATTTAACCAATTTTTAAAAAATTTGTGTTACATAAATACTGACTTGTTTTTTGAGGTTAGAAAACATCCTGATGTGATGGAACAAATGAAGGGTAGAATGACAAAAGGGGTCAAGCGCCAATATATTCAAATTGAGGTCTTTTCATTGAAAAATCAAATAAATTCATTTACACGTTTCCGTAAAAGGATTTTCTTCTTTATTGCGTATTTAAATCAGTTTTTAATGAAAATTATAATATTAAAAAATCCTTAAATTTACTTTCTTGCAAATTGTTTGAAAAGCAAAAGAAAGTAATGAGTCAATAATATTATAAATAACCTAATGATTTTAAACACATTGCTTTTTACGAAACAAAAATGACAAGGAGATTAGCCAAAGGAGTTGTAAATAAAGTACGTATATACGTGTAACCTTAATTAACAACATTTTTTTCAATTAAAAAAATTCCACCAGCATATTTAATAAAAATATTAAGAAATAATTATTTTCATATGTTTAAATTAATAAATAACGTTTAGATAATTGTTTTATTTTTCTTTTAGCTAACCTGTAAATGCAGTTTTGAATATTAGAGGTAGTATAAATACAGTTTTTACGTGGAAAATAATTTGGTCAACTATGAAAAAGAGCACTGTCGGTAATGCACATTACCAACTGTCGGTAATACAGATTTTCCAAAGTCGAAAATGCAGATTTACCAACCATGCAGAGTTAACAAAATTCAGAAATTCCAACTGTCGGTAATGTAGATTTACCATGGTTGGTAATTTCACTATTGAAACATAACCTTAATCTAAAGTAAAAAAAAATTAGAATATAATTTTTTACATTTATTTATCATCATCAGCTATACAACAATTACATTTATTTAATCTTAAATTCTGCATGGTTGTATGGACAGCCAATGTATTTCATACGTAATTGGCCGGAAGTAGTAGCTTCTTTGATTGCAGTGAATAATGTTGGATCGTTAGTGAACAGTGTTACAAATCTGGACGGTAGGTAACTGTTATATTTTTGTTCTATCTCAATGACTACCTTGCCTCTGTATTTGGTGTTGACAACCTGGATTTTTTTTATCGGATACTTGTGTTCAGGAGTCAGCTCAGAGAGCGGCTTCGTAGGCAGGGAACCCTCTAGTCGACCAACTGCGTTGACTTTGGTTAGATCCATTTTTTAGAGACTGTATTGTATGAGCACACAGTAGAATAATGAGTAAATTAGTTAAAACTGCCTTCATTTATACTCAATATCCCCACCATTTACCCCCACTCATATTCTTTGCTTGCGCATTAAACTTTCCCCCCACTCCTACTCTGACGCATGCGCAATTTACCCTTTCCTGGGTGCTGGCCATGGCTTGTCTTGACTTGATTTTGACATTGTAATTATTAGAACTCACTAAAGAATAATGAGTAAATTAGCTAAATCTACCTTTAGTTATACCCCACTCTTTTTTTCACGTATGCGCAATATTCCCACTTAACCTATTACGCAGTTACATAGTGACGTCATTATTCCGCAATGAAGGAAAATAAATAAATGATTTTATCAAAAGAATCACGAAAGTAGTGGAATTTCAAATAAGATAATTATTTTTGTCATTCATGTTTGCATTTTACAATAGAAATGTATTTTTTATAAATTCAATAAATAACATAAATAGTTCATTATACATATATTAACTTCAATTTAATTATTTTAAATTAAAAGGTACTATGAAAGACGTATAAGCGAGTACCGAGTTACGCGACGTCATTCGCCTGACATCGTGCGTGCAGTGTGATAAACAATTAAACGCCATTTTGCCAAATATAAACATATCTAAAATTTAATTTTTGTTAAGTGAACTTGAATATATGTAGATTCGACATATTTTTTAAAAAAGTTTCTACCTGGCGCAGAACATGTTTATTTTTTAAATTGTTTATTAAAAATAAATAATTTTTTGCAATCGGAATTTTTTTATCTTAAAGTTTATACTTATTTCTATAAAATATATAAATTTCAAAAAAATTCATTAATACGATTCGTGGATACAATTTTAAGAAAAAAATTTTACAGAAAAACTAATTTGTTTACAACTTTTTATAATATTTGAATTTAAAAAAAAATTATAACTAAAGCATCTCTAATATAATAGTATAGAAATAAAACATTAATTTCAAATTTCGTTTCATGTTTGCAAATCGGGGGGCCACTTCAGGAATTTTTACCCAGCAAATTGTCTTCAGGTATATGGTGGCTCAAATAGGAAGACCAATGGATGAGCATCTTCTTGAAGAGGTAGGATGCCTTGCTCCTTCACATCAAACTCATTGTAGGCTCTCTTAAAGCATTGGATATCTACGACGTACGCCATGGTATCTGTAACACAGGAATGACTCAAACCTCCAATGGCTGCTTTTTTTATATTCTTATTCCCACCTCTCTCATTTACCCCCACCATTCATGATAATTTCTTAACAATACCGCTAATTGGTGTGTACTGAATAATACGGTCATGAATAATTAAGCAGTAGGCAGCTGTATTGGCGGGAAAGTTATCACTTGCTTCAAATTCCAGTCGAACATCTGCAGATGCTTGTTTTAGAAATTCATTTTCTTTTGAACAATCGATAACAGCCAATGGTGCATACTCTTGAAAGGCATTTTTGGCTAACAAAGGTTTAGGATCTTTTCCATAGTATGAATGTTGAAAATTACAGTACATCTCATAGAGAACAGACTACTGACCCTGATTAAAATTTAAGTTCAAATTACCATAAGGATAGTATTGTGAATTTAAGAAAAGTTTAACATTATTTAAATTACAAGTATCAAAACGGTTTGAATATCTTACTCGATTTTCTTTTCGATTTGTTTGAAGACCAAGGATAACATATCGAGGTTTTTCAATTTGTGTTGAAGTTTTTACAGTACACACATGTTTTTGAGTAGCAGGAATCATAGGATATTCATACAAATCCCATGATCTAAAACTCATTGTTATTGGTAAATCTTTTTCAGTGAATTTTAACAATTCATTTTTCTGTCGATCACCAACAAATAGGTATGGAATCATCCATTCAACTTTATTTATTACAATTTTGAATTCTTTTCGTTCTAATCCGTGAATATTAACTATAGCATAAAGATCTGTACGAGATCTTATTAAAATAAGTTCATGTTTTGCATTTACAACAATCTTTCGATAGTCTTCAGCAAATCCAAGAACCATATTTAGTGGTACATTTACATCAAAATAACCATGATCATTAGTTACTCTACTAGCATCATCATAGTCAATAAAACCAGCATTCTCAGCATAAATGATTTGATTAGGTGTTTGAGTTAAAGACTTCATAGTTGTTGGTAGACCAACATTTTTACAACGATCAATCTCTACTCCATTAAGTTCATATCGAATATCACTAAACAGGTAACAAATGCTATTACTAATTAGCTTTGTATAAGTCACATCAGTATTGTCAGTTTTTATTAATCTTCCTTGTACATGTAAAGTACTTTTGGAGGGAAGAATGTATAAATCTTGATGTTGAACTGCAATTCGAATCTCATCACTGTTATTAAATGCTGATGAAACGTATGGCTGATGTGCATAAATCTCATAATGTGCTTGAGAATTGTCATATTTAAGAGGACTTTGAATGTTTAAAATCTCTTCCATTTTTATAGCTACAACAAAAAAAAATATATAAAAACTCTAATTTTTTGTTTTTTACTTTTTTTCTTGATAAACTCTTAGACCGAGCTTTTTCAGGAACTCTATGTTCTGAGGTGTTAACCTCTTGTGATTTGATTGAAGAATGAATATCTTCTGACATGGTGATTCACTTATATAGCTTCCACCAGTTTTTCTATGGTATACAATGCCCATTATGTTGACTTGATATGTAATCAAATTGTTATAGTTTCACCTCGAAAATTTATCAAATCGCCGTCTTGATAAACAATACGTAGTTGAATATTATGTATTATCTTTACGGCGATCGGAAGATAAATGATGTGAGATGGTACTTCCACGATCTTATATCCAGCAGGAACAACTGGAAAAAATTCATGAATTTTATGTACCTTTTTATTGTTAATATATGCGCCAGTGGTAATGCTACATTCAATTCTGATAGCATTAACTTTAGAATGGCTACTGGCATATCAGATGTATAAGTGTTATTAGCAGTTAGAGCTCGTGGAGTGAAACCCAATAATTCACCAATAGAATCCTCTTGTGTAAAATTTACTTTAAGACTGCTATTTATTTTACTACGTAAAGTATTGTTATTTGGTTTTATACTTATAATTTCTGACCCATCAGAAATGAAGTTTTGAATAAATTTTTCAATATCTTCAATTTCATAACTGCCAAGGGGTATAGTAATAACATGATTACCAATATAAATTTTATTTTTACCTTCATCTATTATATATTTGGTATTGAATTGAACGTTAACAACTCAACTAAGCCCAGCACATAATTTTTATGAGGTAATAATTCTATAGGAGGAAAATATTCAGCCTCGAGAATAGACAAAGTTCCTGAGATAGTTAGAGTGAACGATTCATCCATGATAATGACTTCTGATAGACTAAATAGGTATATAGATTTAACATCATTTATATAGAATATATTTCTGAGTCATTTCCAGTTCTCCACATAAAAATTCAAGACATAAATAACCACAATAAAAGGTAAAACTCATCTTGATAATTTTGATGATTGTACTGTATTAAAGTATTATAGCCGAGATAATTGACAAGTTCAAATGGTGGTTTAATAAATATTCTGCTTTATTTTTAACTTTCTTAAATTCTACCCAATTAGTACCTGGGCCACCTATATCATCAAGATTAATAATGGCTGATTCATTTTTTCCAGGGCCTCCTATAGGTAACTCATTTCGCATAAAATCTCCTCGAAAATGAGGAATTTTCATTGCTTTAGCATACTTGATTATATCAAAATTATTTAGTGGTCGTTCAGGAATATTTAAGACCTTTTTTTTATTCCTTGACCCTTTTGATAAGGTTTTAAATGTAGACCTGATCCTTTTAATAAAGGGTTTAAATGCAAGCCCAAGCCCTGTTTGTATGGTTTCAAGTGAAGACCTTTTGCAAGTTTAATTTCTTCTATTGCTCTATTATGACGTTGAGCTTCTTTTAATCTTTCTTTGGCTGCACTTGCATCATTGACGGCTTTTGCAACTCCTGCAGCTCCTCCAGTAAATGCTCCAAGAGCGCTGAGTCCAGCAAAAATTGGAATTAATGGTAATAGACCACCAACTTTTGTTGCTACTGGAAAAATGCGAGGTGTTAATACTTTTTTTCTACCACCAACTCTTTTGACAGCTTTTCGAGCAGTTTCAATAGCTGCCTTGATTGTTGAGCCAGGATCATTGCCTGGAATAATGGATTTCCTAGCAGCATCAACAATTTTTTTAAGATTAACTCGTTTTTTTGTCCTTGATTTCTTTTTACCCTTATACCTAATTTTGATTTGACCTTCATTGTACCAGAAATAGCTAAAGCAGCAGCTTTTTCACCAATACTAGAGTCGTTTGATATAACCCTTTGCTACGCCTTATCAGATAGTACTCTATCTGCAACGTTTTTCTTGCTTCAACGTTTTCTCGATTTTTTGAGTATGCAATATCGTGCTTCTTACACGCCACGTCTAGTGGGTTCATACCAGGATCACTGCGAACAAGGCGTTTTGCTAATTTTGTACCTGGTCCACAGTATTGGTAATTTATTTATTTATTTAAAGTTATACACGGGCATGAGAAGCCCTATACATGAAAATGCAAAAATATAAATGTATATACATAATTGGACCAAAGGCGTAATGTGGCAAATGCAATTCAAATGGTAATTTACTTATAAGATTATTAATCAAACCTTTACCTCGAGAGCGACGATGTAAAATCATACTTTACTCTATGAAAGTTGAAAGGGGAATGACTTGAATGCTATATAAGCGATGTATTTATACCTTTTGTGGCTGTCTACATCAGGATGCGATTCAAAGAACAACCTCACAAGCTTCCAGTCGTGAATCTGGATTCAATTGTTCAAAAACAAGAGAAGAAGTTGAAGCGTCATGGGCGCTTGTTGTCAGGAAGCATTCGAGCAATTTTCTGTGGTCCATCAAATTATGGAAAAACAAATGTATTACTTTCTCTAATTTTACATCCTAATGGTCTTACATTTGAAAACGATTCAAAGAACAACCTCACAAGCTTCCAGTCATGAATCTGGATTTAACAGTTCAAAAACAAGAGAAGAAGTTGAAGCGTCATGGGCGCTTGTTGTCAGGAAACATTCGAGCAATTTTCTGTGGTCCATCAAATTGTGGAAAAACAAATGTATTACTTTCTCTAATTTTACATACCAATCGTCTTACATTTGAAAACATTTATTTATACTCAAAATCATTACAACAACCAAAGTATAAGTTCTTGGAAAAAATTGTAAGTAACGTTGATGGAGTTGAGTACTTGCCATTTAGTGATCATGAAGAAGTAATTTCTCCTAAAGATGCAAAGAAAAATTCAATATTTATATTTTATGATATTGCCTGTGAGAAACAAGACAATGTAAGGGTTTCCTTTGTATGGGTAGGCCTGTTGATGTTGATTGTTTCTATCTTTGTCAGACATATGCAAGAATTCCTAAGCATCTAGTGCGAGATAATGTTAATTTATTAGTTCTCTTTCGTCAAGATGTAAAAAATTTGCGACATGTATATGATGATCATGTTAATACTGATATGACATTAAATCAGTTTCGAGAGCTATGTTTAAAATGTTGGAATTCAGACAAGTATGGTTTTGTTGTTATTGATAAAGATTCCAATTTAAATAAGGGAAGATATAGAAAAGGATTTGACAGTTTTGTAACACTATTAATATATGATCATCTCTTAAAATGATATTAGTTTTGGTTTAAACCTTGAAATATCAACATTTATTATAAAGAGAAACAATATCTTCATCAAATTGCTACAGCTAGTGAGGCAATTAGAAGGAAGCATCGCATACTGAAATTGGGTAAAGAAGATGCTGAAAATGCATTTAATGAAACTTTCAAACCTATAGTACAACCCTTGTAAAAAATTGTGAACTTGACTGATATTAAACGTGAAAATTTTTAAATTGAAAAAAAGGAAGAAGATTATATAAGTGTTGATGAGAATAAAACTATTCCAGGATTTGACTATGAAAAAGTAGTACTATTAGTATAATATTTGTACTTGATAAATCACAACAGAAAGCAGTGTTTGGATACAGTATATGGAGTACGCAAACTCAGAGATGGATCTTTTATGATTGCTGATAAACCAATAAGTTTTGATAATCACTTGGTGAATATTGGAGATAAACGTTTTAATGTTACCACTGGGTTATTAGAACTTTTATTTAAAAATAAACCTAAGAAATCAAATATTAGTGAAGAAGATTAGAAAAAATATAAAGAAATTCTTATCGCTACCAATGCACATAAAAAGAAATATAGCTCCTCTGAAGCAATTCGAACAGATAAAATTTTAATTTTATGAATTTTATATCTGGACAATTCCCACAAAGAAAAGAACCATATGTTAGTGGTAGTTCACTGCCTAAATTTATGACTACAAACAGAAAATTTAAACCAGACTATATCTATTGGGATGACTCGAATGAATTGGTCGACCGTCTTCGGCTTCTTTATTGGTATCTCAATCAGCTGGTAATCCTAGTCATAATAATGAAATAATGTTCAGCAGTGAAGAATTGCGAGAAGTATCATATATTAAGACGTGTTTCTGCAAATTTCATTCATTTTAATCATGAGCATTGATTTGTTCGGACATCCCCTAAATAGAGGAGGAACTGTAGCAGCAAAACGAGGACCACCTGGAGTTGGTTTTAAAGTAGATTCAGAAGACTTTTATGACTGTGAAAGTAAATGAATTTGTAACCTTGCAAAAGCTAAAGCAGATCAAGAACGAAGTGCGACTAGTATATCAAGTTACTTCTTCACTACGATTAGATATTGATAACAGTAACATGTTGTTAAAAATTTCTTGAAGCTTCTGTAACAGATAAACTTTAAAATCTGGAGAAACAAATAAATCAAAATTTTCTAGACATTGATAACAGTAATCTGTTATTAAAAACTCATGAAGACTCTATAAGAGAAAAATTAAAAAGTCTTGAAAGACAAATTAATCAAGATTTATCATATAAAAACGTACAAATTATTGGTGAAATCGATGCTCGTTTGAGAGTTCTTGAAAATGAAACCAAATTATTGGTGAACTAGACAGTCGTTTGAGAGCTCTTGAAAATGAATGACAAAAAGTTGACAGTAGTGAAAGAAATTCACACACAAGCGAGAAAAAACTATCATCGTCGTTATTGATTCATTATTAATTTATTATTAAAGTATGTTTAAGTTTTAATTTTTAGTTATTATGTATAGATGTAAGGATTTTATAATAAACAACACATGAAATTAATAGTGGGATCTGACATTCGTACACATGCCATCTGGTGTTGAAAAATGTAATTAGTTTTGGATAACTGTTTGTGTCTCTTGCAATTGTAGTTCCGCTGTCATTGTTAATTATGTTATCATTATGAATGAAGCTACATTTTTACCGCGTGAGAAATCTTCCTGCAGAATTAAGTGTTCTGTGGGCTGTGGCAGTACTGTAGCGAAAAATTTAAGCGTAATTTTCCATAAATTTCCGAAACCAAAACCAAAATTACACGATTTACACCACACTTTATGTGCCCGGCTTGCAAAACGCGTTCACCTTCAATAAATTTTCGTTGAGCAGGATTTGTACCTGCCCATGCGCAAATACTGTCCATAGAAATAAACATTTTCTGCATCCCATGTTATTCCCATGTGAATTCACTAAAAGTGTTACCCAATTTACGCCATATTGCTTAAGGCCCCGCCCCCATGTCAGATCCCAATAAATTTGTTTCATTTTTTATTTTTACAAACTATTTACAGTTCATCAGAGTTTGGGATCGCATAATGACCCCACGGTAGAGTATCGGTACTCTCCGGTAACAAATACCGTTTATCATCTACAGGCCTCGGACTCACCCCACTTTTGCCACTTTTTTCAGTTGATGCCACTTTTTTATGGAGAAAATGCCACTAATGACACTTTTTCGTAAAAAATGCCACTAAAGACTTCTTTTTCTTCTCAGATGTTCAATAAGTCAGTAAATATATATGCGTAGTTATATTTATTCGAAATAATTGACAAGTCAAACTAACGTGTGAATGCACATTATGGTTGTGGTTGCAGCATAAGGCAAACTCTGCTTGTTTACAGCCATTTTATTTATAACCTCAATTTTTTTTCAAAAATTAATAATTGTTGTCTGTTCTAAAAAACGATGTGTCAAATTTGATATAACAATCTCTGTAGTACAAAAGTGTGTAAAGAAAAATTTATTCAATGCAAGCGTACGTTATGATTGGCATTGCGTATTGAGTTGTAAGTTGTTAATTATATTTAAGAGGCAAATTATTTTTAAAAGAATAATCTCTTATAATTTTTTCCAGAAAATTTTATGAAAAAAAGTAATAGTCAATATTATTAATTTACTTTTTCAGATTTTGTGCATAGTATTATTCGCGTATATGATTTGTTCCACTAATTTTTCTTACGCTTCAAAAGGATTTGACATTATTATCCAACATTCTAAAACGGCAAAACATCTTGCTCAAGTAAAAGAAAAATTCAACGACAAACAACTAAAAATACAACTTAATTCTGCTACATCGTCTTCACTACAAATGCACTTATACCGTGATCAGGATCTGTCAACGAAAGCTGAAATTCTCTGGGCTCTTAAAAATGTTCATTCAGATATGTCGTCAAAGTCTTGCGATGGATTGGGTGACACTTTTCGTGCAATGTTTTCCGACTCCAAAATTGCACAAAACTTTTCGTTATGTCCAAAGAAATTGAATTATCTCATAACCGACGGTTTATTTCCACATTTTCAAGAAAATCTGATATCTGATTTTCAGAAATGTAATGGGTACACTATTTCTTTCGATGAGACAACAAATTCTGAAAGTAAAAAGGAACTGCAAATTCGCATAAGATATTTTTCTGAAATGAAACAAGAGGTTGTTGATCATCATTTAAAAACTATATTTTTGGGGTCGGCTACAGGTGAAATTTTAGCCCAACATTTGATTAACACTCTGGAACAATATAATCTTCCATTGGCCAAATTGACATCGACAAGTTGTGATGGGCCAAACGTAAATAAAACTGTTCGAGATAAAATTAACGAAATTGTACTTGAAATTCGAGATAAAGGTGTTTTAAATATAGGTACATGCAATCTCCACATTGTTGATAACGCACTGACAAAAGGTCTTGGTGAATTCGGCGACGAATGTAGCGATTTTTCTACGAAAATTTTTTACTTTTTCCACGATCGACCCGTACGATTAGAAAATTTTGAAAAAGTGCAATTGAAACTCGATCTTCCATTACATCGATTTAGAAAGCATTCGACAACTCGGTGGACTACTTTGAAAAAAAGTTGTTTACGTGTAGTTGAACAGTTTTCAGCTGTAAAAGAATATTTTCTGCAATTTCTTCCTGGCCAACAAGGATTCGATAAATTAGCCACATCACAACATTATCAATCTATTAGGCTCTATCTCCGACAACCAGATATGTTAGCGAAACTTCATTTCGTTATTGACAGTGCTACATTGTTTGAAGGATTTTCAGTTTTGTTTCAAAAAGTAGAGCCATTAATTCATATTTTGTTTGATAAAATTGAGCAGCTGTTAGTCACGTTAGCAGGTCGTATTTGCAAAGCTACAAGTATTGAGAGTTTTAAACAAAACACTTTGAAAACAGAAGAACTCCTTGAATCGCCGAATTTGATGGATGTAGAGTCAATGGTTCTCAATTCTCAAACGAAATCATGCATGAAGGATTTAAATGAAAAAGAAAAATTGATATTTCAAAAAAATTGTAAGAAATCATTACAAAGCGGCAGCGAAACATATTTTTTCTAAATCATCTTTGCAAGCTTATCCACATTCTAGTGTTTTGTACAACATGAGGTGCTTACAACCTTCTAGGATTCGAAAAAGTAGCAGCGTTACCGCTATAGTGAATATATTGGGAAAATTACCTCTCGAAGATGTTTCTGTTTCATTTCTTGCAGACGAATGGAGATTGTTGCAAACTGAACAGTTGCCAAAATTTGATAACACAACGCGAATTGATCATTTTTGGGCAAACCATGTTTTCAATGCGAAATATATCTCTGGTGATAGTTTAAAATTTCCAACGATTTCGAAAGTCATGAAAATTTGTTTAACCATCTCTTACGGCAACTCAGATGTCGAACGCGGCTTTTCAAAATCCCAAAGAATTTTAACCGAAGATAAAGCGGCTATAAAAGAGAGGACCCTGAATGCGCGGTTAGCAATTTTTGATGCAACGAAAAGTTTTAAGGACAAGTTACATCTTTTTCCAGTGCCACAAGATTTATTCACTAAAGCAAACTGTGCTCGAAAAAGTTATCAAGAATACCTCGAAAAGGAAAAAAATAAAAAAAAAACTGAAGCAGAAGCCAAAAAAAAGAAGCAGAACAATTGGAACTGGAAAAGAAAAATTTGGAAGAAATTGAGAAACAAAATAAAAAAGTTAAGGAACTTGAAATAAAATTGAAGTCTGCTCGTGAGGAAAGAGATTTAAAACAAAGTAGTATAAATTCTTTGCTGGAAAAAGCTACCAAAGAATTGGAAGTATCTTTAAAGCGTAACGATTTAGCAGGTGCTCATGTAGCAAAAGAAATGTTAACAAGTGTTGAAAAATTAAAAAAAGAACAGGAGCAAAAAGAAGTTTATATTAACGATTTAACCAAAGAAATTGAATCAAAGCGTCGTCGAGTTGTTAATGACTTAATAAGAAACAAACAAAAAAAATCTGATGAGGTACAACCAAAAGATACATCAAGAAAAAGGAAAAACCCCGAGAAAAACACTGTTACCAAAAATGATTCGTCGACAAAAAAATTGAAAACCAGAGACTCGCAGCGTAAAATAGATGTCAGTAAAAGTTCCAAGACTGAAAATAAATCTAAAAAAATTGTAAGTATTAAAACATCGGACATCACACCAAAAACTATTACCATTGAATAACTTTTGTAAATGTAGAATTACAAACATGTTTAATTTATTGTATTTTTAAAATGTTTTATAAAATAAAATCAATTTAACAAAAATAATTATTAATTTCGTTATTTTCATAATTATAAAAATTTAATAAACACGCATTAATAAATAAATTTATAGGCATATATACGTATATGTTTGTAAATAATATGCTACTATTTTGCCACTTTTCTCAACATTTAATGACACTTTTTTGCCACTTTTTTCAACATTTTATGCCACTTTTTTTTATGGCCGAAGTGAGTCCGAGGCCTGCATCTAGTGGACTTAAAGCTACTTTTACCTGCAGATATTTTACTTAATCATCAAAATGAATTGATTTTTTTACAACGCCGGCTTTAATACCTTTTGCTTTTTTAATATAATGTTTATCTTCTACACGATGCTGTACATCTTACTCCGCAAGCCAACAAATTCGGTAACTATTTTACCATTACATTCATCTTTCATAAGGCCGAGTATTTTTTTGTTGACTTGCGGTATCCCATACACATTATTCGCGGGATAATCTGATGTATCAAACTTATCTAGCTTTAGGAGTTCATAAGTATGGTAGAGCAAGAGGAGGTTTTCCTAACGTTCTAATAATAGAGGAAAACATTATTAGTAATTTTGAATTATAATTATAAGTTTTCAACTTTCAAAAACGCAATTTTAATTTTTTATCATTTTAAAACAAAAAAATCACATTTAAATTTTTCTTCAAGGGCTTGAGGAAATGAGGTGGCTGGTATGAATTTTAACATCAACGATTAGCGTATTGTATACATAAATCATCTTTTTATTAAAATTTTAGAATCCGAAAGAGTAACTGATAAATGCGTTAACTTAACAATTTTTATGCTTTATAAGAAGGGAGACTCCATAAATAAAAGACGACTACGTAAATTGTATAACCAAAATTTTTACTTAAATTATTTGTGAATTTTATTTAAATCTTTTTCCAAAATTTCACAATCAGGCAGGTTTTAGGAAGGAAAGGAGTTGCTTCGATAATTTTTTTACATGTTCATATATAGAATACACAACTTTAATTCATATAATCAAATGTATATATATACTAGAGGGCTATGCCCCCTGCGCGCTTCGCGTGCCAACCCCCACCCCCCTCATCTCTTCCCCTCCTTTTCCCCTCCCCCACCCCAAATTTAAAGGTTAAGATCGTTTCAAGACTCTAAATATAGCCGTAAGTCCCCCCTCCCTTTTCTTCTACCGCCCTTCTCTTGACTTGCGGCTATATGCAGAGTCTTGGAACAGCGGCGGCAGCGGCTTCGCGCCCCAACCCCCATCCCCCCTCCTCTCTCCCCCTCCCTCACCCTAAATTTAAAGGTTAAGATCGTTTCAAGACTCTGAATATAGCCGCAAGTCCCCCCCTCCCTTCTCTTCTACCCCCCTTCTCTTGACTTGCGGCTATATTCAGAGTCTTGGAACAGCGGCGGCGGCGTTTGCGGCGATATCTTTTTGTAATATATATATATACACTACCGTCGGAAATTGTCGGTACGATTGACGTGCGCGGGATGAAATGTTGATGTCGCACCTAAATTAAGATATTTTAAGTTTGAGAAAAGCTAGAGACTTGAAACTTAGATCACCTGAAAGCTGATAAAATTCTGCTTCTGAATATATACCTAGAATTTTTTTTTCGACTTTCTGGAGCGATTATAACACTGGAAAGATTTCGAAAAAAAAACGTCTAATTTTCCCAATTTCGTACCCAGTTTTTGATTCCCTGCATAATCTAGGAAAATGCAAGGAAAAATTTGTAACTCCTACAACATAATCTTTAAGATCTTAGCTTTAAAAGTAATTTTTAAGACTTAAAAAATATTGTTTCGTTTTTGAGATAAGTTGAAAAATGTCAGAGCATGTTTTTTACACAACTCAGCGTCAAAGATTAGTTCTTGCATCCCCGCTGCTTCGCCCGTTCCTTGCGCCAGGGCCGAATATGCGTGCGGGCCCCTGCTTGAAACCCGTCTTGTATTTTCTTACATTTACAGTTATTGATTATTAGAATATTAATTAATTTATTTAAAAAATGTTATTATTATTAGTTAATTAAAAGTTTAACTGCCTAATTTATCAATAAATTCTATAAGTTTTTGTTTGCAAAATTCAATGAATCATTGTTTCTCTTTGCTTATTAGAAATTGTCGAAATATTATTCTCATTATTCTCATAAGATTCCAAAACTTTTCAAGCTGTTGACAATGTTATAGGTAAAATTTAACCAAAGGTTTGAATGTAGATACAATAATTAGTCTCGATTAAAAGGGCAGAAAGTGCATTTTCAGAAAAAAAGAATATTCTTATGTACACTAAATTATATATAGTATAATATAATATAATATAATAAATAATAATAATATAAATATTAATAATAATAAAATATTTATAACATTTATAATAATCAATAACTGTAAATGTAAGAAAATACAAAACGGGTTTCAAGCAGGGGCCCGCACGCATATTCGGCCCTGGCGCAAGGAACGGGCGAAGCAGCGGGGATGCAAGAACTAATCTTTGACGCTGAGTTGTGTAAAAAACATGCTCTGACATTTTTCAACTTATCTCAAAAACGAAACAATATTTTTTAAGTCTTAAAAATTACTTTTAAAGCTAAGATCTTAAAGATTATGTTGTAGGAGTTACAAATTTTTCCTTGCATTTTCCTAGATTATGCAGGGAATCAAAAACTGGGTACGAAATTGGGAAAATTAGACGTTTTTTTTCGAAATCTTTCCAGTGTTATAATCGCTCCAGAAAGTCGAAAAAAAATTCTAGGTATATATTCAGAAGCAGAATTTTATCAGCTTTCAGGTGATCTAAGTTTCAAGTCTCTAGCTTTTCTCAAACTTAAAATATCTTAATTTAGGTGCGACATCAACATTTCATCCTGCGCACGTCAATCGTACCGACAATTTCCGACGGTAGTGTATATATATACATATTTTTTTTAAAAAAGGAAATCATACCACCTCAAAACATACAATTGACAAATTGATAAAGGGGCATTACATTTGTGTCCAATTCTTTGGCAAAGAGGGACTTTTAATTATCGCCCTATAAAAACGGCACTGAACGTGAAAATGATAAACATTGATTTAAATTTCCAAAATCCGATGATTGTCCGAATCCATAAAAAAACGCGATCGCAAAATTGGAAATGGGAGAGTAATATAATGACAGGTATAATGCTGTCATATTTTTTTTTTATGGATTCAGACAATCTTTCGGATTTAGGAAATTTATAAGATAAAAATTCTTGGTATAATGGCCGATTTTATAAAAAGTGTTTTAAAATCAATGTTTCTGATTTTTACGTTTAATGCCATTTTTATAGGGAGATTCTTAAAAATTGAATCATTTCGTTTGAATACTAGTAAGTTATATAACTTTGGAAATATATCACTTTGTTTTAGAATAATATTGTGCAGGTACAGATATAAGTTCTATAAGATCTGAGCACTTAACGTCAATTTAATCTTTCATTATTTGTTTAATTTTTTTTCACAGCATAATAAATAATAAAGTTTTTATAATCTGAATAGAATAAAGATTTTAGCTTTTAAAACTTTATTTGTTTTGCAATCATATTATGGACACAAGTTTTTTAAGATTTGTTAGTTTGATTTGTCTTCGTTTGTTTTGGTTACAGTATTTCAATTGTTTAATTTCTGTAGAGTAGAATGGAGCATAATTAAATTGATGTTAAATTGGTAGTCAGATCTGGTTATGTTCTGAACCAAATACAATTTATCAGATCTGCACCATGTGGGAGATACTACTAGGTCTGTAACAGATCTGTAATGGTATCGATATCTATATTTTCATGCAATCACCTTTGAGAAGCGTTGATAAAACATTTAAACAAATAATGGAATGCATAATAATGCACATCCTTCTATAACTTTTCAAAAGTTCAAAAACAAATCAAAGTGTACTTCGAATTCTGAACCAACAATTATCCTTCCCTTACTTAACAATTCACCTCACAATAGCTCCTTACATGTTAATTTTCTACACGTACTTTCAATTTTTGGGTGGATTGAAAACGTCTATCTTAAAGAACCTGACTAGAAAGAAATGAGTTTTATCTTGTCAAAAAATGTAGCCCAGAGGTGACATAATGCTCAGCATGGAGGTGAATATAAACAAGAAAGTTCAGAAAATTTATGAAATTAGGATCGAAAAGTTTTGTTTTGTTCTATGCGAGAGTGAAACGCGAGCCGCTAACACTACGTGATTTGTTTCTGCTATATACGAGCAAAGAACGGTTTCTTTTGATGTAGAAAACAACCGGGAATGATTGTCAACTTTTCTCATAAATTCTAGAATTTCTTGGGTCCTACACGGGCGCTGCAGTGTGGGAGATGTTTTCCTTGGAATTATGCTAATTGCGTTCCCCGAAACAGTATGCTTTGACTCCGTCCTGCAGGTACTGCTCATAATAATCTAACTCCCAGCTTAATAGTATATACGTAGATACACATATACGTATAGACATTTATCTGACGATATTAAATAAGACGATATCATTAAAGTAAAGTAGGTGGTTATTTGAATGACGAAGTCAACGACTTTCTTCGCTCCAAGACTTTACACTAATGAAAGCAACAAGAAAAGAGAAATAATTTATATTAGACTATGATATTCTTATCCGTGAGAAAAGAGGACATTTTTATGTATAACCCGCACCCAATTTAGACTCTAGTTATTAATCGCAATAATTTTCCTAATAGTATAATTAGCATTTTGTTTTTAAAATTATTATTCATCTTTGACGCAAGTTTGCTATAAAGCAGTACTGTAAAACGTTCCAGATAAATATATTTATATATATATACTAGAGGGGCTACGCCCCCCTGCGCGCTTCGCGCGCCAACCCCCCTATTTTTGGCGGGAAATACAGAGAGAGATGAAGGAAGGGGGAAGGACTTGCGGCTATATTCAGACCCTTGAAACGAACATAACCTCAAAATTTAGGTCATTTTTGACGGAGGAGGGGAAATGAGAGGAGGGAGGCGGACTTGCGGCTAAATTCAGAGCCTTGAAACGAACATAACCTCAAAATTTAGGAGGGGGGACTCCCCCTCCTAGGTCAAGAATTCTTGAAACAGCGGCGGAGGCGGCGATATCTTTTTGTAATATAGGAAGATATATATACAAATGGCATGGATTCTACATAAATGATCATGATCATAATTAATGAACTTAAAATTTGAATAAATCTTGAATCTATTTTATATGGACACCAGATGAATCACAAACATTCATTTGATTTTAATAATGTAGAAATAGTGAATGAGAATAGTGATAGTGAATCTGACTTTATAAGAAGATTAATTTTCAAAATTACACATATAAAAATATTGGATTTACAGTTAATAAAAAAGAGGACATTCAGTTTCTAAGCAATTCTTATTCGCCGCTATTGAGAAAAATTAAATTTTAATTATTATTTTTCTTTATTATGATCAGAGTTCATTGACTTAATCTTGAGTATAATGAAAACTCAATGAAATTAAAATTTTAGTTAGTTGTATTATTCCGTTCAGATATGTCACGTCGAGTAATATTATATTTAAAACTTTTAATTTATTTTTTATTTAATTTTGAATGTGTGTTTGTTATTATTTAAATCTAATTTGGTAGTTTTATTTTTTATTTTATTTTTAAATAAATAAGCCTGAAGATGACAGGGAACCAAGTTGTCAAAACGTTGCTGTAACATAAGTGAAAGCTTTTGTGTTTCAATTATACTATTTCTTTAATCGGAAAAAATTAATATTCAACTATGAATGATCATTCTTGTACATACCGGTATCAAGCCGGCATTAATACAGATCTTATAACGTTTTCTACCTGTAAATAAAAAACAAAAAATATGTGTAAATAAAATAAATAAACCTGACGTATTTTTATATTCACATGCAGTTCGTAGTAGTCTCGATAAATATTCTGCTTGTTCACTTGATAATTTATATTTTTGCACATATTTATACAAATATAAATCATGATTTAAACATATCTATCACAAATCGAGTTAAATTTTTTCAGCTAAAAGGCAATAGAGAATCACTTCGATTTTAATTAAATAAATAATGTAATATTGGGTTTGTAAAATCTTTAATTATTTTCAGCAATAGATGTTGAGTTCGGAAACCGCTTTTGCTTTAACATCGAAATATATATTTTAGAATGAAATGTGTGTTTGACTTTTGAACGAGAAAAGGAAATTAAAAGAAAGTATATTTTTGAATATATCTGTGCTTTTAGTCTGCTTATGTATTGTATACATATATTTTTATACATATACGAAACAGTCATTCAAAATGTACAACCATTAACCATAGGCATCCTACGGAACTGACGCCACTGAATTAACAAGCACTCACTGTGTGACCATGCATCAAATGAGGTGTCAACCAATTCAAAGAATTGTCTTCTCCAATCATCATATGCTATACACGAAAAGATTAACCACTCTTTTCTTTCTGAAATTCATGGTTAATTTTTTGCATTAAATTTGAGGCCTTGAAGTCGAATTCCTTTTACTAATTAGCAACATTAGAACAATATTTTTCAACACATTATGAGCTATATATAATCACAAAAGTTAATGTTTTCCTTCATTAAATTTTTAAAAATTTATTCCTGAATCCTTATTAAAAATGTTCTTATATCAAATTCTATAGCAAATCATTTCATCCTTTAATATCTCAAAATTCATTATATAATAGCAAGCATTCTGATTTTTTAAACTTTCATTTGCGCCCAAGAAATTGATTTTTTCCACATTCACAACGACAAGAAAAAAAATGCGAAGACTTTAACCTAATGTATAGTACCGCCAGAGGGTAGCATTTGACGAGTATATGACAATTAAAAATTTAGGATACTTTTCATTTTTGAGATGTCGCAATTACTGTTGGATTTGCGAAAAAAATTCGTTTTAAAATTAAGTATACGAATTGGCGGACATTTTTACAAATTGTTACTGCGGAACACTGCATTAACATATTTTGTGAATATTTACTAATGTTAATGTATATTATTTTTCTTAAATATCCCTTATGAAAAAAAATTACTGTAAATAATTACTGGCATAATTATTAGGATAACTACTGAGATAATTATTGGAATAAATAATGGATTAATTTCTAGAAACTATTTTTCAATAGTTCCTATGTCTGCACGATAGTTTTTAATTATAAACTAAATGCATAGGAAGGAATGTATTAAACACAAAATTACGATTCCATTGAAATTTAAAAAAAATAAATCTTGCGAAAAAATTACTGGAATTTAGAAAAATTAATCCAGTAATTATCCCAGTAATTATCCCAATAATTATGCCAGTAATTATTTTTCATGAAGGTAAAAAAAATGATTACTCAGCTTTTCAAAAATTTTCATTTTGATACCCTGCCGAAATAGAATTTGGTATGAAGAATAAGGAAAATTTGTGAGAGAATTTCAAATTTTAATTTTTCTACAATTTTAAGTCCTATTACAAAATTTATTAACTAATAAAATTTATTTTTTAATTTTAATATAAAGTTTTACCAACATGCGTGACTTCGTCTTAAGTCTGACAAAATGAATTAAACGTACTTTTTATTCAGCATAAGTTATGTTGCCCTCCAGCATTTTATTTTGTTTTATTTCATTCTCGTGTAGGGTTGATGACGCGTGCGTGTTAAGAGAAACACCCTACATTCTATTCACACACTTATTCACTCTATTCTAAAAAAAAAAATTAATTCGATGAAGGATCGTGATATGAGCTTGAGTTTGTTATTTGAGACGCAGCGTTTTGAACAGCGGCGACAGTTTTATGCATTTTGGATGAACATTGAGCAGCGTATTAATTCCCTAAATATACTGACCGGATGTAGATCTAAAAGAAGATTAGGGGTGCCTTCATTTCAAGCACCCGGACTGGACTTCTACTTCACATACTTTGGTGTATGTACGACCTACTAAAATTATTAATGACATTTACTTCCAAAAAGCCAACTGACACTAGGGTGATGTCATAATTTTTTTTTAGGAAAAAATGTAATTATAATTTGATTCCTGTAAAATCCAAAAAAAGTGGTATTGTTAACTTAAATAATATTGTCAACAATTTTTAGAAATAATGACAAATGATATGTCTCATTAAAATTTTTAACCAGAAATCGAAAATATGTAAAAAAAATTTTAATGATTTTTTTCACGTTCGACTGGTCGTTTTATGGTGGCCAAACGTATTAGACAAAAATGAAAACACAAAATTATGAAATTTCAAAAAAAAAAATAATCTTGTAAAGCATTAAAATGCGTTACTCTTTTCTTCCCGGCAAGAAGGCTTGCATTAAAAAGTTTTGAAATTTTTTCAATTCCTATGAATTCCTTTTTTGTCCATTGTATTTAATTCCCCAAAGTTGAATTCCTTTCTATGACTCTAGAAACTGGAACATAACCTCAGTTAATACTTAAAGTAAAAATTTTGTTATAACTGCTATAGATTTCTAAAAAAAGTATATAAATGAAAAATCCATGTTTTATAATCAATCTCGTCATAGCAAGTTACTTGTTTTAGTTAAAGACTATAAAGTTCAAAAATAAAAAAATTAAGAATAATTTTTGTAAAAGTAACTCAAAAACAATTTTTTTAATAGAAAAACAATTTAGGTAACATAAAATTATCATTTTAATGATTTTCAAAGTTCTAAAGTGTGAAATTGTGCTTTAAACAATAAATAAAAAATAACAAAGATAGCATTAAAAGGAATTAAAGTATTATTATTTTAATACTAGTTTTCAGGATTCAAAAGTTTTCACAAAACCCAGCTAAAAATTTAATCACTGATAGGAACAGAAAAGAATTCAATTTTATGAGAAATGTCTTTTATCTCGGGAATTCATAAATGTTTAGACAAAAACGGAATTCAAAAGTATTTACTTTGTAGTAAATAATAATCGAGTGGTGAAATGTTTCAATACTTTTTAATGTAAGTCTTCTTACCGGGTTTTTGAGTTTTTCTGTAGCACAACTTCCAGGATAGTAATTAAATCACGCTATTTAATGAACTGTGAACTGCTAAGTTTCTAACTCTAAACGGTAAAATGTTATGAGATAATAAAGTGATTGTTTCCTTTCAAAAACATAACAATTATTTTTTGTTAACGGAACTATAAATAGGATCCACAAAAGAAAAGGTTGATCCTTTCCAGCAAATTCCATATAAAGAGAGGTTGAATGAATCCGTGATGCGTAATTTCTCGCAAACTTATTGAAATGTATAGTAGACTATACGAGATGACACTCTCCCAGGACCTCAGGCGCATTATTTCCACCAAGGAATAATGGAATTCTGGTCACACCGTCCGCGAGAGTAGAAGATTTTTATCGCCTTTTCTTTGTGATGTTCCAGACGCCTCAGCAACTTTGCACTTGTCATGCATATAATTATGCTACATGATTTCGTCCTTTGGATCGATTGCAATATAATGCTATATCCAGTGAGTACACTTTCTGAATGCGGATGTCTTTTTCTGGACCTCTTTTGGACTTTGGCAAAAGACATCTTTGACTTATAAACTGTTTAAGACAAATGTTATAGAAATTTTTTAAGTGCTCGACCGTTGAAAATTAAAGAAAAAAACATATTTTTTATAAAATTATTTATTTATATTATGAAATGTGAAAAAGTAAGATAATTTACATAAAATAAAGTAATAGATTAGATAGTATAGAAGATTAATTTTAGATAATTTAGATAAAAGGAAATTATTTTTAAAATAATTGAATTAAATTAGGTAATTTATTTCATTTTCAGTGAATACAGATGTAAAAAGTCTCATCTCACTAAAGAACAATATTTAAATTACATAAATCATTCGAATTATTTATAAATAATGCGAAATAAAAATAGAGAGTTCGTATTAGTATTAAAAACTGTTAAATATGATGTGAGGCACAACTCTCCACTAACGTTGGAGCATAACTCCCCATTTTCTACATTTTCAAAATAGTCATAAAATAATTGATACATCGATTGTTTATGCGAATTTTTTTTTGTACTTTGAAATGTTATTAATGATAGCTTATTTTTATGCAATAAACATTGTGATCACTTTGAAAAAATTAGTGGAAATGACCTAAACATAAAGAGTCAAAAAAAGTTTAAAAAAAAATGTTAAGTCACTATCTGGACAGACATGAAAAATGCTTGCAAAGATGACGGGTACCACTTAAAAAGTTAGTTCTTAACGAGAAAGGAATATGCTAATAGTTGAAATTCGTCATATTAATTGCCATAATAAAAAAATTAACGTGGAGCACGACTCCCCACTCTCCCCTAATATTTGTATCATAAAAGTAATCTATTCTATTGATTTTCCGGTAGGAAGAAAATATCTAGCATTTATTCATATCGAAACGATTTAGAATTGAATTGAATTTAATCCTGTGGGAAATATCTAGCACATGATTGTAGTCTACAAAATGATTTGAAACTTATCTCAGTTCCCTTTGCTCTTGCCTCAATTATTTCTAACTACTGCGGTTTCCATGATTTTTTCATGAATTTTCCGACTTTCCCGACACTAAGAAAATATCTATCATTTATTTGTAGACCACAAAATAATTTGGAAACGAATATTACTTAGTTTTATCGTGACTTATTACTTTACTTAGTCTAGTTACGTTTGTAATTATGCGGAATTTTCATGGTTTTTCTCATTGTCACGACTTTTTTGAGGGTATAGAAAAATCTAATTCACACGATTCTTGAACTCAAAATCTATGAAAATACTATAATCCAAAAATAGATTATAGTAGAGGAGTTTAAGTAAAAACCTGTATATGTTTAAATATATTCTTAATAATGAAAATAAATAAGAAATATGTTGGATAGATAAAGAGATACACATAACATTGTTGTACTAAAAATGGATTTTGAGAAAAAGAAAAGGATGGAACAAGTTTCAGAGGAATAAAATACAAATAGGCTTGGATAAAGTTTGAAGGATTAATATTTAGAAAGGATACATGGTTAATAGCTTTAATGAGAAAAGTGGATTTCCATGGATAAATCGAGGATATATTTGAATTAAATTTCAGACCCAAAAAAAAAGAATTATCATTTCCGATGTAATTTAACACGGTGAATCCGAAAATGACAACGAAATTGCTCTATCATGACAACATATTGAGATATTCTAACCTAAAAGCGTGAAAAATGCCGTTTTTGGCAATATTCGGTACTCTATAAAATCTACAAAATTTTTCTTGTAATTAATGGTCCAAATTTCAAAACAAAGTACTATATGTGCCCTTTTCAATAAACTACAAAGTAACATGTTTCAATCTAATTGCATTAAATATTTAAAAAGTCGCTTGCCATATTGGATCTGTCATTTTGAATGTTGAAAATCTGACATCTGATTCGTAATCAGTAACCCCTAAAATCCCCAAGTAAGGAGTTTCAAGCGAGTTGCATTAAATTTTAAAAAAGCCGCATGCCATATTTGATCCACCATTTTGAATTTTGAAAATCTGACATCGTATTTGTAATCAGCGATCTTAAAAACTCCTGAATAACGAGTTTTAGTACAATGAGTACTTACTTCGCATTTTTATTTTTCCTTTTTTTAGGGATTTTAGTTCATACAACGTAAAATTTAAATGTCTGTATCTCAGTAAAAAAATCGGATCGGATCAAGCCAAGACTTTGCTTATTTTCACTATTTTTAAATGTAAATAACTTTCTTGGAGAAAACTGAAAAACTACCAAACTTGGACAATCTCTAATTGATTACTAAATACACACACTAGAAAAAAATTCGCTTTTGTCCCGAAGATACTTTTTGAGATAATTAAGTTTAAACTTTTCACAATTTTTATTAAGTTAATACATGTGATTTTTATAAAATTGAAGTTGGTTCAAAATGATTAACCAATAAGACCTAACTTCGTCCTTAAAAAATTACCTGATAAAAATTGTCAAGTTTAAACTTAATTATCTCAAAAAGTAGTTTGTTCTGACAGTTGGCATCGCCTAAAGTCATTTAAGAAGAAGAAGAAGAAGAAGAATCTCAAAAAGTATCTCCGGGACAAAAGCGAATTTTTTTCTAGTGTGTGTATTTAGTGATCAATTAGATATTGCCCAAGTTTTTTAATTTTTCAGTTTTCTCCAAGAAAGTTATTTACATTTAAAAATAGTGAAAATAAGCAAAGTGCCAATTTTTATTGCTTTTTATTTCACATTTATGAAGAAAAAAGGAAGAAAGTGCTAAGAAAAACTAAAAGTTAGTCACAGGTACTTTATATTTGGTAAGGTTTTTTTCAATTTAATGACTTCTCTTTCTCACATTTAATAGGTGAAAATTGCAAATTTAGGTTATTTGACAGGTGAACTTGAAAATCATATTTTATATATTATTTCACATATTTAAATAATTATATCAATTGATAATGATAAATTTATTCATTCTTAGTAAATTCCAACAATTTTTTTTTATTTTTATGGTAAATTCTATGTTTTCTTGCATATTTTCTAATGGCAAAAAAATTTTCTAATGTCTATAAAGATGAGTCCGGGACCCAAAAAGTAAGGTTTCAATAGTTGAAGACATGGGCAGATTTTCGAGATGATATCATCTCAGAATATTATGACATTACCCTGTGAACGTGACTAAAATTTGTGAACATAGCTTGTGGGTGGATCAAATAAAGCTCAACCTCGTTTCCGGTTTCAGTTACTCGCTTCTTTTCGTTGGAAAAAAATTAATATTCTGTAAAAATGAAAACATGTGGTTTCCTTTTCTCGCGAAGTCGTGCAATAAAATTAAAGACAGGCCCATTACGTGAAATAGTATACGCTTATTTTATTTCGTGAACAGCATATTTATTTTAAATGTTGCACTTTTCTTTACATCGTTTGTAAAAGACAATCACCTAAAATGGTATTTGCAAATTAGTCTGTAAAACGTTCAATTATTATTAACAATGTCACATATGTATGTACAAATATATAATCAAAAGTAATGTTTCTTTTTATGAAATAATGATATCAGGATCTTCTGGATCTTTATTTAGATATAATAATTTCTAAATTTGTTTTTTTTCTTTTTAATATGAGGCAAAATTGATTGATTAAACGAACTTACCTTAAGTGAAGTTCAATTAAAATTATGCCAGTACGTATCTTCCGAATAGATCATTATATTGTAAATTCCCATATGGGTTTCTAATGGTTTCCCATAATATAGGAACCCATATGGTTTTAAGGAAAACCCACATAGGAACCCATGTAGTCATCACGTCTATATGTGTTCCCATATAGGAACACATATAGATATATATGTGTTCCTATATGGGAACACATATAGATATGATGACTAAAAATAGGAAATATATAATCAAAAGTAATGTTTCTTTTTATGAAATAATGATATCAGGATCTTCTGGATCTTTATTTAGATATAATAATTTCTAAATTTGTTTTTTTTCTTTTTAATATGAGGCAAAATTGATTGATTAAACGAACTTACCTTAAGTGAAGTTCAATTAAAATTATGCCAGTACGTATCTTCCGAATAGATCATTATATTGTAAATTCCCATATGGGTTTCTAATGGTTTCCCATAATATAGGAACCCATATGGTTTTAAGGAAAACCCACATAGGAACCCATGTAGTCATCACGTCTACATGTGTTCCCATATAGGAACACATATAGATATATATGTGTTCCTATATGGGAACACATATAGATATGATGACTAAAAATAGGAACTTTCTGCTAAAGCATAAAAGCATAATTTTACTCGAAAATTTTTTAATGTTATAAACAGTCGAAAACCTTATAAAACATGTTTTTAATAGAAATAACGAGATTAAAAGTAAATAAGCATAAAAATCACAATTTTTGTCATTTAAGGGTAGGTCCTAGTAAGGCAGCACCATCTATATCGAAACTAAAATTTCGGAAAATTTTTTACAGTATTTATTTGAAAATAAGACAATAAAATACTTTTTTCTTTAGGATAATTGATTATTGTCAAGAAATACACCAGCTAAAACTTTTTTTGAGTTAAAGTACTGTGGATGTACCAGTTACCGTCCTTGTCCCAGTATCCGTCCATTTTACAAATATCTCGTATAGTAATTTAAATTATTTTTTAACAATAATTTATTCCTTTTGGCACGCAATCGACTTATTAGTTTAAGTAAACAAATAAAAGAAAATAATTTTTGCTTCCTCGTGGAGGAAGCTATGTAGTCCTTTCGTTTATAAAATTTTTAAAAATGGTGAAAACAAATTTTCCTCTATATAGAAACATGTTATATGAGATCCTGATCAATTGTCCGGATGTATGTATATGTGTGTATATATATGTGTGTGTGTGTGTATGTGTGTGTGTGGATAGTTTTTGTGAACACGATATCTTTAACAGGTTTTAATGGATTTGGGTAAAATTTGGTAGGCTTATTTAACACATTAATCTCTCAAAAATGACGAGAAGATTTTTTAAAATACCCAAAAAAAAAATTTTATCGTCTTTTTTCCAAAAAATTTTTTTTAATTGAAAAAATTTTTAAATCGAAAAATTTAAGGTATAATATGTAATATAATCGTCTTCTTTATGTCAAGATGAATCGATTGATATATATAAAGTATAGATTTGATTAAAATTTAAAGAATTAATGAAAGTTAAAAAAAACAAAAATTCTCATTTTTGCTAAAAAATGATGTGTTTATTTAAATTCATGTTTATATATGAAATAATTTTATTCCCTGCATTGAAACGAATTGGTTGGTATATATAAAGTATAGATTTGATTTAAAATTTGAGAATTAATAAAAATTGAAAAATCGAAAGTTCATATTTTAGCTAAAAAATTTTGTGTTTTTTTAAAATTCAAGTTGATGAATAAAATAATTGTATTTCTTGCATTAAAACGAATCGATTCGTATATATAAAGTTTATTTTACACTCAAAATTAATTAAAATTTTCTTTATTTTTCAAAAAATTTAATTAATTTAAAACATTTTTAACTCGAAATTTTTTAAATCAATCAATTGAATTGGACAAATTCATTGCTTCCTTCACGAGGAAGCGAATTTTTTGCTTCACACAATGAGGAAGCATAATGTTTATGAAATAAACATAAAGGACCCCCTCCTTGTTTTATAAATGTTATTTTGAAAATTAAACTGGACGGAAACTAGGTCTTAGGTGGACGGCAACTGGGACATCCACGGTAATAAAAAAAATTAATGACGATAAATTTAATACGAGCATATTTTTTTACGAAACCTTTTAAGATATTTTCTCTGAAATAACAAATAAGAATGCAATTTTCATTTGGGGAATTAATAAACACTAAAAATACACCAGTTAAGATTCACCAATCACGAAAATAACAACAAAAACTTTTTTTTTAACATAACATATCGACACTAATTTACTGATTTTTACAGCTATTTAGGAATTAATATATTTGGGTCAGTCCATTGACTTTCGTCTGAAACTCGTTGCGACCATATTTTAATGAAATCTAGTTTTGATATATGTGAAACTCGATGATTCTCTGAGTTCATTAATCATAATATTATGGTACAAATTTTATTTCCTTTAATAATATTAATTATCAAATATAGGAGGTTCACGATGTGATTTCGTAACCTTAAAGTTTTCAATTTTTTTAAAAACGTTATTACTGAAAAACTATTAAATATTAGATGTTGGGACTCACCAGAAAGATAAATCACTTTATTCTGCACTCAGATATGCCATTTTGAATTTTTGAAAACTGACATCAGATTCGTAATCAGCGACCCAAAAAACCCCTAGATACCAAGTTTGAAGTAAATCTTAAAATTTTTTTAAAATTTGTCCGCCATATTGGATCCGCCATTTTTGATTTTGAAAATCTAACTTCAGATTCGTAATCAGCGACACAAAAAACCCCCAGATACCAAGTTTGAAGTTAATACATCAATTTTTAAAAAAATCGCCTACTTCTCAAAATACGACATGTTTTTTGAGGTTAGAAAAAAATCCTGACGTGATGGAGCAAAACGGACTTCGGATTCGTATTCAGCGCGTCAAAATACATAGGTTTAGGGTATTCCGGTCAAAAGTACATGACACTTTTTTTTTGTGCCTTACTAGGACCTACCCTTAAATGACAAAAATTGTGATTTTTATGCTTATTTACTTTTAATCTCGTTATTTCTATTAAAAACATGTTTTATAAGGTTTTCGACTGTTTATAACATTAAAATTTATAACATTAAAATCAATATTAAATTAATATTTAAAGTTAATATTGAATCAGTATTTATTATGTAGAACCAAACAAAAACGTAAGGATGACAGCATTTGAGAATATAGAAAAATCTTCCAATCTCATTTTAAAAATGGAGTTTAAAATCTATAATTAAATGTTGATTTAATTCGTTATATTTGTTTAATCTTAAAATTAACATAATTTTCATTTAATATTACTAATTATCTAAATAAACTAAACAATTTTATTCCTTGTTAATTTATAGTTAATTTTTAATCAAAGTAGTCTTATAATATTTAAATGAATATTTTATTATCATTAATTATAATGTAAACAATAATTCCAAAATAAACTACTATATACAAAAAAATTTATCAAAATATTATTTAAGCAAGTACAAATTTTGTATAAAGTGATATTGAAAAACAAATTTTTGAGAAATTTTCAGCAACACTTAATAAAAATATCTTCAAAGGTTTACAACAAATATTGTTGAATTCTGCAATTCTAAATTCTGCAACATTACAACGCAATATTGTTGCAATATTACAAAAAAACATTTCCGCAACTTTCAAAAAAATTTAATTAAATATTTTTTTGCAATATTTCTGGAATATTGCACTAACATGTTGCATTAGTCGGACATAGCAATGTTACTGAAACATTGCTGAAACATTTAATCGGAATATTTCAAATATTGCTGCAATATTATGTGTTATGTGGGTAGTGGGTCTTCTGTTATATTTTTTCGGTTTCGTCTTCTTTGTTAGAAATTAGTTTCAAGCATGTGAGACACAATTTTTTCCCAGGAATAAGTTTTAAATTACTGTGTTCTTCGACAAATTGTAAGCTTATAACTTTTAAAGTTTTTTTAATTACTTTTTTATGAATGTGAAAGGGATCACAGCATTTTACAATTTTCACCAAAAAACTTTCCAACGGTACACATTTTGTTATTTAATTGGGGTTTAACTTTTTAAAGTAAATATAGGTTATAAACATTTTTTAACAAACTGTAAAAAAATTTTAAAGTCTTTCCTTTATTTAAATGTCAAATAATCGCCTACTTTATATGAAAAATATCCTATTTAGGAAACATTAAACATACATGTATCACTATACAAAAAAATAGAGGAACATTACTTTTTCTTATTGTATTAAATAATTGTCCAGATTGTTGTTTGAATTTCAAACTCAAAAAAAAAATAAATAAAAATTCAAAAACCAACAGGACACAGAAAAGGAGGAAAACAGCTTCGATTTCAATTCGGATAAAGGCCAAGAATAGTGTTGACTGCTTTTTTCTGATATTACTTGAACATTATAATCACTTGAGTTGCATGGAGATGTGTACAATTCTCCCTCAGAAAGATATTTTTTTTCTATTAAATGAACATTACCATTTTGAAGCTCAATAATATTTAAAATTGTTGCCATAGAGCCATCTTGAAGGAGAACACAATTGTTTCTTGAGCTGGTACAATCAATTGAAAAAAATTCAGTAGTAATAACTTTATATTGATTTCTTATTTTGACACTTCTATCAATCAAAGGACCTTCACAGTGCGAATGTTTGTAAAATACATCTGATTGATTAATACTAATTTCTTCAAAAGCTTGTTCTTCAGCGTATCTTCTAGCTAGTTGTTGCAAGGGTTTATTATTTTTCCTTAATTTTTTCTTTATCGTCGTCATGTAGTTTTCAAATTTGAATGCACTGAATTCATTTACAGGTCTATATTGTTTAACGTCTTCACAAAGATGAAGTAATCCATGGAAATTGTACGACATAAATTCTTTTCCTGTATATATTTTCAAAGGTTCGAATAAAATATTCAATTAGTTGCTGAGCATAATCAACTTGTCCTGGAAGTTTAACAAAAATTGGGCTTGAAAGAATCATTAGTGCTACATGAAGCGCCATGAAATTTATATACATTGGTTCTTTTTTCTCCTTCAAAACGTCTTTTAGAACAATCGGTCCGCTATATAATAAAACGTTTCTAAACTCTGTTGCTTTCCAAATCTTGGCCTTCTGGCAAAATCACTTGGCTGACTTTTCCTTAATTCTATTAAATGAGTAGATATTTTGTCAATTTCTGAGTCCAAAAGCTTCACTTTAGATGGACCTTTTAACCACAAAATAATCAATTTTCTCATTATACCCAATAAAACCAAATGCATATAATCAATTGGAACTTTCGAAACAGCTCTAAATTTGGGAATTTCCGTTACAATAGTTGGTTTATCCTTTTGATAGGTACCTAAGTACACATTTCTGCCAAACTCTACATCTGTCCTTTTATCAAAGGGTCCTATACCAGGAAAACATACTCGTTTTTTTTGTCTTTTCTTGCCTTGTTTCTTTCCATTCTTCCCATTTTTTGCAGGTAAAATACCTTTTCCTTTAATCTTGCATTTGGAACAACTGTAGTATCCAGTATGACCTTTTACGCCTAATACCATGCTTTTCGGTGGAACGTCACAAATCAATCCTTGAATATTTACATTAATTTTTCGGTCTTCAAATAAAAAACCCTTTTTACAGACGATTTTTGCATCATCTACGAATTTTGATAAAAATTCATTTGTATTAGTTGGATGATGACTACCATAATAAGCTCCAATTAAATATACGCTTCTTGATTTTATGTCTGAACAGGTTATTAACCATAAACTCTTATTTGAAGCTTTATGTATGGGCAAACCGTCAATATTAATTATCAATTCCAAATTATTTTCGATATTTCCTTTACATTTTTTGATTTTTAAAATGGATTCAATAGCTCGAAACAGACCTAAATGAAGATATTCTCCACCGTCAGATAGAAATATTGTATTACACTTTCTTGGTGTTTTCAATAACGTTCGGGCTGTGAGAGGCAAAACGTAATCAGTGAATGTTGTTAAAATAAAGAGCAATGCAGACAGTTCAATTAATGGAATATTGTATAAAAGTGCCCAGTGGCATAAAGAAGTTTTAAACATCTTATTTTTGCTCTGATTACTTTCTTCCTCTGTTTCTTCATCAGAGCTATTAGATTCGGAAGCAATTGAATTCATATCTGAGTCACTGTCTGAATTAGTATACTCAAATCGATCTGGAAATTCGAAATCGAAATAAAATATATCATCCAATTCTTCATTGTAATCAACTTCTTTTTCATCCCCATTTTCTTCTAGTTCATCTTCACTTTTACCAGTAATTGAGTCATCTGTTTCATCTTCTTTGTCAACTTCCATAGTATTCGTATTAAATGAATTAAAGTAAAAATTTTCATTTTGTGATTCATCTGATTCGTCTGTAATTATTATTATTATTATTATTATCATTATTATTAATTAGGGATTTTTCACATAATTTTGGACAAGTTTTTATCCTTTCCCACTTCTTTGTTATATTTTTTTTCATATAAAGTGGTAATTTTTCTACAGATCGTTAAAACAGAAAGACCCCTCTCCCTTAGGCCTGTGATATAATTTGTGAATAATCCCTCATTCTTATTATATATTTATATGTTTAATATTACTACTAGAGTTATTTTCCATAGAATTGTTAACAATATTAATTCCATTTAGGGTTTCTTTTTTTGAAATCAAGCGTTTTAAATCCAATTCTGTTTGTTTATTTCGTAATCTCCGAATATGTCTTTTTGAATAACCATTTGAAGAAGTTAATTTAGGCATGATGGCCTGAAAACCACTAAAGCTATCCTATTATCTGAAAGAAATGTATGTTATTATTAAAAAAACATTAACCTTATTAAAAAAATTCTACCAGGGAATAGAATTCACTTGGTTTAGAAAGTAAGATTTCGATTGTTAAAAGTGATAAAATTAAGGTGTACTATAAAGTGAATTAGAAAATAGAAAGTGATAAGTGAAAAGTAAAAATTACAAAGTGCAAAATGAAATTCAAGACAAGGAAAGTGAAATTTTTTATTTTGGTATAGTGGTAAATAAGTAGTATTATCAGAAAAGTGCTAATAAAATTGATAATGTGAGATGTGAGAATTTCAAGATAAGAAAAATGTTTTTACTATAAAATCAAATACATAATGAATGAATTAGTCAATATTAGGTTACTTTGGAGAAGCATTTTCTGAGTTTATGTACAATTGTTAATATGTAAATTTTCTCAAATTTAAGTGTAGATAAAATGTAAATTGTTTTCAATTAAAAAAATATTTAGAAAAAATACTACAATTTAGAATAAAAATTTGAAAGTATGTAGGAAAAAAATTAAAATATTTTATCAAATAAAACTTAATTTTTTGGTTTCGGGATAGCTGATGTCAAATTTGGTGTTACTTTTTCAAAATTCAAAATGAAGGCACACTTGGCTTCAAGTAGAATTAGGTTTTGGAAAAAGTGGTGACGAAATCGGGAAGTGGCATGTTATTCTTCTTTATTTAAAGGTTTAAAAAACGTAAAGACCAAAATCTTAGCTGATCCTTTTCTCAAGTTATTGTCAAATTAAAATTTTTTTAACGAAATTTAAATAAGATAATAAGAGAATAATTATTGCACAATAGTTTAATTAAAAAATTTAATGTTTTAGTAACAATTAACTATCTTAAAAATAACAACGAAGATATTTTTCTTAATTATTTTAGTTTTAATTAACAAATTTAACACATTGGAATCATCGACAATTTTCTCAAAGGTGTTTTGAAGAGAACTCGATTACTGCTTTTTTGAATCGAATTAAATAGGTAGGATCGTCAATCAAATTAATTTTGTAACGCAATTTTTTTCTTTATTTATAAAAAGACTTTAGAATTTTGTTAAAATAATAAAAATTAGGCTGATATATTTTTCAAAAATTTTTACTTATAACTTTTTAAAAAATTCTTAAATAAAAGATCAAAAAATTTCGTTAATTTTGCATTTTGACATCATAATTTTCAACAACAATATAATTTATTAGACATAAAAATAAGAAAAAATTAAATTAAAATTTATTTAACAATTACAATTTTTTAATTAATCCACGATTTCCTAGAAAACTCAAACTTTCTTGAATGTGTGATACTGCGACATAGATTTTTAAAGTTTCGGTAGCTTCCGTACCTCTAAGCACACTTGGCTTCAAGTAGATTTAGGTTTTGCAAAAACATCACACATTCAAGAAAGTTTGAGTTTTTTAGGAAATCGTGGTTTAGGTTTGTGGTCAGAACAGGCTGGTGAATCAATTCACCGAGAATTTTTAAAGTTTTGGGAGCGTTACAAAATTATTTTGATTGATGATCCCACCTATTTAATCCGATTCAAAAAAGCAGTAATCGAGTTCTCTTCAAAACACCTTTGAGAAAATTGTCGATGATTCCAATGTGTTAAATTTGTTAATTAAAACTAAAATAATTAAGAAAAATATCTTCGCTGTTATTTTTAAGATAGTTAATTGTTACTAAACATTAAATTCTTTAATTAAACTAATGTGCAATAATTATTCTCTTATTATCTTATATAAATTTCGTTAAAAAAATTTTAATTTGACAATAACTTGAGAAAAGGATCAGCTAAGATTTTGGTCTTTACGTTTTTTAAACCTTTAAATGAAGAAGAATAACATGCTACTTCCCGATTTCGTCACCATGTTTGCAAAACCTAATTCTACTTGAAGCCAAGTGTGAAGGACAAATTTTCTAAAATTTTATCAGATTTACGTGAAACTGATTACTCAGAGGTTTTAGGGGTTGCTGATTATGAGTATGAAATCAATTTTTAAAAATTTGCAAAATTCACAATGGCAGATCCATCATGGTGGACAACTTTTTAAAAACTCTATATATTCTTTGCAAACTCATTACTTGACAGTTTTTGAGGTAACTAATTACGAATCTGAAGTCGGTTTTTCATATTTTTTAAAATTTTAAATGCTGGATCCAAGATGGCGGGCGGATAATTTGAATTTTGCAAAGTTAACAATGGATTTATCATCAGCTACTCCGAAAACACATGAGTGACAAGATGCAGATAAATCCGTTAATTTTTCAAAAAGTCATCCGCCATATTGGATCCGCCATTTTGAACTTTTGAAAACTGACATCGGATTCGTAATCAGCGACCCCTAAAACCCCCGAATAACCAATTTCAAGCAAATTTATGAAGCGGAAATATGATTTTGGTCAAAGCCGTCACACGACATTCTTGGGGCCTGGACCACCGGGCCCTCAAATACCCATAACTTTGTCAATTTTGCTCCGATTGACTTGCCATTTTGACACAATATTCTTGATATATTATACATTCATTTAAAAAAAAAAAAAGCAAAAAAAAAATTAAAATACTATACCCCCCCCTTAAAATATTAAAAACAATTATTTTGATAATTTCTATTTACATCAAAAAGAATTTTATACATACAATATTCTTAATGATCTAATAATTAAAATGGAGAATAAAAATTAAATTACTTCAGTTTAGAAACTTTGATGCTTCTAGTTGAACAATTTTAAAAGATTATTTTTTAATCATTTATTTATTTTTAGTTATTAAAACAAAAATTTCCAAAACTTCATTGGAAAATCTAAAAGAGTCAAGGCAGATTAAACCTCCGTCGAAAACAGTGAAAAATGAAATGGTGGATTATAAAATGTCAAAGAAACAAAAATTCAATTCGGACACCAACTTAGCTGGTTTAGAAAACCAAGATCAAAACTTATTCGATCGTAAGTATCGCTTCCAGTTTGAAGCTACGAATTTCATCAAATTAAATTTATTTATTGCAGAGTACTTGCACGATACTTGTTTATAATTAAGGTCTAAAATTAAAATGAAATGTAAAATTATTTTAACTTACACAATTCTTATTATGATAATGACACAAATCTTTATTAAACTATATAATTATTTGTAGAATTGGAAGGCAATAATGATTTTGAATCTCCCAGTACATCGTCTAAAAATATACGAAAATCAAATCACACTGAAGCTTTGTCGACAGACAATAATGATTTTGCAACTCCCAGTACATCGTCCGAAAATCCAAGACAATCTAATAGCAGTACATATTCGTCAGCAACAGTAAAGGGTGGTGTAGATGATGACAGATTGTTTAACAAGAAAAATCCATCTAAATTAAATAATTGTTTGGCTAGTATGGAATATCAAGATAAAAAGTCGGGTAATATATGTAAATTTTTTTTATTTAATTTTTAGTTTTGACCCTTCTTTGCCTTTAAATTGGAATAAAGTTGACAGTACAGTCATATATAAATTTTCCTGTGTGGGATATACTCGAACCAAACGTAAATGATGTGCGGTTTATTTTTTTTAATTGAAAATATTTATATAAAAAAAAATTTTTATTACATACTTACACGGAGAAAAATAAGTTTGCTATTATATGGATAGCTAATTTTTAGCTACAGTAGGTAATATTTAGCTGTTACAGCAAACTATTTTAGCTATAGTAGCTAATTTTTAGCTGTATTAGCTAACGAAAATTGCTGTCCATATAATATCAAATAGGGTTAGCTAAAATAGCTAAATTTTAGCTAATATGGCTAACTTTTTTTCTCCGTGTAGTAATTAAATTTTTTGTTGACCATAAATCAATATATTTATCACTAAATTTTAGTTTAACAAAGGTTGCTGCCTAAAAAAAATTTTAAATATGATTATTTGTTTACTCAAATTTACAATATATATTTCTCTAAATCTGAGTTTCTTAGATTTCACTTTAAAAGTTTGAACTAAATCAAATTTAGAAAATTTGATTAATTTAAGATACTGAAAAAATCTTTTATAGATCTCACTTTCGAAGAATTAACGCTGTCAAAATTAAATGAAATAATTATACTGCTTAGAAACATTAACATGCAACCACAGAATAGGACTTCAACAATAAATGACAATAGGTCCTTCTTTGATTCTCCGAAGTGCCCACAACTTCCAATTCTTACCAAGAAAGACTTGATAAAAGTAAACGAAGAATTAAAACAAAAATCTCTTAAAGTCAAAATGGTCAGTAAATGTGTCTAGTTAGATATCAATCATAACACATTTTTCGTAATTTAACCGTAAAATCAAAACATCGTTAATTTCATGAAATTAATTTAAAAATAAATAAATATTTATTAAAAATGAATAATTAAATAGTTTATCTCCTTTCTAAATTATTTAATTAAAATTAATTATTATTAAAAAAGTAAATAAAATAATCAGTGCTCTGCATACTAGAATCTTAAATTCAGTTTTTTAAAATGAAGTAAATACAAATATGTAACTAAAGTTGCCCTTATGACTTTTTGTCAGAAAAAAAATAATTTTCTTCTATTCTGCAATAATATTTGTAGTTACATATTTTATAAAAAGAATTAATATTTCAATAATGTTTGATTTGTGAAAAATCTAAAGCATTCAATATATTGAGAATGTTTAAACTTAAATTGGGTCTGGAAAAAAATTATTCTGATAGAATGTTTTGACTTTTTTAACACTTTTTAATTAAAAATTTTAACATTATCGAACATTATTAAATTTATGTATTTTTTTTTTAATTAAATAATAAAAATCCATTTTTATAGTAAAAGATATTTATCATATTAGTCAAAGATAAAATAATAGAAGGTCCATAAAAAATTAATTTACATCTTAAAAATGTCATAATCTAATATTTTAGATAAACGCATTAGGATCCATTGGAGGAAGAGACATTAAAAATGTTTTAGCAAATGTTTGTACCAAACTGTTTTCAAATAAAGTGGCTACCTTTTACCGTTGGTCAAGAAAGAAATCAAAAAAGTCTTTGGAAGACACAATTTTTGCTGGTTTAATTACTAGTAAGTCAAGGCAGATAAATTGTTTCTAAAATCTATAAATAATTGTTAACTAAATAAACAAGAACTATTGCTTAATTAATTAGAATATTAAGCAAGCAGAATTATTGCATATTTATTTATTTTAATTAATCCATTTCATCAGTCTTATGTGAATATAGCACAGATTAATATTAAGTTTCTAATTTAGTAAGCGTGAAAGTAACCTATCCAGATGCAAAAGACAGCATCATTAAAGATGCTGGTTCCAAATGGTTTGCCCAAGCTACCACGAGATTTAAAAGAGAATTGTAAAAAACAGTTATTATAAATAAATGTTTCTTGGTAAAAATTGTATTATATTAAAAAATACATTATTATGTGCAGGGCAAAACAAGTGGATAGTGGCGACGAAGCAAACAATGTCGAGGACAATATTCCAATAAATGATAAAGAATCTGTTCAGTCTGATGCTGATGATGAAGAGGAAACCTAATCATATACTACTTTATCATTCGTCATTAATCAGTTAATTAATTTAAAAAGTTAAACATTTGAAGTAATTTACTTTTTTTATTAATATGAATTATAATCCATTGTTGTTCTCTCAATAAAGAAATTTGTTCTCACACTTTATTGTAGATTCTTTAATTAATTAAAATGAACCAATGCTGAAAATAAAAATGAATTTTTTTTAATCAATAGAAGTAAAATAAATGTTTAACTATTGTATTATATGTTATATATATATATATATATATATATATATCATATTTTTCTTTGAAATTCTTCAGAAACATTTTTTAACAATACTTCAAAATTTTAGAGATTAACAATTTAATACCATTGCTTAAATTAAGAAAAATCTTTGCAACATTCCTACAACATTTATTAAAAATGTTTTAAAATGTTGCAAATAAACATTGCTGCAACATTACTAAACAATATTCCCGCAACTTTCCAAAAATTTTAATTAAATATTTTTTTGCAATATTTCTGGAAAATTGCACTAAAATGTTGCATTAGTCGGACATAGCAATGTTACTGAAACATTGCTGAAACATTTAATCATAATATTTCAAATATTACAATGTAATATTGCTGCAATGTTGCTGTAATATTATGTGTTATGTGGGTATTTATTTTGAAAGAAGAGAAAATTGCACAATCAGATGAATTTTTAGATTCATTTGGAATTGAAAGGAATAAATTGCAGAAGTTAAATGATAATCAAAAGTGCAATCTAATCAAAAATACAATTAAAGAAAAATTAGATCAGATTACGTCAGAAGTGAACACATCTTTTGGAATCGAATTATCCAATCCGTTAATTGAACAAGAGCAAATAAATTTAGCACATGATTATCAATTATTAATTAATGATTTAAAAAATAAAATTAAAAATTGCAATAAAGTGTCAGAAAAAATAAAATTTTTAAGCTTAGTACCTCAATCATGGCCAATATCACGAATATGCTCCGAATTTGAAGTAAGTGAATATTTGATGAAGAAAACTAAAAATTTAGTTAATCAATTTGGAATCATGCCAGAAGTTAATTATAATCAGCATTCAGGAATTTCATTAGAAGTAAAAGAAACAGTTCAAAAATTTTATGAAAACGATGAAAATAGTAGGCTTTGCCCTGGGATGAAAGATTGTGTATCTATTCAAGTTAATGATTTTGAAAAAGAAAAAAAACAGAAAAGATTACTTTTGTTTAACATAAAACAATTGCACCAACATTTCCTCGAAATTTATTCCCATTTGAAGATAGGATTCTCAAAATTTGCTGAACTCCGACCTAAGCGGTGCATTGTGGCGGGCTTATCTGGGACTCATTCGGTTTGCGGTTGCAAAACACACGAAAACGTACGTTTGATGTTGCAACCATTAAAAATAAATTATTCACTAGAAGACTTTTTAAATATGTCAGCGTGTGATGTTAATAATGAAAACTGTATGTTAAATAATTGCTTAGAATATCCTGGATTTGAAGATATAAAAAATTTACTTTTCAATTGTACTGAAGAGGATTTGTGCATTATTTATAAACAATGGGTATCTGTAGACAGATGTGATTTTATTACAATCAGTCAAGAACAAGACGATTTTATAGAGCTGTTCATTGAGAAACTAAAAGAATTAAAAGAACACCATTACGTCGCAAGATCTCAAAGCAGTTACCTGAAAAATAAAAAAGGAAATTTAACAAAAACCGTGGAATGCATAATTCAGGCAGACTTCGGTCAAAATTTTCAGTTTATTATTCAAGACTCCATTCAAAGTCAGTATTGGATTAATAATCAGGCAACACTATATCCATATGTTATTTACTACAGAAGAGAGACTGATAAACTATGTTCAAAAAGTTTTTGTTTTTTATCTGACACTAAACAGCACAATGCTACAACCGTCTATAGAAAACGAATGACTCGTTCGCAAACGGCGTTCGCGAACAACAGGCTCGTTCGCAAACGGTGTTCGCGAAGCCCCAAGCAATTGTGCGTTAACGTTGGCGAAAGGTATAACATAACCTTAAATCAATGTTGGACGCGTCAGAAGACCATTCATATTTTAAAAAAAAATTTTATAAAGAAATTGAAAATTTCAACGAAAAGTTTTATCCGGTGGAAAAAAATAAACGTAAGTATCTTCAAACTACATGAAAAATATACATTTTATAATAATTCTTTATAATTTAGTAAATTTGCATTAAAAAGGAATTCGACACTATCATAACCTTAAAATTAAAAAATTGTTTTTACCCACATTTAACGTAAACAAAATTGTAATAAAAATTAATTGATAACAATATTTGTATTGTTCTAATTATGTATGTTGCAGAAAAATAATGGTTTTTTGTAAATTTTTTTTTAAACAATATATGTGGCTTTTTTTATTCAATTAAACAATTTCTACAGTTTAGTTTATTTTAATATTGTAAAATATATGTTTTAAAAATTAAATTAATCAATTGTTTATAAAATTATTAATGTTTTATTGAATAAAATAAGCTATTGTTTTTTTTAAATTCGATAAATATTGCTGTTTTTTGTATAAGCTAAAAGAAAAGAAATAAAAATGTTTAAAATTATGTCAGTGTTGGATTCTTCCAAAAAATTGGTAAATTTAAAGAATTTTTTTTATAAACCTCAACCATTTTTAAATTATTGAAGGAAACAAAAATATTTTAAAATATAACTTAAACATATAAATTTTGTTTACAAAATAGAATTTACTGTTTTTTTTAAACAATTTTAAAGATTAAGTACATTACTTTCAAATTTATTTAATTTACTAGAAAAGACGACAATAAATTTTTTATTGAATTTTTAAGGACAGAAGGATGGCATACAATGAGTCGACTACCGAAATAATCCTTGCAATTTTAATTATCGCACAATGTTTGTGTATTTTGAAATTGATGAGAAGTGAGAATAAGTCAAGAAGATGGGGCGTGCGACTAATCAACCAACGTCGTCCTGTCCTTGGAGAGTTCGAAACTTTGTTTCACGAGATGCAGGACGATGAAGAGTACTTTTTTAAATACACAAGGATGAGTGTCGACTGTTACAAATATTTATTGGAGAAAGTTACTCCATTTCTTTTAAAGAGGAGTCGCAGAAAACCGCTGACACCTGGACATCGACTCAGTATGACGTTAAGGTAAAATTTTTTACTTTTATATGTACATTTGGGGACTTATATTCCTCTATTTCTGTTCTTATTTAACACACACGTTATCTTGTTAACATTTGGCAATGTTTGAGAACGTGAAAATGTATAAAATGTCATTAACTAATACTACCGACACTAATACATACTTTTAAAGCTATATATTTTTAGAAAATGGTTTTTTGTTGCAAATGCAAAATTGCGATCTCTAGCCATACAGCGGAGATGAACAACTATATAAAAAGGAATTATTTCGCAACATCTACTACACAAAAATTTGTTTATTTATATATTTAGAAAATATTTCTTTTTACTTAAAGACTTTAATTGTAAATATCGCAGATATATTTTAAGAATAATAGCTGTTTTAAATTCTGAAGAAATTGGACCTTAACTCAAGTTATTCGATTAATAAATGGTTGGCCCTATTAAAAATAAACATGTGTCGATTTGGACATGTAAATACATGTGTAATACACGTATAAATACAGGAGGAAAAATTATTACACATATAGTACACATGTATTTACATGTGTAATATACGTCTACATACGTGTAATAAATTTTCCTCGTGTATTTACATGTTCAAATTTGCACGTGTATATAACACGTGTTTATATTATGATGTAATTCCTGTTCTTATATTAATTCATGGATAACAAAATTGGTTTATCAACTTTTTATAAATTATTTAATTGATCAAAGCTTAACTATAAAAAAAAGTTTTATTCTGATTCGAAATTAACATGTCCCAAATTTCAAACAAATTTTGATTTAATTTAATTGCAGCAATTATTGATTAAAAATGGAAACAAATATTACTTCAAAATCCTCTACAGATGGTGACAACTGATTCATATTTCACTTTCTGTCGACACTTCTTTTTAATGTGTTTTTAATCAACACTAATTGTACACCAATAATTTTTTCGGCTTACATAAAGATATTGATGAATTTTTAAACTATCGGTAAATGTTTATAAACAGTTAAAAAAGAATTGTAGACTATAGATATTCGCTTTTAAAAGAAGTTGCCTTATTGCCAAAATAAAATAGTGTGTAAAAAAAAGTGTAATAAGAAGTTAAGATGCTTTCCAATGACGCTTTAAAGTGCACAGTCACCATGGAGTTGTACCCACAATTTTTTTAAAAATTGGAACAGTAATCTAGAAAAGTGTAGAAGATAAAATAATTTTTTAATGATATACAAGCTATACAAGAAACGTGTATTGTCTTAGTTAAAGTATTAGCACCTGACTACCTCAAAATTCCCACCAATGAAGATTGGATTAGAATTAGCAAAGGGTTCAATGATATTTGGAATTTTCCAAACTGTCTAGGCGCTGTGGATGGCAAGCACATCACAATAAAAGCACCACTAAATTCTGGTAGTATATTCTATAACTACAAAAAAACTTTCAGCACTCTGCTAATGGCTATTTGTGATCACGAATATAAATTTACATTGGTTGACGTTGATTCTTATGGATACTGAAACGATTCAGGAATTTTCACAGACATTTCATTGTCGAAGGGATTATTTAACGACCTTTTAAATATGCCTAATGAACAGTTTCAAATACCAAATTCAAATATTAAAACTCCACTCTATTTAGTTGGTGACAATGCTTTCCCATTTTCAACCAAACTCATGAAGCCATATACTGGACATTACTTAGGAGAGGAAAAAAGAATATATAATTATAGAATCTCACGCGCTAGAAGAATTATTGAAAATACTTGTGGTATTATGTCTTCTAGGTGGAGGATTCTTGACACTCATATTTCTGCACATCCTCAGAGGGTAGACAATATTGTTATGGCAATCATTTGTCTACACAATTTTTTAATGTCAGTTAATAACAAGGCAGATAAAAACAATAGACGCTATTGTCCTTCGTCTTACATTGATCAAGAGGCCGAGAACGGACATGTCAGACTAGGTAATTATTTAAAAAATAAACAAAATTTCGTAAAATTTTATATGTTAAATTTTCAGGGGATTGGCGTTTTGACGGAAACGACCAACTGCAATCTTTTCCGACTATAAGGCCTGGAAGTCAAGGAACGATAAATGGAGGAAAAATGCGCCAAGCATTAACTACATATTTTTTAAGCAGAGAAAGTGCTGTACCGTGGCAATTAGACTATGTTCGTAGAGATCAAAATCAAGACAATAGATAACAGGTCTAGAATAAGATATAAATTAAAATACTATTTTTGTAGGAAAAAGAGCCATTATCTGAATACTTCAATTCTGCATGAAAACAGTTTTATTATGTAAGATTAATGTGCATTTATTGATAAGTTTTTTAATTCAATTTTTTGATTAAAAATAGAAGCTTGTAATGTTTTTCGAATGTCGTAGCATTTTATAATTTTATAAATCGTTACCAATCGGTACTCAGATGGAAATAATTCTCTTGCATGGAATTTCTAATTGAAATTTCTTTTTCTAAATTTCGAACATAAATCCGATTGGATATTATTACGAAATATAATATAGATTAAATTATTCTCGACTGCTGTAACTTGTTAAAATTTTATTTTTAGTTTAACGTATTATTTGAAGTAAGAATTGTTTGGGTCTCATTTGAAGACTTCAATGTTTAACAATGACAATATAAAATATAATCTAAATAAGAAAAACTTCGTTAATATTAATAGATTAATTCCATATGAATTTTTTATTCATTGTACTTACAGTAGAAACCCAATTATCTAGAACTAAATTAATTGAGTTTCCGATTATCCAGACATATTTTATTTTCCTCTTATATTTTAAAAATGTTTTACGATGATAATATCCATTTGATATGCACAGTCTGGGTAATCGGGTTTCTACTGTATAAGAATTTGTGAAGCATCGAATTCAAAATGATAAAATTTCTACTTAGCAAAATTGTATAAAGTAGATTCTCTAATACAGTGATTTTTATTGTACACGTTCTTATTAAAAAGAATTAATAACGAATAAAGAGTTCTATAGAATTAAGTAAAATGTTTAGAAAAGATGGAATTTTCTCTTAAAAAATAGCTTTTCTAAAATGTTCTTACCTATCTTCTTTTAAAAGTATTCATATTTTGGAATGACTGATGAATTTGGTTAAAGATATAAAAATATAAAATAAAGAAATAAATGAATAGAAACGTAGATATATATTTCACAAAAAAAATACAAGAAATTAAAATTATTGATTAAAAAAATTAAAGACAATTGTATTGTATTTAAAAACGCATTCGTTTTGAACACATTTTGTAATCATATCTTAACAGAACTTATAAACAATCCTAAATGAAATTATTATGCTGCAGAAATTATCACAAATATATTAAAATTAAGACTTAATGCGAAATTTACATATTATTAATTAAAGACAATAATGGAAAACCAACTTTAAATATAATACTTTTCGTAGTTGATATCACAATAATATAACGCATTCGTTTTGAACACTTTTTTTAATCATATCTTAACAGAACTTATAAACAATCCTAAATGAAATTATTATGTTGCAGTAATTATCACAAATATATTAAAATTAAGACTTAATGCGAAATTTACATATTATTAATTAAAGACAATATGTAAAACTAACTTTATATATAATACTTTTCGTAGTTAATATATCACAGTCATATAACGCATTTGTTTTGAACACATTTTTTAATCACATCTTAACAGAACTCATGAACAATCCTAAATGAAATTATTATGTTGCAATAATTATCACAAATATATTAAAATTAAGACTTAATGCAAAATGTACATATTATTAATTAAAGATAATATGTAAAACCAACTTGATATGAGAGATTCTTTTTCCATCGCCCCAGCCCAAAAAGTCAATGTTCTGGAATTGGCTTCATACTTTGGTAAATTGTTGTCCTATATTATAGTAATAAATCCCTAAAATATAAACTCATTAAAAAAATATTTGTAGAAAGTAGAGGGGGTTGAAGTTTTGACGTTAAGGGTAACATTGTCATTTTCAAATCCGTATAACTATGACAGAAGTTAATGGATTTAAATTTATCTATAATCAATTTTAATGCATTTTTCACGTACTTTTCAAAAATGTATACGAAATTAAAAAAAAAAATTTTGACCCCTTGTTTCAAAATCAACCCTTATTTTTCGATTTTCACCCCTTCGGGAATTTTTTTTTAATATCATTAGAATGCTGAGGTTTTTTTCCATGAGCTACGTAAATATGAAAGTATGATATCCATAATTTTGTGAGAAACATAATATTAAAGTAGGCGGTGCCGATAACGGGTATACCTGGAGATCATCTTCGAGGATTTAGGTAGGCACCGCCTAATCTTTCTTATTATATTAAGTTCTAAAACGACCGACACCGACCGACACCAAAAACAACTTTTTCGTTTTCTTTTTGAAATTATTTACAGTTTTCCTTCAAAATTTGAAATCACATGCCTTACATACATGTCTATTCAAAAAAAAATGCCTAATTTTTTTTTGCGCGATTTTTTGCAAAAAAAATTTTTTGCAATTTTTTGCAATTTTTTATTTTTTTACGATAATAACACAGAAAATACGTCACTATTTTAAATCTCAGCTAAAAAAAAATTTTTTTTACAAAGTTATGGCGATATTCAATTTCCCTCATATCTTTCTTATTATATTAAGTTCTAAAACGACCGACACCGACCGACACCAAAAACAACTTTTTCGTTTTCTTTTTGAAATTATTTACAGTTTTCCTTCAAAATTTGAAATCACATGCCTTACATACATGTCTATTCAAAAAAAAATGCCTAATTTTTTTTTGCGCGATTTTTTGCAATTTTTTGCAATTTTTTATTTTTTTACGATAATAACACAGAAAATACGTCACTATTTTAAATCTCAGCTAAAAAAAAATTTTTTTCACAAAGTTATGGCGATATTCAATTTCCCTCATATCTTTCTTATTATATTAAGTTCTAAAACGACCGACACCGACCGACACCAAAAACAACTTTTTCGTTTTCTTTTTGAAATTATTTACAGTTTTCCTTCAAAATTTGAAATCACATGCCTTACATACATGTCTATTCAAAAAAAAATGCCTAATTTTTTTTTGCGCGATTTTTTGCAAAAAAAATTTTTTGCAATTTTTTGCAATTTTTTATTTTTTTACGATAATTTTTTTCACAAAGTTATGGCGATATTCAATTTCCCTCATATCTTTCTTATTATATTAAGTTCTAAAACGACCGACACCGACCGACACCAAAAAAAAACTTTTTCGTTTTCTTTTTGAAATTATTTACAGTTTTCCTTCAAAATTTGAAATCACATGCCTTACATACATGTCTATTCAAAAAAAATGCCTAATTTTTTTTTGCGCAATTTTTTGCAAAAAAAATTTTTTGCAATTTTTTGCAATTTTTTATTTTTTTACGATAATTTTTTTCACAAAGTTATAGCGATATTCAATTTCCCTCATATCTTTCTTATTATATTAAGTTCTAAAACGACCGACACCGACCGACACCAAAAACAACTTTTTCGTTTTCTTTTTGAAATTATTTACAGTTTTCCTTCAAAATTTGAAATCACATGCCTTACATACATGTCTATTCAAAAAAAAATGCCTAATTTTTTTTTGCGCGATTTTTTGCAAAAAAAATTTTTTGCAATTTTTTGCAATTTTTTATTTTTTTACGATAATTTTTTTCACAAAGTTATGGCGATATTCAATTTCCCTCATATCTTTCTTATTATATTAAGTTCTAAAACGACCGACACCGACCGACACCAAAAAAAACTTCTTCGTTTTCTTTTTGAAATTATTTACAGTTTTCCTTCAAAATTTGAAATCACATGCCTTACATACATGTCTATTCAAAAAAAATGCCTAATTTTTTTTTGCGCAATTTTTTGCAAAAAAAATTTTTTGCAATTTTTTATTTTTTTACGATAATAACACAGAAAATACGTCACTATTTTAAATCTCAGCTAAAAAAAAATTTTTTTCACAAAGTTATGGCGATATTCAATTTCCCTCATATCTTTCTTATTATATTAAGTTCTAAAACGACCGACACCGACCGACACCAAAAACAACTTTTTCGTTTTCTTTTTGAAATTATTTACAGTTTTCCTTCAAAATTTGAAATCACATGCCTTACATACATGTCTATTCAAAAAAAAATGCCTAATTTTTTTTTGCGCGATTTTTTGCAAAAAAATTTTTTTGCAATTTTTTGCAATTTTTTATTTTTTTACGATAATAACACAGAAAATACGTCACTATTTTAAATCTCAGCTAAAAAAAAATTTTTTTCACAAAGTTATGGCGATATTCAATTTCCCTCATATCTTTCTTATTATATTAAGTTCTAAAACGACCGACACCGACCGACACCAAAAACAACTTTTTCGTTTTCTTTTTGAAATTATTTACAGTTTTCCTTCAAAATTTGAAATCACATGCCTTACATACATGTCTATTCAAAAAAAAATGCCTAATTTTTTTTTGCGCAATTTTTTGCAAAAAAAATTTTTTGCAATTTTTTATTTTTTTACGATAATAACACAGAAAATACGTCACTATTTTAAATCTCAGCTAAAAAAAAATTTTTTTCACAAAGTTATGGCGATATTCAATTTCCCTCATATCTTTCTTATTATATTAAGTTCTAAAACGACCGACACCGACCGACACCAAAAACAACTTTTTCGTTTTCTTTTTGAAATTATTTACAGTTTTCCTTCAAAATTTGAAATCACATGCCTTACATACATGTCTATTCAAAAAAAAATGCCTAATTTTTTTTTGCGCGATTTTTTGCAAAAAAAATTTTTTGCAATTTTTTGCAATTTTTTATTTTTTTACGATAATAACACAGAAAATACGTCACTATTTTAAATCTCAGCTAAAAAAAAATTTTTTTCACAAAGTTATGGCGATATTCAATTTCCCTCATATCTTTCTTATTATATTAAGTTCTAAAACGACCGACACCGACCGACACCAAAAACAACTTTTTCGTTTTCTTTTTGAAATTATTTACAGTTTTCCTTCAAAATTTGAAATCACATGCCTTACATACATGTCTATTCAAAAAAAAATGCCTAATTTTTTTTTGCGCGATTTTTTGCAAAAAAAATTTTTTGCAATTTTTTGCAATTTTTTATTTTTTTACGATAATAACACAGAAAATACGTCACTATTTTAAATCTCAGCTAAAAAAAAATTTTTTTCACAAAGTTATGGCGATATTCAATTTCCCTCATATCTTTCTTATTATATTAAGTTCTAAAACGACCGACACCGACCGACACCAAAAAAAACTTTTTCGTTTTCTTTTTGAAATTATTTACAGTTTTCCTTCAAAATTTGAAATCACATGCCTTACATACATGTCTATTCAAAAAAAATGCCTAATTTTTTTTGCGCAATTTTTTGCAAAAAAAATTTTTTGCAATTTTTTATTTTTTTACGATAATAACACAGAAAATACGTCACTATTTTAAATCTCAGCTAAAAAAAAATTTTTTTCACAAAGTTATGGCGATATTCAATTTCCCTCATATCTTTCTTCTTTCTTATTATATTAAGTTCTAAAACGACCGACACCGACCGACACCAAAAACAACTTTTTCGTTTTCTTTTTGAAATTATTTACAGTTTTCCTTCAAAATTTGAAATCACATGCCTTACATACATGTCTATTCAAAAAAAAATGCCTAATTTTTTTTGCGCGATTTTTTGCAAAAAAAATTTTTTGCAATTTTTTGCAATTTTTTATTTTTTTACGATAATAACACCGAAAATACGTCACTATTTTAAATCTCAGCTAAAAAAAAATTTTTTTCACAAAGTTATGGCGATATTCAATTTCCCTCATATCTTTCTTATTATATTAAGTTCTAAAACGACCGACACCGACCGACACCAAAAACAACTTTTTCGTTTTCTTTTTGAAATTATTTACAGTTTTCCTTCAAAATTTGAAATCACATGCCTTACATACATGTCTATTCAAAAAAAAATGCCTAATTTTTTTTTGCGCAATTTTTTGCAAAAAAAATTTTTTGCAATTTTTTATTTTTTTACGATAATAACACAGAAAATACGTCACTATTTTAAATCTCAGCTAAAAAAAAAATTTTTTCACAAAGTTATGGCGATATTCAATTTCCCTCATATCTTTCTTATTATATTAAGTTCTAAAACGACCGACACCGACCGACACCAAAAACAACTTTTTCGTTTTCTTTTTGAAATTATTTACAGTTTTCCTTCAAAATTTGAAATCACATGCCTTACATACATGTCTATTCAAAAAAAATGCCTAATTTTTTTTTGCGCGATTTTTTGCAAAAAAAATTTTTTGCAATTTTTTGCAATTTTTTATTTTTTTACGATAATAACACAGAAAATACGTCACTATTTTAAATCTCAGCTAAAAAAAAATTTTTTTCACAAAGTTATGGCGATATTCAATTTCCCTCATATCTTTCTTATTATATTAAGTTCTAAAACGACCGACACCGACCGACACCAAAAAAAACTTTTTCGTTTTCTTTTTGAAATTATTTACAGTTTTCCTTCAAAATTTGAAATCACATGCCTTACATACATGTCTATTCAAAAAAAAATGCCTAATTTTTTTTTGCACAATTTTTTGCAAAAAAAATTTTTTGCAATTTTTTATTTTTTTACGATAATAACACAGAAAATACGTCACTATTTTAAATCTCAGCTAAACAAAAATTTTTTTCACAAAGTTATGGCGATATTCAATTTCCCTCATATCTTTCTTATTATATTAAGTTCTAAAACGACCGACACCGACCGACACCAAAAAAAACTTTTTCGTTTTCTTTTTGAAATTATTTACAGTTTTCCTTCAAAATTTGAAATCACATGCCTTACATACATGTCTATTCAAAAAAAAATGCCTAATTTTTTTTTGCGCAATTTTTTGCAAAAAAAATTTTTTGCAATTTTTTATTTTTTTACGATAATAACACAGAAAATACGTCACTATTTTAAATCTCAGCTAAACAAAAATTTTTTTCACAAAGTTATGGCGATATTCAATTTCCCTCATATCCTTCTTATTATATTAAGTTCTAAAACGACCGACACCGACCGACACCACAAACAAATTTTTCGTTTTCTTTTTGAAGTTATTTACAGTTTTCCTTCAAAATTTGAAATCACATGCCTTACATACATGTCTATTCAAAAAAAAATGCCAAATTTTTTTTTTTTTTTAAGTTATTTGCATGAATTTTGCAAAAATTTCTATTATGAAACTTGTATTTAATATTACATCATTTTCTGTCTTTTTTGTCTTCGGATTGAAAAGGTAGAAAATAAATACTATTTATGAAATTCATTTAAATATTGTGGTTTTATTATTAAAAAAAAACAATAAATGTATGAACAGTAATTAATGAAGTAAAAGTACTAATTATTAATTTCATTTAGAAACTGTCTTTTTATTAGTATAAAAAATTTACATAATGGTATTATGAAAAGTAATTAATTAACTAAAAGTAACCTGCCTAGAAAAATTAATATTTAAGTGTTTTTTACGACATTGATTTTAGGCGCAGCTGCGATTTTCCAGCGCAGCCATTTTATATGTATATTTGTTTGTAAAGCGCAGCCGATGTTTCTGAGCGCAACCATTTATATTTTATTAAAATTTTTAAAAGGTGCAGCCGCTCTTGTTCAGCGTAGCTTTGTATTTTTTTAACTTTTGAAAGGCGCAGCCGATAATTTCTAGCGCAGCCTTTTAATTTTAAAATCTGTATTATCATTAAATTGTTTAGAATAATTTTTAGTGCACTTGTTTGTATTTATGTTCAAACAAGGAGAAGTTAAGTTCTGTTTTCCACATAGTCCATGAATCATAAATTGCTTTACTAAATTAAATAAACGTGGATTAGTTATTTCATCAGGTATTTCTGCTGAAATAAAGTTGTCGACATCATATGTTGTTCTTATTTTGTCATCTATATGTAAATATAGTAATAAGTAAATATGCGGTAATCCTCTCTTCTGAAATTCTATTACATATGTGTAAGCAATACAAGTACCAAATATTTCTTTCACAGTAATTTTATGAAGCTATTCTTTTACTTTCTGTTTAAATACTCTTGCAACTATATCTGTCCTATTTATTACATCTTCATTTTTTTAATATTATCAGTAATTTCTTTCCATTTAGGATTACATGTCATAGTTATAAACAAATCAGGTTTACCATATTTTTGAACTAAACAAATTGCATCACTAAAAGTTTGTTGTAATGCTCTAGATCTTCCAACAAAACTAGATGGCAATATAAACATTTTACGAATTTGAACAATTTTCTTCTCTTCTTTTCTCTTATGTAAATAATCCATTAATCCAGAGTATAATTCAGTTCTCAAGATATGTTGTTGTTTCTTTATAAAATATAATCTTGCACCTTCAATTTTTACAAAAGCATCGACAATAAATTGTTGGCTTAATTTACCTAAATTAAGAAATGGACTAAACTCATCTCTAACACTAATTTTAAATGAGTAAAACTGTAAAGCTGTTATATTGTTTCTTTGATCTTTTGATAATAATTTCGGCATCCAACCACTACCTCCTGCAGGATATATTAAAGGATATGTCATTGGATCTACATATCTACTTATTGCAGGGATGCTAATTGGTTTATCAAATTTAGAATATACACAAAAATCGCGTTTTATTGGAGGTTCATCATTTTCATCAACAAATACAACAGCAACTTCATTTGTAACAGGAGAGTTATATCGGTTTTTATCTAAATTAATATCTCTTTTCATAATCATTTTAATTTCTCGAGGTAGATTATTATTATTAGTAACAAATTCTTGTTCTTCTTTTTCTACTTCGTACATCATTTTGTACGCTTTAGCATAAGGGTTAATTTTTCTGATCAACTTATCTAAATTAGATAAAATATCATTTCTGCAGTTATTATTAATATCTTTACGACTTTGTGTAGCTAATTCATTGTCAATTATATACAGTTGACCATACTTTCTGAATTCATTTTCTTTGGGATGTAATGAATATGTGTTATGGTAAATTTGACCACACATTTTAAAGACTTGAGGACCTTTATTTTGTAGAGAAGCATATGTTGCACAAAGGTTGCGAACGCTATTGTATTGTTGTAGCTTCTTATACATTTTTTATAATGATTACTAATTGCAGTTTGACCACAAACTATTTCCTTTAATTCTACCGGGGGTAATGGATATTCAGTTAACAAAACTTTGCCTTTATGACAACATGTACTAAACTTTTTATCCTCTGGCATTTCTGAAAGAAAATGCTTAGCTGGACAAAATTAACAAATAACATCCAAATTACTATATTATTTGCTAACTTCAAACATTTTAAATTAATATTATTATTGGCTTCTAATTTTCTTTTTCTACAATTTTCTCGATATTCTTTACATTTTTCAATATTTTGTAATTTTATTTCTTCATTCTTAATTTTTTTTTCATTTTTCGATATCTTTTACATTTCTCCTTATTTTTTAATTGAATTTTTTAAATAACTTTTTCCTATATAAACATTTTAATTGATTTTTGTCAGAATATAATTGCTGGCATTATTTTTCACAAAAAATGAAAATTTTTAATTTTTTAAAACTAATAGTATAAGTTCTGTTAATCAAGATGAAGAAGCTAAATATTTTCATTAAATGAACCACTTTATTAATGTGTTGAAATCATGGAATTGTGTTATAAATTGTTATTTAAATAATCAGGAAGATTAAAAAAAATTTAATTTAATATAACCGTGGAATATTTCATCCATATCACTGGAATATTCCCTCAATATTGCTTGGATATATATTTTTTTTTTGGTTTTCTTAGAAAATCATTGGAATATTCCACGGTGATATTCAAGGGATGTTGAGGGGATACACCGTGCTGCTTGGGTTCCTTTATTATATAATATTAAAAAATGGAAATGGAAAATGAAAAAATGTTAATAATTTCATGCATGACTGTAATTATGGCGTCGCAAATGACTTTGACACAAATAAGACTTCTTATGATTTAAGAATTTAATTATTATTTAACAATAATAATTTAAAATTTGATATATGTTTATTTTTTTCGATATAATGAATCAATAAATCTTGTTTTTTGAATTGATGTTTCATGTTTATATTCATTACATTGTATTATAATTTTTCATTAACAGCAACACCATAAAATTTTTTTAAAAATATTTATAAAATTTGAATTTTAAATTATAAATTCTTGACAATTTTTCTAAAAGACAAAGAATAAAGCATCTCATGTCACTCCCAATTTTACACAAATGCACTCAATCAATGCACACTTCCGAAGATATAACCCTTTTAGATTTTTAAATCATTGATTACGGAGATAGCTAAAACGATTTAACATGCGTTTTGGCTTTGATAAATACGAAGATCAGTTCGATTATATATTTAATAAAATAATCAATTAATAGTACTAATTAATTATATTGAATTAAAAACATATTTTTAGATTTACAAATTTGAATACTATATAATATTAAAAAGTAGGGTATTCGTTAGGAAAAGTGGTAAGGCCCTTACCAGTTTTCCTTACATAGCATTTAGTAGCAATTGAAAAAAAGAGAAACAATTTACAATTAATATTGTAGAATAAAATCAGAATTTAAGTCAACAGACATATAAAATTTGTTTTATTACATTAAATTAAATTTTTTTTAAAAAGTAATTTGAAAATTAAAAAAATTGAATTATTATAATTTATAATGAAATAATAATTTAAAACAAAAAATAAATATACATATGAATAAACTACAATACGTAAAGAAAAAAAAGTAAAACTTCAACCGAGCGAGCGTTAGCGAGCGAGGAATATATCGCTAGTTTAATATTATATTTCAAATTTTTTTTTAAATTTCGTATACTTTTTCGAAAAGTACGTGAAAAATGCATTAAAATTCATTATAGATAAATTTAAATCCATTAACTTTTGTCATAGTTATACGGATTTGAAAATGACAATCTTACCCTTTTAACGTCAAAACGTCATCCCCCTCTACTTTCTACAAATATTTTTTTAATGAGTTTATATTTTAGGGATTTATTACTATCATATAGGACAACAATTTACCAAAGTATGAAACCAATCTCAGAACATTGACTTTTTGGGCTGGGGCGATTGAAAAAGAATCTTTCATATTTATGAGCAATTCCACGTGAGATTGAGGGGTTTATCCTCCGATTCCTTCTATACTACGTTTTTGGGTAGAGGTTATAGGTCTCATTGAGTAAAAAAATTTTTGAAAAAAAATATTTATTATTATTCGAGATATTTTTATTAAAAAATTAGTGCAACTTTTTATCAATTATTCATAATTTTTTCACTTTTAGTCCTAGCAAAAAGTTTCTTATACGTTTTTTGCTCAGAAAATATTAAAGTTTAAGAAAAAAAATTAATTTTAAAAAATTAAATTTGTTTTTAATTTTTAAACGTGTTTTCAGGCTCCATTTAAGCTGAAAAAATTCATGAACATTCCTTAATATGAGCCAAAGACATGTGCCAAATTTGGCGAATACCCTATTTTTTGTTTTTGATATAATAATTAATTAATTAATTAATAAAAATTAATAAAAAATGAAATATTTTACGAACAAATAAAATTAGAATACAGTCAACCATCCCAGTAAACCCTGTCAGCGCGGAAAGGGGCAATGTTTTTTCAAGAACTGGGATTCCCCCACTTTCGACTCTCTGGTATGTACATATTACACAGGCACTACTGAGATCAAAGTATATAAAATTCGAGAGACAATAGTAGTGAGAACAAGCTCGCTCGACAAACTGGGGAAGCGGCTTTACTGAGAGAGGGTTTACTGGGATGGTTGACTGTAATTTTAAAAACGCCATTTTAATGCTTATCAAAATCCGCATCCAACGAGCCCTTTGTGAACTACTTCGGATGAACGGATTTTAAAATAATAATTAATAATAATTATTATGTAAATAATTAATAACATTTGAAAGAGTGACGATAAACAGTTAATTTTTTTTTTGTTATGAAGATCATCTAATTCTGTGTCAAGAAAAGAATATTAAGTATTATTAAGAATCAAAAATTAATTCTAAAATGTTCTTTAGAGAAAAACCGAAAAATACCTTGCCGAGATGGTAGGAAACCTACGGTCTTATTTGACACAGAATTAGATGATCTTCAAAACAAAAAAAATTAACTGTTTATCGTCACTCTTTTAAATGTTATTAATTATTTAAATAATTATTATTATTAATTATTAATTTAAAATCCGTTCATCCGAAATAGTTCATATAGGACTCGGATGCGGATTTTGATAAGCATTAAAATGGCGTTTTTAAATTTATTCTAATTTTATTTGTTCGTAAAATATTTAATTTTCTTTAATTTTTATTAATTAATTAATTAAAATCTCGAAAACAAAAAATAGGGTATTCGCCAAATTTGGCACATGTCTTTGGCTCATATTAAGGAATGTGCATGAATTTTTTTAGCTAAAAAGGTGCCCAATAACAAGTTTAAAAATTAAAAACAAATTTAATTTTTTAAATAAATAAATTTAAAAAATTTAGATTTTTTAAATGAATTTTTTTTCTTAAACTTTCATATTTTCTGAGCAAAAAACGAATAAGAAACTTTTTGCTAGGACTAAAAGTGAAAACGTTATGCATAATTGAAAAAAAGTTGCACTAATTTTTTAATGCAAATATCTCAAAAAATAATAAATGTTTTTTTCAAAATTTTTTTTACTCAATGAGACCCATAACCTCTCCCCAAAAATGTAGTATAGAAGGAATTGGAGGATAGACTCCTCAATCTCACGTGGAATTGCTCATATATATGATCAATTCCATGTGCACAAGGCACTGGGAATTGAAGCAAATCTTTACTGACGACAAGTATGAAGTTGCAGAGTCCACGACTAACTGATTTCCACTTTTAATACAAAAAACATTCCATCACAAAACATTATAGGATTTGCAAGTAACGGTTGCAACGTTATGATGGGATGCAGTAATTTAATTTCAACAAGAATGCAGTCGCTATGTCCTGGCATAAGAATACTTAAGTGCATTTGTCATTCTCTCCACTTATATGTTATTTTAGTGCATGCAAAGTACAACCTCGCATTTGTGAAGATTTTTGCCGGCTGATTTTTAATTACTTTGGCTGTAGCAGTAAACGTCAAGCCCAACTCAGGCATTTCCAAGCTTTTTTTGATTTAGATATCACCAAAATGCTGCATCTAAGTCAAACACGTTGGTTATCGTTGAGCGCAGTGGTGAAACGAATTATACAACATTAGGTACCTTTGAAATTGTACTTTGCTGATCAAGCGCTGAACATGAGACTTTAAACTGCGGAAATGAATTATAACAGTTTGTGTAATTTTTTTGTTAAAGCCTACTAATACTTCATAAAGTGGGCACTACCAAAGATTTCAAGATTGAATGAGTATTTTCAATTCGAAAAAACTGTGTTGACTGTTGTGCATGAGAGAATGGTGACAGCGTATGCAGAATTTCTTGTTACATGTATGGTTTGCAACTACATTTTGAGTACTTCACTTGATCGAATTCGTCCAGATCATGATTCGAAATACATAGAGATTCAAAATGTTTATTTTGGCATTGATGTAATGTCTCAGCTCTCTAAACGAGAATGTCAAGAGAAACCAGCTTTAATCTACTATTTTTGAAATAGATGTCGACTTTTTCTTGTCACGTTTTGTAAGGATCTCAAAGAGAAGTGTATATAATTTTATTAATTGTAAACTGTACTGCAAAAATATTGTCTCTAATTTGATAATTGTAGATATGACTTCAGCGATCTTGTTCTATTTTAGATGCATCTATTGAGCCTTAAAGTTGCTCTTTCCCACAGAGAGAGAGAACAGACTCCTCGTATTTTCACTTTGGCGTTTCTTCTGCCACGGTGTATTGATAAAAATAAATTATACGATGCTGACGAGGAGTGGAGACGATTGACACCAGAAGCCGAGAGTTTACTGCAGGAAATCTGCAAGACAACTGAACCAGACGTATTTTGTCACAAGGTAATATTTTCTTAAAACTCATATTTAACTTTTATATTGTATTATCTGACTTAGATTAAAAATAGAGTGAAATTATGTTTTACATTTATAAAAAAGCAGTTTCAAACTCTCTTTACTCAACTCGAAAATCTGAAATACTTCTAAGATTCGAAAAAACGCCACTTTCTAATATACGAGAAAAAATTCTTTTTTTATTAGAAATTGTATTGCAAAAAGAAAATTAAAAATCCATGGTGTCTCTTTTTGAGAAAAATCAATATTTTTTTTTAATTTTGACTTTTTGGGCATTTCCACTAAAAATATATTATTTTTTATTGCATATATAAAAAATTTGAAAAATTTTTAACAAATTTCATATGGCACATTTTTTTCCATCTTTTCGTTTTAATGAAGAAAAACGCGTTTGAAATGTACCTTCTTCATGTAAACTTTAATTTTTAAAAATTCATAACTCCCGTAACTTTCATCAAATCAAAAAAGGAATAAAACGCATTCTCTTATTTTTCATAAAGATTCCGAAAAAAATGTTCCAGGCAAAAAAAAATTTTGAATAAAAATTTTTCGTAGAATTCCCCATATAGATGATATAATTATGCCATTTTCATCTGAAATGAAGATATCAACAATTAATGATTTAAATAAACTTTTGAAAACTATTGATAAATTAAAATTATAGGACTCTATACAATATTAACTTATTACAATTATGTAATTGCAGTTTAATTGTAATCAAAAAATTGATAATCAATATATTTCAATATATAATATATCAATTGTAATCAATATATTTTTTGATTAAATAAATCAAGTGCAAAAGTTATAATGTTTATTATTTATCCTTCTTTTATTTTAAAAGTTTCAATATTTTAAAAATTTAATGTTTATTTTTTTCCAGTTTTTTTCTCTTTGCAGACGGTTCTGTCCTAACATCCTCAGCAGTAATTTTAGATAGTTTCCTTTTGTCTTTTGTTTTTTAACGCCGATTATTATTTTTATTACACTGTTTGGAAATAAAAAACATTCGTGTCGTGAGATAAAATGTCAGTTGCCTAAAATATTTTTCTCAGCTAACAAATGGTATATATACTTCTTCTAACAGGTTTACAATTTTAAAGAGTATATTAGCTTCAACGTTTCCATCTTGAACAATTTTCATCACAGAGTGCTCTAGGCAATCAATTAAACCACAAAGTTGAATTGAAGGATGCTGTAGAAAACCTCTCGAGCGAATATCGATAAGTTTATGCCTTTCTGGAATAATATCATCTTCTGATAATATTAAAGCAGACTTACACTCACTGCAAATAAAGGATTTTTTATTTTCAATAAATTTGGCTGTTTGATGCTTATCGAGCCACATATTCGGCTATATAAGCATTTTGCATATTTAGATGCCTTAGATTCAACATAATTGTTCTCTGCAAAGAAAGCTGTAGCTTCCAACAAAGCATCAGATTTGCAACCAGCATCCAGAATGGTATCCACTTGAGATTCCCACTGCTCTTTTCTAACTTCTGCATCTTGAATATCTTTGATTTTTAACAATAAGTCAAGGATTTCGTGGCTATTGATGCTAGATCCTTTGGGCGGCTGAACTAACGAGTATGTTGAAATTAATTTATACATCTGTATAAATAACTGTGAATCCGGATGGTCATTGGAACCACAGGCCTCTCGCATCATGCCGAAAAATCTCTGAAACGTTAATAATATTTAGGACAAATAATTATAATAAAAAATTATAGAAATATAATTATTATATGTAATAATAGTATTATATTATAATATATATTATTATATATTTATATAATATAATATAAATTATAAATTATAAAATGCATCAGTGAATATACAGTAATTTTAAAACTTATATAAATTTGCATACCTCTAAAGCATCTTGATTTAAACGAGATGGCATTAAATAAGAAAATCCACATTCACGAGTAAGATACTCGCAAATTCCTAAAGTCGCTTTCAGCAACACACTCAGACCCACGAAGGAATTTTCACAAATAGAATCATAATTCTCTTTTCTTGAATTACGTTGCCATTCTTTCAAATATTTTAGAAAATTTTGAACACTCTGTTAAAAGTGTAAATTTATTACAATTTTTGTACAGGAAAGTAAACATTAAAATAATAAATAAATTTTACCTCATAAGAATCATTTCCAGGAGACATTGAATTGACAGATGTTCTGCAATTCATTGCAGTGATTAATTCTTTCCACCTTTTACAAAATTTTTATCGCTGGTTCACAATTTTCTAATTCTGGATGTCTGTTTCTAAAGATTTCGAAAACATCAGCTACACTAAAAAACTAAATTACAAAATTATAATTAGTAAATTTCCTTCGTCAACATAAAATTTACTTTAATATTAAAGCCTTCAGGATCTTCAGGATATTTTCTTCTAAAATGGAATACCAAAATTTCATTGCAATTACTCCATCGGGTGTCTAAAAAGTTTAAAAAAATTTTAGAGTGAAATAAATCATCCTTAAAATTAAAATTCTATAATTGAAATTGATACAATCGCTTTACTCAAATTCCTTCTTTTAGACCATGATTTAAAAAAAAATTTCTTATACATTTGATAAGATGTTGAAAATCAGAGATGTACCAAAGCCTGCGATTTGGATTACAGATATGTTGCACACTGATATTTTCTTCTGAAATTCAAAATTTATTGTTTCTACATGTTTCGGTTCCAAGATGCGCCATCTGTTGAAACCGCATCTACCAAAAGTCCAACTTCTCTTCATCAGAGGATTTAATTGTTCCTTTTTGTTGCGATAATCTCACTTATTTCAATTTATATATCTTAAAAACTTAAAATAATTTAATTTGTAAAATTTTTTCGAGAATGCAAAATTCTATTATTTGTTAAAATTTTTAAAATTCTGTACAATAATAGTATATATTGCTTAACATGGGGAAGACAGACCCATTTACGGAGAGGGCGAATGTTTTTAGCACGAGTCGAGCACTGAGATGAACGAAGCCGTAGCGCAAGCGCCGAAGGCGCGAGGTTGAAGGCTGAGTGATTCGCAGTGCTCGTCAAGTTGATACAAGGTGTAGTTTTAACGTTTATTTTTTTACTTTAACTCCCGAGAGTCATCATTTGTTTTTTCGGGTGTTCAACCTAATAAAAGAATAAATAGATTTTTTTTCGATTCAATATATAAATAATTAAGTTTACGGGTATATTATATTATACTCTTTACTCTACTTGAGCTATAATTAAGTCCAAATTAGATAACTTGTAACAGAGCATAGTACACGTCATCACCCTACGTTTGGTTCTCATCTGACATGGCTGATCTGACCTGTCAAGTTACATCAGCCAACCAAGGTCCGCATCCCGTCAACTCTACCGCTCGACTGACACTCGCTCACGCCGTCTCCACTGCGCCGCGTGGGCGGGGCCCTGAGAGAGACGCGCCACAACCTGATTGGGGGGCGCTCTCGCAACTCCCCCACCGCCAGTCCCAAGACACTGCGTGGGGGAGTTCGACTTGCGTCGGTCTGGCAACGGTGCATAAATACCACGTTCTGACTGGTCTCGGCCTCACTCTTCCCCTGTCTACTGAGGGAAACACCACGTTCATCCTGCTGCTTACAACCACGCCACTGTTCGGGATCAATTCGAGTTCATCCAGGGATTCAACGCCAACCAAACGTAGTCGGTGACGTGGACGAGCCTCCATAGGGCCTTTCTATTGCCCAGAAACCAGGAGAACCTGTCAACTCGTCCTTCCAGGACACGTTTATCTAATCCGCCCTTCTCAGGACGACAAAAGGAATTTAGTTCAAAAACATAAAAATAGACGGAACATTCAGTCCTTTTCAGGACTAATTTTCGACTGTAGAATAATTTGTTCTCAGAAATAAACTATCTTTTACTTCGACGAAAGGCTTTTCTCTAGGGGGAAGAACCAGAACCTTTGTCAGGTTCGGTCCTAACACCGGGGGGAAAAACTCGAGGCTTCGTTGCGTGAACCCTGCACGGGTTCCGCTCGATTTCCTCGGACCTGCTGTTCCGTCACGGAAGTATCTCTCTGGTCGCTACATGTCCACATCGACCATTGACGGCAAGCATCGCCGCCCTGGACGGGCTAACCGTCAACGAGCCCAGCGACGTCGAGCCCGGGAAGACGACAACTTACCGGCCACGCAGGTCCCGCCAACTGGACACCACGCTCCCCTACCCTTCGGCACAGTATCTCCGAGACGCCTGATCCCCGTACATCGAAGGATCCGAGCCAAATTTGGTGCCGCCCGGCGCACTCTCTTCACGGTAGTCGCTGCTCAGGACCGAGCGACAGTCTTGACTCTGGACCCCGCGCTTGTAATAGTCAGAGCGAATCCGATAACCGATGACTCTAACGTCACCACACGGAAACCAATTCGTGAGCTGAAAATTCATCACGTCCAGCCCGCCGTCTTGCAACATCAATCCTGGATTCAGAGCTGTAGGGAATTGGTGACTAAAGCTCTGAAGGCCAGCGCCAATTCTCTCTCGATCCCTAGCAAAGATCATTGCCCTAATATCCATTTTTATGCTTGCGTGTGACGAACGCAACGGAAGGTGGATCGAGTAGTCTGAAGTTGCGTTTTTCATACTCTGGCTTCCACCGCTTAATTCACTTTTCAAACCCGGCCCTTTTCAGGGCCACCAAAATCTTTTAATGTTGAAACTACTTCGCACTTTTTCTGCCCTGCTTTCCAGTATTTTGTGTTTCCCAAAATTCCGGTCCCACAAACCGGTTTACCCTGCTGTCCCAGTTATGATCCAAAACATGAACACAAATGACATTATAAGTAGAGAAACTTCTGTTTTTTCAACACCCGTGACTATCATATCGAGCGAGGATATGCATCGTTTCGTCATTCGACCCTCTCGGGGCCAATGAATAAAACGTCGAGAAACTCATTCGACAGTCCCTATTTCTACTCCTTGAACCTATCGTCTCTTATTTATTCTTAATCGGTATCAAAGTGCTAAAAATTCAGTCCTCTCCGTAAATCGGTCCTTCCCCATGTCATGCAACATATTTTTTATCACGAATGCACGATTTCGACAGTTTTGTGCCCCGTCCAGTGAGTTTAAACTTCAGGTTTTTGAGTCGGTGCTCAAAAAGTGTTTCATGTGTATGACGTCACGTTTTTACTCCCTAGAGTGTAAATTTTTAATTTAAACGCACCCGCGCACGCCTCTCGAAAAGCTGGAGTTTAAGCTCGCTCGGTGGGGCGTAAAACTGACTAAATCGTGCATGTGTGATAAAATTTTTTTTTTAATATAAATGATTTGTTTATAATTTATGCCTAACTCTATTACTATGTAATTATATTATAGGAATTTTTATAGGATCCCATATAAATTTGTATAGGAAAATGAAACAGGTTTTAATGCAGGAAATTACATATGAGTTATCATATGTTAATTCCCCATATCAATATACTATGTCAATTCCTTATAAACTTCCTATGATATTTCCTGTATAAAAAATACAAAAATTTATAATAATAACTTTAATTAAAATATTCTTATGTCAAATCCCGTATTGTATCCTAGGTGAAATTTTATTTTGCTTATTTAGATAAAAATTTTTTTGGAAAAATCCCAGGTCGAATCTCATGAAAACAATTCATCTGAAAAGAAAAAAATTTGTAATTTGCAATACACCTTCTGAGTTAGAGTCTCAGCTTTTATAGTATTCAGGACTAATCTCAACAGTGAGAGACAAAATATTATCACCATCTGGCGGCGTAAGTGTAGAACTATAATGATCTACTTCTATATTGAAATTACTTATATAATTTCCTATATATTTGTAGAAAATTATGTAAGAAATTATATGGGTAATTTCAATATAGATGTAGATCATTATAGTTCCACACTTACGCCACCAGGTGGAAATAATATTTTGTCTCCCACAGTTGATATCAGTCCTGAATACTATAAAAGCTAAGACTCTAAATCAGAAGGTGTATTGCAAATGACAAATTTTTTTCTTTTCAGATGAATTGCAGTAATATTATTTGATTTTCAATTAAATAATTTTTAATTTTTGAAAACTGCCGTCTGCATAAAGTATTCAACTAAAAATTCCCATATGAATTTTCCCAAAACTTATACACGTGTTTTCATATGAGATTCGACCTGGGATTTTTCAAAAAAAAATTTTATCTAAATAAGCGAAATAAGATTTCACCTAAGATACAATATGGGATTTGATTTGACATAAGAATATTTTAATAATTAAGGTTATTATTATGAATTTTTGTCTTTTTATACGAATTTATATCGGATCCTATAAAAATTCCTATAAAATTCAAAGATTTTATATAGTTTTTTTCTGGGAAATTTAAGCGGATCCTATTTAGGATCCTATACGAGGTTTTTTAATAGAGAAATCTACATAGTATACTAGTATATTTTTGATTCTATAAAAAACTAAAAACGCTACCTTCTTCCTGATAAAAAACGAAAAAATTAACATTTCATAATGTTATTTTGCGTCAAACATTTAATATATTTGCTACAAAACAGTTTTGGGGTTGTTTTTTACCCCATTTGTACTTCTGCCTATGAGCGAGCTATGTTGTAGACAGTCTAGGGTTAAATATAAATAAAGATTTGGAGTGTTTGTTGCAATTCTTGTAACTTTATATATATATGACAGATTCTTTTTCAATCGCCCCAGCCCAAAAAGTCAATGTTCTGGGATTGGCTTCATACTTTGGTAAATTGTTGTCCTATATGATAGTAATAAATCCCTAAAATATAAACTCATTAAAAAAATATTTGTAGAAAGTAGAGGGGGTTGAAGTTTTGACGTTAAGGGTATCATTGTCATTTTCAAATGTGTATAACTATGACAAAAGTTAATTGATTTTAATTTATCTATAAAGACTTTTAATGCATTTTTCACGTACTTTTCAAAAATGTATACGAAATTAAAAAAAAAATTTTGACCCCTTTTTTCAAAATCAAACCTTATTTTTCCATTTTCACCCCTTCGGGAATTTTTTGTTTAATTTCATTGGAATGCTGAGGTTTTTTTCCATGAGCTACGTAAATAAAAAAGTGGGATATCAATAATTTTGTGAAAAACATAATATTAAAGTAGGCGGTGCTACAAATTTTGGCCTAAATTTTGAGGTATGTTTGTTTCTTGGTCGTTTCCCGACAAAATAACTTAACCTTTAAATTTAGTTCAATTTCGGCGGAAAATCCACCTCCCCTTCAACGTAAGGAAGGAGGGGGGGCTTGCGACTATATTCACAGTCTTGAAACGAATATAGCCTCAAAATTTAGGTCACTTTTGGCGGAAAATACGGAAAGAGGGGAGGAGGGAGGACTTTCGGCCCTATTCAGTTTTGAAACGAACATAACCTCAAAATTAATGTCATTTTTGGCGGAGAGGGAGGAAGTGCGGCTATATTTAGAGGCTTGAAACGAACATAACTTCAAAATTTAGGTGATTTTTGGTGGGAAATACGGAGGTTTTTGGGGTCGCTGATTGCGAATTTAAAGTCAGTTTTTCAAAATTCAAAATGTCGGATTCAATATGGCGGATAGGAAAATTAAAAATCAATACAATTTACAAATATCAGATTGGTAAACAGTGACCCTGAAAACCCCTGACTAACGAGTTTCAAGCATAACCGTCAAATTTAAAAAAATATATCCGCCATATTGGTTCCGCCATTTTGAATTTTGAAAAAGTATCATCAGATTTGTAATCAGCGACTCCAAAAACCCCCGAGTAATGATTTTTAAGCACTACCGAAGGATTTTTTTAAATTCTTTTGCCATGATTGGATCGGTCATTTTGAATTTTGATAAACGAAAACCGGATTTGTAAATATTAAATATATATTATTAGCTTCATTTTCCTCCCCTAGTGTCCGTAGGACCTTGTTGTTGGTGGGGAGGCGTACGAATTTATTTGAGCACCTTCTCCGGACCCCATTCTTTTCCTCGCTATTCTGCGGGGGCCTGCTCTCGTGAGGGAGGGACCGTCCGGAAGTTAGGGGAAATTGAATGGTGAGGATGCGACTCTTGACGGGCAGAAATGATCACCACCAGAAGTGGAGGATTTAGGTGCTCGGGTAGATTCAACCGAGAAAAGGCCCCTCCATTTTCTTGAGGGGCGAGGAATCTGGAGTAAGAAGGCGCGAGTCTTCTAGCCCCCCAATCCAAGATATTTTCGCCATGTCGATGGATGAATGGTACCAGTGTTACCAAATTCATCTCGCTCTTGCGGAGGGTTGGCGCGAGCGTGGGTTGGCTTTCAGTCTCGCACATGTTTAGCACTCGTAAAGTTCGGGTGGCGACGGTGCCGGGCTGGGTCGATCTGTAGTCGCTCTGGCGTTCTGCGGGGTCTTGCTGAAGGTATCGCAAACGGAGACTGAAAGACACCAGACGAAATCTCAGTAGTATTTAATCTTATCCTTGCATAAGGAGATCTGTGAGGATGGACCTTCTGTTCCCCTGTACTCGTGGGATCTATATGAATACTACAGACAATGACAATATAAGTGTTTCGCCCGAGAATACCGAACACTCTTCAGAGAATCAGGTGTCAGGGACGGAGATTTTGCGCAGGAAGAAAGGGCACCCTTAACGGTACATTTAACCTCGTCAATTTCGCCTCACAACGAAATGGAACCTGAAAGGGAACCATTAAGTTCTCAGGCTCTGACGCAGAGCAGTTAAGGACCGTCCCATGCTTCCACTGTTCCTGTGGTTGAAGACCTAATGGCGAGAATATCCGTTAAAGGTAAAAAGCTCAGTGGCAGCGCACAAAGAAGGCTGAAAAGGCTTAGGGAGCAGAACCGGCAAGGGTCTCAACCTGCTTCATCCTCGACTTCTATGCCTGATAAAAGCAAAGCCGGATCTGTCGGTCAGGACACGAAAAAGCGTCCGCGCCAACAAGACTCAGACGCTTCTCCACAACAGGAGAAGAGAAGGAGGCAGGGACCCTTGGTAGGAACCGCCTCTTTCTCGTAAGTGGCAAGATCGTCTCTTTCGGGAGCGATTATTGCGGAGGGGTACCCGGAGGTTGGGCTGACTCTTGATCAGCTAGGTCTATTTAGGGTATCCATCTTTAATGAAATCACGCGGTCCACGGCTGAGACTGCACCTCGTTTTGGTGAAGTTCGCCTCGTAGAAGGGGCGATATTAATCAAGTACCTGGACTCTGACTCTAGGGAGTGGTTAGATGCCTACGTACCGGAAATCAGTCAGCCAATAGAGGGTGTGTCACTTAAAGTGACAGATCCTTCCAACCTCATTAAGAGGGTCAGGGCGACAGCTTGGGTACCAGGTCGAAAAGAGGACCAGGCTGCAGTCCTGACTAACCTCAGGAGACAGAATCCTGGGCTGGATACAACTAATTGGAGGTTGTATCCGGGTGGCGAGAAAACAGACTCAGGCGTAGTCTCTACGGCTGCAGGCTGGATTCTCGCGGTGGGTGTGCCAGAGACTCAGCTGAGTGTGCTCCAGTCTCTTCACTACAAACTGTGTCTCGGTCTTGGGCAGATCACTCTTAGGGTGAGTAAGCACAGAACGGACACGGTGAGTGGTGGACAAGGCACGAGTAGGAAAGCAACGGAGGTTTCCGAGGGTCAGTCCTAAACTTGACGGGCCACGGAATCCAATGTTCGCAGATTAACTTGCATCACTGTAAAAGCGCAACGGCAATTCTAGCCAAGAGCTTGACAGCGATGCATACAGCTATTGCCTTTATTCAAGAACCTTGGGTTTACAAGGGTAAGATTAAAGGTTTGAGTAACTGTGGGGAGGCAGTGAGTTCACCACAGGAATTGGCACCCAGGGAGTGTATCGCCTATAAGGGAGTAAATGCGTTTCCTCTTTTAGAGTTAACTAGTCGAGATCTGACAGTTATAAAAGTCATGTATAGAGATAAAAATGGAAGTAACAAAGAGGTGATTGTTGCCTTTGGTTACTTTCCGGGATCATAAAATGAACCTTCACCACCGGAAGAGGTGTTAAGACTGGTGGAGTACTGTCATCAGGAGGGACTTTTTCTGATTCTGGGTTGTGATGCCAACGCACACCATGTTATTTGGGGAAGTACAGACATCAATGATAGGGGTGTGAAACTTCTAGACTTTCTAGTTGATTCAGACCTAGATTTCCTTAATCAGGGAAACAGCAAAAAAAAATTTTCTGCAGGATTCAATAACACTGGAACTCCCGAAGGTGAGTTCTTTGAAGGTGAGAACGCGACGGGGGGTTAAGTGGATAGGCGGGACGGACAGCAGCACTCTTAAAACAGGAGCGTTCGATTTTAGTGTTCCATAAGCCCCCGTAGTCGCAATTTAATAACTAAATGAAGAATGTTACAATCAAAATTTTTGAGTATGTACTCATTATAATTGAAAATAAATATTAATTATAATCAGAACACAAAATTTATCAATTTTTGTGTACATAAGTACCACAAATTCCAATGACACATTATATTCCTCTATACTATACTACGTACGGCCCTGAGTGTTTACAATATTTGACCGCCAAACGGCTTGAAGGTTGAATTCTGAAGGTGAGAACCAAGTCTTTTCCATTCTTACCTTCGGGAGTTCCAGTGTATTTCCGCTTTTGAGAGAAACTGTAACCCAAAAAGACTTGAAACTAGCGGGAAAACTACTTGGTGGAATGCTGAGTTGGAAAGTCTTAGAGGTAAGGTGAAAAAGTTGCTGCATAGAGCAAAGGAGAGTAGGAATTAACAGGCATGGGCTTTGTACCATAACGCTCGTAATTCCTATAAGAAAGGGATAGACAAGGCTAGAGCATCCGGCTGGAGGAGCTTTTGCGAAGGTATTGAGATGATACCAGAAGCATCTAGACTTCATAAAATTCTAGCCAGAGATGCCACAGCTAAGCTATCTTCAATTAAGCTACCTAACGGACGATTCGCCCGTGACAGAGCTGAGTACCTGAAGCATCTTGTAGGAATTAATTTCCCAGACTTCAGAGAATCAGAGCAGAGCAATGGGGATCGGAATCCACGTAAATCTCGTCCTGGACGAGAACACTGGAAGCTTGCATCCGACATTGTGACTCTGGAAAAGATTGATTGGGCTTTAGGCCGGTTTAAGCCATTTAAGGCACCAGGGGGAGACGGCATATATCCGGTTCTCTTACAAAAAGGACTGTGGTATGTTCGTTTACCTTTGGTTAAAATCATGAGAGCAAGTATAGCTCTAGGTTACACTCCTGAGGCATGGAAAATGACCAGAGTAGTGTTTATTCCGAAGGCTGGGCGTTCTGGTTATACAGCAGCCAAAGACTTCAGGTTGATCAGTTTAACCTCCTTTATCCTTAAGGCGTTGGAAAAACTGATAGATACTACTGATTCTACTGATAGATACTACTGATTCTACTGATAGAATAACTGATGGAAGTACCATTACATCCGGGACAGCACGCGTATAGAGCAGGCTGTTCTGTAGAAACAGCCCTTTATTCAGTGATTAGCAGAATTGAGGAAGAGTTAGACTCCGGGGGTTATGCGGTGGGCACTTTTCTAGATATAGAGGGTGCTTTCCCTAACACTTGTAGTCAAGCAATATGCAATGCGGCTAAAAGATGTGGCATACCAGATCCACTGATTAGGTGGATTAAAGGTATGCTCCATAATAGAGCCCTGGAAGCAGAGTATGGAGAGGCCAAAATAAATGGCCTAATTTCCTACGGTTGCCCACAAGGCGGAGTTTTATCTCCTCTATTGTGGAGCTTGGTGGCAGACAAGTTACTAGTAGAACTCAACGGTCAAGGATTTTATACGCAAAGCTATGCGGATGATTACCTGATAATTGTAAGAGGTCTCTCGTTGGATACACTCTTGGAATTGACAGAGAGGGCATTAGGCATCGTCAAGAGATGGTGTGAACGAACTGGCCTCTCTGTTAATCCAGAAAAGACGGATATGGTTATCTTTACTAGGAAATACAAGATTCCTATTGTGAGAAAACCTGTATTTTATGGAAAAGACGTGTCTTTTTCCGATTTGGTTAAATATCTAGGAGTGGTTCTGGATAAGAAGCTGATCTGGAGAAAGCACTTAAGTATCAATATAGTAGGTTTTGCACTACTTTTTGGGTTTGCAGAAGAGCTATTGGATCAGCTTGTGGTCTAAAACCGGATATGGTTCAGTGGCTCTATTGTATGATCCTGTTGCCAAGGTTTCTGCATGCATCAGTTGTTTGGTGGATTAGAAGCCAGTTGAAAACGGTGAAATTGAAACTTGGACAACTGCAAGCAATGGTGTTTAGAGGGGTTACTGGAGGTATGAGAACCATGCCATCTTCTGCGTTAGGTTTCTTTTTGGCGGAGAAACCCCTACACATTTTAACGGTTAACAAGGCTGCTCTCACAATGATCAGACTTCAAGCACAGGGGAAATGGAAAGCTAGGGAAAAACATACAAAATTCCCGGCCTCTATACTAAATATCCCAGAAATCAATATGGGACAGGATAGAATGGTCAAAAGAGTGAAATTCAAACCTCGCTTTAAGACCATTATTCCTTCGAGAAAAGATTGGGAAAAGGGCTGTCCACTTGGATGTGAACTTTGGTTTACGGATGGATCCAAGATGGAAAGAGGCACTGATTTGGGTGTATACTGTAAGTCTAATGCAACTAAAGTGACATTATCTTTAGGCCATTACACCACGGTTTGGCAGGCAGAAGTCTGTGCTGTAATGACTTGCGCAATGATTTGCCTTGAAAAAGGAAAGTCTAGTAAGAGAATTAATATCTGTGTCGATAGTCAGGCGGCTTTAAACGCCTTGAGAAATCCGACTATAGAGTCAAAACTAGTTTTGGAATGTCGGAAGGTATTGGACGAGATAGGTTTGAAAAATAAGCTCTCATTAATCTGGGTACCAGGACACTCGGGAATCAGAGGAAATGAAGAAGCAGATACCTTAGCCCGTAGAGGGTCTGAGATGACTATGATAGGCCCGGAGCCGGCGGTAGTCATTATGCCAAGTGCGGTGAAAGGGGCCATTGAAAGATGGTCTAGAAGATGTCACGAGAGAGTGGGCGGAGACTACTGTAGGTAGACAGGCCAAGGCTCTGTTGGGATTAAAACTCAACAGGGGCTTTGCCGAGTCTCTTCTAAAACTCAACAAGATCAGAGTTAGAGCAGTGGTCAGGCTACTCACGGGACATGGCCTCCTGAACTACCATCAGCACAAAATAGGTAGAAACGTTTCACCTAGATGCAGATTGTGTGACGCGGAAGAGGAATCTTCTACTCATATATTATGTCACTGTCCAGCTTACGCTGCAATGAGACATCAATGCTGGGACCATGCCTTGTAAACCCAGATAGGATTTGCGACCTCTCGGTAGAAGAGTTACTGGACTTTTGAAATAAGACAGGACTCTAAAGAGGGAGACTAGGTTCAAGCTTACCGGGATTAAGTGCAATGGATCTTGCGACTTAAGTACCAACACTCGTACTAGGGGACTTCGGTATAAGCTTATTTTAGATTAGATTAGATAAGCTTCATTTTCTTTAGATTCCTTAAAGCCTTAGTGCAGCGTAGATTATGGCAACCCTGCTCACAGTGACATGACGCAGTGGTTTGCGCGCGTCACAATAAAAAATTCGTTTAATACACTTCTAGTGGAAAATACAAATTTTTTCTTTTTGGAACTTAAAGAGGAGACTGCCATGTACACTTCATTTAAGTTTCATCACAATCAGAGGGATAGAACACATAAATAATGTAAATTGTTTATAAAATTGTTATTAAAAATATCGAATTTTTAAGTTTACAATTGTGCAATTATGTTGGTTGAAAAGAGGAAAATTTTTATATAATCAGTATAAGTTTCATTAATTTATTGCAAACAGTTGTTGAGTTATTAATTTTTCTTTAAAATGTTGTTAAATTTTTTTTATGCAAAAAAAACTAACAAAAATTTAAAATTTCAAAAAACGGTTAAAAGTGTTTTTTTGTTTTATTATAAACTACAGATTTTCATAAAAGTTTTAACATTTTAGAAAATCAATGAAAATTTGTTGCCACGGTTGTCCTCGAGTATATACCCAGATAACAAACGTGTCTGGAACGTTACAGGCACAACGAGCGGCAAACCGTGTCCCTGCTGTAAAGCCGGTTCTCAAATGGGCACGTTTGTAAGCGAACGTGAACGTGTACGTGCTGACGTCACAATGTTGTGCAAGTGGGTAACGTCAGCACGGTACGTACACGTTCACGTACAAACGTGTCCATTGTAGAACCGACTTAACGCACCTTTTGTGCCACCTACTTTTTGACAAGACCGACTGTGCCAGCATCGTGCTCGCAATATTCCTAACATATTATCCGGATCTTTTGTCCAGGATATATCTGCCAATAGGCTTGTTTAAATTTCTGTTTTTGAATCTTCATTATAAATAAGAGAAAATAACAATATTTATTAAAAAATAATTCACAAATTTTTAAAAATGTAGAATACTTTTTAAAATACCTAAAAAATCATGAATAAAAAATTTAAAAAGTAAAGTAAATTATTAAAAAGATGAGAAAAATATAAGCCAACAAATTTTTAATAAATTAAGCAGTTTAATAAGTATAAAAATCCTAGTAACTTAAGTTTTGTAAAACACACTATAGAAATGTTAAGAAAAGAAAATTCTTAAAATATCAGAAAGTTATGGAGATTATTCATAAAATGAAGAAGTTTAAAAAATGTAAGAACAAAGCTTTAAAGAACGAAAAAAGCTTAAAATATTTAAAAATGCCCAAAACAAAAACTAAACAGCTTTAAATTTTAAAAAAAATTATGAAATGTTAAAAATTGTATAAAATAAAATGTTGTAAGAAAATAGAAAATTTATAAACGAATATAAAAAGAATCTGAAAATTAAAAAAAATTGAAATGATTTACAGAAATATTTTTAAAAAATTAAAGAAAATGTTATAACAGAACGAAAAACTATTGAAATATAGGAACGATTGGGAAATTTGTAAAAATACAGGAAAAAATGCAAAAAAAAACTGACTAGAATCTATTAAAAAAGAATAATATAAGGAAAAAGTTATTCAGTTTAGAGAAGGGACAACATTTCTAAGAAATGAAAAAATTATGAAAAACTATAAAATTTATTAAATGAGCAAAGAATGATAAAAAATTATAAAGGAACTTAACAACAAAATGAGAAAATAACGTAAAAACACACACTGCACATGATATTTTCTAAATATTTCTGAAATATTTCATTGAAATTTTGAAATATTCCAATGTAAAGTCCTTGAAATATTGATGAAATTAGGGAAATGTCCGCCTATAAGTAATATTGCCGTGTAATTTTGCTTAAATATTTCATTAAAATATTATAGAAAAATTCCAACTTAAATGATGCTAAGGATCCTAAGGTGTTGAACATGTTAGAAAATAACGATTGATTTCATATTTTAAAAAAGTTTCTAACTTTCTTTGAAATATTTTCTGAATATTGCAGAGTCTTCATTTGTAATATTGCAGGAGTCTTAATGTGTAATATTTCAGCAAAATTTCACGGCAATATTTCTTATAGGCGGACATTTTCCTGCTTTCATCAACATTTCATGAACCTTGCATTGAAATATTTCAAATCTTTCAATTAAATATTCATGAAATGTTTATGAAATATAATGTGATGTGTGGGAAAAAAAGAAAATCCTTAAAAAAATTAAACGATTAACAGAAAAGTTTTTTAAAAATTGTACTAAATATTAAACAAATAAAAATTCATGAAACGAATTGAATTAATTGAATAATAAATTGAAAATTGGATGGAATAAATTTTAAAAAAACTATGAAAACTTTTAATAAAGCTAATAAGTTTGACTTCGAAATATTTATTTTGTCTTACTTTAACAAAAAAATAAATTAATGAATTAATAAAATAAAGATAGATTTAATTATTAATGTTACATTGAGAATTTATATCGATGGCTCCTAAATGAAAACACGTTATTCGCGAGAGCAAACAAAAAACACCCTTATTTACGAAAAAAAATAGAAAACTCATCTGAAAATTTTGTAACCTAATTTTCTTAACTTTTGCTATGTTTTTATTTTAAGCCAATATCAAATGTCTAAATAAAGTAATTTAAGGATACAACGTTAGTTTGACACAATATAAACGTTTAAATTAATTTAAATTTTAATGTATCATTCATACTTTAAAAATAACCATTAATTAAAATTGTAACATAGCCTTCAAACAACTGTCATTTTGAATAAGATGTTTTCTATTTGTTTTTCTTAATAAAGTATTTTCTATCTGCACTCGCGAAAAATGTTATTTCATTTAGGGGCCATCGATATAATTTACAAGAATAATTTTAGAATTTCTTTTGTAACTTGTTTGCTACTTAAGTTTGATGAATTCGTAAATATAATTAATTATTAGTGAAAAATTTATTATTTTAATGAATATAATATATATTGCATTTAACAATCATGCGATTATACGAATATTCTTAATAACACAAAAAATAATCATATAATATCTTGAAAATTATTACAATCTATATAATAATATTCAAAATGTTTGATCTATTTATAATAAAAATAATAATTAATTCTAAAAAAAATATTTGAATAAATGAAATTTTGAAAAACAATAATTTTAAATAAAAGTATTTTATAGTTCATTTTTAGGACAGAATTCTTGTAAATAAAAGCAAGTGCGTTGATAGATCAGTTGGTTAGGCATTTGGTTTAGTTTGCGTTAGGTCGCGGTTTCGATTCCCCTTGGGTGCGTGAGATAATTTAACTTTAAGATAAGTATTGTAAATAATCATACTGAATTAAATATATGCATTTTCGTGATTAAATTCCGAAAACAGCTCATTTTTTACTAATGAAATATTTTTGAACACTATTTTTTTAGCTATTTAATCAATGAGATGGTTGATTATCTGATAAAAAAAAGTTACCAGAGCACATTTTAATGGATCGGACAGCGGGCGGGCGATATCGCCAGCAATGACGCGTACATTGCGCTGCTTATGTGCCGGCACGTTGGTCCGATCAATCGGACTGAGGTCCGGCACACGGCCTGCTATTATGCAGGCATTTTGTTATCTGGGTATATATATAGAAAGAAGGGGGGGGGTGACAAACAGTGGGACAGTTTAAACATTCATTATTTACAAAGAAAATTGAAAAAAACTGTTTTTGACGTACCAGAGTAAATTTTTTCTTGAAATACAATGCTGATTTTTATATAGATAGGACAGTTTTAAAAAAAAGTGTAATTGTTACTTCGTTTACTTATGTTTTTAAGTATCATATCCAATAATTTAAAATATTTTAAAATTTAAAAAACAATTTTTATTTAAATAATTTTTTGCGATTGCTTAATTTAAACAGTGAGACATTCAACACTGGGACAGGCAAAAATTTAAGTTTATGAAACGTGGATTTTGGCAACACTGATTATAAGTTGTGTCAGCTATATGCATGCGCATTAATTCTTACACGTATGATCAGCAGCACTGTAAACGTTAAAAAAAATAATAGCAATTTTTTATATGAAACTTGACATCGTATTATAAAAATGTAAAATATTATTAAATTATAAGTGTTTTGCAACATTTGTTAACGTTATTTAATGCAAAAAATATATATTTACAAAGTATGAAGCAGAATATTATTATTGAAATAATTATTCGGTTCTTAATAATAGGTGTCCCACTGTTAAACACAAACCTTCAAAAAAAGAAAAATGTATCAAGTTTCTAAAACTTCAAATTTTTTATTTAATCACAATATAATCTTAATAGAATGTGTGCATTGTGTAGAAAAGAGTTCAAACTTTATAGTAATACCAAAAAGTGTTCAAAAATATATAAAATTGGCATATTAATATGTCTTTGAAAAAAAGTGTCCCACTGTTTGTCACTCTCCCCTATATATATATATATATATATATATATATATGTTTTTGTTTCCTTTTAGTTGTAAATGTACATTTTTAGTTTTTCTTTTCTAATAAGAAGATCAATAGAATTATAGTTATAGGAAGTGTAAAATTTTCCATTTTAAATATTCTTCCAAATATTTATTCTTAGAAAGTCGAATAAACTATGTTTAAAAGACTAATAATACATGTCTGTCAAAAAGCAAAACATACAATCGAGAGTGCAAGGAAGGGGTTTAAAAAAGTTGTCCCGTCATCATTCGACGGTCCTTCATCTTTCAGCAGTTTTATCGAAGGTATCAAAATTTGATTACCTACAGCGTCAAAGTCGAAGGATCCGATGACCTGTCTCCCTGACAATCATCGCGTTTCGTATCTTATCGAAATTGACAATCAATTCTCAATCTGATCAGAATTTCGTACATAGTTATACCATAAGAGAAGAAAGTTGATTCAAAATTATATTTCACAGGTATATTCTAGGGGAGTTTAGTCATGAGTGCACCACGTTTTATTTTTCGTGTCTAACTTTTTTTGAGGTAATAATTAGCAAACTTTGATACGCCGCTGAATAGGTAACACCGTCCGACACGATATTTGACCCATAAAAAAATTCAACATTTTCGGAAACTAGGACCCAAAAAAATACCCGTGTCTGGCCGTTTTGCTAGATCCAGTCGTTTGTGGTTTTTAGGGGCGAAAACAACCCCTAAATGAAAAGTGACAAGATATCTTTTAAAAATTATTAATATTTTATAAAACTTGGTATCTGGGGGTTTTCGGAGTCGCTGATTATTAATCTGTTGACAGATTTTCAAAATTCAAAATGGCGGATATAAAATAAAAAATTAATAACTTCTTTAAATTTTCACCGCCATATTGGATCCGACATTTTGAATTTTGAAAATCTGACATCAGATTAATACTAATACTAATTTTAAAAGAGTGTTAAGTTGTAGTTTATGAGCGTTTGCGGATATAGATTTTTAACATCAATAACTTTGTTATATTTTATAATAAAAGATTCAATAATAGATCAATTGATTCGTTTTTAAATATTCTTCAAGTTGTACATAATAATTTTAAAGTTACATAAAGATTTTTTAATAAATAATGCAAAAAAGCAGGTTTTTCAAAATTTTCAATTTCAAAATGTCAATAACTTTGGATAGAATAACAATAGAATGTTCGATAATAGCTCAAAAGATGCGTCTTAAAAAACTCCACAAAATTAAAGAAAAATATTCCGAAGTGTCGTAACATTCTTTTAAAGTTATAGGCATAAGACGATTTTTCAAAAATTTTAAATGCAAAAAAAATAATAGTTAATCTTTATTAATATGGCTCAAAGTATTCTCATTATTTGTCCATCAGTGAGGCCTACAATTTAAAAAAAAATGTATCCCTTTAGCTTTTATAGTATTAGAGATACAGCGGAAACTCTCTATAACAAAACTCTTTATAAAATAAAATTCTATATGACGTAGATATCTGAAGTGAGATTACGAATAGCAACAGCGCTACGAAGATTTCACTATGTAGCAATTTGAAGTTATATTCACTTAAAAAAATTTTTTAGTTACTGGGTGACTCAAAAAAAATGTATCAGTCTCAGAGATTTAGGTTAGCACAATTGTTTCGCTGGTAAAATTCAAAGATAGAAATTATATTATGAGTACTTTTTGAAGCGGAAATTATGAAGTTAAAGATTATGGATTCAAGTTAAATTTACTCGAATAATTAAAATTTTTAATTAAATAATTTTTAGGGTTTCGTGGCCCTGGGCCAAAAGTCTTATAGTTTCGCTTTGGCGTTCGTCCGTCCGTCCATCCGTCGTATACTCATACACTGAGAGAACAAAGTAGTTGAGGCAACTAATAAAATGGTTACCAATACCATTTTGATTAGTAAACTATACTGCTGCTAATTTGATAGTCAAGGATACCTTTTATATTAGTAAAAAGTTGAATAGTTGCCGTTGCCTTTTTATTAGTAAGGGGAACTTACTTTAGTTACTACCAACAAATAATAAATATTGTAACAGATAACATTTATTTAGTTAACCGTACTAATAAAATATAGGTAATTCAATATAAATAAAATACAACCGCAATTATTTATTTAATATTATTCACATACAAAAAATATGTTTATTATAAGGTTGCTATAACTTTTTTTCTTTACTAAGTAAGATATAAATCTTATATTAAACATATTTTTTGTATCTTGCGAATAATAATAAATAAATTTTATAGGTTAGATTTATTGGTTAAATTGTCACTTATATTCAAAACATAATCTTCAAACCCCCCTGAGATTAATAACTCCCGCAAATCCACGCACTTTTTTAACACTCAATAAAAAAATTTATATAGAAATAATATAATTATAAAAAATATATAAAAACATAAATACAAATGACCACGTTTTCTCACGATATTGCTTCACAAAATTGAGCGTGCTTCACAGTGTTCCCAACCGAATTGTTAACAATTGCCAACCGCGTTTACTAAAAAAATTGTAAACCCAACTACTCTGTTAGTTCAACTTTTGCATTATTTGTGGTAACTGGAACTATTTTTGTAGGAGTGATTATTATTTCCTGTTTACCAATTCTAAATAGTTGCACTTGACATCAAAAATATTAAAATTCACTAAAAACATGATTGAATTTTACTAACTATATAGGCAGGAGAATAAATACCTCCTTTACTAATAAAAAAGTAGTAACCATTCCCATAGCAACCATTACCATAGCAACCGTTTTCATTACAACTGTTACCATGGCAACAATTTCCATAGCAACCATTACCATAGCAACCGCTTCCTTAGCAATCATAGCAATTCACAAATAGTGTAATTATAAATTATTAGTTATTTACAAATAACTTTTGTTTAAAAAGCCAGGAGACCCTAGATGTAGGCGCTTTGCGCCTGCTTCTTTTCTTGATTTTTGTAAATTATTTTATATTTGAAAGTAACAGTTATCAAACATGAAGTGAGAGAATTATTTCCACTTTCATGTCGTATTGGGTTGGGATAAAATCATTTAAGAAATTGACATGAATTCTATGTCAAAGGTCTTATCTAGTGGGGTTATGCTTACATTCTCTTTGGAATTACGATCTTGCAGTTTAAGTTTTGAAGAAACTGTTAACGCTATTTTATTTTGGACATCATTTAGAACAAATTTCACTAAAAATATAAATATAAAAATAAATTTATATAAAATATAAATATTCCACTGCTGCGGTCGAAAAACATAAAGAAACATCAAAAAATTGAGTTCGAAAAATTTCGGTATTACAATGATATCCTCCACGTAGATAAGCAATATTTTATGAGAAAGCAATAATAAAACAAAATCATTTATTACCCCAGTAAAAAAAAAGAACTGAAGCTGAATTCGGTTTGGCGAAAAAACCGAATTGGAACGTTACGGTGAATTATTTTTTTCTAACTGGTGAATTCTTTTCTCTTGAACATTTGAATTGACGTTTGTTTATTCGAGTTTGCATTATAAATGAATAGAATAAATGTTTAGAAGTCTAAAAAGCCGATTTGGAATAAGAAATATATAATTTTTTAAAAAGAAATAAAAGCGAAGTGTGACAGATTCACCGACAATTTTATCATGTGAATAGTGTTCATATGATAAATTTACCGTATGAATACTACTCACATGGTAAAATTGTCGGTAAATCTGTCACATTTGACTTTTATTTCTTTTTAAAAAATTATATATTTCTTATTACAAATCGGCCTTTTTAGACTTCGAAACATTTATTCTATTAATTTATAATGTAAACTCGAATAAACAAACGTCAATTCAAATGTTCAAAAATAAAGAATTCATGGTAAGAAAAAAGTAATTCATCGTAACATTCCAATTCGGTTTTTTCACCAAACCGAATTCAGCTTAAGTTACCACCAATTCTTTTCGCTAAGTCCCAATTCTTTTTTTTACTAGGACTATAACTTGTAAGCGGTTTCTTAAATTTTGTCAAACATAAATTCTTATCATCATCATTACACATAATTTTCAATGCGTGCTGGTAACGCTTCATCCCTGTATCTCGCATTTGTTTCTCAATACCAGAACAGAATTTCAATTTTATATACAGAACATTTCTCTCGTTCTTGCACGTAGACCTCCGACAATATAGTATACGGTACCACGAGAAGGAGATGTGTACAAACGTTATTTTTTCTCTCGGCGACAGGGTTGGATGCGTTTTATAAGACCCAATCCTGATCCAGAGGATGGTTTATGCTTCGACCTCGAGTGGACGGACAACCTCGGCATTGCTGCGACGCATAGCAATGCATGTTCTTTACACCGGGAAAGGATTTAACTTGTGACAAAAGAGATGAGGGCATAAAAAGTAAAGAGTGAAAAGAGGAAAAAGAGGTATATAAAATGATACCGAGTTAGAATAGTGGTGTGATACGAACGAGTGAGCTTGGCTGTCCGAAATATTTATCTCTGGACTCTTGAGTTAGGGCCCTAGACGGGCCCTTCAAGATTAGCATATCAAGTTGAATGACTACATGCGAAGACAAGCAGTCTGACTCATTCGTTTTGAGATCCTGTCGTGCGTTGACCCATTTGTCTTAATGGGCCCTCCAGGCGAGATTTGGCTTGTCATTTTCATTCACAATCGAATCCATCGATTCTCAGAGCGATTGATGTATTTTGGACCCATTCTTGATGTTTGAGAAACAGGAATTGTCGTGCTAGGTATTCTTGTTTATGGTTTCGGTCTTCGTTAAAATATTCTCCGACTTATTTTGAACACAATCTCGATATGCAACCTGGACATTGTTACAAATGTTATACAAAAGAAATCTTACATATAGCCAAATAGTACAACATGTTGCCACAATATTGCATTAATATTACATGACAATATTACACGGCAATATTGAGTTAATATTGCTCTGCAATTTGAGTAAAAACTAGGTGTTCATTTCATGACCTTTTAGCTTCCTCATCATGATACACTCATACATATTCAAGATTAAAAGAAGGATTACAACTAAAATAGCGATCAATTTTATAATTATTGGTAAAATGTAAACTTTATATACGGCTCACTTCATTTAAATTGTCATATTCAGCTTCCAGAAAAGTTGAGTTGGAAAATTTTGATTTTAAGGTTGAAACTAATTTTTTTATACAGTTTAACATGTTAAATTAAAAAAATAAATAGTGGTCACAAAATTAAAGTCATATATTTCTTATGGCAGACGGTTTTTTTGGCAGAAATCGTCATATCTTATAAAAAAAATTTTCTGTCAATTTTTGATAAAATAATAATACTAAATATAATTCGATTTGACTGGTGATAAATATACTGAAGTTTTTGGGGTCGCTGAATCTGAAATTAAAGTCAGATTTAAAATATTCAAAATGGCCGATCCAAAATAGCAACCATGAAAATTTAGAAGTTGATTCGATTCGCTTGAAACTCGTTACTTAGGGGCTTTTTGGGTTACTAATTACAAATATGACGTCAGATTTTCAAAATTTAAAATGGTGGATCCAATATGGCGACCCAATATGGCGGATAATTTTAAGACTGATGCGATTCGGTCGAAATTTGTTTCTCGGGGGTTTTCGGGGTCGCTGAATTCGAATTTGATGACAGATGAACCCAAAAATCTTAAATACGATGAAATCATATTTTTTTGAAAGCTCTGTTTGGAACCTTATTAGGCCTATAAGTGATTTTTAACTGGACTGCGAAGGGGTTAAAAATTATATAGGCAAAATGCAAAATTTATGTCCTTATACATTATGAATATAAAACAAATAAACATCTATTCATTTCGCCGAAGGAATTAAAATAAAAAATTTTTGAGGGTGGGTTATAACTCCATTTTATGGAAAAAATTAGGGAAGAGGGTTGCGTGTACGGGTCATGTAGTACACGAATTATGCTATAATCTAAAAACTTTTTTGAAGTTTTTACCACGTCAGGTTAATGAGAAAAATCATATTAAACACCCATAACAACATGTTTCTTGGGGGTTTTTACCCCCACTTTTTTCAAAATCCTGACATGCTAGGCAATTTTAAGATCCGGGATCGTGTTCAGCACCCAAAAATACATTAGAAACCATTCTGATATCAAGATAAAAGAAAAAAGTTTTATTTTGTAGGCCTCTGTGATTTATTACGTTTACTGAAGCCATATATACAAATTTGCATTACACTTATGACCATTACACTGTTGACATTTTGCTCGTTTTTCGTTTATAAAATGAAAACGGTTATACTTATATCGACGGGGTTGGTCTCATTCGAAAGAGAATCCAAAAATACATTAAATTCCATACCGATATAAAATTCAAAATATTTTCTAACCATTTTCAAGGCGTTACACTGTTGACAGAAATTCAATTACGAAAGTGTTTCGGCTTTTTCTGCCACCATGACAAACGAGCAGATTTATACTTATATCGTTTTCGTTTTTTTCACACACTTCGTTGTTGTGTTCTGCTGCTTATGCGATGGTAAAGAAATTTTTTTGCTCATAAGGTAATTTAAATAGCAGGTAAAAGTTGAAAATTCTGCCGGCAAAACGTAAAAATACAAAAGTGAGGGAGACGTCATTTTCATTTTCTGTAAATTGTATAAAATAAAGTTTAATTACCAACACTTGATTTTCCTTAAATATAGAACTAATACTTCACGAAACATTTTTTTAATCTGGTTTAAACACTATATTTTCGACATTTCATTCATTTGAACATTGAAAATGTCTCCGGGGACGCATTACACTTATGACATTTGCCTGCTTTTTGTTCTACCAATATTATGAAAATCACTTTCATGTCCTTGTAAGTAGAAAATTTATTGAAAATCATTGCTTTTTACTATATAAACAAATTAATTTCAACTAAGGTTATATCAAATAATTTTTTTTGGCAAGGGACACGAATATGACAATTTAAATGAAATGAGCCATACATCAATCGATTCGTTTTCATGCCAGGAATACAATTTTGACAAGAATTAATTAAAATTTCTATATATAGGAAAAAGTAATTTCAAAAAATGCAAAAAACAATTTTTTCCAAAAATTCAAAAAATTATTTAATCTATAGATTTCAGTAAAATATAAACTTTATATAGGTTAATCGATTCGTTTTAATGCAAGAAATAAGTTTCTTTTACCAAACAAAATTAAATTTACACAGAAAAAAATATTTTGAAAAAAAAATTTTTCAAATTTTGAAAAAATTTAAAAAAAAGAAATGTTGTGAATATATTTGTAAATCCTTGTTTCAGTTGTGAGGTATTAATTATTATACAATAAGCATACAAAATTTCAATCCGTTAAAACGTTTGTGAGATAATTTGTGCACAATATTTTGTGACATACACACACTCATACACACACATACATCTGGACATTTGCTCAGAACTTCATTTATATTAGTTCTAGATAAAAATAAATCTATATAACACAATTTTAAAACATCGAAAATCGTCACGATTGCAAAGCTTCCTCATGAGGAAGCAATAACTATGTTTCATCTAAAACATTTACATTAAATACATGTGACCCTTAAATTACTTGTTTGCACATGTACATATTCACTGCAGATTTTCTTGCAAAATACTCGATGGATTGAGCTAAAATTTATTTACCTCTAATGTGCAGAAATTTTAATATTTTGTCAAAAAATGTATCCTTTAAAAAATTCCATATTTGACAAAATATTGAGGGTAAATTAAAAGTATATTAATAGATTATACCAATCCCTGGCGGAATGGATGACCGCGGATCGGACGCCGTTGCGTCCAATTCGCGTCTCATCGCGGACGCTCTTTTTTTTGTTATTTTTAACCTTTAAATAATGAAAAAAGGGTAAAAAAATTATTAGAAACTTTAGAAAAAGTATTAAAGAATCGAATAATACCATATTTATGCATGATTAATGGAAAATAAGTTAAAAATTAATACTTAAAAAAAAGGTAAATATGTGAAAGTTTATCATGGAATTTGTGTGCAATTTAACTAAATGTGTTGTTTACAGGAAATAATATTAAAAAAGAACATTAAAAAAGTAAATTTCTACAAATTAGAATTATTATTTTTGACAGAAATTAATTAAAATAAAAGTAATAAAAATAAATGTTCCAACAATAAGAATTTACCGACAACAAGGCGTAAGTTCATGTGGTGAAATGCTTGATGGCAGCACATAAACTAATCAAATCTTTTTAAATGGAACATGTAGAAAGAGAATCTCAAAACTTATAATCGAATGCAAAACTCGTTTGTCACATTTCACTAAAAATTCATCACGCTTAGGTTATAGAGGGCTCTGATGTCAAATTTAATAATAATAATTTTTAAAAATTAATAATAATAACCAATAAATTATTTTTTTAGATTTATCTCAAATTTAAGAATCGGGGATTTTAGAGGGCACTAATATCGAAGTTAATAATAATAATAATTTTGAAAAATTCAAAATGTCTAAAAATTGTTTATTTAAATTTCTTTATAATTCACCACTCGGCGATTATAGATGGCGCTGATGTCAAATTTAATAATAAAATTTGATTAAAATTAAAAATGGTGGGAGAAAGAAAGTATTTTAAAATTATTCTAAAAACCATCTAATATTTTTCAAAAATTCGAGATAGCTACCCTTAAATTGTTTGTTTAATTTCTTTAAAATTTACCGCTCAGGGGTTTTAAAGAGCATTGCTGTCGAATTTAATAATAGTAATAATTTTCGGAAATTCAAAATGGTATCTAAGAAAAAAATTGTAGCTTATGTTTGTGATTTTTAAAGTAAAAATACACAAAGGGAATCAACTGTCAATATAAATTATTGGTGTTTAAATCTTCATAACATTGAAAATATTTAATTAAAACTGATTTCACTTTACATAATAAAAAATAAACTTTTAATTAAGATAACATTACGACAAACATAACCTTAAAATGATTTGCATCTTAGGTTTTAAAAAAAACTGAAAAAACATTTTTTGCTGCCATTTTGCACTTTTTAAATTATGAAACTCTACCTCAGCGCTTTCTATATCACTAAACGACTACATTTAGAAAAATCTATTTTTTGATCGCTATTTTGAATTTTTGAAAATTATAAAATTCTACCTCAGCGCCCTCTATAAACCTTAAAATAATTATTTTTAGAATAATCTGAAAAACTTTCTTTTTACACTATATTTAATTTTAAACAAATTTTATTATTAAATTTGACATCAGAGCCATCTATAATCGCCGAGTGGTGAATTATAAAGAAATTTAAATAAACAATTTTTAGACATTTTGAATTTTTCAAAATTATTATTATTATTAACTTCGATATTAGTGCCCTCTAAAATCCCCGATTCTTAAATTTGAGATAAATCTAAAAAAATAATTTATTGGTTATTATTATTAATTTTTAAAAATTATTATTATTAAATTTGATATCAGAGCCCTCTATAACCTAAGCGTGATGAATTTTTAGTGAAATGTGACAAACGAGTTTTGCATTCGATTATAAGTTTTGAGATTCTCTTTCTACATGTTCCATTTAAAAAGATTTGATTAGTTTATGTGCTGCCGTCAAGCATTTCACCACATGAACTTACGCCTAGTTGTCGGTAAATTCTTATTGTTGGAACATTTATTTTTATTATTTTTATTTTAATTAATTTCTGTCAAAAATAGTAATTCTAATTTGTAGAAATTTACTTTTTTAATGTTCTTTTTTAATATTATTTCCTGTAAACAACACATTTAGTTAAATTGCACACAAATTTCATGATAAACTTTCACATATTTACCTTTTTTGTAAGTATTAATTTTTAACTTATTTTCCATTAATCATGCATAAATATGGTATTATTCGATTCTTTAATACTTTTTTTAAAGTTTCTAATAATTTTTTACCCATTTTTCATTATTTAAAGGTTAAAAATAACAAACATACAAAAGCGTCCGCGATCAGACGCGAATTGGACGCAACGGCGTCCGATCCGCGTTCAACTATTCCGCCAGGGAATATTTCACTGACTTCAGATAACTTGATTTTACTCAATGAAACAGCAAATATATTTTATTAACTGTTGGTGTAGTAGATATTACTGATTTTTAGTAAAATTTTACTGACAATCAGTGAAATACATTATAATTGTCATTAAAAAACTTCACTGCTTTTTTCAGGGTTTCTTGGCCCAGGGCCGAAAGCCTTATAGTTTCGCTTTGGCAACCATTTCCATAGCAACCATTACCATAGCAACCATTTCCATAGCAACCATTACCATAGCAACCATTACCATAGCAACCATTACCATAGCAACCGTTTCCATAGCAACCATTACCATGGCAACCGTTTCCATAGCAATTATAGCCATTTACGAATAATGTAATTATAAAAATTATTTATTATATACAAATAACTTTTGATCTGAGTTTTTTAATCTATACTTTTTCTTCCGCTTCTTCTACTTTACTTCCAAGTTGAATGTCTTAAATAGAGCACAAGAATGGCCCATAAAAATCATTTTAAAGAATTTTATTAGATATCATTATTTTTGTGCAACACTTTACATTACTTAATATGTCTATAAAGTAGAATCAAAACATTACTTTGCAGCACATGTGCAGCAAAGTACTAAGAAGAATGCTTAATAGTATACACGCTTGTTTCATCTAGCGTTAGCAGACTAAAAGGTTTTAGAACTTTAAATTTTACTCGCTATTGACAGTTGAATTTGTGTACAAAATTAATTATACATATAGACATTATTACATAATCGACCATCTGATCAAACTTCATAAAGTCCGTCATGTTTCAAACTTCATTTTGAATTTTTTAAACTTCATTTTAAATTAATAATCAAAGACCCTCAAAAGCTCGAATATGGTGAATCAAAATAATTTAACTAAATAAGGAATAGTAAAATATATATATATATATATATATATATATATATATAATTGTTTTTTATAAATGTTATTTTCTTTAATGTTTATTACAATATTTAAGACTAATGCAACCTTTTATTACGTGCAATACTATTTCAGTTATTAAATTAAATTCTATATTTTTTCAAAAAAAGATTTTTATAAAACATATTACAATTAAATTGTAATATAACTTTAGTTTTTAAGAAAAATTATTAATTTGTATAGATAAATAAAGCACTGCGGAAGGTCCACATTAGGACAGAAACGTTTGCTATAATTTAGCATTAATTATTTAGATCATAAAGCCCATTCGACAAAACAATATTATTTCTTCTCTAAGGATCAATATAAACTATGAATTCTAATTTATATATAATTTATATATATGTATATATATATATTATTAATCCTAATATATAAAAATTACCTAAACCCTAAAAAGAGTTAGATGTAGGAATAAAAATAAAACATTCCAAAACAAACTGAATTCATGAAACATTTCACGGAACATCAAAGAATTAAAGTAATTTTCTGTTTCCAGAAAAGGGAAAAGATGATGTCTTCTTTTGAAAATGTCAACGTGTTAGTAACATATATCTGAGTCATGCCTGTTTTTAGAGATTCTTGTGGTAATTCATGTGGACGATCTGCGGATTTTCAGAACGCGAAAACAGACTATACAGAACAATGCTGCATGTTAGATGGAGAGCGTTAAGTGTGCACCACGTGTGCATATACACTTGAAATGCAAGGAGTCACGCATGTTCTTATCGTTGCGTTCACATCCGCGATGAGGCGAAGAAACGGATAGAGAGAAAGCAGCCAACAGAAGAAAAAATTAAATGTTCCCAGGATGCCAGTCGACTTTTTCAACCAGCATTCACCACGTAGTAACGCGGAAGAGATTTTGTTTCCAGTTACAAGAGGCATATCAGCAACTACCTTCTCATAATACATTCTTTACATTTTCGCCGAAGACTTTATGTCCACGCAACGCCCTCAAGATCAAGTTCTCTTTACTTTTCTGCCATCGCCCAATGGCTCTCGTTCATAAATTGCATTCGATATTTGCTATAGTTTATGATGATCAATATTTTTAAAAAATTTACAAAATACCCAAAAAAGTTTTACAATCCTAAATCCAAGCGAGTTTTTAATGAGATTTAATTTCAGTAAAATTGGTAATAAATAAATAAATTGATCCGTCTGGAGGGTCTCTCACATCGTCAGTAAACAGCTAATTAAATAATCCTTTGGGACATCCTTGCGATGCGGACGGGAACAGGTCGATACATCTCATTGTAACAGAATAAACAGGAGTTGGGACAAGAAGGACAACACGGGATAAGTAAAGGATAAAGCGCCGAAAGTCGAGAAATGAGAAAGAAAAGCAAGAAGGAGCGTGAGAGTGATACTTTTTAGGAAAAAGAGGAGAGAGTGTGTAAGGACGATGGTGCGGAACCAAGGAAGATTTGAGTGGGCCCTCGGCCCACCGGCCGCTGGAATCCGAGATCGCGTCTGATCGCAATTAAGGCCCTGCAAGGGCCTTTGGCTGTGAATATTTTATTCCTCCTTCCTGCCTCTGATGCAAAAGTACCATTGCTCCCAAAGCAGTGTTACCACGCACACCAAAAGCTGCACTCTCGCTCTATATCTTTCGTACCCTGCTCTTGACAACCCCCTTGTGACCACAATTTGAAACGAGGCGAATTTGAATACAGGGCCTTATTTTCCCCACCCTTCGTTTTTTGGTAATTTTTTTCTTTTCTTTTAATTTGTTTTGCCATTCGCTTGTTTTTTTGTGTATTTCGTTTATTTTTTTTTGTCTTTAACCTTTTTATCTTACGTTATTCTTTCTCTCTTCTTTGCTCTCATTCGATTTGTCTGTTTTTTCTCAACTTTTTCTTCATTTGCTATGCTCCGTTTCTTTCGCAGGTCGAGAAACAATGGGACATCGATGGACCACACGGAATGCGAGCAAATGGTCGAACAACCGCAGGACATGCGTTCCGGCGCAAGCCTCCCTCTACTGCCTTGAAGTCGTATTCACCGCACTTTAGTCTCGATCCCACCATTTATCGACGTGGGTTCTTGGACCCCTTGAATTATTCTCGACCCTTATTATCTACGAGGGCCACCCTTCGCGCATACCAAGTGCGTTAAGGGATCAATCAATTCTATATCAACTGATTTGATCAAATGGAAATGTATTTTGAGTCCTTAGTAAACTATCATCTCTTTGATAAATAAGGAATTATCAAACGAAATAAGAAAGGATAAGTCAAACCAGAAAAAGAAGAATTTAGTGTCTGTCAGATTGATATTGATCGATAGAACATACTTAGAAGGAGAGAGAGGGAGAGAGAGGGGAGAGAGAGAGAGAGAGAGAGAGAGAGAGAGAGAGAGAGAGAGAGAGCGCGCGAGCGCGAGGGGGGTAGTGTTTAGAAGTATACGAGGCACAGAAATTGCATATCATGCCGCCTGTGTCGTTTCACTCATGACACTGAAGATGGAATTGCGCAAAAGTATCCTTTAACGTTAGCGGCATTAAAGATCAGAGAACTTCTCCGTTTCTTTGCGGACTGAGGTACAGTCGGAAAGATTGCTTTTAAAAGAAGAACGTATAAGTTACCAAGCGTCGGAACAACGATCGTTGTGCACCAGTAACAGTGGTTATCGATGGAATGTAGCAATCAGAGCAATCAATCGATGTTGGTAGCGATGGCGGATGCTGTGCTCACCCACTAGAACACCCCTACCGGCTACTGACTTCTTCGAGCAAAAGATACGCCATCTTCTCTCTCCGGGGTCTTTCGTCTCCCGTCGAACAGCCTGAGCTCGACTTTGATCTGATATCACCAACTGCCTCCATTTACTATCACTCTCCACTCTCTGAAGACTCCTTCTAAGTTATTCCGGGGTCAATTCAGTACGAAGACTCCAACAGATCATCTAAACAGTTCAAGAAACCATCTTGAATCCTTCTGACCGATGACCCGTGAACGACTCAGTCAATACACTTTACGTATTTTATGAATTAATAAAAAGTTACATAGAAATATGTTTTAAAAAAATAAAGTCCAAAAAGTCAGATTTTTTATTTCATTGTCGACAAGTATAGTAATTAATAACACAATTTTGGCAAATTGTTTCTCATATGAGAATGTACTTTTGTACAATTCGTTTGGTCTAAAATTATCTAGTTTATTAAAATAATATAAAATACTGATTTAATCTATATAGAATATTCCATACATTAATACTTTAAATTTTGACCAACTTTTTGTCATACTTGAAACTTTACGCAAACAATAGTTTTCTATATGTAAGCACAATTTTAATAAAGTAAAGTTTCTAGAAAAAGAAGTTTTGAAAAAGATTTATAATCTTCATGGTGGGCAAATGATGTTTCGGAAGGTACGCAAAAATATTTGAGAAAAGAGAAAGAAAAGAAAGAGAAAAAATTTATCAATCTTTTACACGCAAATAAGAAGAAAAAAGAATGTTTTACGAGACGTGGGAAAATGATTGAGAAACTAAACTCTTTTTTCTTCTTGACACAAGTTTTTTTCTCTTTTTCAATTCTTCGATTGATTTTTATAAACACAAGATGGTTCTTAAAATAAATTTTCGAACATTAATTCTGTTTTTTCTCTTTATAACTTATTTTCTATATGTATAACAAAAAAATAAACTTTCATTTTTGCTTGTTTTTAACATAAAAAAAGTCTTTAGATGGCATTAAAAAATATCGAATCTTTACAATTTTTCAATAATTGGAGCCAACCAATTACTTTGAAGTAATTTCACTCACGACTTGTTTAATGCTAATAAATATACATCTTTTTTTTACGGGGAACGAACAAACTTGGCGATTCGCTGAAGGTTCATTAATTCGAAATACACGCGTCGTGCAAAACGATCGAAAGGTGGAATGCGTTTGACCACAAAAAGAACTAAGCTCAAGGGGAGATTCGTTATCAATCGAGAAGTCGGTAATTCGGTAGTTGGCTGTCGAGAAGGGTGGGACATTGCGGGAGCGTCTCGACGCCGGAGAAAGGGAATCTTTTGTGAAATCGATACCAAGAAGATTGTATCTCCCGAATCCAACACGTGTAACGTACTACTGCGTTGGGAGGAAATCAAATTTATTTTGCTGTTATTTTTACCAGTGACCAACTTCTAATCGATGCTAGATTACTGATCAACAGTTATCCATAATAAAAAAAGTTTATAAAATTAAATATCTTTCAAGTGTGAGTTACATTTGCACTGAATCCTAAGGTTCTGTAAACTAAAGGAACTTAGTTGTTATATAAAAACAATAGACGCGTATAAAAATATCAGTATTTTATGTCAAATAGTGTAAACAATAAAGGGAGGAACAATTTATTTATTGAAATTTTTAGAAAATTGTTTTTCCATATTTGACTCCACGGTTGAAGGGAACTTAGCTTAAACAAATTTTAGGCTATGTTTAGTGATCAATATCAATTTGTAAAAAATATTCCCAGATAGCACGTAAGCTTACAGCAATCTTGCGGAAAGCTTGCCGCGCAGTATTGCCAACCTTGCATGGCAAACTTGCCGCAAGCTTTAAATGTCCCACCAGACCCAAGCTTGCATGGTAAGCTTACCGAAAGATTGCAGTGTAAGGTTACTGCAAGATTGCACAGTAAGATTATTGCAAGATTGCATAATAAGATTATCGCAAGATTGGTTAATAAGCTTGCATGGTAAGTTTGTAGCAAGGTTGGTGCAAGGTTATTACAGATAATGTGATTGTAGTATCATGACGGGAAAATTAAAGACAGATTCTGTTATATATTGATTAAAAGTTTTTCGACTTAATTAATCGAATTACTATTATTGACCAAAGTCAGAAAACATCTATTCAATTATAAATAAATGATTTCATTTTTTTACATTTTGTACTCTCTATTACACCGTCCGACAAAATTCAACTTTTTTTTTGACCCACAAAAAAATCCAACATTTTTGGAAACTAGGTACAAAATAAAATTACTCGTATCTGGCTGTTTTGCTATATCAAGTCGTTTGTGGTTTTTAGGGGTGAAAACAACTCTTAAATGAAAAGTGACAATATATCTTTTAAAAATTATTAATTTTTTATAAAATTTGGCATTTGGAGGTTTTTGGGGTCGCTGATGTTGAATCTGATATTAAATTTTCAAAATTCAAAATGGCAGATATAGAATAAAAAATTAATAACTTTTTAAAAATTTGATCGCCATATTGGATCCGATATTTTAAGTTTTGAAAATCTGACAGCAGATTAATAATCAGCGACCCCGAAAACTCCCAGATATCAAGTTTTATAAAATATTAATAAGTTTTAAAAGATATCTTGTCACTTTTCATTTAGGGGTTGTTTTCACCCCTAAAAACCACAAACTACTTGATCTAGCAAAAATATTCCGAAAATATTGGATTTTTTTGTGGGTCAAAAATCGTGTCGGACGGTGTTATAAGAAATTACAGTTTTCCTAACTAAAGTGACATATTACGAAAAAATGAAAAGTCAGATATTACTACATATTTTTATAATTAAAGTTCAATAACTAATCGTTCTAAAAAACTGATCAATGAGCCTCAAAATTAATTGTTTTGTAAGAAACACGGTTTTTATCAATCAGAAATTACTATTTAGGTCTTAAATGAGACCTTAAATTGTTCTTTTAATTAACTATGCAGGGAGGGTTCTTCCTTAATTTCCACCTGTTTTTTAAACAGCTATATGCACAAAAATATGCACAAAAATGTCTCGTTCTCAAATTTCTTTAACCTGACCCTCAGTCAACTTTCTTGTATCATATTTTCCTCACAATCGTATAAAAATAAAACTACTCATAACTCAGAGATGTTTTTCAATATTAGTTAAAGCATGCAAGTGTTATACAAAATTAATTTTCGAGACACGCCTGGGTGTTTACGTAATATCTTGATGCTACGGAGATTTGATTCTTGACATGAATATATGTTACTAAGGGGAGACAAGCGTGTCGTCAGCAACTTTTTCTTCAACTGACCTGAGTGGATGCGATATGAACAACGTTAGCAACAGTAGCTAAAGTAGCACATATAGTTTCTAACCAACAAATTCCGTGTTGTCCCTGACACAAACAACACGGATGGATCACCCTTACACTTCATCTTTATCAGATCATTATTTGACAAATTATTTTTTTTATAACGTCCCATATTCAATTACATTTATAGATTTCACCTGAAGCACAACTAAAGTTATCAAGAATTGATTAATAGTACTGTTATATTTATGTAATATTACGTCCTTCTTGGGACAATTGATAATAAGAAACTGTAGTGATAAAGCATGAGTAAAAATAGGTAAAAATATACTTTGTATTACAACGCGTGAACGACTTGGGTTAGACATTGATTTGACAACAATCCTACCCAAGGATGGTGCGAAAAAACTAACGACACGTGTGCGAGCATGCATTATGCATACATACGTAGTACAGTACAATTATGCATTGTTCTTCCAGAGGCCCCATCCGAAGCACCTTCCGAGGTTAAGTCTTTTCATACGATCTACTCTAACGAATGGGAATTGGTTGCTGTCAGAAGTCGAAAAGGAAATTATTTCATAAGTAAAAAATAAATAAGTAACACGAATAATAAAGTTTAATACTAAATGCACATCTATACTATATACACATTATTCTTAATTTTTCATTTTATATCTTGAAAACTCCATTCCAAGAAAATCACAGCGTTATAGAGCATTTGTTACAAGATAGTTATAGATTACAAGGGGAACCCCAGTTGTTAATTTAAAAAAGGATATTTTTAAATTGATAAAGAAAACACTTGAAGCTTATTGTAAAATCATGATATTCATTTTGAAGAACATATGTTTAGTCCGATTGAGGGCATTGAAAGTAATATTAGAAATAAGGCAGAATTCTGCGGTTGTTTTACAATTCTGAAATTCCGTTGGATAGTAAGATTTTGCTTGTATGTACTAGACCTTTATCCATCGCCCTACTTAAAATATGGACATTACCAAATTTTTTAATGAATAATAAATCAATTATTTAGATTAAATAATTTTTTCTCTGCTATTGTTGGATGAGGAAAGCAACTTTTTAAATTGTTCATTTTTCTTGATTCACCTACTTTTTTCAAAAATTTTTGTTTTATGGAAGCTCCCCACACAGCACATTATATTTCCTAAACATTTCATGAATATTTCATTGAAAGATTTGAAATATTTCAATGCAAGGTTCATTAAATATTTATGAAAACATGAAAATTTCCGCCTATAAGAAATATTGCCGTACAATTTTGCTGAAATATTACACTTTAAGACTCCTGCAATATTACACATGAAGACTCTGCAATATTCAGGAAACATTTCAAAGAAAGTTAGAAACTTTTTTAAAATATGATATCAATCGTTATTTTCTAACATGTTCAACACCTTCGTATCCTAGAAAATTAAAAACTACTGCGCAGCTGTACAGGCCATAGAAACTGAGATCGACCAGTGCGCATCATTTCAGAAATATTTAGGAAATATCATGTGCTGTGTGGGTCGTGATGCTCTTTTTCAACAAAAATATAATTAAATAAAGCTTGATCTTCTTGTTCGTTTCGGCTTTGGTTCTGTTCATCTTCTGAAATTTGACTTTATTCATATTCTGAAATTTCACTTTGTATATTTTTTAATTAGATTTCCTCGTGTATAACTTTGCATCAAGGCTTTTACGCATTCTATCCCCTACTTCTAACAAAATGAAATTTTATATGATATTTAACTATACTAATATTATATTATGAATAGAATATGAATAGTATTTATTTAGAGTAATAAACAATATTTATTTTAACTATTATAAAAAATATTTAATTTCCTTAAAAAAATGAAAATAATAATATGCCTATTTTAGATTAAACATATATTTGAACTTGTTAAACGTTATAAGTAATCCATATGAAATAGATTTCCTTATTTTATGTATATTGTACTTTTGTTATGTCACTGTCCATAAAGCTTTTAGCGTGTATGGCTCATTTCATTTAAATTGTCATATTCCTATCCCTTGCCAAAAAAAAAAAAAATTATTTGATATAACCTTAATTGAAATTAATTTTTTTATATGGTAAAATGCAATATTTTTTAATAATTGTTCAACCTACAAGGACATAACCCTATTGAAAATCCCCAAATGGGATCCTATATATGATTCCATACAGGTTCCTTTATAAAAACCGATATGAAATCCTAGGTCGACATAGGAATCCACACATAGAATTCCATGTAAAATCATATATGAAATTCGGACACGATTTGGTGTATTATTTCATGTAGGAATTTATGATGTTGTTTCTACATTGAAATCTATGTGAATTCCTACATTATTTCCTATAATTTTTCTGGCATATTATTTTTGTCAATTTCCTTCATAATCAACTCACATCAAATCTTATAAAAAATATCATATAAAATTCTAAAGATTTCCTTATATGAAATCTTACATACAAGTTTTAATATAGGAAACCATATGGGATTTCATGTGCATTCTTACATATGATTTCACATGGATTTGAACATAGGAAATCACATGGGATTTCATGTTGGCTGCTTTATGCAGAAGGCAGTTAACAAAAATTAAAAATTACTTAATTAAAAATTAAATAATATTATTGCAAATTATCTGAAAAGAAAAAAATTTGTGCTTTGCAATACACCTTCTGAGTTAAAGGCTGAATCCATCTCAGATCAGGCAAGCCGACTAGCTTGAAATCATGGATTTATCTGCCGATGAAATATGTTATTCTGTACAGAAAATAAAGAAACACGTATTTTTTTATTTTCCATGAAAATTATTTTCAACGAAGTTATTCACTTTTGAACTTTGAACGGTAAAACTCGAAAAGTACAGTGAAAAAAAATTGTTTTACTCGTAACTTTTTTTCTAATTAGTGTAATCAATTTTTCTTTCTTGGATCTTTTTAATGGTATTTGTCTCTTCAAAATCCCATTTAAAATTTGTAAAAATCTTTAAAATTAACGAAATGGCGAATGATTTTCTGAAAATAAATAAGGTTAATTTTCTCAAAAACCCCACTTTTTTTTTCTTTCAAATTTTTACCATAAATTCTTACAAATACGAGGAACAATTCCTAAGAGTTTCAAGCATGCTAAACCATTCTGTCATTCAGGGGAATTTTTTTTCGAAATTTTATTTTCTTCGAATTTTGAGATAATTGGTGCGGACTTTCAAGAACAAAACAATGTTGTGAAGCTCACTGAAGTAAGTCCTTTTATAACCAATAATAACTGTTGGATTAAATCTCAATAAATAAATAAATAAATAATGTTTGCATACATAATCACTGTAAAATAACTTGTGTTGAAGGTTCTATAAATCAAAAATGTGAAATTTAGTATTTTAAATTTCTTTAGAACCAAATTAAATATATTGTTAAGTTTGAAAAGAAAAATGTTTTTATAAATATTGTAATTCTTGCAGAAGTGCTTATTTTATCAAAGTTTTATTTAAATTCAAATTATCTTTGAAAATTTTTTTGCAAGTTACTTTAACTTTTCAATTTTTCCAATTGAACATATATTTAGAAATTAGTATTTATGGATTTATTATTTGTCTAAATTCTATAATTTAAAATTGAAGACAGTTAATATTATGTAAAGTAATTGCGTTCACTTAAGACAATAATAATTGTTGGTTATAAAAGGACTTACTTTAGTGAGCTTCACAACATTGTTTTGTTCTTGAAAGTCCGCACCAATTATCTCAAAATTCGAAGAAAATAAAATTTCGAAAAAAAATTCCCCTGAATGACAGAATGGTTTAGCATGCTTGAAACTCCTAGGAATTGTTCCTCGTATTTGTAAGAATTTATGGTAAAAATTTGAAAGAAAAAAAAAGTGGGGTTTTTGAGAAAATTAACCTTATTTATTTTCAGAAAATCATTCGCCATTTCGTTAATTTTAAAGATTTTTACAAATTTTAAATGGGATTTTGAAGAGACAAATACCATTAAAAAGATCCAAGAAAGAAAAATTGATTACACTAATTAGAAAAAAAGTTACGAGTAAAACAATTTTTTTTCACTGTACTTTTCGAGTTTTACCGTTCAAAGTTCAAAAGTGAATAACTTCGTTGAAAATAATTTTCATGGAAAATAAAAAAATACGTGTTTCTTTATTTTCTGTACAGAATAACATATTTCATCGGCAGATAAATCCATGATTTCAAGCTAGTCGGCTTGCCTGATCTGAGATGGATTCAGCCTTTATATGATATTTTTTATAAGATTTGATGTGAGTTGATTATGAAGGAAATTGACAAAAATAATATGCCAGAAAAATTATAGGAAATAATGTAGGAATTCACATAGATTTCAATGTAGAAACAACATCATAAATTCCTACATGAAATAATACACCAAATCGTGTCCGAATTTCATATATGATTTTACATGGAATTCTATGTGTGGATTCCTATGTCGACCTAGGATTTCATAACGGCTTTTATAAAGGAACCTATATGGAATTATATATAGGATTCCATGTGAGGATTTTCAATAGGGAAAAGTGATTTTCATAATATTGGCAGAACAAAAAGCAGGCAAAATGTCATAAGTGTAATGCGTCCCCGGAGACATTTTCAATGTTCAAATGAATAGAAAGTCGAAACTTTAGTAAGATTAAAAAAATGTTTCGTGAAGGATTAGTTCTATATTTACAGAAAATCAAATGTTGGTATTTAAACTTTATTTTATACAACTTCCAGAAAATAAAAATGACGTCCCAGCAAACACTGTTACAGGTCAGTTATAGAACTGTTACAAATTTTTTGAGAATATGTTCTGTAACTGGTTATGAACCTGTGAGTCACTGGTTACGCAAAATGTCGTACTCAGCGGATATGTAAGATTCTGTAACAGATCTAGAATATGGTTACAAATCTATTTGTAACAGTACTAGAACTGTTTTGTAACAACTATAAAATGGTACATAACTATTATCTCACGATTATAACCTAAAAATACATGCAAAATATTTTTATTCTTAATAAAAATATTAAAACTTGATGTAATAGAAAAAGGAAACTCTAAAATAAACATAGTTAGAACAATGTCAAATTTCAACTGTTCTATAGCAATATCGCTCCACAGGCTAATACGCTAACCATTACGCTACAAGGGAATACAAATACAAAATTGATTTGATAACTTGCGACTGAGGAGGATTTAAAAACTGTATTGCTTATATAAAAAAAACAATAAGACTATGTGATATATAAAAATTTTAGAGTTTTTTAAATTTAACTACATACTTAAGTAAAATGAACTATTTATTTATTAATTCCATAGAAAATAGTTAAGGTACTTATGAACACTTAAAAATTCTTAATCTCAGGTACAAATATATTCCAGAACTGAACTTCATCAAAATTTTAGAACAGTTACATATCATTGTTCCGATATAGTTCTAGATATGCGAAGGAACATTAGTTATAAAAAATTTGTGGCTGTAGTGTTATAGAAATGTTATGTAACACTGTTGCAGAATTGTTCCCATTTTTAGGTACAAATGTCATCCAGAACTAATCTGTAACAAAATTTTAGAACAGCTACATAACATTTTTCAGACACAGTTCTAGAACTACGTTGGAACGTCAGTTACAGATCATTTGTGATGATTGTGTAACAGAAATGTTACATTAAATTGTTACAGAACTGTGAAGTTAGCATAATATAGAATAAATCGGTAACTCCCTAGTAACAATGTTCTAGAATTCTGTTACAATGAGGTTATATAACAGATTCATAACCAGCTTGTAACAAGTGTTCTATATAAAACTGTGTCTTCACTGTTATTTAACATTTATAGAACGTGTTTGCTGGGGTGTCCCTCCCTTTGGTTTTTTTAGTTTTGTCGTCGACTTATAGAGTAGAGTGGGGCATGATGATAAGTTTGACATTTGGAAGTTTGTAGCTTGATTCTTCAGCTTGATCTTTGCTTTTTGGAAAAAGTGTCAAAATTGCGATTTTCAAAAAGTGTTGGACGATGTATTGAGTTTATGTTTTTCAGTAATAAAACTAAAAACATCCATAAAATGTTTAGTTTATTTATTGAAAAAGCTTAAATTATTAATAATTAGATTATATAAATAGTTACACTTAAAATTAAATAAAAATGAAGCTTATTTTATTTTTCTCGCGTGAACAGCGAGATAATAAATTTGATAGAAAATTAGCAAATTATCATAGAACTTTGGAAAAATATTCTTGACATGTTATACTATCCAATGAAAAAAGAAAAGTAATCGGTTTTATTTCTTTTGTTTGACTCATGTAATAGAGTTCAAAAAAATAACACCATCAACGCAAAATCTCCCAGGATAATCTATCTATAATTTCTCTTTATCTCTTATTCTTTTTTTTTCTTTATATTATAAATCAAAGAAAAAAAAATTAATGAAAATGTTAAAAAATATTTAAAATACTTAAGTAATAGAAAAACCTAAGTAATATAGAAGTAGTAGCCATCAATTTTTTATAAATAAGTATTTGTTATTCAACATTATTTTGTTTTAATTCAAGAACATTAGCCCTTTAACGTCCAAATGTGTTACTTTTCGACTTGTATTTCAACCTCGTACAATTAGCAGAAAAAAGTTAAACAAATATCAAATAAACAATTGCCAAGTATTTTTCGTGTTGCCCTTGCGAATGACGTTGTCAAAATTTTCAAGAAATGATGTTTAACACTTGTTTTTCTCAAAAACACATAAAAAAGCAAGTTTGTGGCGTGTGATATGTTTTTATTGCAATTCTCTATTGTACAAGGTTTCTATAATATCGTCTAAGGTATGAAAAACGGGTATTAAATCACTTTATTATTTCACTCACATTAATATTTCACAAATCTCATTTAACATAAAATCGTTTCACATGAAAATCATTTATCATAAAATTCGCATTATCTATCCTCTTCTTACACACAGAAGCTTGTGAGAGATAAACTAAAGAAACAAAAAAAAATGATACAAATACAAAGCAGAATTTCAAATATAAAAAATAAAAAACAATTTTAAAAAGTATGACTCTTTCAGTATTGTTTAAATCGTTCTTCATCTTTTAAAATATTTACATTTATTTTGAAATAAATAAAATTTGTGTGCTTCAAATTAGAAATAAGACAAACAGGTACATGCTTTCAAGTACGTTTATAAAAGAATTAAGGCGAAGAGGGGAGGAGGTGCCTCTGTAACAAGGAACCCCCTGTGGCCGAACTAATTTTGCCCGATGACTCGCGAGCCATATCACTGCAGGGGTCTGAAACAATGTGTAGGAAACAGGCACTCGACTCATCGATATTGTTTTCAGTCCTGGACTTTTTTTGTTGAATCATTCTCAAGGGCCATACTGTGAGATCATATGTAATGTCATGCAACCAGTGATGTACAATATAAACGATCTACGAAATCGATTCCTTGATCCAATTAAAAAATAAAATTTATTTTGAGTACTTATATAAGTCAATTAGTATTTATTAATTTCTGACTCCAGATAATTTTTTTTCTTCCTACCTTAGTCGAAAGTACGTACATCCCACATTGATATTGTAGCAGAAAGTCTAAGATTTGTGCTCTGGTGGATAAAAAATATACACGGAGAGAAGTATTTAAAAGATTTCATCAGCAAATATTTTTATTTATAATAAATTTTTAATGAAGTAAGTAATCCGTTATATTTATATATTACAAGTCAACCTATTCCCTATTATATATGAAGCTCTCTAATATTGGAAAATCCTGTACATAGCGATGAATAAAATAAGTATAATTTTTGAACCCTTATATTAGATCCGTCATTATGAATTTCAAAAACTGACTTAAGATTCGTAATCAGCGATCCCAATTAAATAATCCCCGAATAACCATAGTTTCGAGTGAATTCTAACAATTTTTACAAATCCGTCTGCCACATTGGATCCGCCATTTTAAATATTTAAAAACTGACTTAAGATTTGTAATCAACAACCCCAAAATTTCGAGTAACCAGATTCAAATAAATCCAAGAAATTTTTACAAATTCGCCTACAGAAACGAAATGCGTTTGAAAAAGGAATGAGGTATTTTTGTAACTTTTAAGAATATTTGTAACTTTCTTATTTAAATTTAATTTAGAATAATATTTTGTAATATTTTTAATAAATATTGCAAAGAAAATGAATTACTATTGTAATTAAATTTTTTTAAATATAATCATTTCAAAAAGAATTGCTAATTGTTTCCAAATGGATTTTACTTCTTTTTAGTCCGTACTCGGAAGCTAAAGAAGATTTTGACGATAAGGGTGGATTCTCGTGTTTGCCCCATCAGCATTCCATAAATCTAACAATTTGTCCAGTCCGTCCGCAGCGTTTTGATCTCGGCCGATTTAAATCTTCGTTTTCGCAGGCCTCCCGAAAGACCTTCGCTTTTTGCATATCATTATGCCGGATACGGATGTCGATATCGCATCGCAGCACGTGCTAAGACTTAACGCGGATTTGGCCGGAGATCGAAATCGATTCTGAACAATCTCGATAAAGGCAAATACCAAAATCATGTTTTCTCTCTCAACTGAAAAAAATTTTGACCATGTCCCTAAAAATGCATAATACAATAGTGGCAACTTTAAATACTTTCTAAAAAGGTTTTCAGTTATTGTAGAATCGACGTAATCGGAAATTTTATAAACAAAACAGAGGCGATTTTAGACAAAATGATACCTAAGTGAATTTTAACAATTATTATTATATTAATATTTTAAAGTTTTATTTTACATAATATTCTTTTCTTTCTGTAAATTACTCTCTTTCATTCTCACTTTCATTCTCACTTTCACTTTCATTTTAACATTAATTTTCACATTTATTTTCCCTTTAATTTTCATTACAAAAATATTAAATATTTACGTTGCTTTTGTTACATTTTTTCATTTCCTGTCATTATCTATATTTACACAGGTTTACAAATTAAAAATTTTTTATTGCCTATCGCACGAAACCTTTATTTTGATTAGTAGTTGTTTTTTCAGTAAGAAAAGCATACTTTGGATTTTTTCCTTCGTGCAATTTTGCTGAATCTAAAAAAACACATTTTCGGAGTGTGACGTCACTTAAATTCACCTTTAGGAAAGTCAACTAGTCCAAATATAATAAATAATATACCGTTGATTAGGTTATTAAATTACTTTTTAAAAAATCAATTTCTTTGATAAAATTTTAATATTTTTGATTATTATGTGACAACGGTCCACAAATGTAAGTGATAATTTTAAGAACTGTCGGCTCCGTTGATTCTGTTACATTTTTTAACTTCCTGTCATTATATACATATATTTACACAGATTTACGAATTAAAAACTTTTTTTTGTCAATTGAACAAAACATTTATTTTGATTAGAAAGTGTTTTTTGAGTAAGAAAAACATACTTTGGATTTTTTTCATTCGTGCTCCATCTTTTGTATTAAAAAATCCATTTCTTTGATAAAAATTTAAATATTTTTGATTATCATGTGACAACGGTCCACAAATTTATTCTACTTTGTAAAAAATGTTTTATGCAATAAACCAATACCAATTTCGCAATTATAGAAATCAAAAACAAAAAACGTTTTCCGTGAGATTTGCCTCAAAAATGCAATCTCTAATTTAGGGTTTTTGAAGTGGCTGATTATGCATCCGGGTGTCTGAAAGTTTTTGAAAGTTAAAAATGGCAAATCCAATATGTCGAACAAAATTTAATAAAAAAAATTTACCTTAGATTTATAAAATTTTGTCAGTCATCATTTTTGTTAATTTATCTCAGATTTATAAAATGTTGTCCGTCATATTGGATTCGCCATTTTATAAATGAATCTTGTTTAATTTTCAAAAAAATAAGAAAAGCCATATCGAGGTAATGAAACTCTGCTAGCTGGCACAATTTTCCCATTACCCCAGGTGCGAGTTGGCGGTCGGCCCACCTTGGGCAGCCAGAGGACGGGACAACTAGCGAATTGATAACGTCAACCGACCTATGGTCGACTCAGTTGGCCCAACTATGGCTGCCAAAGGTTGGCCGACCTTGGCATTAAAATTTTTGCCGACCAATAAAAAATAAAATATAAAAATTTGTTATATGAATAACATATATTAGTAATTATTCTAAATTCATCATACAATTATTTTAAGTATTTAAACACTAAACGCAATCTTATACATACGTACATTTTAAAAATATTTATCGCTCGCAAGGATCGAACCCGCAACCTAACGCACTGAAATCTAAAACCCTATCCATTACCCTACGCTTACATGAGAGTCTAAAGAAAAATTATTCTCATAAGTTGCATCTTCAAATAAATTTAGCCGACCGTCGGTCCGACTTGAGCCGACCATTAAGAAGTGGGTTTCTTAATATTATGGCTGCCACAGTTTTATTAATCACCATTTTGTTTAAAGTATATCCCAACTGTGATTGCTAAATCACAAGTCATGTCAACCGACGATCCCATAGTCGGCCCAACTATGGCAGCCAAGGTTGGCCCAACTGTGGCTGCCCAAGTCATGCCGACCATTATCCCTCATAGTTGGCCCAACTATGGCAGCCAAAGTTGGCCTGACTATGGGGGACTATGCCGACTGTATTTTTATAAATTTTAAATAAGTATTAAAATTTTAATTATCATAAATTAATATAATAATAATTAATATTATAGTATTAACAAAATAATTCTTAAAAAAAATTATCTATTTCAAATTATTTAATAAATATTCTATTTTATAATAAAATAATAATGAACAATTTATTTCATATCGAATCACTTTGGAGTTGGAAAAAAATTATTATAAAAATAAAACTTATTTAGATAAGAAAATTAGTCAATTTGAAATAAATTTTGCGTTTAAATTATCATGTATTTATATTTTAATTATTTAAACGACCATTATATCACACAGTCGGCCCAACTGTGGCTGCCGTCCGTCGTCTTCAACGGTTGGCCCAACTGTGGCTGCCGACCGTCGTCTCCAACGGTTGGCCCAACTATGGCTGGCAAGGTCATGCCGACCATAGTTCCCCATAGTCGACCCAACTGTGGGTGCCCTAGTCATGCCGGCCATTGTTCTCCATAGTCGGCCCAACTAGGGCGGCCAAGGTTGGTCCAATTGTGGCTGCTGACCGTCGTTGCAGATGGTCGGCCCAACTGTGGCTGCCCAAATCAACTATGGGAACCATGGTTGGCCCAACTAGGGCTCCCGACTTTAGCAGCCATAGTCAGGCCACCTTTGGGTGACAATATTTACCATGGTCGGCCAAACTAGGGCGGCTGACTCTCGTGCAGCCCTAGTTGGGCCGACCATGAGCCAACCAACCATCTCTGGCGGCCGACCGAAATTCGCACCTGGAACCCCAAAGAATTTTCACAGGCCACAATTTGAAAAAAAGAAGAATAACATAAACAAATTTAATTATTACCTCTATTTTTATTCGTGTATCTAAGTCTACACATATTTATCTCTAATAAAATCACAAACATCATTAAATAATAAATTTTTAACTATTTACTTTGATCTCTGAAAATATTTTCCATTTAAGAATAAAAACTCGAAAACTTAATTTTTCCTTATAGTTTCTACAAATCTGTCAGAAATGTGACCGTATGTCTTCGTATGACATACAGGAAGATTGTTCAAGTTTTCCGAGTTATTTCCACGAAATTCAAAGTCTCTGTGTACTTGAAATTTAAAAGAGCTCCCATTACCCACGCGCTCCCATTATCCCACCTTCCCCTACAATCTTTTGTATATGTATAACTTTTGTATATCTTTTGTATATATCCGTCATGAAGTTTCATATGAAAATAATAATAATAATATTGAAATAATAATAGTATTAAAACAATAGTATAATTATTTAATAAATCAGGCGCATTTATGTAATCCCCGTGCTCTCTAAATTTGAATTAGCTAAAATCCGCTGATTGGCAGCGAATAGTCGCTGATTGAAAAAGCTATAAGTATGCAGCTGCGAATCAGCGACTAACAACTATTTCAATCAGCGGAATACTCCATTTTAAAAATAAATTTATCTCCCGATGAAAATTACCGACGTTCGCCGATTCGTGTTTCGCTATTTTATTAGCCTTATCCGCTGATTTGCAGTGAAAACTTTATTCACTGACTCAAACAGTGAAATTTTAGCTAATTTAAATTTAGAGAGTAGAGGTCAATAACAGTGAAGGGGTTAATAAAAAATAAATCATCAAGTTTATGACATCTCAATGGGTCCATCTATTTCTTCTTTATTTGCGGACATTGTAATGGATAATTTGGAAATTAATTGTCAAGATGTACTAGATACTTTATATATACTAATCGATTCATCTTGACGTAAGGAATAACATTTTATTATATATCACCTTAAATTTTGCTAATAAAAATTTTTTTAAATTAAAAAACAAATTTTTGAAAAAAGAACGACAAAATTTTTTTGTGGTTTTTTTTAAAATCCTTGTGTTCATTTTGACATATTAATGTGATAAATAAGTCTACCAAATTTTACCCAAATCCATTAATACTTATTAAAGTTCAAGTGTTCACAAAAAATGGATCCACACATACATACATCTAGACAATTGATATCCTGATCAATTGTCATATAACATATTTCTATATAAAGGAAAATTTATTTCGACTATTTTTAAAAATTTTGTAAATGAAAAAACTACAAAGCTGCCTCTTCGAGGAAGCAAAAGAGTGAAATATTTGCACTCTATTTAAGTATTGTTGCAAAAAATTTTTTGAAATAAGATTCAAATTTCCGTCATCATATGAGAATTTTTTATTTGCAAAATTGTAAAATACATATATTTACTTCGGGAACAATGTAATTGAAAAACAATGTTCGTAACACAGAATCGAACGGTCCTGTTAGTACAGGACCTTTAGACCTCGCACGAAAGACCTAAGTCACAAGCCGCGAGACATAATTTACGCGCGGACATCGTAAGAGCGATAAACCTTAGCCACCTTCGCCTTCGTGATTTCGTATGCAATCCGCAGGCACCCCTCAAAACATGCCGACTATGTCTAATAAAATATTAACAAAATCCAAGAAAAAATTTCAACAAAAGAAATAAATATTTCTTTTTTATCATAGTTAATTCAAAAAAAATAAATTCAAATAAAGTTTGTTAACAGTTATTTTAATGAAAAATGGTAAATTAAAAAATATAATAATTAAATTACTTTCAGGATGTAACGAATATAATGTATTATAAAAATTACCACATAAGTATCTATTAAAGTGTTATTAATAATTAATCATTATTTAAAATATCTATATTATCATAATAAGGTGAAAAATTAATTGACAACCTAGAATCATGTATAGCAATGGAGACAAAAATTTTTTTTCAAGTATATTCTGAATTCAAGAGAGGGACTGGGATTTTTTTGTGTATTACCTTGGGTCTGATAAATATGTAAATAGTGTGCAACGGTGAATATGTTTCATTGGGCCCGGCTGCCGGTGGCACCTAACTTATGGTCGTCCGAGACGAGAGCGGCTTTAGTATCGTTGTTCATGTTGGTATTCCACGCGGTGGAACTATCGTCGGCAGGTAGCTTAACGTGGTGACCATAATTCTAGTCCGAAATTTATTATTATCATTTCGAAAAAGGTCCGAAAATAAAAATTAACTCGAGAAATCCCTCTAAACATAAGAAAAATTTCATTTATATAACGTAAAGATGTTCTGTAAAAAAAGACTCTGTGCTTCAGAATAATAATTATAGTTGATAAAAGTTAAAAAAACACATTAAAAAATATTTGTTTCTTGCATATAATATAGTGATTAAATTTCAAAAAAATTATTATTTTTGATTACTATCAACTCATCATTTATTCCTTGAGATATATACTTTAGAAATCATAAAAAGGTGCTCATTCCATATTTTCCATGGGCCTCGAGACCAAATTTTAATTCTCTTTGATGCTCTTTTAATTCTCTATTAATTCTCTGTTACTTAACTTGATTCTTATTTGCTTCACTTGATCCTCTTTTGGTTCTCTGTTTAATTCTCTACATTCAATCTCATTTAAAATAATTCTATACTTGCAATTTATTTGTACGTTTCGTTAATATTAATAAGCAGAAAATCATAAAGAACCAAAAAGGGAATTAAAAAGATTTTCTTTTTGATTCTTCTAAGGTGCAAAAATCAAATCTTTGACGCGAGGCGTCATTTTGTTTAAAGCAGATTCAGTTCGATTATGTAATTTTCAGTATTTCACATTCCGAATTCCATTTTCACTTTTTGCATTTTACTTTTCACATTCCACATTTCATATTCCACTTTTCATATTCCACTTTTCATATTACGAATTTCACTTTTAACTTTCCGCTATTCTACTTTTCACATTCCGTATTCCACTTTTCACATTCAAGGTTTCGAATTTTATATTCCTTTGAAAAGTGGAAAGCGGAATTTAGAATGTGAAAAATGAAATGCAGAATTCGGAATGTGAAAAGTGAAATTGAGTATTAGTTACATAATCGACTCCCATCTTTCCACTGTTCAGTGGATATTGAGCAAACAATTTTTATAATTATTTCATTAAAACAAACTACTATAACATACTTAACCTAAATTAATAAATTTTTATTTCAACATAATATTAAAAAATTGTATTAAAATTAATTTTTGTTCAATTTGTTTATTTAATTTAGTCAATACAAGAACAACTGAAGAATATGGGAACCAACCTATTGTTCTTTCTATCAACGAAGATCGTTCACACTTCACTCAATTTTGACTCAAGTTTATATTGTATGCATCGGTGACTCCTTTAAAAGTGTTGAAAGGAATAAAGTCCTTTTGAAACATTCTCGAATTTTATTTTAATGTTGTCAAAATGTAGGTACTTAATACTACTCCACATGTGCTAAAATGTAATACAATTATTGGGAGTTAAATATTTGTAAAAAAATTTCGAAACATAAAAAATATTTATCAATTTTGATGCAGGAATTTAAAAATATATCAAAAATCGTTTATCGAAAGCTATAAAAATTCAAGACATTGCAAGTCAACGACGAGCGAGGGAATATGGAGGATTTACGTCCAATCGTTCATGTTTGGAAGAGTCAGCTCGTATTTATGCTGCGGGTTTCGCAGGCGAAGGGATCGACAATAGTTTAGCAGGCGAAAGAACAATTCCACGCTGATTCCAATAAAAGGTCTTCGACAGGGAATGTGACAAAAATGAATTGTTATATTGTTTTAACAAATGAAGAGGCTGTCTCATTTTTTCTCTTTGTTTTTCTTTTGCTACAACCATCACCAACAGAGGAATTTAATGTCGGTTTTTTTCTTTTAAACTTCTGAATTATAAAATAGAATTTAATTCTTCTAATACGAATTAAAAAATAAAATTTTTATCGTTTCTCAGGGAATAATTAGTGAGTTAATCATATTTTTGAATAGAGATAAATTTTAGGATTTATATTAATATTATATACATATATAATATATATAATATATATATTTAGGCAAAATAATCGGAGTAAGATTGTTACGTAGTTTTTTAAAAATAGATTTATAATCTCAACCCTCTAATGGTTGCCACCATCATTTTCAAGAGATTAACATAGATATTTGTATAAAATCTGCCAAATCTGTAAGGATATATAAATTTAGACAAACTAATTAAATTAAATAAATCTATTTGACAAAAAATTTAACAGAACATAATATAATTATAGCATGTTCTCTGTAGAATTGTTACATTAAATATAATTGTTGATTGTTAAGGAACAGCCTTCCAACACCATACTCTTAAATAATTAAAAACAATTTTTAGTTTTAGTATTTTTAAGAAGAAATAGAAATATATTACTGTAGGTAATGAAATTGATCATAATACTGAATAGATTGTATGTCTCGTTTATTAAATAGACTATAAAATTGATATGTAGCAATTTTGTAATTAATGATTAACAAAAATAGAAGTAAAAGATCAAAACTATCATGTAATTAAAGTATACGAATTTTGATGCATTTAAATACATTTTATAGAAATTCTATTAATTTAATTTTATTAGTTTCAATACTTTTAAGGAAACCTTAATAAAATATTTTATTTATGTTTTGTATATCAGTTTCGAAATTTTTTCAATTTTTGTTTCTTGCTACATATTTTATATCCGTTCCTCAATTGTAATTATGTTTACATTGGAGAAACTCTTAGATATTTAAAAAGAAAATGTATGAACATGCTAGATCGACAAGATTAGAAATTGACACAGAAGATACAGCTTTATCTTTGCAAGCAAAAAATTTCAAACATAAATTTGATTTCAATATAGTATCTAAGAACATTAGATTCCGAACAAAATGATTATAAAAGATACTGGATAAAAAATATTAATATAGTAAAAACACAAAAATTCTTAAAAAAAAAATTTGAAACATAAATAAATTTATTAAGATTTCCCTCAAAGTACACAGAAAAATCCTAGAGATAACCGGAAACTAGGATATCCATGGGATGTCTCAGGGATATCCATAGATATTCTGAGGATATCATAGAGATATCCAAATTTTTGGATATGGATAGGATGTCCATAAAATATTCTGAAATGTCTGTTGCTGTTAAGGCCAATCATATATATTTTGCAAACTTGATATAAAAATAACTGTATACTAAATTTTGACGCGTCTTGAAATTTAGCGATTGCGGCAACAGCCCTGCACTAGAGTTTTTCCTAGAGAACAATAAAAACGCATTTATAGAATTATCTATAAAAATATAATAAAATACATACGATTAAATTGAAAGAATTTTAAATTAAGTTACATCAACAGAATGTTTTATATTCTAACGAATACCTGGTTCATATTACATTTATTAATATGTAAGACAACAAATTATTTTAAAAATAAAAATTTTTCTAGCAGCATTACCAATTCTTCACGTGTATAAGATGAAAATCTCGTAATAAAAAAAATTTTGCCTGGAATATCGTTCACTGAATTGCGATAATTTATAATTGAAATCATCTGGTTCCAGGTATATGCTACGAATGCATTTTTTTTCTCATCTCGATCCCTTTTTCTTCTTGGATTTTTTTTCGTGGCGCGAAGCACGTGTTTTGCCAGTTCCTATTGTTTCCTATATGATAAATGTGCTTGAAGCTGCGCCGCTCACGAGCCGGGTGTTTCGTATTTTCGAAAGGTCCGCAAAGGGCCTGCATTCCCCTTTCTTCTTTACCTCCCACCATCTTTTTACTTTTACGTGGTCTTTCTGTTATACCACTTTCTTCATCGTTTATTCCTTCGTTCTTACTTATTGTACTCTTTTATCATTATTTACCATTATTTATTTTTATGTACTCTTTTCTTATTCGATACACGAACTTTAACTACTGCAGAGAATCATGTGCAGTTGAAAAAGTGATGAAAGACATCCACATGTAAAAATATTTTAAACATTGCAGGTATAGTTAAAAAAAACTGCATTGTAGATAAAATTCCATATGAATAATTTTTAAAATATTATTCTTGAATCTTAATAAACAATTGCATAAAAATAATTTTAATTTTAGAGAAATTCCTGAATTTTTAATAACTTATAATTTTTTTAATGTTGAAAAAATCTAATACTTTAATTATGTCGAATGTTTCGATAGAGAACATTTCTTTTAAGTTGAAGAAGTCTATTTTTATAAAATGTTGATTATTTAATCAATAAAATTTTTTTGTTCTATTAGTCGAAGATATTTAAAAAATACTGTGTGAAATATTAAAGTTCTTTAAAAAATTACTGAAATACTTAAATTTAATTAAAAATAAACTTATTAATTTTTACTTGTCAAACATTAATTTCACAAATTGTTTCACCTGTTGAGATAGTTTTTACTTGGCGTAACTTTTTGCATCAAAGATATTTTTAATGAAAAAAGTCACTTAGGTATTCAAGTAAGAGTTAAAGGAGACACCGTATTTTATGAAAATGATTCATGTAACGAACTGCTTAAATGAAGATTTTATGTGATATGAATGCTTTAGAATAAAAAGGTGACATAAAAATAAATACAGACTTGACCAAAATATAATGATCTCAACGCAGAAACACAATATTTCTTATCTGATCAAAATCTCCACTTAAATTCCACTAAAGACAGTCACTAAAATCAATTTTCGATCCCCTGCTGACTAAAGATTGAATAAATTTCAACCTAACTCACACAATCAAATGATTTCCCACGTTTCAGAAGCTTCCACCTGCCAAAGTAAATGAGACTGACGCTTCTTTAGCTTTGACTTAATTTGAATCACGGACTATATCCCACATGTAAGACCCGCTACAAAACCTGAAATAAAATGCTTGGGAAAAGTAATCGTTTCTTACTAACAAACAAAAAAGGGACTTCAACGCCTAGGGTCCTAAAGGTTCAAAGTAAAGCATCAGCTTCTTTGTAAATCCGATTGCTTTTGCACAGCGAAGAACGTGCAGTTATGGCAACAGGAGGTCCGTAAATAGTCGCCACATATAAGCATAAACATATAAACACTCAGATATAAGAGTTGGTAGCTTCTGAAATCCGTGGCTGATCCAGAACCGATAGTGTTGGGCTGCACAGCAGGCAGTCTCTGCTACCAAAGCACCCAACAATCTATGGTCGTGACAAGAAACCTCGCAACATATTATAACCGATAACCACTTTAAGTAGCTAATTTTCAAAACCAAATCGATATTCCATCTGTTTCGATCTAGATGGTACGATGAAAATTGACAAAATGAAGATAAAAAATCTGCGGCTGAAGTCAATTTTGTTTTTACTTTGCGTTCACCTGTTTTTTATCACGATATACGGACAAACTATATTATTTCAATAAGAGATTACAGGAGAAGCAATCGAAAGGTAGATTAAAACAAAAATGAGAGATTGAATCAAGGTGAATCCCAGGTGAAACGATTCTACGGAAATCACTCCACGGAAATTCCATACGGAATTCCGCAAAATTTTGAAAGTATTCCTTTCATAATTTTGCGAATTTTTTTGGAAGAATTCCATACAGAATTGCACAAAATTTTCAATAAAATTCCACAACTTTATTGTTTGCTGATTTTTATGTGATTTTAAAATAACTGCTGCTACTATAACGAAAACTAGTCGACGATGATGTTCCTGGTGGATATAATATAGAATTTGTGATAGATTAATTAATATCTAGTCGAACTTATTTGAGAGGTCAATAAAACGTTTTCCAAAAGAAATTTACTATTTTTCAGTCAACTATCTAACGGTAATTGAATTTCTCGACTAATTTTTTTCAGTGTATCCACCAGCAGTTATTTTAAAATTACAAAAAAATCAGTAAAAAATACACTCAATAAAAAAAAACTAGTAGATTTGACTACTTTTTAACTACCCTGCATAGTTCAATAGGTCCTTAACTGAATTTAAAAAGTTGTATGGACTATTAAAAAGTAGTTAAAAGAACTAAGAATTTAGTTGGGTCAAGGAGACTTTGTAATTGTTCTAATTTTTGAAGTTGATTTAACTACTTTTGTTAAATACAATTAACTACTAATTCTTAACTCCATAAAAAATAGTTAAATTACACGCACATAGTTAAAATAACCAAAAAAGTAGTTACTTTTACTACTTTCAAGTCAGTTAACTAAAGGTAGTTGAGGATTTCGGCTAAATTTTTTTTAGTGTACAGTTGTGAAATTCTAAAACAAAAATTTTGTGCAATTCCGACAAAAATTTTGTGCAATTCTGTATAGAGATTATGTGTGTAATTCTTATAAAAAATTCGCAAAATTACAAAAGAACTTCTTTCAAAAATTTTGCGGAAATTTTTGCGGAATTCCGTATATAATTTTTACGGAATTCCGTGTGGAATTTCCGTGGTGTAGTTTCCGTAGAATCGTTTCACCTGGGATATAAAGAAGCACATTAAGTAATACACTATTACGAGAATTCAGTGTTCCCTAATATTATCGAAGTATAATTAAAAACCGCTGCCAAGTGGTACTTCCCTTTCTTGTAGGGTAAGTCCGGGGGAGTTGGCCATGCGGGAGAGATGGCCAATTCAAATATTTTATAGAATTTGCTGCTAGGTATCGCTTATTAAAGATTAGTTCGCTTTATTTTGTGGCAAAACACAATTAAAAGAAAAAACTTAACGAAAAATATTGAAAAAGTATGCAAAAATCTGATTTGTTATTTTGACCAGTTCGGAAAAAAAGTGATGAGTTTACGTTTCTCACTTGTGTTATGTTATTTTATAGAATAATTTTGAATTTTATGTTTTTTTGTAAAGTACATGACCCAAGCTTTGTCATAACTTTATATTTATTCAAAAATTTTATTTACTTATTTATATTTTAGTTGTGTCAATTTGTCTCCTGACATTAGGAGAGATGGCCATACTGTTTAAGATATTGGCACCCTTGAGATTCGTGTGTTCGCTAAAAAAACATTAATTCTGTGGCAAATGACATTTTATATGACATATATTACAAGACACTCCAACAAAGATTTTCAAATTTAAATATGATCAAATAAAATAATCACTATTGTGTAATTAAATCTTAAAAACGTTTATAAACAATCATAACACAGGTCTACAAAATAACACTTTTTTATATATATAGCGGAATGGTTTCCAATGTATTTTTGTGTGCTGAACCCGATTCCGGGTTCCAAAATTGCGTATCACATCAGGATTATGAATAAAGTGGAGGTAAAGTCTCCAAAAACAGTGTTCTGAGGGTTTTCATTATTTTTTTATTCCTTAACCAGACGTGCTAGACACTTCTATATATGCTTAAATTAAAGCTTATATTGTACACTTTAAGACTCATTTACGCAGGATTAAAAAAATTTGAAATTTTGAAAAAATAGGGGTAAATACCCCAAAAATCTTTTTAGGTGATTTGAACCTAATTTTTATTTAAAATTAAAAATTTTTTTTTCCTTGCGCATATGAGTCTTAAAGTGTAAGATATAAGATTTAATTTAAGCCTATATAGAAGTCTCTATCACGTCAGGTTAAGGAGAAAAAAATACTGAAAACCCTCAAAAACACGTGTTTTGGAGACTTTACCCCCACTTTACTCAAAATCCTGACGTGATACGCAATTTTGTAACCCGGGATCGTGTCAAGGACACAAAAATAAATTGGAAACCACTCTGATATCTCAAAAAAATACCTTGTAGACTTGTTGTGTTAGTGAGACAGACAAACAGAGAGCTCTTATCGAAGACTGGATTCAGTGCAATGATTGTCACCTTTGGCTTCATGAAAATTGCACTGAATTTAATGATAAATATTCGAAATGTGGTCAGAAGAAGCAAAAGAAGACATTAATCACTTTAAATTAAGAATTCTGATCGATAAAGCGAAAAGCCAAAGAATGATTTTAAAGTATTGTCCATCTCCCCCGTACATTCCGGGAGAGATGGCCAAACGCGTTTTTTTAAAAAATATTAATTTTAAGATTGTTTACATTTGAAAAATTTATCATTTCTATTATTATTTGTAAGTTAAATGTTCAATGTATAATTAGCAATGAAAGTTAATACATAAATCACTTTCTTCTTATTTTTACATGCCTTTGAAAAAACTATAACCGCAACTCCCCCGGACTTACCCTATTCATTTGATGAATATATTGCTTCCTCATAGAGATACACTGTTAAAAATATCCATGGGGAATTTAATATACTTGTATATGAAGTAATTTGCATATACCGTATATTAAATTTAATATACCACAATGTTGTGATATTAATACACAGGTATATTAATATCAATATATTTGTGTATATTAAATTTAATTTACTGCGGTATATTAATATTAATATACCGGTATATTAAATTTAAAACATCAAAATCTCCTGCTAAAATGATTATAAAAAAAATAATTTAAACAATTAATAAAAATAAACATTAATTATAACTAATACTATCATTTATAATTTTATCTACTTGTATCTTTTACGTTCGAATCTCAGAATTAAATTAAAATTTGAACCCTACGGGGATTGAACCCAGGCGCACCTACCTAATCTAAGACCTAACGCTAACGCTTTAACTACCGCGACTAAATAACCGAATTAGAAGTTAATATTCGCACTGTCCATATAAACTGTAACTGCTGAAGACATAAGATTGTGTAAAATATTTAAACATTTCGATTTAGTTATTATACAAAATTAAAGATATATTTAATACAAAAATTTATTACTTATTTAAAATACAATTAGTGTCTCTAATTATTAATATTTTTTCTACTTCACCTAGATAGTTGCAATTTTTATTAATTTAAAATTTTCTAATCCTATTTAAAGTATTTAAAGTAATAAGATATAGACAGTATTGTCGTAATTTAAATTTCTTTTTACAATTTACCTAAAATCATCCAATTCTTCCATAATTTTACATTATACAGTAATAAGAATGTTCTAAAAAAAAGAAATGTTTGAAATAAATTTTTGATAAATATTTAAAGAAATTATTGTTGCTGAATATTAACTTTTTGCATAATGCAACTAGACAAAGATGATTTGTAACTTTTATCACAAATGCTGTTTATTCACCTCTTATTTTTTGTTTCGTCTGAAAAATGTTTACACTTTTCTTATCAACAACTTGAAAGAGAAATATTTTTATACAAACAAATGTATTATTTTTTCTTTGAAAAAGTACTAATTTTTTTATTTATGGATGGTAATTGTTGTGAAATTCAACTAAATAAATATTTAAAATGAAAATGAACGAAATTTAGTGGAAAGTCATTTGAATCTATACCATTATTAACCTTAAAACTACAGGGGAAAAAATTGTGTAAGTATATTTAATAGAAGCGAATTTAAAAAATTTTTTAAGTAAACTTTTAGAGTTGTACACTGAAAACAATTTATTTGATTCAAACAACCTGCCACTTGACTATTATGTCAAATAAATATTTAATTAAAATAAGTAATATTGTAGTAATTATTAAATTAATTAAAAATAATATAATTGCATTACTAAAAAAAATACAAATTAATATTTATTTGATAAAAGCTAATCAAATAGTCGATTAATCACTGAAAAAACCTAGTTTCAAATTGAGTATGAATAAAATTCCATATTTAATTTGATAATTATCCCAGTTTCATTTTTGCTGCGAATCAAATTGAGTATGGAATTTATACTTAATTTGAAACCAGGTTTTTTCTGTGATATTTAATGATATCAAATATTTTAATCAAATAAATTTTTGATTCAATGCAAAACGTAAAAGTTGAAAATAAATCATTAAAATAACTACTCTTTTAAACATATAAGACACGTACAAATTTAGGATAAATAAAGCATTAATACACTAATGTATTAATATTACTATATATAGATGTACATTACATTAACTTAGAGTACATGTATTTTAAAGTTAATATACCGTGGTATATTAAAAGTATATTAAATTTACAAACATCAGGATTAAGACACCAATATATTAATATTACCACAAAAAGGGATCTTAATATAATTCAAAGTACAGTTTCTTAAATTTAATATATATTGGTATATTAAAAATGTTGTAAATTTACGAACATTTTTAACAGTGTAGGTCACATTATTTTTTTTCAATTACAAAAATTTTATATCATATTTTACTGTTAAGATCAACTTGTTCCAACCAATTAACCCAAGTTTAAACTTTCAATTAAAAATTTATAATTATTAATGTTTGAAGCTAATTTATTCTTTTGTATCGGATTAGTTGTATCAAAAAACTTGCAAAGTTACTAAGAATATGTCAAACTAATATATTAAAATATGAACCTGTACATTTCAGGAGAGATAGCCAATTGAATTTTTTTAAGAAACATTCATTTTCAAATTGTTATCATTACAATTTTATAAATAATTTTTTGTTTTTTCAAAGTATAATGTTCACTTTTTAATTATCAATAAAAATTAATACATAAATTGCTTCCGAGACTGCTTCCGTTTTATTCTTACCGACATTTAAAAAAAGTATGGCCATCTATCCCGGTTTTACCCTATATACTATCAAAGTGATTTTAATAGGGTTCCTAACGACTTTGGAACCCTATAAATTAAAGAAAGTAGTAGGGGTTGAAATTTTGACATACTAAGTAGCACTGTTATTTTCAGATCCATATATAGTTTTGATAAAATTTTATGAATTTTAATTTGTAAATAAAGCCTTTTGAAGGATTTTTCAAGTAGTTCTCAATGTCAGAAATTTTTTTTTCAAAATTAACCCTGAAAAATCTATTTAAAATACATATTTATAAATTAAATATTAACCTCTACTACTTACTATAATTTTTTTTTAAATGTACAAATATTTGTCAGATTTGTTATTTCTTTTATTAGAACAATAATTTACCAAAGTATTCAGTCAATCAAATAAATTTAGTGTAACATTTTTCTTAGAAAATGTCTCATATAATGATGTAACTCATGTTATCTGGATACGTTGCAATTTGATGCTATTAGTCACTACATAAATTATATTATACCTCATATATTACAAGTAAATTATTATAATAAAAATTCCTTAAAAAACTAAAAAATAAATAGTAATATTTTCTATAAATGACTTTGTTATTTAAAGATGATTCAAGCGAATCCGTTTAATTTTTAAAAGCCCTTCTATCACTTGTATTTAAAAGACTGATGAGGTTAGTGAACCGAACGTCCGTAGGTTATTCTGAAAAAAAGTTTTGCACTGAGAGAGCAACAGTCCTGTTTTATCGAGTTGCTGAACATAGGAAAGTAGAAACTGTTAAGTTTCTTGAATTAAAATAATTTACAGAATTAATTTTCCTCTTCGTTAGTTGCAGGAGAACTGGGTTAAATAAGTGGAAGGCAAGGACTCTTGCAAGTTGAATAATTAGACCACCAAGTTGTTGGGTACGATTATGGGTCCGGGTCTCCTAAAGCATTTCAAGTGATTGGCACGACTCGCGTCTCGAGGTAGCAGAGGCTGAAAATCATTGGTTGGGTAATAGGATCCGGTGGTCTCATCGACGTTAGACACAATAAATCTAAAAAGGAATTAATTGCCGTTTGGTCCTGTCCACTTCGGGTCCCATCCTCATCCTCTTTTATGCCGATGCCATCATGGCCACGTTACCAACCTAACATTCTGTCCCTCTTTCTAACATTCTTTTCACTCTTTCTTTTTCCTCATCCTCTCTGTCTAACTAGTTGACATCCTACAAATAAAATCAGCTCCAGGAATGCCCGCGACGACACGGGGCCTGTGGAACCTCTTCTCGGGTCCAATGTTGGTGACGAGGGATGTGAAGAAGGAGAAGAAGAAGAAGAATACAAAAAAGAGAAGAAGAGCCAGAAGTGTGTGAGAGCTGCAAGAAGAGAAGGATGTAATATATAGTAGCCTTAAGACAACGGTTAGGTACCTGAGAAAAGGGAACCCACCTACCTACCTGATGTATGTAACCTACGTCTGCACCTTCTTCTGCTTCTTCCTTACTGCACCTACGTAACTGGGACCAGATGCCCAAACTCATAGTGAGATCCTCCCATGCAACACACCTGGGATCAGAATGCGAAACGAATTATTTAATTGTCGCTTCGTGCTATATTTGTCTTTAGGATAGGGTATGTCTCTTTTTCATTTTTCTCTTATTCTCTTTTGTTCTATTACATTTTTTACGTACTTAGGTATTATAATTTTCTAAATTTCTTGACAACCTGTAATATTCAACATAGTTATTTTTTCAACAGTAGAACGTTACTAATGTAAAATTCGATTAATTTGAATCATTTACTACAAATAAATTTATAAAAATTAAAGAATCAGTCAAAAATTTAAGCAACTAATAAATTTTCTCACGGGAAATCCGACAATCAATACTGTAGATGTAAAAATCAGGTTGTCGAACCGTGTGGTCCACGCTGAGATTGTTCAGTCCAGGACTTAGAAGCTAAAGAAGATCGGTTGCAATGGAGTGACAGTTGCGGAATGTTTGCTGCTATCGTCTTCTCTGCCTTGGTTGCGGTGCGGAATAAAGTAGAAACGTGACTGGCGCGTGAGCAATTTACGTGGTTCCTTGCAATTTACGTCAAATGGCGTTGGGAATCGCGCGGGATTCCCGCATACCATATGAGCTCCATTTGTGTGTATGTGTGTGTAATATATACACAATGGCTGTGTAGAGTATTACAGAATACATTTTATACACACTTGCTGCATCCAATATTGGGTGTAGGTACCTACTATATCTGTCTTTATGTAATGATTCGGGTAGATCCGAACCTTGATATCACGTATCTCGTATTGCGGGACATTTCCTTTCCTCCGTTTAGGGAGAAGAAGAGATAAGTGGATGTTTGGAGAACATAAATTTAGAATAATTAGTACCACTCTGAATTTTCTCGAGAATAAATTCTCTTTGACAATGAAAAGCTGTGAAAGAACTGAGCAATCTTTTTTTTATTTTAGAAGATTGCTAAATAATTGACAAAGGTAAACAATTAATAGCAAAGAGAATATTTGTTCTCTTTCAAAACGGATTAGAGCCTCTCGAAAAAAGAATAATTGGGTCTTATCAATTGATGTATCGACTAAAAAAAATGGATGAATACACCGTCCATTTTTATTATTGATGTCCCCACCAAATAATTTTTTTGTGCTTAATTAATATAATATTTAAATAATATATTAATTGTACATTACAGAAAAGTAGGGATCACAAAAAATGATAGATTCTTGATTGTAAAAACAAACCTGAGGAGTAGCAACCTACACGCGAATCATCATAGAAGTCTAAAGAGGACCAATACTTAAATCACTCTGGTCACTCAGCCTCGCGGCTCAGATTGATGTAAAGCCATGTTTTACATTCAATTCAATTGGGCAAAAAACTGCTATCTGTTGAGGAACACTCTACCTCTTTCCGTCCATGTGATCCTTTCTCTTTTTTTCTCTTAGGCGTAGAGGCATTGTGCTGCCGTTAAAAGTTTCCTTTAGCTAAACGTGTCCTCGTCTCCAATCACTTTCGAACGTGTCCGAAGAAAAGCAGCTTGTTAGAAGTGCCCTTCGCAACTGACACAAGCGACTCATTATTTAACTATATTTTATTTCAATGAAAGCGAGTGTGCAGTGGTAGTCCATGGGAAAATCAAACTCGAATTATTCTCAAGTTAACGAAATCACCATCAATTTGAAATAATGGGAAACATTAAGGGTGTGTGGTCGGTAATGGATTGATATTGATCGACTGGCAAGCTGACACTACTTAACTAGTTACTATTTTCGCGAAAATTAACTTCTGATGAGAGATAATTCTTATTTAACTTCATATGCATACTCTTTAAAATAGAAACAGATTTAAATCTAATTTTTGTATTTATTTACAAATTTTTCATAAAATTAAAGAACCAAATGTAAGATCCAATCATAATTTTCAAATCCAAATAAAATGAAATTCAACTCCCATAAAACAAATTCAATTTTTCCAAAAAGAGTTAAAATTTAAGTCAATGTTGGAGAAATTTAAAAAATCTTAATAAAAAAATTAAAATAATTATTAGAATAATTTTGGAATAGGTTAAACATCTGAAGAGGTAGAACAAATTGCTCTATCTCCGAAACTATTTTTTTAAATGTAATTTTAGTTTTCTGTTCATGTATTTATTAGTGAAATATAAAGTTTGCTGTTGTCAATATTTGTAGACACAAAAGCTTAAAAAATGTTAAATCTTTTGCCCAGACTAACACTATAAAAGAAAAAATTTGTTTGGCGATGTTGAAAAAGCGTCTTAATAAAACTGTCAGCTCCTGTTAATTGGTGGCCGAAAGGTATTACGGTTGAGAGAGGTATGAACTGAACTCTTTAACTTATCTTCCGTGCTCATTAAACATATAAGTACTTCTAGGTTGCGTTTTATGCAAACTGTCAGGAACGTACGGCACGCATGTTTTGCAACAGCAATCAATCTTGGTGACTCGAGTCTCGTAAATAAAATGCTTTTCGTTGTTAAGTATAAGTGCATAGCTATATAGTATGTGAATAAGGCGAAAGTAAACCAAATCGGCGTTTACAGTATATCTTTTGCTACCCATAGATGGAAGTGGGCCGCGTGGAACGTCTCTCTGAACAATATTGAGTAGACGATCAATAAACAGGAGCGACCCGATGCAAAACCAACATTGAATTCCGCAGCAGGTTCAGTGCAGAACAAAAAAGTTGTTACAGAAGAAAAATTTAATTTGTCGACACAATAAATATTCCTTTTAATGTAACAAAACTAATTTTTAAAAAAGATTTACATTTTTCTTTCCCCTTTTTCATATGGGTTCTTTTATTTTTGCTTCAAATTAATCCTTACCAGTTTAAATTGTAAAAATACTCTACATTAGCATATATTTCAAATTTTTCCTATTTGGGGGCGTTAAGTAGGACTTGAGAATTTTATTAAAAATTAAAATTATTAACTTCCACCTTTTTTCAATATGCTATAAAGAACAATATTAAACCTCTCTCCTTCTGCAGTTTTTGATAAAACTTGACAATAATAGAAGTACTCATTCATAGGGCTAATGTATGTTTGCAAACTTTTTTTCAGTTGGATCGCTTCAGGAATTTCGCCCCATAAATAAAACCTCGATGAGGAAGTAAAGTGTTTGTGAAATGAAGACAAAAATTAATACTTTAACTTGGCAGCGGTTTTATTTATTTGCGGCCCTTCGGCATAAATTCTTTAAGAGGAATAATTATTAGACATACTTGAAATACCTGTTTATATTTTAAGCAATGCTTCGGTGAAATAATGTGTTTCAGTGACAAACAGCAGATTACTAGACAAATTCTTAGTGTTCTTTTCATTAAATATTGCGTTCTTAAAAACATTTTAAAAAATGTCAATTATTGAAAAAATAATTATTAGAAAATTAAAATAGGAATCGTCATCAAAGGCGTCAATCTGTCTCCTGGAGTGGTCAATAGGATTACCAATCGGACCGCCAATCGGAATGAATAGCTCGTGGCCAGCGAATTTTAAGCGAACGTGAGGGAATAAAACAGGAAAGACACTAATTAGTGATTCCAAGAACCAAGAACACGAACGGTACCACAATCGTCTCGTTCCTCTCAACCCACCTTCTCTGGTTTTGATGGTGTTGGTCTAAGACCCTCAATCAGGAATAGCGATAGGAGAGGGTACATAAAATAAAGATAGAAAGGATTTCCAAACAGGCTCAGAAAAGGAAACCGTTCCAAACATCCAACCTACATACTTCGAGTGTCGACCCTAACCTCGGAATTCATTACCCCTGACCTCTAGGCCTTCTTTCTGATCTTCTCAGTCCTTTCTTATCAAGATAACATGTTCAGAGCAGCTTCTGTTACCTTACCACAAAATACATTTAAATACCGGTAACTCAAAAAATAGTATTACGAATGTCAATTGTAACATTACTTTCTAATACATAAAAAGTATTTGTATACATATCAGAAAAAAATGATGAGTTGGTATTGACAATATTGACGTTGATTGGTGTGTTGTATTATCAAAAGTGAACGAATGTTCAACAATAGAAAAAGTGGAGGAAGTTATCAGGTGAATATTGTTGACAGAGGTCGATTAAAATTCCATTTTCTGTCAATCAACGCAATCAATCTCTTGTATGTACAATAATGTACATCGTGGACCACAGGCAAACGACACGTTTCGCTTCAGAGTCCTCCCCGTTTATAGAAGCAAATGTTTAAAAGACAGAAGCCTGTGAGAAGAGGAATCATATAGGAAGAGAAACAATCAATTCTCCCGGAATCATACCTACGATGCCTGAAGTGTTTCCAGTTGATAAAAATTAATTACTGAAAATGTTTCGATGGACTCATCAATTTCAGTTCAGGTTGATCATATACACATTTCACATAAATTGTTATCTCTGAGAAAAAATTGATTTCAATTCTAAACTGGCTAAACAAAATGTTTACAAGGATTACCAGTCTCTTATGAAAAATAATTACTGGCATAATTATTGGAATAACTACTGGATTAAATACTGGAATCTCCAATAATTTTTTTGCGAAATTTATTTTTTTAGCATAATAAAATTTTCATTTAAATTTCAATAAAATCGTAGTTTTGTTTTTAATATATTCTTATGCATTTAATTTAGAACAAAAAAACTAATGATGTATGTATGGCGATAAAATTACTGGAGTTTCCAGTAATCAATTCATAAGTTATTCCAGTATACTGTAAAAAAAGAAGTTAAATTTTAACTCACCAGGGGATGCTATAAAAGTCCTACCCTTTTGGAGTTGAAGCTAAGGGAGTTAATCCTTTACGAGTTAATTTTATTCCTGGAGAGTTAGTTTTAACTAACTAAATCATATTAACTCCCTTTTTGAGTTGATTTTTAACCCGAAAAATTTACATATTCTATAATATTACAGTAATATTACCATGAGGAGGAGATTTTAATATTACTGGAATATTACGTGCTAATTGGGTAGTAACAATATATTATATAACACAGTGCCTTTTTATATAAACATTCATGCAATACTTTTAACAACTGAAATAAATAAAATATATATAGGGCCATATATGTCCTTTGAAGACGAGGTTTAAAATTGTCCTGGTGACTAATTATTTAATACTTTTGTTAATTTTCGGGAGGAAAATGTTGTTTTTAATTGTCAAACCTTTTAAAAAACGATGTTTATAGTCATTATGCATAATAATTCCGCCTAAGTAGTAATGATATGATGTTGGTTTTTCAAAATTTTATATTGCGGATCCAATAGTCAAAAAATTTTTTAATTGATCTGATTTGCTTGAAACTCATTACTTGAAGGTTTTTGAGATTAATAATTACAAATTTATTTATTATAAATACTCTAAGTTGGTAACGATCATTTTAAAGTTTCATTAAGATTTTCAAATAAATAATTCAACAAAGTCAAATTTTTCAATTTAAAAATTTTAATAACTCTGGATAAAATAACAGTAAGATATTCGCTAATAGATCAAAAAATACGCCTTGAGAAACTCAACAAAACTAAAGATAAATATCTATAGGTATAAATAAATTATTTTTAAGGTATTTGTCAAAAAAAATTTTTCAAATTTTTAAAAGTGCTATAACTTTGAATAAAAGAACAGTAGAAATCTGAGCTTTTGAGCCAATAGCTCAAATGATGCGTCTTAAAAAAGTCTTCAAAATTAAAGAAAAATATTCGTATTTGTCATAACATTTTTTTAAAGTTATGGACAAAAAACGATTTTTTTAATTAAATGAAAAAAATAATTGTTAATCTTTATTAACTAATTAACGTTTTTTAAAAATGTTATTTCGGATCTCTGAGGTTGAAAAACATAAAGATACATAAAAAAATCGTTTTCGAAAAATTTCAGTATTACAATGCTTCTTCATGAGGAAGCAATATGTATAAACATAGTTGTAATTATATTTTATTTTGTACCTGAGACATATTTTTATTCCTTAGAGATTAATATTTAGAAAAATATTTCAGAAATTAGGAACTATTATTATTGAAATGTGAATCTAACTAGTGTAGAGGGTTTCAGTTAAGTGAAAATATTTGATATCGACTAGAAACAGAATCGAGATGTTTGACGAGTTTTGAGATTCGGAATCCCCGGATGTTCTCATGGCCGTTCCAACGAGCATGTACCATTGCAGAATTTAATTATCGCAGCCTTGACCGATGAAGTTATTTTTTAATCGTGAGAACGAGACCGAGAGACGATTTTATTTCGTTGTCAGATGCAGGTAAAGGCGAAGGTAGACTAGATGGTCCACCGCTAGTCCTCGTCCCCGGAGGGGAAAGCACGAGTCATATATTAGAGAACTGTTGGGGACACCTAACAAGCTGCCAGGACACGTTTCCTGGAATCAGCAGCGTTGCTCGCTGCAACCCCCATCCAACCCCGCTGCAGAACTGACTTGCCATATAACCAATAATTCTTCACTTGTTTTATGTCCGGACGCAAATAATCACCAGTGATCGCGATTTTTGTTCCTCGACTGACAATTTAGGATTTATTTTTCTTTAAAACGAAATACTTCTGGAAAGACATTCATTTTGAGTTGTTTTTTTGGGGGTATTTTTAAAAATCCTCTCGTCATTTTTGAGAGATTAATGTTATTAATTAATTATTGATATTTTGTAAAACTTGGTATCTAGGGGTTTTCAACGTGGCTGATTATTAATCTGATGTCAGATTTTCAAAATTCAAAATGGCGGATCCAATATGGCGGTAAAAATTTAAAAAGTTATTAATTTTGCTTCCTCGTGGAGGAAGCACGTAAAAGTGAGTAAAATTTGGTAGGCTTATTTATCACATTAATATATCAAAATTGTTCGAAGGAAAATTTTAAATAGTAAAATTTAAGGTAATATATAATATAATCGTCTTCTTTACGTCAAGACGAATCGATTAGTATATATAAAGTATAGATTTGATTGATTTTAGCTAAAAAATGTTGTGTTTATTAAAATTCAAGTTTATATATGAAATAATTTTATTCTCTGCATTAAAACGAATCGATTGGTATAGGATATAAAGTACAGATTTAAATTAAATTTTAAGAATTAATAAAAATTGAAAAATCAATATTTCAAATTTTAGCTAAAAAATTTTGTGTTTTTTTTAAATTCAAGTTAATACATAAAATAATTCAATTCTTTGCATTGAAACGAATCGATTCGTATATATAAAGTATATATGTTACACCCAAAATGAATTACAATTTTCTTAATTTTTCAAAAAATTTAATGAATTTAAATCAGTTTTTAACTCGAAATGTTTTAAATCAATTAATTAAATTAGAGAAATTCATATCTTCCTCCACGAGGAAGCAAATTTTTTGCTTCACACAATGAGAAAGCAAAATGTTTATGAAATAAACATAAAGAACCCTCTCGGACCCCCTCCTTGTTTTATTTTATATCCGCCATTTTGAATTTTGAAAATTTGTCATCCGATCCGTCATCAGCGACTCCAAAAACTCCTAAATACCAAGTTTTATAAAAAATTAATAACTTTTTAAAATTTGATCGCTATATTGGATGCGCCCTTTTGAATTTTGATAATCTGACCTCAGACTATTAATCAGCGACCCCGAAAACCCCCAGATAACAAGTTTTATAAAATATTAATAATTTTTAAAAGATATCTTGTCACTTTTCATTTAGGGGTTGTTTTTACCCCTAAGAACCCCAAATAACTTGATCTAGCAAAACGATCAAAGACGGGTATTTTTTTTTGGTCCTAGTTTCCGAAAATGTAGGATTTTTTTGTGGGTCAAAAATTGTGTCGGACGGTGTTAAGCAAAATAATTTCTTTCATGTAAATACAAGTTTAAATCAATTTACATTGTAAAAATGCATATAATTTGACATTTAGAGTACTTAACCTAAATGTCACATATAAGTATTAAAATTCTTGTATTTAGAATGTTTTTTGAAAAATTTCCCCCTTATAAAACATTATTTGGACATAAACAACACATTAGTTAAAGAATTACACACTGTTGTTTCAATTTCAACACAGAAAAAAACTGAACTCAGAATGAGTCGTGTAGGCGGCTTATTTTGATGTGCAACAAAAATGAACCAAGTTGGTGGCGCCACTGTCTATGTCGTTTGGCATTGGCTCATTTTGTTTTGCAACAAAAATGAGACTAAGTTTTTTCTGTGAAATAAATTTTCAATATCAAGGAAATTATGACCGTTTGATAAAATAAGCATCTACAGCCACCATGTTGGCACATTAAATTTAATATACATATGTATCTTACCCGGCTGAAAAAACTTGTACAAGAAAATGTACAAGTTCTTGTACATGTTCAAGTAATGTTCTTGAACAAGTTCAGCATCCGGAATTGAGACATGTTCTTGTACCAGAACTTGTACAAGATCTTGGATAAGAAAATATACTTATACAAGAAAATGTACATGTTCTTGTACATATTTATTGTGCAGGTTTCATGTACAAGTACTTTTACATGAACACGTTTATGTTCTTGTACAAGAACATTTGTTTAAAAATGTTTTTGAAAAAAATTTGAAATTTTAATAAGTTATAATTATTAAGAATCTTCACTTATACATGCTAAAAATTATTGCGCAGCTGTAAAGGCTTAAAAAAACTACTGCGCAGCCTTTAAAGTTTTTAATTTTTAATTTAAATGACATAAGTGAACATGTACAAGAACATGTTCCACATCTGGTACAAGAAAATGTATATGAAACCTGCACAAAAAATATGTACAAGAATATGTACATTTTCTTGTCCAGGATCTTGTACAAGTTCTGGTACAAGAACATGTCTCAATTCTGGATGCTGAACTTGTTCAAGAACATTACTCGCACATGTACAAGAAAATGTACAAGTTCATTAATGAACATGTACAAGAACTTGTACATTTTCTTGTACAAGTTTTTTCAGCCGGGTAGATTTCAATACCTGTAGTGCATATTCGCTTCATACGAATGTATATTAAATCTAATACAGATTTTTCTAACAGTGTAGGTCTAAAATCGTTCCGAACGGTGTAATGAACAGACTTATGAAATTCTTAATTGAATAATCAAGAATTAAAATTATATTGAATAACTCCAGGTCAAGCGTGTCAACAAATTTTCATTGATTTTCTAAAATGTTAAAACTTTTATGATAATCTGTAGTTTATAATATAACAAAAAAACACTTTTAACCCTTTTTTGAAATTTAAAATTTTTGTTAGCCTTTTTTTCATAAACAAAATTTAACAACATTTTAAAGAAAAATTAATAACTCAACGACCGTTTGCAATAAATTTATGAAAGTTATACTGATTATATAAATAATTATCCTTTTTTCAATGAATATAATTGTAAAATTGTAAACCTAAACATTCGATATTTTTAATAATAATTTTATAAAAAATTTACATTATTTATGTGTTATACCTCTCTGATTGTGATGAAACTTAAATGAAGTGTACATGGCTGTGTCCTCTTTAAGTTCCAAAAAGAAAAAATTTGTATTTTCCTCTAGAAGTATATTAAACGAATTTTTTATTGTGACGCGCGCCAACCGTTGGGCCATGTCACTGTGAGCAGGGTTTTCACAACCTACGCTGCACTTACGCTTTAAGGAATCCGATCCAATATGGCAAAAGAATTTAAAAAAATCCTTTAGTATTGCTTAAAAATCATTACTCAGGGGTTTTTGGAGTCGCTGATTACAAATCTGATGATACTTTTTCAATATTCAAAATAGCCCCAAGTAACGATTTTCAAGCAAATATATTTAATTTTTAAAAGTTTGTCCGCCATATTGGATCTACCATTTTTAATTTTGAAAAACTGTCTTTAAATTCGCAACTACAGATTTTCATAAAAGTTTTAACATTTTAGAAAATCAATGAAAATTTGTTGACACGCTTGACCTGGAGTTACTCCCAAGCAAATACAGTACATCTTTAATTTGGGTGATCCACTTCAGGAATTTTTACTCAGTTCTGACTTTTTTTTATTTATTTTTTTTTTTTTTTTGAAAGTTAAAAATGTGTATTTTCACCACAAAAAATATTAAGATGACAACTAGGCCATAAACGAGGACCGCGAAATATGCGTCAGTTTGAGAAAGGAAGAATCTTAGTTCCTTCAGAGGATCGAAGAGAAGGTCGTCAAGATGGTGAAATCTTGCGACATCCAGAAGACCGTTAATCGAACGATTAAGGATGGATTAAAGGTTCTTCAGGACCTTATAAATTTGGCGAAGCAGGAGCATGCAGAAGCTGATAAAGGGGATGTTAAATTGAACTCCGCTTTAGGCTATGCAGCATTCTTCAAGAGAGAGCGTATACATGAGAAACGTCTTTGACGCGCGGTCATGGAGGCGCGAAAGAAGAAACGAAGTACCGGCAGTCCGGAAGAGACAAAAGCCAAAGTAAAAAAGAAAAAAAGAGGAAGCATATCCATTGAGGAAGGATGTCAAGGTGACGGAGGCTCCGAAGCCGAAGCAGTCCAACAAGACGAAGGATTCGAGAGGATCAACAGTGGTAGTCTGAGTCGCTTTAGGAAAGACGTATGCTGGTCTGTTGGAAAAGCTCCGCAAGGAAGTTAATTCTGACATCAGCCACACGAGAGTCTTGGGGGCAAGGCCCACTAAAAAGGGAGACCTCTTGATCAGGGTCGGAGGTGACTCGGACAAGGAAGTTTTTACCGCCGGGGTGATCAAGGCTGTTGGCAGCATGGGCAAGGTGCAGATGGTGGATCGGAGATCCGCGAAATGGATATCCTTACCCATGAAGCAGAAGTCTAGAAAGCGCTGAAACGAGAAATTGAAAAGCCAGGAAGCAGGAAGGTGACGGTTTTAGGACCCAACAAACGAGGGATGAAGCTCGCAGTTGTTATCACCGACTAAGAAGAGGCTGCCAGACTGGAAGAATTGGGGTGCATAAAGATTGGCTTTTTGTGCTGCCAAATAAGAGTCATGGTCGTCCGGTGTCACCGATGCCTGGGTTACGGCCATCTAGCAAGAAGCTGCAAAGAAGCAGACCGATCGGCTGCATGCTTTAAGTGCTAGGAAGCCGATCATAAGTTTGCAGATTGCATGAGCAGCCCCAGTTGTTTCTTGTGCAAAGCAAAGTCTGGCGACAAGCTTCCTCTCAATCACGTCGCTGGAAGTGGATCATGCAGAGTCTTTAGGTCAGCCCACGAGGAAGACTCTCGCAAAAACCAAAGCCAATTAGGCCAGTAAGATCGGCAACGGTCGCGATAGGGAGATCCCAGGGACTTTCACCTACGAAGTTTAAAGCTTGACGGCAGTTCCGTAGTGTGAGGATTAGTGCAGCCAAACGGTGTGGTTTTTAGTGGGTCGACTAGAACAAGAACGGTCATTCCCACATGACCTCGGAGCACCGGTCTCCAGGTATCTGCCTTGGATACCAAGGGTTATGCATATTTTCCACTTTCCTCGTAAAAAAAGAAAAAACACTTTTCTTCTTCGAAACATTCCATAATTATAATGTATGAACATTATACAAACCATTTCTAATTTTTATTTATAATTAAATACAAAGATTATTATAAGATAACTACAGAAAGTCTTTACTATTCTGTTTTATCAATTCTATTTATTTTATTTCCTTTTAGGAAATAGTGCTGAATGCCTAATCAGTTCAGCGATTATTTCAGGAAAAATGTTGAAAGTCTAAACTGTTCATCCCTTTCTTTCCTTTTCTTGCCGAATGCCCAAACAGTTCAGACAAATATAAGAACCCACCACCAAATTTATGAACTATTAACAAATTGACTATAAACTCTACATAATAAATCATTATAAAACAAATTTAACATAAAAAATTAGTTTAAAAATTTTTTTTTACAACCTCCACCCCAGTACAAGGATTGATATCCTTGTACTTCTGATGCTTTTACAAGCCGAATCAATTTGTTTACAGCTCGAACAAATGACCCCTTTACAGTTTTCACTGTGACTATACGGATTCGTCCATCTGATCAAGGATGTTCTTATTCAATGATACCTTTCGGCCACAAGTTTCGTGGTTCTTGAGTATTTGATATTAAAATAACATCAGCTTTTTAAAATGAATTACTCTCTTTAGTCCATTTTTGGCTTGGCAGTAAGGTTGGCAGATATTCCTTCAACCACCTCTTCCAGAAGGAGTCCGCGAGACTTTGAGCCTTTCCCTATTGAGATCTATTACCTTCAGCCAACAGGTCAAATCTTTTACCTAATGTGTTACTAGAGGAACTTCCTATGATGAAATGGTTAGGTGTTAATGCTTCTTGATCATTTGGATCAAGGCAAATATGAGTAAGAGGTCTAGAATTAACACATTGTCTATTTCAGCATAATATAGTGAAACAAAGTTGGCATCTTTGTCCTATGTACGTTCGGATATTCGTTTAGTAGTTTCCTCAAAAATGTTTTTTGTCCTTGTTTCTTCGCTATTTACTCTTTTTTTATTGACAATTCCTAATAACTCTATTATTCCTAATAACCCGCTATTATCAGATTGAATCATTCCTTCTGTATTCTTTACCTTTATCACTGCAAGACAAAATTTGAATTTTTAAAAATTTGTTTTTTAAATAAATTAATTTTTTTTTAATTTTTAAAAAAATTAATTACTTTTGAATAGTGCTTGTGCATGGTAATGGCAAAACTTAATTGTCCCGTAAAAGACGATAAACTGCGGGAGAATGCATATGAAACAGCAGGCAAAGCAAAACCCAGTCTTCAGAATATCTTCGACGTTTATTATTTTGGCATTTTGATGCATTTAATATTTCAAAAATTACTGTTAGTTCATTTTTAGGTATTTTCAAATTCGACATTTTATCATGAAGATTGGTAGCATCAAAAGAAGTCATTTTTTCCCGAATTTTACCCAGCTGAACTTTATAATGTCGATATTAACGTTCGAAACGACATTTCTGCTGATTCATGTTTTTTATTCTTCGTTTTAATTATTCGAGTTTAATTTCTTTAGCGGACTTATTTTTAGATAAACACGTTAATATTCTCCTCTTTACTGGAGACCTAGAGTTTTGTTTGTCAAAACCTTTCTACCATTTAGGCAAATTTCACAACGAAGATATCTTCCAGTTTGTTTGAGACTTTGGAAGAATAACTGAACATTTTCCATGTCGCAAGCGACCTTCAGAATCTTGAAGTGCAAAAGAACTTTCAAACTTGTTTTTTGAAGTAGAAGAAGCACATCCAATGCAAAGTTTAAACTCGTTCAGACGTTTTACAAGATCTTTAATTTCTTCTGTGGAAGATACATATTTATTTTCAAAGTCGTTTGATTTTAAATCCAAATTTATATCCATTACTTTGATCTCCACACGTAAAACTTGATAAACAATAACTTGTTTTGAAGAAACACACATTAGTTTATTTTCTATACTACGGGTTGTTACTTTCGATCATTCAATTGCCGTAAAATCACCTTTATTTGATTGCCGACAATTCCATGAAATTGGAATAAGCAAACTGTTTTTATTCTCAAAAATGAAATTAAATAACGCTTGACGGTCATCTTCATTTTAGCTTTGTGTATCTTCTAGCATTTGTTTTTGTTCATCTTCTGAAATTTGTATTTGTATAATATCCGATCCGCAGTAGCAGTTTCGGTTTCAACAACACAGGGCACACAAAACCAATCGGGTTAAACACTATGAAAAGCGGATAAAATAACTCGCTTTGTTATTTTTACAGGCAACACTTAAGCCTGCAAGGAAAATCTCTTATCACGTCAGGATTTTTAGACAAGTGAGAGTAAAAGTCCTAAAAATCTCGTTTTTAGCAGTTTTTAAAAATTTCTAACGGGTAAATCCGACGTGCTAGAAACTTGTCATAGGAGTCAAATTAAAGCTGCACCCTGAACTTTATGATGATATAGCGATATTGATAACAACAAAATAAATTAGCTTTCAAAAATGGTTTTTGAAGTTCTCGAGTATAAAAATTGACTCACAACTGTCCGTAAATACAACTATTTTAAAAAATACTTGGATTCGCTTGGAATATCTCACTCGGTGGATTTCGGGGTCGAGGATATGATGTCAAATTTTCAAAATGGTGGAAGATTTTTTTAAAAATCGATTCAATCCGGCATATTGGATCCACCATTTTGAATTTTGAAGATATGACATCATATCAGTAATCCGCGACACAGAAAACCATCGCATGACAAATTACAAGCGAATCCAAGTATTTTTTTAAAAAAATAGTTGTATTTACGAACAATTGGGAGTCAATTTTAATGCTTGAAAACTTGAAAACCATATTTGACAGCTAATTTATTTTGTTGTTGTCAATATCGCTATATCGTCGTAAAGTAAAGGGTTCAAGCTTTAATTTAACTCTGTTGAAGATAGTTTGAAAACTCGAAATCTTTTTTATTGTATATACAGCCCTATCGTTGTAAAACTGTGACTCACTCGAGTCCATATTGCTGACAAATGTTAGAGAAAGTTTTAGGGTAAATTGCAAAAGGTACGTCATCAGGTAAGAAGGGCTGTACATTAACGCAGGTCAAGATTGAACCGTCAGTCTGTGTTCGGCACCGTTTAAGTAAACTCCTGTTTACACACTTGTAACTAAATCTTTAAGTGTTTTGAAATAAATTTTGCTCCTACATTTTACACTTCCGTTTCAATTTTATTTATTAAACCTCAACAGGTTATGGGCCCAGAGCTAAAAACAGTGAAGTGTCGTGTAGTGTGTAACTGAGTGCAAGTGTAAGATAAAAGTATTTGTCATTGTAAAATAAAAAGGCGAAAATGGATTTCGCGAATGTGAAAATTGAAAATTTGCGTGACAAAGATAATTGGCACATATGGAGTTTTATAATACGGACATTGCTAGAAGATAATGATGATGTTTTAGCAGTGTGTGAAGGAAAATTAACTAAGCCGGCAGAGGACTCAGAAAATTACGAGACCAAGTTAAAAAGGTTCACCAATGCTGACAAAACAACTAGAAGGATAATTGTTCATTCCTTGGAAAGAAGACCAATGGAGTTGATTGTAAGCTGTACTACTGCAAGAGATATGTGGATGAAATTAAATTCAGTATACGATATGAAATCGGAAGAAAATCTATCTGCAGTGCAAAAACAGTTTTATGATTTTAAGTGGACAGAAAGTGAAAGTGTTGACTATAACATTTCGAAACTGGAAGTGTTATCAAGCAAGATGAAAAGTCTTGGAAGTGAACTTTCGGAGGGTATGTTTATGAATCGGATTTTATCTTTGTTGCCTCAAAAGTTTAATCACTTTCATAGTGCGTGGGACTCAGTTGAAGATAGTAAAAGAACTGTGGACAATTTAACAACACGTTTAATGTCGGAAGAAATGAGGTTCGCGGGTCAAGAAGTTTCGTATGAGAAATCAACGGCTTTGGTTGCTGATAAAAATAAACCAAAGACTTTTTATCCGAGACAAAACAATACTAATTTAGAAAATAAAAAACAAGGTTCAACATGTTTCAATTGTGGAAAACCTGGTCATGTGAAGAAAGAATGCTTCAGATGCTACATTTGTAAGAAGGGAGGTCACAAAAGTGACAAATGCTATCGAAGGAAGGAGGGTTATAATGGAAACCGGCCGACGTCAAATCAAGAGGACGATTCTTCAAAGAGAGGAACAGGATTAATTGCAAGCCAAGCAATGACTAAAGGTGGCGTTTGGATAATTGATTCTGGTGCATCGGATCACATGTCGAAAAGGCGAGATTGGTTCTCAACGTTCGAAGAATTTGCAGAACCCCTGAAAATTGCAGTAGGTGATGGAAAAACAATTACAGCTTGTGGTAGAGGTAATATAAACATTATAACGTATGCAAATGATAAAGAAATGTCAACGATAATGCATGATGTGCTATTTGTACCGGGAATTGTCTATAATTTATTTTCTGTAACATGCGCAGGAAAAAGGGGGGTAGATTGTTTGATTACTAATAATGGAACACAGTGTATATTAAAAAGAGAAAACGAAATTGTTGCAACAGGATCTGAATTCGGGAATTTATTAAAGTTAAATATAAATGTTGTAATTTCCAAATCTTGCAATTTGAGTGAACAAATAAAATCAAATGAAACTTGTTCTTTACAGCTGTGGCATGAACGACTCTGTCACCAAAATGTTCGTCATGTTCGTTGTTATTTAAACAATTCGAAAATTAAATTTTCCGATGACAATAATTTCTTTTGTGAAGGATGTGCTTATGGTAAGCAACATCGATTAACGTTTCATAAACGGGTTGAGCGCGCAACAAAACCCCGTGAAATCATTTTCACGGATGTTTGTGGTCCAATGGAAATCGAATCGATCGGTAAGAAAATGTATTTTGTAATTTTCAAAGATGATTTTTCAAGTTATCGGGAAATTTATTTTATTCGACATAAATCTGAAGTAATTGAAAAGTTAAAATTGTTTTGTCAGAAAGTAGAAAATCAGTTTAATGAAAGTATTAAAGAAATTCACAGTGATGGTGGCAGAGAATATATTAACAAATCGGTAGAATCGTTTCTGCATGAAAAAGGAATTAAACACACTGTGAATGTCCCGTACACGCCTGAACAAAATGGAATCGCGGAACGCGAAAATCGAATTATCCTTGAAGCCGCGAGATCTATGGTTCACTCAAATGCAAATTTGCCGTTGTTTTTATGGGCAGAGTCAATGAATACTGCAGTTCATGTAATTAATCGAACAGGTCCGAGTAAGTGTGAAAATAAAACTCCGTACGAATTATGGTATAACAAAGAACCAAATGTAGACAAGTTGAAAGTTTTTGAAACTGAATGTTTTGTGCATGTACCGGAAGAAAAACGAAAGAAATTAGATAAAAAGTCGGTAAAAGGTTTTGTAGTTGGTTATCATGAAAATTGCAAAGGATATCGCGTCTATGTTCCAAGCATGCGAGATGTAATTTTGAGTCGCGATATTTTGTTTAAACCAGAAAAATTATCTGCAGAAATGATTGATTTAACTAGACTTGAAATTAAAAACAAAAAAGAAAGTGAAAATGTTTCTGAAAAAGATAATTTCGACTCATTAACGAATGATGCAAATGAGATAATAAATAATTTTCAAGTTCCTTTGCAATCTTCATCTGATAACAATCAAGAAAATAGGCAATTACGCGATAGAAGACAGATTAAGCGAACCGAATTTTATGGCTGTCCCGTTACTTTCTTAACTCAACAATTGCCTTCTAATTATAATGAAGCGATAATGTCAGATGAAAAAGAAAATTGGCAAACTGCGATGCAAAGCGAGATGAATTCTTTGTATGAAAATGAAACTTGGATTTTAGTTGAAAAACCGGAAAATAAAAAAGTAATTAATTGTAGATGGGTTTTTACTAAAAAGCTTAGTTCAGACAGTTCGGAGATATTTAAAGCGCGTGTCGTTATTAAAGGGTACTCACAAAAGGAAGGAATTGATTATAAAGAAACCTTCAGCCCAGTAGTACGATTTGACACAGTTAGATTTTTGTTAAGTGTTGCTGCTAACGAAAATTTAGTCCTTGGCCAGTTTGACGTAAAAACAGCTTTTCTGTACGGAAATCTTAAGGAAGAAATTTACATGAAACAACCAGAGGGCTTTGATGACGGTACCTCTCGCGTTTGTAAGTTATTAAAAAGTTTGTACGGTTTAAAACAGGCTCCGAGGTGCTGGACTGAACATTTTACTAATTTCCTTGAGAATTTAGGTTTTGTAAGAAGTAATGCGGATTCATGCTTTTATATTTATGTGAAAGATGGTCAACAAATTTTGTTAACAATTTATGTGGATGACGGTTTGATTGCTGCTTCAAATGAATCGTTAATTAACAAATTGTTTAAAAATTTGAGTGAGCAATTTACAATTACATCTACGAAAAATGTAAAACACTTTCTTGGTATGGAAATTTCAAGATTACAAGATGGATCGATTTTTGTAAATCAAAGTAGTTATACTGAGAAGATTTTGAGAAAATTCAAAATGATTGACGCAAACAATGTTTCAACTCCGATTGATTGTAATAATAATAATGTAACTGAAGAGATTGATTGCAATGAACCATTTCGGGAAGCGGTAGGAAATTTAATGTTCCTACAAATTGTCACTCGTCCCGATATAAGTTTTTCTGTTAATGTTGTATCGCGAGAACTAGAAAATCCAAAACAATCTCATTGGCAGACTGTTAAAAGAATTTTTCGATATTTAAAAGGAACGATTGATGTAGGTCTTTTGTACAGTAAAAATGATAATTTTGAAGTGTACAGTGATGCTGACTTTGCGGGAGATTTGAAAACACGAAAATCTACGTCCGGCGTTGTAAGTATGTTTGCGAATGCCGCGATTACTTGGCAAAGTAAGAAACAGCAGTGTGTAGCTTTGTCAACGACCGAAGCAGAGTATGTGAGTGCTGCTTTAGCAACGAAAGAAATTATTTGGTTGAAAAAGTTATTTGATGAATGTTCGATTGTCATCCCGAAATACACTTTGTTTGTTGACAATATGAGCGCAATAAAACTTGTCAAAAATCCCGAGTTTCACCAACGCAGTAAACACATAGATGTGAAATACCATTTTATACGCGATTCTTTTCAGAAAGGTGAAATAGATGTACAATTTGTAAAGAGCGAAGATCAAATTGCCGATATTTTTACGAAAGCGTTGCCTAAGCCGAGGTTTGTGTATTTAAGAGAACATTTAGGCTTAAGAAGTAAAAGCGATCTTATTGACTATATTGTAAAATCCTCGTAGGATTATCGAGTTTTAGGGAGAGTGTTGAAGATAGTTTGAAAACTCGAAATCTTTTTTATTGTATATACAGCCCTATCGTTGTAAAACTGTGACTCACTCGAGTCCATATTGCTGACAAATGTTAGAGAAAGTTTTAGGGTAAATTGCAAAAGGTACGTCATCAGGTAAGAAGGGCTGTACATTAACGCAGGTCAAGATTGAACCGTCAGTCTGTGTTCGGCACCGTTTAAGTAAACTGCTGTTTACACACTTGTAACTAAATCTTTAAGTGTTTTGAAATAAATTTTGCTCCTACATTTTACACTTCCGTTTCAATTTTATTTATTAAACCTCAACAAACTCCTATGACATGTCTCTAGCACGTCAGATTAACCCAGTAGAACTTTTCAAAAACTGCCAAAAACGCGATTTTAGTGACTTTTGCTCCTACTTTTCTTAAAATCCTGACGTGATGAGAGGGTTTCATTGCTAGATTTTCATTCTGCGCACCAAAAACTACGGGAAATGAATTACCAACCTTCGACAACGGAAATTTTGTTTTTTTTGTAGACTTGTGTAATCCTTCGCCAAACAATCCAGGCGCCAACCTCAATATATCCTATGACACCATAGGAAACGCAGACCGAAACGCCGCCGATGCCTAATTTATCGGTGTAGGTCTACTAATAGTTATAAAAGTATCCTGTAGGATGTATCTCGTGTAAAAAAGGAGTTTACACACAATTAATTGCAACGCCAAAATTTATTAAGTACTTTACAGTATTGCGGCTCTCGATGAATGCTGTTCATCTGGATCCTTTTTTAAACGAAAATGGTATATTATGCATTGGAGGTCATTTGAAACATGCTAAAATTTCATTTAGTGCAGGACATCCCAAAATATTACCGAAATGAAATTTTTTTGACAGATCTTATTATTAGAAAATGTCATTTTTCACATCATCATAGTGGCGTTTCATCCAAATTATATGCAATGCAAAAAAAATATTGACCTATGGATGGCCAAAACTGAATAAGAAAAATTATTCTCAGATGTGTTATTTGTTTTCGCCTAAAACCAAAATTTGCTGTCTATGAAATGGAAAACTCACCAAGTGCACGTGTAAATAAAACACGACCCTTTAATTGTGTAGGCATTGACTATTGTGGTCTCTCTTATATAGGCACTTTCATACAGGTTAAGAAACGCTATTTTTATTTAACCCCTTTGTTGTCAGAACAAATTCGACAAAAGGTGCCCAAAATTTACAAAAAAAATTTTTTTTATGAAAATTGGTATCCAGGGGTTTTTGGGGTCTCTGATTACAAATTCGATGTTTTAATCTAATCTAAAATAAGATTATACCGAAGTCCGATAGAACGAGTGTTGATACTTAAGTCGCAAGACCCATTGCACCTAACCCAGGCAAGCATCACATAATCTGCTCGTAGGTGAGACATTTCTACCTATTTTGTGCTAATGATAGTTTAGGAGGCCATGTCCTGTGTGTAGCCTGATCACTGCTCTGACTCTGATTTTGTCGAGTTTAAGAAGGGACTCGGCAAAGCCCCTGTTAAGTTTTAATCCCAACAGAACCTTGGCCTGTCTACCTACAGTAGTCTCCGCCCACTCTATCTCATGACATCCCCCAGAGCATCTTTCAATTGCCCCTTTCACCGCGCCTGGCATGTTGCCTACCGTCGGTTACGGGCCTACCATAGTCATCATTTCAAACATAGCTCGTCTAATACCTTCCTGCATTCCCAAACTAGTTTGGACTCTATAGTCGGATTACTAAAGGCGTTTAAAGAAGCCTGACTATCGACACAGATATTAATTCTCTTGCCAGATTTTCATTTTTCAAGTCAAATCATTGCGCAAGTCATTACAGCGCAGACCTCTGCCTGCCAGACCGTAATGTAATTACATAAAGATAATGTCACTTTAGTGCTATTAAACTTACAGTATACACCCGAACCTGTGCCTCTTTCCATCTTGGATCAATCCATATACCATACTTCACCTCCAAGTGGACAGCCCTTTTCCTAATCTTGTCTCAAAGACTTAAATCGAGGTTTGAATTTCACTCAGGAAGTCATCCGTATAGCTAATAACTCATCTGCAATTAAGCTCCACAATAGAGGAGATAAAACCCCGCCTTGTGGACAACCATAGGAAACTAGGCCATTTATTTTGGCCTCTCCAAATTACTTCTATGGCTCTATTGTAGAGCATACCTTTAATCCATCTAGTCAATGGATCTGGTATGCCTCATCTTCTAGCCGCATTGCATATTGCTTGACTACAGGTGTAAGGGAAAGCACCCTCTATATATCAAGAAAAGTTCCTACCGCATAACCCCCTAAGTCTAACTCTTCCTCTATTCTGCTAATCGCTGAATGAGCCCTTCATACAGAACAGCCTGCTCAATACGCATGCTGTCCTGAATATAGGGGTTGATTTATCAGACATTCCTGTCTGATAAAAGTATCGATTAGTTTCTCCAACGTCTGAAGGATGAAGGAGGTTATACTGATCGGTCTGAAGTCTTTGGCTGCTGTATAACCAGCACGCCCATTCTTTGGAATAAACACTACCCTAGTCATTTTCCATGCCTCAGGAGTGTAGCCTACAGCTATACTTGCTCTCATGATTTTAACCAAGGGTAAACGAACATACCGCTGTCCTTTTTGTAAGAGAACCAGGTATATGCCATCTTCCCCTGGTGCCTCAAATGGGTTAAACAAGCCTAAAGCCCAATCAATCTTTTCCAGAGTCACAATGTCGGATGCTAGTTTCCAGTGTTCTCGTCTAGGACGAGATTTACGTGGATTCCGATCCCCATTGCTCTGCTCTGATTCTCTGAAGACTGGGAAATTAATTCTAACAAGATGCCCCAGACACTCGGCTCTGTCACGGTCGAAATTTCCGTTAGGTAGCTTAATTCAAGATAGCTTAGCTGTAGCATCTCTAGCTAGAATTTTATGAAGTCTAGATGCTTCTGGTATCTTCTCAATACCTTCGCAAAAATTCCTCGAGCCGGATGCTCGAGCCTTGTCTATCTCTTTTTTATAGGAATTACGAGCGTTATGGTACAATACCCATGCCTGTTGATTCCTATTTTTCTTTGCTTTATAAAGCAACTTTCTCACATCAGCCCTAAGACTCTCCAACTCAGCATTCCACCAGGTACTTTTCCTGCTAGTTTCAAATCTTTTTGGGTTACAGTTTCTCTCAAAAGCGGAAATAATTGAATCCTGCAGAAAATTTGCTCCAAGTTCCAACTACTCTTCTGTACCATAACTAGTAGAAAAGCATTCCATGGAGTCCCTAAGGTCTTCAAAATATGAAGCCCAATTGGTACTTCTAGGATTACGACCCCACTTATATTCACGAACAGCTGACTCTATTCTTAATGTTATAAGTCTGTGGTCTGAAAGTGAGTCTTCATTCGACACTCTCCAATCCTGCACTTTCTCCTACATTGACCTCGAACAGATAGTAATATCCAAAACCTCTCTCCTGCTTTTAGTAACAAAGGTACCTTATAGGCGCTTTTACAGTGATGCAAGTTAATCTGCGAACATTGAATTCTGTGGCCCGTCAAATTTAGAGCTGACCCGCGGAATCCTCCGTCGCTTCCCAACTCGTGCCTTGTCCACCACTCTCCGGGTCCGTTCTGTGCTTACTCACTCGAAGAGTGATCTGCCCAAGACCGAGAAACAGTTTGTAGTAGATAGACTCGAGCACACCTACTGCGAAAGTCCAGCCTGCAGCGGCAGAAACAACGCCTGAGTCTGTTTTCTCCAATTTTGGATCCAATATGGCGGACTTTTTTTTCAAAAATTGCTCAAATTTGCTTGAAAGTCTACACGGAGGTTTTCGGGGTCACTGATTATGAATTCGACTTTGGTTTTTCAAAATTCCAATGTCAGGTACAGTATGGCAAACGTTTTGTCAAAAAATCAATGTTTTTTCCTTAAAAGTGCGTTTTCTTGTGGTTTCTTGGAATCGATGATTCGTAATCGCCGACCCAAAAACCCATAAGTATTAATTTTTAAACAAACCCATGCAATTTTTAAAAATATTCTTCGCTATATTAGAACCGCCATTTTTAATATTGAAAAACTAACATTGGATTCGTAATCAGCGACCCCAAAAACCCTTAAATACTAATTATTAAGCAAATCTGAACGATTATTAAAAATAGTCTGCCACATTGGATTCGCTATTTTGAATTTTGGAAAACTAACATCAGATTCGTAATCAACGACCCCAAAAACCCCCGAGTGCCAATTTTTAAGCAAATTCAAGTAATTTTTGAAAAGATGGGAACAACTGTGTTGTTACCCATAAGCGTAGCTTTGAAGCCACTAGTCGTTTCGTCCCGGTCCCCACTACTGGACTCATCAGTAAGGCTGCGTAGTGGGAAACCTGCCTTATACGACCGTGGGGAAGTGATAGTTGGATCGTGTATATATGCTACACGCCAAGCAACATCTACACTTGTGAGAGAGCACATGGGTATTGACCAATGGCAGAGACATCCATTGGCCAACCCCCACAAAAATTTTGCCCGCTATATTGGTTCCGCCATATTGTATTTTGAAAAAGTAACATTGGATACGTAAACAGCGATCCCAATAGCCCTCGAATGAAAAGTTTAAAGCAAATCCTTACCGTAATCAGCGACCTCGGAAACCCCCGAGTAACAAGTTTCAATCAAATTCAATGAATTTTTAAAAAATAATCCGACATATTGGATCCGCCATTTTTAATTTTGAAAAACTGACTTCTGATTCGTAATCAGCGACCTCGGAAACCCCCGAGTAACAAGTTTCAATCAAATTCAATGAATTTTTAAAAAATAATCCGACATATTGGATCCGCCATTTTTAATTTTGAAAAACTGACTTCAGATTCGTAATCAGCGACCTCGAAAACATTAAAATATGTAGTGACCTAAAATTTTTGCATAATTTTCTAAAAGAAATTAATAAATATATTTACTTATTTCTGAAGTTAGCCGCTTCCACTTGACATAGTAAGGACGCCATTTTGAATTTTCAATTCTGCCACTTTGCAATTGAAAGTGGATGAGTTTACTATTTTTTTCATGTATTACATGTTTATTTTTATTGCATAGAATTTTGGACATAGCTTTGGGCCGGTTGACGTGAAACGTACCATATATTTAAATATAGGATTCACTAACCCAAACTACTTCATATAGAGCTCGTTGGATGCGAAATTACGTCAGCTTTCACTTGGTACCTTCAGCATTGCAATAACTTTATTTATATGTGAAATATTTCATTTTTTATTAACATTAATTAATTAATATCTCGAAAATAACAAAAAAGGACATCTCAATTTTTTTCGGGATGAAAATACACATTTTTAGCTTTCAAAAAAATGTTTGATTTTCGAAAAAAGGTCAAAATTTGAATTTTTTTAAAAATTTTTTTACCCTTTAAAAGAGCAGGAAAAAACCCTTCGAAAACATACTGGACAAATTTCTCTTCTTCCTTCTGTTTAAAAGTTTCAAGTCTTCAAAAATTCACTGTTTATATTTTTCAAAAAAATTCTACTCCCTTCCTCGCAAACAGTTTTTGAAAAAACCTAACAATACTTCGTGGTTAAAGTACTTACCCTTAGGGATAAACTATGTGCAAGTTACAGCCCTATCCGATCATCTTTTTTTCATTTAGAACGCTACAGGAATTTTAAAATGTTTGCTCGCAATAATTAAAGCAAGTCCATTTACATTATTTGTTTCAATTATACTAAATGAAAAAAAAGTTGATCTTAAATAATTATTAAATTAATGATAGTTTAAAAATAAACTAATTATTTGTGTTTGTTCCAATAAAAATAAACTTTTATTACATTATTACAATGATAAAGTAATGTATATAATATTTTGATATGTCTTTTATTTATCAGAACCATAATATTGATACGGCGACAGAATTAGGTCAATTTTGAAAATGATAAAAAAATGGCCAAATTAATAAGTAGTCAAAATTTCGTAAACTAAAAAAATGGTCAAAATGTGTGAAATGAATTAACGTTTTAAAAAAATTTTTGGAATAAACATGGTTTTTTTGCCCCACTGGTCATATTATCACATTGGGATCACCAATATGGATAATTGTTAAAATGTAAATTCAATAAATAATGAAAGTTTCTCACAGAAGATATTCACACAAATAATTAGTCTTCATAAATTCAGTATTTCAAATATTTAAAACTTTAGTATTTTTATTTTTACTTTAAACTAAAGCTCTTACCGATGCCTACAAGTGTTGTTGTTTCTACTAGAGTAACTATTGTCATTAAGTTTGTTTGGCAGCACGAAAACTTAATAATTTTATATCGTCTCCCACTTATCGCACGAGTGAGAAATCGCTACTCTTTATCTCTTTCTAAAAGAGAGAACGCATTGGACTTCCCACATGAAAAGGACTAAGGGTGCCATCTAACAATAGAATGGTCAACTTGCATAAAATATACATTATATCCTCTGAAGCTATTCAATTTTATTTACCAAGTATTTACCATGGGAACTTGTAATATTAGCACAAGTTGCTCAAGAGGAGGTAAAAATAAATTTATATATGGGCGATTCCAAGTGAGATTTACCTATGACCTTTTAAATTCGTCTAAATATATTTTTTTCTTACAAATATGTAAAGCAAAAAATTTGCTTCCTCTGTGTCGATTTTGTAATTTGATTTGACGTCAAAATCAAATTCATTTTAACGTCAATGTCAAATTTAATTTAACAAATTCATTGTTTTATTTATCTTAGACGTTAAATTAAAATTTAATTTTTTATTTCAATTTAACGTCGCATTCAAATTTATTTTTTGATAGCAGTTTGACGTATTGCAATCAAAAAATAAATTTAACTTAGACGTCAAAGTCAAATTAAATTACATAATCGACTCCCTCGTGGAGGAAGCAACGGATTTCTCCAATTCAATTGATTGATTTAAAACATTTCGAGTTGAAAACAGTTTTAAATTAAATAACTTTTTTGAAAAATTATCAACTAAGAAAATTTTAATTAATCTTGGGTGTATCCTATATACTTTATATATATACGAATCGATTCGTTATGCAAGAAATACAATTATTTTTATTTATTTATTTTATTTATTTGAAATTAAGTTCCTAGGGCTAAAAGCCCTTTAAGAAACAGTACATAATGGTGCAATCAATAATAATACAATCGTATAAATGAAACATAAAAACTTAATAATAACGTTATGAAATCTAAAATAACAATAAAAACTAAAGAAGGTAATGGTAGTAAGATCTAAATGAACAAAATTAAAGTGTGTTTATACAAGGATCAATCAAAAATAGAATAAACATTGTGTTTCGATAAAAATTGAAATAGAAAATCAAGAAAAACAAGAATTGTGATATATTTACCAATAAGTAATTTCCAAAAATCCTTTATTCTTTTCAAATAAAAAGTTAAAAAAAATTTTTTTTTAAATAAACTGGGTAGGAGAATCTCTAATATCGCTTGGAAGTTTGTTCCACAACCTAGCACTTCTAACAATAAAGGATTTTTGCATTTTAGAGGTTCGATGGAAAGGAATTGTCAAAATATCCTTTCTTTCACGAAGTCTAGTACAATTTATCTGGAAATTTTTAAAGTTAAAAAAGTCATAAAGATACAATGGAGCTTTAGGGAACGTTCACAAATTACGTAACGTTTTTTGGACACTTTTTTGACCCCCCCCCCCCTCCCCACGTAACGGCACATAACATTTTCTTATACCCCCCCCCTTTGCAGTACTGTTACGTAACATTTTCTTAGTTTGCTAAAAAGCATAGAAAATATGTTTATTAAACTTTGTAATGAATTTAAAAAGGAAGGTATTAATAAAAAAGAGTTTAAAAATACAGAATATTTAATATTTTGAAAAATATTCAAAGACGATATAACTTAAATACATATAAATAAAGTTAAACTCTACAATGACATTTAATTTTTAAACTAAATTGCACTTTAATTTTATAAATTAAATTTATATCACGAATAACATATATTTTCATATATAGGACGTTTAACGAATGTAAATTTAAATTCTATTAGCTCTTAACGCATACATATATCAGTCTGGATTTTGGTTTGAGTTTTCTTATTATTGTTGGTCTGACCATGGACTAGACAACTATACCTTAATGTCGCTGATTAAGTCTGCACCAAGTAAGGGGTCTACTACATCAGTAGTAGTCTCTTCTATATCGATACAATTAACATCTTCTTCTGGAATCCACTCAACATAATTGATTTGGTTGGTCAACAATGCAGAGAATCTCTTCTTTACGGCGACGAATAATTCATTTTACATTACATTTCAATTTTACTCTAGAACCATAAACTGATTGTGAATGTTTATTCACAGCGCTTATTGTTGCAAAATATGCTCCACATTCCTGGCAAACTCTTCTATCTAAATCTGAGGACACCGATGGACAATATAAGTCATAAGGAATTTCCTTTTGTTTAATTGTATATTTAATTGGAGTTTTTTTAAAAGTTAACCGAGTAAAAAGGTTTGCAAATTTAGTATTTTTACTTTCTGAAGGTGGAGGAATAACAAGACCTTCGTGCGTCTGTACTACAGGATATGGTGGAGGAATAAATCCATCTATTAAAAAATCTCGAATATTGCTTCGGATTTTTCCACAGCACATTTGTTTCTCGCATTTGCAAATCTGCAAAAAATATTGAGATTCACGTACATGATTTTAATACCAAACAGGATCAACAGCCACAGGTTCAGACAATATTTCGGTGTTATCCTTGTATTCCGCAAAAACTTCATAATCATCGATGACCATTTCTGGCTTTATTTTACCATCGTATATTTTTAGGATCGATTTAAATAAATCTAACTCAACCAATTTGTCAAAATCACGAGAGTGCGTAGCAGCTGTATTAGAAGAGTGTTTACCACTTCTTATTGTTATGTACGTAGGATCTGAATATCCGACAGCTTCCGGAGAACCAGAACCATGAGGTTCAATAGAAGCATCAGCATAGACAGATGGTGTTAATTTATGTTTAGCTGCTATCACCCAATCGTGATCAGGCAACTGAACTCTGTACTCGATATGCATTAAGACAGAGGTTTGTTTATTAGCAGCTGGAAGACCTAAGGGAACTTTTGCCTTATCGTCTTGAGAAATCCATCCCACTTGTTCTGGACCTAATATAGACGCAAGTTCCTCTAGGCTTAGAATTGAAGATTTAGCAAACTCACCATCACGATGTTTTTTATGCATATCAGTTCGTGCTCTGCATAACCTTACTGGGACGGTCTCGACGTGTCTCTTTCCCGAATTCGATCTTTGATTTTTAGGTAGCAAACGATAGTACGTGGAAGTTCGACTCAAATTAAAACCTAATTTCAATAAATGTTCATGAAGATCATCAAGTGTGCGACAGCAACTTATTATTTCAGTACGACGTTTCGAATCTGCTCCACTGCAATGAATAGCAATATCTATAATTGTTTTATGCAAATCTAATTGAGATTTCTCAATTCGCGATCTGCCAGGTTCTTTACGAAGTTTTAAAATATTTGAAACTTCGGGAATTTCAGCAGCAGCAAGTAATTTTGTTTTTAGTAAGGGTCGATATTTTTTTTTGTCGAAGCGCATTATTTTTTTTTCTTTGAGATTTTTTTCTTCTTTCTTAATATTTTTCCGCAATCCATTTATCTCTTTTTGAATTCCTGGATCTGCTAATCCCGAATCTCGTGCTAACTCTTTTGCATGAAGTTGATGATTAAGAACTTTTAATTTATCCTCAGTTAGGGCTTGAGCTGGAGTTTCATATACACGTGACAAAACTGTAACATCAACAGAACAACTTTCGGAACTCGATTTGTGATTTGAGTCAACCAGTAATTCCTCATTTGATGCACATTTTTCAGAAAAAGACATTTGCTGAATATTTTCAAATGTTCTTTCTAATTCTAGTGAATTTTCAGAAAGAGATTCAATTGTTGGTTCTTTATTTTGAGAGTCCTTCTTAACTGGTGTCTTCTGATGATTGTTAAGTGAATTCTAAAAACGTAAAAATATTAATTCTACAAAGTAATTAATTTTTAAAATATTATTTGTGTTAGTGCGAACCGTAATTATATATGTCTATATAAATTAATACTTATTATTAACCGGATACTTATTTATCAATGTAAAAGAAAAAATAATTTCAAATGTACGTAACAGGTACAGTGAACGACACAACTTGTCAAACCATTTAAATTGACTTATAATTACAACGTATTTGTTATAGACCTCTTAAAATTAATTAAGTATATTTTAAATTCACTTTCCATAAAATTGTAATTAATGTATGTTACATATGTTTCAATATTAATTTGAAAATGTTTTGTCAGTAGAAAGTGGTTAGTATATAAAATTTAAATTATTTCTTAAGAAAGTAAATTAATGTTAAGAACATTAATTGTGTCAGTTACTAAATAGTGTATATTATTAAATTTATATTTAATAATTTACATTAACATCTTTTTTTGTATAGTTGTTATTGTATTTAATATCAGGTGTTTAATGTTATGATGTTGGTTACTGTACACTTTATGCTACTTTTTTGCTCATATAACTAAAATTGATTAAATTATTTAAAAAAAACACCATAGCATATGCTTTACTAGAATTGAGTGCAAGTAAATTTTCTTTGCTCCACTGAATAACATGATTAATATCTATTTGAACATTTTTATTGATCAGGATCTCATATAACATGTTTCTATATAGAGGAAAATTTGTTTTCACTATTTTTAAAAATTTTATAAACTAAAGGACTACAAAGCTGTTCCTTGGAGTTTTTCAAAGTCGCTGATTACGAATATGTTTTTGACCTTCTATCAAATTTTAATGTTCGCAAATAACATTATCGAAACACAAGTTAAATTAATACAATATTCATTAAAATACATGATCCGTCATTTTGAATTATTAAAAATTGGGGTTCATATTGGTAATCAACAACCCCAAAAACCCCGAGTAACAAGTTTCCGGCAAATTAAATCAATTTTTAAAAAAGTTGTCTGTCATATTGAATCAGCCGTTTTGAATTTTTGTAAACTGGCCTTAATTTCGTAATCAGTAACTCCAAAAACCTCCGAGTAACAAGTTTCAAGCAAATTGAACAGATTTTTAGAAAAGTCGTCTGCCATTTTGAATTTTGAAAAACTGACTTTAAATTCGTAACAGTAACTTCAAACCATTACACTTCCACAAAAAAAATTCATGTTCTGAGCTTTTGACAAGACCCTGACTACTTTATGTTTTCGAAGTCGCTAAAACCAAATCTCAAGCCCGTTTAACCCTATCGCGTCAGTATTTTGAAATAACCTCAAAAACACGAAAATTTGATACCAAATTTTTTATAAATCAAGAAAAATTTGTATCTCTTAATCTTACCATGACTACTTTATGTTTTTGGGGTCACTGAATTGGAATTTGAAGTCTACTTAACCCCATCGCGTCAGGGTTTTGAAATAACTTCAAAAATCCTTTAAATTTTAATTCTTTGAGTTTATGTCCAAACCCTGGCGTGATGGGGTTAGATAGACTTCAAATTCGCATTTAGTGACCTCAAAAACATAAAGTTGTCATGGTAAATTTTAGAGATATAAATTTTTCTTTATTTCAAAAATTTAGTTTTTTAATATAAATAATTAATAAAAATCAATTAACAACTCTGTATATTTATATTAACTCGAAATTTTATTTTGCGCTTACCCATAGTTATGACTGATATTGTCATGTGTATTCTCATATCACAGTGCAACAGCATTTTTATTCCTGAGACCGCATACGGTGATTCTTATAGCTTGTAACTTGTTACTCAGTGGTTTTCGAGGTCGCTGATTACGAATTCGAGGTCCGTTTTTGAAAATTCAAAATGTGATACATGTCACTGATTGGGGTAACGAGAATTCATGAAGAATGCAAAACACTTTGCTATATCTTCATGAATTTCTTGTTCTTAGCCGAGTCATTGGTAACGCGTTTTCTATACTTTTTCCAAATATCGGCGCGCCCCTTTTTCACTCCACGCTTTCCACTCTTTTTCCCACTCGCTCTCTCCACTTTCGCCTTACGGCCCATCTCTATTCATCCTTGCACCTCCCACTCTCAACGCGACAGGCCCTTTGCTTTCCTCGCGCCACTTCTTTTAACCTTCTGTTCGCCGGATACTTTTCCGATCCGAATTTTCAATTATTTATTTAAATAAAAGGTTATGTTCGAAGTTAGATGTAGTTTTTACACCTTGTAGATCATTTATAGCATAATTTATTATAAATAATTATTGTATCATAATAAATTATTATTAACTAAATATTAATTATAATTGTTATTACAATAATTATAATTTGTTAATTGTTAATGGTAGATATTATTGTTATAGTGATTTATAATTTATAATGTTATATATATATATATATATATATATGTGTGTGTGTTAATACGGATAATATTATATTGTTAACTTATAGTAAATATGTAATATGTTACACATACATATCTGTATTTGTAACATATTATATTAATAAACTATATTTTAATATAAATATATTATTATCATATATCACACTTATTAAGTAAGATTAATTATTAATTAGATATATTAATTAGGTTAATTAGGAATGGTTAAGCAGGGATGTGAGAGAATCTTGAAGATAGAGCAAGTCTCGCGAAAAGACGCGCGACTTGACCCTTGGCTCAAGCGAAACGCGTGAACCGTACGCGCATTCGGATTGCGTCGAGAGTAAGAAACGCGATCGCTGATTTTGCCCTCTCTCTAAAATTCTCCCACTTTGCCGTTTTTGGAAAAGTCGCGGATGATAAAAGTCGATGCGCTGGACCAAAACGTGAGTTCTCCTTAGAGCTCACTTGGGGTTGGCTTTCCTCCCCTGCCTAGCCTGACCTACCGCTAACACTACTCAATACTTAGAAAAATTCTGAGTTGTTGGACTTAGAAAAATTTCGAGTCATCAAACTTAGAAATTTTTCCGAATCTCCGACTTAGAATATTTCTTCGATATTGATACTTAGAAATTTTCGCCCTTGTGGGACTTAAACTTTTTCGACACATAGTAATGTTGAAATAAACGATCACTTATACATTGACTCGTTTCAATCAACGCTACCCCCCCCCCCGACTCTAACGTTTTACACTTTCAGGCACTCTCTAACGCAAACACTCTACGTATCGAGTTGGTTTCCTCTCGATACTAGAGCCTTTCTAAACTCATTGTTGAGCTGGCTTTCCTCTCAACAATCCATTACCGAGCTGATTTTCCTCTCGGAACACTACGCATACACAATGTCGAATTGGTTTTCCTCTCACACATCACAACTATATCGAGTTGGTTTTCCTCTCAATAGTAGTATATTGTGCAACATAGAACCGAGCTGGTTTTCCTCTCGGATACATTACACACCTACATTACCGAGTTGGTTTTCCTCTCGGCTACACTACAGATACACATAATCGAGTTGGTTTCCTCTCGATATTAGAGTACAAACTACTTTCTCTTTTTTTTTAAATTAAACAATCAAACAATCGCTCTTCTCTTTCTTTTTACCCAACTTTAATCAATTTAAAGTTACTTTGCCACTATTTCGCTGTATCTTTGAAAAACTCCCCATTGGTTATGAAGCGAAATAGATTTGGCTGTTGCCCAGTTACTCCCTCTACAGTGACCGGTGTCAATATTGGTGCCCAACGTGGGGCCACGACTTTCTTTCGGGTCTGAACGGACGTTCGGACGGACCTCCCATCAATGAGATGTCTCACAATCTTTGCTGAGCTAACCTAACCCATGTCTCAAATAGTTTACAAATTGATGTAGACTATCTTTCAGGTTTATTCCTTTCTCTTAAGGGGGGGACAGTCGTCTTTTGACTGTCCCCATTAACCCCACTCTTTTCAAAAATACACTTCCGGGAGTGTTCACTAAAACCCGGTGGCGCTCAACATTTTTCCCTTTTGTCTACACTTTTTCCATAAAAAGCTTCTTTTTTAGTCAGGAAAAGCTTTTGCCCCTTTCTCTTCAAAGAAGCTTCTTCTGCACTCGGAAAAGTTTTTTTTTCTTCTCTCAACTACGAGCTTTCCTTTAATCAGAAAAGCTTTGTCTTCAATCTCTTTTCGCCCAAAGCTTTTTTATTAAAGAGCTTGCGCTTCTATTTTAACCAATAAGCTTCTTCTCAAGTCAAAAAAGTTTTTCTCTCTATCTAAATCACGAGCTTTCCTCCAATAAGGAAATCCGTGCCTTCTATCTCAATAACGAGCTTTTCTCCAGTCAGAAAGGTTTCTGCCTCTATTTCTCTAAACCAAAAGTTTCTCTATTAAATAGCTTTTGATTTTCTCTCCATGAAAAGCTTTTTCTTCAGTCAGAAAAGTTTTTCTTCTATCTCAACCACGAGCTTTTCTCCAATTAGAAAAGCTTTGTCTACTATCACAATAATAAGCTTTTCTCATGTTAGAAAAGTTTCTGCCGCTATCTCTCTCAACCAAAAGCTTCTTCATTACAGAGCTTTTGATTCTATCTCCATAAAAGCTTTTCTTCAGTCAGAAAAGTTATTTTTCTTCTGTCTCAATCACGAGCTTTTCTCCAATTAGAAAAGCATTGTCCACTATCACAATCATAAGCTTTTCTCATGTTAGAAAAGTTTCTGCCACTATATCTCTCAAACAAATCTCTTTTGCTTTTATCTCCACTAAAAAGCCTTTTCTACAGTCGAAAAAACTTTTTCCTCCTATCTCAACCCAGAGCTTTTCTCCAGTCAGAAAATCTACTTTCTTCTATGTCTACATTAAGAAATGTAGATCTCTTTACCATGCGTCGAGGAGCCCTAGCACTCAAACCTCACCTCTTCACACTCTCTTCTCTCCATACCTCAACTCAAGTTCTATACCTAAGCAGGCGTGAGTAATACAACTTCTGGAAACTCTATCTCATGCGTCTGTGATTGAAAATTTTGGCTACCCTGACCAATCATCCTCAAAGGTACTTTTTATCAACAACTCCGGCAAAGGGGGGATATCGCCTACACGGCTCATGGCCAAGCGAAACTGTTCTGTTCGGAACTTCTCCTTGCACGCCAGCTTGACGTAGCTATCTCTACCTTTCCGTTGGGCCAAGCATGGTCCAAACTTCAAAGGTCACAATGAGCTGAACAAATTCGATGACCTACTCACCTGCGACGATTGGACATCAGGAACCGGATAGGTCAATGCCAGATAGTTACCAACAATTGAGACTTCTGCTTACTATATCTTCTTTTCTTCAATGTCAAACAGTGTTGCCACGAACATTCTTAGTCTTATTTCCTGAATAAGAAACGGATGCAGAAGACTTCATCAGTAACATTCAGAACACGTACCATTCTAACTACAGATCGATCCCATTTCTATTATCTACCAGCGAGTCACGAACCTTTGATAAGGTTTCGTCGACGGCCAAATTACCGCCATTACGTTGTTAATCCTGCTAGAGTAATTTCTAAGAGAGTCCATCAAAATTGAGGGGGATGACAGATGACCCGGACGGGTTATCTTATCATGAGGCTGAACAAGCCTAAGCCGTCAATCCTCACAATTTTCAAGCGCCTCTACTCCTAGTTCTCAGCCTTAGACTGCGGGTCGACCCTCTCCCCCTGTCTAAACCGGGCCAACTCCTGCCCCTGCCAGCGCAGCTGCCCATCTCACAATACTAGGATAGAGCAGCTTTTGGTCCCTCGGACGAGGCGACTATTGCAACACATGCAGCTGAACAAGCTCGTTGCACATCTCTAAACAAATTCCATTACCCACCATCATGGAAAAGGCCGAACAACGCTCTCTTGAGGGGGATGACTACAGCGATACCTGGGGCTGAAAAAAGCTCAGCTATCAAGCAGCCAACCACTCAACATCCATTCAGCAGATGCAGAAAAAGATCAACCACTCCGAAAAATTTTGTACTCATCAAAATCATGTCTAAAAAAAAATTCTGTTACATCGACATCACTCGAACTTCGAACAACCTTTAGTAAATTTTAGTAACCAATCGTGACCAATGCCTTCATAAGGGGGGGATTGATACATGTCACTGATGGGGGTAACGAGAATTCATGAAGAATGCAAAACACTTTGCTATATCTTCATGAATTTCTTGTCCTTAGCCGAGTCATTGGTAACGCGTTTTCTATACTTTTTCCAAATATCGGCGCGCCCCTTTTTTACTCCACGCTTTCCACTCTTTTTCCCATTCGCTCTCTCCACTTTCGCCTTACGGGCCATCTCTATTCATCCTTGCACCTCCCACTCTCAACGCGACAGGCCCTTTGCTTTCCACGCGCCACTTCTTTCAACCTTCTGTTCGCCGAATACTTTTCCGATCCGAATTTTCAATTATTTATTTAAATAAAAGGTTATGTTCGAAGTTAGATGTGGTTTTTACATCTTGTAGATCAGTTATAGCATAATTTATTATAAATAATTATTGTATCATAATAAATTATTATTAACTAATTATTAATTATAACTGTTATTACAATAATTATAATTTGTTAATTGTTAATGGTAGATATTATTGTTATAGTGATTTATAATTTATAATGTTATATATATATATATGTGTGTGTGTGTGTGTTAATACGGATAATATTATATTGTTAATTAATAGTAAATATGTAATATGTTACACATACATGTCTGTATTTGTAACATAATATATTAATAAACTATATTTTAATATAAATATATTATTATCATATATCACTGTTACGTCACGGCTATATTGCCGTGCAATATTTAAAATTAATATGTTCAAGTTTTTGAGCACGCTGTATTTAATTTAAAACTTTATTATGTCGATTGGATGCAGAGAGATTAAAATTAAATCAACTTCAAATATATTCACGTGAATATATTTATTATTGTTTCTTTCATAGAATACGCGGTTGTTGGCTATGAAATCATCGCGCACGTTAGCCTAAGACATGACGATTCCGTGATCTGAGCAATTCAGATATTTCGGAAAATTTGAATATTTATTTATTTTTTTTATAATGAGTTGTAAGATTAAACTTTATAAATTGTTTTATCCTCTTTCGTTTTATTGTTATTATTGATTGTTACGTTTTTTTTTTTTTTTTTGCTTTTAGTAGTTTCAAATTTTTTTTTTTTTTTTTTTTTTTTGAGAATAAAAATCTTTAAATTTATTGTTAGTAATTGAATGAAAAAATTTATTTCCACCTCCCTCTTAAGGGTTAAGTACTAAGATAACTTAACACTTAAGAGTGGTATATGGTGGCTAGTCATTTACAAAATTATTTGGTCCATTGAAAATGCCAAGGATTCCTGTGAACAGACTTGGGATCGGTTAGTAAATTCTAATGGTCAGACTCATGCGAAGAGTCGTGATAGAAATGTTTTATTTTGTCGATGTGTTTCAATAACCGTTTTCCAGAGTTAGGATCTTTTAGCACTACGTTATTTTGATTATGAACTTCGACAACGTCGAGTGGTCCATCGTAATATCTCTCAAATTTATGATTTCTTGGTTACCTTAAGAAGAGAACTTTATCTCCAGGGGTAAATGTTTTTTCGTTTAATCTCCTGTCATAATAGTGTTTCGAACGAATTTTCGCGTTGTCAAGATTAGTGGCTGCAATAGCGGGAATTTCATCGAGTCGTACGACCAAATTACTTAAATATGTTCCATAAGTTTCGATGACTTCCGCGGAAGGAAAGGACGATGGCAACCGAGCTTCCTTACCAAAAACGAGATGAAAAGGAGAAAATTTTGTACTTTCGTGAACCGTGGTGTTATATGAAAGCATCGCATAAGGCAAATATGTGTCCCATTCATCTCGATCATTTAAGTAATGTTTTAAATAATCAGATAAAACCTGGTGGCTTCGTTCGAGACTACCATTCGTTTGTGGGTGATAACAAGATGTCGTTAATTGATTTATTTTAAAGATTTTTGCGAGTTTGCCGATTATTCTGTTAATGAAACTTGTTCCGCGATCGGATAGAATAGCTCTCGGGCAACCAAATACCGCAATGAATTCTCGAGCGAAAGCATCGGCTATCGTAGTGGCTCGAATGTCTGGCACGGCGACTGCTAAACAATATTTCGTTAAATTACACTGCATTGTCAGGATATGTTTGTTTCCATTAATCGTGGTGGGGAGTGGACCTACGGTGTCTAGGCACACTTTATCAAAAGCGTCAGCTGGCGTGTCCGTGAGAACCATAGGCTGTTTTGTTTTTATTCTCACTAGTTTGTTGAACTGACAACTTTTACAAGATCTCAGAGTATCTTGGATTTCCCTAACCATATCCGACCAGTAGAAACGCTCGCGAATTCGACGATAGGTTTTCCGGAGACCCTTGTGACCCCCTGCCACGCTGGCATGGAATTCCTGAATGATTTCCTTTCGTTTCTCCGGAGAAGAAGTTTCAATTTTTCCAAGACAAAGTGTAACATTGCACTCACTTTCAGAAAACACTCTGCGGATTATGTTGCGCAGGGCATGCTCAGGAAGTTTGTCAAAATTGTTATCTTTGTTTGGAATTCTTACTGAGTTTGTATTTGATTGAATCATTGCGTTTTTGAGACCAAGCATCGAAATATAAATATCATCTTCTGTTAGCTGATCAAAAAATTTGTCTTTACAAACCAAACTAAAGATTTTTATCTTTCCATATAGAGAAACAATCACTGATCCTCTTTGGGTTTTTTGTTCGCGTAAACTGATTTTATTGACATAACCTAAATCGCATAAGAGATGTCCAATCGATTTTGACAAATCGCAATCGGATGCAATAAAGTGAGCATAATTATCACGGGCCATTAATAAAATCATTTATTATAGAGATTTTATTTGTAATTTCAGAGATCAAATTTCGTGGGTCACGCGCCTGTGTTATCGGTTCGGGTGGGATCGTTTCGTATAATCCTATTATCGATGGTTGTTTTTATTTGCTCGAAGTAAGTAGTGTCAGAGAACCTTGTTCGTCATCCTTCTCTTCTGTCGAATCCTGATTCGAAATTATGGTAGAAGAGGGTTGAGAAGGGGTTTCTGCACTCTCAACGGTTTCGATAACCGTAGGAACATCAGTATTCGAAATTGCGGTTCCTTTTGAATTTTGTGGAACTAGACTTTGCTCTTCTAAAGCGTCTGAGTATTCGGACTCAGAGTCTGAAGGGTTTCGTTCCGGATAGAGAAATACAGGCGGCGGTATTTCCGATGATTTTTTATCGTTTTCGCAAATAGTTATTTCGGAACTATTTTCCTGATTGTCATCACTGATAATCGCTTCAGTGTTTTCTTTTAATTTTGAAGATTCAACTTCTTTATTCGTTTGATAGTGATCTTCTGTTATCGAACGAGGATCATTTTCGACAATCATTTCAGTCGAAGGAGTGGGGGAATTACTTTCTCGGAAAATATTTTCAATTTGAAGAGGTTGATTCAAATAATAGCGCGGAGGATCATATTCTTCGTCGTTTTCGTAACGAGATGTTGATTTTCGTGTGTTTTTAATTTCTCGAGAATTTGTTTCGAGATCAATCTCGGATTCGGTAGTAGCACATGATTTATAAACAATTTCATACTCATAGTCTCTCAATTTTAATCGCCAGCGCATCAAACGCGAAGATGGATCTTTTACAGAATGAAGCCATTTTAACGCTTGATGGTCTGTGATCACAATGAAATTTTTCCCGTACAAGTAGTGTTTAAAATATCGCGCATATTCAACAACTGCAAGACATTCTCTTTCGGTCGTTGAATAGTTTCGCTCAGCTTTAGTAAGCAATCTTGAGGCATACGCAATCGGTAGATCTTCACCAACTTTACCCTGACTCAGAACTGCCCCGATAGCATAATCAGATGCATCCGTAGTCAAAATAAAGGGTTTATCGAAATCAGGATATTGCAAAATGGGTGCACGAGTGAGACAATCTTTCATATCGTCGAAACTTGTTTGTTGTTCTTCATCCCATGAAAATTTACGACTCTGTTTTAGCAAATCTGACAATGGTTTTGTCCTTCTCGCGAATTCTGCGATAAATTTTCTATAATACCCAACCAATCCGAGGAATTCTCTTATATTCTTCGGAGTTTTTGGGATCGGAAAATTCTGTACCGCTTCTACTTTTGCGGGATCAGGACTCACGCCATTCTCAGAGATAATGTGTCCGAGGTACTTGATTTTTGTCGACAGAAACGCACATTTATCAGGTTGTAATCGAAGTCCCGCGGCAGTTAAACGAGTGAAGAGGCGTCTTACACGACCAATATGTTCTTGAATACTTGGTGCAAAGATGACGATATCATCAAGATAAACGAACAATTCGGTATTTTGTAACCCCGTTAAAACGCGGTCCATAAGCCTTTGAAAACTAGCGGGAGAGCCCTTGAGACCCATTGGCATTCTAAGAAATTCATAATGGCCATTATCGGTGGAAAAGGCTGTCTTTGGTCCGTCAGCTGGATTAATTGGAATTTGATAAAATCCGCTGGCGAGATCGAAAACAGAAAAATATTTTGCTTTCCCAAGGCCATCGAGAATTTCTGTGATGTTCGGCAAGGGATAGGCATCTCCTAGAGTTTTCTCGTTCAATGCCCTAAAATCGATTACCATTCGCCAGCTTTCTTTGGAACGATCTAAAGAGGCGAATTATAAGGTGATGAAGATTTCTTTATCACGTTTAAATCGAGAAGTTTCTGAATTTGCTTTCTAACTTCCTCCTTGTGCACGGGAGGAAAACGATATTGTTTTGTGTTTAAAGGAACGTCGTCAATGGTGGGGATAACATGCTGTTCTAAAGTTGTACCAGGCAGTTCGTCACCTAGGAGAAGAAATAAATATGGGAATTCTTTAATCAATGCTATCACGCTTTTACGCTCTTCACGAGGAAGATTTTTAAGGCCCACGAGCTCGCAAATTTGACGCACGCGTTCTCTTTTTGATATTCTCTGCTTTGGTCGTTCTTTCAATAATTTATCCAATTCTTCTTCAGAATCAGGTCCCCGATTCATCACTATAAATTTCATAAGGAATGATGGATTGTGGGGCGATTTTAATATCAACGTCTTTGTAACCTACGTTAACTGCCATTACGTAACAAGAGACAGCTGCTGGACCGATAAAAATACCTTCACCGGCATCAATTTTTTCCAGATATCACTCCTTAATATCGTTGTTTATTATTCTTATCGGGATAACTTGTCTCGTACGCGCGTTTATACGGAAGACGGGAAGTTCAAAGTTTACATCATTATTATTAGATTCTGAAAACGAAAGTGGATTAACAAAAGGGATCGGAGATATCGGCCTGCTCTTTATTATGACGGCTTTGTGAAAATATGATACACTAGCTTCTTCTTTATAGAAATAATCTCCACCTAGAATTCCGTTATCAGGGACTCTTAAATCAGGTGGCATTACGTAAAATTTTATTGGTGTGTTAAAGACATGTAAAATAATCGATTTATAGGAAGAAATTGTACCCTCAGTAATCCCAGTTACTGTAATTGAGTCTCCACTATCAACGAGGTTTTCTGGTAATAAACAACTCCTTTTAATAAGGCTAACCGCGCATCCTGTGTCTACGAGAAAAGTGCCTTTGCCTTCCTTTAATTCCCTAATTTCAACTTCGATAACTGGGCAACGGGAATAACAGTTTTGGCACCTGACTGAAAGGCTGTTGTCACTATTTTGGCATGATTGACAGGGGCGCTCGTCAACGGTCTTGGCTGACGAGCGCGATGGGAGTTTAAAGGTGCTTGTTCTTTATTTTGAAAAGACTGCCGCGATGAAACGGGTGATGGGGAATTTTTCCGCGGTGAGAGCAAAGGTGATTGCGCTCGTTTCGGATTAGCAGGGTTCCTACAACGCCAAGTTTCATGACCAATTTCGTTACAAAAAGCACAAAATGGAGGATGATTGTTACTAGATTTTTGTTGTTGGTCATTCCACGTAACATTTCTAGATTGAAAATTTCGCGGATCTTGAGATTTTGAAGCTGGATGTAACAGGTGATCTCTTTCTACAACATGTGCGGCCTGTTCAATATGACGACTTTCGTCATAACACGGATTATGGGTACGAGGTGATAAGGATCTTTTGTACGATTCGTAATGGTTTGAATTGTGATATTTATTGTACGAATCGGGATAATATCAAGGAGATCGAGGACGTTGCAGTGGTTCATAATCACGTCTTGTATATGGAGATAGAGATCGGTGATGATCACGGTAAATTTCTGTTCTCGGGGGTAAATCGCGTCGAGAATATCGTACAGCAGTTTCACGAGTATGAGAGCGATGCCGAGCGCGACGCTCTTCCTCACCCGCCAGATCAATCGCATCTTCGAGTGAGGTTGGTTTTCTCGCGGAAACGCGTACTTCTAGTTCGAAAGGCAATCCGTCAATAAAACATCCTATCGGATCAATTGCATTTAACAGGGTATCGGTATTACCTTCTTGTTTCGTGCCAGAAAGAGAAGCTTTTGCTCCACGCACTAAATTTTGTACACGTGTCCCGTATTGTCCCACGGATTCGTCGGGTAGCATTGCGATTCTTGACAATTCCTGGTGATATGATTTAAAACCTCGCCCGTTGGAAAAACGCTTTTTCAAGTGTTTAGTGAGCGATTTAATATCGTCAAAAGTACAACCGTCAATGGCCTCCTTCGCGTGTCCTCTTAACTTTGCGATAACGCCACGAAGAAATAATTTTTTATCACATTCGGGTAATAGAAAACTTTCATCATTTTCTACATCCAAAATAAATGATCTGAAGGATGGCTTAATGCCATCGAATTCAGAAACACAAGCAAGGGCATTGTGTAAATAATGGAACAGTGTTGTTGAGTCCGGATGACTCATTTTAAGAATTTATTTATTTATTTAATTTTTTCACGAAATTTTGTAATATTTGGTTAACCTCTCTCTTAGGATTAACACAGGTATTGTTAAATCGCGAAAAAGAAAGATATTCACTCACGGTTATGATTTTCAGCGGAAAACAATTACGGAAACACAATGACAGATATATAAATACATTAAAATATCGTTAGAATATACACTGAGAAATCATTATTTTTAGTTCAAATACAAAAATAATTTTAATTGATCTAAAGTTAATATCAATTTATGAGCTTAATTGAAATATGCTTTATTTCTAATCAAATAAATAGCTTTCTCAATGTAAATCTACACAGATGAGATATAGAAAATAAAGACAAGGAGTAATAAATTGGAGAAAAGAAAAGATCAAGAAGAAAGAAACAATTTCTCTGATAAAATTTAGAAATATATAGCGTTAAGAATCAGTCACAATAAATCAATAACACGGATATATATATAAATATATATATATATATCTACCTATATTACAAAAAGATATCGCCGCCAACGCCGCCGCCGTTCCAAGACTCTGAATATAGCCGCAAGTCAAGAGAAGGGGGGGACTTGCGGCTATATTCAGAGTCTTGAAAGATCTTAACATTTAAATTTAGATTGAGGGAGGGGAGTGGGGGATGGGGCGCGAAGCCGCTGCCGCCGCTGTTCCACGACTCTGCATATAGCCGCAAGTCAAGAGAAGGGGGGTAGAAGAAAAGCGAGGGGGATTTAGGCTATATTCAGAGTCTTGAAACGATCTTAACCTTTAAATTTGGGGTGGGGGAGGGGAAAATAAGGGGGACGGGGGTTGGCGCGCGAAGCGCGCAGGGGGCATAGCCCCCTAGTATATATATATTTAATTATTTATTGGTTTTCCAATATTGTAATTATTTAAACAGATAGAATTTGAAGCAAGATTAATGTAATAAAAAGAAAATTTTACTGTACTGTAATAAGAAGAAAATTTCTTCTTATTTCTGAGAAGTTGTAAAAGATTAAGATAGAACAAGTATTTAAGCGTATCCCACCACTGTCACTAAATTTTTATGTTACGTCACGGCTATATTGCCGTGCAATATTTAATATTAATTAGAAAAGAAGTTTAATTTCGATCGCCGAGCGGTAAGCGATCGAAAGTTGTGGGACTTGCTAGATCTAAAGAACTGAAGCTCACCTTGTTCTATCCTGAAAATTTAAAGATGAAAAGGAAAATAAATAAGGAAGAATCAATTTCAAATTACTTACTATGGTTTTAATAAAAGATGTGATGTTAGTTCTTTCGGATTGGTGTACAAATATTCACTAAATTATTATTTATCTTTAAAATTCGAACTGATACTTATTTCCTACAATTTCTGCAATTTTGTTATTTACTTTATATAGAAAACATTAATAAGATAGTTAAGAATTATAATTATTAAAAGAATTATTAATAGAAATATTAAGAGAATTATTAACCCTGAAGAATTTAATCGAATTATTTAACCGGAAAGTTTTCGGTATTAATTATACGGGTTATTTCAGAACGCGTTTTCAGCCTGTTTTATTTTGGACTGCGTATTGAAAAAGTTTCGTAACCGAAGTATCGCGGTAATTTTAAGATTCGGCTTAACTTTTCTAAGGTTAATTAGAGACTAACTAAAAAATGATCAGAAGAATCCTCTTTGCCTCTTGCATTTTTCCCACTTTTTGGTAATTTTGGAGAGGAAAGTTAGAAGAATTTTGGGGGAAAATGGGGAGGTACTTGGGCCCAGCCCTTTTTCTAAGAGAATTAGAAAAATTCACATACTTTTGAGTCTTACTGTCCCTGCCAAGGGTCGGTCCCAAAGAACCCGACCAAAGTGTCTTTACGATTTCCGATGTTTCGGAATATTGAATATGGAACAATAAGTCCAATAAAAGTAATCTGGCGTTCACAACTTAAAACCCATTTACTGTTTTATAATGTTATTTTAGTTCGTTTACAGACACATGGCGATAAGTAAGATTTCCTTACAGATGCCTCTTTTTATAATTTTATACGTGGCCAGGGATTGCTTTTAAAATTTTAAGGATGAAAAGGAACTTAATCTGTATATATATTTTGTAAGGATTGTAAATTATATCAAAAAATGGGGAAAACCCAACCAAGCAAGAAGATTTTCTATCTATAAATTAATAAATGAATATTAAGAAAAATAAAATAATAATATTTAATACTTATAACTAGACAGTTAATAATTACGTGGTTAAATTCAAACAAGGTTAATTTTTAGATAAAAATAAAGGTAACAAGTAATTAAATTCCTACAATGCAAACATACACATTTACACACATTCAACACAATTCCATATATACATTAATAGGTTAGTATTAAGATAGATCTTTCTGCATTCATCGAATGAAAATAAAAGAGAAAAATGTGAGCTCGAAACATCTCGGGACGTCACATCACACTTATTAGGTAAGTTTAATTATTAATTAGATATATTAATTAGGTTAATTAGGAATGGTTAAGCAGGGATGTGAGAGAATCTTGAAGATAGAGCAAGTCTCGCGAAAAGACGCGCGACTTGACCCTTGGCTCAAGCGAAGCGCGTGAACCGTACGCGCATTCGGATTGCGTCGAGAGTAAGAAACGCGATCGCTGATTTTGCCCTCTCTCTAAAATTCTCCCACTTTGCCGTTTTTGGAAAAGTCGCGGATGATAAAAGTCGATGCGCTGGACCAAAACGTGAGTTCTCCTTAGAGCTCACTTGGGGTTGGCTTTCCTCCCCTGCCTAGCCTGACCTACCGCTAACACTACTCAATACTTAGAAACATTCTGAGTTGTTGGACTTAGAAAAATTTCGAGTCATCAAACTTAGAAATTTTTCCGAATCTCCGACTTAGAATATTTCTTCGATATTGATACTTAGAAATTTTCGCCCTTGTGGGACTTAAACTTTTTCGACACATTGTAATGTTGAAATAAGCGATCACTTTTACATTGACTCGTTTCAATCAACGCTACCCCCCCCCCCCCGACTCTAACGTTTTACACTTTCAGGCACTCTCTAACGCAAACACTCTACGTATCGAGTTGGTTTCCTCTCGATACTAGAGCCTTTCTAACTTCATTGTTGAGCTGGCTTTCCTCTCAACAATCCATTACCGAGCTGGTTTTCCTCACAGAACACTACGCATACACGCTGTCGAGTTGGTTTTCCTCTCACACATCACTACTATATCGAGTTGGTTTACTTCTCAATAGTAGTATATTGTGCGACTTAGTACCGAGCTGGTTTTCCTCTCGGATACATTACACACCTACATTACCGAGTTGGTTTACTTCTCAATAGTAGTATATTGTGCGACTTAGTACCGAGCTGGTTTTCCTCTCGGATACATTACACACCTACATTACCGAGTTGGTTTTCTTCTCAATAGTAGTATATAGTGCAACATAGTACCGAGCTGGTTTTCCTCTCGGATACATTACACACACATGGTATCCAGTTTGGTTTCCTCTCGATACTAGAGCCTTTCTAACTTCATTGTTGAGCTGGCTTTCCTCTCAACAATCCATTACCGAGCTGGTTTTCCTCTCGGAACACTACGCATACACTGTGTCGAGTTGGTTTTCCTCTCACACATCACTACTATATCGAGTTGGTTTTCCTCTCAATAGTAGTATATTGTGCAACATAGTACCGAGCTGGTTTTCCTCTCGGATACATTACACACACATGGTATCGAGTTGGTTTCCTCTCGATACCTAGCTACACATACTATACTGAGCTGGTTTCCTCTCAATATCAGTATATTACATATAATACCGAGCTGGTTTTCCTCTCGGAACACTACACCTACACAGTGTCGAGTTGGTTTTCCTCTCACACATCACTACTATATCGAGTTGGTTTCCTTCTCAATAGTAGTATATTGTGCGACATAGTACCAAGCTGGTTTTCCTCTCGGATACATTACACACCTACATTACCGAGTTGGTTTTCCTCTCGGCTACACTACAGATACACATAATCGAGTTGGTTTCCTCTCGATATTAGAGTACAAACTACTTTCTCTTTTTTTTAAATTAAACAATCAAACAATCGCTCTTCTCTTTCTTTTTACCCAACTTTAATCAATTTAAAGTTACTTTGCCACTATTTCGCTGTATCTTTGAAAAACTCCCCATTGGTTATGAAGCAAAATAGATTTGGCTGTTGCCCAGTTACTCCCTCTACAGTGACCGGTGTCAAATGGCGGATCTAATATGGCGGACGACTTTTTCTAAACTCGATCGAAATGGCCTGTAACTTGTTACTCGGTGGTTTTCGGGGTCGCTGATTACGAATTCGGGATCCGTCTTTGAAAATTTAAAATGGCGGATCTAATATGGCGGACGACTTTTTTTTAAACTCGATCGAAATGTCCTGTAACTTGTTTTTCGGTGGTTTTTGGGGTCGCTGATTACGAATTCGAGGTGACTCGTGAAGCTCTGGTTTTTTTTCTGTCTCTCTTTAACAGTCCGGACTTTCTGCTTTGCCTGCCCCGACATTTTGCCTGCTCACTAATTTTTGCGAAAATTTGATTTATTTGTTTTCATTCCTAGTGTAAATTTCAAGTATTCACGAACACATAAAAGCACTGTTAAAACTAACACAAGATATTTTGAGGTTACCTGTCTAAAAATGAAGATTGTAGTCCGTTTTTTTAGGGGAATGCATAAAACTTTAAGATTATATATCAAAAAGCAAAGATTACTTCGCAGTTTCATTGTATATTTTCAAAACTTTATGTTAATATGGTTATAAGAATAATAATAATCAAGTCCCATTTGAGAGTCAACTCATGGCATGAGTTCTCGTCTGCTAGGTATAAATTTCAATTTTTTACCGACCGAGCTATTTGCAGAAGAATCTTTTGCTCTTGGTACAACAGATGGCGTGCGGGTACAAATGTTTGACTTTCTGCTGCGACATCGAAGTAAAAGGAACGTACTTTCGACTGAATTTTAAAGAAAATATTGTAAAGGCTTTTTGTAATTTAGTTAACAATTTGTCCATGGCTTTATAATTAAATGTTATTATAAGTGCAGTATTTACAAAAGTGTTCAGTCATGCCTCGCAAATGCGTAAATAATCCTGATATATTTTGTTACATATGTGGACAATTAGTTACAAGAAGACGTAGAAAACCCATAACAGTGCTAGTGAAAACTTATTGTGAGTCATATTTTAAAATTCAGATGAAGAATCTGAATAAATTGTGGGTTCCTCGTAGTGCTTGTAGTACTTGTCTTTCATCATTAATCGCTTGGGGAAAAGGAAAACTGTCATCGATGCCATTTGGTCTTTCAATGATATGGAGTGAACAAAAAGATCACATAAAGGATTACTACTTTTGTTTGTGCAAAATAAACGGATTCAATTTCTGAACAAGACATTTGATACACTATCCTAATTTGTCGTCTGCAAAGTTCCTAATTCCACATAGTATGGACGTACTAATTCCTACTAGTCCATCTTTATGTTCACCACACATCGAATCAGAAGAAGTGAAAGAATCTCAGGAATTTGTGGATGATTTGGAGAGTGAAGTGCAAAATGACCCCGATTTTGTTGAATCCTCAGTATCTGACCCACACCTTGTGAATGCTAGTGAATTAAATGATCTTGCAAAAGATATGGAAATATCACAAAGGCAATCGGAAATTTTGGCTTCTCGACTAAAACAGTGGAATTTATTAGAAGAAACAGTGAATGTGTCATGTTTTAGAAATCGCAATCGAAATTTGCAACATTTTTTTGAAGAAAAAGATGGGTTGACATTTTGCGCGGATGCTAAGGGTTTGATTGAGGAATTAGGAGAAAAATAAGACGCATCAGAATGGCGTTTGATCATTGATGCTTCAAAGTCCAGTCTAAAAAGCGGTTCTTTTACACTATGGTGACAGAAAAAATCATTACATTAAGAAAGAATGGCCTTTGCGACAGAAGTATGTACCTGGTCAGAAAAACATTTCTTATGAACCACTTGTCGAACCTGAGAATGTATTGATACCGGGACTTCATATTAAGCTAAGTTTGATGACAAATTGGGTTAAAGGGTTAAAGACAGATGGACCAGCATTTGCATATCTCAAATCAAAATTTCCTGGATTAAGTGAAGCAAAAATAAAAGGGGGTGTGTTTGTTGGACCACAGATCCGTAAACTTATGGTAGACTCGGAATTCGATAACACCTTGAATGAAACAGAGAAATCAGCCTGGAATTCATTTAAAAAAGTTTGTTTGAAATTTCTTGGTAACAATAAATCCGACGATTATGAAGCCATTGTGGATGATTTACTGAAATGCTACAAGAAAATGAATTGTAATATGTCTTTAAAAATTCATTTCCTTCATTCCCATCTTGATTTCTTCCCTGCGAACATGGGTGATGTAAGTGATGAGCAGGGAGAAAGGTTTCACCAAGAAATATTATCGATGGAAAAACGATTTGCTGGAAAAATTGAAAAAATATGCTTGCAGAATACTGCTGGACACTCACAAGGGAAACTAATGATGATGAATACAAACGAAAAAGACGACAAAATACTTTCTCTTTGGTAAGTATATATATTTGATTCGGAAAAATTGATAGATTCTTCCTAAGTATTAATATATTACTTAAGATTATTTATTTCATTAACCTGTATATTCTTTAATTTAATTTTGCGATTTCAGTAAATAATTGGAATTGAAATTCCAAAACGAGAGTCTATATTCAGTCAGTTCAAGATATCGACTACGGGTATGCATTTAGAGCTAGAACGCGAAAAGTATTCCCAGATAATTTATCACCAAAGATTTATTTTACAATTTCTTCAAAAATTCAAGATTTGCTAATTAAAATACAATACTTCCCAATCTTATAATAAGTAATAATAAAATTTATTTAAGCAAAACAATGGACAAAATCCATTATATATATATATATATATATATATATATATATATATATATATATATATATATATATATATATATATATAAAATTATTTGTTAACTTACGTTGTTTCTAATAAAGAAATTCTATTATGTATTGTAACTAACATTCTATATATGTAACAAACTCTAACTCCAAAAACTCCTCAATAATCACTTACAGGCCATTTGGATCGAGTTTTGAAGAAGTCCTCTTTCAAATGAGGATAACTCATCCAAAAAAAGATATTTTTTAAAGATTAAAATTGGGAAATGTTAAGGAAGATATCAGCTTTCATATGCATATCATGAAAACCTCAGAAAAAATTTTGGTATCATAATAAAAAATCAAAAAGTACTCTAAAAACGGCATTTTTTCAATTTTCAAGATCAAATTTCACGAAAACCTTCCCACATAGCACTGAAAGTTTCGTAAACATTTATTAAAGCTTTAACTGCAATGTTCGGAATGTTTAATTGCAAACTTGAGTAAAGGTTGCATAAATATTAAAATGTCCGCCATGAATAAATGTTTACCAGGTAAGTTCAGTAAACATTTAAATTAAATATTCGTTAAATGTTTATCAGGAAAGCTGAGTAAACATTTAAATTAAATATTCCTTAAATGTTCATCAGGAAAGTTGAATAAACATTGAAATTAAATGTTCGTTAAATGTTTAGAAGGGGTGCGTTTACGTAACTCTAACCCTCATTCTCACTCTCACTCAAAAATTTTTCTCTCTCACTCTCACCCTCATTCTCACTCACACTCACACTCAAAATTTTTTCTCTCTCAATCTCACCCTCACTCTCACTCAAAAATTTTTCTCTCATTCTCACTCTCACCCTCACTCAATATTTTTTCTCTTTTACTCTCACTCAAAAATTTTTCTCTCTCACTCTCACTCAAAAATTTTTTACTCTCACTCTGACTCAGAAATTTTTCTCTCTCAATTTCACACTCACTTAAAAATTTTTCTCTCACACTCTCACTATCACTCAAAAATTTTTCTTTCTCACTCTCCCTCAAAAATTTTTCTCCCTCAATCTCACCCTCAATCTCACTCAAAAAATTTTCTCTCTCACTCTCACCCTCATTCTCACTCTCCCTCAAAAATTTTTCTCTCTCAGTCTCACCCTAACTCTCACTCAAAAATTTTTCTCTCATTCTCACTCTCACACTCACTCAATATTTTTTCTCTCTCTCTCTCTCACTCAAAAATTTTTCTCTCTCACTCTCACCTTCACTCTCACTCAAAAATTTTTAACTCTCAATCTTACTCTCATTCTCGCTCAAAAATTTTTCACTATCATTCTTACTCTCATTCAAAAATTCTTCACTATCATTCTCACTCTTACTCAAAAATTTTTCTCTTTTATTCTCACTCATAAATTTTTCACTATCATTCTCACTCTCATTCAAAAATTTTTCTCTCGCACTCACTCTCACTCAAAAATTTTTTACTATCATTCTCTTTCGCTCAAAATTTTTTTTCTCACACTCTCACTCTCACTCAAAAATTTTTCACTCTAACTTTCACATTCACTCAATAAATTTTCTCTCTCACTTTCACGTTCTTTAAAAAAAATTTCACTCTCACTGTCACTCAAAAAATTTTTACTTTCACTTTAAAAGATTTTAACTCTTACCCTTACTTTTACACAAAAAATTTTCACTCACATTCTCACTTTGACTCAATAAATTTTCACTCTTCCTGTCACTCATTTTCACTCAAAATATTTTCAATTTTTCTTTCACATTCTCTTTTACTAAAAAATTTTATATTTCACTCTCACTGAAAAAATTTCTATCTCATTTTCTCTTGCTCTTACAGTTATACTTGCACTGCCAGTAACATGATTTTAAACACTTTTACTTTCACTTCCCCTTACACCTATTTTATATTCCCTCAAATCCTTCTTTATTTTAATTGTCAATTACACTATCAGTTTCATTATCAATAAATTGTTTAGTGCACTACACTTCTCACTTTTACTGTAATACTTAATTCCCTGGCGGAATGGATGACCGCGGATCGGACGCCGTTGCGTCCAATTCGCGTCTGATCGCGGACGCTCTTTTTTTGTTATTTTTAACCTTTAAATAATGAAAAAAGGGTAAAAAAATTATTAGAAACTTTAGAAAAAGTATTAAAGAATCGAATAATACCATATTTATGCATGATTAATGGAAAATAAGTTAAAAATTAATACTTAAAAAAAAGGTAAATATGTGAAAGTTTATCATGGAATTTGTGTGCAATTTAACTAAATGTGTTGTTTACAGGAAATAATATTAAAAAAGAACATTAAAAAAGTAAATTTCTACAAATTAGAATTATTATTTTTGACAGAAATTAATTAAAATAAAAGTAATAAAAATAAATGTTCCAACAATAAGAATTTACCGACAACAAGGCGTAAGTTCATGTGGTGAAATGCTTGATGGCAGCACATAAACTAATCAAATCTTTTTAAATGGAACATGTAAAAAGAGAATCTCAAAACTTATAATCGAATCCAAAACTCGTTTGTCACATTTCACTAAAAATTCATCACGCTTAGGTTATAGAGGGCTCTGATGTCAAATTTAATAATAATAATTTTTAAAAATTAATAATAATAACCAATAAATTATTTTTTTAGATTTATCTCAAATTTAAGAATCGGGGATTTTAGAGGGCACTAATATCGAAGTTAATAATAATAATAATTTTGAAAAATTCAAAATGTCTAAAAATTGTTTATTTAAATTTCTTTATAATTCACCACTCGGCGATTATAGATGGCGCTGATGTCAAATTTAATAATAAAATTTGATTAAAATTAAAAATGGTGGGAGAAAGAAAGTATTTTAAAATTATTCTAAAAACCATCTAATATTTTTCAAAAATTCGAGATAGCTACCCTTAAATTGTTTGTTTAATTTCTTTAAAATTTACCGCTCAGGGGTTTTAAAGAGCATTGCTGTCGAATTTAATAATAGTAATAATTTTCGGAAATTCAAAATGGTATCTAAGAAAAAAATTGTAGCTTATGTTTGTGATTTTTAAAGTAAAAATACACAAAGGGAATCAACTGTCAATATAAATTATTGGTGTTTAAATCTTCATAACATTGAAAATATTCAATTAAAACTGATTTCACTTTACATAATAAAAAATAAACTTTTAATTAAGATAAAATTACGACAAACATAACCTTAAAATGATTTGCATCTTAGGTTTTAAAAAAAACTGAAAAACATTTTTTGCCGCCATTTTGCACTTTTTAAATTATGAAACTCTACCTCAGCGCTTTCTATATCACTAAACGACTACATTTAGAAAAATCTATTTTTTGATCGCTATTTTGAATTTTTGAAAATTATAAAATTCTACCTCAGCGCCCTCTATAAACCTTAAAATAATTATTTTTAGAATAATCTGAAAAACTTTCTTTTTGACACTATATTTAATTTTAAACAAATTTTATTATTAAATTTGACATCAGAGCCATCTATAATCGCCGAGTGGTGAATTTTAAAGAAATTTAAATAAACAATTTTTAGACATTTTGAATTTTTCAAAATTATTATTATTATTAACTTCGATATTAGTGCCCTCTAAAATCCCCGATTCTTAAATTTGAGATAAATCTAAAAAAATAATTTATTGGTTATTATTATTAATTTTTAAAAATTATTATTATTAAATTTGATATCAGAGCCCTCTATAACCTAAGCGTGATGAATTTTTAGTGAAATGTGACAAACGAGTTTTGCATTCGATTATAAATTTTGAGATTCTCTTTCTACATGTTCCATTTAAAAAGATTTGATTAGTTTATGTGCTGCCGTCAAGCATTTCACCACATGAACTTACGCCTTGTTGTCGGTAAATTCTTATTTTTGGAACATTTATTTTTATTATTTTTATTTTAATTAATTTCTGTCAAAAATAGTAATTCTAATTTGTAGAAATTTACTTTTTTAATGTTCTTTTTTAATATTAGTTCCTCTAAACAACACATTTAGTTAAATTGCACACAAATTTCATGATAAACTTTCACATATTTACCTTTTTTATAAGTATTAATTTTTAACTTATTTTCCATTAATCATGCATAAATATGGTATTATTCGATTCTTTAATACTTTTTTTAAAGTTTCTAATAATTTTTTACCCATTTTTCACTATTTAAAGGTTAAAAATAACAAACATACAAAAGCGTCCGCGATCAGACGCGAATTGGACGCAACGGCGTCCGATCCGCGTTCAACCATTCCGCCAGGGTAATATTTCACATTTTATCGTTATGTTCAATGTCAGTGACATTTACATAATTTTTTTTTAAACTTTCACTAGTACACCACTAACACTAAATATTAAGGATTCATTTCTACTTTTGCTATCAATTGTACTAACCTAAACTGTATTTTTTATTGTTAATAAGATTCCTCTCTAAAAAAAGACAGTTGGAGAATTTCTCGAAGGAACTCGAAACCTCGAAAATTTGAAACAGGAATACAATTAATCACGAATTAACTATTTGAGTCACGTTTTACAAAATACGAAATGATACTAATAAATTATTAATAATTGCGAAAATCTTTATTAAGTTATTTTTTTATGTATAAAGTTAAAAATGATTAATTAAATTATAAAATACATATACGGCATATAATACGCATCATGAGACAAACATAACCTACTTAGTTGAAGCCACGTGATCGGCCATAATGAAAATAGTGCGCGCATATTTAAATATAATTTGCGCTTTCGGTGAAACCACGGATCCCGATCTGGATAACTAAGTGGTGCTCATTCAGTTTATATTAAATATGATTTTTAAAGTTTCTATAGACTGTTGCAAGAATTGTAATAATACATCGAATATATAACAAAAAAGTGCTGCTAAGTTGTACTGTTGAATAAATTTGGAGTGAGTAACTCTTTGTGTTCATTATGAACACATTGCTTCCTCCTAGACATTACGTAATTTCTATTTTCACTTTTTTCAGAATATTTAATTTGGAATAAGGCAATAAATTCTGAATTTTATATCTTATCGAATTTTCAAATATATAATTAATCGATGCACTTTTAAATCCTCTACAAGCCAGTAATAATAACTTAGAAGTTATATGAAGATTTTTCAATAAAAGAGTCAAAAAAGTCATGTTTTTTCAAATATCTTATTTTTGAAACATCAATAACTTTGTTATATTTTATGGAAAGAAGTTCAAAAATAGGTCGAATTTCATTATTTGTCCGCCAATGAGATCTCCAATTTAAAAAAAATTTATCCCGATAGCTCTTAAGGCGCTCTCACACTTTTTTGGCTGCCTGCAGGTTACCATGGCAACGCATGAGAGTGAGTGCGACAGAAAATTTAAAAATTTGAATATTCAAATTTTCTGTCTCACTCACACTCGTGCGTTGCCATGGTAACCTGCAGGCAGGCAGGCAGCCAAAAAAGGTGTGAGTGCGCCATTAAGGGCTTTGAGATATTTATGAAAATGTAATGTCAACTCACACACGCGCGCGCGGACGTTTTCTAAAAACATCATTTTTGAACTCCTGGTGTCAAATTGTATCGAAATATGTGAAAAATATTATCCTCTACGGAGGAAGCAAAATATCGAAAAAATAAATAAATAAATTAGTTCAATTGTTCAAACACTAAATATTCAATGCTTTGAGGGGTTGCTGATTATGATTATGAAGTTAAAATCAAAAAATTCAAAATGTCGGATCCAATATGACCAACGATTATTTTTAAATTCATGGAATTCACTTGAAACTTTTAACTCGGGGGTTTTTGGGGTCGCTGATTATTACGAATCCAAAGTTAGTTTTTTAATATTCAATATAGTGGATCCAATATGGCGGACAATTTTTTAAAACTCATGGAATTCACTCTTAACTTTTTACTTGGTAATTTTTAGGGTCGCTGATTACAAAACCAAAATCAGTTTTTCTGAATACACGGAAAAACTTTGTGAATCATTTTTTGTTAAACTCGCTACTAAATTTTAATAAACTTGTGACTAAATTTAGAAAAATGTGAAAACTTAATTAATACAAGTGTTTTTAATAAAAGATGATACACAAAGTCTTTCCGTGTATAAAATATTGGACCTAACATGGTTACCAAAATTATTAAAAATTTACCAGGCTCTCTTGAAAGTTGTGACTCAGGGGTTTTTCGGGGACTCTGATTATGAATTGTAACTGAAGTTTAAAAATTCAAAATATCGGGTCTAAGAAGACGCAAAAAAAATTTTAAAATTAATAGATTTTTATTAATCTTTTCATCTCGTTGTTTTTGTGTGGCCGATTACGAAACTGACATCAAATTTGTAATCAGTAACCTCAAAAATACCCGAGTCATAAGTGTCAATCAAATCTGTTAAATTGTTATAAAATTGGTTTGCATAATTTTAGAACCCGCCATTTGAAATTCTTAAATTCATTTTCGTAATCAGCGACTCCATAAATCTCAAAGTAAAAAGTTTCGTGATAAATCTGACAATTTTTAATTTTTGCATAAGCTATATTAGACCTGCCATTTTGTGTTTCGAAAAACCGTCCTCGAATTTGTGATCAGCAACCCCAAAAACCCACGAGTAATAAATTTTAAGCGAATTATGTAAGAGGGAATAATAATAATAATAATAATTTTTGAGTAAAAGTGAAAGTTGTAGTGAAAAATTTTTGAATGAGTGAGAGTGAGGGTGAGAGTGAGAGAGAAAAATATTTGAGTGAGAGTAAAAGTGAGATTGAAAAATTTGAGTGAGAGTGAGAAAGAAAAATTTTTGATTGAGAGTGAGAGCGAGAGTGAGAGTGAGAGAGAAAAATTTTTGAGTGAGAGTGAGGGTGAGAGTTACGTGAACGCACCCCAGGTAAGTTGACTAAATAATTAAATTAAACATTCGTTTAAGTTTTATGGCAAAAGTGGACTGAAAATTTAATTTAAATATTCAGGCAATTTTTGCGACGAACATTTCCTGAAAATTTAAATTACATTTTCAGAAAATAAAAATAAATAATATTTAAGAAGTATTATTAATAATAATAATAATAATAATAAGAAGAATAGATCATTATTATTATTGTTGTATTAATTTATATTAATAGTTATTAATTATTATTATTATTAATTATTAGTTATTAATTATCGGAGGACAATAAAAAAAATTTTTTTTTTTTGGGAATAAAAATAAAATAAATAAGTTTCAACATCGTTGCTCTGCTTTGATGCTTTGTTTCACATTGAATCAAGTATTGCATGCTTGATAAACAACAATTTTTGAAAACAAATTGGGGTGTGCTGGGGATTGAACCTACGTTCGCCGCACGCTAGCTAAAGACCCTAACCACTACACTACAGATATCTGGCTGAAAAAAAAATCTTCCACACACTCTACAACTTAGTGATAGACAAGTGATCCTACTTATCGACTCAAAAGGGCGGGCTAATTTAAAAAGGTTTTCACGGAGATATTTCAATATTCCAAATATTTACATTGTAGATGAATATAAAATTTGAAAGTGTATCGAAATAATACTGTAAAATATTTTTATAAAGGTCACATGAATGAACGTAGGTTCAATCCCCAGCACACCCCAATTTGTTTTCAAAAATTGTTGTTTATCAAGCATGCAATACTTGATTCAATGTGAAACAAAGCATCAAAGCAGAGCAACGATGTTGAAACTTATTTATTTTATTTTTATTCCCAAAAAAAAAAATTTTTTTTATTGTCCTCCGATAATTAATAACTAATAATTAATAATAATAATAATTAATAACTATTAATATAAATTAATACAACAATAATAATAATGATCTATTATTATTATTATTATTATTATTAATACTTCTTAAATATCATTTATTTTTATTTTCTGAAAATGTAATTTAAATTTTCAGGAAATGTTCGTCGCAAAAATTGCCTGAATATTTAAGTTAAATTTTCAGTCCACTTTTGCTATAAAACTTAAACGAATGTTTAATTTAATTATTTAGTCAACTTACCTGCTAAACATTTAACGAACATTTAATTTCAATGTTTATTCAAGTTTCGAACTAAACATTTAACGAACATTTAATTTCAATGTTTATTTAACTTTTCTGATGAACATTTAAGGAATATTTAATTTAAATGTTTACTCAGCTGTCCTGATAAACATTTAACGAATATTTAATTTAAATGTTTACTCAACTTTCCCGATAAACATTTATTCATGGCGGACATTTTAATACTTATGCAACCTTTACTTAAGTTTGCAATTAAACATTGCGAACATTGCAGTTAAAGCTTTAATAAATGTTTACGAAACTTTCAGTGCTGTGTGGGTAGGGTGATGGAGCAATTCTAATTACGGATTCGTGTTCAGCGTCGAAAAACCTATGCGGTCTCAGAAATAAAAAAAAATGAAAATCTGTTGCACAGTGTATTTAAACAACTTTGAAACAATTTTCATTTCTGGCAACTGGCATACAGATATTTAAAGACACTAAAAACCAAAAAATGAAGTTGCCAGAAATGCACCTTATCAGTGCAATTTTATCAATTTTCTTGCGACTTTATCGACTTCTGGCAAGGTCAAATTGCTGACTTAGACTTCTGGCAATAATTTTACGTAATTTCTACTATTAATATCTACTACCGCATACCAAGTTTCAGACTTGCACCTCATCATTTTTTTTCATCAAAAAATTTGCATCTTTTACCTCCCACCCCCACTTCCAGTGACCAAAGCGCCTTCTGGCGGCAAGGTTATGTGTTATCTATAAAAAAGGAAGGCTTTTATACAAAAACTTTTCTTGCACCTTATCGTTGCCAATTTTCGTATCCAGCTCTCCGTCTATTGGCGATTCAAACAGCTACACTAGCGCCACAGTTGAACTAATTTAGGCGTGACTCGCTCTGTAGCACTCCATGTGTTTTAAATTATTTTTTTTTATTTAACGCTTAAAAATAATTTTACAAACGCAATAAAAATATCAGAATAATTAAATAATTTGAAATAAACAGTCAAAACAGAGACTGCTTTAGAGCGAGTCACGCCTAAATTAGTTCAACTGTGGCGCTAGTGTAGCTGTTTGAATCGCCAATAATGCACGAGCGTAAAAATAAGAAACGAATCAATCCTTTGAAGAAGGATTCAGTACTGTAATAACAAATTTAATAGAGAATTAACCTAATCATAACTTAGTTAATGAAAATAAGGTCAGTTAATACTGATTAATGTCGAATAGTGCTAATAGTGTTGGACGCAGTCGTACGCTATCAAACGTGGTCGAAGATGGTCGAACGACTCCATGTCACCGCAATCGTCGTTCTGAATTGTTTAATTTTTGATACATAAATATAAAGTTTAAGTAATGTTTATCGAAAATATAACTTCATGTCAACAATATTATGTTACTGGCGTAAATAATAACCTAAAAATTTGCGTAATCTATGAAATGCGTAATTAACTGTTGTTTTAATTTATTAATTGCTATAATTCAATTTAAATTTATTTACTAAACTAATATATATTAAGAATATTTTTATTTACTTAGCAGACATGAAAGTTTTTAAACTATCTGAGTTGCAAATGTGACTCAATGCAAAGAATCATTTTAAGGTTACGTTTGTGTCAGTATTGATTTTGTTTGATTTTTTCCCTATTGTGTAAAATTAGTTAAATTATATTCTAATAAATATTTTTATTTAATGCAGACTTATCAAAAGAAGAACTTTTTTTAAAGTAGGCCTTGAAAGTTCCAAAATAATAATTATTACGTTCTAAAATTTTTATTTCTTTTTTTAGTTTAATTATTGATATGCTACAGTTGTGAATTTAAAGATTAAGTTAACATACCTGACATTTCGTCTGCCTTTAACAATGGAAACTGTACTTCCGATGAATTGCTTAAAGAAAAATTTCGCTCACACTTTTGGAAAAAAATACAAAATACTTTGAGATGATCTGTACCACGGTATGTTCAGAACATTAAGAGATATAACAATTTGGATAATCCTCTGTCATTCCGTGGAATTAATGATAAAGTTATTGTCGAAATTAAAAAATTTGCTAGAACGACCATGCTAACCTTGATTAAAGATAAAGAAAATGATTTCAAAGAATATTACGGTATATTCTATAAAAGCCAGAAAATTTCGAGTTTGTGATTGGTGATAAAGTACTTTTATTACGATTAGATCAATTTGTTAATTCTAAACCATTAGAATATTGAGGAGAGAACCAAGAAGAAAAATTTGGTAATACAATGCGCACAGATCATTCCAATAATGAAATTTTAAATAAAGGAGAAATAAGCATAATTAAAATAGACACAGAAGTTGAGAAGAAAAAATTACAGCGAATAATTTAAAGTAATTTTCATAAATGTGATGTATGTGATTCAATTTGTCAATTGTTTGACGAAAATGTGATGATCAACTTATCTACCACGAAAGATGATAAAACAAATTGTGTAATTTACGAGGCAAGTGTTATGTGTCCTACTTGTTCAATCGAAGTGAAGTTTAAGAAGATGGTTGAAAAAACAAATATCAAAAAACGATGGATAATTTCTAACTTAATTCGCCATATAAAAAAGCATTCTGAGACTACAAATGATCACCAACAGAATAGCGAGCAGAATGATCAGTTTCCACAGTTCTCAACCAATACAGGAACCTCGCTAGGAAACAGAATATCAAGTTACATTTCTGAAGATAATTTTTATAATCGCGATTCAGTGGGACAAGAAAATTTTGGGACAACCAATCATCATTCGAATAATTATTATTCAAATAATCCGACAACCATAATGGGACACTCATTAACTGTGCTTTCTTCATTAGGAAACGTTCCGAGGGAATAGCTAGTCGAGGTTGTCTCCGGATTAACTACCTTGACAATTCTAACAATGTCCGTCAAAAATGTATTGAAAATGAAGCAATTATTACTATTGCAAGTATTAACGCTCATGATAATGATTTAATTGTAGAAAAAAAATTATCTTTTTTAGAAATGGTCATCCAATGTGCTACAGCAAAGTTAGAAACAAAAAGGAATGGATTCAGGTTTTAAAAATCATTAAAACTGTTTTCAACCTACCTTTTTATCATAGGTGGGCGTATTTTGTATGAAACTCTGGCGGCGAATTTACCTCTTCCTTCACTTCGTATCATCAATAGAACAATTAACTCTTATTTTGTTTCTCTAATAGAAGGAACATGTCGAGCAATAGAATTAAAGACTTTCTTGGACTCAAGAATCTTACTGCCTTTCGTTTGGTTAAGTGAAGATGCAACACACATTACAGGACGCGTGCAGTACGATCCACAAACAAATCAACTGGTTGGATTTGTCTTGCCATTCAATATCCATGGTATGCCGATAACATTTTTTTAATGCTACTTCTGTTAAAGCAATTGAAAATCATTTTAACAGCAATTCAACAGGTTCTTCATTATATACAATTAAGGCTCAACCATTGCAACGGGACGCTCCTTGCTTCTGTCTTTGCTTATTTGGTACAGATAATAAATTTAAAAGTGAAGACGTCGTAAATCGTTGGAATTATATGATAAAAAAACTTCAAGAACTTGGAATAACTGTGGTGGAAATATCTTCAGATGGAGATTCAAGATTGATAAACGCTATGAGGATTAAAACAACATTAGGCATAAAAACGCCTACCTTCGAAGCAGTCTCCGATAATTTAAAAATTTCAGAATTTCACGCAAATAAGCTACTAAATTTTATATGCAAGCAAGATACAGTTCACATTGGCGGCAAATTAAAATCCAGGTTGTTAAAACCTTTAATTATATTGCCGTTGGGAAATTTTATGATTTCATCTGGACATCCGGCGAAGCCTGCAAAGGCTTATCATCTGGGTTTCCAAAGACAAACATTTTACGAACTAAAAAATTAAAATATTTATCAATGTATTTGTCACCACAGAAGAAAATCAAGTATTTTAGCAAAAATTAATCAAAATTTTTTTTTTAATTTATTTTTGAATGAAGCTGCACAAGACGAAATGTTTATAATTTATCGAAAAATTGTTTTAAAAAATAATTTTTGACAAATACACCAAGTATTGTTTTAAATTGAAATATTTATTCATTGCTGAAATTCTTTTAAAATTTCAGTCAATATTGAATTTTTTTTAAATAATTGAATATTGGAAGATCTACAATAATTTTATGTTAGATTAGGTTAAGTCAATAAGACACAAAATATCTGATAGTTTAAACGTTTATTAAAGGAGTTCTCTGTACAACGTCTAGAGATAGAATGAATAGCGCGTCGCAACAGTCGCGCATGTAAAAGAGAAAAGCAGGGCCGTAACCAGAGAAATCTAATAGGAGTATTTAAGTGCAACGTATTCGGCATGACATGTCGACAAGGCAACGTAAGATTTCTTATGTGTTCTCCAAGAGATTGTGTCACCATACAATTTAATCAAGAAACCACAGGTTGTTAAGGAATTTTTACAATACCCAAAACTCGCATCCGAAAATGCTCGAATTCCCTCTGTCTCGCTTGAAAATTTTAGACTGATTGATTTTGTTCCTTTCAAGTACCTAAAAACTCTTTTCACCATTTTCCAATCTTCTTCTGTAGGGTTTACTTGATGTCTGCTTAAAACATTTACTGCATATGAAATATCTAGTCTGGTTGAACCAGCCAAATATAGCGGACTTCCCACAGCTTCCCTGAAAGGAAATTTTTCCTTTGTTTCAGTTGCCTTCAAGATCTCGTCGTTGTATTAGCAATTTGACATACCTCGCAATCTCTAATTGCTTCATCAAACTTAGCTCAGTTTAGTTCAATATTGTCCCGAAATTTTTTCTGTAAGGCTTTTAAATATTCTAATGAAGCATGGCCAAAACGAACATGCCACAATAAGGCTTTGTTATTTTTAACAAACTTTTAATTAAAAACCAAATTCGAAGATTCTTCTTCACTCAGTTCTATTATGGGTAGTTCATTAACATTATGAAACTCTCCATCCCAAATAGTGAAATCAAAATTTGATTGTTCATAAGGAACGTTTTTTGTTTTTATTTTCTCATCCGAAATAGATACGTTTTCACAGTTCTCATCTTCATGTTTCATATTTTCGAAATTTTCTTTTACGATCTCATCTATTACCATCTTTTCTAAGTCTACTACTTGTGTACTCGATTCTTTTCTAATACTTTCTCTAAGTAATTTCTCATTAGTTGCAACGCTTCTTGTATTATATCTTTTAAATTCCAAAGTGTCCTTGGCCAAGTTCGCAAAACATTTTTTATTATAAATTTTAAACTTTTTCTCGTCATCAAACGTGCTTTTGTTCACTTCTAATTCAATGATCCAAAATGGTCTTTTATATACTCCTGATAAAAACGTTTCATGAGAAGTGGGATCAAAAATATCAATTTTCTCATTGTCTAAGTAAACACTAAGACCCATTTCTACAAATTTTCTCAGAGACAGCAAATTTTCTTTCAATGTTTTCGCAAATATTACCCTGTCAAATTCTAATATCTTCTCATCTTTTAATTTGATTTCGACAGTGCCAACTCCCTCCGTTTTCAAGTCGGCTAACCTGTCTTTGTTCGCACATTTAATTACACCTAAATTTGACTCATCTAAATTTTTAAATATTATTTTCGAATGCGTTAAATGCTCAGTCGCACCTGAGTCTGCTAAAAATTCAATCAAAATATCATCACCATTTCAGTTATAAATAGATTCATTATTTGCATATATAAAATTACAATCAACCTTCATTGAACATTCATTTGAATTATATACACATTCTAATAACTCACATTTCTGATTCTTTTTCTCAAATCGTTTTTCCTCGTTTTTTTTGATTGGCTGCTTTGTTGTTATATTTATTTTCAACACTTCTATTTCGATTAGATACTCCTCTGTAATTACCTCTTGCCCTACCTCTAACACTATAACTACCTCGTCCTCTTTTCGGAGCATTGTCATATTAGAAATTTGACTTTCTTTTGTTTCTTCGTCTTACATTGTTAAAGGGTCTTGTATTAAAATCAACATTAGACTTACTAAATTTGGAGTTACCCTTGTTGGAACCACGTCCTGATGAAGTGCTAGTTGAGGTGTAAGGGCAATCTGCTGCTATGTGGTTTCCAAATGTGTTACAATTATAACACAGGTAACCCTTCCCTTTATTTGGACACTGTGCGCCGATATGTCCTAACGAATGACATTCGTAGCATCGAATTTTTTCATTTTTCGCTAATAGTGCAGCTTTCACGTCTTTTAACTCGCCATTTGGCTGCTTTTTATTGGCCTTATCCTGTAAAACAATTAACTTTAGCTCGTCGTAACTAATGCTTTTACCTTTGGTGTTTTTTGAAACAAAAAAATGGTTTGAATAGTTGGAACTGAAATCATAACTGCGTTGTAGAACGCATCTCTTTTCTCGTCATCTGATAGATGTGTTACACCTGGAGAGTTCTCATAGTTTCGTATAGTATCTTCAAACTTCTCACAGAATTCACCTGCAGTTGACTTGCCAATAATATACTGCATGCTGTGTATCTGTTTGCGTACTGTATGTGAATTTACATTCACTTCGCACCTCTTAATTTCTTTTAATTTTTTCAATATTTCTGCAGGGTCCTTCAAATGCATTACCTTTGAGTGATAATTCTGATCAATATGGTTGATCAGAATATCACGAACTTTGAATATTTGTTCCTGCAAAATCTCCTTATTTGTAACAATATTATCAATGTTGTCGTCAACATCATGCAGCAGACCACAAGCTCTCAACTCTGATGAGAAATAATCATAAAAGTGTTCGTACTTTAAATTAGCTGTTAATTTGTAATCCCTCTTAAAACTATTTCCCTTATTAACTATTTCAAGTTTTAATGTTTCATTTAAATTGTTAATTTTTTTACTTTGATTTTCATTATTATTTATATTTGTTTTGTTTTGATCAGATTGATTAAATTGTTCCTGAAAAACTTTTATTACTTTATTTCTGAAACTTGAGCTCTCCCCCGGTGCAATCACTTCTTCAGCAACTTCATTAGAGTTACTTACGTTTCTTATTTTTGTTCTTTCGTACTCATCTTTATCTAATTATCTCATCTTATTTTGCATTGATTTGTACATTGCAGACAAGGATTTAGTAGTTTCGTTACTCATGATAACTTGACTGCTATACTCATCTTTAATTACAGTAAACAGTTCCTGTATTTTGCATTGACACTCTCTGAATTTTTTTCCTTCTTTGGCTTCTAATCTCACAACTTGAGGAATGCTTTTAATGACATTGCTAGTTGATTCACAAAAATCTTTCATTGTTCTGATAAGTTCGCTCATCTTATTTTCCTGATGTTAAAAGCGTCTCTGGACTGAAATGTCACATTTTCTAAAATTCTCAATTTTTTCATTGTTAGTTCTTAAAATATTATTATTTTTTTTAAATAATTTAGGATCATATTGAATAGGAATATTTTCAATTATTTTAGGTTTACCTGAACTCATTTTATTACTTAATTCTTTTAACACATCTTCTTTTGATAAAATTTTCTCATCTTCATCGCATCTTTCTTTCATAACCTCATCTCCTTTAGTCCCATTTTTATCTGCGTCACTCATCTCGTAATCATCGACTATCTCATCTGATTTCTCATTTGTCTCTTCTTCAACTTCACCCGAGTGAAACTCTTCATTCTCGTCCGTAACCAGAGAAATCTAATAGGAGTATGGAAGTGTACGCTTCTATCCAACATTATAAGATTCGTAAAAATAATTAAATTTCAGGTGATTTGAAATTAAAAATTTTGAAAATATTTTAATGAATGAAAAACTTTATATAAATGTAACGGGTTTAACATCCGTTCCTAGCACTAAATAAGTTTGTAAAGATAATTAATTGAAAAATTTGAAAACAATTAATATTTTTAAAGAATTTGATTACAACAAAATAAACAAAATTTATACTGAAAAATGTTTTCTTAAATTTTTTTTGAAAAAAAAGTTTAAAAAAAAGTTTAGAATATCTAAAAATTTTGTTCTAAAAAAATTAAAAACTGAAATTATTTTAAAATGTAAGAAATAGAATTTTTTCATAATTATACTTATTTTTATATGTACACTGAGAGAAGAAAAGCACGGAATCTGAAATGGAGAGGGAATATTGAGGGAATATTCCTCGGTGACATTCATAGAATATTCCAGTGACATTAAGGGGATATTCAGGTGATATTGTGGAAATATTCCAGTGATATTGAGGGAATATTCCACGGTTACATTGAATTTTTTTTAAAATGTGTTTTTAATCTTCCTGCTTATTCAAATAACAATTTATAACATATTTCTATTATTTCAACACTTAAAAAAAATTCAATATAACCGTGGAATATTCCCTTAATATATATATTGCATAAACTTTATTATAACCTATTCAATTAGGAACAATTATTATTTATAATAATATATTTCCTACAGATCAGAAGTGGGATACTTCTCGCGTGACGATACTGCGAGTGGTTTCTGATAGAGTTTAACAAATCATTTTTTTTAACTGTTCTTGATTTAGGTGAAATATCAGAATCGTTATTATTTGAAACAGTAAAAAAAAAGTCTAGTGACAAACATTCAAGGAGACATCGGTCTAAAGACCGTGACTGTAAAGATTCATCTTCACGGCGATCTAAGGCAAAAGACGATAGAAGACAAAAATCAAGTAGTTCCAAGAAGCGAAAATATCGCAGAAGTCATTCATCAGAATCTCGAGAGGACCGTGCTGCACGCCATGAGACAATGAATAGAAGTCGATCATGGAGTAGAAGTCGATCAAGGAGCAGGTCAGCGAACAAGAGAATCACTAATTCACAAAAGGGTGAGTTCGATTTTGCAAAACTAACTGAACTGCTTACGGCAATTGTTAAATCAGGCAGTAGTAAAACGAATAAATATTTAAATGACAAATTATTACCGGATTTTTATCCTGAGAAAAAAGATTTGTCAGCTGCGAAATGGTTAGATAAAATAAACGTGTTCGCGTTGATGTATGATTGGGATGACTCTCATAAGATATACTTAGCTTCTGTAAAATTAAAAGGAATTGCAAAAAGTTGGTACGATGGTCTTAAAATCGCACCAGTCAATTGGGAATCTTTTACGGTGACTATTTTCAAGCAATTTTCAGGGGATGAAAATTTTTAGAAGCTTTTTGAATTTGCAGGTCAATATAAAAGTACACCGGGTCAGTCTTACTTATCATATTGTTTTGAAAAAATTAAAAGAATTAATCGCTTAAATTTAGATATTCTAGAACAAAAAGTTGTTGAATTTGTCATTTACGAAATTCATGACGAGCAAATTCGAACAAGTTTAAAGACTGCAGAAAAAAAACAATAGCCGAGTTAAGTCAATGTTTGGGCTCTTTGACAGTTGAGGAGATTAAAGAAACAAAGAAACACAAAGAAGGGTTAGATAATAAACGTTTTGTAAAACACGATAAATATAAAAAGCCATTTAAATCCTATGGTCCGGATGAATCTTATAATTGCGGAGAAAAAGGACATAGGAAAAATCGTTGTCCTCAGTTAAAACATAATGAAACAAATAAAGTAGAAAGTAGTAAGCATAAAGATACGAAACCAGAATCTGTTAAATCTTCCTTTGACAAACCCTCTAAGGATAAAACAAAATGCAATTATTGCGGTACAGGATGTCATTTAGAAAAAGAATGCTACAAAAAAAGAAATAAAGAAAAAAGAGAGGGTACAGCATGACTAGAGTCCAACGGGGGGTCTGTTCAAGTGGAGGCATCGACTCCCGAGGTATTAGAAGTTGTGTCGAGTAAAGTAAACAAGCCATTAAAAACATGTGTTTTAGATTCGAAAGAAAGAATATGTACAGTAGATTTGGAAAGTGATTGTTCAATAATTCGGGAAAGTATAGCTCGAGAACTGAACCTGAAGCTTAAAAAACAATTCATACTCTTACAGGATTTAATCATGCACTTGTCACTCCAATTGCAAAATCGAAAATTAAAATTAGCATTGACGAAATTCCTTTTAAAATAAATGTATTCATTGTTCAGGATAATCAACTCGCTAAATAAAGAAATTTTAATTGGTAGAAATGTTTTGCTTAAGTCGGAAACGAAAGCAATATCGAATTGTACTGGCGTAACGTTTACTTTAGACGACTCAAATAAAATGAGTAATACATTAGATGTAGAGATGGTCGATGTGGAGCGTGTAAAGCCCATACAAGAAGCAGATATTAAATGCGAAAATCTCGATTTAGAAACTAAAGAACAATTAATATCTTTGTTAAATAAATATCGTAAAACTGTGTCATTTAATATTAAAGAACTAGGAAAAACTAGTGCTACAGAAATGAAAATCGAATTAATGTCTGATACGCCAGTTCTTCATGCTCCTTATCGATTGTCTCTCTCCGACCGAAAAATAGTCAAAGAAATACTTGAAGAATTAGAGGAGCATAACATCATTCGTTAGAGTAATGCACCATACGCGAGTCCTATAATACTTCTTAAAAAGAAAAACGGGGAATGGCGAGTAGGGATAGATTACAGAGCACTTAATAAAATAACTAAACGCATTCAATATCCATTGCCACTAATTGATGATCATATAGATCAGCTAAAAAGAAGAAGCTTTCAATAAATTGAAGGATATTCTTTGCACTCAACCTCTGCTCCAATATCCAGATTTTACGAAAGATTTTATTGTAACAACAGACGCCTCTCAATACGGTATTGGTGGCGTTCTGAGTCAAAATTTCGATGGAAAAATTCTGCCCGTTGCGTACACATCCAGAATCCTTATAAATGCGGAAATAAATTATTCTACGATCGAAAAAGAACTTCTCGGAATTTTATTTTCAGTAGAATCTTTTAGGCCGTATTTATTTGGAAGAAGTTTTAAAATTCAAAGCGATCATCAACCCTTGATATGGCTTCACAACATGAAAAATCCCAATTCAAGATTACTCCGATGGCGACATCGTTTGAGTGAATACGATCACGGTATCGAGTATATTAAAGGTACAAAAAACACTGGAGCAGATGCATTGTCCCGTAATCCATGTGACATTACTGATGAAATACTGTACGGTCTACAAAAGGACATTACTTTTAATGACGAAGTTGATCCAATGGAAATTGATCCTACTCCACAGCATAAGGTGAACGATACACCTATGCATTCCACCCTTACAATTGACGAAATTGAAAGTAATGCTCGATTAGAGGCAGTATTTCTCAACATTCATTGGCCGGACAATGCAGATGACCAAAAATATTTTGGTAAAAATAAACCAAAATTTTTGCAAAATGACGATTTTGCAAATTGGAAATCTTGTGAGAATCTTGAGGCCACTGAAACTATTATTTATATTAGCAATATCGATAAGAAAAATTTATCTGATTCCGATGGAGTCATTGACCTTGAGGATCACAAAGTGAACTGCAGTCACGAGATTAAAATCAATCATCTTGATTCCGATAAGGTCATTGATTTCGAGGATCAAAGTGTGGACTGCAGCCATGAATGGACGATTCGAAATAGTTCGTTGGTCCATGAGAATAACGAGATTCTCAAATCCGATTGCGGAGAATCGGATATTAAAGGTGGTGGGAATCTCACAAGTACTGTACAAAATTGTATTGAAATTGATCAAATTAATAAAAAAATTTTAGACAGTGATCTTGATTTAGATTTCAACTTTGAGCGATGCGAGACCTGCTATCCATTACAAGACAAATCAAATTCTCATTCTTCCCAAAATAACAATTTTTCTTGTATTAAAATTTCCAAAGAAAATTTGTACATGCGCGATGATAATCTAGCAATTTTCATTCCTGCGGACAGAAAATTAACGACAGAAACAAACAGACAGTTAATTGATAACAATAGAATGGTAATTGATGACTTACTAAAAGCTGACGAAAACTTGATGGAAGTTGGTAACGCAATCGCATTCAAACATGAAAATTCCTTTATTTTCAATTTAGTTGTGAAGCCAACATTCGATTCCAAAATTGAATTTTCAGATATATCCTCATCTCTTCTAGGATTGAAATTCAGTATGGATGAATTGAAAATAAATTCAGTCAGCATTTCTCGTGTTGGTAACGGATTGAATCGTGTATCATGGCCTACTGTGGAATCTGAAATAAAAAGGATTTTTGGCAATGATAATTATTCAATCACAATCTGCTACGCTGAGGTAGAGATACCACACGAAAATGACATACCCGGTATTATTAGCGAATATCATTCTTCTACTTCAGGTGGCCACAAAGGCGCAATAAAAACCTTGGAAAGAATAAAAGAAAATTTTTATTGGCCCAATATGCGAAATTCTATCCGAGATTTCGTTAGAAATTGTGAAGCTTGTAAATTAAACAAGCTTGTCCGAGTAAAAACCCGACAACCTATGTCCATTACAGATACTCCATCCGAAGCATTCGAGAAAATTGAAATGGACATCGTTGGTCCGTTACCTGAAACAGAAAAGGGTAATAAATATATCCTGACGATCCAGGATAATTTGACCAAATATTCTCTGGCTATTCCTCTGCGAAGAATAGATTCCGTTTCAATTGCGAATGCTTTGGCCGAAAATTTCATCGCAAAGCACGGATGTCCCAAAAGTATGCACACAGACCAAGGACGAGATTTCACGAGCAAATTAATGAGTAATCTTTGTAAAATTCTCAAGATTAAAAAACTCTGCTCAACAGCGTTCCATCCACAGTCCTTGGGTTCCTTAGAGCGCAGTCATCATGTATTAATCTAATATCTAAAAAATTATTGTGATAAAGATAACTGGGACAGATGGGTACCTTACGCGATTTTCTCGTACAATACATCCAGACATGAAGGCACTGGATACACCCCTCATGAACTCATTTTTGGTAAAAGTGCTCGACTTCCTTCTGAATTTGCAAAAAGGAATTTGCCCATGACGTTCGATTTGTTTCTGAAAACATTATCAGAAAAAATTATCGAAACACAAAAAACAGCAAAAGACAAACTTCATGCAGCGAAAGAAAAGGCGAAACATTATTATGATCTAAAATTAAATTCACAAAGTTTTGAATTAGACGATCTCGTTTATTTGCAGAAAAACGACAGGAAAACAAAATTGGACCCAGAGTATTCAGACCCATATAAAATTATAAAAATTTTAGATGATAATAATGTTGAGCTTCAAATAAGTCAAAATAAAACGAAAATTGTTCACACTAACCTTCTTCGACCACAAGCTTTAAAAATTTTCTAATTAATAAGTTTGAAAGTAAATAAAAATTTTACCAGTGAAAAAAAAAAAAAAAAAACAGAAAATTTTTGTTTCACGTCACAGCTACATTTAATTATGCTGGCTGCTCCTTTTCATTGGGGGATGAGTGATTCATGAGCAACTTTATTTTTGCTCAAAATACTATTATTCCACCACATAAAACACAATTTTCGTTATTATTTAACAATTTCTTAACACTGCTGATAGTCGACAAAGTTTTCACGACACATAACCTAAATTCGATGTCCCTTTAAACTTACGTACAGTACACATGTTCATTCACCTGAACTCACTTGTTCAGCTGTCGTCTGCTATTGCAACATTAAGCACCTTTTACAGGTTGCGCAATAACGTTCGCTTGTGAACTTGTCCAAGTGACCGCGCATAGTTCGATTGTAATTTCATTTTAAAAATTAAAGTAAATAAAATGTAAATCATGTAAATATTAAACTTACAATCCATAATTAATACTTTAATTTTAAATTAATTTTCTAACAAAAAATTTTCATTAAGGGGAAAGGTGTTACGATCGACTATATTCTCGATCGGGTTTTAGAACGATATATCGAATCAGATATCGACGATGTATCGGACAAATAAATTTAAATAATTTAATGTTTAAAATTACTTAATATTAAACGAAATAAAATCTTTTCTAAAAAATGTTCTCACGATTGACTTTCTGAAATATAACACTTCAGAAAATCAGAAAAATACCATGACTAATTCTGTCACGGTTTAATTTGGTCCCACATCTCAAATTCACTTTCTAAAGTAAACAACTTTCAAGATATCCACAAAATAAAACAAGTAAATAATGTTAAAGAAATTCATTCTCGAATTTCCCTCTTAAAATCTTAAACCCTTAAAAGCCATAAAAATCTATCGAGATTTTATGATCCTTCTCTCCGCGGGACACTACACATGTGTTGACCAGACGTGGAATCTCGAGTCGCAAAATCGAGAAAGTCACGTTCTGGTATAACAAAGAAATCTTCCTTAACGGAGACGGCTTTGTATTATTTTATAATTATTTATATAAATTCCATATCAGAATATCATCTTCTCTATAGCATCTATATTATATCAACATTGTACGAACGGGTGTTTCATAAATTATAATTCGCATTAAATATATTTTGTAATTAATCATAATATTTTATTATTAATTAATTAATAATAAAATAGCTTATAAATTTATATAGCAAAATAATAATAATATTTTAATTATTATTAATTGGATTAAATACGAATTTATACGTAAATATCAATTGTAGTGTGATAACGTATGTCAGATATGTGAATGTTCATGTTTATATGATAACGCATATAAACATGATATCTATAAGTATATCTAGAATTAAAAAGTGCATAGTGCAGTGCGGCTGAATGCATCGCCTCGTAGATGCATCGAACTATAGTTGCGACATGCGCAAAGGACACTTACTAGATCTTAGAGCTGAGTCGGACTTCACAGCGAAGATCTCCGTTCTAGTATAGTCAGTCTTAAGATATTTGTACTCCTGGTTGGATCTATGCTCTTGGATCCAATCCTCTGTATATTGAACTTATCAAATAAATACCAAGGGTTTTATTCTAACTTGCGAACGATAAATAATTAATTATCCTTTTAATTATTAATTTGTCGTTCTCAATTAGAGGATTTTTCCCTCCGTTAAACGGAATTTAATATTCTTATTATTTCAAATTCCCGCTTTCTTTTTGAAGAATTCAACTAAGGTTGAATCCGAGAATTACTTAGACAAGTAGCGCTTGCGCGAATTAAATATTGGCTTGGCACGTAACATATGATAACATATTAGAAACAGAAGTACACACAGATGCAAGCGCAGTCGGTGTAGGTGCTATGTTAATTCAGAAAACGCGTTGTAGCTTACTACAGTAAAAAAACAACACCAGAAGAACAATAATACCATTCCTACGATTTGGAATCTTTGGCAGTATTTTTAGCCTTGAAACACTTTCGTATCTATTTAATTGGCATTAAATTCACCATAGTCACAGATTGCATCGCGATAAGAGCCACAGCAAATAAAAAAGATATTCACCTTCGAGAAAATAAATTTATTTCCTTAAATTACGTTACAAAACCAAATTTTATTTAGTATAATCATATTTCCCGTACCCTCTAAGTGAAAATTGTAGTTGACGCGAATTTTTATTTAAATTTATATTTTTTTACCAAAAAATTAGTGTAAATCGCAATGAATTTGAAGAAAAATTGAAAGTGTTTAACAGTGGTCAAAAAAGTAATCGAAACGCTTGGAATAAAAAACGTTTATTGGAAGTGACACAAGTACTTTTAGAATCCGAAGAAGTAAACAACGAAAAGCAGTTCATTTTATCACTGTTCGAAAATTTATGAAATTGTTAAACTTGGTGGTGAAAATCATATAATTTTAAAACGCAAACAAGAAAAAGATCCATTAATTTATGTCATTGCGATCGAGGATTATTACGACAAATTACTGGAGAGCCAACCATGTTCAAATAAATAATTAAAATTTAATTTAACTTAACCAATAAATAATAATTAACATTTAAAAATGTTTCTTTCAGTAAACCCGAAAAAATTTTTCTCCGTATTCTATATAAACTATAATATATAATTCAATTTCTATGTGTGTTAACCATTTTCTTCTATTTGCCGACACAGCTTTTGGCAAATAGCTAAATGACTAGTCACTTAGCTAAATGTCAAATCTATTCAGGCAAATAGACGAATTTAATCATTTTCCAAGTCCATTCGTCTAACTTGTGCGATTTAGCTAAACGCCTAGGCTTCTAGCTAAATGGCGAATTCTTCTAATTGCCTACGACATATATATGAACAAATTAAATATGACAACCTTTGAGTTGTTAATACATAACCTCAAAAAAATAAAAATAAATAAATGGATACGTAAAAAAATACATATAAACAGAAATTAAATAAATAATTAGGTACATATAAAAATAAATATGGCTCAAAATTTCTGAAGTGGGCCACTAATTTTTCGATGGCGAGATTTTTATAAGTCATATCAATAATTTTATAGTATTTTCGTATCAAAATAAGATCCTAAAGTTATATTGCAAAATTTTAATTTTTTTAAGAGTTATTGTTTAAACAATTTTTAAGCAGCCAATTAGTAAAAAAAGCTTTTCTACGGTTCCATTTGATGGATTTTGCTGAAATTTGGTGTGAGTAATGTACAATAACCATGCTTTCAAATAAAAAAAATTTGTTTCATTTTGTTCATAATTTGTTGAAAATAGCAACAATTATTATAAACAAATGAAAATTTATTAACCTTCTGCGCCTAATTTCGTATTTTTTCTTGTCAATTATGATTCCCTATTTTATCACGAGTATTTTAAAAAAAAAGTCAGTATATTGCATTAGGTCAAAAGTTATTAATATATTTGTGATCGCGGTCCGAGAACTAAGTGGAACGCCGCGCCGGACGAATACGCTGAAACACGTTAGAACACGAGCGCGCTCTTGGACCTTGCTGTTCTTTTGAGTGCATGTGTACAATTTAATTTTTAAATTCATATTTATTTGTAATTTCCCTTACTATTAAAAAATTATATCTGCATAATATTTAATAATTTTTCTATTTGTACAGAATATTTTGTATACGTAAGTATTTTAAATGCCTATTCGTTCATGAGTATTTTAAAGTTTATTGTTTATGAAAATTATAACCTTATATCACAAATATTTTTCACACTCTGCTTCTATTTCTCATGAAAAATAAAAATGCCGTCACCAAATGTATGCTGCAACCCCTTGTTAAAGAAAAATCATAGACGTGTGATGAAAAACCTTAATTTAGTGACTGAAAAATTTGATAAAAAATTTACTAATCTTGTCGGGAAGTATATTTGCACGTCATGTAACTTTATTAATAATAATAACAATAATTCTTATTAATTATTATAATACGATAATAACAATAATTATTATTAATTATTATTATTATTATTAAATTTATATGACGGCAAATATACTTCCCGACAAGATTAGTAAATTTTTTATCAAATTTTTCAGTCACTAAATTAAGGTTTTAAATTTGTATTATTATTATTAATTATTATTATTATTATTAATAACGAACGAATAGGCATTTAAAATACTTACGTATACAAAATATTCTGTACAAATAGAAAAATTATTAAATATTATGCAGATATAATTTTTTAATAGTAAGGGAAATTACAAATAAATATGAATTTAAAAATTAAATTATACACATGCACTCAAAAGAACAGCAAGGTCCAAGAGCGCGCTCGTGTTCTAACGTGTTTCAACGTATTCGTCCGGCGCGGCGTTCCATTTAGTTCTCGGACCGCGATCACAAATATATTAATAACTTTTGACCTAATGCAATATACTGACTTTTATTTAAAATACTCGTGATAAAATAGGGAATCATAATTGACAAGAAAAAATACGAAATTAGGTGCAGAAGGTTAATAAATTTTCATTTGTTTATAATAATTGTTGCTATTTTCAACAAATTATGAACAAAATGAAACAAATTTTTTTTATTTGAAAGCATGGTTATTGTACATTACTCATACCAAATTTCAGCAAAATCCATCAAATGGAACCGTAGAAAAGCTTTTTTTACTAATTGGCTGCTTAAAAATTGTTTAAACAATAACTCTTAAAAAAATTAAAATTTTGCAATATAACTTTAGGATCTTATTTTGATACGAAAATACTATAAAATTATTGATATGACTTATAAAAATCTCGCCATCGAAAAATTAGTGGCCCACTTCAGAAATTTTGAGCCATATAAGAAAAAATTCTATTTCTTACATTTTAAAATAATTTCAATGTTTAATTTTTTTTTTAGAACAAAATTTTTAGTTTTTCTAAACTTCAGATGTCCAGCAGCTTTTCAAAAAAATTTAGAAAAAAAAAATTTTGTATAAATTTTGTTCGAAGTTCGCCTAAACTCCTTCCAACAACAAAAAACCATAATTTTTCAATTAAATATTTTCAAAAATTGTAATTCAATATTCGATTATTTAAATAAATTCAATATTGACTGAAATTAAAAAAAAATTCAGTAATTCAATTTAAAACAATACTTGATGTATCTGTCAAAAATTATTTTTTAAACATTTTTTCGATAAATTATAAACGAGAAACATTTCGTCTTGTGCAGCTTCATTCAAAGATAAATTAAAACATAACTTTTAATTAATTTTTGATAAAATATATGATTTTATTCTGCGGTGACAAATACATTGATAAATATTTTAATTTTTTAGTTCGGAAAATAATCTATGAAATAATGATATATTTCTAGACTGTTTAATTAGTTGCATTTTTTAAAATTTTCAAAAACTCCCAAGCAATAGTGCATGGAATACAATCTATAGAACACGATTGAAAACGATTGGATATAATAAGAAAGTCAATCGTTTTCAGTTGTAAGAATACGATTAAGAAACACGATTGAAGACAATAGAAATTTCTTTCCTATTATTTTCAATCGTTTTCAATCAATTTTTTCTAGAAGGGAGATTATGTCATGACGAACAGGGACATTTTGCACTTGAAAGAACTCTAGAAAAAATACAAGAACATTATTGGTTTAAAAGTATGAGAAAATTTGTTTCAAAATACGTAAAATATTGCCTTAATTGTTTATATTATAAAAATCCTTCTGGACGAAAACCCGGATTATTACATCCAATCGAAAAGATATTTATCCCTTTTCATACAATTCACCTTGATCATGTTAGACCATTCATTCGCAGTGACAAAAACAATACTGAAATTCTTACAATTGTAGATGCTTTTACTAAATTTTGTAATTTGGAGCCTGTTGGAAATAACGAATGAATCGTACAGTTCTTGAATCACATGCAGCTATCTGTGGCAGTTAAGACGAGAAATCATAGGACAAGTACATAAAGAAAGTACAGAGTGCGATCAATTATTCCACATATAGAACAACTCGGAGATCACCAACTGAATTATTAATGGGGTACAAACCACGCAGCATGGCCAATGCGAAATTAATTGCCAGTATCCAAGAAAAAGTAGATCAAATTGATTTACAAAAAATGAGAGCTGATGCAATGGCGTCTACAGAAAGCGAACAGTTGGAACAGAAAAAAAGATTTGACTCTCGGAGATTCAAACCACCAAAATATGAAGTCGGAGATGTTGTCATGGTGAAGGCGAATCCTGTCGCTACTGGGAAAAGCAAGAAGTTGGCAACTAAGGGCCTTTCAAAGTTACTGCAGTCCTGCCAAACGACAGGTATGAAGTGCATGATCTTCGAGACCTGAAAAAATCACCCAATCATCGCAGTGTTGTGGCGCTAGACAGCTTACGTAGGTGGATAACCTTTGATGCCACTCAGTAAGAGGGTGAGTGAAAAATAAACAAATAACTTGTATATTTGCCAAGTTTAACACTTTTAGGTAAAGAAATGGTCAACCTTTTACCGGAAAGAGTGTTAGGCGGAGACAGGGACCAAGATAGTTGAATGTAGTTCAACTAGGGTCATGTCAGGTATTTCTAGGAATGACAAGTGGTCAAACCCAACTTTTGTTTGTTTTTTTAGAGATATAAGTAATATGTTCATGTAATCAAAAATCAAAAATGACTGTACAAAAAAATTAGAGATTAGGACTTAAAAACTTACGTAATTATAGAGAAATTAACATTTACAATGTGATAAAATAAAGAAAGACTGAATTTTAGGTATAGGTAATGTTATTAATATATTTCAGATAATATTGTACTAAAAATTAATGTACGACTTCATTAAAAACTTAATTGCGCTTAATTGGTTGAGTAGAAACAATATATTTTAGAAAATGTATTAATTTCCTGTATTGTTTGTACTTAAAATTATACCTATTTAATTGTATAAATTTACATTACAATACAGTATTTATTTTAAATTATTAAGTAAATATACTAAATATAATTAATTATATAGTTAAAAATTTATATATAGTTATGAAATTTATAATTTATATTTTTAAATAACAATAATAATTTCTAAAATTCAGATACGAAAAAGTTACGAAATTAACGTCAAATAGTGCGCGAATGATTAAAATCAAAGCATCACAATAGATTCAGTGTAACGAGCAAATAGTGTAAATAGTGTGAAATAATGAAAATACTGTATTCTAATGCTCATGTAGATAAAAATGTACTGAAATAGTGTAGTATATGCGCAAAACGTTACTTTAACGTGGAAATCAGCTGCAATCGCTAGGAATCAGATGAAATCAAGTCCCAGTAAAAAAGGATTTTTTGAGATAGCTGTTCGGACAATTGAGCAAGCCGTTTGCTCAATTGTCTAAAATGCATTCGGACAATTGGAGTGTTCGTTCAATTGTCCAATGCATTATGTCCAATCATCCGCAATATTTCTCGTGTATAAAAAGCTGCTAAAATAATATGAAAAACTATTGAAACATTGAAAAAACGGTAGAAAATGCATAATTCTTTATATATACAGAAAAAGAAAGTATAAAAATACCTCGATCGAGAAAAAGGAAAGAATTATCCGAAAAATCACTTTTTAACTGACAGTATACTGCTGTACTTGACATTTTATGGGTAAAGAAGAAAAGATTATGATAATGAGTGACACTTCATTATAGACTTTCAATATTTGTCGAATAGTAAAATATAATGATATTTCTATTCATTCTTAAATTATATATATATATTTTTTTTATTTCTAACAATTTTTAAAATTTTATCTATTTGATGTATAATTATAATACATAGGTATTATAATACATAATATAAATAATATTAATATAATATTATTAATTAATAATAATATATAATTATACTTATGTACTAAATAATTTCAAATAATTAAATTAATTTTAAATAATTAAACTAATTTTTAATTTAATTAATTTAATTAAAATTTAAATAAAAATATTTAAATTAGTACTAAAAAAATATAAACATATAATAAAAACATAACAATAAATGAAATATAAAGGGAAGAAAATTTTTAATTCAATTAATTCAATAATTATACCTTTTTTAAAAAATTATAAAGAAATCTACTATTATATTTTACCATTCGACAAATATTGAGAGTCGATAATGAAGTGTCACTCATTATCATAATCGTCTCTTTTATACCCATAAAATGTCAAGTACTGTCAGTTAAAAAGTGATTTTTCGGAAAACTCTTTCCTTTTCCTCGATCGAGGTATTTTTATACTTTCTTTTTCTGTATATATCAAGAATTATGCATTTTCTACCGTTTTTTCAATGTTTCAATAGTTTTTCATATTATATATTATATATTAATAAAGGCCTTTTGTTTTCCAGAGTTTTATTAATCGTTAATTCAAGCATTTTTATTTTGGGTTTTATAATGCCCTATGATTATGTAAGTAAAGAAATACAATTTTTTAATTTATAATATCAATAAGTAAAAATAACTTTTTTTTTTGAATCTGCATTTCATGATGATTCCACAGAATTATAATTTGATATAAAAAACTTAATTTCGATAAATATAGCATAGATCTAACATGAAGAAATTTTTATAAATTTATTGCGATTTGTTTAAGACGTCCCAGATAACAATCGTGCGAGGCATGCTACGCACTTGACGTGCGTGTCAGTTCATAAGTGTCACAATGCACGCATATCGCATTCATGAAATGATGTCTGCAATATTACATGCACAATGAGTAACATTTGTGTTTCATTCATACCAGTGTGTTCTTGAACGTGTAAAGATATTATGTGACTACGTAAAATAACATATAAACATTTGTGAAAGTTGTTTTATATAAATTAGTTTGTATATACAGCATGTGCAGGTAAAGAAATTTCACTTAAGTGCAAAAAAATTTGATAAATTTTGTCTATTTAAATAGGTTAACAATAAGAAATCTTTTCGTGAAAAATGTTATAAAATTAATTATTGTCAAAACAACATAATATTAGTCATGCATTTTCTTTTAGTGTAAACATTCTCATTTTCCGTTCAATGTCAAAACATAACGTCAAAATATCATCACTGAAAACTTTATTTACTTTTTATACAATCAATAAATTTTACTAAGATTACTAACTAAAAGTGTCCCAAGATAACAATTCAGTAAAAAATGTTGTAGAACAGAAGTTTTGCATGACTTTTAATGATGAAATACCTGTTTTAAGATAAAATGAATTATTGAATATTAATAAGGAATATTTAAAAAGACTGAATTGTAAGGGAACTGTCAATTTAAAGACAAAAGTGTTATTTTATTCACTAAATAATATGTCAGCTGTAACAAGAGTGAAATTTTTGTTTTAATTTTAAAAATTTGTAAATAAAAAAACCATTTATACATTAGAGAAAGCAGGTAATTCAAATAAAACAATAAAATTCATATAAACCGCGTTCAATTAATATCTTTTGTCTGTAACTAAGAACAATTTTATCGAGTAAATCATTACCATCAATTCACTCTTGTCACAGCTGACATATTCAGTGAATAAAATAACACTTTTGTCTTTAAATTTTCATTTCCCTTACAATTTAGTCTTTTTAAATATTCCTTATTAATATTCAATAATTCATTTTATCTTAAAACAGGTATTTCATCATTAGAAGTCATGCAAAAGTTGCCCATATACCTAGGCTGTAATACGGAAAAGTCAAGATTCATTATGCCAGCTTAGGACTTGATATACGGAAGCCAGGTTTCTGCTATACAACTTTTTTTACTGGGAAAAAAAGTCAACTTAGAAAATATTAGGTAAGTATGTTACGGCGTAACAATAGATCTGCAGATGTTTTTAAATCTAATAGTTGGAGATTGTAAATTTAAGAAAGTTTGAAAATAGGTATTTTTAAGAAAGTTTGAATGAAGCAAGTGATTATGACAAAAAACTTGCACATTTTATATTTTAATCGGGGTACCAATACGATAAGTTGGACCCTATCATAAAAAAGGGACAGAATTCATAAAAACCAAATTTTAGCAAACCCAGTGGGCAAAAAATCATGTTCGTTCTAAAAACGTTTTAAGGACGTTCTTAGAACGTTTCATGTCCGCCAAATAATGTTCTGGAACATTTTTAGAACATGGATGTTCAAATAATGTTCCAGAACATTATTTGGTGGACATGAAACGTTCTAACAACGTTCTTAAAACGTTTTTAGAACAAACATGGTTTTTTGCCCACAGGGAATGTAGTAATTACCCCAAGGCTACGTGCAGACAGATAACCATCTACCAAGCATCTTTCCACCTCCACTCTACCTTCCCTTCAAATTTCAATAGAATGTTTAAAAACCAATCAAAACACCCTGATATGACAAGAACACCCTTTTTTCCCTTTCCAAATATTTTTCAAAATTTCCTCCACCACGGCGATTGAATGTACAAGATGAAATATTCAGATTCAAACCAAACTTCTTGTTGAAAACTCTGTCGCGAACTTTTCATACATATATCATAAATAAGTGAAGTTTATAAACAGATAAATCTGTACAATTAAAATAAATGCATCATTGTTAATATTAAAAATTTGTTTCACGTTACTTTTCATCCTAACAAGCTATCCTCAAATTAGTTACACAATATTAATTTGGCGTCTAACAGAAGCGTTAAAAATCGAATACGCCTCAACATTTGGTCCTTCGAGCCGGATTTCTCTAGTGAAAATTAACAAGTGATAAATATTTGTGATAACAAAATGCAAAACTAATATATATATATTTATATATATATTACATTACAAAGGTGCAAACAAGTGACAACGTTCGTGACGTTATTCGTATCTATGATACACAAACTTTGACGTTCTATAGTAATGTGTTATTGAACATTTTCTTGTAAATTATGTCGTGTGTTCATCGACATAATACTGTTTAAGTTTAAGTGCTGTGTTCAATATCTACTCATTGATAAGAACACTATATTTGCAACAAGTTGACAATAATTCTTATTGATCAAAGAGATTTATTTTCAGTAAAACAATATAAATCAACATTCCATAAAGAAGATAGTGTAGCTGTCATTCTTTGCTGAAACATTTTCAATTACGTATAAAATTACCTGATGCCGACGAATTTTTTGTGACTGTCAAACCTTGTGTCTTGCTAAGACATTTTCTGTTCCTGATTAAACTTCTGTTGCTGTCAATATTCCTGTGTCTGATAACCTGCTGTTGCTGATTCTCAACATCGTCGAACTTATTTATGTACTTTTCAACGTTAAAATCATGTACACGTCTAGATAACAAGTAAGTAAGTTTATTTTAATGAATCACTGATAAATGCTTAAGTTAATATTTGACCGTGAACTATAATCAGGTAATATTAGCAATATGAGTACCTTAACTAAATTGAAATATAACCACGGGTCACTGACGCGACAATTGACCGTTTTCTCAAAATACTTAACGTCAAAAGAGACTGATATAACTATTGACAATGTATATGAAGTGCGAACAAAAATAGAAAAATTAGATAACATTTTACAATTGTTCGAAGAAATTCATTTTGAAATTGTGTCACTTGAAGATGATCCAGGAAATGAATCATACCGGGATGAATTTGAAAATACAAATCTCGAGTGAATGCAAAAGGCGCGAATATTCATTCGAGATAATGATCCTTCTTTCAGAATTAGCACTCCAACAACTGCTCCATTAAATAACACAGGCCTGCGAGATTTAGTTACAAGAACCTGTGGTACTAATTCTCGTAGGTTTTTGCGCGCTGAACACGAATCTGATGTCCAAAATGGCCCATCACGTCAGGATTTTGAGTAATTCAAGGTCAAATGTCCCAAAAATGGCTATTTTGGACACTTTTGGGAATTTTTTCTGGGAGAAAAAAATTTTTTCTTTAATTTTCGAAAGCGCTATCATATAATGCGTACTCTCAGCTTCAAAACCCATTTTTGAAAATTAATTTACGATTATTTTTAAAGAAGTCATGAACATTTAAATGTATGATCTTGAGTCATTTTTTAAGACTATTAACCCTTAAACGCCCAACTTTAATTGTAGAAATGCGATTTTCGTCATGCTCTGTATTCAAGGGTTTTTGAGGTCGCTGATTACGAATCCGAAGTCGGTTTTTAAAAATTCAAAATGGCGGATACAATATGGCGAACAACTTTTTTAAAAAACCATTTAATTCGTCTGAAAATCGTTACTCGGGGGTTTTTGGGGTCGCTGATTACGAATCCGAAGTCGGTTTTTAAAAATTCAAAATGGCGGATCCAATATGGCGGACAACTTTATTAAAAAACCATTTAATTCGTCTGAAAATCGTTACTCGGGGGTTTTTGAGGTCGCTGATTACGAATCCGAAGTCGGTTTTTAAAAATTCCTAAGTAAAAATCCGATGATAGTTTTCAAAATTGAAAAATCTCCTAGTAGTCCTTTTTATGGCTGTGTCTGTATTTTAGTTTTTGTCCATAATCTTGGATCTGCCATTTCGAATCTTGAAAAACTATCATCGGACCCAACCAATGAAGGCCAGGTAAGAAGAGTTCCCAACCAATAAAGGTAAGGTATGAACGTGTCCCAAACTAGCAGAAACGTGTAAGTATGCGCAGAAACATAATTTGGTCTACTGCGCAAACGACTTACTACCTTTATTGGCTCATATTCTGCTTCAAAGCTCTCATTCCTCCACCACTGAAGAAATTGGATCCGCCATTTTGAATTTTTAAAAACCGTCTTCGAATTCGTAATCAGCGACCCCAAAAACCCCCGAGTAACGATTTTCAGACGAATTAAATGGTTTTTTAAAAAAGTTGTCCGCCATATTGGATCCGCCATTTTGAATTTTTAAAAACCGACTTCGGATTCGTAATCAGCGACCCCAAAAACCCCCGAGTAACGATTTTCAGACGAATTAAATGGTTTTTTAAAAAAGTTGTTCGCCATATTGTATCCGCCATTTTGAATTTTTAAAAACCGACTTCGGATTCGTAATCAGCGACCTCAAAAACCCTTGTATACAGAGCATGACGAAAATCGCATTTCTACAATTAAAGTCGGGCGTTTAAGGGTTAATAGTCTTAAAAAATGACTCAAGGTCATACATTTAAATGTTCATGACTTCTTTAAAAATAATCGTAAATTAATTTTCAAAAATGGGTTTTGAAGCTGAGACTACGCACTATATGATAGCGCTTTCGAAAATTAAAGAAAAAATTTTTTTCTCCCAGAAAAAATTCCCAAAAGTGTCCAAAATAGCCATTTTTGGGACATTTGACCTTGAATTACTCAAAATCCTGACGTGATGGGCCATTTTGGACATCAGATTCGTGTTCAGCGCGCAAAAACCTACGAGAATTAGTACCACAGGTTCTTGTAACTGAAAAAAGTTCAAATTTCGCAGGCCTGTGTAATTACAATCTCGAAAATCCACATACAAACGTGCGATTTCCAAAAATTAACTTGCCTTCTTTTAACGGAACATATAAAACATGGATGTGTTTTTATGATTCGTTCAAATCAATGGTTCAAAAGAAAACCAATATTTCAAATATTGAAAAACTACATTATTTGCGATCTTGCCTTAAAAACGAAGCCGCAACTATCATTCAATCATTAGAAACTTCTGAAACAAACTATGACATTGCATGGACATTATTAACTGATCGATACGATCATAAACGCGTCATTATTCAAAATCACATAAAATTACTCTTTGATCACACAATTTCCACTCGTCATAATGCGTCTAGTATTAGACAGATGTTAGATAACATAAATACTCATGCTCGGGCTTTAAAAGCATTGGGTTTACTAGTCGATTCGTGAGATGCCATAATTATTCATTTTATGACATGTAAACTAAATAATAAATCTACTCATGAAAAGTGGGAAAAATCTATTACAACAAAGGAACTGCCAAACTTACAGCAATTCCTAGAATTTTTGCAAACGCCGTGTCAAATTCTTCAAGCTACTAACACAGAAAATTCTAACGGAAAAAATAATTCACAATTTAATAATTCTAATAATAGCAAGGGTAATAATAATAAACAATCTTAATCTAATTCAAAAAAAGGAACTTTCACGGCAACTCAAAAGGCAGATTATTGCATCTTTTGTAAGGGTACTCACAAAATTTATAATTGCGAACAGTTTTTAAAACTTTCTGAAATTGAAAGACTAAAATTTGCTAAGGACGAAAAACTGTGTTTTAATTGTCTTCGCAAACGTCATACGGTTCAAAAAGGCATTTGTAGCTCTTGCAAAAAGTGCAATAATAAGCATCATACACTTTTACACAGTGATAAACAAGATTTAAATAAAGAACCTTTACTAATTGGAAATAGTTTACAAGCAAATCATTCTAATCAAGTCTTACTAGCCACTGCACAAGTTGCATTTTTTGATAATAACAACAAAAAACACATAGCTCGCGTTCTTCTTGATAGCGGGTCTCAAGCGCACTTTATTACAGAAAAGTTTGCGAAATTTCTTAATTTAAAGCGTACAAAAATTAATATTCCAATAGTAGCTTTGAATCAATTAGAAACAAGTATTAAATATTCTATCAATATTAAAATTTCTTCAATACGCGAAAATTATGAATCTAACATTTCATTGTTAGTTGTACCTGTTATTACAAAACCACTACCTTCCTAACAAATTGATTCAACTCAATTAACAATACCAGCCAATTTATCCTTGGCCGATCCAACTTTTTATCGATCTTCTGAAATCGATGCTCTTATAAGTGCAGAAATTTTCTATGAGATCTTATGCCTAGGACAAATAAAAATTGATAATCAATTAGCTCGACTACAAAAAACCAAAATTTGGTTGGATAATCTCAGGACCATGATTTGACAGCAGCTAACCACAGCTGGGCATGGACTGTGCAGTCCTGGACAGCGCGTGCACTAATCATGGATAGCACGTGTCCACAGATACGCAGGCAGCAGCTACTTTCACTTTTGTACAAAGCGTGACCACTGGTGGGCAGCTCATTCGCAAAATTTTTTCCCGTGTAATAGTTGGAGATTGTAAAAATTAAGAAAGTTTGAAAATAGGTATTTTTAAGAAAGTTTTAATGAAGCAAGTGATTATGACAATAAACTTGAACACTTTATATATTAATTGGGGTACCAATACGATAAGTTGGACGCTATCATAAAAAAGGGACTCAAATTAGTTACACAATATTAATTTGGCGTCTAACAGAAGCGTTAAAAATCGAATACGCCTCAACAAACTATGTCATTTTTATAACCTTTTTAATTTAAGTTTTCTGCTGATATAAATTGTTACGTCTCAAATAGAGAAATAACAAACAATATAATATTTTATATTTTTTTATGTCCGCTCGAGGATTCAATGATTATTATTCCTGTTTTATTTATAGAGCAGAAGGCTCTGAGCTAAGGGTACAGAGAAGAAAGGGAATATTGATCTTTAATGTCAAAGTTACAAGTTTATTTAGACAAAAATTTAGAGTTATAAAATTGATCTGTGAGAGAGAGTATGCTGAAGCAACCATTCTTGAAATAAGGAAAGTCAGCATTCGACTTAAAAATTCAGATATAAGAATCCCTACTGAAAATTCTTATGTACACGGAGAAAATTTGTTCCGAGAGTTTTACTGAACTTTGTTCGGTAAAATTGGGATATAACAGCAAAACGGTAATTTTTTAAGAATTAGTACAGTAAAATGAATTTCACAAAAACTGTAATGCAAAAAGCATAAAATATTATAACACATATATTAGTGTCTCAAATTCAGTTCGGGAAACCGTAAGGTACTGGCAGTACATAAACTAAAGCAATAGCTAAGAATATTAAGGTCTGTTTTTGATAAATCAGAATTGAAATTTCATAAATTATTTGAATTATTCCCACACAGCACATAAAATTTCCTGAATTTGTCCTGAATATTTCATTGAAAGATTCGAAATATTTCAATTAAAGGTCCAGGAAGTTTTGATGCAAGCAATGAAATGTCCGCCTATAAGAAATATTGCAGTTCCGATTGTACTAAAAATTTCAGCGAAATGTTCAGGAAATGTGATAATAAAAAATTACTGACATATTATTTTTTAATATTTGCAAATTAAAAAAATCAAATATGTTACAAATTAAGTGAAATATTTTGAGAAGATTATTCATTAAAATTCTAGAAATATCGAAAGGAAATATTTCTAAATTGTTAAAAATACATATTTAGACAATAAGATCCGGATATATTTGTGAAAAATAAAAAAAATGAATTACAGAAATAAGTTGCGGTAGTGATTGTGAAAATATGTTACAAAATTAGTTGACCAATAGTAAACCTTTGTAAAAGAAAAAATTTTTCGATAATAATGCCTTAAATTATAAGTTACAAATGAATCTTAAATTTAATATATCTCAAAATGTCTTAAATCGACGTATGCCGTCTTTCCGGCGATCAGTTCATATATGTATGTACCTTTTGTCATTTGCAATTTTAGACAAATTAAATTTTAAACATTTGAATACTCTGAAAAATAGAAATGCTGCCAAATGACAATTCTGCGAAACAAATTTTTTGTTCAATAATAATGTGGGAATTTTATTAATAATTGATATTAATATAGGTAATTTCCCAAAAACCCAAAAATAAGAACAACATTTATTTAATTAACTATTGACTTTAATTATAATCCATGGATCTTTATACAATTTACTTGACCGACTATTTCGGAGAACAAAAATTGAATGACATGCGTAAGGGCGAGATTACACACACACTCACACTCACGAGAGGAGGAGATTAAGCCTAAATCACACTAGGCGACTAGAACCTTAAGCCTACCGCCACACTAATTATGCAGTAAATTAAGAATTCAATTAAAAAGTTACGAATATTGAAAGTCCAGTCAAGTAAAATTTGTAACAAATTGACTTTTATAGTATATTCTTGGGATTCGGCGCTGAACTGCGCTGTGTGTCAGAGGTTTCTTTGTAATTTTGTTCAGGCGTGTTGAAATACGCCTATACCATGTACACATAAAAACAATTAATATGTTATAAGTGCAAGAAAACTATATAATTAGTTCACTAGTGAAAATTAGTATAAGTCTACATATCAAAAGTAATAAATAATTTACTAAAGACGGTTTAATTGTGTTTTCAAAAGTCTTCAAAGCCATTCACCAAATAGCCGGCATCAATAAAACCGGCAAAGAACTGGATTAATTAATAAACTGCAAGAGGATTAGTTAATTAAGCAATTCGTCAGTGGATAGTCAAGTATAAAAGGAACAAGGAATAAAGATTACTACATTTAAAATAATATACGAAAGCGAAAAGTCAGTAACTTACAACAACTTCCAAACAGAAAGTATACACAAGGTCATGAAAATAAACAAGGACGATCTGGATAACAAATAACAGGTCAGAAAAGCGTAGCTTGGCTCCCTTAACTTACAATTCAACCTCTTATTACTTATCCCTCTAATCTACACTAATCAGTAGTTATTTCCAGGTTTTGATATTCTAATTAATTATCACAAAGTAACATAACCTCAAAATGATCTAAGAAGGGATAATAATAAAGGAAATCTCCTTCCCTTTTTTCAGTAAACAAACTAAATATAAATTGAACTAAAAAGTAATCATTTAATTAAATATTAGACAATAGAAAACTAAAAACGAAATAATCTTTTACTTTTCTTATTAGTTGACACTGCTCGTCTAAAAGAACTAACTGTAGAGAAATTAAAATGCAAATGGTGAAAATTTGAAAGATAATCGGTGTACACGTATATGATTGTCCCATGACGATTGATATTCCAGAATCGGAGTAATTAAATTAAGGAGTATACACTTTGGAACTGATGAGATTGTGATAAGTCGGCAATAAAATAATATTTAAATAGTCACGTTATCTGGAAATGTATAGTAAATAATAAATCAAATGAATTTTTAGAGACCATGTCTGCGGAGGGTTCCGGTCATTCTGGGGAAATGGATCACCAATACTACCGTACTGGATCTGCAGACAACACAAACAGAAACAAATCCAGAATGAGAAGACGAGGTTTCGTCCCATATAGTCAAAGCCAATCGTGAAGCAGTTCTCCGACATTGGGGGGCAATAGAACAAGTAAAATCAAAAATACGTCAAAAACTATACAAAATACCACAGAACACTTACACGAAATAACACAAAGACTAGAAAGCAGACTAGGCTCCGCAACACCAACAAAATCTCCAAGCGACCCACAGATGTCAAATTCAAATAAAAGGCCACTTTCTGATCAATCGGGAAATTCTATCCTTTCGCCAAACACAAATTATAATAACTCTTCAGTGATTCCAATTGTTAAAAAATTTAGAAGCGTTATCAGGGGTACCTCTCAGTTATCAGTTAACCGTCCTCACATAAACCAGCAGAATTTGTCTCAGGCATCAGACAATAACCAAGCAGAAAACTCTGAAACTCAACCCAATCCCAATGCCTATGATAACCAGCAACCTTCCACATTCAATTCACAAAACTTGTCAAAAACGAATCAATCTTCAGATTCAGTCGGCAAAAATTTTCCCGATGCGAACATACACTGGACAAATCCGGATATCGCTTCGATACCCTTGGTATTCCAGTACAATCAAGCATTTGATCCTCCATTTCTTGTTCTCATAGAAGGGACCACTTCAAATACTAATATAGGAAAATTAGACCCAATAGCTGTGGGAAAGCTAATGGCTCGATTTATTGAGGGAGAAAGAAAAATTTACCCTAGTGGTCGAAATCAAATTAAGATCTTCTGTTCGGAAATGGCCGATGCGAATAATCTTCTATATTCAGACGAGCTTAGTAAAATGGGTTATGTAGCATTCATTCCGGACTCGTTATTTTACAAAAAAGGTTTTATTCGGGTTAAAGCAGAACACTCGGTATCGGACATTGTAAATAATATGAACCCAGAAATAAAATCCATACTCAGTTACGGGAAAAGGAGGATACAAAGAAGCGAAGGAATCTCGCAGAATATAATCGACTTACAACTTAAAACTAACCGTCTTCCAAGAACGGTATTCATTTGGAGGGTAGCACATTCTATAACACCAACAATACCTATCCCAAAGAGGTGTTTTAAGTGCCAAGCTTACGGCCATGTCACGAATCAATGCAGGGCCTCTTCCCCGAAATGTGCGTTCTGTGGCGGGTCGCATTTGACGGAGAACTGTTCAAATACTTTAGCTCGAAATTTCTGTATAAATTGCTCAGGTGAACACAAATCATCTTCGAGCGAATGTCCGGTTTTTGCTTACGAGTTTGAGATAATGAAGAAACGTTACCTTTATAACGTGTCCAAAGACGAGGCAATAAATAAACTAAAACAAAAAGGTATTTATAAAATCACCCCGACAGATGATTTCGAAAATTTAAACAGTCTTACGACTTCTACCCGTACCTCACCTTTCCTACATCCTATGTCTCCGAAAGATTCCCCGCAACTAATCAACCATCCAATAGACTCAAACGATCAATCTGAGGAAAATACAGATAAACATTTTTCCATTGAGCAAAGATCAGAAATGACACACACATATATGGACTTGACAATGAAAGATGACCCAGACCAAGAATTAACTGAAAAAAGCTAGGCAGCAAATAATTAAACACGGTTCCTACTGTTGCATAAATTACAATCCCCACTCCTACAGAATTGCACCTTGCTGACAATAAAAAGCAAAAACGCAAAAGGTTTAAGTGTATACTCTAATTAGAAACTACATAAATCAAATCAAAATATTGTTAGGTTCAATTTGTTAGTTAGAAATTGTTTACTTTAATTAATTAAGTTGTTTTTACCCTACTCTTAACTTACACAATACTATTAATTTACTTGAATATATAAAGATGAGCGAAAATCCACACTTTAGATGCGCAACCTGGAACGCAAGAAGTATAATTAAAAAAAGAATTCAAACCGAATTACTGATTTCCCAACAGAATCTTGATCTCCTTGCGATATCGGAGACTTGGCTCTCGCCAAAAATAGCCAAATGGAACCTACCAGGTTATCACTCTTTTCGATGCGATCGTCCTACGCCTACGGCGGGGGGGGGGGCACTGTAATTTTTGCCAAAAGCGACCTTTTATTCGAAAATCTAAATCTAAAAGGGGATTGGTCCCGGGACATGGACGTGGTGGGAGTCAGGTTAAATACAACAAATGGTTCGCTATACATTCTGTCAATTTATATTCCTCCCACCTCCAAAATTACAATCAACCATTTCACGGAATTGCTAGGTCTGATTCCCCCGGATAATCAATTAATTATAATGGGAGATTTCAACGCTCATATTTCATGTTTCGATAATCATAAAACAGATAGAAAAGGGAAAATAATTTTGCATTTACAGGACTGTAATAACTTAGTCATTGTTAACGATGGTGAGCCCACATTCGGCACGAGACCGAATCAGCATAGGAGCGTGTTAGATCTAATACTTATCTCACCAGATGTGGCACTTGTTTCACACTCGGAAACGCTTAGTGATTCTTTTGGCAGTGACCACTTTCCAGTCACACTATCTATCAATCTTAAGGTAAATAAACTATGTGATAGCTCAAATCGTTTAAGATTGAAACACGTGGATTGGTCTAAATACAGGGCTGAAATGAGAAAGGTTACATCAGAAGTCGATAGGTCAGATGATTGTCTTTTTAATTACAATAAGTTCACAAATTCAATAGTTAGTTCTTTGAAATCTTCGGGTGCTTATGTGCCCCGGTCAAGGTGATCAACATCACCCACAAAACCTTCCTGGTGGTCTGCAGAATGTGATAATGGGGTTAAAAATAAAAAAGAGGCAAGGCAAGCGTACCTAAGGGTTCCTAGCAAGGAAAATCTTGAAATATATATAAAAATTGAATCAGAGACAATGAAAACTCTTCAAACTCAACGCAAATCTTCTTTCAAAGAGCTTTGCAATTCGATTTCTCCCAAAATGGGGACAAACAGAATCTGGGGTCTGATCCGAGCCTTCTCAGGTAAATCGCCCCCGAAGACCAATGTGTCTAACAATCAACAATCTAGGGAATTTTCAAAATTGCAGAAAGATCTAGTAGCGGAATACATACCTCCAATCCCTTTGTTTCAATATGATAGAATCGATGAAAGTGATCCTTATAATAAATCTTTTTCCAAAAGTGAGTTTTATTCGGCTCTAGATTCTTGTAAAACTGACACGGCTCCTGGTATAGACCAGATTTCGTACGAGGCAATAAAAAAACTTCCATCGGATTGTTTAGAAATGTTTAGAAAGACGATTAATAAGTGTTACTTGACTTCGAAGTTTCCAGACTCATGGCGCACTGCTTTGATAAAATTTATCCCTAAACCAGGAGGAAAAGGGAAAAGACCTGTTCCCTTAACCTCGAATCCTGGCAAGTTTGTGGAAAAAATGGTACATCATCGTTTGGAACATTTTCTGGAGCATGCTGATTTAATCCCAAGTCATCAGTTTGGCTTTAGAAAAGGGAGGTCGGCTATTGATTGCGTCTCTGCATTGGTCACGGATATAAAAACAGGTTTTGTAAAGGGCAAAGGTACAGCAGTCCTTGCTTTGGACTTAAAGGGAGCTTTTAGTGCCTCGCTGACAGAGGCAATAATTGACCACCTAAAAAGGTACAATGTTCCAGCCCGATTAGTTAACTTTATCTCTTACATGGTCACTAACAGGGAGCTGTTTTTCCAGGAGACTTCAAACACATCTCATACTTGTGGAGTAGGGGTCCCACAGGGAGGGGTGCTCTCCCCTATCCTTTTTAATTTATCACTCAGAGAAATTACGCGCCATTTGCCACCAGTTGTAAAAATATTGAAATTCGCCGATGATATTCTTCTATATATCCGATTCTCCGATCCTAATGAGGCCTTGGCGTGTCTAGAGGATGCTGTAGATAGATTAATCCTATGGTTCCGTTCCTTGAGGATGGAACTAGCACCAAAGAAATCAAACTGTTGCATTTTCAGCAGACAGGAGGTGGACCCTCTTATATCTAACATTAGGGTTGGAGACGTGCAGATCCCGATTGATTCCACCCTTTACTATTTGGGAGTAATGTTGGACAAAAAATTAACTTGGGATGCACATGTGGAGATTATAGTTGGTTAAGCAATATTGTCAGTGAATGTTCTTAGGATTTTGGCCAGGGTGTCATGGGGTGCGAATCCGGTGTGTCTGATTACTGTGTACAAGGGTCTGTGTAGGGCACACTTGGAATGGGCGGCGGTTCTGTTCGCGGATGCATCTCAGAGAGTCCTAAAAAACTGAACACTATACAATATAGCGCTCTCAGGGTGGCGTTGGGATGCATAAAAACCACCCCGATCCCTATCTTGCTTTCAGAAGCAAACGAGCAACCACTTGGAAATAGACGTTCCCTATTGCTACATAGAAACTCCCTCAGAATATTTAGTTGGAAAAATAACCCGGTACAGTCCAGACTTAAAAATTTCAAGCATCTATCTGAAAATAAAAAATTTCCTGCATATGGTAAGAACTATGCTCTTTTGAAATTCATGAGTCCGGTTATGGAAATGCTTGAGCATAGATTTAAACCCCACAGCGCCGGGTACTATGATCGCACGTGGGAAGTTGTTTCTTTTGACTTGACAGGTTTATGTGACCTAGAGGAGGGGTACTCTATTAAAATGGAGGGGGATTGCAATAGAGCTCTGGAAGATTGTTTATTAAAAGACTACCCAGACTATATGTCAATTTTCACTGATGGTTCGTACTTTGAGGATAGAAATAGGGCGGGTTCAGCTTTTTACATCCCTTTTTACAATGTCAGACAGGGCACAAATCTAATAAATTGCTTTTCCTCTTTGTCAGCAGAGTTGCAGGCGATTTTTCAGGCAATAAAATGGATCTCTTTAGATCAGGTCAAAAACGTAATAATTTGCACGGACTCTATGAGAGCAATCAAAGAGATTCGGGATGCCATGAGGAACTTCTCTCCTGACGCGATTATTTACGATATTATAGAGAAAATAACGAAATACACTGACAAAGGGGGTAAAATCAAGTTTATGGGGATTCCCGCACATTCGGATATTGAGGGAAACGAGATAGCGAATCAGCTTGCTAAGGCGGCTTCCTTTTTTGAAATTGGCTCAAGAATAGAACCCCTTAGGGAAGACATAAAGAACACTCTCAATAATGATTCACAAACAACAAACAAAACTTACTGGACACACTTTGAAACTTCACGTACACAACAAAAGTATTTCCGATATATTTCAAGTAAATCGGAAAGACCGTGGTTCAGGGGATATGATCTTTCAAGAAGAAATATTAAATTAATTACGAGACTGAGGACGGGCCATATCTGCGTGGGGGAGCATTTCCTCAGAATGAATTGGGACATCTCACCTCAATGTAGATGTGGAGCGGAGGTCAGTTCAATCCATCACTATTTATTTGAATGTACAAGATTTTGGGGAGGGAAGAGAAAAATTTCATGCATACTTGCGATCCAGGTTCGGGGGGGAAGAATTTAGTGAAGAGAATTGGAATACTCTCTTGTATCAGCCGGACATGCGGAGTGTTCAAGAGATAGGAGAATTTTTCTGTGTGGAAGATATAATAATTTAGTAATTAAACAAAATTAATTAAATAAAATAAATTGAAGGGAAAGAAAATTAGGAAAGGTTGATTTATGATATAGACAAGAAAGCGGTAAGTCTGTGAACTGTAACTAGAATTAAAAGTTGTTATGTTTGGAACTTAGAAAATATATTAATATTAAGAAACTATATGTATATGTGTATATATGCATATGTATATATGCGTGCAAGAAAAGTCTAGTCTCGAGCGGAAAATAATTAAACTGACCATCTCTTAATTAAAATATAAAAGGAGATAAAGGCAAATTGATCAAGCGCTGATTTACATAACAAGTAAGAAGAAGCCAAAAGGAATTAACAATCTAGTAAAAAAAAAATTTGGACTGTTGATAGTAAAATAAATTTAGAAATAATAAAATAAGTAAATAAAATATAAAATACATAAATAAGGGATCAAAATAATAAATTGGGAAATCAATAAAAATTACAATTAGTAGTAAAGAGTTATAATTTTGTTATTATTATCACGGAAATTTATCTGGTTAAGCATAGTTATATAACGTTGCACGTTTTAATAAATTGTTTATCTAATGTTTAAGGCAGACTTAAATATGGTCTGGTGTTAAGTTGTCTCTAAATCGAGTAAAGATATGGGACAATCATTATGGGCGGTACGGAGAAGATGGGAGAGCAAGAAGCCTCTAGGCAAGATCTTAGAGCAGCGATCTTCTGAATCCACACTCCGACCTCTTTACGGTTCATAAAAGTTTAGGCTCCTGTGGCTCTGATTTACAGAGTCCCAGGAAGCTCACATAGAAACTTAAAAAGTAACTAAAACAAATAAGTAAGAATGAAGGAGTTGTGTCGGCGGAAGAATGGGAAGGGAGTTCAAGCAAGAAAATTGTTAGAAATGAACAAATAAAATAAATATTAATTATTTAAACAATCTGAACATATGATTTTGGTTGAGTATCAGTAACTATGGAACTATGTTTAAAAGGGAAGGAAAGAGTATAAATAGTAATTTCAATAATAAAGGTAATTAAATCATGTTTTTATACGAAAAGATAATTTGAATTAAACTAGCGCGCGCAAGCTAAAGGTGGGTTCGGCTTGACTTGGAAATTGCTCTGAAATTGCATTCCATCTCCAACACAACCTAGCACTATCCTATCCTAGGTTCTGCGCACGCTTAAACAGCATATCATCAGCTTCGCTTATGCACTTCCAGCACATAAATTTCCATGTGCACGCACCATGAGAGAGAGAAAAAGTGAACATCAGAGAAAACCTCTGTGAATATATATCTAGAATTGGCCTGAAATTTCGTAGCCACTAAAGGCCTTTCTCCAATAGGAACCTAAACTTTTGCGTTGCGTGACTGACGCGTTGATTTTAGCATTGGTTGCCAATAGCAACCGACGCAATGCATACGCAACGCAAGAGTTTAGGATCCTATTGGAGAAAGGCCTTAAAAAGAAGAAGAAAAAGAAGAAGTATATTCTTGCGTACCTGAGCGGATCTTATTTATTTTAAGTATTCTATTTTTATACTTACTGTTCATATATATTACACAGAAAAAACTTGGACTCATTTTTGTTGCAACTCATTTTCTTTTGGGTATCGAAATGAATATGGGACAAACTTCATGTTATTCAAAATGATATTGGCTGGAATTTCAGATTTCTAAGTTGGCATCATAAGCAGAGTAATTTTGTATTTCAATTATTGTTTCTAATATTTCAACAACACCAGAAAGATTATTTTGACCAGTACGAATATTTAGAAGTTTTTAAATAAAAATTATTTATTATTATTTACGTAGATAATAATTAATTTCATAAGTTTTTAAATTTACCGCTATTATTTAAGTTGGCAGTACCGTTCCTGTTGTCAAAACACATGTTTTCATTTTTCTAACCTAAAAACATATTTCCTTTATTATTTTATTACGCGATTACAAGCAATTTTTAATCAAATATATTAAGTCTAGCGTGTTATTTACTTCTTTGTAATTATTATATTTCATGTTTTTGTGCAAAATTATTCGTTATTTCACAATATTTTTCCATTTTTCTGTTTCTTAAAATGAAACTTGCCTGTTTCATTTTGATACTTTTACCTTAGAACTCGAAATGAAACAACCAGTTTCATTTTTGTTGCGAATCAAATTGAGTATAGAATCTATACTCAATTTGAATTCAGGTTTTTTCTGTGTAATCATGTTTCGCTTGTTGCATCTTACGTGTAATAATTTCTTTATAATAAATAAATTGTCACTATTTAACTAAATACACAAATTTTGACACATATTTTCACAATCACTTTCGCAATTTATTTCTGTAATTCATTTTTTTTATTTTTCACAAATATATCCAGATGATATTGCCTAAAGATGTATTTTTAGCAATTTAGAAATATTTCCTTTCGATATTTCTAGAATTTTAATGAATAATCTTTTCAAAATATTTCACTTAAAAATTTGTAACATATATTTCATTTTTTTATTTTGCAAATATTAAAAAAAATCTGGCAGCCCCCCGCGGGGGCGGCCACATTCTCATCACGCGCTTCGCGCGTAGGGGCTCGCTTCGCTCGCTAGTTTGAAGGAGCTTCTACAATATCTCCGTTTGGCAACTCCAAGTCCAAGTCGGTTGGAGTTGGTTGCGCACGCATGGTGTTGCCAACTGTCGCCGAGTTGAAAATGAAAAAAAAATTGTGCGTGATATATATAGTAATATATATAATTATATAAATATAGTAATAAAAAAATATACAATTAATAAGATGAACTGTCAATACAAATTTTTTTTAATGTTTTTTATTGACATTATAATAAAAGTTTTTCATCATTTTGATTTCACAATATATTAAAAAGGTATTTTCATGAACATAACCTTACAATATTTTTACATTTCATTACATGAGAAGGGCGTAATCATAAAATGGTATTAAATTTAAAAATATTTAAATAAAAAATCGAAAACGTGCGTTGACATATTTATTATATTTTTAATTAAATACGATTTTTAAAAATAACTTAACTTAAGATTACATTATTCTCATTAACAGATTATTTTACTATATTATTTTAATGTTATTTTCAGAATTAAATTTAGATTAGAGTATTTAGATTATAGTGTTTAAAATGTTTGTAGAGTCTTAAATGTTTTTTTCCTTCTAATAAGAAATCTGTTTGTCAGGGAAAAAGTTATTATTTACATGGAAAAATGGAGAATTCAGGAAATTGGATTACAAAAATATTATGGCAACGCATGAAGAAATTAACTTTTTAAAGAATTATTATCACATATAGTAATTATATTGAATGAATTTTAGACGAAAAAATTAATTCATAAAATATTAAACTTTGAAAATTATCTGCATTCTCTAATATTAAAATAAGCAAAAAATATTGTAAGGTTATGTTCATGAAAATACCTTTTTAATATATTGTGAAATCAAAATGATGAAAAACTTTTATCATAATGTCAATAAAAACATAAAAAAAATTTTGTATTGACAGTTCATCTCATTTATTGTATATTTCTTTATATTTATATATTACAAATATAAAATTCATTGCATGTGTGTATTATTCGGGGAAAAAAATTTTGTTGTTTATAAAAGAAAAATTTAATTTAATTTTTATTTTTCTTCTCTTTAAAAAACGATGAGACGGCGGCAACATCAACAGCAACAACAACAAATAATTTATTAAACTTTACAGCGTGTTTACAGCTTCAAAAGTACATAATCTCAACTATTTCGTGAGCACGAGATCACGCACAATTTTTTTTTCATTTTCAACTCGGCGACAGTTGGCAACACCATGCGTGCGCAACCAACTCCAACCGACTTGAACTTGGACTTGGAGTTGGAGTTGCCAAACGGAGCTATTGTAGAAGCTCCTTGAGCGCGCCCCGGGGCGCGCGAAGGATGATCGTCCCGCTTCGCGGTCCGATATTATTACGCGCTTCGCGCGCTTTGTTTGTTTATTACAATTTAAAACCTATTAGCATTAATTACTTTTTAACTACACTCTGTAAAACAAAAATTTTCATATTAAATTTAAAAATTGTATTAATTATACTACCAGAAAGTAGTTGAATTACCCAAGAATCTATTTGGTAGAATGAGATTTTGTAGTTGTTTCAGACTTTGTGGTTGATTTAATTAATTTTGAAGTAAAATGTCAAGAAGAAAGAAGTTATCTTTATTAATTTTATTAAAAAGAGTAAAATTAATTACACACAGAGTTAAAATAAGTAAAAAAGTAGTTATTTTAAAAGGGGATCTTCAAATAATCGACTTGTTTTGAAAAATTTATTAGAAACAACTCATAGTCTTTATTAAAATACGTTAAATTAAATTATAGAAATAGGTAAGGTTTAAAGGTATTAGAATAAATTTTTTATCGGGCAAAAAAAAGAGAATGACGGCACTGTAGCTGTTCAAACTTAGTTCCTTAATATTGCGCCGTGGATTGGCCAGGTCTTTGTAGTTAACGAAAATCGACAAACCAAATTATTTACTAAAATAAGATATTCCGCTTTGAGCTAATTTCAATTGAGTAAAAGAAAAAATTAATTGAAAATTTAAAAACACTAAAAAAAGAACTATAAAGTAAATACATTTTTTAAAGCGACAAATTTATTATATGAGGTTTCGCTCTCATGTTTTTATTCATATTCATAAAAATTTTTTTGTACAATTTATATAAGTGAAATTTTTGGTTTTTATAAATTAAATTTCATCTTCTTAAAGTACTTTGACTTTAAGGATAACATTCTCATCACGGCACTCGCGTTTCACGCTCGAAAATTAGAAAGATACAATAGGAAAAGGAGGCGTGCATTAACCCATTAACGAAATTTTTACAGGTACGTTGAGGCTCTATCAAATAGTGTACTAAAAGAACCGAAAAATTTTAAATAAACAATTTACAAGCATTAAAAAAAAGATTTTTTTAGAAATTTTGTTCAGTTTTTATAATTTTTTCAAATCTTATCCCTTTAGAATACCTTTAAATGCTAAAAATCTCGCGTCAAAAATGTTTCAATACGCCATTTTGAATTTTTAAAAACTGACTTCAGAATCGTAATGAGCGACCTAAAAAACCAAGGAGTAGAAAGATTTATTTAAATTTGTTAAAAAGATTGTTGAAAAATGAATTTTCTCTTTAAAAATATCAAATTTTATACTTTGTTAATTTATAATTGTTTATAATTTTGCCTGAAACATTTATAATCATCATCATGTCTATTATTATAACCATTTTTGTTTCACTTCGCAATGATTTCTTTATAGTAGAAAAAATGTTGCATGGATAACACTGGGTTACAAAAAATGGTCAAGTCGCGTTTATTAAAATTTTTGTGCTTATTGAAAGTTAAAGTGTCACTGAACAAGAATATACGAAAAAAAAATTTCATTCGGTCAGTTCCGTAAAAAACGACATTAAAGTGTCAAAAAATATCTTTTTTAGCATATTTTGAAGAACTGTAAAATGGAATCGCAACATGATAAAAATCTTCACGAGGGCTTAAATGAAAGCTTAAACATTTAACTTTAAGATCCAAAACTGAAAACGAAATGATAATCGCGCGGAAACTTGTTTATCATGTATTCGCTATCTCAAATAGTCAAAATAGCTGGGATAGAGAGCACTTGGTACAAACCGATTTCCGTAACTGGATTTATTTGGAACTTGACACTTGGAAGTTCATAACGTATCTATTGACGTATATCTGAAAAATTCTAGTGTTACCGAAAACTCCTGAGGACAAGAAGCAAAAAAATTCAATCTAATTTCGAATATTTAGAACACCATTTTGATTTTTTTTAAATCCAACTTTCGATACGTCAATAAAAACGTAATGAACTTCCAAGTGACAAAATCCAAATATATCCGGTTACAGAAATCGATTTTTACCAAGTGCTCTCTATCCTAGCTATTTTGACTGTTTGAAATAGCGATTACATGAAAAATAAGTTTCCGCGCAATTATCATTCAGTAATAAAAATTAAAGATAAAGATTTAAGCTTTCATTCAAGCCCGCGTAGAGATTTTTATTATATAAAGTTTCCAATTTACAGTGCTTCAAAAAGTGCTAAAAAGGGATTTTTTGACACTTTAATCTCGTTTTTTACGGAACTGACAGAATGAAAATAATTTAAAACTATTGTTACTTTCAATGTTATAAAACCCAAATGATACATAAAAAAACTACCTACAATCATAAAATTTAATGAAGTAAATCAAAATTCATTTTACGTCAAGAAATGGAAAGAAATGTCAGGACTTATAAGAAAAAAAATTTTGAGTTAATTTTTATTATTTTATGTTATTTAGATGTTATTCTAATAAGTATCTAAGTCAGAAAAAAATATATTCGATTTGTATTTTTGAATATTTTCTTCTATTTGCCATTGCTTCATCCACTATAAATTCAATTTTTTGTATTTTTGATCTTAAAAAATTCGTAACTTTTTTATTGTAGCCTCTATTGAAAAGTGTTTAAAAAAAATTTGTCATTTTAGGAGTATTTTTAGGGAAAAAGAGTAGAAAATTTAAAAAAAGAAAAATTTAAAAATTTGAATTTTTTCAAAATTCTAAATTTGAATAACTTTTTTGTTGTAAAATTTTACATTTCAAAACAATTCACAAAAAAATGATGTTACTCGTTATAAGAAAATCCATTGGTATACATAAGTGACAAAGAATATTTTAATCATAATTGACACAACATAATTAAATTTTTTCGGCTTTTCAAGTGGCGGCGGTTATGTTGGGGATATAGAATTGATTTATCAACATTTACACCGCCAATTGTAACTATTGGTTTTAATTTATGTTTTTCTTATTATCACTTTTTCGATAGGTTTTTTCTTGGGTTTTCGTTGTTATTACCGTCAACAATCGAACTAATAGTTTTACAAGTTTATTAAATTTAAAAATTAACTTAGCTAAATTATTTTTGCTGTATTAACTAATTATGAGCTGGCTTAACTAAAAAATCACTACTTATATAACATCAAACTCATTTTTTTCTGTGTATAAATAAATGATAATGTGAAAATTAGAAATATACCTATTATTAATTTATTACTCCACTGATGCAGAATTATTATTATTATTATTTTAAAACAACCATTGCAGTGAAAGTTGGACGCGCGCTTACGCGCGTGTAATTTTGCTAGTTTTGATATTAAAATTTAGCGCGTTGATATTCCCAATTCGAGATATCGAAAGTAAAGTCGAGCGAGAGACGCTCGTTATAAAATAATACTACTACTACTACGTAACAACACATGGCTCTGAGAAGTAGACTCATTTATACATTGAATTAAAGTAAAATTTAAATAATTTTTTTTAAAGAAGAAGAAGAAGCTTTCTGCTTTACTGGTGGAAAACCACAATAATAAAATTAAGATTCTTAATTAGTGAAAAATGTATTAAGTGGTATCGCATTAATTGATTTAATTATGGCAGTAACAACAGCTTCTGGAATTCCTGACAAACATTGGCAACCACCATTTGTTTCCCTTGAAACATCGTAAGTTAACAACATTACAAATAAATTTAATGTATTAATAATTTTTAATTATTTGTCATTGAAGATAAAAATTAACTATTAAATTGTTTTTACATTAACGTAATTGTACTTTTCATCCCATAACCTCCAAATGTTGCCAATCAAAATCATTGAAAACTATGTATTAATTTTAAATAAATCTACTAAGAACAACAAAATAAATAATAATAAATAGAAATAAAAAGGAAATAATTTAAAGAAAATATAAATATTATAAACTAATGACATACTTTCCTGAATTATATCATTTATCCGCTCGACGTGCACTCGTCTCTATTACAAGCGGTTGCCAAAAATCTCTTTTCAAAAACTATCCGATACTGATGCTAAGAATATACTTATCACAAAATATGAAGTTAAAAAAAACGGTGTCGAAAGCGAGAAATGTCTACGAATGACTAATAGTTTAGATATTTTATAAAATCATAGGCATTTCGCGAATTGACTGATATCTTCGAGTTTCACATATAGGCCAAAAACTTCATTTTGTATCGAAGTTCAAAATTCAAAATTTTATTTATCCTTGCAGAATGGGAGAAATAATTATTGAACTCTATTGGAAACATGCACCAATTACTTGTAGAAATTTTGCAGAACTTGCTAGACGTGGATATTACAATGGCACAAAATTCCATAGGATAATTAGAGATTTTATGATTCAAGGTAATAAATATTTCCTTTTAAAATACCTTTCTTTTTGTTTTTCAAATTTTTGTCAATTCTGTTCAACAAAAATAATTTTTATATCTAGGAGGGGATCCAACCGGGACAGGAAAAGGAGGAGTGTCCATTTATGGAGAATGTTTTGATGATGAAATTCATGATGATTTGAAACACGCTGGTAATTAAAGTAATTTTTTATTTTGTATATTAAAATTTACTTCGGTGGATGTTTTAGAAGTTTTTGAAAATAGGTTGCTATTGACAAATTCTTAAAACCACTCTTTTTCGTGACTAGTTGCACAATATAGGGGAGAGTGGGAAGTTGTGCTCCGGGTTTTGTTTTTCGTTCAAAACAGAGTCAGTTGGGGTAAATGGGGACAAGAGGTATTGGAGCTTAATTTTCAGTTATAAAATTAAATTCAACGTCAATATTTTAACCTCAGATCATATACAAGAGGTTTTGAGTATTGACAAGCTTTTATCTTGACAATTGGCAGCAAGATAAAAAAAGTTATCGCTCAATGCGTAAAAACTTGATAATCAAAGTGAAACTGTATCAGTATTTTGTCTCGCATTTCAAAGAAAACAGACTTAAAAATTATAGAAAAATTTTTTCTTCTTCCTTATGACTCCCATAATAAAAATTCACTTGAATTTTTAATTTTTGTCAATTTGGTTAATAATAATAAGCTGTCCCCATTTACTCTGAGTTTTCAAATTTTTTGGGTAAATGGGGACAGCTTGTTATTATTAACCAAATTGACAAAAATTCAAGTGAATTTCTGTTATGGAAATCATAAGGAATAAAAAAAAATTTTGTATGATTTTTAAATCTGTTTTATTTTCAAATGCGAGACAAAATACAGAAATAAAAAAAAATAAATAAAAGACATAAACCAAACAAATTTAATCAATTTATCAGAACATTTTTAAGTTCGTCCGCCATATCACAAATTTTTTTCAAGTTTTTATCCCTTAATACAATAATATACTTAAGGAAACTTTTTTCTTACACCTTTCTTAGAAACTATGCTGACCCCATTTACCCCAAATTTTAGGAAATTTTCTAAATCTTGGGGTAAATGGGGACAGTCAGTTTCATGCGTTTAAAGCTTATCTAAATTTTTTTTCTGCTACATAAAATTAATCCTGGGAATGTAAATAACAACTTAAAAAAAACCGCAAACATTTTGTACATTCCTTTTAAAGGAAGAAACTTACATAATTTGTGAAAAATAGGGATTTTGTCCCCATTATGCTCCAGCGTTGAAAATTGAAGAAAGAAACCTATTTTTTTAGAATATTCTTTATTTAAATTATGAAATGTGAAAAAGTAAGATAATTTACATAAAATAAAGTAATAGATAAGATAATAAAATATTAATTTTAGACAATTACATAAAATAAAATTATTTTAAAAATAATTGAATTAAGCTAGGTAATTAATTTCATTTATAGTGAATACAGGTGAAAAAAGTCTCATTTCACTGAAGAACAATATTCAAATTGCAGAAGACATTCTAATTCTTCATACATAAAGCAAAATAAAAATAGAGTGTATATTAGAATTAAAAACTTAAATATGATGTGAGGCACAACTCCCCATTTTCTACATTTTCAAAATAGTCATAGAATAATTAATATATCGAATGTTTATGCGTTTTTTTTTTTGTACGTCGAAAAGTTATTAATTACAGATAATTTTTATGCGTTAAATATTGTGATCATTTTGAACATATTAGTGGAAATGACCTGAACATAAAGAGACAAAAAAAACTTTTCACATTTCGTGACTTATTGATTTATATATTTTTAACCTTTGGCAAAATAATTTTGCATAAAATATATAAATATATTTCAGAAATCAATTTTCAGCCTCAGTTTCGAATTGAGTTTATAAATTATAAATTAACATTAATTAGTAAAAATGAATCATAATTTTAAATAGAACCAAATTGATTTGATTGTAGGAGCTGGAATTTTGTCGATGGCTAATTCTGGTCCAGATTCAAATGGATCTCAATTTTTTATTACACTGGCTCCAACTCAATGGTTAGATGGAAAACATGCCATTTTTGGTAAGTTCAATGCGAATTTTTCAATTAAGTAATATAGCAAGAGTATGATTTAAAATTTAATGTAAAATTTTTAGTTTCGAATTAAAAATAAAAAATCTCGATGAAATTTATTAAATTTTTTTCTATCCGTAGGAAATGTTCTCAAAAACATGAAAAACATAATTTTATTAATATAAAATCAATTTGTGAAAAATGGCACGCATTTAAAAAATACTCAATTTGTACTTGAAATTATTTAATATTTCAATTTTTTAGTGAGAAATTTAAATTTATTTGTTGTATATAATATAATTAATAAAGTACAGAATGAATATAAAAGAGAAAATGAATTAAAAAATAAATGTAGACATGAAATTGAAATATTTTTCGATTTTCAGGACGAATTCACAGTGGAATGGCAATTGTAAAAAGAATTGGACTTGTAGAAACTGATAAAAATGATAGACCGATCGACGACGTTAAAATAGTGAAATCATCAGTAAGAAATTCTTAAAAATCGACTTTTACACTGTTATATTTTTATAGCCATAAGTTTTTATTTAATAAAAAAAACCATGAAAAACATTTTAAAAATTCAGTATTAATATGAGAATATGATTTATTTCTCCGCTTACATACGATAATCATTTGTAATATTAATAATAATATATTACTAATCGCCATATTACAATATATGTTAAAAATTATTATTCCTCACACGAGCTGACAAAATATAAACGGAGCTAAATTACTCTTTCCTTAATTCTAATATCATACAGCTTTGAAAAACTGAAAAAATTTCCTTACGTAAATTCCAGTTTCCCTTTCTTTCTTCTATTTATGATATAAATCATACGCAAATTAAACTAACAAAATTAATGTATGCATTTTTTATCGCATGTGGTCTTGAAATTCAACTTATACTCTAAGAGTGCCGCATATAAATTCTTTCTTCTTCGTGATTCTAAAATCAGACAACTTTGTTTTCTCTTTGAGAATGAAACAGGCGATTTCCTTGATTCAATCTAATCATATGTAACTCATCAACTATACAATCATATTTTCGTTGGTTTTTTTTCTTTTTAAACTAACGATTCATTCGCTAAATACTCGCACATATTTACATTTGTTTCTATTACGTTAACAATTTTAAAAAATAAACAACCACCTCTTTCTATCTCGCAGCAGTGAAAAATATTTTAATCCACGATTGGAAAATTCAAGACACATTTTCATTCCGAAGAAGAAAGCTTTTTGTTACCCTATTATATTTTTTTCGATGTTTTACATCTGCTCATATAATTTTTTTTGCAATATTTCAGTGTTAATTTGCATTTGAATCTGCAAATTTAATCTTTTATATAGCTTATCTGAAATATAAAACAAAATTCAATGTAATTAACTAAAAATAATTGGTGAATTCAATTCTATACATGATATTATCGTCAAACGTATGCGTTTATTTCTTCTACTAAATACCATTAACTACATTGCAACCAATATAACAAACAAATGCTGATATCGCAAGGACGCAACTACTAATGAAGGAGAAAACAATTTTATTTTATAAATTGAAACACAATCTTGCCTCAATATTTACAATTATACAAAGAAAAATTAATTCTCTAATGTTTTTGTTTGAATTCACTGCCTAATATTTCACGGTAATATTCTGTGATTTATTTAATTGTCTAATATCAAACCAACTTTTTATTTCGTTAGTATTTTCTTCTTCTTTGTAAGCAAAAAATCGCAATCAAAAAGGGTATTCTTAAATTTACGCTTACACACTCTTTTTCAATAATAAAAAAAATAATTGTATATTTGTTTTAAGTAACAAGTGCGTATAAGTAATTCACTATTATTTGGGTACTCAGAATATTGTATGTGTCAAGGAAATAATGAATTCTCATAATAGAAAGATACGTGCATTGAAGAAAATTACTAAAGAGAAAAAAACTTGAAAAAAACACTTAAAAGTCAAATATTAAAGCAACAATCTTTATAAAAGAATTTTCTTTTATCACTTAATAATTAGTGAAATGTTTTGGATATATATAAATTCGTTTGACTATTAAAACTTTCGAGAAGAGTTGTTTATATGTGATAAAAATACAACATAAAAATCATACTCTTTTCCTCTTTCTCTCTGACCTCTTTCTGATATATATTCCAATATATATTAATTTAATCAGCAACTAGAATTTAGTTGCGTCATTGCGTATAATTTCGAATTACATAAAAATTATTATATACAACATACGTTTGAGCATTTTCGGCACTAAACTTAAATAGGAAAAAAATTAAAGACTGGCTTCAGCATGAAAAAAATAACAATAAAAAATTAAATTTACATTCTCCATCATCTTTGTCTTCTAGATCGTGCAGTTCTCGATCTTGGAGCAGTAGAACCCGTTCCAATACTAAACATTCCACCAGCAGGAGCTGTGAAATTACTTGTTCCTGGTGCCGGTGCATTAAAAGTTGTTGTCGTTGATGCGCCAAAATTAATACTTGGTCCTGCTGAAGGTGCCGTGAAATTAAAACCTGAAGCTGAAAAATTCAACAAGATACTTATTAAATTTCCCTTAAGAAAATTAATTTAGAAGTAAGAAAGTATTAAAAATAAAAACAATAATTAGGTTACCGAGAATTTGCAAAAATAAGAGGAGGGTCATTGTTTAAAACAATTTTTTGGAGTATATTTACTTCATTCTAGACAATAAATCTTTCGAATTTCATATTTCTACCCGCTGTCTTTTTATACGGGGGTAATTTTTGAGAAAAATGTGTATAAAAATTAAAAATCATTATTAAAAAATTGTTTTTTAGATTTATTATTTATAATAAACCCTTATGAAGAGAATGCCGTTTGAATTTTCAATTTATTCCTTCCTTTTGTCAAAATATATTCATCCTAGTTAAAAATTTGTTAAAACAATTGATTTTAAGAAATTCGGAAATCGTCACAAATATAAAACTTTCTATAAGGAACCAAAAACATATTAAAATTTTGCAAAATTATTTTAAAAATTTGTGAAATTTCAAAAAACAATTATTATGAAGTTTGTGATAATTGAATTAACTATTAATTAACATCGGTTAATAGGAATTTTAATAATGAATATTTTTTTAAAATTAATAGTAAATTCAATTATTATTATTTTTTTCCCTTTAATAATTAAAGGGACCATATAATTGATATTTTAATGAAAATCTTAATAAGATAAAACCGTTTACCTTAGAAATTTTGTTCCTAAAATAATGAAATAAATTTTTTTTTCAATATCAGTTTTTTATGAACAAAAAAAAAAAAATTTTTTTAATTTTTTAAGACAAAAATAATTTTTAAGTACTATGTTCCAAGACGAGAAAAACCTATTTTTTTTTGTTTTTAAATTTGTCAACTGGATTTCGAGATAATTTTTTTTGTTTAAGACAGCCAAAAATTGCACTTGTTTATATCTTTAACAAGTAATTTTTTTGTTCTAATAATTTCAGAAACTTTTTTTGATCTCAGTAGGTGTAAAAATACTATTGGGGCATTGTATGGGAAATTTTCATTGAAAATTTTTTTTTATCCGAAACATTTTTTTTCGAAATCTATATGAAAAATAAGGAAATACGTATTTTTTATTTTTTTATTTGATGAAAATGAAGAAAGTTATGATTTTTTGAAATTTAACGACAACGAAGAAAGTGTGTTTTTGGAACATTTTTTAATTTGTTCATTTTTTCTCAAATTTTTCAAATACGTATTCATTTGTTTAAAAGGAAATTATGGTAAAGGCTAATGGGAAATATAAAATTGAAGATTATATAAAATTTTGGTCAAATGGAAATTTTGACAAGTAAGTTTTAGAGTATTTTCATACGCCCTATTTGAAACTACACTTAAAATTGAAATTATCTAAAAATTATTTACCTGGTTTAGCAACAGGTGATCCAAATTGGAAGGGAGTTGCGGCATTATTGTTATTACTGGTATTGGTACTCGCTCCACCAAAGGAGAACGTTGACCCTGGCTGTGTTTGATTCTGACTCGTTCCAAATGTGAATGCTCCACTCGCGTTTGCATTAGTGCTATTTCCATTAGTGTTACTATTGGCAGCAGCTCCAAACGCCGGACCTGGTGTGCTTGTTCCAAAGACACTTCCAGCCTGCGTGCCAAAACCCGTTGTAGAACTACTTCCAAAAGATGGTGTATTATTGTTATTACTTCCCGCACCGAAACTAATTCCTGTACTTGCATTATTATTATTATTATTATTATTATTTTGTGTCTGAAAACTGTTATTTGCACCGCTGCCAAATGCAGAAGATGTTGCGGTCGTTCCGAAAGCAGGAGTGTTTGCGATTGTTGTACTAAATCCAAAACTGGAGTTTTGACTGACAGCAGGTGTTGTTCCTGTGTTTTGTGCTCCAAACAGTGTCGTTGATGTTGCACTGCCAAAAGCTGATGTAGCACTGTTTCCCGGACTCGTTGCATTAAATCCGCCAGGATTCGTCGAAGCCGTTCCAAAAAGAGACGTTCCGGTATTAGCAAAAGTCGACGATGTCGAACCAAAAGCAGGAGGTTTTGTCTGACTGAATATATTGGAAGTACCTCCCAACATTGGATTGGAGGAAGTTACATTTGTGGCAACATTGGTGCCAAATGGTGTCGATGCCGAATCTGCATTTGCACCTTGATTACCCTGACTGAACAAGTTTGAAGTTGTAGTATTGACATTACTGTTGGTGAACAAACTCGGAGTGCTTGTTGTTGATGTGCCAAAAGTTGGCGTCGAATTGGACACAAAAATAGACGAGGCTGTTGTTTTCGGTGTTCTGAAAGCACTCGGTGTCGCGGAAGATGCGTTACCGAAAATTGGTTGACTGTTGATCGATTTAAATGACACTGCAGTTGTCGAAGTTGTAGTACCAAACAACGATGATGTCGTTGTCGGTATGCCGAAAGATTTCACTTCATTCGCATTTGAAGTGCCGAAGTTTAAACTGCAATTACTTCCTGCTCCGAAGGAAGGACTTGTGAAACTTGGAGTGCTTTTCGTGGCCAATCCGAAAGCTGGCGCAGCTGTTGTTGGGTTTATTGGATTTCCAGCGATCAAAGTTGATGATGATGAGTTGTTTGCTCCAAAAATTGGCGCTGAGCCTGTAGTCGTCGAAAAAGAAAATCCCGGTTTGCTGACGGATGTATTGCCAAATGAGAAGGTCGACGTTTTACTTTCTGTGGATGTTGTCTCCACTTTATTCAAGTTTGAAGCACTCGAAGTTGGAGTCGCGTTTGTGGGAAAGGAAAAGCTCGTGGTAGCTAATCCAAACGGTGCGGTGGGTTGGGTTTTCGGTATATTTTCCATCGGTTTGCTTGCTCCAAAGGAGAAAGTTGGCGTCAACGAAGTCGTACTTGTCGAATTGAAATTAGGTGCAGAAAAGGTTGAACTTGGAAGGGAGATTGGGGTATTTTCACTATTCACTGCTGTATTTTGACCAAAAGTTTGCGCGGGTTCTGGGGATTTCGCCACGGCACCAAAAGTGAAAGACGGTGTCGTAACACTCTGAGTGGTATTCAAATTCTGAGACGTAGCCAGATTCGTATTTTGTAAAGAAGAAAAATTCACATTTTGAGAAGGAGCAGAAACAACTGAATTCTGAGTGACGGGTAAACTTAGATTCGTCTTTAAATCTTGAGGAGTTTTACTGGAGAATATTGAAGTCGTATTTTCTGTTTTGGATGCCATGAAATTAGAAGCACACGAAATATCCTCTTTCGAACTATCCACGATATTGGAAGTAGGAGCCAATATTGGAATTGTAGAGGTACTGGTTTCCAATGTAAAAGTAGAGGCAGTCCCACTAGAAGCGGTACTGGGCAAAAAACCAACCGCTGGAGTGTCTGGTGTTTCAATCGCTTGAGGTTTAGAGACAACATTTTCTGTGGATAAAGATGACGATGATACGGAACTAGGGAGATTGAATGTCACTCGTTTGTTCGGTGACTTCTTAGTTACACCTTTCTTCAGGATTGGCACAACAGGCGAGGAAATCGGGGAAGTATTGACGTTTGTCGTTACTGTCGTTGAACTCAAAGTGGTAAAAGGCGTTGATGTTGGGTCACAAACATTATTCTTCTCCTCTCCAGCTTGAATAACAACATCGGGATTAATTTTACTTGCACCTGAAATAAATATTGAAACGAAAATTACTAAAACTATATACAAATTTAATTTCTTTATTAAAATAATTAACTTCTTTAAAACTTTAAGACAATTAACGTTTTTTTTTGTTTATCTTACAAAAGTAGTACCTAGAAATAGTGAAACGGAAAAAGTAATATGAACTTAAAAAAATATATATAAAATATATTATGTAAAAAATGATTTTAACAAAAAGCAAATAGTTATGTTATGTTCGCTTAAGAGAAAATAATAATTTCGCTAAATACCATCAAAATTACACACTCCAAAAGTTTCGTGCTGTTGTAAAAATTTCACTTTTCTTTTCAAGTTAATACACGTAATTTTTATAAATTGAAGTTCGTCCTTCAGGCTTAATCTTGTTCGATTAACTTCAACTTTAAAAAATTACATGTATTAACATAAAAAGAAAAGTGAAAATTTAGATGTTCCCTAAGTTTCGCACTTTTTCATTTTTCTGAAAAAAGTTTTGTATTAAAGTTCAATTATTACCGGACACTGCGATAATAAATTTCAGAAGGGCTACGTTATAGATTTTTAGAATTAATCAAATTTCAAGAGATTTTAAATTGACAATTTTTATAAATTTAAATTGCTGAAATTTTTTTTTAAAATAATTTTAGGCAATAATTGAATTTGAGTATTTTTAATTGACTAGTGTTTTAAATAATTTAATTTTCCAAGAATTTCATTACAATTATTGAAAATAATTAATTTTAGACTTTTTAGAATCAAATTTTTAAAATAATTAAAGTTTGGAAGAGCTGCAATTTGTACTAAAAAAAAGTCATAAGTATTTTGTTTTTAATTTAATGAATTAATTAATTTTTACTTTGATTTTGTAAAATGAGTTGAAAAAGTCGTACGATTCGAAGCCTGAATAAGGTCCCGAACGTTCAATTTTTGATTATATTTTTTTCATGTAAAGAAGAAAGAAAATTTAATCCATAATTTTACGATTAATGAACTAAGAAAATGTTGAAGTTTAACATTTCAAAATTAGATTTTTTAAATTTGACCTCAATAGCTCTGAGACGAAATTCAATGGACCTAAGAAAATAAATAAAATTAAGTGCAAAACAGAAATTACCTTTTCCGGAAATGGCGTCAAACATACTCTGAAGCCTGGCTCGCATGCTAGTTTGTCGCATATTAACAATATCCATCTTCTTAATTTCATCCTGGTCAGCCATGGAAAATTTGTCTTTCACATTACTTTGTTGCTCGATAATAGTTCGCAATTTATCATTATTCTGCGGTGCTGGTCGCATGAACAACTTATCGGACAGTTTCACTGGACTGGTGGGTGATTTCGGCTTTTTCAAAATAGTCGGTCTCTTAATTTCCCAAGCATCTGGTGATTTATTTTGCTCCTCAGCTTGCGATACATTGATACTGACAATTTCTTTCGGTAAGACCTCTTTTTTTGATTTCGCCTCAAAATTCATGGGAACATTAACGACCGTCAACGGTTCACTTGTGTGTCGTTCAATAAATTTTGGCGCTTCCTGCGAAACGGTGGTAAAGCCTTCACTGGGATATTTTTTCAATGACTTGAAATGCTTCTCGATGTCTGGAGTGTTACTGCGCGATATATCAGCTGAAAACGAAAACTTTAATTAAATATTTTCTATTATTTTACTGCAAAATATATTATTTCATTAATAGAGTAAAAGTTTTAATTTTTTTTTCATTTAAAAATAACTGAAAATTGAGAAAGAATACTTTTAAAATGAGTCGTTTAATTAAACTTACTGGCTTTTCTCTTAACTCCGGAAAAGACGTGAACACTGGAGCTGAATGAATTTAAAATATCATTACAGGACTGGCCCTTGGTACGTTTCAGTGGCCTTGAACCTGAATGAGATGGCGAGAGTTCCTCGTCTGACTTAGAAGATTCATCCCTAGCACGTTTCTGTGTCATTTCTTCCAAATTTTCCAATTCATCGCTATAAATAACATCCGTGCGTTGCTTTTTCACAAAATCGGATGTAACGTCCTCCCTGGAAGCGTGTCGTTTTAGAGAAATCTCTCTAAGCGCTTGAACAACATTGGGAGATGATATTTGACTATCAGAATGGCACGTCATGCTCAACATTTTGCGTCTCTCCGAAGGTGAATATCTTATTGCTTCCGGTTGTGCGATTCTAACTGTAACTGGCATTCGCATTTTAGCGGTTTTTGTATTTATTAATGGAGTCGGAGAAGCATTGAGATTGACTTTTGGAAAATGGCCCATTCCATATTGTGGTTGTTGAAGTAATTTACTGCTTATTTCCGAGGCATATTTTGATAATCTTGTAGTTAAACCTGGCGATGTCACGTCCGTATAAACTCTGAAATATTGATTAAAATAAATATTTATCAAATTGCAGACAAATTGCCTGAACAAAATTGCTTTTGATTCAAACATTGTTTTTATAAATTAATTTTAATGTAAGGCACCACATAACATTTTTCAAAATAAAAATACTTGAATAATTTTGATTACTTATCATTGAAATTTTTTTTACAATCTTTCTTAATGATTTTTTAGAATCTCTCTGATGGGTTTTCAAAAATTTTAATTTCTAAAAAAAGAAAGGAAAAAATGAATTGAAATTTCATTAATCTTTTCTCTTAAATATTGAACTACGTTCAAAATTTTGACTATTTTTCATCGACAATTTTTTTACACGGGTTTTTAATTATTCTCTCATATGGGTTTCGAAAAAAATTATTTTTTTAAAAAACACAAATTCTAAAATGGTCAAAAATTAAAAAAATTCCTTTTTTGGACCACCTTGTATGTTTTTAGAATCTCAATTCATTAAAATACAAAAAAATTTATTATTATATTAAATATTTTTTAAAAATTAATGTACTTTTAATATTCTTTTATTAATAACAATAAATTCATTAAAATTTAAACTTTTTTAACAGCACTTTTAATTTCTTTGACAAGATTATTTAAAGTATATTCAATGGCTGTAATATTTATTAAAAAATAAATAATACATTTATTTATTATTGTTTATTAAAAATACTATCAATTTTTATTAAAAAAGAAAAATAATAAAAATAATTAAATATTGAAAATACAAAAATTTACTTTTGTTTTTAAATTCTCATCATACTGATAGTTTTTTATTTGTGTAATCTTTTTATATTACTTTAAAATATTTTCTGTCAATTTTTTAAATATTTTGGTCTCTTTTTCCTCTTCACACTTTCATCTCTAAAAATTGACTTTATAAAATCATCTCTGAAACTTTAGAAATATATGCACATCATCAATTTTATGATTTCTTTTCATTTTTTAAATATTTTTTCCCCAAATTTTTAATGCCAAATAAAATTCCCTGATTTTTCCAGGTATTCAGAATTTTTTTTTATAAAGAAAAAATAATTGAAATTGAGAAATTTAATTTTTGGCACATGAATTTTCAAATTGAATGAAATGAGGTGAACAATACATAATGATTGTCAGTGTAAACTAATGACTTTAAAATTACAGCTTAATCGTTAATTAATGAATGTCTAGACGAACGTGTCGTCCCACTTTGATGCCAATTCAAAAGTCTAGACGGTAAAATAGACATTTTAGGGATTAACAACTTGTAAATTGTTATAAAGAAAAATAAAAATGTTACAAGAAAAATATCAAGTGGAAAAACTTACTTAGTGTCAATATTGTATCTTGTTGATGCCAAAAGTGGTCCAGCTACAGTCTGAACAGTCTTGACTCCGGCAGCTTTTGCACGCATTTTCGGACTGATGCTTGTTCCCCAGGGTGATCCTTCTGGACTGAAAAATGTCTCATCACGGGACAATGTGTGATTTCGACCTTGCAGCGGTGAAACCTTGGTCGGTGAATTTCGAATCGAGACATTCTGCGGTTCACCATTCGGCACATTCTCCTTTCTCCAAGGGACTAGAGGTGTTGATGTGTACTTTACCAAAGATTCATTACTTTCGACGTATCTGGTATGTTCGTTCCAGTCGTCGATTTGCTGGAACTTTTCCTTTGGAATTGGACTCAATTGATTAACATTTGTACTTGAAAACGATGATGATGATGGATCCCTAGCTTTGACGAGTGACTCACTGCTGAGATGATAAGAGCTTCTTCGAGAACGGTTCATGTTGGAACTGTGACTCGAGTTGAATCGTTGGCGATAGTAACGTTTTCCGGCGTTTACGAAATCACGAATGTACCGCGTGAGAAGAACGCTGACTTGTTCAATGATGCTACTGATGTCTAGTATAACTCTTCTCGCGAAACGGAATACTAACAAATTATAAGGGGACACAAGACTGTCGTTCACAAGGAGGGAGTAACACGTGTTCACTACTAAAAAAAGTAAAATCGCGAGGACGAGAATCAGTCCCCAGGCGTTGTAGAGGACCACTGACCCGATAAACACACTTAACAAACCGACTGCACCGCGGTTGCCTATTTCCCACATATTATTTCAAAAAGATAACCTCTCCATGTTTGAAAACAGCACAATCACCGAGTCACCGGAAGTTGGCTGCGTTCTTCTCGTCCCAGGAATGCAATAATGCAAATGCAATTGAAATGCATCAACAGTGTTGCCAATTCTGTAACAATTATCTGACATACTGCGCATGCGTGGGTTAGTTAATTAGGTAGTTCAAGTTGGGGGGGGGGGAATTAAAGATGGACGAAAGCCGAACGACATCTTTAAGGAGCGTTCACATTGGAATTAAGGTGCTTTTATACCTTGGTTTTTTGCGAACAATGAATTTTCATGGACGAATCACTGAATTTGATTGGCTTTGGAAAACATTCCATTTCTGCCATCTTAAAAAAAAGGGCCCGTCCCATGTAGGCTTAAAAGCTTCGGCGACAGGTGTATAACATATGTGAGTGAAAGAGAGAATGTTATCTGCTTATCTCTTTTACTCACATGATTTTCACTCGTCGAAAACTAAGAAAGTATAAAAGCACCTTTATATGACAGAAAAAATTAATTTTTAAATATCTCGATTAAATAAAAATTTTCAACCTAAAGGCGCTTGTATACCTCACCAATCCCGAGAATACTTCTGTCGTGTACGATTGGAGTAAAAGAGACAAAAGATATTTCTGTCTCTTTTACTCTAATGATACGCACGACGCAAGTGACGTCATCAAAGCATTAATACCATTCGCGAACAAAAAGTTGGTTTATGATTTTAAGACACTGATTTTTTTAATTATGGCCTCAGCACAACTGGTCGGATACGGGATATGTAAGTTCCCGCAACCGTCTTTAATTGTCAGTTGAAAAAACGGTTCCGCCAATGTTTCGCGAAACCGTTTTTCAACGCACAATTAAAGACGGTTGCGGGAACTTATATATCCCGTATCCGACTTGCGTACCTGACTCAGTTGTGCTTAAGCCATTATAAATATGTTGTTCATTAATTTTTCTTTAATTCAATTGAAATTATTAAAAGCCGTCGAGAAACATGCGTATAAAGGTGCTTTTATACCTCAAATTTCGATCAGATGAACATTATTTCTGGACCGTGAAAATGCGTGAAAAGTCATTTTCACGGCGGGTATTTTTGAATTGTTTTAAACAAAAAATGTTTTTTTAAGAAATATAATATTAAATATGTAAGAACACTTTAAAATAGTGATAGGAAGATGATTTGATTGAAAAATTTAACAAATTTTGCTTTAAAACGTTTTCTGCTACAAGAAAGTATAAAATGACGATGTTTGTGAAATGGTTTGTACAGTGCTTCTTCCTTGTGAGTGTCTCTCAGAGTTTTGTTTATGTTATGTCGTTTCTTTTTAACTTGTAATAAATAATGAGTGCTGAAAATAAATCGGTAAGTTGAAATGTTTATCAAATAAATTTAAATTCTACTAATCGTTTCGAATAACTGAAAGAAACATGTACACATGTACACTGTACAAACCATTTCACAAACATCGTCATTTTACACTTTCTTGTAGCAGAAACGTTTTAAAGCAAAATTTGCTATATTTTTTAATCAAATAATTTTTCTATCACTATTTTAAAGTGTTCTTACATATTAAAACAATTATTTAATATTATATTACTTAAAAAAACATTTTTTGTTTAAAACAATTCAAAAATACCCGCCGTGAAAATGACTTTTCACGCATTTTCACGGTCCAGAAATAATGTTCATCTGATCGAAATTTGAGGTATAAAAGCACCTTTAAAAATTGTAAAGTTTGAAAACAGGGATAAAGGCGCATTCAGACCTCTCGGCTGCCTGCCTGCTGCAGTTGCCATGGTAACTTAATGGGAGTGAGTGAAACAGACGAAAAATTTAAATTTTCTGCTTTACTCACTCTTATCATGTTGCCATGGTAACTACAGCAGGCAGGCAGGCAGCCGAGAGGTCCCCTTTAAGCTGAGTCTACATTGGGCAAGTTAGTACGTGAACATGTACGTGCTTACGTCACAATTTTATGCATGTGGGTGACGTCAGCACGTTCACGTTCACGTCGCGTCCTAACGTTCTCAATGTAGACTCAGTGTGCAGTCCCATGACGGCGTGAATGCAGAATGCACAGTTGAAAATTATGAGAGTGAAAAGGATAGCGATATCTTTCCATCTCTTTGAACTCATGGTTTTCAACTTTGCATTCTGCATTCTCGCCGTCAAAGGACTGCACCCTCAGCTTACAGTTTAGCATTGGTGACGTCATACATTACGCTTACGAATGCTCTTAAGTTATATTGAAGACGCACCATAAAGTCGGTTCTCTAAAGGCGTTTCTCCAATAAGATCCTAAACTCTTGCGTTGCGTATGCGTTGCGTCGGTTGCTATTGGCAACCTATGCTAAAATCAACGCGTCAGTCACGCAACGCAAGAGTTTAGGATCATATTGGAGAAACGCATTAGGGGCCATTCATTAATTACGTAAGGACGATTTTGGCTAATTTTGACCCCCCCTACCCCCATGTAAGGATACATAAGATTTTTCAGACCCCCCCTCCCCCTTCTTACGTAAGTTTTTAACAATATTAATGTAATTAAAAAATTAATTACATCAATACAAATGGAAAATACTAGGCAAAATCTTACGTAAGATTAGCTTCTACCCCCCACCCCCCACGTAAAACCATGTAGAGATTTTATAAACCCCCCCTCCCCCTAAGGACCCTTACGTAATTAATGAATTGCCCCTTAAGTCGGCTCTACAATCCATGGTACGCGTTCACGTACACGTTCAATGTAGAGCCAACTGTAGAACCGACTTTAGGGCCTGTCCAGAATAGACCAAAAACATGAACATATAAGTAACGTATCCATTTAAAATACATTGTGACGTTACGTAAACGTTCATGTTTTTGGTATATTCTGGACAGGCCCTCAGGTTGGATCCAGAATAGACTCACTCTAGCATATATATAATATATATGATGTATTCCACTCAAAGTGAAAGTCCATTTTCAATTGCATCTCCGATTTTTTTTCTTTTATTAGTACTAATTGAGACTAGCTTCCATGAATTTTTTCAAATTTTTTTAGCAAGCCGTTTTCGAGTTATGGAATTTTGAAAATTGAAGAATTTTCATGACTTAATTTTTGAATGCTCATAACTTCCTTAAAAATGCATCAATTTTAAAAGTTTTTCTTTCAAAATGTGTGTTTTTAAAGGTGCTTATATACCTCAAATTTCGATCAGATGAACATTATTTCTGGACCGTGAAAATGCGTGAAAAGTCATTTTCACGGCGGGTATTTTTGAATTGTTTTAAACAAAAAATGTTTTTTTTAAGAAATATAATATTAAATAATTGTTTTAATATGTAAGAACACTTTAAAATAGTGATAAAAAGATGATTTGATTGAAAAATTTAGCAAATATTGCTTTAAAACGTTTCTGCTACAAGAAAGTGTAAAATGACGATGTTTGTGAAATGGTTCGTACAGTGTACATGTGTACATGTGCCTTTCAGTTATTCGAAACAATTAGTTGAATTTAAATTTATTTGATAAACATTTCAACTTAACGATTTATTTTCAGCACTCATTATTTATTACAAGTTAAAAAGAACCGACATAACATAAACAAAACTCTGAGAGACACTAACAAGGAAGAAGCACTGTACAAACCATTTCACAAACATCGTCATTTTACACTTTCTTGTAGCAGAAAACGTTTTAAAGCAAAATTTGCTAAATTTTTTAATCAAATCATCTCTCTATCATTATTTTAAAGTGTTCTTACATACTAAAACAATTATTTAATATTATATTTCTTAAAAAAAACATTTTTTGTTTAAAACAATTCAAAAATACCCGCCGTGAAAATGACTTTTCACGCATTTTCACGGTCCAGAAATAATGTTCATCTGATCGAAATTTGAGGTATATAAGCACCTTAAACGTACTTTTCAAAAAAAATCGATTTTTTTTTAAACGATATTACTATCAAATTTTTTAGTTTTAATGATAAAAAGTCATTTTTCTCATTTTCTCATCCATAACCATAAAAAAGTCCCAAAATTAATGGTTTTTTTTCGTTTATTTGGTAAAATATGCAAAATTAAAAAAAATGTATTTTAATAAGATCTATCCATGTGATTTCACCGTAATAATAAAAACATGTTTCTTAGCGGGAATTTCAAAATGCAGTATTTGTTGAAAATGGAGAAATAATGTGCATATTTGAATTGAGCCTCAGATTCGAATTCAGCGACCCTAAAGTTGGAACCAACTTAAAAACATGCATTTTACTATAGGGTACACGCGCTGGGAATCGGCAAGAACTGTCCTGTTTTATAGGGTAGGCTATTAAGTATTTCAATTCAATTTGTTTCATAATTTATTACAATTACTTTATTAAATTTCATTTACAATAAATAAATTCTTTGCAAGTTTATATTGTCAGAAAATAAATTATGCAAAACATGAGGAACAATAATATAAGGTGATTTTCATAAAATGAACATTAATTTAGATACTTTTGTAAGCAAAAATCTTATTTTTCTTTTTCTAATTTAAAAATTCGACTTTTGTTCGATAGTCATCGAGATATCTTCATGCAATGTGTTTTTAAAGAAAGGAGGTTTATGAGAAAATAAATAATATTCAAAACACAGAATAATTGTTAATGGGGTCGCTCTTAGATTTTTTTATTTTTCAACAATAGTATATTATGAATAATGTGAAAAAGATTAAATGTCCAGATTTTAACAGTAATTAATCCATAAAATTAAAATTTATGAATTGTTTATAAAATTATTGTCCGAAAATTGTTGATTATCAACTGGACAATGTATTGGAGATAACTTGTGCCTTAATTCAGCAAGTGAGATGAGAATAGCTTCCTCAGTTCGAATAATCCGCGAAGCTTGCTCGGGACAAGTATTAAAATATTTGTTGAATAACAAAGCAGGATCATGGGTATTTAAAACAGGATCTTGTTCAATAGCTGATTCTAATCCAGAAAGTCCTCCAAAAACGATTAAAGAATGATGATATTTCAAGCTATGAGAAGGGATATCATCAATACATGAGCCTTTATCCGATGTACCAATAGATAAATCATAACCTGCTGTATAGGGGCACTTTGTGAAAATTTCACTTATACAATTTGCTAAACGAACTGAATAACCCCAGTAAATCCCAGTTTCCGACCTAGGCAACTTAGGAGATACAACAATGCCGTTTAATTTTTTTAAATTCACATCTTCTTGACAAAGTTTAACTGTCACTCTTATCCCAGGAGTCAGAACCTTGTCAACATAAACGTCATTAAAGAGTCCTACATTTACTTGAGAACCCTTACCAACTTTATTTGGCTTATTCTTTACGACACCTTCACGGAAAAGAGAAATGTCTTGTTGTCTCAAATGATGAGGAGCATCAAGAGGATTTAATAAACCAGCAAATTGAAGGTCTTTATGTAATGGAAAAAAATATTTACGTAAATATTGAGGACATTCAAGGTACTGTAATATTCTAGCCAATTGTAGACAAGAAGTACTCTCTTCACTATAAGTCGATTTTTCGTTTACTTTCGTGTCGCCTTTGTCGTCAAAAACAACAATTTCGTCCACTTTATATATGCAAGCGGCACGCGCAATTTGACCCGCAAGATAAGTTCGTAATTCAGGAGTCTGAGCATTGTCTAAAATTGATCCTGGCACAGCAATGCTAACTGTTGATACACCATTCTTGTTTACACCACCTTTTACCTCATCTTCATCACTAACTACATTCCGTTTGCATTTTTTCTCTAACTTTTGTTCCATTCGATTTTTTCGCTTTTCTTTGTGCTTTGCATTGTGTTCAATCCAGTTTTTCTTTAAGTTTCCTGACATATTTTCCTGCAAAACAATCACATTGATTACATTTCGTTTCATATTTTAAATAAATAAACAAAATTTTTTGTTTTCATAGATAGATAAAATTTGAAATAAGCAGAAATATTACTGTCAGAGATAACAATCTTTATTTTGACCCACTTAAATTTAAATTATTAAAAGAGGTTATATTTTTTTTTCTTGCATCATTTGGGTCCAAAAAACATATAAGGTGGTCAAAAAAAGAAAATTTTAATTTTTGACCATTTTAGAATTTTTATTTTTTGAAAAAATTAATATTTTTGAAAATCCATGCGAGAGATTCTAAAGAATCATTAAAAAAGTGTGGAAAAAATTTGACGATGAAAAATATTTAAAATTGTTAAAGAAGATACATATTTAATAGAAGAGTGCAATGATGTTTTAACTGATATTTTACATTCTTTTCTTGAAAAAATTAAAATTTTTGAAAATCCATGCTAGAGATTCTTAAGAATCATTAAAAAAGCGTGGAAAAAATTGACGAAGAAAAATAGTCAAAATTGAAAAAGAAGATAGATATTTAAAATATTAAATTTTTTAAGAATATAATTTCTAAAATGGTAAAAAATTAAAATTTTATTTTTCTTACCATCGTGTATGTTTTTAGAACCCAAATGATGCAAGAAAAAAAATATATCTTCCTACGATCATTAAAATGTAAAGGATTCAAAATGAAAGTTGTGACTCCCCTTAAAATTTTTAACTATGAACCACTTGAGTAATAGCAAAATCAATAAACAAAATAAAAAGAAATACATATTGAAGATTATTTTCTTTCTCACAAACAAAATTTTAAATACAATATAAAATATAAAGATACCGATCACATCAATTGAGCTGTCGGATCAAAGAAGGGCACATAACCCATTTGAATTACATTAGTTATGTGCCCTTCTTTGATCCGGCAGCTCAATTTAAACCGTGATCCTGATCAGAGTGATTCAAATTATAGGTTATGTTTACGACAGTTTTACCATGTTCCTTTTTATTTTCATGAAATAGAAATAAGTTTTTATTCAATATTTTAGATGTAACGAAAACTTAATAATTAATGATTTGTATAGAATTCATACCCTTTGTGAATTTTCACTTAAAAATTTTAAAACATAACCTACAGACGTAAATATATATCACTCTTTTAGAACAAACATTATAACACATTCATCAAATTAAACATCGAAAAACATTTTGTAGGATTATTAAGAAATAGCAAACAAAACCTTTTTGATAGTATTTATCCGATTCTTGCCGTTATTTAAATGGAAAAAGAATTAAAATCAATCTTTATTTACATCTTGCTTATTTAAATCTATTAAGTCCACGGTCGATAGACAGGTCCTGAATCTTATAATGTTGAGTAGGGGTCTCGCGGTGAAACTCGCCTACAGGTGGCTACATGTCGAAAAGTCCACTTTTTCTTCTTTCCATCAAAAGAGAAGGGTCGTTTCTGAATTGGGATTTTTAGCAAATTTTTGATAAAGTGTTTACTCGGGAAGCATGCAGTGGGCCGTTCCAAATTAGGACTTTTGTAGCAATTTTGATTAGTTTCCTAATCAAAATCAAAACAAGGACATTGCATACTTCTCGAGTATACACTTTCTCAAAAGTGCGAGGCCGTTTCCGAATTGTGATTTTTGTCGCACTTTTGATAAAGTGTATACTTGGGAAGTATGCAGTGACCTTTTTTTCGCACGGAAAAACAAGGACACTTCATACTTCCCGAGTATACACTTTATCAAAAGTGCGCTAAAAATACCACTTCGACAAAAATCCCAATTCAGAAACGGCCGTGTCTTTGTTATACCGTGCAAAAAAGGACACTGCAAAAGGCGAGGGGGAATTTACTAGTTAAAAACGTGTACACTTGACTACCGGTAATACACCTCATAATTACCCTTATTACCAAGTATTACACGTTATTACAAAGTATTACACATTTATTACATAGTATTACACATTATTACAGAGATATTACAGACTTTTTTGCGTTATTACAGCACCGTAATAACGCATTATTACACGGTATTACACAAGTATTACAGGAAGTGTATACACTTGACTACCTGAGTAAATTCCCCCTCGGCAAAAGACCTAAGCGCGAAACTTACATATCCTGTATCCGACTTGCGTACCCGACTCAGTTGTGCTTAGGCCAATACTTCCCGAGTATACTCTTTAAGGCGTTTCTCCAATATGATCCTAAACTCTTGCGTTGCGTGACTGACGCGTTGATTTTAGCATAGGTTGCCAATAGCAACCGACGCAACGCATACGCAACGCAAGAGTTTAGGATCTTATTGGAAAAACGCCTTTAAGGCCTTTCTCCAATATGTTCCTAAATGTTTGCGTTGCGGAACTGACGCGTTGGTTCGCAAGTGCAGTGAAGTCATCAAAGCATTGATACCAATCACGAACAAAAAGTTTGGTTTATGTTCCTCTTATCCCTGTTTTCCAACTTTAAAATTTTTAATGCAAATGTTTCTCGACGGCCTTTAATAATTTTAATTGAATTAAAGAACATTTTTACGCAAACATTTAGGAACATATTGGAGAAAGGCCTTAAGGCTTAAGCAGAATAGATTATTGAACGGGAACGCAATCGTGAACGGAAACGTAAGAATGAGTGAAAGAAGAATAAAGATATTTGATATCCTTTTCTTACACATTCTTACGTTTCCGTTTACGATTGCGTTCCCGTTCAAGAATCTATTCTGCTTAGGCCTTAGGGCCCCATTGGAGCTTTAAAGGTGGTTCCTGAACAGGTACAAAAGCCAAGTACAAGTGCAAGTCCAAAAGAAAATCCCATGAGTGCGAAAGAGTTAGGTAGTCTATGTATCTCTCTTGCATTCATGGGATTTGCATTTGGACTTGCACTTATAGGGATCTGAAATCATAGGGAATTATGGGGAAACTGACCCCGTTGCGTCAGTAGTCTTGATTTTTTATCTCTTTCTTCTACATATATTTTAAAAAGGATGAAACGAAAAATGGCTGACACAACGGGGTCGTCACCAGATGGCGTATCGCAGTATTTCAGATCCCAATACTTGGCTTTTGCACCTATTCTGGAACCGCCTTTACACTTATGACCTTGGCCGTTTCCGAAATGGAATTTTTAGCACATTTTTGATAAAGTGTATACTTGGGAAGTATGCAGTGTCCTTTTTTTCGCACGGAAAAACAAGGACACTGCATACATCCCGAGTATACACTTTATCAAAAATGTGCTAAAAATCCCAATTCGGAAACGGCCTTATAGATTCTTCAGCAATAAGGCCAACGCACAATAGATTCAGGAAAGTCGTTCGCGAACGAGATGCATGAGATAGAAAAGGACACGAATATATCTCTGTCCTTTTCTAACTCATGTGTCACGCTTGCAAATTATAATTATTTAATATAATATATTTAAAATTAATTTATTCTTTATATTTTTTAAAAATATTTTAAATTCTCATCAAACGCTCACAAGTTTTCGGTATTGGCGAATCAAACCGACAGTGGTGCCGTCCTGGTGTATAGCAAGAGAACTAGATTTAGTGGGAACAAAATTTTTAAAATCCATGGAAAAGCGAAAAATTATTTTAATAATTAATTCACTAATGGAGTGAAATAACTATTAGTAAATTAATTATTAAAATAATTTTTCGCTTTTCCATGCATTTTAAAAATTTTGTTTCCACTAAATCTAGTCCTTCCGCTATGCACCAGGACGGCGCCATTGTCGGTTTGATTCGCCAATATACGCCCTCGGGTATCACACGGAGACCCCGCGAACTATTACAAGATTCCGGACTTGTTTATACGATCTCATAGTATCTCATCTCTGTGAATGTCCCAGCTTGTCCTGGACTGTCCCAAAAAGCTGTCAGCCATATTGGTGTATTGTATTGTTCGTAGAGTGATTTTGAAGTGAAATAAGATATTTCTTGCACTTTATTCACGTTGTATCTACGCTCGCAAATTATTTAAAACCAAAGTGTTTTTGGATCAACTTCTTTTGTCGTTTAATACATCGTGTTCAGGTAATTAACTTGGTTTTTTTGCCGAAAAAAAGTGTGGTTAACGCTGCCACCTTGGCTCACGGGAATTGCTTTAATAAAAAACATGTCGTAAATAAAAGCTTTTAGTTATCATCACAATTACAGTCTAGAAAAGTTGGGGTTTTTGTTTATTCTTTCTTTAGGAGTTCTTCTAATTACTCACAAACAATATGCATTTCGCCATTAAAAATTGTAGCAGATAAATTTTCTGCTTCATGGCCATTTACCATTCTATGGAAAATGTTCATTTTAGTAATACTGTTTCAGACAATATTTACAAAAAAATTTTCTTTCTCAGTTACACTTTTTTTGTATTTACTTTTTTCGGTATGAAGTAAATCATGTTTTATTGATTTTTTCCCAACAATAAACAATCCTTTTTAGTGTATTTTATGGCATTTACATTATTTTAACAGATGGTATCACATTATTTAACCACAATCTTAGTCGGTATTGAATAAAGTTTATTGCGATTTTATAATATTTAGATTTATCAGATTTGCTAAATAAATAAACTGTTTGTGTAATAAAATAATTTTTAATAACTAAAAATGAGTTTTATATCCGAAATTATTTATAATAAAAATAAAAGAAAGAGATTGAAAAATTATTTACTTTGTTAATCATTTAAAATTTTTTTTTATGATTCCAATGAAATTGCGTTTTGTAATAACGTAAAAATAATTTTTTTCCTTACTCCAATTGTTTAAAAATTATTAAATAATACTTTAAATTATAATTTTGTTGTAGAAGTAGAGCATCATGACGGATTCCCTGAAGTTTGGCCCAGAATGGTAGGTTATTGTAATATGTATTTTTTTCTAACGGAATAATTCAAACTAATATATTTGTTAATTTCATTTTTGGTCAAATTTGTTTATATGTAGCTTGGGAATTCATGTATTTGCTCGGTTTATTTCGAGTAAAGCTGTCTTCAATCCTATTATTTAATTTAATGTAATAGGATCGTCAACACACGAGCCTTTAAAAGATTTTTGACTGAATGATTATATAACCAATGTTTTAATGAAATAGTTTTGAAATGATAAGGAAATTTAAAAAAAAAAATACGAAAGGAAAGTTTACACAAAAATGAAAAAAAAAATTATTTTTAGCTGAAATTTATTTTTATACCTAAATAGTATATTTGATTTTTTACCATTGTTTATCTAAATCGGTTATAACTTATCTAATAATCTTATTTGAATATAGATAACAAAAAAGGAATCACAAATTAATTCTAAAACTTACTAATGAAATAATTACAAATTTTGTTTAGATAATTTGAAAGTGTTTTTATAATATATTTAAATGTTGAAAAAATAATGAAACGAAATTGAATAACTTTATTTTTAACCATTTAAATAAATACAAATTAATATAAAAACATGACAACTTTAAACATGAAAGAATAAAATAAAAATTTTTGAATGGAAATAAATAATAAGTGTAAATATTTAAATTTGCGTGATAATAGGAATGTAGAAATTTGAAAAGGCAGTTCTCGGGTATTTGAATTGAAAAATGAAAACAATGCAATATATGTTCTACGTGTTCAGGTTGCGCAATCTAGCAGGAGACAATTGCAGTGCCGGTGGGGGTGGTGGTGGTGGTTTGACAAGCCTAACTGCTCCTCGGTATCAGCTAGCTGATCATAGATATGGTCGAGAAGAAATGTTAGCTCTTTTCGACCGTACTTATAAACCGCCTGAAACATTATCAAGTTTCGGAGCTATATTTGCCGACAAAGTCCAACTACCATTGGCTTTAATTCAAATGACAGAGGATGAGTTGGTAAGCAATTTTTTAAAATTATTTTTCATACTTAAAATTTTTACATTTAAGTATGACAAAATTTAAATAAATTGGAATTTGTGAAATCAGAAACAAATTCGCGGTATTTTTGTGCTTGCTTGTGAAACAAGGGAGAAATATAAACTAAATAAAAGTAAAATAGAAATAAAAATGTGTACATACAAGAATGAGAATAGGGTGAATTAAACAGAGAAGCCACAAGTCAGGGAAAAACATTTTTGTTAGGAAAAGTTAGGAAATTGAACTAATTTACAGAAAAATTCAATTATATATTTTCTGTATACGTAAAAAGTTTTAACAATTTTTGCCTCTAAAACGAATCACAGGCTATCATCACCTACTTAAAATTTTGTCACCTATTTCATTTATTTTAATAATTTGTTACTTTTTTCACCTTTCTGTAGATCGATTAATTTGCGATTGTAATATTCAAAAAATAATTAAATTTATAATGTGAAAATATTAATTTAAGTGGTTAGGCCACTTTAGACCTTTAAAAAAATTAATTTTTTTTCTTTACCAAAATGTTGTTTAATTTTTTGATCTAGCTCAAAAACTCAAGTTTTTTCGGGTAGTACACTTGTATATCTCATCATCAATCATCAACAACACCCTTTTTAATTTTTTATACAAAAAAAGTATTTTTTGTTTACTACAATATATACTTGATTGTAATATATAACTGAATTTTTAATTGATTTTATTCTCCTTCCGTAAAATTCTTGATATTATATTAATTTAGAGAATACAAAAATACAGATTTTAATCATTTCCATAAAAGATTCCATTGACCCAAGTTCGCATTTATCAAAATTTTTCATCGATTTAAAAATTATTTAGGACAATTTTTATTTCATTTCATTTATTCATTAAAATTGTACACGATGTAAATTTAAATTTATTTTTATTCTAATCAATCATCAATCCAAAATTCAATTTATCCAAATTTAAATTTGTTTAAATTTTTATCAATCCAAATTTCGATTCAATTTTAATTTAAATTTTTCCAATTTTTAATTAATTATAATGTTTATTGATCAAAACCAATTTTTACGTCAAATGCTAATTCAATTGACAGAAATTTAAAATTAACTAAATTTTAATCTATCACTGAGAAAACTGTTTGGTATCATCTACTGAAGTTTGGTTCTCCAAACCAAATTTTTTATTTGATATATGTGCAACTAATCCGTTTGGTTCGGGCTACTAAATTTTTTCGTTGAATCATTTTGTTCGGTCTGCCAAATTTTTTGTTTTGCTCAACTAACTTATTGTTTTTAAGCAAACAAAAAATTTAGTTAAATGAAAAAAAATTTTTTCTTTTCTCAACCAAATTATTTTTTGGCTCACACTTATATTTTTTATTTTTCACTTAATTTTATCACTTTTGTTATCCTCTTTTATTCTTTTCGCTTTATATTACCTACCACCCAATGTCTACTTAAATTAATTTCTATTGCGGAAAAACCTAACACTGCTGGGGATCGAACTCTCAGACTACGCAACGCAAATCAAGAAGGCTGACCACTACACTAAGAATCCTAGTGACAATGAGAGTGTAAATTATTTTCATAAAGTATACAGGCTGGAGAAAAACTTCCGTTCTTTTAACAAGCTTTATTCTCTCTGTTCGATATGCATCACTACACACACTTTTTTACCGAATTTCTGAAACACATAAAAATCCCGAAAACACTTGAATAAAACTGGACGACACGAAGAGCGAAGCATGGTTAACGTGTGACATCCGTAAACAGAGAAATAAGCCATATTTACGAGAACAGCGCATGCGCAATTGAGCATTCAGACGGTTTGGTTTGGAGAACCAAATTATTCAGTTAACAGACGCAAAAGCTTGAACGAAATTTTTGGTACAGCCAACTAAATTTCTCGATTGATTGCTTCTTTCGTTACTGTTATGTCAACTAAATTTTTGTAATCTTAACTAAAAGTGCTCCACCAAATTATTTTGTTAACATTACATTATTATTTTTCTCAGTTATCTAAAGACTAATTGATTTAAGTTTCAAATTACACAAGTCTACAAGGTATTTTTTTTTTTTTTTTTTTTTTTTTGGAAATATCAAAGTGGTTTCCAATGTATTTCTGTGTGCTGAACACGATCCCGGGTTCCAAAATTGTGTATCACGTCAGGATTTTGAGTAAAGTGGGGGTAAAGTCTTTAAAAACCGTGTTTTTGAGGGTTTTTAGTATTTTTTTTCTCCTTAACCTGACGTGATAGACACTTCTATATAGGCTTAAATTAAAGCTTATATCTTAAACTTTAAGACTCATATGCGCAAGATAAAAAAAAATTAGATTCAAATAACCCAAAAAGATTATTCGGGTCATTACCTCCATCTTTTCAAAATTTCAAACAAAATTTTATTATGCGCATATGGGACTTAAAATATACGTTTTAAACTTTAATTTAAGCCTATATAGAAGACTATCACATCTGGTTAAGGAGAAAAAAATACTGAAAACACTTACCTTAAAAACACGGTTTTTGGGGTATTAACCCCCAGCTTTTTTAAAATTTCAAATTTTTTTTTTAATATTATGTATATGGGTCTTAAAAACACTGTTTTCGGAGACTCTATCCCCTCTTTACTCAAAATCCTGACGTGATACGCAACTTTGGAACCCGGGAGCATGTTTAGAACACAAAAATACATTGGAAACCACTTCAACAACTAAAAAAAAGTCTTATTTTGTAGACCTGTGTTATTTATCTAAATTTAAATTAATTTGCCTAAATTTTTATTGATTTAAGTTTCAAATTAACCAAAGTTCAATTCACTCAAATTTTAAACTATTAAAGTGTAAATATTAATCATTGATTAAAAATTTGAATAGATACAATTTACATGTTAATTGGCGATTTTGTATTTTCAAATTATTAGATTTCTTTTATAATTTATTACATTTAATAAAAAATGTTTGTCGGGGAAAATTTTTTAATGTCAGGAAATGGAAATATTTATTCTTGTGGTAACCCTGGTAAAGTAAGTCAATTGAAAAAAGTTCGGGTTGAATAAATTTTTATTTTTAATAATGTAATTAAAATTTTTAATTTTAATTTCTGATAATTGTGTCCGTATTGTATTTAAAACTCTTAGAAGTGTGTCATACTTGGTTGCAGTCTAAAAATACATCATTCTGGAGCCCTTGTGCCAGGCTTTCAATGCAGCAATATATTTCCTTTCATTTTTTTTTCATAATATTAAAATTTCTTTTATAATTTTTAAGTAAAGCCAACATGATAGTTTTATTTACCAAATTACGCATTACTTGTATGTGAAATATCCAACACATCATTTGACTTTACTTACAAAAAAGTTGCTTTAATCTGAAATTGTATTTTTAGCGACTGTGGAATGGTGGAATAACAAGCACGCCTGGTCGAGGAAGAGGTGGTAGTGTTGATCGTGGGGGGCGTGGAAGAATCGGAAGAGGTGGTCTATACTCTTCTTCCTATTCACGTGGTTACGAGGAATCAGGAGACGGAACTAGAAGCGAGACACAACCTTTTTCTGTGAGACTATTTATACTTTGTCGTTAAATTTTATCATTTTATCAAATATTATAGGCCTGGAATTATGCGACTTTCTTGACTTTTTTCTACATTTTTTTTTACAAAATTTTTTAACAAACTACGTCTTTTTAGTATACAAAGTAGATCTTCTTCAGATCTTCTTTATTTTAATTATTTAACCAATTTTTAACTTAAATTCTTTTTGAAATTAATTATTTTCAATAATTTTAATTAAATTCTTCACAAATTCAATTATCTTAAACTATTTTTCAATTTAAAATTTTATGAAATTCAATAATTGTTTAAATTTTTTTTAAAAATCAACAAATAAAATTACCAAAAAAATCTTATAAAATTTAATTATTTTTAAGATTTTCCAGCTAAAACTTGAAATTACTTTTAAACATTTAACTCTTCTAAAATATAATTATTTTTATAATTGTAATATTTCTTTAAAAATTGCAATTTTTTGGAATGTAAATGGTCTAAAATGACTTTTTTGTATTATTAAATTTTATTCTTTAACTACACTTCAAAGTCAATTAACGTTAGTTGATTAACATTATAATTACAAGTAACTTATGAAAAATTAATATTGATATAAGATATAACTTATAAATTAATTTGTGTAAAGCTTTGATACCCATTAAAGTGGATGAAATCGACCAAAATGCTTACATCTAGTTTAATAATTTAAACTCAAAGAAATGAAAGTTAAAATTATTATTATAATTCTGTTCCTTGTATTTCTATTGTATTTTATTTATAAAAATTTGAAAATTACGACTATGAAAAAAATTGAAACTATTTGATGGAAAATTTAGGCAAGAAGCAGACCATTCGAAAGATCACAAAGTGAACGAGGATGGTCAGAAAGAAATGGGATTGCGGATCCAGGCGAGTGGAATGGTTCTACAAGTCCACGAAAAGAATTAGGTCGTGGACCTAGTGGAGGTTCCCTCATGGAAAGTAATTGGCGTCGTCATCGAGGTGGCAGTGAGGATGACGACGGCTGGAGGGTTACTTCCAATAGTCGTGGAGAAAAATGGGGAGGTAAATAAATGCATAAATAAATTCAAGTTTTCAAAAGTGGGGGGCCAACTTCACACGCATGGTAAATAAAAGTAATTTTTCAATTTAATTGTAAAGAATATTTAAATTAATTTCTTTTGAAGTAATTAAACAAATTGTTCCAATCTGTATTTCATTCAAATAACTAACTAAAATTATCTGTAACTCTATCGACTGGATAAGAAAATTTTTAATTTAATTTTTAAATTTTTATTATTTTTTTTATTCATTTTTCTAAAATAATTTTAGCGTGTTGATTTAATGAATTTAATTTGAAGTTCATTTCCTAGGCAAAGGTAATTGGCGAGATGGTGGATATTTGGATAAGGACAAAGCTGATGGGGAAGGTGAGGAAAATCGAAATACGGGACGTTGGGAGCACAGAGGAAATCATAGAGGTCCTTATGATGCATCCCATCATCCTCCATCTCGCAGACCTTGGGATCCTAATCACCATGACAACCACGACAACCTCCCGGAATGGTAAATTTCAAATTGCTTAATCTCAGAAAATACAATATTTGACAACACTTTGAGTCAATGAACGCAATCAATGAAGAACCTTAGCTATAGTTTAGCATTCGGTGGAAAAATGCGACTCTGTTGATCGCAGGATTTTTTACCTCGAGTGCGATGACGAAACCTGAACCGAGAGCGAATATTTGTCAGAGATTGTAAAAAGAAATTCGATAAAATCATACATTCCTAGCGATTGTATAAAGCGAAATGAAAACGTTTCTTTTTACAGGGCGACTGAAAATCCAAGTGAAAGTGGAGGAAGTTTCGATGCTTCGGGCGCGTTCCATGGAGGAATGTATTCCGACGATGACGAAGATGGGGGTACAACTGGAGATGGTTCTCACGAGCCGAAATCGCGCAAAGTGTCCGAAGGAAATGCGTCGAAGCAGAATAATAAAAATACAACGCAGGATCAATCGACCACTCGCCAAACGTACACGTCAACGACGACGATAACAACGGCAACGACCACCAATGCAGTAACTAAAGAACGACCCAAGTCGCTGCATCCGTTCGAGGATAAAGGCGGCGTGCCTGTTAGTCAAGAGAGACCAAGTCTCTCGCCGCCGAGATCCAGGAATAGCAGTGCGACGTTGAAAGCTCCACCACCCACGCCCGAATCTAAAGCTCATCTTGAGAACTTCCCGTCCAGAAAAGCACTACCTACCGAGGCACCTAGTGAAAAACTAAGCGATGGCGATAGAAATCCAGCACTGGACATGAAACCCATTGAAAACAAGTTCCAGGAGAACAATGAGGAGAATTTAAATATGGATCCTGCTGTGATACTAATGAGTCGACAGCCTCCCCAAAAAATGACGGGCTTTATTAATTCTCCAAATGTCTTGAATCAAATGAACCAGAAAATGGACGAGCATTTGGATAGAATGGATGAGGAAGCGGATGCTCTGGTTGCCAAGTTGATGTCGGAAGACGGTGGCCACAGAGGCGAACACGTCAATCCTTCGGATTCAAATTCAATTCCAAATTTGGATAATTCCAGTGTTTTAGAAAAATGGTTTTACCGTGATCCACAGGGTGAAGTTCAGGGTCCATTTTTGGCCAATGAAATGGCCGAATGGTGGAAGCAAGGTTACTTCTCGGCAAGTTTACTCGTGAGGAGAACTTGCGATGAAAGATACGCTTCACTCGGAGATTTGATGAATATGTGCGGTCGAGTTCCATTTAAGCCCGGACCTCTATTTCCCCCACTAAAAGTAAGTTTATCGAAATTTTTTTGCTTTCAATATTTTAAAATTCAAATTTATCTACATTTTTTTAATTCGCTGAAAAATGTATCATTATGAGTTATTCGACTTATTCTACAAAATAAAATTAAAAGTTAATTATTTAAAACATTCTTTAATTAAATACATATTCTCTAATATGGGGGATATCACGTCAAGTGGTCAAAGAGGAAAAAATGGCTTTTTTCTCTAATTATTTATTTTTTTCTTAAATATTAAAATAATTGTTTTTAAAAAAAGTGGAACTAGAATATTTAAATATTGATGATTAACATTTTTTGCTTTTTTTTACCATTTTTGGCTATTTTTAATGATTTTTTTTACTATTTTTCAATATTTAAACATTCTATTCCTATTTTTTCAACTATATATTTTTGTAGGGAAAAACCTCAGCTATCGATTACAAAAAAAAATGTTTTTCAAAAATGCATATTGCCAATCGAAAGAGCATCAAAAAAAACTTTCAAAACTGATATTTAGAAAATTTTTTTATTTTAATGTTTAAGGAGGAATCGGACAGACAGTCTGAACAAAAGTTAGTCCAAATGCATTATTTCGATTATTGAAATAGAAAACATATTTGAGTATAATTTTTTTCAGACGAAGTGTGCAGAATTATATTTTAAACAAAATGAGTCATTGAAAATTGAAATTAGATGAAAATTTTAAAAAATTGACATTTCGAAACGATTGTCTGTTTGAATTCAAATTATAAAATCGTTTTGAAATGTCAAGTTTTTTAAATTTTCATCCAATTTGAATTTTCAATGACTCATTTTATTTAAAATATAATTCTGCACACTTTGTCTGAAAAAAATTATACTAAAATATGTGTTTTCTATTTCAATAATCGAAATAACGCATTTGGACTAACTTTTGTTCAGACTATCTGTCCGATTCCTCCTTAAGAAAAAAGTATTAAAAATATGCGGTGTACCGTAAAACTGAAAAACTTTCACCCCCTCCTCCTCGAAAAATATTGGACTAAATGAAAAAATATTTTTATCAAAATTTAAATTTCATTTGTAGTAACAAATCACCCAAGTTTGAGCGCGATGGAGAAAATTTTTTTTTCTCTTTTAATCACTTTACTTATGATTTCCTATATTCAATATTATTACCTAAAAATATTTTTAAAAAATCTTCATCAATTAAAATTTACAAAATTTTCATTTCAAAATCTCCTGAAATTTGATTTGTAATTCTAAAAATCAGGTCTGTAGCTCTTTTGAAACTCAATTATCATTTAAAATTCTTCATCAAGTTAATTATTATTTTTGATAATTTTAATGTGATTCTTCTAAAATTCAATTATATAATCAAAAATTTGGTTATATTCAATTATTGTTGGCGATTTGTAAAAAAAAAATCTTGAGTTATTCAATTTTATAGAAATTTCAATTTAAAATCTCTTGTAATTCAATTATTTTAAAAGTAAATATGCTAATCTTACAAAATATAATTATTTTTAAAGACATTAAAATTCTTCGCTAAATTAATCATTTTCAATAATATTAATCAATTAAGTTTATCAAGTTTTTCTAAAATTTAATTATTTAAGAAATTTTTAGATAAAAATTCTTCTATTTCTCATAAACTATCTAATTTTTAAAAAAAGTAATTTTTTAAAACCATTTGAACTTCATACTTTGACAAAATTCCGAATTCATAAATAGGAAATTTAAATAAATCATAGCTTGAAATATTTTTTAAAAAAGTTACTTTCATATTTGTTATAAATAAAAAAATTTTGAAATTCTTGAAAATTTTTCTCAGTTCAATTTTGAAATATCACCTGCATAATATTGCTTGATAAATTCCCATGTAATTATTCTTATTAAGGAATTATTTAAATTTATTTTTAATACCTAATAACAATGGTTAATAAAAATAAAATATGTATTATATGAAATTTATTAAAATTTAAAAAATCAACTAAAATGACTTTTTCAACGCCCTAAAGTCGATCCGATGCCTGGATTTCTGTATAAATTATTTTTATTGAATACTTCTTCTCAAAAATTATGATGAAAAAATGAAATTTTTCAGTTATCGGGTCAAATTCCTGGCGTCCCGAATCCAGTATTACCGGGAATGCCTGGCAGCAATTTACCAAAACCAGCGATTGACGATTCGATGTTGTTACTTCAATATCAGAGGCTTCAAGTAATGCAAAATCAAGTGTTTCTTCGGCAAATGGCGATCGCGAAACTTTCGCAGTCGGAACATTGGGCATCGTTGAGCCCAGTTGAGCAGAATCAATTAATACTACAGTATGTCATTCAAGAATCGGAATTGTCGGACATGCAAATGAATCACAATCCATTTGTCACGCCGTTGACAACGCAAACGCCAAATCCTGTGATGCAATTGTTCAATCAAATGCAGGTCGGTAATTCGAGTCGAATTCCGGAAATGAAACCAAAATTTGTTCAGCTGTTGTTTCATAAGGGAAAAAAATATTCGCTTTTCGTTTTTAGACAAAGACGCAATTGGAGAATCACATGGCGGCAAGCGGTCATCAGACAAATTCAGCACATTCAGCGCCACTTGGGTTTTTGCAGATGATGCAGGAAAGAAACAACCAACAAATGAACGTTCACGCGAATGGACATCCGCAAGTTCCGGTTGATTCCGTTTGGCCCCAGCCACCACCTCATATTGCCACTCCATTCAATGCACAAAATTGGCTGACACAGGTTACTTTATTTTTATAATTCTTTTAATTGTTTTTCTTCTCTTTTTAAATTATGCTTTTTATTTTTAATATTAATTATTAATTTGATTATTTTTCGTTTTGTTATGAAAACTATTTTTAATTTTTCAAATTTTTTTAAAAACGGAACAAGTCAATTTCATAATTAATTGATTGTACGATATTTAGTCTGTGTAGAATTTAACGGCATATACTTTAATACCAGTTTTAAAGTATACAATCTAATGTTTACAATTTTGCTGTGCCCACTCTAGACTTTAATTTAATTTGAATTTTTTTTCTAAATTAGTTTTGTAATTTTTAATTTTATTATCTAGGTTGGGCCAATACCTGCAATGCCACCTGGACATATGCCCAATTCATTGTGGGATATGCACGGCAAAGACATTAAGACTGAGCAACAAATATTAGTAAGTGTGACTATGTTTGTTCTTTGATATAATTTAGTGAGTTTTACTGAATTAATTAGAAAGTAAACTATAAAATAAAGTGACATCAACGTCACATAATGCTAGTTGAAAATTTGAACAATCTTGAAACCTATCAAGTAAACCTATCAAGTGCATCCTATAAATTTTTAAAAATTCCTTCTCTATATTGAATCCATAATTTCTTATTTCTCTTAACTGACGTCAAATTTTTAATAACTAACCACAAAAAACTCCTAGTTCACATTTTCAACTGAATCAATCAAGTAAAACGGCTCATACTACTGAATTTTTTCAGCGTACTCGAATTAGGTTTATCTGATAGGTGTGCAGTTTATTTAAAAAAAAGTTTCCGATTCTAGTACAGTGATAAATAATTAATAAGCGAATTCATATGAAAAAGAAAAGACTGCTTAAGCAGAAAACAATTAAAAAGCAAACATTTTAAGTAAGGGGCCATTTATAAACTACGTTACTTATTTTAGGGGGGTAGGGGGTCAAAAAGTCTATAAAAATACATTTAACGAGGGGGTCTAAAAATAATGAAAAATTGGTATCGTAGTTTATGGGTGGACCCTAATAAGTAATTTAAATAAATTATAAAACTTATTAAATTTATGAAAAAATGTTTCACATTCAAAAAATTATTTTACTTCTATTTGGTTTAAAAAATTTTGAGAATTAATTAGGTAACCAATAAATTTATCCTATCTTTTGAAAGTGCAAGAAATTCGCAATGCGAATTTGCTTTTTAAAAAAATTATTTTTGTGTCCATCTCTACTAATTTTGTGCTAATTAATGCAGTTAAATTTTTTTTGAAAAAATAATAATGAGGACTTAAAAAACATTTTTAATCTCACAAAAATGCAACTTACATGAAATTAAAATTATAAAATTGTCCAAAAAAAAGTACTCTGTACATTTGAATCAGCGAAATTTCGCTGATTCTCAGCTATAAGTATACAACTGATTTAAATTTAGATAGTACAAAAAGAAATTCTAACACAAATTTTCAAAATTTTTAACAATGAATTATTCAAAATAATTCAATTTAAGAACTAATTTTTTGATCTAGAAATACACTAAAACGTCAATCGAGAACACGTCAGTCGAAAACAGAGCAAAGGAACACTGGAGGGGAAGTGGGGAAGCGGGTAGAATTTAGGTTATGACTGACGCCAAAGTCGTACTTGTGATTTTTAAATTTAAGGTGGATTCAGTGCCCCACTAGTGAAAATCCCCTAGATAAAATTCACATTGTTGCGTAAGGCACTTCATACGGCCCTGAGTGTTTTTATTTTCGAGCGATAAAAATCACGTCAATCGAGAACAGCACTGCATATTCGTCTGTTCTCGATTGACGTTTTAGTGTATGGGAACATTATTATTTTTCAATAAATAATTTGTGTTAAATTATGCAAGTTGAGAGAATTTTGTTTTGTTATTGTCTTGTTTGCAATACAAATTAGCACAAAAATTATTTTTTTGAAAAAACAAAATAGTGTTGCTAATATATTGCACGTGTCTTTTGAATAATTACATAATTAATAATAACCAAATTTAATAAATATTTACAGGAAGAGCAAAAACTTAGACAACAAGATGATAAGAAAGAGGATATGAAGAAATTATTAGAAGAGATAAAACGACACAATGATGAGGTCCTGAAACAACATATAGAAGAGAGAGCGAAAAAAGCAGAAGAGGCTAAACGACTCGAGGAAGAAAAGAAGCGAATCGAGGAGGAGAGGAGGATCGAGGAAGAGAGGAAGCGCATTGAAGAGGAAAAGTTGAAAGAGGAAGAATTAAGAAAGAGAGAGGAAAAGAAACGTAAAGAAGAAGAGCGAAAGAAAGAGGAGAAACGAAGGCAAGAAGAGGAATTAATTAAAAAAAGACTGGAGGAGGAGAAAAAGCGAAAGGAAGAGGTTCGAAGACAAGAAGAGAAATTGAGGAAGGAAGAAGAGAAACGCAAGAAATTGGAAGAGGAGCAAAGGCGATTAGAAGAGGAAGCACGAAAGAAGGAAGAGGCATTGCAACGCAAAGCCGAGGCGGAAGAACAGGCGCGAAAAGCTGAGCAAAGACGACGAGAACAGGAGGCACTGCGCAAATTGCAAGAGCGCAGCAAAGCACCGTGGGCTCAAGCGGCGACGCCAGTCGCTCAAGCCTCGTCTCTCGCCGAAATTCAAAAACATGAACGGGAAAAGAAGGCGGAACAACAACGATTCCAGCAAATTTTGCAAATGCAAGTGGCACAACAGAAAGCACTCGAAGCTGCACAAGAAGCAGTGCCAATGGATTCTTCAAAGCGTCTGCAGTTCAAGTGGGCGGAGAAAACGGCCGCTTCCAATAAGCAGCCACAGGTGAAGAGCTTGGCGCAAATACAACAGGAGGAACAGGAACGCATCGCCAAAGAGCGCGAGAGGCAGGAGAAAACTGTCCCAAAAGAGCCGACTATTTCTCTGCAAAATGCTGGCATTTGGGGAACTGCTTCGCAATCGTTGACTTGGGCCAATTCGACGAGTTCCGGGAGTCAAGCTTGGGCCAGTGCCAGTAATACAGGCGGTTTCTGGGACGATATCGCTCCCGCCAAGTCGAATGCTCCGCCAAAGCAGTCTGTTAAAGCTGCACCCATTAAAGTGATTCCCGTTCCACAACCTCAAGTTCAACAGCTTAATAACAAGGCTACCAAGAATAAGAATAAACGGGAGGAGGAACTCGTGAAAAAGCTCTTTGAGCAAAACACTGCCAAGCCTGATGACTTTACGCAGTGGTGTAACAAAGCACTCGGTGGACTACAAGTTTCTGTAGATAGTAAGCAACATTTCAATTTATTATTCTAATTTCGCTGTCGAAATTGTCTTATTCTCACCAACAACTTTTCTGGTATATTCATTTAATGATAATTTTTATTTACAGTTCCAACGTTCATTGGATTTCTGCGGGACATTGAATCTGCATATGAGGTTAAAGAATATGTGCGTCTTTATTTGGGCGACGATAGATGCTGCATGGATTTCGCGAGACAGTTTTTAGAAAAACGAAGCAAATGGCGATCGGCACAGCGTCCTCAGGCACAAGCAGATGATCTTTGTAAACCTGCTCCTGCCGTCAATCCAAATACATCAGCTGAATTCCAGGAAGTTAAGGTAATTTAAATGAAACACTAAAAATTTTACATTTTTCACAAAGTTTGGGACGCTTAATTTGACATCATCTTGATGTCAAAGACTTTATTTAAACAAAAAAAGAAATAATTTTTTTTGTACATAACTTCCAAGGGGTCGTGCACATAATACGTCACGCGAACAGGGGGAGGGGGGGTCTAAAGATTTGTGACGATCCATAGAAAAAATGGCGCTAATGTATGGAACCAAGTGTAAATTGCATTATGTGCACGACCCCCAAGTAACAAATTTAAAAATTACGAATCTGTATCGATCCATTAATCCACCCATATTACCTACTGATTGTAAGTTCACTTCTCGACACCTCCATAGCTTCAAAGTATTCAATTCAGCGAAGAAATAACACAGGAACACAAAAAAGTATTTTGGCCGAGACACTACACTAGTGTATTCCCAAGTATTTTTCGCTGCTGAATCCGAAGTCAGAATAGTCAGACTTGCTCTTGTTTTTGAGTTATACTAAAAACAAAACTAATTACAGGGTGTCGAGCGTCCGGGAAAACCGGGAATAGACAGGGAAATTTAATGATCAGGGAAAAGACAGGGAATTTTTACGCGACTGTGATTAAAATGTCGTTGCTAACCTATTTTTTGACAATTTTGCATTTGCTATGAAATAAGCAACTTTAGTGGTAGTGGGATTGGATTAAATACTCATGCTTTGAAGAAAACATTGATTCTAAAATCGTCCGCAGGGTGCGTTGCACTTTTCTTTTTTCATCAGAGAGGAAACAACGAATGCAAATCGAAACATGTGAAACTTAAACATGCAATAGCGCCTTTATGTAAATTTTTACTCAGTGTTTTCCAATCTTAGTGCTATGCAATATGGGTTCTTTAGTTTAAACAACCTGAAGCAATAACATGATAATAGAGATATTATAATTTAGTTGCCACTTATGTGTTTACATATTTATTAACTTTATTTGTGAAGCGTGAAGTGAAATGCAGTTTATATATTTATTTTATATTTAAAGAAATCGGTAAATGAAGTAAAGGTTAAAAATATACTTCACTAACATTTTGTTTATTTTGTATCAAAGTCTGTAAAATTGGAATATTCAATGAGGTTATGTTAAGTGGAAATGTATCTAACAATTTTCCATTTTCGGTAAATTTACTACTTTTAAAGTGAGGTAATAATTGGTTAATATGGTGTGTGAAATTATATAACCTAGTTTAGAAGTGGTACATAACGCCAGAAAATATGTCAATTTTATAGATTTTGATACAAATATGAATCGTTTATAGGTAATATTTAAAAAAAATTTATAGTGTTCGATGTAAAAACTACTTTTTGAAAATTAGAAATTTTTATCTTACTTTACTATTACAATAAAATCTATAGTTAAATTACCTTATTTTATAGGATTAAAGTGTTTGAAATATGACTCAAGGTAAATTAACATCATTTCAAATTCAATAGCTAATTGATCCAGAGTTTAAACCTTGGCTGACAAAAGTTGAAAGTAATGTTTTTGAAGCAAAATGTATCAAGTGTCCGAAAATAATTAATTTGAGTAATATGGGAAGAAGAGCTCTGACCAGTCATATGAAAAATGACAAGCACAGAAAATCTATAAATGCTGAAGCTAATGTGATTTCGCTGTCTAATTTTTTTTTCGAAAAACACCAAGAATCTGACAGTGCTTCCTCAAGGAATTTAACATCGACAATTAACAACTCTGCTTTAATAAATTCTCCAGATCAAATTATACAAATTGGAAATTTACCGTCTTTTTCTCAGTCTTCCGCGATAGTTGCAGGGCAAGGTGAAAAAACTGTCAATAGTGCCAAACTACTCGATGGATTTGTAATTAAAGATGATATCACGAAAGCAGAAATATTGTGGGTCATTGAATGTGTCATGACGCACAAATCATTACGCTCAGGAGGGCGAGATGTTAGACTTTTCTCTCGGATGTTTACTGATAGTTTGATAACGCGAAAAATGCAATTACAGCAAGATAAAATTGGTTATTCGATTGTGTTCGGCTTGGCACCATATTTTAAAAATGAATTGATTACTGAGGTAATGGAATGTGATTTTTTTACAATTGGATTTGATGAAGCGCTCAATAAAATTGCTCAAAAGCAGCAAATGGATATAAATGTTCGCTATTGGAAAAAAATAGTATGATGAAGTTAGACCGCGATTTCTCACTTCAGTATTTTTGGAGCGTTGTAGAGCCTCTGATTTAATAATTGCATTTTTAAATGGTGTATCTCCTCTCACAACAAAAAAGATATTACAAATTTCCTTGGACGGCCCATATGTCAATTTAAAGTTCCTTAGAGATGTAAAAGGCCATATTGCACCTGACAAAAATGACCCTAAAATGTTGGAAAGTGGTAGTTGTGGGTTTCACACTACAAGTGGATCTTTTAAGAGCGGCTTTAAGCAAACAGGCTGGGACCTAGTACAATTTTTAAGAGCACTCTACAATTTCTTCAAAGATGTTCCATCCAGGCGACAAATGTTTACTGAAATTACAAAGAGTCATTCTTTTCCACTCAAATTTTGTTCAGTTCGATGGCTAAATAATGAGAATGTCGCACAGCGGGCTTTAGAAATATTACCTGACATTATTAAGTACACTGGTGAAGTTAACAAATCTTCGAAACCCCCAACTTGTAATAGCTTCAAAACTCTTATAAAATTCTGCAACGATTCTTTGTTGCCAGCCAAGTTAACATTTTTCAAATCATTGTCGCAAGATCTTGAACCATTTCTGACTGAGTTTCAGACAGATTTACCTCTAGCTCCGTTTTTGTACAACGCTCTCACCAGTATTATGTGTGATCAGATGGAAAGGTTTGTAAAATCTGAGGTCATAAAGAAAGCAAAATCAGTACTCGACGTGGATTTAAGTGACAGTAAATATCTTTTAACAGCTGCAGAGATTAACCTTGGAATCGTCACTAAAACTATTTTGAAAAAAGTGAAAGGTTGCACTAGTCTTGAAATTCTTCAATTTCGTCAAGATTGCAGAAAGTGTCTTATTAAATTCGTTAGCAAGTTACAAGAACGATCTCCTCTAGCGTACAAATTAACTAAATATATTTCCTGTTTCGATCCAAATGTAGCGGCTGACATTAAATTAGGAGAGAAAAGAATAAATGATTTATTAACAACTCTGGTTGAAAAAATTGGCTTGACGGTAATGTCGCTGAAAAAGCTGCACGTGAGTTTAAAAATGTATGTAAGATACCAAAAGTTCAAAAGAACTTGCAAGATTTTATCAGAAAAACCCAGCGTTTGGATCATTTTTGATGAATTCACACCCAGTGAAAACATAAGAAATGTGATGCAAATGGTAAATGTATTTTCTCATGGAAATGCCAACGTCGAACGCGGCTTTTCTGTTAACGTTGAATGTTTGATTGAAAATATGAAGGAGGAAACTTTAGTCGCTAGAAGAATCGTCTATGATGCAGTGAATAGTCTCGGCGGAATCGAAGAATTCAATGTTAATAAAGAAATGATTCTGTCAGTTCGAAACGCATATTCGCGTTTTAAGGAAGCCAATAAAAAACGTCGAAAAGAATCGGCAGCGGCAAATACATTAGTGTGTAAAAAAAACTCATCAATCTTCAAGTGGAAGAACTAGAGACAAAGAAAGACAAATTATTAGAAGATTCTCAAAAGAAAATTGATTAATGAATATGTATAGGTTTATAAGACAAGGAATTTTGTTTTTGGTCATGGAAAAGACAGGGAATTTCGAAAACATTTTTCACTCGCCACACGGAAAAAACAAACTAACTATTTTAGCACCAAACTGCTTTATCCTTTAATAGTATATAATTTCGTTTACCTATTAAAGTATGAAATAATGTTTTTTTAGTTTAAAGTAAGTCCGTACTAAATAAGTATAATGGTTATACTCTTATAGTAATAGTGACGTACTTTAAAAGCATAAAATTGATGCCCACGAAGTACGACATATAGTCTACCTAAAATAGCAACAGCTTCTTCCTTTTTGGTAGATAAATTCTTGCAACCTGCGTTTTGGCCACGCCTCCCTCCCTTTCCAACCATCGATATATCGATATAGGCCAAAACGCAGGTTGCAAGAATTTATCCACCAAAAAGGAAGAAGCTCTTGCTATTTTAGGTAGACTATATGTCGTACTTCGTGGGCATCAATTTTATGCTTTTATATACTATTAAAGGATAATAAGCAGTTTGGTGCTAAAATAGTTAGTTTGTTTGTTCCGTGCACCCTGAATCATTTTTTGGCCTGCTTCTCTTGACCTAATTTGGCACATTCACTTTTAGCTTCGATATTTTTTTTCTCACAGATTTTACCCCACATATGATGTGAACTTATTAATTGCGATCAGAGCTCTTTTGAGCTCCAAAGGTTTTTCACAAATCACGCTTTTTCTACAATTTACATCGCCATCTTCATTTTCTAAATTATGTGGAACTTCCCTATTTCGATTTTCGTCTACGGTATTTTCTTCGTTATTAATATTTATCGAAGACAAAAGTAGCTTCAGTTCTTCTTCTGTTTCTACAGACGCGTATATATCAGCTGGAAGGGTAGAATCTGTTAGTCCTATTTTTGTGATGTTCCGAACATGGCCTCGTAGGGACTTGTTTTCATCACTGCATGTAGAGAATGGTTTTTTACTTTGTATAAACCGCAGTCCTTCTGATCACTGAAAAAAAGAATTATCATCCATCTATGCCATCAACATATCACGAACATCTTGATTTGATCTTTTCACCAAACTTTGACTCTGAGAATATCGAGGTTTACCGTGCACAAGCTTCATCCTAGGCCACATGGATGATAAATTTTAATAATTTTATTAAAAAATTCACGACCATTATCGATCTGCAAAATGAACGGTGCACCTAGTATACAAAATATTTCATTGAGGATATTGACATACTTATAACAGAAAATTGATCAATTAAGTATCAAGGCATGAAATAGATAATTAACGAACAGCTTGTTTACAAATAACAAAATGTGATATGATCATTTCTTAATTACTGAAACGCTTAGTTCACATTTAAGGTTACGAAATTACGTCGTGAACCTCCTACTTTGAATTAATAATAATTTAAAAGAAAATAAAATTTACACGATAATATTATCACCAATAAACTCAGAACATAATAACATAATATTAGAACTAGATTTTTTAAAAATAAGCCGGCAACCACTCTCAGATGATTTTCAGTGGTTTGACCCATATATGAAATATGTAATATATTAATAATATTTTTATTATTGTTGTTGTTATATTATTACATTTTACAAGTTAGAAAGTATATTAATAACATTTTTCAATGAATAATCTGAGTTTTATTGACTAAGGATTGAGTAAAAGTGGAACGCCATTTGTTGAAACGTATTAAAAATTGCCGACTTCAACGTCCAAAAAAACATTGATAACCTCAAAAAACCGAATTCTTATTGTCATATCCTTGTTTCCTGATGTCTAAAATATAGAAATATATATATATATATATATATATATATATATATACTAGGGGGCCATGCCCCCTGCGCGCTTCGCGCGCCAACCCCCATCCCCCCTCCTTTCTCCTTCTACGACAATTGGAACGTAGTGAAGTGGTTAATATATGTTAACAAATCTAAAAAAAATTTTAATTTAAGCATCATTTTGTCAACATTTAAATACCTACAAAATTTCAAGTTTTTACTTTTTCAAAAACAATACAATTATTAAATTTTCAATCCACACTAAATATAATTCATACAAAATTTAAATTTAAATAAATAATACAAAATTCAATTGACTCTATATACTTTTAATAAACCTGAAATTTAGATTTTATATATTTCAATTTATCATATTTTTGGATTAAAATGATGATATTGAGAGTAAAAAGTTTTTGAGTGAATGTGAGAGTGAAATTGAAAAATTTTTGAGTGATAGTAAGAGATTAAAAAATTTTGAGTGAATGTGAGAGTAACAAATTTGAGTGAGACTGAGTGTGAGAGTGAGAGTGAGAGTTACGTGAACGCACCCCTGGTGTCTTGGTAAGTTTTGACAAACATCTAGAGGGAAATTAACCTGAATTAACGAAGATGGAAAACCAGGAATTCTCAAAATATGTGTTAGGTGTTAAGGTCACTTTTGGTCAATTTCTTCGGGATTATTGACCACAACTTACAAATATGGAATACCAGTATTAACCTGACTGACCGGTGTCTAGGTTAATTTTAGTCAATTTCTACGGGGAAATTAACTTAAGTTAACAAAGATGGAAAACTAGTGGGTCGTTTATGTAATCCCATTTTCCCTTCAACTTTTTCTAATTCTCATTCCCACTTACACTTTTTCTAATTTGTATTCCCACTTCCATTTTCACTTTTTTAATTTTCATTCCTACATCAATTCTTGAAATTTTCTTTCCCACTTCCATTTCGACTTCTATTCTTTCTAATTTCTATTAACACATCCATTTCCACTTCTTTAAATTATAATGGATGGAAATTAGAAAAAATGAAAGTGTGAATTTAAATTTAAAAAAATGGGAATAAGAAGAAGTGGTAATGAAAATAAAAAAGTGCGAAAGTGTCAATGAATATAAAAAAGTGTAAATGGGAATGAAAATTAAAAAAACTGCAAGTGAAAATGGAATTACATAATCGACCCTCTGGTTTTCCATATTTGTTAACTTAAGTTCATTTCCCCGATATGGACGTGGAATCTCCTACTCTAACGATTTCTAGCATAGAAAGTAGGTGGTTCCACTTAAAAAATTGAGTTGACCTTAAAATGACATAATGTAGGTCATTTAGGACAAATTCAAGTGCACAAGTGGTTATTTCCCTTTAAGAACACAACTTTTGTCTGAAACATTTTTTTTGTCAACTAATTAAAAGTTATACTGCCTGATAGATTGATTCCCTTTGTGTATTTTTACTTTAAAAATCATAAACATAACCTACAATTTTTTGCTTCTTAAGTACCTTTCCTCTGAGCGCGTCACATTTATAAATAATGAAACCTAACAGTTCGTAAAGAAATATATTATTTTTCAAAGTATAAATTTTGATTTTTGACCCACAAAAATATTTTTTTTTTTATAAAAATCACAAATATATATCAGGCTAATTTTCTGCTGAAGCTGTAAATAAGCTTTTTTTCATTTCTATAAGTTAATTGTATCAACTAAACATGGTCAAAATACTTCATACTAATCCTATAAACTATCAATGAGACTGAATTAAAAATTTTAACTCTCTTTTTGAAAAATTGAAATTATCTACTGTAGGATGGTCTACCCTACCTATTATTAGGGTTCCGTACCCGAAGGGGGAACCCTATTAATGAGACTAGTGAAGCAAGGCATGTACCCCCCCCCCTAGCGGCCACACGAATTTATCTAGAGGGCTGAAATTTGGTACACATATGTATTTTGGTGTGTAGATTACAGGAAAAATATAGCGAATCTCATAGGAATTCATTATCATAACGTTGTCAAGGAAAAACCATGAATTTTGAAAAAAAGTATTTAATCCTCCTAGTGCACACACTATTTGACCAAGACAGTTCATATTTTGTATACACAGAAAAAACTTGGATTCATTTTTGTTGCAACTCATTTTCTTTTGGGTATCGAAATGAGTATGGGACAAACTTCATGTTATTCAAAATGATATTGGCTGGAATTTCAGATTTCTAAGTTGGCATCATAAGCAGAGTAATTTTGTATTTCAATTATTGTTTCTAATATTTCAACAACACCAGAAAGATTATTTTGACCAGTAAGAATATTTAGAAGTTTTTAAATAAAAATTATTTATTATTATTTACGTAGATAATAATTAATTTCATAAGTTTTTAAATTTACCGCTATTATTTAAGTTGGCAGTACCGTTCCTGTTGTCAAAACACATGTTTTCATTTTTCTAACCTAAAAACATATTTCCTTTATTATTTTATTACGCGATTACAAGCAATTTTTAATCAAATATATTAAGTCTAGCGTGTTATTTACTTCTTTGTAATTATTATATTTCATGTTTTTGTGCAAAATTATTCGTTATTTCACAATATTTTTCCATTTTTCTTTTTCTCAAAATGAAACTTGCCTGTTTCATTTTGATACTTTTACCTTAGAACTCGAAATGAAACAACCAGTTTCATTTTTGTTGCGAATCAAATTGAGTATAGAATCTATACTCAATTTGAATTCAGGTTTTTTCTGTGTACATGCGTATTTTTGCGTGTAGATTACAGGAAAAATATAGCGAGCACGATTGGAGTTGATGATCATATTGTTTTTAAGGAAAACTCATATTTTTAGAAAAAATCATGGATTTTTCGAATAAAAAAAGAAGGAAATTTTTTTCTTAAGGGCTTCAAATTTATACCATTTTACGTATTTTTACGTGTAGATTACAAAAAAGTATAGTGAGCACGATTGGAGTTGATTATCCTAGCGTTTTCAAGGAAAAACTGATAATTTTCGATATATGTGTCTATCTATGTGTTTTCATGTTCCCTTTCAGGAAAATTTAAGAAAAATTGGAATTTTTCCATTGGCCTTTACACTTTAACCCCCTCAAATTTTAGGTTTAAGGGTACGGAACCCTCGGTTTTAATGCGAGTGTAACTTGCACTTGTCCCATTTTTTTTAGTATGAATAGATGATAAAATTAAAGAAAATATTTTTGTTTTTTTTAGGGCAAATCAAAGAAGCCAAAGAAGGGAAAAATGTTCAAAGTGGACAACAGAATTCTTGGCTTTAGCGTGACATCAGCTCCGGATCGCATCAATGTTGGCGATCGCGATTACGGAGAAGGATTTTAAAGGAAACACACATAATGCTTCATAATTGTTTAAACGAAGAAATGAAGCAACGCGGAGTTTGACAGTTGATTACTTATTTATTTATTGTAGCTAACTGGATTCAGAGGAACTCGTCGGTCATACTCCGCGTTTGTTAATTAAAAGATTTTCTATGAAAATTGCCATGGAGATATTTAAAGACGACGAGAACCTTTGAAATCTGCGTAGACGCAGCAGTCTTTCCTCTCTGACAGGAACACCTTGAAAGGTTCAGTCCTCCAACGTATTAGAAAATTCAAAACACCGAATTTCAGTTATCATTCTTATCATTTCTCTTCAAATGTTTTTTATCCTTACGCGAACTAATTGAGATTAATTGTTATATTGTTTAAAAGGAAAACTGCTTTCTGGCAGTTTTTTTTATTAAAAGAAATTTATTACACTGTTGAAGAAATAATGCCGAAAAATTTTTCAGTTTGTAAAGATTTCTTAACTGTTGTGTAAAGTTTCTTGAGCTTTTGTATTTTTCTAAAATGATTTCTTAAACTTAAGCATTTTTATATTTTAAAACTTTTAGATATTTATGACATTAGTTCGTTTAAGGATAAAAATTGTTCCAACTGCACCTCGACTTGAACAGTATTCAGAATACAAATTTCGATCATTTTTTTTCTTGTCAATATATTATCATTTTTATAAATGTCACATAGAGCAATTGATCGAAATTAAAATTCGTTTCATTTCATTCTTTAGCAATTTGCGCATTCTGCGAGTGCCATGTGTGTTTTTTTTTCTTTTTTTTGAAAAATAAATATATATATATATATATTATTATTGAATCTGTGACCTGAAGCATTAATTTTTTTTTAAAGAAGAGAAAAATATTAAAGAATTTGGAAAATTATATCTAGACTGCACTATTGATGAAAAAATCTCACAACAGTTTTAATTAGGTTTAGTTCATAAAAACAATTTATTTATATATAGTTTAAAATAATGTTAATAGAAAAAATTTATTATTTTTCATATTTAACAGATAGTTTACGCAAAAGTTGATTTTAATGAATTTTAATTCAATTTTATATAATTAAACGAGTACAGTGATAGATGATGAACCTATATATATATATATAGGTTCATTTCAAAAAATAGCGCAGTTTATATGTCTTTTTCTGTTATTTTTTTCGTCTGTTAAACTTGACACCTTGTTTTTTCGCATAAGAATCGATAAAAAAAACTGAATGCATTATTTTGGAAAAGAGTGTATTAAAAAAAATTTTACCATAAAGCGAGAATGTTAATTTTATTTTATTGGAAATATTGCTATTTTAAAGAATAATTAATAATTTTACCAAAAATAATTTTTCCTTTTGAAACTGAAAAATAATTTTTGATGAAAGCTGTTCTTAAAAATTGCAAAACATTTCTCGAATAACGAGTATTGACATTCTGGAAATTTTAACAATTTTTAATACCTTTGCGATTATTTTAATGTTTATCAAGACAAAGAATCGTTAAAAGTTAAGAAAAAAAAAAAAATTTCAAAATTATTGTTCCATAAATATATTTTTTATAATTATTCAAGAATTATTTCGGACAAATTAATGAATGCTCAAAAATGATTCGAATGAGAGAAAAAAATAAATCAGAGTCGTTGATATTTTTTATTATTATTAATATTAATTTAGAAACACTCTGAGTTTGGCTAATTATCGGTATTACTGCGCAGATAGATGCGATAAAAATACAGGACTGGATTTGTTCCGTCAGATCTGATCATTCATAATATTGTAAAGGTTGTTAACTAAGGGATGTTGTCCTTCCGCTGCAACAATCGTTTTTACATCTGTTCAGAGAAAGAACTATTTCCCTTAATTGAAAGATTTATGTATAAATAGGAAAAAATGTACATTAATACAGTGATGATTAAACAAACAGAATAATGATTGATATTGTATCAATATTATTATTATTATTATTGTATCTAACGTACAACTTGGTAAAATAAATCTTATTATATTTTCAACTTGAATTTTCAACTTACCCGTTGCTCATTTTTGGTCTCACTTTCATTTTAATTTTACTTAAAAAACTTGTGAATTTTAGTTTTACAATTTGTAGAATAAAATAACATTTAATTTAAATTATCAAATTTATTTGTGTATTTACATACATAATTTATTCAATTAAATTTCAACAATAATAATAAACTAATTTTATCAACATTTTAATAAAAATGAGTCCTGAATTTATGATACAAATAGTTAATACATTTTGTGATAAAAACTTTATATAAAAATATAAATTTATTTTTAACTTAGGTACTGTAATACTTCATAGACGAATTGACTACAAGATAAGCAACAACATTAGTCAATAGTTAGTGATACTTTTTGTCTCTTTCACTCTCATGATTTACGCTTTTACGCCGACATGGGACTGTACCTTTAATCATAAACGACTTCTGTTCGTTTCGTAACATTGAATCAGTTATAAAAGAATTCTATTTTTTATGTACTTTGTCAGAGTTAAGATTTATTCCCGATTTGTAATCTGTTATCGCTTTCTCGAGTCATTCGCCTAAAGCAGGTACTGTTCGTTCAACGAGATAAATATGGCGATTATTGGTAACCAATGTTAATTTTCAGACTTTTAAAATTATTTACAAAAAAAATTTAATTTTGTTACATGCCCTTAGCGTATACAATATACATTATACAATAATACAATATCATTATAGAGGTAAAACATTTTTAAAAGCTTAAATTTTACATCCGTGTGGTGCCCTGTTATAAGCGCACTGTATATCACGGAAACCTTTAAGGTCATGTAACTGTTAATGTCTGTAATGTTAATTTATCCGTAACTTTTCTCGTAAAATGCGAATGGATTGAGCTGAAATTTTGTGGAGATATTTAAAATATGATAAAGAATGGTTGTGAAGTGCGAAAATGTTAATATATTGTTAAATAAATATAATAAAAGGCATAAAAATTGTTGGAAAATCCGATACTCCTCACCCCACATTTTCTAACTATTTTCAAGTGTTTTATAATAATTATTCAACAATATATCAACATTTTTGCACTTGATAATCATTTCTTATCATATTTGGAACTGCTCTATAAAATTTCAACTTAATCTACTTAGTATTTTACGAGAAAAGTTACGGACAAATTAACATTACAGACCTAACAGTCACATAACCTTAAACGCGTTTTCCTCAAAACCACATATTTCAAACGTCCGGTTTCAATTTTTAAGAGATTACATACCTTTTATGGGTAAAAAAATCGATTTTTGTTTATTGCACGTATCAAAAGTGTATATCAAATGTATACTTTCAAGAATGTTTTCCCGAATTTCAATCAAATCGGAGCACTAGAACCATGGAGTAGTATAAGGGAGCGTTCACAAATTACGTAACGTTTTTTTTTTAATTTTGACCCCCCCCCCTCTCCATGTAACACGTTATTGCATACATTAGCGCCATTTTTTCTGCTGTCCGTAACAAAGTGCTTGACCCCCCCTCCCCTAAAAAATGTTACGTAATTTTTGAACGCTCCCTAAGGAGACCGAACGACCATGTTAAATCTGCGTTAAAAGTGGACCAAATTTTGGTAACCGCTTAGTGTCATGCACGAAGTAGTATAAGGAGACGTAACGCCCATAGTAGATTGTGGTGAAAGTGAGCCCCAAAATCGTGTCCTAGAGTTTACGCATTTTTCTAATAATGCGATGAGGACGCCGCGCGTGGAGAAATAGAGAATTAAAATTTATCACGTGCTCGCATGTGCTGACAAATTGTCTTGAACCGGTGTTTCGCGCTTGCACTTTGTGCTTTGTTAATGTTATCAGTGAAATGTCATGTTTTATAAAAGGATGTGGATCAAAAATAACTACAAAAGAAGAAAAAAATGGAGAAAATCGAAGTTTTTTTTCGGCTCGAACAGTATTTAATTTTTATTATTTATTATTGTTTTATTATTGTTAATATTATATCATTAGAGTTTTAATTATTTCCGAAGTGTTTTTTATTTTTTAATGCTTTCGTATTATAGAATGAAAGTTTGTTAACTTGGTCGAGTGCTATTGTTGGCATTGGAAAAAAACCAAAATTGACAAAAAAGGATAAGATATGTGATTTGCACTTTGTGGAATCAGATTTAATTTTTTTTTTTATTTAATATTTCACAATATTTATTTTATTATTTATTTATTACACAATATTTTATCAAAACCACTTCGTGATCAAAACACTTTTGCTGTCAACTACGGTTGTTTACGCGATAGCAGACGACATATTTTGATTCCGATTTATCTCAGTAGAGGCGCTACAAGAGCATTATTCGAAAACCTTAGTAACTCTAGGACACGCATTTGGGGTTGCTTTGAATGCATGGCGTTACGTCTCCTTATACTACTTCGTGGTGTCATGAAAATACGTAATGGAACACTAGCGCCACTGATTGTGTTAAACTCAGCTGGACAGTCAGCCATTGTAAAAGTTTTAAGGGGAGGCATCACCCCCAATTTTGACCCACTTTAATTTACATTATTAATCGAGGTTCTATTTTTTTTCTTACATCATTTGGGTCTTAAAAACATACAGGATGGTCCAAAAACTGAAATTTTAATTTATGACTATTTTAGAAATTAAAGTCTTAAAAAAATTAATATTTTAAATATCTATCTTTTTTTACAATTTTGACTATTTTTCATCACCAATTTTTTTCCACGCTTTTTTCAATGATTCTTAAGAATCTCTCGCATGGATTTTCAAAAATTTTAATTTTTTCAAAAAAAGAGCGAAAAATATAAGTTAAAACATCATTGCACTCTTCTATTAAATATGTATCTTCTTTCACAATTTTAAGTATTTTTCATCGTCAAATTTTTTCCACACTTTTTTAATGATTTGTCAGAATCTCTCGCATGGATTTTCAAAAAATAAAAATTCTAAAATGGTCAAAAATTAAAATTTTCTTTTTTTGACCACCGTATATGTTTTTAGGACCCAAATGATGCAAGAAAAAAAATATAACCTCATTTAATAATTTAAATTTATGTGGGTCAAAATTGGGGGTGGTGCCTCCCCTTAAAAATAAGGAGCAATGGGGGGTTATGGGTTATGTTCAACGTACTTATAATTTTTTCCACTGTTTACATACTTCCCACGTATTCCATTACGTATTTTCATGACACTCAACGGTTACCAAAATTTGGTCCACTTTCAATGTACGTCGTTCGGTCTACTTATACTACTCCATGACTAGAACCAAAGTTAAGGCTGTTTATAGCCCTCTACTTCTCAAAGTATATACGCTATAAACTTTAAATGCTATTAACTCGGAATCGTATTTTTTGATAACTACCGTTACGGTGACTACGAATTTTCCAAAACCATTAAGGTATCACATCGGCACTAATCGGAGTCAAAAGTTTGTAGCTCGCATTACTACTTCCCGCACTATACTTTCGCCCTCAACTCCCTATACTCTCAGCCCATACTGTACCTACTTCTACAAATACACTCGTACACGTATACCCCACACTAGCAGCGATTGGAAGGAGTAGGAAGTTTGACAACGTCGCTATAAGTCTCGCTTTGACTACTGTGGACTACTGTCTCTCTCTAACTAATGTTACCATCCTGCGATGTTGCCACATCAAAGTGGCGGGTGTGCTATATATTGCAAATGACGTCATGAAATAGAATTTTTAATTTATAATTAAAAATAAACGGCACGGTAAATTATAAATTTCTTTGTATATTTTAGTTCCAAATTTATTCGTGAATTCAACATTAGTTTTTGAAAAAAATTTATAGAAAACTTCTGATGATATTTATGAAAATGTACTTCTCCCCCATACATTAGTCCTGTCTCCCATGCAAAATAAGCAACTTTGATTGCTAATATCTCTGGTTTCGTATGGCGAAAATTCTTCATATTTTGCAAATTTGTCAAGAATGATAATAAGAACATATGGTAAAATTTTCAAGAAAATTTATGGAAAACGGTTTTACCGATGTGATACCTTAAATCGATCGAGCTGAAATTTTCAGGGGTTTTTTTTATACATATACAATTGCTAATGCGTGAACGAAGGAACTTTAATTTGAATCAAAATTTATATATTTTTTTTGGTCAAAAAGCCAAATTTAAAAGCCCTAAAATCACAATTTTTGAGGAAAAAAACAATTGTTGTTGTCTAGTTGTCACAATTACAAATATTTTTTAATAAAAAATTATTTAAAAGTACATCGAAATATGTACTATTCGATAAAATAAATTTCGTTTTAAAAAAATTTTTTAAAACGGATAAATTTTTTTGTTGAAAATTTCTTATTTTTTACGAGCATAAAGATATGTATCCCCTTAATGTTCTTTGATTTTTTGAAAACTTAAATACTTGTACTTTATGTCATTAGTGCATGAAAAAGTTATATCTTTAACAGTTTCGTAAAGAAAATTTCTTTAAAACCGTAAAAATTTTTTGCGTTCAAGGTGGTGTAACCCCTTAAGTATGAGCTCACCAAGTTATTTGCTTCAAGATAGCTTTAAAATAAAATTTGATACACTTATTACCAAGTTAAAATGTTGAATTTGTTCATATAAGTATCATAATTTAGTTTATATATAGGGTGTCTAACAAATTACAAAAGTACAATTCCCTGACTTTTACATAACTTTCCAATGACACCCTTAAAAGATTTCCATAACTAAAAAACAGAGCAAAAACGGCGCCATTTTAATTTCTGTCCTATTTTTTAAAAAATAGAGTAGAAATGGCACCGTTTATGCTCTATTTTTTATAATTTGTTTTAAAATTCCAGGACTGTTAGACACCCTGATATAATTTAAAGCAGCTAACTTGATGAGCGACTTTACCCGCAATGAGCGAAATAACCCAGTCTTACGGTATTTTTGACGTGTCCTTTTTATCCACTAATCCAGTGAAATTATGAAAAGTACAATATCGGTGTTCTAAATTTATGTCTAATTAAAAGTAGTTTTCTTTTTCAAAGATGTACTTTCAGTTACCTTTTCTTTGGTTACTTTGAATTATTGTAATATTTTCGTAAGTAACATTTCTACAATTATTATACAACAATGTACAAATTGTAAAACAAATATAAAAGTACCTACATAATAAATAATATAAAAAAGAATACTTTTAGTTATCCAAGAAACTAAATATTTGTCTTCTTGTGCTACTAATTTGTTTATTGGGATGCCTTTTTTATTTTAAAACTTCTTCTTTTGTAATCTTCCGCGATGTCGATGTACTGAAATAGTAAATAAGTGATTAAGAATAATAAATAATAAAATATGGATAATATTAATATTTTATAGAATAGTAATCACAGGTTTCGGATCGACTTTAGAACGCAAAAAAAAGATGTTTTAGACCATATTCTAACTTTAAACAACAGAAAGAAAGAAAGTCCATTTTCTAAATTTTAATCAATTTAATTCAATAAAAATTTTATTTTTGTTAATCATAGTTATTAGATATTTAAAATAATAAATATTTCAAAATTTAACTGAGACAAATTTTCAAGAATTTCAAAAATTTTAGATTTATTAAAGAAATATGAAAGTTACTATTTTAAACAAATTTTCAAATCTGATTTATTAAAAATTATTTATGAATTCAGAATTTTATCAAAGTTTGAAGTTGAAATAGTTAAAAAATCATAGAAATAAATAAATATTACATTTTGAAAATTATTAATTTGGCTTTAGATAATTTTAAAAATAATTCAGTTTTGGAAGAGTCACATATAAGATTTCTTTAGAAATAATTGAATTTTAAGAGATTTTAAATTGAAATTTTAATGAAATTGAATTATGGAAGTTTAAAAATTAAAAAATCATTGAATCTTATTGTTAGAAGAGCTATAGTTCAGATTTTTAGAATTATTTAAATTTCAAGATATTTTGTATTAATTATTTTGTTAATTAGAATTAAAGACTATCTTTTTGAAAAGTTTTATAATGAAAATGTTGCTTGTTACCGTTCTTGGAACGAAGTATTCGAGTGCCTGCAATATTATGTAGCAGAGTGAAATGACTAGAAGATAAGCAAACACATTGCTTTTCAGATTACTGGCTAGTTGTTGACCAAAATTTTTCAATTCTTCTTGAAGAACTAAATCATAAACGACTTCCGTTCGTTTCGTAACATTGAACCAGTTATAAAAGGACTCTATTTTTTTATGCACTTTCTCAGAGCTAAGATTTATTCCCAATTTGTAATCTGCTATCGCTTTCTCGAGTCCTTCGACTAAAGCAGGTACTGTTGGTTCAACGAGGTAAATCAAATCGGGAGGTAGAACTTCCGGAATGCCTCCTACCTTCGTTGACACGACTTGTAGTCTGGGATTCGATATTTTTAATTAGATTTTATTATAAATTGAATATCATTTTTCAAATTGTGTATTTTTAGTAGAAATTTTTATGAAATAATGAACTCACCCACAGGAAGCGGCTTCGACAATTGCCATGCAAAAGGCTTCAGTGAGACTTGTATTTAAAAATATGTGTCCTTTATTCAAAACGTGTTTCACTTGAGAGTGCTCTAAACTTCCTAAAAGTGTAACTCTATGTTGCAATAAATTTCTCTCCCTTATTTCCTCGATAAGCCATCTCTTTGGTCCATCACCTCCAATGAGAAAGTGAACATCTCGATGACGTGCACAAATTTCCGGTATCACTTGTGCCAAAAGATCTAAACCCTTACGATAAACTAATCTAGCAATCACAACAATCGTAACTGTAAACAATTAAAAAGTATACAATATAATAATTTTTTAAAAATACACTGGAATTTGTAACATTTTTATGAAAATTTGTTTCAAAAACATTTTATTATAAAAATATTTTTAAAAAAGTTTATAGAATGAAATCTCTGATCTTGGAAAAATGAAACACTCACTATAGTCTTTACTTCTTTTACTGATATCAGGAGTAAAATGAGCAGTGTCCACGGCATTGGGAATAACTGAAACTCTTTCTTTCAGAACTTTCGCTCTCAAAACAGTGTTTTCTTTCCCAGTATGCGAAACGCATATGCAATGATTGCAATCCGCTAGAGAAATTTCTAAACATTTATTCGTTAAAATTGCAGAAGCGTCTGCGAAACCGAACAGTGAGTGATCAGTAAAGACAGTCTGGAAAATAGAAAATTTATAAATTTGCCAAAAGAGAAGATATATTCTATTTTCACCATTTCAATAAACTAAAGAATTTTCGATTCGATACCTTTAGTCCCAGTAATCGACCAATTAACATTCCTTCATGGGCCAAAGCTGAAAATGCAGAATGTCCGTGAATGATTTGTATTTGTTCTCGTAAAAAAATGTATCGTATCAATGGAATGGAACAAATCATTGTTGGTAGAACACACTGATTGTAAAATGCTTTAATAGGTAAGTAATAAACCTGAAATATATAAAACTTTTATAGGAAGGTGCCACGTAAAAAATTATTATCAATATAAGAGACGTTTGTGTAAATTTTATAAACATGTAAAATAATTGAAAAAATTAAAATTAAAGAACTTTGCAATAAGAATTTGTTGCCTTTTTTTAAAGTTGAACATAACTATTGTATACGTACTTTTAATCCGTTTGTCATGTAACGAATTCCTACACGATCTCCATACGCATGTGTCATTACAACAACTTTGTGACCTCTTTCTATTAAACATTGAGATAAATTAAAAATATGTTGTTCTACACCTCCCATGTTTGGATAAAAAAAGTCAGAAACCATACTGAAAATAATAAGGAATAGCTAATTAACAAATTCAAAACCATTCATACATATGAGGCATTTCATATGAAAAGACGGGGTCATGTCTAGTATTTTTCTCAAAATTCGGTAAATTGTAGTGATTAATAATAATTAATAATAAAAATTATTTAAATAATTAATAACATTTGAAGGAATGAAGATAAACCGTCAATTCTTTTTTGTTTGGAAGATCATCTAATTCTGTGTTAAAAAAAGAAATGAAAATATTAATTATAAAATGTTATTTAGAAAAAGGCTGAAAAATACCAAGCCGAGTAGATAGGCAACGTCCGCCAAGTTGTACCGTGGCGTGCTGAAACAGCGATTTTCAATAATCATCTGTTAATAATTTGGAATGTTAAAAATGCTATTTACACTGGTCTTATTTGACACAGAATTAAATGATCTTACAAACAAAAAAAGAATTGACGGTTTATCTTCATTCCTTCAAATGTTATTAATTATTTAAATAGTTTTTATTATTAATTATTAATTTAACACCCGTTTATCCAAAATAGTTCTACTGTTGGATGCGGATTTCGATAAGCATTGGAATGGTGTTTTTAAAATTATTCTTGTGCAGGTTTAATGTACAAGTACTTTTACATGGACACGTTTATGTTCTTGTACAAGAACATTTGTATAAAAAATGTTTTTGAAAAAAATTTGAATTTCAATAAGTTATAATTATTAGGACTCTTAACTTAGGTATGCTAAAAATTATTGCGCAGCTGTAAAGGCTTAAGAAAACTACTGCGCAGTCTTTAAAGTTTTTAATTTAAAAAACATACATGAACATGTACAAAAACATGTTCCACATCTGGTACAAGAAAGTGTACATTTTCTTGTACAAGTATATTTTCTTGTCCAGGATCTTGTACAAGTTCTGATACAAGAACATGTCTCAATTCCGGATGCTGACATTGTTCAAGAACATTACTTGAACATGTACAAGTTCATTAATGAACATGTACAAGTTTTTTCAGCCAGGCCGCCTTTCATATGAAATACCTCATATGAGTGTCCCGATCAAATAACTCGACCGACGCTCGGACGAACGCTCTATTACCAGTCAAGTAGCAGTGACAGCCTGGGGGCGGCTCACTGCTACCCGACTACCATTAGAACGTGCGTCCGAGCGTCGGTCGAGTTATTTGATCGGGACACTCATATGTAGTATGAACAACAGCCCACTTTTTTCAGTTTCGTTATTAATCATATTGGTACTTTTTAAAATGTTTTCTTTATTCACATTTTTCTCAATTTTCTTTTTTTCAAATTAGCATTATTTTATGATATCCTCATTTTTCTCTGCAAAAACAATAGGTGCTAATGACTGCTTTTTTATATCTTAAATAATTAAAATAATTAATATGCATACTCAATTTGTGCAAAAAAAAATTATGCAAAATTTAACAGACCAATGTAAAACAAGCTAATCATTTATTTCTTGCTATTTTAAGAAAACTAAGAAAAGTGCCAACAGGGTTAACCTATACCATTTTTCTGAATTTATTTGATTAAGAGCATTTATATAATTTTTAATTTTGCAAAAGTTTTAAAGTTGTTATCTAATTTTTATAAAAAATGTATATTCTGGAAAAATTACATCAAATTCTTCTTAAAATATTTATGACTTTGTACATACTTTAAAATAATAAATGGCTGTCTATTTAGGCCGCTAGCGAGAGGAATAGTCACGATAGATTATTTAGCCCCTAGCGGCATAAATGCAGGATTTTAGCTATTTAGACCACTTATTTTAAAAAGGCACCAAAATAAAAAGTATTAAGTTTGCAGTAAGAATTTAAATTTTTTAAAAATTATCTTATTTATTCATTCTATAATAATAAAATATAATATATTATTTAAAATTTATTAAGTGCAATTGAGCGTCTACATGCAATAATCGGTCGAGCACTCGGCTGAACGCTGTAATGCCAGTCAGACGGGTCAAAAAGTAAAAAAAAAAGAAAATGGAAATTTTGATTTTTAAAAAATAGTACCATGCAGAAAATGAAGAGACACATCTTTTTTTCCTTTGAGATTTTTTTATAGGACGAAAATTTAATTTAATAAATCCAAAAAACTGAAAATTTTTTTTTCACTATTTTCATTATATTTTTAAACATAAATCGTCGTAACTTCCACAAATATTAATGAAATCGATTAAAATTCGGTATACAAACGCATTAGGGTCTAGAGAACATTGCCGGACATGCTTGCTTATATACGAAAATAAATAAAAAATATGTACGAAAACAAAACACTATCGCCTATTATTCTAGCAGACGAAACTCTCCACGCGGCGACTCGCTAGCGCGCCACCCGCTTTTTCAAAAAACACTTATATTTTTGAAAATTGTGAATGAATTGACTCGAAAATTTCCAAAAAACTTCTTTATATATTAATAAACAAATGTCTCACTGGAAGTTCTTTCAACTCGAAAGTTCCTCACAGACTTTTTCTCGGCGAAGGTAAGAAATCGTGATTATCGACACGTCATTAATAATAATAATAATTTATTGAATGATTAATGATTATAATTTTTTTTATTAATTTATCGTATTCTCTAGACCCTAATGCGTTTGTATACCGAATTTTAATCGATTTCATTAATATTTGTGGAAGTTACGACGATTTATGTTTAAAAATATAATGAAAATAGTGAAAAAAAAATTTTCAGTTTTTTGGATTTATTAAATTAAATTTTCGTCCTATAAAAAAATCTCAAAGGAAAAAAAGATGCGTCTCTTCATTTTCTGCATGGTACTATTTTTTAAAAATCAAAATTTTCATTTTCTTTTTTTTTTTTACTTTTTGACCCGTCTGACTAGCATTACAGCGTTCAGCCAAGCGCTCGACCGATTATTGCATGTAGACGCTCAATTAAAAAGAAAGGCAATCGTTTATTTAAATATATTAATGTGATTTAATACAAAGATTATTTACTCCAAAATAAATTTTTTTTTAGTAGAGTTGTTTATTTTAGACTATTCGTTGAAATAAGGTGAGTATTGTCAAAAAATATTTTTTCGATTTTTAGAAGGGACGTCAATTTTTTGAATGATTATTTAATATTGTTAATTGCTGACTAATTTTTAAAAATAATAATACTTTGCAGGAATGATTTTGAAGTTATCAAGATCACAAAATGAAAAGAATTTTATTAAAAATTTAATTATTTATTGTAAAATAGGAATTAAAAGTATAAGAGGTGCTGAAACCTGTCAATTTTTTAGCCATTAGAAAATATGCAAAAAAAAACATAGAATTTAATATAAAACTAAAAAAAATTATTGGAATTTACTAAGAATGAATAAATTTATCATTACCGGCAATTGATATAATTATTTAAATATATGAAATAATATATAAAATATGTTTTTCAAGTGCATCTGTTAAATAAACTATAATTTTGCGATTTTTATTCATTAATTATAAAAAATAGGAAACATTAAATTAAATAAAAACTTACCAAATATGAAGTTCTTGTCATAAACTTTTAGAATTTCTTTGCAATTTTTTTCTCTTTTTTTCATAACTATAAAAAATTTTAAAACTAAAATAGCCACTTTGTTCACTTTTACTATTTTTTAATGTCAATAATTTTCTTGGAGAAAAATGAGAAAAATAAAAAATACGTACTCTAAAAATTTCGCGTTGGTCCCGAACCTATTTTCGAAAATAGAGTGGATTAAAACTTTCGTATTTTTTAGGCTATATTGACATGGGTTTTAAAGGTTTTAAATCAATGTGAAGATGGTTCACAGATGTCGACCATCTTCACATTGATTTAAAACCTTTAAAACCCATGTCAATATAGCCTAAAAAATACGAAAGTTTTATTCCACTCTATTTTCGAAAATAGGTTCGGGACCAACGCGAAATTTTTAGAGTACGTATATTTAGTGCCCATTTAAATAATTTTCGAACCCACATATTTTTTGATTTTTCTTAAAGAAAATTTCTCCATAAAAACATTCAAAAATAGTAAAACTGAACAGAGTGGCTATTTTATTTTTTTAAATTTATACAGCTATGAAGAAAACAGAAGAAAAGTGTGTGAGAGTGTGTGTATTCAGTTCCCTTGTATACTAATGGGGGAAAATGTTAAGAGTACGGAGATAAAGGGACAACTCTTTAGTCTTAAACCGAGCGTACGAGCGAACATATCTTGAAATGTACCTGACAAATAAATTGTTAATTTATTCTATTAATTAATTTTTTGATTTGGCCATCCATCACAGATCAGAAGTGGTTATGGTTGTTTGCTTTAGTATTAGTTTCACACTTGAATACTGTACTTTGCCGGTGAATGTGTGTCTGTTGAACGGTCGAGGTTTCTGTCTGATGTAAACACGAAATAAACAACATGACAATGAAGTTGACATTGGCCGATTTGAAGAGTATTCTACGGTCTCGTGGATGTTTAGAAACGGAAAATTAATCGGCATTGCTAGCAAGGATAGAGCACCTAAATCCAGAGGTGAATTGGATAGAGGAGTATAAACAAAGCCAGGACGAGAAAAATGACAAGTCTTTAGAACCGACTGGAGATGGTGCAGAGGAAAGCAGGACTCTTGTAATTTGTTTCGACGATACGAAACAAATATTGGCTGCAATGCAGGCTCAAATAGCTGCCCTGTCTTTGCAGTTGCAGCAAAAGGAGGTTGCTGCATTATAATAGGGACATCCGGAGGTGTTAGGCTGTTTGTCAAGGTCATCAGATGTAGTGCTGATGCAGAATGATGTAAAGTTCAATAAGGGTACACCACCAGGAGCTTCCAGTTAAGCAAGGAAGTCCCGTTATCAGTGTCAAATTGCGCAGCGAGTGCCGCGGTTCCACATGCACCGCCGAATTTTCGGGACGACCGTGCAGCTCCAGAGGTGACTCAGCAACCGGTAACATTTCCAGGTGTAGAGGTAAGCTTTCGAATATCAATCAATGTCATCAGTGAATTGTTGAGCACTTTTGACGATACCGGTCAAAATTTTGAAAGTTGGACACAAAAAGTAAAATTAATTTGCGCGGGGTATAGTTTGAGAGTCGAAATAATTAGAATTGTAATTCATATTTATGAAGGCAAGATTATCATATTATAATTCAAAATTATTAATTAATGTACAGGATTTGTTTGAATGTTATCCGGAAAATTAGAGATTAACATTTGAGATGCCCGAAATGGTTAAAGAAAATTTTATAAAATTTTTTTTTATTTTATAAATAAAAAAAGCATCATATAAATATGATAACAGGAAAAAAGTTCGTTCTAAAGATTTGATTAATTTAGTAAAGACATGCAAGAAAAAGATTGACGGGAATAATCTATACATTATGAAAATGTTACAGGAAGACTACAGTACGTTTACTAATTTTAATTAAATTAATGAAGTAACAACAAATTTTATTTTGTTAATTTTTTTTAATTTTACAGATGCAAATTGCGAATATTTGGAGCGGGATGGAATATTCGAAGGTTTTTTTATACACCCGCCATGAAAAAAGATATGTCACAGTATCCTGAATTTGTTGATAATGATGGAACATCTAAATTGCTAGATATGAGATGTCTCGCACACCTAGTTGTTAACGAGGATGGTGAAGGATTCACTAATTTCGTTGCGGCATGCATATTAATTCACGAAAGGAAGGAAACTTTAAAGTGGTTATTTAACTGCTTCAAAAAAGAACATTCTTCCTGGATCTCTATTAAAACTGTTATGGCAGAGAAATATATGTTGGAGCGGGATGTTATTAAAGAAAGTTTCCCAAACGCAAAAGTTAATATTTGCCTTTTCCATACTTTAAGAACGTTTAATAGAGAAATATCATGCGAAAAATTAGAAATTATGAAAGGTGAGTGGGATAATTCAAAGGAAATCATTAAAAAAATGGTATATTCTAAATTAGAATGTATGCCATTTTATGCGATATTTGATTCTCAGTCAACGAAATCTGTACAAAATTACTTTGATTCAAATTGGCACAATATTAGGACAGAGTGATCTATGTGTGGTGACTTTTTGATTAGAAGTTATTTAAATACTATAGGAACAATCAAATTAAATATTTAAATGCTAAAATAAAAAGCACTGTCAAACGATTCAGTACGATGGATCAGTTTTTAATAGACTTTTTTATTTTAATTTCAACCAGAAACACGGTAAGATATCAATTTAGGATACAAGTTTTTAAAATATAAAGCTGTTCCTTTTATCGCAGGATCACCGGAAGAGATTTATTCTTATCTTTTAACTACTTATTCGTTTAAGTATGTTAAAAATGAGTTGAACGATATATTTAAATAGAACGTAACAAACAACAAAGAAACAGACGAAAAATTAATTGTTCAATATCTGAATAAAACTTGGGAAACTTCCACTGAAAGTTGTTCCTATGATTTTTATCATACGAACGACGTGCGGGCAAAGAAAAATTGCTGCTGCAATTCATTTAACATATTTTAATTTTGAAAATAGAGAGAAACTTGGTTCTTGGATTGTTTTGAAGCTTATAAAATTCTGCGCCTATTGATATACAATTTTTTTTTTTCGAGAAATTTTATCACCTGAAAGGTTTTGAAAAAATAATTGATTAATTTTGCTTCCTCGTGGAAGAAGCTTTGTAGTCCTTTCTTTTATAAAATTTTTAAAAATGATGAAAACAAATTTTACTCTATATAGAAACATGTTATATGAGATCCTGATCAATTGTCCGGATGTATGTATGTGTGTGGATCGTTTTTGTGAACACGATATCTTTAACAGGTTTTAATGGATTTGGGTAAAATTTGGTAGGCTTATTTATCACATTAATCTCTCAAAAATGACAAGAGGATTTTTAAAAATAGCCCAAACAAAATTTTATCGTCTTTTTTCCAAATTTTTTTTTAATTGAAAAAATTTTTAAATAGAAAAATTTAAGGTAATATATAATATAATCGTCTTCCGCTTTATTCTGCCTATATATAAATAATGCTACTGATCACCTAACTGTGAACAATTTACTCTTTGTTGACGGCTTGAAACTCTTTTCAATATCCAACAACGAAAATGACGGAAATTTTCTTCAGGATAATCTAAATCACCTCGTTAATTGGTGTTCTAACAATAAACTCTCCCTCAATCCTTTAAAGTGCAGTGTGGTCTCCTACACAAAGTCCAAGTCCCCTTTTCATTTTAAATATACGATAAATAAAACACACATCATCAGAAAAAATGAAATACATGAGTTGGGTGTAATTTCTACACACAACATTAAGGGGGTGTCCTGAATTAGAAAGCATAAAAAAGCTGTTTTTTGATAATTTTTTTAGAAGGGGAAAAAAAATTTCACATTAGTTAAACCTAAGGTACATTTTTATAGATGTTTGAAGAGTGTAAAAAAATTTAAACCACATGATTCTATGGACTGTTAAGGAGTTATCACCCTATTCCGAGAGCGCCTTCAAAAAAGCAGTATGCAATTGGAGGGAAAGATAGCAGAAAAATTTATCGACGGATTGGATCGGTCCAACGCTTATTCTCTTCAGTATAATATTCTCTTCTAGTTGAACCTAAAACATGGTTCAAAATCTATATTTAGAAAATTTTATAACACTTTAAAGTGATTTTTTTTGTCTAAAAATTATATTTTTTTCTTCAAACTTCAATAAAAATTATTATTTCACGACTTTTTCGTGTTTTTATAGGTTGAACTAGAAACTGCATATGCAAAAATTGCAAAAAAAATTTTTTTTTTTGGTCAAGAATTGAGGAGCCGGATCGTAGAACCGATTCTTCACTAATGCGCAAGTCCCCCGCGCAGCTGAAAGCTGGCTCACTTGAGGGACTGCGTTCTGTATCTTTCCCGCCAATTGCATACTGCTTTTTGAAGGCGCTCTCGGAATAGGGTGATAACTCCTTAACAGTTCATAGAATCATGTGGTTTAAATTTTTTTTACACTCTTCAAACATCTATAAAAATGTACCTTAGGTTTAACTAATCTGAGATTTTTTTTTCCCTTCTAAAAAAATTATCAAAAAACAGCTTTTTTTATGCTTTCTAATTCAGGACACCCCCTTAACTTTTTTCCCCATTATAGATCTATCTCAAATTCTGTATCACAAACACTAGGAATGATTTTACGTAACGCACAACAATTTCAAAATATACATATCTTAATCATACTATTTAATTCTCTTTTTGTGTGTAAACTTGTATATGCATCATTAATTTGGGAATCATATTTTACAAAAGACACAAAATATTTAGAAAAAATACAAAAAAGATTTTTAAAGTACTGCTATCTTAAAAAACATCATACATATCCTCCTGAAGGCTATGACTATTTGGAACTTTGCAGGGAATTTAATGTCTTGACGTTGTAAGAGCAACGCATAATTATTAAATGTAAACTTTTATTTGGACTTTTAAACAATCTTATTGACTCGCCTTACCTTCTACAATTTCTATTCTTTAAAGTACCTACACTTACATCTAGAACATCTCAAACATTTTTTTTAAATACACCTTAAACTTCCACTGGTTACTTTGCATCACTATACCGTATGACAAATTCGTTTAATTTAATATTTTCTAAAATTTAGATATTGATCAATATAATACAAATATACCCTATTGAAAATCCCCACATGGGAAACCACATGGGATCCTATGTAAAAAACTATGTAAAACCCCATTCCCCATATGGGAAACCACATGGGATCCCATATAAAAACTCATGGGAAATTGGGACAGGAATTGGCATAGGAAAATATCAAAACGAGGTTCCTCCATGTCATTTCCTATGTCAAATATCATGTTAAATACCATGTTAAATACTAATTGAGATCCTTTATCACTTTTTTGAAAAATTTTCCCATGTCAAACCCCATGTCATTTCCCAAGTAAAAACCTTTATCATTTTTTTGAAAAATTTTCCCATGTCAAATCCTCTTTCGCCTTATCGAAAATACTCACATAGGAAAGCATATGGGAATCCACATGGGAAATGGAATACGATTTCATGTGCATTCTTCCAAATGATAAAACAAATAGATTTAAGCAGAGGAAATCATATAAGATTTCATATCGATTCTGAAATTTCAATCTAAGATTTCACATGGATTTACATATAGGAAACGATATAGGATTTTATTTGGGAATTTTTTAGTTGGCTGCTTTATGCAGGCGGCAGTTTACAAAAAAAATTAATTATTTGATTAAATATCAAATAATAATACTTCAACTCATCTGAAAATAAAAAAAAGTTTACTTTACTTCTGCCTTAGACTCTCAGCTTTTATAGTATTCCAGACTGATCTCAACTGTGAGAGAAAATATTTTCACCATCTGGTGGTGAAACAATGAAACTATAATGACGATCAACATCTATATTGAAATTTCCTATGTCATTTCCCATGTCATTTCCCATGTGAAATCCTCTTTCATTTATTCGAAAAATTTTCCCATGTCATATCCCATGTGAATTCCTTTATCATTTTTTTCAAAAAATTTTCCCATGTCATTTCCCATGTGAAATCTTTTATTATTTTTTGGAAAAATTTTCCCATATCAGTTCCCACGTCAAACCTCATGTCATTTGCCATGTGAAATCCTTTATCGTATTCCATTTCCTCTGTGGATTCCCATATGCTTTCCCATGTGGGTATTTTCGATAGGGCGAAAGAGGATTTGTCATTGGAAAATTTGTCAAAAAAATGATGAAGGATTTCACATGGGAAATGACATGGGAAAATTTTTCGAACAAATGATAAGATTTCACATGGGATATGACATGGGAAAATTTTTCGAATAAATGAAAGAGGATTTCACATGGGAAATGACATGGGAAATGACATAGGAAATTTCAATATAGATGTTGATCGTCATTATAGTTTCATTGTTTCACCACCAGATGGTGAAAATATTTTCTCTCACAGTTGAGATCAGTCTGGAATACTATAAAAGCTGAGAGTCTAAGGCAGAAGTAAAGTAAACTTTTTTTTATTTTCAGATGAGTTGAAGTATTATTATTTGATATTTAATCAAATAATTAATTTTTTTTGTAAACTGCCGCCTGCATAAAGCAGCCAACTAAAAAATTCCCAAATAAAATCCTATATCGTTTCCTATATGTAAATCCATGTGTAATCTTAGATTGAAATTTCAGAATCGATATGAAATCTTATATGATTTCCTATGCTTAAATCTATTTGTTTTATCATTTGGAAGAATGCACATGAAATCGTATTCCATTTCCCATATGGTGTCCCATGTGGATTCCCATATGCTTTCCTATGTGGATATTTTCGATAAGGCGAAAGAGGATTTGACATGGGAAAATTTTTCAAAAAAATGATAAAAGATTTCACATGGGAAATGACATTAGAAAATTTTTCAAAAAAATGATAAAGGTTTTTACTTGGGAAATGACATGGGGTTTGACATGGGAAAATTTTTCAAAAAAGTGATAAAGGATCTCAATTAGTATTTAACATGGTATTTAACATGATATTTGACATGGGATTTGACATAGGAAATGACATGGAGGAACCTCGTTTTGATATTTTCCTATGCCAATTCCTGTCCCAATTTCCCATGAGTTTTTATATGGGATCCCATGTGGTTTCCCATATGGGGAATGGGGTTTTACATAGTTTTTGACATAGGATCCCATGTGGTTTCCCATGTGGTTTCCCATGTGGGGATTTTCAATAGGGTACTAAAATTCAAACTTTACTTAAAACATTATTTTTTGTCATTAAGAAATACTTGAAGTTAGGGACGGAATTATCGTCACTTTATAATTATTTTAATCATTATTTATTAATAATTATTATTCGAATATTTATAATATAACACACAACACACACATACCAACGCACACATTATTATTCTGATTGGAAATATTTTAATAATTGTTTCGAAATTATTTAATAATTATATCAAGTCTTTTCTTATAATTTATTTGTAAAAAGAATCGTAAATTCGCAAATGAGTTACAAAATACTAACATGATCTAAATTTTCATTATATCTTTTAAATGTGGGTCTTCAATATATAACAGTTACTAAATTCATTTGGAAGATTAAGTAATATTAATGAAAATTATAAGTAAAGTAGGTGATTGAATGTATCACGACTACAATTAAAAATGCAACTTTGTTGAAATTGCATGGAAATAAGGAGATGTTACTTGCAAAATCAACTCTCCCACTACATGAATCGGGTATGATCATTGTCACTAATTTCATTGTTTAAAGAAGTTTAAATAGTCGGTCTTTTCGGCAAGAGTGTAATTCACATTATAAATAAAATAAATAAGAGAAGACTTCCGCATTTCTAAACATCGAGTGACAAACACGTGTAATACGATACTTTTCTGTTCCGATTCACAGAAAAAACTTGGACTCATTTTTGTTGCAACTCATTTTCTTTTGCGTATCGAAATGAGTATGGGACAAACTTCATGTTATTCAAAATGATATTGGCTGGAATTTCAGATTTCTAAGTTGGCATCATAAGCAGAGTAATTTTGTATTTCAATTATTGTTTCTAATATTTCAACAACACCAGAAAGATTATTTTGACCAGTAAGAATATTTAGAAGTTTTTAAATAAAAATTATTTATTATTATTTACGTAGATAATAATTAATTTCATAAGTTTTTAAATTTACCGCTATTATTTAAGTTGGCAGTACCGTTCCTGTTGTCAAAACACATGTTTTCATTTTTCTAACCTAAAAACATATTTCCTTTATTATTTTATTACGCGATTACAAGCAATTTTTAATCAAATATATTAAGTCTAGCGTGTTATATACTTCTTTGTAATTATTATATTTCATGTTTTTGTGCAAAATTATTCGTTATTTCACAATATTTTTCCATTTTTCTTTTTCTCAAAATGAAACTTGCCTGTTTCATTTTGATACTTTTACCTTAGAACTCGAAATGAAACAACCAGTTTCATTTTTGTTGCGAATCAAATTGAGTATAGAATCTATACTCAATTTGAATTTAGGTTTTTTCTGTGTTATAATTCTGGTGAGTCTTTTTAAATAATTTTCTTAAATGAAACAGTTCTTCTTAAAGAAATCAAACCTACATTTACACAAAACACACAAACATCATTCATAACAAATAGAAATTGTAATTTTGGAAATAGATTCTTTCTTGTTTCTAATTGTGAGACTTGACGTAAGTCAAGTAGCTTAGTTGCTTTGATTATTGAATTGTAAAATAAACCTTTATATTCTTTTCATGTATTAAAGTAATTATATTTGGAATATATTGTAATGCTTTTAAGGTTTATGTAATAAACTGAGTATTATTTTAATTCGACTCCATTTATTTAATTCACTTTGAAATACTTTTTGTCTCATGTTTCTTTTCGACATTTTCTTATAAATACTGTCTATCTGGATTAATTGAATTAATAATTTACTGAGAGGTAGTCCACTACCTTATTCTAAACATTGTTTAGCGAAGAGCATTTACGCTTTACCTATAAGCGGAATTGTTAATAATAACATTTAAATTTGCAATTTAAATATTATCATTTTTTTAAAATTTTCTTTTGTTAATTAACTTCCGTCTTTAACAAAATGGTGGCAGCGGTGAGATTTATCGCTCATATTTTTGAAAAAATATTTTAAAAAGAGAAAAAGTTAAGACTTCAGTAAAAAGTGAAAAATAAATTTTCTTTCTGAGAACACACATGAATTAAGACACACTCACAAATACACAGTAATTTTCTTCAAATAAAAAAAAGTTAAAAACTCAAAAATTCACATTTTAGCTAAAAAATATTGTGTTTATTTAAATTCAAGTTAATAAATAAAATAATTGTATTCCTTACATTGAAACGAATCGATCTGTACCCAGTTGAAAATTCCGCAATCGTTTACGACGTCGTATTCTAAGTAGTTTGCGACGTAGTAAACGACGTAGTAAGCGACGTAGTAAACGACGTAGAAAACGACATAGTAAACGACGTCGTAAATGAAAGCGGAATTTGGGATAGCAAACTACGTCGTTTACTACGTCGTTTACGATGTTGCAAAAATTATTTTAATATTATTTATTTAGTAATTTAGTAAGTCCAATATCCAATATTAAAAATTTTAATAATAATTTAAAAAATCAATATTTTAAAAAAAAATTTATTTTTATTATTTTTTAATAGTTATTATTATTATTTTATTTTTAATATTTTAATTAAAATAAAAAAATGGTCATCAAAATATTAGTGAAACCATTTCTTCCAAAAAAGAATTTGTCTCAAATCCAATAAAGGAGAGACATCGGGCAGAAAAAAATTTTGACAAGAAAAAAATTTTCGATCACTGCTTATATACCAATCTAATGGCACCTCAACTGCGAGAAACAGTTATGATGTTCGCCCTCCCTGTGGCGTTGAGCGAACTTAAGTCCAGAGCTGAGCCATCAGCGCAGCGCGGAAACATTTGAAAAATTTGATTTTATTAGATATTTTATTTTATTTTAAATATGACAAATAATTAACTTAATAAATAATTATTAATAACATAATGTCATACTTAATAATTCGTTAATTAATTATTTTTAACGAAAATTTGACAAAAAAAAATTTGTTGGCCAAAAAAAATATTACCATTAAAAAATAATTTTTTGGTTAAATTTTCGTAGTAAAAAAAATTTTTTTAAGACAATTATTTGTGACCTAAAAAAATATCACGATGAGAATATAATTAACAAAAAAAATTACTCGTAGCACAGAAAAAATTTCACCATGAGAAAATAATTTTTTTAAAATTTTATTTGTAAAAAATTTATTGGTAGCTCAAAAAAAATATCACGATGAGAAAATAATTTTTTGTCAAATTTTCTCTGTAAATAAATTAATTAACTAAATAACGTACCGTAAAACGGGGTTATTTCGCTCATTGCGGGTAAATTCGCTCACCCACTTTTATGCTTTATTTCAGCTTTAAAATAAAGTTTAATACATTTATTACCTGGTTAAATTTTCGTAGTAAAAAAATTAATTAACTAATTATTAAGCTAACTAGCAAAATTAAACGCGCAAGCTCGGCAAATTGAGGATTTAATTATTTGTTATAAAGAAATTAAAGATTAATATTATTAATAATAATTTAATTTATTAGAATATTATAACATATTAAATGATAATAATGAAAATTATATGTTATTATATTATATAAAATGCGACATTTTTTTTACATTTGAAAAAATGTAAATAAAATAGGGGAGAGCGGGGCAAAGCCGCTATGCGGGGCAAAGGCGTTTTTCGAAATATCTGCTTTCTTTCTAATCTATTACCATTTTCGTTAACAGTTTATTATTAATACGATTAAAGCAATAGATTGGAAAAGAAAAAGCTAAAAAATATTAAATATATTAAGAAATATAACATAAAAATAGTTTTTGCAAGGAAGAGATGAAAATTTCGTTGATCGAAGATTCAAATTTAAAAAATTGTTTTAAGCACTTAGGTCTTAAAAACTTTTTGCTTGAATAAATGAAACATTTATCTACACGATCTGCATGAAATTTAGGTTTTATTTTTTATTTAAATAAATTAAATTTTAAAAATAAAAAATGTATGTCATTGGGGGCAAAGCCGTTTAAAAACTGTTTCGTAAAAACAGTTGAAAATGAAAATCTGCATTACCTTCATATTTGAAGTTTTTCTACTTCACGTGAATCAAGTGTCAACAAATATTAACCTGATTTTTTAACCAAAACATGTAAGTATTTTTTCGTGATTTCTTATTGTTGTTTATATTTTGAATATAAATATATATTTTTTATAACTATAGTTTTATTAAATTAAAATTAATAAATTAATATTAAATAAAATAATATTAAATAATTGTTTTTATTTATTTTCAAAAATTACTTATTTCAATTATTTTTTAGTACATGTAAAAATCATTTTTATCAAAATGAGGAATTATGTAAGGAAAACGAATTTGCAATCATGGGATAAAAATTCATTAAATTCGGCGTTAAAAAGTATTAAGAAGAATGAATTGAGTATTAATAATGCTGCTCAACGGTATCAAATCCCTGTAACAACATTACGAGAAAAATGGAATAAAATAAAAAATCTAGATGCCTGGGATGAAATGTCAGATATTAAATTAGGTAGATTTCGTACAGTTTTCACGGAGGAACAAGAAAATGAATTGGTGAATTATATTTTAGAAATGGATAAACAATTTTTTGGATTGTCACGTAAAGAAGTACGTCAAATTGCATTTCAATATGCAGAACGATTGAAATTAACTCACAAATTTAACAAGGCCAAAGGTTTAGCTGGAAGCGATTGGTACTCAAAATTTATGTCGAGACATCCGCAGCTTTCATTAAGAACTGCTGAAAATACTTCCTTCGCCCGAGCAACAGGATTCAACAAAGTTGTTGTTAATAAATTTTTTGATTTATTATGGGATCTTATGAACACTTATCACTTTTCACCGGAAAATATTTGGAACGAGGATGAAACTGGAATTTCAGTGGTACCGAAATCGCAACCAAAAGTTGTTAGCTTGAAGGGAAAAAAGCAAGTTGGAATTATTACATCAGCTGAACGTGGGACTACTGTTACTGCAGCAATGTGTTGTAATGCATCTGGAAACTTTATGCCACCTTTAATAATTTATCCACGAAAAAAAACGATATAAAATATGCTTTCAATAGTCCTCCAGGAACGTATGTATTTTGTCATCCTTCAGGCTGGATGCAAAGTGAAATATTTTACCCTGTTTGGTTTAATCATTTTGTAAAGCACTCTAAGCCAAGTAAAGAGAAGCCAGTTCTTTTAATTTTAGATGGACATGTAACTCATACAAAAAATTTGGATTTCTTGTTGGCAGCTCGAGATCAAAATGTGCATATTTTATGCATTCCACCTCATACTTCTCATAAGCTCCAACCCTTGGATAGGACATTTATGAAACCATTTAGCTTATTTTATTCCGAAACTGTCTTAGGGTGGTTGAGAACGCATCCTGGTCAGGTGCTAAAACTTCAAGATATTTCAACGATATTTGGACCAAGTTATTTACAAGCAGCAACACCAAACAATGCCATCAGTGGATTCAGAGTTGCTGGAATATATCCCTTTAATCGCGATGTATTCGCTGAAGAGGAGTTTAGTCCTGCAGTAACCACTGACATTGAAATAGACACTGGCGAAACTCAAAATTCTAATCAAGAAAGTAATTTTCAGGTGAGGGCAGAAATTATAAATCTTGTAATAAATAAAATAATATAATAAAAAAAAATAAAAATATATAAATAAATAAAATAAATATAAATAAAATATATAAATAAAATAAATGTAAATAAAATATATAAATAAATAAAATAAATGTAAATAAAATATATAAATAAATAACTATAAAATATAATAAAAAATAAAATTCGAAATAAATAAATAAAATTAACAAAAATAATTTTACAGGAATCAACGTCCACATCTGCCCATAACATCAATGAATTTCACGAAACCAGGGAAAATAATTGTTGTGAACAACTGGCAAAATTAGAAGAACGAGTTTCCAAAATGAGTGCTGAGATTCAAAATTTAAAATCAATAATAATCAAATCTAATAGGCCAGCATCTGAATCCATAGAAAATACAGTAACTGATCCTGAACCTGTTTCTGTACAAGAGTCGGAAGAAAGCAATGAAAATGTAAATTGTAAATATATTCTTAACGACATTTTGGCGATACCAAAAGCAAGTTATAAGGGAAATGTACGAAAAATATCAAAAAATAAAGGAGAAACGACTATTTTAACAAGTCCGGAATATATTGAAAAATTAAAAAAAGCAAAAGAGGAAAAAAATATTAAAGAAAATAAGATTCCTAGAAAGCAAAATGAGAAAAAAACGGATAAGAATAATAATAAAAATGAAAAGAAAAATAATAAAAATGATAAAAGGACTGTAAAGGGGAAAAAAATCATGAAAGCTGAAATAGCAAAAAAGAAGAAAATTTCGAAAAATGAAGTAGAAAATGATGATACGTCCTGTTCTGTTTGCGACCATTTATACAGCGAATCTGTCGAAGGTGAAGTCTGGATTCAATGTAAAATTTGTGAAGCATGGTTTCATGAAACATGTGTTTCTTTACCAAAAAAGTTGATTTATTTTGTATGCGAAAATTGTTTATAATTTAATTATTTTTTATTATTATTGTTATTATCATACTTTACCTATATTATTATGTTACATTATTTCATAAAATCAAATAAAATAAAGGAAATTAGTTATTTTTATGTAAAAAATCTGTGTTTATTATATAATATATCAAAATAGTATTAATTTTAAAATAATATTTCATTTAGAACATAAATTAATTTATTATAGTATTCAAATTTATTATTAACATTAAAAAAATGATAAATTTTATGTAAATATAATATTAATATTTCATAATATTTTCGCGCCGTTATTTAAATTATTTTTAAATTTGAACAGTCGGTAAAGTAGACTTTTCAACGAAAAAGTGAAGAGTTGAATTCAAAATGTGAGGTTAAAAATACAAGTATTGATATTTTTTATAAAATAACTTAAAATTCTTTAAAAAATGTATAAAATACTTATGTTTCAAAGATATTAGGCCATTTACTGCCACTTCGTACAGTTTTAACGGCTATAATTTTCTACCTTTAAAAAATATAAGCAAAAACGTCGCTGCCCCGCCATACGGGGCAAAGCCGTTTTTTTGCATCTCTTTGAAAATAACTAAATTAATTAATCAAGCTTATAATAAATTAAATATTTACTATTGAAATTTGTTATTAATTAGTTTTAGATGAAATATAAAAAAAAATCACGTCAATTGAAGGTGTAATAACAAAAATATTTATAAATAAATGTTACATCGGCGGCTTTGCCCCGCTCTCCCCTACATTTTTTTTGTATAAAATGTAGATCTTCTTCAGATCTTCTTCAATTCAATTATTTAACAAATGAACTAAAATGATTCTTCACTAAATTAATTATTCTTAATAATTTTAATTAAATACATCACAAATTCAATTATATCAAAATTATTTTTCAATTAAAATTTTTATGAAATTTAACAATTGTTTATAATTTAAAAAAAAATATCACAATAAAATTGAATTATTTTTTAAAAATTTCAATTCAAAATAAACTAAAATTCAATTATTACCCGAAATTTTAATTCAAAATCAATTAAAATTCAATAATTATCCAAAATTTTCAATTTAAAATTTAATTATTTACCAAGTTTTCAATTTAAAATGAAATAAAATTCAATTATTTTCTAAAATTTCTATTCAAAATTAATTATCCAAATTTTCAATCAAAAATGAACTTAAATTAAATTATTATCCAAAATTTCAATTAAAATTCAATTATTTCCCAAAATTTTCAATTCAAAATGAACTGAAATTCAATTATTTTCCAAATTTAAAATCAAATAAAATTTAATTATTCTCAAAAATTTGAATTCAAAATTAATTGAATTTTCAATAATTTGAATTTAAAAGCATCTAAAATTTCTAAAATTTTCCATCGAAATTTTTTTTTTTTTTGAAATTTAATAATTTTAATTATAACTCTAAGGAAATTCAATTATTTTTAACTATTTTAATAATATTCTTTGAAAATTCAACTATGTGAAACCATTTTTCAATTAAAAATGATTTTCAAATTATTGTATTTTGTCCGCATTTTCTAATAAATTTTTAGTGAAATCATCTAAAATTTTAATTACAAAACACTTAAAGTTTCAATTAATTTCAAAAATCTAGATTTTAAATCTTTGAAAATTCAATTAAATTTAAAAAATGTTTTCCAAAAATTGTTTGATAAATTATTTTTAGTTCTGTAAAATTTAATAATTGTTTGAAAATTAACAATATCTTTTGAAATTTAATTATTTCTAAAAATTTCAACTTTAACCCTTCGAAAAGGATTATTATTAAAAAAAAAAAGTTTTATTTAAAAATCTGTAAAATATTTTTGTTAAAATGAAAAACAAATCCACTTTTTTTGGAATATAAATCGACTAAAACGACTGTTTTGTGTCTTTAAGTTGATTCGAGGCCTGTGTTTTTATAATTAATATTTAATAGGTAATCGTTGGCCCCTGGTGCCTTAAAAATAAATTTTTTTCAAATTACTATCTTGTACGAAATTTCCTGGCGCATCTTTTTTCTCATCATAAATTTTTTGTATTTGTATACAATTTTTGAATCAATATACAATTTTTAAATTAATATACAACTTTAAAAAAAATTTCGTTGGTAAACGTTGTGTACTTCAGCTTCGTGAATTGAATTTTCGAATTTGGAATTTTAAAGAAACTTATTTTATTATTTTATTTTAAAGAAATTTGGAAACACAATTATACAACTTTGGCAAAAATGAGAAAAAGAATTGTCAAAATTTGACACGTCATAAGATTACTATTCAAAAAAAACACGTGAAATCAGAAAAGGCCAACTTCAAGTTAGGACAGAAAGACAGACCAAACATTTTATTATTATATAATTATTTAATTAATTTTTTTTACAGAGAAATTTTGACAAAAAAAATTATTTTCTCATCGTGATATTTTATTTGGGCCACAAATAATTTTTTTACTGAGAAAATTTTAAAATAAGTAAATTTCTCATCGTAATATTTTTTTGTGCTACGTACAATTTTTTTGTTAAATTTTTTTACAAAGAAATTTTTACAACAAAATTATTTTTCATCGTGATTTTTTTTAAAAACACGAATTTTTTTTTCAAAGAAAATTTGAAAAAAAATTATTATTTTATCATTGTGATATTCTTTTGTGCTACGAATAAATTTTTGGTAAATTTTCGTAGTAAAAAAAACAACGATTTATTACGGTATTTAGTGAATTAATTGTTTTGGAGAGAAAATTTGACAAAAAAGTTATTTTCTTATCGTGATAATTTTTTTAGGCCACAAAATATTTTTTTTACAGAGAAAATTTAAAAATAATTAAAATTCTCATCTTGATATTATTTTTGTGCTACAAATATTTTTTTGTTACATTTTCGTAGTAAAAAATTAAGTAACTAATAATTACCGTAAAACAGGGTTATTTCGCTCAGTGCGGGTAAAGTCGCTCACCCATTTTTTTGCTTTAAATTTGATTAAAAACTAAAATTTAGTATTTCTATTAACAAATTTAACATTTTTACCTGCTAATAAAGGTATTAAACTTTATTTTAAAGCTGAAATAAAGCATAAAAGTGGGTGAGCGAATTTACCCGCAATGAGCGAAATAACCCCGAAACCAAAAAATTATTTTTTAATGGTAATATTTTTTTGGCCAACAAATTTTTTTTTTGTCAAATTTTCGTTAAAAATAATTAATTAACGAATTATTAAGTATGACATTATGTTATTAATAATTATTTATGACATTAATTATTTATTAAGTTAATTATTTGTCAAATTTAAAATAAAATAAAATATCTAATAAAATCAAATTTTTCAAATGTTTCCGCGCTGCGCTGATGGCTCAGCTCTGGACTTAAGTTCGCTCAACGCCACAGGGAGGGCGAACATCATAACTGTTTCTCGCAGTTGAGGTGCCATTAGATTGGTATATAAGCAGTGATCGAAAATTTTTTTCTTGTCGAAATTTTTTTCTGCCCGATGTCTCTCCTTTATTGGATTTGAGACAAATTCTTTTTTGGAAGAAATGGTTTCACTAATATTTTGATGACCATTTTTTTATTTTAATTTAAATATTAAAAATAAAATAATAATAATAACTATTAAAAAATAATAAAAATAAATTTTTTTAAAATTATTATTAAAATTTTTAATATTGGATATTGGACTTACTAAATTACTAAATAAATAATATTAAAATAATTTTTGCAACATCGTAAACGACGTAGTAAACGACGTAGTTTGCTACTATGTCGTTTTCTACGTCGTTTACTACGTCGCAAACTACTTAGAATACGACGTCGTAAACGAGGTCGGAATTTTCAACTGGGTAGAAACCATATCGGAAACTATATGGGAAAATACATCTTTGCCTGTTCCAATTTCCAACATCGATTCCTGTATAGTTTCCGATATAGCATCCCATATGGTTCCCGATATAGTTTCCTATATGCATTTAGATAACGTTTCAGATGTAGGCTACAATCTATGTTCCGATGTCGGAATTTTCGATAGGGTACGATTAACCCTTACCACAGCCTTACAGCAAAATACTGTGCTATGTGGGTATAGTGATGCCTACTGTTTTAAAATCGAGTGGAAGGCCAAAAAATTTTACACTGACTACTGTCATCAGACTTTCTAAGTGAAAAAGAGAAAAACAGACCACACGCTGTAAAAAAAAGAGAAAACTCGCCTTTATAAACTTGAATTTAGAATTTAAAATTTAAGAAATACTGTCACCCAAGTAGCACGTAATATTACAGTAATATTAAAATGTCCGCCTCATGGTAATACTACAGTAACATTAAAATGTCCGCCTCATGGTAATATTAGTGTAATATTACACGTTTATTTGAAATACATAATAATTTCAAAGTTTTTTATGATAAAACACAAAAAGATAAGAATTAATCAGTCAAGTATTTTTAAGTGTTTTTTAAAATTTTTTGTAATATTACTGTAATATTACCGGTTAATATTGCTGTAATATTACCTGCTATTTGGGCATAGATTTTTAAATCAGAACTGGTCCAAAAATCCATGACAGGATCGTATAAAATAAAAGTGAAAGATGGAATTTCCTTCAAAATCTACACAATATAATGAAGAAAAATAACTGCTATAATTGTGGAGTTTGTGAAGGAAAATATTTATTCATATTCATGCCTGGTTTGGTCGCATCTAGTATGCATAAGTCGCAAAACGGGACCTAAAACAAAATATTGCGGTTTTGTTCATTTTATTCAGAAAAATGAAGTATTATCAATGTTTCATAAAAGTTTTAAAGACAAGAGGTAAAATTCCTGTAGCCTACTATGTGAAAAAAAAATTGATCAGATCGGGCTTTAACTTGCACATAGCTTAGTCCTAGGGGTGAGTAATCAATCAAGAAGTACTGTTAGGTTCTTTCAAAAACTGTAGGAGTGGGAGGGGGTTGAATTTTTGAAGACTTGTAACTTTTAAACAGAAAGATGAAAAAAATTTGACCTATGTTTTCGAAAGGTTTTTTCCTGCTCTTTCAAATGGTGCAAAAAATTTTCCAAAAAATTCAAAATTTGACCCTTTTTTTGAAAATCAAAAATTTATTTGACTTTTTTTTAAGTTCGGTCTTTTTAGGGTTCCGTACCCGAAGGTGGAACCCTATTAATGAGACTAGTGAAGCAAGGCATGTACCCCCCCCCCTAGCGGCCACACGAATTTATCTAGAAGGCTGAAATTTGGTACAGATATGTATTTTTACGTGAAAATTACAGGAAAAATATAGCGAGCACGATTGGAATTGATGATCATATTGTTTTTAAGGAAAACTCATATTTTTAGAAAAAATCATTGATTTTTCGAATAAAAAAAGAAGAAAATTTTATCTCAAGGGATTCAAATTTATACATTTTTACGTATTTTTACGTGTAGATTCCAAAAAAATTATAGTGAGCATGATTGGAGTTGATAACCATAGCGTTTTCAAGGAAAAACTGATAATTTTCAATATATGTGACTATGTTTCTATCTATGTGTTTTCATGCTCACATTACAGGAAAAATTAAGCAAAATTGGAATTTTTCCACCTGCCTTCACACTTTAACTCCCTTAAATTTTAGGTTTAAGGGTACGGAACCCTCGGTTTTAATGGGAGTGTAACTCGCACTTGTCCGATTTTTTTTATTAATTTATTTTTTTTTTTGAAAGTTAAAACTGTTTATTTTCACCACAAAAAATATTGAAATGTCCTTTTTTGTTATTTTTGAGATATTAATTAATTAATTAATTAATATTAATAAAAAATGAAATATTTTACAAATAAATAAAGTTATTGCAATTCTGAAACTACCAATTGAAAGCTGACGTAATTTCGCATTCAACAAGTCCTATATGAACTATTTTGGATTAGAGGATTTTTTATAAACAATTGCCATGTTAGCCAATTGCTTATTAACAATTCACTAATCCAAAGTACTTCATATAGGGCTCGTTGGATGCGGAATTATGTCAACTTTCATTTAGTAACATCAGAATTACGATAACTTTATTTGTTTATAAAATATATCATTTTTTATTAACATTAATTAATGTATTAATAAATCGCCCATGCTTAGACATATGGAAATATTTGCAATATTAAAATTGGAAACAGGACTGCGGTCCAAACAATGACTATTGACGTTAAAAATTGTTTAAAAAATAATTTGTTTAAACAAATTGTTATAAATAAATGAAAAAAATTGATGAATTTTAAAAATCTAACAATGCAATTCGATTCTACGGGAAAAATTACTAAAGGAACTTGTATGACGTTTTCAAAATTTTCACTCTATTTGTTATAAATTATTTATAAACAAAAAATGCACTGTGGTTAACGTTAACGTTGAAAATTGTTAAAAAAAATATTTTGTTTACACAAATTGTTTTAAACAAATGAAAAAATTTGATGAAAATTTTTCAAATTTTTTTTTGGAAAGCTTAAAACTCTCAGCACATAAAATATGGAAATGTCCTTTTTCGTTGCCATCGAGATATTTATTAATTAATTAATTAATGTTAATAAAAAATCATATATTTTATAAACAAATAAAGTTATCGTAATTCTGATGTTACTAAATGAAAGTTGACATAATTCCGCATCCAACGAGCCCTATATGAAGTATTTTGGATTAGTGGATTGTTAATAAGCAATTGGCTAACATGGCAATTGTTTATAAAAGATCCTCTAATCCAAAATAGTTCATATAGGGCTTGTTGGATGTGGAAATACGTCAGCTTTTAATTGGTAGCTTTAGAATTGCAATAAATTTATTTATGTGTAAAATATTTCATTTTTTATTAACATTAATTAATTAATTAATATCTCGAACACACGGAGCCTGGTGTGCGAAAATAACAAAAAAGGACATTTCAATATTTTTTGTGGTGAAAATAAACATTTTTTACTTTAAAAAAAAAAATTAATAAAAAAAAGACCGAACTTAAAAATAAGTCAAAAAAATTTTTCATTTTCAAAAAAAGGGTTAAATTTTGAATTTTTTGAAAAATTTTTTGCACCATTTGAAAGAGCAGGAAAAAACCTTTCGAAAACATGTAGGACAAATTTTTTTTGTTCTTTCTGTTTAAAAGTTACAAGTCTTCAAAAATTCACTGTTTAAATTTTTCAAAAAAATTCAACTCCCTCCCTCTCCAACAATTTTTGAAAAAACCTAACAATACTTCTTGATTAAAGTACTCACCCCTTGGGCTGTGCAAGTTACAGCCCAATCAGATCAACTTTTTTTTCAATTAGTACGCTACAGGAATTTTACCCTACATATACATGGAGAAAGAGATTTTTTAAAATCTTTTAGAAAATAAAAAATTTTAAGACCTTTTATAAAGTAGAAAATCTTAGGCTGTTGAAAATTTAAATGAATATATGAGGCATTTTACTTGTAATGTCCTGAGTTAAAAAATTGATTTCTCGAAAAAATATTTATTTATATTATATTATATTTAATATCTCGAAAACAAAAAAAATGTGCATTCTCAAAATTTATATACAGATCGGGAAAAACCTCAGCTTTCGTTTGCAATTATTTATTTTAAAAAAAACGCACCGATTTTAGTGAAAATAGCAAATTTATGTTTAATTATAGAAAATCAAGGTCAAAATTCAAAAATTTTAAAAAACGAAATTCACCATTGGAAAGAGCATGAAAAAACCTTCAAAAAACATACCTGCCAAAATTTTTTTTATTGCATTTATAGACAGAAAAAATTCAAATAATAGGCGGTGTCAAGGAAAACTGATAAAATTGACCCCCCTCAATCTCCCCCAAAATTTCAAAAAATGTCAAAAATTTTTTTGGGGATATTTTACTATTAGGTAGGACATTAATTTCCCCAAGTTTCACTTTTTTTTCGAGAAATCAATTTTTAACTCAGGACATTACACGTAAAATGCCTATATGTGTAATTTTATTAAGACGTTGTGCAAAATTGTTAAATTTTATATGACGTTTCTTCAAGTTATTGTTAATACATAGATTTCTTAAAATCTATTATATTCTGACGGCAATAAAAATACATACCTGTGCTATGCGTATATTTATTAACATAACATAACCTGTCATTTAAATTGTTACACACTTTCGTGATTTTTGAAAATAAGCGGGCTAAATAGCCAAAATTCTGCATTTATCCCGCTAGCAGGGTAAATAATAATCTATGGACTTTAATCCTCCCGCTAGTGGGCTAAATAATAATATATTGTCACTATTCCACCCGCTAGCGGGCTAAATAGATACAGGGAAAATAAATACCATATTCTATGTTTCATTTTATCCTCACTGGGAAGCATTATAATAAATAGCACTGTAACTTAATTTGTAATATACAATTTCTTATTTTATATTCATATATATTTCAAATAAACTTTGAGTTTTAAATAAACTATGTCTAGTCCCTCCACGGTCATAATATATACTATGATGCTCCTATTGTTACTCCATGGTTACTCCTGTCTCTAGTCTTCTTGGACCGTACCATAAGGGTGAAATCACACGGGCGTAAAGCAGAAAATCATGAAAGTGAGAGGGATAATGATATATGTCTGCATCTCTTGCACTTATGATTCTCTGCTTTTGATTGTGTCCACAATAGAACAAAAACATGAAAGTAAACGTAACGTATCCATTAAAAATACATTGTGACGTTACGTATACGTTCATGTTTCTGGTCTATTCTGGACAGGCCCATAAAGGCCTTTCTCCAATAGGAACCTAAACTTTTGCGTTGCGTGACTGACGCGTTGATTTTAGCATTGGTTGCCAATAGCAACCGACGCAATGCATACGCAACGCAAGAGTTTAGGATCCTATTGGAGAAAGGCCTTAATATGGTCCTAAATGTTTGCGTTGCGTGACTGACGCATTTGTTCGCAAGCGCAGTGACGTCATCGAAACATTGATACCAATCGCGAGCAGAAAGTTTGGTTTATGATTTTAGGACACTGAACTTTTTAATTAAAAAATATTTTGTTCATTAATTTTTTTTTAATTCAATTAAAAGTATTGAAAGCAGTCGAGAAACATGTACATTAAAAATTGTACCAGAGAGGAATTGAGAGTAAGCACGTAATGCAAATCGCGCTTTTGTGGGGGTTGGCCAATGGATGTCTCTGCCATTGGTCAATACCCATGTGCTCTCTCACAAGTGTAGATGTTGCTTGGCGTGTAGCATATATACACGATCCAACTCTCACTTCCCCATGGTCGTATAAGGCAGGTTTCCCACTACGCAGCCTTACTGATGAGTCCAGTAGTGGGGACCGGGACGAAACGACTAGTGGCTTCCAAGCCACGCTTATGGGTAACAACACAGTTGTTTCCATACTTTTCTATTAAAGTCTGCCCCCTCGCGGTCAAAATATCGAAGCTTAGGTGGTTACCTATATATATTCCTGAAATCGGTGAGGCTGCACACATACGCATAATGTAATGGCTAAGCCGAATGACGTTCGGAATTGATCGGGCGGGCTCGTGTATCTTTGCGTGAATTAGAGAAACAAACTGAAAACGAACCGTGCGGGCCTCATCCAATGTTTTGACTTTTTTTCAGACAAAGTATATGAGCCGGTTTTTGAAACAATTCACTAACCGATAATATTTTTAAGGTTAAATTTAGAAATTTTAATTTAAATTAGTAATTAAAATACAATTTTAATTTAAATTAGTAATTAAAATACAATTTTAATTTATTATTTAAATTTTTATAAAATTTAGAATTCTAAATGTTCTCTCTTCGAATGCATAGTTGAATATAAGTACGAAATTCGTTTTCAATAAATCTTATCATAATTATTTTATAATAAGTAAAAAAAATTTCGATATTACAATATTATCTTTATTTATTTAATTCAGTTAAATCATAGATTAGTAATGTGAAATAATGTGCTTTTGTCAAAGTCATATTAAAAGAAAAATTAAATTCTTTTTATTATTTTGCCGTTAAAATTTTTGAAAAATATTTTTTGTAATATTATAATAAAATTTTAGAATTTAAAAATTTTACCTAATACTGACAACAATGTTTATAATTTAATTCTTCAGAATGTTCTCATTTTATTTAAAATTGAATCAATGTTTTATGTCTATTTAATAGTTTATAAAAAAATATAATTTTTTTTATATTATACTTTTAAATTTTCGATTTGTAAATGCTTACACATTATAAGTAGCTTACATTTTTTAAAATATTAAATTTAAAAACATTTTGTCAAGAGATTAAATGTTTTAACTTAAAATAAATAAATAAAATAATCAATTTTAAAAAATATTTTATAGGTTTTTAAATCAGAAAAATTGTTTTTGTAAATTAATTAATTATTTTTTCTTTGGGCTTGTCCAAGTAAAAAATGATTTAATTTTAAATAAAATGAGAATATTCTTAAAATTTAAATTGTAAACATTGTTGTCAATACCTATTAAAATTACCCACAATTTAATACATTATTAATTTGTATAGAATATTCTATGGTGTTTAGTTTCACATTATTATTTATGTTTCACTAAATTAAATAAATAAAGATAATATTTATAAAAATGATGTCAGTTTTTTTTACTTTTCAATAGTGTTATCAAAAAAATTTGTTTTTCATTTTTTATTAAAAAAGTAACAATTTTTTATAAACAAATTAAATTTTTTTTAATTTGTATATGATTTTTTTAAAACATACCTGGAAATAAGAAGATTTAGTGAAGAAATTTAGAGTCGGTCAATAAGTTTTATATTTTTATGTATTTAAAAAAAACACCACTTGCAGCATTGTGCACATTTTTGAATAGTAAAAAAAATTGATAAATTGTTAAAAATTATTTAAAGAAATTTTTTTTGAAACCTGAAATTTTATTTCACTATGAAAAATGAAAGAAAATTTTTTAACAATAATTTAACAATTTTTTTTACTTTTCAGAAATATGCACAATGCTGCGCGCAGTGTTTAAATGTTTATTTAAACCTATAATCTTAGTTATTTCCAGTATTTCTTAGTATTTTCAGGTATGTTTAAAATTTTTTTTTAAAAATCATATTCCAATTTAAAAAAACTTAATTTGTTTATAAATTTTTTTTATATTTTAATAAAAAATGAAAAAAAATTTCGTTAACATTATTGAAAAGTAAAAAATAAACTGGAACTTTTCTTCTCTTGGCAAAAATTGAAAAAATCCAGTTTTTTGTCTACATTTACAAAACTGAAATTTTGAAAATTTATAACTCGAAAATTTGCATAAAGAAAGTATCTTTTTTTCACTACAGAACACGAAAAAATTAAATTTGGCTGAATTTAAAGGGTCGACTGAAATCTCACGTGAAATCACCCATACGTTTAAGAAAAACATTTTTTAATTAAAAATTTAAAATAATTATGATAAGATTTATTGAAAACGAATTTCGTACTTATTCAACTATGCATTCGAAGAGAGAACATTTAGAATTCTAAATTTTATAAAAATTTAAAATGAAATTTAAATAATAAATTAAAATTGTATTTTAATTACTAATTTAAATTAAAATTTCTAAATTTAACCTTAAAAATATTATCGGTTAGTAAATAGTTTCAAAAACCGGCTCATATACTTTATCTGAAAAAAAGTCAAAACATTGGATGAGGCCCGCACGGTTCGTTTTCAGTTTGTTTCTCTAATTCACGCAGAGATACACGAGCCCGCCCGATCAATTCCGAACGTCATTCGGCTTAGCCATTACATTATGCGTATGTGTGTAGCCTCACCGATTTAAGGAATATATATAGCTAACCACCTATGCTTCGATATTTTGACCGCGAGGGGGCAGACTTTAATAGAAAAGCGCGATTTGCATTACGTGCTTACTCTCAATTCCTCTCTGATTGTACATAAACCAAAAATAAACATAAACCAAACTTTTTGTTCGCGATTGGTATCAATGCTTTGATGGCGTCACTGCGCTTGCGAACCAACGCGTCATTCACGCAACGCAAACATTTAGGAACCTATTGGAGAAAGGCCTTAAGTCGGTTCTACAATGGGCACGTTTGACGTGAACGTATACGTCCGTGCTGACGTCACCCATTTGCAGAACATTGTGACGTCGCACGTTCACGTCCGACGCGCTTATTATAGAACCAACTTAAGGCGTCGTCCCATGATGGAGCATTGACACGAGTAACTTTACACGATGCATGTTAAAATGCAGTATCTTTTTTAATAATGTAGATTTTATTGTTTGAATCAAATTCAAATTAATAGTTATTTTCAATTTACTTTGAGAATTTAAAATATTCCTAGAAAAGTAACTAGAGCCAGCGGCTGCCGTCACCACTTGTGGCCTACACATTTTTATCCTTCTAACATACGTGTTGTCATAGAAACATGTGCGTTAAAAGAGGACAAAAAAAGTGTTGGCATATCTGGCCACAAGTGTACATACCGACACTTTGCTGATCATGAGCACATGCGTAGAAGCAAAATAGTCTGTGGGCGGGGCCCTTTGGAAATATGGTTATTGTGCTAACTTCACATTTATGGTATTTCCGCCTGTCAATTTTGGCGTCTGGCAATTTTCCGCTTTTTGCACACTTAGTTTGTAGAATTTCTTTGTTTAAATATTTTCCTTTGATAAACTCATTCATTTTCTTGAGCAAGAGAACTTATTAAAACATGTCGAGTGAAAGTGTCAAAACAGTAAGTATTTGTAATATACATCCGAGTCGGCTTTTTGTAATTCTAAACTCCGGGTGTCAAATATTGTGTCGTATATTTTTTTATTATTGATCCGAATTCTTATATATCTAAAATAAATACTATTTCTCAACTCTATATGCATATATATCACATGGACAATAAAATGACAGAATAACCTATAAAATTGTTTAACAACTTGTGATCAAAATTTTTCTTGTTTTGAAAATTTAATTATTTTTTTGGTTAATATTAATTTTATTACTTTACTTTATCATGTACTGTTTAATCGTAATTAAAATACCTTAATTACTTAATTGTTATTTTAATTATTTTAATATTCTTTAAATTTGTTTATCCGAAGATTTTTACATTTTTATTAATGTTTTCTTTACATTTTTGCAATGTACATAGACCCCGCCCAAAGGTTGAAATTGCCGATGTGGTAAAATTTGCTAAAATTGTGCTTCTAAGTTAAATTCACTTATTTTAAAATTATTTCAACTCATTATTCCCATTTAGTTTGGCTTAATTATTATTTTTTACAGTTTGCGAGTCTTGAAACACCTGGATATGTGGGCTTTGCCAATTTACCGAATCAAGTCCATCGAAAGTCTGTTAAAAAAGGATTTGAATTTACTTTAATGGTAGTCGGTGAATCTGGCCTGGGAAAGTCAACTTTAGTCAATAGTTTATTTCTCACGGACCTATATCCTGAAAGAATAATTCCTGATGCTGTCGGTAAGTTTTCTTTAAAATTATATGACAAGTAAACAAAACGCGAAATAAATTATTAAATTATTATTTTATTCTTTAAATTTTCCTGGATTAATTTGTAATTCATTTTTAAATATTTACTATTGTATGGAGACATCAATTTGCAATTTGTGAAAGCATTAAAAAGATCATTTAGGTTCAATGTAAGCATAATTAAGTTTTTGAGAATATGTAATTAATTAAAAAATTCCTAACTAACTTAATTTTCAAAGAATTTTGTTATAATTATTGAAAATAAATAAATAGATTCTTAATTTTAATTAAAATTTGTTTAAATAATTTAGAAGGTATATAGAAGATAAATAATGTTAGAAGATTATCAGTTAATTTTTTTTTAAACATGATTTTTATTAATAAGTGACTCTACATGAGAGAAGAAATCTTAACTCAAGAGTAAATGAGGTGCCTTCTCTCGTGGAGAGTCACATATGTTAAATTATGTTTGGAAATAATTTTTAAAAATGGATATATCAGCTTCTGAAAAATGCATCTCAAATAATTTTATTTTGAAATAGATGCATTTAAAAATTTTGACATTAATTTAAATGATTTGAAACTAAGAATTTCAAAAGTAATGCAATTTCCAAAGAATTTCTTTAGAATTATTTTATTTTAAAACTGCTATTTTGAAAATAATTTAATTTTTCAAGATAATTAATTACAAAGATATTAAATATTTTAAATTTTGTAAAATTTGATTGCAGATTTTTAAAATATTAAAATCTTTTAAAGAATTTTAATGAAAAAATATGTAAATAATTGGATTGTTTACCTATTAGTAATCATGATTTTTTAATATAAAAAATTGAGATTTAATAATATTATGAGTTACTACGTTAAAACAAATTATTGCTAATTTTGTAAAGCCCGAGGGGGAATTTACTCAGGTAGTCAAGTGTACATTCTTCCTGTAATACTTATGTAATAACGTGTAATACCGTGTAATAATGCGTTATTACAGTGCTGTAATATCTCTGTAATAATTTGTAATACTCTGTAATAACGTGTAATACTTAGTAATAAGGGTAATATGAGGTGTAATACAGGTAGTCAAGTGTACACGTTTTTAACTAGTAAATTCCCCCTCGGTAAAGCCTTTAATTTTTATTCAAAAGTTGCTGAACTCTCTGTATTATTTTTCTTAATAGATTTAATATTAGTGGACATTTTAGATATTTTTTTATTTCAATCATGAAATTTTAAATTTGTTAGATATATTTAATAATTTCAGAAAAAATTTCTCAGATATAAAGCATAATCATAGCATAAAAATAAACTTTTATGAGCATAATAGCATAATTGCAGCGTAACTGCAACTTCTTGGCATGGTCTTTATGAAAAGCATAAAGTTCCTGTCTCTGTCTTAATTTTTATATAATATGAAAAGTAAATAAAACACGAAATGAATTATTAAATTATTTTATAGTTAAAATTTTCCTTGATCGTAATATTTTAAGATAAAAATTGTGTCGCGAACGAAAACTAAAGAATTACATATTTACTATATAGAACTTTAATACAAAGTTTTTTTCTTCTTAGAAAAAACCAATCAAACTGTTAAGTTAGATGCTTCTACAGTTGAAATTGAAGAAAGAGGAGTGAAGCTTCGCTTGACTGTAGTCGATACTCCAGGATATGGAGATGCTATCGATAATACTGATAGTTTTCGAGCAATCATTCAATACATTGATGATCAGTTTGAAAGATTCCTTCGTGATGAGAGTGGCTTAAATAGAAGAAACATTGTCGACAATCGAATACACTGCTGTTTTTACTTCATCTCTCCTTTTGGACATGGGTTTGTTTCATCATTTTCTAACAAATTTCAGTTAGATTTGGATTTTTTCCTATTCAATTTTTTGTTTGCTGCAATAATATGAATTTTTATACATTTTCATTGTAACAGTGAGTTAATACTTCAAGGCTAAATTTTCTTCACCTTAAAAATAAATTAGACCGAATTATTTCAAATCAGGCGAGCTAAACATCGTCTGAGCTGAAAATCAATTTTTTCTCCGAAATGTTGTTTTTCAAAGCTTTTTAAATGACACGTATTTTTTTGGTTGGTTTTTTTACGAAGTTACAATGAATTTAATTTTCCAAGTCGGAATAGTCCTTTATATTGAAATTAGAAAATGAAATCTTTAAAATGTTATAACTTTTTGTCTAATCGGGATATTCACTTTTTTTCTTTCTTGACCTGAAAGATCTTTAACTCAAATTATACTCAAAAGCCCATCTTTTTTGTTCCAATTTTCTTTTAATTGCCTTTATATAATAAAGAAATACAATAGCAATAAAAATTTCTCTATTATAAAGTTGTTACTCTTTAATGTCTCTTGACATTTTTAACTATCTTGCTTTGTTTTCGATATATTTCACAAAATTTAATTTGAATGGTAACAGTATATTTTTGCTATGAACACTTTTTTAACAGTCATTTGTTTATTCGTAGCAAAAATATTATGTTACCATTCAAATTAAGTTTTGCGAAATATATTTTGAATTCAATGATTTTTAGTAAAAAGACCACCATTTTGTTATTTTTGAATATTTTTTAATTTTTTTATCTGATTTTTAAAGACGATCTTTCAGGTCAAAAAATAAAAAATTAAATAAATATCCAGATTAGACAAAATGTTATAATACTTAAAAGATTTTTTTTCTTAATTTTATAATAAACGACGATTCCGTTTTGGAAAATTAAATTCGTTGTAGGAAACAAATTTTTTTTCAGCCAAACAAAAAAATGAGCAATTCTATGTGAGATTGCGGGGTCTAATTGAGCATATAAATTTTTGAAAAAAAAATATTTATTATTTTTCGTGATAGTTGTATTAAAAAATGAGTGCAATTTTTTTTCAATTACTCATAACTTTTTCACTTTTAGTCTTAAAAAAAAAGTTTCTTAATTGTTTTTTGCTCAAAAACTATTAAAATTTAAGAAAAAGAAATTAATTTTGAAAAATTAAAATTTTTGATTTATTTTTTTAAAAAATAAAATTTATTTTTAATTTTTAATCTTGTTATCGAGCTCCGTTTAAGCTGGAAAAAATTTATGAACATTTCTTAAAAGGCAAAGACATGTGCCAAATTTGGCAATATAAAATGAAGTATTTTACAAACAAATAAAATCTTCTATTATATTAAGTTAACAAATTTCGAAAAACGACACCGACCCCGTGACCTCGACACAGTCCTTGAAAAATCTATTTTCAATTATTTTCAAATAAATCAAAATACTTTGCATATATGCTTTTAGAAAATCTTACAAACTATTTTTATGTAACATCTTTTTTCAATTTTAAGATAAATTTTATACAATATTAATAAGATATTAATTTAAAACATAAATTATATATATATAATATACATAAACTACAATAAGTAAACAACAATAAGTACAATTTTAACCGAGCGAGCGAGGAATACATCGCTAGTTAGAATAATTTTAAAAAGACTATTCCAATGTTTATTAAAATCCACATCCAACGACCCCTATATGAACTATTTTGGATGAACAGACTTTAAATTCATAATTAATAATAATAATAATAATAATAATAATTTAAATAATTGAATGAATGAAGATAAATTAATTCTTTTTTTACTTGAAAGATAATTTTGTTCTGTGTCAAACAAGACCTATGCAAATAACATTTAACACTCCAAAGTATGGACAAACTATGATTGAAAATGTGTTACTGCACCCCTCACAGGGTTTGCAATATTTCATATTATAAATTAAACTAAGAACATAAGTTTTTTGTATTCAAACCTTTTTATTTGTTTAGATTAAAGCCACTGGACATTGAATTTATGAAACAATTGCATAATAAAGTGAACATTGTTCCTGTCATTGCGAAAGCTGACGTACTTACTAAAAAAGAAGTTTTGCGTTTAAAGAAACGTGTAATGGAGGAAATTGAAGCAAACGGAATAAAGATTTATCCATTGCCCGATTGCGATAGTGATGAGGATGAAGATTATAAGGAGCAAGTAAGACAATTGAAAGAAGCTGTACCATTCGCTGTGTGCGGTGCAAATACACTTTTAGAAGTCAAAGGCAAGAAAGTTCGTGGTCGCTTGTATCCTTGGGGAGTTGTCGAAGTTGAGAATCCGGACCACTGCGATTTCATTAAACTCCGGACAATGCTTATGTGAGTATCTTTTCTTGTAAGTTACATTTATTTTGTAATGAGAAATTACTATGGTTTTTAAAAAATTGTTTCAGAACTCACATGCAAGATTTACAAGAAGTAACTCAAGAAGTTCACTATGAAAACTATCGAAGTGAAAGATTAGCAAAAGGCGCTCCTGTTCCTCCTCGAAGACAGACGTAAGTTATTAAATAAAAATTTCTGATTCGTTTTTTATCGACAATTTAATTTTAATTGGATTGTATTCTTTACCGATAGCATTGTTGAAAATGAAAAAACGGTCGGAATTTCGGAAAAAGACCGAATCTTGCAGGAGAAGGAAGCAGAATTACGAAGAATGCAGGAAATGCTTGCTGCCATGCAAGCTCAAATGCAGCAACAGCAACCTTAATTTTCCGAAAGAGGCTTTCTCCTTGCCAAGTGCCAATAACTCTTCTTCGCATCGACTTCGAGGCGAGTATGTAATGGGCACAATGCGATTGCGAAAATCGGCGTTATCTCGCAGAAGTCGGTGATAATTTTGTACCTCAGTAATTGTTAAACGACAAAGAAGAAAACGCGCAAACAAACATGACAAGCGATGATTGAAACGACTTGCTAGAGGCTAATGGAAGCTTCTCAACAAACAAAATCAGAAAAGTGCCTTGCAAATTTTATTCTCTTTTCTCGATTAGTGTCGTTTCAATCTTCTGTTCACCATTTGTTTTTTTATTTTATTTTACTTTAACTTTAAGGGCAGAATAATATTTATCATTATGTGTTTTTTGTATACTGACGACAATTTTTTTATCGCAAAGAAGAGACAAACCCGACTTACTTCTTTTTAAAGACTGTAAACAATAGGACCTGGAAGAAGCTTATGCTGAAATAATTAGTTTCTACCAGCGAACCAGGTAGGATTGTAAATAAAAAATTTAACTTCATATTATTAGATTTCTCAGGACTGAGATGCAAAAAAGAAAGCAATTCCAAATGCCTAAATTCTTCCAATTACTTCCAAGTAAGTAATTTTTGTAAGTTTCGTGAATAATGTTATTAAAAATAAGGAATATTTTACATTTTAATGTACTAACACACGAGAGTATATTATATATTTTTGAAAAATCTCGCAAGATAAACTCGCATCAATTTTGTACGCACTATATATTTTGCACAAAATAACCGTGACTAATTATAAACGTTTAATACGAATTTATCATAGTTTGTTTTTATAATACATCATTTTTACATATTTTATATATACATATATAGTCAATATAACTGTGAAGGCAAGTCTGCGTTTTTCTATTTCCATTTTTTACGTATATGATAGGAGAAATACGATAAATCCAAAGAATTATAGACATTATCGATTTTGATGGTCTGATTTCTTTCTTCCTTTAGAAATGTACTTATTCAAATTTTTCAATTTACAACGAATGCATATAATAATCTATTGCAGTTGAGAAGGCGGCAAAACCTGCAGCTCCAACTATTCCAGCTTTTACACCCGCTGAAAAAATCATAATAATTAGCTTCCAAGTTTTCTAAAAATCTTTACTTTCTGATCGCACAAAGTAAAAGGAATTATATTTTTTATTTTAACTTACACTCAGAGTTGAAAAATTCAATTGAAATATTTATGTAAATTTAATTAAATACACTTTAATAGTAAATAACTCTCAAAACTGGAAAGATAATTTAAGTAAATTCGAAAAAATTTAGTTACTTTTTTATTTTTCAAGAAATTTCCAATGTAATTTTATAAATAATAATTAATTTTTTATTAAACGAAAAATAAAATATTTTCAATATCTTCCCAATTTCCAGCATTTAAATAAATTTTCTTTGAAGAGGTACAATTGAAAGAAATTTCACAAAAAATTAGGATATCTGATTTAAAAAAAAACCTCTTAATCCAATGAGACCTCCAGTTACTCCTCCAGCATAAGTGCCATTTTTCCAGTCCGATTTACCTCGATACTGAAATTGAAATAAGGAAATATTATGCGTATATATTATATGTGGATCAAACGTGCGATATTGTTATTGTTTAGTTTTTATTCATGAGTTTTTGTATAATGTGAAATCAATATTTGAAAGGATTAAATATACGTATTTTAAGAATATACTTGCCGATTCAATTGCGCATTCAACCGCTGAAAATACACAACCAACCATTGCGAAATTTTTCGCGTAACCAAGAGTCGTTGTTTTCATCTCGTGAAAAATCTCACGTACAGTCTGTTGTTTCTCAACTGCTGCTACATTGGGATTTACGCTGGATGTAAATAAACCTATCGCAGCTCCCAATCCAAATCCTAAAATTATTTTTTTAAATTTAAAATCATCAGTTGTGTTAGTGTTGGTAAAAATTTTTGATTTTTTGACATTTATGTTGATGTTAAGGGATTAATATACCTTTTCATGTGTCAAAAAATCGATTTTTTTTCATTGCATATATCAAAAGTACATACTTTCTAGAATGTTTTCCCAAAATTTCATCAAAATCGAAACATTAGTACCAAAGTTATGGCTGTTTTAATCCGCAACTTTTCAAAGAAGAGTATATACGCTTGAAACTTTAAAGGCTATTATCTCGGAATCGTGATTTTTGAAAATTACGGTTACGGTGACTGCGATTTTTTTAAAATCGCTAAACCGATCGGGCTGACATTTTCAGGGGTTCTTTATATATACAATAGCTAGTGCGTGAACGAAGAAATTTTAATTTGAACCAAAATTAATATTTTTTTTGGTCAAAAAACCAAATTTTAAAGCCCTAAAATCACGATTTTTGAGGAAAAATCATCGCCATTTCTAGAAAATTTTTTTTTTTTTCAAAATCCATTTGTTCATGCACGAGGTAATATATTATACTAACGAAATTTCCATTGTTTTTTAATTTTAGCTAAACTCTGTTTGACTTATCGCAGTCACCGCAAGCAGCTATCAAAAAAGGTGTTTTATTGCAAGGTCTACAGCTTCCACAAGTATTAATATTTTTTAATAAAAATTTATATACAAGTACATCGAAGTATGTACTTTTAGATAAAATAAACTTTGTTTTAAAAAATTTTTATATAACTACTAACATTTTTTTTTGAAAATTCCTCTTTTTTGACGCGCATAAAGGTATATATAACCCCTTAATTGACTTCAGGAGTACAAAAATGATGATTTTTTTTACAAATATCCGTATGTATGTGACTAACATTGTATTGAAACGAAAAGAATTACAGGCTTAAACTTTTTTTAATTGAGGTTCCGGATCTTAAGCTCGAATTTGCATAACAAATTTTCATCCCTGGAGTGAAACTTTTGAAATTATAGAATATTAAATTTAATAAGTTAATAAATATTTTACTTTAAATAACTAATGTTATTAGATATTAAATTCACTTTATTAGTAAGAATAATTCTATAACAGGGGTAAAATTCCTGTAGCGAACTAAGTGAAAAAAAAGTTGATCGGATCGGGCTGTAACTTGCACATAGTTTAGCCCTAGGGGTGAGTAATTTAACCACGAAGTATTGTTAGGTTTTTTCAAAAACTGTCGAAGAGGGAGGGGGTTGAATTTTTTTTGAAAAATTTAAACAGTGAATTTTTGAAGACTTGTAACTTTTAAACAGAATGAAGAAGAAAAATTTGTCCTATATGTTTTCAAAAGGTTTTTTCCTGCTCTTTCAAATGGTGCAAAAAAATTTTTTAAAATTCGAATTTTGAACCTTTTTTTTTGAAAATTAAACATTTTTTCGAATTTTTTTTTAAGTTCGGTTCTTTTTATTTTTTTATTTATTTATTTTTTTTTTGAAAGCAAAAAATGTGTATTTTCACCACAAAAAATATTGAGATGTCCTTTTTTGTTGTTGTTAATAAACAATTGGCTAACATGGCAATTGTTTATAGAAAATCCTCTAATCTAAAATATTCCGTATAGGGCTCGTTGGATGCGGAATAAAGTCAGCTTTCAATGGGTACCTTCAGGATTGCAAAAACTTTATTTATTTGTGAAATATTTCATTTTTTATTAACATTAATTAATTAATTAATTAATATCTCGAAAATAACAAAAAAAGGACATCTCAATATTTTTTGTGGTGAAAATACACATTTTTTGCTTTCAAAAAAAAAATAAATAAATAAAAAAATAAAAAGGACCGAACTTAAAAATAAATTCGAAAAAATGTTTAATTTTCAAAAAAAGGGTCAAAATTTGAATTTTTAAAAAATTTTTTGCACCATTTGAAAGAGCAGGAAAAAACCTTTCAAAAACATATAGGACAAATTTTTCTTCTTCATTCTGTTTAAAAGTTACAAGTCTTCAAAAATTCACTGTTTAAATTTTTCAAAAAAATTTAACCCCCTCTCTCTCCGACAGTTTTTGAAAAAACCTAACAATACTTCGTAGTTAAATTACTCACCCCTAGGGCTAAACTATTTGCAAGTTACAGCCCGATCCGATCAACTGTTTTTTTCACTTTGTTCGCCACAGGAATTTTACCCCAACAATATTATCAAGAAAATTTATTTCGAATGTATCAGAATCGAACCAACAAAATTTTTCAAAATTTAAATTAAGCAAGACAAATTTCTAAAAAAAATTGTTTAAAGTTCCATTTTTAAATTTTCTTCAAGTTTAATTTAGGCAATTCATTCGAATTTAAAATGTTTGCATTATTTTTAGTTTCAATGGTTAAAAAAATTTTTAACAATAAATTATATTTTTTTAGTTTTTATTTGAAACTTTTTTAAAAAATTGGATTTAAAAAAAAAATTAAAATATTAAGAACAATAGAATTTTAAAAGGATGTTAAATTTCAGACAATAATCGAAGTGTACAGAATTGAAAATAATTTATCAAATAATTTTAGATAACGTGTATTAAAAGTAATTGAATTTTTAAAGATTGTGATTTTTGAAAATAATTTAACTAAAAGTGTATATTAATTATAATTTTTGGTGATTTCTATTGCTGAAGAATTTATCAGAAACTACAAACAATTGTATTTCAAAAGTTTAAATAAAAAATAATTAATTAATTAATAATTAAATTTTACGAAGTTTTAAATTAAAATTTTTGGTAATTTTATTTACTGATTTTTTTATTTTAAACAATTATTGAATTTCATAAAATATTTAATTGAAAAATAGTTTAAGATAATTTAATTTGTGAATAATTTCATTAAAATTATTGAAAATAATTAATTTAGAGAAGAATTTTAGTTAAAAATTTGTTAAATAATTGGTTTGAAAGGTAATAAAATTACGTTATAAATGGAACTTTATTTATGCAGTTTTGCACTAACAGCAAATTGTGTATTCTTGATGTGTGCCAAGTTTCAAACAAATTCATGTTCCCTCAGGGTGCCCGCAAGTCAGGGAAAAACTGTAAATCAGGGAAAAGTCAGGGAATTTTTAAAAATTCTTTAAAATCAGGGAATTTTGATTAAAAGAAACCACAAATTAAAAAACTTTGATACATAAATGTCAATTCAGTTTTTTTTTATTTAGATGTTTTTGTAATATAGCTCATTATAATGGTGCCGTCAGAATTTTAATTTTTCAAAGTATTTACTTTTTTTATAATAAATTTTTAAATATAATAAAATTTTGTTATTAAACAATTTTTAATTATTTTATTTTTTCCTTTATGAATAAAATTGTTACTTAAAAAGCATTATAAAAATTCCAATCAGCAATGCAGAATATTAAATAATTCAAAAGTTTTTTAGTCAGGGAAAAGTCAGGGAATTTTGAAAATAAAATTTTGCGCCCACCCTGTCCCTTTATATATAAAAAATTTACCTATAACACAGCTCATGAAGCTTTTGAAAACACAGCTTTCCATTACCATTTCAACTCGTTTTTCGTCAACTGATTTTATGTGAACTTGTCCAAGTATCCTTGGAATGACGATATTTTCACGAAATCTTTGCTGATTTCCAATAAGATTTATCATAATCTGATCCCATTCTGACAATCGTGGTTTTTCTTTTACAGATGATGTAGGCTGTGGTGGTTGAGGAAAAAACGTCCTTTCCATAGTGCTTAATATTTATATTTCATTCCTGAACAGTGATACAATTTTCTGCTAATCGAATTTATATAAAACTAACCTGCAGTAGTTAAATTAAAATTTTACTATTATGCATGTAATGAAGTTGCGATATTCTTTTAATCAAAATTATTGGGTTATTCCTAGTTTTTCTCGACTTATTTTCTCTTGTCAAATTTTAATTCATTTCATTCTAAGTCTGAATAAATCTACAAATGTCTACAAAAATTAACTATATTTTATGAAAATCATTGTTTTCAAGTTTATAATTATGTAAATTACTGTACATCATTTGCTTATAATATCACAACGTCTTTCAATAACACAGACCTGCAAAATTTATGTGTTTTATTTACTTATTTTTATGTCACTCGTTTTTAATGTATTTTTGTGCACTGAACACGATTCTGGGGTCGAAAATGACCTAGCACCTCAAGATTTTGAGAAAAGTGATTTATTTGTATTAAATAGTTATTATTTGAGTCAGTTAAATTGTATTTGTTTGCAATACAAAAATTATTGGTTCGAATAAATTTCATTTGATTCAAATAATGTTTAGTTGGTTTAACTAAATATGCAACTGATTATTTGAACGAAATAATTTTTTTACAGTCCACGTATTTTGGTATCTTTACCCCGTCTTTTCTTAAAATTCTGACGTGATAGGCAATTTTCGACCTCAGAATCGTGTTCAGTGCACCAATGTACATCAAAAACGAGTCTGACATAAAATCAAACGTGAAGATAGTATATTTTTAAAGAAATTTAGAAATGAGTTTAACTTTGTTTAAAATTAAGGTTAAGTATTTCCAGTGAAAACCATATAATATAATTAAAAAATCTAATTAAAAAATTCGTTTTATACATATAGTAAGAAAATTTCCCTTTAGTAGAACCTTGTTTAAAAATTTTTTTTAACATATGAAACAAGGAATTTTTAATTTAAAAAACATAACCTTTCTTCAAAATACAAGTTCTAGTAAATTTCCTATTTTTAAATAATTATTAAGCTTACCTGAATTATTGTTTAATTACTGTCCGAATTTAAGTTCTTTTATTATTTTATAATCAGTTATTTTTTCTAATATTTACCTTTATTAACGTTGAAAATGTTTATAACAATATCCGTTTCTGCTTTATTTTCAAAATTTTAATTCACAGGATATATATTTAAATACCGGTTATAAATAAAACGAAAATATTCTTCTATATCTATATAGGTGATTTTATAAATATTACTTTGAACTTTTAGCTTTTGAAAAGTAGGTTATGGTTTTGGTTATCGGCCACTGTGTCCTTTTTTGTATGCCTTTTTATCCATTGTGCTGGAAACAATTATTACTAATAATACAGTTAAAGGCCTAAGCAGAATAGCTACGCGAACGTTGTTCAAGAGATAGAAAAGGACACATATATCTCTGTCCTCTTCTAATGCATGTATTTCGTTTGCGATCGACTTCCGCGAAGCTATTCTGCGTTAGCCCTTATTTCCATAGATTACAAGTTGTTGTAGAAACACCTTATAAATAACCTCACTTTTCTCACCGCTACTGTGGCTACTAGTTGCAATTTGCATGCGTTGTTTACATTTTGCACATGTTTAAGAAATCTATATTTTGCAATTAAATGAATGTGAAAAATGACAGAAGATCCATTAAATAATGTCAATTTTTCATGGACGATTGTTAAAAGCACAATCTCAGAACGTATAATAAATAATTCTGTAACTCACACATTTCACGATAATAAACTACTAAAACGTACTAAATTTCTAAACAAGGAATTAAGTAAATATTCACGTTTCAAAAGTTATGCTCATTATGTGAAAGTTAAAAGTGCTATTTTGAAGAAACTACCAATAGATAAAGATAGTGATTCGAATTTAAACTCTACAAAAAATAATCATAACTTGCCTTGCAATTCTCATTCTGATTCTTCCTGCTCCGACGACGAAGAATATAATCAAAGTGGAAATTCAATCACTGACAGACATTCTTCGATAACACTTAAAGATGTGACTAAGAAAAATAATTCAATTGATATCACGAGGAAAAAACGACTAGGTTTGACAATATTTTATCTTTCAGTCTTTTCCCTGGCAAAATTTTCGGATTGATGTTCAATCAACTTTTGTTAAGTATTATTCCGAGAAAATCAGTTTTTATCCGAATCAAAAATTTCAACTCAACTCAATAAAAAATTCTTTACAGATCATTGCAAATTAATCCATTTTTATTTCAAAACTCAATTTTAATCCTTTTGAATCATGCAAAGAATTCAAATTCAGATTTAGAAAAAATTAACTTAAAAATTTAATTAATTAAATTAAAAATTTAATTTCATTCCCAAATCAACGGAATGATTTGGGAAGAATATATTTAAGAAAAATACATTTTAAATTATTGTTCTTCAAAAATTAAATTACTTAATTTCAGGTAAAATTCCTATGCAATTATTTTTATTAAGGAATTACCTGCACTGCAACAGACCATATTAAATAATTAACAAAAAAAAGAGACATTCTATTTCAAAACGACCCCTTTAGCAAACAATTGCTTGTTTGAGACAATTTTTAAATAATTATTTCTCCTACTGATTAAAATCAAATTACTTTTGTTAGTCAAAATTCAATCTTTATTATTAAAAATTTAAGGGTCATTCCATTTTATTTCATCTATAGTTGTTGCGGCCTATTTTTTAGAAAAATTTGGTATTTTATATTAATGACTTTGAATATCCGTACAATTCATTTTTGACAATTATTTTATGAAATTTTTTTTATTTACGTTAAAATTTAGTTTTTAAGTTGAGTTGAACGGAAAATAGGTTAGTTTGACAGCTTTGGAAATTTTAAATAAAAGAACAGAAATAATTAAATTAGTAAATATTTTTTCATTGATATTTGTTGAAAATAGTCTAATTTACCAATGTTAATTGATAATTGTGTAAAAAAGGTCAAAATACTACGTGAAAATTAATATTCAAACTTACCTGTAAAATGTCAAAATTTGTCACATTTTATTTATATTTTCGAAGAAAGTTTATAAATATTATAAAATTCATTACTACCTAACAATAAGTACTTTCCAAGTACTTTCACATGATATGTTGGCTTTTTATTTTTATAATATAGAAATTTGTGAAATTTTACCTTGAATGTTGAACTTTACAGGATTTTATCTGATTTTGAACACTTATATCTTCGCAGGCGATTAATGAAAAAATCCCATTTTGGTTTTAAAATTTAAGTTAAATCTTCTTTATTCATCTTATCAAAATTTGGTGATGGAGAACGAGCTATTTTTTATTTTTATTCACTTTAAAAAATTCACCGCAAAATACGAATTTGAAGGTTAAAAAACAAGTATTTTTATAAATAAAATATCTCATAATTAAACCTTTTTCGTATCTCGAATTTTGAAACTTTCTTTATGCCAATATGTAACATATGATGACGCAATAATCCCTGCAAAATTTCAAGATGAGCATTTGCCCCCTTTCGGAAATACAGCGGTTCAAAGGGGGCCATGTAAAAAAAAGAACATGCAATAAGTATTATCGAAAAATAATGTTAAAAAAAAATCAGACGAAATAGTTCCTTTAAGATTTTCGTCTGCTGATTACGAATTTGAAGTCCGTTTTTAAAAATTCAAAATGGCGGATCCAATATGGCAAACGAAAATTTTAAAAATCCATCCAGTTTACTTGAAAATCGTTACTCAGGGGATTTTAGGGTAGCTGAATACAAATCTGGTATCAGTTTTAAAAAATTCAAAATGGCGGACGACTATCTTTTAAATCGATTTTAATTGGCTTCAAAATTGTTAATTAGGGGTTTTCGAGCTCGGTGAACACAAATCTGAAGGTGAACTGACATTGAAAAGCACTAAACATTTTTTGTTAGTATTCTTTTTGATTCAACATAGAAAACAAAAAGCAATCTAGAAACATTAATAGCTTTAAAACATCATTTCAAAACATATTATTTGAATGTGAGCTTAAGAATGTAATATACACTGAAAAAAAAACTAGTAGGTTTTACTACTTTTTAACTACTCTGAGAAGTACAATAGGTCCTCAACTGAATTTAAACGGCTGTATTAACTACATAAAAATAGTTAAACCAATTAAAAATGTAATTGGTAGAATGACATTTTGTGATTGTATTAACTCAATTTAAAAGTGTTAAAACAACTCAAGATTTTACTACTTAAAGTGGTTCAATCGGCTTTAAGAACATTTTTTTAGTACATTTAATAAATATTTTGCAATTGAAACTACTACTTTAAGTAGTAAATTTTACTACTTAAAATAGGAAAATAAAATTATTTTTTATTTATTATTGTTTATTATCAGTAGAATTGACTTTTTCATCCTCTCTCCTATACTGACGCTTATTTTATGCCCTAACGATTATGTACCTAACAGAGAAAATTTCTAACCGACGGGAATTGAACCCTCGACCCTAACGCTCGCTATCCGATACCTTAACCGACTAACCACGCACGCTCACTACGACAGTCTGAAAACTACTCGAAGACTACTTTCTGCTTGTCCAATTGGTAATTTAACTATTTAAAGTAGTCATTTTTTAATACTTTTATTAGTTGCTATAACTATCCTTTTTAAGTTTTGACTTGTAAATTTTTCATCTTTTAATTATATTATAAGTTGTTTAATTGCATAGTGCAGTAAAATCTACTACTTAAAGTGATAGTTTTAATTTCAAAGGATTTTTTAATTCTACGACATAAATGTTCTTAAAGCCTATTGAACCACTTTAAGTAGTAAAATCTACTACTTAAAGTAGTAGTTTTAATTGGAAACGATTTGTAAATTCTACATAAAAAATCTTCTTTAAGTTTATCGCGAATTAATTAAAATAGTAAAAATGTACTACTTAATGTAGTAGTTTTAATTACAGACGACTTGTTAATTCTACAACAAGAATTTTATTGAAGCCTATAAAATCATAGAAATTAATAAAAAATTTACTACTCAAAAAGCAGTTATATTAATTAAAGAAAATAATTCCTTTTACTACATTTCATATAACTGGTGAATAGTAGTTGATTAGATTAACTAAAAAAGTAGTTATTTTAACTATTTTCTAGTCAACTACCCAATGGTAGTTGAATTTCTCAGCAACATTTTTTTCAGTGTAAGAAAACTAATTTTAGTTTTGCAAGTCTGAAATTATTATATGATTTCAGCTTACATTCCAAAACCTAAAAACAAAAGACGAATGTAGATCATCATTTCATTTATTTCTATTCCATTCTACAAGATATTTGCATTGAATGTTTGCAAATGTGATTAAGTAAACTTAATAGAAGTTTTAAAAGCCTAAAATTATTATTATTATTATTATTATTATTATTATCGATTACATCTTGCTTTTGTTCGTTGAATTATTATCCCTTATCTTTGTTGATCGGGTTGTAGATTACATCTTGTCTTCGTTGGTTGGATTATTCCACCTTACCTTTGTTGATGGATTATTACATCTTGCTGTCGCAAGCTGGATTCGAGATTACATCTAGTCTTTATTGGATATATTGGATACGCCATTTTGAATGTTTAAAACCGGACCTTAGATTTTTAATCAGCGATCCCAAAAACCCCTGAGTAACAGTTTTCAAGTAAATTGGATGGATTTTAAAAAATGGACGTCATATTGAATTTTTAAGAACGGACCTTAGATTCGTAATCAGCGACCCCAAAAACCCCCGAATAACGAGTTTTAAACAAATTCAGTCGATTTTTTATTTTCATGCCCGCCATATTGGATCCGCCATTTTGAATTTTTGAAAACGGACTTCAAATTCGTAATCAGCAGACAAAAATCTTGAAGGAACCATTTCGCCTGATTTTTTTGAATATTATTATTCGATAATATTGCATGTTCTTTTTTTGACATGACCCCTTTTGACCCCCTGTATTTCTGAAAGGGGGCGTATGCTCATCTTGAAATTTTGCAGGGATTATTGGATCATCATGTGTTACCATTTGGCATAAAGAAAATTTCAAAATTCGAGGTACTAAAAAGGGTAATTTTTTGCCGAGGCTCATCTTTAATCCGAAACTTTCGTCGCAGTTTTATTTTGTTTTATATAAATACTTATATTAATATAAATAATATATAATAATAAAATTGTAATATTTTTCAGAAACATCAGATTCTCCTTCATCTTCAAATGTCAAGGATTCTTTCAAATTGTCTCGAGTTTCTACACGTCGCAAATCAGCCACTCAGAGCAAACTCACGTCATTTCTTAAAAAAGATGAAAGTATTTTGCACGATAAAAAAAGTTCACTGAGAGAGAAAGCAATTATTTCAAATGAAAATGAAACTGTGACAATCAATTCCAGTCGAAAGTCTCGAAAGAATTCTACTCAAATTTCTCCACCGACTAGTAATTGTAAAAGTAGAGGAGAGCAAAATAACCATGAAACCAAAACCTTAAAAACTCGAGAAGATGTTAAGAAAAATTTATCATTAATCATAAGTAATGTGGATACAAAAGATGTGACTGAAGAGAACAATCTTAACGAAAGTCATTACGATTCGGAATTGAGCCTATCAAATGCGTTAGCAGTGGCACAAAGTACACAATATCCAGACGATTCTTCTGATGAAAGTCAGAGCAAAGATTATTATAGTCAATCAAAAGATTCAGGCGTTTCTAATGCAAATAGTGTTTGTAATGGTTCCAGTGGTGATGAAACATTCGGTGAAAAAATTACAGATCCGTATTCAAGTGAAAATGAAACATTGAGGTACACTGATATTGAACAAAATTCTAACCAAAGAAAAAAGAAATCTTTAAAAATAACAGATACTCAAATATTTAACAATATAGTTAAAATTGTCGATAACAAACAAATTTCTTATAATTTTCATAAAAAAGAGTTGAAAAGTACAGAGAGTGACGTGTCTAAAGAAAATAAAATTGCATTAGAAGAGTTTAAAAGTCAAAGCAATAATGAGAAAGAGAAATCAATAGAAAATAAAAGGGAAATAGAAACAAAAGATGATAAGGAAGAAATGGAATCGAAAGATGATGAAGCACTAAAAAATGAAAATGATGAGAGTCAAATAAAAGTGATAGACGACGAAAAAGAAAAACATTTTGCCGCAGAAGAAGAAAGTGAAAGTGGAGAGGATATAGGGAAAATTAAAAAATTTATTATCAGAAAATCAGTGAATGCAAAAAATGATATCAAAAAGACCCCAAGTAAAGAAAAGTCAGACGAGTTTCAAGGTTCGGCTCAAAAACAAAATAAAGATGAAGACAGTGGCAACAATAATCGACAAATAACTGAAATCGATACAGAAGATTTTTCAAAATCTCAATGTTTAGTGGAACAAAACGACCAGGAAGTACAAGATGAAAGTGCAGAATTTTTCGAACCTAATTCTTCCGAAGATGAAAAAGAAACAGAACATCAAGAACAAGAACTCACACAAAAATACGTGAAACATAGTAGAACGGATGAAAAACGAAATTCCATTGAAAAAAGATCAGAAATGTCAAGTAGTGAAAAAGAGGAGAATAAAACAAGCGACGAGGATGACATGGAAGATACCGAATTATTAGAAAAGACACCAGCAAATTTAAGTAGTCAAAATTCTAATTTAACAGATAATTCTCAATTTAATGACAAAAATAAAACGGGAAGAAGTAGCAGTGACGAGGAAAACAAGGAAGAGAACAACTTTCTGCACAATAATCAATCTCAAGATATGATGATTTATCAATATACAAGTGACGAAGATCAGGGGAAAATATTGACGCAATTTAGAGAACGTACAAATTCAATTTCCGACGATGAAGAAATGCGACTAACTCTGGAAAATGAACAAAATGAAGACAATTTCCATAATTTAGATGATAATAAAATAACGATTGAAGAACACAAAATTGAAATTCCCGAGGAACATTCTGAAGATACAGAAATGATGTCTGCTCAATCATTAAAATGTGTTAATCAAAGAAAACGATTGAATTTAATTACTGCGATCGGAACAAGTTCATCTGACGAAGAAGTTAGCAAGAAAACAATTATTAAAAATAAAAAACATATCATTAAACTGACATCTTCTGATTCAGATAGTGAGGTAGATTCGAAAAAAATAGCACATAAGAAAAAGAAGATAAAGAAAATTGAAAAATCACTCAAAAAAGAAAGATCGAAATCAGAAGATTCAGTCAAGTCTGAATGTGATAGTCATGAAGACAATAAAAAATCCAAAAAAAAGAAGAAGAAATCGAGAGCTTCTGCAGATAATGAAGTCATTGAAGAAAAATATCATAAATCTGATAAAACAAAGAAAATTTTTAAAGAGAAATTTGTTCAAAGCTCAAGTGATTCGGAGGAAGAGGACAACAAAAAAAGAAAAAAAATAAATAAAGAGAAAAATCTTCGTGAAAACACACCAAAGAAGAACAATTCACATTTAGAAAATTCAGGTAAAATTTCTGAAGAATCTCAAGAATCCTCAAATCTGTCGCAAACAAACATTAAAAACATGGAGAAGAAAAATTCATCTTGCGAGGACGACACTGATTTTCAATCTTATGTAAAAGACGGGATTTCTTATTTTAAACAGAAAGAGGAAACATGCAAGTCTAAGAAGCAAAAAAAGTCGAAAAAAGAAAAGAATGAAATGCAACAAGAGTTGAAAAAAGTTGTCAATAAGAAAACTTTAAGCACGAGTCAAATTATCGACGAAACGCAGTCTCAAAATATCGTTGATCCTTCTCAAATTATTTCTGAACCAAGCATTCAAATCTCGATGATTGATAATAGCACAAAATCGAGCAAGTCCAAGACAGATGTTGAAATTGGGTCTCTTGACTCTAAAGTAATAAATGAGGTAAGCCATATAAAACCTTTCCTTATTTATTATTATTATTTTTAAAGTTTTAGTAAAATTTTAATTCTTGGTCTTGTTTTAAAAGTGATTTTGGAAAAAATGCAAACTGTCAAAGTTGTACGAAAAAAATTCGAAAAATTTGTAATAATTTTTCTAATAGAAAAATAATTTTTAAAATTCAAACAAATTTATTTTGATGGCTTGCGTACAATCCATTAACATTAGCAAATATAATATATATATATATATATATATATATATATATATATTTGATGATTAATTGTACATTTTTAATAGTTTGAAGCGACTCTGTCGACTGACTGACGATTGCCAACAATTAGAGACTTGTAAACAGCAACGTACCTAATAAAAGTATAAAGAGTTTCCCTAATTTCTAAATTAATTTTAGCGCATTTATCAACATATACATAGTTATTAAATAAAACATAGTTAACATTATTCAGAGTGACATAAAAGTTAATACTTATGCCCTTAAATGTAAGTTTTAACTTTCTTAAAAAAACGTAAAATTTATATTTTTTTTCAGTTGGATGACTTAATTCAAAAGGAAAATTTAATTGAATGTAATTTACCTTCGCATTTTACTGTAAACGATATTTCAGAAAATGAAGAAGTTTGGGTTTTCGAAATTCCAAAGAAGGTGTGTATATTTTGATAATTACTGAGGCAGAGTAAAACTCACATATATCAGATTTCAAAGGACTAAGAAAAATATTTGATATATGTATATCCGAGAAAACGTTACATACAATATCCGCGATATAAGCGGGAATTTGACATATGAGGCAAAATTCCTGAAATGTCCGAACAAAAAATTAAAAGTTCTCGAATTTAATCCGATACTTTTCTAAAATGTTGTCATTGTTGATGAAAGTCTAAAAATCAATTATTATTGAATTTGATAAAATAGTTTTTAAATTACTACGTTTTTAATTTTTGACTTTTGAAAAAAAAAATTTTTCAATGCACAATATTTATAAGTAGAATGCATCAAAATTGACATATTTATAATGATTTTTAAAGCTTTTTTGACGGGCTACACGTAGGTGATAACATTTTTCTTTTTTAAATAAAATTTGACATTGAAATTCAAGGTCAAAATGTTAATTTACGTATATCTCAAAATCGAATTTTTAAAAATTTTTTCAACTATCTGAATGGAAAGCTTGACTAAATTCCTACAAAACATGTAATTTTCAGAGTGGTATATTTTAAAGTTTTTGAGATATTAATAAATTAATTAATTAGTGTTTATAACAAGTGAAATATTTTACAAACAAATAAAGTTACCCTAATTCTGAAGTTAGCAATATGAGCAAACGAACCCTATATGAAGTATTTTGGGTAGGTAGATTGTTAATAAACAATTAGTTAACATTGAAATTGTTTATTAACAATCTACTTATCCAAAATACTTCATATAGGGCTCGTTGGATGCGGAATTACCTTAACTTTCAATTGGTAAGTTCAGAATTACCATAACTGTATTTGTTTGTAAAATATTTTATTTTGTACTATCAACAATCATCCAAAAACCCTACATGAAGTATTTTGGTTCAATTTTAGTTAAATAACAATAAAAAATGAAATATCTTACAAACAAATAAAGTTATCGTAAATCTGAACTAACCAATTAAAAGTTTAGGTAATTCCGCATCCAACGAGCCCTATATGAAGTATTTAGGATAAGTAGATTGTTAATAAACAATTGCAATGTTAACTAATTGTCTATTAACAATCTACTTATCCAAAAAACTTCATATAGGGCTCGTTGGATGCGGAATTACGTTAACTTTCAATTACTAACTTCAGAATTACGGTAACTTTATTTGTTTGTAAAATATTTTATTTGTTATAAACATTAATTAATTCATATCTCAAAAACTTTAAAATTTCCCAATCTTAAAATTACATGTTTTGTAGGAAATTAGTCAAGCTTTCCATTGTGATAGTTATAAAAATGTTTTAAAACTCCGATTTTGAGATATACGTAAATTAACATTTTGACCTTGAATTTCAAGGGCAAATTTTATCACCATCGTGTAACCTGTCAAAAAAGCTTTAAACATTATTATATATGTGTTAACTTTTATGCATTGTACTTATAAATATCGTACATTGAAAAAATTTTTTTTTCAAAAGTCAAGAATTAAAAACGTTGTAATTTAAAAACTATTTTATCAAATTCAATAATAATTGATTTTTAGACTTTCACCAACAATAACAACATTTTAGAAAAGTATGGATTAAATTCGAGAACTTTTAATTTTTTGTTCGGACATTTCAGGAATTTTGCCTCATATGTGGGTTTTTAAATATTTAAATATTTTTACGAACAATAATTTACATATTTAATAATTAAATTAATTTCATAATTAATTTATTTTTTGCAGGAAGTGTCGAATGATTGGATAGGCAAAAAATTTTCTTTTAATGGAACCGAATTAAAAATAGGTAATAATAATTATCAAGCGACTAGCAAAAAAATAAAATCTATGACTTGTGTTTTAAGTTCTGAAAAATCCAAGAGACCCTATAAAGCAGGTAAATTAAGTATAGTTGTTATTTTATATTAATTTATTTGTATACATTATGTACCGTTAGTTGAAATAATTATTTAATTTTTTCATAAAAAATTAATCGTAATAAAAATACTTTCTGTTACAGTTCATTTTCAACCAATTTATTCAATTTACGTCCGATCTAAAAATTCTGTAAATAATTCAATTGATGAGGATAATTCTACAAAAGTGAGTTCAGAATCCAGGAAAGATGAGGAAATTATTAAAAAAATAAAAAGGAAGCATTCTTCAAAAATCTCAAGTGTGGAAACTGAAACGCCTGAAATTAAGAAAAGAAGACTTAGTTCTTTTTCATCTGAAAATGATGATAATAAAAATGATTCAAAAATAAATATTAAGAAAAAGAAATTGTGGAGCATAAATGATTTTCTCCTCGATGAAAAACCACCTGCTTTGCCATCGAAGCATTTGAATATTCATAGTCCAAAGTGTAACATAATTTCCTCGGATGTAGAAATTACCGATGATGAGATAAAAACGAAAAAGGAAAAACTCGAGATTCAAAGGAAAAGTCCACTTATTATTACGAAAAAGAAAACTAAAATTTCCCCGAAAAAAGTGAAAGATGAGAAAACTTTTAAATCTCCCATGAAAAGGGAAAAAAGTAATATTTCCGAAGGTGTGAAAGAGAAAAATAAACAAGTAGATATAAAAATTAAAAAGAAAAATAAAGAAGAAGATGTTCAGGTGAAAAGAAAAAAATCAATCACTTGGAATGTTGAGAGTATGTCCGATGTAAAAGATGAAAAAAATGATGTGACAGAAATTTCTAAAAAATTTAAAAAATCGAAGGAAGTTGGTAAAAAGATAAAAAATATTTTGCGAGAATTCCAACCAAACAAAAAGAATGAAATCGTTACGACAGACACTTCAGATTTCGAAGTTAAGGATGTAAAAAAACGTGAAAAAAAATTATTGAAGAAAAAAGGAAGACTTTCGGAAAATTTGAATGATACTGAGAGTTCCACACAGGAGGATATTAAACCTAAAGAAGAAAAGCCGAAAAAAAGGACAACAAAATTAATTGACTTTGATCACTAAATTTTCATGTTAATAAAATATGTTTATACAATTTTAATACAATGATGTGTTGATTAACTAATAAGAATAAAATGTTTGACTATTTTTATTATTTTTTTTTTAAATTAAATTACTATATATTTATAAATTTGAAATTTACTTTTAAATTATTTTTTTTCCACTATAATTAAAAAATTCTTTCCTTCAATTGATTTTGTCAACAATTGTCAAATATAAGCCAAAAATATCCTCTCTTAAATCTCCAAGTGCTTGTACTTTATGTATTTATTATGTGATATTAATTAATTTTAATTAATAATAAATTATCTATTAATGAATAATTATTTACTTAATAACAAGAAGACATTAAAATGAATTAAAATAAAGGATTGTTCAGAGAATGATGCGAACAGACAAATCAAAACTTTATTTTTTGAGGTTCATTAAATAAAGGCCAACGCAGAATGAATTCGATTAAAGTAGTAATTTATTTATTTTCGGAAACTGAAAACTGTTGCGCGCGCATTGTTTAACCGGAGTCATTCTGCTTAAGAAATATTTTGGGGTTATGTTTAAATGTTTGACACGTTTTCCAGTTTTTCATAAACAAATGACAAACATGCATGAATTTAGTTGAAAACTATGCATATATTTTATTTTATTATTTAAAAGTCTAAAAGTAATGAAAAATAAATTTCAATAGGAAATTTAATATTTTCTTGTTATTTTAATTATAAAGTGAAGTTTTTAAAAAATTAATATGCATTCAACTTACTCGAAAACAGATGTCCTAGCAATTCGCTACGTTGATGATTTTATTTGCCTGGGTTAGTTTACATAAATTATCTTTTTACTTTTATGAGAAAATGTTAAAAAAAATTTATGTTAATAAACAAAAACAACAATTGTTATAATTCTGCTATTGACAACAACTTCTTTCTATAATAGTAAGAATTTTCGATTCTTGTACATAATTAATTTTTCTTGTATTTTTTTAGGATTGGGTACAATTTTGTACATAATTAACAAGTCTAATTATAAAGTGGAAACAAAATTAAATGTCCTTTATCCTCATAAAATACACGGTATCAAAATAGCACCAGGCAATAAATTAATTATTTTTGGAGGAAAAAGTTTAAGAATTTGCAAATTAATCATTACCGGCAATCAAATAAAGTGCGTTTTATGAAATTAATAATTAATTAAAGAATTTAATTTAATTATATCGGGTAAAGGAGCCAGTTGACAAAGAAGATTTATCGCATTTTAAAGGTTATTTCTGACTTTAAGATATTTTTAACTAAATAAATAATTCTAATCATTATTAATTAGATTTTTAATAATAATTATTATTAATTATTATTAATTATTAATTAATTTCTAATTATTTTTCTAATTCTTCTCAGTAAATCAGCTGTTTATAGAAAATATTTCAAGTCATATTATTAGGCATATCTCAACAATTGAAACCGTCTCCGTAATTGGTTTCTTTACCCTATTAGTTTTTATATAATATAATATTAGTTATATGATTAATATTTATTTGCATTTAACTGATTTTCAGAATTGAGAATGTTTCGGATATTTATTGTTTTACAGACTGGATAATTGCAGTCGAATTTTTTAGAACTGAAGATGAAATAAAATTGATTATTCTCTTTGCTCACAATTATTTATATATTTGTGATTTACTTAATGAACAACACCGCATTATATGGTGTGAGGAAAAATGCATTTTGTATCCTTCGTTGGAAGTTAAATTTTCAATTTTTTAAACTGAATTATATATATTTAATGTATTGTGTAAATATTTTTGAATATGTTTTTTTCTCCCAAGCGAGGAGGAAATAACTTGTAAATTAAGCTGTACACTTGTGTTGAATTATCCTGAATTATTTCAAGTATTGTGAATTATAATGAATTACCTTGAATTACTTTGCACTATCTTGAATTACTATATGAATTATCATAAGGGGCCTACCCACTTTAGACCGGCTAAAAAAAGGCTATTTTCATAATTTTCTTCTCAGGTTTATTTTATAAATATCAAAGTGAAAAAAAATATTTTTGATTTTTTCAATAAGTTTCTTAATTTAAAAATAATTGTTGAGCAAAATATTTTTTTAAAAAAGGGAGTGTGCGCTATTGATGAAATTTTTGGCATGGATGGTCTAAAACAAAAAATTCAAACGGTATTAGATTCAGCATGTTGATAGCTATAGCGCATATCATACCATTTTTTTATGCAAAATTGACAAAATGGCGGACATTTTTCGAAAAAAATGTAAAAATAACGTTGTCTTTTGACCGTTTTGGGACCCAGGGAAATATTTGAAATCAAAATTTTGAAAATCCCTTGATATGAGCTAGAGCAGTGGTCTTAAAGAATATGCGTTTAAAGTATGACAAGAGTGGATTGGCGTTCCAATCTTTATCATATTTTAGTATGACACTTTTGGATATGTATACTTTTAAAAAATGTAATAAAAAAATTGATTGTTTTTTTTCTTAAAGTGGGTAGCCTTTATCTGAAGTATCGTGAATTATCATTATATATAATGAAGTTGTTTCCTCCTCGCTCCTAAAAGAATTGTAATAATAACAATTATATCAATAATTATTATTTATTCTATGTTCGGAATAAAATTATTAGAAAAAATGTATTACATTTGGGACAGAAGCAATTTAAATATTTTCCTATTTAATTTAAGATAGATATGGAGGAAGCATTTTTCCTAAAAATTGTGAAAACGCCGTTGTCTTCAGTGGGACCGTATTTCAAGAAATACTAATATGGCAAGTAAATATAAATGATTGTAATGATATTAGAATTTTACACCGATTAAAGGGACACAATGTAAGTATTTTTAAATTAATGATAATTAATTATTGTAAAATTTTTTAAAAATATATTTATATTTTACTTTTTTATTAGGGTGTTGTATTTTCTGTTTTCTACGATCCACTCACAAATATTATGTGTTCTACTTCGGACGATAGAACAGTAAGATTATGGAGTATTTACGACGAAATGGGAAATATAAATTCCAGTAACGTGGAATGGAGCAATGTTCAAGTAAATCTTTTAGCCACAATGTACGGTCACACTGCTCGAGTTTGGAGAGCAATTATAAAACAAAGTACAGTTGTGAGCATTGGAGAAGTAAGTCTACATTATTTCATATAATTCGCTACAAACGAGAAAAAATTTTGTTCATGAAAAAAATATATTTCCAGGATTCGCAAATTTGTCTCTGGTCTATAAATGGTAAATTTTTAAATAAAATCCAAGCACATAACGGTTCACCCATTTGGTGCTTGGATATATCAACTGACGACAGGAGAATGATAACGGGAGCAGCTGATGGTTCTGTGTATGTTTGGCCGTTTCCATTCATAAATGAAGAGAAAAAAAATTGTACATTGGGCTCTGAAATCAACAAAACTCCAAAATTCACGTGCTTCCTTTCAGATGGAACTATTTTAGTTGTTCGTGACGACGGAGAGATAAATTTCTTTAATTCAATTACACACTGTTTAACTAAATCATTCAGTGTTTCCAATTTATCATCATATTTAGTCATTCAGTTATCGCCGGATCGAAAGCGAATCTGTTTTGCATCAAAAGATGGTTTCATTTCGATTTACGAAATAAATAATGAACAAGAATTGACACATCAAATTAACGAGAAAATTATGGACAGTAAAATATTTTCCATGCAGTGGCTGAGTAATGAGTCATTGTTATTATGCGGTTCTCTTGGACGTTTGATTATTGTCGATGTTAAGTCCGATGGTGAGAATTTTATATTTTTTAAAGTATGCAATTAATATTCATTACAAATTTATTATATTTCTTTTGTTTAAAATTTCCAAACTTAAAGCGTATTATTAATTGAATTTAACAACGACAAGAATCATTCACACATTAGGTAAATGTAATTTCTGGTAATTAAGACACAAATGAGCAATTCCATGGGATGTGATCACAAGAATTTTTGATGATTGGAGCAATTTTATTGAATCCTTGTGAATATGTTCCTTTATTTGTACAGAATGAAAGCCCACAAACGATTTTTCAAAATATCCAAAATTTTTTGAGATATCTCTAATTAAAAATTTATGTCATTTTTTTAAAAAAAAACCATGTAACTAAATATTAGTCCCAATGTCTCACATTGGGCCCCCAAAGATGAGATTTTTTTAAATCTATTTGTTTGTCAAAAAATGTTGGGCCCAATGTGAGACATTGGGACTAATATTTTGGGCACTTATACAACATGTCTGAACGCAGAATTTCATAGGGATTACGAATTTGATACTGAAAATTAGTGGTCTCAATTAAGAAAACCACTTTTTTCATTGGGCCTCGGGCCCAATTTTTTGGTTTCAAAGATGTAGATCGTTTTGTTTGGAACAACTTTTGTCTTGACCATTTTTTACGAAAATTCGTACTTTTCGAGATGTTTGCAAGTTTCCATACTATATAATGGACGTGAAAACTAAGATGCGCGCGACCCGTCGCGCCGCACGGGACGTTTTAATTTTTTTTCTCGCAAAGTTCTTGCTGTCCCATTATGAAAATTAGAGAAGTTATTCTTAACATCATAGGTAATAAGTAGAAAAAAAAATTTTTTGAAATCAAAGAGGTAGTTTTTTCAAAAAATGAATTAAACATTTTTTTGCATTTTTTCCGGGCCAAAAAAATTTTTTTTTTCATGAACTATTTTTTTCTTAAAATAGCATCTTTTTGTAAGAAATTTGAAAAAAAATTGATCTCATTTGGATAACAGGAAAAAAAGTTACATGGTTTTTTTTAAAAAATGACATAAATTTTTAATTAGAGATATCTCAAAAAATTTTGGAAATTTTGAAAAATCGTTTGTGGGCTTTCATTCTGTACAAATAAAGGAACATATTCACAAGGTTTCAATAAAATTGCTCCAATCATCAAAAATTCTTGTGATTACATCCCATGGAATTGCTCAAATACTTTGTCTACCTGCCCTCTCCCACTCCTACAGATATCAAGTAATACGTGAATGGCTCCACAATTAAATCAATAAAATATTTTTTTTTTTTTTTTAATAAATTTGAAATTAAAATATGTATTCGAAATTTGTAAAATCAAGAATCTATGAATATAGGGAAAGTGAAAATACTATATGAATATATTTTACCTGAAAGTCGAGAACGTTGGACGACTGCTGCAATTTTATATGAAAATCTAATAATCTGTGGAGACCGTATAGGAAGTGTTTTTGTCTTCAAAAAATCTCCCAATGATAAAGATTTTCAAAAACCATTGCAAACTTTTTATAAAATTCACGGCAAATTGGGAATTCAAAGCTGTTCAATTAGAGCAAATAAGTTGATAACAGCCGGACGTGATGGTCATTTAAGATTTTACGAAATACGAAACGAAAATGATGAATATTTTTTGGAATTGGAATGTTCAAAAAATATGCCAATGGATTGGATTAGTAGAATTTTTGAATTGCAAGACGATCAATTTGTGTTTGGTTTTAGTGAGGTAAGTTTTCACTTTTTTCAATTTGTGATTATTTGTAGAAAATTTTTTTGCGAAAATAATGATAAAAATTGTTACAAAAACCAAAAGAGTCATATAATAATTTTATATATAAACAATTTTTGTGTTACAGATTGATTTTATTGTCTATAGTATTTCCTTACGCAGAATATTAGTGAGAATTCCTTGTGGTGGTGGTCATAGATCTTGGGATTGTGTTATCGATGAAAATATTCTCAAATTTCTCTTCATTAAAGACAAACAAATTCATTTGCGAGTTTCTCCATTTCAAAAACTGGCTCTATGTCCTGTTGTGGTAAGCTATTGAAATTAGTATAAACACATTTGCACTTTCAACTTAGAGTGAGGTTCCCATTGCGGAAGTAAAAAAAATCGATTTTTTTATTGCATTTTTTGAAAACTATATATGTGTAGAATATGTAAAACGATTGTTTGATCCGAAGAATATTTTCGTTTCTACAGCGTCTTGATTGAACTCACCGGCGTCCCGAGCGCTGAGGTCGTAAGTTGTCCGTCATTTTGGATCCGTCATTTTGAAAATTTGAAAATTTGACATCGTATTCGTAATCAGCAACCCCAAAAACCCCCGAGTAACGAATTTCAGGCAAATTGAATCAATTTTTTTTAAAAGTAAATAAATATTACATATACTAGTGTTACTAGTGTTGCACATTTTTTTATAATTTTAATTAATAAGGAGAAGAGTTAAATGTGTTGATTTAGTTCCACTACTCTTAGCAGAGGAGTTAATAAATATTTACCTTTCACAACACTTTGCTAACTTGAAAAGTTTTACTTGCAGAGCAGGCGTTAAAGAAAGCAATTTAAATGCTATATAAAATTACATATAAATTAATTAGAAATTTTCTGATTATTTACATTTCAGGAAGGATATCATTCCAAGGAAATTCTTTGTCTCGAAAAGATAAAAACATTAAGAAATTCATTTATTTTCATTTCTGGTGGTGAAGACTGTACTCTTCGTGTCAGTCGAGGTATTCAACTAATGCCAAACAAGGGAATTGAAGACTTTCAAACTCTTAATATTATTAATGGACACATTTCTAGTGTAAAATGTTTGGCTATTTTGAATGTCGAAAATACTGAATCGTGTTGCAAGAATTTAATATTCTCAGGAGGTGGAAGAGCCCAACTCAAAGTATGGCAACTGAGTATTAAATTGGAGAATGGAGAATTTTTAAAAGAAAATTTAAGTTGTAAATTTGTCAATTCGTTCATGTTACGCGGCACTGACAAGGAAAGAAAAAAATTGAGCAAAACTTTGAAAAACAATTACGATGTCGATCCTGAAACTAGATTTATGGATATTAATGTCCACTCACTTCTTGACGTTTCAAATTCGATTTTACTTTTTGTAGCCTGTTCCGACGGATACCTCAGGTAATTTAATTTATATTAATTGGTTAATTAATTTTCAATTCATGAGCAATAAAAACGTAATTCTTCATTTTATTTGTCAGGGTACTTTCATGGAGCGCCGATTCAAAATTTAAAGTTGAAAACACTCTTAAATATAATCGTTGCATTTTGAAAGTTCATTCGTTTATGAATAAAAATAATTTAATTGTTTTAACAATGGCTACCGATGGAATTGTGAATTTTTGGGAGTTTAGTTATCTGCTTCCTAACAGTAATCGGAAAGAGATGAATACGCCTTTTACACAATGGAAAATTCATCAATCAGGCATTAATAGTTTTGATATTAAACAAATCAATAGTCATGAATATTTATTTTCCACTGGAGGAGACGACAATCTTATCAGTCTCATTTTATTTCAAATAAATCTTCTTGAAAATGGCGATCTATCAGCAAAAATTTTAATGAATAATAATTCATTCGATTGTCATTATACACAAATAACAGGTGATTCATTATCTTTATCATAAAGTTATGTTACACTTATTGTTATATAATCGTTAACATTTTTTTTATTTTCTTAACTTTATTTATCAGTTTACTATTTCTTTAACTTTTAATTTTCAATTGTAATTTTTTTTTTAAATTGAATGTTTGAATATCATTTTTTCATAGGTATCAAATTTTTTCAAGAAAACAAATTATGTAGTGTTGGTACAGATCAGAAAGTAATTATTCATCGATATTCTATGGAAAATGATGCGTTATTGTTATTAAAAGAAAATGAAATAATTACTTGCGTCTCTGACGTTCAAGGCATTACTCTATCGGAGTGTAATGAGTTAGTATCAATTGTGTAAACATTTAATTTTTATAAAATTTGAATTTTTTTGTCAAAATAAGAAGTAAAAAATTCCTGTTTCAGAGATGGCAATACATTTATATGTACATATGGAAAAGGATTTGAGTTTATCTCTGAAAGTCGATAAATATATCATTTTTATCATAAAATGTAAATACATATACAAGTTAAAACGATAATTTATAAAATAATACATTAAATACAAGAAAAATTTCTTATTGAGTAGCAAAATATTCCTCAGAAATTTTCACTGAAAATTTGAAAAAAAAAATTAAGACAGAACAAACAAGTAGTAAAATAAAAGAGTAACAACATAATGTTTTTTTTAAGAAAGCACACGGAAAAAAATATTCTTGCAGATTCTACAAAACTTTAAATACAATTTTGGATACAAGCGATAGTTTTGTCAAATATGTAATTTCATGGGTTTCACAAATTATTATATTTTGCTTCCTCTCCTCACGAGAAAGCTTTGTATTCGTGACGATTTTCGATTTTATAAAAATTGGTTATATGGGCTTATTTTTATCTAGCATGCATATATTTGAAGTTTTAAACAAATGTCCGGATGTATATGAGGCAAAATTCCTGAAATGTCCGAACAAAAAATTAAAAGTTCTCGAATTTAATCCATACTTTTCTAAAATGTTGTTATTGTTGGTGAAAGTCTAAAAATCAATTATTATTGAATTTAATAAAATAGTTTTTGAATTACAACGTTTTTAATTTTTGACTTTTGAAAAAAAAATTTTTTTTCAATGTACAATATTTATAAGTAGAATGCATAAAAGTTAACATATATATAATGATTTTTAAAGCTTTTTTGACGAGCTACACGCTGTTAATAACATTTTTTTTTAAATAACATTTGACCTTGAAATTCAAGGTCAAAATGTTAATGGCGTTTGATTTTATTAGATATTTTATTTTAAATATGACAAATAATTAACTTAATAAATAACTGATGTTATAAATAATTATTAATAACATAATGTCATACTTAATAATTCGTTAATTAATTATTTTTAACGAAAATTTGACAAAAAAAAATTGTTGGCCAAAAAAAATATTACCATTAAAAAATAATTTTTTTGTTAAATTTTTGTAGTAAAAAAATTTTTTCAAGACAATTATTTGTGACCTAAAAAAATATCACGATGAGAATATAATTAACAAAAAAAATTACTCGTAGCACAGAAAAAATTTCACCATGAGAAAATAATTTTTTTTAAATTTTATTTGTAAAAAATTTATTGGTAGTTCAAAAAAAATATCACGATGAGAAAATAATTTTTTGTCAAATTTTCTCTGTAAATAAATTAATTAACTAAATAACGTACCGTAAAACGGGGTTATTTCGCTCATTGCGGGTAAATTCGCTCACCCACTTTTATGCTTTATTTCAGCTTTAAAATAAAGTTTAATACCTTTATTACCAGGTTAAAATGTTAAATTTGTTAATAGAAATACTAAATTTTAGTTTAAATCAAATTTAAAGCAAAAAAATGGGTGAGCGACTTTACCCGCACTGAGCGAAATAACCCTGTTTTACGGTAATTATTAGTTATACTTCATTTTTTTACTACGAAAATGTAACAAAAAAATATTTTGTGGCCTAAAAAAATTATCACAATAAGGAAATAACTTTTTTGTCATATTTTCTCTCCAAAACAATTAATTCACTAAATACCGTAATAAATCGTTGATTATTTTTACTACGAAAATTTACCAAAAATTTATTCGTAGCACAAAAGAATATCACAATAAGAAAATAATAATTTTTTTTCAAATTTTCTTTGAAAAAAAAATTCGTGTTTTTAAAAAAAATTACGATGAAAAATAATTTTGTTGTAAAAATTTCTCTGTAAAAAAATTTAACAAAAAAATTATACGTAGCACAAAAAAATATTACGATGAGAAATTTACTTATTTTTAAATTTTCTCAGTAAAAAAATTATTTGTGGCCCAAATAAAATATCAAGATGAAAAAATAATTTTTTTTGTCAAAATTTCTCTGTAAAAAAAATTAATTAAATAATGAGCTTAAAAATTAGTTAATTAATTTTTTCACTACGAAAATTTAACCTGGTAATAAAGGTATTAAACTTTATTTTAAAGCTGAAATAAAGTGTTACGTCTCAAATAGAGAAATAACTAACGAAATAATATTTTATTTTATTTGTGGCCGCTCGGTGATTCAGTGAATTCCTGTTTCATTTACAGAGCGGAAGGCTCTGAGCTAAGGGTACAGGAAAGAAAGAGAATAGTGATTTTTAATGACAAAGTTACAAAATTATTTAGACAAACATTTAGAGTTATAAAATTGATCTTTGAGAGAGAGTATCCTGAAGCAACCATTCTTGAAATAAGGGGAAGTCAGCATTCCACTGTAACAAGGAATGTAAAGGTTACTACAAATTTTTATAAGGAATTAGAAAGGATTTAGATAAAAAGTATTACAACTTACCTTGAAAATTTTGATGTAAGATGTATGAAAAAGGACCACTGCTGTGTTCTAATTATGATAGGAACTTCTGGTACCAGATATAGTTTAAGAGCTCACAGGAAGGTTGACGGGCCTTGGTGATGACCACAGATCCGGAGTTCAGTTGATTGAATCAGCTCTTCTTGACGTAGAAAATTTTAACACTTGACACAGAGATTCTTCTAAGTCGAACTTGAGTATGAAATCGAGCAGAATAACAATGCTTGTACTAGATTTCGTATGTGAACTGGTACCAAATATGAAGTAGAAGTAAAGTGTATGATGAAAAGTTTTGAACTGAACTCTCCGTAAAAAAGTAGCCCTTTTATATCAAGTTTTTCATAAGGGAGTCTATATGATTCCATTGTCTTGTGTTGCTAATACTATCTCTTTCTTTTTTATTATCCACAACGAGGGTTTGTCTGATTATATTATAGAATTTAGAAAGAGCAAACCTCTGTCACGAAATCGCAGGTGTAAGCGAGAAACACTACAGTGGTAGTACATCTGATTATATTATAGAATTTAGTAAGAGCACACCTTTGTCACGAAATCGCAGGTGTAAGCGAGAAACAATACAGGGGTAGTACATGAGCATATTAGAAAGAAAAGGTCTGATTATATTATAGAATTTAGAAAGAGAAAGTCTACGTGTCGAATCGTAGCTGTTGGAAAGGGACACTCATTTATGCCCTTTTAAGGAAATACTGAATTTCTTGCTTCTAATTGTATATTTTTAGAAATACAATATGTGAACGTAGAACGATACAAAACGCAAGGGTCTTTATACATAAAAGAAAAGATGTTTGGCCACGCGACAAAGGGGCGGGAGTGTACAATTAAGTGAAAGGTATTTTAGATGCGTAACAAAAACACGGGTGTTAGTCGCAGAGACATTCAACTTAGTATTGATTAAAAAAAAAGAATTCTTATAATTTTGAATGTAAAAGTTACGGTGACGTGACACCTCCCCCCTTTAAAATTCGGAAATTAGAAATGAAATTGAATAATTTACGAATTCAGTTTTTGAGAAGAGTTAAGTTATTTGAGGGAAATGTCACAATTTTGATTATATTATGTAAAGTTTTTTAGACATCAATGTTTAAAAGACCTAAGAGAAAATACGTCATACACATAATATAGTTTCACACCTTATTCACACCAAGTTAAGATACAAGTTTATATATATTGAAAAATACATACGAATATTATTGTTAATGATTTCAAAGCTTTTCACACATATCGCATACTATCATTTTTGATTTAATAATCATACATGATTTAAAAATGACTTAATCATAGAGATTGGAATCTTATGTATAGAAACATATACAAATTTGAAATACTTTCGTAAAAGCTCACAGAATTAGTAGAAGTAGTATATAAAAAGGAATTTTAATTATATTTATAAAGACACTCATACCATGTATTATAGAAGATTTTAAGGATGTATTATTATTATTTGCTCTTTACACATTGGTTAATTTAGAATAAGATATAAGTTTTCAATACATAGTGCATACGGATATATTACATTCTGATGATGACAGAGTTCAATTATTTATTTATTTATTTTTTTTTTATTACATAAATTATACTTTTGAAATGTTATATAATTCTGTTAAAGTTTTTCATCCACATATATTTACGAAAAGGAGGAAGGCAGAGAAAAAAAAATTTCTAACATTTTCCTTTCTGAACGCAGGTATAATTTTTGAAACAGATTTACATAAGCTTATACATCCCTCCCTCCTTTAAGAGAAAAACGAGAAGCATTCGAAGTTTTGACATGAATAGAATTTACAACATTGATTTAAAGAATTTTGGCTTTAATATTAATTAATTGGATAATTTTCGTTCTTTTTTTTTTATTGTAACAATTTCTTGCTACATGATATTTTTCGAAACATTGCTCACAAGATAAACTGCATTTGCTTAATTAAAATTTTTTCTTTTTTACTCTAAGTGTCGATATATTATAATCATATTGTTTACACACTCATTGTGACATTAGTTGCAATCCTTCCTTTTATCTTTATCAATAGAATTTTTTTTAAATTTTGATTTCAATATAATCATTCCATGTTCTAAATGACATATTGCTATTTTTTAATTCCTCGACTCCGGTAATCAATATATTGGTTTAGAAAACTAAATTCGATTGATAAATTCTCCATAACACGAATTGGAAAATTTATTTATTTTTACCATGCCCGTTCATATTACCTAAAGGAATATAAGATTCTATCAGGTAACGTTGTTCTCATTTTCAAGACTACATGCTTCTCTTCTTTTTTAAAATAAATAATTTTTGAAATCGATGACATTTTTCATTTAGGCTTATAGTTTACGAGATATTTACGATTTTATCTGGCATTTTTTTATATAAATTTTCCAATATTTTGAATTTGGAAAAAAAATATTTCAATCTCGATTTACTTGTTTTAGATTTTAAAATTTCGTGTCACATTGTGGTAATCAAATTTCGGTATTGATACGAACTACAAGAAAATGAAGTTTAAGAATTTAAAAAATTGTTTTTTTTTTTTTTAATTTTTGAATATTTGAATTTAGGAAAAAAAACAAAATATTAATATGAAACTTTCTTATACGAAATATTTAAAAGAAAAAAAAAGTAAATTTTATAATGTAAAAATAGATCCTGGAAGAAAAATAGCAAATATTAATATAATGAATGTCCATAATATATTTTAATCACCTGAAACAGAAATATCTCTATATTATTATCAATTATTTAATGTCTCTTTTTTATTATATCTAAAAATTAAAATGTATGCTTAAGAGAATACTCCAGTTGTTCAATATAAAATTCGACTGATCTGTATTTATTACAGATAATTATATATTTTTTTATAATATTTATTTATTTTGTTACTGACAATGCCTTTTTTTTATTCGTATTTTAATGCTTAAGAATATGCAAAACTGGATTATTTACTTTAATAAAAAAGTTAATTGTATTAATAGAGAATTATAATTATAAGAGCAAACCCTACCGAAAGAGTGGTACTGGAATGGTACTGAATTGGACTTGGCTTGAGTTCCACTTCAGTACCACTACCTGATAACCCATAAGAAGACATTTTTAAAGTACTTTAAAAATAGTTTTAAAGGTATATAAGATCAACAAACCGTCTCTCACGATATACGTGTAAAACAGCAAAAAAAAACATAATAGTTTGTAGAAAATTTCTGTTAAGTTTGGAAATTATATTGCAATCCCTCCTTGGACAATAGATCCCTAGGTCCTTTGTTGAAGGATTAAAATTTTAACCCGAGTTTTATTGCTTAAAAAATTTGTAATTTTAATAACTCAACTTTAAAAAATATATATTCAGATTCGTTAATATTTCCAGATTATGAATATCTAAAATTTATCATAAAATAATTACATTTAAAAAAGTTATAATTTATCTCGTATACCTTAAGTTTGATAAAAAAATGGACATCATTTTTGAATTTAGCTGACAAAGGAAATATCATATGCATAATAATGTATGAAAATAATATAAATCCATGAAAAACAAATATAATATTGAAATAAATATAAAGTTTTAGTTTAAACATATTGAAAAAGCTAGTCACTTTTCACTTTTATGAGGGTATTAACGGTAAGTCGACCCTTTTTGCAGGTAAATTTCCCAGTTCCATTTCAGTACCAAAATGCACCAAATTAGTACTGAGTTGGTACTGAGATCTCAGTTCCAATTTCCCAGTACCAATCCAGTACCAGCCTTCCGGTAGGGAACAATAATGTTGCAAAAGCAAATTGTTTTGTTTATGTGTATTTAGTGAATATATTGAAGGATGTGTATTAAGATTTGAATTAATTCACTATTCTTGTTATATTTTATTTAAATGTTTAAATTAATTTTGGTTAGCATGATGAATATGAGATAAGCAAAGTCTGTTAATGTGTACAATTTTTGGTGATTTATTTATTTTAATTTTTATGTTTCCTTTACTCAATATTTCTAACACTTCATGTGGTCCTGTATATTGATTACCTAACTTTTTCGGTTTTGGACCTTGTAATAAAAATACGCTATCTCCGATTTTAAAATTTTGAGGGTTAGCTTTGCGATCATAGTAAGTTTTTGATTTTTCTTTAGATTCAATTAAATTTTTCTGCGCAAAAGATTGACTAACATGTAATTTTGTAACTAATTTTACTAAATAGTCATCATAGGTCTCGAGTTTTTCTTCTTCCAAAAGTGGTAAACTTGAAGGTAATCTTGGTAATCTACCGAAAACTAACTCATAGGGTGTACATTTATTACCTTCATGGACGCTTGTATTATAAGAAAACATAGCTAATTCTAATAAATCATCCCATTGAGTATTTTTATTGATGAATTGTTTAAGATATTCTGCTAATACATGATGCGATCTTTCTAATGAACCATTTGATTGAGGATGAAAAGAAGTAGTTTTAAATTGTCGAATACGAAATCGTTTTGCTAATCGCTTCATAAGATTGCTCAAAAAATTTGTACCTTGGTCTGTTAAAACGCCTTTTGGAGAGCCAAAAGTACAAATGAATTTCTTTACAAAAGCATCTGCAATTGTACTAGCCTGCTGATTTGGTAAAGGTACTGCTACAGAATATTTTGTTAAGCAGTCTTGTATAGTTAAAATGCATTCATTTCCAGATTCTGTTGCTGGCAAAGGTCCTACTATATCCATAGAAATTTTTTCGAACGCGGTTCCTGGTGTATCAGTAATAACCATTGGGTTTTTAGTTTTTACTCGAACTAACTTTTTCAACTGACATTGTAAACATGCTTGAATATATTTCTGAATATCTAATTTCATATTTTCCCAAAAATATTTTTGCCGAATTCTATTATAGGTTTTCGTAACTCCCTTGTGACCGCCTACAGCAGAGGAATGTGCTTCTTCAATCAAAATTTGTCTTTGTTCATTTGTTGCATATTGAACATAACCTTTACAAATTATAACTTTAGTACAAGAATCTTGAAAAGTTTCTTTAAGAATTAATTCGATATCTTGCCAATTTACGTGATTAATGACTGTTGTTTTTGCAATACTAACTGATTTTAATTTTAATTTTTCTGTTAAATTTTTAAATGATTCAATTATTAATTTGATATTATTTGTTATTTGAGTAAGACTTTCACTTGATTCTGTAGTAATTGGTAAAGCAATGTGTAAAAAATTTCTTTTTTTAATTTCTTTAGCTTCATTAATTAACAAATTTTTGAATTGAGGAAGTTCATTTTGTTTATTTAGACTTCGAGAACCATTATCTAAAGGGACACCTGTTGTAGATAAAAAGTACGCATAATTATCTTTCCGCATTCTTAACTGGTCTTTACATTCCACTACATTAGTACATAAGGGTCCATCAATTGATTTTTCAAATTCACCCACGTTTTGTTCGTTTAGAAAAGGGTCGAGGGGGAACTCAGGAGGGGGCTCAGCAGGAGGGCGTTGACATTCATGCTCATTATTGATTTTTCTTTGAGTTTGTTTAGAATTTGAAATTTCATTAGGAAAATATATTTCCTCTAAATCGTCGGAATCACCATCATTCTCTTCTTCTATATATTCTTTACTTTTTGATTTCGCACTATCTTCAATAATTTCTTCATGAGGAAAATCTTCAACACTATCATCACTTGAACTTACATATTCTTCCGCACTAAAAGGTTGATAAGATTGATTTTGTTTAATATATTCTGGATCTGAATTTTCTTCCGAATCTTCACTTTCGCACTCGTTATCTTCACTAATTTTACGCGCTTTTTGTTTAGAAATTGATCCTTTAGGCCTACCTCTTTTTCTTTTGATCAATTTTTCGTCTTTATCTATCACTAAATCTTCATTATAATTTATTTTTTGCAAATTTTCGCGATTTCTAAGATTTCGAACGGATTTTTGAATAATTTCTTGATTTCGCGGACTTTGAATAGATTTTGTATTTTCACATTTTTCGAATTTCGCACATTGATTTCACTTCGCCTTAATTTAATTTCATCGATTTTATTACTAGAATTAGATTTCTTTGATTTAGAATTTTTCATTTCTTCACTTGAATTTTTCACTTTTTCACTTGATTTTTGACACGAACTTTGCACTTTTTCTTTTAAATTCTTGGAACTAGTAGCTTCTTCTCTTACTTTTTTCGATTTTCTTCTAGTCATCACTGCAATACATTTATCACTTTCAAGATTTATCGGATACTCTTCATTATTAATTTTTTCACAAAGTTTTTTAACTTTTTTATTTTTCGTACTCTCAGATATCAGACTTATTATTTTTTTAACAAGATTTAATTCATTATTCGTAGATACACTTTCAACATTTATTTTGTCAGTAAATTCTTCATTACAATAAACACCATCATCTTCGATTTCATCTGAATTTTCATTTTCTTCATTGTCCTCTTCTTCTTCATCATATTCTTCTTTTTCTTCTTCTTCGTATTCTGGGATGCAGCGATCAAACTTTTTCACATAAGTTACTGGATTTCGGGATAATGCATCTGCATTAACATTCATTTTTCCTGCCTTATATAACATCTCGAAATCGTATTCTGCTAATTTTAATTTCCATCTTGTTACGCAAGAACAAGGATCACTTGATTTTTGAAACCATAATAATGGTTTATGATCTGTAACAATTTTAAATCTCCTACCATAGAGAAAATGTCTAAAATGTAAAACACAATATACAATTGCGAGGACCTCTTTATTATAAGTGTCATATTTTACTTCATGTTCGTTTAAAGATCTTGACGCATAAGCAATGGTCGAGACATAAAATTATCAAATTTTTCTTGATGTTCTTCAAGAGTATTTGCAAAAATTACTACATCATCAAGGTATACAAATAAATCTGTACCAATAAGACCGGATAGACAACAATTCATTAATCTTTGAAAACAACTTGGCGCGTTCTTTAAACCGAAAGGCATACGGTCAAATTCATAATGACCATATGGGGTTGAAAAGACTGTTTTGTGAGAATCTTTTGGGCTCATTTTAATTTGATGAAAACCGGAAGCTAAATCAAATACAGAGAAGTATTGCGCATTTCCAAGGGTCTCGAGCACTTCGTTTATATTCGGTAGCGGAAAAAAGTCGGTTATTGTTTTTTCATTTAACTTGCGAAAGTCTAATACCATTCGCCATTTTTTATTTCCATGACTGTCATTTTTTTTAGGCACAATCCATACCGGTGTATTATATGGGGATTGAGAAGGTTTGATTATTTTATTTTTTAAAAGTTCACTTGTTTGTCTTAAAAGTTCTTCTTTATGCACTGGGGGAAATCTGTATTGTCGCGTGAATACTGGTTCGTCGTCTTTAGTAGGGATGTTATGTTGGAGAACATTGGTAGCTGTTAAATATTCGTCTGGTAAATGAAATCTTTCAGAATATTCCGCGATTAATGCTTCTACATGTTTTAATTCATCTGGTTTTAAATGATCTAAACGAAGTGAATCTAATATTTTTTCAATTCTTTCTTTACCCGTAATATTATAAAATCCAAATTGCTTATCGCACAAGGTTTCAGAATATACAAAATTGTCTAATAATTTTTCCGCGGTGTTATTTTCAATATTTATTTTATTATTTTTAATTTGATTTGTGTCAGAGGAGTCATTAAAAATTTCGTCATATTCTTGTAAAATTACTTTCGGAATTTGTATTTTTACTGAATTTGATAGAGTATTTGCTGCTTTTACGTATGCTTTACCATTATTATTTGTGACTATAGCGTTTCCTATGTAAACTCCAGGTTCAGTATTTAAAAGTGGAACATATCCTTCTTTTAAATTAGAATTTTCAACAAATAAAAATATGTCAGATATTGATCGAGGTGGGAGAGTAATAAAATTTCTTGATGCGAAATAGAACATTTTTCCTTTGACTTCTAAACATTTTTCAGCATAATTAATTTTGACATTATTATCTGTAAAATATTCTGATCCTAAAACTCCATCTTCATCTATGGGAACTTCATTAGGTATTATGTTAAAAGTTGTGGGATAACCGAAAATATTTAATTTTGTTTGTCCTAATGTGTGTACTGTGTGTTCATTTATACCTGTCAATTGAATTTTCTTTAATTTATTTAAAGTCATTGTAGAATCAAGCATTTTTTCTTTTAAAAGATTTAATCCTGCTCCTGTATCAATCATTAAATGAAGTGCTTTAGAAACTGCATTAACATAAATAGATGGTATCATATTTCCTTTAGTACAATTGATTTGAATGGTTTCTAAATGTTCAGATATTTGCTTTTTAGGCACGCTTTTTCTGTTAGCACCTGTCCCATCGTACCCGATATGGGAAGGTATTATTCGTTTCCCTGGTTCATTAAAGTGGATGATCGATACTGTTGACCTTGATTATAATTATTATATTCTATTTTTCTGCAATTTTTAATAACATGCCCACGATTTTTGCAATATTTACAAGTAACATTAAAAAATCTATTTTGTTGATTAGTACGAAAATCATTTTTATTTGGAAATTGTGAGTTTGTTCTATTATGTAAATTTTGGGGAAAACCCGAAAATCGTAATTGTAAAGGGGAATGCTTTTGTTCACTAAACGAGGGGGACATCCCTTTTCTTAGATAATAGACAGGTGGTCTCTGCTTCATGCGGAACACGGAGCGCTGGTACCTATGCTGTGCTGAGTATTGATTTTTTTCTGACCTACGACAAGTGCGTGAAGTATGTCCTTCTACATTACAATTTTGACATACTACTATATCTGCACTAGCAAATGTAATTTTTGCATTATTTGGCCTACAAGAATTTTCTTTTCTAAGCTCTACAACCGCATTTAATTTTCGTTCTGCCTCTAATGCTTTGTTTGTTGTTTCTTTTAAAGTTATGCAATCTGGAATTCGAATTTCTAATTCTGGACGTAGCCCTCGACGAAAACAGGATATTATATCTACTTCTAAATTTTCTAACATCGTTTCGGATAATTTACCGTCTTTACTCGATAATCTGTATGAGTCAAAAATCTGATCCGATAATTCTTTTACTCGATTCGCATACGATATGACACTTTCATTTTCCTTCATAAAAATATTTCCTAACTCTCCTTGCAATTGATAGATACTTTTATTTGGTAAATATATCTTCTTTAAATGAGCTTCTAACTCCAAAATTGTTTTAAAAATATTTCCCGATATTGATTTTCTAACTTCTCCTATTAACTTTCCACGAATTAATTTTACTAAATTTTCCTCCACTTGGGGTGAATCTGGCAACATTAATTTTGCTTCATGGCAACCTTCTATAAATGAAACTACTGGAATATTTTTTCCATCGAACACAGGCACTAATTCTAACGCGTCGCGAAGAGATACTTGTTGATTATTAGGTAACGACAAAACTAAGCTTTTTATTTCACTTTTGTATTAATTTCACTTCGAATTTTGATGTGTGTTTATGAGTGTAAGAAAAAAAATTAATAAAGGAATTTCTAGATTTGTTGGTTCAAGGATATTTTTCTCTCTCATTTATATATTTGAAATTATTTAAGGAAAAAGGATTTTTTTTTTAATTTCTCTTTTCTTTTTATCACAACAAATGATGCACCAAAAATTATACTGTTAATGTATCGATTTTTATATTATTAGTTCAAATTCTCTTTTTTGTTCACAACGGACAATACACCAAAAATTATATTTTTAGTGCATAGTTTTTAAATTTATCCCAGTCAAAAATCCTACGCTATGTTAAGCTGAACAAAAAGTTGTTTTGAAGTATTGAGATAACCATTAGAGAATTGCCTGTTATGGCCGATTTTTCGCTTCCACGGAAAGCTTGAAAATAACAAATTTTGTACGTTTTAAACAAAGCATTCAAGTAGCTTTAAGAGAGTTATCAAAGAGTTGCAGGATTTTGCATATATAAAAAGAAAGCGTTCAGGTGGCGAAAATTAAATGAAGCGTCATGGATGTTTCAGGAAACAGAGGAAAAATGACAATGATCAAAAATTAAATTTAACCTTTCTTTCCATCTTTATTTATCTCGTAAAAATATGATGTACTAGATTATTATATTTAAATATTGAAGAATTAAAGAAAAATTATTTACGTCAGACTCGGTATTTCCACAGTCTTTTTAAAATGGTACAATTGTTTTATAAAATATCTATTAGTGATATTAAATACTTTTTTTTAAATTAATTATTATCTTCTTTCAATTAAAAGTTAGTTGTCAATTAATTTTCTATAGTGAAATTACACAATTAATATTGATTAATAATTTAATGTTTCATGTAGAATACTTTTAAAAATTTGTAAATAAAAATACGCTGTTAAATTCATTTTCATAAATTATGAAATTCTAAAAGAATAAAGAATATATTATTTATAAAAAATATTCATAAATATCAAGTATAAAAATAATTATCTATTTTTTTTAAATATTAAATATTTTGTCTTTTTTTAAGAAATTGTATTCATTATTCAAAATAAAAGGTTTTCACCGTGTTCGTATTCCTAACCCCAAATTTTGCTCAAGTTATATATATTTTTTTTCGTATATAATTTAAGTGTTTAAAAATAAACGTTTTCTTTGAAAAATAATTTTTATATAATATATAAAGAATAATTATTAATTGTATAAAACGGATTTACAAATTACTATAGAATTTTTATGATTTTTCGATTTAGTTTAATTTAATGAAATTATTCTAGTTTTCAGGAAGTGTAAAAAAGGTAATTAAATTACATATTAATTTGCAACTTGTGAAAAGCAAATAGAATTGCTTTCTTACACATTAAACCAGGCATTAGGAAAGCATTCACCAAGCAAACTGGTAGACCTTTTGCTAGAAGCTGTCCACAGATATTCAACAAGCTGTAGAAAAAGCTTCCCGTTAAGAAGTCAGAAAGCAAATATCACAGAATTTTAGGTCTAATGTATAAATAGTTGCCAAGAAGCTTTTGAAACCTTCATAACAGTTACCTGAAGGCCATGTGAACCCTTCAGGGAAACTTACGATTTTCGACTGGGATATTCTCTTTCTTGTTCACAACGGCAGATGCACCAAAATTTATATTTTTAGTGCATAGATTTTAAATTTATATTCTCTTTCCTGTTCACAACGGCCGATGCACCAAAAATTATACTTCCTCTGTTACGTCTCAAATAGAGAAATAACTAAAGAAATAATATTTTATTTTATTTGTGGCCGCTCGGTGATTCAGTGAATTCCTGTTTCATTTACAGAGCAGAAGGCTCTGAGCTAAGGGTACAGGAAAGAAAGAGAATAGTGATTTTTAATGACAAGGTTACAAATTTATTTAGACAAACATTTAGAGTTATAAAATTGATCTTTGAGAGAGAGTATCCTGAAGCAACCATTCTTGAAATAAGGGGAAGTCAGCATTCCACTGCAACAAGGAATGTAAAGGTTACTACAAATTTTTATAAGGAATTAGGAAGGATGTAGATAAAAAGTATTATAACTTACCTTGAAAATTTAGATGTAAGATGTATGAAAAAGGACCACTGCTGTGTCCTAATTATGATAGGAACTTCTGGTACCAGATATAGTTTGAGAGCTCACAGGAAGGTTGACGGGCCTTGGTGATGACCACAGGTCCGGAGTTCAGTTGATTGAATCAGCTCTTCTTGACGTAGAAACTTTTAACACTTGACACAGAGATTCTTCTAAGTCGAACTTGAGTATGAAATCGAGCAGAGTAACAACGCTTGTACTAGATTTCGTATGTGAACTGGTACCAAATATGAAGTAGAAGTAACGTGTATGATGAAAAGTTCTGAACTGGTAGATGTTACACGTATGAAGATGATTTGAGAACTAGTAGATGTTATACGTATGAAGATGTTTTGAGAACTTGTAGATGTTATACGTATGAAGATGTTTTGAGAACTGATCTCTCCATGAAAATGTAGTCCTTTTATACTGAGTTTTCGTAAGAGAATAGATAAATTTTATTAGTCGTACTATATATTTTTCACCCTTATTTTGGAGGCTAAGTTGAGTCCTTCTCTCTCAGTTGAACGTAAAAAAGGGGGGTGTGAACCATTCTAATACAAGATAGAAAGAGCACGACTACGGTTATTCGCAGCTGTACAAGAGCGTTTATGGTCTTCTAATGTGGTGATACCACAGGGGTTCGTCGCATAGGAAAATTGGAAAGAGAGCATTTATTACATCGTCTGATTTTAGCACATAGGGAAAATTAGAAAGAGATCATTTTGTTTTGTGGGGGTGTGAGCTCTTCTAGTGTCATAAAAGATTTCTCGCTTCTATTTGTATGTTTTAGAAATACAGTATATAGACGTAGAAGGATACAAAACGCAGGGGTCTTTTTATATATAAAAGAAAGATGTTTAGTTGCGCAACAAAAGGGCGGAAATTGAACATTTAAGAGAAAAGTATTTAGATGCGTAACAAAAACACGAGTGTTTGTCGCAGAGACATACAATTCGGTATTGATTAAAAGAATTCTTATAATTATGAATGTAAAAGTTACGGTGACGTGACAGTACGTAAAAAAATACATATAAACAGAAATTAACTATAATAATCTTGGTATTCATTCATTCATTCATTCATTCCGTCCGGACCCCTGCTGGGTTTTCGGTGACAGAGAAAAGAACAAGTTATGGAGAGAGAAAGATATATCTTTATTTTGCAAATGAGGGTTCGCTTGACCTGCAATCTGTTAAGAAGGTTTAATTAATAACTCTGAGGACCCAGGTAATTATTTCTTTCTCCCTTTATCACGTGAAAAAGCTATAAAGAAAGTGTAAAACTGAATAGGTAACGCATACCTTTCTTTCTTACACCAAGAAATATAACATAAGTACTTCTTTGTTTAACATTGCGTTTCTCTATATAGACGATTGAAAATGGCATAAGAACATCATCGTCTAAAATCTTAATCTTCTTCCATTTTTGTTTTTAAAATAAAAAAAAATATTCATTTATATGTATATATGTATGTAGGGGAGAGTGACAAACAGTGGGACATTTTTTTTCAAAGAGATATTAATATGTCAATTTTATATATTTTTGGACACTTTTTGGTACTACCATAAAATTTCAAGTTTTTGGAACTTGATACATTTTTCTTGTTTTTAAGGTTTGTGTTAAACAGTGGGACACCTATTATTAATTATTAAATAATGAATAATTGTTTCAATAATAATATTCTGCTTCATACTTTGTAAATATATATGTTTTGCATTAAATAACGTTAACAAATGTTTCGAAACACTCATAATTTAATAATATTTTAAAGTTTTATAATTTTTTATTACATTTCATTATGTACTCCGAGTTAATCTTCATTAACAAAGGTTCTATTGGCCAAGGGTTGGTACATCTTTATTTTTGTATATAATAAATGTGAAAAAAGAAATTATTACCTGGGTCCTCAGAGTTAATCCTCATTAACGAAGGTTCTATTGTCCAATGGTTGGTTCTTTTGTGGTATTTGTTCCGGGGTTTTAATACAGGTATAAATACGTATATATGTTATTTATAATGAACTACTGATTACTCATATAATAGTGTCCTTTTTGCACTTATTGGTTGATCAGTAGTTACTGATTCATAGTTACTCATAGTTCTCTCATTCTTTTGGATATTTGGTAGTTTTATTGGATAAAAGGCAAAATTAATTATATTGAATTAAAGGAAAAATTAGTTATATTTAGTAAAAGGTTAAATTAGTTGTATTGAATTAAAGAAAAAATTCGTTATATTTAATAAAAGGCAAAATTGGTTATATTAGAGAAAGTGAGCAAAACGGTTAAAGATAATTATTTAGATTTTCATGAATCAAAAATAAAATTAAACGAAGTATAATATGGCCAACATAAAAGAGTATGTTATTTTAAGTGATAAAGATTTAAAAATTATTGAAAATAGAAATAAATTGTTAAATTACATGCATATGTACAAATTTGAAGATTTATTAAGAAAAGATTCCAATTCTTTTTTTAATATGCAAAGTGCTTTGTATGTACAAATGCTTGATTTTATTGTCCCAATTAGAGACGGTGATAAACATATTTAAATACTTTTTAGCGGTAATGACAATTATGGTCACTGAATTTATGTCTATTACTATAGAGTAAGGCTTTATATTTTTGATAGCCTTAATAAGGGGTGTTTAAATGTGCAGCAAATAAAATATTTAATTAGATTGTTCCCTTTTAAACCAACAGTAGTTTTTGAAGCTGTTGATCAACAACCTTTTGGTAGTGTTGAGTGTTGAGTACATGCAATAGCATTTGCAACATCTATATTATTTAACGTAATGCCAAACCGTGTAAATTATGAAACTGATAATAACAAAATGAGAAACCATTTTAAGTCAATGTTTGAAAATAATTACTTACATCATTTTTCGACAGTAAGAACGTCTCACAATAGAAATTCGATAATAGAGAATGATTAGAACCGTCTTTTCATAAATTGAACTCAGGAACATAAAAATTATATTTTAAACTATTGTTCTGTTTTTAATACTTTTCCCAGGAATAATATTAACAGAGTTCTATTAACACAAGAGTTAAAAATTAAACATTCTTTAAATGACACTAGTGAAAAGAAAATAATTCGTACAACTTATAATACTGTGAACAAAATTTTACCACATGCATATTTAACAATGTAAAATTTTCTGAGTAAAGAAAATGATAAAAAAATAAATCGAGCAATTAAAGAGAAGGGAAGAAAAAGGAAGGCAAGGCGCGAAGTTACATATGAGCAGTAAATAATAAGACAGGAGAATGAGAGATTGAGAAAACGTAATCGTAATAAAAGAGAAATAAAAAAGAAAGAGCGCAAAAAAAATCTGACATGTAAAAAAAAGAAATTATCTATAAAAACTGAAGATGGAAAGAAAATACGCGAGGATAAAAATTTGGCATGTAGGAAAAGAAAAATATCAATGGAAACTCAAGAAGAAAAGAATTTGACATGTAAAAACGATAATCGGAATAAAAAAAGTGCAGGAGTTGCAATAATGTCTTTTGAAGATTTAGATGAAAGTAAAGTACCACAGAATTATTTAGGTTTAATAAATGTAGAATGTAAGTTTTGTAACGCGTTACATTTTTTGTGTGAAAGACCATAACATAGATACATCACCGAGGAATGTCCCCATGAAAAGGACATTATGATATCGTCTGAATGTCACAAAAATATTCCCGGTTGATATCAGCTTGACATTCAAGCAATATTCCGTGCTACTTGGGTGGTAGATCCAATATAAAGAAATTTTTTTTTACATTTCTAATATTAAATTTTTTTTTAAAAAAAATGAATAAAAAATATGGTTAATGCACACTAGCAACGTAGTCGGCCGCTTGCGGACGACAAAGTTGCTAGTTAAATAAATAATTAGGAACATATAAAAATAAATATAAGAAAAAATAATATCTCTTACATTTTAAAATAATTTCAATTTTTCATTTCTTTAGAACAAAATTTTTACACTGAGAAAATGTTTTGTATAAAGTTTACTCAAAAGTTGGGTAAAATGGCTACACATGCGCTTTTGAACAATGTTTTACCAACTGTAGTTTAAAATAAATTTTTAGTAGGTGAAAATAAAATTGATGAATTTTTAAAATAAACTTCATAAAATTTCAGCAACACTTTGAAAAGAATATAAAACTGTGAGTTAATTATCAAACCACATTTGAATAAAATGTAGTCTAAAAATGTGGGAGAACTTATTCAACACATTGCAGAGTTTCACCTTTTAAAGCTTAAATTTCAGTCAAGAGTTGGGTAAAATGTGAATTTTAAATGTGAATGAGTCAGGTTTAATATTATTGGTGGGGGATACGGACAAAAAATCATTCTTACTTATCGACAGTTGGTTCTAGCATTGATTCCTGTATTATCTACACTATGAAAACTGTCAAAAAAATGATTTTTAATTGTCGATGGTTCATTTTCATACTTAGCACGAATTTCTGCAGTACATACACATTTTTACATACACATTACCGCTTTTTCACACACACCTTATAATACGCACAATACATATAATACGCTTACATATAACCTAACCTAACACACATACAACGCAATACTAATTTCGCTGGCAGTTACATTGAACGGAATGATTTGAACTGTCCTTATCTATCAAGTGGCAGAAAAATTCACAACTTGTGAGAAACGCTTGTAAAGTAAATAAATGATTTATTTTACTTTTATAATTATATTATTGACTCTTAATAGAATAAAATATATTGCGGTCAATTAATTATTGTTTAGAAATTAAAAATCTCCTTCAAGTTTTTAATTTAAAATAAAAAAAAATATTAATCTATTTAAAAAAACAGAATAAAAATAAAGTTAAACATTATTTAGCAGAAGAAATAGTAATTTATTTTATATTGTAATAAATAACTAAATAGAATATAAATTATATTGAAATTTATAGAATAACAGATTTTTTCATGTGAATAAGACAAACATAAAAGCAAAGTTTTAAAATAAATTTTTTTCAATTTTCAAACAAACAATAATAAACTAATAATAATAAAATATATAAAATATTTAACATTAAATGAAAAGACTTATTATGAAATCCCATTTTTTAGTGTGATAGGTTCAGGTGCGTAATAAAAAAAGCTTGGTGCCCTGTTAAAATATATATGATTTTATAATTTATAATTGTTGATAATTATTAACTTTTATCTTTTTGAACTGCTTTATTAAAAGTAAATGCTACTAGTAAACTTATTTACAAATTTTTAAAAAGTTTTATAAATACTGTTTAAGTAAAAAATTTTTACGGGTGCCTAGAGTTTTACATTTAGTCCTGGCAGAAGTTGCGTGGTGGGGACATACGTTTTACTCAACTTTTCAACGAACTGTGACACACGCAGACGAATAAGTTCCCAAGTAAAGCATAAAGTACTACCAAAAGTAAATCAGTTTATGATGAAATGCATTCTATAGTTTAGTCTAACATTTGTTTTAATTTTTACACTACTGTATGAACACACTTTAAGAAATATATTTTAATAAACATACAAGAGAATTTTAAATATTAGAAAAATTCCCATGTGTAGCCATTTTTCCCAACTTTTGACTATACTTTAAACATATCGTCTTCTCTGTGTAGTTTTTCTAAATTTTAGGTATCCAGCAACTTTTCAAAGAAATTTAAGAAAAAATTTTTCAATATAAATTTTGTTCGAAGTTCACCTGAACCCTTACGAAAATAAATAACCATAATTTTTCAATTAAATATTTTCGAAAAATGTAATCAAATTCTTGAAAAGAATCTTATAATTATTGTAGATATTCCAATATTCGATTATTTAAAAAAAATCAATATTTACTGAAATTTAAAAAAAAAATTCATCAATTAATAAATAATTCAATTTAAAATAATACTTGATGTATTGGTCAAAAATTATTTTTTAATCATTTTTTGGATAAATTATAAACATTTCGTCTTGTGCAGCTTCATTCAAAGATAAAAAAAATAACTTTTAATTAATTTTTGTTCAAATATTTGATTTTCTTCTTTGGTGACAAATACATTGATAAATATTTTAATTTTTTAGTTCGGAAAATAATCTTTGAAACAATGATATTTTTCTAGACTGTTTAATTAGTTGCACTTTTTAAAATTTTCAAAAACTCCCGCCAAACAATAGTGCATGCAATACAATCTATAGAACACGATTGAAAACGATTGAATATAATAACAAAGTGAATCGTCCTCAATTGTAAGAACACGATTAAGAAACACGATTGGGGACAATGGAAATTTTTTTTCTATTGTTTTCAATCGATTTTTTCATAATACAAAAATTGACAACTGTATAAAATTAATTAAAAGCAAATTATTAAAGTTACTTTTTCCTAAACTTTAGAAATGAAAAAAATCTTCTCACTAAAACACAAACAAATACGGAGGATAGAGGAAATAATCCATTAATCAAAGAAAAACAAAATTTTACGTTATTTTAAAATTTTACAACCTGATGTCATATTCATGAATAGAAATATTTAAATTAATAAATAATTAAATTATTTTTTTGCTTTTAAATTATTATTCTAATTCGTATTTTTATTATTTTTTATTACACATTTTTTCGTATATTTTAATTAAAAATTGTTTTGAAATGTGTAACCGTTTTACTTTCAGTTGAATCTATAAAAAAGGATAACATTCTTTTAAGTATTATACATCATTATTGATTAAATATTTAAGTTTTTATTGCAATTGCTAAATTCATCCCAGACTTCATCAAGTTACTTGTATAGCACTCGTTGTATACAATGTGATATACGAGTTTTACAACAATTTCACTACAATTCGAGACGAACGAGATACAATTTTCCTCATGAACGCTATTTATCATAATTTGCGCGACGTGCTACCAGCTAAATGCACCCGGGAACAGGAAAGAAAAATAAAAGAGAGCTCTTTGCGTATAATTTTACTTTGGATCCTGATAATTGACGTTGCAAAAAATGAAGATCGACTTTGCTGAAGTTTATGGAATTAATGAAGGCCACTAGTTGGACGTTAATTTCTATAAAAAAAACCCTATAAAAATCATAATAATGATTAACTTCACTTTCAGCCTCCTATAGTGTAAAAATATAATTTTTTAATCGAAATTCATATTGCACAATTATTGTCTTTTAAAAAATTAATTGTTCTTTGTGTTCTACAATAATAATTATTAATATTGATTACCTAATTAATGATGATTAATTGTCGTCCAAAATCAAATATGTTTTAATATAAGATATTTATATTTTCTATTTTTGTAACATTAAAACTAAAAGAATTATTTTAAAAAAAGGTAGTTCAATTATTATTTACCCCTTATTTCATTCAAACCCATATTCGCTTTTACGCTATACCATTTTAATTAACATTAAATATAAAAATTGTAAATTCACTGTAAGATTTTATTTGAGGCTAACGCAATTCACAAAGAAATATAATTTTTAAATCTCCATGCACTAGAAAAAGTTGAGTCTCATTTATCTCTAATTAAATATTTTTAAATACTTATATCAATTTGTAAAAAAAATTTATTTATTCTTAATTAATATTCTTATTCGTTCAATAATGTTATGGTAAATTATGATTTTTGAATATTATAAAATACATTTAAATAGGTACATTTTTATTAAAGAGTGATAATTATCAATTATTTTAACAAAACAAGACTAATCTAGAATTATTATTATTATTATATTTTATTGTATATAATATTTTTTCAAAGTTTTAATGGAAGTGCTACATTTAACGCACAATACTAAACATAATTTTTCTTTTCATTTTTCTTATCCTACATTATTAATAACATTGTCTTAAAATTTCACTCCGATAGTAATTCTAGAGACACTAAAATTCCAAGCAGGAACATTTTTTACTGTCTCCTTTAAAAGAGGACATCAAATGTTTTGGTCTGTTTTCAAAAATCACTACATGAATAATTGAAAAAAATTTTATATAATCAAAAAAGTGCAATCAACTCGTGAGGGGAAAATTCCAAAGATTCTCTCTGTTAGTATTATTTCACGCAAATGGATCTCTCCTGTATTTCGATAAAATTGGAACTGAAATTTACTGCTGTCTGTTTACGTCTAGCCCGCGACATGCTTCCCTCGGTTTCCTTACACGGAGAGAAAAAACGAGCCTTTACAGCATGGACCTATATATGCTCTCTTCGTACGCGCCTCTACCGTCCATCTTCGGTACGACCTTATACTATATTTTCACTTGCCCGTACTAAAATAGTAAGGAGCCGAGCTACTACAGCAAGAGATGGTACCGAAGATGGACGATAGAGGCGCGTACGAAGAGAGCATACATAGGTCCATGCTGTAAAGGCTCGTTTTTTCTCTCCGTGTAAAAGCGTAATATTCTTGGTGGCTAGGATTATGAAGTCGACTACATAATGGCGGTATGGACACACGTAGAATACACAAATGTAAAAATATAATGGTTTTGCTTTTATCACAATATATGTTATACACCCACATGGCAGACATATGATCGTAAAATTCAGTTGCTTGGTGTAATCTTCGCTAATATACGTTATTTCTTATTCCATGTTTCATTCTGATGTAATACCTATATGTCTTCATGTACACTACCGTCGGAAATTGTCGTTACGATTAACGTTCGAGGAGTGGAAAATCGACGCAGATTTTAAAGCAAGATATTTCAAGTTAGAAAAAAGTTAGAGACTTTTAACTTAGATGGTTGGAAAGCTGATAAAATTCTGCTTCTGAATGTATATCAAAAAAAATTTTTTTTTTTTTATAACATCGAAAAGATTTCAAGCAAAAATTATGCAATTTTTGTACTGTCATACTAATGTTTTTGACTACCGGCATAATCTAGAATAATGTATGGAAAAATTTGACAATTTTACAATATAATCTTTAAGATCTCAGCTTTAATTTGCATTTTTGAAACTTAAAAAATGTTTTGTGGTTCCTGAAATATGATAAAAAAGATCCGAGCATGTTTTTCTACAAATCAGCCGTCGATCATCACTTTTTGCCACCTCGCTGCTGGCTTGTAGAAAAACATGCTCGAACATTTTTCAACATATTTCAGGAACTACACTACCGTCGGAAATTGTCGGTACGATTGACGTGCGCGGGATGAAATGTTGATGTCGCACCTAAATTAAGATATTTTAAGTTTGAGAAAAGCTAGAGAATTGAAACTTAGATCACCTGAAAGCTGATAAAATTCTGCTTCTGAATATATACCTAGAATTTTTTTCGACTTTCTGGAGCGATTATAACACTGGAAAGATTTCGAAAAAAAACGTCTAATTTTCCCAATTTTGTACCCAGTTTTTGATTCCCTGCATAATCTAGGAAAATGCAAGGAAAAATTTGTAACTCCTACAACATAATCTTTAAGATCTTAGCTTTAAAAGTAATTTTTAAGACTTAAAAAATATTGTTTCGTTTTTGAGATAAGTTGAAAAATGTCAGAGCATGTTTTTTACACAACTCAGCGTCAAAGATTAGTTCTTGCATCCCCGCTGCTTCGCCCGTTCCTTGCGCCAGGGCCGAATATGCGTGCGGGCCCCTGCTTGAAACCCGTCTTGTATTTTCTTACATTTACAGTTATTGATTATTATAAATGTTATAAATATTTTATTATTATTAATATTTATATTATTATTAATATTTATATTATTATTTATTATATTATATTATATTATATTATACTATATATAATTTAGTGTACATAAGAAAGTTCTTTTTTTCTGAAAATGCACTTTCTGACCTTTTAATCGAGACTAATTTTTGTATCTACATTCAAACTTTTGGTTAAATTTTACCTATAATATTGTCAATAGCTTGAAAAGTTTTGGAATCTTATGAGAATAATGAGAATAATATTAACCATACACTGTTCATATTATTGTTTCCATAATTTTTACTAAAATAATTAGTACTACAAATTAAATTTTTCAAAATTAATTACAAATTTTAAACAAAAAATTTTAAAGTTCTGAAAAAGAAGAACATTTTTCCAATTTGGTAAATTTTAAGTACAATATTAAAAAGTATTTGTTAAACTTTTAATTAACTAATAATAATAACATTTTTTAAATAAATTAATTAATATTCTAATAATCAATAACTGTAAATGTGAGAAAATACAAGACGGGTTTCAAGCAGGGGCCCGCACGCATATTCGGCCCTGGCGCAAGGAACGGGCGAAGCAGCGGGGATGCAAGAACTAATCTTTGACGCTGAGTTGTGTAAAAAACATGCTCTGACATTTTTCAACTTATCTCAAAAACGAAACAATATTTTTTAAGTCTTAAAAATTACTTTTAAAGCTAAGATCTTAAAGATTATGTTGTAGGAGTTACAAATTTTTCCTTGCATTTTCCTAGATTATGCAGGGAATCAAAAACTGGGTACAAAATTGGGAAAATTAGACGTTTTTTTTCGAAATCTTTCCAGTGTTATAATCGCTCCAGAAAGTCGAAAAAAATTCTAGGTATATATTCAGAAGCAGAATTTTATCAGCTTTCAGGTGATCTAAGTTTCAATTTTCTAGCTTTTCTCAAACTTAAAATATCTTAATTTAGGTGCGACATCAACATTTCATCCCGCGCACGTCAATCGTACCGACAATTTCCGACGGTAGTGTACAATTTTTTAAGTTTTCAACAATAAAATTAAAGCGAATTTTCAAATTTTGTTAAGGGTTGATCCTTGAATGTTATCATGGCAACGGAGCCGGCAGGACGCAAGTTCGATAGAAAAATCATTCCTGGACCAACCATTTTAAAAAGTGTCGACTATAGATAAATCTTTATATTTTATATTAAAATTGTGTGAGTGTTCGTTGTAACGGAGGTACCTCATCGTCAGGATAGAGAATTTAAGGAGGTATACATATACTGTAAGTAAATTTCCGATTATTAAAATAAAACCAATTGGGATTGGTGGTCTAGTGACTTTTACCTACTTCGTCAGACATTTTGGTTTTTATTTCTTTTTCTATTGTGTTAATTAAAGAAAGACGAAAAAGGAAAATGGTTGTCAGAAGTAGGTAAACACCAGATGGCGTATTGCAGTTTAGGCAATCCCAATTGTCGACAAAGATCAGTTTTTATTATTTGGTTTATTCCCATTTTACTCCCCCTTTTCTTAAATACTAAAGTAGATGTAGCAATAAATTTTATTTAAAATAATTAAATAACGCCGGGAAAAATACCATCTTTTATAAATTTAATTATCGATTATAATAATCCTTAAACACGCATTGGAATTAACCCGACCACGTGCATTGAGAGAATTTTCTTGTAATTTAACTCAAGTAAAAATTACTTAGATCACCTTAAATGTTTAATTACTTAAACACACACACTTGAATTAAGAATTAAGTAGTTCATTTTTTATATTACTTTTTATATTCTAATTTCCACTTTTTACATTACGAATACGATTTTTCGCATTCCGCTTTTCACATTCCGTTTTTAATTTTTTATATTCCACTTTTCATATTCGGTATTCCGTTTTTCGCATGCCAGATGTCAGATTCCATTTTATGCATTCCGTTTTCCACTTTCCGAATTCTACTTTTTTCCTCAATTCCATTTGTCACATTTTTGATTTTACATTCCGAATTCCAATTTTCGCATTCCAGATTCCGAATTTCACATTAATATGAAAATTGTAATGTGGAATACGGATTCAGAATGTGAAAAGTGGAATGAGTAAAGTAAGTAGTGAAGATTGTAAGTTGAAAAGTGGAATTCGGAAACTTTTACTGATCAATCAAATAAATATGATTATCTTAAAAAATTAATAAATTAGGGTTCCTGTAAGATTCTTGTACTAAAGTTATAATTTGTAAAGGTTATGTTCAATATGCAACAAATGAACAAAGACAAATTTTGATTGAAGAAGCACATTCCTCTGCTATAGGCGGTCACAAGGGAGTTACGAAAACCTATAATAGAATTCGGCAAAAATATTTTTGGGAAAATATGAAATTAGATATTCAGAAATATATTCAAGCATGTTTACAATGTCAGTTGAAAAAGTTAGTTCGAGTAAAAACTAAAAACCCAATGGTTATTACTGATACACCAGGAACCGCGTTCGAAAAAATTTCTATGGATATAGTAGGACCTTTGCCAGCAACAGAATCTGGAAATGAATGCATTTTAACTATACAAGACTGCTTAACAAAATATTCTGTAGCAGTACCTTTACCAAATCAGCAGGCTAGTGCAATTGCAGATGCTTTTGTAAAGAAATTCATTTGTACTTTTGGCTCTCCAAAAGGCGTTTTAACAGACCAAGGTACAAATTTTTTGAGCAATCTTATGAAGCGATTAGCAAAACGATTTCGTATTCGACAATTTAAAACTACTTCTTTTCACCCTCAATCAAATGGTTCATTAGAAAGATCGCATCATGTATTAGCAGAATATCTTAAACAATTCATCAATAAAAATACTCAATGGGATGATTTATTAGAATTAGCTATGTTTTCTTATAATACAAGCGTCCATGAAGGTACTAAATGTACACCCTATGAGTTAGTTTTCGGTAGATTACCAAGATTACCTTCAAGTTTACCACTTTTGGAAGAAGAAAAACTCGAGACCTATGATGACTATTTAGTAAAATTAGTTACAAAATTACATGATATTCAATCTTTTGCGCAGAAAAATTTAATTGAATCTAAAGAAAAATCAAAAACTTACTATGATCGCAAAGCTAACCCTCAAAATTTTAAAATCGGAGATAGCGTATTTTTATTACAAGGTCCAAAACCGAAAAAGTTAGGTAATCAATATACAGGACCACATGAAGTGTTAGAAATATTGAGTAAAGGAAATATAAAAATTAAAATAAATAAATCACCAAAAATTGTACACATTAACAGACTTCGCTTATCTCATATTCATCATGCTTACCCATAATTAATTTAAACATTTAAATAAAATATAACAAGAATAGTGAATTAATTCAAATCTTAATACACATCCTTCAATATATTCACTAAATACACATAAACAAAACAATTTGCTTTTGCAACATTATTGTTTGCTCTTATAATTATAATTCTCTATTAATACAATTAACTTTTTTATTAAAGTAAATAATCCAGTTTTGCATATTCTTAAGCATTAAAATACGAATAAAAAAAAGGCATTGTCAGTAACAAAATAAATAAATATTATAAAAAAATATATAATTATCTGTAATAAATACAGATCAGTCGAATTTTATATTGAACAACTGGAGTATTTTCTTAAGCATACATTTTAATTTTTAGATATAATAAAAAAGAGACATTAAATAATTGATAATAATATAGAGATATTTCTGTTTCAGGTGATTAAAATATATTATGGACATTCATTATATTAATATTTGCTATTTTTCTTCCAGGATCTATTTTTACATTATAAAATTTACTTTTTTTTCTTTTAAATATTTCGTATAAGAAAGTTTCATATTAATATTTTGTTTTTTTTCCTAAATTCAAATATTCAAAAATTAAAAAAAAAAAAAAATCAATTTTTAAAAAATTTTTTAAACTTCATTTTCTTGTAGTTCGTATCAATACCGAAATTTGATCACCACAATGTGACACGAAATTTTGAGATCTAAAACATGTAAATCGAGATTGAAATTTTTTTTTCCAAATTCAAATATTCGAAAATAAAAATAAAATTCAATTTTTAAAATTTTTAAACTTCATTTTTTTGTAGTTCGTATCAATACCGAAATTTGATTACCACAAACTATAAGCCTAATTGAAAAATGTCATCGATTTCAAAAATTATTTATTTTTAAAAAAAGAAAAAGAAGAGAAACATGTAGTCTTGAAAATGAGAACAACGTTACCTGATAGAATCTTATATTCCTATGGGTAATATGAACGGGCATGGTAAAAATAAATAAATTTTCCAATTCGTGTTATGAAGAATTTATCAATCGAATTCAGTTTTTTAAACCAATATATTATTTACCGGAGTCGAGGAATTAAAAAATAGCAATATGTCATTTAGAACATGGAATGATTATATTGAAATCAAAAATTGAAAAAAAATTCTATTGATAAAGATAAAAAGAAAGATTGCAACTAATGTCACAATGAGTGTGTAAACAATATGATTATAATATATCGACACTTAGAGTAAAAAAGAAAAAATTTTAATTAAGCAAATGCAGTTTATCTTGTGAGCAATGTTTCGAAAAATATCATGTAGCAAGAAATTGTTACAATAAAAAAAAAGAACGAAAATTATCCAATTAATTAATATTAAAGCCAAAATTCTTTAAATCAATGTTGTAAATTCTATTCATGTCAAAACTTCGAATGCTTCTCGTTTTTCTCTTAAAGGAGGGAGGGATGTATAAGCTTATATAAATCTGTTTCAAAAATTATACCTGCGTTCAGAAAGGAAAATGTTAGAAATTTTTTTTTCTGCCTTCCTCCTTTTCGTAAATATATGTGGATGAAAATCTTTAACAGAATTATATAACATTTCAAAAGTATAAATTATGTATAAAAAAAAATAATTGAACTCTGTCATCATCAGAATGTAATCTATCCGTATGCACTTTGTATTGAAAACTTATATCTTATTCTAAATTAACCAATGTGTAAAGAGCAAATAATAATAATACATCCTTAAAATCTTCTATAATACATGTTATGAGTGTCTTTATAAATATAATTAAAATTCCTTTTTATATACTACTTCTACTAATTCTGTGAGCTTTTACGAAAGTATTTCAAATTTGTATATGTTTCTATGCATAAGATTCCAATCTCTATGATTAAATTATTTTTAAATCATGTATGATTATTAAATCAAAAATGATAGTATGCGATATGTGTGAAAAGCTTTGAAAGCATTAACAATAATATTCGTATGTATTTTTCAATATATATAAACTTGTATCTTAACTTGGTGTGAATAAGGTGTGAAACTATATTATGTTCAATTTCCGCCCTTTTGTTGCGCAACTAAACATCTTTCTGTTATATATAAAAAGACCCCTGCATTTTGTATCCTTCTACGTCTATATACTGTATTTCTAAGACATACAAATAGAAGCGAGAAATCTTTTATGACACTAGAAGAGCTCACACCCCCACAAAACAAAATGATCTCTTTCTAATTTTCCCTATGTGCTAAAATCAGACGATGTAATAAATGCTCTCTTTCCAACTTTCCTATGCGACGAACTCCTGTGGTATCACCACATTAGAAGACCATAAACGCTCTTGTACAGCTGCGAATAACCGTAGTCGTGCTCTTTCTATCTTGTATTAGAATGGTTCACACCCCCCTTTTTTACGTTCAACTGAGAGAGAAGGACTCAACTTAGCTTCCAAAATAAGGGTGAAAAATATATAGTACGACTAATAAAATTTATCTATTCTCTTACGAAAACTCAGTATAAAAGGACTACATTTTCATGGAGAGATCAGTTCTCAAAACATCTTCATACGTATAACATCTACTAGTTCTCAAAACATCTTTATACGTATAACATCTACTAGTTCTCAAATCATCTTCATACGTGTAACATCTACCAGTTCAGAACTTTTCATCATACACGTTACTTCTACTTCATATTTGGTACCAGTTCACATACGAAATCTAGTACAAGCGTTGTTACTCTGCTCGATTTCATACTCAAGTTCGACTTAGAAGAATCTCTGTGTCAAGTGTTAAAAGTTTCTACGTCAAGAAGAGCTGATTCAATCAACTGAACTCCGGACCTGTGGTCATCACCAAGGCCCGTCAACCTTCCTGTGAGCTCTCAAACTATATCTGGTACCAGAAGTTCCTATCATAATTAGGACACAGCAGTGGTCCTCTTTCATACATCTTACATCTAAATTTTCAAGGTAAGTTGTAATACTTTTTATCTACATCCTTCCTAATTCCTTATAAAAATTTGTAGTAACCTTTACATTCCTTGTTGCAGTGGAATGCTGACTTCCCCTTATTTCAAGAATGGTTGCTTCAGGATACTCTCTCTCAAAGATCAATTTTAAAACTCTAAATGTTTGTCTAAATAAATTTGTAACCTTGTCATTAAAAATCACTATTCTCTTTCTTTCCTGTACCCTTAGCTCAGAGCCTTCTGCTCTGTAAATGAAACAGGAATTCACTGAATCACCGAGCGGCCACAAATAAAATAAAATATTATTTCTTTAGTTATTTCTCTATTTGAGACGTAACAGTACCTATTTATTTATTTCTATAATTTTGAGGTTATGTATTATCATCTCAAAGGTTGTCATACTTGATTTGTTCATATGTAGGATAAGTAAACATATTGACATTATCCATATCACTAGAAATTTTACTTTATATTTTATATATTTGACACATACACACTAACAGATCAAACTATATATTTCAAAACACTTACGAGAAAAAAAAATCTTTCCTGTTTGATTCAACACTATTATTATTCCTATTACACAGGCACACAAAAAAAAGTTGTCTGTTTCTTGAACTAGACATATATTTCCTATAGTATTTTGACCCGCTGAAACCGAATCTGAGCTCAGAATTGCTCCATCACGCTCAGTTTTGTTTTAAATCGACCAAAACCACCCTTAAATGGACAAATTCACACTTCGGAGATAAAAAATAAATCAACTTATTTTTTTAAAAAATCCAATTTTACATCTACGAAACTTTGCTCCACAAACTCAAAAACAAAGCCAGCATTGATCCAGCACCCCCTGAATTTTTTTAATTGAAAAAACTACCCCTAATCTGCAGAATCAAATTAAGGAGATAAAACAATAAAATAACTGATTGACAAATTTTATAACCAGATATTTTTACTCCAGCAATGCAGAAACAAAGCCAGAAATGCTCCCTCACCCACTAATTTTTTTTTAAATCAAAAAACAACCCTTAAATAGAAAAATTCAAATTTAAGAAGTAAAAAAATATTAAATTACCGCCTTTTTTTTAAAACAGAACCTTACATGTATGTAGTTTTGCTCTTCTAACTCAAAAAAATAAAGCCAGCATTGATCCATCACCCTCTGAATTCGTTTAATCAAAAAAACTACCCTTAACCTGAAGAATCAAACTTAGGAGGTAACACAATATAATTATATTGTATTACCTTCTAAGTTTGATTCTTTGGTAGTATTTTCGATTTAAAAAAATTTTAGAGTGTGAGGGAGCTTTTCTGGCTTTGTTTCCGCATTGCTAGAGTAAAAATACCTGGTTATAAACTTTTTTAATCAGTTATTTTATTGTTTTACATCCTGAATTTGATTCTTCAGATTAGGGGTAGTTTTTTCGATTTAAAAAAATTCAGAGGGTGGTGGATCAATGCTGGCTTTATTTTTTTGAGTTAGTAGAGCAAAACTACATACATGTAAGGTTCTGTTTTAAAAAAAAGCCGGTAATTTAATATTTTTTTACTTCTTAAATTTGAATTTTTCTATTTAAGGGTTGTTTTTCGATTTAAAAAAAAATTAGTGGGTGAGGTAGCATTTCTGGCTTTGTTTCTGCATTGCTGGAGTAAAAATATCTGGTTATAAAATTTGTCAATCAGTTATTTTATTGTTTTATCTCCTTAATTTGATTCTGCAGATTAGGGGTAGTTTTTTCAATTAAAAAAATTCAGGGGGTGCTGGATCAATGTTGGCTTTGTTTATGAGTTAGTGGAGCAAAGTTTCTTAGATGTAAAATTGGATTTTTTAAAAAAATAAGTTGATTTATTTTTTATCTCCGAAGTGTGAATTTGTCCATTTAAGGGTGGTTTTGGTCGATTTAAAAAAAAACTGAGGGTGATGGAGCAATTCTGAGCACAGATTCGGTTTCAGCGGGCCAAAATACTATAGGAAAGTTCAAGTCTAGTTCAAGAAACAGACAACTTTTTTTTTGTGTGCCTGTGTTATTAATATTTGCGCATATTATTCTCCCGACAGCACCCGATTAAAAACAATTGAAAAAGTCTAACTTATTTTACACGATTGAAAACAATTGGAATCAATTGAAAGAATATATTCTCCAATTGGAAACAATTTTTTTTCTAGAAGGAAAGTTACTATCGTCTATTAAAATTTCATTACAAACATTTTTAAACATATTTTTTGAAATATACACTGAGAAAACTGTTTGGTATCACGTATCAAAGTTTGGTTTTCCCTACCGAATTTTTTATTTGATATATGTGCAACTAAACCGTTTGGTTGGGAGTACTAAATTTTTTTGTCCAACAGTTAAATTTCGCTCAATTGAATTTTTTAGTAGGTGTAACCAAATAATTTAGTCTACGTAATAAATACATTTATTAGAATGAAAAAAAATGTTCTGTTGACGTAAATAAAATTTAGTTATTTCAACTTATTGTTTTCGTTGATTAAAAAAAATTTTTTTGTAGAAATAACTAAATAATTTATTTTATCTAAAATAGTTTCTTTGGTCATTTTTACGATTTTGCATAAAAAATAAGGTATTTTAATTCAAGAGAGATGAGATTAATAATATAACTTTATTAAATTCATTATGCTTAGATATTACAAAAATAATTTATCAAGTACACACTACGCGCGTTTCACGAAATATCTCAAAATGATATCGCATAAAATTGAGGAGCAAGTTTTCAAAAGTTGATACATAAGGGCAAATCCACAGAACCGGCCGATTTCATGTTACTCACATATTTTTCTATTTTAGAAGTATTATATTAATTATTTTCATACTTCAACCATTTTGTAATATCTCTGAGAACCTATTAAAATAAGAAAATTGAATAAATGTGAACCTTCTAGTCTTTTATAAAAAATAAAATCGAATTAAGTAACTTAAAAAATGAAATTTAAGGTATTACTCCAGGTATAAATTTTAATTCTTTTAGGTATAACTTGTTCGGCATAGATCCGAACAATTCCAAACTGTGGTGAATTATAGTTTACTTATTGAAGAATGTTTTGAAAGTAATAAAAAATATGTGCTCTTAAATAAAAAGAAATGATAGTCGTTGAAAGTAGCGTTACTCATTATTTTATAATAATGAAATGTCTATACATTTTTGTAAATATATTTTGCGGCGATTATTCGATTTGAATTTTTCAAATTGGAGCTTATTGCTTGTGAACAGACGAACAAATGTATGTATCATAGAATAGAGTGCAATCAGAATTAAAGAAAATATTCCAATAATTATCACTCTATGTTTAAGCGTGAACCATTTTCAACATACCCTTTTTTCAGTAGCACAACTACAGGATAAAATATGATGAGTTGAAAACATGTGTGATTATATAAAGACATTATTATAATTCTTGTATGCAAACGCTAAATTATATTTTCAATTTATAACGTCTAAAAATTAAAAATAAAAAAAAATTTATCGAAATTAAACTAGTTAATCGTGAAAAATGAATTATCCTTTCATTTGTTTTATTTTCAAAGTTATATCAAAATCGATGTCAATAATGTCAGTTTGTTGGTTAAAATAGTTAATATCAAAATTAGTAAGTAAACAATTTAATTTACAGAAATAAAAAATTAAATGCTAATAAATAAAATATATAATAAAATATGATAAAATATAAATAATTTATTTTTGATAATTAAAAAATTAATTATTTGTATTTTATCGTATTTTATTATTCAAAATGTTTTGCACATATTTCAAATAATATATATAAAAAAACAAAGAAATGCCATTTTTAATTATAATTTCCAGAAGAAAAATAATATTTTCGTTTTTGCCTTTTAACTCAAACGGCATTAAAATAAAATGAATCACGCAAGAAGATAATTGTTCTTGAATATATTTTAAAGAAAGTAAACCATAAATAAAAGGTGTGCTTGCTATTTGGAAAATTATCATCTTGATAAGTAAAAATCGGCCGGTTCTGTGGATTTGCCCATAAATCCATTTTCCAAAAAAATTTAAATAAATACTGATTTAACATGTTAAATGTTGCCACGAGGCATTCTAACCCCCATTCTCTTAGCAAACGTTTTGTCACTTCGTCAGCCATTCTTTCGAAATAAAAGAAACACTTTCAGTACACTTTTAAAAAATAAATATTTATAAAACTTTAATGACACTGCTACAATAACAGACCAGCCGAACAATAAAAACACATGACATAAATGATCGGATAAGCATAACGCGGAAGAGGTCCACGACTGACGCCACATTTACGAGAACAGCGCGTGAGCAATTCTGCGTGCCAGCGATTTAGTACGGAGAACCAAACTGTTTAGTTCGTAGACATGAAACCTTCAAAAATATTTTTTGGTAGAGCAAACTAAATTTTTCGATTGATTGCCACTTTCTTTTCTGTTGTGCCAACCATACTTTAGTAAGGCCAACTAAAAATGCGTAACTAAATTATTTTCTTATTATTACGATATTATTTTTCTCAGTGTAGTAGTGATCTAATATAATTTTGACGTAATTCTCAGAATTATGAAAATAGAAATTTAATTAAATTTATTTTTGTTAAATTTTAAATTTCGAGAAGTTGTGATGAATTGATTATTTTATTTTCTTCATAATCATGTAATTGAGGGTTCAGATACCATAAGTGGTTATAACTGATAGAGATATTGCAGTTTATAATTACTTATAGAATGTGACCCCTCATTTAATCCTTCAGAAGACAAATCTTTCATTCATTTCGTTCAATAACTGCAAATAAAACAATTATTTTTTTAGTAATCTAATTAAATAAATAATTACAAGGTAAAAAAATTAATTTAGAAATAGAAATTCAAAAGTTAATTGATGAATTATATTGAATTAAAGTAATGCATTTAAATTAATTATTTTTAATTAACTTTGAAAATTTTCATTTATTATAATTTTAGTATGAATTAATATTAAATAATTAATTAAAAATAAGCTAATGATTGGAAGTTTCTAGTTTATTTATTTTATTAATGTGTTTGATTAGCCATCGTGACTTTGTCCCTTTGATTACTTTAAAATTATTACGACTGTAACTGTAATTGTATCTCGAACAGTATATGCTTACTCCTTGTTCGGTATTAGAACAAGTAATCATCATCGCCAGATTAGTGAGCTTGTCATAATTAAATTTTATTGTTACTCGGCGAATTAGTGTATTCTTAATTTAACGATTTTTCAAACGTGACGTATGTGCATTTCGGAGTTTACGAACTGAAAACTGTGAGGAAGTCCCAACCGTTTCTTTTTAGAAGTTGTAAAAATTCACAGCGTCAAGGACAAGTGCCAACTTGTCAATTTATATTCGTTTCTGCCCTCTGAATAGAGATAATTGTAAGTACAATATTTAAAAATTCACAATTCTTTTAAACAACACTTTTAAACATTAAGCATTATTGTATCATTTTGATTTCATTCATTCCTTTAATAAATTATATAAAATTTATATCAATAAAATTCTTCATTGAAATTCTCACATAAAAATAAATGATCAATCCTTACTAACTTGACTGTAATCTGTCAACCATTCTTTAAAAATTTTGACTTTTATTTTATTAATTAATATTAAATTCAACCTCACATTTCGCTCGGGATGTAACAATGAAACTCATTATTTCAATAATTTTATGATTTTTGTAGATCTGAATTTATTTATATAGCTTCAGAAATTTCTTCAATTAATAATTAGGTATTTATATTTAAATTCCATTTTTATTTTACCCAAAAAATTTTAGTTCTGATAAGTTCAATTAATTAAATCTAATAGACTTAATTGAACAAGGGATTAAGAATTTAGAATCAAAGGACTAAATTGAAAATGACGTGTCATAAAATATTATCGACAGAGAGAAGTATCGCAAATTGACGTAAGACCTTTTACATTAGACTGTAAGCACCTAGCAAGGAGTTTACACGAGAGAAATGCATTATAACGGCTCCACCATTCTCCCGCGGGGGTAGTGCCTCGGTAACTGTTGTTATCTGGCTTGAAACAACAAGCGACACATCTGGGTCTCTGAGTAATCAGACTAACATGAGATGTGGCTCTATTGCTAACTAAACTCTGAAGTCTCGCAAGTTAGTCCGCTGTTGCGATGCTGCTAGAGCCCAGAAGGAACTCTATCCTACAGTAAGTACCTGTATCTAAGACAGGTACTCCTGTCAACTGTAAGGGAGAGAAGGTAAGCCAAAATGCCTTCAAATCCCGTGGGGTTAACCGCTTCTGTAAGATAACATTCAGTCACAGAAGTTGAGAAGTTCCTATTTTAATTATCTCGGTGTCTTCTTATCAAAAGTGAACTCGCAACGCCATTCATTCACACTATCCACCTACCGTCGACCTTCTTTCCCATTACCTTCAAAAATTTTCATGTAATTTTGAACTATTTCTTCAGGGGAAAACTGAAATTATTCAAGTTATTCTCCTAGATCAACAATAAATGAGACATTTAAAGAACTTTAAAATTTGAATTTATTTATTCAAAGATTTCGCATTCTTTGCTTTTTTATTTCTGTGATATAAGGTCACATAAAGAAATCCCTAGTTAAAATTTTAGACTGTTTACAGATTAAATCTTAACACTAATGTGTTCGAATTAGACCAGAAATTATTCGTATTAGTCAGCAATCAGTCCGGAAGAAAACACATATTCGAGATCAATCCGGAATTAACATTAAATCAATCCGCAATTTTCCCTCAACATACTTTCATCAGATACTTGCAGCTAACTTCAAGTGTAGACACCTTTCTTTATTGGTTATTTTGAACATTCTTCTTAATTTATATTGGTTAATTTTTCTAATTTGAAAATAAAATTTAATATTTTTTAAAAAATACATATTTTGCATGAAGCATTAAATAACATAAAGCTAACAGTTTTTGAAATAAATATTTTACAAATGAAGATGTTAATCCATCAAAAATATAAATAAACTTATAAATTGGTGCAATTCGCTTTTGTCAAGGTTGGGTAGCTACCTCGATTTAAATATTTTCTTTAAGGTGTGCTTTCACCATTGTTTGTTCATATAATTTTGATTCAATTATAGTATCCAGGTTATATAATCACGAAATTGAAACATTTATAGAAATAAAGGTGCATGAATAGAATAAATATGACAGAGGGGATGAGCCTGTGCATTTGGTGACGGTAGGTACATGATAACACTACCGAAAAAGTTGTGTATTTTTGTGTCAGTTTGATATTCATTGTAAGTGATTATAGAGTTTTCAGTATTCAGGATAATTTTTTATGGTGAGAAAAAATGAAGAATTTAGTTTGTAATTAATTGTTACAGTGATTACAGTGTTTTCAATATTCATGATAATTTTTTTGGTGAGAAAAAATTGAGAGTGTTAGTTTGTAATTAAATTCTACTCGAATCTAGACTTGAATATATGTAATTAATTAAAATGATATTTAAATAAATAAATTATTATTTTATTTTTGAAAAATTATTTATTATGTTATGTTTACAATATTCATAAAAATTCTAGTACCTAAATCGAACACAAAACAATGAAAAGATATATATATTTGAAAAAATTTCAAATCATTAGCTGTTGAAAGGGAGATCCTTTTTGAGAAACTTTTGATCCCGTTATTCATGTATATTAATGCCAAAGTTTCCTAGTGAATAACCATCATTAAACCAATAGATGAAGTAGGAGTTCCGGAACTTGTATATGTATTATGTACCTTCGTGGCGAAAAGCTGATGAGAACAAGCTACATGCAATGAACGTAATTAAAATGATTGGTTTTGAGGCAACAAGGGAGTAACAAATACACTGTCACGAAATTAAAGTTTTCCATATTTACCTGCATGTGATCATCGTTGACATTCGTTAAAGCTTTTATAATTAAAATCACTTTCATTAAATTTTCTATTGATAAACTTTTCTACAAATTAATTTCAATTATTTATAAAATAAGTTTGTCGCATAATTTAATACCTTAAACTATAATTTTTTAATTACTCATATTTTTTTAATGAACTAACATTGCTTCAAAGTACCTACTATTGTGATATTTTAGTTTAACTAGCAGTCGATTGTTTAAACGATTTTTTTCTTGACGACCATTTAAACCTTCTAAGTAAAACAGAACAACAAGAAAAACTGAAATTAAAGCATTTTTGCTTGGAAAACAGTGTAACTTGAAAAGAAACCTTTTACAGCTGAAGTAGTAATTTATTTTATGAGAAGCAGAAGTGCACATTCAAGAGGTTGGAGAGCACCAAATTAGGTTTCGCTGGTTTCTCGGTGCTCAATTACAGTTTCACCAATTTAACGCCCGTTGAAAAATTCAATCGCCCCTTTTTCAGTTCTCGTAGACATTCAATCTGTCGGAACTAAAGTTGTCGAACAAAATTGACAATGTATCTCTCTAATTGCGTCTCTCTGATGTCCTTTCTCAACGGCAGTTTCTCCATTCCACCATTCGACGTTTTGATCGTGCTGCATTGGGATAATCTTCGTTTTCTTATTGAGAGCCAGAATGACAAGTTCAACTTGTTCCTCTGAACCACTATAAAGCTATCATTCGCTGATTAATTCGACATTTCAATTTGAATCGCTCCGTACCACTTGAAAAAAGCGTCTTCTGAAAAAGATTCTCCAATCAATTCATCGTAACCGATGTCACGAAATTGAAATCCTAATCAGATTACAAGAAATAAAAGCGGGTTTCGTTATAATACTAAAATTAATTTAACGCTATTAATTTCGTTTTTACAAATAGTCTTTATGAAAATACTTGGATGTTTGACATCCTGTAATTTTCGACTGTATCTCACTTGTAAGGAGATATAATTTTTCAAACCAAATTTCTTATAATAAGTCATCTATTTTTCAATAAAATAGGTTTCATAAATATTTAGTCAATTCTAATTTATTTAAAAACTCTTTTTGGAAAAATAAACGAAATTTAAACAAGATGGAAAATGTATTTTGTAACGGAAACAGAAAAGATAATTTCTATTCAAGTGACCTAATTGAAACGATCTGAGTAGCCATTTAGTAATTCCTCTCACATTCGAGCAACAAGCAAACTTGCACTTTATTGACATGAGTTTACTCTACTGCAACAAACTGTGAATAGACAAACTCTAAAAATAGTGAGCATCAATTTTCAAATTAGTCTTTATAGCGAAAGCACTAATTGAGGAGCAAATTTTCAAAACTTGATAAATCCATTTTTCAAAAAAATGGAGATAACCATAAATTTAATATTTTAAGGACCTCATAAATCGATCTGTCACAGTTAAATTTAAGGAAAAAAATTTATTAATTACAAATTTTTAATTTAAAAACTTATTGACATAACCAAGATGATTGACAATTTGTATGTTTTATATTAGAAAAAATTACCAAAACCTGTAAATCACTCAATTATGACAAAGTTCAATTAGAAACATAACGTCTTGAATATAAAAACATTGTTATAGAAATAAATTATTATAAATTTTTTATTTTAAAATTAACTCTAGTGGTTATGTGTGGAAAGTCATTTGTTTGAATTTCTCGAAAAAAGAAAATATGGATTTATCAAGTTTTGAAAACTTGCTCCTCAATTAATATTTTTTTCAACATAAAGAATGTTATTAAACAATTTTTTCTTTGTCTCATTATTTAATATTTTTAATATGGGAATTAATATGACAAATTTCAATTATTGTGATATTCTTTTCTCGTTAAAAACTAACTTCTTAAGTGGTACTCGTTATTTTTGGAAGCATTTTTCGTGTCTTTCTAGATAGGGAGTTAAAAGTTTCTAAAAGTTTTTTTGTCTCTTTATGTTTAGGTCAGTTCCACTAATTATTTCAAAGTGATCACAATGTTTAATGCATAAAAATTAACTGTCATTGATAACTTTTCGAAGTATAAAAAAGAAATTCGTATAAACATTCGATGTATTTTTTTTTTTTTGACTATTTTGAAAATGTAGAAAGTGGGGAGTTGTGCTCCAGCGTTAGTGAGGATTTATCTAAAAGTGTTAAAGGCGGATTACCGTTATAAAATATAATGAATTTTTTAACGTAACACTGCGCTTTTTGGTAGACAGATAATGTACTAAATCGTTTTTCCCACAAACTGAAAAATGTCTGCTATTTTGAATTTTTGAAAACTGACATCAGATTTATTATCAGCGATCCTGAAAACCCTCGAGTAACGATGATTTACGTAAGCTGACTTCATAAACATTTTGCTTAAATGGAAATTATTGACTTATTAAAAAACTCACTTTTTAACTAACATTCACAGTTAAGTAACTTTGTTATAAATAAATTTTTGATCATTGCTAACATATATTTCTAAAAATTGTAGACCATCACCTTCAATTTCCATTTTGTATCATGTAAATCCCTTGTTTTGTTGAAGAGACATGAAGTTTTTAGTTACTCCGAGATATCTATAGGTTAACCGTTTTGACACAGTTCATTTACTCCGAGTTATCTCGGGTCTAACCATGGGGGCGGGGTTTAAATCGACTGGTAGAAAAAAAATGTTTATCAACCACGGATTCTATCATTACATTCAAAAGTTTGTGGTTTTCTTCTTCTGATACCTGTCTTTGCTGGACTTAACAGTTCGTATAGAAAAGGCTGTAAATTATGCGAATGTAGCCAAACAACAAATTCAAGAAGCAAAACGACCAAACAGAGTTACAGCTATTTAAAATCTTGATGACAAAAACGGTCCTGGAACACATTCAAAAAATTAGGCAACACTGTCTCATATTTTGACAGATTTTTCAATCTTCGAACACTTACGGATCTAGTAGACTATCTTGATTTTGGTAGTAGAATACAGTAAAACCACGAAAATTAAATTTAAATATATATAACTTCTGTTCAAATCTTTCATTTGTTATAATTAATTTAACATTTTATTTTAATTCAATGTCCTCTTTTAAGCTTTTAAAGCTGCTTGCTCAGTCGTTTTTAGACGTTTTTGGGCTTTGACCACTTCAGCTTTCTTCTTCTTTGCTTCGGCGGCATCTTTTCAATGTTTCTTCCATTTTTAGTAGCTGTTGATATTTTTTATTTTCTTTTTCTTTGTGATGTTTTTGTCATATTGCTGATGTTGCAACAGATGAAATTTTTACCTTTAAAGCACTTTTTTTACTGTTAGTAATTTTTCTCTCCTTAGGCCAACTACTAGAAATCAGCTTTAATTTAACATTTTGTTACTATTCAGGATTTTATCAAGTTTCAAAATCACCAATTTTCTTTTTTTATCTGATGCAGTCGCTAACTAGAAAAGTAATAATAATTACAATAATAATAAAAAAATTAAAATATTTAAAAATTTTTACTGTAAATAAATTGTTAAAAAAATAAATAGATAAGAACCAATATGCCAAGTTTTTCATAAAAATTGGACAGCGTATAGAATTCTGTAATTCTCGTGTGACACAGATCTTTTTGAATATTACATTGGTACTGAAATTTCTATGCATATTAGAAAAGAATTTTTTTTCTCTTTTTAGAACATGGTTGCACTGTTAATTTAGCAGAATAAAAATTCAATTTCAAATTCAGTGTACATGTAATGCGTTCGTGCATTCTTGAACAAAATAGAAAAATTGCAAGGGTCAGAGAGAGAGAGAGAGAGAGAGAGAGAGAGAGAGAGAGAGAGAGAGAGAGAGAGAGAGAGAGGGGGGGGATGGGTGAGAGAAAAAATGGAAGTGATCCACTGAAAGTCTGCAACAGCGAACTTCAATTATTAAGCAGCTCTCGTAGGATCAACATTGGTGACATTTGTCACGCTACTCATCAGTTAGCTGACGGATATAACAATATCACAAATGCTGCCAGAGAGGCGCGACAACGTCGGTTACTGAATTATGGATATCCCAGTGTGTTATCGTCATACTGGGATGAGCACCCGTTAGGCGTGGTGAATGTCCTTTGCATGGATCTGCGTCTGAATCATTATGTGTGTAGATTCGATATACGGAAACTTGGTTACATTTTAATTAACATGTTACAAGCATTCAATATGAATACCATTTAATTATTGTTTTCAATAATCTCTATTAATAGATATGAAAACGAAATTAATTATTTCATATACATAAAAAAAAGATTATCGGCTGTTTACCCTAATCCAATTTCCCGATTATTTTTTTTCTGATAAATTATTTTTATAAAAGCAATTTCCCGACAAACGATTATATTACAATATAGTGTAGTTATATATAGTTTTTTAATTAAGATTTTCGACCTGACTAAATCTGGATTAGTTCGGATTATTTCGGACTCCTTTCTGATTAAGATTTTTGTGTGAACTGACTGATCATTTGGTATATATTAATTTCCGATTAGGATTTTTTATCAAATTAAATTCTGATTATAGCGTACTAATACCGGATTTTTCATATAACGATTTAAGATTGTTCTGAACTGTTTTATTTCATGTCAAATTTGAATTATGTCCTCGATTATTTCAGACTGATTTATGATTTGTCCTTTCGTTTAGACTGATTGATTGCGCGGGCTCGTGCAAAACAATAACTATTGCAACAAATAAAAGTAAGTGCTTTTGCTATTAAAAACCCACAATTTCCACAAAAAACCACAAATGCTTATTTTGAAATTATTTTCTTAAATAAAATTTTTATTTATAAACATACTGCACAATTTGGTGAAACAAAACATTTCCCGACGCATAATCTGCGAAATTGTCTCTCCTTTAGAATAATTTTCGGCAAGGTTGAGAATGTGTAAAATTGCTTTATAAAATTAAAAACAAAACACTACACAAAAGAAACACTGTATTTATTTGTTATAGTTGTTCACGGAATTAATATTATACTTGAAGTTGCGATCTTATACAAATACACGAGCATGGACTCGGAAACTTGATTTCTTTAGTTACCATGAATAAATATATGCATGTTCTTGATGTACATATTCTTGTACAAGATTGTTGTTCCAATTCAATTCCCTGTTGAAAATTCCTATGTGAGAACACATATGGGATCCCATCCAGGATCTCTTGTGAGTTCTTATGTGGGTTCCCATACAGGTTCACACATAAGATCCTGTATGAAAAGGTTCCTGGGATGAACTTGCGTGAGAGCTCGCGCATGATCTTATGTCTCTGTAAAAGCAATAACACAGGATCCCATGAGGTTTCCTGTGTAGGTTCCTATATGAACAACACGATAAATAGGAACACACATGGGATCTTATCCGAGATCTTGTATGAGTTCTTACATAGGTTCTCACATATAAGAAGATAATTAGCAGCTTATAAAGCTAGCCCCCCCTAGCGGCCACACGAATTTATCTAGAGGGCTGAAATTTGGTATACATATGTATTTTGGCGTGTAGATTACAGGAAAAATATAGCGAATCTCATAGGAATTGATTATCATAGCATTGTCAAGGAAAAGCCATGAATTTTTACGAAAAATCCCTGAAAATGACTATGTACCCCCCCTCTGGTTGCCACATCTTTTTACATAGAGAGCTCAAATTTGGTACACTTATGTATTTTTACGTGAAAATTACAGGAAAAATATAGCGAACATGATTCGGATCAATTTACATAGCGTTGTCAAGGAAAAATCAAAAATTTTGAAAAAAAGCGTTTAATCCACCTAGCGCACACACTATTTGACCAAGACAGTTCATATTTGGTATACTTACGTATTTTTGCGTGTAGATTACAGGAAAAATATAGCGAGCACGATTGGAGTTGATGATCATATTGTTTTTAAGGAAAACTAATATTTTTAGAAAAAATCATGGATTTTTCAAATAAAAAAAGAAGAAAATTTTATCTTAAGGAATTCAAATTTATACATTTTTACGTATTTTTACGTGTAGATTACAAAAAAAATATAGCGAGAACGATTAGAGTTGATTATCATAGAGTTTTTAAGAAAAAACTGATAATTTTTTATAAAAATCATGAATTTTCTTCAAAAAACAAAGAAAATATTATCTAATGGGCTTCAAACTTATACATTTTTATGTATTTTTACGTATAGATTACAAAAAAAATATAGTGAGCATGATTGGAGTTGATAATCATAGCGTTTTTAAGGAAAAACTGATAATTTTCGTTATATGTGACTATGTTTCTATCTATGTGTTTTTATGCTCACATTACAGGAAAAATTAAGCAAAATTGGAATTTTTCCACATGCCTTCACACTTTAACCCCTTAAATTTTAGGTTTAAGGGTACGGAACCCTCGGTTTTAATGCGAGTGTAACTCGCACTTGTCCGATTTTTAATAGTTATTATTATTATTATTTTATTTTTAATATTTAAATTAAAATAAAAAAATGGTCATCAAAATATTAGTGAAACCATTTCTTCCAAAAAAGAATTTGTCTCAAATCCAATAAATAGGTAGGAGAGACATCGGGCAAAAAAAAGTTTCGACAAGAAAAAAATTTTCGATCACTGCTTATATACCAATCTAATAGCACCTCAACTGCGAGAAACAGTTATGATGTTCGCCCTCCCTGTGGCGTTGAGCGAACTTAAGTCCAGAGCTGAGCCATCAGCGCAGCGCGGAAACATTTGAAAAATTTGATTTTATTAGATATTTTATTTTAAATATGACAAATAATTAACTTAATAAATAACTAATGTCACAGTGGTCTGAAAGCGTTATAAAATTGCCAAAGTTTAAGGTTATCGATTAAATTCAAATTTAACTTTATTATTTTCTAAATTCAAAAGTTATAAATAATTTATAACAATCATGACAGAGTCTTTGCAAAAAGTTGTATTACTTGCAAAGAAGTCCCATTCTTTCAATGTCTTAACTTATTAACTATTTTACAAGTTATTAAAATGCCTTTATGTATTGTATTTTTAATAAATTAATCATTTTCGGATGCAAAACTAGTTTTTATGCAAACTTTTTCTCGGCGAAGGGCAGACCACTTTTCGCCGCCAACTCATCCCCGTGTACCTGCTCAGCGGCAAATTTTCGTCCCCGTATGTTCCCCCACTACCGGCCGTACTGTACCCCTCCGTTCAGTTCATTTTGGGTAACAATTGAATTTTATTTGATTTTAAATTGAAAATTTTAATAAAATACATTTTTTTAGTATAAAATGTAGATCTTCTTCAGATCTTCTTCAATTCAATTATTTAACAAATTTTAAACTAAAATAATTCTTCATTAAATTAATTATTTTTAATAATTTTAATGAAATTCATCACAAATTCAATTATTTCAAAATTATTTTTCAAATAAAATTTTTATAAAATTTAACAATTGTTTATAATTTTAAAAAAATATCGCAATAAAATTGAATTATTTTCAAAAATTCCAATTCAAAATAAACTAAAATTAAATTATTACCCAAAATTTCAATTAAAATTTAATTATTATCCAAAATTTCAATTCAAAATCAAAGAAAATTCAATTATTTTCAAAAATTTTCAATTTAAAATCAAATAAAATTCAATTGTTACCCAAAATGAACTGAACGGAGGGGTACAGTACGGCCGGTAGTGGGGAACATACGTGGACGAAAATTTGCCGCTGAGCAGGTACACGGGGATGAGTTGGCGTCGAATCGTGAATTGCCCGTCTCATTAATAGGGTTCCCCCTTCGGGTACGGAACCCTAAAAAATAATAAAAATAAATTTTTTTTTAAATTATTATTAAAATTTTTAATATTGGATATTGGACTTACTAAATTACTAAATAAATAATATTAAAATAATTTTTGCAACATCGTAAACGACGTAGTAAACGACATCGTAAACGACGTAGTAAACGACGTCATTTACTATCCCAAATTCCGCTTTCATTTACGACGTCGTTTTGCTATGTCGTTTTTTACGTCGTTTACTACGTCACAAACTACTTAGAATACAACGTCGTAAACGAGGTCGGAATTTTCAACTGGGAAACGTAAATTAACATTTTGACCTTGAATTTCAAGGTCAAATGTTATTGAAAAAAAAAATTTTATTAACAGCGTGTAGCTTGTCAAAAAAACTTTAAAAATCATTATATATGTTACGGTAAAAGCCTGAAGTTGGTAAATGTGCACATTTACTGGTTAATGTGCACAATTACCAATGCAGTTGGTAAAAGTGAGAAATGTCTGTTTTAAATTAAAAATTTCGTACATTTACCAAGTAAATTGGTAAGTGTGCACAATCACCAACAGAAATTGGAAAACACAGAAAAAACCTGAATTCAAATTGAGTATAGATTCTATACTCAATTTGATTCGCAACAAAAATGAAACTGGTTGTTTCATTTCGAGTTCTAAGGTAAAAGTATCAAAATGAAACAGGCAAGTTTCATTTTGAGAAAAAGAAAAATGGAAAAATATTGTGAAATAACGAATAATTTTACACAAAAACATGAAATATAATAATTACAAAGAAGTAAATAACACGCTAGACTTAATATATTTGATTAAAAATTGCTTGTAATCGCGTAATAAAATAATAAAGGAAATATGTTTTTAGGTTAGAAAAATGAAAACATGTGTTTTGACAACAGGAACGGTACTGCCAACTTAAATAATAGCGGTAAATTTAAAAACTTATGAAATTAATTATTATCTACGTAAATAATAATAAATAATTTTTATTTAAAAACTTCTAAATATTCGTATTGGTCAAAATAATCTTTCTGGTGTTGTTGAAATATTAGAAACAATAATTGAAATACAAAATTACTCTGCTTATGATGCCAACTTAGAAATCTGAAATTCCAGCCAATATCATTTTGAATAACATGAAGTTTGTCCCATATTCATTTCGATACCCAAAAGAAAATGAGTTGCAACAAAAATGAGTCCAAGTTTTTTCTGTGAATGTACGAAATGTCTAAATTGAATCAAAGATTTCTCACTCGTACCAACTACCTTGGTAAATGTAGATAGTTTGTTTTGTTTATATTTCAATTAAATAGTAATCAAATGCCTATAAAGGAAACAGAATAATTAGAATAGAATGTTTATTCTGCTAACCTCAGTATTTCGTTTAGTTCGCTTTCGACAGTGAAATTGCGAGTATATTTTAAATTTTGCCTGCAAAAATGAGTGAAGAAATTGTAATTTCCGAAGTGAAAAAAGAATTTTATGAAATTGCAACAAAGATTATAGAAGGGAAAAAAATAATTCTGTTTATTTGTCGGAAGTAGAGTATAATAAGGTGTTGAAAGAAGTGTGTGATGCGAAATTAAAAATAAAAAAGAAAACGAGTGCTGATTTTCGACGTTTGCGTCGATATGACTTGATAACAATATAAATAAATAAATAAAACTTTTCCAATTTATTTTTTTGTAAATGTCAATAATAACGATTAAAGTTATAATATAAATAATAGCAGACAAAATTTTAAACCTTCAATATGTCCGGCACTTCTATTTACCCCTTTTTGTGGTAACTATCTACATTTACCAAGGTAGTTGGTACGAGTGAGAAATCTTTGATTCAATTTAGACATTTCGTACTATTTCCAATTTCTGCCTTGTAGTTTTTTCCTTTTTACGAACACTTTAATAACATAAATAGAAATTATATTTTTAAAAAATACTGTAAAAATAATTTTTCATTAATAACAAAATTTTTTAGTCATACATTATTATTATTATTTTATGTAGTATTTTATCATTTTATATTCAAAAATGTTAAAATATACACTATGAAAAAAATTGTTATTAATAAGAATGTTTACACATTTTTATAATAAATTATTATATTTTTATCGAGGGGGAATTTACTCAGGTAGTCAAGTGTACACTCTTCCTGTAATACTTGTGTAATACCGTGTAATACCGTGTAATAATGCGTTATTACAGTGCTGTAATAACGCAAAAAAATCTGTAATATCTCTGTAATAATATGTAATACTCTGTAATAACGTGTAATAACTTAGTAATAAGGGTAATATGAGGTGTAATACCTGTAGTCAAGTGTACACGTTTTTAACTAGTAAATTCCCCCTCGATTTTTATTTACAATAATTATAATATTAAAAATTAGTATTATTTACATATTAATCGATTTAAAATTTTTCGTTATTAATCATAATTATTTATACATTTTTATTATGATAATGAATTATTATTTTTTTAATTTTAATGTAAAAAATTAATTATTGCTAATTTTGAAAAATAATTTTAAAAAAATTATGTTTTATTTCAACTATATTAAACATTTTATATTACAAAATACTGTAAAGATAATATTTCATTAATAATTAAGTTATTGTAAAAAATAATAATGCAAAATTTTATTTAACACTTTTTTTTAATTGTCAATAATTAATTTTTAATATTAGGATTAAAAATATGATAATTCACTGTGATAATAAAAAATATGTCAGTAATTAAGATTAATAAAAAATTTGTTTACCCTTTTAATATTATATTCAAAACTTTTAATATTCATTTGTATTTTCGTATGATTTAGTTAGTGTAGAAAATATTAAAATATTATATAGAAAATTATTTATAGTAATTCATATGCAATTTTAAATTTATAGTACAAAATTAATTTAGAATGTTTATTTAAAAAAACAATAATAAATAAAGAATTTGAAACTATGCTTAAATGTCACAAAATTTGTTAAAATAACATAAATTATTAAAAAGTAATTCTTAAAAATGTCAAATTTAAAAAATTTTTAACTTTATAAAGAAGAATCTTAATTTTATTTACCTTTTATATATAAAATATTAAGAATAACCTTAATCTTGATGAACGTGGAAAAATGTAAACAAAAAAAACATACGTTAACCACAATTAGAATTGTCAAAAGTCAAAACCTATAAACGAAACAAACGCAAGAACAACCAACTTCAGGTGTGGACAGAATGAAAGAAAGAAATTCACGATTATTATATGTAAAAGTTTCGGTATTTATATCAATTTCAATCAATTATTCTCATTATTTCATGGAATAAATCAGTTTTTCGATCATAATAAGGAATAAAATTATAAACAAACTTGAAATACAAATTTTTTAAACATATTTTGGAATCTCAAAATTTTTTTGTTGATTATATATATATATATATTATACACTTGTCAACGATTTTCTACACGTGTAAAACACAGAGATTTTAGGTTAGTTTTTCGAATTGAATATAGCAGTGCGGCGTGACTTTTGCGCAAGCGCTTATGTTACATTTAAATATCTAGAGATACTAAATCTAAATATATATTTTTTTACTAAGATACTATTTTTGAGTATATAGATGTTAGATTTAATTAAAATTTTTTTAAGTATATTTTGGATACTATATTTAAGTATCCATTTTTCTCCGTGTAGGCGTAACTAGCACTTCTGGCTAGGGGGGGCCAGGTCCCAGTTTGCATATTCTGATAAGTATATAAGATGTATTCCACGCCAAAGTATAAGTCCATCTGCAATTGCATCTCCGATTTTTTTGAGAATTTTTTTTCTTTTAGTACTAACTGAGACTAGCTTCCATGAATTTTTTCAAATTCTTTTAGCAAGCCGTTTCGAGTTATAGAATTTTGAAAATTGGAGAATTTTCATGACTTTTAATTTTTGAATGATCATAACTTCCTTAAAAATGCATTTAAAAAAATACATACTATAAATCTTTGCTTAAAAATTGTAAACAGTAATTTAAAAACCACAAACCACTTTTGCCGATAGGGGAAAAAATTCTTTAGTCATCAGAAATTGCAGTGCAAAAAAAATTAAAAATCGAAATTCTCCATCTTTGAGAAAACTCACTTTGCAAATTTAATTTTAACTTTTTTGTTGCTTTTGTTATAGGTACGTATATTTTTGAGCACATATTTGAAAAATTTGAGAAGTGAAGAAATTTTATATACAGCTTTGAACTAAGGCCTTGAATCCTGGAAACCTATGCCCTAGAATATTAAGGTTAAGATCATTTTAACACTAATATAGGTAGATACATGGGTCGTTTCATGCCAATTCGCCTTTGGATTTGAGGTTAAAATTAGAACTAAAATACTAAATTGCCACTGGGTTAGAGGCTATTTTCAGCAGACATAACCTCAAATTTTGCCGGGATATCCCCCTAAACAAAGAAAAAGTTGTGAAAATGTTTTTTAAGATATAAAATCTAAAATAAGTTAATATTAGTATTTTTTAATGTAAAAATTATGGTCTAATACAGGCTATGAAAGAAACTATTTTTCAAGCAAAACACAAAAATGGAAAGAGAACTTTTCTTGATAAAGAAAGCAGCAGTTAAATGTAATTATTTTTCAATGAAAACCGACTCTTCTAGTAGAGATGATGAAATATTGGAATTTAAAACGAAAACTTGAAGCTTTAGAGAAAGCCAGACATGCTAAACTGCTAGATAAATCAGGTAATTGAAAAAAATTAATAAAATATGTAACGCTTATTTAAGGGAGGATCTCAATGTGAGTACCGGTCAAAAAAAATAAATTTTTCTTTATACGCGCATGCAAAAACCTCGTTTGGCAACCACTTTCAGCTATCCAAAATAGTCAAATCCCTCACTGTACGCACGGACGATGAGCAAAGTATTTTGCTCACCGTTAAGCGGTGGCCAAAACATTTTGCTCATCGTCCGCGCGCACAATGAGGGAGTCGGCCATTTTGAATAGCTGCAAGTAGCTGTCAAACGAGGTTATGCCTGCACTTATAAAGAAAAATATGGTTCGATACAAGGGGCCAAACGAGCGTATGCTCATTACTCGTGTAACGACGTGGCTCGAACTCAAAGCTCGGCTTTGCCTCGCATTGAGTTCTTGCCACGCCGTTACACTTGTAGTGAGCAAAACGCTCGTTTGGCCCCTTGTATCGAAATATACTATTTTGCACTTTTTTATGATTTAGGGTATTAAAAATTAGTATTCCACAGGTGATTTAGGCGAAACTTTCCTGGTTCACTAGAAATAACGAATCTATGTAGAAGTTATACTTTAATTGACTTGAAATTTTTTTTAACTAATTATTTTGACCTACTAATTACAAAAAAGGGTAATTTTTGTTCACTTTTGTGAAAATCCCGTCCATTTTGTTACTTTTCTATAAAATTTAAAAACCGCGGTACTGACGATAGCGACAACATCACAGATAAGGAATTTATTTTAATTTTTTATTTCTTATAACTAGGAAGGCCGAAAGCACCAGCACAAAAAAGTCTAATAGCTGCCCAGAAACTCTGGACTGCGACTGGCCAAAAGTGTAACGCTAAAAACGGTCAGACGCTGGCTAGACGGACTAGTTAGACGATCTGACCTGGCACTGGACAGATGTCTACATTTTTTTATTAAATTTAATTGATTTAACTTATAAAGAACAATTCATTATATTTGTGAACTTGAAAAAAATTGTGCATACACTGAAAGAAATGTGGGCCTTGGCGGATTGGTTCAAGCGTATTTTGAGCGATTTCGCTTAGAAATCGCTTAATTTCGCTTAAATTCGCTTAGAGTTAAAATTTATCGATAAATTGTTAAAAAAATGATATAAAAGTGAAAAATAAAGATAATTTAGTGTTTTTGTAGATGATTTGTGGAAAAATTGTTATAAATGTTATAATGTTATAATTACAAAATTAATTTATTAGTTTTCAATAGAAACTTCTATTGAAAATTAATTTTGTGATTTTAAAAAATGATTATTTACTAAAAAAAATTTTTCTGTTTTTTAATTTTTTAAAAATTATTTATTAATTATAATGCGTTATTTATGTACAAAATTCATTTATCATTTATTCACGTATAATTTAATGAAATGATGATGTCAATAAAGCTATAGGACTAAATTGTGGCCCGACATCTATCGGAACTTTCGTGCGGCAATCGTGTTGCAGATAATATCGATCCCCATTTCACAACACAGCTACATAACCGGTAAAATCACACATTGTAAAATTCACTATTTTTAACCATAGACATATAGAAATGGACCGCTCACCACTGTGGAGAGAGGGGAAGGAAAAAAGTAAGAGAGAGAAAGAACCGACTTATCCCACACTCTCTCTTTCTAAACCAGGGACGTTTGAAGGAATCAGTGGACCCATTTTTAACATAAAATTTTTAACTTACCTAAGGAAAATTACAGATCCATTGTCCTTGTTATAGGACCAATGACAATAACAACACTTTACCACCATTATTTCTAAAAATCACATATTTACAATCAAAAATTAAATCAACATTTTTCACACGTGTATCTTTGGAAGATACCATAGATACATGTACAAGGTACTATTGCTACAAAGCGCAGCCTTGGAGCGCTGACGTCACAAAATGCTTTAACCAATCAAATTTTGCTAGAAAGATTAATTTAATTAATATAATTAATATAATTTAACATAATTAACATAACATTAACATAATTTTTTTATCAGAAATATTGTTTGGAAAAAATTAATTAGTTTTTTCAAAAAATTTGTATGAAAAACATTATTTGATTAATAAATCAATTTTTTTGATGAAATAATAAATTTTTTTCTCCATTATTTCCGTTTAAAATTAATTTTTTTCAAATTTTTTTTACCAATAATATTTCTTTATTAAAATATTAATTTTTTAAAATAAAACAATACATTTTTTCACTAATATTTCCGTTGAACAAATAATTTTGCTTTTGATTGAAAAAATATAGAAAAAATTTAAAGAAAAGAAAATAAGAGTGCTGCCACCTACCTGCTAAAAAGCGCGGCTCTATTGATTTTATCGACAAATGTTGACAATCAACTGCAATATATTGAAATTTATAAAAACATAAAAGTTTTATAATTATTCAACAATAATCATCTTAAAATGCATAAAACTTATTGATTTTAATAATTATATTATCAATTTCATCATTTTTATACATTTTAGATAAAATTTCAATTTCGATCTCGTGCTCGACGAATGCTCCACCACTTTCGTGGAGCATTTGCATCATTCAATCCGCCAGGGCTTTATCGACATCACTTTAAACATTAATAACTTTTTATTTAATGTTTAATTTTTAACAATTTTTCCACAAATCATCTACAAAAACATTAATTTATCTTTATTTTTCACTTTTATATCAATTTTTTAACAATTTATCGATAATTTTCACTCTAAGCGAATTTAAGCGATTTCTAAGCAAAATCGCTCAAAATACGCTTGAACCAATTCGCCAGAGGGTTAGCAGCAGTACTAACGAGTACAGGTGCTCTATCAAATCGAAGAACGCTAAGATGCGCGCGACCCGTCGCGCCGCACGGGACGTTTTAATTTTTTTCTCGCAAAGTTCTTTCTGTCCCATTATGAAAATTAGAGAAGTTATTCTTAACATCATATGCATTAAACATAAAAAAAATTTTTTTAAATCGAAGAGGTAGTTTTTTCCAAAAATGAATTCAAAATTTTTTTTTGACTTTTTTCCGGGTAAAAAAAATTTTTTTTTTCATGAACAATTTTTTTCTTAAAATTGCATCTTTTTGTGAGAAATTTGAAAAAAAATTGATCTCATTTGGATAACAGGAAAAAAAGTTACATGTTTTTTTTTAAAAATGACATAAATTTTTAATTAGAGATATCTCAAAAAATTTTGAAAATTTTGAAAAATTGTTTGTGGGCTTTCATTCTGTACAAATAAAGGAACATATTCACAAGGATTCAATAAAATTGCTCCAATCATCAAAAATTCTTGTGATCACATCCCATGGAATTGCTTATAGGGGCCATTCATTAATTACGTAAGGGTTCTTAGGGGGAGGGGGGGTTTATAAAATCTCTACATGGTCTTACGTCGGGGGGTGGGGGGGTTGAAGCTATTCTTACGTAAGATTTTGCCAAGTATTTTCCATTTGTATTGTTTGTAATTAATTTTTTAATTACATTAATATTGTTAAAAACTTACGTAAGAAGGGGGAGGGGGGGTTCGAAAAATCTTATGTATTCTTACATGGGGGTAGGGGGGGTCAAAATTAGCCATAATCGTCCTTACGTAATTAATGAATGGTCCCATATACATATCACAAAATATTATATTTTTTACATCATCTTTGGCACAATACAGATATCATTGACTCTAGTTATTATAATAATTAAGTAATTATTTATTAACTAATATAAATTATAACAATTGGAAAACATGTAAAAAACACGAACAAAAATTTATTTTTTGATTTAACCCATATTTAAAGTATAAGGGTTTTCGAGGTCGATGAATTCGACGATGATGTTAGACTTTTAAATTTTTAATGGCGGATCCATTATGGCGGACGACTTTTTTAAAATTTAATCGAAATGGCTTGAAATTTGTTACTCTGGGGTTTTTAGAGTCGCTGATTACGAATCTGAGATTAGTTTTTCACAATTGAAAATGTCGGATTCAATGTGACGGACGACTTTTTTAAAATTGAATCCAAAAGGCCTGAAACTTGTTACTCAGGGATTTTCGAGGTCGCTGATTACGAATATGAGGTTAGTTTTTTAAAATGGCGGACGACTTTTTTAAAAATTGAATCCAAATGACTTGAAACTTGTTACTCGGGGGTTTTTGGATTTTAAATTTTGATATCAGATTTGAATTTAGCGACCCTAAAAACCCCCGAGTAACAAATTTTAAGCAAAATCCGCTTGATTTTTAATTTTTGTTTTGTTTTATTTTGAAAAATAACATCGGATTCGTAATCAGTAACCCCCGAAACGCCCGCGTAACAAATTTCAAGCAAATCCGGTTAATTTTTAATTTTTGTCCGCCATGTTCAGTTCTTGAAAAATAACATCGGATTCGTAATCAGTTACCCCCAAATTTGAATTCAACGACCTCATAAACCCTTATATATACTAAGTTTCATAAAAATCTGTCGGCCAGAATTTGCTGGACATTTTAAGACCACATCGTGGATTTTTTCTTGAAACACGGAAAGGGTTAACGTGTTTAATATAACATTTTCTTTTTTAAAATAGTACATGAAATACAAGCTTAAATTAAATGAAAAAAATAGAAAATTCCAATTAAAATAAGAAATTTTAGTTATCTTGACCTCATGGCTAGAATCAGACCGGTGTCTGATTGGACCTTCCAGACCAGCATCGCTCGACACAGTCTAGAAATTCTAAATTTAAAAGTTTTAATTATCTAGTTCTTCTAGTTAGCATCAGAGATGAGTCAGGCTAGACCTTCCAGACCAGCGACGCTAGCTACGGTCTGATTAGTAACTGAGCAGCACTAGAACTAGGCTAAGTCAGACCTCCCAAAAAAATAATACCTAACGGTTTTTATCATGCGCCATACGTAGAATCAGTTTAATCAAACTGTTTAAAAGCACCTTTGAACAGGTGGAGTTCTGTATGAATTTTTCGATTTAATTTACGAAAAACATTAAATCCTACAGAATTAAAAAATGCGAATATATAACATCTTCAGTAAAATGAAATTCTATTTGTATATAAATATTTCTTATGTTTGCAAAATGATGATTCTTATTATAATTTCGTTAAGTAATTAAATATATCTCTATACAGTTTCAAAAACGAATAATTTTTTCAATTTGTAATGTAACACTATATTTTGACCCCCCCCTCCTCCCATCATAACAAGACTATAACAGTGTCTGGTATAGTCTGCTATGGAAACCATTATTTTAGTTGGAAACTTCGGTAACATATCGAAAAACAAGATACAATGAAAAATTCATGCGCCCTCGGAACGTATTCTTCGCCACTACAATGTATACTTTTAATTTATATGAACACGGAGAGAAATAGATGGTAAGAACTTATGATCTTAAGATGGTAAAAGTAGATGTTATCCGGTACTATCATTATGCTACTCGGTACTATCCACCCGGATTTTATTCCGACATGAATGGCGGTTACTTAGTGATTATAGTTTCGGTAGTTATTGAGATGGCTACTAGGCGCCGCCGCTTGCGTCCTGCTCTATGAATACACTTATTTCAAATAGAAAAAGTTCAAAACAAGAGAATTATTTATTCTGAAAATATTTTATCGCCTAAAATATTACTTACCGACCATAAAAATTAAAATTACATAATAAGCAGCTTATTGAAATGATAAAATATTTACAACATATTTATTATATATACATAAAATGGGATTAGTGGGGATAAATCCAATTATATACTGTGACGAAGTAATTCGTCACAAGGCAAATTTTGACTGGGGTTGGGTTTCGCGCGTTTGGGGATTTGTAGCAGAGACAACGCAGGAGTCCAGGAGGTGGCGCCATCGCAACGGCTACTCATGGAACGAGTCGGAGACGAAGGCGATCGAAGTGAAAATCAATGTAAGATATACACAGAGAGCGTGTGTTGAGTCGTCGACGTTTTTGCGTGTTGTTTATGAGTTGTGTGGAGAGTATAAATTGTCGATTGAGAAGAGAGGTGTAACAAAGCAATTGTTGTACAGTCGTCGAGTGAGTGCTCGACTTCTTGAGTCATAATAAAGTGTAAAAAGGAGAGTTTTACTTTATTTTGTGTGTTTGGCCATTTTCCCTTGCCGGCGTCTTCCCGACATCAGCTGAGAGGACAGACCAAAAAGGAAATTTGTGAGCCGAATTTGTCGACGTGGGTAAGTCCAATTTTGTTGTGTCGTGTCTCAAGGGTCGTGTCCCTTTTTGCGACTTTCGTTCTCGACAGAATCTCCTCTGAGATTTAATTTGATTGATTTTGAGTTTTGGAGTTATTTAGTGATTTTTCTGGTTTGCCAATTCCATTTAAAAATTGGCTGGCGTCTAACAAATTATCACGTTGGGTTTCTTTTTGTAACTTAAAAAGGGGTTATTAATTAATAACATTAATTAATTAAATAATTTCGTTATAAAAATTGGCGCCCAACGTGGGGCCTCGTTGAGAAACTTTGAGACACGACAAATTTTTGTGACTTGATTTTTGTGACTTTCTCGACCTGATATTTTCGACAGAAAATATTTTGTTCCTGATTGTAATTTCTCATGTAATGAATTTGTATTGTTCCTGTCCTGAAATTTATAATTTGCGACATGGTTGAGGAGTTGTGTTCGAGCGAATAAAGTGAGACAATTTCGCGAGTGTTCCCAGGTAAATTTAATATGCATAGCGTCCGCCATAGTCACGTGTAGAAATTTTCAAGAATTAATTTCAGAGACATTTCTCGACCGATTTTGACGAATCGATTTTTCTCGGAATCAGTGAATTTTTCTGGATTTTTGTGCGTGATTAAATTTTAAAAAAATTATTTATTATTAATAATTGCTTCCCACGTGGCCGGCGTATTAATTGTACCATACCATGTGATTCGTCGCGCATGCGTATTACGTGATATCTCGGTGTTTGAATTTGAGACCCATGCTTCTTGACTTGGAAGAAGATAGAAATTTCAAACACTTGTGACTTGCGCAGTAGGGAATCTTGCGACTTGTAAAATTTTCAATGAGTGGAGAAATTGAGAATTTTAAATGAAACGTGTGGAATAAATTTGAGTGTCGATTAGTGTGACTTTTAAAAAAGAGAATTGTTAAATAAACAAAAATTAATCCAGGACCGTATTATTATCGCGACGGTCATCTTTAAAAATTTCTTTAATTATAATTGGAAATTGTAGTGGGTAAAATTTCCTTAACGACAAGTCAAGTAATTGTTAAATTTCCTTTTTGTTTACCAGGGCCGTGTCAACGGACCGACGGGCCCTATCAAAAATTAATTGACATTTTACGTGAGAATTTTTAATGGGAAAAATTCTCTTAATGACGACCCGGTTATAAAATTAAATTTTTACGAGTGACCACTGTCGTAACTAATAGTGAGCGGGCCCCAAAAATTATAATTTTTATCAAATTTAATTTTTGCGACAATTTATTTTTGTGAAAAGTCAAGTGGTGCTAACTTGAATTTAATTGTCAGGGCCGTACCTATAAAATTGGTACCCCTATTTCTAGAATTCCAAAATAAGTGAAAAATTTTAGGGAGTAAAATTTTCCTTTGCGACTAGTCAAGCAAGTGTATAAAATTTATTGACCAGGGCCGTGTCAACGGAGCGACGGGCCCTTCAAAAATTAATTTACAATATTGCGTGAAAATTTTTAAGGGAGAAAAATTTTCTTTGTGGCGACTCGATTATTTAACGGAATTTCTTTTTATTGACCAGTGCCGTATCTAGTAGGGAACGGGCCCCCTTTAAAAAAAAATTTTTTTATTGTGTTTTTCGACAATTAAATTTTTCGAGCGTTCAAGATGGCAGAGGCAATTGAACGAATGCATTTCTACAAAGAAAGGATGCGTCTCTTGTTAACAATTCCACAGGCGAAGGAATTGTGGCAAGTGATTTTAGGAATGCCGGTAGGACAAGTGGTAACGAGCCTGCTGACTAATCAATTATGTATTAGTGGCTCTTTACAAGTTCTGCGCGAACGACTGTTTCGGGCAGAATTAAAACTCGCGCTTCCCCCAGAAACTGACGTGCCCTTTTGCGACGAGTACGATAAGGGGAACTCAGTCAAAGTTTTCCAGTTTGAGGCATTCACGGAAGAGAGTTTATTGCCCAACGTAAATCTTAAAGGAGGATGCGAGTATTATACGAGTAGCGACGAGGAGAAAAATTCACGGTCGATTCGTGACTTGGGATTTTTGGGAGATCAACAAAGTAAAGGGGCCATAAGAAAAAGGTTGGAAGATAAATCATCGCACAGCAGACCTAGTCCGACCACCGATGGTTTTCCGCCCCCTCCACCGCCCCTTCCACAATCACCACCGGTGATGTCCACAGCGTCGATCCCCACAAACTCCCCACCACGAATGTCAGCCGTTCATTCTATGAACTCTGCGCCAACGACCATCGTGAATTCTGCTCCGTCAATGAGGGTTTCAGCGACGATGTCGCCCGGGGTGATTAGCTTGCGACAGTCTGTAGCCAAGTTTACCCTGAGTCCAGAGTTACAACAGCCGATCCGTATTAATAACTATTTAATGGCTGCTAATATGGGTCAGAATGTGGGGGATAATAGCAATTTCCACCAGCCATCTCAAAATCCAGTAGAATTTGCGACTGGGGAAGGGGATGAAATAACTTCTGTTAATCAGGACCAATCAGGAGGAGAGAGTCCCAACACCATCCCTAACCCAACCCCCCGGACAGTAGGCGACAACAGGATTAGGAGTGGGGAAGTATGTGACAGTAGGCGCACATACATAAAGAGAGAAAGGGGTTCAGGCGTAAAGAGCGAACCCAGCGAGTTAGGTAGCGACAATAGTAGAATGAGATCGGAAGTTAGCGACAGATTCTCGACTAGGGGAGGGAGTCGTCAAGAACGTAGGGAATCCAGCCGAAGGCATACCCCCCAAAATACACCACGGGTTGATGCTAGGAGGACACTTTTCGACAATTCTTCAACTGATAACGAGACTGACGTTAGCGACAGGACTCAGAGGCGAAGAGACTATCGTGTAGCTTCTCGATTAACTCAAATCAATAGGACTCTTAAAGATTGGGATATTAAGTTCTCGGGTGAAGAGCGAGAAGATCCTGAAGAGTTCTTAGAGAGGATTGAAGACTGCCGAGATTGCGCCATGATAAGCGACGAAGATCTCCTCCAAACACTCTCCAGCATTTTTAAGGGTAATGCGAGTAGGTGGTTCCGCACAATTCGTAAAGAAATTAGTTCGTCGAGGTCATTCAAAAAAGCTTTTCGACGAGAGTATTTAACGACCATTGATGACGACAAAGTGGTAGACGAGATGAGGAGTAGGACCCAAGCGAAAGGGGAGAAAATATCCTCTTACATAACCAGTTTGCGACTGATAATGGGGCACCTTAGGAAACCATTGTCGACCAGGGAACAGGTTAAAATTGCTTATAAGGGACTTACCCCCACTTATCGGAAACAAGTTGATTCATCGGGGTTAGAATCACTCTCGAAATTAGAGAGAAATTTGCGACAGTTCGAAAAGGTTCAAGATCTCGACGACAGATACGTTCCCCCTCCCCCTAAAGAGAAAATGCGTTTTCCCGCCGCGGCTTATAAGGGTGCGAAGAAGGATGAGAAAAAGCCATCTTCCTCTAAAGAGACCAAGAAGATAGCGGCTTTAGAAGACGAGTCAGCGACGGGTAGCGAGGTAGAGAAGGTGGTCGACAAGAAGGGTAAGGGGAAAAAGTCGAAGAAGACATAGAAGACTGATTCTGAGAAGGGGACTACAGAGGTGAATGCAATTAAGCAATGAAGTCCTCAGCCATCCGCGACTCCGATACGGGCTTCTAACCCTACTCCCACTTATGCGACAGTGGCCGCTGGGAAAGGCAAGCGCCAATTTCCACCAAAACAAGGAGTTGGAAACACTGGACATACAACACAAATTGCGACGGGCGGGTCGAAGCCATTTGTGGGGGCATGTTTCACATGTCAAATGGTCGGACACAAAGTTTCGGAATGCCCCATGAGGACATGCTTTGTTTGTCAACAGCGTGGTCATTTCGCGGCACAGTGCACAGCTAGAGTCCAGGTCGAGTCATGCCTTGTTTGTCGAGCGCCTGGCGTGAATTTCCTTAATTGTCCGAATTGCGTCCAAGTGAGGGCCGCTTTTGGAAACGGACAATGGGGGGCACAGAGCGGGTCTGTACCCCCTCCAACCCACTGAAGAATCATTAAAACCGATTCTTAACGACGGGGTAGCGACCAGGGTTGGAGAAGGTTCAGGGGAAAAGAAGAGTAAACCAAGAGGGTTAAATTTTTTCCCAATCAACGAGGATGCATCCTGTAGTGGGCAACAGAGTGGGAAGGGACCACTCAGACAGTGTGATGAGAGTGTTGGTACAGACGAATTAAATGAAAAGAATTCATTTAAATTTGTGACGCAGGTACCAGAAACCCAAATGAGTGGAGAGCATTCACTCAAAAACGTGTTAGTGACAGATGGGACTAAAGATACTGAAATGGAGTCAGTACCAATAGTCCAGAGGAGGGGAGAGGCTGTGACGGGCACAGCTGACCCAGAACCCTTATTCGACAAGGATGTAGACGGAAGTCGTATGGAAAATCGTTATTTCTTTCGAATGACCATTGGCGACAAATCTTATGAGGCACTTTTCGACCCTGGAGCGATGATCTCGGTGATTAGCGACAGAGTGGCAGAGCCTTATAAGAGCCGCATCCAGCCTTGCAATACATCGATAAGAAGCGCCATTGGAGGAGTAACTGAGACAGCTGGATTGTTGAATTTGAACATCGAGGTGGATGGCCATTCTCAACCGTTTAGCGTCAAGGTCCTTAGTTCAGTAGTACAAGACATAATTTTGGGTGTGGATTTCTGTAAAGCCTGGAATATGGAGGTACAATTGGGACTGGGGTTATGGAGAGTTTTCAATGGCGACTGGCATGTTTTTGGCGTCAAGGATGGGATTGAGAGTGATGAGTCGATCTACGCTGAATGCGCTGGAATCTCTGCGTTAACGGACAAACAAGGAGAGATCATTCAAGAAATGGTGAACCGATTGGTTCTTCCAGAATCTGACGTACTGGGGGTGACAAATCTGACAGAACATCATATAAGGGTTACAGACGAGACATCAGTACAGCATCGACAGAGACGCATGTCACCTATTATGATCACGTGGGCTCAAGGACACATGATTCAACTACATGGGCAAGGCGTGATCGAACCATCAAGTAGCGACTGGAGGAGTGCACCGGTGATTGCCAGAAAAGGGAATGGAGATTTTCGAATGTGTATGGACTATAGGGATGTCAACAAGGTTACCGTCAAGGACGCCTATTTAATTCCGACGATAGACTCCATACTCGACAAGTTGAGGAAGGCGCGATACTTGTCGAAGATCGATTTGAAACTGGCATATCACCAAATTCCAATGGCAGAAGAGAGCAGAAAGTATACGGCCTTTGCCATCCCCGGCTCAGGACTGTGGCAATATCGACGAATGCCATTCGGCTTGACTAACGCGCCGATGACCTTTCAACGAGTAATTGATGCTCTTTTCGGGCCGGAATTTGAACCTCACGTGTTTGGTTATCTCGACGATATAATAATTGTGACAGATACTTTCGACGAACACGTGAAATGGCTGGAGATAGTTTTGAAGAAACTGGCAGACGCGGGATTTGTGGTTAACCCAGAGAAATGTGAGTTTGGGTGCTCTAGGGTTACCTACTTGGGGTATCTTCTCGACAATGAAGGATTGCGACCAGACCCCGAAAAAACCGAGCCAGTGAGAAACTATCCAGCACCAAAGAACGTCAAACAACTCCGAAGATTTTTGGGCATGGTGGGGTGGTATTCGAGATTTATCCAAAACGATAGCGAAATCAAGATACCTCTTCTTAAATTGCTCAAGAAGAGTCGAGACTGGGAATGGGGCGAGGAGCAACAAGAGGCTTTCGACAAGTTGAAGGACAAACTTACGACAGCGCCAGTGTTGGCCCGTCCTGACTTTAGTAAGACATTCACCATCCAATGTGATGCGAGTAATTTTGCTATTGGAGCTGTGTTGACTCAGGAGTTTGACGACGGTGAACATCCGGTGATGTATATCAGCCGTGTTCTGACAGGGGCAGAACGGAATTATAGCGTCACGGAGAAGGAGTGTTTAGCGTTGTTGTGGGCGATTAAGAAGTTGCGACCGTACATCGAGGGATACAAGTTTAAGGTGATCACAGATCACAGTGCCCTAAAGTGGCTCAGAAACTTGAAGGACCCGAGTGGTCGACTAGCGAGAATGGGCCCTGGAAATGCAGGTGTGGGATTTTGAAATCATTCACAGGAGAGGTGCATTGAACCAAGTCCCAGATGCATTGTCCAGGATGAGCGAGGATGACGAAGAGATGATCGATGCCTTTGATACCATTATGGATCAATGGTACCTTAAGCGACGAGATTTGGTTCGACAATTCCCGGAGCGTTTTCCTGGATGGAAAATTGAGAACGATCATCTTTATCGACATAGGAGTGACCCGTTACTCCTTCCGATTGTTGGCGACGAAGATGGCTGGAAACTGGTGGTACCTGAGGAGTACAGAGAGAGAGTTCTCCACGACGGTCATGGGTTGGCGTCGACAGGTCATTTGGGGGTGGAGAAAACATACAATCGAGTGGCGAGAGAATATTACTGGCAAGGAATCTGGAATGATGTCCACCAGTATGTCACTCGGTGTCCCCAGTGCCAGCTTCACAAGGCATCACAAGCAGGACCGGCAGGACTAATGGGACAGAGGATAGTTGAGCGACCTTGGGCTGTAGTGGCAGCGGACACGATGGAGTTTCCACCAAGCAAGAGTAGGTGTAAATATCTTGTCGTGTTCCAAGATCTTTTCTCGAGGTGGGTTGAGGTGAAACCGTTGCGATCAGCTGATGGAAAGTCGGTGGCCAAAGCATTTGAAGAATTGGTCCTCTTTCGCTGGGAAACCCCTGACTTTTTATTAACAGACAATGGGAAGGAGTTCGACAACAAGTTCCTCAAGGAAACGCTTCAGGAATATGGTGTCAAACACATCACCACACCACCCTACCACCCGCAAGCTAATCCTGTGGAGAGGAGTAACCGGACATTGAAGACCATGATTGCGACTTTCATAGGGAATGATCATCGCGACTGGGATCTTCATGTTCACGAGTTTCGCCATGCTATAAACACTGCGACACAGGTGGCGACTAAAACGTCTCCCGCATTTTTGAATTACGGAAGACATCCTCGACCGGTTAAAAGTTTGCGACGGGAGGTAGAACCACGAGATCAGGTTAGGAGAATTGCGCCAGAAGATTGGGTAGACAGGGTAAAGAGGTTGGATGCGTTGCGAGACTTGGTAGCGAAATTTATCGACAAAGAACGTGATCGACAGACCGAGTACTATAACCGTAATCGACGTGAGGGGTTGTTTAATGTGGGTGATTTAGTACTCCGTAAATCACACAAATTGTCGAGTGGTACACGGAATTTCGCGACGAAACTCGCACCGAAATATGAGGGCCCTTTCGAGATCGTGGAGAAATTATCACCTACGGTTTTTGTCTTAAGTGATAACGAGAGTCGTCGTATCCCTAAAATCCATGTCTCCGACCTAAAACGATACCTTCCTCCGCGAAATTAGTGACCATATCTAATGATTATTTCTTTTGTAGATCAGAGGAGGAGTTTTGACGAGGGTAGTAAGAGACGGAGAGAGAGGGATAAGCGACGGGGGCCATATTGGAGAGAGAGGATGTCCGGACATGGGAATAGTCGACGAGGAGATGAACGGCGAAGTGATCGTTATCGACCAAGATCGATGTCACTCCATCGCCCAGAGAGGACCTTCGAACCACCAAGAGACCTGTCGGTCCCACCTTCACTTTTGGACTTTCCAAATCCAGATCCTATGACGACCGGGGAATTGGGGGCTGTCAGACGGCCGCTGTTAGCGACTGGGGGATTGAGCGATGATCGTTCGGGGGATAGGGTCATCGAACCAAAGTCCTTACCGGTGGCCGAACCAATTGACGATCACCCGCATAAACGCGCGGGCGAAAGTTGGGCGCAGTTCGAGTCAAGATTGTCGATGATCGAACTGGAGCGGTTCATACAGGACAAGCCTCGAAAGTCGACGATGGAGCTGGAGAAGTTGAGGGACAGACAACGGGAAGAGAAGGAAAAGAGGAGAAAGGTTTTTAGGAAGGAAGACTTGGTCTACCCAGGGGAGGAGGAAGAGAAGGAAATCCCACCCAGGCCAATCACTCCGCCTGGACCTCCTAATCGATCCAAAATATCAGCCGATGTCTCCAAACGGAATGAGAGACAATCTGGGACCGGAAATTTGCGACAAGGGGGCGATGTGGGTGGGGGAAATCGATCCAGACCGTTACCTACAAAGACGACCGGGGTTATGTTTAATGGATTAAAACCAATATTGACCGACCCAACAGTCGACCCCCCTCCCCATGTTTGCCAGAACTGCTGGTTGAGAGGACATCGACGCCAGGAGTGTCCCAAGAAAGTGACAGAATCTTGCTGTTATAACTGTGGCAGGAAATATGTCACCCTAATCAACTGCCCCAGATGTAAAGAGGCTCACGAACGGTTCCTGGAGAAAAAGGAGTCATCAACAATTAGTGACAGGGGAAAGTTGGAGAAAGCGCGAGGACGGTCCCAATCAGGAGTTGATCCTTCATCATCGGGCCCAAAAATACCGGAGAAGTCCCGACATGTAGCAGCAGTCCCAATTCTTTACGACGTGACACCTCGTAAACCAACGGTGGTCTCTGCAGAAGAGAAAACGGAACCACCGAAGAAGAACACACCGTCGTCTTCGGAATTAGTGTCGACAGAGGAGGTTCCTGCTATGGACTTGGTCAGCGCCATTGAACAACTGACTCGAATGATGACCGGGTTACCAGTTGAAACAATCAATTTGGCGGTTCGACAGTTGATTGAAGAGAGGCGAAGGACCATGGACAAAATGTAGTCCTCCAGATTGTCGACAAGGGACGATTAATTTTCGACTTGGGCTTGATGTTGTGGTTAGGCGTTACTGCTGGGAGTAGTAACGGCCTAGGGGAGGGGTGTTTGTGACGAAGTAATTCGTCACAAGGCAAATTTTGACTGGGGTTGGGTTTCGCGCGTTTGGGGATTTGTAGCAGAGACAACGCAGGAGTCCAGGAGGTGGCGCCATCGCGGCGGCTACTCATGGAACGAGTCGGAGACGAAGGCGATCGAAGTGAAAATCAATGTAAGATATACACAGAGAGCGTGTGTTGAGTCGTCGACGTTTTTGCGTGTTGTTTATGAGTTGTGTGGAGAGTATAAATTGTCGATTGAGAAGAGAGGTGTAACAAAACAATTGTTGTACAGTCGTCGAGTGAGTGCTCGACTTCTTGAGTCATAATAAAGTGTAAAAAGGAGAGTTTTACTTTATTTTGTGTGTTTGGCCATTTTCCCTTGCCGGCGTCTTCCCGACATCAGCTGAGAGGACAGACCAAAAAGGAAATTTGTGAGCCGAATTTGTCGACGTGGGTAAGTCCAATTTTGTTGTGTCGTGTCTCAAGGGTCGTGTCCCTTTTTGCGACTTTCGTTCTCGACAGAATCTCCTCTGAGATTTAATTTGATTGATTTTGAGTTTTGGGGTTATTTAGTGATTTTTCTGGTTTGCCAATTCCATTTAAAAATTGGCTGGCGTCTAACAAATTATCACGTTGGGTTTCTTTTTGTAACTTAAAAAGGGGTTATTAATTAATAACATTAATTAATTAAATAATTTCGTTATAATACTAATCATATAATCATGATGAACGAAATAAAATTTATTATTATTTTGGAAACAAATTAAAATTATATATAAATACATATTTTATTTAAATATATATTATATATAATATTTCATTTACTTTATAAGCAAATAAATCGTACATATCCAACAATTTTATCTTCTTTATAATATAAAAGATAAATATATTATGCAAAATTTATTCAACATGTATTCGAAAAATTGATCAATTAGTTTAATAGATAATAAAATAATAATTTTACCAACATTAATTAGTTATCAAAATTCATTATCTAATTTATTAGTCTTTGGTATTAATTTTCCAAACTGAAAGAGATCAAGATAATCAAGATTTACGATTTGCAAAGCTTGGCTGCTTTTTTTTCGCCGCACTTTTTTTCTTTATTTCAGCATTATGCTGATAGATATATTATCTCATTCTTACTTCCAAAAAAAGCTTAATTATATAAGACAATATATTAGCAGCGTTTGTAGAATGTTCTTGACAAGGGAAATTAATTTTATCATCAGAAAATGCCAATTCATTTACAATTAGATCAAAACAGTTGCTCATTTTGCAATATTTGTTAAAAAGATGTTGAATTGTAGAAATAAGCTTGAATAATCTGACACTTGGGTGAATAAAATCTTTATCAGTTTTCGTAAATCTGCTTAGACTTTGTGGCAATTGGTTGCAGGAAAAAAGTGGATTGTCTTCTGTAATGTCAGACGTTGATAGAAAAGCATTTAAGCATACAGAACAGTCATTTTGTTTTTTAATATAAGCAGTAATTCGCCCAGTTAAATAGAAAATTAAACAGTCTTGAATCATTGGTAAAGCATAATCGTGAGTCGTGGCATCCACAAAATCACTAAAGTCACTGTCTTCGTAACTAATAGTTGAATTTAATTTTTCGCGAAGCTCTTCCATTGCAGTTTTACTGAGAGAATTGTACAACTCTTTCAATTTAGAAATTGTTATTAATGGCTGAGGAGGATTGCCATCAAAAACAGTGCAATTTCCTAATTTAGGAGGTTTTAAAATACTGAAAGCTGATAGTATTTTAAAAATTTGAAGGAAGGTAGGAGTAGTTGGATGGCCATTGGCTCCCGCAGATATTCAAACAGTTCCAAAGAAACGCTAAAATAAAAAATTAAAATCAATTTAATTTTTTCTTTTTAAATTAACATTATGGCGCTTCATAGAATTTTAAACTGCAATCTGTGTAAAAATAGTAAACCAATTTCTTTTTTTAAATAATTAACATTTCATTATAAAATAAAATTGAAAAACATACATATATGCATGATACAAGTTTCCTTAAAAAAGTGACCAAATAATAAATTTTCGAAAATAAAATTTTATCTAGAGGATAATGGAAATGAAAAATAAAATATAATTAATTGTAATAATAATGATAATAAGATAAATTATAGAAATAAAAGAATATATCTTATATTTATTTTGATTATGTGTAATTAAATAATTTTTATAAAATATTGAATAAAAATTAACATTCTTTATTACATACGTACGTTCAAAAGTATTTAAAATATTATAAAGCAAAACGCTTTTTCAAGTTATAAATAAACTTCATTTACAATTGTATATTCATGACTATAATGTCTGCACGTTAAAATTATAAGATTTATAAAGAAATTATTTAAACAAAGACCAAGTAAAATCAATTTTTTCAAAGTAATTATTAATCAAATTGTTTTTATATTAGATATGTTAACAAATGAATAATGTAGAATTAAAAATTCTAGTATTATTTAAATTTGAAATAAGCACAATTAATTTATGAATTAGTTAAGTGTAAATAATATGAAAATTTGTACTCGAAACTATTCATGCTAAAGAATTCTGTTTTCATGTCAAAAAATATAAAAATAAATTATAAAATAATGTCGTTTGGACAGTTTTTATAAAATAAAAATTGGTCGAATGACATAATTTTATTATTTTTGTCATTTACTATTCTTCTCCTAACTATTCTCCACATACCTCCAAGGAATCTTGGTTAATCCTTCCAGTTAGGACGTAATTAAATTTATACGTCTCCAGTAGTGTTTTCGATAAATCTATTGTTGAGTGAATTGTCATTCTCAATCCTTCGCTTGTTTGTGATGTCAAGAATTCGTTCGCAGTAATTTTTTCTTCTTCCAATTTTTGCTGCCAATCATTCAACCAGGAAAGAGAATCCTCATAATCTGTGATTTTGTTTTTATTGTAAACATTTTATAAAAATTAAAAGTTGAATATGTAATTGTAACAATTCTTCCCACCTTAAAATCATTGCTTCCAAGTGTAAGTCCAGCGGTACGTTTTTGTTCTGTTTAGAACATCGAATAAATTATTTATTTGCATGCAATTTGTTGCGGGTAATAAGTCCTATAATTTAGCAGTCCGTTTGCTGTTGTTTTACTAAAAATCTAATAAACAGAAAAATTTTTAAATTATTAGTTTTCACTTTTTGAAAAAGAAGAAATTAAAAGTTATATAATAAATTAAAATATACCTGTACAGCTAATGACACTCTCATTTTTCAGAAGTTGTTTGGTTTTATATGATTAGCAGTAAGTTTATGACAAATTCGGCTATTTACGCTACTACGGTCAATATCAAACAACTTTTCAAAATACTCCCATTTAATTTTTTTGTTTACATCAATCTGAAATTGAATAAAACAAGTTTTATTTAAATAAACAGTAAGAATAAATATAAATAGCGTCATAAGTGCGAAAATTACTATTATGAGTTGTATATGTGTAGTAATAATAAGTAAATATTCATTCTTTATAAAAAAACATAATTGAATTACCTTAAGCTCCTTTCTCTTGAATAGAATATTTCGTACACACTTTATTAAATGAGGCGTGTCCGAAAACATGTAAATCAATTTATTCTCATCAAAGGGATTAGGAAAACAGTGTCTGGTTTCGTTGAATTTTCCTGATACTCCGACTTCTGTCCAGAACTTTCTATTCGTCGTAGCTCCATCTGTCACTACTCCATGGAGCCTTGCACCTGACCTTTCCAATAAAGCGATAGCCTTAACTACTAAATGAAAAATAAAATATTCATTTGCAAAAAATTACTTACCGTCGAATTGTACTCGTACAAGGCAATGGCAATACTTTTGCTTCTCTTATCATTCTGTAGGTTGCTGGTGATTTCATGTGGAAAAGCAGACTTAGCATGATCCAATCTTCAGAATACCGACGACCAGTGGAGTTTTTCCATTTCGAGGCTTTCAATATTTCGGAAATCACAGTTAGTTTATTGTTCGCTAGCTTGTGTTCTTTTAATTTTTTTTTAATTGGCCAGCAATTCGAACATTTTGCCTCATGCTAGCATTTAACTTCTTTTTTAATAACTGTGATTTTCTTTCTTTATTTGGACTCCATTTTAAGACAATCCTTTCCAAACTTTTTTTTTTTTGAAGCCGTACCGTTTTATTAGCTAATGTGATTTTTGCTTTTCTACATTTTTCACAATATTTAGTTTTTTTATTTGTGTTTTCGTCTAAGATTAGAGAACAATCGTTATGTCTTAAAGTTCCTAAATAATATTTAAAAGCAAAAGATGTTTCAAAATTTCTGAATTTGTTGAAATAGACTCTTCTCTGACATCTACTGTGTTAAAATTTTCGTCACATGTACTCTGATTTTTTCTTCTTTTTTCCTTTTTTATTTCTTCAAAAAACATGTCTCTTTTAGTCGGTGGTGGACGTTTCCTTTAAGAATTTGACAAATACTTTGGACAATTCGGAAAAATAGATGGCAATGCACCTTTTTGTAATCTGGACACTTTGTAATTTTCCTGAAAAATGTTCGAATTTTTATTATAAAGAATAGTAATCGAAGAAGCCGAATATGTTGACATATGTGACGCTTTCTGAGAGAGGGGACATTAACTCCCAAAAATTTTAGGGTATAATTTTGACATTTTTAGTGAAAATAAAAGAAGAAATAATTCTTGAGACAAAACAATTATGTTCAAGTTTTTTTTGTCTTCAAAGAATTCAGTAAAAATTTAATTTAATTTTTTGTAATTAAACAGAAACTTTTTATGAAGGTGAAACTAATAAAATATTTTTTAAGAACTAAGGTCCCTTCTCTCAGAAAGAATCACATATATCGATTAGAAGTTAATTATTTGTCCAGTAATTTTAAAAGTAAATATTAGTAAACTAGCGAAATATGAGACATAATGTTTGGTTAATGGCATAATAAATGACAGATATCAAGGAAAACCAGAAAGAAGTTTATAGACAAAAAAAATTAATTCTCAAAATAACAGTCATACACTGCGCATCTAAAATTCATTTTACAGTTTCGCTTAATAATGAAAAAATATTTTCAGAAAAAAGAGAACTTTTCCTGTCATGGAAAAAAATAAAAAGATGGCTTAAGGTTTGCTTTCTTAGTAAAAATATTAATTTATTTTAGAATTTATTCTTATAAATTTTGTAATGTAAACAATATATTTTGGTAATTTTGTTTCCAAATTTACGTATTTTTAATTTACTTAAAAACTGTTAGTTTACTATACAAAATTTTCTTGTAAGATAAGTTTAAAAAATTATAATTTTTATAATTTTTACTGCTTTTCCATTGCACAGTTTACATTTAACTTAAAAATTTGAAGTAAAAGTTTGAGAGAAAAATTTTTCTGATAAAAGAAAATATTTTCGTGTGATTAAATATAAGATATTTATAAAAGTCAAAGAATGCGAAAATTGCATTGATTTTGTGAACTTTTCTTATTCCGTACATAATTTTATAAATTTATATTACAAACACAAAATTAAAAATATGCACTTACCGTTGACATGACGTTTCCTTGTGGATCTTTTACCTCGCGTTTCCATAATATATCCTCAGGTAAGAAATGTTTCTGGCAAACCACTTGTCCACTTTTAACAACAAAATCGGCTCGTGGAATTGCCTTTTGCCATTTTTCTACAATTTCTTTTCCTGTTGGAACAGAAAAAAATCGGACAAGTGCGAGTTACACTCGCACTGAAATCGAGGGTTCCGTACTCGAAGCGAACTTATTTGGTATAAAAACAAATGTTTAAAAAATATGTGTTGTGTATTAAATAATATATGTGATACAAAAATGAACAATTTTTTTAAAAAATTTAAGAAAATTGTTCCTCCTTTGGTATAAAAACAAAAAAAAAATTTTAAATTTGTTTTGTATTTCAAATAATATAAGTGATACAAAAATGAACAATTTTGTAAAATTTAAGAAAATTGTTCCTCTTCGTATCACTTATATTATTTGAAATACAAAACAAATTAAAAATTTTTTTTTTGTTTTTATACCAAAGGAGGAACAATTTTCTTAAATTTTTTTAAAAAAATTGTTCATTTTTGTATCACATATATTATTTAATACACAACACATATTTTTTAAACATTTGTTTTTATACCAAATAAGTTCGCTTCGAGTACGGAACCCTCGATTTCAGTGCGAGTGTAACTCGCACTTGTCCGATTTTTTTCGTTTTTTGCGGAAAAATACATTTTTTTATTAAATTTATCATTTTTCTTAAAAAATTTGATAAAAATTGATCATCAACTCCAATCGCGCTTACATTTTTTCCCTGTATTTTTCACGCAAAAATACAGTTTTACAGCAAATGTGAACAATTTGGGTTGAATATTGTGTGCGCTAGGGAGAATAAATCATTTTTTTCGAAATTTTTGATTTTTTCTTGACAACGCTATGTAAATTGATCGGAATCAAGTTCGCTATATTTTTCCTGTAATTTTCACGTAAAAATACGTAAGTGTACCAAATTTGAGCTCTTTATGTCAAAAGATGTGGCTGCTAGGGGGGGGGGGTACATAGTCATTTTTAGGTATTTTTCGTAAAAATTCATGGTTTTTCCTTGACAACGCTATGATAATCAACTCCAATCATGCTCGCTATATTTTTTTTGTAATCTACACGTAAAAATACGTTAAAATATGTAAATTTAATTTCCTTTAAATAAAATTTTGTTCGTTTTTGGTGGAAAAATACATTTTTTTCCTAAAATTGTCATTTTTTCTTGAAAAACTTGATAAAAAGTTAATCATCAACTTTAATCGTGACCGCTTTTTTTACCCTGTATTTTTCCCGTAAAAATACATTTGTATACTAAATATGAACTGTCTGGGTTGAATATTGTGTGCGCTAGGGAGAATAAATCATTTTTTTCGAAATATTTGATTTTTCCTTGACAACGCTATGTAAATTGATCCGACTCAAGTTCGCTATAATTTTTCTGTAATTTTCACGTAAAAATACGTAAGTGTGTCAAATTTGAGCTCTTAATGTCAAAAGATGTGGCAGCTAGGGGGGGGGTACATAGTCATTTTTAGGCATTTTTCGTAAAAATTCATGGTTTTTCCTTGACAACGCTATGTTAATCAATTCCAATCAAGTTCGCTATATTTTTCCTGTAATCTACACGCGAAAATACATATGTGTACTAATTTTCAGCCCTCCAGATAAATTTGTGTGGCCGCTAGGGGGGGGGGTACACGATTTCAAAAAAACCGATATTAATAGGGTTCCGAACCGAGTACGGAACCCTAAAAAGTGGACTTTCTCGATTTTTTCTGTCGACGAATATCGACTTACAGTTCAGAGCGATGCATAAATGTCCCTTATAAGGTATGATTAACTGAAAATAATCATTAATACAGTGAATTCTAATTATTATTAAACACTACTTTGCATAAAACTACAATAAATAATATAATACCCACTGTCTTTCACATTTTTCACAAAAAAAACAACGAGAATAACACTGTTTACACGGTTTACACTGTATAAGTAGAGCAGGACGCGAGCGGCGCTGCCTAGCGGGCGCCTCGGTAACTACACAAACTATAATCACTAAGTATACACAAGTTCCCAATGCAAAAGCGTTCAAGAAAAATCCGGGTGGTACTATCAAAGATGTTACGAAAAGTATGGTTATGTTACCCACAACAATCAAGATGTTACTCCGTACAATCTGGATAGTAACTGATAGAATTTAGATTGATTCCGTATATGTAAGATCAAATATGGTACCTGGTACTATCTAGATTTTACCTCGTACCATCTATTTCTCTCCGTGTATACCTATATAAATGTATATATAAAAGTACACATACGCTGAGAATAATGTTTAGTCAGAGCAACCAAAATTTGGTTGGGCCAACAAAAAAAATTTTGTTGGTATTTAAGCAACCAAACTATTTGTTTGAGTCAACCAAAAAATTAGGTTGAGTGTTATTTGTTGGCATAACAAAAATGTTTGGTTAGCTCAAACAAATTTTTTTTGTTAGGTCAACAAAAATGTTTGGTTGATCAAAGAAACAGTTTTTTTGTAAAATTAAAAATTTTTTCTACCTTGTTTTTTTTCTTTTTATCTTTTTTATTTATTTCATTATTTATTTATTATCAATTTAACATAGTAGTGTAACTATGTCACTTTCAGGAATTAGTTCCACCGGTTACCACTAGATGGCGCCACTGTCGTTTACCGACAGTAGGTATTACCTTCAATTGGTAATGTAGATTTCTAGATCGTCAACAGGTAGGTTATGTTATGCAGCTTTGAAGACTACATGGGTAGTTGGACCTACTGTCGTTTTGTATTCTGAAAGAGTTAGGGGGGTTTTGGAAGTGTATATATGAGTGTCACAAGGTATGAAGAGTAGCAGAGCAACAATGGTGAAAACAGCCAAGCAGACACTATAATCTTATCCTCCGAAGATGGTCAAGCAGATACTATAATTCTATCCTCCTCCGAAAATGATATGCAGGAGAGAGATATTTGGAGTCCAAGTTACTACACCCTTTAGGACTATGATTATTTAGATGATGAAGATGAGGATGTCGGTGGTGGTGGTATCCTGGGTCCGAGTTTTGAAAATGTTGTCTGGATTCGAAACTCGGCAACACAGACTGACGATGTAAATATTTCCTGACACAATTAATAAAAATTATTAGAATTTAAAAAAACATTAAAATTTTATAGTTTTATTCAATATAAAATTTTGAACTTATTTAATATTTTTCAGATGGAACAATTTGCAGCAGAGAATGTGTTGCGAGAACAAAATAGGGATCCTCAACCAGCATCATCAGAATCTTTACCAATTCAACGAACAACTCCTGAGGCAATTGTTTCGCCATGACGGTCACCATTTGCAGAAGCTGTTGAAAATCAAATTAATGAACGAAGACGACATGACAGAAGTCATCGCTGTAAATGTAGACGGTGTCATCGTCGACATAGACATCACTGTAGTTGCCACAGACACCACCATCACAGACATCACCATCACAAACACCACCATCATAGAAACCACCATCACCTGCGAAACCCAGAAAATTTTGTAAATTTATATGTAACAAAATTTTTTAACACAATTTAAACAGCCTGAAACACCAAAACCAACAACAAATCAGAAAAAGTTAAAGAAACAAGTACCAACAAAAAAAACATTACAGAAAACAAAACTTAATTTACATTTTTCACTACCACGCACACCACCGACACCTAATAAAGAGGAAGTACAAAATTTTGTTGAACCATTACACCTTTCACCACCTGCACCTCCAATAAGCCCATTACGACAAACACCACCACCACAAATAGAAACTGAAATAAATGCACAATTAGACAACCAAATTTTAAATATTTACAATAATCTACAAAAATTCAGGCATGATTCCCTCACAAAATTTAAATAATGTTAAAAATATCGTTTTTTATTCCTTTTTTTAATCATTTTTTTTATATATACCATTTTTTTGTGATATTCATATATATATATATATATATATATATATATATATATATATATATATATATATATATATATATATATATATATATATATATATATATATATTGTTGTTATATATATAAAGTTGTTTCTTTTTGAGATTTTCGTTAATAACTTTATTCTTATTATTACTAGTATTACACCGTCCGACACGATTTTTCACACATGAAAAAATCAATGATTTTCAGAAACTAGGACCAAAAAAATGATACCCGTGTCTTGCCGTTTTGCTAGATCAGGTCATTTTTTGCTTTTAGGGGTAAAAACAACCCTTAAATGAAAGGTGATAGGAAATCTTGTACAAATTAATAATTTTTTATGAAACCTGGTATTTCGGGGTTTTCCGAGTCGCTGATTACGAATCTGATGTCAGATTTTCAAAGTTCAAAATGGCGGATCTAATATGGCGGTCGAAATTTATAAAAATTTACCAATTCATTTGAAAGTTGTTACTTAGGGGTTTTTGGGGTCGCTGATTACGAATATGATGTCAGATTTTCAAAATTCAAAATGGCGGATTCTATATGGCGGTCGAAATTTATAAAAGTTCATCGAATTTACTTCAAACTTGTTACTTGAAGGTTTTTGGGGTCGCTGATAACGAATATGATGTCAGATTTTGAAAATTCAAAATGGCGGATCCAACATGGCGGTCGAAATTTATAAATATTGATTTTTTCATGTGTGAAAAAAAAAGTTGTATTTTGTCGGACGGTGTTACTATTATAATTAGTATTATTATTATTGTTATATGAAGGGTAGAATGACAAAAGAGGTCAAGCGCCAATTTATCGAAAATGAGGTTTTTGCATTAAAAAATCAAGAAAATTCATTTACACTTTTTTGTAGAAGGATTTCCTTTTTTATTGCGTATTTAAATCAGTTTTTAATAAAAATTAAATTAATAAAATAGCCTCAAATTTACTTTATTGCAACCTGATTGAAAAACAAAAGAAAGTGGTGAGTCAATAATATTATGCATAACTTAATAAATTTAAAAACATTGCTTTTTACAAATCGAAAATGCCTCGCAGATGCGGAAAAAAATCTATTAATAAAAAAGATTTTGATCAAAAATATTATTTTTTTAGGTTTTATTTTAATATTTAATTTTAATTTTATTTTAATAATATTTTAATTAATAAAATTAATAATAATAATAATATATTTTCAATTTTAAACAATTTAAAAATCATTTTGTTATTAATTTTTAAATATTTTTATGATTATACTAAGGTAAATGTGGGGGTTATCGTCACTGCGCCAGTATTCGGCAGGTGTCGCAATTATTTAGTTGTGATTAGTATTCCATGAACTTTGCTATGGATATGTTTGATTATAATTGTCTGTTATATATCTGGCTATGACATACAAAACGTTTTTTAGTGAAAAAGGTGAGTTAATTTGAATAAAATGTGAAATTGCGGAGACCCGTCGTGATCATTGTTGAAACCTGAAAATTTCTAAAGTTTTAGGTTAGGAGTACACGTGGGCTCAAGAATATTGTTTTTTGGTTAGAAAAAAAACACATTTATGCAGTAAGTAAAGTTTTATCCTACAAATAAAGTTTCATGTATTATGTACAATAAAGTTTCATGTATTATGTACAAAAAAGTTTTTTCTCAAAAAACAAGTTAAATTTTTTTTCAATTAAGAAAGATGGTTTTACATGCATTGACTCTATTACAGTTGGAGTAACCGTCACGACTGTGGAACACTGTCACATTGACAGATATGAGAAGTTATTAAATTTTTTATATTTCTTTTAAAAACTATATAAAAAACATTATTGCAATCTATTAAGTATATATTTATACTGTTTTTGTACAGTGATCGTCAATGAAAATAACATTTCTAAATATCAAATAAACAGTAAATATTTGGTGTCGATTACTATAGCTTTCTACAAAACAAACATCCGCCTATAGTGTTCGACATTGATTATTTTATATATCACAAATTAATTTTCAATTTTAAAAGCATATAGAATATTTTAATAAATTTTATTTTATATTGTATTTGTATTTAATATAATAACAATATTTAAAAAATTAAATATTTAAGTACTGGAAATTTTTTTTTAAAACATTTGTTAAAAAATATAAGAAAATAATTTATTTATTTATTTTACAGGAATGACTAAAAAGTTAATTTATTCTGAAGAACAAATGCTCGCAGCTTTGGAAGATGTTAGAAAGGGGATGGCCGTAAGTACTGCCAGTAAAATTTATAATGTGCCTAGAAGCACATTGTCGGATAAATATCACGGACGATCTCCTGTAGAACGCAAAATGGGGCCTGAAAGTGTTCTATCTAACGAAGATGAAAAGTTGCTGATTCAGTGGATCTTCGATGTCGCAAAATATGGCTTCCCTGTCAAAGAACTTAAAAAATCTACTTCCTTCACAAACGGTAGACCAGGCAGAGGCTGGTATGATGCTTTCCGAAGACAACACCCAGAATTGTCTCGAAGAGTTCCTCAAAACTTAACAAAATGTAGAGCTTCAATCACGGAAAATATTATTCGTGGATGGTTTAAAGAAGTACATGACTATATCGACGAAAACAATTTATCCTCTGTCCTTGCTGATAGCAGAAGAATTTTCAATTGTGACGAAACTGCTTTTTTTCTTTGCCCGAAAGGAAATCACGTTTTAGTAAAGAAAGGCGACAAGGCAGTTTATAATTTCGTTAATAGTGATGAAAAAGAATGTTTAACGACTTTAATAAATGGAAACGCATGTGGACAACTTGTGCCTCCAATGGTCATCTTTGCTTATAAGCGAGTTCCTTCGGAGATAGTGGCTTCAATACCAAAAACCTGGGGACTAAGTAAATCAGACAGCGGCTGGATGACAGGGGAAACATTTTATGAGTATATAGCCAACATTTTCTATCCGTGGTTATTAAAACAAAAAATTCCTCTGCCAGTTATTTTGTTTCTAGATGGTCATTCTTCGCATATAACTATGCACACAAGTCAATTTTGTAAAGAACATGACATCATTTTGATTGGACTTAACCCGAATTGTAAATTATGGAAAATTACTGCAAATAAATGATGATCGTACAAAAAAGAATTTTGAAGATGTGACATCCCATTTGCGGTTTCTCGAGCAACAAATATCCACATAAAAAATTGATTTATTTAAAAGTTCTAGCAATATTTGGACAGGGGAAGTTCAGGATCAAAATCTATTTACTTTATGGTTGACTTTAAAAAAGGACTGTGGAGAGATTGCTGATGTCACACATTTGGATTTGGATGAAACATTACAGGAAGTAACAGGCGAAATTCGAGATAATGACCTAAACTTTTCTACGTGTAAGGCTTCAGTTTCTATTGCATTAACTTCCGATATAGACTTATCAATATGTGAATCCGTTTTCCTGGAAGATTCTTCAGTTTCTTTTCAATTAATGACTGATACTCCAAATAACAGTGCATTATCGATAGAAGCAAATACCTCAGATCCATTACGTGAAGAATTCAATAATTTCATACCAGTCAATTCAGTGCCAAATATTGAATCGACAGATTTAAACGAAAACGATTCCTGCAGAGAATTAAATGCCCTCGCCGAGGTCCTCACAGATGATTTGCAAGAAAATAATCAAAATTCATGTAACAATCAAGGAGATCGTAAAATATCGTCTCCTTTCAAACGAGCTTTGTTTTGGCCAGGAGAAATAAAAAAAAATCAAGTGAATCGCAAAAGATTGCCAAAACTCAAAGTGCCAGCAGTTGCTGTGTCCGAAAAATGGATGGAATATTATTCACAAAAAGAAGAGAAAAGAATACAATCCGAAGTGGAAGCTGCGAATCGAAAAAAAGTGCGCAAAGAGAAAGCAGATGCAAAAACGAAAGCTCTGAAAATTAAAAAGGAAGAAAGAGAAAAAAAAGAGCAGAGAAAGCTGAAATTCAAAGATTAGCGAAAATTATTAAACAAGAGAAGAAAGAAGACAGATTAAAGAAAATAAATAAAACAAAAACTGCGATTACGAAGAGATGGACACGTCAATCCAATAACTCGATTTCTAGTGCAGAAGAATAAAATGTGATATTTTAACCAAAAGATAAATTTTAATCGTTTTGATATTACGATTAATAGTATTTTTTTACATTAAAAATTAAAAAATTTAAACAAAAGATAAATTTAACCGTTTTGATATTACGATTAAAAGTGTTTTTTATATTAAAAAATAACAAATTTAACCAAAAGATAAATTTAATCGTTTGATATTACGATTAATAGTGTTTTTTATATTAAAAAATAACAAATTAGTTATCGATTGTTATTAATTTGTGAGAATTTAAAATATTATAAACTTTAAAATGTTAACATACTTTCAGAGCTAAAAGTTTTTATTTATGCGAGTTTAAAAGTATAATTAAACTACTATATTTGTAAATTACATGTTTATAAAAGTTAAGAATATTTTCACTAATAAACTTTATATTTACATGAATTAAAGTGTTAAAAACATTTTTTTTTTAATCGCTGTTTTTTGGATTAGAAAATATTAAAAAGATATATAATAACAAAGTTGCCGATTACTGTAACATGAAGATGCCGATTACTACAACAGCCAACTTTTCGTGGTGCCGATAACCCCAACATCACTACATTTTTTCTTTTAAAATGTTCCAAAATCTCTAAAAAAATTTTTAATTGATCTTTCAAAGTGACAATGTTTTATAGAATATCCGTTTTATCCAATAAACCTCATTACGTAATTTTCAATCAAGTGTTTGAACATATTTAACACTTTTAAAGTAGGAAAATCGGCTTCAGGTGACGATAACTACCACACTTACCTTAAGTGAACAATTGAATTTAAAGATGAAAGTATTGCTCAATTCCAAAGCAAGCAATTAATTCGTAATTTTCTTGAAAACAAACAATTTTTTAAAGGAATTTTTTTTTCTATTCATTTTGTCGATTCCATAGAAAGAAACTAATTTTCCAGTTTTTCTTTAAACTGTATATTTTTTTTATAATTAATGCTTAAAGAAAATGTGCGCTGTTGATATAACCTCAAGGCACCACAGTTTTTTTTAATTTTATCGTTAATATGTAGGTTCAAAATGTTTGTAAAATCGGCTAGGCAGGAAGACGTTGAATGTTTTGTTGATTTCAGCAACAACTCTATCTCCATACTTTGACTGAACCTTTTTAAGCTTCGTGATAGTAAATTGTCCGCCCACAGTCAGCTCGGACAGCGGGTTCGTGGGCAAGAATTTCTCCATCCGTTCAACAGCATTGATATTTGAAAAGTCCATGTTGCTTCTCAGAGAGTTGTCCTTGGAGATGCTTGTTATCCAGCTCGGAGCAGGTTGAATGGTGAATTCACCTCTGGCTTCACCCTTTTTATACTCGAAAATCATCCCCTCCCTCGAGCTAATCTCAATCCCCACTCTAAATTCTCACATATATTAATATGTGTAGTAGAACATTTGCCATGGCGCCACCGTCGCATATCTCCAGTCGGTATTACCTTTGGTTGATATTTCGGTTGTGAAATGGCGCCACCGTCGTATACCTTCAGTCAGTATTACCCTTGGTTGTTCACAGTCAATAATATAAATTTCTACTTTACCGCAAGTTGGTAATGTAGATTTTTAAAATTTAATTTACACTTTAAAATTTTCTTGGTGCTGGTTTTGGTTCTCTTGGTGCTGGCTCTGGCTTTGTTGTTCTAGGTGCCGGGACTGGCTTTGGTTGCCTTGGAGCTGGCACAGGTTTCTGTTTATTTGATGATTCCATTGTTCTTCCTTAAGCTTACTGATAAATAATGAGCAAATCAATTTACGGTCTCTAAATTTATATACTTCTTACTTTTTCACAGATGCGCAATACCTTTCTTTTTTTATTTTATAATCTTTAAAATAATTTTTAAACTAGGGTGATTCTCTCAAAAAGAACAAATTATTTGTGCACAATTTTTGGACGAGGTTTTATTAAAAATTATAACATTAATTTCAATTAATAAACATTCTCCCAGCTACACGATAAAATTCAACAAATTTTTATGGAATCACTAAAGAAAATTTCAAAAAAATGTCAAACAACTGAATTATTGAATGAAAACTAGTGTTAAAACTCCATTCCGTAACTCCATTCCGTAACATCAGTTTTTATTTAACATTTCAGCTATTTTACCTTTTTTTAAAATTTCTTTAGTGGTCCGATTGAAAATTGTTAAATCCTAACGTATGGCTGACAGAATTTTAAATAATTTCAATTAATTTCCATATTTTTCAACAAAATATCTTAAAAGCGTAATTTGTTCTTTTTGAGAGAATCACCCACTAATAGGATAGGATGAAATCAATTATCAATTTATTATAACTGTAAAATGTTTATTTATAAATAAGTATAGATGTTTCATAAAATTCTTTAAGCGATTCCGTAGAATTTACAGTAAAATATTCATTATGATTATCGACTTCATCTACACCCTGATCAACATTTCTTACATCACACTCATTTGTAGACTTTATATGCCAGTTTCTTAACATTGATGCATTATTTACTGCACACCATTTATTACACAAAGTATGATAGGTACAAACATATAATGAAGCTTCTAATTTAAGCTTTTTAAGTGAAGGATAATTAAAATCTTCAACGTTTCGTACATTAATTACAAATTTTTCAAGCCAATTTTTTTCTCGATGCCTTTTACATAAATTGTGCGAGCACCAGCTAACAAATCCTGTAGATGTGATTATAATTGATCATACGGAACATCACCAGAGGTCCATTTCAGTCCATGGTAGTTGTGCATCAACCATACATTTTCACTCTTGTATCTCCCAGGTAGGGAACTCCAACTGCAGGGTGGCTCGAACAGGAACACCATTGGTTGAGCATCTTCCTCAATTGGTAGAATGGTCAGCTCCTTGAAGATGAAGTCATTGTAGGGCATTTTGAAGCCTTGAATGTCCACGATGAAGTCCATGGTTGCAGCAACTGAGAATTTTAGTTCAGATTCCCATTTTTTATACTTGAGATTCACCCCCACCACTTATGTTACTTTTTTAATAACACTACTGATTGGTTTATATTGTATAATTTGATCATGAATAATCAAGCAATATGCAGCTGTATTAGCTGGAAAATTAGCACTCGATTCAGATTCCAAACGTACATCAACAGAAACTTGTTTAAGAAATTCGTTTTGTTTTGAGCAATCTATGACAGCCAATGGTGCATAATCTTTAAATAAACTTTTCGTAAGTAGAGGTTCAGAATCTTTTCAATAATATGATGCTTGAAAGTTACAATACATGTCATACAGAATAGAAAATTGGTTAAGATTAAAATTAAAATTAAAATTTCCATAGGGATAGTATTGTGAGTTTAGGAATAATTTTACATTTATAAGATTACAGTTGTCAAAAAAGTTTACATATCTTGTGTGATTATCTTTTCGATTGGTTTGAAAACCTAGGATAACATATCGAGGTTTTTCAACATGTGTAGAAGTTTTTACAGTCCAAACATGTTTCTGAGTCGCAGGTATAAGTGGATATTCATACATTTCCCACGATCTAAAATTCATACTTATAAATGGATCCTTTTCAATAAATCTTAATAATTCAATTTTTTGACAGTCACCCACAAATAAGTATGGTATCATCCATTCAATTTTATTAATCAAAATTCTAAATTCTTCACGCTCCAGACCCTGAATGTTAACTATAGCATTAAGATCTGTCCGAGATCTTGTCAAAATAAGTTCATGTTTTGCATTTACAACTATTTTTCGATAGTCTTCAGCAAATTCAAAAATCATACTCAATGGAATATTAACATCAAAATATCCATCATCATTTGTCACTCTACTGATATCTTGAAAGTCAATATAACCTGCATTCTCAGCATAAATTATCTGACTAGGTGTTTGAAAAAATATAAGCTCTCATAGTGGTTGTTAGACCAACATTCTTACAACGATCAATTTCAACACCATTCAGTTCATAACGAATCTCATTAAACAAATAGGAAATACCATTGCTGATTAATTTTGTATTAGTCACAGCAGTATTGTTAGGTTTAATTAATCTTCCATGTACGTGTAAGGTACTTTTACAAGGAAGAACATATAAATCTTGATGTTAAACTGCAATGCGAATCTCATCACTATTATTAAATGCTGATGAAACATAAGGTTGATGAGAATGGATCTCATAATATGCCAATGAATCATCATATTTCACTGGACTTAAAATATTCAAAGTCTCTTCCATTTTTATTACTACAACAGCAAATAAAAAATGCACTAATTATAGGTTTTGCTATTTTCTTTTTTCTTGACGAACTCGCAGACCAAGTTGTTTCAGAAAGAGTATGTTCTGAGATGTTAATCTCTTGTGAACTGGTTGAAGACTGAATGTTTTCTGGCATTTTGACTCGTTTATATAACTTCCATCAGATTTTCTATGAAGCACAATACCCATTATGTTGATTTAACGTGCAGTCGAATTGTTATAGTTTCCCCTCGAAAATTTACTAAATCTCCATCTTGATCAACAATTCGAAGTTGAATATTATGTATTGTCTTCACGGCGACTGGAAGGTAAATGACGTTTGATTCAAAGTGAACTTCAACAATCTTATATCCAGCCGGTACTACTGGAAAAAACTCGTGAATAGTATGGACTTTTTTTATTATTAATATAAGCACTTGTAGTAATACTGCATTCAACTCTGATGGAATTCACCTTGAGTGCTACTAGTAAATCAGATGTATGTTTTTTATTAGGTGATAAGTGTCTCGGTGCAAAACTCAGTAATTGTGCAATTGAATCTTTTGGTTTAAAATTTATTTTCAGGCTGCTTTTAATTTCACTGTGTAACGTATTATTTTTGGTTTTATACTTATAACTTCAGGTCCATCAGTAATGGAATTTTGAATATATTTTTCAATGTCTTCAATTTCATAACTTCCAGGAGGGATAGTAATTATTTTATTTCCAACATGAAATTTATTTTTTCCTTCATCAACATTAGGAATGGAATTAAATGTTAAAAGTTCAACAAGCCCAAGAATGTAATTTTTATTTGGTAACAATTCTATGGGAGGAAAATATTCAGCCTCTAATACAGAGGAATTACCAGAAATGGTCAGTGTGAACGATTGTTCACAGTAAAATTGATTGTTCACATTACTTTTCCTTCATTTATATTCTTTTTCACTTATTAAAGGTTTTTGAGATAAAAATTTAAGACACAAATGACCACAATTAACAGTATTATAGTCTTGATAATTTTTATGATTATACATTATTAAAGTATTATCACCCAAATAAGTTACGAGTTCGTATGGTGGTTGAAGATTGCCAAAACTGTCAAAGTACTGTGCCTTATTTTTAATCTTTTTATATGCAACCCAATGCGTTCCAGGGTCATTTTTATCACCAAGGTTAATCATTGCTGATTCATTCTTTCGAGATCCTCTTTTTGGTAAATCATTCCTCATAAATACCCCCCGAAAATAAAGAATTTTTAACTCCTTTGCGTATTTCATCAAATTATAGTTAGTTAATGCTTGTTGAGGAAGTATTAGAACTATTTTTTTTAAACATTTTCTCTTTTTTATACCTTGTCCTTTTGTATAGGGTTTCAAGTGAAGTCCCCCACCTTTGGGAAAAGGTTTTAAATGAAGACCTAATCCTTATCGATAAGGTTTTAAACAAAGTCCTTTACTTAATAGCTTTACTTAAGAGCACTTAATCCAGCGAAAATAAGAATAAATGGTAAAACATCATCTACTTTTGAAGGTACACTACCGTCCGAAATTGTGCGAACTCTGCTTTTTCAACAACTATAAAACTGTTCAAATCTTCAAAAATATTAAAACTAAAATTTTTTCCTCTTTATTTTATTAAAGCTAATAAAATTCTGAAAGAAATGACACCTTGACAAAGAGAATATGTTAATTTTTCAATTAGATATCTAAGAAAAACCCAATTTTCAATGTTTTTACTATTTTTTTTATTTCTCTGGCAAAAATTAATATTTTTAAACGTTCTTAGGCTCATTGAAATCGTATTTTGTTATGCCATTCAAATTATATAAAACAATTCATGTACACATTCTTCCCTTGCGTATGCAAACCGTGAAAGTTGGCTCATAAAATGTCAAAAAATTGTGATTAATATTTATATGACAAAAAATGATCAGTAAAATGTATAAATCTTAAATTTACTTACATAAATCAGAGAAGTTTAGAATGATATATTTACTTGATTTTTAAACATTATATTTTATTGTAGAATTAAATTTAAATTTTTTGACATTTTATGAGCCAACTTTCACGGTTTGCATACGCTAGGGAAGAATGTGTACATGAATTGTTTTATATAATTTGAATGGCATAACAAAATACGATTTCAATGAGCCTAAGAACGTTTAAAAATATTAATTTTTGCCAGAGAAATAAAAAAATAGTAAAAAAAAATAGTAATATTAACATAATTAACATATTCTCTTTGTCAAGGTGTCATTTCTTTCAGAATTTTATTAGCTTTAATAAAATAAAGAGGAAAAAATTTTAGTTTTAATATTTTTGAAGATTTGAACAGTTTTATAGTTGTTGAAAAAGCAGAGTTCGCACAATTTCGGACGGTAGTGTATTGGTAGAATTCGAGGTGTTAAAATCTTTTTTTTACCTCCTACTTTCTTGATAGCTTTTCGAGCAGTTGCAATAGCAGCTTTGATTGTCGATTGAGCACTATTACCTGGAATTATGGAATTTCTTGCAGCATCAACAATTTTTCGTAGTGCCGTACGTTTCACCTTCGTCTTCCTCCTCCTCATCTTTTTCTTTTGCTTCTTTAGCCCCATTCCTAATTTTGACTTGACTTTCATAGTACCAGTTACAGCCAAAGCAGCCGTTTTTTCACCTATACTAGTGTGGCGTGCAAAAACACGTTGTTATGCCTTTTTAGCTAGTATCCTATCAGCAACGTTTCTTGCTTCAATGTTATCTGGATTTTTTGAATATGAAATATCGTGCTCCTTACAAGCAGAATCCAAAGGATTCACACCAGAATCACCTTGAGCAAGACGTTTTGCTAATTTTGTACCTGGTCCACAGTATTGATAACCAGGCAGATGTAATTCAAATGGTAATTTGTTAATAAGACTATTCACTAGATCTTTACCGCTAATATTGCGATGTACAGTCATATTTGCGATGTACAATCATACTTGCGTCTGTAAAGATTGAAATTGAAATGAATGAAAGGTTATAAAAGAGGTGTATTTATACCTTTTGCCACAGTATAAACTCTAATGCGATTCAATGAACAACCTCATAAGCTACCAGTCGTAAATCTTGACTCGATTGTTCAACAACAGGAGAAGAAAGTGAAACGTCATGGTACCCTGGCGGATTGGGAAAACCGAGTTGTAACCGAATTGGGTTACGATTCGGTTACGATTCGGTTACGTTTCGGTTCATTGTAAAATATTATCGTTAAGGGGACTTTCTGGTTTAGAATTGACAAAAAAGGAAGGTTTTAAAACTTTTATTGTAAGAACAGTATTAAAGAAATTGTAAAAACTATTTTTGGACATTATAGCACATTGCGTAGAGAAAATTTAAAAAATATGTTTGAGTGTATTTAGTTCAATTTCATAGCTGTAGGTGGCGTCTTCCAAAAGATACCTTTTTTTGGTACGTTAGTTTCCGGGCAACCTGTAATACATAAATTCAAGTTCCAAACGGGAATCTCTTCATAAGGATTTATTCTGGGGCCTAAACCTCAAAAACGATTTTTTTTAAAGGTTTTTTTTATTTTTTATGTACATTTTTCTCAAAAACTCGCAAAAACGCCGTGTTTTTGGGTCAATTTACCTCCATATAAAAACACAGGGGGTAGAAATATGAGTTTTTAGAGGTTTAGGCCCCAGTTTTTTAAATAAAGAATCGAAAAATTTTTGGGATTTCAAAATCGGTTCGGTAGATTTCGAGAAAAGCTCTGTACCAGTTTGAAAAATGAGTTTTCGAGAAAAACGCGTTCAAAGTTTTCATAACATAGTTCATTGAGTCATGAATATCAAACAACTTTTTATTACAACAGAACTTCGTATCCCGCTGTTTTTAGGGTCGCTGATTACGAATTTGATGTCAGTTTTTGAAAATACAAAATGGCGGATCTAATATGGCGGACAAAAAAAATAAAAATTGAACCGAATTTGCTTAAAACTTGTTACTCGGGGGTTTTTGGGGTCGCTGATTATGAATTTGATGTCAGTTTTTGAAAATTCAAAATCGCGGATCCAATATGGCGGACTACAAAATATAAAATTAACTTTTTTAATTAATTAAAACGTTCCTAGAACGTTAATGTTTTGTGCCTATATTCATAACTAGCAATCTCAAAAGGCCACAAGTTACCATTTTCAACTAAATTTAATTAATTTCTTAATCTTTGTCCGCCATATTAGATCCGCCTTTTTGTATTTTCAAAAACTGACATCAAATTCGTAATCAGCGACCCCAAAAACCCCCGAGTAACAAGTTTTAAGCAAATCCGGTTGAATTTTTATTTTTCGTCCGCCATATTGGATCCGCCATTTTGTATTTTCAAAAACTGACATCAAATTCGTAATCAGCGACCCCAAAAACCCTTGAGTAACATGTTTCAAGCTAATATCAATAAAAGAGGAACACCAAATATGTAAATAAGATAACTGTAGATTGTTGTTGAAATACATACCGTCATAAATATTGTTATAACTTTTGTTTTTGTACATATTTTTTAAAAAACGTTTTGGGACAGTAATTCTATGATACTATGGAACATTTTTAAGCAAAAAAAAAGAAATCGATTTTTTTGAAATTCTAAACCAGAAAGTCCCCTTAATCGACGAAATATGTAGTAAATAACTATTAGGAATGGTTAATATACATTTAGAGTGCTTATTTATGCAATAATAATAATAAATTAAGATATAATTAATTAATAATAAGTGTTTTAAGTGTACAGTGCATACAGTTGTTGAATTACCATATATATATGTATATTACCATCAACGGCAGCTGTGATACGCGCGTTAAACCCTAGATGGCGTTAAGGATGACTTTGTGAATAAATTTCTAAAATTAAGCTCTTGAGTATCAAATGTGTAAGTGAATATATAAGTTTTAAAAAAATAGATCAATTTATTAAAAAAACTTTTTTGATTTGTACAAATATAAAAAAAAATTTTTATAACGAACAAAAATTTTTTTAATAAGAAAAAGTTTTTTTTGTGTGAGAAAAACATTAATTTTGACACAAAAAAAACTTTTTCTGATTAAAAAAGTTTTTGTTCGTCCCTGCCGGAAGGGTGGTACTGTATTGGTACTGGAAAATTGGAACTGAGGGCTCAGTACCAACTCAGTACTAATTTGGTGCATTTTGGTACTGAAATGGAACTGGGAAATTTACCTGCGAAAAGGATCGAGTTACCGTTACTACCCTCATAAAAGTGAAAAGCGACTAGCTTTTTTAATATGTTTAAACTAATACTTTATATTTATTTTAATATTATATTTGTTTTTCCTGGATTTATATTATTTTCATACATTATTATGCATATGATATGTCCTTTGGCAGCTAAATTCAAAAATGATGTCCATTTTTTTGTCAAACTTAAGGTATACGAGATAAATTATAACTTTTTTATATGTAATTATTTTTTGATAAATTTTAGATATTCATAATCTGGAAATATTAACGAATGTCAATATATATTTTTTAAAGTTGAGTTATTAAAATTATAAATTTTTTAAGCAATAAAACTCGGGTTAAAATTTTAATCATTCAACAAAGGACCTAGGGGTCTATTGTTCAAGGAGGGATTGCAATATAATTTCCAAACTTAACAGAAATTTTTTACGAACTATTATGTTTTTTTTGCTGTTTCACACGTATATCGTGAGAGACGGTTTGTTAATCTTATATACCTTTAAAACTATTGTTGAAGTACTTTAAAAATGTTTTCTTATGGGTTATCAGGTAGTGGTACTGAAGTGGAACTCAAGCTAAGTCCAATTCAGTACCATTCCAATACCACTCTTTCGGTAGGGGTTATAAAATTTTTTTTTTTATATTTGTACAAATCAAAAAAGTTGTTTTAATAAATTGATCTATTTTTTTAAAACTTATATATTCACTTACATATTTGATACTCAAGAGCTTAATTTTAGAAATTCATTCACAAAGTCATCCTTAACGCCATCTAGGGTTTAACGCGCGTATCACAGCTGCCGCTGATGGTAATATACATATATATGGTAATTCAACAACTGTATGCCCTGTACACGTGAACACTTATTATTAATTAATTATATCTTAATTCATTATTATTATTGCATAAATAAGCACTCTAAATGTATATTAACCATTCCTAATAGTTATTTACTACATATTTCGTCGATTAACGATAATATTTCACAATGAACCGAATCGTAACCCAATTCGGTTACTACTCGGTTTTCCCAATCCGCCAGGGTAGTTTATTGTCAGGCAGTATTCGTGCAATATTCTGTGGTCCGTCCAATTGTGGGAAAACAAATGTACTTTGTCTTTAATATTACATCCTAATGGTCTCAGATTTGATAATATTTATCTTTATTCAAAATCTTTGCAACAACCAAAGTTTAAATTTTTGGAACAAGTTGTGAGTGAAGTTGATGGAGTTGAGTATTTACCATTTAGTGAATATGAAGAAGTAATTTCTCCTCAAAATGCAAAACCAAACTCTATATTTATATTTGATGATGTGGCATGTGAAAACAAGATAATATTGTAGCATTTTTTTGTATGGGTGGACATGCAAGCGTTGATAGTTTCTATTTATGTCAAACTTATACAAGAATTCCGAAACACTTAGTACGAGATAATGTGAACTTGTTAGTTCTTTTTCGTCAAGATGAAAAGAATTTAAAACATGTTTATTATGATCATGTAAATACTGATATGCCATTTTCTCAATTTCGAGAATTATGTTCGGCTTGTTGGAATTCTGACAAGTATGGATTTGTTGTAATTGATAAGGATAGTAATTTAAATGAGGGAAGGTATAGAAAAGGTTTTGACTGTTTTATTTCACTATAAATAAAGATAATTTTTTGAATTTGTTTTAGTTTAAATTGAGACCTCGATATATCAAGATGTATAATAAAAAGAAAGAATATTTACATCAAATTTGTCGAGATGTCACTATTGTCAACTTGCATAAATTGCGTAACTTGTTGCGTTTCTACGTTGACTTAGGGAACGGCAGTCTATGTACAGCCTTGGTACAGATCCCACTGTTAAAATGTATTCCTACTTACTTTTCATAAATAAATAAATTAAAATAGTATTTGTGTTTTATTAATATTAAAATCAACAAATATAACAAAATTACTAAAGCTAGTGAGGCAATTAGACGTAAACATCGTTTATTCAAATTAGGAAAAGAAAATGCTGAAAATCTGTTGAATGAAACCTTCAAACCTATAGTTGAACCTTTACAAAAAATTATTACCATAAATGACATTAAGCGTGAAAAATTTAAAACGGAAAGGATAAAAAAGGAGGAAAAAGATGAAAGTAAAAAGGAAGATGATAATTTGAGTTTTAAGAGTATTGAAAATAGTGAATCAACAATAGTTTGAGTATGATAAACTGCTAAATAAGTATATTTACTTGATAGATCACAACAGAAAACAGTGTTTGGATCTAGTATATGGAGTACGTAAGATGCGAGATGGATCACTTCTGATTGGTGATAAACCAATAATTTTTAATAAACAGTTTTTGAATGTTGGAAATAGACGTTTTACCATTACCCCTGGATTATTGGAACTTTTATTTAAAAATAAACCGGAGAATTCACACATTAGTGATCATGATATAAATAATTATAAGCAAATTCTTATCGACTCCAATGCACATAGAAAAAAATACAGTGCTTCTGAACCTATTAATATAAGTAAAAGTCTTAAATACACTAATGTTATTTCAAATCTATTTCCTCATTCTGTAACTCCAAAAAGTTAGTCAAAAACTGGTACATCACTTCCAAAATGTATGATTACAAAAAGAAATTTTCAACCAGACTACATCTATTGGGATGATCCAAATGAGTTAGTTGATCGTTTGAGACTACTTACTGCATCACAAGCAGCTCGTAATCCAAGTCATAATAATGAAATTATGTCCATTATTGAAGAATTACGTGAAGCTAAAATTATATATTAGAAGTTGTTTTAACAACTACATATCAGTTTCAAAATGAGCATTGATGTATTCAGACATCCCCTCAATAAAGGAGGAACTGTAGCAGCAAAACGAGGACCACCTGGAGTTGGTTTTAAAGTAGATTCAGAAGACAATTATGACTGTGGAGGGAAAAGAATTTGTAACCTTGCAAAAGCTAAAGCAGAGGGCGACGCAGTTAATTTATTACTTACTCAACGTATGATAGAGAACGAAGTGCGACTAGTGTATCAAGTCACGTCTTCATTAAGGTTAGACATTGACAACAGTTATGTGTTGTTAAAAATTCTTGAAGCTTCAGTAACAGATAAACTACAAAATCTTGAAAAACAAATAATTGAAAATTTTCAAGACATTGATAACAGTAATGTGTTATTAAAGACTCTATAGGAGAAAAATTAAAAAATCTTGAAAGACAAATAAATCAAGACTTATCATATCGAAACGTTAAAATTATTGGTGAACTAGATACTCGTATCAGAGCTCTTGAAAAACAAACAAAGAAAAATATATTGGATACTGACAACAGTAATGTTTTATTAAAAACTCTTGAAGGCTCCGTGTTAGAAAAATTATACAATCTTGAAAAACAAATAAATCAAGATTTATCATATAAAAATGCTGAAATTATTGGTCAACTGGACTGTCGTTTGAGAGCTCTTGAAAATGAATGACATAAAGTTGACAGTAGTGAATGAACTTCACACACAAGCTCGAAAAAATTATCCTCGACGTCGAGTTGAAATGCGTGACATTGATGATATTTGGCAAGCAGATTTGGTTGAAATGATACCATATTCCAAAGTTAATAAAGGATTCAAGTAATGAATCATTAATGAATCAATAATGAATTAATAATGAATTAACAATGAATCATTAATGAATCAATAATGAATCAACAATGAATCATTAATGAATCATTAATGAATCATTAATGAATCAACAATGAAATAATATTAACTAAATGTTAAAACTAATTTTAAGCTTCGATATGTATTAACCCATTAACGCCAAAAAACTGAAAATTCTTTGTACACATTCAGGCTACGTTATTTTAAGTAAAACGGTCAACATTTTCTACGAGAGGTACATTTCCTATAGGTCTTGAGTGTGATCTTTCTGATTCCGGTGTCAAAAATAATTTCGTCTAAGCCTAAATTAAATATGGTAGTTTAAATGTCAAAAAACACAAAAAAAGTTTCATTTTTTTAAGTTTGACATTTTTTTCAATCGGAAAAAATGTAAGAATAAAATTAAATTGTCAACCATAGGTGCATAAAAGTTGTGTACTTTCGAGAAACGTAAAGTAGTATAAAAAATTTCAAGATGGCGGACCCAATATGGCGTCAAATTCATTGTAAAATTTGAAAATTTTGTGCAATATTGGTCAAATTGACAAAATGTAACTGGATTTGCCTGAATTTTGTTACTCGGGGGTTTTTGGGGTGGCTGATTAAGAATCTGAAGTCGGTTTTCAAAAATGCAAAATGGCGGATTCATAACCACTATCTCCATAAAATCCAATGTTTGCGCATGCGCACAGAAAAAAGTTGAGAAATTCGTCGAAAAAGTTTAAAAACTTACTAACTTTGGGCCCATGCAGAAAATAATATCTAGTTCATGAAAGTTTTACTAACTATTTCTTTCCGTGTGTGTCACTAGAAATATTCAGACATTTGAATAAATAAATTTTTAATTCAGTATTAATAATTAAATCTAAAATAAACAAATTATATTTAAAAAAATAAAAAAAAATAAAGAAAATAAGATTCTTACTTTGTCTACCTCCACGTGGTAAGAATTGGTAAACGCCTAAATGGGCGGCTAAGAGACAAAAACTGAAAACCCCTTCAGGCTATTTGAACGGATTTTTACATTTTTCATCTGTCATATTGGATCCGCCATATTGTATTTTTGAAAACCGACTTCAGATTATTAATCAGCGACCCCAAAAACCCCCGAGTAACTGATTTCATGTAAATACGATGAATTGTTTTTTTAAGTCCGCCATATTGGATACGCCATTTTGAATTTTTAAAAATGAAATTCACATTCGTAATCAGCAACCCCGAAAACCTTCGAGTATGAAAATTCAGACAAAATGTATGCATTTTTTAAATTTTTATCCGCCATATTGGATCTGCCATTTTGAATTTTTAAAAATGAAGTTCAAATTCGTAATCAGCAACCCCGAAAACCGACGAGTATGAAAATTCAGACCAATTGAATGCATTTTTAAAATTTCATCCGCCATTTTGCATTTTTGAAAACCGACTTCAGATTCTTACACAGAATCTCAAGACACTCAAGACCTATAGGAAATGTACCTCTCGTAGAAAATGTTGACCGATTTACTTAAAATAACGTAGCCTGAATGTGTACAAAGAATTTTCAGTTTTTGGGCGTTAATGTTTTAATGCTGCTACGTTTTTTGAACGTTACAGGCAAATGGAGCGCGCGAAGCGCGCATTAATATCGGAACGCAAAGCGGAACGGTAACTCTTTGCTCGCTTAACACAGCGAGCCCTACGCGCGAAGCGCGTGATGAGAATGAAGCCTTCCCGGAAGGAAGCTGCCGGATTTTTTTATAAAAATTTATGAGTTTTCTTCACTATTTCATATTATTTCAAAATATGGTTAAAGGAAGTGTATTTTCCTATTGTAGGTCCTTCCACTGTTTTGTATGGCTTCGAGATATGATATATCTACGTTAGGCGTTTCTCCGATAGCGTAATACTTATGAACGAGGATTTGAATTTAAATATTCTTGGTAAAGAAATTATTCTTATTAAACCACCTGACTTTATGCACCCCGTTGAGTTCGATTTTAGAGGTGATAGCAATGTTTGGTGCGAAGTTAGATATAACTCCCCCCCCCAGCACCGAAAATTTCCTGAAAATTTCCTAAAGATTTATTTGCAAACTTCGGAAACTTTAATTGCAAAGTTTAGAGAAAATTGTATAAAGATTTAAATGTCCAAAATGAGTAAATGTTTGGCGTAAAACTTGACGGAAGATTTAAATTAAATTTTCCAGAAATTTTCGACGGGAAAATTGAGTGAAGATTTAAATTAAAGTTTCGTGAAATGTATGGCGTAAAAGTTGACTAAAAATTTAAATTAAATATTTATTAAAAATTTATACCGAAAGTTGAGTGAAAATGTAATTTAAATATTCAGTCAATTTTTGTGACGAACATTTCCTAAAAATTTAAATTAAATTTTCAGAAAAGGTTGGACGAAAATATTTGTAAAAAATACAAAAATAATATTTAAGAAGTATTAATATTATTATTAATATTAATAATAATAATACATAGATAGATAGATAGATCTTTATTATTATTATTATTATTATTATTATTATTATTATTATCAATAAAAAAAATTTACTATCTGGGATTAAAAATAAAATAAATAATATACAAACATTGTTGTTCTGCTTTGATTCACATTGAATCAAGCACTGCATGCTTGTTGAGCAAGCACTTTTGAAAACAAATTTTGGGGTGCTGGGGATTGAACCTACATTCGCCGCGCGCTAGCTAAAGACCCTAACCACTACACTACAGATATCTGGCTGAAAAAAAAAATCTTCCACACACTCTACAACTTTATATTATCGAGTTTTGAGTCGATAAGTAGGATCACTTGTCTATCAGTAAGTTGTAGAGTGTGTGGAAGATTTTTTTTTTCAGCCAGATATCTGTAGTGTAGTGGTTAGGGTCTTTAGCTAGCGCGCGGCGAATGTAGGTTCAATCCCCAGCACATCATTATTTGTTTTCAAAAGTTCTTGCTCAACAAGCATGCAGTGCTTGATTCAATGTGAATCAAAGCTGAGCAACAATGTTTGTATATTATTTATTTTATTTTTAATCCCAGATAGTAAATTTTTTTTATTGATAATAATAATAATAATAATAATAATAATAATAATAATAAAGATCTATCTATCTATTATTATTATTAATATTAATAATAATATTAATACTTCTTAAATCTTCACTCAATTTTCGCGTCGAAAATTTCTACAAAATTTAATTTAAATCTTCCGTCAAGTTTTACGCCAAACATTTACTCATTTTAGACATTTAAATCTTTATACAATTTTCTCTAAACTTTGCAATTAAAGTTTCCGAAGTTTGCAAATAAATCTGTAGGAAATTTTCAGGAAATTTTCTGTGCTGTGGGGGTCTAGACAAAAGAAAAAACTACTCATTTTATTATATTATATATTATAATTAAATTATCATATGTTATTAAATACAAAAAATAATAAAAAAATTTTCCCTATATAAAAAGGGGTAGATCACCCCCGTGAAGGGGTGAAATTGCTTGGAGATTGTTGAATTCTGCATATTTCTGACAATTTTTATTGATTATTCCAGCAAGAGCGAAACGAAATTAGTTTAGCTAGTGTTTTATGTATGAAGAGGGGTATATAGAGTACCCCTGTATATAGGGGTAATATGTTTTAGACATTGCTCAATGTTGCAAATTTTTACTTATTTTTGCTTCTTTTGCACTCCAATGGAAAAAAGTGATCAAACTCTTGCGTGTTCAAAAAGTCTTTCAAATAAAGAAGAGACATGAGGTAGTTTACCCCCGTCAAGGGGTAATATTGCAAAGGCACTGCATAATTTCACAAATTTTACGTTATTTCTGTTGGTATACAATAAAATAAAGAAATAAATTACGTCATTAAATGCATTTTAAAAATTATACATATTTATATAATGAGGGGGTGCTTACCCCCTTAAATATATTTTTCATGGAAATCTCAAAAACACGTCAACTTTATTTTTGAATCTCTTTTACGGAATATAAGTATAAGCTTTTGCTTATATTTAGTCACAGTGTACATTTTTAAATTGAAAAGTTGTTTAAAAAAACAAGTTTTTTCCCCATATCATCCTAATAACGCCACCCCCTATCGGGTCTTTTGTGCACGTTTCATGTACAAGTACTTTTACATGAACACGTTTATGATCTTGTACAAGAACATTTATTTAAAAATGTTTTTGAAAAAAATTTGAAATTTTAATAAGTTATAATTAAGATATAAGATTTTGCTTTAACTGACATGAATACACACTTTGTTTTTATTTCCATCATGCTTACAGTTTTCAGAGGCTCTTCATTAAAATTCTGACTTATAATTTTGTAAATTCTAATTTGTTTTGAATTTATTGGTTTTTTGAAAGCCTTGCCAACGTTAGAAATATAATAGCCTTTTACATAAAAATCTTCCAAAATTAATGAATCAGTTTTGCAAATTATTATTGATACATAAAAAATTAACCATCATTTAATTGCACAAGGTTATCAGGGCATGGGGTATCAATTTTAAAATTTTTCATTTGAATACTAGAGTGAAAATTTGAAGAGGGCATCTTCTTCTCTGCTTTGCTAATCTCTGGATAAGGGAACATAGTTGCAGTGCCTGCTCTTTCTATTTCAGACATTCGTCTAAAAACTTGTGACACCACATTTACTCCTGATCGTGCTAACGGCTTGATTTTTCTTAGATGATTTTCGAACGGGAAAGCAGAGTACAACGACAAAGGACCTTCCATAGTTTTTGCATCTTCAGCTATATGTTGCAGATTATGGATATTCATAACTTGCGATGTTTTGCCATAAAATTTGGGCATTTCGGAAACAAATTCGCGTAAAAGTTCGTCTGCTTCATCCACTTAATAGAGAACTAAATCTCTATTATAAAGAATTCTGCACGCTGAATGCAATTTGCGAAAGTGGCGATATTGATGGAGAGGTAACACTTCTCGAAAAACAACAGGTCCTGCGTATAATAAAATGAACCGAAACTGAGTTGCCTTCCAATTTGGTAGTTAATCTAAAGGAAAATTTTTCTTTGAAATTCCGATGGAAGAGAAGACGATGTTTCTTCTAAACGTTCGGAAAGAAGATTTCGCATATAGAGTTTAAGTTTAAATTTACCACTTGTTAATAATTCCATAATCAGTTTCATTGCTCTATCACATAAAAGATGCATATTATCGAGAAAAGCATGCTTCACTGGGTCAAATTTCTTTATTCGTAAAAGAGGTGATTTTTCACCCAGATTATGGTGATTGGGTTGTCTTTGATTTTTTCGTGCGTTAATTTCTGGAAAAACCCGTGTATGACTTTTCGGATTATGCTTGTTTTTTTACGGTTTTTCCATCGGTTTCACACCTTTTACATGAACAAAATCCGGTGTGACTTTTAGTGCACTTCGTAAAACTTCTGGCCAGTGTATCTCCAACCATAGCTTTTAATTTAAAATTATATTTTTTACCTTCAACGTCTACTATCCGTTAACAATTGTTTCATTTACATCATCGACAAATTTGTCCAAAAATTCGTTGACACTGTCAGGTTTCGATTTTCCACCATATAGACCTACTATAAAAGGGGAATAATGATAGTCTTTATGAACTATCTGCATTAAAATTGTCCACAATTGAATGTTCGATTTGTTGAATAAAGGTAGGTCGTCGATATTAACAATCACCTTTATTTCTTCCTCATTATAATGAGATTGTCTTATTCTTGATTCCAACCCTATTAAAAATCCCCACATGGGATACGACATGGGATTCTATGTCAAAAAATATATAAAACCCTACTCCTACCATATGGTTTCCCATATATAAATCCCCATAGGAAATTGAGACAGGATTTGACATAGGAAAAAAATGAAAACAAGTTTCCTCGTTTCCCATGTCAAATTTCACGTCAAACACCATGTTAAATACCATGCAAGAAGACTAGAGACAGGAGGAGTAACTTCGCTTGAGTCCTATAGAGAACGGTGACGTATAATATGAGGGCAATGAAGGTGGAGTACTTGGCAAGTAGTCGGTGCAGTAGACTAAAATTGGGCTTCTGCGCATATTAATACATTCATCGGTTTACATGTATTTAGTATTCTTGGCGTACATGGGTTTTCGCTTGCTAATAAATAAAACATAATTTGACATAAACAATTAATCGAATTTTTTTTTTGACAATCTTTCAAGTTAACTTCCGACACTGATTACATTTTATTAAATTTATTATCAGCCTCTAAAATACAAAAAAAAACTTTTAGTATTATTATAATGACAAGTACAAATAATATCTTTTAATGCACAAAAAAACGTTTTAGTTGATTTATATTTTTAAAAAATCTAAATTTTTTTTTTTATTTTAACAAACTTTAATTGGTTAATGAATATTTTACTTTAAATAAGTAATTTAATTTGAAAACATTTTTTCTCTTTTATATAACTAATGTTATTAGATATTAAATTCATTTTATTAATTCTATAATGAAAATAATTCTATAAAAATATTATCAAAATTTATTTCGATTATTTAAGAATCATCTAACTAATCGTAAGACAAATTTTTAAAATTTTATTTAATTAACAAATTAATTTAATTAATTAAATTTAATTTTATTTATTTAACAAATTTCTAAAATAAATTCTTAAAGTTCTACTTTTATAATTTTTGGAAGTATGATTTAAGCAATATATTAGAATTTGAAATTTTGTCACAGTTTTTAGTTTTGACAGTAAAAAAAATTTCAGGAAATAATTAATCAAGTTTTACAGATTTTTCAATAAAAATTTTTATTAAATAACAATTTTGGAAGAGTTAAAGTTGAAATTTTTAAAATTAATTAAATTTTAAGTCATTTTAAATTAAAATTTCTTTATAATTTTATTTGCTTATTTTTTTTAAATTTAAATTTTAGTTAAAAATTTGTTAAATAATTGAAATAAAGAAGATCTAACGAAGATTTCTTTGTTTAATAGAAGACTGTAATTTGTTTAAAAATTTGTAAAAAAAATTATTTAAAAAATCGCATTTTATTAAAATAAGTTGAAAAAAATCGTATTGTATAAAAAAATTATAAAAAGTTGTATAATTCGAGACTTGCAATTTATATAAAATACCTTGAACTGCAGTTCGAAAATTCGCCAAGAACTGTAATAATAATATTATTCTGATTAATAATAATAATATTATTATTACTTATAACCTCGTTATCATAACATTGCCTTGTGCGATTTGACACATTCTCTTCTGCTATATACTTGCGCAGTAAACCATTTTTGGTTACCGCACGAACTACCTATGTAGAGAGAATCTTTATTTTTCTTCATCTTATTATTATTAATTGGCCTTTTGATAAATCATGTGGCCATATATTCTGTAATTATTATATGAGCTGTGAGTTTTCATAATTGTATTTTGTTGTATATTTGTGACTGTAGTATATAATAAATTGAGTATTGTTAAGGTTGATAGTGTATATGGCTATATGTCACAAAATTAAAGTCATATGTTTCTTATGGCAGACGGTTTTTTTTGGCAGAAATCGTCATATCGTATAAAAAAATTTTTCTGTCAATTTTTGATAAAATAATAATACTAAATATAATTTGATTTAAATGGTGATAAATATATTGAAGTTTTTGGGGTCGCTGAATTCGAATTTGAAGTCAGATTTAAAATATTCAAAATGGCCGATCCAAAATGGCAACCATGAAAATTTAGAAGTTGATTCGATTCGCTTGAAACTCGTTACTTAAGGGTTTTTTGTGTTGCTAATTACAAATATGACGTCAGATTTTCAAAATTTAAAATGGTGGATCCAATATGGCGACCCAACATGGCGGATAATTTCAAGACTCATGCGATTTGGTCAAAATTTGTTTCTCGGAGGTTTTCGGGGTCGCTGAATTCGAATTTGATGACAGATGAACCTAAAAATCTTAAATACGATGAAATCAAATTTTTTTGAAAGCTCTGTTTGGAACCTTATTAGGCCTATAAGTGATTTTTAACTGGACTGCGAAGAGGTTAAAAATTATATAGGCAAAATGCAAAATTTATCTCCTTAAACATTATGAACATAAAACAAATAAACATATCTATTCATTTCACCGACAGAATTAAAATAAAAAATTTTTGGGGTGGGTTATAACCCCATTTTATGGAAAAATTTAGGGGGGAGGGTTGCGTGTACGGGTCATGTAGTACACGATTTATGCTATAATTTAAAACTTTTTTGAAGTTTTTACCACGTCAGGTTAAAGAGAATTAAACACCCATAAAAACATGTTTCTTGGGGGTTTTTATCCCCACTTTTTTCAAAATCCTGACATGCTAGGCAATTTTAAGATCCGGGATCGTGTTCAGCGCCCAAAAATACATTAGAAACCATTCTGATATCAAGATAAAAGAAAAAAGTTTTATTTTGTAGGCCTCTGTGATTTATTACGTTTACTGAAACCATATATACAAATTTGCATTACACTTATGACCATTACACTGTTGACATTTTGCTCGTTTTATTTTATTTTTGATTCATGAAAATCTAAATATCTTTAACCCTTTTGCTCACTCTCTCTAATATAACCAATTTTGCCTTTTATTAAATATAACCAATTTTGTCTTTAATTAAATACAACCAATTTTACCTTTTATTAAATATAACCAATTTTTCCTTTAATTCAATACAACTAATTTTACCTTTTACTAAATATAACCAATTTTTCCTTTAATTCAATATAACCAATTTTTACTTTAATCCAATATAACCAATTTTGCCTTTTATCCAATAAAACTACCAAATATCCAAAAGAATGATATTATAATACATAGTATAAATAATATTAATATAATATTATTAATTAATAATAATATATAATTATAATTATACTTATGTACTAAATAATTTCAAATAATTAAATTAATTTTAAATAATTAAACTAATTTTTAATTTAAATAATTTAATTAAAATTTAAATAAAAATATTTAAAGTAGTACTAAAAAAATATAAACATATAATAAAAACATAACAGTAAATGAAATATAAAAGTAAGAAACTTTTTAATTCAATTAATTCAATAATTATTCCTTTTTTAAAAAATCAGAAAGCCTAAAAATCTTACTCTTCTTTTTTTCTGTTTTCAAAATTAGACCCTCAGAATAATTACCACAAGCAATACCAATCCTTGGACAATAGAGCCTTTGTTAATGAAGATTAATTCTGAGGGGCCAGGTAATAATTTTTAAATTTTTTTTATTAAAATTTTCTGGGGCTCTAATACAGGTAGGGGAGAGTGATAAAAAGTGGGACATTTTTATTAGTAGGACACTTTAATTTCCTGAAAAACTACTTCAAGAAACTCGACCAAAATTTAAATGTAAACCATGTTTATGACAGCACACTATCTCCAAAAATTTTAGCCACATTGATTCATTATTTACAAAGAAAATTGAAAAAAACTGTTTTTGACGTTACGGAGTAAATTTTTTCTTGAAATACAATGCTGATTTTTATATAGATAGGACAGTTTTTAAAAAAGTGTAATTGTTACTTCGTTTACTCATGTTTTTAAGTTTAATATCCAATAATTTAAAACATTTTAAAATTTTACAAACAATTTTTATTTAAATAATTTTTTGCGATTGCTTAATTTAAACAGTGGGACATTAAACACTAGGACAGGAAAAAATTTAAGTTTATGAAACGTGGATTTTGGCAACACTGTCAGCTATACGCATGCGCATTTATACTTACACAGCGACTAAAAATGTGATTTTTTTATGCTAAAAAACATTAAAAAATTCAAAATTTAAAGTTATTACAATTACTGTTCGGCAACATTTGAAAATAACACTTGATAAGAGAACGACTATTCAATTTTTCCTCCAAATTGTTTTTAGGATATGACCAAATTATGACGTATGATCAGCAGTACTGTAAACGTAAAAAAAAGTAATAGCAATTTTTCATATGTAACTTGACATCGTATTATAAAAATGTAAAATATTATTAAATTATGAGTGTTTTGCAACATTTGTTAACGTTATTTAATGCAAAACATATATATTTACAAAGTATGAAGCAGAATATTATTATTGAAACAATTATTCATTATTTAATAATAGGTGTCCCACAGTTTAACACAAACCATCAAAACAAGAAAAATGTATCAAGTTCCAAAAACTTGAAATTTTTCTATTTAATCACAATATAATTTAAATAGAATATATGCATTATGTAGAAAAGAGTTCAAACTATATGGTAATACCAAAAAGTGTCCAAAAATATATAAAATTGACATATAATATGTCTTTGAAAAAAAAGTGTCAAACTGTTTGTCACTCTCTCCTATATACATATATACAGATATATGTATTTTTTTTTATTTTTAAAACAAAAAGGAAGAAGATAAAGATTTTAGACGAAGATGTTCTTCTGCCGTTTTCAATCGTCTAGATAAAGAAACGCAATGTTAAACAAAGAAGTACTTATGTTATATTCCTTGATGTAAGAAAGAAAGGTATGCGTTACCTATTCAATTTTAGATCATGAGATTCGATGTTCCTGTCTGATCACTATAGAAACTAAAGCGACATCTTTTAGTCACAACAAAACTACACGCTACAATAACTTTACTTACCTGAAAATATCCTCTTGCTGTCGGTATAGTAGAGTTCTTATCACTTTTAAGAAAACTTTTTTTTAAAATTAAATTGCAATTATTTTAAACTGTGCTCGATAAATAATAAAATAATTTAATAAAATTTGCAATTTCTATTAAATATAAATTATTTTTTCACACATTTTACACTAATTTCTTGAAAATATTATCAAAACTGACAACGAGTTAAAATCTACCAAAAAATGGATTGAAGTATTTTTTATATGAAATTTTTAAGACAACCAAAAGAAACATCTTCTATACCAATATTATGTAATATCCATATTTTATGCATAAAAAAATTATTCAATAATCAATGTTTTATCCTCAAAATACATATATAATTATTAATACTGTACAAAAATAGGAATTTATGTTTTAAGCCCAATTCAAAACTGAAAAAGACAAATATAAGAAGATTCAACACATGAAGTAAGTTATTGATCGACAAATTGCAGAAAAATATTATAAACTATATAATAATCAAGTTAAGTTACCTGAGACTATTAGAAGCTTTTTTTAGCGACACTACTACAATGTTGTTGCAACGGTAGACGGTTGCTCTATGTTTATCTTACATCAGCAGTAGCCGTTTCACTCCATTGAGGAGAAGTGTTATACCCCCACTCTTCCAACCCGGGCCTATGTTAAGTTCTCGCGTGAGGCAGATATTACGGTAGGCCTGAGTGGCGTCCTCGGGGATAGGTGTTGGTAAGTTTAGTATGGATACACCACTTCCACTCGCAAGAATTAAACGAGCATATATTGCTCCAATAATAATAAATGTTAATATTCAAAGGTTTTATAATTTTAGTTCAATTTAATAAACCTACATGATGTGTTGTAAATCGACTTAACCCAAAGGTGCTGGTACCAAAAATTTTCTTCTTGCTTTTTATTCTCCAGTACATATAACCACATGGTGATTGTTCGAACCGGGCTGGTAAAGTGGGGGACACAACTTCACCTTTCAGGACAGTATTTAAAAGGTCATCGACCATCTTACGAACCCTCAACCGAAAGCTGTTTTGACAAAACAAATTTCAGGTAGAAACCTTCGAGAACCCTAATTATCAAAGTAAAGATATATAATCTAATAATAATGAGAAAATTCAAGTACTAAGAAAATGTGAACGATTGAAGGAATGAATACAAAGATTATTATTCTATAATTATTGCTTTTTACTATATAAACAAATTAATTTCAACTAAGGTTATATGAAATAATTTTTTTTGGCAAGGGACACGAATATGACAATTTAAATGAAATGAGCCAAATATTAAAAGCGTTAGCGATGTGTGATAAGTCATTAAATAGCAGATTGTATGAGCGGCAGAATAAGCAGCAGGATGTTAAAAGCAGATGGCATGCGCATGGTTGTTGAGAGTGTTCCAGCATATTACTAAGTATAGGTTGGGTATTTGGTGTGAGTGTTAGGAGGAAATTTCAAAGATGGAAATTGTTTAGATATGTTTTAAGGTAAAAGGTTTTAATATTATTATAGAACTTTCACCAGAATTAAAAAATTTAAATAGTTGTTCCGCAATTTCTTTGAGTGCTGAATTTTCTCGGAATATGTATTCATCGTAATTTGTTAAGGGAGTGTTGAAACCCCTGGTTATAGAAGTTGGTCTACCCGGTGCCAAAATACTACCTTCATTAATTAAATGGTTTATCGTTTTTTCGCCATTACCACATTGACATTGTGATGGAATATGCCAACCCATCCTTCGAAAGTGTTTCGAAGTGCATATATGACGCGACCTCAGTCTTGTGACTATACTTGACTGGGGCTTAGAAAGAGATTAGCCTCCGAACCAAGGTCTTTTAGTTTTATAATTCACTTTCTCCAAATACCGATTTAAATATCCCGGGGGGATTGTTGTTCAGAATATGTTTTCATGTCTTTTTTAAATTGATTAAAGAAATCTCCAAGAGACGTTACTCGTTTTAGAGAAAATGGTAAGATTGATGAAGTTTTAGCAACTGAATCAGCAATTACATTACCCTCAATATTAAAGTGACCAGGAATCCATATCAACGTAATATTTAAATTTCGATTCGTATTATTTATTAAGGACGTTATTAAATGTGGGATGGATGAATCAGAATGTTTTAAGGTATTTCGGAATTTTATTCGGTTTATTGATTCTTGAGAATCCGTAAGGATTACAGCATTAAGGATGTTTTCAGTTATTATGTATTTTACTGCCATATAAATGGCATAAAGTTCTGTGGTTAATGATGTAGCATGAGGAGTTATTGGAACATCGTATCGCAGGTTGATTTGAGGAATATACATTCCAGATCCGGCACGTTCAATTTACAAATTTGAGGATCCATCTGTGTATATATAGGTTGAGTTAGGATGTTCTTTTTGGAGGAATTATTGCAATTTCATATTTGGGTTGGTTGATTCTTTAATTTCTGTGCCAATGTTAGGGTTAGTTTGAACATTAATTTTTATAGATTCCCAATCATATAATCGAAATATAAAGGATATTTAGTTAAAAGGCGTTTTGAGAGTATAGGTAGATTTTATGTATAAGTTTGATAAATTCCTGTTCCAATTTTGTATTTTTTTGGGGAACGTGTTCTAATCACTTTATTATAGAGGTTTTTAAAAGTTAATTTTAATGGACTTTCTGACCATGTAAAATTTCGGGCTATAAATTTTGCTGCTAAATATTCTCGTCTTATATATAATGGGACTTCACCAGCTTTAGCTAATAATAGAAAATAAAGTGGAGTAGATGACATGCAACGCAATGCAATTCTTAGTGCAGAGTATTGGATTTTATCCAATTGGGATCTTAATTTTTTAGTCACACCTATAATCAGTATGAACCCCTACTCAAGATATGCACGCGGAAGACCCTTATACCCATTTAAAAATGTCTCTGAGGAGGCGCCCCATGACACACAAGAAAGGGCCTTCATAGTATTTATAGCTTTTTGTGCTTGGGAACTAATATGGTCTATATGTGTTTTCCATGATAATGTTTGGTCAAAATATACTCCTAGATATTAATCTTTCAAATAATTTACATAGTCAGGAAGTCAAGGATATTGGTCTGTGTCCTTTACCCTCTGGATTTCGAATAAATATAACTAATGTATCATGACATGACTCAGAATATGTACTAGACAGAAAGAAGGAGTTATGGATTTGTAGAAGGAACAGTTTTGTTGAGATAGGGAGTTTTTTTTATAATTTTATAACTAAAGGAATCAAGGCCAGGTGCGGAGTCTTTTTTACAAAAGTTTAGAGCATGAAAAAATTCCTCTTTCGAGAAGGATTGATTCATAGGATCCGTTTCATCCACATCTTCAATATTGGAAATATAAGAAAGTGAGATATCAGGATTTACCAGGTCATTTTGTAATTTTTTTATTTCATCAGAGTTAGGATCATTATTAATGTTAGCTGCATTAGGAGTATGTCTTGATTGAAAACCTCGGATTATGTTCCAAATCTTTTTTAAACCCATTGATGGATTAATAGTTTCACAAAATTTTTTATAAGATTGTTTTTTTTTGATTTCTTAAAAAAATTTATTTCTAAGTCAACTAATCTATATCTTTCTAGAGCTTGAATAGATTGATCCCGAAGAAAAGTTTTTCGAGCAATCGATCTTGTTTTTACAGCGGCAGAACATTTTTTATTCCACCACAGTGGTTTAGTTGGTCTAGGACGATTAGATTTTTTTTAAATTTTTGCTCCCGATTGAGTTAAAGAACTAGTAATGCTTTGTACAAATTTTTTATATATATTTTCGGGGTTATCTCCGGGTTCCGATTCTAATGTTTGTGTTTCAGTTTGCATTTTTTCTTCGGAGGAATTCCAATTTATTTCGTCAAGATTCATACGAGCATTATTTGGAACATTCGTTATGATGGGATGGTGGTAAGAAGAAAATGATTAGTCCAAAACATAGGTATTAAAAATTGATGCTATTGTAGGAGTTGAAATGATTAAATCTAAAATACTTGAATAACTTGTATTATGATTATAATATGTAGGTTCTTCAGTATTTAAAACAATTAACGAAAAATTATCTAAGGCTTCAACCAAGTCTTCTCCATTTAAGTTAAATCTTGGGTGCCCCCACATAGAGTTAAAATGTGAGTTAAAATCTCCACATAGGCATATTTGTGAATATTGAGAGAAATGATCTAAAAAACGTGACCAACTGTCAGTGCTCATTTGGCAGGTAGGAGGGATGTATATAGATATTATTGCGAGGTTTCCTACACTTGTTTGTAACTGAACTCCAACTGCTTCGAAATGGTGTTGCCACCAATTACCCAAATCAATTATTCTCAAAATCAACTTACGTCTACACAGAATAACGACTCCTCCATCTCTTCCATCCAATCTGTCAAATCTGTATGTATAATAATTTTTAACTTCCCATACTCGAATATTTAAATTTAACCAGGATTCAGTAATACATAATATATCAAGATTTTCTTGAAATATAATAGTCTCCAGTTTAATTCTTTTATTTACAATACTTCGTGCATTCCACGTGCATATCTTCAGTGACCTAATGGAATGATTAGGGTTTAATTGGCTTAAGTTTTGCATATTATAATTATACTTAAATTAATTTTTATATTTATATTTATACCTTATTCAAATCTAATTTTAAATTTGATTTTTATCCTATTTATTTAAATGAATATATTTAAACTATCTTATTATTATTATAACACCAATATAAAATATATCTACATAAATTTAATATATATTTTTATAACGTATTTATGATTTTATTAAATTCAATTCATTCGTATATATATTTCATTTAATTAAAGTAGTATAGCTATGGGGATACTGCCCCAGGTTCTGATCTCGGCTAAGTTACCCCCAGTCGGTAAGGTAGATTTCTACATTATCAGCAGCTGGTCGAATTCAAACCCAGTTGGTAAGCTAGGAATCTGTTTTACCGACCGAGTTAGTTAACTAGCCACCCAATAGATGGCGCCACTAGCGAATTCAAATCTGCTTGGCGGGAAATTTAAAAATTTATTAGATAATTCAAATTTGCTTGGCCGCCATTTTGTTTTACCGACCGAGTTAGTTAACTAGCCACCCAACAGATGGCGCCACTAGCGAATTCAAATCTGCTTGGCGGGAAATTTAAAATTTATTAGATAATTTAAATTGGCTTGGCCGCCATTTTGTTTTACCGACCGAATTAGTTGAGCGGACACCCAACAGATGGCGCCACTGTCGATAAGGTCAATTGTGCTATAAGAATTTTTAAATTTTAGCGGTAAAATGTTTATTGGTAATAGATGCTCTGCTTTACCGACCTAATTAGATGGTCAAACACTTAATAGATGGCACCACTTTACTTTATTGATTATTTACCATCAAGTTAATAAAAAAATTATATATTAAGTAAGATTAATACAATCTTTTATTAATTATCTTATCAATTATGAAAGTTAAACTGAACCTAAATATAATCTTAATTCTCACTTAATACTAATGAGGTATTGAATTAAATACAAGGTAAATAACATTTTATACATTTATTATATTCAATATACAATATTTACACTTGTTTTATTTTAAATTCAATATGGTTGTATGGACCACCAACATATTTTAAACGTAATTGTCCAGCGTCAATTGTTTCTTTCATTTGTTCGAAGCATATGGAATCATCAGTGAACATTGGTACAAATCTTGAAGGTAGGAATGTATTGAACTTTTTATCTACCTCAACAACAATTTTTTCTCCATATTTGGTGTTGACTACCTGGATCTTTGTAATTGGATACTTATGTCAATTCGGCATGCGCAGTTCTTTTTTTGCTTTTTCTACGCATGCGTGATACCCCCACCACTCCGAAGTTAGCCACACCCACTTTGTGACGTCATAAGACAAGTTTATACATGCTTAAACTCGTTAAAAATAGCTTAAACATATAATTAAGATAATAGGAAGGTAGGGTAAATTAATTTAAAACATTTTAAATACATTTTTATACATTTATTCATTGCATATAAAATTTTCACAATCATTATAAAAATCTTTTAATGTACAATCATTGTCAACTTCATAATTATTTTCTATATTATTTCGTAGTACATTTGATGGTTGTATCAACCAATTTCGTAGGTTACCTACATTTTTAACAGCGCAATTGCTAAAACTACGTGTGTGGTTTGTACATGTAGATGAATTATCTACATCTAAACTTTTTAATGATGGACATTTGAAATCATCTAAATTAAATACGTTTAAAGTATATTTTTCCAGCCATCTTTGTTTTTCCAAACCTTTTACGTAAACAGTAGGTGTACCAATTAACACTTCTTTTACTATAGGTTGTAATTCTTCATAAGGTATGTCGCCGGTAGCCCAATCGATACCATGATAATTATTTGTCAGCCATCGATTCTCACATTTGTATCTTGCTGGTAATCGACTCCAGGCGTATGGCGGCTCGAAGAGGTAGACCAATGGATGAGCATCTTCTTGAAGAGGTAGAATAGCCAGCTCCTTGATGACAAACTCGTTGTAGGGTCTTTTGAAACATTGGATATCTATAACGTACGACATGATATCTGTAACAGAGGAATGACCCAAGCTGCATAGAACTGCTCCTTTTCTAGTCACTCCTCCCCACCACTAACACCCTTTCCTCTCTTCTGATTGGCTATTACAACCACCAATCATGATACTTTTTTAACAACACCGCTGATTGGTGTATATTGGATAATACGATCATGAATTATTAAACAGTATGCAGCTGTATTATTGGGAAAATTATCAGTAGCTTCAAATTCCAGGCGTACATCTACAGATGACTGTTTTAAAAATTCGTTTTGTTTTGAACAATCTATGACAGCTAGTGGTGCATAATCTTTAAAGTTATTTCTGTTTAGCAAAGGCTCAGGTTCTTTTTCATAGTATGATGATTGAAAATTACAATACATATCATAAAGAATAGAAAATTGACCTTGATTAAAATTTAAATTCAAATTACCATATGGATAGTATTGTGAATTTAAGTAAAGTTTTACATTGGTTAAATTACAATTATCAAAAATGTTGGCATAGCTTGTATGATTTTCTTTTCGGTTTGTTTGAAAACCAAGAATAACATATCTAGGTTTTTCAACTTGAGTTGAAGTTTTTACAGTCCATATGTGTTTTCGTGTAGCAGGAATCATAGGATACTCATACAAGTCCCATGCTCTGAAACTCATCGTAATAGGTGAATCTTTTTCAGTGTATTTTAGTAATTCAATTTTTTGTCGATCACTAACAAATAAATATGGAATCATCCATTCAATTTTATTAATTACAATTTTGAATTCTTCACGCTCTAATCCGTCAATGTTAACTATAGCATTAAGGTCTGTACGAGATCTTGTTAAAATAAGTTCATGTTTTGCATTTACAACAATCTTTCGATAGTCCTCAGCAAATCCAAGAATCATATTTAGTGGTATATTTACAACAAAATATCCATCAGTATTAGTTACTCTACTAGCATCATCAAAGTCAAGATAACCTGCATTCTCAGCATAAATCATCTGATTAGGTGTTTGAGAAATGTATGATTTCATTGTTGTCGTTAGACCAACATTTTTACAATGATCAATCTCAACGCCATTTAATTCATAACGAATCTCATTAAACATGTAACAAATACTATTGCTAATTAGTTTTGTATTTGTTACAGCAGTATTATTAGTTTTAACTAATCTTCCATGTACATGTAATGTACTTTTAGAGGGAAGAATGTATAAATCTTGATGTTGAACAGCAATTCGAATCTCATCACTATTATTAAATGCGGATAAAACATACGGTTGATGAGCATGAATTTCATGGTGTGCTAGAGAATTATCATATTTTACTAGACTTAGAATATTTAAAGTCTCTTCCATTTTTATTACAACAACAGAAAAAGAAAAATATGTGAATTATTAGTTTTCCTTTCTTTGATTTTGTTGATAAACCCGTAGACCGAGCTGCTTCAGGAAACGTAAATTCTGAGGTGTTAGCCTCTTGCGAACTGAATGAAGACTGGATGATTTCTGACATTGTGACTCGTTTATATAGTTTCCACCAGTTTTTCTATGAAATATAATACCCATTACACTGATTTAACGTGTAATCGAATTGTTATAGTTTCACCTCGAAAATTTATTAAATCTCCGTCTTGATCGATGATTCGTAGTTGAATATTATGTATAGTCTTCACGGCAACTGGAAGGTAAATGACGTGTGATGGTACTTCCACTATCTTATATCCTGCAGGAACAACTGGAAAAAATTCATGAATTGTGTGTACCTTTTTATTGTTAATGTATGCACCAGTAGTAATATTACATTCAATTCTAATAGCATTTATTTTGAGAATGGCTACTGGTAAGTCAGACGTATGAGTTTTATTAGCTATTAGCGCTCGTGGTGTAAATCCCAACAATTCACCAATAGAATCTTTAGGTTTAAAACTTACTTTGTGAGTACTTTTTATTTCACTACGTAAGGTATTATTGTTTGGTTTTATAGTTATACTTTTAACTCCATCTGTAATAGAATTTTGAATATATTTTTCAATATCTTCAATTTCATAACTACCAGGAGGTATAGTAATTACTTGATTATCAATATAAAATTTATTTTTACCCTCATCAATATTAGGAATTGAATTGAAAGTTAACAATTCAACTAAGCCAAGTACATAATTTCTATTAGGTAATAATTCTATTGGTGGAAAATATTCAGCCTCCAGAATAGATGAATTGCCAGAGATAGTTAAAGTAAACGATTCATCCATGATGATGACTTTTTATAAACTGATTAGGTTATATAAATACCATCATTTATATAGAATATATTTTTGTGTGATTTCAAGTTGTCCACATAAAAACTTAAGACATAAATGACCACAATGAAAAGTATCATAATCTTGATAATTTTTATGATTGTATTGTATTAGAGTATTATAACCTAAATAACTAACAAGTTCAAATGGTGGTTGAAGATTACCAAAACTGTCAAAGTATTCAGCTTTACTATTAACTTTTATATATGCAACCCAATGGGTTCCAGAACCATCTTTATCATCTAAATTAATAATAGCTGATTCATTTTTTCGCGGCCCTGTTGTCGGCAATTCATTTCGCATAAAAACACCTCTAAAGTTGGAAATTTTCAAGTCTTTAACATACTTGAGCAACTCAAAGTCAGTTAGTGCTCGTTTAGGAAGTATCAAAAACTTTTTTTTTTTGAACACTTTTTTAATCCTTGTCCTCTTTGATAAGGTTTTAAATGAAGGCCTGATCCTTTTGAAAACGGTTTTAATTGAAGACCTAATCCCTGACGATAGGGTTTTAAATGGAGACCTTTACCAAGTGCAATATCTTCCATTGCCTTATTATGGCGATGAGCTTCTTTTAATTTATCTTTTGCTGCACTTGCACTATTTACAGCTTTTGATACACCTGCTACACCTCCAGTTAGTGCTCCAAGGGCGCTTAATCCAGCAAAAATTGGAATTAATGGTAGTAAACCACCAATTTTTGAAGGTACAGGCAAGATGCGCGGTGCTAAAATTTTCTTTCTTCCTCCTGCATTTCTAACAGCTTTCCGAGCAGTTTCAATGGCACTTTTAATTGTTGATTGAGCATCATTACCAGGAATTATGGATTTTCTAGCTGCATCTACAATTTTTCTGAGGGCAGTTAGTTTTTTAGAAGATATCTTTTTTTTCTTCCTTCCACCCAAGCCTAATTTTGACTTTCTCTTTCTCCTAACTCCCATACCAAATTTTGATTTAACTTTCATAGTTCCAGATATAGCTAAAGCAGCAGCTTTTTCACCTAAACTGGAATCGTTTGCTGTAACACGTTCCCAAGCCTTCTCAGCTAAAACTCTATCAGCAACGTTTCTTGCTTCTACGTTTTCTCGATTTTTCGAATATGAGATATCGTGCTCTTTACAAGCGGCGTCCAGAAGATTAATACCCGAATCACCTTTGTGTAGACGTTTTGCTAACTTTGTGCCTGGTCCACAATATTGATAACCAGGCAGATGTAATTCAAATGGTAACTTATTTATAAGACTATTGACTAAACCTTTCCCTCGAGAGCGATGATGAATAATCATACCTTACTCTATGAAAGTTTAAAATAGAATGACTGAAAGGTTATATAAGCGCTGCATTTATACCTTTTACAACAGTCTACATCAGGATGCGATTCAAGGAACAACCTAATAAGCTGCCAGTCGTAAATCTGGACTCAATTGTTGAACAACAAGAGAAGAAAGTTAAGCGTCATGGTAGTTTATTATCAGGTAGTATTCGTGCAATTTTCTGTGGCCCATCAAATTGTGGAAAAACAAATGTATTACTATCTCTAATTCTAGATCCTAATGGTCTCAGATTTGACAACATTTACTTATACTCAAAATCATTACAACAACCAAAATATAAGTTCTTAGAACAAGTTGTGAGTAACGTTGATGGAGTTGAATATTTACCATTTAGTGATCATGAAGAAGTAATTGCTCCTAAAGATGCAAAACAAAATTCAATATTTATATTTGACGATATTGCTTGTGAAAAGCAAGACAACGTAAGGGCATTCTTTTGTATGGGTAGACATGTTGACGTTGATTGTTTTTACCTCTGTCAAACATATGCTAGAATTCCTAAACATTTAGTACTTGATAATGTTAATTTATTAGTCCTTTTTCGTCAAGATGAGAAAAATTTAAGACATGTGTATGATGATCATGTCAATACTGACATGACATTTAATCAATTTCGAGAGTTATGTTCAACATGTTGGAATTCAGACAAATATGGCTTTGTAGTAATTGATAAAGATTCTAATTTCAATGATGGAAGATATAGAAAAGGATTCGACAGTTTTCTAGCACTATAAATACACGATAATTTTTAAAATAGTATTAGTGTTGTTTTAAAACTTGAAATATCAACATGTTTCATAAAGAGAAAGAGTATCTACGTCAAATTGCTAAAGCTAGTGAGGCAATTAGACGGAAGCATCGTATGTTGAAATTGGGGAAGGAAGCTGTCGAAAATGTTTTGAATGAAACCTTTAAATCAGTAGTCTAACCTTTACAAAAAATTATTAACTTGACAGATTATAAACATGAAAATGTTAATATTGAAAAGAAAGAAGAGATTGAAAATAAAGCTGCATCTGACAAAAATGATAGTGATGATGATATAAATTATATGAGTACTGATGATGGTGAAACACTAAAACCCGGATCTGACATTGATAAATTAGTTAGTAAATATATATTTTTGATAAAACATAATAGAAAACAATGTTTGGATATAATATATGGAGTACGCAAAGCTAATGATGGTTCCCTTATGATTGGTAATAAAACCATAGTCTTTAAAAATCACATTGTAGATATTGAAGATAAACGTTTTAAAATTACTTCTGGGTTATTAGAACTTTTATTTAAAAACAAACCTGAAAAATCATACATTAGTGAACATGATATGAATAGTTATAAACAAATTCTTACTACCTCCAATGCACATAGAAAAAACTATAGTTCCTCTAACTCTATTCATAGAGATAAAAGTTTTAAATACATGAATATTATATCAAAATTATTTCCTTCTACAAAAGAGTCATCTATAAGTGGTAGTTCACTACCTAAATTTATGATTGCGAATAAAAGTTTTAAACCAGATTATATTTATTGGGATGATCCAAATGAATTGGTTGATCGTCTTCGATTACTTATGGCATCTCAAGGAGCTGGTAATACTAGTCATAATAATGAAATTATGTCAATTATTGAGGAATTACGTGAGGCTAAAATCATATATTAAAGTGTGCTTTAGTAAATGTCATTCATTTCAATAATGAGCATTGATCTGTTCGGACATCCTCTCAGTCAAGGAGGAACAGTAATAGCAAGACGTGGACCTACTGGAGTTGGATTTAAAGTTAATTCAAGTGGACACTTTGATATAGATAATAAAAGACTTTGTAACGTTAAAGACGCTGAAGAACTGCATGATGCAGTAAATTTAAGACTTGCACAAAACATTGTAAAAAACGAAATAAAAACTATTTTCCAAGTTACGTCATCATTAAGATCATCTATTGATGACTTGAATCTTTTTATGCAAATTATTGAAGACAGAGTTAACGAAAAACTAAAACAAATTGAATCACAGCAAAATTTATATTTAATGCAGCTAAATTTATTAAAGAATGATGGCTGATAAAAAGTTAACAGTAGTTACTGAACTTCATACACAGGCTAGAAAAAATTTCCATCGCCGTCGCGTAGAAATGCGTGATATTGATGACACCTGGCAAGCAGATTTAGTTGAAATGCTACCTTATTCAAAAATAAATAAAGGTTACAATTATTTACTTACAGTCATAGATATTTTATCCAAGTATGCTTGGGCTGTTCCAGTAAAAAGTAAAAATGGAAAAGATGTGACTAACGCAATGAAATTCATATTTGAAAAAGGACGTATTCCAAAGAACCTTCATTCCGATAAAGGTAAAGAATTCTACAATTCTCAATTTGAAGCTTTAATGAAAAAGTACAAAATTAATTTTTATTTAACATACAGTAACTTGAAAGCATCTATTGTTGAAAGATTTAATAGAACACTTAAAAGGAAAATGTGGATGCAATTCAGTTTACGAGGAAATTACAAGTGGTATGATATATTACCTAACCTCATTTCTACTTATAATGACACAAAACATAAAACAATTGGAATGAAGCCTAAAGATTTTATTGCACAACATGTTGATATTTTAAAAGATCGAATCTCGAAGCTCAGAAAAATTCCGTTAAGACGATCTAAATTTAAAATTGGTGACAAAGTGCGAGTTAGCAAATATAAAAATATTTTCGAAAAAGGTTATACTCCTAATTGGACTACTGAAATATTTACAATTGATAAAGTGGAATCAACTCAACCTGTGACTTACAAACTCAAGGATTACCAAGATCAACCCATCAGTGGAGAATTCTATGAAGAGGAGCTTCTAAAAGTAAAATATTCAGACATTTATCTTGTTGAGAAAATTCTCAGGACACGTGGAAACAAAGTTCTCGTTAAGTGGCTTGGTTTCGATAACTCTCACAACACTTGGGAAGACAAAGCAAATGTATAATTTATAGTTAATGTTGAATCAATGTTGAATCAATGTTGAATCAATGTTGAATCAATGTTGAATCAATGTTAAATCAATGTTGAATCAATGTTGAATCAATGTTAAATCAATGTTAAATCAATGTTAAATCAATGTTGAATCAATGTTAAATCAATGTTAAATCAATGTTGAATCAATGTTGAATCAATGTTAAATCAATGTTAAATCAATGTTAAATCAATGTTGAATCAATGTTAAATCAATGTTAAATCAATGTTAAATCAATGTTGAATCAATGTTGAATCAATGTTAAATCAATGTTAAATCAATGTTAAATCAATGTTAAATCAATGTTAAATCAATGTTAAATCAATGTTAAATCAATGTTGAATCAATGTTAAATCAATGTTATAATGTATATATGTAAGGAATTTTTAAATAAAAAACACATGAAATTAAAATATAATTGTTCTATTTATTTCTTTTATCACAGCCTTTACATTTCCCGACATTTTTTTTCTCGAACTTATCAACTATTTACAAATCGTCGAGATTTGGGATCGCATAGTGACCCCACGGTAGAGTATCAGTACTCCCCGGTAACAAGTACCGCTTGTCGTCTTGCGGACTTAAAGCTACTTTTACCTGCTTCATAGTTTCAAGATTGTGAAGCCGCGATCGAATATTATATTGTGTTCGAGTTTGAATGTCAAAATCTCGCAGACATTTTACATAATCATCAAATTGAATTGTCTTTTTAACAACGCCGGCTTTAACACCTTTAGCTTTTTTAATAAAATCTTTATCTTCGACCCGTACACTGTACATCTTACTCCGCAAGCCAACAAATTCAGTTACAATTCTGCCGTTGCACTCATCTTTCATGAGTAATTTGTATAATGGAATATAATAACAACAATACTAATTAATTAAATAATTAATATACGTTAATTCTAAGATTAGTTGATCTTTAATCGATTCAGATTATTTGATCAGGTGATTGACCACGATGACCTCGTATGACACCATATGCATGTGTCTACAGAGTGCGAAAAATATGCTACATTGTGTCGGTCTTCTACTCTTATTCTTGGTAGAAGCGAACGACTTTTAATGGTCACGTACTGTGGTGACAGTCTTGACCTCTTATGAACTTTAATTGCCGTATTGGTTTATACTGCACTTTTTAATTTTGTATTAATTTTAGGTTTAATATAATAATGCAATAACAATCATACCATACAATAGGCTATACAATATTATGCATTTTACACAATATTATACCACACTAAGATAATATAATTATTACTATCATTATTATTAGATATTTTAAATAATGATTTTGAAAAAGATTTTGTGAACGTAACAATCTTCCCTTCTTAAAGTATTATCGTCCTCGATAATGTCTGAACTAACGTAAGATCAACCATGCTTAGATCTGAATATTAATTTATATGTAATTTTGGCATTCTTGAACAATAATTCGGTTGGTGATGTAGTGAAATGGCATTTGTTTATGGAACGTGGGACACTGACAGGGTAAGTAAGTAAATGGAAGGGGTTTTGGAGATAATGAGTGCAGAGGATGCAACCGAGACTTTGTATATACTTCATCTTTGATATATCGGCTTTCCATTGATGTTTGAGTATTTGAAATCGTGATAAAAATAGTTTATATAAATGACTTCATCAAAATTTTTCATCCCTCTCTTAAGATCGAAATCCCATGGTATGATGAGCATTGGCAGTGTTAAATATCTCAAGATACAGATCAGTTCTGAAGTAGAAGATGTCTCGTGCAGATCAAGAGCCCGTGGTAGTTCTAAGTGACGATGATCAAGTCGTGGTGTCTGATTCAAGAGAAGAAGAAGTAGTTTCCGCGTTGATTGAAAATCAAGGAAATCAAGTAACTAATACTTCGATTTCCGAGATTCGGGAAACAAGTGGAACAAGTTTTGTTTCTGCAGACCGTGCTGTTAATGTGGCAGGTACTGCGGAACTAGAGTGTGTTGCTCAATCTTCCTCTTCCGGTAATGTGTCAACACAACCATCATATTTGGGTCCCATTTTTCGTGGTACCCGTCGCCATCGTCGAAGAACTTCCCCAATTCTTAATAACGTTGTTTTAAGAACTGATGCAACAAACAGAACTCGGATTGTTGATAGCAGCTGGTTGGAAATAACCAGGTTGTTGGCTCAGCTGGCAAATCGAGTATCAGCAGTTGAGGAAAATATGTCCATATATTATCTCACTATGTGGGGCTTGCCAATGGTTGATCCTGGTACAGAGGTTGCGAATGTCATGGACAATATTTTGAGGATTGGCTCCAGGGATACAGCAACAGTGATGGATTATTTACCTGAACCAAGAAAAGGTGTATTAATAAGATTTACATCAAGGCTGGTTAGAGATTTTGTTTTAAGATCGGGAGATACCTTGACCAGTCATGGAATTTCAGTGGGAAGGATTTGAGGTTAGTATGTTTACATTTTGATACTAATTATTTGGTATTAAAAATATGTGAAGGATAAAATAAAATAAAAAAAACAATTTTGTTACAGATGTATGGCGAAGTGGTGCGAGTGATGTTAATGGACCCTTTTTATACAATATGTATGTGATGTTTTAATGTCAATAAATAATTATAAGTTAATTAACATTGATTTGTTTTCAGGATCGAAAAATAGTTTGGGAGCAAAGCGGAAACATGGTAGTCTTGACGAATTAACAAAAATGATGTCAAAGTTGCGGATTACTGACAATAAACCAGGTAAATTTTGACTTTTGATTATTGTGCCAAAAAAAATATTAATTATAAAACAATTATTATTTTTTTTTTTTTGATTGTATTGTTAGGATAAAAAAAATGTAATTATTTAAAATTTTATTATATTTAAATTTCTAGCTCGAAAAAGGAAACACAAACTAGCCTTATCGATGGAAATGGATCCAGGTGTTTCTCTTTTAATTAAACCAGAGGAGGAGAAAACTACATTAAGAGAATCCATCTCTATTGATAAAGACGAGGCCTCATCTTTAACTCGCCAAAATTTTAACCTTTCTCGTCCTCTGTTTCCTGTTATTGAATACCATGACGGCCATCGTTTCATTTCTCTTCGCAGAACCAGAATTTTAAATTTACAGTATGTATTCAAATTTTTCTAATTATTCTTTTCCTTATAAAATAATTGTAATATTTAAAAGAAAATTTTAATAGCAAAATAATTAATTATTAAAAATATATTTTTTTTTTTTGTTTCAGACGTTAGCGACAAAAATGGGTCAAATAGTGTTATTCGCATCATTTATAATAAAATACACACATATTCATTCTTATATATTCAAAACAGTTATAATAAATTTTTTTTTATTTTATAAACAAATTGATCAATTATTCAGATTTTTATACACAATTATTATTACACATGTAAAAAAAAATAAAATAAAATAATTTTATTATCGATTTTAATCAAAAATTTCTTATTTCTCTTTTTTTTTGTATAAAAGAAATAAATAAATCAAAATTATTTATTTAAAAATTTTAGATTTCAAAATATGTGAATTAAACAAAACAATTGCAGGATAAAAAGAAGACATAGGCGGAAGTTATGAGCATGCTTGGTATAAAGAATACAGTGTAAAGGTAAGATGTGCTTAAAGCGATATATTATATATATGTATATAGAAACTACTTGCGGATTGATTAAAGAGGATGAATTCTAATATCTATATTGCGTAAAAGTTTATAGGATACTTACCCTTTTTGTTTATATATTATTGTTTAGATTATAATTTTAATTTTAAAATTATTGAATATTAATTATAATAAAAAAAAATTATAAATATGTTTTTTTTTTTTTTTTTTTTTTTTTTTTTTTTTTTTTTTTTTTTTTTTTTTTTTTTTTTTTTTATGTATTATAACATATTTTATTTATTATTTTAATGTATAAAATTTTATATTATATTGTTTAATTAGGTTAGTATGAATCAATTATTATTATATATTTTTTTTTTTTTTTTTTTTTTTTTAATTGCATGCAAAATTTTCTTTAATTGTTAGTCGGTTAGTAAAGTTTTTAGAGTCGATATATTATTATATTCCTTTTTTTAAAAAGAAAAATTTAAGGCTTTCTTGCTAGTCGAATTACATAGTATGTGGTGAGTGCACTAATAATTATTCCAATCATAGATAAACCTCTAAATAAGTCTCTATAAAAACTGGAATAAGGTTTTCTTTGATGAGTGCTTAAAACTTTTAATTGGTTCTCAATTTCTGAGAGGGGTGTTCCTTCAGAGGGATCCCATTTAGTTGTTTGGAATAATTCATCTTTTGTTAAAAATTCGTCTAATATTGGTATGTTGTCTAGGTCTGTTGTATTTGATATTATGGTAGAAATATTTAGAGATAGGTCAGGTTGATAAAGATATTCTATCCCAGTATTTTGTATAGATCCTCCAGTTATAGTTATGTAGGAACTTCTACCAACGCAGGTGTTTCCGAGACGTAGTAATCCAAATCCAGAAATTTTAATACGTCGTTCGTAATTATCAGGGCAAGTTATAGTCATAGTTTCTTGGCTAGGAGTAGAAAATAACCATCCTCCTAGTGTAGTAACTTGCTTCCAATAGGTTTTTGTATTTATTTTTAATCGTATATCACACAAATCCAAAGCTTTTTCATTTGGTTCGAGTAGTAATTGGCTTTCACATGTTTTTAAAGCATTTATTTCAAATATTGGTTGATTATTATCGCAAATATCATAAGTATCTGTTTTTATACATGTATTGAGAGATTCTTGGTCCATATATATGTATGATCGCCGGTCTTCAGATATGATTATGTATGGTGTTTCAGGAATAATGTATGCGGAATAATTTTGTGGTTTAATATTTTGAGGAACTGGATAGGAATGGATTTTATATATTTTATAAATATTTTTGTTTAATAAAGGAATATCTACTAACATTAGAAATTTTTCTTTATGGTAACCTGTTTTTGTTCTTGCCAAAGTAGATATTTCTTCTGCTAAAATCCTAGATCCTTGTATTGGAAAATCATAATTTTTATTAATTGTTTGTAATCGATTTTTAATATCTACAAGTTGTTCACTATTTAACAATGATGGGTGAAATTTTCCTTCTCTAGCTGAAAGAATTATTTGTATTATTTCTTTCAATGCATGGATAAAATGGTCTAGTTGTGTTTCTAGACTTTGAGTCCATTGTGCTAAATAAATATAGTATCGAGTGCGATTTAATGACTCAGTTAATGCGTTTAAACCTTTCAGATTGTTTCGCACATGATTTAAAACTTCTGAATGGCGGTCTGCTTCTTCATATAATTTTTGTAAATCAGATCGTATTATGTGAGTTTGTTTTCCAACAAGATGGGATAAATTTCTATTTAATTCGTAAAGTTCGTCAATAGCTTCGTTGTAAATTTCTCCGTCTTCTGTTGTTAATATACCTATTATTGGTTTTAATGCTTGTCCAATGAAGTCTAAAGGGGATCTACGTTTTCTCATTGTTATAGGTAAATTTTCCATATCTAATGGTGTTTCTTTGAGGTTAGTTAATAAATTTGTTGCATCTTGAAACATATTATTTGCTCGAACGACCTTTTCTCTTAATATATGAGGTCTTAAGGTCTGTTCACATGGCTCAGTATAAGGTCTTGCACAATTAATAAATATTTGGTCAATTTCTCTTATCAATGTTTTCATGGGAAAATGATTTTGTAATTTTTCAAAATCAATAAAAATTGTCAATCTCCAATAAGTCTGAATGAATCTTATTGTTTTTAATCTTTCATAAAATAATCCCGGATTTTTGTCAAATATAGTGATTTTGTAATTTTCTGGATTTGCGTATATTGTAGTGACTATAATAAGGAAACTCCATTGAAATAACATCTTTTTATGTTTTAATCTGTGAAAAGGCAAAATTATATTAATTTGATATTATAGTTATAAAACAATACTAATGCATATATGCATAGATGCATATAATTACACATTCAAATCCAATTCATAAAGTAGAATAATATGATTTATGGTATGACTAAATGTTATGGTAAAAAAAAAATAATTATGGTTGTGTTCGTGTTTGATGAGTTATTTATAAATTAATTTATAAATAAAATTTTTGATAAAATAATATCATAAGTCATAAAAAGGAATGAAATGTTTTACGAATATTAAAAATTTTCAATACAGCAGAAAAATTCGAAGAATTTTGAGTAAAAATAAAAAAAAAATTAAATTATTATTATATATAAAAAAAAATTTGTTATTGTTAAAAATATTTATTTAAATATTGTTGGTTGAAATATGAAGAGAAAAAAAAAGAATTATAAAAAAAATAAATAAAATATAAATTTTAATATTAATAATTTGGCAACACTGTAGGGTGAGAGGATTCACCTTGTGTTCTTCTTGTGTCATCTAAACATTTCCGCCGCTTCCCCTTAATGCTCTTATCATCATGGCGGAAGGCTACCTTGAGAGAATCCGCGAGGTACCATATATATATATATATACAAGTATCGATGAATACATAAAAAAAAGAATTAAAAATAATAATAAAAAAACAAAAAAAAAATTAAATTAAAATTAAATTAAAATAATAATAAATAATACTAATAATAATCAGAAATAAATAATGCAAAAATAAAATAAATAATAATTATTATTACTATTTAACATACAATAAATAAATAAATCTTATGATAATTAATTAATTTATTATATATTAGAATATTAATATTAATAATAATATTAATAAATGTAAAATAAAAATGGGTATAAAAAATTTTTTAAAATTATTATTCACTCCCTTCCCCTCTTAAGAGTTAACATCGTCTCTGGTGTTATTATTTTTCCTTATTTTGTTTAAAATATTATTTTTTTTTTTGTTAAAAAAAATTAATAAAAATTAATAATATTTAATATTAATAATAAAATTTATTTTTTTTTCATTATTTAATTATTTATATAAAAAAAAATTTAAATAATAGGGAGAAAAATTTTAGGGGTGGTTGGGGTTGAATTTTGTCTGTGGGTTTCGTAGCGCAGGTTGTATGCGGCTTAATATACAGCGGTACGGTTTGTTAAGAGTAAGGTGTCTTACATGCGGAGCGTATATCGGCCTTGCCTTCTCAAGGTTACTATGTACGAAAGGTGTAGTAAAGAGGAAATGATAAGTAAAGAGAATATAGATTTAATTATGAAGATTTGTATTTTCAGTATTATTGTCATTCCTGATCGCAATCATTACTTATTATAATTAACAAATAAAATATTGTTATTAATTAACAAATTCATTATTAATTATTGTAATGAAATATTATTTTAGAGAAATGCATTGAGAATCTTTAAGTTTGAAGGTTCTTTCGAACTGTGGTATTCATTGACCGGTGTCTCAGACTCGGCGGTGTTATGAGTACGTGATGTTTAGATTATGAGGTGTGAGGAAAATGCTGGCTGGTGACCATGACTTAATGCTACATTTTAGGTTCTCATTGTATTTCTTTATTATACCTTATTCAAAATTTTATTTTCTTTCTTTTACTTATAAAATTTTTGTTAATTATTTAATTATTTGCAATAAAAAAAAAAATTTTTTTTATTACAAATGATTTAAAATTTATAATTTCTTAAAAAAATTATACCTGTAAAATAAATAAAAAAAATAATAATAAAAAAAAAATATCGATAATATTAATAATAACAATAAGTTATTTTTATAAACAATTAGTTATTTGAATCATTCCATTGTAAAAATCACTAGTATTATTAATAGGAAAATTATTAAAATTAATAATTTGTTAATTTTATAATAACGAATATAATATATGTTAATTAAGTTAAGATTTATTTCATTAAATAGTTATTAGAAATTTTAATTTTTTGGAAATCATTTAATTAAATTTTGAAATTTTTATAAAAAAAAAACTTTAATTAATTGTTTATTGTAAAATAATTGTTTTAATTTTATCGTTATTATTTTACCATACTAAATTACGTATAGTAAATTAGACATTGATATACATATAGATTTTGATTTGGTATATGTGTATCAATTTTTAATTGTATATGTTTATGATATTTGGACAACGTATATGCAGTGATCTGGTTGTGATCAGTGTGACATTGGACGTGGAAGATGTCTGAGAGTAAGTATGAATATATATAATTTAAATGAAGATTATTATAGTTTAGAAAATTTTAATATTTGATAGATAATAATATTAAATATAATATTATTTTGTTTTTATTTTCAGGTTTTAGGTGCAATGTTTGCGGCAAGGTGAGGAGGGGCCCAATTGCAGGTGGCAGTACTGTCCTCAGCTGTAAGTATATGTTAAATAAAAATAATGTGTAATTTATTTTAAAAATTAAAAAAAAATAAATGATATTTTGTATTTATTTTCAGGTTTCTTATGTCCAGCATGTGGGGGGTACATGCCAAGGAGGGAAGAACCGGAAGAAGAACCTTCCGATTCCAAGAAGAGGTGTGCCCCCTTGTGCAGGTACAAGGTACCTGAGGGCAGAAGAAGGATGATGGTGCTGCCCAAATTTTGGGGGTCGGGAGAGATCCTGGACAGGGACCAGTGGTTCTTGGGGTGGCAAACGTGGGACACGTTGCCACGAAGGCCAAGGCCACTAGCGTCCTTTAAGGGATCAGAGTCCCTCCCGGTGTCGCGAGTCACTCGTGTTGTAAGTATATAATTTTGTTTTTTCCTATATATATATATATATATATTTTTTTTTTTAAATTTTAGGGTGGTTTTTTTTTTTTTTATTAAAATAGAATTTATTATTATTCATTATTATCTTCGCCACTACCCACTATATATCATTAACAACATGTAGTATATATATTATTGCTATTTTTGTTTCAGATTCCTGTACCGCAACCCCCAAACAACAACAACAATAATAATACTCATAATGATAATAATAATGATAATAATAATGAAAATATAGGAAATAATGAAAATCAAAATGAAAATAATGAAAATAATGAAAATGAAAATAATGAGGAGGGACAATAATATTAAGTTTTAGTTTTAGAAAAATAGTTATAATTTTTATAAGAATAATTTTAAGTTAATATTAAATTTTATATTTTATAATTATAAGAATTTTAGAAGTAATAGATAGTTTATAAGATTTTGTATGTAAGTAACTGTAAAAAAAGAAAATTTGTTAATAAAAAATAAAAAGAGAAAAAAAAAAGAAAATTTTATCAATAAAAAAAAACAAAAATAAAAAGAAAAATTTATCAAAAAAAACAAAAATAAAGAGAAAAAAAATAAAATAAATAAAAATTAATTAAATAAATAAAAAATAATGAACAAATAAAGGAGAAAAAAAAATAAAAAAAAAAAATATTGGGGGTCCCGGGGTTTGAACCCTGGTTGGCCCCGTAAGAGCCGAGAGCTCTAGCAAGTTTGTATTTTCACTTGCTATTGCTCTTAAAAAAAATCTTCGCTATAGGCAGTCGTTCTCTCTATCAAGGTCGTTCCGGTATTCTCAACCTCTGCTCCTTCGGCGCGCTTCTGATGGCTTGCGGGCGAAGAACACTGATATATTATAATATATCAGTTAATTTTATTAAAAGGGGATAGAATAAAAAAAAAAATTTGTATATGAAAAATATGTAATTTTATATTGTTTATTTATAAAAATTCTTGAAAATGGAGAATTAATTATATAATTATATATGAATATATATACAGGTGTATATATATAGATATACATACATACATATATAATTCCCTTTTTTTTAAATAATGCATTTTTAATGTTTAAATAAATAATAAATAGTATTATTATTATTATTATTATTTTTTTTTTAATATAATTGATAGATTTTATTTAAAATTTTAATCATTTTAAGGTATCACATCGGCACTAATCGGAGTAAAAAGTTTGTAGCTCGCATCACTACTTCCCGCACTATACTTTCGCTCTGAACTCCCTATACTCTCAGCCCATACTGTACCTACTTCTACAAATACACTCGTACACGTTTACACCACACTAGCAGCGATTGGAAGGAGTAGGAGGTTTGACAACGTCGCTATAAGTCTCGCTTTGACTACTGTGGACTACTGTCTCTCTCTAACTAATGTTACCATCCTGCGATGTTGCCACATCAAAGTGGCGGGTGTGCTATATATTGCAAATGACGTCAAGAAATAGAATTTTTAATTTATAATTACAAATAAACGGCACGGTAAATTATAAATTTCTTTGTATATTTTAGTTCCAAATTTATTCGTGAATTGAACATTAGTTTTTGAAAAAAATTTATAGAAAACTTCTGATGATATTTATGAAAATGTACTTCTCCCCCATACATTAGTCCCGTCTCCCATGCAAAATAAGCAACTTTGATTGCTAATATCTCTGGTTTCGTACGGCGAAAATTCTTCATATTTTGCAAATTTGTCAAGAATGACAATAAGAACATATGGTAAAATTTTCAAGAAAATCTATAGAAAACGGTTTTACCGATGTGATACCTTAACTAAATATATAAAAAAAAAATTTTTACCTAAAATTATTATTTATATATATATATATTTTTTATATATGCACTATATGTATATATATCATTTTTTTAAATATTTTTTTATAAAATATTTTAAATGAATATTAATTCTATAAGTTAAATTCTCAAGTTTCTTTGCCTTCTCGCATACTATCATACCGTCGATGTTATGATTATGCGTTATATATACAATGTGAGTATCAAAGAAATTTGTCGTCTGACACTGTGATGCTCTAGTCAGTATGGTGTTTCGTATTTGAATTTGTTGCAGTGTCCTTTTGACTGGATTATCGTGAGGATCAAAAAAATATAAAAATTTTAATATGAGTATGTTAGAAAAATCAGATAATTTAGAATTAAGTAAAATGTTTATGTTTATAAGTGGATATATTAGTGATAGTGAATTAAGTGACTGTTCTGAAGGACGAAAAGAACTTGAAAAATTAATAAAAAAGGAATTTCCAGAATTTTTAACATTAGTGTCAGATTATTTTAAGGGTGTGGGCAAAATTCCTCTATTGTGTCGGTATCTTTCCAAGGAAGATGTAAATAGTTTAGTTTCTTCGTTTCATTTTTTTAAGTGTGGAATTAATCGACTAATTTCTTCTTGGTACCAGGTGAGAACAGGTGAACTAACTGAAAAGGGGTGAGTAAAAAAAAATATAAATTTTTTATTTTTTTTTTTTATTTTTTTTTTTTTTTTAAATAAAAAAAAATAAATAAAAAGAATGAATTTTTATAATTTTTAAATATCATTTTATTGTAGTTTATGTGAATAGAAACATTTGATCACCACAACGTGACACGATATTTTGATATGTAAGACATCAAAAAAAATATACGTTTATCCATTTATTAGTTATTGTTTAACATTTTGTTTATTTATTAATTTATGCTAAATGTTTTTTTTTTTTTTTTTTTTTTTTTTTTTTTTTTTTTTTTTTTTTTTTTTTTTTTTTTTTTAAATTTTAATATTTTTGGATTTGATTGTAGGACTATTTTTAATGTTGGTTGTTGGGAACCATTTGACCCTACCGATAGTCTTCCTGGGCAAGTTCGGTTATCAGGTGTTCCTTGGGAGGATTTACCTGATCAATTTGATGGAGAAATTTTTTGGAGTCAGGAGTATATAAAAATGCAGCCTGAAAGTAAAATTTACTGGAGAGGTTATTGGCGTCCGGTAAGTGTAAAGTTGTATATGTTTAAATATATAGAAATTATATAATAAAAAAAATTTTGTTTATTATTATTTTATTTATATATTTTTAAAAGAGATTTAAATTTTCCTTTTAATTTTAGTTAAATGTTTAGTGTTCTAATTAGTATGTTATTTTCAGTGGAATTTTGTACATCCGGGAAATATAATGCTCCGTGAGAAGGACAGAAAATTGAGGAAAATTAATAATGAGGCATCAGAGTGTTTACTTACGGAGTTACCAAATGGTCGAGAAGGACTTGATTGGATTCCGATAAGGAACAGCCTAGTTTTAGTTTTGGTGGAAGAATTTTCGGATGGTCCGTTTTCTAAACCGACGTCTTTTTGGTCATTGGTGGGTTATAAAAAAAAATATATACGTATTTAAATTACCTATATATGTATTTTTTTCTGTAGTATTAATATTTTTTTATTTATTTTGTTTTCAGCGACCTATGGTGGACGTTCTTCTCTTGTGGAGTCCGCCTTTTAAAAATATGAAGAGAAACGAGTTCTTCGTCGATAAAAAATATGGTTATTAGGATTTTTAACGTTGTAAATAGATTAGAATTTTCTTTCAAGTAGTGTTAGTTTTTATATTTCTTTATTTAGATTTTTATAGTTTTGTATTTTGATTCTCCTTTTTTATTAAATTTTAAGAAGAAAATATATATATATTTTCACTTTTATATTAAATTTTGAAAATTTATTCAATTATATTGCACTAATATCCATTCATCTGCAGTTAATTCTAGAATCCAACGATATAATCTGCTATTTGTTATATTTAGGTTTGCTAGCCAATCAAATGCATCATGTCCATGTGGTAATAAGATAGAGTTTTCTCCAATATATTCATTGAATCTTCTTCTTGCGTGAACTAGAGTTAAACAAACCTTTTCGTGATAGCTATAATTTTTCTCTATTGGTTGAAAAGTTCGAGAGGATTTTGTTATATATTTTATCTCATTATCTGTATATTCAGCAAGGATTGTTCGAAATTTTTCTTTCAAAATTTGAAAATATAATATTAATTGTCCTGAATATATTGGGTAGGTTATTATTTCTGGAATTTCAGTTTCAAACTCGTTATCTATGAAGTCGTGTGCATCAATTTTGTCGACAAAAAATTTGCATTGAGCTGCTTGAATAGTAATTCCATTTTCGGAAAAGATATTAAATGCTGTTTTTATAGTATTTTGATGTTCTTTTAGATTTTTACTTGTAATAAGAATTCCTTTAGGGAAAAAGATTATATCTTTTCTATGCGTAGGAGGAAATACAATTTCTAAAAATTTTAAAAAGGTTTTCTCCGCATTTTTAATTGATGGTGCTAAACGGGTGAATTTATATGTTCCTACTGGTGTAATAAATGACGTTTTGTCTGTGTCCGATGGATTTATTTCTATTCGAGAGTATAAGTCCATTAAGTCAATAATTGATATTTTCTTTGCATCATTTATTTTTATTCGAATGTCTTCGATTGTTGTTTGTTGTGAAATAGTATCACGTATTAGTAAATTTAATGTTGTGAAATCTGTCCCAAATTTGTAAGTAAGTCGTTGTGTATGAGGTATCCATACTAGTCTCACAGAAATTTTATTGTTATAAGGTGATGTTGATTTTTCAAAAATTTTTGCATATAACAAGTGATCGATTTGTTCTAAAAGATCTTCCTTTTGGTGTTGGGAATATGATGTTATTGGATTGTAACTTTCTTGAAATGGTAAATGATTAATAGTGTCAATATAGTGCCGAATTTGAGGAAAAGTTTCAAATGAATGTAGAGCAAAAAGTGGGTAAAACAAAAATATTATTTCGTTTACAAATTCAACTTCTTTGGAACTCAACTTTTCTGTTTCTAATTCTTCAAATATTCGTGTATATTCCTCATTACAAATTAGACGATTTTCCTCCATTGTAACCTGAAAATAATAACAGTGGTAAAAAAAAGGTATTTTATTCTTTAATTTTCGTCGCTGGGAATATAGCTCCAATTGACTTTTTCTATGTCTAGAAGCCATTGCATGTGTTTAAAACCTCTTGATATAGTTTCTAACCATTCTAAACTATTTCTTCCGTCATAAAAAAGGATAGAATTGTTAGTAATGAATCCTTTAAATCTTCTTATAGAGTGTATAATGGCAAGGCCAATTTTATCGTGATAACCATAGAATTGTTCCTGTCCGTTATATGTTCTAGATGAATTACTTAAAGGTGTAATATGAGTTTTATGGTATTCAGAAAGAATGGTGTCGAATCCTGTTTCTTTCATTACTAATTGAAGTAATATTTTACCTGTATAGGTTTGGGGTTCATACACAAAATTTTGTATTCCCATGGATTGGTTTACAAATTCATAGCAATCAACAATAGATCGAAATAGTTTGATTTTACTTGGGTTAATTGTAATAACGTGATATAGTAGAGTATGAAAGGTATTAGTAAGTATTAATAGCTCGGGCTAGCTATTATTATTCCAAGAGGGAGAAAAACAATGTTTTCATCTTTCCATCTTGGGAACAGTCGTCGCAACAAATTAATAAATGTTACTTGAGATCCTTTTATCGAAGGTAAAAGTGATGTAAATTGATATTTTCCAACTGGTGTAGTAAATGCTGTTTTTGATGCGTCTTCTGGATGGAGAAGTATTCGACCATATAGCTCTTCTAAATTCATAATTGAGAAATATAAATTCTTACTAAGTAATCCCCGTATTTCAGAGAGTTTTTGAAAAGCAGGTTCTATTGAAATATGTTTCCGATTGAGTGATGTAAGGGGTACAGTTATTCGCCATTGTGGTTCTTCTGTAAGTGATAATCTTTGTCGTGAAACAATAATTTCATTGTTGTATTTTGAATCAGATGGAATAATTGTTCCTATAGATAATAGTGTAGTAATTTGAGAAAATATATTTTCTTGTTGTTGGGCAGAAAAATCTGTAATCTTTTTATAAGATTTTTTTATTAATTTTTCATTTTTGGTTGTTATTTTGTGTTCTTCAATTGGTCTAGTAATAGTATTTGTGAAAATATAACAATAATTTGCAATTATTTGTAGCACGATTTTTATTTCTTCTGTATCGAGTTCTTCGAGTTCCAATAACTCGTAGATTTTTAAATGTCCGGGGGGTATTTCGTCATCAAGATGTTGGTTGTTCATATTGTAGCTGAAAATAGAACAGATATCTATTTTTCATAATAAAAATTTCGTTAGCTTATTTTTATGGATTTTAGTTGGTTAGTAAAAATAATAATGTTTTCATACCAGAATATTATTTATTCTTCTTTTTTTTTTTTGAAGAATTTTGCTTCCAAGCTGATTAAGCAATTATCAGTGTTAGAGTTCTAATAATTTTCTCTAACATCTGAATCTGCTCAAACAGAGTAGGAGTTATTATTTTATTCATAGGCTATCTTGATTTTGTCCATATGTTTTTGAAATCGTTGACCATCTTCTCCTTCAAGTATGACATTATGCATGTTGGTTATGTCAATAATTCTGTAAGGGCCATGGTATCGCTTTTCAAATTTACTGGTTCTAGGTTCTTTTTGAATATAAGCTAAATCGCCAATTTTACCTTGAAATTCTTTGCAACTTTTATCATAGTTTAGTTTAGAACGACCTTTGGCTTGAATTAAATTTTTAGCAGCTAATATTTTTATTTCATTAAGTCGTGTTATTAATTCTCGTAGATAAGTTCCATAGGTAACTAATTTTTCATCTTGAGGAAATGCAGTTGGTGCACGAGCAATTTTTCCAAATACTAATTCATAGGGGGTGAAATTTGTACCTTCATGAACAGAGGTATTGTAGGAAAACATTGCAAATGGTATTAAACGATCCCAATCGTCAAAATGTTTTGCATAGTGTTTTATAAATTCCATTAAGACTGTATGGCTTCGTTCTAATGACCCGTTGGTTTGAGGGCGATATCCAGAAGTGGTTAGTTGTTTTACTCCAAATATTCGGCATAGATTACTCATTAATTTACTTACAAAACTACCACCTCTATCGGTTAATATTGCGCGAGGGGCACCAAATTGTGAGAAAAGGTTTCTTGCTATTGCATGTGCAATTGTAGTAGTGGAAATATCTGGTACGGGTACAGCAATACAATATTTGGATAGATTATCTTGAATTGTTAAAATGTATTTATTGCCATCAGGGGTAGTTGGAAGTTTACCTACGGTATCGAGAGAAACTTTATCAAAAGTATCTATAGGCGTATCAGTAATAAGCATAGGCTCTCTTATTCTAGATCTAACTACCTTTTGTTCCTGACATGTTTTGCAATGTCTAATGAAATCAGTGACGTCATTTCTCATTCCTGACCAAACAAAACGTTCTCTAATTCTTCGATATGTTTTGGTTATACCTTTATGACCTCCTATAAGACTTTTATGCATTTCAGAAATTATTTTTAAACGGTCTTGTAAAGGTGGAATCAAAACATTACTATAACATAGGGTTATGGTTACAATATCCAAGTAGAAAATTTTTGTTAGAACTTCGGAAAATTGAGTTGGTCCTAGAGAATCCAAATAGTTTCCTAATAAAGAAAATCGTAGTGTTTTTATTGCTTCTTTTATTAATATTTTCTGTAAATTTTTGAGGCAAATTTCGAGATTAGTTTTACTTAAGTTATCGGAATGTTTATTTTTAACTATAATTGTAAATATTTTATAACTTCCATAAGAAGTAATCAAAATTTGACCTAATTTTGGATTTTGTAGTTTTATTTCTTCAGGATCTATAATTCCTAGATCAATGAATAGTTTATCTATTGATGTAAGAAATTCGCAATTTGCAGAAGTAAAGTGTACGTAATTATCTCGCTTATAAGTGAGGTTTTCTCTACAACTTTGAATATTTAAATTTCGAACATATAATCCTTTTATTGAATTTTGCAGATCGTTATCTAAAATTGGTTTAGTTGGTTTATCTATAGATTCTTGAAATGTAGTAGGGCAAAAAGCTGTGTTTTCTTGTATATTGGGATGAGTTGTATCATTCGTGTTTTGTTTATCTACGTGTTTTATTTGTTGTTCATTTTCCTGTGGTTTCATTATAGTCAAATTTTCTTCGTTTTCTTCTTGAATAGTTTCCGGAAAAACTCTTTGACGTACAGATGGTGTAGATCTGGCTTTTGGTTGTATTGTCGTTAGTGGAGTAGCTAAGCTTTGTAATGGCAAAGGGGTTGATGTGATTTGCGGGTTAGGAGGTATTATTGAATTTTCTTCTTCATTCATTTCTTCTTTTTCTTTATCTATATTTAATGTTGTTAGTCCAGTTTGTTTTTGAGTATGTTCGATAAGTTTTTCAATTCGACTTTCTAATTCGTGATCTTCATTTTCTGTATCATAAGGATCTAAATATTTAAGAGTTTCTAACAGTTCTTCATCTGACTCTCCTTCAGATATTCTTTTAAGAGAAATAGAATCTTGTTCTTGTGAAAATTTATCTTCGCGTTCTTTTAGAGATTGATTAAATTTTTCAAATGATTTTTGTAATTCATCTCTTATTTGTTGACGTGTACTATCTAAAGAGGATTCGTTAAGTTGAAAATCATCATTTTCACTGTTAGTACCTGATTCATCCTGCGGAGGTCCTTCTAAGGAGATTGGAACAATTGATTGATCGGTGATTGGCTCGTTGTTGTCCTGACTTTGTTCTGGTTCCATTTCTTGAAAAGAAGGTTCTATAGTAGTAAGAGCAGGTGCGCTCTTAAGTGGAGTAGGAAATTTTGCGGAATCTGCGGTTATATCTAAACTAGGGAAAACACTTTTTCTTCTTTTCCAAATAGGAATATGTAAACTGGTTGGTTCTTCTTCATTTAGGTCAGATTCTTCTGTTTCCTTAGCAGCACTTTCACTTTCTGTGTCGTCTATTTCTTTTAAGAAAATGTTCTCTTTCGCTTTACGTGGATGGTGTCTTTTAGCAATTGAACTAACATTTTGTTCGTCATGTAATTTTGTTGATGAAGTAGAAGTGATTTTTGATCGTGGTCTTAATCGACTTGTCATGGGTCTTTTAGCTAGATCTTGAAAAGTTTGTGAATCAGGGGTAGATTTGGAACTGGGGACTTTTGGTTTGGTAATTGGTTTGGGAATTACTTTAGGTTTCAAAAGAGGGTTTGGCTTTGAAATTGGTTTAGTTAGTGGAGGAATAGATGCTTTTAGTTTTTCTTTTTCATCGCTTGGATTTTTACTGGAAGTTGATGGTTTTTCTAAACTTTTCTTAGTTGATCTTGTCATCATGAATACTTTATTTTGTAAATCGTCGCTTGTTTCGGAAGGATTTCTAGATAAAGCATCTGCATTACAATTTAATTTTCCTGGTTTATATTTGAAAGTGTATTCGTAATCTCTTAATTTTAATCTCCAACGAACTAGTCTTTGACCAGGGTCTTTTATACTATCAATCCAACGCAAGGGTTCATGATCACTTACTAATAAAAATTCTCGTCCATATAAATAAGGACGAAAATATCTTACAGCGTATAAAACTGCGAGACATTCTTTTTCTGTTGTAAAATAGTTTTTCTCAGGTCCTGTTAAAAGTCGTGATAAATAAGCTACAGGGTGGTCAAATCCGTCTTTTTCTTGACTTAATACCGCTCCAATCGCATAATCAGACGCATCTGTAGTTAAAGTAAACTTTTTATTAAAATCAGGGTATTGTAAAATAGGTTCTTCGCAAAGGGCATTGCGAAGTAATTTAAAAGCTTCCTCATGTTCAGGAGCCCAAATAAACTTTTTGTCCTTTTTTAATAAATCAGATAATGGTTTTGCCTTTTTAGAAAAATCTTGTATGAATCGCCTATAGTAGCCTGCAAGACCGAGAAATTGTCTGATGTTTCGTACATTTGTTGGTGTGGGAAAATTCTTTACAGCTTCAATTTTTTTAGGGTCGGGTTTTAATCCGTCGTTACTTATAATGTGACCTAAATATATTACTTCACGTTTCAAAAATTCGCACTTTTCTGGTTGTAATTTTAAGTTAGCTTGACGTAATTTTGAAAATAATCTTTTAATCTTTTTACCGTGTTCATTTAAGTCTTTAGCATAAACAACAATATCATCGAGATAAACAAATAATTCTACACCTTGGAGTCCTCTAAGGACTTGGTCCATTAGTCTTTGAAAAGTAGCAGGGGCGTTTTTTAGTCCAAATGGCATTCTAATGTACTCGTAATGTCCGTTGAGTGTGGAAAATGCAGTCTTTGGTCGGTCGATTGGATCAGTCTCTATTTGGTGAAAACCCCACGCTAAGTCAAAGGTGGAAAAATACCTTGCTTCCCCTAAATGATCAAGAATATCCGTGATATTAGGTAGGGGATAAGCATCCCCTATCGTCTTTTCATTTAAAGAACGAAAGTCTATCACGAGTCGCCATTTCTTGTTACCTTGGGCGTCCGGTTTCTTTGGTACTATCCACAGTGGTGAGTTGTAGGGTGAATTAGATGGTGCTATGATCTCTTCTGAAAGCATTTTAGTTATTTGTCGCTCAATTTCTTCTCTTTGGATTGGTGGAAAACGATATTGTCTTGTATTAATAGGGATATCATCAGTAGTAGGGATTTTATGCCTTACTAGAGGAGTAGAAGTAAGGTTATCACCTGGGAGATAAAAATCGTCTTTAAATTCGTTAATTAAACTTTCTACGTGTTGGATTTCTTCTGTATTTAAATGTTCTAACCTTAATTTTTCCATAACTGCTTCTGTTCTGTCTGTTGGTGGAATAGGATTTTCGGAAGATTCAAAACATTCGAGATATTCATCGCCTGGTATATTATAATATTCGAAAGGTATTAATTCTTGTGGATTTAATTCAATTGTGACGTCATCGTTTGTGGTATTAATAGCCAAAATATATGCAACTCCATTTCGATTTGTTACAGCTGCTTCTCCTATATAAATTCCAGGATTTGTTGGTACGAAAGGAAGATATCCTTCTTTGATTTCTGTGTTTAAAACGTCGATAGGTATAGTTTCTCTCATTCTAGCATGAATTTTAAAAATTTTTGAAGTTTTTAGTGCTTTTGTATCTGGATCAAAAGATTCTTGGTCAACAAATGGTATTGGTTTAGTTGGTTCGGAATGTGTAACAATAGTGTTATGCCAAAATGATATTTCGGTCTTTTCCTGTCGAAGGTAATTTCGGCCTAAAATTCCGTCCGTAGTAATAGGAAAATCTGTCATAACAACTTGAAATTTTACGGGTGCTTTTCTGATAGTTAATATTATACTACCTAAAGTTCTGGCTCTGAGTTTTGTAATACCTGAAAGTTCTATGGCTTCTGTCGGGTCGATTAATAATTCTCTTTTTAATTGATTTATTTTTATAAGATTTACGTCTGCGCCTGTGTCAATCAAAAATCGAGCTCTAACGTTTCGAAATTCAGGAGCTGAAATTTCTATGACTGGGGACTCACAGCATTCTCCGTTGGCTTGGAAAATGTTTCCGAGTTTTCGAGGAACTTCACCGTCATACGACGCTCTGGTTTCACATCGCTCGTCGTTGCGTCGTTCCGACGGGCGTAGTTGTAGTTTAAATTTTCGGGACGTTTTTGAGGAATTGGGGATGATGAACGGGGTGGTGTTGAAGAGTTAAATGGTTTAGGGTTATTATATGCTTGATTAGGTGGTTGATGAGAAGGTGAAAATTGTGGTGGATAAGGGGGGTATGGATAAGGATTAAAGTAAGGATAAGGATAAGGGTAAGGATATGTTGGATATTGTGAACCGGAAGGTTGTGGAAAAGGATTTTTCAAGATGCTTACTGCTGGTTGTTGATTTTGATTTAATCTGAAATGTTGATTTGGACTGGGGCTTCTATCACGCATAGGGGGACCTGAATTGTGTTGATCCTGTCTTGATACGCGATATGCAGTTGGTCCGCTAAATTGTTCTCTTTGTCTATTTTCCACATGAAGAGCTGCTTGCAAAGCTTCTTGTATATTTGCAGGGTTACGCATATCTACGTTAGATGACATGTCGTCTGGCAAACCACGAATAAACGCTTCTAGGGCACAATCTCTTAAAGGAGAATACATATTTTCGGCTTCAGCCCCATATTTTTCTTCTAGGGCAGCTTCAGCACCTGAGCAGAGGAGAGAGAGTCTATCATGAAATTCATTTACTCCTTCCCCTCTTCTCATTCGAATCGAAGCAATTTCTTGTAAAAACCAAGGGTATGATTTTGTGGGCAAAAATCTTTTCTTTAAATGTTGTATTAAGTCTTTTAGGGTATTAAATTGATGGTCGCGTACACTATCTCTAGCAGCACCTTTAAGACGTCCTAAAACTGCTTTTACATACTTTCTTTGACAAGTTGCTGGTACATAAGCTGCACCATTATAAATATCTTGGATAAAATCATGAACACGCATATTTCTTCCGTCAAAAGGTTGTACATGCAAAATGCCTTGTTGTAACGCTATGCATTCTGCCATACTTGTGACCATTTCAGTAGTTACATTATGATCGATTTCGGTACCTAGTGTATTATCATCATTATTTTGAGGGTTATGTTGTTCTCCAAGATTACCTGGATGGTTGTTTGCTTCGTCAGTCATGTTTAAAAGGGATCGAAAGTGTCTTTGATAATATTTGCGTTTCTTTTTATGGGGTGGTGTCATTTATTGTAAAATGACCATTAATCCTAATTTCCTGCACGTACTTATTACTGATACGTATAAGAAGAAATAAAATAAGATGTATCTCAGTAGGGTTATTAAAATAAAAGTTTGAGTTTATTTTTCAATTTCCTTTTGATTATTAGGATTAGATTTATATTTATAGCAAAATAAGTAGGTGTGACCACGTTGGAAACAATATTCACAACAATTAGTCCACTTATATAATTTTAATTTTGGTCTAATAGGATTTTCAAGAGGTAGTGAGATAATAAAAGTTTTCTCTGAATTTTTCTTTTTCTGTTCACTAAAATAATACACTCTATTTAGAGATTCTAATATTTTTCTAGCTGCAGAATGTTCAGCGTCTTTTAGTCTTTTTTCACCGTCTCCTATTTCTTGAAAATAATTATTTTGATTATAATCTTTAACAACACATTTTACGTAAAAAGTTTTATCGTGCTCTAAACCAATTGTGTAGTGTAGAGAATAAATAGGTTTGGACAGATCGTATTCTGCAGTTAATTCTTCAAGAGAAGATTTGGCGTATTTTAGAGTTCGAATTTTTCCTTTAGGAAAATGTGGGTTTGATGCGATTTCTAAATTTGGAAAAATAGTGTTTAATGTAATGTTACTAGAATACATATAATAATTTTATTTTTAATTGGATAGTTTTTAAGTTTTATTCCGCTTTGAGGTTTTCGGTGTGGTTGTGTAGTTCTTTTCTTAATTCAGTAATTAACGAATTAAAATTTTCTTTATTTTTAGTTAATTTGGTAGAATTTATTTCAAAAATGGTTTGAGGAAAATCAAGAATCAATTTCGCTAGTATTTCTTTCCACTTATATTCAATAGTTCTTTTATCTCGTTTTTTGTTTATTCTAAATTTCATTTGAATTGGCCTGGTTATAATTAATCATTTTAATTTTAAACTAATTAATTTAACTTATTGCTTGGTTGTTAATAAATCCATTCATTAAATAATTAATTAAGATGCCTTAGATACGAGCAGTACACTCAAGAGTCTAAGACAAAAAAAAACAAAAAAAAATAAGCAATATGTATATATTTCCTTTTCTGTTTTATTATTATTATAATATTTTTCCTTTTAATGCGAGCAGTACACTCAAGCAAAAAGGTAAATAAAACTATAATAAAACTAAAGGTAACTAAAGTAACTTAAAGTAACTTAACCCTTGAATACGAGCAGTACACTCAAGAATTCAAGGTACTAACTTAAAATTAACTAAAATATAATTAAATTTTACTAAATAACCAAGCAATAATATGAATTCAATTTATTGTTCGTTAACTTAAGATACTAATTAAAATTACTTAGTCTAAATTAAACTAAAGACACGAACAATTAAGCTCAAGTGTCAACTAAATGTAACTTAAAAATAACTTAAATTAATAACTAAAAGTAATTAAAACTAAATTAAAGTAACTTAAACTGAATTAAAAATAAGTTAAAAGTAAATTAAAGACACGAGCAATTGAACTCAAGTGTCAAAATAAAAATAAAAAAATAATAATAATATACCTTAAAATTAACTTAATCTAGTAAAACGAACAATAAAAAGCTGGTGTTTAATTCTGATTTATTGACAGGTAAGTGCAATTCAAACCAAATCCAAATAAAAAATTTTCAAAGTATAGATAAAATAAAATGTATTCTTTTATTTTATTTATTATAAATTTTTTTTTTTTTTTTTTTTTTTTTTTTTTTTTTTTTTTATAGAATTGATGATAAATGAATGTTTATTGAATGATAGAATTTTGTATCAAGTGATAATCGACACGAATATGGCTTCTTTTTAAAGAAATATTCAAATGGGTTGTGATGTATGAAATTATAAATTTGAACAGGCACACAAGATATATAAATTTCTCCAACAATTACACAATTTCAAATCAAGAAAAACAGAGATAGAATAGGTAATAATTTTGAGTGATTAGTCTTGTCAGAGTTAAGAACCTGATAGATTTATAATTAAGAACAATGTCAAATTTTGGCAGGAATCCCACCGCTGCCACCAGAAAATTTGCTAACTGTTACGTTTATATTTAATTTTGAAGGTAAGCGTAGTCAAAAGGTATTTTATAATCCTAAATGATTTGTTTCTTTATTTTATTATAAAACGAAAAATTTAAAGAATTTACAATTTCAATAAGCTTTTTGTATCAACTGAAATAAAAGTTTTTATTGCATCACATATTTCAGTTTTAAAATAATACTTATACTGTGTAATATAAAAAAACTTTGTTTTAATTTATGTGGTAAGTTATAGTAATATTTTATCACATCACTCAGTCTTGAATTAATGTTTAAATTAGATATTACTAAAAACTGTACTTTACTTATTGTAGTGGATTGTAACATTGCTACAATTATTTAGAACAATGAATTTTTCAGGTGTACATTCTTGTTCAGGTAGATTTTCAGACGTCGCAATTTTGATTTTTTTCGCGGGCTGTTTTTCAATCACAGACGAATTTTCAACTACTTCACTGAGTATTGCGTTAGAAATTTTTTTCGCGGTTGTCTTTTTGTACTCAGTCGAATCGTCGACATAACTTTGCGCGACAGTTGCTGATTTCCAGCCCCCATGGCGTTGTAAATCCATAGTTGTGGCCCCAGTATCTGCCAAAACCGTAGCAGAAGTTCGACGAAACGAATGTCCCATGTAGTCCTTCGGATTTTTCAAATTTAAAAATTCAGCAATTTTTTTTGGCATATTTCCAATTGTGTTGATGCCAATAACTTGGACAGTGCATTTTCCGTTTCGGTATTGTAGAAAAAAATTTTCTTTTTCCGCTTTTGCAGGACGCAGGCTTTGGTATTTTTCGACGATTGGAACAAATTGCGGATCAATGACAAATCTCCTCGGTACATTATTTTTAGTGTCCGGAATGATGATTTCAAGTAGCTCTCCTTGTCTCTTCAAATGATTTACTTGGATTGCATGAAGCTCGCTCTTACGGCAACATCCACTGATACCGAAAATCATGACGACCTGAATATAGTTTGTTTTTTTATTGCATCATCCATTAATTTTTTATTCAAAAATATAAAATTACTATTTAAATGTATAAAGTTTTTTTCTAATATAAAAATAATTAATTTCCATTAAATTATGACAAAATATATACCAGAAATCACGGTAGTTTTTTCACTTAAAATTAGGGAAAAAAAGAGATTTTGTTTTTAAAAAAAAATTGTTTATGTAAAAAGAGGATTTTGTAAATTAAAAAGATAATCTAAATTTAGAAATTTGTAATCATTTTTTTATTGATTGCAATACTGATTAATTGAATTTTCCATTGATTAAAATGTAAAATATTTCAATTTATAATTGACTAAAATTTTGAATAATTAAATTTTTTATTATTTAAACTCTCGATGTACGTTATAAAATATTACAAATGTTTACCTTCATTGCTAGGTAGATATCATCTGAGGCATTTTTCAAAAATGAGTTAATCTCATCTGTCGTGAAAACACTAGCTTTTTTTCCCTTGTAACCAGTCGAGTATTTACTTAAAAGGGCATTCAATTCTTTGTAATTGTCAATTGATATTTTTTCGTGAATTCGTATAGTGCTCTTCAATTTTGAGTGGATCGACCAAATAGTAGGCGGCTTGTATTTTTGCATTAGTTCCTTAAAATAAACTTTTAAGCAATTTTCGGATGTGATAGCTTTTTTCTCGATTTTCCAGGCAACGTATTTTTCATAAGTTGCTTCGTAAATTTCCTTTGATTTTTGTGGCAACAAATCCAATGAAATTTCCTTGGCCTCTTGTCGCATTTCGGGAGGCGTACACTGCTCTTCATCGCTTGACATTTTCGCGAAGCAAATGGTACAAGAAACTTTTTTATGCACAAAACACAATTGTTTATGAACGAGAAAGAGTTAAAAATTGTCACTCACAGTCACGACTTGACGAGATTATCAAGAAGGTTAGGTACTTCAGGTTAGGTTATGTCCGAATGTATCTGTAAGTCACGGTAAGATTACGGTTCTTAACGAAAATATTGACTCGGATCTAGTGGACGAAATTGTAACTACTTGAGAGTTATGAAATTATGAGAACACGCACAAACAAGGCTCTTTTTAGAACTCTAATGTCATTTGAGTTAAATTTCGTAACTAACGCAGCAAAAGTACTAAAAAGTATCGCTTTACGTTCATCTACGGAGGGACAAACAACGCCATTTTTATGATTGCGTTATGAAAAATTTATATCGTCACTGTTACCCAATCTGAATTAAATTGCTTTATAATGACCAATAAGAATTCATCTGATGGGGAGGAGTCATTGTCGTTTCTTGGTAAAAGTGGGGAAATGCACTGGTTCTTCTCCTCCAGACAATTCTTGGAAAAATGATCTTATTACATGACTTATATATATTCCAGTTATTTTTAGTTAATTAAGATATTAATAAAAATATTAATTGTTAATAATAATAAATAAATAAATATGTAAGTCATGTAAAAGGTCTTATTTTTGTGAAATTAATAATAAAATCATACAAACATTCAATCATACAAACATACACTAATTTTGTATAATGGAATATAATAACAACAATACTAATTAATTAAATAATTAATATACGTTAATTCTAAGATTAGTTGATCTTTAATCGATTCAGATTATTTGATCAGGTGATTGACCACGATGACCTCGTATGACACCATATGCATGTGTCTACAGAGTGCGAAAAATATGCTACATTGTGTCGGTCTTCTACTCTTATTCTTAGTAGAAGCGAACGACTTTTAATGGTCACGTACTGTGGTGACAGTCTTGACCTCTTATGAACTTTAATTGCCGTATTGGTTTATACTGCACTTTTTAATTTTGTATTAATTTTAGGTTTAATATAATAATGCAATAACAATCATACCATACAATAGGCTATACAATATTATGCATTTTACACAATATTATACCACACTAAGATAATATAATTATTACTATCATTATTATTAGATATTTTAAATAATGATTTTGAAAAAGATTTTGTGAACGTAACACTAGGATGTACCCAACAGGGGAATCGTCAGGTACATGAAAATTAAAAGAGTCGTCAACATTTTCAACCCATTTGAAACCGCCATAAGGGAGCGATTGAGCCATTGCCCAGCCATACAAATTGTTGGCATCGAAGTACATGAGGTAGCTTGTATCTTCGTTTTTGTCGAAATTCTCCATATATGGATTATTCGCTTTTGCATAGCGGTTGCAACATTGACTAATGCCGCCTCGAATACCCGACTCAACAAACATCATCATATCAATATCGGTTATAAGTTGTAATCCTATACTCGTGTACTTGAGCATAGCATCCCAAGTTAAACCTGGAGTCGTATAATAGTGTGCAGGATCTAACTTGTACGCAAAAACACATTGTTCGCGGAAGTTTTCAAAGACATCGGCAAGTAACAATACATCTGTTTTCATGTACAAGTGGACATAGTCGTAGAGATTTTGACAATCGAAATCGGACCAAACTTTCTGTGCATGCTCATAATCTTCATCAGAAATACCGGCATCATAAAGAGTACTGTAAAATTTCTCTTTCGGGGGCAATTCTGTCTCATCAAGCTTACTTTTTGAGTCAAAGTACTCATAGGGGAAAACACCCTTTCGCGTTAATAACTTAATTTTATCCGGATCACAGTCACCGTACTGGCAAAAACGGCGTTTACAATTTTATACTCATCCAAGTAGAATGCGAGTTTTTCTAGGGATGATGCCATGAATCTGAAAGAGTCAATGAATCGAAACTTGACCTCACTCCCCTTGAAATGTTTTGTGAAGGCGATATACTTCTCTTTGTTAATGGGGAGGAGATCAATTTTACCTTCAAAGCTCGTTGAAATCGCGTGAATTATAAAATGGGCGTCATAGCCACTTAAATTGTGGAACACTGCAGGGATCGTTTGACAATCTTGAAAATTTAAATTGCACGACTCATGCGCAGCACCCCTATACTTGCCAGTAAGATGACAATGATCTCGGACTTTTTTATCGCTTGCCGCTATTTTCTGATGACAAATATGGCATATTGTCGCTCGCTTAAAATCGCTGATTTCTTGAGGAGTTAATGCAGTCATTGGTATCGGATTTTTAAATACCTCATCAATTTTTTCAGCAATCTGCTTTAATTCCCCAGCAAACCATTTAGCTGGATCAGCTTCATGCCTTGGACATGGTACATAAACAGATTGAGATTTGTCGTAGCTACAATTCAAATAATATCCAATGCTTAATAGCTTATGGCGTTGAAATACTTCAGTCTTACTTAAATTGTTTACATCTTCATCAGCTGGAAGAAGTAAACTTTCACAGTCGGCGTAAATCACATACGGAACTTTTTCTTTATTTTTATAATTTTTAAACTTGATAATACTGTCTTTCGGCTTTGGCAACGTTATTTTACACTCATTCACTTTCTTACAATCTTCAACGTGTGCATTGAGTTTTTCTATAGAATAAAAATAGTGCAAGCATCGGTCGCAGATATACTTCTTTTCTCTGTGATTAGACAATTGCTTAAACACTAATCGCGATAAATCTTTTACCCACACGTAGTGAAAATTCATGAAATCACCATCATCGCATATTACATTCTCTTTAACACTCTCATCTGCATACATATCCGCAACGTATAAGAGATTTACATGTTTATCTCTTTTCTCCGCAGTAAGGTGAAGAGGATGCACCGAAAAGTCACCGTAGAACTTTGAAAGGCCATAGACGTTAATTGAGATGTCATTCAGCTTTTCAAATATTGGGACATTTTTTAACGCTACTGGGAATTCAATCCCTTCAAAATTTAATTCATCTTTAAATTTATTGTAGCTGGAAACACGCTCCGGATGTGACACGTTTGAATGCAAGGCTGAGAGTACCGCCCACTTAAAGCACTCGTTGTCCCTGTTTACAACATTAATGCATGCATGCTTGTTTTTAATTTGCGGAGGTAAGTTAATGTAAGAGCTTGCACGCAAAGGGTTGTATTTATTTACATTACTTTCTAACCTTATAATCGATTGAAGGTTCCAATTCGAACCCTTTGCGTGAAACTCTTCCACGCTGCGCAAGATTGGCTGTTTAATGTTCTCATCGAACCAATCATCTAAGAGGGTTGTGGTGAAGATACTGTTAGCCTTGCATCCGAAAGGAATAGGCTTAACAACCTCTTCACCATTCTCAACCCTCTTAAAGTTGGCGATGAGAACACCGTACACCAAAATGGGGCCGTACTTGTTCAAAGCATCTCTAATGCGGTCCTGAAACAGCCTGGACGCATCGTCCAAAAACGCGCTAATATCAATATGGACTAGATTCAGGACCGCATTAGTATATAGTCTACATGCAAAAGCACTCTCACACTCTTCCCAGCGCACGCGATTATTAATGTCTGGATCACCGATTCCAGCGCCATCTACAACGTGCGACTCGAATAAAGCCCGATATCGAACGATGGATTGCAGAATGCACACACATCTTTTCTTTTGATGTGTAAAGTACATCGATTTTAGAATGCTCGACAGCAAATTTTCATGTCTCGAACATTCTGCAACCCATCGCTCGATAAATGTACGCCTTATACCTACGTCACTCAATTGTGGCACCAACTCAAGAGCTTCCTTGATGAGTGGTAAGGTGACGTCACACTCATCCAGAATGGTCCTGTAGTTGGGATGTTTACGTGGTCCCTCGGTGGTTGTGACCTTCCGCTTCATCTCTATATATTCACAAGAAATACACTTAACCTAGAAAAGAACACACTTAACCTAGAAAAAAACACACTTAACCTAGACAAGAACGTACTTACAAACTAAATACTTAACCTAAGAAATACAGTAAATATAACAAAAAAAGATTGTAAATATAAATAACAAAAAAAGACAGTAAATGTTTAACAAAAAAAGACAGTAAATGTTTAACAAAAAAGACAATGTAACAAAAAAAGATAATAAGTAAATGGCAAGGGAGACTGCTGCGACTGCTTCACCTGCGAACAGAAGAAAGAATGACTAAATTCGCTCGCGATCCAAAATATATGCCCGAATATTTGCTCGCGCATGCGCAGTATAACGTTTATCCCCACTCTGACTTTTCACGCACTTCATTCCCCACTCCGACCTTTCACGCACTTCATTTCTCACTCTTACCTTTCGCGCATGCGTAGAATAAACATATACTTATGGAAAAGTGAACACGTTTATTATAAAAAATGTTAATTAAAAATTTAAAAAGGTTAATTAAAAAAGTGAATTAAAAATAATATTAATAATAAGGCGCATGACAGTACGCTGGCGGCGACGGTAGCGACGCTGTCGCCGATCTGGGCCGGGTGACTGCACCCTGGGCTCCGGGGTTGCCTGCACCCTGGGTGGCGGCGTCGGCGACCTGGGTGGATACCCTGGCGGGGTAGTCGGCACCCTGGGTAGTGTCGTCAGCGACCTGGACACTGGGGTTGACTGCGCCCTAGGTTGCGGCGTCGGCGACCTGGACCTTGGTGGAGAGCCTAACTCCACTCAAGATGGCGTCTCTGGCTGATGCCAATGGTACGTTGGCGGGGTTGCCGGCAATGGCAACTCATTGCCTTCATTCTGCAACTATAAATATTATATTATATTATAATTATATTATATTAATACTTACGTTATAGATGGACACCTTCCTCACATGGCACTCATAGCATGTACACCACTGCTCCATCGTCATCGACCACTCGGGAGTGATCTGCTGCTGCGAATGAGCTAGTGCCGCTGAGCTCGTAAGCTTAAAGGCTCCTACTCCCACCACGCGCTCTCATCACCTTGTGTGAGCGGCCGTTGAGTGAAGCTCCTACAATTTGAACACGCCTCGGTAACGCGCGCAATTTAAAACTCAAAAATAATTCAATAATTTATGTAAATAAATATATTAAATTAAATATTAAATAAATTATTAAATATTGGATTAATTATTAAATAAATTTTACGTATTAACTTATAGAAAGATAAAATAATTATAAAATAGTTGTAAATAAGCAGTATATTTAATTAATACACTGTAAGCATAAATGTGTAATATTACATATAAATAAAAAAATTAGTTAAAAATTATTAAACTTACCTTAATTTAAAAAAAGTTTTAATATATTAATTGCAAATATTTAAACTTACCTAAATAAATTAATTATATGTATAAAAAATATTTATTCAAAAATGTATAACAATAATGTTCAAATTATATGAATGAAAATGAAATTAATATTGAATCTAAATAAAGCATAGAAAATAAACCAGTAGAAAAAACCGGTGTGCAAATTCATAACAGTGTACAAATAAAATAAATAATAAACAATAAAAATAAAAAAAAAATAGGAAAAGAACTAGGCGCAATTGCGCCTACATCTAGGGTTTCGTGGCGCTTTAAATTTTAATTAAAAAAAAAATAAATCAATGTCAACTACTGGGACATGTCAACTATAGGGACATGTCAACTATATGGACATGTCAACTACTGGGACATGGCAACTATAGGGACATGTCAACTATATGGACATGTCAACTATTGGGACATGTCAACTATAGGGACATGTCCCAATAGTTAACATGCCCCTATAATTGACATGTCAACTATTGGGACATGTCAATTACTGAGACAGGTCAACTACTGGGACATGTCAACTATTGGGGTTTGTACTACGGACAGACGGACGCCAAAGTGAAACTATAAGGCTTTCGGCCATGGGCCACGAAACCCTAAAAACAATAAAACTTATATATATTCTTAATAGTATTAAAAAGCAAATTTCAAATAATGTAAAATAAAATATAACGCATGAAATATAATACTTGTAAAATAATATATATAATATAAGCACAAAAAATATATCACATGCAAAATAAAAAATACAATACAGAAAATTATAAAATAATAAAAATTGTATTTTTCAAATAATAATTAAATGTAAATATTTACATGTTCATATCAAATATACATTAAATATAAATATAAAACTAAAAACATTTTCTATATATATATACATAGACAAAAGAATATAAAAGATATATAAATATAAAAATATTAGAAAAAGATTTCTAAAAAAAAACATAACAAAAACACTTTTTTTATATAGGAAAAAAACGATTGAAAAAAACCTGTTACTTTCTAATATCATTCGAAGATAAAAAACAAAAAAACAATAACATTTTCTTAAACAGAATATAAAAGTAAAGAAAAGTTTGAAAGTAATAAGTAATAATAATACTAAAAGAAAAATTAAATTAAACAAAAAATTATAAATGAAAAAAAGTTTAAAAGAAATAAATATAAAAATATTAGAAAAAAGTTTCTAAAAAAACATAACAAAAACACTTTTTTTTTACAGGAAAAAAAGATTAAAAAAACCTGTTACTTTCTAATATTATTCGAAGATAAAAAACAAAAAACTATAACACTTTTTTTTTACAGAATATAAAAGTAAAAAAAGTTTGAAAGAAATAAGTAATAACACTAAAAAGAAAAATTAAATTAAACAAAAAATTATAAATGAAAAAAAGATTTAAAAGAGCTAGCGCCTTTTCATCGAAGAGGCTGTGGCTAATGCTGCCATAGCCTTTGTCAGGCGTTGCCGTTGGGTACCCTTTAACGGTTGTGCATTGATTTCAATAACACGTCGAGGAGCTGTCTGAGGTGGTTGGCGACGTGAAGCTGCCTGAGGTAGTTCCCTACATGCAGCTACCTGAGGTGCATCTGTACGTGGAGCTGTCAGAGGTGGTTGGTGTCGTGGAGCTGCCTGAGGTAGTTCCCTACGTGCAGCTACCTGAGGTGCATCTGTACGTGGAGCTGTCAGAGGTGGTTGGTGTCGTGGAACTGCCTGAGGTATTTCCCTACGTGCAGCTGCCTGAGGTGCCTCTGTACGTGGAGCTGGCAGAGGTGGTTGGCGTCGTGGAACTGCCTGAGGTAGTCCCCTACGTGCAGCTGCCTGAGGTGCCTCTGTACGTGGAGCTGGCAGAGGTTGCCGCTGTGAATGTGCCATGCGCTGTTTCAATTTTGCTGGGTATTTTTCAGATTCTTCAAAATCTGGATTTTGTGCTGGCATTTGTGAACAATTTCCAGATTTTGAAGAATCTGATGTTATTATTCTAGGGTTGGTCTTCATCCTCTCGCAAGACTGATTTGCCATCGTTTGCTCCTCACAAAGTGGTAATAAATCCCATCTCTTCCTTCTTATGAAAAGATCTGGCTCCAACGGATTGTATTGCATTTCTCCCATCTTTTCTAGTTCTTCGTTTAAATTATTCTAAAAGAAATATGACAATTAATTATTACAGAATAAAAGAAAAGTATTTAACATAAGAGGTTATAAAATACAAGTGTGATTTTTAAAGCAAAAGTTGAAAATATACGCACAAAAAAAATGAATAATTCTCTTTATAATAAAACTAGCAACTTTGTCGTCCGCAAGCGGCCGACTACGTTGCTAGTGTGCATTAACCATATTTTTTATTCACTTTTTTTTAGAAAAATTTAATATTAGAAATGTAAAAAAAATTTCTTTATATTGGATCTACCACCGAAGTAGCAAGGAATATTGCTCGAATGTCAAGCTGATATCAAGCGGCAATATTTTTGTGACATTCAGGCGATATCATAATGTCCTCTTCACGGGGACATTCCTCGGTGATGTATCTATATGATCTGTGTGACGGTCTTTCACACAAAAAATGTAACGCATTACAAAACTTACATTCTACATTTATTAAACCTAATTAATTCTGTGGAACTTTACTTTCATTGAAATCTTTAAAAGACATTATTGCAACTCCTGCAGTTTTTTTATTCCAATTATCGTTTTTACATGTTAAATTCTTTTCTTGACGCACATTCTTTTCATCTTCCGTTTCCGTAGAAAATTTTTTCTTCTTACATGACAAATTATTTTCTTGACGCACTTTCTTTTCATCTTGAGTTTCCATTGATATTTTGCTTTTCCTACATGCCAAATTTTTATCCTTGCGTATTTTCTTTTCATCTTCAGTTTTTATAGATAATTTCTTTTTTTTTGCATGTCAAATTTTTTTTTGCGCTCTTTCTTTTTTATTTCTGTTTTATTACGATTACGTTTTCGCAATCTCTCATTCTCCTGTCTTATTATTTTCTGCTCATATGTAACTTCGCGCCTTGCCTTCCTTTTTCTTCCCTTCTCTTTAATTGCTCGAATTATCTTTTTATCATTTTCTTTACTCAGAAAATTCTTCATTTTTAAATATTCATGTGGTGAAATTTTGTTCACATTATTATCAGTTGTACGAATTATTTTCTTTTCACTAGTGTCATTTAGAGAATGTTTAATTTTTAAATATTGTGTTAATAGAACTCTGTTAATATTATTATTGTGCAAAGTATTAAAAACAGAACAAGAGTTTAAAATATAATTTTTATGTTCCTAAGTTCAATTTATGAAAAGACGGTTCTAATTATTCTCTATTATCGAATTATCGTAATAAACATAAATTCAGTGACCATAATTGTTATTACCGCTAAAAAGTATTTGAATATGTTTATCACCTTCTCTAATTGGGACAATAAAATCAAGCACTTGTACATACAAAGTACTTTGCACATTGAAAAATAAATTGGAATCTTTTCTTAATAATTCTTCAATTTTGTACATATGCATGTAATTTAACAATTTATTTCTATTTTCAATAATTTTTAAATCTTTATCACTTAAAATAACATACTCTTTTATGTTGGCCATAGTATACTTCGTTTAATTTTATTTTTGATTGATGAAAATCTAAATATCTCTAACCCTTTTGCTCACTCTCTCTAATATAACCAATTTATCCTTTTATTAAATATAACCAATTTTGTCTTTAATTCAATACAACCAATTTTACCTTTTATTAAAAATAAGCAATTTTTCCTTTAATTCAATACAATTAATTTTACCTTTTACTAAATATAACTAATTTTTCCTTTAATTCAATATAATTAATTTTGCCTTTTATCCAATAAAACTACCAAATATCCAAAAGAATGAGAGAACTATGAGTAACTATGAATCAATAACTACTGATCAGCCAATAAGTGCAAAAAGGACACTCTTATTTGAGTAATCAGTAGTTCATTACAAATAACATATATACGTATTTATACCTGTATTAAAACCCCGGAACAAATACCACAAAAGAACCAACCATTGGACAATAGAACCTTCGTTAATGAGGATTAACTCTGAGGACCCAGGTAATAATTTCTTTTTTCACATTTATTATATACAAAAATAAAGATGTACCAACCCTTGGCCAATAAAACCTTTGTTAATGAAGATTAACTCTGAGTACATAATGAAATGTACAGTAGGTTTACATTGACATCGGTACGTCCGACGTCTCGAAATTTTTTCCGTGTATTATAACAAGGAAATATAAAGATAAAAGTCAAAAACTGAAGAAGTAATGTATATCTTTCTTTCTCACATCAAGGAATATAACATATAATTTTCATTTAATATTGCATTTCTCTATCTAGAGGATTCAAAATAACATAAGAATATCTCCGCCTAAAAATCTTACTCTTCTTTCTTTCTGTTTTCAAAATAAAAAAATATGTATATACCAGTATTAGACTCTCAGAACAATTACCACAAACAATACAAATCCTTGGACAATAGAGCCTTTGTTAATGAAGATTAATTCTGAGGGGCCAGGTAATAATTTTTAAATTTTTTTATTAAATTTTTCTGGGGTTCTAATATAGGTAGGGGAGAGTGATAAACAGTGGGACAGTTTAAACAGTAGGTCACTTTAATTTTCTGAAAAACTACTTAAAGAAACTCGACCAAAATTTAAATGTAAACCATGTTTATGACAACACACTATCTATACGCATGCGCATTTATACTTACACAGCGACTAAAAATGTGATTTTTTTATGCTAAAAAACATTAAAAAATTCAAAATTTATAATTATTACAATGATTGTTCGGCAACATTTGAAAAATAACACTTGATAAGAGAACGACTATTCAAATTTTCCTCAAAATTGTTTTTATGTTATGACCAAATTATGGCCTATGATCAGCAGTACTGTAAACGTAAAAAAAAATAATTTTTTATAAGAAACTTGACATCGTATTATAAAAATGTAAAATATTAAAATATAAGTGTTTTGCAACATTTGTTAACGTTATTTAATGCAAAAAATATATATTTACAAAGTATGAAGCAGAATATTATTATTGAAACAAATATTCATTATTTAATAATAGGTGTCCCACTGTGTAACACAAACCTTGAATAGATAGAGATAGAATAGATAGAGAAACGCAATGTTAAACGAAGAAGTACTTATGTTATATTCCTTGGTGTAAGAAAGAAAGGTATGCGTTACCTATTCAGTTTCAGACTTTCTTTATAGTTTTTTCACGTGATAAAGGGAGAAAGAAATTATTACCTGGGTCCTCAGAGTTATTAATTAATCCTCTTTAAATGATTGCAGGTCAAGCGAACCCTCATTTGCAAAATAAAGATATATCTTTCTCTCTCCATAACTTGTTCTTTTCTCTGTCACCGAAAACCCAGCAGGGGTCCGGACGGAATGAATGAATGAATGAATGAATACCAAGATTATTTGTTTAATTTGTTACTTGTATTTTATAACCTCTTATGCTTATTAAGTTAAAAATGCAATTACATGAGTAATACAATATTATAATAATATGTCACAATAATATAATAAAATTTCTTTATTTCTTTATTTAATTTTCAATTAATTAATTATTATTTCCATTTTCTCTCAAGTATTTTTCTTTTTCTCCCTACAATAAAAAATTTATTTGATTCAAATAACTGATATCACTTGTCTACTATCAAGTAAATATTTATTTAAATATTTATTACTTCAAATAATTTCTACATTCAAATCAAATAAATTGTATTTGAACAAATTTCAGTTTTTGAAATAGAAAATATAATATTTGCTTATAAATAGCAAGTATAAATATTAATATATTAATATGATTATTAAAAAATCTATAAGGTGCCTTCAGAAAATTATCAATTTCATAAGAAAAAAATAGAGAGTGTTCAATAAAATGTAATACTTTACTTACCAATTCCCCTTGCATCTTTCTATATTTACAGTTTTCTTTTCCGCAATAACAATAAACTTTCATTTTTTTGTCTATATTATTTATAAATTATATATATATTTATAAAATTAGTTTTACAACTCAAGTTGCTTTACAACTAGAACTGACTTGTCTATGTATTTAAGGTTAGGTTGAATAGAAACATTGCTGCTCAGGGGTGACACAGTTAAAAAATTCCCCACAATTTTAGCAAATTTGACGATTTTTATTTAAAAATACAGTTTATCAATGACTTTATAACAAATGGGTTAAAAAATATTTAAATTCACTAAAATCTAATAATTTTTTTGATATAAACATATAAAATAGTTAATTTAAAACATAAAATAATTTGAAATTCAAGAAATTCCCGCCATACTCTAAATTCTTACAAATATCAGGAAAGTACATACACACATTTCTCATAAAATTTAAAAAAAGTATTTATTATGTATTATAATTACTGTTCATATATGTATAATTATTAATTAGAATTTATAATTTAAAAACATACATCTTTTTCTTATAAATTTTGTTTAGATAATAAATATAATTTACTATGGGTGTTTTCGGCATTCATTCAGAGTTAACTCTAGAGTTAGCAGTGGTGCTCAAATGTAAATTTTGATTTTCAGTTCGTCTGTTGATTGTGAACGTTGTTGATTGGCAATTTGGCATAGACGATTCATTTTGATTGGCGCAGGGTTTGCAATTGTAACAACATGTGAAACGGGCCTTTTATTCTAGTAATGTAATGTTAAAATAAAATTTTTTGTTTCTAGATTTCATAAAAGTCCCCAAAAATTTATTACTAGATGACCCAGAGTTAACTCTGTTTTCTTGCGAGAGTAAAGAAAAAGGGTCAGTCCTAACCTTTAATGGCCGACAAAATTTGTGAACGGATTGTTTGTTTTGAAAAGTGTAAATTGAAACATAATAATTTATTTTTATTAAAAATTATTTTAACTTTTTATTTATAAAAAACAACTTTAATTAAAATAAATAATCTAGTTTCTTAAACAATTCAGATTAATTAAAGTTAGGGAAATAATGAAAAATTTGGAAATTACCTATAAACTTTAAAAAAATAACACGTTTATGGGTAGCAAAAATATGTTCCATTTTTAAATGAAAAACAAAAAATACGTATAAATTAAAAAAAAGTAAGCAAACAAGGACAACTAACTTCAAACTCAGGGTGATGAAAATAGAAAATCAATTATTTTATTTAGGTAAATAAATTTTCAAATATAATATCATTGAGCACCACTGTTAACTCTAGAGTTAACTCTGAGTGAATGCCGAAAACACCCTATAGGAGAAGTAACCAATCAGAGAATTTCAATTCTTTCAGGGCTGGTCACATATCTCTGTTTCGTAAATAAACTCAGCGCGAAATTCAATTTGAATTTGAAATTGTATATTACAATATTCAGTGATATATTATAGAATAAATTAATTAACTTACCTTAATTAATAAATAAGTAAAATATGTTAATTATAACTTATTAAATTAGTTGTTATTAATAAGTAATAAACAATAGATGAATTAACAAACAGTTACTTATAATTAAAAAATAAATAATACTAACAGGAATAAAAACCAAACTTACCTTAAATAAACAATTAGTAATAAAATAGATAAATTAAAAATTAATTATAATTAAAAATTATGTCATACTAACAACAATAATACAAATTACACTTACCATAATTTATAATTAAACAAATAAATAATAATTTATTATTCTTATTAAACAATTTGCAATAATTTTTTTATAAACAATTAATGACGCCACCTATTGGACATTTGGTCAACTAACTAGGTCGGTAAAACACGGAAAGCAATTACAAATACATAATTTTCCCCCTAAAATTAAAAAATTGACATAATCCAATTGGACTAATTATTAGTGGCGTCATCTATTGGATGGTCGGTAAAACAAAATGGCTGTCAAGCAAATTTGAATTGTCAAATAAGTTTTTAAATTTCCCGCCAAAATTTAAAAATTCTTATAGCCCAATTGTGCTTGTGGGGATCGTAGCAAGCATGGTAAAGACGTTGTGTCTCATGATAAAACTTCTCACTCGCGAAAAGTGAGAAAGTAGATGCGCGTCGATAGAGATACGTAGTATGACTGTCGCGTGCTTTGAAAGTTCAGTTGCGATTGGGACCACGCTGAGTAGACTGCTTGTGTAGCACGCCTTTTACACGTGCACAATAAATAGTTATTTTAATCCACGAACTTTTATTATAATTACCCTTAATTTGAACACGAGAACTGTTGGGATACCTTCGCAAATAATTCCTTTTATATCTTAGCAATATTAATAATAAACATTTAAATAAATCCCACATTGGTGACCTTGACGTGATTTTCACGCACACGGGTAATCGCGTAAAATCTTGTGAATCGCGAATATTACAGCAAAGGTGAAGTGACATTAAATAATTAAAAATTTATGGGACAGAGTGTCGTGAAAAGTTTGCTGAAAAAAGTGAAATTTGGACTCATAAACCCAGCATTCTCTCGAGCACATGTTAGCACATGGGGACGCCATACTGTTGCCGGCTTGGAGAGATGACGTCACACATCAGCTCACACTTTTCTGCAAAAATAAATAATTATTATATTATTTTTTAAAAAAGAATTTAAAAATTTTTTTTTCTAATATTTTTTTTTATTTTAAAAAAAATATTGCTCACCTTGCGTAAGTGTTCATTATTAATCTATTTAACAGCTGGCCCAACCAACGCGGACGCTTGGGGGAAGCAAAATCACCCCAGAGTTCCTACGAGGGTTGCTTTCTATTTTTTTTAAATATTTTTTTATCGTCAACGGACGTTATTGAGGCAAAAAAATTGGGTCCTTTCAAGGACGAGAGGAGTATCCTGAGGCAGCTATCCTGACAAGGACTTCTAGGGAGTGCTGAAAATTTTATATTAACAAGGTTTTGGAAAACGGCGCATGGGCAAAAATATTCCTGCCCATGCAACAGGTGTGTATTGCTTTTTTTACACCCTGTGGCAGTAATAGTTTTCCTCCCCCATTGATTTAAATTTTTTTTTCATGCTTCCTGATTCATTGATGAGACTGCAAAGGAAGGTGCCGTCAATTTTTCAAGGCCTATTTCCAGAGTCGTTAGCAAAATATCCAGGAAGTCAAGTATAATTCGAGGAGAATCAAAAATAATAAATTTACGGAACAACGGTAGCAGAGGGTCATCATCAAGGACATCATTCGTTTTGTTGTCGGTTTAATGATTTGTGAGTATCAAAACAGTGGTCCCAACCTTCTCCGGTATGACCGAGTGAATGATAGTTTGTATTGAGTGTAATGAATTTCAAATTATAATTATATTTTAATTTTCATATTTTCCTTTCAAATAGAAGGAGATTCAGCAAAGTTCAATATTGTAATCATATAGAATTGTTTTTGTATTACTCTATCTCTGCTTCCATTTTTTTTATATATTTTTTTTCTTTATACGTGCATACAAAAACCTCGTTTGGCAACCACTTTCAGCCATCCAAAATAGTCGAATCCCTCACTGTACGCGCGGACGATGAGCAAAGTATTTTGCTCATCGTTAAGCGGTGGCCAAAACATTTTGCTCATCGTCCGCGCGCACAATGAGGGAGTCGGCCATTTTGAATAGCTGCAAGTAGCTGTCAAACGAGGTTATGCCTGCACTTATAAAGAAAAATATGGTTCGATACAAGGGGCCAAACGAGCGTATGCTCATTACTCGTGTAACGACGTGGCTCGAACTCAAAGCTCGGCTTTGCCTCGCATTGAGTTCTTGCCACGCCGTTACACTTGTAATGAGCAAAACGCTCGTTTGGCCCCTTGTATCGAAATATACTATTTCTTCACATTTTTTTTATTTTTTTTATTTTTTCTCTCTTTTTTTTTACAAAAGGAAAGATAATAAATTGAAACTTTTTTTCTCTCCTCGTATTACTTATTATGTCAGGAACTTTTTATTTTATTTTTTTATCACAGCGTCCACTTGTGTATGTTGATATTTTAATTTTTGACACTTTAATAATTTTAATTTGTGAAGGATTGTTTAATTAGTGCGCATTGCTCTTTAACATTAAATAATTTTCACATAACAATATATTGTTGATTATAAACAACTAATTGAATAATTTCAATCAGAGATATTCGCGATTTTGGACATTTGCTAGTCCATTTAACAGTTAAAATTTTATTACTTCTGGAAATAATTAATTTTTATAGTTGGCGAAATATTATATTTTTTTTAATAGACTTGTTTGTCGATAAATTGTAGTTGTGTTTTTGATTTTTTTTCTGCAAATCGGTATTACTGAGGCATGAGAGCGCCTTCTTATTTATATATTGCAAATTAAATTGTTGTTGTTTTTCTTCTGGCAATATGGCAAACTCGCCGAGTGATGAATTCGTTACCGATGATGAGTCCGATCAAGGAGGGGGTGACAACCCCGCCGCCGGTTTTAGACGAAATAGAGGGTTCAGACCGTTGTTAAAGTTGCCCGCTTTTTATCATAAAGAACCGGGCGTGTGGTTTGCCGAAATCGAACTCCTTTTTGACTATTCGAGAGTTACTGAGGAAAAAGCCAAGGCTGGGGCAGTACTGTCAGCGTTGGATTTTGAGACAGTTATGACCATAAGCGATATCATAACACAAGAAACCCCTCCGGTAGATATTTATAGTCAAATTAAACAGCGATTAATTTCAACTTTTGCAGTATCTTCGGAATCACGTTTAAGACAGTTATTGAAAGGGGAATTGTCGGGTGAAGGAAAGCCTTCATTGATATTAAACCGAATAAAAACCTTAAGTCAGGGAAAATGCGGAGACGAAATTATAAAAACTGTCTTTGTCGATCAATTACCAGCAAGTTGCCGCGCAGCTCTCGCATTAAGCGAGGTTACCGAGATAGATAAATTGGCAGAACTGGCAGACCGCTTCGTAGAAGCTTCTGGCCAAAACAGTGCACCACAGGTCGCTGCAGTCGTTTCAGAAAATTCCCACGATAAGATGATGAAGCTGATCGAAGAGTTGTCCGCCAAGGTCGACGCGATTTCCGCTCCAAGTAGATTCCGTCCAACGCAGCGCTCAGACCCCTATAAAAAAAGAAATCGAAGTAAATCGTCAAATAATAAAAGATATAATAATAACAACAATTTTAACAGAAACACAAATTTTAGAAAACATTACAATCAAAACAATGCTCGTAATGATATTGAAAACGATCGTCAATTATGTTTCTATCACGCAAAATTTGGAGATAAGGCACTTAAATGCGTACCGCCATGCGTCATGCAATCCGGTTCTTCAACGGAAAACTAATGCCGCCGCGTCAAATTAATAGTTTAAATAGTCTTTCCTTTTCAAAACGTCTACATATCAAAGACCGTAATTCAGGGCTAGTATTTCTAATCGACACGGGTTCAGATGCGTCATTAATTCCCGTAAATTACCGTCAAGTTTCGAAAGCTTCCCATTATGTCATTTATGCTGCGAATAATTCGCAGATAAATACATATGGTTTTAGCGAAATAAATCTTGATCTTGGTCTTAGTCGAAATTTACAGTGGAATTTTTGCATTGCATCGGTTCCATACCCTATTCTCGGCGCCGATTTCCTTTCTTATTTCGGATTATCGGTTGATTTAAAGAATCGTAAATTGTTAGACGTTAATTCAGGCGATTATGCCATTTGTTTTTATAAAAAAGCTAACGTTACAGATATTAGCTCGATTGACAAGTCGTTACCTTGTTTTGATATAATACGCAAATATCCAGATATTATTAATCTAACAAAACATGCTATTAAAGTTAAAAACGGTATTTTCCACCACATAGTAACAAAAGGCCCACCGGTTGCACAAAGACCGCGTAGACTCCCTCCGGACAAGTTAACAGTGGCAAAAAGCCATTTTAAAGCTTTAACCGAAGCGGGAAAATGTCGACCGTCAAGTGCAGCCTACGCCTCGCCTATCCACATGGTCCTGAAAAACGATGGTCAGTGGAGAATTTGCGGCGATTTTAGACTTTTAAATACTGTAACGGTTCCGGATAAATTCCCTATACCTTTCTTACACGACTTCGCAATTAATTTAAATGGAAAGAAGATTTTCTCCAAGCTAGATTTGCACGCGGCATATCACCAAATACCTGTGTTTCCGGAGGACATACCAAAGACAGCAGTCACGACGCCTTTCGGACTGTTCGAGTTTTTGTATATGCCATTCGGACTCAGAAATGCAGGCCAAACATTTCAGAGATATATGTTTCAAGCCCTCGGCGATTTAGACTTCACTTTTGTTTATTTAGATGATATCCTCATAGCATCCGAAAATATGAAGGAACATGAGGAACATCTGGATATAGTTTTTAATAGATTGAACGAGTATGCTTTGAAATTAAATTTAAAAAAATGTATTTTTTATCAAGATCAGATCGAATTCTTAGGACATTTATTGGATAAAAACGGTTTTCGGCCCACTCCTGAGAAAACACGCGCAATTGCGGAATTCGGTAAGCCTCGCACGATCCAGGATCTTCGCAGATTCCTGGGACTCGCAAATTTCTACCGTCGTAACGTTCCTCACGCCGCTCAATTACAGCAGCCACTAAATAAGTATTTGCACGATACGCGCAAGAATGACAAACGAGAAATTGTCTGGACCGCAGAAGCCGAGCAAGCTTTTATTGCGGTAAAAGAGGCATTGGCAAAAGCTACCCTTCTCGCTTTTCCATCCCCTAGCGCGCTTATACGTCTCGTCACGGACGCTTCTGATCTGGGAATGGGCGCGGCGTTGGAACAATACTTAAATAATTCTTGGCAACCTCTAGCTTTTTTTTCGAAAAAATTTAATTCCGCTCAATTAAAGTACAGCACTTACGACCGCGAGTTAACGGCAATTTATGAGGCAGTAAAATATTTTAGATATTTTTTAGAAGGACATGAGTTTAAAATAGTTACGGATCATAAACCATTAATTTATGCTTTCCAGAAAAATGGTGAAAAAGCCTCGCCAAGACAGCAGCGACAATTTTCGTTCCTCTCTCAATTTGCTTCGGAAATAGAATATCTTCCCGGGATCGATAACGTGGTCGCTGACGCATTATCGCGAGCCGACGCGATCACTTTTTCATGCGAAATTGAACTAGCAGGGCTCTCTAAAGCTCAAGATGAAGACGAGGAATTAAAGTTGATCGTTAATGACGCAAATTCGTCATTGAAATTGAGAAGTTTGGTTTGGAATAACGTTTCTATCGTATGTGATATTTCTGGGGACAATCTCCGCCCTTACATACCACGTTCTTTCCGTAGACAAATTTTCAATTTGATGCACAATTCTGCACACCCTGGGGGCAAGATTACTGATCGTTTGATTCGAAAAAAATACGTGTGGCCGTTCATGAATCGTGATATTAAGGATTGGTGCAGGTCTTGTTTACAATGCCAACGCGCGAAAGTTACCAGACGCACCATAGCATTACCTTCTTATTTTGTCGCACCTGACAGCCGGTTCCAGCATGTCCACATGGACATAATCGGTCCTCTGCCAGTATGCGACGGTTTTAAATATTGCCTAACACTAATCGACCGATTTTCTCGCTGGCCAGAGGCAATACCATTGAAAGATATTGAAGCCTCAACTGTGTGTCGCGCGTTTTTCGATGGTTGGATTGCTCGTTTCGGGTCCCCGGAAACACTTTCGACGGATCAGGGCAGCCAATTCGAGTCGCGACTGTTTAAAGCCTTATTGAACTTAACGGGATGTCATAGGATAAGGACTACTCCTTACCACCCAGCAGCGAACGGGATGATAGAGCGCTGGCACCGTACATTAAAAGCAGCAATAATGTGCCACAACAACAATAAGTGGATTTACTCCCTATCCACCGTGATGTTGGGGTTGCGTAATAATATCCTGGATTCGGGGGCGTCGCCTGCCGAATTCTTGTACGGAAACACCCTCAGAATTCCCGGCGAGTTCGTGTTGCCAAAGGATTTTTCTGCTGATCGACAGATCTTTATAGAGGAATTCAGGGAACACATGAGGATGGTTAAACCAGTGCCAGTTGAGCACAAACATAAAAAAAAGATATTTTTTTATAAGGATTTATATAATTGCTCTCATGTCTTTGTTAAAGTCGGAACAATAAAAAAGGCACTCGAATGCCCTTATTCGGGTCCGCACAAAATAGTCAAACGTACATCCGATAGAGTTTTTGAAATAGAGATTAACGGCATAAATAAACAAATTTCTATTGAAAATTTAAAACCAGCATTTTTTTCAACTTATGAAAATTTAAGTACGAATGAAAATAGGAGCAATGTACACACTAATAACACGCAAATAGACAATCCTAAAATAAATAAAAATCAACCAAATGTTATAGCTAATAGTAATTCGACGATGCAGAATATGCCTGCACCTTCGACTTCGCAAAGCGATACAATTGTGAATCCGAGACCAATTTTACGCACATATGTTAATAAGAAAAAAGTCTCATTCAAAAAAAACTAATGTGATAAAATGAAATTAAGACTGATATGACTGCAATTTTTTTTAGCGATATCTTTTCTTAAATTATAAATTTTGTCACTTGCAAAAAATTATTTTAACTACAAGATTTTTTTATTTTTTATACGTGTATATTGATATTTTATTATTTACATTATTTATTTAGTACTTACCTTAGTACACAGTCGATCGACGATGATTTTTTTTTTCATTTACAATTTTTTTACACTAGTGCACTAGATTTTTTATTATATTTATATTATATTACTTATTATACTTTTTTCGTTATATACTGAAAATTTATCTACGACCGCACAATTCAAAATAACCGCACTGAGTGAAGATTTTCAAATTTTGGTAATCGTTGCACTTAGGGGGGAGTACTGTGGGGATCGTAGCAAGCATGGTAAAGACGTTGAGTCTCATGATAAAACTTCTCACTCGCGAAAAGTGAGAAAGTAGATGCGCGTTGATAGAGATACGTAGTATGACTGTCGCGTGCTTTGAAAGTTCAGTTGCGATTGGGACCACGCTGAGTAGACTGCTTGTGTAGCACGCCTTTTACACGTGCACAATAAATAGTTATTTTAATCCACGAACTTTTATTATAATTACCCTTAATTTGAACACGCGAACTGTTGGGATACCTTCGCAAATAATTCCTTTTATATCTTAGCAATATTAATAATAAACATTTAAATAAATCCCACATGCTAATAGATAGTGACGCCATCTGTTGGGTGGCTAGTAAACTAACTTGGTCGGTAAAACAAAATGGCGGCCAAGCAAAATTTGAATTGTCAAAAAAATTTAAATTTCCCGCCAAAATTTAAAAATTCATGTAGCCCAATTGGGCTAATAGATAGTGGCGCCATCTGTTGGGTGTCTGCTCAAATAACTCGGTCGGTAAAACAGATTCCAACATTACCAACCGGGTTTGAATTCGGCCAGCAGCTGATAATGTAGAAATCTACCTTACCGACTGGGGGTAACTTAGTCGAGATCAGAACCTGGGGCAGTATCCCCATAGCTATACTACTAAATCTGTCGATTCTTGATCTTTTTGTTCTTTATTGTTTTTTTTGTTATTATCAGAAGTTATTTCTTGATTTGATGATTCTAAATTAGTTAATTTATCAGAAATATTACTAATTAATTCATTTAAATTGCTTGATCGTTTGTATAATGTTAGTTCGCGGGAATGTTGAGGGATTTGTATTGAGTTATAATTCTTTTGTAATTTAGTGAGTGTTTGGGATATACAATTTGTTGTTCGTCATCTTGATCCAATTCTGCATTGAGGATAGTATTGGTTGAGAAATATTATCTATCATTGATAAATTAGATTCTGTTGGGGTCGGAGGGGCTTCTAGGCCCTGTGAGACAAGGGTTTGAGCAGCTTCTTGATATCCAATATTTTTGTTATAGCAAATTTTTGATACATTAAATTCGAATGTATATTTAGGGCAGTCTTTAGAAGATGCGATATGAGCTTGACGACAATTATTACATTTAGGTTGGTTTAATAGATTAGTACATTCAGGAGTTTGATGTCGTTGAGAACAAAACTCACAAATTGGTTTTACAGAACAACACTTATCTGCGGTGTGTCTGTAACGTTGACAGAAAAAGTATCTTTTTGGTAAAGGAATTATCGGAATTACAGGGAATAGGTAATTGTAGATTTTAACATTTTTTGAAACTATAGTTGTATTGAATACAATTTCAACGCTTTGATTTGGATTATTTTCGTTATCGACTCTACGTTTGAGAGAAATAATATTTTGTTTTGAAATATTATCCATTTCATTATAAATCGTTTCCAGAGGAATATTAGTCTCGATTGGATTGATAAATCCTTTTTTCCTAAATAAAGCGATAGGTACTGATGGTTGGTAGTTTAAATGAGGGTTATCAAAAAAATCTAAAATTTTATTCGCATCGATGAACTCATCACACACGATTTTAACGCTATTGATGCCATTTGGAGAGATTGTTAAACGATTAGGAGTTATGCTTCTTATTTTAGTAGCCATGGCGATGGGACTATACCTTCCCAGATTTGCGTTGGTGCCATGTTTAGAAACGTACTTTAGCATAACAATATGAGGAGGATGGTTTTTTTGGGAATAGCGTAAATTTATATCATTTCTAACATGGGGTGGTTGCCAGGTTAGTGATTGGAATGGAGGAAGCGGTTGTTTATTTTGGTTTTGTGGTTGCATTTGATTTTGATCTAAAATTGAGTTGAGGATTGGTCGAGGATGTGGATGGGTTTATTTTTTGAATTTTCTTTTCGAGATTTCTCACATAAATTATTTGCGTTTTTTTAAACACTTAATTTCATTATTTGTTTTGGTGTTTTCGGGATTTGATTCGGAGGATATCTCTGATTCGTTTTTATCTCTTTTCTTTGGGAGATTTTTTTTAATGTGATCAGGAGCACTCGAAAGATCGACTGTTTCGTCTTCTATAGTCATTGATTCGTTAAATTCTAAATTTTTATTTTGATCATTTTGGCTATAGTTTTCTTTTGTTTACCTCAATTCTAATTAACTCAATTCAAAAATTTATTTTAAAATATTTTTACCCGATTTATATAATTTTTTTAGTTTTATTTCATATTAACATTAATATATTAAATTTTCTTTATTTTTTTTAAAATTATTTTTAGCATTTTAGTTTTGTGGAAGAACCTTGTTAAATATACTTTTTAATTCTAGCACATATATTCTATTCTAACATACCTTTCATTTATGGTGAATAATTAAGGTTAGAGGACAGATTATTAGGATTGTATCTACTTTGTCTGCTCCATCTTTGAGTTTCTGTTATTTTCTTATTCTGTTCCTTTTATTCCAGTCCTTTATTGCATATGCTGACGTTTAACAAATTAATTCCACATTTATAGAATATATTTTACTCAAATTAAGGTATGGCGAGAATTTTCCGCCAAATTTTTATTACAGTATTCAAACACGTATTAACACTTTGAGGTCCAAAAACGGACTCCCGAATACATCCCGAATTCATTGCCTTCACTTTCGACGACATACCCACCACCTGAGTTACTCCTCCTGTCTCTAGTCTTCTTCATACCATGTTAAATACCATGTTAAATACCATGTTAAATACCAAGTGAAATCCTTTATCATTTTTTTGAAAACTTTTCCCATGTCAAACCCTACGTCATTCCCCATGTGTAATCCTTTATAATTTTTTGAAAAAATTTTCCCATGTCATACCTTATGTCGAACCCCATATCATTTCTGAAGTCAAAAAAATAATAAAGAATTTCACATAGGGAATGATCTCCGTGGGAATGATAAAGGATTTCACTTGGTATATACAGTACTCTCTTGCTAACTACCCGCGAACGGGGCTGTAGGGGAATATAATGGGTACTTATGGAGAGCCCCCAGTCTATAGAGTAAAACATAAATGTTTTATAAAAACAATTGAATGTATTTAATTTGATATGCGTAAACAGAGTGGTACGCGGGAATTTTGAAAATGAAGAAAATATTCAAAAAATTTATTCAAATCTGTTTAGTTTTATATATTTCTTCGAAATTCAGAGTAAGATAAATAAACTGAATATTATAAATAAAATTTAACACATAATATTTAGTATAACGCAATGATAAACGTTATTTATTATTATTTGGTTTTATTTATTATTTATCTTAAATATTTAAATTTTTATTATTTATTTATTTTATATAATTTTATTCACATTTTTCACAATTCAAAGTTTTTATTAAATTTTTCTATTTTTAAAATTGCACGAATTATATACAAACATTTTATAAAACTAAATACTTTGAGAATAAAAACGTAACTTTCAAACAAACGTAAATAATAATATAATAATAAATAAACCTAATAGGGTTATTAAACATAACCAATATTATAGGTTAGCCAAATAAGAGCACTTCTTCTGAATTCTTTTTAATACTGCCATATCATTCGGTGAAAGATTTCCAGTTTCTTCAAAAAATGTTGCTAATCGATTCGACGCTTCTAGAGCTTCTGCTACATTTACAGTGGGATTCATTGTATCATCTAAAGAAAAATTTACTATTTAAGAAAGAAAAAGTTTTTAATTCGGAAATGAGGTTTGAAAAACATTAAAATCTTTATAACAAAATAAATTTGTAAAAGAGCGGAATTCAAATTTCAAAAAAGTTTTAAAAAATAAAGAAAAGTGTTTTAACCATCAGAATCGTTTTCTTTGTCATCCAGAATCGTTTGATAAATTTCTGCATTGGACGGCATTGGTGTCAGATCATCGTTCTTTTCCAACCACTGTTGTACATCATTTTCTTCCAAATTTTCAAAACCGTTTATTCTGTGACAAATTCCTAAAATATCTTCATTTTCCTCAGTATTTGCCACGTTGTCCTCTGCAGTTTCTAATGTCGAGATACTTAAATTTGGAAATTGTGTCTTCGATAAAAGTGGTTTCCAACATTTAGATATAGTGTGGACTGAAACATGATCCCAAGCTTCACTTAGCCAGTAAATAGCATTTCTGATAGTGATAGCTTTCATCGATTCTATGACACTACAGTCACTTTCTTGTCCTTGTAAAATGGATTTAAGGAGCAAACTACTATATTTTAATTTTATGTTTTGAATGATCCCTTGATCCATTGGTTGAAGAATGGAAGTTGTATTTGCAGGCAGAAAATAAACTTGGATACCATTAGCTGAAAGTACATTAGGTCCAGGGTGAGCAGAACAATTATCTAGAAACAACACTGCTTTCATAGGCAATTTTCTTTCTTTAAGAAATTTTTTAACAGCAGGAACGAAGTTTTCCTCAAACCAGGCTTTAAATATTGTTGTATTCATCCAAGCGTTTTTTTGGTTTTTATAAATAACCGGTAAATTTTTCTTTGGAATATTTTTTATTGCTCTAGGTTGCGCTGATTTTCCGATAACAAGCAAGGGCAGTTTCAGTGAACCATCAGCATTACTACAAGGCATTGCAGTAATTCTTTCTTTATTCTGTTTGCATCCCGCTGCAGATCTATCCTGTTTATCGGCCAGTGTTTTTTGAGGTAACTTTTTAAAATAAATTCCAGTTTCGTCAGCATTAAAAATTTGACATGGTAACAAATTATTGCCGTTTATTATCCTAGGTGCATCAGAATCTTTAAATTTTTCAGCTGCTTGAAAATCAGCGGAAACTTTTTCACCCGAAATTGTAAGCTGACGAATACCGTATTTTTTTTTCCATCCACTCAACCAACCTTCGCTTGCGACAAAATTTTCTGTTCCACCGATTTCTTTGTGCAATTCTAAAGCTTTTTCTACAAAGATTATCAAAACGATTTATTTATTTATTTACACAAAATTTAAAAAAAAATTAAAAATTGAATTATGTTAAGTAAATTAATTATACTTATTAAGTTAATTAATTAAATGAATTAATTCATTTTTAATTTATTTTTTTAATTAATTAAATAAATGAAACAAAAATTAATTAAAAATTAAAAGAAACTAAAAATTATTTTTATACTTATAAAGCAGTTTTCACATATAATACCCTTTATAATAGGACCCGAGATAGGCAGATTTCTTGCTCTTAAATTTTGGAACCATACGTATAAAGATTTCGTTAAAATTTCATTCGGATTTTTGCGAATACGTTTTACTTCGTTATTTTCTTGGTTGCATTCCTCTAAATTTAAACGATTTCTTTTCCACCTTCGCACACTGGTCTCATCTATACTATATTTCAAACTGATTTCAGAAATTGATGCTCCTGTATCTAATTCTTTTAGAATTTCAATCTTTTTCCCCGTTGTAAAATTTTTACATACTCTTTTTTCAACATTTTGCCCATTTTTTCGAACATTGTTTATATCCATTTTTTGGTTACTTGTTTATCTGTCATTTTTTTCAACACTTGAAGTTGCTCACTAAAATTGTTTTTATTTTTCCATGGTGGGGGCAAATAATGTATAGGTAAGAATATGTGTGAAGGGAGACGGGTACTTACGAAGCGGGTAGTTAGCAAGAGAGTACTGTAACATGGTATTTTACATGGGATTTGACATGGGAAACGAGGAACCTCGTTTTGATTTTGTTCCTATGTCAAATCCTGTCTCAATTTCCCATGAGGATTTATATGGGAAACCATATGGTGTCCTTATAGGAGTGGGGTTTTACATAGTTCTTGACATAGGATCTCATGTTTTTTCAATAGGGAATTCTCCTTTCATGCCGAAATAGACATATTCTCCAAATGTTCCTCTTTTAGATAACATTTATCTGACAACACCGTTTGTTCTCTTCGTTTTTCTCAATGTTTCAGCTGTCTTAGGAAGTTCATCGTGACCTTCGGAACGTAATATATCCAAAAGTTCATCGACAACAGTGTGAGGAAGAAATTTAATATTTTTTGTTGCCCAAAAAACAAGTTTTTGTCGCAAATTCAATTGCACTTCTACCACCATCTTTCTTGGTGTATTGTTATGTGTATCGTCGATAGTATCACTCTCGTATTCCGACGATGATATCAATTCTGTCGAATCATTTTTTTCTGAACTAATTTCATTAAATTCGATTTCATTCTGATCCGAGCACCTGCAAATAAAGTAATAAAATAATGTTTGAAATTTAAAATATTTTGTAAATTTAACATTCACAGCTACAAAGTAAAAAAAAGTCTTGAAAATGTAATAACAAACTTTTTGGCCAGGAAATTTACAAAAATTTTGTATTTGTATAAAAATATTTTTAACATTTAAATTATAATAAATGTAAATTCACAGTTTTAAAGTATTTAAGTTTTAATATTATATAAATATAATATTCATTTGTGATTCTCTTAAGATATTTTTACAAAACCTTCGTAAAATATTTATTTAAAAAAAATCGACATCACCTCTAATTTTTTCTATTAAATCAGTACACCATTTACATAATAGTAATTAACTTTAATAATTAAAAAACTAAACTTGTACATACCTTTCATCCACATCATTAGTAACGACCGATTGATAAATTTCATTACCCTTCCGGTAAGAAGCGAAGAATTGAAAAGAATTCAGAATCTGAATTCCTTTGAATGGGTTAATTTCCGGTTATATCCAATTTCCCGATGAAGAGCGAAAAACTAGTAAAATCAATTCTCCTGAATCGACATATTAAGAGGAAAGAAAAACTATAAAAAAATAGATAGCAACTTATATTGTTTTTAATTCACCTGACAATATTGCATAAAGTGGATTGAAAAGACCGAGAAATGGAAAACCATTTAGTAGTAGTTTCTATTCCTGTGAATTTACCTGACGCCTATTTTAAATGCGGATTGAAAGGACTGAGAAAAGTAAATCAAATTTCTATTCCTCTGAATTGACATAGCGCCAGTCTAAAATACTTATTCAAGAGAATAAGCAAAATAAAAGAAATTATCTGCTTTTTTATAGTCAATTTATAGAAACAACCACATCTACATCACTTTTTCTTATTCCTTTCAACACGCTTTGGAAATTTTGAAGCTAGCAATTGAAAGGAATAGACATTTAAAATTTACTCTCCAAACATTCAATTTTTTTCTATTCGCTGCCAAAAAGTTTGAAAATAAAAAACTTTGCGCATTAAGAAAAATAAGAAATTTGAATTCTTTTCTATTGACTTATCTGGGGTGCGATTTTGTAATTTCACTTTGACTTTCGATTTGATATTGACTTTGACATTGACTAAAATTCAAATTTTATGTAATTAGAAATAGGAAATGTTATTGTCACAGACAGTTTGCATACAAATAAACAAAATTTAATACTTTAAGAGAAAAAAATATTTTAAATATTTGTGATTTGAATTTAGCGTCTGCTTAACATGCAGACGTCATATTGAGGATATGTCGGATATTAAATTTTTCAAGTGGATAAATTTCGAAAAATTACTTTTACTATTTAGGAGCCAAAAACAACCTGAAAAGCTTATCCAAAAAACATAATATAGTCTTATTATATAGGTTTTTGAGGACAGTAAATTTTTGCTTGTTGTTTAAAAATTAAAATTTGCAAATGTAATATGTCGAACAAAATCTTTTTAAGTTGAGTTGACTAAATGTGAGTAATTATGAGTTTGACTAAAAAATTTTATTTGAGGATTTAATCAGGTATTTATTGACATTTTTGAAAACCTCGAAACGAATCGAGTGATATGTTAAATTTTAATTCATTCTATTTAAGCAGGTATATATTGACATTTTTGAAAACCTCGAAACGAATCGAATGATATGTTAAATTTAAATTCATTCTATTTAATCATGTATTTATTGACATTTTCAAAAACCTCGAAACGAATCGAGTGATATGTTAAATTTAAATTCATTCTATTTAATCAGGTATTTATTGACATTTTTGAAAACCTCGAAACGAATCGAGTGGTATGTTAAATTTAAATTCATTCTATTTAATCAGGTATTTATTGACATTTTTGAAAACCTCGAAACGAATCGAGTGTTATGTTAAATTTTAATTCATTCTATTTAATCAGGTATTTATTGACATTTTTGAAAACCTCGAAACGAATCGAGTGATATGTTAAATTTTAATTCATTCTATTTAAGCAGGTATTTATTGACATTTTTGAAAACCTCGAAACGAATCGAGTGATATGTTAAATTTAAATTCATTCTATTTAATCAGGTATTTATTGACATTTTTGAAAACCTCGAAACGAATAGAGTGGTATGTTAAATTTAAATTCATTCTATTTAATCAGGTATTTATTGACATTTTTGAAAACCTCGAAACGAATCGAGTGGTATGTTAAATTTAAATTCATTCTATTTAATCAGGTATTTATTAACATTTTTGAAAACCTCGAAACGGATCGAGTGGTATGTTAAATTTAAATTCATTCTATTTAATCAGGTACCTGTTGACATTTTTGAAAACCTCGAAACGGATCGAGTGGTATGTTAAATTTAAATTCATTCTATTTAATCAGGTATTTATTGACATTTTTGAAAACCTCGAAACGAATCGAGTGATATGTTAAATTTTAATTCATTCTATTTAATCAGGTATTTATTGACATTTTTGAAAACCTCGAAACGGATCGAGTGATATGTTAAATTTAAATTCATTCTATTTAATCAGGTATTTATTGACATTTTTGAAAACCTCGAAACGAATCGAGTGATATGTTAAATTTTAATTCATTCTATTTAATCAGGTATTTATTGACATTTTTGAAAACCTCGAAACGAATCGAGTGGTATGTTAAATTTAAATTCATTCTATTTAATCAGGTATTTATTGACATTTTTGAAAACCTCGAAACGAATCGAGTGATATGTTAAATTTTAATTCATTCTATTTAATCAGGTATATATTGACATTTTTGAAAACCTCGAAACGAATCGAGTGATATGTTAAATTTAAATTCATTCTATTTAATCAGGTATTTATTGACATTTTTGAAAACCTCGAAACGAATAGAGTGGTATGTTAAATTTAAATTCATTCTATTTAATCAGGTATTTATTGACATTTTTGAAAACCTCGAAACGAATAGAGTGGTATGTTAAATTTAAATTCATTCTATTTAATCAGGTATTTATTGACATTTTTGAAAACCTCGAAACGAATCGAGTGGTATGTTAAATTTAAATTCATTCTATTTAATCAGGTATTTATTAACATTTTTGAAAACCTCGAAACGGATCGAGTGGTATGTTAAATTTAAATTCATTCTATTTAATCAGGTACCTGTTGACATTTTTGAAAACCTCGAAACGAATCGAGTGGTATGTTAAATTTAAATTCATTCTATTTAATCAGGTATTTATTGACATTTTTGAAAACCTCGAAACGAATAGAGTGATATGTTAAATTTAAATTCATTCTATTTAATCAGGTATTTATTGACATTTTTGAAAACCTCTAAACGAATCGAGTGGTATGTTAAATTTAAATTCATTCTATTTAATCAGGTATTTATTGACATTTTTGAAAACCTCGAAACGAATCGAGTGACATGTTAAATTTTAATTCATTCTATTTAATCAGGTATATATTGACATTTTTGAAAACCTCGAAACGAATCGAGTGATATGTTAAATTTAAATTCATTCTATTTAATCAGGTATTTATTGACATTTTTGAAAACCTCGAAACGAATAGAGTGGTATGTTAAATTTAAATTCATTCTATTTAATCAGGTATTTATTGACATTTTTGAAAACCTCGAAACGAATCGAGTGGTATGTTAAATTTAAATTCATTCTATTTAATCAGGTATTTATTGACATTTTTGAAAACCTCAAAACGAATCGAGTGATATGTTAAATTTTAATTCATTCTATTTAATCAGGTATTTATTGACATTTTTGAAAACCTCGAAACGAATCGAGTGATATGTTAAATTTTAATTCATTCTATTTAAGCAGGTATTTATTGACATTTTTGAAAACCTCGAAACGAATCGAGTGATATGTTAAATTTAAAACTTTTTTTATTGAATCAGGTACCTGTTGAAATTTTTGAAAACCTCGAATCGGATCGAGTGGTATGTTAAATTTAAATTCATTCTATTTAATCAGGTATTTATTGACATTTTTGAAAACCTCGAAACGAATCGAGTAGTATGTTAAATTTAAATTCATTCTATTTAATCAGGTATTTATTGACATTTTTGAAAACCTCGAAACGAATCGAGTGGTATGTTAAATTTAAATTCATTCTATTTAATCAGGTATTTATTGACATTTTTGAAAACCTCGAAACGAATCGATTGATATGTTAAATTTTAATTCATTCTATTTAATCAGGTATTTATTGACATTTTTGAAAACCTCGAAACGAATCGAGTGATATGTTAAATTTTAATTCATTCTATTTAAGCAGGTATATATTGACATTTTTGAAAACCTCGAAACGAATCGAGTGATATGTTAAATTTAAATTCATTCTATTTAAACATGTATTTATTGACATTTTCAAAAACCTCGAAACGAATCGAGTGATATGTTAAATTTAAATTCATTCTATTTAATCAGGTATTTATTGACATTTTTGAAAACCTCGAAACGAATCGAGTGGTATGTTAAATTTAAATTCATTCTATTTAATCAGGTATTTATTGACATTTTTGAAAACCTCGAAACGAATCGAGTGTTATGTTAAATTTTAATTCATTCTATTTAATCAGGTATTTATTGACATTTTTGAAAACCTCGAAACGAATCGAGTGATATGTTAAATTTTAATTAATTCTATTTAAGCAGGTATTTATTGACATTTTTGAAAACCTCGAAACGAATCGAGTGGTATGTTAAATTTAAATTCATTCTATTTAATCAGGTATTTATTGACATTTTTGAAAACCTCGAAACGAATCGAGTGTTATGTTAAATTTTAATTCATTCTATTTAATCAGGTATTTATTGACATTTTTGAAAACCTCGAAACGAATCGAGTGATATGTTAAATTTTAATTCATTCTATTTAAGCAGGTATTTATTGACATTTTTGAAAACCTCGAAACGAATCGAGTGATATGTTAAATTTAAATTCATTCTATTTAATCAGGTATTTATTGACATTTTTGAAAACCTCGAAACGAATCGAGTGGTATGTTAAATTTAAATTCATTCTATTTAATCAGGTATTTATTGACATTTTTGAAAACCTCGAAACGAATCGAGTGGTATGTTAAATTTAAATTCATTCTATTTAATCAGGTATTTATTGACATTTTTGAAAACCTCGAAACGGATCGAGTGGTATGTTAAATTTAAATTCATTCTATTTAATCAGGTACCTGTTGACATTTTTGAAAACCTCGAAACGGATCGAGTGGTATGTTAAATTTAAATTCATTCTATTTAATCAGGTATTTATTGACATTTTTGAAAACCTCGAAACGAATCGAGTGATATGTTAAATTTTAATTCATTCTATTTAATCAGGTATTTATTGACATTTTTGAAAACCTCGAAACGGATCGAGTGATATGTTAAATTTAAATTCATTCTATTTAATCAGGTATTTATTGACATTTTTGAAAACCTCGAAACGAATCGAGTGATATGTTAAATTTTAATTCATTCTATTTAATCAGGTATTTATTGACATTTTTGAAAACCTCGAAACGAATCGAGTGGTATGTTAAATTTAAATTCATTCTATTTAATCAGGTATTTATTGACATTTTTGAAAACCTCGAAACGAATCGAGTGATATGTTAAATTTTAATTCATTCTATTTAATCAGGTATATATTGACATTTTTGAAAACCTCGAAACGAATCGAGTGATATGTTAAATTTAAATTCATTCTATTTAATCAGGTATTTATTGACATTTTTGAAAACCTCGAAACGAATCGAGTGGTATGTTAAATTTAAATTCATTCTATTTAATCAGGTATTTATTGACATTTTTGAAAACCTCGAAACGAATCGAGTGGTATGTTAAATTTAAATTCATTCTATTTAATCAGGTATTTATTGACATTTTTGAAAACCTCGAAACGAATCGAGTGGTATGTTAAATTTAAATTCATTCTATTTAATCAGGTATTTATTGACATTTTTGAAAACCTCGAAACGGATCGAGTGGTATGTTAAATTTAAATTCATTCTATTTAATCAGGTACCTGTTGACATTTTTGAAAACCTCGAAACGAATCGAGTGGTATGTTAAATTTAAATTCATTCTATTTAATCAGGTATTTATTGACATTTTTGAAAACCTCGAAACGAATCGAGTGATATGTTAAATTTAAATTCATTCTATTTAATCAGGTATTTATTGACATTTTTGAAAACCTCGAAACGAATCGAGTGGTATGTTAAATTTAAATTCATTCTATTTAATCAGGTATTTATTGACATTTTTGAAAACCTCGAAACGAATCGAGTGATATGTTAAATTTTAATTCATTCTATTTAATCAGGTATTTATTGACATTTTTGAAAACCTCGAAACGAATCGAGTGATATGTTAAATTTAAATTCATTCTATTTAATCAGGTATTTATTGACATTTTTGAAAACCTCGAAACGAATCGAGTGGTATGTTAAATTTAAATTCATTCTATTTAATCAGGTATTTATTGACATTTTTGAAAACCTCGAAACGAATCGAGTGGTATGTTAAATTTAAATTCATTCTATTTAATCAGGTATTTATTGACATTTTTGAAAACCTCGAAACGAATCGAGTGATATGTTAAATTTTAATTCATTCTATTTAATCAGGTATTTATTGACATTTTTGAAAACCTCGAAACGAATCGAGTGATATGTTAAATTTTAATTCATTCTATTTAATCAGGTATTTATTGACATTTTTGAAAACCTCGAAACGAATCGAGTGATATGTTAAATTTAAATTCATTTTATTTAATCAGGTACCTGTTGACATTTTTGAAAACCTCGAAACGGATCGAGTGGTATGTTAAATTTAAATTCATTCTATTTAATCAGGTATTTATTGACATTTTTGAAAACCTCGAAACGAATCGAGTGATATGTTAAATTTAAATTCATTCTATTTAATCAGGTATTTATTGACATTTTTGAAAACCTCGAAACGAATCGAGTGGTATGTTAAATTTAAATTCATTCTATTTAATCAGGTATTTATTGACATTTTTGAAAACCTCGAAACGAATCGAGTGATATGTTAAATTTAAATTCATTCTATTTAATCAGGTATTTATTGACATTTTTGAAAACCTCGAAACGAATCGAGTGATATGTTAAATTTAAATTCATTCTATTTAATCAGGTATTTATTGACATTTTTGAAAACCTCGAAACGAATCGAGTGGTATGTTAAATTTAAATTCATTCTATTTAATCAGGTATTTATTGACATTTTTGAAAACCTCGAAACGAATCGAGTGATATGTTAAATTTAAATTCATTCTATTTAATCAGGTATTTATTGACATTTTTGAAAACCTCGAAACGAATCGAGTGGTATGTTAAATTTAAATTCATTCTATTTAATCAGGTATTTATTGACATTTTTGAAAACCTCGAAACGAATCGAGTGGTATGTTAAATTTAAATTCATTCTATTTAATCAGGTATTTATTGACATTTTTGAAAACCTCGAAACGAATCGAGTGATATGTTAAATTTAAATTCATTCTATTTAATCAGGTATTTATTGACATTTTTGAAAACCTCTAAACGAATCGAGTGATATGTTAAATTTAAATTCATTCTATTTAATCAGGTATTTATTGACATTTTTGAAAACCTCGAAACGAATCGAGTGATATGTTAAATTTAAATTCATTCTATTTAATCAGGTATTTATTGACATTTTTGAAAACCTCGAAACGGATCGAGTGGTATGTTAAATTTAAATTCATTCTATTTAATCAGGTATTTATTGACATTTTTGAAAACCTCGAAACGAATCGAGTGATATGTTAAATTTAAATTCATTCTATTTAATCAGGTATTTATTGACATTTTTGAAAACCTCGAAACGAATCGAGTGATATGTTAAATTTAAATTCATTCTATTTAATCAGGTATTTATTGACATTTTTGAAAACCTCGAAACGAATCGAGTGATATGTTAAATTTAAATTCATTCTATTTAATCAGGTATTTATTGACATTTTTGAAAACCTCGAAACGAATCGAGTGATATGTTAAATTTAAATTCATTCTATTTAATCAGGTATTTATTGACATTTTTGAAAACCTCGAAACGAATCGAGTGATATGTTAAATTTAAATTCATTCTATTTAATCAGGTATTTATTGACATTTTTGAAAACCTCTAAACGAATCGAGTGGTATGTTAAATTTAAATTCATTCTATTTAATCAGGTATTTATTGACATTTTTGAAAACCTCGAAACGAATCGAGTGATATGTTAAATTTAAATTCATTCTATTTAATCAGGTATTTATTGACATTTTTGAAAACCTCGAAACGAATCGAGTGGTATGTTAAATTTAAATTCATTCTATTTAATCAGGTATTTATTGACATTTTTGAAAACCTCGAAACGAATCGAGTGGTATGTTAAATTTAAATTCATTCTATTTAATCAGGTATTTATTGACATTTTTGAAAACCTCGAAACGAATCGAGTGATATGTTAAATTTAAATTCATTCTATTTAATCAGGTATTTATTGACATTTTTGAAAACCTCTAAACGAATCGAGTGATATGTTAAATTTAAATTCATTCTATTTAATCAGGTATTTATTGACATTTTTGAAAACCTCGAAACGAATCGAGTGATATGTTAAATTTAAATTCATTCTATTTAATCAGGTATTTATTGACATTTTTGAAAACCTCGAAACGAATCGAGTGGTATGTTAAATTTAAATTCATTCTATTTAATCAGGTATTTATTGACATTTTTGAAAACCTCGAAACGAATCGAGTGATATGTTAAATTTAAATTCATTCTATTTAATCAGGTATTTATTGACATTTTTGAAAACCTCGAAACGAATCGAGTGATATGTTAAATTTAAATTCATTCTATTTAATCAGGTATTTATTGACATTTTTGAAAACCTCGAAACGAATCGAGTGATATGTTAAATTTAAATTCATTCTATTTAATCAGGTATTTATTGACATTTTTGAAAACCTCGAAACGAATCGAGTGGTATGTTAAATTTAAATTCATTCTATTTAATCAGGTATTTATTGACATTTTTGAAAACCTCGAAACGAATCGAGTGGTATGTTAAATTTAAATTCATTCTATTTAATCAGGTATTTATTGACATTTTTGAAAACCTCGAAACGAATCGAGTGATATGTTAAATTTAAATTCATTCTATTTAATCAGGTATTTATTGACATTTTTGAAAACCTCGAAACGAATCGAGTGATATGTTAAATTTAAATTCATTCTATTTAATCAGGTATTTATTGACATTTTTGAAAACCTCGAAACGAATCGAGTGGTATGTTAAATTTAAATTCATTCTATTTAATCAGGTATTTATTGACATTTTTGAAAACCTCGAAACGAATCGAGTGATATGTTAAATTTAAATTCATTCTATTTAATCAGGTATTTATTGACATTTTTGAAAACCTCGAAACGAATCGAGTGATATGTTAAATTTAAATTCATTCTATTTAATCAGGTATTTATTGACATTTTTGAAAACCTCGAAACGAATCGAGTGATATGTTAAATTTAAATTCATTCTATTTAATCAGGTATTTATTGACATTTTTGAAAACCTCGAAACGAATCGAGTGGTATGTTAAATTTAAATTCATTCTATTTAATCAGGTATTTATTGACATTTTTGAAAACCTCGAAACGAATCGAGTGATATGTTAAATTTAAATTCATTCTATTTAATCAGGTATTTATTGACATTTTTGAAAACCTCGAAACGAATCGAGTGATATGTTAAATTTAAATTCATTCTATTTAATCAGGTATTTATTGACATTTTTGAAAACCTCGAAACGAATCGAGTGATATGTTAAATTTAAATTCATTCTATTTAATCAGGTATTTATTGACATTTTTGAAAACCTCGAAACGAATCGAGTGGTATGTTAAATTTAAATTCATTCTATTTAATCAGGTATTTATTGACATTTTTGAAAACCTCGAAACGAATCGAGTGATATGTTAAATTTAAATTCATTCTATTTAATCAGGTATTTATTGACATTTTTGAAAACCTCGAAACGAATCGAGTGATATGTTAAATTTAAATTCATTCTATTTAATCAGGTATTTATTGACATTTTTGAAAACCTCGAAACGAATCGAGTGATATGTTAAATTTAAATTCATTCTATTTAATCAGGTATTTATTGACATTTTTGAAAACCTCGAAACGAATCGAGTGATATGTTAAATTTAAATTCATTCTATTTAATCAGGTATTTATTGACATTTTTGAAAACCTCGAAACGAATCGAGTGATATGTTAAATTTAAATTCATTCTATTTAATCAGGTATTTATTGACATTTTTGAAAACCTCGAAACGAATCGAGTGATATGTTAAATTTAAATTCATTCTATTTAATCAGGTATTTATTGACATTTTTGAAAACCTCGAAACGAATCGAGTGGTATGTTAAATTTAAATTCATTCTATTTAATCAGGTATTTATTGACATTTTTGAAAACCTCGAAACGAATCGAGTGGTATGTTAAATTTAAATTCATTCTATTTAATCAGGTATTTATTGACATTTTTGAAAACCTCGAAACGAATCGAGTGATATGTTAAATTTTAATTCATTCTATTTAATCAGGTATTTATTGACATTTTTGAAAACCTCGAAACGAATCGAGTGATATGTTAAATTTAAATTCATTCTATTTAATCAGGTATTTATTGACATTTTTGAAAACCTCGAAACGAATCGAGTGATATGTTAAATTTAAATTCATTCTATTTAATCAGGTATTTATTGACATTTTTGAAAACCTCGAAACGAATCGAGTGATATGTTAAATTTAAATTCATTCTATTTAATCAGGTATTTATTGACATTTTTGAAAACCTCGAAACGAATCGAGTGGTATGTTAAATTTAAATTCATTCTATTTAATCAGGTATTTATTGACATTTTTGAAAACCTCGAAACGAATCGAGTGATATGTTAAATTTAAATTCATTCTATTTAATCAGGTATTTATTGACATTTTTGAAAACCTCGAAACGAATCGAGTGATATGTTAAATTTAAATTCATTCTATTTAATCAGGTATTTATTGACATTTTTGAAAACCTCGAAACGAATCGAGTGATATGTTAAATTTAAATTCATTCTATTTAATCAGGTATTTATTGACATTTTTGAAAACCTCTAAACGAATCGAGTGGTATGTTAAATTTAAATTCATTCTATTTAATCAGGTATTTATTGACATTTTTGAAAACCTCGAAACGAATCGAGTGATATGTTAAATTTAAATTCATTCTATTTAATCAGGTATTTATTGACATTTTTGAAAACCTCGAAACGAATCGAGTGGTATGTTAAATTTAAATTCATTCTATTTAATCAGGTATTTATTGACATTTTTGAAAACCTCGAAACGAATCGAGTGGTATGTTAAATTTAAATTCATTCTATTTAATCAGGTATTTATTGACATTTTTGAAAACCTCGAAACGAATCGAGTGATATGTTAAATTTAAATTCATTCTATTTAATCAGGTATTTATTGACATTTTTGAAAACCTCGAAACGAATCGAGTGATATGTTAAATTTAAATTCATTCTATTTAATCAGGTATTTATTGACATTTTTGAAAACCTCTAAACGAATCGAGTGATATGTTAAATTTTAATTCATTCTATTTAATCAGGTATTTATTGACATTTTTGAAAACCTCGAAACGGATCGAGTGGTATGTTAAATTTAAATTCATTCTATTTAATCAGGTATTTATTGACATTTTTGAAAACCTCGAAACGAATCGAGTGATATGTTAAATTTAAATTCATTCTATTTAATCAGGTATTTATTGACATTTTTGAAAACCTCGAAACGAATCGAGTGATATGTTAAATTTAAATTCATTCTATTTAATCAGGTATTTATTGACATTTTTGAAAACCTCGAAACGAATCGAGTGATATGTTAAATTTAAATTCATTCTATTTAATCAGGTATTTATTGACATTTTTGAAAACCTCGAAACGAATCGAGTGATATGTTAAATTTAAATTCATTCTATTTAATCAGGTATTTATTGACATTTTTGAAAACCTCGAAACGAATCGAGTGGTATGTTAAATTTAAATTCATTCTATTTAATCAGGTATTTATTGACATTTTTGAAAACCTCGAAACGAATCGAGTGATATGTTAAATTTAAATTCATTCTATTTAATCAGGTATTTATTGACATTTTTGAAAACCTCGAAACGAATCGAGTGATATGTTAAATTTAAATTCATTCTATTTAATCAGGTATTTATTGACATTTTTGAAAACCTCGAAACGAATCGAGTGATATGTTAAATTTAAATTCATTCTATTTAATCAGGTATTTATTGACATTTTTGAAAACCTCGAAACGAATCGAGTGATATGTTAAATTTAAATTCATTCTATTTAATCAGGTATTTATTGACATTTTTGAAAACCTCGAAACGAATCGAGTGATATGTTAAATTTAAATTCATTCTATTTAATCAGGTATTTATTGACATTTTTGAAAACCTCGAAACGAATCGAGTGATATGTTAAATTTAAATTCATTCTATTTAATCAGGTATTTATTGACATTTTTGAAAACCTCGAAACGAATCGAGTGATATGTTAAATTTAAATTCATTCTATTTAATCAGGTATTTATTGACATTTTTGAAAACCTCGAAACGAATCGAGTGATATGTTAAATTTAAATTCATTCTATTTAATCAGGTATTTATTGACATTTTTGAAAACCTCGAAACGAATCGAGTGGTATGTTAAATTTAAATTCATTCTATTTAATCAGGTATTTATTGACATTTTTGAAAACCTCGAAACGAATCGAGTGATATGTTAAATTTAAATTCATTCTATTTAATCAGGTATTTATTGACATTTTTGAAAACCTCGAAACGAATCGAGTGATATGTTAAATTTAAATTCATTCTATTTAATCAGGTATTTATTGACATTTTTGAAAACCTCGAAACGAATCGAGTGATATGTTAAATTTAAATTCATTCTATTTAATCAGGTATTTATTGACATTTTTGAAAACCTCGAAACGAATCGAGTGATATGTTAAATTTAAATTCATTCTATTTAATCAGGTATTTATTGACATTTTTGAAAACCTCGAAACGAATCGAGTGGTATGTTAAATTTAAATTCATTCTATTTAATCAGGTATTTATTGACATTTTTGAAAACCTCGAAACGAATCGAGTGATATGTTAAATTTAAATTCATTCTATTTAATCAGGTATTTATTGACATTTTTGAAAACCTCGAAACGAATCGAGTGGTATGTTAAATTTAAATTCATTCTATTTAATCAGGTATTTATTGACATTTTTGAAAACCTCGAAACGAATCGAGTGATATGTTAAATTTTAATTCATTCTATTTAATCAGGTATTTATTGACATTTTTGAAAACCTCGAAACGAATCGAGTGATATGTTAAATTTAAATTCATTCTATTTAATCAGGTATTTATTGACATTTTTGAAAACCTCGAAACGAATCGAGTGGTATGTTAAATTTAAATTCATTCTATTTAATCAGGTATTTATTGACATTTTTGAAAACCTCGAAACGAATCGAGTGATATGTTAAATTTTAATTCATTCTATTTAATCAGGTATTTATTGACATTTTTGAAAACCTCGAAACGGATCGAGTGGTATGTTAAATTTAAATTCATTCTATTTAATCAGGTATTTATTGACATTTTTGAAAACCTCGAAACGAATCGAGTGATATGTTAAATTTAAATTCATTCTATTTAATCAGGTATTTATTGACATTTTTGAAAACCTCGAAACGAATCGAGTGATATGTTAAATTTAAATTCATTCTATTTAATCAGGTATTTATTGACATTTTTGAAAACCTCGAAACGAATCGAGTGGTATGTTAAATTTAAATTCATTCTATTTAATCAGGTATTTATTGACATTTTTGAAAACCTCGAAACGAATCGAGTGATATGTTAAATTTAAATTCATTCTATTTAATCAGGTATTTATTGACATTTTTGAAAACCTCGAAACGAATCGAGTGATATGTTAAATTTAAATTCATTCTATTTAATCAGGTATTTATTGACATTTTTGAAAACCTCGAAACGAATCGAGTGATATGTTAAATTTAAATTCATTCTATTTAATCAGGTATTTATTGACATTTTTGAAAACCTCGAAACGAATCGAGTGATATGTTAAATTTAAATTCATTCTATTTAATCAGGTATTTATTGACATTTTTGAAAACCTCGAAACGAATCGAGTGGTATGTTAAATTTAAATTCATTCTATTTAATCAGGTATTTATTGACATTTTTGAAAACCTCGAAACGAATCGAGTGATATGTTAAATTTAAATTCATTCTATTTAATCAGGTATTTATTGACATTTTTGAAAACCTCGAAACGAATCGAGTGGTATGTTAAATTTAAATTCATTCTATTTAATCAGGTATTTATTGACATTTTTGAAAACCTCGAAACGAATCGAGTGATATGTTAAATTTAAATTCATTCTATTTAATCAGGTATTTATTGACATTTTTGAAAACCTCGAAACGAATCGAGTGATATGTTAAATTTAAATTCATTCTATTTAATCAGGTATTTATTGACATTTTTGAAAACCTCGAAACGAATCGAGTGGTATGTTAAATTTAAATTCATTCTATTTAATCAGGTATTTATTGACATTTTTGAAAACCTCGAAACGAATCGAGTGATATGTTAAATTTAAATTCATTCTATTTAATCAGGTATTTATTGACATTTTTGAAAACCTCGAAACGAATCGAGTGGTATGTTAAATTTAAATTCATTCTATTTAATCAGGTATTTATTGACATTTTTGAAAACCTCGAAACGAATCGAGTGATATGTTAAATTTAAATTCATTCTATTTAATCAGGTATTTATTGACATTTTTGAAAACCTCGAAACGAATCGAGTGATATGTTAAATTTAAATTCATTCTATTTAATCAGGTATTTATTGACATTTTTGAAAACCTCGAAACGAATCGAGTGGTATGTTAAATTTAAATTCATTCTATTTAATCAGGTATTTATTGACATTTTTGAAAACCTCGAAACGAATCGAGTGATATGTTAAATTTAAATTCATTCTATTTAATCAGGTATTTATTGACATTTTTGAAAACCTCGAAACGAATCGAGTGATATGTTAAATTTAAATTCATTCTATTTAATCAGGTATTTATTGACATTTTTGAAAACCTCGAAACGAATCGAGTGATATGTTAAATTTAAATTCATTCTATTTAATCAGGTATTTATTGACATTTTTGAAAACCTCGAAACGAATCGAGTGATATGTTAAATTTAAATTCATTCTATTTAATCAGGTATTTATTGACATTTTTGAAAACCTCGAAACGGATCGAGTGGTATGTTAAATTTAAATTCATTCTATTTAATCAGGTATTTATTGACATTTTTGAAAACCTCGAAACGAATCGAGTGATATGTTAAATTTAAATTCATTCTATTTAATCAGGTATTTATTGACATTTTTGAAAACCTCGAAACGAATCGAGTGATATGTTAAATTTAAATTCATTCTATTTAATCAGGTATTTATTGACATTTTTGAAAACCTCTAAACGAATCGAGTGGTATGTTAAATTTAAATTCATTCTATTTAATCAGGTATTTATTGACATTTTTGAAAACCTCGAAACGGATCGAGTGGTATGTTAAATTTAAATTCATTCTATTTAATCAGGTATTTATTGACATTTTTGAAAACCTCGAAACGAATCGAGTGATATGTTAAATTTAAATTCATTCTATTTAATCAGGTATTTATTGACATTTTTGAAAACCTCGAAACGAATCGAGTGATATGTTAAATTTAAATTCATTCTATTTAATCAGGTATTTATTGACATTTTTGAAAACCTCGAAACGAATCGAGTGATATGTTAAATTTAAATTCATTCTATTTAATCAGGTATTTATTGACATTTTTGAAAACCTCGAAACGAATCGAGTGATATGTTAAATTTAAATTCATTCTATTTAATCAGGTATTTATTGACATTTTTGAAAACCTCGAAACGAATCGAGTGGTATGTTAAATTTAAATTCATTCTATTTAATCAGGTATTTATTGACATTTTTGAAAACCTCGAAACGAATCGAGTGGTATGTTAAATTTAAATTCATTCTATTTAATCAGGTATTTATTGACATTTTTGAAAACCTCGAAACGAATCGAGTGATATGTTAAATTTAAATTCATTCTATTTAATCAGGTATTTATTGACATTTTTGAAAACCTCGAAACGAATCGAGTGATATGTTAAATTTTAATTCATTCTATTTAATCAGGTATTTATTGACATTTTTGAAAACCTCGAAACGAATCGAGTGATATGTTAAATTTAAATTCATTCTATTTAATCAGGTATTTATTGACATTTTTGAAAACCTCGAAACGGATCGAGTGGTATGTTAAATTTAAATTCATTCTATTTAATCAGGTATTTATTGACATTTTTGAAAACCTCGAAACGAATCGAGTGATATGTTAAATTTAAATTCATTCTATTTAATCAGGTATTTATTGACATTTTTGAAAACCTCGAAACGAATCGAGTGATATGTTAAATTTAAATTCATTCTATTTAATCAGGTATTTATTGACATTTTTGAAAACCTCGAAACGAATCGAGTGATATGTTAAATTTAAATTCATTCTATTTAATCAGGTATTTATTGACATTTTTGAAAACCTCGAAACGAATAGAGTGATATGTTAAATTTAAATTCATTCTATTTAATCAGGTATTTATTGACATTTTTGAAAACCTCGAAACGAATCGAGTGATATGTTAAATTTAAATTCATTCTATTTAATCAGGTATTTATTGACATTTTTGAAAACCTCGAAACGAATCGAGTGATATGTTAAATTTAAATTCATTCTATTTAATCAGGTATTTATTGACATTTTTGAAAACCTCGAAACGAATCGAGTGGTATGTTAAATTTAAATTCATTCTATTTAATCAGGTATTTATTGACATTTTTGAAAACCTCGAAACGAATCGAGTGATATGTTAAATTTAAATTCATTCTATTTAATCAGGTATTTATTGACATTTTTGAAAACCTCGAAACGAATCGAGTGATATGTTAAATTTAAATTCATTCTATTTAATCAGGTATTTATTGACATTTTTGAAAACCTCGAAACGAATCGAGTGATATGTTAAATTTAAATTCATTCTATTTAATCAGGTATTTATTGACATTTTTGAAAACCTCGAAACGAATCGAGTGATATGTTAAATTTAAATTCATTCTATTTAATCAGGTATTTATTGACATTTTTGAAAACCTCTAAACGAATCGAGTGGTATGTTAAATTTAAATTCATTCTATTTAATCAGGTATTTATTGACATTTTTGAAAACCTCGAAACGGATCGAGTGGTATGTTAAATTTAAATTCATTCTATTTAATCAGGTATTTATTGACATTTTTGAAAACCTCGAAACGAATCGAGTGGTATGTTAAATTTAAATTCATTCTATTTAATCAGGTATTTATTGACATTTTTGAAAACCTCGAAACGAATCGAGTGATATGTTAAATTTAAATTCATTCTATTTAATCAGGTATTTATTGACATTTTTGAAAACCTCGAAACGAATCGAGTGATATGTTAAATTTAAATTCATTCTATTTAATCAGGTATTTATTGACATTTTTGAAAACCTCGAAACGAATCGAGTGATATGTTAAATTTAAATTCATTCTATTTAATCAGGTATTTATTGACATTTTTGAAAACCTCGAAACGAATCGAGTGGTATGTTAAATTTAAATTCATTCTATTTAATCAGGTATTTATTGACATTTTTGAAAACCTCGAAACGAATCGAGTGATATGTTAAATTTAAATTCATTCTATTTAATCAGGTATTTATTGACATTTTTGAAAACCTCGAAACGAATCGAGTGGTATGTTAAATTTAAATTCATTCTATTTAATCAGGTATTTATTGACATTTTTGAAAACCTCGAAACGAATCGAGTGATATGTTAAATTTAAATTCATTCTATTTAATCAGGTATTTATTGACATTTTTGAAAACCTCGAAACGAATCGAGTGATATGTTAAATTTAAATTCATTCTATTTAATCAGGTATTTATTGACATTTTTGAAAACCTCGAAACGAATCGAGTGGTATGTTAAATTTAAATTCATTCTATTTAATCAGGTATTTATTGACATTTTTGAAAACCTCGAAACGAATCGAGTGGTATGTTAAATTTAAATTCATTCTATTTAATCAGGTATTTATTGACATTTTTGAAAACCTCGAAACGAATCGAGTGGTATGTTAAATTTAAATTCATTCTATTTAATCAGGTATTTATTGACATTTTTGAAAACCTCGAAACGAATCGAGTGGTATGTTAAATTTAAATTCATTCTATTTAATCAGGTATTTATTGACATTTTTGAAAACCTCGAAACGGATCGAGTGGTATGTTAAATTTAAATTCATTCTATTTAATCAGGTATTTATTGACATTTTTGAAAACCTCGAAACGAATCGAGTGATATGTTAAATTTAAATTCATTCTATTTAATCAGGTATTTATTGACATTTTTGAAAACCTCGAAACGGATCGAGTGATATGTTAAATTTAAATTCATTCTATTTAATCAGGTATTTATTGACATTTTTGAAAACCTCGAAACGAATCGAGTGATATGTTAAATTTAAATTCATTCTATTTAATCAGGTATTTATTGACATTTTTGAAAACCTCGAAACGAATCGAGTGGTATGTTAAATTTAAATTCATTCTATTTAATCAGGTATTTATTGACATTTTTGAAAACCTCGAAACGAATCGAGTGATATGTTAAATTTAAATTCATTCTATTTAATCAGGTATTTATTGACATTTTTGAAAACCTCGAAACGAATCGAGTGGTATGTTAAATTTAAATTCATTCTATTTAATCAGGTATTTATTGACATTTTTGAAAACCTCGAAACGAATCGAGTGATATGTTAAATTTTAATTCATTCTATTTAATCAGGTATTTATTGACATTTTTGAAAACCTCGAAACGAATCGAGTGATATGTTAAATTTAAATTCATTCTATTTAATCAGGTATTTATTGACATTTTTGAAAACCTCGAAACGAATCGAGTGGTATGTTAAATTTAAATTCATTCTATTTAATCAGGTATTTATTGACATTTTTGAAAACCTCGAAACGAATCGAGTGGTATGTTAAATTTAAATTCATTCTATTTAATCAGGTATTTATTGACATTTTTGAAAACCTCGAAACGAATCGAGTGATATGTTAAATTTTAATTCATTCTATTTAATCAGGTATTTATTGACATTTTTGAAAACCTCGAAACGAATCGAGTGATATGTTAAATTTAAATTCATTCTATTTAATCAGGTATTTATTGACATTTTTGAAAACCTCGAAACGAATCGAGTGATATGTTAAATTTAAAATTTTTTTATTTAATCAGGTACTTATTGACATTTTTGAAAACCTCGAATCGGATCGAGTGGTATGTTAAATTTAAATTCATTCTATTTATTCAGGTATTGGTTGACATTTTTGAAAACCTCGAAACGAATCGAGTGTATGTTAAATTTAAATTTATTCTATTTAATCAGGTATTTATTGACATTTTTGAAAACCTCGAAACGAATCGAGTGATATGTTAAATTTAAATTCATTCTATTTAATCAGGTATTTATTGACATTTTTGAAAACCTCGAAACGAATCGAGTGATATGTTAAATTTAAATTCATTCTATTTAATCAGGTATTTATTGACATTTTTGAAAACCTCGAAACGAATCGAGTGATATGTTAAATTTAAATTCATTCTATTTAATCAGGTATTTATTGACATTTTTGAAAACCTCGAAACGAATCGAGTGATATGTTAACTTTAAATTCATTCTATTTAATCAGGTATTTATTGACATTTTTGAAAACCTCGAAACGAATCGAGTGATATGTTAAATTTAAATTCATTCTATTTAATCAGGTATTTATTGACATTTTTGAAAACCTCGAAACGAATCGAGTGGTATGTTAAATTTAAATTCATTCTATTTAATCAGGTATTTATTGACATTTTTGAAAACCTCGAAACGAATCGAGTGATATGTTAAATTTTAATTCATTCTATTTAATCAGGTATTTATTGACATTTTTGAAAACCTCGAAACGAATCGAGTGATATGTTAAATTTTAATTCATTCTATTTAATCAGGTATTTATTGACATTTTTGAAAACCTCGAAACGAATCGAGTGGTATGTTAAATTTAAATTCATTCTATTTAATCAGGTATTTATTGACATTTTTGAAAACCTCGAAACGAATCGAGTGATATGTTAAATTTAAATTCATTCTATTTAATCAGGTATTTATTGACATTTTTGAAAACCTCGAAACGGATCGAGTGGTATGTTAAATTTAAATTCATTCTATTTAATCAGGTATTTATTGACATTTTTGAAAACCTCGAAACGGATCGAGTGGTATGTTAAATTTAAATTCATTCTATTTAATCAGGTATTTATTGACATTTTTGAAAACCTCGAAACGAATCGAGTTGTATGTTAAATTTTAATTCATTCTATTTAATCAGGTATTTATTGACATTTTTGAAAACCTCGAAACGGATCGAGTGATATGTTAAATTTAAATTCATTCTATTTAATCAGGTATTTATTGACATTTTTGAAAACCTCGAAACGAATCGAGTGATATGTTAAATTTTAATTCATTCTATTTAATCAGGTATTTATTGACATTTTTGAAAACCTCGAAACGAATCGAGTGATATGTTAAATTTAAATTCATTTTATTTAATCAGGTATTTCTTGACATTTTTGATAACCTCGAATCGGATCGAGTGGTATGTTAAATTTAAATTCATTCTATTTAATCAGGTATTTATTGACATTTTTGAAAACCTCGAAACGAATCGAGTGATATGTTAAATTTAAATTCATTCTATTTAATCAGGTATTTATTGACATTTTTGAAAACCTCGAAACGAATCGAGTGATATGTTAAATTTAAATTCATTCTATTTAATCAGGTATTTATTGACATTTTTGAAAACCTCGAAACGAATCGAGTGATATGTTAAATTTTAATTCATTCTATTTAATCAGGTATTTATTGACATTTTTGAAAACCTCGAAACGAATCGAGTGATATGTTAAATTTAAATTCATTCTATTTAATCAGGTATTTATTGACATTTTTGAAAACCTCGAAACGAATCGAGTGATATGTTAAATTTAAATTCATTCTATTTAATCAGGTATTTATTGACATTTTTGAAAACCTCGAAACGAATCGAGTGATATGTTAAATTTAAATTCATTCTATTTAATCAGGTATTTATTGACATTTTTGAAAACCTCGAAACGGATCGAGTGATATGTTAAATTTAAATTCATTCTATTTAATCAGGTATTTATTGACATTTTTGAAAACCTCGAAACGGATCGAGTGGTATGTTAAATTTAAATTCATTCTATTTAATCAGGTATTTATTGACATTTTTGAAAACCTCGAAACGAATCGAGTGATATGTTAAATTTAAATTCATTCTATTTAATCAGGTATTTATTGACATTTTTGAAAACCTCGAAACGAATCGAGTGGTATGTTAAATTTAAATTCATTCTATTTAATCAGGTATTTATTGACATTTTTGAAAACCTCGAAACGAATCGAGTGATATGTTAAATTTTAATTCATTCTATTTAATCAGGTATTTATTGACATTTTTGAAAACCTCGAAACGAATCGAGTGATATGTTAAATTTTAATTCATTCTATTTAATCAGGTATTTATTGACATTTTTGAAAACCTCGAAACGAATCGAGTGATATGTTAAATTTAAATTCATTCTATTTAATCAGGTATTTATTGACATTTTTGAAAACCTCGAAACGAATCGAGTGATATGTTAAATTTAAATTCATTCTATTTAATCAGGTATTTATTGACATTTTTGAAAACCTCGAAACGAATCGAGTGGTATGTTAAATTTAAATTCATTCTATTTAATCAGGTATTTATTGACATTTTTGAAAACCTCGAAACGAATCGAGTGGTATGTTAAATTTAAATTCATTCTATTTAATCAGGTATTTATTGACATTTTTGAAAACCTCGAAACGAATCGAGTGATATGTTAAATTTAAATTCATTCTATTTAATCAGGTATTTATTGACATTTTTGAAAACCTCGAAACGAATCGAGTGATATGTTAAATTTAAATTCATTCTATTTAATCAGGTATTTATTGACATTTTTGAAAACCTCGAAACGAATCGAGTGGTATGTTAAATTTAAATTCATTCTATTTAATCAGGTATTTATTGACATTTTTGAAAACCTCGAAACGAATCGAGTGATATGTTAAATTTAAATTCATTCTATTTAATCAGGTATTTATTGACATTTTTGAAAACCTCGAAACGGATCGAGTGGTATGTTAAATTTAAATTCATTCTATTTAATCAGGTATTTATTGACATTTTTGAAAACCTCGAAACGGATCGAGTGGTATGTTAAATTTAAATTCATTCTATTTAATCAGGTATTTATTGACATTTTTGAAAACCTCGAAACGAATCGAGTGATATGTTAAATTTTAATTCATTCTATTTAATCAGGTATTTATTGACATTTTTGAAAACCTCGAAACGGATCGAGTGATATGTTAAATTTAAATTCATTCTATTTAATCAGGTATTTATTGACATTTTTGAAAACCTCGAAACGAATCGAGTGATATGTTAAATTTTAATTCATTCTATTTAATCAGGTATTTATTGACATTTTTGAAAACCTCGAAACGAATCGAGTGATATGTTAAATTTAAATTCATTCTATTTAATCAGGTATTTATTGACATTTTTGAAAACCTCGAAACGAATCGAGTGGTATGTTAAATTTAAATTCATTCTATTTAATCAGGTATTTATTGACATTTTTGAAAACCTCGAAACGAATCGAGTGGTATGTTAAATTTAAATTCATTCTATTTAATCAGGTATTTATTGACATTTTTGAAAACCTCGAAACGAATCGAGTGGTATGTTAAATTTAAATTCATTCTATTTAATCAGGTATTTATTGACATTTTTGAAAACCTCGAAACGGATCGAGTGGTATGTTAAATTTAAATTCATTCTATTTAATCAGGTATTTATTGACATTTTTGAAAACCTCGAAACGGATCGAGTGGTATGTTAAATTTAAATTCATTCTATTTAATCAGGTATTTATTGACATTTTTGAAAACCTCGAAACGAATCGAGTGATATGTTAAATTTTAATTCATTCTATTTAATCAGGTATTTATTGACATTTTTGAAAACCTCGAAACGGATCGAGTGATATGTTAAATTTAAATTCATTCTATTTAATCAGGTATTTATTGACATTTTTGAAAACCTCGAAACGAATCGAGTGATATGTTAAATTTTAATTCATTCTATTTAATCAGGTATTTATTGACATTTTTGAAAACCTCGAAACGAATCGAGTGGTATGTTAAATTTAAATTCATTCTATTTAATCAGGTATTTATTGACATTTTTGAAAACCTCGAAACGAATCGAGTGATATGTTAAATTTAAATTCATTCTATTTAATCAGGTATTTATTGACATTTTTGAAAACCTCGAAACGAATCGAGTGGTATGTTAAATTTAAATTCATTCTATTTAATCAGGTATTTATTGACATTTTTGAAAACCTCGAAACGAATCGAGTGATATGTTAAATTTAAATTCATTCTATTTAATCAGGTATTTATTGACATTTTTGAAAACCTCGAAACGAATCGAGTGATATGTTAAATTTAAATTCATTCTATTTAATCAGGTATTTATTGACATTTTTGAAAACCTCGAAACGAATCGAGTGGTATGTTAAATTTAAATTCATTCTATTTAATCAGGTATTTATTGACATTTTTGAAAACCTCGAAACGAATCGAGTGGTATGTTAAATTTAAATTCATTCTATTTAATCAGGTATTTATTGACATTTTTGAAAACCTCGAAACGAATCGAGTGATATGTTAAATTTTAATTCATTCTATTTAATCAGGTATTTATTGACATTTTTGAAAACCTCGAAACGAATCGAGTGATATGTTAAATTTTAATTCATTCTATTTAATCAGGTATTTATTGACATTTTTGAAAACCTCGAAACGAATCGAGTGATATGTTAAATTTAAATTTTTTTATTTAATCAGGTATTTATTGACATTTTTGAAAACCTCGAAACGGATCGAGTGGTATGTTAAATTTAAATTCATTCTATTTAATCAGGTATTTATTGACATTTTTGAAAACCTCGAAACGAATCGAGTGGTATGTTAAATTTAAATTCATTCTATTTAATCAGGTATTTATTGACATTTTTGAAAACCTCGAAACGAATCGAGTGGTATGTTAAATTTAAATTCATTCTATTTAATCAGGTATTTATTGACATTTTTGAAAACCTCGAAACGAATCGAGTGATATGTTAAATTTTAATTCATTCTATTTAATCAGGTATTTATTGACATTTTTGAAAACCTCGAAACGAATCGAGTGATATGTTAAATTTTAATTCATTCTATTTAATCAGGTATTTATTGACATTTTTGAAAACCTCGAAACGAATCGAGTGATATGTTAAATTTAAATTCATTCTATTTAATCAGGTATTTATTGACATTTTTGAAAACCTCGAAACGAATCGAGTGATATGTTAAATTTAAATTCATTCTATTTAATCAGGTATTTATTGACATTTTTGAAAACCTCGAAACGAATCGAGTGGTATGTTAAATTTAAATTCATTCTATTTAATCAGGTATTTATTGACATTTTTGAAAACCTCGAAACGAATCGAGTGATATGTTAAATTTTAATTCATTCTATTTAATCAGGTATTTATTGACATTTTTGAAAACCTCGAAACGAATCGAGTGATATGTTAAATTTTAATTCATTCTATTTAATCAGGTATTTATTGACATTTTTGAAAACCTCGAAACGAATCGAGTGGTATGTTAAATTTAAATTCATTCTATTTAATCAGGTATTTATTGACATTTTTGAAAACCTCGAAACGAATCGAGTGATATGTTAAATTTTAATTCATTCTATTTAATCAGGTATTTATTGACATTTTTGAAAACCTCGAAACGGATCGAGTGGTATGTTAAATTTAAATTCATTCTATTTAATCAGGTATTTATTGACATTTTTGAAAACCTCGAAACGGATCGAGTGGTATGTTAAATTTAAATTCATTCTATTTAATCAGGTATTTATTGACATTTTTGAAAACCTCGAAACGAATCGAGTTGTATGTTAAATTTTAATTCATTCTATTTAATCAGGTATTTATTGACATTTTTGAAAACCTCGAAACGGATCGAGTGATATGTTAAATTTAAATTCATTCTATTTAATCAGGTATTTATTGACATTTTTGAAAACCTCGAAACGAATCGAGTGATATGTTAAATTTTAATTCATTCTATTTAATCAGGTATTTATTGACATTTTTGAAAACCTCGAAACGGATCGAGTGATATGTTAAATTTAAAATTTTTTTTATTGAATCAGGTATTTATTGACATTTTTGAAAACCTCGAATCGGATCGAGTGGTATGTTAAATTTAAATTCATTCTATTTAATCAGGTATTTATTGACATTTTTGAAAACCTCGAAACGAATCGAGTGATATGTTAAATTTAAATTCATTCTATTTAATCAGGTATTTATTGACATTTTTGAAAACCTCGAAACGAATCGAGTGATATGTTAAATTTAAATTCATTCTATTTAATCAGGTATTTATTGACATTTTTGAAAACCTCGAAACGAATCGAGTGGTATGTTAAATTTAAATTCATTCTATTTAATCAGGTATTTATTGACATTTTTGAAAACCTCGAAACGAATCGAGTGATATGTTAAATTTTAATTCATTCTATTTAATCAGGTATTTATTGACATTTTTGAAAACCTCGAAACGAATCGAGTGATATGTTAAATTTAAATTCATTCTATTTAATCAGGTATTTATTGACATTTTTGAAAACCTCGAAACGAATCGAGTGGTATGTTAAATTTAAATTCATTCTATTTAATCAGGTATTTATTGACATTTTTGAAAACCTCGAAACGAATCGAGTGGTATGTTAAATTTAAATTCATTCTATTTAATCAGGTATTTATTGACATTTTTGAAAACCTCGAAACGAATCGAGTGATATGTTAAATTTTAATTCATTCTATTTAATCAGGTATTTATTGACATTTTTGAAAACCTCGAAACGAATCGAGTGATATGTTAAATTTTAATTCATTCTATTTAATCAGGTATTTATTGACATTTTTGAAAACCTCGAAACGAATCGAGTGATATGTTAAATTTAAAATTTTTTTATTTAATCAGGTATTTGTTGACATTTTTGAAAACCTCGAAACGGATCGAGTGGTATGTTAAATTTAAATTCATTCTATTTAATCAGGTATTTATTGACATTTTTGAAAACCTCGAAACGAATCGAGTGTATGTTAAATTTAAATTCATTCTATTTAATCAGGTATTTATTGACATTTTTGAAAACCTCGAAACGAATCGAGTGGTATGTTAAATTTAAATTCATTCTATTTAATCAGGTATTTATTGACATTTTTGAAAACCTCGAAACGAATCGAGTGATATGTTAAATTTTAATTCATTCTATTTAATCAGGTATTTATTGACATTTTTGAAAACCTCGAAACGAATCGAGTGATATGTTAAATTTTAATTCATTCTATTTAATCAGGTATTTATTGACATTTTTGAAAACCTCGAAACGAATCGAGTGATATGTTAAATTTAAATTCATTCTATTTAATCAGGTATTTATTGACATTTTTGAAAACCTCGAAACGAATCGAGTGATATGTTAAATTTAAATTCATTCTATTTAATCAGGTATTTATTGACATTTTTGAAAACCTCGAAACGAATCGAGTGGTATGTTAAATTTAAATTCATTCTATTTAATCAGGTATTTATTGACATTTTTGAAAACCTCGAAACGAATCGAGTGATATGTTAAATTTAAATTCATTCTATTTAATCAGGTATTTATTGACATTTTTGAAAACCTCGAAACGAATCGAGTGATATGTTAAATTTTAATTCATTCTATTTAATCAGGTATTTATTGACATTTTTGAAAACCTCGAAACGAATCGAGTGGTATGTTAAATTTAAATTCATTCTATTTAATCAGGTATTTATTGACATTTTTGAAAACCTCGAAACGAATCGAGTGATATGTTAAATTTTAATTCATTCTATTTAATCAGGTATTTATTGACATTTTTGAAAACCTCGAAACGGATCGAGTGGTATGTTAAATTTAAATTCATTCTATTTAATCAGGTATTTATTGACATTTTTGAAAACCTCGAAACGGATCGAGTGGTATGTTAAATTTAAATTCATTCTATTTAATCAGGTATTTATTGACATTTTTGAAAACCTCGAAACGAATCGAGTTGTATGTTAAATTTTAATTCATTCTATTTAATCAGGTATTTATTGACATTTTTGAAAACCTCGAAACGGATCGAGTGATATGTTAAATTTAAATTCATTCTATTTAATCAGGTATTTATTGACATTTTTGAAAACCTCGAAACGAATCGAGTGATATGTTAAATTTTAATTCATTCTATTTAATCAGGTATTTATTGACATTTTTGAAAACCTCGAAACGGATCGAGTGATATGTTAAATTTAAAATTCTTTTATTGATTCAGGTACCTGTTGACATTTTTGATAACCTCGAATCGGATCGAGTGGTATGTTAAATTTAAATTCATTATATTTAATCAGGTACCTGTTGACATTTATGAAAACCTCGAAACGAATCGAGTGATATGTTAAATTTAAATTCATTCTATTTAATCAGGTATTTATTGACATTTTTGAAAACCTCGAAACGAATCGAGTGGTATGTTAAATTTAAATTCATTCTATTTAATCAGGTATTTATTGACATTTTTGAAAACCTCGAAACGAATCGAGTGATATGTTAAATTTTAATTCATTCTATTTAATCAGGTATTTATTGACATTTTTGAAAACCTCGAAACGAATCGAGTGATATGTTAAATTTTAATTCATTCTATTTAATCAGGTATTTATTGACATTTTTGAAAACCTCGAAACGAATCGAGTGATATGTTAAATTTAAAATTTTTTTATTGAATCAGGTACCTATTGACATTTTTGAAAACCTCGAAACGGATCGAGTGGTATGTTAAATTTAAATTCATTCTATTTAATCAGGTATTTATTGACATTTTTGAAAACCTCGAAACGGATCGAGTGGTATGTTAAATTTAAATTCATTCTATTTAATCAGGTATTTATTGACATTTTTGAAAACCTCGAAACGAATCGAGTGATATGTTAAATTTAAATTCATTCTATTTAATCAGGTATTTATTGACATTTTTGAAAACCTCGAAACGAATCGAGTGATATGTTAAATTTAAATTCATTCTATTTAATCAGGTATTTATTGACATTTTTGAAAACCTCGAAACGAATCGAGTGATATGTTAAATTTTAATTTTTCTATTTAATCAGGTATTTATTGACATTTTTGAAAACCTCGAAACGGATCGAGTGGTATGTTAAATTTAAATTCATTCTATTTAATCAGGTATTTATTGACATTTTTGAAAACCTCGAAACGAATCGAGTGATATGTTAAATTTTAATTCATTCTATTTAATCAGGTATTTATTGACATTTTTGAAAACCTCGAAACGAATCGAGTGATATGTTAAATTTAAATTCATTCTATTTAATCAGGTATTTATTGACATTTTTGAAAACCTCGAAACGAATCGAGTGATATGTTAAATTTAAATTCATTCTATTTAATCAGGTATTTATTGACATTTTTGAAAACCTCGAAACGAATCGAGTGATATGTTAAATTTAAATTCATTCTATTTAATCAGGTATTTATTGACATTTTTGAAAACCTCGAAACGAATCGAGTGGTATGTTAAATTTAAATTCATTCTATTTAATCAGGTATTTATTGACATTTTTGAAAACCTCGAAACGAATCGAGTGATATGTTAAATTTAAATTCATTCTATTTAATCAGGTATTTATTGACATTTTTGAAAACCTCGAAACGAATCGAGTGATATGTTAAATTTAAATTCATTCTATTTAATCAGGTATTTATTGACATTTTTGAAAACCTCGAAACGAATCGAGTGGTATGTTAAATTTAAATTCATTCTATTTAATCAGGTATTTATTGACATTTTTGAAAACCTCGAAACGAATCGAGTGATATGTTAAATTTAAATTCATTCTATTTAATCAGGTATTTATTGACATTTTTGAAAACCTCGAAACGGATCGAGTGGTATGTTAAATTTAAATTCATTCTATTTAATCAGGTATTTATTGACATTTTTGAAAACCTCGAAACGGATCGAGTGGTATGTTAAATTTAAATTCATTCTATTTAATCAGGTATTTATTGACATTTTTGAAAACCTCGAAACGAATCGAGTGATATGTTAAATTTAAATTCATTCTATTTAATCAGGTATTTATTGACATTTTTGAAAACCTCGAAACGGATCGAGTGATATGTTAAATTTAAATTCATTCTATTTAATCAGGTATTTATTGACATTTTTGAAAACCTCGAAACGAATCGAGTGATATGTTAAATTTAAATTCATTCTATTTAATCAGGTATTTATTGACATTTTTGAAAACCTCGAAACGAATCGAGTGGTATGTTAAATTTAAATTCATTCTATTTAATCAGGTATTTATTGACATTTTTGAAAACCTCGAAACGAATCGAGTGATATGTTAAATTTAAATTCATTCTATTTAATCAGGTATTTATTGACATTTTTGAAAACCTCGAAACGAATCGAGTGATATGTTAAATTTAAATTCATTCTATTTAATCAGGTATTTATTGACATTTTTGAAAACCTCGAAACGAATCGAGTGATATGTTAAATTTAAATTCATTCTATTTAATCAGGTATTTATTGACATTTTTGAAAACCTCGAAACGAATCGAGTGATATGTTAAATTTAAATTCATTCTATTTAATCAGGTATTTATTGACATTTTTGAAAACCTCGAAACGAATCGAGTGGTATGTTAAATTTAAATTCATTCTATTTAATCAGGTATTTATTGACATTTTTGAAAACCTCGAAACGAATCGAGTGATATGTTAAATTTAAATTCATTCTATTTAATCAGGTATTTATTGACATTTTTGAAAACCTCGAAACGAATCGAGTGATATGTTAAATTTAAATTCATTCTATTTAATCAGGTATTTATTGACATTTTTGAAAACCTCGAAACGAATCGAGTGATATGTTAAATTTAAATTCATTCTATTTAATCAGGTATTTATTGACATTTTTGAAAACCTCGAAACGAATAGAGTGGTATGTTAAATTTAAATTCATTCTATTTAATCAGGTATTTATTGACATTTTTGAAAACCTCGAAACGAATCGAGTGGTATGTTAAATTTAAATTCATTCTATTTAATCAGGTATTTATTGACATTTTTGAAAACCTCGAAACGGATCGAGTGGTATGTTAAATTTAAATTCATTCTATTTAATCAGGTATTTATTGACATTTTTGAAAACCTCGAAACGGATCGAGTGGTATGTTAAATTTAAATTCATTCTATTTAATCAGGTATTTATTGACATTTTTGAAAACCTCGAAACGAATCGAGTGATATGTTAAATTTAAATTCATTCTATTTAATCAGGTATTTATTGACATTTTTGAAAACCTCGAAACGGATCGAGTGATATGTTAAATTTAAATTCATTCTATTTAATCAGGTATTTATTGACATTTTTGAAAACCTCGAAACGAATCGAGTGATATGTTAAATTTAAATTCATTCTATTTAATCAGGTATTTATTGACATTTTTGAAAACCTCGAAACGAATCGAGTGGTATGTTAAATTTAAATTCATTCTATTTAATCAGGTATTTATTGACATTTTTGAAAACCTCGAAACGAATCGAGTGATATGTTAAATTTAAATTCATTCTATTTAATCAGGTATTTATTGACATTTTTGAAAACCTCGAAACGAATCGAGTGATATGTTAAATTTAAATTCATTCTATTTAATCAGGTATTTATTGACATTTTTGAAAACCTCGAAACGAATCGAGTGATATGTTAAATTTAAATTCATTCTATTTAATCAGGTATTTATTGACATTTTTGAAAACCTCGAAACGAATCGAGTGATATGTTAAATTTAAATTCATTCTATTTAATCAGGTATTTATTGACATTTTTGAAAACCTCGAAACGAATCGAGTGATATGTTAAATTTAAATTCATTCTATTTAATCAGGTATTTATTGACATTTTTGAAAACCTCGAAACGAATCGAGTGATATGTTAAATTTAAATTCATTCTATTTAATCAGGTATTTATTGACATTTTTGAAAACCTCGAAACGAATCGAGTGATATGTTAAATTTAAATTCATTCTATTTAATCAGGTATTTATTGACATTTTTGAAAACCTCTAAACGAATCGAGTGGTATGTTAAATTTAAATTCATTCTATTTAATCAGGTATTTATTGACATTTTTGAAAACCTCGAAACGGATCGAGTGGTATGTTAAATTTAAATTCATTCTATTTAATCAGGTATTTATTGACATTTTTGAAAACCTCGAAACGAATCGAGTGATATGTTAAATTTAAATTCATTCTATTTAATCAGGTATTTATTGACATTTTTGAAAACCTCGAAACGAATCGAGTGATATGTTAAATTTAAATTCATTCTATTTAATCAGGTATTTATTGACATTTTCGAAAACCTCGAAACGAATAGAGTGATATGTTAAATTTAAATTCATTCTATTTAATCAGGTATTTATTGACATTTTTGAAAACCTCTAAACGAATCGAGTGGTATGTTAAATTTAAATTCATTCTATTTAATCAGGTATTTATTGACATTTTTGAAAACCTCGAAACGAATCGAGTGATATGTTAAATTTAAATTCATTCTATTTAATCAGGTATTTATTGACATTTTTGAAAACCTCGAAACGAATCGAGTGGTATGTTAAATTTAAATTCATTCTATTTAATCAGGTATTTATTGACATTTTTGAAAACCTCGAAACGAATCGAGTGGTATGTTAAATTTAAATTCATTCTATTTAATCAGGTATTTATTGACATTTTTGAAAACCTCGAAACGAATCGAGTGGTATGTTAAATTTAAATTCATTCTATTTAATCAGGTATTTATTGACATTTTTGAAAACCTCGAAACGAATCGAGTGATATGTTAAATTTAAATTCATTCTATTTAATCAGGTATTTATTGACATTTTTGAAAACCTCGAAACGAATCGAGTGGTATGTTAAATTTAAATTCATTCTATTTAATCAGGTATTTATTGACATTTTTGAAAACCTCGAAACGAATCGAGTGATATGTTAAATTTAAATTCATTCTATTTAATCAGGTATTTATTGACATTTTTGAAAACCTCGAAACGAATCGAGTGGTATGTTAAATTTAAATTCATTCTATTTAATCAGGTATTTATTGACATTTTTGAAAACCTCGAAACGAATCGAGTGATATGTTAAATTTAAATTCATTCTATTTAATCAGGTATTTATTGACATTTTTGAAAACCTCGAAACGAATCGAGTGATATGTTAAATTTAAATTCATTCTATTTAATCAGGTATTTATTGACATTTTTGAAAACCTCGAAACGAATCGAGTGGTATGTTAAATTTAAATTCATTCTATTTAATCAGGTATTTATTGACATTTTTGAAAACCTCGAAACGAATCGAGTGATATGTTAAATTTAAATTCATTCTATTTAATCAGGTATTTATTGACATTTTTGAAAACCTCGAAACGAATCGAGTGATATGTTAAATTTAAATTCATTCTATTTAATCAGGTATTTATTGACATTTTTGAAAACCTCGAAACGAATCGAGTGGTATGTTAAATTTAAATTCATTCTATTTAATCAGGTATTTATTGACATTTTTGAAAACCTCGAAACGAATCGAGTGATATGTTAAATTTAAATTCATTCTATTTAATCAGGTATTTATTGACATTTTTGAAAACCTCGAAACGAATCGAGTGGTATGTTAAATTTAAATTCATTCTATTTAATCAGGTATTTATTGACATTTTTGAAAACCTCGAAACGAATCGAGTGATATGTTAAATTTAAATTCATTCTATTTAATCAGGTATTTATTGACATTTTTGAAAACCTCGAAACGAATCGAGTGTATGTTAAATTTAAATTCATTCTATTTAATCAGGTATTTATTGACATTTTTGAAAACCTCGAAACGGATCGAGTGATATGTTAAATTTAAATTCATTCTATTTAATCAGGTATTTATTGACATTTTTGAAAACCTCGAAACGAATCGAGTGATATGTTAAATTTAAATTCATTCTATTTAATCAGGTATTTATTGACATTTTTGAAAACCTCTAAACGAATCGAGTGATATGTTAAATTTAAATTCATTCTATTTAATCAGGTATTTATTGACATTTTTGAAAACCTCGAAACGAATCGAGTGATATGTTAAATTTAAATTCATTCTATTTAATCAGGTATTTATTGACATTTTTGAAAACCTCGAAACGAATCGAGTGGTATGTTAAATTTAAATTCATTCTATTTAATCAGGTATTTATTGACATTTTTGAAAACCTCGAAACGAATCGAGTGGTATGTTAAATTTAAATTCATTCTATTTAATCAGGTATTTATTGACATTTTTGAAAACCTCGAAACGAATCGAGTGATATGTTAAATTTAAAATTTTTTTTTATTTAATCAGGTATTTATTGACATTTTTGAAAACCTCGAAACGAATCGAGTGGTATGTTAAATTTAAATTCATTCTATTTAATCAGGTATTTATTGACATTTTTGAAAACCTCGAAACGGATCGAGTGATATGT